>NW_026294595.1:123516179-128621179 GCF_007827085.1 Peromyscus californicus insignis | reverse complement strand
GTGTGTGTGCATGTGTGTGTGTGTGTGTGTGTGCATGTGTGTGTGTGTGTGTGTGTGTGTGTGCATGAGAGGAGGTCAGAGGACAACTTACAGTTGTTTTTCTCCTTCCACAGTGTCATAGGGATAGAATTCAGGTTGTCGCTTGGTGCCAAGTAGCTTTACTTGCTGAGCCATCTTGTTGCCACCTACTTGGTAAGAGTGTGCTGGGTAGTTTTATGTCAACTTGATGCTAGCTAAAGTTATTTGAGAGGAGGGAACCTTAATCAGTAAAAGGCATCCATAAGATCCAGCTGTAGGCAAGTCTGCAGGGCATTTTTTTTTTTTTTTCGAGACAGGGTTTCTCTGTGTAGCTTTGCGCCTCTCCTGGAACTCACTTGGTAGCCCAGGCTGGCCTTGAACTCACAGAGATCCGCCTGGCTCTGCCTCCCGAGTGCTGGGATTAAAGGCGTGCGCCACCACCGCCCGGCTTTTTTTTTTTTTTTTTTTTTTTTTGGCATTTTCTTAATTAGAGATTGATGAGGAGGGCCCAGCCCATTGTGGGTGGGGCCGTCCCTGGGCTAGTGGTCCTGGGTTCTGAAAGAAAGTTGGCTGAGCAATTCCTGATGAGCAAGCCAATAAGCAGCACTCCTCCATGGCCTTCACATCAGCTCCTGCCTCCCGGTTCCTGCCCTGTTTGAGTTCCTGTCCTGATTACCTTTGGTGATGAAATATAATGTAAAAATGTAAGCTGAATAAACCCTTTCCTCTCCAAGTTGCTTTGGTCATGGTGTTTCATTATAGCAATAGTAACCCAAACCAAAACAGAAAGGTTTGGTTTTTTATTTTTTATTTTATGTGTATTAGTGTTTGCCTACACATATATATGTGTGTATATATATATGTGTGTGTGTATGTGTGTGCGCGCGCGTGCGCGCGCGCTATGTTTGTGTGTGCCTTGTGCCCTAATAGTCCAGAAGGGGCATTTAATTCTGCATTAGTTAATTTTCTGTTGCTGTAATATGAAACATGATCCTAATTAATATTATCAATAAAAACCAGGAGTCAGATATTGGGTTAAAGCTGAAAGATCAGAAAAGCAGAGCAGCAGCCACCAGTGACTTCTTACCTCTCTGAATCATCTGACCATGCCTTATCACTTCCTTTCTCTCTGCCTAGCCTTATCACTTCTTGTTTTCTGTTTGTACAGACCTCCAGACCTCTATGATTAAATAGTGGCTAGCTCCACCCTATGATCTCCAGGCAAGCTTTATCTGTCAAAACACAAACAAAATATCACATATTTCCCCCTTTTGTCTGAATGAAGAGCAAAGATTTTAAATGACATAGAAAAACTATATATAATAAGTACAATAACTATATACAAATACATACAAGCAATAATTACATTAACAATGTCTAGTCCATTAGCATTTGACAAATTCAGAGAAAATCTAGTGTAGCACGAATCTTAAAAGGTCTTATTAATAAAATCAAAACTGGAGCCAGATATTGGGGTGAATGCTGGAAGATCAGAGAAGCAGAATAAGCCATGGCTTCCTCACCTTGCCAGTTCCTCAGCTGATCCTGTTTCCTCAGACTGGAAGCCTCTGTGTCCTCATCTGAATGGGTCTCAGCTGAACTGCTGTTCAAAAGCCTAAAAGCTTAACCAGCTCTAGTTCCTGGTCCTCACGCCTTATATACCTTTCTGCCATCACTTCCTGGGATTAAAGTCTCACTTCCTGGGAATAAAGGCGTGCGTGAGTCACCGTGCCTGGCTGCTTCCAGTGTGGCTTTAAACTCACAGAGATCTGGATGGATCTCTGCCTCCCAAGTGATAGGATTAAAGGTGTGTGTGCCACCATTTTCTGGCCTCTGTGTCTATCTAGTGGCTGTTCTGTTCTCTGACCCCAAATAAGTTAATTAGGGTACACAATATTTTGGGGGAACACAATATCACCACATTTCCCCTTTTTTTGTCTAAAATTTAAAAAAAGCTCCCCCCCCCCAGAGTTGGGGACCGAACCCAGGGCCTTGCGCTTGCTAGGCAAGTGCTCTACCACTAAGCTAAATCCCCAACCCCCCAAAAAGCTTATAACTAATACATGAAAAACTATATCCAATAAGTATATACAATATATACAGTCAAGAATTACATTAACAATGTCTAGTCCATTAACCTTTGACAGATTCAGATGAAAAACTCCATTATATATATTAACAATGTCCAGTCCAGTAACATTTGATAAACTCACACAAAAAATTTCGTTACTTATCCTATGTAAAACAAGTAGTTCCTTTTTAAAAGTAGATTCAATAATTGACCTTTTTATCTTATCATATTCATAATCTGGCCTATCTTGATGAGTCCAAAGTGTTGTATCTAATTCACTTTCTATCATAACTTGCATTACCAACCCCAAACAAATTTTTTTTTTTATGTCTCTCAACCTTATATTCTTTACACCTCTTTAGGGAGTTTCTTTTCTGAGTCTGGTAACAAGGAAAAGTATATCTATAACTATCTAGTCTTCTACTCCATTAGAGACCTGAGAAGAATGTAATATTACCTGAGTAAATAGGAAGTGTAGAGCAAACAACTTCCAAAATTAAGAAATGACAGAAACATCTGGCTGCCTAGACAGTCACCCAAGGTTCCTCTGCAATGTTAGGGCATCCATCTTTGGCCTGCAGGCTTAGAATATCTGACAGACTTTTCTGTGAAGCAGGATTTTTGAAGGACTGTCCTGCCTTGTCTTGGCAAAGTTCAGCAGTCACTATCTTTTTTGTCCTGTTTGTCTAGTTTGGAGAACATACTGTCAGCAGTCGAGGCTAGTGCAGTTTCTTGCCCAGTGACTAACTTTTGCCACAAAGAAAGTAAATTGCATATGGAGTTTCTTTGATGCCCATCATCTTCTCTGAAGTAGATTGGTGTTGCCAGGAGCAGACATGTCTTATTGTCATTAAAAAAACCCTTGTGTTATTAAAACATCTTAAATGCCATTTTCTGTAGATCTCTGAAGTTTTTGAAGACCACTCACCTATCTGAAATATCTGTTTGACCTTGAAAACATAGCTAACATGGCTACAAGTTTGATTGTAATAGGTGACTACTAACCTGCATTTCTTTATTGTCCTAAATAGTTTGTAATAATAACTTTCAAGGACTAGAAATTTACTTTATATTGTTAGATGAGCTGTATAGGTACAATACCTTGAACAAGAGTAGAGATGTATGTACAGTATGTTCTAACAAAAATAACCTTAAATTTGTATCAAACACAAAAATCCAAGCCAATGTAAAATATTTAAAACTAGTAGTTGCTTTTTGATTTAAAAGTAGATTTAATCATCTACCCTTTTATCCTATTTCTATATCCCCCCTTTTCTTTTTAGAATTAGATCCCTGAATCTAATCTACTTTGTTCAACTTTTTTCCTGACCATTGCCAATAACAACTTGTAACCAACCCTCCCCAAATGATGACAAATATCCATAACCTACTGAATGACCAAAAACTGCCCACCCCACCTCTTGGAAATATGGGTGTTGTATTCTTAAAATTTCTTCCTGCTGTCTGGGGGTGATGGCATCATTAGGGGACTCTTGAAATTGTCTTGAGCAGTTTGTAGTCCAAAGCTGATCTTTAAGTGGTGTTTGTCAGTTTAATGGAGTTATCATAGTCTTAGTGGAATCCTCATTGTGAGCTCCATCCTTCTTTTGGAGATTTCAAAGGTCACTGTTAGGCATGGTCATGGTTTATTGCAGAAAATTTAAACATTTTGAACATCATATATAGCAGATCTCAAAGAGGTTAAATGACATAATTTGCTATGTACATTCAGAGTACAAAAACTTAATTCCCAGTTATTTGATAGAGACTCAAACCCAAAATCATGTACAGGAAGTTAGATGAAGCCTTTTTTCAAGAATTAGTACTCTATATGACCATTAATATCATAAAAAAGTTTAAAAAATATATAAATTTTATAAATTTTGAGATAATATTTATACCTTAAGAAAATCGAAAGATTATGAGATTATTGGCAATAGAATAGTACCTTTATTTTGACTTTTCTTCTGTCCTACATCAGGTGGTTCTTCTGACATGAGACAGATTTTGGATTTTCCTTTTAACAAACATGCCTAGGTTTAGAGAAGGAGAGAGCCATTCTCCAACTCCAAAGCCAGCTTTAATTTTTAATTAGACTGGGACTACAAAAAGACCATTTGCATTATATGTTTGTAGCAAATAGCAGAAACAAATGTTTGGGAAGATACATTAAATTTTATCCTGCTGGAAATATGCTATACCAATAGGCCAATTTACTCTTTTTTCTTGGGACATTTTCCCTAGATGATTTGTCCTTTTTCCTCAGATGTCTCATTTGTTCAGTGGTCTTCAGATTCCTTAGCTGGTTGCCTTCATTTTCTTGGAAAGACAAAAACAAAACCCTGCCCCAACCCTAACTTTGGGAAGTTTCCCTTTGGCAAGGTATGTCTGATCAAATGAAAAGCATTTGTTAGTCTTATAAATTAGTTTAGATTGAAAAGTCATGCTGGTTGATGAACTATCACCTCTTCTAACCAAGAGGTCTCTCTTGTTCAAATCAAATCTTTATCAGTTTTGATAGTATCCATAGCTTTTCTTTTTTTGTGGAAACAAAAGCAAAACCTCTTCCCCAATGTAATACATATTCTGGTTTCCATTCTGAGTTCCACTCATCTTTAAAGTATACAGGCTGATTTAATTCAGCAGTTTTTTTCTATTATCCAATGTCTCTTTGCAGCTGTTGTTACTTTCTCATTAGCATTTAGAAAATTTAAAGTTAATAAAGCATTATGCAATCTATCTCTGTGTGTCTTTATTATCCCTTTCTGTTTATTAAGCATATCTTTTAGAGTCCAATTAGATCTTTCTATAACTGCTTGCTCTGTAGGATTGTGTGGTATACCTATAATATGCTTTATGTTTTAATCTGAAAAAAATGGTTTCATTTTATCAGAGACATATGCTGGAGCATTGTTAGTCTTAATTTGTACAGGTATTCCCATGATGGCCATAACTTTGAACAAATGTGTGAGTACAGAATCAGCCTTTTCAGAACTCAAAGCAGTTGCCCATTGAAATCCTGAATATGTATCTATGGTATGGTGTACATATTTTAATTTTCCAAAATCTGCAAAAGGAAACACGTCCATTTGCCAAATTTCATTTTTTTGAGTACCCTAAGGGTTATTTCCTGCAGGTAGTGGAGTTTGGTTATACAAGGCATAAGTAGGACATTTTTTTTTTTTTTTATAATTTCCTTGACTTGTTGCCAAGTATGGAAAAATCTTTTTTTTTCAAACCCTTTGTGTTCTAACAAATGGAGTTTGCCTTGGGATCAGAGGACAAAGCCAGTCACTATATTAAACATAGAGGTCAGGCAGTAGCACATGCCTTTAATCCTGGTATTCAGGAGGCAGAGATTCATCTGGATCTCTGTGACTTCAAGGCCACACTGGGAACAGAGTCAGGCGTGGTGGCACTTGCCTTTAATCCCAGAACTAGTTAACCAAAGAGGTCTGTACAGACAGACAGGAAGTGATAGAGTTGGGCAGAAAGAGGAAGTGATATAGTTGGGTGGAAAGAGGAAGTAAGATGGCAGGGCACAGAAAAGTATATAAGGAATGAGTATAAAGGAAGTAGCTCTCTTGGGCAGAGGATTTCCTATTGGTAAGAACTTGTGGCTGGCTTGTTCTATTCTTCTGATCTTTAAGCTTTCACCCCACTATCTGGTTCTGTGTTTCTTATTAATAAGACTGTTTAGCAATTTGTGTTACACCCTTGCTAGTGACAAGGGTTTTTTTTTTTAAATGAAATTCTGAGGCTTCTAGCACATTTCCTACCAATAGTTGATCAATTTCATCATTACTTTGTGCTAGAGGGCCTGGTAGACCTCTATGGGATCTAATCTGTGTTATATATAAGGGATGATTTCTATTTATGATTATGTCTTGTAACTGAATAAATAACAAAGTAAATTCTGTATCATCTGGAATAAATTAATCAGTTTTAATATGTAAAACACTTTTTCTTCATATTGAGAGTCAGTACCTATATTAAGAGGTTCTGGAAAATCTAATAATAACACAAGAATAGCATATAATTCTGACTTTTGAACAGAAACATAAGGGCTTTGAGCCACTTTATTCAAATTTCCTGGTTTATAACCTGCCTTTCCTGATTTGCATCGGTATAGAATGTAGGGGTTCCAGAAATTTGTGATCCCTGTACAATGTGAGGAAGCATCCTAGTTCTCTTTATAAATTGAATTCTCTTGCTTTTGGGATATTTGTTAATCTCTCCCAAAAAATTACTGCAAGCTCTTTGCCAATGTTCATTTTCTGCCCATAAAGAGGAAATTTCATCATTAGTAAAAGGTATTATAATTTCTGCTGGCTCTATTTCTTCTAATTGATGAAGTCTCAATTTTCCTTTTAGAATCAACTCAGAAACCTTTTCTTCATAGGTCTTTAATTTATTACTCTGTTTGTGAGGTAAAATATCCTTTCTAAGATATTATCTTCTCTCTGCATTAAAATTCATGTAGGATAGCCGGGCGGTGGTGGCGCACGCCTTTAATCCCAGCACTCGGGAGGCAGAGGCAGGCGGATCTCTGTGAGTTCGAGGCCAGCCTGGTCTACAGCGCGAGATCCAGGAAAGGCGCAAAGCTACACAGAGAAACCCTGTCTCGAAAAACCAAAAAAAAAAAAAAAAAAAAAAAAAAATTCATGTAGGGTAATGCATAGAAAGTAAAATAACCACATTGCAATCAAACTCTGGATCCAAACAATCCACATGTGCATCTTGTAATTTCTTTTCTACCAAAGCCATTCTTTCTCAGCCTCAACTGATAATTGTCTTGGACTGTTTTAAGTCCTTATCACCCTGTAAGGATTGAAACAAATTACTCATTTCTTGTGTTGTTAATCCAATTGTGGGCCATAGCTAGTTAATGTCTCCCTGTAATTTTTTTTCTTTTCTTTTCTTTTACAATACAATTCAGTTCTACATATCAGTCACGGATTCTCTTGTTCTCCCCCCTCCCGCCCCCCTCCCCTTCCCCCCTGCCCATCCCCAATTCCCACCTCCTCCAGGGCAAAGCCTCCCCCGAGGATTGAGATCAACCTGGTAGACTCAGTCCAGACAGGTCCAGTCCCCTCCTCCCAGGCTGAGCCAAGTGACCCTGCATAAGCCCCAGGTTTCAAACAGCCAACTCATGTAATGAGCACAGGACCCGGTCCCACTGCCTGGATGCCTCCCAAACAGATCAAGCCAATCAACTGCCTCACCCATTCAGAGGGCCTGATCCAGTTGGTGACCCCTCAGCCATTGGTTCATAGTTCATGTGTTTCCATTCGTTTGGCTATTTGTCCCTGTGCTTTATCCACAAATAGGAGGATACTAGATGTGGAACAAGGATGACTGGACTGCTACTCACATCACCAGGGAGGCTACCTGGAAAACAGGACCCCAAGAAAGACACGGGGATCGCCCAATGATGGAGAAATGGATGAGATCCCTGTAATTTTTGAAAGCCATTAAGAGTCTGCAATTGGTCTATCCTGATCAATTTTGGGGTTGAATTTTTGTAAACCTATTTTTTTTTTTTTTTGGTTTTTCGAGACAGGGTTTCTCTGTGTAGCTTTGCGCCTTTCCTGGAACTCGCTTTGGAGACCAGGCTGGCCTCAAACTCACAGAGATCCGCCTGGCTCTGCCTCCCGAGTGCTGGGATTAAAGGCGTGCGCCACCACCGCCTGGCTTTGTAAACCTATTTTATATCCTAGGTAATTAATAGAATCTCCTCTTTGTATTTTTTCAGGAGCAATTTGTAATCCTCAATAAGGCAAAATTTTCTTTACCTCTTCAAATATTTTCCCTAAAGTTTCTACATTTGAATCAGCTAGTAAGATATCGTCCATATAATGGTAAATTATAGATTGAGGAAACTGAATCATTTCCAATGACTGTCACAGGGTGGGGCTGTTTAACATCCTTTTTGGGAGAACCTTCCATTGGTATCTTTTTAACAAGATGAGAATTATTTTAAGTAGGTACTGTAAAGGCAAATTTTTCTCTATCCTTTTCTTGTAAAGGTATAGTGAAGAGACAGCCTTTTAAATCAATAACTATAATAGATTATCCTTTAGGTAAGAGCTTTTTCATGAAAATGTGCCCCCCAAATTGTATGCCAGATGAAGCATGATCCTAATTAGTCTTATCAATAAAAATCAGGAGTCAGATACTGGGGTAAAGCTGAAAGATCAGAGAAGCAGAGCAGCAGCCACCAGTGACTTCTTACCTCCCCAATATCTCTGATCAAAAGGGCCAAGATCCTGTCTAGCTTTGGAGCTTGTCCTGGATCTCACTCTGTAGACCAGGTGGTCTCAAACTCACAGAGATCCACCTGCCTCTGCCTCCTGAGTGCTGGGATTAAAGGCGTGCACCACCACTACCTGGCTTAAGATAAATTTTTTAGGCCTGTGTGGCACTAGGAAGTTCCAGCCTCTGACTGACTGAACCCTGAACAGCCATATAAAGGCATATTTATTGATTATTATGCAAAGTTGGGGATATCCCCTGGAGCTGCTCTCTCCAAACCCCAGGGCTGAGAAAGCCCACCACACAGCAGCTCCATACCCAGGGGTGTTTAAGGTCTGGCCCAAGACTTCCCCTCATGGTTCTCCCTCATGGCTTCTCTTTCCTTGGAACCACCCAGGAATGCTCTGCTTAGATTAAACCTAGATTTACTAATTTAGCCTTATCTGACTTATTACATAGGCGGTGGTGGCAGCATTATTCACAACTGGGGGATTTAAACTTTACACTCAGTAGCTTATGTTTTAATTGATTTCAGATCCAGTCAATCTGACAACCAAGATTAGCTGTAACAGATTCCATGGAACTGAAGTTACAGATGGTTGTGAGTCCCCATGCACACACTATGGATTGAACATAGGTCCTCTGCAAGAGGACAAATGCTCTTAGCCGTTCAGCCAGCTCTCCAGCCCTTTCGCTTGTATGTCTGTGATACTTTCCAAGTCAGACAGTGACTGTGTCCACCAGTCCGAAGTGTTTCTTGGGCTCCTTTGCAGTCTCTCTCATGGATTTTCTCTGACAACTCTTTTTATTTTGCTCCCCCAAACAATTTATTAAACAACATTTTTGTTTTGTTTTGTTTTTTGAGACAAGATTTCTCTGTGTGGCCCTGGCTGTCTTGGAACTCGCTTAGTAGACCAGGCTTGTCTCTGTCTCACAGAGATCTGCCTGCCTCTGCCTTCCTGAGTGCTGGGAGTAAAGGTGTGGGCCACCACTGTCCAGCTATTAAACAACATTTTTATGATTTGCAATATGAGCTCCAAATACAGCCACAGCCACAGCCACACACACACACACACACACACACACACACACACACACACACACACACACGTATATATATTATATAATACAAAGATTCACAATAATGCTGCAGCATCCTGTTGGATGGGGTGTGGTGAAGGAGCAAACCGCAAAGCTCATACTGAGGAGAGAGAAGCTTCAGGGATGCTCCTGAATGAGAGGGTTGTTGAAGACCAATCACTGCTCACTGCAAATCGAAGAAAACCTTAAATCTTCAGGGTTCAAAATTAATGTCCTCTGCTGGTATTTCAAACCAAGAGGTCATAACCTCCAAGCCCTGTCAACAGGACTTTATGGTCACTTGGCTGTATGGCTGGTCACACGAGGAAGTTGCTGTCTGGACAGTCTTGAAGCTTCCCAGGAACACAGAAAGTAGAGTGCAGGGCCGTGAGTCAGGCAGCTGCTTCCCCACCCACCTGCATCCCTCCTGCCGGTGCAGCTCTTTAACTGCAGAGGGAAGACATGGCCAGTGAGTTTATGTGCACCTTCCCTGGGTCTCCTATGGGAGGGCTGGGACAGTGAGCAGGGCTCAGAGCATGACACTGGCTGTAGCTCAGGCCCTTGTCAGAGGCTGCACACCACTAGCATATTTACAGATCTGGGGGATCAGTTTTTTTGTTTAATCCACCATACATCTTTTATAAGAAAACTGCTGACATAGGAATGAAAATAAGGATGACTTGGACCTGACCTAGATACTTATGCTTTTACTGAGAATCACACTCTCAGCCCAGGAAAGCAGCTGCCAGATTGATCTGTAGAGACAATTTGATGTCTTTGGTTCAAGAGTTCTCCTGGAGATGGCTCTACAGGTCTGGTTGTGCAGGGGTGGAGGGAGAGCAAGCCTATGACTGAACTATGTGCATCCCCAGGAGTGAGGCTGGTACCATAGTTCTGTGTTCCTGCAGCACCAGAGCCAGAACAAGTGGTGTGACATTCTGTTCCAACCAATGGCCCACTTACAGATACTAGTAACAGTTGGAAGAGGCATTCCATCAGGTACCAAATAGTGTCCTATATAGAATCTTCTTTTTTTGGTTTTTGAGACAGGGTTCCTTTGTGTAGCCCTGGCTGTCCTGGAACTAGTTCTGTAGACCAAGCTGGCTTTGAACTCACAGAGATCCTCCTGCCTCTGCCTCTGGAGTGCTGGGATTAAAGGCGTGTGCCACCACTGCCTGGCTGAATTTCCCCATTTTGTTCCTGTTTTCTGTTGTGTTGTTTTAAGGATAGGGATCAAACCTAGGGCTTTATGCTAACTTGTTAGGCAAGCACTCCATCTTTGAGCCAAATCTTCAATGTTGTGACTTCTGTTTTATTTCAAAGCTATATGTGTTGTTGTTTGGTTTTGCTCTTTTGGGGGGCCCACCATCCAGCTCCCAAATAAATCACACATGGGGGCTTATTCTTAATTATGAATGCCCAGCCTTAGCTTGGCTTGTTGCTTGCAAGCTTTCCTTAACTTTGAATTATCCTGTCTGTCTTTTGCCTTTGGGCTTTTCCTGTTCTCTTACTTTTTTCTTACTCGTGGCTGGCTGGGTAGCTGCCCCTTGCATCCTCTTCCTTCTCTCGATCCTTTTTTTTTTTCCTCCCAAATTTCTCCTTCTATCTATTCTCTCTGCCTGCCAGCACTTATCCTTTCACCTGCCTTGCTATGTGGCTGTTCAGTTCTTTATTAGACCATCAGGTGTTTTAGACAGGCACAGTAACACAGCTTCACAGAGTTAAACAAATGCAACATAAACAAAAGTAACCCACCTTAAAATAGTATTCTACAACATATATGCATCTCACTTTGGTAACTTTTTTTTTTGTAATGGAATAGGTACATACTAAATATCATAAGCACAGAAACATAAAACACGTGCATTAACAAGACCACGAACCAGCCAGAGAAACCTCCTTTCTGGGAAGCCAGCAGGACCGCAGGAAGGCAGGAAATGAAACTTACCTAGCTGGTGACAAACACTGTTTCCTCCCAGTAGCGATGGGGTGGAGATGTCCAAGGATGAGGCATAAATATTAAATCAGCTTTTAAGGGATTATTGGGCAGAATCTGATTACAAACTCCCTGTGCTTCCAAAAACATCAGGAGAAGCAGGGCATGGTGGCCCATACCTATAATGCTGTTAGTTGGGAAGCTGAGGAAGGGCTGTACAATTCTGACAGAAGTTCAGCTCAAAGTACCTTTTAACTTCCCTTTTTATTTCTCCTTTGCCTTAAGGGTTAGTTGATACTAGGTTTCTTCCTTTCCTTTTTTCTTTTTCCCTCAGAGTTTCTCTGTGTAGCTCTGACTGTCCTGAAACTTGCTCTATAGACCAGGCTGGGCTTGAACTCGGAGCTCTATCTGCCTCTGCCTCCTGAGTGCTGAGATTAAAGGCATGCACACCACTGCCTAGCTCAATACTAGGTTTCTAATTTTGATATATTTGAGGATTTTTTTTCTGAGTTGTATTCCTGATTTCCAATTTAATTCCATTTTAATCAGAGAATATACATTTTATGGTTTTAATTTGCCTTTGTTGAGACTTGTTTAGTGAATCCAAATAAAATATGTCTTGGTACATTTTTGTTGCACACTTGGTAAGAATATGTATTCTGTTACTGGGTAAAGACTTGTGATGGTTAATATTGATTAGCAACTTGACAGGATGGAGAATCACCTGGGAGAAAAGCTTCTGGACACACTTATGAAGATTACTTAGACTGGGTTATTTAGGTGGAAAACCCACCCAAAAAGTGGTAGCACTGGGGATGGAGAGATGGTTCAGCATCTATGAGCACTGGCTTCTCTTCCAGAGGACTCAGGTTCAATTCTCAACACCCACATGGCATCTCACAACTATCTGTAACTCCAGCTCCAGGGGATTTAACACATACAGGCAAAACACCAATGCGCACACACACACACACACACACACACACACACACACACTGGGCTGCATAAAAGTGGAAAGCTAGTTGAGTGTTAGCATTAGTCTTCTACCTGTGTCAACACCCCCCCCCCCCCCAACTGCTGTGACTTCTCCACCATGGACAGTGAGCCAAGGTAAACCCCTTCTCCCTTAAATTGCTTTTATCCAAGGACTTCTTTGTAGCATGGATTCTAATTGGTCTCAATAATAAAAACCCAGAGCCAGATATTGGGGTAAATGCTGAAAGATCAGTAAAGGAGCCAGCTACTAGAGAGACTTCTTACCTCTACGGAATCCTCAGTCTGGAAGGGCGGAGCTCCTCTCTTCACCCAGCCATACCATTTCCTGTTTCCTCTTCCCAAGTGCTAGGATTAAAGGGGTGTGCCACCACTGCCTGGCCTCCAGTGACTAGCTCTGCATGCACTCTGATCTCCAGGCAAGCTTTATTTGTGAGAGCCCAAACAAAATATCACCACACTTCTTCACAGCAACAGGAACAGTAACCAAGACAAGAATTTCATAAATGTCAGTTAATTCAAGCTGTTGTCCAAAGCTCTAATGTCCTTTTTATTCCCCAAGTTGCTCTATTGACTGAGAGTTATTGAATCCAATATGGGTTTGTTGCATTTTCTGACACAGTTGTTACCACGTTTTGTCTCAAGTACTTTGAAGCTTTCTGCCTAGGTGAATAAACAGATTTTGTATGTTCCCTTTGTTGGACCCCAAAGTTTAGGGTCTCAAATGGGAGCCCCAAGAACCCAGACTCCAGTCCAGTTGATGCAACAGCACGAGGATTTTATTAAGCTTCTATATAGAAGGACTCCTCTGCTCCCAAGAGCAAGAGTTGCATCTTACTGCAGCCCCATAAGGGCTTTTAAAGGAAAATCCCACAAAACCCACAAGATTACAATTCCCATACAATTTCATGGCCTGATCACAGGGTGATCACAGAGGGGGTACAGTTACGTAAACCTCAAGGGGGGTATCAGGGCAGGAGTGGAGCTTACACACAGGTCACGGTGGTCCTTCCTGGAACACCTGCAACTATCCCAGTCACAGTTGAGCACATCTCTTAACAGAAATCTTTTTACATTGTTACATTGTTACAGGGGTGATTGAGTAGTGGCTGAGTCAGGTGGCCCTTGGAACTAGATTTTTAGTTTCTCATTTCCTGGTGCTTGAAGTTTCTCTCTTTCTGAGGCTTGGGGGTGTAAGCCTGAAGGGCTAGGGTCTTTCACCCTTGTTCATTGACTATTATCATTACCATTTTAGAATGACTTTCTTTGTCCTGAATAATGTTGTTTGTTTTGAAATCTATGAAATTGATGTTATCTGTTTAGCTAGATATCCTCTCCCCTCTTGCTTCTCCCCTTTTCTTTTCATCTTTTTTTTTTCTGTCTTTTTTGGTGCTGGAGATTGAACCCAGGGCCTCATGTGTGCTAACTACAGTGTCATCAAGATATACCCTTAGCCAGGTGGTGGTGGCACACACCTTTAATCCCAGCACCTGGGAGGCAGAGGCAGGTGGATCTCTGTGAGTTCCAGGACAGTCATGGCTACACAGAGAAACCGTGTCTTAAAAAATTAAATAAAAATAAAAGATACACCCTTAGTTCCTTTCCTCTTTCCTCTTTGAAAAAGGATACTGTGTGTACATGTGTGCATGTCTGTGTATTGCTCACACATTTATGTTTGTGTGTTATAGAAGGCATCTGGAGGTCTGAGGACAACTTTGTGGGTCCATCATTTTGATGTATACAATTCAGTGTTTGTAGCATATTCACAAAAAGCTTCAGCCATCTCCGTTGTTCATTGAGAAGATTTTCTAGACTCCAGAGAGAAATCTTGTCACCCAACCCCCTGGTTAACTGCATTAGACACTTTGTGCCTGTATAGATTGCTTATCTGAACATTTCAGATAAACAAAAAATATAAGTGTGGCCATAAATCGGGCATAGTGGCACATGCTTATATTCCTAGTACTCAGGAAGTGGGGTGTAAGCAGCAGCCTGGATTACTAGTAAGTTTGAGACCAGTTTTGACATCCTGTCTCAAAGAATGAGAAATAAGTGGCCTTTTAAAGTTTTACATTGTTCACTTAGTGTAGCGTTTTTTTTTTTGTTTTTTTCACCACCACCCAGCTAGTGTAGTGTTTTTTTGAGGCTCATCCACATTGCAGCATTTATCAGTTACATTTCATGGTTAAATAATATCCCATTGCATGCAGACAACACATTTGTTTTACGTCCAGAAATGAACATTTGAGTATTTTGCACATTTTGATACTGTTCATACAGCTGCTATGAATGATATGTTTAGAGTTTATTTGAGTATTTGCTTATCAGTCTGTAAGTATAACTAACTAGGAGTGGAACTGGCGGACAGTATGCTATCTCTTTGTTTAATTTTTGAGGAATAGCCAATCTACTATCCAAAAGTGATGGAAGTGTTTTTTTTTATATTGTCATCAGCAATGCTTAAAGTTTCTTTTCTTTTCTTTTTTTAAAAACCGTATCTTACAATGGTTAGAAGGGTTTTTTTGTCTTGTTTTGTTCTGCAGTCACTCAAATAACACTTTATTGACAAGAATCATTTTCTTTTTTTTTTACTTTATTTTACATTTTTTTTTTGTTCTCTCATATATTACATCCAGACTGCAGTGTCATGTTCCCCACCCTTCTCCTCCCAGTTCCTTCCCCACCTTCTCTCTCCCCCAGATCCACTCCTCCTCCATTTCCCTTCAGGAAAGGGCAGGCCTCCCGGGGATATCAACTAAACATGGCATATCATGTGGCAGTAAGACTAGGCACACCCTCATATTAAGGCTGGATGAGGCAATTAGGAGGAAAAGGGTCCCAAAAGCAAATATAGCATAGAATCATCAGGAACCATTTCATTAATTTATTTTTTTCAAGACATGGTTTCTCTGTTTAACAGCCCAGGAGGTCCTGGACTTTGTAGACCAGGCTGGCCTTGTTCTCAGAGATCCGCCTGTCTCTGCCTCCAGAGTGCTGAGATTAAAGGCGTGCGCCACCACCGCCCACTCATTGACTTTGAGGGCGGGGGAACGGTTGTTTGGTTCTATCTTAGGTTTCTGGGTCCTGGTCCTCCAGACAGTGTCAGGCCTGGGCTCCCTCTGTGGCATGGGTTTCAAGTTGGACCAGTCGTTGGTTGGCCACTCCCACAAGGTCTGGGCCAGCTTAACTGCAGCACGTCCTGCAGGCAGGACAAATGGTAAGTTGAAGGTTTTGTGGCTAGGTTGGTGTCCCAGTCCCTCCAGTGGAAGCCTTGCCTGGTTACAGAAGCCGGCTGGTTCAGACTCCAGACCCCCCGTTACTAGGAGTTTTCAATGGGGGCGTCCTTGTAGATTGCTGGGAGTTTCCGCCGCACTAGGTTTTATCTCACCCCTGAAATGCGCCCCCAATTCCAGTCGTCTCTCCCCCCACCCCACCCCACCTTATCCCTCCTGTTCCCATCCCCACCTGCCTCCAGTCCACTCATGAAATTTATTTCCCCCCTCCCAGGGAGAACTATGTGTCCACCCTTGGGCCCTTCTTGTTACCTAGCTTCTCTGGGTCTGCGCATTGTAGCATGATTATCATTTACTTAACAGCTAATATCCACTTATAAATAAGTACATACTATGTTGTCTTTCTGGGTCTGGGTGATCTTTTTTTTTTTTTTTTTTTTTTTTTTTTTTTTTTTTTTGGTTTTTTCGAGACAGGGTTTCTCTGTGTAGCTTTGCGCCTCTCCTGGAACTCACTTGGTAGCCCAGGCTGGCCTCGAACTCACAGAGATCCGCCTGGCTCTGCCTCCCGAGTGCTGGGATTAAAGGCGTGCGCCACCACCGCCCGGCTTGTCTGGGTGATCTTACTCAGGATGTTTTTTTTTTTTTTCTAATTCCATCCATTTACCTACAAATTTCATGATGTTATTTTTTTTTAAACAGATGAGTAATACTTTTTTTTTTTTCTGAGACAGGGTTTCTTTGTGTAGCTTTGGGGCCTGTCCTGGATCTCGCTCTGTAGACCAGGCTGGCCTTGAACTCACAGAGATCTGCCTGCCTCTGCCTCCCAAGTGCTGGGATTAAAGGCGGGCGCCACCACCGTCTGGCATGAATAATAAATACTTTTTAAGTAAGAAGAATAGGTGTTTTATGAAGAGCAGGCTGTCTGTGAGGCTTAGGGGTAGGGTTGACTGTAGGCCACTGGAGCAGCAACAGTAGCAGGGAGGCCAGTTTTTCTGTGGTCCTTGATGATGGGAGGTCGCATCGACGAGACTAGGTGGTGTGGACCGCATGGTGACTATTGCTGCTTGACCACGCTCCAGCGTTTCGACATTTCAGATCACACCTCTCCAGCACCTTTTTACTTTCAATTTTAATGATTCTCAGTATTAATGCCTTTCCCTTTGGGAAATTTTGTGTGGGCTTTGGTAAAGGATAAAAATGTGTATGGTGGTAGACTCTCTAAATCAAATAATTCTTTGGAAAAAAAAATCCCTGCCACCACAGAACCAGGAATTCCATTGTGCCCTCCTAATTACACCAAGAACAGGAAAATCAGAGATTTACTAGACACACCTGATCCTAAGAATGAAATACCTACAATTCAGATCCTGTGCCTGAGACCATTAAGGGCAAGAGCTCAGTTAGTAAATGTAGAGAAATCAGAATGCTATGGTATAATGGAAAAGAGTAAGACCTCAGAACCTTCCCTTTTAGGAGTGTTATGAGGGGAACAGGCTCATAAAATAAGACTAAGAAACTATAGTATAGTGTCTGCTCCCCAGAAGTCCTTTCCATAGGTCAGGCATTTGGATAAAGGTCTCCATTCCCTTGAGAGCTGGAGGAAAATTCCTGCTTGATAAAGTCTTTCTTTCTTTCTTTCTTTCTTTCTTTCTTTCTTTCTTTCTTTCTTTCTTTCTTTCTTTCTTTCTTCTCTCTCTCTCTCTCTCTCTCTCTCTCTCTCTCTCTCTCTCTCTCTCTCTCTTCCTCCCTCCCTTTCTTTCTCTTTTTTTCTTTTTTGTTTAAGATAATTTTCCTTCACTGTTACCTTTCTTCCTTGTTCTCAGGCTTCTTTCTAGGGAAAGATTGGGAAAGAAAATTCTAGCAGTGATTGGGAAATTCTTTCTGCTTTTTTTTGGTTTTTTTTTTTTTTTTTTTTGAAGTTATGAGATAGTAGCTTTATTTTTTTTCCCCTTTTCTATTTTAATAAAAAGGAAAAAAAAGAAAAAGGTTATAACTAACAAAAGAAAAACTATATACAAAAGTACAATGACTATATACAATATATACAAGTAATAAATGTCTAAACAATGTCTAGTCCATTTGTATTTGACAAATTCAGAGAAAATAATTTCATTATCTATCCTATTTTGTTAAGTCCAAAATGTATCTAATTCACTTTCTATCCTAATTAATCTTCAACTATAACTAACTAACCTTCAACTATAACTAACTAATCTTCAACTCCCTCAGAGACCCAAGAAGGAAATAATATTAGCTAACAAAAATAAAAACAGAAAGTGCATGCAAGCAACTTCCAAAAAAAATGTGAGTTGACAGAAACAGCCAGCTGCCTGGACAGTCACCTGAGGTTTCTCCACAGTGTTGGGGCATCATCTTCAGCCTATAGGCTTAGCATATCTGACAGACTCATTTGTGAAGTAGGATGTACACAAGGTCGACAGTTCAACCTCACATTGGGTGAGAGCAGTCCATGTACCAGAAACACCTGAATTCCACTAGTGTCATGTCATGATTCAGGATTTCTACAAAGCAATGAAATCCCACTGAAAGAGCTTTGCACAAAGCAATGAAATCCCACTGATTTTAGTTAAGAATCATACATCTTTCTACACATTTTATTTCACCAATGACTTAAATTTTGTAGTTTTCTCAACACTGAAAATAATGTAATAAAGTGACCTAAATTCAAAGCTGAATCCTCCCCCCTCAAATTTCTCAACCCTGAAGGTGAGTATGGGGACACATGTCTGAGATTCCAGCACCTGAGATGCAGGATGGGGAGTTTAATGTCATCCTTGTTACATAGTGAGTTCAAGGCCAGATGGGGCTACATGCAACTTGATCCCAAAGTGAATAAATAGAATAAAATGGATAATAGTATCTATGTTAGAATATTTTAAATGCTTATAAAATGCCCAATATTGTGATGTGTAGCATATTACGTATTAAAATATCATCCAGCTCTCTACAAGCCCAAAAAAAAAAAAAAAAAAAAAAAAAAAAGATAATTTTCCACTCATTCTACATATCAACCACAGACCCCCCCTCCCATCTCTCCTTCTACTCCCCCCTATCCCCCCCAACCCACACTCCATTCCGTTCTCCAAAAGGGTAAGGGCTCCCATGGGGAGTCAGCAAACCCTGGTACATTCAGTTGAGGCAGGACCAAGCCCCTCCCCACTGCATCAAGGCTGAGCAAGGCATCCCACCACAGGTAGTAGGCTCCAGAAAACCAGCTCATGCACCAGGGATAGATCCTAATCCCACTGCCAGGGGCCCCTCAAACAGACCATGCTACACAACTGTCTCCCATATGCAGAGGGCCTAGTCTGGTCTTGTGTAGGTTTCACAGCTGTCATCTAAAGTTTGGGAATACGAGCTTGGTTCAGTTGTCTGTAGATTTCCCCATCAAGTTTGACCCCTCTTGCTCATATAATTCCTCTTCCTTCTCTTCGACTGGACTCCCGGAGCTCGGCCTGGTGGTTGGTTGTGGATCTCTGCATCTGCTTCCATCAGTTACCGGGTAAAAGCTCTGTGATGACATTTAGGGTATTCACCAATCTGATTACCAGGGTAGGTGAGTTCAGGTACCCTCTCCACTATATTGCTAGTAGTCTAAACTGGGGCCATCCTTGTGGATTCCTAGGAATTTCTCTAGCACCAGGTTTCTTCCTAACCCCATATTGTCTCCCTCTATCGAGATATCTCTTTCATAAGCAGTCACTTTTATCTCTGGCAAGAGGAAATTATGGCCCTTCCATTAAGATGTGACTGGTGCTTACTGTCAGGTCAATGCTAGAGTCCTCAATCCCTGGCCTCAGCCACACCCCAGCTCACATGCCCCTTGTCCCCCATTTGATCCCAAGTACAGCTATACAGTATAAAAGGTGTAGTCTTTGTTTCAGTTAAAGGCTGCTGGCAGCCATCCCAGTTCATCCTCGGATCGTGTCCACCTCCTTTCTCTCCCCATCGACTCTACACATCCTCTTTGGGACCTGAACCCCCCACTGAAACAGGTCTCTGACAGCTAGGATAGCAAAGGGAACACAGATGGTGGATGCCCTGGAGGTGGAAGCAGCAGGGAGGGCTTGTGTTGCTGAGAGGAAGGGAGGAATTAGGGATGGTTTCAGGTTGGGCATGGTGGCACATTCCTGTGATTCCAGCACTTGGGATGCTGATGCAGGAAGATCATCAACTTGAGGCCAGCCAGGGTGTGCTGATCAATTTTATGTCAACTTGACACAACCTGACTCCAGGTAACCACCCTGTTTGAGTTCCTGCCCTGATTTCCCTCAATGATGGGAGTGTTACCTGAAAGTGTAAATGAAATACCCTCCTCCAAGTTGCTTTTGGCTGTGGTGTCTCATTCCAACAATGATAACCGTAACTAAGACACAGGAGGATAGAGTAAATATGTTACAAGAAAACAAGCAGGAAAACTCAGCAAACATCAAGGGGAATGATTTCTGGGAATCTTGGAGTAAAAGAAGGTGGGTTATGAAACTCATTGCCTCAGTAGGATTGGCTAGAAAAGGCACTGGCCTGTGGAGAAATCAAGACTTCAGATGTGGACAAAGATCTGAGGTCAATCAGGTAACCAAGCCTCAGTTTTCTGGGGTTCAACCCCTTAGTAGAAAGTAATCCCAAGCTCTACTTACTTTATCTGGTCTCGTAGTAGACCTGGTACCCAGGCACTGAGCAGAGGGTAGAAAGGTATGCCTAGTATAGACAGGACAGTTAGATTACAAGTGACCATCTTGTGCATGTTTCTGAGTGTGCTTTGGCATTTTTCTAGTCTACCTTTATTGACTTGCTTTCTTTCCTTTTCTGTTTGTTTATGTGCATATATGTTTGAATGTTCATATACGTACAGGTGCATGTGTGTATGAGGTGCTTAGCAACTGTGTACATATGTGTTTAGGTTTGAGGAGAACCTTGAGTATGATTCCTGAGGTACAGATCATGCATTTAATTTTTTCTTTTGAGAAAGTCTCTCATTGGCCTGAAACACAGTAAGTACACTAGGCTGGCCACTCAGAAATTCCTAGTGCTCCAACTGACTGTCTCCACAGCCCTGGGATAAGATTCTGTCATCTAGCCACCCCCCTACCCCTCCTGCTATAAGGCATTTCAGTAATTGGAATATCCTGCAGGTCACTACAGGCTTGGCTTTTCATTTAGGGCCACATGGCTAGGACTATAGTTATGACCCAAGACACACAAAGCCTTTTATGCATGATTTGTAGTGGTATCAGGAGTCTACCTGCTCTGATACATCTCACAGTTTGTGTTTAAACTGTGCTCCTCCATTTTCAACATGGAGGATTTGGGTTCCAGGCTCTGTTTGGTTTCAATTAATAAGAAAGAAGCATTTAGAGTTGGAGAGTGTGCTAGCTTTCCATCAGTGTAACCAGGTGAGCATCTTAAGTGGGGAAGAGGTTAATGTAAGCTCAGTGTTAGAGGACCAGGCTGTGTCCTAATTTCTCTCCTGGTCTTTAGGTCTGTGGTTAGCAGTACACGGTTATGAGAAGCAAAGTGTTTCCGAGACGGCTCGGAAGTAGGAGCAGGAACAGAAAGAGACAGGGTTCCCCATCTGCTTGAATGGCACAGCCCAGTGACCCGAAGAACCACTTCTAGGCACCACTTCTTAAAGGTACCACCTCCCAATAGCACCAGGTGGGGAGCAAGGCTGTACCACCTGAGCCTTTGAGAGGCACTCCAGATCCAAGTAAGGCAGGAAAGTGAGGGGAGAAAGGTTTAATCATTGTCACGATTGTCCCCCAGGGCACCGGAGAGCACTGGATTTTGTTGTCTCATATTATTGTTCAGCCCCAAATAAGAAGTGCTTTGCAGGCTCACGAACGTGTACCAGAGTTGAGACATGAGTCATCTTTTACTTTTGCGTGCAGAGACCGTTTATTAAGGAGCTATTCCAACAATGCCCATGACCTTGAACTGTTCTTCTTTCCCTTGTCAATCAAGGCAGAGGATCCTGAGCATGCTGAGGGGACTACTGCTATTGTTTCCTTAATCAGAAGGATGGGGCTTCAAGGTTGCATGGAAAAGATTCACAGAGGGTTTCACTGTCTCGCAGCACTTTGCCTGGCTTCAGTAGCGCTGGGTTCAGTTTGCTGCCTGAAGGTGATTCTACAGAGAGAGAAAGACAGTAATTAGTGCCTTTAACCTCAGAAGTTGACTGCAGGCATGGTAAGCGCTAACCCACACCCCACCAGATCACATAGCACTGCTTCAGGGATGGGGAGAGAGCACCTGGAGAGCACCCTGGAGAGCTTAGATTAGGAGAGAAGGAAGTTGAAGGGGAAGCCTCTGGCAGGAGGGGATCCGTGTGGATGCAGTCGGGGTCCACCCAGAGACAGCAGGTGCGAGGCACCGACTCTGGGGTCACAGGATCCTGAGTGAACCACCTGCTGCCCCTGCACAGTGCTGGCTGTCAATAGCCACACTTCCACTGTTATCCAGAACTGCTGTGGGATGTGATTCTTGTCACTGTGCCTGTAGATCAGATGTCATCCATCTGATCGGTGCCCTGATCAAGGCTGGCTTGTGCAGGTTCCCTGGCCCTGATAGGGTGGGCGGGAAAGAATGAGAACATGAAAAGCTACCCTGAGCGAGTGCTGCCTTTCTGTCATTCGGACCCTCTAGGGACTGATGTGGGCCCAGATGCAGGGAAGTGTGGGGTCAGGCACAGCCTCAGGTTTGAGTCCTATGAGAGAAGCTGGTGTTCTCTGGGTTAATTTCACACTGGTCGTCAGTACAGGCAGGATTGGGAATCTATGCGAGGTCCTGTATTTGAGGCAAAGCGAAGGAAGACAAAGAAGCAAGGAAGAGTTGTATTTCGGTTTCTTACCGATTTCAGCGGTCTGACATTGGCATCCTTTAGGGGAAATGTAGTCACTCCTTCGGGCGTATTCATTTGTTTAAACAGTTCTGAAATAAGGAAGTACCGTCTTGTGACAGCAGTTAGGGAAATGAGAACCTGGGTGGCTTGTCTGACCACAGTCACACTTGGGATCTCTGACCTGTATGTGGCCCTAGGAGGAGTCACTGCCACACACATTCAATATGGTGTCATGAAGACTGTCCATCCCAGCCTGCCGGATGGAGGCAAGATACGGTGTAGGGGAAGGAAGGCCCCAAAGCAGGTGGGGACCTGGCGGTCTCCTACCATTGATGAGAAATGATACACTGCCTCACGACAGGACCTGACTGGGGGTGACACAAACATTTGAAGATCAGGATACTATTTACAACCACAATAGAAGCAACCAGGACTGTGTATTCCTGGCCTGTGGCACCATCATGGTTGCTGTCCAAAGAGGTTCTGATATCACCTTCAAGGGTCACAACTCTAATGTCTTTAGGGGTGGGTGACCCAGGTCCACTGTCCAGCTGTATACCCTGGTGGTCTTGGTCCCAGGTACCTGCAGACAAGACTTCCTGGGAGCTCCAGAGGAGGCAATTTGATCTGCTTTCCCTTTCTACCATTATGATGCTGTCATTTATGATAGAGAAGGTGATGTATAACCCAGCAGGTGACAGGGTGGCCTTGTGCTTGGGTTTAGTGTCCCCCATGTGTCATTCCCGGCACCTCTCATGGGGCACTCACTGTGCCAGCTGTCAGCGTCATTAATCCCACATACCATTGAAGGAAGACCAGGTCTTCTTCATGACTTCAGCCATAATGACTTCCACCTCTTCCTTCTGCAAGACACGGGAAGACATTTTCAGTAGAGCCTTGCAGCCCTCCGATTGTCCTCAAGGCCCAGCAGCATGAGCTGAGGCTGCAGGTTTCTGTAGGCTTTCTCTATTGGACAGGTCTGTCACATGTCAAGGTCAAATATAGAGATGGATCTTCCTGTATCCTTAGGACTCCCACATTTTTGGAGTTTTGGGGTCCCTATTGGGGTTTGTTGCCCTTGTGGCCCCATGAGCAGAGGTATCGTCCTGTTTACTGCCACCTTGCTACAGTTCCAGCAGGTGGCTTTGGAACTTCAGGAGTGACTAGGAGGTCAAAGGTTGGGAGCCCTGCACTTGGTGGCCACTGCTGCCTGCTGTGATGTGGTCTGAGGACGTAGGTCTGGGTCGCTCCAGTCATGGTGCACCCTTCTCCTCCTGTGACCCTCGTCTGAGAGCATATGGTGTTGCTTCTATACCTCCTTTCCCTTCTCACTGCTCATCTTTCTCTGTGGGAAGTCAGGCTTCTGTGAATTGAGTTAGGGTGCCACTGTAACCATACCCCACTGTGTGCACAGAGAGGACACTCCTTAAACTCTGCTCTCTAACATCTGGGGACAGACCTTGGCATAAACTACTGTATTTGGGTGTCTCTTTGAGGTCAGGGGTCAATCCTACACAGTGTTTTTCACTTAGTCCAGAGCCAGGACCATCCTGTCTCTTCCCTGCTAAGTAGAGATGGAAGGTTTGCTAACCTGAATGTTCCCTGAGTCTGCTGCTTCGCTGGCTCCTCATATCTCAGGCTGCTAAAGGGACACATTTCCTAACCCCATCTCTGGGTCCCTCTGTGGACCTCTCTCCAGCATGTGGCCCCAGACTTTCAGTATATTCTGTCTCCTTTGTATGTGTTTGTATGTATGCTCCTTGTAGCCCCCAATGCAGATGTGAGTGTGAGCATGGGCAGCTATGGCTTAAGGGCTCTCCAGAGAGCCAGTTAGGAGCCTGAGTTCTGCTCCACAGTAGGTGTGTGCTCTATTACCCATGGGCCTCTCTTTCCCCCGTTCCTGAGTCAGAGTGTCTGGCATTGACGTGATTTCCCACCTATCATGGGTCAGTACACAAAGGCACACCAACTTACAGCCTCAGGAGGCTCCACTGTGGTCTCAGACCTGTCGGCAGCAAAGAACAGAGAAATGTTAGCTTCCCGAGAACAGTACCACTCGTGTTTAGAGTTCAAGTCTTATCTCAGTTGATTTGGAATGAGTCAGCGGTAGACTAGGAGATACTGAGCAGAATGGACACGTGAATAAGAGCATGTAGACCTAAATTCCCCATTTCCTGTAATTCTTGAAATATTTTCCCAGAACCCATCATGCGTATGTGTTTCACAGGGTCTTTACGTCCTCGGGAGGATGGTGCAGTTACAGCTTGTAGTACCTCTTGACTTTGATGTCTGGTACCAGTTTGGTTTTTGAAATCTTGCTGTTATGAGCGATGATTAATTTCTGAAATGACACAAGAGAGCTTGAGTGAAACATGGGGACGTGGCCTTTCCTTTGTTATGGGGACTCCAAGGCATATTGGGCCTCAGGCTTTTGGGGACAGCTTATCTCATGCATCTAAGTCCTTGCCCTTCTTCCAACTCAGGGAACCTTCATTTCTCCGTACTCACCGTTCTCCCCGTGGCAAAGTCCTCACCGTCCTTCCTTATTTCAACCTCGTACGTGACTCCGAGGAGTTTGTCTTTCTGGAAGGCGTAGGCTATTTTGGTGATGTTGGCACCCAGGTCATTCATCTGTTGTGAAGAAGACTACAGTCAGTGAGAGGAAGAGGATGGGAGGTGCCGTACCATGAGTCAGGCATGTGTCCTTCAGTCTTGGTTGAGATACTGACTTTGCTTCTGTAGGCTTGGTCACCCAGCTGGGTGCTGGTGCAGCTGAGAAAAAGAAATGACATGTGCATCCTCACCCCATGCCTCTGTTCACTTGAGTGGATGGATGTTGGGGCAGAGACCTTGTGAAATGTTGCTTTCCATCCAGCCTTTCAAAGTAGAAGTGTGTTTCTCGGCTCTTGTGTCTTGGATGCTCTCTGCTGAACACTTATGGACTCTGTGGTGAAGATTCCTTATAGGCTGAGTCACCTGATCATGGTACCTAGAGTGTGGGAGCTCCTCTCACTGGGGAGACTTCTTCCGTCTTTAGTGGGGGTCATATTAAAGTACCTCCTGGGTAGATAAGCCTGGTGCCCTTGCTGCTACTGTGACTTGGCCACTCACAGATTCTTTGAGGGCATCAGTAAAATCAAGAAGAGTTCTTACATTGAGCTGTGTTTTGAGGATGACTTGCCATTGATCATTTAAGGACACATGGCCGTGTGTTTGGCATGTGGGTGACACACTCATAATATTTACCCTCCCCACCCCCTTGCCTGCTTCTGAGCCCCACTGATGGCATCAAGGCTCCTTCCTGATCACTAAGGATGATGTGTGTCCTGTGGCATTGGTCTTATCCATCTCTGCAGGAACCTTCAGATCTTGCTGGGCAGTGGGTACATGCCTTTAATCCTAGCACTTGGGAGGTAGAGGCAGACAGATCTTTGTAAGTTCAAGGCCAGCCTAGTCTACAGAGGTAGTTGCAGGACAGCTAGGGTTACACAAGGAAACCTTGTCTCAAGAAACTAAAAATAAATAAAATCAAACAATCTTCATATCTCATTTATATCTCTACCTTTTCCCTCAGAAGTGACAGTCTCAGCTGATGTCCAGAGTAGTGCAGACCTGAGGCTGATGGAGGACACTCACCTTGACAGAGCTCTGCTTGGCTACATACATTAAAAGTATCTTCAACATCGAGGTGGACATAGTTACAGAAATGGTGGCATTTTTGGGGTCTGGAGGCAGCCGACCTCCAGGCACAGGCACTGGTTTTTTTCCCAAATTGAATTCAACCTAAGGAGGGAAAGCAGCGAGACAGCTATGTAAGATCAGGAGACTCGGAGGAGAGGGAAGGCCTCGTGGCCTGGCTTCACTGTGCAGGGCAGTGTAGCAGGGCTCAGGGCAGCCAGGCTTTCCCCAGAGGCCATGAATCCTCCCCTGAAGGTGAGTCGGTCATTTATGACGGACTTCATGAAGATGTGTGTTTAATATTGCTTCCTCTCTTGTCACAGTTGTGCGGAACTGAGGGCCAGTCTCCCTCTGTGTCTCCGTCCTTCCTTTTCCCTCCCTATTTCCCTCCCTCCTATGTCTCATAAGCCATCATATGGAGGAATAAGTTCTTAGATATTAAGGCAATTCTTGAATATTTTTTCTGTCCATCTGCTTGTCTGTCTATCTGTCTCATTTTTCTTTTTTATGCATTCTATCCTCATATTTCTGAGCTATACTCCTTTTGGAAGGGATGCTGGAAGATTCAGACAGGAATAGAGAAGGGAGACATGCCTAACACCACTGGTGTTTCCTCGTGTCCCGTGCACAGCTCCTTTAGTTTTTACTTGACTTTAGAGCGATTCATACTCTCTGGAAAGCATGGCTCCGTTTCCACATGTGATGTGTGTAGGAGGTTCTGAGCCTCAGCTTATGTCCTTGGTGTGTGTTGTAGGTTGCTGAGGAACAGCATCCCGAATGTGCATGGATTTATGCTTCAGCATCTGAGTGCAGCTTTTTTGATGGCTTTCTAGAAGAGAATTGAGCTCACTGTGTCCCCTCTCTTCATCGCTTGTCCCAGCCTGGTTTTGCCCCCCTGACTTTGGGTAGTGAGTGGGTGGTTGGAAGGAGCTGACTCTATCTGTTGTGTTGTGTACAGTCCACTGCGAATGGAGAGCTGAGATAAGTTACGTTCCTCTCTGTGGGAGTGCCTCACAGGCCCTTGTCTGTGGATTTGAATGGAGAAGAGCACTGGCTGGCCATGTCCTGATGGGCACTCAGGAGACTGACCCCAGGGAAGATGAGTGTGAGAACTGAGCCGATCATCTCACTGTCCTGACTCTCTCTGATCTCTGTTTGGGCTAAGGTGTGCTTCCAGCCTTCAGCAGGTGTCACTGCAATAACAGTGAGTACTTACACAGTAGAAAATGGAAAGTCCTTTGGAAGAAATCCTGGTACTTAGAACCTGGTACTTGAATAAGCCGGTAGCTGTGGAGGAGAGGGAGGGAGGAATGGGGAGAGCCCAGGCAGCCATTGATGGCTGTTGTGCCTCAGACTGGTCTGCCCTATATACCAGTATGGACAGCTGCTTCTGTCTGGATGCCAGATACAAGGTGCTGGCGTGAATGGCTTCCGCATCTCAAGTGATGCTGTGAGATTTGGGTTTATCCACAAGGATTTAGAGGTGTTTTTTTTTTTTTTAATTTTTTTTTTTAAATCTGATGTGTCAAAATCCCCTTGGAGAAGGAGAGACTGTCTAGGTAGACCATGCATTTTGTCTATCCTGGGCCTTGAGAAATAAGCCCAGTTTGCTACTTCACCTCTGGGTGGCTCAACCCTAGATGTCCTCCTGCGTTTACTGTTGGTATGTTTATAGGGATATTGTGAGATTTCCTGATCTCAGGATCCCAGAGGTGAGGGCCTGGGACTGCTCCTCATTCAGACTCTTTGCAGTGTTGCCTTTGAATGCTGTTTGGGTTGTGAGGCTCTCTGCAGACCCCCAGAAGCACTGTGTCATCTTCTCTTCTGTGTCAGAAGTCAAGTACTTGAGGGAAAGTCAACTGGACCATCCTCCTTCCTAAGAGTGCTGAGGAGGTTGTGAGAATCCTTGTAGTTTTGGAGTTTGGTATCTCAGAGGCCCAATCTCTGCGGTATGTCCCCTATGAAATTCCCCAAGGTCCCTGGGCCACTTGATTCTACTGACAAAGGACACCAAGGAAGTACTCACCATTCTTGCAGTCATTAAAGTCCTTGAGGACGATGGCACAGGAGTTGGATTTCTGCAGCTGTGAAGTCACCACAGGTTAGCTTAGCTGAGGGAGCATCAGTAGTCTGTCTTATCAGCCAACGTCCTCCCCTTCTCCCCTTGGCTTCCGCCTTTCCTGAGCTAGTTCCCTGACTTCTCATGGGCAGAAGTTATCCACTCTTCCCAAATCTCGGGAACTCTAGTTCTGCTGCTGGACATATGTTCAGAGGAGTTTCCTGACCACACTGGCCCTTGGGCTCCAGGGGTCCCTTGTTCCTAAATCTGTCCCATCAGTCGGCCATTTACAAAGCTGCAAGATTCTTTCCTAGTCCCCCAGTGATTCAGGTCTCTGAGGGAACCCCACCCCTTCCCTGGACTTACATTCTCATTCATTTCTGCTGTCAGCACTATTGGGATGATGTCCTTCAAGGGCAGAGGCATGGGGAGAGGCACAGTTCCTGTGACTCTGTGAAAGACATATGTGTTGAAATGAGTGATTGTCATGTTTCTAGATTTGTGCATGTCTTAGACAGACCGACTCAGTGATGAAGGAGTCAGGATGATGTTTCGGTTCTCAGTGTGAGGGTGAGTCCTGAGCTCTGGTTTGGTCTTTAGTCTTTAAGGAAGATGCAAAGGTTCCTGGCCAAACACAGGACACCTGCCCCAGAGGTCTCCCTGGATCCTTCAGACACCAGAACACATTTGTCCATAGACCTATCTGTGGTCTTGGTGTAGCTGTGGATCTGAATTCAGAACTTGTTAAGCTCTAGTTAGAGAAATTATAGTGACTCCTGCATAGGGCATCACAGAGGGAGGGAAAGAATGTCCAGGCTGGGTATAAATGGGGGAGAAGCGTTTCTAGCTTCCTAGTGTGAACCTAGTCAGAATGGCTACTATTAACCTAGTCAGAAGGGCTTGGAATCTGTGGTTAGCCCAGGAGAAGAGAGGTAGGCAGCTGGCCCACAGAAGTGTCAGAGAGATTTTCACCGTGTGGCCTCATGGTTCTTTTTAGGGAAAACATAGGATGAGTCCCTTAAATAGAATCAGTAGGAAAGCTAGAAGGTAGATGTGAGAAGACTGTTCTTGAAAAGAGAGAAATGTTGATAGTCAGCTCTCCTAGCATTTCCTGATTGTCTAGAGGACTACGGTGGACCAGCTCTCGGCTGGGACAGCAGCAGGGCCTTTTGACACACTTTTGGATTGATTCAGTAGAAGGATAGAAGCTGTTACGTACGTCTCTATTAAGTGTATTTTCATTTCGTTGACCTCGATATGGGTGTCTTGGACGTCAAGGTTGACACATTGCGTGTTGTTGGAGGAAATATCAATTTTCATTGTCACATCCATGTTAGATTCAAATTTCAGTAGGGTGATGACAGGTCCAAGTACGCTGTGGAGAGGAATGTGAATGAAATACTGCCTGAGACATGAGGCTCCAGCGGAGGGCTAGGCATTTGGGAATCAGGCTCATGTTGTGGTGAAGGTCGTCCTCTAGAGGGGAGGACTGTGTTTCCTAGTCCACATGCTCCTAGGGCCTCAGTCCCATGCCACAGAATGAAGAGGGTGGTTCTTGTGGTAGTAGTTACTATTTGACAAGTAACTATCTTACCTAGCCTTGAGGAGGTCCTCTGTTGTTGGTGGCACAAGCTACCAGCCATAAGTTCACTTCCAAGTCTAGCATTTAGTCCTTTTTTTGAGTTTTTGTGGAAATACGTAAAAGAAGTCTATCAGGAGAAATGCTTGGCTTCTTAACATAAGAAGCTTTGGACAAGGCAGGTTATCTATCATCTGTCTGTCTGTCCATCTGTCATCTATCTGTCTGTTTTTCTATGTATCTATGTATGTTTCTATCTATGAAACTATGTATGTACCTATGATTTATATATGTTTATATGTATGTATCTATCTATCTGTGTAATTTTTTTTTCTGAGTCAGGGTCTCACTGTGTAAGCCAGACTTGCTTGAAATAGCTGATCCTCCTTTCTCTGTCTCTGAGTCCTTGTTATCTGGCTCTAGGATAGGGTGCATATATCCTAATCCCCAGTGACCCAGCAATCATGGTGGAAACAGGCTCACCCTTTTCCGCCTATGGTGGCAGTGACTGTGGAGTGGACTTGGATCTCATCAGCTTCCATGGTTATGTCCATGCTCTCCTCTCTCACCTCGTCGACCTTGAAACTGCAGAGTGACGACAGAGACTCAGTTCTGCTTCATAGAAAGAGTCTGGCCCTCCTGAGAAGTACGTGTGAGGCACCCAGTTCCTCACCAGCTAAATGCTGCTAGTCCTGTGACCCGTGAGCTTCCTTCCCTTTCCACCCAGTGGTTTAAACTCAAGACATCCTGGTCATATTTTGCAGAGTTCCAGCGGGAGTAAGTCTGTCTCTCTATGAAAGGGTGGCTGTCATGGGGTTGCTGTAGACTGAGTGTAAGTGTTCCCAATGAGCAGTTTGTTTGTCCAAAAACCCAGAGAATTGTCAAGGAAGCACTTACTCGAGCACAAGCTCTTGGATGTTTATCTTGAGCAGATCTGAAAGTGAGTTTTTGATGTCTTCTGGGAGGATATCCTTCACCTTGGCCTCAACAGATTCTTTGAGATGTTCTACGTCTTCAACCGCGCCACCCAGAGTCTGCTTGATATCGGAGAGCCCCTCTCCCTTCAGGAGTCCTTTGCCAGAGCCCTTGTCTCCACCGAGGTTTAGTAAGCTGCCCAGGCCTTCCTTGCCCCCTGGGAGGAGGTTGTTGAGTCCTCCAGTGGCCTTGGACCCTGAAGAGGGCTTTGAGGCCTCCTCATTGCCTTTTTGGCCTAGGAGACCATCTAGGCCAAGACCGCCTGCCCCTTGTAGGAGGGAGGTGGGATCTAAGAGTGAGAGCAGGTCAAGGTTGTCCAGTGTGGCCATCAGTGTCCCAAGCACGCCTCCCATGCCAACGCCATTACACTTCACAAGTTCCTCGATCTGTGGGGGCAGAGTGTTCATGAGATCTGAAAAAGATCAAGAGACAGTCCTGCTGTGGGTTTTCTGTTCAGTTCATCCCTAGCACCCTCCTTTTGGAAGATGACATCTTGAAATATGGGGTACATAGGAACTCTGAATTCTGCCTTCCAAGTTCTAGTGCTTCCCCTGCCCTAGTTAAGAATGACATTCTGTCTGAGAGATCCCCTTCCCTGTTGTCCCCAGCTGCTGCTGGTCCTACACTGATGCTAACTTGTGATGAGACTGTTAGCTTCAAGATACTAGGTGTGGAGTGAGGAGGAACCTCATTTGTGTGTGTCATTTTTCCTGTCATCATTTGTCTTGCTTCCTTCTTTCCTTCTATTGACAAAAATCATACACACAGACACACACACACACACACAGACACACACACACACACACACACACACACACACACACGCACACACACACACACACACACACACACACACACACACACACACACACACACACACACGTTGTGCATTCTTGACTGGTCCTGTTAGGGCATGAGCCATCTGCCCAGCTTTATTTGATTAATTTTTGTTTTTGTCCTGGTGTCTGGTGCTCAGTATCATCTCTAGTCCTCAGGGTCGTCATTGGTATTCTGATCCCCATTCTCTGTGTTTGTTGGAGGCTTATAATTGGATGTGGTGCATGACTTCCAGATGAAGTATAAAGGTTATGATTGCAGATATCTACTGTAAGGTGGAGGGACTGCAGAAATAGGAGGGTAGTGAATAGACAAGCACAGTTATTCTTTCTTTCTAGGCCATTCTGCCCAAGTCTCCTCTGCTCTTTTGACTCATTTTCACATCATTAGTCTTTACAGATGATTGTTACTTGGATATGCTATGTTGGGTAGCCTTTGCAGTTGTTCAAGACTTAAGCACTGGTAGGCAGGTGGGGCCTATCATGTATTTCCTGCCATCTGGTATAAGTAGGAAAGGAGAGATGGTATTCAACGGTAGTAGAGAACAGGCTGAGAGTCATCCTGTGGCCTGGAAAATAGTCAGATCACTATAATGCTATCTCCACATGCCTGTCTGTCTGGCTCTAGTAGGAACTGCCTAGAAAAAAAAATGTTAGTGAAGTGTTGCTTGTGGTCAGCCTTGGCTATTACAGAGCTATGGCTGATTGGTCCAAGGAGCATTTCTACCTTAGCAGAGTTAAGGTTGAAGGCAGTCCAGAGAAGCATGTCTTACATCCTAGCTGCTCCTTCTTTGACCAGAGTTCTGTGTCTAGAATCTTGGATTCATGAGGGGTGTTAGTTGGCCACTATGACAGGTAAGTGGCCTATGGCCTCCGTCGTCATCCTGTCATGCTCTGTGTGATGCAGGGCTTTACTGGATTGTTGCTGCATAGAACTTCTAGGGAACTACAAAGTGTTTCCTGTTGTTCGTTTTTAACCCATGAAACCTAACCAGTCCCTGATTCCTCAAGCAGAAACATGTTTTGGTCATGCTTTTAACTACCCAGGTTCCTGTATTCTCAGCCTTTGAGAATCTTAGGGAGAAGACTTTCTCGTCTCCTGGACCAAAATTTATGTCAGGGAGAGGCTGAAGTGGGTGTTTCAAGAGAGCACGTGTGGTCAAGAGCTTGCAGGCCGATTCTGAATGTGCTGCTTTTTGTTCTGGAAACTAGGCTGAGGGTTCATCAATTGTGGGAGTCTAGGCAGTCTTGGGGCCCAAAAAGGAGAAACCCTGTGACATGGCACAGTCTCTAAGTGGTAAGAATCCACTGGAAGGCAAATAGAGAGACAGCTTTGGGGTCAGACATTTCCTTTGTCCAGGGTAGCATAAGTCAGTCCCGGACTAAGAATAGTTACCTTACACTCATTTTCACCATCTCCCAGAGATTTAGGATGAGCTGGATTCAGCCTTCGCTGTGCCAGAATTTCTAGGCATGACCCAAGTTCCCTTCTCTCTCTAGGCACCAAGCAGATGCCACAGGGTCATCATGTTTGAAATTCACTTGCTGAGACGGTGACTGAACCTTCTCTGACCTAGAAATGAGCGGACTATGGAAGGTGTGGACAGGACTCAAAATGACAGCTATAGTGAGTCTTACTTACAGTCGTGGAGTTGGCTGCTGGAGAGGAAGTATCTGGCTGCAGGTGCACACTTGCCTCCTTTGGGGGCAGCTGGATGCTTTCTGGGAGGCAAGCCTTGGCTGTTGGAGGAACCTTTGAGGTGTGGGGGGCTTGGCATGACAAGAGGGAGAGTGCTCACATTGGGCACAGCAACAGGGAGATTGTTCACCGCTGGGGGTGTTTCCACCAGGTCAAGTGTTCCTGCTTGGATGTTCAACATGATGGCCAAGGCCCAGAGAGCCCACATTGTTGTGGGTGAAACCTGCAGAAGAGAAACGGGTCACTCATCACGTTCACCACGGGCCTTAGAGCTGTCATGTTACTTTGTGTAGATGGCTCCCTGGCTCTGGGAAGAGCATGTTTTTCACATTATCGACACCCCAGTTTCTCCTCTGTTCGTGGGAATATGTTCTGATACATGCTAGTTAACATCTTGTGGGCAACTCTTTCCTCTTCCTGTTTCTGCCATGGGTAATTGTACTGTCAGGATCAGCTGTAGCATGTCAATGAAGGTGAGCCCTGTCCTGAGGTCTGACTCCATGGGTATATATATATATTCTCCTATTTTGTGCAGCCATAAGATATAATATCCTTGGTATTATCCCAAATATAAATTTCACCCTTCTTTTATTTTTTTCAGTGCTGATATTGTATAAAAGACTTGCCCATGTTACACCATTGCTGAACCACTGAACAATGTCCTTAGGGCCCTGGCAGTGTCCCAGTTCCTGTCTGTGAACATGTCCAGTTGAGTCCTTAGCTACAATCTCAGGTCTCTTCCCCTAAGTATCTTCTTAGTGAGTAGTTAGTATTTGACATTTCCTGAGGCATCTTATAGAATTGTGTGAGCAAAGCTAGGCATTAGGTCCCATTCTTATCCTGGTTTCCCTTGTCTTGGGTGGTGGACCTCATTCACGGTGCATCTGAGGTGTGCTGGTGACTTCTGGAGATTATTTCCCATCTCACTTTCTCAGATTCCTTGCTTATGCTTATTCTCTGAGTGTTTTGTCTCTGAAATTTACCTTGATTTATTTGCTTATTTATTTTTGAGTCAGGGTCTTCCTCTCCTTTCCTGAAGCTTGCTTTCTAGTTCAGACTGGCCTTGAAATCACAGAAAATTGTTGCCTCTGTCCCTCCAGTGTTGGGATTAGTGCTGTACACTCCCATTCCTGGCCTTTCATTAATTCTTGGAATTACATTTATTCATTGCTTTCCATTGGTGTTTGTGAGTGTTCTATGTCATGGGGATGCAATTCAGAGGAGAAATTGATGGAGTTTGTTCTCTCCTTCTGTCGTGTGGGTTCTAGGGACCAAACTGAGGTCATCAGGCTTGGTGGCAGGTACCTTTACCAGCTGACTGATTTCCCTGTCCTCTTTCTAACATTTAGAATGGTCCTCAGGCGTGTGACCATGGCATTTTCACCTAAGATATGAGTTGCACTATGGCATTTCTTCCCTCTTGTCCTCCTTCACCTGTCAGGTTTGTAAAATTGGGGGTGTGGGTCTTTGCTCCCACCTTTCAGAACACTGTCAGAATCACCATGGGGGTCACTTCTCTCAAATTGTGACCCCGAAATGAATATTTTGTTTATGACAGAGGATACCCTGCACATGTGTTCCTAATAATAAGGATCATTCATCAAGACTCCAGCTATAACCCTTAATATCCAGAAACACTACTGCAGCCTGACACAAAGAGGCTCCTGTGACATACCTGTCCAGCAAATTACTACTCCAGCCATGACTGGTACCATCCTGGTAATTAACTGATCTCATTTGAAAACATCATCTATAGTCTGTCTTCTTCCATCCCTCGGATCTGGCCATGCCCTGTCCTCTTTCCATCCTCCACTAGTCTACAGTAAGTTTGTGTTCCCAGAGCTGAGCTAGCCTGTGTCTGAGAAGTTGGTGATTCTTGGAGGGTGGGTGTGATGGTTTAGGTTGGCACCATGTACACTCACTAGCAAAAGCAAGCCCTCTGTTACCGTTACCATCAGTAAGTGGTTTCAGTAAATAGAAGCCAGTGACAATCCCTTGCCTTGAATAAACTGCCTTTTTGAAAAACAGATCTCAGCACATTTCCACCAGACTTCTGCCTTTGCTGTCCTACCTTTGGGAAATCCAAAGAGCATGGCATTCATCTAAACCCTCTCTCTGTGGAAAATCAGGCATTTGTGCCTGTTAATGAGTTCATGGCTCTGCTGCCTTAATGGACCTCTTTGAATGTTCCAGCAATCAGTTTCCTGTGTTGTTCAGAAAACAGTCTCCTAATTTTCCCTTGTCATCTACCAGCCCACTTCAGTCCCATAATCCCGCAATTCAGCAGTAGAGGAAAGTTCTAGATTGTCAGTGAATAAGCCCTAGTCATCTGTCCAGAGGTGACCTGCTGTGGAATGTTTTGTATGGCAAATGTGTTGCTAATTAGTTAATAAATAAAACACTGATTGGCCATTGGCTAGGCAGGAAGTGTAGGCGGGACAAGGAGGAGAATAAAGCTGGGAAGTGGAAGGCTGAGTCAGAGAGACACTGCCAGCCGCCACGATGAGAAACAGCATGTGAGGATGCCGGTGAGCCACGAGCCATGTGGCAAGGTATAGATTTGTGGAGATGGATTAATTAGAGTTGAAAGAGCAGTTAGCAAGAAGCCTGCCATGGCCATGCAGTTTGAAACCAATACGGGTCTCTGTGTTTACTTGGTCGGGTCTGACGGCTGTGGGACTGGCAGGTGGGAGAGATTTGCCCTGACTGTGGGCCAGGCAGGAAAACTCTAACTACAGTGACCTGTCCCATAGTTGTTCCTACCTGGCCTGCCATTATTAGTGCATCCCTCTGGGCAGTCCTTACCTTTCTCCTCTGAAGGGTCAACGTCTTCAGAAGCTGCTTCTCCTCCTGCTCCTGCCTCTGACTGTCTGCCCCAAAGGTGCACCCCATTTTTATAGGCATTCACTGTCTCCTAGAAAGGTCACCATAGAGGAAGGGACATGATCTAGATGTGCTGATAAGACAGTTGTGATGCAGTATTCTTTCCAAAATCAGCAGCTGCTGTTTATCCTTGCTTTTGTTGGCATGTCTCTGTGCCTGTCAGAGCTGGTCTTTGGATGGCAGAAGCAGGCACATCACACAGAGTGTAATGGCCCTGGGGGCCTGGTGGTTCTTTGTTTTTCGTACTTAACCATAGGAGGAGGAGAAGACTATGAATTCTTCTGATCTAGACTTTCCTGAGGTTTATTGTGCTCGGTGGCTCATTTCTCTCTCTCTTTTTTTATATCCCAATGTTGCTGTCTTGTAGTCACCCATAACCAGATGAAAAGGGCCATAAAGATGAGTTAATCAGTCCTCTGAGATTCCCTTGTTGGGTCCTAATAGTGCCCTGACAAAGGTGATACTCAGGACAGAGTGACTGTCAGGCATCCATGATACAGGACCATCTCAGACATGATTGGCATGTAACATCTAGTAATATAACTACAGGACCATCTCAGACATGATTGGCATGTAACATCTAGTAATATAACCATGTAACAATGAGCAAGGGGTGCAGATGAATGTACCTAGGGACTAACTTAACTTGCCTGAGTACAGTGCTGTTCCTGAGTTTGTTAAACAGGAAAGCTAGATAATTGGGTGCTATCCCTTTTTTTTTCTTCCCCCCGTGAAGTATAACAGGCCTGCTCAAGATCAGGATATTTTAAAAAGACAATGGTTTCTCCACTAACAAGCAGACTGAAACAAGGCATTTGGGGAATGGGAAATGTCCCCTGGAATCCCAATTTGGGAACAGAAAGGCTGGAGCTTCGTGCCTGCCAGAGGTGGGGTGTGTCCTGGGAGGGATTTCACAGCTTCGGGCTCATCAGACCCCCTGCAACAGAGACCACAGGGGGACCGTGATGGAGGAAGCAAATCCTGGCTGAGACTGCTTAGCTGTATAGAACTCTGGCCTCTACTTTGCCTGAACCTTACGCCAGTACCCTAAAAAGGAAGGGTCTTGATGGGGGAGATGGTGTGTCACTGGATCCCTTTGTCCTGCTTCCCCCAGTAGATATAATGATTAAGTCTCCTTTTTGTGCTTTTCATATTCATCTGGCTTTTAATTGTCTTATTGAGAACGGGCATCCAAACCTGGCTTGTTGGATGGGGCACAGGGTGTGAGCCTGAGTTCAGTAACAGAATGAGGCCTGAATGGTGTTAGTGGTCTCTCATGGTTCTGGTTGTACTTAGTAAGTCCCTGTCTGGAGGGAAGCCTGACTCCTTTCTGCCTCTTTTCTCATCTTGTGGTTCTCAAGCTTCCATGCCTGTTTCCTGGGCGTGAGGTTTCCCTTCCACTTCCAAAGAAGGCTGTGGGGCTCCCATCCCTGCAGGGTTTGCCATTTTCCCCTGTCCATGATGTCACCGTGTCTGGTGCGATCATAGGTCCAACAAGGATGGGGTTAATCCCCTGTCCATGATGTCACCGGGTCTGGTGCGATCCCAGAACCAAACAAGGATGGGGTTAATCCCCTGTCCATGATGTCACCGGGTCCGGTGCGATCACAGAACCAAACAAGGATGGGGTTATTTGAGTGGAGGTCACTCATGCCTATTCTGGCTCCCCACAGGCTGGGCATAGAGTGGTCTTCCTACCATCCTGCTTGGCCCTTCAAACAGCCTCAGCATGTCCATCCATTGCAGGGCTTTCCCCAGCCACACTGGTCATTGCTCTGAATTTCAGCTTCAGCTCCCCCTCCAAAGGTCCCAGTGTTGTTGGTCTTGGTGAAATGTCAGATGCAAAGAACAGTTGGCAGCTGACCTTTTCTTACAGGGCAGAACTCAGAGTGTTACCCATGATGCTTAGTAGAAGACAGAACCTAAGTGTTCTGGGTCTTATTTTTTTTGGACATTTGAGGGAAATTGAGCCCTGTTTTGATGACAGTTGTGCCACCTCTCGGTGATTAGACCTCTTGATTTAATGTTCCCAGTTGTTGTTTTGGAGCCAAACAACTTATGGAAGAGGTGGGGAGTGGGCACATCAGGAGGCAGTCTGTGTGGGCTCTGGTCCTCCTGGTTCTTAGGAGGTGGGGCAGCCATTGAATTTTGCTAATCCAGGATGCATGGACTATGTCAGGCAGGGCAGGTTTCCCAACTGGGGACAAAGGGATGAGAAAGGCCAGCTTGTCTCAGACACTAAGTGATTTTACCTGCTGATGTGCCTTTGAAGGGAGAGCTTTTCAGGGCTGTCCAGGGCTGACATGAGATCACAGTTGCCTGTGATAAGTAAGGTAGGTGCCAACTCTTAATGGCCTCTGTGTGAAGAGATCACAGTGGGCCATGCTGAGCCAAAGGTGCCCTGTTGACACAGGCATTTGTTTTCCACCTTTGACAGCTGTGTCTTTGACCACACCCAGTACACACACTGGTGGACAGGCTTACACTTCTGTCTTCTCATGTGCTTGTCTACATTTGGTCTCTTGCAAGTACAGACTGAGTTGGGCCTTTTGTGTCATTGCGTCTGTGGTGTGATCAGTTCTGATCTTTGGGAGTCCCAGGGTCTTTTCTTTGGTTCTTTGTGTCTCTGAACTCTTTTTTTTTTTTTTTTTTTTTTTGGTTTTTCAAGACAGGGTTTCTCTGTGTAGCTTTGCGCCTTTCCTGGATCTCGCGCTGTAGCCCAGGCTGGCCTCGAACTCACAGAGATCCGCCTGCCTCTGCCTCCCGAGTGCTGGGATTAAAGGCGTGCACCACCACCACCCGGCTGAACTCTTTTTTTTAAAATCTATTTTTCATTTAAAAAAATTTTTTTTCTTTTCCATACCAACTCCTCTTCCCCCTCCTTCCCCTTTTCCCCTCCCTCCCCACCTTACCCCATCCCCTCCTCATAAGGGATAAGGCTTCCGTTGGGTAGTCAACACAGGCTGGCATAACAAGTTGGGGTTGGACCTAGCCCCTCCTCCCTGCATTAAGGCTGAGTAAGGTATCTCAGCATACAGAATATATTGTTAAATCCAGTTTGAGTACCTGGGATAAGTCCTGGTTTCATTGCCAGGTAACCCCCAAACACATCAAGCTACACAACTTTCACCCACATTCAGAGGGCCTAGTGTGGTCCCATGCAGGCTCCCCAGCTGTCAGTCCAGAGTCCATGAGCTACCACTAGCCTGAGTCAGCTGTCTCTGTGGTTTTTCCCATTATGATCCTGACCCTTCTTGCCACTATAATTCTTCTTCCCTCTCTTCAGCTGAACCCCAGGATCTTGGCCAAGTGCTTGTCTGTGGGTCTCTGCATCTGCTTCAATCAGTTACTGGATATAGGTTCTATGATGACAATTAGGGTAGACACCAATCTGAGTGCAGGAGAAGGCTAGTTCAAGCACCCTCTCCATCATTGCTATGAGTCTTAGCTGGGGACAATCTTGTGAGTTCCTGGGCTTTTCCTTAGCTGCAGATTTCTCCCCATCCCCTTAATGGTACACTCTGTCAAGATATCTCTTTCATTGCTCTCCCTCTCCTGATAACATACTCTTAATGAGATGTTGGGAGCCAAGCCAATGAAGAGCTTTCCCTGAGGCCCTGATATATGGAAAAGGATTGTAGTTCCTTTTCTAAAACCAAGAACATACTCGGCCAAATCAGTAATGTCCTCAGGCAACTCAACCCTTTCTCCCCTAAGGGGTTATGGTTATCAATCCCAAGACTGTTGTGTGCTTGATTAGCTTCCTGCTGACTTTGTTCCATTGTATATCACTTTCTGCTGAATCTGTCTCATTTCCCACCTTACACATTGTGTATAAGATGCTATACTTCTTAATAAACTTGCTTAGCACAAGACATAGCTTGTTCAAGATCTTCTGATACCAGCTTTCCATTTTTTAAAAATTTCTCATCCTCTGGTCCCCTTCCTCAGGACCTGTCACTGAAGAATGAATGGTTTGCCGCTCCCGGTCAACAGAGGTTCAGAGGTGTGCAAAGTAGACTTTCTGTGTATCCTTAGGAACTGGGGCTGCCCTAAGGGCATTGTGAAGATGGCCTTTTAAGCACTTGGCCTACCCTATCTGCTATGTGTAGTCTGGCCTTAGGAATTGGGTCTGCTCTGGGGTGTGGGAGGTACTTCCAATATTGACCTGCTTTGAGATCAGCAAGTGATTGGACACAGGGTACTTACTAATACTGCCAACAGTGTCAGCATGGAGACACTCCCTTGGGTATAGGGCATGGACAAGGAGTAGTATGCAATTGGCTCTCCCGGTACTGGGTCTACCCTAGGGTCATCATTCCAGCAGACCCTAGGTATTTCATTTTAACTGAGGACATATGGCAGGTGTTAGGAGATGTTGGCATTCAGACCAGCCCCTTGGGGATCTGCCCAGCGTCCTGACCATGCCATCTTCTTTAAGAGAAGCCTCTCCTACTCCTCTCTTTCAATTCCCAAGAGGTGTGCACCTCCTCTCTCTCGCTCTTCTCCCTCCCTTCCCTTTTCCCTTTCCCTCAATAAAACTTTCCATGTGGGTGCCATGCCTTCATGATGTGAGTAACTTTCCACTGTGCCCCCTTGGCTGCTACCCACATGGCATGTCTCCTTGGCTCAAACCCACCAAGGCCTCTTGCGTGCCATTCCACAACATTGGTGCTGTGAGACTCAGCAGGCCCCCATGGTGCTTCCTCCTACCCACTGGCAGTCTGAGAAATGCTGAGATCCTGTACCTCCCAACACCATCACTTTTCTAAGTGGAGGACCACTGAGACCCGTCATCCTATTGGTGAGCACCTCCATTCTAAGTGGAGGACCACTGAGACCCGTCATCCTATTGGTGAGCACCTCCATTCTAAGTGGAGGACCACTGAGACCCGTCATCCTATTGGTGAGCACCTCCATTCTAACTGGAGGACCACTGAGACCCGTCATCCTATTGGTGAGCACCTCCATTCTAAGTGGAGGACCACTGAGACCCGTCATCCTATTGGTGAGCACCTCCATTCCAACTGGAGGACCACTGAGACCCGTCATCCTATTGGTGAGCACCTCCATTCCAACTGGAGGACCACTGAGACCCGTCATCCTATTGGTGAGCACCTCCATTCTAACTGGAGGACCACTGAGACCCGTCATCCTATTGGTGAGCACCTCCATTCCAACTGGAGGACCACTGAGACCCGTCATCCTATTGGTGAGCACCTCCATTCTAAGTGGAGGACCACTGAGACCCGTCATCCTATTGGTGAGCACCTCCATTCTAACTGGAGGACCACTGAGACCCGTCATCCTATTGGTGAGCACCTCCATTCCAACTGGAGGACCACTGAGACCCGTCATCCTATTGGTGAGCACCTCCATTCTAACTGGAGGACCACTGAGACCCGTCATCCTATTGGTGAGCACCTCCATTCTAAGTGGAGGACCACTGAGACCCGTCATCCTATTGGTGAGCACCTCCATTCTAAGTGGAGGACCACTGAGACCCGTCATCCTATTGGTGAGCACCTCCATTCCAACTGGAGGACCACTGAGACCCGTCATCCTATTGGTGAGCACCTCCATTCTAACTGGAGGACCACTGAGACCCGTCATCCTATTGGTGAGCACCTCCATTCTAACTGGAGGACCACTGAGACCCGTCATCCTATTGGTGAGCACCTCCATTCCAACTGGAGGACCACTGAGACCCGTCATCCTATTGGTGAGCACCTCCATTCTAACTGGAGGACCACTGAGACCCGTCATCCTATTGGTGAGCACCTCCATTCTAAGTGGAGGACCACTGAGACCCGTCATCCTATTGGTGAGCACCTCCATTCCAACTGGAGGACCACTGAGACCCGTCATCCTATTGGTGAGCACCTCCATTCCAACTGGAGGACCACTGAGACCCGTCATCCTATTGGTGAGCACCTCCATTCCAACTGGAGGACCACTGAGACCCGTCATCCTATTGGTGAGCACCTCCATTCTAACTGGAGGACCACTGAGACCCGTCATCCTATTGGTGAGCACCTCCATTCTAACTGGAGGACCACTGAGACCCGTCATCCTATTGGTGAGCACCTCCATTCCAACTGGAGGACCACTGAGACCCGTCATCCTATTGGTGAGCACCTCCATTCTAACTGGAGGACCACTGAGACCCGTCATCCTATTGGTGAGCACCTCCATTCTAACTGGAGGACCACTGAGACCCGTCATCCTATTGGTGAGCACCTCCATTCTAACTGGAGGACCACTGAGACCCGTCATCCTATTGGTGAGCACCTCCATTCTAACTGGAGGACCACTGAGACCCGTCATCCTATTGGTGAGCACCTCCATTCCAACTGGAGGACCACTGAGACCCGTCATCCTATTGGTGAGCACCTCCATTCTAACTGGAGGACCACTGAGACCCGTCATCCTATTGGTGAGCACCTCCATTCTAACTGGAGGACCACTGAGACCCGTCATCCTATTGGTGAGCACCTCCATTCTAACTGGAGGACTACTGAGACCCGTCATCCTATTGGTGAGCACCTCCATTCTAACTGGAGGACCACTGAGACCCGTCATCCTATTGGTGAGCACCTCCATTCTAAGTGGAGGACCACTGAGACCCGTCATCCTATTGGTGAGCACCTCCATTCTAAGTGGAGGACCACTGAGACCCGTCATCCTATTGGTGAGCACCTCCATTCTAAGTGGAGGACCACTGAGACCCGTCATCCTATTGGTGAGCACCTCCATTCTAACTGGAGGACCACTGAGACCCGTCATCCTATTGGTGAGCACCTCCATTCCAACTGGAGGACCACTGAGACCCGTCATCCTATTGGTGAGCACCTCCATTCTAACTGGAGGACCACTGAGACCCGTCATCCTATTGGTGAGCACCTCCATTCTAAGTGGAGGACCACTGAGACCCGTCATCCTATTGGTGAGCACCTCCATTCCAACTGGAGGACCACTGAGACCCGTCATCCTATTGGTGAGCACCTCCATTCTAACTGGAGGACCACTGAGACCCGTCATCCTATTGGTGAGCACCTCCATTCTAACTGGAGGACCACTGAGACCCGTCATCCTATTGGTGAGCACCTCCATTCTAAGTGGAGGACCAGTGAGACCCGTCATCCTATTGGTGAGCACCTCCATTCTAACTGGAGGACCACTGAGACCCGTCATCCTATTGGTGAGCACCTCCATTCCAACTGGAGGACCACTGAGACCCGTCATCCTATTGGTGAGCACCTCCATTCTAACTGGAGGACCACTGAGACCCGTCATCCTATTGGTGAGCACCTCCATTCTAACTGGAGGACCACTGAGACCCGTCATCCTATTGGTGAGCACCTCCATTCCAACTGGAGGACCACTGAGACCCGTCATCCTATTGGTGAGCACCTCCATTCTAACTGGAGGACCACTGAGACCCGTCATCCTATTGGTGAGCACCTCCATTCTAAGTGGAGGACCACTGAGACCCGTCATCCTATTGGTGAGCACCTCCATTCCAACTGGAGGACCACTGAGACCCGTCATCCTATTGGTGAGCACCTCCATTCTAACTGGAGGACCACTGAGACCCGTCATCCTATTGGTAAGCACCTCCATTCTAAGTGGAGGACCACTGAGACCCATCATACTATTGGTAAGCACCTCCATTCTAAGTGGAGGACCACTGAGACCCGTCATCCTATTGGTAAGCACCTCCATTCTAAGTGGAGGACCACTGAGACCCGTCATCCTATTGGTGAGCACCTCCATTCTAAGTGGAGGACCACTGAGACCCGTCATCCTATTGGTGAGCACCTCCATTCTAACTGGAGGACCACTGAGACCCGTCATCCTATTGGTAAGCACCTCCATTCTAACTGGAGGACCACTGAGACCCGTCATCCTATTGGTGAGCACCTCCATTCTAACTGGAGGACCACTGAGACCCGTCATCCTATTGGTGAGCACCTCCATTCCAACTGGAGGACCACTGAGACCCGTCATCCTATTGGTGAGCACCTCCATTCCAACTGGAGGACCACTGAGACCCGTCATCCTATTGGTGAGCACCTCCATTCTAACTGGAGGACCACTGAGACCCGTCATCCTATTGGTGAGCACCTCCATTCTAACTGGAGGACCACTGAGACCCGTCATCCTATTGGTGAGCACCTCCATTCTGGCCATTTTCCACCAGTGAGGATTTGTGTCTTGACCATGGCTTCTTGCCTTTTGGCCATGTTCGTAAGCCCTGGTTCCCCACCAATCACATGTTCCTCTGGCTTAGCCCCAGCCCCTACTCTCTGTTTGATGGACTTTGAACAATTTGAGCCATTTCAATCAATTCTCATTTAATCACTGGGATGCTGGAGATCAAAAAACCATTGGATCTTGTATTTCTCTGCCTCATTTATGGAAAGTTTGCCTACCACCACATTCAGACTTGGTCCTACACCCCTTTATCCATCAGTCTCCCACAGCCTTGGGAACATCTACCTTCCCCCTTTTCTGTTTTGTTCATCTGTCCACTCCTTTCCCAGCTCTAACCCGCTGAATACCCCTGTATTGCCCGCTCCCTGTTTCTGTGCCTACTGGCACCTCATGCTTTTGCTTAAAATGTCCCATTCTCCTGTTCTGCCCCTATTGCCTCCCCCTCACATGGCCCACACCCTCTCGATCTGGTTCATTTTGTTAAAAGCTTCTTTTGTATGTGGGAATGGAAATGTGTGACTGAGGTGGCCATGTGACCGTGTTTCTGACTGATTTTGAACACTTGAGATTATGTGTTCCATGTCTGTTGTGTTTGTCTTATGAAAAAAAACCCACAAAAAACATATGACCATGTGATCAGGCACCATCTTGACTAAGGTCAAAGACAGACAGGTCATATGGCTTCATCACCATGTTTACTAAGGGCAGCAGAAAGTCACTTCCTGTCCATGGCTCAAGCATGGGTGGGACACCTGGCACTTGAGTCTCTTGATAAAAAAATGTTCTATCCATTTGTCTGCAAACCTCATGATGTCATTGTTTTTCTCTGCTGAGTAGTATTCCATTGTGTATATGTACCACATTTTCTTTATCCATTCTTCAGTTGAAGGGCATCTAGGTTGTTTCCATGTTCTGGCTATTACAAACAATGCTGATATGAACATAGCTGAACAAGTGCTCTTATGGTGTGGTTGAGCATTCCTTGGGTATATGCCCAAGAGTGGTATAGCTGGATCTTGGGGGAGATGGATTCCCAATTTTCTAAGAAAGCGCCATATTGATTTCCAAAGTGGTTGTACAAGCTTGCATTCCCACCAGCAGTGGAGGAGAGTTCCCCTAGCTCCACATCCTCTCCAGCATAAGGTGTCTTCAGTGTTTTTGATCTTAGCCATTCTGACAGGCATAAGGTGGTATCTCAGAGTTGTTTTGATTTGCATTTCCCTGATGATTAGGGATGTTGAGCAATTCCTTAAATGTCTTTCGGCCATTTGAGTTTCCTCTGTTGAGAATTCTCTGTTTAGTTCTATAGCCCATTTCTCATCATGAGGTTTGCAGACAAATGGATGGATCTAGAAAAAATCATCCTGAGTGAGGTAACCCAGACTCAGAAAGACAAACATGGTATGTACTCACTCATAGCAGGATACTAGACATGAAACAAGGATGACTTGTCTGCTACTCACATCACCAGGGAGGCTACCTGGAAAACAGGACCCCAAGAAAGACACAGGGATCGCCCAATGACAGAGAAATGGAATGAGATCTACATGAACAGCCTGGACACGAGTGGGGGTAGTGAAAGGCGAGGGTCGAGGGAAAGAGAGCTTGGGGGAGCGGGAGATCCCAGCTGGATCAACAACAGAGAGGGAGAACAAGGAATAGGAGACCATGGTAAATGAAGACCACATGAGAATAGGAAGAAGCAAAGTGCTAGAGAGGCCCACAGAAATCCACAAAGATACCCACACAACAGACTGCTGGCAATGGTCAAGAGACAGCCCGAACTGACCTACTCTGGTGATGGGATGGCCAAACACCCTAATTGTTGTGCTAGAAACCTCATCCAACTACTGAGGGATCTGGATGCAGAGATCCATGACTAGGCCCTGGGTGGATCTCTGGGAGTCCAATTAGCGAGAATGAGGAGGGTTTATATGAGCGAGAATTGTTGAGACCAAGGTTGGATAAAGCACAGGGACAAATAGCCAAATGAATGGAAACACATGAACTATGAACCAATGGCTGAGGGGTCCCCACTGGATCAGGCCCTCCGAATGGGTGAGACAGTTGATTGGCTTGATCTGTTTGGGAGGCATCCAGGCAGTGGGACCGGGTCCTGTGCTCATTGCATGAGTTGGCTGTTTGAAACCTGGGGCCTATGCAGGATTGTTTGGCTTGGCCTGGGAGGAGGGGACTAGACCTACCTGGACTGAGTCTACCAGGTTGACCTCAGTCTGTGGGGAAGGCTTTGCCCTGGAGGAGATGGGAATGGGGGGGGGTTGGGGGGAAAATGAGGGGGATGGGTGGGGGGAGAACAAGGGAATCCGTGGCTGATATGTAGAACTGAATTGTATTGCAAAATAAAAAAAAAATGTTCTAAAATATAAAAGTCCATGCATGCTTTGAGGGTCTCAAAAAATGATTTAAGATATAAATACCAGTCACAAAGATATAAATAAATGATTTAAATGCTTCAGATTACCTTCCCCTTCTATGATATTATTATATTAAGATTGCAAAAGTTCAAAATTTAACATTAATTCTGGTACTATTTGGGTCACAAGCTCAGGATTTTAGATTTTCTTTGGTTGTCTTCTAAATATAAACTTAAACTTCTCATCAGGCCAAAGGCATCTCTGTCCAATCTATACCTGGCTCTCTCTAAACAAAAATTGTACATACCTTTTAACCTAAATCTGTAATTTTGCTAGGACTCAAAGTTATGAGCCTAGATACCCATTACCTGCTTTTCTATGATTTAGATTTAGAGATTGATTGATAATACTAATATATCTAAACTTTTATGTCTTTTTATAAAATAAAAATTCATATAAGCTTCAGAGGATCAAAAGAAATCATGAAACTTGGATCCACTTCACAGAGGTCAAAAGAACTCCAGATAAGTACAGCAGTACAGTTTGAGTTTTCCCCACCTGTCCAATTACTAAGACTGTGGGCCTAAAAGCTCCAAATAAGTTCATAAATTTTAACTTCTGTTCTTAGTTTGAACTTGTCTCAACAGATCTCCACTTGGCTGGCAGACACATCCAAGCATCAGTTACTGACTGCAGTCTGCTCCAAACAACCGCAAGCTCTGGACTTGCTAGAGGTTGATGTGAACCAGCCCAGCCAACACAATTGTTCCCTGTCTCCACAGCTGGGTCAGATAATCAGATGCTTCTGATAAATGCCCCATTGCCTGAATTCCCTTCTTACCTTTGACTAGCCTCTCAGCCTTGTTGGGTACTGGCGATCTATGCCCTGTTTCAGCTTGAAGCAACTGTAGAGGAGAGTACATCATCCTTGCCCTTGAAACAGGCTAAGTAAAAGAAAAACTCCCTGGCATAGGGGACAAAAATGGCTACATACTAGGAAACTGGGCCCAGAGTTGTCAATTAATAGATTTATTGACTAAAATGGTTCTACAATAAGATAATACACTTGACCATCTTTATACAAAACAAAAGAGGTATTATAGGGCCTTAAGAAATTATTCTCTCTCTCTCTCTCTCTCTCTCTCTCTCTCTCTCTCTCTCTCTCTCTCTCTTTCTTTCTTCCTTTGGTTTTTTGAGACAGGGTTTCTCTGTACAGCTTTGGAGCCTTTCCTGGAACTTACTCTGTTGCCCAGGTTGGCCTCAAACTCACAGAGATCTGCCTGCCTCTGCCTCCTGAGTGCTGGGATTAAAGGCGTGCGCCACCACTGCCCAGCTTAGAAATTATTATTTCTATATAAATCATTCAGGATTATAATTTGCTATACTCAAAGATCAGAACTATAGGGCCTTAAAAATGACAGTACAAGAATGTATGTCTAGCCTCCTTATCCTTGCTAACTTTATTAAGCTGTAACTAATTGTGAAACTGTATATTCAGATTTAACTTATATATGCTCTCAAAGTTAAGACTAAACATTTGTCTAATTTAGATATACCTAACAGATTTAGTCCCCCATTCCTCAAACACTTTTAGAGATCTGAGAATATGGCATTTAATATAAAAGCTTTTGATGATAGAGAGACATGTCAGCTCCTGGCAGCATTCTGTATCTTCTCCAAGAAGATGGATGGCCACAGAAGAATTTCCACCTAGAGGCTTATGGCAAGACTGGCCATGCAGTGAAAAGCTGCCTTACATTGCTGCTGAGATCCTGTCCAGACTGTGAGTAAGAGGAGCAACAAGGATCAGTTGTCTTCCCTGCCAAGATAGGTAGCATGACCTCCCCAAATTTCTACTCCACAAAAAAAAAATCTGTCAGATCTTCTGGCCTTGGCAGCTAGCAAAAGGCAAATACTGCCTCTGGGGCTTGTGTCCCCCAACAATGATGGAGAGACTTGGGATTGATGCCTAGGTAGCTGGAAAACTGTCTCACTTCTGCTTATTTACTTATCCTTCTCAGATCTCATGGTGTTTGATTACCAGATATTAATAGACTTGCCAGTTTCACGGTTCTCCCGACCCCCAAGGCTACAAGCACCCTGGTAACTCATTAGTTAAGTTTCCTGTTAAAAGTACAGACAGATATGCATCATTCACAGGCTTTATAGTCCAGGATTAACAGGCTTCAGATGTAACTCCAGAGGTTCAGAATTTTGAATTTCCTCTGGTTGTCTTCTGAAAATGTTCATGCCTTTTAACCCAAAGTCAGAGCCCTTTTGCTGTGACACCAAGATATAAATCTGTTCCAGTTGTTTTACAGACACAGGTCCCTGCACAGATCTACCCCTCCTGCCAGACTCATGCCAAGGCCAAACCCCCAAAGACCCTCCAGATACACCAACAGCTACTGCACCAACCGAGGACACCAACTGGGCAAATACTGGCAGGTTAACTTCACCCATATGCTCACTCATAAAAACTCTGTTATCTCCTAATTTGTTGACACTTTTCTAGGATGGATAAAGTTATTTCCCACCTCCAGAGAAACAGCAGATACGATGGCTCATATACTCCTAAAGAACACACCATCTCTCAATTCACTGCTGGTACCATCTCTCCAGTCTTAGGTGGGCACCTACCCAGCAACCAGAACCTGGTTTTCCAAGATGTCCCAATAAAGGGCACATCTGCTTTCGTGTCTCACTCATCCACCCTTGCCTCTTCTGCACACCAGGGTCCTTCTCTGTTCCACTCTTTCTGGCAGTTTTCACTCTTCCCATGGCTGGCCCCGCTCATGAGGCCAAGGATAACAATCTATTTTTTCCGTAGCAACCTGCCTTCTCAGCTCTGCCAAGAGGTCTCCAGGATGACAGCCAACTGAATGCTTCTTCACTCGCACCTCCCTCTGTGCATGACCTGGACTCTCAACTTCCCCCTCCCCACTTTGCCCCCAAATCAGCAGGAAACAGTCTTGAGAATTTGGCACCCTCATCCCCACCCTCCACCACCACTTGCTATCCATAACTCACCTTTATATAGTAATCAAAAAGAGAGGAATGTTAGGGAATGTTGGCATTCAGGCCTGCCCCTTGGGGACCTGCCTAGCATCCTGACTGTGTCATCCCTTTTAAAAGAAAGCTCCTTCTCCCCCTCTTTTTCTGTTCCCCTCTTATGGTGATATTTTATTTGTACTGAAATGTGATTTTATTTGTATGTTAATAAATAAAGTTGCCTGGGGGTCAGAGCTAATAGCAAGCCTTAGCAGAAGCTGGGTGGTGGTGGTGCACGCCTTTAATCCCAGCACTTGGGAGGCAGAGCTAGGCAGATCTCTGTGTGTTCAAGGATACAGCCAACATGGAGACACACGCCTTTAATCTCAGTACCAACCATAGAAGACCTGGAGGTCTGTATAGGTGGGCAGTGACGAGGAGGTCATGTGGTTGGGTTTACAACCAATGAGAAGGCAGAATAGAAAGTCAATAGAAAGCACAAACACACAGGAAGTAGGTCTCTTGCGGGAGAGGTGGGACAGCAGCGGCAGTGAAGGGTAAGGTTTTTAGCTCTTAGCTATTGCTCTGACCTCTTGGGCTTTCATCTCTGCATTGGCTGTTTTTTTTTTTTTTTTATTTAACAAGACGATTACATCTACACCCTCTATTCCCATGAGATGCACACCCACCCCTGTCCCTTCCTTCCTTTCCCTTCTCCCTTCCCCCCAATAAAACTTTCCACATGGATGCCATGCCTGCATGGTGTGAGTAACTTTCTGCAGTGCCCCCTTGGCTGTCTCCTCAGCTCAAACCTGCCAAGGCCTCTCTCACGCCATTCCACAACATCAGGCTGCCTCATTGATGAGCCTTAGGGTAAGGGTCAGCATTCAAGCTGCCACTGGATACTGAGAATGTCCTAGGATTGTTATAGCAACAAGAGCCTGTGTGCCAGACCTCAGTAGGGACAGCATGAGGGTGGCCATCTGGGTACTGGGTCTGCACTGAAGTCAGTGTTTGGGCATCCGCATTGCGTAAACCCTGCTTTGTGGTCTGCCTGTGTTCACCTGACTGGATCTGGGTTTACCCTCTGGCCAGTGTAAGGTGCTCCTTGGGTACTAGACCTGTAGGGGCAGTGTGCAAGTGGTCCTCTGTGTTATGGTCTCACCCTGGGCCAGCTGTGGGGTTATCTTCTGATGCTGGGACCAAATTTAAGTGCAGGGTTCCGTCAGTCTCCTTGCCACTAGGTCTTCCCTGAAAGTAGTTGGAAGTCAACCCCCTGGATTCTAGGTCTACACTGAATCAATGTGTGGGTTTCCCTATGGGTCCCGGACCTGCCTTGTTTCCAGCACACTGTCTGTTCTATTAGAACCGAGTCTATCCTTTAGGCAGTAAGAGGCTATCTCCTTCAGTATGGGGATTGTCCTAGGGACCATATTACAGCTGCATTCTAGATAGTAGGAGTTCATGGAGGGCAGTGTTCAGTTATCCCTTGAATACTTGGATTAAATGAGGTCAGAATGGTGTGTGCCCTTAGTGCTAAGCCTACTCTGATGGCAATATAGACATGGTACTTGGGATACTGGACTTGCCCTGCCTGGGTTTATTGGGTGGGCTGTCCTCTAGGTACTGGGACATCTCTGAAGGCTTTAAGAGTGGCCCTTTCTGGGTAAATCGCTGCACTTAGGTCAACATGCAGGTTGTCTTCTGAGTCCTGGACCTCTGCTGCAGGCCGCAGGAATATAACATAAGAACTCAGCTGGTTATGGCAAAGTCACTACCTGGAGGGATCAGGGAATTCCTCCAGAGGAAACCAAATCCCAAGGAGTTTTTGGTGTTACTTGGCTTGTTATATATCAGCTGTATTCTGTTATGAAAATCATGTGTGCCTTCATAGTTTTCCCAATTGACTTTTCCCTAAGAAGGACTAACAGTGTGGACTGATCACCCTCTGGACATACACATTCCAGGTATTTGGAGAACTGCCTCAGGATAGGCTTTCTCTGGAATCACATTATCTCCCTTAGCCACTTTCAAGGACTACAGGAAACACCACCCAGGTGGGCGCCCAACTTCTGAGGACTAACAGTGATAACAGCCCACCTGCAAGTCTCCTGACTTATGGTAAATTCCACAAGGAGACACCGCCTAGGAGAGGTGGACGTTAAGTAATAGCTTTACACAATTTAGCTCGGACCCTCCCTTTATGTACTGGGACTTCCAGGGCACAAGGGGAGAAGAGAGAAGAGAATGGAAGAACTAGATGGGTAAGAACTTGAGAGGAACAAACTGAGATGGGGAAGAACTAGATTGAAGGGCTAGAAGAGAGGACTAGAGGAACGAGATGAAAGATGAGGAAGAGCCAGATGAGAGAGAAGGAGACGGGAGAGGAGCTGATAGGAGAAAGAACTAGATAGATGAGAACCTAGAAGGGACAGAACTAGATGAAGGAATTAAGATAGAACCTAGAGGGGACAGTAGATAAATATAGAGAAATCAGGCAAGAAAGGAGCTAGACATGAGAGCAGAATAGAAGCTGTGCAGAGAGAGAACTATCACAGAATAATAAAGTGTATGAACTAAGGAGTTTCATGTACATAGATTCATTTCTTTTCATCAAAGATTAATTATCAGCTGGTTGTAGATTCTTCCCGGACCCTGGGAGGGGACTATCGAGGGGCTGGACCGATAGACCTCCAAGGGCTGCAAATGGCCCTTGGTGTACAGATCCACCTCTGAGGTTGATAGATGGTTTGAGTGTGATGAGACTTTTCTTAGTACAGTTGTGCTTGACCCAAGGACCCTTAAGCGCAGTCCTGGGACAGGGCCTTCAAGTTCATATCTCGTGCCAGTCAAGATTAAAGACAGGTACGTTGTGGGAGTAAGCAAAGTGGAAGCAGGATTTATTCAAGGAGAATTACAGAAAAGTGAGAAACTCCAGAGAGTGGGAGGGGTTTCTGAGATAGGAAAAGGCTCTTTTTTTGAACTTTCTTCGTGTGTGTGTGTGTGTGTGTGTGTGTGTGTGTGTGTGTGTGTGTGTGTGTTGCATAGCAGAAACTAGACCAAGGCTGAATGTGATAATTGTTATGATATTGTTTAGTTCTCCATGCTGTCGTGGGCCCAGCCAGCAGAGGGCCCACATGCTCTATTCATGTCCCTTGAGCCAACCTGAGAGTAAGCACTCTGTTACTCATGTCCACCAAAAAGTAGTGGCAGTCGTTTTAATTAATATCTGTGGTACTGACGGGGGTCTCTGTCTTCAAATGGGTGGAGGCTTTTGTAGAAGCTGTCTTCACATCATCTGTTACGATCAGCAATTTAAAAGCACCGAAAGGACAGCCGTGCCTTAGGTACGTTCCTCGGGGGTTTGGGAGGGGCAGCCGGCCTACTATTACTGCTCTGTAGCTCTGTCCCTCCTCTCATCTGGCCAGTGTGAATCTTTCTTTCAACATCAGCCTCACTGTGCTGTAAGTGAGCATCCTGTAGTTTTCACCATAAGCCCTCTTCCCCTACTGCCTGCCACGAGGCAGCTCCAGCATCAAGATCAGCATGGGGTGGCCTCCTGGCTACTGTAGGGCATTGGGCAACAGTATGCCAAAAGGAGATGGCCACATGCTGACTTCAGGGAAGAACCTCTGGGTATTGGGCCTGCACCGGAGGGCAGCATGTGGGCAGCTCCAATGAGATTTTCTTCTGTTGGAAGCATGAGAGTGGCACTGTGGGTACTGGAACTGTCTTGAAAATAGTTTCTGGCAGCCTTCTGTATACTGGATACCTAGGGGCATCACATGGAAGATTAACTGGGTACTGGTCCTTCACTCTGAGATGCCTGAGTGTGGTCACATGGGTACTGGGTCTTCTCTGATATCAGCATGCAATCAGTCTCCTGGGTACTTACTGGTCCTAGGGACAGCCTACATTTGGATTACTGAGCACTGAGTCTACAGTGAATTCAGCCTGTAGGCATTCCTGTGGGTATTGAGCCTATCAGGGGTCAATGTGACTAGGCTAAAAGATATTGCTTCTTCTCTGAGGTCGTCATGGGGACAGCCTCCTAGGTACTAAGCCTGTACTGAGTGAAGTGTGTAGATGATATTAAGCTTACCCTAGGGGCATTGTGGGTTTTATTTGTTTCCAATGCTGAAAGGGTATCAGTGCTCAAGTAGGCTTTGGGATGCTGCTCTTGCCCTGAGGCCATCATGCAGTTGGCCTCCTGGGTACCAATCCAGTATTGGAGAATAGAAGGCTGTGAGCTCAAAGGATACTGGGTTGACCTTGTGGAAATTATGTGGGTGGTCCCTTAAGCACCGGGTCTGCCCTGACCTTTGTGTTGGAGCTGCCCTCTAGGAATAGGGCCTGCCCTGTGGGCAGCTTGTGTAGTCTCCTGAGTACTGGGCCTTCCTTGAAATCAGTGTGTGGTTGGTTCCCTTTGTTCAAAAGTCTTCCCTGTGGGTAGTGATTTGTCATCCCCTTAGTTACCGATTCTGCCATTGGAGTAGCATTCTTGTTGTGCCCTGGGTACTATACCTGAACTGATATTGATGTTCAGGTAGCTTACTGGGTAAAGGGTCTGTCCTAGAGTGCAGCATGTGGGTTAACCTGGGCGACAGTTTTCAAGTAGACTCCTGAGAAGTGGATCTGTACTATGAGACCCATGGGGCTCCATGGAGACAGCCTGCTGGGTGCTGGGAATGTTTTGGTTTTTAACTATGCAGGCATTTTGTTGGGTACTATTTGTACACTAGAGGCAGGAAAGTGTGGACCCATGGGCACTAGACCTGACTCTGCTGAGCACTCTCTGGGGTGTCTGTAATGTTGGCTTAGGCACCCAAGCCTTTACTCAGCATACTCTGAATTGTCTGCGGTGGGCCTGGTACCCAGGTTCCTTCCAATGCACTGTGGATACTCTGTAGTGGGTCAGGCTTCTAACCCATGTCCAGTATTCTGTGAACTCTCTCATAATAGGTCATTGACTTTTTTTAGACTGTATTATGTAGTTTCAATGACTATGGAACTATTTTACTTTGATTTTTTTCCCCAGGCAGGGTCTCAGTATGTAGCTCATAGATGGCCTGAAACTCACTGTGTAGACCAGGCTGGCCCCAAACTCATAGAGCTCCCCTTGCCTCTGCCTCCTGAGTGCTGGGATTAGAGGTGAGTGCTCTTTTCCTTTGATTTTTTTCTGACTTTGTCCCATGGTGGTCTGAGAAGATCATTTGTTAGAATCCATCATTTAATTGGTTTTTCATCTGTGGCCTTATCAATAGCCTCTCCTGGAAGAAGCCTCCCATTCTTCTGAAGGAACACCCGTTTTTTTGTCTTTGAGTGAAACCTCCTGACAGATCTCACTGGCTTCTTGAGGTAGTCAAGCACTCCATTCTATTTCCTTTTTTGTCTCTTGTGTTCTTGCCCTACTTATTGTGGAGAGTGTGCTCCTAGGGTCCTGTCTGGTCTCACCTTGGCTCCCTGGTGTACCATCTCTGTCAAATAATGAGGCATGCAGAACATAATGTCAAGACAGGCAGAATTCATTACAGAATAGGATGAGGCTCTCTCAAGGGTGAGAGAGAGAGAGAGAGAGAGAGAGAGAGAGAGAGAGAGAGAGAGAGAGAGAGCGCGAGCGAGCAGTGGCTGAAGGGGACCATTGTGGAGGAAGATATTCTTGAGGGGTGAGAGTGGACAATGGGCAGAGAGACCACTGTGCTGACCTACACAAAGTTGAAGTAAACTTTGTCCTAGTTCCTAAAGTCTCCAGAACATAGTAGCTGTCCTGAAGTATGTTCCTGTTCAAGGGATTGGCAGACCCATTTGAATGAACTTTGAAAGGGTGGGACAATGTGTGTCTCTGTTCTTTAGCAGAAAGCCTTCTCCTGCTGGAGAGTAACTCTGAGTTTTCTGGCAGTTCAGAAAGACTTGTCTCCATGTAGCACCTAACATGTAATTCAGATCTAGTTCTTTTAAGAAACAAAATAATTGACAGAGAAGATTAAAAAAAGAGAATTAAAACAAAACAAAAGAAAAAGTACACTAGCCAGCTTTCCCAGGGAGAAGCAGCCTTCCCTTGCTGGGCATCAACATAGGCTTGTTAGTCCCCACTCTCTTCTTTTGTCTAGTCTGTAGTCAAAGTCAGCATGGTTTTAAATGTTCTTGTAATCGTGACACCTTCTTCCTCCTTTTGATGGAATTTCAAAGTTGAAGGAGGGACAGCTGGGATCTTTTCCCCTTTCCTAAATGCACTAACAGGGAAACTGATTTTGAAGAAAAGCTTCTGCTCTCCTGATCTGCTGTTCAAGATGTCAAAGACACATCCAGGGCCAAGAACTGCCGAGTGCTTAGATCTTACACTCAGCCACCCATAAACCCTCAAGATTCCTCACTATAAAAAGTGGGTGCTAGCCTGCATTTTTTCCAGCCTGAGTTTTTTATTGAGGCACAACAAGGCATTGTAACTTGTCTGAAGTTGAGGCAGTCAGTTCAGGAAGCTGACCCTTAACACAGTTGAGGGTTAAGTGCAAACAATACCCTTCACTGTGTGACTAGCAAGGCTATATCACAATTTATAAAGTGCCAGATCAGTGCTAATTGTCATTCCACTTCAAAGTTTTTACATAAAGAGAAAAACAGAGAAGCAAGGACCTCCTTCTTCCTCTAGGAACAAAATATTTTCCCCAACTGGGTAAGGATTACTTTTCCTTAGATCCACTAGTAAGAACTTCATTCTTTTACTCTGAGCTGAATGTCAATCTTGATAAAGAAGATAGCCTGAAAATGTAGAGTCTTTCCAGCTACTCCCTTAAATTGTTCCCCTGTGTAAGCGCAACCGTATCTGGTCTCCTTGGAGGAGCTGGAGAATGGCATGGTTGCTAGCCGTCTCATGGTCTGGAGCACCATCATTGGCATAGGCTGACACCAAGACCTCCTCATTCTTCATGAGGTTGACATACAATGGTACAGTCACAGCCAGTTTTAGCATGTGGAAAATGAATACATACGTGCCAGTCACTGGGCAATTGAAGCTACCAAGCTGAAGATCAAAGGTTTCTCCCAAGTTGTTCAGGAGAAGATCAAACACAATAGGTTGGTCTAAAGTTCCAGGAGCCAGATTGGATGTTCAACTCTCATTTGCTGAGGCAGAGGATAGATGTGTACTGGAAGGATGGCAGCTGCTGGGCTTGTCGCTGGCACATCCACAGGGGTCATGCTCTGGGAGTCTCCTTGCCCAGAATCTCCACTGTTAAAATTCTCGCTGTTTCTCTGTGGGCTGCTCACCTGAGAGGGGTCGCTCCACCCTGCTCTTGAATTTGCCTGAAGACCACTAGATGTCCCTAAACATTGCTGGAAATTATCCCTTTGACTGTACGGTGTTCCAGGATATTCTCTAACTTGCAGCTGCAGTTGGCTGTAATTCCCATTGGAAGCTGAAGAGGGTCCTCTGTAACTATCGAAACCTTTGTAGCCACCAGGAGACCGATAGGGATTCGTTAGTAACCTCCCACCACGTCTACATCCTCTCAGAGACCCCCGACTACTGATGAATGGCTGAGCAGGTCTGGAAACACATACGCTAGCCTGCATTTTAAATTCTTCCATTTTAGCTCGTGCTCTGCAGGCAGAAACTGTCCTATGCAAAAGACAGAGATCATTCTGGAAGACCACAACTGGTCAAAACGCACTGATTGCAGAGTGCTCAGCCCCAGTGAATCCATCTACAACACAACTCCTGCAGCTAATTAATGCTCAGGGAACTTTGTGGAACAGAGGCCAGAAAGATTTAAGCACCAGAGGGCCAGGAAATATGCTGTGAGAGTATGTCCCCTGGAAATGACAGAGAAGCTTCACCTATGATACCTCAACAATATGGCTGTCTAAGGAAGCCCTGAACAAGTACACTACCCATAGACATAGTAACATGGTAACACGGTGCCCCACCCATAGACCAAGAAGCACAGGCAACTCAAGATTGCTGAGAATTACTTTATGGTTCTTGTGAGGAGCGCTCTCCAGCTCAAGTAGTTTAACTTTAAGATATATGTGTATATTTTATAACTTTGTACATATTTTATATAGTAAATATTTATAAGGTCTATGTGTATATTTATATGTATTATGTGTAATTTTAGGTAACTATAAAGCTATGTGATCCCTTCAGGTTTTATCAAACAACCTTGTCTCCCATTCCTCCTCCTCCTGCTCTCCTCCCTAGTTGAAGCCCCCTTCCTGTTACTGTTTCCCACTTCATACCACCTTACTCTGCTATCCCACTCCCAGATGCCCACCATTGTGGCCCATGGTCTCTTTATAATTGCCTGGTCTTTGTGGTTACTCCATGCTCTGTACTCCCATCTGAGGATTTGGAGCTAGGAACCACAGACGAAAGAGAACACACAGCATTTGTCTTCCTGGGTCTCGTTTTACCTCATTCAATACAAACTTTTCTAGGTTCATCCATTTATCTGCTAATTTCATATTTTCATTTTTTATAGATGAATAATATTCCATTGTGTATAGGTACTGAATTTTCATTATCCATTCGTCTGTAGAAGGACATTTAGGTTGTTTCCATTTCCTGGCTGTTATGAATAGAATGGCAAGGAAAATGCTGAGGAAGTATCTATGGAGTAGGTTGTTGAGTCCTTTGGGCATGTGACAAGGAGTGGTATAGCTGGGTTGTGGTGATATTGTGTTCCCCAAAATATTGTGCACCCTAATAAACTTATCTGGGGTCAGAGAACAGAACAGCCACAATATTAAACATAGAGGTTAGGCAGTGGTAGCACACGCCTTTAATCCTAGCATTCCAGAGGCAGAGATCCGCCTGGATCTCTGTGAGTTCAAGGCCACACTGGAAACAGTCAAGCATGGTGACTCACGCCTTTAATCCCAGGAAGTAATGGCAGGAAGCAGAAAGGTATTTTAGGAGTGAGGACGAGGAACTATAGCCTGGTTAAGCTTTTAGACTTTTGAGCAGCACAGTTCAGCTGAGAGGCATCCAGTCTGAGGAAACACGACCACCTGAGGATTTGGCGAGGTGAGGTGGCTGTGGCTTGTTCTGCTTCTCTGATCTTCCAGCGTTCACCCCAATGCCAGGCCCTGAGTTTGTTTTTATTGATAAGATTCGTGCTACACTGGGTCATGCGGTAGATATTTTTAAAAAGTGTTTTGAGGGTTCTCCATACTGATTTCCACAGTGGCCACGGCACTTTGCATTTCCACCAACAGTGGGTGAGGGTTCCTCATTCTCCACAACCTTGCCAGCATTTGTTTTCAGTTGCTTTTTATGATCAGCTTTGGACTGAAAACTCCCCAGGACAGTTCCATGATGAGATGGTCCATCATATTACACTTCTGGCTAGAATCTCAGACAATCTTACCCATTACTCTAAGACTGGCTGCAGACTCTACAGCTAGCCCTATTGAGACCTAACTATCTAAGCTTTCTTACAGGACCCCACAGGGAAACCATTGCCCCCAAACAGCAGGAAGCAATTCTAAGAAAATGACACCCCCTCTCCCACAGGTTTCATTTTTCTCAGGGTTATGGATGGATGGTTATAGGGTTGGGGGTGGAACACTAAAATTTAGACTCAGCATTCTCCTTTAGAAAAGAAAAAGAGGAATGGATAGGTATAGTATATTAAGGTAGATTTTTTTATATAATTTTTTTGTTGTTGTAAACACTTTAAGGACAGACCCACAACGCCTTTCAAAGGTGAAAAAGAAAATGCCCTTTCCCTCTTGGGTTGAAGGTGAGGGGAAAGATAGAGGTCAATTCAATTCATTCTTCTCTCAGACTCGCTCTCAATCAGTTGGGTGTCCTCAGGGAGGAGGGAGGACCATGTTCTGGAAGTCAGTGCAGAAGGGGTGCCCTGTTCCCTCTGGTGTCCCAAGCTCAGCTCTGTCCAGTGTCCGAGGAGCCTCCTCCCAGGACCAGGGCTGTCTGTCCCTTTGAGAGGAGTCAGCAAGCCAGCCCAGCAGGGTCAGTCAGCAGGGTGCTCTGGACAAGATCTGTTCACTTCAAACCAGGAGTCTATGCAGCTTTTGTGATAGATGCACAGGCAAGGCAGCCTGGCTATCGTGTCCCCCTGAAGCAGCTCCTCCAGGCAGATCACACACTCCCCCGCATCTTTAGTCAGCACGTCATCATTGTAGGAGAGGCGAGGTTTGCTCAGACACATTATAAAGTACATTTCCATCTCATCAGAAGCCACAGACTTGGAGCAAATGGGGCACTTGAAACCACTGTGCGAGTTGAACCACCTGGGTGCGATGTGCAGAGGTAGAGCATCCGCCAGCGAGGCTCGGGAGCCCAGGTACAGCATCCCGTCTCTATGGTGACCGCCGCCTGTCTCCTGGTAACCATTGCCGTGAGCATAGGTGGAGTCCGACGTGGACCCTCCGCCGCCCGGCGCCCTCTCCGAGTCGCCGGTCCCACGGGAAGCGGGGGTGTAGAGGCCAAAGGGCACCCCTCCGGCCGTGCTGGGGTCCATGCCCATGCCCGCCACCGAGCTAACCGAGCGGCTGCGCAGCCCCATAGCTCCGCCGCCCGTCCGGTAGTGCCCAAAGTGGGGCGCTCCTCCCGGCGGGGGCTGTCATCGGTAGAGACCCCCGGGAAGGGGCCCCGAGAGCGGGCCGCCGTGCTCTGCTTGCCCCCCCCTATGTTCGCCCGGGCCCTGGTGGGGCGGGAACCTGGAGGCCTAAACCCTCTCCCACTACTCAGGAGCGGGTGGAGGGCTGGGGGAACATAAAGGGGGGGGTTACAAAAGAGCCTCGAGGGGAGAAAATGAAAAAAAAAAAAAAGAGAGAGAGAGAGAGGGGGAAAAAAACCCTCAGAAAATCCGCGGGGCGGAAAAAGCGAGCGAGCGGGGACCCCAAACTAAGCATTTCAAACAGTCCAAGACGAATGCATGTTCTCCTTAAGGTCCGAAGACGCGCGGTCCGGAGCGGGTTCCGCGCCACAGGCCGCCCCCGGGCTCCAGTGCGGAGGAGCGGCAGCGAAGGGAGGGAGGCGCCGGAGGAGGCCGCCCGCCCGCCCGGCCGCCCGCAGCAGGAAGCGGCGGAGGCTCGGGGCGCCGCGCGCGTCCCCGGTCTCAGGACTCGACGACCGGGGCCGACGGCCGGGACTCCTCCAGGCCTCGGGAGGGCTCGCGGCGGTGGGGCAGCTAGGCGGAGCTCTGGAAGCCGCGGTCGCGTGGCATCGCGCTCTGGCTCCAGCCGCCGCCTGCTCCTCCAGCCAGCCGCCCCGCCCCGCTCGGTCAGGGCTGCCTAAGGTAGATTATTGTATCAACTAGTAAACTGATTTAGCAAACTATCAGCCTTGGATAATTTGCACTGATATGGATTCTTGTATATTTGATACAAATGTAAACTATTCTTATATTCCTATTTAAGATAATTTGTATGTTAATACAAATACAAAATCTATGTTTGTTGTATTGTACATATATTTCTACTCCTGTTCGAAATATTTTGTGTATTGATACAAATGTAAAATTATATTTGTCCTACTGTATGTATGTTCTACCTCTGTTTAGGATATTTTGTATATCTATACATGTTAAGGATATTGTCATCTTGCACTATACATTTCTTCCTTTGTTTAAGATATTTTGTGTATTATCACAATTTTGAGGTTATTGTCCTTATACAGTACATCTGCTTACAGACTGTTTACCTTGTTAACGTGAAGCCTTAGTCCTTAGGTTATTTAAGTAGGGAAGACTTACAGATTAATGTCACCCGTGCTGTCATTTCTATAGTTATATTAGTTAAGTTGTCCAGATTTACAGAAACATGTGTCAGATGGGTAGGTAATCTTCAAACACTTCATAGACCTGGAGAATATGGCATTTAAATAACTTAGAATTTTGTTGACGTGAGACACAATTGCTCCTGGCAGCACCAATCTGATCCCAAGAGAATGTTGGGCTTCTAGACATTTCCATTTGGAAGTTGTCTTCCTCTTGTCACAAAATGGCCTGCTGGGCAAAGAACTGCCCTTGTCTTGACTGCTGACAGTATGAACGCTGTCCTTTCTGGATGAGCAGGACACAAGGAAAATCAACTACTGAACTCTGCCAAGACAGGGTAAGGTGGTCTTTCAAAATTCCTGCTTCTGAAAATGGTCTGTCAGATATTCTAGGCTGTAGCCAAATTGGGTGCCCCAACAATGCTGAGAAACTTTAGGTGACTGTCCAGGCTGCCAGCTGTCTCTGTCTATTCTTGCAAGAATTTCAGAAATTGCTTGTTTGCATTTTCTGTTTTCTCAGGTATTATTATTTTCCTTCTCAGGTCTTTGATGGGGTTGAAGACTAGATAGTTGCAGTTATAATCCTCTCATATCTTAGCTAAGAACATTTTAGATACTAAAGTTAGGATCAGGATAGGACAGCTCTTGGAGTAATCTCAGTAATTTGCCATTTACCTATGATCTGGACATTTCTGGACATTTAGCATGTCTTTCTTGTTTGATGTTGTTCTTGTTGGTTGTAGTTCCATTTTTGTTTATGTTATTACCCTTTGTTTTTCCTGGACAATACTTGATAATCATTCTTATTGTGTGTAGTTTGCATTAAGTTTAGAAGCTTCCTATTTAGATAAAAAGGGGAAATGTAGTGGTATTTGCTCTGCCCCATGACCTTGGGCCTGAAGGAGGCAGTACTTCTTGCTGTTGTACTTGACCTCTTAAAAGGAAAGGGAGAAGGGTCACAAGCTCCTTCTCCCTCCCTGCTATGGAGAGGTGGATTCACTCCCGGTCAGATCAGAGGATGACTTCAGTTGTCTACTCCGTTCTGTATTCATGAGTATTTTTCCTCAATTTATATGCTAATAAATCCCTACTACCCATTAAATAGACTCACGTGGATTGATCTTAATAAGGTATGGCTAATATACCCAGTGAGACTGCATTGGTATTGAGTATTTTTATCAAGGATTGTTGCATCCATGTTCACCAAGGACAATGACTTAACGCTTTTTCTTGTTATGGTGTAATTATTTTGTTTTAGAATTGGGGTATCAGCTTTATAGGATGAGTTTGGATGTGTTTCTTCCCTTTCTATTTTGTGGAATAGGCTGAATTTGCCTGGTCATGGGAGGTGGGGATTATTAAAATGACTTTTAATTTTGTTGCTTCTTATTGGTCATTTTATGAGGCTGCTCATTATATGACCATCAATTGAGGGAACATTGAGAGCTACACCATCTCTGAGGATGTGTTCTGTACCAGCCTGCCCTTGAAGTGCACATCTGAATCTTCTCCAATGAGCTACTCCAGGATGTGACCACAGCTGGCACTCACAACCAAAGAACAAGATCCTCCTGGGATATGTATCTCCCTTCTCCAGGGAGGAAGCCAGGAGTGAGAGCACCAGCATTTAAGACACAAACAGTAGCTCACCCCTTTTTTAAACTCACCTCAGGAGACTTCAGTGTCCAGAGCCAGGGTATATGCACAGTGTCTTCAAGAAAGTGAAAACAAGGTTAGAAGGGGCTGAAGAGTAGGGTTACAAACTGCTTATGCAACTTATGTTATTGCCACCTGGCCCACGAGAGGCAACATGGAGCCCAGAACAAAATCTTGTTGGTGAATGAGGAGGACAGTGGAGACAGTTATGAAAAAAATAGGTGGGGCAGACATGATGCATTTCTGCATTTTATTCATCCAGGCTTTTATAGTGTCCTTTCCAATGAACAAGTTCTAATTATACACTTGTTTTGGGTAGGTGACTTAAACGTAGTTGCTTTGCAAGCAGAAATTCTGATGGCTCTCTAGCACCCACGCAACACTAGGAGTGGCCATAAGCTCCTCTACTGTCTGCACTGAGGTGGAGGCGCCAGGCACAGGGGGATTGCTGAGCCTTGCTGCTTGACAGCCTAACCAAAATCTGAGCTATAGATTCAGTGAGAGACACTGTCCTAAGAGCATAAGTCAGAGAGTGACAGAGGAGTGCCACACTCTGCATGGCTCCAGGGACTGACATACCTGGGGCTGAGAGGGACTGAAGAAAGGACAGACACACCTACAGAAAAGTGGGGATCGGGTGGTCTCTGGGCTCTCAGGTAGAGAACTCAGTGTATTTATTGTATGCAGTTGAATAGGGGACCAGAGTTATTGCATATAGCAGAGGAAGGAGGTGGGTTTATTATATACATCCGAACAAAGAGGCAAGTTTAGGTAATCCCATAGTCTCTGTAGGGGAGCAGTCTTTAGGCCACAAATGTGGTGTGTGTGTGTGTGTGTGTGTGTGTGTAAGCTATAGTGACATTTTCTGCACACACTATCAACATTCACATGCAGACTAGAGGAAGACTTTGCCATCTCTCTAAGTCACCCAGGGAAGGCTTTGTCACTCACATGGAATTAAGACATTGGTCCTTGACATGGCTGTGCCCATGTCAACAGCACACATTCACCCAGGACTTTATTCCCTCAGGGCTTCCTACAGAGGAGAATACCAAATGTCCTCCTTTGGTCCCTGCGTGGATACACATACTTCACACATACAAAACAGAAAGAAGAAAATGAGAAATAGGTAGCAGAGGATGGTGCCGTGAGGCTGGGGAAGAGTGAGAAGTACTGGTGAGAAGGAGTGATGGATTGCTCAGAAAGAATCAGCTTGAGGGCTCTTCCCAGCACTGGGCCCGGACACCCGAGAACAAGTGCTGTTTATTTCACTGTCACCAAGAGAACCCCTTTCCTGTGCTTCTCTGCTTTCAAGTGAACTTCTGAGCACCCTGGCAGCTGATGCCAGGGAGCAGAAACTGTCCTGGCATGGATGTAGACAGCCACAGGAGGGAGGTAGCTATGAAGTTCAGCATGTTGTGTTTCTATAACCTGGGCCAGAGGTCTCTGTCTAACACAGGAAAAGATATGCAAATTGCCACATGCTTCTACACAGATCCCAAGTCATAAAAGCATTTGCCCCATGATGACCTCGAAAAGCATCCTGCTTATAGCACAGTTTGATCCAAAATGATGCCAAAAGCTGGGTGTCAAAATCCTTTTTCCTCCCTGTTGGTGAAGACGCTGTAAGGTGGTGTTGGGACATGTTTGTCTGATCTGCTTATCTGTTTATTCCTTCAAGTTCTGGTTCAGGGAATGTGGTCTTCTGCCTATAAGCTCACCAACCCTGTGTTCTTGGCCAGATTTACAGTACCAGGCATTGGTTTCCTCCTGTGGAGTGGGCCTTAAATTCAATCAGAAAGTTGTTTGTTACACAATAACGTTCATGCCACTGCTGTGTTCATGGGCATATATTGTGACACTGGTTCCTATTGTAGCTTACAGGAGTCATAGCTGGTAAAACTGTTTATAACTCCTCTTGCCCAGAAGCCTGCACAGCACCCTTTGGTACTATAAACCTAGCCAGCAGGGTGGATGCTTCCTGGTCATACCAATTTGATTTCTCTATGATAAAAGTATGTGGCATCTTCAGTAATATGGTTTTACTATCAAGTTCTAGAGGAAAATCAAGAGCAATGGAAATAGATGGTATTATTTTGGGCGCCTCTAGGCTACCCCTGACTAACAGCTAAAAGTACTGAAACTGACTAAAGTCCTGAGTTTTTCATTTGGCACCCTGTGGCTTCTGGGCAAAGCATTATCCCCTGTGTAGAGTAATTCACTCTCTTTAAATTATTTTATATGAAAATATACATGTGAATCACAAAATGGTAGGTTCCTTGTAGCTTTTTCCAAACATCCTTAGTATTAGTTATCTCTCTCTAATTTTTCTTCCCACCTAAACCTTCCTCCCCATTATTTCCTTTCCCTGCTTCATACCACCTGTGTTTTACCATCCCCCCCCTTGAAAATCTGTTTTTCTTCTTGTCACTAATAAATCCTTTCCAGCTTCCTGGGTTCTACAGGCACTCCAAGTTTAGGGCTAAATGTTCAACACTAGTATCCACACACAAGTGAGAACATGTAAGATGTTTTTCTTTCTGGGTCTTGGTCATCTTGCTCAGTATAATTTTTTTGTTCTACCCATTTACCTACAGATCTTACTGTTCTTTGCAACTGAAATGAAATTCCATTGTATATAGGTACAACATTTCCATAATCCATTCACCATTTGATGAATGTCTAGGCTGTTTCCATGTCCTTCCTGTCTCAAATAGAATTACTATGAACATGGATGAGCATTTTTCTCTGTAGTAGGAAATTGTCTTTTGGAGCTATGCCCAGGAGTGCTATAGTAGAGCTACAGAGTGCTATAGTAGTAGCTCTATTTCTAGTTTTTTTTCTTTTGCAAAACTGCTACACTGATTTCGACAGTGGCCGCACCAGTTTGTGTGCCCAACTACCAGTACACGAGGGGTCCCTGTTCTCCATATCTGCACCAGGTTTTGTTGTGTTTTGTTTTATTAGCCATTCTGACTGGTGAAATATGGGATTTCAAAGTAGTTTTGAGTTTCATTTTCATGATGGCTAAGGATGGTGAACACTTTAAAAAATATTTCTTAGCCATTTGTATTTCTTCTGATAACTCTCTGTTCATTTCTACAGTCCACTTTTTTTTTTTTTTAAAATAAGGGTTAGTGAGGTTTATTTATTATGTATACAGTGTTCTGTCTGCATGTTGCCTGGAGGCCAGAAGAGGGCACCAGATCTCATTACAGATGGTTGTGAGCCACCATGTGGTAGCTGGGAATTGAACTGGGGACCTCTGGAAGAACAGCCAGTGCTCTTAACCTCTGAACCATCTCTCCAGCCCTACTGTCCACTTTTTAATTGGGTTGTTTTCTTTGTGTTTATTTTCTGAGTATATTCTAGGATTTGTCAGATAGATAGCTGGCAAAGGTATTTTCCCAGTCTGTAGGCTGCCTTTCGAGTCATTTAATAGTTTCCTTTGCAGTAGAGAAGTTTTAAAATTTCATGAAGTACCACATTTTTGTTGTTTATTGGTCCTGTTTCCTAGGTGATTAAGGTCCTAGTCAGAAAGTCTTTACCTGAGATATATTCTGAAGTGTTTTATTAGTCAGGGTTTTCTAGAGGAACAGAACTGATAGAATGAATCTATCTATCTACCTACCTACCTACCTACCGATCTATCTACCTACCTATCTATCTACTGTCTGTCTGTCTATCTATCTATCTATCTATCTATCTATCTATCTATCTATATCTCCATCCATCCATCCATCCACCTACCTACATACCTATCTACTTAAAGAAGATTTATTAGAGTGGTTTACAGGTTTTGGACCAGCTAGTCAACACTGGCTGTCTACTGATAGAAAGTCCCAGAATCCAGTAGTTGTTCAGTTCACAAGGATGGATATCTCCCATGATCTCCAGAATATATTGGAATCCTGAAGAAGTGGGTTCTAATGCCAATGAAGGCATGAACTTGCCAACAAGAGCAAGAATAAGAACAAGCAGATAAAGAGTGAGTGCTTCCTTCTTCCCATGTATAGACTGCAGCCAGAATTGTGGCCCAGATTTAAAGTTCTGTCATTCATTAGCTAAAAAAAAGTCAGCCTGACCCACCCCAGTGACTGCTGTTTTCATATTGCACCAGCAATGCTTAAGTTTTTTTTTCATATCTTGCCAATGGTTAGAGAACTTTTAAGTAAAGAAATCCAGAAAACAACAAAGTAAGTGATGTCTGGGAATCTTGCCATACGAGAGGGTGAGTGTACTGTTATTTCTACAGTGGGATTTGCAAGGGAGCCACTGGCCTGGCGAGAAGAGCTGAGGAGAAATGGGCAAAGAGATAAGGGAACTCATGTGATCTGGCCTCCATTTCTTTTTTTTTTCATTTTTCTTTATTAAGAAATTTTCTACTCACTCCACATACTATCCACAGATCCCCCCTCCTCCCTCCTCCAACTCCCTGCCCTCTTTCCCAAGCCCCCTCCACCCCCCCCCGCATTCCCACATCCCCCAAATCGAGGTCTCCCATGGGGAGTCAGCAGAGGCCAGCACACTGAGCCTAGGCAGGTCCAAGTCCCTTCCCACTGCACCAAGGCTGTGCAAGGCGTCACACCATAGGCACCGGATTCCCATCAGCCTGTCCATGCACCAGGGACAGATTCCCATCCCCCTGCCTGGGTGTCTGACCTCCATTTTCTTGGGTGTCATTCTTGCTTTGGGGTAAGCCCATGTCCTGTATGTGATCTTTGTGTCCTTAGTGAGCTCTACTGACTAATATAAAAATATTACCCAGGCACTGATTGTGGTGTAGATATGGCACTTGTGTTCCCAGGAGTTATCTCTTTCTGTGTGTGTGTGTGTGTGTGTGGGTCTCACTTTCTATCTATGGCAGTCCTGGAACTCACTGTAGATCAGGATGTCTTTGAACTCACAGAGATTCTTCTGCTTCTGCCTCCTGAGTGCTGAGATTAAAGGCGTGTGCCACCGCACCAAGCCAAGAAACCAATTTGTTCATGTTTCTAGGTTTTGGCATTTATTAGCTTACCTTTATTGATTTAGTTTCTTTTTTTTTTTTGGCTGTATGTATGTGTTTTTATTTGTTCATGTACATACAGGTGTGGGTATGTGTAGGTAGGTACTTGTGTAACTGTGTGTGTGTGTGTGTGTGTGTGTGTGTGTGTGTGTGTGTGTAGGTCAAAGGGCAACTGGGGGTGGTTATTTCCACTATCTATCTTTTTTTTGACTGTTTCCCACTAACGTGGCACTCAGAAAGTGAGCTAGGTTGTTGACCAATGATCCCTAGGAATCTAGCTGTCATTGCTTCTCCAGGACCAGGAAGTATTCACTAAGAAGCCCAGGTCTCTTTTAATATGTGTGCTACAAGGCAGAGTGCTGCAGACAGACATCTCTGTAGCCAGTGCCGGCTTGGCTTTTCAGTCAGGGCCACAAGGCCAGGACTATACTTACTGACCTAGGACATAGGAAATTTTTTCTGCATGGTTTATGAGGAGGTCTCTGCAGGTGTCAACAGAGAAGTGAGCCTCAGGAAGAGATAAGAATGAAAATATGGTATAGATTGACTTCATCAACCTCAGTCAAACTTCAGGGAGTCTAATGACAGGTGTTTTTTTCCCCCAATGTATTTAAGCCTCATACAACTAAAAATTTCCTGGTGTAATACAATCCCTGTTGCATGAGGAAGCATGATTACATTGAAAGTCAACTCAGGAGCCGGGCGGTGGTGGTACATGCCTTTGATCCCAGCACCCAGGAGGCAGAGACAGGCAGATCTCTGTGAGTTTGAGGCCAGCCTGGTCTACAGAGAGAGTTCCAGGACAGACTTCAAAGCTACAGAGAAACCTTGTCTCGAAAAAAAAAAAAGGAAGTCAACTCAGGGTACATGTCATTTCTTCCAAGAAGATGGGTTCTGGAGATACACTAGCTATAGTAGCTTAAGAGCCTATGGGTCTGGCCTGGTCTTGGTCATATAGGAAATGTAGAGGTCATGTGGGCTATTAGCCACTACTGGTCCTGGTTGTGGGATCTTGGGTGAGCCTCTGGCTATCAGGGTCATTTAGATTACTAGCCACCTCCCAGTCTTGGTTGGAAGAACCTGATATGGCCTGGCCCAACAGAGAACATAGATCACCAGGTTGTTAATCATTTCTATTTCTCAGTTTTCTGGATGGAAGAACAGGTTTTTCATCTTTCCCATTGGAAAGGCAATACGGTGTGCTTAATAATTTTTGTTTTTCTGGAGATGTGTGGGCTCAAGGGCCTTCCTGCTATGTTCCCAACTGTAGGCAGAAGTTTTCCTATCTTGGCAGCCATTTCTAAATAACCGACTCAGAGTTTAATATCAATTATAAATTCTTGGCCAATAGCTCAGATTTGTTACTAATGCTTATAACTTAAGCCATTTCTGTTAATCTAATGTTACCCCAAGGCTCATGACTTTTGCCTCTATCCTATGTTGAGTATCTGACTTGTTCTGCATCGGGCTGGTTACTCTTCTGACTTCCCCTTTCTCATCCTAGCATCCTGTCTGTCTCAGGCTGTCTCACCCAATCTCTTTCTGCCCAGCTATCGGCCTATCTGATTTTATTAACAATGAGAGCAATACATATTTACAGTGTCAAAAGGATTATTCCTCAGCACCCAACAGATTTGTAGTGGTATCAGGAGTCTACCTGCTCTGATCCATCTCCCAGTTTGTGTTTAAACTGTGCTCCTCCATTTTCAACATGGAGGACTTGGGTTCCAGGCTCTGTTTGGTTTCAATTAATAAGAAAGAAGCATTTAGAGTTGGAGAGTGTGCTAGCTTTCCATCAGTGTAACCAGGTGAGCATCTTAAGTGGGGAAGAGGTTAATGTAAGCTCAGTGTTAGAGGACCAGGCTGTGTCCTAATTTCTCTCCTGGTCTTTAGGTCTGTGGTTAGCAGTACACAGTTATGAGAAGCAAAGTGTTCACGAGACGGCTCGGAAGTAGGAGCAGGAACAGAAAGAGACAGGGTTCCCCATCTGCTTGAATGGCACAGCCCAGTGACCCAAAGAACCACTTCTAGGCACCACTTCTTAAAGGTACCACCTCCCAATAGCACCAGGTGGGGAGCAAGGCTGTACCACCTGAGCCTTTGAGAGGCACTCCAGATCCAAGTAAGGCAGGAAAGTGAGGGGAGAAAGGTTTAATCATTGTCACGATTGTCCCCCAGGGCACCGGAGAACACTGGATTTTGTTGTCTCATATTATTGTTCAGCCCCAAATAAGAAGTGCTTTGCATGCTCACGAACGTGTACCAGAGTTGAGACATGAGTCATCTTTTACGTTTGTGTGCAGACTGTTTATTAAGGAGCTATTCCAACAATGCCCATGACCTTGAACTGTTCTTCTTTCCCGTGTCAATCAAGGCAGAGGATCCTGAGCATGCTGAGGGGACTACTGCTATTGTTTCCTTAATCAGAAGGATGGGGCTTCAGGGTTGCATGGAAAAGATTCACAGAGGGTTTCACTGTCTCGCAGTACTTTGCCTGGCTTCAGTAGCACTGGGTTCAGTTTGCTGCCTGAAGGTGATTCTACAGAGAGAGAAAGACAGTAATTACTGCCTTTAACCTCAGAAGTTGACTGCAGGCATGGTAAGCGCTAACCCACACCCCACCAGATCACATAGCACTGCTTCAGGGATGGGGAGAGAGCACCTGGAGAGCACCCTGGAGAGCTTAGATTAGGAGAGAAGGAAGTTGAAGGGGAAGCCTCTGGCAGGAGGGGATCCGTGTGGATGCAGTCGGGGTCCACCCAGAGACAGCAGGTGCGAGGCACCGACTCTGGGGTCACAGGATCCTGAGTGAACGACCTGCTGCCCCTGCACAGTGCTGGCTGTCAGTAGCTACACTTCCACTGTTATCCAGAACTGCTGTGGGATGTGATTCTTGTCACTGTGGCTGTAGATCAGATGTCATCCATCTGATCGGTGCCCTGATCAAGGCTGGCTTGTGCAGGTTCCCTGGCCCTGATAGGGTGGGCGGGAAAGAATGAGAACATGAAAAGTACCCTGAGCGAGTGCTGCCTTTCTGTCATTCGGACCCTCTAGGGACTGATGTGGGCCCAGATGCAGGGAAGTGTGGGGTCAGGCACAGCCTCAGGTTTGAGTCCTATGAGAGAAGCTGGTGTTCTCTGGGTTAATTTCACACTGGTCGTCAGTACAGGCAGGATTGGGAATCTATGCGAGGTCCTGTATTTGAGGCAAAGCGAAGGAAGACAAAGAAGCAAGGAAGAGTTGTATTTCGGTTTCTTACCGATTTCAGCGGTCTGACATTGGCATCCTTTAGGGGAAATGTAGTCACTCCTTCGGGCGTATTCATTTGTTTAAACAGTTCTGAAATAAGGAAGTACCGTCTTGTGACAGCAGTTAGGGAAATGAGGACCTGGGTGGCTTGTCTGACCACAGTCACACTTGGGATCTCTGACCTGTATGTGGCCCTAGGAGGAGTCACTGCCACACACATTCAATATGGTGTCATGAAGACTGTCCATCCCAGCCTGCCGGATGGAGGCAAGATACGGTGTAGGGGAAGGAAGGCCCCAAAGCAGGTGGGGACCTGGCGGTCTCCTACCATTGATGAGAAATGATACACTGCCTCACGACAGGACCTGACTGGGGGTGACACATACATTTGAAGATCAGGATACTATTTACAACCACAATAGAAACAACCAGGACTGTGTATTCCTGGCCTGTGGCACCATCATGGTTGCTGTCCAAAGAGGTTCTGATATCACCTTCAAGGGTCACAACTCTAATGTCTTTAGGGGTGGGTGACCCAGGTCCACTGTCCAGCTGTATACCCTGGTGGTCTTGGTCCCAGGTACCTGCAGACAAGACTTCCTGGGAGCTCCAGAGGAGGCAATTTGATCTGTTTTTCCTTTCTACCATCATGATGCTGTCATTTATGATAGAGAAGGTGATGTATAACCCAGCAGGTGACAGGGTGGCCTTGTGCTTGGGTTTAGTGTCCAACATGTGTCATTCCCGGCACCTCTCATGGGGCACTCACTGTGCCAGCTGTCAGCGTCATTAATTCCACATACCATTGAAGGAAGACCAGGTCTTCTTCATGACTTCAGCCATAATGACTTCCACCTCTTCCTTCTGCAAGACACGGGAAGACATTTTCAGTAGAGCCTTGCAGCCCTCCGATTGTCCTCAAGGCCCAGCAGCATAAGCTGAGGCTGCAGGTTTCTGTGGGCTTTCTCTATTGGACAGGTCTGTCACATGTCAAGGTCAAATATAGAGATGGATCTTCCTGTATCCTTAGGACTCCCACATTTTTGGAGTTTTGGGGTCCCTATTGGGGTTTGTTGCCCTTGTGGCCCCATGAGCAGAGGTATCGTCCTGTTTACTGCCACCTTGCTACAGTTCCAGCAGGTGGCTTTGGGACTTTAGGAGCGACTAGGAGGTCAAAGGTTGGGAGCCCTGCACTTGGTGGCCACTGCTGCCTGCTGTGATGTGGTCTGAGGACGTAGGTCTGGGTCGCTCCAGTCATGGTGCACCCTTCTCCTCCTGTGACCCTCGTCTGAGAGCATATGGTGTTGCTTCTATACCTCCTTTCCCTTCTCACTGCTCATCTTTCTCTGTGGGAAGTCAGGCTTCTGTGAATTGAGTTAGGGTGCCACTGTAACCATACCCCACTGTGTGCACAGAGAGGACACTCCTTAAACTCTGCTCTCTAACATCTGGGGACAGACCTTGGCATAAACTACTGTATTTGGGTGTCTCTTTGAGGTCAGGGGTCAATCCTACACAGTCTTTTTCACTTAGTCCAGAGCCAGGACCATCCTGTCTCTTCCCTGCTAAGTAGAGATGGAAGGTTTGCTAACCTGAATGTTCCCTGAGTCTGCTGCTTCGCTGGCTCCTCATATCTCAGGCTGCTAAAGGGACACATTTCCTAACCCCATCTTTGGGTCCCTCTGTGGAACTCTCTCCAGCATGTGGCCCCAGACTTTCAGTATCTTCTGTCTCCTTTGTATGTGTTTGTATGTATGCTCCTTGTAGCCCCCAATGCAGATGTGAGTGTGAGCATGGGCAGCTATGGCTTAAGGGCTCTCCAGAGAGCCAGTTAGGAGCCTGAGTTCTGCTCCACAGTAGGTGTGTGCTCTATTACCCATGGGCCTCTCTTTCCCCCGTTCCTGAGTCAGAGTGTCTGGCATTGACGTGATTTCCCACCTATCATGGGTCAGTACACAAGGGCACACCAACTTACAGCCTCAGGAGGCTCCACTGTGGTCTCAGACCTGTCGGCAGCAAAGAACAGAGAAATGTTAGCTTCCCGAGAACAGTACCACTCGTGTTTAGAGTTCAAGTCTTATCTCAGTTGATTTGGAATGAGTCAGCGGTAGACTAGGAGATACTGAGCAGAATGGACACGTGAATAAGAGCATGTAGACCTAAATTCCCCATTTCCTGTAATTCTTGAAATATTTTCCCAGAACCCATCATGCGTATGTGTTTCACAGGGTCTTTACGTCCTCGGGAGGATGGTGCAGTTACAGCTTGTAGTACCTCTTGACTTTGATGTCTGGTACCAGTTTGGTTTTTGAAATCTTGCTGTTATGAGCGATGATTAATTTCTGAAATGACACAAGAGAGCTTGAGTGAAACATGGGGACGTGGCCTTTCCTTTGTTATGGGGACTCCAAGGCATATTGGGCCTCAGGCTTTTGGGGACAGCTTATCTCATGCATCCAAGTCCTTGCCCTTCTTCCAACTCAGGGAACCTTCATTTCTCCGTACTCACCGTTCTCCCCGTGGCAAAGTCCTCACCGTCCTTCCTTATTTCAACCTCGTACGTGACTCCGAGGAGTTTGTCTTTCTGGAAGGCATAGGCTATTTTGGTGATGTTGGCACCCAGGTCATTCATCTGTTGTGAAGAAGACTGCAGTCAGTGAGAGGAAGAGGATGGGAGGTGCCGTACCATGAGTCAGGCATGTGTCCTTCAGTCTTGGTTGAGATACTGACTTTGCTTCTGTAGGCTTGGTCACCCAGCTGGGTGCTGGTGCAGCTGAGAAAAAGAAATGACATGTGCATCCTCACCCCATGCCTCTGTTCACTTGAGTGGATGGATGTTGCGGCAGAGACCTCGTGAAATGTTGCTTTCTATCCAGCCTTTCAAAGTAGAAGTGTGTTTCTCGGCTCTTGTGTCTTGGATGCTCTCTGCTGAACACTTATGGACTCTGTGGTGAAGATTCCTTATAGGCTGAGTCACCTGATCATGGTACCTAGAGTGTGGGAGCTCCTCTCACTGGGGAGACTTCTTCCGTCTTTAGTGGGGGTCATATTAAAGTACCTCCTGGGTAGATAAGCCCGTTGCCCTTGCTGCTACTGTGACTTGGCCACTCACAGATTCTTTGAGGGCATCAGTGAAATCAAGAAGAGTTCTTACATTGAGCTGTGTTTTGAGGATGACTTGCCATTGATCATTTAAGGACACATGGCCGTGTGCTTGGCATGTGGGTGACACACTCATAATATTTACCCTCCCCACCCCCTTGCCTGCTTCTGAGCCCCACTGATGGCATCAAGGCTCCTTCCTGATCACTAAGGATGATGTGTGTCCTGTGGCATTGGTCTTATCCATCTCTGCAGGAACCTTCAGATCTTGCTGGGCAGTGGGTACATGTCTTTAATCCTAGCACTTGGGAGGTAGAGGCAGGCAGATCTTTGTAAGTTCAAGGCCAGCCTAGTCTACAGAGGTAGTTGCAGGACAGCTCGGGTTACACAAGGAAACCTTGTCTCAAGAAACTAAAAAAAAAAAAAATCAAACAATCTTCATATCTCATTTATATTTCTACCTTTTCCCTCAGAAGTGACAGTCTCAGCTGACATCCAGAGTAGTGCAGACCTGAGGCTGATGGAGGACACTCACCTTGACAGAGCTCTGCTTGGCTACATACATTAAAAGTATCTTCAACATCGAGGTGGACAAAGTTACAGAAATGGTGGCATTTTTGGGGTCTGGAGGCAGCCGACCTCCAGGCACAGGCACTGGTTTTTTTCCCAAATTGAATTCAACCTAAGGAGGGAAAGCAGCGAGACAGCTATGTAAGATCAGGAGACTCGGAGGAGAGGGAAGGCCTCGTGGCCTGGCTTCACTGTGCAGGGCAGTGTAGCAGGGCTCAGGGCAGCAGGCTTTCCCCAGAGGCCATGAATCCTCCCCTGAAGGTGAGTCGGTCATTTATGACGGACTTCATGAAGATGTGTGTTTAATATTGCTTCCTGTCCTTGTCACAGTTGTGCGGAACTGAGGGCCAGTCTCCCTCTGTGTCTCCGTCCTTCCTTTTTCCCTCCCTACTTCCCTCCCTCCTATGTTTCATAAGCCATCATATGGAGGAATAAGTTCTTAGATATTAAGGCAATTCTTGAATATTTTTTCTGTCTGTCTGCTTGTCTGTCTATCTGTCTCATTTTTCTTTTTTATGCATTCTATCCTCATATTTCTGAGCTATACTCCTTTTGGAAGGGATGCTGGAAGATTCAGACAGGAATAGAGAAGGGAGACATGCCTAACACCACTGGTGTTTCCTCGTGTCCCGTGCACAGCTCCTTTAGTTTTTACTTGACTTTAGAGCGATTCATACTCTCTGGAAAGCATGGCTCCGTTTCCACATGTGATGTGTGTAGGAGGTTCTGAGCCTCAGCTTATGTCCTTGGTGTGTGTTGTAGGTTGCTGAGGAACAGCATCCCGAATGTGCATGGATTTATGCTTCAGCATCTGAGTGCAGCTTTTTTGATGGCTTTCTAGAAGAGAATTGAGCTCACTGTGTCCCCTCTCTTCATCGCTTGTCCCAGCCTGGTTTTGCCTCCCTGACTTTGGGTAGTGGGTGGTTGGAAGGAGCTGACTCTATCTGTTGTGTTGTGTACAGTCCACAGCGAATGGAGAACTGAGCTGAGACAAGTTACGGTCCTCTCTGTGGGACTTCCTCACAGGCCCTTGTCTGTGGATTTGAATGGAGAAGAGCACTGGCTGGCCATGTCCTGATGGGCACTCAGGAGACTGACCCCACGAAAGATGAGGGTGAGAACTGAGCCGATCATCTCACTGTCCTGACTCTCTGATCTCTGTTTGGGCTCAGGGGTGCTTCCAGCCTTCAGCAGGTGTCACTGCAATAACAGTGAGTACTTACACAGTAGAAAATGGAAAGTCCTTTGGAAGAAATCCTGGTACTTTGAACCTGGTACTTGAATAAGCCGGTAGCTGTGGAGGAGAGGGAGGGAGGAATGGGGAGAGCCCAGGCAGCCATTGATGGCTGTTGTGCCTCAGACTGGTCTGCCCTATATACCAGTATGGACAGCTGCTTCTGTCTGGATGCCAGACACAAGGTGCTGCCGTGAATGGCTTCCACATCTCAAGGGATGCTGTGAGCTTTGGGTTTATCCACAAGGATTTAGAGGTGTTTTTTTTTTTAAATTTTTTTTTTTTAAATCTGATGTGTCAAAATCCCCTTGGAGAAGGAGAGACTGTCTAGGTAGACCATGCATTTTGTCTATCCTGGGCCTTGAGAAATAAGCCCAGTTTGCTACTTCACCTCAGGGTGGCTCAACCCTAGATGTCCTCCTGCGTTTACTGTTGGTATGTTTATAGGGATATTGTGAGATTTCCTGATCTCAGGATCCCAGAGGTGAGGGCCTGGGACTGCTCCTCATTCAGACTCTTTGCAGTGTTGCCTTTGAATGCTGTTTGGGTTGTGAGGCTCTCTGCAGACCCCCAGAAGCACTGTGTCATCTTCTCTTCTGTGTCAGAAGTCAAGTACTTGAGGGAAAGTCAACTGGACCATCCTCCTTCCTAAGAGTGCTGAGGAGGTTGTGAGAATCCTTGTAGTTTTGGAGTTTGGTATCTCAGAGGCCCAATCTCTGTGGTATGTCCCCTATGAAATTCCCCAAGGTCCCTGGGCCACTTGATTCTACTGACAAAGGACACCAAGGAAGTACTCACCATTCTTGCAGTCATTAAAGTCCTTGAGGACGATGGCACAGGAGTTGGATTTCTGCAGCTGTGAAGTCACCACAGGTTAGCTTAGCTGAGGGAGCATCAGTAGTCTGTCTTATCGGCCAACGTCCTCCCCTTCTCCTCTTGGCTTCCGCCTTTCCTGAGCTAGTTCCCTGACTTCTCATGGGCAGAAGTTATCCACTCTTCCCAAATCTCGGGAACTCTAGTTCTGCTGCTGGACATATGTTCAGAGGAGTTTCCTGACCACACTGGCCCTTGGGCTCCAGGGGTCCCTTGTTCCTAAATCTGTCCCATCAGTCGGCCATTTACAAAGCTGCAAGATTCTTTCCTAGTCCCCCAGTGATTCAGGTCTCTGAGGGAACCCCACCCCTTCCCTGGACTTACATTCTCATTCATTTCTGCTGTCAGCACTATTGGGATGATGTCCTTCAAGGGCAGAGGCATGGGGAGAGGCACAGTTCCTGTGACTCTGTGAAAGACATATGTGTTGAAATGAGTGATTGTCATGTTTCTAGATTTGTGCATGTCTTAGACAGACCGACTCAGTGATGAAGGAGTCAGGATGATGTTTCGGTTCTCAGTGTGAGGGTGAGTCCTGAGCTCCTTGCTTGGTCTTTAGTCTTTAAGGAAGATGCAAAGGTTCCTGGCCAAACACAGGACACCTGCCCCAGAGGTCTCCCTGGATCCTTCAGACACCAGAACACATTTGTCCATAGACCTATCTGTGGTCTTGGTGTAGCTTGTTAAGCTCTAGTTAGAGAAATTATAGTGACTCCTGCATAGGGCATCACAGAGGGAGGGAAAGAATGTCCAGGCTGGGTATAAATGGGGGAGAAGCGTTTCTAGCTTCCTAGTGTGAACCTAGTCAGAATGGCTACTATTAACCTAGTCAGAAGGGCTTGGAACCTGTGGTTAGCCCAGGAGAAGAGAGGTAGGCAGCTGGCCCACAGAAGTGTCAGAGAGATTTTCACCGTGTGGCCTCATGGTTCTTTTTAGGGAAAACATAGGATGAGTTCCTTAAATAGAATCAGTAGGAAAGCTAGAAGGTAGATGTGAGAAGACTGTTCTTGAAAAGAGAGAAATGTTGATAGTCAGCTCTCCTAGCATGTCCTGATTGTCTAGAGGACTATGGTGGACCAGCTCTCCTCTGGGACAGCAGCAGGGCCTTTTGACACACTTTTGGATTGATTCAGTAGAAGGATAGAAGCTGTTACGTACGTCTCTATTAAGTGTATTTTCATTTCGTTGACCTTCATATGGATGTCTTGGACGTCAAGGTTGACACATTGCGTGTTGTTGGAGGAAATATCAATTTTCATTGTCACATCCATGTTAGATTCAAATTTCAGTAGGGTGATGACAGGTCCAAGTACGCTGTGGAGAGGAATGTGAATGAAATACTGCCTGAGACATGAGGCTCCAGCGGAGGGCTAGGCATTTGGGAATCAGGCTCATGTTGTGGTGAAGGTCGTCCTCTAGAGGGGAGGACTGTGTTTCCTAGTCCACATGCTCCTAGGGCCTCAGTCCCATGCCACAGAATGAAGAGGGTGGTTCTTGTGGTAGTAGTTACTATTTGACAAGTAACTGTCTTACCTAGCCTTGAGGAGGTCCTCTGTTGTTGGTGGCACAAGCTACCAGCCATAAGTTCACTTCCAAGTCTAGCATTTAGGCCTTTTTTTGAGTTTTTGTGGAAATACGTAAAAGAAGTCTATCAGGAGAAATGCTTGGCTTCTTAACATAAGAAGCTTTGGACAAGGCAGGTTATCTATCATCTGTCTGTCTGTCCATCTGTCATCTATCTGTCTGTTTTTCTATGTATCTATGTATGTTTCTATCTATGAAACTATGTATGTACCTATGATTTATATATGTTTATATGTATGTGTCTATCCATCTGTGTAATTTTTTTTTCTGAGTCAGGGTCTCACTGTGTAAGCCAGACTTGCTTGAAATAGCTGATCCTCCTTTCTCTGTCTCTGAGTCCTTGTTATCTGGCTCTAGGATAGGGTGCATATATCCTAATCCCCAGTGACCCAGCAATCATGGTGGAAACAGGCTCACCCTTTTCCGCCTATGGTGGCAGTGACTGTGGAGTGGACTTGGATCTCATCAGCTTCCATGGTTATGTCCGTGCTCTCCTCTCTCACCTCGTCGACCTTGAAACTGCAGAGTGACGACAGAGACTCAGTTCTGCTTCATAGAAAGAGCCTGGCCCTCCTGAGAAGTACGTGTGAGGCACCCAGTTCCTCACCAGCTAAATGCTGCTAGTCCTGTGACCCGTGAGCTTCCTTCCCTTTCCACCCAGTGGTTTAAACTCAAGACATCCTGGTCATATTTTGCAGAGTTCCAGCGGGAGTAAGTCTGTCTCTCTATGAAAGGGTGGCTGTCATGGGGTTGCTGTAGACTGAGTGTAAGTGTTCCCAATGAGCAGTTTGTTTGTCCAGAAACCCAGAGAATTGTCAAGGAAGCACTTACTCGAGCACAAGCTCTTGGATGTTTATCTTGAGCAGATCTGAAAATGAGTTTTTGATGTCTTCTGGGAGGATATCCTTCACCTTGGCCTCAACAGATTCTTTGAGATGTTCTACGTCTTCAACCGCGCCACCCAGAGTCTGCTTGATATCGGAGAGCCCCTCTCCCTTCAGGAGTCCTTTGCCAGAGCCCTTGTCTCCACCGAGGTTTAGTAAGCTGCCCAGGCCTTCCTTGCCCCCTGGGAGGAGGTTGTTGAGTCCTCCAGTGGCCTTGGACCCTGAAGAGGGCTTTGAGGACTCCTCATTGCCTTTTTGGCCTAGGAGACCATCTAGGCCAAGACCGCCTGCCCCTTGTAGGAGGGAGGTGGGATCTAAGAGTGAGAGCAGGTCAAGGTTGTCCAGTGTGGCCATCAGTGTCCCAAGCACGCCTCCCATGCCAACGCCATTACACTTCACAAGTTCCTCGATCTGTGGGGGCAGAGTGTTCATGAGATCTGAAAAAGATCAAGAGACAATCCTACTGTGGGTTTTCGGTTCAGTTCATCCCTAGCACCCTCCTTTTGGAAGATGACGTCTTGAAATATGGGGTACATAGGAACTCTGAATTCTGCCTTCCAAGTTCTAGTGCTTCCCCTGCCCTAGTTAAGAATGACATTCTGTCTGAGAGATCCCCCTTCCCTGTTGTCCCCAGCTGCTGCTGGTCCTACACTGATGCTAACTTGTGATGAGACTGTTAGCTTCAAAGATACTAGGTGTGGAGTGAGGAGGAACCTCATTTGTGTGTGTCATTTTTCCTGTCATCATTTGTCTTGCTTCTTTCTTTCCTTCTATTGACAAAAATCATACACACAGACACACACACACACACAGACACACACACACACACACACACACACACACACACACACACACGCGCACACACACACACACACACACACACACACACACACACGTTGTGCATTCTTGACTGGTCTTGTTAGGGCATGAGCCATCTGGCCAGCTTTATTTGATTAATTTTTGTTTTTGTCCTGGTGTCTGGTGCTCAGTATCAGCTCTAGTCCTCAGGGTCGTCATTGGTATTCTGATCCCCATCCTCTGTGTTTGTTGGAGGCTTATAATTGGATGTGGTGCATGACTTCCAGATGAAGTATAAAGGTTATGATTGCAGATATCTACTGTAAGGTGGAGGGACTGCAGAAATAGGAGGGTAGTGAATAGACAAGCACAATTATTCTTTCTTTCTAGGCCATTCTGCCCAAGTCTCCTCTGCTCTTTTGACTCATTTTCACATCATTAGTCTTTACAGATGATGTTACTTGGATATGCTATGTTGGGTAGCCTTTGCAGTTGTTCAAGACTTAAGCACTGATAGGCAGGTAGGGGCCTATCATGTATTTCCTGCCATCTGGTATAAGTAGGAAAGGAGAGATGGTATTCTACGGTAGTAGAGAACAGGCTGAGAGTCATCCTGTGGCCTGGAAAATAGTCAGATCACTATAATGCTATCTCCACATGCCTGTCTGTCTGGCTCTAGTAGGAACTGCCTAGAAAAAAAAATGTTAGTGAAGTGTTGCTTGTGGTCAGCCTTGGCTATTACAGAGCTGTGGCTGATTGGTCCAAGGAGCATTTCTACCTTAGCAGAGTTAAGGTTGAAGGCAGTCCAGAGAAGCATGTCTTACATCCTAGCTGCTCCTTCTTTGACCAGAGTTCTGTGTCTAGAATCTTGGATTCATGAGGGGTGTTAGTTGGCCACTATGACAGGTAAGTGGCTTATGGCCTCCGTCGTCATCCTGTCATGCTCTCTGTGATGCAGGGCTTTACTGGAGTGTTGCTGCATAGAACTTCTAGGGAACTACAATGTGTTTCCTGTTGTTCGTTTTTAACCCATGAATCCTAACCAGTCCCTGATTCCTCAAGCAGAAACATGTTTTGGTCATGCTTTTAACTACCAAGGTTCCTGTATTCTCAGCGTTTGAGAATCTTAGGGAGAAGACTTTCTCATCTCCTGGACCAAAGTTTATGTCAGGGAGAGGCTGAAGTGGGTGTTTCAAGAGAGCACGTGTGGTCAAGGGCTTGCAGGCCGATTCTGAATGTGCTGCTTTTGGTTCTGGAAACTAGGCCGAGGGTTCATTAATTGTGGGAGTCTAGGCAGTCTTGGGGCCCAAAAAGGAGAAACATGGCACAGTCTCTAAGTGGTAAGAATTCACTGGAAGTCAAATAGAGAGACAGCTTTGGCGTCAGACATTTCCTTTGTCCAGGGTAGCATAAGTCAGTCCCGGACTAAGAATAGTTACCTTACACTCATTTTCACCATCTCCCAGAGCTTTAGGATGAGCTGGATTCAGCCCTCGCTGTGCCAGAATTTCTAGGCATGACCCAAGTTCCCTTCTCTCTCTAGGCACCAAGCAGATGCCACAGGGTCATCATGTTTGAAATTTACTTGCTGAGAAGGTGACTGAACCTTCTCTGAGCTAGAAATGAGCGGACTATGGAAGGTGTGGACAGGACTCAAAATGACAGCTAAAGTGGGTCTTACTTACAGTCGTGGAGTTGGCCGCTGGAGAGGAAGTATCTGGCTGCAGGTGCACACTTGCCTCCTTTGGGGGCAGCTGGATGCTTTCTGGGAGGCAAGCCTTGGCTGTTGGAGGAACCTTTGAGGTGTGGGGGGCTTGGCATGACAAGAGGGAGAGTGCTCACATTGGGCACAGCAACAGGGAGATTGTTCACCGCTGGGGGTGTTTCCACCAGGTCAAGTGTTCCTGCTTGGATGTTCAACATGATGGCCAAGGCCCAGAGAGCCCACATTGTTGTGGGTGAAACCTGCAGAAGAGAAACGGGTCACTCATCATGTTCACCACGGGCCTTAGAGCTGTCATGTTACTTTGTGTAGATGGCTCCCTGGCTCTGGGAAGAGCATGTTTTCACATTATTGACACCCCAGTTTCTCCTCTGTTCGTGGGAATATGTTCTGATACATGCTAGTTAACATCTTGTGGAGCAACTCTTTCCTCTTCCTGTTTCTGCCATGGGTAATTGTACTGTCAGGATCGGCTGTAGCATGTCAATGAAGGTGAGCCCTGTCCTGAGGTCTGACTCCATTTGTATATATATATATGTATATATATTCTCCTGCTCTTTTGTGCAGCCATAAGATATAATATCCTTGGTATTATCCCAAATATAAATTTCACCCCTCTTTTTTTTTTTTCAGTGCTGAGATTGTATAAAAGACTTGCCCATGTTACACCATTGCTGAACCACTGAACAATGTCCTTAGGGCCCTGGCAGTGTCCCAGTTCCTGTCTGTGAACATGACCAGTTGAGTCCTTAGCTACAATCTCAGGTCTCTTCCCCTAAGTATCTTCTTAGTGAGTAGTTAGTATTTGACTTTTCCTGAGGCATCTTACAGAATTGTGTGAGCAAAGCTAGGCATTAGGTCCCCTTCTTATCCTGGTTTCCCTTGTCTTGGGTTGTGGACCTCATTCACGGTGGTGCATCTGAGGTGTGCTGGTGACTTCTGGAGATTATTTCCCATCTCACTTTCTCAGATTCCTTGTTTATGCTTATTCTCTGAGTGTTTTGTCTCTGAAATTTACCTTGATTTATTTGCTTATTTATTTTTGAGACAGGGTCTTCCTCTCCTTTCCTGAAGCTTCCTTTCTAGTTCAGACTGGCCTTGAAATCACAGAAAATTGTTGCCTCTGTCCCTCCAGTATTGGGATTAGTGCTGTACACCCCCATTCCTGGCCTTTCATTAATTCTTGGAATTACATTTATTCATTGCTTTCCATTGGTGTTTATGTGTGTTCTATGTCATGGGTATGCAATTCAGAGGAGAAATTGATGGAGTTTGTTCTCTCCTTCTGTCATGTGGATTCTAGGGACCAAACTGAGGTCATCAGGCTTGGTGGCAGGTACCTTTACCAGCTGACTGATTTCCCTGTCCTCTTTCTAACATTTAGAATGGTCCTCAGGCGTGTGACCAAGGCATTTTCACCTAAGATATGAGTTGCACTGTGGCATTTCTTCCCTCTTGTCCTCCTTCACCTGTCAGGTTTGTAAAACTGGGGGTGTGGGTCTTTGCTCCCACCTTTCAGAACACTGTCAGAATCACCATGGGGGTCACTTCTCTCAAATTGTGACCCTGCAATGAATATTTTGTTTATGAGGGAGGGCACCCTGCACATGGATCATTCATCAACACTCCAGCTATAACCCTTAATATCCAGAAACATTACTGCAGCCTGGCAAAAAGAGGCTCCTGTGACATACCTGTCCAGCAAGTGACCACTCCAGCCATGACTGGTACCACCCTGGTAATTACTTGATCTCATTTGAAAAACATCATCTATAGTCTGTCTTCTTCCATCCCTCAGATCTGGCCATGCCCTGTCCTCTTTGCATCCTCCAGTAGTCTACAGTAAGTTTGTGTTCCCAGAGCTGAGCTAACCTGTTTCTGGAAAGTGGGTGATTCTTGGAGGATGGGTGTGATGGTTTAGGTTGGTACCATGTACACTCACTAGCAAAAGCAAGCCCTCTGTTACCGTTACCATCAGTAAGTGGTTTCAGTAAATAGAAGCCAGTGACAATCCCTTGCCTTGAATAAATTGCCTTTTTGAAAAACAGATCTCAGCACATTTCCACCAGACTTCTGCCTTTGCTGTCCTACCTTTGGGAAATCCAAAGAGCATGGCATTCATCTAAACCCTCTCTCTGTGGAAAATCAGGCATTTGTGCCTGCTAATGTGTTCATGGCTCTGCTGCCTAATGGACCTCTTTGAATGTTCCAGCAGTCAGTTTCCTGTGTTGTTCAGAAAACAGTCTCCTAATTTTCCCTTGTCATCTACCAGCCCACTTTAGTCCCATAATCCCGCATTTCAGCAGCAGAGGAAAATTCTAGATTGTCAGTGAACAAGCCCTAGTCATCTGTCTAGAGGTGACCTGTCCCATAGTCGTTCCTACCTGGCCTGCCATTCTTAGTGCATCCCTCTGGGCAGTCCTTACCTTTCCCCTGTGAAGGGTCAACGTCTTCAGAAGCTTCTTCTCCTCCTGCTCCTGCCTCTGACTGTCTGCCCCAAAGGTGCACCCCATTTTTATAGGCATTCACTGTCTCCTAGAAAGGTCACCATAGAGGAAGGGGCATGATCTAGATGTGCTGATAAGACAGTTGTGATGCAGTATTCTTTCCAAAATCAGCAGCTGCTGTTTATCCTTGCTTTTGTTGGCATGTCTCTGTGCCTGTCAGAGCTGGTCTTTGGATGGCAGAGGCAGGAACATCACACAGAGTGTAATGGCCCTGGGGGCCTGGTGGTTCTTTGTTTTTCGTACTTAACCATAGGAGGAGGAGAAGACTATGAATTCTTCTGATCTAGACTTTCCTGAGGTTTATTGTGCTCGGTGGCTCATTTCTCTCTCTCTTTTTTTATATCCCAATGTTGCTGTCTTGTAGTCACCATAACCAGATGAAAAGGGCCATAAAGATGAGTTAATCAGTCCTCTGAGATTCCCTTGTTGGCTCCTAATAGTGCCCTGACAAAGGTGACACTCAGTACAGAGTGACTGTCAGGCATCCATGATACAGGACCATCTCAGACATGATTGGCATGTATCATCTAGTAATATAACTACAGGACCATCTCAGACATGATTGGCATGTATCATCTAGTAATATAACTACAGGACCATCTCAGACATGATTGGCATGTAACATCTAGTAATATAACCATGTAACAATGAGCAAGAGATGCAGATGAATGTACCTAGGGACTAACTTAACTTGCCTGAGTACAGTGCTGTTCCTGAGTTTGTTAAACAGGAAAGCTAGACAATTGGGTGCTATCCCTTTTTTTCTTCCCCCTGTGAAGTATAACAGGCCTGCTCAAGATTAGGATATTTTAAAAAGACAATGGTATCTCCACTAACAAGCAGACTGAAACAAGGCATTTGGGGAATGGGAAATGTCCCCTGGAATCCCAATTTGGGAACAGAAAGGCTGGAGCTTAGTGCCTGCCAGAGGTGGGGTGTGTCCTGGAAGGGATTTCACAGCTTTGGGCTCATCAGACCCTCTGCAACAGAGACCACAGGGGGACCGTGATGGAACAAGCGAATCCTGGCTGAGACTGCTTAGCTGTATAGAACTCTGGCCTCTACTTAGCCTGAACCTCACGCCACGACCCTAAAAAGGGTCTTGATGGGGGAGATGGTGTGTCACTGGATCCCTTTGTCCTGCTTCCCCCAGTAGATATAATGATTAAGTCTCCTTTTTGTGCTTTTCACATTCATCTGGCTTTTAATTGTCTTATTGAGAACGGGCATCCAAACCTGGCTTGTTGGATGGGGCACAGGGTGTGAGCCTGAGTTCAGTAACAGAATGAGGCCTGAATGGTGTTAGTGGTCTCTCATGGTTCTGGTTGTACTTAGTAAGTCCCTGTCTGGAGGGAAGCCTGACTCCTTTCTGCCTCTTTTCTCATCTTGTAGTTCTCAAGCTTCCATGCCTGTTTCCTGGGCGTGAGGTTTCCCTTCCACTTCCAAAGAAGGCTGTGGGGCTCCCATCCCTGCAGGGTTTGCCATTTTCCCCTGTCCATGATGTCACCGGGTCCGGTGCGATCATAGGTCCAAAAAGGATGGGGTTAATCCCTTGTCCATGATGTCACCGGGTCTGGTGCGATCACAGAACCAAACAAGGATGGGGTTAATCCCCTGTCCATGATGTCACCGGGTCCGGTGCGATCACAGAACCAAACAAGGATGGGGTTATTTGACTGGAGGTCACTCATGCCTGTTCCGGCTCCCCACAGGTTGGGCATAGAGCGGTCTTCCTACCATCCTGCTTTGCCCTTCAAACAGCCTCAGCATGTCCATCCATTACAGGGCTTTCCCCAGCCACACTGGTCCTTGCTCTGAATCTCAGCTGGAGCTCCCCCTCCAAAGGCCCCAGTGTTGTTGATCTTGGTGAAATGTCAGATGCAAAGAACAGTTGGCAGCTGACCTTTTCTTACAGGGCAGAACTCAGAGTGTTACCCATGATGCTTAGTAGAAGATAGAACCTAAGTGTTCTGAGTCTTATTTTTTTTTGGACATTTGAGGGAAATTGAGCCCTGTTTTGATGACAGTTGTGCCACCTCTCAGTGATTAGACCTCTTGATTTAATGTCCCCAGTTGTTGTTTTGGAGCCAAACAACTTATGGAAGAGGTGGGGAGTGGGCACATCAGGAGGCAGTCTGTGTGCTCTCTGGTCCTCCTGGTTCTTAGGAGGTGGGGCAGCCATTGAATTTTGCTAATCCAGGATGCATGGACTATGTCAGGCAGGGCAGGTTTCCCAACTGGGGACAAAGGGATGAGAAAGGCCAGCTTGTCTCAGACACTAAGTGATTTTACCTGCCGATGTGCCTTTGAAGGGAGAGCCTTTCAGGGCTGTCCAGGGCTGACATGAGATCACAGTTGCCTGTGATAAGTAAGGTAGGTGCCAACTCTTAATGGCCTCTGTGTGAAGAGATCACAGTGGGCCATGCTGAGCCAAAGGTGCCCTGTTGACACAGGCATTTGTTTTCCACCTTTGACAACTGTGTCTTTGACCACACCCAGTGCACACACTGGTGGACAGGCTTACACTTCTGTCTTCTCATGTGCTTGTCTACATTTGGTCTCTTACAAGTACAGACTGAGTTGGGCCTTTTGTGTCATTGCGTCTGTGGTGTGATCAGTTCTGATCTTTGGGAGTCCCAGGTCACAGGGTCTTTTCCTGGGTTCTTTATGTCTCTTATCCTTTTGAATTTGTAGGTAAAGTGTGGTTTTGTCTGCAGAGGTGATGTACTCTCAATGAGGTCTCAGCTCAATTTTTCAAGGACTAGGCATTAAACTTAGGGTCTTAGATATCCTAGGTGTGTACTCAACCACCAGCCATATCCCAAGTGTTTTTATTAATGTTTGTTCTTTTAACTTAGTATTGTTATTTTAAAAATTTAGATGAATTGATTTTATTTTCATGAGGTTTTAGTTTCATCTATGCATGTGATTATGTGTGCTTGTTGGCCATGGAAGTCATAAGAGTTGTTTGGATCCACTTTAACTGAAGTTATAGATGGTTGTTAGTCACCGTGTGGGTACTGGCAACTGAACTTTGGCCCTCTACTAGAGCAACAAGTGCTTTTAACCACTGAGCCACCTTGCAGCCCATTCAGTCTTTAATTTTTTTTGAAGCTTGGTGTCATTTAACTCAGACTAGTCTCAAACTTGTTGTCATAGCTGATGGTGACCCGGAACTCCTGAACTTCGTGTCTACACTTTCCCAGAGTAGTGATTACATCTGTGTTTATCACACACTGCTTACTCTACCTCAACTTTGAGAAACAGGCTAAATAAGTTATGCATGGTGGACTTGGTCCTTCTGCCTCAGTTTCTATGGTGGCTGAGATGACTTGGTCTTAATGAGTTTCTTCATGTTTTTTTTTTTTTTTTTTTTTTTTTTTTTTGTGATTTACTAATTGTGACGATCCTGTAGTTTAGAAGGAGGTAAGATTTCTGACCACAGCTTTTGGGGCCAACTATACCCAGAAGTGAGTTGTGGTTGAGCTGCCTCCAGGCTGCTTGGCCTTGGGCTATTCATCTTCTGTGCCTTGGTTTCTTCATCCTTCTTGTGTGTGAGCCCCTCTCCTTTAGGATTTTCATGGATTAAATTAGATGAAACACATCAAACAGCTGGTAGCATGACCGATATATGTTAGTAGCTATACTTTTATTTTTTCCCCCTCTGAACTAAAAAAAAATATTTTATGTGTGTGAGTGTTTGACTTCATGTACATCTATGCACTGCATATGTACCTGGTACTTGTGAAGGTCTCAAGAAGGCTTTGGATCCCCCAGAACTGAAGTTATAGAAAGTTGTGAGCCATGGGGAGAATGCTGGGAATGAAACCTGGGTCCTCTGAAGAGCACTCAGTGCTCTTGACTGCTGAGCCTGTTCTCCAGACCCTGTCATTTTTTCTTCCTTATCTCCCCCCTCATCCTCCTCTTTCTCCTCCTCATCCTGTATCTTTGCATTTGCTACACTCAGGTTTCCCCTGAAACTTTTGTTAGATTTTATATTATTTAATTAGCAGTTCTGTATGTTATTATTTGGCAACTGTTTTTTTTAACCTGTTTGCAAAGATAAAATATGGGTTTTCTTCTTCTTCAGAGTTGAGGATCAAACCCAGCTTGTGGTTTGGTAGGCGAGTGCTCTACCATTGTGCTAAACCCTCAACCCTATAACATGGGTTTCCAGGTTATGTTTTTTTGAAGAACACAGAATGGATCCTTTATAGTGCTTCATTGGAAAGAAGGCAGTTATTTTCAGTAGGAAGAAAGGGTCTTCTTGATAGCCTCTTTTTAGTGTGTGGGCATACTACTGGGCCAGTTCTAAAGGTAGTGTGAGTGGCGCCCCATGAGTATTGTGCCAGGTGTCAGGTTAGCGCACAAGAGGTCTTCTGGGTCCTATTTGGTGATATTTTGTTTGCGTCCTAACAAATAAAGCCTGCCTGGAGCTCACAGTGGAGATCTAGTTAACCAGAGAGGCCAGGCAGTGGTGGCACACACCTTTGATCCCAGCATTTGGGATCTTACGCCTTTGATCCCAGTACTTGAGAGGCACATGCCTTTAATCCCAGCACCAGGTCGGAGGAGACAGGAGCTCAGCCCTTTTATAGTCTGAGAAGCCATGGAGGTAAGAGGGGACTTTGGCTAGCCCCTTTACTTCTCTAATCTTTCAGCCTTTACCCCGATATCTGACTCTGTGTTTCTATTATTAAGACCAATTAGAATTTGCACTACGGTCCTAGACCTTCCGTCGAGGCGACATGGGCTGTTCCCAGGTTACTTGGCCTGAGGGTTGCCATGTGCACATGGCCTTCTGAATATCAATTCTATTCTGAGGTCAGTGCACAGGTGGCCTCCTGGCTACTATGGAAGCACTGGAGAACAGTGTGTCAAAGGGAGCCAACCACATCTGACTTCAGGGAAGACTCTGGGTATTCATCCTGCATTGGAGGGCAGTATGTGGGCAGCCCCTGGACACTGAGCTTTTTCTGGATGGAAGTGTGAGGATAACATTGTGGATACTGGAACTACCCTGAGGATAGTTTTTCAGCAGCTTCATATGTATAGGGGATACCCTGGAAGCTTACCTGGGTATTAATCCTCCACTATGGTCAGACTGAGCATGGTCACATGGCTGCTGGATCTTCCCTGAGGTCAGTGTGCAGTTACCCACCTGGGTACTTGTTCTGTCCCAGGAGCGATGTACAGGGTCCTCCTGAGTACTGGAACTTGCTAGTTCTAGTTCTAGTACTTCTCAGGCAGTCCAATCGGAAATCTATATATCCAGAAATGAGCTCAGACTAGACTCTAGAAGGATTTCTGAGAGTGAGATAAAAGCCAGCATTCCTTAAGAACTTGTAAAATCAGTTCCTATCTGCCAAAAGGAGTCTTTTCCCTTACCTCTGGCAGAAGGGATGTATGGCTTCATTGACATATATCTGTGGTTGCATATCAAAGCCTATGCCAGCTTTCAGGCTCCCCCAGTGCCTACTCACAAGTACCCTGAGTACAATATATAACATTTCAATGTCCCCGTGCCAGCATCCTAGTCCTTTTCATTTTCCCAGGCTTCTCTTCTCTCACATACTAGTTTGTTCTCTTTATAACAGTGCCCCTCCCCCACCTCCCGTCCCTGCTCTTCTCTCTTCTTTTGCAGGTAGCCCTGGTCATGCCCAGTCTGTTTCTCTATATCTCTGCTCTGGACTCTTCCAGATGCCTCTGGATATTTTCTCTCTATTATTTGCAATAAAGCCTTCCTCTTAGCCATACGATGGAGCAGTCATGTTGGCATTTTCTTTTCTGTGCCTGCTGTGTGCAGAACTGCCTTGGGATCATTGTATGGTCATCCCCTTGACTCACCTGCCCTAGGAATAGCTGCAGTTGACCTCTTGGCTCTTGGGTCTCTGCTGAATTCAGCATATGGGCATTCCCATGGATACTGGCCCTGCCCAAGATCAATGGAGGTGCCACACAAGGTATTACTTCTTCTTTGGAACAGTTCTCTTAATATTGGGCCTGCACGGTGAAGTGTGTACTGGGCTCATGCTTATTTGTGTGTATTTACCTCTTTGGAACTGGGTTTGCCCTTTAGTCCATGTGAGGGCACCCTCTGGGTATTGGGCCCATATTGTGGACAGCATGGGCTCAGTCCCTTAGACACTGGACATGCACTGGTTTCAATATACAAGCAGCCTTCTGTGTACCGGCTTGCCCTGAGGTCAGCACATGGGTGGCCTCTTGAGTACCTGGCCTGCATAGAGTGGCAATGTGTTGCTGACCCCTGACTATGTAGGCAACCTGTACTGGGTGGGCAGTGTGCTTTCAGTTTTCTGGGTGCTGGGCCTGCCCTGGTGGACACATGTATGTGGGTTTCTAGGTCTTGGATTTGTCTTTTGGTCAACAAGCATACAGCCTCTTGGATTCTGAGTCTGCACTAGAGGCACCATGAGTCACTCCCTGGTTAGTGGTCCTCTGCCTGAATAGGTTGAAGGTGTATATGATCTCCTGGACCCTTTCCTCAGATCAGCCTGTGAGCAGCTTCCTGGGTAATTTTGGCTCTAGGCTCCAAATAGTCTTACTTGCCATGTTCATCACTGAAGCTCTGACAACACAGGTGTACCTTGCTGAAGCAGCAACACAGGCATAGCTTTTCTTGGTAACTTTTCCAGTTTCCTATTGGCCAAGCACGGCCAATACTGGCTCACGTCCCACATGACTAGGAACTCAAGTAGGGGTTGATGAAGATAAGGATGAATAACCAGGAAGTGAGAGATTCAGGAGAAAGATGTGGTTACAAAGGTCAAGAAAGAAACTGGGGGATATCAGTCTCTTCTCCATCAGGATCCGGTCGGTCCTCAGTATCTGATAACACTGATGTAATGGAAGTGTCATATTAAAATTTCCAGGAAGTACAGATAGCAGAGGAGGGAGACAGGCACTCTAACTCAGACTACCGGAGTTAATTAAAGGTGTCTCCAACTGGTAGGTAGAGTTGACGTTAGAGAGGTCGTAATTGAATTGGTTGCTCCCAGTCAATTTTAAAAAAGATTTATTATCATTACTAATTTAAACTTTTTAGATTTATTTATTTATGTGCATGAGTGTTTTGTCTGCATATATGTATGTGCACCATGTGCATGCCTATGGATGGTTGTGAGCCACCATGTGGGTCTTCTGCAAGAACAAGTGCTCTTAATGGCCGAGTCACCTCTCAAGTCCCTTATTATTTTTAGTTATATGTATGTGTGTATGTCTGTGCACATGAATGCAGGTGCCCCGGGAGGCCAGAGGCATCAGATCTCCTGAAGCTGGAGTTACATGAAGTAGTGACCCACCTGATGTGAGTGCTAAGAACTAAACTTGGGTCCTCTGCAGGAGCACTAAGCACTCTTAACTGCTGGGCCATCTTTCTAGCCTCCAATATATGTATTTGTTTTTTTGAGACAAGGTTTCTCTGTGTAGCTTGCGCCTTTCCTGGAACTCACTTGGTAGCCCAGGCTGGCCTCAAACTCACAGGGATCCGCCTGCCTCTGCCTCCCGAGTGCTGGGATTAAAGGCGTGCACCACCACCGCCCGGCCCCAACATATTTTTTAATAAGAAAATGTTTTTTTAATCTAAAGTGTTTGGATTCGAAAATAGGCATCCTGAGTGTCATGGCCATACCTTCTGGCCCCAAAATAAAATATAAGTGTCCCACAAATGGAAATTCTTTTGGAAGACTTAAATAAGATTTGCCAACATAACAACTGGACTTTGTCATCAAACTTCTGACTGCCCTGGCATGGAGACATTTGTTGTCTTCTGGGAATGGTGACCACCCTTCAGGTGGTCTGCTCTGCCACCCTCTGGGCTCTGAGGAAAGCCACTCCCTCATGGATGCTGGATGTGCAATACTTTCCTGTCTGCCTCCATCACCCCGTTTCCCCCTTTAACTGAGTCAGCCATTCAGTTAGGCCATGATCTCCTCTTTATTATCAGTTTTCCGAAGAGGGAGAGCGAAGTACTTTGAAGTCTGTACTTGAAATCTGTCTGAAGTGTTTCCTTGTTAGTTCTGGGTTCCCGCCCTCCCCGGGTGAAGCACCGAGTCTTCGTTTCCAGCCAGCTGTGGTTTGTCCCAGTGCTCCAGACCTCTGTGGCATCTCTGCAGCCCACCACTTTCGGATTTGTGTTTTTTCATGTGATGTTTGGGTTTGTTTTCTGTTTTGTGTACATGTCTTGTTCAGTGTGGTCAGGGTTGAGCTTCTGGTGTCACTGTCACTGAGCAGAGTGAACATTGTGATCACTGTTTCTACAGAGCTCAGAGACAACTGTATAAATAGGCCATGAGATTACACAGTATGAACAGTAGACACCCAGAAACCTTGACTTCCGTGTTTTCTCTGAGTATTTTGTAATTTTTTTGGAAATATGTATAGACATGAATAAAACCAAGTCACACTACAAAACAACAAACAAAAAACCAAAGCAAAACCTCAAACATGTAGATTTATTTTATACAAGTTGTACTGAATAATGGAAAAAGTGAACACCTGAATTATTTTAGACATTAAAAACTTGATTCAAATAAGACAGGGGTTCTGACCTGGTGTTAGGGAAATTCCCAGGAACCCACAAAGACAACCCCAGATTAGAGTACTACTAGCAATAGTGGTGAGGGTGCCTGAACTGGCCTATCTTGGTAATCAGATTGGTGAATACCCTAACTGTCATCATACATCATCCAGTAACTGATGGAAGCAGATGCAGAGATCCACAACTAAGCACCAGGTTGAGCTCTGGGAGTCCAGTCGAAGAGAGGGAAGAGGGATTATATGAGCAAGGGGGGTCAAGATGATGATGGGAAAATCTACAGAGACAACTAACCACGCTTATAGGAACTCATAAACTTTAGACCAACAGCTGTGTGTGGAGTCTGCATGGGACCAGATTAGGCCCTCTGCATATGGGAGACAGTTGTGTAGCTTGGTCTGCTTGAGGGGCCCCTGGTAGTGTGATCAGGATCTATCCCTGGTACATGAGCTGGCTTTCTGGATCCCATTACCTATGGTGACACCTTGCTCACCCTTGATGCATCAGAGAGAGGCTTGGTCCTGCCTTAACTGAACGTTCCAGGCTTAGCTGTCCCCCCATGGGACCTTTTGGAGGAGGGGATAAGGAGTGGGGGTGGGTAAGACAGGAGTCGGGGGAGTGGGAAGAGGGATGAGAGGGGGATCTGTGGTTGATATGTAAAATGAATAAAAAAAAGACAGGGATTCTGGGTAAGCAAGCAGTCATAATAAAACTGTGATTAGTGAAAACCATGATTCTTTTTGTTTGTTTGAGAGAGAGAGTCTCTTTATGTGGCATGCAGCACTATGTCTGCCCATAATGTTGTTCATTAAAACTAAGGTTGGCATTATTTAATCATGTAGGAACATACCAAGTAAAATACTAAATATCTTAAGCAATTTGAAAAGATTTATTTATACAAGCATTTAAGGAGCATTAAAAACTAAGAGAATGATTCAGTTACTTGGGATATTCCATTGTTAATGTAGTTGAAACCAAAGATTTAGCAGAATTTGACAAATTATTAGTCTCATTTCTTTATTCAGTAGTTCAAACTTATAAATATATTTAAATATTTGTCCATTAAAATGAGATCCATGATCTCTATGCAATTTAGCAGGAATTTCCCAAGTAGGAATCATTCTGTTAAAAAATTATTTTATTAGCTATGATCAAAAACATTAATGACAGTTTATGTTGGAGAGGATGTGGAGCAAAGGGAACACTCCTCCACTGTTGGTGGGAGTGCAAACTTGTACAACCACTCTGGAAATCAGTATGGCGGTTTCTCAGAAAATTGGGAATCGATCTACCTTAAGACCCAGCCATACCACTCTTGGGCATATACCCTAGGAATGCTCAATCACACTACAAAGATACATGCTCAGCTATGTTCATAACAGCACTATTTGTAATAGCCAGAACCTGGAAACAACCTAGATGCCCATCAACTGAAGAATGGATTAAGAAAATGTGGTACATATACACAATGGAGTACTACTCAGCAGAGAAAAACAATGACAGCATGAAATTTGCAGGCAAATGGATGGAACTAGAAAATATCATCCTGAGTGAGGTAACCCAAACCCAGAAGGACAAACATGGTATGTACTCACTCATAAGTGGATACTAGATATAAAGCAAAGAACAATCAGACTACAACCCACAGAACCAGGGAGGCTATATAGCAGGGGGGATCCTAGGATGACTGTGACTTATAATAAGTTTTGGGTTTACTCAATCACTGGGCAAGCCTCAGTGAAACATTTCACTATTAGGATAAGAATTTGTTCTGTATCAAACTGATAATAGATTAAATAAATAAATAAATAAATAAAAATGAAAAAATATTTCTGTGTGTGTGTGTGTGTGTGTGTGTGTGTGTGCGTGCGCATACATGTACATGCACTGGAGGCTGGAGTTTTAGGCAATTGTGAGCTGCCCAATGTGAGTGCTGGGACCTCACGCCAGTCCCCTGCAAGATCAGCGAGGACTTATCATCACTGAGCCACTTCTCTAGCCCCAGGCATACTTCTTTTAAAGAGAATTTTTCCTATTGATAAGGAAGTGGCTGTCTAGCAGATGAAAGTATAAAAAACATAAAACTAAAACCTAACCACAGATTTAAAATCATTTAGTTAAAGAATAGAACAAAGTCCCTGCCTTTCTAAGTAAGTTTATTTCTTTGTAAACATTACTAAGAGAAGAGCAATGCTTAAGAACAACTTATTGTTGTAAACAGAATGAGGCATAAGCTTTATCTCGAGGTGTTAAATTCTGACATTAAAAGTTCAACAACTCATTATTAATTGCCTTCGTTGTTAGACGTGGAGGCACAGTGGAACCACTGAACTAGACCGCTGCCTGTGTAGAAAGGAAGGTTTACTGGGGAACTCAAAGCGACCTGTTTGGCTGTTTCTTGGGAGGCAGAGAGCAGCAATGGCGGAAAGAACCTTGCCAGTTTTATGGGGTGCAGGTTGTGGTGGGCGGCAGTGCATAAGTCAGAACAGCCGGGTAGCTAGAGTAGGGGGAGGTGTGGGTCAGCCAGAACAGCCTGTGTGAGACAGAACAGCCTGGGAATTTGGATCTGGTGTGGGCTTGTCTGAGTTAATAGGGAACTAGATGCCCATTACTGGAGGTAGTTGACTGTAGGGACAGATGAGGGAAGTAATGGCTTCTCCTGACAATCAGAACCCTGCTTCCCAAGGTTTCTGAGGAATGCTGAGTTTAGGTTATTTTTTTTATCTGCTAGCCGTCCTGTGTTTACCCAGTCAGTCAAGCCTGAGCTGAGCCCAGACTGTCATTTAGGACACTGTCAGCAGCAATGCCATTTTGGGGGCTCTCTTTGGACCTAACAGTTATCACCATGCCCATGTTCCTTAGTCTCAATCTCACTATCTTTCTTTTTTTAATTTAAATTTTTTATTCATTTTACATACCAACCACAGATCCCCCTCTCATCCCTCCTCCTCTCCCGTACCCTCTCTTCCCCCCACCCCCGACCCACTCCCCATCCCCTCCTCCAAAAGGGTAAGTCCTCCCATGATGGGGGAACAGCAAAGCCTGGAACATTGAATTGAGGCAGGACCAAGCCCTTCCTCCCTGCATCAGAGCGAGCAAGGCATCCCAGCACGGGTAATAGGATCCAGAAAGCCAGCTCATGCGCCAGGGATAGAGCCTGGTTCCACTGCCAGGGTCCCCTCAGACGGACCACACTACACAACTGTCGCCCATATGCAGAGGGTCTAGTCCAGTCCCATGCAGGTTCCACAGCTGTGGGGCTAAAGTTCGTGAGTTCCTGTGAGCGTGGTTCAGTTGTCTCTCTCGCTGTCTTTCTACAGCATACTTTTGTCTTCTAACTTTGTTCTCATCCATTGCCGTTTTGGAACAAGCTTTACCTTACCATACTAAATCCTTTCTCATCCAAAGACATTTATTTCTCTTTTCATTGACCTTCTTTACCAGAAACACACTTAAAATACACTTTATATCTAGAACTCCTTTGTATCTTTTTAAATTGAATGGTGTTTACATCTAATTTTATTTCTAATAGTCATAAGTATGGGCAGTATGTGGTCATCAATTTAAAAACACTGTAAAAGAGAAGTTACTTTCATGACATAATCAAACACATGGGATTATTTGAAAATTTTAAGACGTCTTGGTATATCTTTGAGCAGGTTCTATAGTTTTTATTTATTTTTATTTATTTACTTATTTGTTATTGTTTTTTAGTTTTAGACAGGCTCTCACTATGTAGGTCTGGCTGTCCTGGAACTCACTAATGTAGACCAGGCTGGCTTTGAACTCACTGAGATCCACCTGCCTCTGGAGTGCTGAGATTAAAGGCATGTGCCACCACACCTGGCATTTGTATAGTGTTTAAAATGAAATTACCTTAAAGTATTTGTATAAACACACATACCAATGGCTATACATGTGTACTGTATGTACACATCTTCAAAATGACAGCTTGCAGCACACGCCAGCACATCAGAATAACATGTAACATGATTACATCGACCATTGAGAGAGCCGAAGGGTAGAGCGGAGGGTTTTGAGTCTGTTTTGGGTAGTTTCTTAAGTTTTTAGGGGCACTTACTTGTGCAGCACGGAGGAATTCTGCCACCTGAGTGTTTATACGTCCTCCTCCCCTTCCCTCCAAAATAACTTGTCTTTTGTGGCTTGGCTGAGAACTGTGCTGCAGGTGGGTGGGGAAAGCAAGGGTTGGTCAAAGCTTTACGTCTTTGGAGTGTGGCTTCTTGGGGTGCTGAGGGGACAAGAAAGAGGTGCGGCCGAAGGCGTTTCTGCAGGCTAGAGAATGAGGGACTTCTTTGTGGGTTTTGTCTGGACTTGGTTTGAAAGCCCGTTTTACTTTGTCCACGTGTCGGCAGCAAAGAAGGGGTAGTAGGGTGGAGGGACTGGCGATTTGTGGGTGGAAGCATGATGGCTTCTTCCCGTGAGGAGCAGAGGCTGGCTCCTACGATTGTAGTCCTGCAGACAGGTCTGGACAAGGCACCCATGTGGAGGGCCATGGGCCAGGAGACAAATGCTAGTGCCGGGCCATGGAAAAAGGAGTGAGGAGCAGAGAGAAGGGGGGAGATTGGACTAGGAAGCACCCAGAGAGAAGGGAAATCACCCCGGGAAGGGATAAGACTGTTTTTCTGTTCTTTTCTATCCACATCTCCAATGCACAGTACCACAGGCAGTGATGGCTTGCCCTGATGGATCCAGTACCACAGTACCACAGGCGATGATGGCTTGTCTTGACAGATCCAGTACCACAGTACCACAGTACCACAGGCGGTGATGGCTTGTCTTGACAGATCCAGTACCACAGTACCACAGTACCACAGGCAGTGATGGCTGGCCCTGACAGATCCAGTACCACAGTACCACAGTACCACAGGCGGTGATGGCTGGCCCTGACAGATCCAGTACCACAGTACCACAGTACCACAGGCGGTGATGGCTGGCCCTGACAGATCTAAGTGGTGATGAAGTCTGCCTGGGAACGTGCAACAGACATAAACCTTACAGTTTAACAATGTATAGACAAGTAATCTTAATTTATTATATTACATTATGTGTGTAGTTTTGATTCAAATCTTTAAAAAATCAGACAACATCATTATTTGTTAATGTGACCATATCACATGACATTAAGAAAGGACATAAAGTGAAAGGAACCACTGATTAGGGGAAGAAAATGTTAGAAGGGTATCAGCAGAAAGATATTTTAGCAAAGAAGGGTTTCTTTTTTCTTTTTCTTTCTTCCTTTTATTTTTGTTTTTTGTTTTTTTGAGACAGGGTTTCTCTGTGTAGTTTTGGTGCTTGTCCTGGAACTCACTCTGTAGCCCAGGCTGGCCTCGAACTCACAGAGATCCCCCTGGCTCAGCCTCCCAAGTGTTGGGATTAAAGGCGTGCGCCACCATCTCCTGGCTCAAAAAAGGGCTTCTATGTGGTAGAGGGAACTTAGGTCATAGAAGGCTGATGTGAATCACAGGAGGTTTATAGATATAGCTATCATACATCATAGTCATGTATATAGGATTAAAAGATATTAAACTATCTAATCTCAAAGTTTAGTGCATTGATGGCAAACCTCAATGTCCGTCAATAGAATTCTCTTAAGTTATTGGTCTTCTCCTGGCAACACTTCCAAAAATTGGCTTAAAGAACAAAACATGATTCATTTAAAACTACTTAGTCCTCTGCCTTTGCCTTATGTCCTTTGTCTTTGCACCTAAATTGTAAAGCACGATTTGTTCTTCAAAACTGACGTAAGCCAGCTTCTGGGTGTTGTGTAACCACACCTGCAATTCCACATCGGTGCGGACGGAGGGGCTGAAAGCACAGGCTGTATTGTGGCACTTGCCATCCAAGGTCATCAGTTCCAGATGAACACAGGACACCTCTCAGAGAGCCCTGCAGCTCTGCTAAGTCATCTGTCCTCTTGTCTGAGAGGCTGCAGAGACCCAGAGGTTATACTCTATACAGTACACATCTTGGAAAGAGGGCAAAGTCTTCAATGAGTCTAAAAGAAGCCACAGGGTCAGGAAAAAAAAAAACCCAACTCACCCAGAAAATGGCACAATGGGTAAAAGAAAGATTGGAAGAACCAGAGGCCTCCCGAGTCCCAAGTAACTCTCTGAGGACCAGACCCTGTGGCCTTAATAATAAAACTGGAAATAGTTAATTCTGGCCATCTGTTCAGTCTTAAACACCTAACTGAAAAGTATAGCCACAAACTAAAATGATTAGAATTTTTTAAAATAGTTCAAATAATCACACTCCCTAGATATTAGGCTTAAGTCCACATGAGATGTTACAAGCTTGGTGAGAAACTGCAGCCCACTCTGGACATGGTGGTGTGTTCCTTTATTCCCAGCAGAGGCGGGCAGATCTCTGAGTTCAAGGCCAGCCTGATCTACAGAGTGAGTTCCAGGGCACCAGGGCTACACAGAGAAACCCTGCCTTGAAAAACCAAAGAAGGAAAGAAAAAGAAAGAAAGAAACCACTACCCAGTTGCAGGACTATAGTTTACTTTCAGCACTCTGTGCCTGCACAGGACCTGTAGCCCAGAGACAGGCTCACTGTTGTTCCAACCTGAAGGTCAATGAGGGGTAAGTCTCTTATCTTTCTCCCCAAGAGTCACTTGAGAGGGGCCTCATGCAGTGATTCTAGCCACTCCAACAGCTCTCACAGTACCTGAAGGCCAATCCTGGGTTTGTTGCTCTTGAGTCAACCCTTGAAAACCTGAGAAGGAAGGGCCTGACCAGAGGCCCAGTAAGCCAGACATAGGTGGATGCTCTGGTAAGCCTATGGGTTTTCATTCAGACATTTCATTTTATTCTTTTAAAGATTTGTTTTATTTTTGTGCATGGGTGTGTGGGCCTGTGTATATGTGTATGCATGTGCAGGTGTCCATTGAGTCCAGAATAGGGTGTTTGGTCCCTTGGAACTGAAGTTACAGATATTTGTGAACCAGGCAGTGTGGATGCTGGAGTCCAAGCTCTGATCCTCATGATGGAGCATCACGTGCTCTGTCACTGAGCTGCATCTCCAGCTCCCGATTCAGACACTGAAAAATCTCCTCTGTTCTGCCTTTTCCTGGTTCCCTTGGGCCTCAGAATGTTAAGCTTTTGTTGGAGAGTCCGTCTGTTTCCAGCGGAGTGGAATAATTTCTTAGGCCCATACCACTTTTCTAACTCTTTGCTTTCCTTACGCCTTCTCCTTCACATCACTGTCCAGGCACTAAGGGCTTCCTTTCCTCACTTCACCTGGCTGTTACACAAACAATACCATAGAAGCACTTTCAAGGTCTCTTAGACAGGACCACTGGAGAGGTTCCCTGGCTGCCATTCCCTTAGCCCTGCTCAGCAAGAAGACCGGTCACCACCCCCAGCCCTGTCTCCTCATGGCAGCTAGGATCACTGCTTCTGAAGGGATGATGGGAAGAGAAGACAGAAATGGGCCAGTCCTGGATGGAGGTCAGAAATACCAGCAGTGTTTTGGGGCTCTAATTCCTGCTCTGATTTCTTGTTATCTTTCTTCTCCATTTATACAGCTGCCTGGAAACTGTAGGTGAGAGTGTGACCAAAACACCGGTCCAGATACCTTAGGATGGAGAGGCACATGGATACCTAATGGGTGGGACAACTCAGCCAACCAACCCCCATAATCCATTTTCTGCCATAAGTCATATAAAAAGTCCCCAAACTAGCCGGGCGGCGGTGGTGGCACACGCCTTTAATCCCAGCACTCGGGAGGCAGAGCCAGGCGGATCTCTGTGAGTTCGAGGCCAGCCTGGGCTACCAAGTGAGTTCCAGGAAAAAGGTGCAAAGCTACACAGAGAAACCCTGTCTCGGAAAAAAAAAAAAGTCCCCAAACTAGCAGCTTAATGGCACCCCATTCCCAGGACCTCCTCTTGCTACGTAGGCGCTTGACTTGCTTCCCCTCTTAAGCTTTCACCTGTGAACCTATAATGAACTTACTTCTAAAAACTTATCCTCTTCATGGTCCATGGCATTCACTTGTGAATTTGTGAGACAAGAGTCTGGAGCCATGACTCAGTAGAGTTTTGCCCGACTCCTAGCTACTAGCACCCGAACTCCTGAATTAAGCCCGTGTGAAGCTAGAAAGCCTCTGTTATACTCAAGGACCCCACTTTCCTCGTGTTTTAAAGGGATCGAGAGGCCCATTTGGATGAACCCTTGATGGAGAGGGCATTAGTGTGTCTTTGTTCATTAGCAGAAAGCCTCTCAGTAGACAGTAACGTTATGGACCTCCCAGCAGCCAGGTAGTCATGATGCAGGGCCAAAGATGCAACTCAGATCCCATACCTTTGACAAAGAAGTCATGTAACACAACAGATGAAAAAGGATTAAAGGAAAAAAAAATCTACGGAAATAGCCACCTTGACGGTTCTCTACTTCCCTCTGCCCTGTTCCTTTGCACCCAAGGCCTCCAAAATGCCCCTGGGCTCCTCAGGGTCCCCCTCCTAGCCACCCCCACTTCTTCATCTTGCTTCTATCTTCCTTCTTGACTAGAGAAACTTTTCTGGGTGTACAGAATCGCCATCCTTCCTAGATGCCATCCTTGCAGGGCCTGATCTTTGGGGAGTCAAAAGGCTTTTTGTCCTTTTTATTTTTCTCTTTCTCTTTTCTCTCACCCCTCCCCGCTTTTGGCCGGGTCTCCATCTAGCCTGGACTGACATGGAACTCACTGTGTAGCCTAGGCTTGCTCAAACACATGACAGTTCCTGTCCCTGTCAGGCTCCATCGTTCTGAGCTGACAGGTGTGAACCGCTACTTCCTGTCTTTCCTTCCACCGAGGACAGAGCACAGAACTTTCCCGAAGGGTCACAGGAGAACTAGAGCTGGGAAGGATGCCCTTCATTTAAACATTTCAAGGCTGCTTCCCAGCTGGCAGGAAACGCCGCAAACTCAGACCCAGACTCAGAGGAGACATCTTTATTCCAGCCGAGAACCCCACTGGGACTGAAGCTGATCGTGGACTCTGGGGTCTTGAGCATGTGCAGCTGGGGCAGGGACTGGGCCTCAGCAAAGCAGCTACTCAGGAATGGTCAGCAGTATGTATTCCTGTGGAGAGAGCAGAGTCCCAGTATGTGTGCTCACTCTCACACAGTCTGCTTTCCCGGAGCTGCTCCTGACACTTCAGAGGGGACCACACCTGTGACTAGGAAGGGAGAGCCAGGGACTCTGGATAAGGGTGTAGAACGGAGAGGAGGGTGAAGTCTTGGGAGTGTTTATGAGGACAGGAAGACGCTCATCTTTGGAGCTCTTCCTGAGATATATTGACGAGTGAGCAAAGGACCATGAGGGAGTGAATGAACAACCAGGGTAGCCATGGAAGGGTGTGTGTGTGTGTGTGTGTGTGTGTGTGTGTGTGTGTGTGTTGCACACTGCGCAGCTCCAGATGGTGTTTTTTTCCTTTAAATCACAGTCTGCACGGTGCACTCTGTAACTTGCAACCTGAGCCATGGCACTAGGCAGCCGAGGAGCAGATCAGCAAGTGAGCCTTGCTTTTCACAGGTCTGGTTATGAGGCGGCACTTCTGTGGCTGGAAGGTGCTGGCTGTGTCCTGTCTCTGGTCATTTGGATCTGCCACTCTGGGCAGCACCTGACCTGATGGCTCCAGGACTGGTGACATCATTTTTACGGCAGTCACAAACCCTGGGTTACCTGGATGTGTTCCTCCAGGCCTACTCAAGCGGGGGTTTCTCTTGACTCTCTAAGATCCCTAGGCTGATGTTCAGGCAGGAACAGTGGTGGTGGGGGATGGGGAGCAGAAGACAATGAGTGGCCCCATGAGGCACCAAGCCTGCTGCCCCTTCTACCTCAGGTTCTTGAAGGCAGGCTTCTGTAGTCAGGAATGGGGATGCGGGGCCTAAGGTCTAAGCTTGGGGTCCTAAAGCTCAAGGTCATTCATTTGTCTGTTTCTTCTTCTTCTTCTTCTTCTTCTTCTTCTTCTTCTTCTTCTTCTTCTTCTTCTTCTTCTTCTTCTTCTTCTTCTTCTTCTTCTTCTTCTTCTTCTCTTCTGTCCTTCCTGTCTTCCTGACACAGGGTCCCATTATGTAGCCCAGTCTGGCCTGGAACTCAGATCCTCCTGCCTCCACCTCCTGACTGCTGGGATTACAAGCATGTGCCACTACCTTAGAAATCATCTCAAGGCAAGAGAAGGAACTGAAAAGTATTTGTGACCCTACCCTTCCCATCCACCTCCTTCTCCATTTCCCATCTCCTTGTCTCTGTCTCTGTCTCGGTGTCTCTGTCTGTCTCTCTGTCTCCACCTTGCCCCAATCTGGAGTTTAGTATGGTCATGTTCAGCTTTCAGAAGACATTTCATTCTGGGAGATGTATTCTATTAACTGTGAGATTGTGTTTCTGTCTCCCTTCCAACTTGTTTTTCTGCAACTTCCTTTAAATATTTCTTTCACCCCTTTAAAAGGTATTTTCAGTTTTTATTTTGTTTGTATCTATGTGTATGTTTGTATGTCTGTGAGTGTATGCCATGTGGTCTAGGTGCCAGTGGAACCAGGGGTGGGTGTCAGGTCGGAGCTGGAGTCCCAGGCGGTTGTGAGCCACCATTGGCTGTGGGTGCTGGGAATGGAGCCTGGGTCCTCTAGAAGAGCAGCAGCACCCTTCAGCACTGACCCACATCCCTGGAACTTTCCCTAAATGAACTTTTCTCTTTGGGAAGAAATGGGAGCCAGAACAGGAAGCAGGACAGGCCTGGGAGCAGATCCCCAGGCAACGCCTCAGGGCGCTCTAAGTTTATCCCTGCTTCGTGCCCCGGGGTGTTTGCAGAGAGTGGGCACCGGGTACAGCAGCACTGGTTGGGAACCAACACCCCTCAGTTCTAGGGAGGTGGGTGGTCCTGGCTAAGGTAATAGACTTGGAGGTCAGATAAAGACTCTTGCTTTGTCACCCTGGCCCTGCTTTTCTGCCTTTCTGAGCCTTGAGTTTCCTCTCAGTCAGAGTGGGGAGACTAGCCTTGTCTATGTAAGGGGAGATGCTCTTGATGAGCCCTGTGTTCTGGCTTCCTGAGGGACTCATGCTGGCCCCCAAGGCCTCAGTCACTTCATCTATAACAGGTGTCACATACCAGCATGGTAATAGAGAGGCAGAGGGTGGGAGGGGCCTCAGCTTCTAACTTCCTGCTCATCAGCTGAGCATCATGGGAGACCCCTCCCCCTGCACCTACCTCAGAGAAGTCCAGCTGGGCATGGTTGAAGGAGATGCCCTTGATGTTGGGCAGTAGGAGGCCATGCTCCCTGAGCCACTCTGCAAGAGGAAGGCAGGAGCTCAGGGCCTGGTGGGCAGGGCTGTCTGGCAGGTATGCTTGGGAGGTTCTGGGTGGCTACCCTTCCCAGCCAGGGCAACTTCTGCACCCCAATCCCCCTTAATCAGGCAGCCCTGAACAGCAAGTAGCCTAGGGAAAGTAGACGTTACTAGAGGTGTACAACTTTTAACATTTCAACATGACATTGTCATCTGCAAATGTGTTGGGCCATATTCATGGTTACCCTGGGACACATGTGTTCTGCAAGCCACAGATTGGATACCCCTGATCATCTCCTCGTCCCCCCACACCTTCATGACCAGTCTTTTAAAGGAACATTCTTCTTAAATATATCCCAGATCTGTGAACAGGTTGTTAGGAAGCTATTCTTCTTTGCAGTATTTAAGGAAGATAAAATTTGTTGAAGATTGAAGGTTTTCTGGTACTCAGGAAATGCATTCTACCTAATTCTCACACTGAGCTTAAGAACTGCTGACATGTTGGTAGAAATAAAACATCTCACAAATAGATGAGACAGGGGTCAGAATCAACTGAAAACCTGAAAATGCTAGAAATGTGACTCTGTTAGACAATATCCCCTGACTATATCAAAGAAGGCAAATATTCACAGATATGTTTGCTTGCCAAATATCTGAAAACTAAGCCTTGATCAGCAAATTTACAGAGCTGGCCAGTTTGCTATTAGTGCTTCTGTCAACTAACTATTTGGCTAACTGATTTTCATAGATGGAGTTGTGAAAAACTGAGGGCCTGGCATGGGCTCCTTCTGTGCCCACCACCCTGTGTTGAGCAGCCTTTCCCCACCCGTTTCTCCCAGGCACTCTGGGCTTGGAGTAATCTGGCAATCCCTTGCTGGCCTAATGGTCACTTGGAAGTCGGGTATGGGGGTGGCTGGAGGAGAAGAACCCATGCATTTGTTCTCCCATTTGTCCTCAGACCTCACTGGGTCCCCAGCCTGAGGACTCCTCATTCTAGGTCTCTTCCATAGGACTTTCCCAAGTCTCCCAACTGTCGTTTCTTATCTCAAGTTGTTTTCTACAGCCCTCCTGGGTTTCCTCAATGGCCTTGTGCTGCCCTTTTCTCCTCTGGGTGGGGTTGTAGTGTGAGCGGCACCCCATGGCACTAAGCAGTCTCCTGGCCTGGTGTTTAGACCTTGCATGACCGCATCAACTTCTGGGCCTCGCCATGAGCGGCACTCCATGGCACTAAGCAGTCTCCTGGCCTGGTGTTTAGACCTTGCATGACCACAACAACTTCTGGGTTGTCTCTTGACCCTTGTGGTGTTCCAGGGTGTGACACACAAGCATTGAGTGAGAGCCTGTGGTGGGCACAGGAAGAGTGGGGCCCTATCTCCCCAGCCCCTTGCAGGTGGCATCCTTGCCTGTCTGGCCTCTCTGGCTGCCCTGATGAACCTTCTACTGCCCCCTGCTCTGTGCCCAGCTAGTCTCCCGTTTTGAACAGATTTGCTCACTTCATGCCCTGACCCTTCCCTGGCTACCAGAGTCCCTCAGGATGGAAACGTGGGCAGCGTTTGAGCCTCTGCCAACTTCTCAAAGTGATTGTTCTCCTAGTGTGTCTCAGAGCACAGAGACCATCAACTGAGAAAGTAAGAAGTCAGGATTCTAGACTCAGCTTGGCCAGAGATTTGCTGAGTTACTTTGGACAAGTCACCTAACCTCTCTGGGTTTATGGAGTGGACCCATCTGAAAGATGAAAAGACTGAGCTGGATAATCTCTCAGGAGTAAATGGGGCTGGGCTGTATATCCTATATACATTTCTTTGGTGTGAGTCACTGGACAGGATGCTATGGACACAATGAGAAACGTGAGGACCTGTGTCCCTGGGAAGCTCACCATGCAGTGGGACACAGGTACTGACCAGGTAGCCATGGAGACGGGTGATGGGCACACATCTTGCCCAAGGAATGGCCAAGCTGGGAAGCCCAGTGCTATGGATTGCCCCTCCATCTTCTTGGCTCACCTCCCCAGCTGTCTACACTGCCTTGTCCCAGCCTCTGAGGAGCCCAGGGTGAGACAGAGAGTTTTGGAAAATTCTGGATTCCTGATAACTGGAGGGGAGAGTGATGTATTTTGACATTCAGCTTTCAGCTGTTATATAGCCTGTACAAATGTCCACCCTGCTGATCACGTTTACAGTGTGAGCTGCCCACTTTAGCCATCTTATTGGCCTCAGCCCATCTGGCATTCCACTTGGGACCATCTACTTGGCCCTGCAGCTGCTGAGGCTGAGTGGCCCCTCCCCTCTGAGGGTCCCTTCCTTTACATCCTCCCTGCAGCTTCTGCTCTTCCGGCCACTGGTCCATGCTCTGAGCTTGCATCAGCGTCAGCGGCCTCTGCAGCTGCATCGGGAAGCTTGGATACGTGCTGCCTCCTGCTTTGCCTAGGAGCCAGTCTCAACCCTGGCAGCTGTTTGCAGCCCCTGTGGACAGGTCTGGTGCTGCCTCCAGCAATACACTGTGATGTGGGGTCTGACAGGGAGGTACAGTGAGACTTACTGTTATGGTGAGGCAAGAACCGCCTCTTCAGGACCGCCAAGAGCAAGGCCTTCAGATGCTCTTCCTGCAATGGGGAAACAGCATGCAGTTCAGTTCCTCTAGTCTGGCACATTCCAACCAGGAGGGGGGTGACTCGATTGTACAGATGCCACACAGATTCTGGAGAAGTCCTGCGGCTACCACCTTAAAAAATATCCAAAGTCTTCCTGTGTAGGCTGGGCTTGCTTTGACCGTACTATCCTCCTGGCTTAGCTTCCCAAGTGCTGGGATTACAGGTGCCACCACATCTATCCACATGCTACTTTTGAAGGATTTTTAAGTTTTGGGGTCAGATTAGTGAAGGGTCAGGGGAACCCTGAGGGGCCCAAAAAGGAGACACCCCCCCCCCCACCAGTCAGGTATCATCTCTGTAGGGAAGGAAACGGATGGGTCTTTAGGAGCCCAGAGCACAGCTTCACAGGGACCAACTTTGGGTCAGTGTGAGAGAGATTCTTCTAGTACTGAGAGCTGCTGGCAGTGGGACACACTGAAACAGCAAGCCTCCCAGCCTTATGAGTGCACAAGGGGGTCTTGATCAGGACTGTCCCGACTCCGGTAGATGCTTTTTGTCTGGTCGGAGGCTGCTATTACTACATACATATTTTTATATGTCCATGGTGTCGGTGGCTTATACAGTGTATAAATTGTCACCCTGGTCTCATGGATGCCCTGTGATTTGTCACAGACGATATTCCTGACTGGAGAGAAAAAGAGCCTTAGTGCCTTTGACCCAGATTATAAGCAAGTGAAAATCATGTGTCAAGGACCATAATATTCTGTAGGGCAGGTCTGCCAGTGAACTCTCCCTACAGCGTTGCTTGGTTTATACACTCAGTCAACCCCACCTCCCTGTGACTCTTCTCTTTTAGGGTTGGAGTCTGTGACACAGGCCTACAGAGAGGACGGTGGGCTGTGGGGAGGGGCCTACTGTGGCACCCTTCTTCCCAAGCAGGAGCAGGATCAACCCTTGGGGGAGAGGTGCAGGTTGCTTCTGCAGTGGCGTGAGCTCAGGGACTGAAGGCCAGTAGGTTCAGCCATGTTGCCCAGCTCCCTGCACCCCTATGTTTAGCCTGGAGAACAAGATTGGCCCTTAAAATCTTACCCCATCCTAGACGACTCCCCACCTCCTTTCCCTTCTCTAACCCATCTGGGAATCCTATTGGTTAGGACCACTCTCCTGTGCTCAGCCACCACCACCTCCTGGGAGCCTCATCCACCTGCTGGCTACGCCCTGCTGTGGGCCCCATTGGCTTCTCTTAGTGCTGCTTCTCTGCTCACATTCTCTCAATGAGGCTTCCATCTCAGTCTGAGGAAAGTCACCCCAGTATGACCCCTGCCCCTCTTGATGTCCTGTACTCTGCTCCAGAGCCCTGGCTCTTTCCTGAACCAGTGGGGCACATTTAGTCCTGGGTCTTTGGTTCACCTCTTCCCTGATGTCTCTGGTCTCCCCACTTCTGCTTAAAGCTCACCCCAATACATCCCCCAGACTCCTTTTTTTTTAAAAAAAATAAATGATTTGTTTATTTTTATTTTATGTGCATTGGTGTTTTGCCTGCATGTATGTCTGTCTGTGTGAAGGTGTTGGATCCCCTGGAACTGGAGTTACAGATAGTTGTGAGCTTTCTTGTGGGAAACAAGTCGGGAGCTTTCTTTGGAAGAACAGCTAGTGCTCTTAGCTGCTGAGCCATCTCTCCAGCTCCCGGACTCCTTTCTGATGTTGCTGATCTCCATACCGACCCTGCTTCTCTCTTAATGGTGCTATCACCTGATTCCATGCTGTATAATTTACTTTGCTGAGGCTTATATGGGTTTATGTCTGCTGGCCTGTGAGTGGGGACCTTTGTGTTGATATCTGACTCATCTGTGTACCTAAGGCAAGGCTAGGCACATAGTATGTACTCAATTTATATATATATATATGTGAAAGCGACAAGCCAGGGCCCCAGAGGCCACACCCTACCCCAGCAGGAGTCAGGGGCTCCAGGGGGAGATGAGATTAGGGACAGAATATGATTCAAGCTTTCAACCCTTTACACTGTGCATATGGCTCCTTTAGGACACAAGGCTGAAGAAAGGGACTCACCTGCTTCTCACTGATGGTGGGGTAGGGACCCAAGGTGATCACAGCCCTGCCAGAAGAAAGAGTAAGTCAGTGAGTGAGCTGGGGGGTCTAAGTACCTGCTCTGCCCTGGGCACAGCAGGGGCTGCCATTCCTAACCACCCCTTCTCCTCCTCCCCCACTCCCAGCTGTCTTATGTTTCCCACGTCAAAACCCATTACCCGTGTGGCGTGAACTGGAGTTCTAGTTTCTGACTTCTTGAGGAGAACACAGCTTTGGAGAGGATTTGCTGAGGTGGATTGAAAGCAGACAGGCAGGGGAGAGTTGGAACTGTTCCCTACAGAGCCTCCCATGCCCCAATCCCGTTTCAGCCCCAACCCAACTTGTGTTCTGTCCCATGGTCCCCACCCTGTACCCATGCCACTGTCTTCCCCATCCTATGCCTATATGGCCTCACTAGGGGAGGGGGCACTGGTGGGGCTGGCCACTCCTGGGAGGCTCGATGGAAAGGTCTTAGTCCTGGAATCATCATTTCTAGAAGCCAGCAGGCTTCTTGCCTGTTGGGATGAACCCAAGGCCTTGTACTAGGCTAGGACTCTACCACTGAGCAACAGTCCTAACTGACTGCATTATTATTATTATCATTATTATTATTATTTTATTATTATTATTTAAAATGGATTCTTGCTATGTTGGTCTCAGGCTTCTGCACTCAAGTGCTCCCTCTGCCTCAGCTTTTCAAGTAGCTGGGATTATAACATGCACCATCACAACTGGCTCCCCTTGGTTTTGTGGGGTGTAGATAGGCCTCTAATTCATATGTACAGGTTCAGGGCACTTTGCTACCAGTGGGGGGTAGCCAATTCTTGGTCATACAATGATGCCACCTAAGATCCAAGGACCCTGCTACATCCTTAGGATGCTATCCAGCGCAGCTGTGGCAGAGTGACTCTTCTGCTTTCTCATCTGAGGCACTTGCCAATTCTGATGTCAGGGATTCAGAATCGAGCCATTGGAATTTGGGAGGGGGTTGTGTTCCCCAGAATTCTCCCCACGATGATTGGTATGGTTGCTTTGTGACTCAGCCATCCCTAGGGCAGTCCTTTGAAAGCACTGGTAGCACCGTACAGGAGGGGCTGGAGCCGAAACTTCTTCGGAGGGCCTTGGTGAGTACAGAAACTCGTATGTGAATGCCTTGGCAGTGGGCACAGTTGCCCACATGTAGACTGCTAGCAGATGGTGGTGGCATTGGTCACAACCATCCCACCTCCCTGCCCTCAATCTGCAGACTGGGAATCCAGTCCATGCAGTTTCACTCACCCAGGCAACCGCATCAGAGGAGGCATTCTTGGTCCCCTGCAGCATCAGTAAGCCCTGCTGGGTGACTGTGGCCCTGGAGCCATCCAGGTGGACAGTGGGCGGATCTGGGGTGCTGATGATCAGTCCCAGGCTCCCTCTGGTCAGATTATGAACCTGAGTTAAGTTAAAGCAGAGAAGGTAGAGGGAGAGCCAGCAGACAGCTTTCCCTGGCCCTGACTTGGAAGGGTGGGAACAAGACCCTCTCATGAGATAGGGCACTGGGTTTTTCTTCTAGCCCTACAGCATCTTGCTGTGTGGCTTAGGGGGAGTTACTTGGCTCCTCTGAACTTCTCTGAGGTAAGATCACATCCTTCTTGTCCTGGGCATGCACAGTGCTGTGCTGGTTTGGGGAGTTAAAGTAATGGATCTACCTCTGAAAGCTCTGTAGCCTGAAACAAGATTCTTAATCCCTCTGTGCTTTACATTTTTCATTCTTGTAAAATAAAGGCAAGATCTGTACCCACTCCACAAAGTTGTGTGGATTAGATGACTCACTGCTGTGCTGTGCTCGAGAGACACTAGCACCTACAGTGCCACAGGCCTCTCTGTTGTAATTGTTTGCCCATCTGGTGAACACAAAGTTTTGGAGAACTCAATGCATTCAGATTCTAGAGCAGGGGCTGGGTTCAAATCAGGTTCTTCTAGTTACTCAGCAGTGATGAGCCCTGCCTTGCTGTTATCTGGGTGAGCCTTAGCAGGGTGGGGCATGCTCAGTGGTGAACAATGACAGCCCATGGTCACAGTCACTGTCTTGACTGCTTCCTTTTGTTTTACATCCCTGACACTGTAAAAGGGTGCACCTACTTCTGGAGTCCACAGCAGAAAAATGGAACATGTCCATGAAACCTTTAGGTCCAGCCTGTCTAGCCCAGGGTGCCGAAGGAGGGGCAGGCACCATACCTACCTCTGGCTTGTGCGTTGGAACACTCAGGGACAACAGCTCCCAGAGGCCAGTTTCCTAGAAAGGTAAAGACTGAGTCAGCTGTGGCGTCCTGAGGGTGTGTCTGAGCAAACTGTGGGCTCAGGGAGATAGCTGCCTCTCCTGGACACATCGTCTGCACACGAGTCAGTCTCAGCTCAAGGTGAGTTACATGTCTGGCTTCTCAGAGCCGTTATTTGGAAAGATTAGCTTTCTGTGGTTTTGATAATTTTTATCCTAACATTTTATTATAATTTTTTTTAGCCAGGGTCTCGTGTGTCATGTATCAGTCTTGCCTCAAACTCACTCTGTAGCTGAGCTCCTGATCCTCCCCACAAGTGCTGGAATTACAGGTGTGCACAATGCCTGAGATTGAAGCCAGGGCTTCGTGCATGCTAGGCAAACACTCTGCTCACTGAGCACACCCACAGCCCCTTAACTATGAGAAATGCTACAAACACAGCGAAGCCGAGTTTCATAGACGACATTTGCGTGCTCGATACAGCCTTCTATTAACAATTTCTGCCATTGCTTTATCATGCTCCCACCCACCCGTCTATGCTCTACTGATTTTCAGGGAGGTGTTGGGATTGAACTCAGGGCCTCACACATGTCAAGCTCATTTTTGACCTCTGAGCTACCTTGGATGCTTGCTCCATTGGTTTTCCAAAATCACAAATCATCATAGAGAAAAACTATAGAAATATCTGAAGTAAAATTCACCCAATATATCTTTCCTTTTCTCTCTGAACCCAATTCTCAGAGGTAACTATTGTTGACATTTTGAAGTATCTCCAGATGGACTTTTTCTGCTCACACACAGGCGTGACCAGAGAGGAGCATTCTGGCCCACATAGCCCTGTGCCTCATTAGTGCCACTCAGTGCCAGGACCTGTAGAAGCATCTTGTTCTTACAAAGCACGGCGTCTTCGTTTGCACGACCTGCAGTCTCAGAGAGTTTACTGGTTGCTTAGTGATGGGCCACGAGTCAACTTTGAGTTTTACTCTGTAGCAAATGTGGCCCTAAAGGGCACCCTGCAGCTGGGTTCCTGCCCACCAGTGTAAGACTTTCTTCAGATGTAGGCTTCAACTGTAACAGTCTCAGAGCTGTCACAGCTGCGTGGGGTACAGGGAAGAGCAGTGGGAGACAGGAGACCTCATCTCCAGTCAATCCGGCTTGTGGATGACCTTGAACCAGCCACTTCTCCAGTCTGGGCACTCATTTGTGTAACTATTTAAAATAATTTTCTTTGTGTGATGTAACACTTCTGGATGTGGCATGTTCCACTTATGGTGTCACGTGGGCACTTGAAAATTTTGCAGATTTTGGATTTCAAATCTGAGTTACAGATGCTCAACACACACACACATATGCACTTTGAATACATAATTTCTTGTACATATGTTATTAGATATAAAGTTAGAATGAGACCAGTATTTTGAAAGAGGAAGAGAAAGGAACAAAAGGGGGAGGGAGGAAGGGAAGAAGGAAGGGAGAGAGAGAGAGAGAGAGAGAGAGAGAGAGAGAGAGCGAGAGAGAGCACTTCCTTAGATCTTTAGATACAGTAGTCTTGAAGGGGCATTGTGAGGAGATGACATTCATACTGAGACTACCAATGAGAGAAGAATGTTCTAGGCAGAGCCCAGTATGTGCAAAGACCTGAGCTGGGAATCGGGGGAGCCTGCGTGCCTGGAATTCAGGGAGTAAAGAGACAGAGCTTGAGAGAGGCCAGGGATCAGACCGCCCAGACCCACCCAGAGGAGCCTGGCTTTTGCTCTGGGCTAGGGAGAAGCTGCTGGGGGCTTTTGAGCAGTGATATAGGCAGCCTTGCCCATTCTTCCCATCAGCCCCGGGAAGCGCTTATTCTCCTCCACCTGTGTGTGCCTCCTCACCACTGCAGAGGCCAGCCTCAGGTACGCCTTCCCTAGTGACAATATGCAGGTGGCCTTCTGGCTGCCCTGATTGTTTTAAGCAAAGCCAGCTAGTTAGTTATTGTAAGAATGCACTGTTAGAACCCGACCTCTGCCAGGCCACACACTATACTTACAGTGGCTTCCTCTCACAGATCCCGGCAGGCACCTTCAGAGACACTGCCTGTGAGTCCTTAGCTATCAGACTCGTCCCTGGGAAGTGAGAACACCAAAGTCCTCACACCTTCACACCCTGCTCCCCACCCCTACCCTGCCTCCTGCCTGGAGATCATTCTGTCCTTCCTTCCTGCCCACCTCCCAGCACTCACCGAGGAGTCTTGGGGCTCCACGAAGATCTCCTGGCTCATGTACAGACAGGACAGGATGTCATTGTAGATTTCTAGCCAAAAGGCAAAATCTGCCGTGCTGTCCTGGGCTAATCCTGGGAGAGGTGGGGGAACCACATGCTCTGGCCTTGAAGCCCGCTGGTGTGGGCCACAGGGAGTCACAAGCTTCAGAGAAATGATGGAAGAAAAGATGGTCAGTGGGGACAGCTCTCCTGGTGGCACCTGGTCACAGCTCACCTTTCTGACCACAGCAGGCACAGTTTCATTTGAGTCTACCAATAGCATCACCAGGAGGGAGTCATTATGGTCACTCTCTGACCACAAGGAAACTAAGGCCCAGAGAGGTGATGTCACTCACTCAAATCCCACACGAGAAGAGGTAGAGCTGAGCCCCTGAGCCTCGCTTCCTTGCTCCCATCAAGCTCCACTCCATTCTCTGAACCCTGGCCCTCCTGGGCCTTCTTCTCCCTCCTGCCTTCCATTACAGAGAGACATCAAGGAGCAGTGGACAGAAGCTGGGCAGTCCTCAGCCATTCTCTGCCCTCAGTTTCCCCATCTGGGAGCTGACTCAGCTGCTTTCCTGCTGGGTCTGGCTCACTCGCTGGTCGGCGGCCTGTGGCCTCCCCGTTCTCTTTCCTCTTTTGCTGACCATTCCCCCTTCCCACTCCTCGCTCTCCTGTCTTCCTCTTCCTCCATTGCTCCCTACCCTGTGAAGCCCCATCTCCCTTTCTCCTTGCCTGTCCACTCCCGGCAGGTTCCCCAAGGGGCCCATGGTAGCCTAGGGTTGCCCACCTGCACTGTCATCAGGATGGCTCCCTCTGTGAACTCCGTGGTGGTCACATAGTACTGGAAATCGTTGGGACCCGAGATGATTGGAGCTATGGTGCAGAAATGAAACCTAACTCAGCCGGAGGTAGAGGTGGGAAGGATGCTGCGGGAGGCAGGGAGAAATCCCTTCTCCTCTGCTCAGCCTTAAGTTCCTTGATGGCTGAGCACATGCCTCCTAGAACAAGGGACAGTTATTGCATGCTGTCATTTGTGCCAGGTTGTTAATATTATTCTAACAGGCATTATCTGTGGGCCTTTCATTGATCCTGTTTGACAGATAGGGAAACTGAGGCTTGGAGGGGAAGTGACATATGAAGGTTACAAGCCATATTGTCCCCTCTTTTTCCCCATTAGAAAGTATCCCCCCTGTAGGTAGGACTGTCCTGTCTCTGGGTATATTCCTCTAGACGGTGCCTGGCACATGGCAAGGGACAGTTGACCAGCAGCAACATACGGAGAGCGATGTGTAGCAGGTCTTCCAGCAGGAAGTTGAGCAGGTTTGTGGCCACAGGGCACACCTAGAGAGAAGGGAAGTGGGGGTCCTGCTGGCATGAGGCCGAGGTAGAGAGGCTCTCTGGGGGACGCCCCTCCCCTTGGTGACTCACGATCTTCTGGAGGAGGAATGGCAGTGATTCCTCCAGGATCTCAGTCACCAGGTTCAGCAGCTGGTTTGGCAACAGGGTCTCTGTTCTAGGGGAGGGATGACAAGGTAGAGTCAGTCATGCAGTGCGCCAAAGGTATGGGCAGGGAAGGGGGAGCTGAGCACCACCGAGGCAGGACAGCAGGAAGGCCCGCAGCGACGACCTTTTCCTTCCCTGGCATTCCCACCTCCTCTCCATTTTCTCCTTCCTGCCTCCCCGCTCCATGTGCTTTCTCTCCAGTTTTCTGCGTTATGTCCTGATTTGTATTCTCTCCTTCATAAAGGTCTTTGGGATTTTTCAAGCAGGAAGTGGCCCCACTGACAATGGGGAGATCATGTCCTGCTTCCTGGAGGCTTTGGGTTGTGTCAATAGATGAATGATCGACCTCCTTGGGTGTCAGTTTCTGTGCTATGTAAGTGGGTTAGTACACCTCCTCCCCAGGACCACTCCATGTGGGCTGGGCACCGTAAGCAACGCAACTGAGGCTCCCAGAAGTCAGGACCTGGCCAGGACCCACTATTAGGATTAGCGAAGCAGAGGCTGAGTCTTAACCATGACCTTGAGTGTGGAGGCAGGAGAGGCTGACAGACAGGTGGCATGGACAGTCTGTGTCTTTGAAGGAGAGGCAGCCCCAGCTCTGGGTTTCAGAGAAGGACCACTGCAGAAAGGGCTGGGCCAGTGCAGGAGGAGCCACTACCTATCACAGCCAGGGGAGCCTCAGAAGCAGCACCAGGTACTACTTACTGCTTCAGGACCTCAATGTTCAGGCTCCCAGGGGGCGCATGGCACTCCTCGAAGGCCACCTGGGTCTTGTTCCCTATCTGTTCTAGCCGTACTCCAATGCGTATGTTCTTGATGGCTTCTAGCCATAGGATCCTGTAGGGACAGTATGTCTGGGCAGGCTCCCAGCCAGACTCCAAGGTTGAGACCAGAAGTCATGAGCTGGCTGTTGCTGCTGCCAGCAGGCTTGCATTAGAAACCAGGAGAGCTATTTAAAATATGGAATCTGCTGGCAGACTGGGCAGCACCGAGCCAGTGTCCTCACAGGGCATCAGACACCTGCCCTGAGTGTGACCTTGAGATGGGACACATAGTCTCCCAATTGCCGAGGTCCGTGGGTCATGAATCTTACTATTACCACACTATCCTAACCAAGGCGATAGTATGTTCCTCAGGGAGCAGAGACACATTTCTCAGGGCCCCCTACTCTGTCATAGTGTTTCCTTGGGCTTATATCTGTCATCCAAGCGCTAACTAAGGGTCCTGCTTAGCTCCCAACTAAGCAGAATCGTTCTAGGGGGAATGGTCATAGAATGCTCCGTCATTAAGTGGTAAAGTCACACCAAAAAGTCATATTCACAAGAAAGGCAGGAGCTGGCATGTTCCCAAAGTAGCGTCCCTACTTCACAAGCCAACATGGGTCTGTCTCACTGCTGATGCAGGTGGCCACAGGTACAACCACTCACAGTTCAGAGCTATGTAGGTAGACACTTTGCTTACTGTAGCAGGGAACTGGAATTATACCTGGTTATAGACTCATGTCCAGGGAATGAACACTCCTGCTTCAGCTGCCAAGCCGGGGAATCCCAGACTCTTCCCAGACTGGCCCATTAGTGTCAGTGTGCCCACATGCACAGATAGCATGGGAGAGGGCTCTCACTGCAGACTCACTGTATGATCCTGGGCAGGGCTCTTCCCCATTCTGTACCTGTTTCCTCATAAGTCAGTCTCTGAAACATGCCCAAGTGGAAAGGACTTGTGATCCTTGTAGTGGTCCATGGCTTTTGTTAGTCTTGCTTCCTGCAGCATGTGGGGAGGAAGTACCATGAGCACTTACTCTAGGAGTGAGAGGTACAGGTTGCAGCGCAGTGTGATCTGCAGCAGGCTGTCACTTAGAATTTCCAGGGTGACTTCCGGTCCCTTGGCATCTTCTATGACCAACCTATGGGAGGCATGTGGGTGATGTGTCTGGCTCCGTGCATGTCTGGAGTAGCTAGAATGGGAGCTGACGCCAGGAGAAGTGGAGACAGCTTTGGGATAGTCTGTCCTTGCCCACTGGCCTGCCAGAGACCACAGAACTCAGCTTCTAGTTTCTAAGCCTTGAGGATCTTGCCTTTCTCTGGGTCAGCCTCTGAAAAATCAGGAACTATGGCTTAAGTCTGTGCACACACAGTCATCTGAATCCAAGTACAAGCCTCTGGGGCCGAGGCTGTGGCTCAGTGGGAGAAGCCTTGCCTTGGGATCCTGGGGTTGATGCCCAGGACTAGGGAATAAGGCTGTACGAGCATCTCAAAAGAAAAGCCAGCAGGCAAGGGCGTGGAGATGCAAGAGTCCTGGCAGCCCGTCTGCCATCCACGAAGGAGCTATGGGCTCTGCTGAGCATCCTCAAGCACTGTGCTCCCTTCTGAGGGCTCAGGTGCCTCCTGTCCCTGGGCTCAGAGGGGTCAAGGTCGCACTATGGACACCAGTGTCAGCTGGTAATTCCCCTGGAGCCACTGAATCAGGCAGCAACATGTTCTGTCACAGGGCAAACCTGGCCACCAGCATGGGACCTTCTGGAGGGGATTTTTTTCCTCTGTTTGTTTCAAAACAGGGTCTCATATAGTCTAGGCTAGTCTCACACCTCCTGTGTAGCTAAGGACGAAACTTCTGATGCTCTTGCCCAGCTGAGGATATTTTTAGGATCAGACCATGTTGTGCTTTCCTTTGTTCCCCCCCAAGCCATGTCCTGGGATAGGATAGGCTTATAGCCATGGCATGGCTACCCAGGTGAGGTGGGGGAATCAATAGACAGTGCCAATACTTGGCATGGCTGGTGTGGTATTTGACTGTGCTGCCTCCCGATTCTCCCTGGGCATTTCTCCTCACACGATAATTCCATGAATTCTTACTCCATTTCACACTCGCCAGAAAATCCCTTTTGGAGCCTGGGGTCTTAGGAACTATGGGTCTTTCCTTGCTCGTGTTGGGGAAGGACTCATGCATTCAGGGCTGAGCCTGTGGCTATGAGGGAGACATGCCCCCAGTCAAAATCAGTACCATTCATTAAGGTGGGTTCTGTTCTGCTAAGAGGCTCCAACCCAGGGCTTTCAGGGTTGAGCAGACAGCATGGTGGGGCATCTGGGGACCGGCTAAGGGACTATAGACCTGACACTAACGTTTGACATGTGGAAGGTCAGGACAGGTGTGGCCAGATTTTCGTTTTAAGGACAATCAGAATTATGGGTGAAGTCATACTAGAGTAGCCTACACTATAACCCAACATAGCTGTGTTCTTACAGAAAGGGAATTTGGACCCAGGAGGATGCCCTGTGAGATGGCAGTATCAGGCATCTGGTACCAGCACCAGTGATTGCTAGTGGATGCCAGGAGCAGTGGCTGAGCCAAGCTTCCAGGAAGCAGGGCAGACCCCTGCCCTGGCCTCCATATTCCACAGGGAGACCACTTGGCTCTGAACACTTCAGTGTGGCTGTCCTTGCAAACTCATACAGTTGGGAAACCTGGACTTTGAGGAAAATTCTTGTTATTCAAATGTAGGCGATTAACTGAAACTACTTTGGAAACACTGTTCAGATTTGTAAAGTGTTGGAGTGGGGAACCACAGAGGACACTGCACTGCCAACCCACTTTAGTGTAGACCCTGCTTCCTTCCTAGGGATGTTTGGAGAGGCCTGGAAAGGTAGCCACACAGTAGGAGGAAACCTGCTTCGTGCATTTGAGGTTGGGGAGACGCTGTGGACCCCAGGTTGCCAGCCCACCTCTGTTCCACTTGACAGGGAAAAGCCTCCTGAAGGAGAAGAGAGGCAGAAGCTGCCTTGCTGGCCACTCACCCAGCTGTCTCTAGTAGCTTCTTCAGCTCAGGCATCGTCTTCCCAGAGAGCAGGTCCCCCACAAGTGACAGGTCCAACCCACTCTTCTTCCCAACAAACTCCTTATTGACGAAGGGCAGACGGTCCAGGACAGACACACCCTCACTTGGGGATCCAGTCACAGGCATCCTGATCACACCTTTCAGGACCTCATGTTCTATGAATAGATCTGAAATATCTGGGAACAGAGCATCTCCTCAGGGTTCATTCAGCCATTCAGCAAACACTCACTGGTACCTGTGCCCAACTGGCAAATAAGATAGGCATTCATCAACAAGTTCACACGAGGACACCAGAGCTCAGGCCTCTCTGTATTACCCAGGCTGATCTCAATGCCTGGGCTCAAGTCATTCTCCGGGCTCAGTCTCAGCTTGCCACCAAGCTCAGTCAGCAAGTCTGGGCTCCGGGAGCAGCGTGCTTCCCACTGCCCTGGAGTTGACATGTTAGCCAGGGAGAAAGACAAACTTATACTCAGGTCAGCAAGTAAAGTATGTTTTGTTACAAAGGAAACGAAACAGGGCTGAGTCAAGCATGGTGAGCGAGGAGCATCTGCCTCGGACATGATGGTCAGGGAGGGCTGCTCTGAGGAGGAGGACGAGGCTTGGGACAGACATCTCACGGCAGTGAAAGATCTCCTTATGGAAGGTTCCAGGGAGAATGACAGCTCATACAAAGGCCTCAAGGTTATGAGCGTGGTGAATTTGCAAACTGGATCCTGGAGCTGGGACAAGAAGCACCTCACAGACAAGAGGCAGGGGGGACAGTAGACAGACAGACAGACAGGCTGACAGACAGACTGGCAGGTGCTGTATCTGGACAAGGCCATTGAAGTTTCACCAGAGGACTGTGGGAGCCAGAAGGATAGACCTAACTGCTACAGGGAGATGAGAAGAGATTTCTGCAGGAGAGGCGCTAAGGACTTTGTCTTCCAGGCCCAGTCGGAGTATACTACACTGAAGAGGGGAGGAAGGGAGAAGGGCCCGCACCAGCCGAGGAGGCAGCCATGACCTCTATGTGGTGGACAGGGAAGGTGGTGAGAAGACGCTGGAGGTATGGGGGGCTTTGACTGTCAGGGCGAGGACTACCCATGACAAGTGGGCCATGCAGATGTTAGAACCGAGGAGGGACAAGGACAGCAGGAAAGGCTGGTAAGTGGGAGGCCAGAGGAGGACAAGCCCAGAGCTGTCCCCTGCTCTGCCTTCTTGCAGCTCATGCCTCTCCAAGCCCACTCCCTGAGACTCACTTGTTTCCAGCCATCTTTCGCCGATCCGCAGGAGGAGAGGACTATGGGTTGTCCCTTGGGCTTGGTGCAGCAGCCCCCAGCACAACAGCGGTGTCCACATCAGCAGCATTCTCCCGTTAGGACCTGTGGCCATGGAAGTGAGAGCTCCTGTCCTCTCCAGGGACCCGCAACCCTGTGTCCCCCACGCTATACCCCCTATATCCATCTTTTTAAGTCCTAACAGTCCTGCTCTGGGCCCCAACTTGCTCATGGTGATACAGTAAGCGGCAGAGCTTGGATTTGAACCTAGCATGACTGAGTGCTAAGAATCTCTGCTTTATTTCACCATGTGATGGTGGGGCACAGCCTGAGTATGCGGGTGCTGTCAATTCTGTCCTCACCACTTTCTGAATGGACCTTCTAGAGTCTCTCAGGCCAGTGTCACCAGCTTTCTTAGAGGACGAGTTTTATACGCCAAGCTCTGGAGTGAGGGGTGGGCACGTGATGGGAAGTCAAGGCCCCTGGCCAGGGCTTGGCACACTCAGGAGTTCTTCAGGGGAAGAATCACTCCTCTTGGCCCTGTGTAGCCAGGGGCTTTTGGCCAAAACTGATAAAGCCTGGTACTGAGGTGGGGGTGGGGGCGGGAGGGGCAAACTCAGAACGTGGCCAGCAGACCCCATGGAGGAAGTGGGCTGGGCCTGGGCCCTTCCTGTTGGCACATCTTCAGCTCTTTGTGAGGGGTACAGAGGCTGCTAATGCAAGATGTGACTAGCATGGAGCCCAAGGGGGGTGAGGATATGTGTGTATGAGTGTGTGTGTGTGTGTGTGTGTGTGTGTGTGTGTGTGTGTGTGTGTGTGTGGCGGTTGAGGGGCAAAGATGAGGGTAGCAGTGTCTGTGATCATCTTGTCGCTGTATTCTCATGTCTTTCCTATGTATGTCACCTAGGCTCTCATCATTTCTGCCCAGATGTGGTCACCAATATTGCAGACAGGCCCTGGAATGGTTGCTTTGACTGTGTAGGAGCTGAGAAATGGAGAACAAGCCATGTTCATTCCTTTCTAAACCTCATTCAGAATATGATACACATGCCTATGGCTTTGGGGGGATGGTGAAGGTCACTGTGGCAATTCATACAGATGTGAGCACAGGGCCCAGTGCACAGGAAGGGTTAACAGACTGTTAGGACTATTTACATTCTATACATAAGGGAGCTGAGATGCAGAGGGATAAGTGCCTCCATCAAGGTCAGGTAGCTTGCCCAGGGAAAGCTGGAATTTGATGTCAGGGCCCAGAAAGGGCACCAAGATTTGTTGGTTCTACACAGCAGTTCCAGGCCTGAACTCTCTGCCACCTAGCTGTGCAGAGGCCCTGCCTTGTGGGGACCCAGTCCCCCTTGCTCCTATATGCATCTAGCTAGGTGAGCACATCTCCTTTCTTATTATGTGGTGTGGCCACCCCACAGCAGACAGGACTATCTCCAGTTGGCTTGGCATCTTCTCCTTTACAATTCAGGGCACAAGTAGGGTGGGTGTTCGCTCCAGTTTTATTTTCTTTTTGTTTTAAATTTAGTTCTTTGGGATTATAATATCATTACTTCATGTTTCCCCTTCCTTCCCCACACTTTCCTCCGTGAGTTCCAGCTCTCACCTGGAGATTCAGGGATGAGAGCTGGTGGAAGATGGAGTTCCAGGAAACAGCAGATACCCAGAAAGTCCAGGGTTAACCTTGGCTTGCTCTGAAGCTCTTCCTTTAGAAAACAGCACAGACTGGCAGTGAATGTTCACATGATTTGGTGGAATATGTTGGAGAAGACTAGGCTCCTTTTTTTAAGATTTATTTTTTTAAATTTATGTGTAGGTGTGTGTGCTTGAATGAGTTTATGTGAACCACGTGTATGCAGATGCTTCAGCAGTCAGAGGACACCAGATTCCCTGGAACTGTAGCTGGTTGTGAGCTTCCTGATATTGGTGCTGGGTCTTCTGTAAGAACAGTAAACACTCTTGATCTCTGATCCACCTCTCCAGCCCAAAGAGTGGGGGTCTTTTTTATTTTATTTAATGTGTATGGGTGTTTTGCACGTCTTTATGTCTTGTATACCCATGTGTGTGCTTGGTGTGTACAGAGGCCGGAGAGAAGGCATTGGATTTTGTGCCAATGGAGTTACTGATGGTGTGAGCCTTGATGTAGGCTCTGGGAATTGAACCTAGAGCCTCTAGAAGAGCAGCCAAGTGGCTCTTCACCACTGATACATCTCTCTAGGCCCACGATCTGAGTCTTTTTGAAACATGGTCTTGTGATGTAGCCCAGGCTAGTCTCCAACTAGTAATCCTCCTGCCTCAGCCTTCCAAGGAGCTGGGATCATAGATGGGTGTCACCAAAGGATAATATGTAAGACCTCACCTGGAATTTTCTCTTTGCTGTTTCTGAGACTCAGATTAAAGAGAAGGAGTTTTTTCTCTGTCAAGGAAGGGTGCAGAGCCTCAGCCTTGCCTGTGGGATTTGGAAACCCCTACCTCTAGGGCCTCCTGTCTATAGTCAGGGATGGTGTTTCAGGGTCCTGTCATTGAAGGCCAGCTCAGGAACACTTACTCTTCTTTCCCTTGGAAGGTAGAGAACAGAAGAGGGTGGGTGGGGAAGGAGCCTGAAAGAGCAGCCAGTGACAGGCTGCTGATTGGTGGTGATGGTGACTTACCAGAACCCCAGTTTGCCACCTAGTGAGGGGAGAGTCTTGCCAGTCTGTGGGGAAGGTAGGTGATTAGTCACCTCTAAGATCCCTCTAGTGTTACCCACATGGAGCAAATGGTCTTGGTTCGGGGTCCCCAGCAGCAGACTGATATCCAGATTTGAGTGGCATGTATCTAGGAGATGACCCACACAAACGTAGGGAGTGGGATGTGACCAGCTGCTGAGGGTACCCAAACTCCTTCCTGTGGGAGGATGGGAGCCACAGGAGAGCTGGGGCCCCAGAGCTGTTCCTTGCCTGGGGAGTAAGGATCCTGGACTTCTTCATCTGCCACCCTAGGAGGCCCCAGGGGATGATGGACTTGGAGAGCCTTGGCCATATTAGGGAAAGGTCTTCATGCCTGGCCACTCAAATTTGGAAGAACTTACCTTGTGGGGAAGAGGTGGCACTACAGACCTCTGTCTGACAGAGATGGTGCTCTGACACTGAATACTGTCTCTTCCCAGACACCACCCCTGTCTTCCTGTAAGGGCTTTTCTGTGACTGAAGGCTGTGGTTGGGTGTGGGCGTGACCCAGGCCTAAAGAACAGAGGCCTATTGTCTTGTCCCAGAACCCTGAGGCTTCAGGGAAGCCATGGAGTCAATGGCCCTCACGCATGTCTAAGTAGGAAAGGCCTTGGTGATAAAGTGTTCCCTGAGGTCAGGTGACAAGGGCCTGTGATGCCATGGTGTCACTGGCTGAGTGCTTCATTTAATCCTTACCTCAGCTCTGCAAGGTGAGAACCATGACTCTCCCCTTGTGACAAAGACGGGCACAGAGGCCCACCTAGAGGAAGCCGCTTTCTGTTTGTCTTGTTTTCGGAATCACAGGGCTCAGAGAACACACCACCCACTACACCAACAAGATCAACAAAAGCCACCCAAAAGGGAGGTGGTCCCAACTGTGACTACTGTCCTTCTGTGGTCATGACAAAGACTTATCCACCCCAGGTTGGCTCAGGGGTGTCTGAACCCCATCCATATGTCTCTGTTCATATCCCAGGCCTGCCAGAGGCAGAGTGAATCCCATGCTGGCCAAAACCACCCTGACAACAAGAGCCACCGGCAAGTGTTTATTGATTGCAGGGGGATAGTCTACGTAGATGGCTCCCGCACTTCCAGCTGGGACCTGGCTTGTGCTGGCCAGCTACTATCCAGGTCTTCATCAGGAGGGAGGAGAGCCAGGGTTCTAGGAGGAGGCTGGGGTGAGCTTGAGGGCACCCTGGAATTGCAGAGGAGTCAATCTGGTTAGTTTTTTGCTTTGCTCTGCTTTTCACTTCCTGCCTTTTTGGGGGTTTCCCTGCTTTTGTTCTCCATGAAGGAAGCCCGGGTATTGGGGGAACATCCGTGACCCTGAACACGCGTGTGTGGAGTGCACATCACGGTCAGAAGTGGAGGGTTTGTGTATGCACAGTAGTATCTACCAGCACTCTGTGGCCCAGTCAAAGTGTGTGTGTGTGTGTGTGTGTGTGTGTGTGTGTGTGTGTGTGTGTGTGCGCGCGCAGTGGCTGGATTCTGTAGGACAGTTGTCCTCAAGCCCACGGCGGAGCTCTAAGAAATTTTGTAAATGCAGATTCCTGGCTGTCTCTAGAGGACATCTGGGTTTTAAATAACTGTCTATTAAAAAAAAGAACCAAAACAGAGCTAAATGTAATGATTAAAACTTGCTCTGGTCTATGCCCCGCGATTGTCTTCTGATCTCTTGTCAGCTCCAAGCAAAGTAGAAGTGAGTGATGAGCACATGACCCTTGTCACCTGTGTTCTGCCATCTCCTCTCACAGGCTGGCTTTAACTCACTCTGTTTTTCACTCTCTTCCCACTGATTTAAATGTGTGGTGTCACCCAGTTCTAGAACACAGTCAATGAATTGCTGGCCACAGAGAAACCAATACAGCAAATATAGGACATTTGGCAATAGGGGGAAGATGGATTTAGATCTGTGGATTTCTCCATAATTAAATGACTTAGAGCTTGGTAGTCCTAATGGGCAACTTGGGGGCAAATGGGGACTTGTAAGAGTCACAGGTTTGGCCCCAAGTGCCTCTGTAGAGTGAGACTGAACACCTTGCCACAGAAGGATGGTCAGCAAGTCATCTGTGGGCTTTCTCGTTGCTCTGTTTTTAGCATCTCTCCCTCTCCTACGGAGCCAGAGGTTTCCTTCTGTTTGGTTTATTGTTGTGGCCAGTGTCTGCATGCAGTAGGTGCTTAATAAATGCCCACTAGCCAGCTGACCAAAATGGGCACTTCCTTGACTGGCTCATGCAGAAGTTGGAGCTAAAGCAAAAGGTTATTGGGCCAGGTTTCAATTGCAAATGTCCACTCTGCCACCAGTAGGGTGTGTGACTTTCGAGAAGATCTTGTCATTGAGTCTCAGTTTCCCCATCTGTAATAGGAATTCACACCGGATCCACCTCAGGATCTAGGTGTGAAGCTGGCCGCACAGTTGGTGTGACATCGCTGTGGAGGTTGATACTGGGTGGGAGGTGCCTGCCACCGCTACCGCCCTTTCCAGCCGAAGTCAGGAATGTTACTTGCTTATCAACCATCTATCGAACATCTACTGTGTGTCAGGCCCCACTGACCATGCTGGGGACAGCAGTAACTCTGGTCTTCTCAGGCTGAGGTCACTTAGCCACACAAGTGTGTGTGTAATCTGAGGTCTATAGTCCTTGGGTGCTACCTCATATTCAAGACCTCTTCCTCATCTGTCCTGGAACAGTAAACATCTCAGCCTCAGGGCCTTTGAACTTGCTGGTCCTTTTGTAAGACACTTTTCCCACTATCCACAGGGCCTTCTCAGGTATCAGCAAACGTCACCTTTTCGGAGAGGACTTTCCTGTCCACCCCATCAAAACCGGCATTCCACTTTTCTCTTCAGAGCCTGCCTCCTTTTACTTCCCAGCCCTTATTTACTTGATGCTGTTTATTAGTTTATATAAGTGTCTCTCTTGCTAGAATGTAGGCTCTTCTAGAGGGACAGTGTTTTCTGTTTCTGTGGCCTGAAGCACTAGGAGCCACGCCTTGCTCATATTACGCCATCAAGAAATATTCCTGAATAAGTGAGTGAAGGGATGAATGGTGTCAAGGGGAGAGAGAGCACTGATTTTCCACTTCTGGTGTCCACACCTGGCAGGGCCAGGAGTGGTGGCAGATAGGCCATTCTCAGCCCAGACAGTCTGTTTATGTCCACATGCCTCTCACCTTGTTCACAGACCACACAGATTTCTTATATCCCAAGGCTTTCACCATTGACACGGGGATTCCATTTCTCAGTTTGCCTGAAATAACAAATGTAATCAGAGAATGGTAGGTTAGTGTGGGTCTGGGTAGCAATGGGCATGCTCACAGGTCCTGGAGGTGAGCCTAGGATCTAGCACGTAGGGCCTGTTCTGTTTCCATCCTGCATGCCTGTCCTCTACCCTGGCATTCGCCTCGCCCTATCTGGCCCTCTGGCACCACCTTCTGGTTGTCCCACAATGCACCTTGCATCCTCTAACACTTCTGCTCAAGAACAGCCATTACCCACTGCAGAAGTTTCTCTACCTGAGATTTTTCTGCTCATAGAGCAAGATTAAAAAGGTGATGATGTCACAGGTACCAGTCTCCCCACCCCTCACATACATCATCTCATTCTCACCTCTGAGGAAAGTACTCATATTTATCCCTTTCACAGATGGAGAACCCAAGGCTCAAGAGGACCAGGCAGTCTGCTCAAAGCCAGGCAGCCAGCAAGAGGAGTTGGGCACTTGAGCTCAGTCTGCCTTTGGCCCCTTCAGTGAGTTCCAGCTGTCTGTTCGCACCTGATTCCAGCTGGCCCCATGAATCTGGTGTCTGCCTGCTCTTCCCTGCTTGCCTTAGAACTGTCCTTAGTAAAGGACCAGGCTGGGAGGGGGAGGCGAAGGGGGAGATTGGGAGGGAATTGCAGGAGGGGGAGGCAGAGGGAGAGGCAGGAAAGTCTTCTCCAGTTGGTGACCAGGAAGGCTCCTTGGAGCAGAAAGAATTTGAACTAGGTTTGGAAGATGGGTGGGTGTGGTAGTTTGAAAAAAAAATGATCCCCAAAGGGAGTGGCACTAGGAGGTGTGGTCTTGTTGAAGGAAGTGTGTCACTGTGCGGGTGGGCTTTGATTTTGCCTATGCTTAAGCTACCCCCAGTGTCACAGTCCACTTCCTGTTGCCTTCTGATCAAGATATAGCCAGCACCATGTCTGCCTGCACACCACCAAACTCCCTGCCATGATAATGGACTAAACCTCTGAACTGTAAGTGAGCCACTCCAATTAGATGTTTTCCTTATAAGAGTTGCCATGGTCATGGTATCTCTTCACAGCAATAGAAATCTTAACTAAGACAGAAGTTGGCACCAGGGACCGGGGTATTGTTGTGATAGGCCTGACCATGTTTTTATTGGAGGAATTTGGACTTTGGTACTTTGGGTTGGGAAAGCAGTGGAATGCTCTAAACCCTGCTTAATGGGCCATACTAGTAGGAGCATGGAAGACAGTGGTGCTGAGAACGATTTGAACTGTGGGGATCAGAGAATGTTAGCATGTGGCCTAGAGGCTGTTCTTTGTTCTTGGGATATTCTGGTGAGGGAAGTGGCTGCTTTTTACCTTGTCCTAAGAGTCTGCCTGAGACTAAAATGAAGAGTTTTGGATTAATTCTTATGGTAGAGGGAATCTCAAACAGCCTAGTATAGACTCTGTTGTGTGGTTACTAGCGTTAACTCTGATGAAGATTAATAATGAAAAGTAGCAAGCTGAGCAAATAAAAAATACAAAATGTACAGATTGAGAAAAGGGGCACCAGAAAGTGGAATAGAGATAAATCCTGTGTTCAAAGAGATAAACAGATTAACAAATGGAATAAAGGGAGTGAAGACCTCAGGACACTATCCCACCCAGCTAAGTTTCCTACTTGTGAAAAGGAATTAAAGGAAGTCTTAGAGCCAGGTGTGGTAGTGCACATGCCTTTAATCCCAGCACTCCAGAGGCAGGGGCTGGTGGATCTCTGAGTTTGAGGCCAGCCTGGTCTATAGAGCAAGTTCCAGAACAGCCAAGTTACCTTAGGCAATGAAGGTAACCATCAAAAACAGAAAGATGGTGAAGATTGAGTAAGGAGGCCATGTTCCAGCCCCAGCAAGCAGCAGAACTTGGCAGCTTCAGGCATGTAGTTCTGGCTTTAGAGTTTAGGATAGAAGAAAGGGGCAATGGAATTTGCCTCCACATCTAAGGAAAGTCACTGAGGCCAGGCATGTGTCAGGGATGTCCCTGAATGGAGGCCTAGAGAGGCCATTGCATAAAGCTGTAAAGTTGAAGCCTAGATTGCCTTGGAGATTCCAAGATGTTGGAGATGCCAGAGTCATGGGATACCTGCTGAGGAAAGCTGCAAACAGGGAGTAGAACCTGTGGTGATATTTTAATTGTGCTGAAATGTGATTTTATTTGTATGTTAATAAATAAAGTTTGCCTGGAGATCAGAGGTCACATAGTGAGGTCACATAGAGAGCCATAAGCAGAGTCAGGCAGTGGTAGCACATGCCCTTAATCTGATCACATGGCAGGCAGAGTCTCTGTGTGGTCAAGGACACAGCCAAGCATGGTGACACGAGCCTTTAATTCCAGTACCAACCATAGAGACCTGGAGGTCTGTATAGACAGGCAGTGACAAGGAAGTCATGTGACTTGTCTTAGAGCCAATGAGAAGGCAGAACAGAAAGGCAATAAAAACACAAGTCAGACAGGAAGAAGCTCTCTCTGGGGAAGTAACAGTGGCGGTGAGGTGGTAAGATAAGGTATTCGTGGCTCTTTGCTAGTTCTCTGATCTCTTTGGCTATTACCTCTGTATTTGGCTCTGTGTTTCTTATCGAATAAGACTGTTTAGAAATTGGACTACAGGAACCAGCCCAAGAGAAAGAAGTGTGTTGCAGTCAACAAAGCTGAACGGAGTTGAAGATCTGAAGAGCACTTTGACATCAGACATGGAGATGCAGAGTTTGGAGTTTGTCCAGCTGGTTTTTTGGTCTTGCTTTGGTCCAGTATTTCCTCTCTATGCTCCCTTCTCTACACTTTGGAATAATAATGTATATCCTGTGACATTATATGTTGGAAGTATGTCATCTATTCTTTGATTTTTGATTTTATAGGGGATTATTGTTAAGAGATTTTGTGAATCTCAGAAGAGACTTTGAACCTTAGACTTTTAAATAAATTTGAGACTGTTATAGACTATAGGGACTTTTGAAGTTGAACTGAATGCAGTTTTACATTATGCTATAGCTATAAGCCTTTAGGGGACTAGGGAGTGGAATTTGGTGGTTTGAAAGAAAATGGCCCCCCAAAGGGAGTACCACTATTAGGAGGTGTGGCCTTGTTGGGGGAGGTGTGTCACTGTAGTGGTAGGATTTGAGTTCTATGCTTAAGCTCCTCCCAATGTCACAGATCACTTCCTGTTGCCTTCTGATCAAGATGTAGCCAACATCATGTCTGCCTGCACACCATCATGCTCCCTGCCATGATGACAATGGACTAAACCTCTGACCTGTAAGTGAGCCACCCCAATTAAATGTTTTCCTTTATAAGAGTTGTGTTCATAGTGTCTCTTCACAGCAATAGAAACCCTAACTAAGACAGCCGGTCACGAATAAAAGGGGCTCCGGGGGAAGGCAAGAGATTCGGCAGCTTAGGAGAGGGTATTGGGGACTGAGGGACTCACCATTCTCATTGGGCAGCAATGTGTATTCCAGGATCTTGGTCAGGGTGCCCTTCAGGATTTCAGGCTGTGAGGAAGAAGGAAGCCATTACCAGGCTGATTGCCAGGTCCTCTGGGCTAATACAGGTTTCCTAACTTGTCCCCCATGACAAGGGCAGCCAGCAGACATGTGCTGGAATACCAGGCCTCCTGCAGGCTGGAACTGCCGTAGTCAGACCAGAGAGACTTTGAAGAGGCCCTCACTGCTCTGGGTGTGGCTCATTGAAAATGGCCTACACTCAGAATTCCCCGAGGGAATTCTGCTTTTGAAGAAAAGCCAGATGTCCCGATTTTTACAAGCCTTGCAATAATATATTGTTTTTTAAACCAAAATTCACAGAAACTAATGAGGCACCAGGTGTGGTAATGGACACCTACAATCTCAGCAATCAGAAGGTAGAGGCAGGAGGACTGCCATGAGTTTCAAGGCCAGTTCCATAGCTACATGGTGAGACCTTGTCTCCAAAACAAAGCAAAAGAAAAAGCACCACCAACAAAATAAAGCAAAGCAAAATAGAAAATAAACAAGCAAAACCACCACCTATAACAACAACAACAACAGCAACAATAACAACAACAAAACCCAAAGTAATATAAAACCCTAAAGACTCAGTCTAGCTGAGCTTTCTTCAGGCTAGGAACTTGGGAAACTGAGGACCAGAGGGGAGGGGCCGCCCAGGGTCAGTGGAAGGACTTTGTTTATAATAGAGAGTGGGTGCACATCTGTAGTGATTGATGTTCTCAGCTATGTCTGCATACAGTGGGTGCTCAGTAGAAAGGGGAGTCTGCAGGCCAAACTTTGGAGGGTAGTGAGAAGACCCCCAGCCCACCCTGGGGTTCCTGTGATATCTCTTTAAAGTAAATCCTGGGCGGTGTCTCATTTTAGAATGGCCCATTCTGGCCCCGGTGCCCTTAGAGATAATCTGTTAATACTTACATCGAACAGTTCAATATCTGAGATCATCAGCTTGATGCGCTCAATACTGTAACAGAAGATACCCATGAGAGTGGTCCCTTGGGGTCTCAGTCAATAACTTCACTTACTGAGGACCTGCTGAGTGCCAGGCAGGCTCTCAGGAGACAATGGTGAAGCAGGGAAGGTACCCACTTCATGATGTTCACATTCTAAACGGGGAGGACAGTGGCTCAAAGGCGGAAAATCACCCAGGAATGAGGGAGGATTGGTGAACTAGTTAGCGAAAGTCCTTTCTAGACGGTCCCTAAATCCCATTCAACTACTCGTGTAAAAATGCCAGCCTGGGCAACAGAATAGTTTGATAGTTTGATTTTTTATCTGTCTGTCTGTCTATCTGTCTGTCTATCTGTCTATCTATCTATCATCTATCTATCTATCTATCTATCTATCTATCTATCTATGTATCTATCTATCTATCTATCTATCTATCTATCTATCTATCTATCTATCTATCTATCTATCATCTTACCCTGTGTGGGCTGATCTAAATGCTTCCCTGAGCCTAACTTTATCACTGGAGCCTCCTGTTGGAGTCCCTGAACTCAGTCTGGGACAGAAGGTGGTTGACCTTGCAGGGCTGGCAGGGGCACAGATGTCACGTCTGTGCTAGGCCCAAGGGTTCAGTATCTGGGGCTGTTACCTCTTTGTCTTGAAAAGTGTCAGAATGGGCCATTGTAAGCCTGCGGTGGTGCATGGCAGGCCAGCCCTGTGGTAGGGTTGGCTTGCTCTGTGGCTCCTGTAAAGTCCTTTCCTTTTCTATTTGGAATTCATCCCTTAAGGTGGACCAGGCTTGGCAAGGCAGCCTTCTGCCATCAGCCCTCTCTGGTGCCCCCTGCTGGCGGTTTAAAGAAACCCACTGCTCTGGCACCTCACACAGATACACATTTACCTGATGTTACTGAAGTCTAGCATAAGCCGGTCACCTTCTGTGAAAAACTGAGCTTCATAATTGGACTCCTGCAACAAGAGAATCCAGCCCTCATTTTTTGAAGAGAATGTCTCTAGAGGGAGGGTTATACAGGAAAGATCGAGGTCGAGGAAAGCTGACCCGAATTTTGGCTACTGGCTCTGTGACCTTGGGAAACAGTTTAACCTCTCTAGGCCTCACTTTCCATGCCCTAGTGCCTGTTTCACAGGTGACAGTTCAGGCCTGGGGACAATTCCAACACAGTTGGCACGTACTGGCTGGCTGCTCACTGTGCGTCAGGCAGTTCAAATGCTTTCTTCAATAAGCCCCACCACCCCTCGAGGGGGCCCTGTCAGTCCCCTGGTGTCCATGGGAGGAAACCAAAGGGCAGAGAACATCAAGGGCTCTGGTAAGCCCTAAGCACCATTAGTAAGATTGCAAAGCTCAGAGGCTAAGTCCGGCTTGACATTCAGGGCTCAAGACTTGTTTCAACTTGACCCAGAGGCTGAGTGCTGGGCTCCATTATAGTGGAGCCTAGAGAACACTTTTTCTTGTAGTACTTCCCATCAGTCATGGAGGGGTCATTGGGGAGTGAGATTGGCCTGGAAAGTGAGCTCCCACACTGTCTTTCACTGCAAGGCCAGAATGTCAAGATGAACTCTCTGGGAGGAACCAATACACCTCTAGTCTAGAAAGGCACCCCTGAGATTGTGTAATGTAGAACTGCACATAGAGACCCCGCTATAAGGAGGAGTCAACTCCTACTCACAACAGGTACTGCTCACCCTCTTTGGGTAAGCCTGGCTGGCCTCACTCATGAGCCCACCCTTTGCCAGTCTTCTCTGCCCTCTGGAGTGCATGTGCTTGCTGCCCTGCTCTGACCCACCCCTTCATTCCAGGAGGGGCGCTGCTGCATGTTGCCTATTCTCTGAAAACTCCCCTGGCTGGAATGTAGCTGCCTTGATGGGAGTTAGGGTCCCTCTGTCCCTAGGGCTGCTGGTGGCTAATGACTGACTGATGGGCCCCCAAAGTTCTTGACTCTTGGTTCATCACTCCTCCTCTCCCTGTTCCTGGGTGACACCCCAATTCGGAACAATGACCAGGAAGACCTCCCCAGTCTTTGACCTGTGCCACAGACACTTGAACTCACAATGCCGAGGGAGAAGAAGGGCCGGACATCTGTGTTGGTTGGGAACACTTCCAGGATGATACTTTGGGCTGCTTTGGCACTGCCTTCATTCAGCACGATCTGGGGGCTGCTCTGAGTGGCCATCTTCACCATCTGGGTGGGCCCCAGCTTGTTTGCTGCCTGGAAAGACATCAGACCCACACGTCTGGTCACAGTGCACAGGCCCTCATGGCCCCTGTGGTGTTTCCAGTCTCTGTCCTTTCCAGGGCCCCTGTGTGGATGTTCTCTGATTTCTCAGCCTGGAACAGGGCTTAGAGTGACCCTCATCACTCAGCACCAGTCCACCCATCAGATTCAAGCTTCTCTGCTAGACTGAAGGAGTCTCTGGGCTTCCAGGGGATCTTGTCCCCAGAGTGGAAAACGAGAACAGCCCACATCTGTTCTCCACCGCAGAGACCTGTGGACAGAGGCAGCGATCACCCAGAAAGCTGCAGGTGAAAAACAGACCCACCTCTGCATTGATCTCCTTGATGTTCGCCTGTAGCTCACGGGCCACCTCAGGAATCTGGAGAGAGGGGAAGGGATGTGAGTCAGTTGCATTGATCAGACTGCAGTAAGAAGATCAGAGTGTGTGTTGGCACTCAGGCTCAGGAGAAATGAGGACCTTGATCAGTTAGTGACCTGTGCTGTTGGGGTGCAGCCACCATCTCTGGGTTTCTCAGGATCCAGAGTGCTCGTGAACTCCCCCAGGATATTTGGAGGAGGAAACCGGTACACGCATTCCCTTAAGGCAGAACCAGGACCCAAGTTGGATGTTAAGGGACACTTTTGGCTCTAGCATCGAACTTCAGAAAACAGGGTCTCTCTGAAGGGAGGGCAGAGCTGATCATTACTGGGAGTTCCCACCTCAGTCTCCTTGCAGATAACATAGAGGTGAGTCATCCTCTGTTCTCAGTGGGGCTTACCACAAATCTCAGCAGGATCACAAGCTCCTCCTTGGGGACCAGGGTGTTCACAATGGCATTCACCAGGTCCTGCCTCACAAGCAGGCTGAAAGGGGCCCCGTCGGGGGTGGTCTCCATCAGGGAAGCCACAGAGCTGTTGAACCACTGGGTCACCCTTGCCTGTGAGTCCAGCAGCTTGGCCTGAGGAGACACAGAACAGGGCGTGGTTTGAGGACGTTGGTACTCCATTGTATCCCATAACCACCTGGAATGAAACAACTGTGCTGAAGGGGAAATTGTCTCCCCAAATTCTCATGATGGAAACCTCATCCCAGTGTAACAGGGTTGAGAGGTGCGTCCTTCAAGAGGTGACTGGGCCTTGATGAATGGTTAGTGCTGGTGCAGGAGTGGCCTAGTCACTACTCACTACTGCAGGTAGGAGGAGGCCATTTGAAAGTAAGCTCAACCCCTGGCTGCCCTCGCTCTCCCCCTCCCCCTCCCCCACTCCTCTGTCTTCCACCATGGGCTGATGCAGCATGGAGGCCCTCCCCAGAAGATGCACCGTGCTCTTGGATTTCCTAGGTACCAGGACCATGAGCCCAGCAAGCTCCTGTTGTTTACAAACCACTCAGGTACCGTGTTCTGGCAACACAAACTAGACTAAGACAGATACCATTCTGCTTTGCATCCTCGAATTTGTGTCAGGAAGCTGAGATCAATGAAGACAGTGACTGTCAGGTACCGGGCAGCTCCACTCCTGACCGAGTCCCTCAGATTTCCTCTACCCTCCCTTCGTCCCTCCCTCAGTTTCTTTTTTCCACCCTTCCCTCTGCCCTTCTGCCTCACATTTAAAGAGATGGCATCTCCCTACGCTGCCCAGGCTGGCCCCTAATGCCTCAGCTCGAATGATCCTCTGGACTCCATCTTCAGAGTGCCCAGGATTGTGGATGCATGCTGCCGGTGCCTCGCTTGTAACTGAAATGCTTGCTTTTCACTTACGCTTCAGCCTGCCTCTCAAACCCTTTAGACGAAGGGAGGATTCGGACTGCAATGGAGCAGAGGCAGCTGTCCCATGCTGTGACTTCAAGGGACTCCTGAGAATAGGTCTGGGACTCCCACCACCCACGGGGAGCACTCCCTGTAGGTGTACAGTGTGATATTTTATGGAGGTCCACCAGTCCTGAGTGCTTCCTGTCTGGGAAGCCAGTATGGTTTCATCTCATTGTCTCCTAGGAATTGTATTTTATAGTCAAGGAAACCGAGGCTCAGAGAGGTGAAGAAACCTGCCCACAGCTACACAGCCAGGGAGTCAGGGATCCAGGAAAGTTAAGGCCATATGATCCTTGAGGATGCCTCTGTCCTCAGGCCATGTTACAATGTTAGTAGAAGTCTGGGGTTTGGCAGGAGCTTGCCTGAGAGAAAGACCCAGGGACCCATACATATATAGGGTCAAGGTCTGAGGTCAGGACCCCGGGGGGTGGGGCATGAAGTTCTACCTGCTGGCTTTCACAGGGTACTTAGGGTCTGACTTCATCAACTGCATACCCTGATGCTGTGTAGGTATTGGACCCTGGGTGGCCACAGAAGAGCAGCTGTTCCCCAACGTCCCCACTTTGCTCTGAGGTCTGCACACTCACCTTCAGGTTGAACACGATATTACTGTCCTGGATAGCAGGAGACAGAAGGCCAAAATCCAAGGCTCCAGGGCTGAGGGCAACGGGTGCTTCTCAGGGCAAGAAGAAAGTTTGTGAGGATGGAGGGTGGGGTTGGGTGGGGTGGTTTTCTACTGCTTCCAGCTAGGGACACTGCCAGAGTCAGGAAAAATGATGCTGTTGGTGGTAACTATGGCAACGATTACAGGGACCATTCAAAACACCAACACAGAGCTAGACTTTTCTGTGTATAACTGGAACCCATCCAGTCCTTTGCCAAACCTGAAGTGCTGTTTATGACCTGTGCCTCCCTCACCTCACTGTAACCCACTCCTCAAGGCAGGTAGGGGCTGGGCACTGAACTCAGGTGTGCACACATTAGTTCATCCATCACCTGTGTGTGCCTTGGTTTTCCCCACTTGGTGGACAGAGAGTGGAGACTCTGCTCAGCTGTTGGGTGGACAATGAGAGTGCATGTGAATGTGCCTGTCCTCCTCCAGCCCTGTCACTAAGATCAGATGGACCTGGGAACTCCCGTGACATTAATATCTTCTCTTCTCTTCTCTTCTCTTCTCTTCTCTTCTCTTCTCTTCTCTTCTCTTCTCTTCTCTTCTCTCTCTCTCTCTCTCTCTCTCTCTCTCTCTCTCTCTCTCTCTCTCTCTCTCTCTCTCCCTCTCTCTCTCTCTCTCTCTCTCTTCCTCCTAGAGTCTCATACATGCTAGGTAAGCCATGGCCGTACCAACCCACAGCTAATTGGAACAGGAAGAATCAGGTTCCGGCTTTCCGTACCACGAACCTCCTCTGTAAGCTCAGAGATTTCCCCACGTGTGCAATGGGGCTGTTGAGTGGGCCGAGGAAGTGAGACAGAAATGCCCCGTCCTGGATTTAGCTCTCGTGTGCACCAGGGGCTTTACTTGTTCCCCTCGTCTCGCTCCGGCTACCCTGTGACGCGCCTCTTTAGATCCTAAATCAGCACACAGTAGGGTTTTCTTCCCTCTTGTTGATTCCCACTCTGAGGGGGTTGAGAAGGACCAGTTTCCAGGGTTGAGGGCAGAAGCCCATATTGTCTCCTCTTTGTGCTCTCAGGGAGGGAGAAAGACATCTGTTCTGGGCACATAGCTCACTTCTGCCCTTGTTCTCTCCTCTCAGTAGCACACAGCAGTCAGCTTACCATCCATCCATCCATCCATCCATCCATCCATCCATCCATCCATCCATCCATTTGTTTTTAAGCAACTCCATGCTAGGTAGAGAATTCTATATGACCAGAACTTTCCTATAACCTTTAAGTGCTGAATTCAATCCTTTGAGGTTGGGAGGTAGAAAGCCCCATTTTACAGATGAGGAAACTGAGGACAAAGGCTAGAGTGACTTCTCCCAGATCAAGGAGCAAGTCAGCAGCAGAGCTGGGCTTTAACTCAGCTCTGCCTGAGTATCTGCTGATACAGAACAGTGGTTCTCAGCCTTTGGGGATTGTATATCAGATATCTTGCTTATCAAATGTTTGCATTGCAATTCACAACACTAGCAAAATTACAGTTATGAAGTAGCAATAAAATAATTGTGTGGTTGGGGGTCACCATAACGTGAGGAACTGTATTAAAGTGTTGCAGCCTTAGGAAGGTTGAGAACCATTGTCTTAGAACCTTGCACACATAAGGTGATCATGAAGTTGCGGCATCTAGGCAGGGCTTAACAAGTGCTTATGCACCGGTGCTGGGCCCAAGGCACTGATGGGACATGAGGAGGTGGTCTCTCCTGGGTAAAGGTGGGGCCTGAGGTCCAAGCCTGTAGTTAAAGGAAAGACAGTGGAGACAGCAGAGCCCCTACCTGTTGCCAGCCTCAGGAAGTCATTGTACATGTCATCGAAGGCTTGCTGGATCACAGGGCACAGCTGCAACAGCACAAACACAGGGCCACCAGTGAAGAGCCAGTCCCTTGCCCACGGCGTCCTGGGCCTGGTCTCCACCACCCTTATCCCACTGCAGTGTCCCAGCTAGTAAAATGTGCATCTGTGGAGTGGAGGACTCACAGATCTGTCCATCTCTGTCCCTCCTTCCTGTTCAGAGTCCATGGCTGTCCTTCGGGCCATTCAGGTCCTTTTTGCAATGGTTTGCCCTTTGCCTTGTACCCAGATTGTGCCTGGCCTACCAGCTACCCTCTCCAGGACACCCATGATTGCTCAAAGGAGCCCATGGTTCCTTAGAGGAAGCCAAGAATTCACTTGTTCATTCCATGAGAACTCATAGAGTTCCTCCCATGTCAGACTCTTAGAGCAGAAGCCCTCTGGGCTGTCCCAGCAGACGCTAAGCAGTGTCTGTATCTTGGTGAGTTTCCAGCCCCAACACATCCCTGTGCCACCAAGGAGTTCGCTGCCTAACATGGACAGCACCTCTCAACAGGGAACGATTTTGGTCTCTGGCAAGACACTGTGAGGCATTTTTTAGTTATCATAATGTAGTATATGAGCCATACTGACATCTAGTGGACAGAGGTCAAGGATGCTACTACACATTCCTCCCCTCAGCCCAGCCCCAAAGTATCAAAAGTATCAGTAGTCCCCAAAAGCAGTGTGGATTTAGGGGTTCTACTGAAAGGGGGTAAACATTTGCCTTGCAGTCTTTAGGACCCATGGACCTTTTGATGTTTAGCTGTTTAATGGAGGGACCATCTCACTGGCTACCCACTTCAATATTCTTGTGTGAGGGAGGGCAGTGCATTTTGAGAAAGGCTAACTTGTGAACAAAGGTACTCTGCTTCCATCAACTTTCCTGACCCATGACCCAGAGAAGAGGAGGGATAGGTGGGGAGACATCTTGACTCACACAGCCAGGGGACCGACTATTCCCTGCAGGAAAGAGGCATCTTCCACAATACCCCATCCTTTACTTCCTTCGACCCTGGCCACATATCTGAGTCTGGGACACAAGGTTCCCACCAGATCCATTGCTTCTGAATCTGGGGTGGGATGGAACGTCCATTTTTATAGCCTTCAGATAGTTGTGAAACACAGCCTCATTGAGCGCCATGTCCACACTGAAAAGGGCTCCTTGCTTTCCTCTATGAACTCCATCAAGAAGTCCCCTCCTCAAATGACACTCTGTGAATCACAATGGTGACCAATGACCCCTGCCTCAAGTCACTACAAATCCATGAGTTAGAATTAGCTTAGAATTCAAAGTTCATGCCATCTCTTCTGCTGGGGAATCTATTTTTTTTCTATTAAAGTATGTTCCTGGGTAAAATTTTGAAAATATTTGCATCTGGGTCCTACTCCAAGAAACTCCTATTTTTAAACAGAAAAATAAAGTTCTTAAAATGTATCTACTGGTCATATTGGCACATGCCTGTAATCCCCACCCTTGGGATATGGAGGCAGGAGGATCAGCAGTTCAAGGCTAGCCTGGGCTACATGATACCCTTGACCCCACTCCTATAACATTCTCATATAAGTTGATAACAGGTTATGCCCTTCTCTAAAAAAAATTGGATTGAAGAACCTGCATTCTCCTGAGCCAGATGACCAAGGTAGATGGATTATCCGACAATCACTGCCATCGGAACCTCTGAACCTGTGAATTTACTGTTATTTAGCAAATCCTGACATTGTGGAAAGACATGTATGTCTTCATATATGTTTCTGGCACAACATGCTCATGATAGTGAGACAAGATCATTTAACAAAGTGATTTCTTTCCATTTCTCTTTAAAAATACCTTTCTGGATATGCACCTCAACTAATGGTTCAGGAGTTTAAAATTGACTTGAGTTGGAAGTCACATATAAATACTTATTCTCCCATTTCCTACCTCTCTCTCCCTACCTCCCCTCTTCCAAGAAGAACCAGGAAGTTCCCTCCCTCCCTCCCTCCCTCCCTCCCTCCCTGAGGATTGAGTCCAAGCCTCACACATGCTTGGCAAGTGCTCCACCACTGAGCTACTTCTCGAGCCCTCTTGGCTTACTTTTAATTTTGAGGAAGGATCTTGCCCAGGCTGGCCTTGAACTTGCTCTATAGCACAGACAAGCACTGAACTTCTATCCTTCTCTTAGTCTCCCAGAAGCTGGGATTACAAGCCTATTCCAGACTGGTCAATATTGTTTTTTAAATTAACTCTATAAAATGTAAGATCCAGGGCCTGGGGAGATGGCTCAGCAGCTAAGAGTCTGTATTACTTTTCCAGAGGACCCAAGTTTGAGTCACAGCACTTATTCTAGGCACTCAAACCTGCCTACAATTCCATTTCCCGGGATCAGATACTTCTGGTCTCAGTGGGCACCCACATATGTAGAATATACTCCCTCTCCTATACACACCATATACAGACGATTAAGAATAAACATCTTTACAGTAAAATAAGATCTCATTTGTGATTTCTTGTGTGTGTGTGTTTGTGTGTGTGTGTGTGTGTGTGTGTGTGTGTGTGTGTGTGTGTGTGTGTGTGTGTGTGCTGGGCCTTGTGCATGCTAAGTAAGTGCTTTGTCATCAAGGTACACTCTTAGCACTTAGGTTTTTGATAATTTTATTGTTTTTCTTTGTTCTCTGTAACATGTAGACATACTAACAACAGATTCAGTAGACTGTTTCCTAGCATAGAAAAAGGGATTGAAGCTTTACCAAGAATGAATAAAAAAAAAAAAAAAAACAACCAAACACAATTCAGTATTATACAGTAGACCATGATTAACAGAGGCAAAATGCCACACTGTATTTTTCTTGAAGGTGATTTGGTAGGATCTGATACAATTTTGAACAGAGGGAAACTGATACTCTATTGTTTTAAAATCCCATCACGCATATGAAATATTGTTTTAAATATCACTTGTTTTGCCGGGTGGTGGTGGTGCACACCTTTAATCCCAGCACTCAGGAGGCAGAGCCAGGCAGGTGGATCTCTGTGAGTTCGAGGCCAGCCTGGTCTACAGAGTGAGATCCAGGACAGGCACCAAAACTATACAGAGAAACCCTGTCTCGAAAAACCAAAAAAAAAACCCCAAAAAAAAAACACCCCACTTGTTTTAAAGTAATCTTAATACAACCATTTCATTAAAAAGATATTTTGATGAACAGTTAAATGTGATCCAGCTATTATAATGACTATAAATGCTAGATGAGGACAAGGAACGTCAGGTACAGTCACATAAAAACATGAGTGCCTGTGGATGAGCTGGAGATGAGCAAATGGCCAAACAGCTGCTGGATTGGACTGGACACATTATGAATGTTTTCTGCCTAACTTGTGTTAGTTATTATACCATCTTTTTCATTAAAACATTACCATGGTATTAATGAGACTAATGACATCTTGTCAGCTTATGGTAAAAAAAAAAGATGACAGCTACTTCTGGGTAATTGCTGAAGTGAATGCACGTTGAATTTACAATGGAAATCACAGGTAAATGTGAACGGATCCACTTACAGCATTTTGGTTACCTGTGGCATATTAGGGACATGTAGAAGGAGTCACCGGGGTTGCAGGTGTCTTCTGTTGTAGAACGCTTCCCTAGCAGATGTGAAGCCCTGGGTTCTATCCCCAGCATCACACACACGCATGCACACATATATGCACGCACACAGCCTGAGTTTACTGACACAGAGGAAATAAATGCAGCTCATCTGGTGGGATGCAGTGCCTACAAACCACACCTGGATGGCTGAGCAGGGGCATGCCACAGCCTGCTTATGACAGTATTCCAGGACAAAATGCTAGATGTTCAGGGATTTCCAGCTTAGTTTTTTAAAAGTAAAGTATATAGACTTACATAAAAAGGTACTAAAATAAATTTAATAAAGGCAGAAAACCCGGCCCTTCCTAGGTAGTTCGCTCAGCATCTACTGTTGTCTACCGCTCTCGAGGTCTGTTGCTCTTGCCTACTGTCTGTTTGGTGGCAGTACCACACAGGAGCATGCTACTGTGAACCTTCTTCCAGTTCTGCGCCCTGACACCACTTCACTAGACTCGGATCAGCCTGGAGGTAAGATTTATAACTGGGAAGTCAGCAAAAGCTACACATAGGCTTCCCTCCCTCAACTCTTGTAGAGACAAATGTTAAAAGTTTAATCAGCACACTACTGACAAGGCCTCCCGGCTTTTTGGCTGTTCTGTTACACTGACCTCGATGATCTCACTAGCCCAGTGGCTCATATGGCACCAGCTTACAATTTCACCCCAGTCCTACAGAGGGGGACATCTCCATAGGCCAGAGGCCTGATTTTACTCACCTGGTTTTTCACCATTTGGGGCAGGGCTGGCACCAGGAGATTCATGACATTATTTGCCAAGGAGTTGACCATGAAGGAGAGCCTTTGGCAAAGGAGAGTGGGAGATTAGGAAGCTTATAAGAGAGAATTGTCCCTGTGTTATAGAGGTAACATGGACTCCTTGCTCAGGTTTATCCAGGATGTTAGCTAAAGCTGTGGCAGAGGCTGAGCTAAGGGCAGACATTGGCCTGGGTATTGTCTTTACAGATCTGTGCTGACGTTCGGATGCCGGGAGCTGACAGGTCCCTGGAGGGGTGACATGCACTCTTATGAGTGGGTCATTCTTGATGCCTGGAAAGTGTCATCAGCAGCATTTCCAGACCAGGAAAGTGAGACATGGGAAGGCGACTTGGCCAACATCACCCAGGCGGTCAAGGAAGAAGGTAAGCTTGCTTTGGGCCCACCTAGGTCTGCCTGGGTGGCCTGGGAGCCCTAGATGGAGGCTCTGCTCTGTCTGCAGGTGTTTGCCCCATGCCCACCCCCACCCGTACTCACCCCCACCCCTACCCTCACCCTCCCATCCTGGTATTATGCCACCTATTGCTGTTTTCATCTTTGCCATCCAGAACTGCTTTGGCATCCCGGAAGGAGCCTTAGATCGAGAGTCAGGAGGGACAGGTGTCTGTTCCTTCAGTGTTGTCCCTGTGAGAGCAAGCCACAGTCTGCTTCTCCTAGCAGCATGGTGGAACCCAGCACTCACTTGTTCAGCAGGCTGAGGCGCAGGGTGTTCTCACTGCTGGAGCAGTCACTCAGGTTCAGGTGGGCGGGGCCTCTCTTGCTTTTCTCCACCCGGATGAGGGCTTGGACCTCCGTGTTCATTTGGAACTGCACTAAGGTCTTGATCAGTGGCCTGTGAGGATAACAGCGTTGAGAGGGGGGGTGCTGTTCAAGTCCACGTGGGAGCCACAGCTGGGTGTCTGTCCCTCGCTATCTTTTTGGCTCTTTCCCCTCATGCCTCCAACATCTGGAGTCCTCTCCTGATCTCACCCGTTATGGATGCCGCGCGACTCCAGGTCACACACTGTGCCCGACTCAGATGTCCTCTGAGTCCCCCAGGATAGCATGGCAGCAGTGGATTCCACATCGTCCCCCTGGCCTGCCGCTGTCAAGCTTTGCCTTGGCTGCTGGCTGCTCCTCTCGGATTGAAGTTGGAGCAGACCCTGAAGTCTGATTGTCTGACTGCTCCTCTGACCATCTGGCCTAAGCCATCTCTCTCTCCTCCAGAGTTGACGAAGGACCTTCTTCTACGGTCCACCTCCCCTCTGCCCCACACTTTCCCCCATAGCTCTTCCTTGGCTCAGACCTTCTGTTGCTCGTGGCCCTCACGCTCTGTAAAAGCCAAGTTCTCATCTTGGCCCATCAAGCCTTGCATCACCAGGCTTCAGCAGCTTGCTGATGTCGCCTCTAACTAATCCCCCCTCCTCTTGGTCATTTTTGAGCGAGGCAAGTCCACTCCCACCTCATGGCCTTTGCGCTTGCTCTTCACACTTTTGTATTCTTTCCCAGGGCCGAGAGCGAGTAGATGAGGCTGCTAGGTTAGCTGTGTCAGATTCAGGGGACACTCACGTGTTGAGTCCAGCCACCATGTCCAGGGGGATTCTGACAATCAGCTCCTGGTCATAGGTTGAAGGCTGCACAACCAGCTGGGGGATGTTAGCCGAGGTGACCTTCATCCTGGACAGGGTGGAGGGGAGATGGAATCACATTCGTACTCGGGTAGGTGTCACCCCAAGCCTGTTACCATTCTCTTTCCTGACTTCTGCTGCACACCTGACCAGACTCGAAGCCCAGTCTACTAACCCTCTCTATCACGATCCCACCTCTGTCTCTTCCCTTCACCCTTGCTTGCCTCTCTGCAGATTCCTTGGCTTTTAGCCTCAGCCTGTTGGGCTGACAGTAAGCCCCTCTGTGAGCCGACCTTACTGGCCTGTCACTCTTTGCTGTGGGAGTTTGGAATGCAATCATTCTGAGTGACTCTCACCCCGCCTTGGTTTTACCCTACTGGCCCCTTTGCCTGGAATGCCAGTTTCTTGGTGTCTCTGACTTAGCCTTGACCTCCATGAAGAAGCATCTCCTGGTCCTGGCACTGTCCCACCTGGGGCTACTTTGCTATGTGGCTGCCCTCTTAAAGTACCAGTGTCACTGCCTTATGGTCACCACTAGCCATGCTGGGAGCTTTTCAAAAGAGAGACTTAATCTGGTCCATCTTCACTAATGTTTGTTGACTGAGAACTGAGTAAGCAGCATACGTGGGCAGAGGTGTGGGAGAGAGAAGGTTCCCAGCACTATCCAGCACGACTCACCAGACAATGTATCTCAGAGCAGTGCGCACTAGGCTGTCCAGCATGGGGATGCTCCCAGGCCTATTCTGCATGGCACTAAGCAGTGGCAACTCCTGGAGGATGGCAATGGCATTGTGGTTCTCCAGTGCCTGGGTCAGTTCTGCAGATAGATCCAGGGGTTAGAGGTCAAGAGGAGGTTTGAGGATGGCCATCACTCAGGACTCCTTGGACCTGACATTAGGTGAGGGTGGTGGCCTTGAGACAGTGGGAACCATCACACTCAGGATGCCGCCAGTCACTGCTGGGATGCTGGACCTGTGTTCTCCCTCTCCCTAGCCAGTGCCAAATGTTTCTTGAGCTGAGTATCCCATCGGGGACAGTTTTGTGACAAATCACACTTGCTAATGATCTTCTGGCTCCCTTACTGTTTGCCCTGTTGTCCAGAGCACCTTAGATGCTAGCAGAGGAAGGAGGAAATGGGAGTGAGGGTGCTGGGGCTGGTCCCTGCTGGCTTTTCACCAGTGGGCAAAGCCTATTCCATAGACCCTGTTCCAGAGCCATGCCAGTCCCAGTGTTTCAGAGTCTTATCAAACATTTGCCTATTCTGTACTGATGGGGCTGGACCCATGAGCATTTTTTTCTTTGCCAGTTGGCAATCTTAAACCCCATCAGTATAGACTCTTGAGGGACACGGAGGGGCAATTCCCTGAAGTGTGCCTCTTATCAGCTCTTGTGGTATCACTGCCCAGGTGACATCAAATTGCCAGTTAACAGGGCTCCTGAAGACTGAAAGCAAGTCCTGCGGGCCTCTGGCAAGCTTCCAGGGTCCATGCAGAGATGGTCCTCTAGAGAGGTAAAACAACCCCTCCCTCCAGGGACATCATCCAAAGGACATCATCAGCTGAGGGCAGGGGTGTGCTCTGCAGCTTCTGCTTGCCAGCATCAGGCCAGCGCTGGCCTAGCACAACCCTGCGAGCTTCCCTCCAATCCAACAGGCCTTCATCACACCCAGTCCCAGGGGGCCTTGGGAGGGGTCTCCGACTGTGAGTGTGTTCTGTCTTTGAGTGCCACCTAATTGCTGGGTGCCCTTTAGAGTTAGTTCTCTTTTTCCCTCTTAGCCAAATCCTCTTTCTTCTGATGCCCCAACATAGTCCTTTACATTAAAAGCTCCTCCCAAGGATTATGGTGTGGCTTTTATCTTCTGATGGAGTTAATGGATAGAGTTGCCTAGTGGCTTCTGGCCCTCAGTGGTCACTTGCTTGGGAAGGCCCACTGACTCTCCTGCAGGGGATCTTGGGACTCTCCTCCCAACCTCTACTGATCATAACTCCTTGACGGCACACTTCCACCATGGCTACTCACCCCAAGCTCCCTGTAGCTCAAATGCCACATGCTTGGGAGTCACAGGATGGACCTCAGTTATCTGCTTCCCCCAACCTTTGGAACAGTGCTTGTCCACCAGGTAATTGCCACATTGTCATAGGAGATATGTGTCCATGCCTGAGTGGAAGGTGCTTCTAAGTGTCTCCTACCACACAGGACTGTGCCCCATGCCAGAGAGGAGCTGTGGAAAAGGCTACCAGATCCCCTGTGACCCTCCTCAGTTCCTATGGTGTTGTGAGTTCTGGATGGCCCAGGGAGGAAGGCCTTCTCATGTGCTTATGGAGAGTAAGCCTAGACCCAGGGTCACGGAACTGGAATAACAAGACTGTGTGTGGTACTAGGCCACCAGACTCTGCCTAGGCCTCTGATTTGGGGACCAGGAACATGCTGGGTCTTAACTCTGTTGATGGGAGTTCAGGCAAGGACAGGGTTGAGGTGCATCCCTGCATGCAGTGGCCACATAATCCCCATAAGGTTCCCAGATCCCCAGGGTAGTGTTTTTTCGGAATAATATAATTTGGGGATATCTTGGCGTCACCAGCTCTTGAGATCATAATATTCCAGACCTTCGTACCTCAGCCACTATTCTTGCCTTACTCAAGTCCTGGGCTCCACCCATGCCTGATACACCCTTTTGACAAGGAACTCCCCTCCTTTTTGGAGGACTGCTCCATCTGCTCCTTGCTTTATGGTGGTGAGGTTTGAGGGAGGGGGAGTCATGACTTACGATCCTTGATGACTTCTGGGCCCAGGTTGAGCACAGCAGGGGGCCGAAGGTCAGCTTGGACCAATGTGGCTCCCAGCAAACCGTAGAGGAAGGTGACAATCCATGGACCAGCCATCTTTCTGGGTATTGATGAGAAGTAGGTGACAGGTACCAGGGCCTAGGGTAAGCACAAAGGGTCCTTGCTAGCTGGACAGAGGAGCCCATGCCTGGGGCACAGTGTCCAGAAGAGGCATTCAGGGCAGTGGTTAAGAGCCAAGGCTTAGTGTGCATCCTTGAATAATCAGCCAAGACACAAATACCTCTGTGCCTCGGGGTTCTCCTCTGGCAAGTGGACGGGATAAAGCTTCACTTCAGAGTCTCTGGGATTAACAGTATCTAGAAATCGTTCAGTGTGGTGTTTTCCCCACAGGAAGAACTTGGGAGACATTAATAGTTTTTAGTGACTACCGATACTGGCATCAGAGGAAACCATGCCACAGTGAAAGCCAGAAGGCAGAGCTGGCAAGATTGGTTGCATTGGTTGACAAGGCAAACCGTACCCTCAAACCATGTCTTTGTCTTCCAAACACTTTGGTCCCTGTTGGCCGCCTTCTGCCCACTGCTCAGCCTCCTGATCAGACGGGTTCTGAACCCAGAACCTGCAGTGTTGCCTCTTATGGGAGACATCGTCTCCCACAAATCCCAGCCTGGGCCCACCCACCACGTGGTCCTTAGCCCCTGCCCTCTTCATGGATGCCTTTTACTCCTTTCTAGCATCCACTCAGCTTTGCCTCCCACATGCCACCTCTTCCAGGAAGCCTCCTGTGACTGCCCTCTCTCTGGTCCTGGGCCTTCCTTAAACACAGTAAGCCCACAATGGTCCCTTGGGAGTTCTTTGATGGTTACTGTGACTGATGCTTCTTTTTGTCCCCAGCAACAGCTCAGCACACACAGGCATTTCACAGCCAGAGTGTGCAGAGCAGATTGAAGTCCCTAGCCTGAGGATTGGGAAAGACCAACCTGCCTCATGCCGCTATCTTTGCTCACGGCTTTTGGATGAGAGCACCAGCACCTCTCTGCCTCTCCGTCCCCGCCAGAAACCATAGCTGACAAGGGCATTATTAGGCTCCTCAATTCTCCCTTAGCAGATGGGCTGACCTCAGCAGGTGTCCCCTGAGGAATCTTCTTGACTACCCAGGCTTCTGGACACCCCCCCCCCCCATTTTACCTGGATGTGCCGGAGTCCTGGGTCTGTTCTGCTCCTCTCCTGGGTGGTGGGTCTAGAAACCCAGCCTTATATCCTGCAACCCCGACTTGGGCAGCCACCCTGAGCATGTGGGCCAAGACCTCAGGCTGAGGTCTCCAAGGTAAATATTTGCAGCTCTTGGTGAACCAGAGCCCTTCCTGGAGGCAGTCTAGGGACTCCAGCTTCCTGAGGTTTGGAGAAAGGAGGGTCCAAACTGGCTGGAGGGGCAGAGAGAGGGCTGGGGCATATGGGAGGAAGGTATCTCAGGCGCACAAGCCTCACAAGGGGCTCCCTGCCTCCTGGGCAGTCACCGCCCCAGGACCATGCAGGGGTCTCTGCACCCTCCACAGCCAGCAGAGTCATGATCCGCAGGAGGCAAGAGGCAGTTCAATTCAGTATTACTCAGGAGCTGGTGTTGATTCAAACTTCAGGAACCTGACCCTGAGGAGTTTATTTTAGGTATATTTAAGCACAACAGTATTTGGTGAAAACTTATTCCGTTGATAATTCACTCAGTCTCACATTCACAACAAAGCATACATAAGTCTCTTTGAGAAACAAAGTAAGCTAAATACAAAATCAGACGTGACTACATCAAAATTCTTGTAAAGTTCATAAAGGCAGGTTTTATAGATTGACTGAGAAAAACAATTTACAATAAGGGTCTTGAGGTGCGGGGGGGGGGGGGGGGGGGCAGGGGACCTGGTGCCAGAAAAATTCTCTAGCCACACAAATAGAGCAAAGGTCACCAGACTAGGAACCATGTCCTCTCTCAGCCTTTTGGGAAGATAGAAAGCTATGCATTCCTTCCCCTGAAGGTACAGCTTTGTGGATTTAATATTCCAGATTCCCCTAGCGCTTATCTGTGAGCACAAAGACCTCTGTGCTTCCTACAGCACCATAATGATCACAGTAGCAGTTGCTATGAATGAACAGCTCTGACATTGCAGGCCTCATTCGTGTTTCCCATCAGTTAGGTTGATGGGTGTCATCCTCACGCGTGATCAGCCAGTCATCCTGGTATTAGTGAGGAGGAACCAGCCGCCACACTCAATAAACAGAAGAGTGAGGATTCCAAGCAGAAATCTGGCTTTAAAAGCCATCTGGGGACATCTCGGCAGCTTGGTAGTCACAGGATGTGTGTTAGGGGACAGACCAGGGTCAAGTCCTGGCTTCACCTTTTTCATTCTGAGTGACTTGGGGACTGAGCCTCTCTGTTTCCATGTGTGAAATGGGCACACCCAAGCTCCTCTTACTTAGAGGGCATGTAGCTGGGGACACTGGGCCTACCCAGAAATGCTCAGGAGTAGTGTGTTTGGGGCTGTTGTCATTGGTACTGCTTACAACAGGATGAGGTTTGTAGAGAGGCGACGTTAAAGGTTTAGTCGAAGCAACCACCTGGCGAGGAGAAAGGCACAGCCTTGCCCGTCTTACTTTCTCCCATCCACCAAGGAGAGCACATCTCCACTCACTGATTCCTTTAAGAGAACAGGTTAGAATCCCACCTCTGCTACTTCTTTGCTGTGCTCCCCGGGTGAGGTGCTTCACTTCGCAGGGCCTCTCTAACCTCCTTGGTACAATGGGGCTCATGGAAATGCTGTCCATTAGGCTGGCGAGAGCGTCAGCTGAGCTATGGGCCATATGACCTTGCTGTGGACTTGGATTCGGTCATTTTATGACCCGCGCACATCTCTGCCTCATTTACGCTGCCAGGAAGGTGGTGGATGTTTGTGGAGTGATAGAATAATGAGCAACGGACCACGGACCAAGGGATAAGTCTGAACTGGCCAGAGGGACCCTGGTCACCTCTGCCTGGGTACAGGCTAGTCTCATTTAGCCACACAGCACCCAAGGGGCATTAACAGCCCTGCTTTTCCCAGGAGCATTGGAGGCTCAGGGGATAGTGATTTGCTCAAGGTCACAGGACCAGGGGTGTCAGAGAGGGGACTTGAGCACCTAGTGTAAGCCACACACTTTTAGCCACACTGTCCTGGTGATCCCTGGTTAATGTTAGGGTCAGTACGGATAAAGATGTGACCTTTGGACACCACCTGGGCACATGTTATGGATTAGGGCTAGGAGATCCATTGTTGAGTCTTGTCCCCATCTGTAGTGTGACGAGAGAGGGGCAGTGTCTGTGAAGTCACACAGGCCCTGGCTGGTCATGGAGGAAAATGTGGTTTGCATCCTGCCATGTCTGGAACATTCAATAGGTCCTGAACACCAAAGGCTAGCTGCTCCAGGGCCAGAAGGGCTCCCCAGAAGGACCCTGCCAGTGCCTCGGGCACATGTGCAGAGAGACATATACTCCTGCTTGGCTTCTCAGCTGCCATGCCTGCTGCCCAGGGACAAAGTCCCTCTGTGGGGTGGTGGAGCTGGTGCCAAGGCCAATGTCTACATCTGCTCCAGCTTCCTGCCTGTCGGCTCAGTCTGTAAGGGTTGGACGGGCATCATGCACCCCTTGGACTGTGTACCCAGTCCTGTGTGCCTCTGTCCTGCACCTCTTGCTCTGGCCTCACTTCTCTCAGATCCTCACTTTCTTTGTGTGTCCCCTTCCTGGAACTCCTCACACCTCACAAAAGCTCCTTCATAAGCCTGGAGAGGATGGCTCAGTGGTTAAGAGCACTGGCTGGGTCCTCTGGTTTCCAGAGGACCTGGGTTTGATTCTTAGCACCTACATGGCAGCTCACAACTGTTAGTAAGTGCAGTTCCAGGGGATCTAGTGCCCTCTTCTGGCCTCTGTACACCAGACACACACTTGGTGCACTGACATGTATATATATACATGTATACATATATATATATGTGTGTGTGTGTATGTATGTATATGTATATGTATGTATATATATAAAATAATAAAATAAAATAAAACATTTAAATTAAATACAGAAAGATCTTTTGTAGTAGTGGCCAGAAGGAAACCTTGGAGTTTGAGACACGATTTTCACCCTTTCCTGTGCTGTGAGCTGTGGCTCACTGAACACTCCTCCCTTCTGAGGAGAAAAAGTCTGGATCATCATCCACAGAATGACAAGTCTACCTCCATTACACAGCTGCCACCTTCAAGGTCCAATCCAGAAGGGAATATCCGCCCAGCCTGGTCCCTGTCATCTTACCCTCCCGTGAGTCCTCAAAGCCCACACTCCATTCCCAAGATAAGAACCATGCGCCCTGAGGGGTGTTATCTGCCTTCTGTCCCTCCATTATTCCTTATTCCTTCAGCCTTTTAAAAGTTATTTATTTATTTGATGTGTGTGTGTGGATGTGGTGTGTATGTGCACGTGTGTGAGCATGTCTATGTATGCAGAGGCCAGAGGTTGATGTCAGCTGTCTATTTCTGTTGCTATACCCTCCATCTTATTATTTGATTGTTTTTAAAAGAATTTTTTTTTAGTTTTTATTCATATGTCTGTGTGAATGTAGATCATGTGTATGGAGGTGCCCCCGGAGCCAGACGAGGACATCAGATCCCTTGGAGCTGTAGTTACAGACAGTTATGAGTTACTTAGTGTGGGTTCTGGGGACCAAAGCCAGGTCCTCTGGAAGAGCTGCAGATGCTCCAACTACGGGGCCACCTTTCTAGCCCCCATCTCCATTTATGTTTTGAGACACTCTCTCACTGAACCTGGAGCTCACTGATTCAATTAGACAGGCTGGCCGGTGAGTCCCCAGAACATGCCTGTTTCTGGCCCTGGCTGGCCAGTGCTGGCGTCAAACACATGCTGCTGTGTGTCAGGCTTTCATGTGGGTGGCAGGGGTCCAAACGCAGGTTCACATGCTTGCATGCACAATAGGAACTCTGTGCACTGAGCCATCTCCCTGATTCCTTCCTCCCTCCATTCTTACACAGGTCCCTCTTGGTCTCTGGGTCTTCACCTTTAAGTCTCTCTTACCAAAAGTCCAATTCTCCCCAGCAGCCAGTGGCCCTTTGTAAACAAGTCTTGGTGAAACTCGCCAAAGCCTGCAGTGATCTTGCATGAGAACCAAACTCTACAGGACCCAGCATGACTGGTTGCTCATCCAATCCTTCGTTTCTCATCAGTTTGCTCTTGTCTTCTCTCATTCCTCCCACCTTAGGGCCTTTGCACATGCTGAACCTTCTCCCGGGCTGGCTCCTTCTCCTCTACCAAGTCTCAGCTTCTCTCCTTGGAGCGGCCTTTTCTGGTCACCTGACTAGGGCGAGGTGCTTCTGGCTATGTGCTGGTGGGTGTTTACACCAGAATTTGCTGGAAGCAGACCTGAAGACTCAAGCGTGCAACTCTACAGATGTTACACAACAAGGAGATGGGCGGGCCACAGTGCAGGTGGGGGGATGGGGAGCAAGAACAAATACACAGTTCTCAGTTCCACCATGCAGGGCTCTGATCCAGCTAGAGGTAATAAGGGCAACTGGAGGGGAAGAGTATAGTTGTGAAAGCACCCCCTCCCTCCATTCCTATCTCCATACTCCTTCCCTCAACCCCTCCTCCATCCCTCCCTCCCTTTCTATTTTTGACAGGATTTTCTACCATCCCTCAGGCTAGCCTTGGACCCTTCATTTTCCTGCCTCTGCCTCCCAGATGCTGGCATTACAAGCATGCAGCACCATGTCCATCTCTGTGAGGCATTCCTTAAGGGACTTCTGTGGTCTCCGAGCACAGAAGCAGGGTGTCTAGAAGGAGAGGGCTTTCCCAAGACCACTTGGGAGCTTGAGACTGTGTTCCTAGAGTGTGATGCACAGTGGGTTGATGTATGGGTGGATGAGCTGCAGCTGTGGAGGGCAGAGTGACGTGTTTGGGAAGTCACTGCTGTGGATAGCGTCCAAGCTGGCGTGGACACAGCAGGACAAGGTTCTGGCCTATCGGAAATCATGGTTTGGAGAGGAGAGGAGGTGATGTCAGAAAGACAGGGACTGAGGAGGACCAGGGAGGGCTGGAAAGGATGGTTCAGTGGGCTGGGTAGGCAGCAGGGAGCTCTGCCTTGGACTGGTTGCAGTTTGGGAAGCTCAGCAGAGAGCCTTAGGAAAACTTCCACAAAGTGCCACTGAGGCCCAGCACTCAGCACATCCTGTCCACAGAGAGTAAGAGCACCTTGTCACACTCAGGCCATGCTTTCCTTCCCTCTTCCCCACATACTTGTCCTCCATTCCCGGATGGTGAGAGTGAGTACAGCTGCCTGTCATCCCAGGGAGCTTGGGTTAGGGCTGAGGAGAGAGGCCATGTCATGTCAAAGCTGATTGCTCAGGAAAGCAAGAGGCAGAAAAGACCATCAACCTCTACTCTATCATCAAATAGACCCAGAAAGGAGAAAACAGCATGTTGGTACTCCCCTTCCCCAGCTGAACTGGGTTCTAGGAGAAGAGCAGAGACCTGCCTGCATTCCCATAGCCCTAAAGCAGGAGCTAGAAACTAGATGAGCTCTTCCTGACTTTGAACCCTACTCGGCCACCCTGTCCAGCTGCAACATGGGCAGCCTCTCTGGAGAAGGCTGTGGTTACATAGAAACAAAGGGTGTGGGAGGGCATGGCGTGGCAGGGTTAGTCGGGTGGAAACCAGAGAGCTTGCCAACCATTTCTTGCCCGGAAGAGAGGAGAGAAGAAAGGCAAGAATTCAGGCTGCTCTCGGCAGACTCAAATCCTTTACACAATGGCTCTTCGTGGCACCAGTGAGCCTTCACTATTGTGCCAAGCCCAGTCATGGCTGTGGATGTCCTCAGGGTCTGGGTCCAGCAGAAAAGGATGTGACAATTGATTAACAATGTCTACCATGACAATGCAGAGGCCTTGTACTGTGGCCTCCTGCCCCATACCTGTTAAAGACTGTCTGCCCTGGTAAAATCCTAAAGACATGATGAAATGGAAAGGGGAACCTGTAGATGACATGAAGTTTGCCACTGCCTCCAGTGGATTGAGTTTGGACAAGTTGGTTCCTATCTCTGGCCTCAGTCTCCCCAAATGCAAAATAGAGATGTAGGTTCTGTGATACCATTGGTCAGGCTGTTTTGTATGAGCCTGTCCATAGCAGAGGGAGCCAGCTGATATTCAAGTTGGGGTGGAGGGTACTCCATCTACTGTGTGTTCTAAGATAGGTTTGGTTCCTTGATTTGGGGGTGGGGTGGTGCTCTGCTGAGGGAGTTACCCAGTAGTTTGGGAAAAGAATTGTTAGTGTGCTGCCTGCAGTGTGGTTACTTGTAATAGCCCCAAAGTAGGGCTAGTGTAAATGTCCAAGTAATTGGGCGTTTGTTCAGTCCTGAGCCACCAAGCAGCTGTCACTAAACTTAGGGAGACTGAGACAAGTGAAATTAACCTAGAGAATGTTCTGAAAGGATACTGTCCCCTGAGAAAACATCTGTATTTTTCTTTTTGGTGATATGATCCTAGGTGACTTTTATGATCTCCTTGGTGATGTTAAGATTTGAATATTTTTTACATAATGCATTTTTTTGGATCAGCAAACTGCTGCAGGCCGCAGGAATATATCATAAGAACTCAGCTGGTTATGGCAAAGTCACTACCTGAAGGGATCAGGAAATTCCTCCAGAGGAAGCCAAATCCCAAGGAGTTTTTGGTGTTACTTGGCTTGCTATATATCAGCTGTATTCTGTTATAAAAATCATGTATGCCTTCATAGTTTTCCCAATTGACTTTTCCCTAAGAAGGGCTAACAGTGTGGACTGATCACTCTCTGGACATACACATTCCAGGTATTTGGAGAACAGCCTCAGGAAAGGCTTTCTCTGGAATCAGATACCTCCCTTGGCCACTTTCAAGGACTAGCAGTAATAACAGTCCACATGCAAGTCTCCTGGTAAATTCCACAAGGAGACACCACCTAGGTCAGGTAGACGTTAAGTAATAGCTTTACACAATTCAGCCCGGACCCCTCTTTCTTACAGCCTTACTAACTTTATAGACCGCTAACTCCTTACCTAACCACTTCTAGGAATATTTAGATAACCTCCTGCACTGACAGCTATGCTCAGCCAGAACCCCAGTTCAAGCCTCCCTGTAATTATCATCATTAGCAGCATCCGGCCAGGTCCATCCCCAGATGGAGGAGAGTACTTTATCAGAGATATCTCTGTATTCTCTAAGAACAGACTTAACCATCCAGGCTACCTGTTTGAGAAGGCCTGGCGGATGTGCCAATTAAGTGTTACTTCCTCCTTTCCCAAACCTTACCTCCAGTTCCAGATCTCCCTTTAACTATCACCAGAGGCATCCAGCTGTACACAGGTTGCCTAGCGACTGAGCACACTTTCCCCCACCCTGCAGAAAAACGGCAGATAGCTTGGACAGATAGGAGCCACAGAAAAAAGAAGACAGTTTTACTTTCTCCCATTGACCTAGCAACTTATAGATTCTTAACATTTTCTACCAATCACGTTTAAGATTATAGTTGAGCACATAAGAGCCCTCTTCTTAGATATTACCTGAATTCAGCCTTTAGTTAATTCATTTCCCCATTGGTCACTTCCCTTTGGGGTTGCAAATGATAATTAACCGTTATTGCCTCCCTATGTGATTCTTATCACCGTTTGACCCTGGAAGCCTGGCTTTATATACCAGGACTTCCAGGGCACGGGGGGGTCGGAGAAGAGAAAAGAGAATGGAAGAACTAGACGGGGAAGAACTTGAGAGGAACAAACTGAGATGGGGAAGAACTAGATTGAAGGGCTAGAAGAGAGGACTAGAGGAATGAGATGGAAGATGAGGATGAGCCAGATGGGGAACACCAAGATGAGGAAGAACGAGATGAGGAGAGAGAAAGAGATGGGAGAGAAGATGATATGGGAAGGAACAAGATGGATGAGAACCTAGAAGGGGCAGAACAAGATGAAGGAATTAAGATAGAACCCAGAGGGGACCGCGGACAAGTGTAGAGAGAAATCAGGCAAGAAAAGACCTAAATATGAGAGCAGAATATAAGCTTGTAACTGACACAGAATAATAAAGTATATGGACTAAGGAGTTTCGTGTACATAGATTCATTTCTTCTCATCAAAGATTAATTATCAGCTGGTTGTAGATTCTTCCCGGACCCTGGGAGGGGACTATCGAGGGGCTGGACCCCCATAGTCCCCGATAGCAAACCACCACACTAAACAACTTGAAGATGAGTAGGAGGCTGGCAGAGGTCAAGGAGTGCAGGAAGGCCTCCCTTTCCCAGGGCCTGAGTCATAGCCCTGCCCACTCCAGGTTAGCTGGAAACTTTGCCACACTGCCACTGATAAGTGCAACAAAGGCTCAGTTACATCAGCCCGGAAATCCCGTTCTGGAAGCTTCTGGGCATAATCTCTCTTTTGTAGGGCAGGAATAGACGAAATTGAGGGCAAATAAACCATGGCTAAACCAGGCTCAGTCACAGCCCTGCCTGGAAAGGAGGACCAGGTCCCTGCCCTGATGAGGCTCACAGTCAGGTCCTGGCAGGTGCTAAGTGGCCTTTCACAGTAGCAATGGTGGTGCTTGGTGCTTGGGGCACTTCCTTCCCCCACTGGCAAGCATGCTATCAGAGGAAGATGGAGGCTGGGTGCCTTAAGGACAGGACCTGGAACAGTGTGATGCATTTGTCTGCTGCGAGGAGTCCAGGTCAAGTGTGGCATGTTAGCATGGAGGTTGGCACAGGGACTGTTTGTTGTCAGGGCGTGAGAGTGTGGGACGCACAGGCAATGTGAAAACACACATCGTTGGCACCCGTCTAGGGTGTGACTGTCCCCAGAATCTCTGGTGAGGCCTCCGGAACAGGTGCACGAGAGGAGGCTGGATTAGAGACAGCTTCTGAAGGGGTGACCTTTGCCCTGGGCTGGAAGAAGGTAATAACTAAGAGCTGGGTATAGGGGGAGGGAGGCACTTCATGTGGGGTCCCTCGGGAGCAGAACAGTGAGCCTAGGAGCTTGTCTGAACCCCGTGGCAAGCGTAGGGTAGATTGTAGGGGCCCCTGGCTCATCCTGGGATGCCTTAGTTTGCACCAGAACCTCCTTGGGTGGGATTCTGACTCCCTGAGTCGTGCCTTGAGGACTGCTGTTCTATCTCTAGGCCTAGTTTGCCCTCTCTGTGTCTGGTTTCTCCAAGCCTCTGTCGCTTTCCTCGTTCTCCCCTCTTTTTTTCTTTCTCATACCTATCTTTCCTGGTCCCATGTCTCTCTGTCTACCCCTCTCTCCTCTTCATCTCTAGATGCCATCACAGAGGCCGGGACAGAGCTGAGGCCCCATGGAGAGCAAGGTCTGGGCACCTGAATAAAGCAGGTGACCCCTCCCGATTATATGGCCCTGGATACGTGTCTCACCTCTCTGTGATACAGCCTGGGCCTGACAGAGGGTCTCAGTGTCCCAACTCTGGTCACCCAGCTACGTCTAACCTTGACTGAGTAGTACTTCTGGGGCATGGGCTTGGAAAGCTTAAGGTGTTGTCTTAGAGCAGGACCTGGACCCAGGAATTTTTTTTTTTTAATTTATTTACTTTGTTTTATGTGTACGAATGTTTTGCCTACATGTACACAAACTTCATGCATGCCTGGTGCCTGTGGAGGCCAGAAGAGGGCGTCGGATCTTTTGGTTCCCTGTGGTTGTTAACTACCACATGGGTGCTAGTCCTCTGCAAGAACAACAGTGCTCTAAAAAGCTGAGCCACCTCTACAGCCCCAAGGACAGGGACTCTTAGCCTGAGCAGCCCTGACATCAATACTGCACGTGCTGAGATTGCTGTGCACATCCATGGCTGGAAAAAGGAAAAAACCCAGTGGTCTGCAAAGTCCAGACTTCTGAGAATACTCCCAGAGGTGTGGCTGTGTGTGCTGGGGGCCTAGGATCCGGGGGATCTCTGCGATGAGGATGTTTCTGAGCAGAGGAGTCACTCAGATTGAGAGCTTCAGTTTGGAAGCACACCGAGGTTAGCCTCATCTTCCCCTGGTTAACCTTGGTGGAGACAGACTCTGAGGGCAGCTTCTTCCACTCTGCTCCAGGGCAGGCTAGGGAAAGGCCCGCCAGCAGCCTAGGGCAGGCCGGGGAAGGGCCCCCCAGCAGGCCAGGGCAGGCCGGGGAAGGGCCCCCCAGCAGGCCAGGGCAGGCCGGGGAAGGGCTCACCAGCAGCCCAGGGCAGGCCGGGGAGGGGCCCACCAGCAGGCCAGGGCAGGCCGGGGAAGGGCCCACCAGCAGCCCAGGGCAGACCAAGGAAGGGCCCACCAGCAGCCCAGGGCAAGCCGGGGAGGGGCCCACCAGCAGCCCAGGACAGCCCAGGGAGAGAGACTTCACTATGTGATCTTAGGAGTTCACATGCAGCAGCATCTCTCCCTGAAATCTCTATTTCTTTAAAAATCCAGGGAGGAAGGGAGGGAGGGAGGGAGGGAGGGAGGGAGGGAGGGAGGGGAGAGAGAGAGAGAGAGAGAGAGAGAGAGAGAGAGAGAGAGAGAGAGAGAGAGATTCAGCCGAGCTGGCTAGCCAGCAGATGTGTGCACTCCCCTATGTGTGAGCAGAGTTCTTTATGCCTTGGACATAGCAGGGGACACATTCCCCTGGACTAAGGTCTCTGGACAAGACCGAGTGAACTAGACATGCACGAATTGATGTAAAACCACACTACTCTGTCTTCTCAGTGTGAGGACTAACTGGAGAGGCCATCTGTCAGGATGCTGTGGGGGTCTATGAGGTTTTAGTCCCACTGAAACTGGACGGTCCCTACGCCCAGCACATACATGCACCCATCTCCCCCTGTTCAACTTCCATGTATTTGGGTTTGCAAACAACTTCGGGGGTTGCTTATTCACAGAAGGGGGGGTACCTGGCATGCCGAACAGACTGGTCCTGCCGTCTCTGAGTGCTCACCAGCCACAGGCTGAGCCTGAGCCTGCTGGTTTAGTTATGACCCCCACTGCATAGATGAAGACCTAGAGGTGCTGAGTAACACTTATTCAAGGTCACACAGTGACCAGGACAGGAAGCCGGGATTTGAACTCAGGTCTGTGTGACGCCAACACTTGCACTCTTGTCCTCTTGCCAGGGTCTGCTGACACCTGTGTTTAGGTGCCATCTTTTCCTGTCCACAACCTCCTCAGAGGACCCCCACCTACCAGCTGCTGAGATTCCCAATTATCAGCATGCGTTTTGGCCCATGAAGCCACCTTGGGAAACTTGAGTAAGTTGAATGTTCTCCGCCCAGTTGGAAATTGTGTCTCACTTCCTAAAGTGAGGAACGCCACTTTCCATCAACAGAAAGTTACTGTAGGGCCACAGTGATGGCAGTGGTGGCGATCACGACTTAGTGGGTGTTTACGGTGTGATGGGTGCCAGGTCCTTTGCTTTTGCTGTTTTTATCTGTGCAGCCCCACACAGGTGCCTGGACATGTGTGAATGGGGTTTGGGTGAACCTTTGTTAGAGAAAGAGAGAGAGAGGAAATGGCTTTTCTCCACTTCAGTGCAAGCAGAAGCATGCTAGCGACCTCTGGCAACCAACACCTCCCTCACCCCAGTGCTGGGGATTGAACCCAGAAGCTGGGTCTGAGCCGCACTCCACCACCGAGCCACACTCTGGGCCCTTGCTCTCTCCTCTCCAAAGGGAGAGTTAATGAATGGTTGGAGACATTGTTGAAAACACATGAACACCATGTCCAGCTTTTCTCTGAGTTATCATCACAAAGACTGAGAGAGTAGGAATGAAAAGCACTGCCACCTGACTGCCACAGTGTCACCTGACGGTGCCTGGATGCCACCCGATGGTGCCACAGTGCCACCCGGCAGTGCCATAGATTCCAGAAAACCCTCCCCCAGATATCCGGCATCGGCGATGCTTTGAGGATATCCCAAGCCCATAACACCAGGACCGCAGTCTCTCACCTTGGGATGCTGTGTCCAGCAGCAGCAGAGTCTCTGAGGCCCAAGTGAAGCGGGTTCCCTCACCTGTTCTTCAGCCTGGGTCCTCCCAAGGCTTTGAACATCTTGATGTTTGCTTGACCTGACCTCCTGGGGGCCAGCAGGGGTGTACAGGGGAGCCTCCCTCGTGGTCCCCTTCACAGGGTGGGGTTTCTGTGCTAACAATTACTCATTCGGTCACCAGGTCATCCAGGAGAACGAGGCAACCAGGAGGTCAACCCTTGATAAAGGCGAGCCAGGATCACCACTGGTGAGTGGGGCACTGGCTGTGACCCCCTGCTCTCTTCTGGTGTGCCTCTCCCACCCCCATCCCTCTTCATTCCTCTCTGCTGCTTCTGTCAGAGACTGTTCCATTTCTCTAGAGTAGACCTGACTTCTGGTCATTCTTCACCTCTGTCTCTGTCCCCCCAGATCTCCACAAATGGTGCCTCTGGCTACCTCTCCTCTTTCCCTCTGCTGCCCAGGCCTTCCCTCAGGTCTCCTCATTTATTCTTCACAGGCCTCCCTGACTTCCACCTAGCCTGTCAGATTGATTTCTTGTCACTAACCAGAGCCATCTTTCCTAACCCTAGTAACTTACTACAGACCTTTTCGAACAGTGTATCAGGTGCTGCTGGGTCGCTATGGATACCTGTCTCTGCTTGCTTCATTCCCTGCCATCTGCCTATAGTACTACTGGTTGAGGTGTTTCAAAGAAAGCTGCAGATGCCTGTGCCCTTTCCCTCTATACTCTGGCGATGCTTGGAGCCTGGAGTTCAATATTTGTTAACAGTCTGGTTTCAGCTTGGAGATGGCTATCATATGGCTTTCTTTGTTCAGTATCCGGGTTCATCTGATACTAGTCACCTCTGCCACCGCACTGAGCTGATCCTGGGGAAATCAAAGCCAGGCACCTGCTGTGGAATTCGACACCACCCTTTGGACCTCAAAGTAACTGGAGACTGGGAGGATTTAAAACTCACAGTCCAGTCCGAATGATGTTCAGAATGGGTGGGGTCAGCATGAAAGATGAGTTGCCTTTATCAAAGCTCCCCAGAGACAAAAGCAGGCACACGGACATAAAGTGTGGTGGGAATAGACCCCTGGTAAGACTGGCAGCAGCACCTGACATAGCTGGTACCTATCCTCAGACTAGAGAGCTTTCTGGAACCAATAAAACATTCCCGGGGACTGTGCAGCCTGTGTGATGCAACCCTCACGACAGCGTGGTTGACATTTACCGACATACTGCAGAACATCAGATTAGTTAAGTGCCAGAGAGAAAAACCAAATGCAAAGTGTGGCTTGTTCAGTGTTGACAAAAGCATATGCTCATGTAACCCACCCCCTGTCAAGACTGAGAATGTCACTATCACTCCAGAGAAGTCTCTTGCAACCCTTCCCAGCTAGTATCCCTTGAGCTCCCACTGCAGGGATAGGATCTAACTTTTTCCCACCATAGATTAGTCTAGTCTATTCTATAGTTTCAAGCACACATGTGCATCTCAGTCATGCTCACCCACGAGTTATCACTGATAATGTTTTGGTAGGGTCTGGGCCGCAGCCGATCCTTTTGACAGGGGCACAGTCTCCCATTGTATGAACATGCCAAAATGTGTTCATTCATTCTTCTTTCAAGTGGTCCCCTGAGCAGTTTCCAGTTGTGTGTATACTTTTTATAAATGTTTTATACAAGTCAATTTGTGAATATGTTTTCATTTCTCCTGGGATGAAATTTCTGGGTCATAGGGCTAGGTATATGATTGGCTGTATAAGAAACTTCCAGAACCTTCCAAAGTCGTGGTACCACTCTATACTTTCAATTGCAGTGTTCTGTCAGCCCATTCCTTCACTAACATTTATTTGATAATGTTCACTCTTGTGAGTGTGCTAATGCCATCTTTACAACAAACCATGCCACTGGCTCTTTGTGTCTCTCAGGAGAAGGTTTGGCTCCTAACTTATTATTCCAGTCCTCCATGTTTCAGCCAACCTTTGCCCTGTCTTGAATTTCCCATGTTTCCCTCCTAAATTGATGTGAATAGTTCTCCTATGTGTGACCAAGCAACTCATTTTCCTTTGCTCTTATATAGTGGTTTTCTCTTCTGAAATGCATCTTGCTGCACTGATCTGGAGGTGTCCCATTGGTTTTTTTAAGACTCAGCTTAAGAGCTGGGGTGTAGCTTGGTAGAGTTTCTAGAAGACTTGCCTAACACGCACAAAGCCCTGAGTTTGAACTGGAGGCAGGAAGACAGATGATCAAGAGACAGAGACAGAGAGACACAGAGAAAGAGAGACAGATAGACAGAGACTGAGAGCTCAGCTTAGGTATCGTCCCCTCCTTGAAGCCTCGGCAGACACCGATATCCAAGCAAGAAGTCATGCTGTTCTCAGTGTCATGAGGTCCTTTCTAGAAAGTCTCCCTGCAGCTCCGGGCACTTTGTTCTTTGTCTCACCATCTGGACTGTGAACTCCAAGAGGAAGACACCGTGGGATTTACAGTATCTCTAGCACCCAGAGCACCACTCAGCAGGATCCAGGATTTAACAGCATGCATAGCTGCAGCAGATACAATGGAGAGACAGGGCCTGCACTTGCTGCCTGCATTTCCCACAGGGACACACATCACACTTCTATTAATCCTCACCTTCCCTGTGAGGAAGGGTTGTTCTTGTGACAGAGTTAGGCAGACAGGTTCAGTGTCAAAGTGAGAGGCTTTCTGGGATCCTCTGCTATTTAGGAATCTTTTTGGCTGTCCCCCTCCTTAAGGGACCTTAAAGATTACCTCCCTGAACTTCTTCCCATTTGGTGGGCTCCTCAGACAGTGTAACCCTCCTACAGCGATCTTACTAACTCCAGTGTTTACATGTGATTGTCTGCTCTTCCCTGTCCCATGAGTGGTAGGTACATGACAAAGTCAACTCATGTCCACTCTGTCCCCCACGCACATTGTCACGTGGTGGACAAATCACAATAATGCTTCTATCTCTGAATAACATGTGCTATTAATAAGAACAAACGTTGATTTGATACCAGAGGGGGCTCAAGAGGTGTGGACTGAAAGTGGGGCAGTGTCCCTGAACTCAAACTGTTTAAGAAAAGACAAGTATAAACACAACAGATGCACAAGGGCTGGAGAGATGGCTCAGTGGGTAAGAACACTTGCTGTGTAAGCTGAGGGTCTGAGTTCACACCGCCAGAATCCATACAAAAGACAGAGTGTGAGTACCTGTAACCCCAGAGATGTGGGAGGGTGAAGGGGCGGGGTGGACACAGGAGGATGGCTGGTGCTTGCCAGCTGCCATCCGAGCTCCAGGTTCAGTGAACTCTGTCTCAAAGGAACATGGCAGACTAATAGACATTCAACATTCTCCTCTAGTCTCTGTGTGCATGCATGGGCATGCATATTGTCTTAGTCACTGTTCTATTGCTGTGAAGAGACACCATGACCAAGGCAACTCTTATTAAAGAAAGCATTGGGGGCTTGCTTACAGTTTTAGAGGTTTAGTTCATTATCATCATGGCAGGGAGCATGGCATCAGGAGTATGGCTGTAGGCATGCATGGTGCTGGAGAAGTAGCTATGATTTATAACGTGATCTATAGGCTGAAAGAGAGACTTTGAGCTTGGCATGGACTTGACATGAAACCTCAAAGCCCATCCTCAGTGACACACTTTCTCCAACAAGGCCACACCTCTTAATCCTTCTAATCCTTTCAAATAGTGCTACTCCTTGGTGACTACACATTCAAATATATGAGTCCATGGGGGACATTCTTATTCAAACAGTCATACATATCTTTACATACATGTGTATATATATCATATACACATACCACACTGACACACATAAATCCTCCCCAAAGTAGTACACAGTTATACTTAAAGATATGTACATTTCACTGTGTATAAAATTTACCTTAAAATTAAAAATACAGGCTACAGGCTGGAGAGATGGCTCAGTAGTTAAGAGTACTGGTTGCCTTTGCAGATGACCTGGATCCCTTCCTAGCACCAACATAGTGGCTCACAACTACCAGTAACTCTGGCTTCTGGTGATTTAATGCCCTCTTCTGGCTTCTGTAGGCACTGCATGCATGTGGTGCACATATATACATGGGTAGAAGGACAGGGTGGGTAGACACACTGTGAGCTGGCAAGCAGAGCAAACCACTAATTACAGTCTAGCAGTTGTATGGGTGTGTGCCCACTACACAGTTCAAATTGTGTGCAGGTGTGGAGATTTAGGATTTGTTTGTTTGTTTATTTTTGAGATAGAGCCTCATGTAGCCCAGGCTCAGCTTAGATTCCGTATATAGCCAAGGATGACATTACACTTCTGACCCTCCTGCCTCCACCTCCTGGGTGCTAGGTCACTATAATCAGTTTATGCAGTGCTGGGGATTGAACCCCGGGTTATGCAGTCACATGACCAACTGAGCCAGTGGCCCAGTCCTAGATACTTGTTTTACAAAATGTTTGGGGAAAGCGGCTCAGCTGCCAGAGAAATCTTCACTGGAGTAACAGGAGATGGAGTGCCTTGCAGACAAACTCCTTGGCCCAGCCCACTCGGCTCCCTGCAGCTGCAGTCACTGCCAGTACCTGCCTACTGGCCTTGCAGAGAAGGGCTTACCTGTTTGTTCCCAGGACAAAGGACTCCAAGGTTCTGTCCCTGGTCTTCTGCCTCTTGGGGCATGTCTTGGGGATCCCCTTCCCTTCCACCATCTAACCACATGACATCACTTCCCCCTCAGCATTCCAGTGTCATATTTCAGCTGCAACTTTGACACTGTGTTCTGAGAGGAAGGCATTCTCTCTTTTTTTATTAATTTATTCTTCTCTCGTATAGTATATCCCGACCGCAGTTTTTCCTCCCTTAGAGGAGGGCATTCTTATTTCCAACAGTCCCATTGTTGACAGCTAGCTCTGGGTACAGGTGGGGTAGGTTCTCTGGGGACAGAATATCTGGATCTGTGGGCACATATTTTAGTTTTATAGTCTGACTGTGTTGGGCATGGTGTTCTAGAGGATCAGAACCAACAGAATGTTGGCCATAAAGGGAGAATTTTTCAGATTGGCTAGGTAGTCAGCAATGGCCGTCTGCGTGCAGAAGAGGCAGAGAAGCGGTCGCTGCTCAGACATGAGGCTAAGTGCTTAGGCAGTCCCAGTGTGGGTTTGAAAGCCTGGGAGCTCCCTGGAGAGTCCCACGTGGGAGTGCCAGTGGCAGAACGAGAGGCACAGCTCCACACGGGGCCTGTAACAGTTCTCGTCGGAGACCTCTACTGTGAAGTCAGATTCCTGACTATGTCCCAGGAAAGAATTTCACGAGGAGCCAGGAGGAAGCAGGGCTGGGTGGGGACTTTATCAGGAAACAGCTTTTGCATGTGTGTCTAAGGTGGGGATAGGAGTTCTTAGGAAAGGGATGGGGCAGCCAAGTGTGAGAGCACAGGCTTCTCCTGAGAGAATTGTGCTCAAGTGATATACTGTTTTGGTGGCTTCTCGTTACATCCTTCCAAGGGTTTCGGAAGACCTTTCCCACTATTTTAAAGAGTACTTACTTGTTTTTATTTTTTATATGTGTGTGTTTGCCTGTATGTATGTGTGCCTGGTGCCTGAGGAGGCCAGAAGTGGGTGTCAGATCCCCTGGAACTGAAGTTAGAGCTGATGTTAACCATCATGTGGATGCTGGGAACTATCAAGTGAGTGCTGGGAACCAAGCCCAGCTCCTTTGCAAGAGCAGCAAGTGTTCTTAACCACCACCTCGCCACTTTCTCAGGCCCTTTCTATTTTTTTCCTTTTTGGTAAACGAGGTCATAGGCTAGCTCCCAAGGTACACTGGACAGGATTACAGCTGGTAAGGTAAAACCATCGGTCACAGGGGTTGCACAAGGAAGTTAAGACACATTTTACTGTAAGTAAAGTTTAGAATCTTGTTTGTGAGATTCCCAGAAAACTGAAAGTTCACATCTGGGAAAGGAGTCAGCCCTACTTGAGGGCCATGTGCACTTGGGTGTTTATCTTGGCTTTCTCTTGAATCTTTCTGTATGAGAGGAGACATCAAACCATACAGAAGCAATAAAGCATCAGCAGATGGTTTTGCCTGACCCCAAGACTGACCCCAAAGCCAACATGGCTTTTATATTTTCTTCTATCACGAGGTGCCTGGTAACCACAAAGCAAGCAAATCATCAAAACCTACTGCGGAATCAAGCACAGATTTATGGGCATGCAAACTGTGCAGGACTGAGGGCCCACCTTGCCCTGGTTGTCAGGTAGATGCGCACAGTGCTCTGCCTCACAGTGGCACGGCTTTCTCCTGTGTGCTGCCAGACTCCCAAGGGCCGTTTGGTTCTGTCTTCTGTGCTTAAAAGCAAGCCAGCCTGGTCTCCAAAGCGAGTACCAGGAAAGGCGCAAAGCTACACAGAGAAACCCTGTCTCGAAAAACCAAAAAAAAAAAAAAACAAAAAAAAAAAACAAAAACAAAAAGCAAGACTGTTTGGGTAATTATTGCTACTTTGTTTAGTAAGAACTGAGGGTGATATTCTGAAACAATGACAAAACACCAAAGAACAGTCCTAAGAAGGAAGTCAATGGAAAAAATATAGGAATACAGAATGAGATTGTAATCATTGAGTATATGTGACTATATAACAATGCCTAAAAGAAAATAATGAAGCAAACCAGAACATAATGTTACAGTTGCTGGGGGGATTATAAATGGAACTTACAGCTTTAAAGAAGTTAATATGTAGGGAGCCGAGGAAGCCCTGAGTGAGTGAAGTCTTGGGTAGATGTGTATTTTGACATGGGCATAGGCATGTTGAGTACTCCAGGGCCAATTGACTCATGGGAAATTGGCAAAGCTGTTACCCAGACTCAAGAGAAATGGCAAAGCTTTCATTGGGGGTCTGAGTCTGAGTGTTTATAGACTATTGATCAGTGTGTGCAAAGACTGGTAACTGCAGCTTCCTCCTCCGGGCTGTTGTGGTCTGCAACTGCTCCCTACAGAGACCGCCTGTGGACTAGCTAACCCTCCCCCCTGCTGTACCTAATAAACATGCAGAGGTTCCAGGCTGTGGTGGGAGCAGCTTCCCACCTGGTCCCAGCTTCCATGTCACGTGTCTGTTCTTTTTTCATTTCCTCCCCACCCTTAATCGGGGTTCCAGGACCCAAGCCACGTGGCATTAAGGTACTGGGCTTTCTTGTTTGAAGAGAATTTTAAAGAGTTCACAGCTCATACTGTAAGCGACCTTCTCCTCAGGATATTCTGGAGGCTGTGGAGACTCAGAAGGGAGAAGTCTATCCTAGAGAACAAGCTCTTGAATTCTTGCAGCCTGAGTGAGTAGGCCCTTATTCATCTTGAGAGGTGTCAGCAAACACCAGACCATGTTTACGTCTCTAACAAGGAAGCAGTGGAGAACACTCAGGTGTCAGTCTTTTTCCTCAGAATGTGCCCGTGCTTTGCACAAGGTGAAGGAGAGGCGGTGGCCTAGTTAGTGTTAGAGGAGCAGTGCAGACAGGATGTTACGACGGTTTGGACTGAGGGCTTCATGGTTTTTTTTTTCCTTTTTGTTCCCCAAAGGCACAAGTGGCTAGAACGGTTGGTGCCTGTCTTTTGAGATGCCATGAGTCGTGAAGTCCCTTGCTAATGTTTTGCTATGTGTGGGGTGACAGAATCTTATATCCCCCCCCCCCCCCCCCCCCCCCCCCCGTGTCTACCAGTTATTTTCAATGAGTCTTTATCCTTCCTGGGTCACCCATTCTTTCTCTGCTTCTGTGTCAGGTGGGATGAGGTTTGTCGGGGGAGGAGTCTCTGAGCCTCAGAGCCAGTGTTAATCCCAAAGACAGGAGGAGAAAGACCACTGGCCCAAGTCATCATGGCCAAATCAGTTAAAGCAAGCAATTAATTGAAGCAAGCTTTTTTATTCGTGTACATGGGCTGTCTTTCCCTAAGGTGGGGTTCAAGAGGTCACCATTGAAAGTGAGGAAGACAAGGCTTTTATAGCTCAGGGGTAGGGGTTTTCCAAGTGGGGGATTTGGCTGGCAAAATAGGGGGGGTTACAGGAGCAGAACATAAGCCTAACAAGTTAGTCCCTCCTGAAACAAAGACATGGTCGCAAGGTGGGCATAACAAGGTAATCAGGACAAGGTGGCCATATGTGGCAGTTTGAATGTAATTAACCCCCATAATCTTATAATCTCATAGGTGTAGCACGAATCTTAAAAGGTCTTATTAATAAAAACAAACCTGGAGCCAGGTATTGGGGTGAATGCTGGAAGATCAGAGAAGTAGAACAAGCCACAGCCACCTCACCTTGCAAATTCCTCAGCTGATCCTGTTTCCTCAGACTGGATGCCTCTCAGCTGAACTGCTGCTCAAAAGCCTAAAAAGCTTAACCAGGATCTAGTTCACGCCTTAAATACTTTTCTACTTTCTGCCATCACTTCCTGGGATTAAAGGCGTGAGTCACCATGCCTGGCTGTTTCCAGTGCGGCTTTAAACTCACAGAAATCCAGATGGATCTCTGCCTCCCCAGTGATAGGATTAAAGGCATGTGTGCCACCATTTTCTGGCCTCTATATCTAGTGGCTGTTCTGTTCTCTGACCCCAGATAAGTTTATTAGGGTGCACAATATTTGGGGGAACACAATATCACCACATATAGGGAGTGGCATTAGGAGGTGTGGCTTTGTTGGAGTGGGTATGGCCTTGTTGGAGGAAGCGTGTCACTGTTGGGGATGGCTTTGAGGTTTCCTATGCTCAGGATACCGCCTAGTGTCTTAGTCAACTTCTTGCTACCTTTTCGTCAAGATTTAGCCAGTACCATGTCTGCCTGCATGCTGCCATACTCCCAGCCGCCATGTTCCCCACCATGTGGATAATGAACTGAACCTCTGAAACTGTAAGCGAACCACCTCAATGAAATGTTTTCTCTCTAAGAGTTGCCGTGGTCATGGTGTCTCTTCACAGCAATAAAAACTTAACTAAGACACCATAACAATCTTTTTAAAACAAACGTAGGGTTTGTTTAACATAGATGGTTATAAACAACTTTTTCTCCCTTTATTTTGTATACAATGTTCTGCCTGCATGTGTGCCTACATGCCAGAAGGGGGCACCAGATCTCATTGCAGATGGTTGTGAGCCACCATGTGGTTGCTGGGAATTGAATTCAGGATCTCTAGGAAAAGCAGCCAGTGCTCTTAACATCTGTGCCATCTCTCCAGCCTGGCTATAAACAACTTTTTGAAACAAAGACATGATTGCTATTTCTGGAACAGGCAGTACAGGGCCATTGGTAGTTAAGGTTGCAGGTGGGTCATAGCCCAATCCTTGAGAAACAGGTTTAATGATAAACAGGAATGAACCTAGTTTGTCTTTACTTTAAGATGGCTTTTAAGCCTAAGGTGGAGGCAGGATGGTTCATCACATGACTGCAGCTGCCACAGTTTACAAGCACCGAGTCATAGATTTTTAACTCATACGTTTTAGGTGAGGACTCTCAATGTCATGCATATAGGGTAGGTAATTCCCAAGGCTGGGCTGATAATGATAACTCTTTTGGCTTTGAGCATTCCACTCAGTACTGGTTACTCATTTAGAGAGGAGTCCTGGGTAAGCTGCTAAGACAGAGAACAACGCCCCAACATTGAAAACAAAAATTACCATTTTTACCTGATATTACCTGTCTAGGGGTTTAGGGGTAACATGAGGGTTATTGGGTTGTGTGATGTACCAAGTTTCTCCTTATTGTAAGATGGCTTCTGACTGTGCCTTGCCCTGAATGACTCCATTTTTCAAATCAACATTTGGCTCTACTTTGAATGCAAGTACAGAGGCAGAATAACCCTGCACCTCTCTGTACACAAACACAGCACTGGTTCTGCGCCAACCACAAGGCACAGAATGATGGACAATGTTCTTAAAAGAAAATGATGCCATCTTCAGCTTATCAAAGTAGATGGGAACGCATGTGCATAGTAGTATATTAAAATCATATCAGAAAAGTCAGGTGGGAGGACTTTAACACCGTAGACTAACAAAGAGCTCAACATTCTCACCTGGACCCCATGAAGAGAAGAACATCTACCACTGTGATGGCAGTGATCACAGGCCTTGACATGTCATCTAAATACTCAATGTGTGTATCAAGTCACCAACAGGCAGAGGACTTCCACAGGCAGAGGACTTCTGATGTCCCCCAGAGCTTCAGCACAGCTTGCCTCCCACTGCTTGACTCAGCTCACTCAAATTGCCATCCATTTGTCCATCCACCCACTCACCCATCCACCCACCCCTGTACTCAGTAGCCCACCTGCCCATCTACCTGTTGACCCAAACCTACTGACCTGTGTAGGAAACACAGCTTAGAGTGAGCATTAGAGAAACCAGGATTGTCAATCACGCGGCCTGTTTTCTTCAAAGGAAGGAGATGAATTGATGCCTGGTCACCTGGAATGCCAGAGTGACAGTGGTCAGACAATCTGGTGACCCTTTGCTTATCTTTTAGGAGCCAGCCTCCACCGGAATCCTCCCAATATCCCAAGCATTTTTTAGGCCCTAATCCTAATTCCGAGCTTTGTCTCTCAACGAATAGAACCCATCCCTATGCAAGAGGCCCCATGTACTTTGCATCCTCCACCAATAGAATCCATCCTTACGCTTATCACAGATCCTTACTCTAGGCCTAGCCCTGAGCTCTGTTTATCAGCCAGTAGAACTCATTGTAAAGGTCACAGGTGCTCTGCCACCTTCCTAGGGAGTTTCTATGTCGCTATGCCTAAAGCTTTGTTGTGATAATTGTCATGTGGAAACCCCAAACTTTTCCTGTGCTTAAATATGTAAGAGGAATAAACCATGAGGTCAGACCCTGGAGGTTTTGACCCAGTGCCTGCAAAGATGTCATGGACTGGAGTTTCGTTCTTTACCTCACGCCAATCAACTCCCTGCTGAGGCTTGTGGGGTCCCTGACACCTATCCATCTATCAGGACCCAGTCCTGAATCTCGCCTTCACAGCCCTGTGATCCTGCTGACTCAACCCTGTGGCTTGACTCTGTGGCTGCCAGCAGCTTTCCAACTAGTTCAGTAATGTCTTATCTAATCACTTGCAGTGACTTTCTACGAATTTGCATCGACTCTCTGTCTCAACTTCTAGTTAAGCTTCGTTGAATTCTTTGACCTCTGTGGCCCCTTAATCCTTTCACAGCCACTCTGTAATCTACATATATACACATACGCAGATACGGTTTAATACTATGTGAAGCATAATCTAAGAGTCAATATTAATAATTGAGATTGGAATAAAAGACCTTGGCTTGCCAGTGGCCAACGATCAAGAGAAATCATGAGTGCTTGGCAAACGGCAGCCAACAAAACCCTTATGGTCCATAAATTTATTATTATTCAATAAATTCCAATGTTGGGGGAAGTCACAAATGTGTCTGTGCATGTTTTGGCACAGCATGCTCACAAAGCTAGGCAACCTTGGGCAACTTCAAGGGCAGCCATCACTAGCTGAAGGTCCATGCTCCCTTTGGAGGAACATCTCTTTAAACCTTGCCTCACTCGCAATTAACTCTCTTTGATTCCTGCGTGTTGACACAAATGTGTTCAGCCAGTTTCTTGTTCTGGCTGTCTGTTGTAGAGCACTTCATAGGCCCCCATCGAGGCAGCATGAAGGGTCACCATGGCTGAACCATCACCACCCAATCATTACAACCCAACCACCACCATCAGCTCAATCCATAGTCTGGTGAATTACCTGCCTAAGGTTAGTAAAGAGGATAGAACCTGGGGCCTTGGGCCTGCTCAGCAGGTACTTGACCATTGAGGTATACCCTCATCTCTTATATATATTTTTGTCATAAATTTACAACTCTTTGGGAACTGTCCTGGTTAGATTTTTTTTTTTTGACAACTTGACATATGCCCACATCATCTGGGAAGAGGGAACCTCAGTTGAGAAAATACTTCCATCAGATTGGTGTGTAGGTAAGTCTGTGGGGGAATTTCCTTGATTAATGATTGATGTGGGATGGTCCAAACAACTGTGAATGATGCACCCTGGGGCTAGTGGTCCTGGGTTGTATAAAATAGCAAGCTGAGCCAGCCACGGGAAGCAGGTCAGTAAGCAACATCCCTCCATGGTCTCTGCTTCAGGTTCAGGACCTGACTTACCTCAATGATGGCCTGTAACCTTTGAGGTGAAATAAACCCTTTTCTCACCAAGTTGTTTTTGGTCAATGTTTTGTCCCAGCAATGGAAACCTAAGACAGGGAGGAAGCAGCTAATGCAGGATGGCGTGCTGTGCTGACTGGGAGAGTGATAAGCGCATTACAGTACCCGACTGGGCACTAATCAGTGTTCAGAATCAATTTCTTTTGGAAGTAGGGCTGAGGCAGTTCAGTTGGTAGAGCACTTGCTCAGCATGAGCGAAGCCTTGGGTTTGAGCTCCAGCAACACATAAACCGGATACGCTGGGATGCCTACGATCCCAGCACCAAGGAGGTGGAGGCAGGAGGATCCGAAAGTCAAGGTCATCTGTGGTGTCACAGGGAGGTTATGTGAAGCCAGTCTGTGTTCGAAATCCAGCTTTAAAAATGTCTGGAGGGCACGAGTTTTCTGTGGGCAGCAAGGAACTCGAGCCGTGGAACCTGACTGGCACCTGAGTGCTGGACTCACTGCTCACAAAGCTTTATAACTTAGGAGACATGGAGCCTCCATGTCCCTGGGGATGGAGTCTTGCAGGACAGCAGAGTGCTGCTTGGTGCCTGCTCCATAAAAGTCTCTTGGACTCCAGATGGCTCAGTGGATAATGTCATTTTCCTGCCAAGACTGATGACCCGAGTTTGATCAACCATGATGTGGGTGGAAAGGGCCTCAGGTGTTGGGCTTCTTGCTAGATGTGGATCCTGGGGTGCTGTGTGGGTGGACTTAAAACTCAAGCCTGGGGCCAAGGAAACCACCTTTTGCCACTCAAGGCCCCAACTTTTGGCAGCCAGAACCCAACGGGACCAGGTTGGAGAAAAGCATATGGTCACCTGACACCTGGACCTGCTGATGACTTTACCAATTAAATGGTAAAGAAGCATGGCTTTTTCATCATTTTTGACAGCTCTAGATGGACTTCTCAGAGGTGACAAGGGCTTCTCTGCCCCTCCCCACCACTGTAGGCCTTGGGAACGTGTTCCTGCCTTGGCCTCCAAAACAGTTTCTAGCCACTGGAGGTGGAAGCACCGACCACTTCAAAGGCCAGCTGCTCAGGAAGTCTAAGAGAGCCATAATGCTTCCCACAGCCACAGATGTGCTCTTGATTGGCATCTGATGCCCTGAGAGCCTTTGAGCTGTAGCATTTTCAAAGCACCAACCTCTCATCAGCTATGGAGAGTTCGACTCGGTTCATTTCAGTCCCTCGAGGCAACCTAAGTTGTTTTATCGGTTTAAAGGTTGTTACTCCTGAACTGGTCATAAAGTATCTCGTGTTTGTGCACTCTGATGTCTGCTCACTCTCCTCTTGGAGGAGGAGGGTGGGACAAGAACCCACTGACTCACTGAGAGCCACATGGTGGAAGAAGAAAAGTGGTGCTAGGAAATTGTATTGAGGCATAGACATGTGGAACATATGTGACACACACACACACACACACACACACACACACACACACACACACACACACACACTGTAAAAGTGAGTTCTTTCCACGGCAGTAGGGACTAGCATGTACATTAGCTCCCTCTTGTGGCTACAGAGACAACTGCACCCCGACGCCTGACTAGTGGCCTGAAGATCTATCCTCCTGGGCTGGAAGAAGTCTAGGACAGAGGCTGGTGAGGCTCCACCATCTCCCTTATTTACTTCTCGTATTCCGCTAACTGGTCCTCACTTTTTATTCCAAGACATCTATATTCCGAGGAGATGGCTTAGTCTGTAGAGTGCTTGTAGAAAGAGTAAAGACCCGGGTTTGATGCCAGCACTTGGCTCTTCGGGTTCAGTGACACTGCTCACTAAGCCACCGAACCAGCCCCGTGGAACAAAGTTAAAAAACTCTCAGAAGCAAACCGTCTTAGTTAGAACGTGACTGCAAAGTAGATGTGAGCGAGACTGATGTTAGTAAGTTTACGTTTTTTAGGTAACACGATGAGAAGAATCTCTCTCTCTCCCTCACCTCTGTATCTAAGACAATATCACCCGAGAAGAGCTCCCCCTCCCAACCAGGACGTTACTCTCGCTGCAATTAAATGGTAAAGGAGCATGGCTTTTTCATGGCTGCTTCACGGGTTACAGTTACTTCACGCTTTGTCCGGATCCCACCTGAGCTTGTCTCACGCAGGCCCTCAATGGGGGAGGGGAGGCGTGGCCGATGGAGAGATGCAGCTGGAGAACACTCTCTTCACTGCCCACTGCAGTAATTCTGCTTTGATGTGGGTTGGATAGAGCGGGGAGGGACACTGATGTCGAATAACCAAGCCCTGAACCACAGTCATTTTCATCTTCAAAGAGAGAAGATTTTAGGGGAAAACGTGGTTTGCTGGGACGCTGCGTAGCTGTGCCTCTGGCTACTGACTGAAGGCCATGCCCAGGGACATCTGGAAGGGAGAGGGAAGATGGCTTTTAGCCTTGCCCACAGATGCTCAGTTGCCTCCTTCCAGAGTGCGAGCTTGATTCTCTCTTCCTTGGTGACTCACTTCTAGTAAAGAGAGATCAACCAGAAGTGATGTGTGTGGCTTTGGAGAGAAGGCCATAGAAAGCGTCCCATGTCTCTCCTGGTTAGGTCTTTGGGGAAGTCCCTTGCCATGTTGTGGACACACTTGCTATCATTTGGATGTGATGCATCCCCCAAAGCTTGCTTGTTCTCCAGTCTCTGGAGCAATGAAGAGATGGTGGAACCATGGAAGTGGGGCCTAGTGGGAGAAAGCTAAGTCATTTCGAGGTTGTCCTTGCAGGGAACATGGGGGCTGTGACTTTCTTCTTGCTTCCCAGTTGTTATGAAGTGAGCCATGGTGTCTGCCTTGTGACAGGCTCAGAGCCGTGGATCTGATGGACCGTGGACTGTAAACTCTGAAACTGTGAGCCAAATAACCTTTTTCTCCTCCTTTAAGGTGATTTCCCTGGGCATTTTGTTACAGCAACAGAAAGCAGGTTGTCACAATACTCCAGCAGCTCAATGGGAGCTTCTGCTTAAATTGTCTGTGCCTGTCCTTTAATTCTATCTCTGGTGAGAATCCTGAGTCTGGTGACATGTATGATGTGTTCTTTGTGACTCAGTGTTCCTCAGTCATTGCCTCTTGGGGTCTATAAGGCTGAACAAGCCAGTAAGCAGCACCGCCCTCCCCACCACCATGGCCTTTGCTTCAGTTTCTGCCAACCCCAGGTTCCTGCCTTGAGTTCTTGCCCTAAGCTGAAATCGACCCTTTCCTCCTCCAAGTTGCGTTGGTTGTGGTTTTTTTTTGTTTGTTTGTTGGTTTCTCTGTGTAGTTTTGGTGCCTGTCCTGGATCTCACTCTGTAGACTAGGCTGGCCTCGAACTCACAGAGATCTGCCTGCCTCTGCTTCCCAAGTGCTGGGATTAAAGGCGTGCGCCACCACCGCCTGGCTGGTTGTGGTGTTTTATCACAGCAATAGAAACCTTAACTAAGGCAGAATTTATACCAGGTCATGTTTTTGAAAGACTGCGGTGGCATTTTAGCTTTGGACTGGAAAAGCCATTGAATGCTCAGACCTGAGTGGGCTGTTTGATGGGAGCTAGGAAGACAAAAACGTTGGTGCAGATGATGGAGGCCTGGCTTGTGGAGTTCCATAGGGAAATATGGGAGTCCCTTAAGGACTCTGTTGGTGCCGTCTAATATTTTGAATTAAGAATTGATGGTTCTGGTTAACTCTGGACCATTAAAGTGAAAGCTTTGCTTTGCTGGGACAATCAGTGCTAGTCAACAGGAGCTGAGAAATTAGTGATGATTAAGAAGAGACCAGAATCACTGAAGCCAAGTCTTCTGGAAAGTTCCAGAGGGGACCAAAGCTGTATTCTGTGCTGGGAGCCAAACTTGGTATGTGTAAGAGTCTCCTAGGTAGTGCTGTTTGTTTGTTTCTAGACAGGGTTTCTCTGTGTAGCTTTGGAGCCTGTCCTGAATCTCGCTCTGTAGACCAGGCTGGCCTCAAACTCACAGAGATCCATTTGCCTTTGCCTCCCAAGTGCTGAGAGTAAAAGCATGCGCCATCACCGCCTGGGTAGTTGTGCTGGTTTTGAAGGCATAAAGGGATCACGGAGAACAATTGAGACTTGGTACTGTTTTGCCAGGACTTGAGTCCCTGAGGTGAATCTGGAAGAGACCACTGGTGAAGGTTCAGCTTCAGCTATAGAAGAAGCACCAGGGGTGAAGAGGTCATGGAGAGGAGTGGAGGACTGGCACTGTGTGGCAGGGTCAGAGGTCCCAAAGAGAGCTCAGGAGAGGCTATTGGTGAAGGTGCAGCCAAGTTGCTGGGGAGATGCCAACATTTTGGAGATGCCAGTACCATACATGGTGTGACCATCAAGAATATTGGCAGCCAAGAAGTGGAGCTGGCTTGAACCCCGGGGAGCGCTGTCTGTCCTGTGGCAAGCCCATCAGAGCCCAGAAGATTGTGAGTGAGCCCCAGAAGTCTGACACCGAGCTTTATATGGTTGAACTTTGGTTTTGCACTGGTCTGATTGTGACTGTGCCCTGGTTCTTTTCTCTTGGAGTAAGAAAGGGTTTAACTTATTTTTTATTTTACAGGAGCCCACAATTGAGAGGTATTGGAATTTTAGAGAGACTGAACTCTTAGAGTATTTGAATTTTTAAAGACTGAGACTTTTAAAAATTGGAATGTTTTATATTGCAATACTAACATTAACATGCCATCTTGGGAAAAAAATGAGAAAGGAAAAATTTAGTGGAATAGTGATGTGTCTGTGTGTCAAGTTGGCAAGGGGCCAATTGTGCTGGCTAATTTACGTCAACTTGACACATGCTGGAGTCACTTGAAAGAGGGACTCTCAATTGAGAAAGTACCTCAGTAGTGCATTTTCTTGATTGATTATTAATGTGGGAGGGCCCATCTCACTGGGGGTGATGCCAGACCAAACAAGTCGTCTTGGATCTATAAGAAAGCAGGCTGAGGAGCAAGTCGGTAAGCAGCGTTCCTCCATGGCTTCTGCTTCAGTTCCTGCTTCCAGGTTCCTCCCTTGAGTTCCTTCCCTGGCTTCCTCCAGCCATGGATTTATAAGCTGTGGAGTGAAAGAAACCTCTTCCTTCCCAAGTTGCTTTTGGTCATTTTTTTAAAATCTTAGATTTATTTATTAATTGATTTATTTATGTGTGTGTATGAGTGTTTTGCTTGTATGTATATATGTGTACCCTGTGTGTGCCTGGTGCCTCCAGAAGCCGGAAGAGGGCACTGAGTCTACTGGAACTGGAGTTATAGATGGTTGTGAGTCATCATGTGGATGCCACAGATCAAACCCAGCTCCTTTGCAAGAGCAACAATGTTCTTGGCTATTGAGCCATCTCTCCAGGTCCTGGTCATGGTGTTTTATCACAGCAATATAAACCTTGGGTAAGACACCCACCCTGAGATATAGACTGGAGCCATATATATCCTTACACACTCTCCTTCTATGCCCAGCTCTTGGACATCCCTTCCATCAGCTGCTTCACTTTTTGTGTGGTAACACTGTGTGTGTGTGAACATTTATGCCTGGAGTATCCACTACCGGCTTCCTCACAGACACTTTATAAGGACAGCAGAGCAGTATCTGAACCCCAGCTCTCAGCTCTTCAAGACCACTCAGCTCTGTGATGTGAGGTCCAGCTCTGGTGTGGCCATGGCTACCTAGGCAGGGCTCTCTCTAGCCTCTAAAGCCTCAAGAGATGGGAGGAACATAAGACCCCAGTGGAGAAGCAGAGCCATTTTATTTAGTGATGAACACAGAATATTCATCAAGTCTGAGAAAGGAGAAGAGCAGGTTCCTTGAGAAGAGGCCATGCCATTTTCCAGGACTTGGGTCCCCTTCTGTGAATGATGGGAAGCTGGGCAGGAGGAAGAGGTCAAAGCAGCAAGACATTGTTCTGTTGGGAGAAGAGTTCAATCAGGAGGGAGACTTGAGGCCAGCGACTCTTACTGGTACTATTCCATCATCACCTGACACTCTGTGGGATGGGAGCATGCTAAGACTCAACACTGTCTCTGTGGCTTCTTGTGCGTGTGTTTAGTGTGTGTCTGTGTACTCATGAGGGCTTGGCTAGTGAGTCTGTGTATGTGTGCCCATGTAGATGAGTGCTTGACTGTCATGTCTATGTCTTGAGTGTGTACCCATGATCACATATGTTTCTCTTTGAAGCTGTGTTGCTGTGGTTCTGGTCTGTCTCCACATCTTGTCAGTCATTCTATGGACTTCATGCATCTCTGTGTGACTATGTCTATGTTTGCCTCGTTCCTGGGGTATTGCTATAGCTTGAGGCTAACATCTTTCCCTAAAGCCCATGTGTTAAGGACTTAGTGCCCAGAGTGGTGCTGCTGGGAGAGCTGCTGTGGGTGCTGTTGTCTCAAGAGCCTTGCTTTCCTGTCCTAGAGGATGACAGCTAGTCCACAAATGCTGGGGGATGGGAACAGCACTTACCATCTCAGCAGAGACAGGGCCTTTCTTGAAAGGCTTAGGCCTTAATGACAAATTGTACTCCATGCAGCAGCAAGTCTAGGAAAAAAATGACTGAAGTTATGATCCAGAGGGAAAGGAGTCTGAAAAGAACCTGAGTGCCTCCCGAGGCCCTGGAGCACCAGCCATGCTCACCAACCATACCCAGACATGTCAGGGAGCTCTAGGTGTTCCCATCCAGCCAGCCTAGCTGTTCTCAGGTCAGACTGAGGAGGAGGCAGACTTTATCTCAAACACATCTGGATCGTTCATGGGAACCAAGACACCTCCAACCAGGGAGGGTGTGGCTAATGAGACCTGGCTGTCCCATGGTGTGTAGGGACAAAACTTGGAAACTGCACTTACCAGCAACATCATGCATCAGGGTGACATCCAAGAGGCTGAGAATCCCGTTGACCAGAGGACATACCTGACCCAGGCCAGAGAGGAGAGTTAGGCACAGGACCTCCTGCAAGGAGACCCTTGGAGAAGCAGCATGCCCAAGGTGGAATAGATTCAGGGATACTTTCTACAGCCCAGAAGAAGCCAACCAATGTGTTTGGAGGGGTGGAAAGAAGTAACACAGACATCTGGACCACAGGACAGCTGGACTGATGGATAGATATTTCTCATACAGAGTAGCTCAATTTAGCTCAGCCTAAGAAGCTCTAAGACCCCTAGAGCAAGGAACTGTCCCTTTGATCTCTTACCACACCCTGCACCAGGCCAGGAATGACTTTAGTCAAGACGTCTGTGAGGCTGTCTATCAGGCTTTGAAGGGGACTGAGTCTGGAAGAGAAAGGCATGCATGCGACTCAGAGGCTTGGGGTTGGTCTGGAGAAGTTCAGCAGCTACTATGCACACTCAATCTTGGCACCCAGTAACTGAGCCCAGGCCTTGCACACTCATGTCCATGGCAGATGTAATCACAAGGATCCTAGATGAAGAGAGTTACACCCAGCCCAGCTGTGCACACACAGAGGTGTGTAGAATAAACACACATTTCAAGGACATAGTAGGTGCACCACAAGACTGTGGGATCCATGAATGCATGAAAAGTAGCTAGTTTGTAGTTGTCAGGGAGACTTATTGAAATGACACACACAAAGTCCACAATATATGTATTTAGCAAATGTGAGCCATGGTATGGACAGGTCCTATACACCATGAATGACTGGGCCTTCCCATGTGACAGGTAACTGGAACAAATAAGTGCTACATCTCTTTACCTCTTAGGAGGATTCTGTCAATAACCTCAATGTAGTTTTTTGTTATAGATAAGCAAAGCAAGCCCAAATGGGAGGAACCCTGGCCACGTTCATGTCAGAGGCTCTTTGGTTCTCCTCATCAGATTATAAAAGGTAGTCTTAAACCATATTCTATATTGTCTATCCAGCATAAAATTGGTCATCTTGGTTCAAGAAGGGGTAAGTGAGCATTTATTCATCCATTTATTCATCTATTCATACACCTGCCTATACATGTCTGCCTATACATGTCTCCCTACCCACCAAAAGTCTTGCCATCCATTCATCCATCATTCTAAACATTCATTCATCCATCCATCCATCTAAACATCCATTCATCCATCCATCTACCCACCCATCAATCCGTCCTCCACCCACCCATCAATGCTTCCTCCCCCAACACATCTTTCTTCCTGTCCTCTTTTTCATTCATCCTCTCCTTGTTCCATCATTTTATCCTGCTATCGCTGGGCAGGAGAAGCCAGCCCTTTGTCCTTACTTGTTAAGCAGTGAGATACGCAAGCTGCCAGGAGAGTGAATGCAGTCACCAATGACCAGACGGCTCCTCCCATAAATGTCTCTCACAGCATAGACTTCTGCGGTGACATCCAGCTTCACAGCCAGCTCCAACAGCCTTCCAACCACGAGTCTGACAGAGAAGGCACAAACAGCTCTAATGGCATCTGGCTTCTCCCATTCCAAGGTGGAGAGGGTTTCATCTTGGCAGGAGTGCCAGCCTCACCTCACTTCATTTTGTTACAGTGGTATTGATCTCTGTGCCCATTAGAAAACAAGGTTCAGAGAGATTGTATGTTTCCCACATGACCCGAGTTTGTTCAACACATCAAATAGGTAAGGTTCAAGGCTCAGCCCTCTGCAGCTTTCCATAGTCATCAGGCTGTCCCCCCAACTACCACCAGCCTTGGGACCTACTCACGTGTTCACTCTGAGTTCAAAACCCAGAGGGATGGTGACGTAGAGGCGATGGAAGTCATAGCTCTGCACAAGGCCAATTTCCAGCAGCTGGGGATTAGTGACTCTTATGCTGGTCAGGGAGAAACATTGGCATGTTAAGCCTCAAACCAGGGAACCACCTTTAAATAAATTTACTCATCACAGAGGAAGAGCTAGCCACCTGGGATCAGGACAATCTTGGAATCAGAACCATCCAGGGTTCCGAGCTATGCCTCTATCATTTCAAACTTTCTTCTGGATCAGATCCCTACATACCCTATCCTCTGTTTACCTCAAGTCTAGGAGATATTTGAGGAAAGGGACTGGATATGCTAGTTCCGAGCCCTTCAAAGAAAGAGGCTGACTTTTAACTTGGCAGGAAGATGAGTCATTGGATATGGGGAAGGGTGGATGGAGGAGGGAGTGGTTGGATGAAAGGCAGGAAGAAGAGATACATGGATGGGTGCACTGTCAATGGAAATGACACAGCCTGTCCTGATCTCTAAGAGGCAGGAAGTTGGGAAGAACTCAGAAAGGGTGGGAGGGAGCCTTCCCTGAGCCATCCACGGTGCCAGGTATTTACCCTTCCCTGGTCCTCCACAGCCTTTCTCTGATGTACAATCCCCATCTCACAGATGGAGAAACCAAGCCCAGGAGACCAGGTGCCTGACCTCGGCTCATCCAGCACAGACAGTTCTTCTGTCAATCTAACTGAAGTCCGTCTGACTGTCTGTAGGTCAGGAAGCAAAGGCCTGGGAGGCTGGGAATCCTGGTAATAGTCCAGTCTTACTAAGGACTAGGGCTCGAGTATCTGGTCCCTGGCAACAAGCTCCCCATTGTGGCTTTGTGCCTAGGAAGCTCTTGGGTGGCTCATGGGAAGCTCCACATCAGGTCTCAGTCACATCATTTAGGTGATACGGTTGAGGACAGGCTAGTGACAGCTGACATTCCCCAGATGGGATGAGCACAGTGAGTGCAGTGGGTGGCAAAGGTCCCAACTTGGGGCTTCTCTGAGTTAGATTCCTGACTCTGCACCACCCTATCTGTGTGAGCGCAGGCACATCTCTGTGCCTCAGTTTTTCCATCTGGGAGCTGGGGATTATGGAGCTGATGTGGAAGGGTTGTCATGGGGATAACAGCTGCTGGGGGAACCCAGGATGTGCCTTAGGACCGAGGGCAACTCCAGGTCCAAAGGGCCACTGTTCCTGGTAGAGTGGAGAGAGGCCTGGGGACCGAGTCTTGGTTCCATGCTCAGCCCACTCCTCTCTCTCTGTAGGGCTGCTGCCTGGGGCTGGCAGGTCTTCAGCTGTTAGTGGGAACCGAATCCCTCTTTGGGGCAACTCACTCGAGGATGTTGTTCAGGATCGGGATTGATGAAATCACTTTTCCAAGCACCCCGACCAGCCCACCAGCATTGCTTCCTGCAGGTCTCACGTAGCTCAGGAGAGGCATGTGTTCCAGAAAGCCCAGAATCCCCCCAGACAGCAGGCCTTGGCTGAAAGCTGCAGAGTGGAGAATCTCAGGGTTCACATCTGCTAACTCTAGAGCAGCAGTTCTCAATCTGTGGGTTGCAACCCCTGTGGGGGTTAAATGACCCCTTCACAGGAGTCTGCTAAGACCATCGGAAAACATATATATTTGTATTACGATTAATAACAGTAGCAAAATTACAGCTATGAAGTAGCGACGAAAATAATGTTATGGTTGGGGGTCACTACAACATAAGGAACTGTATTAAAGGGTTGAAGCATTAGGGAGGTTGAGAACCAATGTTCTAGAGCCTTAGACCTTCTTCTCACTGATGATTCCCTTCCTATTATTGGGAAGTTGTATAGATCAGAGCACACATGTGCAAACACACACACACACACACACACACACACACACACACACACACCTGAAAGAAGCTGTCACAGATTTACTTACCATCTCTGAAGTTTCTAGCAAGATAGTCTGTAGGATATGTGGATATGACTGGGGTCGCCCCGTAGGGCAGGCTCTGGCCCAGGTGTAAGGGCCGGCAGTAACCCACAGACGTGGGCAGGTTCTGGCCCAGGTGCCAGGGCCGGCAGTGACCCACAGACGTGGGCAGACCCTGGCCCAAGGGCAAGGGCAGGCCTGCCAGCTGGGCCGAGCTCTGGGCCAGCAGCCCACAGAGGACAAGGAGGCTCCCAACTAGAAACATCTCTTGGTATCTGCAGAAAGAATGGCAAGTCACTGTAGTATGGATATCAGAGTTCTCTGCACTGCCTGCCCTGTCTCAGGCATGAGTTTCTTTCCTCCCCTGGATCCCAGGGGGGTAATAACTAGCAACAATAGCTAACACTGCCATGGTGTAGTCTGTCCCAGGCCACAGGCTGATACATTCAGTCACCAACTTCATTGTCACCACATCCTCAGATGTGACAACCCCTACTGCACAGTTGGAGCAGAGGCCCAGTGACTCAAGGCAGTCTCCCCAAGGTCACAAGTTGCAGCAGAGAGAGGAGCTGAAGTCAAGCATGCCTGACCCAGAAACTTGTGTGGTTAAGTGACCGTCAGATTTACTCTGGGGCTGGGGGACGTGACTGTGGTGGCCTGACCCTTTGCCCTCACCCCTGCTCTTCAGTGTGGATGGAGAGGCTCCAACATGGCAGAGGCTGAAGATCTGAACTGCTTGGCCATCATCATCCCTGCTAAGGGATGGTTTTTTTTTTTTTTTTTTTTTTTTTTTTGTCTGTGTTCAGGCTGTGATGGTTTGTGGATACCATCAAGAGCCACAGAATGTCCAAGGTCACATGACCAGAGACAGCTTCTCAACTGTGATGGGTAACCTCAAGTTAAAATATCTTCCCTAGAGTGTTGACTTAGGGCGTGTTGAGAGCTCACGGTTCTATCAATGCTGCGCTCTCTAGGAAAGGAGAGTGAATGGCCAGTCCTTGCCCCTGACCAAGGCCATCGCTGTTTCTCTTGTAAGGTCCCCAGTTAGTGACAGTACAATCTACAGTGAGGAGCTTGGCCTCCTGCTACCTGGAGCGTCTGTGGAACAGAGGAAGGGGCAGGTCTCACCTGAGTCTCAAGGTCTTGGCGGCTGTCCTGGGCTCCTCTCCTACCACTTCTGCTGAGGAGCTGACAGCCTCTTTTATAGAACAGGACTCAGGAAACAAGAGATTAGATGATGTGCTTCTAGATAATTCCAAATTCTGCAATCTGGTGGCATCTTTCAGGGTTCTGCCAAGTAAATAATTACCAATCACCCAATCAGGTGAGTCAGCTGTTTGATCTGCAAGTTAAACAAGACAACTTGAGACAGCAGGTTATTAAAGACTTCATGGTCTCATGCATGAGGCTGACGTTGGAGATCCATGCTCGTGAGTGGCAGGAAGATCAGGTTTGGAATGGAGAGGAGCGGCCAGAGTAGCCCCGTCAGGAACTTCATCCTTAGCTCTCAGACCATATCCTTCCCTGGTCTTGTTCTTTTTCTCTATTTGGTGATTTTTTTTTTTTTTTTTTTTTTTTTTTTTTTTTTTTTTTTTTTTGCTCACACACTACATGTGGCCTTCTCCGCTCTGAACTACCCTTTAATTCTGTGCACGTGTGTGTGTGTGTGTGTGTGTGTGTGTGTGTGTGTGTGTACGCACATGTACATGGTGTTTTCTGAGTCCCTGGTGCATGAGGGTTAGGTGCCTGTAGGTCCTCACAAGATTCCTGGTGGGGATGCTGCGTGTTTCCAGAGGAGAAAACTGAGGTGTGGATAACGGCATTCAAACAATGGCAGCATTGAATATGTGCCAGGTCCTCAGAGCCCCACAGGTGGGATGGATGAATGTTTACAGTGAGAACTGGGGCTGCGGCGTGGGGTGCAGGGCAGAGAGATACTCACACTTGGTCTTCTCCTGATCAGTGTGCTGAGAGATGAGGACGGCCTCCTCTAATTCACTTGCCCTTTGCTTTCCCGCATCATGCCTCCCACTCTTCTTTCTTTTTAATTACATTTTAAATTTATTTTACATACCAACCACAGTTACCTTTCCCTCCTCTCCTCCCGTTCCCCCCCCCACCTCCCTGTCTACTCTCCCCTCCCCCATCCATTCCTCCTCTGTCTCCCTTCAGAATGGGTAAGGCCTCCCATGGGAGTCGACAAAGCATGGCATATCAAGTTGAGGCAGGACCAAGCTCCCCCATGCCCCTGCCTCAAGGCTGAGCGAGGCATCCCACCATAGGGAATAGGTTCCAAAAAGCCAGCTTGTGCATCAGGACAGATCCTGGTCCCACTGCTAGGTGCCCTCAAACAGACCAGGCTACACAACTGTCACCCACATGCAGAAGGCCCAGGTCGGTCCCAGGCAGGCTCACTAGCTGTTGGTCTAGAGTCTGTGAGTTCCGGGGAGCTCAGGTCAGCTGTCTCTGTGGGTTTCCCCATCATGATCTTGACCCCCCTTGCTCATATAATCCTTCCTCCCTCTCTTCAATTGGACTCCCGGAGCTTGGCCCAGTGCTTGGTTGTGGATCTCTGCATCTGCTTCCATGAGTTACTGGATCAAGGTTCTATGAAGACAGTTAGGGTAGTCACCAATCTAATTACAGGAGAAGGCCAGTTCAGGGACCCTCTCCACTATTGCTAGGAGTCTTGTGGATTCCTAGAAATTTCCCTAGCACTAGGTTTCTGCTGAACCCCATAATGATTCTCTCTCTATCAAGATATCTCTTTCCTTGCTCTCCGTTTCCATCCCTCCCCCAACTCGACCACTCTGATCCCTCATGTTCCCATCCCCCATTCCCACCCCCTGTTTACCTAGAAGATCTCATCTATTTCCACTTTCCAAGGAAATCCATGCATCCCTCTTAGGGTCCTCTTTGTTACCTAGTTTCTCTAGGGCTGTGGATTGTACCCTGGTTATCCTTTGCTTTACATCTACTATCCACTTCTGAGTGAGTACATACTGTGTTTGTCTTTCTGGGTCTGGGTTACCTTACTCAGGATGGTTTCTTCTAGTTCCATCCATTTGCCTGCATATTTCATGATGTCATTTTTACCGCTGAGGTCTCTCCTGAATGTACTGTTCACGTTGGTTTTGTGGGCTGTTCTTGTTTCTGCAACTGCATTTCCTTAGTTTCAGTTCCTCAGCCCAGGGCTGGAAACCTGCAATACTACAGGGAGTCCTAAGAGTCACCTGTTACAGAGTCTGTGACCCCTGGGAAAAGACCATAGACTCAATCCAATTACAATGAAAAGATTCATTGATTAGCTGCTAGCAGGATGAACAATCTCTGAGCCAAATTTGAGACTGCTGTGGAGCAGGGGTGTGGGGAAGGACTTCTAAAGGAGGAAACCACACGAAGACCTTCAATACCTGCACAAGCAAGCAAAAGCTATTCTGTTCTGCCAAGTTCCGTGGTTAAGGCAACTCAAAACAATCGTTGGGTATCTGCGTAAGCAAGTTACAGAAACAAACAAAAAAAAGCAATTAGCCATATCATAATAAGTAGATAGTCATGGCTGTACGTTTCTGGATAGCGGGGTAGTCACTGAGTTCAGGGTTACTGGGAACCTATCTTCCGGGGACTGGAGTCAGAAACAAATGGCTCGTTGGTACCAAGATGGATGCCTACACAAGAGTTTCTTCAGCAGACAGTCCACAGCAACCCTCTCTGTTCAACATCCCATAATAATGTCACTCACCATAGTAACATCACTCACTTTGTCAGAACCACAGCGTGGGGTTCACCTGGATCTGTCTTCTCAGGTTTTCCCATCTAGTTCGTTCAGGTTAAAAGCTATTAATCGGACACATTAATGCATATAACATATGCACCAAACAACCCAGGGGCCAGATATTTGATTTCTCAGAATAACAACATAAGGCACATTTGTTCGGAAGACATGTAATAAGACGGGTCACCAGATGTTCAAAACTCATATCAAGCTTGAATATTCTAGCTAAGCCAGAGTCTCCAAGCTTGATGTTTTGCTTTGATGTTGACTGGTTTCAGATCCTGGTGTGTCACAGTGTGAGCAGCTTCCTCGGTAACCTTCTTTCGGGGCCAGTGTGAACTCCGAGTCATCACACCGTGAACACACTCCTCCTCATCTAGGTATTATCTGTCTTTGTTCCCTTTGTAATTAGACTCTCAGGTCAATACCTTCACAGTGTTCTATTGCATTGTACAGGGCTGCAGTGGTTTGGATGAAAGTATTCACCACAGGCTCAGGTATCATAACGCCTGGCCTTGGTTAGTGGCACTGCTTAAGGAGGTTATGGGGCTTTTAAGAGTGGGAGCCCGGCTGGAGGAAGTACACCACAGGAAGTTGGCTTTGACATTCTGTAGCTTCATCTCACTTGCAGTTCATTCTCTTGGGTTCCCAGATGTTGACAGAAATGTGATCAACCGGTTTCCAGCTCTAGCTGTCTGCTGCCATGCCTCCCCACCATCGTGGAGTTCCCTCTGCAACCATAAGCCAAAACAGACTCTGCCTGTAAGTTGCTTTTGGCCATGGCATTTTAGCACAGCAACAGAGAAGTAATTAATGCAAGGACTGTAAGGACTGTGCTATTTCCGTCAAGAATGCCATCATAGTAATGGGTGACATTGGATGCTTCAGCTTATGGAGCAAATTCACCTCAGAAACAGCTATGTTTCTCAAATTCCACCCTGGAGCCAGAGTCAATCAAGTTCTTTCCAAACCAGTATCTTGACACTGATCTTTCTTTGGATCTTCTGGCGGTGGCCACTGGAGCCCTGCTAGTGCTGTGGAGACTCTTACAGTCCTCTCCATTGAGGTAGCATACAAGCCACCATGGCTGAACCATTACCACCCTACCATCTTCCAAAACATGCTGCCCCAGCCCCGGCTTAATTCACCCCTGGTAAACCACTGAGCCCAGAGCCAGAGGGCGGGTATTCCTCAGTTCCAGAGGCTGGAACCCATGGTCTTGGACCTGATCAGCACATACTCTACTATTGAACTACACTCTCATCTCCCATGTTTTTTATTGATAAATCTATAACTTTACTTCAGGGCCTAATAATTATAGAGAAAGTGGTAAGTGCATATACTATTAGTACCCAGTTGGACACGAATCACATTCAAATTAAATTTCTTCCAGAAAGTAGGCTGGACATGTACAGAGTTTAGTCATTAGAGGGTTTGTCTACCAGGAAGGCAAGCCTGGGCTTAACCTGTAGTGCTGTATAAACTAGAAGTGGTACATTCCTGTAATCCCAGCGTTCGGGAGGTGGAGGCAGGAGGATCAGAAAGCCAAGGTCATTCTTGCTAATGCAGGGAGTTTTGAGACCAGCTTGTGCTAGAGGCCAAGTTGTCTTTTTGTTATTGTTACCTGTTTTTATAGTACTAGACTTGCCAGGAGCCCATGAGCTTCCCACCAGCAGCAGATTACCTGAGTGGTGGACGTTGATTACTGGCGTCTGATAGACCCACGGCTTACAAGCTGTGTGACTTTGGGCTTTTAAGGCTCCATATCTGAGAAGATGAGATGAAATCCTTGTGGAACAGCGAGGTGATAGGCCAGCCCCTTTTGCTTTTTTGTTTTTTTGTTTTTGTTTTTTTTTTTGGTTTTTCGAGAGAGGGTTTCTCTGTGTAGCTTTGCGCCTTTCCTGGAACTCACTTGGTAGTCCAGGCTGGCCTCGAACTCACAGAGATCCACCTGGCTCTGCCTCCCGAGTGCTGGGATTAAAGGCGTGCGCCACCACCGCCCGGCCCCTTTTGCATAAATGGTTTAGAGTTCCTTCACAGGCCTGGAGGGGGACGAGTGTGTACATCAGCTCCCTCTTGTGGTTGCAGAGCAAACTGCACATTGATGCCCGATGAGGGGCCTTCAGATCCTAGCTTCTGGACCAGAGGGCAGAGTCTGACTAGGCTCCTTCATTATCTGCGTTTATATCATTGTTCCTCTAAATGGTCTCTCTACTTTTCGAAGGAGAAAAGAGTTACAGGCAAAAATACATTTACACCGTCCTCTGTGTGTGTTTGTGAATGTATGTTCATGTATGTACAGGTGCATATGTGTTTACGTGAGTGTTTATGTGTGTGGCAGCCACTGTCCCTCAGAGGCTATCCACAGTGTTGTTTGAGAGAAAGTCTCTCATTGATGTAAAATTTGCCTAGAAGTTTAGGCTTGAGGGCCAGCGAATCCCGGAGATTCATCTCTGCCTCTTCAATGCTGGGACTACGAGTATGTGCGACCATGCCAAGTTGTGTGTGTGTGTGTGTGTGTGTGTGTGTGTGTGTGTGTGTGTGTGTGAATGTGTGTGCATGTGTGTATATGTGTATGTTTGTATGTTTATGTGTGTTCATGTATATGTGTGTGTTTATGTGTGTGTATGTGTGTATATGTGTGTATGTTTGTGTGCTTATGTGTATGTATGTGTGTGTATGTGTGTGTGTTTATGTATGTGTATTCTGGAGAACAAGCTTCAGTTTGTGCAAGGCAAGGCCAGCCTTGTCATCTTTTATGCTTACCTTGTCCTCATCTGTAAGGTGTTCTTTATTTCCTTCCATTCCTTCCACTTTGCTGCCCCCCTTTTCTTTCAGCCCGAAGGACTCCCTGGAGGGCATTCTTCTCAGTGTCCAGTCTTGGGTTATTTTGATTCTTTCTGTTTTTTTTTCTGGGAATACACCAACATCTATCCACTCACCCCAGACAGGGGCGCTGCGGCTGGCCAAAGCGATGAGTTGAGAGGAGACTGCCACGGAACGTTTAGGCAGAAGTGATTCAAGTTTGCCAGACGCGATGGCACACACCTTTCATCCCAACACTTGAGAGGCGGAGGCAGGTGGATCTCTGTGAGATTGGGATCACACTGAGAGACCTAATCGAAAATGAAAGTCCTCCTACAGTTTTTATTGTGTGTGGTGCTGGGGTTAGAACAAGGCCTCATGCTACCCGACATCCCATTGCTGAGCTGCACCTCAAGCCCCCTTTCCTTCTTAAAGCACAGGTTCTCTGGATACTGAGTTCTTGGCTGAGAATCTTTCCTCTCAGAACTCACAATTTCGGTCTGTTAGTGAATGTCTCCCTTTGCTTGCCATACTTCTCAGCTCCAGGGGTTTGCAGGTTCTTTCTCATTGATTCCTGTTATAGTATTGGCACTCTCTATTTGGAAGACATTGTTCTGATATTTTTCTGTAGTTTTTAAACATGGTTTCTGTGGGGTTTGAATGAGAAAGGCCTCCACAGGCTTATATAATTAAATGATTGGGCCCCAGTTAGAGGACCTGTTTGGGAAGGATTAGGAGGTGTGGCTTGTTGGAGGAGGTGTGTCACTGGGGGTGGGGCTGTGAGGTTTCGAAAGCCCATGCCAGGCCCAGTCTCTCTGACTCCTGAAAGTTCTAGATCAGTTGTGAACGCTCAGCTACTGCTCCAGGGCCATGCCTGCCTGCCTGCTGCTGTGCTTCCTGTCACGATGATGAGGACTCACCCTCTGAAACTGAGCCAGCCCCCAGTTGAAAGCTTCCTTTTGTAAGTTGCCTTAGTCATGATATTTAATCACAGCAACAGAACAATGATTAAAAGTTTCTTAGATGTATGTTTATTGAACATATTTAAAATAGAAAAAATTTAAGTCTTTGTGTAGTAAGTTCAACATCTGAGAGTCCTTGGGTACTTCTCAAATGTAGGAGCTATAGTTTCTTGTTCTTTTGTGTGCCTCATACGTTTTATAAATACAACAATTAATATTATATTTTACACCTGTAAATGTTTTGTCTGCATGCATGTATGTGCACTATGTGCATGCAATGCTCATGGAGTCCAGAAGAGGGCATCAGATTCCACGGAACTGGAGTTACAGATGGTTGTGAGCCACCATGTGGGTGCTGGGAACCAAACCTAGGTCCTTTAGAAGAGCAGTAAGGGCTCTTAACCACTGAGCCATTTCTCCAGCCCCTGCTTCATGCCTCTGTGCCTCATACCTATAAATATAATACAACCACTTTGCAGATTGGCTTGTTTCTCCCTTGCAGAGTTTTCTTATTGTTGTTGTAACTGGTTGTTTCAGGCATCTGTCTGAGACTGAACTAATTCTGTAAGCTTCTCTTCTTTGTGGCGTGTGGCTTCCCAGTTGTGCCGAGAGAGGAGGTCCTTTGCATACAGTGTTTGACCCTTGGCTTGGCCAGGTTAAGAATGAACCTTAGGCCTGGGGCACTTCCATACTTTCATCCAGAGTGGTGGAGATTCTGCTCCACGCTATTTGTTGCCTGCAGCAGCCTAAAGAGTTCCTTTCCCTCTGCAGACTCTGCATCAGGTGAAACTGGATCCTTGGTTTCACCAGAGAAAAGGATTGCAGTAGAAGCTTGTGTGGGAGACCAGCTGGGTGACTGGCTCTCACATTTTACCCAGGGTGCTCTTGAGGAGTGTGGGATAAGAGATTTAGATAGAAGGAGAGAGGGGAGAGAGAGACAGATGGAAACACAGGACAGCCTCAGGAGGGCCTGGATCTTTATCCACTGGCCCCTACTGTCTCTTCTAAAGGGCTTTTTGAAGGAATGCCAAGGAATGGAGCAAAAGACATCCCCCCAGCATAGCCAAGTGCTTTCCAATCACCTAGTAACTATGCACATGGTCAAGCAATCCTCTAATGCAGCTCTGCTGGGTAAAACAAGCTCAGATCTAGTTAGGAAACCTTTGTGGGCCTCCACAAGCTTGTATAGAGAGGAATTGGAGTTTATTAAAAAGGAGATGCTTAGTATAGATTTACACACGTGTGTTATGAGAAGGGGAGGCATTCAGGAAAAGAGAGAGGCATGCTCAGGGCATGGTGTGGGCCTCTCAAAGTGGAGCCAGGCTTCGTCTTCTTTATAACTGTCATATATGCAATTTTGGTGGTTTTTGAAATTTTTATATTTAAAGGGTTGCCGAGGAATTTAAATGAGGTAACAGAATGTTTCCTGAGGTGCAGCAGACAAGATTATGATGAATAAATAACTCCTTAGATCACAGGGATTTGAGAAGTTAGTGTATCTCGTATCTTTATGTATACAAAAGTTCATAATTTTTTTTTTTTTGTGTGTGAGATTCTCAGAAAATATCTGGGGGAGGAGTGAGGCTCTACCTGAGGTCGTGTACACCCAGGCCTTAATCATGGTTTATTAATATTCCAGCATTGTCACCTGAAAATATATTTCTAGAGAAAAGGCAGTTTGTCGCTATGTTATAGCAACCTACAGAGAAAATGTTATCTTACTGGAGTTACTCTCAGCGGCTGAGAGTTTTTAACCAAACCCCAGAGTGAGGAGTAGCTTTTCCTTCCAGTGGCCCACAGCGGCCCCATCTTTCTGTCTTGACTCAGTCACCATGAGATAAAGAGGCCACGGCACCCGTGCCTTGCATGGGGACCCCTCTGCTTTAGACTGTCCTTCTTCATGGTGCATCAGTGTATGCATTAGTGGCTGCAGAGGTGCCCAGCTTCCAGACTTGCAGACTTCACTGGGGGGGGGGGGCGGGGCGGGGATAGGAGTCTCTGTGGCCCAGCAGGGGTCTTCCTGGCTAGTTGCTGGCATCAGCTGCTGGTGTGGTCTCTCTCCTCCTCTCCCCTGTGTAAGTAAAGCATGTGTGACAGGTCATCCGATCTTGATTGGATGCGAGGCACCTATCTGATTAGTGAAGTGCACCTCTAAGACTCTATGAAGAGTGTTCTAGAGACCACTAAGCGGGGAGGAGCCCTGCCCTTAGTGTGGACAGCAGCATGCCACAGGCTGTGAGCCCTCACAGGTGACAGAGAGGGAGATCTGCTAGCACAGGCCTGCTCCCTCTCTGCTTCGTGATCATAGGTGGTGGGCTGCTCCACACAACCCTGTCCTTCCTGCTATGATGCACCAAAACCTCTGAAACTGTGAGTCAAAAGAAATGTCACTTATTGATTTGTTCAGACATTTGTCTAGTCAGACAGTGACTAGAAACTATCAGCATTGTCCTAGCCAGCACCTGACTCTCCTGTGCTTTCCTTGAAGACGTCCTTAACAGCAAGCCATGGGGATATGTATTTAAATTTGGCTCTGGAGGTTGGTAACCAGTATGTGCTTTTCTGCTCAGCAGTCTGGCACAGTAAGCAGGGTTACCAAGGAAACGGGCCACGACATTGTCAAATGGTTTGTCATTGCTCCAAAATGGGGTTATCAGTGTGTGTGTGTGGTGATGGCCTGACTGAGGTGCTGGCCATCCTTTGGCTTTACAGGGACAAAGTGGTGAACGAACTCTCATCACATCCCAGGTGATGCCTAGAGCACGCGGAGGGGCCTGTGCAGGGAACCCTCCCTGGTCTGGGTTGCTTGAGGCTCCCTAGTAAGAACTGTTTTCATGCATTGATGAAACTTACAGTCTTAATGAGAATGAGGCTTAAAACCAGGTCATTTTCTGAGGGAGAGATTTGACAGTGAAAGAGCAGATATGGAAAAAAGGCCAGAGAAGCCTCACACCACAGCCAGATTGGCGCTTGTTTGATTGTAGATACAAATGTCTAAGGCTGAATGGTGATCTCAGGGATGGGGCCAAATGACTGGTGGCCTTGTTCTCCTGTTAAGATAAAAAAGGAGCCAGAGGAAGATGCAGACTTTCCTGTGGCTTTTGCATATTGGTGCTTCCATGACAAGATTTTCTGGTCTCCTTAGGAGACAATGGAAACAGGTGACATCAGGTAATTTGAGGCTGATTTGCTGACCCAGGGTGTTTCTCTGCCTGTGATGCTTATGTGCACATGGGTGGGGCTTTTGGATGTTTTTGAGTGCTAGTGACTACGGTTCCTATTGCTGAGTGCGTAACAGCTTTACACATTGGCTACTCGTGGAATAGAATGCCATCAGCACCCGAGGGAATATGCCTGCTCACAGTTAAGGATTTGAGCCAGAGCAGGCGGATGCGTGAACCACTGCCTGCCAGCCAAGCCCCAGTGGGTTAGTCAGCAAAAGCTATGCTGTGTAGCTGGAGGGAAATGAGATGCTTCCTTTCTTCATCCAGTGCTTACTGAGGCAGAATGTCACAAACAATCTTATCACTATGGAGATGCCACGTTAGTTCACAAGGCTTCCAGGACATGAAGGCTGGCAGTGAGCTATGACAAACTAGATGCCTTTGACCCTGGGATAGCAGGTGCCATCCCTGTCACCGAGACAGTGGCACCCTCACTAGAGACTGACAGGCTGTTATTGGCTTGGCTAGTGCCGTTTTCGCCATCTCCTTGTGAGACAGGGATGTAGATCCCTTATCTGCCCACCTGCCACTGCCTGCAATGTGCTTCTGAAGGAAGACTTGCACCTCTGCAGCATGCCACACGTGGGTGGGGTTTGACCTTCAACAAGCCCAGGCACAAGAAAGTTCTAGTCACCTAGTATATCGACGACCTTCTGAGAGTAGGGCACCCTGAAAAACCAGAACTGATACTGACCTCAGTCCTTAACTAAACTAAAATCCAGAGTCCTGAATAGCAGGTGCATTTCCCAGGGGGCACATGGACAGGGAGCCAAAAGCATATCCCCCAAATGGCCAAATGATTTTTGTCCTCAGTGGTGTCCATTATATGGGCTCGGGCTGAAGAGATGGCTCAGCAGGAAATGGTACTTGCCACCAAGCCTGATGATATGACTGGGGTTTCTGGGAACTGAGGACTCATGTACTCTACCTAGGTGCTTTTACTTTGGTCCCCTTAATCAAGGTGGCTTGCGAAGCCACTTGTTTTAAATACCTTGGAAGACATTCAACAAGCCACAGACCACACATGGCCTTTAAGACTTCTGGAGCTGCTGGCCCAGGGACACCGCAGGTGTCCATATCCTTTGCCTATGCAGATTGGTTTTTATGGCAACAGGAAACTATTCCTGGGGTGCACAGCTTCTAGGTTGTTTTACACATAAGTTGTCTGAGATGATTTCCGTACATATGTCTTCAAATGGCAGCTCTTTGCTTGCTACTGGGTGCTGGAGAAGACCATATACCTTATAGTGATGATGTGACTTGAACTGCCTTCACTTGAATGAAGCCCCACCAATACAAATGAACAGACTAAACGGAACTCCATTTCCCAATGGAATTGACACATACAAGAATGGCCCAGCCAGAATTTCTAGGGCCCGGGAGGCTCCACGATCAAATAACCAGCTCACCAGGAGGGACTGAACAACCAGATGTGGTCCAAGATTCAAATATGTGCCGGGACACTGAGTTCTGCAGAACTAAAGGCCCAGGGGGTGCATTGAACCCAGGCGGTCCTTAGCTTTAATATGCTCTGAATGAGTGAGTCAGTTCTGGTTCAGACTGACCTGCTGGGGCCTGGTGCAGGAACTCAGCCCAGAGCAATGGCCTCTCATCATCTTATTTCACACACCTTTTCCTTAGTCTATACCACTTGCTCTCACAGAACTTTCAGGTTAGCCAGAGGCGAGAGCCTAGGCCCTCCTTGGGCTGTTTTGAACCTCAAAAACCCCAACACACACACACATACATACACACACACACACACACACACACACACACACACACACACACACACACACACACGAGTGGCTTCCTGGAATCCTAACACACACACACACACACACACACACACACACACACACACACACACACACACGAGTGGCTTCCTGGAATCCTAAGAATGTGCTGACTATTTTCAGAGCCTATATCCAGTTCCCCAGGTTTCCCTTTGAAGATTATCACTGGTGTGTTGTTTGTCTTAAATGTTAGCATCACCTCAGGCAGCAGGCACTAAGCAAGACCCCTGACTGTTTCTCAGCAAATGCACGTGAACGGTTGTACATTCCTAGTCTGTGAACTCTGTGTCAGGTCAAATGAAGGCAAACTTAAAAATGTGCAGGACCCAGTGAGCAGGTCACACGTTGCGTTGCCATCACTCTGGGAAAGAGGCCTTGGAGTTGTTCTAACCCCTCCCTGGCTCTGGTGTCCACTGGCTGCCTCTTTTTCTTTAAACCAAGACTGGGGGCTTTTGATTTTCTGATCACCCAGAGACCCTTTTCTTGCATCCAGTCTTTCAGTATTCTATACAATCTCAACTTTCCTCTCCCTTCCTTTTCTCACTTCCTCAAAATCAAGTTTTTCCCCTTCAGGAAAAAAAAAAAAAAGACAGCTCCTATTAGCCTCTACTGCTTTTCACAAGCAGTTAACCCTCGGACCACGGTGTCGTTACTTCCTGCTGCTCTTTCCTTTGTCATTTCTGTCCTTCTGCTGCTGGAAGAACAGAAGAGAGACCAGCAGGACAATGTCCTTTAGCTTCCCAGGCATCTTCTTCAGGGTCTCTCCCGCATCTTCACACAGAGTGGCCCCCATTCAGGCCCTCTCTTCCTGCTACGATCAGTTCACCTTTCCACATTCCTGGTTGCCTCCAACACCCAGCCCGAGATGTGGACCGGGACCCCGTATGTCCTCACACACCCTCCTCTCCTGCTCAGCTCTGGAGCCTATCTACTATCGGCGCCTTCACTTCTTGTGTGGTAACCTGTGTGTGAACATCGATGCCTGAGGGCTCATCCACACCACCTAAGAACAGCAGGGTAGCCACCCTAATCTCCATTCACCTGAACCCCAGCCCTCAGCTCTTCCAGACCACTCAGACTCAGGATGTGAGACTCTAGGGCACGGCCCTGACTGCCCAGATAGTGTTTTTTCTAGCTTCTAAAGTCTCAAGTAATGGTGAACAACACAAGACATTATTGCAGATGAAGAGCTATTTTATTTAGTGATCATCACGGGATTAATCATTCCTGGTGGGAAAGGAGATCAAGTTCCTTGGGAGACGGTAAGCATATCATTTCCCAGGACACGGGCCCTCTTCTGTGAGCCAATGGGAAGCTAGGCAAGAGGCAGCAGACTGAGAAGCAGCAATTCTTCTCTGTTGGGAGAAGAATTCAGTCAGGAGGGAGATGTGAAGTCAGTGACTCTCACTGGTATTGTTCATCATCAAGCTGGCCCTCTGAGGGATGGAGGCATTCTGAGACCCAAGGATAAGATCTCAGCCACAAGGAGCCTGGCTCTTTGTACCTGTGTGGACTTGACTGTGGCGAGTCTGTATATGTTTGCATGTATGGGTAAGCATAGTGGTGTGAGACTGCATGCATTTGTATCACCTATGTATCTGGCCGGTGTGTGTGTGTGTGTGTGTGTGTGTGTGTGTGTGTCCATGATGATGCATGTTTCTCTTTGCAGTTGTGTTGATGTGGCACCTGTGTCTCTCCACCTCTGTCAGCTTTTCTGTGGACCTTTGTGTGTATTCCTGGGTATGTTCATGTGGATGCTTGTCTCTCTTTGGATAGTGCTATAACTTGAATCTTAGATGTTCTCTTAAGGGCCCAGAAGTTAAAGGTGTGGTCCCCACAGTGGTGATGCTGGGAGCAGTGGAACCAGTGGGAGTGGGGTTGCTGGGGAGTGGGAGGTCTCTAGGTGACTGGGGCATGCCCTCAGAGGGAGTTGTACCGCTTGCTGTCACTTGGCTACTGAATGAATGAATGGCTTCTTCCATTATAATATGCTGCCTTATCATGGCCTCGAAGCAATGGAACAATTGGTCATGGACTGTGAGCCAAAAGAAACCCCTTTCTCTTTATAAGTTGATTATCTTAGGTCTTTCATTAGAGTGATGGAAAGCTGACTAATACTGATGACATTGTCTCTAGATTCCCTCTTCCTTCTAGAAGGATAATGGCCAATCCTCAAATACTGAGGAATGTGGAAGAGTACGCACCAGCTCAACTAAAGGCAGATCCTCCCTTCCTGGGAGGCCTAGATCTTGATGACAAATTGTAGTCCATGGATCAGTAATTCTGGACAACAAAAACAACACAAAAGCCAGGTTAGAGTCACGATCTGGTGGGGAAGGAGTCCAGCAAGAGCTCTGGTCACCAGCCATGCTTACCACACCCAAGCATGTGGGGAAGGCTGAGCCTCCTCCTCCAGACAGCCCAGCTCTTCTCAGGTCAGGCTGAGAGGAGGAGGCAGGCTTTACCTCAAACGCATCTGGATTCATGGGGACAAAGACACTCCCAAAGAGGGAGGGGTGAGGTCAACGAGGCCTGGCTGTCCCCTGACGTGCCAGGGCCAAACTCCTCGGTGGGGGAAACCAGTGCTTCCTTGGAGTGGGAGAAGACTTGGAAACAGCACTTACCAGCAATGTCGTGCACCAGGGTGACATCCAAACGGCTGAGAATCCCATTGACCAGAGGACATACCTGACCCAGGCCAGAGAGGGGAGTTAGGCACAGGACCTCCTGCAAGGAGGCCCTTGGAGAAGCAGCATGCCCAAGGTGGAATAGATTCAGGGATACTTTCTACAGCCCAGAAGAAGCCAACCAATGTGTTTGGAGGGGCGGAAAGAAGTAACACAGACAGCTGGACCACAGGACAGATGGACTGATAGATGGATATCTCATACGGAGTAGCTCAAGTTCACTCCAGGGCTCTCTTTCAGCTTGAGAAGCTCTAAGACCCCTGGAACAGGGGACTGTCCTTTTGGTCCCTTACCTTGCCCTGCACCAGGTCAGGAAGGACTTTAGTCAATATCCCTGTGAGGCTGTCTAAAACGCTTTGAAGGGGAGTGACTCTGGAAGAGAAAGGCATGCATGCGACTTAGAGGCTTGGGGTTGGTCTGGAGAAGTTCAGCAACCACTATGCACACTCAATATCGGCATCCAATGACTGAGCCCAGGCCTTGCACACTCATGTCCATGGCAGATGGACATGTGCACACACAGAGGAGTGTAGAATAAACACGCATTTCAAGGACATAGTAGGTGCACAACAAGACTGTGGGATCCATGAATGCATGAACAGAGCTTAGTAGGTAGTTGTCATGGGGACTTAATGAAATGATACACACAAATCCCAATATACATATTTAGCAAATGTGAACTATAGTGTGGACAGGTCCTATGCACTACGTATGACTGGGCCTTCCCACGTGACAGGCAACTGGAATAAGCAATCCAAATAAGTGTTACATCTATTTACCTCTGGTGGATTCTGTCAATAACCTCAATGTAGTTTCATATTACAAATAAATGAGACGAGACAAAATTGGAGAAATACTAGTGAAGTTCACATCCCCTGTGACAGGTGGGGCTTAAATTCAAACTATTCATTGCCTAATCCATTGTAAATTGGTCATCCTATTATAAATATGATGACATAATAAACAGAGTAATGTTCTCTAACACCATCTAGCTTACTTTTTGAGCAACTCACAGTAATAAAATTTGTCTCTTTGTAATAACTAGATAAGATAATTTTAGATAGACTATCTGTGAGGGTCCATGAAGCAGGTAAAACAGACAAAAAGAACTAATATCACAATGTATACACTGTTGCTTTTTCATAGCATTAAAACATCGGCCATTCTGTCTAACAAGACATAAGTGAGCATTCATGTATTCATTTACTTATCCATCTGTCCATGTCTGTGTATCTTTCCCTTCCCTCACCAAACACACATCCATCAATCTACCTACCCATCCTCCTCCTCACACACATCCTTTCTATACTCTTACTCATCCGTCCACCCATTGTTCCGTAACTCCACACAGCTGTCTCTGGGTGGGAGAAGCTAGCTCGTTAGCCTCACCCATTGAGCAAGGTGATTTGCAGGCTGCCAGGGGAGTGGGTGCAGTCACCAAGGACCAGGTGGATCCTCCCCTGATTGTCTTTCACGGCCAAGACTTCTGCGGTGATGTTCAGCTTCACAGCCAGTTCCAAAATTCCAATTCCGACCAGGGGCCTGCCAGAAAAGGAGGGAACAATCCCACTGGTACCTGACCCTTGCCTGCATTTCAAGGTGGAGGGTTTCTTCTTGAGAGGAGAGCCAGGCTCATCTTACCCTATCTTTTTCATGGTTGTTTTCATCTCCCAAGGAGGAGAAAGCAAGACTCAGAGAGGTCAAACCACATGGCTAAGTTTGCTCCACCATGAGGCAAATGTGCTAATGTTGAAGACCCAGGCATTTGCAGCTTCTCAGAGCCATCAAGCTCTCCCTCTGTGAGCCATCCCCTTTCTGACCCCCTTGAGACCTACTCACGTATTCACTTTGAGTCTCAAGCCCAGAGGGATGGTGACGTAGAGACGATGGCCGTCAGGGCTCTGCACAAGGCCAAGTTCCAGCAGTTGGGCGTCAGTGATTTTTATGCTGTTCGGGGGCAACATTAGAGAGATGAGAACCGGTGCCTCAAGTCTGAAGCCTGGGAACCAATTTCACACAAATGTACTCATCTCAGAGGGAGAGCTGGCCACTCGGGACGAGGAAGACAGGAAGGCAGTCTTCCAGTCACCTCCGTCTTCCCTAAATTCTGCCTGAATGGAATCCTAACACACAAGGTCCTCTATGCATCTCAGGTCTAGGAGGTATCTGACGAAAGAGACTGGGCATGACAGCACAGAACGTTTTAAAGCAAGTGGATGGTTCTGTGAGTTGGGGGGAGATGGGTAATTGGATATGTAGAAGGGTGGCTAGAAGAGCAAGTAGATGAACGGAAGGAAAGATGGGTGGATGGATAGGTGGACTATCACAGAAGATACATGGGCAACTAGAATAAGCCCTGCACAGGACTTGGGGCAGAAATCACTTGTTCTGACATAACCTGCAGTAGCATATCAGCCCTCAGTGCCCATGATAGGGCTTAAAGAGCAGAGGTTGGAAAGAATGGAAAATGGTGGGAGGGAACCTTCCCTGAGCCATCCACGGTGCCAGGTATTTACCCTTCCCTGGTCCTCCACAGCCTTTCTCTGATGTACAATCCCCATCTCACAGATGGAGAAACCAAGCCCAGGAGACCAGGTGCCTGACCTCGGCTCATCCAGCACAGACAGTTCTTATGTCAATCAAACTGAAGTCCGTCTGACTGTCTGTAGGTCAGGAAGCAAAGGCCTGGGAGGCTGGGAATCCTGGTAATAGTCCAGTCTTACTAAGGACTAGGGTTCGAGTATCTGGTCCCTGGCAACAAGCTCCCCATTGTGGCTTTGTGCCTAAGGAGCTCTTGGGTGGCTCATGGGAAGCTCCACATCAGGTCTCAGTCACATCACTTAGGTGATACGGTTGAGGACAGGCTAGTGACAGCTGACATTCCCCAGATGGAATGAGCACAGTGAGTGCAGTGGGTGGCAAAGGTCCCAACTTGGGGCTTCTCTGAGTTAGATTCCTGACTCTGCACCACCCTATCTGTGTGAGCGCAGGCACATCTCTGTGCCTCAGTTTTTCCATCTGGGAGCTGGGGATTATGGAGCTGATGTGGAAGGGTTGTCATGGGGATAACAGCTGCAGGGGGAGCCCAGGATGTGCCTTAGGATCGAGGGCAACTCCAGGTCCAAAGGGCCACTATTCCTGGTAGAGTGAAGAGAGGCCTGGGGACCGAGTCTTGGTTCCATGCTCAGCCCGCCCCTCTCTGTAGGGCTGCTGCCTGGGGCTGGGAACCGAATCCCTCATTGGGTCAACTTACTCAAGGATACTGTTCAGGAGAGGGATTGATGAAGTCAGTTTTCCAAGCAGGCCCCCAACCAGGCCATTAGAATTCCCGTCTCCAGACTTTATAATATCCAGGAGTGGAATATTTTCCAAAATGCCCAGAATCCCCTCAGACAGCAGGCCACCACTGAGAGCTGCAAAAGAGAAAAGGGCCTCAGGGGTCACGTCGGCTGACCTAAGGTCGTCACAACCTCTTTCTCACTCATGCTTCCCTTCCTGGTGTTGGGAGGTTGTATACACTAGAGCACGCATGTGTAAACACAGACATGTATGCACACATACCCTGAAAGAGACTGTCATGGACTCACCACCTGTGAAGCTTCCAGCAAGATGGCCTGTGGGATTTGAAGGCAGAACTGGGGTCACGGCCAAAGGCAGATCCTGGCCCAAGGGCAAGGGCAGGCCCTGGCCCAAGGGCAAGGGCAGGCCTGCCAGCTGGGCCGAGCTCTGGGCCAGCAGCCCACAGAGGACAAGGAGGCTCCCAACTAGAAGCATCTCTTGGTATCTGCAGAAAGAATGGCAAGTCACTGTGGTATGGATATCAGAGTTCTCTGCACTGCCTGCCCTGTCTCAGGCATGAGTTTCTTTCCTCCCCTGGACCCCAGGGGGGCAATAACTAGCAACAATAGCTAACACTGCCATGGTGTAGTCTGTCCCAGGCCACAGGCTGATACATTCAGTCACCAACTTCATTGTCACCGCATCCTCAGATGTGACAACCCCTACTGCACAGTTGGAGCAGAGGCCCAGTGACTCAAGGCAGTCTCCCCCAAGGTCACAAGTTGCAGCAGAGAGAGGAGCTGAAGTCAAGCATGCCTGACCCAGAAACTTGTGTGGTTAAGTGACCGTCAGATTTACTCTGGGGCTGGGGGACGTGACTGTGGTGGCCTGACCCTTTGCCCTCACCCCTGCTCTTCAGTGTGGATGGAGAGGCTCCAACATGGCAGAGGCTGAAGATCTGAACTGCTTGGCCATCATCATCCCTGCTAAGGGATGGTTTTTTTTTTTTTTTTTGTCTGTGTTCAGGCCGTGATGGTTTGTGGATACCATCAAGAGCCACAGAATGTCCAAGGTCACATGACCAGAGACAGCTTCTCAACTGTGATGGGTAACCTCAAGTTAAAATATCTTCCCTAGAGTGTTGACTTAGGGCGTGTTGAGAGCTCACGGTTCTATCAATGCTGCGCTCTCTAGGAAAGGAGAGTGAATGGCCAGTCCTTGCCCCTGACCAAGGCCATCGCTGTTTCTCTTGTAAGGTCCCCGGTTAGTGACAGTACAATCTGCGAGCACCAGGCTACAGTGAGGGGCTTGGCCTCCTGCTACCTGGAGCGTCTGTGGAACAGAGGAAGGGGCAGGTCTCACCTGAGTCTCAAGGTCTCAGCGGCAGTCCTGGGCTCCTCTCCTACCACTTCTCTCACTGAGGAATCAGCCTCTTTTATAGAATGGGAATTGGGAAACCCAATGTTGGTTGATGGGCTTCGAGATAATTCCAATTTCTGCAATGTGGAAGCGTCTTTCAGGGCTCTCCAAAGTAAATAATTGTCAATCACGTTAACAGGTGAGTCAGTTAAGCTGTTCAGTCCACAAATTAAACAAGAAAATCTGAGATGGAGGCTTACTCAAGACTTCATGGTTTCATGCACGAGGCAGAGGTTGAAGGCCCCTGCTCACATGGCTGGAAGACCAGACTTTCAGTGTTGAAAGAGCAGTCAGTCAGACCACTCAGGATCCTTGACCTTATTCTCATCTCATGTGGCTCTCGTCCCCTGGTCCCATTCTTTCCTTCTACAGTTGGCAAACTCTTGTTCCCACCGTGTTAGGAGTCAAACTACATTTGCCCTCCCTATCTTGAGCTACCCTTCAGTTTCATTTGTGTGCATGTATGAGGTGGATCTTTTGTTTTTCAAGCCCTTGGTACATGGCTGTCATGTGCCTGTAGGTCCGCATAAGATCTTGGGACAGAAAGGTCACTGCTGTTTCCTTACAGAGGAGGAAACTTGGGCCCGGTTAGCACAAATGGTCCAGAGAGGAAGTGGTAGAGTTCGAAGTCAGCTCATTGGATAATAAAAGCAAGGAACCAATGCCAGGAGTGAATACTTGCCAGGCTCTAGCCTGTGCCAGGTCCATTCATTCTGGTGAGGTGGGGTTTGGGTTTCTACAGTGAGAAACTGGGGCTTGAGCCTTCCCCACACTTGCTCTCTGTTTTGATTTCCCACATTACACTTTCCACTTCTGGTTTCTGGAAACATCTTTCCGGGTTGCCATGCTTGAGGGATCCTGCACCGCCTGATCTCTCCCCTAATCCCTATCCTTTCCTCAGATAGAGTAATGAAGCATTACTCTCCACTACTTAGTACTATGAGGACTATTTTACAGAGGGAAAAACCAAGACAGGGATAGGTCGAGGTCTTGAATGGTGAGAACAACCCAGACCAAGCAATATCACATGGGATTGCCTTGAAGTTACTATGAAGCCCAGGCTGGCCTTGAACTTATCCTCCTGCCTCAGACTCCTGAGTGCTGGGATGACAGGAATGCCCCTAAGCCTGTTCTGAGAGTAGGTCTTGCTATTAACCTTTGGGTAAATTGAGGCAGATAAGGCCTGGAAAAGAGCTGGGGTTATGTATTCAGTTGATGGAAATCTTGAAAGTTTGAAGGCTGGGTATCTGTTATAGCAGAAAACAGGGCAGGTTGGGTCTTAGCTATATGCTGACCTGGGAGGGCCACTCCAGTTATGGAGACTTTTTCCTCCCGTCTAATATGGAGATGGCATCTCACACACACACCTCAGGGCTGTGAGGAGAGCACAATTGAGGAGCTGGCACACATCTCGTTTGGTAGCATAGGCATCCACACATTCTTCTGGTTTACATGCCACCTGCTACTTCTGATGGCATTTTGTTCAGTTACAGAAATGTCTTCATCTCCCTCTGAGGTCTCATTTCTGCTCCAGGGGCCTTACCTGTACCACGGTGCTCAAAGGAGGCTACCTTGACTGGAAAAACAGGCACATCACGTGCCACCTGGCTTCCTCAGATTTAGCATTTACTGTCTCCTCCTTGGATACACAGCATCGTCTCTGCCCCTACCCTCAGGCAAGACTATGGGGAGCTGTTAGCCCAGCTGCCTGTACCCATCTAAGTCCTCTGGCTTACCATCTCTCTTTGGGTCACTCCTTGTCTTGGCCCTGGGCAGGGGTGTGAGCACAGGCACCCTCTATTCCCCACTCAGCATGTCTGTGGGGTTTCCTGAGTCCATCCACACCGGGTTCTGTCTTGGGAGGGAGAGAGGCAGTGTGTGGTGCCTTCTGAAACCCTGGAATGGTGTTCTCTTCAGTTTTTCTTGGATTCCTCCTACCCCCGCTCCAACACAGGGAACTGTCTAGTCTTGAAGGTGGGAACTCTTGTTTTACATCCTTACATGGTTACTTTCAGCACTCTGCCCTGAGTTTAAAAAGTCCAAGATCAGTCAAACACACTAAGGTAACATTCAGTAAAAGCAGCCTTCTCTCAGTGTGAACTTGTATGAATTCTAACCTAATATGGCTTTGTGGGACCATCATAGTAGGGGCCAGGGCATTTCAGTCGGAAACATTCCCCATCCATACTGCCCTTGGTACCCATCCATCTGTTCTCACTAGCTGGGCCCAAACCTTAGACTTAGGAAACTTAACACCTCCTATCTCTACTTCTCCTTGAGGAGTTCCATGGGTTGTATGCTTGGTGCCCCAGCAGGGAAGCTCTTGAGCAGGCACAGCAGCAAGACTCACAGTTAGTGTTCCAGACCCTCAGGAGACACGGATGAGGCCCAATATGCTTCCGAGAAGTCACATGTTGGTGGTGCCCCTTCATCCCCCTTCCCAGATACACTGATTGTACTCCGGAGCCTGTACTGGTGGTGTGCGTGGATCACAGTTTTGGTTTTCATATTAACCAAGAACAGAAGACACGATTTGCAGAGGCTTAAGAAAAATCTATCTCATAGAATATAGCAGGGTGGTATAGAAGACGTTCCAAAGACCATTGAAATCCAGCCCCAGTCCACACAGGCTTTATTTTTAAAGAGCAGAGCTGAGTTGTCTTCTTAAAAGATTACAGTCTATTCCAGGTTCATTCTCTGGAATTGGGAATGGAATACAAGGGAGGTAAACTTGAGAAGGATTTCAGATAGGCTTGGAAACTCTGGAGGGCAGAGGGGGTGGGGGAAGGAGGGAGTTTGACGAGAAAATGGGTCTAACGGGTCTTCTCAGGCAGTGTTAGCCACAGGCAAACCCCCCTTGAGATTGACCTCAACAGCATCAGGGACAGACAGCGGCAAAATCCTCTTAGGAGGCACTGGGGACTGATACCACTTGTCACAATCTTTTGGAGGAAACTGAGGTTCAGATAAAGCTGTGACCTGTCTGAGGTCACCTCAGCTAGAGACAAGTGACAACAGGCTATCCTCATTTAGGGCTTATCTTTCAGTGCCTTTCAAGGACAAGTTTGCAGAGTCTTCAGTTCAGGAAGAACTGGCCATGTTCTCTGGAGGCCTCATATGGGCCATGACGTCAGTGGGCACAGAGTTCCAAATCTGACAGGCTCATCACCAGCTGAATGACGCTGGGAAAAAATGTTTCTCTCCTCATCCTTTGCTTCTCTTTCTTTTCTATTTCATTCATTTTTGAATTAAAAAATTGCGGTAATAACTCAACCTAAAGCCTACTCTCTTAGTGGTATGAGTTACATCACTGTTAACTATAGGAACTGTGAGGGAAAACTCTAGAACATTTTCAAGGCTTCTCTTTGAGCTAGGTTACCTCCCCTATGACATAGAATTAAGCACAAACACGTCCCAAGGCTGTGAGAGGCTAAAGTTTGGGGGAAGTGGTGTAGCGCCAGCTACAGAGCTCATTCAAAGGCTGTCTGGACACCAGAGGGCAAGGAAAGTTTAAGGCACCCAGAGGTGGGACCTGGACAAAAGTTCTGACTATTGGGGGATATATTTCTGCTTTATCTACCCATCACTGTGAACCCCAAGAACACCAGAGGAATCCATAGTTCAACAAGCTGTCCTGGGAGCAGGTATGGAAAAGCTTTGACTCTGTGAACCTTATAACGAAGACAGGATTAGAGAACACCAAGGGGGCATCTTGATGGAGACCGTGAGAAGCCCCAGGAGGTGCCAGGAGGAATGCAGACAAAAGCTGTCCCCCAAGGAAACAGCAGCCTTTGGCCTAGCCTCCTGTGTTTGCTCTTTGACTCAAGAGCAGGAAGAACCCTGTAAGCCAAAGGCTATCAAGTGGAATGTTCGGGAACATGGCGTTTAGGGTTGCAAATCCCCGGTGAAGCATTTCGGATTAGGGAGTTTGAATTGAAAGATGGAGATAAGAAGTTCTCTGGCCCTCCTCTCATCTCTGAGCTGTGGACACTTCCTTGTTTGAGTTTGTCAATTCACCTGAACCTGGATTTCATCATATTCCCCTTGGGGGGGGAGGGAAGGCTGGAGGGGGTTGTTGGGAAGGAGGGAAGACTTGGGTGTGTGTGTGAGAGTTCACAATTAAGAATGTGAGCTTTGGAATCTTGCTGCCTGTGTGTGACTGATGGGGTTGACGGGGGCTGACATGGTCAGTTCCTCTCTGTGTGACTTTAGACAAGTAACTTTCTCTTCCAGAATTCTCATGTGTAAACAGGGTGACACTTTTATAACTCATGGAGTTGCTGTGAGGCATTTAATGAAATGCTGAAGATTTTTCATGTACTTATGATATGTGCTACTACTATCTATTTTTTATTTATTTTGTCTAGTGCCATCTTTTTTTTAAATTTTATAATTTAATTTAATTTTACATATCAGCCACAGATTCCCCTGTCCTCCCTCCTCTTGCCCCCCCCTTCTCCCAGCCCACCCCCCATTCCCATCTCCTCCAGGGCAAGGATTCCCCTGGGGATTCAGTTCAACCTGGTAGATTCAGTCTAGGCAGGTCCAGTCCCCTCCTCCCAGGCTGAGCAAAGTGTCCCTGCATAGGCCCCAGGTTCCAAACAGCCAGCTTATGCACTAAGGACAGGTCCTGGTCCCACTGCCTGGGGGCCTCCCAAACAGTTCAAGCTAATCAACTGTCTCACTTATCCAGAGGGCCTGATCCAGTTGGGGGCTCCTCAGCTATTGGTTCATAGTTCATGTGTTTCCACTAGTTTGGCTATTTGTCCCTGTGCTTTTTCCAATCTTGGTCTCAACAATTCTCACTCATACAATCCCTCCTCTTTCTCGCCAATTGGACTCCTGGAGCTCCACCTGGGGCATGGCCGTGGGTGTCTGCATCTGCTTCCATCAGTCACTGGATGAGATTTCTAGCACGACAGTTAGGGTGTTTGGCCATCCTATCACCAGAGTAGGTCAGTTCGGGCTTTCTCTCGACCATTGCCAGTAGTCTATTGTGGGGGTATCTTTGTGGATTTCTGGGGAATCTCTCTAGCACTTTACTTCTTCCTATTCCCATGGGGGTCTTCATTTATCATGGTCTCTTTTTCCTTGTTCTCCCAATCTGTTCTTGATCCAGCTGGGATCAATGAAAATGAATATTTATTTATTTTTAAAGATTTACTTTTATCTATGGGTATGTGTATGTGTGCCATGTGTATGCTCATGGAAACCAGAAGAGGTGCTGGGTTCTCCTGGAGCTGGAATTACAGGCAGTTTTGGGCCACCCAACACAGGTGCTGGGATCTGAAATTGAGACCTCTGGAAGAGCAGTAAACACTCTTAACCACTAAGCTATCTTTCTAGCCCATGCTACTATTATTATTATGTGTATGTTATACTGATCCTCAACCTTTGGTGGGTTAGGGTCGGACTCAACGTTCAATCACTGAGTAGCCAGTAGGCAAATAGTTAACAATGAACTCAGTGGCCTTGAATAAACATTTTCCACATGGAAAACATCTTGCAAATGGTTTTTTATGTACTCCACACACATGTGCTTGCTGCATGCTAAATATTTTATTTTAAAAATTGTTAAACTGTATTATGTCTTAGAAAAAGGTACATACACGAATAACTGAGCGAGTTTTCCACAGACTGAACACTTTCCCCCATAGCCAGCACCAGGTCAAGAAACTGACCGTGACCGCTTCTCTGGAAGTCCCTCCCTGTTGCTGAGCCTCGCCTACCATCATTACCCTGATCTCTAGCAGTGTGCATTCATTAGCTTTGCTATTTTTGACTTCTGTGTCCCTGGAGTTGCTACACGTGCTCTTCAGTGCGGGCTCTTCTGATGCAACTTTGGAAGATTCACCCAAATGACTGTGTGAAGTGGAGGGTCATTTTCATCCCTGTTTCTGTCACAACGTGTGACTCTCCTACCTTCCCACCTGCCTGTCACTTCTCTGGAGGTATTCAGGAACACTGCCACTTTAGGGCTATTGTGACCACGGCACCCTTGTCTTTTGACACCTAGTGGTGAACCTGTGACATTACTGAGCAGGCGCCGCGCTCAGCTTGACTGAATGTTGCCAGTGTCCTGAAGTGGTGGTGTGGGTTCCTTGACGCCAGCAGTGTGCTATGGGTCCTGTAGAATTTTTAGTCCCACGTTGCAGGTGAGGGTAAGGGCCTTTGTCTAAGACACAGAGAGTGAGTTCTCAAGCCAGGAGTCATCCACTCATTTTACTCCAAACCTTTGCCGAGCTTGCCCTCTTACCATCTTTTGTGTTGGGGCTGGGGACACTGGTTGTTTTTTATAGAGCCGAGTCTGGTCTGATCCTGGGTCTCTTTTGTATTCATGCTTTATTATATTTTCTCTGTGACTTCTGGGAGCCCAGCAACAGACATGGCACAGAGTAGTTGCTCGCTAAACATAGATGAGCAAATGAGAAGTGAGACACCTCTGGCCTTTCCGTGCCTTGAACAAGGTCCCTGGCTGCAAACAGCAGGCTTGAGTGGGCATTCCCACCATTACTGGGCCGATGAGCAAATCAGGGATATTTGCACAAAAGCTCAAGGCAGGGTGGGGTTAGGGGGTGGTGGTATCCTTCAGGCGGGCCTAGTGTATCCTTCAGAGTTAGAGTTTATTGTTGGAGAGGACAGGATGTCTTGGAACCTGGGGGTCCTGTTTCCAGGGGACAGCAGAAGACCAACATTAAGAGAGACTTAAGGTCTCAACCGGAACTATCTCCTTCTGACCAATGGCAGGCAGCGGGAGGCCCCTTGAGCCTGGCGCCCAAGAGGTTTGACTGATTCAGGCTTGACCAAGATTATGAGCAGCCACCTGTTCTGAAAGGAGAAGGGGAATCTTGGTTGCTAGGTGACCCTTCTAATTCCCTGGTCCACAGAGAAGGGAGTGTTTTCCCACCCATCCTCCAAGGGCTGGGGCCAGGAGCATTCCCATCACTTGCTCAGAATGACATCCCCTGATGGATGACTTCCTGCCCTCCATTCTCAAGACTGTGAACTCCACCAGGGCAGGGGCTGAAGCAGTCTACCTATCTCTGGAGCAGGAATAGTCTTGAGTTTAGATAGGGGTGTCCTTCCTACTGGACTTGCAAAGCTCTTGGGGGAAGCTAGAATCTCTGGTTTGGTGACTTGGTAGGGTACAGCCTCGTTGGCAGGGGTTCCTTCTAGATTTTTAGGGGGACATTACAATTGAGTCCCTATAATACATTCTTACAGCACATGAGAGTTATGGCTCCTCCCTTAGTACCTACCAATCCCAATGACGCCTCCCAGGGTGGACCCCAACACTCACCCACAAGGCCTTTCAACAACTTCACATCCAGCTGTCGGAGGATTTCAGCGATCAGAGGACAAACCTAGGTGCCCAGCACAGAGACAGGGTCAGCCAGGGATAGGAAGGAAGTGAGGTCTCTGAGGCAAAGAGCCCCAGCACCACTGGATTCCAGCAGAACCCTGTCAACCCCTAGGAGCCATGCATAGCACACCCGTGCCCTGCCTCCTGAAGCCCCATAATTCTGAGGTGGGGACTTAACTGCCTGTGCTACACATGAGGACATGGACACTTAGGGTGGCTGTCCCTTGCTTGTGTAAACAATTATGATGGGGTTTGCTGTCAGGTTCCAAAACCAGGGTTAGAAGTTCTCTGCTAAATTACCCAGATGTGTGCCTTGGTTGTCAGACTCACGGATGCCTGTGGAGCATATGGCACTCACCGACAACTTACCTGACTTTCTACTAGGTTCGGGATAACTTTCCCCAGGCTTTCTCGGATGTTGTGGAGAAAATGTTTCATCTTGGGTGGGACTGCCCTAGGAAAAGAGGTGGGAATTCAGGACAGAATGTATCAGTCCAGGCTACGCTAATGCTGGGAGGGAAGTACTGAACACACTTTCCTACTCTGGATCCTAGCTTGGCCTTCTAGGGAGGTATTCTTGTCAGCCATAGTCAGTGGGGACCCAGAGAGGTGATGTGACATGGCCAAGGTCACACAGAGAGTAAGTGCTGAGTCTTATCAGGACATGGCAGGATAGCGCTAGAGTTCATGGTCTTCCTCTACGGCGTCAATGTCTGCTACAGTCTAAGTTGGCACCACACACCTGATGTCTACATGGCAGGCATGAAGGATGTCGTGGTTCAGCACTCGGGAATCACAGAGAGAAATCGGCACACCCCTCCCAGTGGTGTGTTGAGATGGACAGTTGCTTGGTCAGTCCCCAGAACTCCATGCTACTCTTATGTCTCTCTTGTTCACCCTGGAGTCTCTAAGCATTAGGCTGGGTGCCTGGCACTAGGAGCTTCTTGAGAAATACTTGGGGATATCTTCGTGAGGTACTTAAAAAGGCCAGAAAGGCATTCTAAAAGAGCTATCACCACGTGCAGGCGTGGGGTGTGAAGATGAGTAGCTGTTAGCGGAGGGTAAATGGCCACAGACCTGGGCAGGGATGAGGACACAGGGCTCAAGAGGCTTTTCTGAATTTGTTATTCCCCTTAAAGGCTTTGGAGCGGGAACCGGGGGAAAGGAGCAGAGTTCGGCATTAGGAACTTTTTTCTGTGGTGGGCAGAGAATGGGGTAGGGTCAGGGAACGCAGCGGGGGAGGGCCTGGCTTCTGGGAGGGGGACACAGGAGGAGCAAGTCCTGATGAAGGGATGAAGTCTGCTTTGGACTCATGAGGACATTTGGGGATGTGAAGCCATAGCTTCTCATGAGCCAGGGCTGCCCCAGAAGGGCGGAAGGCCTTACTCAGTGGACATAGATGAATCCTCACTGCTGGGCTCCATGTGGCATCTGCCCATCACCAGCTCCCTCCGGCCAAACTCATCTTTCTCCAGCCAGGACTCTGAAGCAAGGCCCATGCGGGCATGCGTTTTGATGATATTTGAATTGAAGGGCCTATGATGAGAGAGGAGGAGGCAGAAGGGATGGAGTAGGAGGAGGTGGGGGAAGCCAGCAAGAAGAGCGGCAAAGCCAGGCACCACCCACTGTCCTCTCAACAACCGTGTCCACTTAACCCTAGGTTAGTGAGTGAGGAGAAAACAGCCGTTGACCGTAGGGACCTCTGTGCTTGTTTTTCTTTTTCTGGTGCTAGAAATGGAATGCAAAGCCTGGGCGTGTTAAACGTGGGCTCCACCATTGAATCCACTACCACACTCCCTCCCCACACCCAACTTGGAGTGACGTTTGAAAGTTTCTTAAGGAGGTCAGTTTAGGAGTCTTTGGAAATTCAAGAGTTGAGAGAGAGTAAGCTGCTATTTTAAGAGCTTTCCCCTGTGGCTGCATCTCCTGGCTCCCTTCCAGGAAGTCCGAGCGGGAGGGGAATGAGCAGAGGGAGAGGAGGAGCGGCTCCTCTCCTTTTCTTTCATGGGACCCAGGTGATGATGTCACATGGGTCTGGATGAGCAAATGACCCCTTCGCTATGAGTGTCATGTCTGCTGCAGCAGAATAAACCACGGTTCAGGGAAGAGTGACACATCCCAGGTCACAGTGAGTTAGTTCAGCGGGTCAGGATTTGAGTTCAGGTTTGGGTCCCCTAATCTGGCTTTTCTAGTCTGCCACCCCACCCCACCCCGAGCTCCCAGGTCCCTGAGAAGGAGGAACAGTGCCTGAGAGACTCTGCTTTGTTGGGTAGGACTCACAGTCGAAATTCAACGTCAAATTCCAGTGTGATGTTTGCGGAGAACCACTCTTTAGGGAAAGCCATCTGGATCCCATCACAGTCCAGCTGCACATTGGTGATGTTGATGCTGCCCGTGGAAAAAGCAGAGGCCCCACAAAGGTGAGGGATGGCAAGTCAGAAGCAAGGCCAGCCTGGTGTGCAGGAAGGAGCAGGTGGTCATGCTGGGGATCAGAGCTTGGTGCAGATGCTCTGACAGCCTGAGTGGCCAGCTGTCCCAGGGCTCCTGGAGCATCCCCCACAGCTGCGGATTGTGCATTCCAGAGCCAGATGTTGACAGGCTGGATCCTCCCTCCCAGGACCCCGGGCCACTTCTCAGACCAAGGCTCCCTTCGTAATAGACAGCCCTATCATCTGTTTGGGACTCCACAGGGAAGCTCCTTGGCTTTCCCACACACTGTACCCCCACGCTTTTGGGTATATTGCTACTTGCAAATCACCTTGGCCTACTTGCAACATACGTGAGTTCGACCACCTCTGTTGCTTACATCATATCTTCCTGAAGATGCTTCAGTTCTTTCCTGGGCTCCCTGTTGCAATCTTGGCCTCTCTGTAGACTATTCTCCCTGAGGCAGCCTGGGTGGCCTCCATCTAGCCTCTTTTCCCCTGGTTCCTCCCAACTCTGTCATAATATACAAACTGCACACCATGGACATGTACCCGCAGGGTCTATGCACAGTTGCCTTGTGGCACTGGTTTCCCCACCTCTACCACCCACTGTTTGCTGAGCCTGACATGTGGGGTGCTCTCTCTCCTTGAGACACACCCGTCTCTTTCCTACCTCTGGACCTTTGCACCTACAGCCTCTTCTCCCTCGACCAGTCTCCCATCTCTCTCACGTCACTGGCCCTCTTCTCTGCATTCTAGGGTTGCTTCTCAGACAGGCCCTGATCAGCCTCCTCATTTCTACCCCTCACCATGCTAAATTTGTTTTTGTGGCGTGTCTCTTCATCACCTGGAATTAGTTATTACTCTCCGAGGCCTATTTCACTGGGATGCGAGCTCCCCAAAGGTAAAGGTCATAGGTCTTGTTCATAGTTCTATTTTCAATGTGATTTGTACACAATAGATGGTTGATGATAATTGTAGCATTTGTTAAAGGAATGACTAAAAAGGGTGATTTTGGCTACATGTTTGATAGGAAAACCCTCCTGGTGACTATTGTTGTTCATTCAGATGGAGAGAAATGAGGAGCTCGGGTCAAGAGGAGGTGCTTGGGAGCAGAGCAGGCAGAAGAACGGCACTGCCAGGGCAGAATGGAGTCCTGGGAAGAAGAAGGTTCAAGGGAGCAGTCTCAGTGGGTGCGGGTAGGATGTACCCAGTACTGTCATGGAAACCCCACCTACCAAGAGTTATATGTCCCCTGTATTCACTACAGAGGTTCTGGGCAGGCCTGTCAGAGTCCCCAGCATCTCCTGCAGTGGGACCATCACTGTGACTGTTTCTCTGCTGAGGCCCCAAGGTTTGTGGGCAGTGTAGTCCACTGCTCATGCAGAGCCACAAAGCTATGCCCCACTTGAATGGAGATTCAAATGTCTGGTTGCAGCCCTGGTCTCGTTTGATAACCCAGGTGTTTATCCAGGTTCTGTTCTGTGTCGCTGTTTTACAGGTGAGTTTAGAATGGCCAAGCAATTTCCCTAAAGTTGGAGGCAAAGGTGGGCTTTAAGTGCAGTCATTCTGCTTCTGAGCTGTTATTGCTAATTGCCCTGATGTGCCACCTCCCCAAACAGCTCCTGACAGTGGCCTCAAGCTTGCTCTCATCTTGGGTTTTGTGTCTTGCCTTCCTTGAGTCTGAATGCCTTCCTTCTTCAGAAGCCTTGTTCTCTGTTTTTTCCTCTGACCCAGAGGTCTGTAGAGTGCCCCCAGAGTCTGGAGTGGGATTCAAGGTCTCACCTGATCTCTTGCTGCTGCTGGAAGTTCATGCCGCCAATCAGCCAGCCCACCATCCCTGGGGCTGCCATCCCTGAGACATTCAGACGGTCCAGGAGCCGCATGCTCTGGATCCGGCCTTCAGCATTGTGCTTCAGGAGGCCCTGCGCAATAACTGGAAATGGAGAAGGGGTGGTGATGTGCATATTGCTGTGTAAGAGTTGGGTACAGGGAAAATAGGCCCAGCGTGAGCCCAGACTATCTTTCTGCTGAGCACTTATGTCTCCAAGTCCCCACAGAGAAGAAATGGATCCATTTTAAGAAATTTCCTAAACCTATGGGTAGGGTCTCCCATTGTGGAAGTATTTCTTTCTTCTAAATATACAGACAGATTCAATATGGGTATGATCAGATGTCCAGATAAAGGCTTAGAGAGGAACTCAACACACTTGAAAATTCATGTGCAAGAATAAAAAGTTTGTCAGAAAAAAGCAGTATTCCACAAAGACGTAATAACTAAAGTGTTACGTTACAGAGACAGGTCTATAAGCAGATGGAGTACAAAGAGGGGTCCTTGTGTTGGGAATTCGGCCATTTAGTAGATGGTCTGGGAAACCAACTCATGTGGGCAGAAATGAGGCTGGCTCTTCACTTTCCGTGCACAGATGCCCACATAAATAAACGCCCACCATGTGGATTAACACCCTCAGTGTGGAAGGTAAAACTAGAACACTGTTGAAAGAGATAGCTAGAGTAATTCTGGGATGTGACGAGATCTTAAGACTCCGAACACAAACTATATAATGAGATATTGGTGAATTTGAAACTATTCCTGTTTAGCAAAGTCAATAGGTGTAACACGAATCTTAAAAAGTCTACAAATAGGTGCCATTTGGGAGGAATACTGCCCACCTCCTGCTCTATCTGCAGAGTCAATCAACCATGGATTGGAAATATTTGGAAAAAATTACTTGTGTTCTGAACATGCTCAGTCTTTCTTCTTGCCATTATTCACTGAATGAGCCATAATAGTTATTTACATGTTATTTACATTGTCCTAGGTCTTATGAGTAATCTAGAGATGGTTTCAAGTATGAGGAAGGATTTGCATCAGGTCTGTGCAAACACTGCAACATTTTATGTAAAAGGTTTGAGCACCCAAAGATTCTAGGATCCAAGGGGGAACCTGGAACCAATCCCCGTGGGTACCTAGGGACAGCTATGATATGGTGCCTTCAAGGTGGTAAATACATTTAAATGAAGTCATAGGGTTGGCCCTAATCTGATAGGACTGGTATCTTTGTAAGAGGAAGACATCAGGTATATCCTTCTCTGAAAGGCTATGAGAGGGTTCTATCCATAAGCCATCAAGAGAGATCCCTCCCCAGACACCATACCTGTCAGCACCTTAAACTTGAACTTTCAACTGCCAGAACTATGTAAAAATATCAGCCATCTGTTGTTTGGCTCCACTGCCACCACCCCAGCTCCACCCCACCTATGGCATCTTGCTTTGGCAATACCGGCTGGTTGATAGAGGTGGATACCTTCCCGTGGTGGGGAGAATGGCAGACAGATATGTTCTCTTACAACTGGAGTGAGTGTACACCAGCACAGCCATTTAGAGAGGACTCCAACAGTTTAAATTAAATAGAGCATACATCTGTTCTGGATATATCTATCCAGGAGGAGTTCTCCCACATGTTCTAGTAGGGACATGTCCAAGGATACTCATCTCAATGTTGCTTCCAGCAATGGGAAGATACAGACAGTTTAGGTGACAGTCCCGAGGGAGTGCCAATTAAATGGAGGTAATGAAATGTACAGGCTTCTCTGCAGCAGCCAGTGCAACTGAGACGCCAGGAGTAGAGCAGGGAGAGAAAAGCAAAGCAAGCAATGAGCCAGGACCATACAAAGTAAAACACCTCCTGCAAAGGACGCAGATGTGGTTTGTTGTTTTGGGACAGAGTCTCGCAATATAAGACCAGGCTGGCCTCAAACTCAGAGATTTGCCTATTTCTGACTCCCAAGTGCTAGGATTAAAGGCATGCACCACCATGCCCAGCCCGATACAGACACAGATACACATGCTAAGTACATGGTAGTTCCTGACAAGGTCTGTAAGGAAATGGGAATGAGGATGAAGGAGAAAGAGAAAATGGCATAAAACAAGAGACCGTATGCCACAAATTGGAAAAATTTAGCTCAGTCTCTATACTTAAGATCCAAGGGAAAAATAACTAAGCAAGTAAATAAATAACTAAGCAAGTAAATAAATTAATAAATATGAAGTAAATGAATCAATTAGATGAGAGGCTGGCCCAAGCTGGTTCAGCAGTCAGTGGTGGGGCCCAGGCTGTGCCCTCTCCACACTCTACAGACAGCAGGGCATGCCCAGGGGTAAGCTCACTTCTTGCTAGGGTGGACCTTCCATCCTTGTGGGCCGTGGTCAGTCCAGGCCAAGGCTGCTTGAGCAGGGCCGAGGGCAAGGCTAGCAACCCCAGGAGGAGGACCAGGAACCTCCAGAGTGGATGCATCTCAGGAGCTGGCACCTGAACCTGCAGGTGTTAGTGAGGGTCCAGCAGGGCCCAGGCAGCTGGCTGTGAGTATGGCCACCCAGATGGGTGGGCTTACGGCTTTCTGCAGGCGGGTGGCTCCACGGCTGCCCCCAGCATGCTGTGGGAGGTGTTGCAAATAGCTCTGGCAGCTGCGCCCAGGGCTGGCTCACATGGCCAGCAGATGCCAGAGGCCAGGGCTGCAGAGGCAAGCCCGGTTGCTTGGAGACGCTCACCAGAGCTACTGTTGGGTCATCCAGCAGGAGTCCTCTCCCTGGTCCTGGCACAAGCTGCATGTTGGTGACGCTTCAGTGAGTGAGGATGACCAGCCCAGCATTGTCCAATTGCAATAGAACTTTCTTATTCCTTTTTTCTTTTGCGGGGGAAGGGGGTCTCCAGAATTTATTCATCTCCTAGCTGCAAGGCTGTATCCCCTGAACCCCATCTCCTCACCTATCTCCCCCTGTAACATGCCCTGTTCTACTCTGTTTCTGTGCTTTCTACTTTTTTTTTTTTTTTTTTTTTGGTTTTTCGAGACAGGGTTTCTCTGTGTAGCTTTGCGCCTTTCCTGGAACTCACTTGGTAGCCCAGGCTGGCCTCGAACTCACAGAGATCCGCCTGCCTCTGCCTCCCGAGTGCTGGGATTAAAGGCGTGCGCCACCACTTTCTACTTTTTTAGATCCTACTTTCAAGTGAGCTCACATAACATTTGTCTTTCAACATCTGGCTTGTCACACATAGCGGAATAGCCTCCTGGTTTGTTCACGTCATCATAAATGGTGGCACTTTCTTCTTTGTGAAGGCTTAATAATCTTCCATTCACCCCTGATAAACACTGAAGTCGTTGTGAACACTGCCTCTGTGAACATAGGAGGACAAGTGTTTCTCTGATGTGGATTTTTATTTCCCCTGTAGACCTAGAAGTGGGATTGCTAGATCATATGGTGGTTGTTTAATTTCTCTGAGGTTTTATTGTTTTCCATATGACCAATTTACATTCCCATCAGCAATACAAATGGGATCACAATGTTCTCTCCAACATTTGACATCTTTCAACTTTGTTTTTTAAAATATAATATTTTTGTTTATTCTTTGAGTATTTCTTATACTTATACAGCGTATTTTGATCATGTCTACCCCTCCCTCCCTTCCAGCTTCCTCCAGGCCCCACAACACATCTCCCTTCAGTTAGTGCTGCCCATATGCACAAGAGTGTGGGACCGTCCACTAGACCATGGGTAACCTACCAGCAGCCACATACCCAAAGCAAAAGGACTCTCCCTCTTAGAAGCCACCAATTATCTCGGCTAAGGACAGGTCCTTGTGAACCCCTCCACCCACCGTGTTGGCCTTTTGACTGATTTGGTCTTCGTGCAGGTGAGCAAGATGCTGTGAGCTCATGAGCACAATGGCCATGCTGTGTCCAGAAGACTGCATTTCATGGCATTCCTCCTCATCTTCTGGCTCTTATGTCCTTTCCCCCTTTTGCAATGTTTTCAGCCTAGGGGAAGGGTAGACATGGAGGTCTCACTTCAAGATGACCATACACAGTGACTTTCAGCACTTCAACAAGCTATAAGTCTCTGTGTTAACCGCTGCCCACTGCAAAACGTGCTTCTCTGATTGAGGCGAAGAGTATTACTGATCTATGGGTGTAAACATAAATATTTAGAAGGCAGTTTGAGAATACGTCTATTTAGCAAAACAATAGTAACATGTTTCCCTAGGATCTATGGCTACCTCAGCTATGGGCTTTTGACAAGGTTTACAGTTGTAGGTGTGAATTACCTCCTGTGGAGCAGGTATCAAATCCAATCAGAAAGTGATGACTTCTTTCCATAACAGTCATACCATTATTGCACCAGGAGGCACATCTTGCCTGATGGGTTGATACTGTAGCCTGAAGGGCCCAGGACTGGATACGATCATTGCTGTACACCCCCACCCAGATAACTAACTACCACATGGCACTTCCAGTACTTTTAAAGCTAGGCAACTGGAAAAAAGTTTCTTGGTCATCTCCAGATTGATCTATGTCCTACAACCAAGTGCATGATGTCTTCGATTTTTAGGTAAACATAGAAAGTGTTAGGTTTCATCATGGTGCCTTCATATATATGGATTATTGCACTTTGTTCTTATTTTCTCCTCCCTCCTCCCCACTGCTCTGCTCCATGCCTCCTGCCATGTTTCAGCTGGTTCCTTTCCTGCCTGCTTTCTTACCTCCTGTATTCCATTGCTCCTTATATTCCTCACCTCTCAAGATAGCTTTCTCCACTTCCATGATCTTCTTTCTAGTTTTGTAATCCTCCACACATATATTGACACACACATGTAATTTTAAATCTAGTTCTACACCTAAGAGAAAACATGTGGTATTTGTCTTTCTAAGTCCAATTATTTCATTTAACATAATAATTTCTAGTTCCATCCATTTTCATACAAATGTCATGATTCCATTCTTCTTTACAGCTGCTTACACTTCAATTGTAGCATGTAACACATTTTTTTTTATCCATTCATCTGGTGACAGACCTCTAAGCTGGTTCTATTTTTTTGACTATTGTGAGTAGGGCAGCTATAAACACAAATGTGCAAGAATATCTGTGGTATGTTGACTTAGTGTTATTCAGGTAGTGGTACAGCTGACTCATTTGGTAGGTCTATTTTTCACTTTTATGAGGAAAGTTTATACTGATTTCCATAGTGGCTGCTTCTTTTAGTCAGTGTTCTATTGCTTGAAGAGACACCATGACCAAGGCAACTCTTATGAAAGAAAGCATTTAACTGGGGCTGGCTTGCAGTTTCAGAGGTTTAGTCCATTATCATCAAGGTGGGAAGTATGGTGGCACACAGACAGACATGGTGCTGAAGAAGTAGCTGAGAGTTCTACGTCCAGATCTGAAGGCAGCAGGATGGCGGAGGCACTGGGCCTGGCTTGGACTTTTGAAACCTCAAAGCCCACCCTCAGTGACACACTTTCTCCAACAAGGACATACCTCCTAATCCTTTTTAAGTAGCACCACTCCCTGATGACTAAGAATTCAAATATATGAACCTATGGGGGCATTCTTATTCAAACCACCATGCTGCCCTAGTTTACATTCTCATTATGAATGTATCGTTTCATCTCTTCTTCACAGTCCATGCACTGTTGTCATTGTTTTCTCAGTGGTAACCATTCTCTGTGGGGTGATATGGAATCTCAGTGCAGTTTTGATTTACAAGATGACTCTAGATGTTGAACACTTTTCCTAGTGTGCATTAGCTGTTTGCATTTCTTCTTTTGAGAATCATCTTTTCAATTCATTAGTTCATCTATTGATGGGAATTTTTTGTTTGTTTGTTGTTTTGTTTTCCAAGATAGGGCTTCTCTGTGTGGCCTTGGCTGTCCTGGAGTTCACTCTGTGGACCAGGTTGGCCTCAAACTCAGAGATCCACCTGCCACCACCACCTGATGATTGGATTTTTTTGATGTTCAATTTTTGCAGTTCTTTGCAAATCCTAAATATTAATTCACCATCTGATATGTAGTGATTTTCCCTCTCAGTTCCATGGGTTGTGTCTTTGCTCTGATGATGGTTTCCTTTGCTGTGTGAAAGCTTTTTAATTATACATGATCCTATTTTCCAATTATTGGGATTATTTCCTGTGCTATCAGTGTGCTGTTCAGTAAGTCCTTATCTATGAATATATTTTGAAATGCCTTTGTAGATGTAACCAACGGTCTTATTAAATAAGAAACACAGAGCCGATTCAGAGAAGAAAGCCAAGAGGTCAGAGCTAAGAGCCTCACCCTTCCTGATTCAGGGATCCTCTTTAGCCAAGAGAGCTCTCTGAAAAAGGGGACCTATTTCTTGTGTGTGTCTTTATATAGTCTAGCTGTTTTGTCTTCTCATTGGTTGTAAACCCAAACATGTGACTGCCTCGTCACTGTCTGAATGTACCGCCCTCCAGGTCCTTAAAGGTGTGTGCCACCGCCAAGCCAAGTTAAGCGGTTTTTAATGGATTCTTGTCACGTTGGGCGCCAAATGTAGATGTAACCAACGGTCTTATTAAATAAGAAACACAGAGCCGATTCAGAGAAGAAAGCCAAGAGGTCAGAGCTAAGAGCCTCACCCTTCCTGATTCAGGGATCCTCTTCAGCCAAGAGAGCTCTCTGAAAAAGGGGACCTACTTCCTGTGTGTGTCTTTATATAGTCTAGCTGTTCTGTCTTCTCATTGATTGTAAACCCAAACATGTGACTGCCTCATCACTGCCTGAATGTACCGCCCTCCAGGTCCTTAAAGGCGTGCGCCACCGCCGCCATGCACTTGCTATGGCTCTAATAGCTCTGACCCCCAGACAACTTTATTTATTAACATACAATTAAATCACATTTCAGTACAAGTAAAATACCACCACATGCCTTCCCTGTGTTTTTCTCTATTAGCTTCAAAGTTTTGGGTCTTGTATTAAGGTATTTGATCAATTTTAAAATAATATTTTTGCAGGGTGAAAGATAGGGATCTAGTTTCATTCATTTTTTTTTTTGAGACATGATCTTTCTATTATGTATCCCTGGCTGTCCTGGAACTCACTGATCCTGTAGACCAGGCTGGCCTTGAACTCACAGAGATCCACCTATCTCTGCTTCTCAAGTGATGGGATTAAAGGCATGTGCCACCATGCCTAGCTTACTTTCATTCTTCTACATGTGGCAATCCATCTTTCTCAACATTTGTTAACCGTTTGTTAAAGATGCTTAGTTCATACTTCCTTGAAGGCATGATGAGCATTAACCTGGACCAACACACATACTTTCCTGAAAGAATGTACTAATGAGATTAAGTGTCTATGAAATTTGAGTGACTAACTGAACAGATGAGAAGATGTCTCTGGTACTCAGTTTAAGACACAGTGGCAAGATACTTAAGACAAACAAAAGGAGTGGGGTTTATTGCTGCTTCTGTTTTCTGAGGTCTCAGTCCCTGACTGGTTGGCCTGGTTGCTTTGGAAACTATAGTGGGGTACTCTGTTATGGGGGAGCACATGACAGAGGAAAGGTGCTTACCAGATGGCAGCCAGGAAGCAAGGACAGCTGCTCATCTTCATAACAAACCCCTTTATTTTAGTCACTGTTCTATTGCTGTGAAGAGATGCCATAACCAAGGCAACTCTTAGGAAAAAAAGACATTTAACTGGAGGGTTGCTTACAGTTTCACAGGTTTAGTCCATTTTCATCATGGTGGAGAGTATGGCAGTATGCAGACAGGTGCAGGAGCAGTAGCTGAGAGCTTTACATCCTGATCCATAGGCAGAGGGAGAGAGCGAGACTCTGGGCTTGGCATGGGCTTTTGAAACGTCAAAGCCCACCCCAGTGACACCCTTCCTCCAACAAAGCCACACTCCCTAATCCTTTTAATTCTTTCAAATAGTGCCACTCCACGGTGACTAAGGATTCAAATATATGAGCCTATGAGGGCCATTCTTATTCAAATCACCACACCTTCCCTTGAAACCCAGTAATTATGAGTCCATTAAAGGCTCCATCCATTAGTGAGGTGAAAGGACACCTGATTCAGTTATCTGTAGCATGAATCTTAGAAAGTCTTATTAATAAAATCAAACCCAAGGCCAAGTTATTGGGGTGAATACTGGAAGATCAGAGAGACAGAACGAGCCACAGCTAACCTCATCTCGCCAGATCCTCAGCTGGTCTTGTTTCCTCTGACTGGAGGCCTCTGAGTCCTCATCCAGAATGGGTCTCAGCTGAAAGTTTAACGAGCCAAATGCTTAACCAGCCAAATGCTTCTAGTTTCTGGTCCTCACGCGTCATATATCTTTCTGCTTTCTACCACCACTCCCTGGGATTAAAGGCTGGCTTTCTGGGATTAAAGGTGTGTGTCACCATGCTTGGCTGTTTCCAATGTGACCTTGAACTCACAGAGATCCAGAGGGATTTCTATCTCTGGAATGCTAGGATTAAAGGCATGAGTGCCACCATTTTCTAGCCTCTGTATCTAGTGGCTGTCTGTTCTCTAACCCCAGATAAATTTATTAGGATACACAATATTTTGGGGAACACAATACCCACCACAGTTATCTGCTAGCCCCTCTTCCTCTGAGTACTGTGGCACCAGGGACCAAGCCTTCAGCATTATGAGCTTTGGGGAATATTTAAGGTCAAACCATAACAATGCATTGTCTCTGTATCTTCCCTAAGTTTTGAGGGAAGGGCATGTGTCTAATTAGTCCCGTGTCTATAGTACCTACCACATTTGCCACAGAATAGTTACTAAAGATGCTTGCTAAATGAATGATTGGATGGATGAGTGGGTGGGTGGCTGGCTGATGGATGGGTGGATGGTGGAAGGATGGATGAACTTCACCTTTCTGGGTAAGATTCAGAAGAGGAACAGAGAGGCTGGAAGTAGAAGCACTGGGATTTCCTTGTAGCCCTAGTATGTGTGTAGGTCAGAGAATTCAGATCACATCCTGCCTTCATTGTCTCAAAAGTGGTCCCTAGTTTCCCCTGGAGTCCCAGCTGCAGCCTTCAAGCTGCATCTGACTCCTCTGTCAGCTCCTTCTATCCACTCATCAGGAGATCCTGGCCCCATTTCCACAGTCTTACTACCGCAGGCCACCCACCACTTTGCCTTGAGCCATTGCAAAGATTCCTAACTGGTCCCCAGCTTCTGTACTGCCACTTAACAATCCTCTTCTGCACAATTGCCCAAGAAGTCTTCTGAACTTGTTAATCAGACCATGCCACACCTTTGCTTGAAGTTCTGCTACTACACACAACAAGAAAGTCTGTGCACACCCCCACCCAAGGCCTAGCAGGGTCCTTGCACCCTCTCTGACTTTCCATCCTATCCTAGCCAATGAGCTTTGGGGATCTACTTGTTTCCCCACAGCCCCGGCTGAAGCACCTGGTGTTTACATGGGTCCAGGGGGGATCCAAATTTGGGGCCTCATGTTTGTCAGTATGCGCTTTCTCTAGCCTTCCTCAAAGGAATTGCTACTGTCTGTGTGCACTCCCTGACACATGGGGGATGGGCCAGGTCAGGTGATGGAGAACAGATCTCACAGAAGCACTAGCCCATCCTGGGATTGTACACTCCGGTTTTGCAAGAGATCGTATTGAGAACTTCAGCTCAGGGTGTTGGCATTGCACTGTTTGAGATCCTTTCTTACAGTTCATGCCCCCCTTGAGGATGTTTGCAGAATATCGATTACTTCCCAGTGTACTCTGGTGCCCTTCCTGGTCTTATGTAAGTAGTTAGAATTTCTTTTTTGTCAAGAAAAGTTGAGCAGGGTGGGCACCACTGAGGGACAGACTTGGTGCTCTGGCTCTTAGGTTTCATTGCCTCAGGTGGGGAAAGGTGGTGGCTGGGATGCTGTCTGTCCTATCTTCTTGTAACTGTAGTTCTCAGGCCTTAGAGTCTCATGACATGATAATGTGGAGATTGTGGTGTCACAGACCTTGGGCGTTTAACAGGAACATAATTGGAGGGAGGAGAGGGCCGTGTTCAGGGTGGCTGCTGCTTTTGGACCCAGCTGTGTGCAGAACGACATGCAGCTGAGAGCATGGGTTTCACAGTCATGAAGACAAGGTTCAACTCCTGCCTCTGCCCCTTGGCTCAGGGAATAGAGGACCACAGTACAGATGTCAGAGGTGGATGAGCATGGAAGGGAGTGTGCACACAGACTTTCATCTCCTGCATCTTTATCAGTATCTGAGATTCAGCTTCCTCATCTGCAGACCAGAACAGCATAATAAATGATAGAAAACATGGGTGTCCCAAGATAGTGCCAGAGACATGGGAAATAAGTGGCATATAAATGACTATCATTAATGAGAACACAACTTCTTGGGTGAAGGTGGTAAAGTCATTGAGTGCTGTTTTCAGCATTCTGGAGAGAGGCCAGGCAGGGTCCTTGTCCTCATGGAGCTTGCTTACATGGAGACTGACAGTCTTCAAAATTCACTGCAGCTGGGTGGGATTGGAAGTGTGGCCTGTCTGGGAAGGAGGTTGGAATGAGGAGGGATGGGACAGGGGAGGGGACACCTATTCAGTGAGGGTGTCTGGGAAAGACTTCTCTGGGGACATGAGTTGGACCTGAGATCCATAGGAAGACCACAAGTTGGCTGACCAGTGTAACATTGCATTCTGGTTGCTGTAGAGAAGATGATCTGGGATGAGGGATGTTTTTTCATAAGTGATTCCCTAGAGGGCGCTGCTGTTATGGTAGGGCTCAACCTCGGCCTAGCTGGCTCTCTGTACCACTCCACCTTACATGAATGAAGGGACTGGGAGGCAGAGAAATCGACTCAAGCTTCCAGCCAGGCCCTGGCCAGACTGCTGCCTAAGTGGGCTCTCCCTTCTCCAGAACTGCCCAAGATGCCAGCTCCTCCAGAGGCTGGCACACCTGGAGAACAGTTGACCTAACACAGGCATACTTCTCCAGCATTCTGAGTAGCTTTCTTCAGCACTGGCATTTTCTTCTTCTTTTTTTTTTTAAGGAGGGGTGGCATTTTGAAAATATGACGACTACTTCAGTTTATCTTTAAAAAACACAGTTTAAAATGTGGCTCCTGGTACCAGAATTATTCTGAACTCCCTAAGGCTGCCCTTTGACCTAATGCCAAAACTTTTGCCTAGGGAGGTTGGCTTCCTAGCAGTTTGATTAGGATTAAATTGATTCTCTCTCTCCTCCTCTCTCTCTCTCTCTCTCTCTCTCTCTCTCTCTCTCTCTCTCTCTCTTTCTCTCTTTCTCTCTCTGTGTATGTAGGTGCACATACTCTTCTTTGTGCATCCACCTGTATGTCTGAGAAGCCCAGTGACTGATGGGTAGTATCTTCCACTCCTCTCTACTTTGTGTTCTGAGATCGTCTCTCCCTGAACCTGGAGCTCTGTCACTGACAGAAAGACTGGTTGGCCAGCAATCTTCAAGGATTCTACTGCCTCTACCTGCCCACTGCTAAGATTATGGGCACATGCTACCATGCCCGGCTTCTATGTGGGCACTGGAGCACCACAGCCCATGAGCCAACCCTGTGGCAGGCACCAGGCCTGGTTCTGAGAAGAGACACTCTACCCCCTCAAGGGAATCAAATAAGATGAGAGCAACAATGAATGAAGTGACTACGGTTGTCCTATGTGAGGAAAGGGCAGTGGGAAGAGCAGAGAGCTCTGGGCTGTGGGAATGGAGATGGCGTCCTCTGCTTTGCAGAAGCTTATTAAATCTGTGTAGCCCCATTTGTAATTTCGACATAACGTCCCTTTCTAGACCCGTATCTTGAAGTGTTTGCCTACGCTTCACTTTAGTGGTTTCAAAGTTTCATATCCTTACTTTAAGGTATTTGATTTACTTTGGATAGATTTTTGTGTAGGGTGAGAGAAGGGGATCCAGTTTCATTCTTCTACACATGGATCTCAGTGTTTCCGGCACTATTTGATAACAAGGATGTTTTTTCCCTCCCATGTGCGTTTTTTCTCTCTTTATCGTTTTGTCTTTCCGTTGTTTTTCCAATGTATAATTTTTGACATCTTTTGTCAGAGATGAGGTGGCCGTAACTGGGTTTATTTCTGAGTTATTCATTCCCTTTGTTCCCTTGGTCTAGATGTCTGTTTTTTTGTCAGCTTTATGCTGTTTTGATTACTATGGATCTGTTATATAATTTGATATCAAGTACCAAGGTAGCGCCTGTTATGAATTATTGTGCAGGGGGACCCCAAGAGTATCCCAATTGTGCAGGGAAACATGCTGGCATGCTGGACAGATGCAGTGGAGGCCAAGACACAGTAACTCACATGAGACACAGTCACGTGGAGAGAGTTCATTAGAAAGATAGAAAGATAGAGAAAGAGAGAGAGAGGAAGAGAAAGAGAGGAGAAGGAAAGCAGAGGTGTGCACACCTCATGGCAGGGAAGGGGGGAAAGGCAGAAGAGAGAGAGGAAGGGGCAGAGTTTTCCCTTAAAATGAGGCTTTTACGTCAGGATCCTGGCGGCCCCCAAGGGGCGGGACTTCAAAGGGACGGGTCAGAATGTTAACATTCCTCCATTTTGATTATTATAAAAGGAGGTGATTTGTGGGCCCTGCCCCCCCACTGTGAGTGGCTGCCACCTTACTTGCTGACCTTGACCAGATGTCCTCCCTATTCAGATTCCCTGTTTCCTTCTCACCTAACTGATCAACCGGAGGTTCTTTGTTCCTGTATCCTGCATTTGGTGTAAACAGCTTAGATGCAAGAATGTAGCAAACTTCTGCCCTCCGGGGATCCGCCATTGTGCTGTAAGCCTCTATTTAAGGTTTCCTCCCTCTTTCAATAAACAGCATGACTGGCGCTCTCTTGTCCCTTATTTTTTAATCTGCAGCCCCTCGCTCGGACATGGTGAACAGGTATCGGTAACGCGGGCGTTGCCGCTACAGTGATTTATGGGAGCAAGTGGGGGAGCAAGGGTGCTGCATTCTCAAGGCTACTTCAAGCTGACAAGGGGTGAAGTGGGGAGGGGGAAGTTCAGAGTCACACACAGCAGGAGACAGGAGTGAGGAAGCAGAGTTAGCTGTCAGCCTGGATATCTCAGATGTGGAGACCTCAGTCATCTGTTCCTTGAGGTTGCTAGGAGAAAAAGTAGATTGTTATCATTGGCCTTAGGAGCTGGGCTAGCCATGGGAAGTGATAACCGTCAGAAAGAATGGGACAGAGAAGTGCCCTGGTCATACAGAAGAGGCAAGAGCGAAGGAGTGAGACACGAGAGCAGGTATGTTCTTCATTGCGAAATATGGAGAACCAGGTTCCAGTTGTTGGTCCTGTGCCTGCCTGAGCCTGGAGAGGTGGTACCAGCAGTGAACTGAAGGATGACTTGTTCTTCAGGAGTGTAGGAGCCATCACATCTGCCATCTCTCTGGAGGTGGGGTGCATCCATCCCAGTTGGCATCCTCGGAGCTGGTGCCAGCTGGTGCAGGGGCTGGCATATCTGGAGAGCCCTTTGACCCAGGCATGAGGAGGGAAACTGAAAAATATGCTCAAAAGTGGGTGAGGTCAAGATGGGCTCTGGAGACTGTTAAGTTTTTATCAGACCAGGTTTCTTGATACAGTTACAGAATCTTTCCCAGGAACCTGTAGGTATCTGTTAGACAGCTGGAAAGGATTTACATCACAGCAAAAGGGTTAAAAATCCATAGAAATTTAAGGATCTTCAAAACTCTTTGTAGTCAGTGTTCTATCAGTTTATCAAAGCTGCATTTCTCAGTATTAAAACTTTGAACCTTTGGAGTTATATCTAAAACCAGTCTATTCTGTACCATGAAGTCTGGGGCTATTAAACTGATACCGTAGTCATCAAACATCATCGGATCTGAGAAGAATAAATTTAAGAAGTGAGACAACTTCCCAGCTACCTAGGCAGCAATTCCAAGTCTCTCCGTGGTCATTGGGGAACAGAGGCCTCAAAGGTAGCACTTGTTCAGCTGATAAGCCCAGAAGATCTGACAGATTTTTTTCTGTGAAGTAGAAATTTGGGGAGGTTATCCTACCTGTCTTTGCAGAGAGGACAATTGATTCCTGTTGTTCCTGTTATTCACAGTGTCGACAGTTTCTCAGCATTTTGCTGGAAGGACAGCCTTGCCTTACGCTCCCAAATTCTTTGTGGAGAAGATATAGAATGCTGCCAGGAGCTGACATGTCTCTTTATCATAAAAAGCTTTTATATTAAATGCCACATTCTCAGAGCCCAACAGATGTTTGAGGTCTGGGGGAACAAAATCTGTTAGATGTATTTATACCTTTGAGAGCATATATATAAATTAATTCTGAATATATAGGTTTCCCATTTAGTTACAGCTTAATGAAGTTAACAAGGAAATGGAGGCTAACATTCTTAAGTCTGAATAGATCCTGAGTGGGGAGAGACAGTTTTTTAAGCTGTTGGCATTGATATCTGAAATCTATTACCATTTTTATGGCACTGTAGCTGTAGTTCTGATCTTTGAGTACAACCAGACTATAATCCTGAATGGTTTATGTAGAAATAATTATTTCTTAAGGTCATATAAATACCTCCTTGGTTCTTCATAAAGAAGGTCAAGTGTCCCATCTTATTACAGAACAACTTTAATTAACAAATATCAATGGGTGTTAGATAGCCAATTAGTCCTCTATGCCAGGGTGTTTCCTTTAGACCCAGCATTTCAGCCTATTCTGAACAGGGAACATGAGTTGATGTATTATTCTCTTCTGTAACTGATTCAAGCTGGCATTGGGGTGTTGTTGTCAGGACCTCAAAAAGGATGCTACCCTTAGTAAAGATGTTGGTGAGGTCATATGACCTGTCCATTTTGACTTACCCAAGATGGTACCTGATCATGTGACTGCCCTTATTTAAGATGACACCTGAACATGTGACTGCCATAATCAAATATGGTGGGTGACCATGTGGTCATGTTTTTTTTTTCCTCCAAAATAAAGTGAACAGATAAAGTGAAGTTTTGAGAGTTATTCAGAAACAAGTTAATGTGGCCATCTCTCAAGGCCCAGTAGCAGGAGCAGCAGAGGAAAGGTAGATTGATGGAGGGGCTTGGCTCTAGGCAGTGGCAGAGCATCAGTGGGATGGGGGAAGGACCCCATATCAAAGTCCTGTGGGTGGAACAGGAGGTCCCAGCAACAGAGCCAAGTGACAGAGAGAAAAGAATTAAGAGATAGAATACAGACAAGGAGAGTAACTAGAGGCAAGGGGTGTACATGCCACGTAATGGAAACTTGTGACAAGTGATGATATAATTGCTTAGCAGAATGGAGCAGCATGGGGGAGTTGGCAATGAGGAAGAAGCTGGGATGGGAGTTGGGTAGGCACATTTTTCCACAATGAGGTATAAGGCCCAGCAGACTGATCCCCAGCATCCCAGAGGGTCAGAGGGCCAACGATAATGGCTCAAGATAGACAATGGACCATGATCACAAAGGCTATGGGTGGTGGAATTGAGTGGGCATAGGGTGTCTCCATATGGCATCACAGAGGGACGAGAGCCAGAGGGCTTAAAGTCTGAAAGACACATGGTATCAGCAAGCGAACCAAGACAAATCTGACTTCCAGTGTCCCAGAGAGTCAGCGAGGACTGAAGGATGGTGCAAGACAGCCCCATGTTGGGCTCCAATGTTATGTATTATGCATGCAGGGGACCCAAGGCTGACTGGGCCAGGGCTCACATGTGGGGGAAAACTTGCTGGCATGCTGGGCAGACGCAGTGACAGGCTGGGCAGATGCATGCTATGCACTCATGGTGGCAGCAGCAGCCAGTAATTCATAACCCGGATGCTGTATCCACATGGAAAGAGTTTATTAGAAAGATAGAAAGGAGAGAGAGGAAGAGAGAGGGGTGTTTGAGGGAGCACGCTTTGTGGTAGAAAAGAGGAAGAGAGGGGGGAAGAAAGGGAGGAGTTTTCCTTAAAATGAGGCTTTTACATCAGGTCACGGGGTGACACCAAGGGGTGGGATTTCATGGGGTGGTTCAGAATATTAACAGCTCCAACATTTCTCTTTCTGCTTAGGATTATTTGACTCTTCAGGGTCTTTTGTGCTTCTGTATGGATTTTAGAATTTTTTTTTGAAGAATTTCAAGCGAATATTGTTGGGAATTGCATTGAATCTGTAAACTGCTTCCATAATGTAAACACATTCTATAATGTTAACCTGCCAATCCATCAGCAAGGAATGCCTTTCCGTCTTCTAGTATCTTCCTCAGTGTTATATTTTCAGTGTAGAAGTCTTTCACTTCCCTGCCTGGGTTTATTTCTGAAATTTGTATTTGAAGCTAGTGCAAATGGATTACTTTCTCTGGTTTCTTTCCCAGCAAGTTCTTTATTTTATATACAGAAGTTCTCTATGGTGTATACATAAAAAAAAAAAAAGCTACTGGCTTTTATTATGTTGACTCTGCATTGTGCTGTTTGGCTGACAGTGTCTGTCAGGTCTGAGAGTTCCCCAGTGACATCTTCAGGGTCTTTTCATTATAGAATCATGTCATCTGCAATACAGATATCTTAACTTCTTCCTTTCCGATATTTTAAAGCATGTCCATATTTCTGTATGGGTGGGGCACCTGTGTGTCAGTGGTGTGTGTATGCACATATGCGTCCAAATGGCCAGAGGCCACAGGACAGTTTCAGGGTGCCACCCTCAGGAATGCCATCATCCCTTTTAAGCAGGGACTCTTATTGCCTGGAACTCTCAATTAGGCTAGGCTGGTTGACCAGCAAATAGCGAAGAGTCTCCAGTCTCTGTCTCCCGGGTGTTAGAACTACATGAACCCCCATACCTAGCCTTTTTTTTTGTGGGTCCTGAGGCTCAAACTCAGTTCCCCACATTTCCAATGCAGGCCCTTTACCAACTGAACTATCGCCCAACCTCTTTTTTCCCCTAGTTTTATTCCTTTAGTTTTTTTCTTCGTTCTCATTGTTTAGTTAAGACTTCCAGCACTATTTCGAGTATAAGGGGCCACCCTTGCCTCATTCATGACTTTAAAGGAAATGATTCTAGTTTTTCTTCATTTAGTATACTGCTGGATATAGGTTTGCAATAAATCACCCTGCTGAGGTATGTTGAGGTATGCTTCTTCTGTTCCTAGTTTCTTCAGAGTTTTTGATATGAGCTTTGTCAGAGGCCTTCTCTGTGTCTGTTCACATGCTTCTGTGGTCTCTGTCTTTAAGCATATCTATGTCTTACTCAGGGTAACTGTAGCTGTTATAAAACACCCTGACCAAAGCAACTTTGGGAGGAAAGGGTTTATTCAGCTTTACACTTCCACAGCCTTGTTTATCACTGAAGGAAGTCAGGACAAGAACCCAAACAGGGCAGGGACCTGGAGGCAGGAGCTGATGCAGAGGTCATGTGCTTACTGGCTTACTCCTCATGGCTTGCTCAACCTGATTTCTTATAGAGTCCAGAACCCCCAGCACAGGGATAGCACTGCCGCGGACTGGGTCTCAGTAGGAACACCAGACCGAGGGAGAACAGGTTGAAGGTACTCAGGATAAGTGGGATTCGGCGAATGACAAACAGACACAGACACCAGAGTATGCTGTGAACTGCTGCAATTTTACTCAGATCAAGCAGTGTTTTTTATACAATCATTTGAAGAAACATGGCAATCGGCCAGTGGGGCGATAGACATAGAATTAACAATGTGGTCTCACAATTTTCTCAGAATGACTAACAGATCTCATGAGTACAGGTGTTATTTCCTCTTTTGTGGTCCCTCATCCAGACAGAGAACATTACGGCCCTAGCTGAAGTTTTTCCTTCTACGTAATTATTAGACCTTTGTTTTGTATCACAATTAAACCCTTCCCACCATCGTTCTAACCACGGTTTCATTTGTGTGAAAATATTTAACCTTTGCTTGCAGGTGAGAAGGCACCAGGGGGGTTGGGACCTAGCTATTCTTTCCATGAACTGTAACTTATGCCATTCTGTTTTCATGCTAGTATGATTCACCCATTGGTTCCCATGTTTATCATAAGCTCCCGTAAAGGGCAATGGCTCCAAATAATTATTATATCTAGGATTAAAGTTAGGGGGTTGCCACCACCGACCCTTGATGAGAAACTCTATTTGTCCCTTGATAATTCTTGTAGGACTGGCTAGTTCCTGTAACTGCTTCCTTGCAGCTGCTGTTGGCTGCACGTATGGATTGCTTATGAGTTCCTGGACTTTTACTTTCCTCTCTCCTCGCTAGAATCTTTGTCCCTCTGAGTCATAAGTTCTTTTTGTTCTAAGTCATTCATAAATTACCCCAAACTTCTAGGACCCTCTTTAACTGTTTGCCTAAAAGCTTGAATTATAGGTGGGGTTATTGAGGCCACTTTTGAGGAATCATTATTCTCTTTATGGGGCACATCAGAAACATTGAGAGCTAACTCCCTGAAATCAATACACAAGGAAACAGCAATAGTCACAGCTGCAAAGAGAAAAAAGGCAGAATGCCAGCCAGCCTCTGTAAGCAGATTTTGCGTGGTTCCGTGTAGCCTGGCACCATGATTCGGGCGGATTGATAAGGGGTCGCCGGGGGCATAGACCCGAGGGCCGCGAGCCCCCCTTTCCCACGTAACTACCTCATCCAAGGCATATGTCACGCGGCCGACACCGTCGTGGGCGTGGCATAGCACTACCCACCATGGGCTGTCAATCAGTAATTAAGAAAATGCCTGACAGCTTGATCTAATGGAAGACTATCTCAATTGTGTTTTTCTCCTTTCAGATGACTCTAGCTTGTATAAAGTTGACATAAAACTAGCCAGGACAATTACACTTAATGGTTTGTGTATGTTGAGACAATCTGGTGTCCCTAGAATGAATCTAATTTGATCACAGGTGTGATCTTCTTAAATGTGTCCTTGCATTTATTTATTAAGAATTTTATTGAGAAGTTTTTGAATTTTGTTCATCAGGGAAATTGTGTTATTGTTATCTGTTTTTTGTTGTTTCTTTATCTGGTTTTGGTAATAGGGCAATGTTGGCTTTATAGAGTGATTTTAGTAGCATTCCTTCCCTTTCTATTTTATGAGACACTCTAGAGAGCATTCGTCTTAACTCTTTTGTTTGGTAGGATTTGGCAGTGAATCTGTTTGGTCCAGGTCTCTTTGTTGGGAGGCTTTATTATTGTTTCAATCTCACTGTCTGTTATAGACACACATCTGTTTTCTTTTTCTTTTGCTGTGATAAAACACTCTGACCAAAGAAAGTTAACGAAAAAAGGCACAGATTTTCCCACTGGGGCAAGAGCAGAACCCCCCTTTCTGTAACTATGCAGAGCCATGAGGTGGCTGCTGGGAAAATTAAAGCAAGGCTCCTGGGAGGGTGAGACTGCAGGGCCATGGGGCCATCTCCTGTACCATCCTGAGTTGTGCTTTGCATCTTCCCAGGTAGAATGCTTTTGTAGGGAGAACGGTGGGAACAGGAAGTGGAAATTGAGGGCCAGGGTGGAGGAAGTGCAAGAAGACTAGCATCAAGGGGTCCTTGTCCTTGGGGAAGGCAACAGGAACAGGAAAGTGGGACCATGGAAGCTGTGAGGTAACCTGGTCTGAGCCAGGTGTGTTAGTTAATTCTCTGTGGCCATGCTAAAATGCCATGACCAACGGAACTTCTAGAAGTAAGTTTATTTGGGCATATAGTTCTAGAAGGGTAAGTGTTCATCACCATCATGGTGGGGAAACACGGCAACAGGCAAAATGTTGATTGAAGCAGTTGAAAGCTCACATCTGGAGCCACCAGCAGGAAATAGAGCCAGTAGGGAGTGACCTAAGGCTTAGGAATATCAAAGCTGACTCTAGTGACATACTTCCTCTAGCAAGGCCACACTTCCTAAGTCTCTGCCAATAACACCAACTGAGGACTAAATATTCAAATTCCAGAGACTGTAGGAGACATTTATCATTCAAACCACCATACAAAGATAGTCTAGGAGCCCCATAGCTTCTGGCCTCCCCATAGGTTCATGGTTTCAAATCTTGGCACTGACCCTTGTTTACTATGTGGCGTGAATGAATCACTTTGCCTCCATGAACATCAGTTACTTCCTGTAGTTATTAGGGTGTGGTAAACTGTGAAGGAGACCTCATGATTTGCAGCCTCCTTGACAAGAAATGGAATCAGGGACCAGGTGGGTGTCACCAGGACCCTGGCCTCCCCAACGAGAATAAGCTTTTTAGAATCTGATAGGTGATGGCCAGGTGCTAAGTAGCAATGGGAGGGCTAAGTGAGACTGGAGAGGATAAGGGCCCCAACTGCCCCTGAGGAAGAGACAGGCAGGAAAGGGCACAGCCACCTGAGCTGGTCTGTCTATGCTCCTTCATCTCTTCAAACAGGGTGGTCCTCATTCTGCACCAGTCCTTAGGACCACTGAAGAGACATGGCAAAAGTCTGAGTGAGGTTGTGTTCAAGAATGACCCCATCCCTTAGCCGGGCGGTGGTGGCGCACGCCTTTAATCCCAGCACTCGGGAGGCAGAGCCAGGCGGATCTCTGTGAGTTCGAGGCCAGCCTGGTCTCCAAAGCGAGTTCCAGGAAAGGCGCAAAGCTACACAGAGAAACCCTGTCTCGAAAAACCAAAAAAAAAAAAAAAAAAAAAAAAAAAAAAGAATGACCCCATCCCACTGCCTATCTGGTGCATAGTAGGTGCTCAATACACATTTTGAACATGTCTAGGTGGATGGTTTGGGGTTCTGCCACAGTCACACAGGGGCTGTGTGGCCTCTCTCTTCATGCTCCCACAACTCTGTGCATAAAGGAAAGCTGTAAGGTTATGATCTGATGGTCCTTCCATCTCTGGATCTGTCCCTGTCACTCAGCTACCATCTCACCCCACACATAGCCCACAACCTGCCAACAACTCCTAATGCCAGAAGAGAAGAAAGCCACACAACAGGGTGCAGTTAGGATTTTATTGCTATGGTAGTGATAACTAGTTTGGAGACCACTGAGGAAAGAAGAAAGTCTGGGCTCAGGCACAGTTTGCGTGGCTCATAGAAGAAATTACGAGAGGAAGATGCCACGGGGAGTCAGATGAAGCCATTGGGCACCAACCTGGAATGAGAACACAGGGCTTCAGAACATTGGCGGTCACAGCCACAGTGGGAGCTGGCTTTCACACACAATGATTGCACACAGACTGGCCTGGCCCTGCTGTCCTCACTCTTGCACAATGCCCAATATGGCTGAGGCCATGGAGAAAAGAGAGGCAGCTGTGGATTTGTGGTCTAGTTCTGGCACCTTACTCCAACCCCTCCTTATCCCTTCTTCTGGAGCAATGGAAGATTAGAAAAGATTGAGTAGAGGCCTTGCCCAAGTCAGGGTGAGAGTTCAGGCCACAGTCAAGTGTCTGTGCACAAAGTTAGAGCTCAGTTACTAACACTGTGTAAAATGTTTGAGGATCAAAGAGCCTAGCTCAGTCAGCAAATAATTTTCACTTTGGAGTGGACATAAATGTTAACATCTTCAGATGCACAAGGCACATTGACCCAGCTGAAAGTTATTGTAAGCAAATGCATGATTATGGCTGGAGGGGTCCATCCTCCTGCCTCAGCAATGGAATGGAACAGCCCATAGACTCAATGTGGATCTCATGATTCTTGAGCCCTTAGCATGTTCCAGGCTCTCAGCTAAACTTGTGTATTTTCTCATGTCTTTATCCCAGAAGCTGATAAGTGCGGGTCTCTACTGTTCTAATGCACAGATGTGGAAACTGAGGCCTCAAAAGCTTCAGAGTGACAGCACTGATAGTAGAGACAGAGTTGATCCTTTAGTCTAGTCTGATTGTGTGTTCCACCATGCTGCTTACCAGGTGTAGGAACAGGATTAAAGTCGGGTCCTAAAGCCTCCCTGAGAGCCCAGTCTGCTGGGATGGATGAGTCTTACCTGCCTGATGAACCAGAGATGTCCTCCATTGTTTCATTTGAGCATTTCCACATGGTCACATAGGGCTGGCTGTTCTGGCTTTCTCTTTCAGCCCTTAATGAACATTGGAGTTTCAAGGTCATGGTGGTGTTGTCCCTGGGATTATCATTAGGCCTGCAGAAAATAAAAGTCCCACTGAACACAGGTCTAGAAGACTTTTCAGGCTGCCCTGGTTTTCATCTTCTGAGTGGATGCAATGAAGTGTGTCTAAAGGCATTGTAAATAGCATGTGGGTAATGTCAACATGTTACCTATTCTCCACAAAACTTTCATATTTGTATTATATTTCTCTAGGTCATGCATGTTCAGCACATGTGAGCTTTTTACTTGGCATTACACTAAGAATGAAGATAATTGCTAACATTCACGACACAAATTACCTGTGTTCATTTCAAGTGTTACAAGAGGTTTAACCCATTTAATCACTACAACAGTGCATAGAGATAAATCACACTCTTTCAGAGTGAGGAGACCTAGGCATAGGGAGGTTAAGTAAGTGTACCCAAGATCTCACAGCTCACGGCTTCATAAGTGCATGGACTTCATACAGGCCCTATGCCCCCCACTGCTCATGATGGAAGCCAGGCTCTCACATGTACTGGACTAGTGCTCTCCCTGAAATATACCTCCGGACCTGAAACTCTCTTGCACAGGTTCTTGACTTGGTCATTTCCTTATCTGTCTGTTTAAATTAAATGTTTTAAATTATATTTTTCTTGTTCATCTAGTCTATCCATAATCTCTGCGTTCTAGTTTCTATGAGAAACCATATGTCAAAAATGAATGTGGCAAAAGTTTGAGGCAGATTCCTGATGTTTGCCTCTGACCTCCACCATCACTTGTGAGTAAATATGTGATTCCGTATACAATCATATACACACATGCAAAACACACACAGAAGTATGTTGCATAGTGCATTCTTTTGAAAGAGATTTAAGGTGACCTGTTTTCACTAGAATACTTTAAAGATTGGGTTTTTAGGCCTCAGTGGGTCTCCACGTTTACAGATTAGGAAACGGAGGGCAGAGGTCATGAAGTACCTGGGAATGAAGTGCCTACTCAAAATGACCAGGTCACCAGCGCACCCTCTAAATCCAAGTGACATCTACTCACATAAGCACAGAAGCATCCACATCCAGGGACATCTTCATCCCTGGGCCGTTGTCGTTGGAAGACGGGCCAGCTTGCAAGTCCAGGATTAGCATGTCATTGAGTCGAATCCTGCCCAAACCACAAGTGCACTCTAGTCATCCCTCCTGCAATATTTGAAGTCTCCTCACCACCCTCGGTCCTCACTACATCCTGTTCAGAAATGTGAGCCTCTACACTCTCAAGGACAGTCACAGACAAAGGAAACAACAGGCAGCAGAGCCAGAACTTGAACCCAGGACTGAGTGACTCAAAACTCTAGAAAGCCACTGCTTGAAGTAATGGGGTGTGGATTCCAGCTTCCTGTCCCTCAAGGAAACTTAGACTTTTACTTCTGACTAAACTTGAAGGAAGAGTTATTCTTAGAGAAAGGCTTTCAGTACCACCATGCAGGTGGAGATGGGGAAAAATGGAACGTTTACCTTGAGCCTGAAATCACAGACTGTGGGAAAACAGACGTGTGAACTGTCCAAACTGGCCTATAGCTCTGCCTCAAACTTACTCAAGCTCTAATGCCTTGTCTTGGAACTCCTTAGCTCTGTGAAGAAGACAAGGCTTATCCATGGGTCTTTGACATTGAACTGGCCTCCCCAGAGTGGTAGTCCCCTTTCTGAGAGCAAAGAAGCACCAACTCACCTCATATTATTCGTAAATAAAGGGAAGTTAAATCTTTTGGAAACACGTGAAATCCTAGGTATTACGACTTTGATGTTGACACTCCGGAACTTTAACTGAGATTCCTCAGTAAATTCTAGCAGCATATTCATGTTCTGAAAGATCTCTGTCAGAAAAGTCATAAATCAATCTCTGCACCACTAGTCAATTAGCTCCCATCAACCTGGTCTCAGAGAAGTCTCTTTCCTTGCACTGTTCCATTCAGTCTCTGCCACAGCTCAGTGAGAAAGGATTGCCACCATCTCCATTGTACAGAAGATGAACCCAAGATTCCTAAGATTAGGAAATGTGTCCACACAGCTGGGGCCATGCAATGTTTCCAGGTTGACTTCATAATAATATTGATCACTTAACAAAAACAATTGGTCAATTTTCCAAGCAATGGAAGCAGATTGTGTATGCCTGTTTTCAAGGGTGACTTGAGGATCTGTTGCTCTTAATGAGATTGTTATGTGAGTTTGAGAAACTTAGTCAAGCACTTGAGAGATTAAACCAAGAAATGGAAAAACCTAGAACCAGGAAAGAAACATAGTGGGCAAATATTGCTCCAACCAGTGAAAGTGGGAAATAGGAGTCCCAACATGACAGCTTAGAATATGGCCCAGAGAAAATGACATTGGAGCAGGAAATAGAATCCTAACAGAAGGTCTCAGAGAACAACCGTGAAATGCATAAAATAGGTGTCATGTGCCAGACTGCATGTGTGAAGTATTAGGGATGTTTATGTAGAAAATGTCTCTACTGGGAAACAAAGAAATTTTTTTTTTTTTTTTTTGATTTTTCGAGACAGGGTTTCTCTGTGTAGCTTTGCGCCTTTCCTGGAACTCACTTGGTAGCCCAGGCTGGCCTCGAACTCACAGAGATCCGCCTGGCTCTGCCTCCCGAGTGCTGGGATTAAAGGCGTGCGCCACCACCGCCCGGCTACAAAGAAATTATTAATCAGAGACAAAATAGAATGAATCAACAACAACAGCAACAACAATCCCCCTGTCTTTTTAAAACGAGCCATGACTTAAAATGATACTTTAAAATATTGATTGGAAAACAGTTTCGCCTTTTAATTTCTCCACAGTCTGTAACCTGTTTCATTTCTTTGGGTGTAAAGCCGTTTAGATTAGGATCGTGATGTCATAACTGTTTTGTCTCACTTGTACAGTGATGTTTCAGTTCATCCTTCAGCTTTATTTATTTATTTATAATTATTTAAATTGTAAAATTATTTAGCTTTAGGTCAAATAATTTAAAAATTATTTAAAGTAATTTCATACTCCTGTGAGGACTAGCTTTTGTTTCTGTAGACTGCTTTCCTTTTCTGTATTGAGTATCTGTAGTGCTGTCAAAGGTTTCACATTCCATTGGAGTGTTTGTAATGCTTACATGCATACATACATACATATATACACCATCATACATACATACATGCATACATATATACATACACACATCATACTTATATACATACATACATAAAAATATACAAGTGGGTTTGAATTTTTTAAAGTAAGGACTTCATGTATGACTATATATGATCTGTGATTCCAATTCAGTGTTGAGACAGGAGAGTTGGCTCAACAGTGCTTGCTTCTCCTGCAGAGGACTAGACTTCAGGACCCAGTATCCCACTGAACAGTTCATAACCATCTGTAACTCTCAGGATCCGAAAACCTCTTCTGTCTTCTGTGGGCGCACACACAGATGTGCATACAGAGATACACATACATGAATAAAAATAAAATCTTAAAAACCGTTTTAACAAAACATATAATTTCAATACTGCCTCTTGGCTCTGTCCTGACAGGATCTATCTATTATAATGATGCAGACAAGGCCACCTTAGCGAGCACTGCTTAGATAGCTCCGTCTCACCCCACAACTCCCTAGTAACCTTGAATCTGACACCCGTTTCTCTCTGCTGCAGTTCTCCAGCTGGGGAATGAGAGGATAGCTCCTTCTTCATCTTTGAAATTTTCCTAAACATTGACAAGGTTTGAAGGCAGCACATGCAGAGCTTTCCTCTGAGAACTGTTTGTCAGTTAACAGGCAGGGTTCTTCTGTAGTAGAGAACAGAGGTGCCATTACATAGACAGTGGGGGGAGTTTATGGTCATCTAAGCCAGGTGTGGCCTTCATTTCCAGCCAGTCAACAAGATCAACAAGAAAAGGTCAAGAAAATTACAGGAACATATGCTAATAACTTTGACACAACACTTTAAATTCTGTAAACCAGTAGTAAAGATATGAAAAATGAGAGGATGGTTAGAATTAGAGAAATGCAAAGTGAGATGAGTCACATTTTCTCATCTCTGATAATGGCAAACCAGTTAAAGGTGTCCAGTTAGTGGAAGAGAGCAGTGTGGGAGACAGGGTCCCTCAAACTGCCAGAGAAAGTGAATAGGGGATATTTGTCAACAGTTTAAATAATTTAAAATACAAACTTTAGAAATTTTGAAATCTCACTTTGAAGAATTTATCCTGTGCATATACTGGCAAGACTCTATTAGGATATGATGTCAACACATTGTTCATGTCTAAAAATACAAGTGAGTGACAGTAAGCCACCAATAATGGGCAACACTGCCCCCTCCCAACACTCTCTGCTCTTGCACGTATAGTGTATAGTTATTAGGTTTACTCCTGGAATCTGGTGGCATCTTTACTGATTAATTTCCAGACACAGAATTCAGAATGTCCAAATTATTCAGGTTAGTGCCAACACTACCTGAAAGTGATGCTGAGGTCCCAGTGAGCAGGCCGCAAAGGACAACAAGGCTCCCAAGTTGGAACATCTTTGGTCCTGACACCTGTATTGTCAGAGGAAGAAAAGGAAACAAGAATCCACAGTGAACACCTGTCACTCTCACACTTGACCTTCCAACAAGACACATGTGCTTCTGTTCACAATAGGTAAGAAATGGAACCAGCAGAGATGGCCACCATTGCCAGCAGATTAAGAAATTGAGGCCAAGTGCACTAGGGAATTTTATTAAGCCATGAGGAAAAATGAAATCATGACATTTCTGGGAAAGGAATTGAATTGGAAGTCATTTTGCTAAACAAGATTATCCAGATTCAGAATGGCAAAATACCCCATTTTTGTCTTGTAAAAATGCATTTGAATATGTTGGACATGTGTGAGGTCATAACATAAGGAGACCATGAGAGAAGAATAAATCCTAAGGAAAGAGCAGAGGGGGAAGGAGACAAAGAACAAAGAATGCTTGTGACAGGAAGGTAAAGGGAAGGAGGTAGAGATTAGCAAGGGGTGGGGATGGGGAAGGACAGCAGGGGAGGGTGAGGGATAGGAACTAAGCATGTAGGGAATGCCACAGTGAAAGCCACTAATGGTGAATTTAAAAACAACAGACACAGCTACATACAATAATAACTGAGAAAGACAGTTGGTTTGTTCTGGAGATGAGCTGTCAAGGTTGGGAGGGAGAGAAACTTTAGAGACACAGCAAGGGTTCGGAGGGGCGGGGCTTAGAAAGACAAGCTGACCCAAGCTCTTCATGCTCAGGTCCTTTGTGCTAGCTGCCTTCGCAGCTTGAGACCTATTTCCTCCTTGATTTATTACCTAACTCTGTTCTCTTGCTTCAGGGAAACTTCACCCCTTCCAAGAAGCCAGCTTCAGACCCCTCCCCAGAGAACAGTTCAAGGCTCCCAATACCGGGCTCCACTAAGCTTGGGGCCACACTGTCCTTAGGGAAATAGCTATGGCCTTTGTCACTGTTGAGCATAGACTCCAGGAAGAAGCCTTTCTCCATAGACTGAGACAAGTCATTGATGAATAAAATCTGATCAATCAACAGAATCATGAACCTAGGTTGTCTTTAGTCAGACACAGTATCATCTATGTCTTCAAATCTGTTAGAGTCAAAACTTCCCTAGCACAGATAGTGCCTTCCCTCTGCTTCTTGCTTCAAAGCCTCTTGAAGACCCTCATGTGGGGGTTTACACTCTCAGAGCTACTTACTTGTTTGGAGGAGGATGCCCACAAAATACTTGTTTCTCTGCACTGTCTCCTGGGATGTTGCGTTGCAGTGGCCCTTATATAGTGTCACAGGATTAGAAGCAAGTCCTCATTTCAGAATGTTCTAGGAGACTCCAAAGAAAATACCTAAGGTTAGCCAAGATGTTCCAACCCAAAGGTCACAGAGCATGCTTGAGTGGCAGGGTTGGACAGTGATGACCTTGTGTCAACACTAAGACCCACAGTTGTGGACCTTGACGCTGCCATGAAGTGTTGGGTTCAGTGTGAGCTGGAAAGAGGACCCAGAATGTTTGAATAGGAGACTGATCTTGTGGGAAAGCTCATAGTGTTTGCCTAGGCCAGTACATTTTATCATTAGGAAACTCAGAGGTAAAGACAGCTGCTTGTGGTCATGCAATAAGCAGGGTAGAATTGTGGCTCCCACATCGCTCTGCCCATCCTTTCTATGGTCCTTTTCTGCATCTGAATGCCCTTGTGATCCCTCTTGGACAGACCCATCCTCTATGAGTGGGTGCTGTGACCTGTCAATCACAAGAATTCCCCCAACCTTTCTGACTCAAGTACATGATTCAATACTAGATACACAGATGATTTTGCTTAATGCTCCCCCACTAGGTTATTGCTCAGTGTAGAAAATTCCAGCAATACTAAAAATAAAGGAGGAAAAAAGTGGGATCATGATCACTGTGTTGTCGATGGTTAGTGTTTTTTCTTTATGGAGACATCAAAGCTGGTTGAATAATTCACATCCTTCTTACCTTGATATTGGGCATATTGATAGTGTGGCTGTGTGACCCACTTGTTGCCATTGAATAGAATTTAGATGTTGGATGAATGCAGAAGCCAGGATGGCTCTGGGCAGAAAGGGGGGGACCCAGCTCCCTTAGTTTAACAGGATAAAACTAAGAAGCAAGGAAGAATTAGGGTATGATATGAAAACTCATGGACTCTGTCTGACTTAGGTTATAGCAGGATCCAGGTCCTGAAATGATGCCCTTTATTTCTTATTCTTAATAATGGTTTTATTCTCTAATGGACTTTGGCAGATTATTGTAGTTGAAGAATGTATGGATGAATACAGACAAGGAGGTTCTGTGGACATTCACCTCCTGTGTGGTTGGAGATAATGTTTATTGCCATCCATGAGCATGTGACTTAGACTCCTTCTTGCATGACCCGTCCCGCGGGCCAGGTTATTGGGGAGAACCCGAGGAGGCACCTCCTGAAAGATCAATGGGGGCGAGAGAGAAAGGAGACCAGGCGCATAAGGGAATACAGAGTCAGTCTGAGTCGCGTCAAGGTCTCGTTTATTGACTGGGTATTGAGGCTTATAAGCAGGGCTTCAGGCAGGGAGGGGGAACAGGGGAAGCAAAAGGAGAGAAGAATGGAAAATTCCTAAGGAAGGGTGAGGTCGCTTTGGTCCCAGGCCCCTGCAGCTGGCTGATTAGCACATACTCCAGGAAGTTGTACAGCCCGAGGTTAGGCCAGGAACCTGTTTTTGCAAGGTTTGATAAAGTAAGGAAGGTCACACAAAATTCAAGACACAGCTGTCCGGAGTCGGTCTCCAACACTTGCAGGCAGAAAATGTGTTTTCTTCATGCTAGCCCATGTCTCTTCTGGAGTCTGTGAGATGAATCAGCAGGAGAGGCACTTCCTTCATGGGCCCAACGACTCATGTTTGCTTGGCAGAGCACACAAAAAAGTGCAAGAGGATGCGACAACTCCTTACAGTTATGCTCTGATATCAACAGGCACATGGTCACACATGCACCTTCACTCATACAGGGACATCAGCCAGACACATAAACACAGAATAAAAGCAAAAATGTAAATAATATAGAGATGTTCCTTAGGCCATATAGATGTGGACTCAGACCAAAGCTGGTATCTGGCCTCCCTAGGATGTCAGGGACAGAAAGAGCTGAACTATAGGACTCAGTGATGACTGCCATCTAACATTTTGTGAGCTCATCCTGTTCTGACCTTAGGAGCCCAAGCTATATCTCCAAATCCTGTGACTTATGTGCACAGCTCTTCACAGGGTGGATTGCAGAAGCATAGACCCCTGTAAGCTGTTCTAGCATGCAGCCTCTGGGGGCAGCATTAAATAGGACTCAGTCTTCCTGAAGCTAGATGAAGCCATTTGCCTGTGGTTTGAACTTTAGGCTAGATACACTTCATTAATCTAGTCATCAGGAGGTGAGTTTGAAGCCTCATTTTCCATTGAAAGAGGTTTCTGAGAGGCCCCCAGGTGTCAAGGTTGTACAGGGGTGGAACCCAGTGCTTGGGTCCTTCCACCTACATCAAGCATCAGCAGGATGGCAGGACAGGACTGTCCCTAGGGTTGTATCTCTTGTTTTTCCACAGGCCCCATTGTTTGAATTGGTCACCAACGGTGTGCCCATGTCAAGTCAGAGCAGCACAGAAACAAGTGGGAGCTGGGGACAGCATAGAGCGGGTCACTGCTATTTACCAAGTCCTTAGGGCCTGTCCTCAACATGAGGTGACCTTAGCAAAGGACAGTATGAACTTGTGATTCTCAGAGCTCTGGCAGTCACAGCCTGCTGTGGCCTTGCATGGCTTGCTTCTGTATGCAGACTCTCTGACTGTCTGCCTGCCACCATGTTCCACAAACCCATGAAAAGCCTGTTCCGGCTATGGGGCACAGATCCAAGGGCCATGCTGAAATCCTGTTATGAGGGTTTTTCACACCTCAGGAACAGAGCCTGGGTGTGCTGGATTTGGATGTGTTTACCTCATTTGTCTTAGCTGTTAAATAGTTTAACTGATGCCTTGTACCTGGATGTTCTTGGCATGACAGGCAGAGAAGTGTGTGAGGCACCATGATGGTGGTGAGGGGAACTGGAGCGGTCTGTTCAGAACCTCTCACTCTTACTATGGGGACCTGGCTTCAAATCCTCACTCTTCCCACTCCTGGCTGAATGAACTAGGATGGGGTGTCGTCCTTCACTGTGAACTGGGACTGGAAACTGCCCCTCACTTCCCTGCTATTCACATGCAGAGAAAACAGGTAGGAAACATGTGTGAATGTCCTCAGACTGGGCTGGCTTGCACATGGCTGACAGTAATGTCTGCAATTACATTACATAGCACACACAAAGGGCTCTTGTTAGGGAGAGAATGGGCTTCCAGAGGCCATCTTAGGCCTGTGCTGGCTGCTCTGAGTCACCTTGGAAAGAGCATCCCTCTGTGTACAGAAAGTCTCCTTGAATGTAAAGTACTTCTCTGTTAGGGTCAAAGACTGGGACGTAAGTGTTGTGGGATAAATTTCTAATTGAAATTCTCATGTGAAGCATTAAGAATTATCTGTCCTGGGCTAGGACATTCTATTCCCAACATGTGTTAATCTCCAGTCCTGAGAGCTTCCTGGTTCTACTGACCCTAGCTCTTAATTTGTTACTAATCAGAATTCACTGCACTGTTTGTTAAAGGCTACTGAGACCATAGAGGCCAATCTTGAGGTTGGGTCATACAGGAACCAGGCTTGGATGTAATAAGAGGCTCTGTTTCTAGATTTCCCTACCCAGAAGGACAGAAGCATTTCACAGACCATCTCACAGTACAACAGACACAGACGTGGTCCACCACACTCCTAATGCCATGTCATTTTTAAACTTGGGTGGGTTCCTTATTGTGGATTTCCACTCTAACCTGCAAAGTAATTTTTGATCCAAGTGATAGAACAGAGTGACAGCTAGAACACATGAATTTCTATTGAGGAACCACATAGACTCTGGCTTAGGGTAATGATTAAGAAAAACTTTGAGTCCCAGTAGCCCAAGTAGCTTAAATTCTTTTAATCTTAATGTTCGGTGATGTGTTCACATGTTTCAGAGTACATCATGGCTGAAACAAAGTTTTGCAAATAACTTAGGTTTGGACTAGATGTTTTTGTCAAATAGCTTTAAGGTGAAATTGTATTTGACAGAGGAAGTATCAGAACAGCCTAGTATTGACTCTGTCATGTGGTTACTAGTGTTCACTCTTATGAAGATCTGTAATGAAAAGGAGCAAGGTCAGAAAGGAAAAATAAAATCTACACTTTGAGGAGAAATGGGGCACCAGGAACTGGAATGGAGCTAAATTTCATGTTCAAGGGGATAAACAGATTAAAGACAAGCCTGATATTAAAAGAGAGTGGTGACCTCAGGGCCAGACCCCACTCAGCTAAGACTCCAACTTGTGAAAATGAATTAAAGAAAAATGAAAGGAAATTAAATAAAAATTAAAAGGAATTAGAGAAGAGCTTAGGGCCAGGTGTGGTGTTGCATAACTAATTCCCACACTCAGAAGGCAGATCTCTAGTTTGAGGATAGCCTGGTCTACAGAGCAAATTCCAGGATATTCAAACTTAAGCAGTGAAGGTAACCATTGAAAACAGAAAGCTATTGAAGATGTAATTGAATGAGGGGCCATGTTCCAGCCCCAGCAAGCAGCAGAACTTGGCAGTTTTGGCCACATGGTTATGACTTTCAAGTCAAGGATAGAAGAAAGGAGTTATGGAGTCTCCCCCATGACTAAGGAGAGCTGCTGAGGCCAGGTGTGTGGCAGGGCTGTCATCCTTCTACACCTGTCAGATCCTGCCACCTCAGTAAAGCTTCCTGAAGCCCCTGGGATGGCTGCTGGGCTCCTCATCTGCTTCCACAGATCTTGGCACAGTAGCACGTACTGCAACAATTGCATCCATTGCTTCACCCTCTCCAGGCTGTGGCTCTGGAAGTCATCCTGGCTCTTGAGGTAAAACAGCAGACAGCATGTATCCTGTGCCTATTGTGGGACACCAGCCTCAGTGCAGATAGGAGGGGCCCGGACCTGCCTCAACTGAATGTACCAGGGTGTGCTGACTCCCAGTGGGAGACCTTGCATTGGGGGTGGTGGAAATTGGGGCTGGGTTGTGGAGGAAGGCTGGGGCCAAGGAGGAGGGAGGAGAAGGTAATCTGTGGTTGGTATGTAAAATAAATGGAAAAAAATCTCTTAATAATAGAAAAAATGAAAAAAAAAATAAAGTGGGTTCCAAGACAACCAGGACACAGGAAAAGTGTGTCTCAAAAAAAATATAGAAAAATAACACAAATAAAAAGTTATACTTTTGAGTAAAAAAAAAAGTTATAAAGAGAAGCCAGTCATAAAGCTGCTGATCCATTTAAATGGCACAGTGGAGAGATCCCATTAAAGTAGATAGTTCTCTTTGCCTATCCATCTCTCTAAAGGGGAGAGTGTTGACTGAGCTTCCCTGCTCTCTCTAGCTGAGATTTTGTGGGGGACCTCAGATTTTTTCCTGAAACCACTTACAACTTGTATAAACTTTAAACTTATATTTTCTTTTATCTGGAAACATCCAGTAATTTACCAGGACACATAGGCGGTTGATTACTGAGAGCAGACATTGAAGAAGTAGTTTTTCTTTTAAAATTAAAGAACAATAATGAAGGGATATAGCATGCCTGAGCATGGCAAACATGGCTCTGGCAGACCTTGCCTTCCCCTATTCCCTCTGCCTTGATAAACTTGTAGATCACATTCCTAAATTAGCCACCAAGATCTATTTCCTTATTTTTCCATTTACTCTGAAGCTGACCACCAAGGTCCAGTTATCAAGGTCCAGCAATCTTCTGCCCCCCTTGGGCTGCCCTTATTAAAATGCCCAATCGAAACCAACCAACCAATCCTTACAGGCCATTTCCCTTTTTCCTTTTATAAACTGCCATTTGCCTATGGAACATGTGTGTCTTCTCTGTAGTCAGAGGCAGGCAGTCCTTTGTCCCTCCAGGACAAAAATAAGCAAGGAGAGAAAAGAAGGCTTCAAGTTAAGAGACACTTGACACTGGAGAGCCGAGAAACTTTCGAGATAATGGATCTGGGATTATTTGCTTGTGCCATGGCAGATTGTTTCAATCTGTGAGAATCTGGGAATCATGTGTGCCACCTTTGGCAATCCAGCTATTCTAAGGCCAAGCAGTTTTCAGAAAGACAGTGAGGTTTAGTAACATCTGGGTTCCAGGAGGAAACTTAGACTGAAACCTGCAAGACAAAGGGACAGAAGAAGCTTCAGGAGGGAGCTGAGAGACAGGTGGGGAGGGAGCCAGAAGCAAAAGCAGGAAGTGATGGGAGAGACTTGAGGAAAGGAGGTAGGAGGTGGGAAGGGTGAGGAGGACAGGAGAGAGAGGAGGGTAAGTGTCCTGGTGACTATTCCAATCTTGCCATCACCAAGTGAATTGAGAGCCTGGTCAGAGAAATGCCCCAAATCACAAATAAGGGGCATTTCTGTGCAAGTCATGGACAGAGCAGGCAGTTCTAAAGTGACATCACGAGGTTTGTGTGGGTGACAGAATCAAATCCTAGGGGGAGATGCCACAGTGGGTAAGATGAAGCCACTGTGGCACCAACCTGGAATAAGAACAAAAGTTGTCAGAACATTGGCTGTCACGTCATCTGTGGGAGGCTGTCTTCCCTAGACAGTGATGGGAATGACCTTGGCCTGGCCTCACTGTTTCCACTCATCTCCACAGTGTCTAGGACAGATTACGCCACAGAGGGGGGCAGCTATGGATGTGTGGTCTTGTCTGACACCCAGCCCTGAAACCTCCTCATCCCTAATCCAAGTGACATAAACTCACAGACGCACAGAGGCATTCACAACCAGGGGCATCTTCAGCTCCACACCTTTGCCCTTGGAAGACAGGTCAGCTTGCAGGTCCAGGATGCTGAGTTCACTGACCTGCATCCTGCCCCAAACCCATAAGTGTCCTCAGGGCATTCCTCTTTGCAGCACATGCGCCTCTCAGCTTTGCCTCTTGTCCTCACTACATCAGCTTATGAATTTGAACCTCTGCCTTCTCAGGTTCAGTGGACTACTGAGGGAGGGAAATATTGGATCTCAGAGTCAGAACTTGAACCCAGGACTGTGTAACTCAAAACTCCATGAAACCACTGCTTGAGACTGAGGGCTGTGGATTCCACCTTCCTTTCCCTTCAAGGAACTTGGACTTATCCACCTGGTTGTATTTGGAGAAGAAAAGAGTCATTCTAAGAGAAAGTCTTTAGGGACCTAGATGTAGGTGGAGATGAGGACAAATGGAACTTTCACCTTGAGCCTGAATTATAGATTGTGGGAACCCAGATGTGTGAACTGTCCAAACTGGGCCTGTAGCCCTGCCTCAGACTTTCTCAAGCTCTAATGAAACTTGTTTCAGAACTCCTCAGCTCTGTGGGGGAAGACAAGTTTTACCCATCTGTCTTTGACATTGAACTGGCCTCCCCAGAGGGGTAGTGTCTTTTCTGGGAGCAAAGAAGCACCAACTCACCTCATATAATTCTGAGGTAAAAATAGGTTTAATCTGCTGTAATGTAGTGAGTTCGAAACTCCTATAATGCTGTTAATGGCCACATCAGAGTTTCCGGAAGTGACTCCACATCCATCTTCATGCTCTGAAGGACTTCTGTCAAAAACAGTCATCAGTCGGTGCCGGCACCACTAGGGAGTGAGCTCCCATCCTCCTTGTTTCAGAGTCCGTTTCCTTTGCTGTTTCATTCAGTCTCTGCAACATCCCAATGAGGGAGGGTTGCCACCATCTCCGTTGTCCAGATGCAGAACCTGAGACTCCCCAGGAAATGTGTCCACACAGCTGGGTCCATGCACTGTTTCCAAGATGACTTTGTAACAATATATTTTCACCGTTTATCAACAAAACAATTGACCAATTGGCCAAGCCATTGAAGTTGACTGTGTACCTGTTTCAGTGGTCTCTCCCTAGTCCTAGATCCTCTGTGTGAGTTTGAGAAACTTACTCAAGCACTTGAGAGAATAAACTAAGAAATGGAAACATCTAGAACCAAGGGGAAAAAAAACATAGAGGGAAAATATTGCTCCAACTAGTGAAAGTGGGAAATAGGGGCCCCAAAATGACAGCTGGGATTCAGGCTCAGAGAAAATGAATCGACATTGCAGGAGGAGGTAGAGTGTCCTAATGGAAGAGCTGGGAGAAGAACCAAGGAATGAATAGAATAAATGCCATGTGCCAGATGGAAAAAGTAAAGTGACTGTGATGTTTGTGTAGAAATATCTCCACTGTGAAACAAAGGCATTATTAATCAGGGATAAAACAACAGGAACCACCACCAACAGTAACAACAATCCCTAAGTGTTAAAATGGGCCACGAGTTAAAACGATTCTGTAAACTATTGGTTGTAACACAGTTTTTCCTGCAACTTTCTCTGCAGTTTGTACCCTATTTCACTTCTCTGGGTGTAAGGCATTTTAGATTAGAGTCGTGATATCCTACGTGTTTTGTTCAGGTTGTATAGTGATGTTTCAGCTCATCCTTTAGCTTTAGCTGCTGAAATCAGACAACCGTGAAGACTAGCCTTTGTTTCTGTAGACTGCTTTCCTGTTCCTTATTGAGTGTCTTTAAGTAATGTTGAGAGATTTAATATCTTCCATTAAAACTGTTCATAGTACATACACATACATACATACATACATGCATGCATACATACATACATGCATGCATGCATGCATATATATGATATATACATGGGCTTGAATATTTTTAAGGAACAGCATTCATGTATAGCCATATGCTTTTTGTGTTTTCAATGCAGTGGTGAGACTGGTGAGATTACTCGGCACTTAAGAGTGCTTGCTGCTCTTGCAGAAGAATAGAGTTCTGCCCCAGCACCCATTTTGAATGTCTGATAACCACCTGTAACTCCTGGGGATCTGACACCCTCTCCTGGCTTCTGGAGACACATGAACAAGGTTTGAAGGGAGCACGTGCAGAGTTTTCCTGTTCCCATAAGAGCTGTTTGTCAGTTACCCAAGTTCTTCTATAGCCGAGAAGATGTGGTGATGCCCTTCATTTCCAGTCAGTTAACGGAGATCAATAAGGAAAGGTCAAGCAAACTACAGAAACACGAGTAAGAGTTTTGACACAACACTTTAGTGAAATTATATAAACCAGTAGTAAAGATGTGAAAAATGAGAGGCTTGTTAGAATTAGAGAAATGCAAAGTGAGATGAGTTACATCCTCTTATGTCTGATAATGGCAAACCAGTTAAAGGTGTCTATGTTAGGGTTTGCAATGGAGCAGGACTGGGGAGATGCTCCCTCAAAGTGCTAAAAAAAAGTGAGATAGGGGAATACTCCTCAACAGCTAGCATTGTTCAAGAGGTGCACACTTCTTATTATTTAGAAATCTCACTTTGATGAATTCATCCTGTGCATATATTGGCAAGACTCTAGTAGTATATATAACACTGGAGCAGTGTTTCCTGTTTCAATTATAAGTAGTGAGGAGGAACTGAATGGCTGCACATTTCTCAGTAAGCCACCCATAAAGGACAACACTGTCCTCTCCCTGTAGTCTCTGCTATTTCAGGCACAGTTTATTAGGGTCACTCCTGGGACCAGCTAGTGGTGGCACCTTTATTGAATTCAGAGAATTCAGACTATGCAAATTATTCAGGGCAGTGCAATATTACCAGAAAGAGATACTGAGGTCCCAGTGAACAGGCAACACAAGACAAGAAGGCTCCCAAGTTGGAAGATCTTTGGTCCTGACACTTGTGTTGTCACAGGAGGATAAAGAGGAAACCAGAACTTACAGTGAACACCTGTCACTTCCTTAACCTTCCTACAAGACGCATGTGCTCCTGTTCACAACAGGGAAGAATGGAAACAGCAGAGATGCCCATTACCCCTAGTGGATAGAGAAATTGATGCCTCATGCACAAGAGAATTTTATTCAGCCATAAAGAAAAGTGATATCTGACATTTCTTTAAATGAATGGAACTGGAAATCATTGTGGTAACCAAAATTATCCAGATTCAGAATGGCAAAATAACCCCATTTTCTGTCTTGTACAATGAGTTTTCAGTTTGTGTGTGTATATGCATATACATATATACCACACATATATTTGAATGTGTGTGGATCAAAAAAAATAAAACCATGGGAGGAAAAGGAGTCTTAAGGAAAGAGAAGAAGGGGAAAGAGGGAGCAGGGAATGTATTTGACATGAAAGGAAAAGGAAGGGGAAGCCATTAGCATGGTCTGGGGACAGGGAAGGCCAGCAGGGGAGGGAGAGGGAGAGGAACTAAGCTTGTAGAAAATGCCACAGCACACCCACTACTTATTATATTGAATCTAAAAATAATAGACATAACTATGTACAATTATGACTGAGAAAAGCTGTTGTCTTGTTCAGGCAAGATCTAGAGATGAACTTTAGAGACACAGCCAGGGTATGGAGGGGAAGGGCTTGGAAAGACAAGCTGACCCAAGCTCTTTATGTCAGGTCCTTTCTTCTTGCTGCTGTTTCTGCTTGAAACATATTTACACTTCCTCACATTACCTAAATCAATTCTTTTGCTTCAGTGAAACTTCACAGATTCCATGAAGCCAGCTTCAGACCCCTCCCAGAGAACAGTTTCAGGTTCCCAATACTTGGCTCTTCCAAGCTTGGGGCAACCATGTCCTTAGAAGTAGCTATGGCTTTGTGTCACTGTTGAGCCTAGATTCCAGGAAGAAGCCTTTCTCCAAACACTGTGACAAGTCACTGATGCATAAAATCTGAACAGTCAACAGAAGCCATTTGAACCTAGGTTGTCATTAGTCTGACACAGTATCGTCTATATCGTGAATTTGTTATAGTCTAAAATTCCCCAACACCATCAGCACCTTCCCTCTGACTCTTGCCCAGAAAGTCTCCTAAAGACCCTCACATAGGATAGGGCCACACTGGAGGAAGTCCTACTCAGGGGTTGTGTAGAAGGATGCACATGAAATCCTTGTTTCTCTGCATGCTCTCCTGGGATGCTGAGGTGACAGTGGCCCTCATATTGTGATCACAGGAGGAAATGCAACTCCTCATTTGAGAATGTTCTAAGGAGACTCCAAAGAAAGTATCTAAGGTTAGCCAAGAAACTCCAACCAAAAGGTTTCTCAGGATGCTTGAGTGGCCATGATTGATGGAGACTAAGGCCCAGAATTGTGGTACTTGAGGCTGGCACAAAGTGGTCTGTTCAGTGTGATCTGGGAAGAGGACCCAGAATGGATGAATGGGAGGATGTTCTGATGAGAAATCTCATAGTGTTTGCCTAGGCTGGCCCATCTCCTCATTTGAAAACTCAGATGTAAAGACAGCTGCTTATGTTTATGCAATAAGTAGGGTAAAATTGTGGTTCCCACATCGCTCTGTCCATTCTTCCTATGTTCCCTCTCTACATCTGGATGCCCTTGTGATCACTCCTGGGCAGAGCCAGCCTCTGTGAATGGGTACTGTGAGGGTTCAATAAAAGAACTACCTCCATCTTGCTGACTCAAGCACATGTATTTAAAACCAGCTTCCTAGATGATTTTGTTTAATGTTCCTCCACAAGTCTATTTCTCAGAGGAGAAAATTGCACCAACACTAAAAATAATGGAAGAAAATGAGTGGGTCCATGGCCACTGTGTTGTTGAGTGTTAGTGTTTCTTCCATATGGAGCCATGAAGGCTGGCTAAATGATTCACATCCTTCCTACCTCAGTTGGCTATGTGTGTAGTGTGTCTGTGTGTCTCCCATGTTCCCATTGCACAGAAGGTGGATGATGTGTGAATGTACAAGCTGGGATGGATGTTGGCTGATAGGGAGGAACCCAGTGCTCTTGGGTAAGAGGGGAAACAGAGATGTTAGGGAGAATTAGGATATGAAGTGAAAACTCACAGACTCAACCTGGTTTAGGTCATAGCTGGATCCAGGTCCTGAAATGATGCCCTTTATTTCAGTTCTCAATAATGACTTTATTCTCTGATGGACTTTGGCTGATAGTTGTAACTGAAGAATGTATGGAGGAAGACAGAGAAGGGAGTTCTGTGGACACCCAACTCCTATGTGGGCAGGGAGGTAGTTTGTTGTCACCAGTAAGAAACTAAAGCAATCCTGTGATGTAGACTCCACCTTGCAGGCACAAAATGTATATTTTCTTCATGCTAGCCCATGTCTCTTCTTGAGTCTGTGAGATGGCTCAGCAGGAGAGGAACTTGCTTCACAGGCCTAATGACTCATTTTTGCTTGGCAGAGCACACAGAAATGTGGAAGGAGGCAACAGCTCCTGAAATTTATCCTCTGACCTCAACAGGCACATGGCCATCCATGCATCTGCAATCACACATGAACATCATCCACATACAAACACAAAATAAAAATAACAATGTCAGTATTATACAGATTTTTCTAAGGCCCTATAGATTGTGGAGTCTGACCAAAGCTGATATCTGGCCTCCCCAAGATGTTCAGGGCCAGAAACATCGAGACTGTAGGACTGAGAGATGATCACCATCTTACATTTAATGTACTGAGTCCTTTCTGATATTTAGAGCCCAAGCTGTGCCTCCAAACCCTATGGCACACATGTATAGCTCTTCCTATGCCCACAGGTATCAAGGTCACGTAGGGTAAAATCCCAGGGCTTGGGTCCTTCCGCATACACCAGGCAGCAAACAGGTGGCAGGTAGGGACTGTCCCTAGGCTTGTACATCCTGTTTTCCACATGTCCCATTGTTTGAATTGGTCAGCAACTGTGGCCCATGTAAAGCCTGAAGCGCACAGAAACAGGAGGGGGCAGGGCCCTGGGTTGAGGATGGCATAGAGCTGAGTACTGCTATTTACAAAGCCCTTAGGGCCTGTTCTCAATATGAGGCAGCCATAGCAAAGAACATTATGAACTTGTGATTCTGGGAGTTCGTGTAGTCAGACTTGCTATGGCTTTGTCATGGCTTGCTTCTTGTGCAGACCTTGTTCCTGTCTGTGTGACACCATGTTCCACAAACCCATGAAAACCTTGTTCCCAGATATGGAGCAGACAGCCAAGGGGCATGCCGAAATCTTATTAAGAGGAATACTCACACCCCAGGAACACAGACTATGGGTGCTGGAGTTAGAAGTGGTGGCCTCAGTTGCCCTAGCTGCTAAATAGGTTAACTAATACCTTGTACATGGATGTTCTTGGAATTATGGGCAGGGAAGTTCCTTGGGCATCATGAGGGTGTTGAGGGGACTTCCCTGGGTCTGATCAGAGCCTATCACTGGGATTGGCAGGACCTGGGTTCAAATCCTCACTCTTCCCGCTGCTGGCTGCATGACCTGGGAAGAGGCTTCGTTCTACTTTTTGAAGTGAGACTGGAATCTACACCTCACCTCCCTGCTATCCACGTGCAGAGAAAACAGTTGGGAATCACATGTGAATGTCCTCACACTGGGCAGGCTGTGCGCAGAGCTGACAGTAATGTCTGCAATTACATTACATAGCACTGTCCTCACACTGGGCAGACTGTGCACATGGCCGACAGTAATGTCTGCAGTTACATTACAGAGCACTGTCCTCACCTTGGGCAGACTGTGCACATGGCCGACAGTAATGTCTTCAATTACATTACATAGCACTGTCCTCACACTGGGCAGACTGTGCACATGGCCGACAGTAATGTCTGCAATTACATTACATAGCACACACAAAGAGCTCTTGTTGGGGAGAGGTTGGGGTATCAGTGGCCATCTCAAGTCTCTGGTGGCTGCTCTTAGTCACCTTGGAAAGAGCATTCCTCTCTGTGTACAGAAAGTCTCCTGGAATGTGAAGGAAGTACTTGTCTGTGAAGGACAAAGGCTGGCCATAAGTGATGTGGGAGGAATTTCTCAAAGACAGTCTCCAGTGAACAAAATCTGGCATATCACTGAGGAGTGAATGCAAAGTGGGGTGGGGAGATAGTAGGGAGTTGAGTGGAAGGAGGGGAGGGAAGGGGAACTGTGGTTGGTACAAAAAATGGAAAACAAAACTTTTAAATTAAAAAAAAAAAGAAAATCTCCAGTGAGGTATTAAGGATTACCTGTTCCAGGCTGGAACATTCTATTCCCATCATGTGCTAACCCCCAGTCATGACAGCTTCCTGGTCCCTCTCACCAACAATTAAACAATGTGCTGGTATTTGTTCCCAATCACAACTCAGCACACTGTTTGGAAAAGGCTACTGAGGTCAGAGAGGCCAAACGTGGGGCTGGGTCATACAGGAACCAGGCTTGGATGCATCTTAGAGGCTCTGCTTCGTAGATTTCCCTTCTCCAGAAGGACAGAAGCATCCCAGACCTTCTCGCAGTACAATAAACACGGACGTGGGCCACCACCTACCAAATGCCTTGTCCTTTATAAACTCGGGCAGATCCTCCATTGTAGAGTTCCACCCCAACCTGCAAAGTCTTTTTTGAGAAATTGTGAACAAGGGAGAGCTAGAGTGTGAGTGAGAGAGATGGAGGGAGAGGGATAGAGGGAGAGCCAGAGTGAGAGAGAGTTCATCCACTTCACCCTATTGTCACAACTAAACCACCTGCTAGCAAGGTTTTGAAGATAAGAAAGACAAAAGCAGAAAAATATTTTCAAGCACCTTCCATTTTATCACAGCTAAATTTGGCAGTTAGGGAAACTATACTACATTGGTGTCTGAAGATTGTTAATTGCACTTTCAGCAATGTTGACATTTTTCAGGGTGACGTATATATTTTATTATCTCCAGAACCCTATGCCCTGGAGCTAGAGAGATGGCTCAGCAGTGAAGAGCCTTTGCTACTTTGAAGAGGGCCAGGATCTGATTCCCAGAACCCAAATAGCACCTCACAACTGCCGGCAATTTGTGTCCTAGGGAGTTCAGAGGACTCATCTGAACTCCTCAGGGAACTGCACACACATAATGCACATAAACTCATGCAAGCAAACATAGTTACACATAAAATAAGTGAATCTTAAAAATAAAAATAAAATATTGCTCTAAGCCCTTGTCTTGAATCTGGGTTTCACAGAGCCCCTCAGGCCTTGGCCTGATAGATGTGAATTAACCAAGGGTCTTGCCCATCCTCAGGTGGGATTTGCATCTTCTTGTTCTGTGGAATGGTCTTTGAGCATTTGCTAGAAGCCTTCAAAGAAGCCAGAAACTGGGCCTAGAAGGAGGGCGGGTGGTGTTACTCTCTGAGCTGCTGGACATCTGAGTATCTTGCTTTTTTTTTTTAATCTTTGTCTCTGGAGCTGGCACCTGAGCTACAGTGTTTGTGGGAGGAAAGAAGAGTGAGAGAAAAGACAAAGCAAAGTGATGAGATGGAGAGAGGAAGGGAGATCGGGAGAGGGAAGCAAAGAGTGACAGAGAGGATCTGAGGGAGGAAAGGAGAGAGTGAAGGAAGAGAAAGAGAAGAGCTAACGAAAATGTAATAGAAGAGGAAGGAGAAATGGAGCCAGAGACAATGGGGGTGGGAACAGCTGTCCGGAGAGTGTAGAAACTGAAGGCTGGAGCCCACTGTCCTTGGGTTCTCCATGTCCACACAGGGTCTTCCAAGCTTAGCACCATTGGCTGACTTTTTAGCTGATGTCCACAGATAGGACATGTTAGACTACCCATAGCCATAGCCAATTTTTTGTGCTCCTCTGTGCTCCTGGCCAACAACTCCCAGGATTTGGTCTGAAATTTGTCCTTTGCCCTGTATCAGCTTCCAGGTCCTTCTTGAAGTAGTGATCTGCCTTTATGCACCTATCCATCCCTTCCTCCATTTCTGCACCCCAAAATGTCTTGTGCTAGAACCCCTGATCTTTTTTGTAACTGTCAGCTTCTACTTGATGCTGAATGTTTTGTTGACATCAATAATGAAGGATTTAAGGTCTTTTCTCTAGAACTGGAGCCTTCCAGAATAGTCAATGACCACTGAAAGGAAGTTCACTAGCCTTTCCAGAACCATGTCTTCATGGAGGAGGAGCTGAGTGATGGGGAAGGGTTGTTGTTTGAGGGAAACAGCCAGGCGCAAATTCAAATGCTCCATGAAGTCACTTGGAGGTGTATCTGAAAATGAAAACACGCCAATACACAGAGAACAAAACATCAGTCACCTTGATGATGAATAAATGTTGGTCATTTGTTTTGTGGTAAATTATGATTTCATTTTCGTTTGATTCTGGGATCTTTTTAATTTCCACATTGGTTTCTTCAGTGGCCATTGGTCACTCTAGAATGTGCTGTTCATTCTCTCAGTATGTGTGTTGTTTCTCAGGCTGATGGTTTCTTGTTCCTTTCAATTTTTGAAGAAAAGAGTTCAATTATCTTATACTCATAAAGACTTGCTTTGTGGCCTAGAACCCGGTCTATTGTAGAGAAGATTCTGAAAAAAATATGTACTCTGTATCAGTTGTTTGGAATGTTCTACAGATAGGTATAAGGTCTATTTGATCTTTGGTGTGGTTTAGCCTGGCAGTTTCTTTGTGGATTGTTTTTACTTTGGGTGGCCTGTTTAAAGATAATAGTAGGATATTGATGTCAGTCCCTGATATCCTATCAGAATCCATCTGACCTTTTGTGACCATTTGTGTTTTTATAAAATTAGGAGCCTCACATTTGGTGCACTTATATTTACAACTGTTATATTTCCCAGTGAAATGTTTCCTCCATTCATATCTAGTAGACTATCTATATTTTATAACTAATTTTTATCTGAAGAATATTTCATTACATACCAAAATACTATGACATCTATTTTTGTCTTACACTAACCTCATTGTTTGACCTCCATCTTGAATTTCAGACTGTAGGTCATTTATTCCATTTACATTTATAGTTTTCATTGACCCATGTTAACTTATTTCTATAAAGATAATTTCAGTCTCTCTCTCCTCTGTCTGTCTGTCTGTCTGTCTTTGTCTGTGTGTGTGTGCATGTGTGTGTGTGTGCGTGTGTGTGCATGTGTGTGTGTGTGTGTGTGTGTGTGTGTGTGTGTGTGTGTGTGTGTGTGTGTGTGTATTATGTGTGTATGGGAGAAGACATGCCATAGCACACTAATCCATGTTAGAGAAACATCTTTTGGGAGTCAGTTCTTTCTTTTCTACTTTGGTAAAGCAGAATCTTTAATGTAGTTTCCTTCACTCCAGGTTGGCTTATCTGTGAGCTTTGGGGCATTTCTCTCACATTTTCCCCTCTCTCTCATTTCACTATAAAATTGCTGGTATCACAGATGTCATCTGGCACATCTGGCTTATTCTGGGTTTCAGGGATTCAGCTCAAGGAATCATCAGCCTTATACTTTTACCGAACAGGATGGAAACCACAAAGGAGTCTTACATCCTCTACCTCTTCCCATTAGTGCATTTTAACCTTGTCCATAGTGTTGTACTCCACTCAGTCCTGGGTAATGTTTCTCATTGTCTGCCTAACCCAGAAGTGGCCTCTCTTTAATCTTGACCTGCTGCAAGATACAAATACTCAAATTTTCACCAGATTGTCTACTTACTATGAGGTATTTCTTATTTTTAATACAGGCAAATTATTTATATTGATAAAACTCTTTCTGGGCTAAATCAAATTTGTATGAGGACATTGTCTGTCACTTGAGTCATAGCACATATGGTGTTGGGAATGTCTGAAGTAGTTACTGGTATATGTGTTGAGGGGATATAAGATGAGATTTCCTAAGCCTTTCAAAGTTTTTCCACTGGTAACAAATTAGTTAGTCTTTCTGTCCAGCTGGTCAGGATGAACAGCAGATGGTAGCTCTTCAGATGACCAAATATAAATGTCCGCCAAACATTAAATGCACATGACATTCAAGCCTGAGTAGGAAAACAGAATGTATTATTGTTTTTGGTTGTATTTGCTCTTGGGGGGGGGGCTACCACATAGCTCCCAAATAAATCACACACAGAGGTTTATTCTTAATTATAAATGCATGGTCTTAGCTTGGCTTGTTTCTTGCCAGTGTTTCTTAACTTAAAATTATCCCATCTGGGCTTTTACCTTTCTCTTACTTCTGTAAATCTTACTTTCACTCTTCCTTCGTGACTGACTGTGTGGCTGGAATGTTGGCCCCTAGTATCCTCCTCTCCTTGTTCTCTTGCTCTTTCTCTTCTTTTCCAAGAGTTCTCCTTCTATTTATTCTCTCTGCCTGCCAGCCCTGCCTGTCCTTTCTCCTGCCTCACTATTGGCCATTCAGCTTTATTAGACCATCAGGTGTTTTAGACAGGCACAGTAGCACAGCTTCACAGAGTTAAACAAGTGCAACATAAAAGTATGCAACACATCTTTGCATCATTAAACAAATGTTCTAAATCATAAACAAATGTAGCACGCCTTAAAAATAATATTCTACTACATATTATGTTTCATTAAAATTTCATATTGGTGACACATTGAATTGAACATACTTTGCTATATTAGTAAAGGAAAATATATATATATATATATATATATATATATATATATATATATATTTTTTTTTTTTTTTTTGGTTTTTCGAGACAGGGTTTCTCTGTGTAGCTTTGCACCTCTCCTGGAACTCACTTGGTAGCCCAGGCTGGCCTCGAACTCACAGAAATCCGCCTGGCTCTGCCTCCTGAGTGCTGGGATTAAAGGCGTGCGCCACCACCGCCCGGCAGGAAAATATATTTTTTGAGACTTAATTTTATTTGGGCTTGTTTTTCAGATAATTTATTATTATTTTTATTCTCTCATATATTACATCTTGAACACAGTTTCCACTTCTTCCCTCTGTTCTCCCCCTCATCTTCCCTCTCCTCCAGATCCATATCCCCCATCTCACCTCAGCAAAGAGCAGGCCTCTGAGTGACATCAACCAAACATGTCATAACATGCTACAACAAGACCAGACACATACTATTACATCAAGGCTGGATGAGGTAACCCAGTAGGGGGAAAAGGGTCCCATAAGTAGGCAAAAGCATCAGCAGCCAGCCCAGCCCACTCCCACAGTCAGGAGTCCCACAGTACACTAAGCTACTCGGCCATAGAATATATGCTGAGGACCTAGGGCATAACCCTACAGGCTCCCTGATCTCTGTGAGCCCCCATGAGTCCTGATCAATTGATTCTGTGGGCCACCTTCTCTTGATGTTTCTGACCCCCCTGTTGCTTCCTCCTCTTCTGTAGATCTCCCGAAGCTCTGCCTAGTGTTTGTCTGTGGGATTCTGCATCTGTTCCCATTAGTTACTTGATGAAGTCTCTCTGGTCTCTTTGATGAGAATTCTGCTAGCTTCTGGTACAGGGACACTCTGCAGGCAGGATAAAGTGTAGGTTGAAGATTTTGTGGCTGGATTAGTATCTCAATCCCTCTACTTGATTCCTTGCCTCTTGCAGAAGATGGCCCATTCAGGCTTTGTGCCCCCCCCCCATTACTAGTAGCCTTTGCTAGGGTTTTTCTGTCAGATTCCATGGAGGTTCCATTGCACTAGGTTTCCATCTTGCCCCTGAAATCCCCCCAATTCCAGTCATTTCTCCCAGTATTTTCTCCTTCTCTCCCCAGTTGATCCAACCTGTTCCCAACCCCAACTGCTCTCAGTCCATCAGTGAAATATATTCTATTTCCCCTTCCTAGGGAGATCCTTGTGTGGCCCTCTAAGCCCTCCTTGTTACTTAGCATCTCTACATCTGTGGACCATAGCATGATTGTTTTACTTTACAGCTAATATCCACTTATAAGTGAATACATATCATGTTTGTCTTTCTGGATCTGGGTTACTTCCCTCAGGATGATTCTTTTCAAGTTCCATTCATTTGACTGCTAATGTCATGATGTTATTGATTTTCACAGAAGAGTAATACTCCATTGTGTAAATGTACCACATTTTCTTTATTCATTCTTTTGCTGAGAGCTGCTGGTAGCAATGGCTTTACCAGAGGCCACAAGAATATACAGCAGATGGCAATTGATAGTTCAGGTGTCAACCCACCAGATGAATAATTCTCTGATGGAGGAACCCCATTCAAGCAAAGCTTATGGGACCACAAACTTTGAAAACTCTTGCTTCCACCTAGCAAGAAATCCAAGGGAGTCTGCTTAGGAGTTAGAAGGAATTTATTAGGAGATAAATAGGAAAAGACAACTCACTAAACAGAATAGGCAAATCGTCACAGTGTTCCGGAAGACTGAGGTAATGTCCCATGCTGCTCCCAACATCCAAGCCCACAGGCAAGGGAAGAGAGTGGCCTATTTGTGTCTCAGGTCTAAATTGTAGCCCCAAGGCCATGCCCCAGGAGTTGGTACTTCAAGGTCATAGGTAGGTAGAAGAGGTATCCACTACACTTCTGTCTGTAATTTCACATGTGCAAAACACTTGTGGAAATTCCCCAATACTTGCACTGTAATGTGTAATCTCATGTGATGTGTATATGTAATCTCATGGTTACTTCTTACTTTTTTATTTTTAAGTAATTTTTTATTAATAGATTTTCTATTCATTTTTTATACCAACCACAGATTCCCCTGTCCTCCCTCCTCCCACCCCCACAGGATTTGCCCCCAACCTACCCCCATTCTCACCTCCTCCAAGGCAAGTCTCCCATGGGGAGTCAGCAGAGCCTGGTACATTCAGTTGAGGCAGGTCCAAGTCCCTCTTTCCTGCACCAAGGCCGCACAAAGTGTCCTACCATAGGCACTAGGTTCCAAAAAGCTGGCTCATGCACTAGACTGTCATCATGGAGCCCTCATCCAGTGACTAATGGAGACAGAGTCAGAGATCCACGGCCAGGTCCCAGGCAGGGCTCCAGGAGTCCAGTCAATGGGAAAGAGGAGGGATTCTGTGAGCAAGGGATATCGAGACCATGACTGGAAAAAGTACAGAGACAACTAGCCAAACTAGTGGAAATGCATGAACTGTGGACCAAGAGCTGAGAAGCCCCCATGGTACTGGACTGAACCCTCTGGATAGGCGAGACAGCTGTTTGACTAAAACTGTATAGGAGGCCCCCAGGCAGTGGGAACAGAATCTGTCCCTAGTACATCTCACACTATGGACATCTATATCTGTAGTTGGTCAAGAAGATGACCTCTCATTAAGCTGTATAATTTTGATATATAGAAAATATACCAGGATATGCTTCATAATTAGATCTATTATTCCATGAGGACTGTAAGATACTTAAGCCCTGTTTTTTTTTTATCACTAGCTCAGACTGGCATAAAGAAAACAATTTCTTCTCAGTTCTAAGACAAGCCACATACAATTAATTGATTCAAAAACCTCAAGAACAAATTCAAACTAGACGGAATATTTCTGTAAATGGGTCATAAGTTAAAGCAGTGTCCAGGATGGCTTAGGCCATGGAGAGAGGCAGATATGGATTTGTGTCTCTGTCACCTGGCACTGACCTTTCCTCATCCCTTCTGGAGCAATGACAGATAGAAAAAGATTAAGTTGAGGCAGTTCCCAAGCCAGGCTGTGTGTACAGGTCATGGTCAAGTGTCTACGTACCAAGTTAGGATTCATTCAAGAACTCCCAGTAAAATCATTTAGTCAAAAGATCACAGCTCAGTCTAGGTTCATGATGCAGGTTCAGGGGTCAGGGTGAACCCATGTGTCAGGAATCTTAAAAAGGTCTTATTAATTAAATCAAACCTAAGGCCAGTTATTGTGGTGGATGCTGGAAGATCAGAGAAGCAGAACAAGCCACAGCTACCTCACCTTGCCAGTTCCTCAGCTGATCCTGTTTCCTCAGACTGGAAACCTCTGAGTCCTCATCCAGAATGAATCTCAGCTGAACTGCTGCTCCAAAGCCTGAAAGCTTAACCAGCTAAAAGCTTCTACATTCTGGTCTTCATGCCTTATATACCTTTCTGCTTTCTGCCATCACTCCCTGGGATTAAAGGCTCACTTTCTGGGATTAAAGGCGTGAGTCACCATGTTTGGCTGTATCCTTGAACACACAGAGATCCAGGTAGATCTCTGCCTCTGGAATGTTAGGATTAAAGGCGTGTGCTACTGCTGCCTATCCTCTATGTTTAATATTGTGGCTGTTCTGTTCTCTGACCTCAGATAAGTTTATTAGCATGCACAATATTTCGGGGAACACAATACCATCACATTTCCCCTTTTTTTGTCTAAAAATTTTAAAAACTTATAACTAATACAAGAAAAACTATCCAATAAGTATATACAATATATACAGTCAAGAATTACATTAACAATGTCTAGTCCATTAACATTTGACAGATTCAGATGGAAAAACTCCATTTTATATGTATTAACAATGTCCAGTCCAGTAACATTTGATAAACTCAGACAAAAATTTCATTACTTATCCTATTTAAAACAAGTAGTTCCTTTTTAAAAGTGGATTCAATAATCTCCCTTTTTATCTTGTTGTATCCATATTCTCTCTTTTTTCTTTTCATATTAGATTCAGTAATCTACCTTTTGTCATTTTTATATCTTCCCCTTTTTCTTTTTAGAGTAGATTCATCGATCTACCCATTTATCCTATTATTCCTTTATTTTTTTTTCAGAGTAGAGTCAATGATCTACCTTATATCTATAAACTCATGATCAGAGTTTAGTCTGGGGTGAGAATCAGACTTCAGTTACTTTTGGTTACAGAAGCAAAACAAGCTTAGCCCTGGCTTCCTGACAGATACTGTGCACAGGGTGCAGAGCCTACCTGTGAGGTTTGGATGAGAATGGCCCCCATAGGCTTATGTATTTGAATACTTGGTCTCCAATTGGATGAACTGTTTGGGAAGGATTTGGAGGTGTGTGGCCTTGTTGGAGGTGGTATGTGATCATTGGATGCACTTGGAAGTTTCAAAAGGCCAAGCCTTTCCCAGTTAGCTCTCTCAGTCTGGTGTTTGTGTCTCAAGATGTAAGGTCTTGGCTACTGCTCCAGAGCCATGCCTGCCTGCCTGCTCCCATGCTCCTCATCATGATAGTCATGACTTCTAACCCTCTAGAGTTGTGAGTCCACAAAGAAATGCTTTCTTTTATAATTTCTCTTGGTATTGTTATTTTGTCACAACAATAGAAAAGTAACTGGACACTATACCAGCAGGGTGTCAAGATATTCCTCCTTCTGCTCCTTCCTCTTCAGGTGGAGGCTGGTGATTGTCCTGTCAGTAAATTAGCTGAAGGAATCAAGGCAAGATCAGCCTCAGTCTTTGCCATGGGAAATTGAACACAGGCCCACCTAACTCTCTCCAGTGTGTCACTCTGACACCTGTGTGTCCTCAAGCATGTTACTGATCACTGAATGTGGGCAATGACTGTACCCCAATGTATAGATTTCTTGACAATCTAATGAGGTAAAGCTTGCAAGATGCAGAAGGACTTTAAAGGTATATATCTATAGAAGGGTCATGTCTAGGAACTGACAGCATACATGCCTGATTTCTTTTTCCTCAGAAACCCTCTCAAGCATGAGGAGGTAAAGCCTGAGAAGAGGCCCCAGTGAGGGGCGGGGAAGCCAAAGGCCTGCCTTCATCAGGATGCAAGATCCCTGTCTGGGGCACTCCTTCAGCTGTTGTCTTGGCCCATGGAAGGCTCTTCAGTCGCCAGACTGTGACTTACAGGTGAGGTCCTAAGGAAGACTTACTTTCAGGTTGCTGAGGAAGAACTGGAGCAGTGAACATAACTGAGAGCCAGAGAGAAGGTGAAGGAGGGAGAAGGAAAACAGAGGAGACATTGCTGGCAACACACTGCCCATCTTCCCTTGACAGAGAGGCTCATTTCCAGGACCTGAAAGCAGTTAACTTTAGAGATCTGGAACTATGGAATTGTAGCAGCCTGAACCAGAGCTGTCCCAGGTTCCCAAGAACTCATCACTCCAGGATGTCTGAAGTTCATGATCTGAAGACCTAGCATCCAGATCCCAAATACCCCAGATTCCTTAAACCTTTATTCTTGAACCCTGGAAACTCAAGCTCCTTAGAAGGCTTAAACCTTTGGGAAGCCTAGCTATCAGTTCCCTGCAGACTCTCATTTACAGGTTCTTAAATACAGCCATTTAAATAAAAGTGTGTTGACTAAAAGAAAACATTAGCTAAAGGGTACAGGTGGTGCATGGATGTGGTAAATAGCTCAAGGCAGCATCTGTGATTTCTGCCTCCTCTCTACAGCCCAGCTACTGGGGTGGGGGTGGGAAGTGCCCACAGACTTCCCAAAGACAAATCTGCACCTCACAGGAAACAGTGTCATGAGTACACAACCACACCAAGAGATACCACTCCTGCCTCCACCAGGACCAGCTCTGGATGCCAAGAGCTGGGGACTTACTTGGTTTTGCAACAGGAGGGACACCTTCTTTGTCAGGACTTCAGATACATGATCTAGAACTCTCTTGATCAGAGAGTTTTCCTAGAAAAGAAGGGACGTAATAATCTTGCTAAATAGTTCAGCATGGCTGTTCTAGTTCTCTAGAGGTCAGGTGACCCACAACTCTGCTCTATGATCTCAGTCCATCTTGTTGTCCAGTGGTCCATGTCCACATGAACCACCACTGAGCATCTGAGCATTTTATTCCTAAGTAGCAGCTTCCTCAGTGCCTGGGTTTCATCATAGACTTGTTACTGCATCATTCACTCAGCCCCTATTTACAGAGTACCAGGCTGATCCCTGGGGCACTGGAAAAACCATTCCACCTTTTGCTTCTTTCATAAACAAGTCTCACTGAGGTTGCTGCCTCCCACCTTCAACTCTCATCCAGATGTTATTTCTTGGGGAAGCCCATCCTGAATGTTCACTGAAGGGAAGGATTGCTTTCCATGTGCTTTGCTAAGTATGATGGTCTCTGTAGCACTTTTAATTTTCCTTGAATTCACTTATGTACCAAATCTTTCCAGCCTGCCTTTTCCTCAGGATATGCTCTAAGAGAGAGCCTATGTGTTTTTCACCAAATTGTTCTCTAGAGCTTAGTGCAATACCTGCTTGGCACACAGTAAATATTTGACTGAAAAATGAGTTCAGGGAGCCAAGGAGATAGCCCAGTCCACAAAGTATTTGCATTTAGCATGAAGATGTCAGTTCAGTCTCTAGTACCCATATTAAAAAAGAAAGAAAGAAAGAAAAATCAGGTGATAACACTTGTAATCCAGGGTTGGGGAGATAGAAATGTTTAGATTTCTGGGTCTAACTGGTCAACCAGCTTAGCCTACCTGATGAGTTCCAGATAGATGACATGTGTGCTTATATGTCCACACAGAAAAAGCCCAGCCCTCAGAAGACAGAAGCTGGTAGATCTCTGAGATTGAAGCTAACCAGAGCTGTGTGGTGAGACCATATGTATGTATATGCAATGACAACAGAGACAACTACTCTGAAGGTTAATAATATATTTTTATGAAAAAAGAGAGAAGGTACCTAGAAAAGATCCTGAAAGATAAAAAGATGCATAGAGTTGGAGTAACGGGAAAGCTATTTTTTTTAATGTAACCAGAACATTCATGCAAAGTCCTGTTATAAAAAAGAGCTTGTCTGAGGCACAAAACAAAGCCAATGTGTCTAGCAAAAAGTGAAATCATGACATTTCTGGAAATGAATGGAACTAGAAGTCATTGTGCTAAACACAATCATTGAGATTCAGAATGACAAAATACCCCATTTTTTGTTATGTGAAAGGGAGATTTAAATTTTCACGTATGTATATTTGCGTGTGTGCATGTATATGCAGTCATAAAATAAGCAAAAAGACAAGAGAAATTCTCAAGGGAAGAGAAGAGGAGGGAATGAGAGGAAAGAATGCATGTGACAGGAAAACAAGAGGAAGGAAAAAGACATTGGCAAGAGGAGGATGTGGAAGGACAGTAGGTGAGGGAGAAGGATAGGAACTAATGCTGGTAGCCAGTAGACATGCCAGAGCAACAGCAGATGGCAATTGAGGTTTGAGATGTCAGTCCACCAAGAGGAAAACCTGTGATGGACCAATCCCATGTAGACAAGGCCATGAGACTACAGACTCCAAAATATCTTTTGCTTCTGCTGTACCTTTTGTATCTGATATAATGCATATGTATGTGGGGAGTTCCCCAATACCTATATTGTAGTGTGTTTATCTCATGAATTCATCCCACTACTGGGCATGTATATCTGTGGACTGTCTAGAAGATGATCCTTCCTTAACCTGTATAATTTTGATGAATAAAAATGGATACAAGGATTTGCTACATAGTCTAGGCCCATAATTCCCCCAGAAGCTGCTTCTGATCACAGCTCAAATTAATGAGCACCACTCCTTGCTTCCAAAGAGCTTTAGATTAAAATAGATACCTTTCTAATGATTTTTTAGATAAACATTTCCAATCATTTGCTCACAAAAACACACAGCTGTCCTGTCTGGCTAGGTTATAAATACAAATACAACCTAGTTATTGCTTACTGGAAATGATTAAGTCCTTACACCAATTCCTGACCTCAATTTGTGAAAATAAATTCTGCCTAGTCAAGGCTACAGAAAATAATTTGACTCTGTAGCCCCATATGAGGGCTGCAAGTGTTCTTGGATAGTTAAAAGGTAAACACAGGACAAAAAAGTACATTTTATGTTTAAGCGCTATATGTATGGTATCTTGGAAGATGCAGACTTGAGCTGATGGTAGAAAACATTCACATTCTCAGGAATACTGGCCTAAACTTTAATTAGAGCATTTATGGCAACTCCTTGCCTGTTAGTTGCAAGGAGTTAGTTGAAAATGTTGACATAGCCGTGATTTCTGCAATCATTCACTTAATAATGGAGTGTAGCCTTTTTGCGACTGATAGATTGTCTGAAAGGGGTTGTTGGAATACATATGCTGTAAAAAGACATGATAGGATGGAGGATTGAGAGAGAACAACATGAGAAAATAAAGAAAACTTCAAGAGAGTGTGTGAGTTTTCTTATTTTCCCTTACCCCTCAGATCAAAAAGTTGTAGCTTCACCATGCTGTGGATTTCCCTTTGAGCTCTGTGCTGCCTAGAAGCTGGTACTCCAGACAGAGATAAACTAAGTATGTAGGAAATTACCAGAGCAAAACCACAACTTTAGATAGTGAATTTAAAAATAATAGAAATAACTAAATACAGTTATAACTGAGGGAAAAGTTGCCTTGTTCTAGAGATGAGCAGGCAAGGTCTAGAGTGGAGATAAATTTCAGAGACAAAGCCAGAATGTGGAGGGGTGGGGCTTGGAAAGCCAAGCTGACTCCAGCCTGTGCTCTTTATGCCCAGGTCCATTGTGCTTGCTGCCTTCTCTGCTAGAAACCTAGTTCCTCTGCACTTTGCAAACTAAATCTGTTCTCTACCTCAATGAAAGTTCAAACCTTCCCTGAAGCCAACTATAGACAACTATAGATCTCTCCCCAGAGACCAGATCAAGGCTCCCACTACCTGGCTCCCCCAAGCTTGGGGCCACACCATCCTTAGCAAAATAGCTATGGCTTGTTTCGCTTACTGAGCCTAGACTCCAGTAAGAAGCCTTTCTCCATACACTGAGACAAGTCATTGACGAATAAAATCTGAAAAGTCAACAGAACCATGAACCTAGGTTGTCATTAATCTGACACAATATCATGTATGTCCTCAAGTTTGTTAGAGTCAAAACTTCCCTAAAACAAAGAGCTCCTTCCCTCTGCCAGTTTCTCCAAAGCCTCCTGAAGACCCATGTTCACATTGGAGGAGTCTGACTCACTGTTTAGGAGAAGGGTAAACACCCAATCCTCCATTTACTACATGGTATTATTTGTTGCTAGAGGTGACAGTGTCCCTTATATTGTGAAAAGCTGAGATGCAAATCCCGGTTCCAGGATGTCCTAAGGAGACTCCAAAGAAAATGTCGAAGGTTAGCCAGGATATTCCAAGCCAAAGGACACCCAGATGCTTCAGTGGCAGTGATGGATGGAGAGGAACTTCTGCCAAGACTAAGGCCCTGAGTTGTGGAACCTGAGGCTATGAAAAAGTGGTTCATTCAGTATGTGTTGGAAAGAAGACCCAGAATGGACGAATGTGATAATATTCTATTGGGAAGACTCATAGTATTTGCCTAGGTTATCCCATTTCAACATTTGGAAACTCTGTGTAAAGGACACCAGTTTGTGATCATACAATAAGAAAGCTAGAATTATGAGAATAGGAAGAAGCAAAGTGCTAGAGAGGCCCACAGAAATCCACAAAGATTCCCCCACAATAGACTGCTGGCAATGCTCGAGAGACATCCCGAACTGACCTAGTCTAGTGATGGGATGGCCAAACACCCTAATTGTCGTGCTAGAAACCCCATCCAACTACTGAGGGATCTAGATGCAGATATCCACAGCTAGGCCCAGGGTGGATCTCTGGGAGTCCAATTAGCGAGAATGAGGAGGGTTTATATGAGCGAGAATTGTTGAGACCAAGGTTGGATAAAGCACAGGGACAAATAGCCAAATGAATGGAAACACATGAACTATGAACCAATGGCTGAGGGGTCCCCACTGGATCAGGCCCTCTGAATGGGTGAGACAGCTGATTGGCTTGATCTGTTTGGGAGGCACCCAGGCAATGGGAACGGATCCTGTGCTCATTGCATGAGTTGGCTGTTTGAAACCTGGGGCTTATGCAGGGTCTCTTGGCCTGGCCTGGGAGGAGGAGACTGGACCTGCCTGGACTGAGTCTACCAGGTTGATTTCAGTCCTCGGGGGAGGCTTTGCCCTGGAGGAGGTAGGAACGGGGGGTGGGTTGTGGGGAAGGGGAAAGGCGTGGGAGGGGGGAAAACAAGGGAATCCGTGGCTGATATCTAGAACCGAATTGTATTGTAAAATAAAATAAAAGAAAAGAAAGCTAGAATTGTGGCTTTCAGGTCACTCTGCCCATACTTCCTATGTACCTGCCCTGTATCTGAGTTCCTTAATCATCTCTCCTGGGCAGAGCCACTCACTGTGAGATTTTTTTCTGTGAGGGCCTGGACTGTAATGACATCCCTCCTTCTCACTGACTCAAGCATCTGCTTTTAAACCAGATTCCTAGATGATATTGTTTAATTTATCCCCAAGGCTATTAATTTTTAGAGTAGAAAATTCCAGCAGCAGAAAGATATATGGAGGAACAAAACTGCATTCATGGCCACTGTGCTGCCATTGAGGAGTGTTTCTTCTTTATGGAGCCAGTGAGGCTGCTCATCTGATTCACATCCTTTCTACCTAGTTATCAGCCATATTTAGAGTGTGGCTGTGTGTCCCACATGTTGCCATTGGACAGGAGGCAGGTGATGTGTGAATGCACAAGGTAAGATGACTAACAGCTGAAAGGAAACAATTTAGCTCCCCTGGTTTTATAGAAAAAACCAAAGAATCTAAGGAGAATTAGTATTTGAGGTGAAAAATCATGGACTCGAACTGGATTTGGAGAGTGCTGGATCCAGGTCTTAATATAATGCACTTTCTGTCATGTTCTTAATAGTGGCTTCATTCTCTGGTGGACTTTCCTAGGTCATTTTATCAGAATACTTTATGGATAAAGACAGATGGAGACACACCTTCTATGTGGATAGTGAGGTAGTTTACTCTCAGCAGTGGGAAGCTAAAGCAATCTTGTGATGTACTTGACCTTGAAAGTAGAAAATGAGCTCTTCATGTCTCTTCCAGTGTCTGTGAAATGGGGTAAGACTAGACCCTTGCTTCTAATGACCTGTGTTTGCTCTGCAGAACCCATGGATGGGTGGAAGGAAGGAACAACTCCTGAAAGTTATCCCCTGACCTCAACAGGCAACTGTCTCACAGACAACTGCATTTACTCATGAAAACACTCACAAAACACAAGATTGTTGGGCACCATTTGTATTAGAGTTTTCCTGCCTTGCCCACAGTCAGGACAAATCTTTGTCACCAGCCAGTCCCACAGCCGTCAGACCCAACCAAGTAAACACAGAGACTTATATTGCTTACAAACTATATGGCCGTGGCAGGCTTCTTGCTTACTGTTCTTACAGCTTAAATTAATTCATTTCCACAAATCTATATCCTGCCACGTGGCTCATGGCTTACCGGCATCTTCACATGCTGCTTGTCCTGGCGGCGGCTGGCAGTGACTCTGACTCAGCCTTCCACTTCCCAGCTTTATTCTCCTCCTTGTCCTGCCTATACTTCCTCCTGCCTGACTACTGGCCAATCAGTGTTTTATTTGCCAACCAATCAGAGCAACACATTTGCCATATAGAACATCCCACAGCACAAGATGAAATAAAATATAGATAATATGTAAATGTTCCTTAGAACATATAGATTGTAGAGTCTGACCAAAGCCAGTGTCTGTCCTACCCAGAATGTCATAGACAGGAAGAGTTGGACTACAGGACTGACAGATGACTGCCATCTCCCATTTGATGAGCTCATTCCACTCTGAATTTCAGCTCCCAAGCTCATTGTCAAGTTCCTATGGCTCATGTGTACAGCTCTTCACAGTGCGAACTGCAGAACCAAAAGCCCCAATAAGCAGACAGTTTGAAATGACCACTGTCCTTTATTTGTACCCAGAAGCTGTCCTGCTTCATCTTGTTCTATCTCCCAGTGACCATGAAGGAAGTTCATATAAGAAGGGGTTTTATGAGAAGAAAAGCCTGAGTCTCTTCTCACACTGACCATGGGAGCAGCTGTTCTAGCACACAGCCTCCTGAGGGCAGCACTGAACATTATGCATCCGGCCTGAGGGTAGATGCAGCCATTTGCCTTCTGTATAGCCTTCAGGTAAGACACACTATATTGAGCATGTTTGTTGTCAGGAGGCAGGTTTGAGAGCCTCATTTTCCAGCAGAAGAAACAGGTTTCTGATCGACCCACAGCTGTCAAGGTCACGCAGTGGTAGAAACCCAGTGCTTGGGTACCTCCACCTACATAAGGTTGAGGCCAGCTGACATGGTAGGACTATCTCTAGGCCTGTACATCCTGTTTTCCACTGGCTCCTATTATTTCAATTGGCCACTGAGCCCTGAGCTCATGTAAATCCAGAACAACACAAAAACAGGAAGAAGTTGATCCTTGCCTGGGACAGCACAGAGTTGGGTCATTGCTATTTAGCAAGCTCTTAGGGCTTGTCCTCACCATCAGGTGACCATAGCAAAGGATATTACGTGATTGTGATTTTGAACACTTAGGCAGTCAGAGCCTGCCATGGCCTTGCCAAGGTTTGCTTCTGCATGAAACCTTCTTCCTGGCAGCCTGCCACCATGTTCTACAAGCCTATGAAAACCCTGTTCTCAGCTATGGGGCACAGAGCCAAGGGCCATGCTAAAATCTTGTTAAGAGGGGTTTTTACAAGTCAGGAACACAGCCTGAGGATGCTGGAGTTTGAGGTGGTGACCTCAGGCTTACTACTGGACCAGGCCCTAGTTCCCTCGGCTGCTAAATAGATTAAAAACACCTTGTTCCAGGATAACCTTGGCATGATGGACAAGGACGTGCCTGGGGCATCACGAGGGTGGTAAGGAGGTGACTTGTGTTCTTGTCAGAGCCTCCCACTGGGAATAGGAGGATCTCGGCTCAAATCGTCACTCCTCCCACTGCTGGCTGCGTGACCTGGGATGGGGCTTCTTCCGTCTCCAGTTGCCATTTACTCATTAGAAATAAAAAGTTCCAAGTCAACAAGACACCATATGGGATCCCAACTGTCTGTATATTTTCCATCTTTATGTGGCTTATACTTTTTAGTTTATTTTCTTTTAGACACTTTATCTTATTATTTGTAAACTATTTTTATGACTATCTATACACATTTTCTTTTCTTTTTTTATACCTGTGAACACACATTTTTAAACACATTGTAACCTGTTTTGAGGTTTTTCTCCACCTGGGCTTGTCTTTACTGAGCACCTGCAGTGTTGTCTGACTGTGTGAGACAAATTTTTGTAACCTGCCATGTCAGCTGCTGCATGGCTCAGCTTAGTGCACTATGATGGCAGCTGGCTCCAGCCTTCAGGCAGCAGCTGGTATCCATGGTTCTGTATGTTGCCAAGCACTGAAATACTGCAGGACTAGGATGCTACATTCAATTCCTTATCCAGAACTTTTCTTAGCTTTCTCAGGCACTGTATGTGGATATTCAAGCCCCACATTGGGTGCCATGTGTAGTAGCCTCTTTTGGACTCCCAGCCCCCAAATCATGACTCAGAAACATATTATGAAAGCTTGACCTTAGCTTAGTCTTGTTTATAACTATATCTTACAACTAAGTCAAGTCATTTCTATTAATCTACATGCTGTCATGTGGCTCGTGGCTTTTACCTCTCTTCTTGCATGTCCTGTTTTCTCTGCTTCTGGATGTGACCACCACTTGCTTCTTCCAGAGCTCTCTCTATCTGGAAGTCCTACCTATTCCATCTACCTAGCTACTGAACATTAATTTTTTTATTAAACAAATCACAATGACCTATCACTCTACAGTGAAATCAAATTTCTTGCAACATAGCCTGTGTCTCTTCTTGAGACAAGGCTAATGACCCATGTTTGCTCTCCAGAGCTCACAGAATGGTGGAAGGTGAGAACAATTCTTGAAAGTTATCCTCTGACCTTATCAGGCACATGGTGACACATGTACCTGTATTCAGATATGAACATTGTACACATACAATCACAGAATAATGAATAAAAACAAAAATAAAAGTACAATGTTTCTTAGGCTATGTAGATTGTAGACTCTGTCTAAATCTGGTTTCTTGCCTCCCAGATGTTAGGGAAAGAAACAGCTGGACCATAGGAGTGACAGATATCCTCCATCTCATGTTTGGCAAGCCTACCACACTCTGAATTTCAGAGCCCCAACTCTATCTCCAAACCCTATGCCTCATGTGTGCAGCTCAACATAGTTTTGACTGAGGAAGCACATGTTTCTACAAATAGACAACTGGCAATGGCCATTGTCCTCTTTTTGCCACCAGGAGCTGTTTTGCTTCCTCTTTTTCTGTGTCCCAGTGTCCTTGAAGGAGATTCATACAGGAAGGGGCTTTACTGAGATGAAAATGTAGGGAGGACTTGTACCCTGACTGAATATAGGAGCAGCTGTTCCAGGACACAACCTCCTGGGGGGCAGCAGTGAGCAGTACTCGTCCACCCAGAGGGAAGAGGCAGCCATGTGCTGCTGGCCGACTTGCAGGTTTGATATGCTTCTTTTCTGAGCCTGTTAATTGTCAGGAAGGTAGTTCGAAAACCTGATTTTCCAGTGAAAGAAACAGGATTTTCAGAGGCCCATCACTACCAAGGTCACACAGGGTAGAAACCCAGTGCTTGGGTCCTTCCAGGTACATCAGGTTGAGGCCAGCTTGCAGGGCAAGCCTGTCCCGAGGGTTGTACATCTGCTTGTTCCAAAGGGGCCATCGTTTGAATTGGTCTCCAAGCCCTGGACCCATGTGAAGTCGGAAGAGCACAGAGACAGGTGGGAGCTTGAGTGAAACCTAACAAGCCCTGGTGGCCTGTCCTCAATGTGAGGTGGCCACAGCAAAGGGTGCTATGACCTTGTCATTCTGGGAGCTCAGGAAGTCACAGCCCGCTGTGGCCTTGCCAAGGCTTTCTTCTGTATGCAGACTCTAACTGTCTGCATGCCACCATGTTCTACAAACCCATGAAACCCAGTTCCCAGCTATGGGCACAGAGCCAAAGGTCATGATGAAATCTAATTAAGAGGGGTTTTCATACCCCAGGAACACAGCCTGGGGGTGCTGGATTTGGAAGTGATGACATCAGTTGCCTTAGCTGCTAAATGAGTTAACTAACTCCTTGTACCTGGATGTTGTTTGCATGATGAAAAAGGAAGTGTATGGGGTACCGGGAGGGTGGTGAGGGGAACTGGAGTGTTCTGGTCAGAGCCTGTTTCTGGGACTGGGAGGACATGAGTTTAAATCCTCACTTTTACCATTGTTGCTGCATGGCCTAGGATGGAGCTACTTTCTTCTCTGTGAAGTGGGACAGGAAACTGCTCCTCACCTCCCTGCTATCCACGTGCAGAGAAAACAGGTGTGGAACACAATTAAATGTCCCCACACTGGGCAGACTATGCACATGCCTGGCACTAATGTCTGCAATTACATTACATAGCACTGTCCTCACACTGGGCAGGCTGTGCACACGGCTGACAGTAATGTCTGCAAGTACATTACATAGCACTGTCCTCACACTGGGCAGGCTGTACACATGGGGGACAGTAATATCTGCAATTACATTACACAGGAAGCACAAAGGGAGAGGTTGGGCTCTCACAGGACATCTCAAGTCTGAAATCACATTGGAAAGGACATTCCTCTCTGTGTCCGGGAAGTCTTTTAGAATGTAAAGTACTTTTCTGTTTGAGACAAAGGCTGGGCTATAAGTGTGGTGGGATGAATTTCTCATTGAAAATCTCCAGTGAGCCATTGAGTCTGTCTGTCTTTGCTCCTGGGTCTCACAGAAGAGGGTGGTCCTCATTCTGCACAAGTCCTTAGGACCATTGAGGTGTCAATGCAAAGCTCTGAGTGAGGTTGTCTCCCAGCATGACCCTGTTCACCGCCTGGTATCTACGTTGACAATCTACGTTGCCAATATGTACTTTTGCATGTGTGGTTGGATGGTTGTGGTCCTGCCACAGTCACAGTAACAGTGTGGCTATCATCTCCATGCTTCCACAACTCTATGCATAAGGAAAGCTGTAAGGTATGCCCTGATGGCCTTTCCAGCTCTGGATCCACCTCAGCCATTCAGTTGCCATCTCACCCCACACACACCGACACCCTGCCTACAACTCCTATTGCAAGAACAAGCCACACACCAGGGTGCAGTTAGGACTCTAATGATGGGGTGATGATAGCAGGTGTGGGGACCACTGAGGGAAGCAGAGTGAGGGGGGTCCTACAGGTGGGCTCAGGCAGACCTTGTGTGATGATGGTCTCACTTTCAGGAGAGAAATGCCACAGGGAGTCAGATGAAGCCATTGGACACCAACCTGGAATGAGAACACAGGGCTTCAGAACACTGGCGGTCCCAGCCACAGTGGGAGCTGGCTTTCACACACAATGATTGGACACAGACTGGCCTGGCCCTGCTGTCCTCACTCATTGCACAATGCCCAATATGACTAAGGCCATGGAGAAAAGAGAGGCAGCTGTGGATTTATGGTCTAGTTCTGGCACCTGACTCTAACACCTTCTCATCCCTTCTTCTGGAGTAGTGGAAGGTGGGAAAGATTGAGGAGAGGCCATGCCCAAGTCAGGGTGAGAGTTCAGTCCACAGTCAAGTGTCTGTGCACAAAGTTAGAGCTCAGTCACTAACTCCCTGTAAAATGTTTGAGAATCAAAGTGCCCAGCTCAGTCTTGGGTCATAATCCAGGCTCAGGATTCAGGGTGTACTCAATGTCAGAGTTCATTCTGGAGTCAGGATCAGGTCTCAGTTTCCTCTTCTCTTGTGACAGAAGCCTAAGCCTGACCTTGGCTTCCTGATGGGCTGCTGTGACAGGCTGCAGAGTCTACCTGTGGGGTTTAATGAGAACTGCCACCACTGGCTCATATATTGGAATGTTTGGTCCCCAGGTTAGAAATCTGTTTGTGAAGGATTAGGAGGTGTCGCTTTGTTAGAGGAGGTTAGTCACTAGGGATGGGGTCTGAGGTTTCAAAAGCCATGCTCTTCTAAATTTCACTGTTGGGTACTTGTATCTCCAGATATAAGGTCTCAGCTACTGCTCCAGTGCCAGACCTGCCTGCCTGCTACCATACTCCTAACCATGATGGTCTAACTCTCTGGAACTGTGAGACCCATATTAAGTGTTTTATTTTATAATTTCCCTCGGTCATGTTGTTCTGTCACAGCAGTAGAAAAGTAACGAGGACACTGTACCAGCAGGGAGTCATGACATTCCTCCTTCTGCTCCTTCATCTTGAGGTGGAGACTGGGTTTTCTTCTATCAGTAGATCAGCTGAAGGAACCAGGTCAAGATCAGCCTCCATCTTTCCCATGGAAATGTGAACAGAAGCCTACCCAACTCGTTAACTTCATCACCTCCCTGAGCCTGTCACTGTGACAATTATGTGAGCTCAAGTGTGTCACTGTCCACTTGAAGGTGAGCAAGGACAGTGTCCCTTGTACAGACTCTCTTGAGGATCCAGTGAGGTAGAGTGTGCAAGACACAGAAGCACTGTGTAAAGGGATATTTCCATAGAAGGACCACCTCCGGGGTCTGTCTCCCCAGCTACCTTATCAATCATGGGAGCAAATGCTCAAAAGAGGCCTCCAGGGAGGGGAGGAGAAACTAAAAGCCCGTCGTGGTCAGGATGCAAGGTCCTGACTGGGGAACTCCCACAGCTGTTGTCTTGGCCCATGGAAGGTTCTCCAGTCCCCAGGGTGTGACTTACAGAGGATGTCCCAAACAACCAATGTCAGAAGATGCCTTGTCTGCGAGGCAGAGAGAAGGTGGAAGGAGGAGGACGGGGAGGGAGAAGGAAAACAGATGAGACTTTGCTGACAACACACTCCCCATCCTCCCATGACAGAGGGGCTCATTTCCAGGGCCTGAGAACAGTAAACCTTAGCTACCTGGACCTGTGGAATTATAGCAGCCGGAATCACAGCTGTCCCAGGCTGCTGAGTACCCACCACGTCAGGATGCCAAGTTTAGGATCTGGAGATCTAGCATCCCGAACTTTAATAGCCCAGACTCCTTAAACCTTGAACTCTTGAACCCTGGAAATTCAAGTCCCTCAGAAGGCTTAAGCCTTTAGGGAGCTCCAATTCCCATTTCCCAGTAATTTCTTATTCACAGGTACTTCAACAGTCATTTTAATAAAACTGTGTTGATCACATGAAACATTAGCTTAAAGGACACAAGCGGTGATGGATGTGGTAAACAGTTCAAGGCATCTTCTGTGATTTCTGCCTCCTCTCTCTGCAGCCCAGCTATGGAGGAGGAGTAGGTGTCCACAGACCTCCCAAATAGAAATCTGTACCTCACAGGAGACAGTGTCCAGAGCACACAGCCACACCTACAGATACCTCTCCTGCCCAGACCAGGCTCTAGGTACCAAGAACTCCTAGAGGACTCACCTGTTTTTCCGTCAGAAGCGACACTATCTCTGTCAAGGAGGTAGATACTCTGACTATGACGCTGTCCATCATGGTGTTTATTCTGCAACAGGAGACACTTACAAAGCTTGGTTTATATTTCAGCATGGCTGAGAGTCTTCTGGAGTCAGGTGACCCACAACTCTGCTCCATGGTCTCATTTTTTTGTTGCCCAGTGGCCCATGTCAGTATGGACCATCACTGAGCATCTAAGCATCTCATGCCTAAGTAGCTGCCTCCTCAGTGCCTGGATGCTCATCACAGCCCTGACGCAGCATCATTCACTCAGCCATCACTTACACAGAACCAGGATGAGCCTTGGGGCACCTGGCAAGAAACATTCTGTCTTTAAATTCTTTCATACACAAGCCTCACTGAGATGGTCTCCTCTCCTTCAACTCTCATCCAGTTATTATCCCGAGTTTCCCATCCTGAGAGTTCACTGAAGGGAGGGTTTGCTCTCCTTGTGCCCTGCTAAGTATGATGGTCAGTGTAGGGCTCCTCATTTCCCTTGAATTCACTGATAGACTAAATACTCCCCTGCCTACCTTTTCCTCAGGATATGTTTAAAGAGACAGAGAGCCTGTGTGCATTCAGTAAGTCATTCTGCAGAGCTTAGTACAATGCCTGCCTGATCACATAGTAGATATTTGACTAGAAGAATTAGTAAAGGGGGCCAGGGACATATCTCAGTCCACACATTATTTTCCTGGTAGCCATGAGGACCCCAGTTCCATCTCTAGGATCTTATTAAGCAGGAAAGAAGGAAAAGCCAAGCGAGAGCAAACACTTGAAATCCAGAGCAGTGAAGACAGACATGGAGAGATTCCTCTGCTGGTTTAGCCTACTTGGTGAGCTCCAGACACTGACACATTTGCATCTGTGCCCACACACAAACACCCACTCCTTCCTTCCAAAAATAAACAAAGAACAGGTCGAGTTAAATAGACAGTGTGATATTTGGTCTGGTGTCACCCAAATAAGACCCCACCACTCAGGAGACAGAGGCAGGTAGATTTCTGAGATTGAAGCTACCAGAGCTGTATAGTGAGACCCTGTCACAAAATGTGTGTGCACACAATGACAACAGAGACAAGTGCTCTGAAGGACAAGAGGATAGTCTTATAAGAAAGAGAAGAAAGCTAGTAAAGGCCCTGAAGGGTGAAAAGATTCAGTGAGTTTGAGTAAGGCTAGAGATATTTTACATAAACACAACTTCCATGCCAAGGGCCTGTCTAAGAAAAATGCTTGTCTAAGGCACAAAACTTAGGACAATGTGTTTAAAGGAGGCTGAGAGGAGAATGTCCATGAGAGTCTTCATGGTCATGAGGATTCAGATCCAGTGGAGCAACATGAGTTTCCTGGGTCTGCTTGACAGGACAGTGTCCCACAGGACCCTGGTCTTTTATTAAATGCCAAAACTATGGTTCTGTCTTTGATATGAGAGCAGAACTTTGGTAGAGGGAGGATGGGTGATCTCAGGGCATGGTCATCAAGACTGGATACAGAGACCATTCCTGTATTCCTGACCCAGGTTTCTCAGCCCCAGCCCTGGGCTTGCAGGAGATGTTTCCTCTCTCAGACACTGGGTAGCATCACCTGTCCCCACCTTGTGCCTGAGACAAACTTTTTTTTCCAAGCATACAATTAAAGATGCAGATTTTGAGGATCAACGGAGATCAGTGATAGAAAATGTCAGGAATAATATGCCAAGATCTCACTGTAGAATTTTTTAGAGGGTAGAGTGTAATTCATGTAGTTAGGGCCCATGCCAGCAAATAATTTCAACTCAAGGTAGATATAAATGTTAACATCTTCAGATGCACAAGGCACATTGTCCCAGCTGAAAGTTATCATAAGCAAATTCATTATTATGCCTGGAGGGGTCCATCCTCCTGCCTCAGCAATGGAATGGAACAGTCCATAGACTCAGTGTGGATTTCATGACTCTTGAGCCCTTAGCATGTTCCAGTCTCTCAGCTAAACTTGTGTCTTTTCTCATGTCTTCATCCCAGAAGCAGATAAGTACGGGTCTCTACTGTTCTAATGCACAGATGTGGAAGCTGAGGCCTCAAAAGCTGCAGAGTGACAGCACTGATAGTAGAGACAGAGTTCATCCTTTAGTCTAGTCTGACTGTGTGTTCCACCATGCTGCTTCCCAGGTGTAGGAACAGGATTAGAGTCAGGGGTCCTAAAGCCTCCCTGAGAGCCCAGTCTGCTGGGATGGATGAGTCTTACCTTCCTGATGATTCAGAGATGTCCTCCATTGTTTCATTTGAGCATTTCCACATGGTCACATAGTGCTGGCTCTTCTGGCTCTCTCTTTCAATCCTTAATGAACATCGGAGTTTCAAGGCAGTGGTGGTGCTGTCCACAGGAGTATCATCAGGCCTGCAGAAAATAAAAGTCACACTGAACACAGAACTAGAAGGTTTTGCAGGCTGCCCTGGTTTTCATCTTCTGAGTGGATGCAATGAAGTGTGTCTAAAAGCATTGTCAATAACATCTGGATAATGTCAACATGTTACCTATTCTCCACAAAATTTATGCATTTGTAATAAAGTTCTCTAGGTCATGCATGTTCAGCATATGTGAGCTTTGTACTTGGCATTACACTAAGAATGAAGATAATTGCTAACATTTGTGACACAAATTACCTGTGTTCATTTAAAATATTATATGTGGTTTAATCCATTCAATCAGTATAACAGCGGTAGGGGATAAATCACACTCTTTCAGAGTGAGGAGACCTGGGCATAGGAAGGTTAAGTAAGTACCCCAAGATCTCACAGCTCATGGCTTCATAAGTCCAAGGACTTCATACAGGCCCTATGCCCCCCACTGCTGATGATGGAAGCCAGGCTCTCATGTGTACTGGACAAGTGCTCTTCCTAAAATATACACCCAGTCCCGGAAACACTCAGGTTTTGCACAGGTTCTTGACTTGGTCATTTCCATATATCTCTTTTTAAACTATTTTTTTAATTATATTTTACTTGTTCATCTAGTCTATCCATAATCTCTGAGTTCTAGTTTCTGTGAGAAATCATATCTCAAAAATTAACTTGGCAAAAGATTGAAGCAGATTCCTGATGTTTGCCTCTGACCTCCACCATCACTTGTGAGTACATATGTGAGTCCGTATACACACATATACACACATGCAACACACGCACAGAAGGATGTTGCATAGCACATTTTTTTGAAAGAGATTTGACGTGACCTGTTTTCACTAGAATACTTTAAAGACTGGGTTTTTAGGCCTCAGAGGGTCTCCACTTTTACAGATTAGGAAATGGAGGGCAGAGGTCATGAATTACCTGGGAATGAAGTGCCTACTCCAAATGGCCAGGTCACCACCACACCCTCTAAATCCAAGTGACATCTACTCACATATGCACAGAAGCATCCACATCCAGGGACATCTTCATCTCTGTGCCATTGTAGTTGGAAGACAGGCCAGCTTGCAAGTGCTCCATTCTCAGTCCAGGGAATCGATTCCTGCCCAAACCACAAGTGCACTCTAGTCATCCCTCCTGCAATATTTGAAGTCTCCTCACCACCCTCGTGTCCTCACTATGTCCTCTTCAGAAATGTGAGCCTCTACACTCTCAAAGACAGTCACAGAGCCAGGGATTCAAAAGGCAACAGAGCCAGACCTTGAACCCAGGACTGTGTGACTCAAAACTGTAGAAAGCCACTGCTTTGGACTAATGGGGTGTGGATTCCAGCTCCCTGTCCCTCGAAGGAACTTGGACTTTTACTTCTGGCTAAATTTGAAGGAAGAGTTATTCTTAGAGAAAGACTTTCAGTACCACCATGCAGGTGGAGATGGGGACAAATGGAACGTTCACCTTGAGCCTGAAATCACAGACTGTGGGAAAACAGATGTGTGAATTTTCCAAAATGGCCCTGTATCTCTACCTCTAACTTACTCTAGGTCTAATGCTTTTTTTTGGAACTCCTCAGTTCTGTGAAGAAGACAAGGCTTATCTGTGGGTCTTGGACATTGAACTGGCCTCCACAGAATGGTAGTCCCTTTTCTGAGAGCAAAGAAGCACCTACTTACCTTAAATTATTCATAAATAAAAAGAGGTTAAGTTTGTTGGAATCAGGTGAGTTCCCAGGTAGTAGAATTGTGGCCTTGATTGTCCAGTTCTGTAACTGAGTTTCCTGAGGGAATTCTACCTGCACATTCAGGTTCTGAAAGATCTCTGTCAGAAAAGTCATCAGTCAGTCCCTGCACCACTAGGGAATGAGCTCCCATCCTCCTGGTCTCAGAGAAGTCTCTTTCCTTGCACTGTTTCATTCAGTCTCTGCCACAGCTCAGTGAGAAAGGATTGCCACCATCTCCATTGTACAGAAGAGGAACCCGAGATTCCTAAGATTAGGAAATGTGTCCACACAGCTGGGTCCATGCACTGTTTCCAGGCTGACTTCATATTAATATTGATCACTTATCAAAAACAATTGATCAATTGGCCAAGCAATGGAAGCAGATTGTTTATGCCTGCTTTCAGGGGTGACTTGAGGATCTGTTGCTCTTAATTAGATTGCTATGTGAGTTTGAAAAACTTACTCAAGTACTTGAGAGTAAAAGAAATGGAAAAACCTAGAACCAGGGAAAAAACAAAGAGGGCAAATATTGCTCCAACCAGTGAAAGTGGGAAACAGGAGTCTCAAAATGACAGCTTGGTATTTGGCCCAGAGAAAATGACGTTGGAGGAGGAGATAGAGTCCTAACAGAAGATCTCAGAGATCAACCAGGAAATGCATAGACTAGGTGTCATGTGCCAGACTGCATGTGTGAAGTATTAGGGATGTTTATGTAGAAAATGTCTCTACTGGGAAACGAAGCAATTATTAATCAGAGATAAAATATAATGAATCAACAACAACATCAACAACAATCCTCCCCCCATTTTTAAAATGAGCCATGACTTAAAATGATACTTTAAAATATTGATTGTAAAACAGTTTCGCCTTTTAATTTCTCCACAGTTTGTATCCTGTTTCATTTCTTTGGGTGTAAAGCCGTTTAGATTAGGATCGTGATGTCATAACTGTTTTGTCTCACTTGTACAGTGATGTTTCAGTTCATCGTTCAGCTTTATTTATTTCGTGTTATATTTATTTAAAGTTATTTAAATTGTAAAATTATTTAGCTGTAGGTTAAATAATTTTAATATTATTTAAAGTAATTTCATACCCCTGTGAGGACTAGCCTTCGTTTCTGTAGACTACTTTCCTGTTCTGTATTGAGTATCGTTAATGCTGTCAAAGGTTTCACATCTTCCATTGGAGTGTTTGTAATGCATACATGCATGCATACATACATGCATACATACATGCATACATACTTACATACATACATACATATATACATAAATACATACATGTATACATACATACATACACACATCATGCTTATATACATAAATACATACATACATACATAAAAATATACTAGTGGGCTTGAATTATTTTATGTAAGGACTTCATGTATGACTATATATGATCTGTGATTCCAATTCAGTGTTGAGACTGGAGAGTTGGCTCAATAGTGCTTGCTTCTCTTGCAGAGGACTAGACTTCAATACCTAGCACTCTACTGAACATTTCTTAACCATCTGTAACTCCTCAGGACCTGACACCCTCTTCTGACTTCTGTGGTCACAAACACAGATGTGCATACAGAGATACATACACATGAATAAAAATAAAATCTTAAAAACAGTTTTAACAAAACATATAATTTCAATACTGCCTCTTGGCTCTGTCCTGACAGGATCTATCTATTATAATGATGCAGACAAGGCCACCTTAGGGAGTACTGCTTAGATAGCTCCGTCTCACCCCACAACTCCCTAGTAACCTTGAATCTGACACCCATTTCTCTCTGCTGCAGTTCTCCAGCTGGGGAATGAGAGGATGGCTCCTTCTTCATCTTTGAAATTTTCCTAAACATTGACAAGGTTTGAAGGCAGCACATGCAGAGCTTTCCTCTGAGAACTGTTTGTCAGTTAGCAGGCAGGGTTCTTCTGTAGTAGAGAACAGAGGTGCCATTACATAGACAGTGGGGGGAGTTTATGGATATCTAAGATAGGTGTGGCCTTCATTTCTAGCCAGTCAACACAGATCAACAAGAAAAGGTCAAGAAAATTACAGGAACATATGCTAATAATTTTGACACAACACTTTAAATTCTGTAAACCAGTAGTAAAGATATGAAAAATGAGAGGATGTTTAGAACTAGAAAAATGCAAAGTGAGATGAGTCACATTCTCTTATCTCTGATAATGGCAAACCAGTTAAAGGTGTCCAGTTAGTGGAAGAGAGCAGTGTGGGAGACAGGGTCCCTCAAACTGCCAGAGAAAGTGAATAGGGGAATATTTGTCAACAGTTTAAATAATTTAAAATACAAACTTTAGAAATTTTGAAATCTGACTTTGAAGAATTTATCCTGTGCATATACTGGCAAGACTCTGTTAGGAAATTATGTCAACGCATTGCTTATGTCTAAAAATATAAAGGAGTGACGGGAATTGAAAGGCTGCACATTTCTCAGTTAGCCACCAATAATGGGCAACACTCCCCTCCCAGCACTCTCTGCTATTTCAGGAATAGTGTTTATTAGGGTTACTTCTGGAACTAGCTGGTGGCAACTTTACTGACTCATTTCCAGACACAGAATTCAGAATGTCCAAATTATTCAGGTTAGTGCCAACACTACCTGAAAGTGATGCTGAGGTCCCAGTGAGCAGGCCGCAAAGGACAACAAGGCTCCCAAGTTGGAACATCTTTGGTCCTGACACCTGTATTGTCAGAGGAAGAAAAGGACACAAGAATCCACATTAAACACTTGTCACTCTCTCACTTGTCCTTCAACAAGACACATGTGCTTCTGTTCACAATAGGTAAGGAATGGAACCAGCAGAGATGGCCACCATTGCCAGTGGATAAAGAAATTGATGCCAAGTGCACAAGGGTATTTTATTCAGCCATGAAGAAAAATGAAATCATGGCATTTCCAGTAAATGAGTGGAACTGGAAGTCATTTTGCTAAACAAGATTATCCAGATTCAGAATGGCAAAATACCCCATTTTCTGTCTTGTACAAATGTATTTGAATATGTTGAACATGAGTGAGGTCATAAGATAAGGAGATCATGGAAGAAGAAATCCTAAGGAAAGAGCAGAGGGGGAGGGAGACAAAGAACAAAGAATGCTTGTGACAGGAAGGTAAAGGGAAGGAGGTAGAGATTAGCAAGGGGTGGGGATGGGAAAGGACAGCAGGGGAGGGAGAGGGATAGGAACTAAGCATGTAGGGAATGCCACAGTGAAAGCCACTAATGGTGAATTTAAAAACAACAGACACAGCTACATACAATAATAACTGAGAAAGACAGTTGGTTTGTTGTGGAGATGAGCTGTCAAGGTTGGGAGGGAGAGAAACTTTAGAGACACAGCAAGGGTCCGGAGGGTCAGGCTTGGAGAGACAAGCTGACCCAAGCTCTTCATGCTCAGGTCCTTTGTGCTTGCTGCCTTCGCAGCTTGAGACATATTTCCTCCTTGATTTATTACCTAACTCTGTTCTCTTGCTTCAGGGAAACTTCACCCCTTCCAAGAAGCCAGCTTCAGATCCCTCCCCAGAGAACAGTTCAAGGCTCCCAATACCAGGCTCCACTAAGCTTGGGACCACACTGTCCTTAGTGAAACAGCTATGGGTTGTGTCAATGTTGAGCCTAGACTCCAGGAAGAAGCCTTTCTCCATAGACTGAGACAACTCATTGGTGAATAAAATCTGATCAGTCAACAGAATCATGAACCTAGGTTGTCTTTAGTCAGATACAGTATCATCTATGTCTTCAAATCTGTTAGAGTCAAAACTTCCCTAGCACAGATAGTGCCTTCCCTCTGCTTCTTGCTTCAAAGCCTCTTGAAGACCCTCATGTGGGGGTTTACACTCTCAGAGCTACTTACTTGTTTGGAGGAGGATGCACACAAAATACTTGTTTCTCTGCACTGTTTCCTGGGTTGTTGGGTTGCAGTGGCCCTTATGTAGTGGTCACAGGATTAGAAGCAAGTCCTCATTTCAGAATGTTCTAAGAAGACTCCAAAGAAAACACCTAAGGTTAGCGAAGTTATTCCAACCCAAAGGTCACAGAGCATGCTTGAGTGGCAGGGTTGGACAGTGATGACCTTGTGTCAACACTAAGACCCAGAGTTAAGACCTTGAGGCTGCCATGAAGTGGTGGGTTCAGTGTGAGCTGAAAAGAAGACCCAGAATGGATGAATAGGAGAATGTTCTGGTGGAAAAGCTCATAGTGTTTGCCTAGGCCAGTACATTTCATCATTTGAAAATTCAGAGGTAAAGACAGCTGCTTATGGTCATGCAATAAGTAGGGTGGAGTTGTGGCTCCCACATTGCTCTGCCCATCCTTTCTATGTTCCCTTTCTGCATCTGAATGCCCTTGTGATCCCTCTTGGGCAGACCGGGCTCCCCGAGTGGATGCTGGGACCTGTCAATCACAAGAATTCCCCCTACCTTTCTGACTCAAGTACATGATTTAATACCAGATACATATATGATTTTGCTTAATACTCCCCCACAAGGTTTCTCAGTGTAGAAAATTCCATTAACACTAAAAACATAGGAGGAAAATAAGTGGGATCATGACCACTGTGCTGTCCATGGTTAGTCTTTTTTCTTTATGGAGACATCAAAGCTGGTTGAATAATTCACAACCTTCTTACCTTGTTATTGGACATATTTATAGTGTGGCTGTGTGACCCCCTTGTTGCCATTGCACAGGAGGTAGATGTTGGATGAATGCACAAGCCAGGATGGGCAGAGATGGGGGAACCCAGTTCCCTTAGTATAACAGGTTAAAACAAAGAAGCAAGAGAGAATTAGGGTATGATACGAAAACTCATGGACTCTATCTGACTTACGTTATAGCAGTATCCAGGTCCTGAAATGATGCCCTTTATTTCTTATTCTTAATGATGGCTTTGTTTTCCAATGGACTTTGGCAGATTTTTGTAATTGAAGAACGTATGGATGAAGACAGACAAGGAGGATGTGTGGACACTCACCTCCTGTGTGGTTGGAGATATTGTTTATTGCCATCAGTGAACCTATGACTTAGACTCCTTCTTGCAGGCAGAAAATGTGTTTTCTTCATGCTAGCCCATGTCTCTTCTTGAGTCTGTGAGATGGGTCAGCAGAAGAGGCACTTGCTTCATAGGCCCAATGACTCATTTTTGCTTGGCAGAGCACACAGAAAAGTGCAAGAGGAGGCAACAACTCCTGACTGTTATGTTCTGACATCAACAGGCACATGGTCACACATGCACCTTCACTCACACAGGGACATCAGCCAGACCCATAAACACAGAATAAAAGCAAAATGTAAATAATATAGAGATGTTTCTTAGGTCATATAGATTGTGGACTCAGACCAAAGCTGGTATCTGGCCTCCCTAGAATGTCAGGGACAGAAAGAGCTGAACTATAGGACTCAGGGATGACTGCCATCTTACGTTTTGAGAGCTCATTCTGTTCTGAGGATATTCTTCAGAGTCTAAGCTGTATCTCCAAATCCTGTGACTTATGTGCACAGCTCTTCACAGCATGGATTGCAGAAGCATAAACCCCTCTAAGTTGTTCTAGCATGCAGCCTCTTGGGCCACCATTGAATAGGACTCAGTCTCCCTGAAGGTAGATGAAGCCATTTGCCTGCTGTTGGATCTTTAGGCTAGATACACATTATGAATCTAGTCATCAGGAGGTAAGTTTGAAGCCTCATTTTCCATTGGAAGAAACAGGTTTCTGAGAGGCCTCCAGGTGTCAAGGTTGCACAGGGGTGGAACCCAGTGCTTGGGTCCTTCCACCTACACCAGGCAGCAGGGTGGCAGGGCAGGACTGTCCCTAGGCTTGTACATCCCGTTTTCTGCAGACCCCATTGTTTGAATTGGTCACCAACCGTGTGACCATGTCAAGTCAGAGCAGCACAGAAATAAGTGGGAGCTGGGGACAGCACAGACCGGTCACTGCTGTTTACCAAGTCCTTAGGGCCTGTCCTCAACATAGTACTTTAGGAACTTGTGATTCGAGGATCTCTGGCAGTGATAGCCTGCTGTTACCTTGCATGGCTTGCTTCTGTATGCAGACTCTCTGACTGTCTGCCTGCCACCATGTTCCACAAACCCATGAAAACCCTGTTCCTGGCTATGGGGCAGAGATCCAAGGGCCATGCTGAAATCTTGTTCAGAAGGGTTTTCTCAGTTCTGGGGTTGCTAGAGTTGGAGATGGCGACCTCATTTGCCTTAGCTGCTAAATAATTTAAATAACACCTTATACCTGGATGTTCTTGGCATGACAGGCAGGGAAGTGTGTGGGGCACCGCTATGATGATGATGGGAGTTGGAGTGGTCTGTTTGGAACCTCTCACTAGGACTAGGGGGACCTGGGTTTATACTTTTATTTTTATTTTCACTTTTCTTTATTAAGAAATTTTCTACTCACTCTACATACCACCCACAGATCCCATCTCTTCCCTCCTCCCACTCTCCAGCCCTCCCTCCAAAGCCACCCCACATCCCCACATCTCCCAAATCAAGGTCTCCCATGGGGAGTCAGCAGAGCCCTGCACACTGAGCCTAGGCAGGTCCAAGCCCCTTCCCACTGCACCAAGGCTGTGCAAGGTGTCACACCACAGGCACCAGAGTCCCTAAAGCCTGCCCATGCACCAGGGACGGATCCCAATCCCCGTGTCTGGGGCCCCCCAAACAGTTCAAGCCAAACAACTGTCTTCCGTATCCAGAGGGCCTTGTCCCATCCCATGGGGGCTCCACAACCACTAGTCTATGGTTCATCGGCTTCCACCAGTGTGGCCAGTCATCTCTGCACATCCTCCCATCATGATCTCCACGTCCCTCCCCCGCAGAATCTCTCCTCTCCTTCTTCGATTGGATTTCGGTGCTCAGACTGGCACCTGGTCGTGGATCTCTCTATCTGCCTCCACCAGTCACTGGACAAAGGCTCTATGATGGTGGTTAGGGTATGTACTAGACAGGTCACTAGAGTAGACCAATCCAGGCATCCTCTAGACCACTGCCAGCACTCCCAGGTGGGGTCATCCTTATGGATTCTCGAGAGCCTCCCCTGCCTCTTCCTATGCCCATGATGTCCTCATCTATCATGTTGTTTCCCTCCTGACCTCCCACTCTGTCCCTGTTCCAGCTCCACCCTCCCATTTCCCTATGTTCTCATCCCCCACTCATTGCCCTCCACCCCCCCCCCCCCCTTCCAGTCTACTCATCCACTTCCCATTCGCTGGGCCAATCTTGTGTCCCTCCTAAGGTCTTATCCTGTTAGTTAGCCTCTCTGGAGCTGTGGGTTGCAGTCTGGCCATCCCTTCCCTCACATCTAGTATCCACTGATGAGTGAGTACATACTATGTTTGTCCTTCTGAGTCTGAGTTACCTCACTCAGGATGGTATTTTCTAGTTCTATCCATTTGCCTGCAAATTTCATGATGTCATTGTTTTTTACTGCTGAGTAGTACTCCATTGTGTATATGTGTCACATTTTCTTTATCCATTCTTCAGTTGAGGGGCATCTAGGTTGTTTCCAGGTTCTTGCTGTTATGAATAATGCTGATACGAACATAGTTGAGCATGTGTCCTTGTGGTAAGATTGAGCATTCCTTGGGTATATGCCCAAGAGTGGTATAGCTGGGTCTTGAGGAAGACTTATTCTCAATTTTCTGATAAACCGCCATACTGATTTCCAGAGTGGCTGTACAAGTTTGCACTCACGCAAACAGTGTAGGAGTGTTCCCCTTGCTCTACATCCTGTCCAACATAAGCTGTCTTCAGTTTTTTTGATCTTAGCCATTCTGACAGGTTTAAGGTGGTATCTCAGAGTTGTTTTGATTTGCATTTCCCTGATGACTAAGGATGTTGAGCAATTCCTTAAATGTCTTTCAGCCACTTGAGATTCTTCTGTTGAGAATTCTCTGTTAAGCTCTGTAGCTCATTTTTAATTGTTCAGTATTTAAAGTCTAGCTTTTTGAGTTATTCATATATTTTGGAGATCAGCCCTCTGTCAGATTTGAGGTTGATGAAGATCTTTTCCCATTCTGTAGGCTGTCATTTTGTCTTATTGACTGTGTCCTTTGCTCTACAATAGCTTCTCAGTTTCAGGAGGTCCTATTTATTAGTTTTTGCTCTCAGTGTCTGTGCTACTGGTGTTATATTAAGGAAGTGGTCTCCTGTGCCAATGCGTTCAAAACTACTTCCTACTTTCTCTTCTGTCAAGTTCAGTGTAACTGGATTTATGTTGAGGTCTTTGATCCACTTGAACTTGAGTTTTGTGCATGACAACAGATATGGATCTATTTGCAATCTTCTGCATGCTGACATCCAGTTATGCCAGCACCATTTGGCTTTTCCCTGGTACAGTTTTGGATTCTTGGTTGAAAAACATATGTTTGTAGGTGTGTGGACTAATGTCAGGGTCTCCAATTCGATTCCATTGGTCCTCATGTTGGTTTTTATACCAGTACCAAGCTGTTTTTATTACTATAGCTCTATAGTAGAGCTTGAGGTCAGGGATCATGATGCCTCCTGAGGTTGCTTTATTATACAGGATTCTTTTAGCTGTCCTAGGTTTTTTGTTTTTCCATATAAAGTTAAATATTGTTCTTTCCAAGTCTAGGAAGAATTGTGTTGGCATTTTGATAGGGATTGCATTAAATCTGTAGATTGCTTTTGGTAAGATTGCCGTTTTTACTGTGTTAATTCTACCTATCCATGAGCTTGGGAAATCTTTCCATTTTCTGATATCTTCTTTGATTTCTTTCTTCAGAGACTTAAAGTTCTTGTCATACAGGTCTTTCATTTGCTTAGTTAGGCTTACCCTAGGGTATTTTATATTATTTGTGGCTAGTGTAAAGGATGATGTTTCTCTTGTTTCTTTCTCAGCCCATTTATCATTTATATGTAGGAGGGCTACAGATTTTTTTGAGTTGATCTTGTATTCTGCCACCTTACTGAATGAGTTTATCACCTGTAGGAGTTCCCTGGTAGAATTTTTGGGGTCACTTATGTATACTATGATATCATCTGCAAACAGTGAAAGTTTGCCATCCTCCTTTCCCATTTGTATCCCATTGATCTCCTTTAGTCGTCTTAGTGCTCTAGCTAGAACTTCAAGTACAATGTTGGATAAGTATGGGGAAAGTGGACAGCCTTGTCTTGTTCCTGATTTTAGTAGAATCGCTTTGAGTTTCTCTCCATTTAATTTGATGTTGGCTATCAGCTTGCTGTAATTTGTCTTTATTATGTTTAGGTATATTCCTTATATTCCTGATTTCTCTAGAACCTTTATCATGAAGGGGTGTTAGATTTTGTAAAGGCTTTTTCAGGATCCAGTGAGATGATCATGTGGTTTTTTTTCTTTCAGTTTGTTTATATGGTATATAACATTGACAGATTTTTGCACGTTGAACCATCCTTGCATCCCTGGGATGAAGCCTACTTGGTCATGTTGGATAATTTTTTTGATGTGTTCTCAGAGTCTTTTTGCCAGTATTTTATTGAGTATTTTTGCATCAATGATCATGAGGGAGATTGGTCTGTAATTCTCTTTCTTTGTTGCATCTTTGTGTGGTTTGGGTATCAGGGTAACTGTGGCCTCATAAAAAAAGTTTGGTAATGTTCCTTCTGGTTTTATTGTGTGGAACATTTTGAAGAGTATTGGTATTAGCTCTTCTTTGAAAATCTGGTAGAATTCTGCACTGAAACCATCTGGTCCTGGACTTTTTTTTTTTTTTTTGGTTGGGAGAACTTAATGACCATTTTTTTTTTATTTCTTTAGGGGTTATTGGACTATTAAAATAGTTTATCTGGTCTTGATTTAAATTTGGAATGCGGTACCTATCCAGAAAATTGTCCATTACTTTCAGATTTTCCAGTTTTGTGGAGTACATGTTTTTGAAGTATGGCCTGATGATTCTCAGAATTTCCTCATTGTCTGTTGTTATGTCTCCCTTTTCATTTCTGATTTTGTTAAGTGGATGCTCTCTCTGCTTTTTGGTTAATTTGGATAAGGGCTTGTCTATCTTGTTGATTTTCTCAAAGAACCAACTCTTTGTTTCATTGATTCTTTGTATTGTTCTCTTTGTTTCTATTTTATTGATTTCAGCCCTCAATTTGATTATTTCAGTTCATCTGTTTCTCCTGGGTGAGTTTTATTCTTCTTGGTCTAGAAGTTGTGCTGTTAAGTCACTAGTGTGAAATTTCTCCAATTTCTTTAAGTGGGCATTTAGTGCTATGAGTTTTCCTCTTAACACTGCTTTCATAGTGTCCCATAAGTTTGGGTATGTTGTACATTCGTTTTCATTGAATTCTAGGAAATCTTTAATTTCTTTCTTTATTTCTTCCTTGACCCATTGGTGATTCAATTGGGCATTATTCAGTTTCCATGAGTTTGTATGCTTTCTTTAATTTTTGTTGTTGTTGAAATCTAACTTTAAGTCATGGTGGTCTGATAAGATACCGGAGGTTATTTCAATATTTTTTATCTGTTGAGATTTGCTTTGTGACCAAGCACATGGTCGATTTTTGAGAAGGTTCCATGGGGTGCTGAGAAGAAGCTATATTCTTGTGTGTTAGGGTAGAATATTCTCTAGATATCTATTAAGTCCATTTGAGTCATAATGTCTGTTAGTTCCCTTATTTCTCTGTTAAGTTTCTGTCTGGCAGACCTGTCCATTGGTGAGAGTAGGGTGTTGAAGTCTCCCACTAGTAGTGTATGGGGTTTGATGTGCGATTTAAGGTTTAGTAATTTTTCTTTTACGAATGTTGGTGCCCTTGTATTTGGGGTGTAAATATTCAGAATTGAGACTTCATCTTGTATTTTCCTGTGATAAATATGTAATGTCCTTCCCAGTCTCTTTAGATTGATTTTAGTTTTAAGTCTATTTTATTAAATATTAGGATAGCTACACCAGCTTGCTTCTTAAATCCATTTGATTGCAAAGTGTTTTCCCAGCCTTTTATTCTGAGATAGTGTCTGTTTTTGAAGTTGAGATGTGTTTCTTGTATTCAGGAGAAGGATGGGTCTTGTTTTCATATCCATTCTGTTAGCCTCTGTCTTTTTATAGGTGAATTCAGGCCATTTTTATTAATGCATATTAATGACCAGTGATTGCTAATTCTTGTTATTTTTTGGTGGTAGTGTATGTTGCCCTTCTTTGGTAATAGTTAGTGTGGGACTATCTATTGCCTGTGTTTTCGTGGGTGTATCTACCTTCCTTTGGCTGGATTTTTCCTTCTAGTTCTTTTGTAGGGCTGGATTCATGGAAAGACATTGTTTAAATCTGGTTTTATCATGGAATATTTTGCTTACTCTGTCTATATTAATTGAAAGTTTTGCTGGGTATAGTAGTCTGGGTGGGCATCCATGGTCTCTTAGTGTCTGCATAATGTCTGTCCAGGACCTTCTGGCTTATAGAGTCTCCATTGAGAAGTCAGGTGTTATTCTGATGGGTCTGTCTTTATATGTTACTTGGCCTTTTTCCTTCTTAGCTCTTAATATTTTTTCTTTATTCTGTATGTTTAGTGGTTTGATTATTATTGGTGAGGGGACTTTATGTTGGATCCAATCTATTTGTTGTTCTGTAACCTTCTTGTATCTTTATAGGCATTTCTTTCTTTAGGTTGGGAAAGTTTTCTTCTATGATTTTGTTGAATATATTTTCTGTCCCTTTGAGTTGGTATTCTTCTCTGTCTTCTATCCCTATTATTCTTAGGTTTGGTCTTTTCATGGTGTCCCAAATTTCCTGGACATTTTGGGTCATGTCTTTATTGGCTTTAGTGTTTTCTTTGACTGATGAATCTATTTCCTCTATTGTATCTTCAACACTAGAGATCCACTTTTCCATGTCTTGCATTCTGTTGCTTATGCTTGCATCTGTAGTTCCTGTTCGTTTACTCAGATTTTCCACTTCCAGCATTCCCTCAGTTCGTGTCTTCTTTATTGTCTCAATTTCAGGTTTCAAATCTTGAACTGTTTTCCTCACTTGATTAATTTCTTTCTCTTGGCTTTCTTTAAGGGATTTACTGATTTCTTCCCATTTTTTGTTTGATTTTTCCTCAAATTCTTTAAGGGAATTTTTCATTGGCTCTTTAAATATCACTATCATCTTCTTAAGGTCATTTTTAGGGTCTATTTCTTCTGTGTTGGGATGTTCAGGGCTTGCTGATGTAGTTTCTGATGGAGCCATATTGGTTTTTATGTCATTGACTGTATGTTTGCACTGGCGTCTACCTATCTCTTTCTCCACTTGGCGCAAGGGGTGTCTATGTCTGAGGGAGCCTCTCTTGGTGTGATTGATATTCTTGGTCCAGTGGGAGCTCTTGGTCAAATAGGTGCTGATGGACTCTTTGTCTCAGGGAGCAGCTCTTAGTCTAATTGGTGCTTGTGGACTCTGTCTCAGGAAGTAGCTGCAATCTCTTAGTCCAATCAGGCACTTGCAGGCTCTGTCTCAGGAAACACTTGCAGTCTCAGAAGGTGGGTGGGATTTGGGGGAGGTGGGGCTTGTGAGTTACAGAGTCTGATGGGAGATGGTGGTAGTCTGACCTGTCTGCCCACCTGCCAGAAACTGGGACTGCAATGGGTGGTGGTTTAGGGGTGCAGGTTTGTGTCAGGGACCTGGGTTTAAATCCTCACTCTTCCCACTCCTGGCTGCATGAGCTGTGATGGGGCTTCTTTCTTCTCTGTGAAGTGGGATTGGAATCTGCACCTCACCTCCCTGCTATCCAAGTGCAGAGAAAACAGGTGGGAATCACATGTGAATGTCCTCACACTGGGCAGGCTGTGCACAAGGTGGACAGTAATGTCTGCAGTTACATTACATAGCACTGTCCTCACACTGGGCAGACTGTGCACACTGCTGACAGTAATGTCTGCAATTACATTACATAGCACTGTCCTCACACTGGGCAGACTGTGCACACGGCTGTCTGCAATTACATTACATAGCACTGTCCTCACACTGGGCAGGCTGTGCACAAGATGGACAGTAATATCTGCAGTTACATTACACAGCACTGTCCTCACACTGGGCAGACTGTGCACACTGCTGACAGTAATGTCTGCAGTTACATTACATAGCACTGTCCTCACACTGGGCAGACTGTGCACACTGCTGACAGTAATGTCTGCAATTACATTACATAGCACTGTCCTCACACTGGGCAGGCTGTGCACAAGGTGGACAGTAATATCTGCAGTTACATTACACAGCACTGTCCTCACACAGGGCAGGCTGTACACACGGCTGACAGTAATGTCTGCAATTACATCACATAACACACGCAAAGGGCTCTTGTTAGGGCGAGGCTGGGCTGCCAGAGGCCATCTTAGGCATGTGCCGGTTGCTCTGAGGCACCTTGGAAAGAGCATCACTCTCTGTGTACAGAAAGTCTCCTTGAATGTAAAGTACTTCTCTGTCAGGGTCAAAGACTGTGGACCATAAGTGTTGTGGGAAAATTTATGATTGAAAGTCTCCTGTGAAGCATTAAGGATTAATCTCTCCTGGGCTAGCACATTATATTCCCAACATAAAATAATCTCCAGTCATGACAGCTTCCTGGTCTCACTTACCCAAGCGCTTAATTTGTTCCTAATTACTACAACTCAGCACACTGTTTGGAAAAGGCTACTGAGACCAGAGAGGCAATCTTGGGGCTGGGTCATATAGTAACCAGGCTTAGATGTATCCTAGAGGCTCTGCTTCCTAGATCTCCTTTACCCAGAAGGACAGAAGCCTTCCCCAGACCTTCCGACAAGTATGACAGACACAGACATGTTGTTTTTACACTTGGGCAGGCTCTCTATTGTGGAGTTCCACCCCAAACTGCAAAGTCTTTTTTGAGCCCCAGTGATAAAGCCAGAGTTACTTACAGAGCCTGGGTGATAGAGCCAGAGTGATGGAGCCAGAGTGAATGTTCAATCACTTTACCCCGTTCTCTTGTATAAACCACCTACTTGAAAGTTATTGAATATAAGAAAGACAAAGGTAGAAAAATATATTCAAGTACCTGTCATTTTGTCACAGGTAAAACCAGTAATTAGTGAAAGTATATAATCTAGTGTCTGAAGATATTTAATTACATTTTTTAGCAATGTTGACATTATCAGGTGACATACTTGCTCTATTCCTGAAACCCTGCACCTTGAGCTGGAGAAGTGGCTTGTGGTGAAGAGCCATTACTACTGTGCAGCGCACCAGTAGTTGTTTTGCAGAACCCAAATGACAACTGCATGTGCTTCCTGTCCCTAGGGATTCACAGCCCTCCTCTGACCTCCTGAGGGAACTGCACACACATGTTGCACATAAACTCATGCAAGCAATGATACTTACACATAAAAGAAATAAATCTTTAAAAGAAACTCAACACATTGCTCTAACCTTGGTTACACATAGCCCTTCAGGCCCTCTCCTGGAAGACGGGAAGTAACCAAGGGTCTTGTTCCCTCTCCACTGGGATTTGCATCTTCTTGTTCTGTGCAATGGTCCTTGAGGATTTGCTGAAAACTTTCCAAGAAACCAAAGAGTAGGCCCGGGAGGAGTTGTCAGTGGGTCTGGGTCCTCTGAGCTGCTGGATGTCTGGGTGTCTGCTTTTTCCATCTTTGTCACTAGAACTGTCTCCTGAACTACAGTTGGGGACAATTGTTTGTGGAAGAAAAGAAGGGTGAGGAAAGCAGAGTGTGAAGGAAGAAAAAGAAGAAAAGGTGGAAGAATTGGAAGAAGAGATAGAACAGGAGACAATGGTGGTGGACATAGCTCTGCACTGAGAGTGTAGAAACTGAAGGCTGGAGCCCCTGTCCCTGGTCTCTCCATGTTCTACACAGTGTCCTGAAGTTTAGTATCATTGGCTGAGCTGCTGTCCACAGGGAGGATGTGCTAGGCATCCCATAGCTATGGCCAGTTGGTTGAACTCCTCGGTGTTCCTGGTCAGCTCCCAGGATTTGGCCTGTATCAGCTTCTAGATCCTTCCTGAAATAGTGAACCTGACTTTACACATCTATATGTTCCTTTCTCCATTTGTTCATCTCAAGAATTCTTGTTCTAGAACCCCTAATCCTTTAGATAACTGTCTGTCAGCTTCTACCTAGTGCTGAATGCTGTGTTGGAGTCAATGATGAAGTTTTTAAGTTCTTGTCCCTGGAATTGGAGACTTCCAAACAGTCAGTGAGCCCCAGTAATCAACTCAACACTAAAAGGAAGCTCATTAGCCTCTCCAGCATCATGTCTTCATTGAGGAAGGGTTGAGTGATGGGGAAGGGTTGTTGTTTAGTGGGAAACAGTGGACAGAAAGACAAATACTCCATGAAGTCACTTGTAGGTGAGTTCTGAAAATGAAACCAATCCAATACACAGAGAACAAAATGGTGGTTACCAGGTAAGATGAAAAAATGGTGGTCACCAGGGTTCATATAACTTGTAATTTCATTTTCATTTCATTCTAGGTAATTTTAATTTCCCCCTTGATTTCTTCAATGACCATTGGTCACTCAAGAATTCACTGTTCATACTCTCAATATTTGCATAGTTTCTCTTGCTGTTGATTTTTAATTTCTTTCAATTTTTTTCTGAAAGGACGGAAGAAATTATTTTAGTTATCTTATACTTTTAAAGTCTTGCTGTGTTGCTTAAAACATGATCTAGTTTAGAGACAATTCTATGGACTTTTGAGAAAAATGTACACTGTGTATCAGGTGATTGGAATGTTCTACAGGTATCTGTTTTGCCAGTGTCCATGTCAGAGGAGCAACAGATGGCAACTGACTTCAGGAGATCAGCCCACCAGGAAACAAATCCCTGATGTGTGAATCGTGTATAGGTAAGGCCCCGAGAGCCCTGGTCCCAAAATATTTCTTCTACTGCTGTGTCCTTGCAGGCTTTGCTGCTGCCATTTTTCTCTGGAATCTGGCACTGTGTGAATGGGTGTGGGGAGATCCCCACTGCCCTTAATGTAGTGTGGTCATTTCCTGGAAAATTCCCATTCTACTGGAAATTTTACCTGTGGATTATTATGAAGATGATTTTCTTTTAAGCTGTAATGTTTAACTGAAACAATGATTTTATACAATAATAGTGTTAGTTTAAATAAGATTTTGCTGATTGAGGGTTTATAATTAATCTAGTAAAAATTACAATAGAGGTTATTTTAGTGGAAAAATTATTATAGGTAAAGATAGGACAAAATGTTGCCCCTGCCTCTGATAAAGAACAGGCTGCAGAGGATAAAAAATAAAACAAGGGAGTGAAGAGGTGAGTGCCTGGGCTTAGCCTAGACCCCATCCCTGGGCACCAGCCACTCCGGGGAAGACCTGCCCCACTTGGCCCCAGGTTCTGGCCACCAGGCAGGTTCCCTTCTAGCCCTACCAGGAAGGCTCCCCTTCTCCAAGACCCCCGACAGACCCTGCAATCTCCATGACCTGCCCCCACGCCCGAGACTCCAGCCACTTCCTGAGACTTAGAGACGGGTCCCCAGCTCCCATCCTGCCCCAGACTTCCCTTCTGGACAAGAGCGCCCATCCTGCTCTGGACAAGAGCTCCCATCCTGCCCCAGAGTTCCCATCTGGACAAGAGAGCTCCCATCTGGACAAGAGAGAGAGACTTCCTGAATATTTCAGCTCTGTCTGGACCAAGTGCACTGATAAGAACAAGAAGGAACCACAAGGAGATGGACAGACATCAAGGCAGAAATACATACAACAAAATGAAGAGCAATACAGCATCACCAGAACCTAGCCCTCCCCCAACATCTAGACCTGAACATTAAAATTAGAAGAAGCAGAAGAAAACAGCCTTATGAATAACATCATGAAGAAGGTAGAGACTTATATAGAGGAAAAGACAAACAAAAAATGGGAAGAACACTATAAAAAACTAGAGGAAAGGACAAAAAAGGTAGAAGAAAGCAATAAAGTCCTGGAAGAAAACAATAAAGCACTGAAAGAAAATCATAAAAAAGCAATGAAAAAGATGAAAGAAACAGTCCAAGACCTGAAAAGGGAAATAGAAAAAATGAAGAAGACACAAGCAGAGGGAATGCTGGAAATAGAAAATCTGAGTAAACGATCGGGAACTTCAGATGCAAATATAACCAACAGAATGCAAGAGATGGAAGAGAGGATCTCTGGCACTAAAGATATGGTAGAAGAAATAGGTTCATCAGTCAAAGAAAACACTAAAGACAACAAAGTCATGAACCAAAATGTACAAGAAATTTGGGACACCATGAAAAGACCAAACCTATGAATAATAGGGATAGAAGAAGGAGAAGAATACCAAATCAAAGGCACAGAAATTATATTCAACAAGTTCACAGAAGAAAACTTTCCCAACTTAAAGAAGGAAATGACTATGAAGATACAAGAAGCCTATAGAACACTAAACAGGCTAGACCCCCCAAAAAAGTCCCTTGCCACATAATAATTAAACAGTTAAATGTACAGAATAAAGAAAGAATATTAAGAGCAGCTAAGGAAAAAGGCCAAGTGACTTATAAAGGTAAACTCATCAGAATAACACCCGATTTCTCAATGGAGACTTTGAAAGTCAGAAGGACCTGGACAGATGTAATGCAGACACTAAGAGACCATGGATGCCAGCCTAGACTAATATACCCAGCAAAACTTTCAATCATCATAGACGGAGTGAACAAGACATTCCAAGACAGCACCAGATTTAAACAAAACTTATCCACAAACCCAGCCCTACAGAAAGCACTAGAAGGAAAATTCTAACCTAAGGAAGTTAGATACACCCTTGAAAACACAGGCAATAGATAAAGCCACAGCAGTAAACCCCAAAGAAGAGAAGTACACATACACTACCACCAAAAAATAATAGGAATGAACAATCACTGGTCATTCATATCCCTTAATATCAATGGACTTAATTCACCTATAAAAAGACACAGGATTACAAAATGGATACGAAAGCAGGACCCATCTTTCTGCTGCATACAAGAAACATATCTCAAAGTCAAAGATAGACACTACCTAAGAATAAAAGGCTGGGAAAAGACTTTCCAATCAAATGGTCTTAAGAAACAAGTGGGTGTAGCCATCCTGATATCCAGAAATATAGACCTCAAACTAAAATCAATCAGAAGAGATCAAGAAGGGCATTACATACTCATCACAGGAAAGATCCACCAAGATGAAGTTTCAATTCTGAACATTTATGCCCCAAACACAAGGGCACCCACATATGTAAAAGAAACATTACTAAAGCTTAAACCACATATAAAACCCCACACATTAATAGTGGGAGTCTTCAACACCCCACTTTCACCACCAGACAGATCTCCCAAAATGAAACTTAACAGAGAAATAAAGACTTAACTGATGTCATGACTCAAATGGACTTAATCGATATCTACAGAACATTCCATCCTAACAAAAAAGAATATACCTTCTTCTCAGCACTCCATGGAACCTTCTCTAAAATCGACCACATACTTGGCCACAAAGCAAATCTGAACAGATACAAAACAATTGGAATAACCTCCTGTGTTCTATCAGACCACCATGGTTTAAAGTTAGATTTCAACAACAACAAAAACTACAGAAAAGCTACAATCTCATGGAAACTTAATAATGCTCAACTGAATCACCAATGGGTTAAGGAAGAAATAAAGAAAGAAATTAAAGACTTCCTAGAGATTGACGAAAATGAAGACACCACATACCCAAACTTAAGGGACACTATGAAAGCAGTGGTAAGAGGGGAATTCATAGCACTAAATGCCCACATAAAGAAGTTGGAGAAATCTCACACTAGTGACTTAACAGGACACCTGAAAACCCTAGAACAAGAAGAAGCAAAGTCTCCCAGGAAGAATAGACACCAGGAAATTATCAAAGTGAGATCTGAAATCAATAAAATAGAAACAAAGAGAACAATACAAACATTAATAAAACAAAGAGGTGGTTCTTTGAGAAAATCAACAAGATAGACAAGCCCTTATCCAAACTAACCAAAAGACAGAGAGAGAGCATCCAAATTAACAAAATCAGAAAATAAAGGGGGATATAACAACAGACAATGAGGAAATCCAGAGAATCATCAGGTCATACTTCAAAAACCTCTACTCCACAAAACTGGAAAATCTAAAGAAATGTATAATTTTCTGGATAGGTACCACATATCTAAGTTAAATCAAGACCAGATAAACTATTTAAATAGTCCAATAACCCCTAAGGAAACAGAAACGGTCATTAAAAGTCTTCCAAGCAAAAAAAGCCCAGGACCAGATGGTTTCAGCACAAAATTCTACCAGATCTTCAAAGAAGAGTTAATACCAACACTCTCTAAGTTGTTCCATACAATAGAAACAGAAGGAACATTACCAAACTCCTTCTATGAGGCTACAATTACCTTGATTCCTAAACCAAACAAGGATACAACAAAGAAAGAGAACTACAGACCCATCTCCCTCGTGAATATTGATGCAAAAATACTCAATAAAATACTGGCAAAAAGACTCCAATAACACATCAAAACAGTTATCCACTATGATCAAGTAGGCTTCATCCCAGGAATGCAAGGGTGGTTCAACATACGAAAGTCCGTCAATGTAATACACCATATAAACAAACTCAAAGAAAAAAAACCACATGATCATCTCATTAGATTAAGAAAAGGCATTTGACAAAATCTAACACCCCTTCATGATAAAGGTATTGGAGCTATCAGGAATACAGGGAACATACCTAAACATAATAAAGACAATTTACAGCAAGTCAACAGCCAACATCAAATTAAATGGAGAGAAAATCAAAGCAATTCCACTAAAATCAGGAAGGAGGCAAGGCTGTCCACTCTCCTCATACTTATTCAATATAGTACTTGAAGTTCTAGCCAGAGCAATAAGACAACATAAAAAGATTAAGGGGATACAAATTGGAAAGGAAGAAGTCTAGCTTTCCCTATTTGCAGATGACATGATAGTATACTTGAGTGACCCCAAAGATTCCACCAAGGAACTGATACAGCTTATAAACACCTTCAGCAACATAGCAGGATACAAGATCGACTCAAAAAAATCAGTAGCCCTCTTATATACAATTGACAAACAGGCTGAGAAGGAAATCAGAGATACATCACCCTTTACAATAGCCACAAATGACATAAAATACCTTGGGGTAACACTAACCAAGCAAGTGAAGGACCTATATGACAAGAACTTTAAGTCCCTGAAAAGAGAAATTGAAGAAGATGTCAGAAAATGGGAAGATCTCCCATGCTCATGGATAGGCAGGATTAACATAGTAAAAATGGCAATCTTACCAAAAGCAATCTACAGATTCAATGCAATCCCCATCAAAATACCAACACAATTCTTCACAGACCTGGAAAGAATAATACTCAACTTCATATGGAAAAACAAAAAACACAGGATAGCCAAAAGAATCCTGTACAATAAAACAACCTGTGAGGCATCACGATCCCTGACCTCAAACTCTACTATAGACCTACAGTAATAAAAACAGCTTGGTACTGGCATAAAAACCAACATGTGGACCAATGGAATCGAATTGAAGACCCTGACATTAATCCGCACACCTATGAACATATAATTTTTCACAAAGAAGCCAAAAGTATACAATGGAAAAAAGAAAGCATCTTGAACAAATGGTGCTGGCATAACTGGATATCTACGTGTAGAAGACTGCAAATAGATTCATATCTGTCACCGTGCACAAAGCTCAAGTCCAAGTGGATCAAAGACCTCAACATTAATCCAGCTACTCAGAACCTGCTAGAAGAGAAAGTAGGAAGTAGTCTTGAACGTATTGGCATAGGAGATCACTTCCTAAATATAAGACTAGTAGCTCAGACACTGAGAGAAACAATCAATCAATGGGACCTCTTGAAACTGAGAAGCTTTTCTAGAGCAAAGGACACGGTCAACAAGACAAAGCAACAGCCTACAGAATGGGAGAAGGTCTTCACCAACCCCACATCTGACAGAGGACTGATATCCAGAATTTATAAGGAACTCAAGAAATTTGACATCAAAATGCCCAACAGTCCAATTAATAAATGGGCTATAGAACTAAACAGAGAATTCCAAACAGAGGAAACTCAAATGGCTGAAAGACATTTAAGGAATTGCTCAACATCCTTAATTATCAGGGAAATGCAAATCAAAACGACTCTGAGATACCACCTTATGCCTGTCAGAATGGCTAAGATCAAAAACACTGAAGACACCTTATGCTGGAGAGGATGTGGAACTAGGGGAACTCTCCTCCACTGCTGGTGGGAATGCAAGCTTGTACAACCACTTTGGAAATCAATATGGCGCTTTCTTAGAAAATTGGGAATCCATCTCCCCCAAGATCCAGCTATACCACTCTTGGGCATATACCCAAGGAATGCTCAATCATACCACAAGGGCACTTGCTCAGCTATGTTCATTACCAGCCAGAACCTGGAAATCACCTAGATGCCCTTCAACTGAAGAATGGATAAATAAAATGTGGTACATATATACAATGGAATACTACTCAGCAGAGAAAAACAATGACATCATGAGGTTTGCAGACAAATTGATGGATCTAGAAAAAATCATCCTGAGTGAGGTAACCCAGACTCAGTAAGATAAACATGGTATGTACTCACTCATAGGAGGATACTAGATGTGGAACAAGGATGACTAGACTGCTACTCACATCACCAGGGAGGCTACCTGGAAAACAGGACCCCAAGAAAGACACGGGGATCACCCAGTGACAGAGAAATGGATGAGATCTACATGAACAGCCTGGACTTGAGTTGGGGTAGTGAAGGGAGAGGGTCGAGGGAAAGAGAGCTTGGGGGAGCGGGAGATCCCAGCTGGATCAACAACAGAGAGGGAGAACAAGGAATAAGAGACCATGATAAATGAAGTCCACATGAGAATAGGAAGAAGCAAAGTGCTAGAGAGGCCCACAGAAATCCACAAAGATACCCCTATAGACTACTGGCAATGGTCGAGAGACAGCCCGAACTGACCTAGTCTGGTGATAGGATGGCCAAACACCCTAATTGTCATGCTAGAAACCCCATCCAATGACTGAGGGAACTGGATGCAGAGATTCACGGCTTGGTCCCAGGTGGATCTCTGGGAGTCCAATTAGCGAGAAAGTGGAGGGTTTATATGAGCGAGAATTGTTGAAACCAAGGTTGGATAAAGCACAGGAGCAATAGCCAAACGAATGGAAACACATGAACTATGAACCAATGGCTGAGGGGCCCCCAACTGGATCAGGCCCTCTGAATAGGTGAGACAGTTGATTGGCTTGATCTGTTTGGGAGGCATCCAGGCAGTGGGACTGGGTCCTGTGCTCAGTGCATGAGTTGGCTGTTTGAAACCTGGGGCTTATGCAGGGACGTTTAGTTCAGCCTGGGAGGAGGGGACTGGACCTGCCTGTACTGAGTCTACCAGGTTGATCTCAATCCTCGGGGGAGGCTTTGCCCTGGAGGAGGTGGGAATGGGAGGTGGGCTGGGGGGAAGGGGAGGGGGGGGCTGGTGGGGGAGAACAAGGGAATCCGTGGCTGATATGTAGAATTAAATTATATTGTAAAATAAAATGAAATAAAAGTAAAAAACAAAAACAAAAACAAGGGAGTGTCCCACAACTAGAACACATGATTTTCTATTGAGGAACCACATAGTCTCTGGCTTACGTTAATGATTAAGAAAAACAATTGGGTCCCAGTGGCCCAAGGAGCTTAAACTATTTCAATATTAATGTTAGGAGATGTGTTCACAGGTTTCAGAGTACATCATAGCTGAAACAAAGCTTTGAAGATAACTTAAGTTTAGACTAGATGTTTTTGTCAAATAGCTGTAAGGTGAAAATCCCAAGAAGACCAATAAAGTTTTGAAAGGCACATAGTTGAGTGAGGAATACTTTAGGTCAGGGGACAAGAACACAACAGTCCAGTTTTCGTTAGCTGACATGCCTTTCTTGCTAGGATGGGACAATGATTAATTCCTTAGGCCCGTTTCTGCCCTCAGCTTCCAGATATGAAAAACTGTGGATGTATGTATACACATGCTGAGGATTTAAAGTAGAGCTGATTGGTTCTTTTTCACATATGAAAGTTTAGATTTGTGATTTTTTCTAAGATTTCTTATAAGATTACCTCTTGAGATAAATAATAAAATTATTTGTCCTTTTTTTGTAACCACAAAATGCAGCCTGACAGCAAAAGAACGACTGAGAAAAATACCTTGCTCAAACACTCTGTTAATCTATAATAAGTTGCTTGGACATGAATGTATGTGGGTTTTTGGAGGCTTGCTTTTCACTAGTAATATGTAAAATGTTTAATCATGTCAGGGGTATTGAAAACATGCTGTATTTTTTACTTGTATTTATTGTAATCATTTAATAGAAAAATAGAATGAGAACACATTGTAATTTTTATATTGTTTGAAAGATTCTACTTGGGTATATAAGCTGGAATGAAAAAAATAAAGTGAATTAGAAGGAAAACATCAAGAATGAGAGAAGGAATCCACCAGGAAAGAAGTAGAGGTAAAAAGGAAGAAGAATAAGAATAAAGAAAAAGTCAGAAGGAAACCATCAAGAGGATTTGTGTGTCTTTTCCCTTATTCCCTTAGACAAAAAAGTCTTAGGTCACTGTATCCGTGGAATCCCATCAAGTCATGTGCTGCTAGAGGCTATTCCTCACAGCAGTGGTACTGTTAAATCTATTTGATGTGTGGTCAGTTGAGGTCTACAGTTTCTTTATTGATGTTTTACTGTGGGTCTTCCATTTATAAATAAAAATAGGCTATTGATCTCAGCCCCTCTTATTGTATCAGAATCCATGTGTCCTTATGTGGCCATTTGCATTTTTATGCTTTTCAGAGCCCCCACATTTGGTGCACTTATATTTATAAGTGTTATATACCCTTGTGAAATGTTTTGTCTGTTTAGGTGTAGTAGACATATCTATATTTTGCAACTAATTTTGACTTAAACTTTACTTCATCAAAAACCAAAATCCTGTATCATCTATTTTTGGTGTCCACTCCCCTGAAAGTTTGACTTCCATCCTTTGAATCTCCTTCTCTGGGTCTCTTTACTAGTGAGGGTTTTTCTTAAGGAAAATAGACAATTTGATGTATTGTTTCTTAAATGCAGTTAATTAATCTGCATCCCTTTATTGATGACTTTATGCCATTTATATTTAAAGTTTTCATTGACCTATGTTAACTTATTCCTATAAAAATAATTATAATCTCCCTGCCTCTGTCTCTGTCTCTGTTTATATACGTTATGGGTCTGGGAAGCACAATTACCACAGCATATTTTACAGGTTAGAGAATACCTTTCTTGTGTTAGGTCTCTCATCTCCTTCCACCTTTTTGAGGTAGTATCTCTAATGTAGTTTCCTCCACTCCAGGCTGGTTTGAGATTTGGGACAGTTCTCTAGTTTCTTTTTCCTCTATCATCTCACTGTAGGAATGCTGGTATCATGGATGTCCTCCAGCACATCTGGCTTTTTGTGGGTTCCAGGGTGTGGTGGTTTAAATAGAAATGTCCCTCATAAACTCATGTGTTTGAATGCATAAATAATGAGTGGCATTATTAGGAAGTATAGCCTTGTTGGAGTAGGTGAGGCCTTGTTGGAGGAAGTGTATCATTTTGAGGGCAGGATTTCAGGTCTCATATGCTCAAGCTATATCCAGTGTGTCACACAGTCTCCTTCTGCTGCCTGTGGTTCAAGATGCAGAACACTCATCTCCTTCTCTAGCATCATGACTGCCTGCATGCTGCCATGCTTCTTGCCATGAAGGTAATGTACCAAACTGTAGGCAGAAGTTTCTGTCTTGCCAGCAGCTCCCAAATAAACACACTGAGGCTTATATTAATTACAAATGCTTGGCCAATAGCTCAGGCTTGTTGCTAGCTAACTTTTACATAGATATTGACTTATATTTCTTATCTATTCTATACTATGTGGCTTGGTACATTTTTCAGTTTGGCATGATTATCTTGCTTCTCTCTGTCTGGCAACTCTCTCACTCCTCCCTTCTTCATCCCAATCAGCTTTTATTAACAATGAGAGCAACACATTTTCACAGTGTACAGTATTATTCCAAAGCATTTCCCTCCTTTTGTCTAATTAAAAAGAAAGATTTTAACCTTAACATAGTAAAACTATATATAGCAAAAACAGTTATCCATTAAGAATTACAGTTTCAATATCCAGTTCATTTGTATTTGACTAAATTAGAGAAAATACTCTATTATCCATCTTATCTTGGTGAGTCTAAAGTTTTGCAACTAATTTACCTTTTTTATCATAACTAAGGTAAACTATAATTATAACTGTCTAGTCTTCAACTCCATCAAAGACCCCAGAAGGATATAATAATATCTGAGTAAACAGGAAGTGCTTTTCAAGTGACTTCCAAAAATTGAGAGTAACAGCTGGCTGTCTGGACATTCACCTAAGTTTCTCTTTAATGTTCAGGAATCCATTCCTGCCTATAAGCCTAAAATATCTGACAGACTTTGAAAGGCAGGAAATTTTGAAGTACTGTCCTACCTTGTCTTTTCAAAATTTGGCAGTCACCTTTTGTGTGTGTCCTGCTGATCCAGTTTGGACAGTAACTGTTAGCAATTTGAGGCAAGAGCAGTTTCTTTGCCCACATAGCTAGCTTTTTCCATAAAGAAAACAAATTCTATATTGAGTTTTTTTGGTGCCCACTATCTTTGTTGAAATAGATTGGTGCTTTTCACTGTCTCCCTGTCATGAAATGCCTTAGGTGATTAAACATATTAAATTCCATATATTGTAGGACTCTGAAGTATTTGCAGACCTTCTAGCTGTCTAAATATATAAGTATGACCTTGAATACATAACTAACATGACTATAAGTTTGACTATTATGGATTACTAACTATTAAACTGTATATCTTAATTATACATCATATTTTTAAATTATCTGTATAAGCACTATACTCCAAACAAGAGTAGAAATATACATACAGTATAGCAAAATTAATTTTAACTGTGTATGCATATCATATACAAAAATTCACAGCAATGCAAAATATTTAAAACTAGTGGATTCAGTAATCTAACCTTTTATCTTATCATTTCTACATCTTCCCTTTTCCTTTCAGAAAGAGAGCTTTGAATTTAACTATTTTGTCTAGTTTTTTCTTTTTTTTTAAACTATGACCAATAGCAACTTAGAACCATTCCCCCTTAAATGATACTAAATATCCCTGACACATTTTTTTTTGGGAACGTGGGCATTGTTCTTTAGACTACTTCCTATTGTTTGTAGGTGCAGACAACATTGGATACCATTTGTAGGCAGAAGTTTCTGTTCTACCACAAGTTCCCAAATAGACACACTGAAGCTTACATTAATTACTAATATTCAGCCAATAATTCAGCCTTGCTAATAGCTCACTTCTACATTTATGTTAATGCATATTTCTTATCTATGCTTTGCCACATGACTTCGTACATTTTCTCAGTATGGCATGCCCATCTTGCTTCTCTCTATCTGTTTGGCATCTTTCTGACTCTGTCCTTCTTCTTTCCAGCATCTTTAGTTTAGTTGTCCTTTGTATACTTCCTATCTGGTGACCAGCCAATGAGCTTTTTCTTAGCAATGAGAGCAACACATTTTCACAGTGTACAGGATTATTCCATAGCACTAAACCTTTAAAAATGTAAGCCAGCTCAAATGAAATGTTTTCCTTTATAAGAGTTGCAATGGTCATGGTATCTATTGAAAGCAATGAAACCCTAACTAAGGTGGTACCAAGAGTGGGGTATTTCTTTGATAGGCTTGACCTTGCTTTTGTTTGAAGGAATGTGGATTTTGGAACTTTGGATTAGGAATGCAGTACAGTGCTTTAAATGGGGTCCCAAATAGGCCATGCTAGTATGAACACGGAAGACAGTGATGCTGAGGGTGATTTAACTGTGAAGGCGTGATTCAAGTAGTTTCAGAGGAGAAGGATTTTAGTATGCATCCTAGAGACAGTTCTTGTGATATTTTGGCAAAGAATGTAGGTGCTTTTTACCATTGTCCTGAAAGTCTTCCTTAGGTTAAAGTGAAGAGTTTTGGATTAATTTATTTGGCAGAGGAAGTCTCAGAAAACTCTTGTATTAACTCTGTCATGTGGTTACTAGTGTTCACTCTCATGAAGATCTATAATGAAAAGGAGCAATCTCAGAAAAGACATGAAATCTACACTTTGAGGAGAAATGGGGCACCAGGAAGGTAAATGGAACTAAATTCTGTCTTCAAGGAGACAAACAGATTAAAGATGAGCCTGATATTAAAAGAGAGTGGTGACATCAGGGACAGACCCTACTCAGCTAAGATTACAACTTGTGAAAATAAATTAAAGAAAAGCAAAAGGAAATTAAATAAAAATTTAAAGGAATTAGAGGAAAGCTTAGGGCCAGAAATGGTGTTGCACAACTTTAATTCTCACAATCAGAAGGCAGATCTCTAAGTTTGAGGATAGCAAATTCCAGGATATCCAAGTTTAAGCAGTGAAGGTAACCCTCTAAAACAGAAAGCTATTGAAGATGTAATTGGATGAGGGGGCCATGTTCCAGCCCCAGCAAGGAGCAGAACTTGGCAGTTTTGACCACGTGTTGGTGGCTTTCGATTGAAGGATAGAAGAGAGCACTAAGACTAAGACTAATGAGATCTGCTGAGTCCAGGTGTGTGGCAGGGCTGTCGTCCTTCTACACCTGTCAGATCCTGCCACCTCAGTAAAGCTTCCTGAAGCCCCTGGGATGGCTGCTGGGCTCCTCATCTGCTTCCACAGAACTTGGCACAGTAGCACTTTCTGCAACAAATGCATCAATTGCTTCACCCTCAGCAGGCTGTGGCTCTGGAAGTCATCCTGGCTCTTGAGGTAAAACAGCAGACAGCATGTATCTTCTGTCTGAACACGCCCACATTCTAGTGGGGGAGACTGAAAAGAGCACAGGAGATTGCAGTAAGTCACACAGGAATGTGGTTTATGGAGTAAAGGAAATCACAGAAGATAGTAGATGGCATGCATGTGTGAGTGTGCTCATGTGTGTGGGCATGTGTGTCCATATGGAGACTGGATATCAGTGTCGGGTGTTGGTGCTTTGGTACAGGCCAGAGGAATATATTGTAAGAACTCAGCTGGTTATGGCAATGCCACCTCCTGAAGGGATCAAGGAATTCTTTCAGAGGAATCCATATTTCAAGGAGCTTTTTGGTGTTATTTGGCTTGTTATATATCAGCTGTCTTCTGTTATGAAAATCATGTGTGCCTTCATAGCTTTCCCAATTGATTCTTTCCTAAGAATTGCTAAAAGTTTGGACTCATCACTATTTGTACATATATGTTCAAAGTATTTGGAGAACAACCTCAGGAAAGACTTCCTCCCCTCAGGCCCATTTGTTTCTTCTCCTTTCAGCACTGGAATCAGATATCTCCCTTAGCCACATTCAAGGACTAACAGAAATAACAGTCCAAACCACCACATAAGTATCCCAAATTAAGGTAAATTCCACAGGGCGACACTGCCTAGGTCAGGTGGACTTTAAGCAATAGCTTTACACAATTTCCTTGGATCCTCCTTTTCTTACAACCTTACTAACTTTATAGGCTTCTAAATAGGAAATTTCTTGACCTACCTTGGCAAGGGATAGTAGAGTGGTCGACTCAACAGTGTTCACAGTTTGGGCAGAGGCCTGGTGATGGGTGAGACATGGAACAGTTCTTTCCCCAGTGGTCAGCATTACCACACTTGAAGCAAGTTCCAGGCAGAGTCCATTGCTGCCCATTTCTTTGGAGACAGCCTCAGCTGCTGTTATGAGAAGCTGGTTTTTCTGTCTATCATGGGAAGCCTTTTTTTCCTTAATAACCTTAATTGCTATATTCAGCAGATCTCTCTGAGGGGTTTGATGGCAGTCACCTAATCTTTTATTAAGTATACTTGATTTGAAACAAACTTTGCTTGTTTTTAGTTACTTTCTTTAAGCTTAACATACATAAAACATTAAGAAGTCTAAATCTCATCCGTTGAAATTAATTACATACGTAGCATGACTATACACTTACTTTTGAGTACATTAAAGAATCTGATCATTTATATGGTGACTGACTGTGTCTTAATTATCTTCAACAGTTTCAAATCACATTAGTAGCTTTTTATAATATTTGGATTTACTGTTTTATTATTCTTACATTTCGGTCTTTCTTTAAATTAGATTTGAAGATCCTTTAGTATCAAAATAAAACAATAATCCCTAAATACAGTTTACAGAGAGACTGGGAACCTTACTTCTCCTGATCCATCAATTACGTGCCTTTGTAGAATTTTGTATGACTCTTTTATCCAAATAGCTAAAGTTTAACAATGTTAGCAAAGACAAAGAGGCTGGACATACATTGTCAAGTCAGGTTTTGCTTGCCTGAATGAATCTTAAAAAGTCATAAACCTTATTCCTCAAACATGTTTCTTATCTAAAACTTGTATTGTTTTTTTAGAAACCTGGTTGGTGTTGAACACAGGAAAGACATAAGTGGTTAGATATACATCTCTAAGTCAGTTTCTGTCAACCTGAGTAGACTTTTATAACCTTAGGATTTCATGAACTTTAATTTTCAAGCATGTTTTTCAAAGTCTTATTTTCTATAAGCCTTGTTCATGATTTGTCCTCATCTGTTATTTTTTCTCAACATTATACAAATGTCCATCCCAATCCATAATGGACTGGAGGCCTGCTGATGCCTCTTTAGTCTAAAAAAAAAAAAGGAGATACAATGGTAAGCAGAAGGCTATGTAGGATTTAAAAGTTTTATGGGTGTTACCTTAGTTGGTTTATATCACGTGGTCACCTTAACCAAGATGGCAGTGAAGTCACATGGCATGTCATCTTTTTAACTGTAGTAAAGATGGTTGCCAGCCACATGGCTGCTTCCATCCTGATGAGGTCATCAGCCAAGATGACAGCAAGCCACGTTGTGGTGATTTACTCCAAGGTGAGTTCATCATGTGCACCCTATTTTTCTTTTTCTTTTTTTTTTTTTTTTTTTTTTGGTTTTTCGAGACAGGGTTTCTCTGTGTAGCTTTGCGCCTTTGCTGGAACTCACTTGGTAGTCCAGGCTGGCCTCGAACTCACAGAGATCCGCCTGGCTCTGCCTCCCGAGTGCTGGGATTAAAGGCGTGCGCCACCACCGCCCGGCCTATTTTTCTTTTTAAAATCATCTGTTTTCATAAACAGAAGTTGAATCCAAGTTACCTGCAAGCACGCTGCAGATTTCTAACTATCAACCCTTCAGTTAAAAGTTTTGGTTACAGATATTAAAGATTTTCTTTAAAACCACACCCAATGAACTTACACATTCTGAGATACAGAAATTGTATGCACTGTTCCTACAAATATTGAGTTGAATTTTATACTTTAGAAAAGTTTTAGAGACAGAAGTGAGGGAAGTATATAGAGGGTCCAATAAAACCTTGAAAGGGAGTGTAAGGTAAGCAGCAGTAATCCCTATGGGAAATATGAACTCAAATAGCTGAGTTCACTTCTCAGCTATTTGAAAACACGGGTTGCCTTTCCCTGAGCTGCTCTGTTTTGCTCTCCTCCTTGTCATACAGCCTGGTCACCTGACTGATCAAGATGGACATTTGGAGGAAATTATAAACAAGCGTGCTTCAGTCTGAAGAGGAAGGACCATAATTCAACTCCAAAGCCAATTTTTTAAAAAATAAAGTAGTATAGCATGTAATGATTTTTAGTATTATCCATACCCAAAGGACATCTGTATGTTTATAAAATTGAATTTAGTCATGGGGGAAAGACTGGAGCAAGGAGAGCATGGAAGTCTTCATGTTAAGAGATATTTGAAAGCGGAGATCAGAGAACCTTTAGACATAATGAATTTTGGGATTATTTGCTTGTGTCATGGCAGAAATGGTGTCAATCTGTGAGAATTTGGGGATCATGTGTACTACCATTGGCAATCCAGCTATTTTAAGGCCAACCAGTTTTCAGAAAGACAGTGAGGCTTTAGGAACATCTGGGTTCCAGGAGGGAACTTAGACTGAAACCTGCAAGACAAAGGGACAGAAGAAGCTTCAGGAGGGAGCAGAAGACAGGTGGGGAGGGAGCCAGGAAGCAGACAAGGAAGTGATGGGAGAGACTTGAGGAAAGGGGATAGCAGGTGGGAAGGGTGAGGAGGACAAGAGAGAGGAGGGTAAGTGTCCTGGTGACTATTCCAATCTGGGCATCACCAAGTGAACTGAGAGACTTGTCAGAGAGATGCCCCAAATCACAAATAGAGGCATCTATGTCGAAGTCAAGGACAGAGAAGTTCTGAGGTGACATCAGGCAGTTTGTATGGGTGACAGAAGCAAATCCTAGAGGGAAATGCCACAGGGAGTAAGATGAAGCCACTGTGCACCTACCTGGAATAAGAACAAAAGTTGTCAGAACATTGGCTGTCACGTCAGCAGTGGGAGGCTGTCTTCCCTGGACAGTGACTGGAATGACCTTGGCCTGGCATATAGTTCTAGAAGGGTAAGTGTTCATCACCATCATGGTGGGGAAACATGGCAACAGGCAAAATGTTGATTGAAGCAGTTGGAAGCTCACATCTGGAGCCACCAGCAGGAAATAGAGCCAGTAGGGAGTGACCTAAGGCTTAGGAATATCAAAGCTGACTCTAGTGACATACTTCCTCTAGCAAGGCCACACTTCCTAAGTCTCTGCCAATAACACCAACTGAGGACTAAGTATTCAAATTCCAGAGACTGTAGGAGACATTTATCATTCAAACCACCATACAAAGATAGTCTAGGAGCCCCATAGCTTCTGGCCTCCCCATAGGTTCATGGTTTCAAATCTTGGCACTGACCCTTGTTTACTATGTGACGTGAATGAATCACTTTGCCTCCATGAACATCAGTTACTTCCTGTAGTTATTAGGGTGTGGTAAACTGTGAAGGAGACCTCATGATTTGCAGCCTCCTTGACAAGAAATGGAATCAGGGACCAGGTGGGTGTCACCAGGACCCTGGCCTCCCCAACGAGAATAAGCTTTTTAGAATCTGATAGGTGATGGCCAGGTGCTAAGTAGCAATGGGAGGGCTAAGTGAGACTGGAGAGGATAAGGGCCCCAACTGCCCCTGAGGAAGAGACAGGCAGGAAAGGGCACAGCCACCTGAGCTGGTCTGTCTATGCTCCTTCATCTCTTCAAACAGGGTGGTCCTCATTCTGCACCAGTCCTTAGGACCACTGAAGAGACATGGCAAAAGTCTGAGTGAGGTTGTGTTCAAGAATGACCCCATCCCACTGCCTATCTGGTGCATAGTAGGTGCTCAATACACATTTTGAACATGTGTAGGTGGATGGTTTGGGGTTCTGCCACAGTCACACAGGGGCTGTGTGGCCTCTCTCTTCATGCTCCCACAACTCTGTGCATAAAGGAAAGCTGTAAGGTTATGATCTGATGGTCCTTCCATCTCTGGATCTGTCCCTGTCACTCAGCTACCATCTCACCCCACACATAGCCCACAACCTGCCAACAACTCCTAATGCCAGAAGAGAAGAAAGCCACACAACAGGGTGCAGTTAGGATTTTATTGCTATGGTAGTGATAACTAGTTTGGAGACCACTGAGGAAAGAAGAAAGTCTGGGCTCAGGCACAGTTTGCGTGGCTCATAGAAGAAATTACGAGAGGAAGATGCCACGGGGAGTCAGATGAAGCCATTGGGCACCAACCTGGAATGAGAACACAGGGCTTCAGAACATTGGCGGTCACAGCCACAGTGGGAGCTGGCTTTCACACACAATGATTGCACACAGACTGGCCTGGCCCTGCTGTCCTCACTCTTGCACAATGCCCAATATGGCTGAGGCCATGGAGAAAAGAGAGGCAGCTGTGGATTTGTGGTCTAGTTCTGGCACCTTACTCCAACCCCTCCTTATCCCTTCTTCTGGAGCAATGGAAGATTAGAAAAGATTGAGTAGAGGCCTTGCCCAAGTCAGGGTGAGAGTTCAGGCCACAGTCAAGTGTCTGTGCACAAAGTTAGAGCTCAGTTACTAACACTGTGTAAAATGTTTGAGGATCAAAGAGCCTAGCTCAGTCAGCAAATAATTTTCACTTTGGAGTGGACATAAATGTTAACATCTTCAGATGCACAAGGCACATTGACCCAGCTGAAAGTTATTGTAAGCAAATGCATGATTATGGCTGGAGGGGTCCATCCTCCTGCCTCAGCAATGGAATGGAACAGCCCATAGACTCAATGTGGATCTCATGATTCTTGAGCCCTTAGCATGTTCCAGGCTCTCAGCTAAACTTGTGTATTTTCTCATGTCTTTATCCCAGAAGCTGATAAGTGCGGGTCTCTACTGTTCTAATGCACAGATGTGGAAACTGAGGCCTCAAAAGCTTCAGAGTGACAGCACTGATAGTAGAGACAGAGTTGATCCTTTAGTCTAGTCTGATTGTGTGTTCCACCATGCTGCTTACCAGGTGTAGGAACAGGATTAAAGTCGGGTCCTAAAGCCTCCCTGAGAGCCCAGTCTGCTGGGATGGATGAGTCTTACCTGCCTGATGAACCAGAGATGTCCTCCATTGTTTCATTTGAGCATTTCCACATGGTCACATAGGGCTGGCTGTTCTGGCTTTCTCTTTCAACCCTTAATGAACATTGGAGTTTCAAGGTCATGGTGGTGTTGTCCCTGGGATTATCATTAGGCCTGCAGAAAATAAAAGTCCCACTGAACACAGGTCTAGAAGACTTTTCAGGCTGCCCTGGTTTTCATCTTCTGAGTGGATGCAATGAAGTGTGTCTAAAGGCATTGTAAATAGCATGTGGGTAATGTCAACATGTTACCTATTCTCCACAAAACTTTCATATTTGTATTATATTTCTCTAGGTCATGCATGTTCAGCACATGTGAGCTTTTTACTTGGCATTACACTAAGAATGAAGATAATTGCTAACATTCACGACACAAATTACCTGTGTTCATTTCAAGTGTTACAAGAGGTTTAACCCATTTAATCACTACAACAGTGCATAGAGATAAATCACACTCTTTCAGAGTGAGGAGACCTAGGCATAGGGAGGTTAAGTAAGTGTACCCAAGATCTCACAGCTCACGGCTTCATAAGTGCATGGACTTCATACAGGCCCTATGCCCCCCACTGCTCATAATGGAAGCCAGGCTCTCACATGTACTGGACTAGTGCTCTCCCTGAAATATACCTCCGGACCTGAAACTCTCTTGCACAGGTTCTTGACTTGGTCATTTCCTTATCTGTCTGTTTAAATTAAATGTTTTAAATTATATTTTTCTTGTTCATCTAGTCTATCCATAATCTCTGCGTTCTAGTTTCTATGAGAAACCATATGTCAAAAATGAATGTGGCAAAAGTTTGAGGCAGATTCCTGATGTTTGCCTCTGACCTCCACCATCACTTGTGAGTAAATATGTGATTCCGTATACAATCATATACACACATGCAAAACACACACAGAAGTATGTTGCATAGTGCATTCTTTTGAAAGAGATTTAAGGTGACCTGTTTTCACTAGAATACTTTAAAGATTGGGTTTTTAGGCCTCAGTGGGTCTCCACTTTTACAGATTAGGAAACGGAGGGCAGAGGTCATGAATTACCTGGGAATGAAGTGCCTACTCAAAATGACCAGGTCACCAGCGCACCCTCTAAATCCAAGTGACATCTACTCACATAAGCACAGAAGCATCCACAACCAGGGACATCTTCATCCCTGGGCCGTTGTCGTTGGAAGACGGGCCAGCTTGCAAGTCCAGGATTAGCATGTCATTGAGTCGAATCCTGCCCAAACCACAAGTGCACTCTAGTCATCCCTCCTGCAATATTTGAAGTCTCCTCACCACCCTCGGTCCTCACTACATCCTGTTCAGAAATGTGAGCCTCTACACTCTCAAGGACAGTCACAGACAAAGGAAACAACAGGCAGCAGAGCCAGAACTTGAACCCAGGACCGAGTGACTCAAAACTCTAGAAAGCCACTGCTTGAAGTAATGGGGTGTGGATTCCAGCTTCCTGTCCCTCAAGGAAACTTAGACTTTTACTTCTGACTAAATTTGAAGGAAGAGTTATTCTTAGAGAAAGGCTTTCGGTACCACCATGCAGGTGGAGATGGGGAAAAATGGAACGTTTACCTTGAGCCTGAAATCACAGACTGTGGGAAAACAGACATGTGAACTGTCCAAACTGGCCTATAGCTCTGCCTCAAACTTACTCAAGCTCTAATGCCTTGTCTTGGAACTCCTTAGCTCTGTGAAGAAGACAAGGCTTATCCATGGGTCTTTGACATTGAACTGGCCTCCCCAGAGTGGTAGTCCCCTTTCTGAGAGCAAAGAAGCACCAACTCACCTCATATTATTCGTAAATAAAGGGAAGTTAAATCTTTTGGAAACACGTGAAATCCTAGGTGCTATGACTTTGAATTCGACACTCCGGAACTTTAACTGAGATTCCTCAGTAAATTCTAGCAGCATATTCATGTTCTGAAAGATCTCTGTCAGAAAAGTCATAAATCAATCTCTGCACCACTAGTCAATTAGCTCCCATCAACCTGGTCTCAGAGAAGTCTCTTTCCTTGCACTGTTTCATTCAGTCTCTGCCACAGCTCAGTGAGAAAGGATTGCCACCATCTCCATTGTACAGAAGATGAACCCAAGATTCCTAAGATTAGGAAATGTGTCCACACAGCTGGGGCCATGCAATGTTTCCAGGTTGACTTCATAATAATATTGATCACTTAACAAAAACAATTGGTCAATTTTCCAAGCAATGGAAGCAGATTGTGTATGCCTGTTTTCAAGGGTGACTTGAGGATCTGTTGCTCTTAATGAGATTGTTATTGTGAGTTTGAGAAACTTAGTCAAGCACTTGAGAGATTAAACCAAGAATTGGAAAAACCTAGAACCAGGAAAGAAACATAGAGGGCAAATATTGCTCCAACCAGTGAAAGTGGGAAATAGGAGTCCCAACATGACAGCTTAGAATTTGGCCCAGAGAAAATGACATTGGAGCAGGAAATAGAATCCTAACAGAAGGTCTCAGAGAACAACCGTGAAATGCATAAAATAGGTGTCATGTGCCAGACTGCATGTGTGAAGTATTAGGGATGTTTATGTAGAAAATGTCTCTACTGGGAAACAAAGAAATTATTAATCAGAGACAAAATAGAATGAATCAACAACAACAGCAACAACAATCCCCCTGTCTTTTTAAAATGAGCCATGACTTAAAATGATACTTTAAAATATTGATTGGAAAACAGTTTCGCCTGTTAATTTCTCCACAGTCTGTAACCTGTTTCATTTCTTTGGGTGTAAAGCCGTTTAGATTAGGATCGTGATGTCATAACTGTTTTGTCTCACTTGTACAGTGAAGTTTCAGTTCATCCTTCAGCTTTATTTATTTATTTATAATTATTTAAATTGTAAAATTATTTAGCTTTAGGTCAAATAATTTAAAAATTATTTAAAGTAATTTCATACTCCTGTGAGGACTAGCTTTTGTTTCTGTAGACTGCTTTCCTTTTCTGTATTGAGTATCTCTAGTGCTGTCAAAGGTTTCACATCTTCCATTGGAGTGTTTGTAATGCTTACATGCATACATACATACATATATACACCATCATACATACATACATGCATACATACATACATACACACATCATACTTATATACATACATACATACATACATACATACATACATAAAAATATACAAGTGGGTTTGAATTTTTTAAAGTAAGGACTTCATGTATGACTATATATGATCTGTGATTCCAATTCAGTGTTGAGACAGCAGAGTTGGCTCAACAGTGCTTGCTTCTCCTGCAGAGGACTAGACTTCAGGACCCAGTATCCCACTGAACAGTTCATAACCATCTGTAACTCTCAGGATCCGAAACCCTCTTCTGTCTTCTGTGGGCGCACACACAGATGTGCATACAGAGATACACATACATGAATAAAAATAAAATCTTAAAAACCATTTTAACAAAACATATAATTTCAATACTGCCTCTTGGCTCTGTCCTGACAGGATCTATCTATTATAATGATGCAGACAAGGCCACCTTAGCGAGCACTGCTTAGATAGCTCCGTCTCACCCCACAACTCCCTAGTAACCTTGAATCTGACACCCATTTCTCTCTGCTGCAGTTCTCCAGCTGGGAAATGAGAGGATAGCTCCTTCTTCATCTTTGAAATTTTCCTAAACATTGACAAGGTTTGAAGGCAGCACATGCAGAGCTTTTCTCTGAGATCTGTTTGTCAGTTAACAGGCAGGGTTCTTCTGTAGTAGAGAACAGAGGTGCCATTACATAGACAGTGGAGGGAGTTTATGGTCATCTAAGCCAGGTGTGACCTTCATTGCCAGCCAGTCAACAAGATCAACAAGAAAAGGTCAAGAAAATTACAGAAACATATGCTAATAACTTTGACACAACACTTTAAAGTATGTAAACCAGTAGTAAAGATATGAAAAATGAGAGGATGGTTAGAATTAGAGAAATGCAAAGTGAGATGAGTCACATTTTCTCATCTCTGATAATGGCAAACCAGTTAAAGGTGTCCAGTTAGTGCAAGAGAGCAGTGTGGGAGACAGGGTCCCTCAAACTGCCAGAGAAAGTGAATAGGGGATATTTGTCAACAGTTTAAATAATTTAAAATACAAACTTTAGAAATTTTGAAATCTCACTTTGAAGAATTTATCCTGTGCATATACTGGCAAGACTCTATTAGGATATGATGTCAACACATTGTTCATGTCTAAAAATACAAGTGAGTGACAGTAAGCCACCAATAATGGGCAACACTGCCCCCTCCCAACACTCTCTGCTCTTGCACGTATAGTGTATAGTTATTAGGTTTACTCCTGGAATCTGGTGGCATCTTTACTGATTAATTTCCAGACACAGAATTCAGAATGTCCAAATTATTCAGGTTAGTGCCAACACTACCTGAAAGTGATGCTGAGGTCCCAGTGAGCAGGCCGCAAAGGACAACAAGGCTCCCAAGTTGGAACATCTTTGGTCCTGACACCTGTATTGTCATAGAGGAAGAAAAGGAAACAAGAATCCACAGTGAACACCTGTCACTCTCACACTTGACCTTCCAACAAGACACATGTGCTTCTGTTCACAATAGGTAAGAAATGGAACCAGCAGAGATGGCCACCATTGCCAGCAGATAAAGAAATTGAGGCCAAGTGCACTAGGGAATTTTATTAAGCCATGAGGAAAAATGAAATCATGACATTTCTGGGAAAGGAATGGAATTGGAAGTCATTTTGCTAAACAAGATTATCCAGATTCAGAATGGCAAAATACCCCATTTTTGTCTTGTAAAAATGTATTTGAATATGTTGGACATGTGTGAAGTCATAACATAAGGAGACCATGAGAGAAGAATAAATCCTAAGGAAAGAGCAGAGGGGGAGGGAGACAAAGAACAAAGAATGCTTGTGACAGGAAGGTAAAGGGAAGGAGGTAGAGATTAGCAAGGGGTGGGGATGGGGAAGGACAGCAGGGGAGGGTGAGGGATAGGAACTAAGCATGTAGGGAATGCCACAGTGAAAGCCACTAATGGTGAATTTAAAAACAACAGACACAGCTACATACAATAATAACTGAGAAAGACAGTTGGTTTGTTGTGGAGATGAGCTGTCAAGGTTGGGAGGGAGAGAAACTTTAGAGACACAGCAAGGGTCCGGAGGGGCGGGGCTTAGAAAGACAAGCTGACCCAAGCTCTTCATGCTCAGGTCCTTTGTGCTAGCTGCCTTCGCAGCTTGAGACCTATTTCCTCCTTGATTTATTACCTAACTCTGTTCTCTTGCTTCAGGGAAACTTCACCCCTTCCAAGAAGCCAGCTTCAGACCCCTCCCCAGAGAACAGTTCAAGGCTCCCAATACCGGGCTCCACTAAGCTTGGGGCCACACTGTCCTTAGGGAAATAGCTATGGCCTTTGTCACTGTTGAGCATAGACTCCAGGAAGAAGCCTTTCTCCATAGACTGAGACAAGTCATTGATGAATAAAATCTGATCAGTCAACAGAATCATGAACCTAGGTTGTCTTTAGTCAGACACAGTATCATCTATGTCTTCAAATCTGTTAGAGTCAAAACTTCCCTAGCACAGATAGTGCCTTCCCTCTGCTTCTTGCTTCAAAGCCTCTTGAAGACCCTCATGTGGGGGTTTACACTCTCAGAGCTACTTACTTGTTTGGAGGAGGATGCACACAAAATACTTGTTTCTCTGCACTGTCTCCTGGGATGTTGCGTTGCAGTGGCCCTTATATAGTGTCACAGGATTAGAAGCAAGTTCTCATTTCAGAATGTTCTAGGAGACTCCAAAGAAAATACCTAAGGTTAGCCAAGATGTTCCAACCCAAAGGTCACAGAGCATGCTTGAGTGGCAGGGTTGGACAGTGATGACCTTGTGTCAACACTAAGACCCACAGTTGTGGACCTTGACGCTGCCATGAAGTGTTGGGTTCAGTGTGAGCTGGAAAGAGGACCCAGAATGTTTGAATAGGAGACTGATCTTGTGGGAAAGCTCATAGTGTTTGCCTAGGCCAGTACATTTTATCATTAGGAAACTCAGAGGTAAAGACAGCTGCTTGTGGTCATGCAATAAGCAGGGTAGAATTGTGGCTCCCACATCGCTCTGCCCATCCTTTCTATGGTCCTTTTCTGCATCTGAATGCCCTTGTGATCCCTCTTGGACAGACCCATCCTCTATGAGTGGGTGCTGTGACCTGTCAATCACAAGAATTCCCCCAACCTTTCTGACTCAAGTACATGATTCAATACTAGATACACAGATGATTTTGCTTAATGCTCCCCCACTAGGTTATTGCTCAGTGTAGAAAATTCCAGCAATACTAAAAATAAAGGAGGAAAAAAGTGGGATCATGACCACTGTGTTGTCGATGGTTAGTGTTTTTTCTTTATGGAGACATCAAAGCTGGTTGAATAATTCACATCCTTCTTACCTTGATATTGGGCATATTGATAGTGTGGCTGTGTGACCCACTTGTTGCCATTGAATAGAATTTAGATGTTGGATGAATGCAGAAGCCAGGATGGCTCTGGGCAGAAAGGGGGGGACCCAGCTCCCTTAGTTTAACAGGATAAAACTAAGAAGCAAGGAAGAATTAGGGTATGATATGAAAACTCATGGACTCTGTCTGACTTAGGTTATAGCAGGATCCAGGTCCTGAAATGATGCCCTTTATTTCTTATTCTTAATAATGGTTTTATTCTCTAATGGACTTTGGCAGATTATTGTAGTTGAAGAATGTATGGATGAATACAGACAAGGAGGTTCTGTGGACATTCACCTCCTGTGTGGTTGGAGATAATGTTTATTGCCATCCATGAGCATGTGACTTAGACTCCTTCTTGCATGACCCGTCCCGCGGGCCAGGTTATTGGGGAGAACCCGAGGAGGCACCTCCTGAAAGATCAATGGGGGCGAGAGAGAAAGGAGACCAGGCGCATAAGGGAATACAGAGTCAGTCTGAGTCGTGTCAAGGTCTCGTTTATTGACTGGGTATTGAGGCTTATAAGCAGGGCTTCAGGCAGGGAGGGGGAACAGGGGAAGCAAAAGGAGAGAAGAATGGAAAATTCCTAAGGAAGGGTGAGGTCGCTTTGGTCCCAGGCCCCTGCAGCTGGCTGATTAGCACATACTCCAGGAAGTTGTACAGCCCGAGGTTAGGCCAGGAACCTGTTTTTGCAAGGTTTGATAAAGTAAGGAAGGTCACACAAAATTCAAGACACAGCTGTCCGGAGTCGGTCTCCAACACTTGCAGGCAGAAAATGTGTTTTCTTCATGCTAGCCCATGTCTCTTCTGGAGTCTGTGAGATGAATCAGCAGGAGAGGCACTTCCTTCATGGGCCCAACGACTCATGTTTGCTTGGCAGAGCACACAAAAAAGTGCAAGAGGATGCGACAACTCCTTACAGTTATGCTCTGATATCAACAGGCACATGGTCACACATGCACCTTCACTCATACAGGGACATCAGCCAGACACATAAACACAGAATAAAAGCAAAAATGTAAATAATATAGAGATGTTCCTTAGGCCATATAGATGTGGACTCAGACCAAAGCTGGTATCTGGCCTCCCTAGGATGTCAGGGACAGAAAGAGCTGAACTATAGGACTCAGTGATGACTGCCATCTAACATTTTGTGAGCTCATCCTGTTCTGACCTTAGGAGCCCAAGCTATATCTCCAAATCCTGTGACTTATGTGCACAGCTCTTCACAGGGTGGATTGCAGAAGCATAGACCCCTGTAAGCTGTTCTAGCATGCAGCCTCTGGGGGCAGCATTAAATAGGACTCAGTCTTCCTGAAGCTAGATGAAGCCATTTGCCTGTGGTTTGAACTTTAGGCTAGATACACTTCATTAATCTAGTCATCAGGAGGTGAGTTTGAAGCCTCATTTTCCATTGAAAGAGGTTTCTGAGAGGCCCCCAGGTGTCAAGGTTGTACAGGGGTGGAACCCAGTGCTTGGGTCCTTCCACCTACATCAAGCATCAGCAGGATGGCAGGACAGGACTGTCCCTAGGGTTGTATCTCTTGTTTTTCCACAGGCCCCATTGTTTGAATTGGTCACCAACGGTGTGCCCATGTCAAGTCAGAGCAGCACAGAAACAAGTGGGAGCTGGGGACAGCATAGAGCGGGTCACTGCTATTTACCAAGTCCTTAGGGCCTGTCCTCAACATGAGGTGACCTTAGCAAAGGACAGTATGAACTTGTGATTCTCAGAGCTCTGGCAGTCACAGCCTGCTGTGGCCTTGCATGGCTTGCTTCTGTATGCAGACTCTCTGACTGTCTGCCTGCCACCATGTTCCACAAACCCATGAAAAGCCTGTTCCGGCTATGGGGCACAGATCCAAGGGCCATGCTGAAATCCTGTTATGAGGGTTTTTCACACCTCAGGAACAGAGCCTGGGTGTGCTGGATTTGGATGTGTTTACCTCATTTGTCTTAGCTGTTAAATAGTTTAACTGATGCCTTGTACCTGGATGTTCTTGGCATGACAGGCAGAGAAGTGTGTGAGGCACCATGATGGTGGTGAGGGGAACTGGAGCGGTCTGTTCAGAACCTCTCACTCTTACTATGGGGACCTGGCTTCAAATCCTCACTCTTCCCACTCCTGGCTGAATGAACTAGGATGGGGTGTCGTCCTTCACTGTGAACTGGGACTGGAAACTGCCCCTCACTTCCCTGCTATTCACATGCAGAGAAAACAGGTAGGAAACATGTGTGAATGTCCTCAGACTGGGCTGGCTTGCACATGGCTGACAGTAATGTCTGCAATTACATTACATAGCACACACAAAGGGCTCTTGTTAGGGAGAGAATAGGCTTCCAGAGGCCATCTTAGGCCTGTGCTGGCTGCTCTGAGTCACCTTGGAAAGAGCATCCCTCTGTGTACAGAAAGTCTCCTTGAATGTAAAGTACTTCTCTGTTAGGGTCAAAGACTGGGACATAAGTGTTGTGGGATAAATTTCTAATTGAAATTCTCATGTGAAGCATTAAGAATTATCTGTCCTGGGCTAGGACATTCTATTCCCAACATGTGTTAATCTCCAGTCCTGAGAGCTTCCTGGTTCTACTGACCCTAGCTCTTAATTTGTTACTAATCAGAATTCACTGCACTGTTTGTTAAAGGCTACTGAGACCATAGAGGCCAATCTTGAGGTTGGGTCATACAGGAACCAGGCTTGGATGTAATAAGAGGCTCTGTTTCTAGATTTCCCTACCCAGAAGGACAGAAGCATTTCACAGACCATCTCACAGTACAACAGACACAGACGTGGTCCACCACACTCCTAATGCCATGTCATTTTTAAACTTGGGTGGGTTCCTTATTGTGGATTTCCACTCTAACCTGCAAAGTAATTTTTGATCCAAGTGATAGAACAGAGTGACAGCTAGAACACATGAATTTCTATTGAGGAACCACATAGACTCTGGCTTAGGGTAATGATTAAGAAAAACTTTGAGTCCCAGTAGCCCAAGTAGCTTAAATTCTTTTAATCTTAATGTTCGGTGATGTGTTCACATGTTTCAGAGTACATCATGGCTGAAACAAAGTTTTGCAAATAACTTAGGTTTGGACTAGATGTTTTTGTCAAATAGCTTTAAGGTGAAATTGTATTTGACAGAGGAAGTATCAGAACAGCCTAGTATTGACTCTGTCATGTGGTTACTAGTGTTCACTCTTATGAAGATCTGAATTGAAAAGGAGCAAGGTCAGAAAGGAAAAATAAAATCTACACTTTGAGGAGAAATGGGGCACCAGGAACTGGAATGGAGCTAAATTTCATGTTCAAGGGGATAAACAGATTAAAGACAAGCCTGATATTAAAAGAGAGTGGTGACCTCAGGGCCAGACCCCACTCAGCTAAGACTCCAACTTGTGAAAATGAATTAAAGAAAAATGAAAGGAAATTAAATAAAAATTAAAAGGAATTAGAGAAGAGCTTAGGGCCAGGTGTGGTGTTGCATAACTAATTCCCACACTCAGAAGGCAGATCTCTAGTTTGAGGATAGCCTGGTCTACAGAGCAAATTCCAGGATATTCAAACTTAAGCAGTGAAGGTAACCATTGAAAACAGAAAGCTATTGAAGATGTAATTGAATGAGGGGCCATGTTCCAGCCCCAGCAAGCAGCAGAACTTGGCAGTTTTGGCCACATGGTTATGACTTTCAAGTCAAGGATAGAAGAAAGGAGTTATGGAGTCTCCCCCATGACTAAGGAGAGCTGCTGAGGCCAGGTGTGTGGCAGGGCTGTCATCCTTCTACACCTGTCAGATCCTGCCACCTCAGTAAAGCTTCCTGAAGCCCCTGGGATGGCTGCTGGGCTCCTCATCTGCTTCCACAGATCTTGGCACAGTAGCACGTACTGCAACAATTGCATCCATTGCTTCACCCTCTCCAGGCTGTGGCTCTGGAAGTCATCCTGGCTCTTGAGGTAAAACAGCAGACAGCATGTATCCTGTGCCTATTGTGGGACACCAGCCTCAGTGCAGATAGGAGGGGCCCGGACCTGCCTCAACTGAATGTACCAGGGTGTGCTGACTCCCAGTGGGAGACCTTGCATTGGGGGTGGTGGAAATTGGGGCTGGGTTGTGGAGGAAGGCTGGGGCCAAGGAGGAGGGAGGAGAAGGTAATCTGTGGTTGGTATGTAAAATAAATGGAAAAAAATCTCTTAATAATAGAAAAAATGAAAAAAAAAATAAAGTGGGTTCCAAGACAACCAGGACACAGGAAAAGTGTGTCTCAAAAAAAATATAGAAAAATAACACAAATAAAAAGTTATACTTTTGAGTAAAAAAAAAAGTTATAAAGAGAAGCCAGTCATAAAGCTGCTGATCCATTTAAATGGCACAGTGGAGAGATCCCATTAAAGTAGATAGTTCTCTTTGCCTATCCATCTCTCTAAAGGGGAGAGTGTTGACTGAGCTTCCCTGCTCTCTCTAGCTGAGATTTTGCGGGGGACCTCAGATTTTTTCCTGAAACCACTTACAACTTGTATAAACTTTAAACTTATATTTTCTTTTATCTGGAAACATCCAGTAATTTACCAGGACACATAGGCGGTTGATTACTGAGAGCAGACATTGAAGAAGTAGTTTTTCTTTTAAAATTAAAGAACAATAATGAAGGGATATAGCATGCCTGAGCATGGCAAACATGGCTCTGGCAGACCTTGCCTTCCCCTATTCCCTCTGCCTTGCTAAACTGTTAGATCACATTCCTAAATTAGCCACCAAGATCTATTTCCTTATTTTTCCATTTACTCTGAAGCTGACCACCAAGGTCCAGTTATCAAGGTCCAGCAATCTTCTGCCCCCCTTGGGCTGCCCTTATTAAAATGCCCAATCGAAACCAACCAACCAATCCTTACAGGCCATTTCCCTTTTTCCTTTTATAAACTGCCATTTGCCTATGGAACATGTGTGTCTTCTCTGTAGTCAGAGGTAGGCAGTCCTTTGTCCCTCCAGGACAAAAATAAGCAAGGAGAGAAAAGAAGGCTTCAAGTTAAGAGACACTTGACACTGGAGAGCCGAGAAACTTTCGAGATAATGGATCTGGGATTATTTGCTTGTGCCATGGCAGATTGTTTCAATCTGTGAGAATCTGGGAATCATGTGTGCCACCTTTGGCAATCCAGCTATTCTAAGGCCAAGCAGTTTTCAGAAAGACAGTGAGGTTTAGTAACATCTGAGTTCCAGGAGGGAACTTTGGCTAAAACCTGCAAGACAAAGGGACAGAAGAAGCTTCAGGAGGGAGCTGAGAGACAGGTGGGGAGGGAGCCAGAAGCAAAAGCAGGAAGTGATGGGAGAGACTTGAGGAAAGGAGGTAGGAGGTGGGAAGGGTGAGGAGGACAGGAGAGAGAGGAGGGTAAGTGTCCTGGTGACTATTCCAATCTTGCCATCACCAAGTGAATTGAGAGCCTGGTCAGAGAAATGCCCCAAATCACAAATAAGGGGCATTTCTGTGCAAGTCATGGACAGAGCAGGCAGTTCTAAAGTGACATCACGAGGTTTGTGTGGGTGACAGAATCAAATCCTAGGGGGAGATGCCACAGTGGGTAAGATGAAGCCACTGTGGCACCAACCTGGAATAAGAACAAAAGTTGTCAGAACATTGGCTGTCACGTCATCTGTGGGAGGCTGTCTTCCCTAGACAGTGATGGGAATGACCTTGGCCTGGCCTCACTGTTTCCACTCATCTCCACAGTGTCTAGGACAGATTACGCCACAGAGGGGGGCAGCTATGGATGTGTGGTCTTGTCTGACACCCAGCCCTGAAACCTCCTCATCCCTAATCCAAGTGACATAAACTCACAGACGCACAGAGGCATTCACAACCAGGGGCATCTTCAGCTCCACACCTTTGCCCTTGGAAGACAGGTCAGCTTGCAGGTCCAGGATGCTGAGTTCACTGACCTGCATCCTGCCCCAAACCCATAAGTGTCCTCAGGGCATTCCTCTTTGCAGCACATGCGCCTCTCAGCTTTGCCTCTTGTCCTCACTACATCAGCTTATGAATTTGAACCTCTGCCTTCTCAGGTTCAGTGGACTACTGAGGGAGGGAAATATTGGATCTCAGAGTCAGAACTTGAACCCAGGACTGTGTAACTCAAAACTCCATGAAACCACTGCTTGAGACTGAGGGCTGTGGATTCCACCTTCCTTTCCCTTCAAGGAACTTGGACTTATCCACCTGGTTGTATTTGGAGAAGAAAAGAGTCATTCTAAGAGAAAGTCTTTAGGGACCTAGATGTAGGTGGAGATGAGGACAAATGGAACTTTCACCTTGAGCCTGAATTATAGATTGTGGGAACCCAGATGTGTGAACTGTCCAAACTGGGCCTGTAGCCCTGCCTCAGACTTTCTCAAGCTCTAATGAAACTTGTTTCAGAACTCCTCAGCTCTGTGGGGGAAGACAAGTTTTACCCATCTGTCTTTGACATTGAACTGGCCTCCCCAGAGGGGTAGTGTCTTTTCTGGGAGCAAAGAAGCACCAACTCACCTCATATAATTCTGAGGTAAAAATAGGTTTAATCTGCTGTAATGTAGTGAGTTCGAAACTCCTATAATGCTGTTAATGGCCACATCAGAGTTTCCGGAAGTGACTCCACATCCATCTTCATGCTCTGAAGGACTTCTGTCAAAAACAGTCATCAGTCGGTGCCGGCACCACTAGGGAGTGAGCTCCCATCCTCCTTGTTTCAGAGTCCGTTTCCTTTGCTGTTTCATTCAGTCTCTGCAACATCCCAATGAGGGAGGGTTGCCACCATCTCCGTTGTCCAGATGCAGAACCTGAGACTCCCCAGGAAATGTGTCCACACAGCTGGGTCCATGCACTGTTTCCAAGATGACTTTGTAACAATATATTTTCACCGTTTATCAACAAAACAATTGACCAATTGGCCAAGCCATTGAAGTTGACTGTGTACCTGTTTCAGTGGTCTCTCCCTAGTCCTAGATCCTCTGTGTGAGTTTGAGAAACTTACTCAAGCACTTGAGAGAATAAACTAAGAAATGGAAACATCTAGAACCAAGGGGAAAAAAAACATAGAGGGAAAATATTGCTCCAACTAGTGAAAGTGGGAAATAGGGGCCCCAAAATGACAGCTGGGATTCAGGCTCAGAGAAAATGAATCGACATTGCAGGAGGAGGTAGAGTGTCCTAATGGAAGAGCTGGGAGAAGAACCAAGGAATGAATAGAATAAATGCCATGTGCCAGATGGAAAAAGTAAAGTGACTGTGATGTTTGTGTAGAAATATCTCCACTGTGAAACAAAGGCATTATTAATCAGGGATAAAACAACAGGAACCACCACCAACAGTAACAACAATCCCTAAGTGTTAAAATGGGCCACGAGTTAAAACGATTCTGTAAACTATTGGTTGTAACACAGTTTTTCCTGCTACTTTCTCTGCAGTTTGTACCCTATTTCACTTCTCTGGATGTAAGGCATTTTAGATTAGAGTCGTGATATCCTACGTGTTTTGTTCAGGTTGTATAGTGATGTTTCAGCTCATCCTTTAGCTTTAGCTGCTGAAATCAGACAACCGTGAAGACTAGCCTTTGTTTCTGTAGACTGCTTTCCTGTTCCTTATTGAGTGTCTTTAAGTAATGTTGAGAGATTTAATATCTTCCATTAAAACTGTTCATAGTACATACACATACATACATACATACATGCATGCATACATACATACATGCATGCATGCATGCATATATATGATATATACATGGGCTTGAATATTTTTAAGGAACAGCATTCATGTATAGCCATATGCTTTTTGTGTTTTCAATGCAGTGGTGAGACTGGTGAGATTACTCGGCACTTAAGAGTGCTTGCTGCTCTTGCAGAAGAATAGAGTTCTGCCCCAGCACCCATTTTGAATGTCTGATAACCACCTGTAACTCCTGGGGATCTGACACCCTCTCCTGGCTTCTGGAGACACATGAACAAGGTTTGAAGGGAGCACGTGCAGAGTTTTCCTGTTCCCATAAGAGCTGTTTGTCAGTTACCCAAGTTCTTCTATAGCCGAGAAGATGTGGTGATGCCCTTCATTTCCAGTCAGTTAACGGAGATCAATAAGGAAAGGTCAAGCAAACTACAGAAACACGAGTAAGAGTTTTGACACAACACTTTAGTGAAATTATATAAACCAGTAGTAAAGATGTGAAAAATGAGAGGCTTGTTAGAATTAGAGAAATGCAAAGTGAGATGAGTTACATCCTCTTATGTCTGATAATGGCAAACCAGTTAAAGGTGTCTATGTTAGGGTTTGCAATGGAGCAGGACTGGGGAGATGCTCCCTCAAAGTGCTAAAAAAAAGTGAGATAGGGGAATACTCCTCAACAGCTAGCATTGTTCAAGAGGTGCACACTTCTTATTATTTAGAAATCTCACTTTGATGAATTCATCCTGTGCATATATTGGCAAGACTCTAGTAGTATATATAACACTGGAGCAGTGTTTCCTGTTTCAATTATAAGTAGTGAGGAGGAACTGAATGGCTGCACATTTCTCAGTAAGCCACCCATAAAGGACAACACTGTCCTCTCCCTGTAGTCTCTGCTATTTCAGGCACAGTTTATTAGGGTCACTCCTGGGACCAGCTAGTGGTGGCACCTTTATTGAATTCAGAGAATTCAGACTATGCAAATTATTCAGGGCAGTGCAATATTACCAGAAAGAGATACTGAGGTCCCAGTGAACAGGCAACACAAGACAAGAAGGCTCCCAAGTTGGAAGATCTTTGGTCCTGACACTTGTGTTGTCACAGGAGGATAAAGAGGAAACCAGAACTTACAGTGAACACCTGTCACTTCCTTAACCTTCCTACAAGACGCATGTGCTCCTGTTCACAACAGGGAAGAATGGAAACAGCAGAGATGCCCATTACCCCTAGTGGATAGAGAAATTGATGCCTCATGCACAAGAGAATTTTATTCAGCCATAAAGAAAAGTGATATCTGACATTTCTTTAAATGAATGGAACTGGAAATCATTGTGGTAACCAAAATTATCCAGATTCAGAATGGCAAAATAACCCCATTTTCTGTCTTGTACAATGAGTTTTCAGTTTGTGTGTGTATATGCATATACATATATACCACACATATATTTGAATGTGTGTGGATCAAAAAAAATAAAACCATGGGAGGAAAAGGAGTCTTAAGGAAAGAGAAGAAGGGGAAAGAGGGAGCAGGGAATGTATTTGACATGAAAGGAAAAGGAAGGGGAAGCCATTAGCATGGTCTGGGGACAGGGAAGGCCAGCAGGGGAGGGAGAGGGAGAGGAACTAAGCTTGTAGAAAATGCCACAGCACACCCACTACTTATTATATTGAATCTAAAAATAATAGACATAACTATGTACAATTATGACTGAGAAAAGCTGTTGTCTTGTTCAGGCAAGATCTAGAGATGAACTTTAGAGACACAGCCAGGGTATGGAGGGGAAGGGCTTGGAAAGACAAGCTGACCCAAGCTCTTTATGTCAGGTCCTTTCTTCTTGCTGCTGTTTCTGCTTGAAACATATTTACACTTCCTCACATTACCTAAATCAATTCTTTTGCTTCAGTGAAACTTCACAGATTCCATGAAGCCAGCTTCAGACCCCTCCCAGAGAACAGTTTCAGGTTCCCAATACTTGGCTCTTCCAAGCTTGGGGCAACCATGTCCTTAGAAGTAGCTATGGCTTTGTGTCACTGTTGAGCCTAGATTCCAGGAAGAAGCCTTTCTCCAAACACTGTGACAAGTCACTGATGCATAAAATCTGAACAGTCAACAGAAGCCATTTGAACCTAGGTTGTCATTAGTCTGACACAGTATCGTCTATATCGTGAATTTGTTATAGTCTAAAATTCCCCAACACCATCAGCACCTTCCCTCTGACTCTTGCCCAGAAAGTCTCCTAAAGACCCTCACATAGGATAGGGCCACACTGGAGGAAGTCCTACTCAGGGGTTGTGTAGAAGGATGCACATGAAATCCTTGTTTCTCTGCATGCTCTCCTGGGATGCTGAGGTGACAGTGGCCCTCATATTGTGATCACAGGAGGAAATGCAACTCCTCATTTGAGAATGTTCTAAGGAGACTCCAAAGAAAGTATCTAAGGTTAGCCAAGAAACTCCAACCAAAAGGTTTCTCAGGATGCTTGAGTGGCCATGATTGATGGAGACTAAGGCCCAGAATTGTGGTACTTGAGGCTGGCACAAAGTGGTCTGTTCAGTGTGATCTGGGAAGAGGACCCAGAATGGATGAATGGGAGGATGTTCTGATGAGAAATCTCATAGTGTTTGCCTAGGCTGGCCCATCTCCTCATTTGAAAACTCAGATGTAAAGACAGCTGCTTATGTTTATGCAATAAGTAGGGTAAAATTGTGGTTCCCACATCGCTCTGTCCATTCTTCCTATGTTCCCTCTCTACATCTGGATGCCCTTGTGATCACTCCTGGGCAGAGCCAGCCTCTGTGAATGGGTACTGTGAGGGTTCAATAAAAGAACTACCTCCATCTTGCTGACTCAAGCACATGTATTTAAAACCAGCTTCCTAGATGATTTTGTTTAATGTTCCTCCACAAGTCTATTTCTCAGAGGAGAAAATTGCACCAACACTAAAAATAATGGAAGAAAATGAGTGGGTCCATGGCCACTGTGTTGTTGAGTGTTAGTGTTTCTTCCATATGGAGCCATGAAGGCTGGCTAAATGATTCACATCCTTCCTACCTCAGTTGGCTATGTGTGTAGTGTGTCTGTGTGTCTCCCATGTTCCCATTGCACAGAAGGTGGATGATGTGTGAATGTACAAGCTGGGATGGATGTTGGCTGATAGGGAGGAACCCAGTGCTCTTGGGTAAGAGGGGAAACAGAGATGTTAGGGAGAATTAGGATATGAAGTGAAAACTCACAGACTCAACCTGGTTTAGGTCATAGCTGGATCCAGGTCCTGAAATGATGCCCTTTATTTCAGTTCTCAATAATGACTTTATTCTCTGATGGACTTTGGCTGATAGTTGTAACTGAAGAATGTATGGAGGAAGACAGAGAAGGGAGTTCTGTGGACACCCAACTCCTATGTGGGCAGGGAGGTAGTTTGTTGTCACCAGTAAGAAACTAAAGCAATCCTGTGATGTAGACTCCACCTTGCAGGCACAAAATGTATATTTTCTTCATGCTAGCCCATGTCTCTTCTTGAGTCTGTGAGATGGCTCAGCAGGAGAGGAACTTGCTTCACAGGCCTAATGACTCATTTTTGCTTGGCAGAGCACACAGAAATGTGGAAGGAGGCAACAGCTCCTGAAATTTATCCTCTGACCTCAACAGGCACATGGCCATCCATGCATCTGCAATCACACATGAACATCATCCACATACAAACACAAAATAAAAATAACAATGTCAGTATTATACAGATTTTTCTAAGGCCCTATAGATTGTGGAGTCTGACCAAAGCTGATATCTGGCCTCCCCAAGATGTTCAGGGCCAGAAACATCGAGACTGTAGGACTGAGAGATGATCACCATCTTACATTTAATGTACTGAGTCCTTTCTGATATTTAGAGCCCAAGCTGTGCCTCCAAACCCTATGGCACACATGTATAGCTCTTCCTATGCCCACAGGTATCAAGGTCACGTAGGGTAAAATCCCAGGGCTTGGGTCCTTCCGCATACACCAGGCAGCAAACAGGTGGCAGGTAGGGACTGTCCCTAGGCTTGTACATCCTGTTTTCCACATGTCCCATTGTTTGAATTGGTCAGCAACTGTGGCCCATGTAAAGCCTGAAGCGCACAGAAACAGGAGGGGGCAGGGCCCTGGGTTGAGGATGGCATAGAGCTGAGTACTGCTATTTACAAAGCCCTTAGGGCCTGTTCTCAATATGAGGCAGCCATAGCAAAGAACATTATGAACTTGTGATTCTGGGAGTTCGTGTAGTCAGACTTGCTATGGCTTTGTCATGGCTTGCTTCTTGTGCAGACCTTGTTCCTGTCTGTGTGACACCATGTTCCACAAACCCATGAAAACCTTGTTCCCAGATATGGAGCAGACAGCCAAGGGGCATGCCGAAATCTTATTAAGAGGAATACTCACACCCCAGGAACACAGACTATGGGTGCTGGAGTTAGAAGTGGTGGCCTCAGTTGCCCTAGCTGCTAAATAGGTTAACTAATACCTTGTACATGGATGTTCTTGGAATTATGGGCAGGGAAGTTCCTTGGGCATCATGAGGGTGTTGAGGGGACTTCCCTGGGTCTGATCAGAGCCTATCACTGGGATTGGCAGGACCTGGGTTCAAATCCTCACTCTTCCCGCTGCTGGCTGCATGACCTGGGAAGAGGCTTCGTTCTACTTTTTGAAGTGAGACTGGAATCTACACCTCACCTCCCTGCTATCCACGTGCAGAGAAAACAGTTGGGAATCACATGTGAATGTCCTCACACTGGGCAGGCTGTGCGCAGAGCTGACAGTAATGTCTGCAATTACATTACATAGCACTGTCCTCACACTGGGCAGACTGTGCACATGGCCGACAGTAATGTCTGCAGTTACATTACAGAGCACTGTCCTCACCTTGGGCAGACTGTGCACATGGCCGACAGTAATGTCTTCAATTACATTACATAGCACTGTCCTCACACTGGGCAGACTGTGCACATGGCCGACAGTAATGTCTGCAATTACATTACATAGCACACACAAAGAGCTCTTGTTGGGGAGAGGTTGGGGTATCAGTGGCCATCTCAAGTCTCTGGTGGCTGCTCTTAGTCACCTTGGAAAGAGCATTCCTCTCTGTGTACAGAAAGTCTCCTGGAATGTGAAGGAAGTACTTGTCTGTGAAGGACAAAGGCTGGCCATAAGTGATGTGGGAGGAATTTCTCAAAGACAGTCTCCAGTGAACAAAATCTGGCATATCACTGAGGAGTGAATGCAAAGTGGGGTGGGGAGATAGTAGGGAGTTGAGTGGAAGGAGGGGAGGGAAGGGGAACTGTGGTTGGTACAAAAAATGGAAAACAAAACTTTTAAATTAAAAAAAAAAAGAAAATCTCCAGTGAGGTATTAAGGATTACCTGTTCCAGGCTGGAACATTCTATTCCCATCATGTGCTAACCCCCAGTCATGACAGCTTCCTGGTCCCTCTCACCAACAATTAAACAATGTGCTGGTATTTGTTCCCAATCACAACTCAGCACACTGTTTGGAAAAGGCTACTGAGGTCAGAGAGGCCAAACGTGGGGCTGGGTCATACAGGAACCAGGCTTGGATGCATCTTAGAGGCTCTGCTTCGTAGATTTCCCTTATCCAGAAGGACAGAAGCATTCCCAGACCTTCTCGCAGTACAATAAACACGGACGTGGGCCACCACCTACCAAATGCCTTGTCCTTTATAAACTTGGGCAGATCCTCCATTGTAGAGTTCCACCCCAACCTGCAAAGTCTTTTTTGAGAAATTGTGAACAAGGGAGAGCTAGAGTGTGAGTGAGAGAGATGGAGGGAGAGGGATAGAGGGAGAGCCAGAGTGAGAGAGAGTTCATCCACTTCACCCTATTGTCACAACTAAACCACCTGCTAGCAAGGTTTTGAAGATAAGAAAGACAAAAGCAGAAAAATGTTTTCAAGCACCTTCCATTTTATCACAGCTAAATTTGGCAGTTAGGGAAACTATACTACATTGGTGTCTGAAGATTGTTAATTGCACTTTCAGCAATGTTGACATTTTTCAGGGTGACGTATATATTTTATTATCTCCAGAACCCTATGCCCTGGAGCTAGAGAGATGGCTCAGCAGTGAAGAGCCTTTGCTACTTTGAAGAGGGCCAGGATCTGATTCCCAGAACCCAAATAGCACCTCACAACTGCCGGCAATTTGTGTCCTAGGGAGTTCAGAGGATTCATCTGAACTCCCTAGGGAACTGCACACACATAATGCACATAAACTCATGCAAGCAAACATAGTTACACATAAATTAAGTGAATCTTAAAAATAAAAATAAAATATTGCTCTAAGCTCTTGTCTTGAATCTGGGTTACACAGAGCCCCTCAGGCCTTGGCCTGATAGATGTGAATTAACCAAGGGTCTTGCCCATCCTCAGGTGGGATTTGCATCTTCTTGTTCTGTGGAATGGTCTTTGAGCATTTGCTAGAAGCCTTCAAAGAAGCCAGAAACTGGGCCTAGAAGGAGGGCGGGTGGTGTTACTCTCTGAGCTGCTGGACATCTGAGTATCTTGCTTTTTTTTTTTAATCTTTGTCTCTGGAGCTGGCACCTGAGCTACAGTGTTTGTGGGAGGAAAGAAGAGTGAGAGAAAAGACAAAGCAAAGTGATGAGATGGAGAGAGGAAGGGAGATCGGAGAGAGGGAAGCAAAGAGTGACAGAGAGGATCTGAGGGAGGAAAGGAGAGAGTGAAGGAAGAGAAAGAGAAGAGCTAACGAAAATGTAATAGAAGAGGAAGGAGAAATGGAGCCAGAGACAATGGGGGTGGGAACAGCTGTCCGGAGAGTGTAGAAACTGAAGGCTGGAGCCCACTGTCCTTGGGTTCTCCATGTCCACACAGGGTCTTCCAAGCTTAGCACCATTGGCTGACTTCTTAGCTGATGTCCACAGATAGGACATGTTAGACTACCCATAGCCATAGCCAATTTTTTGGGCTCCTCTGTGCTCCTGGCCAACAACTCCCAGGATTTGGTCTGAAATTTGTCCTTTGCCCTGTATCAGCTTCCAGGTCCTTCTTGAAGTAGTGATCTGCCTTTATGCACCTATCCATCCCTTCCTCCATTTCTGCACCCCAAAATGTCTTGTGCTAGAACCCCTGATCTTTTTTGTAACTGTCAGCTTCTACTTGATGCTGAATGTTTTGTTGACATCAATAATGAAGGATTTAAGGTCTTTTCTCTAGAACTGGAGCCTTCCAGAATAGTCAATGACCACTGAAAGGAAGTTCACTAGCCTTTCCAGAACCATGTCTTCATGGAGGAGGAGCTGAGTGATGGGGAAGGGTTGTTGTTTGAGGGAAACAGCCAGGCGCAAATTCAAATGCTCCATGAAGTCACTTGGAGGTGTATCTGAAAATGAAAACACGCCAATACACAGAGAACAAAACGTCAGTCACCTTGATGATGAATAAATGTTGGTCACTTGTTTTGTGGTAAATTATGATTTCACTTTCATTTGATTCTGGGATCTTTTTAATTTCCACATTGGTTTCTTCAGTGGCCATTGGTCACTCTAGAATATGCTGTTCATTCTCTCAGTATGTGTGTTGTTTCTCAGGCTGATGGTTTCTTGTTCCTTTCAATTTTTGAAGAAAAGAGTTCAATTATCTTATACTCATAAAGACTTGCTTTGTGGCCTAGAACCCGGTCTATTGTAGAGAAGATTCTGAAAAAAATATGTACTCTGTATCAGTTGTTTGGAATGTTCTACAGATAGGTATATGGTCTATTTGATCTTTGGTGTGGTTTAGCCTGGCAGTTTCTTTGTGGATTGTTTTTACTTTGGGTGGCCTGTTTAAAGATAATAGTAGGATATTGATGTCAGTCCCTGATATCCTATCAGAATCCATCTGACCTTTTGTGACCATTTGTGTTTTTATAAAATTAGGAGCCTCACATTTGGTGCACTTATATTTACAACTGTTATATTTCCCAGTGAAATGTTTCCTCCATTCATATCTAGTAGACTATCTATATTTTATAACTAATTTTTATCTGAAGAATATTTCATTACATACCAAAATACTATGACATCTATTTTTGTCTTACACTAACCTCATTGTTTGACCTCCATCTTGAATTTCAGACTGTAGGTCATTTATTCCATTTACATTTATAGTTTTCATTGACCCATGTTAACTTATTTCTATAAAGATAATTTCAGTCTCTCTCTCCTCTGTCTGTCTGTCTGTCTGTCTTTGTCTGTGTGTGTGTGCATGTGTGTGTGTGTGTGTGTGTGCATGTGTGTGCGTGTGTGTGTGTGTGTGTGTGTGTGTGTGTGTGTGTGTGTGTGTGTGTGTGTATTATGTGTGTATGGGAGAAGACATGCCATAGCACACTAATCCATGTTAGAGAAACATCTTTTGGGAGTCAGTTCTTTCTTCTCTACTTTGGTAAAGCAGAATCTTTAATGTAGTTTCCTTCACTCCAGGTTGGCTTATCTGTGAGCTTTGGGGCATTTCTCTCACATTTTCCCTTCTCTCTCATTTCACTATAAAATTGCTGGTATCACAGATGTCATCTGGCACATCTGGCTTATTCTGGGTTTCAGGGATTCAGCTCAAGGAATCATCAGCCTTATACTTTTACCGAACAGGATGGAAACCACAAAGGAGTCTTACATCCTCTACCTCTTCCCATTAGTGCATTTTAACCTTGTCCATAGTGTTGTACTCCACTCAGTCCTGGGTAATGTTTCTCATTGTCTGCCTAACCCAGAAGTGGCCTCTCTTTAATCTTGACCTGCTGCAAGATACAAATACTCAAATTTTCACCAGATTGTCTACTTACTATGAGGTATTTCTTATTTTTAATACAGGCAAATTATTTATATTGATAAAACTCTTTCTGGGCTAAATCAAATTTGTATGAGGACATTGTCTGTCACTTGAGTCATAGCACATATGGTGTTGGGAATGTCTGAAGTAGTTACTGGTATATGTGTTGAGGGGATATAAGATGAGATTTCCTAAGCCTTTCAAAGTTTTTCCACTGGTCACAAATTAGTTAGTCTTTCTGTCCAGCTGGTCAGGATGAACAGCAGATGGTAGCTCTTCAGATGACCAAATATAAATGTCCGCCAAACATTAAATGCACATGACATTCAAGCCTGAGTAGGAAAACAGAATGTATTATTGTTTTTGGTTGTATTTGCCCTTGGGGGGGGGGCTACCACATAGCTCCCAAATAAATCACACACAGAGGTTTATTCTTAATTATAAATGAATGGTCTTAGCTTGGCTTGTTTCTTGCCAGTGTTTCTTAACTTAAAATTATCCCATCTGGGCTTTTACCTTTCTCTTACTTCTGTAAATCTTACTTTCACTCTTCCTTCATGGCTGGCTGTGTGGCTGGAATGTTGGCCCCTAGTATCCTCCTCTCCTTGTTCTCTTGCTCTTTCTCTTCTTTTCCAAGAGTTCTCCTTCTATTTATTTTTTCTGCCTGCCAGCCCTGCCTGTCCTTTCTCCTGCCTCACTATTGGCCATTCAGCTTTATTAGACCATCAGGTGTTTTAGACAGGCACAGTAGCACAGCTTCACAGAGTTAAACAAGTGCAACATAAAAGTATGCAACACATCTTTGCATCATTAAACAAATGTTCTAAATCATAAACAAATGTAGCACGCCTTAAAAATAATATTCTACTACATATTATGTTTCATTAAAATTTCATATTGGTGACACATTGAATTGAACATACTTTGCTATATTAGTAAAGGAAAATATATTTTTTGAGACTTAATTTTATTTGGGCTTGTTTTTCAGATAATTTATTATTATTTTTATTCTCTCATATATTACATCTTGAACACAGTTTCCACTTCTTCCCTCTGTTCTCCCCCTCATCTTCCCTCTCCTCCAGATCCATATCCCCCATCTCACCTCAGCAAAGAGCAGGCCTCTGAGTGACATCAACCAAACATGTCATAACATGCTACAACAAGACCAGACACATACTATTACATCAAGGCTGGATGAGGTAACCCAGTAGGGGGAAAAGGGTCCCATAAGTAGGCAAAAGCATCAGCAGCCAGCCCAGCCCACTCCCACAGTCAGGAGTCCCACAGTACACTAAGCTACTCGGCCATAGAATATATGCTGAGGACCTAGGGCATAACCCTACAGGCTCCCTGATCTCTGTGAGCCCCCATGAGTCCTGATCAATTGATTCTGTGGGCCACCTTCTCTTGATGTTTCTGACCCCCCCGTTGCTTCCTCCTCTTCTGTAGATCTCCCGAAGCTCTGCCTAATGTTTGTCTGTGGGATTCTGCATCTGTTCCCATTAGTTACTTGATGAAGTCTCTCTGGTCTCTTTGATGAGAATTCTGCTAGCTTCTGGTACAGGGACACTCTGCAGGCAGGATAAAGTGTAGGTTGAAGATTTTGTGGCTGGATTAGTATCTCAATCCCTCTACTTGATTCCTTGCCTCTTGCAGAAGATGGCCCATTCAGGCTTTGTGCCCCCCCCCCATTACTAGTAGCCTTTGCTAGGGTTTTTCTGTCAGATTCCATGGAGGTTCCATTGCACTAGGTTTCCATCTTGCCCCTGAAATCCCCCCAATTCCAGTCATTTCTCCCAGTATTTTCTCCTTCTCTCCCCAGTTGATCCATCCTGTTCCCAACCCCAACTGCTCTCAGTCCATCAGTGAAATATATTCTATTTCCCCTTCCTAGGGAGATCCTTGTGTGGCCCTTTAAGCCCTCCTTGTTACTTAGCTTCTCTACATCTGTGGACCATAGCATGATTGTTTTACTTTACAGCTAATATCCACTTATAAGTGAATACATATCATGTTTGTCTTTCTGGATCTGGGTTACTTCCCTCAGGATGATTCTTTTCAAGTTCCATTCATTTGACTGCTAATGTCATGATGTTATTGATTTTCACAGAAGAGTAATACTCCATTGTGTAAATGTACCACATTTTCTTTATTCATTCTTTTGCTGAGAGCTGCTGGTAGCAATGGCTTTACCAGAGGCCACAAGAATATACAGCAGATGGCAATTGATAGTTCAGGTGTCAACCCACCAGATGAATAATTCTCTGATGGAGGAACCCCATTCAAGCAAAGCTTATGGGACCACAAACTTTGAAAACTCTTGCTTCCACCTAGCAAGAAATCCAAGGGAGTCTGCTTAGGAGTTAGAAGGAATTTATTAGGAGATAAATAGGAAAAGACAACTCACTAAACAGAATAGGCAAATCGTCACAGTGTTCCGGAAGACTGAGGTAATGTCCCATGCTGCTCCCAACATCCAAGCCCACAGGCAAGGGAAGAGAGTGGCCTATTTGTGTCTCAGGTCTAAATTGTAGCCCCAAGGCCATGCCCCAGGAGTTGGTACTTCAAGGTCATAGGTAGGTAGAAGAGGTATCCACTACACTTCTGTCTGTAATTTCACATGTGCAAAACACTTGTGGAAATTCCCCAATACCTGCACTGTAATGTGTAATCTCATGTGATGTGTATATGTAATCTCATGGTTACTTCTTACTTTTTTATTTTTAAGTAATTTTTTATTAATAGATTTTCTATTCATTTTTTATACCAACCACAGATTCCCCTGTCCTCCCTCCTCCCACCCCCACAGGATTTGCCCCCAACCTACCCCCATTCTCACCTCCTCCAAGGCAAGTCTCCCATGGGGAGTCAGCAGAGCCTGGTACATTCAGTTGAGGCAGGTCCAAGTCCCTCTTTCCTGCACCAAGGCTGCACAAAGTGTCCTACCATAGGCACTAGGTTCCAAAAAGCTGGCTCATGCACTAGACTGTCATCATGGAGCCCTCATCCAGTGACTAATGGAGACAGAGTCAGAGATCCACGGCCAGGTCCCAGGCAGGGCTCCAGGAGTCCAGTCAATGGGAAAGAGGAGGGATTCTGTGAGCAAGGGATATCGAGACCATGACTGGAAAAAGTACAGAGACAACTAGTCAAACTAGTGGAAATGCATGAACTGTGGACCAAGAGCTGAGAAGCCCCCATGGTACTGGACTGAACCCTCTGGATAGGCGAGACAGCTGTTTGACTAAAACTGTATAGGAGGCCCCCAGGCAGTGGGAACAGAATCTGTCCCTAGTACATCTCACACTATGGACATCTATATCTGTAGTTGGTCAAGAAGATGACCTCTCATTAAGCTGTATAATTTTGATATATAGAAAATATACCAGGATATGCTTCATAATTAGATCTATTATTCCATGAGGACTGTAAGATACTTAAGCCCTGTTTTTTTTATCACTAGCTCAGACTGGCATAAAGAAAACAATTTCTTCTCAGTTCTAAGACAAGCCACATACAATTAATTGATTCAAAAACCTCAAGAACAAATTCAAACTAGACTGAATATTTCTGTAAATGGGTCATAAGTTAAAGCAGTGTCCAGGATGGCTTAGGCCATGGAGAGAGGCAGATATGGATTTGTGTCTCTGTCACCTGGCACTGACCTTTCCTCATCCCTTCTTCTGGAGCAATGACAGATAGAAAAAGATTAAGTTGAGGCAGTTCCCAAGCCAGGCTGTGTGTACAGGTCATGGTCAAATGTCTACGTACCAAGTTAGGATTCATTCAAGAACTCCCAGTAAAATCATTTAGTCAAAAGATCACAGCTCAGTCTAGGTTCATGATGCAGGTTCAGGGGTCAGGGTGAACCCATGTGTCAGGAATCTTAAAAAGGTCTTATTAATTAAATCAAACCTAAGGCCAGTTATTGTGGTGGATGCTGGAAGATCAGAGAAGCAGAACAAGCCACAGCTACCTCACCTTGCCAGTTCCTCAGCTGATCCTGTTTCCTCAGACTGGAAACCTCTGAGTCCTCATCCAGAATGAATCTCAGCTGAACTGCTGCTCCAAAGCCTGAAAGCTTAACCAGCTAAAAGCTTCTACATTCTGGTCTTCATGCCTTATATACCTTTCTACTTTCTGCCATCACTCCCTGGGATTAAAGGCTCACTTTCTGGGATTAAAGGCGTGAGTCACCATGTTTGGCTGTATCCTTGAACACACAGAGATCCAGGTAGATCTCTGCCTCTGGAATGTTAGGATTAAAGGCGTGTGCTACTGCTGCCTATCCTCTATGTTTAATATTGTGGCTGTTCTGTTCTCTGATCCCAGTAAGTTTATTAGCATGCACAATATTTCGGGGAACACAATACCATCACATTTCCCCTTTTTTTTTGTCTAAAAATTTTAAAAGCTTATAACTAATACAAGAAAAACTATCCAATAAGTATATACAATATATACAGTCAAGAATTACATTAACAATGTCTAGTCCATTAACATTTGACAGATTCAGATGGAAAAACTCCATTTTATATGTATTAACAATGTCCAGTCCAATAACATTTGATAAACTCAGACCAAAAAATTTCGTTACTTATCCTATTTAAAACAAGTAGTTCCTTTTTAAAAGTGGATTCAATAATCTCCCTTTTTATCTTGTTGTATCCATATTCTCTCTTTTTTCTTTTCATATTAGATTCAGTAATCTACCTTTTGTCATTTTTATATCTTCCCCTTTTTCTTTTTAGAGTAGATTCATCAATCTACCCATTTATCCTATTATTCCTTTTTTTTTTTTTCAGAGTAGAGTCAATGATCTACCTCATATCTATAAACTCATGATCAGAGTTTAGTCTGGGGTGAGAATCAGACTTCAGTTACTTTTGGTTACAGAAGCAAAACAAGCTTAGCCCTGGCTTCCTGACAGATACTGTGCACAGGGTGCAGAGCCTACCTGTGAGGTTTGGATGAGAATGGCCCCCATAGGCTTATGTATTTGAATACTTGGTCTCCAATTGGATGAACTGTTTGGGAAGGATTTGGAGGTGTGTGGCCTTGTTGGAGGTGGTATGTGATCATTGGATGCACTTGGAAGTTTCAAAAGGCCAAGCCTTTCCCAGTTAGCTCTCTCAGTCTGGTGTTTGTGTCTCAAGATGTAAGGTCTTGGCTACTGCTCCAGAGCCATGCCTGCCTGCCTGCTCCCATGCTCCTCATCATGATAGTCATGGGTTCTAACCCTCTAGAGTTGTGAGTCCACAAAGAAATGCTTTCTTTTATAATTTCTCTTGGTATTGTTATTTTGTCACAACAATAGAAAAGTAACTGGACACTATACCAGCAGGGTGTCAAGATATTCCTCCTTCTGCTCCTTCCTCTTCAGGTGGAGGCTGGTGATTGTCCTGTCAGTAAATTAGCTGAAGGAATCAAGGCAAGATCAGCCTCAGTCTTTGCCATGGGAAATTGAACACAGGCCCACCTAACTCTCTCCAGTGTGTCACTCTGACACCTGTGTGTCCTCAAGCATGTTACTGATCACTGAAAGTGGGCAATGACTGTACCCCAATGTATAGATTTCTTGACAATCTAATGAGGTAGAGCTTGCAAGATGCAGAAGGACTTTAAAGGTATATATCTATAGAAGGGCCATGTCTAGGAACTGACAGCATACATGCCTGTTTTCTTTTTCCTCAGAAACCCTCTCAAGCATGAGGAGGTAAAGCCTGAGAAGAGGCCCCAGTGAGGGGCGGGGAAGCCAAAGACCTGCCTTCATCAGGATGCAAGATCCCTGTCTGGGGCACTCCTTCAGCTGTTGTCTTGGCCCATGGAAGGCTCTTCAGTCGCCAGACTGTGACTTACAGGTGAGGTCCTGAGGAAGACTTACTTTCAGGTTGCTGAGGAAGAACTGGAGCAGTGAACATAACTGAGAGCCAGAGAGAAGGTGAAGGAGGGAGAAGGAAAACAGAGGAGACATTGCTGGCAACACACTGCCCATCTTCCCTTGACAGAGAGGCTCATTTCCAGGACCTGAAAGCAGTTAACTTTAGAGATCTGGAACTATGGAATTGTAGCAGCCTGAACCAGAGCTGTCCCAGGTTCCCAAGAACCCATCACTCCAGGATGTCTGAAGTTCATGATCTGAAGACCTAGCATCCAGATCCCAAATACCCCAGATTCCTTAAACCTTTATTCTTGAACCCTGGAAACTCAAGCTCCTTAGAAGGCTTAAACCTTTGGGAAGCCTAGCTATCAGTTCCCTGCAGACTCTCATTTACAGGTTCTTAAATACAGCCATTTAAATAAAAGTGTGTTGACTACAAGAAAACATTAGCTAAAGGGTACAGGTGGTGCATGGATGTGGTAAATAGCTCAAGGCAGCATCTGTGATTTCTGCCTCCTCTCTACAGCCCAGCTACTGGGGTGGGGGTGGGAAGTGCCCACAGACTTCCCAAAGACAAATCTGCACCTCACAGGAAACAGTGTCATGAGTACACAACCACACCAAGAGATACCACTCCTGCCTCCACCAGGACCAGCTCTGGATGCCAAGAGCTGGGGACTTACTTGGTTTTGCAACAGGAGGGACACCTTCTTTGTCAGGACTTCAGATACATGATCTAGAACTCTCTTGATCAGAGAGTTTTCCTAGAAAAGAAGGGATGTAATAATCTTACTAAATAGTTCAGCATGGCTGTTCTAGTTCTCTAGAGGTCAGGTGACCCACAACTCTGCTCTATGATCTCAGTCCATCTTGTTGTCCAGTGGTCCATGTCCACATGAACCACCACTGAGCATCTGCACATTTTATTCCTAAGTAGCAGCTTCCTCAGTGCCTGGGTTTCATCATAGACTTGTTACTGCATCATTCACTCAGCCCCTATTTACAGAGTACCAGGCTGATCCCTGGGGTACTGGACAAAACCATTCCACCTTTTGCTTCTTTCATAAACAAGTCTCACTGAGGTTGCTGCCTCCCACCTTCAACTCTCATCCAGATGTTATTTCTTGGGGAAGCCCATCCTGAATGTTCACTGAAGGGAAGGATTGCTTTCCATGTGCTTTGCTAAGTATGATGGTCTCTGTAGCACTTTTAATTTTCCTTGAATTCACTTATGTACCAAATCTTTCCAGCCTGCCTTTTCCTCAGGATATGCTCTAAGAGAGAGCCTATGTGTTTTTCACCAAATTGTTCTCTAGAGCTTAGTGCAATACCTGCTTGGCACACAGTAAATATTTGACTGAAAAATGAGTTCAGGGAGCCAAGGAGATAGCCCAGTCCACAAAGTATTTGCATTTAGCATGAAGATGTGAGTTCAGTCTCTAGTACCCATATTAAAAAAGAAAGAAAGAAAGAAAAATCAGGTGATAACACTTGTAATCCAGGGTTGGGGAGATAGAAATGTTTAGATTTCTGGGTCTAACTGGTCAACCAGCTTAGCCTACCTGATGAGTTCCAGATAGATGACATGTGTGCTTATATGTCCACACAGAAAAAGCCCAGCCCTCAGAAGACAGAAGCTGGTAGATCTCTGAGATTGAAGCTAACCAGAGCTGTGTGGTGAGACCATATGTATGTATATGCAATGACAACAGAGACAACTACTCTGAAGCTTAATAATATATTCTTATCAAAAAAGAGAGAAGGTACCTAGAAAAGATCCTGAAAGATAAAAAGATGCATAGAGTTGGAGTAATGGGAAAGCTATTTTTTTAATGTAACCAGAACATTCATGCAAAGTCCTGTTATAAAAAAGAGCTTGTCTGAGGCACAAAACAAAGCCAATGTGTCTAGCAAAAAGTGAAATCATGACATTTCTGGAAATGAATGGAACTAGAAGTCATTGTGCTAAACACAATCATTGAGATTCAGAATGACAAAATACCCCATTTTTTGTTATGTGAAAGGGAGATTTAAATTTTCACGTATGTATATTTGCGTGTGTGCATGTATATGCAGTCATAAAATAAGCAAAAAGACAAGAGAAATTCTCAAGGGAAGAGAAGAGGAGGGAATGAGAGGAAAGAATGCATGTGACAGGAAAACAAGAGGAAGGAAAAAGACATTGGCAAGAGGAGGATGTGGAAGGATAGCAGGTGAGGGAGAAGGATAGGAACTAATGCTGGTAGCCAATAGACATGTCAGAGCAACAGCAGATGGCAATTGAGGTTTGAGATGTCAGTCCACCAAGAGGAAAACCTGTGATGGACCAATCCCATGTAGGCAAGGCCATGAGACTACAGACTCCAAAATATCTTTTGCTTCTGCTGTACCTTTTGTATCTGATATAATGCATACGTATGTGGGGAGTTCCCCAATACCTATATTGTAGTGTGTTTATCTCATGAATTTATCCCACTACTGGGCATGTATATCTGTGGACTGTCTAGAAGATGATCCTTCCTTAACCTGTATAATTTTGATGAATAAAAATGGATACAAGGGCCGGGCGGTGGTGGCGCATGCCTTTAATCCCAGCACTCGGGAGGCAGAGGCAGGCGGATCTCTGTGAGTTCAAGGCCAGCCTGGTCTACAGAGCGAGATCCAGGAAAGGCGCAAAGCTACACAGAGAAACCCTGTCTCGAAAAACAAAAAACAAAAAAAAAAATGGATACAAGGATTTGCTACATAGTCTAGGCCCATAATTCCCCCAGAAGCTGCTTCTGATCACAGCTCAAATTAATGAGCACCACTCCTTGCTTCCAAAGAGCTTTAGATTAAAATAGATACCTTTCTAATGATTTTTTAGATAAACATTTCCAATCATTTGCTCACAAAAACACACAGCTGTCCTGTCTGGCTAGGTTGTAAATACAAATACAACCTAGTTATTGCTTGCTGGAAATGATTAAGTCCTTACACCAATTCCTGACCTCAATTTGTGAAAATAAATTCTGCCTAGTCAAGGCTACAGAAAATAATTTGACTCTGTAGCCCCATATGAGGGCTGCAGGTGTTCTTGGATAGTTAAAAGGTACACACAGGACAAAAAAGTACATTTTAAGTTTAAGCGCTATATGTATGGTATCTTGGAAAATGCAGACTTGAGCTGATGGTAGAAAACATTCACATTCTTAGGAATACTGGCCTGAACTTTAGTTAGAGGATTTATGGCAACTCCTTGCCTGTTAGTTGCAAGGAGTTAGTTGAAAATGTTGACATAGCCATGATTTCTGCAATCATTCACTTAATAATGGAGTGTAGCCTTTTTGCGACTGATAGATTGTCTGAAAGGGTTTGTTGGAATACATACGCTGTAAAAAGACATGATAGGATGGAGCATTGAGAGAGAACAACATGAGAAAATAAAGAAAACTTCAAGAGAGTGTGTGAGTTTTCTTATTTTCCCTTACCCCTCAGATCGAAAAGTTGTAGCTTCACCATGCTGTGGATTTCCCTTTGAGCTCTGTGCTGCCTAGAAGCTGGTACTCCAGACAGAGATAAATTAAGTATGTAGGAAATTACCAGAGCAAAACCACAACTTTAGATAGTGAATTTAAAAATAATAGAAATAAGAAATACAGTTACAACTGAGGGAAAAGTTGCCTTGTTCTAGAGATGAGCAGGCAAGGTCTAGAGTGGAGATAAATTTCAGAGACAAAGCCAGAATGTGGAGGGGCGGGGCTTGGAAAGCCAAGCTAACTCCAGCCTGTGCTCTTTATGCCCAGGTCCGTTGTGCTTGCTGCCTTCTCTGCTAGAAACCTATTTCCTCTGCACATTGCAACCGAATTCTGTTCTCTACCTCAATGAAAGTTCAAACCTTCCCTGAAGCCAACTATAGACAACTATAGATCTCTCCCCAGAGACCAGATCAAGGCTCCCACTACCTGGCTCCCCCAAGCTTGGGGCCACACCATCCTTAGCAAAATAGCTATGGCTTGTTTCGCTTACTGAGCCTAGACTCCAGTAAGAAGCCTTTCTCCATACACTGAGACAAGTCATTGATGAATAAAATCTAAACAGTCAACAGAACCATGAACCTAGGTTGTCATTAATCTGACACAATATCATGTATGTGCTCAAATTTGTTAGAGTCAAAACTTCCCTAACACACAGAGCTCCTTCCCTCTGCCAGTTTCTCCAAAGCCTCCTGAAGACCCATGTTCACATTGGAGGAGTCCTACTCACTGTTTAGGAGAAGGGTAAACACCCAATCCTCCATTTACTGCATGGTATTATTTGTTGCTAGAGGTGACAGTGTCCCTTATATTGTGGTGAAAAGCTGAGATGCAAATCCCGGTTCCAGGATGTCCTAAGGAGACTCCAAAGAAAATGTCGAAGGTTAGCCAGGATATTCCAAGCCAAAGGACACCCAGATGCTTCAGTGGCAGTGATGGATGGAGAGGAACTTCTGCCAAACTAAGGCCCTGAGTTGTGGAACCTGAGGCTATGAAAAAGTGGTTCATTCAGTATGTGTTGGAAAGAAGACCCAGAATGGACGAATGTGATAATAATCTATTGGGAAGACTCACAGTGTTTGCCTAGGCTATCCCATTTCATCATTTGGAAACTCTGCAGAAAGACACCAGCTTGTGCTCATACAATAAGGCGGCTAGAATTGTGGCTTTCAGGTCACTCTGCCCATACTTCCTATGTACCTGCCCTGTATCTGAGTTCCTTAATCATCTCTCCTGGGCAGAGCCACTCACTGTGAGGTTTTTTTCTGTGAGGGCCTGGACTGTAATGACATCCCTCCTTCTCACTGACTCAAGCATCTGCTTTTTAAACCAGATTCCTAGATGATATTGTTCAATTTATCCCCAAGGCTATTATTTTTAGAGTAGAAAATTCCAGAAAAATATAAGGAGGATCAAAAATGCATTCATGGCCCTTGTGCTGCCATTGAGGAGTGTTTCTTCTTTATGGAGCCAGTAAGGCTGCTCAATTAATTCACATCCTTTCTACCTGATTATCAGCCATATTTAGAGTGTGGCTGTGTGTCCCACATGTTGCCATTGGGCAGGAGGCAGGTGATGCAGGAATGCACAAGGCAGGATGGCTAATGGCTGAGAGGGAACAATTTAGCTCCCCTGGTATTATATATTATATAATATTTATATATTATAAAAAACCAAAGAGGCTAAGGAGAATTAGTATTTGAGGTGAAAAATCATGGACTTGAACTGACTTTGAATATTGCTGAATCCAGGTCTTAATATAATGCACTTTCTTTCATGTTCTGAATAGTGGCTTCATTCTCTGCTGGACTTTCCCAGGTCATTTTATCTGAATAATTTATGGATGAAGACAGATGGAGACACACCTTCTATGTGGATAGTGAGGTAGTTTACTCCCAGCAGTGGGAAGCTAAAGCAATCTTGTGATGTACTCGACCTTGCAAGTAGGAAATGAGTTCTTCATGTCTCTCCTAGTGTCTGTGAGATGGGTTAAGACTAGACCCTTGCTTCTAATGACCTGTGTGTGCTCTGCAGAACCCATGGATGGGTGGAAGGAACAACTCCTGAAATTTATCCTCTGACCTCAAGAGGCAATTGTCTCACAGACAACTGCATTTACTCATGAATATCACACTCACAAAACACAAGATGAAATAAAAATATAAGTAATATGTAGATGTTTCTTAGAACATATAGATTGTAGAGTCTGATGAAAGCCATCGTCTGTCCTACCCAGAATGTCATAGACAGAAAGAGTTGGACTACAGGACTGACAGATGACTGCCATCTCCCATTTGATGAGCTCATTCCACTCTGAATTTCAGCTCCCAAGCTCATTGTCAAGTTCCTGTGGCTCATGTGTACAGCTCTTCACAGTGCGAACTGCAGAACCAAAAGCCCCAATAAGCAGACAGTTTGAAATGACCACTGTCCTTTATTTGCACCCAGAAGCTGTCCTGCTTCATCTTGTTCTATCTCCAGTGACCATGAAGGAAGTTCATATAAGAAGGGGTTTTATGAGAAGAAAAGTCTGAGTCTCTTCTCACACTGATCATGGGAGCATCTGTTCCAGAACACAGCCTCCTGAGGGCAGCACTGAACATTATGCATCCGGCCTGAGGGTAGATGCAGCCATTTGCCTTCTGTATAGCCTTCAGGTAAGACACACTATATTGAGCATGTCAGTTTTCAGGAGGCAGGTTTGAGAGCCTCATTTTCCAGCAGAAGAAACAGGTTTCTGATAAACCCACAGCTGTCAAGGTCACGCAGTGGTAGAAACCCAGTGCTTGGGTACCTCCACCTACATAAGGTTGAGGCCAGGTGACATGGCAGGACTATCTCTAGGCCTGTACATTCTGTTTTCCACAGGCCCCTATTGTTTCAGTTGGTCACTGAGCCCTGGGCCCATGTAAATCCAGAACAGCGTAGAAACAGGAAGAAGCTGGTCCTTGGGCTGGGACAGCACAGAGTTGGGTCACTGCTATTTAGCAAGCTCTCAGGGCCTGTCCTCACCATCAGGTGACCATAGCAAAGGACATTATGAGATTGCAATTTTGGGCACTTAGGCAGTCAGAGCCTGCTATGGCCTTGCCAAGGCTTGCTTCTGTATGAAAACCTTCTTCCTGGCTGCCTGTCACCATGTTCTACAAGCCTATGAAAACCCTGTTCTCAGCTATGGGGCACAGAGCCAAGGGCCATGCTGAAATCTTGTTAAGAGGGGGTTTCACACCCCTGGAGTTGTAGGTGGTGATGTCAGGCCTACTGCTGGACCAGGCCCTAGTTCCCTCGGCTGCTAAATAGATTAAAAACACCTTGTTCCAGGATATCCCTGGCATGATGGACAGGGAAGAGCCTGGGGCATCATGAGGGTGGTGAGGAGGTGAATTGTTGTGTTCTTGTCAGAGCCTCCCACTGGGAAAGGGAGGATCTGGGTTCAAGTGTTCACTCCTCCTACTGCTACCCACATGACCTGGGATGGAGCTTCTTTCCTCTCTGTGAAGTGAGACTGGAAACTGCACCTCACCTCCCTGCTATCCACGTGGAGAGAAAACAGTTGGGAACACATGTGAATGTCCTCACACTGGGCAGGCTGTGCACATACCTGAAAGTAATGTCTGCAAATATATTAACTACCCCTGTCTTCACACTGGAAACAAAAGCATCACCTCTTCTCCAATGCAATACATTTTTGAATTCCATTTTAAAGTTGAGGCATTCCTAAAGTATCAAGGCTGTTTTAATTCAGCAGTTCCTCTCACAATGCTTTGTCTCTCTGCAGCTGCAATTTACTCATTAGTAATAAAGAGTTCCAAGTCAACAAGACACCACATAGGATCCCAACTGTCTGTATATTTTCCATCTTTATGTGGCTTATACTTTTTTGTTTATATTCTTTAAGACATTTTATCTTATTATTTGTAAACTATTTTTTATGACTATCTATACACATTTTCTTTTCTTTTTTATACCTGTGCACACACATTTTTAAACACATTGTAACCTGTTTTGAGGTTTTTCTCCACCTGGAATTGTCTTTACTGAGCACCTGCAGTGTTGTCTGACTGTGTGAGACAAATTTTTGTAACCTGCCATGTCAGCTGCTGCATGGCTCAGCTTAGTGCACTATGATGGCAGCTGGCTCCAGCCTTCAGGCAGCAGCTGGTATCTATGGTTCTGTATGTTGCCAAGTACTGAAATATTGCAGGACTAGGATGCTACATTCAGTTCCTTATCCAGAAATTTTCTTAGCTTTCTCAGGCACTATATTTGGATGTTCAAGCCCCACATTGGGTGCCATGTGTAGTAGCCTCTTTTGGACTTCCAGTCCCCAAATCATGACTTAGAAACCTATTATGAAAGCTTGGCCTTAGCTTAGTCTTGTTTCTAACTTGTTCTTACAACTAAATCAACTCATTTCTATTAATCTACATAATGTCATGTGGCTCGTGGCTTTTACCTCTCTTATTGCATGTCCTGTTTCCTCTGCTTCTGGCTGTGACCATTACTTGCTTCATCCAGAGCTGTCTCTATCTGGAAGTCCCACCTATTCCATCTACCTAGCTATTGAACATTAATTTTTTTATTAAACAAATCACAATGACCTATCACTCTACGGTGTAATCAAATTTCTTGCAACATAGCCTGTGTCTCTTCTTGAGACAAGGCTAATGACCCATGTTTGCTCTCCAGAGCTCACAGAATGGTGGAAGGTGGGAACAATTCTTGAAAGTTATCCTCTGACCTTATCAGGCACATGGTGACACATGTACCTGTATTCAGATATGAACATTGTACACATACAATCACAGAATAATGAATAAAAACAAAAATAAAAGTACAATGTTTCTTAGGCTATGCAGATTGTAGACTCTGTCTAAATCTGGTTTCTTGCCTCCAAGATGTTAGGGAAAGAAACAGCTGGACTATAGGAGTGACAGATATCCTCCATCTCATGTTTGGCAAGCTTACCACACTCTGAATTTCAGAGCCCCAACTCTATCTCCAAACCCTATGCCTCATGTGTGCAGCTCAACATAGTTTTGACTGAGGAAGCACATGTTTCTATAAATAGACAACTGGTAATGACCATTGTGCTCTTTTTGCCACCAGGAGCTGTCTTGCTTCCTCTTTTTCTATGTCCCAGTGTCCTTGAAGGAGATTCATACAGGAAGGGGCTTTACTGAGATGAAAATGTAGGGAGGACTTGTACCCTGACTGAATATAGGAGCAGCTGTTCCAGGACACAACCTCCTGGGGGCAGCAGTGAGCAGTACTCGTCCACCCAGAGGGAAGAGGCAGCCATGTGCTGCTGGCCGACTTGCAGGTTTGATATGCTTCTTTTCTGAGCCTGTTAATTGTCAGGAAGGTAGTTTGAAAACCTGATTTTCCAGTGAAAGAAACAGGATTTTCAGAGGCCCATCACTACCAAGGTCACACAGGGTAGAAACCCAGTGCTTGGGTCCTTCCAGGTACATCAGGTTGAGGCCAGCTTGCAGGGCAAGCCTGTCCCGAGGGTTGTACATCTGCTTGTTCCATAGGGTCCATCGTTTGAATTGATCTCCAAGCCCTGGACCCATGTGAAGTCGGAAGAGCACAGAGACAGGTGGGAGCTTGAGTGAAACCTAACAAGCCCTGGGGGCCTGTCCTCAATGTGAGGTGGCCACAGCAAAGGGTGCTATGACCTTGTCATTCTGGGAGCTCAGGAAGTCAGAACCCACTGTGACCTTGCCAAGGCTTTCTTCTGTATGCAGACTCTAACTGTCTGCATGCCACCATGTTCTACAAACCCATGAAACCCAGTTCCCAGCTATGGGGCACAGAGCCAAAGGTCATGATGAAATCTGGTTAAGAGGGGTTTTCATACCCCAGGAACACAGTCTGGGGGTGCTGGATTTGGAAGTGATGACCTCAGTTGCCTTAGCTGCTAAATGAGTTAACTAACTCCTTGTACCTGGATGTTGTTTGCATGATGAAAAAGGAAGTGTGTGGGGTACCGGGAGGGTGGTGAGGGGAACTGGAGTGTTCTGGTCAGAGCCTGTTTCTGGGACTGGGAGGACATGAGTTTAAATCCACACTTTTACCACTGTTGCTTCATGGCCTAGGATGGAGGTACTTTCTTCTCTGTGAAGTAGGACAGGAAACTGCTCCTCATCTCCCTGCTGTCCACATGCAGAGAAAACAGGTGTGGAACACAATTAAATGTCCCCACACTGGGCAGACTATGCACATGCCTGGCAGTAATGTCTGCAATTCCATTACATAGCACTGTCCTCACACTGGGCAGGCTGCACACATGGGGGACAGTAATATCTGCAATTACATTACACAGGAAGCACAAAGGGAGAGGTTGGGCTCTCATAGGACATCTCAGGTCTGAAATCACATTGGAAAGAACATTCCTCTCTGTGTCCGGGAAGTCTTTTAATGTAAAGTACTTTTCTGTTTGAGACCAAGGCTGGGCTATAAGTGTGGTGGGATGAATTTCTCATTGAAAATCTCCAGTGAGCCATTGAGTCTGTCTGTCTTTGCTCCTGGGACTCACAGAAGAGGGTGGTCCTCACCCTGCACCAGTCCTCAGGACCACTGAAGAGTCATGGCAAGGCTCTGAGTGAGGTTGTCTCCCAGCATGACCCTGTTCATCGCCTGGTATCTACGTTGACAATCTATGTTGCCAATATGTTTTTTGCATGTGTGGTTGGATGGTTGGGGTCCTGCCACAGTCACAGTAACAGTGTGGCTATCATCTCCATGCTTCCACAACTCTATGCATAAGGAAAGCTGTAAGGTATGCCCTGATGGCCTTTCCAGCTCTGGATCCGCCTCTGCCATTCAGTTGCCATCTCACCCCACACATACCCACACCCTGCCTACAACTCCTATTGCAAGAACAGGCCACACACCAGGGTGCAGTTAGGATTCTAATGATGGGGTGATGATAGCAGGTGTGGGGACCACTGAGGGAAGCAGAGTGAGGGGGGTCCTACAGGTGGGCTCAGGCAGACCTGGTGTGATGATGGTCTCACTTTCAGGAGAGAAATGCCACAGGGAGTCAGATGAAGCCATTGGACACCAACCTGGAATGAGAACACAGGGCTTCAGAACACTGGCGGTCCCAGCCACAGTGGGAGCTGGCTTTCACACACAATGATTGCACACAGACTGGCCTGGCCCTGCTGTCCTCACTCATTGCACAATGCCCAATATGGCTGAGGCCATGGAGGAAAGAGAGGCACTGTGGATCTGTGGTCTAGTTCTGGCACCTGACTCTAACACCTTCTCATCCCTTCTTCTGGAGTAGTGGAAGGTGGGAAAGATTGAGGAGAGGCCATGCCCAAGTCAGGGTGAGAGTTCAGTCCACAGTCAAGTGTCTGTGCACAAAGTTAGAGCTCAGTCACTAACTCCCTGTAAAATGTTTGAGAATCAAAGAGCCCATCTATGTCTGGGGAAATGATCCAGGCTCAGGATTCAGGGTGTACTCAATGTCAGAGTTCATTCTGGAGTCAGGATCAGGTCTCAGTTTCTCTTCTCTTGTGACAGAAGCCTAAGCCTGGCCTTGGCTTCCTGATGGGCTGCTGTGACAGGCTTCAGAGTCTACCTGTGGGGTTTAATGAGAACTGCCACCACTGGCTCATATAATGGAATATTTGGTCCCCAGGTTAGAAAACTGTTTGTGAAGGATTAGGAGGTGTCGCTTTGTTAGAGGAGGTTAGTCACTAGGGATGGGGTCTGAGGTTTCAAAAGCCATGCTCTTCTAAATCTCACTGTTGGGTACTTGTATATCCACATATAAGGTCTCAGCTACTGCTCCAGTGCCAGACCTGCCTGCCTGCTACCATACTCCTAACCATGATGGTCTAACTCTCTGGAACTGTGAGACCCATATTAAGTGTTTTATTTTATAATTTCCCTCGGTCATGTTGTTCTGTCACAGCAGTAGAAAAGTAACGAGGACACTGTACCAGCAGGGAGTCATGACATTCCTCCTTCTCCTTCATCTTGAGGTGGAGACTGGGTTTTCTTCTATCAGTAGATCAGCTGAAGGAACCAGGTCAAGATCAGCCTCCATCTTTCCCATGGAAATGTGAACAGAAGCCTACCCAACTCGTTAACTTCATCACCTCCCTGAGCCTGTCACTGTGACAATTATGTGAGCTCAAGTGTGTCACTGTCCACCTGAAGGTGAGCAAGGACAGTGTCCCTTGTACAGACTCTCTTGAGGATCCAGTGAGGTAGAGTGTGCAAGACACAGAAGCACTGTGTAAAGGGATATTTCCATAGAAGGACCACCTCCGGTGTCTGTCTCCCCAGCTACCTTATCAATCATGGGAGCAAATGCTCAAAAGAGGCCTCCAGGGAGGGGAGGAGAAACTAAAAGCCCGTCGTGGTCAGGATGCAAGGTCCTGACTGGGGAACTCCCACAGCTGTTGTCTTGGCCCATGGAAGGTTCTCCAGTCCCCAGGGTGTGACTTACAGAGGATGTCCCAAACAACCAATGTCAGAAGATGCCTTGTCTGCGAGGCAGAGAGAAGGTGGAAGGAGGAGGACGGGGAGGGAGAAGGAAAACAGATGAGACTTTGCTGACAACACACTCCCCATCCTCCCATGACAGAGGGGCTCATTTCCAGGGCCTGAGAACAGTAAACCTTAGCTACCTGGACCTGTGGAATTATAGCAGCCGGAATCACAGCTGTCCCAGGCTGCTGAGTACCCACCACGTCAGGATGCCAAGTTTAGGATCTGGAGATCTAGCATCCCGAACTTTAATAGCCCAGACTCCTTAAACCTTGAACTCTTGAACCCTGGAAATTCAAGTCCCTCAGAAGGCTTAAGCCTTTAGGGAGCTCCAATTCCCATTTCCCAGTAATTTCTTATTCACAGGTACTTCAACAGTCATTTTAATAAAACTGTGTTGATCACATGAAACATTAGCTTAAAGGACACAAGCGGTGATGGATGTGGTAAACAGCTCAAGGCATCTTCTGTGATTTCTGCCTCCTCTCTCTGCAGCCCAGCTATGGAGGAGGAGTAGGTGTCCACAGACCTCCCAAATAGAAATCTGTACCTCACAGGAGACAGTGTCCAGAGCACACAGCCACACCTACAGATACCTCTCCTGCCCAGACCAGGCTCTAGGTACCAAGAACTCCTAGAGGACTCACCTGTTTTTCCGTCAGAAGCGACACTATCTCTGTCAAGGAGGTAGATACTCTGACTATGACGCTGTCCATCATGGTGTTTATTCTGCAACAGGAGACACTTACAAAGCTTGGTTTATATTTCAGCATGGCTGAGAGTCTTCTGGAGTCAGGTGACCCACAACTCTGCTCCATGGTCTCATTTTTTGGTTGCCCAGTGGCCCATGTCAGTATGGACCATCACTGAGCATCTAAGCATCTCATGCCTAAGTAGCTGCCTCCTCAGTGCCTGGATGCTCATCACAGCCCTGACGCAGCATCATTCACTCAGCCATCACTTACACAGAACCAGGATGAGCCTTGGGGCACCTGGCAAGAAACATTCTGTCTTTAAATTCTTTCATACACAAGCCTCACCGAGATGGTCTCCTCTCCTTCAACTCTCATCCAGTTATTATCCCGAGTTTCCCATCCTGAGAGTTCACTGAAGGGAGGGTTTGCTCTCCTTGTGCCCTGCTAAGTATGATGGTCAGTGTAGGGCTCCTCATTTCCCTTGAATTCACTGATAGACTAAATACTCCCCTGCCTACCTTTTCCTCAGGATATGTTTAAAGAGACAGAGAGCCTGTGTGCATTCAGTAAGTCATTCTGCAGAGCTTAGTACAATGCCTGCCTGATCACATAGTAGATATTTGACTAGAAGAATTAGTAAAGGGGGCCAGGGACATATCTCAGTCCACACATTATTTTCCTGGTAGCCATGAGGACCCCAGTTCCATCTCTAGGATCTTATTAAGCAGGAAAGAAGGAAAAGCCAAGCGAGAGCAAACACTTGAAATCCAGAGCAGTGAAGACAGACATGGAGAGATTCCTCTGCTGGTTTAGCCTACTTGGTGAGCTCCAGGCACTGACACATTTGCATCTGTGCCCACACACAAACACCCACTCCTTCCTTCAAAAAATAAACAAAGAACAGGTCGAGTTAAATAGACAGTGTGATATTTGGTCTGGTGTCACCCAAATAAGACCCCACCACTCAGGAGACAGAGGCAGGTAGATTTCTGAGATTGAAGCTACCAGAGCTGTATAGTGAGACCCTGTCACAAAATGTGTGTGCACACAATGACAACAGAGACAAGTGCTCTGAAGGACAAGAGGATAGTCTTATAAGAAAGAGGAGAAAGCTAGTAAAGGCCCTGAAGGGTGAAAAGATTCAGTGAGTTTGAGTAAGGCTAGAGATATTTTACATAAACACAACTTCCATGCCAAGGGCCTGTCTAAGAAAAATGCTTGTCTAAGGCACAAAACTTAGGACAATGTGTTTAAAGGAGGCTGAGTGGAGAATGTCCATGAGAGTCTTCATGGTCATGAGGATTCAGATCCAGTGGAGCAACATGAGTTTCCTGGGTCTGCTTGACAGGACAGTGTCCCACAGGACCCTGGTCTTTTATTAAATGCCAAAACTATGGTCCTGTCTTTGATATGAGATCAGAACTTTGGTAGAGGGAGGATGGGTGATCTCAGGGCATGGTCATCAAGACTGGATACAGAGACCATTCCTGTATTCCTGACCCAGGTTTCTCAGCCCCAGCCCTGGGCTTGCAGGAGATGTTTCCTCTCTCAGACACTGGGTAGCATCACCTGTCCCCACCTTGTGCCTGAGACAAACTTTTTTTTCCAAGCATACAATTAAAGATGCAGATTTTGAGGATCAACGGAGATCAGTGATAGAAAATGTCAGGAATAATATGCCAAGATCTCACTGTAGAATTTTGCAGAGGGTAGAGAGTAATTCATGCAGTTAGGGCCCATGCCAGCAAATAATTTTCACCTCAAGGTAGATATAAATGTTAACATCTTCAGATGCACAAGGCACATTGTCCCAGCTGAAAGTTATCATAAGCAAATTCATTATTATGCCTGGAGGGGTCCATCCTCCTGCCTCAGCAATGGAATGGAACAGTCCATAGACTCAGTGTGGATTTCATGGCTCTTGAGCCCTTAGCATGTTCCAGTCTCTCAGCTAAACTTGTGTCTTTTCTCATGTCTTCATCCCAGAAGCAGATAAGTACGGGTCTCTACTGTTCTAATGCACAGATGTGGAAGCTGAGGCCTCAAAAGCTGCAGAGTGACAGCACTGATAGTAGAGACAGAGTTGATCCTTTAGTCTAGTCTGACTGTGTATTCCACCATGCTGCTTCCCAGGTGTAGGAACAGGATTAGAGTCAGGGGTCCTAAAGCCTCCCTGAGAGCCCAGTCTGCTGGGATGGATGAGTCTTACCTTCCTGATGATTCAGAGATGTCCTCCATTGTTTCATTTGAGCATTTCCACATGGTCACATAGTGCTGGCTCTTTTGGCTCTCTCTTTCAACCCTTAATGAACATCGGAGTTTCAAGGCAGTGGTGGTGCTGTCCACAGGAGTATCATCAGGCCTGCAGAAAATAAAAGTCACACTGAACACAGGACTAGAAGGCTTTGCAGGCTGCCCTGGTTTTCATCTTCTGAGTGGATGCAATGAAGTGTGTCTAAAAGCATTGTCAATAACATCTGGATAATGTCAACATGTTACCTATTCTCCACAAAATTTATGCATTTGTAATAAAGTTCTCTAGGTCATGCATGTTCAGCATATGTGAGCTTTTTACTTGGCATTACACTAAGAATGAAGATAATTGCTAACATTCACGACACAAATTACCTGTGTTCATTTAAAATATTATATGTGGTTTAATCCATTCAATCAGAATAACAGTGGTAGGGGATAAATCACACTCTTTTCAGAGTGAGGAGACCTGGGCATAGGAAGGTTAAGTAAGTACCCCAAGATCTCACAGCTCATGGCTTCATAAGTCCAAGGACTTCATACAGGCCCTATGCCCCCCACTGCTGATGATGGAAGCCAGGCTCTCATGTGTACCGGACAAGGGCTCTTCCTAAAATATACACCCAGTCCCGGAAACACTCAGGTTTTGCACAGGTTCTTGACTTGGTCATTTCCATATATCTCTTTTTAAACTATTTTTTTAATTATATTTTACTTGTTCATCTAGTCTATCCATAATCTCTGAGTTCTAGTTTCTGTGAGAAATCACATCTCAAAAAGTAACTTGGCAAAAGATTGAAGCAGATTCCTGATGTTTGCCTCTGACCTCCACCATCACTTGTGAGTACATATGTGAGTCCGTATACACACATATACACACGTGCAACACACGCACAGAAGGATGTTGCATAGCACATTTTTTTGAAAGAGATTTGACGTGACCTGTTTTCACTAGAATACTTTAAAGACTGGGTTTTTAGGCCTCAGTGGGTCTCCACTTTTACAGATTAGGAAATGGAGGGCAGAGGTCATGAATTACCTGGGAATGAAGTGCCTACTCCAAATGGCCAGGTCACCACCGCACCCTCTAAATCCAAGTGACATCTACTCACATATGCACAGAAGCATCCACATCCAGGGACATCTTCATCTCTGTGCCATTGTAGTTGGAAGACAGGCCAGCTTGCAAGTGCTCCATTCTCAGTCCAGGGAATCGATTCCTGCCCAAACCACAAGTGCTCTCTAGTCATCCCTCCTGCAATATTTGAAGTCTCTTCACCACCCTCGTGTCCTCACTATGTCCTCTTCAGAAATGTGAGCCTCTACACTCTCAAAGACAGTCACAGAGTCAGGGATTCAAAAGGCAACAGAGCCTGACCTTGAACCCAGGACTGTGTGACTCAAAACTGTAAAAAGCCACTGCTTTGGACTAATGGGGTGTGGATTCCAGCTCCCTGTCCCTCGAAGGAACTTGGACTTTTACTTCTGGCTAAATTTGAAGGAAGAGTTATTCTTAGAGAAAGACTTTCAGTACTACCATGCAGGTGGAGATGGGGACAAATGGAACGTTCACCTTGAGCCTGAAATCACAGACTGTGGGAAAACAGATGTGTGAATTTTCCAAAATGGCCCTGTATCTCTATCTCAAACTTACTCTAGGTCTAATGCTTTGTTTTGGAACTCCTCAGTTCTGTGAAGAAGACAAGGCTTATCTGTGGGTCTTTGACATTGAACTGGCCTCCACAGAATGGTAGTCCCTTTTCTGAGAGCAAAGAAGCACCTACTTACCTTAAATTATTCATAAATAAAAAGAGGTTAAGTTTGTTGGAATCAGGTGAGTTCCCAGGTAGTAGAATTGTGGCCTTGATTGTCCAGTTCTGTAACTGAGTTTCCTGAGGGAATTCTACCTGCACATTCAGGTTCTGAAAGATCTCTGTCAGAAAAGTCATCAGTCAGTCCCTGCACCACTAGGGAATGAGCTCCCATCCTCCTGGTCTCAGAGAAGTCTCTTTCCTTGCACTGTTTCATTCAGTCTCTGCCACAGCTCAGTGAGAAAGGATTGCCACCATCTCCATTGTACAGAAGAGGAACCCGAGATTCCTAAGATTAGGAAATGTGTCCACACAGCTGGGTCCATGCACTGTTTCCAGGCTGACTTCATATTAATATTGATCACTTATCAAAAAAAATTGATCAATTGGCCAAGCAATGGAAGCAGATTGTTTATGCCTGTTTTCAGGGGTGACTTGAGGATCTGTTGCTCTTAATTAGATTGCTATGTGAGTTTGAGAAACTTACTCAAGTACTTGAGAGTACAAGAAATGGAAAAACCTAGAACCAGGGAAAAAACAAAGAGGGCAAATATTGCTCCAACCAGTGAAAGTGGGAAACAGGAGTCTCAAAATGACAGCTTGGTATTTGGCCCAGAGAAAATGACGTTGGAGGAGGAGATAGAGTCCTAACAGAAGATCTCAGAGATCAACCAGGAAATGCATAGACTAGGTGTCATGTGCCAGACTGCATGTGTGAAGTATTAGGGATGTTTATGTAGAAAATGTCTCTACTGGGAAACGAAGCAATTATTAATCAGAGATAAAATATAATGAATCAACAACAACATCAACAACAATCCTCCCCCCATTTTTAAAATGAGCCATGACTTAAAATGATACTTTAAAATATTGATTGTAAAACAGTTTCGCCTTTTAATTTCTCCACAGTTTGTATCCTGTTTCATTTCTTTGGGTGTAAAGCCGTTTAGATTAGGATCGTGATGTCATAACTGTTTTGTCTCACCTGTACAGTGATGTTTCAGTTCATCATTCAGCTTTATTTATTTCGTGTTATATTCATTTAAAGTTATTTAAATTGTAAAATTATTTAGCTGTAGGTTAAATAATTTTAAAATTATTTAAAGTAATTTCATACCCCTATGAGGACTAGCCTTCGTTTCTGTAGACTACTTTTCTGTTCTGTATTGAGTATCGTTAATGCTGTCAAAGGTTTCACATCTTCCATTGGAGTGTTTGTAATGCATACATGCATGCATACATACATGCATACACACATGCATACATACTTACATACATACATATATACATAAATACATACATGCATACATACATACATACATACACACATCATGCTTATATACATAAATACATACATACATACATAAAAATATACTAGTGGGCTTGAATTATTTTATGTAAGGACTTCATGTATGACTATATATGATCTGTGATTCCAATTCAGTGTTGAGACTGGAGAGTTGGCTCAATAGTGCTTGCTTCTCTTGCAGAGGACTAGACTTCAATACCTAGCACCCTACTGAACATTTCATAACCATCTGTAACTCCTCAGGATCTGACACCCTCTTCTGACTTCTGTGGTCACAAACACAGATTTGCATACAGAGATACATACACATGAATAAAAATAAAATCTTAAAAACAGTTTTAACAAAACATATAATTTCAATACTGCCTCTTGGCCCTGTCCTGACAGGATCTATCTATTATAATGATGCAGACAAGGCCACCTTAGCGAGCACTGCTTAGATAGCTCCGTCTCACCCCACAACTCCCTAGTAACCTTGAATCTGACACCCGTTTCTCTCTGCTGCAGTTCTCCAGCTGGGAAATGAGAGGATAGCTCCTTCTTCATCTTTGAAATTTTCCTAAACATTGACAAGGTTTGAAGGCAGCACATGCAGAGCTTTCCTCTGAGAACTGTTTGTCAGTTAGCAGGCAGGGTTCTTCTGTAGTAGAGAACAGAGGTGCCATTACATAGACAGTGGAGGGAGTTTATGGTCATCTAAGCCAGGTGTGGCCTTCATTTCCAGCCAGTCAACAAGATCAACAAGAAAAGGTCAAGAAAATTACAGGAACATATGCTAATAACTTTGACACAACACTTTAAAGTATGTAAACCAGTAGTAAATATATGAAAAATGAGAGGATGGTTAGAATTAGAGAAATGCAAAGTGAGATGAGTCACATTCTCTTATCTCTGATAATGGCAAACCAGTTAAAGGTGTCCAGTTAGTGCAAGAGAGCAGTGTGGGAGACAGGGTCCCTCAAAGTGCCAGAGAAAGTGAATAGGGGAATATTTGTCAACAGTTTAAATAATTTAAAATACAAACTTTAGAAATTTTGAAATCTCCCTTTGAAGAATTTATCCTGTGCATATACTGGCAAGACTCTGTTAGGAAATTATGTCAACACATTGCTTATGTCTAAAAATATAAAGGAGTGACGGGAATTGAAAGGCTGCACATTTCTCAGTTAGCCACCAATAAAGGGCAACACTCCCCTCCCAGCACTCTCTGCTATTGCAGGTGTAGTGTTTATTAGGGTTACTCCTCGGACTAGCTGGTGGCAACTTTACTGACTCATTTCCAGACACAGAATTCAGAATGTCCAAATTATTCAGGTTAGTGCCAACACTACCTGAAAGTGATGCTGAGGTCCCAGTGAGCAGGCCGCAAAGGACAACAAGGCTCCCAAGTTGGAACATCTTTGGTCCTGACACCTGTATTGTCAGAGGAAGAAAAGGACACAAGAATCCACATTAAACACTTGTCACTCTCACACTTGTCCTTCCAACAAGACACATGTGCTTCTGTTCACAATAGGTAAGGAATGGAACCAGCAGAGATGGCCACCATTGCCAGTGGATAAAGAAATTGATGCCAAGTGCACAAGGGTATTTTATTCAGCCATGAAGAAAAATGAAATCATGGCATTTCCAGTAAATGAGTGGAACTGGAAGTCATTTTGCTAAACAAGATTATCCAGATTCAGAATGGCAAAATACCCCATTTTCTGTCTTGTACAAATGTATTTGAATATGTTGAACATGAGTGAGGTCATAAGATAAGGAGATCATGGAAGAAGAAATCCTAAGGAAAGAGCAGAGGGGGAGGGAGACAAAGAACAAAGAATGCTTGTGACAGGAAGGTAAAGGGAAGGAGGTAGAGATTAGCAAGGGGTGGGGATGAGGGAAGGACAGCAGGGGAGGGATAGGGATAGGAACTAAGCATGTAGGAAAATGCCACAGTGAAAGCCTACTAATGGTGAATTTAAAAACAACAGACACAGCTACATACAATAATAACTGAGAAAGACAGTTGGTTTGTTGTGGAGATGAGCTGTCAAGGTTGGGAGGGAGAGAAACTTTAGAGACACAGCAAGGGTCCGGAGGGTCAGGCTTGGAGAGACAAGCTGACCCAAGCTCTTCATGCTCAGGTCCTTTGTGCTTGCTGCCTTCGCAGCTTGAGACATATTTCCTCCTTGATTTATTACCTAACTCTGTTCTCTTGCTTCAGGGAAACTTCACCCCTTCCAAGAAGCCAGCTTCAGATCCCTCCCCAGAGAACAGTTCAAGGCTCCCAATACCAGGCTCCACTAAGCTTGGGACCACACTGTCCTTAGTGAAACAGCTATGGGGTTGTGTCAATGTTGAGCCTAGACTCCAGGAAGAAGCCTTTCTCCATAGACTGAGACAACTCATTGGTGAATAAAATCTGATCAGTCAACAGAATCATGAACCTAGGTTGTCTTTAGTCAGATACAGTATCATCTATGTCTTCAAATCTGTTAGAGTCAAAACTTCCCTAGCACAGATAGTGCCTTCCCTCTGCTTCTTGCTTCAAAGCCTCTTGAAGACCCTCATGTGGGGGTTTACACTCTCAGAGCTACTTACTTGTTTGGAGGAGGATGCACACAAAATACTTGTTTCTCTGCACTGTTTCCTGGGTTGTTGGGTTGCAGTGGCCCTTATGTAGTGGTCACAGGATTAGAAGCAAGTCCTCATTTCAGAATGTTCTAAGAAGACTCCAAAGAAAACACCTAAGGTTAGCGAAGTTATTCCAACCCAAAGGTCACAGAGCATGCTTGAGTGGCAGGGTTGGACAGTGATGACCTTGTGTCAACACTAAGACCCAGAGTTAAGACCTTGAGGCTGCCATGAAGTGGTGGGTTCAGTGTGAGCTGAAAAGAAGACCCAGAATGGATGAATAGGAGAATGTTCTGGTGGAAAAGCTCATAGTGTTTGCCTAGGCCAGTACATTTCATCATTTGAAAATTCAGAGGTAAAGACAGCTGCTTATGGTCATGCAATAAGTAGGGTGGAGTTGTGGCTCCCACATTGCTCTGCCCATCCTTTCTATGTTCCCTTTCTGCATCTGAATGCCCTTGTGATCCCTCTTGGGCAGACCGGGCTCCCCGAGTGGATGCTGGGACCTGTCAATCACAAGAATTCCCCCTACCTTTCTGACTCAAGTACATGATTTAATACCAGATACATATATGATTTTGCTTAATACTCCCCCACAAGGTTTCTCAGTGTAGAAAATTCCATTAACACTAAAAACATAGGAGGAAAATAAGTGGGATCATGACCACTGTGCTGTCCATGGTTAGTCTTTTTTCTTTATGGAGACATCAAAGCTGGTTGAATAATTCACAACCTTCTTACCTTGTTATTGGACATATTTATAGTGTGGCTGTGTGACCCCCTTGTTGCCATTGCACAGGAGGTAGATGTTGGATGAATGCACAAGCCAGGATGGGCAGAGATGGGGGAACCCAGTTCCCTTAGTATAACAGGTTAAAACAAAGAAGCAAGAGAGAATTAGGGTATGATACGAAAACTCATGGACTCTATCTGACTTACGTTATAGCAGTATCCAGGTCCTGAAATGATGCCCTTTATTTCTTATTCTTAATGATGGCTTTGTTTTCCAATGGACTTTGGCAGATTTTTGTAATTGAAGAACGTATGGATGAAGACAGACAAGGAGGATGTGTGGACACTCACCTCCTGTGTGGTTGGAGATATTGTTTATTGCCATCAGTGAACCTATGACTTAGACTCCTTCTTGCAGGCAGAAAATGTGTTTTCTTCATGCTAGCCCATGTCTCTTCTTGAGTCTGTGAGATGGGTCAGCAGAAGAGGCACTTGCTTCATAGGCCCAATGACTCATTTTTGCTTGGCAGAGCACACAGAAAAGTGCAAGAGGAGGCAACAACTCCTGACTGTTATGTTCTGACATCAACAGGCACATGGTCACACATGCACCTTCACTCACACAGGGACATCAGCCAGACCCATAAACACAGAATAAAAGCAAAATGTAAATAATATAGAGATGTTTCTTAGGTCATATAGATTGTGGACTCAGACCAAAGCTGGTATCTGGCCTCCCTAGAATGTCAGGGACAGAAAGAGCTGAACTATAGGACTCAGGGATGACTGCCATCTTACGTTTTGAGAGCTCATTCTGTTCTGAGGATATTCTTCAGAGTCTAAGCTGTATCTCCAAATCCTGTGACTTATGTGCACAGCTCTTCACAGCATGGATTGCAGAAGCATAAACCCCTCTAAGTTGTTCTAGCATGCAGCCTCTTGGGCCACCATTGAATAGGACTCAGTCTCCCTGAAGGTAGATGAAGCCATTTGCCTGCTGTTGGATCTTTAGGCTAGATACACATTATGAATCTAGTCATCAGGAGGTAAGTTTGAAGCCTCATTTTCCATTGGAAGAAACAGGTTTCTGAGAGGCCTCCAGGTGTCAAGGTTGCACAGGGGTGGAACCCAGTGCTTGGGTCCTTCCACCTACACCAGGCAGCAGGGTGGCAGGGCAGGACTGTCCCTAGGCTTGTACATCCCGTTTTCTGCAGACCCCATTGTTTGAATTGGTCACCAACCGTGTGACCATGTCAAGTCAGAGCAGCACAGAAATAAGTGGGAGCTGGGGACAGCACAGACCGGTCACTGCTGTTTACCAAGTCCTTAGGGCCTGTCCTCAACATAGTACTTTAGGAACTTGTGATTCGAGGATCTCTGGCAGTGATAGCCTGCTGTTACCTTGCATGGCTTGCTTCTGTATGCAGACTCTCTGACTGTCTGCCTGCCACCATGTTCCACAAACCCATGAAAACCCTGTTCCTGGCTATGGGGCAGAGATCCAAGGGCCATGCTGAAATCTTGTTCAGAAGGGTTTTCTCAGTTCTGGGGTTGCTAGAGTTGGAGATGGCGACCTCATTTGCCTTAGCTGCTAAATAATTTAAATAACACCTTATACCTGGATGTTCTTGGCATGACAGGCAGGGAAGTGTGTGGGGCACCGCTATGATGATGATGGGAGTTGGAGTGGTCTGTTTGGAACCTCTCACTAGGACTAGGGGGACCTGGGTTTATACTTTTATTTTTATTTTCACTTTTCTTTATTAAGAAATTTTCTACTCACTCTACATACCACCCACAGATCCCATCTCTTCCCTCCTCCCACTCTCCAGCCCTCCCTCCAAAGCCACCCCACATCCCCACATCTCCCAAATCAAGGTCTCCCATGGGGAGTCAGCAGAGCCCTGCACACTGAGCCTAGGCAGGTCCAAGCCCCTTCCCACTGCACCAAGGCTGTGCAAGGTGTCACACCACAGGCACCAGAGTCCCTAAAGCCTGCCCATGCACCAGGGACGGATCCCAATCCCCGTGTCTGGGGCCCCCCAAACAGTTCAAGCCAAACAACTGTCTTCCGTATCCAGAGGGCCTTGTCCCATCCCATGGGGGCTCCACAACCACTAGTCTATGGTTCATCGGCTTCCACCAGTGTGGCCAGTCATCTCTGCACATCCTCCCATCATGATCTCCACGTCCCTCCCCCGCAGAATCTCTCCTCTCCTTCTTCGATTGGATTTCGGTGCTCAGACTGGCACCTGGTCGTGGATCTCTCTATCTGCCTCCACCAGTCACTGGACAAAGGCTCTATGATGGTGGTTAGGGTATGTACTAGACAGGTCACTAGAGTAGACCAATCCAGGCATCCTCTAGACCACTGCCAGCACTCCCAGGTGGGGTCATCCTTATGGATTCTCGAGAGCCTCCCCTGCCTCTTCCTATGCCCATGATGTCCTCATCTATCATGTTGTTTCCCTCCTGACCTCCCACTCTGTCCCTGTTCCAGCTCCACCCTCCCATTTCCCTATGTTCTCATCCCCCACTCATTGCCCTCCACCCCCCCCCCCCCCTTCCAGTCTACTCATCCACTTCCCATTCGCTGGGCCAATCTTGTGTCCCTCCTAAGGTCTTATCCTGTTAGTTAGCCTCTCTGGAGCTGTGGGTTGCAGTCTGGCCATCCCTTCCCTCACATCTAGTATCCACTGATGAGTGAGTACATACTATGTTTGTCCTTCTGAGTCTGAGTTACCTCACTCAGGATGGTATTTTCTAGTTCTATCCATTTGCCTGCAAATTTCATGATGTCATTGTTTTTTACTGCTGAGTAGTACTCCATTGTGTATATGTGTCACATTTTCTTTATCCATTCTTCAGTTGAGGGGCATCTAGGTTGTTTCCAGGTTCTTGCTGTTATGAATAATGCTGATACGAACATAGTTGAGCATGTGTCCTTGTGGTAAGATTGAGCATTCCTTGGGTATATGCCCAAGAGTGGTATAGCTGGGTCTTGAGGAAGACTTATTCTCAATTTTCTGATAAACCGCCATACTGATTTCCAGAGTGGCTGTACAAGTTTGCACTCACGCAAACAGTGTAGGAGTGTTCCCCTTGCTCTACATCCTGTCCAACATAAGCTGTCTTCAGTTTTTTTGATCTTAGCCATTCTGACAGGTTTAAGGTGGTATCTCAGAGTTGTTTTGATTTGCATTTCCCTGATGACTAAGGATGTTGAGCAATTCCTTAAATGTCTTTCAGCCACTTGAGATTCTTCTGTTGAGAATTCTCTGTTAAGCTCTGTAGCTCATTTTTAATTGTTCAGTATTTAAAGTCTAGCTTTTTGAGTTATTCATATATTTTGGAGATCAGCCCTCTGTCAGATTTGAGGTTGATGAAGATCTTTTCCCATTCTGTAGGCTGTCATTTTGTCTTATTGACTGTGTCCTTTGCTCTACAATAGCTTCTCAGTTTCAGGAGGTCCTATTTATTAGTTTTTGCTCTCAGTGTCTGTGCTACTGGTGTTATATTAAGGAAGTGGTCTCCTGTGCCAATGCGTTCAAAACTACTTCCTACTTTCTCTTCTGTCAAGTTCAGTGTAACTGGATTTATGTTGAGGTCTTTGATCCACTTGAACTTGAGTTTTGTGCATGACAACAGATATGGATCTATTTGCAATCTTCTGCATGCTGACATCCAGTTATGCCAGCACCATTTGGCTTTTCCCTGGTACAGTTTTGGATTCTTGGTTGAAAAACATATGTTTGTAGGTGTGTGGACTAATGTCAGGGTCTCCAATTCGATTCCATTGGTCCTCATGTTGGTTTTTATACCAGTACCAAGCTGTTTTTATTACTATAGCTCTATAGTAGAGCTTGAGGTCAGGGATCATGATGCCTCCTGAGGTTGCTTTATTATACAGGATTCTTTTAGCTGTCCTAGGTTTTTTGTTTTTCCATATAAAGTTAAATATTGTTCTTTCCAAGTCTAGGAAGAATTGTGTTGGCATTTTGATAGGGATTGCATTAAATCTGTAGATTGCTTTTGGTAAGATTGCCGTTTTTACTGTGTTAATTCTACCTATCCATGAGCTTGGGAAATCTTTCCATTTTCTGATATCTTCTTTGATTTCTTTCTTCAGAGACTTAAAGTTCTTGTCATACAGGTCTTTCATTTGCTTAGTTAGGCTTACCCTAGGGTATTTTATATTATTTGTGGCTAGTGTAAAGGATGATGTTTCTCTTGTTTCTTTCTCAGCCCATTTATCATTTATATGTAGGAGGGCTACAGATTTTTTTGAGTTGATCTTGTATTCTGCCACCTTACTGAATGAGTTTATCACCTGTAGGAGTTCCCTGGTAGAATTTTTGGGGTCACTTATGTATACTATGATATCATCTGCAAACAGTGAAAGTTTGCCATCCTCCTTTCCCATTTGTATCCCATTGATCTCCTTTAGTCGTCTTAGTGCTCTAGCTAGAACTTCAAGTACAATGTTGGATAAGTATGGGGAAAGTGGACAGCCTTGTCTTGTTCCTGATTTTAGTAGAATCGCTTTGAGTTTCTCTCCATTTAATTTGATGTTGGCTATCAGCTTGCTGTAATTTGTCTTTATTATGTTTAGGTATATTCCTTATATTCCTGATTTCTCTAGAACCTTTATCATGAAGGGGTGTTAGATTTTGTAAAGGCTTTTTCAGGATCCAGTGAGATGATCATGTGGTTTTTTTTCTTTCAGTTTGTTTATATGGTATATAACATTGACAGATTTTTGCACGTTGAACCATCCTTGCATCCCTGGGATGAAGCCTACTTGGTCATGTTGGATAATTTTTTTGATGTGTTCTCAGAGTCTTTTTGCCAGTATTTTATTGAGTATTTTTGCATCAATGATCATGAGGGAGATTGGTCTGTAATTCTCTTTCTTTGTTGCATCTTTGTGTGGTTTGGGTATCAGGGTAACTGTGGCCTCATAAAAAAAGTTTGGTAATGTTCCTTCTGGTTTTATTGTGTGGAACATTTTGAAGAGTATTGGTATTAGCTCTTCTTTGAAAATCTGGTAGAATTCTTCACTGAAACCATCTGGTCCTGGACTTTTTTTTTTTTTTTTGGTTGGGAGAACTTAATGACCATTTTTTTTTTATTTCTTTAGGGGTTATTGGACTATTAAAATAGTTTATCTGGTCTTGATTTAAATTTGGAATGTGGTACCTATCCAGAAAATTGTCCATTACTTTCAGATTTTCCAGTTTTGTGGAGCACATGTTTTTGAAGTATGGCCTGATGATTCTCAGAATTTCCTCATTGTCTGTTGTTATGTCTCCCTTTTCATTTCTGATTTTGTTAATTGGATGCTCTCTCTGCTTTTTGGTTAATTTGGATAAGGGCTTGTCTATCTTGTTGATTTTCTCAAAGAACCAACTCTTTGTTTCATTGATTCTTTGTATTGTTCTCTTTGTTTCTATTTTATTGATTTCAGCCCTCAATTTGATTATTTCAGTTCATCTGTTTCTCCTGGGTGAGTTTTATTCTTCTTGGTCTAGAAGTTGTGCTGTTAAGTCACTAGTGTGAAATTTCTCCAATTTCTTTAAGTGGGCATTTAGTGCTATGAGTTTTCCTCTTAACACTGCTTTCATAGTGTCCCATAAGTTTGGGTATGTTGTACATTCGTTTTCATTGAATTCTAGGAAATCTTTAATTTCTTTCTTTATTTCTTCCTTGACCCATTGGTGATTCAATTGGGCATTATTCAGTTTCCATGAGTTTGTATGCTTTCTTTAATTTTTGTTGTTGTTGAAATCTAACTTTAAGTCATGGTGGTCTGATAAGATACCGGAGGTTATTTCAATATTTTTTATCTGTTGAGATTTGCTTTGTGACCAAGCACATGGTCGATTTTTGAGAAGGTTCCATGGGGTGCTGAGAAGAAGCTATATTCTTGTGTGTTAGGGTAGAATATTCTCTAGCTATCTATTAAGTCCATTTGAGTCATAATGTCTGTTAGTTCCCTTATTTCTCTGTTAAGTTTCTGTCTGGCAGACCTGTCCATTGGTGAGAGTAGGGTGTTGAAGTCTCCCACTAGTAGTGTATGGGGTTTGATGTGCGATTTAAGGTTTAGTAATTTTTCTTTTACGAATGTTGGTGCCCTTGTATTTGGGGTGTAAATATTCAGAATTGAGACTTCATCTTGTATTTTCCTGTGATAAATATGTAATGTCCTTCCCAGTCTCTTTAGATTGATTTTAGTTTTAAGTCTATTTTATTAAATATTAGGATAGCTACACCAGCTTGCTTCTTAAATCCATTTGATTGCAAAGTGTTTTCCCAGCCTTTTATTCTGAGATAGTGTCTGTTTTTGAAGTTGAGATGTGTTTCTTGTATTCAGGAGAAGGATGGGTCTTGTTTTCATATCCATTCTGTTAGCCTCTGTCTTTTTATAGGTGAATTCAGGCCATTTTTATTAATGCATATTAATGACCAGTGATTGCTAATTCTTGTTATTTTTTGGTGGTAGTGTATGTTGCCCTTCTTTGGTAATAGTTAGTGTGGGACTATCTATTGCCTGTGTTTTCGTGGGTGTATCTACCTTCCTTTGGCTGGATTTTTCCTTCTAGTTCTTTTGTAGGGCTGGATTCATGGAAAGACATTGTTTAAATCTGGTTTTATCATGGAATATTTTGCTTACTCTGTCTATATTAATTGAAAGTTTTGCTGGGTATAGTAGTCTGGGTGGGCATCCATGGTCTCTTAGTGTCTGCATAATGTCTGTCCAGGACCTTCTGGCTTATAGAGTCTCCATTGAGAAGTCAGGTGTTATTCTGATGGGTCTGTCTTTATATGTTACTTGGCCTTTTTCCTTCTTAGCTCTTAATATTTTTTCTTTATTCTGTATGTTTAGTGGTTTGATTATTATTGGTGAGGGGACTTTATGTTGGATCCAATCTATTTGTTGTTCTGTAACCTTCTTGTATCTTTATAGGCATTTCTTTCTTTAGGTTGGGAAAGTTTTCTTCTATGATTTTGTTGAATATATTTTCTGTCCCTTTGAGTTGGTATTCTTCTCTGTCTTCTATCCCTATTATTCTTAGGTTTGGTCTTTTCATGGTGTCCCAAATTTCCTGGACATTTTGGGTCATGTCTTTATTGGCTTTAGTGTTTTCTTTGACTGATGAATCTATTTCCTCTATTGTATCTTCAACACTAGAGATCCACTTTTCCATGTCTTGCATTCTGTTGCTTATGCTTGCATCTGTAGTTCCTGTTCGTTTACTCAGATTTTCCACTTCCAGCATTCCCTCAGTTTGTGTCTTCTTTATTGTCTCAATTTCAGGTTTCAAATCTTGAACTGTTTTCCTCACTTGATTAATTTCTTTCTCTTGGCTTTCTTTAAGGGATTTACTGATTTCTTTCCATTTTTTGTTTGACTTTTCCTCAAATTCTTTAAGGGAATTTTTCATTGGCTCTTTAAATATCACTATCATCTTCTTAAGGTCATTTTTAGGGTCTATTTCTTCTGTGTTGGGATGTTCAGGGCTTGCTGATGTAGTTTCTGATGGAGCCATATTGGTTTTTATGTCATTGACTGTATGTTTGCACTGGCGTCTACCTATCTCTTTCATCACTTGGCGCAAGGGGTGTCTATGTCTGAGGGAGCCTCTCTTGGTGTGATTGATATTCTTCGTCCAGTGGGAGCTCTTGGTCAAATAGGTGCTGATGGACTCTTTGTCTCAGGGAGCAGCTCTTAGTCTAATTGGTGCTTGTGGACTCTGTCTCAGGAAGTAGCTGCAATCTCTTAGTCCAATCAGGCACTTGCAGGCTCTGTCTCAGGAAACACTTGCAGTCTCAGAGGGTGGGTGGGATTTGGGGGAGGTGGGGCTTGTGAGTTACAGAGTCTGATGGGAGATGGTGGTAGTCTGACCTGTCTGCCCACCTGCCAGAAACTGGGACTGCAATGGGTGGTGGTTTAGGGGTGCAGGTTTGTGTCAGGGACCTGGGTTTAAATCCTCACTCTTCCCACTCCTGGCTGCATGAGCTGTGATGGGGCTTCTTTCTTCTCTGTGAAGTGGGATTGGAATCTGCACCTCACCTCCCTGCTATCCAAGTGCAGAGAAAACAGGTGGGAATCACATGTGAATGTCCTCACACTGGGCAGGCTGTGCACAAGGTGGACAGTAATGTCTGCAGTTACATTACATAGCACTGTCCTCACACTGGGCAGACTGTGCACACTGCTGACAGTAATGTCTGCAATTACATTACATAGCACTGTCCTCACACTGGGCAGACTGTGCACACGGCTGACAGTAATATCTGTAATATCTACAGTTACATTACACAGCACTGTCCTCACACAGGGCAGGCTGTACACACGGCTGACAGTAATGTCTGCAATTACATCACATAACACACGCAAAGGGCTCTTGTTAGGGCGAGGCTGGGCTGCCAGAGGCCATCTTAGGCATGTGCCGGTTGCTCTGAGGCACCTTGGAAAGAGCATCACTCTCTGTGTACAGAAAGTCTCCTTGAATGTAAAGTACTTCTCTGTCAGGGTCAAAGACTGTGGACCATAAGTGTTGTGGGAAAATTTATGATTGAAAGTCTCCTGTGAAGCATTAAGGATTAATCTCTCCTGGGCTAGCACATTATATTCCCAACATAAAATAATCTCCAGTCATGACAGCTTCCTGGTCTCACTTACCCAAGCGCTTAATTTGTTCCTAATTACTACAACTCAGCACACTGTTTGGAAAAGGCTACTGAGACCAGAGAGGCAATCTTGGGGCTGGGTCATATAGTAACCAGGCTTAGATGTATCCTAGAGGCTCTGCTTCCTAGATCTCCTTTACCCAGAAGGACAGAAGCCTTCCCCAGACCTTCCGACAAGTATGACAGACACAGACATGTTGTTTTTACACTTGGGCAGGCTCTCTATTGTGGAGTTCCACCCCAAACTGCAAAGTCTTTTTTGAGCCCCAGTGATAAAGCCAGAGTTACTTACAGAGCCTGGGTGATAGAGCCAGAGTGATGGAGCCAGAGTGAATGTTCAATCACTTTACCCCGTTCTCTTGTATAAACCACCTACTTGAAAGTTATTGAATATAAGAAAGACAAAGGTAGAAAAATATATTCAAGTACCTGTCATTTTGTCACAGGTAAAACCAGTAATTAGTGAAAGTATATAATCTAGTGTCTGAAGATATTTAATTACATTTTTTAGCAATGTTGACATTATCAGGTGACATACTTGCTCTATTCCTGAAACCCTGCACCTTGAGCTGGAGAAGTGGCTTGTGGTGAAGAGCCATTACTACTGTGCAGCGCACCAGTAGTTGTTTTGCAGAACCCAAATGACAACTGCATGTGCTTCCTGTCCCTAGGGATTCACAGCCCTCCTCTGACCTCCTGAGGGAACTGCACACACATGTTGCACATAAACTCATGCAAGCAATGATACTTACACATAAAAGAAATAAATCTTTAAAAGAAACTCAACACATTGCTCTAACCTTGGTTACACATAGCCCTTCAGGCCCTCTCCTGGAAGACGGGAAGTAACCAAGGGTCTTGTTCCCTCTCCACTGGGATTTGCATCTTCTTGTTCTGTGCAATGGTCCTTGAGGATTTGCTGAAAACTTTCCAAGAAACCAAAGAGTAGGCCCGGGAGGAGTTGTCAGTGGGTCTGGGTCCTCTGAGCTGCTGGATGTCTGGGTGTCTGCTTTTTCCATCTTTGTCACTAGAACTGTCTCCTGAACTACAGTTGGGGACAATTGTTTGTGGAAGAAAAGAAGGGTGAGGAAAGCAGAGTGTGAAGGAAGAAAAAGAAGAAAAGGTGGAAGAATTGGAAGAAGAGATAGAACAGGAGACAATGGTGGTGGACATAGCTCTGCACTGAGAGTGTAGAAACTGAAGGCTGGAGCCCCTGTCCCTGGTCTCTCCATGTTCTACACAGTGTCCTGAAGTTTAGTATCATTGGCTGAGCTGCTGTCCACAGGGAGGATGTGCTAGGCATCCCATAGCTATGGCCAGTTGGTTGAACTCCTCGGTGTTCCTGGTCAGCTCCCAGGATTTGGCCTGTATCAGCTTCTAGATCCTTCCTGAAATAGTGAACCTGACTTTACACATCTATATGTTCCTTTCTCCATTTGTTCATCTCAAGAATTCTTGTTCTAGAACCCCTAATCCTTTAGATAACTGTCTGTCAGCTTCTACCTAGTGCTGAATGCTGTGTTGGAGTCAATGATGAAGTTTTTAAGTTCTTGTCCCTGGAATTGGAGACTTCCAAACAGTCAGTGAGCCCCAGTAATCAACTCAACACTAAAAGGAAGCTCATTAGCCTCTCCAGCATCATGTCTTCATTGAGGAAGGGTTGAGTGATGGGGAAGGGTTGTTGTTTAGTGGGAAACAGTGGACAGAAAGACAAATACTCCATGAAGTCACTTGTAGGTGAGTTCTGAAAATGAAACCAATCCAATACACAGAGAACAAAATGGTGGTTACCAGGTAAGATGAAAAAATGGTGGTCACCAGGGTTCATATAACTTGTAATTTCATTTTCATTTCATTCTAGGTAATTTTAATTTCCCCCTTGATTTCTTCAATGACCATTGGTCACTCAAGAATTCACTGTTCATACTCTCAATATTTGCATAGTTTCTCTTGCTGTTGATTTTTAATTTCTTTCAATTTTTTTCTGAAAGGATGGAAGAAATTATTTTAGTTATCTTATACGTTTAAAGACTTGCTGTGTTGCTTAAAACATGGTCTATTTTAGAGACAATTCTATGGACTTTTGAGAAAAATGTACACTGTGTATCAGGTGATTGGAATGTTCTACAGGTATCTGTTTTGCCAGTGTCCATGTCAGAGGAGCAACAGATGGCAACTGACTTCAGGAGATCAGCCCACCAGGAAACAAATCCCTGATGTGTGAATCGTGTATAGGTAAGGCCCCGAGAGCCCTGGTCCCAAAATATTTCTTCTACTGCTGTGTCCTTGCAGGCTTTGCTGCTGCCATTTTTCTCTGGAATCTGGCACTGTGTGAATGGGTGTGGGGAGATCCCCACTGCCCTTAATGTAGTGTGGTCATTTCCTGGAAAATTCCCATTCTACTGGAAATTTTACCTGTGGATTATTATGAAGATGATTTTCTTTTAAGCTGTAATGTTTAACTGAAACAATGATTTTATACAATAATAGTGTTAGTTTAAATAAGATTTTGCTGATTGAGGGTTTATAATTAATCTAGTAAAAATTACAATAGAGGTTATTTTAGTGGAAAAATTATTATAGGTAAAGATAGGACAAAATGTTGCCCCTGCCTCTGATAAAGAACAGGCTGCAGAGGATAAAAAATAAAACAAGGGAGTGAAGAGGTGAGTGCCTGGGCTTAGCCTAGACCCCATCCCTGGGCACCAGCCACTCCGGGGAAGACCTGCCCCACTTGGCCCCAGGTTCTGGCCACCAGGCAGGTTCCCTTCTAGCCCTACCAGGAAGGCTCCCCTTCTCCAAGACCCCCGACAGACCCTGCAATCTCCATGACCTGCCCCCACGCCCGAGACTCCAGCCACTTCCTGAGACTTAGAGACGGGTCCCCAGCTCCCATCCTGCCCCAGACTTCCCTTCTGGACAAGAGCGCCCATCCTGCTCTGGACAAGAGCTCCCATCCTGCCCCAGAGTTCCCATCTGGACAAGAGAGCTCCCATCTGGACAAGAGAGAGAGACTTCCTGAATATTTCAGCTCTGTCTGGACCAAGTGCACTGATAAGAACAAGAAGGAACCACAAGGAGATGGACAGACATCAAGGCAGAAATACATACAACAAAATGAAGAGCAATACAGCATCACCAGAACCTAGCCCTCCCCCAACATCTAGACCTGAACATTAAAATTAGAAGAAGCAGAAGAAAACAGCCTTATGAATAACATCATGAAGAAGGTAGAGACTTATATAGAGGAAAAGACAAACAAAAAATGGGAAGAACACTATAAAAAACTAGAGGAAAGGACAAAAAAGGTAGAAGAAAGCAATAAAGTCCTGGAAGAAAACAATAAAGCACTGAAAGAAAATCATAAAAAAGCAATGAAAAAGATGAAAGAAACAGTCCAAGACCTGAAAAGGGAAATAGAAAAAATGAAGAAGACACAAGCAGAGGGAATGCTGGAAATAGAAAATCTGAGTAAACGATCGGGAACTTCAGATGCAAATATAACCAACAGAATGCAAGAGATGGAAGAGAGGATCTCTGGCACTAAAGATATGGTAGAAGAAATAGGTTCATCAGTCAAAGAAAACACTAAAGACAACAAAGTCATGAACCAAAATGTACAAGAAATTTGGGACACCATGAAAAGACCAAACCTATGAATAATAGGGATAGAAGAAGGAGAAGAATACCAAATCAAAGGCACAGAAATTATATTCAACAAGTTCACAGAAGAAAACTTTCCCAACTTAAAGAAGGAAATGACTATGAAGATACAAGAAGCCTATAGAACACTAAACAGGCTAGACCCCCCAAAAAAGTCCCTTGCCACATAATAATTAAACAGTTAAATGTACAGAATAAAGAAAGAATATTAAGAGCAGCTAAGGAAAAAGGCCAAGTGACTTATAAAGGTAAACTCATCAGAATAACACCCGATTTCTCAATGGAGACTTTGAAAGTCAGAAGGACCTGGACAGATGTAATGCAGACACTAAGAGACCATGGATGCCAGCCTAGACTAATATACCCAGCAAAACTTTCAATCATCATAGACGGAGTGAACAAGACATTCCAAGACAGCACCAGATTTAAACAAAACTTATCCACAAACCCAGCCCTACAGAAAGCACTAGAAGGAAAATTCTAACCTAAGGAAGTTAGATACACCCTTGAAAACACAGGCAATAGATAAAGCCACAGCAGTAAACCCCAAAGAAGAGAAGTACACATACACTACCACCAAAAAATAATAGGAATGAACAATCACTGGTCATTCATATCCCTTAATATCAATGGACTTAATTCACCTATAAAAAGACACAGGATTACAAAATGGATACGAAAGCAGGACCCATCTTTCTGCTGCATACAAGAAACATATCTCAAAGTCAAAGATAGACACTACCTAAGAATAAAAGGCTGGGAAAAGACTTTCCAATCAAATGGTCTTAAGAAACAAGTGGGTGTAGCCATCCTGATATCCAGAAATATAGACCTCAAACTAAAATCAATCAGAAGAGATCAAGAAGGGCATTACATACTCATCACAGGAAAGATCCACCAAGATGAAGTTTCAATTCTGAACATTTATGCCCCAAACACAAGGGCACCCACATATGTAAAAGAAACATTACTAAAGCTTAAACCACATATAAAACCCCACACATTAATAGTGGGAGTCTTCAACACCCCACTTTCACCACCAGACAGATCTCCCAAAATGAAACTTAACAGAGAAATAAAGACTTAACTGATGTCATGACTCAAATGGACTTAATCGATATCTACAGAACATTCCATCCTAACAAAAAAGAATATACCTTCTTCTCAGCACTCCATGGAACCTTCTCTAAAATCGACCACATACTTGGCCACAAAGCAAATCTGAACAGATACAAAACAATTGGAATAACCTCCTGTGTTCTATCAGACCACCATGGTTTAAAGTTAGATTTCAACAACAACAAAAACTACAGAAAAGCTACAATCTCATGGAAACTTAATAATGCTCAACTGAATCACCAATGGGTTAAGGAAGAAATAAAGAAAGAAATTAAAGACTTCCTAGAGATTGACGAAAATGAAGACACCACATACCCAAACTTATGGGACACTATGAAAGCAGTGGTAAGAGGGGAATTCATAGCACAAATGCCCACATAAAGAAGTTGGAGAAATCTCACACTAGTGACTTAACAGGACATCTGAAAGCTCTAGAACAAGAAGAAGCAAAGTCTCCCAGGAAGAATAGACACCAGGAAATTATCAAAGTAAGATCTGAAATCAATAAAATAGAAACAAAGAGAACAATACAAGCATTAATGAAACAAAGAGGTGGTTCTTTGAGAAAATCAACAAGATAGACAAGCCCTTATCCAAACTAACCAAAAGACAGAGAGAGAGAGAGCATCCAAATTAACAAAATCAGAAATGAAAAGGGGGATATAACAACAGACAATGAGGAAATCCAGAGAATCATCAGGTCATACTTCAAAAACCTCTACTCCAAAAAACTGGAAAATCTAAAGAAATGTATAATTTTCTGGATAGGTACCACATATCTAAGTTAAATCAAGACCAGATAAACTATTTAAATAGTCCAATAACCCCTAAGGAAACAGAAATGGTCATTAAAAGTCTTCCAAGCAAAAAAAGCCCAGGACCAGATGGTTTCAGCACAAAATTCTACCAGATCTTCAAAGAAGAGTTAATACCAACACTCTCTAAATTGTTCCATACAATAGAAACAGAAGGAACATTACCAAACTTCTTCTATGAGGCTACAATTACCTTGATTCCTAAACCAAACAAGGATACAACAAAGAAAGAGAACTACAGACCCATCTCCCTCGTGAATATTGATGCAAAAATACTCAATAAAATACTGGCAAAAAGACTCCAAGAACACATCAAAACAATTATCCACTATGATCAAGTAGGCTTCATCCCAGGGATGCAAGGGTGGTTCAACATACGAAAGTCCGTCAATGTAATACACCATATAAACAAACTCAAAGAAAAAAAACACATGATCATCTCATTAGATGCAGAAAAGGCATTTGACAAAATCTAACACCCCTTCATGATAAAGGTCTTGGAGTGATCAGGAATACAGGGAACATACCTAAACATAATAAAGGCAATTTACAGCAAGTCAACAGCCAAAATCAAATTAAATGGAGAGAAAATCAAAGCAATTCCACAAAATCAGGAACAAGGCAAGGCTGTCCACTCTCCTCATACTTTTCAATATAGTACTTGAAGTTCTAGCCAGAGCAATAAGACAACATAAAAAGATTAAGGGGATACAAATTGGAAAGGAAGAAGTCTAGCTTTCCCTATTTGCCGATGACATGATAGTATACTTGAGTGACCCCAAAGATTCCACCAAGGAACTGATACAGCTTATAAACACCTTCAGCAACATAGCAGGATACAAGATCAACTCAAAAAAATCAGTAGCCCTCCTATATACAATTGACAAACAGGCTGAGAAGGAAATCAGAGATACATCACCCTTTACAATAGCCACAAATGACATAAAATACCTTAGGGTAACACTAACCAAGCAAGTGAAGGACCTATATGACAAGAACTTTAAGTCCCTGAAAAGAGAAATTGAAGAAGATGTCAGAAAATGGAAAGATCTCCCATGCTCATGGATAGGCAGGATTAACATAGTAAAAATGGCAATCTTACCAAAAGCAATCTACAGATTCAATGCAATCCCCATCAAAATACCAACACAATTCTTCACAGACCTGGAAAGAATAATACTCAACTTCATATGGAAAAACAAAAAACACAGGATAGCCAAAAGAATCCTGTACAATAAAACAACCTGTGAGGCATCACGATCCCTGACCTCAAGCTCTGCTATAGACCTACAGTAATAAAAACAGCTTGGTACTGGCATAAAAACCGACATGTGGACCAATGGAATCGAATTGAAGACCCTGACATTAATCCGCACACCTATGAACATATAATTTTTCACAAAGAAGCCAAAAGTGTACAATGGAAAAAAGAAAGCATCTTGAACAAATGGTGCTGGCATAACTGGATATCTACGTGTAGAAGGCTGCAAATAGATTCATATCTATCACCATGCACAAAACTTAAGTCCAAGTGGATCACAGACCTCAAAATAAATCCAGCTACTCAAAACCTGCTAGAAGAGAAAGTAGGAAGTAGTCTTGAACGTATTGGCATAGGAGATCACTTCCTCAATATAAGACCAGTAGCTCAGACACTGAGAGAAACAATCAATCAATGGGACCTCTTGAAACTGAGAAGCTTTTCTAGAGCAAAGGACACGGTCAACAAGACAAAGCGACAGCCTACAGAATGGGAGAAGGTCTTCACCAACCCCACATCTGACAGAGGACTGATATCCAGAATTTATAAGGAACTCAAGAAATTTGACATCAAAATGCCCAACAGTCCAATTAAGAAATGGGCTATAGAACTAAACAGAGAATTCTAAACAGAGGAAACTCAAATGGCTGAAAGACTTTTAAGGAATTGCTCAACATCCTTAATTATCAGGGAAATGCAAATCAAAATGACTCTGAGATACCACCTTATGCCTGTCAGAATGGCTAAGATAAAAAACACTGAAGACACCTTATGCTGGAGACGATGTGGAACTAGGGGAACTCTCCTCCACTGCTGGTGGGAATGCAAGCTTGTACAACCACTTTGGAAATCAATATGGCGCTTTCTTAGAAAATTGGGAATCCATCTCCCCCAAGATCCAGCTATACCACTCTTGGGCATATACCCAAGGAATGCTCAATCATACCACAAGGGCACTTGCTCAGCTATGTTCATATCAGCATTTTTTGTAATAGCCAGAACCTGGAAACCACCTAGATGCCCTTCAACTGAAGAATGGATAAATAAAATGTGGTATATATACACAATGGAATACTACTCAGCAGAGAAAAATAATGACATCATGAGGTTTGCAGACAAATTGATGGATCTAGAAAAAATCATCCTGAGTGAGGTAACCCAGACTCAGAAAGATAAACATGGTATGTACTCACTCATAGGAGGATACTAGGTGTGGAACAAGGATGACTAGACTGCTACTCACATCACCAGGGAGGCTACCTGGAAAACAGGACCCCAAGAAAGACACGGGGATCACCCAGTGACAGAGAAATGGATGAGATCTACATGAACAGCCTGGACTTGAGTGGGGGTAGTGAAGCGAGAGGGTCGAGGGAAAGAGAGCTTGGGGGAGCGGGAGATCCCAGCTGGATCAACAACAGAGAGGGAGAACAAGGAATAGGAGACCATGGTAAATGAAGACCACATGGGAATAGGAAGAAGCAAAGTGCTAGAGAGGCCCACAGAAATCCACAAAGATACCCCCACATAGACTGCTGGCAATGGTCGAGATACAGCCCGAACTGACCTACTCTGGTGATAGGATGGCCAAACACTCTAATTGTCATGCTAGAAACCCCATCCAATGACTGAGGGAATTGGATGCAGAGATTCACGGCTTGGTCCCAGGTGGATCTCTGGGAGTCCAATTAGCGAGAAAGTGGAGGGTTTATATGAGCCAGAATTGTTGAAACCAAGGTTGGATAAAGCACAGGAGCAATAGCCAAACGAATGGAAACACATGAACTATGAACCAATGGCTGAGGGGCCCCCAACTGGATCAGGCCCTCTGAATAGGTGAGACAGTTGATTGGCTTGATCTGTTTGGGAGGCATCCAGGCAGTGGGACTGGGTCCTGTGCTCAGTGCATGAGTTGGCTGTTTGAAACCTGGGGCTTATGCAGGGACGTTTAGTTCAGCCTGGGAGGAGGGGACTGGACCTGCCTGGACTGAGTCTACCAGGTTGATCTCAGTCCTTGGGGGAGGCTTTGCTCTGGAGGAGGTGGGAATGGGAGGTGGGCTGGGGGGAAGGGGGGGGGGGCTGGTGGGGGAGAACAAGGGAATCCGTGACTGATATGTAGAATTAAATTATATTGTAAAATAAAATGAAATAAAAGTAAAAAACAAAAACAAAAACAAGGGAGTGTCCCACAACTAGAACACATGATTTTCTATTGAGGAACCACATAGTCTCTGGCTTACGTTAATGATTAAGAAAAACAATTGGGTCCCAGTGGCCCAAGGAGCTTAAACTATTTCAATATTAATGTTAGGAGATGTGTTCACAGGTTTCAGAGTACATCATAGCTGAAACAAAGCTTTGAAGATAACTTAAGTTTAGACTAGATGTTTTTGTCAAATAGCTGTAAGGTGAAAATCCCAAGAAGACCAATAAAGTTTTGAAAGGCACATAGTTGAGTGAGGAATACTTTAGGTCAGGGGACAAGAACACAACAGTCCAGTTTTCGTTAGCTGACATGCCTTTCTTGCTAGGATGGGACAATGATTAATTCCTTAGGCCCGTTTCTGCCCTCAGCTTCCAGATATGAAAAACTGTGGATGTATGTATACACATGCTGAGGATTTAAAGTAGAGCTGATTGGTTCTTTTTCACATATGAAAGTTTAGATTTGTGATTTTTTTCTAAGATTTCTTATAAGATTACCTCTTGAGATAAATAATAAAATTATTTGCCCTTTCTTTGTAACCACAAAATGCAGCCTGACAGCAAAAGAACGACTGAGAAAAATACCTTGCTCAAACACTCTGTTAATCTATAATAAGTTGCTTGGACATGAATGTATGTGGGTTTTTGGAGGCTTGCTTTTCACTAGTAATATGTAAAATGTTTAATCATGTCAGGGGTATTGAAAACATGCTGTATTTTTTACTTGTATTTATTGTAATCATTTAATAGAAAAATAGAATGAGAACACATTGTAATTTTTATATTGTTTGAAAGATTCTACTTGGGTATATAAGCTGGAATGAAAAAAATAAAGTGAATTAGAAGGAAAACATCAAGAATGAGAGAAGGAATCCACCAGGAAAGAAGTAAAGGTAAAAAGGAAGAAGAATAAGAATAAAGAAAAAGTCAGAAGGAAACCATCAAGAGGATTTGTGTGTCTTTTCCCTTATTCCCTTAGACAAAAAAGTCTTAGGTCACTGTATCCGTGGAATCCCATCAAGTCATGTGCTGCTAGAGGCTATTCCTCACAGCAGTGGTACTGTTAAATCTATTTGATGTATGGTCAGTTGAGGTCTACAGTTTCTTTATTGATGTTTTACTGTGGGTCTTCCATTTATAAATAAAAATAGGCTATTGATCTCAGCCCCTCTTATTGTATCAGAATCCATGTGTCCTTATGTGGCCATTTGCATTTTTATGCTTTTCAGAGCCCCCACATTTGGTGCACTTATATTTATAAGTGTTATATACCCTTGTGAAATGTTTTGTCTGTTTAGGTGTAGTAGACATATCTATATTTTACAACTAATTTTGACTTAAACTTTACTTCATCAAAAACCAAAATCCTGTATCATCTATTTTTGGTGTCCACTCCCCTGAAAGTTTGACTTCCATCCTTTGAATCTCCTTCTCTGGGTCTCTTTACTAGTGAGGGTTTTTCTTAAGGAAAATAGACAATTTGATGTATTGTTTCTTAAATGCAGTTAATTAATCTGCATCCCTTTATTGATGACTTTATGCCATTTATATTTAAAGTTTTCATTGACCTATGTTAACTTATTCCTATAAAAATAATTATAATCTCCCTGCCTCTGTCTCTGTCTCTGTTTATATATGTTATGGGTCTGGGAAGCACAATTACCACAGCATATTTTACAGGTTAGAGAATACCTTTCTTGTGTTAGGTCTCTCATCTCCTTCCACCTTTTTGAGGTAGTATCTCTAATGTAGTTTCCTCCACTCCAGGCTGGTTTGAGATTTGGGACAGTTCTCTAGTTTCTTTTTCCTCTATCATCTCACTGTAGGAATGCTGGTATCATGGATGTCCTCCAGCACATCTGGCTTTTTGTGGGTTCCAGGGTGTGGTGGTTTAAATAGAAATGTCCCTCATAAACTCATGTGTTTGAATGCATAAATAATGAGTGGCATTATTAGGAAGTATAGCCTTGTTGGAGTAGGTGAGGCCTTGTTGGAGGAAGTGTATCATTTTGAGGGCAGGATTTCAGGTCTCATATGCTCAAGCTATATCCAGTGTGTCACACAGTCTCCTTCTGCTGCCTGTGGTTCAAGATGCAGAACACTCATCTCCTTCTCTAGCATCATGACTGCCTGCATGCTGCCATGCTTCTTGCCATGAAGGTAATGTACCAAACTGTAGGCAGAAGTTTCTGTCTTGCCAGCAGCTCCCAAATAAACACACTGAGGCTTATATTAATTACAAATGCTTGGCCAATAGCTCAGGCTTGTTGCTAGCTAACTTTTACATAGATATTGACTTATATTTCTTATCTATTCTATACTATGTGGCTTGGTACATTTTTCAGTTTGGCATGATTATCTTGCTTCTCTCTGTCTGGCAACTCTCTCACTCCTCCCTTCTTCATCCCAATCAGCTTTTATTAACAATGAGAGCAACACATTTTCACAGTGTACAGTATTATTCCAAAGCATTTCCCTCCTTTTGTCTAATTAAAAAGAAAGATTTTAACCTTAACATAGTAAAACTATATATAGCAAAAACAGTTATCCATTAAGAATTGCAGTTTCAATATCCAGTTCATTTGTATTTGACTAAATTAGAGAAAATACTCTATTATCCATCTTATCTTGGTGAGTCTAAAGTTTTGCAACTAATTTACCTTTTTTATCATAACTAAGGTAAACTATAATTATAACTGTCTAGTCTTCAACTCCATCAAAGACCCCAGAAGGATATAATAATATCTGAGTAAACAGGAAGTGCTTTTCAAGTGACTTCCAAAAATTGAGAGTAACAGCTAGCTGTCTGGACATTCACCTAAGTTTCTCTTTAATGTTCAGGAATCCATTCCTGCCTATAAGCCTAAAATATCTGACAGACTTTGAAAGGCAGGAAATTTTGAAGTACTGTCCTACCTTGTCTTTTCAAAATTTGGCAGTCACCTTTTGTGTGTGTCCTGCTGATCCAGTTTGGACAGTAACTGTTAGCAATTTGAGGCAAGAGCAGTTTCTTTGCCCACATAGCTAGCTTTTTCCATAAAGAAAACAAATTCTATATTGAGTTTTTTTGGTGCCCACTATCTTTGTTGAAATAGATTGGTGCTTTTCACTGTCTCCCTGTCATGAAATGCCTTAGGTGATTAAACATATTAAATGCCATATATTGTAGGACTCTGAAGTATTTGCAGACCTTCTAGCTGTCTAAATATATAAGTATGACCTTGAATACATAACTAACATGACTATAAGTTTGACTATTATGGATTACTAACTATTAAACTGTATATCTTAATTATACATCATATTTTTAAATTATCTGTATAAGCACTATACTCCAAACAAGAGTAGAAATATACATACAGTATAGCAAAATTAATTTTAACTGTGTATGCATATCATATACAAAAATTCACAGCAATGCAAAATATTTAAAACTAGTGGATTCAGTAATCTAACCTTTTATCTTATCATTTCTACATCTTCCCTTTTCCTTTCAGAAAGAGAGCTTTGAATTTAACTCTTTTGTCTAGTTTTTTCTTTTTTTTTAAACTATGACCAATAGCAACTTAGAACCATTCCCCCTTAAATGATACTAAATATCCCTGACACATTTTTTTTTGGGAACGTGGGCATTGTTCTTTAGACTACTTCCTATTGTTTGTAGGTGCAGACAACATTGGATACCATTTGTAGGCAGAAGTTTCTGTTCTACCACAAGTTCCCAAATAGACACACTGAAGCTTACATTAATTACTAATATTCAGCCAATAATTCAGCCTTGCTAATAGCTCACTTCTACATTTATGTTAATGCATATTTCTTATCTATGCTTTGCCACATGACTTCGTACATTTTCTCAGTATGGCATGCCCATCTTGCTTCTCTCTATCTGTTTGGCATCTTTCTGACTCTGTCCTTCTTCTTTCCAGCATCTTTAGTTTAGTTGTCCTTTGTATACTTCCTATCTGGTGACCAGCCAATGAGCTTTTTCTTAGCAATGAGAGCAACACATTTTCACAGTGTACAGGATTATTCCATAGCACTAAACCTTTAAAAATGTAAGCCAGCTCAAATGAAATGTTTTCCTTTATAAGAGTTGCAATGGTCATGGTATCTATTGAAAGCAATGAAACCCTAACTAAGGTGGTACCAAGAGTGGGGTATTTCTTTGATAGGCTTGACCTTGCTTTTGTTTGAAGGAATGTGGATTTTGGAACTTTGGATTAGGAATGCAGTACAGTGCTTTAAATGGGGTCCCAAATAGGCCATGCTAGTATGAACACGGAAGACAGTGATGCTGAGGGTGATTTAACTGTGAAGGCGTGATTCAAGTAGTTTCAGAGGAGAAGGATTTTAGTATGCATCCTAGAGACAGTTCTTGTGATATTTTGGCAAAGAATGTAGGTGCTTTTTACCATTGTCCTGAAAGTCTTCCTTAGGTTAAAGTGAAGAGTTTTGGATTAATTTATTTGGCAGAGGAAGTCTCAGAAAACTCTTGTATTAACTCTGTCATGTGGTTACTAGTGTTCACTCTCATGAAGATCTATAATGAAAAGGAGCAATCTCAGAAAAGACATGAAATCTACACTTTGAGGAGAAATGGGGCACCAGGAAGGTAAATGGAACTAAATTCTGTCTTCAAGGAGACAAACAGATTAAAGATGAGCCTGATATTAAAAGAGAGTGGTGACATCAGGGACAGACCCTACTCAGCTAAGATTACAACTTGTGAAAATAAATTAAAGAAAAGCAAAAGGAAATTAAATAAAAATTTAAAGGAATTAGAGGAAAGCTTAGGGCCAGAAATGGTGTTGCACAACTTTAATTCTCACAATCAGAAGGCAGATCTCTAAGTTTGAGGATAGCAAATTCCAGGATATCCAAGTTTAAGCAGTGAAGGTAACCCTCTAAAACAGAAAGCTATTGAAGATGTAATTGGATGAGGGGGCCATGTTCCAGCCCCAGCAAGGAGCAGAACTTGGCAGTTTTGACCACGTGTTGGTGGCTTTCGATTGAAGGATAGAAGAGAGCACTAAGACTAAGACTAATGAGATCTGCTGAGTCCAGGTGTGTGGCAGGGCTGTCGTCCTTCTACACCTGTCAGATCCTGCCACCTCAGTAAAGCTTCCTGAAGCCCCTGGGATGGCTGCTGGGCTCCTCATCTGCTTCCACAGAACTTGGCACAGTAGCACTTTCTGCAACAAATGCATCAATTGCTTCACCCTCAGCAGGCTGTGGCTCTGGAAGTCATCCTGGCTCTTGAGGTAAAACAGCAGACAGCATGTATCTTCTGTCTGAACACGCCCACATTCTAGTGGGGGAGACTGAAAAGAGCACAGGAGATTGCAGTAAGTCACACAGGAATGTGGTTTATGGAGTAAAGGAAATCACAGAAGATAGTAGATGGCATGCATGTGTGAGTGTGCTCATGTGTGTGGGCATGTGTGTCCATATGGAGACTGGATATCAGTGTCGGGTGTTGGTGCTTTGGTACAGGCCAGAGGAATATATTGTAAGAACTCAGCTGGTTATGGCAATGCCACCTCCTGAAGGGATCAAGGAATTCTTTCAGAGGAATCCATATTTCAAGGAGCTTTTTGGTGTTATTTGGCTTGTTATATATCAGCTGTCTTCTGTTATGAAAATCATGTGTGCCTTCATAGCTTTCCCAATTGATTCTTTCCTAAGAATTGCTAAAAGTTTGGACTCATCACTATTTGTACATATATGTTCAAAGTATTTGGAGAACAACCTCAGGAAAGACTTCCTCCCCTCAGGCCCATTTGTTTCTTCTCCTTTCAGCACTGGAATCAGATATCTCCCTTAGCCACATTCAAGGACTAACAGAAATAACAGTCCAAACCACCACATAAGTATCCCAAATTAAGGTAAATTCCACAGGGCGACACTGCCTAGGTCAGGTGGACTTTAAGCAATAGCTTTACACAATTTCCTTGGATCCTCCTTTTCTTACAACCTTACTAACTTTATAGGCCTCTAAATAGGAAATTTCTTGACCTACCTTGGCAAGGGATAGTAGAGTGGTCGACTCAACAGTGTTCACAGTTTGGGCAGAGGCCTGGTGATGGGTGAGACATGGAACAGTTCTTTCCCCAGTGGTCAGCATTACCACACTTGAAGCAAGTTCCAGGCAGAGTCCATTGCTGCCCATTTCTTTGGAGACAGCCTCAGCTGCTGTTATGAGAAGCTGGTTTTTCTGTCTATCATGGGAAGCCTTTTTTTCCTTAATAACCTTAATTGTTATATTCAGCAGATCTCTCTGAGGGGTTTGATGGCAGTCACCTAATCTTTTATTAAGTATACTTGATTTGAAACAAACTTTGCTTGTTTTTAGTTACTTCCTTTAAGCTTAACATACATAAAACATTAAGAAGTCTAAATCTCATCCGTTGAAATTAATTACATACGTAGCATGACTATACACTTACTTTTGAGTACATTAAAGAATCTGATCATTTATATGGTGACTGACTGTGTCTTAATTATCTTCAACAGTTTCAAATCACATTAGTAGCTTTTTATAATATTTGGATTTACTGTTTTATTATTCTTACATTTCGGTCTTTCTTTAAATTAGATTTGAAGATCCTTTAGTATCAAAATAAAACAATAATCCCTAAATACAGTTTACAGAGAGACTGGGAACCTTACTTCTCCTGATCCATCAATTACGTGCCTTTGTAGAATTTTGTATGACTCTTTTATCCAAATAGCTAAAGTTTAACAATGTTAGCAAAGACAAAGAGGCTGGACATACATTGTCAAGTCAGGTTTTGCTTGCCTGAATGAATCTTAAAAAGTCATAAACCTTATTCCTCAAACATGTTTCTTATCTAAAACTTGTATTGTTTTTTTAGAAACCTGGTTGGTGTTGAACACAGGAAAGACATAAGTGGTTAGATATACATCTCTAAGTCAGTTTCTGTCAACCTGAGTAGACTTTTATAACCTTAGGATTTCATGAACTTTAATTTTCAAGCATGTTTTTCAAAGTCTTATTTTCTATAAGCCTTGTTCATGATTTGTCCTCATCTGTTATTTTTTCTCAACATTATACAAATGTCCATCCCAATCCATAATGGACTGGAGGCCTGCTGATGCCTCTTTAGTCTAAAAAAAAAAAGGAGATACAATGGTAAGCAGAAGGCTATGTAGGATTTAGAAGTTTTATGGGTGTTACCTTAGTTGGTTTATATCACGTGGTCACCTTAACCAAGATGGCAGTGAAGTCACATGGCATGTCATCTTTTTAACTGTAGTAAAGATGGTTGCCAGCCACATGGCTGCTTCCATCCTGATGAGGTCATCCGCCAAGATGACAGCAAGCCACGTTGTGGTGATTTACTCCAAGGTGAGTTCATCATGTGCACCCTATTTTTCTTTTTAAAATCATCTGTTTTCATAAACAGAAGTTGAATCCAAGTTACCTGCAAGCACGCTGCAGATTTCTAACTATCAACCCTTCAGTTAAAAGTTTTGGTTACAGATATTAAAGATTTTCTTTAAAACCACACCCAATGAACTTACACATTCTGAGATACAGAAATTGTATGCACTGTTCCTACAAATATTGAGTTGAATTTTATACTTTAGAAAAGTTTTAGAGACAGAAGTGAGGGAAGTATATAGAGGGTCCAATAAAACCTTGAAAGGGAGTGTAAGGTAAGCAGCAGTAATCCCTATGGGAAATATGAACTCAAAGAGCTGAGTTCACTTCTCAGCTATTTGAAAACACGGGTTGCCTTTCCCTGAGCTGCTCTGTTTTGCTCTCCTCCTTGTCATACAGCCTGGTCACCTGACTGATCAAGATGGACATTTGGAGGAAATTATAAACAAGCGTGCTTGAGCCTGAAGAGGAAGGACCATAATTCAACTCCAAAGCCAACTTTTTAAAAAATAAAGTAGTGTAGCATGTAATGATTTTTAGTATTATCCATACCCAAAGGACATCTGTATGTTTATAAAATTGAATTTAGTCATGGGGGAAAGACTGGAGCAAGGAGAGCATGGAAGTCTTCATGTTAAGAGATATTTGAAAGCGGAGATCAGAGAACCTTTAGACATAATGAATTTTGGGATTATTTGCTTGTGTCATGGCAGAAATGGTGTCAATCTGTGAGAATTTGGGGATCATGTGTACTACCATTGGCAATCCAGCTATTTTAAGGCCAACCAGTTTTCAGAAAGACAGTGAGGCTTTAGGAACATCTGGGTTCCAGGAGGGAACTTAGACTGAAACCTGCAAGACAAAGGGACAGAAGAAGCTTCAGGAGGGAGCAGAAGACAGGTGGGGAGGGAGCCAGGAAGCAGACAAGGAAGTGATGGGAGAGACTTGAGGAAAGGGGATAGCAGGTGGGAAGGGTGAGGAGGACAAGAGAGAGGAGGGTAAGTGTCCTGGTGACTATTCCAATCTGGGCATCACCAAGTGAACTGAGAGACTTGTCAGAGAGATGCCCCAAATCACAAATAGAGGCATCTATGTCGAAGTCAAGGACAGAGAAGTTCTGAGGTGACATCAGGCAGTTTGTATGGGTGACAGAAGCAAATCCTAGAGGGAAATGCCACAGGGAGTAAGATGAAGCCACTGTGCACCTACCTGGAATAAGAACAAAAGTTGTCAGAACATTGGCTGTCACGTCAGCAGTGGGAGGCTGTCTTCCCTGGACAGTGACTGGAATGGCCTTGGCCTGGCCTCACTGTATCCACTCATTTCCACAGTGCCCAGGACGGATTACACCACAGAGGGGGGCAGCTATGGATGTGTGGTCTTGTCTGACACCCAGCCCTGACCCCTCCTCATCCCTAATCCAAGTGACATAAACTCACAGACGCACAGAGGCATTCACAACCAGGGCCATCTTCAGCTCCACACCTTTGCCCTTGGAAGACAGGTCAGCTTACAAGTCCAGGATGCTGAGTTCACTGACCTGCATCCTGCCCCAAACCCATAAGTGTCCTCAGGGCATTCCTCTTTGCAGCACATGCACCTCTCAGCTTTGCCTCTTGTCCTCACTACATCAGCTTATGAATTTGAACCTCTGCCTTCTCAGGATCAGTGGACTACAGAGGGAGGGAAATATTGGATCTCAGAGCCAGAACTTGAACCCAGGACTGTGACACTCAAATCTCCAAAAACCACTGCTTGAAACTGAGGGCTGTGGATTCCACCTTCCTTTCCCTTCAAGGAACTTGGACTTATCGTCCTAGCTGTATTTGGATAAGAAAAGAGTCATTCTAAGAGAAAGGCTTTAGGTACCAGGATGTAGGTGGAGATGAGGACAAATGGAACTTTCACTTTGAGCCTGAAACTATAGATTGTGGGAACCTAGATGTGTGAACTGTCCAAACTGGGCCTGTAGCCCTGCCTAAGACTTTCTCAGGCTCTAAGGAGCCTTGCTTCAGAACTCCTCAGCTTTGTGTGGGAAGACAAGTTTTACCCATCTGTCTTTGACATTGAACTGGCCTCCACAGGGGGTATTCCATTTTCTGGGAGTAAAGAAGCAACAACTCAGCTCATACCATTCTGAGGTAAAAATAGGTTCAATCTGCTATAATCCAGTGAGTTCAAAACTCCTAAATACTATTAATGGCCACATCACAGTTTTCCTGAAGTGACTCTACATCCATCTTCATGCTCTGAAGGACTTCTGTCAAAAACAGTCATCAGTCGGTGCCGGCACCATTAGGGAGTGAGCTTCCATCCTCCTTGTGTCAGAGAGTCAGTTTCCTTTGCTGTTTCATTCAGTCTCTGCAACATCCCAATGAGGGAGGGTTGCCACCATCTCCATTGTCCAGATGCAGAACCTGAGACACCCAGGTTAGGAAATGTGTCCACACAGCTGGGTCCATGCACTGTTTCCAGGATGACTTTGTATCAATATATTTTGACCATTTATCAATAAAACAGTTGATCAGTCAAGCATTTGAGAGAATAAACTAAGAAATGGAAACATCTAGAACCAAGGAAAATACATAGAGGGAATATATTGCTCCAACTAGTGAAAGTGGGAAAAAGGGCCCCAAATGACAGCTTGTAATCAGGCCCAGAAAAATGAATCGACATTGCAAGAGGAGGTAGAGTGTCCTAATGGAAGAGCTGGCAGAAGAATCAAGAAATAACAAGAATAAATTTCATGTGCCAGACAGCAAAAGTGAAGTGACAGGGATGTTTGTGTAAAAATATCTCCTCTGTTAAACAAAGACATTATTAATCAGGGATAAAACAACAAGAACCACCACCAACAGTAACAACAATCCCTAAGTTTTCAAATGAGCCATGGGTTAAAATGATTCTTTAAAATATTGGTTGTAACACAGTTTTGCCAGCTACTTTCTCTGCAATTTGTAACCTGTTTCATCTTTTTGGTTGTAAGGCATTTTAGATTAGAATTGTGATATCGTATATATTTTGTTCAGGTTGTATAGTGATGTTTCAGGCCATCCTTCAGCTTTAGCTGCTGAAATCATGCTACTGTCAAGACTAGCCTTTGTTTCTGTAGACTGCTTTCCTGTTCCTTTTTGCATGTCTTTAAGTAATGTTGATAGATTTCACATCTTCCATTAAGACTGTTTGTAATACATACATGCACATATATACATACATACATGCATGCATACATGTGAATATACACATGGGCTTGACTTTTTTTAAGGAAAGCACTCATGTGCAGCCATACACTCTTGTGTTTTCAATGCAGTGGTGAGATTGGTGAGATTGCTCAGCAGTTAAGAGCGCTTGCTGCTCTTGCAGAGGACTAGAGTTCAGTCCAGCACCCTTGTTAGATAGCTGATAACCACCTGTACTCCAGGGGATCTGACACCCTCTTCTGGATTCTAAGGACACATGAACGAGGTTTGAATGCAGCACGTGCAGAGTTTTCCTGTCCCCATAAGACCTGTTTGTTAACCATGTTCTTCTATAGCCGAGAAGACAGGTGGGGAGTTTATGCAACCTAAACCAGATGTGGTGATGCCCTTCATTACCAGTCAGTCAACACAGATCAATAAGGAAAGGTCAAGCAAAATACAAAAACACACATGCTAATAGTTTTGACACAAAACTTTAAATTATATAAACCAGTAGTAAAATTGTGAAAAATGAGAGGATTATTAGAATTAGAGAAATGCAAAGTGAGATGAGTTACATCCCCTTATGTCTGATAATGGCAAACCAGTTAAAGGTGTCTATGTTAGGGTTTGCAATGGAGCAGGATCGGGCAAGATACTCCCTCAAAGTGTTAAAAAAGTGAAACAGGGAAAACTTCTCAATAGCTGGCATTGTTCAAGAGGTGCACACTTCTTATTATTTAGAAATCTCACTTTGATGAATTCATCCTGTGCATATATTGGCAAGACTCTAGTAGTATATATAACACTGGAGCAGTGTTTCCTATTTCAATTATAAGTGAGTGAGGAAGGAATTGAATGGCTGCACATTTCTCAGTAAGCCACCTATAAAGGACAACACTGTCCTCTCCCTGTAGTCTCTGCTATTTCAGGCACAGTTTATTAGGATCACTCCTGGGACTAGTTAGCTGGTGGCACCCTTATTGACTCAACTTCAGAGAATTCAGACTGTGCAAATTATTCAATGCACTGCAATATTACCAGAAAGAGATACTGAGGCCCCAGTGAGCAGGCAACACAAGACAAGAAGGCTCCCAAGTTGGAACATCTTTGGTCCTGACACTTGTGTTGTTGCAGGAGGATAAAGAGGAAACCAGAACTTACAGTGAACACCTGTCACTCTCACTCTTAACCTTCCTACAAGACACACGTGCTCCTATTCACAACAGGGAAGAATGGAAAGAGCAGAGATACCCACCATCCCTAGTGGATAAAGAAATTGAGGTCTCATGCACAAGGGAATTTAATTCAGCCATAAAGAAAAATGAAATCATGACATTCCTTGAAATGAATGGGACTGGAAGTCATTGTGGTAAACACAATTATCCAGATTTAAAATGCAAAATAACCCCATTTTCTGTCTTATACAATGAGTTTTCAATTTGTGTGTGTTAATACATATACATATATACCACACATATATTTGAATGTGTGTAGACCATAAAAAAAGAAGCCCATGATAGGAAAAGGAGTCTTAAGAAAAGAGAAGGGGAAAGAGGGAGCAGGGAATGTATATGATATGACAGGAAAAGGAAGGGGAAGCCATTAGCATGGTCTGGGGACAGGGAAGGCCAGCAGGGGAGGGAAAGGGAGAGGAACTAAGCTTGTAGAAAATGCCACAGCAAATCCACTATTTTTTATATTGAATTTAAAAATAATAGACAAAACTATGTACAATTATGACTGAGAAAAGCTGTTGTCTTGTTCAGGCAAGATCTAGAGATGAACTTTAGAGACACAGCCAGGGTATGGAGGGGAAGGGCTTGGAAAGACAAGCTGACCCAAGCTCTTTATGTCAGGTCCTTTCTTCTTGCTGCTGTTTCTGCTTGAAACATATTTACACTTCCTCACGTTACCTAAATCAATTCTTTTGCTTCAGTGAAACTTCACAGATTCCATGAAGCCAGCTTCAGACCCCTCCCAGAGAACAGTTTCAGGTTCCCAATACTTGGCTCTTCCAAGCTTGGGGCAACCATGTCCTTAGAAGTAGCTATGGCTTTGTGTCACTGTTGAGCCTAGATTCCAGGAAGAAGCCCTTCTCCAAACACTGTGACACGTCACTGATGCATAAAATCTGAACAGTCAACAGAAGCCATTTGAACCTAGGTTGTCATTAGTCTGACACAGTATCGTCTATATCGTGAATTTGTTATAGTCTAAAATTCCCCAACACCGTCAGCACCTTCCCTCTGACTCTTGCCCCCAAAGTCTCCTAAAGAATCCTCACATAGGATAGGGCCACACTGGAGGAAGTCCTACTCAGGGGTTGTGTAGAAGGATGTACATGAAATCCTTGTTTCTCTGCATGCTCTCCTGGGATGCTGGGGTGACAGTGGCCCTCATATTGTGATCACAGGTTGAGATGCAAGTCCACATTTGAGAATGTTCTAAGGAGACCCCAAAGAAAATATCTAAGGTTAGCCAAGAAACTCCAACCAAAAGGTTTCTCAGGATTCTTGAGTGGCCATGATTGATGGAGATTAAGGCCCAGAATTGTGGAACTTGAGGCTGGCACAAAGTGGTCTGTTCAGTGTGATCTGGGAAGAGGACCCAGAATGGATGATTGGGAGGATGTTCTGGTGGGAAAGCTCTTAGTGTTTGCCTAGGCTGACCCATCTCCTCATTTGAAATGTCAGATGTAAAGACACCTGTTTATGGTCATACAATACATAGGGTAGAATTGTGGTTCCCATGTCACTCTGTCCATTCTTCCTATGTTCCCTCTCTACATCTGGATGCCCTTGTGATCACTCCTGGGCAGAGCCAGCCTCTGTGAATGGGTACTGTGAGGGTTCAATAAAAGAACTACCTCCATCTTGCTGACTCAAGCACATGTATTTAAAACCAGCTTCCTAGATGATTTTGTTTAATGTTCCTCCTCAAGTCTATTGCTCAGAGGAGAAAATTGCACCAACACTAAAAATAATGGAAGAAAATGAGTGGGTCCATGGCCACTGTGTTGTTGAGTGTTAGTGTTTCTTCCATATGGAGCCATGAAGGCTGGCTAAATGATTCACATTCTTCCTACCTCAGTTGGCTATGTGTGTAGTGTGTCTGTATGACTCCCATGTTCCCATTGCACAGAAGGTGGATGATGTATGAATGTACAAGCTGGGATGGATGTTGGCTGATAGGGAGGAACCCAGTGCTCTTGGGTAAGAGGGGAAACAGAGATGTCAGGGAGAATTAGGATATGAAGTGAAAACTCATAGACTCAACCTGGCTTAGGTTACAGCTGGATCCAGGTCCTGAAATGATGCCCTTTATTTCAGTTCTCAATAATGACTTTATTCTCTGATGGACTTTGGCTGATAGTTGTAACTGAAGAATGTATGGAGGAAGACAGAGAAGGGAGTTCTGTGGACACCCAACTCCTATGTGGGCAGGGAGGTAGTTTGTTGTCACCAGTAAGAAACTAAAGCAATTCTGTGATGTAGACTCCACCTTGCAGGCACAAAATGTATATTTTCTTCATGCTAGCCCATGTCTCTTCTTGAGTCTGTGAGATGGATCAGCAGGAGAGGAACTTGCTTCACAGGCCTAATGACTCATTTTTGCTTGGCAGAGCACACAGAAATGTGGAAGGAGGCAACAGTTCCAGAAATTTATCCTCTGACCTCGATAGGCACATGGCCGTACATGCATCTCCAATCACACATGAACACCATCTACATACAAACACAAAATAAAAATAAAAATATCAGTAATGTACACAATTTTCTAAGGCCATATAGATTGTGGACTCTGACCAAAGCTGGTATCTTGCCTCCCCAGGATATTCAAGGCCAGAAACATCCAGACTATAGGACTGAGAGCTGATCACCATCTTTCATTTAATGAAATGACCCTGTTCTGATATTTAGAGCCCGTTGTGCCTCCAAACCCTATGGCTAATGTATACAGCTCTTCCTATGCCCACAGATGTCAAGGTCACATAGGGTAGAAACCCAGTGCTTGGGTCTTTCCGCATACACCATGCAGCAGCCAGGTGGCAGGTAGGGACTGTCCCTAGGCTTGTACATCCTGTTTTCCACATGTCCCATTGTTTGAATTGGTCACCAACCCTGAGCCAATGTAAAGCTTAAGAGCACAGAAACAGGAGAAAGCAGGGCTCTGGGTTGAGGATGGTACAGAGCTGAGGCACTGCTATTTACAAATCCCTTAGGGCCTGTCCTCAATATGAGGTGGCCATGGCAAAGGACATTAAGAACTTGTGATTCTGGGAGTTCATGCGGTCAGACCTGTTGTGGCTTTGTCATGGCTTCCTTCTGTGTGCAGACTTTGTTCCTGTCTGTGTGACACCATGTTCCATAAACCCATGAAAACCTTGTTCCCAGATATGGAGCAGAGAGCCAAGTACCATGCCAAAATCTTATTAAGAGGGGTACTCACACCCAGGAACACAGACTAGGGACACTGGAGTTAGAAGTGGTGGCCTCAGTTGCCCTAGCTGCAAAATAGGTTAACTAATACCGTGTACATGGATGTTCTTGGAATTATGGGCAGTGAAGTTCCTGGGGCATGATGAGGGTGTTGAGGGACTTGCCCAGGTCTGGTCAGAGCCTGTCACTGGGATTGACAGGACCTGGGTTCAAATCCTCACTCTTCCCACTGCTGACTGGATGACCTGGGTAGGTGCTTCTTCCTTTTCCTTGAAGTGAGACTGGAAACTGCACCTCACCTGCCTGCTACCCATGTGCATAAAAACCCACGTGGGAAACACTTGTGAATGTCCTCACACTCCGTGTGCTGTTCACAGGGCTGACAGTCAGGTCTGCAATTACATTACAGAGCACACACAAAGGGCTCTTGTTGGGGAGAGGTTGGTCTATCAGTGGCCATCTCAAGTCTGTGCTGGCTGCACTGAGTCACCTTGAAAAGACCATCCCTCTCTGTGTACAGAAAGTCTCCTGGAATGGAAAATACTTGTCTGTGAAGGACAAAGGCTGGCCATAAGTGATGTGGGAGGAATTTCTCATTGAAAGTCTCCAGTGAACAAAGTCTGGCATATCACTGAGGAGTGAATGCAGGGTGGAGTGGGTGGATAATGGAGGATTGAGTGGAATCAGAGGGAACTGTTTTTGGTATGTAAAATGGAAAAAACACTTTTAAATAAAAAAGAAAGAAAATCTCCTGTGAAGCATTAAAGATTATCTGTCCTAGGTTAGAACATTTTATTCCCAACATGTGCTAACCCCGCTCATGACAGCTTCTTGCTCCCACTGACCAAAAAATTAAACAATGTGCTGGTATTTTTTCCCAAACACAACTCAGCACACTGTTTGGAAAAGGCTACTGAAACCAGAGAGGCCAATATTGGGGCTGGGTCACACAGGAACCAGGCTTGGATGCATTTTAGAAGCTCTGCTTCTTAGATTTCCCTTGCCCAGAAGGACAGAAGCATCCCCAGACCTTTCCACAGTACAGCAGACAGACTTGGGCCACCACCTACCAAATGCCATTTCGTTTTTAAACTTGGGCAGGTCCTCCATTGTGGAGTTCCACCCCAACCTGCAAATTCTTTTTTGAGAAAGTGTGAGCAAGGGTGTGTGTGGGGGGAGAGCTAGAAGGTGAGTGGGAGGGATGGAGGGAGAGTGATAGAGCAAGAGTCAGAGTGAGATACAGTTCATCCACTTTACTCTGTTGTCACAAGTAAACCACCTGCTGGCAAGGTTTTGAAGATAGGAAAGACAAAAGTAGAAAAATATTTTCAAGTACCTCCCATTTTATCACAGCTAAATTTGGCAGTTAGGGAAACTATACTACAATGGTGTCTGAAGATTTTTAATTACACTTTCAGCAATGTTGACATTATTCGGGGTGACGTATACATTTTATTAATTCCAGAACCCTGTGGCCTGGAACTGGAGAGATAGCTCAGCAGTGAAGAGCCTTTGCTCCTTTGAAGAGGGCTAGGATCTGATTCCCAGAATCCAAATAGCAGCTCACAACTGCCGGTAATTTGTGTCCTAGGTTGTTCAAAGGCCTCCTCTGAATTCCTCAGGGAACTGCACATGCATGATGCACATAAACTCATTCAAACAAACATATTTCCACATAAAATAAGTAAATCTTAAAAATAAAACTAAAATATTGCTCTAAGCCCTTGTCTTGAATCCGGGTTACACAGAGCCCCTCAGGCCTTGGACTGATGGATGTGAATTAACCAAGGGTCTTGCCCATCCTCAGGTGGGATTTGCATCTTCTTGTTCTGTGGAATGGTCTTTTAAAGAATTTGCTAGAAGTCTTCAAAGAAGCCAGAAAGTGGGTCTAAAAGGAGGGCGGGTGGTGTGACTCTGACTGCTGGACATCTGAGTGTCTGCTGTTTTCATCTTTGTCTCTGGAGCTGGCACATGAGCTACAGTGTTTGTGGGAGAAAGAGGTGTGAGAGAAAAGACAAAGCAAAGTGATGAGATGGAGAGAAGGAAGGAAAGAATGACAGGGAGGGTCTGAGGGAGGAAAGGAGAGAGTGAAGGAAGAAAAGGATAAGAGCTAATCAAAATGTGAAAGAAGAAGAAGGAGAAATGGAGCCAGAGACAATGGGTGTGGGAAGAACTGTCTTGAGAATGTAGAAACTGAAGGCTGGAACCCACTGTCCTTGGGCTCTCCATTCACACAGGGTCCTGCAAGCTTAGCACCATTGGCTGACTTCTTAGCTGATGTCCACAGGTAGGACATATTAGGAAACCCATAGCCATGGCTAATTTTTTGTGCTCCTCTGTGCTCCTGGCCAACAGCTCCCAGGATTTTGCCTGTGATATGTCCTTTGCCCTGTATCAGCTTCCAGGTCCTTCTTGAATTAGTGATCTGCCTTTATGCACCTATCCATCCCTTCCTCCATTTCTTCACCCCAAAATGTCTTGTGCTAGAACCCCTGATCTTTTTTGTAACTGTCAGCTTCTACTTGATGCTGAATGTTTTCTTGGCATCAATAATGAAGGGTTTAAAGTCTTTTCTCTAGAACTGCAGCCTTCCAGAATAGTCAATGAGCCCAATAGTCAGCTCTCCACTGACAGGAAGTTCACTAGCCTTTCCAGAACCATGTCTTCATGGAGGAGGAGCTGAGTGATGGGGAAGGGTTGTTGTTTGAGGGAAACAGACAGGCACAATTTCAAATGCTCCATGAAGTCACTTGGAGGTGTATCTGAAAATGAAAACACTCCAATACACAGAGAACAAAGTGTCATACACCTTGATAGTAAAAAAATGTTGGTCACTTGAATTGTGGTAAATTATGATTTCATTTTTATTTGATTCTGGGATCTTTTTAATTTCCACATTGGTTTCTTCAATGGCCATTGGTCAGACAAGAATGTACTGTTCATTCTGTCAGTATTTGTGTTGTTTCTCAGGCTATTGGTTGTTGTTGTTCTGATAGGATGGAAGAAAAGAGTTCAATTATCTTATACTCATAAGTCTCTGTAGCACTCTTAATTTTCCTTGAATTCCTTTGTGTACCAAATCTTTTCAGCCTGACTTTTCCTCAGGATATGCTCTAAGATAGAGCCTATGTCTTTCCCACCAGATTGTTCTCTAGAGCTTAGTGCAATGCCTGCTTAGCACAGAGCAAATATTTGGCTTAAAATGAGTTAAGGGAGTCAAGGAGATAGCCCAGTCCTCAAAGTATTTCCATTTATCATGAAGATCTGAGTTCAGTCTCTGGTACCTATATTAAAAAAGAAAATAAATAAATAAATAAATAAATAAATAAATAAATAAATAAATAAATAAATAGTGAAAGAAAGAAAGGAATAAAGAAAGAAAGAAAGAAAAAAGATAGGAAGGAAGGAAGAAAAGAAGGAAAGAAGGAAGGAAGAAAGAAAGGAAGGAAAGAAGAAAGGCCAGGTAATAACACTTGTAATGCAGAGTTGGGGAGATAGAAATGTTTAATTCCTGGGGCTAACTGGTCAACCAGCTTAGCCTACTTGGTGAGCTCCAGATCACTAACATGTGTGCTTGTATGTCCATACTGAAAAAGTCCAGCCCTCAGAAGACAGAAGCTGGTACATTTCTGAGATTGAAGCTAACCAGAGTTGTATGGTGTGACCATATGTTTGTATATGCAATGACAACAGAGAGAAATACTCTGAAGCTTAACAGTACATTCTTATCAAAAAAGAGAGAAGGTACCTAGCAAAGATCCTGAAATATAAAAAGATGCACAGATTTGGAGAAAGGGGATAGCTATTTTTTTTTAACATAACCAGAACATTCATGCAAAGTCCTGTTATAGGAAAGAGCTTGTCTGAGGCATAAACCAAAGCCAATGTGTCTAAAGAAGGGTGTTGATGGAACCATATCATGAGTCTTCTTGACCATGGAATTTAGACCCAGTGGAACACCATGAGTTTCCTGAGTCTGCTTGGCAGGACAGTGTTCAGTAGGATCCTGGTCGTTGGATTTATATTCCAGAACTGTGGTTCTGTGTTTTTTGAGATCAGATCTTTGTAGATGGATGGGTTCAGGACGTGATCATCAAGGCTGCAATAGAAGTCATCCCTCTAGTCTTGAGCAAGGTCACCAGTCCAAGTCATTGACTTGCAGACTATGTTTCCTCTTTGAGACACTGGGTAGCATCATCTGCCTGCACCTTGTACGTGAGCTAAACTGCTTTTCCAAGCATACAATTAAAGATGAAGATTTGGATGATCAACAGGGGTCAGGGATGAAAAATGACAAGATTACTTCATCAAGATCTCACTCTAGGAATTTTCCAGAAGGTAGAGCTAACTACAGGACAATCAGAGCCCATGCTAGCACCTAACTTTCACCTCAAAGTGGATATAATAGTAACATCTCCAGAGGCATGAGGCACATTAGCCCGGTTGAAAAGAACAATAGGCAAATGAATGATTGTGCCTGGAGAGGTCCATCCTCCTGCCTCAGCAATGGAAAGAAACAATCCATAGACTGACTGTAGATCTAGTGGTTCTTGAGCCCTTAGCATATTCAAGGCTCTCAGCTAAATGTGTATTTTCTCATGTCTTCATCCCAGAAGCTGACAAGTATGGACATCTACTGTTCCAATGCTCACATGTGCAAACTGAGGCCTCAAAAGATGAAGCTGCAAAGTGACAGAGTTCATAGTTGTGACAGAGTTGATATTTTAGGCTAATCTGATTGTGTATTCCACCATGCTGCTTCCCAGGTGTAGGAATAGGATTAAAGTTAGAGGTCCTAAGGCTTCTCTGAGAGCCCAGCTCTTCTGGGATGGATGAGCCTTACTTGCCCAACAGAGCAATGGAGAATTTGTGTGTACTAAGAGTGCAATTCTATATGGCTAGGGTGGGAAGGCCAGTCTGATCATCAGTGTGAACAGTGGGTAAAGTTGTGAGTTTCACGGAAACAGAGATGTTGGCTGTGGAGCCAATGAGAAGCCTGCAGCAAACCACGGTCACACTGACACAGATCTGGAAGTCTTTATAGGTAGCACAGGTCTTCATCTGTCTGTGTGAACATAATGCATCTATGTGCAATATCATCATCACATGGGTAATATTAACCTTGGACATAACTCTCTACCAGATTTACACCTTTGTATTATACTTCATGTATGTTTAACACAGTGGAGATTTGTATTTGGCAAGAGAAGAATAACAAAAGTAATCATTAACATTTTGTAACACAAATTACCTGTGAGCATTCATTTAAAGTATTGTTTCTGATTTAATCATTACAGTCATGCTAGGAGGGAAATCACACTCTTCTTTCCTGAGTCAGGAAACCTGGGAATACAGAGGTTAAGTAACTACCCCAGGGTGTCATAGCTCTTGGCCCCATAAGTGCATCTAATTTATACAACCCTCCACCCCAGTGCTAGTAATAGAAGTGAGTGTTTTATACACAATGTACAAGTATTCTCTCTGATGGACATTTCCAGTCTCTAGAAATTCTTCTATACAGGTTATCTTATGTCATTTTCCTATCTCACTTTTTTCAATTAAAAACTTTAATATTATATTTTACTCATCCAGCATGTCTAGCCCTAATCTATGAGTTCCAAGATAGCTAAGAGTCATACCTCCAAAATTAATGTGGTAAGTGACTGTGGAAGATTCCTGATGTTGACTTCTGACCTCCACAGACACATGGGAATGAATATGTGATGCTGTATATACTCCAGTGTACACTTATAAGAAACACACAAAAGGGTGTTGCATAGGACATTTTTTTTCTTATTTCTTCTCTGACTTCTTTTATTTTATTGTTTATAAATGTTTATTTTATTTTTATTTTATAATTCAATTTAATTTTACATATCAGCCACGGATTCCCTTGTTCTCCCTCCCCGCCCCCCGCCTTTCCCCATGCACACCCCCCATTCCCATCTCCTCCATGGCAAAGACTCCTGTGTGGATTGAGTTCAACTTGGTAGATTCAGTCCAGGCAGGTCCAGGCTCCTCCTCCCAGGCTGAGCCAAGTATCCCTGTATAAGCCCCAGGTTCCAAACAGCCAGCTCATGCACTGAGGACAGGACCTGGTCCCAGTGCCTGGATGCCTCCCAAACAGATCAAGCTAATCAAATGTCTCACTTATTCAGAGTGCCTGATCCAGTTGGGGGCCCCTCAGCTATTGACTCATAGTAAATGTGTTTCCATTCGTTTGGCTATTTGTCCCTGTGCTTTATCCAACCTTGGTCTCAACAATTCTCGCTCATACAAACCCTCCTCTTTCTCGTCAATTGGACTCCTGGAGCTCCACCTGGGGAGTGGTCGTGGATCTCTGCATCCACTTCCATCAGTCATTGGATGAGGTTTCTAGCATGACAGTTAGGGTGTTTGGCCGTCCTATCACCAGAGTAGGTCAGTTCGGGCTGTCTCTGGACCATTGCCAGTAGTCTATTGTGGAGGTATCTTTGTGGATTTCTGTGGGCCTCTCTAGCACTTTGCTTCTTCCTATTCTCATGTGGACTTCATTTATCATGGTCTCTTATTCCTTGTTCTCCTCCTCTGTTCTTGATCCAGCTGGGATCTCCCGCTCCCCTAAGCTCTCTTTCCCTCGACCCTCGCCCTTCATTACCCCCACTCACGTCCAGGCTATTCATGTAGATCTCATCCATTTCTCTGTCATTGGGCAATCCCTGTGTCTTTCTTGGGGTCCTGTTTTCTAGGTAGCCTCCCTGGAGTTGTGAGTAGCAGTCTAGTCATCTTTGTTTTACATCTAGTATCCTCCTATGAGTGAGTACATACCATGTTTATCTTTCCTGGGTTACCTCACTCAGGATGATTTCTAGATCCATTCATTTGCCTGCAAACCTCATGGTGTCATTGTTTTTCTCTGCTGAGTAGTATTCCATTGTGTATATGTACCGCAATTTATTTATTCATTCTTCAGTTGAAGGGCATCTAGGTTGTTTCCAGGTTCTGGCTGATATGAACATAGCTCAGCAAACGCCCTTGTGGTATGATTGAGCATTCCTTGGGTATATGCCCAAGAGTGGTATAGCTGGATCTTGGGGGAGATGGATTCCCAATTTTCTAAGAAAGCACTATATTGATTTCCAAAGTGGTTGTACAAGCTTGCATTCCCACCAGCAGTGGAGGAGAGTTCCCCTAGCTCCACATCCTCTCCAGCATAATGTGTCTTCAGTGTTTTTGATCTTAGCCATTCTGACAGGCATAAGGTGGTATCTCAGAGTTGTTTTGATTTGCATTTCCCTGATAATTAGGGATGTTGAGCAATTCCTTAAATGTTTTTCAGGCATTTGAGTTTCCTCTGTTTAGAATTATCTGTTTAGTTCTATAGCCCATTTCTTAATTGGACTATTGGGCATTTTGATGTCTAATTTCTGAGTTCTGTATATATTCTGGATATCACACCTCTGTCAGATGTGGGGTTGGTGAAGACCTTTTCCCATTCTGTAGGCTGTCACTTTGCCTTGTTGACCATGTCCTTTGCCCTACAAAAGCTTCTCAGTTTCAAGAGGTCCCATTGATTGATTGTTTCTCTCAGTGTCTGAGCTACTGGTGTTATATTTAGGAAGTGATCTCCTATGCCAATACGTTCAAGACTACTTCCTACTTTCTCTTCTAGCAGGTTCTGAGTAGCTGGATTAATGTTGAGGTCTTTGATCCACTTGGACTTGAGTTTTGTGCACGGTGACGGATATGAATCTATTTGCAGCCTTCTACACGTAGATATCCAGTTATGCCAGCACCATTTGTTCAAGATGCTTTCTTTTTTCCATTGTATACTTTTAGCTTCTTTGTGAAAAATTATATGTTCATAGGTGTGCGGATTAATGTCAGGGTCTTCAATTCGATTCCATTGGTCCACATGTCGGTTTTTATGCCAGTACCAAGCTGTTTTTATTACTGTATGTCTATAGTAGAGTTTGAGGTCAGGGATTGTGATGCCTCACAGGTTGTTTTATTGTACAGGATTCTTTTGGCTATCCTGTGTTTTTTGTTTTTCCATATGAAGTTGAGTATTATTCTTTCCAGGTCTGTGAAGAATTGTGTTGGTATTTTGATGGGGATTGCATTGAATCTGTAAATTGCTTTTGGTAAGATTGCCATTTTTACTATGTTAATCCTGCCTATCCATGAGCATGGGAGATCTTTCCATTTTCTGACATCTTCTTCAATTTCTTTTTTCAGGGACTTAAAGTTCTTGTCATATAGGTCCTTCACTTGCTTGGTTAGTGTTACCCCAAGGTATTTTATATCATTTGTGACTATTGTAAAGGGTGATGTATCTCTGATTTCCTTCTCAGCCTGTTTGTCAATTGTATATAGGAGGGCTACTGATTTTTTTGAGTTGATCTTGTATCCTGCTATGTTGCTGAAGGTGTTTATAAGCTGTATCAGTTCCTTGGTGGAATCTTTGGGGTCTCTCAAGTATACTATCATGTCATCTGCAAATAGGGAAAGTTGACTTCTTCCTTTCCAATTTGTATCCTCTTAATCTCCTTATGTTGTTTTATTGCTCTGGCTAGAACTTCAAGTACTATATTGAATAAGTATGGGGAGAGCAGACAGCCTTGCCTCGTTCCTGATTTTAGTGGAATTGCTTTGATTTTCTCTCCATTTAATTTGATGTTGGCTGTTGGCTTGCTGTAAATTGTCTTTATTGTGTTTAGGTATGTTCCCTGTATTCCTGATCGCTCCAAGACCTTTATCATGAAGGGGTGTTAGATTTTGTCAAATGCCTTTTCTGCATCTAATGAGATGATCATGTGGTTTTTTTCTTTGAGTTTGTTTATATGGTGTATTACATTGACGGACTTTCGTATGTTGAACCACCCTTGCATCCCTGGGATGAAGCCTACTTGATCATGGTGGATAATTGTTTTGATGTGTTCTTGGAGTCTTTTTGCCAGTATTTTATTGAGTATTTTTGCATCAATATTCACGAGGGAGATGGGTCTGTAGTTCTCTTTCTTTGTTGTATCCTTGTTTGGTTTAGGAATCAGGGTAATTGTAGCCTCATAGAAGGAGTTTGGTAATGTTCCTTCCATTTCTATTGTGTGGAATTATTTAAAGAGCATTGGTATTAACTCTTCTTTGAAGATCTGGTAGAATTTTGTGCTGAAACCATCTGGTCCTGGGCTTTTTTTGCTTGGAAGACTTTTAATGACCGTTTCTATTTCCTTAGGGGTTATTGGACTATTTAAATAGTTTATCTGGTCTTAATTTAACTTAGATATGTGGTACCTATCCAGAAAATTATACATTTCTTTTAAATTATCCAGTTTTATGGAGTAGAGGTTTTTGAAGTATGAACCTGACGATTCTCTGGATTTCCTCATTGTCTGTTGTTATGTCCCCTTTTCATTTCTGATTTTGTTAATTTGGATGCTCTCTCTCTGTCTTTTGGTTAGTTTGGATAAGGGTTTGTCTATCTTGTTGATTTTCTCAAAGAACCACCTCTTTGTTTCATTAACGTTTGTATTGTTCTCTTTGTTTCTATTTTATTGATTTCAGCTCTCACTTTATAATTTCCTAGTGTCTATTCTTCCTGGGAGACTTTGCTTCTTCTTGTTCTAGAGCTTTCAGGTGTCCTGTTAAGTCACTAGTGTGAGATTTCTCCAACTTCTTTATGTGGGCATTTAGTGCTATGAATTCCCCTCTTAGCAGTGCTTTCATAGTGTCCCATAAGTTTGGGTATGTGGTGTCTTCATTTTCGTTGATCTCTAGGAAGTCTTTAATTTCTTTCTTTATTTCTTCCTTAACCCATTTGTGATTCAGTTGAGCATTATTAAGTTTCCATGAGATTGTAGCTTTTCTGTAGTTTTTGTTGTTGTTGAAATCTAGCTTTAAACCATGGTGGTCTGATAGAACGCAGGAGGTTATTCCAGTTGTTTTGTATCTGTTCAGATTTGTTTTGTGGCCAAGTATGTGGTCGATTTTAGAGAAGGTTCCATGGAGTGCTGAGAAGAAGGTATATTCTTTTTTGTTAGGATGGAATGTTCTGTAGATATCGATTAAGTCCATTTGAGTCATGACATCAGTTAAGTCCTTTATTTCTCTGTTAAGTTTCATTTTGGGAGATCTGTCTGGTGGTGAAAGTGGGGTGTTGAAGTCTCCCACTATTAATGTGTGGGGTTTTATATGTGGTTTAAGCTTTAGTAATGTTTCTTTTACATATATGGGTGCTCTTGTGTTTGGGGCATAAATGTTCAGAATTGAAACTTCATCTTGGTGGATCTTTCTTGTGATGAGTATGTAATGCCCTTCTTGATCTCTTTTGATTGATTTTAGTTTGAAGTCTATATTTCTGGATATCAGGATGGCTACACCCGCTTACTTCTTAAGACCATTTGATTGGAAAGTCTTTTCCCAGCCTTTTATTCTTAGGTAGTGTCTATCTTTGACTTTGAGGTGTGTTTCTTGTATGCAGCAGAAAGATGGGTCCTGCTTTCGTATCCATTTTGTAAGCCTGTGTCTTTTTATAGGTGAATTAAGTCCATTGATATTAAGGGATATGAATGACCAGTTTTTTCATTCCTGTTATTTTTTAGTGGTAGTGTATGTGTACTTCTCTTCTTTGGGGTTTACTGCTGTGGCATTATCTATTGCCTGTGTTTTCAAGGGTGTATCTAACTTCCTTAGGTTAGAATATTCCTTCTAGTGCTTTCTGTAGGGCTGGGTTTGTGGATAAGTTTTGTTTAAATCTGGTGCTGTCTTGGAATGTCTAGTTCACTCTGTCTATGATGATTGAAAGTTTTGCTGTGTATATTAGTCTAGGCTGGCATCTATGGTCTCTTAGTGTCTGCATTACATCTGTCCAGGTCCTTCTGGTTTTCAAAGTCTCCATTGAGAAATCGGGTGTTATTCTGATGAGTTTGCCTTTATAAGTCACTTGGCCTTTTTCCTTAGCTGTTCTTAATATTCTTTCTTTATTCTGTATGTTTAGTTGTTTAATTATTATGTGATGAGGGGACTATTTTTTGGGGTCTAGTCTGTTTGGTGTTCTATAGACTTCTTGTATCTTCATAGGCATTTCCTTTTTTAAGTTGGGAAAGTTTTCTTCTATGATCTTGTTGAATATAATTTCTGTGCCTTTGAGTTGGTATTCTTCTCCTTCCTCTATCCCTATTATTCTTAGGTTTGGTCTTTTCATGGTGTCCCAAATTTCCTGGACATTTTGGGTCATGATTTTGTTGTCTTTAGTGTTTTCTTTTGACAGATGAATCTATTTCTTCTACTGTATCTTCAACGCCAGAGATCTTCTCTTCCATTTCTTGCATTCCATTGATTATACTTGCATCTGAAGTTTCTGTTTGTTTACTCAGATTTTCTATTTCCAGCATTCCCTCTGTTTGTGTCTTCTTCATTTTTTCTATTTCCCTTTTCAGGTCTTGGACTGTTTCCTTCATCTGTTTCATTGCTCTTTCATGATTTTCTTTCAGGGATTTATTGCTTTCTTCTGCTTTATTTGTCCTTTCCTCTAGTTTTTTTTTTATAGTGTTCTTCCCATTCTTTGTTTGTCTTATCCTCAATTTCATTTGTGATTTCTTCTGTATAAGCCTCTGCCCTCTTCATGATGTTACTAATAAGGTTCCTTTCTTCTGCTTCTTCCATTTTGTGATGTTCAGGTGTAGCTGTTGGAGGCGGGCTAGGTTCTGGTGATACTGTATTACTCTTCATTTTGTTGTATGTACTTCTGCCTTGACGTCTGCCCATCTCCTTGTGGATTCGTTCTTGTTCTTATCAGTGCTCTTGCTCCAGACAGAGCTGACAGATACAGGAAGTTTCTCTCTCTTGTCCAGATGGGAGGTCCGCAGTGGGATGGGACCTGGGGGCTTGTCTCTAAGTCTCAGGAAGTGGCTGTGGTCTCAGGGGTCATGGGGGCAGGGCATGGAGATTGCAGGGTCTGTCAGGGGTCTTGGGGAAGGGGAACCTTTCCGGTGGGGGTGGAGGGGATCCTTCCCGATGGCCAGAACCTGGGGCCAAGTTGGGCAGGTCTTCCCCAGAATGGCTGGTGCCAGGGATGGGATCTAGGGGCAGGCCTCTCTGGGTCTGAGCCCAGGCACTCACTTCTTATCCAGATGGGAGGTCCGGGGCAGGGTGGGAGACTGTGACTTCTATAGTTGGGAAATGTGTCCACACTTCTGTGTCCTGGATGACTTCATACTAATATTGATCATATTTTACTTGTACTGAAATGTGATTTTAATTGTATGTTAATAAATAAAGTTGTCTGGGGGTCAGAGCTATTAGAGCCATAGCAAGTGCATGGCGGCGGTGGAGCACGCCTTTAAGGACCTGGAGGGCGGTACATTCAGGCAGTGACGAGGCAGTCACATGTTTGGGTTTACAACCAATGAGAAGGCAGAACAGCTAGACTATATAAAGACACACACAGGAAGTAGGTCCCCCTTTTGGAGAGCTCTCTTGGCTGAAGAGGATCCCTGAATCAGGAAGGGTGAGGCTCTTAGCTCTGACCTCTTGGCTTTCTTCTCTGAATCGGCTCTGTGTTTCTTATTTAATAAGACCGTTGGTTACATCTACAATTTGTCAACAAAACAACCAATCAATTGTCTGAGCAACTGAAGTCAATTGTGTATACGTGTTTGTCAGGGATGACTTGAGGTTTTGTCTCTCTTAATGAAATGCTCAGCGTTGTTTGAGAAACCCAGTTAAACAATTGAAAGTAAAGTAAGAAATGGAAAAATCGAGAACCAAGGGAAAAATGTACAGGAAATATATTGCCTCAACTAATGAAAGTGGCAAATAGAGTCCCAAACGACAGCTTGTCAGGCCCAGAACATGATAATTGACATTGGAGCAGGAGGATAGAGTGTCCTAAGACAAGATAATCACAGAACAAATGCTGAATGAATAGAATAAATGGCAGGTGCATGTGAAGAATTAAGGATACATGAGTAGGAAGTATTTCACTGATGAAACAAAAAAGATCCCTAACACAGGAAAAACTAAACAAGTATAAAAAATCCCTTATTTTTAAAAGGATCCCTGGCTTAAAATGATGCTTAAAAATATTGATTATAACACAGTTTTCCTGCTAATTTCTGCATAATTTGTAACCTGTTTCATTTTTGGGTGTAAGGTGTTTTAGGTTAGAGTTGTATGTCCTATATGTTTTGTTCAGGTTGTATGGTGATGTTTCTGTCTATCCTTCAGATTTAGCTGTAGTGAAGACTAGTCTTTGTTTCTGTAGACAGCTTTCCTGTTCTGTACTGAGTGTCTTTAAGTTCTGTTGAAAACTGCCAGGTACCAGCCTCAGCAGTTTCAGGGGTCTGAAGGACAGGATACCTGGAAGGCACAGTAACGACTCAGAGACAGTGTACATGCAAGCTGACAGGTCACTTCGGGCTTCTGCAGTAGCTAAGTAGCTTCTTTGCTACAGCTTCTGCTTTTGCCTTGGTAATCTTGGTCTTTTATTATCATAAGCAAGGGGAAAACAGAAAGAAAAGGGGAAATCACTCAATATAGAATGTTCTCATGAGTCCAAAGGTTATTCTTTAAAATCACCAATATGTTCTTCATCATCTTTGACTAAACACAGGAACTATCCCAGGCTTAACACCAAAGCAAGCATAATCTATTTTTATTATTCATGATAATACAGTCTTCTGAGCACTTGCCAGAGGCTAGCAACATGCAATTTCACAAAAAAGGTAAAAATAAGAACAGTGGTTAATATACCAGACAGTCACTTCCTTCTCGCACAGCTTGCTCCGACCTCAAACCCCTGCAGCCACCTAAGTTCCTCCTCAGCCCTCTGAAAATACCAAGCCCCATGACTGGTGTGCCACAATGACCTTAGACGAGAAATATGTCCCTGGAAGTCAGTAACTTCGGTCCTTCTATATCCTAACAATTCCAAGGAAGACCTGATTCAATTTTCAGAGCTTCCATGAAAGGAAGCTCACCTTTCCTGGCAGCTCTTTTCAATCTAGGAATCCAATAAAACTTGCAGCAATCACTCCAACCACTGCCATGTTTTCTCCACACTCCTTCAGGAGGAATCAAAATATCTGGATTAAAGTTGCCATCACCCTTTCTTGGTGGAGGCCACTATTTTCCTCCTATTCTAGGTTCCCACACTTTTAGTTTGTCATCCCATCTATATGCGACTCCATCCGTAGTCTTCAGCCAATACCCCTTAGGGTTTCAAGTTTTACACAATGCCCTTGAAATATCCTCAAAAACTGAATTAATCATTATGGCCAATTTGAGTCCAGTGTGTTGATACACATCATACCATGTGCTATAGTTGATCACACATTCAGTACAGTTTATCCAAGCCTGAAGAACTTCCCCAGGCTTCAGGTTCTTTCCCATGAACTGCATAATTGCCTTGATCCCAGCCTGGGTGATCATCTCTGTATAATTTCCCATGAAGTTTATTTCACTCCTTTCCTGTATCATAGAAATCACCATTGATCTAGGAACACAGAACACGAAGATCAGATAGAAGAAAAAGACTTGCATTACAAGAAATAATTATATGGAGGAGAACATGATTTATGCACACCATAAATCATGACCTTGGGACACTAGTCATTTCTGCCTTGGCCCTCTAGAGGCATGCTAAGCAGAAGATCCCGAGGGGAATGCACAGAGGGTGGATGGTCCACAATCTCGGGTTCCCTTTTCTATAATCTCTGCTGGCAGCACATCAGCCATCTTATATGCTGTCCCCAGAATCAAACATTGCAATTTTTCCTTTAAGGAGGTTTATGATGTGATGTGTGTGTGATGTGTGTGTGTGTGTGTGTGTGTGTGTGTGTGTGTGTGTGTGTGTGTGTGTTTGTGTGCTTGAATTGTTTCTTGAAGAAAAGAGTTCAAGTATGACCACATACTATCTGTGTTTTTTTTTTTCTTTTTTTTTTTTTTGGTTTTTCGAGACAGGGTTTCTCTGTGTAGCTTTGCGCCTGTCCTGGAACTCACTTGGTAGCCCAGGTTGGCCTCGAACTCACAGAGATCTGCCTGGCTCTGCCTCCCGAGTGCTGGGATTAAAGGCGTGCGCCACCACCGCCCGGCCCCATCTGTGTTTTTAATGCAATGGTGAGATTGACAAGTTGGCTCAGCAGTTATTAGTGCTTACAGCTCTTGCTGAAAGCTCGAGTTCAGTTGCTCAGAACTTTGTTGGACAGCTCATAACCATGTATACATCATGGGGATCTGAAACACTCTTCTGGGTTCTGGGGGCACACACACAGAGGTACAAAAGAGATACATACACATGAATAAAAATAAAATATTAGAAACACTTGTAAATAAATAGATGTATACACAACATCACAACTTGGCTCTGTGGCAGACAGGATCTACCTGTTATAACGATATAGACAAGTCCACCTTAGCTAGCATTGCTTAGATAGCTCCATCTTGCCACACAACTCCCTATGTGACCTTGAACCTGACACTTTTTTCTCTCTGCTTTGGTTCTCCAGCTGTGGAATGAGAATACGACTCCTTTCTTAATCTTTGAAAGTTGCATAAACATTTGATATATATAGAGTTTTCCTGTTCCTATATGAATCACTTGTCAGTTAGTTGAGTTCTTCTACAACAGAGAACAGAGGTGTAATTAAACAGATTGACTTTGGTTTATGGACATCTAAACCAGGAGGATTGATGTCCTTTATTTCCAGAAAGTCAACACAGATCAATAAGAAAAGTCAAACAAACTACAGAAATATATGCTGATAATTTTGAAAAACTCTTTAGTGAAATTATATAAACTATTATTAAAGATATGAAAAATGAAAGGATGGTTAGGGTTAGAGAAATACAAACTGAAATGAATTACATTATCTCCTCTCTGATAATGGCAAACCAGTTAAAGGAATCCAAGTTTGTTCTTTTAACTGAGCAGTGTGGGATACAAGCTCCCACAGACTTCTAGAGAAAGTGGATAGGGAATAGTTGTTAACAACTCCCATGATTTAAAATGCAAATTTGTTAAAATTTTGAACTACCACTTTGAAGAATTTATCTTGTATATATATATATTGGCAAGACTTTATTAGGATATAATGTCATAGCATTGTTTATTTCCAAAAAGATAAGTGAGTGAGGCAGGAATTGAATAGCTGCATAATTTTCAGTAAGCCACACATAAAGGATAACACTGCTGCATTCCCAGAGGATTCTGCTATTTCAAGTATAGTGCTTATTAGGGTTACTCCTGGAACCAAGCAGGTAGTGGGTGGCACCTATATTGACTCACTTCCAGAGATAGAATTCAGAATGTCCAGATTATTCAGGTTACTGCCAATATTACCCAAAAGAGATTCTGAGGTTTTATTGAGCAGGCTACACAAGACAACAAGGATCCCAAGTTGGATTATCTTTGGTCCTAACACCTGGAATGGTCATAGGAGGAAGAAGAGGAAATACTACACAGTTAACACCTGTCACTCTCATACTTAATTCTCATACAAGACAGATGTGTTTCTGTTCACAATAGGTAAGAAATAGAACCATCAGAGATGCCTATACTCAGGAGTGGATAAAGAAAATGAGGCCAAGTGCATAATGAAATTTTATTCAGCCATAGTGAAAAGTGAAATCATGACATTTCTGGAAATGAATGGAACTGGAGGTCATTGCACTAAACACAATCATCGAGATTCAGAATGACAAAATACCCCATTTTCTGTTATGTGAAAGGGAGATTTAAATTTGCATGTATGTATATTTGCATGTGTGCATGTATATGCAGTCATAAAATAAACAAAAAGACAAGAGGAGTTCTCAAGGGAAGAGAAGAGGAGGAAAAGAGAGCAAAGGATGCATGTGACAGGAAAACAGGAGGAAGGAAGAAGACATTAGCGAGAGGGGGATATGGAAGGACAGCAGGTGAGGGAGAGGGATAGGAACTAATGCTGGTAGCCAGTAGACATGTCAGAGCAACAGCAGATGGCAATTGAGGTTTGAGATGTCAGTTCACCAAGAGGAAAACTTCTGATGGACCAATCCCATGTAGACAAGGCCATGAGACTACAGACTCCAAAATATCCTTTGCTTCTGCTGGACCTTTGATATCTCAATAATACATATGTATGTGGGGAGTCCCCCAATACCTATATAGTAGTGTGTTTATCTCACGAATTCATCCCACTACTGGGCATGTGTGTCTGTGCACTGTCAAGGAAATGATCCTTCCTTAAGTTGTATAATTTTGATGAATAAGAATGAATACAAGGATTTGATACATAATTTAGGCCCATAATTCCCCCAGAAGCTGCTTCTGATTACAGCTCAAATTAATGAGCACCACTCCTTGCTTCCAAAGAGCTTTAGATTAAAAGAGATACCTTTCTAATGATTTTTTAGATAAACATTTCCAATCATTTGCTCACAAAAACACACAGCTGTCCTGTCTGGCTAGGTTATAAATACAAATAACAACCTAGTTATTGCTTGCTGGAAAATGATTAAGTCCTTACACCAATTCTTGACCTCAATTTGTGAAAATAAACTCTGCCTAGTCAAAGCTACAGAAAATAATTTGACTCTGTAGCCCCATATGAGGGCTGCAGGTGGTTTTGGGTAGTTAGAAGGTACACACAGGACAAAAAAAGTACTTTTTAAGTTTAAGCACTATATGTATGGCATCTTGGAAAATGCAGACTTGAGCTGATGGTAGAAAACATTCACATTCTCAGGAATACTGGCCTGAACTTTAGTTAGAGGATTTATGGCAGCTCCTTGCCTGTTAGTTGCAAGGAGTTAGTTCAAAATGTTGACATAGTCATGGTTTCTGTAACCATTCACTTAATAATGGAGTGTAGCCTTTTTGCGACTGATGGATTGTCTGAAAGGGTTTGTTGGAATACATACGCTATAAAAAGACATGATAGGATGGAGCATTGAGAGAGAACAACATGAGAAAATAAAGAAAACTTCAAGAGAGTGTGTGAGTTTTCTTATTTTCCCTTACCCCTCAGATCGAAAAGTTGTAGCTTCACCATGCTGTGGATTTCCCTTTGAGCTCTGTGCTGCCTAGAAGCTGGTACTCCAGACAGAGATAAACTAAGTATGTAGGAAATTACCAGAGCAAAACCACAACTTTAGATAGTGAATTTAAAAATAATAGAAATAAGAAATACAGTTACAACTGAGGGAAAAGTTGCCTTGTTCTAGAGATGAGCAGGTAAGGTCTAGAGTGGAGATGAATTTCAGAGACAAAGCCAGAATGTGGAGGGGCGGGGCTTGGAAAGCCAAGCTGACTCCAGCCTGTGCTCTTTATGCCCAGGTCCGTTGTGCTTGCTGCCTTCTCTGCTAGAAACCTAGTTCCTCTGCACATTGCAACTGAATTCTGTTCTCTACCTCAATGAAAGTTCAAACCTTCCCTGAAGCCAACTATAGACAACTATAGATCTCTCCCCAGAGACCAGATCAAGGCTGCCACTACCTGGCTCCCCCAAGCTTGGGGCCACACCATCCTTAGCAAAATAGCTATGGCTTGTTTCGCTTACTGAGCCTAGACTCCAGTAAGAAGCCTTTCTCCATACACTGAGACAAGTCATTGATGAATAAAATCTGAAAAGTCAACAGAACCATGAACCTAGGTTGTCATTAATCTGACACAATATCATGTATGTGCTCAAATTTGTTAGAATCAAAACTTCCCTAACACACAGAGCAACTCCCCTCTGCCAGTTTCTCCAAAGCCTCCTGAAGACCCATGTTCACATTGGAGGAGTCCTACTCACTGTTTAGGAGAAGGGTAAACACCCAATCCTCCATTTACTGCATGGTATTATTTGTTGCTAGAGGTGACAGTGTCCCTTATATTGTGGTGAAAAGCTGAGATGCAAATCCCAGTTCCAGGATGTCCTAAGGAGACTCCAAAGAAAATGTCGAAGGTTAGCCAGGATATTCCAAGCCAAAGGACACCCAGATGCTTCAATGGAAGTGATGGATGGAGAGGAACTTCTGCCAAACTAAGGCCCTGAGTTGTGGAACCTGAGGCTGTGAAAAAGTGGTTCATTCAGTATGTGTTGGAAAGAAGACCCAGAATGGACAAATGTGATAATAATCTATTGGGAAGACTCACAGTGTTTGCCTAGGCTATCCCATTTCATCATTTGGAAACTCTGCAGAAAGACACCAGCTTGTGCTCATACAATAAGGCGGCTAGAATTGTGACTTTCAGGTCACTCTGCCCATACTTCCTATGTACCTGCCCTGTATCTGAGTTCCTTAATCATCTCTCCTGGGCAGAGCCACTCACTGTGAGATTTTTTTCTGTGAGGGCCTGGACTGTAATGGCATCCCTCCTTCTCACTGACTCAAGCATCTGCTTTTTTTTTTTTTTTTTTGGTTTTTCGAGACAGGGTTTCTCTGTGTAGCTTTGTGCCTTTCCTGGAACTCACTTGGTAGTCCAGACTGGCCTCGAACTCACAGAGATCCGCCTGGCTCTGCCTCCCGAGTGCTGGGATGAAAGGCATGCGCCAACACCGCCCGGCAAGCATCTGCTTTTTAAACCAGATTCCTAGATGACATTGTTTAATTTATCCCCAAAGTTATTATTTTTAGAGTAGAAAATTCCAGAAAAATATAAGGAGGAACAAAACTGCATTCATGGCCACTGTGCTGCCATTGAGGAGTGTTTCTTCTTTATGGAGCCAGTAAGGCTGCTCAATTAATTCACATCCTTTCTACCTAGTTATCAGCCATATTTAGAGTGTGGCTGTGTGTCTCACATGTTGCCATTGGGCAGGAGGCAGGTGATGCAGGAATGCACAAGGCAGGATGGCTAATGGCTGAGAGGGAACAATTTAGCTCCCCTGGTATTATATATTATATAATATTTATATATTATAAAAAACCAAAGAGGCTAAGGAGAATTACTATTTGAGGTGAAAAATCATGGACTTGAACTGACTTTGGATATTGCTGGATCCAGGTCTTAATATAATGCACTTTCTTTCATGTTCTGAATAGTGGCTTCATTCTCTGCTGGACTTTCCCAGGTCATTTTATCTGAATACTTTATGGATGAAGACAGATGGAGACACACCTTCTATGTGGATAGTGAGGTAGTTTACTCCCAGCAGTGGGAAGCTAAAGCAATCTTGTGATGTACTCGACCTTGCAAGTAGGAAATGAGTTCTTCATGTCTCTCCTAGTGTCTGTGAGATGGGTTAAGACTAGACCCTTGCTTCTAATGACCTGTGTGTGCTCTGCAGAACCCATGGATGGGTGGAAGGAACAACTCCTGAAAGTTATCCTGACCTCAAGAGGCAATTGTCTCACAGACAACTGCATTTACTCATGAATATCACACTCACAAAACACAAGATGAAATAAAAATATAAGTAATATGTAGATGTTTCTTAGAACATATAGATTGTAGAGTCTGATGAAAGCCATCGTCTGTCCTACCCAGAATGTCATAGACAGAAAGAGTTGGACTACAGGACTGACAGATGACTGCCATCTCCCATTTGATGAGCTCATTCCACTCTGAATTTCAGCTCCCAAGCTCATTGTCAAGTTCCTGTGGCTCATGTGTACAGCTCTTCACAGTGTGAACTGCAGAATCGAAAGCCCCAATAAGCAGACAGTTTGAAATGACCACTGTCCTTTATTTGCACCCAGAAGCTGTCCTGCTTCATCTTGTTCTATCTCCCAGTGACCATGAAGGAAGTTCATATAAGAAGGGGTTTTATGAGAAGAAAAGCCTGAGTCTCTTCTCACACTGATCATGGGAGCATCTGTTCCAGAACACAGCCTCCTGAGGGCAGCACTGAACATTATGCATCCGGCCTGAGGGTAGATGCAGCCATTTGCCTTCTGTATAGCCTTCAGGTAAGACACACTATATTGAGCATGTCAGTTTTCAGGAGGCAGGTTTGAGAGCCTCATTTTCCAGCAGAAGAAACAGGTTTCTGATCGACCCACAGCTGTCAAGGTCACGCAGTGGTAGACCCAGTGCTTGGGTACCTCCACCTACATAAGGTTGAGGCCAGGTGACATGGCAGGACTATCTCTAGGCCTGTACATTCTGTTTTCCACAGGCCCCTATTGTTTCAATTGGTCACTGAGCCCTGGGCCCATGTAAATCCAGAACAGCGCAGAAACAGGAGGAAGCTGGTCCTTGGGCTGGGACAGCACAGAGTTGGGTCACTGCTATTTAGCAAGCTCTCAGGGCCTGTCCTCACCATCAGGTGACCATAGCAAAGGACATTATGAGATTGCAATTTTGGGCACTTAGGCAGTCAGAGCCTGCTATGGCCTTGCCAAGGCTTGCTTCTGTCTGAAAACCTTCTTCCTGGCTGCCTGTCACCATGTTCTACAAGCCTATGAAAACCCTGTTCTCAGTCATGGGGCACAGAGCCAAGGGCCATGCTGAAATCTTCTTAAGAGGGGGTTTCACACCCCTGGAGTTGGAGGTGGTGATGTCAGGCCTACTGCTGGACCAGGCCCTAGTTCCCTCGGCTGCTAAATAGATTAAAAACACCTTGTTCCAGGATATCCCTGGCATGATGGACAGGGAAGAGCCTGGGGCATCATGAGGGTGGTGAGGAGGTGAATTGTGTTCTTGTCTGAGCCTCCCACTGGGAAAGGGAGGATCTGGGTTCAAGTGCTCACTCCTCCTACTGCTACCTACATGACCTGGGATGGAGCTTCTTTCCTCTCTGTGAAGTGAGCCTGGAAACTGCACCTCACCTCCCTGCTATCCACGTGCAGAGAAAACAGCTGGGAACACATGTGAATGTCCTCACACTGGGCAGGCTGTGCACATGGCTGAAAGTAATGTCTGCAAATATATTAACTACCCCTGTCTTCACACTGGAAACAAAAGCATCACCTCTTCTCCAATGCAATACATTTTTGAATTCCATTTTAAAGTTGAGGCATTCCTAAAGTATCAAGGCTGTTTTAATTCAGCAGTTCCTCTCACAATGCTTTGTCTCTCTGCAGCTGCAATTTACTCATTAGTAATAAAAAGTTCCAAGTCAACAGGACACCACATAGGATCCTAACTGTCTGTATATTTTCCATCTTTATGTGGCTTATACTTTTTTGTTTATATTCTTTAAAACATTTTATCTTATTATTTGTAAACTATTTTTTATGACTATACACATTTTCTTTTCTTTTTTATACCTGTGCACACACATTTTTAAACACATTGTAACCTGTTTTGAGGTTTTTCTCCACCTGGAATTGTCTTTACTGAGCACCTGCAGTGTTGTCTGACTGTGTGAGACAAATTTTTGTAACCTGCCATGTCAGCTGCTGCATGGCTCAGCTTAGTGCACTATGATGGCAGCTGGCTCCAGCCTTCAGGCAGCAGCTGGTATCCATGGTTCTGTATGTTGCCAAGCATTGAAATATTGCAGGACTAGGATGCTACATTCAGTTCCTTATCCAGAAATTTTCTTAGCTTTCTCAGGCACTATATTTGGATATTCAAGCCCCACATTGGGTGCCATGTGTAGTAGCCTCTTTTGGACTTCCAGTCCCCAAATCATGACTTAGAAACTTATTATGAAAGCTTGGTCTTAGCTTAGTCTTGTTTCTAACTTGTTTTTACAACTAAATCAACTCATTTTTATTAATCTACATAATGTCATGTGACTCGTGGCTTTTACCTCTCTTCTTGCATGTCCTGTTTCCTCTGCTTCTGGCTGTGACCACTAATTGCTTCTTCCAGAGCTGTCTCTATCTGGAAGTCCCACCTATTCCATCTACCTAGCTATTGAACATTAATTTTTTTATTAAACAAATCACAATGACCTATCACTCTATGGTGTAATCAAATTTCTTGCAACATAGCCTGTGTCTCTTCTTGAGAGAAGGCTAATGACCCATGTTTGCTCTTCAGAGCTCACAGAATGGTGGAAGGTGGGAACAATTCTTGAAAGTTATCCTCTGACCTTATCAGGCACATGGTGACACATGTACCTGTATTCAGATATGAACATTGTACACATACAATCACAGAATAATGAATAAAAACAAAAATAAAAGTACAATGTTTCTTAGGCTATGCAGATTGTAGACTCTGTCTAAATCTGGTTTCTTGCCTCCCAGATGTTAGGGAAAGAAACAGCTGGACTATAGGAGTGACAGATATCCTCCATCTCATGTTTGGCAAGCCTACCACACTCTGAATTTCAGAGCCCCAACTCTATCTCCAAACCCTACGCCTCATGTGTGCAGCTCGACATAGTTTTGACTGAGGAAGCACATGTTTCTACAAATAGACAACTGGCAATGACCATTGTCCTCTTTTTGCCACCAGGAGCTGTCTTGCTTCCTCTTTTGTTGTGTCCCAGTGTCCTTGAAGGAGATTCATACAGGAAGGGGCTTTACTGAGATGAAAATGTAGGGAGGACTTGCACCCTGACTGAATATAGGAGCAGCTGTTCCAGGACACAACCTCCTGGGGGCAGCAGTGAGCAGTACTCGTCCACCCAGAGGGAAGAGGCAGCCATGTGCTGCTGGCCTACTTGCAGGTTTGATATGCTTCTTTTCTGAGCCTGTTAATTGTCAGGAAGGTAGTTTGAAAACCTGATTTTCCAGTGAAAGAAACAGGATTTTCAGAGGCCCATCACTACCAAGGTCACACAGAGTAGAATCCCAGTGCTTGGGTCTTTCCACCTGTATCAGGTTGAGGGCAGCTTGCAGGGCAAGCCTCTCCTGAGGGTTGTACATCTGTTTGTTCCATAGGGGCCATCGTTTGAATTGGTCTCCAAGCCTTGAACCCATGTGAAGTCGGAAGAGCACAGAGACAGGTGGGAGCTTGAGTGAAATCTAACAAGCCCTGGGGGCCTGTCCTCAATGTGAGGTGGCCACAGCAAAGGGTGCTATGACCTTGTCATTCTGGGAGCTCAGGAAGTCACAGCCCGCTGTGGCCTTGCCAAGGCTTTCTTCTGTATGCAGATTCTAACTGTCTGCATGCCACCATGTTCTACAAACCCATGAAACCCAGTTCCCAGCTATGGGGCACAGAGCCAAAGGTGATGATGAAATCTGGTTAAGAGGGGTTTTCATACACCAGGAACACAGCGTGGGGGTGCTGGATTTGGAAGTGATGACATCAGTTGCCTTAGCTGCTAAATGAGTTAACTAACTCCTTGTACCTGGATGTTGTTTGCATGATGAAAAAGGAAGTGTATGGGGTACCGGGAGGGTGGTGAGGGGAACTGGAGTGTTCTGGTCAGAGCCTGTTTCTGGGACTGGGAGGACATGAGTTTAAATCCTCACTTTTACCACTGTTGCTGCATGGCCTAGGATGGAGCGACTTTCTTCTCTGTGAAGTGGGACAGGAAACTGCTCCTCACCTCCCTGCTATCCACGTGCAGAGAAAACAGGTGTGGAACACAATTAAATGTCCCCACACTGGGCAGACTATGCACATGCCTGGCACTAATGTCTGCAATTACATTACATAGCACTGTCCTCACACTGGGCAGGCTGTGCACACGGCTGACAGTAATGTCTGCAAGTACATTACATAGCACTGTCCTCACACTGGGCAGGCTGTACACATGGGGGACAGTAATATCTGCAATTACATTACACAGGAAGCACAAAGGGAGAGGTTGGGCTCTCACAGGACATCTCAGGTCTGAAATCACATTGGAAAGGACATTCCTCTCTGTGTCCGGGAAGTCTTTTAGAATGTAAAGTACTTTTCTGTTTGAGACAAAGGCTGGGCTATAAGTGTGGTGGGATGAATTTCTCATTGAAAATCTCCAGTGAGCCATTGAATCTGTCTGTCTTTGCTCCTGGGACTCACAGAACAGGGTGGTCCTCACCCTGCACCAGTCCTCAGGACCACTGAAGAGTCATGGCAAGGCTCTGAGTGAGGTTGTCTCCCAGCATGACCCTGTTCACCGCCTGGTATCTACGTTGACAATCTACGTTGCCAATATGTACTTTTGCATGTGTGGTTGGATGGTTGGAGTCCTGCCACAGTTACAGTAACAGTGTGGCTATCATCTCCATGCTTCCACAACTCTATGCATAAGGAAAGCTGTAAAGTATGCCCTGATGGCCTTTCCAGCTCTGGATCCGCCTCAGCCATTCAGTTGCCATCTCACCCCACACATACCCACACCCTGCCTACAACTCCTATTGCAAGAACAAGCCACACACCAGGGTGCAGTTAGGATTCTAATGATGGGGTGATGATAGCAGGTGTGGGGACCTCTGAGGGAAGCAGAGTGAGGGGGGTCCTACAGGTGGGCTCAGGCAGACCTGGTGTGATGATGGTCTCACTTTCAGGAGAGAAATGCCACAGGGAGTCAGATGAAGCCATTGGACACCAACCTGGAATGAGAACACAGGGCTTCAGAACACTGGCGGTCCCAGCCACAGTGGGAGCTGGCTTTCACAGACAATGATTGGACACAGACTGGCCTGGCCCTGCTGTCCTCACTCATTGCACAATGCCCAATATGGCTGAGGCCATGGAGAAAAGAGAGGCACTGTGGATCTGTGGTCTACTTCTGGCACCTGAGCCTGACCCCTCCTCATCCCTTCTTCTGGAGTAGTGGATGGTGGGAAAGATTGAGTGGAATCCATTCCGAGTCAGGGTGAGAGTTCAGTCCACAGTCAAGTGTCTGTGCACAAAGTTAGAGCTCAGTCACTAACTCCCTGTAAAATGTTTGAGAATCAAAGAGCCCAGCTCAGTCTTGGGTCATGTTCCAGGCTCAGGGTCCAGGGTGTACTCAAGATCCTGGAGTCAGAATCAGGTCTCAGTTTCTCTTCTCTTGTAGCAGAAGCCTAAGCCTGGCCTTGGCTTCCTGATGGGCTGCTGTGACAGGCTGCAGAGTCTACCTGTGGGGTTTAATGAGAACTGCCACCACTGGCTCATATATTGGAATGTTTGGTCCCCAGGTTAGAAAACTGTTTGTGAAGGATTAGGAGGTATGGTTTGTTAGAGGAGGTGTGTCCCTAGAGATGGGGTCTGAGGTTTCAAAAGCCATGCTCTTCTAAATCTCACTGTCTGGTACTTGTATCTCCAGATATAAGCTCTCAGCTACTGCTCCAGTGCCATACCTGCCTGCCTGCTGCCATGCTCCTCACCATGATGGTCTAACCCTCTGGAACTGTGAGACCCATATTAAGTGTCTTATTTTATAATTTCCCTCAGTCATGTTGTTCTGTCACAGCAGTAGAAAAGTAACGAGGACACTGTACCAGCATGGAGTCACGACATTCCTCCTTCTGCTCCCTCCTCTTCAGATGGAGGCTGGTTGTCTTCCATCAGTTGATCAGCTGAAGGAACCAGGTCAAGATCAGCCTCTGTCTTTCCCATGGAAAATTGAACAGAGAACCCTTCCAACTTGTTACCTCCCTCCAGCCTGTTACTGTGACAATTATGTGACCTCAGGATTGTCACTGTTTATCTCAAGCTGTGCAAGGACAGTGGCCGCTGTACAGACTCTCTTGAGGATCCAATGAGGTAGTAGGTGCAAGACACAGAAGCACTGTGTAAAGGGACATTTCCATAGAAGGACCACCTCCAGGGTCCGTTGCCCCAGCTACCTTGTCAATCATGGGGAGCAAAGGGCTCAAAAGAGGCCTCCAGGGAGGGGAGGAGATACTAAAGCCTCCCTTGGTCAGGATGCAAGGTCCCTGACTGGGGAACTCCAAAGCTGTTGTCTTAGCCCCTGGAAGGCTTTCCAGTCCCCAGGGTGTGACTTACAGATGATGGCCTGACTAAGCAGTTTGAAAAGAGCATCACTCAGTCAAATTATCTGAGAGGCAGAGAGAAGGTAGAAAAGCAAGAGGGTGAGGGAGAAGGAAAACAGAAGAGACTTTGCTGACAACACACTTCCCACCCTCACCGGACAGAGGGGCTCATTTCCAGGACCTGAGAACAGTTAACCTTAGCAACCTGGAACTATGGAATCGTGGCAGCCAGAATCACAGGTGAGTACCCACTACCTCAGGATGTCAGAAGATCAGGATCTGGAGATCTAGCATCCAGAACCTTAACACCCTGGGCTCCTTCAACTTTAAATTCCTGAACCCTGTAAATTCAAGCCCCTCAGAAGGCTTAAGCATTTGGGGAGCTCCAATTCCCAGTTCCCTGTAGCTTCTCATTCACAGGTGCTTCAACAGTCATTTTAATAAAAGTGTGTTGATCACATAAAACATTAGCTTAAAGATCACAAGTGGTGATGGATGTGTTAACAGCTCAAGGAAGGCATCATCTGTGATTTCTGCCTCCTCTCTCTGCAGCCCAGCTATGGAGGGAGTAGGTGTCCACAGACCTCCCAAATAGATATCTGCACCTCACAGGAGACAGTGTCCTGAGCACACAGCCACACCTACAGATACCTCTCCTGCCCAGACCAAGCTCTAGGTACCCAGAGCTGTTGGAGGACTCACTTGTTTTTCCATCACAAGGGACACTCTCTCTGTCAAGGAGCTAGATACTCTGTCCATGACGCTGTACATCATGACGTTTTGTCTACAAAAGGAGGGACTTACAAAGCTTGGTTAATATTTCAGCACAGCTGAGAGTCCTCTGGAGGTCAGGTGAGTCACATCTCTTCTCCATGGTCACATTATTGTTGCCCAGTGGCCCATGTCAGTATGGACCATCACTGAGCTTCTGAGCACCTCATGCCTAAGTAGCTACTTTCTCAGTGCCTGGATGCACATCATAGCCCTGATACAGCATCATTCACTCAGCCCCTACCTACATAGCACCAGGATGAGCATTGGGGCACCTGGCAAAAAAAAAAAAAAAAGATTCAACCTTATACTTCCTTCATACACAAGTCTCACTTAGGCTGCCTCCTCCCCTTCAACTCTCATCCAGTTGTTATCCCCTGAGTTTCCCATCCTGAGTGTTCACTGAAGGGAGGGTGTGCTCTCCTTGTGCCCTGCTAAGTATGATGGTATGTGTAGGGCTCTTCATTTTCCTTGAATTCACTGATAGAGCAAATACTCCCCTGCCTACCGTGTGCTCAGGATATGTTTAAAGAGACAGAGATCCTACGTGTTTTCACCAAGTCATTCTTCGAGCTTAGTACAATCACATAGCAGATATTTGACTAGCAAAATTAGTAAAGGGGACCAAGGAGATATCTCAGTCCACACATTATTTTCCTAGTAGCCATGAGGACACCAGTTCCATCTCTAGGATCTTATTAAGCAGGAAAGAAGGAAAAGCCAGGGGAGAGCAAACACTTGTAATCCAGAGCAGTGAAGACAGACATGGAGAGACTCCTCAGCTGGCTTAGCCTACTTGGTGAGCTCCAGGCACTGACAATGCGCATGTGTGCCCGCACACAGACACCCATTCCTTCCTTACAAAAATAAACAAAGAACAGGTCGAGTTAAATAGACAGTGTGATATTTGGTCTGGTGTCACCCAAATATGACCCCACCAATCAGGAGACAGAGGCAGGTAGATCTCTGAGATTAAAGCTAACCAGAGCTGTATAGTGAGACCCTGTCACAAAATGTGTGTGTACACAATGACAACAGAGACAAGTACTCTGAAGGACAAGAGGATATTCTTATAAGAAAAAAGGAGAAAGCTAGTAAAGTCCCTGAAAGGTGAAAAGATTCAGTGAGTTTGAGTAAGGAGAGAGATGTTTTACATAAACACAACTTCCATGCCAAGGGCCTGTCTAAGGAAAATGCTTGTCTAAGGCACAAACCTTAAGACAATATGTTTAAAAGAGGGTGAGGGGAGAGAGTTTATGAGAGTCTTCATGGTCATAGGGATTCAAACCCAGAGGAGCAACATGAGTTTCCTGGTTCTGCTTGGCAGGGGAGTGTCCAGCTTGATCAAGGTCTTTAATTACATGCCAAAACTGTGGCCCTGTCTTTGATTTGAGATCAGATCTTTTGTAGAGGGAGGATGGGTGACCTCAGGGCATGGTCATCAAGTCTGGAAACAGAGGCCATCCCTGTATTCCTGACCAAGGTTTCCCAGCCCCAGCCCTAGGCGTGCAGGTGATGTGTCCTCTTTCAGACACTGGGTAGCATCACCTGTCCCCACCTTGTGCCTGAGACAAACATTCTTTTCCAAGCATTCAATTCAAGATGCAGACTTTGCAGATCAACAGAGATCAGTGATCGAAAATGTCAGGACTACTATGCCAAGATCTCACTGTAGAATTTTGCAGAGGGTAGAGAGTAATTCATGCAATTAGGGCCCATGCAAGCAAATAATTTTCACCTCAAGGTGAATAGAAATGTTAACATCTTCAGATGCACAAGGTACGTTGACCCAGCTGAAAGTTATTGTAAGCAAATGCATGATTATGGCTGGAGGGGTCCATCCTCCTGCCTCAGCAATAGAATGGAACAGTCCATAGACTCAGTGTGGATTTCATGCCTCTTGAGCCCTTAGCATGTTCCAGTCTCTCAGCTAAACTTGTGTCTTTTCTCATGTCTTTATCCCAGAAGCTGATAAGTGCAGGTCTCTACTGTTCTAATGCACAGATGTGGAAACTGAGGCCTCAAAAGCTTCAGAGTGACAGCACTGATAGTAGAGACAGAGTTGATCCTTTAGTCTAGTCTGATTGTGTGTTCCACCATGCTGCTTACCAGGTGTAGGAACAGGATTAAAGTCGGGTCCTAAAGCCTCCCTGAGAGCCCAGTCTGCTGAGATGGATGAGACTTACCTGCCTGATGAACCAGAGATGTCCTTCATTGTTTCATTTGAGCATTTCCACATGGTCACATAGGGCTGGTTCTTCTGGCTCTCTCTTTCAATCCTTAATGAACATCGGAGTTTCAAGGCAGTGGTGGTGCTGTCCACAGGAGTATCATCAGGCCTGCAGAAAATAAAAGTCACACTGAACACAGGATTAGAAGGCTTTGCAGGCTGCCCTGGTTTTCATCTTCTGAGTGGATGCAATGATATATGTCTAAAGGCATTGTCAATAACATCTGGATAATATCAACATGTTATATATTCTCCATAAAATTTACACATTTGTATTATATTTCTCTAGGTCATGCATGTTCAGCACATGTGAGCTTTTTACTTGGCATTACATTAAGAATGAAGATAATTGCTAACATTCCTGACACAAATTACCTGTGTTCATTTCAAGTGTTACAGGTGGTTTAACCCATTTAATCACTACAACAGTGCTAGGAGATAAATCACACTCTTTCAGAGTGAGAAGACCTGGGCATTGGGAGGTTAAGTAAGTACCCAAGATCTCACAGCTCACGGCTTCATAAGTGCATGGACTTCATACAGGCCCTATGCCCCCCACTGCTGATGTTGGGAACCAGGCTCTCACATATACTGGACAAGTGCTCCCCTGAAATATAACTCCAGTCCTTGAAACTCTCTTGCACAAGTTCTTGACTTGGTCATTTCCTTATCTCTCTCTTTTTAAATTAAAAATTTTAATTGTATTTTTCTTGTTCATCTAGTCTATCCATAATCTCTGAGTTCTAGTTTCTATGAGAAATCACATCTCAAAATTAATGTGGCAAAAGATTGAGGCAGATTCCTGATATTTGCCTCTGACCTCCACCATCACTTGTGAATATATATGTGAGTCCGTATACACACATATACAAACATGCAACACACACAGAAGTATGTTGCATAGGGCATTCTTTTGAAAGAGATTTCACGTGGCCTGTTTTCACTAGAATACTTTAAAGATTGGGTTTTTAGGCCTCAGTAGGTCTCCACTTTTACAGATTAGGAAACGGAGGGCAGAGGTCATGAAGTACCTGGGAATGAAGTGCCTACTCAAAATGACCAGGTCACCGCACCCTCTAAATCCAAGTGACATCTACTCACATATGCACAGAAACATCCACAGCCAGGGACATCTTCATCTCAGGGCTATTGTCGTTGGAAGACAGTTCAGCTTGCAAGTCCCTTGTTCTCCATCCATCGACTCGAATCCTGCTCAAACCACAAGTGCTCTCTAGTCATCCCTCCTGCAATATTTGAAGTCTCCTCACCACCCTCATGTCCTCACTATGTCCTGTTCAGAAATGTGAGCCTCTACACTCTCAAGGACAGTCACAGACAAAGGAAACAATAGGCAGCAGAGTCAGAACTTGAACCCAGGACTGTGTGACTCAGAAAGTCACTACTTGGCAATAATGAGGTGTGGATTCCAGCTTCCTGTCCCTCAAAGGAACTTGGACTTTTACTTCAGGCTAAATTTGAAGAAAGAAAGTGTTATTCTTAGAGAAAGGCTTTAGGTACCACCATGCAGGTGGAAATGGGGACAAATGAAACATTCACCTTGAGCCCTAAATTACAGACTGTGGGAAAACAGATGTGTGAACTGTCCAAACTGGATCTGTAGCTCTGCCTCAAACTTACTCAAGCTCTAATGTGCCTTGTCTCAGAAGTCCTCAGCTCCTTGGAGGAGACAAGGATTATCCATCAGTCTTTGACACTGAACTGGCCTCCACAGAGGGGTAGTTCCTTTTCTGGGAGGAAAGAAGCACAAACTTACATCATATCACTCAGAGACAGAGAGAAGTTAAATCTGTTGTGATCCAGCGAGATCAAAAATACTTGAATTCTTTTGTTGATTGTCTCTTTCTGTATCTCAATTTCTCGAATGAAGCTGATGCTCACATTCTGCTTCGGAATGCACTCTGTCAGAAAAGTCACAGTCAGACTTCAGGTTCTTAAGAACATTTGTCAAAAAATAGTCATCAAACAGTGCCTGCACCACTGGGGAATGAGCTCCCATCCTCCTAGTCTCAAAGAAGTCAGTTTCCCTGAGTTGTTTCATTCAATCTCTGCAGCAGCTCAGTGAGAAAGGATTGCTACCATCTTCATTGTACAGAAGAGGAACCTGAGATTCCTAAGATTAGGAAATGTGTCCACACAGCTGGGTCCATGCGCTGTTTCCAGACTGACTTTATATTAATATTGATCACTTATCAAAAACAATTGATCCCCATCTTGCTCCGGACTTCCCTTTTGGAAAACTGGTGAGTACCCTTCCTTGCCCCGGACCCCATCCCTGGGCACCAGCCACTCCAGGGAAGACCTGCCCAACTTGGCCCCAGGTTCTGGCCACCGGGCAGGTTCCCTGCTAGCCCCACCGGGAAGGATCCCCTTCTCCAAGACCCCTGGCAGACCCTGCAGTCTCCACGCCCTGCCCCCACGCCCATCCGCCTGAGCCCCAAGCCTCTTCCTGAGACTTAGAGGCTGGCCCCCAGCTCCCATCTTGCTCCGGACTTCCCTTTTGGAAAACTGGTTCCCTGCTAGCCCCACCGGGAAGGATCCCCTTCTCCAAGACCCCTGGCAGACCCTGCAGTCTCCACGCCCTGCCCCCACGCCCATCCGCCTGAGCCCCAAGCCTCTTCCTGAGACTTAGAGGCTGGCCCCCAGCTCCCATCTTGCTCCGGACTTCCCTTTTGGAAAACTGGTTCCCTGCTAGCCCCACCGGGAAGGATCCCCTTCTCCAAGACCCCTGGCAGGCCCTGCAGTCTCCACGCCCTGCCCCCACGCCCATCCGCCTGAGCCCCAAGCCTCTTCCTGAGACTTAGAGGCCGGCCCCCAGCTCCCATCTTGCTCCGGACTTCCCTTTTGGAAAACTGGTGAGTACCCTTCCTTGCCCCGGACCCCATCCCTGGGCACCAGCCACTCCAGGGAAGACCTGCCCAACTTGGCCCCAGGTTCTGGCCACCGGGCAGGTTCCCTGCTAGCCCCACCGGGAAGGATCCCCTTCTCCAAGACCCCTGGCAGACCCTGCAGTCTCCACGCCCTGCCCCCACTCCCATCCCCCTGAGCCCCAAGCCTCTTCCTGAGACTTAGAGGCCGGCCCCCAGCTCCCATCTTGCTCCGGACTTCCCTTTTGGAAAACTGGTGAGTACCCTTCCTTGCCCCAGACCCCATCCCTGGGCACCAGCCACTCCAGGGAAGACCTACCCAACTTGGCCCCAGGTTCTGGCCACCGGGCAGGTTCCCTGCTAGCCCCACCGGGAAGGATCCCCTTCTCCAAGACCCCTGGCAGGCCCTGCAGTCTCCACGCCCTGTCCCCACACCCATCCGCCTGAGCCCCAAGCCTCTTCCTGAGACTTAGAGGCCGGCCCCCAGCTCCCATCTTGCTCTGGACTTCCCTTTTGGAACACTGGTCTGGCTGAACCAAGTGTGCGGATAAGGCCAGTAACGAAGCACAAGGGATGGGCAGACGTCAAGGCAGAAACATATACAACAAAATGAACAGCAATACAGCATCACCAGGCCCTAGCCCTCCTCCAACACCTAGACCTGAACATCAGAAATTGGAAGAAGCAGAAGAAAACAGCCTTATGAATGACATCATGAAGAAGCTAGAGGCTTGTGTAGAGGAAAAGACAAAAAAATGTGAAGAACGCTGTAAACAACTAGAGGAAAGGGCAAACAAATTAGAAGAAATCAATAAAGTCCTGAAAGAAAACAATAAAATTCTGAGAGAAAATCAAGAAAAATCAATGAAACAAATGAAGGAAACAGTCCAAGACCTGAAAAGGGAAATAGAAAAAATGAAGAAGACACAAACAGAGGGAATGCTGGAAATAGAAAATCTGAGAAAACGATTGGGAACTTCAGATGCAAGTATAATCAACAGAATGCAAGAGATGGAAGAGAGGATCTCTAGCGTTGAAGATACAGTAGAAGAAATACATTCATCAGTCAAAGAAAACACTAAAGCCAACAAAGTCATGAACCAAAATATCCAAGAAATTTGGGACACCATGAAAAGACCAAACCTAAGAATAATAGGGGTCGAAGAAGGAGAAGAATACCAACTCAAGGGCACAGAAAATATATTCAACAAGATCATAGAAGAAAACTTTCCCAACTTAAAGAAGGAAATGCCTATGAAGATACAAGAAGCTTATAGAACACCAAACAGACTAGACCCCCAAAAAAAGTCCCCTCGCCACATAATAGTTAAACAACTAAACGTACAGAATAAAGAAAGAATATTAAGAGCAGCAAAGGAAAAAGGCCAAGTGACATATAAAGGCAAACCATCAGAATAACACCTGATTTCTCAATGGAGACTTTGAAAGCCAGAAGAACCTGGACAGATGTAATGCAGACACTAAGAGACCATGGATGTCAGCCTAGACTAATATACCCAGCAAAACTTTCAATCACCATAGATGGAGTGAACAAGACATTCCATGACAAAGCCAGATTTAAACAATACTTATCCACAAACCCAGCCCTACAGAAAGCACTAGAAGGAAAATTCCAACCTAAGGAAGTCAGATACACCCTCGAAAACACAGGCAACAGATAAAGCCACAGCAGTAAACCCCAACGTATAGAAGTACCCACACATCACCACCAAAAAATAACAGGAATGAACAATCACTGGTCATTAATTTCCCTCAATATCAATGGACTTAATTCACCTATAAAAAGACATAGGCTTACAGAATGGATACGAAAGCAGGACCCATCTTTCTGCTGCATACAAGAAACACATCTCAAATTCGAAGATAGACACTACCTAAGAATAAAAGGCTGGGAAAAGACTTTCCAATCAAACGGTCTTAAGAAACAAGCGGGTGTAGCCATCCTGATATCCAGCAAAATAGACTTCAAACTAAAATCAATCAAAAGAGATCAAGAAGGGCATTACATACTCATCACAGGAAAGATCCACCAAGATGAAGTCTCAATTCTGAATATTTATGCCCCAAACACAAGGGCACCCACATATGTAAAAGAAACATTACTAAAGCTTAAATCACATATAAAACCCCACACATTAATAGTGGGAGACCTCATCACCCCACTTTCACCACTGGACAGATCTCCCAAATTGAAACTTAACAGAGAAATAAAGGACTTAACTGATGTCATGACTCAAATGGACTTAATCAATATCTACAGAACATTCCATCCTAACAAAAAAGAATATACCTTCTTCTCAGCACCCCATGGAACCTTCTCTAAAATTGATCACATACTTGGCCACAAAACAAATCTAAACAGATACAAAAGAATTGGAATAACCTCCTGTGTTCTATCAGACCACCATGGTCTAAAGTTGGATTTCAACAACAACAAAAACTACAGAAAACCTGCAATCTCATGGAAACTGAATAATACCCAACTGAATCACCAATGGGTTAAGGAAGAAATAAAGAAAGAAATTAAAGACTTCCTAGAGATCAATGAAAATGAAGACACCACATATCCAAATTTATGGGACACTATGAAAGCAGTACTAAGAGGGAAATTCATAGCACTAAATGCCCACATAAATAAGTTGGAGAAATCTCACACCAGAGACTTAACAGCATACCTGAAAGCTCTAGAACAAGAAGAAGCACAGTCTCCCAGGAAAAATAGACGCCAGGAAATTATCAAAGTGAGAGCTGAAATCAATAAAATAGAAACAAAGAGAACAATACAAAAAATTAATGAAACAAAGAGTTGGTTCTTTGAGAAAATCAACAAGATAGACAAGCCCTTATCCAAACTAACCAAAAGACAGAGAGAGAGCATCCAAATCAACAAAATCAGAAATGAAAAGGGGGACATAACAACAGACATTGAGGAAATCCAGAGAATCATCAGGTCATACTTCAAAAACCTCTATTCCACAAAACTGGAAAACCTAAAAGAAATGGATAACTTTCTGGATAGGTACCACATACCTAAGTTAAATCAAGACCAGATAAACTATTTAAATAGTCCAATAACCCCTAACGAAATAGAAACAGTCATTAAAAGTCTCCCAACCAAAAAAAGCCCAGGACCAGATGGTTTCAGCACAGAATTCTACCAGATCTTCAAAGAAGAGTTAATACCAATACTCTCTAAATTGTTCCACACAATAGAAACAGAAGGAACATTACCAAACTCCTTCTACGAGGCTACAATTACCCTAATTCCTAAACCAAACAAGGATACAACAAAGAAAGAGAACTACAGACCGATCTCCCTCATGAACATTGATGCAAAAATACTCAATAAAATACTGGCAAACAGACTCCAAGAACACATCAAAACAATTGTCCACCATGATCAAGTAGGATTCATTCCAGGGATGCAAGGGTGGTTCAACATACGAAAGTCCGTCAATGTAATACACCATATAAACAAACTCAAAGAAAAAAACCATATGATCATCTCACTGGATGCAGAAAAGGCATTTGACAAAATCCAACACCCCTTCATGATAAAGGTATTAGAGCGATCAGGAATACAGGGAACATACCTAAACATAATAAAGGCAATTTACAGCAAGTCAACAGCCAACATCAAATTAAATGGAGAGAAAATCAAAGCAATTCCACTAAAATCAGGAACGAGGCAAGGCTGTCCACTCTCCCCATACTTATTCAATATAGTACTTGAAGTTCTAGCCAGAGCAATAAGACAACATAAGGAGATTAAGGGGATACAAATTGGAAAGGAAGAAGTCAAGCTTTCCCTATTTGCAGATGACATGATAGTATACTTGAGCGACCCCAAAGATTCCACCAAGGAACTGATACAGCTTATAAACACCTTCAGCAACATAGCAGGATACAAGATCAACTCAAAAAAATCAGTAGCCCTCCTATATACAATGGACAAAGAAGTGGAGAAGGAAATCAGAGATACATCACCCTTTACTATAGCCACAAGTGATATAAAATACCTTGGGGTAACACTAACCAAGCAAGTGAAGGACCTATATGACAAGAACTTTAAGTCCCTGAAAAAAGAAATTGAAGAAGATGTCAGAAAATGGAAAGATCTCCCATGCTCATGGATAGGCAGGACTAACATAGTAAAAATGGCAATCTTACCAAAAGCAATCTACAGATTCAATGCAATCCCCATCAAAATACCAACACAATTCTTCACAGACCTGGAAAGAATAATACTCAAATTCATATGGAAAAACAAAAAACCCAGGATAGCCAAAGGAATCCTGTACAATAACACAACTTCTGGAGGCATCACGATCCCTGACTTCAAGCTCTACTATAGAGCTACAGTAATAAAAACAGCTTGGTACTGGCATAGAAACCGACATGTGGACCAATGGAATCGAATTGAAGACCCTGACATTAATCCGCACACCTATGAACATATAATTTTTGACAAAGAAGCCAAAAGTGCACAATGGAAAAAAGAAAGCATCTTCAACAAATGGTGCTGGCAAAACTGGATATCAACATGTAGAAGGCTGCAAATAGATCCATATCTATCACCGTGCACAAAACTTAAGTCCAAGTGGATCAAGGACCTCAACATAAATCCAGCTACTCTGAACCTGCTAGAAGAGAAAGTAGGAAGTAGTCTTGAACGCATTGGCATTGGAGACTACTTCCTAAATAGAACACCAGTAGCACAGACTCTGAGAGAAACAATCAATCAATGGGACCTTTTGAAACTGAGAAGCTTTTGTAGAGCAAAGGATACGGTCAACAAGGCAAAGCGACAGCCTACAGAATGGGAAAAGATCTTCACCAACCCCACATCTGACAGAGGACTGATATCCAGAATATATAAGGAACTCAAGAAATTAGACATCAAAATGCCCAACAGTCCAATTAAGAAATGGGCTATAGAACTAAACAGAGAATTCTCAACAGAGGAAACTCAAATGGCCGAAAGACATTTAAGGAATTGCTCATCATCCCTAATCATCAGGGAAATGCAAATCAAAACAACTCTGAGATACCACCTTACGCCTGTCAGAATGGCTAAGATCAAAAACACTGAAGACACCTTATGCTGGAGAGGATGTGGAGCTAGGGGAACTCTCCTCCACTGCTGGTGGGAATGCAAGCTTGTACAACCACTTTGGAAATCAATATGGCGCTTTCTTAGAAAATTGGGAATCAATCTCCCCCAAGATCCAGCTATACCACTCTTGGGCATATACCCAAGAAATGCTCAACCACACCATAAGAGCACTTGTTCAGCTATGTTCATATCAGCATTGTTTGTAATAGCCAGAACATGGAAACAACCCAGATGCCCTTCAACTGAAGAATGGATAAACAAAATGTGGTACATATACACAATGGAATACTACTCAGCAGAAAAAAACAATGGCATCATGAGGTTTGCAGACAAATGGATGGATCTAGAAAAAATCATCCTGAGTGAGGTAACCCAGACTCAGAAAGACAAACATGGTATGTACTCACTCATAGCAGGATACTAGACATGAAACAAGGATGAATTGTCTGCTACTCACATCACCAGGGAGGCTACCCGGAAAACAGGACCCCAAGAAAGACACAGGGATCGCCCAATGACAGAGAAATGGAATGAGATCTACATGAACAGCCTGGACATGAGTGGGGGTAATGAAAGGCGAGGGTCGAGGGAAAGAGAGCTTGGGGGAGCGGGAGATCCCAGCTGGATCAACAACAGAGAGGGAGAACAAGGAATAGGAGACCATGGTAAATGAAGACCACATGAGAACAGGAAGAAGCAAAGTGCTAGAGAGGCCCACAGAAATCCACAAAGATACCCCCACAACAGACTGCCGGCAATGGTCGAGAGACAGCCCGAACTGACCTACTCTGGTGATGGGATGGCCAAACACCCTAATTGTTGTGCTAGAAACCTCATCCAACTACTGAGGGATCTGGATGCAGAGATCCATGACTAGGCCCTGGGTGGATCTCTGGGAGTCCAATCAACGAGAATGAGGAGGGTTTATATGAGCGAGAATTGTTGAGACCAAGGTTGGATAAAGCACAGGGACAAATAGCCAAATGAATGGAAACACATGAACTATGAACCAATGGCTGAGGGGTCCACACTGGATCAGGCCCTCCGAATGGGTGAGACAGTTGATTGGCTTGATCTGTTTGGGAGGCATCCAGGCAGTGGGACCAGATCTTGTGCTCATTGCATGAGTTGGCTGTTTGAAACCTGGGGCCTATGCAGGATTGTTTGGCTTGGCCTGGGAGGAGGGGACTAGACCTACCTGGACTGAGTCTACCAGGTTGACCTCAGTCTGTGGGGAAGGCTTTGCCCTGGAGGAGATGGGAATGGGGGGGGGCGTTGGGGGGAAGGTGAGGGGGACGGGAGGGGGGAGAACAAGGGAATCCGTGACCGATATGTAGAACTGAATTGTATTGCAAAATAAATTAAAATAAATTAAAAAAAACAAACAAACAAAAAAAAAAATTGATCAATTGTCCAAGCAATGGAAGCAGATTGTGTATGCCTGTTTTCAGGGGTGACTTGAGGATCTGTTGCTCTTAATGAGATTGTTATGTGAGTTTGAAAAACTTAGTCAAACACTTGAGAGAATAAACCAAGAAATGCAAAAATCTAGAACCAGGAAAAAAAACATAGAGGGCAAATATTGCTCCAACCATTGAAAGTGGGAAATAGGAGTCCCAAAATGACAGCTTGGAATTTGTCCCAGAGAAAATGACATTGGAGCAGGAGAGTGTCCTAACAGAAGATCTCAGAGAGCAACCGGGAAATGCATAGAATGGGTGTCATATGCCAGACTGCATGTGTGAAGTATTAGGGATATATATGGAGAAAATATCTCTACTATGAAACAAATAAATTATTAATCAGAGATAAAATAGAATGAATCAGCAACAACAAAACACCCCCATTTTTAAAATGAGCCATGACTTAAAATGATACTTTAAAATATTGATTGTAAAACAGTTTTGCCTTTTAATTTCTCCACAGTTTGTAACCTGTTTCATTTCTTTGGTTGTAAAGCAGTTTAGATTAGAATCGTGATGTCATAACTGTTTTGTCTCACTTGTACAGTGATGTTTCAGTTCATCATTCAGCTTTATTTATTTAAAATTATTTAATTTATAAATTTATTTAACTTTAAGTTAAATAATTTTTAAGTTATTTAAAGTAATTTCATGCACCTGTGAGGACTAGCCTTTGTTTCTGTAGACTGCTTTCCTGTTCTGTATTGAGTATCTTTAAGTGCTGTCTAAAGGTTCCACATCTTCCACTGGGCACTTTGTAATACATGCATGCATACATACATACATACATACAAAAATATGCAAGTGGGCTTGAATTTCTTAAGAAAGGCATTGAAGTATGACCATATATGATCTATGTTTTCAATGCAGCAGTGAGACTGTAGAGTTGGCTCAACAGTGCTTGTTTCTCTTACAGAAGACTAGAGTTTAGGACCCAGCACCCAAGATGGACAGTTCATAACCATCTATAACTCTAGGGCATCTGATACCCTCTTCTGGCTTCTGGGGGCACACACACAAATATACACACAGAGATAAATACTCATGAATAAAAATAAAATCTTAAAAACAATTTTAATAAAACAGATGTGATTTCAATACTCTATGTCTTGGATCTGTGCTAACAGGATCTACCTATTGTAATGATGCACACAAGGCCACCTTCGCTAGCATTGCTTAGATAGCTTCATCTCACCACACAACTCCCTATGTGGCCTTTAACCTGACACCCCTTTCTCTCTGCTTTTCTCATTCCCTAGCTGTGGAATGAGGAGTTGGCTCCTTTTTTAATATTTGATAGTTGCCTAAACATTGACGAAGTTTGAAGGCAACATGTGCAGAGCTTCCCTGTTCCTGCAGAAACTGCTTGTCAGTTAGCCTAGTTCTTCTGAGCAGAGAAAAGTGGTGCCAAGGTCCATGGCATAATAGAGCAGATGGCAACTAATATTCAAGGTGTCAAGCCACCAGATGAGTAATTCTCTCATGGGAAAACTTCACAAGGCATGGACAGTGAGGCCATGGACACTGACTATTGATTGATTCTGTCTGTAATTTTCTCATGTGCTATTACAATTTTCCCCTAAACAGCTATGGGATTTCCCCCACAGCCTGTATGGAAGTGTGTTTTCCTCATGAACATATATTCCATCTATTGGGCACATTTGTATCTGTAGATTGTCAGGAAGATAATTCCTTCTTAAGCTGTATAATTTTGATGAATAAAAATATGCTTCATAAATAGGCCTATTGTTCCATGAGAACTGTGAGATACTTAGATCCTGTTTTATACCACATCTCAGGCTGACACAGGAAAATAGTTGTATTTCCAGTTAATAAGACAGTTTTCATACTACTAGCTGATGTAAAACCTCAAAGTAAGTTCAGATTAGACCAGGTGCAGTGCTAATGGGTTTTTAGATAAACGTTCCCAGGAAAGCAGTCTAGTTCACAAGGCCATATAGCCAGCTGTCTGATTGGTTGAACCATGGTTAGAGGTACAAAGCAACCTAATTGCAGTGCCAGCCCCTCTTGCTAAGTCTAGCTGTTATCTAGGACAGTTATTGACTCTCTGCACAAATTCCAAACCTCAGTTTTATGATACAAGACTCAGCAAACTAACTTTTTTTTTTTTGTTGGGTCCTGAAATTTGTGTGAGGGACAGGGAATGATTCACTGAGGACTAGAGACAAACAGCTTTTGTTCAGAGACTCCGGAGGAGAAATTTTTTCCAACTATCCAGGGCTACAGAGTATAACCTGACTTCACAGCCCTGAGAAAGAGCCTCAAGTTCCCTTTTTTATGGTCTAAAGTCACACACAGGACAGAAAAATACATGTTAAGATTTAAAATGCTTTTAATGTTACTGTCCCTTGGAGAATGCTGAGTAAGCTTATCTTGGAACAATGCCCCTGACTTCACCTTACAGCCCATACATCTAGGGGGGAGGGGGACTCCCAGCTACAACCTCTCCTGGGTGTACTTTCCCAGTCCCACAGCACTGCTGCAGTCCCTCTCTCCATAAACAATTCTAGCCCGAAAGAAACGAACATTTTTATGACTGTTAATCATGAAATGTTAGTTTAAAATATTTATTACAGTTAGAAATATAGAATATATTGCACAATTTCCTTATTTTAGACTCCTCAATAGTTTAGCTTTATAATTCCTTAAAAATATTTTAAAAGGCTATTTCTTTAGTTACATAATAAAATAACTGGTTCTCTCTTTGTACCTGGAGCTTTAAATTACAGCCCCACCAATTAAGAAGTTGAGATTTACTACTTGTGTGTTATTGGGATGGCTCTGTTTCTTATCAAATGAAATGTAATCTTCCATTGTAACTTTTATATTGCCTGAATGATTTTCTGCTCTCTCTCTCTCTCTCTCTCTCTCTCTCTCTCTCTCTCTCATATATATATATATATATATATATATATATATATATAACAAAGAAAGAGAGATTCAACATGAGAGAATAAAGAAAGTGAACATCAGAATGCATGTGAGTTTATTCTCATTCTAAAAGGCCCTCAGAAAAAGTCTAAAAGTCTTGCTACAGCATGGAAGCTGGTCTCCTGGGACACAATACAGAGGTGCCATTAAATAGACAGTGAGGAGTTTATGGACAACTAAGCCAGGTGTGCCCTTCATTTCCAGCCATTCAACACAGATCAACAAGAAAAGGTCAAGCAAATTACAGAAACACATGCTAATAAGGTTGACACAATATTATAATGTTAAATTATGTAAACGAGTAGTAAAGTTGTGAAAAATGAGAGGATGGTTAGAATTAGAGAAATGCAAACTGCAATGAGTCACATCCTATTATGTCTGATAATGGCAAACCAGTTAAAGGTATTCTGATTAGTGCAAGGGATTAGTTAGTGTAGGAGACAGGGTCCCTCAAACTGCTAGAGAAAGTGAATAGGGAAATATTTGTCAACAGTTTAAATAATTTAAAATGCAAACTTTAGAAATTTTGAAATCTCCCTTTGAAGATTTTATCCTGTGTATATACTGGCAAGACTCTATTAGGATATGATATCAACAAATTGTTCATGTCTAAAAATATAAGTGAGTGACAGGAATTGAAAGGCTGCACATTTCTCAGTTAGCCACCAATAATGGACAACACTGCCCCCTCCCAGCACTCTCCGCTATTGCAGGTGTAGTGTTTATTAGGGTTACTCCTAGAACTAGCTGGTGGCAACTTTACTGACTATTTCCAGACACAGAATTCAGAATGTCCAAATTATTCAGGTTAGTGCCAACACTACCTGAAAGTGATGCTGAGGTCCCAGTGAGCAGGCCGCAAAGGACAACAAGGCTCCCAAGTTGGAACATCTTTGGTCCTGACACCTGTATTGTCATAGAGGAAGAAAAGGAAACAAGAATCCACATTGAACACCTGCCACTCTCACACTTGACCTTCCAACAAGACACTGGTGCTTCTGTTCACAGTAGGTAAGAAATGGAACCAGCAGAGATGGCCACCATTGAGGCCAAGTACACAAGGGAATATTATTCAGCCATAAAGCAAAATGAAATCATAACATACATAACATTTCAAGGAAATGAATGGAACTGGAAGTCATTTGGCTAAACAAGATTATCCAATTTCAAAATGGCAAAATATTCTGTTTTCTGTCTTGTACAAATAAGATTAAAATTTGTATACATGTGTGTACATATATATACACATACATATATGTGTATATATATATATATATGTATTTGAATGTGTTGAATGTATGTGAGGTCATAAGATAAGGAGACCATGAGAGAAGAAAAAATCCTAAGGAATGAGAAGAGAGGGGATGTGAGCAAAGAATTCATGTGACATGAAAATAAAAAGAAGGAGGTAGAGATTAGCAAGGGATGGGTATAGGTAAGGACAGCAGGGAGGGAGACAGAGAAAGGAACTAAGTATGTAGGAAAACACCCAGTGAAACTTACTAGTTTGTATATGGAATTTTAAAATAATAGACACAGCTACATACAATAATAACTGAGAAAAACAGTTGGTTTGTTGTGGAGATGAGCTGTCAAGGTTGGGAGGGAGAGAAACTTTAGAGACACAGCAAGGGGGTGGAGGGTCAGGCTTGGAGAGACAAGCTGTCCCAAGCTCTTCATGCTCAGGTCCTTTGTGCTTGCTGCCTTCGCAGCTTGAGACCTATTTCCTCCTTGATTTATTACCTAACTCTGTTCTCTTGTTCAGGGAAACTTCACCCCTTCCATGAAGCCAGTTTCAGACCCCTCCCCAGAGAACAGTTCAAGGCTCCCAATACCAGGCTCCACCAAGTTTGGGGCCACACTGTCCTTAGTGAAACAGCTATGGCCTTTGTCACTGTTGAGCCTAGACTCCAGGAAGAAGACTTTCTCCATACACTGAGACAAGTCATTGATGAATAAAGTCTGAACAGTCAACAGAACCATGAACCTCGGTTGTCATTAATCTGACACAATATCTTCTGTCTTCAAATCTGTTTGTGTCAAAACTCCCTATCACAAACAGCACCTTCTCTCTGCTTTTTGCTCCAAAGCTTCCTGAAGACTCTCATGTGGGGGTTTACATTGGTAAGGGTACTTACTGGTTTGGAGGAGGATGCACACAAAATACTTGTTTCTCTGCACTGTCTTCTTGGATGCTGGGGTCACAGTGGCCCTTATATAGTGGTCACAACATGAGAAGCAAGTCCTCATTTCAGGATGTTCTAAGGAGACTCCAAAGAAAATACCTAAGGTTAGCCAAGATACTCCAACCCAAAGGTCAAAGAGCCTGCTTGAGTGGCAGTGATGGATGATGACCTTGTGGCAACCCAGAGTTGTGGAACTTGAAGCTGGCATGAAATAGTGGGTTCAGTGTGAGCTGGGAAGAAGACCCAGAATGGATGAATAGGAGAATGTTCTGGTGGGAAAGCTAATAGTGTTTGCATAGGCTAGTCCATTTCATCATTTGGAAACTCAGAGATAAACACAGCTGCTTATGATCATTCAGTAAGTAGGGTAGAATTGTGGCTCCCACATCACTCTGCCAATCTTTTCTATGTTCCTTTTCTGCATCTGAATGCCCTTGCAATCCCTCTTGGGCAGACCCAGGTTCTACGAGTGGATGCTGTGTCCTGTCAATCACAAGAACTCTCCCTGTCTTTCTGACTCAAGTACATGTACTTAATACCAGATACCTAGATGATTTTGTGTAATGCTCCCTCACAAGGTTATTGCTCAGTGCAGTAAATTTCAGCAACACTAAAAATAAATGAGGAAAATCAGTGGAATCATGACCACTGTGCTGTCAATGGTTAGTGTTTCTTCTTTATGGAGCCATCAAAGCTAGTTGAGTAATTCACTTCCCTTTTACCTTGATATTAGACATGTTTATAGTGTGGCTGTGTGACCAATTGTTGCCATTGCAAAGGAGGTAGATGTTGTATGAACACACAAGCCAGGAAGGCTCTGGGCAGAGAGGGAGGAACCCAGCTCCCTTAATTTAACAAGATAAAACTAAGAAGCAAAGGAGAATCGGACTATGAAATGAAAACTTGTGGACACCATCTGACTTAGGTTATAGCTGAATCCAGGTCATGAAATAATGCCCTTTATTTCATGTTCTTAATAATGGCTTTATTCTCTGATGGACTTTGGCAGATTATTGTAATTAAAGACTGTATGGATGAAGACAGACAAGGAGGTTCTGTGGACACTCACCTGTGTGGTTGGAGGTATTGAATATTGCCATCAGTGAGCCTGTGACTTTGATTCCTTCATGCAGGAGGAAAATGTGTTTTCTTCATGCTAGCCCATGTCTCTTCTTGAGTCTGTGAGATGGGTCAGCAGCAGAGGCACTTGCCTCATAGGCCCAATGACTCATGTTTGTTTGGCAGAGCACACAGGAAAGCGAAAGAGGAGGCGACAACTCCTGACAGTTATGCTCTGACATCAACAGGCACATGGTCACACATGCACCTTCACTCACACAGGGACATCAGCCAGACACATAAACACAGAATAAAAGCAAAAATATAAATAATATAGAGATGTTCCTTAGGCCATATAGATTGTGGACTCAGACAAAAAGCTGGTATCTGGCCTCCCTAGGATGTCAGGGACAGAAAGAGCTGAACTATAGAACTCAGTGATGATTGCCATCTAACATTTTGTGAGCTCATTCTGTTCTGACCTTAGGAGCCCAAGCTGCATCTCCAAATCCTGTGACTTATGTGCACAGCTCTTCACAGCATGGATTGCAGAAGCATAAACCCCTCTAAGCTCTTCTAGCATGTAGCCTCTGGGGGCAGCATTGAATAGGACTCAGTCTCCCTGAAGGTAGATGAAGCCCTTTGCCTACTGTTTGGTCTTTAGTCTAGATATACTTTATTAATCTAGTCATTAGGAGGTAAGTTTGAAGCCTCATTTTTCATTGGAAGAAAGAGGTTTCTGAGAGGCCCCCAGGTGTCAAGGTTGCACAGGGGTGGAACCCAGTGCTTGGGTCCTTCCACCTACACCAGGCAGCAGCAGGGTGGCAGGACAGGACTGTCCCTATGGTTGTATCTCTTGTTTTCCACAGGCCCCATTGTTTGAATTGGTCACCAACCCTGTGCCCATGTCCAGTCAGAGCAGCACAGAAACAAGTGGGAGTTGGGGACAGCACAGACTGGTCACTGCTATTTACCAAGTCCTTAGGGCCGGTCCTCAACATGAGGTGACCATAGCAAAGGACAGTATGAACTTGTGATTCTCAGAGCTCTGGCAGTCACAGCCTGCTGTGGCCTTGCATGGTTCACTTTTTTATGCAGACTCTCTGACTGTCTGCCTGCCACCATGTTCCACAAACCCATGAAAACCCTGTTCCCAGCTATGGGGCAGAGATTCAAGGACCATGCTGAAATCTTGTTAAGAGGGGTTTTCACACCTCAGTAACACAGCCTGGGGGTGCTAGAGTTGGAGGTGGTGACCTGAGTTGCCTTAGCTGCTAAAAAGTTTAACTAACACCTTGTACCTGGATGTTCTTATCATGACAGGCAGGGAAATATATGGGGTACCATGATGGTGGTGAGGAGCAGTCTTTTCAGAACCTCTCATTAGGACTATGGGGACCTGAGTTCAAATCCTCATTCTTCCCACTTCTGGCTGAATGACCTGAAATGGAGCTTCTTCCTTCTCTGTGAAGTGGGATTGGAAACTGCACCTCACCTCCCTGCTATCCACGTGCAGAGAAAACAGTTGGGAAACACATGTGAATGTCTTCACACTGGGCAGGCTGTGCACACAGTTGACAGTAATGTCTGCAATTACATTACATAGCACACAAAGGGCTCTTGTTAGGGAGAGGTTGGGCTGCCAGAGGCCATCTTAGGCCTCTGCTGGCTCCTCTGAGTCACCTTGGAAAGAGCATCACTCTCATGTAAAGAAAGTTCCCTTGAATGTAAAGTACTTCTCTGTCAGTGTCAAAGACTGGAACATAAGTGTCATGGGATGAATTTCTGATTGAAAGTATCCTGTGAAGCATTAAGAATTATCTGTCCTGGGCTAGGACATTCTATTCCCAACATGTGATAATCTCCAGTCATGACAGCTTCCTGGTCCCACTTACCCCAGCACTTAATTTGTTCCCAATCACAACTCAGCACACTGTTTTCAAAAGGCTACTGAGACTAGAGAGACCAGTCTTGGGGCTGGGTCATACAGGAACCAGGCTTAGATGCAGCCTAGAGGCTCTGCTTCCTAGATTTCCCTTTCCCAGAAGGACAGAAGCATTCCCAGAACTTCCCACAGTACAACAGCCAGACTTGGGCCACTACCTACCAAATGCCATGTCTTTTTTAAACTCAGGCAGGTTCTCTATTGTGGAGTTCCACGCCAACCTGCAAAGTCTTTTTTGAGCCCAAGTGATAGACCCATAGTGACCGAGCAGGGTGATAGAGCCAGAGTGAAGGAGCCAGAGAGAATGTTCATTCACTTTCCCCCATTCTCTTATATTAACCACCTACCTGAAAGTTATTGAATATAAGGAAGACAAAGGTAGAAAAATATATTCAAGCATCTGCCATTTTATCACAGATAAAAGTAGCAATTAGTGAAACTATATAACTTAGTGTCTGAAGATATTTAATTACATGTTTAGCAATGTCGACACTATCACAGTAACATACTTGCTTTAATATATATATATATATATATATATATATATATATATATATATATATATATATATATATATATATATATATTGCTAAAACCCTGCACCTTGAGCTGGAGAAGTGGCTCAGTATGAAGAGCGATTACTACTGTGGAGAGCACCAGTAGTTGTTTTGCAGAACCCAAATGACAAGTCACAACTGCCTGAGACTTCCTGTCCCTGGGGATTCACAACCCTCCTCTGACCTCCTCAGGGAACTGCACACACATGGTGCACATAAATTCATACAAGCGATGACACTTACACATAAAAGAAATAAATCTTTAAAAGTATCCCAACACATTGATCTAACCTTTGTTACACATAACCCTTCAGGCCCTCTCCTGGAAGGTGGGAAGTAACCAAGGGTCTTGTCCCCTCTTGACCGGGATTTGCATCTTCTTGTTCTGTGGAATGGTCCTTGAGCATTTGCTTAAACCTTTCAAAGAAACCAAAAAGTGGGCCCAGGAGGAGTTGTTGGTAGGTCTGGGTCCTCTGAGCTGTACAATAATAGTGTTAGTTTAAATAAGATCTTGCTGATTGAGGGTTTTTGATAAATATGGTAAAAAAAATTGCAATAGAGGTTATTTTAGTGGAAAAATTGATATAGGTAAAGATAGGATAAAATGTTGCCCCTGCCTCTAATAAAGAAAAGGCTGCAGAGGATTAAGAAATAAAACAAGGGAGTATCAAACAGCTAGAACACATGAGTTTCTATTGAGGAACCACATAAACTCTGGCTTAGGTTAATGATTAAGAAAATCATTTGAGCCCCAGTATCCCAAGTAGCTTAAATTCTTTTAATCTTAATGTTAGGAGATGTGTTCACATGTTTCAGAGTACATCATGGCTGAAACAAAGCTTTGAAAATAACTTAAGTTTAGACAAGATGTTTTTGTCAAATAGCTTTAAGGTGAAAATCCCAAGAAGACAATCTAAAGTTTTAGAAAGGCACATAATTGAGTAAGGAACTCTTTAAGGTCAGGGGCCAAGAACCAAACAGTCCAATTTTCATTAGCTAACATGCCTTTCTTGCTAGGATGGGACGATGATTAATTCCTTGTTTCCAATTCTGCCCTCAGCTTCCTGATACAAAAAAAACCTGTGGATGCATGTATATGCACCCTGAGAATTTAAAATAGAGCTGACTGATTCTTTTTCATATATAAAAGTTTCGATTTGTGATTTTTCTAAGATTCCAGGTTGGAATGAGATTTGGGCAGTTCTCTGGTTTCTTTTTCCTCTTTCATCTTACTCTAGGAACGCTGGTATCATGAATGTCATCCAGCACATCTGGCTTTTTGTGGGTTCCAGGATGTGGTGTTTGAACAGAAATGGCCCTCATAAACTCATGTGTTTGAATGCATAAAGAGTCAGTGGCACTATTAGGAGGTCTGGCCTTGTTGGAGTAGGTGAGGTCTTGTTGGAGGAAGTGTATCATTTTGGGGGCAGGATTTGAGGTCTCATATGCTCAAGCTATATCCAGTCTGTCACACAGTCTCCTTCTGCTGCCTGTGGTTCAAGATGCAGAACTCTTAGCTCCTTCTCTAGCACCATGTCTGCCTGCATGCTGCCATGCTTCTTACCATGAAGAAAATGTACTAAACTGTAGGCAGAAAATTCTGTCTTGCCAGCAGCTCCCAAATAAACACACTGAGGCATATATTAATTACAAATGCTTGGCCAATAGCTCAGGCTTGTTACTAGCTAACTTTTACATTTATGTTGACTCATATTTCTTATCTATGCTTTGCTATGTGACTTGGTACCTTTTCTCAGTACAGCATGACCATCTTGCTTCTCTTTGTCTGTCTGTCTGTCAATTCTCTGACTCCTCCCTTCATCCCAATTAGCTTTTTATTAACAATGAGAGCAACACATTTTCACATTGGACAGTATTATTCCAAAGCATTCCCCTGTTTTTGTCTAATTAAAAGAAATATTTTAACCTTACCATAGTAAAACTATAGCAAAAACAGTTATCAAGTAAGAATTATAGTTACAATATCCAGTTCATTTGTATTTGACAAAATTACAGAAATATTCTATAATCAGTCTTATCTTGGTGAGTCTAAAGTTTTGCAACTAATTTACCTTTTTAGCATAACTAAAGAAAACTGTAGTTATAACTGTCTAGTCTTCAACTCCATCAAAGACTCCAGAAGGATATAATATTATCTAAGGAAACAGGAAGTACTTAGCAAGCAACTTCCAAAAACTGAGATAAATGAGAGAAACAGCTGGCTGTGTGGACATTCACCCAAGTTTCTCTGTAATGTTCGGGAATCCATTCCTGCCTACAAGCCTAGATTATCTGACAGAAATTTTGAAAAGCAGGGAGTTTTGAAGAACTGTCCTACCTTGTCTTTGCAAAGTTTGGCGGTCACTTTTTTGTGTGTGTCCTGCTGATCCAGTTTGGACAGTAACTGTTAGCAATTGAGGCAAGGGCAGTTTCTTTGCCCACATAGCTAGCTTTTTCCATAAAGAAAACAAATTCCATGTGGAATTTTTTTGATGCCCAATATCTTTATTGAAGTAGATTGGTGCTGCCAGGAGCAGACATATCCCACTGTCATGAAAAGCCTTAGGTGATTAAACATATTAAATGCCATATTTTGTAGAACTTTGATGTATTTGAAGACCATCTATCTGTCTAAATATATATGTATGATCTTGAAAACATAACTAACATGACTGTAAGTTTGACTATTATGGATTAATAACTACTAACCTATATATCTTAATTATACATTATATTTTAAAATGAGCTGTACAAGCACAATATCTGAACAAGAGTAGAATTACACATACAGTATAACAAAATTAATTTTAATTGTCTATAAATATACAAAAATCCATGCCAAAGTAAATATTTAAGACTAGTGGATTCAATTATCTAACCTTTTTTCTTGTCACTTCTATATCGTCCCTTTTCCTTTCAGAAAGAGAGCTTTGAAATTAACTCATTTGGCTAGCTTTTTTTTTTTTTTTTTTTTTCAAGAAAATGGTCATATTTTATTTTCTTTTTGTTTTAATTTGCATAAAGTTATGGACGTGGTACAAATGATAAAATATTTTGTAATTTAAATTACAAAATTTCTCCCTTTCCTTCTCACCCTTCCATCCCTTCTTTCTTTCCCTCCTCACTCTCCTTCAAATTCATGGCCTTGTTTTACATTAATTGCTCTTGTGTGTATATATGTATTTGTATACACTTTTATTTTACAATAATTTCTTTTGAGGGTTGGAGAGATGGCTCAGAGGTTACTAGCACTTGCTGCTCTTTCAGAAGAATTCAGGTGTTTCTGGTACATGGACTGCTCTCACCCAATGTGAGGTTGAACTGTCGACCTTGTGTACATCCTACTTCACAAATGAGTCTGTCAGATATGCTAAGCCTATAGGCTGAAGATGATGCCCCAACACTGTGGAGAAACCTCAGGTGACTGTCCAGGCAGCTGGCTGTTTCTGTCAACTCACAAATTTTTTGGAAGTTGCTTGCATGCACTTTCTGTTTTTATTTTTGTTAGCTAATATTATTTCCTTCTTGGGTCTCTGAGGGAGTTGAAGATTAGTTAGTTATAGTTGAAGGTTAGTTAGTTATAGTTGAAGATTAATTAGGATAGAAAGTGAATTAGATACATTTTGGACTTAACAAAATAGGATAGATAATGAAATTATTTTCTCTGAATTTGTCAAATACAAATGGACTAGACATTGTTTAGACATTTATTACTTGTATATATTGTATATAGTCATTGTACTTTTGTATATAGTTTTTCTTTTGTTAGTTATAACCTTTTTCTTTTTTTTCCTTTTTATTAAAATAGAAAAGGGGAAAAAAAAAAAAAAAAAAAAAAAAAGAAACAACACAAATGGGGGGGGGCGTTGGGGGGAAGGTGAGGGGGACGGGAGGGGGGAGAACAAGGGAATCCGTGACCAATATGTAGAACTGAATTGTATTGCAAAATAAATTAAAATAAATTAAAAAAAAAAAAAAAAAAAACATTACTTGTGTATCAGCATTAGCGCATAGAAGCACCAAAGAACTCATGGAATGCACTGAGCCACTATATGAGTGTTGGCTAGCTTTTTTTCCACTATGACCATTAACAACTTGGAACCAATCCCCCTAAATGATACTAAACATTCCTGACACATTTTGGGGTATATGGGCATTTTTCTTTAGACTACTTCCTGTAGTTTGTAGGCACAGACCACGTTGGATGCCATTTGTAGGCAGAAGTTACTGTCTTGCCACAAGCTCCCACATATACACACTGAGGCTTAGGTTAATCACAAATGTTCAGCCAATAGCTCAGCCTTATTACTAGCTCACATTTACATTTATGTTAACGCATATTTATTATTTATGCTTTGTCACATAGCTTGATACATTTTCTCAGTATGGCATGTCCATCATGCTTCTCTCTGTCTGTCTGGCAACTTCCTGACTCTGCCCTTCTTCATCCCAGCATCCTCAGTTTAGTTGTCCTGACTATATTTCCTGCCTGGCTACCAGCCAATCAGCTTTTTCTTAACAACGAGAGCAACATGTTTTCATAGTGTACAGGATTATTCCAGAGCACTAGACCTTTGAAAATGTAAGCCAACTCGAATGAAATGTTTTACTTTATAAGAGTTACCATGGTCATGGAGTCTCTTGAAAGCAATAAAACCCTAACTAAGATAGAAGGTGGTACTAAGAGTGGGATATTTCTCTGATAGACCTGACCTTGCTTTTGTTTGAAGGAATGTGGATTTGGGGACTTTGGATTAGGAACACAGTAGAGTGCTTTAAGTGGGGCCCCAGATGGGCCATGCTAGTAGGAAGATGGAAGACAGTGATGCAGAGGGTGATTTTAGCTGTGGAGGCTGGGTTCAAGAAGTTTTAGAGGACAAGAATTTTAGTATGCATCCTAGAGACTGTTCTTGTGATATTTTGGCAAAGAATGTATCTGCTTTTAACCATTGTCCTGAAAGTCATCCTGAGGCTAAAGTGAAGAGTTTTAGATTAATTTGTTTGGCAGAGGAAGTGTGAGAACAGCCTAGTATTGACTCTGTCATGTGGTTACTCTTGTTCACTCATATGAAGATCTGTAATGAAAAGGAACAAGCTCAGAAAGGAAAAATAAAATCTACACTTTGAGGAAAAATGGGGCACCAGGAAGTGGAATGGAGCTAAGTCCTGTGTTCAAGGAGATAAACAGATTAAAGATAAGCCTGAAATTAAAAGAGAGTAGTGACCTCAGGGCCAGACCCCACTCAGCTAAGATTCCAACTTGTGAAAATAAACTAAAGAAAAGTGAAAGGAAATTAAATAAAAATTAAAAGGAATTAGAGAAAAACTAGGGCCAGGTGTGGTGTTGCACAATTTTAATTCCCACATAAGAAGGCAGATCTCTAGTTTGAGGATAGCCTGGTCTACAGAGCAAATTCCAGGATATCCAAACTTAAGTAGTGAAGGTAACTGTTGAAAACAGAAAGCTATTGAAGATGTAATTGGATGAGGGGGCCATGTTCCAGCCCCAGCAAGCAGCAGAACTTGGCAGCTTTGGCCACATAGTTGTGCCTTCAGAGTGAAGAAAAGAAGAAAGGAGTTGTGGAGTCTCCCTCCATGAAAAAAGAGAGCTGCTGAGGCCAGGTGTGTGGCAGAGATGCCATCCTTCTGCACCTGTCAGATCCTGCCACATCTGTAAAGCTTCCTGAAGCCCCTGGGATGGCTGCTGGGCTCCCTCATCTGCTTCCACAGAACTTGGCACAGTAGCACGTACTGCAACAATTACATCAATTCCTTCACCCTCAGCAGGCTCTGGCTCTGGAAGTCATCCTGGCTCTTGAGGTAAAACAGCAGACAGCATGTATCTTCTGTCTGAACACGCCCACATTCTAGTGGGGGAGACTGGAAAGATCACAGGAGATTGCAGTAAGTCACACAAGAATGTGGTTTATGAAGAAAAGGAAATCACAGAAGACAGTAGGTGGCATGCATGTGTGAGTGTGCTCATGTGTGTGGGCATGTGTGTCCACATAGACACTGGATATCAATGTTGGGTATTGGTACTTGGGGTCCCATCCACCTTAATTTTGAGAGAGTATCTCTCACTTGGCCCAAGACTCACCATCTAGGCATGGTTGGCTGGCCAGTGAGCCCCAGAAGTTCTTCTAACTTCACTCCCCAGCACTGGAATTACAAGTGTACACCACCAAGCCAGATGTTTTGATCAGAGTTCTGAGGATCAAACTCAGGTTTTCTTGCTTCCATGGCTCACACTTTTTAGGTTAAGTTATGTCCCACACTCTGTTGTGTCTTTTTAAGGAATTTCAAATTGTGACATCTGAGAAGAGTGTAATCAGCCCAGAGAAGTCACAAATGAATACATGACCCATGAAATGAATAGAGCCAGCTCCTCTTAGGGAACCTCCCAAACATCACTCTTGTAAAATGTCTCCTCACAGTGAACTCCCTCTATACTGCAGCCACTTTCCTTGATTTCTTTGTTTAAAAAAGAAAGCTCATTCATGCCTCCCTCACACCCTTTCCACACTCTCATCATCCACATGTGTCCTAGCACAGCTCTTTCTGTGCCGTCCTTCATGGTTCATTTGGAAATTCTCACCCTCAAACAGCCTTCTGTCTTCCCTCAGCTTCTCAGTTCCCACCCTCCTCCTCTCATAGCCTCCTGCTGTGGTTTCCTAAAACATCAAGCACTCTCTGTGATGTGGTGGGCTCTGAATTTCTCTATTCATGGTTAGTTGGATAAAACAGAACAAAATATCTGAGCACACAAAGAGCCTTGTCTGTCCTCTTCATTGTGGTGACCTTAGAATCACAAACTGTAGCTTGCTCCTTGCAGATGCATAACTACAACAGCACAGACGAGTGAAGGAAGGATTGACACACATAGTGATGTTAAAGACCCAAGGTCACCACTCTATATGTTCCCATTTCCAAGATTATAAGCACATTGACACATGAACTGCTCCTTCACTTTGACCCTTTTGGTTGGGTGGCTCAGCTATTGCTCCTCTGTAGGATTGTGCCTAGCATGAAAGGGGGACTTCAGTTGTGAAAGTTCTGAATAGTTTGAGTGGATGAAGCAGCTTTTCCAAGGACCAATGGGAGGATAGTTGGGATGGACATTGAGCCAAAAGACTTGGAGCCAGAGCCCTGGAGCGGGAAGTGCTAATTGGCCACTGGCTGTCTTCAACCACTTCATTGACATCTTTTCATTATTCTTTCTGCCCTACTGGGAGTCCAGAGCACTCAAATTCTTTCGAGTGGAACTGCTCACCAATCCCCAATGACATTCAGCATCTTGACAGTGCATGGGTTACAGTGTGCATCTGTGGTGGAATGATGTGAATATTCTCTGGTTCTGCCATCTTCCTTCTGCACACAGGTAATTTTTTTAAAATCTAATTTTCTTTATGTTTCATATGTAGAGTATGAAGGGTGTGATGGCTATTCTTGGTTGTCAACTTGACTACATCTGGAATTAACTATACACAAATTTGGCAGGGCACAATTGTGAGAATTTTTTTTCTTAATTGAATCTTTTAAAGTTGGAAGTTCCATTTCTAATCCAGATCCTGGTGGGATGGCACACCTCTAATCCAGGCCACATGTTCTTCTTGAAGCCTACATACAGGATATGGAAGATAGAAGTGCTCTCTCTCTCTCTCTCTCTCTCTCTCTCTCTCTCTCTCTCTCTCTCCCTCCCTCCCTCCCTCCCTCTCTCTCTCTCTCTCTCTCTCTCTCTCTCTCTCTCTCTCTCTCTCTCTCTCTCCTTGCTCTCATTCAAACTTCAAGTCCATTCATTCATGGGCATTAAAGCTTACCTCTTTAGGATTCATGCATTTACTGATGACCATCTAAGACATCCAACATTGTGGACTGAACAATTACTGAATTCTTGGAACTTCAGTTCAAAGACAACCATTGTTGGATTAGCTGGATCACAGCCTGTAAGCTAGTCTAATAAATCCTCCCTATATGCATATATATGCACACTCACATTCATTCTATAAGGGCTGTTACTCTAAAGAACCTTGAATAAGGCAGAGGATTATGATGCACACTTCAGAGTTGCTGTGGGGACTAGTACATAATGCTCACTATGTCTCAGCTCGCAGTAAAACCTTTCCAGGGTCCAAACTCTTCACTTCTAGTTTTTCCTACTGAGGTATTTTGAGGTATTGTTTGTACACTTGGCCTTAGTGTCCATAACCACAGGATATTCTCAAGGTCTTCCCTACAAGTTACAAAGAGAAGCCAGTCACATAGCTGCTGATCCATTTAAATGGCACAGTGGAGAGATTCCCATTAAAGTAGATAGTTCTCCTTTGCCATTCATCTCTCTAAAGGGGAGAGTGTTGACTGAGCTTCCCTGCTCTCTCCAGCTGGGATAGTGAGGGGACCTCAGATTTTTACTGAAGCCTTTTACAACTTGCATAAACTTTAAACTTTTCTTTTCTTTTATCTGGAAGCATCCAGTCATTTACCAGGACACATAGGTGGATGATTACTCAGAGCAGACATTGAGAAACAAGTTTTGCTTTTAAAATTAAAGGAACAATAATGAAGGGATATAGCAGGCCTGAGCATGGCAAACATGGCTCTGGCAGGCCTTCCCTTCTCCCATCCCCTCTGCCTTGCTAAACTGTTAGATTACATTCCTAAACTAGTCACCAAGTTCTAGTTCCTTATTTTTCCACTTCCTCCTTCTGAGGCTGACCACCAATGTCCAGTTATCAAAGTCCAGCAACCTTCTGTCCCCCTTAGGCTGCCCTTATTAAAATGCCCAATCAAAACAAACCAAACAATCCTTACAGGACATTTCCGTTTTTCCTTTTATAAACTGCCATTTGCCTATGGAACATGTCTGTCTTCTCTGTAGTCAGAGGCAGGCAGTCCTTTGTTCCTCCAGGACAAAAATACCTCTGTTCCCCTCCTCCCCCCATCTTCCCTTCTCCCTTGCCCTCTATCTCTTGTCTTCCTTCATCTCTTAGCTCTACCCTTAGACCCTCTGGGGCAAACAAAACTCCTGTGTCTTGAGAACTTTTTTCCGGGGTGTCTTGTGCAGATTCTGGTGCTTTCAAGTAAAAAATAAAGTTTGTTAATAACAACAGCATGATAGCTTGGGTTTGTTTTTACATTGAAACCTGTTTTGTGAGTTTTTCTTTCTCAGAATGAAGCCTGTCAGAAAGGTAATCACGTCTGTAAATTTGCCTTTCTCAGCAGGAGTAGGAGAAGTTCTAAGGAAAACAAGGCCCAATTTTTACATATGAAATGGAATGACTGGGCAGCTGCAGCCTTGAGGAGTGGAGCTAGCCATGGTTGTCTTGCTGTTGCTGAGTCTTGTAAAGCTAAGCCTCCCTATCAAGCAAGCATGAAGATCTGAGAAGGATAAATTTAAGCAGGAAGTATAAACCAAAAGGTCTCTCTATCAATGAAAATAATTAGAGACATACCCACCACATAGACAGCCAGCCTGGGCTACTTCATTGTGATTCCAATAGCTTTATTGGGGGCAGAGGGAATCAGTCCTTGGCTGTCATGAAGGATAGCATGAAGTATTTGACTGCCATACAGGGTGTCATCAGCCCTTGGATAATAGACCCAGAAGGTCTGAAGGATTTTTCTGTGGAGGAAGAACTTAGGAAAGTTCTTGACCTACCTTGGCAAGGGATAATAGAGTGGTTGACCCAACAGTGTTCACAGTTTGGGCAAAGGCCTGGTGATGGATGAGACATGGAACAGTTCCTTGCCCAGTGGTCAGCATTACCACACTTGAAGCAAGTTCCAGGCAGAGTCCATTGCTACCCATTTCTTTGGTGACAGCCTCAACTGCTGCTATGAGAAGCTGGTTTTTCTGTCTATCATGGGAAGCCTTTTTTCATTAAACACCTTAAATGCTATATTCAGCAGATCTCTCTGAGGGGTTTGAGAGCAATCACCTAGTCTATTAAGTATACCTGATTTGAAACAAACTTTACTTGTTTTTAGTTACTTGCTTCAGGCTTAACCTAGACAACATACTCATAAGGTTAAAGCTTGTCTTTTGAAGTGAATTATGTACTTGTGAGCACATTAAAGAATCTGATCATTTATAAGGTGACTGACTGTTAACTGTATGTCTTAATTCTCTTCAACAATTTACAACAGGTTAGTAGTTTTTAAAGTATTTGGATTTTATAGTTTTGTTACTCTTAAGTTTCAGTCTTTCTTCAAATTAGAATTGAAGATCCTTTAGTATGAAAATAAAACATTAATCCCTAAATAAAGTCCACAGAAAGACTGGGAACCTTACTTCTCCTGATCCATCAATCATGTACCTTTACAGAATATCAGAGATTATGTATGCTCAGTTTATCCAAATAGCTAAAGCTAAACAATGTTAGCAAAGACAAAGAAGCTAGACATACATTGTCTAGTCAGCTTTATTAGCCTGAATGAACCTTAGGAGGTCATAAATCTTATTCATCAAACATGTTCGTTATCACCTAGTGCCTATGGTGAGACACTTTGCACAGCCTTGGTGCAGGCGGAGGGGCTTGGACCTGCCTCAACTGAATGTACCAGGCTCTGCTGTCTCCCCAGGGAAGACCTTGCCTTGGAGGAGGGGGAGTGGGGGGTGGAATGGTGGGGAAGGCTGGGGGGGTGGGAGGAGGGAGGATAGAGGAATCTGTGGTTGACATGTAAAACGAATAGAAAATCTCTTAATAAAAAAACATGTTCATTATCTAAAACTAGTATAATTTTTAGAAGCCCGATGTTGAACACACTTAGAAAAGACATAAGTGGTTAGACATACATCCCCAAGTCAGTTTCTGTTAACCCTGTTAATGATTTTTATAATCATACGGGTTTATGAAACTTTATTATCAAACTATGTGATAAATTTTTCGTACCCTGATAGGCTTCTCCACTGATGCAGCAATCCAAATCAGACCAAATTAGAAAAAGGCCGGTTTAATGGATAAAGCATTCCCTGGGTGATTCCTGGCCCCTCAGAAAGGAGACAGGGAGGAGAGATTGGAGGAACCACGTGTCTGCTTTCTGGGATGTAGCTTATATACCCTGTGGGAGTGGTCTTGAGCCTCTCTGGGGGAGGAGCTGTGTTTGGCAGGCTTTGAAGGGGAGGATTTAGGGAAAGAGATGGGGGAGGGGAGTTGAGGTATATCTTCCACGAGAACGTTCCAGACTCTTTGGGTATAAGGATGCCAGGGTGTCACAGGTTGAGGTGAAGCTCCCACCCAAACACTCCAGACTTTTTGGGTATAGGGGCACCAGTTGAAGTCTGACTACTTCCTGTGGGCATGGGACTGGGGAAGAAGGGGAGTTGGGAGTTGGTGGGCTCACATTCAGCAGGAAGTGTGAGGGGAGGAGCATCTGGTTAATTGTCATCCTGGAAACCCCAGGCATCTGTTTCTTGAGGAAGCGGAGAAGGCAAGTTTCTCGGGAAAAAAATAGCTTATTAACATCTGTCTTAGCCGTACTGCAAAGATGAATGCATAGAGTAGAGGAGCAGATAGGCCTTTCATTGGGACATCTTGAAAAACCAGAGGGTGGAGGGTCCCAGCTGCTGGACAGACCATGTATCCTGAATAGGTGCCCGCTTGAGCCTAGAGAGATGATACCAGCATGGACGTCCCAGGAGCTTGGCAGCCGAGGGGGTGGTGAGGATCATAGTATAAGGTCCTGTCCATTGGGGCTCAAGAGATTTAGGGGATAGCTGTTTGAGGAGTACTCTGTCCCCTGGGGAGAGTGGGGCAGGCTCAGGGGCAGTGGGTCTGTTGGTTTTGAGGCAGGGAGACAGCTGTCAGCATGTGAACAGAGAAGGGACCTCAGAAGAGAGAAACAGGGGAGGAACCCAGACAGTGGGGGAGTTTGGACCTGGAGGTGGTAATAGAGGAGGAAGGGCCTTCTGTAAAGGAGCTCAAAAGGGGTCAGGCCTGTAGGAGAACATGGGATGGCCTGAAGGCAGCTAAGGGCAATGGAGAGAAGGGAGGGCCAAGAGACCCTGAGTTCAATGGAGAGTTTGGTGAGCTGTTATTTGATGAGTCCATTGGCCTTCTCAAACTTTCCCAAGGATTGTGGGCAATAGGGTATGTGGAGCTTCCAGGAGATATTAAGAGCATCCAACAGGAACTCCATGACATTGCTAATCCTCACCGGGTTGATGTCTCAAAGCTTGTATAGAGGCTGACATATCTGGAGGGCCTCCTGTGAATGGACCTGTGAAATACTCAGGAGAGTGTGGTGGCCAAGATGAGTATGGTTCCAAAGCGGCTGAGAATATTGTGACCAAGCAGAAGTGCAAGGCAAGCAAGTATGACCAGAAAAGAATGTGAGAAAAATCGCCCTGCAAAAATGCAGGGAAGTGGCAAGGTCTTAAGTGGGAAGGAAGGGATCCCGTCCACCCCCATACAGAAATTGTTGAGGGAACTGTAGGACCCGAGTGAGATGTCAAAACAGAATAGGTAGCTCCTGTGTCCAGAAGAAAGTCATTGGACTTACCTGTTACCCTCAGCATCAACCTAAACTTGGAGAGGGCAATAGGAATCACCAGGTCTAGGCCGAGTCAGTTCTCCACCAGGCTTAGGAGTTCATTGCCAGAAGAGTCTCAGTTGCCAATGTTGGTGAGGCTGGACCTCCATGTCATGGCATAGAGGATGAGCCTGCATGGGGGCATTTAGATCTCCAGTGTCCAGGCTGTCAGCAGACGAGCATGGCCTCCTGGGCAGCTGCTGGCTGCATTTTTGGCGGAGTCGACTTGGGCTGAGCTCCGGTGGGATGGAGCCTTGTGGCTGACTTCTCTTGTCCCCCTTGTGGGGGCCCTGGTTGCCTCAGGGCAGCTGCTAAGGCTTGGGCTTGGAGCATATTTTGTTGCAGCCTTGTTTATCGGGATGACTCAGCTGTCTCTTTTCGAGCATTAAAAGTTTTAAAAGCCATTTTCACCAATTCTTGTAGGGATTTTTGGGGACTATTTGGGTATAGGGGTGCCAGTCGATTTTTAATTTTTTTTTAATTTTTAATTTTTGTAATATCTGACACTGACTGAGAAATGAAATGGGTGGGAAGGCAGGAGTCTGGCAAGACTGAGTATGAGAAGAAACTGGGGAAGATTCAGAGGTGTTAAGCCAGTGTGTAAAAGTGAATCAGGATGTAGGTTGAGGCATTGGGAGATAGGGGGAAGCAGTGCAGGGAGGGAAGGACAGGAAGGAGGGTAAGGAGGAGAGGGTTGGGTAGATAGAGTTTGGGGGAAGTGAGGGAAGGGTCATTGTCTCCACCAATGAATGGAACATGTGGCCCCTTAGGAGGGGGTTGGGCAGGTAGAGTTGGGGGGAAGTGGGGGAGGGGCCAGTCTCCCTGGCAGCATGGTCAGAGTGGAATTTTTAGGATCCCAGTACCCAGATAGGCAGGAATCTGGAGGTGCCATGACCCTAGCCAATAAGACTGGTGCTGTGAGACATTGGCCTCTGTAGGGAGGGCAGGACCGCAGAACCCAAAAACCATGGACATAGGGCAGTCCTGTCCAATTGTATCAGAAAGCCCCAATTTGAATAGATTTTGTAAGAGACCCTGCAGGGGCATTTGGGGATCAGGCTTTGGATGGCAAGTGCCATTTCTCAAGTCTATGCCAGGGACCCTAAGGATAACGGAATTTTCCCAAGTTCCTGCCCTGAAAGTACCATGGAAAGGCATCCATCTGTGCTACTTGTCGGTTTTGGCACTGGATTTATGTGAGGGGGCACAGTATTGGAACTGCCAACATGACTGCTCCATTAGGGGAAGGCTTTTGTTGAATGTATAGAGAGAACAGACAGAGGAATCTGGAGGAGTCCAGAGCAGAGAGAAAAGCAGACTGGACATGGCTAGGGCTAGGGAAGCAGGAGACAGTGCTGAGCATAATAATAGATAGAACATAGTGTGAGAGATGACAAAATGTGAGAGAGCACAGAGTAGAAAGCAGAGAGAGTACTGAGATGGTGAGAGAGAGCAAGATATCTAGAGAGAGGGAGGAGTGGGCAAATCATAAGAAACCAATGTCTTTGCAGCTGATCCATTTTAATGGTACAGTGAAAGTCTGCACTGTAGTAGATAATCCTCATTGGCATAGCCACCTCTCTAGAATGACTCTAAAATGGTGACCCACTTTAAAAGGGAGGGTGCTGACTGGGCTTCCCTGCTCTCTGTGCACCTGGGATAGCCTGGGTCCTCAGAATTTTTATTGAAACCCATCCAGAGTCAAGCTTCCTGCATCCTAAGTTGGAGAGGAGGGAGCCTTAAGCTGACCTGGCAGAGGACTCTCTGATTCTGTGTTCCTCTCCTGCTTTCTTCTGGTTAAGGAAGAAGACAGGAGAGTTGGTTCTCAGCAGGTATTTATTCCCACCTGGTTCATAGTCATAAACTTTTTGTGGCAGAGGAAGGGTTTCTGGGACCTTCCTAGAATATCTGCTAATTGCAGTGAGGAGAGCTTTCAGAAGGGCTGAGTGTCTAGATATTGCCCTGGACATAGAAGTGTAAGGGATCCTGTGACCTTGGTGGGGGACACTGCTCTGCTTTTCTCCCCACTCTGGACTCCCTGGATTCCTCCGGCTGCTCCTTTCCTGATATATAAAAAAAGAAAAGAGGGTATACTTGCTGCAGACCCCAATCCTGTGACCTGGAGCCTTCAGTTCCCACCAGGTGCTGCAAAGCCCATGCTGTCTGATGCTAGACTGCTTCCACCATCTTTCCTCACTTCATTTTCCCATCTGTAAAAACAGAAGCCCCCCATTGACAGGGAGTTTTCACAAAAGGTGTTGAATCCTCATAGGGTCCCTCAGATAAAGGAGACCTTATTCACTTAAGGACCCCTGCCCCAGTGGTCATACTTCCTACTGCACACAGGGGTTCAACATAGATGCTGCCATGATTTCAATGTGAAAAGAACCACAAAGGCTCATTTATTTGAACTCCTGGTTCAAGGCTGGTGGTGATGTTTGGGAAGACTAGAATCATTAGAAGGTAGAGCCTTGCTGGAGGAAGTGGATCACTGGGAGTAGACACTGAGGTTTTCTAGCCTTCCCTTGTTCCTGGTCATACTCTAATTCCAGACTGTGGATGCAATGTGACCAGCTGGCCTCCTGCTCCTGCCACAATGCTTTCCTTTCCACCATGGACTGCTGTGGAATGTTCTGTATGCTATGAATGTGTTGCTCTGATTGACCAGTAGCTATGCAGGAAGTATAGGTGGGACAAGTGTAGAGAGCCGTGTACGGCCGCGCCGCAAAGATGGCGCCGGCATCCGGCTTCCGCCTTCCCGATGGCAGGTGCTCCTTATTTGGCTAAGGCTAGGATCTGGCTTGCTTCCGCGCACCTGGACCTAATCTGGCTTGCTTGAGTATGTCTGACCCTATTGGCATTGTCCACGTGGCACTACGGGGTTGATTGCCCAGTGGCTATAAAGGGCGTGGCCTGGCTTTCCCCGAGAGAGTGAGAGAAAAAGAAGAAGATGGCTTTCCCCGGGGTCAGAAGATTGTTCAAGGTTCCTGAATAAACTGCTTGGAGAAGAGCCTGGTGTTGCGTCTTCCTTGCTGGTCGAGGCGGACGCGACAGACAAGCAGAGAAGAGAATTGTGGAAAGAGGAAGGCTGAGTCAGGAGATGCCAGCCCACCTTCCAGGGAGCAGCATGTAACAGGCACACAGGAAAAGCCACTGAATATGTGGCAACATCTAGATTAACAGAAATGGGCTGAGTTTAAGTGTAAGAGCTAGTCAGTGGTAGGCCTGAGTTAATGGCCAAGCAGTTTTAAATAATATTAACCTGTGTGTGTTTATTTGGGTCTGAGTGGCTGCAAAAATGCAAGGACACAGGAGTGGGGTGGACACAGAAAAACTTCAGTTTCAATGAACTGTTTTCCCTGGAACTGTAAGTCAGGCTGGCCTCTTCCTTAAATGGCATCTAGTTCAGTATTTTGTTGCATCCATGAGCAAAATTTTAAAGCAGGTGTCTTCAGGCTTCATTGGCAGACATTCCACATTGCTAGCATTTCCAACATCTTGGGGTCTCAAGTGTAAATTAGGCATCACCTACCCAGACTTATGCAGTGTGCACTCAGGCACTCAAGCAGGGAATTTGACCCTGTTACACGTTATCTTGCCAACCTGAGTTTTCTTTTTCTTTCTCTCTTTCTTTCTTTCTTTCTTTCTTTCTTTCTTTCTTTCTTTCTTTCTTTCTTTCTTTCTTTCTTTCTTTCTTTCTTTCTTTTTCTTGGGATCCAAAGTGCAAACTTTAATGACCCCACACTCTTACATTCCTCATGCCTATAGAAACAGCACCACACAAGTGAATAATAGCAATGCTCTTCTGGCAGCTGGAGCAGTTAGTTACTGTAGACCATGACTGGGGAAGGGTCCAATTGCCTACATGGCAGAACCCAAGGAAACACTCCCTATAGCAGAGTATCCTGGCAATCTTTTTAGAAATGAGTCTTTCAAGTAGGTTTTCCATTTGTACCTGGAGCCTTTGTTTCCCCCAAGACCCCCTTTCTATTTTCCCAGGGCAAAGTGTGAAGTACTTCTTTAGCAATCACTATCATTTTGTGTGCACCTGCCTGGTCCACAACTTTCAACATACCCACTGTCCTTACTTCATGAAACTTCATGTTTTTCACATCTTTATGCTATGATATTTGCTCTGGAATTTCACTATACAACTGTCTAAAAGTAGCAGGTCACACCATGCCATTTCCTGAGTGGTATTCTGCCTTGAAATTTTTTTCTGACAAAAATTTATTTCACTACCTTACAATTTGGCTGCATTCAGATTTTCAGGACTTGGGCCAAGCACAGTCAGATTCTTTCCCTAATGTAGCATGAAAGTCCAGAGGCTCAGGTTTTCCTGTCTGCATTTGTGAGAGCATTTGGATTTTCACAAGTTCTATCAGCACTGCCTAGTAAACTATTCTTTTTTATTTAATTTTTTTATTCATTTTATATACCAACCACAGATACCCCTCTCATCCCTCCTCCTGCTCCCCTCAGCCTCCCCACCAACCTACTCCCCATTTTCTCTTCCAAAGGTGTAAGATCTCCCATAGGGGGTCTGCAAAGCCTGGTGCATTCAGTTGAGTAAAAACCAAGCCCCTCCGCTTGCATCAAGGCTAAGGAAGGCATTCCACCATAGGTAATGGGCCCCAAAAAGCCAGCTCATGAACCAGGGTGCTGCAGGCCACAGGAATATATCATAAGAACTCAGCTGGTTATGCAAAGTCAATACCTGGAGGGATCAGGGAATTCCTCCAGAGGAAGCCAAATCCCAAGGAGTTTTTGGTGTTACTTGGCTTGTTATATATTCAGCTGTATTCTGTTATGAAAATCATGTGTGCCTTCATAGTTTTCCCATTTGGCTTCCCCCTAAGAAGGGCTAACAGTGTAGACTGATCACTCTCTGGACATACACATTCCAGGTATTTGGAGAACAGCCTCAGGAAAGGCTTTCTCTGGAATCAAATTATCTCCCTTAGCCACTTTCAAGGACTACAGGAAACACCACCCAGGTGAGCACCCAACTTCCGAGGACTAACAATGATAACAGCCCACATGCAAGTCTCCTGACTTACGGTAAATTCCACAAGGAGACACCGCCTAGGAGAGGTGGACGTTAAGTAATAGCTTTACACAATTTAGCTCGGACCCTCCCTTTATGTACTGGGACTTCCAGGGCACAGGGGAGAAGAGAGAAGAGAATGGAAGAACTAGATGGGTAAGAACTTGACAGGACAAACTGAGATGGGGAAGAACTAGATTGAAGGTCTAGAAGACAGTACTAGAGGAACGAGATGGAAGCTGAGGAAGAGCAAGATGGGGAAGAACAAGATGAGGAAGAGCCAGATGAGAGAGAAGGAGATGGGAGAGGAGCTGATAGGGGAAAGAACTAGATAGATGAGAACCTAGAAGGGACAGAACTAGACGAAGGAATTAAGATAGAACCTAGAGGGGACAGCAGATAAATATAGAGAGAAATCAGGCAAGAAAGGAGCTAGACATGAGAGCAGAATAGAAGCTGTGCAGAGAGAGAACTATCACAGAATAATAAAGTGTATGAACTAAGGAGTTTGGTGTACATAGATTCATTTCCTATCATCAAAGATTAATTATCAGCTGGTTGTAGATTGTTCCCAGACCCTGGGAGGGAACTATCAAGGGGCTAGACCCCCATAGTCCCCAATACTAGGGATAGATCTTGATCCCACTGCCAGGGGCCCCTCAAATAGACGCACCTATACAACTGTCTCCTGTATGTAGAGAGGGCCTAGTCCAGTCCCATGAAGGTTCCACAGTGTCAATCTAGTTTATGAGTTCCTATGAGCTTGATTGAGTTGTCTCTGTAGATTTGTGATCTTGATGCCCCTTGCTCATATAATTTCTCTTCCCTCTCTTTGACTGGATTCCCAGAATTTGGCCTGGTGCTTGGTTGTGGATCTCTGCATCTGCTTCCATCAGTTACTGGATGAAGGCTCTAGGATGATATTTAGGGTTTTCACCAATCTGACTACTAGGGTAGGCCAGTTCAGGGACCCTCACCACTATTGCTAGTAGCCTAATCTGGGGTCATCCTTGTGGATTCCTGGGAATTTCTCTAGCACCAGGTTTTTCCCTAAACCCATAATGTCTCCCTCTATCAAGGTATCTCTTTTATTGATCTCCTACTCCGTCCCTCCTCCAAATTGACCATCCCATTCCCTCATGTTTTCATCCCTCATCCCCTCCCCTCTATTCCTTTCCCTCATCCCCAGTTTACTCATAGAGATCTCATTATTTTCCCCTTCCCAAGGTGATCCATGTCTCCCTCTTAGGGTCCTCCTTGTTAGCTAGCTTCTCGAACTGTGGGTTGTAGTCTGATTATCCTTTACTTTATACCTAGTATCCACTTATGAGTGAGTACATACCATGCTTGTCTTTCTGAGTCTGGGTTACCTCACTCAGGATGATATTTTCTACTTCCATCCACATGACTGCAAATTTCAAGATGTTATTCTTTTTTTACAGCTGAGTAATACTCCATTGTGTATATGTACCACATTTTCTTTATCCATTCTTCAGTTGAGGAACATCTAGGTTGTTTCCAGTTTCTGGCTATTATGAATAATGCTGCTATGAGCATAGTTGAGTGAATGTCATTGTGGTATGATTGAGCATCTCTTGAGTATATGCCTGAGAGTGGTATCATTGGGTCTTGATGTAGATTGATTCCCAATTTTCTGAGAAGTCATCATACTGATTTCCAAAGTGGCTATATAAGTTTGCACTCCCACCAATAGTGGAGGAGTGTTTCCCTTGCTCCACATCCTTTTCAACATAAGATGTCATCACTGTTTTTGATATTAGCCATTCTGACAAGTATAAGATGGTATTTCATAGTCATTTAGATTTGCATTTCCCTGATGACTAAAGATGTTGAAGAATTTCTTAAATGTCTTTTGACCATTTGAGATTCTTCTGTTGAGAATTCTCTGTTTAGATCTGTAGCCCATTTTTAATTGAATTGCTTGGTATTTATATGTCTAGTTTCTTGAGTTCTTTATATATTTTAGAGATCAGCCATCTGTCAGATGTGGGGTTGGTGAAGATCTTTTCCCATTCTGGGCTGCTGGATTATCTTATTTACCATGTCCTTTGCCTTACAGAAGCTTTTCAGTTTCAGGAGGTCCCATTAATTAATTATTGCTCTCAGTGTCTGAGCTACTGGTGTTATATTCAGGAAGTAGTCTCCTGTGCCAATGCAGTCTAGGCTACTTCCTACTTTCTCTTCTATCATGTTCAGTGTAGCTAGATTTATGTTGAGCTCTTTGATCCATGTGGACTTGAGTTTTGTACATGATGATAGATATGGATCTATCTATTTGCAATCTTCTACATGTTGACATCCAGTTATGCCTATCCCATTTGTTAAAGATGTTTTCTTTTTTCCATTGTACAGTTTTAGCATTGTACAGTTTTGTCAAAAATCAGGTGTTCATAGGTGTGTGGATTAATGTCAGGGTCTTCAATTTGATTCCATTGGTCCACATGTTGGTTTTCATGCCAATACCAAGCTGTTTTTATTACTATAGCTCTATAGTAGAGCTTGAAGTCAGGGATAGTGATGCCTCCAGGAGCTGCTTTATTGTAGAGGATTGTTTTATCTATCCTGTTTTTTTTTGTTTTTCCATATGAAGTTGAGTATTTTTTCTTTCAAGGTCTGTGAAGAATTGTGTTGGGATTTTGATAGGGATTGCATTGATCTGTAGATTGCTTTTGGTAAGATTGCCATTTTTATTATGATGGTTCTATATACATTGTTACATTAGCATGGAAGATCTTTCCATTTTCCGATATCTTCTCTTTCTTTTTTTTTTTTTTTTTTTGGAGTTAAAATTCTTGTCATACATATCTTTCACTTGTTTGGTTAGAGTTATCCCAAGGTATTTTATATTATTTGTGGTTATTGTAAAGGGTGATAATTCTCTGCTTTCTTTCTCAGTCCCTTCATCATTTGTATATAGGGGAGCTACTGATTTTTTTTAATTAATTTTGTATCCTGCCACATTACTAAAGGTGTTTATCAGCTGTACGAGTTCCCTGGTAGAATTTTTGGGGTCACTTATGTATACTATCATATCATCTGCAAATAGCAAAACTTTGACTTCTTCCTTTCCAGTTTGTATCCCCTTGATCTCCTCTTGTTCTCTTATTGTTTTAGCTAGGACTTCGAGTACTATATTGAACAGATGTGGGGAGAGTGCACAGCCTTGTCTTGTTCCTGATTTTAGTGGAATTGCTTTGAGTTTCTCTCCATTTAATTTAATGTTGGCTGTCAGCTTGTTGTAAATTGCCTTCATTATTTTTAGGTATGTTCCTTGTACTCCTGACCTCTCCAAGACCTTTATCCTGAAGGGGTGTTGGATTTTGTTGACGGCTTTTTCAGCATCTAATGAGATGATCATGTGTTTTTTTTCTTTCAGTTGATTTATATGATGGACTACATTGACAGATTTTCCTATGTTGAACCATTCCTGCATCTCTGGGATGAAGCCTACTTGATCATGGTGGATGATTTTTATGTGTTCTTGAATTCAGTTTGCCAGTATTTTATTGAATATTTTTGCATCACTGTTCATGAGGGAGATTGGTCTGAAATTCTCTTTCTTTGTTGCATCTTTGTGCGGTTTCCATATCTGTGTAACTGTAGCCTCAGAAAAAGTTTGGCAATGTTCCTTCTGTTTCTATTGTGTGGAACAATTTGAGAACTATTAGTATTAGCTCTTCTTTGAAATTCTGGTAGAATTCTGCACTGAAACCATTTGGCCCTGGGCTTTTTGGTTGGGAGATTTTAATGACTGCTTCTATTTCCTTAGGGGTTATAAGTCTATTTAAATTGTTTATCTGGTCTTGATTTAATTTGGGTACGTGTTATATATCCAGAAAATGGTCCTTTTTTTTTTTGTTAGATTTTTCCAATTTTGCAAAGTACAGGTTTTTGAAGTATGTCCTGATGATTTTCTGGATTTCCTCATTGCCTGTTGTTATGTCTCCCTTTTCATTTTAAATTTAGTTAATTTGGATATTCTCTCTCTGACCTTTGGTTAGTTTAGATAAGGGTTTGTTCATTTTGTTTTTTTTCCCAAAAAAAACCCTCTTTGTTTCATTGATTCTTTGTATGTTTCTCTTTGTTTGTATTTTATTGATTTTAGTCCTCAATTTGATTATTTTTTGGTGTCTATTCCTCCTGGGTGAGTTTGCTTCTTTTTGTTCTAGAGCTCTCAGGTGTGCTGTTAAGTTGCTAGTGTAAAATTTCTCCAACTTCTTTATGCAGGCATTTGTAGCTATGAACTTTCCTCTTAGTACTGCATTCATAGTGTCCCATAAGTTTGGGTATGTTGTACATTCATTTTCATTGAATTCTAGGAAGTCTTGAATTTCTTTCTTTATTTCTTCCTTGACCCAGTGGTGATTCAGTTGAGCATTATTCAGTTTCCATGAGTTTGATGTCTTTCTGTAATTTGTGTTGTTGTTGAATTCTAACTTTAAGGCATGGTGGTCTGATAAAATACAGGAAGTTATTCCAATTCTTTTGTATTGTTAAGATTTGCTTTGTGACTGAGTATGTGGTCAATTTTAGAGAAGGTTCTATGGGGTGCTAAGAAGAATGTATATTCTTTTGTGTTTGAGTGAAATGTTCTGTAGATGTCTATTAAGTCAATTTGAGTCATAACATCGGTGAGTTTCCTTACTTCTCTGTTAAGTTTCTGTCTGGCAGACTTGTCCATTGGTGAAAGTAGGCTGTGGGATTTAGTATGCAATTTAAGCTTTAGTAATGTTTCTTTTATATATGTGAGTGCCCTTATATTTGGGGCATAAATGTTCAGAGGTAGGACTTCATCTTGATGGATTTTTTTCTTTGATGAATATGAAATGTCCTCCTCCATCTCTTTTGATTAATTTTAGTTTGAAGTCTATTTTGTTAGATATTAGGATAGCTACCAGCTTGCTTCTTAAGTCCATTTGATTGGATAGTCTTTTCCCAACCCTTTACTCTGAGGCAATATCTGTCTTTGAAGTTGAGGTGTGTTTCTTGTATGCAGCAGAAGAATAGACCCTGTTTTCATATCCATTCTGTTAGCCTGTGTCTTTTTATAGGCTAATTGAGTCTAATGATATTAAGGGATATTAATGATCAGTGATTGTTAATTCTTTTATTTTGGGTGGTAGTATGTGTGTTTCCCTTCTTTGGGATTTGTTGGTGAGGGATTATCTATTGCCTGTATTTTCTTGGGTGCATCTAACTTCCTTAGGTTGGATTTTTCCTTCTGGTGCTTTCTGTAGGGCTGGATTCGTGGATAGGTATTGTTTAAATCTGGTTTTATCATGAAATATCTTGTTTACTCTATCTATGGTAATTGAGAGTTTTGCTGGGTATAATAGTCTGGGTTGGCATCCATGGTCTCTTAGTGTCTGCATAATGTGTGTCCAGGACCTTCTAGCTTTCAGAGTCTCCATTGAGATGTCAGGTGTTATTCTGATGGGTCTGCCTTTATATGTTACTTGGTCTTTTTCCTTTGTAGCTCTTAATATTATTTCTTCATTCTGTATGTTTAGTGTTTGAGTATCATGTGGGGAGGGGACTTTTTTTTGGGTCCAGTCTATTTGGTGTTTTGTAAGCTTCTTGTATAGTCATATGCATTTCCTTCTTTAGGTTGGGAAAGCTTTCTATGATTTTGTTGACTATATTTTCTGTGCCTTTCAGTTGGTATTCTTCTTTTTCTATTCCTATTATTCTTAGTGTTGGTCTTTTCATGGTGTCTCAGATTTCTTGAATGTTTTGTGTTATGACTTTGTTGGCTTTAATGTTTTCTTTGACCAATGAATCTATTTTCTCTATTGTACATTCAATGCCAGAGATTCTCTCTTCCATCTCTTGCATTCTGTTGGTTATGCTTGCATCTGTAGTTCTTGTTTGTTTACTCAGATTTTCCATTTCCAGCATTCCCTCAGTTTGTGGTTTTTTATTGCCTCCATTTCAACTTTCAAGTCTTGAACTCTTTTCTTCACCCATTTGATTGCTTTTTCTTGGTGTTCTTCACTTTCTTTAAGGGATTTATTGATTTCTTCCAATTTTTTGTTTGTCTTTCTCTTGATTTCTTTAAGGGAATTTTTTATTTCCTCTTTAAAGGCCTCTATAATCTTCATAAAGTCATTTTACAGTTGTTTTCTTCTGCTTCTTGTACATTGCTATGTTCAGGTCTTGCTGTAGTAGAACTGCTAAGTTCTGGTGGTGCCATATTGCTCTTTATGTTGTTGAATGTATTCTTGCACTGGCATCTACCCATCTCTTCCTCCAATTGGTGTAAACAGTGTCTGTGTCTCAGGGAGCTGCTATTGATCCTATCAGCACTGGCAATATTTATGTCTCAGGGAGCTCTTGGTCCAATCAGAGCTGGTGGAGTCTTTGTCTCAGAAAGCAGCTGAGGTCTCGGGGGGATGGGTGTGTTTGGGGGACAGCGTGGGACTCATAGATTACAGGGTCTGATGGGCTGTGGTCAGGCCTACCTGCAGGAGTCTTGACTGCTGGTCTGCAACTGGGGCTGCAATGGGTGGGGGTATGGGGGAACAAGTTGTGCCCCTGGGCCTAAGGCATAAAGGCTGGGTGTCAGCTGGGAAAACAGTGACTCACCTCTTGGTCCAGTTGGAGCTGGAGGAGTCTTGTAAACTATTCTTAAAGAGCTGTGGCGTTTCTCTAGCCCGCAGCTTCAGACTCTTTATACATCTCCTGTAAATCAGTTCTAAGGGCTTAAAGTCATGGCTAAGCTTACCAGAGCAACAACCTTCTTCTCTGATACTAATTATATTCAATGCCAATTCTATATGAAAAGTTATCTTGTTACTGTGACCAAACACTTAACAAAAACAACTTAATGAAGGAAGAATTTATTTTGGTTAAGTCTTATGAGATATAATTCTGTAATGGTGGTGAGGACATGGCAGGCTGGAAAGGCATATTCTGTGGTGGTGTCAGCTTGTAGCATGCCTGTGTCACATCTTGATAGACCAGCTAGCAGAAAGTGGGACCAGAGGGGCATATTACTGTCAAGAGCAGTGCCCAGCAACCCTCTCCTGCTACATTGTCCAGTCTGAAAGGACCCACAGTCTCCAAACACATTGTTACCTGGAGGAGGCTCAGTGTCAAACATTTGAGCCCAAAGAGGACATTGCAGATTCAAACCATAGGGACTATGGCATGACATCAAGGACTAGGCCAACAGTTACTGTCACTGAATTGTAAGCTTCTCAAGACAGAGATTCCCTGAGAGATGTGGGTTGGCCTCAAAATTCTGACACAAAGGAACTTCCTCATCCCTTTCATAGCATGTATGGGCAGTGACATAACCCACTTCCAAAAAATACAGACCTCCACACTAATTAACCAACAAAGAGTTTGGAGTCCTTTAATTTTGGCTGGTGACTAGGAGTAAGCTCATGGCTGAGGTCTCCTGGTGCTGAAGCTGAGGGATAGCATTTTAAAGGCAAAACCATAATTACATAAATGGTAGATGAGGGTCAGTGTAATCCTGGCTCTGGCCCTTGCTCACTATGTGACCTGGATGAATCAATTTGCTTCTGTGAACCTCAGTATCTTCCTCATGGCATCAGGATGTGGTGAAGTATTAAGGCCACTTAAGTTGCAGCCTCCCTGATAGGGGTGGAATCAGGAACCCTGTGTATCATCCCCAGGGAGACTAAGATTACTACAGTCTGGATGTGGTGTCCAGGAACTGAGTAGCAATGAGAGGGCTAAGTGAGGCTGGAGATCAAAAAGGATTGAGTTTCCCCTTAGGAAGAGACAGGCAGGACAAGGCACACCACCTGAGCCTGTCTATTTGTGCTTCTGGGCCTCATTGGACAGGGTGGACTTCATTCTGTACATTTTCAGGATCAGAATGAAATAGCCACTCAGTTTCGGTTTCACCCACACATACACCACACCCTGACAACAACTCCTAATGCAAAGACAGAAACAAGCCACACACCAGGGTGCAGTTAGGATTTTAATGCTAGGATAGTGATAACAGGTGTGGAGACCACTGAGCGAAGAAGAGAGTCATGGAGGGTCCTTCAGGTGGGCTCAGGCAGACCTTGTGTGGACAATGGTAGCACTTTCTAGAGAGAAATGCCACAGAGAGTCAGATGAAGCCACAGGGGACTAACCTGGAATGAGAACACAGGGCATCAGGACATTGGCTGTCACAGCAGCAGTGGGAGCTGGCTTTCACTGGACATTGAGTAGATCCACAGAAGCCTGGCCTCATTGTTTCCACTAATTTCTGAAGTGCCAGCACAGATTAGACCATGAAGAGGAGAGAGAAAGCTGTAGATTTGTGGTCTTGTTCTCCCACCTGGCCCTGACCCCTTCTCATCCTTTCCTCTGGAACAATGGCAGATGGGAAAAGACTGAGTAGAAGCCATGCCCACAAAGCCAGGGTCCAGAGGCAGGCCAAGGACAAGTGTCTGTGCTCAAATTTAGGACTCAATCAAAACAACCCAATAAATTCATTTAGTAGCAAAGACCCAAGCTCAGTCTGGGTTCATGATGTGGGCTCAGAGTTCAGGGTGTACTCAAAATGAGAGTTTTGCCTGGAGTCAGGACCAGGTCTCACTTTCTCTTCTCTTATGACAGAAGCAAAACAAGCCTGTCCCTAGCTTCCTGACAGGCTGCTGTGCACTGGCTACAGAGTCTACCTGTGGGGTTTGATGAGAACTGTCACCATAGGTTCATGTGTTTGAATACTTGATCTCCAGTTAGATAAACTGTTTGGGAAGATTAGGAGATGTGGCCTTGTTGGAGGAGGGGTCTCACTAGGGATGGGTATTAAGATTTCAAAGGCCATGCCTTTCTTAGTTTACTAAGCCTGGTGATTTTGTCTCAAGACATAAGATCTCAGTTAATACTCCAGTGCCATGCCTGCCTACCTACTGCCATGCTCCTCACCATGACAGATGGGCTCTAACCCTCCTGAGTTGTGAATCATAAAATAAATCCTTCCTTTTACAATTTCCCCTGGTCATGTTGTTCTGTCATAGCAATAGAAAAGTAACGAGGACACTGTACCAGCATGGAGTCACGATATTCCTCCTCTGCTCCCTCCTCTTCAGATGGAGGCTGGTAACTGTGCTGTCAGTGGATTAGCTGAAGGAATCAAGTCAAGATCAAACCCTCAGTGTTTGCCATTGGAAACTGAACAGAAGCCCACCCAACTCTTCACCTCCCTCCTGCACATCACTCTGTCCCTTCTGTCCTCAATTAGGTCACTTTTCACCTGAAAGTGGGTAATGACAGTACCCCTGAGAGTGAGCAGTGACTGTACAGACTCTCTTGAGAATGAAATGAGGTAGTGAAAGCAAGACACAGAAATACTGTATAAAGGGACATAAGCACAGAAGGGTCACCTCCAGAGCCTGACACCCTGGGTGGCCTGATTTCCATTGCCCTGGCAACCCTGTCTATCATGGGAAGCTAAAGCCTCAAAAGAGGGCCTAATTAGGGTTAGAGAAATTAAAGGTCTGCCTTGGTCAGGATGCAGGGTCCCTGCCTGGGGCACTCCTGCACCTGTTGTCTTGAACTGTGGAAGACTCTCCAGTTCCCAGGCTGTGACTTACAAAGGAGGTCTTGAGTAAGATTGACATTCAGGTCTCTGAGGAGCACCTGGAGCAGTGGACATATCTGAGAGATGGAGAGAAATAGAGAGAAAGAAGATGGGAAGGAGACAGAAAACAGATGGGACTTTGCTGGTAACACACTTCCCACCCTCCCCAGACAGAGGGGCTCATTTCCAGGACCCGAGAACAGTTAACCTTAGCTACCTGGAACTGTGGAATTGTAGTAGCCTGAGTCAGAGCTGTTCCAACTGAGTGAGAAACAAAAACCTCAGGATGTTAAAAGTTCAAGATCTGAAGATTTATCATCCAGAACCTTAACACCCCAGACTCCTTGAACCTTCAACCCTTGAACCCTGGAAATTCAAGCCCCTCAGAAGGCTTAAGCATTTGGGGAGCTCCAATTCCCAGTTTCCTGTAGCTTCTCACTCACAGGTGCTTCAACAGTCATTTTAATAAAATTCTGTTTATTACTAAAAATGCATTAGTTTAAAGGCACAGGTGGTGATGGATGTGGTAAACAGCTCAAGGCATCATCTGTGATTTCTGCCTCCTCTCTGCATCAAAGCTACTAAGGAAGAGGAGGTGCCTGCAGACCTTGCAAAGAGAAATATGCACCTCACAGGAAACAATGTTCTTACTATACAGCCACACCTACAGATACCTCTCTTGTCCTGACCCAGCCTGTCTCTGGGTGCCAAGAGCTAGGGACTTACTTCACTTCGCAGCAAGTTCGACACTGTGTTTGTAAGGATGCCAGATACATCATCCATCATTCTCTTGACAAAGGCGTTTCGTCTGGAAAAGGAGGGACTTGCAAAGCTTGGTCAAGAGTTCAGAATGGAATATAGAGTTCTCAGGAGGTCAGGTGACCACAACTCTGCTCTATGATCTCATTTGTGTTGCCCAGTGACCCATGTCAGTATAGACCATCACTGAGCATCTGAGCATCTCATGCCTAAGTATCTGCTTCCTCAGTGCCTGGTGCTCATCACATCCTGACACAGTAACATTCCCACAGTCCTTACCTACACAGCACCAGGCTGAGCATTGGGTACCAGGCAAAAACACATTCAGCCTTTCACCTCCTTCATAAACAAGTCTCACTGAGGTTGCCTCCTCTCACCTTCCTCTCTCATCTAACTGTCACCTCCTGGGGCAGCCTGTCCTGAGTGTTCACTGAAGGGGGGGGGTTGCTCTCCTTGTAACCTGATAAGTATTATGGTCTGTGTAGAGCTTCTTATTTTTCTTCAATTGACTGATGTACCAAATACTCCTTTGCTTGCCTTTTACTCAGAATATATTCCAGGAAACAGAGAGCCTATTTGATTTCACCAAATTGTTTCCCAGGGCACAGAACAATGCCTGTCTAGCACTAAGCAGATATTTGACTAGAATAATGAGAAAATTCAGCCAAGAAGATAGCCTAGTCTACAAAATATATCCCTTGTAATCATGAGGACCTGAGTTTAATCTCTTGTTGCCATATTTTAAAAAAAGAAAGAAAAGCTAGATGACAACAAACACTTGAAATCCAGAGCAGTGAAGACAGAGATGGGGAGATTCCTCAGCTGGCTTAGCCTACTTGGTGAGCTCCAGGCACTGACACATGCGCATGTGTGCCCGCACACAAACACCCATCCCACAAAACAAAATAAGCAAAGGAAAGTTCCAGCTAAATATACTGTGGGATATCTGGTGTTGTGTCACCCACCTTTGATCCCAGCCCTCAGGAGACAGGAGCAGGAGGACCTCTTAGACTGAAGCTAACTAGAGCTGTACAGTGAGATCCTATCTCAAAATATGTATGCACACAATGAGAACAGGGTCAAGTACTCTGAAGTTTAAGAGAATATTCTTATAAGAAAAAGAGGGAATCTATCAATGATCCTTAAAGATGAAAAAAATGTATTGAGATGGAGTAGGGAAAAAGAAGTTTTACATAACTACCACTTTCATACAAAGGTCCTGTGGTAGGAAAAACTTATCTGAGCACAAAACAAAAGCCAATGTGTTTAAGGAAGAGTGAGGGCAGAGCCACATCATGGGCATGTGGATTCAGACCCAGTGGAGCAATATGAATTTCCTGGTGCAACCTGGCAGGGCAGTGTCCAGCAGGACCCAGGCCTTTGGATTTGCATGCCAAAACTGTGGTCCTGTCTTTGATTTGAGATCAGATCTTCGGTAGTGGGAGGATGGGTAGCCTCAGAGCATGGTTATCAAGACTGGAAACGGATACCATCCCTCCATTCCTGCTAAAGGCTTCCCAGCCCAAACCCTTGAATTGCTGGCCATATTTTCTCTCCCAGACACTGGGTAGCATCACTTCCTCCAAACCTACTTTTCCAAGCACAAAATTAAAGATGCAAATTTTGAGCATCAACAGGAATCAATGATAGAAAATGACAAAATTGGGACGTCAAGATCTCACTCCAGGAAATTTCCAGAGGATAGAGATTACTTCAGGACAGTCAGATCCCAGCTAGCATCTAATTTCCCATTGCCTCCCAGTGAAGGTGGATATAATGTTAACATCTTGAGAAGCTCAAGGAATATTGATCAAGTTGAAAGATATCATAGGTAAATGTATGATTATGTCTGGAGAGGTCCATCCTCCTGCCTCAGCAATGGAAAGAAGCAGTCCATAGACTCAGTGTGGTTCTCATGGCACTTGAGCACTCAGCATATTTCAGGCTCTAAGCTAAATATGTATATTTTCTCATGTTTTCACCCAGAAGCTGATGAGTATATCTCTATTGTTCCAATGCAAAGATGTGTAAACTGAGGCCTCAAAAGATGAAGCTGCAGAGTAACACTGTTGATACTTGTGACAGAGTTGATATTTGAGTCTAGTCTAATTGTGTTCTCCACCATGCTCCTTCCCAGGTATAGGAACAGGATTAAAGTCGGAGTCCTAAAGTCTCCCTAAAAGCCCAGCTCTGCTGGGATAGATGAGCCTTACCTGTCAACCAAGGAAACTGTGATTTTTTCTGCATCACTGGAGCACTTCCATGTGACCAGGGTGGGAAGTCCGGTCTGGGCATTAGTTTGAAGAGTGAGTGAAGATATGATATCCAAGGATACAGAGATGTTGGCTATGGGGCCATTGAAAGGCCTACAGAAAACAAGAGTTACCCTGAGCACAGGTCAAGAAGGCTTTCCAGTTTGCAGGGGTTTTCATGTCTATGTGAACATAATGCAGGTTTTCTATGGGCAATGTCAATATTATCTGGATAACATCAACCTGTGACATAGTCTCCACAAAATATACACCTTTGTATTAGACTCCATGGGCCATGCATGTTTAGCATGTGTGATTTTTACTTGGCATAAATCTAATTACTAAACAAAAATAATCACTAATGTTTTATAACACTAATTACCTGTAAGCATTCATTTAAAGTACTGGACCTGGTTTAATCCATTTAATCATTATAACAGTGCTAGGAGGGAAATCACATTCTCTTTTCTGAGCCAAGAAACCTGGGCATAAAGAGGTTAAGTAGCTACCCTAGGATATCACAACCCAGGACTGCATAAGTGCATCAAGTTAATACATGCCCTCAGGGCTAGTGCTGGAAGTCAGAGTCTCAAACGTGATGGAAAAGTGCTCTTTCTGAACAACATACACTGTCTCTAGGAATTTTTCTGTACAGGTCCTTGTCCATCATTTTCCTATCTCTCTTTTTTAATTAAAAACTTTAAAAATCATATTTACTTATCCTTCATGTCTTGTCTAAATCTGAGTTCCAAGAACTTTGAGAGAACCTGTCTGAAAAATTACTGTGATGAGTGAATGAGGCAGATTCTTGATGTTGACTCCTGACTACCACAGACACATGGAAGTATACACATGAAGCTGTACAGGCACCAGTGTACACATGCATGACAGACACAAAAGTTTATTGCATAGGACATTCTTTTGAAAGAGATTTAACATTGCCTGTTTTCATTAGAACACCTAAAGTATTCATATTTTAGGCCTTGGAGGGTCTCCTCTTTCACAGATTAGGAAATGGAGACTAGAGGCAACACAGCAGCTGGGAATTGAATGCCTAATTCAAAGTGGCCTCCTTGTATTTCATCCACTAAATTCAAGTGACACATACTCACAGAGACACAGAGGCAGTCACAACCAGGGGAAACTTCAGGCCAATGCCTTTCTGGTTGGAAGAAATTCTAGTGAGATTGTCCAGGATGCTGAGTTTGTTGACTTGAAACCTGCCCCAAACCCACAAGTACACTCTTGTTATTTTCCTTGCAGCATTTGAACCTCTCTGCATCACCTTCTTGTCCTCACTACTTCCTGTTCAGAAATGTGAGCCTCTACACTCTCAGGTACAGTGGACTGAGCAAGGGCAACAATAAGCAGCAGAGACAGAACTTGAACCAAAGGACCATCTGACTCAAAACTCCATGAAGCCACTGCTTGAGACTAAGGGATGGGGATTCCAGCTTCCTGTCTCTTGAAGGAACTTGGACATTTACTTCTGGCTATATTTGTAGAAGAAAGGTGTTATTCTTAGAGAAAGGCTTCAGGTATCACAAAGCAGGTGGAGATGAGGAAAAAATGGAACATTCACATTGAGCCTGAAATTACAGACTGTGGGAACCCAGATGTGTGAACTCTCCGAACTGGCCAGTAGCCCTGACTCAGACTTACTCAAGGTCTAATTACCCTTGCCTTAGATCTCCTCAGCTCTATTTTGGTAGATGAGGCTTATATATCTATCTACTATATTGCACTGGCATCCCCGGGGATGAAGTCTCTTTTCTGGAAGCAAATAAGTGCCAACTCACCTTACACCATTTTCAGGTGAATGAAAGTTTGATCTGACAGTGTTAGGTATGTTCAAAGCTCCTAGGCTGTTCCTATTATTAATTACTGGCCATTTCAGGATTTTCCACTGCAACCCATAGTCAGACTTCAGGTTCTTAAGGACATCTGTCAAAAAATAGTCATCAAACAGTGCCTGCACCACTAGGTAATGAACTCCCATTCTCCTGGTTTCAGAGAATTCAGTTTCCTTTGCTATTTCATTCAGTCTCTGTGGCAACTCAATGAAGGCAGGATTGCCACCATCCCCACCATAAAGAAGAGGAACACAAGACTCCCAAGGGTAGGAAATGTATCCACACAGGTGGGTCCAAGCACTGTTTCCAGACTGACATGATACTAATATATGTTGTGCACTTACCAACAAAACAATTGAGTGGCCAAGTAATTGAAGTTGAGTGTGTATACATGTTTTCACTGGTGACTTCTATGGCCTGTCACTCTTACTGAGATGCTCATGTGAGTTTGAGTAACTGAGTCAAGCAATTGAGAGAATGAACTGAGAAATGGAAATATCTAGGATTAAGTACAAAATAAAGAGGGAAAACATTTCACCAACCAGTGAAAGTAGGAAATAGGGGTCCCAAAATGACAGCTTGAAATCAAAACCACATATCAATAATTGACATTGGAGCAGGAGGATAGAGTGTCCTAACAAAGATCTTCAGGGAATGAGTGCAGCGTGAATAGAATAAATGGCATATAACATGTGATGTGAGGGAAGAATTTGGGATGTATGTATAGGAAATACTTCAAGAGTAAAACAAAAAGATTGCTAACTCAGGAAAAACAGAACAAAACAATAACAAAAAAAATCTCTTATTTTGAAAAGGAGTCATGGCTTAAATGATGCTTTAAATATTATTTGTAACACAGTATTGACTGATAATTTCTCCACATATTGAAACTGCTTCATTTCTTTGGGTGTAAAGCAGTTTGGCTTAGAATAGTGACACGGTATAGGTTTTGTTTAAGTTGTGTGGTGACGATTTAGTCCAACCTTTAGCTTTGGCTGCTGAAATAATACAGCTGCCAAGACTAGCCTTTGTTTCTGTTTGACTGCTTTCCTGTTCTGTATCAGGTGTTTTTTAAGTACCTTTGCCACTATTTCACTTCTTCCTTTAAGGCTGTTTGTGAGATATATATATATTATATGGACATGAATAGTTTTGTTAAGAAAGCATTCAAGCATGACCATATACGATCTGTGTTTTCAATGCAGCGGTGAGACTGGAGAGATTGCTCAGCAGTTAAGAGTGTTTGCTGCTCTTGCAGAGGAGCAGAGTTCAGTCCCAAAACCCTTGTTGAACAGCTCATAACCAAATGTAACTCCAGGAGATCTGGCACCCTCTTCTGACTTCTGAGGAACTCACATCCAGATGTACATGGAGATACATTACATGAATAAAAATAAAATCTTAAAAACAGTTTTAGTAGAACAGATGTAATTTCAATACTGTCCCTTGAATCTGACGCCCTTTTCTCAATGTTTCTGTTCCCCAGCTGTGGAATGAGCAGATGGCTCCTTTCTTCATTTTGAAAATTGTCTAAACATTGACAAGGATTGAAGTCAGAATGTGCAGAGCTTTCATGTTCCTATAAGAACTGCTTGTCAGTTAGCCCAGTTTTTCTATAGCAGAAAACTGAGGTGTAATTAAAAAAGAGTTGGGAGTTTTGGGACAGCTAAGACAGGTGCACTGATGTGTTTCATTTCCAGCCAGTTAACACAATTCAATGAGAAAAGGTCAAGAGAACCTCAGAAATATATGCTAATAATTTTGACACAACACCTCAGTTAAATTATGTAGCCCAGCAGTAAAGATATGGAAAATGAGAGGACAGTTAGGATCAGAGACATGCAAAGTGAAATGAGTTACATCCTCTCCACTCTGATAATGGCAAACCAGCTAAATATGTCCAGATTAGTGCTTGCAAGGTGGTAGGATCAGGGGAGATGCCCCCATAGATGGCTAGAGAGAGTGGATAGGAGAATGCTTGCCAACACCTTCCATAATTTAAAATGCAAACTTTTTAAAATTTTGAAATTTCCTTTTGAAATATTTATCCCGTGTACATACTGGCTAGTCTCTATTAAGATATAATGTAATAGAACTGTTTATTTCTAAAATTACAAGCAGGTGAAGCAGGAATTGAATAGCTGTATGTTTCTCAGTAAGCTACCCATAAAGGACAACACTACCCGCTCCCTGTAGTCTCTGCTATTGGAGGCATAGTGTTTATTAGAGTTACTCCTGGGACCAGATACCTGATGGCACCTTTATTGACTCACCTTCAGAGACAGAATTCAAATTGTACAAATTATTACTACCAACACTACCAAAACGTAATTCTGAGGTCCCACTAAGCAGGCTGCACAAGACAACAAGGCTCCCAAGTTGGAACATCTTTGGTCGTAACATCTGGATGGTCATAGAAGGAAGAAGAGGAAACAAGAACCCACAGTGAATGCCTGTCACTTTCAAACTTAACTATGCTACAAGAGAGGCATAGTCTGTTCACAGTAGTTAAAAAAAAGGAATCAGTCTCCCTCTATCATGATATCTCTTTCATTGCTCTCCCACTCTGTTCCTGTTCCAGCTAGACCATTCCATTCCCTCATGTTTTCATCTCCCATCCCTTACCTGCTATTGCCCCCCTCCCCACACCCTGCTTTTACTCATGGAGATCTCATCTATTTCCCCTTCCATGAGTGATCCATGCATGTGGAGCTTCCATGGGACTGGACTAGGCCCTGTGCATAAATGAGACAGTTGTGTAGCTTGATTTGTTTAAGGGGCCCCTTGGCAGTAGGATCAGGATCCACTCCTGGCACATGAGCTGATTTTCTGGAGCCCACTACCTATGATGGGTCACCTTGCACAGCCTTGATGCAGGGGAAGGGGTTTGGACCTGCCTCAACTGAATATACTAGGCTCTGCTGACGCCCCGTGGGAGGCCTTACCTTGTCAGAGGAGGGAATGGGGGGTGGGTTGAGGGGAAAGGCTGAGGGATAGGAGGAGGGAAGAGAGGGGATTTGTGGATAATATGCAAAATGAATAAAAATTTTAATTAAAAGACTCAAAAAAATGGAAGCAGAAGACATGCCAACCCTTAGGAGGGGATAAAGAGAAGCCAAGTGCACAATGGAATTTTATTCAGCCATAAGAAAATTAAAATTGTGACATTTCAGCAAGTGGATGGAACTGGAAGTTGTATTTATCAAAATTAGTCAGACTCAGATAGACAAAATACCCCATTTTCTTTTATGTACAAAGGAGATTTGTTTACATTTATGTTTATTTTAATGTGTGTGTGTGTGTGTGTGTGTGTGTGTGTGTGTGTGTGTGTGTGTGTGTGTATGTAGTCATGAATTAAGCCAAGAGGAAAAGAAGAGCTCTTAAGGGGAGGGAAGAGGAGGAAGGAGAACAGAAAATGCATGTGACTGAAAGTAAATGTAAGGAAGTAGTGATTAGCACGGGGTGGAGATGGGAAAGAGAGGGATAGGAACTAAGTATGTAGAAAAATACCACAGCAAATCCACTTCTTTTTATAGTGAATTTAAAAATAATAGCCATAACTGCATACAATAATAACTGAGGGAAACAGTTGGCTTGTTCTGGAGATGAGCAGGCAAGGTGGGGTAGGGAGAGAAACTTTAGAGACAAAGCCAAGTTGTGGAGGGGAAGGGACTTGGAAAGATGATACCAGCCTGTGCTCTTTATGCTCCGGTCCTTTGTGCTTGCTGCCTTCTCTGCTTGAAACATATTTCTCTTTGTTTTGCCACATAAATCTTTTCTCTACCTTCAATGAACCTTCCAACCTTCCACAAAGCCAGCTACAGGCCCCTCCCTCCCCAGAGACCAGTTGAAGGCTCCCACTACTTGACTACACCAAGATGGGGGTAACACAGTACTTAGGAAAATAGCTATGGCTTGTGTCACTGTTGAGCCTAGACTCCAGTAAGAAGCCATTCTCCATAAAATAAGACAAGTTATTGATGGATAAAATCTGGACAGTCAACAGAATCCGCATGAACCTAGGTTTTCACTAGCCCCACACAATATTATCCAGGTCTTTGAATTTGCTAGAGTCAAAACTTCCCTAACACAAACAGCATGTTCCCACTGCTCCTTGCCCCAAAGCTTCCTGACGACTCTTATATGGGGGTTCTTGTTGGGGAACCCTTACTCACTGGTTTGGAGAAGGATGCACACAAAATTCTTGTTTTTCTGCAGTCTCCTTGGTTGCTGTAGGTGACAGTGGCCCTTATATTGTGGTGACAGGATGAGAAGTAAGTCCAGGTTTCAAGACATTCAAAGGAGACTCCAAAAAAAATTACCTAAGGTTAGCCAAGATACTCCAACCCAAAGGTCATCCAGAACATTTTAGTGGCAGTGATGGATGGAGAGGAACTTCTGCCAAAACTAAGGTCTTAAATTGTCAAACCTGAGGCTGCCAAGAAGTAGTTTGTTCAGTATGGACTGGGAAGAAGGCCCAGAATGGAATGGAAGAACATTCTATTGAGAAGGCTCCTAGTGTTTGCATAGACTAGCCCTTTTGTCATTTGAAACCTGAGAGGAGAAATGACTAGACTGCAGTCATAGAATAAGTAGGGTAGAATTGTGGGTCTCAGATAGCTCTGCCCATCCTTCCTATACCTGCCCTGCATCTAAGTACCCTATCATCTCTCCTGGGCAGAGCCAATCACTGTGAGAGATGTTGTGAGGAGGCAATAATGACATCTTCCTCATCTCACTGACTCAAGCATCTGTATTATAAACCAGCTTCCTAGATGACTTTGTTTAATGCATCTCCATCTATTTCCTGTGGTATGAAATTCGATCAATACTAAAGGTAAAAGGAGGAAAATAAGTGCATTCATAGCCACTGTGCTGCCATGGCAGAGTGTTGCTTCTTTATGGAGTAAACAAGACTGACTGTATGAATCACATCCTTCCTACCTTGATGTTAGCCACGTTTATAGTATGGCTGTGTTACCCACAAATTATCATTGACCAGATGATGTGTGAATGCACAAGCCAGAATGGCTGTGGGCCAAGGGGCAAAATCCAGGTCCCGCCGGGCGGTGGTGGCGCACGCCTTTAATCCCAGCACTCGGGAGGCAGAGCCAGGCGGATCTCTGTGAGTTCGAGGCCAGCCTGGTCTCCAAAGCGAGTTCCAGGAAAGGCGCAAAGCTACACAGAGAAACCCTGTCTCGAAAAACCAAAAAAAAAAAAAAAATCCAGGTCCCCTGGCTTAAGAGAACAAACCAAAGAAGCTAAAGAGAATTAGTATTTCAGTTTATAACTCACAGACTCCATGTGCTTTGGGATATTGAAGGATCCAGGTCCTCAAAGATGCATTTTTTCTAGTTTAATTTCATTTTCTTCTTTTTTATTAAGATTTTTTCACTTTACACACTAGTCAGAGATCCCCCTCTTCCCTTCTCCCAACCCCCTAGCTTTCTCTCCAACCCACCCCCCATTCCTCCACACACAAGAAGGCAAGACGTCCCAGGGGGAGGCACATCCAGTAGAAGCAAGTCCAAGAACTTCCCCCTGCCTCAAGGCTGCACAAGGTATCTCATCATAGGTAGTGGGCTCCAAAAAGAACCCTCATGCACTAGGGATGGATTCTGATTCTACCACCAGGGGGCTCCCCAAGCAGATCAAGCTACACAATTGTCTTGCCATGCAGAGGGCCTAGCCCAGTCCCACGCAAGCTCCACAGCCATTGATCCAACTTTTATGAGTTCCCATTAGCTTGGTTTGGGCATCATCTCTGCAGGTTTCCCCATCATGATTCTGATGCACTTGCTCATAGAATCCCTCTTCTTTCTCTGACTGGACTCCTGGAGCTCTTCCTGGTGTTTGGCTGTGGATCTCTGCATCTGCCTCCATCAGTCATTGGAGAAAAGCTCTGTGATGACAGGGTATTCACTGATCTGATCACTTGGGCAAGTCAGTTCAGCTCAGGTACCCTCTCCACTATTGCTAGTAGTCTAAGCTGGGGTCATCCTTGGGAATTCCCGGCAACTTCCCTAGCACCTGCTTTCTCTCTATCACCATGATATATCCCTCCATCATGGTATCTTTCTCATTGCTTTCCCACTTCATCCCTGTTCCAGCTCGACCATCCCATTCCCTTATGTTATCATCCCCCATGGCCTACCCTCCACTGCCCATCCCTCATCCCCATTTTGGTCATGGAGAACTCATCTATTTCCCCTTCCCAGGGTGATCCATGCATCTTTCTTTGGATCTTCCTTGTTAGCTAGGCTCTCTGGAGTTGTGGGTTATTGTCTGGTTATCCTTTGCTTTACTTCTAGTATCCACTTATGTTGTGGATATCTATATGCTGTGACTCCTGAAAGTTGCTTGCATCCTTCTCCCGTTTCTCAGGTAATATTATATTCGTCTGAGGTTTTTGATGTAGTTGAAGACTAGATAGTTATAATTTCCTTAGTTATGATAAAAGATAAGTTATATACAAAACCTTAGGCTCACAAATATAGGATAGATGGGGTGTCTTCTTTAATTTTGTCAAATACAAATAGACTAGATATTATAAATAAACTAGATACTGTAACTGGAATTCTTGCTTGAGAATTTTTTTTGTTATATGTAATTTTACTATGTTAAAGTTAAAACCTTACTTTTTGAAAAAAAGAAAAGAGGAAGTGCTGTGGATATCTGTATGCTGTGAATGTATTACTCTGATTGGTTAATAAATAAAGTGCTGATTGGCCAGTAGCCAGGCAGGAAGTATAGGTGGGACAAAGAGAGAGGAGAATTCTGGGAACAGGAAGGCTGGGCCAAGAGTCACCAGCCAGATACAGAGAAAGCAAGATATGAAGGCAGAACTGGGAAAAGGTACCAAGCCACGTGGCTAAACATAAATAAGAATTATGGGTTAGTTTAAATGTAAGATCTAGTCAGTGATAGGCCTGAGCTAATGGCCAAACAGTTTAATTAATATAAGCCTCTGTGTGTTTACTTAGGGGACGCTAGTGGGAGAGATTTGTCCCAACTGCCGGCAGGCCAGAACACAGGAAAACTTCAGCTACACACTTATGAGTGGGTACATACCATGTTTGTCCTTCTGAGTCTGGGTTACCTCACTCAGGATGGTATTTTCTAGTTCCATCCATTTGCAATCAAATTTTATAGTGTTATTGTTTTTCTGAGTAGTACTCCATTGTGTATATGTACCACATATTCTTAATCTAGTCATCAGGGAGATGCAAATCAAAATGACTCTGAGATACCATCTTATACCTGTCAGAATGGCTAAGATCAAAAGCACTGAATACAGCTTATGTTGAAGAGGATATGGAGCAAGGGGGACACTCCTCCACTGGTGGTGGGAGTGCAAACTTGTACAGCCACTTTGGAAATCAGTATGGTGGTTTCTCAGAAAATTGAGAATCAATCTTCCTCAAGACCCAGATACACCATTCTTGGGCATATACCCAAGGAATGCTCAATCATACCACAGGGACACATGCTCAACTATGTTCATAGCAGCATTACTAGTAATAGCAAGAATCTTGTTTAATTTCTTAAAGAAAAACTAATTTCTCTTTTGGTCTCATCCTCTAGTGGACTTTCCAGATAATTGTAACTGAAAAAAATTATGGATTAAGACAGACAAGTGGTTTCTGTGGGAACCTATCTCCTATGTAGGTAGAGAGGTTGTTTTCTTCCATTTCTGAGAAGCTAAAATAATTCTGTGTCATAGGCTGAAAATGTATGTGTTCTTCATGCTAGCCCATGTCTCTTCTTAAATCAGTGAGATGGGTCAGCAGGAGGGGCACTTGCTTCACAAGCCTGATGACCCCTCTTTGCTCTGCAGAACCCACAAAAAGGTCAAAAGAGGGAACAACTCCTGAAAATTATCCTCTGAACTCACCAGGTACACCATCACGCATGCACTTGCACCTACAACCAAACATCACACACACACACAATAATACCTAAAAACAAAAATAAAAGACTTATGTTTTTAGGTCAAAGAGATTGTAGACTCTGACTAAAACTAATGTCTGGCCTCCATCCCACATTTCATGAGATGACCCCACTTGATATTCAGAGCGATAGCCATACCTCAAAATCCTGTGGCTCATGTGCACAACTCTTCACAGTCTGAACTGCAGGAGTACACACTCCTCTAAGCAGACAACTGTCAATAACCACTGTTCTTTATTTGTCACCAGGAACTATCCTGCTCCATCTTGTTCTATCTGTCAGTGACCTTGAAGGAGGCCCAGACAGAAATGGGCTTGGTTGAGATGAGAAGGCAGGTCCTGTGAGAATAAAAACCCTGTTCCCAACTATGGGGCACAGAGCCAACATGATTGCTGAAATCATGTTCAGAGGGCTTTATTTGCCCCAAGAGCACAGCATTGGGGGTGCTGGAGTAGGGATGATGACATCAGGCCTATTGCTGGTCCCCAACCCCAGTTGCTGCAGCTGATAAGTGAGTGAACATCTTATACCTGGATATCCTTGGTATGAAATTCCAGGAAAGGAAATTGTGAGGGTGGTAAGGGGACTTGTAGGCGTATGATGAGAGCCTGTACCTGGTACTTCAAAGATTCAAGTTCAAATCCTCCCTCTTTGCACTGCAGGCTGCATGACCTTCCTGGGGTTTCTTCCTTCTCTGTTAAGTAGTACTGGAAATTGCACCTCACCTCCCCACTATCCATGTGCAGAGAAAATAGGTGAGAAACATATGTGAATTCCTCACACTGGGCAGGCTGTGCACACAGCTGATGGTAATGTCTGCACTTATATTACATACCACATATAAAGTGTTCTTGTTGGGCAAAGGTTAGGCTGTCAGAAGCCATCCCAGGTCTGTGTTGGCTTCTCTGAGTCACCTTGGAAAGAGCATCTCTATCTGTGTACAGAAAGTCTTCTCCAATAAAAAGTATATGTCTGTTAGGGACAAAGGCTGGGACATAAGTGTCATGGGATGAATTTGTCATTGAAAATCTCCAGTGAGGCATTTTGGATTAGTAGTCCCAGGCTAGAATCACCTACCCCCAACATGCCTGCTAATCTCAGTCATGGCAGCTTCCTAGTCCCACTGACTCCAGCAGTTAAGCAATGAGCTGGTATTTGTTCCCAGTCACCACTCAGGTCCCTATTTGGAAAAAGCTTCTGAGACCAGAGAGGCCAAGCAGTGAGGTGGGGGTTGCACAAGATCCAGACCAGGATGAAGCTTAGGTTCTCTGCTCCCTAGACATCCCTTACCCATAAGGAGAAAACAGCCAGCAACCAGACCCTCCTCACAGGACTGCATAAAGCAGCCTGAAACACCACCCACCAATGCAATATTTTTCTGCATTTTTGCAAATTCTCTATTGCTGTGCTATAATCTAGCTGCAATGTTTTTGTTTACTTTTAAGAAAGATAGGAAGAGATTAGATAGAAAGATAGATAGATAGATAGATAGATAGATAGATAGATAGATAGTTTTAATCCACTTTATCCTAGTTCTCACATTCAAACCACAAGCAGGGAAGGAAGTCTTTGCTTATAAGAAAAACAAAAGCAAAAAAAATTATCAAGTAATTCCATTTTATTACATTGCTGAAAGTAGCAATTAGAGAAACTGTATAATGTTAGAATCTGAAGAGTTTTTATTTTGCTTTCATCAATGTTGACACTTTCAGGGTGAAATATTATTTGTAACCTACAACAATGCCCCCTTGGGGCTGCAGAGATGCCTCAGCAGTAAGGAGCCTTTACTCCTTTGCAGAGGGCCAGGATTTGATTCCTAGGATCCAAATGGTAGCTTACAACTGCCTATAATTTGGGTCCTAGGAAATTCAAAACCTTCCTCTGATCTTCTCAGGGAACTGTATACACATGGTGCACATAAACTCATGCAAGCAAATGTATTTACACATAAAATAAATAAATCTTTGAAAAAACCAAAACATTGCTTTAAGCCATGGTCTTGAAAGTGATTTATACAGAGCCCTTCAGGCTTTGGTCTGGAAAATGGGAACTAACCAAGGGTCTTACCCACTAAAAACTAGAATTCTCTCCTGGTTCTGTAGAATCTTCCTTTGGCCTTTGCTGAAACCTTTCAAAGAAACCAGAAGATGGGCCTATGAAGTGATTACTTTTATTGTTCCATTATTAAATAAAACCTGGAAGTTAGATAGTGAGGCAAAAAAACTGATAGATCCACAGAGTGGTAGAGAAATAATCAGCTGACTCTGCCTCTCCTCGCTTACCAGATAGAAAAGGCCATGAATCTTTCTAAGCCTCTCCTTATTCCTTCCTGGGTCTTCCTATTCTAATTGGGATCACCAAACACTCTATAGTTAATTCTGGTCAGCCAATCACTAAGTCTGTCCTCTGATTCAAAGTTTAACTTTATTGGCAGTCTCAGAATGTCAGTGTGAACAAATCTCCTACAACATTTCTCCCTTTTTGTCTAAATAAAAAGGAAAAGTTTTAACTGTAACACAGTAAAACTATATACAATAAGAACAATTATCAGGTATTGTTTAAACAAAACCAGAAAGGTTTTAACTTTAACAAAGTAAAGCTATATAAAATTAAAACAATTCAAGTAAGAGCTATATTCACAATGTCCAGACCATTTGTATTTGACAAATTTGGGAAAAATACTCCATAATCTATCCTATCTAAGTGAGTTCAAAGTTTTGTGCCTAATTCACTTTCTATCATAACTTGCATTACCAACCTAAAATTATCTTTTTAGACCTTAAAATATTTTTAGGTAAACAACTTAAGCTTTTATATCTCTTAACCTGTATAATCTTTACATCACTTTTGTGAGTTTCTTTTCTTAATTTGGTAACAAGGAAAACTGCAACTATAACTATTTCATCTTCAACCCCATCAGAGACCCAAGAAGGATATAATGTTACCTGAGTAAACAAGAAGTGCAGTGCAAGCAACTTCCAAAACATTAGAAATGATAAAGACAGTTGGCTGCCTGGACAGTCACTCAAGGTTCCTCTACAACATTGGGGCATCCATCTTCAGCCTATAGACCTAGAATATCTGACAGACACATATGTGAAGCAGGAATTCTGAAGGAGTGTCACTCCTTGTCTTGGAAAAGTTCAGCAGTCTCTTTCTTTTGTGACCAGCTTGTCCACTTTGGACAGCATACTGTCAGCAGTCAAGGCAAGGACAGTTTCTTGCCTGTTGGCTAGCTTTGCCACAATAAAACCAAACTCCATATGGATGTTCTTCAATGCCCATCATTCTTTTTTGAAGTAAACTGGTGCTGCTATGAGCAGACATGTCTCACTATCATGAAAAGCCTTATGTGATTAAAACATTTTAAATGCCATATTATGTAGCTCTCTGAGGTGTTTTAAGACCATTTATCTATCTAAAATATATCTCAGTCTGACATTTAAAGCATATCTAACATGGCCACAAACTTGATTCTTAGATGACCAACTGCTAACCTGCATTTCTTAATTATCATAAGAAGTTTGTAATAATAACTTTTAGGGGCTGGAAATTACATTACATTGTAAAATGAGCCACATAGGTACAGTACCTTAAACAAGAGTAAAAACATATATACGGTATAACAAAAATAACCTTAAATTCATACCAATATACAAAAATACCATAAACAAGAGTGGAAACACAAATAGTGTGGTCTAACAAAAATAACCTTAAATTTGAATCAATATGCAAAAATCCATACCAATGTAAAATATTTGAGACTAGTAGTTGATTTTTAATTTAAAAGTAAATTCAATATTCTACCTGTTTATCCTATCATTCCTATTTTAAAAGTATATCCAATCATTTACCCTTTTATTCTATCATTCCTATTTTAAAAGTAGATTCGCTAATATACCCTTTTATCCCATCATTCCTATATTCCATGTTTTTTACCTTTTCAGAAAGAGATCCCTTAATCTAATGTCCATTGCTTAGTGTCTCCCTGACCATGACCAATAACAATTTGAAATCAACCCAACTAAATGATGATAAACATCCATAACCCACTGACCAACCCAAAATCACTCACCCCTCCTCTTAGGAATATAGGAATCCTGTTCTTAAAATTACTTCCTTTTGTCTGGGAGTTATGGCATCTTTAAGAGACCCTGGAAAAATAGAGATAGTAGTCAAGTCCTGGAAGAGCTAGCTGTTGTCCAGTTTCAGTGTGATGAGAATGTTCAAGGCTTACTTGAAGTACTGGCTGGAGTAGTCTATGAGGCTGTATCATCTTAGTTAACCACTTTGAGGTTGTCCTGAGAAGATTGTAATTCATAGCTGATTTTTGGGTGGTGTTTTTTGTCAGTTTAGTGGCATTACCACAATTCAGGTGGAATCATCTTTGTGGGGCCCCATCATTCTTTTGGAGACTTCAAAGGTCACCATTAGGAACAGTCATTGTTAAAATATTAGATGGTTTTTTAATAAAAAAAAAACAACCCCAGAGCTAGATATCAGGGTGAAGGCTGAAAGATCAGAGAAGCAGAGCAAGCCACAGCCAATCTCACCTCATCAACTCCTCAGCCAATCTTATTTCCACAAATCCTTAAACTTAAAGCCTCTGAGTCCTCACCCAAAAGGGTCTCAGCTGAACTGCCTTAGTTTCTGTCTCCTCATACTTTATATACCATTCTCCCCCCAGCCATGTCACTTCCTGGGGTTAAAGGCATGTGTGCTTCCCAGCACTGGAATTAAAGATGTGTGCCACCACTGCCTGGCTGTTTCCAGTGTGGCATTGAACTCACAGAGAACCAGATGGATCTCTGCCTCCCAAGTGATAGGATTAAGGGTGTGTGCCACCACTGTCTGGCCTTTATGTCTAATCTAGTGGCTGGCTCTGTCTTCTGATCTTCAGGCAAGCTTTATCAGAGTATACAGTATATCACCACATTTCTCCTTTTTAGTCTAAAATAATAAAAGGTTATACCTAATATAAGAAAAACTATATATAAGTACAATAAGTATATATATGATATGTACAATCAAGAGTTACATTAATAATGTCCAGTCCATAAACATTTGACAACTTCAGAGAAAATACTCCATTATCTATCCTATTTTTGTGAGTCCAAAGTGTTATACCTAATTCATGTTCTATCCTAAATTGTACTACCAACCAAAAATATATTTTGATGTCTTTCAATCTTATACAATTTACACCTCTTCAGTAAGTAACAAGGAAAACTAGAACTATCTAATCATCAACTCACTCAGAGACCTGAGAAGGAAATATTAACTGAGAAAGCAGGAAGTACAAATAAACGAATTCCAAAAAAATGTGAGAAATGACAGAAAAAGCTGGATGCCTGGATAGTCACCCAAGATTTCTCTGCAATGTTGCAGCATCCATCTTTGGCCTACAGGCCTAGCATATCTGACAGACTTACCTGTGAAGCAGAATTTTCTGAAGGGCCTTCATAACTTATCTTGGCAAGGTGCAGCAGTCCTTTCTTTTGTCTTTTGTGTCTTCCTTGTCCATCTTGGACAGCATACTGTCAGCAGTCAAGGCAAAGGCATTTTCTTGCACAGTGGCTAACTTTTGCCACAAAGAAAGCAAACTCTATAAGAGTTTCTTTAATGCCCATCATCTTCTCTGAAGTAGATTGGTGCTGCCAGGAGTAGACATGTCTTATAATCATAAAAAAGAATCTATGTCATTAAAACATTTTAAATGCCGTATTCTATAGATCTCTGAAGTGTTTGAAGATAACCTGTCTATCTAAAATATTGTAGCCAAAAGGTTCCTCTGGTCCCACCCAGTCCACAGTCCCATGGCCTCTTGGACCCTAGTAAACACACAGAGGCTTATATTACTTACAAACTGTATGGCCTATGACTGGCTTCTTACTAGCTAGCTCTTATAACTTAACCCATTTCTATTTATCTATAAGTTGCCATGTGGCCATGGCTTACCAGTACTTTCACATGTTGCTTCTTCAAGTAGTGCTGGTTTCTTTCTAGATGCCACCTTTCTCCTTCCTTTCTCTCTCCTTGGATTTTCTACCTGCCTCTAAGCTGACTTGCCATAGGCCAAAGCAGCTTATTTATTAACCAATGGGAACAACATATATTCACAGTGTACAGAAAGATATCCCCCAGCAAAATATATTTCTGTTTGACCTTGAAGACATATCTAGCATGACTACAAGTTCAATTATAACAGGTGAATAAATGGTAATTTGCATTTCTTTATATACTAATTGTTGGTAATAATAACTTTCAAGGACAAGCAATTTGTATTGCATTGTTAAATGAGCTGTATAGGTACAATACTGTACATGTAATTGTAATCTTGTTCAATGTATTTTCTAACAAACTTAATCTCAAATTTGTATCAATATACAAAATTTGTATACAGTATACAAAAATCCAATCCAAAGTAAAATATTTAAAACTAGTAGTTGCTTTCTAAAAGTAGATTCAATAATCAGCCTTTTAACATATCATATCCATATTCTCCCCTTTTTCTTTTCAGAGTAGATTCAACAATCTACCCTCTATCTATCATTACTTTATCTTTTTCTTTTCAGAGTAGATTCAATAATCTACCTTTTATCTTATATCTATATCCTCTTTTTTGTTCTTTTTCTTTTTTTTCCAAACAAGAATCCTAAATCTAATCTCATATATATAGCCTTTCCCTGACCATTAACAATAACAACTTATAACCAACCATCCTGAGCAATAAAAATTACACATAACCAATTGAATGACCAAAAACCACACACCCCACATCTTGGGAATGTGGGCATCATGTTTTTAAAATTACTTCCTGCTGTCTGGGGAGCAAAGGCATCTTTAGGGAATCTGAAAAGAAAAATATTGGGTTAATTGTCAAGTCCTGGGAGAGGTAACTGTATCATTTGTTGTCCAGTTTCTATATAATGGGAAAGTGCAGGGCTTGTCTCAAGTACTTTCATGTGTAGTCTGTGAGGCTGGATAATCTCAGCTAGCCATCTTGAAATTGTCCTGAGCAGTTCATAGTCCAAAGCCGATCTTTGGGTGGTGTTTGTCAGGTTAGTGGTATTATCATCGTCCTGATAGAATTATCATTATGGGGCCCCATCATCTTTTTGGAGACTTCAAAGTCACTGTTAGCCATGGTCATGGTTCACTGCAGAAAACTGATAGAGACTCAAACCCAAAATCATGTACAAGAAGCTAGATGAGGCCTTTTTTCTAGGATTAGTTAGGACTCTATATGACCATTAATATCATGACAAAAGGTTAATATATATATCACAAATTTTGATATAAAATTCATACCTTAAGAAGAGTTTTAAAGAGTCAAAATAAAACCAAAGAATTATGATATTAGTAGCAATAGAGTAGTCCCTTAATTTTGATTTTTCTTCTGTCCCATATCAGGCAGCTCTTCTGACATGAAACAGAGATTTTGCATTTTCTTTTAACAGACGTGCTTGGGTTCAGAGGAAAGACCCACACTCCAACTCCAAAGCCAGCTTTAATTTTTAGTTGAACTGGGGCTACATAAAGACCATTTTCATTATATGTCTGTAGAGAACAGCAGAAACAAACATTTAGGAAGAATTATAAAATTTTATCCTGTTAGATATGTGATATACCAATAGGCAAGTTTGCTCTTTTGCTTGGAACATTTTTTCTTGATGATTTGTCCTTTTTCTTCAGATGTCTCATTTGTCCAGTGTTCTTCATTCTCCTGAAATATAAAAACAAAAACCCTTCCCCAACCCTAACTTTGGGGAGGTTTCCTTTTGGTAAGTTATATTTGATCAAATGAAAAACATTTGTTAGTTGTATAAGTTAATTTACATTGAATAGTCAGGCTGGTTGATAAACTATCACCTCTTCTAATTAAGAGCTCTCTCTTGTTCAAATCAAACCTTTATCAATTTTGATGGTATCAGTAGCTTTTCTTCTCATGTGGAAGTAAAAGGAAAACCTTGTCCCCACTGCAACACATATCCTAATGTCCATTCTGAGGTCAGTGCATCTTTAAAGTACACAGGCTGATTTAATTTTGTAGTTTTTTCTATTATCCAATATTTCTCCGTAGCTTTTGTTCCTTTCTCATTAGCACTGAGAAAATTCAAAGTTAATAAAGCATTATGTAATCATTTCTTGGGTTTTTGGTTACCCCTTTCTGTTTATTTAGCATATCTGTTAGAGTTTGATTTGGTCTTTCTATGACTGCTTGGCCTGCAGAATTGTGTGATGTACCTGTAATATGCTTTATATTGTAATAAGCAAAAAACTGTTTCATTCTACCAGAGGCATATGCTGGAGCATTGTCAGTTTTAATTTGTACAGGTATACCCATGAAGGCCAAAATTTCTAACAAATGCATGATTATAGAATCACCCTTTTCAGGACTCAGAGTAGTTGCCAATTGAAATCCTGAGTAGGTATCAGGGGTGTGATGTACATATTTCAATTTTCCAAATTCTACAAAAAAACACATCCATCTGCCAGATTTTATTCCTCCCAGTACCCTTTGGGTTACATCCTGCTGGTAGAGGAGTTTGATTGTATAAAGAACAAGGACATTTCCTTATAATTTCCTTGGCTTGTTGTCAGGTTATGAAAAAAAATCCCTTACTATTGATATGTCTTTTACGAAATTTTAATGCCTCCATCATATCTCCTATCAAGAGTATATCAATCTCTTCATTACCTTGTGCTAGAGGGCCTGGCAGACCAGCATGGGATTAATTGTGAGTTATATATAAGGAATGATTCCTATTCTTGATTATATCTTATAACTGAATAAATAACAAAGTTAATTCTGACTCATCAGGGATAAATTCTGCAGTCTCAATATGAAAGACCACTCTTTCAACATATTGAGAGTCAGTAACCATGTTGAGAGCTTCCCAAAACATCCATTAATTATAGCATGGCATATAATTCTGATTTTTGCACATAATTATAAGGACTTTGAACTACTTTACTTAAATTTTCTGATTTGTAACCTGCTTTTCCTTTTTTGTTTGCATCTATAAATAATGTATGGGACCCAGATATTGGTGTTTCCTGTACAATGTGAGACAGGATCCAGTAAGTTCTTTTTATAAGTTTAATTCTATCAATTTTGGGATATTTGTTGTTAATGTCTCCCAAATAAATTACTGCAAGCTCTTTGCCAAGGTTAACTTCTGCCCATAATTTGTCAATTTCATCATTAGTTAAAGGTACTACAATTAGCTGGATCTATTCCTGCTAATTGAAAAAGTCTCAATTTTCCTTTTAAAATCAACTGAGAGATCTTCTCCATGTAAGTTTTAATTTTTTTACTCTGTTTATTTGGTATAAATATCCATTCCAATATAATACTTTGCCTCTGAATTAAAATTCCTGTAGGAGAATGCTTAGAGTGTAAAATAACCAAGATGCAACCAAGCTTTGGATCCAAATGATATACATGTGCATCCTGTATTTTCTTTTTCACAAAGGCCAGTTCCCTCTTAGCTTCAGCCGATAATTCTCCTGGACTATTTAAGTCCTTGCCATCCTCCAAAATTTTGAACAAATTACTCAGTTCATCATTTTTTACCCCAATAGTGGTCCATAGATTGGAAATGTCTCCTAATAATCTTTGAAAGTCATTAAGAGTCCATAATTGATCTTTACTAATTTGTACCTTTTGGGGTCTAATTTTTTTTGTAGACTTGTTTTATATCCTAAATAATTAATAGAATCTCCTCTTTGTATCTTTTCAGGAGTAATTTGTAATCTCCAACAAGGCAACTTTTTCTTTACTTCTTCAAACATCCTTTCTAACGTATCTACATTGGTATCAGGTAGTAAAATGTCAGCCATGTAATGGTAAAGTATAGATTGAGGAAATTGTTTATGCATTACTTCCCATGGCTCTCATACAAAATATTAGCACAAGGTTGTGCTATCTGATATTCTGTGGGAGAACCTTCCATTGATATCTCTTAACAGACTGGGAATTGTTATAATTAGGTACTGTGAAGGCAAATTTTTCTCTATCATTTTCTTGTAAAGGTACGGTAAAAAACCAGTCTTTTAAGTCAATAACTATTATAGGCCATTCTTTAGGTAGCAGAGAGGGCAAGGGCATCCCAGTCTGTAGGGAACCCATAGGCTGAATTACTTTATTAATAGCTCTCAGAACTGTCAGCATTCTCCAATTACTGGTCTTTTTTCTAATAACAAATTCAGGAAAATTCCAAGGGCTGGTAGATTCTTCATTGTGTTGGGCATTTAACTGTTCAATAGAACCAGCTGTTTTAAAGCTTGTAGCTTCTCTGTTGTCAAAGGCCATTGTCAAATCCAGACAGGTTTATCAGTGAGCCATCTTTTTATGTTTTTTTTATTTTTTTAATTAAGAAATTTTCTACTTATCCTACATGCCACCCACAGATCCGACCTCCTCCCTCCTCACACTTCCATCTCTCCCTCCCAAGCAACCCCCAATCCCCACATCCTCCAAATCAAGGTCTCCCATAGGGAGTCAACAGAGCCTGGCACACAGAGATGAGGAAGGTCCAAGCCCCTTCCTGCCGCACCAAGGCTGCTCAAGGTGCCACACCACAGGTACTGGGCTTCCAAAAACCTGCCCATGCACCAGGCATCGATCCCAATCCCCCTGCATGGGTGTCCCTCAAACAGTTCAAGCTAAACAGCTGTCTCCTGTATCCAGAGGGCCTAGTCTAGTCCCATGGGGGCTCCACAGCCATTAGTCCACAGTTCATGGGTCTCCACCAGTGTGGCTGGTCATCTCTACATGTCTTCCCATCATGGTCTCGACATCCCCCACCCGTGGAATACCTCCTCTCTCCATTCAGTTGGATTCCTAGAGCTCAGCCTGGTGAACCAATGTGGATCCCTGCATCCACCTCCATCAGTCACTGGATAAAGGCTCTATGATGACAGTTAGGGTATTCACTAGACCGGTCACCAGAGTAGATCAGTCCAGGCATCCCCTCAATCACTGCCAGCAGTCCAGGGTGGGGTCATCCCTGTGGATTCCTGAGAGCTTCCCTGGCACCCTGCCTCTTCCCACTCCCATGATGTCTTCATCTATCACAGTATCTCCTTTCCTGCTCTCCCACTCTGTCCCTGCTCCAGCTCGACACTTCCATTTCCCTATGTTCTCACCCTCCATTCCTTGCCCTTTGCCATCCCCCCACCCCCAGCCCACTCATGCAGATCCCATCCACTTCTACTTCACTGGGCTATCCATGTGTCTCTCCCAGGGTCCCTCCTTGTCAGCTAGCCTCTACAAAGCCATGGGCTGCAGTCTGGCCATACCTTGCCCTACATCTAGTATCCACTTATGAGTACATACCACATTTGCCCTTCTGAATCTGGTTTACCTCACTCAGGATGATATTTTCTAGTTCCATCCATTTGCCTGCAAATTTCATGACATCATTGTTTTTTACTGCTGAGTAGTACTCCATTGTGTATATGTGCCACATTTTTCTTTATCCATTCTTCAGTTGAAGGGCATCTAGGCTGTTTCCAGGTTCTTGCTATTACAAATAATGCTGATATGAACATAGTTAAGCAAGTGTCCTTGTTGTCAGATTGAGCATTCCTTGGGTATATGCCCAAGAGTGGTATAGATGTGTCTTGAGAAAGATTGATTCCCAATTTTCTGAGAAACCTCCATACTGATTTCCAGAGTGGCTGTACAAGTTTGTATTCCCACCAACAGTGGAGGAATGTTCCCCTTGCTCCACATCCTCTCCAGCATAAACTGTCTTCAGTGTTTTTGATCTTAACCATTCTGACAGATGTAAGATGGTATCTCAGAGTCATTTCAATTTGCATTTCCCTGATGACTAAGGATGTTGAGCAATTCCTTAAATGTCTTTCAGCCATTTTAAATTCTTCTGTTGAGAATTCTCTGTTAAACTCTGTAGCCCATTTTTTAATTGGGTTGTTCAGCATTTTGAAGTCCAGCTTTTTGAGTTCTCTATATATTTTGGCAGTTAGCCATTTTAAAGGTAGGGCTGTTGGTACTTCTGAGAGTTCAATGGCAGTTGTGCTTTGTTTATGTACAGACTAAATGGTTGGTGGCTGTTTTTTATAATATATTATAATATTAATCCTAGAAAAATGCCTTGTTCTGTATTCCCTTTTTGAGATTGTAGGCATTTTAATCTGCGTATTCTACTTCTGTAACAGATCTTGTCCCCAAAGATTCACTGCTATATTTGCTACATATGGCTTCAGGCTTCTTCTCTGTCCATCTGGCCTTCTTCATTCAATCCATCTAAAACTCTGTTTTGCCTGAGATAGGGTTCCAGTCCCTAGAAACTGGACATCTACCTCTTGAAGAGGTCAATTTGGATGCAATGATTTTGGTGTACTTATAGTCACATCTACACCAGTGTCTACCATGCCCTCTAGAACAAAGCCATTAATTCCAAGTCTGAGAATTTGTCTTTGTTCATTTATGGAAGTCTGCCAAAATATTCATTTTAGTGTGTTCTTTGGAACTTTTGATTCATCTATCAGAGCTGTTCTATCATCCAGTGCAGTATCATTCTTTACATTAGACACTGGGTTATCTAATTGTCCTGGAGAGGGATTTCCTCCAGAGTGGCTGGAAATGTTTGGACCATGTTTGATTTGGGGGCCTGCAAAAGACCCCCCCTGAGGCATTTTCCACTGGTAAAGGGTTGCCTTGTATGCCTATTGTTGATTTGCACTGATTGGTCCAATGTCAGCCTTTGCCGCATTTTCTACATAATCCAGAATGTTGGGGTCTCCCGTTTGGGTTATTTCTGAAGGGTATATTGCTTCAGGAGCACCCTGTGTACAGTTTCTACTTATATGACCTGGTGTACCACAGTTATAACATTTGGTACACTGAGGCCTTTTTCTACCTTTGGAAATTGCCTCTCCTATCCAAGCCTCATTACTGTAGTTAAGAGACTCAATACCACTAATATATGGAATCCATTCCTCAAAAGGAGCTGATCTGATCTTTAATGGTGTAAGTATTCTTTTGCATTCTGTATTAGCATTGTTAAATGCCAAGGACTCAGTTAATACTTGTCTTAATTCTTTATCTGGCACAGCTTTTTTTATACCTGTGGTCAGCCTTTGTAAAAAATCAGTGAAAGGTTCTTGTGGTCCTTGGAATATCTTTGTGTATAGCTCACTGGGCTTTCCTGGTTCTGGAATTTTTCCCCAAGCATTTAGAGCTGCCTTATGGCATAGGGATATTGTATGCTTATCATAAGTGGCTTGTACATTGCTATCAGTGAAACATCCCTCATCAACAATTTGATCTTGGGAGATCTCAAAACTTCTGGTCTTACCCTGTTTTTCTAGGACCCTCGCTTCCTCTCTCAATCAGCTTTTCCATTGTAACTCCTGACTATATTATAGAACAGCTGAGATTAACTGATTCAAATCATCTGATATAATTCTATTTGTGGTAGACTATGTATTTAACATCTGTTTTACATATGTTTAGTGTATACCAAAGGTAATCACCACTTCCTTAATATTTTCTAAATCTCTCATAGGAATTAGTAGCATCATATATTCCACATATGGCCCAGGATGCCTATCATCTGTTGGCCTCTCATGGATGATGTCAGAATAAACCATTGTATGAGAGCCATCTGGAGATGTTGTGACTTGTATGGCCTTGCCCTTCTGCCTATTAGGTCCCTTATCTTTACTGAGAGTTTCCTCTAGGGCTCACAGACAAGCACCTAAGCTCTATTCCAGTGAGTGAACCTACTCTGTTGTAAGGGATTCCAGAGATTTCATGGAATCATGAAACCTTTTATGTTCTTTTGAAACACATGATTCCATAGACCTTATTTTAATCAGTTAACGATAATCTTTCCTCCTTATAGAGTATTTGAGAAGCAACAACTTCACCCTAGAGAGTTATTGTTCTATCCATTAATTATTCATATTTATAGACAATACAATCAAATCTGTTTATACATTTATTACTAATGGACTGAAGTTCTTGTAGTAAGTTAGCAGATTTCAAACTAAGGAGTCTGTTATATAAGTTTTTATTACTACCTTGTAAAGCCTGGCTAGCAGATTTTGGAAGAAGAATCTGTTTATTTAGGTCTTTGTTGCTATCTTGTAAATCATTGGTAGCAGATTCCAGAGAAAGAATCTTTTTATGTGAGTCTTCATTTCTATCTTGTAAAGCCTGGTTAGCAGATTTCAGAAGAAGAATCTGTTTATTCAAGTCTTTATTGTTACTTTGTAAATCCTCAGTAGCAGATTCCAGAGAAAGAATCTTTTTATGTAAGTTTATTGCTACATTGCAAAACCTGTATCAGTCCCAATAATGACTCATCTTTGTTATTATTATTAAACCAGTTTTTCAATGCTATGTGAATTACTATAGTAAATACCAAAATGGTGTATATATACATCCCAGGTAGGTCATATATGTCCTGTAAAATTTCATTCATCATACAAGCAAAACAGTTTTTAAAACCTTGTGAAGTAATATTTTATGCCATGTTTTGATATTCAAAATTTGTAAAGAAAATTTTATTACTTTATTTATTTATTAATCAATATTAAGGTGTAAAATGATCAAGTACTCTTATCAGGAATGAAATTTTTGCTTGCTTGTGTTTTTGTCCTTGCTATGTTTTTTGGGGGGGAGGGGGTGTAGTAGCACTGTTTGGCCAGCATGTGTTGGTGGCATAGTGCTAAAGCAGGTCTGTTGCCAGCTGACTGAGGTCCCTGAATGACTCCTGTGAATTAAACACTTACCAGGCAACCTGAGCACTAGGTAGCATTGCTGGGACCACAACAGATTGTATACAACAAATGAGGCAGTACAACAATGAACTGGAAGGACTCAGGCACAGTCACACACCTGGCATGAGCCACCAGTCTGTTTGGCACCAAAGGGTTGGTGATGGTAGTGGTGGGCAGGGGTGTGGTGCTGTGACAGGACTCAGCTGGACTGGTAGAAGCTGGCGAGTGGGTGGGTAGGTGTGCTCTCAAGGGCGAAGCCCCAGGGTGTCCTGGAATTGCAGCTGCTACACTGAACAATTTTAAAAGTAAAGGAACAGTCTGCTGGTAATCTCTAAACAGGTGGGGAACTGTGACCGGATCCTGAGGCTAAAAGAACAGAACTAGGAAGGCACCTAGTGCTGCCTTGTGAGTCACTGGCCAGAGAGTGATTGACTCACATGCTGCGTGGGCTGCCTGGTCTACTGGCTTCCCATCAGGCTGCTGTGTGCAGCTGGTCACTTGAGCAGGGGTCAGGCCCCTCCTGGGGGTTCGGGCTTCTCAGGCTCTGCAGGGCGGATAAATTCACCAGCAGCTGCCTGCATGCATTAGGGTTTGGTCATGCAAGTAGCCCTAGTGGGGACATGGGCCTCAGATCCACGTGAATGGGACAGAGTAGCTCAGGGGTGCTAGCGAGGCTAACCTGCAGTGAGCATACAAGCCTCTGAGCCATCCTGCTGCCACTGCTGTAGAGGCTGTGGGCAGGAGCTACAGGGAGTGTGGGGTCTTTTTGTCACGTGGGCACCCCTTATTATGATCAATCCATGTGAGTTTATTAAAAGGGTAGCAGAATTTATTAAGATGTAAATTGAGGAAATACACTCATGATTACAGAATTACAGACAGCAGAATTCATCCTCTGATCTGACCGGGAGCAATTCCACCTCACAGGCCAGAGCAGGGAAAAGGGGCATGTGACCCTACTCCACTTCTTTAAAAGAGGTCAAGTACAATAACAGAAAGCACTGCCTCCTTTGAGCTGTATAGCCCAAGGTCATGGATGGAGCAAATACCACCACAAGGTGGTGATATACTGTGTACCCTAATAAACTTACCTGAGGATCAGAGGACAGAGCCAGCCACTAGATTAGACATAGAGGTCAGTGGTGGCACACACACCTTTAATCCTATCACTTGGGAGGCAGAGATCTGTCTGGATCTCTGTGAGTTCAAGGCCACACTGGGCTACATGAGATTGAACCAGTATAGGAGAGAAACAGAGCCAGGCAGTGGTGGCACACACCTTTAATACCAGCACTTGAGATCTCATGCCTTTGTTTGGGAAGCACACATTCCTTTAATCCCAGGAAATAATATGGCAGGGTAGATAAAGGCATATAAGCTGTGAGGAAACAGGAACAAACTCTCTTTTTGGCTGACGCCTTTCAGGTGAGGACTCAGAGGCTTTCAGTCTGAGAATTTGTGGAAACAGGATCGGCCACGGAGTTGGCATTTGTGAGGTTGGCTGTGGCTTGTTTGTTCTGCTTCTCTGATCTTTCAGCTTTCACCCAATATCTGGCTCCAAGATTTTTATTATAAGACTATCTAAGATTCCAACTACAGGTCCCTACAACACAGGACAACAACAGGATATCCAAGAGAAGCCCCAGTGAGAGCCCATTATTGACAGGGTAGCAGGAGTGCCTCGAACCAGACCAATGACAATGGCAATGAATACTTGCAAGGAAAGATGAGAGGACTAAAGGCTTAACTGTGTAATTCAACAAGCCACACCACAGCTTCCAGGGTGAGACTCTTCTCTTTTTTTGTGTGTTATGTTGGTTTTGGTATGAGTTTTTTGTTATATTTTTGTTTTTATTTGTTTTGTTTGCCTTTTGGTTTTTCTTTTAAACTTTGTTTTGTTTTTGAGGGGGAGGTTGCAAGGGTGAAGGGAAGATATGGGGGGATAGGGGAATGGGTAGGATTGGGATGCATGATGTGAAATCTGAAAAGAATCAATAAAAGTTTTTTTAAAAGTTGCATATACAAGGCCACCAAATATAGTGCCACTCACAATTGGTAAATCAAGATAACTAAATGCATTTGTTTCTTCAAGTCTGTAATATAGTTCACACCATGGGCTTTCAGTACTCTCTGGGATCCCAGGAGAGGGAGTGATTCAAAAGGTTCCAGTAGCTGAAGGTGCTAGTGAATGTGAAGGTGCTGGAGAATTCAAAATCTCTTCCAGATACTTAAAGATTCATCCTTAAACTTCTGTTTCTCTAGAACCACATCTGGTGCCAAAAACCTGTGTTAGTGTTCTCTAGTGCGCTCTCTCTCTCTCTCGCTCTCGCTCTCGCTCTCGCTCTCGCTCTCGCTCTCGCTCTCGCTCTCGCTCTCGCTCTCGCTCTCGCTCTCGCTCTCGCTCTCGCTCTCTTGCTCTCTCGCTCTCCCTCACCTCCTGACTTCCCCTCACTCTCTGTTTACTTCCAGTCAATTGGTTGCTTGCTCTGCCTCTTGACCTATGGTTGATTTTATTTAAATGACACAATCTCAGGGTTCACAGTGTGACCAGAAATCAAATGACATTGTGGGGTTTATTGGAAAGACTTACAGGCTGCAGTTGAACTACTCCAACAATGACTAGCTGTGAACAGAAAGTCAAAGGATCTAGTAGTTGCTCAGTTCCACAAGGCTGGGTGCCTCGGCGACTCTTCAGTATATGCTTCAATCCTGAAGACATAGGCTCCAATGTCAGTAAAGATTTGGATGTACCAGCAATTTAGGAACAAGTAGGCAAAGAGCAAAACCTTCCTTCCATGTCCTTATACAGGCTTCAGGCAGGTGTGGCCCAAATTAAAGGTGTGTGTCTTCCTGCCTCGAGATCCAGATCAAAGGTGTGTCTTCCTACCTCAGCAGTCCGGAGTAGAAATGAATTCATATACTTCAAACCAAGCAGAATATCTCTCAAAGGAGTGCCCTCCATATCTGGATTTTAGCTCATTTCAGATATAGTCAAAATGACAACCAAGATTATCCATCACACTTTTCTGAGCCCAGACTACTTTCTTTTAGTGTTTCCTACAAAGGAATCTGGAGGTGTTTGAATGCCGGGTGTTGGTGATGTCAACAACAGGATAGGAGCAATGGCTTCTTCCCAAGTTACAAAGAAGAGCCAATCTCTTAGTTGCTGATTCATTTGAGTGGTAAAGTGAAAGTCTGCATTGTTGCAGACAGTCCTCATTTGCCTATACCCCTCTCTAAAATGGGTCCACTGGAGAAGAGAGGGTGCTGGCTGAGCTTCTCTGCTCTTTCTGAATCTGAGTAAACCTAGGTCCTTGGGGCTTTTACTGAACCCATTCTCATTAGTTTCCTGCATCATAAGCTGGAGAGGCTGTGGGAGCCTTAAGCTGACTCCACAAGCAACTCTCTGTTTCTGGGTTCCTATCCTGCTTTCTCCTGGGTAAGACAGAAGACATGACAGTTGGATCTCAGCAGTTATTTTATTCCCATGAGGTTCAAAGCCACAAGATTAAGTGGAAAAGGAAGGGCTGCTGATACCTCCCAGGAAATATCTGCTAATTGAAATGAGGAGAGCTTCTAGAAGGGCTGAATGTTGAGATCCTGCCCTAGTCATAGAAGTCAGAGGGATCCTGAGACCTTGGCAGGGGCCAATGCCCCCTGTGCTGTGGAGGAGGTGGAGATCATAGCTGCAGGTCTCTGGCCTGTGACCCTGGATCCTTCAGTGTCAGCCAGGCTCTGCCCAGCCCTTGCTATCTGATGCTGGAATGTTCCCACCATCACTCCTTGCCTCAGCCTCCCATCTGTAAAAATAGCAGCTCCCACTGACTGGCAATTTTTACAAATGTTTGCTGCATCCTCTTTGGATCCCTCAGATAAAGGATCCCTTATCTACCTAAACATCCCTGCCCCGGTGGCCACACTTCCTACTGCACACAGGGGCTCCACTTACATGCTGCCATGATTTCAATGTGAAATGAGCAGCCAAGATTCATTTGTTTGAACTCCTGATCCCAGCCTGGTGGTGATGTGTGAGAAGACTAGAATCATTAGAAGATAGAGCCTGACTGAAGGAAGTGGATCACTGGGAGAGGACCCTGGGGTCTATAGCCTGTCCCTTTCTTCTGGTCACTCTCTGATTCTTGACTGTGGATGCAATGGGACCAGATGGCCTCCTACTCCTGCCCAAGATGCTTTCCTTGCCACCATAGAATATTTCCCCCTGGAACTGTAAGCCAGACTAACTTCTTCCTTATTTGGTTTCTAGGCAGGTATTTTGTTGCAACAATGAGCAAACTAAAAGTGGTGTCTGCAGGTCTATCTAGGCAGACATTCCGCTGTTGTGACATTGCCAACATCTTGGAGTGCTGTGGGATGGTCTGTATGTCAAATTACTTTGATTGGTCAGTAAATAAAACACTGATTGGCCAGTGGCTAGGCAGGAAGTATAGGTGGGACTAATAGAGAGGTGAAAAGAAAGAACAGGAAAGTGGAAGGAGACACTGCCAGCCGCCACCATGACTAGCAGCATGTGAAGACGCTGGTAAGCCACGAGCCATGTGGCAAGGTATAGATTTATAGAAATGGATTAATTTAAGCTATAAGAATAGTTAGCAAGAAGCCTGCCATGGCCATACAGTTTTTAAGCAATATAAGTCTCTGTGTTTACTTGGTTGGGTCTGAGTGGCTGTGGGACTGGCAGGTGACAGAGATTTGTCCTGACTGTGGGCCAGGCAGGAAAACTCTACTACAAATAGCGCCCAATGTGTTGGCAAGAGTTTCCACCTAAAACCTGAGTAAAAGGATTCTAAAACAGAGCTAAAAACAGTTCCTAGTTGTCTATTTCAAGCTAGCAGCAGCCTGCAAGCTTGAGCTGCTATGGTGGGATCCTGGCATTTGCGCTGGACCTGCAGTATAGTGGGAATGAGGCCTCTGCAAGTGGCACATTAAGGTGCGTGGTAGATTTAGCCTTTGCTAGTACAAAACAAAAAAGGAGGTTTCTGGGCTACACTCTGCTTTGATAGAAGCATAGACCCACTATTTCTGAGAGCTGATGGCTCCCAGAGCTGGCAGAAAACATACCACCGCCATGTTGGGAAGCTGAAGTGGGTGGAGCCAGCAGCCACAGTGCCGTTTCAGGCTTAGAAGACTGCAGTTTAAAGCAATAGGCTCAAGGTAATATAAAAAATAAGCCATGTAAAGATGGCTACCACACAGAGAATCTGGATTATGTTCTCTTTGATATTTGTAACTGAAGAAAACCATTTGATTGCAAAAGCTGTTGAGTTATGCCAAAATGTATATTTTAAAGGTACCTTGACTTCAAAATTTGGATGTAAGGATGTGTGGCTTTGAAAAGGAGGCTCTGCTTTTGTTTCCACAGAAAGCCAGAGGCTATGGATTTGTTCCAGATTAAGATACATCAGGTTTGACCAGCCAAGACCCCCTGAAAGGTCTCCAATGACACCATAGCCCAGATGATCCAACATCCAGAATGGTTTCAAGGCAACTGGCTCAGACAATACACCCTCACGGACTACTCCATAACCCTAAAATTTTCTTTGTATCCCCATAAGATACAGTGCCCCCCTCCAGCAGGAAGTAGTAAGAGAAGCTACGCCCAAATTCCCAAATATACCAAGGTGGCTTTGGAGATGTGTAAAGGTTAAAACCTTCCTTTTTAAGAAAAGAAAAGGGAAAGTGCTGTGGGATGGTCTGTATGTCAAATTACTCTGATTGGTCAGTAAATAAAACACTGATTGGCCAGTGGCTAGGCAGGAAGTATAGGCGGGACTAATAGAGAGGAGAAAAGAACAGGAAGGCGGAGGGAGACACTGCCAGCCACCACCATGACTAGCAGCATGTGAAGACGCTGGTAAGCCACGAGCCACGTGGCAAGGTATAGATTTATAGAAATGGATTAATTTAAGCTATAAAAATAGTTAGCAAGAAGCCTGCCATGGCCATACAGTTTGTAAGCAATATAAGTCTCTGTGTTTACTTGGTTGGGTCTGAGCAGCTGTGGGACTAGTGGGTGTCAGAGATTTGTCCTGACTGTGGACCAGGCAGGAAAACTCTAGCTACATTGGAGCCTCAAGTATAACTTAGACTTCACCTTCCAGCCTGGTGACCAGTCCACACAGAAATCCACACACTTACTTCACTAAATTACATGTTTTTCATATGTTTATGCTCTGGTTTTTGCTCTGGAATGTCACCATACAGTTAACAAAAAGAAGTAGGTCACAACCATGTTATAGCCTGAGTGGTGTTCTGTATTGAAATTTCCTCTGAGAAATAAGTTATTCCACTAATTTAAAATTTGGCCTCATTCAGATTTTCAGTACATGGGCCAAGCACAGTCAGATTCTTTCCCTAATGTAGCATGAATGACTTCTAGCTCATTTGTCCATTGGTTGGTTCTTATCCCCTCTGAAACTCTGAACGTTCAGGTTTTCCTGTCTGCTTTTGTGTAAGCATTTGGATTTTTACAACTCCCATCTGTACAGTGTATTAAACTATTCTTAAAGTTCTGTGGCATTTCTCTATCCCACAGGTTTAGATTCTTCTATACATCTCTTACAAATCTGCTCCAAAGGCACAAAGACATGGTCAAACATCCCAGAGAAATGGACCTCACTCTGGTATTTATTCTCTGCATCAAGTGTTTTCTTGTCACTGTGATCAAAGACTTAACAGAAAGAACTTAACGCAGAAAGGGTTTGTTTTGGTTCCAGTTCAGAGATGTAAGCCTGTCATGGTGGGGAGGACATGGCATCTGGTGGGGCACAGTCTGTGGTGGTGCCAGCATTTAGCATGCCTCGGTCATATCTTGACAAATCAGATAGCATTAAGTGGACCCAGAGAGGCATAGTACTGTGAAGACTGGCCCCCAGCAACCTTCACCTGCTAGGTCATCTGCTCTCAATGGTTCCACAGTCTCCAACACAGTTTTACCAGGAGACAGCTCGGTGTTCAAACATTTGACCCATGGAGAGCATTGCAGATTCAAACTATAGGAAACCTGTCAAGACACCAAGCACTGCACCAACAGTTACTGTCCCTGAGTTGTAAGCTTATCCAGACAGGGTCTTTGTGGGAGAGGTGGAATGTCCACAAATCTTGCCCCAAGAAAACTTTCCCATCCCTTTCATAGCACATAGGGGAAGTGATAAAACCCAGTTCAGGAAGATACAGACCTCCACACTATTTAAACAAGGAAGAGGATAAGACTTCTTTTATTTTGGCTAGTGACTAGAAGTGAGCTCATGCCTGGGATCTCCTGGTGCTGAAGCTCAGGGATAGCATTTTAAAGGAAAAACCACAATTACATAAATTGTAAATAAGGGTCAGTGTAATCCTGGCTCTGGCCCTTGCTTGCTACATGGCCTGGATGAATCACTTTGCTTCTGTGAACCTTTGTTTCTTCCTCATGGCATATGGATGTGGTGAAGTATTAAGACCTCTTCAGTTGCAGCCTCCCTGATAGAAGTGTAATCAGGAACCCTGTGTGTCAGGAGGATGCCTGACCTCCCCAGGGAAACTAATATCCCTGTAGTCTGGATGTGATGTCCAGGAACTGATTAGCAGTGGGAGGGCTAAATGAGGCTGGAGAGTAAAAGAGATTGAGATTCCCCTCAGGAAGAGACAGGCAGGAAAGGCCATGGCCACATGAGCTTGTCTGTCTGTGCTCCTGGGTCTCATTAGATAGGGTGGACCACATTCTGCACCAATATTCACAATCAGAATGAACCAGCCACTCAGTTGCAGTGTCATACACACACACACACACACACACACACACACACACACACACACACACACACACCCTGCCAATAATTCCTAATGCAAGGACTGAAGAAAATCACATACCAGGGTACAATTAGGATTTTAATGCTGGGATGTTGATAACAGGAGAAGAAACCACTGAGAGAAGAAGAGAGTCAGGGAGAGTCCGTCAGTTAGGCACAGACAGACCTTGTGTGGACAATGGTAGCACTTTCTACAGAGAAATGCCACCGGGAGTCAGATGAAGCCATTAGGATTAACCTGGAATGAGAACACAGGGTATCAGGACATTGGCTGTCACAGCAGCAGTAGGAGCTGGCTTTCACTGCCTATTGAGTAGATCCACAGAAACCTGGCATCACTATATCCACTGGTTCATGAAGTGCCAGCATGGATTAGGCTGTGGAAGGAGAGAGACAGCTGAGATTTGTGGTCTTGTTCTCCCACCTCACCATGACCCTTCTCATTTCTTCCTTGGGAGCAATGATAGATGGGAAAAGGTTGAGTAGATGTGATGCCCACAAGGCCCAGATCTGTATGCGGGACAAGGACAAGTGTCTGTGCTCAAAGTTAGGACTCAGACAAAAACTACCAGGATATTCATTTAGTAACAAAGACACTAGCTGAGTTGGCAATAGATCCAGGCCCACGGTTCAGGGTGTACTCAAACTCAGAGCTCATCCCAGAGTCAAGTCAGGTCTCAAATTCTCTTGTTTTGTGACAGAAGCAAAACAACACTGGCCCTGGCTTCCTGACGGGCTGCTGTGCACCAGCCCCAAAGTCTACCTGTGGGGTTTGATGAGAACTGCCACCATAGGCTCATGTGCTTAAATATTTGGTCCCTAGTTAGACAAACTGTTTGGGAAGATTAGGAGATGTGCCCTTGTTGGAGGAGGGATGTCACCAGGGATAGGTATTAAGATTTCAAAGGCCATGCCTTTCTTAGTTTTCTAAGCCTGGTGATTGTGTCTCAATACATGAGCTCTCAGCTACTACTCCAGTGCCACGCCTGCCTACCAACTGTCATGCTCCTCACCATGATGTCCATGGATTCTACCCCTCTTGAGTTGTGGATCCCAAAAAATTCCTTTCTTTTATAATTTCTCTTGATCATGTTGTTCTGTCACAGCAATAGAAAAGTAACTAGAACACTATACAAGCAGGGTGTCATGACATTCCTCCTTCTGCTTCTTCCCTTCAGGTGAAGACTGGTAACTGTCCTGTTGGTAGATTAGCTGAAGGAACCAAGATCAAAACCTCAGTATTTGCCATGGGAAATTGAACAGAAGCCTACTGAACTCATTACCTCCCTCTTGTTCATTGCTTTGTCACTATGACCTCAAGTATGCCACTGTTCACCTGAAAGTGGGTATTGACAGTGCCCTGAAAATGAGTAGTGACTGTGCAGACTCTCTTGAGGACCCAATGAGGTAGTGCATGCAAGAGATACAAAGACTGTGTAAAGGGACATAACCACAGAAGGGCCAACTCCAAGGCCTGACACCGTGGGTGCCTGATTCCTGTTGCCCCAGCAACAGTCATGAGGAGCATAAACCTCAAAGGAGGCTCCAATGAGGGGAAGAGAAGCCAACAGCCCAACTTGGTCAGGATTCAAGGTCCCTGCCTTGGGAACTCCCACAGCTGTCTTGGCCCATGGAAAGCACTCCAGTCCCCAAGCTGTGACTTACAAAGGATGTCTTGAGTAAGATTGACATTCAGGTTGTTGAAGAGGAACTGGAGCACAGGACATATGTGAGAGCCAGATAGAAATGGAGAGAAAGAAGAGGGGGAGAGATAGAAAACAGATGAGACTTTGCCTGCAACACAATGACCATCCTCCCCTGAGAGAGGGATTTATTTCTAGGACCTGAGAACAGTTAACCTTAGCAACCTGTAACTATGGAATGTAGCAGCATGAACCAGATCTGTCCCAGGATGCTAAGAACTAGCATCCAGAACCTTAACACACCAAACTCCTTAAATCTTGAACTCTTGAACCCTGGAATTTCAAGATTTGGGGAGCCCAGTCAAACTTCCCTGCAGAATCCCATTCACGGGTGCTTAAACACAGTTGTTTAAATGAAAGTGTGTTGATTACAAGGAAACATTAGCTAAAGTGTACAGGTGGAGCACGGATGTGGTAAACAGCTCAAGGCATCATTTGTGATTTCTGCCTCCTCTCCTCTCTCTGCAGTCCAGCTACTGAGGGGGGAAGGAGGTGCCCACAGACTTCCCAAAGACAAATCTGGACCTCACAGGAGACAGTGTCCTGAGCACACAGTCACACCAGCAGATACCTCTGTGATCCCCACCAGGCCTGGCTCTGGGTGCAAAGAGCTGGGGACTTACTTGGTTTTGCAGCAGGCTTGTTATTTGTAAGGAGACAAGATACACTATCCAGCATTCAGTTGACAAGGCTGTTTAGTCTGGAAAAGAAGGGACATGCAAAGCTTGGTCAAGAGTTCAGCATAGCTGAGAGAGTCCTCCGGAGGTCAGGCGACCCACAACTCTGCTCTGTGGACTCATTTCAGCTTGTGGCCCAGTGGCCTCTATCAGGATGGACCACCACTGAGCATGTGAGCATCTCACTCCTAATAGCTACCTCCTCAGCGTCTGAGTGCTCATTCCAGCCCTGACACAGCATCCTTCACTCAGCCTCTAGTTACAGAGCACCAAGCTCAGCTTTGGGCACTGGGCAAAAAACAACCAGCCTTTCACCTCCTTCATAACCAAGTCTCACTGAGGTGGCCCCCTCCCCTTCAACTCTCATCCAGTTGTTATCTCCTGAGGTTCCCATCCTGATTGTTCACTGAAGGGAGGATTTTCTCTTCTTGTGCCCTGCTAAGTATGGTGGTCAGTGTAGGGCTCCTCATTTTACTTAAATTTATGATGGACCAAATAGTCCTCTGCCTGCTTTTTCCTCATGACATGTTGCAGGAGACAGAGAGCCTACTCATTTTCACCAAATCCTTCTCTGGGGCTTACAACAATGCCTGCCTGGAAAATAGCAGATTTTTGACTAGAAGAATGAGTGAAGTGGGGCAATGAGATAGCCCAGTCGGCAAAGTATTTGCCTTGTAAGCATGAGGACCCGGGTTCCATCTCCAATAGCTATAACTTTAAAACCAGAAGGAAAAGCCAGTTGAGAGCAAATGCTTATAATCCAGAGTGGTGAAGACAGAGATAGGGAGCTTCCTCAGACAGCTTAGTACTTTGTGATCTCCAGCAACTGACACATGTGCATGTGTGCACACACAGAACACCGCATCTCCCAACACACAACATAAACAACGAACACCTCCAGCTAAATACACAGTGTCCCACCCAGTCTGGTGTTACCCACTATGACCCCACCACTCAGGAGACAGAAGGAGGTAGATCTCTGAGATTGAAGCTAACCAGAACTCTAAAGCAAGACCTTGTCTCAAAATACATATGCACACAATGACAACAGAGACATGTTGTACATTGTCTTATAAGAAAAGAGAAGGAATCTAGTAAAGGCCCTGAAAGATGAAAAGATGCATTGAGTTCAGGTAAGGTGTTTTGTGGTAGGAAAAAGCTTGTCTGAGGCACAGACCAAAAGCCAATATATCTAAAGTAGAGTGAGGACAGACCAGCATCATGAGAGTCTTCTTGGCCATGGATATTCAGACCCAGTGCAACAACATGAGTTTCCTGGCTCTGCTTGGCAGACTGTCGTCCTGTCTTTGATATCATATCAGGTCTTCGGTACAGGGAGCTTGGATGGACTCAAGACATGATTATCAAAGCTAGGAACAGAGGCCATCCCTCTGATTCTGACCAAGGCTTACAGGTGATGTTTCCTTCTCTAGACACTGGATGGCATTACCTCCTCCAACCCCTGTTTGAGCCAAACCTGCTTTATTAAATGCACAATAAAAGATGCAGAGTTTGAGGATCAATTGGAATCAGTGATGGAAAATGACAAGATTGGGATGTCAGGATCTCACTCTAGGAATTTTCCAGAGGGTAGAGATTACTTCAGGACAATCAGGTCCCATGCTAGCATCTAATTTACCAACTGCCTCCCAGTGGAGGTGGATGCAAGGTTAACATCTTCTAAGGCATGAGGCACATTGACCCAATTGAAAGGTACCATAGGTAAATGCATGATTATGGCAGGACATGTCCATCCTCCTGCCTCAGTAGTGGAAAGGAACAGTCCATAGAGCCAGTGTAGATATCATGTCTCTTGAGCACTTAGCGTGTTCCAGGCTCTCAGGTAAACATGTGTATTTTCTCATGTCTTCATCCCAGAAGCTGATTAGTACAGATCTCTACTGTTCTAATACACAGATGTGCAAACTGAGGCCTCAAAAGATGAAGCTGCAGAGTGACAGCACTGATAATTGTGACAGAGGTGATACTGTGTTTTCCACCATGCTTCTTCCCAGGTGTATGAACAGGATGAAAGTCAGAGGTACTAAAGCCTCCCTGAGAGCCCAGCTCTGCTGGGATGGATGAGGCTTACCTGCCCACTATGGAAGTGATGATACTGTCTGCATCACTTGAGCATTTCCCTACGGACAGCGTGGGAAGGCCGGTCTGGGCATTGGTTTCAATAGTGAGTGGAGTTATAAGGTCCAAGGAAATAGCAACACGGACCAGTAAGCCAGTGAGGGGCCTGCAGAAAACAAGAGTCACACCAGGCACAGGTCTAGAAGGCTTTGCAGGCTGCACTGGTTTTCATCTCTGTGGGTAGACACAGTTCAGGGTGTCTATGGGCAATGTTAACATCATAACAGTAATGTCAATGTGTTACATATACTCTACAAAATTTACCAGTTTAAACTAAACTTCTCTGGGCAATGTAACTCTATCACATGCAAGATTTTCACTTGGCATAAGACTAATAATAAAATTAATTGCTAATATTTTATAACACAAATTACCTGTGGGCATTAATTTAAAGTATTATATACCTGGTTTAATCCATCTAAGCATTATAATGTTGCTAAGAGATAAATCACACTCCTTTCTTTTTTAGCACTAAATCCTGGTCATAGAAAAGTAAAGTAACTATCACAGCTCATGGCTTCACAAGTGTATCGAATACAAACACCCCTTCCCCCTGTGTAGGTGATTGAGGCCAGAGACTCACACATACTGGGCAAGTGCTGTCCGTGAAGAATACGCCCAATCTCCAGGGATTCTTTTGCACAGGTTCTTGACTTGGTTGTTTTTCTGTGTCTCTCATTTTAAATTGAAAAACTTTAAAAATTGTATTTTACTTATCCAGGAAGCCTACCCCAAATCGATGAGTTCCAAGTACTGTGAGAGACTCTATCTCATAATTAATCTGGCATACACACCGCATTGAGGCAGTTTCATGATGTTGATCTCTGAACTACACAAACACTTGTGAGTGCACATAAAACTTTATACACACAAGTGCATACATGCAGCATGCACACAAAAGCATATTGTATACAACATTCATTTAATCAACATGGCATGTTTTCACTAGAATGTTTTAAAGATTGGGATTTAGACCTCTGAGGATCCCATCTTTTACAGATTAGGAAATTTGGGCTAGAGGCCAAAGAGTAGCTGGGAATTAAGTGCCTACTCAAATAGTCCATATTACACTCTGCCCCCTAAATCCAAGAAACACATACTCACAGAGGCACAGAGGCATCCAAAACCACGGGCAGCTTCAGGTCGATGCCATTGCCATTGGAAGACAGGCCAGCTTGCAGGTTCAGGAGGCTAAGTTTGTTGACTTGCAATCTGCACAAAATCCATAAGTTCCCTCTTGTCATTCATCCTTGAAGCATTTGCACCTCTCCTCATTACCCTCTTGTCCTCACTACATCCTCTTCAGAAACGTGAGCATCTGCAGTCTCAGGTGCAGTGGACTGAGCCAGGGAAACAATAGGCAGCAGAGACAGAACTTGAACCCAGGACTGTGTGACTCAAAGCTCCATGAAGCTACACTTGGGACTAAGCGGAGTGGATTCCAGGTTCCCATCCCTTGACAGGAACTTGTACTTTTACTCCCAGCTTTATTTGAAGAAGAACAGTGTCATTCTTAGAGAAACGCTCTAGGTACCAAGATACAAGTGGATATTAGGACAAATGGAACAGCTACCTTCATCCTGAAATTATAGACTGTGGGAACCCAGATGTGTGAACTGTCCAAAATGACCCTGTAGCCCTCCTCAGACTTACTCAAGCTCTAATGAACCTTCCCTCAGAACTCCTCAGCTCTCTAGGGGAAGACAAGGCTTATCCATCTGTCTTTAAAACTGAGTACTCAGGTAGTCCCTTTTCTGGGAGCAAAGAAGCACCAACTCACCCTAAACCTTCCTGAGATGAAAGGAGGTTTAATCTGTCAGGGTCCAGGGTGTTCAGTGCTTCTAGAAAATTGTTCTTGACTAACGACCAATCCGTGGTTTCCTGAAGTGACCCCACATCTAGATTCAGGTTCTGAAGGACATCTGTCAAAACAGTCATCAATCGGTGCCTGCACCACTAGGGAATGAGCTCCCATCCTCCTGGTCTCAGAGAAGTCAGTTTTTCTGCACTGCTTCATTCAGTCTCTGCCACAGCTCAGTGAGAAAGTATTGCCACCATATCCATCGTACAGAAGAGGAACCCGAGACTCCTAAGGTTAGGAAATGTGTCCATACAGCTGGGTCCATGCACTGTTTCCAGCATGACTTTATACTAATACAGGTTGAGCGTTTCTCAACAAAGCAATCGATCAATATGCCAAGCAATTGAAATTGATTGTGTATACCTGTTTTCAGTGATAATTTGAGGATCTGTCTCTCTTACTGAGATGATCACACAGGTTTGAAAAACTTAGTCAAGAAATTAAGATAATAAAGTAAGAAATGGAAAAATCTCAAACAAAGGAAAAAACAGAGGGAAACTATTGCTCCAGCTTGTGAACATCTAAAATGTGGGTCACAAAATTACAGCTTGGAATCAGTCCTAGGGAACAGTTATTGACATTAGAGCAGAAGTGTGGAGTGTCCTAACAGAAGATCTCAGAGAATAACCAGGGAATGAAATGAATAAATGGCATGTGCCAGATAGCGTCTGTGAAGTATTAAAAATGTAGGAGTAGAAAATACCTCTACTGTGAAACAAAACAATTACTAACTCAGGAACAAAGAAAAGGAAACAACAACAACCTCTTATTTTTAAAGGTGCCCTGGCTTAACATGATGCTTTAGAATTTTGATTGCGACTCGGTTGTGCCTGCTAATTTCTCCACCATTTGTAACCTGTTTCATTGCATTTGGGTGTAAAGCAGTCTGGCTTAGAATTGTGATATTGTATATGTTTTTGCTGTGGTTGTACAGTGGTGTTTCAGTTCATCCTCCAGCTTTGTCTGCTGAAATCATACACTTGTGAAGACTAGCATTTGTTTCTGTAGACTGCTTTCCTGTTCTGTATTAAGTATCTTTAAGTAATGTTGAACTATTTCACTTGTTCCTTTAAAGCTGTTTGTGATATATATGTATGGACATAATTTTTGGGAAAAAAAGCATTACAATATGAGTTAAGAGTGCTTGCTGCTCTTGCAGAGGACTAGAGCTCATTTCCCAGCACTCTTGTTGGACAGTTCATAACCATCTGTAACTCCAGGGAATCTGACACTCTCTTCTGGCTTCTGGGAACACACATAGACATATACACAGAGATACATATACATAAATGAAAATAAAGTATTAAAAACAATTTTAATCAAATTGATATAATTACAATACTGCAACTTGGCTCTGTGACAGACAGGATCTACCTGTTACAATGATACAGACAAGGCTAACTCAGCTATCATTGCTTAGATAACTCCATCTTGCCACACAACACCCTAGTAGCCTTGACTCTGACACCCTTTTCTTTCTGCTTTGGTTCCCAAGCTAGGGAATAGGAGGATGGCTCCTTTCTTCATATTTGAAAGTTGCCTAAATATTGAGAAGGTTTGAAGACAACATGTGCAGAGCTTTCCTGTTCCTGTAAGAACTGTTTGGCCATTAGCCCTTCTATAGTAGAGAAGAGAGGTGCCATTAAATAGACAGTGGGAAGTTAATAAACATCTAAGCCAGGTGGGTTGATGTCCCATTTCCAGCCAGTCAACACAGACCAATAAGAAAAGTCAAACAAATTAGAGAAACATATGCTAATAATTTTGACAGAACACTTTAGTTAAATTATGTGAACGAGTAGTAAAGACATGAAAACTGAGAGGAATGTTAGGAATCGAGAAATTCAAAGTGAAATGAGTCACATCCTCTCATCTCTGATAATGACAAACCAGTTAAAGGTGTCCAAGTTTGGGCTTGCCATGGAGCAGTGGGGTGAGCTTGGCAGGGGTCTCCGACAGACTGCTAGAGACAGTGGATAGGGAAATACTTGTCATCAGCCACCATAATTTCAAATGCAAACTTCTTAAAATTTTGAAATCTAACTTTGATGAATTTATCCTTTGTGTATATTGGCGAGACTCTATTAGGATATAATGTTATAGCAGCATTTGTTTCTAAAAAGATAAGTGAGTGAGAAAGGAATTGAATTGCTGCATATTTCTCTGTAAGCCACCTATAAAGGACAATACCACTCTCCGCCAGTAGCCTCTGCAATTACAGATTTAGTGATTAGTTTGTTCTTCCTTGGATCAGCCATCTAATATCACCTTTATTGAATCATTTCCAAGACAGAATTCAGAAAGTCCAAATTATTCAGGGCACTGCCAATATTACCTAAAAGTGATGCCGAAGTCCCAGTGAGCAGGCTGCACAAGACAAGGCTCCCAAGCTGGAACATCTTTGGTCCTGACACCTGGATGGTCATAGGAGGAAGAAGAGGAAACAAGAACCCACAGTGAACACCTGTCACTCTCACACTTGACCTTCCTACCTACAAGACAGATATGCTTCTGTTGTTCACAATAGGTAAGAAATGGAACCAGCAGAGATGCCCACCCTCAAGAGTGGATAAAGAAATTGGATCCAAGTGCGTAAGGGAATTTTATTCAGTGAAAAAAGAAAATTGAAATCATAAAATTTCAGGAAATGGATGGAAGTGAAAGTCATTATACTTAACAAAAATCAACCAGACCTGAAAGAAAAATTACCCAATTTTGTATATTGTAAAAATGAGTTTAAAATTTTTTTTGTGTGTATATATATATATATATATGAATATGTTGAATATGTGTCTATGAGATCATAAAACAAGAAGACCCTGAGCAGAGAAGAAGAAATATTAAGGGAAGAGAAGATGCAGAAAAAGAAAGCAAGGAATACATGTGACAGGAAAGTAAAAGGAAGGAGGCAGCCATTAGCAAGGTGGGGTGATGATGGGGAAGGACAGCAGGGGAGGGGAAGAGAGAGGAACTAAGTATGTAAGAAAAAGCCACAGCAAACCCACTACTTTGAATAGTGAATTTAAAAATAATAGACAGAACCACATACAATTATGACTGAGGAAAAACAGTCGACTTGTTCTAGAGATGAGCAAGAAGGATGGTGAAGAGAGAGAACCTCACGAGACACATCTAGGTGTGGAGGGGCGGGGCTTGGAAAGCCCAACTGAATCCAGCCTGTGCTCTTTATGCTCAGGTCCTTTGTGCTTACTGCCTTCTCTGCTAGAAACCTATTTCCTCTGCACATTGCAACCTAAATTTGTTGTCTTGCTTCAGTAAAACTTCAAACCTTCCATGAAGTGAATTTGAGACCCCTCCCCAGAGAACAGTTAGAGGCTCCCACTACCTGGCTCCACCAAGCTTGAGACAACACTGTCCTTAGAGAAGTAGCTATGACTTGTGCCACTGTTGAGCCTAGACTTCAGTAAGAAGCCTTTCTCCATACACTGAGACAAGCCATTGAAGAATACAATTTGAACAGTCAACAGAACCCACATAAAAAAACTAGGTTGTCATTACTTTGACACAAAATCATTTATGTCATCAAATTTGTTAGAGTCAAAAGATCCCAGAGCCAGGTGGTGGTGGCGCATGCCTTTAATCCCAGCACTTGGGAGCCAGAGCCAGGTGGATCTTTGTGAGTTTGAGGCCAGCCTGGTCTACAGATCGAGATCCAGGACAGGCACCAAAACTACACAGAGAAACCCTGTCTGGGGGGTCATATTGAGGGAGCCCCTACTCACTGGTTTGAAGAAGGATGCAGCACAGGATATGTTTGTTTCTTTGCACAATCTCCTTGGTTGCTAGGGGTGACAATGGCCCTTATATTGCAGTGACAGGATGAGAAGCAAGTCTGGGTTCCAGGACATTCTCAGGAGACTCCAAAGAAAATGCCTAAGGTTAGCCAATATATTCCACCCCAAAGGTCATCCAGAACACTTGAGTGGCAGTGATGGATGGAGAGGAACTTCTGCCAAGACTAAGGCCCTGAGGCTGCCAAGAAGAGATCAGTTCAGTATTGGCTGAGAAGAAGACCCAGAATGGATTAATGGGGAGGTAACTAGATTGTGGTCATAGAATAAGTAGGGTAGAATTGTGGTTCTCAAGTAGCTCTGTACATCCTTATACTCACTTGCACTGCATCTGAGTCCCCTAATCATCTCTCCTAGGCACCGCCATCCACTGTGAGGGATGCTGTGAAGAGGCAATAATGACATCTCCCTACCATATCACTGACTCAAGCATCTGTATTTTGAAGTAGCTTTATATTTGATTTTGTTTAATCCCTCCTCCCAAGACTAATGTTTCTAAGAGCAGAAAATTACTGCAAACCTAAAAATAAAAGGAGGAAAATAAGTGGATTTATGGCCACTGTGCTGCCGTGGGGTAGTCATTCTTCTTTATGGAGTCAGCAAGGATGACTAAATGATTCAAATCCTTCCTACCTTGAAATCAGACATGTTTATAGTATGGCTCTGTGACCCACATGTTACCATTGGACAGAAGGCAAAAGGTGTGTATGTACAAGCCAGTATGGTTGTGGGTCGAGGGGGAGGAATCCAGCTCCCCTGGTTTTAGAGACTGCACCAAAGATGCTAAAAGGAATTAGGATTTGAGTTTGTAATTCATAGACTCCATGTGCCTTAGGGTTACTGGATCCATGTCCTCAAATAATGCTTTTTTTTCTAACTTTCTTAATTTCTTAAAGAAGAACCAATTTCTTTATTGGTTTCATTCTCTGGTAGATTTTGCCAGATAACTGTAACTGAAATTTTTATGAATGAAGTGTGTATGAATGAAGGGTGTATGTGGAAATAGATCTCCCAGATAGGTAGAGAAGTATCTTATTTCCATAGGTGAGAAGCTAGAGTAATCCTATGGCATGGAAGACATCTTTTAGGTTGAAAATGTGTGTTTTGCTCATGCTAGCCCATGTCTCTTCTTGAATAAGCAGGATGGGTCAGTGCAAGAGGAACTTGCTTCATGGGCCTAATGATGCCTGTTTTTTCTCCTAAACCCACAGAAATGTGGAACTAGGAAATGACTCCTGATAGTTATCCTCTGACCTCAACAGGTACATGGTCACATATGTACCTGCACTCACACATGAACATCATACACACACAAACACAAAATAATAAATAGAAACAAACAAAAATAAAACACGGATGTTTCTTAGGTTAAATGGATTGTAGACTATGACCAAAGTTGTTGTACAGCCTCCCCAGGATGTCAGGGACAGAAACAGCTGGACAACAGGACTCACGGGTGACCTCCATCTCACATTTGGTGAGCTTGCCCCACTCTGAATTTCAGAGCCCCAACTCCACCTCCAAACCCTGTGGCTCATGTGCACAGCCCTTCACAGTGTGCACTGCAGAATCACAGTCCTCTATAAGCAGACAACTGGCAATGACCACTGTCCTTTATTTGCCACCAGGAACTGTCCTTCTTTGTCTTGTTGTATTTCCAGTGACCTTGAAGGAGGTTCAGACAGGAAGGGGCTTTGCTGAGATGATTAGGCAGGGCCTATGCCCTCACTAAACACAGAAGTAGCTGTTCCAGGACATAGCCTCTGGGGGTGGGGGGCAGCAGTGAGCATCCCCTCCACTACTCCCTGAGAGTAGATGCAGATATTTGCTGCTTTCTGGGCTTCAGGTTTAGACATACTTCTTCACTGAGCCTGTTATTTGTCAGGAAGTTAGTTGAGAGCCTCATTTTCCAGTTAAAAAAAAAAGAGGTTTTTTTTTTTTTTTTTAGACTCAGTTGCTGCTGAGGTCACACAGAGTAAGAAATCCACTACCTGGATCCTTCCACCTGCATGAGGTTAAGGCCAGCTGGCAGGGCACGACTGTTCCTAGGCTTGTACATCCTGTTTCCTGTTTTCCACAGGCCCCATTGTTTGAATTAGTCCCCAAGCCCTGGGCCCAAGTCAAGCCAGAACAGCACAGACAGGTAGGACCTCAGCCTTGGGCTGTGGGACAGCACAGAGCTGGGTCACTGCAACGTAGTAAGCCCTGAGAGCCTGTCCTTAAACTGAGGTGACCGTAGCAAAGAACATTATGAGTTATGACCTTGTCATTCTGGGAGCTCAGGTAGTCAGAACCCTACTGTCACCTTGCCATGACTTCCTTCTGTATGCAGACCCTCTTCCTGTCTGCCTGCCACCATGTTTCACAAACCCATAAAAACCCTGTACCCAGTTATGGACACAAAGCCAAGGGCCATGCTGAAATCTTGTTAAGAGGGGTTTTCACAGCCCAGGAACACAGTCTGTGTGTCCTGGAGTTGGAGTTGTGACCTCAAGCCTGTTGCTGGGCCTGCCCAGAGTTGTCTCAGCTGTTACATGGGTGAACATTTTATACCTGGATCTCCCTGGCATTATGGGCAGTCAAGTGCCTGGGGCATCATGAGGGTTGTGAGGAATTTGCAGTGGTCTGTTCAGGGCCTGTCCCTGGAACTGGAAGGACCTAGGTTCAAATCTTCACTCTTCCCACTGCTGGCTGCATGACCTGGGGTGGAGCTTCTTCCTTCTCTGTGAAGTGATACTGGAATCTGCACCTCACCTCCCTGCAGAGAAATGTGCAGAGAAAACAGGTGGGAACACATGTGAATGTCCTCACACTGGGCAGGCTGTGCACATGGCTGCCAGTAAAGTCTGCAATTACATGACATAATGTGGACAAAGGGCTTTGGTTAGGGAGAGGTTGGGCTGTTAGAGGCCATCCCAGGTCTGTGCTGGCTGACTGCTAAACACTTGTCTATCAGGGGGAAAGGATAGGCTATAAGGGTCATGGAATGAATTTCTCATTGCAAATTTCCTGTAAAATATTAAGGATTATCTGTCCCACACTAGGACTTCATACCCCAACATGACTGCTAATCCCAGACATAACAGCTTCCTGGTACCCCTACCCAAACACTTATGCAAAGAGCTTGTATTTGTTCCCAATCACCACTCAACCCCATTTTGGAAAAGGCTACTGAGACCAGAGAGGCCAAGAAGTAAGGCTGAGGTCATATAGGAACCAGGCTTGGATACAGCTTAGAGGCTCTGCTTCCTTAAATTTCCCTTACCCATAAGGCCTCAGACCATTTTCACAGACAAGACAGCATAAACTATCCTGAATCACTACCCACCAATGCAGTGTTCTTTTGCAGTTTTGCAAGTTCTCTATTGCCAAGTTACAACCCCACTGCAATGCTTTTTTTGAAAGAGAAGGAAAGAGGGAGCACACACAAGTGAGACAAACAGAGAGACAGAGAGACATAGACAAAGAAACAGAGACAGAGACAGAGAGACGGAGAGAGGGAAAAAGAATCCATCCACTTTCCCCCAGTTCTCACAGTTGAACCACCAGCAGGTAAGTCCTTGCATATAAGAAAAACAAAGGTAAAAAATAGTATGTTCAAGCACTGCCCCTTATCGCAGCTGAAAGCAGCAATTAGTGAAACTGTATAGCCTTACTGGCTGAAGATTTTATATTTCACTTTCAGCAATGTTGACACTTTCAGATGGCATATGATTTGTTTACCTAAAACAATGCCCTTGAAGCAGTAGAAATTGCTCAGCAGCAAAGGGCACTTACCAATGTGCAGAGCAACAAGATTTGATTCTAGGACCCAAGTAGTATCTCACAACAGCCTGTAACAAAGATCCCAGGGGATTCAAACCCTCCTCTGACCTCCTCAGTGAACTGCCCACACATGGTGCACATAAACTTATACAAGCAAAAATATTTACATATAATATAAATAATTTATAAAACAAAACATCCCAGCTGTCGTCTTGAATCTGGGTTACACAGAGCCTCCAGGTCTTGGACTGGAAGACAAGACCTAACCAATGGTCTTGTTCACACTTGACTGGGATTTAATTCTTCTTTTTCAGTGGAATGTTTTTTGAGCATTTGCTAAAAGCTTTCAAAGAAACCAGAAAGTGGACCTAGAATAACTTCTTAGGTGGATCTTGGGTCCTCTGAGATGCTGGATGTCAGAGTGTCTTGCTTTTTCCATCTTTTTCTCCACAGCTGGCACCTGAGCTGCAGTTGGGGACAAGTGTTTGTGGGAGGAAAGAAGGGTGAAAAAAAAGAAAAACAAGATGATGAGATGGGGAGAGAAAGGGAGATGGAGAGAGGGAAGGAAAGAATGACAGGCAGGGTATGAGGAAGGAAAGGAGAGAGGAAAAGAAGAAAAAGAGAGAAGAGCTAATGAACAGAGGGAAGCAGAGAAAGGAGAAATGGAGCAAGAGACAATAGTGGTGAGGACAGCGTGCCTGAGAGTGTCTACACTCAAACTGAAGGTTGGACCCCACTGTCCCTGGGCTCTCCATGTCACAACAAGGCTCTGCAAATTTATTACCCTTGGCTGACTGTTTAGCTGCTGGCAATGGGAAGGCTCTGCTGGGAAACCCATGGCCATAGCCAGTTGGCTGAGCTCCTCTGTATACTTGTCTGACTCTCCAAGATTTGGCCTGTATTTTGTCTTTTGCCCTGTGTCAGCTTCCTGGTCCTTCCTGGGGCACTGGGCCCCTTAATGCATCTATCTGTTCCTTCCTCCCTTTGTTCATCCTAGAGTATCTTGCACTGGAACTACTAATCATTTTTATAACTGTCTGTCAGCTTCTACTTGATGCTGAATGATCTGTCCAAGTCAATGATGAAGGTTTTAAGTTCTTGTCCCTGTAATGGGATACCTCCTGGACAGTCAGTGAAGCCCAGTAGTCAGCTCACCACTGATGTGAGCTCACTAGCCTCTTCAGCACCAAGTCTTCTTGGAGAAGGAGCTGAGTGATGGGGAAGGGTCATTGACTCGAAGGAAACAACCAGGCAGAAAGACAAATGATGTATAAGCTTGCTCACAGGTGAGATCTGAAAACAAAAAATTTCCCATAAACACAGAACTATATGGTGGTCACCAGGTCAGAGGAAAAAGTGATGGACACTATAGCATTTACCTAAACTGTTCTAGTATTAATAAAAATTTGGGAGTCAGAAATTGAGATAAAACCTGATGAATCCAAGGAACAGTGGAGGGCTGATGGGTGGACCCTACTCTCTATGTTTTCCCCACCCCATCCAAAAACCCCTGGAATCCCACCCCCCTAGCCCCTCAGTCTATCTTCCTGTCCCTCTCTACTCAACTTCCTCAGTCTTCAGCAACTCCATGGTTAATCTCAGTCAGCCAATCGCTAACTCCATCCTTGATTCAAGATGGCTTTATTGGCACAGTGGGGTGGAAGTGCAAACAATTCTCCCTTTTTGTCTAAATAGAAAGGAAGGGTTTTAAGTCTAGCAGAGTAAAACTATATACAATAAGAACAATTATCAAGTAAGAAACACATTCACAATGTCCAGTGTAGGTGGAAGTTTCTGTCCCACCAGCAACTCCCAATACCCAGCAGCCACTTTCCAAATAATTGACTCAGGAGATTAATATTACTTATAAATGCTTGACCAGTAGTTCAGGCTTATTACTAGCTAGATCTTACACTTAAATTAACTCACAATTCTTATCTATGTCTACCGAGGACAATTTTAAGAGCTATGCCATATTGCCTGCCTGAGTTAAGTTTCTGTTGTCCAGTATTGAGCCACTAACCAGAAACTTTTGACATGCCTGGACAAGTCCTGAGTTATTAGAAAATAACTTAACATTTCCTTATCTTTCTGCTACAGTGACCATTAGTAACAACGTTTTGTGGTTAGGTTGCTTGGTTGGGTTGCTTGGCAACTCAACAGTCCCCTGATCTTTTCCCAAAGAAAGTTTCCTGGTCTGCTTACTATAAAACCCACCTGAGAAAAATAAAATTTTGCAGCTTGATCAGAATACTGTCTTGCTGTCAATTCTTTGTGTCTCTTGTCCCTTTCATTCGCCATTCCCCCTTCTAGGGTCTCTGCTGAAGATCCCGCTGGCCAGGACATATGTCTAGCCACATGGCTTAGTATCTTTTTTTCAATATGACATTCTCATCTTGCTTCCTCTGCATCTGGCTGGTGACTCCTGACTTCACCCTTCCTTTCCCCAGCATTCTCAGCCTGGTGTTCCTGCCTAACTTCCTACCCATCTACTGGCCTCTCAGCTTTTTATTAACCAATGGGAGCAACACATATTCACAGCATAGAGAAGGACCATTCCATGCATTTTCCCCTTTCTGTCTAATCAAAAAGGAAGATTTTAACTTTAATATAGTAAAATTACATATAACAAAGCAGTTACCAAGCAAGAATTGCAGTAAAACTATTAATCCATTTGCATTTGGCAACATTAGAGAAAATACTTAATTATCTGTCTTATTTTGGTGAGTCTAAAGTTTTGTATCTAATTTATTTTCTATTATAACTAAGGAACACTATAATTATAACTATTTTGTCTTCAACTCCATCAAAGACCCCAGAAGGGTGAAATGTTACCTAATGACAGGAACCTCAAGCCTACTGGACAATCACCCAAAGTTCCTCCACAACATTAGGGAATCTAACTCTGTCCTACAGGCCTAGCATGTCTGACAGACTTTTCTGTGAAGCAGGACTTTTGAAGGACTGTCCCACCTTGTCTAGGCAAAGTTCTGCAGTCATGTTCTTTTGTGTCCTGCTCATCCAATTTGGACAGCATACTGTCAGAAGTCAAGGCAAGGGCACTTTCTTCACCCACATAGCTAGCTTTTGCCATAAGGAAAACAAACTCCATATGGAGTTTCTTCAATGTACATCCTCTTTGCAGTAACTGGTGCTGCCAGAAGCAGACATGTCTCAATGTCCAGAAAAGTCTAAGTTCTTAAAACACTTTAAATGCCATACTCTGTAGGTCTTTGAAGTATTTTAAGATTGTCTAATTATCTGAAATATATCTCTGTATGACCTTGAAAACATACCTAACATGACTATAAGTTTGCTATTATAGATGACCATTATTCTGTATTTCTTAATTATATATTACATATTTAAATGAGCCGCATAAACATAATACCACAAACAAGAGTAGGAATATACACAGAGTATAAGAAAAATAATTTTAAATCTGTATCAATAAACCAACATCCATACTAATGAAAATATGTAAAATTAATATTTTTTGGATTAAAGTAGATTCAATAATCTATCCTTTTATCCTATCATTTCTATATCCCCCCTTTTTGTTTCAGAACAAGATCCCTGAGTCTAATCTTCTTAGTTTAGCTTTTTTCCTGACCATTATCCATAACAACTTGTAACCAACCCCCCTAGACAATGACAAGTATTCATAATTTATTTTTGGGAATGTGGCATAGTTCTCTAGGCTATTTCATGCTGGTTAGGAGCACTGGTAATCTTTGGGGGATCTTAGAAAAGTTAGCATAACTGTTAAGTCTTGGCTAGAGTTGTCTGTGAGGCTAGATGATCTCAGCCAGCAGCCTTGAAGCTGTTCTGGATGCAGGACTCAGAGGAAAATGAAACAGATGTGCTCTGAAATGTTGGATCATCTGGGCCATCCATTCCTATCAGAGATTTTTTTGGGGGGGAGGGTCCTCCTTGATCAAATCTGATTTTTCTTAAAACAGAATGAATCCAAAGCCATTTTATTTCCTGTGGAAATAAAAGCATAAACTCTTCTCCAAAGTAACATATCTTTTGACTTAAATTTTGAAGTCAAGACATTTTCAAAATATGTAGGTTGGGTTAATCCAGCAACATTTATAATCAAATGTTTCTTAGCAGCTGTTGCTCCTTCCTCAGCTGTCAAACAATTCACAGACAACACAATAACATACAGTATCCAGACGCTCTGTGTATTTTCCATCTTTACATGGTTTGTTTTATATTACTTTACTCCCTTTTAAGGACTTTATTATTTTAAAACTATATATTTCTTTTTTATGACTGTCTGTACCTTCTCTTTTCTCTCCCAAGCCTATGTATATCTTTAAATGCAATGTGAACTGTTTAGAGGTTGGTTTGTTTGTTTTTCTTCTGAATCTGTCTTTACTGCATATCTCTATCTTTTTCTGACCACATGAGTGTTTAAACTGCTAAGTGGGGATGGCTAGGACTAAAGCAGAAGACTTGGCAGCTGGCTCTGCCCCATTCCTTGGCTTCCTCAGAGTCTAGCTTCATGGTGGAGGTACCAAGAGAGTCATGCTTAATGTCTCAACTCTGGGAAGCTGTTGGGCCCATACTGCCACCAAGGATCATGCACCCCACTGCCCACAAACTCCACTCAAATGCTCCATAACAGGACCTCCCAAATGAGCCTGCCATGAACCAGAATGGACCAGGAAGCTGCATCTTAATGGAGCTGTGCTTCTGCTTGCTGCTAGCAAACAGAGCCTACCCAAGAAAATGTTGCTACCAAGAAGCTGTGCTTGACTCTGTTCTTCTGTGTATTTAGAATCTTTTCTTTTTTTAAGCTTTTAGGTTTTAAGCAGAAATTCTTACTGAACAATTGGGCACCACATGTAGATGGAAGTTTCTGTCCCACCAACAACTCCCAATACCCAGCAGCCACTTTCCAAATAATTGATTCAGAGGATTAATATTACTTATAAATGTTCAGCTAGGCTTATTGCTAACTAGATCTTACACTTAAATTAACCCATAATTTTTATCTACTTCTAGCCACATGGTTTGGTACCTTTTCTCAATATGACATTTTCATCTTGTTTCCTCTGCATCTAGCCGGTGACTCCTGACTGTAGCTGGAGTTTTCCTGCCTGGCCCACAGTCAGGACAAACTCTCTCACCTGCCAGTCCCACAGCCACTCAGACCCGACCAAGTAAACACAGAGACTTATATTGGTTACAACTGTATGGCCGTGGCAGGCTTCTTGCTAACTGTTCTTACAGCTTAAATTAATCCATTTCTATTAATCTATACCTTGCCATGTGGCTCGTGGCTTACTGGCATCTTCACATGCTGTTTGTCATCATGGCGGCTGGCAGTGTCACTCTGACTCAGCCTTCCACTTCCCAGCTTTATTCTCCTCCTTGTCCTGCCTACACTTCCTGCCTAGCCAACGGCCAATCAGTGTTTTATTTATTGACCAATCAGCAACACATTTGCCATACAGAACATCCTACAGCACCTGACTTTACCCTTCCTTTTCCCAGCATTCTTGGCTTGGCTTTCCTGCCTAACTTCCTGCCCAGCTACTCACCTGTCAGCCTTTTATTAACCAATGGGAGCAACACATATTCACAGCAAATAGAAGGACTATCCAACTGCAATACAGTCCATTAGTATTTGACGAATTCAAAGGAAATAACTGATTATCTATCCATCTTGGTGAGTCCAAAGTTTTGTACTTGATTTACAGTCTATCAAAAATATGGAAAACTACACTGGGCAGTGGTAGCACGTGACTTTAATCCCAGCACTTGGGAGATAGACCCAGGTGGATCTCTGTGAGTTTGAGGCCAGCCTGGTCTACAGTGCGAGATCCAGGACAGGCACCAAAACTACACAGGAAAACCCTGTCTCAGAAAAAAAATGGAAAACTGTAACTATAACTATCTACACTTCAACCCCTTTAGTGTGGGGTGTTTACCCAACCACCCCCACAGTTCCCCAGAGTTTTCTTGAGTGAGAGCAGCAGGAAATATTAGATAGAAGGATTTATTGCGGAGAATATCGCGGAGATAAACAGATAGAAAATAAAGGATAGCCTCGAGAGGGCCTGGAACCTATTCCAACGGGGCCCCGACTGTCTCTGCCCCAGGGTTTTTATAGAGACACCAAGGGGTGGAGCAAAAGACCTCCTCCCCCAGCACAGCCAAGTGCAGACCATCTCAGACACCTGCACTCAGGCCCGTGGTCCTAATCATCCTCTATGCGGACCTGCTGGGTAAAGCCACGAGGAACCCGAGAACGGGCTCCCACAGGTCCCCCTTTCTTAATATATAAAAAATAACTATTAATGGCTTACAGCAATCTCCATAGCTGTTACACCTCCCAGTATGGGAGTAGAGGATGATAAAGATGGCATTTCTCTTTTGAATTAGGTCCAAGGTGACTACAGCAGTCTTAGCTGCCTCAAGCCCTTTCTAAACCAAAAACTCTTAAGGCGACTACAAACTTAAAGAATCCCTTAGCTTCATCATTACCATTAACAGGTTAACATAAATATTGCTATACATAGTCACAATTCTCTCAGTCTTACAACTCAAAGCAAACTCTTAACAGAACCATTTGAATTAGCATATATGGTGCTATATATAGTTAACAATTTTCTCCGTCTTACAACTTTAACTGTTAATTATTTGAATTTTCTTGCTAACAGAACATAGGAAAAACTTCAATGTATTCACATCAAACTTAAATATTTCCTTAACTCTACAAAACCATGGTGCATTAATATCAATAGGATAAATATAATTTCTGCAAATATAATTCAACCTCATAACTCCTCTTTTTCTTTATAATTTTTTAAACAAAATCTCAAACCTAGTTAGAAGACCCAAACTTTTCCATTTAAACAGTTCCATTTGTAACACAAAACCAGTCCCAGAAAACAGTTTCTGGGTCATTACTGTAAGTAAACTCAAAATTGTCCCATTGCAATGAAATCTATTGTTCAGTTCATTAAGTCCTAGAATTCAAATGATAAATTCTGGTACTAGCCTTCCAAATATGAAGAAATCCAGAACCAAAATCTTTCTGTAGTTTTATCTCATTTTAAGTTCAAAAAGTTCAAACAAGAAATAAATTCTAGTATTAGGCTTTCACTTCAAAATATGAAGAGACGTTTTACAACCAAAACTTTTTGCAGTTAATTTTTGTTCAAACAAGCATCTCTGAACTTATTCTCAAGCCAGAGACCTTTTTAGGTACAGTAGTATTCTAAACCACACAGTTTTTGACGTTAGCTCAGGTTTTTCTGTGTTGTGTCGATTTTCCACGGATCTCAGCTGCGGATGCCTTGTGCTGGTTCTGGCATCCGCCATTCTTAGCTTCTTAGCGGCTTCTGGAACTTTTGAAAACCGCTCAGACTGACTATGCAGTCTACTAGGACACTTTCTTCCGTGTCTCAGGTTCTTTCAACCATATACATTAAGAATAGACTCACACTTAACATTTACACTTTACAAACTCACATATAACATTTTTTGCCTTGCAAAGCATTTAGACTCACATTCAATATTTACACGTTTTTACAAACTCATAACATTAACATCTACTTATTTATACTCCTGAAGGAAACTATAGAACTACTTTAGCAAATATATTTCTTATTACTTCTTATATATTTCTTATGTTCACCCATCTTATTTAAACTTACATTTACAACGAGCATCTTTACTTCTTACAAGCTTATTACTACATGTCTTAAGACTACCTTAGATACTTCCTGCAAGCCTATATTCTTAAAGGATCTATAGATCTATTTTACAAACTTATATAGGGCTACTATTGGCATACGTTTAACTTCGCAAACACCTAAAGATTTCTTAACACAGATCTAACAAGACAGAATTTCTTCAAACTCACATATCTTATTTTCATCCTTTTCTATTTCTTACTCTTAATTATCACTATCTCTATTAGAAAGATTCTCTTAACTAGACAGGAAGTACGTACATCATTTCTAAAGTTTAGAGTTTATAGTCAGCTTTGTTATAAAACACTGGGATTTAGTGAGTGTTATAGAATTGTGATAGTTGTTGCTAGGGGACTGTAACCTTCCCAGGATGATGCCACACTCCAAAGTTGCCAGTTCTCTCAGCCGTTCCGGACCGGCAGAGATGCACTGTCAGTGGTAAACGGTTTTTAACTAGAGGCTGTCCCTTCACCCAAATTCATAATAGCTCCCCTAAGTACTTCAATTCAGACAAACGTTTCTATTACAGCAGTACTTCTGGTTTGTTTTACCAAAAAACTTCACTTCACGCTGAGGGCGAAATTACCATATTTAGCTGCTGTAAAGCTCTTCGCCAAATACTGCACAGCTATTAGGTGATATAAAGTATTTTTCTAAAGGAGCTAGTAAAGCCAAAAGCGGCACAGCTCCTAACTCTATTTTCTCACTGTTTGCATTAACCAGTGACAAAACCTCAGAAACACTGATCAAGCCACTTTCATTCTGGTTCCTTTATAGAAACATCATTGGAGCTGACCTTCCTTAGTTCCACGCTCCTTACCAGACGCTCCAGTAACCACCGAGCTTCATTCTCCTCTTGTGAAAAAACACAAACATGTCCTCGACCCCATATTAGCACAGGATCAGGACCCTTTTATAATCTCAAGCAGGCATCTTTCCATTTTGCATTACCCTCAGCTAAAGGACCAGGAAGATTGGAGTGAGCTCTAATATGGCCCACAAAGCATGGCAGCTTTCTTTTGTGGAATAGCACTTTGGATTTGTTGAAACATTTTGACTGGATTGTTGTTAGTTCCAGTATTTTTACCAAAACTGTTACTATTCAAAAGGAGTTAAGAACATAGATGTTCTTTCATGAAACATATCCTTCATTAGCTTACTTTGAGAAAAAGCATTTTCAGGATTTAGTATTTTCACTTCACTTCATTAGCTTTAACTCCTGATGTTATCAGCAGCTGTAATATTTAGTATTGATTCCAGGTGAAGCAACTCTTTTGTAAAACAGCTAGATTTTCTGAAGTTTGTTCCCATCTATAAAGCAGTCATTTCTTTTTGAATGCCTATTTCCTTGTCTCCTTATTAGATTTGCAAAGGAATTACTCATTGCAGGCAGTTTGTTTAAAAGGCAAAGAACTTTTTTAATTTCAACATAAGTTTCTTCATATCTAAGACAACATTCAGTGTATAAACTGCTCTCTCTTGCTTTAAGGATTTTAAAATGGCTTGTTTGCTCTTATAGGTAGCTTTTTGTCATCCAACTACCGTAAAAACTTTGCAAAGCTATTAGGGTAAATAAGGCATTTTACCAATGGAGCCCCAAACCGCGAAGCACCTAGTTCTGTATCCTTTCAATTTTTCATTGGAACTGACACTTAAACTCTTAGATGATTTTCCTCCTTATTCTTTTAAAAGCTGTATTTTAAAGTTTACCATGAACGTATTTTCGAACTGACAAAAGTGTTTCAGGGCAATGTCGCCATCTTTAGCGGAAAAACTATCTTTCCCAGAATGCATTTCCCTTATATCAGTCCATAATAATATCAGTCCCATATCAGTCCCTTATATCATTTGCCCATCAGTCATTTCCCATAGTTCTTTTTGGGTCTGAGATTCAACTGGTTCTCTTTTACCAGACTTGCTTACAAATTCTTGCCTGGGAGATTTGAACAAGCATTTTACATTTTCAATTATGGCACATTGGGAGGTTTTTGGTCTCTCCTTAGCTGGCTTTAACAGGTGTCTCTCCTTCATTTGACACTAGCCCCCAAATCAGAACTGCACCTGCCTCGTTAGCTGGCATTGAGGTGGGCAATTTCTGATAGTAACTTTCCTCGGGGCTTGTGTTTGTCTTAGCCAGTCAGTGAAAAACAAGATCGTGTACAACAGCTTTTCCATAGCTCCTTCAGAGAGATTTTTCTCCCACTGATCTATCTCATTTTGCTTGTTCCTTTCCCCCCAGATGTTAGAGCTTCAGGTATCTGTCTGCGGCTCTGTACCTCTGCTAGCTGCCTTTGGAGGTAGGGTTTTTTTTTTTCTCCCCCCGAATCTGCCTCAAATTCTAGCAGCTTTTCACAGGTCATGTATTTTCTGGGGAGGAATATGTCCCTTCTGTTTCTTTGGAGTCTTTTTCCCAGACAGTTCCCAGTTTGGTCTCAGTTTATCCCCTCTACCCCAGAAACAGTTTCTGACACTACAGTAGTGGCTTTTCCTGGTACTGAAGGTAGGGCCTTTTGTCCGTTTGTTTTCGGGGTCTGTGTGGTTTACGTATAGACTGAAAATCTAACAAGGGAGGTTTTTTGCCATCTCTAAACTCCCATTAGGACAGGTGTTTTTTCCCTCAGGCCTTCACCTGGCCCAGTCCCCCAGTGGGTTGGGTTTGCTTGTCTGGGGGCTCAAGGACAGAGCTTATGCCAGAGGCAATCACCCCTTAGGGCTATACTCCCCCTCATCTCACGGGAGTCAGTTGAAACAAAGCTTTTCTCAAAAAGATGCTTTCTTGGATAGAAAAGAAAGCTTTACTCCTAGATAGTTCTGTTCTGCCCTGGCTGGGCTCTTTCCCCAGACAGCGTTCTGACTCGGCAGCACGACTGCTTCAGACAGTTCAGCTTTACTGTTTTCCCAGAAAGGTCCTTACTCTGATAGGAAAGCTTTTTCTCAGATTTTTTTTTTTCAGCTGTGGACCTATCAACCCCAGACTTGTAGGAAAGTGGACAACTGTGCCGTTCCCACTGGCTTTAGTTTTGTTTGTTCATTAGCAATCTTCCCCTGGGTCCTGCACCTTCCTGCCTCAGCTCTGTGCTCCAGGAAGTTTGCAACTGCAGGAACCCTAGTATCCCCGAAATGCACTCCAACTCAGAGATGCTGGCCAGTCGCCTCTGGGTTTTTGGTCAGAAGCGAGGATACAATGCTGACAGTTTGCATGCTTCAGGGGATCTTTGCATTAGGACAATTAGGAGCACCTTTTCAAAGACACTCACTCAGAAACAAAACCCTTGATGCCTCAGCTCTGCTGTAACTGAAAAGCTTGGCTTTTTTGCTTTTCCCAGTAAAGTTTCCTGCCCTTTTGGGCTCTCTGTAGCTCTTTACCCACACTCTCCCAAGTGTTTCCCTCAGGGTACTCTGACCCACTGTCTTTTCCTGGCTTGAAGAGACAGAGCTTAGAAGAGGTTTTTAGATTTAGTCCCTGCCTCCTGCATTGCAGGGAGGATTTTTAAAGCTTGAAAGAGAACTTAGAGAGGTTTTGCTATCTTAAGAGGTTTGTTGTTTTCCCTTAAAGCTAATCACAGGTGGTCCCCATACTAATATCTTCAGGTGATTCTAATTTTTGTCCTTCTGAGAGAGTGAGTTCTGAAAGGCTTTAGTTTTTAAGTTTGAGAGCTTTTGAGAAAGATGAAGGTTTTTTAGAGAGTTTTTCCCCCCAAATTTTCCAAGAAAAGCTTTATAGTTTGAGAAAGATTTTTTTTCCCCAGGAGAAAGACCAACTTTCCCCAACTTTAAACTTTGGCTTTTTACACCCCCATTTTTGCCTCAGGGAGAAATCACTTTCTCCTGCCGCTTGGACTTAGCATTTCAGCTGTCCCCAGGTCAAAAGCTTCCATTGGAAACTTTTTCTTCCCCATAAGCTCAAAGAGCTTTTTTACTACCCAAAAAGCCCCAAAAAAGATTTTTTTCCCAGTTTGCATTCATAGCCCCCAAAGTTAGAAAATTGAAGAGTTTTTCTGTCTAGTTGCCTTACTTATTTTTTCCTACACAATCTTACACTTCTAAGTTTTTACTACACTATATTACTATATTATACCTTATACTTATTTTTCAGATAGAAATTGAGAAAGGGATACAAGATAGAAAATTTTGACAGAAGAGAATTTCGCTGCAGCATCAGACAGCCTTCCAGTCCGTTTTCCTTTTCTCTCAAGGATAAAACCCCTGCCTCTCAATATATATAAAAAATATATATTTTCCGTAACACCGGCATGCCTTATCCACTGGCAGGGCTGACTCAGCACTTTCGCTAAAAACTCTGTAATAAAACTATTTTCCTTTATCTTTAGTCCCTATTACTTTGTCTTTAGTCCCTGTTCATTTGTCTTTAGTCCCCCCTTTTTTTAGTCCCCCTTTTTTTCTTTAGTCCCCTTTTTTTTTCTTTTTTCTTTAGTCCCTGTTCATGGCGCCATTCTGTGGGGCATTTACCCAACCACCCCCACAGTTCCCCAGAGTTTTCTTGAGTGCCAGCAGCAGGAAATATTAGATAGAAGGATTTATTGCGGAGAATATTGCGGAGATAAACAGATAGAAAATAAAGGATAGCCTCGAGAGGGCCTGGAACCTATTCCAACGGGGCCCCGACTGTCTCTGCCCCAGGGTTTTTATAGAGACGCCAAGGGGTGGAGCAAAAGACCTCCTCCCCCAGCACAGCCAAGTGCAGACCATCTCAGACATCTGCACTCAGGCCCGTGGTCCTAATCATCCTCTATGCGGACCTGCTGGGTAAAGCCATGAGGAACCCGAAAACGGGCTCCCACACTTTAGAGACCTGAGAAGGATATAATATTACCTGAGTAAACAGGAAGTGCATAGCAAGCAACTTTCAAAACTGAGAAATGACAGAGACATCTGGCTCCCTGGACAATAACCCCAAAGTTCCTCTGTCATCTTTGGCCTCTCTGAAAGACTTTTCTGTGAAGCAGGAATTTGGAAGGACTTTCCTACCTTATCTTGACAAAGTTTACAGTTGCCTTCTTTTGTGCCCTGCTTGTCCAATTTGGACAGCATACCATCAGCAGTTGAGGCAACACCAGTTTCTTTACCCAGTGGCTAATTTTGCCACAAATGAAAGTAAACTCCATATGGAGGTTCTTTGATGCCCAACATCCTCTTTTTAAGTAAATTGGTGCCACCAGGAGCAGACATGCCTCACTGTCATGTAAAGCCTAATGCTATTGTAACATCTTAAACACCATATTCTGTGGGTCTTTGAAGTGTTTGAAGACTATTAATCTACTTAAAATATGTCTCTGTTCCTAACATGCCTAATAAGTATTGTTATATATGACTAACTACCAACCTGTATTGTTTTTATATCCTAAATAGCTTCCAAGGGCAAAAACTTTACATTTTTAAATGAGCTACAAAGGTACAATACCTTAAACAAGAAATAGAAACATATAACGTTGTATGACAAAGATAACCTTAAATTTGTGTCAATATACAAAAATATTATAAACAAGTGTAGAAACATATACAGTATGACAAAAACAACCTTAAAGTTGTATCAATATATCAAAATATCTTAAACAAGAGTAAAAACATATATACAATATAAAATATAACCATAAATGTATACCAATATAAAAAATACCTTAAACAAGAAAAGAAACATATATATATATATATATATGTATATAATAAAATAACCTGAAATTTGGTATCAATATACAAAAATAAATACCAATGTAAAATATTTGAGACTAGTAATTGCTTATTTAGTTTGAAAGTATTCAATAATCTACCCTTTTTTCCTGTCATTTCTATATCCCCACTTTTTCTTTTCAGAACAAGATCCCTGAATCTAATTTTCTTTGCTTAGCTTCCTCCCTAGCCATGACCAATTACAACTTGTCCCCTTAAATGATGACAAACATCCACCAAATGACCAAAACCACCCACCCCATCTCTTGGAAATTGGGTGTTGTGTTCTTAAAATTTGTTCCTGTTGTCTGGGGGCAAGAGCATCTTTAGGGAGCCCTGAACAATGAGATAAAGATCAATTCCTAGAAGAGATAGCAGTTGTCCACTCTTGGTGTGATGGGAAACTGCAAGGCTTATCTGATGTCTTGAGTGGAGTAGTCTATGAATCTAGACCATCTTAGCTAACTGCCTTGAAATTGTCCTGATCAGTTTTTAGTCCAAAGCTGATTTTTGGTGGTGTTTCTCAGTTTAGTGGCATTACCACAGTCCTCATTGTGGAACCTCATCATCCTTTTTGAGACTTTAAAACTCACTGTTAGAATGGTCATGATTCACTGTAGAAAATTTAAACATTTTAAATGTCATATGCAGCAGATCTTGGAGAGGTTAACAGACTACAATCTATTAAATATATCCAGGGTACACAAACTTAGTTCCTAATCACCTGCTTCAGATTCAAGTCAGAAATCAAATACAGGAAGCTGGATGAAACTTGTTTCCATAATCAGTTAATACTCTATATGACCATTAATATCATGACAGAGTGCTGTGGGATGGTCTGTATGTCAAATGTGTTGCTGATTGGTCAATGAATAAATCACTGATTGGTCAGTGGCCAGGCAGGAAGTATAGGCGGGACTAACAGAGAGGAGAATTGAGAGAACAGGAAGCTGGGTGAGGGAGACACTGCCAGCCGCCATCAGGATATGGAAGATGTAAAGTACTGGTAAGCCACAAGCCACATGGCAAGGTATAGATTAATAGAAATGGATTAATTTAAGCTGTAAGAACAGTTAGCAAGAAGCCTGCCACGGCCATACAGGTTGTAAGCAATATAAGTCTCTGTGTTTACTTGGTTGGGTCTGACGGCTGTGGGACTGGCAGGTGAGAGAGATTTGTCCTGACTGTGGGCCAGGCAGGAAAACTCAAACTACAACAGAGAGTTTAAATATACATGTAAATACATATTTGCATGTATATGTAAACCTTAAAATTTTTAAGATAATATTTATACCTTAAGAAAAGGTTTTTGGGGGTTGTTTTGAGACAGGGTTTCTCTGTGTAGTTTTGGAGCTTGTCCTGGAACTCACTCTGTAGACCAGGCTGGCCTCAAAATCACAGAGATCCACTTTTCTCTGCCCCCTGAGTGCTGGAATTAGAGGTGTGCACCATTACCACCCAGTCAATAAAAGTTTTAAAGAGTCAAAATAAAACCAAAAGATTATGAGATTAGTGGCAAAAGAATAATTTTTTGTTTCTTTTGTCCAATATCAAGTGGCTTCTGTGAAATGACACAGAGACCTTGGATTTTCCTCTAACAAGCATGCTTATGTTTAGAGAAGGAGAGAGCCATGCTCCAACTTCAAAAACAGTTTTAAATTTCAATTGAGTCAGGAGTACAAAGAGACCATTTGCCTTACATGTTTGTAGAAGACAGTAGGAGCAAACATTTGGGAAAACTTATGAATTTTTTTCCTCTTGGAAATGTGTTACACCATTAAGCTAATTTACTCTTTTTCTTAGGTAATTTTCTCTGGATTATTTGTCCAACTTCAGATGTCTTTTTTTCTAGTGGTCTTCAGATTCCTTAGTCGGATGCTTTTATTCTCCTGGAAAGACAAACACAAAATCCTACCATGACCATAACTTTGGAGAGTTTCCCTTTTTTGGCAGGTTATGTCTGATCAAATGAAAGACATCTGTCAGTCTTATAAGTTAGTTTAGATGGAATGGCCATGCAGTTGATAAACTATTATGTTTCTAATTAAGAGGTCTCTCCTGTTCAAATCTAATCTTTATCAATCTTGATGGTATCAATAGCTTTTCTTCTTCTGTGAAAACTAAAGGAAAACCTCTTTCCCAATGTAACATATATCTTGGTTGCCATTTTGAGGTCAGTACATCTTTGAAGTATACAAGCTAATTTAATTCAACAGTTTTTCATTCAATGTCTCTCCACAACTGTTGTTCCTTTATCGTTAGCATTTTAAATTTTTAAATTTAATAAAGCATTGTGCAATCTATCTCTGGGGGTCTTTATTACCCCTTTCTCTTAATTAAGCCTATAATTTAAAGCTCAATTAGAGTGTGTTTTGCTGAAGATCAAACACTCAGGACTTTATGCACATACATTCTACCACTGAGTTACATTATTCAAAGTGTGATTAGATCTTTCTATAATTGACTGTCCTGTAGGATTCTGTGGTAAACCTGTAAATATGCTTTATAAAGTAATATGCAAATAAACTGGTTTCATTTTACTAGAAACATATGCTAGAGCATTGTCAGTCTTAATTTGTAAAGGGATACTCATAATGGCCATAACTTCTAATAAATGTGTAATTACAGAATCAGCCTTTTCAGAACTCAAAAAAGTTACCCATTGAAATCCTGAATATGTATGTATGGCATGGTACATATACTTTAATTTTCCAAACTCGGCAAAATGAAACACATCCATTTGCCAAATTTCATTTCTTTCAGTACCCCTTTGGTTACTTCCTGCAGGCAGTGGAGTTTGATTATATAGAGAACAAGTAGAATATTTCCTTATAATTTCCTTGGCTTGTTGCCAAGTGATAGAGAAATCTTTCTTCAAACCTTTGTTATAAATTTGGTGCTTCTTATGAAATTCTGAGGTCTTTGCACATTTCCTATGAATAGCTGATCAATTTCATCATAGCCCTGTGCTAGAGAGTCTGGTAGGCCTATATGAGGTCTGGAATGTGTTTTATATATAAGGGATGGTTTCTATTCCTAATTATTTCTTGTAATTGAAGAAAGAACAAAGCTAAGTCTGAATCAACTGGAATAAGTTCAGCAGTTTCAATATGTAAAACAACTATTTCCACATATTGAGAGTAAATAAATATATTAAAAGGTTCTGGAAAATCTAATAATACCATGAGAATAGCACATAATTCTGATTTTTTAACTGAATCATAACAGATTGAATTCACTTTACTTATTTTTTCTGACTTATAACCTGCCTTTTATGATTTATTTGCATCAATATAGAATGTAGGGGCTCCAGAAATTGGTATACATGTGAGGAAGGATCCAATTAATTCTCTTCATAAAGTGAAGTCTCAGTCTCTTGCTTTTGGGATATTTGTTGCTGATATCTCCCAAGAAGATTACTTCTAGCTCTTTGCCAATGTTCATTTTCTGCCCATAATGAGGCCATTTCAGCATTAGTAAAAAGGTACCACAATTTCTGCTGGGCCTATTCCTGGTAACTGATGCAGTCTCAACTTTCCTTTCAGAATCAATTCAGAATTCTTTTCTACATAGGTCTTTAATTTTTTACTCTGTTTGTGTGGTAAAAATAACCATTCTAAGTTATTGCCTTATACCTGCATAAGAGTTCCTGTAGGGGTGTGGGTAGAAGGTAGTATGATCAAAATACAATCAAGCTCTGGACCCAAGCATTCCAAATGTGCATCCTCTAATTTCTTCTCTACAAAAGCCAATGTGTAAATGGAAGTTTCTGTCTCACCAGCAACTTCCAAATACCCAGCAGCTGCTTCCCAAATTACCACACAGAGGCTTATATTAATTACAAATGCTCAGCCAATAGCTCAGAGTTATTATTAACTAGCTCTTAGGCTTAAATTAATCCATAATTATTATCTATATTTAGCCACGTGGGTTGGCATCTTTTCTCAGTATGACATTCTCATCTTGCTTCCTCTACATCTGGCTGATGATTCCTGACTCTACCTTTCTTCTCTTCCTTAATTTGTTTTTTCTGCCTAACCTCATCCAGTCTTGCCTTAAGCCAAAATAGTTTTATTATCAACCAATGAGAGAAATAAATACTCACAGCCTACAGAAGGATTCTCCCACAGCATTTTCCCCTTTCTGTCTAATCAAAAAGGAAGGTTTTAACTTTAACATAGTAAAATTACAAATCACAAAATAGATATCAAGCAAGAATTACAGTTACAATATCTGGTCTATTTGTATTTGACAAAATCAGAGAAAACATTTAATTATCCATCTCATTTTGGTGAATCTAAAGTTTCATATCTAGTTTACATTTTATCATAAATAAGGAAAACTATAATTATAACTATCTAGTCTTGAACTCCATCAAAGACCTGAGAAGGAAATAATACTACCTGAGTAAGCAGGAAGTACAAGCAAACAACTTCCAAAAAATGTAGTAAATGGCAGAAACAGCTGACTGCACAGACAGTGACCCAAGGTTTCTCTGTGATGTTGGGGCATCTAACTCTGGCTTACAGGCCTAGAATATCTGACAGACCCTTTACAGAAGCTGGAAAATTTGAAGGACTGTCCAACTCTGTCTTGGCAAAGTTCAGCAATTTCTTTTCTTTGTGTCCTGTTTGTCCAGATCGGGCAACATACTTACTGTCAGCAGTCAGAGCAAGGGTTGTTTCTTGCCCAAATAGGCTGGTTTTACCTTAAAGAAAACACTTATAGAGTGTCTTCAGTGCCCATCATACTCTCTGCAATAGATCGGTGCTGCCAGGAGGAGATATGTATCACATCAAAAAAATTCTTAGTTATTAAAACATTTTAAATGCCATATTCTATAGGTCTTTGAAGTGTTTGAAGATTACTTATCTATTTGGAACATATCTCTGCAAACCTAGAAATGTAACTAACATGACTACAAGTTTGACAAATATAAATGAATAATTATTAATCTGTATTTTTAATTATACATTATATTTTTAAATGAGCTGCAGAAACAAAATGCCTTAAACAAGAGTAGAAATATACATATAGTATAGCAAAATTGACTTTAAATTTGTATCAATTAACTAAAATCCATACCAATGTAAAATATTTTGAGATTAAAGAAGATTTAATAATCTACCCTTTTTATCATAATAATCTACCCTTTTCTTCAATATTTCTATATCATATCCCCCTTTCTTCTTGAGAAAGAGATTAACTATGACAAATAACAATTTATAATCAACCCCCTAACAAAGACAAATATCTATAATCTATTTTTTGGGAACATGGATGTAGTTTGCTAGGCTACTTTCTATTGATTGGGGGTGCTGGTAATCTTCTTGGGACCCTGAGAAAATTTAGGATAATTGTTAAATCTTGGCTATAGTATTCTGTGAGGTTTGATCATCTCAGTTAGTAGCCTTGAAGCTGTTTTGGATGCTAAATCATCTGGCCCATCATTCTATTGGTGTCTGGTCCCCTTGCTCTGAAAAATATCAACTTTTAAAGGTAACATACATATCTGTATTAATACAAATATAAACTGTGCATTGTATGCTATGGGAATTCATTCCATTTGGCCAATAGCTTTGGGGTACAAGTTCTAGGGTGTGGCTTTGTCTGCATATGTGATCCATTAAGAGCTGAGAGAGAGGGATTGAACATTCTCTTGGGTGGCCAGGACCAGGCCAAGCATTGTGGAGCAGCTTGCAGTTGGTCCCCATCCCCCCTGGGGCAGAAAGACAGGACAGCAGCAGCTGGACCAGAAGGATCAGCAGTGGTGTCTTCCTTGTTCTGTATTAGTGAGTTTGTATCCTCATTGTTCCCCCTTAATAAATTGATAATAGACCTCTGTGTTGTCACATTAATTGTGCACAAACCAGCCAAAGATGATTTTTGTTTTATTTTTGAGCAGGTAAAACATATGTTTTATGTCTTGTAGTTTCTTTAGGTTTATTTTTTCATGTTTGTAGTCAAGATTTCAGGGGGTCTTTCAGAGGGTCTTGATCAAACCTGATTTTATTTAACCCAGAAAGAATCTATAGCCTCTCATTTCCTGTAGAAATAAAGACACAACGTCTCCCCCAAAGCAACATACCTTTTGATGTAAATTTTGGAGTGAAGATATTTTTTAAAATATAGGTTGGTTTAATATAGCAGTTTCCAAAATCTAAGGTCTCTTGGTAGTTAATATTTTTCCATTAACAGTCAAAAGTATAAAGACAACACATTAGAATATAGAATCTATACTCTCTGTGTATATACCATATTTTATGGTTTATCATATTTTTATTACTCTTTTTCCCTTTTTAAGGACTTTATTATTTTTAAATTATTTTTCAGATCTATGTTTATCTCTACCCTTTTTATTCTTTCTCTCTCTCTCTCAAGTCTATGTATATTTTTAAACACACTGTAATCTTTTTAGAGGGTATTTTTCTGAATCTGTGTTTTACTATGTATGTTTAACCCTTTTGTCTGTATGAACAAAAAAATCTGCTATGTAATTTAGATTATGGCATGCTGGTTCTGTCTCTTCCCCCTTGGTTCCCTAAGAGTCTAGTCTCATGGCAGAGGCATGTTTACCACCAGCTCTGGCAGCCATGTTTACCACCCCAATTCTGGGAAGTTCCTTGGTTCATGCTGCCACCAAGTAGCATGCTTCCAGATACTCATAAACACCATAGAAGTGCTTGGCAGTAGGCTCTCTCAAAAGAGCCGCCCATTTTGGCCACTAGCACTGAGCCAAAAAGCCATCTCTTAAAGGATCCACACCTCTGATCACCACCAGCAAACAGAGTCTACCAGAGAAAAGGCAGCTATCAAGAAGCTGTGCTTGACTCCATTCTTATGTGTCTGAAATACTTTTTTAAGCTTTGTCAGGTTTTATGTGGAAATTTCAGCCACATGTTGGAATACCACATGTAAACAGAAGTTTCTGTCCCACTAGCAGCTCCCAAATACTTGGCAGCCACTTCCCAAACTACTACACAGAGGCTTATATCAATTGTAAATGCTTGGCCAGTAGCCCAGGTTTCATTCTAATTAGCTCTTATACCTAAATTAACTCATAATTCTTACATATGTTTAACCATGTGGCTTTGTACCTTTTCTCAGTATGGCATTCTCATCTTGCTTCCTCTGCATCTGGCAGGTGACTCCTGACTCCACCCTTCTTCATCTCCTTATTTTGGTTTTTCCACCTAACCTATCTTGCCTTGTCATAGGCTAAAACAGCCTTATTATCAACCAATAAGAGATATACATATTCATAGCCTACAGGAGGATCCTCCCACAACGCCAATTCTCTCTCAGCCTCAGCTGATAATTTTATTGAACAATTTAAGTCCTTATCACCATGTAAGATTTGAAATGGATTACTCAGTTCTTGAGTTGTTAGCTCAGTTGTGGGCCTAGGCAATTAATATTTCCCAGAAGTTTTTGAAAATCATTAAGAGTTTATAATTGATCTCTCCTAATTTGAACTTTCTGAGGTTGAATTTTTCTGTAAACCTATATAATAAACTACATAATTAATAGGATTTCCTCTTTGTATTTTTTTCAGGAGCAATTTGAAATTCTCATCAAGGTGAAATTGTCTTTATTTCATTAAGCATTTTTCCTAAGGTATCTGCATCTGAATCAGCCAGTATATTTATCATATAATAGTAATCTATATATTGAGGAAACTGAGAATTATTTCTAGTGTCTGTTGTACAAAATATTGACACAAGATGGAGCTGTTTAACATTCCTTGTGAAAAATTTTTCCAATGGTACCTTTTAACAGGTTGAGAATTATTATAAATAAGCACTGTGAAGGCAAAATTTTCTCTCTCCTGTTCTTGTAAAAGGTATAGTAAAAAGGCAGTCTTTTAATTTAGTCACTATGGGCCAGCCCTTAGGTAATAAAGAAGACAAAGAAATTCCAGGCTGTAAAAAGCACATTGGTGGAATCACCTTATTTATACCTCTCAGATCTATTATCACTCTCCATTTTCCAGATTCTTTTTAATGATAAATATAGAAGAATTCCAAGAAGTGGTCAATTCTTCAATATGATGAACATCTAGATGCTTCTGTACCAGCTGTTCTAATGCCCATGATTTTTCTGATGTCAAAGGCCATTATTCCAGTCACATAGGTTTATCAGTTAATGATTTTAAAGTCAGGGCTATTGGGACCCTTCAAAAACCACCAGCTATTGTGCCCTGTTTCTGTACAACCTGAATGGTCTCTGGCTATTCTTGATAATACTTTTAATTTTTCTCTCAGAAGCATTCTTTATTTTATGATTTGTTTCTGAGTTTGGAGGAATGTTAATCTATGTTTTCCATTGCTGCAACATATCATGTCCCCATAAGTTCATTGCTATGTTAGCAACATATGGTTTTCACTTTCATATCTGTCCTTCTCGCCCTATACACTCAACTCAGCTTGCACATTGTTTTACCTGAGATAAAGTTCCAATCCCAAGAAGTTGAACATTTACCTCCAGAAGAGGCTAATCTGGATGCCAACATTTTGGTGAAATGATTACTATATCTGTTCCTCTGTCTACTAGTCCTTCAATTTCAATGACATTTGATTGTATTTTTAGCTTTAGTCTCCGATCATTTATATTAGTTTGCCAAAATACCTATTTTCTGAGCTTTCCCGAACTTTTAGTGTTATCTACTGAAGTTGTTCTATTCATGACCAAATGCAGAGCAATATTGTTTTTAACAACAAGCATTAAGTTTTTTTTTTTTTTTTATTTATTTGTCTAATTATGTTCAATAAGTTTATTTTGGATATTAGACTTTCATCAGATGAGAAATTTTGTTTTATATATTTGATTTCCATGATTTGGATATTAGATGTTTATCAGGTGAGAATTTTTCCTTTTATTTAATTTCTTGTGTTCAGCCTGTATATTTTTTTTTATACTTTTTTTTTTATTAATTTATTTTGCAATACAATTCAGTTCTACATATCAGCCACGGATTCCCTTGTTCTCACCCCTCCCGTCCCCCTCACCTTCCCCCCAACCCCCCCCCCCCATTCCCATCTCCTCCAGGGCAAAGCCTTCCCCACAGACTGAGGTCAACCTGGTAGACTCAGTCCAGGTAGGTCTAGTCCCCTCCTCCCAGGCCGAGCCAAACAATCCTGCATAGGCCCCAGGTTTCAAACAGCCAACTCATGCAGAGGTCGAGAGACAGCCTGAACTGACCTACTCTGGTGATGGGATGGCCAAACACCCTAATTGTTGTGCTAGAAACCTCATCCAACTACTGAGGGATCTGGATGCAGAGATCCATGACTAGGCCCCGGGTGGATCTCTGGGAGTCCAATTAGCGAGAATGAGGAGGGTTTATATGAGCGAGAATTGTTGAGACCAAGGTTGGATAAAGCACAGGGACAAATAGCCAAATGAATGGAAACACATGAACTATGAACCAATGGCTGAGGGGTCCCCACTGGATCAGGCCCTCTGAATGGATGAGACAGTTGATTGGCTTGATCTGTTTGGGAGGCACCCAGGCAGTGGGACCAGATCTTGTGCTCAAAGCATTAAGTTTTTTAACTGCTCTGTGCATAAGTTTCTTCAATACTGACAAGGGAAAAAGTGAGCAAAATCTTTTTTTCCTTTTTTTAATTTTATAATTTAATTTAATTTTAGATATCAGCCACGGATTCCCCTGTCCTTCCCCCCCCCCCCCCGCCTTCCCCTCAGCCCACCCCCCATTCCCATCTCCTCCAGGGCAAAGACTCCCCTGGGGATTCAGCTCAACCTGATAGATTCAGTCCAGGCAGGTCCAAGTCCCCTCCCAGGCTGAGTAAAGTGTCCCTGCATAAGCCCCAGGTTCCAAACAGCCAGCTCATGCACTAAGGACAGGTCCCGGTCCCACTGCCTGGTTGCCTCCCAAACAGTTCAAGCTAATCAACTGTCTCACTTATCCAGAGGGCCTGATCCAGTTGGGGGCTCCTCAGCTATTGGTTCATAGTTCATCTGTTTCCATTAGTTTGGCTATTTGTCCCTGTGCTTTTTCCAATCTTGGTCTCAACAATTCTCACTTATACAATCCCTCCTCTTTCTCGCCAATTGGACTCCTGGAACTTCACCTGGGGCCTGGCAGTGGATCTTTGCATCCACTTCCCTCAGTCATTGGATGAGATTTCTAGCATGACAGTTAGGGTTTTTGGCCATCCTATCACCAGAGTAGGTCAGTTTGGGCTTTCTCTCAACCATTGCCAGTACTCTATAATGGAAGTATCTTTGTGGATTTCTGTGGACCTCTCTAGCACTTTGCTTCTTCCTATTCTCATGTGGTCTTCATTTATCATGATCTCTTATTCCTTGTTCTCCCTCTCTGTTCTTGATCCAGCTGGGATCTCCTGCTCCCCTAAGCTCTCTTTCCATCGAAACTTGCCCTTCATTAACCCCACTCACATCCAGGTTGTTCATGTAGATCTCATCCATTTCTCTGTCATTGGGTGATCCCTGTGTCTTTCTTAGGGTCCTGTTTTCTAGGTAGCCTCCCTGGAGTTGTGAGTAGCAGTCTAGTCATCTTTGTTTTACATCTAGTATTCTCCTATGAGTGAGTACATACCATGTTTGTCTTTCTGAGTCTGGGTTACCTCACTCAGGATGATTTTTTCTAGATCTATCCATTTGCCTACAAACCTCATGATGTCATTGTTTTTTTTCTGCTGAGTAGTGGAGTGAACAAAATCTTGTATTTGGGGCTGTGGTAGTCCCTGTGAAGTGTATTCTGATGGAAAATGGTTACCTTGCCTGTTCCTTGTTGATCTACATTCATTAGTCCAGTGCTGACCTTTATCACCTTCTATATACTCCAGAAGGCTGGGGCCTTCTGTTTGGATTATATCTAGAAAACGACATTGTTTCCAGGAACATCTTGCCCACAATCCCTTTTCAAATGACCTGTTTACCACAACTAAATCATTGACATTTTGATTTTGCTTAAAATTTCTAGAAATTAGTGCTCCTATCAATGTAGCATCATAAGCATGAGATCCAATATCACCTTTATTTCTTTTTTTTTTCAAATGTTTCTTCTTTTTTTTTTTTAATTTATTTTGCAATACAATTAGTTCTACATATCAGCCACGGATTCCCTTGTTCTCCCCCCCTCCCGTCCCCCTCACCTTCCCCCCAACGCCCCCCCCCATTCCCATCTCCTCTAGGGCAAAGCCTTCCCCACAGACTGAGGTCAACCTGGTAGACTCAGTCCAGGTAGGTCTAGTCCCCTCCTCCCAGGCCGAGCCAAACAATCCTGCATAGGCCCCAGGTTTCAAACAGCCAACTCATGCAATGAGCACAAGATCTGGTCCCACTGCCTGGATGCCTCCCAAACAGATCAAGTCAATCAACTGTCTCACCCATTCAGAGGGCCTGATCCAGTGGGGACCCCTCAGCCATTGGTTCATAGTTCATGTGTTTCCATTCATTTGGCTATTTGTCCCTGTGCTTTATCCAACCTTGGTCTCAACAATTCTCACTCATATAAACCCTCCTCATTCTCGCTAATTGGACTCCCAGAGATCCACCCGGGGCCTAGTCATGCCTCTCTGCATCCAGATCCCTCAGTAGTTGGATGAGGTTTCTAGCACAACAATTAGGGTGTTTGGCCATCCCATCACCAGAGTAGGTCAGTTCGGGCTGTCTCTCGACCATTGCCAGCAGTCTGTTGTGTGGGTATCTTTGTGGATTTCTGTGGACCTCTCTAGCACTTTGCTTCTTCCTATTCTCATGTGGTCTTCATTTACCATGGTCTCCTATTCCTTGTTCTCCCTCTCTGTTGTTGATCCAGCTGGGATCTTCCGCTCCCCCAAGCTCTCTTTCCCTCAACCCTCGCCTTTCATTACCCCCACTCATGTCCAGGCTGTTCATGTAGATCTCATTCCATTTCTCTGTCATTGGGCGATCCCTGTGTCTTTCTTGGGGTCCTGTTTTCCAGGTAGCCTCCCTGGTGATGTGAGTAGCAGACAAGTCATCCTTGTTTCATGTCTAGTATCCTGCTATGAGTGAGTACATACCATGTTTGTCTTTCTGAGTCTGGGTTACCTCACTCAGGATGATTTTTTCTAGATCCATCCATTTGTCTGCAAACCTCATGATGCCATTGTTTTTCTCTGCTGAGTAGTATTCCATTGTGTATATGTACCACATTTTGTTTATCCATTCTTCAGTTGAAGGGCATCTGGGTTGTTTCCATGTTCTGGCTATTACAAACAATGCTGATATGAACATAGCTGAACAAGTGCTCTTATGGTGTGGTTGAGCATTTCTTGGGTATATGCCCAAGAGTGGTATAGCTGGATCTTGGGGGAGATTGATTCCCAATTTTCTAAGAAAGCGCCATATTGATTTCCAAAGTGGTTGTACAAGCTTGCATTCCCACCAGCAGTGGAGGAGAGTTCCCCTAGCTCCACATCCTCTCCAGCATAAGGTGTCTTCAGTGTTTTTGATCTTAGCCATTCTGACAGGCGTAAGGTGGTATCTCAGAGTTGTTTTGATTTGCATTTCCCTGATGATTAGGGATGATGAGCAATTCCTTAAATGTCTTTCGGCCATTTGAGTTTCCTCTGTTGAGAATTCTCTGTTTAGTTCTATAGCCCATTTCTTAATTGGACTGTTGGGCATTTTGATGTCTAATTTCTTGAGTTCCTTATATATTCTGGATATCAGTCCTCTGTCAGATGTGGGGTTGGTGAAGATCTTTTCCCATTCTGTAGGCTGTCGCTTTGCCTTGTTGACCGTATCCTTTGCTCTACAAAAGCTTCTCAGTTTCAAAAGGTCCCATTGATTGATTGTTTCTCTCAGAGTCTGTGCTACTGGTGTTCTATTTAGGAAGTAGTCTCCAATGCCAATGCGTTCAAGACTACTTCCTACTTTCTCTTCTAGCAGGTTCAGAGTAGCTGGATTTATGTTGAGGTCCTTGATCCACTTGGACTTAAGTTTTGTGCACGGTGATAGATATGGATCTATTTGCAGCCTTCTACATGTTGATATCCAGTTTTGCCAGCACCATTTGTTGAAGATGCTTTCTTTTTTCCATTGTGCACTTTTGGCTTCTTTGTCAAAAATTATATGTTCATAGGTGTGCGGATTAATGTCAGGGTCTTCAATTCGATTCCATTGGTCCACATGTCGGTTTCTATGCCAGTACCAAGCTGTTTTTATTACTGTAGCTCTATAGTAGAGCTTGAAGTCAGGGATCGTGATGCCTCCAGAAGTTGTGTTATTGTACAGGATTCCTTTGGCTATCCTGGGTTTTTTGTTTTTCCATATGAATTTGAGTATTATTCTTTCCAGGTCTGTGAAGAATTGTGTTGGTATTTTGATGGGGATTGCATTGAATCTGTAGATTGCTTTTGGTAAGATTGCCATTTTTACTATGTTAGTCCTGCCTATCCATGAGCATGGGAGATCTTTCCATTTTCTGACATCTTCTTCAATTTCTTTTTTCAGGGACTTAAAGTTCTTGTCATATAGGTCCTTCACTTGCTTGGTTAGTGTTACCCCAAGGTATTTTATGTCGTTTGTGGCTATTGTAAAGGGTGATGTATCTCTGATTTCCTTCTCCACTTCTTTGTCCATTGTATATAGGAGGGCTACTGATTTTTTTGAGTTGACCTTGTATCCTGCTATGTTGCTGAAGGTGTTTATAAGCTGTATCAGTTCCTTGGTGGAATCTTTGGGGTCGCTCAAGTATACTATCATGTCATCTGCAAATAGGGAAAGCTTGACTTCTTCCTTTCCAATTTGTATCCCCTTAATCTCCTTATGTTGTCTTATTGCTCTGGCTAGAACTTCAAGTACTATATTGAATAAGTATGGGGAGAGTGGACAGCCTTGCCTCGTTCCTGATTTTAGTGGAATTGCTTTGAGTTTCTCTCCATTTAATTTGATGTTGGCTGTTGGCTTGCTGTAAATTGCCTTTATTATGTTTAGGTATGTTCCCTGTATTCCTGATCGCTCTAATACCTTTATCATGAAGGGGTGTTGGATTTTGTCAAATGCCTTTTCTGCATCCAGTGAGATGATCATATGGTTTTTTTCTTTGAGTTTGTTTATATGGTGTATTATATTGACGGACTTTCATATGTTGAACCACCCTTGCATCCCTGGAATGAATCCTACTTGATCATGGTGGATAATTGTTTTGATGTGTTCTTGGAGTCTGTTTGCCAGTATTTTATTGAGTATTTTTGCATCAATGTTCATGAGGGAGATCGGTCTGTAGTTCTCTTTCTTTGTTGTATCCTTGTTTGGTTTAGGAATTAGGGTAATTGTAGCCTCGTAGAAGGAGTTTGGTAATGTTCCTTCTGTTTCTATTGTGTGGAACAATTTAGAGAGTATTGGTATTAACTCTTCTTTGAAGATCTGGTAGAATTCTGCGCTGAAACCATCTGGTCCTGGGCTTTTTTTGGTTGGGAGACTTTTAATGACTGTTTCTATTTCATTAGGGGTTATTGGACTATTTAAATAGTTTATCTGGTCTTGATTTAACTTAGGTATGTGGTACCTATCCAGAAAGTTATCCATTTCTTTTAGGTTTTCCAGTTTTGTCGAATAGAGGTTTTTGAAGTATGACCTGATGATTCTCTGGATTTCCTCAATGTCTGTTGTTATGTCCCCCTTTTCATTTCTGATTTTGTTGATTTGGATGCTCTCTCTCTGTCTTTTGGTTAGTTTGGATAAGGGCTTGTCTATCTTGTTGATTTTCTCAAAGAACCAACTCTTTGTTTCATTAATTTTTTGTATTGTTCTCTTTGTTTCTATTTTATTGATTTCAGCTCTCACTTTGATAATTTCCTGGCGTCTATTTTTCCTGGGAGACTGTGCTTCTTCTTGTTCTAGAGCTTTCAGGTATGCTGTTAAGTCTCTAGTGTGAGATTTCTCCAACTTATTTATGTGGGCATTTAGTGCTATGAATTTCCCTCTTAGTACTGCTTTCATAGTGTCCCATAAATTTGGATATGTGGTGTCTTCATTTTCATTGATCTCTAGGAAGTCTTTAATTTCTTTCTTTATTTCTTCCTTAACCCATTGGTGATTCAGTTGGGTATTATTCAGTTTCCATGAGATTGCAGGTTTTCTGTAGTTTTTGTTGTTGTTGAAATCCAACTTTAGACCATGGTGGTCTGATAGAACACAGGAGGTTATTCCAATTCTTTTGTATCTGTTTAGATTTGTTTTGTGGCCAAGTATGTGGTCAATTTTAGAGAAGGTTCCATGGGGTGCTGAGAAGAAGGTATATTCTTTTTTGTTAGGATGGAATGTTCTGTAGATATCGATTAAGTCCATTTGAGTCATGACATCAGTTAAGTCCTTTATTTCTCTGTTAAGTTTCAATTTGGGAGATCTGTCCAGTGGTGAAAGTGGGGTGTTGAGGTCTCCCACTATTAATGTGTGGGGTTTTATATGTGATTTAAGCTTTAGTAATGTTTCTTTTACATATGTGGGTGCCCTTGTGTTTGGGGCATAAATATTCAGAATTGAGACTTCATCTTGGTGGATCTTTCCTGTGATGAGTATGTAATGCCCTTCTTGATCTCTTTTGATTGATTTTAGTTTGAAATCTATTTTGCTGGATATCAGGATGGCTACACCCGCTTGTTTCTTAAGACCGTTTGATTGGAAAGTCTTTTCCCAGCCTTTTATTTTTAGGTAGTGTCTATCTTTGAATTTGAGATGTGTTTCTTGTATGCAGCAGAAAGATGGGTCCTGCTTTCGTATCCATTCTGTAAGCCTATGTCTTTTTATAGGTGAATTAAGTCCATTGATATTGAGGGAAATTAATGACCAGTGATTGTTCATTCCTGTTATTTTTTGGTGGTGATGTGTGGGTACTTCTATACGTTGGGGTTTACTGCTGTGGCTTTATCTGTTGCCTGTGTTTTCGAGGGTGTATCTGACTTCCTTAGGTTGGAATTTTCCTTCTAGTGCTTTCTGTAGGGCTGGGTTTGTGGATAAGTATTGTTTAAATCTGGCTTTGTCATGGAATGTCTTGTTCACTCCATCTATGGTGATTGAAAGTTTTGCTGGGTATATTAGTCTAGGCTGACATCCATGGTCTCTTAGTGTCTGCATTACATCTGTCCAGGTTCTTCTGGCTTTCAAAGTCTCCATTGAGAAATCGGGTGTTATTCTGATGGGTTTGCCTTTATATGTCACTTGGCCTTTTTCCTTTGCTGCTCTTAATATTCTTTCTTTATTCTGTACGTTTAGTTGTTTAACTATTATGTGGCGAGGGGACTTTTTTTGGGGGTCTAGTCTGTTTGGTGTTCTATAAGCTTCTTGTATCTTCATAGGCATTTCCTTCTTTAAGTTGGGAAAGTTTTCTTCTATGATCTTGTTGAATATATTTTCTGTGCCCTTGAGTTGGTATTCTTCTCCTTCTTCGACCCTTATTATTCTTAAGTTTGGTCTTTTCATGGTGTCCCAAATTTCTTGGACATTTTGGTTCATGACTTTGTTGGCTTTAGTGTTTTCTTTGACTGATGAATGTATTTCTTCTACTGTATCTTCAACGCTAGAGATCCTCTCTTCCATCTCTTGCATTCTGTTGATTATACTTGCATCTGAAGTTCCCAATCGTTTTCTCAGATTTTCTATTTCCAGCATTCCTTCTGTTTGTGTCTTCTTCATTTTTTCTATTTCCCTTTTCAGGTCTTGGACTGTTTCCTTCATTTGTTTCATTGATTTTTCTTGATTTTCTCTCAGTATTTTATTGTTTTCTTCCAGGACTTTATTGATTTCTTCTAATTTGTTTGCCCTTTCCTCTAGTTGTTTACAGCGTTCTTCACATTTTTTTGTCTTTTCCTCTACACAAGCCTCTAGCTTCTTCATGATGTCATTCATAAGGCTGTTTTCTTCTGCTTCTTCCAATTTCTGATGTTCAGGTCTAGGTGTTGGAGGAGGGCTAGGGCCTGGTGATGCTGTATTGCTATTCATTTTGTTGTATATGTTTCTGCCTTGACGTCTGCCCATCTCCTTGTGGTTCGTTACTGGCCTTATCCGCACACTTGGTTCAGCCAGACCAGTGTTCCAAAAGGGAAGTCCAGAGCAAGATGGGAGCTGGGGGCCGGCCTCTAAGTCTCAGGAAGAGGCTTGGGGCTCAGGCGGATGGGCGTGAGGGCAGGGCGTGGAGACTGCAGGGCCTGCCAGGGGTCTTGGAGAAGGGGATCCTTCCCGGTGGGGCTAGAAGGGAACCTGCCCGGTGGCCAGAACCTGGGGCCAAGTTGGGCAGGTCTTCCCTGGAGTGGCTGGTGCCCAGGGATGGGGTCCGGGGCAAGGAAGGGCACTCACCAGTTTTCCAAAAGGGAAGTCCGGAGCAAGATGGGAGCTGGGGGCCAGCCTCTAAGTCTCAGGAAGAGGCTTGGGGCTCAGGGAGATGGGAGTGGGGGCAGGGCGTGGAGACTGCAGGGTCTGCCAGGGGTCTTGGAGAAGGGGATCCTTCCAGGTGGGGCTAGCAGGGAACCTGCCCGGTGGCCAGAACCTGGGGCCAAGTTGGGCAGGTCTTCCCTCATCAAACAATTTTTAAGGATAAAATATGAATTACCTAACTAATAGTAATTAAAATCAGTATTATGTCAATCCCAGCTAAGTGGTTTATTCCTTCATTTTTTTTTCTATTTGTAAGCCATCCATCATAGCACTAAACAGGGTCCTAGCTCCCTAAATTGTTAAGAATTTCCAATTCTTAACATAGGAAGGAATACCTCTCAGCCCCCTTTTTTAAACCTAATTTCCCCTTTAAGAATTCCCAGATGTTTCACCAGATCTGCTGACACCAAGAGACTACGTTGAACTGTACATGGGTAATGAGCTGCAGGGACACTAGCTGACTGTGCAGGCACATTAGAGTTTGCCAAGCTGTGCCAATTTCACTTGTGTGACAGGCAGCCACTGTGGCTGCTCACCCACCATGAGGGGAGATGTGGTAAGACATAGAAGAAACCCACATGGCTGGGACATAGTGTGGAAAGGACCAAGCCACCTCAAACTGATGGTAGAGGGTAAGACACAAAATGGGACAGGAGCAAGCCACCTGCTGCTACAAGTGGAGTATAGAACATAGTGTGGGAGAGGACCAAGCCACCTGCCCCTGGCACTACACACCTGGGCTGAAGACACCCAATCATGCAGCAGCAGGGCTGAGGGGACACAGTGTTCTAGTGTACAGGCCAGCCTGAAGGACACAGTCTGCCAGTGGTGGGAGTCAGAGCCTGTGTGGCTGTGGCAGCTTTGCCCCCTAGGCATCATCTAAGGCCTCATGTTGAATACCAGATATAGCATTTACCTAAATTGTTCTAGTATTAAGAAAAATCAGGAGTCAGAAATTGAGATAAAAAACCTGATAAATTCAAGGAACAGTAGAGGAGCTGTCCTTAATCTCTGGATTTTTCTCATCCCAAAATACTGGAAATCCCACCAGCCCCACCTTCTCTCTTCCTTTCCCTCTCTATTCCACTTCCTCAGTCTTCCAACAACTCTATAGTTAATTCTGGCCAGCTAATCACTGACTCTGTCCCTCATCCAAGATGGCTTTATTGGTACAGCAGGGTGGCAGTGTGAACAATTCCCCTAAAACAGATCACCAGGCAAAGAACAAAAGAGTGATCACCATTTTCAACATCAAAATGATAGGTCAGTAGGGTTCTGGTAACTTGCGGTTTTCTTTTCATTTGATTCTTGGAACTTTTTATTTCCTCATTAATTTCTTCAATGACCATTGGTCACTCAAGAATGCAGTATTCAGTCTCTTAGTATTTATGTAGTTTTTCAGACTAGATATTTCAAGTTTCTTTCAATTATGATATGATAGGATTCAAGAAATTATTTCAAATATCTTACACTTTTAAAGATACATTTTGTTGCCTAGAACATTGTCTGTTTTATGGAAGATTCTACAAGCTTCTGAGAAAAATGTATACTGTATATCAGTTGATTGGAATGTTTCACAGATATCTGTTTGTTCTATTTGTTCTAGGGCACAGCTTAGTGCTGCAGTTTCTTTATTGGTGTCCTATTTGGGGTGACTCATTTAAAATAAAAGTAGGAGAGAGGATGTGGAGCAAGGGGAATACTCCTACACTGTTGGTTGGAGTGCCACTTTGGAAATCAGTATGGCAGTTTCTCAGAAAATTGGGACTCAATCTTCCTCAAGACCTGATTATACCACTCTTGGGCATATACCCAAGGAATGCTCAATCATACCACAAGGACACATACTCAACTATGTCCATAGCAGCATTATTTGTAATAGCCAGAACCTGGAAACAACCTAGATGCTCCTCAACTGAAGAATGGATTATGAAAATGTGGTACATATACACAATGGAGTACTACTCAGCAGAGAAAAACAATGATATCATGAAATTTGCAGGCAAATGAATGGAAGTAGAAAATATCATCCTGGGTGAGGTAACCCAGACTCAGAAGGATAAATATGGTATGTACTCACTCATAAGTGGATACTAGATGTAAAGCAAAGGATAACCAGACTACAACCTACAACTCCAGAGAAGCTAGCTAACAAGAAAGACCCAAAGTGGGACACATGGATCACCATGGGAAAGAGAAACAGATGAGTTCTCCATGAGTAAATTGGGGATGAGTGGTGGGCAATGGAAGGTAGGTGATGGAGGATGAGAACATAAGAGAATGGGATGGTCAAGCTGGAACAGGGATGGAGTGGGAAAGCAGTGAAATAGATACTATGATAGAGAGAGACATCATGGGGAAAGAGAGAAACAGGTTACTAGGGAAGTTCCCAGAAATCCCCAGGGATGACCCCAACTAGGACTACTAAAAATAATGGAGAGGGTGCCTGAACTGAACTGGCTTGACCAGAGAGCAGATTGGTGAATACCCTAACTGTCATCACAGAGCATTTCTCCAGCAACTGGTGGAAGCATATGCAGAGATCCACAGCCAGGCACCAGGCAGAGCTCTAGGAGTCCAGTCAAAGAGAGAAAAGAGGGATTCTATGAGCAAGTGTGTCATGATCAAAATGGGGAAACCTGCAGAGATGACCAAACCAAGCCAGTGGGAACTCATGAAAGTTGGATCAATGGCTGTGGAGCCTGTATGGGACTGGGCTGGGCCCTCTGCATGGCAAGGCAGTTGTGTAGCTTAATCTGCTTGGTGGGTCCCCTGGCGGTGGATTTAGAATCCATCCCTGGTGCATGAGTGGGCTTTTTGGAGCCTACTACCTATGATGGACACCTCTCATAGCCTTGAGGCAAGGACTTGAACTTGCCTCTACTGGATGTGCCTCCTCATGGGAAGCCTTGCCTTCTTGTTGGTGGGAGTGGGGGTGGGTTGGGAGGGAAAGGCTGGGGGGTGGGAGGAGGGAAGAGGGAGATCTTTGGTGTGTAAATGAATAGAAAATTTTTCTTAATAAAAACAAAAAATTAAAGTAGGATATTAATGTCAGTCTGTTATCACATCAGAATCCATCTGACCTTTTATGGCCACTTGCAAATTTCACATTGAGAGCCCCCACATTTGGTACTTGCATATTTACAATTGTTATACTTCCTAGTGCAATGTTCCTATGTTTATATGGAGCAGATTTCTTTATCTCCTATAACCAAAATTTGGCCTGAAAGATTGACTTTCATTCTTTGACTCTCACTCTGTAGGTCTCATTATCAGTGAGTTTTGTTTCTTAAAGAAAATAGACAATTTGATTCATTATTTCTTAAATCTAGTCAACCAGTTTGCATCATTTTATCAATGAATTTGTCCATTTAAAGATTTCATTGAGTCATATTGACTAATTCTTTTAATATCCTCTCTCTCTCTCCCCCTCCCTCCCCTCCCTCTGTGTGAGTGTGTGTGTGAGAGAGAGAGGTGGGGGAGGGGTGTGGATTGACACATGCCACAGCACATTTGTGCAGATTAGACTCCTTTTGTGACACAGTTCTTTCCTTCCATCTTGTTGTGACAGAGCTTGGACTATAGTTGTTCCACTCCAGGTTAGCTGGCTTGTGAGCTTCTGTTTGATGCTTTGTTCTCATCCTCCCTTTCATCTCACTGTAGGAATGCTGGCATCATAGATGGCAGTCAAGCAATCTGACTTTTTGTGTGTCCCAGAGATGGAGCTCAAGGATTCAGTCAGCATCATACTCTTACTGAATAGACAGGATGCCACAAGAGAGTCTGCGCCTCCTGTCTGTTCTCACTCCTATAGTCTTGTGCTTTCCAAGGTGCTGAACTCATCCAGCCTAGGTAATATTTCTCCACAATTGCCTAAGCAGAAAGTGTCCTCTCTCTCATCTTTGTCTACTTCAACACACAGGTATTCAAGGCATTGCCAAATTACCTGCTGACCATCAGCTATTTCTTGTTTTTGATACCAGCAACTTGTTCACATTAATAAAACTCTTGTTTGGCTAAACCAAATACATATGTGGGCTATCTATCATAGGAGCCAAAGCTCATAAGGTGTTAGGGATGGCCTTGGTAGGTGCTGGCATGTGTGTGGATAAAAGGAGATGCCCTAAAACTTTCAAAGTTTTGTCAATGGTAGGAAATTAGTTTAGTTAGAGTCTCACTGTCCAAAATGGTCAGATGAACAGCAGATAGCTCTTCAGATGACTCATTGCAAATGTGTGCCAAGCATGGAATGCACATGACCTCCAAGCCAGAGCAGAAACAAAGAATGTAGTATGTTTCCTTAAAATTTCATATTGATGACATGTTGAATTGAACATACTTTGCAATATTAGGAAAGGAAAATATATTTTTGGACCCTGGGCCTCAGATCCTTTTGTCAAATAGTTTCCCATTGAGTCCATGCTCCCAGAATCATTGTTCTACTAGAAAACCAATACAAAATCAAGATGACATGCATGCCTTTTGTTATATTTCACATGGGTAGCATGGATGTAGAAAATGACATAGCTGAGCTGTGCAAACCAATAAAGCAGATTCAATTGAGCTGTTCACATTCCGCTTCTTATGTCTCCTGTCATGGGATATACTTTCTTTTAGTGACACAATCTGTCATGATACACACCCTCTCTTCACACAGCAGGTGCACAGAGGACTATCAACTCAAGCCCACTCCCCTGACAGGAGTCTGACCCATCCCACAATGCCTAGGATCATCCTCAGAGATTCTCTCCACCATGCAACAAGGCCTCTCCTACCTGTGGCTTTGCCTATGCTGTGCCCTCTTGTGACAATGGGCCTTCCTCCAGAGAACTCCTAGGCATCCTTATAAACCCATCAGACCCCGCCACCTCAGTAAACCTGCCAAAACCCCTGGCATGGCTGCTGGGCTCCCTCATCTACTTCCATAGAACCCGGCACAGGGCACCTAATTGTAACCAGATGCATCAATTGCTTTTCCCTCACTGGTCTAGAGCTCTAGAATTTATCCAGGCATTTCACATCAAACAGCAAATGGCATATATCTTCTGTCTGAACATGCCCATAGTCTAGAGCAGGAGAGAGAAAAGGGCAAAGGAGACTGCAGGAAGTCACACACGAATGAGGGTTTTAAAGAACAGTAAACCACAGAAGAAACTGGATGGAGGGAGGGGTGGAAGGATGGATGGATGGATGGATGGATGGATGGATGGATGGATGGTGGTGGTGGTGGTGGTGGTGTGTGTGTGTGTGTGTGTGTGTGTGTGTGTGTGTGTGTGTGTGTGTCTGTGTGTGTGTGTGTGTGTGTGTACTTGCAGGTGAACAGGCATGTATGAACACATGGAGACCAGAGATCAATCTTGGATGTTGGTGCTTGGAACCCATCCACCTTAATTTTGAGACAGTGTCTCTCACTTGGCCAAAGATTCACTGGCAAGGCAAGATTGGCTGGCCAGTGAGCCCCAGAGATCCCCACAACTCTACTCCCCAGCATTGGAATTACAAGTGTCCACCACAATACCCGACTTTTTGATAGGAGTGATGGGGATTAAACTCAGGTCCTCAGGTTTGCATGCTAAGTTTTATCCCAAGCTTTGATATATATTTTTAAGGGATTTCAAATTATGACATCTAAGAAGAATGTAAACAGCACAGAGAAGTCAAAAATAAATAGATGACCCCAGAGATGAACAGTGCCAGCTCCTCTTAGGGAAGCAACCCCAACATCACTCTTGTAAAATGTTCCATCACAGGGAGTTCCCTCTATACACCAGGCACTTTTCCTGCTTTCTGTGCTTAAAAAAGAAAACTCATTCATGGCCGCCTCACACCCTTTCTACATCCTTTGCCTGTGCCCTGGCACAGCTCCTGTGCTAAACCACATGGTTCATGCTGAAGTTTTCACCCTCAAACAGCCTTCTGTCTTCTGTCAACTTCTCAGTTCCCACCTCCTCCTCTCATAACCTCCTGCTTCGTCTTCCTACAATACCAAGCCCTCTCTGTGATGGTGTGGGCTCTGCATTTCTCTACTGGTTGTTAGTTGACTAGAACAGAACACCATCCCTGGGGACACAGAGAGCTTTGTGTGTGCTCTTCATTGTGGTGAACTTAGAATCCAGAGCAGTGACTAGAACCTTGCAGATGTTTAAGTACAACAGCACAGATGAGTGAAGGGAGGAGTGACGTGTACGGTGATGCTAAGGTCGGAGTTCATCATTCTAGATTTCCCATCCCCTGGTTTGTCACCACATTGACACCTGCACTGTTCCTTCCCTTTGGGACTTTTGGTTATTTGGCTGTTGCTCTGCTGCAGGGTATGCCTAGCATGGGAGAGAGGCTTCTGGTGTTCTGAAAGCTAGGAAGAATGTGAGTGGCTGAAACAGCTTTTCCCAGGACCAATGGGAGGAGAGCAGGACTGGGGTTTGAGCCTCAAGTCCTGGAGCAGAAGTTGTTGATTGGCCACTGTCTGTCCTGGACCACTTTATTGACAGCCTTTCTTTATCCTTTCTACACTTCTGGGAGTCCAGAGGAGGCAAAAACTTGACAGTAGACTAAGCCCCATGATATTCATAATCCAGGGGTGTAAAGGTTTCAGTGAACATCTGTGACTGAACAATGTGTGTGCTCTCTGGCTCTGCCATCTTCTTTCTGTAATGGGAGAAATCCACAGAGTCTGCTTTAAGGGCAAAGGAATTTGGGGAAGAAAACTCACAAGACAGAATAGAGGAATTTGTCACAGGACCCTGGAAAGGCTAGGCACGGTGCCATGCTGTTCTTTCACCTGAGATCTGCCTAGTCTGTCCCAGCATCCAAAACCACGAGGGAGTGAAGAGAACACAGCACTTATGTGTATCCCAGATCTTCAGGGTCCCCAAGTAACCCCACCAGGAGCATGTACTTCAAGGTCATGGCATTAGGATATAGTGAAGTATTAAGACGACCTCTTTAGTTGCAGATTCCCTGACTAGGGTGGTATCAGGAACCACTGAGTGTCACCATGATCCTGATCCATGACATCCCCAAAGAGACTAAGATTCCCATATATCACTCTGGAAGTGGTATCAAGAAACTGAGTATCAGAGGAGGGTTAAGTCAGGTTGGAAAGCATAAGAGCTTGAGTGCTTCTGAGTAAGAGAGAAGAAAGGCTACAGTCACCTGAGCTTGTCTATCTGTGCTTCTGGGTCTCATTGGACAGGGGTGGTCCTCATTCTATGCCAGTAATCATGACCATTGAGGTGTCATGGCAAAGCTCTGAGTAAGGTTGTGACCCAAGGTAACTCAATTCCACTGCTTGGCTAGCACACAAGCAGGTGCAAATACACACTTGTGCATGTGTGGCTGGTGGTTGGTATCCTGCCACAGTCACACAGTGGCTGTGTGGCTACTCTCTCCATGCTTCCGTGGCTCTGTGTATAAAGGAAAGCTGTAAGTTGTGCACTGTTGGGCCTTCCAGCTGTGGGTTTGTTTCATCCACTAAGCTGCAATCTCACCCCACACATACACCACACCCTACCAACAACTTCTGTTACACAAGAATTAAAGAAAGTCACACACCAGGATGCAGTTAGGTTTTTAATGCTGGGGTGGTGATAGCAAGGGTGGAGACCACTGAGAGAAAAAGGGAGTCAAGAAGGGTCCTTCAGGTGGGCTCAGGCAGACCTTGTATGGATGGTGGTAGCACTTTCTAGAGAGAAATACCACTGGAAGTCAGATGAAGCCACTGGAGACCAACCTGGAATGAGAACACAGGGTGTGAGGACATTGGCTGTCACAGCAGCAGTGGGAGCTGGCTTTCATTGGACATTGAGTAGATCCACAGAAGCCTGGTCTCACTGTTTCCACTCATTTCTGAAGTGCCAGCATAGATTAGGCCATGAAGAGGAGAGAGAAAGCTGTAGATTTGTGGTCTTGTTCTCCCACCTGGCCCTGACCCCTTCTCATCCTTTCCTCTGGAACAATGGCAGATGGGAAAAGACTGTAGAAGCCCTGACATAAAGCCAGTGTCAAGAGGCAGGCCAAGGACAAGTGTCTGTGCTCAAAATTAGGACTCAGTCAACCCCATCCTGTAAATTCATTTAGTAACAAAGACCCAAGCTGAGTTTGGGTTATTGATCCAGGACCAGGGTTCAGAGTATACTCAAATTCAGAGCTCAGTCCAGAGTCAGGATCAGGGTTCAGATTCTCTTGTCTTCTGACAGAAGTAAAACAAGCCTGTCCCTAGCTTCCTGACAGGCTGCTGTGCAAGGGCATAGAGTCTACCTGTGGGGTTTGATGAGAACTGCCACCATAGGCTCATGTGTTTGAATACTTGGTCCCATGTTAGACAAACTGTTTGGGAAGATTAGAAGGTATGGCTTAGTTGGAGGAGGGGTGTCACTAGGGATGGGTATTAAGATTTCAAAGGCCATGTTAGTTAGCTCACTCAGCCTGGTGATTGTGTCTCAATACATGAGCTCTCAGCTACTGCTCCAGTGCCATGCCTGCCTACCTGCTGCCATGCTCCTCACCATGACAGTCATGGCTCTAACCCTCTTGAGTTGTGAATCCCAAAATAAATTCTAATTTCCCTCGGTCATGTTGTTCTGTCACAGCAATAGAAAAGTAACGAGGACACTCTACCAGCAGGGCGTCACAGCATTCCTCCTTCAGCTCCATCCTCTTCAGATGGAGGCTGGTAACTGTCCTGTCAGTATATTAGCTGAAAAAACCAAGTCAAGATTAAAACCTCAGTATTTGCCATGGGAAATTGAACAGAAGCCCGCCCAACTCTTCACCTCCCTCCTGCACATCACTCCGTCCCTTCTGTGACCTCAAGTACGTCACTTTTCACCTGAAAGTGGGTAATGACAGTGCCCCTGAGAGTGAGGAGTGACTGTACAGACTCTCTTGATGACCCAATGAGATAAAGCATACAAGAGACAGAAGGATGTGTAAAGGGACACAACCACAGAAGGGCCACCCCCAGGGCCTGACACCCTGGGTGCCTGATTCCTGTTACCCCAGCAACAGTCATGAGGAGCATAAACCTCAAAGGAGGCTCCAATGAGGGGAAGAGAAGCCAACAGCCCAACTTGGTCAGGATTTAAGGTCCCTGCCTTGGGAACTCCCACAGCTGCTGTCTTGGCCCATGAAGGCACTCCAGTCCCCAAGCTGTGACTTACAAAGGAGGTCTTGAGTAAGATTGACGTTCAGGTTGCTGAGGAGGAACTGGAGCACAGGACATATCTGAGAGCCAGATACAAGTGGAGAGAAAGAAGAGGGGGAGAGATAGAAAACAGATGAGACTTTGCCTACAACACAATGACCATCCTCCCCCGACCGAGGGGTTCATTTCTAGGACCTGAGAACAGTTAACCTTAGCTACCTAGAACTATGGAATTGAAGCAGCATGACCCAGATGTGTCACAGGCTGCTGAGAACTAGCATCTAGACTCCTTAAACCTTAAACTCTTGAGCCCTGGAATTTCAAGCTCCTTTGAATTTGGGGAGCCTAATTCAAAGTTCCCTGCAGAATCCCATTCACAGGTGCTTAAACACAGTCGTGTAAATGAAAGTGTGTTGATTACAAGGAAACATTAGCTAAAGTGTACAGGTGGAGCACGGATGTGGTAAACAGCTCAAGGCATCATCTGTGATTTCTGCCTCCTCTCCTCTCTCTGCAGTCCAGCTACTGAGCGGGGAAGGAGGTGCCCACAGACTTCCCAAAGACAAATCTGGACCTCACAGGAGACAGTGTCCTGAGCACACAGTCACACCAGCAGATACCTCTGTGATCCCCACCAGGCCTGGCTCTGGGTGCAAAGAGCTGGGGACTTACTTGGTTTTGCAGCAGGCTTGTTACAGTATTTGTAAGGAAACCAGATACACTATCCAGGACTCTGTTGACAAAGGTGTTTCGTCTGGAAAAGAAGGGACATGCAAAGCTTGGTCAAGAGTTCAGCATAGCTGAGAGAGCCCTCTGGAGGTCAGGTGACCCACAACTCTGCTCTGTGGACTCATTTCAGCTTGTGGCCCAGTGGCCTCTATCAGGATGGACCACCACTGAGCACGTGAGCATCTCACTCCTAATAGTTACCTCCTCAGCATCTGAGTGCTCATTCCAGCCCTGACACAGCATCCTTCACTCAGCCACTACTTATAGAGCACCAAGCTCAGCTTTGGGCACTGGGCAAAATACAACCAGCTTTTTACTTCCTTCATAAACAAATCTCACTGAGGTGGCCCCCTCCCCTTTAACTCTCATCCAGTTGTTATCTCCTGAGGTTCCCATCCCGATTGATCACTGAAGGGAGGATTTTTCTCTTCTTGTGCCCTGCTAAGTATGGTGGTCAGTGTAGGGCTCCTCATTTTCCTTAAATTTATGATGGACCAAATAGTCCTCTGCCTGCTTTTTCCTCATGACATGTTGCAGGAGACAGAGAGCCTACTCATTTTCACCAAATCCTTCTCTGGGGCTCACAACAATGCCTGCTTAGAAAATAGCAGATTTTTTACTAGAAGAATGAGTGAAGTGGGCCAATGAGATAGCCCAGTCCACAAAGTATTTGCCTTGTAAGTATGAGGACCTGGACTCTATCTCTAGTAGCCATATTTTTTAAGAAAAGAAGGAAAAGCCAGTTGGTATCAAATGCTTATATTTCAGAGCAGTGAAGACAGAGACAGGTAGATTCTTCAGCCAGCTTAGCCTACTTTGTGATCTCCAGCCACTGGCACATGTGCATGTGTGCCCACACAGAACACCGCATCTCCCAACACACAACATAAACAAAGAACAGGTCTAGTTAAATAGACAGTGGCATACCCAGTCTGGTGTCACCCACTATGACCCCAAAACTCAGGGACAGAAGCAGGTAGATCTCTGAGATTGATGCTAACCAGAGCTCTAAAGTGAGATCTTGTCTCAAAATATGTGTGCACACAATGACAATAGATACAAGTAATCTGAAGTTTAAGAGTACATTCTTATAAGACAAGAGAAGGAATCTAGTAAGCGTCCTGAAAGATGAAAAGATACATTGAATTCAGGTAAGATGTTTTGTGGTAGGAAAAAGCTTGTCTGAGGCACAGAACAAAAGCCAATATATCTAAAGTAGAGTGAGCATCATGAGAGTCTTCTTGGCCATGGATATTCAGACCCAGTGCAACAACATGAGTTTCCTGGCTCTGCTTGGCAGACTGTCGTCCTGTCTTTGATATCATATCAGGTCTTTGGTACAGGGAGCTTGGATGGACTCAAGACATGATTATCAAAGCTAGGAACAGAGTCCATCCCTCTGATTCTGACCAAGGCTTACAGGTGATGTTTCCTTCTCTAGACACTGGATGGCATCACCTCTTCCAACCCCTGTTTGAGCCAAACCTGCTTTATTAAATATACAATAAAAGATGCAGAGTTTGAGGATCAATTGGAATCAGTGATGGAAAATGACAAGATTGGGATGTCAGAATCTCACTCTAGGAATTTTCCAGAGGGTAGAGATTACTTCAGGACAATCAGGTCCCATGCTAGCATCTAATTTACCAACTGCCTCCCAGTGGAGGTAGATGCAATGTTAACATCTTCTACGGCATGAGGCACATTGACCCAATTGAAAGGTACCATAGGGAAATGCATGATTATGACAGGAAATGTCCATCCTTCTGCCTCAGTAGTGGAAAGGAACAGTCCATAGAGCCAGTGTAGATATCATGTCTCTTGAGCACTTAGCGTGTTCCAGGCTCTCAGGTAAACATGTGTATTTTCTCATGTCTTCATCCCAGAAGCTGATTAGTACAGATCTCTACTGTTCTAATACACAGATGTACAAACTGAGGCCTCAAAAGATGAAGCTGCAGAGTGACTGAGCTGATAGTTGTGACAGAGGTGATACTTGAGACTAGCCTGATTGTATTGTACACCATGCTTCTTCCCAGGTGTAGGAACAGGATGAAAGTCAGGGTCCTAAAGTCTCCCCAAAAGCTCGGCTCTGCTGGGCTGGATGGGCCTTACCTGCCCAACAAGGAAATGGAGATATTGTCTGAATCACTTGAGCATTTTCCAATGGACAGCGTGGGAAGGCCGGTCTGGGCATTGGTTTCAACAGTGAGTGAAGTTATAAGGTCCAAGGAAATAGCAACATCAACCGCGGAGCCAATGATAGGCCTGCAGAAAACAAGAGTCACACCAGGCACAGGTCTAGAAGGCTTTGCAGGCTGCATTGGTTTTCATCTCTGTGGGTGCACACAGTTCAGGGTGTCTATGGGCAATGTTAACATCATAACAGTAATGTCAACCTGTTACATATACTCCTACAAAATTTGCATGTTTAAATTAGACTTATCTGGGCCATGCATCTCTAGCACATGCAAGATTTTTACTTGGCATGAGACTAATAACAAAAATTAATTAATAACATTTTATAACACAAATTACCTGTGGGCATTAATTTAAAGTATTATACCTGCTATAATCCATCTAAGCATTATAATGTTGCTAGTAAATAAATCACTCTCATTTTTTAGCACTAAATCCTGGTCATAGAAAAGTAAAGTAACTATCACAGCTCATGGCTTCACAAATGTATCGAATACAAACACCCCTTCCCCCTATGTAGGTGATTGAGGCCAGAGACTCACACATACTGGGCAAGTGCTCTCTGTGAAGAATACGCCCAATCTCCAGGGATTCTTTTGCACAGGTTCTTGACATGGTTGTTTTTCTGTGTCTCTCATTTTAAATTGAAAAACTTTAAAAATTGTATTTTACTTATCCAGAAAGGCTACCCCAATCTATGAGTTCCAAGTACTGTGAGAGACTATCTCATAATTAATCTGGCATACACACCACATTGAGGCAGTTTCATGGTGTTGACGTCTGAACTCTACAAACACATGTGAGTGCACATTAAACTTTATAAACACAAGTGTACACATGCAGCATGCACACAAAAGCATATTATATACAACATTCATTTACTTAACATGACATGTTTTCACTAGACTACTTTAAAGATTGGGATTTAGACCTCAGAGGATCCCATCTTTTACAGATTGGGAAATTTGGTCAGAGGCCAAAGAATAGCTGGGAATTAAGTGCCTACTCAAATAGGCCATATTGCACTCCACCCCCTAAATCCAAGCAATACATACTCACAGAGCCACAGAGGCATCCAAAACCACAGGCAGCTTCAGGTCGATGCCATTGCCATTGGAAGACAGGTCAGCTTGCAGGTTCAGGAGGCTGAGTTTGTTGATTCGCAATCTGCACAAAACCCACATGCCCTCTTGTCATTCATCCTTGAAGCATTTGCACCTCTCCTCATCACCCTCTTGTCCTCACTACATCCTCTTCAGAAACGTGAGCATCTGCAATCTCAGGTGCAGTGGACTGAGCCAGGGAAACAATAGGCAGCAGAGACAGAACTTGAACCCAGGACTGTGTGACTCAAAGCTCTATGAAGCCACACTTGGGACTAAGGGGAGTGGATTCCAGGTTCCCGTCCCTTGAAGGAACTTGTATTTTACTCCCAGCTTTATTTGAAGAACAGTGTCATTCTTAGAGAAACGCTCTAGGTACCAAGATAAAAGTGGATATTAGGAAAAATGGAACAGCCACCTTCAGCCTGAAATTACAGACTGTGGGAACCCAGATGTGTGAACTGTCCAAAATGACCCTGTAGCCCTCCTCAGACTTACTCAAGCTGTAATGAACCTTGCCTCAGAACTCCTCAGCTCTCTAGGGGAAGACAAGGCTTATCCATCTGTCTTTGAAACTGGGTACTCAGGTAGTCCCTTTTCTGGGAGCAAAGAAGCACCAACTCACCCTAAACCTTTCTGAGATGAAAGGAGGTTTAATTTGCCAAGGTCCAGTGTGTTCAAAGCTCCTAGAATGTTGTTACTGGCTAATGCCCAATCCGTGGTTTCCTGAAGTGACCCCACATCTAGATTCAGGTTCTGAAGGACATCTGTCAAAACAGTCATCAATCGGTGCCTGCACCACTAGGGAATGAGCTCCCATCCTCCTGGTCTCAGAGAAGTCAGTTTTTCTGCACTGCTTCATTCAGTCTCTGCCACAGCTCAGTGAGAAAGTATTGCCACCATATCCATCGTACAGAAGAGGAACCCGAGACTCCTAAGGAATGTGTCTACAGAGATGAATATGTGCACTGATGAAGTTCATTATTTATACCTGTTTTCAGGGATGATTTGAGCATCTGTTGCTCTTAATGAGATGCTCACGTGGGTTTGAGAAACTTATTCAAGCACTTGAGAGAATAAACCAAGAAATGGAAAAATCTAGAATGAAGGAAAGAGTATAGAGGGAAAGTATTGCTCCAACCAGTGAAAGTGGGAAATAGGGGTCCCAAAATGACAGTTGGGAATCAGGCCGAGAGAAAATGAATTGACATTGGAGAAGGAGATAGCGTGTCCTAACAGAGGATCTCAGAGAATAACTGGGGAATTAAAAGAATATATGTCATGTGCCAGAAGGCATGTGTGAAGTGTTAGGGTTGTTGGTTTAGAAAATATCTCTACTGTGGGAAAAAAAACAGCAATTATTAACTCAGGGACAAACCAAACAAAACAACAATAATCCCTTATTCTCAAAAGGACACATGGCTTAAAATGCTGCATTAAAATATTTACGGTAATGCAGTTTTGCCCATTCATTTCTCCACCTTTTGTACCCTGTTTCATTTCTCTGGGTATGAAGCATCTTCGCTTAGAAACTTGCTGTGGTGTGTGTTTTGTCCCATTTGGACAGTGGTGTTTCAGTCCATCCTCCAGCGTTAGCTACTGAAATCACACAACTCTGAAGACTAACCTTTGTTTCTGGGCTGCTTTCCTGTCTGTATTGAGTATCTTTCAGAACTGGAGAAAAGATTTCACTTCTTCCTTTAAGGATGTTTGCTGTGTGTGTGTGTGTGTGTGTGTGTGTGTGTGTGTGTGTGTGTGTGTGTGTTTGTGTGTGTTTGAATTTTTTTTTTTTAAGAAAGGCACTCATACTACCACATATGACCACATACTGCCTGTGTTCTCAATGCAGTCGTGAGACTGGAGAGACGGCTCAGCATTAATAGTACTTGCTGCTCTTGCAGAAGATTCGAGTTCAGTTCCCAGCACCCATGTTGGATGGCTGATTACCATGTGTTTCCCATGGGGATCTGACACCCTTTTTTGGCTTCTGGGGGCACACACACAGATATATAAGAGGGATAAATTCATACAACTGAAAATAAAATATTAAGAACACTTTTAGTCAAACAGATAGAATCACAATACTGCAACTTGGCCCTGTGATGGACAGTATCTACCTGTTATAACAATGCACACAAGGCCACCTCAGTGAGCATTGCTTAGAGAGCTCCATCTCGCATATAACTCCCAGGTAACTTTGAACGTGACACCCTTTTCTCTCTGCTGCTGTTCCCCAGCTGGGGAATGGGAGGATAGCTCCTTTCTTCATCTTTGAAAGTTGCCTAAACATTGACAAGGTTGCAAGGCAGCATGCACAGAGCTTTCCTGTTCCTATAAGACCTGTTTGTCAGTTAGCCCAGCTCTACAGCAAAAAACAGAGGTGCAATTAAATAGAAAGTTGGGTTGTTTGTGGACGTCCAAGCCAGGTGGGTTGATATTACTTTCAGCCAGTCAACACAGATCAGTAAGAAAAGGTCAAACTAACTATGGAAACATATGCTAATAATTCTGACACAACACTTTAGCTAAATTATGTAAACCATTATTAAAGATATGAAAAATAAGAGGATGATTAGAATTAGAGAAGTGCAAAGTGAGATGAGTTACATCCTCTCATTTCCGATAATGGCAAACCAGTTAATGCTGTCCATGTTAGTGCTTAAAAGGAAGCAGGGTTGGGGGACAGGCTCCCACAGACTGCTAGAGAAAGTGGGATGGATGCCATTATTTAAGATGTCCATACTACTTAAAATTTTGAAATCTCACTTTGATAAATTTATCCTGTACATATATTGGCAAGACTCTATTAGGATATAATGTCATGGTACTATTTATTTCTAAAATGATAAGTAAATGAGACAGGAATTGAATTGCTGCACATTCTTCAGTAAGCTGTCCATAGAGGACAACACTGCCCCCTCCTAGCAGCCTCTGCTATTGCAGTCATAGTGTTTATTAAGATTACTCCTGGGACCAACAAGCAGGTGGGACCCATATTGACTCACCTCCAGACGCAGAATTCGGAACGTTCAAATTACTCACAGCATTGACAACATTACCCAAAAGAGATTCTGAGGTCCCGATGAGCAGGCCGCAGAAGACAATAAGGCTCCCAAGTTGGAACATCTTTGGTCCTGACACCTGAGTGGTCACAGGAGGAAGAAGAGGAAAGAACACATAGTGAACGCCTGTCACTCTCACACTTGACCTTCCTACAAGACAGATGTGCTTCTGTTCATAGTAGGCAAGAGAAGGAACCAGCAGGGATGCACACCCTCAGAAATGAATAAAGAAAATGAGGAATTTTATTCTGTCTTAACAAAAAAAATGAAGTCATGACATTTCAGGAAATGGATAGATGTTGTCCTTTATTTAAATAGTTGCTGCCTTTTAAGCCACAGCTGTCTGAAGCAGCAACTACAACTCGAGGCTACCAGCAGCAGTTAGGCCGCAAGGGCCATAGCCAGAGGGAAATCTGTTCCCTCAGGCTCCAACTCTCGAAGAGCTACAAAGGGAACTTAACTAAACCTCTGTCCCTCCAAAGAACTCAAGACTCAATGGTTAAGGTAGAATTCTACTCTTCAGAGGCTGAACAGCAAGTAACTTACCTCCTCTTCTTGCTCGCGTCCTCCAAAAACCCCCTGTGCGGCTTCTCACCCTCCTTATAAACCCTTTCTCACCTGGCTCCTCCCTACCACTTCCTGTCAGCTAGTTGCTGACTCAGGCTCCTGACCGCAGGTGAATTTTATTTAATCAAACACATCTTTGCATCATTAAACAAATGTTCCAGAGCATAAACAAAAGTAACACACCTTGAAATCATATTCTACAACAGATAGAACTGAAACCATTGTGCTTAGCAAAATTAGCCAGATTCAGAAAGATAAAATACCCTAGTTTCTGCCAAGTGCAAATGAGATTCCAATTTGTATACATATATATATATGAATGTGTTGAATGTGTATGAGGTCATAAACCAAGGAGATCATGAGAGAAGAAGAAAAAATATTAAGAGAAGAGAAGATGAGGAAAGAGAGAGCAAGGAATGCATGTGACATGAAAGTAAAAAGGAGGAAGCCATTAGCAAGGGGGGATGGGGAAGGACAGCAGGGGAGGGAGAAGGAGAGGAACTAAGTATGTAGGGAAATACCACAGCAAGCCCACTAATTTGTATGGTAAATTTAAAAATCATAAACACAATTAAATACAATTATAACTTAAGAAAATCAACAGGCAAGGTGGGGAAGGTAGAGAAACTTATGAGACACAGTCAGGGAATGGAGGGACAGAGCTTGGAAAGGCAAGCTGACTCTAGTCTATGCTTTGTAAGCTCAGGTCCTCTGTGCTTGCTGCCTTCTCTGCTTGAAATATATTTCCTCTTCGCTTTGCAACCTAAATCTGTTCTGTAGATTCAGTGAAACGTCACACCTTCCATAAAGACAACTCCAGGTCCCTTCCCAGAGACCAGATTGAGGATCCCACTACCATGACTCCACCAAGATTAGGACATCACTGTCCTTAGGGAAATAGCTATGGCTTGTGTCACTGTGAAGCCTAGATGCCAGTAAGAAGCCTTTGTCCATACACTGAGACAATTCACTGATGAATAAAATCTGAACACTCAATAGAACCCACATGAACCTAGGTTGTCATTAGTCCGACACAATATCATCTAAGTCTTCAAATTTGTTAGAGTCCAAACTTCCCTAACAGAAACAACACCTTTCATCTGCCTCTTGCCCCAAAGCCTCCTGAAACCCCTGTTAGGGGGTTGCTCTAGAGGAACTCATACTCACAGGCTGGAGAAGGGTGCACAGGAAATGCTTGCTTCTCTACAGGGATGCTGGAGGTGACAGTGGCCCTTATATTGTAATGACAGGATGAGATGCAAGCCCCGTTTTCAGGATACTTTAAGGAGACTCCAAAGAAAATACTTAAGGTTAGCCAAGTTATTCTAACCCAAAGGTCACCCAGGATGCGTGAGTGGCAGTGACGGACCTTGTGCCAAGACTAAGGCCCCATGTTATGGAACCTGAGGCTACCAACAAGGGGTCAATTCAGTAAGTGCTGGGAAGAAGACCCAGAATGGGTCAGTGGGAGAATGTTCTGTTGAGAAGGCTCCTAGTGTTTGCCAAGGCTAGCCCAGTCATCATTTGAGAACTCATAGAAGAGAAGTCACCAGCTTCTGGTTGTCCAGTGAATAGGGTAGAATTGTGGGTCTCAGGTTCCTCTGCCCATCCTCCCATCCACTCTCCTTCTATCTGAGTGCTCTGATAACCTCTCCTGGCCAGAGTCAGCCACGGTGACCGTTTCTGTTAGGGGGTGATAATGAAACCCCCTTGCCATCTCGCTGACTGAAGCATCTGTATTATAAACTAGCTGCCTATGTGATTTTGTTTAGTCTGCCCCCGAGGTGATTATTTCTCAGAGTAGAAAATCCCAGCAACAGTAAATAAGTGAATTCATGGCCATGGAGGAGTGCTTCTTCTTTACGGAGCCAACAAGGCTTGTTGAACGATTCACATCCTTCCTACCTTGATATCAGCCATCTTTATAGTGTGGCTGTGTGACCCACACATTACCATTGGGAAGGAGGCAGATGATGTGTGAATGTACAAGTCAGGATGGTTGGAGGCTGAAAAGGAGGAATCCAACTCCCCTGCTTTAAGAGAATAAACCAAAGAAGCTAGTAAGAACTAAGATTTGAGGTGAAAACTCATAACCTTTATCTGGCTTTGGGTATTGCTGGATCCAGGACCTCAAATGATTCCATGTTCTTAATAGTGGATTCATTCTCTGGTGGATTTTGCCAAATAAACATAATTTATGAATGAAAACAGACAAGGGAGGGGGCTGGAGAGATGGCTCGGGGTTAAGAGCACTGGCTGCTCTTCCAGAGGTCCTGAGTTCAATTCCCAGCACCCACATGGTGGCTCATGACCATCTATAATAAGATCTGATGCCCTCTTCTGGTGTGCAGGTACACATGCAGAGCACTCATATATAAAATATAAATAAATAAAATTTTAAAAAAAGAAAATAGACAAGGGTTGTATGGAGACCCACCTCCTGTGTAGGTCGAAAGGTGGCTAATTTCCATCAGTGAGAAGCCAAAGCAATCCTATGGCGGAAGCTCCATCTCGTAGGCAGATAATGGATGTTTTATTCTTGCTAGCCCATGTCTCTTCTTGAGTCAACAGGATGGGTCAGTGGGAGAGGCGTTTGCTTCACAGGGCTAATGACCCATGTTTGCTCTCCAGAGCCCACAGAAAAGTGGAAGAAGGGAGCAACTCCTGAAAGTTATCCTCTGACCTCAACTGGTGAATGGTTCACAGATGTACCTGCACTCTCACATGACCATCATACACCTACAAACACAAACTATTAAAAACAAAAATAAAAGACTTATGTTTCTTGGACTCTGACTGAAGTTGTTGTACAGCCTTCCCAGAATGTCAGGGACAGAAACAGCTGGACAACAGGACTCACGGGTGACCTCCATCTCACATTTGGTGAGCTCGCCCCACTCTCCACTCTGAATTTCAAGAGCCCCAACTCCACCTCCAAACCCCGTGGCTCATGTGCACAGCCCTTCACAGTGTGCACTGCAGAATCACAGTCCTCTATAAGCAGACAACTGGCAATGACCACTGTCCTTTATTTGCCACCAGGAACTGTCCTTCTTTGTCTTGTTGTATTTCCAGTGACCTTGAAGGAGGTTCAGACAGGAAGGGGCTTTGCTGAGATGAGAAGGCAGGGTCTGTGCCCCAGCAGAACACAGGAGCCGCTGTTCCAGCACACACAGCCTCTTGGGGGCAGCGGTGAGCAGTACTCTTCCTCCCTTGGGGTAGGCATAGCCATCTACCTGCTCTATGACCTTCAGGTTAGATACACTTCTTTATTGAGCCTGCTAGTCATCAAAACGCAGGTTAGAAGCCTCATTTTCCAGTGGAAGAAACGGGTCTCTGAGAGGCCTACAGGTGTCCAGGTCACACAAGGGTAAAAATCCAGTGCCTGGGTCCTTGCACCTGCATCAGGCCCCAGCCAGTTGGCAGGGCAGGACTGTCCCTAGGCTTGTACATCCTGTTTTCCACAGGCCCCATTGTTTGAGTTCACTACCAAGCCCAGAGTCCATGCCAAGCCAGACTAGCACAGAGACAGATGGGAGCCGGGCTTTGAGACGGCAGACAGCCCTCACAATGAAGACAGTAGCGAAGGACAGTATGACCTTGTGATTCTGATAGTTCAGGTAGTCAGATCTCTACTGTGGCTTTGCCAAGGCTTGCTTCTGTATGCAAACCTTCTTCCTGGCTGCCTGCCACCATGTTCCACAAACCCATGAAAACCCTGTTCCCAGCTATAGACACAGAGGAAAGAGCCACGCTGAAATCTTTTTAAGAGGGGTTTTCACATCCCAGGACCAGCCTGGGGGTGTTGGAGTTGGAGTGGTGGCCTCAGGCCTGGTTCTGGGTTCGTCCTAGTTGCCCCAGCTGCTAAATAAGTTAACTAACAACTTGTACCTAGATGGTGCTGGCATGATGGGCCTGGAAGTGCTTGGGGCATCATGAGGGTGGTGAGGGTACTTCAAGGGGTCAGGTCAGAGCCTGTCACTGGGACTAGGAGGACCTGGGTTCAAATCCTCACTCTTCCCACTGCTGGCTGCATGACTTGAGATGGGGCTTCTTCCTTCTCTGTGAAGTAGGACTGGGAACTGCCCCTCACCTCCCTGCTACCCATGTGCAGAGAAAACAGGTGGGAAACACATGTGAATGTCCTCACACTGGGCAGGCTGTGCACACAGCTGACACTAATGTCTACAATTACATGACATAGCACTGTCCTCACACTGGGCAGACTGTGCACACGGCTGACAGTAATGTCTGCAGTTACATCACATAGCACTGTCCTCACACTGGGCAGGCTGTGCACACAGCTGACAGTAATGTCTGTGATTACATTACATAGCACTGTCCTCACACTGGGCAGGCTGTGCACACGGCTGACAGTAATGTCTGCAGTTACATACATAGCACTATCCTCACTCTGGTCAGTCTGTGCACACGGCTGACAATAATGTCTATGATTACATCACATAGCACACATAATGAGCTCTTGTTGGGGAGAGGCCAGGCTGTCAGAGGCCATCCCAGGTCTGTGCTGGCTGCTCTGCATCACCTGGGAAAGCACATCCCTCTCTGTGTATAGGAAGTCTCCTAGAATGTAAAGTACTTTTCTGTTGGGGATAAAGGCTGGGCCCATAATGGTGATGGGATGAATTTCTTATTGAAAATATTCAGTGAGGTATTAAGGATTATCTGTCCCAGACTAAGATTTCTTATCCCTGACATGACTGCTAATTCCAGTCATGGCAACTTCCTGATCCCACTGACCCCAACACTTAAGCAATGAGCTGGTATTTGTTCCCAAACACAACTCAGCTCCCTGTTTGTAAAAGGCTACTGAGACCAGAGAGGTCAAGCAGTGGGGCTGGGGTCACACAGCTTAGGGGCTCTGCTCCCTAGACTTCTGGCGTCCAACGTGGTGGCAAGAGTTTCCACCTAAAAACTGAGAAAAAAGATTCTAAAACGGAGATAAAAACAGTTCCTAATTGTCTCTCTCAAATGAGCGGCAGCTGCCGGTTTAAGCTACTGGTGGGTTCCTGGTGTGCGCGCTTGACCTGCAATATGGTAGGAATGAGGCCTCTGCAAGTGGCACATTAAGCTGCATGGTGGATTTAGACTTTGCTAGTACAAAACAAAAAAAGAGGTTTCTGGGCTACACGCTGCTTGGATAAAAGCATAGAGACCCACGATAGCTCCCAGAGTTGGTGGTAAAGTACCATGCCATGTTGGGAAGCTGAGGTGGGCAGAGCCAGCAGCCACAGCTGCTGCAGTTTAAGGCAATAGATTCACAATAGGACAGATTCAGATGTAATAGTTTACAATGTGTGTAAAATATTCGTAGGCTTGAAAGAGACAAAAAAGGTGATATATACAGTTATAGAAACAAATACATAGTTTTAAAAAATAAAGTTTTTAAAGAGATAGTAAAATTAATATAAAAAATAAGCCACGTAAAGATGAATATTACACAGAGAATCTGGGTTGTGTTGTCTTTGGGATTTTTAACTGCAGAAAAACATTTGATTGTAAAAGCTGTTGAGTTATGCCAAAATGTATATTTTAAAGGTACCTTGACTTCAAAATTTGGATATAAGGATATGTTGCTTTGGAAAGGAGACTCTGCTTTTGTTCCCACAGAAAGCCAAAGGCTATGGATTTGTTCCAGATTAAGATACATCAGGTTTGACCAGCCAAGACCCCCTGAAAGGTCTCCGATGACACCATGGCCCAGATGATTCAACATCCAGAATGGTTTCAAGGCAACTGGCTCAGATGATACAGCCTCATGGACTATTCCATAATCCTAAAATTTTCTTTGTTTCCCCATAAGATACAGCGTCCCCCTCCAGCAGGAAGTAGTAAGAGAAGCTATGCCCAAATTCCCAAATTATATGTAATTTTACTTTGTTAAGGTTAAAACCTTCCTTTTTGAAAAAAAAAAAGGGAAGTGCTGTGGGATGTTCTGTATGGCAAATGTGTTGCTCTGATTGGTTGGTAAATAAAACACTGATTGGCCATTGGCTAGGCAGGAAGTGTAGGCGGGACAAGGAGGAGAATAAAGCTGGGAAGTGGAAGGCTGAGTCAGAGAGACACTGCCAGCCGCCATGATAACAAGCAGCATGTGAAGATGCCGGTAAGCCAGGAGCCATGTGGCAAGGTATAGATTAATGGAAATGGATTAATTTAAGCTGTAAGAACAGTTAGCAAGAGGCCTGCCACGGCCATACAGTTTGTAACCAGTATAAGTCTCTGTGTTTACTTGGTCGGGTCTGAGCGGCTGTGGGACTGGCAGGTGAGAGAGATTTGTCCTGACTGTGGGCCAGGCAGGAAAACTCCAGCTACAGACTTCCCTTCCCACAAGGACCAAACAGCCTCCAGACCCTCCTCACAGGACAGAATATGCTAATCTGAAACACCACTCACCAATGCTATTTCTTTTGCACTTTTGCAAGTTCTCCATTGCTGAGCTACAACCCAGCTGCAATGTTTTTTTAGGAATGAGGGAGAGACAGACAGACAGGGAGAGAGAGAGAGAGAGAGAGAGAGAGAGAGAGAGAGAGAGAGAGAGAGAGAGAGAGAGGCAGAGAGGCAGAGACAGAGAGACAAAAAGAGAATTCATCTACTTTCCCCCAGTTCTCACATTGGCGCCACCAGCAGGGAAGTCTTTAAACATAAGAAAAACAAACGTAAAAAACAAAAATTCAAGCACATGCAATTTTATCACAGCTAAAAGTAGCAATTAGTTAAACTCTATAATCTTAGAGTCTAAAGATTTTCATTTCACTTTCAGCAATGCTGACACTTTCATGGTGGAATATTATTTGTATACATAAAACACTGCCCCTTGGGGCTGGAGAGTTGACTCAGGAGTAAAGAGCCTTTACTGATTCGTAAAGGACTAGGGTTTCATTCCCAGGACCCATAATGTAGCTCACAATTGTCTGTAACTTCCTGTCCCGGGGGATATCAAACTCTCCTTTGATCTCCTCAGGGAACTTCACACCCATGGTGCACATAAACTCATACAAGCAAAGACACTTACACATGAAAGAAATAAATCTTTAAAACCAAAACCAAAACATTGCTCTAAGCCCTGGTCCTGAATCTGGGTTACACAGAGTCCTTCAGGCCTTGGCTTGAAAAAGGGAATTAACCAAGGGTCTTGCCCACTCTAAACCAGGATTTGATTCTTCTTGTGCTGTGGATTGTTCCTTGAGCATTTGGTGAAAGTTTTCAAAGAAACCAGAAAGTGGGCCTAGAAAGACTTCTTAGGTGGGTCTGTGTCCTCTGAGCTGCTGGTTGTCTGGTTGTCTGCTTTTTCCATCTTTGTCTCTAGAGCTGGCTCCTGAGCTACAGTTGGGAACAAGTGTTTGTGGGAGAAAAGAAGGGCGAGAGAAAAGAAACGGCAAGGTTATGAGATGGAGAGGAAGGGAAGGGGACTTGACCAAAAAAATGGATTACGGATTTTTGTCTTTGTTTAAAATGTTGGTTACAAATTGTTATAAATAATGGTCAGAAAAAAAGCTAAACAAAGGAGATTAGATTTAGGGGTTTTGTTGTGAAAAGAAAAAACAGGGAAATGCTGTGTGATAATGCTCTTGTACACTGTAAAGATTTGTCACTCTTGTTGGCTTAATAAAATGCTGATTGGCAGGATGTGTAGGTGGGGCAACCAGACTAGGAGAATTCTGGGAAGAGGTAAGGCAGAGACGGGTCGCCAACCAAATGCAGAGGAAGCAAGATGAGAATGCCATTTTGAGAAAAGGTACCAAGCCAGTGGATAAACATAGATAAGAATTATGGGTTAATTTAAATGTAAGAGTTAGTTAGTAATAAGCCTGAGCTACCAGCTGAGCATTTTTAAGTAATATTAAGCCTCAGAACCAATTATTTAAGAAGTGGCTGCCAGGTATTTGGGAACAGGCAGGTAGGAGAGGAGCTTTCACCAACTGAGAGGGAAGCAAAGAATGACAGGGAAGATGTGAGGGAAGAAAGAAGAAAAAGAGAGAAGAGCTATTGAAAATGAAGAAGAGAAAGAAGAGATAATGACAAAGAAGAAGGAGAAATTGAATAAGAGACAATGGTAGTGGGAACAGCTGTGTCCTGAAAGTGCAGATACTAAAGGTTGAACCCCTACTATCTTTGGGCTCTCCATGTCTTCCATGGGGTCCTACCAATTTATTACCCATGACTGACTGCTTAGCTGCTCCCTCAGGGAGGATAGGGTGGGTGGCCCCTAGCCATGGCCAGTTGGTTGCACTCCTCCATGTACTTGACTCAAGGTTTTGTCCTGTAATCTCTTTTTTGTTTTCACTGGTCCTTCCTGGGGCACTGGACCAGCCTTTATGCATCTGTCTGTTCCTTCCTTCATTTGTTCATTCCAAAGTGTCCTGCACTTGAACCCCTGATCCTTTTGGTAACTGTATGTCAGCTTCTACTTTATGCTGAGTATTGTGTTGGAGTCACTGATGAAGACTCTAAGTTCTCATTCCTTAGTGGGGGTCTTTCAGGACATTCCATGTGTCCTAGTAGTTAGCTCAGCACTGAAGAAAAGCTCCCTAGTCTATCTAGCACCGTGTCTTCATGGAGGAGGAGCTCAATGATGGTGAAGGGTCATTGTGTAGAGGCAAACAGCCAGACAGAAAGAAAAGCGCTGTGTGACCTTGCATACAGGTAAGATCTAAATATGACAGCACTCAAATATACAGAGTACAAAATGGTAGTCACCAGGGCAGAGAAGAAAATGGGTGGATACCAGGGCAGAGGTGGGGATGTAGGAATCAGAAATGGAGATTAGGAAACAAAGTTCCAGGTCTGTGGGATGAATAGGTCTAGATATGTAATGTACCATGGACAACAGGGGGTAACCGGGTTCCATTCCAGGTGGGAGTTGTATAGGAAAAAATGTCCTCACACTCATGGCACTAGAGAAACCAGATGTGTTAAACACATAGTCTTTTCTCTTTAACAGATTCATACCTGTTTGTTCTCAGAAAGCTGGGGATGGGTATAGTTTATAACCTGGTGATCTTTGCTACATGTAGGGCCAGGCTTCACCCAAATCCTCAGACTATTACATTTATCCCAGACTCTTCTCAGTCTCCAGAGCATTGTTCCTCAGTCAAGAGAACCCATTCTTATGAAAGAGGTCCCATGCACTTTGCAAAAGAGTTTAATATTATGCTTATCCCAGATCCTTCCTTCCTGAGATATTTATCCTGAGCACTATCTCTCAGTCAATTTTCTTGTGGAAAACATCATATGTAATTTGCAAAGGAGTTTCAATGTAATCATGCCTTAAGCTTTATTGTGACAATTGTCATGAGAAAACTTTATTCCAAAGTTGTACTGGGCTTAAATATGTAAAAAATAAACTGCCTGTGGTCAGACTCCAGAAGTTTGAACCAATACCAACTGACTAAGCCACATTGAACCAGATATATTTCTTGCCTCACACAGATTGTTACTCTGCCAGCCATGGCACTTGCAGGGATTCCCATAGGGAGACATGCCACATGAGTAAATTTTAGCTATCTCATATATAATATATGTGATAAAATATATCCTGTGAAATGATCTTTCTGTACATTGTGAAAATGTATCGCTCTCACTGTTAATAAGAAGCTGATTTGCCAAAGGCTAGGCAGGATTTGGAGGGCAGAAAGAATGCTGGGAAGAAGAAGGGCAGAGTCAGAGGAATCACCAACCAGACATAGAGAGGAAACAGGAGGTACAAGATGAAAGAGAGGCAACACCACAGGGCAGAATGTAGATTAATATAAATGAGTTAATTTAAGTTGTAAGAATTAGCTAGTAACAAGCCTGGGCTATTGGCTGATCATTTATAATTAATAAATGGGCTTTTATTTTGGAGCCGGTAGTCCCAACAAAAACTTCACCTACATATGGTGCCCAAACATCTGTCACCTACATCCACATAAAACCTGCAAAAGCTTTGAAAAGGTTCTTAGCACACAAAAATGGAGCCAAACGTGGCTTCCTAGTTTTGTGTCTCTCATGCCAGCCACAGTACTGAGACACATTTCCCAGCAGCCGCCTGCAGGAGAAGCCAGCTGCCAGCCACAACCCACCATGCACTAAGCTAAGCTACACTGGCAGTGGCTGACATGGCAGTTTAAGATTCATTTCATGCAATTGAAAAACAATACAGATGATCAGTAAAGACAGATCCAGATGGAAAAAAAACTCTAAATGGGTTACAATGTGCTAAAAATATATATACATAGGCTTGAGAGGGAAAAGAGAAAGGATAGAGACAGTCATAGATTAAAAAATAGTTTTAAAATAATAAAGTCCTTAAAAAAGAAATATATATATATAAACATATAATACAATAATAATATATATATATAATAAGCCACATAAAGATGGTAAATACACAGAAATCTGGATAATATATGTTATTATGTTGTCTTTAAATTTTTTGACTGCTAACAAACAAGTAATAACTTCTAAGAAATATTGGATTATGGAAACAGTTAGATTAAACCAATCTATATATTTTTAAAATATCTTGACTTCAAAATGGAAGTCAAAAGGTGTGTTGCTCTGGAAGAGAGATTATGCTTTTATTTCCACAGGAAATGAGAGGCTGTAGATTCATTCTAGGTTAAAGATGATCATGTTCAATTGAGGAAAACCCCCTGATATCTTGACTACAGGCATAAAGAAGTAAACTTTAAAAATAAAAACTACAAAACATATAACGTATGTTTTACCTGCTCAAATATAAAACAAAATAATCATCTTTGGCTAACTTGTATACAACACACAGTCTATACTTGTACTAATAGAGATATGTATGTTACCTTTAAAAGTTTATGTATTTTCAGAGCAAGGTGGACAGACACCAGTGAAAACAAATGGACAGTGATCCAGCATCTCAAAATGCCTTGTTGCAATTTCCTCTGAGTTCTGCATCCAGAACAGCTTCAAGGCTGCTGGCTGAGATGGTCCAGCCTCACAAACTACTCCAGCCAAGACTTAACCATTATCCTGAATCTTCTCATGGCTCCCAAAAGATGCCAGTGCCCCCAATCAACAGAAAGTAGTCTAGAGAATGACGTCCACATTCCCAAAAGATGGGTTATGGATATTTATTAATATTTAAGGGGGATTGGTTACAAATTGTTATTGGTTTTAGTCAAAAAAAGATTAAACAAAGGAGTTTAATGCAAATATATCTTTCTGAAGGAAAAGGGGGGATATAATATAGAAATGATGAAATAAAAGGGTAGATTAATGAATCTACTTTAGTCCAAAAAATAATTATTAGTCTCAAAAAATTTTACATTGGTATGGATTTTGGTATAAAGCTAATTTTGTTATACTGTATGTATGTTTCTACTCTTGTTTGGGGTATTTGCTTATGCAGCTCATTTAAAAATGTAATATATAATTAAAAAATATAGTTAGTAGTCAGTCACCTATAATAAGCTTGTAGTCATATTAGGTATGTTTTCAAGGTTAAGCAGGTGTATTTAGATAGATAAATAGGTAGATAGATAGATAGATAGATAGATAGATAGATAGATAGATAGATGATAGTCTTCAAACACTTCAAAGACTGACAGAATATGGCATTAATATGTTTAATAACTTAAGGCTTTTCATGACGGTGAGACATGTCTGCTCCTGACAGCACCAATTTGCTTCAAAAGAAGATGATGAGCATCAAAGAAATTCCATATGGAGTTTGCTATCTTTATGGCAAGGGCTAGCCATTTTGGCAAAGAAACTGCTCTTGCATCAATTGCTGACAGTATACTGTACAAACTGGACCAGTAAAAGAAAGTGACTGCCAAACTTTGCCAAGACAAGGGAGGACAGTCCCTCAAAATTCCCTGCTTCTCAAAAATGTCTGTCATATATACTAAGCCTATAGGCCAAAGTAGGTGCCCCAGTGTTACAGAAGAACCTCAAGTGACTGTCCAGGCAGCCAGATATCCCTGTCATTAGGTAACATTACACCCTTCTGGAGTCTTTAATGAAGTTAAAGACTAAATAATTAGACTGGAAGTTTTCTGTAGTTATGATAAAAAGGTAAATTAGGTATAAAACTTTAGACTCATAAAGATAAGATAAATAATAGAATATTTTCTTTAAATTTGCCAAATACAAATGGACTGGATATTGTAACTGTAATTCTTACTTGATAATTGTTTTTGTTGTGTGTAATTTTACTATGTTAAAGTTAAGACCTTCATTTTTATTTGGACAAAAAGGGGGAAATGCTGTTGGAATAATCTGTGAAGTTGTGTTGCTCTCATTGTTAATAAGAAGCTGATTGGCCAATGGCTAGGCAGGATTTTCAGGACAGAGAGAATGCCTGAAAGAAGAAGGGCAGAATCAGAGGATTCACCAGCCAGACATAGAAAGGAAATAGGAAGTGTAAGATGAAAGACAGGTAATGCCATGTGGCAGAATGTAGATTAATATAAAATGGGTTAATTTAAGTTGTAGGAGTTAACTAGTAAAAAGCCTGACCTATTGGCAAAGCATTTATAATTAATAATACATCTCTGAGTGGTTATTTGGAAAGTGGCTGGAGGAACAGAGCTAATCACCATCCCAATGAAAAGCTCTGCCTACAAATATATTTCTTTTTCAAGACATAGTTGGTTGAAGGAATGTATGCTGGTCTCTCTCTTCTGCCATCCTGAGACTCCTTCAGGCTTGAGGACGTTCATTCTGCCTTTTATGTCCATAGCCATCAGCCTGGGGCTGACTTCTGGTAAGACCCAATAAACACCACACTTGGTAAAGGTGGAAGGAGAAAGCTGTTGAATAAGCTGAATGAGCTGACTGGATTGATGGGAGCTGGAGCTGAGACCCAGAACCTTCCCTCCTGTGAACCTTCATTCATCCATGCCAAGGCTTCTGTTCCATCTACAGAGAGCATGTGTTCGTCCTCAGAGAGGCAGGCAGCAGGCACCCTGGCAATCCCTTCTCATGGAGGAGGGAACAAGTTTGAAGACCTTCTCCACAGTGACAGCCTCCAGGAAATGGCCTCTCACTCTTTCTGCATCAGTTCCTCCCAGCACCAGAGCAAGGCCTAAGGATGTTACATGTCACACCTGCAAATCCTCTCTGTCCTTTAGAGTACCTCATCTGTAGCCACCTAACTCTCTGCTATACACACACACACACACACACACACACACACACACACACACACACCTCTGCCTGTCACTCCTCTCTCATTTCCCACTACAACTTATGCAGAATGAACTGGAATGTGTTTGCATTTGTCAGGCTCCTTGGGTTACTTGTAAAGTAGAAGATACAACCTCAAATGACTTAAGGACTAAAGAGGGGTCATGAAATATTATGGGTTCCAGGCACTCAAAGGAAATCTTCAGGACCGTGTTTTCTCTGTGACTGGGCTCTGGTTTCTTCTGCTCTGACTTCAAGCTGACTTTGCCCAAGGGGATGGCAGAGATGGCCACCAGTAACTTAGTGACCACAGCAGAAAGCAGACATCTCTCCTCTGGTATCCCTTCTAGCCTTCTACAACTCATTCCCACCATCCCTATAAGAGTGGCGTGCTGAACTATAAACTAAACATAGCAGCCAGGGTGACAAAAACACTTGTGGTTCAATATGAAGAAATTGTTCCTGCATAGAAATCTGTGGCAGGGGGGCAGAGGAGTGAATAAATAGCAGAGAACAGAGCTAGGGGTAAAATAGCCAGGGTGTGGACATTCCTGTCTACTGCCTCCCTCTATGTGCTGTCCATGGAAGACTCACTGGGCCTGTCTGTGGGAGTGACGATGGGAACCACAGGTGAAGAAGTAGGTGTGCCCAAAACGAGCATTTTCCTCCTGTACCACTAGTCTCTCCCCACCTCGGGGCCTCTGCCCAAAGCTGTAGTTTGTGTGGGTGGTCAAGGCTTAGCAGGGAGCTTGGCTGAACTGGGGACAGACATAGGAGGAAGCTGGAGGGCACAAGTCCAGGGTGACCTTTATTCTTCCTGAACTGAGAGACACTTGAGCCTATTTCTGCTATATTCTTAGCAGCAGCACACAGGGGACCGGACCTGCTTTGTTTGACTTGCTGTTCACAGCGTGACACTTTATTAAAATGTGCAGGACACCATGACAGATCCGCCTGAGCAAAGTCTCAACAAGTGTGACCTGCAGGAAGAAAACATGTCATGGTAGAGGGGTTCCCAGGAGCCTCTCCTGGAAGATCCCTGGGTGCTGGCCATGCTGCAGGCCTTGCCTTCCACTTGAGCCTTCATGTCTGGGCTGACTCCACTTGCCCCTTCTCTGTCCTTGCCCAGTTGTCTGGCTTCAGGAGTCTCCCTCGGGCCAGCAGGGTGTCTGCAGTCACTTACAAAGAGAGCACTGACAAGAGAAGTTTGGAAAAACCAATGTTGTCGTCTGCTGACCAAGCATGGCTCTGCTATCCTCAAAAGATTAGCTTTGGCTGCTTTGTGCAGGTGGAGAGACTCCAGAGACTTAGGTTGCCCCTTTGGGGCAGGGTGTGGTCTCTGGGCTGCCACAGTGCATTTTCCCCAGGGCAGAGTCAGAGAGCCAGGGAATGATAAAGGAGTCCCACTTTATGCCCAAGTCATTGAGGTACTGTGGGGGAACTGAAGCTAAAGCCTCTGACTGGTTATCTGGGTACCGGTGGGTGAGGACAAAACTTTCGGTTACACACTCTACTAGGACACAACAGGGCATCCTTCATCTTCCTCCAGCTTCTGCCTTCTGAAGAAGACCCGGGCTTGAGCCTCAGTTATCCTTCCTTTTGTCTGTGTGGAAATAACAGAACAGTTAATCTCTGAGCCTTAGTTTCCAGATTTGTAATCTAAAAATAGTAACTGCTACCTGCTGGGGCAGCTCTAAGCACTGAATAAAATGACTCATGGCCAAAGCAATCCTGAGTTAAAAAGCTGGCGGCATCACAGTACCTGACCTCAAACTACAGGACAGAACCATAGTACCAAAAACATCATGATACATAAAATCAGAAATGTAGACCACTGGGATAGAATAGATGACAAAGAAACAAACCCACACTGCTACAGTCACCTAATGTTTGACAACACATTATTTAAAAATAAGTAAAATAAAAAATTAAAATTAAAAATCCTTAACAAATGATGCTGAGTAAACTAGGTATCCACATGTAGAGGAATGAACTAGATCCTTATCTCCCACCCCACTCCAAAATCTGTCCAAAGTTGATCAAAGATTTAAATGTAAGAAATGAAACTCTGAAACTGCCAGAGGAAGATATAGGCATGGGCCAGGACTCTCTGGAAACCATTCCAGTAGCTCAGGGCACAAGAGTGAAAACTGTCACATGGGATTCCATGAAGTCAAAAGTTTCTGCAGCACAAAGGAAATAGTCACCAGAGTGAGGGGACAGCCCACAGGACAGGAGAGAATCTTTGACAGGGGTCAACATTTAGAATGCACAAGAACTGAAGGACCAAAGAAACAACATCTAATCAATACAAGAGCACATGTCAGGAACAGACAGTTTTCAAAAGGAGCAACACAAATGACCAAGAAATACTTGGAAAAGAAGTTATACTTCCTTACACTAAGGTTACATCCCACCTCAGTCAGAAAGGATGTCATCAAGAAAAACAATGTCAACAAGGATGTGGGTAAGGAGAGAAGTACAGTTGGTGGAAGTGTAAACTAGGGAATCACTGTAGAGTGTCTTCAGGAGACCAAAAATAGAACTATCATGTGACTCCTGGATGGACACCTGATAAAGAAAAATGAATAAACAAAATATGGGACATATACACAACAGAATTTTATTCAGATCAAAGAATAATTATCCATTCATCTATTATGGACACCCAGGCTGGTTCCACATCTTGGCTGTTGTGAATAGTGTAGCAATGGATATGGCTGACCAGGTATCTGTGAGGTGTGCTGCCTTAGCTTCCTCCAGGTATGTATCTAGGAGTGAACAGATGGGTCATACGGAAGTCCTATCTTCAGTTTTTTATTTTGGTTTGGTTTGGCTTGGTGTTTTTCAAGACAGGGTTTCTCTGTGTTGCCCTGGCTGTCCTGAAACTTACTCTGTAGACCAGGCTGGCCTCAAACTCAGAGATCCATCAGCCTCTGCCTCCCCAGTGCTGGGATTAAAGGTGTGTGCCACCACTGCCCAGCTCTGTCTTCAGCTTTCTGAGGACCCTTCATACTGATTTCCATGGTGGCTGCACATATATAAGGAGAGTTCCCCTTTCATTACATCTCTATAGCCACCTGACTGGAGTGTGTTGCAGCCTTGGTGCAGTTTTGATTTGAATATTTCTCTGACAGCTAAGTATACTAAACATTTTCCTCCAAATATTTGTTGGCTATTGTACTAATTTTTCCTCCACTTTAAACAAAATAAAAATTATTTAAACAAGACACTTGATCTGAAGGGAAAACTATCCAAGACTCATTTTTGTAGAGTACTTTACCCCTACTTAAAGATGCATTGCCCCACATGTAACAGCTGTGTGTGGTGGTATTGTGTTGTACAGCTGTGTACAACAAAAGCTATAAAATTGTCCTTTTACAGTATTAAATAAAACACACTAAAGTTCTCCAGTCAAAGTATGCAAGGGTTATTATGCTGTTGGGTCTTGTTATTGTTGAAACAATGAGAACAAAACAACTTATTGGAATCTAAAGACTACAAGCGGAAGGGGTGTGCCACTAATTACGAAGGGGGTTCTCAGAACCAGAACTTATCCATTACATCTCATTTAATGTCAACAGAAACAGAAGACTGGCCATTTAGTTTAGTTTTTTTTTTAAGAACAATATAATTGTGTACAAAGATCAGTTACTTTCTGTCCAATCAAAGGGGAGGGAAGTAGGAAAAAACAAGACAGGGAAAAAAATTGTCCTGTAGTGGTGACAGTGTAGAGCTGACCATCATTCTAATTGGAATGAGGTGGTAGTTTCGCTTGTTAGCAGACACCTCCTGCTTACTGCAGGCCTTGTCGTTGTCATCATTGTTGTCATCCTCCTCCTCCTCCTCCTCCTCCTCCTCCTCCTCCTCTTTCACTTCCAACTGTACAGGTGTGTCCGTCTCACTATCAGGCTGCCCATCAAATTGGAAACTTATCAGCCTTATCATCCCTGTCTCCCATCAATTTGCTAAGTGGACCATTCCTCTCAATCTTCCACGGCCCCACTGAACCATCTGCTCCATGCCATTCAACTAATGTTGCTGTGGGATGGTCTGTATGTCAAATTGCTCTGATTGGTCAATAAATAAAACACTGATTGGCCAGTGGCTAGGCAGGAAGTATAGGCAGGACTAACAGAAAGGAGAAAAGAAAGAACAGGAAGGCGGAAGGAGACACTGCCAGCGCCGCCTTGACAAGCAGCATGTGAAGATGCCGGTAAGCCATGAGCCACGTGGCAATGTATAGATTTATAGAAATGGATTAATTTAAGCTATAAGAACAGTTAGCAAGAAGCCTGCCACAGCCATACAGTTTGTAAGCAATATAAGTCTCTGTGTTTACTTGGTTGGGTCTGAGCGGCTGTGCGACTGGTGGGTGAGAGAGATTTGTCCCGGCTGTGGGCAAGGCAGGAAAACTCTAGCTACATAACGTGGTCACTTTTCTCAGCTGAGTACAGGAGTCTTCTCAGCAGCCACTCTATAGAAAGGTACCAGGTCCACCCTAAAGGAGCCCCTCTGTGTTTCTTCTTTAAAGAACTGCTCATTCGATAATTTTCATTTAGTGATTGAAAATTTTCGAGGGGGGGATTAATTTTTTAGTTCTTTCTAGTGCTTGACATTAATCCTCTGTTGGAGGCAGAGCTGGCAGAGATTCTCTCCCATCCTGTCTGTTGTCTCTTCACTCTGGTGATCTCTTCCCTTGCTATGAAAACACTTTAAAATTTTCTGTTATCCCATGATAAATTATTCTTAATAATATTTAAACTGTTCGAAAATGTGTGTGTGTGTGTGTGTGTGTGTGTGTGTGTGTGTGTGTATCCATGTATATGATGCAAAAGTAAAAATGGAAAGAAAGGGGCTGGTGGTGGGTGAAGGAAAGGACAGTGTGGGGGGGGGGGGTGGTGGTGGTGATGGAGGGTAATAAGGTCAAAACCCCTGAATGGGGATGCCATTATGAAACCTCCACTTTTTACAGTCAATATATGCTAATAAAAAATGATCTGGCTGGGGAGAGTAAAAGTGAATGAGTTACTTCTATTATTAGTCCTTAGTGGAGAGAATGAAGCACAGTGAGGTTAAATATTCTACTCTCTGAAGAACTGGGATTAAAACTAGGAATTCTGACTCCAGCCCACAGATTTGGTTATAAACTGAGAAACATATTAGCAGTATCATGGCTTCCCCCTAGTGGCCTATCTGGGAACTGACCAGCCCTGGCCAGTCCAGCACAGGCCTGGTGCCTTGCCAGAGTCAGACACTCTTTCTTCCTGGTCAGGAAAAGAGGCAGCCCAAATGTACAAACTGTCCAGTCTCTGCTCATTCAGGGCCTGTCAGTAAGGGTAGGAGAAAGGTGCATGGTCTCACAGCCCCCAAGGCTCCCCATCTTAGCCTCTGAGGCTCCCCTCTCTCATCTTTCCTCCAGCCCTTCCCTTCCTGGTGGGTTAGACAATCTGGCTCTGGAGGCAGTTTGCTGCACTGCCCCAGTTCTGAACTTAGATTTGTCCTGCATATTTTCATAGTGAGGCAGGTGCTATCCTTATTCTCTGGCTTCAACAGTATAGAACCATAGGCCTGTTTATGATGGCCTCTTCAGCCTCTAAAGTCAGGACTTTCAACCTCCTGGAATTCAAAAAGTGTTCCGATAGTGTTAACTGTCAACTCAGCAGAATTTGCGACACCCAGTCTAATCATGCCTGTAGGGGGTTGTCTTGATTGTTAACTGAGATGAGAGGACCCAACACACACACACACTATGGGTGGTACCATTCCCTGGGCTACAAAAAAAAAGGCTAGCCAAGCACCAGCATGTATTCACCACTCTGCTTCTTGAGAGTGGATGCAATGTGACAGGCTGCTGCTTCTATGACTTCCCATCATGATAGAAGATCATTGCTATGTTTGAGCCTCAATAAGCCCTTTCTCCCTTAATTTACATTTGTCAGGATGTTTTATCACAATAGGAAGAATGACTAAGACACGCACTTTATCTTGGCCTTCTACTTGTCCCCAGGCAGACCCCAAAGTGAACCTTCCATGCAGAGAAAATGGCTTGGGAGCATATTTCTCACACAAGAGAGAAATATGTGCAGAGGCACAGCTAATTGGGGTTCAGTGCCAGGGCTCCGTGTGGCACTTCCCCCAGCATCTGTTTCAGACATGGGGCACACCTCTTGGTTGACAAATCTTACTGGAATGCCACTTGCCTTGATGGATCCAGCATCAGTTTCAGATGGTCCCAACAGTTGCCAGGACTGTAAGCCCTGCCCACTGTCTGAACTGAAAGGCCATTCACTGTCCTATCCCTTCTCAAGCACATGCCTTTGGTTGGTTCTTACAGATGGGTCTTCCTGAAGCAGCCCCATGCTGACATAGTCTGTGGATGCTTTTCACTGGTCAGCTTCGGTGAGTGAAAACCCATGCTCTAGAGAAAGGACCGCTGTGGGTGGCTGTGGATAAACCCTGGAGAGGAGATCAAGGCCAGAGCCACCCAAGCTGGGGTCAGAGAGTTCCATGGAGACACTCAGTTGTTTTAGCATCCTTATGATCATCCTGCTTGGTCCCATCAACATCCTACAGGCAATGGGGGTCACTGAGCATCTGCACCTCACACCAAAGAGATGAGAAGACATAAGTAAGGAACTTCAGCCCTTAGAGGACACTTAAATGCCAGTTCTTAGGAAGACTTATCACAGCTTGGATTTCTTTGTGGAGACTCCTCTGCTCTCTGATCTTGTTGCCCTCTCCATGTCCCAATACTCTCAATTAGATAAAAGTTGTCAGAGACTGAGGGTTCTGAACAGATGAGAACAGAGGGCCAGAGAGAGGGGGAACGGAACGCATGGGAGGGACACAGGGAGTTGGTAGCTGTGATGATTAATACCGATCATCAACATGACCGAGTCTAGAGCCACCTCTGGGCCTATTGAGTAGGTAGTTTATATGTTGAGTTAATGGAGATCTGAAGACCCACCCCGAGTGTGTCATACATCATTCCACAGGCTAGGATTCAAGACTTCTTCAGGACAAAGTAAGAGAACACTAGCATTCGCCTATGCTTCCTGCTTACAGACACATGTGACCCCATGCTCTTGCTGCGTGCCCTCCCCCACCATAATGGATGGTACCCTCAAACCGTTAAAATAAAATAAACCCTTCCTTCCTTTAGTTTCTTCTTCTCAGGTGTTTGGTCACAGCATTAAGAAAAGTAACTAACATATTGGCTGAACTGGGATTTAAGCCTATCCCTAATGCCCAGCTCAGGTTCTTTCTGTTCTGTGAAGTGAACTATCCCAGAAACTCCATTCTAGCACTTACCACTATGGAAAAAAACTACTTCAGGAATCCTTCTATAATAAGAATCACCATGAATAGGAATGTCATTGTAATTATAATTGCTGTAGAGTGGGCTATCTCAGGAACCTCAGTGTAACATTGGTCACTGCGGAGGATATCCTACAATAGTAGAAACCTTAATGCCTGAAGTATAAGATAACTCAGAAACTTTGCTCAAGGCACCAACTACCTAGGACTGGACAGCTCCAAGAATTTCTTTTTAACATAGATCAGTGAACTGTCCTAGAGACCCACTTATAACCTAACCCCTCTAGAATGGGCTATCTCAGGAACCCCACTGTAATACTGTAGAGTTGACTTTCCAGGAACCCAGCTTCAGTAAGGTTGATCCGGGCATTGGTTCTATGGCTCTGTGATTTTATATCTGTTTTCAGTATCCTTCCCATAGGATGTTCAACACTAAATAGGAAGGTAGGATTGGGGATTCTGGGATGGATGTGAGAAAGAAAACTTACCTTTAATCAGCCAATTGATGAAAGAGGCTGGGAAACTTTTGTCCTGGGAAAAGAAAACAAAATTAAAAAAAAAAACTCAGTAAGTGTATACCTATTGTGTGTCAGGCTCTGTGTTCCATGTAAACCTGACACCAACTTTGCAACATGAGGATAACAGACAAGAAAAGGAGGCTTGGAGATGGGAATGGCTTTGCCCAGGTCAAACACTGAACTGTCACAACACTGTTCCTACATTCCAGAATTCAGACTCTGCCCTTGGACAGCTGAGGGCTGACAGGCAGTGGACTGTTGATCCCAAGATTCCACCTTGTGAAAGGATCCAGGAACTGCCCCAAGCTCCTGGCCATGTCCCAGCCTGGAATGAGCTAGGGTGGGAGGATATAGCCAAGGCCACCAGGATGACTGCCCCAGCACCCTGAAGGCTCTGTGTATGAAGATGCTAAATAATAAACTTGATTGGTTGTTTAAGTCTTTTTAAATCAAGAGCAAAACAGAATAAGCCAATGGTTTTTTGAGTCCCTACTCTTCTCATGTATGCCAGGCCCTTCCTCATCTAATCGTATTCACAGTACTGAACACCATCAATTTAAGTATGCATTACTTAATGGACCAATAAGACATTGTAAAACTTGCCAGTTAAATTCTGCTATCCCCTTTAATAGAAGACACCAACTCCAGGTCATAGGGACACATGTATCCTGGAAGAGACGTGTGTGGTTATGAAAATCACCCCTACCTGACACAAGAAAACTGGGGTTCAGAGGTGAGGGTATGGTGCTTGTGGCTACACAGTCATTCAAAATCAAAGCTCATTCTGGCTCTCTTGGTGGTTCAGCTTGGACACATATCCCAGCCAAGAAGACCTCAAATGCAGAGACCTGGCTCCTCTAAGTCCTCAAGAGGAGTTGGCTGTTCTTACCTTAAAGTCCATGTGATAAGACCGTTGGAACAAAATGGGCTGTGGGGTACTGGGCAAGTTGTTGTCCCCCAACATCCCGAGTGAGGCAATATCTGATGGGGAGAAAGAGACAGGAAACAATGGGAAGAACATAGAAGATGGGAGACATTCAACTGATGGAAACAAAGGCTCATAAAACTCTCTTGTTCATTCCTGTCACAAGCAGGTGTGTCTAAAAGAGAGATGATTCCCCGACTGTTGAGTACACACTGAGGACCCAGAACCCCACCATCATCCAGGAAGGGTCGTGGGTGCTCTCAGCCTGGTAATGGCAACCCACCTCTCCTACAAAGTAGGCCTCTCCTTTTCCAGGCCCACCAGACTCCTTCCTTCCATCTTACAGAACTTGCCATCTCCCTTCCACTCCTCTTTCCATTCATCTGCCCATTTTCCTTCCCCCTTTATCCATCTCAGTAGCTTACTTTTTCCCTTGACTTGGCCACAGTTCATCTCACCTCATCTTGTCTTCCTACACATCTGCTAACTGACCCTTCTTTCCTTTCATCACTTATTCATCATCGATATATCACACATGCACACTGCAACACCATCGCTCTTTGTCCATCGAGCCATCCTTCCTCCTTTCCTCAAATTCTTTTATATGTGTTTCCTTTTTCCTTCCAATCCCATTTGTCTATCTTTCATATCCCTTTATCAGTCCTTCTGCCTTCCACTATCCACCTCAACCCCACCCTGTCCTCCTTCTAAGTGGCCATCACTCCTCCATCGTCTTCCCACTGTTTCCTATCTCTCATTCCACATTTCTGCTTTCCCACTCACTCATGTCTACCACATCCCCTCCTTCCCTTTCCATTTCACACACCAGTAGAGTTTTTTTGGGAAAAGGTCTACTCTGTACCCAATCTGGACTGTGAGACAAATGGAAAGGCAAATGCAACTGAGTCCCCCTCAAGGAGCTCTAGGCTACTGGAAGAGACAGCCAGGAAGTAGACATTTCACACAATTCACTGAGTGGTGATGGGGTGCACCCAAAGGCTATAGGGTTCCTGAGGAGGGAGCTCTGCTGGGAGAAAGTTTCAAAGGCTTTGAGATGGACCAAACATGGTGATTACACTGGAGGATGAAGGGATATTTCAGGCATAGATAGCTGGAGGGGGAAGTCCTGCAGAGCTTAGCCATTATGTCCCCAAACCTTGTGAAGTATATGGAGGTGGCTTAGGGACTCCACTAAAGGAAAATGGGAGAACACTGGAGACTTAGCTTCGGGAAAGACCTTGGCAACACACCCTGAGGTCTGCAGTTGATACCCCAGGAAATGGGGGATCTGAGTCGTGACTCAGAAAGGTCTCTCTGGTAGCTGTATAGGAGTAGGTACGGTGGCTACTGCAGCAGTCGATACAACAAAGCAATGTGCAGGCAACAGCTTTACTTACTTTTCAGAATGGTCAACTGTTGGTTGATGATGTAGAACCAGAATCTGACCACTGGGCACAACTGCAATACAAAGAATCAGAGGCCTTGCTAAGAGAGTACTTGTATGTACCTGACCAGTATATACATGCTAAATCCTTTGTAATCTAAGATGATTTGCAGGACAAGACTTTCACATAAGATGGAGAAAGTCTACCATAAACCCGTCACAATCTCCCTCTGACACAGGCCTAATCTGCCTGCTACAGTCATCCCTCAACCACTGTCTTTTCTCTATCCCTTCTTCGGAAAGAGACTCTGCACAGCTCAGGGATGAAGCTATCCTCTACTGAAATGGGCTGGTCCTCTCTCACCGCTAGCTACAGAGCCTACTCCACAGCTCATGTTCAGGATCTGTCAGGGCCATGTTGTCAGACTTACTATGTTGGGCAAGGAAATGTTCAAGGACCATTTCATCATCGATTCCATCATTGTGGAGAACATGCTGAGGAGAGAAAAAGGAATCATTAGCAATGATCATTATCACTAAGGGCTTTGAAGTACTCTGCTATACAATCTGAATAATGATTATGTCTCTGTTGTCAAATCAGTGGTTCTCAATCTGTGTGCTGTGACCCCTTTGGTGGTTGAACTACCCTTTCACAGGGGTCACATATCAGATATCCTGCATATCGGATATTTACATTATGATTCATAACAGTAGCAAAATTATAGTAGTGAAATAGTAATAAAAGTAATTTTATGGCTAGAGGTCACCACAACATGAGAAACTGTATTAAAAGGTCAAAGCATTAGGAAGATTGGGAACCACTGTGTTAAATTAATTAAGTATGCATTTTTCAGACCTGTCCAGTGAACCTAGCTTAGACCTCTCAGGTAGACCATTAATGTCTTTTTAATACGCTATTTTTCTACTCTTTCTTTAATCCATCCCTGAATCCATGCCCATCCATCCGTACATGTTTGCACTCACTTATCTTCCTTCCATCCATGCATCCATCCATCCATCCATCTGTCCGTCCACTTCTCATCCAACCAGCTTTCCATTCATTCCCTCTTCGTTTTCACTCATATATCTCCCATGGACTTGTTCCCCAGTGTGTCTCCAGGAACAGTATCTATTAGCTTAATATGTGCTGGATAAATGAATGATGAATATAAGGCAATTTCTTCCCTAAAGAGCTTATACAGGCACATCAGGAGATGGCAGGCTAGCATGAAAAGTGATGTTACAAAGCTCCTACCCAAGATCTCTCCATGAGAGCTTGGAAAAAGGAGCACCCAATATTCTTCGTAAGTGGGTGCTTCTGGCCCAATGGCATCCCCTTCTACTTGTGATTCCAAGTTCCTTGAGACAGAAGCTTGACTAGAAGGAGGGCATTAAAAATAGAGAACACTAGTGGCGTAGTTTGCCAACATCTTTGTCAGATCCCAGGGAGATCGGTAACTATTCTGTGCATAGCACCATCCCACACCATGCTCTGTTTGGTGGTGCCCAGTTTTCCTGAGTTTGTACCTACCCTGTATTCACTTGGATCCCACTGAATATTGCCTGGCAGCTCTTCACGGAAAATGAGACTTGGCCAGGCTCAGTCTGGTGCAAATCCAAGGGGATCACAATGTCCACATCCACTGTAGAGCCACTGAGAAATGAGAGCATCCTGGGTGCACGGGAGAGGGCTGTTAGATGTTGCATGCATGTCTGGGAACACTCCAAAGGTTTCACTGTAACTTATAACTTGCAAACAGGTATAGGTACTTGTGGGTGAGAGGTAATGTAGGGAAAAGGGACTGGCTAAAGAAACTCAGTGAGATCAGAGTGATCTCTGCCCCGGCCAACTGACCTGTAAAACCAACCAATCACAGAGCAGGAAAGTAGCACCCTGGTCCTGGAGTCCAGAACCAGGGAAAGAAACACAGCCTTGATTTAGGACCTATGCCAGAGAAAGGAACAATTTATCACCAAACCCAGAACCAAGGAAACATGCCCTGACTCTGAAACCAGTACCAAAGAAACACTATTGGTCCCTAGAATCAGAGTCAGTAAAAGAAATATTCCCTGGCCTTAGAATTAGTGTCAAAAAGCCAAGAAAGGCCAGTGAAAGAAACACAGTTTGGTTCAGATCAGAACCATCTCTGCTCCTGGCCAACTGACCTGTGAAACCAACCAATCACAGAGCAGGAAAGTAGCACCCTCGCCCTGGAGCCCAGAACCAGGGAAAGAAATACAGCCTGGGCTTGGGACCTGAGTCAGAGAAAGGAACACTTTATTCCCAAACCCAGAACCAAGGAAATATGCCCTGACTCTGAAACCAGTACCAAAGAAACATTGTTGGTCCCTAGAATCAGAGTCAGTAAAGGAAATATTCCCTGGCCTTAGAATTAGTATCAAAAAGCCAAGAAAGGCCAGTGAAAGAAACACAGTTTGGCCCTGAAATCAGGGCCATCTCTGCCCCTAGCCCACAAAACTGACCAATCCCTGGGCAGAAAAAAACAACCAATCCCTGGTTGACTCTGCCCCCAAGACATCCTATATAAACCACCCTGCCTGGTCAATTGTGGGCTATTCTCTCCACCCTGGTAGAGGCAGCTACTCTCCTGGACTCCTCCTTCCCAAATAAATCTCTTTCTCGAAAGAGTTTTGGGTGTAAAGATCTTCATTCACCTGCACAGAAAAGAACCTTGCTGAGATGTCCCTCAGTGGACCGAGCAAGGGGGAGCTGAAAAAGTAACTTTTCTCCAGAGCCAGAGGAGATTTCTACATTTCTGCAGTGGTTTCTCCTTTTTGCAGAGTGAAGCAAAAAAAGCAACATCTTAGGCCAGAGAAGAAGCAGAGCTCTGCTAGGAAGCCCCCTTAAGTGGGGATTGAGCAAAGCTCATCTGTAGTGGCTCTCCAGGAGAGGAGCAGGATTGCTATATCCTGTGAGGAAACCATCCCCCACCACACCAGGTATAGTCTGACTCCTAAACGGTCAGGATACCCTTCCCATACTAAGCTGTCCTAGCAGCTCCAGGCCTGACTCTCTCAAGTAGTCAGAATACCTTCACTTCCCAGGGAAGAGCTGTCCTAAGCAGCTCAAGGTATCTGGGATACCTCTAAGTAGGGCTGAGCTCTCTCGTCCCAGCTCTAGCTGTCAGAGCAGGCTTAGCAGCTCAAGGTGTTGCCTGACTTCCCAAGTAGTCAGGATACCTTTCCCCAGAGTTGCAAAACTCACAGGTAACTGATACATATACTTCAAAAGGCATTCCTGTTTTCCTATATATACTTCTAATTTGTTTTATTATATGTATATATAAAGTCAATAAAATAGTTTATTGGGATAGGTAATGCTCATTCATAGCTCAAGACTCAAAGATAAAAAGTGGTAGTGAAAGGCTGCCCCCAGCCCTGTCCACCTGGAGCTCTGCTGAACTCATGCACATCACCAGTATTATTGCACATTAATACTGTGCAGATTATATGCACATCTCCTCCTGGAGTTATATGTATACTCACAACCACCCATGTGCAATGTGTGTGTGTGTGTGTGTGTGTGTGTGTGAGAGAGAGAGAGAGAGAGAGAGAGAGAGAGAGAGAGAGAGAGAGAGATCTGTGTGTAATGATGTGTATGCATGTGTAATGATGTGTGTATGTGTGATGGTGTGTATGTATGTGTGATGGTATGTGCCTGAAGCTCATCTATTTGGATAGGCCCACCAGCCAATAAGCTTCAGGGATCCCTCTATCTCTGTATTTACCAGCACTTGGGTGACAGGCACAGATCATGAACCAGATCTGAATTTATCTCATCAAGCTTGTGTCACAGGCACTTTTCTAACTGAGCTCTCTCCCTGTCTTCATGTGTAATCTGATTGAATTTCTCTGAGGTTCTGTCGGATGTTTGATAAAATGAATGTAATAGCTCCCTCCCTTAGAAGCCTACAGTAAGGACTGAGAAGAGCACTCAAAGGAACTGCTGCCCGGAACCTGGACTCTGTGAAGTACTCAAGAATGTTAGGTCTTATCACCATTGCCAGGTCTCTGTAAGATACTTTTGAAATGGTTATCAAAGGCTATAAATTACAGGGTGCTGGCGTAGCTCAGCAATTGAATGCCTGCCTGATACATGTGAGGTCCTGGGTTCAACACCCAGCAAGCAAACAAACAAACAAACTAATAAATGACAAGCTGTGAATTGTGCTCATGAGATTTTCTAGTAATCAGAGAATTGGCAGATTCATTCCTTGTATCAATCACAGAGTTATTTAAAAGAGTGGTGTGGTGAACAATCCTGGTGTTCAGCCACAAGATAGCTCACAAGTACCACAGTGTACATGTAGCATGGAGCATTTATTACCTTTCAGAAGGGCTGTGGTAGAAGCACTGAAAAGACACCAGCTGAGATCTTACAGGCCACTGCCTCTCTGTTGTAGGATTGAAGGCTTTTTTTTTTTTTTGCATTTTAATGCTCTCCCCAGGCTTGTTTCAACACGGCCTCAGAATGTGGCGGAAAAGCAAAAAGCTTGCCTTCCATTCCTGTCCTGCCATCACTGCCATCCTAGGAAACTGTGTCCTTATTCAGACAGTATCAAGATCTTGGGAAAATGCTAAGAAAAACCCAAGCCATCCTGTCTGTTGAAAGAAAGGAAACCACCCACCACCAATAAAACCACTCGCCATCTCTAGGAATTTCCTCCGCTTGCTTCTCTCACAAGATTAGTTATTTTGCACCATATAATCAAGTGCCCAACAGAAACAGCTTAAATAAATGGTTATTTAGATCTCACAATTTCAGAGACATGTCAATTCTTCTGCTAGGGAAGGCATGGCAATGGGATCATATGGTGGAGGGCACCTGCTTACATCATGGCAGAGAAGGAAGCTGAGGCAGCTGGAGCTCGAGGACAGGCTATGATCTTCCAAGGCCTGCTTCGAGTGACACTTCAGCCATCCAAGGCTCAACCTCCTAAAGGCTCCACAGCACCCCAAAACAGCACCAGAGTTCAAAGAATGAAACCACAGAGGACAGTTCAGATTCAAACCATAGCATTCCTCATATTGCTCACCCTGAAAAGTTGATAGTCAACTTGGTCTGAAGTTTAAGTTCGAGACGAGATGAGGCAAAGACATTCCATGACAACCGGACAATATCAAAGCGGGTGACATTGAGCCTACAGAAGAGGAAGAGTGTGGCAACGTGAAAAAGTCAATTTCCTGGTCTCCTTGGCTCTCCACTCAGTAGTGGCTCCCCTTCCCTCTGTCCCATGCCTGTCCCTCCCTAACCTTGATTTCTATTCTGAGTCCCATTTCTACAAATCCTAGACCAGGAAAGCATAAGCTAGTAACTGACTTTGCAGTTGATTAAGATGGTAAGTGAAAATGCAGAAATCATATTGAAAGCTTCAGTTGGTAACTATGTGACTAGCTTGGAACAAAAGGGTTCTTTTACTCACGGGGGGGATAGATGATAACTAAGGGATAAGTGGTCAGAGCATCTGCAATATGCTTTCCTGGTGTAACTTATAATATAGAAGAGCTCAGAGAAGCCCACATAAACCTAAGGAAGAGACTATGTTAGAGAAACACCAGGCTGTGATTGAGACTTTGGAAGAGGAGGTGGTGACTTCTCAGTGCCAACTTTTTAAAGAGAGTCAGACCAATGTCTTTCAGGTACCTGGAACCTTCTCTGATCAATGCTTTATAGAATTGTTTTATTGATAAAGAACTCAAACTCACCAGCTATTGAGTTGCCCAGAATTCATGTTCTTCAGAACATCATTCATGCCAGAGAGACTCCCATGGCCACAAAGGCCACCCAGGGAGCCCTTGCAGATCAGGCCTTCCACAGCCTTGGTCCCTGCTGCCTCCAGGAGGTCATTTCTGATACCAAATGATAGACTGCCACCCAGGAGAAGCGTCAGTAGCTCTTCTCTCTCCGTGGCTAGATTCTGGTTGTTGAGGATAAGAGGGCTCAGAAGCCCTTCCTGGCTCAGGATGTCCTGGTTGAGAACAGGTGTTGACAGTTGTTCGTTAAGGTTGCCAGCTCTCTTATGGTGCCATTACATGAATTGTGATGAACTGATGGAGGCAGCCCCATAATCCACTGGAGTCCCCATATGAACAAGACCTTCAGGTGATACTTCCCCAGTGAGACCATGGCAGTTAGGGACACCAAGCCTTGATCTAAGGTGGTAGGTTACAGCTGTCTCCAGACAGAGGTCATAAGAGAGCATACTGAACCTCTCACACATTCAGTTCTCTTCCTCCCACAGCTGTGAGCCCAGCCACACCCCCTGATATCTAGACCAAAGACAATCTTGAATTGTAACTTTACTTTTATCAATATCTTCCAGACTCTGGAACATAGATAGGCCAGGCTAGGTCACACGGTATGGAATTTGCCCACCCACTCCTGGAAACATATAAGAGTCAGAAAACACTTTTGTCTTATCATTTTTAAGGAAAGGCCCTCTCTCCCTTCAAGGCCAAATTATGGCTGGTTATGGCCATAATGATATCTCCAAAATGTTTTCCCACATCAGAGCCTTATTATGGCTGCCTGTGGTGATGAGCCTGCAACTCTCCTTATAAAAATCATCTAACTGGACCTACCTGGACTGAGTCTACCAGGTTGATCTCAGTCCGCAGGGGAGGCTTTGCCCTGGAGGAGGTGGGAATGGGGGGTGGGGTGGGGGGAAGGTAAGGGGGGCCATAGGGGGGAGAACAAGGGAATCCATAGCTGATATGTAGAACTGAATTGTATTGCAAAATAAAAATACAAATTAAAAAAATAAATAAATAAAAATTATCTAAAGGTAGCTTCCTGTCAGCACCTTTAATGAGCCTGCTTTAATTTCTAACATAAGGATGACCTTGCCTTAGATTTCACATAATCATTATGTAACCTAGAGCCAGAGGGATCAGAGCCAAAAGATACCCTAAGCCTAAACTAACCATTACTACTGAATGGTCGTGGTCAAGATTGGTCATGGCTGCCAGGTGGTGGTGTTGCATGCCTTTAATCCCAGCACTTGGGAGGCAGAGCCAGGTGGATCTCTGTGAGTTTGAGGCCAGCCTGGTCTACAGAGTGAGATCCAGGACAGGCACCGAAACTACACAGAGAACCCCTGTCTCAAAAAAAACAAAACAAAAAAGACTAGTCATGGCCATTGGATGACCTCTCACTAATCCTGTTGCAAACTGACTAAATCCCCAGAAAACCCAGCTCCAAACTGACCATCACTTGACTCTCCATCCAAACCATTAGATGACCTAAAGCCACAGTGGACATTTATTGGTCCTGCTCCAGACTGACCAAACCTTCCAGAAAACTGATCCAGCATCACCTTTACCACAGCAATCAGAATGACATATGATGAGTCAGGCCATTTGTTAAAACTGCTCAGACTGATCTATAGCACCAGATGACCCAGTCCCAGGATGACCATTTGTTGACCCTACTCCAGTTTGACCTGGGACACCAGATGATTCAGCCCCAGATGGACCAGAGCTGCCACCTCAGACTGGAAGCACTTCTTAGATGAGCATCATAAGGGTAACCACTGCCTGAAAAGCTCGTGTCACCCACCACTAAAGGGCTGGACTCTCTTTAGCACTTGTGGCCATAGTGGCCAGGACTGCTTATACTTTTTTGACCCAGTTGCCCAGAGGATACTTGGCTGGTGGTGCCACTTGTGTCCAGGGAGTCTGAAGCATCCATCTTGGGTTGATCAAGTTTATCTACACTGTCCGGATCGACTTCAGCGATCTTTGTAGATGAAGTAACAGTCATAGAAGCCAGTTTTTCACTATCATCTTCCATATGAGTGTATTCACCTTCATTACTATTCAGAAGTTCTGTATCCAACCCATCATCATCTCCATTTTCAACATCTGCTGAGACAGAGACATATAGTTGAGTCCTGGGGCACAAGCTCCCATTGGAGCCAGGAAATTAAGTGTTCAACCTAGGGCCAGCTGTGGCCATACCATGGAGCCAGGTTTCTTACAAATGGAAAACCAAGGTTCAGTCTTGCACCTGAGCTCAGGAAGCAATGAAAAGTCAGATACATGAGGACCACACTGGGTCATCTATGGTGAAAAGAGAAAGTAACTACTTTGGTTGCTCACAGCTTCTCTGATCTTGATTTATGATTTACACACACACACACACACACACACACACACACACACACACACACACACACACTTTATTCTTTTAGTTAAGTGCTGGGGATGAAACCTAAGGCTTTGTGAACATTGGGCAAGTACTCATTTCTAGCACTGAGCTATATCCTCCTACTTCTAGATTTTGGCTTTAGCACCCTAGGAGGCCCAGGGTACATCTGAACTTAGAGATAGCTCTTTTCCCCTTTTATCATTATTTTTCCTAACTATGTATTTTCCTTTTGGCAGATGAAGTTTCTGTTCTTTACATCAAAATTAGGCCTAGGACAAAAATCTGTCACAGGAGTGTGACTCCAGGTGAGAACTCTTCAGAGATAATGGGGCGAGGCTGTAGACCTGGGAGGAAGGAGTTGTTTGTAAAGGGCTGGTCCCTGTAAGTTTAGTGTGTGCTCCCCAAGCAGTTGCTTGAGCTCTTGCCTGTGTACTTGTAACAGGCACTTAGGGACTGCTTTTGTTAAAAAGCATAGATGCCTCACTTGAGCCCACAAGCTAGAAGCCTGGCCTGGCATCTGGGCTTTGTGTTTGGCTCAGACTCCTGCTTTCTGGACATGTAAGTTATCTGTCCTCTTAACTTATCTTTTTCCCCTGAAAGGTTGAAGTCACAGGAATTGGTCCTTGTCTTAAACTGGCAGACATCTTGGATTTGAGGAAGAGCAAACCTCAAAAGACAGACCCCCTACAGATGCGAATAACTGTCTAAGAGTGGGAGGCCACACCCCAGAGCAGAAGTGATGTCTTGTTTAAACCAGATGAATATCCTTGAGGGATGACACCAATAACAACTTCAGAACACCCTGCAGAACCAGGATAGAGACAACGACCAAGTAGACCACACCTTGACCCTGAGTCTTCATCATGCAGACCTCTTGCCTCTTGCCCCACTCTTACTCTGCTGAACTCTAAAGTTGGAGCCCTAAAGATGAACTTTGGGGGTCACTATACCCCTTTATCTGTTCCTTTTGAAATGTGTCAGTTAAATCTCTTCTCTCTGTCTTGCTCACCATTATTCACGTCTTTAATGAGCATATTGTAGCAGGTGGCTGAACCTCAATATTGGGGCTGCCAGAGCTGAGGCTTTTGCTCTTCAGGGCAAAGTTGAATGAGACTTAGATCATTAGAGTTGAAGGCTAGAAAGACATACCTGGGAAGTGGGTCTAAAAATGGAAGACTGTGTTAAGACAGTCAATAAGGGGAAGAAAGTAGTTTACATTAAATAGGTGATCTGGATGAAAATATGTGGTCTGAAAGAGACAGACATCTCTAGGAGAGGGTACGGTGCCTCCAGAAGCTTGCAGAGACACTGACAGACCTTGTTATTCTGATAGGTCAGATATAAGGAGAGATGACAGCTTGTCTCTTTGGGGGTTTCCTTGGACAGAACTTCCAAGAAGAATAGGGTGGCCCACCTGACCCATGGCTAGAATCTTCTGATGAAACATAGCTCTTGTTAAGCAGGCAGCCAAGGAAGAGAAATGTCCACAAGAGTCTCATGTTCATTGCAAGCACCTGTGGAGACAACAGTTGATGAGTTGGGTAACACTGATCTGTGTGACCCCAGAGTCCTGGGGTCTTATGCGATTCTCACTATCACTCTCTATACGGATGAGCCAAGCCTATGTTTCCCTGTCTGTAAAAGGAGCAACTTCTTATTTGCTTTCCATGAAAGTTCCTGGCACTGGGTGTGGAGGGAGGCTCCTTCAGGCAGTGAGCTCCTCTGCATAAGTAGTTAAAACTGGGGAATTTTTTTCCTTCAACTTTTGTTATGTGGCCATTAATATCAAGTTCTTTTAAGACAGAATTCAGGGAAGAAATGAAGTATGGGAGGTAAAGTGGCCTGCCCAACATCATACAGCTTGTGAGTGGTAGAGTAAAAATCCAAATCCAGGTAGGCTGAGCCTACAACCCAACTATGTTATAACAGGTGAATTGGCAGACGTGGATGGGCACAGATGCTACCATTTACTGAGGACTTAATCTACACTAGTTCCCATGCTAAATTCTTTTTATTCACTGCTTAGCAGAATTAAGTCCTTCTAATAAACATAAGAAAGCAAAGTGGTCTGGCCAGGGTCCCTCAGTGGCTAATGACAGAGCTACAACATAAGAGACGTTATTGTGTGAATTCATTCTTAGTTTCTTAGGCCAGAGGATGAGGGAGGGATGCTGAGGTAGGTTGAGCTTTTCAGAGACGGTCATATAGTAGTCATTTTCTCCTTCTTTGTGTGTGTTTACAACATCACTGATGCTTCTTCCTCCAACAGGCAGGTGCTATGTTCCCTGCTCCTAAGTCTAGAGGGGTGGTGATTGTTGATTGTCTCAAAGAATGGAGCACACATAAATAACATTGTGGTTCTGTGGCTATGCCATCAAAATGATGTGGCTTCTGATCTCTCTTTCATTTTTCTTCTCCCTCCCTGCTTGCCCTTCAAGCTCCATATTGTGAGGAAGTATAGGCCATGAGGAAAGAGTCTTGGCCATGATGGCATTAAATGGTCAAGTGTCATAAGGAGATGGCAAGCCACCCACATGAAGGAAAGAGAGCATTAGGGCATACCTTGTATTGCTTGGTGGGAAAAGGAGCCATTCTGCTCTCACTTTGCACTTTCAGGAGAAGCAGGAGCTTATATGCTAATGCAAATAAATGTCTATCTAAATGTCAGGTCCTTTTGACAAGGTTGATTTGATCACCTTTGTATCTGCAACCTCTGAAGCAAAGTCTAGGTTATAGCTCTCAGAACAAAAGAAGGGACTGGAGCTCTTGAGTTTAGTATGCTGGCAATTTGTTCAAGATTTAAAAATTAGTTAAAATACTTTGTAAGACACACATGTCTTACACTCATCTATCCTTGAACTGCCACCTATTAAGCCTACCTCTCAGGGACTGCACCAGATGGAGGAGGAGGTAGCCTCAGTGAGCATGGAGGGTGAAGGAATAGAGCAGAGTTCACCCACCTGGGCAGGAGGATGATGGGCATGGAACAGTGGGGTTAAGCATGCATCTGGCACTACTCAGAAGGTCCTATATATGTGGCTTTGGTTGGGATGATAGCAAATGCTGGGAAGAATGGGTTGTGGAGCTCCTCCATCCTAAAATGTCAAGGAAGCTGAGGGGCAAGGGCATGACAAGTATCCCATTAGTTTCTCTTACAGACTAGGCGAGTGGGCACAGCAGAGCAAGAGCTGGCCAGGAGGACGTATTTGGTGCCATGGTGGCCTCTGTAACAGGCACTTAGACACTGATTTTGCTAAAATACTTCATCACTCACTTGGTCTCATGACTTAATTTGGATTAAGAGAAAAGTCTTAGGGAAATGTCCACCTGCCAGGTAAGGGCAATTATCCATAAAGATACAGAGCAGAAATTATCATCTTGTGAGAACTAGTCTGATCAGTTCACGTGGTGACAGATCAACTTTGACCAGATCAACTGTCAGAACCAGATCTGAGACAATGGTCAACCAGACCACATTTTGAACAGGCCTACTCAGTTGTGCATACCCCTTGCCTCATGCTTCACATTACAGTTAGCATTAATTGTCAACTTAACGTAGTCTAGAATCACCTGGGGAGTAAAGCCTAAATTGAGTAATTGTCTTTATCAGGTTAGCCTGTGGGCATGTCTATGGGAGAGTTGTCTTGATTATCAATTGATGCAGGAGGCCTAGTCCACTCTGGTTGGCATCATGCCTGGGCAGGTGGCCCTAAGCTATATAAGGAACTTAGTGAGCAGCCAGCCAACAGTATTGCTCCATTAGTACTTCTTGCCCAGACTTCACTCAGTGATGTATTGTGAGCTGGCAGTATAAGCCAAATAAATCCCTTTCTTCCTAAGCTGCTTTGATCACAGTTTTTTAACACAGCAAAATAATGAAACTAGGCTGTAGTTGTAAGTTTTCTCTAGTCCCACCAGGCTCCCATGGCCCCGTGGTCCCACAGCCGCTCAGACCCAAATGAACACACAGAGGTTTATATTATTTTTAAACCATATGGCCTAATGGCTCAGGCTTCTCACTAGCTAGCTCTTACATCTTAAATTAACCCATTTCTATAATCTACACTTTGCCACATGGCTTGTGGCTTACCAGTACGTTACATCTTGCTTCTTCTGGTGGCAGATAGCAGCGTCTCTCAGCTCTGCCTTTTTTTTTCCTCTCTCTCTCTCTAGTTGAAGTGTCCCACCGAACCTTATTCTGCCTCATCATTGGCCAAACAGCTTTATTTATCAACCAATCAGAGCAACACACATTCACAGCATACAGAATGACATTTCACAGCACTTCCCCTTTTCTGTCTAATCAAAAAGGAAGGTTTTAACTTTAACATAGTAACATTATATATAACAAAACAGTTATCAAGCAAAAATTACAGTTACAATATCTAGTCTATTTATATTTGGCAAAATTAAAGAAAATATTCTATCATCTATCCTATATTTGTGAGTCTACATTTTCATATCTAATTTATCTTTTATCATGACTAAGGAAAACTAGAATTGTAACTATCTATCCTTCAACTACATCAAAGACTTCAGAAGGATATACTATTACCTAAGTGAACAGGAAGAGCATTGTAAGCAACTTTCAAAAATCTAGAATGACAGAGACAGCTGGCTACCTGGACAGTTACCCAAAGTTCTTCTGCAATGTTGGGGCATCCATTTTTTCAGCCTACAGGTCTAGAGTCTCTCAGTCACTTCTCTCTGTGCCCTGTAGAATGTCTGGCTCTTTTAACTGTCCTACTAAGAGCAAGTGGCCAAACCTGGCTTGGAGCACAGACTGTGACTCCCAAGAGGTGCTAGCTGACCCATTTGTGACACTCCAGGAAAGATGTTCTATCACACAGCAATGATCTAAAACACTTCACTAGAATCAAGTCTTTCCAACAAGATGAGTATCTAACCCAAGAGAACATGGTGGTAATCTTCCCCTCCTTGTAGAATTCTTTAAAATAACTGAGTAGCAAACATGGGTTTTACATATTTTCAACTTATTCTTGTCATGATTAATTAAAGCATGTTAATAACATAATAAAACATTATGTTATGAAGTAACATAAATATTTAGGGCATGGTTATGAAGTAACATAAATATTTGGGGCAGTTTCAGGGGATCTAACACCCTTTGCTGGCCTCTGTGGGCACTGTTCATGTGTGGTACATATAAATACACAGAGATAAAACACCCATACACATGACATAAAATAAAAATTCCAAAATATAATTAACATATTTAGAAAATATGAAGAATTAAGGTGTGTTTATGAGAAAACTATAAAGAATAAAGTATGTAATAAAAAATTCTAAATTCAATTGTTATAAGGGTATTTATTTCAAAATGAATTTAAGTTTTCTAAAGTTAAGATTCAATGCACTGGTGCAAACCTGGGGTAGATAATTATCTGTGTCTAAAGTAACAAAGTGTTCTCAAGAATATTGCTTTGATCTTAGTAACATTTGGGAAAAAATGACCTAGAAGACAAAGGTTTATGCTTTATCAAGATAATTGTGTTTTTTTCTCACTTCATCAACCTTTGAACTGCTCAGGAAATCAAGTCTTAACAAAGTCAAGAGCCACTTAAGTGCCTGTTTATGCTAGTATTTCAAACAACGACCTTGAAAGCACTTACTCAGAAATTTTTAATATAATCAATATCATATGTATATTTTACTAAAAGTATATAAAACCCTATGACTAAACTTTGTTCGAGTCTTCTGCAAAAGTTTATGGAAAGAAAAGCATGTCAGTTAAGTATACACAAAGTAGCCAACAAATGCTCATTATTTGCAGTATTCATGACATCAGGACTTTCAATACATGGAATGACGAGAAAAAAGGAATGAAGGGAGGGAGGAAAGGAGGAAGGAAGGGAAGAGACGAGGTCACTTATGGCCCCTTGAAGGAGAGGAGGTTGGTCACCTCTACCACACCATCATGGTTTTCATTACCACATCTCGTTAGCTCAAAGACATATTTTGTCCTTTTTTTACTCTCAAGTAGGGTTGCATTTCACAAATGGATGTATAGGTAGGAGCACAGCAGCTGTGTAACTGATGGCGTTTCAGTCCCCTCTGAAGGACCCTGTAGATGAAGTAAATGTAAATGATCCCTCCTATTAATTGGACAGATAAATGGAGCTCATGCGGTTATTACTGTTGTTAAAGACCCAACTTAGTAATCGTCCCATCATCAGCTCTTGGCTCTTGACTCAGCTTTCTCCACCCACTGCTGGAGCCTGAGCTCAGTTCTGCAAAGGACTTTGAGCTTCCGGTACTTGTGTTGAAGTAGCAAGAAGCAGCAGCCCTGTTCCCACTGGACCCATTGAACAATGACAGTGATGTCAAGGATGCCACTTAAGTGTCAGGCCCTGTGCTGGCACTTGGCTCACACCAGGCTTTGGCCCCTCCTTGCCAGTAGAACTCTGTCTTCAGTCTGTTCAACGGAGTTAGTCTGGCTTTTTGTCACTTATGGGATCATTAATTTTGACTGTCAGAGAAAGAAACTTAGTCCCGACAATTTCAGGGAAATATGTGTCTGTGCCCTGGAAATATATGCACAGTGATAAGTGAGATGGGTACAAAAGTCTTGAGCTAACCATATTTTGTCTCCCTCAACTATGGTGTCAGCTGCTTTGATAGGCATGGTATAAAAAAGGTGAGGGTCACCCCTCTGAGGCCTCAGGGTAGCCTGGGAGATCAGTGACAGAGGCAGAATGGGCCCCAATACTCAGTCCTTCCTCACCTAGATACTCTCCTTGCCTTGAGAGTTGGGGTACAAGGACCTTACCTGGGTCTCAGCTCTGGCCACCCAGAACTCGTGGGTCTCCTGCACCTGCCTCCAGAGTGACGAGAGAGAGAAGTAGGGCATTTAAGTAGCAGGTGGATCCGTCCAAGGGATTGGCCAAGAACAGGGGGGAGGGGCATGTCAGAGTACCAGAGACCTGGGCAGGCTGCTGGAAGATGGGCCACTTCTGCTAATACAGAACAGAGGTGAGGCAGGTAGGGCTGTGCGTTGGGGACCTGAGGAGAGTGAGATCATAAGTCATGCATATCAGTGACTTGGGCAGGAGTATGACTTCCTGAAACTACAAAAATACATGCATGCTTGAATGATTCTGTGTGACCAAAGGTGGGTAAATGCCTGTGTCTCTGTGTGGGAAAGTTAGGGTGGGGTGGGGTGTCTCTGCTCTGTGGAAGGTGTTAAGACAAGAAGATGGGTCCTTCTGTCACCTCTCACTCCACCTCAGTGTGGCTCTCCTTGTGTCTGTCCTGGAGTGAGAGAAATGTCAGAGTAGGGGGAGGCAGCAGCCCAGAATGCTGCTGGGTCACACAGTGAGGGTTCTAGGCCCAGATGGACCCTCCCTACTCTACCTATTTGTCTCTTCCAGACACTCTAGCCCCAATACTTCAGATTGCTGAGGACACATTAATCACAAGGTATTCCAGGCCACAGGGTATAAGACCAGACAGGGCTGGCAGGCCTCTGGATGCCCATGGTCCTATCTCACCACTTAACTTGCACAAGGAAGAAAAACATCTCCGCTACAGTGGGTGGCACCTGGCCTGAGGGACTGGATATCATGAGTCTTGCTGAGTTGGGCCTGAGGATGGTCAGAGCTGAGGAAGCAGGCCATGATGTTTGAGGCCTCCTGAGAGGCAGCCTCTGGGGTACTGCCTGTGCTCTGTGGCTACAGCAGCCTCTGCCTGAGTTGCCATAATACCTTCATCAAGCAGAGCACACAGACACAGACAAAGACACACACACACACACACACACACACACACACACACACACACACACACATTAGAAGAGCAGAGACAGAGGAACTCATGCAAGGATACCCCACATATCAAACACACAGTAATGTACCACCAGATTATTAAATTGGAGTTCCTACCCCTATATCTCAGAATGCTACTATTCAGAGTGAGGGACAATCCCATCCCCACCCTCCCAGGTCCTCTACACAGTCAGAGAAATGTCTCTAGTAATGAAATATAGAAATAGTCCCTGGAAGTACAGTCTTGAAAGAGGGGTGTTTTGTTGTTGTTTTTGAGACAAGGTCTCTCTACATAGCCCTGGCTGTTATGGAACTCACTATGTAGACCAGGCTGTCCTTGAACTCACAGAGATCTGCCTGCCTCTGCCTCCCAAGTGCTTGGATTAAAAGCATATGCCACCATACCCTAATTGAAAGAAGATTTTTAAAGAAATAATTCACTTCAAATGAGGCCCTTGTGATAAAGGGCTTGCTGCACATTCAAGATGACCTGAGTTTGAATCCCCAGCATCCACATACAAAACTTGCCATGGTTACCCAAGCCTGTATTCCCAGTGCTGGGTGCCAAAAACAAATGGGTCCCAGGTGTTCTCTGACCAGCAAGTCTAGCCTAGACGGCAAGCATCAAGTTCAGTGAGAGACCTTGTCTCAAGAACTAAGTGGAAAACTGTTGTTGGGGGGTTTTGCTCTTTCTTGGGGGGCTCACCACCCAGCTCCCAAAGAAATCACTCACGGAAGTTTATTATTACTTATGAATGCCCAGCCTTAGCTTGCCTTAGTTTCTAGACAGCTTTTCTTAACTTAACTTATCCTGACTACCTTTTACCTCTGGGCTTTTCCCATTCTCTTACTTCTGTAAATCTTACTCTTACTCCGTGGCTTGCTGTGTAACTGGGTGGCTGGCCTCTGGAGTCCTCCTCTTCTGGCTGCTAGATCTATCTCCCTTTCCAGATTTCTCCCTCTATTCTCTCTGCCTGCCAGCCCCACCTATCCATTCTCCTGCTTTGCTATTGGCCAGTTCTTTATTAGACCATCAGGTGTCTTACACAGACACAATAACACAGCTCCACAGAGTTAAACAAATACAACATAAACAAAAGTAACACTTTAAAATATTCTACTACAGAAAACAATTGAGGAAGACACTAGCCTCAAACTCTGGCCTCTTCATACATGCACACACACACACACACACACACACACACACACACACACACACACGCTCATGCATGAGCTCAAGATGGGTGGTACTATGATATACATAGAGGGACAGCTCGGGGGGAAAGACGACCATCAGCAAGCCAAGTAGAGTGGGCTTGGAGCAATTCAACCCAACCACTTCTTGAGTTCAGACTACTTGAGCTCAGACTTCTGCCTCCAGAAGAGGAGGAAAATGCATTTCTATTGTGTAGCCACCAGACTGGGACACTTGCTGATTAGTCTACCCGGGTAGACTAATTCCCCTTGGGACCAACATCCAAACAAGGATCAGGACAATACCAGCCTCCCTGGCCCTTGTAGAAGTCTCCCTTGATCCCCTTTCAGCTTCTCACAACTCCTGCTCAGACACCTCACAGCATAAGTTCATTTTTCCTGCCTCCTTGAGTCCCATGGTGGAAGGGTACAGCACATGCCCCTTGCTGTAGTTTCTCTCATTCCACACTATGTTTGTGGGATTCATCCATACTGTGCATACAGCCATGGTTTGTTGCTTTTCCTTGTCACGCAGTATTCCATTATAGTTATCAAGACTCCTGGGGACAGGTGCCTAGGTAGCTATCGCTTTGGGATTACTGCAAATACAATTTCCAGGTGCTTCTAGTACCTCCCTTTGGTGAGCATGTGCACACAGTGCCCTTGGGTTATGGGTTGTGAGTGACCATTTTAGTACATACTGCTGGGTAGTTTTCCAAAGATATGCCATCTTATACTAAAGTCCCAATCTCCAGCCCTGGGCAGTTCCATCTTAGTCACAGCAGCCATTCTGGGGACACTGGCCAATGTTTACCTGTAATTTGAGATATCAAATGGTGCAGTGTGAGTGGTAAGTAGTCACAAGCGTTAATATTTTTGGAGGACTGTAGACAATGCCATCTCAGGACCACAACTTCTGTTTGTATACATTTACAAATGTGTTCAATGAAGCATGAACAGCCTAATGGCTCCATGGGAACTAGCATCCTTTTTTTTTATTAAGAAATTTTTTTCATTCATTTTACACACCAATCAAAGATCCCTCTCTTCCCTCTTCCTGCCCCCCACCCCAGTCTCACCCTCTCAAACCACTCCCCCTGCCACAAGAAGGCAAGGCCTTCCATGGGGAGGCACATCTAGTAGAGGCAAGTCCAAGCCCTTCCCCCTGCCTCAAGACTGCAAGAGGTGTCCCATCATAGGTAGTGGGCTCCAAAAAGCCCACTCTTGCACCAGGAGTGGATTCTGATCCTACCACCAGGTGGCCCCCCAAGCAGATCAAGCTACACAATTGTCTCGCCATGCAGAGGGCCTCGTCCAGTCCCATGCAGGCTCCATAGCCATTGATCCAACTTTCATGAGTTCCCACCTTTTTGGTTTGGTTGTGTCTGCAGGTTTCCCCATCATGATCCTGATGCACTTGCTCATAGAATCCCTCTTCTCTCTCTCACTGGACTCCTGTAGCTCTGCCTGGTGTTTGGCTGTGGATCTCTGCATCTGCTTCCATCAGTCATTGGAGAAAAGCTTTGTGATGACAGAGTATTCACTGGTCTGATCACTGGGGCAAGCCAGGGAACTAGCATCCTTTTGAAAACATGCCGGCAGATCCTTTGCAGTTGGAAAAGCTGTGGCTTTCCTGTCTTTCTGGAATTGCTTGGCCTTCTAGTTACGTACAGACTTTCAGTGCTAGTAATGTATGTTTGTCCACAAAAACTTGCTGCTGGGGAAGTTCACTCCTTATTCCTCCTTTGTTCTTTCTTCAGTTCATTCATTACAGTCTATTGAGTAAACCAGGCATGGTATTGGGGGCACGGGTGAACTACACTGATTTTAAAACTCCTATCCTCACAAAACTGACATTCTGGCTTAGTTATAAACAAAATAAATAGCTATTGCACGTGTCTGGTGCTAAGTGGAAAAAAAGACAACACACAGTGTTGGAAGGGCTGAGAGAAGGGAGAGATGCTTGAGATACAGAAGTCAGAGAAACCCTCACTTTGAGAGTGACTGGTGGCTTCAGGAGACAAGAGACCAACACAAAGCTATGTAGAGGAAGGATAAGCAATCCAGATGTGTGTAAAGATCCTGGGGTAGGGAAGACACCTCCTGTGTTAGAGGAATAAACAGTGAGGAAACAACAAGGCAGGTATAAAACAACACAGCAGAAAAGAACAAAGGATGAGATCAGACAGGCAAAGACCTTCCTGCACCAAAAATATACATCTTGTGGGGTAGAGATATGGGAGAGAGTCATATATATATATATATATATATATATATATATATATATATATATATATATACTTCTTGAGCTAGGCTTGGTGACACCTAACACCCTGGAAGCTGAGACAGGACCATTAAGAATTTGAAGCCAGCCTGAGCTACACAGGAAGACCCTAGGAAGGAAAGAAGGAAAGGAAGGGGAGGAAATTACATATCTTGATTAAATTTTTCTTAACCTTGTCCTTATCCTTAAGATATTCAGTATCTAAACAGTCTTTGGACTGTGAGATGGCTCAGTGGATAAAGGTGCTTGCCAACAAGCCTGGCTATATGAGTTCAATCCTCAGAATGCACATAATGGAAGAAGGAAACCAATCAAAGTTGTCCTCTGATCTCCAAATGAGTGCCATGGCACATGGGCTTCTCTGCACAATACACTCCACCTACAAAATAAACTAAATTTGAAAATGTAAAATTATCACAATCTTTTAAATTGTTAGTGTTATCATTAGAAGCACATATAATAAATCAATACACTTTTAATAACACTTAAGCACAAAGGAATCTGCGGGAACTCTCTCTCTCCCCATCCACTCTTTTATCTGTGAATTAATTTACATTATACTAGACATAGTGGGACCTCAGCACCCATCATAGACCCAACTGTCATTGTTAGTGATATAAATGTTCTCAAAAATGTCTGTCTGTTCAGCATGTTGACAGGTGGGAACAGCAGGATTGCCTTTGAACAGAGTTGCTCAACACTCTGGGCTGTTCCAGCATCTCACCAGGAAGCACATGATAGGGTGTTATCAGAACCCATCTCTCAACCACAGGTCAACAGCAGCTATAATCACAATGCTCCTCTTTGTTTGAAATCAAACTGGAAGCCACTTGGCAGTCCTTCTTAACCACAGAGGGCTACTGGCAGCCCTTTGTTCAGAGCACGAATGCCAGTGTTCCTGGCCATGAACTTGCATAGGGACAAGAGACAAGAAAGAACTCTGAAGCGTTAAGACTCTGAGAACAGTTTCCCTTAAGTTATTCTGTGTGAAGCCCCAGAAAGTGTTGTGCATCCATCCCTGCTTTCCCAGACTTCATTTCCAACATGGTGATACATCATGCTAATCAAAAGCAACATTGGGAAGGAAAGGGTTTGTTTGGCTCACAATTCTAGGTTACAGTCCATCCCTGAGGGGAAGTCAAGGCAGGAACTTAGGCAACAGTCAAGAGCAGAGCAAAAAGAATGCAGCCATGTTGCCTGCTGTTTTCTGTCCTGTATACTTCAGGACTCCCAGCTTAGGGAATTGCACCACTCACCATGAGCTGTCACTTCCTACATCAATTAACAATCAAGACAATCCCCCAAAGACATGCCCACAGGCCAATCTGATAAAAACAGGTACTTAAGACAGGCTCACTTATCAGGTGATACTCAGTTGTGGTAAGCTGACAATAAGAACCAATCATCATGCTGCTCCAACCTGCCATGGGCTTCATGGCACAATGTGGAAGAAGTTTCAGTGAGTACTGTCTCACCTACTTCTTATTAGTGTTAACTGATTTGTGTTGTGGAATATTCCATTACACTGTGAGAAGATATGTCACTGTGATTGCTTTAATAAAAAAAAAACTGAATGGCCAATAGCTAGGCAGGATTCCCAGGCACAAAGGATGCTGGGAAGAAGAAAGATGGACAAGCCAGCCAGACACAGAACAAGTCAGACACACAAAATGGGATAGAGGTAAAAACCACCTTGTAGAACATAGATTAATAAAAAATATGGATTAATTTAAGTTATAAAAGCTAGCTAAAAAACAAGTCTAAGCTATTGGCCAAGCTTTCATAATTAATAAGAAACCTCCATGTAATTATTTGGGAGCTGGTAAGCAGGACAAGAAAGACTCACTACAAATGGCACACAACATCTGGCTGTGTATATACTCTTAAGACCTGAGAAAGCTTTTTAAAAAGGTTCTAACACACAAAAATGGAGCTGCTTCCTAGTCTTCAATATCTCTCATGGTGGCCATGGTACAGAGACATGTCTCCCAGTAGTTGCCTTCATGCTTGAGCTGCCAGTATGCCATGAGCTAAGCCACATGGTGAGTTTAAGGATTTGCTCATGCAGACAGAAAAGGTTGCAGATACACGGTAAAGCAGGTTCAGATGAAAAAAAATTCTAAACAGATTACAGTGTATTTAACAATGTGCATAGGCTTAAGAAAGAAAAAAATGGGTATAGGCAGTCATAGAAAAAACTAAATAGTTTAAAAATAATAGAGTAAAGTCTTTAAAGAGAAAGTAAAGTAATAAAAAGAAAATAAGCCACATAAGAATGGAAAACACACAGGGAGTCTAGATCCTATACAGTGTCTTGTTAACTTTGAATTTTTAAATACTAATCTGCAGAAAACAAGAGCTTCTGAGAGACATTGGATTATAGAAACCCCAAAATTAAACTAACCTATATATTTTAAAAAAACATCTTAACTTCAAAATGAAAGTCAGATAATGTGTTGCATTGGGAGAGAGGTTATGCTTTTGTTTCCACAGGAAATAAAAGGCTGTGGATTCCTTCCAGAGTAATAGAGATCAGATTTGATCAGGGGAGATCTCCTGAGTATCTTGGCTACAGACATGGGGGAGGAAGCCAAAAAAGACTACAGGACAGATGATGTGTAAGCTGATCCCTTGACATGAGAACAGCTCTGAGATTAAATGAAACATGATAAATCTTGTTGACTTCAGAGTCCTCATGACTTGTTTATTACATACCATCCTTTCATATGGCATGGATAGAGACTTATATTACAGTTTGATTGTACAGTCTAAACAGACTTATAAAGGTGACAGATATCTTTTACAAGCTCAAACATAGAACAAAAAATCATCTTTAACTGACTTGTGAACACCACACATTCCATATTTGTGTTAATGTAGATATGTAAATTATCTTTGAAAGTCTGTGTATTTTCAGAGCAAAGGCATCAAACACCAATGAAAATGGGTGGCCCAGCTGATCCAGCCTCTCAGAGTGCTGCTGTTGAACTTTCCTCAGAGCTCTGCATCCAGAACAACTTCAAGGATGCTGGCTGAGATGGTCCAGCTTCACAAACTACTCCAGCCAGGACTTCAGATAAGCCCTGCACTTTCCCATTGCACAGAGACTGGACAATGAATAATACAGCTAACTCTTTCGGGACTTGACCATTATCCCAATTTTACCAGGGTCTCCTAAAGATTCCAGTGCCCCCAGACAAAAGAAGCAATCTAGAGAACATAATGCCCACATTTCCAAGGGATGGGGTGGATGCCTTTTGGTCATTAGATGGATTATAGATGTTTGTCAGCATTGAGGAGGTTTGGTTACAAGTTGTTATTTGTCATGGACAGGAAAAAAAGGTAAACAAAAGAGTTAGATTCAAGGATCTCTTTCTAAAGGAAAAAATAATGCAATAAAGGGTGGATTGCTTAGTCTACTTTTAAACAACCACTAGTCTCAAATATTTTACATTGATATGGATTTTTGTATATTGACACAAATTTAAAGTTATTTTTGTTATACCATATATATGTTTCTATTCTTGTTTATGGTATTATACCTATGCAGCTCATTTTTAAAAGGTTATGTAAAGTTTTAGTCTTTGAAAGCTATTTAGGATAATAAACACAGGTTAATAGTCATCTGTAACTATCAAACTTATAATCATGTTATCTATGTTTTCAAGGTCATACAAATATATTTTAGATAGATAGGTAATCTTCAAACAATTCAAAGACCTACAAAATATGACATTTAAAATGTTTTAATAACATAAGGCTTTTCTTGATAATGAGACACATCTGCTCCTGGCGGCACCAATCTACTTCAAAAAGGGATGGTGGGCATCAAAGAACCTTCATATGGAATTAGCTTTCTTTAGGGCAAAACTAACCATTTGAGCAAGAAACTGCCTTTGCCTCAATTGTTGATAGTATCCTGTCCAAACTGGACAAATAAGACACAAAAGAAAGTGTGGTGATATTTTATTTGTGCCGAAATGTGATATTTTATTTGTATGTTAATAAATAAAGTTTGCCTGGAGATCAGAGGTCACATAGCAAGTCATAAACAGAAGTCAGGCGGTAGTAGCACATGTCCTTAATCCAATTACATGTCAGGTAGAGTCTCTGTGTGGTCAAGAACACAGTCAAGTGTGGCAACATACACCTTTAATCCCAGTACCAACCATAGAGACATGGAGGTCTGTATAGACAGGAAGTGACTAGGAAGTGATGTGGCTGGGCTTAGAGCCAATGAGAAGGCAGAACAGGAAGGCAATAAAAGTGCAGGTTAGACAGGAAGAAGGTCTCTCATAATGGGGAAGCTACAGCATGGTGGTAAGTTAAGGCCAGCGTGGTGGTAAGTTAAGGCTAGTCATGGCTATTTGCTATATCTCTAACCTCTTCAGCTATTATCTCTGTATTTGGCTCTGTGATTCTTATTTAATAAGACTGTTTAGAAATTCATCTACAAGAAAGCAACTGCCAAACTTTGCCAAGACAGGGTAGGACAGTACTTCAAAATTCCTGCCTCATAAAAGAGTCTGCTAGATATTCTAGGCCTATAGGCTGAAGATTAGATGTGCCAGTGTTACAGATGAACCTTGGAGTGACTGTCCAGGCATCCAGATGTCTCTGTCATTTCTTAGTTTTGGAAGTGGATTGTTCTGCACTCCCTGTTTACTCATTTTAATTCTGGGTCTTTGATGGAGTTGAAGACTAGATAATTATAGTTGCAGTTTTCCTTAGTTATGATAGAAGGTAAATTAGGTACAGAGCTTTGGACTCATCAAGATAAAGTAAATAATGGAGTATTTTCTCCAAATATGCCAAATGCAAATAGACTGGACATTGAAAATGTAATTCTTACATGATAATTGTTATTATATATAATTGTATATAATTGTATAATGTTAGAGTTAAAGCCTTTCCTTTTTATTTAGACAAAAGTGGGGAAATGTTGTAGAATATTGCTGTGGTATATCTTTCTGTACTCTGAATATGTGTTGCTCTCACTGGTTGATAAATAAAGCTGTTTGGCCAATGGTGAGGCAGAATAAGGTTAGGCAGTACATTCAAGCTGAAGGCAGAGATGAAGAAGGGTGACATATGTAACCAGAGGCAGAGCCTTTCTGTCCTAATTGCCTGGTCCCAAATAATCACATAGAAACTTATATTAATTATAAATGTTGGGCCAATGGCAATGGAGAATAAGTTTAGGCGTTACATTCATACTAAAGTCAGAGATGAAGAAAGATGAGGTCAGGGCAGACACTGTGAGCCACCCAAAAAGCAAGATGTGAAAGAATTAGTAAGCCACAGACCATATGGGGATACACAGATTAATATAAATGGATTAATTCAAATGTAAGAGCTAGCTAGTAATAAGCCTGAGCCATTGGCCAAGCATTTATACTTAATATAAGCCTCTGAATGATTATTTAAAAGTGGCTCTGGGACATGGCAAAAAAAGAAAAGCCTCCAGTTATATATGGCAGTCCAATGTGGGGCAGGAATTTCCACGTAAGACATGAGAAAGCCTAAAAAAGGTTCTGAACGCATAGAAACAGAGCCACACTGTGCTTCCTACTCTCACAGTCTCATGCCAGCAGCAACACAGCAGCAATAGCAGCAACAATACAAATATATTTGTATTAATACAGATATGTATGTTAGCTTTAAAAGTTTATATATTTTCAGAACAAGGGGACCAGACACCAGTAAAAACAATGGCCCAGATGATCTAGCATCAAAAACAGCTTCAAGGCTACTGACTAAAATGGACCAGCATCACAAAAATACCCTAGGACTTTACCACAATTCTAAATTTTCTCAAGGTCCCTATAAGATTACCAGCACCTCCAATCAGCAGGAAGTAGTCTAGAAAACTATGTCCAAATTCCCAAAATATTGTTTATGAATGTCTGTTATTGGTGAAATTATTAAGGCCACTCCATGTAGTTAAAAGGGAGATTTATTTAATGGCATAACTTACAAATGAAGGGATAGGTAGGTTGTGGGTTCTGTGAAAGACGCAGCGCAGTCTGGTGGTGTTCTCTGGAGAACTCTCCTCGGTCTACCTCTAGCATCCCCGGTCCAAGCAGGAAGAGAGGTGGCGCAACCAGATCTTGGGTCTTTAGGGTCCTCTCTTCACCCTACCTTATAGGCGTGACAGTTACCGAAGCCTCAATGGGGGTTGGAACTTCCAGATCAAAGCTGGAATGGCTACCCACTACAGTCTGTTTTCATCTAAGGGGGTGGTTATAAATTGTTAATGGTCATAGTCAATCTCTTTCTAAAAGAAAAAAAGGTAGATTATTATAATGGGAAAAAAGATAGATTACTGAATCTACCTTAATCCAAATAACAACTATTAATCTTACATATTTTACATTGGCATGGATTTTAGTTTATTGATACAAATTTAAAGTCAATTTTGTTATATTGTATGTACATTTCTAAATCTACCTATTGTTTAAGGTATTGTGTTTATGAAGATTATTTTTAAATGTAATGTATAATTAAAATATACAGATTAATAGTCATCTGTAATAGTTAAACTTAAAGTCATATAAGTTAGGTTTTCTAGGTATACAAAGATATATTTCAATTAGATAGGTAATCTTCAAATGCTTCAAAGATCTATAGACTATGGCATTTAAAATGTTTTAATAACAGAATTCTTTTGATGTGAGACATGTCTGCTCCTGACAGCACTAATTACTTCAAAGAGGATGATGAGCATCAAAGAAACTCCTTATAGAATTTGCTTTCAATGTAGCAAGGCTAGCCATTTGGACAAGAAACTGCTCTTGCTTGGACTGCTTGACAGTATGCTGTATAAACTTGACATACAGAGCCCACAGGAAAGTGGTCACTAATCTTTGCCAGAACAAGGCAGGATGGTTCTTCAGGTTCCTGCTTCACAGAAGAAACTGTCAGACATTCTGCAGGACACAAAGGAAAGTAACTGGTAAACTTTTCCAATATAGGTGGGACAATATAGTCTTTCAAATTTCCTGCTTCACTGAAAAGTCTGCCAGATACTCTAGGCATGTAGGCTGAAGATGGATGCCCCAATGTTACAGAAGAACTTTGAGTGACTGTCCAGACAGCCAAATGTTTCTGTCATTTCTAGAGTTTTGGAAGTTGCTTGTAATGCACTTCCTGTTTACTCAGGTAATATTATATCCTTCTGGGGTCTTTGTGGAGTTGAAGACTAAATAGTTATAATTACAGTTCTCTTTAGTTATGATAAAAGATAAATTAGATATAAAACTTTAGACTCATAAGGATAGAATAGATGATGAAGTATTTTCTTTAATTTTGCCAAATACAAATAGACTATATATTGTAACTGTAATTCTTACTTGATAATTGTTTTTGTTATATGTAATTTTACTATGTTAAAGTGAAAACCTTCCTTTTTGATTAGACAGAGAGGGGGAAATGCTGTAGAATGTCTTTCTGTATGCTGTGAATATGTGTTGCTCTGATTGGTTGATAAATAAAGCTGTTTGGCCAATGGCAATGCAGAATAAGGTTAGGCAGTGTATTCAAACTGAAGATGAAGATGAAGAAGGGCAGAGTTGGGGCAGATGCTGTGAACTGCCCAAGAAGCAAGATGTGAAAGACCCGGTAAGCCACAAACCATGTGGTGATACATAGATTAGTAGAAAAGGGTTAATTTAAATTAAGAGCTAGCTAGTAATAAGAAGCCTGAGCCATTGGCCAAGCATTTATAATTAATATAAGCTTCTGAGTGATTATTTAAAAGAAGCTGTGGGATGGGGCAAGACAAAGAAAAGCCTCTGATTATAGAATATTTTTTTACACTGTGTGAAGATATGTCACTGTGATTGGTTTAATAAAAAGCTGAACAGTCAAGAGCTAGGAAGGATTTCCAGGCACAGAGGATGCTGGAAAAAAGAAGGACAGAGAAGCCAGCCAGACATGGAGTGAGTTGGACACATAAAATGGGATGGAGGAAAAGTCACATGGTAGAACATAGATTAATAAATATATGGGTTAATTTAAGTTATAAGAGCTAGCTAAAAACAAGTTTAAGCTATAGGCCAAACTTTCATAATTAATAAGAAGTCTCCATGTGGTTATTTGGGAGTTGGTAGGTGGGAAAGAGAAAGCCTTACTACATATTTGATGAAGCCTCAGTGCCACATCTGTAAATTGGGGACAAGAGTAAGAAAATACATCCTCACCTGTACACACACACATGCATGCACAAAAATATTGAAAGAACAAAGAATAGTCAGAAGTGGCAGTACACACCTATAATCCTAGCACTGTGGACTATGAGACAGGATAATCAATGTCATCTTGGGTTACTTAGTAAGATCCTATCTTAAGAAATATAAGAAAATGAAATGGGTCTTAGTCAACACAATGATGACTCCTTGACTCTTCACTGCTACCCTGACAGCACCTGATCTTCTGCTAAGGAAGCATCATCAACATGCTTGTTGTGACAATCCTCATTCATTAGGGACCAGGAAGACCTCCAGGAGCAGGATCTCCAAACCCCACAGTCCTGCAGCACATTATCCTGCAACATCACACCATCATCTGGTTCTCCATTGCTACAAGGAGGTTTGATTTGAGGACAACTAATGGGACAGGAACTGCTGGTTCCCAGCTGCTACCACCTTCTGGAGCCCCTGTTCCAGCTCCACATTGGTGCATCTACATTCCATCCCTAGTGTTTGTGTCTCATGGTGGAAGCAAATGCTGGGAAGTCAGGGCAACCACTTCAAATCTCAGGTTTACCCATGTTACATGGAGGAAGCTCAAGTCACCTCTGGCCATGATTTCCTCCCTGTGAAGTGGAGATAGTGGCTACATGTGTTCTGAAGAGTTGTTGAGGTGGCCAAGTCATATGCCAGCACTCAACTCAAACAAAGCCTTCCCATTGCCGCTCAAGGGGTGAACATAAAAGCCTGCCACTGAGGTCAGGAAGCTTGACTGGCATCCAGCCCCACCTTTCCTACCAAGTAGTCATGAAAACCATGGCTTTCTCATGCCTCAATTTCCACTTTGTGATGTGGGAGTCTTAATTTCTCCCTGGAAACCATAAAATGACAGCATGCTTTGGAGCCATTTCCCAGGCTAAGCTTGTCCCCCAGCAGCAGAACTGAACCTTCAGGGACAACAGCAAAGCACCTGTGTCACCCTCCATGTGAACATCTGGATTATTGCTTGATCTGGGACTGGTGGGAAGAGGTCTATGGCCCAGGAAGGGGGAGAACTGTGCAAGAATATGGACTAGTAGGCCACACAGGGCTAGAAACCATGGCCAAAGGTCAGAACAAGGGTACTAACAACAATGAGTGACAGGGGATGATGGCAAGTTGGGGAGACTGAGAGACCTGAAGGTGGACAGACACAACAGCAGGAAGGAAATCCAGAATTCCTAGGATCCAGGGGGATGGCAAGATTAGCAGGTATAGCAGGAAGGGTATCAGAGTTCAGGTGGGGAAGGGGAAGAGGCAGCTGGCAGTGTCAGCTAACCTTTAGAACGAGGAGTCCTTAGAACTGGCCCTGCCACTTCCTAGGGGCACTGGCTGGCTGGGTCTTATCACGCCCAGCCTGTGTTTATCATTTCCTGAGTCACATCTTACCTGAAAAGTGGCCAGGCTGCTGACTGACAGGGAGCTGACCCTCTGTCTCTTCACAGTCAGCCCCTACTTGGGTACAGTGGGTAGCTGAATGGGGTATATGGGTGGGGAAGAACTCCCTAAAACATCTTTACAAGCCAGCCAGTCACCCCCAGACGGGTTGGGTAGACAGGGGCATTGGTTCTCTGTGTTTCCCCTGTCTCTCTGCATCCAAACAACATGGACACTCATTAAGTCAGTTTCCAGGTCCCCACTCTGGAGCCAGGAATGCTAAGAGACCTTTGGGAATCTGCATCTTACCATCTGCTGTGGCTTCCACAATGAAGAAGAGCCCCTGGCTCACTCCACTTGCCTCTGGAGTCTCCCTCTCCCATGTCTAAAATAGAAAGGGTTAAAACTGAAGATTACAGGTGTGTCACATTTCTTGATTCCCTAATAGGTGGCCCACTCTATGTCAAGGACTTCCAGGTGGGCTGTGACATATAACCACAGACTGAGACTCCATTCCAGAATTCTGTACAAGATGGTAGGATGTCTTATTGTAGTTGGAAAAGGGGGCAGATGCCTGCCTCCATTTTTTTAAAGTTAGAATACTTCCAATATACAATGTCATAGAATGGGCTTCTCCATTCTAAAGGGACAGAACAGAAAAATAGTAAGGAAAGACTGGACAAAGCAAGACCAAAACCCAGCAAAACAAACACAAAATCCTGTAGCTACATGTCCTACATTTGGGGCTCATGATAAAATCTTTTGGGCTCAACAGCCTTGTGAAATCAAGTGTTCTAGGTCTATCACTATGGTATACTCAGCCTCACTCTTGGATTGGCACCACACTATGCCTGCAGCTTTATTTAGTGAGTGTCCCAAATTTATGGCATCACCAGTGTCTTAAAGTCTCTACTGAAACTAAGACTTCACACACAAAATGACCTTTCCCAGTATCCATGTGTAGAGAGCACAAGGTCCTTTTGCACACAGATATGTTCTTTTATCACTAGCACTGCAGCTGCACCTGGATCTACTGCTATTTCAGCTACTGACTGAGGTTTCACACTCACTGCCCCACTGCTCAGGCCAAGACCCAGCAGGACACAAAAGTCCCATTGGAACCACCTCTTGGTGCTGCCTCCAAATGTAGTTTTTAACTAAATCTTTATTATTCTATTTACCAGTAAAGACTCAGGAATCAGATGCTGGGGTGAAAACCTGCTAGCCAGAGAGGCCACAAGAAGAAACTAGCTGACCTTCCTCTTTAGCCAGCTACCCAGCAAGAAAGCATCCTGTTGCTGCCCCAAAATAAAAAATAAAAGACTTCCATACTCAAAGTTCCTCCCTACTACTTCCTGTGTGTCTCTGGATCCATCTTCTGGACTCCCTCTGACTCTCTATGACTACTTTCTGTCAACTAGTTGCTGACTCCACTGCCTGACACAAGGTTGAATTCATTTAACTAACATAGTCTTGTGGTTCACATTGTGATCAAATACCCCTCAATATTTCCCTCTTTTGTCTAAATAAAAAGAAAAGGTTTTAACTAACACAGTACACCTATATACAATAACAATTATCAGGTAAAACTACATTCACAATGTCCAGTCCATTTGTATTTGGCAACTTTGGAGAAACTATTATCTATCCTATCTTGGTGAGTCCAAAGATTTGTACCTAGATCACTTTCTATCATAACTTACATTACCTAAAAATATATTTTTAGACCTTAAAATATTTTCTTAGATAAACAACTTAAGCTTTTATGTCTCTCAACATTTATAAACTTTACATTTCTTTTGTGAGTTTCTTATTTGACTTTGGTAACAAAAAAATGGTAAAACTGTAACTATCTAGACTTCAACACCATCAGAGACCTGAGAAGGATAAAATGTTACCTGAGTAAACAGGAAATGCAGAAAAAGCAACTTCCAGAACTATAGAAATGATAGAGACATCTGGATGCCTGGACAGCCACCCAGGGTTCCTCTGCACCATTGGAACATCCATCTTTGGCCTACAGGCCCAGAATGTCTGACAGACTTTTCTGTGAGGTAGGAATTTTGAAGGACTTGCCTGCCTTGTCTTTGAAAAGTTCAGAAATAGACTCATTTTGTGTCCTGATTATCCAATCTGGACAGCAGACTGTCAGCAGTCAAAGCAAATGCAGTTTCCTGCCCAGTAGCTAGCATTGTCACATTTGAAGCAAACTCCATATGGAGGTTTGTTGATACCCATCATCTTCTCTGAAGTAGATTGGTGCTACCAGGAGCAGATGTGTCTCACTGTCATGAAAAGCCTTCTATGATTAAAACATCTTAAATGCCATATTCTGTAGATCTCTGAAGTATTTGAAGACCACGTATCTATCTAAAATATACCTCTGTTGAACTTTGAAAACATAACTAACACGACTACAAGTTTGAGTGTTATAGGACACTAACTACTAACCTGAATTTCTTAATTATCCTAAGCAGTTTGTAATAGTATCTTTCAATGACTATAAGTTTACATTACATTTTTTAAAAAGCTGCATATGTACAATACCTAAACAAGAGTAGAAGCATATATAAAGCATGTTGTAACAAAAATAACCTTAAATTTGTATCACTATACAAAAATCCACACCAATGTAAAATATCTGAGATTAATAGTTGCTTTTTAGTTTAAAATTAGGTTCAAAAAATCTACCCTTTTATCCTATCATTCTTTTTTTTTTTTTTTTTTTTGGTTTTTCGAGACAGGGTTTCTCTGTGTAGCTTTGCGCCTTTCCTGGAACTCACTTGGTAGTCCAGGCTGGCCTCGAACTCACAGAGATCCGCCTGGCTCTGCCTCCCGAGTGCTGGGATTAAAGGCGTGCGCCACCACCGCCCGGCTTATCCTATCATTCTTATACCCCCTTTTTTTCATTTCATCACCAATCTCCCTTTTTATAAACATTAGATAGAAGAGAAAGAAGAATAGAGGCAGGAAAAAGAAAGAGATCCCTAAATCTAACCTCCTTTGCATAGTTTTTTCCCTGATCATGATCAATAACAAATTGCAACCAACCCCCCTAAATGATGAAAAACATCAAAATCCACAGAATGATCAAAAACCACCCACCCCACCTCTTGGGAATGTGAGCATTGTCTTCTATAGACTGCTTCCTGTTGTCTGGGGGTGATGGTGTCTTTAGGGGATCCTGAGAAAATTGGGATAATGGTCAAGTCCTGGAAAGGCTAGCCATATCACTTGTTGTCCAGTCTCTGTGTGGTGTGAAAGTTCAGGGCTTAACTGAAGTGCTGACTGAAGTAGCATGTGAGGCTGGACCATCTCAGCTAACTGCTTTGAAGTTGTCCTGAGTGGTTTGTAGTCCAAAGCTGATCTTTGGGTAGTGTTTGTCAGCTTAGTGACATTACCACAATCCAGGTGAATCTGTCATTGCAGAGCCTCGTCATCTTCTTGGAGACCTCAAAGGTTACTATTAGGAATGGTCATGGTTCACTGTAGAAAACTTAAACATTTTAAATGTCATATACAACAGATCTCCAAAAGGTTAGATGACCACAATCTGTTAAGCACATCTGATATACACAAACTTAGTTCCTAGTTACCTGTTTCAGACTCACACCCAAAAATATATTACAGGACACTAGATGAAGATTATTTCTACAATTAGTTAATATCCCAACAAAAGGTTTAAATATATATAATAATATTCTAGATATTGAGAAAATATTTATACCTTAGAGTCAAAATAAAATGAAAGGATTATGAGATTAGTAGCAACAAAATAGTCCCTTATTTTTGCTTTTCTCTGTCCCACACCAGATAGCTCTTCTGACATGAGACAGAGACTTTGGATTTTCCTTTAACAAGCATTCATGAGTATAGAGAGGGAGAGAGCCATGCTCCAACTCCAAAGCCAGCTTTGATTTTTAATTGAATTGGATCACAAAAATATCATTTGCCTTTTATGTCCACAGAGAGCAGCAAAAACAAGCATTGGGAAGATTTATGAAATTCTACCCTGTTGAAGATAGCCTATATGAATAGGCCAATTTACTTTTTCATGAGACATTTTCTCTTGATGATGTGTCCTTCTTCAGATGTCTCATTTGTCCAGTGGTCTCTGGATTCCTTAGCTAGATGCTTTTGTTCTCCTGGAAAGACAAAAACAAAACATTGCCCCAACCCCAACTTTGGGAAGTTCCCTTTTTGGCAAGTTATACCTTTGTTAAGGCTAAATGTTTTTTTGACAATAGAAAAAGTATTGTATTTTAATTTAAAATTTTTTTGAAATCAAATATATCTTGGTATGTGTGAATAAATATACCTGTATTTACCTTTCTTTTTATAGATATAAATTTAAGGTTAAGGTGTATTTATTTTTAAATCACAAAGGACATTCATTTTAAATTTTAGCCCATCTTCTTAGTAACCCTGTAGAGGGTTTTATAACAATTTATAAATATGGCATGTGTGTGATTTCCCTAGTATGCAAACATACCTATTAGGAGCCATATCTGAATTTTGTCTCTCGGTGGAGGGATTAAAGGCATGCACAACCATCACCTCATTTATTGGAACTCTAGAATTTAGAAAACAACTAACTTATAGAGATCCATCTGTCTTTATTGTGATTGATTAAAGGCATGGGCTATCATTGCCCTCCTCAAATATTTTATCTCAGCTCCTAATCATTCTAACTCTTAGATATTAAAAAAACAAGCTTAAACTGTAGTAACGGTGGATATATTATATATCCTAATAAACTTACCTGAGGATCAGAGAACAGAGCCAGCCACTAGATTAGACATAGAGGTCAGGCAGTGGTGGCACACACCTTTAATCATAGCACTTGAAATCTCATGCCTTTGCTTGGGAAGCACACATGGCTTTAATCCCAGGAAGTAGTATGGCAGGGCAAAGAAAGGTATATAAGACATGAGGAAACAGGAACTCATTCCCTTTAGGCCAAGGATTTCATAGAGGTAAGAACTAGTGGCTGGCTATTCTGCTTCTCTAATCTTTCAGCTTCCACCCTAATATCTGACTCTGGGACTTTTTATTGAAAGATCATCTAAGATTCAAACAACAAGTAATACTTTGAATTTACTTAAAACATTTTAAATCTCTTCACTGGATTTTTAATATCAAACAACAAAAATATTATTTTTATTTAAGAAGAAAACTCAAAAGCTGATGTCCAAGATGGTGTTGGTAACGTGGCAATTTCATTCTAACATTCTAATATGGAATTAAGACATGTGGTTTAGAAACCCCATTTTTTTCATTTCATGCCGATAAGGCAATTATGCCTTCCGTATATTACCATTCAAAGATATTTTATCCTTAATTGATCAAATTAAAGGCATTTGTTAGTCTTATAAGTTAGTTCAGATTGAATGACTAAGCTGTTTGATGAAATTTTGCCTCTCCTAATCAAGAGATCTTTCCTGTTCTAATCAAAACTTTATCAGTCTTGTTGGTTTTCATAGTTTTTCTTATCCTGTGGAAACAAAAGCAAAACCTCTTCCCCAATGTAACACATATCCAGGTTTCGATTCTGAGGTCAACACATCTTTAAAAAACATGCAGGCTGATTTAATTAATCAGGTTTTTCTACTATCCAATGTCTATGCACAGCCATTGTTCCTTTTTCATCAGCATTTTAAAATTCTAAAGTTAATAAAGCACTGTGTAATCTATCTCTGGGAGTCTTTATTTCCCCTTTCTATTTATTAAAAATATCTTTTAAAGTGCAATTGCATCTTTCTATTACTTCTTGTCCAGTAGGATTATGTGGAATATCTGTAATATGCTTCATGTTGTGAAAAACTGTTTCATTTTACTAGAAACATATGCTGAGGCATTGTTAGTCTTAATTTGTAAAGATATTCCCATAATCACCATAACTTCTAATAAAACTGTAATTATAAAATTGGCCTTTTCAGAACTTAAAGCAGTTGCCCACTAAAATCTTGAATTTATATCTATGCTATGGTGAACACACTTTAATTTTCCAAACTCTGCAAAATGAAACACATCCATTTGCCAAATTTCATTTCTTTGAGTACCTATTGGGTTACTTCCTGCAGGTAATGGAGTGTGGTTATGCAAAGAACAAGTAGGACACTTCCTTATAATTTCCTTTGCTTGTTGCCAAGTGATGGAAAAATGTCCCTTCAAACCTTTGTTATTAACATAATGTTCATTATAAAATTCTGAGGCTTCTAGCACATTTCCTACAAATAACTGATCGATTTCATCATTACCTTGTGCTGAAGGGCCTGGTAGACCAAATGAGATCTGAATTTGTTATATATATGGGATGATTTCTATTTCTGATTACTTGTTGTAATTGAATAAATAAAATTAGTTCTGAATCATCTGGAATAAGTTCAGTAGTTTCAATATGTAAAACAACTCTTTCTGCATAGTGAGAGTCAGAAACTACATTAAGAGGTTCTGGAAAATCTAATAATACTATGAGAATAGCATATAATTCTTATTTTTGAACAGAATCATAGGGGCTTTGAGCCACTTTACTTATTTTTCCTGACTTATAACCTGCCTTTCCTTATTTATTTGCATTAGTATACAATGTAGGGGCTCCAGAAATTGTTTTCCCATTTACTATATAGAAAGGGGAGGAAGAAGATGCTGTGAGCTGCCAGCAGGAGAAGTGAAATATGAAAATACCAATAAGCCATGGCCACATGGCAACTCATAGATTAATAGAAATGGGTTAATTTAAGATATAAGAACTAGCTAGCAAGAAGCTTGAGCCATAAGCCATCTAATTCATAATTGATATAAGCCTTTATATGCTTACTTGGGTCTGAGTGGATGCAGGACTAGGCGGGACACAGTAAAACTTCTGACTACACTATATGAAGGAGAAACCCAGAAACCAATTAATTCTTTCTATAAAGTGAAGTCTCTTGCTTTGGGGATATTTGTTGTTAATATCTCCCAAAAAATTACCACAAGATCTTTGCTAATTTTTGTTTCCTGCTGATAATGAGGTAATTTCAGCATTAGTAAAAGGTACTACAATTTCTACTGGGTCTATTCCTGCTAGTTGACAAAGTCTCAATTTTCCTTTAAGAATCAATTCAGAAAACTTTCCTACATAGGTCTTTAATTTTTAGTCTATTTTTGTGCTAAAACTATCCATTTATCTAAGATATTATCTTCCCTCTGCATAACAACTCCTGTGGGGAAATGAGTAGAAGGTAGAATGACTAGAATACAATCAAGCTCTTGACCCAGACAATCCACATTTGCATCTTGAATTTTCTTTTCTACCAGAACCAATTTTCTCTCAGCCTCTCAGAAGATAATGTTCTTGGACTATTTAAGTCCTTATCACCTTGTAAGTTTTTAAATAAATTACTTAGCTCTTGAGTAGTTAATCCAATTAATTGGGCCATAGCCAGTTAATATCACCCAGCAATTTTTGGAAATCATTAAGCGTTTGTAATTGATTTCTACTGATTTGTACTTTCTTTAGCTTAATTTTCCGTAAACCTATCTTATAACCTATTTAATTGATAGAATCTCCTTTTTGTGATTTTGCAGGAGCAATTTGTAATCCCCATCAAGTCAAAATTCTCTTTACTCAATCAAACATATTTTCTAGGGTATCTGCATCTAAATCAGCCAATAAGATATCATCCATATAGAGGAAATTATAGATTGAGGAAACTATTTATATATTATTTATAATGACAGTTATACAAAATATTGACACAAGGTTTGGGCTGTTTAACATTCTTTGTGAAAGAATTTTCCAATGGTACCTTCTAACAGATTGAGAATTATTATAGGTAGGCACCATGAAGGCAAATTTTTCTCTGTCCTGTTCTTGTAAAGGTATAGTTTTTTTTAAAGCAGTTTTTTAAATCACTTACTAATAGACATCTCTTAGGTAGTAAAGAAAGCAAGGGAATTCTGGGCTGTAAAGATCCCATTGGCTGAATCATCTAATTTATAGATCTCAGATCTGTTACCATTCTCCATTTTCCAGATTTCCTTTTAGTGACAAATATAGAATTCCAAGTACTGGTCTTTTAATTGCTCCTTGGATGAGTTTCTCCAATATTGACAGGGAATAATTGAACTAGATTTAATATCAGGTCTTGCAAAAAGTGCCCTAAGCCATTTTCTGATGGCAAAAGTTTACCTTGCCTGTCCTTTGCTGATCTGCATTAATTAGTGCAATGCTGACCTTTGCCACACCTTCATACTCCAGAAGCCATGGGTCTTCTGTTTGAATTATTTCTAGAAAAAAACATTGTTTCTAGGAATGCCTTGCCTACAATCCCTTTTCTGATGACCATACTTACCATAATTAAAACATTGGATGTTTTAACTTTTCTTAAAACTTTTAGAAATCATTTCTCCTATCAAAGTAGCATCATAAGCATAGGATCTAATACCAGTTGCATTTCTAATCCATTCATCTATTGATGCTATCTTGCCTTCAAGGGCCTAATTACCACTTTACATTCTGAATTAACATTTTCAAAAGCCAAAGATTCAAATAAAATTCATCTGATTTCTGGATCTGATACTATTCTATTTACAGCTGAAGTCAATCTTAAAAAAAAAAGTCGGTGAAGGCTTCTTTTGGACCTTGTATAATTTTAGTAAATGACTCAGAACTTTTTTCTGATTCCTTGTCCCAAGTATTCAAAGCTGCTAAATGACATAGGGCCAAGATGTAATCATCAAATTCAAACTGTCTTTGCTAGTCAGCATATTTGCCTTCACCCAGAAACTGGTATTGGGAAACATCAATACCTCTAGCCCACTGCAGCTATTAAGAATGAAACATGAATTACCAAACTGATAATAATTATAATTGGCATGAAATCACTTTCATGGAAAGTCTTATGTTATTAAAACATCTTAAATGCCATATTCTGTAGGTCTCTGAAGTGTTTGAAGACCACCTTTCTATTTATAATATATGTTTGACCTTGAAAACACACCTAACATGACTACAAGTTTGATTGTTACAGATAACTAATTACTTACTTGCATTTCTTAATTATCTTAAATAGTCTCTAATAGTATCTTTCAAGGTCTAGAACTTTACATTTTTAAATGACCCTCATAGTTAAAATATCTTAAACAAAAGTAGTAACATATATACAGTACATTCAAACAAAAATAACCCTAAATTTGTATCAATAAATAAAAATACCTTAAACAAGAGTAAATATATATAGTATGCTATAATAAAAATAAGCTTAAATTTGTATCAATATGCCTGAATTCATACCTATGTAAAATATTTGAGATTAATAGTTCCTTTTCAGTTTAAAAGTAGATTCAATAATCTACCTTTTAATCCCATCATTCAGGCTGGAGAGACGGCTCAGAGGTTAAGAGCACCCTCTGCTCTTCCAGAGGTCCTGAGTTCAATTCCCAGGACCCATACGGTGGCTCACAACCGTCTGTGATGAGATCTGGCACCCTCTTCTGTATACATAATAAATAAATCTTTTTAAAAAAAGATTGAATTAATCCCATCATTCTTATAACCCCTTTTTTTCAGAAAGAGATCCCTGAATGTAACCTCCTTTGCTTAGTTTCCTCCCTTACTGTGACCTTACTGTGACTTGGAATCAACCTTCTTAAATGATAACAAACATCCATAATCCACCAAATGACCAAAAACCACCCACCCTGTCTCTTGGGAATGTGGGCATCAGTTTCTTAAAATTTCTTTCTACTGTCTGGGGGCAATGGCATCTTTAGGGGACCCTGAGAAAATTGGGATAATGTTCAAGTCCTGAGAGTTAGCTATATCATTTGTTGTCCAGTCTCTTTGTTGTGGGTAAGTGCAGGGCTTATCTGAAGCACTGACTGGAGCAGTCTGTGAGGCTGGACCATCTCAGCTAGCAGCTTTGAAGTTATTCTGGATGCAGATTTTTTGAGGAAACTGTAACAGAGGCATTCTGTGAGGCCAGATCACTTGAGCTACGCATCTTCTTTATTGGTGTCTGGTCCTTTTGTTCTGAAAACATACAAACTTTTAAAAGTAACATACATATCTGCATTAACACAAGTATGGAATGTGCCTTGTGCACAAAACAGCTAAAGATGATTCTCTGTTCTATATTTGAGCAGGTAAAAGTCACCTGTTAACTTTATAAGTCCATTTGGACTGTGTAACCAAACTATAATATAAATCTCCATCTGTGCATTATGAAAGGATGACATGTAACAATAAGTTATGAGGACTCTAGCTAACAAAATTTATCATGTCTCATTCAGTCTTAGAACTGTCCCTATGTAGAGGTATGTGGTGGTATTGTGTTCGCCAAAATATTGTGCACGCTAATAAACTTATCTGGGGTCAGAGAACAGGACAGCCACAATATTAAATATAGAGGTTAGGCAGTGGTAGCACATGCCTTTAATCCTAGCATTCCAGAGGCAGAAATCCCTCTGGATCTCTGTGAGTTCAAGGCCACATTGGAAACAGCCAGGCATGGTGACACACGCCTTTAATCCCAAGAAGTGAGCCTTTAATCCCAGGGAGTGATGGTAGAAAGTAGAAAGATATATAAGGCATGAAGACCAGAAACTAGAAGCATTTGGCTGGTTAAGCTTTTAGGCTTTTGAGCAATTGCTCAGCTGAGAGCCATACTGGATGAGGACTCAGAGGTTTCCAGTCTGAGGAAACAGTATCAGCTGAGGAACTGGTGAGGTGAGGTAGCTGTGGCTTGTTCTGCTTCTCTGTTCTTCCAGCATTCACCATAATAACTGGCCTCAGGTTTGAGTTTATTAATAAGACCTTCTAAGATTCCTGCTACAGAGGTATCAACTTATATGTCACCTGTCTTGTAGTTTTAGTTTTTCTTGGTTTTCTTCTTCAATTTTGCAGCCAAGATTTTCAAGAGGTCTCCCAAAATCAAATCTTGTCTTTATTAATTTTGAAAGAATCTACAGCTTTCTATTTCCTGTGGAAACAAAGTCATACTCTCTCTCCCCCCAATGCAATACACTTTCTGCCTTCCATTCTGAAGTTAAGACATTATTAAAATATATAGGCTAGTTTAATTTGGTAGGTTTTTTTTACATAATCCAGTATCTCTCAACTTCTTTTCTTTCTTTCTTTCTTTTTTTTTTTTTTTTTTTTTGCTCATTGGTGTTTAAAAAATGTAATGTCAACAAAGCACCATACAGGATCCAGACACCCTGTGTATTTCCCATCCTTATATGGCTTATTCTTTTTATATTACTTTACTCTTTCTTTAAAGACTTTATTTTTATACTATTTTTCTATAACTATCTATACCCATTTTCTTTGCTTTCTTCAGCACCTAAGCACATTTTTATGCAAACTGTACCTGTTCAAAGGTTTCCTCAGCCTGGACCTAGATTTTTTTTTTTGGCATATTTGCAGTGTTTCTCTGACCACATGAGCCAAACCTGAAATAACTAGGGCAACTGCTGTGCAGCTCCACTTAGCACAGGGTGCTGTCAGCTGGCTCCACAACTTTCAGGTTGGTGATAGCTGAGCCTCATTTCTGTGGGCCCTGGCCTGGAGCCATGTCTATCCCCTCCAGTCCTGAGAAGTTCCTAGGCCTGCACTGTGGCAGTGGTTTCTAACTAGTCTCCCACTGGTAACTTGCTATTCAAGTGCTCTGCTACATAGCAAGGCCTCTTAAAGGAGCTGTGCCTCTGTACACTGAAAGCACCAAGCCAAATCGCGAGACCACAGTCACTAGGAAGCCATATTCAAATCTGTTTTTGGAACTTTTCTTCAGCTTTCTCAGTCCCTATGTGGATATGAGTGCTAGACAGTGGGCACCAAATGTAGTTGGAATTGTTTTGGACTGCTAGCCCCCAAATACTGGTGTGGAGACCTATTATTAATTATAAAAGCTTGGCCTTTAACTTAGGCTTGTTCCCAACTAGCTCCTACAACTTAAATTAACCTACTTCTACCAATCTATGCTCTGCCACATGACTCCTTACCTCTCCTCCATTCTGCATGTCCAACTCCCTCCATGTCTTGCTGGCATCTCTCACACACCTAGATTCTAACGCTGAGTTCCTCTCTCTCCCCAGAAGTCCTGCCTATTCTCTCCTGCCAAGATATTGGCCATTAGCTTGTACACCGTGTGATCAAAATATCCTGCAACACTCTCCTTTCTGTAGCTCCCTTGATCCACAGTCTCCTCCTCCAATAGCTGTTTACTCCTGTGGTATAGCTTGGGATGGGGCTCAGAAGATCTTCCAGGTGGGGATTCCTCCAAGAGATCTTCTATTGACCCTGGGAGTTTTATGAGCTTCCCCCATTGCCCTGGAGGGAATGTCTCCATTGAAAGGAAACTGCCATGCAGCATCAGGCTGCCCTGCTACAACAAGATGACAGAGCAAAGTGTTTCTCAGGCTCCCCTGGCAAACAGGCAATTGGAGCTGTGGCAAAAGTGTGGCTGGCTACGTCTTGAGCTGGCAGCAGACCCGGGCGTCATCTGCATCTTGCTGGTTTTGAAGCATGCAAAGTGGAAGAGTCAAGAAGACTGGAGGCTTGTACCAACGTTCCAGAGAAGAGCCAGTGAGGCCAGGAAACTGGTATCCATTCAAGCTCTCATCGGGAGGGACTGAGTGTGGAAATGAGTCTTAAGTTCTTATTGAGCCCACAAGACAATGATGTGCCAGGAATGGAGAACACTGCCAAAGAAGCTGGACATTGCAGGGAGCAGAGCCTAGAAAGAGGCCATGTTTGCAATAGACAGCAGGGCCATGGGAACTGGGCTCTTCAAGACCTTTTGGAGCCCAGATGATGCCAGCACATGCCCCAAATGCTGGACATGGAGCTGGGGTTTAACGTCTTCCTACTAGGTTTGAGTCTTGCTCTAGAGCAGTCTTTCTTTGCTGTTCTCCTTCCCTTGCTTTTGGAATGGGAATGTTTATTCTGTGCTTTGTATACTGGAATTGTGTGACTTTTTTGTTTAAATAGAAGTTTGTAACTAAGAGTTTGTCTAAGACACTGGGCTTTTCAAGGATATTTGGAACTGATAAGGGTCTCTGGGCTCTTGAAGTTAGACCTAATGCATTTTTCTCTGTGAGATGGTCATAAACCTCCAGGAACCAAAAGAAGACTGTTATAGTTTGAATCTGAAATATCCTCCCACATGCTCATGTTATGCCCAGGTAGTGGTACTGTTTGGGGATGCTGTGGGGTCTTTCTTTACCCAGCAAGCCTTAGCTGGTGGAAACAGGACACTGGGTATGAGCCCTTCAAAGTTCTAGCCTAGCTCTAGTACCAGTCTAGCTTCTGCTTCCCGTTCTGCCCAAATCTGAACATCATGCCACAGGCTCCCACCAGCACGGACTCCAGGCACTATGCCTTCCCACCACAATGGACTGAAACTGAGCTGAGAAAATCCCTCCTCCCTTAGGGTATTTCTGTTTTCTTACAGGGGTGGGAGAAGCACCTAATACAGTTAGTTCAGCTCTTCTAATAGCTTCCTGCTTTGGGATTCACCTGGGTTGGAGAGGTGGGCAGTGGTTAAGCCAGAGGACCTGGTTTGGATTCCCTGCACCCATAAGGCAAATAACAACCCTCTGTAACTCCAGTTCCAGGGAATCCAATGCCCTCTTCTGGCCTCCACAGGTACTGCACAAACATGCACAGGCATACATGCAGGCAAAACAGTCACACACAAAAAATAAAGGAATCTTTAAAAAGCATTTGCCAAATCTGTTTCTAACTACAGTGAATATAGATTGAGTACCACTATGTGCCGGCCTCAGTGCTAAGTATCTTAGGGAAAAAATTATTTAGTAGCCTCACATCCACAAGCACATGAGAAAATTGAGTTTCAGGAAGACTGAGAACTTTACCAATTGTCACAGGTAGGACTGGAGTCTTCTTTTTCTTTTAATTAATACTTTTTTTTTTTGGTTTTTTGAGACAGGGTTTCTCTGTGTAACTTTGCGCCTTTCCTGGATCTCACTCTGTAGACTAGGCTGGCCTCGAACTCACAAAGATCCACCTGCCTCTGCCTCCCGAGTGCTGGGATTAAAGGCATGAGCCACCACCAGCCATCTTTAATTAATACTTTTATTAATTCTTTGAATATAATTATTTTTCATACACCTATACAATGCATTTCTAGCTGAGAATCTTTTGAATTTTTATATAAAGTATTTTTTCTCGTGTATTGTTTTATATGTATGGGCATTTTAGTTGCATGTATGACTGCACCACTTGTCAATGCCTACAAAGGTGTTGAATCTCCTGGGCCTGGAATTACAGACAGTTGTCGGTTGCTATATGAGTGCTGGGGATTGAGCCTGGGTCCTCAGGAAGACAGCCAGTGCTCTTAACTGCTGAGCTATATCTCTCCAGTCCCTATTTTTAATTTTTATAAAAAACTATGTATATGTGCTTATATGTCTCAGGGTGTATGCACATGTGAACAGATGCCCATGGAGACCAGGAGAGAGTGAAGATGTCAGATCTTCTTGGAGCTGGAGTCCAAGGTTATGTGCTACTCAGCACTGGCACTGGAGTCTGATATCAGGTCCTCTGCAAACGCAATATATGCTCCTAATCCCTGAGTCATCCCTCCGGCCTCCTGAGTCTCCTTTTTCTAATTCCAAACTCTTTTGTCTCAGTGAGCTCCTGTCATAATGAGTACAAAGCTGCCTGTCCACAGGGTACCTGCTACAGTACACTGCATGGTGATTTTAAATGATGAAGAGATGGTCATTGCCCTTTGGTGTTTCTAGAAGTTTGGGAGTGTGTCAGCTGTGAGGTAATAATTCTGTGGCCAGAGCCTAGAGTTCATTGAATGTGCGGCCATTGGCTGTGTGTTTAGAATCCAATGACTGGTACCCACAGGATCGCTTTGGGAACCTGCTTGTCCTCAGAGCTATTGCCCTTCCTGTGAGGATCCTAAAACTTTAAGTCTACATGAAACCTTGTACAACCAACAACTTTGGACTGGAGGCAGCAGAGCAGTGAACAGTTAAGGCCTAGGTCCCAGAGCCAAGCCACAAAGTCCAAGCCTCAGCTGGGTGACATTGGTCAAGTCCCCGAATTTCTCAGTGCCTCAGTTTCATCATCTGTGAATGGGGGTCATCCTGGTTCCTGGCCCCTGGTGCTCCCATGGGGTTAAATGACATCAAGTCCTAATAGCCCTGTTCTGAATCTGCAGACTTGCGCTCTCAGAGGATGAGTCAGAAGAAAAGCGTGTGTGTGTGTGTGTGTGTGTGTGTGTGTGTGTGTGTGTGTGCGTGTGCGTGTGCGTGTGCGTGTGCGTGTGCGTGTGTGTGTGTGTGTGTGTGTGTGTGTGTGTGTTAGTTTGGGGAACCTGGGATACATCTGCCCACCCTTCTGTCCCTGGGCAAGTCACAGCTGAAAAACAAGAGGAGGGAGAGGGAGGGAGAAACCAAAAGGCACAAGCGACAGGAAACCCCGGTCATAGGGGCACCAGGAGTTAGGTCATGACAATCTTTCATAATGTGATCCCTGTTGGCTTTGAATTTATTATTTCTGGATCCAGACCCTCCCTGTGCATTGAGCAGTGATGGGGAAACTGAGGCAAGAGGGACGAGCCAAGGTGAGTGCAGAAGGAAGTCACTACAAGCTGAACCCAAGTCCCTACCCTCACCCCCACGCCTCTGCCGGGTCCTCAGTGTGTCACATCCAGGCAGATAGAGCTCCAGTGCCAATATCCAAAGCACACTCAAGGACAGAGGAAATTATGGACCCCAGAAGGGTCCTTCATGGAGACACCCCAAATGCAGGGAAAGTGAAATGTTTTATTGAAAGCACAAGATCTCAGTCCCCATGCTGTCCTGAGCATGGCATTGTTGGCCAATGGGCAGTGGCTGGATCCTTTCCCAGGGTGAAGGCAGGAGAGGAGGAGGGTGGGAGAGTTGGGAGGAGACCTGTGGTGAAGACTGAAGGGACCTGGAACCAGGACGGTGTCCAGGCGATCCTCTCTGGAGCTGGTTCTGACTTCTTCTCACAGTATTTGCTCTGTCACTCATGTGCTCAGCACCAGAAGGTCCTTCAGGGCAGAAGAGATAACCAGGTGAGGAGAGGGGACGCCAGCTGCATCTCATGGGATGAACAGTCAGTCGGCCTGTGGACCACCTGTCTGGACCTTATCTTGCCCTGGACAGAGGATCTTGGGCAAGGGAGGGGACACTTCCCATTTTGTCCCTCATCTTTTTCACCCAAATCAGAGAAGCGGGCCTAAGTCTTTGTTTATAGCCTTCCCAAATCCAGGAAACATAACTTAAAGGATGTTATACAACAAAATAAATAGTACATAGGTTGTAACCCTAACAAAATGCCCATTGTGAGTCTGTCTTTTACAGACAGTTGAATGAACACATAAATAATGAGAGTTGAGGGACAGCTCTTTCTTACATAAGAATTCTGATTAATAAGTATAAAGGGAATTACACATGTAGAAAACTGAAGTAGACAACCCATGGCAATAATTATTGCTGACAGAAATCAAAGTGAGTGGGGATGCAATAGGAAGCTGGACATGTGGGTATCTGGGAATTCCCCCACAAGGTGTGTGTGAGGGTCACAATTCGCCCACAAGCTGTGTGTGCCTGTCAGAGTGACAGAGGGTGGCTTCACACTGGGGAAGCCTGGCAGGAGCCAGGGAGTAACAACCAGGGAGACTGTCCAGGAGAAGCCAAGTGGATACACAGTGTCCTGAGAGGTGACAGTGGGGGAGACCACCCCAGTCCCATCACAAGGCCGTGTCAGCTCTGTCGAAGCTGAGGCCCTCCCCACCAACAGAAAATGCCACAGTCGTAAGGCCAAGGAAAGGTGAGGCTGCATGAGGTGGCAGGACACAAAGGAGACCAGACAAGACAAGACAGTCTGGGGCACTCCAGAGCAGACCCTGAGTAGCACCGAGGACATGTGGGTGGGCTGGTGGAGCCGTGCACTGGCGCTCACTGCTTGGCTTTGGGTGGCAAGCTCTAGTTACATAAGATGCTAACACAAGGGGAAGCTGGGAAATAGCATGCTGGAACGATCTAGTCTCACTCTCTTTTCAAATTTTCCTGTAAATTTAAAATGATATCAAAACGATAAAATAAATGTCTAGCTTTGTGTAAAAAACGACAAGAAAAAACATCCCAAGCGGCTGCAAGGCCAGGCCGAAAGCTGACTGTACCTTCAAACTTTCCACCCGTGTTTACACCGCCTTACAGTACCTTGCTGTTTCCTAATTATTCTGGATAAATTCAAATCATATAGTTTAATTTAGAGATCAACACAACTCCCTTACTGGGATTTGAAGGAGAACTAAAACACAAGTCATTAATATAAAGTAATAAGTCTTTTGATGTGGAAATAATCACGAGTGATTTTTCAGGAAGGAAAAACTCATTCCTACTTTTTCATAAATGCCTGGAGGGGCAGTGTTTGGAGTCACCACATATTATTTCCCTTAAACTCCAGGAGAGTGACTTTGGGTAAGTAGCCTGCCCCGTTGACACTCAGCCCTTCTCCGAGTGTGTGAACTGTCCACCATGACCAGTGCCACTGTTGTATAGATCCAAAAGTCAGCTGGAGATTTCGCTGGGCCTGGGGCTGGGCTGAACTCATGATATGGTACATGGAGCGCATGCCCAGCAAATGGTGAAATGATGACAGGGAGGCCAAATCCATGTCAGTCTTGTTCCCGTGTCCCTGCCCCTTGGTTACAATAGCCATACTGCTAATGTGGAGCCACGTGGTTTCTCCCTCAAACACCACGAGATGGGAACTGCTGTTCCCCATTGACTGACAAAGAAACAGGTTCAGATATTTCCAGTCCTGTGGACACTCAAAGGATGGGGCCAGGGCAGGCACCCCTGGGGATGATTCCAGACATGCGCTGTCCATCCAAGGTCACTATCACCTCCCTGAACTGCTCTCCAGATGTGGAGGGAGTATTGCTCCCCAGGCCAAGATCCAGTCACAATGTGTGTGTGTGTGTGTGTGTGTGTGTGTGTGTGTGTGTGTGTGTGTGTGTGTGTGTTCTGCACACCCAGAGCAGTGCAAATACACGAAGCATTCTGCAAGGGATAATTCCCCGTGTGGAAGAAAGGGTCATTCAGTTCATCCTGGGAGTGCATTCTGAGGAGATAAACTCTGAGCTTAGGGTCTCAGATGTCCCTCCTGCAGCATTATACTGTGGCGCTGGTAATGGCAGACAGTTCCAGAAGGCCTACTGTGTGCCAAGGGCTGTGCAAATCCTTTCCACGTGAATTCTCGTTTTATTCTAAAAGTAGCCTGGTGACTAATGACTGTGACCAGAAGAGCGAAAACCAGAGAGGTTGTGTAACCTGCCCAAGGCAGACGTTGGAACCAGGCAGAGGTCCTCATTCTTTAAGCCCAGTGCCCTCTGGATCAGAGCCATGACTGAGGTAGAAATTTTAGAAAGATCAGAATGAACGCCAGCAAGCATCCGATGGGGTGACTTGAACGTCCACCTGAGAGATACACGGACTGAACCTCGCCTACACTTCCCACACGCTGAATGCTGAGCACATGTGTCTTTTATAATGAAAACAAAGCCCCTGAATTTGAACTTCAAGGCACCTGCTATCAGTGCAACTAGCCAATTACTTAATGAGTGTGGATCTCTGCTAGGCTGGGGTAGCCAGATTGGAGCTAAGATTGAGCTTGCTTCCAGCCTGAGGTAGTGTGGGCACAAGGTAGGTGTTCAGTGAACTCAGCCACACTTCAACTCAGCACAGCTGCCGCTGCTTGGAGCCTCAGCTTTCCCAGCTGGAAAAGTGGGGCAGCAGGCACGGAAGTTTTCAGCTTTGTACCATGTTCCCTCACTCTGGTCCTGTGCTTTGAAAGGGAAAAATACGAGTTGTCCCTTCACACACACACACACACACACACACACACACACACACACACACACACACACTTCCTCTCAAAGCGGGCAAAGTTGATGGCAAGAGCTGAAAGCGAAACTGCCTTCGTCTCTCCTTACCTCCAACACGTCAATGTCGGCGTTGCTGAAGTCAATGTTGAGGATTTTGGGCAGAGGGACTCCAGAACCCAGTAAAGCTGTAAAGGGGGTGGGGGAGTCAAGTCAGGTGTGGTCCATGTAGCCAAGAGGTGGCAGCCTGGCCAAAAGCAACCAGCATTTGCAAGACCATAGCTGTCTTTTCTGCCTCAAGCTTTGTCCTTGAGGTTCCTGCCCAGAAGCCCAGGCTGGCCTCAGACTTGCTATGTAGCAGAGGTTGACTTGAACTTCTGATCCTCCTGCCTTCATCTCCAAGCACTGGAATTATAGGCATGCACCACCATGGCCAGTTTATGGTGCTGGGGACCAAACACAGGACTTCATCCTTACTAGGAAAGCACTCTATCAACTGAGCCACATCCCAGCCCCTCCCTGGTGGGTTCTGTGCCTCCCCTGAGACTGTTCCCAAGTCTTGTCATCTACAGTGCTTCCTTCCTAGACCTTAGGCCAGTAACTCCAGGCAGCTGCTACTTCTGCCCCATTCCTGACTTCTGTCATTAGAGAAACTAGAACACATTAATTCTGTTTTTCTGTACTTGTCACACTTACCCATATCAGTTCTTTGGGGACTATGTCCTTAGCATAAGAGAACAGTAAAAATATTTGCTGAGTGAAGAAATAGAATCATGCATGTGGGTCCCCAACATGTGAGTCACCATGGAGTTTTGTTTGATTTAAGATGTCAGAAGCAAAAAAGAAGGAAGAGGCTGGGATGACTCAGCCTGAGAAGGGGCTTGCTGAACAAACCTGGTGATGTGAGTTCAATCCTCAGAACCCATATAAAGGAAGAGGGAGAGAACCAACTCCACACAGTTGTCTCCACATATGCACTGTGGCACATACACACACCTCCTCCCACAATAATAATAATAATAATAATAATAATAATAACAATAACAATAAATGAAACTTTAAAAACAAAGTCAGAGGCTATATAGATTTGCTGGCTAATGTTCTAGAAAGAAGAAAGGAAAAGAGAAAGGTGGAAGAAAGTGTAGTTAGCCTGCCTTCTTGAGGCCACTAGAACTTGAAGCTGGGGATGCTTGGGGCCTGCCCTACAGGGGTGACTACCCTGTTTCCCAGTCTCCTTTGGCCACAGAACACTTTTAAGGTTCTATTGTTTTGCAGACCTACTTTGGGAAGCATAAATCTAGTCAAATCTCTGACTTTTGAAGGGGATAGATTGCATTTGGACTTTCTAAGCTAAAAGGATTTTTCTCAAGGATATTGTGGTAGTTTGAAAGAAAATGGCCCCAAAATGGAGTGGAGCCTATTAGGTGGTGTGTCCTTGTCGGAGTAGGTGTGATCTCATTGAAGAAGGTGTGTCGCTGTGGAGGTGGACTTTGAGGTCTCATATATGCTCAAGACACCTACCTCACAGTGTTTTAGACCACTTCTTGGTGCCTGCAAGATGTAAGACTCTCGGCTACAGCTACAGCACCATGTCTGCCTGCACTCCGCCATGTCCCACCATGATGATAATGGACTGAACCTCTGAACTGTAATCAAGCCACCCCAATTAAATGTTTTCCTTTATTAGAGCTGCTGTGCTCATGGTGTCTCTTCACAGCAATAGAAACGCTAACTAAGACAGAAGTTGGTACCAGGGACTGGGGTATCGTGATAGGCCTGACCATATTTTCTTTTGGAGGAATTTAGACTTTGGTATTTTGGGTTAGGAAAGCAGTGGGATGCATTAAGCACTGCTTAATGGACCATACCAGTAGGAGCATGGAAGACAGAGGTACTAAGTGTGATTTGAACTGTTGGGGGCTCACTCAAGAGGTTTCAGAGGAGAAGAATATTACAAGTGGCCTAGAGATCACCTTGTGATATTTTGGTGAAGAATGTAGCTACTTTTTGCCCTTGTCCTAAGAGTCTACCTAAGGCTAAAGTGAAGAGTATTGGACTAATTCTGTTGGCAAAGGAAATCTCAAAACAGCCTAGTATAGAATCTGTTGTGTGGTTATTTGAATTAACTCTAATACATATTTATAATGAAAAGGAGCAAACTAAGCAAATAAAAATACAAAATGTACAGATTGAGAAAAGGGACCACCAGGAAGTGGAATGGAGCTAAATCCTATGAGGAAGTGTGTCACTGTGGAGGCGGGCTTTGAGGTCTCATACATGCCCAAGATACTGCCCAGTGTTTTAGACTGCTTCCTGTTGCCTGCAAGATGTAGGACTCTCAGTTACAGCTACAGCACCATGTCTGCCTACACTCTGCCATGTCCCACCATGCTGGTAATGGAGTGAACCTCTGAACTGTCGACTGCCAAATTAAATGTTTTCCTTTATGAACTACCATGGTCATGATGTCTCTTCACATCAATAGAAACCTAACTAAGACAGATGCCAAGTCAGGTCAAGAGCCTCTGGCTCTGGCCTGCTCAATCCTGATACTTTCCTCTATTCCTGCTGGATTTTTGTGGCACTTAAGGAGTCGAGGGGGGGGCTTGAGGGTGTAAAAAACAAGAGAAAGAGAAAGAAGAGGAAATACTAGATATTTGGATGTTCAGATGACTCATCTCTGGGTGGGGCCTTCTAAATTTATTCTGTGATTCATAAAATTTACACACATACAATTTTCATAGAAATTAAAGAAATGAAGCCATCAGCCAAACAGAAAGCAGATGTGGGAGCTGGGAACCATGCTGTTCCCTGTCAACAGAAATGTGGGCATTTGCTACTTGCTACATAAAGATAAATGTTAAAATGGGCATGGTGGCATACAACTGTAATCCCAACATGTAAGCAGCTGAGGCAGGAGGATCACAAGCTTGAGGCCTGCTTGGGTAAGACCCTGTCTCAAAAGAATCTAAGAATAATTTTTATTAACTTGTAAGCTTGAAGAGCATTTGCCTTCAGAAACATAATCTATTTTAATAAAGTCCTCAGAAATGGCACTGTACAGTATAACTGTACACTCAATATACCCATTAAGCCAGTTACTAGGTCCCTGACTCCCATGCCCCAGAGAGGCTTGGATACCCACTCTTACCATTCATTGCTGGCATAAAGGCTAGGTCAAAGATCTTCTCAACCAGCATTTCCAAGATGAACACCTGAGGAAGAAGAACTGAGCTCAGACAGGGATGCGGCCAGCAATGATAGACCCTAGAGGACCTGGGGGACCTGGAGTCCAATGTGAAGGCCTGGTGCTGCTTGAGAGAACTCCAGAGACCCCAGATGGCAGCCCCTTGGTACCTTTGGTCCACCTGCTCACAGTACAGAAAGATGAGGATCAAGGCTGCTAAGAGGCAAGTGGGAAAGAAGACTTGGCTCCTCCCCCAGGAGGCTAAGGAGCCATAGCTAGCCTGCACATCCCAGCTCAGCCTCTAGGGCCTGTGGAAAGGCTCTGTACCTCTCCGACCTTGAACTTCCTCAACTGTGCAGTGGATCCACTAGCAAGGACTCTAGGGATTATGTGGGGATCCTGTCACTTGCCTGGCTTTCAGCTATTAGTCACATAGGCCTCTGTGTCCGTGAACCCTTGATTCTGGGGACTCCATCAATGTGCTTCAAAATGTTGGAAAACAGAATTACATCTACTCTGAGGCAGGAAGATTGCTATGGTAAACCTGGGCTAGCAATATAAGAATGTCTCAACAACAAAAAAAGAAAATTTATTTTTAATCTGCACTAAATGTGTTTGAATTTATTCTTCTCATCATGATTCTCCAAGCAAGGTAGGTAATAATTAGTCACATGTCACATCATCTAGATCAGATGGAAAGTTCACAGAGAGATTGGCTGGCCACATGGAAACACCACTCATACACAGGGCATGAGCATCCTGGGGGCCCTGGAGCTGATCCCTCCCTGATCCTGAGGGACAGCTGCACAACTGCCCTTGGCTGCTCTAGGCTTCAGGTTCCCTGTCTGCAAACAGGAGTGGACGTGGATGATCCCCACTACATTAATGAAAATCAGAGCAAGTGATGTGTGTAAACACACTCCACAGGGCTCTGCACAGGCTGAGTGTGGTCACCCCTCCATGGCAGTGCTGCAAGTCACAGAAGTCACTAAGTTTGCAGTTCTTATTTAAAAAGGGCAGTTTCCTACCTGCCCAAGTCACAAGAATGCTGCGAGGACCAATCGAGCAAAGCTATGCAAGTAGGGAAAGGCTCATTTGGAGCTGTTGGCACGCCTGGGGACCCTGTGCATTTCCATTATGCTCATGGGATGTGGTACTCCTCCCCACTGGCAGTCCAGAGATGTCTGTTCTAGGTGGAGCTATGCCCAGGCGTCTGTGAAGATGGGGAGAGTCTCTCTGCCTAGAATTGAGCTGGCGACATTGATGTCACTGGTGACAGGGTTTGGAGGTTGGAGAAAGCCGGAGAAGCTCAGAAACAAGGAATGGGGTGATGGGTGTGCCTTTCTCATTGTGTGCAGAAATCCACCCGAGCCTGGCCAAAGCCCGTTATTTTGAGAGAGATTGCGGGGGGAGCACCCTTATGAAGCCTTAGTTGGGGAACCCAGGAGTGAAAAAAGGCAATGTTGCTGGGAATCAGTCCTAACTCTGAGCACCTCAGATTCATGGACCCTTAAAGGCAACTCTCTAGGACCCAAAATTTAGAAGAGAAATGAATCCAAACCTTTTCTTTTCTATAGGAGAAAATGGAGTCTCAGCATGTGTGGGTAATGTTCACAGTCACACATGGGTCAGTCCACAAATGTCAAGAGGAGAGAGGGACCCCAAGCACCTGGTTGCCCTGGGTTCTGAAGAAAAGGGACTTGGGTGAGGCCCCAAGTGTCAACTAAAATGAGCAGTGCCATTGGCAACAAGCAGGAGCTGTGAGTTCACACCCTGCCCCTTTCTCCATCCAGCTTCAGTCCCCATCCATGAGAAGGGGTGACAGTGCCAATGCCAGCCCCCTATGATGCCCAACCAGCCTGGGTTCAGCTAGGCTCAGAAGACATGTCCCCCTGAAAAGATCTTTTCTGATGCCTAAACCCTAATACTTACATCGAAGTTGCCCACATTTGAAGTTCTGAGGTTGAGGCTGGTCCTGCAGTGAAAGGAAGTAGCTCATTAAAAGCAGCAAAGGCCCAGGACTTGTGACCAACTGTCAGAAGCCTCTGCCAGCATGCATAGGAAGATTCCCATCCTGGCAGGAATGGTCACAGCAAGTCACTCTCCTATACTGAGCACTAAGGACGTTTCAGACACCAGGCTAAGAGAAGTAAGCCTGAAATTACAGCTTTGCCACAGACTGGCTGTGCAATCTTAGGGACTTCACCTCTCTGTGCCTCAGTTTCCTCACTGGGAGAGGGGAGGTCTGCCAGGACTAAATGGGGGGGGGGTGTCCCTATGAAGTAGTTGGAACCATGTGCAATATGTAGCCAGTGCCCTGTGTGAACACCCACTGCCTCTATCTCACTTAATCCTCCTAGCACCCCCTCTGCAGGCTGAGGCTGCTGGGTCTCCTGGCTCAGCCACAAAGCTAGGGAGGGGTAACAGGATTCACCCTGGGCCCGTGCAATCCACTCCTGTGTTACTCTGAAAAGGGAGGCTTGGGTGTGAGCTCACACTCCACAACAAAAGGGTCTCTGTCTCCCTGAACCCCACAGCCCTGCCTTAAGGGGACTCAGACTCTCCCCAGAGGCAGAGGGAGTTTGTGGCTGCTCAACAGGAAGGTTCAGTCTCCATCTGGACAGACGAAGTCTCCCAAGAAGAAGACTTTCCTGGCTGGACATCGTGAGGTCCACACCCAGCCCGCTCCTCCCCACACCACCCAAATGCCTTGACATTGCAAACTGTTCATGTCACACTCCCCACTGAGAAGCCCAGCCCTCCTCTCCAGAATTCCCTGCTCTCCCGTGGCTGTTCTTCTCACCAGACCTGGCTGGCCATCCCCGGACCATCCTGGGTGGCCTGTTAGCACCACCTGTGAGTGTCTGGACTTCCTAAGCACTGATTGTCAACAGGAAAACTCACCCTGACCTAAGTGTGTGCTGAGGGTCCAAAGTAGGAACTCTTTAATCTTGAAATGGAGGTGACAGTAACCCTTATTTCTGCAGAATTAGGTCAAGGTTAAACAGAGAAACTTCCCGGACCTTCCTCAGTCCTGCAGCTGAGTCACCCAATGGACGGCAGTCTTTTGTCATGAATCTTATGAAGTAGATAGAGGCTGTTGTCCCCATCTTCAGATGGGAAGCCTGGGGCTCAGAGAAGTCGTCTGGCTGACATCACACAGTCAGTCAGTGATCACATCAGGATCTAAATGGTATTGCTGGACTCTACACACAGTGCTCACCGTTCAGGACAGTGGGCACCTGGACCTGTACTGGCTCCTGGCTCCACTCTGTGTAGCATTGAGCTAGCACATCCACCTCTCCGAACCCTAGTTTCTCGTCTCTAAAACAGGAGAATGAGGACCCTGGTATCATGGACCTTCAGGAAGGCCACAATACGTGGATTAAGGACCAAGAGCAACTTATTGTCACCAGCACTGTCGTGAGCCCTGAGGCACTTCCTGGAACAGCAGGTTCTCTAGGCTCTACTCCTGCCTTTGGCCCACAGTGGTCTCAGCAGACAAGCTATGGTCACCTCTGCAGCCCCTTGAATTTAGCCAGCCCTCACAGCCACACAGGAGACCTCGACCCCAAGCCTGGTGGCCTTGCGTGAAGCAGCACCGGCAGCCTCAGTACAGAAGACACTCTCTGAGGAGCAAAAGCCCATGGCCACAGACTCTCTTACTTGTCCAGCTTGGCGTCAATCATGAGCTTGTCCCCTTCCACGGAAAATGAGGCCAAGAGGTCTGTGTCCTGGAGGGAGAGGAGGAGAATACACATCATTGTGTTCATGCAGGCTGCTGCAGGCCGGGAGCTCACAGTGTTCAGTGCCCACTGGTGCCCCATTCACCTGAGCATGGCAGGCCATTCCTTGGCCAAGAGGCCTGGCCTCCTCATAAGCACAAGACTGCCAAGAGTACCCAAAAGCTGTGGCTTGCATTCAGGAGTCAGCAAGCACCCAGTGCTGTTTCCACTTATGTCTCTGTACTGGCTGAGTGAACATTTCTCAGAGACATGCCCAAGACTTACACTGTGGGTGTTGACAGATACCCCCAAGATCCCTTCAGGAGGGGACTTGCAGCCTATTGAACTTGCTGGGAATGAGTCACTGAAGATGCAATTGGGCAACACCCTTGCCAATCATAATTGCCCTGCCCCATAAGAGAGGCATAAAATGTCCAGAGTCCCTCACCCCCCGCCCCCCACGCAAAAGTTGTCATAGGAAAATTTTTATTGCCCCCTTTAGACTTCCCCTAATAAATAAAATAAAACAGCCTTCTGAAAATTAAAGGCTGCCTCCAACAAACTAAGGGGCAGTGTTGGTAAGACAGCAGTGGAGAAGACCCAGGGCTCCGGTGACAGAGGCAGGGGTCTAAGCTGCCACAGGAAGCCGTCCTGAGGAAATGGTGTTTGTGCTGAGGACTGAAGGGTGTGTAGGGTTTGAGCAGATGAAAAGGGATAGGAGAGTCATCCAGGCTATAGGAAGGGGGGCACCTGCAAAGGTCCTGAGGCAGGAAAGAGGGAAGTATTATATAACAGAAGACTGGACAACAAAGAGGTGAGAGGATTCGGAGGCTCAGGTGGAATGATCTGGGCCAGACCAGGCCAGGCTGTGGGCCCAGGAAGCCAGGACTACAGTCTCAGTGGTGTGCCACTATGGCAGAGGGCTTAGCTTGCTCACAAGGTAGGTAGAGCACTCGCTCCCATTTCCAGATAAATGGCGTCCAGATAGAATGCCCCCTCACTCCCTGCCCACTCCTTCCTCGGTGGCTTGTCCTGCTTCAGTCAAGGTAACCACCTTTCAGCCTAGAATTAGCTCACTGGCCCCCAACCCTGGGAGCAACAGGCACTGTGAAGACACGGCAGATGGGACCAGAGCCCTGAGTGTCTGTCTGAAGCCTCCCTCGGGAGGGAGTGGCCTTAGCACACATTTCCTTTGCAAAACGGTCACTCAGCAGCTACTGTGTGTTGAGCCTGTACCAGCCTCTGGGGATCTGACAGTGAGTGGGATCCATCTCTGCCCAGCAATAAACTCGCAAACTTATTTTGTGACATCAGGTTAAGGTTTCAAGCCTGAGAGACAGTGTGGGAGAGTTGTATTTCAGATGAGTGATATGAGAAGAGAAGGGCTGTGCTTAAGATGAGGAGCGTGGGAGGCTCCTCTGAGAAGGTGGTATTCGGACAGAAACCTACAGTAAGCAAGCGAGTGAGCCATGCAGACATCAAGGAACAGCCCAAGCAAAGACCCTGTGGTTAGACTGTGCTCGGCTTTTCTGAAGAGCATTGAGGAGCCGAAACATGACCAAGAGGAGCCCTTGCAGTACTTAGGGGTAGGGGGCAGTCATTTTTAGGAGATTGCTTTCCTCCAGAGAGTTAAGGAAAGCAGGGGAGAAGGATGGTTTTCATTTGTAGAAGACTCCTTGAGAAGTCTTCTGTAGTATGGCAAGGTGACAGGTGTTCACAAGATTTATCATACTTCAAAATAGATGGAGAAGAGAATGTTCAGTTTTTCAAGTGCAAAGAGGAGGTGAGTGTGTGAGCAAGATGATAGGTGTGTGAGGTAGGTAATGGGTGTGTAGGGTGATGGGTGTGTGAGATTATGGGTGTGTGAGCTGAAGGGTGTGTGGGATGATGGGTGTGTGTGGTGATGGATGTGTGAACTGATGGGTGTGTGAGCTGATGCGTGTGTGGGGCATGGATGTGTGTAGTGATGGGTGTGTGTAGTGATGGGTGTGTGGAGTGATGGGTGTGTGGAGTGATGCATGTGTGAGCTGACAGGTGTCTGAGCTGATGGGTGTATGAGGTGATGGGTTGTGAGGTGATAGGTGTGTGAGATAATGAATGTGTGTGTGATGATGGGTGTGTGAGGAGATGGGTGTGTGAGATGATGATGATGTGTGTGTGTGTGTGTGTGTGTGTGTGTGTGTGTGTGTGTGTGAGTTGATGGGTGTGTGAGATGATGATGATGATGAAGGTGTGTGTGTGTGTGTGTGTGTGTATGAGCTTATGCCTATGTGAATGGATGAGTGTGCTGATGACCCTGGTTTTGTTACTGCACACAATATATGTGCATTGAAACATCTTATGTCCTAGGAATTTATCCAGTGATCAGGTAACAATTAAAATAAAGAGGGCTCTCTGCTGTGAAATAGTTGTGGAGATAGCTATTTTGTTCCTTCCTAGGCACCAGGGAATGGGCACCATGTGCTGTTTCTCTCTTCCTTGGCACCATACAGAAGGTATAGCACACAGTAGGGCCCAAAGTGCATTGCTTACGTGGTCTGTCTGAACACTGACAGCTACACTTTCGTGGTTTCCCCAAAGCTGCTCTAAGCACCTTACTAAGGTCCAGCTGCCACTCCTCAAGGAGAGGGAAAAGGTCAGGTTCAGAGACAGGGAGTCTCTAACCCAAAGTCACACAGCCAGAAGTGGTAATGGCTGGATGTGAGCCAGCTCCCCTAGCCCCAAAGCTGGACAGCTTATTGGTGGGGACTATGGGGATATGAAGAGGATGGAGCCTGCCAAGACTTTGGGGGTCTGTCTTTAGACCCAGCTATTGGAGCTTCACCCTCAGACACATACCACATCGATGAGGCAGATGGTGGTCTCTACATCATTGGGCTGGGAGACCACAACCTCAGAGGTGGCAAACACCTTCACCAGCGCCTTGTCCTTCTGCAGTGTCACAGATGGGGGATTGGGCACCTGGATCCTGATGGTGAGTGGGCGGGATTCAGGGTACTGCTGGAACACCTGTGGGCAGCATCAGATGGGTGGGCAGGGTCACAAGCAGTAGACTTTTGACAGTCAACCTCCAAACACAGAGTGGGACACATACATCCATCAGCTCATACACCCATCAGCTCACACACCCATCACCCCACACATCAATCACCCCACACATCCATCACCCCACACACTCACCAACTCACACATTCATCACTAAATATATCCATCAGCTCACACACCCATCACCCCACACACCCATCACTACACACACATCCATCAGCTCACACACCCATCACCCCACATACCCATCACCCCACACACCCATCGGCTCACACTCCATCACAGGAGGCTTACACACTCCAGGAAAAAGCGTGGACCCACTGTGGAGGCTGCCTGCCCTCTCTGATCCCCTCACATAGGACCACCATACTAACTATATGTGACAAGACAGAGCCTCAAGCTCAACACCAGACACATGGAGATGCTCGGGAAATGGCTCAGACCCAAGTGGGGTCTCCTGAAGCCCTGAGCCAGGGGCTAAGTGACAGTCAAAATTTTGTTAATTCAATCACTCAGACTCGGGGGCACTTTTTTTTCTGGACTAGAGGACAAAGTGAAGGCCAGTGGCTGCTGTTCCAGCACACAGTCTGTGGCCAACGAGGGGGCACAGGGCCCTTTGCACCCTTCCTGGGATATGAAGGTAGATTTCAGCTGTGAGGACTGGCTGGGTCCCCTGAGAAGCCCACTGTGAGCACTACAGCCTGTTTCTGCGGCTCAGATCCCCAAAGCTAACTTGCTGAAAAGACTGGTTTATCACAGTGACTAAATTCCAAGTTAATTCCAGATAAAACTCTTTCCTAAATATGGAAAGCAGGCGCCAGACACTGCACAAATCCTTGGTCACTTTTAGAGGGAGAGGGAAGTAACTGTTTCTCAAGCAACATTTGCCCACGAGTAGGATGAGGGAGATTAGGCCTAAGAAGACAGGTCTTGGTCTTGACTGGGCAGATAGTCTTCCATAGGAACTCTTGGTCCATGAACAAACTCAGTAAATTCAGCCATTTAATTCACCCTGATATCTCTCCCTCAAGGGCATAAGCATCAATTAGTCAGGCATTTGACCAACTGGCTTTGCACGGAGATTTTCAGGATCATTAACCCAAAACAGGCAGTGTCTCTGAGAGATTAGCAACACCTCCTTCAGAGAGGCCCCAAGGCAGTTGGAACTGTGTCCCTAGATAAGCAGGGCCCCAGGAGGCCACCAGAGCCTGGGTCAAGCTGCTCTCTGTGGCTCTCCTGTGTCTAGCCTCAACTCTGTGACCATCTTGAGCCATTTAAAGCTCTGTGTCCTTGAAGATGGGCTGATCTCTCTGTGCCTGTTGCCCAACTGAGAACAGGAGTCTGTCTCCCAGTGAGAGAAGGGGTTCCGGAACACTCTCATGAGCTGTCCGGGGACAATGAGCACAGGAAGTGTTCCAGTGTCAGAGGTCCCTGGCGGAGCTGCAGAAGCTTAGGACTAAGGCTGCGTCTGCTATTCAAATGCCAACCACACGAGGGCAGTAGCGATCACTTGCTGAGTTTTGTTCCCAATCTCTCCTCACTCTGGTCTAGATGGGACATATGGAAAGAGACGGGAAAGGTACAGAGGGTTGTAAATGAGTATCCTCCACCTGGTGTGGCACTTCCTATCCACCAGGTTCTTTAATACCAGGGAATAGGCCAAGAACTACAGTTGGGAATTGAGAGGCATTTGTTATACTTTTACATGGTCACTTGAAAGGGAATCTGTAAGTATCAGCAAGAACAGCTGTTAACATCTGCCAAATGCCCACTCTGGGCCTTCATTTCCAGATGAGAAAACAGGCCTGGACAGGTGGTTCATTGGCAGGGGTAATATGGTTGGGACATGCTGAGTCATGCCCTGCTCTGAACACCTGCCAACTCCCTTTTCAGCTGCCACAAGAATGTGTGTGCCCACACCAGATGTCCCTTTAGCCAACCTGGACAAGCCTCTCTCTACAAATGAAGAGAATAAACTCAGAAATGCTAAGACTGTGTCCAAGGTCACACAGAGGAGAGATCACTTGCCTGAAATATGCAAAGCCCTGAGTTCAAACTCCAATACTATACCCAGCCAAGGAGTAGCCCAGCCAGAAAGAGACTGTGCAGGCTGGTCCACCACCAGGGCTCAGGATCTGTCATCTTCACCCTCTATGTGTTATCTCATAGATCTCATATGTGTTATCTCTGACCTCCATACCTATCCTGATCTCTAGGGAACCAGGTTAGAACCCTGCCCAAATGAGGAGGCAAGGTTGTTCCCTGTTTCATGGTTATCACTGTCTGCAGAGAGCCCTGACCATGACTTCTGTTGTCTCTTAATCAAAAGGGCACCACTTAAAACTGCAGAGCACTAGCTATATACTCCAGTGACATGGAAGCATTCCCTCTAAAGACATAAAAGAAGCTAGAGACAAAGACACCTTGGGATCACTTACTTACCTTGGGTATCAAGGCCCCCAGTGTGGATGTGGTGAGTGGAGGGAGCTCTTCAAACTGTGAGACAAAGACAAGGCCATGTAAGTCCTGAGGTGATGGGGACAGGCAGGTACTGTAACACAGTTCTTAGATTCCAGTGCACCATAAAACAGACAGATGCCCTAGAAAAGTCCACAATCTGAGAGTACACTCCAGAGTGGCCATTGTGTAGCCCATGTTGCAGTTGCATGGCTAAATGGATGGGAGCAGCCACTTAGGCTTTCTGTCTACAAATATGGCTTGATGTAGTCAAGGCAAGCCCAAATCTATTGTCGCCAGTGGAATTCTTTAGAAAATCTTTGCCAAGTCCATGTGCGCCACCTAGTGTCTGCTTGACCTCACTCTGTTATTCAATTCATGTCTTTTATTCACTTTCAAAAATGTCAGATGCTAAACAATGAAAATCAGTGCCTCCTGGGGGGGGGCGGGGAGAGGGAGAGAGGAAGACAGGAAGAGAGGGAGAGAGGGAGAGAGACCACTGAACCAGTGCAGCAGATAAAACAGTCATTACCTCTTGCATAGGTGCACTGTCAGGGCACATTAGTCACATGTTCAAACGGGACCCTTAAACACTTAAAACTAGAAGAGTGCTACCTGCACTGGGCCTAAATGGACACTTTCTTCTCAGCAGAATTGCAGATTTTCAAGATTTGGGGGGGAAATATTTGCAAGTATCCCATTCTTAGGAAAAGCAACGAAATTTATGGATCATAATGACATGTCTCAAAACCTCAAATTTTCCAACATATTGGAGGATGGATGGATAGACTGACAGAATGGATAGGTATCTAGGTTAATAATGGATGGATAGATTGAAAGACAAATAATGAATGGATGGGTTCATAGATGGGTGGGTGGATGGATGAATGGATACATAGATAATGGATGGGCACCTGGATGGATAGTAAATTAATGAGTGGATTGGCTGGTGGATAGATGACTGAATGGGTATGTGAATGGTTGGATGGGAAGTGCATGGACAAATGGTGAATGGAGAAGCAGATGGACAGATGAGTGGGTGAGTAAATGGGTAGTTCATGAGAAAGGTATCTGGATGGATAGAAATGAATCGCATGTGGCAAAATATGATCTGGTAAACAGGGTGAGGCACATATGAATGAGACTGCACTATTCTACAGCTGTTTGGAGGTGAGAAATCTCTGAAAGGAGTTGGGGGGAGTGTCTCCGAGCACTGCTCTGGGGTGTTAGTGTTTTGTTTTCATGTCTCTTTTGATTACTGGTGTATGCATGTTGACCAACTGAGAGGATTCTAAGTATTTATATTAGTGTCACAGGTGAATATGCTATGCCTTACATAAACTACTGAAATAAATCACACCGTAAAGAGAGTAACTGCCTCCTCCTGGGACCAGAAGCAGCTTACTGCCCTGCCTGTGAGGCATGTGAGAGGCTCTGATGGACAGATGATGGATAGATGGGTGGGTGGGTGGGTGGATGGATGGATGGATGGATGGGTGGGTGGGTGGGTGGGTGGATGGATGGGTGGATGGGTGGGTGGATGGGTGGGTGGGTCATCATCTTTGGACCTAACTAGAGTACAGGGTAAAGGACAGGGCCATCCTCAGTCCTCCCTGTGAAGCATGGGCTAGAAAGACCCCAGACCAACCACTTCCTGCCTACTGGGCGGACTCACCATGCCATCCGTGATGTCGATGTCCAACGCGCCTTGCTTCTGCAGCATGGTCAGCACAGAACCCAGGAAATTGGCTGAGATGGCCAGCTGGGAGTTGGTGTTGTCTCCCATAGGGGGGAGTTCTGGCATCTGGGGCCTGGGCAACACAGCTGGCCGCCCCAGGGGATAGTCAATGAGGTCACCTCCTGCCTCCCCAACTAAAGTCTGAAAAGGGGAGGGAAGAAGAAGAGGCTGGAGTCTGGAAGGAGGTGCCTCGGCAGTCCTTCCTGATTGTACCCATGATTCTGAGCTACTCTTGAGGGCAGCTCTTCCTCTACTTGAAAGGGAAGGGGGTCATGGCAGCTCCTGCTTTATAATCCGTTACAACTACAATTATCACAGACAGTCGTGCACACACCCATATGCATGTACACACACATGCACTATGGCACAGATCCCATGTCTCAGCCCATCACAGTAAGTCAATGTGTGCATGCATCTGTACCTGCACCGTCCACACTGGCCCATCTGTCTCCAAAGATGATGCCCTGTGCAGTGCTCCAGGTCTTCTCTGTGCTCAGAGACCAGCTGCTCTGCCCTCACCTTCCTTCTGCACCTCAGCCACCAGGGACAGCACCAGGCCAGCCCCCTCCCGCTCCTTGCCACCCCCATCATCCCCTACTCATCTGTTGTTGCATTCCTCTCACTGGACAGGACTTAGCTTAAGAGTTACCTCCTCTTAGAAGCCCTCATTGACTTTGCTAGTGCGTCCTAGTCTCTGTTTTAGGTTCTGTCACGGCGCTGGGTCTGTAATTGACTGTTTGCTTAAATGAGTCTCATGGGTTCTCCTATGGTAGACCATAAATTCCCTTCAAAAGAGGCTCTGTCCTGCTCCCTGCTGTGCCTTCAACACAGGACCCAGGCCTGGCAGCACGCCTCTCCAGTGGACATGTGTGTCCGTGTACATGTTACAGTGCAGCCACATGACATGGGCTGCATCTCTGTGCTGAAGTCTCAGGGGAGCACCATAGCCACTTGAACCAGGGATGGCCTGCCTGCACAGGGACTGTGCACATGAGATCCATCTGTTCACCCAGCTCACAAGATCCAGTCTCCCAACTTGACCTCCAGTGAAGTCATGTTCCCCAGGTCATCACTGGCCACCATGGGAGTGTTTATACTACAGAAAGCAGCAAACGATGCCAACCAGAACTTTTGAAAAATCATTAAGAGCAGGTTGTTAACTGCATACGAACATGCTAATGGCCAGCAGACCATTGTTTACCCAGCAGACCCAGGGTCTCAGCAGCAGCTGCAGACACTAGCAGCTGGATGCCTAGGTTCAGAACCCAAGCATGCAATCACTAGCTCTGTGACCTTGGGCAAATGGAGCCACCTCTCTGTGCCAGTAAACAAGTCTCACATTGTGGTTCCTATGAGAGCAGACTGAGCTCGTCAGCAAGAAGCACCCACTTGGGATGTGCCTGACTCACAGTAAGCACCGAATGGTGTTTAAGGATGCTTCCCAGCTCTGCCCTACTCTAATCTACAAAGGGTCCTGTTCAATGTTGTTCACAGCATGTGTAAATGCCTCGTGTGTGTGTGTGTGTGTGTGTGTGTGTGTGTGTGTGTGTGTGTGTGTGTGTGTCGAGCCCATGGTAATCCCACACTCAACTTCAGGGAGAAGGTTTCCAGTCCATCACTTACATTGAGGTCCAACTCGAGGAATTCCCCAGTCACCAGTGGGAGGCTGGAGAAGGTGTATTGCACACTCCCAAGTATCCCCAGAGGCACCAAAGCTGTGGCAAAGGAGAGGGTCACATTACGGTCCCCTTCTCCAGACAGACCCACCTCCAGTGCCCCCATGCCTATGGATGTGGTGAGGGGATAGGGTGTAGACCAAGGCCCCAGCTCATGCTTCAAGGTAGGGCCAGCTCTGTTCCAACCCCAGCTCTGCCTCTTCCTTGCTGTGTGACTTCAGGCATGTCCCTGCACCTCTCTGGAACTCACTTGCTCCTTTGTAAAGCGTGTTTAACGTCACCTTTTAGATTCTGTGGCAGGGTTGGGGAGAAATCCCAATATTGATGAGCCCTGTGAGCTGCGAAGCACAGTGTACCAGGGAGCGCCTACGGCTGCACAATGTCCTGCTTGGTTGGATCCACATCCCCCTGACTGCTTGCGACAAACCCTTTGTCTCCTGTGCTTTCCTTCCTCATCCCAGAAAATCATCCTCAAACTGCCTAGTGTCCAGAAGACATGGGCTCCCCAGCAGAGTGGGCTCCACTGTGTGGCTGCGGGAGTCAAGCACTGAAGCATTGTAGGTACTGCCATGTGAGAGATTATACAGCACCCGTAATACACAGCCACACAGGACTGTCTTGCTTTCAGGACGATCTCTAGGAAATCCAGGACTGGCGGTAGCATTGAATCCTGGTCCTCGGGGCCTGTTCAGTATCTACACTGACTCCTTTTAGAGAATGAGGACTTTCTCCAATTCCACAGCTGCCAGGGCAGGGCCAGGCTTCCATCCTGGATTCTGGCTGTTGTCTACACCAAGCCTCCCAAGCCCTAAGCAGGGCATAGCAACAGTAACAGCCAGTGTGGAAGGCCTGGTTATTCTTGTGGAACTACTCAAGCTTGCAAGGACTACCCACCACCTGAGGCCTCCTCCCAGGGGCTGCAGTGTCCCTGGGGCTAAGTCAAGCAGGCATCAGTAGACATCGGCCACACCAGAAAGAGGGAATACTTACAGTCCACGAGACCCAGTTGGTCATTGACAAGACCCAACACCACGTCCACGATGGGGCAAAGCTGTGGAGAGAGACACCATGGAGCTCAGGGGGTGCGGAAGCTGGGGAGCAACATGCGCCCATAACAGAAGAAGCAGGTGATGTAGATGGATTGACTGTTATCTGTGGGCCCTGCCCTCACAACAGCCCAGGAGAGAAGGATCTCTCCTTATTTCCATCTTTAAGATGAGAAACCAATTTAGGGAGGTGATGAGACCAGTCACACAACAAGAAGTATCCCAGCTGGGGCCCAGAGCCACGGGTTCTCAGGCTAGACCTCCCATCTTGCCACTCAACTATCCCAACCCACATGGATATGCCAGCCCCAGCTCTTTCCATCCTGCTGGGCCACCTGTCTGACCCTGGAGGCACAAACCCTCTCATCCATCCTTACCAGGTCAGGGAGGACGTTGGCCAGCACTCGGTTGACTAAGTTGTCCACCAGGTTGGGGAGAAGTCTACAGAGGAAGGGGCAAGATGAGGACAGACTCACAGGCATGGAGGACTCTCGGCTGCCCATCCACGCCAGTGTCTGGCTCCAGCTCTGAGCACTGAGAGCCCCTGGGACCCGGACAGTGGCACTGGCCGGAAGGCTCTCCCTAGGCCTGCCCTCACAGGCCAACAGCAAACTGATTTCCCTCCCGGCCTCCTTTTTCCTTTCCTTCCTCTCTTTCCCCATCCATTCTCTCCTCTCTAACCTCCCTTCTGTTCCCCTCATTCCTTCCCCCACTTTCTTCCTTTCTTCTCTCCCTTTTCCTTGCTTCCTTCCACAAACCAAACACGTCGGGGATCTGTCTTGTCAGTCTGGGACATCCCAGATTGCTAGCTGCCCAGACCTTCCCTCCAACTCCCAGGGTCTTTGGCAGAGTGGCTTGTCATTTTCCCAGGGACAAATGAATTTGCTACTTTATCTATAGCATCTAGAACATTCCACGTGCTCCAAAAACATTTGTGGATGGGGCAGGAGAACTCTAGCAATGAAAATATGCCCATTAGGCTCACACTCAAGGAAAGGTAAATGGGACTGGAAAGCTTGGGGGGTGGGAGCCATTTAATAGAGCAGGAAGGAGGCCAAAAAACTGACCAGAATGGGTTCTCAATGTCCACCTGGATCCCAGCTGGTGAAGGTCAGAGACAGGTCACACACACACACACACACACACACACACACACACACACACACACACACACACACGGTGCACAGGTATTTAATCAGTCAGACAGACAGACAGATACAAAGTCCCCATAATGGGCTCACTCTTTAACAACACTCCTGTTCACCCCTCACACTGTTCCTGGACCCCTCCCCCACAAAGCGCCAACTGCCACTTCTCTGTCAAGCTGTGGAGCAACATCTTGTGGAACCAGCTTAGACACCTCCCAATGCTTTCTGTACACCTTGGTCCTCGTTGTAGATGGATTCAGCCTTAAAAGGGCTGATCCTGCCGGGCGGTGGTGGCGCACGCCTTTAATCCCAGCACTCGGGAGGCAGAGCCAGGTGGATCTCTGTGAGTTCGAGGCCAGCCTGGTCTCCAAAGCGAGTTCCAGGAAAGGCGCAAAGCTACACAGAGAAACCCTGTCTCGAAAAACCAAAAAAAAAAAAAAAAAAAGGGCTGATCCTGTCCTGGTTCTCGTGAGATCACTAGGAATGTGCACAGGGGCACACACACAGGTAGGTGCACATGTACTGGTGTGTTGGAGACAGGGTGACACTGATCTATATACATATATCCTAAATGAGAAGTGATGAGCTACATCAGGCTTCCTGTAAAACGGCATCTATAGACAGTTGTTCATGTCAAAGAAACAGATGGACTTATGTATGGCAAATGATTGACAGCTCATCCGGGAACAGCAGGAAGCCCTGAGAAGTTAGACAAGGGCACTTCAGCATTGGGCGCAGAGAAGTCTCCCAGTTGATAAAGGAAAGGAGTGATGTTCAACAGGTTTTAGAGCAGGTGCTTGTTTGCATGCAGAGAAAGGGGCTGCAGAGCCACACTGGTGTCTGTCTGCCTGAGGTAACTCAAGGAAGCGGGAAAGGGACTACAATGACTAGCCGTGGCCCGCTCTGTCTGCACCTCTGTCATTTGACATGCTGAACGATGTGAATGCAAAAGTCTGGGAAGATCTGGGTTTTGGACCCTGGAGCCTTGGTTTTTTGTTTGTTTGTTTGTTTTTTTGTTTGGTTTTTTTTTGTTTGTTTATTTGTTTTCTGTCCCCGCCTATCCTGAAGCAACAAGAAGAAAAGCTACACGAGGCAGGGGTTTGGAACTCTGGTTGCACGGTGACTCTCTCACTCCTAGAGTCCACATGAGATGAGGGCTGGGGTGATGGGGCCAAAGCCTTAGTGAAACAAGACAGAAAACAGGGATTAGGGACTCTAAAGATTGAAGGTGTGGACAGACAGGCTCTAAGCTGCCATGAGTGTTGCCTTCATCCAAGGTCTCCCAGGCCTGGGGAAACGTGCTGGCCAACACAGGAATGCCTGACAGCTCTCTAGACAAAGGATAGGGGCTTGGTCACTTTGTAGAAAAGACAGAAAAATATCTCACATACACCCTCAGTTAGGGGTACAGTGACTGTAAACAGATGAGAAATTTCTCCATGGGTTGCGACATTCCTGGACACAGGAGCCCTCTTGGATATATTTTCATAAATTGACAATGTGCCAGATTCTGTTCCAACTGCTTTACATTCATTATCTCGGTTCCCAAAGCCAGAGTCTACCCCATCTCACAGATTCCGAATCTAGAGCTAAGAGAGCAACAGAAGTTGTTCAGGGTCACACAGCAGCAACAGAACTGAGATTTGAATCTGGACAGGTCTCTCCAAGGTGGGTGGATGCCCACATCCTGGGCTCAAAGGCCCAGCCCTTGAATTACCAACAAGCAGATGCCAGACCACGGCCCGAGCAACAGTGTAGATGGCTCAGTAGGAGTGGGACCACCTTATTTCGTGAGATGGGTGACTGCGGTGCCCTGCAGCCCTGCCCTGTCCCTCTCCTTCTTGCACTCACCCCCGAAGCAGTTTGACCTTGATGCCTCCCAGGAGGGTGTCGCAACGCTCGATGACCAGCCGCGGGTAGCCTGTGCGGTCCATGGTCAGGCGGACTTTGGCCGTGATGTTTACCTCCACCGCAATATCCAGGAAGCCAATGAGGCTGGAGGAGACCAAGGGACCAAGGAGACCATGAGCCATTCTGACCACCAGGTGTCTCGGGATTAGGCAGGCCTGCAAGGCACCTGTCGCCTCGGGTTTCAGCACAATTTCTTCTTGACGTCAGGATTGGGAGCCCCAGACAAGTGCTATCCCGCTGCCTCAAGGTGACCTGATAAATCTCCCTCACCCTTAGCCAATGAGAATTTTAAAGGCTAGGAACAAGGTTTGGTACAAACTCTGCTTTGTAAGGTAACCATCCTGATGTTTTAGACGTGACCACACCCCACCCCAAGGAAATGACTCTATGCTAAGACCCACCCTCCAAGGTCTACATACTGGGTGGCTTGGAAGGCACTCTGCCTGTGGCTGCAGACAGCCGGAAGAGGAGCGGCCTTGCTACCCTGGGCAAGTGAACTCAAAAAGACTCAGTGGCATCAGGAGACTTGTCTAAGTGTTGGAACCCAAGCTACTCCCAGACCCTAAATACCACCATGGGCTGCCTTTCCTGCCAAAGGGACCGCAGGCTGATTTGGAGTTCAGACACTTGTGCCCCCCTGCTCCTCCCGCCATGATGGATGCTGCAACCATACATGATGATGATGATAAGAAGCAGCTTGCCCAAGTTCCCCTGACAGGATCCCCTTCTGAGCCAAGGGCACGCACCTCTTTCCGTTGATGGCCACACGGGTATACAAGCTCAGGTAGACACCCACACCAGGCAGGAGCCGTACAGACACCCGGGGAAGGGTAAGCTCCACAATACGCAGCCTGCATGTGGTCAAAAGAAGTGAGCTAGCCACTGCTGCCATCCCTTGCCTCAGAGCACCCTCACTCACTCCTCCACCTCTGCTCCCCACAGTTTGTCCCCCTACCACAGAGATACCTGAGATCCATGAACAGAACATAGAGAAGTTCAAGGCAGAACTCCATGGCCCAGCATCCCACCCACCGGGGGCATCGCTTTGCACATCTGTGCCTTCCACTCCCTTTGAATCCTTTGAAGACACTGCTCCCTACCAGATCCTTCCTGCCCACTCCTCAGACTTCAGCCAAGGTACTCATGCATGAAGCCACCTGCCCTGAACCCCAAGCTGATGAGTCCCTCATTCTGCACATTCTTATTCACCAACAGCGTCTGCCAGCCCTTGTGACTGTGGGACTGGGTCTAGCCTCTTTCTCCAAGCCCACATACCACACTGGCCAATAAGCTCCCTGGGACTTTGTGCCTGTCTCGAGGCCGACAGTGTCCCTCACATCATAAGGGCTCTGTATATTTGTTAAGTTAAATGACTATGGCAGGGAATCTGGGCAAGGCTGGAATTATAACACATAATTATAAGGAATAACTCTAATGTACTTCATTGTGAGATTATGGCATATGGCATACTATGTATGTCACACAGTTTTAAATCTTTGGGGTTTTATTTTTTCCTTCATAAATTGAGTTACTATGACCATTCTACAGATCAGCAAACTGTGAAGCAGAAAGATGAAAAGAATGCCCTAATGTCACACACAAGTAAAAGAGACAGTGCTGGGTCTAGCCTCCTTCATGTGAACACTGCCAACTGTGGACCTTGGACCTGCCAAGATGTCCAGTCCTTATATCTCCTTAGATAGCCTCAGTACACGGTCACCTGTTTGTGGCTCACCAGTCAGGAGGCAGAGCTCAGTTCCTTACCCAGTGATGCCTTGTACAGTGCTCAGGATGCCTCCTTCACCCAGCACACCAAGCACACCACCTCCTCCGAGAAGTCCTCCATCTCCAAGGAGACCACCTCCTCCAAGCAAGCCACCTTGGCCTGCCAGAATGCCTTCATTCGCCAGTATGCCTCCAGTGCCCAGCAGGCCTCCAGGGCCAAGTGCCCCAGTGGCCACCCCAGCTGGGATCTCTCCAGGCCGCAGCTCACGCCGGTGGAGCCTGCTCACGGTGGACGTGTCTGCTGCAGACCTGTACCGCCCGGAGTTCCGGTGGTAGGCATAGTCTGCATGACGGTAGTCTTCATGTCGTAGGTCCCTGAGGCTGCCATCAGACTCCAGGATCTCCCCATAGCGGTATTTGCCCCCCAGCTGAGCAGTGTTCTCATTCTTCTCAACGTGACCATATTTGTAATTGCCACCAAGCTGTCTGCCATTGGTGTATGTGGGAGGGGGCTCTCGGACATGGAAGTCGTTGTAGGGGACACCACCAACACCTCGGGGGAATTCAGCTCGTCTGTAGTCATCATAGTGGTGTCGACCACCACCCAAAAGGCCACCACTGCCCCCCAGCAAACCCCCACCACCACCCAGCAGCCCCCCACCATGGCTACCACCACCACCCAGAAGCCCTCCTCCACCACCACCCAGCAGGCCCCCACCATGGCTACCACCACCACCCAGCAGCCCCCCACCATGGCTACCACCACCACCCAGAAGCCCCCCACCACTGCTACCACCACCACCCAGCAGGCCCCCACCATGGCTACTACCACCACCCAGCAGCCCTCCACCACCACCTAGCAGCCCCCCACCACTGCTACCACCACCACCCAGCAGGCCCCCACCATGGCTACTACCACCTCCCAGCAGCCCTCCACCACCACCTAGCAGCCCCCCACCACCGCCACTACTGCCACCCAACAGGCCTCCACCCAACAGGTCACCACCACCTCCTCCACTCCCACCGCCAAGCAGGCCCCCCAAGAGACCTCCTCCCCCACCACTGCTCCCTCCACTTCCACCAAGCAGCCCACCCAGGAAGGGCCCACCACCGTCACCACGGGCTTTACCCATGGGCACCTCCCTCAGGGCGGAGCGGAAGGCGTCACTCTGCTGCATTGTGCCTGAGATGGCTGTGGAAAGGCACAGGTGTCAGCCGGGGGGCTCCTCTACCCAGTTCCCAGGCACCACCTTAGAGCATCACCCTACTTGTGGGGTCTCATCCTGCCCCACCCCCAGGGGAAAAAACAGCAATAGACCAAGAAAACAGCATCACCCAGTGAGCTCATGTCCTGGTGTTACCGCTGTGCCTTTAGCTAGATTTCCACATCATTGGGCCAAACTTTGGTGGGATTCCTTTGTATGCCTCCCTTCTGAGTATCCCTCACTTCACAGCATGGTAAAGTCTACTTTCTCATGAATTATAAATTCCTAGGGAACAGCCTGGGCCAGAATAACAGCCTGCATTTGATGGAATGACGACACCAAAGGTTATGAAGCTCTCTGATTACGAGGTAAAAAGTCATCTTGAGTCCTCACTGGAGCCCTGGGCAGGGACTGGGGCCACAGCAGGTCCTCATTTCTCAGGGTACAGAGCAAAGATTTGAGATTTGGAGGCCCCTGTACCTGACCTTCTGTGTCCTGGGGACTACACAAGTCTCCAGAAGTCATCCCATTCACCCTCCTCACACCAGTCCTCAGAGGTGGGGATGGCTCCACCCATTTTCCAGATAAGGAAACTGAGACTCAAGTTGTATAACCAGGCTTTGAATCCCAGGAAGGCTCGCTCCAGGGCCCAAGTTCTTAACCTCTGCTGTATACTGCCTTGAAAGAATGAGCTGGTGCCTAGAAAGTGGCATCCAAGAGAAAGGGAAGCCACAGCCCAAAGGGAAGAGGTCACCCAGTCACTAACCATGGGGTCTGCTGGCATGCGGAGGGTCCTCAGGTCCCTCCCCTGCCCCTCCCATGCCACTCATGATCCCCGTTGGGGCTGGACTCACCATTGCTCAGCACATCTTTCGTAACTCTGAGGACTGTGTTTGTGCCTTGAGGTGTACCACACACAGCTGCCACAGACAGAGCAGCCACACACCACGCGGTCCACATACTGATGCTGTTTTCCTGCTGAAACAGTGTGTGTCACCACTATGACTATCCTCCCATCCATCCCTTTATCCACCCACCATTCATCCATCTGTCTGTCTACCCATCAATCTGTCTATCTACTCACCCACCCATCTGTCTATCCTATCTATCCATCCATCCATTGATTCTCTTATCTATCCATCTACCTATCCACTCACACATCCATCCATTCATCATCCATCCCTCCATCATCCATCTATCCTCCTTGTCTTTCATCCATCCAGCTCTGGCAAGCAGGCAGAGATAAGCACCCTCGGCCTAGAAGTCATATAAGATCCCAAGACCCAGGTAACTGACAGAGGTCACACAGTAGGACACAGTCCAGAATTCCTGATACCGCTTTAAAATTTTTCAGGTAAAAATTGATCTAGTGACAAGATCGCTCATTAAACAAATGATCCCAGAGCATGGAAATCTATCACCCAAGATGGAATTTAATAATTGAGCTGCAAGGGCAGGGATGGAATTTTCAAACCAAATAGCACTCTGGCAGCTAGCAGTTCTGCAAAGCTCTCCCTTATCTGTCCATCTACTCATCCACCTACCTGCTCATTCACCTAGTCTTCTACTCATTCTTTTCCTCCTATCCAGGCATCCTTCCAACATTCTAGCCACCCTCCTGTCTACCCATTATCCAAACAGCTACTAAGTTGTACACCATCCACCAATGCACCCTCCAACCTATCCACCCTCCTATCCATCCATCTACCCATCTGTCTGTCTGTCCACACACCAATCCATACACGTATCTACTCTCCTATCCATCTTTCCATGAATCCATTGGTGTATCTACCTCCCATCCACACATCCATTTTCCTATCTATCTGCTATCTAAGCAGTTAGACATCCAGTCATATATCTACCTATTCATTAATCCAGCAGTTCTCAGCCTTCCTAATGCTGCGATCCCCTAATACAGTTCCTCACCTTGCAGTGACCCCCAACCATAAAATTATATTTGTTGCTACTTCATAAGTATAATTTTGTTACTGTTACAGATCATAACGTAAATATTTTTGGAGATAGAGGTTTGTCAAAGGGGTTATGACCCACAGGTTGAGAACCACTGCAATTCATTCATCCATTGGTCCATCCATCCATTCATCCTTCCTTCCTTCCACTCATCCACACATCCATCAAGGCACTCGCCCATACTTCCAGTCAGCTAGCACTCTTCCCTCCCTTCGAGTAATGGGGTCCATACCATATGTTTGAGACCGTGGCTCTGAATCAGAGCCCTCTAGATTCTGATCCTTAGGCAAAGACGCTGCCTTTTTGGACCTCTAATTCATAACCACAAAAGTGAGGTATCATCTAAGCCACACAAGTGGTGCTTAGTAAAGAGCAGTTGTTCTTCTTGTTTTAGGACAACCACCTCTGACCCTCAGGAAGTGAGGGGCATGCTGAGGTGGGGTGAGGCCTGACTTGGGCTCGGATGACTGGCATCCAGAAGGTTTGGCAGCCTCCGCGCCCTTGCCTCCTTCACCCACTTCGTCTTCCCAGGCTGCTCATTCATCTGCCTCAGAGTATCCACACATGACAGTCTCCCATTGTTAACATCGACACCTTCCACTTACACACTCTCTTCTCTTCAACTTGTTCCCACCACTCTTGAATTTCACAAAGCTTCTGAGCTCCATATGCCCATCTGATCCCAGGAGTTTTGGGAGCACTCAATTTTACTAGAGTATTAAAAACTAATATGTCCAAGAATTGTTTTCTGGCCTCCTGGCCTCATCTTGACCCATGCCTAAAGAACTATGCGTTAAAAAAATTCTTTCATTAAAAAAAAGGACAGCAGTGGAGGCAACTGAAAAGCACTATAGAGGTAATGAAGGTCCCATTTGGCTCACACTCCTAGGAAAGCCGGGCACAGTTATTGCATATATACATGTGTCCTGATTTGGACCTGTTTGCTGTTATCTGAGGTTCTGACCACTGGCAGGGCTTCCTCACAAGGCCTCAGCCTCCCCTACCAACCTGGACCTGTAACAGGGAAGGGAGTCTCCTTACCGTCGATGGGGTGTGCAAGTCAATCCTGAGAGGTCTGTTGCCCAGGCCTCTGCTATGGCCTGAGTCTGGTCACTGATCAGCCTTATAAAGTGGCCACAGCCCAAGCAGGGACCGAAACAGGGAAGGGCTGTGCTAGAATGACAGACTAGACAGACTAGAATTATAAGACCGGAATTCAGATTTTCTCTACAACTTGAGCATTGAGCCCCAAAACCACAAGAGTTTGTGGTTTGTGGCTAATTCTAAGAAGTATGTTTAGCCCCGGATGGTGTCATATGAGCTGGAGTTTATCACCCTGATCTGGGAACATTCCTGGAGATCCCAGAAAGGCCTTCAGGTGAGCATATCTGGGTTGCAGACCCCCCAAGGCAGGTACTGCCCATTCCAGGAGGCCTGGTGGGTAGATTGGACCTGCTCAGTCTCACAGGTTCACCCTGTGTGACCCTGTCCTCTACAAGTTTACATTATTTCCATGAGGCAAATGGAGGCAAAACATGCCTCATGAGGCTGGTTTGGGGACTCTGGGAGGTGGATAAGGCTCCAACTGTTCAGATGTGGGGCAGCTCACAGGTAGAATGCTTTAGATGTACAGAAGATCCCCCTTGGCAGATCCAAGTGTTTCAACATGAGAAAAGCTGAGAGAGACATCCAGTGAACACCACACACCAGCCAGCTTTCATCAGCCTCACCAACATTTGCATTCTGTGGTACATGCTCGGTCACACTTTATCCAACCGCAGAGCCACCTTTAGGTTTCATGATTATTTTACTTTTTATGTATTGAGACAAAGAAAACCTCATGTATCCCAGGCTGGCCTTAAATTCACCTTGAAATTCTGAGCCTCTTTTATCCATCTCCCTGGGATTACAGCCAGTCACCAGCATGTTAGGTCTGTGTGATGCTGTGGATGCAATCCAAGACCTTCTGTATGATGCTAGTGAGCCCTCACCCAACTGAGCTCCATCCTCAGCCCTGTTTTTATATATTTCAAAGTGAGGGGCAGACAGCAGGACGTGACACTACCACTTCCACACACAGGCCACAGTTTTTTATATAAATTTCCACACAGTGAAAGCGCCAAGCCTGTGATGATTTTATGTATCCATGTAGCCTGCATCTTAACCACATTATACAACATCCCCTTCCCCCAAAGTCCCCTCTTTCCTTTCTCCAGTCACTCTCTGCTCCCCTAGAGACATCCATTGACTACTCTACTGCGCAGGCTCCCCTTGACATCCAAGACACCCCACACTCCCACCCCTGTCCTCTCCTTATGCTCCTCCCTGTTCCTTGTTACCCTTCTTCTTCCTGCCTCTGGGCCTTTGCACCTGCCGGCCCTGCTGTCCTCCATGCTTATTATCCCCCCTCTGGACCACTCGGCAATCCCTGGACCTCATCTGAGATGTGAATTCTCCAGGAAAACCAGGAGTGTGCCCAGCTCTCAGGCCAACACTAGCACAGTTGCCAGTGTCACACACAGACAATGGCTGAGTCTCCACCTGCCTGGGCACTCACTGAGCCCTCCTGCTCCCCACACTCCGCCCCAGACCAGGCCCTGTTCCACATCCACTTGCTACCGCCTCCTCCAGGCCACAGCCCTCCCACCCGCTACTGTGAGAAGCCAGGGGGTTCTCTCTCCTGCCAAGGCCAGACTCAGGCCTACGTTGCCAGCCCCGCACCAAGTGATGCTTCTTGCCCCTCCCTGGCAGCAAAGGGACTCTGAAGGCAAGTGGCAGAGATTCAAGTCCTGACAAGCTTGGCTTGTGTCACCACAGCATAGTCTGTTTTCCTGGTCAGCTCCTTCTCAGGACTCGGTTTCCCTGTCTGCAGCAGGGGCGTCAATGGAACGGCTAAGGACAGAGTCTGGGCATGAGTTCTGCTGCCATCTTTCTGCCTGCTTAAAGCCAAATGGTGATTGAATCCATCCTGGCCCATGAGACTGAAGATGGGACCTGGCACACAATGTTTCTAGGGACAGGGCTTTCTCAGCTTCATCATCTAGGGTCCTGGTAGGCTCCACAAGGCCAGACGGGGCATAAGGAAGAAATCCCACGAGGGCCAGAAGGACTCTGGGATTGGATGACTTCCTCCTCTCTGGCCTCAGCCTGGCTCTGCACAGTGAAGAGATTGGAAGGCTGAGTAGGGAATGTCTGGATTATGCCTGAAGCCCCAGGAGACCACAGCCCCTCGTGGTTCCCCGAGTGTGAGCAACCGCCCTGTGCAGAGTGGTTTCTGCCCCACCTGCTCTGATCATCAATTTGGACCACTCCTGACCTTCCCTGTGCCTCTCTCTGCACCTCTGTGTCATGAGAAGTTAGGAGTGGCATTTGCAGTGGATGGTCCCATCTGTGTCACTGGGGCTTCCACTGTGTAAAATCTGAATCTCTACTGCCTGGCACCAAGGAGTTGTGCCCCAGATACTGGATAAGCAAACACATCTATCACCATTTAAACAAGTAAAATCCAAGAATCCAAATATGCTTTTCCTCACCCGAGGAAGCAGAAGCCCATGTGACCTGCTGAGGGCCAAGCATGGTGGCTGCCTGGGGGTGGCTGTTGTCCTTCCTCCAGGCTCTCTTACTGCCTTCAGTTCTGAGGCCAGCCCAGCCCCAGTGACTCTGAGGCTGGCCTGTCTCCTGGGGCCACCTTGGCTATCCTGGAAGGATTAGTGCAGTGGAGGCGCCAGAGAGATCACATGAGCTTAGTGTCCAAAAGGTCCTTTGTCTAGAGCTACGCCGTGAAGCAAGCATGGCGGAAGGACATCCAGATCTCCCAGGAGGTGACTCACCCTGAAGGTGACCCAGCCATGAAGGAAGCCAAGTGTGTGCACGTGTACTGGGTCACTCTGTTGAGACAGAAAGCCCCAGCTCCACCATAGCCTCCTCCCCTCAGCTCTGTCCCCTGTATGAATGGTCAGTTCACTAGAACTGCCCATAGGGGGCACTCTTCACACCGTGTCCTATCCCCTATCCCAAGAGTCGAAGTTCAGAACCAGGGTTCTGTATCTGGAGGAGAGACACTGAGTTCAAATCCTGATCTGTGTAGCCTTGGCTTGTCACTTTAATTCCCTGTGCCTCAGTTTCCTGTACAATCACTAGAAAGCAGGACTAATTCGAGAAGTTGAACATAAGAGTGCAAAGGCATATGGGACTGTGCCTAACCCTTTGTGAGTGTGTGACACCAGCATCACAGGCAACAGCCCAGCTTTGGAATTAGGGTCAACAGGATCTTGGTTGAGTCACAAACTTCCTGCTTTTGCCACTTAGGATCTGTCTGATATCACTTCCCAGAAGCCTCAGTTTCCCAATTGTAAAACCAGGATTTGTAGCATCAGTTTTCCCATTACTGTGATGCAACACCTGAGGAAAATGATTGAAAGGAAGGAACGGTTCTTCTAGCTCAGAGGTCTCAGTCTGTGGCCACCTGGCTCCATTGCTTTTAGGCCTGTGGAATGGTGGAACACCATGGCAGAAGGACATGGAGAAGGAAAGTTGATCCCCCATGCCACCATAGTGCTACCTATCTGGGGATCAAGCTTTAGCATATGAGCCCTATGGAGACATTTCATACTTAATCCACAGCAGCATGGAACCCCCCCTCAGTCTGGGCACTGTGGGATTCAGTCCTTAGTAGGGTGGTAAGCAGACTCCGTCCCTGACTTTGGGGAACTCTCAGTCAAGTGTGAGAATTAGACCAGGTGTCTTGATGTGGACACTAAGCACCCCAATGGTAGGAACAAGGGTTCCAGCCTAACTCCGGGAGAAGATCCAGGAATAGGAAGCCATGTGAAGATCTGACCAGGTTGCTACTCACTCACACATGCCAAGCTCTCTTTCCAGCACCTGACAAGGGCTGACTTCAGCCCTCTGAGGAACTGGGTGAGAACCGTGACTTCCCTGTGTCACAGACAAGCATCTGCTGTGGTCTGGATGTGCTCCCTGTGTGATGGAGCCAGTGGGAGGTGTTGAGTTTGTGGGGACTCCAGCCTCATGCACAGATGAGTACCCCTCTATCAGGCAAGAGGTGAATTCCACAGTGTGGAATTGGTTCCTAAAAAAAGTGTTCTCCCCCGCCCCCACCTCTGTGCGTGTGTGCGTGTGTGTGTGTGTGTGTGTGTGTGTGTGTGTGTGTGTGTGTGTGTGTGTTTGTGTGTGTGTGTTTCCCTCTCCTTTTTCCTCTCCCTCTTCATCTCTTTCCTGTCTTTGGCCTGCTGTCTGGCATTATGGGATGGCACATCCAGAAGAACCCCAGCAGACTTCAGCCCCTCCATCTTGGATGTCCTGTCCTCTAGAATGGCGAGCCAGTAAACTCCCGTCCATTGTGAACCAGCCAGTTTTAGACATCTTGTTGCAGTCCCTCAGCACATATGGGAATATGGGACTGAGACAGAGCTCAAGGCCAGGCATCTGGGCCCCTTTAGCTGCAATAGAAGACTGCCTGGACCACAGAGTGGGAGCTTGGGCGGCTTCCTCCCGTGTGCATTGGGTGATGCCTGGGGGACTAGTAAAACCTACTTTACTAATCTTTTTTTGTTTAGTGATGAATTTGTTTGAGCAATGAACTTGAGGGGAGCTCCATCCCAGATGTGAGCAGCACCGCTATTCCATAGGCTAGAAGCCTAGGGAATAGGACAGGAAGGAGGAGGAAGGAATTCCTGACACACCCCAGTACCATGATATCTGCCTCAGTTGCAGTCCATAGGATGGAGCCAGCCTGTCACAGTCTGAAATCTCCAAAAGCATGAGCCCAAATAAATCCTTTAAACTGTGTCTCCTGGAGAGCTGTCACACTGGTGAATGAAGCTGACCATGCCATGTGTCAAGAGCATTTGGTCGTACTCTCTTGTTCTAGTGACATCCCTGTCTTCTCTTGGGTCAATGGGCATCTCTCCAGGGCAGGGCAAGCCTCACTCAGCCTTGCTTCATGGAGTTTCAGCTCCTTTTCTCCTTGGAAAACTCCTACTCACCCCTCAAAATTCAGCTCATATATCCTTCTAAGAAGTGTCCAAAAGTTAGAGACACAGGTTATGGAGGAGGGAGAGTGGGGAATGAACCACAGGGAGAAGAAGAGTTGGAGAGGCATGACAAGGACCAAAGGCTTCTCAGGCCAGCCAGGTGGAATGGGACACAGCACTCCAAGAACTAGGCCCCAGGTCCCCTTGTCTCTCAATAGTTCCTGCTTAGAATGAGGGCGGTCAATGGAAGCCAAGGCCAATGCTGCTCCTGCATCATTAGGGAATGAACCAGCAGGCAGACACAAGACCAAGGATCAGTTTATTGAAGCTGGGACTGAACCAAGGTGCTGTGTGCTTTGTGAAGCAGACCTGTGGCTGCCCAGCTGTTCCCCACCCTCAAACAAGCAGAGTCACAGGGACAGAGGGCAAGGTGGACCCAGGTGGACAGGGGGCACTTATACTGTCACCAATGCAGGCTAGAGACTGGGAAGAAAACTGAGTGTAGACAGACAGGACTCTGAAGTGGACAGGAAGAGTAGCAGCCATATTGCCTCATGGAGCCACGGTCAGCACAACTGCATTCTGCAAGAATAGGAATTCTCAGTTAGGTCTCCAAGCCCCAGTCCTACATATCTGCTGCCCCTCATGCCTGGCCACCTGCTCTGAGACCCAGCATTAAATGAGGGTTGAGCAGGTGAATGTGTCTGGTGTGGGTCAGGTTGCTGACTCAGACTTAAGTTCAAGGGCCATTTTTACAAATAACATACTGAATAACCTTGACACCCCTTGGTCTTACTCCTCAGCTTAAAAACTGGTACAGAAACCCCTGTTCTGCTCACTTCCTAGAGCTGTCCCAAGATTCAGAAGTAGGCTGATTTGAACAGGTTTGTGGCCAAAAAAAAAAGTGTGTTGAGGGTATCACAATCTATTAGTCATGCCTGCCACAGGCACAAGATGAGAGAAGATCAAAACAAGTATTTGCTATCCGTGAACCAAAGAACTGTGAGTTCTGTGAGTTTATTTGAGGTTCCTTCTTCAGGTCAGACATGTCATAATTCAACAGAATTCGGTGATTGATTGACAATGTCTGCCACAGGCAAGGAAGGAAAAAGTAGAAATACATGTGCTATATATTAGCTATTTCTGAGATAAGCTATATAGAAATGATACAGAGGCAGGTCAGAGGGTGAGGCAGAGCATGCCCCTCAGAGGTGTCAAACATGTCTCTCCAGGCATAAGCTTAAGTGACATCTGGGGCACATCCACAGGGAGGCTCACCTCAATGACGTCTACTGCTGAATTGGCAAAGTTGACATTGAGAATCTTAGGTAGGGGTATCCCAACCTCCAGGTGTTCTGTGAAGAGAAAATGGTTGAAGACAACGATGGGGGTGTCTCAAACCCTGATGATGGACAGACCCTTCTCCCTATGGGAACTCAGCTTCTTGTGGCAAATTCCTATTTACCCTACCATACCCAAACAAAACAAGACAATTCCCATCTTTTCTATGTCCCATTTGTGGTTCCCCTTCAGCCACATCTCCTAGACGCATCAGTCCCTGTACCCTTTGTCAGCTCTAGTTGATACGGCTGCTTCCCACTTGACTGTGAGCACTTAAGCAGGGCCCAGGTGAGGTTAACTCTGGCAGCCCAAAGCAGAGCACGATGGTGTTGGTCACTGCTGCGTGAATGGAAACACTGGCATCTCTCTGGCCTCAGTGCCTTTCTCATCAGTGCAAGGGGGCGAGGAGCAAACCCGTCTCCAGTTCAGCCATACCGTTGAGCCTCTGCACATAGACAGCCCGGACCACATCACTCAGCCATTCTTCTAGACGGGATGCCTGCAACAGAGGATGGTGTGGGTAGGACTTCATGGGAAACGAGAGGCCTGGAAGCCTCCAGCAAGGCTGAAGAAATAGTTTCTGACAGGTAACGGGTCGCCTGAACTGGGCTGTCTACCCAATACCAATTGAGACTCTGCTTAATACAAGCTTCACCCTTAGCCTGGGATCTTAGAACACATTTCATTCTAGAAGATTCTGTGGGTTAGGGTGGGTGTGGCTGACAAAGGGAGAAGGAAATGTGTCCATCTCCAGTACCATAATTCTGACCTTAGAATTTAGATAGTTTGGGAGCCTTCAGAAAATTCTAGAATCTAAGGCTGTCCCTGAGATTTCAGAACCTCAGAAGTCTCTGAGAATCAGGAGCCTCAGGGCTCTGTGGGGCTCTGAAATGCTAGAACTTTCTGGGCTCAGGACTTTGCGTGAAGTTCCAGATCTTTGGACCTTGTGAGCCTTTAGACGTTTACAAATGAGGATCCAAGACCTTGGAAGAACACGGGATTGGCTTGGCTTTCCTAAGATGATCAGTGCCACTTTTACATACATACACACACACACACACACACACACACACACACACAGGTGCACAAGCAAACACAAAGCATGAACACTAGCACACTCCCTCTGTTTTTCTGCTCTGATCTGTTGGAGCTGGGCCCATACAGAGGCAGCCATGACCTTGACTCAGCCCCCACTCCCCACCCAAATGTTCTGCCCTCTGCCAAGCTCCTTCTTCCCAGGAACTTACGTCAAAAGGTTGGGGAAAGGAGGAGGCCAGCTGGACACTCAGCCTGACAGAGAGAAAAGAAATATTGAGAGGTCCTAGCAGCTCCTCACATCCTGCTGAGAGCTGTTCATCTAGCTTACCCTGGCCCACGCCAGTCATGGCTTTCCAGGGACAAGGAACAGGACTCAGGCCTAGTTTATCTCTCTCCAGCCTCGGCCCAGGGTCTCTGTCTTCCTCCTTGTGAAATGGCCTGGGAGGCCCTTACTTCCCTTCTGAGACCTCCCAGCAGGTACCCATCTGCCTGTGTGTATGAGTGGCCTTTCCCTAGCCTGACACTGCACATGGACCAGTCCACATCCAGCAGGTGCTCACTAATAGCAGTGTGTACCAGGTGACCCAAGTGCAGTTCAGGGCAAGTCTAGACCTCCGTCTTCTCTTCTGAAGTGCTGTGGCATGAACTGCCACTAAGAGGCAGAGATGAGCGGGCAGCAGACCTGGTGGAGGAGGGCAGCAATGGAACCACAGGGAAGTTGTGGGTACCAAAGCAGGGAGATGTAATACTGGGTGCTGTGGCTCAGGACGGGCAAGTCTCAAAGACATCTGGGAAATCCTCTACCACTGAGACAGGGGCCAGACAGACTTCGTAGCCAGAGCACCAGCTGGAGAGGGAGGCCTAGATCACAGGTTCATTGCTTGAGTCTATGTTACAGTCTACTTTACAAACTGTAAAGTGCTGTGCTGGGAAGTGTGTGAAAGCATGAAGAGAATGATCTTCGGCCTTCATCTTAGCTGTTTGGATTCTCTGGATATCCAGTTAACAAGGGGAATCTAAGGAAGGAGTCCATACGAGGCAGAAGCATCTGGGGCTCCTGTCCCTGTGGTCAGCCTCAGGCTGATGGCACAGGGTGCAGCCTCCACGTCCTGGGGCAGGCTCACTGTAAGGAGCAATCTCTGAGCATAGGGAGCAGTGACGGGGCTAATCAGAGCCACCTCCTCTGAGCCCCACTGCCTCATCTGTAGAGACCACCACATCCCCTTCCTGTGGGGCTTAAGGTGAGACAAATCCACTAAACACCCAGCTCAGTGTTGTGAACCAATACCAGTGTTGTGAACCAAAGTGAGCCCCTATGTTAGCCAGTTCCTGATTCTTGTGTCTAGAGGGAGGGACAAGGCCACCCTAGGACCCCACATTACCGTTCCAGGGACAGGGATATGTGCAGCTTGGTAGTGGATGGAGCCAGCTGGGCATTTAGAGTCATAACCTGGGGAGAAGAGAGGGTAGATGTTTTCCCTGACTCTGCAAGGCATAGGAACAGTAGCCTGGGTGCCAGGAGAACCTCTGGCCATTCCTGCCATGGGTTGCTCGGGTCTTACTGTGTGGCAGGAGCTGTGGGAGTTCTTGGCTGCAGACCTTGGAGAGACCCCCTGTTTAACCCATGGGGGAGCTAGAGGCTTCCTAGGGCACTTGAGCTATCCTAGAAAGATAGCAGAGGAGACAAGCAGGGCAGGTGGAGCACAAGGCATGCGGGACCAGCAGGCTGAGGCAGGCAACAGGTTCAGCTGAGCAGAGGCAGGCCACTGGGGAGCAACTCCCAGGACTCAAGGAAACAGTGTGGGCCCACTGGGCCAGAGAAGAATTAGGGGCTGGTGGAAGCTGACTAAACAGCTAGGTTTAGTTCAGAGATCATATGGGGGACCTAGCTGTGCCACATGAGGCTTCCCACCCTCCTCTCAACCACTTACCCCATTCAACTGGAAGAGGGCTACAGGACTTCCTTGAGGGACAGAAGACAGCACATGGATGGTCGCTGGGATGGAGACCGAGGCCTTCTTGCTCTTCAGCACGACCATGGGTGCTTTTGTCACCCGTATGGAGAGCAGGAGGTGCTGACCAGGGGGCAGCTTCCCCAGGGCCTGGGAGAGATGAGAAGAGAAGAGCAGGCATGAAGACAGCTTAGATGCCCAGTATTAGAAACAGACAGTCAGACAGCCGACAGACGGACACACTGGCCGTCTACTAGGTAAGAGGCGCCATGCTTGGCATCAAGGTTACAGCCTGGCCCAGGCTAGCAGGCACCTGGCCTCATCAAGGTGGCAAGCCTCTAACCCGTGGGGCCACCAGATCAGACTTCCTGCACAGGCAAAAGCTTCCCTAAGCAAGCTGGGCGTGGGGGCACACATCACAACTCCCAGCACAAAAGGATCAAGACTGAAAGCTAGCCTTGGCGAAATAACAAGTTCAAGGGTCAAAAATAAAACAACAAACACAAACCGCTGCAACCCGAGGGCCCTCCCAGCTGTCTTTGCCACCCAACCTGCCTCCTGCCCTCAAGAGGGTCTCCTGAATATCCAGTCCCAGGCCCCTCCTCTCCTGAGACTCCTCTGCCCTTCAGCTTTGATGCAAGGCTGAGAGATGCAAGTCCCCTCTCGCTCCCTGAGGCCGCCTGAAGCCATCCCCTTCATGGACTCACAGACCGTGTCCTTCACACCCAGTGCAGCAGCCACCTGCATCCTCTGTCCCTCTGTCCAACTCCCCTCAGACTCTGCCGCCACTCTAAGATCCCTAAGGTAATAGTAGTCATCACAACATCAGCATGATTTCTGATTCTCCCAGCTGGAAAGTGGTGGGTCCAGTCCCAGATGAATTATGGGGAAGCTGGACCCTAAGATCTTGTACTAATCACTATCCCCATCCATGACTCTTCTCCTCTCTCTTCTCCAGGACAGAGAAGAGCAAGAGCAGGGGACATCTTCAGGTCTGGGGGACCCTTGAGGGTGAATCTTGTGATTCCCAGCATTGATAATTCGGTAACTTGGGAATCTGAGCTTGGGACACTGGCCTTCAGATTCCAGCATGTGGGTGTTCTGGGGTGGGGGCATGACTCTGTTCTAAACTGCTGTGTTATTCTGATTTCCATCACTTCTCAAAAGCCAGGTGTCACTGGGACACACAGAATGCTCTAATTGAGTGCTTCCTTCTACTGAGTGTCCACCGAGGAAGGACCACAGCAGTGGCCTGGGAAGACTCTCCTGTCCTCTGCCTGCAGGAGTGCCTGTGACCACCAAACTCAGGTGGCTTCTGGGACACTCTGGTTCTTTCCTCAGTCAGTTGTGCTATCAGGAAAGAATATGATTGTTAGCACTCCACACTTTAGTATGAATTTGGACTCAGTATTAATCATGGGTGTCTAGAGAGATGCCCTGGGGAAGACTCTGGAGTCCATTCAGGTTCATGGGGAAAGAGCCACGCTGATGGAACCCCTAAGAGGGCCACATACCTCAGGGGCCAAAGCTGCCAGGTCGGTCGTTGTCAGCGGGATATTTCTGGGAACCTGGACATGAGAGCAAACAAGAGGTTGGTGGAGAAGGAAGGAATCCCCGTGCATGTGCGTAAGACAGGAATATGTCCCTCCCACCTTGCCTCGCCACAGACATTCCCACCTATTAGTGATGACTGACCCTGTACCAGGTGCCAGATGGTGTAGAGCGCTCTTCCCAGCTTCCCTTGCACTGCCCACACAGCAGTTCAGCAGCTGAGCTAACACTACCCTCACTTTACACAAAGGATGCTAAAGCTCTGCCCAGGGTCTATCCTTGGCTAACGGCAGACCAGGATGTGCAGGATATGCAACTGAGCTGCCTGTTATCAGACCCCTCTCATTGCTGCCAGACCCTAGCAGAAAGTACAGGTTTGGCCCCAGGTATTCTTGTCCATCACCCCAGTGATCACTCATGAATATGACCATTTCCAGTCTTTATACGTCAGGGGGTTCAGATAAGATTTCCAGCTCTACCTGAAATGTTAGGAAGTGTGATCACACTGGGCCCTTGGGGTAGCTAGGTAGTAGTGGTCACCATGGTCCTATCAGATTGCTAAGCAATAGTGACCCCACATAAACCACCTATAAGAACAGATCTGTCACCAGCACTCAGGAGGCAGAGCCAGGCGGATCTCTGTGAGTTCGAGGCCAGCCTAGTCTACAGAGCAAGATCCAGGAAAGGCACCAAAACTACACGGAGAAACCTTGTCTCAGAAAAAGAAAAAAAAAAAAAAAAAAGATCTGTCCACACTCTGACCCCAGGGCTCCAGGAGCACTCTCGGGCTCAGCCAACACACCATGATGGTGACAGCATAAGGTGTGTTCTGGCATGACGTCTCATCAAAGAGCTCACAGCCCCAGTCATAAGTCATCCGATGACACACGTTACGGAATATCCTTTACATTGTGTGAAGATGTGTCACTGTGATTGGTTAAATAAAGAGCTGAATGGTCGATAGCTAGGTAGGAAGAAGTTAGGCAGGATTTCTGGGGACAAAGAGGATTCAGAGAGGAAGAAAGTTGGGGTCACTAACCAGATGTGGAAAAAGCAGCATGAGCAGTACAGAAATATGAGGTAACAAGTCACGTGACAGAATGTAGATTAAAGTAAATGAGTTCATGTAAGTAATAAGAGCTAGTGGGACAAGCCTAAGGTAAGGCCGAGCTTTCATAATTAATTATAAGTCTCCATGTTGTTATTTGGGAGCTGGTGGTACAGAAAAAGACTTGCTACATATGACACCCAGTATGTGGCACCATATATATCGAGTCTTTCTCTGTTCTGCCAGGCCCCAAATAATGACATGGATTTCATATTAATTATGAAAGCTCGGCCTATAGCTTAGGCTTGTTTCTAACTATCTCGTATATCTTAAATTAACCCATATTTTTCATCTACATTCTAACATGTGGCTTTTTACCCTTCTTTCATTCTGTACCTCCAACTTGTCTTACATCTCCTGGTGTCTCCTTGATTCCTCTCCCTCTCTCTTTCTCTGTCAGGAAGTCCCACCTATACCTCCTGCCTAGCTATTAACCATTCAGCTCTTTATTAAACCAATCAGAAGGCACCCTGGCAAAAATACATCTTTACAATGTAAACAAATATTCCACAACAGACACATTTCCCTCCTTTAGACTCTGCCTTATGCTCAGCTAAAGACTCCTAGAGACCCCTTCCCACCCTGCATGAGGTGACAGGCCAACCCTCTTGCCTTAAGCCTAAGCTGTATGTGAGGCCTCCCCATAGCTCAGAGATCACTCTTCTAGGTAAGCTGAGACCAAGAAAATGCCTCTTGTGGGGCTTCTAAAGGTCAGGCCTTTTAAACCACTGGAACAGAAGCAAGGAAGTCCCAGAAGCTCCAGAACAAAAGTGAAAGTGACCTTAGGCAGAGTCTAACCCTAGCTTTTTTTTTTCCCTCCAACTCAAATCTACTCTTAAGAAAGTAGACGAGATGTTAGCCATTCCTACATTCGTGTAAAATAGCTTACACTCAAGAAAGGTTCATTGGTGCAAGGACAGGAGGAAAGCTGCCTTCACTCTATGCCAGTTCTGGCTGTAGGGGGTGGCTTTCTGGAGGGTTGAGTTTAGAAGGCTTCAGACGTGAAGGTATGAAGGATTGTTGACATCCTCCTCTAGGACAGGGTGGACAACAGCGTGTGTGCTCTACACACACCCAGCCCTCACTTACAGAGAACAGGCTAAGCAAGGCTGTGAGTGACTATGGGGAAACTCAGCGCCAGCTCTGCCAAGGCCGGGGAGCAGGTGTCCCTCCCCAGCATCGCCGGATCCCACTCACCACCTCAGGGGTTATGTCGAGGTCGAGGGCACCGTTGGTCTGCAGGAGCCCAAACACGGTGCTGAAGAGGTAGAGTGGGACAGTCACTTGGGAGGTGTGGTCCTCCTTGGGGGGCACCTTGACTGGGAGGCGTGGCTTGGGGAAATCAATGACATCACCAGTTACGCTCTTCACGATGGGCTGCAGGGCAGAAGACAGCAGAGACAGGGGGGTCCGTGACGGCTCAGCCTCCTGGCCTTGCCCGGGATCCCCATCCACCTTGTGGCTCCCTCACTGATCCTGCTGAATTGGTCTTGAGACACTCACGTTCACGTCCAGTTCAATGTACTGGTTGGAGATGAGGGGCAGTGTAGCCAGAGTGAACTCCACAGACCCCAGAGGCCCAAGGGGCACCAGGCCTGCAGGAGAGAGGGCAGACAGGACAACCTCAACCCAGCTGCCAGGAACTGTCATTTACTGAGCACCTGCTGCATACTTACCTTTAACCCAGAACTCATTGGGGTGCTGCTGTCACCCCATCTCACCTAGCTAGCGGAGGGCCACAGACCGAGACCACACAGTGACAAAACCTGTGCTCCTGTTTTTAGGCCTGCTGTGGCTGACCCATGCCTACCTGACGGAGGTGTGGCCAGAGCACCATCCTGCCCTGACCTTCTCATACTTCCCCAAGTACAGAGGTCTCCACAAAGCAGAGAGATGGAGTCACTGGGCTGCATGGCCGTGGCTGCCTGGCTGAAGCCTCTGGGCCTGTGGCTTCCATCTCCACAGAGAAGCTTTGCCTCCTGTTTCAGCCCCAAGTTCTCAGTGGCTGTCTATCTGCAGACCCTGGGTGCTCAGTGAGTGTCTGTCTGCCTCTCTGCAGACCCTGGGTGCTCAGTGAGTGTCTGTCTGTCTGCAGACCCTGGGTGCTCAGTGAGTGTCTGTTTGTCTGTCTGCAGACCCTGGGTGCTCAGCAAGTGTCTGTTTGTCTGTCTGCAGACCCTGGGTGCTCAGTGAGTGTCTGCCTGTCTGCAGACCCTGGGTGCTCAGTGAGTGTCTGTCTGTCTGTCTGCAGACCCTGGGTGCTCAGCAAGTGTCTGTTTGTCTGTCTGCAGACCCTGGGTGCTCAGTGAGTGTCTGCCTGTCTGCAGACCCTGGGTGCTCAGTGAGTGTCTGTCTGCCTGTCTGCAGACCCTGGGTGCTCAGTGAGTGTCTGTCTGTCTGCAGCAGCCAGCAGGTGGAGATCTCAGATGTGGCTGCTCTGAGGCTCTGCACCCTGTGCCAGCTGGGCTCCTCCCTAGACATGCTCCTTAGTACCCCTTCCTAGGTCTCCACCCTAGGGTTTCCAGAGATTGCCCCAAAGTGGAGTGGACAGTCTGAGGAGGAAGAGTCCCCTCTCCCCTCACTTCCCTCCATGGCCACCTGCTCAATGGTGAGAGAAGGATCACAGGGAAGGGACAGGGCCCCTACTTACTCAGCGTAGCCCCCAAGAGTTCGTTCACCACACTTAGCACGCTGTCTACCACAGGGCACAGCTGTACAGGAGGAGACGGAGGTCACTGGAGAGATAAGGGTGTACCCTGCTTGGGGCAGGAGACAGCCGCCTCTCTCCAAAACGGCTGGTTCTGTGGTGCTGAGGCTCAAAGCAGAGTGTGGGGACAGGCTGGGGACGGAGGGCACAGCGCACACGGGCACCCCATTTCACATCTCTGTTACATGAACCCCATTAGGAAGTGCTAAAGGCTGTTGGGGGGTGTGCGGTAGAGATTACAGAGATCACTGAAGCAAGGGCACAATAGCTGTTCTTCCCTCTACAGTCGCAGGTCTGTCCTGCCACTCCAGAAGACCTGTGGTCAGAAGTCCCAAGGTACCTCATCTTCCCTGTCATCCAAAAAACCCATCACACTCTGCCCTGCACTCACTGGACCCTGTGCTGTGAGTGCACCAAGCAGGCACTTGGCCCACCCAAGTGAGACTCCAGCCCAGCACCTCAGTCTACAGTTGGGGTCGGAGATGAAGGGCTGGCTGCCTGCCAAGGTCACAGTATCGGCAGACACATATGACAGGGTGAGACAAGACTGGTGCCCCAAGTTCCAGCTCAGCACGGGAGGAGGTGGGGGGGAGTGGCTGCAGGCAGGCAGCTGGTGTAACCTGCAGCCCTGGGCAGCCCAGGAGGAGCACCAGACAGAGAAGCCACAGCACAACCCCACCCAGAGTAACAGCCAAGGACTCTGGCGAAAGCGCTTCCAGCACACAGCCCCAGAGCCCGGGATGAGCCTCCTTGGGTCCACCTGAGATGTCCTCTCCCTTCCCATGGCCTCACTGCTTCCTTCAGTCCAGAGTAGACTATCCATCCACTTCCACCCACACAGTTCTCCTCACATATCTTAGGGATGCCAGCTAACTGCCCTTGGCAGCCCGGGGTGGGTGGGAGGGGAGTGGCGGGGGGGGGGGGGAGAGGGGCGCGGGCGCAAACTCACCAGTCCGGGCAGCACTTTGCACAGTGTCTGTTCTACGAGCCCAAAGATCGGTGTGGGCAGCAGCCTGGGTGGAGGAGACGTGAAGGTGGACAGCAGGCCAGGTGGACGGCAGGCCAGGTGGACCAGTGGCTCTGCCTTTCTCCTGTCTCTTCCTTTGGTGAGGTTCCAGGGGCTTTGGGGACCTGTATTTAAGCCCTGGCTCTGCCTTCCTATGGTCCACCCATGGCTTTAGCTTCCCTGGCTAGACAGCCTCACCCTATCCTGTGTCACTGCCAGATTAGAGAGGGACCACACATGCCTACTATGCAGCCTGTGCTCCGGAAGTGTCCGACCACCCCCACCCCCATCCCCCGCTGTCCCACCCAACAGTTGTAGGCAAGGGTCATTTGCATGTGCAGCAATGTCTGGCTTAGCATGGGGCTCAATAAACAATGAATGAATAAATGAATGGGTTGATAGCCTGAGGATAAGCGATATTGGTTGGGCTCAGACCTGTCTGGAGACCATGGGGATACAGGTCAGACGAGCACAAAGCCACATTCCCAGACAGCAGCAGTACCCTGGGCTTACTACCCAAAGACCATCAGAACAGACACTGGAATTTAAGAAGCCCAAAGGCCCCATCCCTGTTAAAGCCTTTACAGAGGACCTCCATCCTTTACTGGCGCTAACACCAAGCCAGCAAGGTCGGGGAGCTGGGGCTTGGCCTAGGATGAAGACAGTGCCAGGGAGACAGAGGAGGAGTGAGCCAGGGGAGGACAGCGCAGCGTCAGAGACCAGCTTCTGTGCCTGCCTCGTCTGCGTCTGAGACCTTGGGAAGACCTTTTGCCCTGCAGGGGCTCTGCTCTCTCCCTAGAGTGAGGCTGGTCACGAGTCTGGGCAGGTGGATGTGAAGGTGTGTGCCGACGCACACAGAAGGAGACACAGAGGCCCTGACCTGGAGCAATGGTCCCAGAATCACACAAGTCAGAGGCAAAGCTGAGGCTCCTACATGCTGAGAGCAGGGACAGAGAGATTCTGGGAGATAGGGAGCCCTGAGCAGGACCCTAGAGACAGGAGAAGGACGTCACTCTGGAGTAGGTGTGTTGTGAGCTACGGCTTGGTTTTCATGCCTGGGACAAAGCCTGGGGCTGCAGGGCAGCATGACATTCTCAGGCAGAGCTGGGAGACAGGCTGGATGTGAACAAGCTGGTCCCAAGCCAGAGACTCACCCTGACGTCAGACTGATGCGGCCCAGGAGTGTGTTGCAGCGCTTAAGGACCAGAATGGGTGTCCCCCGTGGGCTTATGCCCAGGGCCACCTTCGAGGACACATTCACTTCGGCTGCCAGCTGCAAGAGGCCCACCAGGGGACTGCAAGACCCCCAAAATGAATATGGCCTGCCTCCCAGGCCTTCCCCATCTCACCACGCCCAGGCCATGCCCACTCCATCCTTGGGCCTGGATGGCAGGGGGCCTGGCCCCCAAGCATCTGCACCCCCCTCTTCCCCACCTCAGGCAGTGGAGGAGAGCCTGAGAAATGCCACGGAAGTCTGGGGATCATCAATGAGGTGGGGTTCTCTGAGGGAATGGAATAGAGTGGGGCCCAAGAGAAACAGAATGGGAGTCCCTTGGGAAGGAAGCAGGGTAGGGAAAATGGGGGAGGCAATGGATGGGGGCTCCCAGAAGCACACTCACCCGGAGCCATGCAGGCTGACCTTGGTGTGCAGGGTCAGCTGCACCCCGAACCCTGCCAGCAGCTTGATTGACACTTTGGGCAGAGTAAGTTCCTCTATCCTCAGCCTGGAGAAGGGGTGGAGTAGGTTGCTCACTCCTACATACGCTGGGGCCTGGGCGGACCCTGACCAGCAGATTCCCGGTATGGTCCAGGCTGAGCCATGTAACCCCAGCATCACAGTTGGAGGCCCTGTCCTATCTGGCAGCCTCCTCAGCCCTAATTAGGTCTCTACCTGTGACGTTGGGCACCACCCAGAGAACACCCTACAAGGGATTTCTTATTATCCTTCCAGCTCATTCTCACTGTTCCTGCCTGGAGCTCCCATTCCTGACACCCTTTAACTTGGCACTCTCCTCCAGCTGGCTGAGTCCTCCTGGGTTTCCTGATTTCAGACAGACATCCCCTCCTCCAGGAAGTCCTCCTTCCTGGTTCTCAGCCTGTAGTTTACAGCCCTGTCATATCAGGCTTTGGCACATTCTACAGCTCCTTGAAGCAAGGACGACATGAGGCTCATTCAGCCAGGGAGGTATGGAGAGATGTGGAATCTAGTAATAGTGATAGCGTTTTTTGAGTGCTCACTGACTACATGGTTCTCTTTGGCCTGCTGCATACATATTAACGCTGTCCCGATATCGTGATATCCAACCAGGACACTTCACACCCCTGCTCTGTGGCTACCTCACTGTGACTAGGAAAACATCACACTGCTCTGTGTCTCAACGTCCACATGTGTAAAACCCAGACACTGACAAGGTCTACCTCAGAGTGACTCAACGAAGCTGAGCGGTCTCAGCCGTCACCAGCCGCCCTCGGAGATGTGGGTGCTATGTGGGGGCCAGGCCCCCATCTCCTCTGTCATCACAAGCCTATGCTCCTCAACCGACTAGATGCCCTGATTCGCTCCGGCCATGACCAAGCGCGTGGGCTGCAGTCCTACACACACATGGTCCCCTCCACCACCGAGTGAGCACAGCGAGGACCTTCCCTGTGTGGCTTCCACCCACTCACCTGCGGAGGGAGTTGACACGTGTCTCATCTCTGCATTTGGTAGACCAACTTACCAGCAGTGCTTAGGGTCACCTAGAAACCCCTGTTGGTGACTGCTCTGCTCAAAGTATTAGCCACTTGCTCATGTCTTTCATTCTAAACTTATCACAAAGCCCTGTTTATGCAATGAGGGCATTCCAGGGAACAGCTCCGATGAGAATTCTTCCCCTCCTCGGTTTTATAATCTACTGTGGTGACAAACCAGTAAAATGTGTGGTGTGTACAGAGTGAGCGTCCCCTGGAGACCCTGAAGTGTGGAGGGGCTGAGGAGGAGCTCGGCAGGGCCAGAGTCTTCTGAACAGACACCCAAAAGAGATGAAGGAAGGAGCCAGACAGACACCTGGGTTAGCCCAGAGAAACCAAGCAACCTTCCCCGGGTCACACAGCAAGCCACTGCAATTGTCTCCACCCACACCTGAGCGACAGTGGCGTGAGGCTCTGCGTGCCCTGCCAGGCTCACAGTTATTTTCTCCCCCACCTTCCTGCACCACCCTCACTGCCTACCAGTGATCACAGCCCCTCTTCCCAGTGGCAGGTGGGGACAAGCCTTCCTGCAGAGCCCCTCAGAGCCCTGAGGCCTCACCCAGAGAGTTCCTCCACAAGACTGAAGATGCCCCCGTAGCTCAGCAGGCCGCCGCCTCCAAGCAACCCTCCTGCGCCCAGGAGGCCCTGGTTCACCGATGTCACTGTTCCCAGCACATTTTGTAGAATAGGACCCCCAACCAGTGAGTTCTGGATGGCTACAGAGAAGGAGGGAAGGAGAAGATTCAATAAACTCTTCCTCCACCCTGAGGACCAGGACCAAAGCCTCTGCCCTTTCCTCTGAGCTTCAGGAGCTGTTTCCACTAGGATTGACATGTCACATTCAAGAGGCGGGAGCTCCTCCCACTGGCCCCACTTATGGTACCCAGGGAAATAATGATCACGCCCCCCTGACAATCCCTGCATCTAAAGACAGACAAAAGACCAGAAAGGGGCAGACACTGCTTAGTGTCAGAGCAAACACAATGTGAGGCCCTGAGTCAAACTCAGGCTCCAAATCCCAGTGCTATCCTGCAGCGGGAATGGAGAGTGGATCGAGGGATTTGATGGCAGTGCAGGAGCAACCCCAACCTTGAGGTCCACAGCCTGACTCTGTGACTGTGGGCAGGGTGAAGGGGCCCCACTGTGGGTAGCCCTGCACTGTCCCTGAGATGATCACACCCAATACAAGAGGTGGGGATACGACACAACAAGTCCCTTGTCCATGCCTGTCACTAGCCCCAGGCAGCTCTACACAGCCCAGTTCTCTGCTCCAGGAAGAGGCATCTTGGTCACTGGAGGAGCTGGAGAGCAAGCCCAAGCCAGAGTGTGGTGCCGGCTCCTCCAGGGAGCTCACAGAATACAGCAGAATATGTCAGCTGAGCACTGAGAGCCTCGGCTCGAATAGCTGTCTGTGATGCCAACAGTCACGATCGGATCCCTCCCAGTCTGCCCACCTGCCCTTGGCTCACCTTTGCCCAGTTCATCTTTGTCAATCCGAGCAAGTGTGCCCACTGTCTCAAGCAGCCCCAGGCTCGGAGTGGCCAGGCCCCAGAGCAGAAGCAGGGTGTACACACCCAGCATCATCAGCTGCACACCTGTGGGGGAGGGGGGAGACTTTTCCAGGTCTGCACACCCAGCCTGACCCCTCCTGCTCTCCATCACTGTCACTGCTGCTCTGGAGCCCTCTTTCCTTCCTGGATAGCCAGGTGTGGCTTTACTCCTGCCCTATCCAGCCACCGCATAGGGGAAGCATCGCATTGCCCAGCACAGCTTCCAACGCCTGCATGGGATCCCTTTTTGCAGGTGGGAAAACTGAGGCCCAGAAACTGGAGGGAACTCAACCAAGAGCTAACCACCAGTAGGACCAACATTGTACTCTGAATCCACGTGACTTAATAGTTGTCATGTGGCTCTGTAAGCCCGGCAGGGTCTGGGGTAAATGCTTCAGTGAGACCCTCCTTGACAGCAGGGAGGGAGCTGTGGCTCCAGATTGCTTCCTTGTGGGCTGCCAATGCCGTTTCAGGACTAGCTGGTCAGAGACACACAGCACTCAGTCTAAAATATCCCTCCTCTCCACCTCTATGCCCGTTGTCACTGACGTGGAAAACAGGGTGAAGGCAGAGCGTAAAGAGCTGGTTATAACTATAAATCCACAGAGCTGATTTCCCTTTAGGTGTGTCTCCATCTATTCCCTCACACTAGATACCCCTCAGTGGCTCCCGCTACCCCAGGGATGAGGCCCAGGGCTCCTCACTATTACTCACAAATCTCTTTAGCCACCTTGGTTCTAGTGTACTAAATCCTGCCCCACCCCAGGGCCTTTGCACATGTTATTCCCGTTGCTAGGAGGTCTCCGTGTCACTTCATGGCTGACTCCTAGTCTGTCAGATTTGCTGTCTTCTCCTCTCCTTGCCCTGTCTGGAGAATCCTACCAATGACTGGGATATTTATTTTGAGGTACTTCTCACAAGTTACATTTACTCAAATGTGTCCCTATGCTTGCTGGCCGACTCTGTAAGCTACAGGAAGGAGGAGACTGTGTCTTGGGCCTCCGTGCAGCTCTCACATGGGCTGGAAGGGCACCTGTCATGGGTAAGGGTAGGATCCAGCAGCTCTTCACTCACCAAGTTGCAGGTTCTAGTACAGACTGAGTCAACCCAGACCTTCTCCTTGGCACAAAGGTGCCCAATAGGTACCACATGACCGAGCAACAAACTTGACTGTACATCCTGTTTACTAAGATGTGACCCTGAGTGGCCTTGCCACCCTAGGGTCTCTCATAGGAAAAACTACCAGGATGGTAGGAAGGCAGTCAAATCCCATGATTTAGAGAAAGAGGCTGGCCTGGAACTCTGTCGTGGGTGATTTGGGCCCTAACTCACCCAACCCTGCCATGGCGTTATATAGCAAGGACTACAGATCCATAAGATGGGGGATTCCCTCCTCTTGCCTTTCAGATGCTCCCAAGCCCCTCTTCCCACTGAGAGTGATTCATTCTGTACCCACTATTCAGATGAGACAGTAAGAGTCACTAGGTCTGTGAAGGGGGTTAGGATGGAGCCAGGCCACCTGGAGCCACCTGGGACCACCTAGGGCCACCTAGGGCCACATGGGGCCACCTTACCAGCCTGTTCCTCCTGCTCTGCAGGTGGGTTCCCACCTCCTGTCAGCTGCTCCACACCTGAGCCCAGGGGCAGCCCTTATATATCTGCAGCAGCTCGCGGACACAAAGGGGGCACAGCCGCCAGAAACCCGTCATATGTCATGTCAGGAGCAAATTGTGGTTTTCCCGGAGGGCCCGAACTAAGCCTTCCTTCTGTGGGGAGAGCCGGGGCTGGGGTCTGTGCCCAGGGGCGGGATGAAATGCATAGGGGCCACAGTGGCCAGCTCCTCTCCCAGCTAGGGTGGGTGGGTTCTCTGGCAGCCCCATAGAGTTCTCTTCAGGTCCCTCACAGCCACCCCAATGGCACAGGGTCCACCCTGCCTCCTTTGCCCACCCTTAAAATGGCCCAGAGGGAAGGAAGCTGCCTTAAAGCAACTGGACCCTCCTGATCTCTAATCCAGCCACAGGCCTAACATGGAGAAATCCAGGCCTGGGAAAAGGGACTAGGGCCTATTTGGGAAAGGGTCACCAACTCCAACCACCGCCACGGCTTGGGACCCCCAGGACTCCAGAGCAGGCAGTTTCAGGAGAATGGTGCAGAGACATTCATTCATTCAATCAGTCTTTCTACAGCAGGCACTTTGTGGGGTGCCTACTGTTTCCCTCATGTGGGGTGTCCCTATGAACAGAAGAGCAACGTTGTTCCCAGGGGCTGGCACACCCTTTGACATTTCAGAGGCCGTGAATTAAAAGTGACAGAGGATGATAAAATTAATCTTCGTAGTGTGATTGATTTAACCACACACAGATAGCCAGCATGTTCCCATTTAATGTGTCCATAGCAGAACACTGAGGATGAGCAGCTTTCTCTCCTTTCCAAGCAGTGGCAGCCTGTGAGCACATAGCTCTGAAGGGAAGACACACACACCACACCACACACACACACACACACACACACACACACACACACACACACACACACACAGTCAGCAGCCAGAGACAGAAATAAAATAAGAAGATAAGTGGTGTTGGAGGTACTGAGTATGGTAGTCAGATATCCAAATGGAAGAGGGACCAGCTTGACCCGAAGAGGAAGTGGGAGGGAGTATGATGGGTACTTGGGAAGGAAGAGCAGTACCAAGCCCCAGGGTGGCTGCCGCATGGCAGCAGGGAGGCCAGTGGGAGTCATGGAGGTGTGGCCAGCAGGCTACAGTGTGCACCCAAGAGCTGTGGCTGCTTTGTTTTCTTTTGTTTTGTTTCAATCATTTTTTGAGACAGGATCTTTCCGTGGCCCAGGCTGGCATGGAACTTGTGACCAGCCTGCCTCAGCCTACCCAGTGTCTGGATTACAGGTGTAAGTCACATGGCTAGCTGGCTTTGGTGTTCATGTGCACTAGTTCTGTAGGTGTCTGTCCCAGCGTCCCCTCCTCCAAGAAGTCTTCTGGAACTCTACACTGAGTGAGGCGCCACCTCTGAGCTCAGCTCTGTCCCCTGGGCCTTCCTGACAGCCTGTGACAGCACAGGTGGCCATCATATGTGTGGTGTCTCCTTCAGGGCCTTGCAGGGAGATGAGGAAGAGTAGTGGCACTAACCTGGTTGCTCACAGCAATGCTGAAACAGGGACCCACCTTCTTCCTGAGGCAGGGTTGGCCTTTTCCTCCACCACAGCTCTCTGAACAGGAAGGATCTTGAAATATGAGACCTGAGCAGAAAGGGACCCTGGGTTCCAAGTGTGTAGCTTGATCGACTTTTAAACTGGGTGCTCCCAAAGCCCCCTAACATCCCCTCCAAATCATGGCCCACCAAAGTGGACCGCTGTCCTGACACAGTGGTTGGGGTGTAGAGTACAATGATGTGTATGTCCTTCTGTGCGCTCCCTCCTCCTGAACACTCCATGGCCACATAACTGCTGCACGTGGCCACATGAGGAGCAGTGTTCCTCTGCCGGGGGCTACCCCACACATGGATGCTCCATGGTTCAGTTGCTTTTACCATCTTCTGTCTGGAAGCACTGGGGCCTTCTGGCAGTTGGTTATTATGAATGAATGAATGAAGCGACACTGTACATTTTTGTCACATCTTTCTATGAACGTGTGTGTACTTACAGTTTCCATGTCTTGAGTGAACAGTTGGTGAAGGAGGAAGAAGGAACAGCACCTCCCCCGTTTATCCAGCACTGACCGTGCACACAGCCTCTGCGTGTGTAACCACATCTGGTGCCATCCTGACCCAGTGGGCTTCGTTATCATTTCCTACTCCCCCGGGAGCCGAGGCCAGGCCAAAGGGAAGCAGCTGGCCCAAGACCATCACGGCCCAGCCTCAGCCTCCAAGTCACTGGCCACCCAATGAATCCATAGACATGAAGGAACGTGAGGGGTCCAGGGAACCTCAGAGAAGGACGCAGGCACTATTGCCTTGCAGGACCCTCGTTCGCCATGTCACGATTGCTGTGAATCTAAGGCCAACCTGGGCTATCTATAGAAACCTTGTCTCAAAAAGCTACCAGGAGAAAAAAAAAATAGCAACACTCCAGAGCTCTCTCCCTCCACACTGACCCTTCTGACCTGGAAGGTCTTGGAAGTCTCTTGGAAGGCAGGAAAATGCTACTGCTTCCTGCCTTGCTTTCTCTCTTTTTCCTCCAGGTCCACTCACCCCCACCATCACCACCCCAAGGTCTCCATCCCTACTTGCAGCGCAGGCATTCCCTACCACCTCATGCAGGATCAGGGAGTGGGCCTGTCCATGGAGGAGACTCATTAAAATGCTGTCTCAGGGTCCTACTTTTCACAGACCCCACCCACCAGGCTGAGGGCAGGGGGTTCTGGCCTACATGTTTAGGAAGGTGATGTGCAGGCCTGGTGGTGGTTATGGGAACTATGGAAGGGATCAGGGCAGAGGAGGCAAAAGACCCCGCCACCACCACCACCCAGGCAATGACACCTGTTCATTCCTAGGGTTTGTCCTTAATGGCTGACGTGCCTTGTAGAGCGATTTTCACCATCCGCGGTGGGTTCATCTCCTGTGACTGCTCCTACTGCAGACTGTTGCTGGACAAGAACATTAGGGAATGCGGGGGGCAAGGGTGGTAACATCCTGGAGGCACCTGAGCAAGCAGTGGACGGAGAATGGAGAGGCAGGGGAGGCGGGACACCACTTTGAGGAGCATCATCGTGTCCTTCCCAGGTCAGCTACCCTGCCAGGTCCCTGGGGATTGATAGTTGTGGATCAGCATTGAAGACCTAGCTCAGCTCCCTGTCTGTCTGGGACCTTGCATCTCAGTTTCTTTACATGATATATGCAGTGCTCAGAACTTAGAGAGGAGTGAGGAGGAGACTGAGTGGGACTCAGGCAGATGAGTTCAAATCCAGCCTCCCATACATGTGTGGGCCCTCGGGAAAGTCACCTCATTTCTCTAGGGTTGTAGGAGTTTTGAAAGGTGAGAGTCCAGAGGCAGAGGACATCTGTTACGGAGCCCCAGAAGTAGAGTCACCGGAGTCCCTTGCCTGGTCCTTCCCAGAGGCAATCTGAAGGGTTCGACCACACAGCAAGCATCCAGACCTTTCCCAAAGAAACAGAGACCCTGGCAGGAACTGCCATATGTGAGAGGCTACGCTGCGCCTAGGGTCCCAGTAGAACCAAGGCCTTCCCTCCAATACAATGTGCCTTGGTTTCTCAGCTACACACTGGACCTGGGAATGTGGCTGTGAGTGTGTTCTTGAACACACAGGAACGGTTAGAGCATGGGAGGAATCTCTAACACACCCGTCAAGTGTGGGTGTGTCGAGTCCCACCCATGGATTAACTAGACACCAGGACCTGCCAGCACTGCTTCAAGGTTGCTATTGTCCCACAGCCCAGGGGATGATGGCTGATGGGATTAGGTGACAGTGAGGGACAAGGGCATGGCCCTGGCATCCGGGCCTTCCTCCTCTGTGGTATGGATCTAAGCCAGGTTGGAAGAAAGCCACCTGCCAGGCCCCACGAGCTTAAGAAACACTGGCCTCCTGGCCAGTCTCTGCACAACATAGGTATCGGCATGTGCCAAACTGAGGCCCACCCACACCCACATCTCTCCCCAACTCCTACGTCGGAGACTCGCCATATGCAGACACAAGCATTGTGACACGTGTGCACACCAGAGCATGGACGCACAGACACTCAGCCACACCCTAATCATCTCCAGGGCTGAGCGAAAGTAGGTCATAGAAGGTGTCCAATATACATATTTTTCAAAGGTATGGATAGTTTTGTATGATTTTTACATTCTAGCAGTTATACTAGTTTTCAGCATCAACTTAAAATATACACGTTTAACTTAGCTATGTGTAAATGTGCATTTAGATTAAAAAGAGTCAATTTAAAAACCATGAAGCTAGGGATGTAACTCAATGGTAGAGCACTTCCTGGCTTGTATGAGGCATGGGTTCTACCCTTAACACCACAAAAACTGAAACTTAAATATATATATTTAATATATATATATAAAGAATCCCAAGAAAGGGGGCAGATGGGAGGCACAGGAGCACTCTGACCAGGTTTTGTGTAAATAGAGGGGTACATACAGACACAGGAAAATGCTGCAGATACACGGGCCTCTCTTACACATGACCTGCTGGTGCTTGTGGTGGCCCCATATCCCAAACCCACTGTACGTGGCCAGATGCTCAAACATTCGGTGTGCCCAGCCATACCCTGGCTCAGAAACACCTGTTCACTTTTCTTGAGGCCTCAGAACTCCACCTGAGCTAGCACTTTTTATGCCAGATGATGTCTGGGCATTGCCCACGATGCCAGTCATATATAAGCTTTACAGAAGCCCTGCTGGGATTGGCACAGGTACAGGCGAGGAAAATGAGACTCCCACTGGTGCCATGATTCACCCAAAACACATAGAAAAGAAGAGGCAGAATTGAGTCGAGCCAAGGCAGGCTGTCTGTGCTCTGATGTGCCCTGATGTGACCTGATGTGCTCATCAGGCCACTCTGAGCCTCAACTTCCCTATTTATGAAATATTGACAGTCATCTCCTCAGCCGTAAGGATTAAAGGAGGCAGCATGGAGAGACTCTGGGGGCATGGACTCCACATGAATAGAGACATCTCCAGATTACCAAGACCTGGGGCAGAGAATTGAGGCAGAAAGGCCCTGGACAGGAAGTGTGCTACCCTGGGCTTCCACCATCTTCTCAGTGAATAGGGGTGACCTCACTCATCCTTCCTATCGGTTCTGGATGAGTAGGGGAAGGAAAATCATGGAGAGTAACTATTAGCAGATGCTTGGTGCATGCCTAACCCACCCCAATGTTGGGCCAGCTTCCCTTCAGATCCCAAGCTGGCCTTAGACCCTAAAGCCCATCAAAGGGGACCAAAAAACACACGTTTTGTTGGCTACAAAAAGAGACAGAAACACTGAATTGTGTGAGAGTCTTCTTCCTGTTTATTGTTGAGACCCACTAGGCCTCTTCCTTTCTCCTGGTCACAGGAAGTAACCACTGGCTGCAGGGCCAGGCCCATCTGGCTCACATCTGGGCTCCTCTGCTCGTACAGAACCATGGCAGTTGAAGACAGTTGGCAGAGTCTTGCCACGGTCATTCCATCTTCAAGCCCAGCACCAGGGCATCCTGATGGGAGAAGAGAGCTGGGTGAAGAGGGGATTGGGAGGGATGAAAGGAGTCACTGAGTCCCAGGCTCAGGAACAGATGGAACCAGCCATGGCCAGAAGACGGAAAGCAAAGGCCTTGGGACCTGGAAGGTACCTTCGCCCCTCTGAGCCTTAACTCTCTCAACTGTCAAATAGGAACATACCTTGCCACCTCCTAGAGTAGAGAGAGGGCATGAGAGAAATGTTCACTTAACACTCCAGGCTCAAAACCTAACATGCCATGAGAAGCTTGTATTTGTTGAGTGCTCACTATATGCCTTCAGGTTCATTGTCTTGGAAAATCAGGACAGCTCTATGAGGTTGATGTCCACATTCTCACCCCTACTTAAACCCAGAAATGGGGGAGGGGCATAGAGAAATCATGGTGGCAGAACAAGAGAGTTGTAAAATGAACTCTCCTTCTGTACAGTCCTGGCCCAGGCCCTTCTTGTGGAACTGTTCTTGCTGATCTCCCATTGGCCAAAGTGCTAACGGACATGGCCTCCCCCAGCCCCACCCTCACCTCTACTATGTCCAGCTCAGCCAGGTTGTAATTGATAGCCAGAAGGTCTGGAAGTGGGAGCCCAACATGGAGTACATCTGAGAAATAAACACAGGTAAACTGCTTGGCAATCAATTAAGAAGCTGCCCGAAGCTGAATGGTAGGGATTAGTGTCATGATCGACCCATGATGTCGGCTGGCTACACAGGCAGAGGACACCTATCTGCCTTGTGTTTATATCACAGGTCAAAATCTCACTCATGATGGGAGGTCAAGGGTCAAAGCCCAAATTATGGGATGAGCTTTTGTCTCCAAGAAGGTGACATGAAGACTACATTGGCCTCAATGTGTAGGCATTGGGCATTTACTTCCAAGGCTTTGAGACCACACAGGTAGGAGCCCCCTTTGATGACGTGCATCCTGATTCTTGGAGAAGCCTTACCGTTCACCACAGGGATGTAGGCCTTCTGGAGATAATCAGTGATGAAGCCGGTCAATGCCGTCTCCTGGAAGAGAAAGACAGGGAAAACCCCCAACACAGTTCAGCATCCCTCCTCAGCCTACCCTCGCCTAGGCCTGAGAAACACAAAAGAGGACATTAGGGACAGCAAACAGCTTGTCTAGCCAGTCTCAGACCTGGGGGCTAGGCCCTGTCTTGCTCCTAATTCCTGTTTGGGTGACATGCAGGGCAATGGATCTTGGTGCAGGAATGGGGACACTCAGGAGGCGGGGCGGGGGTGTATGGGCTGCACTCCTGATCTGACAGAAAACTCAGAGTTCATACTGGCCATGCAACCATCAGCTCTTTGGGCCCATGAATGTGAGTTATGGCAGTGCCTACTCACAGGCTTTCAGGAGGACTCACATATCCACAAGGATAGTTGCTGTTGATGTCATGTTAGTACCCACTTGATTGGGTGCTGTGCTGGGGGCCCTGCGGCTAGAGACTAATTGAAATAATAGCCTGTTTAATCAAGGCCAGCCAGGCTGCTACCATGGTGATTCTTTTAGAATCAACTCGTAGAGTTATTCAAGGGAACAAGGACTCAGAAAAGCTAAGGGCCTTCCCCAGGGTCAGAGTGTGTCAGGAGCCCAGAGGATGGGAGTGACCTTGCTCTCTTTACTCTGACTTCACTGTAGGGCACATTCCCTGTAGGCTCAGCGTTACCTGGCCAGGCAAACGCACTTGGGACACTTACATTGAAGTTGCCAATTGAAGAAGACACCCGGGACAGGCTCAGTAAACTGTAAAGGAGAGGGCAAGGGTGTGGAGAGAGCATGGTCAGAGCAAGCCACTGAGAGGGGGCCTCCCCAGCTTCACAGCCCCCTACAGGTGGCCCCTGTGCAGCCTGTTTGTATATTATCTGTGATGGGACGGTGACCACCACTCATTACCTCCCATGCTGTCCTCACAGCTCACAGCCCTCCTGAATGGCCTCTCATGAACCCTGCTCTCCCAAACTCTGGGTCTTTGGTCATGTCCATAACTCCATTCACAACCCAACAAGCCAGACTCAGATCCTTGAAGGACACAAGGGAAGTTCTTCTTTCCCCTCTTCAACACAACTCCCAGGAGACCCTAAGACACACCAGCAGCAGGACAGGCCATGGGCAGTCGTCTGAACTCTGCCTGTCCAGACTGCGTCCTAGCAAAAGATCCTGCATCTCTCCAGTCATTTTAAGCTAGCCATCTGGGCAAACAGTCTCCAGCAGAGACAACAGCCCAGGACCAGGCCACCCAAGCATTCCATGTCTTGGTAACTGTGATTGGTCTAGCCTTGCCCATGTGACCCAAACTAGACTCCAAGCTTTGGTGGCTATGAGAAGGACTGGACCAGGGCACCTCTTGCTGCTGAGGTCCCTTTACTATCTAGTGGGGAGGGGCTTCCTGAGAATGTGGGCAGCAAAGAGCTCAGCAGAGAAAGGGAAGGAGGAAGCCAGATTCTTGAGAACTTGGTGTGCCTGGATTCCAATGTCACATGAGCCGAAAGATTCCCTTCTTGGGCTGTAAGGCAGTTCCAGCTGAAACTCTGCCTCTTGCCTTTGAAAGAATCCTGACACAGCTCAATTCAGATGAATGACTGAGGCAAGTACAGGAATTGGTGAGTGGCTAAGTGTATAACCAGGTGGAATGCGTCCTTTCCCCGAGAGTGTAAGAACGAAACAGGGTAGTGGACGTAAGGCATGTGGCTAGACAAAGCACACAGAGCTAAAGATGCCCTAAAGGAAGTAGCAGTTGAGCTGGCCCTGACCCATTTGGAAGAAATGACAAAGGCATGTGAATGGAGGGGACCAAGGTTCAAATCCAGATCCACGATGGCAGAGCAAAGTGGAAGAGGGAGAGCAGAGATTGAGAAAGGCTCGGAGTGTCAGGCTAGGAATTAAGATAAGACAGTAGGCAGTGTGGAGTCCTTGAGGGTTCTAGAGCAGGCTGAATGATCAGAGCAGTCTGGTCATGTGGGCTATGGGGGATGTATCTGGGTGAGAACCTGGAGTTGGAAGCCAAGCGGTGTTACCAGAATGGACAAGAGGAAGAGTAGACAATGGCCAGAGGAGTGTGGTGACAGTGGCATAGAGATGCACTTGTCTGTCAGTCTGTTGTAGATGGTATGAAGAGATAGAAGGATGTGAGGTGGGGAATAGAGCCAGGGCTACTACAGGGTTGGCATCACGGGACCAAAGCTCCTACCTGTCCAGAGAGGTGGCCATCTGCAGCCGGTTCTCATGCACTGAGTAGTGTATTTCCAGACCAAGGTGCTGGCATAGAGGAGGGAGCAGAGAAGGCAGTGGGTCCCCCATTTGGCACCTCTGCTTCCTGTCCTGTCCTGGAACTGAACCCAGCAACCTCTCCAGGGCCCTAGCCCGCAACCCTTGTCTCTCCTATTCTGGATCAGCATGAACTTAATAAGCACCTGACCTTAATGTCTGCACATAGTGATAACGGTCTGGGCCTTTGCTAACTGACTAGGGTGTCCCCAAGCTTCCCAACATCAGCTCCTCCCCATGCATAGCTACTGCTCAACCCTTCAAACATCTCTCAGCCAGCCCTGGATGTGGGGTTTCTTTAGGCTTCCACAGTTCTCCTGGAGGAGGATTTACTGTCCTTAGGGGCTGAGAAGTGTTGGAGGGAGAGGAGGCACTGACCCACCATCCAGCAGGTGGCAATGCCTAAGGTCAGGTCACTCCATCTGTGCCTGACTCTCAACTAAAATCCCAGCACCGTCCAGCCTGGGAGCGTGCCCAAGGTCAGAGTGACTACCGACGAGCCCCACTCACAGTCTCCAGGAGGAAGAGTGACTTTGGGTGTTTGCCATGTCGACGCACTGCAAACATCTCCAGGCTGCCGTGGAGGTGCATCAGGCTCTTTCCAGCCTTCATGGTGACCTTGGGGGGTTTGTTTATCTTGACCTTGATCAGCAAAGGCTTCGGTTTGTGGTAGGTCTTGGCCACCTGCAAAGACCAAGGCATACTCTCAGAGCCGGCCCTTGGAGTTCAGTCCAAGGGTGTCTCAGAAAGTAGCTGATTTCTGCTGAAAGTCCAATATGCAAAAGCCCGGCTGTGCCTCTTAGGAAAGGAAAGGGGTAAAATATGACATTTGACTATTTCTGTGATGAATGCAGGACTCACAAGATACTAGGGCTGAGCTGTCTGTAGGCTGGACCCAGAGAGTGCTCTGTGGAAAGGCTGGGCTGTCTCCACATTGGGCAAAGGGACTGCACATTGAGCAGTTGCCTTCCCTAGCCAGTCCCCTTTGCCTGGAGTGCAAAGTGAGTACAGTGGTCACAGGTTACTGGGGCACTCACCTCCGGGATGAAGCCAGCCAGTGTCCTAGTGGTGTGGGACAGCTTACCAACCTACAAATCAAAGTCAAAGTGGGCACTGTGTAAAGTCCAGGTACCCCAACATCCACCTCTCTGCCTTAGGAAGGTGGGGCCTCAGAATCTTCCTTCACCTGCACACACAACTCTGTGCTCAACTAGGAGAGGAACCTCCAGCTCCCAAACATCATTGACACACCCCAGATCTCATGGCTCCTGACCCAAGGTCAAATGCTGAGAAAACGTTGAAAGGCAAAGCAGGGAGGTGATAGGAGAATGGCCAGGTGTGGTGGATGAGCGGGCAAGGCAAGTTAATAGACAGGTAGGCAAATGGAAGGGAGGACAGTAAAACAGATGAGTGATAGAATGGGGGAGGGTGGGCAGATGAGTAGATGGAAGTGTGGGGGAAGGCACCAGTGTGGGTGGTGACGGGTGGAGTGGGATGCTGAGTAGCTGAGTGGAAACCAGATGGTGCTGGGGAAGAAGATAGACGGACTGACTGGTAGAAGTTGAGTAGATGGTGAGAGGATGGGAGGTAAGGTGGTGTGATGGAGCAATGGAGGAGGGGGAAGGATGCGCAGGTGAGTACCCAGCTGGATGGACAGGTGAGTGGCAGAAAAAACAATGTCGAGAGGTGCGTGGTAATGGTGATGGAGAGGCACACTTATCCACCAGTCTGTGGCGGGGAATGGTGATGGAGAGGCGCACTTATCCACCAGTCCCTGGTGGGGAATGGTGATGGAGAGGCACACTTATCCACCAGTCCCTGGTGGGGAATGGTGATGGAGAGGCGCACTTATCCACCAGTCCCTGGTGGGGAATGGTGATGGAGAGGCACACTTATCCACCAGTCCGTGGTGGGGAATGGTGATGGAGAGGCACACTTATCCACCAGTCTGTGGTGGGGAATGGTGATGGAGAGGCGCACTTATCCACCAGTCCCTGGTGGGGAATGGTGATGGAGAGGCGCACTTATCCACCAGTCTATTAATGGTATGAAGCCACAGAAGGACGTGAGGTGGGAAATAGAACCAGGTCATGAAGACACAGTGGGTAGGTGATGATTTGGGTAACAGGAAGGTAGTGGCTGCCAGGGCATGAGAACTGTAAGGAGAGGGGTGCTGGGGTGGTTCAGAGGGCGAAACCTCTTGCTACACAAGCCTTGACCTGATTCCAGTCCCTTGAACCCACAGTGTGGAAGAAGAAACCAACTTCAGAAAGTTGCCTTCTGACCTCCACATGAACATTTTTTTTTTTACTTTAAAAAAAATGTAGGCAGGTCACTAAATGGTTGGTTGTATGGACAGTCAGATGTGCAGATGGGTAGACACAGGTCACATGTGCAGAGGAGCAACTGCCGTTGAAACCCCAAGCAGCCTCACATCTCCTGTGCTGCATTTGACCCCTGAATCATTCCCAAGTACACTAGGCAGGCAGAGCCTGTCACTCCTGGGCTAAAGCAGCTGGGGTGTGGTGGCGGCTTACCCTCCTGTCCCTGAGGTTCACTTCCAAAGACTTCTGCAGAAGGGCCAGCTCAGCTGTGAGGAAGGAGGCTGAGAGCAGCAGCTGTGAGTCTTTGGCCGAGCCCTCGGGGAATTCCAGTGCTGACCCATCAGTGGCAAGCTGGATAACTTGGCTTTCCTGAAGCTGCACCACAGGCTAGGGGACAACAGGAGCCATGTGGGAATGAAGCCACAGGAGTCCTGGTTCTCCAACCACTAGGGCTCAGGTCAGACCTCAAGTCAGCAAGACAGTGTTAGAGCAGAGCAGGTTGCGGGTGGGTAGATGCAGCTTGAGAGGACAAAAGCATCAGCCACTAGGTCCCTGGCAGTCTCTACCAAGAGTGTTTAGGTCACCTTAGCGGCTCTGACTCTGTCTTGGGCTCTTACATGTGCAGAGCGTGATGTGAGCCCTACCACATCATTCTCACAAGCAAGGAGAGGGGCCCCAGGACGGCAGGAGGAAAGCCACCCAAGGAGGTGACTTCCTGGCCCTTTCATCTGCAGTCTTGCAAGAGGCTTGCTCATGTGTGTGAGGACCCAGCTCTGCCTCTAACTTCTGCAGAAGCCTCTTCCAGCCTGGTCTCTTCCCTGTCTCGGTGTCTCTATCTATACAATGGCAGGGCACAGCCACTCTCCGAGAAACATGAATAGTCCTGCAAGAAGTGAGACTGAAGACCCCAGCCTCAGCAGCCTCACTTTGAGCAGGGTGAGAGGGAAGTCCTCATAGCAAGGCTCCTCCTTCTCATCACCTCCCAGCCACCTGTCGGGCAGAAGCAGCCACACAAGTCCCACCAAGCCTGAGCTCCGCACCCTAGGGGACCTTCACTACTTACGCTGAAGTCCACCTGGATGTGGCTAGCTGTGGTGGCTGGGGAGGCTGTCAAGGCATATTTAACAGTGCCCATCTGGTCCACAGGCATGGCGTCTGTGGAGAGAGGTTCCTTTCAGATAGGCACCAGCCCCAGGAGCAGCTAGAAAAGCCAGAAGCAGTCACTGCTCCTGAGCCGGCCTATCCCTCTGTGTGACCCAAGAAGTGCCTTAGACCTTGGTAATCTGTTGTTCTGCTGGCCCAAATTCTGGGCAGTCATTCTCCAGGGATCTTGCAACAATGATAATATATATGAGGTTGGAATTGTGGGTTGTTCACGGGTGAGTAAACTGAGGCTGGGGAAAGTGAAGTGACTTCTCTCAGACCCGCTGCTGAGGACACAAAGGCAGGGGAGGATCTTCAGGCTCAGCTATTGGATTTCCCTCCTCCTACCCTGGGGGGCCCTGTGGACCCCAAGTGGTTGAGATAGCAGACTTCCTCAGCAAAAGATCAGGAATGCCCAGTTAAGACAATTCACTAGGTCATGAGTCATTAGGGATTGTCTGCAGAGCGGCTGTCATGGCATTCAGGTAGAGAAATGAGAGGACCCAGGCACCCTGTGGGGTTTCAGGCTTCTCATCTAGACAGTGTGGGGACACCATGTTCTCAGCCTTCCTCTTGTCCTGGAGACAGGCTGGAAACAGCCATGCGAATGGAGGGCATGGGCATTGAAATCCAGCTACTGTGACATCCTGTGTGAAAGAGGGATGTCCTCACCAGTCAAATTGGTCCATTTCTTGTTCACATACACCAGGACAGCATCAATGGCTGGACACATCTACAAGCAAAGAAGGCACCAACCTGAGTGGGTTACACGCACAGGGAAACTCCATAGTACTCCACAGGGAATCCTAAGGCCCCCAGCAGGACAAGGGCCGGGGTGGGGGGCACTAAGGCCCAAGTCATGAGACTATCAACAACAGGGACTGGACTAGAATCCAAATGACTGCACGCCATGCAAAATTGCCAAGGATTCTTTTCCTGGGGCTGGCCATCTGAGCAGGGTTGTCAAGCTGGAACACACACGCTCTTGTCATCTATGCCTGGGCTTGTGGCAGACATCACTAGATGATCGTTGCACTTCTCCTGAGCCAGCCACAGACTCTGAACTCTTCTTAGCCACTATCAACCCACCAAGGTCCCTGCCTAAGGACAAATACACTGGCTGCCCTGGCCACAGCAGTTGCACCAAGAAGGGATGAAGACTTGCTCAGGGTCACTCACCAGGCCGGGGAGGACCTTGCGCAGGGTGCTGTCCACAAACTTGCTGATGGCCTTGCTGAGACACAGGTACGGGGGTACAGGTGAACAGTACATCAATGATACCAAGTTGGACAGAGGACACAAAGGGACATGGTTATAGTTCAGTGGCTCAGGAAGAGGAATGACAGGGAGGAGCAGGGAGGACCACTATGCTCCCCCGACACAGGACCCCTTACTTGTTAGGCAGATTGGTTTTCACGCTGACCAGGATGACCTCACAGCCCTCACTCCTGAACATGGGGGTGCCTGTCTCCTCATCCTGCAGAAGCCTATCCGTAGCTGTGATGTTTAGGACCACATTGATCTCCATGTTTCCTCCTGTGAAGCTGGAAGACCAGGCAGACAGGCAGGTGGGCACTGTTGGTATCTCTGCTATTGGGGCTGCTATCCCCACTCTCTTTGCCCACAACCTCAGCATCTAAGAAGGGAGAGGGCAGGATCTAACCCCACGTGGTGAAAAAACAAAAAGACTGTCTCATAGTCATACAACCGGCCTTTCTACTCCCCTCTTTGATGGAACTCTGATGCATCTGAAACACTGATCAACTGTAATCACCTCCCCAGAGCCTCCCTGGCCTCTTCTTCCACTGTTCAGTCCCTTCCCATTCTACCAATGATTCTCTCTGTGGCTCTGCTTCGCCTGGTTCCCATCAAAAGAGAACCCAAGTCTACAGTCACCTCAGATCCCAGCACCTACATAATAAATAGTTGGTACTCAGTGATTGTGCATGGGAGGGTGAGACAAGGGGACAGTCTCCTTCCCCTGTTTCTCCCCTCCCACACCAACCTCTTGCCCGTGATGGTCATGCCTGTGGACACACACTGGAAGATGCCCACTCCAGGTACAAAGCTCAATGTGATGACAGGTTCCAGGACATCCTTTACCTTCATACTTGGAGGGAACAGACATGCACAGTGATGAGAACTGAGAAGACACAATCCAGGCCCTCAACATACTCCTCCATCACCTCACTGGGGGGTCTCAGTAAACTTATATTCTACGTCTACTAGGACCATCTGAAACGTAAACCAAAGGCTTGGATGTGAACTAATCTATGCACAGAAAACCCTCATGTGTGAAGGGAGACACATGGCTGACTCTATGTGACCTTGGGCTCTTCTCTTTCCCTCTTTTGTCAAGTTCAACAACAAACTAGGGAGACTGGATTGGATCCAGATTTCCCAACAATGTCACCTTTGATATTTGGGGCTTAGTAATATCTCTGACCTCAACTCATGTACACTAATAGCACTGTCCTGCTCCTTTGCAAGTTGAGGCCACCAAAAGTCTCTCTAGGCAAATGCCCCCTAGAGACACTGCCACCTTTGGTTCAGAAACACCATTTGAGAATCAGGATTACAAGGATGTGGCACATATACCTCCACCTGCCCGTTCTGAGCTCTTGATAGACATTGCTAATCTATCCTATTCTGCTAAATCTAGATAGTGCCTCAGAACCCTCCACAAGACAGCAATCCAGGCAGCCCCCAACCAGCCACAATGGTGCTTGCAAGGAGCCCTTTCCTCCTGTTACTGGATGACTGTCAACACCCTTCCAGCCCCACTATTTCAAGACTTGTTCCCACTTGATTTCATGTATATTTAGTGAGCTCACTTTCTCCTCTAAATGACTCTGAGCAGAAATGTTCTCAAGGCATGAATGAGGAGTCCCAGGCCAAAGCAGGAAAAATGCCTGCCTGTACTACCACCCCCCAATGTTTTGTCCTTCCTGTGGACCTCCTGCTTACTTGCTGAGGCCTTTAATGGCCTTTCCCCCTGGCTGTGGATTGCTAGCCTCAGCAGCCATCTTCTCCAGGATGTGGCTCTCTTCCATGGCACTCTGGACCTCTGGAGGGGAAAGGGTGTCAACCAACTCTCAGCCAGATGGGGACAGTTGCCAAGAGGAGATGGCAAATATCACCTGGTCCTTAGAGGAAGAATGGGACTCTCCACTGGACGTGAAGAAACACAGGGCAAGCAGATCAGGCAGAGGGTGTGGCAAGGACAAAGATAGGGAAGGAAGTGGGTGGAGGGGGGAGTGCAGAGACCGTGGGAGTTTGGGGACAGGGATGTTGAGGCAGGGCCGAGTGAGGAGAGAGAGGAAGGGAAGAAGGAGGGAGAGGGGCAGGGAACAGACCAGGGGTAAGGGCAGCGAGAGTACAGTGAGAAACCTTGCTAAAGGGTGAGGAGGCAATATAGAACATTATCATGGAGACCTGGAAAGACAGCATAGTAAGTGACCAGAACAACTCTGGGCGCTGGTTACAACAGGTTTGAGCCTGCACCAAGAGAGACTGATTCTCAGGACTGGGGTGTCCAAACCTCAGATGATACTCTGTTAGAAACACCCCCCACCCCACCCCACCAGAGCCACAGGCTAATTCCCAGAGAGAAAGCAAATACTAAGCCACCAATGACCTCTTGCACATAAACTCAACTATTTCATGGAGCTGGGCTCGGGGTGAAAAACGCGTCACAGTTCCTAGAGGAAGTTACTCTCACATATCACTCAATCCTGCCAGGGAAGAGCTGGTCACCTTGTTTGTGTTTCTCTACACAGACAACATAGACAGGTCACAAGACTTGCCTTAGTCACACAGCAAGTTGTCAGAACTGGGACTTGACCCAAACCTGTCACCTCCACAGCCCAAACATGGGCACCAGCCCCTTCCACTAAAGTGAAGGAGGGACTGGAAAGGAGCAGGATTTCTCACTCCACCTCTGACTTGAGGGAATTTGGGAGGTTGGCTCATTTTCTCTGGGCCTCCACTTCCCCTTCTGTAGAATGGAAGGCCAAGAGTAGTTTGCTGCTTCTAGACTGGCTTTGCAGATCGTAGATGTTCAAGCCCCACAGACTTGGGAAATCATTACCTATCACCTGCCCCACATCCCCCTGGCCCCAGCCCAGGGCCCACCCACTCACCATGGTTCATAATGTCCATGCCCAACCTTAGAAGAGCCCCAGGGTCAGCTCGGGTTCCAGCCAGCAGGCCGCAGAGGACCAGGCACAGGATCCACAGCATACCTCCACCTGTGCAGAGCGCATGGGGTCACTCCAGGGAGTGTACTCTCCATAAATTCCCTCTCCCTATGGACATAAAGCAATGTCCAGGCTGCACTGCCATATGGGTAGTGGGAGGGCCAGCTGCAGATCTGTATGAGTTCACATGCAGCTCAGCGGCCACAGTGCTGGACCCAAAAGGGAACTCCCACCCATCTGCCTCAAGGCGTTTGCCCTGCAGTGTGCACATGGCCACCAAGTACCTCACTTACTCCAGCCCACCCTCACTTACCTCTGGAGTCCAAAATTCCAACTCAGCCCCTGGAAGTCCCCTGAGACATAGTCTTGCCAATGGGGAAACTGAGAGACACAAGAGGCCTCATAGCCAGAAAATGGCAAGCTGAGTAATGACCTCCTATCTTGGTCCCTCACTGTTCTCAAGAGAGCCATGCTCTATACTGGCCCTCCAGGAATCCTGCCCTCCACTTACCAGCTCCTGAAGTTCTCCCAGCAGGGGCCAAGTGTGTAGTTCTCGTTTGAGCTATGACTGAAAAGGAATCAAGAAGAGGCCACACAGCTGGCCTGTGTCTGCCTGGAGAGGGAGTACCATCTGGACTCACTACAGCACACTCAACCTGCCACTCTCCTGACCCCCCCCGCCAGACCTCCCCTGGGCATATCTTCCCAGCCCAGATATGAGCTTATATCCATTCACTCATTCTTTCATGTATTTGTTCATTAATTCATCCATCAGTTCATCTATTCACTCCTATGTTCATTTGTTCACTCATCCGTTCATTCATACATTTATTTGTTTATCTAGCCATTCATCTATTCATTCACTCTCACATTCAATCCTCCACACACTCATTCCTTCACTCATCCATTAGTTCACACATTCACTCATATATTCACCATCTACTCATCTGTTCATCCATTCATCCATCCGTTTATTCATCCATCCACTCATCCATTCCTTCCTTCCCTTGTCCATCAGTTCATACATTCACTCGTATATTCACCATCCACTCATCTGTTCATCCATTCATCCATCCATTTATTCATCCATCCACTCATCTGTTCCTTCCTTCCTTCACTTGTCCATCAGTTCATCCATTCACATATTTAGTCACCCATCCTCTCATCCAGCTCCAGCTTATGACACACTGCCACAGGGTGGCCCCAACAGACAGTCCTGCCACTTCTGGATCTGAAAGTCAGGAGGGCAAGTCGATGAGAAGGGTTAGAATAACAAAGTGGTCAGAGGACAGCTGAGGAGCCCGGGGCCCAGAGGACGAAAAGAGGCGGAGTCTGCAGAGCAGCCCTATAGTCTCTAAGATATTGAAACCTATCCAACTGCTGTCCCCATTATTTCTAAAACTATGCGGGCCCAGGGGTTCCCCAGCCCCTGTGAATCACATGTGTGTGCCCAAGCAAGCGCTCATGGCTGACACTCCAGGGCGAAGCTCTCTGAAAGTTGCTGCAAGGCTCTGTGCAAGGACAAGGGAGCTCTGAAAAGTCCCCTCCAATCTCGCCCAGCCCACAGGTGGGCAGACAGCCCTGCCAGAAGACTTCCCAGGCCAGCCACACTTCACCGCTGGCTCACGCAGCGTTTTCACCATTTTAGAACAAAAAGGCCATGCTGTGTTCCCAGGAGACATCAAGATAACCGGATTCTGGTTTGGGTTGCACTTTTGCCTGAGCTCTGCCTCCCTTTTACAACCCCTGCCCTCCACCCACCTAGTCTGCCTGCCCTCAAGGGCTCCTTTCAGCCCTCACCTCCACCATCAGCAAGCTTCCTCTCCTGCTCCCAGCCTCAACGACCTCAAAACCAGTAGGAACTAACCACTGTGCTGCCCCTGCTGCCCACCCCAGCCCTTGAATGCCCAGCAGAGCTCTCAGCTTCCATAGCTCAGACTAGGCTCCCCTCCTTCCTCAGTCTGGGCCCCTGAGCCACAGAGGCCGGCTGACTCTGCTGGCCACTTGGTTACTCTAAGACCTGTATGTCTGAAGACAGCAGTGTTCAGGGGTTACCTGTGAAGGAGAGGATGAGACAGCGGACAAAGACATAGAGATGAGCCCTACCCACCCCCATCTGCTGAACAATGGCAGATAAGTTCCTTCTCCGCCTGCAGCCTCAGCTTTCTCATTTGTAAAATGTCGGTTCTGGATGAGACACTCAGGGAAGAGCCACAGATGGGGGACTGTCCTTACCTTGCCAAGCTTGGGGAAGTCCTGCAGCTGACTGCCCCCTGCCTCCAATCCTGTGACGAGGAAACCCTTATATTCTGGAGCCTGATTAGCTGCTTGGATAATTAAGGGCTTAATAAGGGACAGATAATTATCTAGAGTCACAGAGAACAGGAGACCCAGAGCTCACATGAGCATTTGTTCTGTTCCAACATAAATAGCACAGGAGATGAAGGTGGCTGGGGAGCCCAGGGGCTGCACTAAAACCAGTATTTAGGGACAGATGCGACTGTCTCAGAGGACATCAGTGCCCCTGATATTACTCTCTCTAACTCACACCTTCCCCAAGGCTGAACACACACTACGCACTTTAATCAACACTTATTGAGCACCTGTTGTGTCCCAGACCTATGCAGTGCACTGGGATGACCACGGTGAACAAGACAGTTGGGGTTTCTATCCTGAAATGGGCACTGTGGAAGTCACCAGCACAAGTCCACATCATTCCTGAGGGAGATATGGCAGGTAGAAGCCACTAAGCCGGGGGATAGGACAGATGGAAGGACAGGATGCTGTGGGGACTGGGAGATCCCTGTAAAAGGGATGTTGCTGCTGATGCCCAGGAGAACCATGTCTCTAGTAGGCAGGTGCAAAAGAGATCCTGGATGGACCTGGGGGAACTGTCCCTGAGATTCCCTTCTTGGGGCGGGGTCGGGGGGCTTGAGGAGGTAATGATCAAGTCAAGTATCCTAGAAGGAACCCTCCTGGAAGTCATATGGGTACACGGTAAGGGAGTCCTGTACCCATGAAGGCAGAGATGACTCCAGGGTCACAGCCCTTCACGTGCCCACCTTCAACTTTGGTCCCCAGGAGTTTCTGGGAAGGCCTAGCCTGGGGACACTTCAAGGGTCTCTATGCTTGGTGAACAATCCAAAGAGCTAATGGGGCCTGGGGTCTTCCTGTTCCCCCCACAGGGAACCCACAGTCTGGAAGTTGGCAGGAACCACTGTGCCCATGGGCCTTGAGTAGATGAGACCAACTGAGGTCATAGCAGGGTTGATACAAGGCAAGAGCCAGCTCCAAGCAGCCTGGCCAGGCTCCACCTTGATCTGCAAGGAGCGGCAAGCATCTCTCTGTCCCTACCACTGCACCACACGCACTGAGTCCAGATGTCTCAGTCTCCTGAGCCCACAAAACACTCACTGTCCCTTGGCCAGACTAAGTACTTGGGAAGGTGCAGGGGGACAATGAAAGGATGTCAGTGTGGGGAGACACAAGAAGCCCCTTTACAGGGTTAAGGGATCTGAAACCCGATCCCAGCCCCTGTCCTCCCAAGTCATGTCACTCTGGCAGCTCTCTCTATCTCCATAAGCTATGGTTTCCACCTACCTAAGGGCAGAACTCTGTGATCCAGACAGTGATAAATGACTGTCTCTTGGTCATCTCAGTTGGGCCAGAGTCAAAACTAACCAGTGAGGTAAACACTTGGACAATCTCCCCCTTTTTACACATAGAGAAACTGGCTCAGAAAGGCCAAGTCATTTGCCCAAAATCACACAGCAAATGAGTGTCCTGGCTAGGGGTTGCCTCTGCATCCAAGAGACCATCCAAGACACACCCAGGGGGCTCCGGCCCACCTTTCTGGCATCCCTTCACTGTGTTCTCTGCCAGGACCCTTACAACTGTCTCATCACTGCTCCAAGTCCAGCCACCCTTCTCAGTCAGTGGGACTTCCTCCTCCAGAGAGCGTTCCTCTATCTTCCCCCTCCCTCCTCTCAGACTCCTGAGACTCAGCAACCTCTTTCCTTCCCCTCAAGCCTTCAAGGACCCAGCAAGGGTGATTCAAGCCCAGCAGCCCCCATCCACCCCAGATGACTCCACACGTGGCTCCAGCACAGATGTGTGCAAGCAATTCACCCCTTGCAAAGTTATTATGCACCCGCTGTATGCTGAATTCTGGGAAGAGTCAGAGTGGAGAATCAAGTGTGCAAGAAGCCCCGACTATCTAGCTCATCTACTCCAATAATCACAGACTGCAGTTGAAGGGCATCAGAGTGACCTGGAAAGAGACTTGAGGACTAAAGGACAATACACTGCAGGACCCGTCCTCTGTGGCTAGGCGAGGCCACATCACAGCTAGTGCCCAGGGATATCAGACTCTGGTGAGCATAGCCACAGAGAACAGAGTGGCAGCCAAGGCCTCAGAGGAGCTGCGCAGGGTACAGGTTGAAAGTTAAAAGGGGACCATGCAGGGGGACAAATGGCATGTTTGTCAAGGAGCCAGACCTGAGCTGCCCTCTGCTTCATGGTATCGTGCAGCAATTTGCCACCACTCTGCTCTGAGGAGCCCATCTGTGCTGAGCTGTGGACCTCCTCAGTCTCCACACCATGATGAGGCTCCCTGCTGGGAGTGCCTATTGATGCTCTGTGGTTCTCTCTTCCAGCTGGCCCCACACTACCACATTCACCACACCTCTCAGCAGCCAGTGCCCAGAGGCACCTGGCTGAGATGCTGGCACTTAGGGATCAAGCCAGCTCCTTTGGGGAGGCCATGAGCATCTTTCCGGATGTGAGAGTTTGACTAGTTTTATCCTCTTCCCCTCCAAGGAACATGTTATAGAACCAGGTACATCATGAATACAAAGACTGGCAGGAAGGAAGGAATAATGGACTAGGCAGATTGATAAATTGATAAGAAGGAAGATGATGGATAGGGAAGGGAGGGAAAGAGGAGTATTTAGGTAGATGAATGGATGGGTGGATGGATAGATGGATGGATGGATGGATGGATGGATGGATGGATGGATGGATAGATGGATAGACAGAAGGGCGAATGGCTAAGTAGATGGGTGAGTGAACAGGTACATTATGGATGGATGGATGGGTGGGTGGATGGATGGATGGATGGATGGATGGATGGATGGACAGATGGATGATTAATGGATGGACAAATGAATAGAAGTACATATGAACTGATAGGTGGGTAGATGGATGGATAGTTGTATTAGTGGGTGGATTGGACTGGGCAAGGTGGCACACACCTGTAATGCCAGCTGTTGGAAAGGTAAGGCAAGAGGGAGCGCATAAATTTAGTGCCAACCTGGACTAAATATTACAATAAGGCCCTGTCTTTAAAACAACAAAAATACAGGTGGGGTGGATAGATGGAAGGATGAGTAAATGAAAGGAAGGGAAGAGGATGCTGGGCAGGTTGGATCCTGCATACTGAGTTCATGATCTTTCTCTATGTCATTAACTTCCTTACAGGCTCAGGCTGTGTTGTGGCTTGAATGTAAACTTTCTAAATGTCCCCCACTCTCAACACCCATAGGCTCTTGTGTTGGAACACTTGTCCCCAGCTGGTGCTGTTTGGGAGGGTATGCAACCTTTGGGTCATGGTGCCTGGGCCACTAGGAGAATGCCTTGAAGGTTATGCCTGCCGTCAGTTCCGATGCTCTCTGTTCCCTATCAGCCACCTCGTGAAGAAATGACAGCTCCAAGCTTCTGTCACAACAGGAGCTGCTCTTATCACCACGCCTTCCCTGCCATGATGGGCAAAGTCCCCTGAAACCTGAAGCAGAGTCAAACTCTCTTCCATAAGTTGCCTCTGTCACGTCTTCCCTCGCAGTGAGGAGAGAAGCCACCAACACAGTCATAACTCTCCAAACCCCAACCACCCAGCTTTGGGAAGAGCCTACACATAAATGTTGAATTGATAAATTAATTAAACTGAGCAAACAACCCCCCCCCCCAAACTAAAAGGCACACTGTCTTGAGTGAAATCCCAAGGGAGGATTTTGTAGCCTGCCCTTCTTACTCTTTCATCCAGACTCCCTCTCATCACCAAGATGGAGCTGAGTCTGCTCACTCTGCCACCCTTCAGTCCACAGATGACCTTGCAAGAGGTGGGTGGGTGGAGTAGCACCATCCTGTCCCAAGGCTTTGCTGGCTGATGTTGAAAATCCAGGCACCTTCTACTCCCCCTGAGGAAACACACAGAACATGAGCTCTGTGTTCAGCCAGGAAGGAATTGTGGCTTAGAGATTAGCCTATCAGGGAGAAAGATCACAAGGCTTTCACTTGCAGGTACTGAGTCCCCTGCTCTGTCCAGTCCATGCTTCAGTGCGTCACTGCTGGATCTCAGAAGCTCTCCAGCGAACAAGAATTAGACAGGTGTCTGAGAGCAGAGTCCAGAAACGGATCTTGCTTCCTAGAACAAAAAACTTGCTCATGGCGAGAAAGCCAAAAATGGAAAGGGTGCCTGAAAAAGCCGTGAACTTTTCACCTGAAATTTTGGAAACAGGGACAAGAATGGGCATAGGGGATGCTGGTAAATGGAGGGGAGACCTGGGCATATTCTCCAGATGCTGGGAAGATCACAGTCCTAGATCTTTCCGACTCTGGGACTCAGCGTGTGTCCCCTTCCTCACTAGACGTTAGTATCTGCATCCATCAGAAGGAACTCAGAGCCTGCCTGCCTCCCTCCCTCCCTGTCTCACAGGGGTCATCTGAGCCTCTAATAACAAGACAGGGAATGCCGCCACCAGTCACAGTGCCTGAACATGTGCCCACTCATAACCTCCAGCCCATCCTTGTCACTCTCCAGGGTCCTCTTTCAGAAGAGGAGCCTCCTGAGCAAGGAGGGAGAGCCATGATCCGCAGAGATGGACTCCCATCCTCCTCTCTGGGGCAGCTTAGGGGGCTCTGAAGGTCGCCAGCCCGGGGCTGCACACGCAAAGCTGGCCTCAGGCACACAGCGTCGGTTGGGAGTTGCAGCTCAAGAGAAGACATTTAATGCTGAAGTAAGCAGGTCTGCACAGCCTGCAGCCAGGAACCTCTTCCCCTGAGAAGGGTACAAGAAGGAGGGAGGAAGCAAGAGAGAGACCCAGGTATCCAGCAGAGATTAAGTAGCCCAGAAAGGCAGTCTGGCTTGCTGATGATGACTCTACACGGCTCTGCCTCAGGGTCCCCAGGCTTGGGGAAAGAAAGCTCTTGAATAGCTGGCTCTCCTCATGATCTTGCTCAGCACTGGTAGGCGAGTCCACTGGATATCACAACATAGCCCTGGAAGACCAAGAAAAGTATAGGCTAATTCAGAGGCCTAGGGGGGACTCCTGACAGCCCCTTCAACCTGTTTCTGGGTAGTGTTCTCATCAGGAGAGGCCATCACCTCACTGGCCCTCAGTCTCTTACTACTCTGTCACTTAAGTAGCAGCATTTGCCAGGCAATGGTGGTGCACATCTTTGATCCCAGCCCTTGAGAGGCAGAGGCAGGTGGATCTCTGTGAGTTGAGTACAAGGATAGCCCAGTCTACAAAGAGAGTTCCAGGACAGCCATGGCTGTTACACAGAGAATCCCTGTCTGAAGAAAAAAAAAAACAAAAAAAAAAAAAAAAACAAAAAAAAAAGTAGCAGCACTCACCTCACAAGGCTACGGAGGGAGAGTCCTCAAGGGGCAGGGCAGCATGAGATTGACACACACGCTCTATGCTCCGGGCATAGAGCTCATGCCATGGCTGGTCCATGACCAAGAGTACAGAACCACTGGGTTCCTTCTCCAAGCCCCAGCTTCCCTAGCCCAGCCAGGTACTCCTGTACCTCACGTGCTCTCCACACTACACTACTGAAATCTTCACTTCTGCGGCTGCTCACCATTCCTTCATCTTTCATCTGTCCATCCAACCATCGGTCCCTTCATTTCTCAAGCCTCCACTGAACCTCTGCCACATGCCAAACCCTACGGAAGATGCTGAGGATTCAACAGAGGACAAGTGAGACCCAGTCCCTGGCCATAGGTAGCTCAGGGTCAAGGGTTAGTGATCTAGTCTAGGGATCATTAGCCTCATGTGGCTAACACAACTAATTTTTTTATTTTTTTTAATTAGGAGAGGGGAGAAGAGACCTCAGACTAGCCTCAAACTCTCTATGTAGCCAAGGATGATCTTCTGATCCTCTTGCCTCCATCTCCCAAGTTCTAGGACTGCAGGCATGTACCATTAGAGCCTGCTAAGTTTTTTTAAAAAATAAAATTCAGGTCTTCACTGGCAGAGTCCCATTTCAACAGTCCCATGTGCCAAGTGACAACTTTGGACAATGCTGATTCAAGTCATTTCAAAGAACTCCATCATGCTGGGCTCAGTCATGGAGTGTGTCACCAACAGTCCTGACTCCTCTGTGTTTTGTTTTGACTGTCCCTCTTTTTTATCCTTTTTTTTTGCATGTCTATGTCTGTGTGTGGTGTACATACATTGCATACATTCACGTTCACGTGTACGGAGGCAGAAAGTTGACATCAGATGTCTTCCTCAATTGTTCTCTGCTTTATTTACCAAGGTGGGATTCTTGCCAAACCTGGAGCTCACATCTGACTAGTCTTGCTAGCCAGCTCACCCTAGATATCCTCTGTCTCTGCCTCCTGGGTGCTGGGATTGCAGTTGGGTTACCGCACCTGACCAGTGTGAATCCTGGGGCTCTAAACCAGAGTCCTCACACCTGCCCAGCAAGCGCTTATCTACCGAGCCATCTCCTCAGCCCCTAGACTACCCATCTTCATGACAGTGGATCATCAGAACCTTGAGGCCACCATTTTTAAAGAACCAGGGGGAGCATCCTCCCTGAACAGACACTGAGAAGCCCCACTTTGGAAGTTTGTCCCATTTCCTGTCCTGTGCTCAGTCTTGTTGAGGGAATTTGCTCTGAGTTCCCAGGCGAGACAGGAAGAGATTATAGGGAGTAACCCTGGCTGTGTCAAGATGAATTTCCTCCTGGGGCCTACTATTCAAGAACCAGGGACAAAAATCACAGAAGGCTGAAGAAGTTGCTAAGTTCACCCACCCAGCTGCAGAGTTGCCTGCCAGGGTGCAAGGAACCTCTCTCTACCATTCACCTTAGACACCAACGGGCCACGCCCATGTCAGGACACAGGATCCTGAAACAGTTGAAGACTTGAAGTCTCTGGTGTGAGGTGTGATGAGAAAGGGAAAGCCCCTCCCACCATGGTCTCTGGGGTCCTGACTCCTCCATCTCATTGCAGTTAAGGTCTGTTGTGTGGTCTTGGAAGATGCAGGGTGAACTCCCAGAGGGGTGACGCTTCCTCCCCTCTAAAGAGACTTTAATCCCAGCACTCGGGAGGCAGAGGCAGGTGGATCTCTGTGAGTTTGAGGCCCGCCTGGGCTACAGAGTGAGTTCCAGGAAAGGCGCAAAACTACACAGAAAAACCCTGTCTCGAAAAAAAACAAAGAGAGAGAGAGAGAGAGAGAGAGAGAGAGAGAGAGAGAGAGAGAGAGAGAGAGAGACTCCTCCTGGCCACTCAACAGCTCTCACCTCACAGACGGAGACCTCAGGGTGGACATAGTGGAGATTGAGCACGCTGGGAAGGACAATCCCCATGCCCAGGAGAGCTGCAGTGAGGCAGAAGTATCTAAGTTAGTCAAAAGGAAGAGCCCCACCTGCACCAGCCCTGTGCTCCCAGCTTGTGAACACTGTGAGATCTAGAGTGGGAGGTGGGGTCACCCTCACAGCACAGAGGGGAAACTGAGACAAGATCAAGAGACCACGTATTAGCTACACAAATACGTTCCAAGAGGCAGAGGCAGCAGGCCCCCAAAAGCCACCCCCTTAGTCTTTGAGCCTGAGAGGGCTTGGGGAATGGGACAGGCACAGAGGGTGTGGGCTCAAGAGGGCACCAGAGAGGCCATAACAGTAGAGAGCAGGACTCACCATTGAGGTGATCCAGCAGGGGTTTCTGGAATGCAGTGCTTATGAGTGTATACACATGATCCATCTGCAGCCACGGCCATGAGACCAACCGCCAGAAAAGATCAAGAGAACGCAGTTAAACATACAGATGGACAAACATCAGAGGTACAGGAAGAGGAGGGTAGATCTCCCACATCAGCTGAACCTTAATCACATCCCCAACTGGATCAGCCTTGGAGGTCAGGCAGCCCAGGGACAGCTCTGGCCCTCACACCAGAGTTACCAACAGCAGGGCTGACCAACAGACTGCCTGATGACCGATGGTAGTCAGGCGGGCAGACTGGCAGCTGGGCGGAGAGCTTAGGCAGACTAACTTACATCCCATGGATGCATGGGGATAAAGGAACATGTGTGTGGTGGCAAGCACCTGACCATGTGACATGATGAAGGACTAGCCAGTGCTAGCCGTCCCACTGTCCAATGAGCTCAGACTGAGGGCTGAGCTGATGAATCGATCACTTGCCCACAGGCAGAGAGACAGGCAAAGAAGTGGGGACAGATGGAGGGTAGGTAGGTCCCTGTCCCCAGGCATCCCAGGGAAGCTATGGTGGCACTGAGGTATGTGTCCTTCTCACACTTCCCCGTCCCTTCCCAAGGCTTAAGGCAGCCCAGTGTCCCACTCACATCAATGGAGCCCACATTGGAGTTGACCACAGAAAGCTGGACCCCCCTGAAAGAAAAGCAAGGGGTGGGCTCAGGGTGGGCCAGCTTCCTCTGAAGGTCTCATCACTGTGTGTGAGAGCACTCTGAGGCTGCTGGGTCAGAAGGCACACTTACCCCAGCAAAGATGTGGTCCCCCGAAGCTTTGCCTTGGACACGGAGAGCTGAAGGTTCAGGTTCACCCGCTGAGTACGTGAGGAGAGTCAGAAGATGCATTGTGGCGCCTTCTGCCCCTCCCCCACCAGGGCAGACCACACATGTTTATGGAGCTGGCTAAGTGTCAGGTTGTGACTTTACAAGCAACTTTACAATATAAAGAACAGGGGGGGGGTCCCTTCCCTTCTTCCCTGTGGGGACCCTTCAGAAGTAACCAGACAGGAGCTTTCCAGAAAGTGGAGGCTGCCACAGAGGCAGAGAGTGATGGGGGCCTTCTTACACAGGGTAGCCCAAGAAGACTGCTCTGAACAAAGCTTCAACACTTGAGCTAAGAATTGAAAATGAAGAACAACCACACCAAAAGCAAAGGAAGAGGGCTCTGGGCAGAGGGCTCCACATGTGCCAAGGTCCTGAGGCAGGATGTCCTGGCATGCTCAAGAGACAGATGTGAACGAACAAAGTGAATGAAGAGAGCACCAAGCACGTAAGGTCTCGAGGAGCACGACCCCAACCCAACCAGTCCAGTCCGGGCTGGCCCGTCACTCACCACATCCAGGGAGAAGAGGAATAGCAAGGCCGAGCTGGGGGACGCAGCCAGGACCTCTACAAAGGGCCGCAGCTGCAGAGTGGAGTTGTCGGTGTGGAGTGTGGCCACGGGCGTGGCACCCAGCTGCACCTTCAGTACCACGGGCACGGGTTCAGGGAACTGGCGGGCCACCTGGGGCATCAGACGGGGAGACAGAGAGGGCTGTACAGGCTCCTGGTTGTCAGTCTCCCTTGGTGGATACTGATAAGCCATCACCCTCTAATTCATGACTGAGCTCAGAGGGAGGTCCAGCCCGGGCCTCTGGACCAGACTTGAGCTCCTCAGAGGGGATTCTGCAGCTGGTGTTTTGCTTTGATCTCAAGTCAAGATTTTGCTGCACACCCTGGCTGGCTTTGAGCTAGTGATCTTCCTGCCTCCCAAGTGCTGGGATTACAGGCATATGACACTGACTCTGAGCTAGATCTTACAGGCAGCCAGGAAATAAGAAAGAGAGTGAGATGGCCCAGCAGACGCCCTGCAGGCAGAGAGAAGCAAGTCCAGCTGCCTGGGATGGGTGGTCCTTAAGCTCAGGAGAAAAGGTCAAAGGGCAGGTGCTGACACCTCCCACCCCCGCCTTGAAGTAGTGGAGCCCATAAAAGCCCCACCCAATCCCTGAGCCTCTGGCCTACAACGAGCAGAAATGTCACCCACCTCAGGGATGAGCTGGCCCAGCGTGGAGGTGTTCAGAGGGTTGTTCTTTGAATTCTGAAATCAGTCCCCATCATGACAGGGTTTAAGGCAGTTTCACAGTCAAGGCCACAACTTGGCCTTATGGATAGAGTTCCTTACCCATGGGTTCCTTCCAAGGGCCATCCAATTGCCCCAACTCTAGCTGCCCACTGCCCATGACTCGACATCCACAAGATGTCCCCAAAATAGTCCACGAGGCACCCTGCCACAGGACCTGGGTGACAGATCCAGCCCTCACCAGCTGCCCTGTGATGTCCAGGTTGAGGGAACCAGCCTTTTGCAGCATCAGGAGGGCACAGTCAAACAGGTGCTGGGAGAGCCCCAAGGTTGCCATGGCACTTTCATCACCCAAAGGCCATGGCAACACAAAGGGGTGAGCACCATGCAGAGGCAGGAGGATGGGCTTGCCAAGCAGGAAAAGGATAGCCTGGATAAAGGCAGGGGCGCATATGCAGGGCATCAGGAACAGCAGGCCTGTAACAGACCCAGGGCTCCCAGGCACCAGCCTAGCAGTGAAGACTTAGGCCGCGCTCCCACCTGGAGTACCAGCCACTTTCTTCCCTTCACCTTCTACCCTCTTAGGATTCTTCCAGGACACCAAGGACACCAGCACCAGACTAACCTGGAGGTACTTACTCTGACATCCATAGACATGTAGTTACTGGTGACAGTGGGCATGCTGGTCACCGAGTATCGGATCTGGGACTCAGGGCCCACCGGACTGAGTCCTTCATGAAAACAGAAAAGCATTGAGCATCAGTCCCTCACTGGACCAGCAAACAGCTACCAATGACCTTTCTCAGGCACAACTAGGCTACAAAGTCATAAGGCCAGCTAGGCCTCCTTTGAAGGCATGTGCCCAAATCTGCTACGTGCACCCAGCCTGTTGACTGATGAAGACACAATTCTAACAGGTATGTTTGCTAACATTCCCAATCAGTGAAAGACTATGGAATCCAAATTACGGAAAAAGAGGCTCAATCCAGGCACAAGTACCATCTAACGGAGGCAAGAAGGATGCACAGACAAAAAGAAGTTTGCCACTGATCAGCCAGAAAGCGACTTCTGCTCTCTCTTTTCTCATCACCGCAGAGTTCACCAAAGTTATTTCACTGTAGGCACAGTGTGGTCAGTTCCTTCTTGCCCGAGACTGCACACACAAGTCAATCCTCTCCCAAAAGCTTTGGCCTCTCCTCCTGAACACACATCTCCTTCAGGAACTCCAACACCAGAGCAAGGACATCTAGATCTAACTTCATACAGAGCCTCAAGGAAGCTCTCAGGGAAGCACAGCCAAGAGGCCTGGGCTGTGAGTCTACTCACAGGTCAGAATACTCTGCCTTTGAAGAATTCAAAGGTAATCAGCACATCCTCAGAGATGGCTGCAAGTATGGCAGGCCAGAGTTCAGGGTTAGGAGAGCCTAACTCAGCCACAGTTCTACCCTCAAAGTCCTGGATGACCCAGGGTTTTTCCATTGTTCTATTTATTTTTTATGTGTATGGGTATTTTGCCTGCTTACATGTCTATGTGCCACATGCGTGCCTGGTGCCTGTGGAGGCCAGAAGAGGGCATCATGTTGAATTCCCTGGAACTGGAGTTACAGACAGTTGTGAGCTGCCATGTGAGTGCTGGAAATTGAACTCAGGTCCTCTAGAAGAGCAGTCAGTGCTCTTAACTGCTGAGCCATCTCTCCAGCCCCAGTGGCCCAAGTCTTCAGTGATGTAGTTACGTGTGGACTCACATGTATATTTTGAATACCTATTCATATATATTTATATACCCATTCATTATAAAATATCAATTATGGGTTTGTCTTATGTACTTTATATAGTTTGTATATTTAATAGTATGTATGAAAATAGATTGCATATTAAAATAAAGACATATTGATAAGTATATATCTCCCTTCAGCTTTGTTTTCCAATTGTCTCAGCTGGATTTAATTTCATTTTCACTAATATTTTGAAGATTTTTTTATTGTGAAAGCAGCATAGTGTGGCTCCCTTCCCTGTCTGTCAGTGGGTCTCACAGTTTGGAGGCAGGAGGAAGGGGCAACAGGAAGGGATTTGGAGACTGGTGGACTGTCCTGTCTCCTGAGTTACCTGTCTCTGTATTTGTCAACGCTGTGGACACTACAAAGGTCAAATTGCTGCATGTTTAAAACTGAACAAAACATTAAGGTCATGGTGGATATTTAGAAAATATAGCCGGGCAGTGGTGGCACATGCCTTTAATCCCAGCACTCCGGAGGCAGAGACAGGCGGATCTCTGTGATTCCGAGGCCAGCCTGGTCTACAGAGTGAGTTCCAGAACAGCCAGCACTACACAGAGAAACCCTGTCTCAAAAAAGAAGGAAGGAAGGAAGGAAAATAAAAGAGAGGTAGAAAATATGGCCCAGGATCCCAGGTGAACTTTTTTTTCAATATTTTCTTATACCACAGTAAAAGACACTTTTGTTACACAGCCTTCTGGAGACATGTGGCTAGCTGACACGCCCCTTTGATTTGTGCTTTTTAATGGACTCTAAATATCTGAGGTGATGGAATGTTAATGTACTTGACTGAACTAATCCCTATTATACCCACAAATTAGGGCATCACTTTATATACTGTAAATACATACAGTCCTACATCATCAATTTACAATACAAATATTTTTTCAATAAAATAAAGAAATCACAGCTTCTCTCACTTCACACTCTGGGTGTGCATGACTCACATAATCATCCTCCAGGGCTGGCCACTTGGAGTCCCTTACTAGATTTATTTTTATTCCCCAAAGACAAAGGCAAGAGTTGATCTTTGGGATAAACACAAACACAGGGCACCTGAAGGTAAGCCTGCTGAGGAAGGAGGAACACACACTTGCTTATTAAGCCCGCCAGGCCCTTAACCCATGCTGCTTCATAACATCAACACATTCAAAACCTGGGAATTCTCATCCCTGTTTTCTGGATAGAAAGGTGTGGATGAGTGACTTCCCTAAGGTCTATAATTCCAATGTGTGCCCTTTCACTCCAATTACCTCAGCTTCTTGCCACCTCCTATTTAAGGTAAGATGGCGTTTGAGTGGAGAAGGGAACCAGGAAGTCAAGGAGACAAGATAACTCTGAACTGGCCAGACCAGTGGATAAATTGTGAGGAGGGAAAAAGCAGCATGGGCCTGTTCCTACAGAGGACGTGGCCCTAATCCTCTACTTTCCCATCATAACCTGGGGTTGATGACAGCAGAGCCGAGCTACTAAAGATCCCACTGTGAGAAAAGTCAGGCCCTGCCCTATGTCCCTGGAATAACCCCAGCCTCCGGGTCCCCTGATCCCCTTACCCCCACCCCTCACACTTTCCCAGCTTGTATCAACTGAGCATCACTGGGGCAGCTCCAGCCTGACAAGACCAATCGCAGTACCAGGGAAAGGACACCAGGGTCAAGGCAGCACTGGTGGGTACCAAGCAGGTGCAGCTTCAAAATTGCCCATGGGGAAAGTGATAAAGCCCTTGGTAAGCCTCAGACCGAATGGTTTGATGAAGGGAGAGGTTGTGTGGGATTTGAAGCAAATAAGATGTCCCCAAGTTGTCACGTAATGCCTTCTGCAATTAGACCTTAAGTACTGATGCCTGTGGCTAAGAAGATGAGACAGGCCTGCTCTCCAGCCTTCGCATCCTACCACAACTAGTCTAGGAAGCCACATGGATACCTTCCCATGTCCTCAAACAGTAGTGCAGGTCAGTGTGAGGACAATGAAGAATACCGGGATGTGACTCATGACAGCTGAGGTTTGTGGGTGAGCACTCAGCTCCTTGCATACCAAGGCATTTCCACCCAGTCTCAAAAAGTGCCCCAGTGAGGAATGGCCACAGTTGTTCACACAGTTCAGCTCGTCAGCCACAACAGCAACAGTAGCAACAACTTTCTTCTTCTTCTTCTTCTTCTTCTTCTTCTTCTTCTTCTTCTTCTTCTTCTTCTTCTTCTTCTTCTTCTTCTTCTTCTTCTTCTTCTTCTTCTCCTTCTTCTTCTTCTTCTTCTCCTCCTCCTTCTCCTCCTCCTCCTCTTTCCTTCTTCCTTCTTTTTCTTCTCCTCCTCCTCTTACTCCTCCCCTGCTCCTTCTTCCTTTCTGCCATTGTCAAGACTTAGAAACCAGAACTAATGATCATGCAGTCCCCAGGGCATGGGCACATATGTGTCCTTTTCCTTTTTGAGAGGGCTGCAGAACCAGCGTACAAGTATCCAGGTAAAGGGCATACATCATACCCACAGCCACCTCATGATAGCCAGGGTGAGCCTTAGGGCCCAGCACCTCCAATGACACACACACCCCTCACCACAGTGGCTAGCCTCCCTGTGATGGTGCAGGAGGGTTCCCCGACTCTGAGGGTCTCTCTCCTCAAACACTGAGACTCTGACATCGAGAATGGCTCTAGATCCTGAGAGTCAATGGGGCTCAGTTTCTCCAACAGCAAGACTCGTTGTTTAAACATGTGGTTTTATTTTGATTTGGGGCAATTTGACCTAAAATTGGTAGATTCTAGAAGCAAAGAGTTAGTTCTGGAATCTGTAGGCTGCCAGGTTCTGTGAATAGTTCTGTGTTTTGGGGAGTCCTAGGTCAGTGGCCTTCCCAGGGTCCTCCTTTTTCTCAGATTAATTGAAAAGAGAACACTATTTATAATCAGAAGCCAACAATGAAGACCACACCACCAGGTCAAAGCGGGGCATCTTTGAAGGTTCTTAAGGCCCATGGGCCCAGCCCTCCCATCCCCTGGGGTCCAGGTCTTACCGATTAAAGTGCCCAAATGGACATTGAGGTCCTGAACCAGGCCAGATACTTGCAAACACAACTGTAACAACAGAGGGAAAGCTGTGTGAGGGCTGTTTAGAGCTGTGGGTGGGGAACAGCCGGGCTGCAGGTCCTTGCCCCCAGAAGCCCCCAGGTGCACAGCAAGCTGGAATCCTCTCCTCTCCTCCTTGAAATGGCTGGCTTCCACCCCTCCTCGGGTGCTGAGGGGGCAAGAAGAGCTGACAAAGGCTGAAGGGCGAGCAAGACACAGGAACACAGCAAGGAGGGGCTGCAAGGCCAGGGTGCTCACACCCTGGGAACATCGCCATCCCCTCTGGGGTGCAAATGACACACACTAGGTAGACACACACACTTCTGCTGCTGCTCCTTATGGATGGGCTGAGTCAGGCCAGGGAAAAAGAGCCTACTCCCTGGCAGTGAGACCTGGGGTCCATGGGTATCATCTCTCAGCAAGTTAGCTGCATGCAATGATCAGACCTTCGATTTCAACCATCATGGCAGACTGGCTCTGCAGGCCCCAGTTCTGAATTCCTCTCCTCCATTAGTACCCTCATCAATGGAGGACCACCAGCCTGTCCATTGCACAGCCCAGGGGGAGGGGCATCAGGTTTGTCTACTTTGTTTGTTTTTAATTTGTCTCCCCAAAACATTTCCCCTACCCCCACCTTCCAACATGGAATCAGGACTACCTGGGAGATTTGCCACCGTCTCCCGAGCTCCCTAAACTCCACCCATTACCCCACTCTTCCTCAGCACTGCATGTAAGCCTCTTTCTTGTTCTCATGAAGAAATTGGAAGTACCCCATGAAGGGCCTTCTATTAAAAAAAATCATTGGTTGAAGTAAAGTTTGAGTGGGGTGTGTGTGTGTGTGTGTGTGTGTGTGTGTGTGTGTGTGTGTTTCACCACCACATACATGGACACACACATGCACAAAACACACATGTACAGTACACTTACATGCATTGAAGCCCATGCACACACATGCACACACATATGCACATCAAGATACAATGCCCCCTCCCCCAGGGCTTGAAGCCCCACTGCTCATGCCTCAGGCCTTCCAAGCTAAGTCGTCTGCCAGAAGTCCCTTACCTTGCTGCTCAGGTCCACTCTGATGTGTTCCTGCACCAGGTCCAGCAGCTCCTGGGAAGTACTGGGGAAGTGGCACAGAAAGTGTCCCTGAGCTCCCTGGGCGTGGCTCGTGGCAGAGCCACACAGACAGCTGGGACAGAAGTCTCTGTCCTCAGCCAGCTGCCCAGAGATCCCATCTGAGACCTTGTCATGCTCCAGATGGTGTTAGAACAGTGGTCCCCACTCCCACAGAGGAAGAGCTTGAGTCTCAGAGAAAGGATCCTTCCTCTCAAGGTTTGGAAGTAGCCAAGATGGTGGTAGCGGGGGCCAGGCTCGGGAGAGACAGATGACAGACACCGGATCTTGCAAAAGCCCCATGTGGCCATGTTCTCAGCCAGCCGGCTCCAGGGCTACTCGGGTGAGTAGGCTTGGAGAGTGGAGCTGGAATCCCTGGTCCGTTTGTCACTTTGGCTCCAGTGCCCTGTGATGTTCTGCTGAGCATCTGCCCAGCACTGCACTTCAGTTTCCCCTCTGAACTAGGGTGAAAGCTGGTGTTCCTCAACAGTGGCCCAGAGGAACTCGTGGCTCTTTGGTTTGATCTCAGCCACAACCCGCTTCACTCTGGGAGGAAAAGCTCGATCTGCGTTTATAGCACCCGGCTCCCTTCTGCAGCCGGGAGGGACCCAGCATGGCTGGATTTCTGTGCTCACTGCTCTCTGGGGGAAAGGCCAAGCTTTGTGGGACTGGTGCACTTCTTTTAGGGCTCCCCAGTGTTCAGCCACCTCAGAGTGAACGAAGCTAAGGAAAGAGCAGGTATAGTGAGGGGGCTCACAAAAAATGGGATGGTGAGGTCTGCCATGAATCACCTGTACTCTGGGCCTCCATTTGCTTCCTGTGGCATGGAGACCCTTACACAGCCCTGCTCAGACACTGGAGCTCATAGAGATGACTCCTATGAAGAGCCAAGAGTGGCGTCCTCAGTTGCAAGTGGCAGCTGCTGTTAGCCTCACATGATGGCTTGAACAGCCACCTGCCACAGAGCTTGGCTGGTCCTACCCGACCTCCCATCCCTGGACTGTCAACCTCTACAGGGAGGGGTGGCCTGTAAGGGCCCCAGCAGCCAGCCCACTTGACCTCATCATTACTAGTTAGTGTGTCCTGGTAACTGATAGAGGTAAGTGGCCAAGACCCAGGCTGTGTGGCATCAGGCAAGTCCCTGGTCCTCTCTGAGCCTCACTGTGCTAAGTCAAAGAACAGGTGTGATGGTGAATCTCCTTGATCCTTTGTGGCCATTGGATGAAGACTTGGGTGAGAAACTCGAGTAATGGCCCCATAGCCTTGGTGTCAGGAACCCTGAGGCCCAGTGCTCCCAGGAACCCACCTGTTACTGCTGTCCAGCATGCTGGCTGGTCTGAAGATCGAAGAGCAGGTAGAGATGCTGAGCACAAGGGTCCCAATGGAATCCCGGGCCACGTGCACATCAGCCAGCAAGGCCACAGGCAACACTAACTCCATGGGCTCCGGGACTCTGCAGGAGGTCAGACCTTAGCCCACCCTGGTGTATGAAGACTGCACAGATCTCCAGGCCTGGGCCATCCCTCTAGAGCCACCAAACTCCACAGTACAGCAGATGAGTATGACTCAGGCTCCTGTGACAGGGCTCTGGGCCAGACACTGGCTAGAGTGAGCCTCAGCTCTCCCTTCTGTGAAATGGGCATGAAACTGGTGGTGCCTACTTCTTAGCACCATGCTGAGCTCTCCAAGACCTAATGTCAATGTACAACTTAAGGATTAAATGCAGTTACGCAGAAGCTGCCTGGCACAGAGAAATAATGATGCTAACACAACTTATTAAGCACCTACTCTGTGCTTTGCACTGTGGAAGAGGCCAGACGCCATAATTAAAGCACCAAATCCATTCAGTTCAACCCTTACCGACCCCTGCAAGGTTCCTCTCCCTTCAGATAAAGAAACTGAGAGCTGGAGAAGCGAAAGCTAGTGAGAACACTAGCTCTATGCCCAGCCACAGAGAGCACCCTTAAAACAACATCTCAGCACTAGGGTCGGGGGGTACCCATGACAGTACCACTAATACCATCACAACACAAAGGCACTCATGCCATCATAGTGCCAAAGAGCACCCACACCATCACAGAGCCATGGAGCACTCATCATGACAGAACTGAAGAGCACCCTAACATCATACACGAAGGAGCACTCATCATCACACACTAAGGAGCACTCACCATCACAGCACTAAGGAGCACTCATAACATCACAACACCAAGGAGCACCCATAACATCACAATGCTAGGGCAAAGCAATAAAGATAAAGGATTCCTTGAAACGTCAATGTACAACTTAAGGATTAAATGCAGTTACGCAGAAGCTGCCTGGCACAGAGAAATAATGATGCTAACACAACTTATTAAGCATCTACTCTGTGCTTTGCACTGTGGAAGAGGCCAGACGCCATAATTAAAGCACCAAATCCATTCAGTTCAACCCTTACCGACCCCTGCAAGGTTCCTCTCCCTTCAGATAAAGAAACTGAGAGCTGGAGAAGCGAAGCAGCTCCACCAGCGGCACAGCCATTGGGGCGGGACTAAGGGCTCCAGGGTTCTCTCCTGTCTCTCTCCCCCCAGAGGGTGGGAAGGAGCATGAGATGTTATTAGCCCCTCCCTTCACTCTTCCCTGGTAGAGACCCTGAAACTCCTGCCCTCCGACAAGGAGACTCACTCACCGAAAGACTTTGACCGTGAAATTGACTGCCGCTGATAAGCGTACCCCCAAACCAGCAATGAATTTCAAGTGGAGGCGGGGCAGGTGGACATCCAGAATCTGGACCCTGTAGGGTTGGAATCCAAGGGACAAGGGAACTCCCATTAAACACGAGTCAGCTCCAGGGAGGTTTCCCTGAGCCAACCCCACATGTTGATGTTATAAAGAAGGACTTTCTGGCGAGTGGACCATAGGTGGGCGAGAGGTGGTAAGCACTCCAGCACAGCAGGCATGCAAGACACCCAGCTGATACAAAGGCAAGCAGAGGGGCCTGGCCTCAGCCAGGGCTTAGCAAGTTGATCATGTGGGTTTCTAGCAGCTTCTGACGATATGCCAAGAAATACAAAATTGGGGAAAGAGACACTGAAATCTCCAGAGTATTCTATCATCACCTTTGGCCCCCAGCAACAGGAAATACCCAGTAAGTGACTCCATGACTTCCTTTTTGCCTAAGTGAAAGTCATTTTCTCCCTGCCCAGTAGTTGGGAGGGGTAGGGTTGGTACGATTCAGACATCAGAAAGTGCCCACTTTGAAATGCCTCATTTTAGCCTGGGGTGACATGCGCCCATGACTATTCCCACTATACGAGCCAACCTTAAGCCTATTGCATTCAGCCACAGCCATCCCGGATATGCTCCTGCTGCTGAAAGCAAGGGTCCTCTGGTCCAAGTGGTTTGGTACCTACCCAGTACATTGTTAAGGTCGTGGCCACCAACATTTAAACAGCACTCCAGACCTACCTCAGGGGTCTCAAACTGGTGGCCCCCAGCTGCCTATTTGTTGACCTGTGCACTGTTCTGGTGTCTTTACGTTTTTGTATTAGTTTCCATCATCATTCACAATTATAGATAAATTAGGCTCAGTATTTCAAGGCCTTGATCAGTGTATTTCAGGAAGCTGAGGCAGGAAGATTGCGAGTTTAAGGCTAGCCTCAGCTACATAGCAAGGCCCTGTCTCAAACAAAACAGGAACAAAAAAAATAAGAAAATTATAGCTGATAGATAGGTAAGTAGGTAGTATGTAAGTAGGTAGATAGATTTCTTGAACACCCAAAACTCTGGCAATAGCCAGTTGGTATCCCCATAGGGATAGGTATAATAGCTACTGTGTTTGAATTTGGGATGTCTCCATCCCTTTGGGGCTTTATGCATTAAGAGGGTGAGCATATAGTTAAGATTATCCTTGTGTTTAAATTTGGTGTCAAGCATATGGAGGAAGATGATAGTCTTACCAAATCTGTGGGCCCCAGGGCCACAATCTGAGCCCCTGAGAGCAGTCTTACCAGGTGACCCCATCTGCCAAGTCTTCTTATAATTTTGCCTGCTGGTGGAAGCCTCTAACCTGGGAAGGCTTCCTCACCTATGGACCCATATGCTCATCTGATAGTCCAGAGCACTATGTCCAGTAGATGGGAGCACTTCATTACGTGGAGTATCTACCAGGGAGCTGGAGCACTCTTGAAAGACTCACTCAGGATCCCCCTTCTGATGAGCCAAAGCACTCACTCCCTTGGCCAGAAGAATATTCCAGCTAGTAGCAGGAGGACTGGAGCACTCTCTCTAGAAGATGGGAGCACTCACCTGGTAGACTGAAGTACCTCACCACTCCGATCCAGGAAATCAGAGACAGTGACCTGCAGGGCCCGCTGGAGAGGGGCTTTCCCGATGTCCGACACTGTGGATCCAGGGCAGGGTGAGGTCAAGTGCCTGGATCCACCAAGCATGGAGAACACATCACCTATCACCTGTCCTGCCCTTCAGGTAGAGGCACTCAGATACCAGATGGAGCAAGCTTGGAGTGGCACATGGGGAGAAGAATGGCTGCTCCATGCAAGCCCACGAGGTGTTCCCTATTCATCAGGTCCTCCATTTCCCACCGCTTCTTCATCCCATTCCTCCAAGACAAAAATCCGTAGCCCTCCTGCGAGTCTCCATCTGAGCCTCAGTTGTACCCAGAGCTTTCCCAAGTCACCAAGCTGAAGGAGCCACCCACCAATCCTGGTCTCTGAGGAGGCATCCCCTGGGAGGAGAGAGGAGGAGCAGTGCTGTGGGATGTTCTGTATGGCAAATGTGTTGCTGATTAGTCAATAAATAAAACACTGATTGGCCATTGGCTAAGCAGGAAGTGTAGGCAGGACAAGGAGGAGAATAAAGCTGGGAAGTGGAAGACTGAGTCAGAGAGACACTGCCAGCCGCCACGATGACAAACAGCATGTGAAGATGCCGGTAAGCCACGAGCCATGTGGCAAGGTATAGATTAATGGAAATGGATTAATTTAAGCTGTAAGAACAGTTAGCAAGAAGCCTGCCACAGTCATACAGTTTGTAACCAATATAAGTCTCTGTGTTTACTTGGTCGGGTCTGAATAGCTGTGGGACTGGCAGGTAAGAGAGATTTGTCCTGACTGTGGGCCAAGCAGGAAAACTTAAGCTACAGAGCAGCTTCATCCTGACCACATGTGCCCCAGGTGCTGGACACAAATCCCAGCTCTGCTGTTCACTGCCAGCGTGGCTGCTCCACGCCATGCTTTCTCTACATGTGCACTGATTACAATGCTCACCTCTCAGAGCCATTGTAAACAGTCAGTGCACAGGCATGCTCCTCATGCTGGTGCTGTGGACCTTTACACTAACAGTAGCTGTCCCCACAGAGTGTTCCAGGTGTGCCGGGTGCTGTTTGGAGCACTTTCGTCTATTCTTATGCCTAGTTTACAGGGAGGTGAAGACATCTGGATGAAGGAGTGTGGCTCTGAACCTGCGGACTTCCACCTCACCTGTACCATTAGGCCCCAGCTAAGTAGACAGTGGAACCCAAAAGAGAGACAATGGTTCTGGAAGAAAGCATGAAATTAAGCCAAAAGGCTAGAACTTGGTTCAGACTCACTAGTGTAGTGAAAAGTCTTTGATCCTATCTGAGCCTCAGTTTCTCCAAGCAAGGAGAAGAAAGGCCATGGTGTACGTGCTCCTGATGCCCGCCCAAGTCTGGCCATCTGTTGCTGAGCTGAGACTCCATCCACAGTGCTCCCTGACACAGGGCCTGCACTCTGGGCTTTGCAGGGTCGAGTGGGTAGGATTCCAGAAGAAGCTACTCATCCAGGCTTGGAAGCACTGTGGGCTGCACAGGCCTTCTGCCAGGTTTCCACCCACAGAGAACAAACACAGGCAGATGAGCCAGGGAGGCCTGGGGACAAAGGAGCCCTGCACAGGGCAAGCAGAGGGCAGGGCAGACACCCCAGGAGGCCATCCTCAGGTCCCTGTCCCAGGCATCCATTCCTGCTGTGTGTGAATCATACTCCTGCACGGATCACTGACCACTTTCCTTGTCTGTCCATCTGCCCGGATGCAAGGTCCTAGAGAGCTGTGTGTGCCCTGGGAGAAGCCGCTGACTCTCAGCTTCATGCTCTAACCATTAAGGTCCTTCTCTGATCTGGTTGGAGTCCCTCACATGCTAATTGAGTAGGATTTGACCTTTGGGGAAGCAACTCTAGACCCCATTTCGGTGGAACCCCAAAGTTTTCTGAGAGGCAGCTGAGGGGAAGGAAAGATTTCTGTGCTGGGATCTTGGACCTTTGTGACTTTGTTCTTCCCTGTGGGCCTCAGTTTCCTCATTGTGCCTTTGCCATGGGAGAAGGCAGGACTTGAAAGCACCTAGCAGTAAAGCCACAAGGGATAGACCTGCACCCCCTCCCCCAACTCTGTCCCCCAACCCTCACCACTACCTCCCTGAGCAGCACAGAGCAGCTGGTTCTCTACAGCTGACCCCTGCAGAGATACAACTTCAGGATGCTCCCTGTCTCTCTGCACTTGACACCCCTCTCCCGGGTCCATATGTGAGCACAGACACCACACATGTACATGCGTTCACTTGGGGTGCAAGGCACACCTGTGCACACACATTCACACACATGCCACAGGCACATACCCTCCCCAGTGCTCAAATCACATCTCCCTGACACTCCAAACTCACACTTATAAAGTCAGCCACTCAAGTTAACTAGCCTAGGTCCAGGGGTAGCACATGCCTATACTCCCAGGAATTAGGGAGGCTGGGGTAGGAGGACTGAGGGTTTGAGGATAGCCTGGGCTACCTAAGGAGACTCTGTCTCAAAAAAAAAAAGTTTAATGTTTAAAAGTAAGTCCTCTTTTGTTTTAGGGTTTTTTTGTTTGTTTGTTTGGGGGGTGTTTTGTTTTTAAGCATATGCCTACACAAGGCACAAGGGCACAGCTGTGCATGTGCACTTGCACGTTCACACTACTTGCTCACCACAGACTCCCTAATTAGCTACTGAGCAGCAGGACACAGTGACACATTCAAAAACCCAGGTCCTCTGCCAGTACACACCTATAATCCTAGTATCACGAGTTCTAAGCCAGCTAGGATGCCGTTCTAGGCTGGGATGCAGCTCAGTGGTAGAGCCGTTGCCCAGTATGCATCGGGCTCTGGGTCCGATCCCAAGCACTACAGAAGTACAAAGTACACAGGTCCTCTGCGATGCCTGTGTCCCCACCTGTGCACAAGGTGGCAAGTTGGCGGTTCTCTTACCATAGTCCAGTGCTGCCTTGTTGAGTCGGACCACGGTGACCGGTAAGGAGACACTGACCCCGGCTAGCAGCAGCACCAGCAGCAGGCCCAGACTGCATGCCCCAGTCATGGCTGTCCCAGCCACTACACCAGGCTCTGTAGTCAGGGTAGGAACAAGCATTAGGGAGCTTGGGCAGCTATCCATCCCACCCTTGGGCATTCATGTCTCATCCCAGCCTGTATCCATGCTGAGTGATGGTCAGAGCCCTGCTCCAAACCTCAACACATCCGTCTTTGCATTTGTTTTGGTGAGAGTGTCTAAAAATAGCCAAGACCCCCCAAGAAGATGTGGCCTTTCCTGAAGTGACACAGCAGACAGGGGTTGGGAGGGGGTGCAGAGGGGCAAGACCCAAGCAGTGTCAGAAGAGAAGGGTGAGGTCATGATAGGGATACGGAAGGCAGTTGCCTGTCCTGAGAAAAGGATCCGGCCCTACTAGAGTACTAGCATTCTATAGTTCGGTCACTTGAACCCAGGTGTCCAGCCCATTGTGCCAGACTAGCCTGGTGTTCAGCTGTCTAGACCTTACCAGAGAAGACCCAGGGCAGCTCCCATCTCCATGTCATCCTAGCCAAGTGAGGCATGTCCTAAGAGTGGCCCAGGTCCCCCGAGACCAAATCAGCCTAACAGTCAGGTGTGAACCCAGTTCTGAGAGAGGAGTTCTCACCCCAGCTGCAGGAAGGAGAAGTCAGTGCTCCAATGGGCTAGCTGAAGCCCAGCAAGATGGCACTTGTCAATGTTCCCTGCAAGGCCAGGGACAGGGGGTGCCTGTTGCAAGCGGGTGGCTGGAAGTGGCAGCCCCATGGGCCAGAGGAAGGGAGAAGCAGCCACCCAGCTCATTCCTACCTCAAAGGTTATGAAGGCAAGTGGACACTCAGCCTGGAGACGCTTTGCCTGGAGAGCAAGTGCCCAGGCTGCCTTTTGAGGCTCCCCACTGCGGCCTGCAGACCACGAGGCAGGAGCGAGGGAGTGGCCGGGTTGCTTGTGGTTGCAAATGTTTTCCCTGCAAACATGGCCTTGTCAAGTGTCTCCGTTCCCCAGTGTGATGGGTCTGCCACGCACACAAGCGTAACTGCCAGCTGCTGAGGGACCCTGGGACAGGGCCGTTTCGGCTCAAGGATCTGTAGCTCTCTGGAAGGAGGACTCTTCCCAGGAGTGTTCCCTCACCATCCTCACCGTCCCAGCCAGGACCAGTCAAGGTCCAGGAGCAAGGGTGCCCAGGGGCAGGGGGATAGTCTTGTGTCTCCAAGCTCTTCCAGAAATAGGACTCTTGGAAGAAGAGCAGGAGGCTGAGCCCTGATCCCCAACAATGAGTCCTAATCTTGGTCACACAATGAGCCTTCGTGCAAAAAAGGAACAGAAGACAGTGTGGCTGACCCACTGTTCCCTGTCACACCCATCACTCTCCAAACTCACATCTGTCACCGTGAGTAGACATGACCCATCGTGTGTGGAAGAAAAGATGGCATGTATATGAGCATGAGGTTGCATGGACACACATGTAAGGTCACAGGGAAATGGGTCAGAGGGAAATGGGTGTCTGAGGATGGGTAGATGGTATGGCATGGTGACATCTTGGCTAATGATGTCACTTCATGGGCACAGGGGTGAAGAGTTCTATGTATGGATATGTTGGACTGTTGAGTGAAGGGACTGTGGGTCTAGGATAGTGATTTGAGGTGCTTGTGTGTATATGAATGCAGTGGACTGCTTTCTGGGGTAGGGGTATCATACACACGTACTTGCATGTGTATACACATGTGCAATGGCCTGGCTGCAGGAATTCCCTTCCATTCTTCTGAGTGAGTCACCTGGGCCACAGACACAAGTGACCTGGGGGACATTCTCCTACTCTAGAGTCCCATGTGACTCCTACTGGGGCTGGATCTTCACTGGCACATATGGAACTAACTGCAGACACCATCAAGTGTTCCTGGAATATCTCTGCCTCCCAGCCAGTACTCCTGGCCTGGTTCTCGGAGGCAGAAAGAATGAGGCGTCAGAGATGGCTAACATCCATTCCAGAAGCAGTTTGCCTACCATTGCCCAAGACTAGGTCCTTTTGCTCACTCATCAGACATTGAAGACATGTACAAATATTGACCGATGCCATTCTCAGTGTTTGCTTTTGACATGAATACTTCCTCTTCTTCAGTTCTTCCAGCACAAGAGGCTCTTGGGTAACATCCAGGTGACATAAAGGGAGAGTCTTCACCAGCACCTTCTCCAGAACCTGCAGCCTCCATGCAGCAACACAAGCCCTGTTTACCAAGCGCCTCCTACATGTAAGGGACTCTGCCTATAGGTCTTCAGCCCACCCCTGTGCCTGTGCTGGAACATACTGAGTTCTATGATTACGTTGAGTAAATGGACAGTTAAAAGGTCTTGTAAGAATTAGTATCAGGATTTGAGTTCCCCCTTCACTGGGCATTCGCAAGGGGCTGCTATGACAAATCACCACACACTCAGAAACTCAAAGATTTATCACCTTTTTTCTTTTTATTTTTTAATATAGGATCTCATTGTAGCCCAGGCTAGCCTCCAATTTGCTATGTAGTCAAGGATGACCTTGACCTTCTGATCATCCTGCCTCCACACCTCCCAAGTGCTGGGATTACAGGCACACATCCCATTTTGTTGGCCAGGGCTTCATGCATACCAAGCAGGCAGCCTATCAACTGGCCTGCATTCTCTACACCCAAAAATACAGTTCTGGGGGTCAGAAGGGCAAGCAAGTCTCACTAGGAGAAATCACTGAGGTATTGTAGCATGAATTGTTAGAAGGTCTTATTAATAAAAACAAACCCAGTGCCAGTTATTGGAGTGAATGCTGGAAGATCAGAGAAGCAGAGCAAGCCACAGCCACCTTACCACACCAATTCCTCAGCTGATCCTGTTTCCTCAGACTGGAAGCCTCTGTGTCCTCACCTGAATGAATCTCAGATGAACCGCTACTAAAAGCCTAAAAACTTAACCAGGCCAAAAGCTTCTAGTTTCTGGTTCTCACACCTTATATACCTTTCTGCCATCACTTCCTAGGATTAAAGGCTTTTGTTACCACACTTAGCTGTTTCCAGTGTGGCTTTGAACTCATAGAGATCCAGATGGATCTCTGCCTCTGGAATGCTAGGATTAAAGGCATGTGTGCCACCATTTTCTAGCCTCTATATCTAGTGGCTGTTCTGTTCTCTGACCACAGATAAGTTTATTAGGGTGCACAATATTTGAGGAACATAATATCACCACAAGGTACTGGCAGAGCTGTGGCCCTATGCTAAGACTTCTTTTTCCCAGGAACTGTGGAGAAAACACATCTCTGCCCAGTGCCATGCCCAGGACCCACACGCATGCCCAGGGCAGTCCACCCTGGGTGCCAAGGAAAAAACAGAGGCCACCTGACACCTTCTGGCACCAGGCAGTTGGACTATGGTGAGCAAATGTATGGCATGGTATGAAAGAGAGAGACAGTATGGTTCGTGTCCTGTGGACAGAGGCAGATCTAAAAAGGTGAAAGCAGTGAGGAGTGGGCTGAGGTGGGTGGCTTGATTGCCACCCAGAGCCATGATGATGTCTGGGCTCTGGGCCTGGGCTGCCGCCAGTGTCCATGCCTAGGTTCATGCCTCTATTGAAGCATCGGTCTATGTTGATATACAGGGCTTCTGATACCACCATCAAGGAACAAGATTATAGGGCAGAGTTGGCCCTGCCCCTCACTGGCTGCAACCCTAGGGAGAACTGGTCCTGACCTTCACCAGCTGCAGCACCCAGGAGAGAAGGTCCTATGCTTCACCTGGGCAGCACAGTAGAGCTGTCCCTGTTGACAGGGGCATAGGTGAGCAGGCCCTGAGGGTGTAAGAGGAGTGAGATCGCTGGTACTGCCCCCCTCTCCTGCACTGTGATGGTGAGGGTGAGGGCGAGGGAAAGATGCCCTCCCCCTTTGCCCTTGCCACTTGTGACAGGTGAGGAAGCTGACCCTCCCCTTTACCAGCTGCAGCACTCAGGAAAGCAGGTCCTGCACCTTGTCTGGACAGTAGAGCTGACCCTGTTAATGGGGGCTCAGGTGAGCCGGCCCCAAGAACGTGAGGGTGAGAAATCTGGCCCCACCACTCATCTGCCATATGGTGGCATGGACAAGGGAGACATTCCCCACTGTGGGGCATACATGGGTGGCAAAGGTAGTGCCAAGAGGAAGTTAGACAGATAGAGCCCAAGTTGTTTATGCTGAGATTAGATACAAACGGTGCCGAGAGGAAGTTAGCCCAAGTTGTTTATGCTGAGATTAGATACAAAACTCGGGAGATGATGTCAGTGCATAAATAGCTTGTAAATAAAGAAATGAGCATAGGGTGACCTTCAAAACGATTGGTTGGTTCCTTTGCCCCCTCCTAGGGTTCTGAGGTATTCTGCTATAAAAGAGGCTTACTGCCTAATAATAAAGGAGTTCTTGCTTGACTTGACTCCCTGCTGCGTCTGATTGTCGCAGGTAGGAGAAAGGCTGGGAAATGGGTGAGTGGCACACTTACCTTTCCTCGGTTCCAGGCCACCTCTTCAGAGGTGACCTAAGTTGCCAGTGGGGCAAGACCCCCACACCCCTCCTCCCCCTGCCCCTTGCCACCTGTGGCAGGTGGGAAGCTGATCCTGAGGTCATAAGAGCTGAAGAGCTGTCCCTGCCCCTCACCAGCTGCAGCACTCAGGAGAGTGGCCCCTGCACCTTGCCTAGGCAACACAGTAGAGCTAGCCCTGGCGGTGTAGGTGTTGGTGAGCTGGCCCTGAGGGCATGAAAGCAGGAGAATTGACCCTGCCCTTATTCATTGCTGCATAGGGTAAACTAGTCAGGGCAATGTTGGAGAGCTCACCCTGGTGGTGAGGACAGGGGAGAGCTAGAGGGCTGATCAACCCTGCAACTACCCAGGCCCAGAACCAGGGTTATGAGTTGGCCCACCCCAATATCCACCCCATCTATGATCTGCTGGAGCACATGAAAGGGTATCTTCAGGATCTCCACAACACAGGGCAACAACAGAATACCCAAGAGGAGCCCTAGTGAGAGCCCAGTATTGGTGGCATAATAGAAACCAGATGCCTTATACCAGACCAATGACTCTTTTCAATGAACACTTGTAAGTAAAGATATAAGGACTAAAGGGTATACTGTACTGTGTGAGTCACTGGGCCACACTGCAGCTTCCACAACAAGATTTTTTTTTCTTAAAATTTATTTTATTTTAGGGGGGAGAATGTAAGGGCAGAGGGCAGATACGAAGGGACAGGCAGATGAATGGGATCGAGATGCATGAAGTGAAAGACACAAAGAATAAATGAAAAGAAAGTTTAAAAAAAGAAAAGAAAATTAATTCACATGCAGCCTGAGAAGGCAGTAAGCCCAGGAAGCATGGGGCAGCAAAGAGTCTTAGGAGCAAGGAGGGTGGCTTGATTATGGGCACCTCCATTCTTGCCTCTGCCCAGCCTCTGCCCTGGCATGGCCCTCCCTGGCTGACAACTTCAACCTTCACATCTTCAAAATGGAAGGTCAGTCACAATGGCATCCTCTGAGGGGAGGTTCTGGAGACAGGCTACAGACTTGGGATCCTCCATTCAAGAATTCTATGAGGTCACAGAGCTGACAGTTCCACTCGACCCAGTAAATTCCCTGTCACCTTCCAGGGGATACTCAGAGGTGGTGGTGGCAGTGGAGGCCACTTCCTCTTCCTTGACTCCCATAGATCTCCATCCTCATCCTCCATCCTTAAAAAAGGAAATCAATGCCCCGGGCAAGGAACACTGGGGACTCATGTGCCCTACCCGAAGATGTGAGCCACAGCGCCAGGCACAGGAGGTGAGACAGACCAGCAGCTCCTGCCTTTTCCCAGCCTGTTAGAGCTCCTTAGGGATAAGCAGGCCTTGTCGACTGTCCTTACAGAAGCAGACGCTGAGGACAAAGAGCTCAAAGTAGCTTTCCCAAGGTCTCCTGGCAAAGGCAGAGAGCACAAAGCACTCATCATCTCAACACGTATTTACTGAGTACCTGCTATGAGCTAGGAGTGCTGCATTGCGAGCTCACTGCCCTAATGCACCTTGGACTAGTGCTGGGGACAAGGAGACAAATATCTCCACCCTCTTTGTTAAGAGTCATCCAATTTGAAATGATGCCTACTTCCAAGAGGGCATACAAAGCAAACCATGAGGGAAGAAAGAAACTCTTAAAAACTTCAGCATTTTAGCTCATCTTTTTGTATAATTATCTCCTCCCTTGTTTTTAAGTGGGCACACAGTAATAGTGTGTTTATTGGGTGCAATGTGGTAATTTGGTACACATGGCAAATGTGTGGTGGTGAGGTCAGGGTAATGAGTAGGTCTTTGTGCTGGGAAACTTTAAAGTCCTGTCTTTTGGTTAATTTGAGATGCACTGGTCACCCCACCATGCTACACAGGCCTCAGGAATGTATGTATCTTATATTTGGGGAGGGCCAATAATATGTTCACACAACCAGCCACTGTGTGGGACTGTATTCTATCACTCTAACAAAGCACCAGCAATCGCTGAAAAGGTTTGCCTCGTGGTCTGGAAGCTTTAGTCCATAGTCAAGGGCCCTGTGGTTTGATGATGACACATGAAGAGAGTGTAGGAAGAGGGACATTCACTTCAGGAGCCAGGAAGCAGTAAGAGAAAAGGGAAGAGATTAGGAACCCACAATCCTTTTCCAGGATATGTACCCAAAGACCTAAGAACCTCCTACTAGGTCCCACCCCTTAAAGGCTCACAGCACCTCCAAAAACCACCACCCTGGAAACCAGTTCCTTAGCCTATCTGGAGACATTAAGTATCCAAAATACAACAGCTAGACACGTGTGATTTCTTAGTAAATACACACAAATATAGAGAGCATCAAATTTAAAAATGACTAAGGATTTCTATCTTACAAAACAAAGATGTTTCTATCTCCCTAACCAAGAGGAGCCAAGGTGAGGGTAGTGTCGGAGTGGGTGGACTTGAGAGTTCTCGGATGCCTCCCAAATTCTAGGCTCCCACTGTGCTGTTGCTCTTTCTTTTAGCATCTCGTGTGGCTGGTCACCAGGCTACCTCGGACCCAGTATGTGGAGAAGCATGACTGTCTAGGGAGGGAGGAGAGTGGGCATGGCCTCCTATGGGCCTCACTTCAGCAAAGAAAAGCTTTTATCAGTCCCACACCCCCAGAGCCACCCACCCCTCTTCCCCAACACTCCTTGAGCTAGCAGCCACAAAGGAAATGAGAAGACTGTGACGGGCTTTATCCAGTTAGGACCATCCCACGATGGCCACAGTACCCACACACCTTGTCTCAAAAGAGACCCAGGTTTGAGGTCAGCCAGACCTCATCTGTCCCTGATTCACAGCTTCTTAGTCTGAAACGTGGTGGCACCACGGACCTCGTAGGATGTAAAATGTGGTTGTGAACCTTGTCATCCTCAGGGGCGTCCAAAGAGGCCACACCACCAGCAGACCGACAGAGGCACCCACAGCAAATATGAGTGAGCAAGAGCGGAGTCTCGGGGCTTCACTGGCACCTGGCGTAAAGTTGGGGGTAGAGCAGCCAAGAGGCGTACACCAAGCCCTGGACCCCCAGGTCTCTGCAAGCCCATGCCTTAAGGCTGGTAGGGACCTTGTGCTCTATGTTCTCTGCAGATGATGCTCTGCTGTTGCCTCTCCGCATCAACACCCCAGGCCTCAGCCTAACCCAGTTCATACTGGGATATATGTGTATGTATATATATATGAAAGAACTAGTTGGAGCAGTAGGGGCTAGGGGAAGAGAAGCAGCTTCAGACCAGGCTTTTCTAGAATTCAGGCTACCCTGGGTGGCAGTGTATACAAGGAACTAGAGGATACCCCACCCATTCCAAGCAGGGTCTCTCTGAAAGCAGAAGTAAAAGGAAAGCTTGCTAGCATAGGAGAAACTGTCCCCAAGTCCTTCTCTACTTTGGCTCCACTAATCCACCCACCAATCCATCCAATATCCATCTACACACCTATGCATGTGTCCATTCTCTGTCTATTCACTCAACCATTGAGGCATTCATCACTTTTCCCTTATTTTCATTTGTTAATATGAACAGTCATCCCTCTGTCCATCCATCAGTCCTCTGACTCTCCATGGCCCCATTTTACTCTCTACCAATCTTCCAAGCCAAGAACCCACCATCTTTTCCATTCTCTCTTCCCGCATGCATACACCCACCTTCTCACCTATCCTGAACCCCCACTTACTAACTTAAATCATGCTGCACTCCAGAGATGAACCCTAGAAGGACACGGCCCTCACCAGGCCCCCAGTGTCCAGGGATGGCATTAGCACACACCATCTTCTGTGCTGCTGAGTGTACCAGGCTCTATTAACTGCCATCTTCAAGCAAGGCTTGCCCATAGGCCTTGAACTTACAGCTGCTTACATAAGCTGAGACAGGGGCTATCCTGGGCTCAACCATAAAATCAAGAGGGTCTCCCAGATCCAAGGACAGTCAGTGAGTGCTCACAATGGGGCCAAGATGAGGGGTACAACACCTTGCTGCCATCTTGTCTCCTCTCCAGCCTGGCTCACCTGCCTGGCCTGCTTCCTGAGGACTCAGGCCCAGCAAGTTCTACTTAACACCTTCAGGTAAACAGGAAAGAGGGGAGAGTGGCGTGGGGACAGTGACAGCACCTTCATTAGTTTGCCTCTCCCCCTGCTAGTCAGACCAGATGAGCCCTCCTCAATCTGGCTTCTGTCACGTCTCCCATCTCAGACCTTCTGTGGCTCCCCATTGCTCAACTCCCCAGTGTGTACCCTGCCTGACTCTTCTTCTCCTAAATGCCCTTATTCTGCTCTCTGTGGAACCACAGGGCCTGCAAGGCTGGGGTCCTCACTCCCTGAATACCCCACCCAGGTTCCCATGTCAATCCTTTCCCAGGGTTCTTCCTGTCTAGAATAACTTCACCCCACACCCACTTCCCTCCCTGTGCTTGCTTGGTCTATATAAACCCCCTCTTCCGAGATGCCCACCTCATTCACTCATTTAAACTTGACATTTTAAATATTACCTAATGGCTCCTCTGGGCCCAGCCTTGCCCCACCTTCCACCACCACCATGGGCTTCCAGCCAGGTGGGAAAACAGTGCCAGGCTAGGATCGCAGGGTGGAGTGACTCTGGAGGTCCTGGAAGGAGGGGCATTAGAGCTGGTCCCTGAAGAACAAGTTCAATAAGGAGGGGAACAGGAAGGGACAATGGACAAATGGAACAATGGAGTGAAGACAAGAGGAGCCGGCCAGACTGCAGCTGACCTTGACAGTGACCTTTCTGCTTCTCAGGTGCAAGTTGCTTTGCCAGAAACTCATGGAGAAGATGGGCCTTCTGGTCCTCTGTGCTTTGGGTGTGTCTCCAGAACTCTGCCTGGGGGCGGGGGGCGGGCATCCCCACGCTTGGGTCACTTCTGGGAGAGGGAGCCCAGAGATGACCCCGTCTTTCATGCTGGCAGTTACCCTGCCTGTCTCGTGAGTGCTGCCCTGCAGCTTAAGAGCAATGAACAGTTGCAGAAGTCGGGCAATGCTTTGACAACGTTTTAGAGTTAAGAACAACAGACACATTTTAAGAACTTTTAAGTAATAGATCCAAGCCAGCCTGGAGCTCATAAAATGCAGGAAAGACCTTGCTGCCCTCTCTGAGTCCACTGGGCATCAAGACTGAGAGATGAGGTGGAAGGAGGTGTGTCATTTAGCTTATATGGCACACATCTCACAGAGGACACCGTTTGAGCATGATGCAGCTATTACTCTATTCCCATCTTACAGAGAAGGACACTGAGTTCTGGAAAGATTAAGTAATTTCTCCTGAAGTTACACAACCCTAACTTTTATGCCTTAATTCCAGAATCCAAGCTTTCAGCCTTTTGAGTTAAGTGGGTCATTCTTGTTCTCGTGGCCCACAGGCTTCTGGATATTTTCCATGCACTTACCCTCAAAACTAGAAGTCTGGCAGGTGAGTGTGAGCCCCCTGCAGGCCCCATAGGTGACTGACCTATCTAAATCATCAATATCCCTCTGTAGTCCCTCCTACTCTGATGGTCCATTCTTGGCTCATCCCAGATCCAAATCGCTACCTTTGCCATTCCACCCACCTGGAACCCCTCTCCTGCATATGACTCTCACAGACCACACACAGTCATGCCTCCACCATCAAGTGACTTTCCTGTCGTTCAGCCCAGCAGTGGCCCATCTCCTTCTCTAGACTGCCCCCACTCCCCCTCAACCCCACTAAAATAAGGAGTAAGAAATCATTGCTCTTTCTACTCTCTCTGCTTCAGTGAGTTGAGACTTACCCCATCAGGTTTTGTTTTCTGAGGAAGAAGGAAGAGGAAACCAGTGGCCAGAGCTACTGATGGAGAAAGTCCCAGAGACCTATAAAGAGCAGGGGTCTGGGAGACCTTTCTGTTCTTCCTCTCTTCCTGTGTAAGCTGTTGTATTCTTTAAGGTCTAGCTGAAAGATCACAACCTCCAGACACACCAAAGCAAAGGAGGTCACATTTTTCTTTTTCCTCCATTTTCTGTAACCATAACCATCTCTCCAACTGTACTGGCAACCCCTTAAAGGAAGCAGGCAGGTTTGATTCATACAAGCAACAGCCATTTCAGTGCTAAGCACAGGGGACTGCCATTATCAGTGTTGGGTAGCTGGTTACCAGATGGGAGTGTGAATAGAAGAAGAATGGATAGAAGGATGAATGGATAGATGGATGGATAATTATGGAGGAAAAAAGCTTGGAATTTGGATAGATGGTAAGTGAGTGGATAGGTGGGAGATTAAATATAAAGGTGGATGACCGGGCAGTGGTGGCACACACCTTTAATTCCAGCACTCAGGAGACAGAGGCAGACAGATCTCTGTGAGTTCAAGTCCAGCCTGGTCTACAGCTAATTCCAAGACAGCCATTACAACCTGTCTCAAAAAAAATCATTAAATTTGAAGGTAGATGAATGGGTTGGTTAAAGGCCATGAGAGAGCAGAGAGACGAAGCTCTTATCAGGCCCAGATTAGGTCACCTGACAGAGATCCCTGCTTTCTTCAATACTCCACCAGGATGACAGCATAAATAGCCCACTGCAGAGCCTGAGGTAAGAGCAAATTACTTATTAGTCCTATTTTCTTCTAAAAAGAACAGCTATAGTTGGAATCTAGGGTATATCCTTAGCTAAAAATATGGACCCAACTCAGACCAACCTGGACTTAAATCCGAGCTCCTGTAAATTCTATGTGACTGAGCTTATGCAAGTCATCTCTTTTTTTTCTGGGCTTTTGACTCATTCATGAGATGAGGCATAGCTTTCATGTTGCTCCGGGTAAATAGGTATCAAAAAAAGATGTGAAACATCCTGAAGAGTTACTGGCTCATAATCGGTGCTCAGTAAATAGTAGCTGAAAAGAAATAATAAGTCACTACCTGGTGACAGCATTCTTAAACAGACAAAAAATACTCATGAATATTTTGGGAGGATTGAGCTGGACTCAATCCTGGACCGAGAGGGGTGTAGGCGGGATGGACCCAGGAGAGTGGAAGGTTTTAAAGGTTGTTCTTTGAAGGCTTACTTGCAATAGCAACATCATAAAGCAATCAGTTCTTGTTTTACCTCCTTGTTGATAAGGATGTACCAGGAGAAGGTACGGCATCACACTGGGGAAATCCAGGACCTACGAGGTAGCATGAACCAGCTCATTGCCAAACTCCAGGAGATGGAAGCCATGTCCGATGAGGTGAGATGCTGCCATTGGCCCTTCACCTCCCAATGTCTTTGTTGATGCCCTGTTTTTTATATACTAAGTTATTTTCTTCCTTTGTTTCATCCCTCATTTTGATAGAGCATATCTCCCCCACCACCACCCCTTACTAATAACTTCATGCAAAAGAGCAAAGGAAGAGAGTTATATGGTTCTTTTTATTTTTTAAAACCTGCATGTTTTAAAATATCCTTATCCTATCCTTACACCTAATTGATAGTTTTGCTAGGTATAGAAATTTAAAAAGGAAAGTTTCCCCTGAAAATTCTGAAGGAAGCTCATCATATTCTGGTTTTCCCATTGCTATTGAAAATTGCACAATTCTGAACTTTAACCCTTTGGGTCTAATCTGGTGTTTGATTTGACTTTATTTTTATCCCTAGAAACTATAATGTTCTTTTAGTGTCCAGTATAACCTGTCTGGGGGGTTGCTATTATTGAATATATGCATTGGTGTTTTTCAATAACTTCTTAAAAGTCTTAGCTTCTATCTCTTAAAATATTTCTTCTTAAAAAAATATTCCTTCTAATCCATAAACTCTTTCCTCTAGTATTCTGATTATATCTATGCTAGACCTATGGAGTAGGTTACAAGTGCTTCCTACCTGATTTATTTCTTGTTGTTCTTTATTCTTTTTCTCTATAACCTAAGTTTTGACAGTTTTGTCTCAGCTTTCTTCAGACTCACTTGCAGTACTGTATTCTGTATATAAAATCAACCATTCATTTCACATGTTGCATTATTTCATTTTAGAATTCACATTCAATATATTTTCATTTCACAAATTCAATTCTACCATCAATTCACCATTTGTCTGTGTTTTCTATCTTTTTCCTTTATTTAAGATATAAATCATGGTTGTTTTTAAATCTTTGTCAGCTAACTCCAATGTATAGGTGATCTATGGTATTCTGCTCCTATTCTTCTTTTTCTCACTTGATATCAGCTTTCGACCTTATCTATTAATGTCTAGTAATTTTTAGTGTTTTCTGGACATGATATAAAATAACTCTACTTGCCTTACATAATTGCAACTATCACTGAAAAAATTCCCTTTGCTTCATAGGAAAGATGAAGTAAACATGCCACTTCTTTCTTGGTGGGTATTAAGCTGGTTTAGACAGACAGACACAGACTGAAATTTTTATAAGACTTCTTAGAGGTTTTTGGCTGATTTGAATTCCTGCTCATTCATCTTCAAAAGTTTGTCAAATGTCTTAATGGAAAAGCCTCACCATATGTTTGAAGGCTCTTAAGTCTTCTGTTTTGTCTTCTAGTCCCACATGAACATAAAATCCCTAACCCCAGTGGCACCTTCCTTACTGGGGGCAAGTATTCCATCCTCCTGGCATCTCTGTCTTCCTAGGCTCTCCATTGCTGCTCAGGCTTCAATCTTATAGCTTCACACATCACCCTGGGAATTCTGATCCCTCCATACTTTACCTAGCCTCCGGGCCCTCCTTTAAAATCAGGGTGGAAACCTCTGTGATTATGTGACTCTTGTGTTCTGTGCCTTTACAAAATCAACATCGTACAGATGGTGCCAAGGTCTGCTGCAAGCTCAAGTAGAAGCCAGGCCTCTTTGGACAGGGCTGTTGTAGCCTCTGAATGCCTAAATAACTGGACACAGTGAGACCAGTCCTGGATAAACATTGCTCTACACAATCCTTTGTGAGCAGGGTACCCCAGAGGCACTTTCTTCTCCAGGATAAATCTTTAAAATGAATTTGGTCTTTCATACCCTTGTGCCTGCTGTGGTGGGGTCTGGCCAGATCTTGAGATACCCTTAAGACACCATTCCTATTGTCCTGATGAGAAGCACTCGGTTTCTTTTTAATGGAGCTAATCTTTCTAAGAACCAGGACCACCCACAACTTTAAATGTGTTCTTTTTCTAACCAAATCAAATATTTCTGCTCTGTTCTTTGCTCCCAACTCTTGCTGTGACCCTAGTTGAAAAGCAGCCAGCAACAGCTATGCCACTGATTAAATACTGTACTGTCCTAGAACTTCCCCCAAATAGATTGACAAGCCCGTCACATTTAAACTCAGCCTTCCATAAAGGGGAAGGAAGTTCCATAAAGTGGAACATGGAAAAAAGGTAGACACATTCTTTACCAGAACGCCCCCTGGTCTGAATCCTGGTGGAGTCCTCAGTCCCATTTGAAACCACATGAGCCTGACCTCAACTGCTCAGATGCCTGTCTTTGATATGATTAAGCTCTGCAAGCCTTAGAGCATTCTAGGGCTTCTCTAGACCATTTTGTTAAACTCTTCCAAATTGCTCCCACAAACCAATTTCAAAGGCTTAAGAACCACATGGTCATGTTTAGCCACAGCAACAACCTCATTCTTCTGGTACCAATTCCCTGTGTTTATTTTGCTGTCATTGTGACTAAATATGTAGTGTTGCAACTTAAAAGGAGTGATTATTATTTTTGGCTCAGGGTTTCAGAGGACTCGATCAATGCTTGCTTGGCCCAGTGTGCCTAGTCAGAACATCATGGAGTGTATGATGGAGGCTGTTTAATTTATCTCATGGCCAATAGGAAGCAGAGCAGAGTAACAGGAAGAGGCAAGAGCAAAACAGAGTCCCCAAGGACACATCTGTGACTTACTTATTCCAGTTAGACTCGTATAGTTTCTAGAACCTCCACAAACCGTGTCACCCGTTATGAACCATGTGTTCAACACACAAGCCTGTAGGGTACGCTTCATATTCAAACCATAATCACCATTAATCAAAGCACCCACAGATGGCCTTGTCACCTGGCTTCCTCCCAACATGTGACTTTGAGAGAGACCCCAGAGATACAAGCAACATTGTAAACCCTTAGGACTCAGTCACAAAACCTCTTTTCTGCCCTAGTACTGACTGACTGATGGGAAGGGGACCTTGGACACAGACACACACACACACACACACACACACACACACACACACACACACACACACACAGCTCTTTGAGAAGATATCAGTATCAGATTGAAAAAATAGAGCTTGGAGCAGGAGACCTTATTGCAGCCATTATTGGGAAACAGAACTGGCGTCCACTGGAGGTGTCTAAGAAGAACAGCTACCCATGGCTGAGCACTGACTGTGTACAGTGCTTTCCAGCCTTCCTCTGCCAGGCCAGGGGAGTGCTCAAGGGCCCAGAACCTGAACCTGCTAGCTCTGTTTCTCACAGCTGTGTGAGCACCATAGCTTTATGCCTGTGGGCTGCCATATTCTTACCTCGAAGATGGAGCGACAATTTCCCAAATCTCCAGGAAGGCCATAGGGGATGACAGAGAACATGATGGACTTCTCACAGCTCTCTAATCCCCAACAGCATTTCACAACCATGGTGGCAGAGAGGATTTTTGTCCCATCTAACAGATTTAGAAAATCTAGACTCAGAGGCACCATATTGCCCAAGTCCCATAGCAGTAAGGGCTGTCTTCTTTCGGGGGGGGGGGGGGGTGCCTTTGACTCCACTAAGTCTCTAGGACCTCCGTGTGACATCTTGTAACATGAACTTCAAAGCTCACACAGACCCAGAGGATAAGGGTGACTTTGTGTCTCAGGGCTTCCTCGAAGTATAGCAACTGGGTCATCCTACTCAGGGGCATCCACATCCTCTGAAGGTGGGAGAGGGGTCCTACAACCACCTGTCATCTGCCAAGGACACCGATGGGGCTCATAATCTGTAAGAACATACCAACCTGTGTTTTCTGCCTTCTCAGCAAAAAATGGCCCAGAAAATAATGAAGATGATACAAGGTGATTACATTGAAAAGCCAGACTTTGCCTTGAAGTCCATAGGTAAGTGACCTGCCTCCCCCATTGACCCACCACAGACCTACCTCAGAAACCCTTCATGAGGCGTACATGCTTCTGCTCCTGTGAAGTTCAGCTTCAGAGCTGACCTCTGCTCCCACCTGGCCTTCTCTGACAGGGGTGGGCAACAGGAACCCATGACCCTCGACTCTACCCATGCCCCTCCATCACCCCTCACCCCTTACATTCCCCAAATCCGGGGCTTGGTGCATGGAGGAGGCCCTGTGGTAGAAAGGCTGACTTTTGAAACAAACAAGTGGCCCCAATGTCACCTGAAGAGTGACTTCAGGAGGAATAGAGCAGGTGTATAGGGAGGAGGGGACCCCTTTCCTTGGGAGACATTTGGGTTGAGAGGATGAAGTGTAAATCGCCCATGGGATGAGGCTGCAAGAGAGAGCTCAGGGTGCTTGAGGGTGGGACTGGGACCCAACCAGGCAACAACACCAACTGACCCAGGCACCTCAGACCTCAGGGAAATGTGGGATCAGACCCAAGAGCCCCTCTCCAGAACCACCCCAGGCCTCCTTCCACTTTTCAAGCCACACACCCCCCTTGCACCCTGCACATACATGCAGCTGTTCCCAGCACACCAGCCTAGTATCTGGGAAACACCAATGCATTGGTTCCCTTGGCACACAGCCTGGGCAGGCCACTCTTATACTACTAACTACACTGTTCATCCCATTGCCTAGAGGGGCACACTGAGCTCCAGAGATGGCAGGGATTCCGCCCAAGCAGGAGCGCGCCCTCAGGTAGGAGTCCCCCTCCAGCAGAGGCTGAGACACCCCCCTCCATTACAGGGGCCAGCATCGACTTCGAGCACACGTCAGCCACATATAACCACGACAAGGCTCGCTCCTACTGGAACTGGATCCGGCTGTGGAACTACGCGCAGCCCCCGGACGTGATCCTCGAGGCAGGGGGCAGGGCAGGCGACAGAGGGAGGGCCAGGAGAGGGCTAGTAACGGGAGCTAGCAGCAAAGGTGGGGCAAAATTGAAGACAGCAGCAGGAAGGAGAGATGAGGCAAAGACCGGGGAGTGGCGGGGGGGGGGGGGGGGGGGGGGGGGGGGGCGGCAGTGGACAGGATGAACGCTGTGAGGGAGGGAACAAGAATGGAGAAAGACCAGGAGCCACACGGAGGCCTCTGGCAGGAAAAGGACACAGTGACCGCCCCCCACCCAATCCTGACACTTTGGGGTCTAAGAACCCTCAAGCCACCTTGGAGGGTGGGCCTGAGATGTACTTCCTTTGCAAAGGAGGACACCAGGCCAAGAAAGCAGATCACTCGGGCACGCGGTACGTGGCAGAGCCAGCGTTCAGACGCTCACCCCTCTGAAAATGCTTACAGATGGGGAAACTGAAGCCCAGAGAAGGGAACAGGCTTGTCCAAGCCCCAGAGCAACTACAAACCACTGAGACTTCATCAGCTTGGGGCAGTGCCACAGCCACAGGCCACCCATCTATGGACCCCACCTTCAAGGAACCCCCAGAGTCCATCTAGGACAGTGGCCTCTCGGGTGGGGAAGCCTCCTATTGGAGTGGACAGGGACAAGCAAGGTCCCTTGTGTAACAAGTTGGCAGCAAGGGCCTGGGACAGGGGAAAGGAATCACAGAACCTAGCAAGCACTGACCAGGGAGACAGGTGGTGCAGCCCAGGCAATAGAGGGGCCAAGTCTGGCTGCAAAATACTGGCTTCAGTCAGGTCTAGGGCAAAGTCTCTGCTACCTGGGCTTCTGCACTTCCAAGCCTGACCAGCCAACTCCAGCTTCCCATTCCACCAGCCCTACCTGACTTCCCTTGTTGGCATGCCTCTCCCAGCTAACTGCTACTCTCCCTTGTCCCAGCTCCTGCAGGAGTCCTTCCAAGATCCCCCCAACCCTTATCCTAGCACCACAGCTCCAGATGCAGGATAGTGCATACTGTGTCTTCAAGAAGCCCAGCACCTACTGGATGAGTAGCTTCCCCGTGTGCTGTGAGGCCATCCCTCTTTCCACCCCGGGCTTCTGTTTCTCGTTGGTGGGTCAGATCATGGTGGTTAACAGCAAGCCCGTTCCATGGCCAAATTACCAAGTTACACTTAGAGCTCTGCACGATCCTCAGCCACTCACTTCCCCACTCTGTACCTCAGTTTCCTCCTCTGTACATGGAGAGCACATTCAAGCCTAAGTCTCAGGGTGACATGTTGGGAGTGAGGGATGAATGAATGAAGGAATGAATGGATGGACAGATGAACAGGAACTGAGAACAAGGCTGAGAGGCTCCTCTCAGGCCCTGCTCTCCCTGAACGGCTAGAGCTGAGCTCTGTGAACAGAGAGAATGGTCACCTTCAGGAGGTTAAGGAAACGTGGGAAGCAGGAAAAAAGGGACCCTATCCACCCAACACAGCCCCCTCACACCTACCTCTTCCAGCCCAATGTGACACCTGGCAACTGCTGGGCCTTCGCCGGTGACCGTGGCCAGGTGACCATCCGTTTGGCCCAGAAAGTCTACCTGTCCAACATCACACTGCAGCACATTCCCAAGACCATCTCACTGTCGGGTAGCCTGGACACCGCACCAAAGGACTTTGTCATCTATGTGAGCACACAATGACAGGGAGCCAGGCTGGGCTGACGGGTCCACCTTGGAAGGTGATAGTCCAAACTTTAAGAGAACCCATCCACAGAGCTGAGGGAATGTGGCTTAGCTAGGTTGGGGATGGCCAGAGTGGGGCACATCTCAGCCTTCCAGGACCAACACAGGCAGCTGCCTAGTTCAACCAAGGCTTTTCTGAGGCAAGAGAGACCATTGGGCTTCATCACGCTGAGGCAGCCCATAGAGTTATCAGTAGAATGGGATCCAGAGAAGGATTTAGAAGCAACCTGACCCTTACTGATGGGGTTGGAAGACCTCAGCTTCCAACTCCCCATGCAGTGTTCCTTCCTGTCCCAGACACTGGCCACATTGATGAGGAGCCCCTCCCCCATCTCAGGAGTTGTGCAAGTCTTAGCCTGCTGCATTTCATACCTCCATTGTCTGGTTCCACAGGGCATGGAGAGCCCCCCCAGGGAGGAAGTGTTCCTGGGGGCATTCCAGTTTCAGCCAGAAAACACCATCCAGATGTTCCCACTCCAGGTACCTGGGGAGGCCACAAAGGCTCATCTGCTGAGGGTACCCCATGTGCAGCTCTCCCCAGTCCCCTACAGCCCTGAGAAGTGCATAGTCACTCTAACCTACTTGACAGATGATGAAACCAAAGAGACACGGAGCTGCTGCCTGAGGCCCAGAGTAGCACCCGGGGGAGCCCTCTGACCCCGGCTAGTCTTCCCCGTTTTCTGGTCCTTCCAGGAGCCCTCTTGCTGCATCTCCTTCCTGGATAGCAAATGTTGAACACCAAGTGCCCATCAGATAGGGCTCCTGGCTCCAAACTTAAGGCCTCTGTGCTAGGAGCCCCTAGTCAGAACCTGATCTGGCCGTAAGAGAGGAAACTGAGGCCTGGAGAGGAGGACATTGGGGACAGACAGAAGCAGGACTGGATGAGCAGGCAGCGTGACTGGCCAAGTTTGGAATCTGGCTAATGCTGGTCCAAATCTCAGTCTCGCCACAACAGCGTGACTGTCCAAGTTTGGAATCTGGCTAATGCTGGTCCAAATCTCCGTCTCGCCACAAGATCTGGGCTCCAGGGTTCAGGATCCCTTCTGTACTTCTCTGGGAGGCTAAAACAGGCACTGAGTTTGGGTTTGGGTTTTATAGCAGAATGAAGGTGTGAACCTAGGATCTCACACTTGCTAGGCAAGTGCTCTGCCACTCAACCATATCCCCAAACCTCTTTTTTGAGACAGAATCTCCCTATGGGGCTCAGGCTGGCCTCACTAGTAGCTGGAATTATAGGCCTGAACCACCAGTCCCGCTCTGCCTTTTCCATACTAGGCAGGGGGCTTAATAATCACCATCTCCACCCACTGTGGGCACAGGGAATGGAGGAGCAAAGTTTACAGAGAAGCCACGACATGCCAGGGGCTAATGAGCTAAGAGTTCCTTTTATGTCCAAGGTAATCCTGGGGAACATCTATTAGCACACCCGTCTTACAGAGGGCAAACTGAGGCCCAGAGAGGCACAATGGCTTGCTGAGGGCCCCACAGCATCACAGTGCCAAGGTTCCATGGCTGAGACATCTTCCCTACAGCACTGTGTCTGTGTTTCTGGCCCCAGCACCTTCCGTCCTAGCCCCCACGTGCTGAGCCCGTCCCCCTCTCTAGGACTCCATTCCCACACCTGTGAAATGGGAAAGTTCCCTTCTTCCAAGGCCCCTCTGCCAGGTGGAGCAGAGGCCTGTGGGGGAGCTGCCACTGTCTGGCTCTGTTCCAGAACCAGCCACCCAGGGGCTTTGCTGCAGTCAAAGTGAAGATCTCCAGCAACTGGGGGAATTCTCGTTTCACCTGCCTGTACCGTGTGCGTGTGCACGGCTCCGTTACCCCTCCCAGAGACTCCCACCTAGAACCCCTGTCTTAGAGATTAAAGTATATTCTTCAGTCCCAGCCAAGTCTGAGTGTCTTTGGTTCATGATGTAGTGAGGTAGACTGCCTTGGGGACACTATAGGTCATTGCCTGACAGGCACCTGGGTATCTTCATAACAGTCCCAACTGTTTCCTTTCCACATAGGAGGACAGTGACAGCTCAGAGTAATCAGGTGACTTATGGGAATTCACAGTCAACAAATGGTAGTCCCTGGAACAAACCCCAAGCAATCTAGCTCCTGCACAGAAGACATCTCTCTAGATTCAAATAGACCTCTGTCTCACCCTATGGGTTACCTTCAGCAAGATCCCACCCTTCTTGGGCCTCAGTCTCCACACCTGTACAATAGGGACAGGATTGAAGGCTATTAGAGCATATGTAGCAGATGAGAGGTCCCAATCCTGCCTACCCTGTGATGTTTCTTTTAAATTATTTGCTGTGTGATGTTGGGTAAAATACATAACCACTCTGAACTCCATTTTTTTCCAGGTAGATACACCTGGTCCTCAAACTCCCATCTTTTACCTGTGTATCCTTGCCATGGCTGTTTAATCTGCTCCTGTGCTGGCATTTACTTGAGAGCATACAAAAGTACTAGAAACAGTGCCCACCATTGCTGTTGACTGTAGCTCGGGCCACACAAGTCCTAGCCCATACCATAGCACACAGCGGATGCTGGATGGTCACTGGCGTTACCATCAACTTCCGGCTGTAGGCAGGCAATAAGAGAAGCAGTGCTCCCAGAAGGACCTTGCCCTAGAAAAAGGCCCCAGCAGGATGGGAGCAGAGTCAACTGGAGCCTGCAGGCAAGGACAGGGAGGTAAAGGCTGGCAAGGGCCCAGCTAGGCATTGGAAGAGTAAAATCAGAAATGAGCTTGTCTCCAGGGAAGGCACACTGGGCAGCCCTGCCCTGCGGTAGAATCTGCCCCTGGGCCATGTGCCAGACCTCCAGACAGCCTGGTTCCTCCAGCACTATCCTTGGGGCCCTTTGGGTATCCACAGTGGAAGGGACTTCTGGAGACAACTCACACTCCCACTGCCCTGCCCAGCAGTCAGCCTAGAAGCCAAAATTTGTGGAACATTTCTCTGGCTCTTCTGTGTTTTCCTGAGGCAAGCTCCCAAGTATCCCAGGCTGGCCTTGAACTTCTGATGCCCCCAGCTCTGTCTCTTGAGTGCTGAAAAGTACAGGCACTGAAAAGTACCCGGTTTATGTGGTGCAGGAGATGAAAGCCGGGGCTTTGTGTATGTGCTGAGCAAGCACTCTCCCAACTGAGCTACAGCCTCAGCCTATGTGAATTGTTCCTGTATGACAAACACCCCACTCTGAGTGGCTGTAACCTAGAAATGTGTCCCACCGGTGCTCTAGTGAGCAACCCTCTCCTTCCAGGATCACCTTGGCACTCCCTCTGTGCCTTTTCCAGACAAATGGAATCGGCTTGCAGAACTGCTTGTTGGATTTTCAGCATCTTTTAATAAGGCTCATCTCTTGCTTCGTATAAATTCTGCACTTTTCTTGACAGGTTGAGTCCTGGCTGTCTCAGATGTTCAGGGCTGTCGCAAGCAGGGTCCTTACCCTCGGTGACATTTTCCATGGAGTAATCCCTGCTGCTTGTCACTCCTGCATTTGTCCCGCCTTGGTTCCCACCCTCCTGGGGTTCAAGTTCATTCTCTGAGACATTCTAGGTGGACACTCACGTGATCCACTGTGTGTTCACACCCACTGATGCGGCACTTGCCAGGGTCAGCCAGTGAGCTGTGGTGCGGGTGTCAGTCAGCTGGGACCTGCCATGGCCTGGGGTGCTCGGGGACATCTCCATAGCTCCTCGAAGCTACAGAAGATTCCAGGGGAGCTGTGCATGGGGAGCTCTGCCTGCTCCATCATGGAGAAGAGTTCACTGACCGCTCCCCAGATGAAAGGACACAGGTCATAGCTGGCAGACCCTCTGCAAATGTGATTCCCACTACACATTGTGAGGGACACCCAGTGCTGCCCTCGACCCTGCCCGGGAAGCCAGGCCTACTGATTCCCCACTCTTTCTTCTAGCTCACTCCACATCATCTGCCGAGGCCAATGGTCCTAGGGCAGAAGATACAGGTCCCAGGGCACCTGGTGCGCCCAGCAAAGCACAGGGGTAGGGCTTATTTTAGGGGAAGCCTCTATCGGCAAAACAAAGGTGGCCCCCAAGGCTGCTCCTGTCCACCTCTTCCCAGATCCTCACCACTCAACCCCATCAGCATGAATCAGACACGTGGGCCACGAGCCAGGGTAGGAGTCAGGTGTCCCAAGCCACTGAGACAGACCGGGAGGTATAAGATGCCAAGTCACCCCCAGGCCCCCAGAGTGGCGCCTCTGATAAACCCAGCTCCAGTCCCAGGATTTAGCTAATCCCCTTAATCTCCAGAGCCAAGGCAGCGTGATTGGGACAGACTGAGACACACAGACTCCTGGAAAGACAGAAGGTCCCTGGTCCTATCCTTGCCCTGTCACCTTGCTGTGTCACCTGCGGGGGGGGGGGGTCACCCTCTGATCTTCAGTTGCTCGGTCTGCACCAGGAGATGCTAGCTAGCTTCCTCCACTTCCGTGTCCTGAGAACTGAGGCCCTGGGTACGGTGTGAAAGGTCCCTGACAGCTGAGACGGTGAGTGAGCTGCTTAGCAAGCACACCTATAATCCCAGAACTTGGGAGGTGAAGGGAGGATTAGGGAGTTCAAGGTCATCCTCAGCTACATAAATCAAGGTCAGCTTGGGTTATATGAGACTCTTTTCAAAAAAAATAGAGAGAGAGAGAGAGAGAGAGAGAGAGAGAGAGAGAGAGAGAATGAATGAACTGCTTGGAGCACAGTGAGGAAGTACCATGTCATTGTTCCTCCAAACAAAGTCTGCGTCTGAGCCTGTACACACCAACACAGCAGGAAATCCCATAGCCACCATTTCCCAGGTCTCTGTCCCCTCCCATGCCAGCTCTGGACAGAGACCATGAGACTCTGGTTACCTGTCCATCATTCCAAGATTAAAACCAGCAGGGGATGGTCCCAACTCACCCCTTTCTCAACCTGGGGCCCCAAGGCTCACAGGAAAATAAGCTCCAAGCTCCTCCAGGGCCTGTGGTCTCATGGAACAGCTTCTGCTCCCAGCAGCCTATGGGCTCTACTGTGCTGTCCACACTACTCCCCAGCTCTGGGAGCCTGGGGTTGGGGCTCCAGGGTCTCTGGTTCCAGAGAGGAGACAACTGTGACCAAGAAAGGGCCACAGTTGTCTGTCATAAGTTTTCTGTCTCTGAGGCCTTCCCTAGGAGAGGCCAAAGGAACCCCCAGCCTAAGTGCCCTTCTAGCAGAGCTGGCCTAGACAAGAAGGCAGAATTGGGTGCCACCTGAGAAAGGACATTGTGATCATGTCACTGTGGATAACTTTCCCCCCCCCCCCCGAAATGTGTGTGCCTAGGTGAACAGGCCACTTGAGAGCATAGGAGTCTGTGGATTTTCTTTCCTGGTTCTAAGGTAGCCACTTCTTCTGAAGGAATTCTGGGTCCAAGACTGACTAAGAGTATCACCCATGTAGGGTGCCATTTCTTATTTTAATCATCTGAATCACTAGGAAGGGTTGCCTCATTTTCTAAATGAAACTGGGAGAGATTAAAAGACCAGGTCAGTGTTACCCAGCCAGTGTGGAGAGCCAGGAGGGCACCTGGTGAATATAATGGCAGAGATGAGACAGGTTAGGGACCTGCCTAGCCTGGAAGGTCAGCCCTGCATGTGTAGCCTTAGACAGGTCCCTTTTTCTGTGTGAGCCTCTCTTCTCTCCTATAGAACAATGGAGAGTCACCCTCTGATGTCCACAGCAGGGCAACAATATCCCCATTAGATACCACAGACTAACAAATATAAAGGGCAGAACTAGGAATGGATTACCTCTCTGGGAAACCATTGGCCAGTGAGGTCCCATAGCGCCCTAACACTACAGGCTATTGCCAGTGCTCTTGGTTACCTTCCAAAAGCTGACAGAAGACCCTACTGCTGAAGACACCACATACTTGAGTCGTAGAACACCGAGAAATTAAGCTGGTATTCACCCGGAAGCTTCATCCCTACTGGCTAGCTCTCATGGTTCTGGCAGCTGCTGTCCACATGGCCAGAGGTGAAAAGCAATCACCAGTCTTACCCATCTGTGAACCTTGTGAGCTCTAATAATGACTGGCCTGCCACGACACGCCCACTGGTGCAAACGTGGCGTGAATGGCATGAGAGTGACCAACCACTTTCTGATTGGATGTAAGGTCCAGTCTACAGGTTCAAGCCCAGATGGGGTCAAGAATCTGTGGCTAGACAAGTCATAAGCCCTAGGGGAGAACCTACTAATATGACTCTGCTAAATGCGCCTAGTATTAAACTGACTAAGGACTTACCATCATCCACATAGATTAGTGCATCTCTCAGCTTTCATCAGAGAAACTTCTTTTTGCAGTAGATGGTGATTAACAGACCCACAACTGATCAGCATTCAGAGAATAAGAAACTACAGAGTGCTTAGTCCTAAGTGGGATGTCTGTATCACACACCTTCTCCAAAGCTCAGGGATCCTTGCAAAATAGGGAACAGAAAGACTGTAAGCGCTGGCAGCGGTGGATGACTACAGGGAAACTGTGTTTTCCGGGTACAGCAGTGCAAATGCACGCAGATACCCACAGTGGTTGGAACAGTGTGTGCAAAACTCACGCAAAGCCATAGAATGATCCAGAGCTTCCTAGCCCTCCAACAAAGGGTATCAAGGCAGGACCCTCTATCCCCACAAAGGCTATGGTTTTCTGTGCATGGAGGACCCTTGTCCCAGAGGAGTGTCTTCCCAGCCCTCTCTCAAAAAGTAGTGAATGTCAGCACTATTTTTAAAGACATGTGACTGAGGAGACAGTGTACTTAACCAAGTGCCCGCTGTGCAAACGTGGAGACTCGGGTTTGAGCCCCAGATCCAGCCAGGTGTTGCAGTGTGTGCTCGTAATTCTGACAGCTGGAGGATGGACACAGGTAGATCCTTAGGATAGTTTCCAAGCCAGTCTAGACTACTTGGTAAGTTCCAGGCCAATGAGAGATCCTGTCTCAAAAAAACAGGGTGAACATCATCTGAGGAACAACACCAAATGCTTACCTCTGGCCTGCACACTCATGCACACACATGTATGTGTCACCTGAACACACACACACAAAGAATTGTCGGCACCAAACAGACTTTCTCTTTGGTTTTGTCAGAAGAATTTTTAGAAAAATTGAGCATTGATAATTCTAGTTTTCATGATCAAAAGAAGAAGATACACATTACTAGTATCAAATTAAAAGGAGGCATCACTACAAATCCTACAGACAACAACAAAAAAGGAAAACCTGTGAACAGCTTTATGCCAATAAATTCAACATCTTAGTAAAAAGAACAAATTTCTTCAAAACCATGAATGCCACAACTGACACTAGAAGAGCTAGCAGCGAAGTCAGACAGGGCAGTGCACCCACAATCCCAGCAACTGGGGAGGCTGAAGCAGGAGAATGGCAGGTTCAATGCTCAGCTAGATTGCTGTCTGTGAAGAGACACCATGGTCACGACAACTCTTATAAAGGAAATCACTTAATTGAGGTGGCTCACTTACAGTTCAAAGGTCCAGTCCATTATCATCATGGTGGGAAGCATGGCAGCTGGGAGTATGGCGGCATGCAGGCAGACATGGTGCTGGCTACATCTTGATCAGAAGGCAACAGGAAGTGCACTGAGACACTGGGCAGTATCTTGAGCATAGGAAATCTAAAAGCCCCAAAGTGACACTTTCTCCGACAAGGCCATACTTACTCCAACAAAGCCACATCTCCTAATAGTGCCACTCCCTGTGAGCTAATGGGGACCAATTACATTCAAACTACCACAGTTACGTAGGGGGAGTCTGTCTCATTATCATTAACAAAATGTAAAAATGACAATTATAGAGACTCGTTTATTAAAATAAATTTCAAGGCCAGATTTTTTTCACTTACAGAAGCTGTAGAGGCCTCCTTGAGTCTCGTTTTCCTGTAATTCCACTGCTCAGGATAAAGTAACTGAGAAAGCTGAGTGTGCCCTGCTTCATGTTTGACCATTCCGCATCCCCGGCGTCTGCATCCAGAGTGTGCCATGGAGTGACTCATAGATGTCCTCTGAGCTTGTTTCCTCAATTGTAAAAGCTGATCTATTGGGAATGTAACTCAGTGGCTGAGCCCTCACCTGCTTTGGAACCCATGAGTGTGAAGTGTTCTCAGAGGGGTGGCAGGACATTTTCCTACAGAGCAGAACAGCCACTAGAGACCAGCAGACCTGAGGCTGACCCACTCTTCCAGGGTGACCTGAAACTTCCCTCTGTGAACTACAAAGGAGGCTAAGGGAACTCCAGGAATGCCCTACTCTCAGATCCAGCTGCAGTGTCCCCCTGTGTCCTGTGCCCAACACATCAACTCCCAGTCAACTTGGGTTTGCTTCCCAGCACTGGAAAAAAAAAGAAAAAACATAGTTGCCATCTTGGTAGGAGAGGCCACAATGACTTGGCAGTGCAAAGAGGTACAGAGCCATCAGTAGACACCAGAGAGCTCCCGGCAGGCAATCCTGAGAGCTGTGTGCCCTAGGTCAACTGTCCTCACGACGGGCCCAGTTCTGGTGCCTGCCTCATCTCTAGTCTGACTTACTGTAATCCTCTCCAGAGAGGATATGGCTCCCTCTGCTGGCCATGTGGAAGAACTGTAAAAACTCTACCTGCTGAGTACAGAGCTATCCTCATCAACCTTGGCATCAAAGCTCTGCCCTGAGTGCAACTGTGCCCTGAAGTCACGTGCCCTTCCCTACTGCTCGTGGTCTGTTAGAATGTCATCACAACAGCCCACAACTGCTGGACATCTGTCCCTCTGTCCCCTCACCCCCCACCCCCACCCCAGAGAGTCAAGACAAAGGCATGAACTGTTTGAGAGTTTTATGTGTTTTGTTTTGTTTAAAGCTCAGAGGGCTTGAGAGATGGCTCAGTGGTTAAGAGAACTGTCTGCTCCTCCAGAGGCTGCTCACAATTGTCTGTAATTCCAGTTCCAGGGGACCCAGTGCCCTCTTCTGGCCTCTGCAGGTACTGCAGACACATGGTGTGCAGACATGCCTATAGGGAAAACATCCATACACATAAAATTTTGAAGAATTTTCTTTCCAGACAGGTTTCTCTGTGGTGCGACCCTGGCTGTCCTGCAACTCTCTCCGTCGACCAGGCCAGCCTCAGACTCAGAGATCTGCCTACCTCTGCCTCCTGAGTGCTAGGACTAAAGGTATGCGCCGCCATACCTGGCTAGGAATTTTTTTTTAATAGGCTCTGCAGTCAGTCTCCTTCCTGAGTTCAAATCCCAGGTTTACTTAGAACCTGCTATGTGACCCTGGGGCAAGAGACACGACCTCTCTGCCCCTTGATCTCATTGTCTGGTAGGTTGGGATAATATCAGAACCTACGCCTTAGAATTGTTTCATAGTAAGTACCACTGTTGTCATTACAGGCTAAAACGATTGCTTCTTCCTAGCTGTGTGAGAGCAGGATGGGAAGGGGCTCAGTGTTCCCTAGGCCCTATGGCTCAGAGCCATACTCTACCAGGAGAAGCCCACCCAGACTCCCCAACCCAGCCCAGGCATAAGGGGGAGGCTCAGAGAGAGCAAAGACAGAGGCTAGGGTCTCCACAGAGGAGCCAGGAGGGGCCAAGATCCAGAGGCCTGGGTTACAGCCAGCCACCCCTGAGTCTAATCATGCCTGCTTCTCAGTATCTCTGCCACGGCAGATGTAGAAGCCTAGGGCTCAAGGAACAGTGGCCATGGGCCTTTGTGGCCACAGAAGAGACCTGATCTGGACCCCGGAGGGAGTGATGGTTGGCACCAAATGTCAGCTTGTCACAATTTAGAATGTCAACTTGTCACCTGATTAGGGAGCCTCAACTGAGAAATTTTCTACAACCTGTGGGTAAGTGTCTTGTCACACCTTAAATGTGGGTGGCACCTTCTCTTAGCAGCCCAGGTAAAAGAGAAGTGTTTTAAGTTACTGTTCTATTGCTGTGAAGAGACAACACAACCAAGGCAACCCTTATAACAGAAAACATTTAATTGGGGGCTTGCTCACACTTTCAGAGGGTTGGTCCATGATCATTGTGGTGGAAAGGAAAAGGTGTGGTGCTGGAGCAGTAGCTGAGAGTTTTACATCCTGATCTTCAGGCAAAAGGCAGAGGGTCTGGCCTGGGCTTTTGAAACCTCAAAGCCCACCCCCTGTGACATGACTTCTCCAACAAGGCCACACCTTCTAATCCTTTCCAAACAGTTCCACTAATTAGGGCCAAGCATTCAAACTGATGAGCCTATGGAGGCCATTCTCATTCAAACCATCACAAGAGGGAAGGGGAAGAGCATTCACTTGTTACTTACTTGGCCTTCCCTCTTACCAGCAAGTTAATTCACCCCACTGCTGCCACTGCTGATTCCTTTGATGATATTAGAAGCAGCTTTTCTGGTCAGTTTCCAATATGGACTGAGGACCAGTGGCTCTTCAGGAATACTCCAGACCATAGGTGACAGAATGGGACTGCTGAGAAACTTAACCTCACAGACTGAACAACCACTGGGCTCTTAGCCTTTCAGATGTGAGACAGCTATTGTTGACAATTTTACTATTGCATAAGCTGATTTAATAAATCTTTTTAAATGTGTGTATGTGTGTGTATGTGTTGGTTCTCTTCCTCCAGAGAACTCTAATACAAATTGTGGGACCAGAAGTGGGATGTTGTCTGTCTCCTCCTGGTCCTCACTTTCATCCTCACCTTTGGGCCTTATCCTGGTCATTGGTCCAGAGGCAATGATGGGTGGACCCTGAGAGATGTACGCATTGACTTGTCTGACGTCTCCTTCAGGGAAAGTCATTGCCAGCTCTATAGATCCATAGGATTAATTCCCTCAGGTAAGGGCAGAGAGGGCAATCCTGCAGGAGGTAGGAATGGGGTGGGGGTGGGAATGCACCCTGTGCTAAGAGTAGGGACAGTATTTCATTCAGCAAAGTGAACACATCAGACCACCTTCAACCTCCATAAGGTCCTCCCACACATCTCCATTCATTTTCCAGTCATTTTAATTGCAAACATCTTTCGATGCTGGTAATTAATTTGCATTGTAAGTCAGTCAATCATATATTGTGTGATGAAGACTTGGGTTTGATTTTCTGAAACTTGAGATCTATAGCTGCTGGAAAGATGACTCTCTTCCAGGGCATACTTTAAAACATTTAGATTACTTTAAAAAATATATTTATTTATGCCCATTTGGAGTTGTTCAATTTTATCACTGAACTCATTTCTTTTTCCTTACTGTGTCCAGAGATGTGAAAAGGAACTCACCAGTGACCTGGTGACAGATTGGCCACACTGGACCATTTCCATCATGGAAAGGGCAGCATTTTGTCCTTACTGGAATAGACTCCTAGTCTGGTTGTGGAATTACCTTTCCTGTACATAGTGCTTCCACCAGGAGGCACAATAAACATCCCTTTGAAGTGGAGGCTAAGACTCCCTCCTGGACACTCTGGGCTCATAATGTCCTCAAGTCAACATGTTAGGAAGTGTGATTAATCAAGAGGGCAATTGAACTACTTCTCCACAGTGGAAGGAAGAGTATGTCTTGGATGTAAGAAATATGATTAAGGTCAGTGAAAAACTACAACAACCCAATCCAGGAAGGAAGAGGAATGTCCTGGAGCAGTGGTTCCCAACCTTCCTGATGCTGCAGCCCTTTAATACAGTTCCTCATGCTGTGGTGACCCCCAACCATTATTTTTGTTACTGCTTCATAACTATAACTTCACTACTGTTATGAATCATAATGTGAATATCTGTGGTTTTCTCATGGTCTTAGGTGACCCCTGTGAAAGAGTCATTCGACGCCCTGCCCAAAGGGTTTGCAACCCACAGACTGAGAACCACTGGCCTGGACCCCTGAGGAATGAAGATATGAGTTACTTCTTCAGGTAGAGAACCAAGACCTCCTGAGGTGCTTACTGAGAGTGGAGGAAATACAGAACAGGTAGTAGAAGATGGAGTCATAAATACCAGCGAAGGTCACATGACCAGTCACAGAAATGATTATGGCTGACATGAATGTTTTTTGTCCTATTTGTTGAGAATGTGCTTATGCATATATTAAGTAGATGGCTGTGTTTTCTTCTATTTCTTTATCATGTCATGTTGATTGAGACATGAGTGGTTGTGTTGTAAAACTATATAATCATATTTAAGCTATGGGATGCTAAAAGATTAAGCATTGCTGGAGGGATTTAGAAGCCAAGTTCTTTGGAGTCTGGAACACTATAGTCTAAGCTCTTATCGTTGGTCACTGGAATAATAAGGTTTTGTCTTCTCCCTGAATTTTGCTTTTGCTTTGGTGTGTTTGTTCATTTGCTATGACCTTCTTTTTCTCTTTTAGAATAAAGAATGCTTACTTAGTGAGATAATACGTTGGAAGAGTGTAATTTGTTTTTTATATTCTTGGGAGCTTATAGTTAAGAGATCTGAATTTTTAAAGTATTGGGATTTTAAAAAGATTTTGGGACCTTTTAAAGTTAAACTATATTTGGAGCTGGAGAGATAGATACCTCTGCAGTCAGGAACACTGACCACTCTTCCAGAGGACCCAGGTTTGATTCCCAGCACCCACATGGTGGTTCCCAACCACCTGTAACTTCATTCCTGGGGTATATGACACCCTCTTCTGACCTCTGTAGGCACGACACATGCATGGTGCACAGAATACATGCATGCAGAACACCCATCTACATAAAATCAGTATTTCTTAAAGTTAGACTGTAATTTATATTATAAAATAAACATCAGGCTTTGGAACAAGGCATGGAAGGTTGTGATTTTTAAAGTGATGTGTTTCTGTGTCAAGTCGACAAGGGTTAGGCTGTGATCGTTGGTTTTAAATGTCAACTTGTCACATACAGAATTACCTGAGGAGGGAGCCCCACTTGAGTCATTGTCTACATTAGGTTACCCTATGGGTACGTCTGTGAGGAACTGTCTAGATTGTCTTAATTGATGTGGGAAGACCCACCCCAAATGTGAGCAGCACCTTTTGATAGCAGCCCAGATCAAAACGGAAAGAAAACCCATTCTCTCTTCCCTCTTACACTGAGTTAATTTATCTTGTTTGTGGCTGATGACTGACTCCTTCACTGATATTAGAACCAGCTTTTCTAGACTTCCAACCTAGACTGAGAGCCAGTGACTGTCCAGGAACCCTCCGGGCCCTTGGGGAAAGAATGGGGCTGGACAACTCTGGGTTTCTCAGGCTCTCCGGTGGAAGACAGCCATTGCTGGCCTACTCTGACTGCTGAGGTACCCATCCTCAAGGAGCAGGCAGCCAACAGAAACTACCAGGTTCTCAGCCCCTCATGTGTGAGACAGCTGTCGTCAGACTATTTCAACCACGTTGAGTAAAATCGTTTATAAATCCTTTATATGTGTTCTGCTGGTCCTGGTCCTCTAGAGAGGTCTGAAACACCTCTGACTGAGGAAGATTTTCCTAGATTAGTAGGTACTGACAGATGTGGTTACACACGTGGAAGAAAGGGCTGCACAAGTTGATGTGCTGGAAAGGCTGCTGATGCTGAGGCTTTGGGCCTCTGTTGGGACACGAGCCACCACGGCCCTGGGCCTCATTTTAAGGATCTCTTATTGTAGACTCGTCTTTGTAAGGAATGATCTCTAATATAAATTTGAAGGTGGTATGCCTCGGAGGGCTGACACCCCCAGGTACTGAGTCTGCTCAGAAGGCCCCAGGACCTCCTGGTACACTAGCCAGGAGTGGGTTTCAAGCTTCTGCCTCAGCACCCCACTCCCACAACATCTGACCCAGGACTCAGTACATTCCACACGTAGACACACATGAGGGGCGGGGGATGGCTCAGGGAGCAAAGCCATGTAAACATGAGGACCAGAGTTCAGATCCCCAGGCCCCATGTATCAGTGAGCTCTGGATTCGGTTAGCAGCCTTGCTTCAATATAAAAGACAGAATATATCTCGTGTCAACCTTGGACCTACACATGCTCACACACACATGAAAAGACACCCGCACACGTGTGCCTACAGACATGAGAACACATACACACACGTATATCACACAAATGCATACAAAAATTAAGAGAACATAAAGAGTTTCTCTGTGAGGAGCTTGGGGACCTGGGTCTTCCAGTCCTGTAGGTTGTGGGGACTTTAACAGCCCAAACCCCAAGGACTAAGAGGGTCTAGCTTTGTTGGCCCTTCCCTCCTGTGCCACTGCTGAGCCTCGAGCCCACTGCCCCTTGCTCGCTCCAGAGAAGGCTTCCCTCAGCTCTGCTAGCCCTGATGCTTGGGGCTTTTGGGAGGTGACTTGGTGCCACATCCATGGCAAGGATGGGCCTGAGAACTCTGCTCTGCCCAGAGCCACAAGCCATGGTCCTTAAAGGCCCCTGTTCAAGCTGGAGGGACCTTAAGCTTCACGGCCTCTAAATAGAATCTTCTGTATCCGGAAGTCCACACATGCCCTGGAGTTGACCTTCTGAGAGGGACAGAGGCCAGGCAGAGGTTGGGACAGGTGCATCTGGCCGAGAATGATGCTCCAAGTCCAGAGGAGGGGCCATCTGCTACATCCTCAAATATCCTTGACTCAAGGCATAGAGAAGCTTCCAGACACTATGGCTGGGCCTGGGGTGCCTAGCAGCCAAGGGGGCCAGATAGCAGCAACAAGGGACAAGCAGACACTGTCAGCAGAGAATGACTTCTGTGAACCGCATCAGGTGGCTGAGCCATCTGGCATCCGATCTACCTTCCATGCCACACAAAGCCCTGGTGGGGTGGGCCTGCTGCATGGTAGCAAAGAACCCAGGGATGCTGGGATATAGGCCCCTCTGTGTATGCCTAAGGCCTTGCCAGGCATTATGACCTGTCCCAGCAGAGCATGGACCTAAGCAGGTGAGAAACCAACCCAGCCTTGTCACCTGTAGGACTCTAATACGGGAGAATATTTATTTTCTTCTCTAGAACTGTGCAGAGCCAGAAGACAGCTGGACTCATCCAGAGAGAAGCAGGGGCCCCTGGAGGAAGGGCTGCATCCCCTGGGCCTGGCACGGAGTGAGCCAGGGACATGCAGGACCCTGTGGCTCCCCTGCCACAGAACAGAGAGAAGGATGGGCACCTCAAACCACGAGGAGGGAGCCCCCCCCCCTTCACAGAGAACATGAGGGCGGCTCCCCAGGGCTTCGGATGCTGCATGAGGCAGGGAGCAGCTGGCTTGGCGGTTTCTGACCTCTGCGGGGCTGACTCAAGGTCTGGGGGGACGTAGAAGAGCTAGACTGTGCTGGAGAGGCTGACCAGGGCCTCAGCAAGGAGACTGAGGAATGGGGCCTCAGGGAGGTCGACCAGGTGGATTCCAGAACCCTGGAGGCCGAGGCTCCCAGGGAAAGGGAGGAAGGCGAGGCAATAGGTGTGCTGCTGGCTGCTATGTCCATGAAAATCTGACCCCGGATAGACTCCAGCTGTCTCCGGATATCGCTAGCCACCCAGCGGATGTGCCGGCCTTCCTGGTCCAGGACCTTATGCATCAAGAAGTCAGGTTGTTGGATTGGTGTAAGGTCGGTGAAACACAGGCTTTGGTAGACCTGAGGGGAGATCTGGGAACAGAACAGAAGATGAGTACTCCCTGGAGCTGGTGGTACCAGGGACCAAGAACAGGCTTGCCATGGAGAGCCCTCAGGTCTTCTCATGCCAAGTAAATCTCTAGTGCTGTGGTGCTCCTGAAGACCACAGCTGTGGGGCCCACACAGCCCTGAGCAGGACCACCCTCTCAGGCTCCCCTCCCTACACGTGTCTGTGAGGTAAGCCTGGTACCAGAACTCCTCTGCTTTGAAGCAAGGCCATGAGTTGGACCTCAGGTGGGGCCTGATACAGAGTCCCTGGATAGACTTTAGGTCTCCCATTAGCACTCCCCAAAGTTGGGCTCTCAGGAGCCTCCAGAACCCTCTCACACCGACCTCCCCAGTAGGGATGTAGCCTTTGGCATCGTGGGAGCTCCCATAATGTCCATAATGCCCTAAGGCAGAGAGAAGGTAAAGGCTGAGCAGGGTCTGCACAGGCAAGAGACAGGATGGAGTCCGATTGGCTTTTGTAAGTCCCTGATTCCCTTTCTACACCTAAGGAGAGCCACCTCCTCCCACATATCCCCACCTGTGCACCCAGTACCCACACACCTCACGTCTACTTTTTTTTTTTAAGATTTATTTTGTTGTGTATACAGTGTTCTGTCTGTATGTATGCCTGCAGGTCAGAAGAGGGCGCCAGATCTCATTACAGATGGTTGTGAGCCACCATGTGGTTGCTGGGAATTGAACTCAGGACCTCCAGAAGAACAACCAGTGTTCTTAAACTGCTGAGCCATCTCTTCAGCCCCATGTTGGTTTGGTTTTTTGTTTTTTGGGTTTTTGTTTTTGTTTTTGTTTTTGTTTTTTGAGACAGGGTTTCTCTGTGTAGCTTTGCGCCTTTCCTGGAACTCACTCTGTAGCCCAGGCTGGCCTTGAACTCACAGAGATCTGCCTGGCTCTACCTCCCGGGTGCTGGGATTAAAGGCGTGCGCCACCACCGTCCGGCCCACATCTACTCTTGATCACCTAGACTCATGGGTACAGGGGCGGTTAATCTGCTAATGAGTAGCCAAAGACTATAATGATGCCCTGGGGACTACAGACAGGAAAGGCTAGTGGAAGGCCACCCCTCCAGAAGTCCAGTGGTCTGCGTTCCCAGAGACAAGATTTCTGCTGACAGAAAACATGCCAGCCTGACCAGTCTATGTCAGAAACAGAGAACATGGACCGGATGGAGTCTGCTGGCCTCAGATGGCCCCCCGCATCTCAGATGCAGCCTCACTCCCTCACCTGCTGCTTCATCCAGCCGTACTGCACTCTGGTGGACAGGAGTTTGGGATTCCGCACATGTACCTTGGGCTTGTAAGCTGCTCCTACGATTTTGCTTGCCTGCAAGAGTCACCGGTGAGAACCGTAGCCAGGAGCGAGGCCCCCTCCCCTCTCCCAACAGTCCCCACCTGCTTGTTCTTGGTCCATTGATTCCAGCTCTCCTCGATGTCTTCCACCGAATTCTGTTTGATCCACGGGGATGTGAGGGACATCTGATGGAGCCTGGCCCGCGCCTCAACTTCCTTCTCTGCTTTCCCATGCAGAAACGCCATCAGCGCTGCCTGCTCATGCCGCTGGTACAACAGGGCTTCAGCCAGTTCCTTGCTGTAAGAGGCTTCCTTCACAACATGCGCCTCCCATTTCCCTACCAGGGCTGCCCACCGCCGCCGCCCCCCCCCCCCCCCCACTCAGGCCAGAGGGCCTCCCCTTTCCGGGTCTGAGCCTCTCCAACCCTTTCCTACCTCCTGCCAGGGCCCAGCACTGAGTCAGCACTGTCTGACACAAGCAAGGCCCAGATGCACCGGCCCAAGCTCTGCTGCCTTTTCTTTCATTCGGGCCTCAACTAGACCTCGCCAGAAGGGTATGTGAACATCCCCACCCCAGGGAAGCTCTGTCTTGCCTTGTTTTATAAACCCGCACAACAAGCCTGTCCCTCCAAAGAGGAGTATGCCTTGATGAGACAACAGGAGCCATAAAGATTCCATGGGTACCTGGAAATTACATCAAAATCAACTCCACAACCTCTCCTGTAAAGCCTTTCTCATTTAATCCAGTCAGGTGGCTGACCTCTAAATAGCGTCTCTCCTTGCTATTCCCAACACCTGTCAGATGGACCTCGGCCATGAGTTAACATAGCCATCTCCCCATGTAGACTGTGGCTTCTTTAGGTTAGACCAGTGTGTGATGGTACTGGATGAAATCCAAGGCCTTGTCACTAGAGGCTCCGAGCCATATCTCTCTAAGTAGCCTTGGTTGTTCTGGAACTCATTGTGTAGATCAGGCTGGCTTTGAACTCATAGGGATCCACCTGCCTCTGCCTCCTGACTGCTAGGATGAAAAGTGTAGACCACCATGTCCAGCAATAATAAAAAAAAAAAATTCGAAAGAACTGAAATCATTTGAAGTTTAAGGAATAAGGATGGAGTGGGTGATGTAGAGGGGAAGGAACCCAGAGGAAAGGCAATAGCTGGAGGAACAACCCTCTCTCTCCCATGCATCACACAGCTGTCTGCTCAGGGCCACTACCTTGGGCATTGGCAAGGGCAGCCCCCTGCCACATGGTAATGACCTCGACAGGAGCCACTGCCACGCTGCAGATCTCAATCTAATCTAGGAGCAGTGTGTGATGGTACTTCTTCTGACTGCTCGGTCTTGCCTCTGAGATGGTTAAATGGGGCCACGGGTTGCCTGCAGATCCTAAGCTTCTCACCCGACCCCAGTAAGAGATTTCTGGGGGCCAGGGAGCCCCAGGTGGCTGTAGTAACTCACTGCAGCTCAATGAAGGATCTCTTGAGGGTGGAGTCGATCAAGTCAGGCTTCTCCTCTAAGGTCTCTTCCTGCTCCTGATCTTCAACCATTGTGGCCTCCTGCAGTTTATCCCAAAGATTCAGGCCAAATGTTCCTGTGATATGACCAGACCCTGCTCAGAACCAGGGCTCTCTGAACTCACTGCTTCTGCCCCCCACTCCAAGAGTTGGTGAGTGGCCCTGTGCTCCACCCCACCCACTCACCCAAACACTGAGTGTCTGCCGTGTGCCAGGCATTACACTGGCTACACAACACATCTCTACGTTTGCCAGTCCCGAGAGGTACTTGGAGCTGAGGCCTAAAGCATTCTGCGCCATGTGTAGGTTGATATGGGAAGAATGCTGTGACAAAGGCCTGGTGACCCCCATTCAGGTTCCCAGCAGCTCACGTGTGAAATGACAAGGGCATAAATTGGGGTAAGATCTGGGGTGGAGCAGAAGACAGAGAAGTCAGCATCCTGTTCTGGTCCCGGCATGGATGACCTGAATTCAGCCCCAAAACTGACGTGGTAGAGAGAGAACCAATTTCTGTGAATTCTGACCCCCACATGGGTGCAATGGCACAGGCATGCCATGTCATGTGTGAAACCACCCCTCCCTGACACATACACAATACATAAATAAAAGCAGGGATTCGCCTGCTATGGAGTAATGAAATTAAGAAAAAGAAAAGATCCAGGTTGTAAAATCCCATTTTGGAGAAATCACCAAAGAGCTCCAGCAGCAAATAAGAGAGCAACTATACTGACAAACAGGGAAGACTTTGCAAGAAACACTAGCCTGGGAGTCACTAGCTTCTCCAGGAGTTCCTGGTGTGGGTCTAAGCCGTGTGAGAACCAAGCTTGACCTAGACAGAAGGATGCTGCTGTGGGCCCAGCTGATCTCCTGCCAGCCCTGCAGCCAGTAGGATTGAGGCAGGCAGACCCCTGGGATTTACTGGCCAGCCAGCCTCGTCTAGCTGACAAACACCAGGTCAATGAGAGGATCTGATTCAAAAGACGCATGCACCACACGCATGCACTCACATGTGCACACTCATGAACACACACATCACACAAGAATACATCTTAGCAAGCCAAGAAAACAACTAGTGAAAGTCTTTAAACATTGGTCTTAGTAACAACTCCTTGGCCAGGACACCAAAAGCTCAAATAACAAAGGCAAAAATAGACAGGCAGAGTTCTACAGAAGCAGGATTACACGGAACTAAGAACTTCCAGGTAGGTGAAAGATGACCTATGGAAGGAAAAAACTACCTTACCATATATCCAACACGGGCCAAGCTAACCACTAAAATATGTAACTCTGCAGACTAATAGCAGAAAGACCTGATTTTAAAATGGACAAAGGACTTGAATAGATATTTATCCAAATGAGATATGCAAATGGCCAGGAGGATGTGGAAAGATGCTCAGCACCTCTACCAGGGAACAGGAATACACCTCACACTCATTAGTGGGGCTGTTAACAGGAAGGCAGGAAACAGGCATCTCTTTGCATCAGGGAACATGCAGAGAAATCAGAACCCTTGCAGAAACGTAACCCTGGGTAACTACTCTAGGAAGCAGTGTGGCATTCCTCAAAATTGAAATTGGGACTTCCATTAGATCCAGCCACCCCCTTCTGGCAATTCTCCTAAAAGAAATGCAAGCATGTGGTTAACACATTTGGGAAGCAGAGACAGGAGAATTGTAAAATTGGGGTCAATATAGCCTACACAGTGAGACCCTCCCCCCCCCCCCACACACACACACATACACACTGAAAACAGGATCATTTGCCCCTCCCACCCCCACTCTCAGATGTCAGTGCAGCATTATTGCCAGTGGCCAAAACCTGTAAACAACCACAGCATGGATTGACAGACAGATTCAGACAACACGCCTCTAATGGAATGCTCTTCAGCCTTAGGATAGAAGGGAATTCTGGGGCTGGAGAGATGGCTCAGTGGTTAAGAGCACTGACTCCTCTTCCAGATGACCCAGGTTCAATTCCCAGCACCCAAATGGCAGCTCACAACTGTCTATAACTCCAAGATCTGACACCCTCACACAAACATACATGCAGGCAAAATACCAATGTCCATAAGATAAGAATAAATAAATTATTTTTTAAAAAGAAGGGAATTTTGTGACTATGACAATGGGGATGAACCTTGAAAACACAAGGCCCAATGAAAGGAGCCAGACACAAGGCAAACTGCATGATCTCACGGCTATATGGTGTCTAAACTAGTCAGGCTGAGAGAAAGCAGAAAGCAGGACTGAGAAGAAGGGAGACGCTGCAAGGTGACAGAGTTCAGGGATCTGAGCAAGGGTAGCTAGAGTGCTGGGACAAAGACAGGCTTTATACTCAGCTGGTGAAAGAACGGAAATTGGGAACCACTTCAAAAGACCACAGGGCAATATCAACTGAAACCGAGGGGAGAACATATTATATATCACATATATCCTTGATTAGGAATCATCTCTAGATACATACCAAACAAGAATGCATATATTTGTTTATTTATAAAAAAGTTATAAGAGTGTTATAGGAGTATTATTCTCAATCATGTAAAATAGCTAGAAAAAGTAACAGGAGTTAAGCATGATATTTACTGTGGATAAACGTCACAGCTAGACTGTTTAGAGGAAGAAAACAGAAACAAAGAAAAGCTCAGCCCATGACCCCGTGTGTACAATGTGCAGAAACAATCTGAGTTTAGAAACCAGGCCAGGGATAGTGGCCCCCACCTGGGGCCCAGCATTGGAGAAGACAAGACAAAAGTCTTGCCTGGGCTGTCATAGTGAAATGCTGTCATCAAAAAGACAAACAAACAAATTAGGGTCTAAAGAGATGACTCAGCTGCTAATGTGCCTGCTACAGAAGCCTGAAGACTGAGTTCACATCCTGACCACTCACCCTGAAAGCCAGGACAGCCGTGCACACCTCCATGCTGGGGCACAGAGACAGGCAAATCCCTAGAATTCACTGCCTAACCCGCCTAACCAAATCAGTGAGCTCCAGGTTCAGTGAGAGACCCTGTCTCAAAAAAGAAGGTGGAGAGAGAGTGAAGAAGCCACCCAACGTTGACCTCTGACCTACACAAGTGAGTGCACACGTGCACATGTACCCACAAACACATTTGCACAGACCTGTACAGACACCACACCTACACATATACAGGAAAAGAAAAAATGTCAGGGCCTGGCCAGCTGGCTCAGTGGTGAAGGCACTTGCCTCCAAGCCTGGTGGTCAGAGTTCCACCCCAGGGACACAGCAGAAGAAGAGAACCACCTCCCACAGTTGTCCTCTGACCTCTGCATGCATTCCATGGCATGTGCCTCCCCCAATACATAAATAATTGTAAAACACACACACACACACACACACACACACACACACACACACACACACACACACGTAGCAGCCAAGGTAGGAGTTGGAGGACACCCAGGGGTTTCTGCTTCCCAATGTGGGCTATACAGATAGAGAGATGTACACTCTGGAAATTCAAAATGGAATACTTTGAATTTCTGGGCTTTTCTTTCTATAATCCCAGAACTGCGCTTATTTTCTTAAGAGAAAAGAACAGACTTTACGAGATACACAATTTTCTAAAACTCACCAAGACAAGCAAAGCTGGGTGGATGAGTGAATGAATGGAAAGATAGCTAATGGCCAAACGGAGAAGCGGACCAATTCATTCTTGCAAGATTCTCCGAGTAGCTGCAAGACCCTTCTCCCCACAGGGCACCAGGGTGATGCCAGGGTATGTTCCCTCAGGGACTGGGATAGGAAAGGCCATGCTTCGGCAGCACCCATACCTATGGTATCACCAGAAAGTTTCCAAGCCTTGACGTCCCGGTCCTCACCAGCACTAACAACCAACTGGAAGGTGTCCACATACAGGACATCCGACACGCTCTCCATGTGGCTATTCCAGGTAACCAGAAGTGGTGGGGGAACCAGAGAAATGGTCTGGCCTTCCACAACCTGTAGGGGGGCAGTAAAGGATGACTTACACAATGCTATCACACAGATTGCACCTTAGCAGTTACCTAGGACCCAGAGCAGCAGAGCCCAGGGAAGGGCACCTGGACACGAGCCCATGAACTACCTCTGGGCACTTCACGTTAACGTGCCACTGACGACCTTTAGTAGGTCTCAGCACTGGCCTCAGCGGCCCCTCGGTTAAGCCATCAGAGTCATTTCCCATTTACTCTACATAGACTGTCTCGCTGGAACCCACAACCTCATATGCTGTAGAGCATGATCACCACTTTACTGAGAAGAGAGAATCAGAGATATTCGGAAATCAACCTGAAGCCACAGAGCTGCAAGGTGATGGGACCACAACATAAGCCCACACGTCTTCTAACTCTTCTCAGCAGAGTACCGGAAGGACAAACGCAAGGGGTGGCTGGGGACACGGACATCACACCACAAAAAACGTTACACTGTGAGAGGAAGGAAGTCTATATAACTGGGAAGTGACCGTGTGTGTGTGTGTGTGTGTGTGTGTGTGTGTGTGTGTGTGTGTGTGTGTGTGTATGGTGTGGGGGGTGTGGGGGTGCGTGTGTTGTATGTATGTGTGTGTGTGTGATATGTGTGTGTGGTGTGTATGTGTGTGGTGTGTGTGTGGTGTGTGGGGTGTGTGGGGGTGGTGTGTGTGTGTGGTGTATGTGGTGTGTGTGTGTGGTGTGTATGTGTGTGTGGTGTGTATGTGTGTGTATGATGTGGGAGGTGTGGGTGTGCATGTGTTGTGTGTATGTGTGTGTGTGATACATGTGTGTATGTGTGTATGTGGTGTGTGTATGTGTGTGTGGTATGTGTGTGTGGCACGTGGTGTGTGTGGTGTGGGTGTGGGTGGTGTGTGTGTGTGTGGTGTGTATGTGTGTGTGGTGTGTGTATTGTGTGGTATGTGTGTGGTATGTGGTGTGTGTGGTGTGAGTGTGGGTGGTGTGTGTGTGGTGTGTATGTGTGTGTGGTGTGTGTATTGTGTGGTGTGTGTGTGTATGTGTGTGTGGTGTGGTGTGTGTATGTGTGTGTGGTGTGTGTATTGTGTGGTATGTGGTGTGTGTGTGTGTGTCATGTGCATATGTACATGCATGTTTGCCTGTGTTCAGCCCACATGTATACATGAGCACATGCATGTATATGATGCAGTAGAGGTATGAAGTTGACCTCAGGTGCCCTCCTTGATCTCTCAGGATCTCTTGGTGAACCCAGAGTTTGCCAATCCCAGTTGGTCTAGCTAGCCAGTTTGCCCCAGGGATCCCCAGTCTCTGACCCAAGCCCTGCCTGCTCAGCTGTTAGATAGGTTCTGGGGTTCAGACTCCAGTCCTCACACTCGGCAGCAAGTGCTGTATCCATTGAGCCGTCTGCCCAGACCCAACCATTTTGAGATCAAACAAGACTGAGGAAGGAACATTTATTCTACTTTATTCAGACTACTGCAAACTGTAACGCAACAGTGAAAGGCAGCAGAGAGCTCAGAAACCAACCTAAGCATGTGTGAAACCCTGCTGTACAAGAATAGTACCAGAAAGTGTGGGTCAAACACAAACACAGGGCTGTCAACAGAAAACCAACCATTATCACATGTGAAACTAAAATACACACTAAGAAGTTTGACTCTTTTATTATTAAGAAATTTTCTACTCATTTTACATATCAACCACAGATCCTCCTCTCCTCCCTCCTCCCACCCCACCCCCAGCCTTCCCTTCCAACCCAATCCCCATTCCCACCTCCAAGGCAAGGTCTCCCATGGGGAGTCAGAAAAGCCTGGTACATTCAGTTGAGGAAGGTCCAAGCCCCTACCCCCTGCACCAAGGCTGCACAAGGTGGCCCACCATAGGCACTAGGCTCCAAAAAGCTGGCTCATGCACCAGGGACGGATCCTGATCCCACTGCCTAGGAGTCCCCTAAACAGTTCAAGCTAAACAACTGTCTCATGTATCCAGAGGGCCTAGTCCAGTTCCAAGGGGGCTTCACAGCTGTTGGTCCACAGTTCATGCATTTCCACTAGTTTGGCTGGCCTTCTCTGTATGTTTTCCCATCATGATCTCGATGTCCGTTGCTCATAGAATCCCTCTTCTCTCTCATGGATTGGACTCCTGGAGCTAGGCCTGGCCCCCGGCCGTGGATGTCTGTGTCTGCTTCCATCAGTTACTGGATGGAGGCCCTATGATGACAGTTAGGGTATTCACCCATCTGATCACCAGAGTAGGCCAGTTCAGGCACCCTCTTAGCTATTGCTAGTAGTCTAAGGTGGAGTGATTCTTGTGGATTCCTGGGAACTTCCCTAGCACCCTGTTTCTCCCTATTCCCATGATGTCTTCATTTATCATGGTATCTCTTTCCTTGCTCTCCCACTCTGTCCCTGTTCCAACTTGAACCTCCTGTTCCCTTATGTTCTCATCCCCTATCCCTTGCCCTCCATTACCATGCCCCACCCCCAGTTCACCCATGTAGATCTCATCTATTTCTCCTTCGCTGGGTGATCTATATGTCCCTCTCAGGGTTCTCCTTGTTAGCCAGCTTCTCTGGAGCTGTGGATTATAGTCTGTCTATCCTTTGCTTTACATTTAGCATTCACCTATGAGTGAGTACATACCATGTTTGTCCTTTTGAGTCTGGGTTACCTCACTCAGGACAAAATTCTCTAGTCCCATCCATTTGCCTGCAAATTTCATGATATCATTGTTTTTTTTTTCTGCTGAGTAGTACTCCATTGTATATATGTGCCACATTTTCTTTATCCATTCTTTAGTTGAGGGGCATCTAGGTTGTCTAGGTTCTGGCTATTACGAATAATGCTGCTATGAACATAGTTGAGCATGTGTCCTTGTGGTATGATTGAGTATTCTTCGGTAAATGCCCAAGAGTGGTATAGCTGGGTCTTGAGATAGATTGATTCACAATTTTCTGAGAAACCACCATACTGATTTCCAAAGTGGCTGTACAAGTTTGCACTCCCACCAACAGTGGAGGAGTGTTCCCCTTGCTCAGCATCCTCTCCAACATAAGCTGTCATCAGTGTTTTTGATCATAGCCATTCTGACAGGTGGAAGATGGTATCTCAGAGTCATTTTGATTTGCATTTTCCTGATGACTAAGGATGTTGAGCAATTCCTTAAATGTCTTTCATACTGCAAGCCGCAAAAATATAAATGAAGTAAGATTTCAGTTGATTATGATGAGCTAATGCCTGGAAGAAGCCAAGGTCAAGCTGAGGCTCAGGGATTTTTGGTGATAATGGGTTTTGATTATTAGCCATTTCCTACTATGAATTTCTCATGTGCTATTGTAGCTTTTCCATCATTTATTGGGCACCATTTCCCCTCTACTAATATTTAGATAACCTTCTGTGTTGACAGCTATGCACAGCCAGAACCCCAGTTCAAGCCTCCCTGTAATTATCATCATTGGCAGCATCCAGCCAGGTCCATCCCCAGACGGAAGAAAGTACCTTATCAGAGATACCTCTGTACTCTCTAAGAACAGACTTAAGTGTTCAGACTACCTGTTTGAGAAGGCCTGATGGGTGTGCTAATTAAGCTTAACTTTCTCCTTTCCAAAGTCTAGTATCTAGATCTAAAATCTAGTTTTAGATACACTCTTAACAATTAATTCAGAACTAAAGGATTCCAACTTACAGGTACACTGAGCTGTGATGGAAGCTGCCTAGCCAAGTTGTTTAGTGACCAAGCACAGAAACAGCGGGAGCAGAGATCGTTTGGAGAGATAAGGGTCAAAGGGATAAAAAGGCAGTTTTATTTTCAGAGCAGAGGAGATGGACAGAGAAGAGAAAAGAGAATGGAAGAACTAGATGGGTAAGAACTGGAGAGGAACGAACTGAGATGGGGAAGAACCAGACTGGAGGACTAGAAGAGAGTACTAGAGGGATGAGATGGAAGATGAGGATGAGCCAGATGGGGAAGAACAAGGTGAGGAAGAACAAGATGAGAAAGAAGGAGACGGAAGAGGAGCTAAGATGGGAAAGAACTAGATGGACGAGAACCTAGATGAGGCAGAACTAAGATGAGAGAATTAAGATAGAACTTAGAAAGGACAGCAGATAAATACAGAGAGAAATCAGGCAAGGAAGAAGCTTGGCATGAGAATAGAACTGAAGCTGTGTAGATAGGATCTTATCCCAGAGGAATAAAGTAGATGGACAAAGAGCTTGGTGTACTTAGATTCATTTCCCGAAAATAATTCTCACTGTTCATAGTTTCTCTTCTGAGCCCCTGGGAAGTATATTATTAAGGCTGGCCTTTTAATAATATACAAGACTTAAAGCCATTTGAGATTCTTCTGTTGAGAATTATCAGATCTGCAGCCCATTTTTTAATTGGATTGTTCAGTATTTTGATGTCTAGTTTCTTGAATTCTTTATATATTTTGGAGATCAGCCTTCTGTCAGATGTGGGGTTGGTAAAGATCTTTTCCCATTCTATAGGCTGTTGTTTGGTCTTATTGACCATGTACTTTGCCCTACAAAAACTTCTCAGTTTCAGGAGGTCCCATTTATTAATTGTTGCTCTCAGTGTTTGTGCTACAGGTGTTATATTTAGGAAATGGTCTCCTGTGCCAATGCGTTCAAGACTACTTCCTACTTTCTCTTCTATCAAGTTCAGTGTAACTGCACTTATGTTGAGGTCTTTGATCCACTTGGACTTGAGTTCTGTGCATGGCAACAGATATGGATCTATTTGCAATCTTCTACATGTTGACATCCAGTTATGCCAGCACCATTTATTGAAGATGCTTTCTTTTTTCCATTGTACAGCTTTGGCTTCTTTGTCAAAAATCGGGTGTTCATACATGTGCAGATTAATGTCAGGGTCTTCAGTTCGGTTCCATTGGTCCACATGTCGGTTTTTATGCCAGTACCAGCAGTTTTTATTACTATAGCTCTATAGCAGAGCTTGAAGTCAGGGATTGTGATGCCTTCAGAGGTGGTTTTTGTTGTACAGGATTCTTTTAGCTATCTTGGGTTTTTTGTTTTTCCATATGAAGTTGAGTATTGTTCTTTCCAAGTCTGTGAAGAATTGTATTGGGATTTTGATGGGGATTGCATTGAATCTGTAGATTGCTTTTGGTAAGACTGCTATTTTTACTATGTTAATCTTACCTATCCATGAGCATGGAAGAACTTTCCATTTTCTGATATCTTCTTCAATTTCTTTCTTCAGAGACTTAAAGTTCTTATCATACAGGTCTTTCACTTGCTTAGTTAGAGTTACCCCAAGGTATTTTATATTATTTGTGGCTATTGTAAAGGGTGATGTTTCTCTGATTTCTTTCTCAGCCTGTTTATCATTTGTATATAGGAGGGCTACTGATTTTTTTGAATTAATGTTGTATCCTGCCACATTACTGAGCGTGTTTATCAATTGTCAGAGTTCCCTGGTAGAATTTTTGGGGTCATTTATGTATACTATCATATCGTCTGCAAATAGCAAAACTTAGACTTCTTCCTTACAAATTTGTATCCCCTTGATCTCCTTTTGTTGTCTTATTGCTCTAGATAGAACTTCAAGTACTATACTGAATAAATAAGGGGAGAGTGGACAGCCTTGTTTTGTTCCTGATTTTAGTGGAATCACTTTGAGTTTCTCTCCATTTAATTTGATATTGGCTGCAAGCTTGCTGTAAATTGCCTTTCTTATGTTTAGGTATATTTCTTGTATTCCTGATATCTCTGGGACCTTTATCATGAAGAGGTGTTGAATTTTGTCAAAGGCTTTTTCAGCATCTAATGAGATAATCATGTGATGTTTTTCTTTCAGTTTGTTTATATAGTGTATTACATTGACAGATTTTCATATGTTGAACCATCCTTGCATCCCTGGGATGAAGCCTACTTGGTCATGATAGATAATTTTTTTTATGTGTTCTTAGTTTTGGATTGTCAATATTTTATTGAGTATTTTTATATCAATGTTCAAGAGGGAGATTGGTCTGTAATTCTCTTTCTTTGTTGCATCTTTGTGTGGTTTGGGTATCAGGGTAACTGTAGCCTCATAAAAAGAATTTGGTAATGTTCCTTCTGTTTCTATGGTGTGGAACAATTTGAAGAGTATTCGTGTTTGCTCTTCTTTGAAAATCTGGTAGAATTCTACACTGAAACCATCTGGTCCTGGGCTTTTTTTGGTTGGGAGACTTTTAATGACTGTTTCTAATCCCTTAGGGATTGTTGGTCTATTTAAATAGTTTATCTGGTCTTTATTTAACTTTGGTATGTGGTACCTATCCAGAAAATTGTCCTTTTCTTTCAGATTTTCCAATTTTGTGGAGTACAGGTTTTTGAAGTATGGCCTGATGATTCTCTGGATTTCCTCATTGTCTGTTGTTATATCTCCCTTTTCATTTCTGATTTTGTCAATTTGGATGCTCTCTCTCTCTGCCTTTTGGTTAATTTGGATAAAAGCTTGTCTATCTTGTTGATTTTCTCAAAGAACCAACTCTTCATTTCATTGATTCTTTGTATTGTTCTCTTTGTTTCTATTTTATTGATTTCAGCCCTCAATTTGATTATTTCCTGGCATCTGTTTCTCCTGGGTGAATTTGCTTCTTCTTGTTCTAGAGCTTTCAGGTGTGCTGTTAAGTCACTAGTGTGAGATTTCTCCATCTTCTCTATGTGGGCATTTAGTGCTATGAATTTTCCTTTTAGCACTGCTTTCATAGTGTCCCATAAGTTTGGGTATGTTGTACATTCATTTTCATTGAATTTTAGGAAATCTTTAATTTCTTTCTTTATTTCTTCCTTGACCCTTGGTGATTCAGTTGGGCATTATTCAGTTTCCATGTGATTGCAGGCTTTCTGTAATTTTTGTTGTTGAAATCTAACTTTAAGCTATGGTGGCCCAATAAAATACAGAAGGTTATTCCAATTTTTTTGTAGCTGTTGAGATTTGCATGTGGCCGATTTTAGAGAAAGTTCCATGGGGTGCTGAGAAAGTATATTCTTTTGTGTTAGGGTGGAATGTTTTATAGATATCTATTAAGTTCATTTGACTCATAATGTCTGTTAGTTCCCTTACTTTTCTGTTAAGTTTCTGTCTGGCAGGCCTATCCATTGGTGAGAGTAGGGTGTTGAAGTCTTCCACTACTAGTGTATGGGGTTTGATATGTGATTTAAGCTTTAGTAATGTTTTTGCTGCTGCTGCTGCTGCTGCTGCTGCTGCTGCTGCTGCTGCTGCTGCTGCTGCTGTTGTTTTACAAATGTGAGTGCCCTTGTATTTGGGGCATAAATGTTGAGAATTGAGACTTCATCTTGGTGGATTTTCCCTGTGATAAATATGTAATGTCCTTCCCCATCTCTTCCGATTGATTTTAGTTTAAAATCTATTTTATTAGATATTAGGATTTCTATACCAGCTTGCTTCTTGAGTTCATTTGATTAGAAAGTCTTTTCCCAGCCTTTTACTCTGAGTTAGTTTGAAGTTGAAGTGTGTTTCTTGCATGCAGCAGAAGGATGGATCCTGTTTTCATATCCATTCTGTTAACCTGTGTCTTTTTATAGGGTAATTGAGACTATTGATGTTAATGGATATTAATGACCAGTGATTGTTAATTCCTGTTATTTTTGGTGGTAGTGTTGTGTGTTTCCCTTCTCTGGTATTTGTTGGTGTGGGATTATCTATTGCCTGTGTTTTCATGGGTGTATCTGACTTCCTTAGGTTGGATTTTTCCTTTAGTGCTTTCTGTAGGACTGGATTTGTGGATAGGTATTGTTTAAATCTCGTTTTATCATGGAAATGTTTTCTTTACTCCATCTGTGGTGATTGAAAGTTTTGCTGATTATAATAGTCTAGGTTGGCATCCATGGTCTCTTAGTGTCTGCATAACACCTGTCCAGGGCCTTCTGGCTTTCAGAGTCTCCATTGAGAAGTCAGGTGTTATTCTGATGGGTCTGTCTTTATATGTTACTTGGTCTTTTTCTTTTGTAGCTCTTAATATTTTTTTCTTTATTCTGTATGTTTAGTGGTTTGATTATTATGTAGAGAGGGGACTTTTTTTATCCAGTCTATTTGGATCAAAAGCTTCTTGTATCTTCATAGGCATTTCCTTCTTTAGGTTGGGAAAGTTTTCTTCTATGATTTTGTTGAACATATTTTCTGTGCCTTTGAGCTGGTATCTTCTCCTTCTTCTATCCCTATTATTCTTAGGTTTGGTCTTTTCATGGTGCCCCAAATTTCCTGGATGTTTTGTGTTATGAGTTTGTTGGCTTTAGTGTTTTCTTTGACTGACCAATCTATTTCCTCTATCATATCTTCAATGCCAGAGATTCTCTCCTCCATCTCTTGCATTCTGTTGGTTAAGCTTGCATCTGTAGTTCCTGTTTGTTTACTCAGATTTTCCATTTCCAGCATTCCCTCAGTTTGTGTCTTCTTTATTGTCCCAGTTTCAGTTTTCAAATTGTGAACTGTTTCCTTCACCTGTTTAATTGCTTTTTCTTGGCTTTCTTTAAGGGATTTATTTATTTATTTCAATTTTTTGTTTGTCTTTTCCTCAATTTCTTTAAGGGAATTTTTCACTTCCTCTTTAAAGGCCTCCATCATCTTCTTAAAGTCATTTTTAAGGTCAAATTCTTCTGCTGCTTCTGCGTTGGGATGTTCAGGTCTTGCTGATGCAGAACCACTAGGTTCTGGTGGTATCATGTTGATCTTTATGTTGTTGACTATATTTTTGCACTGGTGTCTACCCATCTCTTCTTCCACTCAGTGCAAGCAGTGTCTGTGTCTGAGGGAGCCTCTCTTGGTCCGATTGATACTCTTGGTCCAATAGGAGTTCTTGGTCTAATGGGGGCTATTGGTCCAATCAGTGCTGATGGACTCTGTGTCTTAGGGAGCAGCTCTTAGTCCAATCAGTGCTGGCAGGCTCTTTCTCAGATAGCAGATGCAGTCTTGCAGGGTAGTGGATTGTGGGGAGGTGGAGCTTGTGGGTTGCAGGGTCTGGTAGGGGATGGTGGTATTCTGATCTGTCTTCAGGAGACCTGTCTGCTGGCCTGAAACTGGGACTGCAATGGGTGGTGGTGTGGGGGTGCAGGGTTGTGCCCCTGGGCCCAAAGCCTAGAGGCTGGGGTATTCGGCTATGAGAACTGACACTCACCTCTTAGTCCAATCAGCGCTGGTGGGTTCTCTGATTTTTTCACTTGTTTTGGTGGGGAGCACTGTTTGGTTTGGTTGGTTGGTCTTTTAGTTTAGATTTTTAATTGTTTTGAGACAAGGTTTTTCATGAGACCCATGCTTGGCATCGAAGTTACTATCAGAATAATCCTGGCCTCACAGAAAACTCTTGGAAGAGTTTGTGCAGAACTATTATTTGTATTTTCAATATTCAGTGGAATTCCCTGGCAAAGGCATTTGTGCCCCTGCATCCCTCTGTGAGATGTCCCACTGCTAGCTCATCCCTTTACTTGCTTTCTTCAGACAGCCCATGTCTCCAGATTTTCTATCTCTTATTGAGTCAGTTCCGTGCCATCCTTAGATTTTGTCCATTTTCTTTTTTTTAACAGTAAAAGCTTAGAGCTGGGCAGGGGTGGCACACACCTTTAATCCAAGCACTCAGGAGGCAGAGGCAGGTGGATCTCTTGTGAGTTCCAGGCCAGCCTGGTCTACAGAGTGACAACCAGGGGTATACAGTGGAACCCTGTCTTGAAAAACCAAATGGAAGGAAGGAAGGAAGGAAGGAAGGAAAAAAGAAAGAAAAAAAGCTGTCATTTGTCATAAAAGGCAAATACTACATAATCTCATGTATGTATGGAATGATGGGTATCAGTGAAAGGATTCTGTGTACGTGGAATCTTTAAGGATGTACGTGTATACGTGCGCGTCGACACATCAATACGTTACTCTATAACATGAGAACAACAGGAGGAGGGACAGCAGAAGGTGTAAAAGGAGACCAGCAATTGGGGCAGGGGCAAGGATGAGAGGCTTAGTGGGGTGCAATATGACCAAAGTAGGGTGATGTGCATGTGAAAAACTGTCAGGAAACCTATCATTTTATATGCTAACTAAAAATTAGTTAAAATATCAATAGGAAAAGAGGATACAAAGTTTCATTTCAGTTGGACAGAAGAAATAAGCTTTGAGATTTACTGTTTAAGGCCAATAACAAAATGCTGCATGTTTAAAACAGCCAAGGCTATAATCAATAATATACTCTTCAAAATAACCAAGAGTAAATTTTAACTGTCTTATCACAAAAATAAGCAAGCAAGGTGATGAATATGTTAACTTAATTGTCATTCTCCTTTGTAAACACACATTACACTGTACCCTAGAAATGTATATAATTTTGATTTTTCAGATAAAATAATAGTAATAAAAATTTTAAGAGAAAAGGGTATTTGATGATGATCTAGTTGTGCAAAACACTATCTCAAACTCTTTTAAATGCCTCATCATAAAGCCAAGGGCACACAGGCACAAGCAGGTTCTGAAATTGACAGACTTGGTTTTAATCTCAAACCCAGTGCCAGAAGCTCCACGGGCTTAGATACAAGTGCTGGCACCTCTACTCCATCCCTCTCATCTGCAAAGCATCACTCCCCAGAGCCTCTGAGGAGACCAAGGGCACATGGCACATACTGCTGACTTGGAAACACAGCAAGCAGTAAGCCAGCATCATCAGTCATTATTGTCATGGTTGTGTTAACATCAGATGCTCCTCATGTACTGAATCCGGGAGGGGCCACTTCCCAGCAGACATGGGTACAGTGCAATTTCTTCATGCTAAAACTAGTTATCTGAGCATAATATACTTTCTCGGAGAGTCAAAAGGTACATAAAGCAACCGCATGCCATGCAGTCATGTAAACCCAGAACTACGAGGCTGAGGCAGGAGGATGGTGACTTGAAGGCCAGCTTGGGATACACAGCTAGATCTCAAAATAATTATGGTTGCAAGATGGATAATAAAATTGCAAATATATGGAACCCTTTGGCCTAGTGCCCCACTTTTGACACACTAACTAACACACATGTGAAATAGCACTCGCTACTAAGATTCACTTTTAAGATTAAGACAAAGCCATTTTCCCCTCGAAAGGAATTTGTTAATAACATAGCCTGTGGCTTACTATACAGCTCTAGAAAGATTCCCGAAATGCATTCTGGAGTGAGAACAGCAAGGGAAGTGCTGCCACACCTTCAGGTAAAAATTACTGTCCACGTGTACACTCACGTCAGTGCACACTCATGTCAACCAACACCAGAATAGCCAGAAACCACTCACAGTGGCCACTTCAGGGAAGAACTGTGCCTCACAAGTTGCCTGGGCACTTTTAAAACTTTCATATATGTATAATGCACACATAAAAAAGCTGTATGTATAATAAATGTATTTAAACATGCATATACAAACTAAACATGAATGTATAATCAGACCCACATAATGAGTCATAATACTGTCAGCCCTGACACCACCTCAAGATTTCTCCCACCCATTCCCCACCCCATCAAGAGTTATCACTTCTGACGGGAGGCAGGCTCATTTTTTTCTACTGTTAACGCTTCATATAAACAGAACAAACATATACAGTGTACACGCTTCGGGGTCTGACTTGGCTTAATTTTCTCAAGAGTCACTGATTTTGTGAGTAGATGTGATCAGTTACTGCTCTGTGTGTGAAATCCACAGTGTGGCTCCAGCCCAGGCTGATGAGTGTGTGGATGTTTCCAGTGTGGAGCCGTTATCAATGGTAATTCTCTCAGCCTTCTTCCTATGTTTTACATGACCTTCTGGGTGTAAACCTAGACTGGAGCTGCCAGGTGGAAGGGCATACACACTCAGGTTAGGTAGCTATTGTCAAATAATCCCCCAAAGAGACTCTACTAATGGCCAGTGCCTGCCCTCAGTGGCTGTTCCACTTGGTCTGTATCCCTACAGACTTTGGCTCGTGCCTTTTCGGTTTCAGTCATCCTAGTGACGATGTAGTGACGTCACTCTGTCGCTCCCATTTATTTTTTTCTTGGTAACTAAAGGAACAACACTTGATTTTGTGAGGCCCTGGGGCAAAACACCAAGTCCTCTGAATCATGTAAAAGTGTTGACTGCTCAAAAGAGCATATAATATTTCAATTTTAAAGTCAGGACTCTAGGGTCCTCACTGCAAAGATCAACATGTGTGGGAAGGGGATGGTGAGCATGTATCTGTGTATACACGTGCAATGACTACCTGTGAGCATACTTAGCCCTTGTCACCTGTGGTAATGATGACATCTGACTGACAGATTTTTCCACATAGGCCCAACATCATGAAGGGAGCATGAAGACTCATGATGTTCACGGAAAACCAGTCCTGGCTCCTTAGTGGTACTTTCCCAAGCAACCCTCCTGCCATCTTCCTACCTCCGTCTCCTTCTGGGGGATGTAATTCAGGGAGCAGGCCTGGAGTTGTTTAGGAATTAAGAACCGGAACTTATTCTTTGTTTCAGTGGAGATCTTGATCCCACTGGATTGGAGTCTCTGGCCAACAAAGAAGCAGTAATCCTTGATGTCCCAGATCTAGGTACAAAGTGTGAGTTAGTGTCCCTGGCCCCAACCCCAGAGCATGTTGTGGGTTCTACCCACACTGTTCCTCTGAGCTTTGGGAGTGGTTCATTCTTACACCTCTGAGGTAAATAACTACTCACGACAGAGGAGCCATAGGGTCTTCTAAGCCAGACCCCCTTGGTTAGCAGGCAGAGGGGTTTTGAGTAGCTTAGATGGACAAGGCACTTGTGCCTCATGTCTCACAGAGTCAACTATGTGACAGCTGTTGACAGATGAGACACATGGCTGGCAGGTGTGGGAATTGTGGGGTGACAAGGATGGATAATAGGATCCACTGGCGGAGGGAGCTTGGACGGACCTTTTCAACAAGCCCTGACTCATTTCACTGACCATGGCAGATCAGGAGACTCCTAAATAAGTTATCTTGCCCCAACCCACCTCCTCCAGTGAAACCAGTACCCATTGGGAGCAGGAGGTAGCCAAGGGCTGCGTGCAGCACAGGGATGGCCAGAAGCTGGGATGGCTCCAGTCCTTCCTCACCTTGATCTTTCCTTTACTATCCCCTGTGATGAGGATCCAGTCGTTTTCATCAGTGGCCATGGCACCCACAAGAACATTCTCATCCTCTTCAAGGTCCACGGAGAACTTTCCCAGCAGACCTCCATTCCCGTGGACAGACCAGGCGTAGATAAAGCCATCAATGCAGCTGCTCAGCATAGCAGCTGTGTGTGGCAGGCGAGGCCTGGTCTGCAAAAAAATGATCTGCACAAGAGAGGTGGGCCTGGCTCAGCAGTGGCTTCATATGGCCATTGGCACACATTGCTAATGGATCCAGACAGGTCCCTACACCCAAACGGTGCCCCAGTCTCCCAAGATGCTCCTTGCTTCCTGGCACGAATTGAGGAACAACATACTGGTCTGTGAGGTATTTGAGCTATTAAGGCAGGGAATGGTATCTTTTTGTTGCTGTTAATCACTGCCCTCAGTGTCTACAGTGGCTCCTGATACCACACTATATGACCAGCAAATGTTTAAACGAAAAAAGACACATAAGTTTGCCTCACTCATCTCAAGCTTTCCAAGTCCTATTACTCTCTCAATGTGACACGGGGAAATAACTCATTCTCTCTTAAATGCATTTACAGCAAAATGTCCATGTGAAGGTCGGAGGACAAGTACGTTTGCCTACTGAGCCATCTCACCAGCCCAGCACCTTGAACTTTTTATCCTACTTTAGAAACTAGCAATATCGTCTTACTATAGTAGAAACTTTATTAAGTCTTCTAAAGAGACCTAATTAAGAATTAGTTTCTAGCTGGGCATGGTGGCACATCCCTTTAATCCCAGCACTCAGGAGGCAGAGACAGGTGGATCTCTGTGAGTTCAAGGTCAGCCTGGTCTACATAGTGAGTTCCAGGACAGTCGGAGCTATATAGTGAGACCCTATCTCAAAAAAAAAAAAAAAAGAATTAGTTTCTAAAAGAAGGTAATTACTATTCCTATTCCAAGCTGGCCTTTTTATTAAAAGTGATTTATTTATTCTTTGACAATTTCATACATGAATATAATGCATTTTGATCACATTCATACACACCCCAATTCCTCTCTCTTATGCTCCCCCCACTCCTTCTGGACCCCTTCTACTTCCCTACACACCTCCCTCCTACTTTTATATTTTTTTTAAGATAGCCCACTGAAGCCAGGTGTGGTAGCACACACTCTCGGGAGGCAGAGGCAGGCAGAGCTCTACCAGTTTGAGGCCAGCCTAGTCTACCTAGTGAATTACAGGCCAGCCAGAGCTACATAGAGAAATGCTGCCCCAGGGGTGGGGAGAGGTGGGGGGCGGGGGAGACAGAAAGAGATAACCCATTGAGTTAAATTGAGGTTTCTTGCATGTCTATGGGTGTGAGGTTATTTACTGACCAGCACTAAAAGTCTTGAGTATCCTGTTTATCACAGAAGTCCTAAACAAGATGTTCAGCCCTCTTCCCATTGATTCAGGTGCCAGGATCAAAAGAAACAGAAATCCTTTAGACCCTGAATCTGAGGTGAATTCTATCGAACATTTAAGGAATTAGCAATACCAGTCCTTCTCAAACCTCACAGAAGAAGAGGATGAGAACGAGAAGACTGGAGAAGAGGAGGCAGGAACGTTTCCAAATGCACTCTATGAAGCCAGTATTTCTCTGATACCAACACCAGACAAAACTCCACAAGAAAGCTACAACCAGATAGCTTTAGTAAACACTGATGAAAAAAAAAAAAAGAACCCTCGACAAAATGTTAGCCAACTAAATTCAGCAGCATATTAAAAGGGTAATACACCATGACCAGATGAGATTTATTCCTGAAATTGAAGGATAATTCCCCAATCAAAAAAACCAACCAGCATACTGGGGTAGAGCTCATTGGTAGATCACATGCATATATGAGGACCTAAATTTAGACAATAAATCAATATTTTACATTAACAGAGGAAGGAGAAAACATACACTCATCTCACATGATTCATTACACATTGATTCAGAAAAATCACCTGAAAAAAAAAGTTGACATCCTTTTATCATGAAAATAATGAGCAAACAATGAATGGAGAATAGTTTTCTGGAAGGAGGAGGGCATTTTCTTCAGTGGTGTAGCCACTGGCAGGGTGTCCTGTAAGCAGACTCACCCCTGCTTCTGTACACAACCCTAAGGAAACTCACTAGGAGAAAAGTTAAGACATGAAATAAAAAAATAAAAATAAAAAACAGCAATTGAACAAACAGGGAGAATGACCAACAAAGTTGCCAGGACCAAAAAAAACCCTCTCAATAATAATAATGACCCCACCATTTCCCAGGAACCTGGGTATGGACCTGGCCATTTCCCATCCACATGGCCAGTATTTTATTAAAGCTTGCCTCAAATTTGGCTTTAAAAAAAGTAAATAAATAAATAAAATAAATTTTAAAAAATAATAATAATGACCCTAAGTGTAAATAGTCTTGGACTGGAGAGATGGCTCGGCAGCTAAGAGCACTTACTGTTCTTCCCAAGCTCAGTTCCCAGCATCTACATCAGGTGGCTCAGAGCTGTCTGTAACTCCAGCTCCAGGGGATCAGGAAGACACCTTTCCTGACCTGTGCAGGCATACACACAAGAAGCATACATTCACACAAACACATACACATTAATAAGAAAATAAAAATCAATAAAAATATAAATAGTATTAACTTTCCAATTAAATTAGGTGAAAAACAAGATCCAACTCTATTTCTTTCTTTATTTATTTGCTTTTGGTCTACAAGAACCATCTCACTGACAAAGACAGAGAGAGTCTGAAAGTGAGAGGATGTGTGGTTGTTTGAAAGAAAATGGCCTCCAAAGGGAATGGCACTATTAGGAGATGTGGCCTTGTTGGAGGAAGTGTGTCACTGTGGGGGCAGGCTCTGAGGTCTCTTTTGCTCAAGCTTCCCTTGGTGTGACTGTTCAGTAGACTTCCTGTTGCCTGCAAGATGTAGGACTCTCAGCTCCAGCATCATATCTGCCTGCATGCCACTGTCACCATGATGAGAATGGATTGAACCTCTGAAACTGTAAGTGAACCACCCTAATTAAATGTTTCCCTTATAAGAGTTGCCATGGTCATGGTGTCTCTTCACAGCAATAAAAACCTTAACTAAGACAGCATGGAAATCAAAATGCCAAGCACATGGAAGCCCAAAATATGTAGGAACACTAGACTCCTATGTGATAAGGCAGATTTCAAAACAAAACCAGTTAGAAGAGACAAAAAGCTCACTTTGTATTATTATTAAAGAGGATAGTCTACCAAAAAAATACAATTGCAAACATATATGCAACAAACACCTAATTTCCATAAAACAAACACTACTGGATATAAGAGACAGACAGGTCTAGATACAATCATAACTCTCATCAACAGGTAGAGAAGACAAAAAATATCAACAAAGAAACTTCAGAGTTAATCTAAACCATAGCTCAAATGGACATAATCGGTACCTAAAAAATATTTCACTCAGCTGCTGTAGATCATGTTTATGCTGTAGATCATAAAGCAAGTTTTAACTAAGACCAAAACACTTCTTTATTTTTCTTATCAGATCATAGTGGAATAAACATACCAATCAATATCAAGAGAAAGGCTGGACATGGTGTTGAACATCTTTAATCCCAGCACTCAGGAGACAGACACAGGTGGATGAGTTCAAGGCCAGACTGGTCTACGTAGCAAGTTCCAGGCCAGTCTGTTGGCTGTATTTATGCTCTACTGTTAGCTTTTTTGCCATGAAGAAGCTTTTTACTATCATGTAATCCCATTTGTCAATTCTTGGGGTTATTCCCTGTGCTGCTGGGGTTGGCTTCAGAAAGTTCTTGCCTATGGTTATATATCTTGAAGCCTTTACCTATGCTTTGCTCTATCAGTTTCAACATTTTTATTTTAAAGTCTCTGATCCACTTTGAATTGGTTATTGTGTGTAGTTAGAGACATGGATCTAATTTCATGCTTCTGTAGCACAGATTTCCATTTTGGTCAGCATCATTTATTGAAAAGGTTATCTTTTTTTTTCAGTATACCTTTGATGTTCTGTCAACATTTAGGTGTCCACAGTTGTGTGGGTATATTTATTATCAACTTGACACAAGCTAGAGTTATTCAGGGAAAGGAATCTCAGTTGAATTGAGAAAATGCTCTATCAGACTGCCTATAGGCATGTGGGGCATTTTCTTGATTAAAGCTTGATACTAGAGGGCCCAGACCACTGTGGGTAGTACCACCCGTGGGCAGTTGGTCCTGGATTGTGTAAGAAAGCAGGATGAGGGGGGCTGGAGAGATGGCTCAGAGATTAAGAGAATTGGCTGTTCTTCAAGAGAAACTGAGTTCAATTCCCAGCAACCACATGGTGGCTCACAACCATCTATAAAGAGATCTGATGCCCTCTTCTGGTGCACAGTCAAACGTGCAGACAGAACATTGTACACATAATAAATAAAACAAATATTAAAAAAATAAGAAAGAAAAGAAGGAAGGGAGGGAAGGAGGAAGGGAGGGAGGGAGGGAGGGAGGAAGGAAGGAAGGAAGAAAGGAAGGAAGGAAGGAAGGAAGGAAGGAAGGAAGGAAGGAAGGAAGGATGAGTAAGCCCTAAGGAGCACTCCTCCATGATCTCTGCTTCAGTTCTTGACTCCAGGTTCCTGTCCTGTTTTCCTTCAATGATGGAGTGTGACCTGAAAGTTGTAAGATAAATAAACCCTTTCTTCCCTGTGGTAGTTTGAATGAAAAATGGTCATAGGCTCATAGAGAGCACACTATTAGGAGGTGTGGGCCTTGTTGGAGTAGGTGTGGCCTTGTTGGAAGAAGTGTGTCACTGAAGGTGGGCTTTGAGGTTACAGATGCTCAAGCCAGGCCTAGTGTCACTCTCTCTTCCTGCTGCCTTCAGATCCAGATGTAGAACTCTCTGCTACCTCTCCAGCACCCTATCTGACTGCATACCACCATCCTTCCTAACATGGTGGCAATGGACTAAACCTCTGAACTGTAAGCCAGCCCCAATTTAAAGTTTTTCTTTACAAGAGTTGCTGTAGTCAGAGTGTCTCTTCACAGCAATAGAAACCCTAAAACTCTACAAGTTGCTTTTAGTCATGATGTTTTATCACAGCATCAGAGAACTAAGACAGTTAAGTATTGTGATATCTCTGGCAGTATTTTCTTCTTAGGATTGCTTTGGCCATCCATAATCTTCTGTGTTTATATATGAATTTTAGGATTATCTTTTCTAGTTCTGTGATGAATGCATTGCAATTATGATGTAGATTGCATTGAACCTGTAGGTTACTTGTGGTAGCACAGCCATTTTCAAAATATTAATCCTGCAGCCGGGCGGTGGTGGCGCACGCCTTTAATCCCAGCACTCGGGAGGCAGAGCCAGGTGGATCTCTGTGAGTTCGAGGCCAGCCTGGGCTACCAAGTGAGTTCCAGGAAAGGCGCAAAGCTACACAGAGAAACCCTGTCTCGAAAAACCAAAAAATAAATAAATAAATAAATATTAATCCTGCAAATCCAAGCACATGAATGGTCTTTCCATCATTTAGTGTCTTGTTAATTTCTTTTTTCAGTATCTTAAAGTTTCCATTGTAGAAGTCCCTCACCTCCTTGCTTAAACTTATTCCTAGATAATTTTTGAAGCTACTGTAAATTAGATATTTTTCTTAATTTATTTCTTAGGAAATTTGTTATTGGTATGTATGTGTGCATGCGTGTGTGCTACTGAGAATAGTTTTGAATTTTATTCATATGTTCGTGTAATATGTATGAGTATGGTGCATGCATGCCACCACACACATGTGGAGGTCAGAGGACAACTTTCTGGAGTTGGTTGTCTCCTTCCTCCCTAGATTTGGGGAACTAACTCAAAAAAAAAAACAGCCATTAGGTTTGCACAGGGAGTGCTTTTATCCAGTAGGTCATCTCATCAATCCACTACTGAATTTTTAATGCTGATTTTGTATCCTGAAACTTTATTCAAAGTGCCAGGTCTGTACGTTTTCAATGACTGCTCTCCATAGTCAGGCACCTATGCCTCATGGTAGATGACTGGCTGTCTCCAGATGAAAGGAAAGGAAAAAATTTAAAGTTTATGCAAGTTCGGGGACAGAGAGGTGACTCAGCAGGTAAGAGCACTGGCTGTTCTTTCAGAGGACCCAGGTTCAATTCCCAGAACCCACATGGCAGCTCACAATTATCTGTAACTCCAGTTCCAAGGGATCCGACACCCTCACACAGACACAACAACAATGCTCAGAAAAAAAAATAAAAATAAGTAAGTCATTTAAAAAATAAAATGTATGCAAGTTATAAAGGTCTGAGGAAGTGATTTAAGACTTGTAAAAAATGAGATTTAGAGATATTGCATATGAGGTTAAGACTTTATGAGGTTAAGTTTTAACACATTAATCAGTGAGTTTCTGATAAGCTATTAATCTAACTTTGGTAAAGCACTGGCCACTATCATAGTCACAGACTTGAAAATTTTTTATTTCCCTTGGTTCTTTTCTAAACATAAACTTAAAGCATTTCTCGTGCTGAAAACACCTCTGTCCAATCTATATAGATCCAGACCTGCTGGCGATTTCTCAGGCTCTGTTTTGCTATGGCTCAAAGGTGTGAATCTACTCCGGCTGTTTACAGACACGCGTGAGCTGCTTTTGGTACAATGAGAGTTTCAGTGTGGATTACGGATGGTGGTCATGGTAATATATCTAAAACTTTTATCTCTTTTTGTAAACTTCAGAAAAATTCATGTAAACTTCAGGGACTCAAGATTTGGCTCCATCTGTCCCAGGTCAAACAGACTCTGGGATCCCTTGACTGTTAAGTGCTCCTATCAGCCAACAGCTTCCGCTTTCCTGCCTACTCCTTCTCCCTGAGGGTGGCCTCTTTCCTTTCCCCGGTCTTGGGACCTCTTCGAAACCCCTCCAACTACCGGGACCACAGGCCTGGGATTTTCAAGTGTACATCCACGATATTTTCCCCTAAGCTCCTTAACTTTACCTTCTGTCCCTCGTCTATATCTGCCCCAGCAGGTTTCCACACAGCTGACAGACACCATCTAGGAATCAACTGCAACCCTGCAAACTGCTCCCAAATGCCCTACACCTCACTACCCCCAAGTGGTCCTGCAGAACTGTAAAGTCCTGAACTTGCTGGAAGCTGATGTGAAAGAGAACTGGCTTGCAAACTGTGGCCTCCAGTGCAGAGCGTTTACCCACCAACTCCACAGTTCCCCAGAGCTTTCTTGAGTGCGAGCAGCAGGAAATGTTAGATAGAAGGATTTAGGTTGTGGAGATAAACAGACAATAAAGGATAGCCTCGAGAGGGCCTGAAACCTATTCCAACAAGCCCTGACCGTCTCTGCCCTAAGGCATTTATAGAAATGCCAAGGGGGTAGAGCAAAAGACCTCCCCCCAGCACAGCCAAGTGCAGACCATCTCAGACACCTGCACTCAGGCCCGTGGTCCAATCATCCTCTCTATGTGCAGACCTGCTGGGTAAAGCCACAGGGAACCTGAAAACAGGCTCCCACACTCCAGGGGCTGACTCCAAGACTATTCCTTGGTCTCCCTTGGGCCTCTAGCTCCTACCCCCTCCCAGACTTTGAACCCACATTCCAGCCTTCCTGTCCCACCACAATGACCTTCCCAGCTGAGAAGCAGTTATAGAAGAGACTGTGCTGTACCTTATCATCAACAAGGCTGGAATGATGGGTCTCACAGGCAGTCCAAACATACAAAAATGAGCTCAAACTGAACTATAGGAGGATTTCTGGAGGTTAGATAAAAGCCAGCATTCCTCAGGAAATTGTGAAGCCAGTTTCCATCTGCTAAAAGGAGTCATTTCCCTTACTTCTGGTAGAAGGGACATCTGGCTGGCTACCTGGGGCACTTATCAGTGTTTCAAAGCCCATGTTGCCTCCAGACTCCCTCCGTATCACAAGTACCTGTTACACATTTCAAAGTCCATGCCAGCATCCTAGCCTTTCTCGTGCCCCCCTCTACCCTAAAAATCCCTCCAGTTCACAGGCTCCCCTCCCCCAGATACTCGTCCTTCCTATAACCTGGCTATTCTCACTATTCTCTACCTACCTGTTACTCTTACTTCCTCTCTCTTACTCTCTTCCTCTCTCACGATGCTCTATTTTCCATCTCTTGCTATCTTGCTATATCCACTATTCTCTCCCACTCTCTCTACTCCCCCTGCCAGACCTGGTGTGTTACTTTCCTTAAAAGATGACTCTCAAATTATATTAAGTTTCAGGCAGAAACAAAACAAAATAAAAACCTAGATAGTCCCTACACAAAACTAGTAAAAAGAATGAATGAAGTAGATAAAGATGTGAGTTCTGACAGAAAATGTTATCCACCGGATACTGCTATATTTAAAAAAAATACTGAACTACAATTTCAAACTCTTAGTTTGGCTTTCAAGACAAAAACCACATCTTTGTGTACATACAGCATACAGGCATAGGAGAGAACTTCAAAGAAAGGAAATTCAGCATGCCCGTGCTATGTTTTTATAGGATGTTTTTTAAAGATTTATTTTTATGTATGTATGTATTTATATGTGGATGGCATGCACGTGGATGTGGGTGACCATGGAGGCTGTATGTATTTATATGTGTATGGCACGCACATGGATGTGGGTGACGACCATGGAGGCTGTATGTATTTATATGTGTATGGCACGCACATGGATGTGGGTGACCATGGAGGCTGTATGTATTTATATGTGTATGGCATGCACGTGGATGTGGGTGACCATGGAGGCTGTATGTATTTATATGTGTATGGCATGCACGTGGATGTGGGTGACGACCAGGGAGGCTGTATGTATTTATATGTGTATGGCATGCACGTGGATGTGGGTGACGACCATGGAGGCTGTATGTATTTATATGTGGATGGCATGCACGTGGATGTGGGTGACCATGGAGGCTGTATGTATTTATATGTGGATGGCACGCACGTGGATGTGGGTGACCATGGAGGCTGTATGTATTTATATGTGTATGGCACGCACATGGATGTGGGTGACGACCATGGAGGCTGTATGTATTTATATGTGGATGGCACGCACATGGATGTGGGTGACCATGGAGGCTGTATGTATTTATATGTGTATGGCACGCACGTGGATGTGGGTGACCATGGAGGCTGTATGTATTTATATGTGGATGGCACGCACGTGGATGTGGGTGACCATGGAGGCTGTATGTATTTATATGTGGATGGCATGCACGTGGATGTGGGTGACCATGGAGGCTGTATGTATTTATATGTGGATGGCATGCACGTGGATGTGGGTGACCATGGAGGCTGTATGTATTTATATGTGTATGGCATGCACGTGGATGTGGGTGACCATGGAGGCTGTATGTATTTATATGTGGATGGCACGCACGTGGATGTGGGTGACCATGGAGGCTGTATGTATTTATATGTGTATGGCATGCACGTGGATGTGGGTGATGACCATGGAGGCTGTATGTATTTATATGTGTATGGCATGCACATGGATGTGGGTGACCATGGAGGCTGTATGTATTTATATGTGTATGGCATGCACATGGATGTGGGTGACCATGGAGGCTGTATGTATTTATATGTGTATGGCACGCACGTGGATGTGGGTGACCATGGAGGCTGTATGTATTTATATGTGGATGGCATGCACGTGGATGTGGGTGACCATGGAGGCTGTATGTATTTATATGTGTATGGCACGCACATGGATGTGGGTGACCATGGAGGCTGTATGTATTTATATGTGTATGGCATGCACGTGGATGTGGGTGACCATGGAGGCTGTATGTATTTATATGTGGATGGCATGCACGTGGATGTGGGTGACCATGGAGGCTGTATGTATTTATATGTGTATGGCATGCACGTGGATGTGGGTGACCATGGAGGCTGTATGTATTTATATGTGTATGGCATGCACGTGGATGTGGGTGGTGACCATGGAGGCTGTATGTATTTATATGTGTATGGCACGCACGTGGATGTGGGTGACCATGGAGGCTGTATGTATTTATATGTGGATGGCACGCACGTGGATGTGGGTGACCATGGAGGCTGTATGTATTTATATGTGGATGGCACGCACGTGGATGTGGGTGACCATGGAGGCTGTATGTATTTATATGTGGATGGCACGCACGTGGATGTGGGTGACCATGGAGGCTGTATGTATTTATATGTGTATGGCACGCACGTGGATGTGGGTGACCATGGAGGCTGTAAAAGGATGTCAGACAGGACTCAACATCATCCACACCACGAAGGTGTCTCACTTCTGAATTGGGGAAAAACTGAGGCCTCCTTCCCCTACCTCACTGCCAGCACCGTGGCAGGAGAATAGCCAGAAGGGAGAGTGCTCAGGCCTGTGACAACAGGCCAACCACTGTGAGCAAGCTAGGGCACAGGACTAGATGTGCAGCTGGCAGTGAGGGTGTGTACAGTTAAGAGGCTGGCTTTGGGCAGGACCAGGCATGATGCATGTGATTAAGAGGCATGGATAACCAACATGATGCCTGTTGTAATCTGGCTCTGGCCCCTCGAACCCCAAACATAGCCCCCTTTCATTGTAGAGGAACTGCTGGGTTGACATTGTAATCCCAGGCTCCCTCAGTTCAGTACTCCAACAAGTTTCCAAGCACAAGAGGCTAAAGGTCTTCCTATGGCCCTTGCAGAATAAGCCAGGACAGCTCGAAACCACTAAAACTCAATTCTCAGGGGATCCAGGACACGAGTCTGGCCTCTGTGGGCACCTGTATGCATGTGCACATATAAACATGCAGACAAGCATATACACAGTAATAAAAATTAAATTATATTAAATTTTTAAAAGGTTAATGGTCTAGGACTAGGAATGTAGTTCAGTTGGCAAAGTGCCTACCAAGCACGCCTGAAACCCTGAAACCCTAGGTTTGATCCTCAGCACTGCATAAGCCAAGTGGTGGCAAAAACCTTTAATCCCAGCACTTGAGAGATAGAAGCAGGGGGATCTGAAGTTCAAGGTCATCCTCTGCTATATGAGTTCAATGCCAGCTTCGTACATAGGTGTCTGAATTAGGATCTCTGTTGCTGTGATAAAACACTATGACCAGTCGGGCGGTGGTGGCGCACACCTCTAATCCCAGCACTCGGAGGCAGAGGCAGGTGGATCTTTGTGAGTTTGAGGCCAGCCTGGTCTAGAGAGGGAGATCCAGGAAAGGCGCAAAGCTACACAGAGAAACCCTGTCTCGGAAAAAAAACAAAAGAAAACAAACAAACAAACAAAAAAACCACTATGACCAAAAGCAACTTGAGGAGGAAAGGGTTAATTCCAGCTTACGGTTCCACATCACAGCCAGATGTGGGTCTTCAGAAACTGGAAGAGTATCATTGTGAGAGGTCCAGGCCAGAGAGGGGACAGGAGGAAGAAATGAGCAGAGATTAACCAACCCAACTTGCACCCCACTATTGTTGTAGAATATTTAACTATGTAAAGATGTGTTACATTTGTTTATGTTGCAGAATATTACTTTAACTGTGTAAAGATGTATTACACTTGTTTCTGCTGCCTTTGTTAATGATGTAAAGATGTGTTACATTTGTTTCTGCTGCCTTTGTTAACGATGTAAAGATGTGTTACATTTGTTTGTGCTGCATTTCTTTAATTCTGTAAAGATGTGTTGCTGTTTCACCTTGCCTGCCTAAGGCACCTGATTAGTCTAATAAAGAGCTGAATGGCCAATAGCCAGACAGAGAAAGGATAGGTAGGGCTGGTGGGCAGAGAGAATAAGTAGGAGGAGAAATCTGGACAATAAAGAAGGAGGAGGAGAGAACAAGGGAAAGAGAGGACAAAACCAGATCAAGAAGCCAGGCAGACACCAGCCAGCCAGCCACTGGAGGAAGCAGGACAGTAAGACAGACAGACGGACAGACAGACAAAGGGGAGAGGGAGAGAGAGAGAGAGAGAGAGAGAGAGAGAGAGAGAGAGAGAGAAAGGTAAAAAGCCCCAAAGCAAAAGGAAGATTAAGAGAAACAGGTTAAGTTAAGTTAAAGAGAGCTAGCCAGAAACAAGCCTAAGCTAGTAAGCTAGGCTGGGCCTTCATAACTAAGAAGTCTCTGTGACATGATTTGGACACTGGTTGGTGCTTTTCAAAAATGAAATTCTGCTACACACTACAAAACACCATCCCAGCCAAAGAGAGACTTCCAACCATGGGTTCTAGAAAAGCCACTTCTCTCCCAGCCCCACCCCTGCCCAGGCTCTAGCAAACTGCTCTGGAATTCAAATTCACCAGGCCCATGGCACACCCACCCCTGCCCAGCCCAGTTGCCCACTCCCCCACTGAGCACAGCTCACCTTCTCCACTGAAAACCTCGACTGCAGCAGCATCTTCCTCCAGAATTCCTCCTTTTTCTTTTGAGAATCTTTGTGAAACGATGATTTATTGAGGGGCATGTTAGACAATCTGGGTTTGTGAGAACTCCAAGGTTTCTAAAAATAAAAAAAAAAAATGGCCGCTTGGTAACCACATGGCATTCCCTCTCCTACAGACCACAGAGATCAGGGATAGGGAATAAAAAAGCAGTGATAGGGACCCCAACCTGAAAAAAGGCCAGTGGGGTATCTGGTTGGGCCTTAGAACACTCTGAGACTGAGAGGTTTCTATTTTGTGACTAGCCATTTTGCTCTGTAGGGCAGAGACTTGAGTTGCCTTTAGGGTAGACCCTTCTTTTGTCCTAGAAGTGAGGCTAAAAGGGCCTAAGAACCATTCTTCTAAAGACTAGAGTGCAAAGGCCTAAACTGATCAGTCAAAGATGGCCCAGTGTCTTACACTTAAGTATATTCATCTCACAGAAGCCTAAAGTGCCTGAATCTCACAGTGCCATGATGTATAAGCACCTCACAGCACATCGTACCTCAGGGCTGGAAGCTGAAATCTCACAGCAGAACATCATCTCAGTAGACCCTGCTCAAGCTGGCCTACATTGCCCCATGTCTGGGGCTGAGCTGGCCAATGTTGCCCCACGCCTGGGAATTGGGAAACACTGGGGCCTCTCACTCAAGTCTCAGGTCTCAGAAATCTAGAACTCAGCTGCAGAAGCAACTGGATTACTTCCTCCACCCCTCTGCCCCTGCACTCTGAGAATATCCTGTACTCAGTATTGGGGTGCTGTCATTATACCTACAAGCCCAAGGTCAGCTACCCTCCTTCGGACCTTGCTCCCTTCCCACATCCTAAAAACAAGAGCTGTCAAATCCTGGGCCTTCAGGGCTTGGAGGTGAAGACCATCTTACTGCATCTTGCCCTTCTGCATTTGCAGCTTAGGCTTTGGAGAGGTGGCACTTGATGCCCTGAACAGCTCACTCCTGGGCCAGGGCCAGGGCTGGGGCCAGGAGGCTCCATCTTAAAAACTGAAGCTATATCCCATGCTCTAACATCCAATTTAGGCTTCTAGAACTTTGTTTCCTATCGGTTCTATTCATAAGCTTTCAACTCTCAGACATGGTCTGGAGGTGCACTAGGAAAGGACTATTCCAAGACTTGAGTGAGTTAGCTACAGTGCAATCAAAACAGAGAGGCAGCAGGTAGTTGGGGCGCACACCTTTAAACCCAGCACTTGAGAAGCAGAGGCAGGCAGATCTCTGTGAGTTTGAGGTCAGCCTGGTCTACAAAGCAAGTTCCAAGGCAGCCAGGACTGTTACCCAGAGAACAGTCTCAAAAAAAAAAAAAAAGAAAGAAAGAAAAAAAAAGGATTCTGTCCCCCACCACATACACACACAAAAAAAAAAAAAAAAAAACAATGTGAGCAGGACAACTGGTGCAGGAGGGATGGTCTCTCACTCCTACCTGCTCAGATAGCTGCCTCTCTTCATCCGTGTCTCTCCGGTGTTTCATCACTGGGGGAGCTGACATCAACCTCCGACTCCCAGAAAAGCTGGTTAACTTTCTGGAAGGCTTGTGTGCCCACTTCTGCTCACTTTTACCTGAGGAGACTTGGGCTCTGGCTACACATTCCTGTGCATCTTTCACCTGTGCAGAGAGAGAGAGGGCAACTCCAGAAACCGCTCCACAAGTGGGACACTCAGACCCTCCCCAGCCCAGTGCCCAAGTCACCAGCCCTCCAGGGAACCCAGCATTGCTTCTCAGAAACCTTATGCCTTGAGAGTTCTCAGACCAAAGCTTATAAACCTACCCCTGGGCCTACTACTAATACCCTAGGCAGGATACAGCTCCTGAGAGGAACTCGGTCTCCCCATTTGAAAAAATGGACAGTGGTTTCCGAATATTTACTTAGACACTTTCAATCTTGGGCAAGCCCACAGTACAAAACAGATAAAACTTTGAGCTATTTTGGAGTATGTAGTACCTAGTAGAGTCCCTGAGCTCTGCAGGAGCTTCCACCCATCAGCACACCTACAAAGAAGTGACCTCTACCCACTTGAGGAGGTGACCTCTAGCAATCCAGCTCTATGTAGCAATTTAGAGACTGCATGTTTCCTACATCCCTGCCATGAGCCTGGAGAACCTTGTATGACATTATTGCTCAAATGGTGAAGTTGTGGGCAGGACCTACTGCCAACCTGTTGGGATTGGGAAGTGCCTAGAAGAGTAAAAGCTGTATCTGTCTAGTTGTGTCTGTGAAGGTGTTCTCAAGGAAGAAAGACCCACCCTGAATGTGGGCCCAGTTGGAACAAAAGAGAAAGCCTATTTCTCTGCTCTCCCTTTCTCTGCTTCCTAGTCACCCTGATATGGGCTACTCTGGCTGACCTGGCCCTCCTGCCATGGCAGGCTTAGAATCTCCAAAACTGTGAGCCAAGGTACGTCTTCCCGTTTTAAGTTGCTTCTGTCAGGTATTTGGTTAGAGCAGTGAAAAGCTAACAGTGGGACATCTTCAAGGAGGAAGTAATCCATTGAAAAGGACAGTGTAGCACCACCAGGCCCTGGAGTCCGACTGTCATGGTCTAGATCTACCCCTTCTTGGTTGTATGCCCTAAGAAAGGTGTCTAACCTCTTCATGCCTCTGTTTTCTGTCACATGAAGATGCTCAAAGGAGATACCATCCACTATCCTAGCTACCCTGTAGGGAAAAGGGGCTGGCTAAAGAAACTCACCCTGACCCTGGAGCCCAGAACTAGGGAAAGATGACTCAGATAAGGCCAGTGAAAGAAACATAGTTTGACTCAAATCAGAGCCATCTCTGCCCCTGACCAACTGACTTGTGAAACCAACCAATCACAGAGCAGGACAGAAGAATCCTGGCCCTGGGGCCCAGGACCAGGGAAAGAAACACAGCCTGGGTTTGGGACCTGAGCCAGAGAAATGAACCAAGGAAACATGCCCTAACTCTGAAACTAGTACCAAAATAACACTCTTGGTCCCTAGAATCAGAGTCAGTGAAAGAAATTAGTGTCAAATTTAGAATTAGTGTCAAAAAGCCAAGAAAGGCCAGTGAAAGAAACACAATTTGGCCCTGAAATCAGGGCTATCTCTGTCCTTAGCCCACAAAACTGGCCAATCCCTGGGCAGAAAAAAAACTAACCAATCACTAGTTGACTCCACCCCCAAGACATCCTATATAAACCACCCTGCCTGGTCAGTTGTAGGCTGTTCTCTCCACCCTGATAGAGGCAGCTACTCTCCTGGACTCCTCCTTCCCAAATAAATCTCTTTCTCAAAATAGTTCTGGGTGTAAAGATCTTCATTCACTGGCATAGAGAAGATCCTTGCTGAAACATCCCTCAGTGGACAGAGCAAGGAGGAGCTGAAAGAGCTGAAAAGTAACACTTTTCTCCTGAGCCAGAGAAGACTGCTACATTTCTGCAATTTTTTAGGCTAGAGAAGCAGAGCTCTCCTAGAAAGCCCCCTTAAGTGGGGGCTGAGCAAAGCTTAGCTGTAGCAGCTCTCCAGGAGAGGAGCAGGAGTGTTATATCCTGCGGGGAGACCATCCCCATCAGGTATAGTCTGACTCTCCCAAACAGTCACGATACCCTTCCCTGCTGAAGCAGTTCCAGGCCTGACTCTCCTGAGCAGTCAGAAAATTTCCCTTCCAGGATTGGGCTGCTTCTTTGCAGCTCCAGCCATTAGAGCAGTTCTAAGCAGCTCCAGGTGTCTGGGACACCTCCAGAGCAGAGCTGTCCTGAGCAGCTTGAGGTGTCTGGGATACCTCGCCCTCCAGGATTAGGCTACCTCTTTGCAGTTCCAGCCGCCAGACCTGTCCTAAGCAGCTCAAGGTGTTGCCTGACTCCCCAGGTAGTCCGGACACCTTTCCTCAGAGTTGCAAAACTCACATTTTGGTGCTAAACCTGGGACCAAACCCACAGAGTTGCAACAAATTTACTTACACACCCCACCCCAGTATAAGTCTCCATCTCTCCCTCTGCTTCCAGGTTGCTCTCTCTGCCATCCCTGATTCTGGCCTATAGCCCAGACAAAAGTGAATGGAGACTGTGATGGGAGTGAGAGGCGCCTGGGAAACAAGAAAAGTGCAGAGCACCGTACCTTCTTCGGCTGTAAAGGCAAGGGGCTCTGGGAGGCATTGAAATTCAAGATGGGCTTCAGCATGCTGACATTCCAGAGGAGGATGTCCCCATTGTAGGAAGAAGTCCCAATGAACTGGTTCTGATACTTGGCCATGCTCAGGATGTCCTCTGTGTGGTAGGTATGCCAGTGGTAGTAGGAGAGTTCCAGCGTGGTCTTTTGGAACCTGTGCACATGGCCAGAGGCAGGAGAATACCAGCTTGGTCTTTTGGAACCTGTGCACATGGCCAGAGGCAGAAGAGTCAAGGGCTCACAGGCTGCAATGCTCTTTTTGGGGAAATCATAGCCTTTAGGATTCAGAGGCCAACTCAGAGCAGCACTGTCTTGGGGGTCTAGGAGCTTGTTTAAAACCCCCACTGACCTCATTTCCTAAGCACCCATTATGCATCAAACATAAGGGCTCTGCTCTTGGGGTTTACAAATGATGAGTCTTAATTCATCCCCTGCATAAAGGTTCAGGTTTAAACAAGGGGAAGTGATAGCTGTGACCAGGCCTCCTGTAACAGAAGGGACCTTGTACATGTTGGTTCTTCCTCCTAGAATGTGTGTCCCATCCCAAGTGCTTCCCTGATACCCCTCCAGCTCATATCTTGCCCTGGGCCTCCTTGGCTAAGCTGTTCTTGACCACTCCCCAACACTAACTAAGGATTCTGCTCCTCCACAGGAAGCTTGCTCTTTCCCCACAGTAGTCAATATACTTTATAAATCAAAATATCTCATTATTGAATAGAGACTGAGTGTTTGTGTGTACTCAAAATTCCTATGTTAGAATCTAATCCTCAAGTGGGGAATGGACCTTGGGGAGGACATCTGGTCAAGAAGACAGAAGCCTCATTAATGGTATGATAAAGAGATCAAAGAGACCCTCCACCCTTTCCATCACAGAAACTACAGCAAGATGATGACCCTTTATCAATGAGGAAAAGGCCCCCACAAGACTCCACAATGCTTTGGCCAAGGACCTTTCAGCCTTTATAAATGCAAGAAATAAATTCTGCGGTATTATGCTGTGGCAGCCTATGTGACTAAGGTAGAAACTACACAGAGAATGAGGTGCTGCTCTAAGAGATAACTAAAAAAAATGCACTTTGGAGTTGGCAGATGAGGAGAGGTTGGAAGAATTCTAAAGCACACTCCAGGAAAAGCCTACAACACCATGTCTGGGCCACTGAGAATGGTTCCAGTGTGGGCTTAGGTGGTTCGGATGAGGGCATAGAAAAGGGGAGAGTTATAGAGAAAGCCATGCTGGGGGTGTAGCTCAATTGATAGAGCACTCACCTAGCATGTGTGAAGCCCTGGGTTTGGTCCCAAGCACTGAACAAACTGGACACGGTGGTGGTGGTGGTGGTTGTAATCCCACCACTAGAAAGGTGAAGGCAAGAGGATCAGAATTCCAAAGTCATCTACATAGGAAGCTCAAGGCCAGCCTGTGCTATAGGAGGGAAGGAGAGAGAGAGAGAGAGAGAGAGAGAGAGAGAGAGAGAGAGAGAGAGAGAATTGTTCCTCTAGTGCTGGAGATGGCACCCTGACTCAACATGCACTCTACCACTGAGTTACCTCCCAGTCCCATCTATTTAAAGATGACCTAAGCGATCCTAAGTTGCTGGTAACAATATGGATGATAATGACCATTATGATATCTCAAGTAGAAATAAGGAGCATGCTACTGGAAACTGGAGGCAAAGCCATCCTGGGTACAAAGTGCCAAAGAATTTGGCTGGACTATGTTCACATTCTAGTGCTTTATGGCAAATAGAGCTTGCAAGCCATGAGACTGGGTTTTATTTGAGGAAATTTCTAAGAAGGATATTTGAAGGTGTAGACAGTTATCCCCTGTTCATAGTAAAATTCTAGAAAAGAAAAATAATTTTAAACCAGAATTGTTGAGCAAAGGGGAAGAAACTCGGGGGTTGCTGCTCAATGACAGAGTATTAACCTAGCACATATGAGGCTGTGGTTCAGACCATAGTACCAAAAAGGAATGGGGGACAGAACTTAAGATTTGAGCCCTCCTCTTCTCAGCCCTTATCTACTGGAAGGAAAGATAAGCCTTTCAGGGTGTGGTCCAGACTGTGAGAATATTGTGGGTCAGCCACTTGACAGAAGCTGTGTGCTATGTCTTAAGACAATGGAAGAATGACTCTCGGAGCAATTCAGGTATTTGAACTGTCCTTCCTGTTGCCAACGGGTTTCAGAAAAGAGGCCACCAGTACAAGTTAGACCTCAGCACCCCTTGCTCTCAACACCAGACTTCATAGGCTCTCATCTCACACTCTGGTATCATGTTCTTTAGCCATGCCAGACATAGTTCCTGAGGGCAAAAGTATGATACAAGCTATACCAACAGAGATAGGAAAGCTTGGCTAGATTCTAGCGGGCAGAGCAATGAGTCCAGAGCTGCAGGCCCAGACAGCCACAGGACCCATGCAGGGAACAGAACATTCATGGCAGCATGGCCTGGATCCAGAGCCACCATGAGGGCACAGCATGCCAAAGCCATGGAAGCAGGTTATCTAGAGGTTTGCATATTCAGCTCCGACAAAACAGGAGCTCCATCTCAGGAGCCTTGGAGGCAGAGCACCAAGAAAGAGGATTATTTCTGTGTCTTAAGATGACTCAACAGATAAAGGTGCCTGCTGCCAATCACGATGACCTGAGTTTAGTCCCTGGAACCCTCATGGTAGAAGTAACAAACTGCCAGGCAGTGGTGGCACACGCCTTTAATCCCAACACCTGGGAGGCAGAGCCAGACAGATCTCTGTGAGTTCGAGGCCAGCCTGGTCTACAAAGCAAGTTCCAGGAAAGGCGCAAAGCTACACAGAGAAACCCTGTCTCGAAAAAATCAAAAAAAGAAGAAGAAGAAGAAGAAGAAGAAGAAGAAGAAGAAGAAGAAGAAGAAGAAGAAGAAGAAGAAGAAGAAGAAGAAGAAACAAACTGACTCCCATAAGTTATACTCTGACCTCTGCCTATACGCCATGGCACACATACCAGACAGACAGACAGACAGATGACTGAATGATAGATGTGAAACTTGTTCCAATGAGTTTCAAACTCATTTGGGATCTTCTGCTCATTCTTTCCCTCCTGACTCCACTCATCTGTCCTGTACCCATCTCACTGTTGGACTTTGGAAGTACATAACAAGTCCATGTCACATGTTTAGAGCCAAGAGAGAATTTGCCTCAGTATAAGTGGTACACTGGGTCTCATCCACACCTGACTTAAGTATTTAGATGATACTTTGGACTTAGACATTTTAGTTTACATTAACCAAATGATACCTTCAGCGCCACCTTCCGCTCCCACCACTAGTTGGTGGCCTTGTCCCTCCTTCCTCTGTTTCTTGGGAAAGGTGTTAGCTCTGAGGTTGTGTAATTCAGCCACCCCAGGGACCAGTACGAGCATTTTAGGAGATCAAGCCTTTGGAAGGTGGTGAGGTCATGTGGGTGGAGCCCTCGTCAGTGGGATTATAGCCCTCCACCCTTCTGTCAGGTAAGTTCATAGAAAGGAAAGAGCTTTCTAGGAACCAGGAAGCAGGGCTTCACCAGAAACCAAACTTGCTAGCACCTTGGGCTTAGCCTACCCTGCCTCTGGGACTGTAGGAAATAAATCCCTGTGCCTTGTAAGTGACCAGTCAATGGCATCTTTTTCTAAGAGACTGAAATAATTCCTCCATGGAATGCGAAGCTGCAGGGGGATAGAGACTTGTGCCACAGCCATCACCAGCAGAAGGCACCTCACTACATGCTAAGTGAATAGATGGGGAGACGCACGGGTGGGGCCATGGCTGACAGTCACCATGGATGCCCTCCTTGCTATTGCAGCTGCTGGGAAAGCTTGGAATGAGGAGAGCTCAAAATGAGGGGAGACACCCAGCAGCCCAAGCCTCCCACTCACACTTGCTGCTCACGTGAAACTGGTGATTCTCTTACTCCACCCTGTCATGTAGTATGATTTGTTCATGTGGACAATTCCACTAATCTGTTGGAGATAAAGAAAACAGAGCACTAGACTCCTCAGAGAGCATGCCTTTGGGCCCCTGGTGCTTTCTTTCCTAAATGCACCAAGCAAAAGTCAAAACTCAATGAAGGTGAGAATTCCCAGAGTCAATGCCACCATCAAGCTTTCAGAGTGCCTGCTAATTACCTAACTGGAGAGAGCTAGAGAACATCAAACCTGGTGTATCTGAAAGAGGCAGATGATGTGGGTACCCATGTTCATTTTACAGAAGAGACACTGGGCAACACATGGCCTGGCTACGGTCCAATAACTGCTGAGAAATCTAGACCAGTACTCAACCCCCCCTCCCTCTCTCTCTCTCTCTCTGTGTGTGTGTGTGTGTGTGTGTGTGTGTGTGTGTGTGTGTGTGCGCACAACCTCTTAGACACACAGAAAACTATATTCTAGGGTTCCCAGGAACCTGCTGGCTCCAGCTAATGGACCCCACTGACCTCCGATTGCTCCTGGGTGGGAAAGGTTATCAGGCACTCCCCAGTGTTGTAATTCCACATCTGCATTTTGCCATCACGCAAGCCCGTGAGTAGACAGCGCTCTGACTCGTCCAGGGACATGGCAGTCAGCTCACTTTGCGAGGTGCCAGACACAGAGAACTCCATCCTCTTCTTGCCCGTGGTGATGTCCCACACACTCACTGTGCCCCGTAGGCAGCCACTCACCACCTGTAAGTGGAGCACACAGGTGCCCCAACTCACTGCAGGGCAGTCCTAAGTATGCCATGGGGCCCCTCCCTTCCACACCCCCACCTTCACCCTGGCAACCTGCACAGCATAGGTAATGCCTGAAAACAGACCTTCCTGGGCTCTGTGTCAAAAAAAAAAAAAAACTGTAGCTACTACTCTTTTTAAATGAATCAATTTCATAATGCTCTCATTAATTCAAAAATAGCACTTGGGGACTCAAGTTCCCGGAAGAGGAGGAAAGCCACACCTATATTAAAGATACTACTCTTTTTAAATGAATCAATTTCATAATGCTCTCATTAATTCAAAAATAGCACTTGGGGACTCAAGTTCCCGGAAGAGGAGGAAAGCCACACCTATATTAAAGATCGCGCAACACTGATCCACTGGTTAGAACTTCCTGACTATGGAGGGTTAGAATGTTACAGAGCTAGGACCCAAATGATCCTGGGCTATATTTAGATCCCTCTTAACCCACCTCCTGTCTGACCTGACACCTCTTTGACTCTGAGGGAACACCTTTAAACTGTGTTAGCTTAGCAGACCACCAGCTTTCCCAGACCCTAAAGCTGAGAATGACGTCAGGTGACACCTGACAGCCAAGTTTCTCCTGCTTTACCGTCTTCTCACCCATGTATTGAGAAAACGCCCCAGTGCGTGGCTTTTGTTTCTCCCGTGTCTACGAAAGCTCACGTAACCGCTTCAACATCAGAATACGTAATTTGGGGGAACCTGAATCCATGTTCCCAGACCATTAGTCATATTTGCTTCGTGGTTTGCATCAACTCACTCATCACTCTCTCCAGAGAAGAGAATCAATGGTATAGAGAAGACACTTGCCAAAGCACCTCTAGTCAGGACCAAAATGGGAGCAAAAGGCCAAGCGGGGAAGGTTCCTGGACTCTCCACAGAGAAGCACTGAGGACAAAAGATGGCTGGGCATTCACTCCCTTCGTCCTGTTCCAAGGCAGTCACCTGTGAAGCTACTTTAGACTGGCACTGGCATTCCCACTGGGAAGAGTTGGGTGTGTTTACAAACCTAACAAAAGCTGTTCCGCAGCCCCGAAGAGCCCGAAGGCAGCTAGAGACTGAGACAGTGGTACTAAGAGCCAGAATTGGAGGAGAGCTCTGGCCAAAGGGCACTCTGGCACAGATAGTCACCCTGTCCACAGCCCAGGCCAGACAAGAGATGCCACTGGGAGTGGGCAGAAGCCTGCAGCCCTTTCTGTTCATGTTCCTTATGCGCATTGTGTGTGCCCAGCTGTCCTGCACAGTGAGGTATCTCCTCGGCACCATAGGGCACTGGCTGTGGTGCCTTTCCCATGCAATACAGAGTGCAGCTTCCACAAAGTGGTACTCTGGGGTAGCTCATAGGGTGGGAACCTTGAGGGACACCCGCACCAGCATCTGTTTCCATGCTAAGAGAACTGCCTGCACAGCACTGACCTAAGTGACAGCCAAGGCAGGATACTCAGAGGGTCCACAATCCAGTGACCAGATGGGGAGCTCCGTCAGACCCCATGACAACCGCTCTGCAAGACCACTTCATGTCTACACCAGGGCTATAACCAAAGCACTAATGATTTCCAGAGTGCCACATGAGCTGACTGTTATGTGAATGCAGACTCGGGCATGTGGAGACACCTGAGTCCTGATGATATCACCGGCGCTCCTCCCAGGTGCTGAGGCCAGCCCTGCCCACTCACCTGCTTGAAGATCTTGCTGTAGAGGACCGCACACAGGGCTGTGCTGTGAGTCGTCAACTTCCCTGTTTTCATGGGCCCCTGGGATTCCAAGTACCCTCTGAGGATCCCAATCTGTGGGCAGGGGAGGGGCAGACAGCTGAGCAGTCAGATGGGCTCTGCCCTCTGTGACTAAGGCCTTGAAGAGAAACCTCCAACATCAAGATATCCTGTACCCCTATGAGGTTCCTCAGAAATCCAGAATTCCATTTCTTCTCTTATCCTACTCCAAGGCCCAATTTCCAGGACTGGGACTCCCAGTCCCTCATGTTCCAATAATCCCCCTGAGACCCAAGTCCATGGTCCTCTCACCTTCTAAGGAGCTAAAGCCTCACTCAGGTGTTTCTTTTGTAACCAGTCTGGCAGACATGAAGCTATTCTAAAGACACACTTGTGTCTTCCAATCTGACTATGAGACTGTTGAAACAGTGGCCCCAGAGAAATGGGAATTTCCTCAGGATCTCATGCTGTGAAAAGGAAAGGGTGCTGGGGGCGGGGGTGTCAAAATAGATAAAGATGACTTCTCTCCCGGAAAGATATTTCACATGATTGTACATCGGACCATCTTACAGGAAAGTACTGAAGCCAGACAGTAATGGGCCAATGGCCAATCTGCCTGGGACTGTTTAGATATACATACCCTTGGCTCTCTATTTAAAATTGAATCTCACTTCAGGACCCCAAAAATGGACCTGGGGGGTTTGTTGGATCTCTTTACACCTCTTCCCAATGTGACCATACTGAATCAATCTCCTTTTTCTGATTTTCACTATCAATTTGGCTTTTTGCTTATTTGTTTTTGTTTTTGTTTTTGTTTTTGGTGGTTTTTTTTTCCCGTTTTTTGAGACAGGGTTTCTCTGTGTAGCTTTGCGCCTTTCCTGGATCTTATTCTGTAGACCAGGCTGGCCTCGAACTCACAGAGATCTGCCTGCCTCTGCCTCCCGAGTGCTGGGATTAAAGGCGTGTGCCACCATCGCCCGGCTTGTTTTTGTTTTTTAAGACAGGGTTTCTCTATGTAGCCCTGGCTGTCCTGGAACCCACTCTGTAGACCAGGCTGGCCTCAAACTCAGAGACCCATCTGCCTCTGCCTCCCGAGTGTTGGGATCAAAGGTGTGTGCCATCACCACCCAGCTTTAATTTGGCTCTTTTAATTGGCTCATCACGGACCTGACTTGAGGCACAGATTGTGACTTCCAAGTCCAAAAACACCTTCAGGAAGCCTTCTGTGACCAGTCCAACCTCAAGGTCAGTGCTCCCTGTGCTCATGAACCCGCAGAATCCAACACTTTCATATGAATTAACCTTACCTTAGTAATATACTCTCACATCCCAACAAAGCTAGGGGGTAAATGCTGTCATGGTCCCACCCAGAGAGTCTACACTAATGCCCAGGAAGATTGAAAATGAATTTCAAAGGTCTGTTTAATTTTAACAATACTGACAGCAAGTCCGGCACCCATCAGAGATGTAAGCACTTTTCTCTTCTCTTTCTCTCTCTCCATAAACCTGCTGCAAAGGAGATAGCCAGCCATGTGCACAGAAAGACATCTATGTCCCTTGGCCGGGTGGTCCTGCCAACAGTGGGTACATGGCTTCAGTGAAGCTCTCTAGACAGACGCTCCTGCCACTTGTCTGCCACTGGGTTCCCACGTGGGACCGGGTCTCACCATGCTCTAGTCAGTCCTCCCCTCCTGCCATCCTCAAGGTCAGGGCAGACCCATGGGCACCAGGCAAGTCATAGCTCACAGGCACTCCTCCTGACAGTTTTCTTCCTGGAGTTGGTGATCACAACGGATGGGGTCAAAGGAGCATGGAGGGATGACAGGAGAGTCTGAAGAGTGCATGAGTGGGGAGGGAGCAGGGGCAGTAGGGGTGGAGGAAAGGATGGGCTAGGGTCCAGAACCTGCTCTCGAGGAAGCTCAACACCAGAGCTACACAGACTCCAGAGCCAGGCCAGCACAGGACACAGACCCTGTCAGCTGCGCCTGTTCCCAGGAGAGCACTCACGTTGTAGGTGCTACAGATGAGGGTGCAGTCTCTGTGGAAGTAGGCGCTGGTTATGGGGCAGTTGCCCAGGGTGAAGAGCTTCCCGCAGAAGGACTGGAGGCACACATAGTCTTGCAGGTCCCACACACGAATGTTCTGTCGGGAACAGGCAAGAGGCAGGAGGGTCTGCACCAGCAGCCAGCACCCTAGGCCCTGGGGATGCCCCAGCGAGCAAGGTCACCCATGTATAACGTACACGCTGTCTGTCACAGCCCCACCCAGAGAGGCTAAACTAATGGCCAGATAAAGCATGTTCTCAGTGAGTGAGAGGGAACACAGCCTCCTTCCTCAGCTTTCCTAAGCCCCTCTGTCCTGCCTGGACTTCTAAGCTCAGCAAGCTAAAGGCAAAGACAGCAGGTGGCCCGCACCCTCCCCCAGACCTTCTCTTGCTCCCCAACTCCAGGCCAGCTCTACTCTGCTCAGAGATGGGCTCTGCCCTCCCCAGAGGCTGCTGAGGTTTGTGGCCACCTATACAATGACTAGGGCACCTCCCTGTGGGCCTTTGGTAAAGTGTGAGACCACAGGCAGGAAGGTTACCTCTGTGCCTCAGACTCCTCCCAATACAGGCTGAGCTACATCAGCACCCCAGGGTCAGTGTCTTTTCCTGGGGAACAGAGCTAGAGGGATGGGGGACAAAGGTATGTTCCACAAGGACGACACCTTGTCCCTGGAGATGCTGATCAGGATGCTGGTGTTCTGGCTGTTCACAAGAAGGTGAGTCACTGACGTCTGATGTCCCTTCATCAGCCACACAGGCTTTTTTGAGACCAGAGGATTCCACAGGCGGATGTGGGGGTCATAGCCACCAGTTGCTGGAGTCAAGAAATGAGTATCAGCTACCAGGGCCTACACTGGGACCTCCTTCTAGGGCCAGGCCTCAGACTCCAGCCAGAGTTGGCAGATGGGGAAGGTCACTGGGACTTGTCACTGTCCCTCTTGCCTTTCCTCTCTGTGTCCATGTATGACAGCCTGAGTCACACCCCACCTCCCAGTGATGCAGATCAGCAGTGGAAGAAGCCATGTCCTAGGCTCTGGTCATCCCCAGGCTGCTGCAGCCCCCCAGTCCAACTCTGTTTCTGGGGAATGAGAGATTACTCACCCAGGAAGTTCCTGTCCGGACAGTAGTCAAAGCAAAGAATTCCTTTTCTTAAATTCAATGATGATAACCTAGAGCAGAAAATCAAGGGGGGAAAGACGCAGGACTAAGAGCAGCAGCCTGGGCTTTGGGACTGGAGGAGCTCGGAGCTTGGTGGGGAGGGGTCAGTATCTCTCTACCCAGGAAGGAGAGACGCCTCAGACCTGCCCAGTGCTCACTCAGCACCAAGCATAGCCCAGTGAAGTAGCAGGTGCCCAAATCAGTAGCTCATGGGGAGACACCCACCCTTTAGGAAGAAAAAAAAATCCAAACGTGAGCAAGTCTTTGTATTCGTAAAGCATTTTGCATTGTTCCAAAAACAAGCTTAACATGATTTCGCACCTACCACCCTCAGGCAGGTATCCTCCAAGCCAAGACACAAATAAAAAAAATTTAAATAAATTATAAAAAAAAAAGCAGCTCAGGGCCACTGGTGCTGTGCCCTCACTCTGTGCTGGATGTCATCTCACAGGTCACCGGGACCCCATGTGCAATCCTCAAGAGTGGCATGATGCCATGAGAACAGTAAGATCAAGAGCTGACCTATGGGTGCACAGTCAGGGACCTACAGAGGGATGAGAACTCTGCCCTGGTGGGTACAACAGGAAATGGCTCAAGACATCCAGGAACAGGAAAAGAGGAGGAAGAAGAGGAGGAGGAGAGGCGAGGCAGGGCTCAAAGGTCAGAGAGACCCCGACAGGACCACAGGGCTGTCAGGCCCCCTACACAGGCCACTGAACTGCCTGTCTAGAAGCTTCCTGAGACGATAGCCAGGCTGACTCTTCCTTATCGCCTTCACACCGTATCATGTCTAGTCTAGGGCCCCTTAGCTTCCATATCATCAGTCTCCCAGCTGTTTCTTAACCTCCAGCCTTGCTTCAGATTTCCAAGAGCACATCAAAGCATGCATATCCCACCCACTGGCAAGCCAGAGAGGTGGGCCAGTAAGAAGGCTTAGTCAGTAAAGGCACTTGTTGCCAAACCTGATGACAGGGTTCAACTCCTGGGACCCACACCATGACAGGAGAGAACCAACTTTCACAAGCTGTCCTCTGAGCTTCACATGAGTACGGTAGTGTATGCCACCATCCCTATAATAAATATATGTTTTAAAAAAAAAAAAACAGATGCCTCCATCTACACCTTTAGGTGCAGAGACGTGTTCTGGAACAGCAGTCGTCAGGAGGATAGAAGGAATTACTTCAGACTGACTCATTCACCTATGCAACAGACATCTGCTGGCTCCTGTTCCCTGCCAGGACTCAGGGGTCACTGTGCTCCCTGCCTTACAGATCTTGTCTCCTGGAGCAAAGCATAGGAGCAAGGAAATGAACAGAGACAGGAGGGACAGTGACCAGCTATGAGAAGTCTGCGGGGGACGCAATGGGATGACTTGGCAGAGGGAAACTGGGTGACTCATTTTAGACAGCCTCTCTGAGAAGGGTGATGGGAGGCAGAAATCTGTAGGGGAATTAGAAATGGCCAAGGGGAGCATGCAGAGAGGGACGGGGCTTCAGACTCAGGGAGCAGCTAGTGCAAGGTTATAGGGTTGGCAGAAGTAGTCAGAGGCAAGGCAGTGGGGGACTGGGCTATGAAGGATTCATGCAGGACCCCAGAGGGATGAGACCTGCAGATGGTTGTGTATAGGGGCAGAAGTCAGAGGGGACCTAGTGAGCAGTGACAATGACTTCAGGTAGGAGCTGATGGAAGAAATAAGAAAAGAAAAAGGAGGGGAGCCAGGGTGGGTCAGTTACACACTCCACACCAGCTCCTATAGCCCCAATCCCTGATCCTCCGCCAGCTCCGCTCCTGACCTCAGTCACCTGAAGAGGTCAGGTAAGACCAACTACAGTGAAGCTGGATCCTCGGGGCCCTGAGAGGCTGAGGCTGACTCTGCAAGAATCAGGTTTGGCATTTCAAGTCTCACCTATAGTAGTTACTCGCCCAGAAGGCATCAGATGCCAGAGACCAGCAGGCAGCCAACAGTGCCACCTCCTGGCCTGAGGTGGTACTGCACCAAGACAGAAGAAGGTATGTGTATACATGTCCCCAAATTGAATATTCCAACTTCTCCACCTCCGTCCTTGGCCACCTCCAAGTCATCAACATGCATAGCCTAAACTATTGTGATAGCTTCCTCCCTGGTGACCCCACCTCTCCCGGTCCTTAGACCCCACCATCGCTCTGCTCAAAACTATCTGCACTTTGCTTATACCTGATTCCAAAGAATTAGAGCAAGGCATTCCAAGGTACTTGGGAAATATTAACTCAGACTAGTGTCCAGGTGATAATAAGAAATTGTGGGTTTTTATGTTCTTATGTATATATTTGAGATGTTTCAAAATAAAAATGTTAACTAAGAAAATGAGAGGCAGAGAATGATGATGCATGATGCCTTTAATCCCAGTACTTAGGAGGTGGGCAGATCTCTGTTAGTTAGAGGCTAGCCTGGTCTACATAGTGAGTTCCAGACCAGCCAGGGTTACATAGTGAGACCCTGTCTCAAAATCAAATAAAAATAAAGAGAGAATGGGGGGGGGAGGGAGGAAGGAAGGAAGGAAGGAAGGAAGAAAAGAGTGAAGGAAGAAAGGAAACAAGAGAGAGCTCGGGCTTTGGCTCAGTGATGGAGTGCTTGCTTAGCAAGCACAAGACCGGTCCCCTGGCAAAACAAGAAAGCCAAATATGGTGGCTCATAATCACAGTGCTAGGGTGATGGAAGCAGGAAGATGGCAAGTTCAAGGCCAGCCTGAGCTACACAGCAAGACTGTCTTTAAATAAATAAATTTAAAAAAAAAAAAAACAGGGAGAGAGAGAAAGGAAAGAAGGAAGGAAGGAAGGAAGGAAGGAAGGAAGGAAGGAAGGAAGGAAGACAACAAGCAGAAAGAAGCAGAGGGCCTGGGGTAGGGGTGTGTCTGAACTCTGGGCCTGTGGACCTTCAATGGAAGACAAGACAGGTAAGAAGGGGAAGGCATCAGAACCAGCCACCAGGGGCCACGGTGAGGTGGCGCTCTGGCCTCCTCCTGCCATCAAATGCAATAAAATAAAAAAGTCTAGGTTGAAGGAAACAAAACATGTCGGAACTGTCTCAGAGATGGAGTGCCCGCGCTCGTGGGGGTTGTCCTATTTCTGCATCAGGGCCTATCGTAGGAAGAGAAGAGGCGCCTTTTGACACCTAATTAACGTGTTCTGCAGTTGATGGGTTTTGTCATTTGTTTTCACTGTGTGGTTTAACACATGCCACCAGAACATTCTCTGCTCAAGGAATCCCTAAAGCCTGAGGTCGGCACTGGCTTCACCCTTCACGGGTAAGGAAATGGAGGTTTCAACCCAGGGTGAAACCACTCACTTTCACTACTTCATTTACAAATGTATTTTGAGCCCAGCCAGCGGTACAGGCCAGTAATCCTAGCCCTTGCAGGGTGGAGGCAGGAGGATCAGTTCAAGACCAGCTTGGGTTATGTGAGACCCTGCCCCACTGTCCCCTTCACAAAAGAGAGAGAGAAGACAAGACATGCCTTTTGTCTGCCTCCCTAACATAGGCTGGGGCTGATTTGTGTTGCGTTGTTTGTTTTGAATACATTGGTCAGTAGAGCAGGTCTACTGGGGCTGGGCAAGTGGAGCTGTGGGTAGAGTACCTGCCACACAAGCGTGAGGACCTGAGTTTGAATTCCCAGACACCGCTGGGCAGTGGTGGGGCATGCCTTTAATCCCAGCAGTCGGGAGACAGAGCCAGACGGATCTCTGTGAGTTCGAGGCCAGCCTGGTCTATAGCGTGAGATCCAGGACAGGCACCAAAACTACACAGGGAAACCCTGTCTCAAAAAAAAAAAAAAAAGAAAGAAAAGAAAAGAATTCCCAGACACCATGGAAAGTTGGGCATTTGTAGTGCACATCTGTAATCCCATCTTTCTACAACAAGCTATGATGCCAAACCAGGAGAACCTTCCAGAACTCACAGGCCAGCCAGTCAGGTATGCACAGTGGTCAACAAAAAGATGCCCTGTCTCAAGCAGTGGGAGATGAGGACCAACACCAGAGGTTACCCTCTGACATCCACATGTGCACTAAGGCATGCATTCCACCCCCAACCCCCAGACCACACACACACACACACAGGCAGACAGAGACAGAGAGAGAAAGACAGAGGGAGAGATAGACAGACAGACAGAGACAGAGAGATACCCTTTTGCAACTGGTAGACATTCCAGAATGATGATTAAACAGAATCCAGAGCCATGTGCTAGGTCCTATATCCATTGTCAGCCTATGGGATACAAGCTGCTTCCCGGGACCCAGCACAAGCCTCAGGTCAGTGCCCTGCTGCTGATGCACCAACTCAGAGGTGCATCCTCTCTCACCAGGGCTATCTGCATGTGGCAGAGGAAAGCCAGACCTATCCAGGGCACATCTGCTGTCCCCTCCCTTTGTCAGGTACCCCTTACCTGGGTTTCTCAGGGTCTTTGACTGGCAGGATTATCAGCACCAGCGAGGACTTCTCAATGGCTGAACACGAGACCACCAAATTCAGCTGCGGGATGAACTTGACCTGATGACACCAGTTGGGGTGGAGATTCTGGGAGAGAGAATGGCCATAGCAGGAGACCTCCCAGGGACAATCGAGTTCCATATCCCACACCTGGGTCTTAGCCAGGGCCAATGCTGGATGCGACTGGAGTTACAAAATCTAAGGCCCTTGCCTTAGTGACCACAGCTTGGGCAAAGTGAGGTGGCCCATAGTCCTATCCAGGTCCCATGACCAGGGTGTCTGGCCCATTCCTGTCTCAAAAACTGTTTAAACACACCAAACCTACCAGCATCTGGATTCCTTGTGTCCTAAGAGTCTCTTGGATTTAGAAGCCAAAGGCCTGGGCTCGTTATAATGTCATTCCTCCAAGCAGGGAGAAAGGGTGGAATTGAGGGTGTCTAGGCCCTAGTCTGTCTTCTACTGGCTGCCTCTACTACAAAGAGCCTGCTTTTCTGGGCCCACTACCACCCTCTGTGTTTGTCAGACGCAGTAGCTTCCAGGATCCGGAGGGGCAAAATGCACACGCTGCTAGGACTATAGCAACAGGGAGATAGCTCCCAGAGGGCCGGAAAGGCAGGCTGGCCAGCCTCTGACTGGCAAGATTTTGTCAACTTGACACAACCTAGAGTCACTTGGGAAGAAGGAGCCTAACTGAAGAATTGCCTCCATCAGACTGGCCTGTAGTATGTCTACGGGTCATTTTCTTGATTAATGATTGATGTGAGAGGGTCCAGCCCACTGTGGGTGGTGTCAGCCCTGGGGAGGTGGTCCCAGGCTATGTAAGAAAGCAAGCTGAGCAAGCCGTACCCTGCCACGGTCCCTGTCTCAGCTCCTGCTTGAGTTCCTACCCTAACTTCCCTCAATGATGGTCTGTGATGGGGATGTGTAAACCAAAGAAACCCTCTCATCCCCAAGCTGCTTTTGCTCAGTGTTTTTTTTTTTTTTTTTTTTTTTTTTTGGTTTTTCGAGACAGGGTTTCTCTGTGTAGCTTTGCGCCTTTCCTGGAACTCACTTGGTAGTCCAGGCTGGCCTCGAACTCACAGAGATCCGCCTGGCTCTGCCTCCCGAGTGCTGGGATTAAAGGCGTGCGCCACCACCGCCCGGCAGCTCAGTGTTTTATCACAGCAACAGAGAGCAAACTAACACGTCCTCCGGACCTGGCTGGTATCTGTGCTTGGCTCCCAGTCTGGAGATTTCCCTCCCTGGGACAAGGAAAGTGATGAGGGAAGAATGAAGAACAGGGATGGGACACACAGACCCGACTATCAAACATTCATTCAGCGCCACCTTAGATGTGCAAGCCCCTGGGCTGGGCCTTATGTCTCCATTTCCTCTAATAGCTATCACAACAATGGTATCTAAGCCAAGGCACTGAATGAGGCCTGGGATGCTGAGTAACTACGGAGCAAACTTCATTGATGAGATAACCACAGCTGAGAAGAGGGGAAGGAGCCAAGCGGGGTGGTGCGTGTGGCAATCCCAGCACTTGGGAGATGGAAGTGGGAGAGTCAGGTGTTTAAGGACAGCAACCTTGAACCCAGTATCAAAAAGAAAAAGAAGAGGGGAGGGTGGGTAGTGTGAGTACTGCTTCCTATGAGGCCTAATGCCTGTTCCTAAAGTGTGTCCAACTCAGATCTGCCCTGAGAACCTCATTCGTTCATTTGTTCCTCAAATGTCCCAGGAGTCACTGGGCCCCGGGCACTGTTGTCGGGAACAGGAGACTGAACAAAGAGCACAACCCACAAAGTCCCTGTCCTTGAGGAGCTGTCACTGTCGTGAGGACAGTAAGACAAGAGCAATAGACAGGTAATTCAAAGTTGGGACAGAGCTAACAGCAGCGGCGGCGGCAGCAGGGCATTTGGCGCCAGCTACTCAGGACCTGAAGGAGGGGGTGATGGATGAACCAAGCAGAAGACCTCTGCAACATGGAGGGATTCAACATGGAGGAACAGCATGTGCCAAGGCCCTGTGGTAAAAAGGGGCTTGGGGAGTTCTAGGGTAATCAAGGGAGCCTGTCTCAGCAACAAACAAGAAGAAAGTCGAGAAGAGCAGGAGATGGGGAGGTAGCTCAGTTGGGAGAATGTGTGCCTGGGTTCAGTCCCCAGCACATATGTGATAGCGCATGCCCATAATACCCGCCCTTGGAAGGTGAAGATAAGAAGATCAGAAACTCAAAGTCACCCTTGGCTACATAGAAAGTTCAGGGCTAGCCTTGAATACATGAGACTCTGACTCCGGTTAGGGGATTAGAGTGCTAACCACAGAGTAAGCCAGAGGTTTGATTAGCTTGTGTTTGATACTCAAGTCAAAGACTTGAGATTGCTTCAAGTATGATGAGAAGCTGCTGGGGTGACATGACTATATTCTAAAGCAGACTTCCTCTGGTTGCCGAATTGAGCAAGCGCGTCATGGAGAGAGGGAGTGTGGAAGCCAAAGAGGAAGCCAGTGGCTGTCCAGAACGAAGATGATTTTTCACTGCATCAGGGAAGCCAAGAAGGCAGTGAGAAAGACAGGGTTAGCCCTGGGACACACCTGTGTCCTAGAGATGTGCAGATGGGACACAACAGCTTCCTGCACTCTGTCCTTAGAGGCCAAGCCCCTAAGAGCTGAGGCTGAGCCTAGAGGGCAAATCCATTTCAGGCATTTATTTTTGAGCAGGGCACATATGTGGATAATTACAGGCTAAGGAAAGCCACACTTACCTTCATTCGGAAGCTTCTATACAGAGGGGACTTCTCATTTAAGAGTCTTCGCAAAGAAACATTGGTCCAGAAATCTGACAGAAAACATTCAGAGTCCACATTAACAACCTCTCCTCTAGCAGCTTAGACATTTTCACTGATGTGCATCCATGCTTCCCAGAACGCCAACCAGTCAGCCGCTCATTGGAGCCGCCTGTGACTTCATGAGCTTGGCAATGCTTCCAACTGTTTCCCTGCTGCCCAGCACGGCTCTGCAAGCCCAGAGTGCAACAGTGACCAGCTCCAGGGTCTACACACTCCCGAGTGCTGCCGTCCGAACAAGGTGGCTCCCCATTAGCGCATTCCAGAGAATGAATGGAGACTTCAGGCTGTATTCACTTTTAAAAGTGATGCACTGGTGACTTGCCATCATATCATGCCTCAGGATACATGGCCCCTCGGCCAGAAAGCAAAAGTCCCGGGAAGTACAGGGTGCATGCGTGCTTTATGAGCAAGCAACTCCTACATGCCAGGCACTGCCCACACCAAGTGCCCTGCCCTTGTAAAACTACCTAGGTAGCAGCTGACGAACCCCCAGGGAGAGCACACGGATACAGATGGATGAGTCAGTGGTGCCAGGCGAAGCTTGTAGGGTCAGGAGCTGTTCAAGGAAGTAGGTCAGAAATGCTGCTCAGTTTAGCTTTAGGTCTGAAAGCAACTCCCAGGAATCATGGAGGAAAAACACTGGAGGGGGTGGATAGTGGTGAAGTCTGTACAGGGGTAAGAGGAAGCTTCCCCCACCCACCCACCCAAAAAAAGAAAAAAAAGACCCCCGGTTGGGGAGATAACTCAGTCTGTAAAGTACTTGCTACACAAGGAGGAGAATCCTACTTCAATCCCCAGAACCTGTGAAAAGCACATTTGTTCCCAGAGCTGGAGAGGCAGAGACAGGAGGATTCCTGGAGCTTGGTGAGCCCCAGGTCCTACTAAGAGACCCTGTCTCCAAACACAAGGTGGACAGTTCTTGAGGAATGATGCCTGCCGTTGGGCTCTGGCCTCCACACACACGTGCACATACATGCATAAGCATCCAGAAAACACATGTACACACATATACACGAACACACACATGCAAAAGAAGTCCTGAGCCAGATGGGATGTTGCTTGTGGCTGGTAACGGGGAAGCTGCCAGCCTAACAATGTCTAGTGCCCCTCTTTCCCACTAGAGAGACACGGCCTCCGGCACTTCTATGTACCTAACACTCACTCACTCCAGGCATCCTATAGCAGAGCCAAACACTAAGCATGACTGCCCCTGCTCCCGTTTGAATAAGGAGACTGAGGCACAGAAAGGCTAAGCCACCCGCGTCAGGGCGCCCAGAACTAGGTACCTACTTCTTAGCTTTGTCCATCTCACCATACCTTCGTACTTGTTCCCAGCCTTCAGTTTAGTGGGTGGCCCAGAAGGACTCACCCCCGTTAGTCCCCTGCCTTGTTCTTCCATTCGCCACTCATCACAGAGACCACCACGACACAAACATGACCAGGACAAGGCAGCCACCGGGGGCTGAGGGGACAATGACGAAGTAGAGTGCTAGCTAGAAGTGTAGCTCAGCGCTCCAAAGCTTGCCTGACACATTCAAGGCGCTGGGTTCGATCCCCAGCACACACACATGTACACACACACACACACACACACACACACACACGGGGTGAAACTCCCCCACCCTCACAACTGAATTTCGGCTCCAGTTCTCTGAGCAGGGCAAACAGGTGTCCTTTCCTTTCCATCAAAGGGCCATTTATCTACAAGACCCTCACATTCAGGGCCGAGGGAGAGAACAAACACAGGACCTAAGTCAGTCCCACAGTGTCTCAAGGACAAACCCAGCAGCCACCTTCTGAGTCACGCCCTGACTTGCCCAAGCTTGTGCAAACGTGTCCAAAAATTATCAGACTAAACTTCAACCAATTAACAGCATACTAACGTAACTGCTGCTTGCTTAACCAACTATGTATGAGATGACCTCACTGTCCCTGCACCTCCCCTTAGCTGTGCTTAAAAGGAGCCTGCACGCGCCTCTCAGGGTCGTCACCATTTTGTACAGGTGAATGACCCCCGCATTAAAAAAACGCTCTTTGCTTTAACATATTATTTGAGTCTGGGGTCTCCTTCAGGGTTTCCTTGAACCCTTACAAACACACAGAGACACACAGACACACACAGACACACACACACACACAAAAAAAAAAAAAAAACAGGACACTAGTACTTGTTTCTTCCCTTCCAGAACACCAACAAGCCGACTTAGCAGGGGTTCTTGCCAAAGCCTGGGAACCCTTGGAGACCTCCTTAGCTAGAAGTCCCAGCAAGGGCTGCTCTGTCATCCTGGATGGGAAGGAGGTCAGTTTCCCTGCAGGCAGGGCCCCAGGGTCCAGGCTCCTAGGGCGGGTAGAGGCCCAGCACCACACCTAAGGCTCACTCCATCCTGGAGCTGATCCAGGCCCAGTGAGTCTCCCAGGAAGCCCCAGGCCCGTGGCCTCTGTTGACCTTGCACCCTTTGTCAAAGAAGCTCCAAATGACTTCCTGAGTCAGTTCAGGGCACATCCCAGCAAGTAGTGAGAATTGGAGACTCTGGACAGGCAGTTTGGCTTCAGATCTCAGTCGCCACTCCCCAGCCTCAGGGCGTGTATGAGTAGCTTCAGCTCACTAAACCTCTTTTTTTTTTAAAAAGATTTATTTATTTATTATGTATACAGCATGTATGACCAGAAGAGGGAGCCAGATCTCATTAGGTGGTTGTGAGCCACCATGTGGTTGCTGGGAATTGAACTCAGGACCTCTGGAAGAACAGTCAGTGCTCTTAACCTCTGAGCCATCTCTCCAGCCCTCTTTTTTGTTTTGTTTTTTTCTTTTTTTTTTTCCGAGACAGGGTTTCTCTGTGTAGCTTTGCACCTTTCCTGGAACTCACTCTGTAGCCCAGGCTGGCCTCGAACTCAGAGAGATCCGCCTGGCTCTGCCTCCCGAGTGCTGGGATTAAAGGCGTGCACCACCACTGCCCGGCTCACTAAACCTCTTAATGGGCAGCTACCAGTCACTCAGCCATAGTGGGTGGAAAATGAAGGGAGGTGATGCACCAAGAGGTGAGGATACAGCTGCTAACTGATGCCGGGTGTGTTGGTTCGCGCTGCTGCCAAGCCGGGTGGTCCTCCAGGCTCCACCACAGCCCACCTTGCCAGTCTACTCTCACCCACTCAGAGATAGCTCAAAACCAGGAAGAGCAGAAGCCCTCACAGCCATCAGAGAGAAGAGTCACTGTCCTGAACCTCAGAGGACAGGTGACACACCCCAGGGTGACAGCCCAGCGCTTCGCTCTCCCTGGGCTGAGGGAGAGCTGCAGCCTTCAGTCTTCACCTGCAAAAGTCCTCACCTCAAAAGGCTGTCCCTCAGCTCAGATCCTCTAGCCTTCTCCTGTCACCACCGCACTATTCCCTTCCCTTCAGAGGCAGGGCACCCTCTGAACTCCAAGGAACCTCCTCTCCAGAGACTCAGCGTGAAGAGACAGGCAAGTAAGGATGCCTCAGAAACGTACTCAACTCAGCATCCACATCTACCCACTCCCCGGGCCTCTGCCCGTCCCCGTGTCTTTTAGCTACCCCATTTGGCGGTCCGGGGAAGGACGTGTGGATTGAAGAGTCCACCAGCCACATTGTCAGACACAAAGATGACGACGTTGCCCTTGGTGTCCCCATAGCAGAACACACCTTTGCGATAGTCGGACCTGGGGAAAGATGAAGACAGAGCGGGCTACGTGTCAGACTGGGATTGAAGGAGGTGATGGAAAAATAAAGAGGAGACTGACCTCTACAGAAGGGGCTGCCTTTAATCAGCACAACAAAAGGTGGCCTCTCCGCCATGAGAGAGGGGGCTACACGCCAGAGCATCAACAACTCGGGGTCTTATAGGCCAAAAAAGGGAACTTCGGGGTAGGAAGATTTTTGTCTACAGACCTATTTTCTGCTTTCCCAAGCTCATAAAGGAGTCCTTATCACACTGGCATCCTTGCCAGGAGTCCTCCTGGGAGGTCCTAATGACATGTTGACCCCTTGCCACTGGCCTCCCTCCTTCTAACTGCCCGCTGCTATTATCGGTGTGCCAAATCTTCCTGCGTGGGGTTGCTTGAGGCTGTTAGGTTATTAACCCTTCACTGTGGAGCCTTCTGCCCTACTGCCCCGAGGCCCTGCCCACCTTACGGACAAGGACAGTTCCAACAGACTTCCAGCCTTGCTCTGGGCCTCTGGCCAGCTGCCCAGCATATCCCTGTCATCACTGAACCAAACTTCAGGTTCTGTTTCAACCACTCTCTCTCCCCAGAGACCTCAGGGCAGCAGGGCAAGCCTCTGCTAGCACTTGGTGGCTGATGGGGTAAGAAAGGAGGGAGGGAGGGAGGGAGGGAGAGAGGGAGGGAGGACGACTCTAAGAGTGGGGTGACTGTGCAAGACCCAGGAGAGAAGCAGCGAGGGGCAATGTGGCAATGAACTCAGAACCAGCTCTCCGAGGTGCCTCTCTGGGGTCCCATCCCCCTCCCCAGGGAGGCAGTAGCTGCCAAGACCCTGTCCCATCACCTGTGAGACTTACCAATAGTCCATGGCCATGACACAGCTATCCAGGTCAACAAAGGTGAAGGCCCGGACACATTTGTGGTTACTGACATCAAAGAACTCTGGGAGAGGGAGAAGAGGGGGACATGCAGGGCCGAGAGCCATAGCTCAGGCTTCGGAGGTATCTGGTGGCAGCAATCAGCCTCCCAGCACTCCCTGCCACCTCTCTGGTCCTGGAGCCCACCTGGACCCAAAACAGCAACCAAGAGCAGCAGATCCAAGCACAGTCACTCACAAGGCTTAGATCCAGCTGCAGACTACCCTGTGACCCCCACTGCAGCCAGAGCAAAAGCCAAGTGCAGACCTCAGCCTATGAAGTCTTGTAGGATCAGAACCTCCACAGCCCAATGTATCTTCTATCCCTGGAAGAACACCTCTCCCCCTGTCTGGCCTGTGGCCCCTGACCAGCCACTAGGCTCTAAGCATGCCAGCTTTTTGCCTCTGTAGATGCATCAACCTCAGATACTTCTGGGACCTGCCACTCCCTGCTTTGCCCACCTTGAATAGCCCCAGAACCCTTCCAGATGAGCTGTGTGACCCCTTCTTAGAAAGGCTTCCTTCTCTTCAGCTAGGCCCACCAGCACTCTCCCACCTGGATGGCTGCCTGCCAGTCTCCCTCACCACCTTTATCTTTGCCTCAAATTCACTTCTGTTTTGTTTGACTGCAGGAACTGCCTGGCCTGGCCTGGCCTGAGAGCTGTGTGAGGGCAGAGAGATATTCTACATGGCACTTGTGGGGTTCGCAGCACCTAATAGAGCACCCAGGGCTCTACTTTGCTGAGTGACTATGGCTGTGATGCACAAATGAAGGGACACGTCCCGAACCCTGGGTAATATGGGTAGCAGGAAACTTCTGGCCTCTGTGGCTTCCGATAGTCCATCCATGTGTGTGTCCCTGTAGGTGTTGAGAGCAGACAGAAACAGAGAGATCTGCTCTCCACCACTCACCACCCCTCATCAGGGCTAGAGCTGGGAAGCCCAAGCAAATCAGAGACCAAGTGAGCTCACAACATGCAGGTGCATATGAAAAACAGATTGTAGGGTGGCTTTGTGCAGGTTCACCCGTTCCTCACTGTCTGGAACCAGCCTGCCAGAAACATTATTTTCATCCTGCCCAAAAGCCTTCCATGGAGCTCTGACACCAGCTGACACTGACTAAAACCCTGCCCCCTAGGAATCCTGGCTCCTTCTGGCAGCCCTGGCCTCAAATCAGTCAGTCTAACGAGGCTAAGGACAGGCCCTCAAGTGTCTGCTTCTACAGGCCCAGTCATCCCAGAGCAGGGCTAGCTGGGCCGAGCCACTTGGTCAAGGTTCATGCTGGTGGCCTTTCACCCCTGCCTCTGGCCTTGACCAAGTGCTCTGAGCAGACCACATCTGTTCAGTCATCAGCGCTTGATAGCATGAGGAGATGGGGCCAGGCTCTCGGGGCTGAGGGTGAAGGGAAAGCCACTAGGAATCATGGGTAGCAGCCAGCTCCTAACTGCTCAAGCCCTTGCTTCTCTGGTAGTGTCACAGTCTGTCCTCTTGATAAGGACAGCACTGGCTAACATATGCCAAGCACCTCACACATCCAGTCACTAACCCACACTCACCCTGGAGATACAGAGCACTGACCCTGTTCTTCCTCTGGGTAGACTAAGGCCCTCAAAGGTTAAGCTGCTGCTCCAAGTCACACCCCTACTGAGTGGCAGGACCAGGGCTGAAACCTGGGCACTGGCTGTTTCAGAACAGCTGCTCTCCGGCCTCCTATTTAGTTCTGCACCATGGGCTGTGGGGACACATTCTCCTTAATGATCTGGGACACATGATCAGTCAGACCCTTTATCCACCCTTCCCAGCGCCACTAAGCCTCTTGGTGGCACCAAGCACTGAGATGTGAGTGAAGCAGATGCAGTCCCCACTGCCCGAGCTCCAGGACAGAGGAGAAGGCAGACACCAACGACTCTCACTGACAAATATATGATCACACTCTGAAGGGCTTGAAAGGAAGAGGGCTATCCTGTGCGGTGCTTTTGAGAGGCGTCTGACTTGGACTAGGTGGTCAAGGAAAGATCTCTGGAGGAAATAACACTGTGATGAATCAAAGGAAAGGTAGATGCTCTGGGGTGGGGAGAGGTGTGGGAGATAAGGTAGAGCATGCAAATTGACCCACAGTGCCCATCAGAGACAACAAGAGAAGGTTCCAGCATCCTTAGCACAACAGGAGGAGGGTCTGATCCAAGGAAATCTGTGGGCAGCAGAGAGAGGCCAGACCTTCCTCACCTCATGGGCCACACTAAGGATCCTCCCCCAATCTGTGCTTTGTGGGGAGAGCAGGTGTGAAGGTTTTCTGCAGGGAGACATTTTAAAAGCCCGTTTGTAACTACTACAGGGACCTTCAGAGGAAATGTGCTAAGCAAAAGGAGGCTTCAGTGTTATCCCAGTGACAGCCGAAGATGGCCTGGGCTAGAGGCAGCAGGACACGAGGGTGGAATCAAGCTGGAGAGACTGGCATGGGCTGTGGTTTACAAGTTGAACTGTTCAATACTCGTAGACATTCAGTATTCACTGAGCACATCTGCCTACAAAGCAGTCACTGACACAATTGACCAACACTGCCTCTTACAGCACACAGCACTCGGCAGGCCCTCATGACCCAACATTCCCAGAGGGCTCCCCTCCATGCTCATGCTTGCTCAGCCATCAGGTCTGTCCCAAGTGCAAATCCACCACTCACTAGAAGGCCTGGAGAGTCCCAGGGACTCACCTATCTTCTGCTCAGTCGAGGCAACCGCGATGAGGTTCATGTTGTGCAGACATACCATGTCGACAACCCACATCTGCTGGTGGCAGGTCGGCTGGGGCTGGGCAAGCTGGCAGAAGAAGAACAGAGACTCAGGTCACAGAAGGTTGCTACCAGAGTACAGAGGCACAGGGACATTTTCTGCCACACAAGGCCCCGGAGCAAACACAGTCCTGGCATGCCTCATGTGAGCACTAAAAACAGAGCCTTGGCTAAACTCCTCCAGGTATGCCCTCATCTGTAATATGGGCCTAACAGTCACCCATCTTCATGATCCCAGTGACTTAAGGCCAGGCCCACCTCCAAAACTTCCCACTTGCATAACAGTGAGCCCCCAGTGGGTCTTGGCCAATGATCCTGAGAGGCTCACAATCTAACCCAAATCAGCTCCTTAAGAAAGAATCTCCAGAACTCTCAAGATTTCCCAGGAAGGCTTTCTCTGTCTCTTCAGCCTCCTGAGCTCTGGCTCCTGAGGGGCCATATAGGTGACCATATAGCAGTCAGGTCACTCATGGCTTCTCATCATACTTGAAGAGATCGGGCTACCAATACCTACTTCCACACACATGTGGAGAAAGGGAAGGCAGAGTATACCAGAAACCACAGGAATGCAGATGTGGACACACACACACACACACACACACACACACACACACACACAGGCCCCCAGAAGAGTCAGGAAACCTTTAGGTACCCTAGCCCCATCTAGGTCTCTCCTCCCACAAGGGCTGACCCCTGCTGCAAGTGTAAAGCACTGTGTGTGAAACGCAGGTGGGAAACCCTTCACACTGTCAACAGTGTTCTCCACAAGCCTTGCTGGGGAGCCCTGGAGGGCAGGCCTTTCCTCGTTTGCTGCAGGATCCTCCACTAGCCTGGCAGCATCAAGTGCACAGCAGACTTACCTGAATGTGTCATTCCTTACTACACTAGGCCATGAGCCAATAGTAGAAAGCCCATGATGATGTTGGCTTATATTCATCTGTACTTGCTGAATGCCTTGACCTGCTCAAGCATGACCCATACCATTAAGTGCCCCCTCAACCCTGAGAGGGGCTACTACTCCAAGCCTACTTGGGCATACAAGGAATCAAAGACATTTCAGGTAGCATCCCACACCTGTTGGGTGGTCTACCTGGGACTCTAATCCTGGTAGTTGGACCCAGAGCCCAAATACCATGATTTTCTGCCTGGACCAGACAAAGGTTTCAATCATCAGGACTTAGGGACAGTGTGGATATGACAGAGCAAGGAGAGAATGCTGAGCACTGGCACAGAGGCTGGAGGATAACGCTCACTGAGATGGGGACTCCAGTGACACACTCCCTGGACAAACTGCTTTGGAGGTGTCTAGTAGACTTCCAAGCAGTGTTCTGCTTAGTAGATGACAAGTGTGAGATTCTATAATTAAATCAGAACCTTGACCCAAGCCCTGTGGCTTCAAGGCCAGGCTGTTCAGATAATAAGTGCCAAGGACAAGACCACTCATGGTGCCACAACAGAGGCTCTCCACCAACCCCATGAGCGTCCCACTCACCCGAAAGGAGTTCATCATTAAGAAAGTCTCGGACCAGAACTGCAGGACCCCGTCTTTGGTGACAGTCAGGAAAAACCCCATCTTTTTGAACCGTTGGGTTAAAAATGCCACTTTCACAACCTCGCTCCCATGGTGCCTACAAACGGTAAGAAGCAAGCATACAACTCTGAAAGAAAGTATCTGCATGAACCACAAGCCAAAGAAGAGGCAGGACAGAGGGTCAGTGGGGACAGCTACATAAGTGTGCATGTGTGCACACATACACACACCAAGAAGCTGTAGGTAGTTCCAGGGAACATGGGACTCTGCCCCTTCTCCAAGTGGGCTTCAACTGAACCAACAAAGGCCACAAGACAATGAACCCCAATGGAGGATAGGGTGTGTGATTCAGTGGTAGAGTGTTTGCCTAGTATACGTGAGGCCCTGGGTTCCATCCAGAAAAATAACCAACTATAAAACAGTATGCGATGGAGTCCAAAGCTGATCTCTGGAAATAGCCAGGCAGGTCCCTCAGTTTGTAGTGGGAGAGCAGAAATAGAGAGTGAATATCTTCAGAGCTTTTTTCATAGGAAAAAAATGGCCCACAGACGGTGAGCAGGGTATAGCTTGTGACAGAAACCTGAGAAATGACACTTTTTAACCATTGCTCTCAATGGTTAAAGGAGAAGGAAGAGGAAAGTAGAACAAGAAAAAAGTCGATCAAGGGGTATCAAGGAGTTGGGCCCGGTGCACCCGACTCCTCAGGGCCAGGACACCGAGCACAGCAGACAGTTCCTGGGCAGGCCTGGCCCTGCAGGCTCCAACCCCACAGCCTTCCCAGCAAGCCTCCATGCTCCCTGCCAGTGGCTGCTTTCCTGCTCCAGTGTCAACCAAGCCAGCTCTCTGGCTGTTAAGGCTCACACTCCCCCATGTCATCTACCCATCTTGGATCGTGGTAGGTTGAGACAGATTACACACTTACAGGGAGCTGCATCCCACCCAGTCCCAGAAGAGATAGAACTTAAAGTCGAATGCTTTCATCCCTCCTCCAGAGCCTTTCCCAAAGCTTGAAAGCAGGTATGAGCTGACCTGAGGCTTAGGGGGAATCCACATGCAGTTCCACAGAGGAGCTGGGCACATGTGTCTAGCTTGCTGTAGGTCTCCCTGCCTCCTGCCATCAGCTTACTTCTCAGTACTGAAGGTGACCAATATTCCCAGCTGTCTCTCTCTCCATCACTTCAACTCTGACCTTTCTATCGGGACCAAAGACTGTCGGGAATAGAGACATGAGGCCTGAAGCTAACACAGCCCTGGGAATAGCATCTTGGGGAGGTCCATTTCCTCATCAATATAGTGACTGCACCTCTCCCTTTCTGGAAAGTGAAGGGATCAAAGAGGGTGGTGCGTTGGGTGTGTGCTCAGCCCAGACTCAGTAATGGTGAGCCGACTTTTAAGAGTCACCCTCTCATAAAATTAACTAAACATTGCTTGGCTATTCTGGTTACTTTCTCCATCAGATTGGAGATTCCTCTGGGATTGTAAGTTGTGGAAATAAATTAGAGCAAATAAGGGAAAAACTTCCTGAGAATTTTGTGTCCCAGATTTTAAACATTCTTGAGATCTGAAGAAACAGAAAGACCAAGCCAAGTGTTCATGACAAAATTACAGCTATAAAATCTCTCATTATTCATATTTAATTGGCTACTCCTCAATTAACTCACAACCATATTTTTTTTTACAAGCTACTCTTCTATGATCTCCATTAAACTGCCCTCTCAACTAAAGCTCCAGGCTGCCTGAGGCAAAGACAACCTCTAGATCTTGCTCTTCCACAGCCTGCCTGGGTGTGGCTCTCTGAGGACAGGCCCACCTACAGCCTACTCTCACCAGATCACAAATGGGGCTCACCAAACTGTGCTCCACAGGAGCTAGCACCCTGTCCACACAACCCTGGCTGCTGGTGCTCCAACCCAGGGTGGCTCCAGGAAAGGAAAAAGGGTCCAAAGGCAGCCCAACTCAAGAGCCCTGGTGGCAGAGGGGCCATGCACTAAGCCAGTGGTTCCCAACCTGTGGGTTGCGGCTCCTCTAGGGGTCAAATGATCCTTTCAGAGGGGTCACATATCAGATATCCTGCGTATCAGATATTTATATTATGATTCATAACAGTGGCAAAATTACAGTTATGAAGTAACAACAAAAATAATTTTATGCAGGCAGTGGTGGCGCACACCTTAATCCCAGCACTCGGGAGTTCGAGGCCAGCCTGGGCTACAAAGTGAGATCCAGGAAAGGCGCAAAGCTACACAGAGAAACCCTGTCTCGAATAACCAAAATAAATAAATAAATAAATTATGGTTGGGGGGCACCCCAACATGAGGAATTATATTAAAGGGTCACAATATTAGGAAGGTTGAGAACCACTGCAAGCCAAGAAACTACCCCTTGTCCTTAGGGTGCTAGAGGGAGAAACACCGATAGGAGAGACAGGGCCACAGCATGGAAAGGAAGAGGTTGATGAAATTTGAGACACGCCATTCCAAAGCATGGAATATTGAATATTTTCAGCTGAAGGTATTGGAGAAGCAGTTTGTTTCCTTCATAAGATCCCAGATGGAAGCAATCTTATCATTTTTTTCCCCTGAAACAGGGTGTCCTGTATACTAGGCTGATCTCCAACTCATCATGTAGCTGAAGGGGACCCTGAACTTAGGCTCCTCCTGCCTCTACCACCTGAGTCCTGGGATTACAGGTATGCCCCACCACTCACAGCTACAACCTTACTTCTGAAAAGCCACGAACACAGAGAGGAATGGGGATAGACAGGCTGGCTAAGTCTCCTCTGGTTATTACACAGACCTGAGGCACTGGGGATTTAGATCAGTTGAAGGAGTGCTCAGCTAGTATGCATGAAGCCCTGGATTTCCTCCCCAGCACTACATGAAACTGGATGCATACCTATAATCCAAGCCCTCAGGAAGCAGAGGTAGGGGGATCAAAAGTTTGAGCTACATGTCGAGTTGGAGGCCAGACTGGGATACATGAGGACCATCTCAAATATCAAATAAGCAATTTCCCCCTAACTTCCCACTCTTCCTCAAACACTTGGTACTTATAGCTTCTAGCACTTTCGCTTCCCTAGGAAGGTTCCCATGAACATGTAAAACGTGTATTAAATAAGTCTGTGTGATCTTCTCTTGTGGGTCATCTGCTACAGAATCCCTCCAAGGCCAACCTCCAGGGAACACCATGTGGGAGGGGCCACAAGCCGAGTGAGCAGCAGGTCGGGCAGAGCCAAGCCAGGGCCACTAAGTTCTAACCACCACCCTCTCCTGAGGGTCAAGCAAGGCCTTGCAAGGCCTCCACAGCTTGGCCAGCTTCCTGTCTGTCACCTCACAGGAGAATCCCAGCTGCACATAGCTAAGCCATCTGTGCCTCTGAGGGTGAAACTGCCAGACCCGCTCAGCACTAGCCGTACAGAGAAACAAGAGACTGCAGTGTGCAGGAAAAGTGGGGAACAGAACGTAGAACAGCCCCATCACTTTCTGGCTGTCAGCCTGGGCAAGCCATCAGGCTGGCCTCTCGGAGCCTTGGCTTCCTCGTCTGTGAAAAGGGGACAAGCCACCTACCTTTGTCATCATGACCACCTCCAGACTGTGAAGGACAAGCTGAAAGGAGAAGAGGCCACCCAGCACCTTGGTTGGGCCAGCAGAGTGACTGACTCATGGACTGAGGAGGGGGCTCCCTGCAGGATTGGTGCCAGAACTTTTCCATCATACCCCAGCTGCAGGGAAGAGGCTCTTACAGGGAGATGACGGTCATGGGGAGGTGGAAGCGCAGGCGGTACTGGCTCTTCCTCATCTCCTCCTTGCCCTGGAACTCGCGCATCATATAATCCACATACTTTTGCTGTCTCAGAAAGACAAAGCAAGGGAAAGAAGGCATTGGCAGTGGTCTTAATGTTTGCCTTTAGGGACCCAAGCCTGGCATACAGTATCTTCCCTCGTCTCTCTACAGCCCCCTCCAAGTGGCTCTGAAGGCTGTCTGCTGTGGGATGGTCTGTATGTCAAATGTGTTGCTGATTGGTCAATAAATAAATCACTGATTGGCCCGTGGCCAGGCAGGAAGTATAGGCGGGACAAGGAGGAGAATAGAGCTGGGAAGTGGAAGGCTGAGTCAGAGAGACACTGCCAGCCGCCATGATGACAAGCCGCATGTGAAGTACCGGTAAGCCACAAGCCACGTGGCAAGGTATAGATTAGTAGAAATGGATTAATTTAAGCTGTAAGAACAGTTAGCAAGAAGCCTGCCACGGCCATACAGTTTGAAACCAATATAAGTCTCTGTGTTTACTTGGTCAGGTCTGAGCGGTTGTAGGACTGGCGGGTGGCAGAGATTTATCCTGACTGTGGGCCAGGCAGGAAAACTCTAGCTACAGCTGTCCTTTGAGAATTCACCAGCAAAGTAGCCAAGCAACAGGGCTGAGCTTGAATCTCAAATGTGACGGGCATGGTGCCTAACACTGAGCACCCCTCGGCACAGTCACACCACCTGGCTGCCCATGGAAAGCTTTTGGTCACCTCTGCTTCACACAGAGGATAATCCAATTGAGGTACTATGTCTAATTTGTCCAAGTCCATGACCAAGTTAACAGTAGGAAGGGTCCACAGCTGTATGGGTACACCTACCCTACAAATATCTGCAACTCTGGGTTCCAGTGACCGGCCTCACTAAAACATGGCCCAGATCCAAACATATGAAGCTATAATAAGAAATAGGAACCAGAGATGGTGACACCTCTTAGTCCCAGCTACTCAGAAGGCTGACACAGAAGGATCACCTGAGCCCAAGAGTTCAAAACCAATGTGAACAACAGAGAACCCATCTCAATGAGAAAGGGAGGGAGGAAAGAAGGGATAGAGGAAGGGGAAAGGAGGATGAACTCAGTGGTAGAATGCTTGCCTAGCATGCACAAGGCCCTGAGTTCAACCCTTAGCACCACACAAAAGAAGAGGTGGCAAGAATCATCATGTAGATAGACAGAGAATGCTGGGAACATTATCCCCAAACCATGAGGAGGGGTTCATAGGCAGTTACCCCGCAGACCTTTGAGGTACACTCCTCAGGTCTGAACATGGGCTCTGCTGGTAGCCAGCTCTGGGACACTGAAACCCAGTTTCTAATGGCTCTGAGCCTCAAGTTTCCTAGCGTCTACCCTTCTGTATCCTGTGAGATTTCAACAGAGGACTGCACCAAGTGCTGAGCATGGTGCCTCATCGTCATCTCCGGCAAGGCTCTGCACATCTCTGTAGGCTTAATGCCATGTGTACTGTCCACTGTTGCATCTTTAAAGTCAACGTCATTACTACACTACGAAGACCTGACAGTTTCGGATCCAACAGCCATGGGCTTGCCTGTCCCTGAGTGACAAAAAAGAGCCATAATACCAGCATGGTACGGATGAAGATCCCCTACGTTGGGAGGGAATGACTCTGAAGTACAGGCAAGCTAGCTGTACCTCAGGTGTGAATGCATGATGAGAAGGTCTCAATATGGGAGCCAATGAGCCCACCTCACAGAAGTCTCAAGGGAGACGCCTCAGAGGCACCAAACTTTCCCCCGCCTAGCAAGTGCCCCAACTGGTACCCGAGTCCATTTGGACTTTCTGATACTCGCTGCTTCCCATCATCAAGCCTCTGCTTGCTCCACTGAGGGGTCCAGCTTCTAGCCTATCCTAGCTTCCTGTGGCAGCAGGGCACCTTCCTTACCCAGGAGACATAGCCATTGCAGTCTGAGTCCACCTTCAAGAACAGAACCTCCAGCATCTCCTCCGACATGTTTATCATCTTCTTCATGATCCCGATGAAAGCCTTCTTGTTCACGGCTTCAAGGGAAAAACAGCTGTGCTTAGTCAAAAGTCGCTTGGCCCACACAGGCCGCAGGCCGCAGGCACTGCTCCAGACACTCTCTCTGCTACCTGCCTGTAATTGTCAGTTGGACCCCTTCAAGGGAGGCAGATGGGAGAACTCCAGCCAGAGGTGTGGTGCCTTAGAAGGCATTCCCCTCCTCTTCCCCTCACAACAGTCATGAGCTTGGCCCGGTTTACCCTTCCCTCAAGGCCCCAGCATCCACCTTAGCATGGGCTGGCTGATTCCTAATGCTTCTGCAATCACCCAATTATCTCACCGGCCCACACTCAGTCATTCCTCGTGAACACCTGCCACACAGCAGGAGGGAGGGTGGCCTGAGGTTCTCCAAAACCAGGTCCCACTTCTGATTAAGGAATACAGACTATAGCAACAACTCTCCACAGACCAAAGGCAGTAACCTCTGGTGCAGGTGATAAGCAACAACCTCTGCCGGGGAGAGAGGTATAAACAGCCACACTGGGAGAGAGATACAGAGCAGTTCTGTGCTGTGGGTCCCAACCTAGGGCCTCACACACGTCGGCAAGTGCTCTACCACTGAGCTGTTCCACAGTACATTCAATACATCTTTTTTTTTTTTCAATACATCTTTTAAAAGCAATTTATAAAAACAAAAACTTTTAGTCAGCTATGGTGGTGTATGCCTGTAATTCCAGCATGGGGCGGGGTAGCCTGGGCTACACAGCAAGTTCAAGGCCAGCCTGGGCTACATGAGATCCTGTTTCAGAAAGACATAATAATAACAACACACTCTGCCTAGAGGGGTAGATGGTGAAGAAAGGAGGAAGGCTAGACAAGCATGAAATACTTTCTCCCTGAGCTGGGTTCAAGTTTGCAAAGGTGTCAATTGGCCCTAATTTTTTTAATGTAATTATTGCCTTCAAAAATCACTTCTAAAATCCCTTCAAATACTGGAACCCTTGTCAAGGCTTGAAGGCCACACAGTATCTGGCTCCATTCAACAAGAATATCTTCCAGCACGTCCTCCAGACTCTGCTCCAGCCATAAGCACCTCTCTATGCCCACCACAGGGCCTTTCACAGCCTGGATGGCCCTCCCTGCATTTCAGGCCATTCTTTCTGCAAGGATGCCTTTCTTCCTAAGGACCATCTGAGGAGGCTGCCATCCCCACTGCCTGGCATTCTTAGCTGTCTGACACATGCACTGTCTCCCACTCTGCCATGACCTCTAGAAGTACCCAAGAGCCCTCTGTCACGTGGTTCTGGGCACTCCACAAACACTAGTGCCTGAGTGTTTCTGTGACACTGAGAAGTGACCAGTAGGTTGGTAGTGACAGACAGGAACCTCAGCATCTGGCCCCAGAGCTCATGGTCTTCACACCACCCTGCCCTATTCATAAGCAACAGCCCAGTGCTGCTGCAGCCATTGTCCCTGTCATTGGACTGACCGTCAAACAAAAGCCTAAGCAATGTGTGCTTGCTTGAAGAGATGCCCATCTTAAGTATGCAAAGCTGGGGCCAAGTGCTTACATATTGCAAGTAGTGCCCCATGGTCTGTCTGGGCTAGGATGGTGACAATGGCAGTTTATGAGCACTGCAGGGAAACAGGTAAAGCAGAACTGCCTCTGCACTTGCAAATCCTCAGGAGAAAGAAGGGGGGTCTCTTCAGAGCCATGGGCCTCCCACACTGCAAGAACTCCCTGGCTTGGAGGACACGTGGTAAACAGAAAGTACTGATGTGACCTTGCTCATCCCGCCACCAGGGCTGGCATCCAGGTGCCTAGGAAATGGCACGCCATCCATGTTCTCAAGAGCCTTGCTGAAGGTGTCCAAAGAGAAAAACCAGCCTGATTTCCTAACCTTCCATCAATGTGGAGGGAATTTTCCTTCCCCCAAACTAACAGCATGGCCAGATGTTTAAAAATAAAAAAGCTCAGGCTGGGAAGTCAGTTCAGGGGTGAAGCACTTGCAAGTATGAGTATATGAGTTCAATCCCAGGAGTCTACATGCAAAGCCAGACACGGCAGCATATGTCTGTAACCCCAGTCCTGGGTGGGGCAAAGACTGCTGGATCCTGGGGGCTGGCTGTCCACCAGCTGTGCCAAAACAACAAGCCTCAGATCTGGTGGAGAGACTGTGTCTCAAATAAGGTGAAAAGCAATAGAAGAAGATATTCTAATGTCAACTTCCAGCCTCCATATGTGCTCGATCGATCTATCTATCTATCTATCTATCTATCTATCTATCTATCTATCTCTCCAAACAGCATATGTGGCTGTGAAACTCAAATGAACAGGAAAGTAAGTGGGCCCAGCACTAGTATCCACAGTCAGCTCTGAAGATGCCTTTACTCCTATTTGACTTTCAGGAGTATCATTCCAAAGGGCAGAAATCAGGTTGCCAGAAGGAGAAAGGTCTGGTATGCAGAGGGTATCCCCCAAGACACCCTTTATAGCCCACGGAATGTAAATAAGCCAATCAGAGAGATGGCTCCAGTCACAGAACACTTGGATCCATTAGTAAGCCTTGCCTAGGAGGCTCCAGGGCACCATACCACGTCCCTCAGATATTAAAATAATGTGAAGAAGGGTCTATAATAACACACACAATCCCCAGCTTAGGGCTCTTCCACTTTACAGTGGTGTAAATGCAAACCCATTTAATTGCTATTTCATGCTTTCATGAGATATCTCACACTTTATTTAAAAATGTGCATTGCCGAGCAGTGGTGGCACACGCCTTTAATCCCAGCGCTCGGGAGGCAGAGCCAGGCGGATCTCTGTGAGTTCGAGGCCAGCCTGGTCTACAGAGTAAGTTCCAGGAAAGGTGCAAAGCTACACAGAGAAACCCTGTCTTGAAAAAAAAAATGTGCATTGTGTTAGCTGATTTTACCCAACCTGAGGCTAAGTATGTGTTCTGAATACATCTAGGATCTAGGATCTAGGTAAGGAAGGCTAAACTAGTGTTTGGTCGGTCAGGTGTGAAATGCTTCCTCAGCTCAGAATATTTTCTACTTCACATTAGTATCTGAAGAGTAAGATTAGAGATAGTTACAGAGGCCCCCAGGATGGGTGGGCCTTGTGTTCACACCCTCCTGAGGCCCTTCACATGCTTTTAGATTGTGACACCTGTGAGTGTTGCTCTACCTTCGGCTGAAGCCTTGCCAGCTACCATGTTGGAGAATCTCACATGGCCGGGCACTGTGGGGTAGTTTCTGGGAGCTAAAGGCAACCTCCTTGCAACAGTCAGAAAGAAATGAAAGGCCGCCATACCACAGCTGCAAGGATCTGAGTTCTGGAACAACATATATGAGCTTAGATGTAAGTACTTCCCAAGTCCAACCCCAGATGAGACACCATTGTAGTTAATTTTTTTCTTTACTCTTTTGGGGGGCCCACCACCCAGCTCCCAAATAAGTTATACCCGGAGTCTTATTATTAGTTATAAATGCCCTGCCTTAGCTTGGCTTATTTCTTGCCAGCTTTTCTTAACTTAAAATTATCCCATCTACCTTTTGCCTCTGGGCTTTTTCCTTTTCTTATTTCTGTAATCTTACTTTCACTCTTACTCCGTGGCTGGCTGTGTAGCTGGGTGGCTGGCCCCTGATGTCCTCCTCCTTCTCTGGCTACTTCTTCCTTCCTCTCAAATTTCTTCCTCTATTTATTCTCTCTGTCTGCCAGCCCTGCCTATCCTTTCTCCTGCCTTGCTACTAGCCATTCAGTTCTTTATTAGACCATGAGTTATTTTAGTAACACAGCTTCACAGAGTTAAACAAATGCAACATAAATAAAAGTAACACACCTTAAAATAACATTCTACAACACACCACAGCCCAGTTGACTACAGAACTGCAGCTTTTTGGGGTCCTGAGCAGGAAGGCAGCTCAGCCCTGTCCTTGCTCCAGACCCATGGAAACTATGAGATCATGAGCACAAGTTGGGTTAAGCCACTAAGACCATGGGGCTGCTGTCATATAGCAACTGATAGCAAACCACAGACTGAAATGCTTAGAGGGAAACACCAAAATGCAGCAGCATAGACTTGGGTATCTGGGCTAGCGGGATTTTAAAAACCTCTTAGATCCCAAAGAGCCTTCAATAGCCTTGCACTACTTAGCCAGAGCTATACTGGACACCAGACATAAAAATGCTGACCAGGTCTGAGCCCTCTACACACCCCAGATACCAGGTCCTGGGCAGGAGTCACAGTATGGCTGTACCTCCAGTCTCATCTGTCTCCTTCTCAAACAACTTCTGGAGTCTGGCCAGGTGCACCTCAGTAAACTGCTGAGTCCTTTGATGGAGGTCGCTGTTCTGGCTAAGAGTGCTTGTCAGTGCCACGTAGTCAGAAGTCTCCTTGTCCTGGAAACCATCTGCAAGAGGTATCTGAGACAAATATGACCACAAGAACTAGGCACTAAGACAGTTCTCTGAGACAAATGTTTGTTGGCACCTCTTATTGACAAGGTGAATCTCTGTGAATGTTGCTCATTGATGAAAGCAGTAAGGCTTCCTTACTCTTTCTTTCTTTTTTTTTTCTTTTTCTTTTTTTTTTGAGACAGGGTTTCTCCGATCTCGCCCTTCGAACTCACAGACATCCACCTGCTTCTGCCTCCTGAGTACTGGGATTAAAGGCATGTGCCACCGACGCCCAGCTCCTTACTCTTTCTTACATATTTTAATCCTATGAAGGCAAAGAAAAGTCTAGAGTCTTTCTTGTGATGATGAAGAAGTAAACATTGTTCTCCTACATATGTCATGTTTGCGTTAGCAAGGTTAGAGGACACGGGCTCCTTTTTTTTGTATTTGTTTTTGTTTCTTTTTTAACTTTTTGTTTGTTTTGTTTGAGACAGGGTCTCAGCACGTAGCTCGCTTTGACATCCCCCCAAGTGCTAGGACTACAGGAGTATGCCACGCCCCCACCCCCACCCCCAGCTTAGAACTCTAATGGACGTCAGTCCCACCAAAGGGACAAACACGCTTGGACTCCTACGAACGTCCACAAATTCCCTCACCACCTCCACACGCTTACTGAGCACAGGCACAGGGAACAAAGCCGAGACTCCTGCCTCCACAAGCCAAACGGATGACCCTCTTTCCATGCGCCCAAGGCCCTCGGGGACGCCGTACTGCCTACGCCCCTCCCTCTCCTCTTGTGCCTTCCTACTCCTCCTCCTCTCGTTCATTTTTCTCGACATCTGTCCCCCAGTCCCTGTCCCTCCCCAAACCCTGGCTGCCTTTAATGGCAGGCACAAGCACGGTGACCTCCTCCCCAAGACCAGGGTCTGACCTTCCTTTCCAGTCCGTCTCTCAACCCTGATACCAGTCATCTTCCTAGGAGGCAAATATGGTCATGACTTTACCCAGCTCTGACCTACTCCATGGCTGCTGCCTCCACTTGCCATTCCTAAAGCATGGCATTCAGAGCCCTTCACAATCCAGCTTTAACAAGTTTCCTCCTTTGGAGGCACACACCACGTCCCCGGCACACCAACTGCACCCCACCAGTCCAACAAAGCATGTATTCCACTTCTCAGCTTGTGTGCAATGTACAGCACTGCCCACCTACCCCACAGCTTAACCCCCCTCTAAGAGCATTTTCTCCAAGGAGCTTTTTCTTAACATTCAGTGGGAGCCACCACTGCCACCCCTAACATTCCCCCAGCTCTGATCATCTCTACCACTCTGGTGTGTCTCCATCTATACATGTAGACAGCAGGCATGAAAGGAAGCATGTGGCTGCAGAGTCCTAAGATCTGGGTTACAATTACATCTGGCTCTCCCACTTACAAGCTATTTTATCTTGGGCATTTCTCATCATCTCTCTGAGCCACTGATGTCTTCACCTGAGAAATAGAAACCCACAGCACCCAGCCTGCAGGGTCCTGAAGACCTAAATGACACATGAAGCCACATGAAGCCCTAGGAAAATGGCTTTACAATAAATGATGGTTCCTGTCACATATCTCGGAAGGAGATTTAAGAAGATGAGGGCGCCGGGCAGTGGTGGCACACACCTTTAATCCCAGCACTCAGGAGGCAGAGGCAAGTGGATCTCTGTGAGTTCGAGGCCAGCCTGGTCTACAGAGTGAGTTCCAGGAAAGGCCCAAAGCTACACAGAGAAACCCTGTCTCGAAAAACCAAAAGAAGAAGAGAAGAAGAAGAAGAAGAAGAAGAAGAAGAAGAAGAAGAAGAAGAAGAAGAAGAAGAAGAAGAAGAAGGTGTATTTAGCTAACTTAATCGTAATTATCTCTATATTTCCTGGTCCCAGCACTAAACAGATAATGTGATATATATATCTGGCTTGATGATAACTAACACAATCCACCCCACCATTATTGCCACTTTGCTAGACAAAAATTAAGTATAGGCCATGAACAGACTGTAAATTGATACCCTCATGTGTGTGGCATTTGGCCCATGCTGTGCTCGCAAAGAAGAAGCCAAGCTATATGTGTGGACTATGAAAGCACACAGCTGCAATCCCAGGCAGCACCCGGAATGCTGGGGCAGGACTGCCACAGACAGGAGGCCAGCCTGGGCTTCATAATGAAACCCTGTCTCAAATAATAATAAGTACATAAAAATTAAAAAAAAAAATAGAGCTAGGCATAGCTGTGTGTACCTTTAATCAATCCCAGCATTCTGAAGGCAGAGGCAGGCAGATCTCTATGAGTTTGAGGCCAGCCTGGTCTACAGAGTGAGTTCCAGGCCAGCCAGAGATACTTAGTGAGACACTATCTCAAAAATAAAACCAAACCAAACCATAGAGCTGGGGATATAGGTCAGTGTTACACTTGCCTAGCTTACTCCAAGTCCTGGGGGGGTGGGGAGGAGAGGAAGGGAGGGAAGAGGAGCCTACTTGTTAGGCTCACATATGTTATAACTTGTCCCTATAACTATCTGAGTTTACAAGCCTGATGCAGAAGCCAGTGGACTCGTATGCTGGCGACATTTTGGAAGCCAGTGGACTCGTATGCTGGTGACATTTTGGAAGCCAGTGGACTTGTATGCTGGTGACATTTTGGAAGCCAGCGGATTTGTATGCTGACAAGTGACACTTTGTGTGGCTCCCAAATCTCCTCTCCCTTTGTTCACTCTGTTGCTTTCTTACCTTTTGATGCTGAGGGTTCTCTCCTAACGTATCAGAAGACTTTAGTGCTGACCTAAAATGGATAATCACAGTTGCTTTAAAACAAGTCTGCAGAACTGACCTAGCCCTAGTTGTGCAAGAAGTGGAAAAGGCCAAAGGAGATGACGGCTGCCCCTTGTTCAAGACACTCCTAGTGTCTTGTAGTAAGTATTCCATGAGCATGCCCTTTCCCCAGCAGACCTTACCTAAGTTTATGGTAGAGGCTTCCTGATTTGTTGGAAAGGAGCTGATCTGCTGAAGCCATGAGGTTTCTCAGGTTACTTTACTCCTAGCTTAAATACAGGATCTGTAGAATTTGAAGGGGCTTAGCCAGCCATGTGCTTGTCCCAAGAACAATTCAACTGAGGAGAAGGAGATGCAGAGGTAGACACACATCTGAAGTCAAAGACATGACCTTCCACTACATACACCCTCCAAAACCTTCCAGTGGGGCCAGGACCTTCTCCAGTGAGATCAGGTGAGAGCACATGGCTCATCACTCTTCCACGTCAAGGGCATGTTTCCAATGAGAGGTCAGTGCTAGGCTAAGATATTGGGGCACCAGACCAGCAGGGTCCCCAGCCCTGAGGAGAGTGGGGGCGGGGGCATCCTCAGAATAGCCAGCTAGGAAAGAAGAGACTGCTGTACCCAGGGGACTGGACCATAGGGTTCATAGGGGGCATCAGGGAGAGAGAGAAAAGTTTGGAAGAAAATAGTGAGGAGAAAAACAAGAGAATGCAAGCTCACGCGTATCTGGCTTAAGAGACTGAATTCCAGGGATGAAGGGCAGCGGGGAAGGTTCTCAGCACAAGAGGGAAGGCAATGGGGAGGAAAACTGAAGACTGGCCAAGAAGGTCCTCTCTCTCTCCAGTGATGTCTTGACAGCCCACAAGGGAGGACCAGGGGCAGAGAAGAGACAAGGGGGAGGGCTAGAAGCCAAGAACCAGGGTAACCAAGGAAAATAGCAGAAGCTTCTCCAGAAAAAGGAGCAGGGCGGGGGGAGGGGGAAGGGTGTATGAACCACTCAGCTAGAAATAAACTCCTATATCTGGAGATTGGGGGACTGATAAGCTTAAAGCATAGATACATTCAGGGGATGGAAAAGAAAAACACAAAAGACAACTAGGATGTGGTACTGGGAGAGAGAAAAAAATACCTGCAAAAGTGTATTTATTTATAAGTACATTTCTGTTAAATGTATGAATGTGTGTGTTGATGCATGCATTAAAAAAAAAAGGCCTAGTAGGGCTGGAGAGATGGCTCAGCAGGTAAAAGCCCTGACTGCTCCTGCAGAGGACCCAAGTTCAATTCCTAGTATCCAACATGGCAACTCACAACTGTCTGCAACTACAATTCTAAAGGATCTAATGCCATCCTCTGACTCCTTGGACACTGCACACACATGGTGCACAGACATGGATGCAGATAAAACACTCATAGACGTAAAATAAAAATAAATTTTTAAAAAATAAAAAAAGCCTAGGAAAATATGCCTTAAGTTTAATGGCAATTATTTGTGGCAGATGAGATAGTGGGGGTGAGGCTCATTCCTCTAACACACACACACACACACACACACACACACACACACAGGGACAGAGAGAGAGGAAATGATTTTTTTCAGGCTAGGACAAACAACTGCCTCCTCCTAACAGAACAAAAGGGAGAAAGTGGCCCCTACACCCTTGGTCATCATCATCTGCCCTCCCTCCCACTGCACGGAGCCCCGCTTCCCCACAAAGTACCTTGGGGAGGCGAATGCTGACAGAACCAGATGGTAGAGAATGAGTATTTGGTACTGGCAGCAGTAGAGTGGCTGGTGTCTAAGCATGAACACTGAAGGAAAAACAACACAAATGTCCAGAAGTAGTTTGTGAGCAAAAGGGGAGGGGGGGAGGACGTCACGAATTTGGGGAGGTGAAGGAGAAGGGGCCAGGCTAGCTCCCACTGGATGAAGGGAAACAGCGCAGCAGAGATAGGAGAGTGCCCCAGCATGCCTTGGGTAGCTGTCCTGGGAAATAGGGTGGTGGGTAATGTCTGTCGGGATCTGTCACTGCACTGGGTTCCAGATCCCCAGTGAAGGCAAGACGGAGGAGCCCCAATCCCTGTCCTACTTCCTGTACCCCCCCCCCCCCCCGGGATTCGCCCAATTTAGTTTAAGGCACTAGGTAAGATGGGGTGGAAGTGCCCGAAAGCTCCATCTGGTGACAGTTTGGCCGGGGACATCCTGGGGTCTAAGCATTATCTGCACTGGCCATGCCTGCTGCTGCTAATTCAGACAAAAGGACTTTGTGAGAATGGAGATGAGGTTTATTAGACCTCTTTTAGGGACGGGGCGCACTCCCAAGCTGCTCTGCGAGAAGGGAAAAGAGCAGAGCAGTAGCGAAGGGGGCTGGCTCCCAGATCAAGAGTCCAGAGACAATGTCTCCCAAGGGAGGGGCTCAGGAGGCACAGGCTGAGGCTATGTGAGACGAGACAGACGTTAACCTTGTCTGGGAAGGCGGGCAAATGTGCGCGTGACTAAGAAAGGCGCTGGGATTGAAGTTGGAGGAAAACTGTTTCCTCCCCACGCGGGGGGCACGCAGCTGAGCCCTGCCGCTGGTGGGTGGGAGTAGATGGGAGGGGCGGGGCTATGGGAGGCTATGGGAGGCGGGGCCAGGGTCAGGCAGCCCTAGACGGATCTCTCTGCTCCTTAGCCCAGGACTCTAGCGAGATGGTTACTCCTAACTCTTTCAGTTTGGTCTTCTCCCTGGAGCTGAGGTGGTTTTCCAGGTCTTGGCAGGGCCCTTATTTTTGATCCCCTTTGGTTGGCCAGAGATCTCTTCAGTGCTAGCACTTTGCTGGGTTCCATCACTCCCATCAGCAGGTTGCCAGATTCACCCAAGGTCAGAGGCCAAGAGCTGGCTGGGCTTCAATATCTACTCCGACTCGCTCATCTTCCTTCTCTGTGAAGCCACAGAACACCACTGAAATGTGCACACTGGTGTCCACCAGAGTCAGAGCTCAAGGATAAGGACTGTCCTGTTTCTACCTAACACTGTCTGGAAGCAAATGCAGGTGCCTTCTAGGAGCCCCGCCAGTAACAGAAGTGGACCATTAGATCTGGGTTTTTTGTTTACTTGGTTTTAGTTTTCTAAATCAAGATCTCATGTAACCCAGGTGACTTTGAACTCCTTATATGGCCAAAGGTGGCCATATATGACTTGAACTCCTGATCCTCTTGCCTCCATCTCCAAGGTGTTGGAACTTCATATATGCACCACCACACCCATCATTAATTTAAAAAAAAAAAGGCTCACAGCAATCTTTAGGATTTATACAGCATGGGCAGCGTGGTTGGCATTGAGTCCTAGTGCTCAGAGAATGGGATAGGGAGTTGGCTCTGGGTGGCCATGGCTCCTTAGCTTCTGGAATCCTCACTTGTCAAGCAGGACACAGACAGAGAAGGGACAAAGTAGGATTCCCTAAAGCTCTGGTCCCAGGGCAGGCCCTTTCTGCCTAAATTTAACAGAATATTATACAAATTGTGAGTGTGAGGGTGGGGAATGGCAGGTTTTCTCCCCAGACAAGAGGACCTTGTCAGAATGGAGACAAAGTTTGGACCCCTTTTAGGGACAAGGGCATACTCACAAGCTAAGGTGTCAATTTGGATTCCCAGGAGTCAACGGCTAACAGGGATTGGAGACTCCTACCAAGAAACAAAAGTTCTACAAAAAGTCTGCACTCAAAAGCACGTGGATCATCACACTTGCATGAGGCTGGCAAGCATGTGTATGCTCACAAATGTCAAGCTTTGTGTCATCCTAAAGTCTTAGCTAATCTCTAGGGAATGGAAATGAAATTCGGTACCTACCTAGCACATATGAAACCAACAGGTTCAGTCCCCAGACTTGGTGGTTTGAGTGAGAATGGCCCCCGTAGGCTCATATATTTCAATGTTTGGTTCCTAGTTGGTAGACTATTTAGGAAGGATTAGGAGGTGTGGCCTTGTTAGAAGAGGCGTGTCACAGGGGGTGGGCTTTGAGGTTTCAAAACTACCACACCAAGCCCCAGTCTTTCAGTCTGTCTATCTCTATGTCTCCCCCCCAAAAAAAACTGTCAGAAAGCCCCCAATTAAATGCTTTCTCTTATAAGTTGCCTTGGTCGTGGTGGTCTCTTCACAGCAATAGAACAGTGACTAAGTGTGTGATGTCTGTAATCTCAGCATTCAAGAGGTAAAGAGGTAGCAGGATAATAAGCTCAAGGTCATCGTCAGATAAAGGCCTGCCTGAGCTACATGAGACCATGTTTCAAAAAAGAAAACAGCACCAGTAATGATGAAGGTAAATGGCATCTCTTGGTGCATCTCTTGATGTGATGATAGGGCCATGTATAATCTAAACCAAAATGTGAGAAAAACGGCAAGCCCGGATTGCAAGACACATTCTAACCGGGTTGTACTCACTCAACAATGTCTGTGTACTCCAATGTCAGTGTACATGCCTGTAGTCCAGCACTTGAGAGGCTGAAGCCGAAGGATTTGGGATTTTAAAGCCAGCATGAGCAACATAGCCAGCTCCAGGACAGCCTGAGCTATGTAGAAAACCTACAAAAAGCAAAAAGCAGAAGGGAAATGGCTCAGTGGTCAAGTCTTGCCGTTCAAGATTGAGGACTTGAGCTCAGCCCACGTAAAAGCTCCCCATGCCAAAGACAGGCACTGAAGCACATGAAGATAACCCCAGAGCCAGGGGTCAGCAGAGACAAGAGGGTCCTGGGGGCTGGCTAGCCAGCCAGTGTAACTGAAACAGAGAGCTCTGGGTTCAGTGAGAACCTGTCTCAAAACCTAAGGTGGAGAGAGATAAAAGACAACCAACATTGACCTTTGGCCTCCACAGGTGTACACATCCACACTCATACATGTACAGGCACCTGTGTGTATGCGTGCACATTCATACACACATACAAGCACACACGTCCTTGCATGGAGAGAGAGAGAGAGAGAGAGAGAGAGAGAGAGAGAGAGAGAGAGAGAGAGGTCTGCCATGTAAAACAGAGCAGCTAAGAAACTATTGTAGTCTGAAGATGGTTCAAGGAACCCGACAACTAGAAGCAATATAGGATTTTACATTGGATCCCAGACTGGAAAAGTAAAATACTCTAGGACCCAACAGTAGGTGAAATCGGAATAAGGGTTCTATATAACTATTGATTGCATTTGTTTTCTAGTCTTTTTTTTCCCCCGAGAGAGAGTGTTTCTCTGTGTAGCTTTGGAGCCTGAGCTGGAACTCGCTCTGTAGACCAGGCTGGCCTCGAACTCACAGAGATCTGCCTGCCTCTGCCTCCCAAGTGCTGGGATTAAAGGCATGCGCCACCACCACCCAGCTTGTTTCCTAGTCTTTTAAGAATATGTATTGCTTAGGAAACACACATACTTAAATACTTTCAAGGTAAAGAGACACGAGGTCCTTAGCTTGTTCTCAAATGGCTCGACAAATACAAGCAAAGCAGATCAGGGTGATGGTCACAATCTGGGCAAAAGGGAGTTCACCATACTATTCTTCCAGCTAGTGTGTGTGTATGTATTGGTATGTGGATATGTGCTTAGTATGCACTGGTGTGAGGTCCCACCAGGTGTGCGTGCATGCCTGTGGAGGCCAGAGGAAAACTTTGGGTGTCATTCCTCAGATGCCATCCCCAGTGAGACAGGGTTTCTCACTGAACTAGACATCACCAAGGCCGGGCGGTGGTGGCACACGCCTTTAATCCCAGCACTTGGGAGGCAGAGCCAGGAGGATCTCTGTGAGTTCGAGGCCAGCCTAGTTTCCAAAGTGAGTTCCAGGAAAGGCGCAAAGCTACACAGAGGAAACCCTGTCTCGGAAAAAAAAAAAAAAATATATATATATATATATATATATATATATATATGGATTTAGCTCAGTGGTAGAGCGCTTGCCTAGCAAGCACAAGGCCCTAGGTTCGATCCTCAGCTGAAAATAAATAAATAAATAAATAATTGGGACATCACCAAGTAGGCAGCAAGCCCAGGAACCTGTCTCTACTTCCCCAGCACTGAGATTATAAGTATATGTCATCATGCTTGGCTTTTTTTTTTTTAATGTGGGGTCTAAGGATCAAACTTAGAATCTGCATGTTGCATGCAAGACAACATTTAGCATCTAAGTCATTCCCCAACCCCTCAAAACTAAATTTTATAAGAGATATATGTCTAAGTGACAGTTCATGCTAGCAAGGATGTGGAGCAAGGGAAACACTCCTCCATTGCTAGTGGAAGTGCAAACTTATACAGCCACTATGAAAATCAGTATGACAGATCCTCAGAAAGATGGGAATCGAGCTACCTCAAGATCCAGCTATATTACTCTTGGACATATACCCAAAGGATACTTCATCCAGCCACAAGGTAACCTGCTCAACCTTATTCACTGCTTCCCTATTCATAATAGCCAGAAATTGGAAATGACCTATATAACTCTCAACAGAAGAATGAACAAAGAAAATATGGTACATTTACACAATGGAGTATTACTCAGCTCTTAAAGAAATGACATCATGAAATTGCAGGCAAATGAATGGAACTAGAAAAAAACATCCTGAGTGAGGTAACTTAGACCCAGAAAGATAAATATAGTATGTATTCAATTATATCTAGATATTAGCCATTAAATAACTTATAACCAAGCTATAATCCATAGACCCAGAGAGGATAGGAATAAGAAGGGGACTAGGTGGACACGTGATCTCCCTGGGAGGAGGAAATAGATTTTATGGGTGGGATGGAAGGGGAGGGGTGAGAATGGGACAATCAGGTGGGAAGGCGGAGGGGAGATGGGATTGAGGGAGGGAATGAGGGGAGAGACATCTAGAATTGAAGGGCATTTGAGGGGCAGTATGGAATGACTCCTAAAGATATTCTGCTATGCTCATAGATCAATGTCTTATTCAGTCAACATCAGAGAGGCTTCCTCCTGCAGCAGATGGACATGAATACCAAGACCCAAAGCCAGCCATTACAGAGACTTTGGAACACACAGCTTGAAATGAGATGTGTCTGTCAAATCCCTTCCCTCAGAGCTCAGGGAACCCCGCAGAAGAAGAGACAGGAGTAGGAAAGACAGGAGGGATGGAGGACACCAGAACAAGGCCCTCTAAAACAATTGAGCGAAGCTCTTAGAAACTCAGAGACTGAGCAGCAAGTGCTCACCGGTGCCTACACCGGTCTGCACCAGGTCCCCTGCATATACACTATAGCTCTCGGTTTAGTACTTTTATAGAACTGACACTTTTACTGGATATGTGAACAAGTAGATCTCTGGTTCTTGTCCCTGCTCTTGGAACTCTTTTATTTTTCTGTTGATTCATCTTAACCAACTTTGATATGATGGTTTTTGTTTTATTACATTTTATTTTGTTAGAAAAAAAGATCTATGTCTTTAATTAGAAGAGAGAGCATAAATGTGTGGTCATGAACTGAGGCACAGCACCAAGTGAGATTAAAGATTTTGTTCAATGGCGGCAACAGAGACCACTCAAAAGGAATGGCCAAGGGTTGGAGGCACAGCTCAGTGGAAAGCACTTGCCTAGCATGCATGCCGCTTTGCATTTAATCTGCAGAACCAAAGAGAAAAGGACACAGGAAAAATGAAGGTGGAACCAAGAGGAACTTGAAGTCCAGAGGGAAGGAGGAAACAGGCAATTCAATTTCTATTTAGAATCTGAGAGCAAGTAAGATCCCAAGTCATACCCACTGCTTTTAACACACCCAGGAGTTCTGTTGAGAAAAGACTGTTGAGGGGAGAGGAAGGAGGGTACAGATGGAGAAGCAGGGAGCATGATAGCACAGGAAGGGAGTAACTGACAGGATACATTGTAGTTGGTTGGCATGCAGTTGTAGGGCAGATGACTCAAGGCTAAAGGTATTTGTCCCAGAAATGAAAAGATGCTTCTGGTTCCCATTCAGCCCCCGGAGTCAAGCAAATTACTCTTAAGGCCAAGGTGTCCAATTTTCAGAGGACATTCACCCTGATCCAATTCGATCTCCAAGGTAAACTTGATGGCAGATAGCTATCAGTTTTCAACACTCACATCCTTTGCAACCTCTTGGCAGAGATCCGAGTCTACCTGACCGTAATCAGCTGGCCAAATTTATAAGCAGGAAACTGAGGAAATTCCACACAAAGAAAATGAAGGGAACGTTAGAATCTAACCCATAAACCAAAAACACACAGCCTTTTTCACCCAGTTTGAGACTTTTATTGATAAAATTGACTCTCGGAGGGCAGTAACAGCACCAAGAGCCAGGACAAAAATGTGAATATAAAGCAATCCATAGGACAAGCACTGGCCCAGAGAGCCTCCTTCTTCAGGGAACCACGGGAAATGCCAGGGAGTCCTATGGTAAAGCAGGTTCACCAACCAAAAAGTCCACTGAAAGAGATGCAGTAGAGCACTCAGGCAGGCATGAACCACAGCAGACACAGACCCTCAGAGCAGGCACTTCCTCGCTGACATTAGTCAACACCAATGCTCTCCCCTCACTGTGGACTCTAAAATGTCAAAACTCGATCTTTCAGTTCTGTGTAACGTGCCAAATTTTCTGTTGTTGTTGTTTTTGTTTTTGTTGGGGTTTTTTGGGTTTGTTTGGTTTTTTTTATACGCAAGCCAGGCATGGTGGTGCACACCTGTAATCCCAGCACTTGGAAGGCAGAGACAAGTGGATCTCTGTGAGCTCAAGGCCAGCCTAGTCTACATACCAAGTTCCAGGTCAGCCAGGGCCAGCCACATGGTGAAACTCTATCAAAAATAAAATAAAATTATTGAGGTGTAAAGTGACACAAACTATGGATTTCTGCCTGCCTGTAAAAGGAACACACAGGTTACCATCCTCAAAAGTAGTTTAAAATTTCAAAGTGAAACAGCACTCCTGAGACTAAATATATAGTCTGGCTGGTGGAATGTTTGCCTAGCATGGAGCAAGCCCCTGGATTTGACACTGCATATACTGGGCATGGCAGTGCATGCCTATAATCCCAGCATTCAGGAGGTGGAGGACCCAAAGTTCGAAGTCACCCTAGACTACACAGTGGACTCAAGGCCAGTCTGGAATACATGAGACCCCGCCTCAAAACAACAGAAACACTCAAGGCTCTGAATTCAGGAGACTAGAAATAGGACTGACTCTAAGGCTAGACCACTCACCTGGACGACCAAATTAATGAAGCTATCAGCCAACAGATCAACAGAAAGCCCCTAAACTACAAGGAGGGAAAAGACTGACATTCACAAACTGCAACTAGGCAGCAACCTGCTAAATTCATATAGGTCAGGGGTTCTAGCTATGGTCAGTGAAAGCACAGAACCCTTCTTTGTCTTTGAGACATACCATGATTCAAACACTATGAAAAGTGGTAGTAAACATAATAAAGGCACATAAATATCACCTTGTTCAGTTTTGAAATTTTATAAATGTTGTGGAGTATTAAAATGTATTACATCTGTTTATGCTGTGAAACATTTGCTTAATGATGCAAAGATGTGTTGCATTCTTTTATGTTGCCTTTGTTTAACACTGTGAAGCTGGGTTACTTTGCCTGTCTAAAACACCTGACTGGTCTAATAAAGAGCCGAACACCCAATAGCTAGGCAGGAGAAAGGACAGGCTGGTAGGCAGAGAGAATAAATAGGAGAAAAAGAGGGAAAGGAAGAACAAAGAGAGGAGGACACAGGAGGCCAGCCACCCAGCCACCCAGCCACCCAGCCATCCATGGAATAAGAGTGAAAGTAAGATATACAGAAGTAAGAGAAAGGTAAAAGCCCAGAGGCAAAAGGTAGACGGGATAATTTAAGGAAAGCTGGCTAGAAAAGGCAAGCTAAAGCCAGGCATTTATAAGAAAAAATAAGCCTCTGTGTGTATTTATTTGGGAGCTGGGTGGAGGGCCCCCCAAAAGAGCCAGAAGAGTAAAAACAAGCAACAACACATAAATTATGAGAATTCAAAAGTATGACATGACACAGCAAGTGACAGGACAGAAGATAACCAGTGATTCATGGACTGGTCACAAGCTAACATTTAGCTTGGTTGGAAGCAATTCCTTTCACTCTTCCCTGCTGACTACAGTAAGAGTTGGGTCACTCACACACTAGCAAGCTAACCTGGCCAGGCTGGTCAGGCTTAGAGCCCATGGCCTGATTTGTGAACTAAGCAAACCATTGAGTTATGGGAAAATCACCCAACGAGCTCTTCACACTAACTCATGCTCACGGCATAACCTTTAAAGAAAAGCTTCCCTGAGGAGTCCCATGCTTACAGCAAAAGAAAGCTGCTTTGTCTGTCCTCACCGTACATCCTAGAGAACAATCCTGGAATCATTGATGGTTTTTTTTTTTTTTTTTTTTTTTTTTTTTGGTTTTTCGAGACAGGGTTTCTCTGTGTAGTTTTGCGCCTTTCCTGGAACTCACTTGGTAGCCCAGGCTGGCCTCGAACTCACAGAGATCCGCCTGGCTCTGCCTCCCGAGTGCTGGGAGATGGTTTTTTTTAAAACCAGTGAACTGAGAGTCACTAATTCCTCCTTTACATGAAACATGAAATGTGTTTAGTGGGGAGAACAGGATGAAAACCGGCCTAAAGACAAAAGGAGCTTGACGTCACCACCACCACCACGCTGAGAAAGAGCCACTAAGAGAACTCAACACCCATTTTTCAAAATACCCAAAGCCATGTTCCTGAATTCTCAGGGCACAAAATCCCATTCTAAATTTTTTCTAATCTATAAACAACTTCCGGCCATGAAATAACATCTCTGGAGAGCTTTCCAACCCTGCAGCTCCTGCACTGGCCTGTTAGCTTCCTCTGATCCCAAATTGCAGCGAGGGAGGCCCTCTGGCCAACAACAGTGCCTCTGCTTTGCAGGCAAAAGAACAAAAGGTGGATTAGAACCCTCATATCTGCTGTTCTCACTGAAACATTAAGACCTGATGCTACCTCTAGGCAAGGCCCACATCTAAGCCACCTGAGGGGCATGTTAAAATGCAGACTCATAGTCTCCCAACTCAAAGAACTTCTGGGGATGAATTCCCAAATGTTCTACACCAACAAGCTCCCAAGAGATTGGGAAGCAATCAATTTAGCCTAAGGAACAAATCCTGAACCCCAATCTATCTACAGTACTCCATTCCTCTATGTACCATAGACCTTGCCAAGCAGCATATTCAAACTCACTGCACCATTGCCTTAACATGAATTAGTCACATTGAGGCTTTATATGGCTCAGCCAGGTCAATGGATAGTCTCCACTTCACTTCTTACCTAGTAACTTCTCAGCTGACAGCACCCAACACATGTCCCTGCAGGTGCCTTCTTAGAGATGACAGACACAGACAGTGCCAAATTCTTCCCAAAATGGGACTGTTTCCTGGATGGAATCGTGCCATTAACTTCCAGGGAAAGCAGCTGAGTATAAACGTTATGAAAATCACCAAGTTCTGCTCCCAGAGCAGCCATTAAGGTAGGTACTCTCAAGATCAGATGAATTTCCCTCCCCTCTATTTAACATTATTTCAAGAAGAAAAAACCAAGGGCAGGTCACCTTTTAAACTCATCTTTAAAGGTATTAAGACTTTACAAAACAGGAATGGGGCAATAACTGTATTTTCTAGTTTGAGACTGTGCTGCCTTTGAAAATGCATTTTCAGGAAAAATGAAACAATTATCTCGACTCATCTGCCAAACAGTGTCCAGATGCATTTCTGAAAACAGCCTTAAGCAGCCAGGGAAAGCTTTATGCTTCTGTGAGGAAAACTTTCTCAGGCTAACAGGAATTTAAAACAGCAGGGGACTGAGAAATATAATGTGAATGAAAGAGAGAGGGACAGAAACTTCGAAATAAACATTTTAAAGCAGGCATGGTGGCACACACACAATCCAGCATTCAGGAAGCCAAGGAAGGAGGATGACGTTAAGTGTGAGGCCAGTCAGGACAATAACAGTAAAGCCCTGTCTCAAAAAAAAAAAAAAAAAAAAAAAGGAGAGGGGGGGAGGGGGGAGGGGGAGAGGGGGAGAGGGGGAGAGGGGGAGAGGGAGGAAAAGAAGGGCAGAGGAAGGGGAGAGCCAGATGGCTTTGAAGAAAGTGAGGGATTTGAAAAGATTAGTTCTATTTAAGAAAGCAGGAATCTGGGGAGGTGGAGATAGATTTGGGAGTAGTTAGCAGGAGTAAGGAGTGAATATGATCAAAATATATTATATGAAAAAAACTAAAAATTAAAAAAAAAAGGGCTCACTTCTCAGCCTTATGTCTGAAATCAGTTGAAGACCCTGACCCTAACTGATGTATGGCTATCTTATCCCTAAAATTAGAAGCTTACACCCAAGGCAAGACACATTTCAGAAGACAGGACACTCTTGAAATACAGAATTTTATTTAAAAACTGTTTAAAGTAGAAAAAAACCCTGTCAAGAAAGACCAGGTGGAAAAATGGGTTCCCAATAAAATGGAATTTGGGGGCAACAGAAGTCTAAAAGGCCACAAAGGAGAAATAGCACCACTGTCGTTTGAACAATGGCTAGTTACTTGCATTTTTTTTTTTTTTTTTGGCATTGTTAATCACTAAATCTGGATTTTCCTCTGAATTCCACACAGAGCATGCACTACATAACAATCTGTCATAAAATACCTGTTTTCTACACACAGCATAAGACAAGCTACCACCAGAAACAAATTAATACAAACACATCAGGGGCTGAACAATCTCAGTAGTGGGTAACATACATTTTGCAGAATTCTGCCAAACAAAGAAACTGAATAGGCTGTGGGCAAAGCAAATGAGGGAGAATTAAGGAATGAAGTATTTTAAATATTAATATTTCAGTCATGGTACTGTATATTCTAAAAAATAAAAAAAAAAAACATTTTAACATTTAGTAACACACTAGAGAATTTTATCTCCAAAAAGATTAGTGCACTGGCAAAGTATTCAGGTGACAAGGAGAGCTGTGGACAGCAGACACCGAACACCCCAGCCTCACAGAGCCCAAGGTGACACTGGCCTTCACTGATCACTCCTTTGCCAGAGGTCCAGAAAGAACTTGCAGCACGATCACCAGCCTGCTGTATTTACAACACTCAGCAGCAAACTTAAGGAGCCAGAGGAGTCCCCAGAGGTCAAGGGGAGCAGAGAAGAGAACGTGTTAAATGTAAACTTAAAAGACAGTACAATGGGACTCAGCGCCCATTCAAATCCCAGAGATGTGGGCAAGTCCCAGAAACACAATACACAGGAACTTGGAGGACTGTTTGAAAAGTCCTCAGGGGAAAGCCCAGTGAAGACTGAGCTCTGTCTCAGGCACTGCAGGGCCAAGACACCCTCTATCTACCCAAGCTACCATGCTGCTTGCTTTTATAGCAGGGATGTAACCAGTCAATGATACCAAATGGCTTTACACAACAACTTTTCAAACCTTCCTTCTGGGCCAAAGACTACATCTGTGAGATTCAAGAGGCCTTGAAAGGCCTGTGACAGCAGGTTCCAAAGGGTCTAAAGTCTGGCCCTTCCTTCCCAGACACAACATCGGACACACAAAATCTCCTGTCATGTTATATTTTATATTTTGAAATATGGAAGCATATTTTAAATACTCTTAAGGCATTTATTTATTAAAACGTTCTCTGCCAGAATTTCACATTAGCTTAAAATTCGTTTCAGTCTTTACATTTCTCTGAGGTTATCACCTCAATGTATCACAAAACCCCCTTCTCCATCAGTCAGTGTGACCAGCATCCACATGAAGGGCCCCATGGTTGGCCTCTCTGTTCCCCTGGTGAACCAACTAGATGTTAATACTGCTCTGCTACAAGGCAACAGCTCCTAACTCAAACTCATCGGAAAGAGACTTCTGCAAAGTGCACTTTGAAGAAGAGGTACTTTTTGCTTATGAAAAGAAACCAGTGAATCCTCTAAGAATAATAAAAGGGAGTATTTAACAGTTAAGCACATGATTTGGAGTGAAGAAGTCGGATGTTGCTCTGCTGGTCCAGGCTGCTTAATACTCTTCTTGTTCCTCCTGTGGGCCCCCTTCATCAGGTATCACAAAGCCTTCCTGAAACGGGAAATGAAAGTGGGGGAAAGCTATTACTCAACAGTTAGTGCCAGTTCCTCCCTCTGCTCACTGATTCACAATTTAATAAGCCTCTCCATGTAGGCAGTTCTTCCTGTCTCACACATACCTGGCAATCAAGCACATAGACCAGGTGACCACTATTATTTTTTTTAGACAATAGCATCATTTCTTTTTTGTTTGTTTTGATTTTTGATATAAGGTCTCCCCTATGTAGCCTTGTCTAGCCTGGAGCTTGTTTAAACATAAACCAGGCTGGCTTCAAATTCAAATTGCCCTGTCTCTGCCTCCTAAGTTCTAAGTTTAAATGTGTGTCCACCACACCCAACAACAGCACCATTTCTTCTTCTTCCTTTTTTCTTTTTTTTTTCAGACAAGGTTTCTCTGTGTAGTTTTGGTGCCAGTCCTGGATCTCGCTCTGTAGACCAGGCTGGCCTTGAACTCACAGAGATTCACCTGGCTCTGCCTCCCGAGTGCTGGGATTAAAGGTGTGCGCCCCCACGGACTGGCTAGCACTATTTCTTAATGTCAAAAGCTACACACAAATTTATCTTCAAAGCATTAAGTAATAAATATTTATGTGCCTCAATGTATATTTAAAATATGCATTCCCTCAAAAGTACTTAACTCGCCAGGCGGTGGTGGCACACGCCTTTAATTCCAGCACTCGGGAGGCAGAGGCAGGAGGATCTCTGTGAGTTTGAGGCCGGACTGGGCTACAGAGTAAGTTCCAGGACAGGCTCCAAAGCTACACAGAGAAACCCTGTCTCAAAAAAACCAAAAAACAAACAAACAAAAAAAAAAGTCCTTAACTCTAACTCCAGGAATAGTGGTTCACACCTGTAATACCAGCCCTCAGTAGGCTAAGGTAGGAGGATGGCCATGAGGCTGAGGCCAGTCTGTGGCTAGAGACCCGAGTTCCAGGGCAGCCCCAGGTAGAATAAGACCCTGCCTCAAAAAATTCCTGGCAGAGCACTTAACTACACACAAGACAAAACTGGATTCAATCCCCAGCTACAAAACAAAACAAAAACATTTTTTTTAAAAAAAAATGACATTTAGGGGCTGGAGAGATGGCTCAGCAGTTAAGAGCACTGATTGCTCTTCCAGAGGACCTGGGTTCAACTCCCAGCACCCACATGGCCACTCCCAACTGTGTGTAACTCCAGTTCCAGGGGACCTGACACCCATGGCAAAATACCAATGCACATAAAATAAAAATTAAAAAATAAATAAATAAATAAATAAATAATAAATAAATGACATTTAAGCGGGCAGAGTAGCATGCACATGTAATCCCAAAATTCAGGATGCACAAACAGGAGTTCAAGGCCATCCTTAGCCACATAGTGAGTTCAATTCCAACCTAGGTTATGAAACCCTTGATCAAAAACAAAAAACCTGAAGTTGACTATCAAGTTCAGTATCCTAACTGGGTGTGGTGGCTCACACCTGTAATTCTAGCACTTCAAGAGGCTGAAGCAGGAAGACTGCTAAACTCAAGGTCAGCCTGGGCTATCTCAAAACCAGAAAGTCTAGTATTCTGCCGTTCTAGTGCTGCCTTCACGCATCTGTCACACTCAACACCAGTGTTGAACCAAAGTCCTGCGACAGCAGGACAGGACTGGCCCAGGGTCAATGAGAGCTGGGAAGCAAAGAGCAGGGCAGACTCATGGCGCCTCCCCTGCTCATTACAGGGCACACTGCACGTCCGTACAGCACAGAATGGCCACACTGCTCTACCGTAAAAACACATCTTGATTTTTCTTAGTAACTAAATCTCTATAGCTTAAAGTAGTTAAGATGTACTTTCACTAAAAGACCAAAGACTCTTAGATCTTCATCATCTTTTTCATTTCTAAACATGATGCGAATTTTAAGGATTTATTGCAAAAATCAGCAGCTTTTCAGTCATCTGTCTTAATCCTCCAAAAAATTCTAACAGTATGTTTAGAAAACTACTAGTTTATATTTGTGTAGTATTACACAGACCTTGTGAGGTGTGTGCAATCACAAATACTGAGAAGCAGTGGACACAGCCAGGTATCAGATCCTAAACCCAGGAGGAAGAAAAGCAGTCTTCTCTAATGAATGAGTATGTCACGACTAAAGGCTATGTAATAAATAAAGATGGCTCCAAAGACAATCACAAAGGGAGCCAGCCAGGCAAGCTCTGGGAGGGAGGAGCAAAGGCACACACACCCTGGCAGCTATGGGTGGGCGCAAACGGGAAGGACCAAGGACTGCCTGGGTCCTGATAATGGCAACAACACCTCCACTGGAGTGGTTGAGCTGCAAGGGTGCGAGGCCTATAAACTACAGGCACTGGACAAGCCAGCCTCTTCTCTAGTCTACTGCTTCCTTAAACAAAGACACAGGGACTTCAAGGGCTGAAGCTAGCTAGGCAAGATGCTCTTTGGCTAACTTCCAGGAAATCAAAGATGAATTTTTCTGGTGAACCCTACACTGGAACACAGGCACCAGCACAAAGTGAGCTGAAATCAACAATGCTAAATTTTTTCTTAGTGGCAGAATGGAAACAGAACACCTCCAGGTGAACACGTACATCTGTGGCATAAAGAATATCTACAATCCTCTGCAGTACAGGGTCATTTTCCCCCTCGTTCTCTTGGCAAATCAATTCAATGTTCCTTAGCTTTCCGAAGTAGAAGTCTCTCTCTTTCTCCAAGTCTTCAACAGTAAGCTTCAATACTTTGACCTGCACAAAATATTGAAAACAGTGAGCATTGGTGTACCAATAAAATATCAAACCCAAAAATGACGTGGTCTTTGATCAAAATAAAACATAAGCAAAAATCCAGTTCAGTTTAATGTTAATTTTCTTCAGCCTCAGATAAAAAATATATACTAGTTCACAGCAACCTAGACTATGAGTTGCCAAGAAAGAGAAGACTATAAGACTACACCTTAGAGTCAGGCATGGTGCCATATGCCTTGAATCCCAGCATTCAGGAGGCAGAGGCAGGCTGACCTCTGTGAATTTGAGACTAGCCTGGTCTACTTAGTGAGTTCTAGGACAGCCAGGGCTACACAGATAAACCTTTTCTCAAAAAAAAAAAAAAAAAAAAAAAAGCCAGGCTGTGGTGTCGCACGCCTTTGATCCCAGCACTCGGGAGGCAGAGCCAGGTAGATCTCTGAGTTCGAGGCCAGCCTGGTCTACAGAGCAAGATCTAGGACAGATACCAAAACTAAACAGAGAAACCCTGTCTCAAGAAAAAAAAAAAAAAAAAAAGACAAGACAAGACAAAACTGTACCTTAAACTATTAAGGAGCTTTTCCCTGAAATGAGATCAATGGAAAACTTCAGACTGACTGAGATGGGAGTAGAACCCACAACCTAGCTTAGCAAGATCTCTGTGAGTTCTAGGCCAGCCTGGTCTAGATCCAGGACAGGCACCAAAATTACACAGAGAAACCCTGTCTTAAAAAAAAAAAAAAAAAAAAAAAAAAGAACGAATGAATGAACAGAGGGGAGGGGAGGGGAGGGGAGGGGAGGGGGAGGGAGGAGGGGAGGGGGGAGGGGGAGGGGAGGGGAGGGGGGGAGAGGAGAGGAAAGGAGGAGAGAGGAGAGGAAAGGAGGGGAGGGGAGGGGAGGGGAGGAGAGGAGAGGAGAAGGGGGGAGAGGAGAGGGGGGGAGAGGAGAGGAGAGGGGGGGAGAGGAGGGGAGGGGAGGGGGGGGGGAGGGGAGGGGAGGGGAGGGGAGGGGAGGGGAGAAATTAAGAAACAAATCTTAGCCAGGCAGTGGTGGTGCACACCTTTAGTCCCAGTAGGCGGATCTCTGTAAATTCAAGGCCAGCCTGGTCCACAGAGTGAGTTCCAGGACATCCAGAGCTATATACTGAGACCCTGTCTCTAATAATAATAATAATAAATCTTGTAATTTGGATCTGGAGAGATGGTTCACTTACTGCTCCTGAAAAGGACATGGGCTTAGCTCCTAGAACCCACATGGTGACTCACAACAACCTGTAACAACTCCAGTTCCAGGGAAGAGCATGCACCACCTCTGGCCTCCTCCTCCAGGAGCTCCTGAACGCTGCTAGTGCACAGAAACTCACGCAGGCACACACGTATCCACACGGCTTTTTTTAAGTACAAATCCTGACAGTGTGACACACACCTGTAATCCGGAACTTAGGAGTCAGGGAAGAGGATGGTTAGTCCCGCCAAGACAACTTAGGCCACACATAAGACATTCTAAAGACGCTTTTTTAAGTAATTGTGTCCACAACGACCTGCCTATCAACCAAGGATGAGTAAGTACTACAAGGTAATTGGCATAGAATGCAGCGCTGTTCTCAGCCTAACCAACCTATCTGGCTCCATTTCTCCATTTATCAAGGGCTAAAAAGTCAAATGCTTTCAGGGAGGCCAGACAGAACATCGAACAGACTAGGGTTTAGACTTTGGCAACCTGAGGGGAGCATAAAGTTCTCCTATTAACTTTTTTTAAAGCTTATTCATGTCAAGAGCCAGGTACATTGGTTCACACCTGTAAACCCAGCACTTAGAAGGTAAGGTCCAGGCAAGTCAGGACTACATGAAATTCTAGCAAAAAACAAAAGGGATTTAAAAAAAAAAAAAAAAAAAAGGTATCAGGCCAAAGTGTTTCTGTGGCAAGTACAGACAGCTGGGTATGAGTGTCTGATTCTCACTTTCCAAGGTCAAAGAAGAAACTGGCTAGTAGAAAGTCAGCCTCCTGAACCCCGACAGTCAACAGAGGTCCACAACTATCCAGAGCTCCAAGTCTTCTCTTCAAAACCACAGCCTACCCAATCTCAACTACTGAAACCTATTTTAAAATTCTCTCCTATGTTTACCATCAATTTTCCCAGAACAATGATAATAAATACCAATCTCCATTGCAGGATGCAAGCAAAAAACCTCAGTGTACCTCCTCAATTTCCCATTCAGTACCAAACCTACACTATGAAGCCGTAAGTAAATCCTTACTATACTGTGTTCATCTGTAAAACCTTACAAAAGTATTTAGTGCGTGGCATGAGCAACTATAAAAACATTAGGTAATTCTGTATTTCTGACCAATGTTTACGCCCTTGCACTTTTCCCTGAAGCAACTGCTTCTTCTAAAACAGTGGTTCTCAACCTCCCTAATGCTGTGACCCTTTAATACAGTTCTTTATGTTGTGGTGACCTCCAACCATAAATTTATTTTCATTACAATACTCCGTAACTGTAATTTTGCTACTGTTAGGAATCACAATGTAAATATTTTTGAAGACAGAGGTTGTTGAGAGGGGTCATGACCCATAGGTTAAAAACCAGAAGTTTCCTTTTTCTGATGCATTTATTTCTTACACAAGCCAAAAAGCTCTAATTCATGTGAACGTTTAAAGAACACTGCAGCATCTACTCCATTCTATCCAGACTATAAGAACAATAATCAGAACTATCTTTTGTCCACTATCACTTATCCCAATGGAGTCTATACCAAAGACCATTCCAGACACCTGAATTACTGTGAGCGAGTGTTAGCTCACATCCAGGCATAGTGATACACATCTGTAATCTCAGCATTTGGGAAGCAGAGGTTGCAGCATGGCCACAAGTTCAAGGCCAGCCTAGTCTGCATAGTAAGATCCTGCCTCAAAAGAAAAAAATGAACAACAAAAAAAACCACCCACAAAGAATTAGCCCCCAATTCACACATGAAGTATTTAGTCCAGAGAGGCTAACTGATAAGCGTCAGTGAAACGGTGGCAGAGCTGGTCTCAGTTACTCCTGTGCTCATCACGAAGAAAACTGTCTGTACCTGCAGAATGCAGGGTCAACCTGCCAGCCAGGTGGCCTCAGCTGATCACTCTCTTGTATTTTTTTTCCTGCAACCGCCTCCTCTGAAGTTTTCCTCCACAACTCTGTATTTCACAGTAACAGTGCCTAGTAGGTACCTGAGTCAAAATAATCACCCAAAAGCAACGAACAAGGGTAGGATTAATACAAAGAGGATCAACAGTCCCCAGTTTGTTTTTCTGATCTACCTCCAGTCACTTAACTGTGAAGAACAGAACCAGAAGAGCAACAGGCCTTTCCTAGCCCTTCTATTCTCAATCTACAGAAAGGATCTCTTTGTTATCTTTCACTCTCTTAATCCCAGAGAATCCGAGGACATTCCAATGAGGCTCAAGACTGACTATGATCCACACTGTGGATCATAACTGCCTATAACTCCAGCACTAGGGGATCCACTGACCTCTTCTGGCTTCTGTACACACATCAGACACATAGACACATAGACACACACACACACACACACACACACACACACACACACACACACACACACACACACGAAAAAAAATAATTTTTTTTAAAGTTGATTTCCAGATACACATAAGTTTCTGTGGTACTAGGGAAGCCTGAACCCTGTTCCACTCTGCAGCCAAAAGCTCACACATCAAGAGGACTGATCAGGCAAGCAGAGAAGCCCTGCCCTCATGAGAGAAGCAAGAAACCCACAATGACAATGTCAACAACACAAGAGGAGCATACCTGCTGCATCAATTCAGCTGCTTCGTCGTCCCCATTGCCCACACCAGGATTCTTTCGCACCATCCCCGGGCCAGCCTTAGGAGCTGCAGTAGTTCTCTGTGTTGCAATGGGTCTCTGCGGAGCTGAGAGAAGACTAACCATATTAGGAGAAATTTCAAAAACAGAAACACACAAAAAGCAAGAAGTCTGTGATCAACTGCTTTCCACAAGTCAATGAAGGGAACTGATATTAGAGAGCCCAGATAAAACAGTACAACATCCCTAACACAAAGTGGTTCTTATCCTGGCAGTAGACTTAAGTAGCAATTTTAGCAAGCTCCTTCATGCTGGGGATAGTCCTCCAATGAGATCTTAACTCTGTTGCAGTGAACTGTCAGCTAAGAGGTATAATCACACTGGTACATACAATGATGGACCTTAACCCACAAGCAGGCAGTTTCATGGATCAAAGGCAAACCTTGTATCAAGAACAGATCACAATCCCAGCTGGCACTGGAGTACTCTCTGCTCCATCTGGAAAACTAGCTCCCTCTAACTTATCGCCTCAGACTCACGGGATTAGGTAAGGGAAGGAGCTCACAAAGCCTAGGAGTAGAGCCTGCCTTTCCCACTGTAACTTCAGAGCTCACCTTTTAGATGTCTACGGGGTCAGGAGAGAAAAAGAACCTCAGTGACTAAGATTTACAGATCTCTCAGTGTTTAAAAGCAAAAGGCAGACAAAGCAGTGACAGCAAAGAACCTGCAAGTTAGCATAACTAAGAATGGGCTGCTTCAAGATAAATGCAACACTTCTCACTTCAGCTATTCATCTAGCAATCATTCTGTAAAACAGACATCATGCCAGGCTTAGAAATATCCTATCTTCCCAGCACCCCAAAGTCTATATCACAGACCTTTCATCCAACCACAGGCATTTCCTCTGGATGGCAGGCACTCTTCGGTACCTGCTTATTCTGAACACTAAATGTTTACTACAAGTCATCTGAAATATGCTACGTCCAAGATTACCTATGCAGTCGCCATTCTCAACAGCTAAGGACTATGAAGTACACCGTTCTGAGGGCAATCAGAACCCTCCTACACCACTGCCAGTAGATGGCCGATGGTATGGCAGTGGCCAGCTGCTCTGGAAAACAGGCAGTTCTATAAACACTTTCATGCAGTCCAGGAATTCAGCTTCAAAATACACTCTTGGGTATACATCCAAGAGAAATAAAAATGTATTCCACACAGAAACTACACATGAACTTCACAGCAGTATTACTCCTAACAGTCAAACTCCAGCAACAACTCAAGTGACCACCAACAGACAAATGAGATATTCCACACAATGGAATATTATACTGCAATAAAAATAATCAAGTACTAAGCCAGACTGCTTGGGAGAATAAAACAAGAATATCACAAGTTCAAGGACCAACTGGGCAATTTTGTAAGAGCCTGTCTCAAAATTTAAAAAAAAAGGTATGGATGTAGGGGGCTGATATGGTTCAGAGGCACACAGCTTCCCTAGCATGTGTGAGACCAGGCGGGGAGGAGAGAGATACAAAAAGAGAAGTACCAGCTGGGTGTGGTGACACATACCTTTAATCCAAGCTTTTGGGAGACAGGCAGACAAGTCTCTGTGAGTTTGAGGCAAGCCTGGTCTACATAGTAAATTCTAGACAAACCAGAATTACACAGTGTGACAGTCTTAAAAAGTCAATAAATACTACAGCACAGATGAACTTTAAAATTATTGTGCTAAGTAAAGGAAGCCAGACACAAGATGGCACATATCCCATGGTTTCGTTTATAGAAAAGTGTCCAAAATACGTGAAGCCATAGACAGAAAACAGGTAAGTGAGTATCTAGAGCTGGGAAAGGGAAAAAAAGTGGAGGAAATGAACAGTGACTGATATTGAGCACAAACAGGTTTCTTTTTAGGTGATCAAAATGTCCTTAAATTGTCTGTGGCAATAATAGTTATAAAATTCTTTGATTTAAAAAAAAAAAAGTTGCCTGGGGCAAACGTGTACACCTTTAATGCCAGCATTTGGGAGGCAGAAGCCAGTCTGGTCTACATAGTGAATACCAGAATAGCCAGAGCTACATAGTAAGACATGGTTTAAAAAAAAAAAAAAAAAAAAAATCACACACACCAAAAAAAAAGGTGAGGGCTTTTCTAAGCTTTGCTGGCTTTCAGTCAGTAAAACGCTTGCCTTAGAAGCCTCAAGACCTGCGTTGTATTCCCAGAATCCATGTAACAATACAGGCTTGTAATCCCAGTGATGGAGAGGCTGGGCAGACAGATCCCTAGTGCTCCCTAGCAAGGAAGCTTAGCCTATTAACCAAGTTCCAGGCCAATGAGATATCTCAAAAAGCAGGTGAATGGTACCTGAGGAATATCCAAAGTTGTCCTTGATCTCCAAATGCACTGCACATACATACATACATGAATACATGCATGAACCTACACACACACACTGAGGAGCTGGAGAGATGGTTCAGAAGTTAAGAGCACTTGCTGCTCTTCCAGCGAGCCTGGTTCAATTCCCAACTCTCACATGGTGGCTCACAACCATCTATAATTCCAGTTCCAGGGAATCCAACACCCTCTTCTGACCTCTGAAGGCACCAGGCATATATGTAATACACACATACATGCAAACAAAACACCCATACACATAAAGAATTTTTAATTTTTTTTTAGGTTGAACATTTTAGGAAGGTAAATTGTATGGTGTGTGAATTCTTTCTCAATAAAGTTATTCAAACAAAATTCCAATAGGTGGAGCAGGAGGAACAAAGTTTAAAGTCATCCTTGGCTACAGTGAGTTCAAGGTCAGCCTGGGCCAGAGGCCCATCTCAAAAAAAAAAAAAAGACCTCCATCTTTAGCAGGGAGTGGTGGCCCAGAACGTATGTACATAGTCTATGAATATACTACCAAAAAAAAAACATCCTGGGAAACCAAAGAAGCCCATTTTTAAGATGCTCTCTACCATCCACTTCCCCCTCCCTCCTAAACCCAGCTAGCAGCAAAGCAAGCCATAATAGGCAGAGAAGGCTGGCCCAGACTGACGGCATGATGATGCAGCCAGCCTAGAAGAATCCCTGAGATCTAGAAAGCTCTTGAGGTCCTGAACTTCAGACCTAACTGTAACTTACCCTCTTGGGTCTTCATAAAATGCCCTAATGTCCCATTTAACTAAAGCTCTCTTATGTGAGCTAGCATAAGTAATTCTATTACATCCAACAAAACAGCCCTTAGGTAACGCAGTATACAGTAGCTCATCCAGGCCAGTGCAAGTGTGAACTTCCCAGTTTAGAAAGAAGACCTGGGGGCACGGAAAAGAGGGTCCCGTGGAGCTGCAGAGCACAGGCGCGTATCTGCCACATGCAGAACCCATGTCCCTGTCAAAAGCACAGGGCAGGCCTATGGCTACTCCTGACTCAGGACTACAGCATAGTTCTATGTGGAGCACCTCTGCCCAATGTTGAATGAGTGGAGTTAGTGGAACCAGGCTAATGGCTGTTTACCTGCACTGCCGGAGCTGAGAGGTTTCTTCGGTTTACTCAGAGCTGGAGCCACAAGAGAAGGAGCCACTGCAGTTTCTTGACCTTGTCTGGCGGCTACAGGGTCATACTCTTTTCCATCATAATTGGCATCAAAAAACTTCTTAAACCACTGAACAAATTCAAAATTGTCCTGAAATTTTCCTTTTACTAATTTATCCACAGGAATTATCTGCAGAGAAAGATCAAGACCGTTTAGACCAAAGCAGAGGCTTTGCATCAAACCTACCCACTCATCAGAACAACCCAAGTTTTGCCAAAATGAGGAAATGTTTTAGAGATCTTACTGCCAAGATCAGTTGCCTTCAATACAGTACCAACCCTTAGTCACTCCACAGAAGGGAGAAGAAAGCCGAACAAAAAGGAAAAGGGACCAGGGATGGTTCAGTGCCTGCCTGGCTGCCCAAGGCCTTGTGCTGCATCCTCAGCACCACAGGGGAGCTAAGTCATAGCCACACATCAAGACACACTGAAAGGCAGCAGACGGTTCACTGTACCATAAAGAGAAATACCCTGACTGGATGCAGTGGCACACATCTGTGAACACTCTAGGAGCTGAGACAGGAGCATGTCAAACTTGAGGTCAGCCTAGGCTACATAGTAAGACTCTATCTAGAAAGGGAGGGGAGAAAGGGAGAAAGGGAGGGAGGGAAGGAAGGAAGGAAGAAAGGGTGAGTGGGTAAAAAACAAGTCAAAATGCAGGGTGGTAGTGCTTGCCTTTAATCCCAGCACTCAGGAGGCAGAGGCAGGCAGATCTCTGTGATCTCTGGTCTACAGAGCTAGTTCCAGGACAGCTAGGGCTGTTACAGAAAAACCCTTTCAAAAAACAAACCAAAAAAAAAAAAAAAGAAGTAAATCTAGAAATTAATATAGTTAGGCCTCAGACTAGTAGAGATTTAAAAATACTTAAAAAAACAAAACACTACTAGTACGTGTTGTGGAATAATCTTTTTGTACACTGTGAAGAAATGTCACTCAGATTGGTTTGACAAAAAGCTAATGGCCAATAGCTAGGCAAGATTTTCACCACCGCCTGGCCAAAAAAATAAATTTTAAAAGAGCCAGCAAGGCCAGGTGTGGTGGCCTTTAATCCCAGTACTTGAGAGAAAGAGGCAGACAGATCTCTGTGAATTTGAGACCAGCCTGGTCTACAGTGAATTCCAGTACAGCCAAGACTATATAGAAAGACCCTGTCTCCAAAAAAAAAAAGCTGGGCGGTGGTGGTGCACGCCTTTAATCCCAGCACTTGGGAGGCAGAGCCAGGCAGATCTCTGTGAGTTTGAGGTCAGCCTGGTCTACAGAAAGAGATCCAGGACAGGCACCAAACTATACAGAGAAACTCTGTCTCAAAAAAAACACAGGGTGGGGAGCAGAGGGATGGCTCCATGGGTAAAGACACATGCTGCCAAGCCTGATGACCTGATTCCGCCCCCACAGGTGTCCTTTTGCATGTGCATGTACAAACACACACACACACACTCACACACAAAATCATTTTGTTAAAGATATCTAAAACTTAAATAAAAATTTTAAATACAAGAAAGAAACCTAAGCAAAGGAATAAGAATCACTTACTTTGTCAACACCCATTCTCTTGAAACCTGCTTGGAGTATTTTGAAGTTCTGGATGTACTCATGTTCTAGCTTAGCTTGGAATTTCACTTTCTTCAGAGCAATGGAGCCAGGGAAGAGCATGTCCATAAACTGACAATATGCAGCCCCTGAATCAACAGTAACACAAAAGAAAAATTCAATAAACTGGGTAACTAAATGCCATGTTTTCCCCCCAGACAGAATCTCACTATGTAGCCTTGGTTGGCCTGAAATTCCCAATGTAGACCAGGCTGGCTTTCGACTCAAAGAGATCTGCCTGCCTCTGCCTCCTGAGTGCTGGCCCACTCTAAATGTTACTAGCAAAAAAGCATGGTCATCCACATCTACTTAACCCAAATACAATCTGTTAAAGATAGGTTTCATGTGGCCTAGAATAGGCTCAAACTCAAAGGAGCAAAGATAACCTGGAATTTCTGATCCTCCTGCCTCCACTTCTGAGTGCTGAGATTTTTAAGCATGAGAAAATGCACCCTATTATCTGTGTGGAGCTCAGGGGGAAACCCAGGGCTTAACGTATACTAACCAAGTGCTTTACATTCCCAGGCCCCAGATACCATTTTTACAATTTGTACAGTGGACCACAGACAACCAAAAAGATAGGGCTACAAAGACAGTTCAATGGTTAAGAACATACACAGCTCTTGCAGTGGACCCCAGTTTAGTTTCCAACAGCCACATCTGGTGGCTCTCAATCACCTGTGACTTCAGCTCCAGGAAAATCTCACACCTCTGTGGGCAACAGCACATATGTGCACAAACACACACACATAATTTAAAGTAACAGAAACACATGTGCAAAACACACACACATAATTTAAAGTAACAGAAACACATGTGCACAAACACACACACACAATTTAAAGTAACAGAAACACATGTGCACAAACACACACACATAATTTAAAGTAACAGAAACACATGTGCACAAACACACACACACAATTTAAAGTAACAGAAACACATGTGCACAAACACACACACATAATTTTTTTTTTTTTTTTTTTTTTTTTTTTTTTTTTTTTTATGTGCACAAACACACACACATAATTTAAAGTAACAGAAACACATGTGCACAAACACACACATAATTTAAAGTAACAGAAACAAATACTTTGGAGGACAGAAGATTTTTATATTAATGCAAAATCAATTTATAAAAATCTATTAACAAAGGGCTCGGAGAAGCTGGGCAGTGGTGGCGCACGCCTTTAATTGCAGCACTCGGAAGGCAGAGCCAGGTGGATCTCTTTGAGTTCAAGGCCAGCCTGGTCTACAGAGTGAGTTCCAGGAAAGGCGCAAAGCTACACAGAGAAACCCTGTCTCAAAAAAAACCTGTCTCCTGCAGAGAACCTGGGTTTGATTCCCTACACCCACACAGCAGCTCACAATTGTCTGTAACGCCATTTTCCAGGGAATCTAATGCCCTCTTCTGGTGCCAAGGTACCTGGTGCACATGTAGTGTACAGACATGCATGCATGTAAAACACTCATATACATAGTAATTTTTTTAATCTATTAAAAAATAACAAGGGGTCCTATGTTTGGTTTTAGAAATATGTAGCTCTGGGAGACCTGAAACTTACTGGAGAGCCCAGGCTGGCATGAACTCATAGCAATCCCACTGCCTCAATACGGAGTGCTAACTCAAAGCTGGTTTTATCTGACAAATTCTCTAACATACTTTCAATTTGGAAAACAGGAAGAAAACGAAGGTTGCTATGAAAATCTAACTCTTTGTTTTTTAGTTTTTCGAGACAGGGTTTCTCTGTGTAGCACTGGCTGGCCTCGTTTTCACAGAGATCCACCTGCCTCTGCCTCCCAAGTGCTGGGACTAAAGGTGTGCACCACCACTACCAAGCTGGATGTCTTAACTCTTGTTAGAAATTGTCATAAACAACCACTAGAAAGAAAAATGAATGCCCAGAAAAGGAACAAGAAAAAAAGAGGCACCACATTTTCTAAATCTTCACAAAGATACAGACTCACTCCTGTCCTGGGTGCAGTGGCGCAGACCTGTAGCTCAGCACTGAGGGCAGGAAGCTGGGGCAGGCAGACTGACTCGGTGAATGGCTCCGTACCTAAAGGTGCTACTCTGGTGATCTGAGTTCGAGCCCTGGAACCCAGGTAAACAGAGAGAGAACCAATTCCGCAAAGTTGTTCTCTGGTTTCCACCATGCCATCATGGCACATGCATGTCCACATACATACATCATACACACAGTTTTTGTTTTGTTTTGAAGCGGAGTCTTACTATGTAGACCAGGCTGACCTTGAACACACCTTGAATGCCTGCTTCTGCCTCTTAAGTGCTGGGATTAAAGCCACTCACCACACGTGCACAATATTTTTTTCTTAGAGCTAAATAGTAAACAAATATACTGACCGACCAACTAACCACTTAGCAGCCAAAGTCACCTGCCTCTTAGTAAGTCTGCTCAAAGAATCATTAGTTTTTATTTTAGAACTCAAAAGAATCCTTAGAAATACTATAATTTTTAAAAAATAAACATGGGAGTTGGAGATGTAGTTCAGTGATAGTGCACTTGCCAAGTACAAGGACTCTGAGTTCAAGCCTCAACACACACACACAAAAAGAAACTTAAAAACAAAGGACCAAAATATGTGGCCCAATAAATACCATAGAGACCAGAGACCAACCTTAGCATCACATTGAGCACCTGATTCCCATGCATGGCTGTTCACATTAGAAGCCAAAAGGGGGGTTGAGGATTTAGCTCAGTGGTAGAGCGCTTGCCTAGCAAGCACAAGGCCCTGGGTTCGGTCCTCAGCTCTGACAGACAAAAAAAAAAAAAAAAAAAAAAAAAAAAAAGAAGCCAAAAGGACACCATACAGTTGAGAAAAGCAGCATTTTCTAGAAGGGGAGTATACCATGTGGCTACAATCTCATTGACCAAAATAGTGTTAATATATATTTTTTTTTAGAAAAAGGAAAGAAAAAAAATTAAGGTCCCACTAAAAGAGTTGGGGATAGAGCCCAACAGCAGACAGCTTCCCAGCTGTGTACGAGGATCCGGGGGGTTTTGTTTGGTTGGTTGGTTGGTTGGTTGTTGCAGAGACAGGATCTTGCTACATAGCCCAGGCTGGTCTGAACCTCTCAATAAACCCTCCTTCCTGCAACTCTCCAACGCTATTCTCAAATTGAGTACTACCATGCCCAATCCTCCTATCCTTCTCATACATGCCTCAGCTAGAAGAAAATAAAAATAAAAAAAAATATCAAGGTAAAAGGGGGTGTCCTTTCCAGTCTCTGCCTGACTGAGACTAGGGCAAAGGTCGACAACCCAAGCAGAGCTTCAAGATAGCCCAACAATCTCAGCAAGACAAGTCCACTCAGCCTCTAGCTTGACAGTGTGAACTAATGGGAGGAGACTAAGGCAGTGTCAGGGTGTCCACTGGCTGTCACAGCTCCACTCTGAGACTCTGTTTGGGAACAGAGACCACAAAATACAAGGCCAAGACACAGCCCAATACCAGACAATTTCTTATCTCAAGTGTACTGATGTTCACCCTGCTTCAGTTCAGGGCACTCTGGGAAAGTCTAATGAAAATCCTAGCCAATGGTACACAATTGTAATCCCAAAACTCGGGAAGCTAAAAGAGGTGCATCAGGAGTTCAAGGCCAGGCCAAACCCAGAAAAGGTCAGATAAAATATAATCTGTAATCCCTGCATCCTAGAGCAGACAGGAAGGGGCCCCAGGGAATTGCCTGGAAGCTGTGGGCCCAGCCTGGAGTACACAGAATGGCAGAAAAAGAGGAATCCCTGCCTCAACAAGGTAGAAGAGAATCAACTCAAGACCTGTCCTCTGACCTCCACATGTACACCATGGCACACTAGACCCCTCGACACCCATACAGCACACACAAAATAAGTAACTCCAGTGCTTTAGTGTTAACATACACAAAACACACATGACTACTAAACATGAGAGTGTTTAGGCTTCAAAGAGCACCTGCAACTTGATCATCTTAGATGATGAATAAAATCTGCAGAGAGGGCTGAAGAGTCATTAATACAAACCTTAAAATTCAAGCTCAAAGTATTTTAACCAGGGAAAATACTATTTTGATTTTTAAAGCAGTAAACAGAACTGTATAACCAGCATTTGACTTGCTTGTATGTTACTCACTGTTAACAGTCTGAGGGGCAAGAATCTGGAAACAAACTACACAGCCAATCCACCAACAGAAGATTGATGCAAAGAAATTAATAGTACTGCCCACCAGACAAAGGGCGGTAAAAAGCAACTCCTGGCTCCTTCTGGACAAAAGCAAGCTTGCTGTCAAAATCACTGTGTGTGAAGACACTCCTTCTCTGAGAGTATCTACGACAGACCTGACTGGCTAGCACTCCAAAGTTGATCCCTGACAGAACACAGGAAGCCTCTTCAATCAGCCTGCCAGTGTCACCAAAGTTCTCACTTGGAGAGTAGAATCAAGCAAGGGCTCCTTACTCTGTGAGCGGGTAAGAGCTAAGGGTTCTGACAACACTCAGTCACTTCACAGCCAGCAGCACGTTACCAGGGAAGGACCCCCAGCTTTGTACTGCTAGAGAAAAATCTATCCTTACCTCCTAAAGACTGTGCTTGGTGGAAATGTCTGGTCTTTTTGATCCACTGCTTATTAGAAGTTCATAAGGAAGAATCAGACCCAGTGCTGAAGCACCGCCCCCACAGCTCTTCAGGAATAGTCTGCAGCTTATCCAGTGTGGTGTTGGGCTACAAGTGAGAGCTGCCTTCAAAAGGCCAATATGAAACATGGTGCAACCACCGACATACTCCAAGAGTCATCCCACGCAGCTTTCAAGAGGACAACAAGCAATGTACAGAATTGACTAACACATCAGTTAAATGTCTTATACTCAACACTTTCTACTAAGGAAAAACACCTTATCTGGGATAAGTGGCAGAAGACAGAAAAACTGAAATACTTCACAGAGTTTATGGTAAAAGAGTGTCACTATAACTAATTATACACAATTCTCTTCCAAATGCCTCTGTAAAAATGTAACACATGCCATGTGTAATCAATCCCTTAGTAATACTATACAGGTAATCCCAACATGTGAGAAGTAGAGGCAGGAGAATGACCACAAGTTAGAGACCACCTTGGCTATAGAATAAAACTTCATCTCAAAAAATGGTAGGGTGGGGACTACAAGTTAGAAACCAACTGCCCTTGGCTACAGAATAAAACTTGGTCTTAAAAAAATGGTAGGTGGGGGCACAGTAATCAAGAGCACTGGCTGCTCTTTCAGTAGACTCATTTCCCAGAACCCCATCAGGCAGCTCACAGCATCTGTAACTCTGGCTCCACGGTTCCAAATGTCCTCCAAACTTTCACGGGCATCTATGTACATGTGACACACACACACACACATACAAACTAGGTTCAAACCCCGGCTCTGCAATGTCTAAGCTATGCCCCATGGGCAATCTCCTCATCTTTAAAATGAAGAGATCTCTACTCACCACCAGGGTCTGACAGATAATAATATTACAGGGACCCTGACAACAGCCACGCTGGTGAGCCAGGACGACTGCCCCAGTTCACAGCTGAAGAAACAGTACAAGAAGACCATCAAAGAACTCATCCAAGGTCACATGGCTCAGAGCAGACTAAGGCCTCTTCATGCCATGACACGTCCACGACAGCTCCCAGTCTAAAGAAGAGAAGCCTGAGGCCAGATCGGGACGTGCACAACTTATCTACACAGGAAGAAATGCATCTTCTAACTAAGTGAGAAATATTTTGGACTGCATTTATAGACAGAAAGAAACAGGGAAAAACTTCTAGTGAGCAAGCAGTCTCCAATGAAAACGAAGATGACCTCACCCCCACATTACTCATTACTCACAGCACGAGGCAAACAAGTGCTTTAAAAAGCCTTCAACAAACTGTGGCACAGCAAAAAAAGCTGAGAAAATGAATAGGAGCTAGAGGTCAGCAGCACCATTCTGAGGCAACCTACTTTATAACAAAACAAGGTTAGAAAAGGCCATTCGTTCTTGGGAACCACGAGTTACTGTATTCCTCATATACCGCCTCCCTCCGAACACCTGTAAAACAGATTGGACCTCACAGAGCACAGGAAGCAAACCAATGAAACCAGGAGTAAGAGCCCCTCCCTGCTCAAAAAAAGGGAAGTACAAAAGCTGAGCACCACAGGAAGCAGCTAAGGAATGGCAGTCTCTTTAAATCAACCCACATGGCAACAGTCAGTTAAGAAAAAGTCCAGTGCAAATAGGGTGGAGGGACTGAAGAATACAGGTTCTTGATTTGGAAAAAAGTTCAAAGCCGTATTGCACTCTTGGCTCTATATGCCTAGATTCATTACTCAAATTCTCTAAGCCATCTTTCCCATCTGAAATCGGAAGTACCTGTACCTTCCTCTTGGAAAAACACTGAGTTATTTGAGATGTTTGAGAAATGTTTACATAGCTGAGCCTGGTTGTCCAGGCTGTCTGTAATCCTGGCTTCTTAGGAAGCTGAGATAGAAGGATCATAAATTCTAGGCTCCACGGTGAGTTAAAGCCAGACTGAGCCATTCAAGAAGATACTGTCTCAAAATTAAAAAGGGGCTGGGACTCATGCTCATGCACTTGCACAGCATGTGTTAAGTCCTGGGTTTAATCACTAGTACCAAAAAAAGTTATTCACTAGAAGAAGCAGGGTTCTGATTCTGGGTCATTAATAAGACTTTCCCCCCAGTGCCGGAGACTGAACCCAGACTTGGGCATGCTATCCAAGTGCTTTTCCACTGTATTACATCCACATCCACTGAAACCAGAATTTCAGTAGTTAGAGCGGAAAATATCCAATCAATCATTCTCTCTCTCTCTCTGTCTGTGTGTCTGTCTGTCTGTTTAGGGGGCGGAGGTGCTTTTGAGAAAGGGTTTCACCACATAGCCTTAGCTGACCCAGTACTTGCTATGTAAGCTATATAGACTAGACTGGCCTCGAACTCAGATCTGCCTGCCTCTGCCTCCCAAATGCTAGGATTAAAAACATGTACCCTCCCTCACACCCAGCTCTGGTATATATATTCTTGACTTCATCTGCTAACTGTGGAAGATCCAGTTTTATAGCCCTGACATGCAAGGCTGAGGACATGGCTCAGTGGGTAAGAGCACTTGCTCTCCAAGCACAATGAAGACTATCTAAGTTTGAATCCCCAACACTCATGGTAAGAGTCAGGCATGGGGGCTGAAGAGATGGGTCAGCAGTTAAGAGCACTGACTGCTCTTCCAGAGAACCTGAGTTCAATTCCCAGCACCCACATGGCAGCTTGTGGTGATATTGTGTTCCCCAATATATCGTGCACCCTAATAAATTTATTCTGGGGTCAGAGAACAGAACAGCCACTAGACAGACATAGAGGCCAGAAAATGGTGGCATTCACACCTTTAATCCTAGCCTTCTGGAGGAAGAGATCCATGCAGATCTCTGTGAGTTCAAAGCCACACTGGAAATAGCCAGGCATGGTGACTCACGCCTTTATTCCCAGGAAGTGATGGCAGAAAGCAGAAAGGTATATAAGGCATGAAAACCAGGAACTAGGCTGATTAAGCTTTTAGGCTTTGAGCAGCACAGTTCAGCTGAGATTCATTCTGGATGAGGACTCAGAGGCTTCCAATCTGAGGAAACAGGATCAGCTGAGGAAGTGGCAAGGTGAGGTGGCTGTGGCTTATTCTGCTTCTCTGATCTTCCAGCATTCACCCCAATACCTGGCTTCAGGTTAGATTTTATTAATAAGACCTTTTAAGATTCGTGCTACAGCAGCTCACAACTGTCTGTAACTCCAGTTACAGGGGATCCTCACACAGACATACACGCAGACAAAACACCAATACACATACATACATACATATATATATATATATATATATATATATATTAGTTTGTGTATGGGGGGGTGGGCAGGGAGGACAGGATCTCAGTGAGTTCAAGGCCAGCCTGGTCTAAAAAGTGAGTTCCAGGAAAGGCTCCAAAGCTACACAGAGAAACCCTGTCTTGAAAAAAACAAAACAAGCAAACAAAAAAAAAGAGTCAGGCATGGTGTGCATGCCTAGAACTCCAGCACTGGAGGACAGGCGGGCAGATCTCAAGACCTCACCAAGCAGCCTACCCTGGACTGAAAGCCTAGCCAAAACAGCTAGCTTCCACCTCCGGTCCTCCAGTTCAGTGACAGACCCGTATCAAGGCAATTAAGGTGGAGAGCAACGGACAAGACACTGATGTCTTGATCTCCACACAGACACAGACATTCATACTCACACACTCTTTGGCAACCAAACTCAGTGCTCTGTGAATGCTAGCCAAGTACATTATCAACTGAGCCACACCTCCCAGTACTCAGCATGGATGGCTAAAAGAAAGAAACTATATCTCTTTGTGGCTCTACACAGAGGTCTGTGCAAACCCTAAAGTTGCTCTTAAAAGGTGGCCTAGTGAGCCAGGTATGGTGGCGTAATCTTTAATCCTAGGACTTAAGAGGCGAGGCAGGACAGCCTGGTCTAGAGTTCCAGAACAGCCAAGGCTATTCAGGGAAACATTGTCTTAAAAAGCCAAAAAAAAGAAGGGGAGGGGGTGGCTAGTGGATCCTCTTACCTGAACACAACTGTTCTATCTTTGTCAGATTCAACTGCAGAGATTCATTGATCCAAGCCAGCATGTCATGTCGACTTAGGTTATCACTGGTGACTGACGTCGAATACACATTCACTGCCATCTTCTACAACATGCAATCAAAGAGAGAAGGCTCCTGTTACGGTGAGCATGAAAGTGAGGGCAAGCAGTTCCCAGGTCACCCAGAACAAATCTCTACAAATACTCAATTTTAAGCCCAGCCTTCTTCCCTAAGAGGTGAGACCAGACACTAAGACTCCAGTCATAAGTCAGAGTTCCATGCATAAATGACCTGAAATAAATGCCCCAACTAGACAGTCTAAAACTTAGGCCCTATGTTAATAAGACTGATACACAATTACAAGCCACAAAAGGCACTAAGAGATTAGCACGTACTTTATGAAGGGAGGCTGCTACACAAACAAGAACATTCTGTTCAAAAACACTAGTCCAAGGGCTGTGGGGTAGTTCAGAGTAATAGAACACGTGTCCTGCATGCATGACACCTGCGCTCAATCATCAGCACCAAAGAAAATAGGAAACACAGGTGGGTGTGATAGCACCATACCTGTACTCAGGAGGCTGAGGCAGGACAAGCTCGAGTTCCAGGCCAGTGCAGGCTACAAAGGAAGACCTTTGAGTCCTCATCAACAACAACACACACACACACAGGACTGAGGGCACTGCTTTGCACCAAGGCCTTGGCCAATCCCTAGCAATCCCTATCTACTTTCACAGTTTCCAATAACCTAGGTACTGTACAGAGGTGAGGTCAAGTGACCACTCTCAAAGGCCCTGGCCCCTACTCTTCTCTGCTGCACTCCCTGGGGACTAGGGAGTGCCTGAACTCCAACAAAGTATGAGGTCTCTCGAAGACACTTGTTGCTGAGCTGACAATCCTGTTAAGGCCCTCTTCACTCTCTTCATTCCAGGGGGAAGAAAAGGAGGCCCTGAATATTTACAGCCAAGCCTGCCCAGCCCCATTTTCCCATTTCTCAGAAAATGCTACCCCTCACCTTTCAGACAGACTTCGAAAATAACCTTTTTATTGCCATGTTGCACAGGCAAGCCTCAAACTTCTAGGCTTATGTTATCCTCTTGCCTCAGGCTTGGGAGCAGTTGGGACTACATGCACCCATCATTACATTCAACTATAAATCTCATTTAAAGCACTAGTAAATGTGGGTGCCATACTCTATAAATACCCATTCAATAATTGCTATTCTTCGTATTTTTTTACTGTGTGTTTTTGTGTGCAAAACTTCCTTAGTTCTCTCTTTCTACCATGTGGTTCCAAGAGCTCAAATTCAGCTGGTCAGGCTTGGTGGCAGGCACCTTTACCTGCTGAGCCATCTTACTAGCCCAAACAGTAGGTTTTATAGTGACCCATGACACTTAGAATTGTCCTAATTCCCTGAGATGGGCCTTGCCACTGGAATGAGGGATGGAATTCACAGCAATTTACAACAACCTTGAGACCCCCCCCTCCCCCCCTTAGCTCTCCTGGGCACTTCACTCCCTCCACCTAGTAACTAGTGTGTGAGGGGCTCTTCCCACACTCATCTCCTGCACGGAGCTGCTGTAAGCCTTGAGTCACACGCTCTAGTGTGAGAACCAAAGACGGGGATCCTTCTCCTCCCGCAGTGACTAGGAGAGGGACTTATGAGCAGTGGTGACTAGGCCTACAGACACAGATGACTTGGCAGTCTATGCCCCATATCCCTGCCCTCTCCCCCACCCCCAAAACCCCACCTTTCACACAGTGCCTTGAACAGAGTGAGTGCTAGGTAAATGTGACGTGTTTCAGACTGTGGAGGAGGAAAGAGTGTCTACAGAAACTCTCTTCAGAAAGCTAACTACCAACACTCTCTACCCTCCCTAAAAGCAGCTGACAGAGGTAGCAAGAAGACAGCGGTGTAGCGCCTCATTCCACAGGGAAATCCTCCCTCCTGCTTCCAGAGCACTTCATTCAAACCCCTGGGACTTAAGTATCACACTAAAATTGTCATTATTCCTCCATTCTTGAGCTTCCCAGACCAGATGTAGGCCAGGAGGCAACTGGAGAGCCTGGGTTTGAACATGAGTCCATCCCATTAGCCATGTGACTTTGGGCAAGTTACTGAAGTCAGTGTACCGCAACTCTAAATTAACACGACCATCTGAAAAGGATCTCAGAGAGGTATGAAATAAGGAACATAACATAGCTGGCATTATATCAAACTTAAGTCACAGGAAGAAGTGGGGTCCGGGGAGGGACCGCCTCTCTTTTAAGCTATCTTTGGTGCTGAAAACTGTGCCTGATATCTGCTGCCAACACCTCTCAAGATCCCCTGCAAGCCCTCAAATTAGTCTGTCTCAATCTGTTCCTACACGGCAGCCAGAAAGAATTTTCCTGAATCACAAATCACATGAGGTATTTCTCTCCTGCTTAAAAATCCCTGAACAAGTAAAATGCATACTGTGTGCAGAACACTATTATCAAGTATCAGTGAGAGCCATCCAAACAAAATGACATGATCCCAGGCTGAGCACTTACAATCTATCTTGGGTATACATGTATACATTGGGTATTGTGTGTCTCAAGCTACCATAAAATGAAAGCAGCTGGTAAAGCCACATGTGTTTCCTTGACCACACCCCAGCTCAGAAAAGGTTAATGGCCCTTCACGATCATGTAATTTCAAACTCTTTCATTAGCAGTACATTAATACCAGGTCCCATGTGCTCCACAAACTCTGTGGCCACTAAATACATGGGATTAGGCACCCTGTGGATGTGCAATAAACATCCACTCACTCAACCAATTAATTGGCTCTTCCAGGCAGTCAAAACAGAGACTCTCTCTCTCACTCTTTCTGGTAAGAACGTCTGATGTCTGAGCCAGAAGTGAGGGCCCATGCCTATAAACCTAGCACTCAAAAAGCTGAGGCAGAGACATCACTCCAAGTTCAGGACCAGTGGGCCACACAGTGCATTCTAGGCCAGCCAGGCCTACAGAGTTAAGATCTTGTCTCCAAAAAAGTACAAAAACGTCCGATGCTTAGCCTTGGTTTAAGACCCCTGAGCACAACACACCCCACCCTTTTAGGGCTCTCTGAGCTAGGTATAACCAAAATGAAAACTATCCTTTCCACACACTCAAGTATCTCCCTTCCTTCAGTGACTCCCCTGGGAGTCTCCCTAACTCATTCTATCCTGCTCTTTCACACAGTAGCTCATGATCTAGCTCTGAAGCTGGATGACCTTGAATTCCTCATTCTCCTGCTTCTACCTCCCAAATACAAGGACTACAGGCATGTGCCACCTCACCTGGCTCCTCAATTCACTCCAATTCAGCACAGGCTGAATTACATCATATTCCTCTCCAAGGACCATCCCCAGTCCTATGGAAAGGCAAGAGGGAGGTGGCACTAAAAAACAAAAAACTATGTGACCCTGAATGAAACACTTCTCTTTTCCTCAGAAATGGCTTACCTGTAAAATGGGAAGACCCTACTTTCTGTACAAAGCTGTGATAAGGATTAAGAATCCGAGTGAACACCCTAACAGAAAACCACACCTCCTCCCAAGCATCCGTGTGCTGACACTTTGACCCAAGAGGCATGTCTGTTAAAATACCCTTTCTAGATGGGGGAGAAGGGGTAACACGGAGTCTATGAATCTGGACTGAGTTACCTGCTGGGCAACATAAAGCAAGTCATTTCACTACCTAAAGTCTCAGATTTGCCTCTGCAAATGTCGACAAGCAGAGAGCAGCTCAGTGACCCCGTGCTTGCCCGATGGGAGCGTGGGGGAACTGGAGTCAACGCCCAGCACCACCAAGAAAATACAATGAACAAAATACATCAGAGGGGAAAGAAAGAAAGAAAACGAAGATAACATATCCTCGAGACAATGTGACTATTCAATGACACAATGCGAAATCAAGCTCTAATGGGCACTGCACACAGCAAGTGCCCATTAAAGAGCTATCTTGATTAATGCTCTTCAAGACATCCATCCCACCACGGGCAGACATCAGGCCTCGCTTAACTTCCCTCAATGGGCCTGCCTCCAGATCCTCATCTCCAAGGGGCAGAGGTCAGGCTGCGCCCTGCAGTGCTAGTATCACCCTTTTACAGTAATTACAGAAATTATCTTGGCCATGTATTCATTTTCTTGCTTCCTAGCTCTCTGCCCACAAAGCAGACTCCTAGAAAGCATGTCTTTGCCTGTCTACTCCCTGATGGAAACGGGGCCTGGCATCCACGAGGCACTCAACAAACCCCGGCTGACGGCCTTACATTTGCCAGGCACCGCGCTGAGACCTTTCTATGCTTAACCCTACTGTCCCCATTTTACAGATGAGGAAACCGAGACACAGGGAGGCTGAAGCGTCTGCCTCAGGTCGCACTCTGGGGTCCAAACACCGCAGACCAACTCCCCACCCATTATGCAACGACGCCTCCTACACCGAGGGTCCCCACCTCACCCCTCGCGCACACCCTCCGGGCTCAGCCGCACAGCCAGGACCTCGCCGGTCGCCACTAAGTGGCCCCCCACTTCCGGCCCACGCCCCGCCCCCGGGACAACGGAGCGCGCGCCCCCCCCCCGGCCCAGGCCGCGCGCCGGGTCACGGCTCCGCCCTTCCCCCCCGCAGCGCCCGCGCGGCGCCGCAGCGCTCACGAGGGAGGGCCGCCTCCCGTGAGTTCCCGGCCGCGGCCGCCGCCCGGGCCCGCCAGCCGCCTCACCGGCTCTCGGGGAACCCGCGTCCACTGATCGCGCGCCCGGCTCCGGTTCCGTCTTCGTCTCGTTCAAACCGTCGGACCCCGCCCGCCCGCGCGCAATGACTTCACACGCACCCCGCCGTGACGCGGCGACGCACGGGCTCGTCAGCGCCCGCCCGGCCTTTTATAGAGACGGACCGGCCCGCGCGCCGGAGGCGGGGCCGAGCCCTTGATCGACAGCGGGGGGGGGGGGTGCCCGGGGGCGGGGAGCAAGCCTGTCGGGCACGTGGTCGGTTGTGGCCAATGAGTTGTGAGTCCTCTTAGGAGGCGGGGTCCGGTGGCACGTATCGGGTCTCTGTTTGGTTCGACCAAGGCAGGGTCATTGAATGGGCTCGGATGAAGCTGGATTGATGCTCGCCTAGCCTGCATGAATCCTTGGGTTCAGTCCCCAACACCGCAGAAAACCGGCTGGGGTGGAGCACACCTGTCATTCCAGCAACTTGTCATCATTCCAGACCCTCTGTGAGTTCAGCCTGGGATACATGAGACCCTGTCTCAGAAAAAAACAAAACAAAAAAACAAAGAAGAACCCGGGAGTGATGGGCCACTCCCGCAGACTTGGACAGGAAAGAGAATCGCTGCAAATTCAAGGCCAGCCTGGTCTACATAGTAACTGGCCATCCGGAGCTACACAGCGAGATCTGGTCTCAAAACTAAAAGAAAAAGGGCCATCGAAATGGTTCAGCAGGTACATGCCCCCAAACCTGGCATGAGTTCGATCCCCAGGACCCACTGATAGAAGTTGTCCTCTGACTTCCACACACGTGTGGTGGCTCTTGCACGCCTACACACACACACACACACACACACACACACACACACACACACACACACACTGCGCACACGAGTAAATGTAAAAAAAATAATAAAAAAGATGGATTAGCCTGATGTGGTGGTGTAAACCTTTAATCCCAGGACTCAGTAAATAGAGACAAGTGAATCTCTGTGAGTTCGAGGCCAGTCATAGTGCTATGCCACAGGGAGACTTAGACACCTGTCTTAGTTAGTATTACTATCACTGTGATGAAACATGACCAAAAGCAATTAGGGAAGAACCTGTTTATTTGACTTACACTTCCATAACACTGTTCATCATGGAAGGAAGTCAGGAACGTAAACTAGAGGCAGCAGGAGCTGATGCAGAGGCCATCAAGGGGTTCTGCTTACTGGCTTGCTCCCCATGACTTGCTCAGCCTGCTTTCTTATAGAACCCGGGACCACCAACCCATCACTGGCCCCACCCACAACGGGGTCGGCCCTCCCCCATCAATGACTAATTAAGAAAATGCCCTACAAGCTTGCATACAGGCCGATCTTATGAAGGCATTTTCTCAGTTGAGGTTCCCTCCTCTCAGATGACTTTAGCTCCTGGCAAGTTGACATAAAACTATCCAGCACAGCACCTTAATAAAAAAACTTAAGTCACCTCACAGGAGCACCTGCAACATCATGCAGTTTATTATTCTTAGCACTTCTGAGGAAGTCTCCTTGCCCTTCCTGCCTTTATCTTCTGCCTTCCCGCGGTGAAGCTTTCCTATTCTAGTTCCAGACTGTGTCTCAGTCCTGTATGTTTCGTGAAAGGATGAACTATACCACTTCACAGCAGAGGAAGCAGGCTCAGAGAAGCCAGTTGGCTTGTCCAGAACCACAGAGTTGGAGCTATGTAACACGAATTGCTAAATGGTCTTATTAATAAAATAAATAGATAAATAAAACCAGAGCCAGATATTGGGGTGAAAGCTGGAAGATCAGAGAAACAGAACAAGCCACAGTCACCTGGCCTCGCCAACTCATCAGCCGATCGATCCTGTTTCCACGACTCCTCAGACTGAAAGCCTCTGAGTCCTCACCCCTGAGGGTCTCAGTTGAACTGTTCTTTAGTTCCTGTCTCCTCATGCCTTATGTACTGTTCTCCACCCTGCCATGTCACTTCCTGGGATTAAAGGCGTGTGTGCTTCCCAAGCAAAGGTGTGAGATCTCAAGTGCTGGGATTAAAGGCGTGTGCCACCACTGCCTGACTTTGTTCCCAGTGTGGCCTTGAACTCACAGAGATCCAGACAGATCTTTGCCTCTTGAGTGATAGAATTAAGGATGTGTGCCACCACTGTCTGGCCTCTATGTCTAATCTAGTGGCTGACTCTGTCCTCTGATCCCCAGATAAGTTTATTAGGATACACAATATATCAACACAGATCTAGATCTCAGAATGGTTTCTTTATCTCAATACCACTTATTTATATACTTCACATTTTTTTTTTTTGAGAAGGGTCTAATAGAGCCCAGACTAGTCTCCAACTTCCTATGTAGCTGAGGATAACCTTGAACTCCTGACCCTCCTGTTGCTACTTTCCCAATGCTGGGATTACCAGCCTGTGCTACCAAGCCTGACTGCAAGCCTTTATTTTCTCTGACCAAACAGGCCCTAGGCATTTGATGGTGAGCTAAAAGCAAACGTAGCCTCTGACTTCCTAAAGTTTCTACTGTGGCAAAAGAGGCAGAGTGGACACATGAGTGACTCGAATCTTGGTCTGACAACAGATTAGATGGAGGGCTAGGCAAAGGCAGTGTGTGTATAGCAAGGCACTTGCATTGTGTGCACTGGCTCCCTGAAAGTCTGGGCCTAGTTTCAATTTCTGAATCCCAGGGAATTTTTCTAAGAATGGCTAGAAATCTGACAAAGTAGCAGTAGATGACTTACTGATGATCCTTCTGCCTCCACCTTCTGAGTGCTGGGATTACAGTTGTAAACCACCACACTCATTTTCTGTGATGCTGAGGATCAAACACAGGCCTTTGGGCATTCTAGGTGAGCACTCTACCGGCTGTATTCCCAGCCTGCACACCGATAGGTTCCATGGTAGGCAGAACTCCAAGCATATCGCAAGAGACTTGACTTCACTTTGCAGCATGGGAAAACATCCCAGAGTTGACATTGGTCCCAAAAGATGTGCTATTACCATTATTAAAGGGCTAATATAGGGAAATACCAGCAAGAGGAAATAGCAGAGCATGGTTTAATACCAGAATTTAGGAGGTCAGGAGGACCAGGTTAAGTACAACCCAAGCTATGTGAGACTCTCTTAAAATTATAATGAAGCATCAATAACAATAGTCCATCGAAAATACTTGTAAACACTTTGGGGAAACATTGGTAATGCCATTTTATATATGAAAACATATCCTAAGTAGCAAAGCTAGTAGATCTGGATTTAAACCCCGCCTCTGCTAGGAATTGGAATTAAATGAGATATGTACTGGCCAGGGTCATAGCTTAACAGTACAGTAGCTGTCTAACATGTACAGCTCCAGCACCACACACCCCTGGGAGAAAATAGACCTATATAAAGTTTTTTCTTCTTTTACATATATATTTTTATGCATATGTATATGTGTGTATACATGCATGTTTGAATGTGTGCCAGTGTGCATGAAGGTGTATCTACTGGTCATGAAGGCCCAGGGTTGACATCCAGTGTCTTCCTCTATCACTCTTCACCTCATATACTAAAACAGGGTCTCTCACTTGAACCCAGAGCTCACCAATTCTCTAGTCTAACCAGCCAGCTTGCTCTGGTGATCCCCATCTCTGCTTTCCATGTGCTGAGATTACAAATGGACCACAGTGCCCACTGGGCTTTTTGTGTGTGTGTGTGTGTGTGTGTGTGTGTGTGTGTGTGTGTGTGTGTGTGTGTGTATGCTGAGGATCCAAACTCTTGTCCTCCTGCATGGGCAGCAAGTGCTTTACCCAACCCTGTATAAAGTCCTTAGCACCAAGCACATAGTAATTGCTTACTAAGTGTCAGTAAGGTCTGAGTTCTTTCACTTCGCGTCAGTTATCAAATTGTGCAGCTTCATCATTTCACTCTTTACAGGCCATTGTGCTTGGGATGTGAGGACATTCATGTGGGGATGAGATCAATGGACAAGGTGCTTTGAGATGGGTGTGGTGGTGCACACCTGGAATCCTAGCACTTGGGAGGCTGAGTTCTATGCCAGCCTGGGCTACACAGCAATACCCTCTTTACTGGGGTGTGGCCGGGGTGCTTCTAATTCAGGAGTGAAGTACTCAGCTCTAGAAACACAGGGAGTCTTGGTGCCTGAATCAGACTTTCTGAAATAAAACTCACCTTCATGCCATGACAACTCCCACAGAGAAGAGAGAGGAGCTTGTGGCCCATTAATCTTTAGTGACAATTTTGATTATATTTAGAGTCAGCTAGAAGAGTCTGGGCATGGCTGTGAGGGCAGGACATTTTCCAAGGGGTTTAACTGAGGAAGGAAGCCCCCTGCTGAGCATTGTGAGGACCTTCCCATGGGCTGGGGTCCTGGTCTGGACAGAAAAGACAGACAGGAAGGAACCAGCTGAGTGCTGGCATTCCCCTTTCTCAACTTCCTCTTCCCCTGGGATGTAAACACACTGCCACACACTCACAGCTCCACAGAGAGGCCTGTCACCATGTTCTCCTGACATGCCTGGTGGACTTGCTCACAATGACAAGAAAAATAACTAATACACCAAGCTCATCTCCATCTCAGTACGTTTTGATCAGAAAATAAATGGAAAAGAGAATTTCATCCTGTCAGAGAAACAGTTTGAGAAACGGGGTATGGTGGCCCCAGCCTCTAATCCCAGCACTTGGGGCTGAAAGGAAGAGAATCACAAGTTCAAGGCCAGTCTGGGATACATGCCACTCTGTCTCAGCACACACACACACATACCGCAGACACAGACACACCACAGACACACAGACACACACCACAGACACACACACACACCACAGACACACACACACACCACAGACACACACACACACACACACATACCACAAACACACACACACACCACAGACACACACACACACCACAGACACACACACACACCACAGACACACACACACACACACACACATACCACAAACACACACACACACCACAGACACAGACACACACACACACACATACCACAGACACAGACACACATACCACAGACACACACACACACACACACCACAGACACACACACATACCACAGACACACACACACCACAGACACACACACACACATACCACAGACACACACACACAGACACACACACACACCACAACACTTTTGCTCCTGTTGCTGCTTCTGGAGTCCGAGTCCCACTGTGTGACCCAGGCAGGAACTCAGTCTGTAGACCATGCTGTCTTCCATCTTGTGCAAATATCCCTGCCTCTGCCTCCCCAGTGCCAAGGTTACAGGCTATCGTGATGTACCATGTGCACAGACTTCAAGACCCACACCCAATGAAAAACAGGGGCTGGGGACATGGCTCCACGGGGGCCCGAGTTCAGATCCCAGCATGCACATAGAAGCTGGGCATGACCTATAACCCCAGCACTGGGGAGACAGAGACAGGACCCACAACCTAGATGGAGAGAACTGACTCCCACAAGTGTCTTCTGACCTCCACACGTAGACTGTCACACACACACACACACACACACACACACACACACACACACACACTCATACATATAAAAACTTAGTTCTAAGTTGGTTTTTTGGGGGGGGGTTTAATTCAATAAATTCTGACAGGAGAAGAGGAAAGGGAGGAAGCAAGATAGAAGGTGAGGAAGGAGGGCAGGGGGAGGTGGGAAGGCGGGAAGGAGGGCAGGGGAAGGTGGGAAGGAGGGCAGGGGGAGGTGGGAAGGTGGGAAGGAGGGCAGGGGAAGGTGGGAAGGTGGGAAGGTGGGCAGGGGAAGGTGGGAAGGTGGGAAGGAGGGCAGGGGAAGGTGGGAAGGTGGAAAGGAGGGCAGGGGAAGGCGGGAAGGAGGGCAGGGGAAGGTGGGAAGGAGGTAAGGTGGGAAGGAGGGCAGGGGAAGGCGGGAAGGAGGGCAGGGGAAGGTGGGAAGGAGGTAAGGTGGGAAGGAGGGCAGGGGAAGGTGGGAAGGAGGTAAGGTGGGAAGGAGGGCAGGGGAAGGTGGGAAGGAGGTAAGGTGGGAAGGAGGGCAGGGGAAGGTGGGAAGGAGGTAAGGTGGGAAGGTGGGCAGGGGAAGGTGGGAAGGAGGTAAGGTGGGAAGGTGGGCAGGGGAAGGTGGGAAGGTGGGAAGGAGGGAAGGTGGGAAGGAGGGCAGGGGAAGGTGGGAAGGAGGGAAGGTGGGAAGGAGGACAGGGGAAGGCGGGAAGGAGGGAAGGTGGGAAGGAGGGCAGGGGAAGGTGGGAAAGTGGGAAGGTGGGCAGGGGAAGGTGGGAAGGTGGGCAGGGGAAGGTGGGAAGGTGGGAAGGAGGGTAGGGGAAGGTGGGAAGGAGGACAGGGGAAGGTGGGAAAGTGGGAAGGTGGGAAGGAGGGCAGGGGAAGGTGGGAAGGTGGGAAGGTAGCGTGAAGGCAACAAACCGTACAAGTGCCGACGGCTGCGGGGAATTTTAAGTTCCACCGAAGCAAAGCAAAACAAGATGCCGGCAGGATCGAGGAGCAAAGACAGACTGGCCGCAGGGGTCAGGCTTCTGCTTGCTACCCTCAGCCTGATAGCTGTGTGTCCCTGTGAAGTGGCCTCTCCCAGTTCTCTGCCCCCACAGCTGCAGTGGTCAGGCCTCCCAGAAGTTGCTAGGAGGGCTCAACTGCAGGAAATAGCATTTCTCAGCCATGCTTCCAGAACACTCAATCATTTGAGCCACATACCAGCCCTGTGAGGCTGAGAGTTCATAGCCGGGGTGCGGAGAGACCCAAAGAGGATACCAAAACACCCAAACTCACATGGAATGGGCCGCCAATATGGGAACCCAGATAATCTAGCTCCAGAGAGGAATAAGGAACCAAGAACATCCCAGTGCAGACACTTAATTACTTAGCTAGAAAACAAGAGGGATGGGAGGATGGGAGGGCCATGTGCCTTGTGCTCACCCTCCCACTGCCACACGGCCATGGGACCGACCCGGGGCCAGGTCCTGAAACTCAGACAAGATCCCTGCCTCTCACCAACAGCCACCTTGCTGCTTCCCTAACAACACTAAGACCTCAAACGGTGAAGGATGATGAGGGACACAGTACCAGATGCTGCTGTTGCCAGTGGGCAGCTGCTGCCCATCTGGGCCATACTGTCCCATCCTTTTTAAGGACTTCATGATTCATAATCATTGCCTGTTGCTCTCATTACCACCGTCTTCACTGCCACTAACATCAAGATGATGGATGGCTTTCGTTTTCTTAATGCCGTCTATTACAAGTGTAAGGCTTGTTGCCTAAAAGGCATGAAGCAAAGTATTTTCTCCAGATCTCGCCCATGGAATTCACCAACCTATAAAGTATGTAGGATGTATTATTCTCGCCTGTGAAATGTGAAATTAAAAGCTCTGGAACTCAAGGCATCTGCTTGAGGCAATACAGCAGTGTGTCAGACCCCAGACACAAACCCACGAGAGCGCTCCGAGAGACCTACATGGGATGCCAACTCCAACCATTGTCCCACTGTGTTCATACTCCTCCACAGCCACACAGCCTGGGTCACTCACATTCAAGCCTAGCCTACCCTGAGAAAAGTTACAGATTACCACTGCCCCCCCCTCGAGGCCTCCACCAGCCACCCCATAAGCAGGCCGGGACACCCTAGAGCCCCTCACCTGGAGGGCCCGTCGGTTTCTTCTCTTGAGGTTCTGAGGAGGGAGCTGTTTATTCTGCTTCATCTTGTCCTGGCATTTGGTGCAGTGCTGTACACAAGATGGCTTAATTGGGCAGCAGCCGTCCCTCGGGTCTCCAGTCCTCGGAGAGTAGAGTACACAGGCCCAGTCTTTTGCTAATGGCAAGTTGTGTCGCCATGGCAAACCTCAGCAGGGATGCTCTAGCGGGAGGCAACTTTCTAATAACCTATGTGGTTTTCCAGCCTTCCGATTGCAAAGCTTCTTCTCACCCTATCTGTACGAGTTAACCCTGGGCCAGACCCTCTGAGACCCTGACCGTGGCACACCGTGAAGCAGAGAGGGATCAGTGTGAGGTTAACCCAGGGCCACATGCACCCCGTGAGCATCTTACCCTCTGTCCCACATGCCGGTAACTGAAGTAGGCTCTCCTTGGCCCCTGCTTCTTGACTAAAGGCTGGAACATGTCATGATGGGCTCCAGGTGTTGGACACACCTTGGTCACTAGCTGGCTCCAGCCAAACTAAGGAGGAGCCATCAGAGGCGATTGCAGTTTTGAGTGTGAGGAAACAAGTACAGCTTTAAATGGTCAATAAATAAGATGTTAGTCTGGGCATCCAACTCACTCTAAACCAGTCTAGATGAAAGATTATGTTAAGTGCCGGTGAGATGGGTCGGTCAGTGGGGGAGGGTACCTACTGCACAAGCCTGATGATTTGAGTTTGATGCCCAGGGAGAACCCATTCCACAAGGTTGTCCTGTGACCTCCACACACATGCTGTGCTAAACACACATGCATGCTAATTACTAATGATAGATGAAATTCAAAACTTAAAAAGCTTGTTAGAATCACAAAAGCCATTCCCAGCCATCCTGGTCACTAAAGGTAGCTGCACCATGTCAACTGGACAACTGGGAAATGAGGTTCAGCAGACTCCCATGGAAGTTGTGAGGAACAGTAGAAATCAGGGCTCATGTTCTTCTGCATGGGTATCATCTGATCAGCTTCCTAAGAAGTCTGGAGATGAGTGTCACAATCAAGCCTTTGCCAAATGTCCTAGTTAGTTTGTATTGTCAACTTGACTCAACCTAGAGTCACCTGGAAAAGGGGAGTCTCAATTCAAGGAATGCCCAGATCAGATTGGCCTGTGACAATGTCTGTGGAAGATTATCTTGATTGATAACTGATATGGGAGGGCCCAGCCCACTATGGGCAGCGCCATTCATAGGCAAGTGGGCCTGTGCTATATGAGAAAGCTAGCTAAGTAAACCAGGGAGTGGGCCAGTAAGCAGCATTTCTCCATGGTTTTGCTTCACTTCCTGCTTGAGTTCTGACGTCTCTCCATGAGGGTCTGTGATCTAGAAATGTAAGACAAATAAAGACTGAGTTGCTTTGGGTCAGAATATGAGGTTTTGTTTTCTTTGGGGGGAGGAGATGTTTTGTTTCAGACAGGGTACCACTGTGTAGCCCTGACTAGCCTGGAACTTGATATGTAGACCTAGCTGTCCCGAACTCCTAGAGATCCACCTGCCTCTGCTTCCCCTGTGCTGGAATTGAAGGTGTGCCACTAGGCCCAGCAAGTCAGAGCAACAGAAAATAAACTGGAATTTAAGGCTTAAATAGGCCTTTCTAGCCCTGGAGCAGCCACAAATGAAGCGGAGACTGTCAATGGGGCTCGCAGCAAGGACCGTGAGATGCTCCCAGGGGATTTTGACGCAGTGTTCTGAGGGCACTGCAGGAGGTCTCAGGTTCCATGAGCCCCTGCAGACCCTAGGCATCCCTGTGCTTGATGAATGGATGACACATTTCCACAAAAGAACAAAGTACAGATGAGAAATATTGATTTTAATTAAACGAAAGGGTAAACTATTCATCAGTCATTTGTCAGGAAAAACTGTTGAAACAAAGCACAGTTTCTCCCATGTTGTCACATGACTCTGGTTTTGGGGGTATGGTTTGGGGTTTTCAGTACAGAGTTTCTCTGGGTAGCCTTGGCTGTCCTGGAACTTGCTCTGTAGACCAGGCTGGCCTCAAACTCAGAGAGATCCGTCTGCCTCTGCCTCATGAGCGCTGGGAGTAAAGGCATGTGCCACCACTGCCCGGCTTGGTTGTAAAGTTTTAAACTGGGAAAACATGAGAACCATGTTGGGCCACTGTAAGATGCCAGATCTGAGCTGTGCACAAGTAGGTTCCCCTGTAGGGCCAGGAGGCTCTGCTACCACTGAGCAGAAGAGAACTGAGTATATAGTGAGACCCCACAGAGGCGAGCTAAGGAAGGTCAGAGCTGGGGTGCTTCGAGGATCAGTATGACTCCGAACAGCTGGCATTAGCCCCAAGACCCCAGAGCTCCCCTGTCCTGGGTAGAACTATTCACATGCAAAGTAGTCCTTCAAGGGGGCAAAGAGGTGTCTGATGACTGGCACACTCCAGGACCTTCCCAGCAGCTTCTGGCGGGCGCCGCGGCCCATGTTGGACACGTCAGTGTAGTGCGCAGGAAAGCCGAAGATCCTGGGCGAGCACAGAGAGAAAAGACAGAAGGTTAGAAGGGCCCATGTCCCCGGCACACCAAGAACAGCTGTGTTCTGGAAGTCCAGGCTGAGGAAAGCTAGCCGGCTGCCACCGTCTCTGCCCACAATTACACTTCCCCACGCCTTCCGTCAGGACTATTGGGCTCAAAGGAACCTTCTAGACTACCAGTTCCACTGGTTCCTCAGAACACTTGCTGACAGCTGATAGCTGAGTCACAGGGCACTGTGCTGTCTCGTGTCCCTCGCGCTGGGACTATGCTTCTGGTCCGCATGTGCTGCACAGGGACCATTCTTAAGTGCCTAGTGTGAATTAATCCACGATTGCCAGTCAGTCCGCACACTTGTATTTGACTTCAGAACGCAATGAGAGAAGTTTAGCAGTTTCCTGGGGTGGAGAGATGTATGTGTGCACATGTCTGTGGCCAGAGGCTATCCTCAGTCCTCAGGTGTTACTCTCCAGGGGCCAGGCATTCACTTTTTTTTTTGAGACCGGCTCTCTCGGAACTTACAGATTCAACTAGGCTGGACGGTCAGCAAGCGCCAGGGATCCCCTTGCTCCGCCTGCCACACTTGGCTTGAACTCAAGTCCCCACGCTTGCCTGACAAGCACTGTAGTGATGGAGCTATCTCCTCAGCCCCACAGTCTCTTTAAGAAGGAAGAAAGTAGCTGGGCGGTGGTGGAGCACGCCTTTAATCCCAGGCAGAGGCAAGAGGATCTCTGTGAATTCGAGGCCAGCCTGGTCTACAGAGCAAGATCCAGGACAGGCACCAAAACTACACAGGGAAACCCTGTCTCAAAAACCAGGGGGGGGGGGGGGGGGGGGGGACAAAGTCACTCCCAAAACAGCAGAGCAGATGTTTCAACCCCAGTTCAGTTGAGTACAATTTAGAATTCAGAATCTGGAGAGATGGCTTAGCGGTTGAGAGCACTGACTGCTCTTCCAGAGGACCCGGGTTCAATTCCCAGCACCTACATGGCAGCTCACAACTGTCTGTAACTCCAGTTCCAGGGGATCCTCACACAGACATACACACAGGCAAAACACCAATGCACACAAAATAAAATTTAAAAGAAGAAATTTAAAAAAGAAGAATTCAGAGTCTGCCTACAGCATTTGTCCAGGCACAGACAAATATACAGGCAAAACACCAATAATAATAACATTTTAAAGAAATAAATTCTTATAACCCAGTTCTAGAAACAGCACCAATGAGCCAAAGACTATCTCCAGCGTGGTTTCCTTTGCTTTGACATTTCCATTGTGTCATCCTTCTGCACCAGGCCTCTGAATCACAACTCTGAACACCTTGCCAGGATTCCCAGAAGGTTCTTTTCACAGATAGACCGAGCAATGTTGTCTACAGTTCTTCTACGAATGAGAAATTACTATTTTTCAATTATTTGGATTTACTTAGTTCATGTATATGCATGTGTATATGTGTTTGGGCAGAGGACAACTTTCTCGGGTCAAGCGCCTTTACCTGCTGATCCCTCTCACCAGCCCAGAAATGAACTTTCTAGGCTGTGTATGGTGGCTCATGCCTATAGTGCAGCCCTTGGGAGACTGAGGCAACCTGACGGCCATGAGTTTGTGTTGCAACCTAGGCTACATACTGAGTTCCAGGCTGGCTACAGAGTATGCTAGCTACAGAGTGAGCTTTGCCTTGCCCCTAAAAAGAGGTTACATTTTTATTAAAACTATTTGTCAAAGAAAAAATAAAATCAGAACTGGGGTTTGTGATGAAAATATTCAATACGAAAGTCTTCAGAATAGAGCTGCGACATAAAAAAAAAAAAGAAAGAAAGAAAGAAAGAAAGAAAGAAAGAAAGAAAGAAAGAAAGACTTGAAATCCAAGAGTCAGATCTCCACGTGACAAGGGACAACGTAGCCCAATAAAGCATTAGAGGTTAAAGACAGACTGTGACCAAGGAGAAACCAGGTGCCCCATGAGGAGTGTGGCTGAAAGAGCTGAGGGGTTTCCCATTTTCCTAAAAACCCAGAAAGTTGGGACAGGGAAATGTCAGGGCAGCGCAGGTGACAGAGGCAGCGCCATCTACGAACCTCATGCCTGAGATTTCTCATCGCCACAGTGTCGCCGTTTCTGTGGGAAAAGAAGGGCTAGTTCTGAAAAATGATTATCATGCAGACCCCACTGCTTAGGGCCAGTGGGACCTGGAGGAACCACAGCAACTAAAGCTACGGAGTGAGGGCTATGTGTGCTACTGACTCTGATTCCACACTCTCCCTCCTGCCTCTGTCCCCACAGATTCCCTCTCCCAGTGCAGCCTTGTTCACTGTGGTGAGTAGAGTGATAAACACCGTGTAGTCTCAGATATTTGAATACAGTCTGCGGTTGGCAATGCTTTTTGGGTGGGGTTAGAAGATGAGACCTGCCCAGCGGTGGTGGCGCACACCTTTAATCCCAGCACTCGGGAGGCAGAGCCGGATCTCTGTGAGTTTGAGGCCAGCCTGGGCTACAGAGCGAGATCCAGGAAAGGCGCAAAGCTACACAGAGAAACCCTGTCTCAAAAAACCAAAAAAAAAAAAAAGAAGAAGAAGAAGAAGAAGAAGATGCGGCCTTGCGGTAGTAAGTGTGCCACTAGGGGAGACCTTTGCGAGTCTAAAGATTCCACCATTTCTAGTTCTCTCTCTCTCTCTCTCTCTCTCTCTCTCTCTCTGCTTTCATGCTTGCTGTTCAAGACGTGAGTTCTCAGCTGGCCATTGGAACCACCGTGCCTGCTGCCATGCTTCCTACTTCCCTGACATAATGGACTCTTACTCCTCTGGAACTGTAAGCACAAATAAACTCTTCGTTTTATAAACGTCCTTGGTCCTAGTGTCCTATCACAGCAATAGAAGAGTAACTAACACACTCACCTTTCGAGCTCAGTACACCACAAAACATCGTCCTTGCCATTCATGACTACAGGGAAAAGCTGGTTTTTCCCCTGTCTGATGGAGTTCGACTTGGTGGTTATTGTCTGTACTTTCTTTAACTGGAAGGGGGAAAAACATTTTGGGGTGAGCACAGAAGGCTTCTATGTGGAGTCAGCCTCAGAAGAATCCAGAGGGCAGAGGATGGAAGGCATGAATTAGAGGTGACAGGGACAGGCATACACAGAGAGAGGACAAAGAGACGAGACTTACTTAAAGAGATTTTTTTTCTGCTTCTCACAAATGCCACATAAATTTTAGCCAAAAGTGACCATGAAGGAGCACATGGGGGCCAAGACACCAGTTACTGATCAAAAGGGTCATTAAGAGCAAAAACCACCCAGACTCAGAATGTCCAACCAGAGCTTGGGCAACAGGCCTTCGCTTTTCACAGATATGGAGGAGTAGGCACTCCGAGGCCTTCCTGTGCATCTGACTTCACAGCATCGGCCACTGCTCCTTACTGCAGAGATCACCTGCAGCACAGCCTCTGGACCTCCAGCATTAACCACTACAGAGCCCGCTTGCATTTTCTTACTGAGATTATTCACCAAGAACATCTCCTACTCTGTACTTGAAGAAGACACAGAACAATTCTGTGGGGAGAGGAAAGAGGCCCAGCACCAGGAATCTGTGAGGGAGTGAGCAGGAGCCACGTGGATAGAGCCAAGGTCAGTTTTCCAGAAGGTGCAGCATAGACCACTCAGCATCTTACCTTTGCTGTCCTACTGAACTCCAAGCAGTCCTGCAGCTCGAGCTTATCATTCTTTGAAGCTATCACGGGCCTGGGAACAGCCAAAACCCATTACTCTCCAGTCTCTGCCCTGGAGGTCTACACTAGAGACTTTACAAGTCAGGTGAGGAGAGAATCTGCTTTGCCCAAGTGTACTCTGGCAGTGACCATGTTCAGCCACAGGATGAAAACTGACAATTCTGTGTGGTAAGACCAAGAGTCCACTAGTCCCTGAAGAGTACAGCCCAGGGCCCAGAGGTAGTGTTTCTCTGAACTTTAGATGTTAGTATTGGGCAAAGTGAGGCTCCCACAGAGGGACAGGAGCACTACAGTGGGATCTGTGCAGACCAGGAAAATGTGATAGAGGAACTTGGTCTAGATCAGCAGTTCTCAACCTGTAGATCTTGATCCCTCTAGGGGTGGACAGCCCTTTCACGGGGGTCACCTAAGACCATCGGAAAACACAGATATTTACATTACAATTCGTAGCAGTAGCAAAGTTACAGTTATGAAGTAGCAACAAAAATAACTATGGTTGGGGGTCACCACAACATGAGGAACTTAAAGGGTCACAGCATTAGGAAGGTTGAGAACCACTGGTCTAGATGTTGGTGAGTCACCTTCATATGAGTATCCCACACTTTAAAAATGAAGCTCAAGAGGCTTTAAGTGGGTGCCATCCTCGCAAGGAAGGACACTCAAACTTTTTACTTTCTCTCTGGCAACCTGTTTTGCAAAATACAGAGACAAGCAAGCTGAGAAGGCAAGAGCTGGAAGCAGGTGTCCTCGAACCATCTGCATGCGGGAGCCATCAACACTGTCATGGCCCCAGTTAGGGACCTCAGAAGGAAAGAAAGAGAGAGTGCCGCAGAGGGGCTGAGGAATCACGCCAAGAATTTCCCTTGACCACACCTTTCGGCTGTCCAAAGCCAGCCCTAATTCTTCTTTTAAAAATCTATTACTAATGTGTACATGTGTGTTTGATGTATGTGGACATTCATGCCACAGTGCATGTTTGGAGGTCAGAGGACAACTTGGTCAAGTCAGTTCTCTCCTTCCACCTTTACAGGAGTTCCGGGGATCAAGCCATCAGGCTTGTACAGCAAGCTCCTTTATCCACTGAGCCATCTCACTGGCTCCCTTTCTCCTTTTATATCCTCCATGGACCTAAGTAAGGTGAGGGGCCAGGAGAAAAGGGACATGGAAAGCTCGGCATTATATAGATTCAAAGATTAAGATTCATACAAACACTGAGCATGGTGGCGCACACCTTTAATCCCAGCCCTAAGGAGGCAGAGGCAGAAGGATCTTTGTGAGGTCAAGGCCAGCCATGGTCTACATAAGGAGTCCCAGGCCAGCCAGGGCTATATCGTGAAAAGATCTTCACAAACCAGATGATTCAGGCCTCAGCCCATCTGACGCCTCATGCACCCACTCTGTCACCCATCAGTGCTCAGTTACAACAGCCCATCATCCTATAAACTCCAGAGGTCACTGCCACCAACCTCATTTCCTTTCTCACCGGATGGCACCTTCTGGGACACAGCGTAACAGTTGGCCATCTCAACTCCTTCTGCAATGTACCACCTCACCAGTGTCCTCGTCTCTGCTCTTTCTCTTTTCCTTCTACTAGACACAGTACCCCTTAATCGCTTAAATTCACTACAATTAATCTCTTGTAATACCCTATGCCCATGTACAACTAAGTGGCACCATGTACCAGGCCTGCAGGATCCAGTCAGAGATACTTGCATCTCTCTTTTCCAGTCACTCTTGACCTAAGAATACTGATCTACAAGCTGGTCTGGGGGTACCTGCCCACCTTCTATCCCAGAGCCCTCCTTTCTGCCTGGATTGGCTCCATTCCTTTAGTTCTGATGGATGAGGCCTCTCTCTTTCCCTACCCTACTTTCCAATGCCGTCTCCCCAACCATGAACATACAGTTACTCACTGTGTTCTCTACCCCTCCCACTAATCTGTTTACTCGACAAGAGCCACTGACATCGCTGTGCCCCCCATTGAATTGGTAGCAATACAGTGCTTGGCAGGGAGAGCTTGAATGTTGAATAAATCAGCCCATGTGATTCCAAACAAAAACATGGTACCTTCTGATTAGATGGTTAGCTGAATAAATATTGAATATCCAAGGGGTAAAAACAATATTAAAAATTTGAATTAAAAAATGTCACAATATCTAAGAGAAATCTCCAAACTGTTCCAGGACCCTCTGACTTCTGTCCACACTCTGCCAGACTCCCAAAGTTTATGCTTCTAACACACCTTTCTGAAAGTGTTTCACAGCTTAACTCATTTGCATATACGGGATGGTCACTGCGGTCACATTGCGCATCTTAGTTAGCAAGCTGTTCTTGAAATCACAAAGGATGATATAAGGAGGCGTCTGCAAAACTGCTTGCTTTGTGTCTAATCCTGAGACCAAACACTGGGTACGGCTACACAAATGTGAGATGAGTAAGGACGACACCAACGAGCATGCCAAAGTGGACGAAGAAAAGCCCTACGAGGCCTCAGCCCTACACAGAGAGCTATAGCAACTGAGGAAAGCTGGGAACGGGAAAGGTGGCCTTCCCCAGGGAAGATCACACCAAATGATGGTCTAGTGCCAAATAGTCAGCCCTGAAAACGTACATGCAAATAACATTATATGGACGTAACAGGTTATATTTAGGAATATATATGTATATACAAGTACATATTTGCATGCAATAACAATTCATAAAGTGAAAGGCCATGAATTTGAAGGAGCAGGGAGGAGTATAAGGAAGGACTTGGGGGGAGGAATGTTACAATTAAATTATAATCTCAAAAGCAGTTTCTTTTAAGGGTGGAAATGTCCCTGACTGAGGGAACCAGAAGGAGCCAGCATCTGTGCTACTGTTTGACACTCAGCTCTCCCCCCTGGTTGGTCACCAGTCACCTAGGCCAAGGCCCACTTCATCTCAGGGGCAGAAGGAATGGCGTCTCTGACACTCAACATTTGCAGTGGAAGACAGCACAGCAGGAAGAACAGGGAGGCTTCCCGGTTCTCAGTCCTCATGGGGACCTTGAGAAACGCCCACCAGCCCTGCAGCTAGCGCAAGGCAGCTGCCCCAGGAGTCCTGCCCAGTGCTCCACTCATCCAGAGCATCCTAAAGCTCTAAAACTTTCTAGAAGGTTAGGATGCCAGTCAGACTTGTATATAACTTGGCTGTCTGTTACCCGTCCCGCTCAGGGTTCTTACCTGTTCATCCCAGGGAGGTTGCCCCAGAAGTATCGGGCCCTGTGAGCGGCAGAAACCTTGATGGCATCGATCATCACTGGGTTGCACTGCAGCAAGAGAAGGGGAGCTGCTGGGGACACCTCAAGACTCAGCTGTCAGTCAGCCCAGGTCTGACCTGTCGGGTGACAAGGCTTTCCTAGCTACACAACAAGAGGAAAGGAGACAGACCAGTTCCCACCCAGAGGCTGGCTGGAGCAGAGCCGATGGATGTTCACAGCAAAAGAACAGTGGCCAGGACAAAAGTTGGTACCGGGAGTTGGGTTAGTGCTGTGAGAGACCTGACCATGCTGTCTATTGGCAGAATGTGAACTTTGGGACTTTGAGCAGAAAAGCAGTTGATCACTGAAGCTTAAAAGTGGGGCATACAGCCGGGCAGTGGTGGCGCATGCCTTTAATCCCAGCACTGGGGAGGCAGAGCCAGGCGGATCTCTGTGAGTTCAAGGCCAGCCTGGGCTACCAAGTGAGTCCCAGGAAAGGTGCAAAGCTACACAGAGAAACCCTGTCTCGAAAAACCAAAAAAAAAAAAAAAAAAAAAGTGGGGCATACTAGTAGGAACATGGATAGTAATGCTGAGAGCAATGTGGACCCAGCTCAAGAAGTTTCAGAGGAGAAGAATATTAGTAAGTGGCCTAGAGACCATTCTGGTGATACTTTGGCAGAGAGGGTGGCTGCTTTCTGCTTTTATCCTAAAAAGCTGCCTGAGGCTAAATTGAAGAGTTTCAGGATAACTGTGTAGTATGGTTATCAGTAATCACTCTTATGCAGATCTATAATGAAAAGGACCAAGCTGGATAAAGAGAAATACAAAGTGTACACTTTGAGGAGAAAGGAAGCACCAGGAAGCGTAATGGAGCTAAGTCCAGTGTTCACGGAGATAAAAAGTTTTTTTAAAAGTCTAATGCTAAATGGAGTAAAAGGAGTGGTGACCTCAGGGAAAGGCAAGACCCCGCCCAACTTTGTTTTCAGCTTGTGAAGAGGAATTAAAGAAAAGCTTAAACAGTGAAGGAGACCCTCGACAACAGAAAACTGATGCGGATGTTAATTGAAAAGGGCCCAAATTCCAGCCCTACCCAGCAGCTGAACTTGGTTCACACGGTTCTGGTTTTAGAGTCAAAAATACAAGAGAAGGGTTGTGGAATCTTCCTCCTCAGCTAAGGAAAGCAGCTTGCTACATACAGTGTTTGCTGTAACGCAAGTGGTGGATATTTAACTTCTCTGTAACTCCTGAAGCTACCATTTCCAGAAGAAAACGGAAGCAGGAACTGACTAAAGTGGAAGTGGAGCTGGTGTCATCGCCAGTGCCTTGCACAGGCAGGGTCACGTCAGGGATAAATGTCTCCACTCAAAAGTGGGCAGTGTCTTTCCTCCCCAGATTTAGCCACAAACTGGGGAATCATTCCCACCTGTCAACACTCAGTAGCCTTAATGCCAACGTGGTCTCCCTGACCCAAGTTGTCTTGACACTCAGGCCACTCACCTCCAGGAATCGTGAGATGTCCCTCTTGTCACCAACCTCCATGGCCACCACATTCTCAAACATCCAGAAGAACGGACGGTTGTCACACTCCCCAGGACGTGAGTAATTCAGCAACCGGTAAAACTCGAAGAAGAGTCGGCCGGTGCCCTCTATATCCATAAAGAACATCCGAGAACAGGGTTTGATCAAAAGCTTCAATGCAAGCCCCCACATTCCCTGAGACCAAGGGAATCTTGATAAGCCCCATCAATGAAGCCAGTGCCCTCACATGCCAACCCCGTTAGTCCCCCGGAATGACCAGGCAAGGACACAGGGAGCAGCAGGACACCATTCACTAACACCTTTCTCTGGGGGCTGAGGATTTGCAAAGGCAGTACTTAAGGACCAGTGCTAAACAAGAATGAACAGAAGCCAACAGCTTCTTCCCCGGCCACCCCACGTGGACCAGCACTCAGATATGGTAGGATCTCTGTGAGCCAAAACAAATGGCTGCTCACCAAACAGGCCTTTCCTGACAGGATTCACACAGGAGAGGTCATTGCAAGGGCTTCCACCAATCACCAAGTCGAATGGGCCCCACTCATCAACCTAAGAGAAAACACAAAATGCTGGGATGAGCCGGAGGGAGGAGGGAATCCTTGATTCTGGGGCAGGCGAGATGGCTTGGAGGTGTATAGGTACCTGCCATGTGAGCCTGGCAACCTGAGTGTGATCCCAAAAACCTATGTAAATGTGGAAGGAGAGGACTGACTCCACAAAGTTGTCCTCTCATCTCCATATATGTGCCACGGTACTGTCACCTTCATCCATGTACATGCACGCACACACTGATGATGATGATGATTATGATGGTGGTGGTGGGGGTGGTGGTGGTGATGATGATAAATTGTTTTTAATTTAAAAATAAAGAAAGCTTAGATTATTAGAGAAGTTGCTAAGAAAAGTCAGTCCTAGAAACTTGCTCGGTCAGCAACTCCAGTTCCAGACCATGGAGCCTCCATCAATGCTCACGTTCCACTAGAAGTCCTGAAATATTCCTATTCTGTCACTTTTTCTGAAATGTCTCTAGTTCTCTTCTACCCACAACCCTAGGCCTGAGGGAAAGAGATAGAACACCATGAGACCAAGGTCCAGGACACAGAAGAACAAGGAAAAAAAGCCACCCTCACGTCTCCCTTTGTGATGTTCCTGATGTCATCCACGTATTTGATTTGGCCTTCATGCTTAACAGTTCCCACAGCGATGGACTCTGAACAAACTTCGGAGGCGACGTACTTTTCCACTTTGATACCCAGCTCTTTGAGCACCAAGTACCCTGTGAGGGATCAAATAGAAATGTGAGGACAAGGGGAATGAAGATCCATCCCCTCACTCCATCACTGTCACTTCAGAGTAGCTGTGTTGACTCCAGAGGACCTCACAGCATCGCCCAAAGTGGCTATGCTCACTCCTTCCATGTATGGGACATCTCACAAAATGGAAAGGAACCAGGATTGAGGAAGGTAGTTGTTACCTAACTGATCACGAATATATTTATGTACACAGAAGGAAAAGTTTAAGAATCAAAGTTAAAATGCAAAGAGCTAAGAAGTATGTCCTTTTAAAAGGGGAGCAAGCACCCTGCATGAGCCACAGCAGACCTGAGAGTGCTGCGCATGCTGACTGATTCCTGCGTGCATACAAACAGGAAAAACTAGAAAGGAGCCCAGACTGAGGGGCTTTGCCTCATTATCATAACATTCGCATGGGCGGCCAGGAAACTTCCAGATGCTTGAACAGAGGGAAAACAAGTAAAATGAGATACATGTCCCTTTACAAAGGGCCAGTGGGGCCAGGGAGAGGGACTTGCCACCAAGCCTGGTATCTGGGTAACCCACATGGGAGAGACGTTGTTCGCTGATCTCCACAAGTGTCTGCGGGGCAAATGCATGCTTACAGTCACATATGAAGAGTGGTGTGAGAAGGCACAAAGGCCATGGAGTGCAGCAAGAATGGGTACACATGACATCCGGGCTACGACTGTCCTCAACTGTCACAGGACAGACACCTTCAGCCCGCCTAGAAGCTTCTTTCATTGCCTCAGACTCACCTGTCGCAATTCCATCAAACAGGGACAGGACTCTAATGGGCCTCCTCCTGGCTGCAGGAATTGCTGGGTACAACTTGGGCGGCTCCTGCCAGATAAGCAAAGAGAGTGATGCCTCAGCGTGTCCATCCATCCTCCTGTGCCCAGATGCTTTGATGGGAACCGGGAAGAAAGCATTTGCCACAGGCTGGCCATCCTGTCCTTAGATAGGAGGGACAGCCGCCTCCTACAGACACACAGAGCCAGATAAGGAGCTTGACCAGTAACTGCCAAGGCCTCTAAGAACAGAAGATCAACTCCTACAATGTGGGAGCAGCTGCTCTTGTCACCCACAGGCTCCGAACATTCCGTCTTGTTCCCTCCTCAGAAGGCACTGGAAGAGAGAACTGTCGGCCATGGCTTACAAATTCTTCGAGGTCAGGATCAGTAGTGAAGAAGTCTTGCAGGCGCATGTTCCAATCCTTCCTGCGCCTGAGGACCCCATGGCAGCGCTGTGGGAGGCACATATAGCAGCTCCAGGGTTCCTTCAGCTTGGCATCCTCAGCTGTCCCTGTACCCACCAGCACCTCCAGACACTCCACACAGAAGCACCTGTACCAGAGTATCCAGAGAGAATGGGCATCAAGGTTACCAGACATTTGTCATGCAGGCCCAGTTAGATCTCCTGCCTGATGCTCAGCCTCCTGCCTCCATGTGTTTTGAGATATAGGATAACAAGCCTCCCCTCCTTTTTCTTTGGTTTTTCAAGACAAGGTTTCTCTGTGTAGTTTTGTTGCCTGTCCTGGAGCTCCCTCTGTAGACCAAGTTGGCCTTGAACTCACAGAGATCCATCTTGCTCTGACTCCCGAGTGCTGGGATTAAAGGCTTGCGCCATCACCACCTGGCTAACAAACCCCTTCTTGAATATGGATCCTTCACACTCCCTTCAGATCTAGAGCCTTTCAACAGAAACCTCACAGGGTTGACCTCACAGGCACACTGACCCGAGTCCAGCACTATGCGTCAATGCAGTTCATGTTCATGCCCGTGAGCACCAGATTCCAGAGACTATCCACTGGGTGCTCATTTTCTGTTTGATTGTAGCTGCCTACAGACTGCAGGAACTGTGAGGTACACCAGGGATCTGAGGTCCTCTTGTCCGGCCCCCCCAGAACGACACTCACCTACAGCAGCTCGTGTTGCTACACAGAAGCAGCTCACGGCCCTCGCAGCACACGGTGCAGTAGGACTGATAGCCATCCTCGTCATACATGTAGAAGAGCTCCAGGAAGCGATCCTGACCACCAGAGAGAAGCACGTGAGACCACAGACCTGACCTCAGCCAGGCCTGGCTAGCAAGCTGGCTGGGGCCCTAGCTGGTGACCTGGCATGCTCTTCAGTGACAGTACATGTGATTGGAGGGCCTTCTCTGCTGCAGCACCTGTCCCCCAAACAGGAAGTGGGGGGATGTGCCCTGGGAAGCTGTTCACTCATGCCTGGAGCAGGAACAGGGCTGGGGGCCTGGACGGGCAAGGATGTGACAGGAGGAAAGGGCAGGAAGACTCACCCGGCAACTCTGACAGAGCCCACCCTCAAAGAGGGGGTGGAAGGACACAGGGTTCTTCCTACCGCAGGACAAACAGCGGTCTAAGAGAAAGACAGGTGTCAGAGTTAGGGAAATCAAGGGCCTAACATCTGCTGATGAAGGATGTTATGCAGGACAGTTCTGAACCCCTGCCTAAGCCAGCACTGTGTGAGGACTCTGTACCACATCCACTGCTTAAGTCATTTCAGCCGCATTTCAGATGAGATATGGTGTGTTCGAGGTGGTTGGCCACAGACCCAACAACGTTTAAAGTGCCATCCCCACTTCATAGTCCCGGAAAGACAAGTTCAAACTAACAAGAGGAAGCACAAGGGAAGCCAAGGACTGGCCAGGCAGAAAGACAAGAGACTGAATGTTGTTCTGGGTTTGGCATCTCCATCTTTGATAAACATTAAATCTCAGACATTGAGGCACTGGTAGTGATTCTGACTGGCTTGGTGGCAGATACAGAACCTGCCTGCAACCATGTCCTGTAAACACAGCACAGATTGCCATTCCAGACCTTGGTTTTTGGTTTTCTGTTTTTTTAACCAGGAGGCCACTCTGCCTTGGCTCTTAATTGATTCACTATGCAAGAGGACAAAACCTTTAAATGGCCAATACTGTTCCACTGGTGGAAAGGGTCAAATGGTGGATGACTCTTGGGATGCACGGAGGACCATGGGCCAAATGTTTGTAAAATTAGATGGGTGGTGGTCGTGCATGCCCTTAATACCAGCACTCAGGAGGTAGAGGTAGGCAGATCTTCATGAGTTCAAAGCCAGCCTGGTCTACAAAGTGAGTTCCAGGATAGCCAGGGCTACACAGTGAAACCCTATCTTGAAAAACCACACACACACACACACACACACAAAAAAAAAAAAAAAAAAAAAAATGCAGATTTTCCAGGGTACCACGGATCCAGGGCTGTTTTCTAACCCAATAATGAGTAACTACTTGATAAATATTTGAAAATTAAGGCACATTAGACCAAGAATTTGAATGAAGAGTCCATCACATATTCAAACTCCATTAGGTCTGTTCTTGGAAGATTTGTGAATCCCAGTGCAATACCCAGTTGGGGAAAGGATACTAGAGTTAGCTCAAAGAGGAGCCAATAACAAAATGTGTCTTATTTTAACCTAAAAGTTAGCTGTGCTTACTGAATGGAAAGTTCAAGGTTCCATTGATCTGGAGTTTTCAGGTATTGGCTAAAGTGCCACAGCTTCCATTCCTCCCCCACTCCAGTCACCCTGGTCAGTGGCTGCATCTGATCCAGTTAAGAATGAAAGCAAATCACACCACTTGATCAAAAAAAATGTAGCAACGAATACAGAAGAAACAGAAATGGTCCTGATCTAGGTCAATACACAGGGCTCTGGATTAAACCCATGCAGATGGTCAAAGCCAGGCTAAGGCAGGCCTGGGGCACCCCCGAAGGGAGGGCCAGGAGACGACAGTACCTTCCAGATTGCCCTTGTTGTTGGTGATGTCAGAAGCCATCCATTCTGTTGAGGAGAGAGGGACAGGTGTGAGAGGAGGTGGGAAGTCTCTCCTTTCCCACGCAGCCGTGCACCTCTGTACCCCACAGAGGACCTGCTGCTCCTGGTCCTGCACCATGCATGGCCAGACCTTCCAGCACCCAAATCACCTCGGCTCTCGTCATCCTCCCCTCGGTCTTTCCCTCCATAGCTGTTTGTCTTGAGGCGCTTGGGTGTGGGACAGTACTCAGAAGCGGCAGAGTCATTGGTTGTGCGTCTTCGACCTTTGTTCTCTGGAGGGGAAGCAGACGGATGTGACTGAAGGTCTAAGAGACAAGGCAGGCCTAGGACAAGACCATGCTTTGTCTGGGATCCAGCTGCATCTAGAGCAGAGGACAGTGATGGGTGTAGACAACCCCAGAGGGGAACCAGAGCAGAAGCCAATTCAAAGCTCCTCTCACCCGGGAAGCAGGACAGACTCGTGTTCATGGGGTTTACACATCTGAATGTGTAAGAGAATCCATCCTCCTAGAGCCTGCCCAGAGCACATGCTGGACCATGGCTGCAACTCTGAGGTTCCTACAGTGATACCCAGGACAATGCCCAGTGGGAGCATAGAGCTACTGAGTATTTTGTTGTTGTTTTGTTTTGTTTTGTTTTGTTTTGTTTTGTTTTGTTTTGTTTTGTTTTTTCAAGACAGGGTTTCTCTGTGTAGCCCTGGCTGTCCTGGAACTTACTCTGTAGACCAGGCTGGCCTTGAACTCAGAGAGATCCACCTGCCTCTGCCTTCTGAGTGCTAGGATTAAAGGTGTCCACCATCACCGCCTCTACTAAGTATTTGAAATGTCAGGAGGGACAAGATTTCACACTGAGGGTCAAGTCCAAATTGTCCAGTGATGCTACTGATTTGGTTAATTTGGACTGAATTGTACCCTGGAATCTACTTAGTCAATTTAGGACATTAGTATGTGTTCATTAATCAATTTCAGTTTAACTTTTACCTAAAGACATCATTTTCTTAGGACAGTACTAGAGAAAAGTGAAATATCTCAATCTTTTATATAGATTAAATGTTGAAATGCTAAGTTTTTTAAAATATTAGCATAAAACTACTAGAAAATGAGTAAATTACATTCTGTGGCTCCCATTCAATAATATTTCTTTTTAGTTTTATTTGATCTATTGAATCACAGTGGACATGGTTGAATCTGACTCTTCCCCATTCACACATACAAAGAAAGAAAATTAGATCCCCATCAAAAGACACAAGAAGCCAGATGAGGTAACACATGATTCCAATCCTAGCCTGAGACCAGACAGGACTACGTAGTGAGACTGTTGTCTCAGAAAACAGAAACGCAAGGAGCCTGTGATGGCAAAGTGACATTTGCTGATGCACATATATGCCATTAATATTAAGACATAAAAGGGGAGGCGGGAGTCCTAAGATTATAGGAGGCCGGATGTGCACCCATGGTTAGCCTGGGGGTCATATGTGAGGGTCAGTGACTCAGCTCAGCTTAGGAGACTTGATTCTTCTCCAGTGAGCACCGTAGATGCCAAGAAATCGCAAGACAGAGCAAAGAAAACAGAACCTTCAAAGATGGTAAGGGAATACCGTGTCTCCTGGGTTCTAAGTTCCTGCTGTCTGTACCATCCATCCCACCTGGTTGCTTGTTGTTTGGTTTGAGGCCCTCGACGCCATGGGCCCATTCCAGCACGGGCTTCAGCTGGTCCTCCAGTGAGTCTCCCGGGCTGCTGGGGAAGGTCTTGCCAGCTCGCACCCTGGCTCTCTGCCAAGACACAAATAAAGGCAAAGTCTGTCCATGAATGGGAGCAGGCGAATGAGGTATGTGCCAGGGTGAACCCAGGGATTCCTCCTGCTGGGGCCTGTATTCCCCAAACACTGGTGTCTTTCAGAGCTGGACAGCTGTCCTTGGCTTTGTTATGTGACAGGGGCCTGCTTTTGAGAGACTGGTAAGGAAACAATAGACTATAGGGGCAGGCACCACATACGAGCTGTCCCCTGTAGAATCAGGGAGTGGTCAGCTCTCTCCCAAAGGAGGGTTTCAACTCAGCTTTGTTACTTAATACACAGGAGCTTCTGGCAGTTTTACCTTACCCTCCTGTAGCTTGTCTAAGACAGCAGACTTCTTGCTGTGTCTTCCCTAAGAAGATCTGGATGTAGTCACACATTCTTCACTTTAAGGCCAATGCCAATTTACATGCCTAATTAGGCACTTGGCCAAGTAGGGCAGGCTGGTAGGGGTTGGAGGGAAGTGGTAGGGAGCCTAATGACTGAGAGGAGATACAGTGTCTACAAACCAGGAGAGGAGGCAAACAGGCTGCCTCCTCTAGGCCTTGAAGGACCCTGCTTGAAGAAAGAAAGCTCACCCGTCTCTGGGGCAGCCTATTCCGAAGTATCACTATTTCCCCTGTGACATACGTTACACTGGTCCATGGTCACGTGCTGCTTAAGCTCACTGAGAGCTGGCTCCGGAAGTGAAAGGCCCTCCCTTGTCTCAGACTCAAACATATTGATTTCAAGTGTCTTCCCAAACTCCCTGCCCTGGGCAAGCTGGGCCCCTAACACTGTGACAGGGACAAAGGAGAACAGCAAACAGCCGAGGCATTAAAAACCTCACACCTTGAGAGCGGCTAGAAGTAAAACTGTTTCCCACAGAGGTTACATGGTTTATCCTGTGCAGTAAAGATGGCTGCCGGTGGGATGACGGGGCAGAAGCTCGTCCATAAAGATGAGAGTTTCTCTTGATCAAGAAGTCTGGCTTCTTGATGCTGTCAGCAGGAATTCCGGAGGCATTTCTTTGGTGATTTGATGACATTTCTTCTGCTTGCTCTCCCAGTTGGGCTACTCCAGCTGGAGAGTATGAGCCCCTGATAGGTTGGCGTTTTTCTGTCTAGCTGCTGTGTCTAGCTGCTGCTTGCTATTTGTTCTTTTACTTTTGCTTGCTACTCACTTAATAAACTCGTTTATTTGAAACCAAAAGCACAGCTATCCAGATCATTCTCCACATGAAACACCCACCAGACAGCCGTCACCATTCCCAGTCCAGCTGGCAGTACCAGAAACTCTCCAGTGACCTTAGAACATCTCAAACTCCTTTCTCAATCAGGCCCTCTGTCTTTGGCATTCACCATCTCCATGGTATCCCTGTCTTCTCCAAGCCAACCTTGGCCACACAACGGCATGAGCTAACATTTAGTGGCTCTCCCTTCCTCCCAGCCCTTAAGGTCAAGATCTCATTCCTATACCTGTGTTACCTCCAGAGTGTGGTATATGGCCTTCCTATAAGGAACCAGTTTATAGCCAGGCGGTGGTGGCACACGCCTTTAATCCCAGCACTCGGGAGGCAGAGGCAGGTGGATCTCTCTGAGTTCAAGGCCAGCCTGGTCTACAGAGCGAGTTTTAGGACAGCCAGGGCTACACAGAGAAACCCTGTCTCAAAAAACTAAAAAAATTAAAACTAAAATTAAAATATAAAACAAAAAGCAGCTAATTGAAGGTGGCCAGGTTAAAATGCTGGCTAAACAACCCAGGGCCAAGGGCCACCAGTTTGTCAGCAGAGACCTGGGAGAGAAAGACATCACCAATATCTACCCGCACCACAGTGAGCAAGTGGACACGCTGGGTGTATATATTCACCCAGAGCCTGTTCCTGGGATGATTCACAGATACCAATACCAAAAGGGAAGGGCAGTAGATAGCACATATCATGGAACCTGAGACAAGAACACATGATGCTCCAAATGGGAGAAAGAATGAAGCTCAGAATGCACACATAAGATACATCCATGTTCACATGGTGTATGTGTGCACACATGTATGCACAGTCAGTGTCACTGGTACAGACACAAGACTCAGTCCTGAAATTGGCTTAAATGTATTTTGTGCAGGCTCTTTGCCCTTCCTGGGTGTGAGGACAGTTATTGAGTCTCCAGATTCTCATTCAGTGAGTTCCCATCATGAACAGAGGTTCAGAGAACATGCTTGGCACAGAATGAGCTCTTACGGTTCACAATGATTGTAAGTCTTGATCATGAATGGCCAGTTGCATGTGCCAAGTCCCCAGACAATGCAGAAAGAATTGTGGGGTGGCATTCCTGGTGAGGGGAAGATAAAGCAGGTGTTTCGGGCTGTTTATCACAGCTGTCGGATATATGGGATGTCCCAGAATGCAATGCTTGCTTTCACACTCAGCCCCATGTTATGCTCAGAGCCTCAACTCTGTGGTGTGGCCACCATCGGTGACAAGGAAGTGCCAGGTACTCTAGCTGACATGAGCAGAACACAGTGGATACCAGGTAGGCTCTGGACCACAGCACACTGTAATCCTATTCCATAGTTCCCTCTCACCATACTGCACTTTATTGCCATCTGACCCTGTCTAGAAATGAGCATGTTACATCTCACTGGATACAGCAAGCATCCCTCGTCTATGCCAAACAAGTCATTGTGCACATATCCCAGAGTGTGATGCTTCCGTGGCCAGCATAGGCCCAGGACACTTATCCTTTTCCGCCCTCTGCTGGTCACACGGCACAACTGCATGAAGTTTCTCATAGATTTGTTAACCTTTTTTTTTCCCTCTCTTGGGAAATTTTATGCGTGGAAATGATCCCAAGGGAAAGTAACTCATAGAAAATCAGAACCTCAAATGGAGGCTGAACCCTAGCAATGTTCTTTTTAAAAGGGCTTATAACTGTTTATGTGTATTTGTCCACATGAACGTGTGTCACATGTGTGCTAGTGTATTCAAAAGCCAGAAGAGGGCCGGGCGGTGGTGGTGCATGCCTTTAATCCCAGCACTCGGGAGGCAGAGCCAGGTGGATCTCTGTGAGTTCGAGGCCAGCCTGGGCTACAGAGCAAGATCCAGGAAAGGCGCAAAGCTGCACAGAGAAACCCTGTCTCGAAAAACCGAAAAGAAAAAAGAAAGGTAGAAGAGGGTGTTACCAGATAAACTGGAACTAGAGTTGCAGGAGGTTTTTGAGCTGCCCAATGTGGGTTCTGGACTAAACCTCTGGAAGAGCATCAAGTGCTCTTAACTGACAGCTGAATCATCTCTCCAGCCTCCCCCCACCCCCTCCCAGCAATGTTCTTTTTTTCTTTTTTCTTTTTTCTTTTTTTTTTTTAGGATTTATTTTATTATTACACAGTGTTCTGCCTGCATGTACACCTGTAGACCAGAAGAGGGCACCAGATCTCATGATAGATGGTTGTGAGCCACCATGTGGTTGCTGGGAATTGAACTCAGGACCTCTGGAAGAGCAGCCAATGCGCTTAACCTCTGAGCCATCTCTCCACCCCCCAGACACCCCCCCCCAGGAATGTTTTTAATAGTTTCCCATGTGCTTTCATCCTGCCCCATTCCCTGTGTCCCTGTCTCTTATGTTGTGAGTTGATCCAGCACTGAGTAACATTCCCAGGAGACCATTATAGGAAAACCATTCTATCTACATCCTTCAATTCAAAATCTGTGTAGCTCTCAGACCATTTGTGCAACAGCTATAAGATCCAAACTGGGGTCTGGTGGAGTGGCTTGCTGATAGAGTCTGCCTCACTCCTACCCAGCCATGGCCTCCTGCCCTCCATGAGGACTAAACGACACTAAGGGACAGGACCTATCCCTCTTGTCTCTCCCAGGCTTCTTTCTAAATGCATGGGTGTGTGCCTGGCTGTTCCTGTGCTATCAGGGCCTGTAATGGTGACTCTGACCCCAAAGAAGCAATTGCCAAAAAAATGAATTTAAATCCATGGGGCTCTGAATCCAGAACTTTCTAACCCTTTACCCTTCTCAAGAGTAGACTTGTCTCTGATCCCACATGCCACCAAGAGTCAGTTTAAGGGAAGTAACTCCGGAAGTCTTTGTCCAGACTCAGCATCAAAGTTCACTGCATCCATTGGCAGAAAACTGTCTTCAGAGCAACCCCAGTAGGGAAGCCAGCCCTCAGGTCTGTGAACCCCCAAATCTGCCTTACCCCGAGCTCACCTCAGAAAACTTGCCATCACTAAACCACCATCCCCATTGCATGCCTAGCATGGCCTGGTGCTGGGAGGTGGTTTCCAGGACACCACCATGGCAGGCCACCAGGAGAAGCCATCTCTCTTTTCCCACATATGGAAGAGGGGGAGGAAAGATGGTAACACTCTGGGAAGGACTGCAGCGAAACAGTGTCTTCGGGACATGAGAGTCTCACTGCACTCATGAACTCACAGCAGCTCTGTCTCCACAAGACTGCACAAGAGCAAGCAGTCAACCTTCGCAAATGGAGGAAGGAGAGGCTCTCGAGCCACCACCCCTACCTGAGAACCACTGACAGTTGACAGTTTCTTGGGGAGGAAGAGTCAGCTTTCTGTAGGAGTGTGAGTTCAAGGCCAGCCTGGTCTACAAAGTGAGTTCCAGGGCAGCCAGGACTGTTACACAGAGAAACCCTGTCTCAAAAAAACCAAAACCAAACCCAAACCACCACACTCCTGTGGATGGGCCCACATCCAGGAGTATATGGGCAGCAGAAGTTGGATTAAGTGGATTAGTTAAAAAAAAAAAAAAAAAAAAAAAAAAAAAAAAAGGTTGGGAGCAGGTGGTGAGGGTAGGATGATCTGGAAGAAGGGGAGGAGTAGAGGGTGAATATGATCAAAATACATTACATGTACCTTGAAATTCTCAAATAATAACATTATGTTAAAAACTGTGAAAGCGGGGCTGGAGAGATGGCTCAGAGGTTAAGAGCACCGACTGCTCTTTCAGAGGTCCTGAGTTCAATTCCCAGCAACCACATGGTGGCTCACAACCACCTGCAATGAGATCTGGTGCCTTCTTCAGGCCTGCAAGGACACGTGCAGACAGAACACTGTATACATAATTAATAAATAAAATCTTTTTAAAAAATTGTGAAAGCACAGCTAGAGTGACTCTCAAGAAGTCCGTGCCCATTCTTGAGGGTGTAAGGTCCTTGTCCTAAGTCTCCCATTCCACAAAAGTCTGCCTAAATCTATGTTACATCTTTTGCTAATTCCCACACTACTTCATTCAAACAAACCAAAACTGGGCTTTTAATTCCAACACTCAGGAGGCAGAGACTGGTGGACCTCTGTGAGTTCGAGGCCAGCCTGGTTTACATAGTGAGTTCCAGGTCAGTTAGGGAGGATACCTATATAGTGAGACCCTGTCTCAAAACAAAACAAAAGCCAACAAAATCACAAAGCTGCAGTACAAAGGAGTGTGAAGTGGCACACATAGAAAAGACTTCCACCAGGAGATACCCGTGTGCAGGAAGGTACCACGCAGCGATGCATACATACAAGCTCAATTGGTTAATTCAATGATGCTCCAGACCCTGGATGCATGATGGATGCTTGAAAGTGAACCCACCCTAGTGCTTAGGTGGCAAAAGCCAGGATACATGTCGGCACAGGAACAGAATGTACTTTATTCTATATGCGAAAAAGAAAACAACATTCAGAAAATAGTGTCCATGAGGCCGAGGCAATAGTTCCATTAGTGAAGTACTTACCATGGATCCCCAGCACCCACATCAAAAGCTGGTCGTGTTGGCACGTGGGTGCAATCCCAGCACTGGGAAAGAGGAGACTGAAGGATCCCTGGAGCTTCCTGGCCAACCAATATAGCCCAATTGGTGAGCCCTGAGCCAGTGAGAGACATTGTCTCAAAAATAAGGTGGAGAAGGCTGGAGAGATTTCTCAGTGGTTAAGAGCACAGGCTGTTCTTCCAGAAGACCCAGGGTCAATTCCGAGCACCCACACAGTGACTCATAACTGTCTGTAACTCCAGTTCTAAGGGATCTAACACCCTCTTTTGACTTCTAAGGACACCTGGCATGTACACGGTACACACACATACATGCAGGCAAAACATCCACATACATAAAAGGAAATTTAAATTGCATTAAACTCTGCATGCAATAAAAATAAAATAAAGTAAGGTAGAGGGCTCATTGGATGAAGCACTTGCCATGCAAGTGTGAGCACCAGAATTCAGAACCCATTTAAAGTTGCATGCAATAATGCATTTCTGTTATCTAGCATGCCTAGAACATGAGAGAGGTGGAGACAGGAGAATCCTTTGAAGCCTGGGGGCTAATGCCTGTCTCATAAAGTGGTAAACAGCAAGAGACCATGTCTCAAAGCACAGTGGGAGCCAAGGACCGGAGACTGTCCTCTGCCTTCTACACGCACTGTGGTATACACAACCTGCGCTCTCGCATTCACACAAACACAACAATAACAGGTGGAGACGTGATGAGGAAAACATCTGATGTCGACCTCTGGCTTCGACCTGCACATGCACACACTATGCACATACACATGGGGGGGGTGGGCGGGAGAGACACTGTTCATGTTGATGTCCAGGAACAGAACGGGCAAAGGAAGGGCCATGTTGCATTTGGAAAATACTCAGAATTGTAATGTACGATAAAAATGACAACAATCGCTGGGCATGATGTTGCACGCCCTTAATCCCAGTACTTAGGAGGCAAAAGCAGGTGGATCTCTGTGAGTTTGAGGCCAGCCTGGTCTATAAAGAGTTCCAGGACAACCAGGGCTGTTACACAAAGAAATCCTGTCTCAAAAAAAAAAAAATGACAACAATCATAATGGTTGATCACTATACAATTGTTATCTCTTCCCTATATTCAGAGGCTTAAAGCAGTGTGGTAGTTTGAATGTAATTGGCCCCCATAAGCTCACAGGCAGTGGCACTATTAGGAGGTGTGACTTTGTTGGAGTGTGTGTGGCCTTATTGGAGGAAGTGTGTCACTGTGGGTGTGGGCTTTGAGATCTCCTATGCTCAGGCTACTCCAGTGTCACAGTTCACTTCCTGTTACCTGTGAATCATGACGTAAAACTCTCAGCTCTTTTTCCAGCATCATGTCTGCCTGTATGCCATGTCCCACCATGATGATAATGGTCATGGTGTCTCTTCACAGCAATAGAAACTCTAAGACAGAAGTTGGTACCAGGGACTGGGGTATTGCTGTGAAAGGCCTGACCATGTTTTTGTTTAGAGGAATTTGGACTTTGGTACTTTGGGTTAGGAACATGGTGGAATGCTTTAAGCACTGCTTAATGGGCCATACTGATAGGAGCATGGAAGATTTGAACTATGGGAGGCTAGCTCAAGAGGTTTCAGAGGGGAAGAATTTTAGTATGTTGCCTAGAGATCATTCTTGAGATATTTGGGTGAAGAATGTGGTTGCTTTTTGTCCTTGTCTGAAGAATCTGTCTGAGGCTAAAGTGAAGATATTTGGATTAATTCTATTGGCAGAGGAAATCTCAAAACAGCATAATATAGACTCTGTCATATGGTTATTAGCATTAACTCTAATGAAGGTATATAATGAAAAGGAAAAAAACTGAGCTAGGAAAAATACAAAATGTATGATTTGAGGAGGAAAGGAGAACCAGGAAGTGGAATGGAGCCATGTCCTGTGTTCAAGGAGACAAACAGATTAAGAAATGGAACAAGGGGGCTGGAGAGATGGCTCAGAGGTTAAGAGCACTGACTGCTCTTCCAGAGGTCCTGAGTTCAATTCCCAGCAACCACATGGTGGCTCACAACCACTTGTGATGAGATCTGGTGCCCTCTTCTGGCCTGCAGTCATACATGCTGTATACATAATAAATAAATAAATCTTTAAAAAAAAAAAAAGAAATGGAACAAAGGGAGTGGTGACCTCAGGGCAAGATCCTACCCAGCTAAGTTCCCAACTTGTGAAAAGGAATTAAAGGCTGGGTGGCAGTGGCACACGCCTTTAATCCCAGCACTCAGAAAGCAGAGCCAGGCAGATGTCTGTAAGTCTGAGGCCAACCTGGTCTACTGAGCAAGATCCAGGACAGGCACCAAAACTACACAGAGAAACCCTGTCTCAAAAACCAGAAAGGAAAAAAAAAAAAGAAAATGAATTAAAGAAAAGTTGAGATCTGGGTGTAGTAGTGCACACTTTTAAACTTAGCATTTCATAACAACCAAGTTTAGGTAGTGAAGGAAACCACTGAAAACAGGAAACTGGTAAGAAGATGTACTTGAATGACATGTTCCAGACCCAGCAAGCAGCAGAACTTGGCAGCTTCAGTCACGTGGTTCTGGCTTTAGAGTCAAGGATACAATAAATGGGTTATGGTAGTGGAAACACATGAACTGTGGACCAATAGCTGTGGAGCTCCCATGGTACTGGACTAGGTCCTCTGGATAGATGAGACAGTTGTTTAGCTTGAACTGTTTAGGGGGCCCCTAGGCAGTGGGATTGGGATCCATCCCTAGTGCATGAAGGGACTTTTTGGAGCCCAGTGCCTATGGTGGGACACCTTGCACAGCCTTGGTACAGGGAGGAGGGGCTTGGACCTTCCTCAACTGAATGTACCAGGCTCTGCTGACTCTCCATGGGAGACCTTGCCTTGGAGGAGATGGGAATGGGAGGTGGGTTGGGGGAAAAGGCTGGGGGGCTGGAGGAGGGAGGAGAGGGGGATCTGTGGTTGATATGTAAAATGAATAGAAAATTTCTTAATAATTAAAAAAAAGGAAGGGATTATGGAATCTTCCTCTGTGACTAAAGAAAGTCACTGAGCCCAGACAGGTGTCAGGGGTGTTCCTGAAGGGAGGCCTAGAGAGGCCATTGTGTGAAGTTGTGAAATTGAAGCCTGGATTGACTTGGAGACCCCAAGTGGCTGGAGATTCCAGAGTCGTGGGAAGCCTGTCAAGGAAAGCTGCTAACAGAGAGTGGAACCAGTCCATGAGAGGGAAGTGTGCTGCAGTCAACAAAGCTGAAAGGAGCTGGAGATCTGAAGAGCATTTTCACATCAGACATGGAGATGCAGAGTCTGGAGATTGCCCAGCTGGTTTTCGGTCTTGCTTTGGTCCAGTGTTTCCTCACTGTGCTCCCTTCCCTATGTTTTGGAACGGCAATGTATATCCTGTGCCATTATATGTTAAAAGTACGTGATCTGCTTTTTGATTTTGATTTTACAGGGGATTACAGTTAAGAGATTTCATGAATCTCAGGAGAGACACTGAACTTTAGACTTTAAAATAAGTTTGAGACTGTTATAAACTATGGGGACTTTTGAAGTTAGACTAATGCGTTTTGTATTATGATATTGTAGTGGAATATAGCAGTTTGAATGTAATTGACCCCCATAAGCTCATAGGCAGTGCACTATTAGGAGGTGTGACTTTGTTGGAGTGGGTGTGGCCCTGTTGGAGGAAGTGTGTCGCTGTGCGGGTGGGCTCAAGCTATACCCCGTGTCACAGTTCACGTCCTGTTGCCTATGGATCAAGATGTAGAACTCTCAGCTCCTTTTCCAGCATCATGTCTGCCTGCATGCCATGTCCCGCCATGATAATAACAGATTAAACCTCTAAAACTGTAAGCCACCCCAATTAAATGGTTTCCTTTATAAGCGTTGCCATGGCATCTATTCACAGCAATAGAAACCCTAGCTAAGACAGGCAGAATCCCTTCTCAGTGGTACCTGATACGTGGTGTTATCTCCATCTCTGCTTTCCACATCCACCTGTGTGGTATCCATGCCCTCCTGATAGCTGTCCTGACTCAAGTCAACCAATGGGGTACTGATGCTCTGGGGTATCACTTCTTCCTCTGTGAGGTCAATGGTGGGGTAAGGACTGACAGGCGACAGCCATGACATGCTTGCTGAAGTGGTAGCTTGCCAACTCAGGGACTGTAGACAGAAAGAAAAGGTTGAGTCCCAGCAAACCAAAGCATCTGGGGGTGCATATGAACAGCCTCCCTCCATTAAATCCCATGCAAGCAAGAGTGAAGAAACAAACCAGGACCCTTTTGTTTTATAAGAACGAGAGCTGGCTGCCATTGACTCCAAGGCAGAAACAGAATAAGGATGTGAGTGCAAGGGCAGGTAATGACCAGAGGCTCTGAAGCTGAGCTCAGAGAGGGCAGGGTCTCTGGGGAACTGGCTCCTGTGCATCAGGAAACAGAAGGAGGATGTTCTGGACCTGCTGGAGTTGCCTCAAGACAGCAGGAAAAGACACAAGAGACATGCAGAGTAGACGCCAGTGGCTTTCAGCTCAGCTGCAAGGGGCGGGGTGGGGGGGGCAGAACTGGGCCATGGGAATTCAATGTAATTCCAACAAGGCCAGGCAAAGAGTAAAGTCACAGGCTTAGGAGCTTGCCTAACACCCAGGAGAAAGAGGCAGACCTTGTCCTGTAGTTATATTTGTTTGTTTGTTGTTTTTAACGAAACAGAGCTGGAGCTAGTTAACAGAAAGATTTAGGGGCTGGAATGAAAGCTCCAAAGTTGAAGTCTTTACTGCTCTTTCAGGGGACTTGAGTTCAGTTCCAGGCACCCTCCTCATGTGGCTTACACTGCCTGCAACTCCATCTCCAGGAGACCCCACGCCCTCTTCTGGCCTCTGAGCACAGGCACACACTTTTTAAAGATTTAATACAGTTTTTTTTTCTTCTTTTTGGTTTTTCAAGACAGGGTTACTCTGTGTAGCCCTGGCTGTCCTGGAACTCACTCTGAAGACCAGACTGGCCTCAAAATTCACAGGGATCTGCCTGCCTCTGCCTCCCGAGTGCTGGGATTAAAGGTGTGCGCCAACACGGTCCGGTTGGTTTAATATAGATTTAAACACAGGCATGGGCAAAGACTTGCTGAACCACCTACGCCTCGTTTTCTATGCCGGTCTATGAGTGGTGGGAAGTGCCTGGGCTCGGCAAGAGGGAACTTACTGCTGGGGACTTAGAGGGTGTCCTGGCCGCCTCCCAGAAGAGTTTGGGCATCACTGGAGTGCCAGAGCCGCTGCTGACCTCCACCTCACCGTCTCTACCTTCATCTCCGTCTCCTGTCAGGTCCTGTGAAAGGGAGACAGCTTTCCAGTGTAGCCAAGTCACACAAGCAACACAGCTAAGGAAGAGGCGAACGACGTTGAAATGCTTAAAAAAAACAACAACGAAGGGCACGTGAAAGAAAGCCAAACCTTAGTGAACAGAGAGGACACTGAGCAGACCTCCAGAACAGTTCAAAAGGAAGTGTCACGATCTGAGAAAGAGCAGCCGAAAGAGTTCAACAGCGCTGTCACCCGGGGCAACGGCAAAAACTTACAAAGCTCTGGGAGGCAGAGCCATGGTCTACCAATGAGAATATCCCTGTCTCTCCTGGCACACACCTTTAATCCCAGTGTTCAGGAAGCAGAGACCAGAGGTTCTCTACCCATTCAAGGCCAGCCTGGTCTACACAAAACTCTACACTAGCCAGGGCTACGCAGTGAGGCCCTGTTTAAAAAAAATAAAAAACAAAAAAACAAAACTATTCCTGTTAAGATATTTGTTATAGTTAACCCTTTATTCATGGTAAAATAATTTAAAACTATCTAAACAAACCACTCTGCATTTTATGAATTACATGGATATGTTTATTATTGTTGTGGTGGTGGTGATTATTACAAGCTATATGTCCTTACCCTCTTTGAACTTAGTGGACTGGGGCATCACATTCTACAGTATCTTGCTGACTTGAACCTGACTATGTGCTAAATACTTGCACTAAAAAGTGCACAGTGTGGGATGTAGAGATAACTCAGCAGTTAAGAACACTGACTGCCCTTCCAGAGGACTCAATTCCCAGCACCCACAAGGGTTACAGGCTCCTAAAGATCTGTAACCCCAGTTCTAGAGGATCCGATGCCCTATTCTGGCCTCTGAGGGTACTGCATGCACGTGATGCTGCATGCATGTGACACACAGACATACAATGCAGGCAAAACACCCATAGATATAATATATATATATATATATATAATAACAGAGAAATTCTGTTCTGAAAAAATAAAATAAGATAAATAAAATAAAAAGTGTACTGCAGCCGGGCATAGTGGAGCACATCTTTAATCTCAGAACTTAGGAGGCAGAGGCAGGCGGATCTTTGTGAGTAAGAGGCCAGCTGAGTCTATAGAGTGAGTTCCAGAACAGCCAGAGGAGCTACATAGTGAGATTCTGTCTGGAAATGCGGGGGGTATTACAAGACCAGGAAATTTTACAATCTTTTTTCCGTATATTATGTCCTGTAGTAAGATTGTCCTCTTTATTTTTTTAAGGGAGAACCCAAACACACAAACAGAAATTATATAGTCGAGTTTCCCCCATTTGACGAAATCGCAGGGGTCAGTACATCCAGCGTACAATGAATAAGCATCATCCTGGGAAAAACCTCTCCATGACTGTGGCATCTCCCCTCCCAGGAAGGTATCACTTACCCTTTTTATGAAGTGAATTGCAAATGCACTGATTAATGTCCACTTACACATCCCTGTATAGAAATTATGATTTTGTGATTACAGTAATCACAAGATTACAATACAAACAAACAATCTGTCCCTGTGAAATATTGGCAATAAATTACCTCAGTGCATAAACACTAAAAAGATTTTATGAGCGGTAACCACAGGCCCACAAATCCCCAATGGGACTGAAGGGCAAAACCCAGGCGATCAGCAAGTGGCAGGAATTGGACAAACACACAATGCTGCCTAGCAGGGGGTCCTGGCGATTTTTGCCATTCACATGTGTGAGAAGGACACAGGCCAACTGACCAAATCAGATACCTGTTAATAAAAGGACCAAGGAGCAACTCTGGCTGGGTGGTGGTGGTGGTGGCGGCGGCGGCGGCGGCGGCGGCAGCGGCGGCGGCGGCGGCAGCGGCGGCGGCGGCAGCGCACGCCTTTAATCCCAGCACTCGGGAGGCAGAGCCAGGCGGATCTCTGTGAGTTCGAGGCCAGCCTGGGCTACCAAGTAAGTTCCAGGAAAAATGCAAAGCTACACAGAGAAATCCTGTCTCAAAAAAAAAAAAAAAAAAAAAAAAAAAAGAAGAAGAAGCAACTCTGTCCTTGGCCTTAGGCTAAACCCGGCATACACAGAACGCAGACACCGAACAGTGGAAAACCCAGAGGCCTGGTCAAGGCATTAAGAACCTAACTTTTCGTTTGGCAACTGTGTGTCCTTGCTGGTGCGTTCCTTTCAAATTAGATGACCAGTCCTTTCACCAGATCAGTGTAGGCACATTTATTTCAGTGCCAGGCTCAGATTTAAGTGCTATTACTGCTAACTAGCCACAGAAAAACAATAGCAATCCCGGCCCTCTGACCCTGCAGGCCACCTCTTCAGGTGTCCCTTTTATTTTTGAGACAGTCTCACAACGAAGTCCAGGCTGCCCCCGGAATGCTGGGGTAACAGGTGTGTGCCACCTGCCTTAATTTTTCATTGTTCCTGGACATCCCCTAGGTCCCCTCAAGGGGCTTCCCACCATCCTCCAGGGGAACAGAAGCCGAGTGGAGATGCATGTTTATGGCTGTGGTTTGTCTGGACTGTCCCTGATGCCTGACAATTGGGGGAAAACTAACAAGAGAATGATAAAACGAGGAGGGAAAGTCATGATGGAACTATAACTCAGCACGTACCTTTAATCTCAACACTTGGGAGGCAGAGGCTGGTGGATCTCTGAGTTCGAGACCAGCCTGGTCTACAAAGTGAGTTTCAGGACAGCCAAGACTACACAGAGAAATCTTGTCTCAAAAAAAAAGTGCAAAAAAAACATGTGAAAAAAATTTTTTTTACCAGTAACAAAGCTGAGCTTCTAAATAAAAACTAGATATAACTAGCTTGGGGTTTAATTTTTGCAGCTCTTTATGTACTCAGGTTACCAAACTCCTGCCTAAAATCTGGTGGCAATGGTTTTCTCCCATTCTGTAGGCTGTCTGTTTCCTTTGCTGTGCTTGAAAGGTTTTTTTATATTCATTTATTTTTACTTCATGTGCACTGGTGTTTTGCTTGCATGTATGTCTATGTGAGGGTGTCGGATCCCCTGGAACTGGAGTTACACACAGTTGTGACCTGCCATGTGGGTGCTGGGAATTGAACCTGGGTTCTCTAAAAGAGTAGTCAGTGCTCTTAACCATTGAGCAATCTCTCCAGCCTTGCCGTGCAGAAATTTTTGACTTCATGTGACTGTGTCTCTTTATTCTTGGGACTATTTCTGATGCTACTGGAAGCCTGTTCAGAAAGTCCCCGTCCAATACCTCTGTGTTGAACTATATTCTGTATGTTTCCCACTAGCACTTTGAGCATTTCAGGTTTTTTTTTTTTTTTTTTTTTTTTTTGGTTTTTCGAGACAGGGTTTCTCTGTGTAGCTTTGCGCCTTATCCTGGAACTCGCTTTGGAGACCAGGCTGGCCTCGAACTCACAGAGATCCGCCTGGCTCTGCCTCCCGAGTGCTGGGATTAAAGGCGTGCGCCACCACCGCCCGGCTGCATTTCAGGTTTTAAATTAAGGTCTTTGATCCACTTTGAATTGATTTTTTTACAGGGTAAGAAATATGAATCTCATTTTACTCCTCCACAGGTATGTCTTAGACTTTTTATTGCTGTGACAAGACACCATGACCAGGGCAGCTTATAAAAGAAAGCATGTCATTGGACTCATGGTTCCAGAGGGTTAGAGTCCTTGATGGCAGAAAAAAGACATAATGGCAGGAACAGCAGAAAGCTCACATCTTGATCCACAAATTGGAGCTAGAGAGAGCACACTGGGAGTGGCAAGAGCTTTGGAAACCTCAAAACCCACTCCCAGTGACACACTTCTTCCAATAAGGCCACACCTCCTAATCCTTCCCAAGCAGTTCCATTATCTGGGGACCAAGTATTCAAACATATGTACTGCAAGCCACAAAAAATATGTGAAGTAGGAATTCAGCTGATTATGACAAAGCTATACCTGGAGGAGTTAAGAACACTTCCAGAGGATGAGACCAAGGCTCGAGGAGTCTTGGTGATATTGGCTTTTGATTATTAGCCACTTCCTGCTATGAATTTCTCATGTGCTATTGTAGCTTTTCTATCATTCATTGGACACAATTTCCCCTCTACTAAAGAATATTTAGATAACCTTCTGTGCAGTAATGCAGCCAGGATCCCTAATTTCAGACCTTTTTGTAATTATCAGCAGCAGCAGCATCCAGCCAGGCCCATCCCCTGGATAAAGTATACAAGATACAAAAGTATCTTATCTGAGATACCTCACAGATTCTCTAAGAACAGACTTAAGCATCCAGACTACCTTGCTGTGGGATGTTCTGTATGGCAAATGTATTACTGATTGGTCAATAAATAAAACACTGATTGGCCAGTGGCTAGGCAGGAAGTATAGGCGGGACAAGGAGGAGAATAAAGCTGGGAAGTGGAAGGCTGAGTCAGAGAGACGCTGCCAGCTGCCACGATGACAAACAGCATGTGAAGATGCTGGTAAGCCACGAGCCATGTGGCAAGGTATAGATTAATGGAAATGTATTAATTTAAGTTGTAAGAACAGTTAGCAAGAAGCCTGCCACGGCCATACAGTTTGTAAGCAATATAAGTCTCCGTGTTTGCTTGGTTGGGTCTGAGAGGCTGTGGGACTGGCAGGTGAGAGAGATTTGTCCAGACTGTGGGCCAGGCAGGAAAACTCAAGCTACACTATCTGTTTGAGAAGGCCTGGCGGATGTGCTAATTAAGCTTAGCTTTCTCCTTTTCCAAATAGTTTTGGTGCCTGTATTGAATCTCGCTCTGTAGACCAGGCTGGCCTCAAACTCACAGAGATCCACCTGGCTCTGCCTCTCGAGTGCTGGGGTTAAAGGCGTGAGCCACCGCCCGGCCCTATGAAGGCCACTCTTATTCAGATGACTATAAGTTGGATACCCAGTTTTGCCAGCACCATTTGTCAAATAGGTTATCCTTTTGTGAGGGTATGTTTTTGACATCTGTTAAAAATTAGGTGGTCATATGCCGGGCGGTGGTGGCGCACGCCTTTAATCCCAGCACTCGGGAGGCAGAGCCAGGCGGATCTCTGTGAGTTCGAGGCCAGCCTGGTCTCCAAAGCGAGTTCCAGGAAAGGCGCAAAGCTACACAGAGAAACCCTGTCTCGAAAAAGCAAAAAAAAAAAAATTAGGTGGTCATACCTGTGTGAGTTTACCTCTGGGCCCTCTATTTAGCTCTAATGAGCTCCAGGTCCATTCATACAGTATCTGCCATGCATAACTCAGTGACCTAATCTGAAGTGGAGCATTGTGATACCTCCAACAGTGTTCTTTCTGCTCAGGATCTATTCAGTTTTTTGTCATCCTTTGTATTTCCATATGAGTTTTTAATTGCTTTTTTCTAGTTATCTGGAAAATGTCATTGGAACTTTGTTGCGGAATATTCCTTTACACTGTGTGAAGATGTGTCACTGTGACTAGTTTAATAAAGAGCTGAATGGCCAATAGCTAGTGAGGAAGAGCTTAGGTGGGACTTCCGGGGAGAGAGAGAACTCAGGGAGGAAGAAGGCGGAGTCACCAGCCATACTCGAGGAAGTGCCATGAGCAGTACAGAGATGAGGTAATGAGCCACGAGGCAGAACATAGATTAAAATAAATGGGTTAATTTAAGTTATAAGAGCTGGTAGGACAAGCCTAAGCCAAGGGCAAGCTTTCATAGTTAATAAGTCTCTGTGTCATTTTGGGGGAGTTGATGGGACAAAGAAAGACTCGTTACAGAACTTTGACGAGGATGGTATCAAATCTGTAAATTATTTGTGTATGTAGAGCCATTTTCATAATATTAATTCTATTAATCCAAGACCGTGGAAGGTCTTTTTATCATCTAGTTTCATCCTTAATTTCTTTTTTCAATGTCTTTAAGTTTTCATTATAGAAGTCTTTCATTTTCTTGGTTAGGTTCATTCCTAAGTATTTTATGTTTGGGGGTTTCTTTGGTTTGGGTCTTTTGTTTGTTTATGATGTATCTTGTTTTTTGAGATAAGAATAGAGGGCTTTAAAAACCAAAATTTAAGGACTGGGATATAGTCCCAGGTTAAACCATGTGTGAGGCTGTGACTTGATTCTCAGCTAGGAAACAAAAAGTCAGGTGTGGCGACATGACTGTAGTCCTGGTCTGCTCAGAGGTCTCCAGGCCCAGCAGGGTTACCCAGACAGATCCTGTCTCAACATGAAACAAAACAAGACAAAACGAAAAGTCCAAAGATGGTATGACCATGTTAGAATAAGTGAAGTTTGCTGTATTAACTTATCAACAATATTGATAAATTAAGAACTAATTTCAGAACACACAAGAAGGACCCAATAACTCAAAACTTTCTAGCTTAATAATGAGTGAAGATTTTAATTTAACCTCCAGATTTCACATTTTTTGAGCCTCAGGATACCCATATATTGAAAGTGAAAAGAAATGCCCAGAACCCCGGAAAGGAGGAGACGGTACCTGAATGTCTGCAATCGTGCTGGAGACCTTCCTCTTGGATGGTCGTGAGCTTGCTCTGCAGTCTATGGAGGACAGAAGCAAAGTACACATTCAGAGGAAGGGGCGGCAGGCTCCTTGCTGACAGGCCTCCTCTAGTCTCTCCCCTAAACCAGAGACCATGCCGTGTCCCTGTCTCCTCTGTGTACCCATAAAGCGACAGGGCACGGGCTCATGCCTTCCTCCCTACAAGCTAAGTAGTAACATTTGGGGTCCTAGTATGGAAGGGAGGCATCCAGTTCCTTCAAGAAAGTCACTGCCAGGCAGTGGTGGTGGTGCATGCCATTAATCCCAGAACTCGGGAGGCAGAGCCAGGTGGATCTCTGTGAGTTACAGAGCAAGATTCAGTACAGGCACCAAAACTACACAAAGAAATCCTGTCTCGAAAACAAACAAACACACACACAAAAAAAAAAAAAATCAAGCAAACAAAAAGAAAGAAAGGAAGGAATGACAGAAGGAAGGAAGGAAGGAAGGAAGGAAGGAAGGAAGGAAGGAAGGAAGGAAGGAAGGAAGGAAGGAAGGAAGAAGCTGGGCGGTGGTGGCGCATGCCTTTAATCCCAGCACTCAGGAGGCAGAGGCAGGCGGATCTCTGTGAGTCCCCCAGCCTGGGCTACATAGTGAGTTCCAGGAAAGGCACCAAAGCAACACAGAGAAACCCTGTCTGGGAAAAAATAAAAAATAAAAAAGAAGAAAGAAAGGAAAGAAGAAACTACCAGGACAGTTTCTGACAGGGGATGCATTTCAAGTATTTCTATGTGGTCAAGTGGCTACAGGGGTGAACAAGGAAAGTGGCCACTTTTGCCCTTACAGAAAGTTCTGATGGCACCACAGGTCTCAAGGACAGGAATGGACAACACAAAAGGCTTCACACAGTGGGGGCTGAATTCCAGGTGTTCTGGGAGGTGCTCAGAGGAAGGGGCAGTAGGAAGCACCTCTCATCCATGATGATGCCAAAGTTAGCACAGCCAGAGGACCCACGATCCAGTCCACGCTGAGACCAGCCCTACCAGGAATGGCAAAGTAAGGGAACCGCCATCTTGGGTGCTCTTGCTCAGAGTCCCAAGGAGAAGAAAGAGGCAGGAGGCTGTGGGCAGAGACAAGACAGAGCTTTGATGTTGCCTGTGTCCTGTGAGTAGACCAGTCCCCATTTAAGGAGCCATGTGAGGGTGCTCAGAATCCCCATAGCTTCTTCACGAGCCAGGGAGGAGCTTTTGTCCCAGCCAAGGTGTGCAGCTGTATTGTTGTGTCAGAATATAATCCCACCCCAGCTCCTCCCAGCCCACCTACCTCTGCTCTCCACCGGGCAGACTGCCTCCAAGACGTGGGTCAAGGGAACATTGTTAGTGTCTGAGGACTGGTCACTGCTGGTCCCATTGATGATGACACAGTCCTCACATCCACTGACACCCTCTTCATCCTTGAGGTATCTACCCTCTCCCTCCATTGCTGTCTGTGGGAGAAGGCCAGAATGGATAGGAAGGAAGGAGACAGGTAACATTGGGCTCCTGAACCCTATCCCAGGTCCCTCATCAAACTCAGAGGCTCGGGGTTTGGTTCCATGTACCCAGTAGCCCAGAAGGCTCAGATGCCAGCACTCAGAGCTGGGGTCTGAGACGTTAACTGCTGTATGACAACTCTTCAAACAACATCATTCAAGGCATGCTTGCCCCAGACACCCTAGGTTCCCATCTGTCCCTGGCCCTTTCTCCCTGCTCAGCTTCTGCAGAGCCTCAAGAAGCCAGTGCACTCTTTTCCTCATGACCCCTTTGTTTGCTCTGTCTCCAGGTCTCCTTCCCTCTGACCCTCCTCTCAGACAGCCTTCTCTCCTCTCCATGGCAGCAGAAGCCCCACCCCAGCCCATCCTCTGGGGCCCATTGGTCAGTTGGCCTGTCACTCATTCCCTCCCTCATCAGCTGGGGGTGAACCCCAAGTTCTGAAGGGAAGGAAGGATACAGGGAAGGCGGTGGCAAAGGGCTGTGGCAGTCATGGGGAGTGACAGCCTGACCTGTTGTGGCCCCACTCCACCTCCAGGACTTGGTCTTCCCATTGCTGTCTCTCTAGTAAGCCAGCTGGGACAGTGAGTCAGGTCCTCACTGATGGGTCCCTAGGCTTGTGTGACCTCTGCCCTGGCTCACACAACATTGTGGGCACCGATTGGGCACACACACACACACACACACACACACACACACACACACACACACACACGAAACTGCCCCTTTATCTGGAGGGCTGCAATCCTATTTTGGAGAAATAGAAAAAAGATATACCAGGTAAGCAGCGCTCAAGGATTCAACACCAAGGGCAACTGGACCCTCATATGCGATGGTAACACTCAGGGTTTGTCTCAAAGCAAAAAAAAAAAAAAAAGACATGCAAATGTTAGGTGTAGCTAAGTCTTACAACATGTGCATGGCAAGACAATAGATTCAGTTCTTAGCATTTAAAAAAAAATGTTAGGTCAGAAGACTATAACAGGAGCTGGAGAGATGGCTCAGTGGTTAAGAGCACTGGCTGCTCTTCCAGAGGACCTGGGTTCAATCCCCAGCACCCACATGGCAGGTCACAACTGTCTGTAACTCCAGTTCCAAGGGACCCAACATCCCCCACACAGACATACATGCAGGCAAAATACCAATGCACATAAGATAAAGAACAAATCATTAAAAAAAAAAAAATGTTAGGCCAGGCAGTGGTGGTGCACGCCTTTAATCCCAGCACTCAGGAGGCAGAGCCCGGTGGATCTCTGTGAGTTCGAGGCCAGCTTGGTCTACAGAGCGAGATCCAGGACAGGCACCAAAACTACACAGAGGAACCCTGTCTCAAAAAAAAAAAAAAAAAAAAAAATGTTGGAGTTGGGCTGGGGAGATGGCTCAGAGGTTAAGAGCACTGGCTGTTCTTCCAAAGGTCCTGAGTTCAATTCCCAGCAACCACATGGTGGCTCACAACCATCTATCATGAGATCTGGTGCCCTCTTCTGGCCTGCAGGGATACATGCAGGCAGAACACTGTACACATAATTAATAAATAAATCTTTTAAAAAAAGAAAAATGTTAGAGTTAGCCACCACAACAAAACAAACCACACAAGCAACCCATTGATGTACACATTTGTCACTTAGGAGGTGGAGGCTCCAGTTTCTGCTGCTGAAGACAGTCTGGACCACTCAGGAAAGCCTGTCTTTCACTCAAAAGTTAAATAAAACTATCTGAAAAGTTGGCCCAGGATTGGGTATAGACAAGGCTAACACTCAGGAAATGAGACCTAAAAGTCTCTGTTTGAGGCAGGGTCTACGCCCATAGCTTAGGCTTCCGGGAACTCACATTAAACACACTGCGGGCCTCCGAACTGAACCTCCCAAAAGCTCCAATTACACACCTGAGCCATCTTTCCTGCCTTGCCTTTGCTTTTAAAATCCATGTTGAGTTTGCAAAAATTAAGCCAAGTCAAAAGAGTATTATAAAAAAAAAAAACGAAAAACAAAAAAAACCCAGTATAATGATCTACAACAGTGTTTCTCAACCGGTGATTCGTAAACCCCTTGTGTGTCAAAGAACCCTTTCACAGGGTGCGTCTAAGACCATCGGAAAACACGGACATTTATTACGATGCATAACAGTAGCAAAATTACAATTCTGAAGTAGCAACGAAAATAATTTTCTGGTTGGGGGGTCACCACAACATGAGGAACTGCAGTAAAGGGTCGCAGCGTTAGGAAGGTTGAGAACCACTGTCTACAAGAACTGCTCAAACAAGTTACCAATCACCATCACAGAAAAAGAGACTCAATGTTTTAAGTAAGTTTACAATTCTGTGTTGGATTGCACTCAGAGCTACCAGTCTCCGTGGGCAGTAGGTTGCCCAGGCCTGAGCAGGAAAAGGTTCCAAAGTACCATCTTTTCACTTCATGAGGCCCAAGGTGGTCACTCTGAACTTTGCCTAGAGAAAGTTTACTACTGAGTAGCTGCTATCTAGCTCCAGTTTTCTCCTTGCTTCTGTCCCATCCACACACTCACCAGAAAAAGGCTATCCTCAGAGAACCTTCTCGAAGCACTTTAGCTGCCTGGGGATGCTGTAAGCTTCGCATCCACCAGGGGGCGCTATGTAGCACAGCCCTGGACAATCCATAGACCCAGAGATGCTAGGTAACAAGGAGGGCTGTAGGAGGAATGCATGGATCTCCCTGGGAAGAGGAAATAGAATAGATTTTGTGAGTGGACTCCTGGCAGGTGGAGGTGCGAACCGGAGGATCAGGTTGGGGAGGGAGGGACACAGGGAGAGAGTATGGGGAAAGGCGAATCGTGCGTCAGGCCGCAGGCAAACCTGTGGGCATTCTCTTAGCGATTGACGGTGGAAGGCCCAGCCCATTGTGGGTGGTGTCCTCCCTGGGTTGGTGGTCCTGGGTTCTATAAGAAAGCAGGCTGAGCAAGGCATGGGGAGCAAGCTAATAAGCAGCAATCCTCTGTGGCCTCTGCATCAGCTCCTGCCTCCAGATTCTGCGCTGTTTGAGTTCCTGTCCTGACTTCTTTCAGCAATGGACTTTGAATGTGGAAGTGTAAGCCAAATACACCCTTTTCTCCCCAACTTGCTTTTGGTCATGGTGTTTCATCGCGGCAATAGTCACCCTGACTAAGACCCTGGCTGATTAATCCGCACATTAAAGATCTGTTGTTCTTACACAGACAAACAGAAGACTCCTCTGCCCAACATGGCCCACAGTGCTGGGCCTTGTTTCTCAACACAAGGACTCTCTTGGCTCCCCACAGACTAGGGAAGTGTCTGATCCAGTCCCATCAGCAAGGCACCATGACTTGGTAGAACAAACTAGCTGACTGTGGCCAGTTCCTGAGGCCAGAGAGGCAGACTTTCAGGAAAGCTGCTGGACTGTGTTCAGAAGGGGCATTTCCCCCCAGACCACATCAGTGTCACTAAGTAATCTGAGTGGCCTGCCGTGAGTGGGAGGCTGAACCCTAGTGGGATGCTTGAGGATTCACTCCCTCAAGGCACACCGTGAGGGGGAGGCATGCAGTCAGGAGCTGGGGTGGAGTCGGAGGCCTAAAGCAAGGACATGCATGACCTCATGCAGGGTCGGTGGTGGGTTCTCACACAGCCTTGGACTTCAGTCCCTCAGAAGGGCCCTAACTGGGTCACCAGAAGCCAGACAGGAGTGTGCCCTCTTCCTACATGATTCCAAGCAGACCTGCTGCCCAGAGCTGACAATGATTAACTACCTCAGACCTTCCCCTAGGGCATGAGCAGTGCCTAGGAAGCCAGTGTCTGACGGGTGGGCAGCATACCTTCCCAAAAGCACATCAGTATCCCACAAAACTCCTGCCTGGACCCACAGCCAGGGCCTGGAAATGAGCCCTGTCATTACTGCCCATTACCTGGGTGCCCGGGGATGAACGGTACAGGGGACTGTGCCTCCTTCACAAAGCACAACTCAGAGTCATATCAGAAACTCTTTTGTTGTTTTGGCTTTTTGAGACAGGGTCTCACATGATCAGGCTGGCTTTGAACACACAGCAATCCTCCTGCTTCAGCTTCCACAGTGGTGAGATTATACATATGAGCCTGTTTCATTAAAAAAAAATTCTTGCCGGGCGGTGGTGGCGCACGCCTTTAATCCCAGCACTCGGGAGGCAGAGCCAGGTGGATCTCTGTGAGTTCGAGGCCAGCCTGGGCTACCAAGTGAGTCCCAGGAAAGGCGCAAAGCTACACAGAGAAACCCTGTCTCGAAAAACCAAAAAAAAAAAAAAACAAAAATTCTTAGCTGGGCGTGGTGGCACATGCTTTTGTTCCCAGCACTCAGGAGGCAGAAGCAGGCAGGTCACAGTAAGTTCAAGGCCAGTCTGATGTGCATAGAAAGTTCCAGGTGAGCCAGGGCTACATAGTGTGACCCTGTCTCAAAAAACAAACAAACAAACAAATATAAATTATTTTTCTCCAAGTTTGAGAGATAGTTTCTGAGTTGGGCTAGCCTGGGCTGCGTAGTGACAGCCTGCTTTGTGAAATTCTCTATTTTATTAGCTATTGTCACTGCCTTGCAGCCTCTAATATGCAGGTTCTGTGGCCATGACTAAAATCTGCCTAAAACAGTTCCTATCCGCTATCCACATTCTACCAACAGGCCCAACAAGTCCAATTCCTATGACTCAGGATAAAAAAAAAAAAAAAAGGCAGGGAACATTATGGAAACACTGAAAGAGAAGGGAGCCCCTCACCCAAGAGTCCAGGTGAAGTCACTGGCCAACTGAACATCTAGAATTCCAACACAATTAACATTTGTTTAAGGCCTTTCTCTGTCCCCAGCTATAAAACTACAATCTGCTAAGAATCTCACCAGAAAACCCACTTACGGGGAAAAGATACATCCTAGCCGCTTGAACAATCCTAACAGCTCCTGAGCTTTTTATCAGATTACAATTCTGAGACCACTTCCTGTTGCCTGTGGGTCAACATGTAGGACTCTCAGCTCCTTCTCCAGCACCATGTCTGCCTGCACACCACCATGTTACTCAATGAACTAAACCTCTGAAAATGTAAGCCACCTCAACTAAATGTTTTTCCTTAAAAGAAAAAAAAAAAAAAGAATTCCATCCCAGTCACTCTGGAGCCATTTTATAATCCCATTTTTCAGAAAGAGAAGAAAAAAAATGGTGTCTTAGCAACCTTTTGAAATTAACTTGACAGCCACAAAAATGGTATATATGGCTGATGCTAAGACATGTAATGACTGCTCTCCCTTTGAAGACCACACCACACCTGGGTGTCTTACCTTAGCCTGAGTTTCTTCCTCTAGATGTCTTGCTTAAATCTACATTTAAACGTTTTTTAATAAGTAGTTCTCTTTTTAAATTTGTATATATTGTGGTGGTTTGAACAGGAATGGCCCCCATAGGTTCATATAATTGAATGCAAGTCACCAGGGAGTGGAATTGTTTGAAAGGATTAGAAAGATTAGGAGGTGAGGCCTTGTTGGTGGAAGTGTGCCAAAGTGGGGTTGGCCTTTGAGGTTTCAAAAGTCCAGGTCAGGCCCAGCCTCTCTCTTGCTCTCTGCCTGTTGCCTGCAGATCAGGATGTGAAGCTCTCAGCTACTGCTCTAGCGCCACATCTTTCTGCTCCCCACCATGATGATAATGGACTAACCCTCTGAAACTGCAAGCCAGCCCTCAATTAAATGCTTTCTTATATAAGAGTTGCCTTGGTCATGGTGTCTCTTCACAGCAATAGGACAGTGACTAAGGGGTGTGTGTGTGTGTGTGTGTGTGTGTGTGTGTGTGTGTGTGTGTGTGCATGTTATATGTGTATGTATACACTTATACCACAGTATTCACGAGGAGGGCAAATGCCATCTGGCTGGAGTAAGTTCTTGGCTTCTACCATGTGGATCTCTGTGGAGCCAAGTGCCTCCCCCCCTCCCCCCCCCCCAGCCATTTTTTCAGCCCTGTGATTCTTTATTGAGAAATTGACATTTATGGTTTCTGGCACAATTTTATATTTTTTCCTGAGCATTTTTCTATTTTTAATAAACACCCCAACTCTGTTTCATGCTGGCCTGTTCTAGAATTCTTTTCTGTGTTGAAGCTTCAAATCTTGGGTTGGCCTAAGTCACTGGGGAGAACAGTGTGGAGTTGTGCCTCTGTTCCAGTCACTGGTATCATCCTTGAATGTGCTGCTGCTGTTCCTGTAGCCTGGACAGCCTCCCTGTCACAACCACCACTGTAGCCACAGGCCTCTTTATTGCCCAGACTTCAAAGCCAGGACGGGTTCTCTCCTGGGTCTCTCTTCCAGGATCTCCAAGAGGATGGGCCTGAGTAATTAATGCCTAGCTGAAGGAGGCCTTGGGGTTCAATTCCAGCACTAAAAACTGATTCCTCAACCTATGACAACAGAAATATAAATCCCCCACCTGATAATAAGGTAGGTTTTTTTTTTTGAGAGCTTACAATGTACCACCCGCTACTAGGTGTTTCACCTAGTTAATTTTATAGTAACCCATTTAATCCTTAATTGCAGATGCTACTGTTTTGGTGGTGGTGGTGATTTTGTTTGTCATTTGGGCTAGGTGCTGTTTTAAAAATAACAAATGGTGTCGGTTACCATGCAGAAAGGTCACAAGCCATGACAAAGCCCAGTATCAGAGCTTTATTAGTGGCGGCAGTGGGGGGGGGAGGGAGAGGACACAAAAGAAGCAGGCCTGGGGAAGAAGCCCAGAGAGCAGAGAGAGAGAGAGAACAGAGAAGAGACAGTAGGGGAGGAGAGGACAGAGAACAGAGAGGAGGAGTCTGTGTCTGGCTTTTTTAAGGATTCCCATGCATGTGCACAGGTGGGCTTACAGAGCTACGCCATGCATGCGCTGATTGCGTGAGCACGCCATGAGCACATAATCATGCAGCGCGCAGAGCGCATTGATGATGTAAGACCCCTTGCTTAGCTGCTAAACTGCACACGTGTCCATGCAGCTGGAGGAGCAGCAGTATCCTACCATTCCAGACTTTTGGCTTATTATAAAAAAGTGGGTGAACAGGAACAGGGGCATGGTTTCTCCTGGAAAAACTGCTTCCAGCTGACTTGGTGGGCGTCAGCTGACTCTTGGGGGCGGGGGTAGGAAGGAGGCTTCTGACAGGCATCCTGGGGTGATGGGCTGTCGTCTGCTGCCTCGGAGCTGTTCATCTTTCTCGGCTAGGCACTCTGGCTGCTTGTGTCTGACAGGATGCTGGTGAGACTGAGAAAAGCTTAGAAAAAAATTATTATTTTTAGTTTTTCCTCTGGGGGGTGATAGAGGGGGTCCCAAGACCAGGAAAATTCGGGTTTGGCACTTATCTGAAGTAGATCCAACCTGTCCAGATGGATTTAAGCTGGTTTCTGGAGCTTAGAAAAAAAAATTTGAACATATTAAGAAGCAGCCATGAGAAAAATTAAAGGCTTGGGCTGCTGACCATTGTAGTGTTTGGTACTCTGCTTATATTGGTTAGTGTTAATGAGAGAGAGAGAGAGAGAGAGAGAGAGATTGGAACATGTCTTTATTTTTTACCTGAGATAAGCCCTATCAGATACAGATTATTTTAAGGCACCTGTTTCCTTTATTAGTTTAGCATCCAGGAGACACGGGTGATCAATTGTTAAGAGCATTTAACAATAATAGATGGTTATATTAAAGTCTGGGGTTTTTTGTTGTTTTTTTGCAGAGCCCAGACCCTTTTTGGTCTGGGGGCGTAAATACCTTTTAACTGTTACTGTTCCTTACCACCTGGGTATATCTGATGATCCTTGGACTCCAGCTCTATGGTGATCCTGTAACAATTAGCTGAGTAGTTAATTAGAAGAGGGAACCTTGAAGAGAAAAGCTTGTGGGGTGAGACCTCATTCTTCTGGAATTGGTGACAAGGTAGTGGATCCTGATGTCCTCTGGAACTTGAGAGAGAGCAGGGCCCTGTCTGTGTCACTGTGCATGAGGAGGAGAAGCACTGCTGACCAGTCTGGAGTGAGGCACATGGATCGAGTAAATGAAATGAAAGCTCCTACCTTAGCTGGAAAATCTCTTCCCATTAATTAACCCTGAAAGTACAATCAAGTCTGGTGAGGTGGGTAAGGCTGTTCCCCTATCCCAACAATAGGAAAATGAGGACTGGTGGGACCCCAAAATTCCCTCAGGACTGATGAAGTGGCTTGGTGTCCAACAGGAAAGAAATGGATCGCCCCATGCTGCATCCTGGGTTCCCTGTGAGGATCTTGATAGCATAAGGGGCTGATTTTGATCCTTTCCTTCTGGTATCCCACCATGACAGCCATAGGAAACGGCAAACTAGCACCTCAATCTCATCCTCTCTTGAATCAAACCTACTTGCCAAGTCCCACTTAAATTAAGCAAGTTCCTTCTGGGCAGTCAACTTAGCCTAGGCACACCATTGGCCATGTAAAAATTCTTCCCTGTGTACTCAGGAACAATGCCTTCTCTAGCCTTTCAGCCATTTCCAGGGTCGTCCCCCCCAGAGTGGGCACAAATGTCTCTTTAGAATATGTTCATTCCTGTCAAGATGGCTACAACATGCTTGTGGTTTGAAACAAACATAAAAAGAATACAAAGGGCTGGAGATATAATTAAGTGGTAGAATGCTTGGCGAGCATGCACGAGGCCTGAGCTCAATCTTTAACAATGCATAAAACTGGGCATGGTGGTTGTCTTAGAGTTTTATTGGGGTGAAGAGACACCAAGAGCATAACAATTTTTTTAAAAATCATTTATTATGTTTACAGTGTTATCTGCATGCCAGAAGAGGGTACTAGATCTCATTACAGATGGTTGTGAGCCACCAAGTGATTACTGGGAATTGAACTCAGCACCTCTGGAAGAACAGCCTGTGCTCTTGACCTGTGAGCCATCTCTCCAGCCTCCCGCAGCAACTCTTATAAAACACTTCATTGTTCAGAGTTTAGTACATTACTGCCATGATGCAGGAGGAGCTGAGTGTCATGATATATTGTGTATCAAAGATTGCCTGAGAATCAAAGGACAGCCACTTGTTTAAACATAGAGGCCAGGCAGTTGTGGCACACACCTTTAATCCTAGCATTCGGGAGGCAGAGACCCATCTGGATCTCTATGAGTTCAAAGCCACCATGGACTACATTAGACTCAGTCTAGGAGAGCAACAGAGCCAGGTAGTGGTGGCACACACCTTTAATCCCAGCACTTGAGATCTCATGCTTTTGCTACCAGTATTGGGGAAACAGACAAGTCATTAATTCCATCACTAGGAAGGAAGTGAAATGGCTGTGCAGCGAAAGGCATATAAGGCATGAGGAAACAGGAAGTAGACTGAGGACTCAGAGGTTTTCAGTCTCAGGATTCATGGCAACGGGATCAGTTGAGGAGTTGGCAAGGTGAGAAGTAGCTATGGCTCGTTTCCTCAGACCTTTCAGCATTTACCCCAATATTTGACTCTGGGTTTTTATTATAATACTATTTAGGGCCAGGTGGTGGTGGCGTGAGGCTTTAAGACTTTAATCCCAGCACTCAAGAGGCAGAGCCAGGTGGATCTCTGAGTTCGAGGCTAACCTGGTCTACAGAGCCAGCTCCAGGACAGGCACCAAAACTACACAGAGAAACACTGTCTTGAAAAAGACCAAAAAAATTAAAAAATAAACAGTAAGTGCTTAACTGCTGGGCAATTTCTCCAGCCACATTAAATTTATCCTTTAAAAAAAAATACGTGTGGGTATGTTCCCTGGATGGATGCCCCTACATAACGTGAGTACCTGCAGAGTCCAGAAACCTGCAATTGGATTCCCTGGGATTGGAGTTGTTATGGGGGTGTTGGCACCCAAACACTGGCGCTCTGGAAGAGTAATGCACTATTCAGCCATTGCTTTAGCTTGTGGGGTGTTTTTGGTTTTTTTTTTTTTTTTTTTTTTTTTTTTTTCCGAGACAGGGTTTCTCTGTGTAGCTTTGCGCCTCTCCTGGAACTCACTTGGTAGCCCAGACTGGCCTCGAACTCACAGAGATCCGCCTGGCTCTGCCTCCCCAGTGCTGGGATTAAAGGCGTGCGCCACCACCGCCTGGCCTTGTTTTTGGTTTTTGGCTGTCCTGGAACTTTGTGGATCAGGCTAGCCTCAAACTCAGAGATCCACCTACCTCTACCTCCCAAGTGCTGGGATAAAAGGCGTGACCACCACCTGGCTTTTTTTTTTTTTTTTTTTGTCCTCCCTAAATATGATACCTGTAGCTGGAGTTTTCTCCTGTTCTGCCTGGCCTGTGGTCAAGACCAGATACCCAAGCAATAACGTTCTGCAAAATGAGTAGAACTAATGAGCATCTTAAGTTAAAGGTACCAAAACTTTTCACTTGGTCAATTATTACAATTAATTCCATGTTTAACAATCAACAGGAATTTAAATTGGCCACTAAACTAACTTTCAGGATAATTATGGTAACTAACCAAGAATGCTGTAAGTAGGGATATTTATTTTTGTTATGATTTTCAATGTAGCCCAGGCTGGCCTAGAACTCACATGGATGTACCTGATCTGGCATGAAATGATGGGATTAAAGACTTGGATAGCAAAACCTGGAGGTGACCAAGCTCCACGACGTAGAGAGCACAGCCATCCCTGTGCATGTCAGCACACACAAGCAGATGAACACACACAAGATTAGAGAAATACAATTTTAATCAAACAGAAAGGAAAATTCTAGGCATCTGTTAGCTTTCTGCCTAAAACTTAAAAAACAGGAGACAAAACTGTTGAAACAAGGCAGTTTCCCCACACTTGTGACACTGCTCCATTACCAAAATAAAAAAAAAATAAAAAAAACTTTTATGAAAATGTTAACCATGAAAATAGAAGTCTGGGAGTCATAAAAAGTGTATAAAAAGCCGCCAAATGTGTCAAGGTTGTCCTTTTTCTACAAAATAGCACCAGTAATCAGTAAAAGGTGTTAAAAACCATTGAGATAGCATTTCTGAAATGCAGCTTTTCTCATCTCCAGTGATGCCCCTAAAAAAGAATGCCCCTTAAAAACACAATGTATCATGGGGTAAAACGGTTTTAAAAATCTCCAGAAGATCCAAGTTTCTCACTGTGGTTTCCCCATCATCTCTTAGATAGGGAAAAAGATGTGCCTCTGGCCCTAGCTTCTCATCAAGTATTAGAGGATCATACTTATCTGGAGACCTGAGCTGGTGGGGGAGGAGGTCCCATCATTTGGAGAGTGGGAGGGGGAAATAGTTTAGCTAAACTCCCTCCTTCATGTCCCTCACACATGGAAGAGGGGCCACCCCCCTCCCTGAGCTCAAAACATTCTATTCCATTCTTCTTGAGGATTAGCTACATGGGCTCCTGCCCAGGGAATCTTGGGGGAAATAGCCCTGAATGTGATGATGACATCATCCCTGCTGACATCATCATCATACTGGGAAATGCTACAAGACCAAAAGGACTCCAGCCCTTGCACCAAAGCAAGGGGGGGAAGGTGCCAGTAAGACTTAAGTCATAAACCTTTTCATCTTCTACTATCCCTAGGGAAAATCAAAAAACAAAAAACAAAAACATTTCTGGCCCCTTGACCTTGTTCATCTGAGCCCACATTGGCACTAGCATGCTCTAGTAAATAAATGTGGAGCACAGGTTATTTAAAAACAAAACCTGAAGTGATTTTGCAGCATTAAACCTGAGTACTGGGAGAGCTGTCATTTTGGTATCTTAGCCATCACTTCTGACTGATTAACCCAGGAGGGGAAAAAAGCCATCTTACTATCTACTTCAAGTTTTAAAGTTTCAAGATAAGAAAACATGAGCACCATGTCGGGCTACTCTAAGCAGCCAGGTCTGAGCTGTGCACATGGAGGGAGCACCTTGGGCTCCCCTGCAAGGGCCAGGAGGCTCTGCTCCCACTGAGCAGGAGAAAGCTGAGGTACACAGTGAGGTGAGGCCCCAAACAGGTGAGCTGAGTGAGGAAGGGGAGAGGTGAGGTGCCTTCAGGGAGAGGGTGACTCTGGGGACCTGGCTCAGACCAAGAGCTCCCCAGTCCTGGGTGGAACTATTCACATGCAAAGTAGTCCTTCAAGGGGGCAAAGAGGTGTCTGATGACTGGTACACTCCAGGACCTTCCCAGCAGCTTCTGGCGGGCACCACGGCCCATGTTGGAGACATCTGTGTAGTGCGCAGGAAAGCCGAAGATCCTGGGAGAGCACAGAGAGAAAAGACACAAGGTTAGAAGGGCCCATGTCCCCGGCACACCAAGAACAGCTGTGTTCTGGAAGCCTAGGCTTAGGAAAGCTAGCCGGCTTCATTCAGGACTATTAGGCTCAAAGGAACCTTCCAGATGACCAGTTCCACTATTGGCTCAGAACACTTGCTGACAGCTGACAGTGACAGGGAAGCAGTGCTATGCATCTTTACTGGGACTGTGACCCTGTTCCTTACATTCCATGCAAGGCTGCTTCTTAAATGCCTAGTGTGAATTAACCCATGAATGACTACAGACATGTATCTAGAACCATTCTTAAATGCTTACTTAGTGTGAACTGGTCAGCCAGAAGACACATGTATTTGGCTTCCAAACAATGAGAAGTCAAGCAATTTGTTTTCAGAGAGGGAGAACAAAACAGACAAGACTTTCAGTGACAAACACAGATACCAGTTTTTCCATAGCCGCACGAGCACATGTACACACACAGCTCGCTCGCGCGTTCTCTCTCTCTTTCTCTCTCTCTGTCACAAAATATTAGAGAAGAATAATGCCAGAGCTTGCCAAAGAGACTTCCTCCCAGGGTGCTGAAGAGGATAAAGACTGACCCTCAGTACTGCAGGCTTACGACAGCTCTGAAGTTACCTGTAGGAATTCACCACCTCAGGCTCAGGCCTTGTTATTCCTGGCATCTAAACAGTATCAATCACACCTCAAGAATCACTTTAAACTTAACTTTCAAATTCCAGAACAAGCTACAGCATGGACATAATTACAGTGTTCCCAGCCCGTGGACCCATGGACCCGGGGACCTTTGTAGAAGAGGGAACTGAGGTTGTAAAGAGGTTGGTAGTACCCCGAAACTGTTTCTAGACATAACAAGCAGGTGCAGAACTCACAGTATTGTGATGGTATGCACCAGGCCTGTGCAAGTTCCCACTATAGAGTGGGGGAAGGCAGGAATCCCAGCATTAGGTAAAATCTACTGGCATTCCCGGGAATTGGAAAGTCAGTTGACGTGAACCCTGCTGGGCTTAGTACACAGCAGGGCAGAGTCCACGCTGCAAGAATAGCTGGGGAGGAGGGGGAAATAGTAATATCTAAATTGGGTGAATGGGAGTGGAGAGTGGAGAGGGTAGTGATGGACTTGAGGGAAAAGGGTAAATATGTTCAAATTTGAAAAAGAATTGTGAAAAACAATTACTTGGGCCACGGTGGTTCACATTTATCAGGCGAACATTCAGGAGGGTGAAGCACAGGCGTGCCTGGACTACACTGAGTTCTTGCTCAGCCAGGGGACCAGAAAGGAAACCAATATGCAATGAAATATGGAGCACTAACACCTTCATGAAATAGTTCATACAAACTATCTGGAAAAGAGGGAGGTGGTGGCGCACACCTTTAATCCCAGCACTCGGGAGACAGAGGCAGTGGGTCTCTGTGAGTTCAAGGCCAGCCTGGTCCACAGAGCGGGATCCAGGACAGACAGGGATACACACAGAGGGATACACACAGAGAAAACCTGCCTCAAAAGACAAAAAAGGAGGGGCGAGGGGCAGGAGGATCTATCTGTGAGTTCAAGGCCATCCTAGTCTACACAGCCAGCTCCCGGAGAGCCAGAACTCCTTAGAGAGACCCTATGTCATCCAAACAACAACAACTGAAATCAATGAGATGGTTGCTCTGCACAACAAAGGTAAGAGATTCGAAAGACTGGAGCAAGAAGGAACCCCTGGAGCGGAATTCTGGGGCAAACCAGACTTTCCATAACTTTCTCATTTAAAGCGTATTTGGGGACAGGAAAACATCAGGGCAATTCAGGAAGATGTCCACCACCCCATCCTTCTCAGCCCATTTTCCTCTTCTTGCCTTTGTTCCCACGGCTTCCCTCTCCAAGTGCAGCTCACCTTTCGAGCTCAGTACACCACAAAACATCGTCCTTGCCCTTCATGACTACAGGGAAAAGCTGGTTTTTCCCCTGTCTGATGGAGTTCGACTTGGTGGTTATTGTCTGTACTTTCTTTAACTGGAAGGGGGAAAAACATTTCGGGGTGAGCACAGAAGGCTTCCATGTGGGGTCAGCCTCAGAAGAATCCAGAGGGCAGAGGATGGAAGGCATGAGTTAGAGGTGACAGGGACAGGCACACACAGAGAGAGGACAAAGAGACGAGACTTACTTAAAGAGATTTTTTTCTGCTTCTCACAAATGCCACATAAATTTTAGCCAAAGGTGACCATGAAGAAGCACATGGGGGCCAAGACACCAGTTACTGATCAAAAGGGTCATTAAGAGCAAAAACCACCCAGACTCAGAATGGCCAACCAGAGCTTGGGCAACAGGCCTTCGCTTTTCACAGATATGGAGGAGTAGGCACTCCGAGGCCTTCCTGTGCATCTGACTTCACAGCATTGGCCACTGCTCCTTACTGCAGAGATCACCTGCAGCACAGCCTCTGGACCTCCAGCATTAACCACTACAGAGCCCGCTTGCATTTTCTTACTGAGATTATTCACCAAGAACATCTCCTACTCTGTACTTGAAGAAGAGACAGAACAATTCTGTGGGGAGAGGAAAGAGGCCCAGCACCAGGAGTCTGTGAGAGAGTGAGCAGGAGCCACGTGGATAGAGCCAAGGTCAGTTTTCCAGAAGGTGCAGCATAGACCACTCAGCATCTTACCTTTGCTGTCCTACTGAACTCCAAGCAGTCCTGCAGCTCGAGCTTATCATTCTTTGAAGCTATCACGGGCCTGGGAACAGCCAAAACCCGTTACTCTCCAACCTAGAGACCTCACAAGTCAGGCGAGGAGAGAATCTAGCTTTTTAAATAAAATTTGATTTTTTTAAATGTGTATGAGTGTTCCCCTGTGTTTATAAGAGCACCACATGCAGACATAGGCCATGAAAGTGAAAAGAACTATAATTCTCTAGAATATTGGGCATTGGGAACAGAGCAACAATGACTCTAAACTGAATAGCCAGTTCTCCAGATCCAGAATCTGATTCTAAATGTACTTTGGTAATGATCATGTCATAAACATCAAATGAAAACCACCCTGGTGAGAGCATAAGGCTGTGCCAAAATGCCTAATGACAGCCCAGTACCCATACGTATGTCTTGCTACCACTGAATGACATGCATTAAGGGGAAACCAAGTCCTGTGCAAACCAGAAAGTCTTCTTTCACTGTTATATATAGACAGCGCAATCACCTTGGTCTAGATCACCGTGGGCATCTTTACTATGAGACATAATGCTGTGGAATAATCCTCTTGTACATTGTAAAGATTTGTCACTTGAATTGGTTTAATAAAATGCTGATTGGCCAGTAGCCAGGCAGAAAGGTTAGGTAGGGCAACCAAACTTAAGAATGCTGGGAAGAGGAAGGGCAGAGTCAGGAGTTGCCAGCCAGACGCAGAGGAAGCAAGATGAGAATGATGTACTGAGAAAAGGTACCAAGCTACATGGCTAAACATAGATAAGAATTATGGGTTAATTTAAGTGTAAGAGCTAGTTGGTAATAAGCCAAGCATTTGTAATTAAGTAATGAGTCTCTGTGTAGTAATTTGGGAGTTGCTGGCTGGACAGAAAAACTCCATTTACACATACACTGGTAGAGATGAGCGCTCAGAAGGCTAGTAATTGTAAATGCCACCCTCCCATGAAAGACCTTCAGTGATTGCTCCTTCTATCTCTGACTCTGTGATTTACAAATGTGGATTCAAATATCAAGAGCTGTGTGTCAAAGCAGATACCTGTCTGCATCTGTACACAGAAGCAATGAACTACAGCCGCCCCTACCAGAGGACCCAAACACCTCAGAGATGTTGCAATGGAGGCAGTTTAGTTAAGGAAATCACACCCATCCCGGACAGCCTTCTAGCCACCCAATGAAGTATTCATGAGCCTAACACTGAGACCAAGAGAGGAGTCAGAGCAAGCCTGGATCTGTGCAGATTCAAGATCCACACAAAATTTCAACACAGGTAGTGGAGCATGGTCAAGTATAATCCCAGGGACCCAAGAGTGGATGATGAAGACCAACATAAAGCTTTCAGGTGTTCATAGCACACACAGGCTCATACAGGCACACACATAAGTATAATTTAAAAAAAAAAAAAAGACTGCATCATGGATGATAAACCAGCAGGTATTAGTTAGTGCAGTCTGTATCTGCCTAGACCTCAAATGCTCAGTGTATCAAACTAGACTTCTCTTGTTAACCAACATGTTGACTGCCATGTAACAAGTCTCCAGTGGTTGACATCCTCTTGGATAGAGAATAATCACCACCACTTCATTTACATCTTTCTGTCTTCTTCCTCTTTGCCTCCCACTAGACAAAAATGCATCTCATTTGTTAGCAATGTCCCATGATTTCCAATGCCAACATATAAGTATGTGGCATCGTGTTTAGATGGAATTACTTACGCCTATACCTGCAGTTTCTTCCCAAGGTGTTCCTGACCTAAGAACACTAATCTTGAAGCTTGTCTTGGGAAACCCATGGGTCCCACAATCCAGACTCCTTCCTTCGGCATCAGATTCTCATTATTCACATGGCTGCATTCTACTAAATGGGCTCTCTTGCTGTCCACATCCACATTTGCCAAGCTACCCTCCCAGCCCTGAACATACCCACTACCCTCCTTAGCTTATCCACTCCACAAAAACCATCAACAGAGTCTACCATTTAATGGGCAGCTATGAAAGAGCTTGATGGCTGGGTAAGTTAGCACAGGGTACCCCAAGAATGAACATGGTATGGTAACCAATAGCTCAGCAAGCTCCAATGATTAAGTGATTAATGATACTCCCCACCCCACCCCCCACAAAAAAACCTGGTCCACCCTACTACAGGCTCTAACTCTAGCCACACTTGGCCAATATCCAAAGTTGTTTATCAGAGCTCATGGCAGGTCAGAGATGATCAATACCACTGCATGTAGCGTCTTCATTAGCACGGTCTTGAAAACAAACATAGATAATCAGGCCTCTACAGAGCAAACTGCTTGTGTATAAACTCCCTTGACTCAGCAACTTTTGGTTCATGATAAAAGGGTGGGAAATACTGAAAAAATTAGAGGGAAACAGATTCTGTGCTATTTATAAAAATAAATTTATTATACGTATGAAAGTATTATCTGCATATCACATCCATACCTGGCACCCTCAGAAGACAAGAGAGCATCAGACTCCATGCTCTAGGATACTAAGACCAATAACTAATATATAGGATGCTATGAACTTATAAAGCTTCTATAGGGCAGAGGATACCATCTTGTGGAAAAATTGTAGCCTATAGAATGGGAAAAGATCTTATCAAATTATGTATCTGATAAGAGGGTTAGTATCTACAATAAAGAACTAAAAGATGGGGAACAGAAGTAGTGAATAATTCCTCAAAATATGAAAAACAAATGGCTGAGACACAGTAAAATATTCAACATTCCTAGCCATTATGAAAGTACAAATTATAGATGGACAGCAGTGGCACATGCCATTAATCCCAGCATTTGGGAGGCAGAGGTAGGCAGATCTCTGTGAATTTGAGGCCAGCCTGGCCGACAGAGCTAGTTACAGGATAGCCAGGGATACACAGAGAAACACTGTCTCAGGCTGGAGAGATGGCTCAGCAGCTAAGAGCACTGGCTGCTCCTCCAGAGGTCCTGAGTTCAATTCCCAGAAACCACATGGTGGCTCACAACCATTCCTAATGAAATCTGGCTCCCTCTTCTGGCCTGCAGGCATACATGCAGACAGAACACAGTATACATAATGAATAAATAAATCTTTAAAACAAAAAAGTAAAGAAAAGAAACATTGTCTCCAAAAGATAAAAAGAAAAGGAAAAAGAAAAATAGAAAAAGAAAAAAAAATCAAATGAAATTATAAATGAGATTTCATCTTATTTCAGTTAGAATGGACAAGACCAATAAAATAAACAACAGCTTTTGGGGGCAAAGATGTGGGCGCGGAGGGAAACACTTATTCGTTCCTGGTGGGTATGCAAATTGGTTCAGGCATGATGGGCAGTGTGGCAGTTCCTCAGGAAATTGGAAATGGATCTATCTGCCTCAAGATCCCACAATAACCACTCTTGATATACCCAAAAGACTCTACACCTAGAGTGTAGAGTCTCAGCCATGTTCATTGCTGCCCTAGTCATGATGGCCAGAAGTTGGGAACAGCCTAGAAGTCTGTCAATTAATGAATGGATAGTGAAAATGTCATTCCTTTATATAATGAAATTATTCAGCTATTAATAAAAATAAAACAATGAGGGGCTGGAGAGATGGCTCAGAGGTTAAGAGCACTGACTGCTCTTCCAGAGGTCCTGAGTTCAATTCCCAGCAACCACACGGTGGCTCACAACCATCTGTAATGAGATCTGGCGCCCTCTTCTGGCCTGCAAACATACATGCAGGCAGAACATTGTATACATAATAAATCTTAAAAAAAAAAAGATTTTAAAAAAAAAGTGTGAAAAGTACCCTGCATTAAATATACTTTGTTCTTCCAAGCAGAGGTAGCAGGGGCTGAAGATGTGTAGAGGAAGAGAAACATAATAATTCATTAAAGAATGCAGCTTGGGCTGGGCGGTAGTCCTGTATACCTTTAATCCCAGCACTCAGGAGGCAGACAGACAGATCTCTGTGAGTCGAGGCCAGCCTGGGCTACAGAGTGAGTTCCAGGAAAGGCGTAAAGCTACACAGAGAAACCCTGTTTCAAAGAAAAAAAATGAAATAAAATAAAACAATGAAATGTGAAGGTAAATGGATGGAACCAGAAAAAAAAATATCCTGATTGAAATAACCCAGACCCAAAAGTCAAATATTGTGTATTCTCCCTTCTATGTGCATAGTAACTTTTAAGCCTTCAATGTGTGTGCTACAACACATCCAGAGGTTAGGTACACAGTGGGGACATGGGGGAATGCAAAGAAGGAAATAGAACATAGTGCTGGAGAGATAAAGGGAAAGCTATACTAGATGGATTAAGTAGGGATATGGGGAGGGGCAAAGGATTACATTTATATGAATGGTTTGTCTGCATGTGTTAGTTGCATACCAGGTGCATTCCTGGATCCCTCGGATGACAAGAGGGTATCAGACCATTTGTATTACAGATGGCTGTGAAGTACCATGCTGTGGGATGGTCTGTATGTCAAATGTGTTGCTGATTGGTCAATGAATAAATCACTGATTGGCCATTGGCTAGGCAGGAAGTATAGGCGGGACAAGGAGGAGAATAGAGCTGGGAAGTGGAAGCTGGGTGAGGGAGACAATGCCAGCTGCCATCAGGACAAGGAAGATGTAAAGTACTGGTAAGCCACAAGCCACGTGGCAAGGTATAGATTAATAGAAATGGATTAATTTAAGCTGTAAGAACAGTTAGCAAGAAGCCTGCCACGGCCATACAGTTTGAAACCAATATAAGTGTCTGTGTTTACTTGATCGGGTTTGAGCGGCTTGGGACTGGCGGGTGAGAGATTTGTCCTGACTGTGGGCCAGGCAGGAAAACTCAAGCAACAGTACCATGAGTCTGCAAGGGCAGCAAGTGAGCTTCACCACTGAACCGTCACTTCTGCAGTCACCATGCTACCATTAATACCTCAGCTCAGCCCCTGGGTTGGTCACCTAGGGCCTAGTCCAGGACCCACTTCATCTCAGGGGCAGAAGGAATGGTGCTTCGACACTCAACATTTGCAAGGGAAGACATCACAGCAGGAAGAACAGGGAGGCTTCACAGTTCTGTGATCGTGGGGACCTTGAGAAACATCCGCCTGCCCGCCCTGCAGCTAGAGCAAGGCAGCTGCCCCAGCAGTGCTGCCCAGTGCTCCACTCATCCAGAGCATCCTAAAGCTCTAAAACTTTCTAGACAATGGTTCTCAAGCTTACTAATGCTTCGACCCTTTAATATAGTTCTTCATGCAGTGGCGACACCAACCATGAAATAATTTATTGCTACTTCATAAGTATAATTTCTCTACTGTTAGGAAACATATGCAAGATATCTGATATGCGAACCCTGTGAAAGAGTCATTGGACAGATCTGTGGTTTCCCCCCAGGGATCGCGGCCCACAGGTTGAGAACCACTGTCCTAGAAAGTTGGAATATTGGGCTGGAGAGATGGCGCAGAGGTTAAGAGCATGGCTGCTCTTCCAGGTCTTGAGTTCAATTCCCAGCAACCACATGGTAGCTCACAACCATCTGTAATAAGATCTGGTACCCTCTTCAGGCATGTAGGTGTACATGCAGGCAGAACACTGTACACATAATAAATAAATATTTAAAAAAAAAAAAAGGAAGATGAAAGTCAGAATGTCAGTCAGACTTGTATATAACTTGGCTGTCTGTTACCCGTCCCGCTCAGGGTTCTTACCTGTTCATCCCAGGGAGGTTGCCCCAGAAGTATCGGGCCCTGTGAGCGGCAGAAACCTTGATGGCATCGATCATCACTGGGTTGCACTGAAGGAAGAGAAGGGGAGCTGCTGGGGACACCTCAAGACTCAGTTGTCAGTCAGCCCAGGTCTGACCTGTCGGGTGACAAGGCTTTCCTAGCTATACAACAAGAGGAAAGGAGACAGGCCAGTTCCCACCCAGAGGCTGGCTGGAGAGAGCAATGCATGATGGTGGATAAAGAGATGAGATCTGACCTGCCCACATTGATTCATGTCCAAATTCTATTTGCAGAAGGTTGTGCAGGCAGAGAATGCACACCTAACTACAGGTTTAGGAAAGCTCTATCCCTCAAGGCTAGATAACTTATAAGCTAGCTGTGGTGGTGCACACCTGTAATCCCAGCTCTCTAGAGGCACAGACAGGAAGATTAAGAGTTCAAGGAAAGCCAGGGCTACGTGAGACCATCTTCAAAAAGAAGAACAGAGCCAGCAGGGTGGTTCAGCAGGCTTGGGTGCTTTTATGCTGATGACCAGAGTTTGATTTCCAGAAGCCACATTGTGGAGAGAATGGACTCCAAAGTAATCCTGTGACCTTCAAACATGCAGCATGGCAGGTGTGCCTGTGTGCACACATACAAAATAAAGCTTAAAAATGAAGGAAAACAAACCAAGAAATGGAAAGACAAAAGCCTATTAATTTCCCCACAGACCTTACAACAGCTCTTATCAATACAAATAGAAGACAGGGTAAGTGCTGACTAACAAGGAAGGGCTGACCTAAATGGATTACCTACGTTCAAAAAGCCTGCAGAATTGTTCATCCTCTAATAAGGAAATCCACTGCTCAGCAACATCGAGCAGCCTTCTGTGTGAGTGGTGCCTTCCCTGCCTAGTTTCCCTGACAACGGACTCACCGCCAAGAATCGGGAGATGTCTTTCTTGTCGTTGACCTTCATGGCCACCACATTCTCAAACATCCAGAAGAACGGACGGTTGTCGCCCTCCTTGGGGCGTGTATAATTCAGCAAGTGGTAAAACTCAAAGAAGAGCCTGCCGGTGCCCTCTATATTGGTAAGAGTATTGGAAAATGGAGTTCAATCAAGAGCTTCATTCAACACAAGCCTCAACTTTCCCAAAACCAAGAGTTTCCCAAGGGCACAGCAGTAAAGGAAACCTGTACCTGTTGTGCCCTGGATTGACAAACAGAATCTGGCCTAAGCTATGAGCAATGCTGAACAAAACTACGAGCCTATTCCACCTGAACTCACACCGCTGATAGAGGCCCTGCGGGGGTCACCAAACCACTCATTCTACTCACCATACAGGCCTTTCCTGGCTGGATTGACATTGGAGAGGTCATTGCAAGGGCTTCCACCAATCACCAAGTCGAATGGGCCCCACTCTTCAATCTGAGGGAAAAACACAGGACTAGGATGAGCCTGAGGAAGAAGGAACTAAAACCCTGGATTGGGGGGGGGCATTTAAAACAAAAACAAAAGAAACAAAAACACCAATTCCAGGGGCTGGAGAGATGGCTCAGAGGTTAAGAGCACTGACTGCTCTTCCAGAGGTCCGGAGTTCAATTCCCAGCAACCACATGGTGGCTCACAACCATCTGTGATGAGATCTGGTGTCCTCTTCTGGCCTGCAGATATACATGCTGTATACATAATAAATAAATAAATAACTAAATAACTAAATAAATAAATAAATAAATAAAGCAAAACAAAACACCAATTCTAAAATCATCCTTTGCCACTAAATATTTGATCCCAGACACCTCAATGCTCGTGTTCTAACAGAACTACAGCATCTTGAATTATACCTCAAATTGCCCTATTTATACTTTTTTCTAAAGTGTCCACAGCTTCCACTACCTGCAACCCTGGACCTGAGGGATAGGGACAGTATGCCATGATATCAGGGAAAATCCAGGGTATAGAAGAGGGATAAGTAAGATGAGATGAACTCCAGGAAAAAGGTCACCCTCACATTTTTCTTTGTGATTTTCCTGACGTCATTCACATATTTGATTTGGCCTTCATGCTTAACAGTTCCCACAGCGATGGACTCTGAACAAACTTCGGAGGCGACGTACTTTTCCACTTTGATACCCAACTCTTTGAGCACCAAGTACCCTGTGAGGGATCAAATAGAAATGTGAGGACAAGGGGAATGAAGATCCATCCCCTCACTCCATCACTGTCACTTCAGAGTAGCTGTGTTGACTCCAGAGGACCTCACAGCATCGCCCAAAGTGGCTATGCTCACTCCTTCCATGTATGGGACATCTCACAAAATGGAAAGGAACCAGGATTGAGGAAGGTAGTTGTTACCTAACTGATCACGAATATATTTATGTACACAGAAGGAAAAGTTTAAGAATCAAAGTTAAAATGCAAAGAGCTAAGAAGTATGTCCTTTTAAAAGGGGAGCAAGCACCCTGCATGAGCCACAGCAGACCTGAGAGTGCTGCGCATGCTGACTGATTCCTGCGTGCATACAAACAGGAAAAACTAGAAAGGAGCCCAGACTGAGGGGCTTGCCAGCAAGCCGACTGTCCGCAACTGTCACAGGACAGACACCTTCAGCCCGCCTAGAAGCTTCTTTCATTGCCTCAGACTCACCTGTCGCAATTCCATCAAACAGGGACAGGACTCTAATGGGCCTCCTCCTGGCTGCAGGAATTGCTGGGTACAACTTGGGTGGCTCCTGCCAGATAAGCAAAAGAAAGTGATGCCTCAGCGTGTCCATCCATCCTCCAGTGCCCAGATGCTTTGATGGGAACCGGGAAGAAAGCATTTGCCACAGGCTGGCCATCCTGTCCTTAGATAGGAGGGACAGCCGCCTCCTACAGACACACAGAGCCAGATAAGGAGCTTGACCAGTAACTGCCAAGGCCTCTAGGAACAGAAGATCAACTCCTACAATGTGGGAACAGCTGCTCTTGTCACCCACAGGCTCTGAACATTTTGTCTTATTCCTTCCTCAGAAGGCACTGGAAAGAGAATTGTCGGCTAGAGGTCTCGACTAGCAAGGGCTCTCAGGCTCTGGCAGGCACAGGCTCTGTGAGGTAGAGATGGAATCTTGCTGCACATTCCCAGCTGGCCTTGACCTCACTAAATAGGCTACCCTTTAACTCATCACAGAGTTCAGGGTTCAGCTTTCTATGCTGTGATTCCAGCCTTTGATTCTATGCCTGTTACTATGATTTTTTTGGGCTGTTTTGATACAGGATCTCACTATGTAGATAGCCATGACTGGTCAGGAACTCATTATGTACCAGGCTATCATTGAACTCAGAGATATGTCTGTCTCTGTCTGCTACATTCTGAGATTAAAGCCTAACTCTTGCTTTTATAGATGCACAGGATTCAGATTCTCAGGGACTGTAATTGCATGGGACTGCACAGAGCCTATGGCTTACAAATTCTTCGAGGTCAGGATCAGTAGTGAAGAAGTCTTGCAGGCGCATGTTCCAATCCTTCCTGCGCCTGAGGACCCCATGGCAGCGCTGTGGGAGGCACATATAGCAGCTCCAGGGTTCCTTCAGCTTGGCATCCTCAGCTGTCCCTGTACCCACCAGCACCTCCAGACACTCCACACAGAAGCACCTGTACCAGAGTATCCAGAGAGAATGGGCATCAAGGTTACCAGACATTTGTCATGCAGGCCCAGTTAGATCTCCTGCCTGATGCTCAGCCTCCAGCCTCCATGTGTTTTGAGATATAGGATAACAAGCCTCCCCTCCTTTTTCTTTGGTTTTTCAAGACAAGGTTTCTCTGTGTAGTTTTGTTGCCTGTCCTGGAGCTCGCTCTATAGACCAAGCTGGCCTTGAACTCACAGAGATCCATCTTGCTCTGACTCCCGAGTGCTGGGATTAAAGGCTTGCGCCATCACCACCCGGCTAACAAACCCCTTCTTGAATATGGATCCTTCACACTCCCTTCAGATCTAGAGCCTTTCAACAGAAACCTCACAGGGCTGACCTCACAGGCACTGACCGGAGTCCAGCACTATGCGTCAATGCAGTTCATGCCGGTGAGCACCAGATTCCAGAGACTATCCACTGGGTGCTCATTTTCTGTTTGATTGTAGCTGCCTACAGACTGCAGGAACTGTGAGGTACAACCAGGGATCTGAGGTCCTCTTGTCCGGCCCCCCAGAACGACACTCACCTGCAGCAGCTCGTGTTGCTACACAGAAGCAGCTCACGGCCCTCACAGCACACGGTGCAGTACGACTGATAGCCGTCCTCGTCATACATGTAGAAGAGCTCCAGGAAGCGATCCTGACCACCAGAGAGAAGCACGTGAGACCACAGACCTGACCTCAGCCAGGCCTGGCTAGCAAGCTGGCTGGGGCCCTAGCTGGTGGCCTGGCATGCTCTTCATTGACAGTACATGTCATTGGAGGGCCTTCTCTGCTGCAGCACCTGTCCCCCAAACAGGAAGTGGGGGGATGTGCCCTGGGAAGCTGTTCACTCATGCCTGGAGCAGGAACAGGGCTGGGGGCCTGGACGGGCAAGGATGTGACAGGAGGAAAGGGCAGGAAGACTCACCCGGCAACTCTGACAGAGCCCACCCTCAAAGAGGGGGTGGAAGGACACAGGGTTCTTCCTACCGCAGGACAAACAGCGGTCTAAGAGAAAGACACGTGTCAGAGTTAGGGAAATCAAGGGCCTAACATCTGCTGATGAAGGATGTTATGCAGGACAGTTCTGAACCCCTGCCTAAGCCAGCACTGTGTCAAGGACTTTATTCTATGTCCAATGTGTTCCAATGTAACTATTACTTTTGAAACTCAAAAAAAAAAAGGAGTTACACATCAGGGTTTGCAAGGAAGAAGAACAGGAAATACTATGAAGGAAAGAAATGAAACTGCCTGCCTTGAAAACTTCTCATTTGCCTAGCATGGGGATATCAAATACAGCTTTGGAGATGAAGAGTCAAACCCTACCAATGACGTAGCACTGTTGTGTCTTCAGACTCCCAGGTGCCTCCTCTACCTTGAAACAATCAGCATGTTTCAACTAATTGGATGCAATACCAGTTCTGAATCCATTTGTTATTCATGCAACCTTTTTTTTTTTTTTTTTTTTGGTTTTTCGAGACAGGGTTTCTCTGTGTAGCTTTGCGCCTTTCCTGGAACTCACTTGGTAGCCCAGGCTGGCCTCGAACTCACAGAGATCCGCCTGGCTCTGCCTCCCAAGTGCTGGGATTAAAGGCGTGCCACCACTGCCCGGCTTGTTCATGCAACCTTTATACCCCAGCACATGGAAGGAGATGTAGGGGTACTCCTGGACAGCCTGGTCTACATAGTGAGTTCCAGGACGGCCAGGGCTATGTAGAGAGATAGGTAGGCAGGTACGTAGGTAGGTAGGCAGGTAGGTAGGTAGGCAGGTAGGTAGATAAGAGTTAAAAAGTATATATTAATAATGGTGACCAAGACTGTTTGACTGGGAGGTAGTGGGTGAATTCTACATGGGCGGTGGGCACATATATTGTCAGAGCCTGGTTTACACACCAGCTTTCGCAGGATGAAACAGATACAGTGCTATGCCTCTTACACTAATGATTTTTGCAGTGTATACATGTGAGTGCATAGCTGCACAGTTACACATATACAAACTGCGGAAATGATAGCTTCATTTCATACCATTTTTGCTTGGTTTTCTGCTCACTCTGTGTGTGTGTGTGTGTGTGTGTGTGTGTGTGTATTCACACTGCATGCTTTAATGAAGACATTCCCATGACACATGTCAAGAGAACACCATGAACCTTCTCCTCTGCCTCATGGGGCACAATGTGTATCACTGCTGTGCCCGGACACTACTGTCCCATGGAGTCTCTTGTATTGACCTGCCGTCTATCTCCCTGCAGAAGCCCCAGGACTGTAGAAGCTGGCTTATTTATTGCTGTTGTGGGAAAAGAATCTCAGGTCCTCACACTCATCCGGGAAGCACGTTACCCTGCACGGTGTTAATGAAACCTTGCTGGCAACTCCTCTCTGTCTCAGCAGGTCCATGCTACTGGAACAAACCCCACTTTTAAGAAACTCTTTCCTGTGGCATTCACTCAGTTTATGTGCTCACAGACATCGGTCAAGAGGACAGGCGGCAACTCTTCTTGACCAGGGATTGTAGTCAGTCAGTCTTACTACAAAGACTTCTCATGCCCAGCTCGGCTTTTTCCCATGGTTTCTACAGGAATGCAGCACAGGTATTGTTTCACCCACAAGCACTTTACTGACAAACATTTCCCAGGTCCAGGGACGTAGTTTCTCACCCAATACTAAGTAACTGTCACTAAGGACTAAGGGTCATGAAGTTGGGGAGGCAAATAAACAGTTCCTTGAAAATTGAAAACGCCATTAGGTTGATTCTGAGCCAAAATGAATGCAAGGAAAAGCTGTTACCAGGACAACATCGAGGCAGTTCATGGAAAGCTCAAGGCACCAATGTTTGGCCAATGGCAGAGCCCCCATTGTCCCATTCTGTGACCTCCGTTCAGTAACCTCAGGGACAAAATCAGATTACTTGGCCTAATGAATTTAGGAACTAATACACAGGGAGCAGGAATAGGTCCTGATCTAGGACAATGCACAAGGCTCTGGATTAAACCCATGCAGATGGTCAAAGCCAGGCTAAGGCAGGCCTGGGGCACCCCTGAAGGGAGGGCCAGGAGACGACAGTACCTTCCAGATTGCCCTTGTTGTTGGTGACGTCAGAAGCCATCTGTTCTGTTGAGGAGAGAGGGACAGGTGTGAGGAGGTGGGAAGTCTCTCCTCTCCCACGCAGCCGTGCACCTCTGTACCCCACAGAGGACCTGCTGCTCCTGGTCCTGCACCATGCATGGCCAGACCTTCCGGCACCCAAATCACCTCGGCTCTCGTCATCCTCCCCTCGGTCTTTCCCTCCATAGCTGTTTGTCTTGAGGCGCTTGGGTGTGGGACAGTACTCAGAAGCGGCAGAGTCATTGGTTGTGCGTCTTCGACTTTTGTTCTCTGGAGGGGAAGCAGACGGATGTGACTGAAGGTCTAAGAGACAAGGCAGGCCTAGGACAAGACCATGCTTCGTCTGGGATCCAGCTGCATCTAGAGCAGAGGACAGTGATGGGTGTAGACAACCCCAGAGGGGAACCCAGAGCAGAAGCCAATTCAAAGCTCCTCTCACCCGGGAAGCAGGACAGACTCGTGTTCATGGGGTTTACACATCTGAATGTGTAAGAGAATCCATCCTTCTAGAGCCTGCCCAGAGCACATGCTGGACCATGGCTGCAACTCTGAGGTTCCTACAGTGATACCCAGGACAATGCCCAGTGGGAGCATAGAGCTACTGAGTATTTGAAATGTCAGGAGGGACAGGATTTCACACTGAAAGTCAGGTCCAAATTATCAAGTGAAGCCATTGATTGGTCCAATTATAACTTAAACAATGGAATCTATTTTAGTCAATTTTATAATATTAGTCAATGTGCATTTAATAATCAATGACTAATTAGGTGATATCTATTAACCAATATATAACTCAAGACATCACTAAAAAACTGAAATATTTTAATTTTTATAATAAGCAATAATTTAAAAGTAGACTAAATGTATAATTATTAATTTCAGTTGTTCCATTACTAGAAAATTATTGATTTTCTGTATTGCTGAGTGATAGTACATGCCTTTAATGACAGCATTCAGATAGCACAGACAGGAAATTCAGGACCACCCAAATCTACATAGAAGATTCTAGAACTGTTAAGGGCTATAGTAAGACCCTGCTTAAAAAAAATAAATTTTATTGTGGCTCACATCCTAGTGTTTTTATATTGACTCATAATACAAAGGATTAAATTTGACTCCTCCAACTAAGGAAATAATTTTTTATGCTGGGACAGGGTTTTTCTGTGTAGGATGCCTGTCCTTGAATTAGCTGTGTGGACCAGGTTGGCCTCAAACTCAGAGACCCACGTGCTTCTGACTCCTGAGTGCTGGGATTAAAGGAATGCGCTGCTATGGCCTAGCCAGGAAATGAAGTTTTAAACCCATCAAAATCCATAAGGAAAGCATGTGTAATGACACACTCCTATCCTGAAATCCAGCCTGGGGTATATGGTGAGGCCAGAAACAAAAACACGGCCAGCAAGATGGCTCTGTGGGTAAATGTGTTTGCAGCTAAGTCTAGCAATCTGGTATGATAACCAGTCCCCCAAGAGTTACACTATACTCCTGAACACTGTCCTCTGATCGTCACACGTCTCCAAACATAAATAAACACAAAAACAAAGATAAATATTTAAAACACACCAAAATTCCGAGAGCTTTTGATGACAAAGTGACCATTGTCAGTGCTTATATGTCATTAATTTTAAGAAACAAGAGAGAAGGTGATAACCCAAAGAGTGTGGAAGGTTGGATGTGCACCCATGGTTAGCCCGAGGGTAAGTGAGGTAGGTTGGGGGAATGAGGGTGAAGGAGTCTTATCAGCTTAGGAGACTTGATTCTTCTCCAGTGAGCACCATAGATGCCAAGAAATCGCAGGACAGAGCAAAGAAAACAGAACCTTCAAAGATGGCAAGGGAATACCGTGTCTCCTGGGTTCTAAGTTCCTACTGCCTGCACGACGCACCTTCGACTTATTAACCACTTTTGCAGGAAAACAAAACAAAAACATTGTATTAGATATAGGGCTGTTCGGGTCCATCCTTCACTTCATTATGTTGAATCATGAGTATATTTAGGGAGATAAGAAACCTGTCAAAATGACAGGTAGCCAAATTTATTTATCTATTTTTTATTTTAAAGAAAAAAATGGCCACAAAGGTAAAGGTTGAATTTGGACTTGTGGAAAAGGTTAATTGCACATCGGAAGCCTGACAAGGCAGGTAATAGCGGCCCTCGAGTTTTCAGAGGCTTTTAAGAGCCCTGGGGTCCACAGGGCACAAGTAGGCCTTGCTTGAGTTGGCCCAGTGAGAGTGCTGGGGCTGCCAGTGTGGCCGAGGGCTAGACCATCAGCAGTGGCATATATTCATTCCTACCTGGTTGTTTGTTGTTTGGTTTGAGACCCTCAATGCCAGTGGGCTTGAAGCCACCATGGGCCCACTCCAGCATGGGCTTCAGCTGGTCCTCCAGTGAGTCTCCTGGGCTGCTGGGGAAGGTCTTGCCAGCTCGCACCCTGGCTCTCTGCCAAGACACAAATAAAGGCAAAGTCTGTCCATGAATGGGAGCAGGCGAATGAGGTATGTGCCAGGGTGAACCCAGGGATTCCTCCTACTGAGGCCTGTATTCCCCAAACACTGGTGTCTTTCAGAGCTGGACAGCTGTCCTTGGGCTATGTTATGTGACAGGGGCCTGCTTGAGGGTCAGGTTAGGAAACAATAGAAAGGGGGGCATGAGTGGCAGATATCTTTCCCTATAGGCACCATGCATGTTCAGATCCCTAAAAGAGATTGATTAAGCTGAGCTCTTAAGATGTAGAAGCAAGCCTCAGGCTGTTCCATCCCCATTTCCAATAGCTTGTCTGGGAAGACTACCTTTGGATTAAGACTAGGGATGTAGCCAAACATCCATTGTTTCAAGGGCCAAAAGAATCTGTACATATTATTTAGGCACTTGCCTACATGGCACAAAGGTTGGTAGAGTTATAGGGAGGGAGTGGAAGAGCCTAATGATTCTGAGGAATAAACAAATGTCTACAAACTATATTAAGAGAAAACTAGCTACTACCTCCTCTATCCCTCGAAATCCTGTTCACAGGTTGGTAAAAGGCCCTTTTTAGCAGTATGACTATGTGACCACCCAAGGCAGGAGTCATCCTGTCACACCTATTTCATCAGTATTAGCCACTTACTAGTGACCCCCTTGGAACCAATTTAACCCAGTCGAGGTCAGAACCCATCTTTCCCCATCCACTTTCTTGGTGCCTCAACCTCCAAGCCAGTCTTGAAGGACACCTTCTACCTGCTTTCCCTCAGCAGGTTTCTTCGTCCCTGCCTATAGGGCGACGCCCTATTTAACACCCACAGCCATGTTACCTCCAGAGTGTGGTACATGGCCTTCCTGTAAGAAACCAGCTTATTGAAGGTGGCCAGGTTAAAGTGCTGGCTGAAGAGCCCCAGAGCCATGAGCTTGTCCGCTGAGACCTAGGAGAGAAAAACGTAACTATGATCGACCCACACCTGAGCTTAACGTGCACTCGTTCATCCAGAGCCCAATCTAGTGAGAACTTACAGATGCCAGTCCTGAAAAATAAAGGGCAAAGGAGAAACAGCACACAGAGCAGATTTGGCATTGAGAAACTCCACATGTGGGTGAGAAGGATAATTGGATGCCTTCCTGCGTGATAACGTTGACACCCAATCAGTAAGTTCCCACCTTGCTCAGGCTGAAAATATGCTTGAGTTCTTAACACTCACAATGACTGTATAACTTATGTTTTGATCATTAAAGGCAAATTGCCTTCTGCCAATGCAGAAATGAATTGTGGGTGGGATTCCTAGTGAGTGCAAAGATAAAATGAGGTGACTCAGGCTGCTTATCACAACTGTAGATAGGGGATGTCCAGGATGCAATGCTTGCTTTCACACTCAGCCCCATCCTATGTTCAGAGCCTCAACTCTGTGGTGTGGCCACCATGGGTGACATGCATAAGAAAGAACCCAGTGGGTACTACGTTACAGGCTCTGGGCAGGTCTTGGCCTTCCTATAATCCTATCATCGCCATACTACCCCTTATTGCCATCTGACCCTGTCTAGAAATGAGTCCAGTATGTCTCAGTGGATCAAAGTAATCAAACTACAATATCCCTGTAGTTTGATACTTTAAAGACCAGCATAGAACCGGGCAGTGGTGGCACACACCTTTAATCCCAGCACTTGGGAGGCAGCGACAGGCGGATCTCTGTGAGTTTAAGGCCAGCCTGGTCTACAGAGCTAGTCCAGGACAGCTAGGGCTGTTACACAGAGAAGCCCTGTCTCAAGAAAAAAAAAAAAAAAAAAAGGACAGACCAGCAGAGGCCCAAGTCACAAGTCCTACTGCTCCCTCTGCTGTTGAAACAGGACAACTGCATGTAGTCTCTCATCAGATTTCATTATTCTTACCCAGGGAAATGTAGGATACAAAGAAACACAACTTGAATTGAACCAAAGTCCTAAATGCGACTTCACTCTTACCTGCTTGCTGTATCTCAGGAACTCCTGTCTATGGCTGGGCATTGGCCTAACACTGACATTTCTAAGGAAACCCCAGGAAATCCATTCTGCATCACTCAAAACAAAATCTTTGCAGAGCACTAGACAATGTTAAGGGGTTAAGAGCACAGTGGTTCATCCTCTAAAGGATTTGGGTTAGACTCCCAGCACCCACATGGTAGCTCAGGACTGTCACTAAGCCCAGAATCAAGATCCATGAGATCTACAGATCGGAAGTCCTTCCTCTGGCCTCCCATGGTGTACAGAAATACATGTAGGGAAACACCCATACTGGTAAAAAAACATTTTAAAGCAGATCTTGGAACATGTGTTTAGCAGTGAAGAGTCAAAAGTGGGCTGATGAGATGGGGGAACCTGTCTTGCACACGTGAGGTACATGGGTTGGATCCACAGCACTTCAAAGACACAAAATAAAATCTCTAATTTAGCCCCAGAAGACTCTCATTAGAAAGGAAGACTCATTTTAAGTTGCTAAAAGATTCATTTTAAATTGCTAATACTAGAAGTTCATACTGTCTTTTTTGTTTTAAGTGAGACAGGGTTTCTTTATGCAGCTTTTCTGTGTAGACAAGGTTTGCTTAAGGTGTTTCACAATACACGGGGTGCGTGTGTGCGTGCGTGCGTGCGTGCGTGCGTGTGTGTGTGTGTGTGTGTGTGTGTGTGTGTGTGTGTGTGTGTAGCTACCCACAGAAGCCACAGCAGGGCATTAGAAACCTGGCTCGGGAGTGTGGGCAGCCAGATGTAAGTGAGTTACCTTTCTAAATGCTACACCATCTTCCAGTAGACTAGTCACAGGTGTGGCTTCAGGCAGCAGACCAGGCAGGTAAGAGTTCAAAGCCAGACTATGGTACACACTGAGGTATGGGCCAGACGGTTACCCTGAGACCCTTTCACTAAGAGAAAGCGGCTTATCTCTGACCCACAAGCAGGCGTTTAAGACAAGTAACCCAAGAAGCATTTTTCTTTACTCTGGTCCCAGTGCCAAACTTAACGCATCCATGTACAGAAAGTTGACCTCAGAGCCACCCCCAAGAGAAGCAAGGCCTCAGGTACAAAGAGCGTACCTTGCCATGGCCTCACCTCAGAAAACTTGCCGTCACCAAACCACTGTACCCATCGCATGCCGGGCATGGCCTGGCGCTTGGAGGTAGCTTTCCAGGATACCACCATGGCAGGCCACCAGGAGAAGCCCTTGATTTTTCCCCACACGAGGTCACCTATTCCAAACTCCTTATCATCCTGGAAGAAGAACCAACAGAATGAACTGCAGTCACCAAGGCAGGTGAAACCTGAGAAACCTCCCTGATCACGGGCAAGAAAAAAAGGTTGGCCATAACATGTGATGCATGAGTTTGAGAAATAGCTCAGTGGTACATACAAAAAGATGTCCAGGAAAAATAAGCTGGTTTTTATATACTCCCAGCATTCAGCAGAACAAGGATTTGGAGGTCATCCTTGGCTACACAAAACCTTTTTTTTTGAGGGGGGGGGGGGGAGAGAATGTCTCACTATATAGCCCTAGCATGGAACTTCTGTAGATCAGGCTTGCCTCTGCTTCATGGGTTTTATGATTAAATGTGTGTGCTATAAAACTATCTTTTAAAAAACAGAAATAAAATACCAGGTGGTCCTGGCCCACGCCTTTAATCCCAGCACTTGGGAGGCAGAAGGATCTGTGAGTTCGAGGCCATCCTGGTCTAAAAAGTGAGTTCCAGGACAGCCAGGGCTGTTATAGAGAAACCTTGTCTTAAAAAAGAGGGGGGGGGGGGGGCACCGGGAATCATTTGGTCACTCAATAATTTTTACAGTTCTCTTTCCCCCATACTTTGCATGTTGTGCAAACCTGGGCCCAAATCCCTCCTCAGTGGTACCTGATACTCAGTGCTGTCTCCATCTCTGCTATCTGCATCCAGCTGTGTGGCATCCATGCTCTCCTGCTGGCTGTCCCGGCTCAGGTCAATCGATGGGGTACTGCTGCTCTGAGGTGTCACTTCTTCTATGAGGTCAATGCTGGGGTAAGGGCTGGCAGGGGATGACCATGGTGTGCTTGCTGAAGATGATGCTCGACGTCTCCGAGACTACCGATGGAAGGACAAGACTGAGACCCAGTGAAGCAAAGCAGAAGGGGGTACACAAACAGTATCCTCCAAAAAGTTCCCAGAGAATCAACAAGAACGAGAAAACAAACCAGCACCCCAGAAGACAGGGTTACAGGGACAGGAACTGGCAGTCATTGGACCCCAAGGCAGAGAGAAGACAGAATAAACAGTGTGAGTGCAATGACAGGTTACGACCAGAGGCTCTGAAGCTGAGCTCAGAGAGGGCGGGGTCTCTGGGGAACTGGCTCCTGTACATCTGGAAACAGAAGGAGGATGTTCTGGACCTGCTGGAGTTGCCTCAAGACAGCAGGGAAAGACACAAGAGACATGCAGAGTAGACACCAGTGGCTTTCAGCTCATCTCCAAGGGGGCCAGAGACCTAAGCAATTGGGAACTCCTGCCTCCTCGAAGTAGTTCCAAGTATGATGAGTCAGAAAAGAAAGTAAGAAGCCAGACCCTGGAAGGCAGGTGCGAGTGAAGGAAGCAGAGTTGTGTTATATGCACACAACAGGCAGTTCTGTGCAAGTGAGTGAACAGGCAGATCTTGCAATCAGAGATAGGACCAACCCTGGTAGCTGGGAACTCCACGGGGTACTCCTGCACATGGTGGCGGCCCTGGCGGCCTCGGGTGATTCTAGGGGAGGCTCTTTGCCTCTCCAGGCTGGAGGTACTGTTGCTATTTCGGGTTCGCACCTGAAAGTAAGAAAGGATAAACACTGGGCCGTAGGTGACTGGATGCAGGGGGTCAATAAGGGCTCCCAAAGGGATTGGGCCTTAAGGAAGCCTCAGGCTGACCTGCTGAAGTGAAGAAGACAATTGGATATAAACTCAGGGAACCCTTTAACGAGGACATCTTTGAAGGAGCCAATCACACTGTCCCATGTCACAACACAGATCTGACTACCCAAACTGGCAGCAGCAAATAGTGATTAAGCAATTGTTTGCCTTAAACCGGTGGTTCTCAACCTTCCTAATACTGTGACCCCTTAATACTGTTTCTCGTGCTGTGGTGACCCCAATCATAAAAACATTTCATTGCAACAGTTACAAATTGTAACCTAAATATCTGATATGCAGGATATCTGATATACGAGCTCTGTGAAAGGGTTGTTCGGTCCCCAAATGGGACACAACACACCTTAAGTCCAGCGTTATTCCAAAAAGCTCAAGCCTAAATACTGGCTTATTTAGGAAAGCCCTGGATGGGGCAAGCTCAGGAAAGCTCAGCTTTCTCAGAATGGTGTCAAGCTGCCTGTTGCTGCCACTTATTCAAATTCTCAACACCAGTTGATGGTTAGTCACACGTGGCATTCATTGCCTGCCTGTAATCCCAGCATTAAAGAGACCGAGGTAGGAAAGCCTGAGACCCAAATTCAGTCAAAAAACAGCGCCGAACTGGAATCTTCTCCTATGTGTAAAATGAGGAGAGTACAAATTCATAGAAGGTGATATTACAGTAGCTGCCATGCGCTGTGACTTTCCATTTCAATAACTCTTTGTTTTTTGTTCTGACTGACATATGTTTGTTTTGTTTGAGATAGCATATCATTCCTCTCTGGTCAAGGGTGGATTAGAACTCACCCATTCAATGTTTTCTTGAGCCAGGGCATAGAGTAATGGAAGAAAATGACTCACATAAGCAACAGGCAACTCAGTCATCCACCCAGAAAACTACATATCCATCCACGGTGGTCACAAATGAATGTGTTATCTCTCACAGGAAAGAAATGGCATGTTGAATAAATAAAATACCAGCAATGACTGAGGTTAGCAGATGTTTTCCAAAGTCGAAATCATTTGAGAGTTGTGAATATACCTAACTGATAGAATGCTTATTTCATATAAGCTCTGGGCTTAAGCTGCAGCCCACAGATAACCAGGTGTGATGCTGCATGCCTGCAATGCATCACTCAAGAAAGGTAGCTCAGAGGACTATGATTACAGCCAACCATGTCCTGCAAGACTGGTCCTGCCTCCAGCTCCCAGGCTCCAGTGCTCCAGGAGCTCCACACACCCAGGCTACAGCTCATCCGCTGGCATCAGCAGGGATCTTCACTTAACCCTGATCACACAGTGTGTGTCCGTTGTTGCACTGGTGACATTAATTCAGTCCCCTGGAGTCTTAGCAGGAAAAGCAATGATTGTGAAGGCCTCCTCAAAGGAACCGTAACCAGGAAATGTTGATGATAACCAAAACCTAAGTGGTTTTGTTCATTAAGCTCTTGGTGCCGTGTTCGGTGTGTCAAACGGCCATGGCTCATCTGCTCTTCACTCTTACCAAATGTCATTTTTACCTTGAGGTTCAAGTTATGATCTGAATTATCCTGTTGTGGCTCAGGGATATCAAAACTTAACCAAGGAGCTCAGTGGATTAGGGGACTTGTCGAAGACTGCCAACCCTTGAGTTTGGTCCCTGTAATCTACATGCTGGAAGGTGATAACCTACTCTCTCTCATAAGTTGTCGTTGACCTACATACATCCACCACACAAAATGCGTCCAAAATTTTTTCTGATTAAATGACTGACCGGTGGCAGGTGCCTGGGCTCAGCAGGTGGGACTTACAGCTGGACTTTCAGAGGGTGACCTGGTCTCCTTGGTCTCACGCGTGAGCTTTGGCATTACAATGTCAGAGCCATCCCCATCCTCTGTGTCACCGTCACCATCTCCATCTCCTGCTGAGTCCTGTGGTAAGGAAAAAGGATGAGCTAAGGGAATCAATGACACAGAAGCATCATTAAACTGACATTACCCTAGGAGTCCCCAAAATACATCCTATCATCACCTGGTTTTGCTTCAGTGAAATTTCACACCTGCTAATCATATGTTCACAAATCCAAATTGGGTTGAATCCCAGGCCAACCGCAAGTTATGGAAATGCAGAATGCTGCCTGCCTGGCATCCTCAACTTATTCACAGCACATGTGAGAAGACATGGGACATCCTGGCTTACAGTGACATCCAGGCCAGCCACACACTGTCTCAAACAAACCATAACACACCATGGCCAAGACGAGCCCACTGCAGAAATGAGTGAGTTTTTTTCTGTTAGTACACTCAGTGATGACAGACATAATTGCAAACGCACAGGAAGGTTTGAATAAAAGACTTGCCTGTGGAATAAAGAATTCCATTTGTCTTATTTCTCACGCAATCAAAACTGAAAGAAAGGTGCAAACCACGTGAAGAGCAGAGACAGTACCTGAGTGTAAGACAGCAGGCTGGAGACCTCCCTCTTTGACAGCCGGGAGCTTGATCTGCGGCCTGCGAGGAAGAGCCAGGAATCCATGTTTGCAAAGTAGGACAGTGGTCACCAACCTGGAGAGTGTCCTTGCTAAAATGCATCCTCAACAGTCTGTCCGGGGCCAACTCCAAACCAGTCATTTTAGGAAGTCAGTGCCCCTCGTGATCTCCGTGACGACACAGGTCAAAGGGACACACACGGCCTGGTTTATGCCTTCCTCTTCACACGCTAGCCCATCCCTTCACAGCCCATTCCATGAAACTGGTTGACACTGGCTACATTTCAAATGTTCCCATGTGGCCTAGTAGCTCTTGGGTTGAACAGGAAAATAGGTCACTTTTATCCATTTCAGAAAGTCCTAATGGACATTGTAGATGTCAGGGTAATACAGGGCTCCAAACCAGTGGGGAAGGACTTTCGGGGAGTCTGTGAACTTCTAAGAGCAAGAGGCAAGTGGGCAGCATCTCCTGATCATTATGAAGCCCATATCACCAGAAGAGAAGCAATGAGCTGTCTCCACTGAGACCGGTCATGAAGCTGCTGTGTCAGAGCTTTGACACCCACCTCGGCTCTCTGGTGTGCTGACCGCCTCTGTGCAGATTGCCTCTAAGACTGGGGGTGAGGGAGCATCCTTAGTGTCTGAGGACTGGTCGCTGCAGTTCCCGTTGACGATGACACATTCCTCACACCCACTGGCTCCCTCTTCCTCATTCAGATGTCTGCTGTCTCCCTTCATTGTCTCCTGTGGAAGAGATCAGGAGAAATGGGGGCCTGAGTGAACATTCTGTTTCACACCACGGTTCTCTATTCCCAGCCCAAGAGACCCCATGGCCCACTCTGAGGATGACATCCTACCCATGTTCCCTTCAGACTTCTCCCAATAGCCTGCCTGCTCACCAAATTTGGAGGCTCAGAACTTGGTTCCATGTGGCTGGCTAGGTGGATTCAAAGCCCCTGATGCCAGACCCCAGAACAGAGCAGGAGGATGGTGCTAAGGCTGGGGTCTGAGGCTAGGGCTGCTCTGCAATTGGCCCACGCTTCTAACAGTTCCATTTAGGGCACGCTTGCCTGGGCATGCTTGAGCACCCTAGGTTCCCATCTGTCCCCGGCCCTTTCTCCCTGCTCAGCTTCTGCAGAGCCTCAAGAAGCCAGTGCACTCTTTTTCCTCATGACCCCTTTGTTTGCTCTGTCTCCAGGTCTCCTTCCCTCTGACCCTCCTCTCAGACAGGCTTCTCTCCTCTCCATGGCAGCAGAAGCCCCACCCCAGCCCATCCTCTGGGGCCCATTGGTCAGTTGGCCTGTCACTCACTCCCTCCCTCATCAGCTGGGGGTGAACCCCAAGTTCTGAAGGGAAGGAAGGATACAGGGAAGGCAGTGGCAAAGGGCTGTGGCAGTCATGGGGAGTGACAGCCTGACCTGCTGTGGCCTCACTCCACCTCCAGGACTTGGTCTTCCCATTGCTGTCTCTCTAGTAAGCCAGCTGAGACAGTGAGCCAGGTCCTCACTGAAGGGTCCCTAGGCTTGTGTGACCTCTGCCCCGGCTCACACAACATTGTGGGTACCAGTTAGGCATGTGTCCATGTAAGAACCTGTACCTGTCCAGGAAACCTGTACAAGCCTTTAATCCCTACACTCAGGAGAGGCAGAGGCAGATGGATCTTCAGGCCACACAAGGCTACAGTGTAAGATCTTGTCTTAAAAAAAAAAAAAAAGCAGAGACTGTAGCTTTCTCACAGTCAGCCAGCTGTGAGCCCATTCTGGAAGAGGGTAGTGGTGCACCAGGAAAGAGCCCGAAGTTTCCACACAATGCAGCATGCTCCCCACAGCAGAAACACCGGGGAACCTGAGGAAGGGTTGAGGGCAGCCTGGGATACAGGTAGGTGCTGCCTCAAGAGACGAAGGATGCCGAGGATGTATTTCAGTCCCAGTACAGCGCTTGCCCAGCACTTCAGGAACCAGAGTTAGAGGACGGTCACTGCAAAACATCGTGAATGTAAAATAGTGACCCCGGCCGGCTCTAAGCTGTAAAAAGGAAACAGTAGAATGGAAAAATCACGTTCGAGTGAGGGAGACGGCTGTCACTGTCGGTGCTTGCCATGAAGACTTGGAACCTGATTTCCATGCCCAAACTCACATGATGGAGCGATGCCTGCATTGTCCTGACAAATGCAAGCGCCTGTGTACACACGAGTAGATAAAAAAATTAAATTGTAGGCCAGGTGTGGTGGCGCATGCCTGTAATCTCAGGACTTGGGAGACAGAGGCAGGTGGATCTCTGAGTTCAAGACCAGCCTGGTCTGCAAAGCGAGTTCTAGGACAGCCAGAGCTGTTACAACACTGAAAAACCCTGTCTTAAAAAACCAAAACCAAAACAAATAATTTTTTTAAATTAAATGGAAAAAAAAAATCACACCAAGGGAGGAAATACAGCTAGGTTAACAGAATATTTGTACAGCCAAACCTTTAGGGAATTTTTCCTACCATGAGAAAATTAAAGTTATCTATGGTTATTCACATCTGTAATCCAAGAACTTGGTATGCTAAGGAACAATAGCTTCATGGGTTAAAATCGAAGCTGGGCATTGATGGCACACACGTTTAATCCCAACACTTGGGAAGCAGAGGCAGTTCAAGGCTAGCCTGCTCTACAGAACAAGTTCTAGGACAGCCAGGGCTATAGGGGAAAACCCTGCCTTCAAAAAACAAAAACAAAACAAAAAATGTCAGCCTGGGCCATAGTAAAATCTACTTGAAACCTATAACCCCAGCACTGAGAAGGCAGAAGCAGGCAGATCCCTATGAATCTGAGGCCAGGCTGGTCTACATAGCAAGTTCCAGGCCAGCCAGGGCAACATCGTAAGACCCTGATAAATAATTGTAAAAGCTTGAAAGAAGGCTCAGTGGTCAAAAGCATTGGCTTGCCGCTCTTCCTCCAGTGTGGTGGCTCACAGTCCTCTCTGTCACTGCAGTTCCAGGGGATCTCACAACCTTTGGAGTCACTGGGCACATACACCAACACTTATGCAGCCGACACACCCACCAACCACAATAAATCAATCTTTTTAAATAACAGGATTATAAGTGAGTCTAGAATTCAATATAGACAAAAAGGCTTTTATACCCTCAGGAAATGACAGTGAAGTTTGCTTTTTCATTGTATGACAGACAGGTTCTACTGTATCCAAGAATTCCTAGACAACGCAGGCTGGCTTTGAACACCTAGCCGTTACCAGTCTCAGAAGTATTCAGAACGGGAGGCATGAAGTAAGCGTGGCTTGCTTTATGAGCCATGCTCCTTCAAGTGGTGTGTGTTCACCCTTGACACGGAAATATGTTAACTACAAGTCTCAGGCATGAGAACTGTATAATCAAGTAACACTCACACTCTCACACACACACACACACACACACACACACACACACACACACACACACAATCTGTTACTATTTGGTTTTTCAGTTTATTGTCCTTTGCTTTTTGTGTCGCTTGTTTCTTTGACACAGGGTCTCTATGTAGCCCTGACTGTCCGTTTCGGGACTCAGAACTGTCTGCCTCTTTCTCCTGAGTGCTAGAATTAAAGGTGCGCATATTGTCGTAAGTTTCTGAGTTTCAACTGACTTGACAGCTATCCCCAGGCATCAGGTTGCAGCAGGCCTGGAATATCACTCATCCCCTCTGTTCACGTTGTACAGCGCAAGGAAGTCACTCACCACATACAGTTCAGGAACTCTGCCTAGAGAGCAGTTGCCCATCTGGTTTCCTTGCTCCTGTTTCAAACACTCACCAGGAAAGGCTATCTACCCAGAGAACCTTCTAGAAGCAGCACCTAGTGCTGCTGCCAGAGTACAAGATAGGCTTCTTGTCCACCGGGGGTGCTGTGTAGCTCAGAGTGAACAGGCCCTGTGGCCCCCAAGGGTGTAGTTGTGATTTACTCAAGGGAGACCATATATACTGCGTCCTTTGTTCTTGCCTAAGCACGAGCACTCTGCAAACTGGGCATGTGGACCTCATTACATCGGTAGGCCAGAGCCAGTCCCTTGGACTTGATATGCAGGCATTAGCTACAGTCTCAGTCTCAGGCTGAACCTAACTAACCTGCTCCACCAGGGTTTTAAACTTTATCAAGATCCTTGGCTGATTAATCCCGTACATTAGATCTGCTGTTCTTACACAGACAAACAGAAGATGAGACTCCTCTGTCCGACATGGCCCAGTGCTGGGACTTGTTTCTCAACACAAGGACTCTCTTGGCTCCCCACAGACTAGGGAAGTGTCTGATCCAGTCCCATCAGCAAGGCACCATGACTTGGTAGAACAAACTAGCTGACTGTGGCCAGTTCCTGAGGCCAGAGAGGCAGACTTTCAGGAAAGCTGCTGGACTGTGTTCAGAAGGGGCATTTCCCCCCAGACCACATCAGTGTCACTAAGTAATCTGAGTGGCCTGCCATGAGTGGGGAGGCTGAGCCCTAGTGGGATGCTTGAGGATTCACTCCCTCAAGGCACACGGTGAGGGGGAGGCATGCAGTCAGGAGCTGGGGTGGAGTCAGAGGCCTAAAGCAAGGACATGCATGACCTCATGCAGGGTCTGTGGTGGGTTCTCACACAGCCTTGGACTTCAGTCCCTCAGACAGGCCCTAACTGGGTCACCAGAAGCCAGACAGGAGTGTGCCCTCTTCCTACATGAGTCCAAGCAGACCTGCTGCCTAGAGCTGACAATGATTAACTACCTCAGACCTTCCCCCAGGGCATGAGCAGTGCCTCAGAAGCCAGTGTCTGAAAGGTGGGCAGCACACCTTCCCAAAAGCACATCAGTATCCCACAAAACTCCTGCCTGGACCCACAGCCAGGGCCTGGAAATGAGCCCTGTCATTACTGCCCATTACCTGGGTGCCCGGGGATGAATGGTACAGGGGAACTGTCCCCTTGCACACTGGGGCTGGAAATGACTCCGTTGTTAAGAGCACTTCTCTGGCAAAGCACATGGGCTGCCCTACAAGGTGCCTTACAACTACCATAACTCCAGTTACATGAGATCTGACTCCTTCTTACATCCTCCCAAAATACTAGGCAAACTCATATTGTGCACACACACAGTGAGTTCCAGCCCATCAGGTCTACATGTTAGACCATGTCTACAAAAACAAAAGGGGAGGGAGGTGTCGGGCTGAATATATAACTTAGGTAAAGAGCACTTACCTGCCTAGCAGTCACAGAGCCTGGCACCACCCAAAAAATTAGTTCACCCTCTGGGGTTGGTATGTAATGCCAAACACAAATCTCTTCCCGGGTATCTCATTTTGGCTTCTGGCAGTTCAAAGCTAGCATTTCCTCAGGAATATGGCCCTTATCATAAGCCAACTAACTGCTTTATCTACTGTGATTTTCTAGTAGGGATGCTAAACTGGCTTCCTTCCCAGGGGAGGTCCTAACTTCATAAGGGACTTTCCAGTGAGGCTAACAGGCTACCACACTAACTTGTAAAACTGAACACAGGTAGTGTTCTCAGGTCTTTGCTGTATGTACCCTGAACACAGCACATGCATCCCCCCACTGCCAACCATCAGGGAGGAATTAATTAGGATGCCAAAAGTAATATGCCAATTCTAATGCCCAGGCAGTCTAGAGCACATACATGCCTTACTAATGTTTCTGGGGACAAGCAAACAGACCCCTTAAATGCTATTAAGGATGTATCAGTCACCCCGGGGCCTGGGGGCACTCCATGGCTCTAAACATGATCTAGTGTTGTGTTACCTTCCCAAGAGTGACTACCTAACCTTGGGAGCAAAGATAACCTCTGTTTCCCAGAGACTGGGGTCCAGCATGTGACTCAGGGGTGGGCAGCAGTGCAGGAACCAGGTCAGAGGAGAGCAAATGCAATGTGGCAGACAAGAGGGATAAATGACACCCCCAATTAGACTCAAGAGAGGGCCCAGGAACCTCAGCAATGAAGCGGAGAGTTGATGGGAGAGGTGATGTCATCCATCTCCTCCAGTCCAGCCAGCAAAACAGCTATTCCATAGCATCTTATAATGTTAATTGCATTCATCAAACCTCACTAACAGGAAGGAGGGTGTCAAGGGTATGAAGGGAAAGTAAATAGAAGTCTGTCTCACCTACATCCCCAGGACAAAACAAAGGGAAGTAGGAGAGGTTGAAAGAGTATCACCTGCCCCTTTAAGAAGTTCCTGTGTAGGGGCAATGACAACCCACAGCCTTCCTGAGTGTCTTTCCCCCTGCCCACCCCCCACCCCCCAAAAAAACCCAGCAGACATGCTACTTTTTACAGAAGGATACTCTATAGCTCAGAGGAAGCAGAGCCTTGTCAGGTTCACACAGCTGCAAGAGGCAGAGACTCAGGCCACTACAGTTCTTACAAGGCCTGGGAACAAGGCAGAGCTGTAATTAACATTTGTGGGGCTAGAGTGGGCTCAGAGGCTAAGTTACTGTTTGTTGCTCTTCCGCTGGACACCCTTTTCTGGCCTCTGAGGATAATGCATGCATGTGGTGCAGACATATGCAGACAAAACACCCACAAACATAAAAAATAAATCTTGACTAAAAAAAAAATAATAAATGCAGAGCTGGTTCATCATGTAAAAAAAGCCACCAAGCCTGGCAATGTGAGTCCAATCCCCAGGAACACAGAAAGCAGAGAGAGCAAACTCAAGTTGTCCTAACCAAAGTGTGCTATAGCATAGGCACACGGGTATGTGGATACTTACCTATCATTTTGAATGTAGGGTCTCTTTTGGTTTTGTTTAGGTTTTTGAACTCCCTATGTAGCCCAGGCTGGCCTTGAACTCAGACCCACATGCCAGTGTCTGGAGTGCTAGGATGAAAGAAAGGTGTGCCATCATGCAAAAGAGGAAACCCATTACCCAAAACAGTCATGCAACCGTGCTGAGGCAGAAGCACCAGAGCTCGTCTTAGAATGAAATTCTGCCAAGTTCCAAGAATCACATCAGGTTCTCTTCATGTTCACCTCACACATCAGCATGTCATTTGTGATAGAAGTGGCCCCTGATGGACACATACCTAGCCCACACACTGCCTTGGATACCAGAAGCCAGCCATGGTAGTGAATGACTAAAATACCAGCACTTGAGACAAGAGGATTAGGGGTCCAAGCCACCTGGGCAGTACAGTCAGATCCTGTCTCCAAAATAAGTCCAAGTGCTCTTCATCCTGTGACTCAGGACTGCCCAGGACCTCAGAGTGCCTGTAACACCCACCATTCAGGAGCCTGAGAAGTATGACAAGTTCAAAACACCCGAGGGCTACATAAAAAGCTGGCAGTTTTTTCAAGGGTGAGGCCAGACAGAATGCTCAGTGGTTAAGGAGCAGTGGCTACTCATGCAGAGGAATCGGGTTTTTTTTTTTTTTTTTTTTGGTTTTTTTCGAGACAGGGTTTCTCTGTGTAGCTTTGCGCCTTTCCTGGAACTCACTTGGTAGCCCAGGCTGGCCTCGAACTCACAGAGATCCGCCTGGCTCTGCCTCCCGAGTGCTGGGATTACAGGCGTGCGCCACCACCGCCCGGCTCGAGGATTCGGGTTTGTATCCCAGGTTCCACTTGGGAGCTCACAAATGCCTGTATCTCTAGTTCCAGGAGGTCTACTATCCTCTTCCGGCTTCCATGTGCATTATATACATGTGGTACACATACATATATGCATACAATAAAACACTCATACACATAAAATAAAATTCTAAAAATCAGCGTTAGCCAGAGAGATGGCTCGGTGTTTAGAAGCATGTATCGGGGGGCAGTAGAGGGCAGCTCCTGCTAGAAGGGGCCATGTTAAAGCAGAAAAACCTGCACCTCAAACCCATGTTATTCTTACCATATGCAGTAAGCCATACTGCTCTGCCTGTCCTTTTTTTCCTTTTTTGGTTTTTTTAAGACAGGGTCTCTCTGTGTAGCTCTGGTTGTCCTGGAACTCGCTCTGTAGACCAGGCTGGCCTCGAACTCAGATATCCACCTACCTCTGCCTCCCTGAGAGTGGCATACTATCGCCCGGCTCCTGTTTTCTTCCTCTAAGAGTTCACAGCTCCAGGACTGGGGCTGTAGTTCAGTTCTTGCCCAGCATGCATGCCTGCATGAAGCCCGGAGTTCAATCTCAAGCACCAAATAACCCCAGGCACGGTGGCACACACCTAAAATCTACTTCAGAACCACTTCAGAATTCTCACTGCAGGAGACTCAGAAGCTCAAGGCAATCCTCACCTACAAAAAGAATGACGTCAGTCTTGACTACGTGAGACCTTGTCTCTAAAATATAAAAATAAGAAACTGTAAAAAAGTATGAATGCCACAATTCTAGCACATGGAGGCAAGAGTATCAGAAGTTCAAAGTCATCCCAGCTTCAAGCCCAGCCCCGAATACTTCAGACCCTGTCTCAATAGCAATAAATGTATGTGCACCATGTGCATGCCAAGTGCCCGAAGCAGGGGTTGGGTCCTCTGGAACTGGAGTTCCATATGGTTGGGAGCCATCATGTGGGGGAATGCAGGTCCTCTATAACAACAAGTGTTCTTAACCACTGAGCACTCTCTTCTAAAGGCTGCCACATTACCTGGGGAGAGAGGTTCAGATTTGTCCACTTCAGAGCCCTGAAACAGGTCAGCAGGAAAAGTGCTACTGGTACCAACCTACACTGGAGTGTCTTGATTCAATACACCCTGCCAGCAGCTTTTTGGATGAAGCCAGGTTGAGGCAGGGGTTACTGGAAAGTCATTTCCAATGGGATTCCAATGCAGAACCCACTCCAAGCTATCCCACACCACCCCTGTCAGTGGTACCGCTGAATGTAACCCTGGCTGACTTGGAACTCACTATGTAGTACAAGCTACCCTAGAACTCCTGAAAATCTTGTCTTAGCCTCCTGGAATGCTGAGTTTAGAGACACCACTTTTTATCTATTAACACACTGTGAGAGAAATAACTGTCCTGTGACCACAAAGAAATAGTGGGCATCTCTACTACACCCAAGACAGGAGTAAAGCAGGGCCAACACTTTAGGTTTTTACTAATCTTTTAGTTAGAACACAGCTTCCTTATGTGGTATCCAACATCACCAGTCAGTGTAGGAAGCTGCTGAGGCTAGACCACCCACTTTTTCCATGGCTTTAAGGTTCCCTCCCCAGGCTCTTTCCTTCACACCTGCAGAAAGGCTACAGTATCCATCACACAGTGCTCTCTGCTAGAAGCCTGGGAAGTCAGGCAGGGGTGTTGGGGTTGTAGGTTTGATCAGGGAATAGCTTAGCTAAATAAAATTTTCACTGAACCCATGAACATCTACAAATAATGTGTTAAGAAAATTAGTTTTGCTGGGCGGTGGTGGCACATACCTTTAATCCCAGCACTCGGGAGGCAGAGGCAGGCAGATTTCTGTGAGTTTGAGGCCAGCCTGGGCTACAGTGTGAGTTCCAGGACAGGCGAAAGCTACACAGAGAAACCCTGTCTCAAAAAAAAACAAAAAAAGAAAAGAAAAAGAAAATTAGTTTTAACAAGCCAGGTGGTGCTGGCACATGCCTTTGATCCCAGTGCTCTGTAGGTAGAGGCAGGTGGATCTTTGTGCGTTTGAGGCCATCCTGGGCTATAGAGAAACCCTGTCTCAATAAACAAACAAACAACAACAAAAAAAAAAAAAAAAGAGGTAGCTTTAACAACAGTAGACAAAGGCCAGGTGACCCTGTCCTTATGACTGCTCAAAGATTAAGGAAGGAGCCGGGCGGTGGTGGCGCACGCCTTTAATCCCAGCACTCGGGAGGCAGAGCCAGGCGAATCTCTGTGAGTTCAAGGCCAGCCTGGTCTACAAAGCGAGTTCCAGGAAAGGCGCAAAGCTACACAGAGAAACCCTGTCTCGAAAAACCAAAAAAAAAAAAAAAAAAAAAGATTAAGGAAGGTAAGAAGGGCAATGGTGGAGGCAGAGGCAGGAGGATCTCTGAGTTCAAGGCCAACCTGGTCTAGAGAGCGAGTTCCAGGAGGGCCAGGACAAAAAAGGATTAAGGCAGGTAATAATGAGTGGACCATCAGAGAACAGAGGCAGATTGGGCAAACAAAGCCAAGTTCAGACCCCAACTACAGTTTCTGTTGTAGGTCCCTGAGCACAAATAGAGAATTCACTCACACATTTGCTCAGGCTTTTCCTAAACCTTGTTGCCTTCTGCCTTTGGTGAAACCCAAGTTGTTAAAAAAAAAAATCCTGTCCACAGCTTCCATTCACCTCTTCAAGTTGCTAGCTTGAGCGAGGATTTCTCATTAGGTCCCTGGGTTAAGTGCTTCAACTGCACGATGCTTATGCACCAATGCCCACTGTAGCAGCTGAAAATACCAGTACAATAATCCATTCATGGCCCCCGAGTGCCAGGAAGCAGTGATGGCTGTTGGTAATGTCACCCCAAGTTGGAGTTACAGTCCCAGCACTGGCCCAAGCAAACACAAGAGGATACCAATGTGGATCTTTGTCATGGAAATGAGACTCCAGGATTGGCTAAACTTTCTCTCTCCCAGGTACCCTTCCTCAATTTGTTGTTGTTGACTTTCACGCGGGCTGAGTCCTAGACAAGAACTCAAGAGACTAACATCCTTTCTGTGCTCCCAGTAACCAGACTTGCAGACTTACACCTGGAGTTCGTGGACCTGTACATGCCGCAAAAATGCTCCACAAGCAACCATATCATTGTGCCAAGGACCACTCATCCATCCAGATGAATGTGGCCAAAGTTGACAGGGTCACAGGCCGGTTTAATGGCCAGTTTAAAACCTACACTATCTGCGGGGCCATTTTCGGCATGCAGAGTCAGATGATTCTACTCCTGGACTGGCTAAGGCTGACAGAACTGTCTCAAAGAACTTTTGACCAAAAAGATCAGGGAATATTTGTCATAAATAAAAGTGAGAAAGTTTAATAAAAACAAAAAAGATACAAGAGACTAAACAGTCCAAGTCCAAGTCCATATCTCAAGCAGAACACTGGAAGAGCCCACTGCCCAGAAACTGAAACCTACTAGGAAACCGAAAACAGGTCCATTCATTTGTTGTCCCACCACACTTGGGTGTTTTTTTTTTTTCCTTTGAAGGGTGTTGCCAGGTCCAGATCAAACCTGACCAGGGCCTCATGCATGCCTCATATACCCTACAGCAGAGCTGTAGAGTAAGCCCCATAAACAACTAGTCCCACTCAATAGAGGTAAAAGTTTAAACACCAAATGTTGAGCTGAGCTGGACAGTGGTGGCGCACACCTTTAATCCCTGCGCTCAGGAGGCAGAGCAGGTGGATATCTGTGAGTTCCAGGCCAGCCTGGTCTACAGAGTAAGTTCCAGGACAGCCCAGAGATACAAAGGGAAACCCTGTCTACCTCCTTTCCAAAAAAAAGCTAAAACATGTTATGTGTGTACATAGTACAATGCATTAAAGCCAGGGCCTCACGCTGTCCGGGGAAGTGTTCTACCATTGAACTACATCCTCAACATTTGACTCCTCAGAGTCCTTCCTTCTATTAACTCAATGGAACTTCAGCATCTCAGGAATTAGCCAGCAATCAGCTGCTATAAAACCAACTCTATAGAGAGAACAAGGGAGGCTGGGGCAGGGCCTTATAAGTAGAATGTCAACCCTGGGCCCTGCTGCTATTGCCTCAGCCTATCACCCTACAGACAATGGATTTTAATTAAACTTGGGCTTTCCTCAACTAATTGAGAATGAGCGATTAGTTCACTAATCTAAAAATCTAAACTCCCACTGACGGGTAAAGGTGCACCCCTATCCATTCCTCAGCTGGGAGGGAACCTCAGAAAACTAACTCAACACAGCAACCGATATGCATGTCTCCAGCCAGAGTCAGTCCCATCTGAATGTCTGCACTGGGCTCCTATCCTTCTGCAGGGCAATGTGTCCTGAGATGGTAACAAGTGTTAGAGTGTAAATGTCCCCCATTAAAATAAGTCACAATAAGGGAAGCAACTAGATCTGAGCCTCAGCCCCACCCTCTATAAAGGGGCTCCATGAAACACACAAAGTCACACTTTGCAAAAGACACGAGGAACACTCAGACATGACCAACTCTGAATTAAAAAGTATTGAGGGAGGCAAGGGATGGAAGTTAGGGAGAGAGGGAAGGAGGTCAGGCCAGGTCAGGCCCGACCATCCAACAGAATACACCTGAAGCCAGGCCTGGAGACACATGCCAGCACATGGGGGCAGAGGAAGAAAGGCTTATGCAACATAGAAGGCCCTATGTCTCAAGGAAAAAGAAAAAAACCCACCAGGTCTGAGAGTGCCCTGTACCACAGTACAGGACCCAGGAAACTTCAGATTTAGCTATCTCAGAAATGGTATCCGGAACTAGAGGTGGAGCTAACATGGAGGTTGGTCTGGGACAAAGGAATGCCAAGGACCAGTTCCCGGGATGGAGTGCTTGTCCAAATGTCCACTGAACTCGGGTGCCTGGGCTTCAATAATGAGGGGTGACAGGCGTCTCCAGGTCACAGGCACCACATGGCTGGAGGAAGGGCAGGCTGAGAAGCAGCCTCCTCAACTCCACCTTCCTTCCTCCTCCCTCAGCCCCCTGCAGCTCCCAGATCCTCTTCTCCCCTCCCCCAACCTTTGCAGGGGTAAGGGTTTTTGCCTATGGCTTTACAGAGGATGTGGCTGGCCCCGGCAACCTCACCAGCCCCTTTGTCTGGCTCTCTCCACCCCAACAGGAAAGGTAAAGGATTTTGCTGAGCTCCACAATTACACCTTCAGCTAGCCTCAAACTTGGTGCGGGAAGGAGCAAAAAGTGGCCCAAACCATAAAAACACAGCCCTTTTCCAAAGAGAACAAAGGGGCTGGTGATGGGATCGGCTCTGCAGGTAAAGGCGCTTGCAGCCAAGGCTGACGACCCAAGTTCGCTCTCCAGATCCACATGGTAGAGTGTCCCACCACAAGTTTTCCTCTGGACCTTCCCAATGGTCCCACGTTTGTGTACACACATACAAAGTCAAGTGTAATAATTTTTTTTTTAAAGGAAACAAAGACAGCCCTTCCTGCCAACTCCCCAGTCACAGACAATGATGGTTTAGAAATGCTTCCACATCTGAGAATGAAACAGAGTACCTCAGGAAGGCAGGAAAAGGAGGGGCTGGCAAAGGTGACTCTCCATTCCGCTCTCTGCACAGGCTACCTCAACATTCGTGTGTTGGGGCCTACCCTAGGTGCTGTGCCCACCACCTTAAAGATGGAGGGCTCAAGAGCTCAACCCGGCTTCACCCCTAAGTCTTTGTGAGCGTTGTTCCTATTGCACAGATGTAACATTTAAGATAACAATTAAGACACAAAGGATATGTGCTTTGCAATAACACGACGTAAGCACAAATCCAAAACTATGCTTGCCTGAGAAGGACAGCCTGTGCTGGGAGGTAAGGAGGCCAACTGTCGTAAACACGAGTGCTTGCTGTATTACCAACCCCACAAAAGTTTACCTTGAAGCTGGGAGATGTAACCCAGTGGTAGATGGCTTGCCTGAAATAAGGTCCTGGATTTGGTCCCAAAAGCACTAAGGGTGGGGGAGGGCACACTCCCAAATCTGGAAAAGCTAAGTATATACCTGAGGTTTCCAAGGGCCAGCACACAAGCCTCAGCAGGCCTGCTGGACACAGAAAGGTCAGTGTAAGTGCCACTAGTCCACCAAAACCCACAGCATCCACAAGGCAGGAAGCACTCTACTGGGCCCTTCATTCCTTTTCATTCATCCGCCTCAGACTGCAGAGCGGGAATCACAGGGACTCCATGCTGCAAGCCTCAGGGATGCAGGGCTTTGCAGGCTGGAGCCAGAGGCATGCAGGAGAGTACAGGACTGCAGCCACAGGTGGACTCGAGCAAGTGGACTCGAGCAAGAAACGCTGCACCTCTGGGCAGTCCATCCTTGTGCCCGCAGTGATCTCGGTTTTCTGACTGCACCTTCTACCCTGGAAAGACTCCACAGGCGTCCTTAAGCAATCCCTGAAGTACAGACACTTGTAGGCTAGAAAGTGAAGGCAAGTTTTTTGTTTTTTTTGTTTTTTAATTAAGGCTTCAGGGTATAGATTGGAAAGTGGGGCCACCTCACCCCGGAAGAAAGTTAAGAATGGAAAGTGAGCCCCTAGGGCAGCCGGCAGGGTGAGGTACCGCCCCCAGCCAGCTCCACCCTGGCCAGGTGTGCTCAGCCAGCCCCTCCCCGCAGCGGCTGCGCCTCAACTCAGGTGGCTCTGCTCCGGAGGACCCCGAGGACTACGCCCATCGGGCATCCCCACTTCTTGGTACCCAGAGCACCATCCCAACCTTGGAGGTGTCCGTCATTCGAAGTTCCAAGCCAGAAGGGATCCACCTCCACCGCCACCTGGACGAGACAGCTTCTTCCTCTACATCCGGACCATCCCTCCCTGAGGAGGCTCCGGCTGAGACCCGGGCCAGGTAAGGACACCGGGTCCCGGGGACAGCCACCCCTCGAGCCCCTTTCCGCTCCCAAGTGCCCTCACCTCCAGATTCCAGAGAAGCTGCATGTAACACGTCTCCTCCCCTCAACTCTTCAGAGTGGTGGGGTGCAGCGGAGGCGTCGCTTCCTCGGTCCCCATGCCCGGTCCCGTGTCCCCGTCCCGCTAAGCACCATGCGCCCGGTTCCCCTCCGGTTCCTCGCAAACCTCCAGGAGCCTCTAGGGGACCTGTCGCCCCGGCACCCACCCCACCCTAGCCTCCAGGTTCCGGCCCCCCGGGACCACCCTCGGGGCGCGGGGCGCTCACCTGCCGCGAGGTTTGCTGTGGCGCGGCGCGGCGGGCGCGCCGCGGGTCGTGGCCAGCGGACGGCGGCGCGGGGTGCCGGGCTCGCGAATCTCCGGCGCCGATCGCCGCGCTACGTTTACTTGGGCCGCTTAACCCCCGCGCTGCCGGCCGGGAGCGGCCGTGCGCTCGCCCGCGCGCCAGTGGGGCCACCCGGGGTTTGGTCCGGGGCGCTCGGGCGGGAGCGTCCACGCGGGCTGCAGCTGCGAGGCGAGGGGCGGCAGCGAGGACGCTGCGGGGCCAGGCGCGCACGGGAGTGGGTGGGGAGGGGGCGGCGCCGCTGCCCTTGTAGCCCCGGCCCGGCCCTCGCCCCGCCCCCGCCCGGGGGGCGCCCCCGCCGCAGCCACTCACCGACCGGCCGGGCCAAAGGGACGGGCGAGGGAGATTTGAAATCCCTTCCCGAGCCTCCTCGCCCCGCCTCCTCGGGCGCCGCCCCTGGGCCCCCTATGTCTGGAGGGTCACCCTCCGGAATGATCCGAGCCCACGGGGACGCCACCTGAGACGCCCCCTTTATCCTGTCCCCCAAACCCCGAGCGGACGCACACACTCACATGCAAGCGCACACAGATCTGGATGCACGGCCCAGAGAGGGAAAAGCCCCAGCTGGAGTCACACAGCAACCCTGCATCCGCTTTTCCACCACCCCTCCGCTGCAAAGGCTGGCCAGGGCGCTGGGCCGGCCTTGCAGGTCACCCGCTGGGGACCCCGCTACTGCTTCCTGCCTTCACCTAGCTTGGCCTTTGTCAGCCATTTTGAAGGGAAAGGAGGCCCTTGGAGGAAGAAGAAGCATTCTGTGTTCCCCCGACTACCTGGGTTCCCGTGCCAGCTGGGGAGAAGTCCTGCTCCGCAGCTTAGGGCTGCCTCGGCCATAAATCCCACTCTGAGACCAGTGGAAAAACACTAATATTTATGATAGGCACCTGGCGTTTATATTTATTTCTTTATTCGCTCGTTTGCCTGCTTCTTGTCTGTCTCCATACATTAGATGGTGAACATCAAAGTAGATGAATAGACAGAACGACTGATCGCAGTGACTAACTCCAAGGCCAAGCATGCGCAGGCTCCACGCATCTCCTACTCTGTTGGCTCCCTGACTTCACTCAACCTCTTCTCTGCTTTGCTGTTCTCCCTCCGATGCACGAAGCGTTTTCCTTACGATGGATGCTTTGGCTTCTTTCCACCTCTTCGTTTCCTTAGATCTGACACAGGAAGAAGCTTTCTCATTACTATACGGAACAGTCTTTGCATCCTTCTTCTATCCTTGTGTTCCCATAACTAACAACTTAAACCTCTCTGAGATTGTTTTGTATATTCTTGTCTGTATTTCCCTTGGGGTGGGGGCAGGGGGCCTCACTCTAGGAAGATGGAAGCCACGTCTCTCTGTCTCTATAGCCCACGGGGGGCTGGCATCAAAAGGAACTAACTCACACAAGTTTGCTGAATGAATGAATCTCCACAGGTTTCCTGCCTCTGGGGCTCCAGCTTGAGTTAAACACAGCTTTCCTCCTGCACCTATTCCTGGGAGTAAATCAGCAAATGGGGGTTACTTTGGGAGACGTCAAGTTTCAACACTTTCTGGGCCTTGTTCCATTTAAAAAAGAATAGCAAGGCCAAGAGACAGAAGGAGGAAAAGCCCTTAAAATAGAGCTCAGCCTGGGCCTGGCTTCACGGGGAGGACCAGTGGGAACTTCTTGGCAAATGGGTAAACAGCTCTGAAGTGTGACCGGAAGGTTGGTGCAGAAAGAAGCAGATGTCTTAAGCATCCAGATTAGCAGGCGGTCTTGGTCTTGTCGTTTGGAAAGGACCATAACTATCAGGAGACTAGCCCGGCGTAGTGGATCCTGCAGGTAATACCACCTCTTGGGACTTAGACCATTCCAGGCCATTCTCAACTACATAGCAAGTTCCAGGCCATACTAGGCTGTGTGAGACCCTGTCTAAACCCCCCTCTTCCCTACCCAGAAAAAAAAGATCAGGAAAATGGGAGTAAGAAAACTACCCACAGGGCTGGACAGATGGCTCAGTGGTTAAGAGCACTTGCTAATCTTCCAGAGGATGAGAGTTCAATTCCCAGCACCCACATGGCAGCTAACAACACATCTGTAACTCCAAGACCCTCTTCAGCTTTCCACAAACATTCATGAAAGCAAACGCTGTACACACAAAATAGTAAACTTATTTTAAAAGGAAGAACACTACCTCTAAGGAAGTGTGGCCCATACCTTTAATCTCAGCGCTTCAGAGGTAGAGACAAGAGGATCTCTGTGGGTTGGAAACTGACCAGCAAGTCTCCATTGCAAGTTCCAGGTCAGCCAGGGTTATGCAGGGAGACCTTGTTGAAAGAAAGGAAATAATCTCAAGAGAGCACAAAACTTTACAGTTTGAAAACTCATTGGTCAACTCACTTGAGCCACCAGACTCCCCAGCGAGGAGCATCAACCTGTGTTTGGAGGAGTGAAGAGAAGGCCGGAAGAGGGAGGCATTTATATAATACTACCTTGATGGAACACCTGTATGTGGAGGTTTGCCAGCAGAGTTTATTGTAAGGTATAACTGGTCATAATCATTACAACCGAGATGATAATCACTGTGCCTGAATGAGATTAGGGTTGGGTGTGTAGCTCTGTGGTGGAGGGTTTGCCTAGGAAGTGCAAGCCCCGAAGTGCAAGCCCCTGGAGCTCCATCCCTAACGCCATACGCGCATGCACGTGCACGCACACAGAGATCTGTGATTAAAGCCCATTTGTTTTCCATTCAAGAAACAAAAAGCTGGGGTTGGTGGCACGCACCTTCAGCTCTCGCTCTTGGGAAGTGAAGGTGGCAGGATTGGTAGGAATCTGAGACAGGCTGGGCTACATGGAGAGTTCAGGATAAGCCTGGACTGTATAGTGAGATGCCTCCCCCATCCTTCAACAAAGAAGGAAGAAAGAAAACACACATGCAAAAGGATGTCCTTGCTCTTAACATACAGGAAATATCTAGGAAAAGAGTATAATGTCACCTGTTTACACTCTCATACAGGAAATCAAATGCATATATATGCAGGAGGCAGATTTGAAAGCAAATGAGACAAAATATAAACAAATGGGTTATCTGCTTTTAAAACTTTGTATATTCTTTGTCTTATAATGTAAAATAAAATGTGTTTCATTTATTTATCTGGGGTGGCAGCCAGAGGTCAGAGGACAGTTTTTCAGGGCTCTGCTTTCCACTGTGTGGGTTCTGGGGCTTGAACTCAGCTCTTCAGTCTTGACAACAAGCACCTTTACCCACTGAGGCATCTCACCAGTCCTCTTAAGTTAAACACTGGCATTCGAGAGCCAGGTGTGGTACACCTCTTTAATCCCAGCACTTGGGAGGCAGAGACAAGTAAATCTTTGTGAGTTCAAGGCCCAGCCTGGTCTTCATATATATTCATATATGAAGAGCCCTGTTTTACAGTTGAGGCCACTAAGGCTCCAGGAGGAGAGAAGGTTTGACCCTAGAGCCACAGCTGGGTCGGTGGCAGAGCTGGGACAACACAGCCAGCTTATCATCTGCCTCCCTGTGATTCCCCCCCCCCTCGTGTGTACCAAGCTGAGGAGTTAGAGCCCCATCCCAACTCTAATTGGAATAATAATGAGAGTGGGGCCCATTTCCCAGAGGGACAGCGGGGGTTCTCCCAGCCCGTGTAAGTAAAAGGACCCAATTGTAAAGTACTCAGGCCTGATGGCTGTGTCATTAGAGGCCACCTTCACTAGTGAAGCTTGCTCCTCACTTTTCCTTTTCAACAGGAACACACATGCCTATTGCCCTGGTCCGATCATTTAAACCCCCTGCGATCCCCCGTGGACCACTGACGATTTTCTTAACTGGCGCGGACTAGACTAGTGTTCACCAGTTTGTTGGTGGTGGTTGTGGTGCCTGGGGCTGGAACCCAGGGCCTCACACTTACTAAGCCAACATTCTGGCCCCCTGATGGGACTTTAAGTCATCCACCATTTTTGCTGACCAAGAGCAGGCAACACCTCTACCCTAAATTATGCACTCAGTAAATACCTGTTCCCTAAATCTCTCCATTTTCATCTCCCCACATACGCTGATCCACTGCCTTCAGACAAAGCAGCGACTATCCCTGAAACTTCTTGGAAGCTCAGGCTTAATCCCCAAGGGGGAAGATGGGTTAGGGCAAACATAGTCGGCCAAATTTATGCTCTGGGAGCCAATGAGGGAGCTAGGGGGTCCTGTGGCTTCCCGTCTCTGGGTGCAGACGTCACGGCAGGGACTGAGGCCCTGGACCTCAGTGTTGCCCTTGGCTGCGTGCCTGTTTTCAGATCCAGTGTCTACTTCCTACTCTGTTCTGGCTTCGGACTCGGCCTGCTCTGGACTATTTTTGTTTTATTTTATTTTATCTTATTTTTATAGTGTCAGGGAGAGATCCCAAGGTTGTACACATGCTCGGCAGGCACTCTACCATTGAGTCCAGCCCTTGACTGCTAAGAATCCCCCTGGTCAGCTGGGCGAGGTGGCACACGCCTTTAATCCCAGCAATCCGGAGGCAAAAGCAGGCGGATCTCTGTGAGTTTGAGGCCAGCCTGGGCTACACAGAGAAACCCTGTCTCGAAAAACAAAAAGTCAAACAAAACAAAACAAAAAAAGAATCCCTCAGTTCTAACCAGTCCCTATCTCTTCATTGTAGTAGCTTTCCTCCTCCAAGCTCCCTAAAGTCCAGATTCACAGCCTGCAGACAATCCTGCTTAGGCTGGGCTTAGGAAAATGACCTGGCGGACTGGGGGTAAGCGGGGGAACGCAGGAATGGCAGGCCCCGCGGCCGTCCCGCCAACCCCCCCCCCCCCCCCCCCCCCCCCCACCCCCCCCCCCCCCCCCCCCCGCCCTCACGCTGTCCGGGACCTGCTTTATACTTGCTCATATCTCAGGCCTACCCACAGCTCTCCTTCCCCAGCCTCTCACCCCCCCCTAGATACCTTCTCCTTCAGATGGCTTTTCAAACAGTGTGCTAAACACTTGCCTAGCATGCAGGAGGCCCTGGGTTCAATCCCCAGGTTGAAAAAAAAAAAAAAAAAAAAGAATCAATCAAACAAACAATGCACATCAGCCTCATTAAACACAAAGTCGCAGAAGAGAGGAATGATTCCTCTTGTCCCTAGCACATAGTAGGTGCTTAGTAAATAGCTACTGCTTTTCTGACTGAGTGATTGAATGGGCTCTGCCATATCTCAAGAAAGGAAAGTATTTTAGAAGGAAGCATCGCTCAGGTTAACACTTCCCAGGTTAAGCCCCCAGCCAGGTTCACAGCATCCAACAGGGACCAGCTTTGCAATTCTCCATGGGGCATGCCAGGCATTCACTTTACAATTGTTCTGAAGAGAAAAACAACACACACAATGGCCAAGCTAGGCCTCATTTTCTCAAGCAAAGTAATTCCTCCCATGAATTTGAAATGAGGGGTGAGATTTCCGAAAGGTACAGGGCATTATCACCCCTGCGCTCAAACCAGGAACTTGTAATAGGTCCTTTAAAAGGCAAATTTCCCAGGTGGACAGCTTTAATGCCCCATGGCAATTAGGCAAAAGAATCTTAGTTATTTTTATATTTTTATTTTTTATTTTGAGACTGGGTTGCTCTACAAACTTCTGGCTGGCCTGGAACTCACTATGTTGACCATTCTAACCTCCAATTCACAGACATCCTCCTGCCTCTGCCTCCCCAGTGCTGGGATACAAAAGGATCTTTAAAGGAAAACACTGTTACCTGAGGAATTCGACTTTTAAAAGAAATGCCCAGAGAGTCGTTTGAGATTTGGAGGAATTTTTAAACAAATAAGCAAGTTCACGACCAAAACCGACAGAGAAACCAAAGAATTAGAGCTCCCCTTTAAGCATAACAGCCAGGCACAGTGGCACACACCTTTAATCCCAGTACTTGGGAGGAGGCAGAGTCTTTGTGAGTTCAAGGCCAGCCTGGTGCACATAGTGAGTTCTAGTACAGCCAAAGCTACATAACATAGTGAGACCCTGTCTTGAAAAACAATCAAACATAAGGGAATAAGAATAACCACAGTGGGATCTTTCTTTTTTAAAAACAGGGGTCTCATGTAACCCAGGCTGACCTCAAACTCACTATACAGCCAAGGATGACTTTGAATTTCTGAGCCTCTTGCCTCTGCCTCCTAAGTACCAGAATCAAGAGGATGGGACCCATCACCTGCTTTTTCAGCCATGCTGGGGATCGGGGCTTCATGCAACCTAGGCAAGCACTCTCCCAACTGTGCTACATCCCTTGGAGGGCCATCAGAGTTTTCAATGAGTTTTTTTTTCCCTTTCCTGGCTTCCTCCCTTCTCAGTGCTAACTGGAAATCAACCCCCCAGGACCCTTGAATGGTAGGCAGGCTCTCTACCATCTACCCCAACACATTACAGTGTGTGCATGGAATGGGGCGGGTCTGGAGGCTGGCCTGGCCTGGGACTTGCTATGTAACCAGGTCTCTTCTCAGATCTGTAACAAAGCCCTCCAACTGTTATTACAGGCATGAGCAGACTGAGAAACAGATTTCATCATCAACAGGAATGAATCTAGTTTGTCCATCCTGTAAGAGGACTTTCGAGTGTAAGTGGAGGCAGGCTGGTTTATCACTAACCATGCCTGGCTTCGGCTTCTCTTAGCCTATAATAATTCCCTGTCCTTCCTTTGTCCGCTGAGGCCTTGCACATCTTTGACCAAGATGGCAGGACTCTAAGCTAACCGAATTTTTGCATTTCTGAAGCGCTGTGAGGACAAAGATACTAAATTGAAGATTAAGCTGAGGATAACAACAGAGAGAAGAAATTGCCCATTGTGTTTTGTTGTTCAATTTTCTGCTACAAACAGGACCTGCAGCTAGCTAGACCTTTTGTGAAATGGCCCTTAGGCCCAAAATGAGGCCTGGCTGGGGTGGAATGTTTTGAAATTGGAGGAATCCTGCAGCCAGACAAATTAATAAAGGTGATGAGGGATATTATTTCTCTCAATCAGATAGGGAGTCACAATAATCGCACATTTAAAAGCCTAGTTTAAGAAAATTCCTTTAGACCCGGGTTCACCTCCCAGCATCCATATGGCAGCTCACAACTATCTGTAACTCCGAGATCTGACACCCTCACACAGACATATATGGAGGCGAAACACCAATGCACATAAAATAAAAATAAATAAAAAGAAAGGAAGGAAGGAAGGAAGAAAGTAAGTAAGAAAGTCTTTAGGTAGCAAGAAAGAATGTCTTTAGGCAGCAGTTCCTAGCTGCAGGCTCAGATCTTTTACCTAGGGGAAGTGTGGTCCCTGGTGAGCCTCACAGTGGAACTCCACCTCAGCAGTCCTGCTTTACAAGGCTTTTCACTTGAAGGCTGGGGGGCAGGGGGACATTTTAAAGTGAATGAGGGAGCAGGTCCCTCATTAACTCTGAAGTGGGGTTGGGAGGTCCTCAGGAAGGGAGGCCTCTGGGCCTGCATTTCCTGGCACCTTCTCCCTCCTGAGCAGTCTCCTATGGAGACCAAAAAAACAGTGTGGTCCTAGGCACATCCCGGAGAGAGGTCAGTCCTAAAGCCTTCAATGAGCACAGGAAACATACTGCCCCTCCCCCATGCCTGGGATATAAATTTGTGAGGGTTTTTTTGTTTGTTTGTTTGATTGATTGATTGTTTTTGCTTTGTTTTTACAACAAAGTCTCACTGTGTACCTCTGGCTGGCCTGGAATTTAATACAGAGATCAGGATGACAGAGAGATCCACTTGCCTCTGCTTTCCAAGAACTGGGATTACATGTGCTTCACATTCTCTATAGTCCTTCTTCATCAGTCCTCTACACTGCCAGTAGCCGGGTGTGTGTGTGTGTGTGTGTGTGTGTGTGTGTGTGTGTGTGTGTGTGTGTGTGTGTGTACACGCTTTTAATCCCAGCACTCTGGAGGTGGAGCCGCTCAGGTGGATCTCTGAGTTCAAGGCCAGTCTGGTCTACAGAGTGAGTTCTAGGACAGCCAGGGTGACACAGAAAAACCATGTCTCAAAGATAGATGAATGAATGGATTGATGGATGGATGGATGGATGGATGGATGGATGGATGGATGGAGAGATGGAGAGATGGATAGATGGATAGATAGGTTCTTCAAAGGTCGAGACAGCCTCTGCTGGGTGTTTATATTTTCCAGTCTAAATGTATTCCTCCTCAGTGTTACTGTCTCTCACTTGTAATAAAAGGCTCGGTGCCACACCTTTCAGGGCACTAATTCCTTGATGAAGTCTTCTATAAGGTTTGTGCTTTATGGTTCAACACATTGCTGTCATACAAGCACATTTTCTAACTACAAATTTAGTGTCACATTTTTTTTTAGGGTGTGTGTGTGTGTGTGTGTGTGTCCGCGCCTAAATATGTGTGCATGCCACATTTGCTTGTGGAGTCAGAGGACAACTTTGGGGAGTTGTTTCTTTCTGACCCGTGGGTCTCAGGGATCAAACTTGGGTGTTGAGGCTTTCTATGGTAAGTGCCTTAACAAACTTGGTTTGTTTTTGAGACAGGGTCCCACTGTGTAACCCTGGCTGGCCTGGAACTTGCTCTGTCAAAAAGCTTTGTTCTCTGTTCTTTGTTTTTTCTTTATTGAGGCAGGGTCACATACAGCTATTCTTGCCATGTACTTGCTGATCTTGAGTTCCTGATCCTTCTGACTCAAGTGCTACACCGGTTGTCCCGTTTACCAGCTCAAATGCTTTTCCCCTTACAGTTTCACAGAGAAAAAATTTGTTCGCACTGTAGACCTTAATGCTAGTACAAGTGTTTCTGTTGTTTGGAACAAGATTTGCTGTATGTCTCTGTACTCTCACTACGTAACCCGGGCTGGCCTTAAAGTCCCATCCATCTTCCACCCTCAACCTGTGCTAGGATTCCATCTGGCTAATGTTGTTTCGTTTTCTTTCTTTCTTCTTTTTTGTTTGTTTGGTGGTTTTTGTTTTGTTCAGTGTGGTTTTGTTGTTGTTGTTGTTTTGTTTCTGAGGCAGAATCTCACTATGTATCTCTGGTTGTCCTGGAACTCACTTTATAGACAAGGTTAGCCTCAAACGCACAGAAATCTGTTTGCCGCTGCCTTGTGAGTGCTGAGATTAAAGGCATGTTTCACTATGCCCAGCTTGTTTTCTTTCTTTATTACATCCAGAACTTTCACCTTTTACTTCAAGGAGGCTCTTTATAACTTTTGTCTGGCATAATCATATTGCCAGCATCACCCTACTGATGTGCTTTGGGGCCATTATAAAACATGAATGTAGCCACAACAACATAGGATAATCCTTCTATAAATACGAAGGTTGTGTTCAGGTGTGGTCCAACACTCCTGTAATCCCAGCATTTGGGAGGCAAAGACAAGAGGATTGCTATAAATTCAAAGCTAGCCTGGTCTATGTAATAAGCTCCAAGCCATTCAGGGCCACAAACTGAGACTTAGCTCAAAAAGCAAGGGGGGGAAATCTTTGACTGAGAGATGAGATGTCTATACAATGTGGATACACCAAACAAAGGATAAAACAGAGTGGACTGGCCAAAGAAATGGTCACTACTCAGAATGGTGTGCAATTTAAACCTTTTGAGTTGGTATTTTTCTGAAAATTTCCACTTAATATTTTCAGACCAAAACCAACCACAAAAAGCTTAGAAAGTAAAAAGAAAGCCTACTGTGTTGCCTCTGTGAGTTGTGAAGTTCTTACTCTTTCTTGTTTTATTTTTAGTTTTAATTTCTCTTTCTTTTTAAAAATTTTTATTTTATGTGCATTGGTGTTTTGCCTGCATGTATGTCTGTGTGAGGGTCTTTGAGTTACAGACAGTTGTGAGCTGCCATGTGGGTGCTGGGAATTGAACCCAGGTCCTTTGGAAGAGCAGCCAGTGCTCTCATCTGCTGAGCCATCTCTCCAGCCCTCCCTTTTCTGTTTTTAGTTTATCAAGACAGGGTCTCTTTGTATATCCCTGCTTATCCTGGAACTCACACTGTAGACCAGGCCGGCCTGAAACTCAGAGATTTGCCTGCCTTTGCTTTCTGAATGCTGGGATCAAAGGTGTAAGCCACTTCTGCCCAGCAAGTTTGGCGTTATTTTTTATTTATTTATTTATTTATTTATTTATTTATTTATTTATTTATTTATTTATTTTGGTTTTTTCAAGACAGGGTTTCTCTGTGTAGCTTTGCGTCTTTCCTGGAACTCACTTGGTAGTCCAGGCTGGCCTCAAACTCACAGAGATCCACCTGCCTCTGCCTCCCGAGTGCTGGGATTAAAGGCGTGAGCCACCACCACCCGGCAAGTTTGGCTTTATTAATAAAGTTCTTAGTACGGAAGGAAAGTTAGGTATGGTAGAGTGAGCTGATACTATCAGCACTCTGGAGGCAGAGGCAGGAGTGGTGCTTCATACCTATAATCTTAGTCAGGAGGCAGCAGGAGGATTGGATGTGAATCCTCTGAGGTCAGTCTATTGAATACCAGGCTAGTTAGGCCTATGTTGTGAGACCCTGTCTCAAAAAAAAAATATAAAATAAAATAAGGGCTAGGGAGATGGCTCAGCAGTTAAGAGCACTTGTTCTTGCAAAGGTCCTAAGTTAGAAGCTACATGATAGCTCACAACCATCCATATTTCCCATCAATAGCTCTAGTTTCGGGGAATCCAATGCCCTCTTCTGACTTCGAAGGCACCAGATGCACAAGTGGGACATATACATACTCACACACAGAATACTCATACATATAAAATAAGATAAATTAAAAAATAAAATAAAGACAGAATATGGCAGCATTCACCTATAATCAGTGCACTCAGGAGATAAAGACCGGAGACTCAGAAGTTCAAGGCCAGCCTTAACTGCACAGTAAGATCAAGGTCAGCCTGGGTTACATGAGACCCTATCACTTGCTACATTCATTTATTTTTCATCTCTGTGTGTGAAGGTTAGAGTGTAACTTGTGGAACTGGTTCTCTCCTTCCACTTGTATATCCCAAGAATCAAACTCAGGTCCTCAGGCTTGGCAGAATCTTTACCCACTAGGCCATCTCACCAGACAATAATCCTGTCTCAAAAACAAAATGAAAGGAAAAAAAAAGTGAAAATGACAAGAATGTGATGAACATTAAAATAGAAACAATGCTCTGTTCCTAGGACCACAGAAGTTAGAAAAGAAATAGTGGGAGGGACCGTTAGACAACACTTCAGAGTATATCTTCACACATGTTGTGTATTCAGTTCTTTAAAGTCCTCCAACACATAAAAACTGCTTGTTAGGAGCTGGGGTGGAGCGCCATAGGTAGAGTTGCTCACCTAGCATGGATGGGACCTTCAACCCCCACACAGCTCCTCATAACCCTGCCATGGTAGCCTGCAATCCCTGTACCCAGGAGGTGGAGACAGGAGACTCGACTGCAAACGCAAGGCTAGCCTGGTCCCTAGTCTACAGTCTCAGGCAGCAACATGCCTTGATCGTGGGGGCAGGGGCAGGCAAAGGGCAAGAGAAAAAAAAAGGACTAACTTGTAGGGATGTCCACCCTTTGGCATTACCACAGGATATTGTCATCTACAAGTCCACAAGTTCACACTTGAGGCCTGAGAATTGTACCATTAAATCACCAAAGAAAACTACCCAAAAAAGGAAAAGAAAAGTAAAAAAGCATATACATTTTTTTGTTTTTGTTTTTTCAAGACAAGGTCTTTATGTAGCTCTGTCTGGCCTGGAACCTACTGTGTAGACCAGGCTGGCCTCAAACTTACAAAGATCTGCCTGCCTTAGCCTCCGGAGTGCTGGGATTAAAGCCGTACAACCTCCATGCCCAGTTTGATGTTTTAAGTAAGCTTATTGTTTTGTGTTGGGACAATTCATAGCTGTCCTTGGCCACATGTGCCCTGTGAGTTGACCACTCCTGAATATTCTTAGTCTCTGGATAGAAGACTTTCGTCAATGTTTCCAAAAGGACTTTTCAGAGAAGTGTGGAAGCCAAAATTGGGCCAGGACTGCCAATTCTACCCCAGGTTTCCAGGTAGCTCCTGGGTACTCTCAGGCTACACTCGGTGCCAGATGCAGCCCTTGCTTAGGTTGGGGGACAGGTCCTAGTACCCACGGAATATACTCCATTTTCTCCTGTCTAATGAGGATGAGGTCAGCACTCACCCAGGGGCTGGAGAGCTTCTGGGACTAAGATGATCCAGGCTTGGGTTTTCCCACCCTGCCAGGAATTGAGTTCTGAATGTGAATATGCCGTACGCGTGCTCTGAGCTTGACCCCAACCCCATCATAGCTGAAGTAAGTTTCACTATCCCACCCTTCTGACCACCCTGCCCAGCTCTCAACAGTCCTTAGCTGGATCACAGGCACACAAAGTGTGGTTCCTGGAAATTCGTGAGAAATGTACATTATTCGGCTGCTCTCCAAGCTTGATTGGGAGTGGGGCCCAGCAATTGGTAGTTATGCCAAATTTTCCAGATGACGCTAATGCCTGTCCAAGTTTCAGATCTACTATTTCACTCCGGTATAGGCCCTTCAAGGGATATGGTGACCCGGTCTATGTCCTTCTCTGTTACCAGTGCCTAGCCTCTGTCAGGCATGTAGTAAGTATTTGCTGGGGTTTATTGATGTTGCTCAGTGGCAGAGCCCTTGCCAAGCCTATACAAAGACCCAGGTCCAATCTTCAGCACCCAATGTATAGAGGAGAGAGAAATGGTAGATATATTTAATAGGTAGATTTACCCAATGCTTAACAACAATTGATGATAAGGACAGCAACCAGCCATTGACTGAGGAATACGTGTGCGCCAAGCTCTGAGCTCAAAGATTTTGGAGGATGAAAACCCCAGCAGTCACCCTAGATAACATTATACAGTAAAACTGAGGCTCAGATGGGTCAAGCGCTTTACACAGGGTCACCTAGGCAGAGACCGGGAATCCTTGTGGGATGCTCAGAGCGGGTCCTGCAGCCCTGCGGCCGCGCGTGCGCTGTCCCGATAACGGTGGCTGAGAGTGTGGCGAAAGTGCGGCTGCGGAAGCGCAGCGAGGCCGGGGAGGAGGAGGCGAGCGCTGCTGCCGGGCTGCGGGGCTCCTGGCGCCATGGGCCGCCTGCACTGCACGCAGGACCCGGTGCCCGAGGCCGTGCGCGGCGACATGCAGCAGCTGAACCAGCTGGGCGCGCAGGTGGGCCTTGCCTGGGCGTGGGAGGGGCTCAGGAGTGGGCCGGCTCACTCGGGAGGTGGGCACCCCTGGGGACCAGATTTGTAGGCTCCTAGAGTTGGGAATGAGGGGATTCCGAGGGGCCCCGGGCTGAACATTTTCGGGAGGGCAGGTCGACTGCAAGCCGGGTGTGGGTATCAGTGTGGCCAGGCCTGAATGGAGCTCCGGGCCTGAGCCGGAAGAGGCTCAGACGGGACCGGTGACCACACCCCTTTCCAGTCCCGGAAAGGAATGGCGCATGCTTTCGAGGCCCCGTCCCTGTTGTAGAGCTCGGAATGCCACCTCCTGTTCAGACTGCGGGAATCAGCCAAGTCAAGGCATCTGGGACCAGCCCGTCCTCCTCCCGGAATAAACGGGTGACAGTGGCCCTTGTCAATACCAGCATTTAGGAGGTGGCAGCAGAGTTCAGATCTAGCTTTCACCAAATATCTTGTGCAAGGCCAGCCTGAACTACATGAGACCTCCTGTCAAAAAACAAAATAGATAAATATATAACCCTTCACCCCTGTAAATGTACTGCCCACACACTTAGGAATTAAAAACTATGCAGGACAGAGTAGTGCTCACCTTTAATCCCAGCATTCGGGAGGCCGGCCGAGGCCAGGTGATCTCTGAAAATTCAAAACCAGTCTCTTCTACATAATGAATTTCAGGCCAGCTAGAGTTACATAGTGAGACCCTGACTCAAAATAAATAAATAAGTAGGATCTATTGGTAGAGAGACTGAGGCAGAAAAATTGCAATCGTCCTCCCCCCTTCCAGGGCTAGGATTCTAGGATTCACCACTACGTCTGGCCTTGTTTGTTTCAGTCTGATTCTCAATAAATTGCCCAAGCTGGCCTTGAATTTAGAATCCTTCCTCAGTCTCCTGAGTAGCTGAGATTACATACCTGTGCCAACAGGTCCTGCTTTTTTTTTTTTTTTTTTAATGTGTATGGGTGCCTAGCCTGCATGTATGCATGTATACCACATGCATGCCTAGTTCCCACAGAGGTCAGAAGAGAGCATAGGATGCCTTAGAACAGAAGTTACGCATGGTTTTGAACCATGTGGGTGCTGGGATCTGAACCTGGGTCCTCTGGAAGAGCAGCCAGTTCTCTTAGCCCCTGAGCCATCTCTCCAACCCCGGGGTGGGGGGTGGGGGTTGGAGGGGATGGTTTTCTCCAGCATAAAAAAAAAAAAGTTAGTTTTTTTTCTTATTAAACCATTTAACTATGTAGCCTACACTAACCTCAAATTCATGATCCTCCTGCCTCTGCCTCCCCAAGTGCTAGATGCAATTGCAGGCATGTACTACCTTGCCTGGCTGAGTTTCTGTTGTTTGTTCATATGAACAATACTTTCCAGGGAGACAGCTCTGTGTAAGCATGGATGGAACAGGTATGAACCACATACTCTTTGCAGTGGAATTCATGGTTCCGGGGCTGTGGTTGTCATTAAAATATCATTGGATGTACTGTATGACATCATCGTCCTCTAGGAAGATTGTGTCCTCAGACTTTGCAGATTAGGTAAATGAAGGGGTATCTCCTTTCACTGGCTGACATTTCCCTAACATTGAGCATCTCTTCCGCTGTTTGCTTTCCTTGATAATTAAGCTTTTAATAGGTAGAGATAGCTGATGAGCAATCCTGGGCAGGGGAGCAGTGTCAGAAGACTTACACAGCACATACTTCCTGTGCATTTAACAAGAGTTAAGATGCTGTGAAGACAAAAGGCTATATCAAGAAATGCTAGGGGAGTCTGTGTTTCTTATCGAGGTTGCAAAACATAGGTGTGTGGTGCCCCCCAGGGAGTGTACAGTCACAGCAGAAAAAACAGGAAAGACAGACCCTGCCTCAAAGGTGGTCATTGTGGCACACACCTTTATTGTTTTTTTATTTGATTTAAATTTTTTTTTCTCTCTCTCTCTCTCTCTTTTTGGAGGGGTGGTGTTTGAAACAGGATTTCTCGATGTATCTATGGTTGCCCTGAAACTCATTCTATGGACCAGGCTGGCCTGGAACTCAGAGATTCACCTGCCTCTGCCTCTCAAGTCCTAGGATCAAAGGAATGTGCCACCACTGTCTGGCTATACACTTTTATTTTATTATTATTTTTTGTTTATTATTATTGTTTTGTTTATGTGGAGCCCTGGCTGGCCTGGAACTCATTATGTAGACCAGGCTGGCCTTGGTCTACAAACCAGTTCTACACAGTAACACCCTCTCTCAAAACAAAACCGAGAACCAAACCACCAACAGTAACATCTTAAGTGAAGATAACAAAGAATTTCTCTTTTCATCTGTTTTGCCTACCAATATTTTCTGAGTCCCTCCCCTACACACTACTTACATTAAACATTTGGCCTTTAATCCCAACACTCAGGAGGCAGAGGTAGGCAGGTCTCTGTGAGTTCAAGGCCAGCTTGATGTACATATCGAGCTTCTGGCTGGTCAGGGATACACAGACCCTGTCTCAAACACAAAAACAGAGAACCCTGCCTCAACAAAGAGGAAGGTAAAAACCAGTTCTTGAAAGGTGTCCTCTGACTGCCTCCCACCTCCCCACAGTAAATAAATAAATAAAGGGGGAAGGGGTGAACATGATTGAAACACACTGTATCAAATTCTCAAAGAATTGCCAGGCAATGATGGTGCACTCCTTTAATCCTAGCACTTGGAAGGCAGAGGCAGGCAGATATCTGTGAATTTGAGGGCAGCCTAGTCTGCAGAGCAAGCTCTAGGACAGCTCGAGCTACACAGAGAAACCCTGTCTTAAAAAACAAACGAACTCCAAGAATTTATAAAATAGTAAGTGGTCATCAATATGGATCATCAAGCCTATCTGATTCCATCCACTCTCAAAAGCCTACAGTTGTGTGGCACGCTAGTTGGAGTGGGGACATTGGATGCTATGGGCACACTGGGTGGTGGCACACTGGGCGATGGGCATCAGGGAGCAGAAATGTGCTGATGCTCTGTGTTGTCCTTTTGCAGCAGTTCTCAGCCCTGTCAGAAGTGCTTTTCCATTTCCTAACTGAGCCCAAAGAGGTGAGTAAAGCATTCTGTGTCAACATGGATCTAAAGGCCTGAGAACTTAGAGAAGAAGGTCTGGGTGCTGGCTGCTCTTACAAAGGACCTGGATTCAGTTCCCAGAACCCACGTGGCAGCTCACAACCCTCTGTAATTCTGGTTTCATGGATCCCGTGAAGCATACACGCAGGCAGAATGCTCATGCACATAAATAAAATAAATTTTTGTTGTTTTTTTTTTGTTTTTTTTTTTTGTTTTTTTTGTTTTTTTTTGGTTTTTCGAGACAGGGTTTCTCTGTGTAGCTTTGCGCCTTTCCTGGAACTCGCTTTGGAGACCAGGCTGGCCTCGAACTCACAGAGATCCGCCTGGCTCTGCCTCCCGAGTGCTGGGATTAAAGGCGTGCGCCACCACCGCCCGGCTCAAAATAAATTTTTTAAAAGGTAAGTAAAAGTCTGTTTGTGCTGTCCCTTCTCTGCAGGTGGAGCGCTTTCTGGCTCAGCTCTCGGAATTTGCCACTACCAATCAGATGAGTCTTGGCCCCCTCAAAAGCATCATGAAAAGCCTCCTTCTGGTCCCGAATGGTGAGTTGACTCTCAGCAACTGCATAGAGATGCTGCTACTGCTACCTGAGCCTTCCTTTAGTTAGGGAGTCATCCAAGCAGCATCCAGTAAATAGCCAGACATGGCAGGACATGCAGTCTAGAGCAGAATCTGGGTGAGGAGGTAAATGTCACAGCTCTTTAACCAGTATCTGTGAAATAGTTAACCATGGAACTAGTCTTAGCTGGGTGGTGGGGCAGAGAGAATGTCAAGTGAAAACTTTGGAGAAGTGATTATTTTTTGCTTTTTGATCTTTTTGTTTTGTTTGTTTTTGAGACAAGGCCTCACTATGTAGCCCTGGCTGTTCTGGACCTTATTGTGTAGAGCAGGCTGCTCTCAAACTGACAGAGATCCACCTGCCTCTGCCTTCTGAGTCCAATTTCTTCTTTTGAGACAGGGTTTCAATTTCCAGCACAAACTGGCATCTAACTCACCTCCTGTCTCAATTACTTGAGTACTGGAATTACATCATACCAGCGTATAAGTTTTTTTTGTTGTTGTTGTTTGGTTGGTTGGTTAGTTTGGGGTATTTTGAGAGGTTTTGAGATAGGGTCTCACTGTGTAGCCTTGACTGGCCTAGAACTTGCTATATAGTCCAGGCTAGCCTGGAACTTAGAGACCTGCTTGCCTCAGCATCCAGAATGCTGTGATTAAAGGCATGCACCACCATGCCTAGCCTTTTATGTAGTTCTTAAAAACATCTCACTGGAAGCCGGGCGGTGGTGGCGCACGCCTTTAATCCCAGCACTCGGGAGGCAGAGCCAGGCGGATCTCTGTGAGTTCGAGGCCAGCCTGGTCTCCAAAGCGAGTTCCAGGAAAGGCGCAAAGCTACACAGAGAAACCCTGTCTCGAAAAACCAAAAAAAAAAAATCTCACTGGAACACCTCAACCCTTCCGGGAGTTATTTCACTTACCCCTCACTTCTCACTGCTCTTCAAACTGGATTTGTTCAAAGCAAGTAGCAGACAGCATTTCATTCCGGATGCTTAGTTATCTATCTGTGAAAGATAAGCACGGGCCATTATCCTATCTGAGAGGAAATCTTGCAGCCAGTGTTCTTGGTTCCTCCTTGTGTGCTGCATTGTGTTCGCTCATGGCCATTGTTCTCCCGCTCAGCGGGGTCCAGAGAGGCCCCAGCCGGCATTTATTTGGCTGCTGAGGGGTGGGGCTTCTGCACCCTTTGTTTGCTCGTTATGGAGACCTTGGTCCAAGCTCTTCCCTCTGATAAAGTCACCTTCTTCAGGGATGAAATGGAGCTGAGGGGGAAGGGTGGAGAAAGATGAGCTGATGATAAACAGTTTAGTGGCAGAGCACCAGACCCTGGGTTCAGTCTCCAGCACCAGGGGAAACAAAACAAAGTAGGTGGAGAAGCTGCCCTTCCTGGTTCCGGCCTGTGTGGTCTTGTCTGGGGACTTACTTTTAAGCTGCTGCTTATCCCTAGCAAGCTGTCTGGTCCTTGGGGGTGATCCAGTACTGATTTGTATTTTCTGTTAAAAAGTAATTTCCCTCCGGGCGGTGGTGGTGCATGCCTTTAATCCCAGCACTCGGGAGGCAGAGGCAGGTGCATCTTTGAGGCCAGCCTGGTCTACAGAGTGAGATCCAGGAAAGGTGCAAAGCTACACAGAGAAACCCTGTCTCAAAAATCCAAAACAAACAAACAAAAAAGTGATTTCCCATCCCTACTCCCCAACATCTTTTGTCTGTAGTCAGGTAGAATGAGTGTCCCCACCAAACAGTGGTCACAGATTGTATATGTTTCTCTCTCTCTCCCCGTGTGTGTGTGTGTGTGTGTGTGTGTGTGTGTGTGTGTGTGTGTGTGTGGTTTATGATTTCTTGTTCTTACTTTTGCTAAGAGGGAAAAGAACACACAAAATTTCCCACATTCCTAAGACATTGGAGTACTATTTTCCTACAAATGGCTGAAGTTGGCCTTTGGCCCCAGGACTGCCAACTTCTCCTTTTCTCTGGCACATTGACCTCTCAGTACTCTGTGTGGTCTCCATACTTCTTACATTACTGATACGATCTGTCACTCAGGGAATACAAGCCTCACTAGGGCAGACGTTATTGTTTGTGTGGCTTTCTAATGTCTCCCGATATCTAGCATGGTGCTGACCCACAGCAGGTATTCTGTCAATGTATATGACTGCTACTTTGCTCCCCGCTGGGTCTCACAGGGTGGATCCAGCAAGCCAGCCTCCAGGGTGAGTGGTTCCGGCCTATGATTACTTCCCACCTTCTCCCACCTACTCTCCCTACCAGGTGTTTCCACCAAGCCTTTCATACATAGGGCCACCACAGGCCTGTCCCCTGACTACCAGAATGGCATTGGTTTAGATATCACCAAAGGAAATAGCTGAAAAAGAAGCCCCGGAGGTCTCAGGGAGCCATATCTCTTGCCTACAGAAGGTAGCGATAGAGTGGAGAGCCTACTCTTTGGTCCCTAGAGCTTAGACTGCTGTGTCCATCCCTGCTAGGGCATCGCCTGGTACTGCTCACCAAGACAACCCATCAGGGTGGTCCAGAGCACAAAGAACTGCCCCTGGGGACCCTCTGGTATGTAAGCCATTTACATATAATATTTGTTGGCCCTAAGCAAAACCAAGTAACATTTGTGTTTGTAATAGAAAAAAGTACAAGAACGGCGCTAATACCTTTAATTCTAACATCTGAGAGGTGGATGCAGAAGGATCAGGCGTTTAAGGTCATGCTAATCTACATAGCAGGTTTGAGGCTACCCTAGGCAACATAAGACTCTCAGAAAGCACAACCGTATGTGTGCATGTACAAAAGAGAAAGAAGGAAGGAAACTGGGTGTGGTGGTGCACACCTTTAATCCCAGCACTCAGGAGGCAGAGGCAGATGGATCTGTGAGACTGAGGCCAGCCTGGTCTAGTAGTAAGTTCTAGGCTGGCCAGGGCTACATGAGACCCTGTCAATAATAATAATAATAATAAGTTCTAGGCTGGCGAGGGCTACATGAGACCCTGTCAATAATAATAATAATAATAAGTTCTAGGCTGGCCAGGGCTACATGAGACCCTGTCAATAATAATAATAATAATAATAATAATAATAATAATAATAATAATAATGCTACATGAGACCCTGTCAATAATAATAATAACAACAACAACAACAATAATAATGAAATATGGCTTACAATCCCACAATTCTACCATTCTCTTAAAAGAAAAAAAGTTGGCACATGCCCATCATCCCAGCACCCAGGAGGTAGGGACAGGAGGATCAGAAGATCAAGGACATCCTCTTCCTCAGCTACAGGGCAAGTTTGCAGCCATCCTGGGCTACCTAAGACTGTCTGAAAAGAAACAAAACAAAACACTTTAATTTTTCTTGTAATTGTTGTTTAGTTCATTTGTTTGTTTTATGGGTGTGTGTGTGTGTTTTCTTTTTTTTTTTCTTTCTTTTTTTTTTTTTTTTTTTTGGTTTTTCGAGACAGGGTTTCTCTGTGTAGCTTTGCGCCTTTCCTGGAACTCACTTGGTAGTCCAGGCTGGCCTCGAACTCACAAAGATCCGCCTGGCTCTGCCTCCCAAGTGCTGGGATTAAAGGCGTGCGCCACCACCACCCGGCTCTTTTTTTTTTTTGAGGGCCATGCTAGGCAAGCCCTCTACCACTGAGCTGTACTGTCACATCCACAATGCCTTTCGTTTTCTTTTAGTTATGTCTATTCATGCGTGTCTGGTGGGTGGGAAGGGTAATATACACATGAGTGCAGATGTCCTCCCAGGCCAAAGCCATTGGATCCAACTGGAGCCAGAGTTACAGGGGGTTGTGGTTGATCCCACATGGGTTCTGGGAACTGAACTCAGGTCCTCTGCAAGAGCCCTCTCCAGCCCCCACAAGGCCGTTGTTTTTTTGTTTTTTTTTTTTTTGGTTTTTCAAGACAGGGTTTCTCTGTGTAGCTTTGCGCCTTTCCTGGAACTCACTTGGTAGTCCAGGCTGGCCTCGAACTCACAGAGATCCGCCTGGCTCTGCCTCCCGAGTGCTGGGATTAAAGGCGTGTGCCACCACCGCCCGGCACAAGGCCGTTTTTTTTTTTTTTTTTTTTTTTTTTTTTTTTTTTTTTTTTTTTGGTTTTTCGAGACAGGGTTTCTCTGTGTAGCTTTGCGCCTTTCCTGGAACTCGCTTTGGAGACCAGGCTGGCCTCGAACTCACAGAGATTCGCCTGGCTCTGCCTCCCGAGTGCTGGGATTAAAGGCGTGCGCCACCACCGCCCGGCAAGGCCGTTTTTTAAGTGCACTGTCAGGGGTCCTTTCTAAAGGTTTGAGATTCTCGGAGGCCCCTGATGAGCCCTGTACAGATTAGGGAAGACTGTTCCCAGCAGAGGGAACTGGGAAGAACAGTGATAGGAACTTGCCTTGGATCAACATTCATACAGGAACCACTGGCATGATGGCCTATAATCCACCTATAATCCCAACATTGGGGAAGCTGAGGCAGGAGGATTGTCAGCAGTTAAGAGTGTCCTTGCTTCTCTTCCAGAGGGCCCAAGTTCAGTCCCAGCACCCACAGCTCCAGGAAGTCAACTGAGGTACATCTGCAAACCCCACTCAGCTTTTGTTTTGTTTTGTTTGTGACAGGGTTTCTCTCTGTAGCCCTGACTGTCCTGGAACTCGCGCTGTAGACCAGGCTGGCCTCGAACTCACAGAGATCCTCCTGTCTCTTCCTCCCAAGTGCTGGGATTAAAAGCCTGTGCCACCAGGCCTGGCTGCACTCCAGTTTTTTTTTTTTGTTTTTTTTTTTTTGGTTTTTCGAGACAGGGTTTCTCTGTGTAGCTTTGCGCCTTTCCTGGAACTCACTTGGTAGCCCAGGCTGGCCTCGAACTCACAGAGATCCGCCTAGCTCTGCCTCCCAAGTGCTGGGATTAAAGGCGTGCGCCACCACCGCCCGGCTTGCACTCCAGTTTTAACTGGACTCTGTGCCAGGCTGCGGTGGAGCTCCTTGACTGTGGCCTTGCTCGCTCTTCCCTCCACTGGCCTGTCCCAGACCCAGTCTTTTCTGTTGTCTCAGCTCAGTCCAGCATCCCTGAGGGTGACTGACTCCACTGTGCAGTGAACAGGTGTGTGCCCTGCCCCGGTGGTGTCAGGGCTGCACTTTGTCCCCAGCCACTGGAGACCTTCCTGAAGCATGTTGCTTTTGTCTTCTGTGCCATGTAGTTTGGGTCCAACAAATACTTCTTACTGACCCGTGCTCTCATTTACACTTTATGCTTAAAGGTGCATTGAAGAAGGGCCTCACTGCCGAGCAGGTGCGGACTGATCTCCTGACTCTAGGTAGGTTGCCTGGGGAGGAGGAGGGGGAGGGCCTCCTGGCCCTTTGTTATGTTAATCATCTTTCTGTTCTCTTACAGGTCTTAGTGAGGAGAAAGCCACTTACTTTTCTGAAAAGGTATAATTCTGTTAATCAAGGTTAAGATCCTGGCTTTTATTTCCTGAAAAGAAAGGGAAAGGAAAGGGGGAAAAATGCTGAGCAAGACAAAACCATCCCATTCTTCCTTCGTCAGCTCCACAGGAGTGGTACACCTGCAGCTGTCAACCAGCTCTGCTTAGGGCAGCCCTAATTTCCTTCCTTTGGCTTGACCAAATGTTAATGCCATTGTTGTTCCAATTGGATTAAATCTTGGGAGGAAAATTTTCAACTGGGTGTAGTGGTACATGCCTATAATCCCAGCACTGGGAGTGGGCCTCAAGGCCCTCCTCCAATACATAGCAGTTCAAGGTCAGCTGGACTTCAGGATGCCCTGTTGGCAGATCGTGTTCCTGCCACGTCTTGAATACGTGCATGCATGTAGACTCAGCCCTGGGTTCTGCTCTCTTCCCTCCTTGTTGAGCTCTGAGCACTGCTATGCTGGGAGCAGGGGATAGGGACTGATGGTTTCCACTCTGATGACATTGGCCTTTGCTTTTCTTCCAGTGGAAGCAGAATGCCCCAACCCTTGCACAGTGGGCCATAGGCCAGACCCTGATGATTAACCAGCTGATTGATATGGAGTGGCGATTTGGAGGTAAATAGATGCATCCATTCCTGGTCACGTGTTCAGCTGTGATAGGCCTAGACTGCAGAGACTTTTGAGAGCCTGGGTGGGGAAGACTTGTTCTTGATCTCAGACACCAGTGGGGGCCAGCCAGGTGACGGCCTTCAGCCACCTCTATCCCTGGTACCGTCCTGCTGGCTCATCTTCACCCCAACATGGGTGCCCCAGATAGCCTGCTATATTGAGCTCTTTAGAAGTTAGTCACTTAGTGTTCTTTTCTTTGTCACAGTGACATCTGGAAGCAGTGAATTAGAGAAAGTGGGAAGCATATTTTTACAGGTAAGTCTGTGGTCAGTGGCAATGGGGAGGATTTCAACCTGATTAAAAGTTATTAAAAGCTGGGCTTGGTGGCACAGGCCTGTAATCCCCACACTCAGGAGGTTCAGACATCTAAAGCTCAAGGCCAGGGGTTGGAGAGATGGCTCAGTGGTTGGTGGTTAAGAGCACTAGTTGCACTTCCAGAGGACCTGGGTTCAATCCCCAGCACCCGCATGGCAGCTCACTGTCTGTAACTCTAGTTCCAGGGGATCTGGCATCCTCATAGACATACATGCAGGCAAAACACCAACGCACATAAAAATAAGTAACTTTTTTTTTAAATGAGGCCCTGTCTCAATTTTTTTTTTTAAATTAAAGCTGCATTGGGCTTTATCTTAGTCAATGTTCTACTGCTGTGAAGAGATACCATGACCATGGCAACTCTTATAAAGAACAACATTTAATTGGGGGCTTGCTTACAGTTTGAGAAGCTTAGTCCATTATCATCATGACAGCATGCAGGCAGCCATGCTGCTGGAGAAGTAGATGATAGTTCTACATCCTGATCCAGAGGCAGCAGGAGGAGAGACAGCCTGGACCTTGCATGGGCTCTTGAAACCTCAAAGTCACACACTCCCTCCAACAAGACCACACCTCCTAATCCTAATCCTATCAGAGCTCCAATCTCTAGTGACTAAACATTCAGACCACCACAGGTTTGGTATCCTCTTAAGTGATGTTCCCCCTAAAGTGCCCTGTGTCTCAGAGCAGTGTGATTGGCCAAAGATAGGATCATGTGCCTGCCTTCAGATGAGCACGTTTTGGTGTTAGTCATAAAAGTTCAGTTGCGGCCGGGCGGTGGTGGCGCACGCCTTTAATCCCAGCACTCGGGAGGCAGAGCCAGGTGGATCTCTGTGAGTTCGAGGCCAGCCTGGGCTACCAAGCGAGTCCCAGGAACGGCGCAAAGCTACACAGAGAAACCCTGTCTCGAAAAACGAAAAAAAAAAAAAAAAAAAAAAAAGTTCAGTTGCTTCAGGGGGACTGTTGAGAATTTTTGGTATGGGATAGTTCAGTCCATTTGCTATGACTCCTAAATTAGAAGCCTATGGTGGGACTGGGATATAGCCTAGAGGTGAAGTGCATGCTTAGTCTCCTTCAGACTCTGGGGAGCTTTAAGGTTTAATTAGGTGAAAAGACTTAGAGGAATTTCTCTTCTCAGCTGTCATTTAAATTTTTTCATTTTATTATTACTATTTTTGTTTTTTTATTTTTCGAGACAAGGTTTCTCTGTGTAGCTTTGGAGCCTGTCCTGGATCTCACTCTGTAGACCAAGGCTGGCCTTGAACTCACAGAGATCTGCCTGGCTCTGCCTCCCAAGTGCTGGGATTAAAAGCGTGCACCACCCCCCACTTCCCCCACCCCCCACCCCACCTCCAGCTCATTTTTATCTCGAGGGAAATGAGTGGAGTGCAAATGGTACAACATGTATGTGGAGATCAGAGGACAACTTTGTGGAGCTGGTCTCCTTCCACCCTGGTATGGGTTCCAGGGACCAGACCCACTTTACCCACTGAACCATCTTGCTGGGCCTTCATTTTAATGTATAAGTTTTTTTTTCTTTTTCTCCCCCCTCCCCTTTCCTTTTAGTTAAAGTTGGTGGTTAAGAAAGGAAAACAAACTGAAAACGTGTATATAGGTGAGTCTGTAACTCCATTTTGAAGCTTTCCATGTCTTTCTTCGGTCACCTGGGCTGACGAAGTCTGCCTGACACAGCCTGTCTCTCTAAGACAAGGTTATCACCAAGCTCTAGAGCAGCCATCCACTCCTTCCCTCGAGTGAAGCATAGTGCCAGGGCTATTACGAAGCTGTCGGGAGGCTGGACACCCTGAATAGGAGGGAAAGGATGGGTTGGGGGGTGACTGGAATGGAAGGACTAGGGGCAAGAATCTCTTGTGGGCATCCCTGAATATCCCAAAGGATGTCACTGTGAAACCCTCCATGCTTCTGCAGGACACCGTTTGCTTTTTAGAGCTGAGGCCCTTGCATGGTCAAGACTGTAGGTTCCTTATTCTGATGGATTATACATCAGGAGCCACTTAGCTGCATATACCTCAGTGGAGCCCTTGCCTAGCATGCTATAGGCTGAGGTTTGATTCCCAGCACCACAAAAAGAGAGAGCTGCTGAGATGTACCGAAGGAAATAGACGTCAGCCTGGGGATGGAGCACTATGTACACAAGGCCCTGGGTCTGCTCCCCGTCACATAAATACAGCAAGTAGAAATGGATTTCCTGGGTGATTCTGTGGCGCTGGAGTACTCACCTCAGATTGAATTTTCTCTCTCCAGAGTTAACATTGCCTCAGTTCTACAGCTTCCTGCATGAGATGGAGCGAGTGAGAGCAAGCATGGAGTGTCTCAGCTGATCCGTGTTCCCTGTTCCTGCCTCTCCCTAATGGCTGCTGCAGGGGCCCGCCACCTTGGGAGCCCAGGTGCAGTTTCTGAAAAAACAGGGCCCCGTACTTCAGGAGTCCTGCTTGACTCCTCTGTAAGCTCCTCATGGGAACCGCCACTTCCCATCTCCTGGGATGAGTTTTACACCTAGATGCTCCGACAGCTATTACATCTAGGATTGTTTTCTTTCTTTTGGGGGGTATTGTCACCTCCTATTAAACAGAGTAAACAAATGGTTCCTTCAGTCAAATGGTTGAGTGCTTGTTTGTGGCTGAGGAAGAGGCTGTATGGCTGGCTTGTCTGGAGCGGCCCTTCCTCTTTCACACTGTATTTGGAGGGGGAGGGGCATGGCCCGCCAGTGTGTGCTGAGTCCTCTGTGTGGAAGCCTGTGCTTGGTCTTCTCTGGAGAGAACTGAGGCAAGACCCTGTCGTAATCTCTGCTTTTATCCTTTCGTGTTTGTGTTTTGTGTTAGGAGGAGGTAAGCCTTTTGAGACCATCCTACATTGTTTTGGTTCCAAATGCCCAACCACCTTTTGGTTAAATGGTAAATTAAAAGAAAAACAGTTTCTAAAGAAAAGACCTGAATCTACTAAATATCTTTCTCCACAGGTTTAGGAGTCATCCAAGCTATTACAGTGGCATAGACCTGTAACCCTGGCACTGAGAGGGCAGAGATAGGAAGGTCAGCTAGGGTAACAAAGTGAGATCCTGTCTCAAGCCAGGCCAGCCATACGGACTAGCTAGATTGATTGATGGCCCTGTGGTTAAGAGTGCTTCCTGCTCTTTGAGAAGACCACGTTGCTGTTCTCTGCACCCATGGCTGGAGGATTACAAGGACTTGTAACTCCAGCACCTCACACCTTCTGACATCCAAGGGTAGACATACATTTGAACATACACACACTCTCTCTCCATACAAATGAAATAAATCTTAAAGGGGGGGGGCACGGGGATGGGGAGAGGTTATGGTAGAGCTCAGTTGGTAAAGGGTTTGCCTAACATGCATAAAACCTGGATTTATTCTCCAACATTTCATAAAACTTGGCATGGTGGTCAGCCTGGGCTACATGAGCCCTTGTCTCAAAATAAAATAAAATAAAATAAATAGAGCCAGGGCCAGTGAGAGATGGCTAAACAAATAAATGCACCTACCCCAATGCCTAACCTGAGTTCAGTCCCAAGGACCCACATGGTAGAAGAAGAAACGGATTCCCACGGTTGTCCTCTGACCCATACACACTCTTGGAAGGGGGCGGGGCCTTAGTTTTTCAAGACAAGGTTTCTCTGGGTTGTACTGGCTGTCTTGGAACTCGCTCTATAGACCAAGCTGGCCTCGAATTAAAAAAAAAAAAAAATTAAACCAAGGGCTAGAGAAATGCCTTAGCAGTTAAGAGCACTGGCTGCTTAAGCAGAAGACCTGGGTTTGGTTCCCAGCACCCACATGGTGGGTGTAACTCCAGCTCCAGGGAATTTAATGCCTCTGGCCTCCATGGGTACCTGGCACTAACATACACACACGTAATTACAGATAATAAAAATAAGTCTTTAACCTGATTTCTCGAATATCCCTTTAAAATCCAACTTTGAACCACATCTAATCTCATGATTAGGGCCTTCACCAAAAAGAGGATGCTAACTTGTTGAGACAGGATATAGTTAATGCATTTCTGCATGGCTTGGAACTCATTATGTAGCCCAGGCCTGCCTCAAACTCACGGCAGTCCTCCTACCTTACCCTCCCAAATGAATGCTCGGATTATAGGTATGTACTCCAAGCCAAGTTGTTTGGAGCGATCAAACCAGACCTTGCTGAATGTTATGCAAGCACTTTACCAATATGGCTATATCCCCAGCCCATAAAAGGTTTGTTGTTAGTGTTTTTACATTTCTTTATTTATGTGGAGTGGGCAAAGTCATGTCTGGGTGCTTGTGAAGTCAGAAGACAACCTTCAGGAGTGGGATCTCTCCTTCCTCCAAGCAGGTCCTGGGATGGAACTAGGTCATCAGGTTGGTAACCAGGCCCCTTACCTGCTGAGCCATCCTCCCAGCAGAATAGGTTTGAGTAGGTATGGGGTCTCCTTCCAACCTCTTTCCCCAGCTGCTCATTCTCACCAAAGGGGATCTGTTAGTTTGTTCTGTGTTCCGGAGCCATTTCTTGCATTTGAATCAGTGTGTAGCCTTTGGATCTTCTCACACAGACAGAAGCCGTGTACACCAACCTATACTTTGTCTTGTTTCCACTTAACATGGAAATCTCTCCTTATTAAAAGTAAGAGCTGCCTCAGCCTCTGTTTCTCCCACACGATTTATCTAACCAGTTTCTTGCTGGTGGATGTTCAGTGCTGCGACTTGTCGTCTCTTCCTTGTTGTGTGACACAAGGTCTTTCTGTGTAGCCCTGGATGCTCTGAAACTTGAAATTCTCCTGCCTAAGCGTGGTGCATGCTGGGAGATTACAGGTTTGGGTTGCAGATGTGCACCACTGTTTTTAGTTGTAATTGCATATTACAAGTATTTTTATTAAGCCAGACCTGGTTGCTCACACCTTCAATCCCCGAACTCTGGAGGCAGAGGCAGGCAGATAATGCCTCTGTGAGTTTGAGGCCAGCCTAGTCTACATAATGAGTCCCAGGACAGCCAGGGGTACACAGAGAGACTCTGTCTCCCAAACAAAAAACAAACAACAACAACAAAAAAAAAACTCCAGTATTTTTATCTATGTTGGAGGTGTGTGTGTGTGTGTGTGTGTGTGTTTCTGAGCATAAAGAATCTCCAGTTCTTTTCTGCGGCTATAAAGTACTTTAATGTGTGCATATATTATAATGGTATTTGCTACTTTGGTTAATGTCAGTATTCATCAGGGTTTTCCAGAGAGCAGAACCAGTAGGATTATGTACATGTCTATTAGTATGTATATGTGTGTGTTTGGTTTTGTTTTCTTTCATATTTTTGGCATTTTGTAACTTGGGCTGTCCCAGAACTCACCACATATCTGAGGATGGCCTTGAACTCCTCACCTTCCTGCCTCCGCCTCTCAAATGCTGAGATTACAGGTTTGTGCTGTCACGCCAATTGCAGCTGTTTTATCTTTTTTTTTTTTTTAAGGTTTATTTATTTTTATTTTATGTGCATGTATATGTGTTTGAGGATACCCCTGGAATGGGACTTACAGACAGTTTGAGCTGCCATGTGGGTCCTGGGAATTGAACCCAGGTCCTCTAGAAGAGCAGCCAGTGCTCTTAACCGCTGAGCCATCTCTCCAGCCCCTGAGCTGTTGTTTTATCGTAAAGGATTGGCTCTTGGGATTATTGAAGTTTGAGAAGTCTTAGGGTAGACGACAGCCAAGAGCCAGAGAAGAGCTGCAGTTTGTTTCACAGGTTGACTACTGGCAAATTTCTTCTTGCTCCAGGAGAGGTCGGGCTTTTTTATATTAAGACCTTAAGCTGATTAGATGAGGCTACTCACGATCCAGAGGGAGTCTGCTGTACTCAAACTCTACTAATTTAAATTTAATTCCATCCGAAAAAACACCTTCACCAAAAATATCCAGAATGGTGTTTAACCAACTGAGCGACTGGTCCAGCCATCATAGTGCCAAACTGGGCTGCTGGTGGATGTTCAGTGCTACAACTTGTCTATCTCTTCCTTGTTGTTGTATGACACAGGGTCTTCGTAGCCCTGGATGCCCTGAAACTTGTGATGTTTGAATCTTTGCTCCCACCACCACCAAGGTCACCATCCAGAATTTTCAAGGAAAGTCAGTGCACTTGGCCAGGGTCCTGGTGTGCTCATGAGACCTCAGAGACCCCTGAGAATCCAATGTAAGAATTCACGAAGGGCATGGTGGTGCCTTTAATCTCAGCACTCAGGGGGCAGAGGCAACAGAGCAGCTTGGCTCCCGGCCAGTTCATAGAACGATAAGCCAGAGCCACTCTTCTCAAGGCAGGGGTAGTGGCACACACCTGCAGTCCTAGCACTTAGGACTGAGACAGGAGGATTGCTGCAAATTCAAGGCCAGTCTGGAATACACAGTGAAGCTATACCTCGAAAAGCAGACGGGGCTGGAACTGGGGATACAGCTCAGTGCAGTGATCACTTAGCATACACAAAGCCACGTTTGATCCCCACACCAAGGAAACTCAGCTTGACAGTGCACATGGGTGATCTCAGCACTCCAGAAGTGTAGGCAGGAGGATCAGAGGATCAGGTTTATCCTCAGCTACAGAATGAGTTCTAGGCCAGCCTGGAATATATGAGATCCTATATCCGAAAATCAAAACGAAAACATAAGGACTAGGGACATTGCTCCGTTGGTAGAGTGTTTGCCTAGCATGTATGAAGACTTGTTCAATTCCCAGAGCCCGTATTAAAAAGCCTAAGTGTGTGCTTGAGAGACAGAAGCAAGTGGATCACTTGTGAGTTGAAGGCCAGCCTCGTCTACATATGAGACCCTGTCTTTAAAAAGAGGTGGACATGCTGGGCAGTGGTGGCACACACCTTTAATCCCAGCACTTGGGAGACAGGGACAGGTGGATCTCTGTGAGTTCAAGGCCAGCCTAGTCTACAGAGTGAGTTCCAGGACAGGCTCCAACACTATACAGAGAAACCCTGTCTTGAAAAACTAGAAAAAAAAAAAAAAAAGGTGGAGAGCACCCCAAGGAATGAATGACACCTGAAGTTGGCCTCTAGCCTCCACACACACATGCACACTTGCACATACACATAAACTCAAAACCCACTCATAATACAGAAAGGGAAACTCGGGCCTAGAGAGTGGCGGGGGACCAATGGACATAATAATGCTGTCCTGCAGTCAATGACATCTTACTTGATTCAGAAATGGGGCCCAAATGCAGCAGTGTCCTCACACCAAGCCATCCAGAGCTGGCCTTGCTCAGGCTGCTCTGTAAGAGTCACACCCTTGGTGGCCCTGGAGCAGGTTCTGCTACTCAGGTGGTTTTAACAGTGGCTTCCTGGTGGCCCTATTAAGTCTTGACCCTTGCAGAGTCCCACCTGTTTTTCCGTGAGCATTCTTTGCAGGGCTCACAATCCAAATGCTCATGGCTCTGTATGGTGTCCAGGGTAAAGGCCAACCACTGGCAGCCTCCCTGCCCACCTTCGGAACACTCCATCCCTGTCACCTCCTAGCAGGTGTTGATGCTGAAGAAGTCATATCATGAGGCCACCTCTCCTCCATGCTTCCCTACGCTGTTTTTTTTACTGTGTTGGTTTTTGGCTATATTATACAGTCACGGCTGGCTTGGAATTCACACAGACTAAGCTGTTTTCAAGCTCATGCTGATCCTTCTGCTCTGCCTCCCAAGTGCTTGGGTCACAACTCCTGGTGCACAACACCCACAGGGGCCTTCATGGCTATCACAGGAGCCGGGAGTGCAGGGTTTGGGGTCAAGCAGCTTCAGTTCCAGTACTGGCCTTTCTGCTAACTGTGATATCAGGTAACTGCCACAACCTATTAGAACCCCATTTGTGAATGGATACTGTTGGCTCAGTGCTGTGGCGTAGAGCACTAAGCCCAAAGCCTGCACGTCAACCTGGGAGCTACTTGTGTGTTTCCAGGGTTCTGGTCCTCACCAGCCTATGATCTTGTTGGCAGGTGTTTGTTTTTTAGCTCGGGAAGCTCTTCCTGCTTTTAGCATGTTCCAGCTCTCCTCTTTCCCACCCACATTGTCCTGAGTCTTATCCTCAATGAGGTGATACATTATTTTATGTGTATGAGTATTTTGCACACATGTATGTATGTACACCATGTACTTGGTGTCCATGAAGGTCAGAAGAGAACATCAGATACCCTGACACTGGAAATACATAGATGGTTATGAGCCAGTATGTGGGTGCTGGACCAAACCCAGGTCCTCTGCAAGAGTAAGTGTTCTTAACCGCTGAGCTATCTCCCCAGCCTCTGTTTTCTTTTTGAAAGGAAACTTATTGTGTGGTTGTATGTGGATGGGGCTGGAAGGTGGGGAGGGAGTGTTCACTGCTTAGTTCTGACATTATTGTTTCACTTTGCTCTGATGCTGTTAAAAATAAAAGGTGTCAGGCAGTGGTGGCACACGCCTTTAATCCCAGCACTCGGAGGCAGAGCCAGGTGGATCTCGGTGAGTTCAAGGCCAGCCTGGTCTACAGAGTGAGATTCAGTACAAGCACCAAAACTACATAGAGAAACCCTGTCTGGGGATATCAATATATATATCCATATGGATATATATTTATTATATAGGGATATATATATGTAATATATATATATATAAAATAAAAAGCCAAGAGGCTGATGAGATGAATCAGTGGTCAAGAGCACTGGCTGTTCTAGAAGAAGCCCCAGGTTTGGTTCCCAACACCCACATAATAGCTCACAACCATCTGTAACACCAGTTCCTGGGGATCTGACACCCTCCCCTGACCTCCACAGATACCAGGCACACATATGGTACACATGCATACATACAAGCAAAACACTCGTACAATAAACATATATACATATAAACTGGTAGTGAGAAGGAAAATCCCCAAATAGCCCAAGTGGTCAGCTGTTCCCCAGTGGGATCAAGTGCCTCACACACGGGCACTTGCTGTAGTGGAGGAACAGCCTTCCAAAAGCAGGCGCCCCAGCTGGGGTAGTTCACAGGTAAAACACTTGCCTCGTATGCAGAGGGGCTATGTATCAAAGCAGAAAATTAGAGCTGAGCACAGTGGTGCATGCCTGAAATTGTAGCTGGGCACAGTGGTGCATGTCTGAAATTGCAGCTGGGCACAGTGGTGCATGCCTGAAATTGCAGCACTTAGGAGATGGAAGTGGGTGATCAGCAGTTCAAAGTCAGCCTCAGCTGCATAGCCAGCCTGGGCTATTTGAGACTCAGTCACAAAAAACAATACCAAAGCAAGTTCAAACATAAATTACAGAACTGAAAAAAGAGAGAGAAAAGAACAACCTACTCTCAGAGGCGATTGCTGAACAGTGTCTATTTTGCCATCCTGTCTTTAAACTGGTCGTTATCCCTTTAAAGTGTATTTATTTTATGGGGGAGGGGAGGCACATTCCAGAGCACGCCCATGGAGGTCAGAGGACAGCTTGTGCAAGGTCCTTCCTCCCGACTTGTGCATGCAGGGGATCAACCTCAGGCTGTCCGCCTGATGGCCAGCACTGTGACCTGCTGAGCCATTTCCTCAGCCTCTCTACCTCACTTTGTGTGTTCATCAACTGTAGCCACCTCTACCTCCTAATTTTACTAGTTGGGTGACTAGGAGCCTGAGGCAGCATGATTGCCAAGAGTTCTAAGCTGCATCACAAGACTGTCTCAAAAAGAAAACAAAATACAAAACCAAGCTGGACTTGGAAGTGGAAGCAGAATATGACCTACTAACTGAGACTTTGTTAAGACTCTAACTGCAGGGTGCTGGAGAGATTGCTCAGTGGTTAGAGCACTTGCTGCTCTTGCAAGAGGATCTGGGTTTGGGTCCCAGCACCTACATGGCTGCTCATAAATAACTGTAATTCCAGTTTCAAGGAATCCAATACCCTCTTCTGGCCTCCGAGGGTACACATAGTATACATATATACATGCAGGCAAAACGCTCATCCACATCCACATAAAATAAAAATAATTAAAAAAAATAGTACTGCATTTGCAGAGGACCCAAGTTCAGTTCCCAGCACCCCTGTTGGACAGCTCACAAGCACCAGTAACTCAAGCTCTAGGGCAGTGTTTGTCAGCCTGTGGGTGGAGACCCTTGGGGGTCAAACAACCCTCTCAGAGGTCACCTAAGACCATCTGAAAACACAGATAATTACATTACCATTCATAACAGTAGCAAAATTACAGTTATGAAGTGGCAACGAAATAATTTTCTGGTTGGGGTCACCGTAACATAAGGAGCTGTAGTAAATAAAGGGTCACAGCATTAGGAAGGTTGAGAACTGGTCTAGGGGATCTGACGCCCTCCTCTGGCCTCCTCAGGCTGTGCAAACTTATATTTGCGAACTTCTCACAGACACACATATATACACATAGTTAAATAGATAAAATACTTTTTAAATGAAAGAGAAAGATTCTGGCTCCAGCAGGGTTACTTGTACACGAGTTTGGGCATCAAAGTCGACGTGAAGTTAGAGCTGTCCCTCTAAAACACCCTGGCCCTTCACAAAGAGCCACTTAGGACTCAGCTGTTTTTGTTTTTAGTGCTCTGTCTGTTCTCTTGGCTAAGGGGATTCTTCAGCGCTTCTCATCTTGTATGGAACAGGGAAGCTTTGCTACTGTGTATAGGGTGCCCTGGGCTGGGCGGCAGGGCCAAGGAAGCGGGTTCCGTGTATAGTGTACAGGGTGCCCTGGGCTGGGCGGCAGGGCCAAGGAAGCGGGTTCCGTGTATAGTGTACAGGGTGCCCTGGGTTGGGCGGCAGGGCCAAGGAAGCGGAGCAGAACCATTCTTCCCTTCACACCTGCCAGGCTCAATTTCGTCAGCTCTGTCGGTGGTGAGCTGCAACCCCAGATTCAAACAACCTGCCTCCTTGTCCCTTTGGGGATCAGCATTCTTCTTAGATCATCCCTATAGTTTTGGGGTGTGGCAATGGCTTCTGTAATTTTGTACGAGGGGTGGTACCCAGGGGTGCTGGAGTGCAAAGACTTCAGAGACCCGCCCGGCTCCATCCTTGGAGAACTTGAAATCAAGCTTGAGAAGCTAGAGCCATACACATAGGGAATCCTAAATCCTGGTATTCAAACTGTGAATGATGTCAGAGGTCCAGTGTCCAGGGAGCAGAGGGCATGAATGGTGGGGGGAGGGGCTTGAGGCAAGCCTGAGCCCTACAGCTGGGTCAGAGTTGCCCTGACGGGTGCCTGGAGCAGGGGTGGCAGGGGGTGACTTTTGAGCTGTACTTCCCTTCCCATGACCTGTGCATGGAGGGAGATAGGGAGCTGCCTGGGGCCTCTGGGAGGCCCAGGGCCTACTGGTGACTAAATAAGGGCTTACAGAGGCTTATGGAATAAGGCTGCTTTCACTTCAAAGAGCTGTTGCAAAGCAGCTTGGTGAAGAGAGGTAAGTGCAAATGAATCCTAAACAGATGGACTCCATTTCCTAGACAATGCCCCTGGGCTTCAGCAAGAAGAGCAAGTGCAAGTGCTTAGCCAGGAGACTGTGAGTTTTTGCTGATCCCAAAATATGTGCAATGATTTTGCGTGGAGCACAGCCAAGATGCTGGAAGTGTGTCAGACTCCAGGTCCTTAGAGATCTCAGGCATCAGCTGCTTCCCTGCAACTCCATCAAGCTCCCCTCAGTGGCCTTGAAGGAGACCCCTCCCCCGTTCTCGGTAAGTTCTAGATAGAGGTGTCCCTTGTCCCTTTGAGTCCTTCCTCTTTCCTGGGTGGTTTCCTCGACTATAAAATGCAGGGACTATAGCATGTAGGAGGTGGGATAAAAAGAGCAGGAATTCAAGGCTACCCCTTGACTACATATCAAGTTAAGGCCAGCCTGAGCTACCTGACTGTTTCAAAAACTAAGCAAACAAGCAGCAAGCAGGGATTCATTTAGATGATCTCTAAAGAAGTGCTCTGTGTGTGTGTGTGTGTGTGTGTGTGTGTGTGTGTGTGTGTGTAGGATGGACTGAGGCTGGCATAAGTCTTCATTGATTGCTCTCCACCTTGTTTATTGAGGCAGGGTCTTGGTTGAGCCTAGAACTGGCTAATATGGCTAGTACGGCTAGCTAGCTGGTTTACTCTGGGGATCCTCTGTCCACACTTGTCCAGTGTTGGAATTACTGGCAAACTGTCACACCCACCTGGCCTTCTGTGGGTTCTGGTTATCAGAACACTACTCTTCATTCTTGCAGCTTTTGAGGTAAGCACTAACCACTGAGCAGCCTCCCTACACCTCCAGAAGTAAGTTCCTTCCTTCCTTCCTTCCTTCCTTCCTTCCTTCCTTCCTTCCTTCCTTCCTTCCTTCCTTCCTTCCTTCTTTTGCTTTTGTTTGAGACAACACCTCTCACTGAACCTGGACCTCACTGATTGAGCTGAATTGGCTGGCCACAAGCCATGGAGGATCCTCCAGTCTCTGCTTCTCCAACACTGGAATTAAAGGCATGCTGCACCATGCCCAGCATTTTATATATGTGCTGGGGATCCGAACTCAGGTCCTCTGGTTACCTCCTTAGCCCCAATGTTCTATGCTTTCTGAACATAGTCCAAATCACCCTCCCTTGCCTTCATCTACAGCAAAATAAGTATCTGCTTCCTCCAGAAGGCTGCAGCTGTGTGATCCAGTGGGCACTGGTATTCTAGGTAAAAATGATTGCCAGCATTTACTGGATGCCTCGTTTTATTTTTGTTTTGTTTTGTTCAGGCTTTATTGGGGAAATGTATTGGATGATGCTTGATGCTGGGCCTTCACTGAATGTTTTGTATTTGGGAGCTTATGTTACTGCCTTCTCTATGTTTCCCTTCTGAGTCAGGACTATAATCACCTACCTCCATTGTATAGATGGAAAGAGTGAGGCTCTCAGAACTTAAATATGTTGCCCAAAAGGCCGCAGCTGATAGCATTTAGAGTTTGGAAGGTTTTGTGTTTTGTTTGTTTGTTTGTTTTTATTGATGTGTACATGTCTATGTGAATATATGTCATGTGTGACTACAGTGCCCTTGGGGACCAAAAGAGGGTGTCCGATACCTCCTGAAGTGTGTGTGTGTGTGTGTGTGTGTGTGTGTGTGTGTTTATATGTGTAGTGTATATGCATATGGTGTATGTTCACTTGTGTGTAGGTACATGTGCTTGAGTGTGTGGAGACCAGATGAGGATGTCAGGTGTTCTGCTCTGTCATCTCCACCTTATTATTTTGAGACAGGGTCTCTCCCTGAACCTGGAGCTGAGCTTGCAGCCAACAAGCCCTAGTGTCTCCCACTATGCTGAAGTTATAAGTCTAAGCGCAGTCATGTCCAGCTTTTCACATGGGTGCTGGGGATTAGAACTTAGGTCCTCATGCTCGCAATGCAAGTGCTCTTTCTCTCTGATCTTTCTCGCCAGGAGCTTACTTTTTCTTTTGAGGTTTTGTCTCACTGAGTTGCCCAGACTGATCTTAAACTCACTCTGTAGCCCAGCCAGGCATTTTTCAGCCTCCTGGATAGCTGGGAATCACAGGAATGCACCGCTAGGCACCAGCTCGAGGTGGGGGAGTGGGGATAACACGGAGGGGGAGTTAAGTGTTCAGAGAGGTCTGTTTGAGAAGCTGATAGAGTCAAGTCTTATAGGATGATAAGAAGCCTGACCTGTAATGAGGCACTGAGGAATAGCACCTGCAAAGGCCCTGAGGTGAGTGCATACTTTGTATCTCTGAGAAACAAAGGGCCAGTTTGGAAAGCGGAAACAAAGGTAAGTGGACAGGAGTCAGCAGGGACGGATACACGGGGCAGATTAAGAGCGCAATTCTTCCCCTTGTGATTAGCTTCCAGATTCCAGTGGTGTTATCTACCTTCAGGAGTCTCCTGTGACCTGGGGATGGTCATTTCCCCTCTCTGGATCTGCTTTCCTTTAAGGTGGATTGACCCAGTTATATGTGCCATGCTGGGCCCTGGTAGTATCCTGGGGGACTCTAGATGTCCACACATAAACTAAATAAATGCCACCACCGTATGGCACTGGAACCTTTGGAAGCTGTCAGTGGCATTTGCTCGTATGTTCATAATTGAGCGAAGTCGTTCTTTACGCCATTCTTGTCCCCGGGGCAGTCAATCCGCCAGCATTGATTTACTGGGTTGAGCTGGCCTTATTTCACATCTCTCATCTGTCTAGTTCCAGGAGGAGGAGAAAGAGGTCTGGGGGAGCTGGAGGCAGGGGCTCAGGCCCTGTGGCTGTGTGGCTAAGGATAGGGCCCTGAGAAGATGTCATTTTTTATGAATGATTTCCTGACAGGACTGACTCAGCCTCAGCCAGAGGCTGCAAGAGCTGGGGAACAAACCTCTTTTCCGGAGCCTAATCTGCCCCGGGGCAGCCGGCTCCAGAGACGGAAAGGCCTGCAGCTCAGAGTGATGAGGTGGGGGACACCGGTGGTCTTTGGCGGTTTGTCACCTCCCTGCTTTTCTTAGCTTGTCAGGGTGGCAGTGGGGGAGGAGCAGACCCACTGGCTTCTCCTCCTCCATCTCTGGCTCCAAGCTCCCTCCTTCTTGGGAGGCCTGCTGTCAGCAGCTTTCAGCTCCACTGCCTGCTGGGAGCCTGCCCAGCCTCCAGCAGAGGTGTCATGGGAGGAGTAACACCCCAGCTCTGCAGGATCCCTCAGCTCCCACAAGCCTCTGCAGCCAGGCCTAGAAGCAGCTGGCAGGGTGGGAGCAGAGTGAGGGCAGAGCTCCTGGGAAGCCGGAGTGGGAGATCAGGAAGGATTCTGCCTTCTCTACCCATGTACCAGTCCCCAGCTCCCTCCCCAGAATATTCTAGTACTGGAATATTCCCTAGGTTCAGAGAAATCATGCCTGGGAGAAAAAGCTCTGTGCTTTTGGCTGCTGTGGGAGGATTTTCAGGCCCATCTCAGAGCCTGGGCAGAGCAGAGCATGGTGGCTCACACCTCTCATCCCAGCATGCAAGAAGTAGAGGCAGGAGGAGCATAACAAGTTCAAGGCTAGCCTGAACTACATAGTGAGTTCTAAGATAGCCAGGGTTCTAGAAGCTTTAGTATGAGACCCTATCTCAAAGACCGAGCTGGATGTAGTGGCTTGCCTCAATTCCAGCACTTGGGAAGCATAGCCAGGTGGATCTCTGAGTTCAGGGCTAGCCTGACCTACATAGAGAGTTCCAGGCCAATCAGAGAGACACAGCAAAGCCCCCTCTCAAAAACACAGCAAATCTGAACAAACAAACAAACCAACCAACCCAACCAAACAAAAACTGAAGTAAAAAAACAAGCCAGTCATGGTGGCATGTGCCTGTTATCCTGCTACTTGGGAGGAGATAAGGCAGGGTGCAGGAAAATTAGAGGTTCAAGGCTAGCCTCAACTACAGTGAGTTTGAGGCCAGCCTGGGCTCCATTAGACACTGTCTTAAGTAAAGACAGAGACAGAGAGGCAGCTAGAGGAGACAGGGCTCTGGAGGTCCCTGCTCGTGTAAAGGGTCCTCCTGTCCGCATGACTTCACAAAGATTTGAGAAGTCCAGCCTGCAGAACACCCTCCTCAGTCTACCCTTTTTTTTTTTCACTCTCTGGCCCTCGCTTGGCTACGATGAGATGAGCCCTGACTCAGCTTTGCCACTGTTCTCTGCAGAGGCATCAGAGAAGAGACGAGACCCCAGGGCTCCTGAGGTGATGATGTCCACGGGGGCTCTGGGACTTGCCATGGCAGGGGACCACCAGGCTCCTGTACTCTCTTGGGGTCAGCTGTGATGATGGATTCTGGGAAGCTCCTCCAGGCGATAATGCAGAGTGGGGTGGGAAGGAGGCTGTCGCTGCTGCAGGACCTAGACAGTCGAGTTCTGAGGAGCCTCTGGCGCAGGCCAAGCCCTGAAATTTTGTGCCAAATCTCTGGAAAGAGCCCTGGCCTGCCAGCCAAGGGACAGAAAAACAGATTAAAGGTTCCAGGAGTGGCGGTGGTGGCGGATGACTGTAATCCCGGCCCTTGGGGGGCGTAGAGAAGAGGATCAGAAATTCAAGGTCAGCTTTGCAAATCTGACGCCAGGTTGGGCAACATGAGACCCTGTCTCAATAAATAAATAAATGTCCGGGTGGTAGTGATGCATGCCTTTAATCTCAGCACTCGGGAGGCAGAGTTTGAGACCAGCCTGGTCTACGGTCCAGGACAGCCAGAACTGTTTCACAGAGAAATACTGTCTCAAAAAAAAAAAAACAAACAAACAAACAAATAAATAAGTGGACAGATAAATAAACCTAAAATAAATGAATACACAGGCCTGGAAGCTACCCCCAGCCTTCCTTACCATCTCTGAGTTGGTGTACCAATTCCTCCTCCCTCTCCTACTCATACTGGCCAGGAGCCAGGCAGGTGTGACTGTTTCTGTGAGTTTAATGCCTACTCTGGAGGAGTGAATTCGGGGAATCACACAGGCCTGGTGGTTTGCACAGTCGGCTGCCCTTCTGGACAGCCAGCATGGCTGGGGTGGCTGCCTTTGTCGTGGACATTTTTCCTTGTTCAGCCTCCCTTTGCATCATGATAGATACCGACCTCCAGATGGAGGTCACCATCCTTTTGTTTCCCCCATAGGGCTGTGGTGGGGACCTCCATCCCTGTACTTAATTCTTCAACAAACCTGCTCCCTAACTAGACATTAAGTTTCCTGGAGTTCTAATATATCGAACCCCGCAGCTGACACCCGTTACTTGTGAAAAGAATTTCTGATTGTCTCAGAGGATGGAGAAGGAGAAGTGAGGTCCCTCTCCTTACACTGTCCTGTGCCCCCCATTTTTATGACATTAGGGATTGAGTCCAAGGTTGCTCTCTGCTCCCCTCTGTTCCTCATTGGCAGAGTCAGGGTGCCATGGTCACTTCTGAAGCCCTGGACAGCAGAAGAAGCAGGAATGTCACCAGGGCATGGGGAAGAATGGTGGCTACAGGCTGTACTTCCTCTTCTGCTCACACCTGCCATATCCTGGCCATGTGGTTTCTGCCCTCTGTGAGAGCCGATAAACCAAGCCTGGAGGCCCAGCACCACTCCCGCCCCCATTCCCCTGCCCCCACGCCTCCTCTAACTGGGCTAGGTAGAAGTCCCTTACCCTGGGCGGTACTTGGCATGCGGTTGCTGGATACAGGCTTATGGCAGGCAGGTAGACTGGCAAGCTGGCAAGCGACAGCCTCTGGGTTGCCAAGGACATTTGACACACTGCCCTACAAGCTTGCATCTTGGAACGCTGAGCTGAGCTGGCTGGACAGCAAGAGTGCTACAAATCGGCCCTCACTCCGGAGCAGAGGTTGTGAGTGCCTGGGCTCAGGGCTCTTTGGAGGCAAGCAATGCTCACTCTCCATACTGCCTAGGCCTGTGTTTACATCAAGGTGACTCTCAGCACGGATCTGTGAGGACCAGAAAGGCAGTGGATGTGAAGGAGATGCAGGGGCTGCTAGCTTTATCACCTGTGTGGGGACTTGGGGCACTATGTCCTACAACCGAGAGACTCCAGGATCCAATTCAGCCGCCAGACGCTTTTTAGACTTCAGTGACACCTGGTGCTCACCAGGCCTCCCAGGTGTCCCAACCCCTGCCCAGGGTGTGCATGAACCTACAGGCCATGTGAATAAAGGGCAGGGTGCCTGGCCTAAGTGGCAGTTAGGAAAGCAGACTCTAAAACCACAGGGGTATGTCGTAGCCTGGTTCTGTGCCTCAGTTTCTCTGTTAGATAGTCCTTTGAGGTCCAGCCCTGCTGCTCCTGGTTGCCTGGTGTCTGGCCTGCTGTGGTTTCAGTATGACCTTCCAGGGGCCCCCTGGGTGAAGTCCTCTTCACTGGCAGGTCTCAGCTCCACTGTCCTTTCCTCCAAGAGGCCTTCTCTGGCCACTGTCTGTCACATCTCATGCCCCACTATGTTTTAGGGCTTTGTGTGTTGTCCTCTTTTATGGTCTTGTCCCAACACCAGAGCTTGGTGCTTTTGTTTTGAGACCAACTCCTGTAATCCAGTCTGGCCTTGAAGCAGGAGCCAAGAATGACCTGGAACTTCTGATCCTCCCACGACTATCTCCCAAACACTGAGATTATAGGCGTATGCCACCGTGTCGTTTTAGGTCTGCTTCCTGTTCATTTTGTTTTGTTTTGTTGAGACAGAGCTTCTCCATGTAGAACTGTCCTAGAACTTGCTCTGTAGACTAGGCTGGCCTCTATTTCCCGAGTGCTGGGATCAAAGGTGTGTGCCTCTGCCACTGGGCTTAGGTTTGATTTTGTGAGTCGGTGTCTCAATCTATAGCTCAGGAGGTCCTGGAATTCCTTCTTTAGCTCAGGCTGGCAGTTCTCTTGCCTCAGTCTCCCCAGTACTGGGATAACGCCCTATGCTGGGCTTGAATAACTATTTGGTGAATGATTGAATGAGTAGATGTCCTGAGGGTCTCTACTGTCCTTGAGCTGTAACTCAGCGCCCACTGTGGGCATAATTCATTCCTAAATCAGTAAGAAGGGGTCTTGCTATGTAGCCTTGTTTGGCCTGGAACTTGCCATGTAGACCAGGCTGGCCTCAAGCTCATAGAACTCTGTCTGCCTCTGCCTTCCAAGTGCTGGGATTGAATGTGTATGCCCCCATATCCAGCTTTTCCCTGGACTTTGGAAGGACACTAGACAGTACCTTGGGCATCTAGCTCAGAGCAAGAATGGGCCTTTCTGGAGCCACCCCTGTGGTCACCATCACGGTCCTTGCTGCCCTGGCTCCCTGCTGCTCCCTGGTGGCTGTGTGAAGGTGGACTCATGCATGTGTGAAGCTTGGTGTGTATGCCGAAAGAAGTGAGGCCTGCAAGGAGGGTCCTGGACCTGAGGTAGAAGGCACAGAGACAGCCCCTGGAAAAATGGCCAGTTTGACCTGAAAAGATGAGCCAGTAAATGAAGTAAGATCAAGGGCCTGAGTTTGGATCCCTAGTACCCACGTTTAAAAAAAAAGAAAAAAAAAAAATTAGCCGGGCGGTGGTGACGCACGCCTTTAATCCCAGCACTTGGGAGGCAGAGGCAGGCAGATCTTTGTGAGTTCGAGGCCAGCCTGGTCTAGAGAGCGAGATCCAGGAAAGGCGCAAAGCTGCACAGAGAAACCCTGTCTCGAAAAACCTAAAAAAAAAAAAAAAAAAAAATTAAAAAAAAAGAAAGAAAAAAAGAGGAAGGAAGGAAGGAAAGGAAGAAGGAAGGAAGGAAGGAAGGAAGGAAGGAAGGAAGGAAGGAAGGAAGGAAGGAAGGAAGGAAGGAAGAGAAGGTCATCTGGGGCTAACCTGGCCAGCCCCTGGCCCAATAGCACCTCTGGGTGCTTGTGTCTAAAATGCTGAATGTTGTGGGATTTGCTTTTTCCCAGTCAAGCAGTGTATTTATTTCACTTTCCCCAGCCCTGAGCATCAAACTATCGCATGAAACCATCTGTGCATTTCCAACGCCAGGGACCCTGACACAAGCCTTGCACTGGTGGGTAGATTGTATCTGAGTCTTTACGACGATGTCTGAACCGTTTGCACTGCTTTTATGTGTTCGCTTGTCTGTTCGTTCGTTCTCGAGACGGGGTCTCACTGTGAAGCCCCGGCTGGCCTGAACTCACCATGTAGATCACGATGGCGTTGAACTAGAACAGATCCTCCTGCTTCTGCCTCTTTCTCCCAAGTGCGTCAGAGCTGGTTTTGTTTTCTGTTTTTAATTTTTTGAGACAGGGGCTGCTTCATATAGAACTACCTGTCCTTGAACCCTCTATATAGCTGAGGCTGGCCTGGAAATTCTAAGCTTCCTGACTCCATCTTCCAAGGATTATAGGCATGGACAGATCACTTCCTCACAGTCTGTCTGGAAATGGAACGGCTGAATTAGAAACAACACAGATAGCCAGGTGGTGGTGGCACACACCTGTAATCCCAGCAGGTGGATTTCTGTGAGTTCGAGACCAGCCTGGTCTACGATCGAGTTTCAAGACAGGCTCCAAAACTACACAGAGAAACCCTGTCTTGAAAAACCAAAGAAAAAGAAAGAAAGAAAGAAAGAAAGAACAGAGGCGGTACTTATCTGTAATCCCAGCACTCAGGAGATTGAGGTAGGAAAAGAGTTCAAGACCAGCCCGAGCTACTATAGCAAGGACCCTAACAAAGATACAGATGAGGGGCCGGAGGAGGAGAGAGCGGCAGTATGGACAATTGGACTGGATTGTCTTCTCTGCACATTGTCCCCTCTCTGCGTTCACTGCCAGCAGTTCAGTCTTCCAAAGTGGCCAGACCTATTTTCAGCTGAGCTGGCAAATACTAGGGAAGGCAGTGCTGGACAGAGCTGACCAGGCAAAGGGCCTGCTGGGCTCGTCCAGCCAGTGGCTCTCAGAGAAGGTTTCTTTCCAAGCCTGTCTGATCCCTAAGCCCCTCTCTGCCTCCACGGCACATCCACCACAGGCAGCCTCCTTCCTGGCCTTTCCAATTGCAGTTCCTCATTCCCTCCCCAGCAAACCCACAGCCCCTGTGCCTCCCAGGACCTGGCTCCTTTATTCGTGTGGAGACGTCACAGTAGGCAAAGGCCAGTGTATCTCTGGGCGTTTGAAGAGTCTCACAAACATGTCTTTGGAAATGGAGCCAAATGGCCAACGGTAGGACACACAGATGAATGCATGGCAGAGTATCCAGCCGTCCTACAGAGAAGCACAGGTCACCTTGTGGACTGAGATACAGTGTGCCCCCCTCCCTCACCCAGCACTGGGGATTGAATCTAGGGCTTCCTGTGTGTTAGGTATGGGCTTGTACAACTGAGCTATACTTCTTTATTTTTTTATTTAATTTTATTCATTATTATTATTATTATTATTATTTTGGTGTATGTGGGAGAAGAGTCTTATATAGCCCAGGCTGGCCTTAAACTCATGCTATAGCTAAGGATTTCCTTGAATTCCTGGTCTTCCTGGAACTACATGCATGTGCCACCACACCTGGTTTGCGCCAGGCTGGGAACAAAGCCCAGGGCTTCCTACGAGCTAGGTGAGCACCCTGCCCTCTGAGTTACACTCCCGGCCCCTTTTGCCATTAATATTTTATACTTTTAATGGCTGAGTCATCTCTATAGCCCACATTTAAAATTTTATTTTTATTATCTTAAATTGTGTATGTATGTATATATATATACGTGTGTGTGTGTGTGTGTGTGTGTGTGTGTGTGTGTGTGTGTGTGTGTGTGCAGGTGAGTACAGGGTACCTGAGGAGGCCAGAGGGGTCAGGCCCTCTGGAACTGGCATTACAGGCAGTTGTGAGCTGCCAGATGTTGGCACTGGGAACTGAACTTGGATCCTCTGGAAGAGTAGTATGTGAGCATGTGCTCTTAACCACCCGGCCAGTCTTTTTGTTTTTTTTTTTTTTTTTTTTTTTTTTTTTGAGACAGGGTTTCTCTGTGTAGCTTTGGTGCCTTTCCTGGATCTCACTCTATAGCCCAGGCTGACCTCGAACTCACAGAGATCCGCCTAGTTCTGCCTCCTGTGTGCGCCACCACTGTCTGGCTTAATTTTTAAAGTTTTAATATTCTTTGTTAGCATATATTAATTATACACAATAATGGGTTATGACATTCGTACATGTCATAATGCTTTTTTTTTCTTTCTTTCTTTCTTTTTTTTTTTTTTGAGACAGGATCTCACTATGTAGACCAAGCTGGCCTCAAACACACAGAGATCTGACTGCCTCTGACCTCTGACTCCCAAGTGCTGGGACTAAAGACATGTGTAGCTAGAGTTTTCCAGTCCTGCCTGGCCCACGGTCAGGACAAATCTCTCTGACCCGCCAGTCCCACAGCCGCTCAGACATGACCGAGTAAACACACAGGGACTTATATTGCTTATAAACTGTATGGCCGCAGCAGGCTTCTTGTTATCTAGTTTTTAGATCTTAAATTAACCCATTTTTATTAATCTATGAATAGACAGAAAATATAAACAAGACAAAAAAAATAATTCTGGGAAATGGAAGGCTGAGGCAGAGAGACGCTGCCGGCCGCCACCATGACAAACAAGATGTAAGATACCGGTAAGCCACAAGCCATGTGACAACTTATAGATTAATAAAAATGGGTTCATTTAAGATATAAAAACTAGATAGCAAGAAGCCTGCTGTGGCCATACATTTGTAAGCAATATAAGTCTCTGTGTGTTTACTTGGTTGGGTCTAAGCAGCTGTGGGACTGGCGGGTAAGAGAGGTTTGTCCTGACCGTGGGCCAGGCAGGACTGGAAAACTCTAGCTACAGACATGCATCACCATGCCCTACTCACAACATGTTTTAATCATATTCATACACATACATGCACCCATACACATTGCTCTACCTTCCACTTCTACCCCTCTCCCATTACTCTCCTTCCCTTTCTAATATCCCCCCTGCTTCTCTAGTGTCTTTTGGGGACCCAGTCATTAGGGTTGTTTCCAGGAGTTTTGTTTTCTTTATTTTTTGAGATCGGGCCTTACTAAGTTGCCTGGCTGGCCTTGAACTTGGAATCTTTCTGCCTCAGCCTACTGAATATCTGGAATTACAGTACAAATGTGTGACTGATACCTCTTTTAGAAACTTAATATAGAAATAATTTTAAATTTTGCATATTAATTATATACAATGATGGATTTAATTGTGGTAGTTTCATTTATAATGTAATTTTCTCATTCACTTTACTTAAAAAAAGAATATATATATACTGCCAGGAAGGGATACGCCTTGAATTCCAGCACTCAAGATGCAGAGGCAGGCAGATTTCTGAGTTCAAGGCCAATCTGGTCTACAAAGCAAGTTTTAGGACAGCCAGAGCGACACAGAGAAATTCTGTCTTGAAAAACACAACAATAACAAAAATATAAATAAATAAAATAAAAAAATCTATTACAATTCAGGCATAGTAGCGCGACGTGCTTGAGGCAGACAGATCTCTATGAGTTTGAGGTCAGCCTGTCTATATAGTGAGTTCTAGAATAGCCAGAAGTACATAGTGAGACCCTGTCTTAAAAGAAAAAGGAAAAACAAATAAAAAAATAATAATCTGGGCTGTGGTGGTATACGCCTTTATTCCCAGCTCTCAGGATGCAGAAGCAGGTAGATCTCTTGATGAGTCTGAGTCCAGTCTGGTCTACAGAGTGAGATCCAGAACATCCAGGGTTACACAGAGAAACCCTGTCTCGAAAAACCAATAAATAGGTAAAATAAAATCTATTACATTTTACATGTGTGTGTGTGTGTGGGGGGGGGGGGGGTTACATGTGCCAGAGCACCTGGGTAGTGGTCAGATGTCAAAGTTTGGAAGTCTGGGTTTAACTGACATTTTAATACATGTGAGTGCCTTCTATGTGCTCAGGCAATTTTTAAAAATGATTTTAAAATATGCGTACGTGTGTGCCTGGGGTTGGAGGTGTGCTCCTGTGTGGGAGCTTTAGATCCCCTGGACCTGGCGTTACGGGAGGTTGTGAGCACCTGACATGGGGGCAGGGAATGAACCCAGGTCCTCTGGAAGAGCAGACTGCTCTCTTCACTGCCCAGCTACCTCTCCAGCCCCAGCTTAAGCACGTCTGTAGGCAGTAACTCCGTTCCTTCTCCCAAGAGCTACGAGCCGGAGGGATTATTAATGTTCTGATACACACTTGAGGACACAGAAGCCCAGAAGAGGTCAGCGTCTTGCCCAAGGTCAGGCAGCTACTTCCAGGAGGAGAAGGAACTCACGCTGAGATGGGCTGGTCCCAGTGCCCACCTAATCTACGTGAGCCTGCGCAGGTACAGGATTTCTCTTTTGTTGCTCAGCAACGCGGCCATTCTGTGAGAGACAGAACGTGGCCAGCGTTTCAATTCTGGGCCTTTGGCAAAATGTGTCTGGTCGGGTTCTTTGGGGCTTCATTAAATAGAAGTGTGCTGGTCTCTTCCTGGGAAGATGCAGCTGTAGGGAAGGGTGGCTTTGGGTGAGAGAGAGAGAGAGAGAGAGAGAGAGAGAGAGAGAGAGAGAGAGAGAGAGAGAGAGAGAGAGAGAGAGAGAGAGAGATCCGTCTCCTGCTCTCCTGCCGGCCCACAGGCTTGTCAGTGTTCCCAGCAGCTCCACAGAGACTGGTCAGTTGAAGTTTCAGCCCCTTTCTGCTCTTGCCTGGCTGCCTGCAGTGGCATTCACCTGCTCAGAGCCACGCCAAGCAGCAGTTAGGCAGCGTCAAACAATTAGATGACCTGGTGGTACTCTCCCATGGCTCCCTAAGCTCTTGGAATGAAATCCAAGGAGACCTCTGCTCCTCCCCTCTGCTTGCCACACACCAGATCCACCCTGTCCAAGCCAGGGGCCATAGGGGTCATGTGGGGCCTGAGAACTTAAAATGCAACCAGTTCAGACAGGAGTGAGCTGTCCATTTGAAATATACTGTATCTCAAAGCTGCAATCCAACAAGGCTGTCTTTTTTTTTTTTTTTTTAAGATTTATTTATTATGTATACAGTGTTCTGTCTGCAGATACGCCTGCACACCAGAAGAGGGAGCCAGGTCTCATTACAAATGGTTGTGAGCCGCCATGTGGGTGCCAGGAACTGAACTCAGGACCTCTGGAAGAGCAGCCAGTGCTCTTAACCTCTGAGCCATCTCTCCAGCCCCACGGCTGTCTTATTTGTGCGTATTATATTGATTACATGTTGAAATGATAATATTTTAGCAACAGTTATGGAAAACATTAAGTTCATTTTTCTGTTTCTTTTCTTCTGTCTCTTCTCTCTCTTTTCCTAGCTCCCTTCTTTCCTCTCTCTCTCTTCCTTTCTTCCTTTTTAATTAATCTTATTTTTTTTTCACAGTCCATGAAGTCCTTTTTAAAAGTTCTGTCCTTCCCCGCCTCCCCAAGGCCTCAAGCCTGACAAGGGGCCACGCAGGCACAGGGCAGGATTTCAGAGCCGCTGGCACCTCTACCACATGTGAATCTCCCGGTGCTCACAGAACACACTATTCTGGTCAGAGCTGGTCAGAGTCACCTCCCAGCTGCACCTGGTGGCCAGCAGGGGGCAGGCTCTGTAGGCTGGGCTACCCGGCGGTCCTTTCATCCTCAGGGAGCGGACTCTGGGCTGTGCCCACCAGACTAAGCTCCATGGCCTGGGCTTGCTGATTACCCTGTCCCTGGTTTGCCGCTGGCAGCCAGTGGCCAGTTCCTCCAGAGGATGTAAGGCATTCCTCAGGATGGAGGTCTCCCACTACCATCGTGCCCTGCACCTTCCTCCTCCCTGGGCTTCTCCTCAGCCAGCTTTAAGGCTTCAGTTTTGTGCATCCACAACAGGATGAAGCCTTAGTTTTCCACTTGGGCAAAATGGCCTTTGGCTTTGCACCTCTCTAGGGACGCCATCCTCTTCTGGCCCATCTCTAGCCTCTGCACCAAGGAGCTAGGTCCTGGCAAAGGTGCCAGTGTAGACAAATGACTATTCAGTCCTTGACTGGCTCCATCGGCTGAGGCCTGCAGGCCTGATGGCTCCAGGATCTGACTCAGTGCAGGCTGGCATGGCCTCACTTTCTCCATCATCGCAGGAGGACTCCATAGTACAGGAGAAGAGCCTCCTGGAAGTCCTTTTTCCTTCTTTGGGTTGTTCTGAAAGATTTTCATGTAGCCTAGGCTAGCCCCAAACTCACTATATAGCTGAGGATGATCTTGAACTCCTGATCTTCCTGTCTCTACTTCCCAAGTACTGAGATGACAGGTGTGACACCAAGTCCAGCTCTTGTTCTTATCCGGAAATAGTCTTGCTATGTAGCTCAGGCTAGCCTTGAATTCACTCTCCTCTTACCTCCGCCACTGGATAGCTAGGATTACAGGGGTGTGCCCCATACCTACCTCAAATGTTTCTTTTGCCTGGGCTAAAGATCTGTCTCTGTGCCTGAGAGTGTGCCCTGCTCTTCCAGGGGACTCACTGCCAGCATCCATGTCAGGAGGCTCACACCACCTCTAACTCCACCTTCGGGGGATCTCACACCTCTGGTCCTCTCAGGCACCTTTGCTCACACGCACATACCCACACATATATGTGTTATTAAAAATAGTACAGCTGGATGGTGGTGGCACATGCCTTTAATCCCAGCACTAGGGAGGCAGAGGCAGGTGGATCTCTGTGTTTGAAGTTAGCCTGGTCTGCAGAGAGTTCTAGGACAGCCAATGCTACACAAAGAAACCCTGTCTCAAAAAACCAAAAAAAAAAAAAAAAAAAAGTACAAATTTTTTTTTAAAGATTTATTTATTTATTTTGTATACAGCAGTATGACCAGAAGAGGGCACCAGATCTCATTACAGATGGTTATGAGCCACCATGTGGTTGCTGGAAGTTGAACTCAGGACCTCTGGAAGAGCAGCCAGTGCTCTTAACCTCTGAGCCATCTCTCCAGCCCAAAACAGTACAAATTTAAAAAAATTTTTTTTTGCCTGGAGAGATGCTCAGCGGCTAAGAGTCCTCTTACTGTTCTTGCAGAGGATGCTGGTTTGATTCCCAGCACTCACACCTGGTAGCTCATAACTGCCTGCAATTCCAATGCCTGTATGCACACGATTTATGTAAATTTATCCAGCCATACATATATGCATTAGGTAAAAATAAATAAAAATTTTTTGAGTCAGGGTCTCACTGTGTAGCCCTGGCTGGCCTAGAACTTGCTTTGTAGACCAGGCTGGCCTCAAACTCCAAGAGATCTACCTGCCTCTGCCTCTCAAATGCTAGAATTAAAGGTGTGTGTTATCACTCCCAGGCTTATTAATTTTTTTTTTTTTAGAAATTAAATTTTTCCTTATATGGCTTGCTGCCCTGTTTCCTTGCATAACCATATATACACTAGCTTCTACTCAGTTTTTCCCAGCCTCAGCTGGAGGAGCCTTGTGAGTCTCTTTCCTCAGGGTGTGTGTGTATGTGTGTGTGTGTGTGTGTGTGTGTGTGTGTGTGTGTGTGTGTGTGTGTGAGAGAGAGAGAGAGAGAGAGAGAGAGAGAGAGAGAGAGAGACTCACTATATTGCAGGCTGTCCTGGAACTTCCCAGCCCAGTCTCCCGGGCTCGGGATTGCTGGCATGTGCCACCACACCCAGCTTCCCTCAGTACTAGACACCATCCCACTTCAATCCCTGCCACTGTACTCGGTGGCATGGCCCCTCTTTCTTCTGTATGTTTATGGTCTTTCTTTCCCCCGGCAATGAGGAGGCTCTTGCACCCGACCCCAGGAGTCGAAATGCCTGGACATCCCTAGGACATCTAGAGGAAGGAAGGAGGGAGCAGCTGCCTTGTTTAGCGTGGAGTCGGGGCTGGCAAGGGCCAAATCTTTAGCCCCAGGCTACACCTACTGCTGGGGAAGGGTTAGCTGAAGCAAGATGGGGAGGGGTCTGATTAGAGACTTTTGGGACTTGCTGGGTGAGTTGTAGGAGTGTGAAGCCTTCCCCAGGCTGTTGTTGTTTGTTTTTTATTTTTTTGGGGGGGCCCTCCACCCAGCTCCCCAATAAATCACACACGGAGGCTTATTCTTAACGATGAATGGCCAGTGTTACTCCATTGCTGGTTGTGTAGCTGCGTGGCTGGCCCCTGGAGTTCTCTTGCTCCCAGCTCTCTTGACTCCTCCATCTCTTTTCTTCTCCCTCCTCCCAGATTTCTCCCTCTATATGTTCTCTCTGCCTGCCAGCCCCACCTACCCTTTCTCCTGCCTCGCTACTGGCCAGTTTTTTATTAGACCATCAGGTGTTTTACACAGACACAATAACAGCTTCACAGAGTTAAACAAACGCAACATAAGCAGAAATAACACACCTTAAAATAATATTCTACTACACCAGGCTTCATCATCAAAACCTATTTGGCATCTGGGGCCAGGGACCAGGGACCAGGGCCTCAGTGATGTGGACGTGGCCAGGATGGACTTGGGCTTCACTGGGCAGCCCCAGAACTGACTCAACCTTGTTGTAATGGTACAGTGACCCTGTCAGGACGCTTAGCTCCACTGTCTGTGAAGATTCACTCATTGCCTAGGATGATGAGGACCAGAGAGCAGGCTGTGTGAACAGCACTGATAGGGATGTAACTGGGGACACACAGGCCTCAGGCCTTCTGAACTGTCATAGCGACCCGGGCCCCTGCCACATCTGTGGGCCCACTGGTCATCAGCGGTCCTTAACAGGGCATAGCCTTGGCAGAGGCCTCTGAGTCATCGCCCTATGCTCTCTTTTCACCCAGAGGACCCAACTTTGAGCCAGATCTGAAAGAGAAGGTGTCCCTTCTGTCCTCCTGAGGAGCAAGTAAGATGGCCGTGTGGGTAATGGCACTTGGCAGGCAAGCCTGAGGACCTGAGTTCAAGCCCCAGAACTCATACATAGGAAGGAGAGTCAACTGCACAGAGTTGTCCTCTGATCCCCACACATGGTTACCTAAACACACGTGCACTCATGTACATGTACAGTCTCCCCAGGAGGAAGAAAAAAAAAGGAAGTTTTCAGGGCCTTGGAGGAGTGGATAGCTGTCTTGGGGAAGCGAGAGCAAGGACTCAGTTCTGAGGGTGTTCCCAGCTCAGTGGGATTCCAGTTGGCTGGGAGCCCACTCTTTGGAAATCTGAAGCCCAGCACCCCCCCTCCATTCCACCCCCACCCTTAAGAAAAGTTCTCTGGGATGCCACCAGGCAGGGCTGGAGGGGACCCAGAAGGATACACACACACACACACACACACACACACACACACACACACACACACACACACACCAGCAAATGCAGTGTTCCTGGTCTCACTTTCTGAACACTGCTTCTGAAGGTGCTCACATGGTCGGTCCTTGGATGTGGTTTGCTTAGTTTGTGTGGTCCTGGGGGTTGAACCAAAAGCCTCCTGAGGCTAGGCAAGCACTCTATCACTAGTCAGCACCCTCAGCCCCAAGATGGCTTTTCTAAGCTGGGAACCCATTCCCCTCAGGCTGGATTTCACCTCTCAGGTTAGAAGAATCCAAGAGCATTTGGTTTGGAAGCACCCAGAGACCAGGTAGTCCTTGGCATCCATTTCCACATGAAAAGTTGAGAGCATGCTCAGGCTCCTGCTGCTGGGGGGACGTGGGGGGGGGCTGGAAATCTCCTAGGGTGACAAGGTTCAGCTCTTCCTCCTCCTTATTGCTGCGCTCAGCAATTCCCAAAGAAAAGCAAGAAACAAAGAAGACGGCTGAGGAATATTCTAGTTCCCAACCTTGAAAGGCTCATCCTGGCAGGAAATTTATGGCTTACAAGTGACCCCCAGAGGCCCTAGGGCCTCTGGATTCCTCAAGGACAGCATGCCATTGCTGGTCCTCCATGGTAGACACAGTTGGTGAAGCCTGGCCCTCTGTGCAGGCTGCCCTCGGTCTCCTGTAGTTTGGGCCACGAGGCCAGAGCCCAGGACCTCTTGTTCCATCTGGGGCTTTAGGGAACAGGCCTCTGAAGGTCATTCAACCTCATCCCAACTCATCTATTTATCTATGTATCTTTCTATATATTGTTCTATGTTCAATCATAAAAGCAGTTGACACTTATTAAAGAATCAGGAAAATACAGAAAGGCAGAAAGGAGAAAATGAAAACCACGTGTCACCCCACTGGCCAGAAGTGGCTGCCACGGTGTCTGATAGGTGGCTTGTTTCTGATAGAACATCTTTCTGCAGGCTTCCCTCTGGAATGCCCTGTGCACCGCCGTGGAGCCCCTGCACCATAGCTGTCTTTCCCACACTTGGCTGTGCTGGGATCGTTTTGTCTCAGCATTACAATTTTCTTTAAAGTTATTTAATGATTCTATAATAGTCTATTAATAATTTATTTAGCCACTCTCCTATTTCCTTTTCTTCATTCTATTTTAATTCTCCCCCAAAGGAATTTAGTAGTTTTAAAATTTTTACTTAAAAATATAAATCCAGGAGCCAGGCATACTGGCACACACATCTGTAATCCCAGCACTCCAGGGGCTAAGGTCAGAAGGTCTCGAGTTCAAGGTCAGTTTGGGACATTTCTCAAGACTGACTCAGAAATAACAACAAATAAGCAAAACACCCAAAAGCCGAAAGCAAGGGTTTGTGGAAATGGTCAAGAGCATTGTTCATCTCCTGGAGGACCAGAGCCCAGCACCCAGGTCAGGTGGCTCACAACTGCCTGTAACTCCAGCCCCAGGGCATCGAATGCCTTCTCCTGGTCTCCATGGGCAACAAAGAAGCAAGCAATAAATGAATTATTATTTTTTTGGGGGGGGGGCAGAGCTGTTTCAAGACAGGGTTTCTTTGTGTAGACCTGGCTCCCCTGAAACTCTCTCTGTAGACCAGGCTGGCCTTGAACTCACTGAGATCTGCCTGCCTCTGCCTCCTGAGTTCAGGGATTAAAGGCATGCACCGTCACTACCTGGCAATAAATGAATTTATTAAGGGGGCTGGTGAGATGGCTCAGTGGTTAAGAGCATTGGCTACTTTTCCAGAGGTCCTGAGTTCAATTCCCAGCAACCACATGGTGGCTCACAACCATCTCTAATGGGATCTGATTCTCTCTTCTGGCCTGCAGGTATACATGCAGATAGAACACTCATACATAAATAATAATAATAATAGTAATAATAATAAAAAATTGAAAAAACTAGGGGCCAGGAATGTAGCTCAGGTGGTAGAGTGTTTGACTGGCACACACAAAGCCCTCAGTTCAATCCCAGCACTACTACTCCCCACCCCCCCACCCCCACCTCCAAAAAAATTCACAAAAAGAATGAGTGTGGTGGCCTGTATTGCAAGCATTTAGGAGGTGGAGGCAGGAGGACTGCAGAAACTTAAGGCATCACCCAGGCTAGGCAAGAGATCTGACTCCGATGCATGTGGTGCACAGACATACATGCAGGAAAATGCCCATGCACATTAAATATTTTAATAATTTTTGAAAATATTCCAGGCCAGCCAGGGCTACATGGAGAGACCCTGTCTCAAAACAAACCAGAGCACTAGCAGACTAAGACATAAGGTGAGGCCCTCCTGCCTCGGCTTCTCTTTTTAAAAACGATTTCATTGTATGTAGGTCAAGTGAGGGCCTCGGTCCCTTCCCCTTTCCCTTCTTAGCTCAAACTGACTACCAGGAAGCTTGACGCTTCCTGGCTGGGTGATTTTATACAAGTTACTTGCCTTCCGCAGCCTCTGTTGTCTTATCTGGAAAATGGAGCCGATGTGGGGTATTAGGGCGGCTGTGAGGCTCAGGGCCACCTTGCACGGCTCGGTCAAGTGATGAGCACTTGAGAAGTAGCAGCCACCCCTCTGGTGGCGGCAGCCTGGCATCTGTCTATGGTGTATCTCCCTTCTTCGCAGGACTCAGCTGACTGGTCAAATGGAGGACCATGGGATGCGCTTGTGCTGGGGCTTGCTGGGAGGCACTGGGGGTGCACATCCCCTGAGACCCTGGCAGCTGTCCCTGGCACCTTGCCTTGGCTCTGTCACTCATGTCCTTCTCCTGCTGGGAAGGGCACGGGCCGCACCTGGGCCCAGCTGGGAGAGGAGCCTGGTTCCTCTGCTGAGTCGCTCTCTCCCATATGCCCTCCCTGCTCAGCTCTGCCAGCTCTCAGCTGGGACAGAGACTGTGTGGCGAACACGCACGGAGGCCTCATGCCGGTCATGCATGCTGTCCCCTGCACCTCCAGCCTCCAGGCTTTATTTTATTCACTTCCTTGTTATTTGTTTGATTGACTTGCTTGTTTTAGGACAGGCTCTCCTGTAGCCCAGGCTGGCCTTGGACTCCTGATCCGTCTGTCTCTGCCTTCTGTGTTGGGATTAACAGGTGTGCGGTGCCTCACCTTGGTCTTCAGGCTTCAAATAGGGGAGAAATAAAGTCCCCTGAGAGGAGGGAATGGCATCTGCCTTGAGATGGCAGCTTGGCTGCTGTCACTCGAACTCCCAAACTTACAACAAAATGACTCAATCCTGCCTCGCAGACAGGAGAGGCATCTGGCCCAGAGCCGAGCTGGCTTTGTACCTGCGCCTGCCGCAGCCCCAGGATGTGGGCGAGCGGCTTGCTTCTCCCAGTCATCTGAGAAGCTAGGCAGCTACCTCCTGGGCTTCCTGGAAATGCCCGTGAGGTCACTTGCGAGGCGTCTGGCTGGGTCCACAGAGGTTGTTCAAGGCACAGCATGGTGAGTTCCTGGCCAGTCATAGGCGCCCCGAGCTTTAGTTTACCCCCTGCACAGTGAAGATGGAGTGCTACCAGTCACTCCAGGTCCTGGGGAAGATGAACAGAAACAGACTGTGTAATTCACAGGGTGTGAGTCTGACACACAGGGACTGCTCACTTGGCCAGGATTGTGGAGTTCCTTTGCTGGTGGGAGCAAAGCCAGGATGAGGATCTGCCTCCACCTCAGGCCTTCTGCCCAGGGCTTCTCCTCCTTGACCACAATAGGACCACAGAAGGGCCAGAGTGACCTTCCTCAGACTAGAAATGCAATCCTAGTGTCCTTGGCACTGTGGTGTGTGGTGGGAAGTCTGTAGAGCAGCAGTCACCAGCTCCCCGATGGCCCCCAGGAAGCCCCAGTGGGGGCTGGGCCTTGGGATGGTGGCTAAGCACTGGGGTCTCATCTGGCAGACAATGACCCTTGGCCTCCCGCCCCTTCATCCATGATGCTCCGGTGTCTCACGGCCTTCTGCTCACACTGTCCCTGCTCCAACAGAATGCCCACAAAATGCTTCCCACAAAACGTTTTATGACTTCTTTTCTGGCTGTAAAAGTAATTCTTGTTTATTGCAGGGAGAGAATTTCGCTAAAATTGAAGTTAAGAGCCAGACATAATGGTCCAGTGCTTGGAGGGAGGAGGATCAGGGGTTCAAGGTAATCTCTGGCTACATAACGAGTTGGAGGCTAGCCTGGGCTACTGAAACTGTGCCAAAAACCAAAACCAACCAAACAAACAATAAAAACAAAACAGTACTCTAGTTCCCAAACTTTCATGTGTTTTATGCATATGTTAAATAGAATTTTTGTTTGTTTTTTGCAACTACAGAATCTTATGATGTTTGCTTTTTTTTTTTTTTTTAGATTGGCATGAACTGGACAGATAGCTTAGGCATTAAGAGCACATACTGCTCTTCCAGAAGACCCAAATTCAGCATTCAGTTCCCAGTTAGAGGGAACGAACATCCTCTTCTGGACTCTGTGGGCATCCACACTCACACACGCAGAGCTGCAAACACAAGCACACAGACATAATTTTTAAAAACTGCCAGTTATGTTGGTACACACTTTTAATCCCAGAAGCCAGCTATGGTGGGAAGTACCTGCAGTTCCAGTGTTAGGGAGGCAGAGTCAGGAAGATTTCTGGGCCTCACTGGCCAGAAAATCTCATCTAATTGGTGGTCTCCAGACCAACAAGAGACTCCATTTCAAAGGAGGTGGTACCTGCCAAGTGTGGTGGTACCTGCCTGTAATCCCAGTGCTGGTCAGGTAAAGGAAGGTGGATCTCTGTGAGTTTGAAGCCTGCCTGGTCTACATAGTGAGTTCCAGGTTGGCCAAGGCTACATAGAGAGAATTTGCCTCCAAAAGAGTGGGGCATGGTCGCCCTAACCTCCAGTCGGAGGTAACGGTATTTCTGAAGATGACATCTAAGGTTGTTCAGACACACACACAGACATGCTCAGGCCACATATAACACACTCTCACACACACACTCACACACATTCACGCTCATTCACAAACACACATACCTTTAAAATTTTGACATGAAAACTAGTTATGGTGGCTCCTGCCTATAATCTTATAAGGTAGAGGCCAGATGACCAGGATTTCAAGGTCACTCTCCACCACATAGGAAGTCAAGACCAAAGTGACCTATATGAATCCCAAGTGCCGGCACTCTTTCTTTTTTGACACAAAGGATAGGCTTAAAAAAAAAAAAAAAAAAAAAAGGAGGGGCTAGAAAGATGAGTTGGCACACAACAGTCCATACTGCTCTTGCAGAAGATCTAAGTTCGATTCCCAGCACCCACTGTTTCTCCAACTTTCATTTGAGGGACATCTTTTTTTGGTTTATTTAAAATTTTTGTTCTATGTGTATGGGTCTTTTGCCTGCATGTGTATCTGTGCACCATGTGCCTGCCTGGTGCCCTTGGAGGTCAGAAGAGGGTGTCGGAGCCCTGTAACTGGAGTTACATTTGGTCGTGAGCTGCCATGTGGGTGCTGAGTATCAAACTCAGGTCCTCTGGAAGAGCAAGTACTCTTTTAACCCCTGAGCTGTCTCTCCAGCAGCTTGAGGGACTTTTTAACTCTTTAACACTGCTGTGACAGCCATGTAAGTGTTTGTGGGAATGTGTGTCCCATTTCTCCTGATTCTTTTTTCTTTCTTGAAACAGAGTCTTGCCACGTGATCAAACTCTTGATTTTCCTGCCTCAGCCTCCCAAGTGGTGGAATGACATGCATGGGGTCCTCATCCTCAGAGTGTGTTCTCCTGATGGCTGTACAGTTTGGGCTTCACATTTAGGTCTAATCCGCCTTCGGTTAATTCTTGTGCACTGTGAGGTCGGGGTCCTGTCCCCCTTCCCATGTGACTAGCCAGTGCCTGCTGCCCCATTTGTTGAGAAGGGGGTCCTCTCCCTGTTGAACTGGCTTGCTGTCCTTGTTGATGAGCTGACCTCAGATGTGAAGGTCTGCCCCTGGGTTCTCAGATGTGAAGGTCTGCCCCTGGGTTCTCAGATGTGAAGGTCTGCCCCTGGGTTCTCAGATGTGAAGGTCTGCCCCTGGGTTCTCAGATGTGAAGGTCTTTCCCTGGGTTCTCAGATGTGAAGGTCTATCCCTGGGTTCTCAGATGTGCTCTCCTTCTCTCTGTTCATCTCTCTTCTCAATTACTACAGCGTCCTCGCAAAGGGAATGGAAGCAGAGTGCCTCCAAAATCAATTCTTCCTTTCTTTTCCTTCCTTCCTTCCTTTCTTTTCCTTCCTTCTTTCCTTCCTTCCTTCCTTCCTTCCTTCCTTCCTTCCTTCCTTCCTTCCTTCCTTCCTTCCTTCCTTTTTTGGCAGAGTCTTGCCATGTAGCTCTGGCTGTCCTGGAACTCTGTATACCAGGCTAGCCTCAAAGTCACAGAGATCCGCCTGCCTCTGCCTCCTCTGTGCTGAGACTAAAAGCCTATGTTGACCATACCTGACCCAAAATTGTTCTTTTAAAAATATTATTGGGTCCAGGGCTACACAAAGAAACCTTGTCTTGAAAAAAAAAACCAGGGCCTGGAGAGATGGCTCAGAGGTTAAGAGCACTGGCTGTTCTTTCAGAGGTCCTGAGTTCAATTCCCAGCAACCACATGGTGGCTCACAACCATCTGTAATGAGATCTGGTTCCTTCTCCTGGTCTGCAGACATACATGTAGGAAAAATGCTGTATGTAGAATAAACCTTTAAAAAAAAAAAAAAGAAAAGAAAAAAAAACCAACCAACATATGTATATTAATTATTGGGCAGGGCATGGTGGTACATGCCTTTAATTTCAAAACTTAGGAGGCAGGAGAATCTCTCTGAATTCAAATCTAGCCTGATCTACATAGCAAGCTCCAGGCCAGCCAAGTGTACATAGTGAGACCCTGTTTCCAAAAAAATAAAAATAAAAAAAAAACAACAAAAAAAAGAAAAAGAAAGAAAAAATTGTGTTCTTTTCCCATGGTGCAGCATCCCTACCCATCCCTCTCCAGACTCCTGACTGAAGGCAATAACTCCCATCTCCCTAAACCTACAGTATCAATAGGTCAAGCCTACACGCACAGAGCCCTCACTGGGTGGCTCTTACACAGAGCCCATGCGGGTACCCACAGCTGCTGTGAGTTTGTGATTGCAGCATCCGGGGCTTGTTCAACGCTGTTCTTTTTAAAGAGTATCATCTCAAGTCTCTTGAGTTTCTGTGTGAATTTTACAATTAACTTGTTCATGTCTATAAGGAACCGAGTTTCAGGCTGGGGGTCGAAACCCAGTATTAAAGCCCTTGCCTAACATACAGTGGGTGATCCTCAGCAACACACACACACACACACACACACACACACACACACACACACACACCATGAGGGGGAAAAAAGCCAACAAGCTGGAATGTTTCTGGGGGTTGTGTTGAATCTGAAGACAGTGTGGAGAGTCTTACACATTATTAACAACATTATGCCTTCAGATTCAAGAAAATGGATATTTCATGATGTTGTTTATCTAAACATTTTTTTTTCCGAGACAGGGTTTCTCTGTGTAGCTTTGCGCCTCGCTCTGTAGACCAGGCTGGCCTTGAACTCACAAAGATCCGCCTGCCTCTGCCTCCCGAGTGCTGGGATTAAAGGCGTGCGCCATCACTGCCCGGCTTTTTTTTTTTCTTTTTTTTTTTTTTTTTGGTTTTTCATATCTAAACATTTTAAACAGTGTTTTATGGCTTTCAGAGTATAAATGTTGAACTTCTGTTAACTTTATTTCTAAACATTCTATATCTCCCCCCACTTCCTCCCTCGTTCCTTCTCTTCCCCAGGCTGGCCTCTGAATGTGGCAGACATAGACCTTGAAGTTCAGATTCTCCACTTACACCTCCCAAGGGCTGGGATTGTAGGCGTGTGCCAACCATGCCCAGTTTCATGCAGTTCTGGGGGGGACTGAACCCAGACACTCGTGCATGCTGGGTGAGCACTCTGGCAGCTGAGTACATCCCAGCCTGTGTAGGATGTTTGGAGACCCACCATGAAAAGCCACTTCGTACAAAGGTCACTCTGGTTCCGGTTTTGAGTCAACACTGACTCTGAAGCCACTGCCCTTCTCTGGCTCTGTTTTCTCTGCTGTGTTCGGGAAGGGTAGTTCATGCTTCCAATAATGACCAGCCCCACCCAACCTTAAACAAATAGCTCGTGTCCTCCACTTCCCAGAACTACCACCAGAGGGTGCTACAGACCAGCATTTGGCTGAGCTCCGGGCAAGGGGCCCCCCGGGGGAGCTGAGCCAACAAGAGGTTCCGGGAATATAGGCTTCCTTGTAGCTCCACCTGCCCAGGACCTTTGTGCCTATCCCTCCCTGTATGTGAGCCCTGAACTCCAAGGATAGAGGGATGAGGATGCACTCTGAGGCCAGATCCCTGCCAACTTTGATTGGTGGCCTAAGGTCTCAGGGTTCCGTCAGCCTTGAGTTTCTCAGCCTCCAAAGGGTTTCACATGTCTAGGTCTCAAGATGGCCCCATATTCCTCCCTCCACAGAGTTACTTAGCCGCAAAAAGCTCTCATCTTGGAAGCATCCCTGGCCATGCAGAGAAGTAACACAGCCCTTCACAGACATGGATGGATTTGTGTATCGTGCAGTCCTTGAAACCACAGCATCTGAAATTACAGATGCCTGGGAACTTCTCAGAGTGCCAGGGAGGCTCACGCCTACCCTCCAAGACCCTGGAATGAAGTTCCCCGTCCAGTGAGATCGTTGCCTTCAGAATTTGCTTTGCAATTGAACTCTAAAACAAGCAGCATTTCCCACTCGGGCCCTTGCATGGAGATGCTGGAGCGCCCACCCAGAAGGGCTCAGGTGCCTGAATTCTTGTCATTGTGCAGGGGTGAGGGCGAGGGTTGAACTAGGGTCCTACAGCTCAGAATGCCCTCCAGCTTACCAGGCAGCTGAGGCTGGCCGTCCACTCCTGCCCATTCTGCCTCTGCCGCCCAAATGCTCAGATTATACACATGTCTCTATGCTGGACTTTTCTTCTTTTATTTTTGTCTTTCCCTTTTTTTTTTTTTTTTTTTTTTTTAAGGTTTAATTTATTACATATGCAGTGTTCTGCCTGCATGTATGCCTACTCGCCAGAAGAGGGCACCAGATCTCATTACAGGTGGTTGTGCGCCATCATGAGGTTGCTGGGAATTGAACTCAGAACCTCTGGAAGAGCAGCCAGTGTTCTTAACCACTGAACTATCTCTCCAGCCCTGGCTTTCCTTTTCAGTTAAATCCATTCACTTCTGTGATAGCGGGGATGGACCTGGGGCCTTTCCATGTTAAGCAAGTGCTCCACCCCGGGTCTCCTCTCCGGATGTGTGACTGTTCTCTGATTCCGGACTGGGGTCCCCTTGGAGGCAATATGAGTCTTAAGTTCATGTTGGTCCCCTTTGTGGAGACTGATTCTGAATTCTGCATCGAGCACACCACTCGGCCTCTCTAATGACTTTATTTATTTATTTATTTATTTATTTATTTATTTATTTATTTACTTATTTATTTTTGGGATAGGGTTTCTCTGTGTAGCTCTGGCTGTCCTGGAACTCATTATGTAGACCAAGCTGGCCTTGAACTCAGAGATCCACCTGCCTCTGCCTCTGGAGTGCTGAGATTAAAGGTGTGCACCACTACCACCCAGCAAAACACTTTTTTTAATTGAAAACATAATTTAACTTAATTCTTATCCTTTACAAATATTTTATTGTATTTTATGTGTATAGGTGTCTTTCCTGCATGTATGGCTGTGCACCACGCCTGGTGTGTTGGTCAGAACAGGGCATTGGGTCCGCCTGGAACTGGAGTTACAGACAGTTGTGGGCTAAGAATTGAACCCAGGTCCTCTGGTAGAGCAGTTGATGCTCTTAACCACTGAGCTGTTTCTCCAGTCCCTCTAATCGCCCTCTCTGGGGCACAGGCTGCAGCCTCGTGGAGTTGGAAGTGGGGGAAGGTCTGGTGCCAGGCCAGCCTGGTGTCCCTTGTTCTCACAGGTGCAGAGCTCACACCTCGTCAGAGCTGACTGTGGGCTGCTTCAGCTGAGCTGGCTCCGCGATGCCCTCTCAGTGGTCCTTCAGGTGGGATTGCTACCGTCTCCAGCTCTGAGGACACAGGCATCAGGACACAGGGCAGCTGCTTCCGATGCCAATAAACATAATTGGCAAACGAGTGGGGCCTGGACTCCCACTCAAGTCTCTGTCTAAGGTGTAACCCTGAGTTACACCTCTTCTCGGAACCAACTTGGGGCAGGACTGGGCAGTTTGGAGTCTTTTTTTTTTTTTTTTTCTTACTCTGTGAAAACGCTCAAGGGTCAGAGTTCATTTGTTTAATCTTCCTCAAAGACATGACTGTATCGTTAAAACCAGAAAGGAGGGTGTTTGAGAACGCTCTCTCTCCCTCGCTTTCTTTCTTTCAATGTAATAGAAACAAAACGAAAAACAATGAAGATTCTAGAGGTTGTCTTTGTGGCTTTGTCCCTAATAGCCAAACTTCCTTAGGCTTGGACTCATGGGCCCCAGCAGAGACACGTTAGGAGTTGGGGTTAAGAGCAGCCCCGCCTAGGCTCAGCACAGTGCCCACAGAACCCGCCCCTGGTTCAGGCTGGGGGCCACAGGCCGGGCTTCGCCTTTATCAGGGGAGGATTTGGGTTGGTGGGAAGGCGGGGGAAGTTGGAGGCCCGGCCGGCCAAGGTGGGCAGGAGAGATAGGGAAGTGGGGAGGGGGCCGGCCCTCTGGGGAGGGGTGGAGGAGGGAAGGACACGTAGAACCTGCACAGTGGAGGCCTCACAGGCTGGCCCCTCTTGTGGTTCCAGAGCTTCTGCTGCCTTCCATTCTTGCCAGGCAAGACGCAGCGCCTTTAATGGGCACCCTGCAACCTCTCCCGATTCATCACCGCAGCAGTTTAATTAGCCGCAGGAGGCGCCCCCACCCCCAGCTCCTGGCTGAGCAGCTGCTTCCCTCACAGAGGTGGCCACCACCTCAAGTGTCCCCTGTCACCCTCCCATACTCCTTTCCCTCCCCAGAATGTGGGGTGGGCACAGGCGCCTGGCTGAAACCAGGTGCTCAGCCGGGGCTTCCTTCTCTGGCCTCCTGGCAGGCAGATCAGGCCCAGGCCAGGGCCAACCTCCAGCTGGATGGGGCTGAAGCCGAGCTGCCCCACCCGTAGAGACTGCTTTTCCCCTTGGGAGCTGCGGAGGCGTCTCTGTCCAGCTTGCTCTCTGTACTGAGAAAAGGCTCCGGCCCTGCATTTTGCTTCTTCCCATATTTCTTCCTCCTCCCCCAGGCTGAGGCTCAGAAAGATGGCAGAGAAGCGACCCCTCAGGAGAGAGGGCCCCGTCCTGGGACTCCACCCCCAACAGATTCTGGGGCTTTGCGGGAGGCCTAGGGTGGAGGAAAAAAGACAGGGCAGGGCAAGGGGGACGGGCCAACAGATAGGGGTCTGGTCTGCATGAGGCCTCGGTCAGGCCAGGGTCAGCCCTACGCAAGAGTCACACCATCTGCTCTGGGAGAGTACTGACTATGTATAGCAGCCGAATTCAGACGGCACCCCTACTCTCCCCTTCTCCCCAAGTTTCCCTCCCTGGAGATGGCTTCTGGGATGTTCCTTTTCATTTCCTTGTTCTTCAGTGTGGGTGTGGATCGAGGGCCGACACTAGCTTCGAAAGTGCTCACTCACTGAGCCACGTCCCCAGCCTGGGATCTTTCTCCTGCCTTCTTCTGGACTCATCTAAGCAATTTCATTTTTTTTTTTTTTTTTTTTTGTTCCGAATCAGGGCCCATTCTCTTCAACTTCATCATGGCTGGCCCCGCCTTTTCTGTAGTCTAGGCTGGTCTTGAACTCCCTACTTAGCTGAGAATGACCTTGAACTTCTGATCCAGCTGCCTCCACCTCTTAAATGCTGGGGTTACAGTTGGATGCCACCATGCCCATCTTACTCAGTGTTGGGGGATCTCACCTAGGCTTTTAAATATGATAGGCAAGGGTTCTTCCAATTGAGCTACATGTCCAGCCCTGGTTTTGTATTGGTTCATTTGTTTAGACAGACAAGGTCTCAGTAGGGTGGCCTCTAACTCACAGGAGTCTACTTCCCTTGTCCCCCTGAGTACTGAAATTACGTGCCACCGTCTCCCCCTTAAAGATAGGGTCTCACTATGTAGCCCTTTGCTGACCTGGAACTTGCTATGAAGACTGGGCGGGCATCTAACTCACAGAAATCTGCCTGCCTCTGCTTCCTGAGCGCTAAGACTAAAGGTGTGCACCACCACACCCAGCCCTGTTTGGTTTTTTTGATTTTTATAATTCCTTATTGATTCTTTGGGAATTTCACATCATGCGCCCCAATCCTGCTCACCTCCCAGTCCCTCCACATCTACCCCTCACCCTTGCAGCATCCCTCCCAAAAGAACCCCCCCCAATTAATTAAAAAACAAACAAACAAAAGCCCACCTCGATCCTCTGTCTTTCCTGCTTCTCCAATACCTCTTCATCCATCCTAGTGCCGGCCCCGGGTTTTTGTTTGTTTTTGGTTTTGTTTTAAATATTTGTTAGTTGTGTGGTGGTGTGGTGGTGCACGCTTTTAATCCCAGCGATCCGGAGGCAAAGGCAGGTGGATCTCTGAGTTTGAGGCCAACCTGGTCTACAGAGTGAGTGTCAGGACAGCGAGGGCTACACAGAGAAACCCTGTCTTAAAAAAGCAAAAACAAAACAAGAAAAAAGATTTGTTTTTACTATTTTTTTTTTTTTTTTTTTTTGCTTTTTTGTTTCTCGAGACAGGGTTTCTCTCTATAGGCCTGGCTGTCTTGGATCTCGCTCTGTAGACCAGGCTGGCCTCGAACTCACAGAGATCCACCTGCCTCTGCCTCCCAAGGACTGGGATTAAAGGCGTGAGCCACCGCTGCCCGGCTGTTTTTACTATTTTTAATTATGTGTCTGTGTGTAGGTGTACACACATGAGCACAGGTGTCCACAAAGGCCAGGGGAATTGGATCTGAGTGGAGCTGGAGATGGTTGTGAGCCTCCTCATGTGGGTACTGGAAACTGAACTCAGGTTCTCTGGCAGAGCAGTACCTGCTCTTAACCACTGAGCCATCTCTCCAAATCCTGTTTTGTTTTGTTCTCTTTGTTGTTCCGTGACAGGATCTTACCACATCTTGCCACATAGCTCAGGCTAGCTTCAAACTTACCATGTAGCTCAGGTTGGCTTTGAACTTGAAGTCCTCCTGCCTCAGCCTTCCAGGGCTGGGATTACAGGCAGGAACCACAGAATCTGGGCAGCCCAACCAAACCAGAGTGGCAGAAACCACTCAGCAGGACCCTTGGGCCTCCAGACACCACTTGCCAGGAAGCCTTGGATGGGTGTTTTCCCCATCCTCTGCCAATCCTGCATGCTGAGAGCTCTGCTCTGTTATAGAGGAAACAGTCAGGTAGGTTATAAGCCACTCACTCAAGGCTATGCAGCTGATGCAGAATGTGGACTCAGGGATCTCTAACAACAGGTAAACAAGAAAAATGAGGCACAGAGAGGTTGAGCAACTGGCCTTAGGTCTCCCAGCCACAAAGTTAACTAGTACACTGTGTGACAGAGTCAGCCTGACCTTCGATACCCACTAGTGCAAAGCTCCTTGGCTTCAGGCAAGTGCCCGCACCTCCTCATTGCATCAGAGCCCCTGAGCAGTTGGTGCTGGGAATGTGGGCCTCCTATCTTGCTCTAGTGGCTGCCCCTGGAGGTCAGCAGGAGGGACATCATCAGAAGAGCAGGTGAGGCCCTGAGGTGAGTGAGTGGAGCAGCTGTCTTCCAGAAATCCCTTGGCCACTCTTCTGGTTGGCCCAGAACCCTGGGAAACCAGGAGCCTGGGGTCTCAGCAGTGGTGACTACCCACCATGAGGGGTAGGTCTGTCAAGAGCAGCAGAAAGGGCTTCCAGACACACTGTGCCCTGTCCCCGGTGTGGAATCTGGTTCCCCTGCTTCCTCCTAGAGCCAGTCTGGGCAGTCCCATTTTGTTTGTTTGTTTGTTTGTTTGTCTTGTGTAGTCCAAGCAGGCCCCAAATGCCTTATGTAGCAGAGGATGGTCTTGAACTTGCCAGACTCTAAAATGCTGTTGAATCTTGAGCAGAATGCAGGTGGGAGTCTACCAGGGGCAGCCAGGATGACTGAGAGTTTTGGGTTTAGATAAATTCAGGCCAGGTTTCCAGGAGGGGTTCCCACTGGCAGAGTGACCTTGGACTGGTGGACTACGCCTCAACAAGCTCAGAGCAGTGAATGTGTCTGCTTGGCCCCTGACCCCGGATTAAAGATCATGAGCCGCCATAGCCAGATTCTCCAGGGTGTTGACTGGCAAAACCAATGTCAATTTTTCTTTCACTATTTTTTTTTTCATTTTTCCCCTCCCCCACCCCTTCTTTTTGAGACAGGCTCTCTTGTAACCCAGGCTGTGTAGATGAGGGTGATCTTAAACTTTCGGATCCTTTCGTTTCCAACCCCTGAGTGCTGGGCTTTCAGGTTTTTTATTCAGTGCTGGGGACCAAACCCAGGGTTTCACACATGGCAGGTAAACACTCTACTAACTGAGCCACATTGAACTACTTTCTCAGCCCCTTCTCTCCTTTTCTCCTCATGTAGCCCGAGCTGGCTTCAGATTCACAGACTTCTTGCCAGTTCTGGGACTAGAGGGACGAACCACATGAGGCAGCGGTTTCTTCATCTACGATGTGGCCCAGACTCTCTGGGGTCAGAGCACCCCAGCCCCTCACCAATTCCCTTCCTACATCTCGGGTACCGAGTGTGTGGGTTCTCAAGGAGCCAGGGTCTAGGGAGCAAGGTGGAGCTGAGGCCTTGGGTCATGTGTGGTTCATCTCAGGCAGCAGAACAAACACTCTGTGGGAGTAGGAATATGAGGGCTAGAGAGGCAAAGCTAGCCTTAGAACCTGAAGGCCAGCCCTACTGGCTCCTCTCCACTGTGAGCCCCTGGTTTCTTCCTCTGTAAAGTATTATCAGGATGAAGTGAAGTCTCACCACTCACAGGGCTTTTTCTGTAGTGGACAGTGGACAGTAGCCGCTCAACAAATGCCAATCTCTTCCACTGATGAACCAATTAATACATTTTCTAGACCCCCACTGGGCCTGAAGAGGCCATCTGGGAGAGGCATCTGGTTGCTGACTGCCTAGATGTGGACCGGGAGATGTTAGAGGCCACTTGACAGTGGTCCTGACCCTCCTCATTGACTCTTGGTCACAGGCTCCTCTGCAGGTGCAGGGGCTCCCTATCCTCTCACACATCTTCCTTGCCTGAGGCTGGTTTGGCTCAACCCATGAAGCTTCTTTCTGGCAACTCCTTTTTTCTAGAGTGCTCTTGCAGATGCAGCCATCTGTCCTGACAGCATTCCGGTGCAGCATTCTGGTGTTCTGTCTGGTCTGTGGGAACTGGAGGCAGCTGTTGGGGGGTGGAAAGAGAGCTGAGCTCTGGGGGCTGGCTGGGCAGCTGTGGGTGCCTCAGTCATTTCCTGATTGGGGTGCAGACTTCTGGGTTTGCCTACTTCTTCCCCTTTGCTCACTTAGTCCTAGAGAGAGACAGCTGGATATTGCCTGTCCATCTGTCTGTCTGTCCATTCTCACTAAGCACCTGTTTCAGGTTCAGCCCAACCTGGCCCAGCAAGGCTTGCTTTCTAGCCGTTGTGTGGAGCTCATCCGCTGAGAGGGGGTAGGAGGCCAGATGTCTGAAGATGTCCTGGGAACCAGGGTGGTGGTACACACCTATAGTCCCAGCACTCAGGAGGCAGAGGCAGGTGGATCTCTGTGAGTTCGAGGCCAGCCTAGTCTATATAGTAAGTTCCAGGACAGCCAGGGCTGTTCTATAGAGAAATCCTGTCAACAAACAACAACAACAAAAGATACTTCACACTCAAGAAGATGAATAAATAAATAAATAAAACAGGCCTTGTATCCCATGATTATAATTTTAAGTTCAGGTCAGCACAGACAACATAATGGGAACCTGTCTCAAGAAAAAAAAAAAAAAAAAAAGTAGGGCCGGGTGGTGGTGGAGGTACACACCTTTAATTCCAGCACTCAGCAGGCAGAGCCAGGCGGATCTTTGTGAGTTTGAGGCCAGCCTGGTCTACAGAGCAAGATCCAGAAGAGGCACCAAAACTACATGAAGAAACCCTGTCTCAAAAAAAAAAAAAGTAGGATAAATGATAACTAGTATAAGTAAAGATGTGGAGAATTGCAGCCATCATACGTGTCCATGGGAGCATGAGCTGATGTAGGTGCTTAGAAAGACAGTCTGCAGTCCCTCAAAAGGTTAAGACAGAGACCTGATAAGGACAGCAATTGCACTCCTAGATGTAGCCAGCACCATTAAAACCCCACATCCAAGGCTGGAGAGATGGTTGAGAGCTCTTGCCGCTCCCACCAGGACCTAGGTTTGGTTTCCAGCATCCATATAAGCACCTATCACTCCAGCTCCAGGGGAGCTAAACCCCTCTTCCGGCCCCTGAGGGCACCAAGCACACATGTGGTGCACATACACACAGGCAAATACCCACCCACAGGACAAGTAAAATAAGGGCTGAATGGATGGGTCAGTGGTTCTGAGCACTCACTGCTCTTGTGGAAGACCCAGAGTCAGTTCCCAGCACCGACACGATGGCTCACAACTGCCTGCAACTCCAGTTCCAGGGGATCTGACATTCTCTTCTGGCCTCTGTGGGCACCAGACATGCATGTGGCACAACATAGGTAATGCCGGGAAACACAGTACACATAAAATAAAATTAAATAAATCTTAAAAAAAAATCTGAAAACCTGGAAAGAGGACTCATCACTTAAGAGCACTGGCTATTCTTCCAGAGGACCCAGGTTCAATTCCCAGCACGGACATGGCAGCTCACAATTGTCTGTAACTCCAGTTCTAGGGCTTCTGACACCCTCACACAGATATACATGCAGGCAAAATACCAATGAACAGAAAATAAAAATAAAATAAATTTTTTAAAAATCTGGAAAGCGGCAATAAAGATCTCCTTGCAAAGCCTCCACACAGTCATCGACAGCACCTTTCCCATGTGTTAACTGTACAAGATGCGTTTCCCTGTGATGTTTTCACATGCACACATCAGGAGCTGTGATCACATTCATTATCCGTTACCTATCTTGTCTCTCCTCCCTCTTCCTCTGACTAAAGAGGCCCCTTTCTCCTTTCGTTTTTTTTCTTTTCTCTTCTTCTTCTTCTTCTTCTTCTTCTTCTTCTTCTTCTTCTTCTTCTTCTTCTTCTTCTTCTTCTTCCCTAGTTTCTGCACACAAGTGAAAACATGCCAGATTTGTCTTTCTGACTCTAGATACTTCACTTAACAAAAGGAAGTGTACTGTGGGATGTCTTTCTGTACACTTTGAATATGTGTTGCTCTGATTGGTTGATAAATAAAGCTGCATCAGCCTATGGCAGAGCAGGATGGAGCCAGGTGGGAAAATCCAAGAGAGATAGTGAGAGGAGAAAGGAGATGGGGTAAGACACCAAACCGCTGTCCAAGGAGCAACATGTAATGGGATGCAGGTAAACCTACGGAACACATGGAGATACATAGATGAATAGTTATGGGTTAAGTTATAAGAGCTAGCTAGTAAGACGCCTGAGCCATAGGCCATATAATTTACAACTAATATTAAGCCTCTGAGCGATTATTTTATAAGCCGCTGCAGGACTGTGGGGCCAGGTGGGACCTGGCTTATGACTACAGGAGTGTTTATTTTTGAGGCAGGGTTTCACGGAATAACCCAGGCTGGCCTTGAACTAGAGAGCTTCCTGCCTCAGCCTCTCAGGTGCTAGTATTACAGGCCTCTGCCAACACACCCACTGAAGGCCCCGGGTTGGACTTCTCAGCACCAGAGCCATCCCCCTCCTTTCAGAAAAAGAGAAGAAATACAGATAAGAAAAAAATGATAAGATGTAACACGAATCTTACATGGTCTTATTAATAAAATCAAACCTGGAGCCAGGTATTGGGGTGAACGCTAAAAGATCAGAGAGACAGAACCAGCCACCACTAACCTCGCCTCACCAATTCCTCAGCTGATCTCGTTTCCTCAAACTGGAAGACTCTGAGTCCTCATCCAGAATGAATCTCAGCTGAACTGCTGCTCGAAAGCCTGAAACTTAAACCAGCCCTAGTTCCTGGTCCTCACACCTTGTATATCTTTCTGCTTCCTGCCATCACTTCCTGGAATTAAAGGGGTATGTCACCATGCCTGGTTGTTCCCAGTGTGACATTGAACTCACAGAGATCCAGATGGATCTCTGCCTTCGGAATGCTAGTATTAAAGGTGTTTATGCCACTATTTTCTGGCCTCTGTATCTAGTGGCTGTTCTGTTCTCTGACCCCAGATAAGTTTATTAGGGTACACAATATATTGGGAAACACAATATCACCACAATAAGACCTTTAATTTTAAAACTATATATTATTGTTGTGTGTGCACATGCTCCAACACCCTTGTGGATGTCAGACTACAATTGTATGGAGTCTGTTCTTTCTTCCACTTTTGGGATTGAACAAAGGTAATGAGGTTTACATAACAAACATCTTTACTCCACTGAACTCTCTCATCAGCCTGGCCCAAGCCTTGGGTTCTCAGAAGTCATGAAGGTGAAGGAAAGGGGTCACACACCTGCTGACGTCACATCCACGAGGGCCTCAAACACACGCTGGCACCAGAGGCCCTGCTGTGGCTACATTTGTGCCCATGTGGGCCACTGACCAGGCCACAGTTCTTGCCCAAAACTTTCTTGTGCCTCAATCAGACCATAATTTAAGTACCCATAGTTTAAAATTTGGAATGTGAGGACAGACCTGAGGGAGGCCATTGTGATATAGCTGAGGAACTGAGGCCTGGTGTTGGAGGATATTTAATAACGCTGTGAACCCCAAGTTAGCATTTGTGTTAATTAAGTAAATTAACCTTGGGTCAGGAGGCTGAGTTAGCAACTAGTTGACAGAAAGTAATCATAGAGCACCAGAGGGCATCTGGAAGAGAGAGAAAGACACACCAGAAGTAGTGGGGAGGGATTTTGAGTGGCACGGCTTTTTTTGTTTTGGTGGAGTGGAAGGATGGGCTTTTGGGGAGATGCCAGCAAAAAGAGAAGGTTAACTAGTTGCTACTCAACCTCTCGGAGCTAGCAGGTTTTCACCCCAGCCTTTGAATCTCGAGTCTTATTTATAAACATAACAATAGAGATTTAGTTAAAGATCCCTTTAGCAGCAGCAACAGAGCCGGTGCCGCAGGAACAGAATTCCCGCCAGAGGAGCAGGCTGGTAACTGAAGAGTCGCGATTGCTGGCCGAAATAGCAGTAGATTAAGGCACAGCCACTGTGCCAAAGGTAAAACAGCCTGGAGGCTCCAGTCCTGCGTGGTTTTCCTGGGCTCTCTGGCTGAAAGTCAAGTTGTTGCTGCTGCTTGGCCCCAAGGAAGAGGCGGCCTCAGAAGATTATTGTGCCATCGACTTGAGGGACCTCTATTATGTTTCCACAGACCCGGGCAAAAGGAAACCCAACAGGGTGGAAGTTATTGCTCTATTATTTCAAATAAGGATTTTTTCCACTTATGCCTACTAGGAGTCAACCCCTCCTCTGGGATATTCATGGTTTTTCGTTTGCTTCTTTTGTTTTTGTGTATGTTGTGTTGGGGTTCAACCCAAGGGATGCTAGGACAGCACTCTGCTACTAAAATACAGTCCCAGCCCCTGTAGTGCTTCTCACTTTATCTTTTAAAAGTTTATTATTATTATTATTATTATTATTATTATTATTATTATTATTATTATTATTATTATTTAGGCTCTCTATATATAGTCCTGGCAGGCCTTGAACTCACTTTGGAGACCAGGCTGCCTTGGAACTCACAGAGATCCTCCTGTCTCTGCCTCCCAAGTACTGGGATTAGAAGCATGTGCTACTGCACCTGACTTTAAAGATTTATTTTTATTTATGAGTATATGTGCCTCTTTGTCCCTCTCCCTCCCTCCCTCCCTCACATCTTTGTGTGTGTGTGTGTGTGTGTGTGTGTGTGTGTGTGTGTGTGTGTGTTGTGTAGGTACCACATGAGTGCAGGCACCTGCAGAGGCCAGATAAGGTGTTGAATCCCCTGGAGCGGAAGTCTTGGGCAGTTGTGAGCACCCTGTCATAGGTGCTGGGAACTGAACTTGGGTCCTCTGGAAGAGCAGCCAGTGCTCTTCAGCACTGAGACATCTCTCCAGCCCCTATGCATCTTCTTGAAAACTTAACTAGTTTCCTTGTTAGGGACTTGAGGAACCCCTCTATCCATACTCTGCTTGCCTCCCTGTTATGGGTGGGTGTATGAATTAAATAAACTAGGCCTTTTCCTTTTCTGGGTTGGGGCTCCAAACCTAAGGCCTCTCACATGGTAGGCAAACACTTTACCACTGAACTGTACCCCCAGCTGTGGTTGGGGCACCTCAAACCTCACCCCAGAACTCCTGTGAAGAGTGCATGCTGGGACCTCCAGCACATAGGCCAGCAGAGCCTGATATGGGAACCATTGTCCTTTGGTGACAGGACTGTGAGCCTCAGGTTCACACATCTAGGAAGCCAAGGAGGAGTGGCCCAATATAGGCACTGGCCATCCAACTCCATATGCTCCAAGTCCAGGAGGTAGCTCCCCAGGTGCTGGGGACAGCATTGGAGATAAGAAGCCTCTGTGCCTGGTGACTGGCAGAAGGGGAGGGAATCCTCACGGTCCCCTCAGGCCTGGTCCCTCCTGTGCTCCATTGGAGGAAGCTGCTCTGTGCCTTGCAAGCACAGCTGCCCCCCAACTTGCATCCTGTCCTTTCCTGCCCTCTGACCCCTGCCCCTTCACCATATTCAGCTTCTCCAGGATGGCTACCTAGCAGTGAGACCTCAGCCTCCCCTGGAGTCTTGTGAAGCCTGGCATGATCCCAGTTCATCCTCTGGCCAGCACTGTGACCTTGGGCAGGTGACAGTGAACCTCATTCATCCTGCTCAAACAGAGCTTCCCACACCAGGGTTAGCGCTAGCTTGAGTCTGATTCTGATGCCCCACGTGTTCGCTTTGGTCCAGGTGCTCAGCCTCTCTAGCCTCGGTGTCTTCATCGGCAGAAGAGACCACACCAGCGCATCAGAGATTTAGGAACTAGCCGGGGAAATGCGGGAGAAAGGCTCAGAGCTGTGAAAAGGGAAGGGCCAGTGCTGGATTTGTCGTCTGCCATCGGGTCATGATCCCGGCCTTTGGGATTGCTGGAAAAACAGGGTTCTGCAGCCCCTCCCCGAGCACCAGGTCCTTGGCCTCTTGAGTCTTGTCCAGGTTCCTGTCCCTCCTGCCATGAGTCTCTGTTCTGCGTGTGTGCACATGTGCGCACACATATATACACACGTACACACACACATAACACACACACATAACACACACACATATATACACACACACACACACACATACACACACACTAACAGTGGATGCTGATGTCTACTGAACAAATTAAAAGATCAAACACATAAAATGAAGACCAGGAAGCTCCAGATTTTCCTGGGAAAAGGAAGGCTTATCTACTTACTCACTCACTCACTCACCCATCAGATGCTCCCAGGCCCAGAGGGGTTTGCAATAAGAAAATAAAGCCCTTACCCTCCGAAGCCCATACTCTGGAGCAGTGGTTCTCAACCTGTGGGTCCCAACCCCTTTGGGGTTAAAATGACATTTTCACAGGGATCAGGCTTCAGATATCCTACATATCAGATATTTACATTATGATTCATGATAGTAGCAAAACTACAGTTTTAAAGTAACAATGAAATAATTTGATGGTTGTGGGTCACCACAACATGAGGAACTGTATTAAAGGGTCACAGCATCAGGAAGGTTGAAAGCCACTGCTCTAGAGGGGGACAGTGAACCACAAGAGGGTGCGCTACAGTGGGTGAGGACCGCATGTAAGTTGGTGAGAAACGCCAGAAAAACAGCAGAGAAAGAGATGGGGAAATGGTCAGGATGTCATTTCAGACAGGGTGGCCAGGGAAAGGCCCTCAGAGAAGGTGGCATTGAGCAAAGAGCCCTAGGAGGTGGAGCTACTGTCCCTTCCTTTACCCATTCATTCACTCTGGCAGGCAGGCTCAGCACTTGTGTTTGGGGGCCTGTGCTGTGGCCTTGCCATGGCAGGGCTAGGGAGGTACAGATGCAGCCTCACCTCATCCTGGTGGCTCAGGCTGCTGTCTCTCAGCAGTGGGATGAACATGTCCTGCCTACCCCGTAAGACCCAGGAGAAGTTGGGGGGACTAGTCCTCTTGGTTCACAGACCATGGAGGGGTTTCGGAAGCAAGACTTGCAGTTCCAAATTGAGACAGCCTTGGGCAGACAGGGTGAGGGGGTCTCCCTTGGTCCTGAGGGGGGGGGGGTGAAGTCAGCAGAGCCCTGGCTTCACAGAGGATATGGAAGGGAAGATTGGGTGTCCTTGACAGAAAAGTTGAAGGGCGGAGACTCCAAGGCCCAGGCTGTACAGCCTGGGTAGGGTGGAGGCCAGAACAGGAACATGGCTGTCTTCTGGGGCTCATTAAGTGCAGAGACAAGAAATGGTGACAAGGTGGCATTGACTAGGTAGTTGTCCCCAAGCAGTGGTCAGTTCCTCTGAATTGGCAATTTTCAAAGAGCAGAGTTTGAACTAGACATAGTGGTGCTTGCTTCTAATCAGAGCACTTGGAGGCAGAGGCCAGCAAAGCTCTGTGAGTTCGAGACCAGCCTGGTCTACATAGTGAATTCAAAGCTTGCCAGGGCTACAAACTGAGACCCTGTCTCAAAAGAAAAGATAAAAATAAAGAAAAGAAAAAGAGTGGGAAACACCCAGTGCCTTCTGGAGACCCTGCCCCGCCGAGTGTCAAGATGCCTACGCAAGATCAGCAAGCTGTAGCTGAGGCAGGAAGTCTCAGAAAACCCTGGTGAGGGGTGTTTGCTGGGTCTTCTGGACATTTTCTAACTGAAATGTTGGGAGAAGGGGACAAATAAAGCTCTCTTCGGAGGCTCTATGAGGTCTAGAGGGAGGACTGAGGGTAGGCCTCTCCCTCCCCACAGCAGCTCACAGTCTAGAGGGGCACTAGCTGTGTGAGCCCATTATTTGTGCTCAGGCATGCAGAAGGTTCTCAGTGAAGAACCCCAAGGCGGCGGGAGCATGGGGGAGCAAGAAGGGGAAAGACAGAGCAACAGTGGAAGTCAAGGCATGGGCAGGTGGGGGTGGCAGGTGGTTTTGCGAGGCTCCGTGGAGGGTCTGATGGGCTGGGAGGTTCAGTGCAGGGAGGCTGGGAAGGGGAATCCCAGCTCCTTGAACCTCCCCTCTCCGTATCAGTTCCTTACATAGTGTGCCTGCCCCATGGTTACAGAGAAGACAGATTTTTTTTTTTTTTTCTGGTGCTGGGGTTGAATCGAGGGCTGCACAGCACTCTATCACTGAGCTACATCGCCAGCTCTGGAAAATTATTTCTAAGACATACAGAGCTGGGGTGTAGCTCAGAGGGTGGAGACCTAGGTTCATCCCCAGTATAACAATAAAAGGAAGGTTTGGTAGGGCCTAGAGAGCTGATCAGAGCTTAAGAACACGGTCTGGTTTTACAGAGGACCTGGGTTCAGTTCCCAGCACCCACATGGCAGCTCACAACCATGCAACTCCAGTTCCATGGGATTCAATGCCTCTTCCGGCCTCCAAGGGTAATGTATACCTGTGGCACACAGACATACATGCAGGCACAACACCCACACACATAGAATGAAAATAAATAGATCTTACAAAAATGTGTTAAGGATTTTTTTTAAAGGACGATCTGGGGTGTAGGTTAGTGATAGAGCACTTGTCTAGCATACATAAGGTTCTGGGTTCAATCCCCAGCATTAAAAGGAAAAAACATAATTCTGCTTTCTGTTTGCCAGGTGTGGGGGTTAGTGTTAACTGTCAATGTGGTAGAATCTAAGATCACCTGGGAGACCCATCTTAATTGTGGGCATGACCATTCCCTGGACTGTATAAAATGTGAAGAAAGCACGTTGAACACCAGCTTGCCATCGTCCCACATACTCTGCTTCTTCCTGAAGTCCAGGATTCAATGCCCAGAATAGTGGAAACCCAGTGAGGAGGCACACGCATGTAATTCTGGCATTCAAGTTAGAGGCCAGTCTGGGCTGCATGAGACTGTCTCAAAAACAAACAAAATCAAAATGGGGGAAAGGGAGAAAGTACAGAGGTCCCACCACCCCCTGAAGATCTGTGAGCAGTTGGTGGTGCTAGGGGACTAGAGATTTCATTCAGTGATGTAGCCACTGGGAAGCTGCCCATGTTTTTGTAAATAACCTCTTATCCATGCTCCTGTAAGTAACTCTAGTGAAACTCCCAGTGCTACAAGAGGAAGCAGAAAGAAAAAGACACAAGAGTAGTTGGAAGAAGGGTCAATGGGAGAGGAGGAGACAAGAGAAGGTAATGGGGCTGAGGAGAGCATCAAAATATAGTCCAGGAGCCAGGCGTGCTGATGCACACCTTTAATCCCAGCGCTCAGGCAAAGGCAGGTGGATCTCTGTGTTGCAGTCCAGCCTGGTCTACAGAGAGAGTTCCAGGCCACCTAGGGATACACAGTGAGATTGTATCTCAAAAAAACAAACAAAATCCATAGTATAGGGGTTATAGCCAAAGCTAAAGGGTCCAAAGCACTTTCTACTTTTGCAGAAAACCCAGGTTGGATTCCCAGCACCCACATGGCTGTCTTTAACTTCTGTTCCAGAGGATCCAATGCCCTCTGTAGGTCCAAGACATGCAGGTGACATACATTCAGGCAAAATATCATATGCATAGAATAAAATAGAAAATATTTAAAATGTAAAAAACATGGCATACAGAGTTGTGAAATATTATATGAAAATCTATTAGCATATATAACTAATATATGCTAATTAAAACATTAAAAAAAAACAGAGGAAACACAACCTGGAGGTCAGCCCACCAGAGATAACAACTCCAAAGGCTCACATCACTTCTTCCTCATACATGCAAATAATGAGGGTAAGAGGAGAGCTGGCAGACTTCTGGCTTTCAAAGCAGGCTGGGGGTGCCGCCCAGAGGTAAGGTACTCACCTGTGCAAGCCCCTGGATTCAATCTCTGATACTACAAAAGGAGAAGCACCCCAACTTTTTATTTATTTATTTTAAAGGTTTTTTTTGTTTACGTGTCTTATGTATATGAACGCTTTATCTACATGTACACCTACACACCAGAAGAGGGCATCACATCCCACTATAGAAGGTCGTAAACCAGCATGTGGGTGCTGGGAATTGAACTCAGGTCCTCTGGAAGAGTAGCCAGTGCTCTTAACCTCAGAGTCATCGCTCTAGCCCCTTATTTATTTATTGCAATTAACAAATTAATTTATTTCCTTTGTGTGCCTGGGGGTACATATGGAGATGAGAAAAAAACTTGTGGATGTCAGTTCTCTCCTTCCTACCATGTGGGTCCTGGGGGTGGAACTTAGGTCATCAGGCTTGGTGGTAAGTGCCTTTACCTGTGGAGCCATCTTGCTGATCCTATTTATTTATTTCTATTTTATTTTATTGAGACCTGTCTCATGTAGCTCAGGCTGGCCTCAAACGCACTATGTAGCTTAGGCTGACCTTAAACTCCTGATTTACCTGCTTCCATCTCCCAAGAGGTGGGATTATAGTCCTGTAACACCACACCTAGCTTAAATAAACAAAACAATACCAATAAACTCCAGAAACTGAGCTCATTCAGTGGCTCCAGCTAGAAGCAGTAAGCCGCTTTTCTGTTGTGGCTTTTCTCTCGTCCTAGGTCCTGGGGTTAGACCCATTTATTGTCTTATAGTAACATTGTAGCAGGCAGTCTCCCTCAAAGTAACTCTATGACCACTTTGCTTATTGTCCCTGTTCTGGATCTCACTCTGTAGCCCAGGCTGGCCTCCAACTCACAGAGATCCGCCTGCCTCTGCCTCCTGAGTGCTGGGATTAAAGGCGTGTGCCACCACTGCTGCTCGGCCATCTCAGATTTTAGCATGCATCTCAACCACCCAGACAATATTAAAAGAAAGTTGGTAACACAGAGGGAGAGGGAGGTAGGAGAGAGAGATAAGTAATGCTAAGGATGTCTGAAAAAGCCATAAAGAATCACATTATCTTATGAGTTTATCTTAAAATATTAAAGTATCATGTGTATGTGTGGGCACATGTACACATATGTAGTTTAAATGGAGTTACGCCACACCAGGTGATAACACTCCTTTTGACCACACAGTTTTCTTCTGAAGAAACATGTTCATAATATATCAGGGAAAGAGGCTGTCCTGGAGTGACAGGCCTGAAGCTCCAGGGGGTACTAAGGCCAATCACACTGTAGAAGGAGAAGCATCCCAAACTCTGAAGCCCCCTACACAAGTTCAAATCCTGTCTGCTATGTACAAGCTGTGGGACAGCCTAGCTTCTCTGAAGATATGTGAATGAAAAAAAGAAAAAGGAAGGCCATGACTGCTCCTAGGTATGGTGGAGGAGAAAGTTTATTGTAGATAAAAGGGAGAGCATAGTCAGAGGCAGGGACGTCTGGGAGAGTCCAGAGTGAACATGACCCTGAGCCATGTGGTTGTGGTGTAGTGGTAGGAAGCCGGACTAAGAGACCAGGAGGGTAAAGGGTAGACAAAAAACCCAAAAAGTCCAGGTAACCAAAGTGGTTGGATTATATAGGGAAGGACAGCTCGGAGAAATGCGGCCCAGCCCCGGGGCTAGAGAAGTTTAGGGTAGGGGGCAGGGTATGCCAGCCATACCCTGTAACCGGTAGGGACTGAGGGATGCTGAGAACTTGGCTGCCAGGTCCACTTTGATATGTTAAATAGGCACCTTAGTCTTTGTCCTGGGTTTGAGACCCAACATCTTGGTTCAATGATGTTTGCCAGGCATAGACAAGGACACTAACTAGTTCTATCTCCACACAAATACCACACCACACCACACACAAACACACCATCAAACCCGTACACACACATATACCATCACCACCACCACCATCAAACACCCCCCAACAGTCACATACACACACCACACCATACACCACCACCACCACCATCAACACCCCCCACATCACTCCACACACACACATACACCATCACCACAACCACCATCAAACACCCCCCAACAGTCACATACACACACCACACCATACACCAACAACAACAACACCCCCCACACCACTTCACACACACACACACACACACACACACACCATCACCATCAAACATCCCCCCACACCACACTCACATACACAGTACATACATACACATATGCACACCACACCACACACCACCACCATCACCATTAAACACACACACACACCCCACACACGTGCACACCCTCACCAAACACAAACCGGGATAGTAACTATTTATCCTTCCTTCACGTTCTCCCTTCAACAAACACTTACTGGGGTTCAGCTATGGGCCCAGGGGAGCCTGAGAGGGAGCTGGCTATGTGGACACAGCCAACAGGCACTTAGCTGGAACCTGGGCTTGCCATAGCAGCTCTACTCATAGTAACCCCCTATCAAACTGCTGGGGGTATTTGAGAACAGTGAGGTGCATGTTATTGACTAGCTGTTGTCACTGTCCTCAGAGGGAAGTGTCGCCATAGATGGACACTAAGCTTGTGCTAGCCAACCATAGGGTAGAGGGGACTGTCTTCCCCTCCAAATTCCAGTGTCCTTTGGAGGAAGGCCAACTTTTGTGATTTTCCTTGGGCAGACGGATAATCACCTTAGGCCCCTAGTTCTGTAACAAGGGTCCATCTGTCTGTAACAGGCATCCATCTGTCTGGCAAGGGGGCTGGCATGCAGGAAAGACCACAGTACAGAATTCTGGACTTGGCTCTATAAATCTTTGTTTGCTTATTTATCTAGAGTTGGTTCTTTCTGTGTAGCCAAGGCTGGCTTTGAACTCTAGGTCCTCCTGAGTCAACTTGCCCAGGCACCATGCCCAGCTGGTTACACCGACTCTGAAGGCATTAGCATGGCATGGGCATTCCAAGCAGAAGAATGAGCCAGTTCCCATGCACCTCCATGGATGAAGTGGAGATATGTACTTTCAATGGGAAAAACAAGGTATAAAACACTGTTTGGGGTACACACTATACACGGGCACCCCCCCCCCCACACACACACACATGCACACACCAGGGCACTGGTATCAGGAGGAAGTTGAGGAAGCCCCTGTCCTCTGCATGGTTCCTATTATACTAACCTTTCGTTTGCATTGTCTGGTAGAAACACCACCACCAACATCTATGCATCAAAAACCCACTCTGTACAAAATTAAACCGTTAAAGTTACTAAGTAAAAAAAAAGGGGGGGGGCCTTGTGGACTAGGGACGTACCCTAGTTGGTAGAGTGCTTGCCTAGCATGCACAAAGCCTTGGGTTTGGATTTGATCCCCAACATGGCATAATCGGGTATGGTGGTACACTCCTGCAATCCAGGACTTGGGAGGCAGAGGCAGAAGGATGAGAAGTTCAAGGTCATTCTAGGACACACAGAGAGTCGGAGGCCTGGAATATATAAGACTCTGTCTCAAAAAGCAGGGGAGCAGGCCTGGTTAGGTCTCAGGAGCCAGGGGGTACCCCAGGGGAGGCTTCTCCATTCTTCACCCCGACCTTGCTGACCTCTGAGGGTTCAGGGGCACAGATGGGCTGCTGTCTGCTCCTGGGGTGGGGGCTGGGGGGAGCAGATACAAAGGATGTGACTACAGGGCAAGTCCAAGCTGGGAGGGTAGCTGCAGCTGCATTTCTCACACAGCATCCTGCTGGAAGGCCTGTGGGGGAGGGGCACCAGCTTGCTCCTCTGCCTACAAGTCCAAGGTCATCTCTGGTCACAGAGGCCTGCCCTGCTTGGAGGAATGGAGGTGGGCAGTATGCTGCTGTTGCCACCACAGTTGATAGGGAAGAAGGTCTTGGTCAAATCTGAGACACCCAAGCCTGCCTGGTTAATAAAGATGTTGACTCCCACGTCCTCTTGGACCTCATCCTGTCTCAAGCTCCCAGCCATGTGGCCGGGCTCTTTGCTTTTGAAGTTTTTTTTCTTTTCATTTTTTTGTTTTGTTTTGGTTTGGTTTTTCAAGACAGGGTTTCTCTGTGTAGCTTTGCGCCTTTCCTGGATCTCACTCTGTAGACCAGGCTGACCTTGAACTCACAGAGATCCGCCTGCCTCTGCCTCCCGAGTGCTGGGATTAAAGGCGTGTGCCACCACCGCCCAGCCCTTCATTTTGTTCTTTTCAAGTAAGGTTTCTCTGTGTAGCCCTGGCTGTCCTGGAACTTGCTCTGTAGACCAGGCTAGGCTCAAACTCAGAGATCCGCCTGCCTCTGCCTCCCGAGTGCTGGGATTAGGACATGTACCACCACCACCCGGCTCTGCTTTTGAAGTATATATATCATATGTATTTCAGGAAAATATTCTCATTGTAAAAATCTCAAACATTGCCGGGCGGTGGTGGCGCACGCCTTTAATCCCAGCACTCGGGAGGCAGAGCCAGGCGGATCTCTGTGAGTTTGAGGCCAGCCCGGGCTACCAAGTGAGTTCCAGGAAAGGCGCAAAGCTACACAGAGAAACCCTGTCTCGAAAAACCAAAAAAAAAAAAAAAAAAAAAAACTCAAACATTAATAAAATACAGTCAGTAAAGACCAATCAACTTCCCCATATTTCCTGAACTCTGTCCCCTCAAACTGTTGTTAGTTGATGAGAAACATAAACATTTTCCTGTGGTGGGCATACAGCCATTCACACTACACCTGTGCTGTCCTTGCCTGGGTCCAGGTCCTGGTATTATGTGAACTTGTCTGTTTAGGCGTGCTTCTCACAGAAACACTAACATCCATGTTAGATGTTAGATACCTTATTTTTCACTGGGCACCTCGTGGACATTTTTTTTGTGTGTGGGTCATTGCATATACAACCACTTCCTTTTTAGTAGCTGGGGAGTCCTCTTCCTCTCCCTCCTCTTCTTCCTCCTAGTCTTCTTCCTCTTCCTCTTCCTCCTGCCTTTCTTTTCCTTTGAGGCAGGGTGCCTCCTGTGTTGCTCAGGTTGGTCTCCAGTTCCTAGGCTCAAGTAATCCTCCTGCCTCAGCCTCCCAAATAGCTAGGACTATAGGTGCCTGCCACTGTACAGAGTCTGTGCACACAACTCCGTAACATGAGCTGGTCCCTCATTCCTCTGTCCATACCCTGACTTTATTTATTCTTCCTTGCAATGCTGGGGATGGAACTCAGGCCTCTGTGCACCCTGGGCAAGGGTTCTACCACTGTGCTGCACTCCCAAGGCTGTCCAGTCTGCGGTCAGTACACATCTAACTCATCTGCACAGTTTAGCTTCTGCAAGTAACCCGGCAGTTACACTTCCAGCTGAAGGAGTTTCTCAAGGACAGGTGCTCACCAAACCCCCGGCTTCTCAAAATGCACAGGTACTCAAAGCAAATTGCCCTCCCCAAAACCTGACATCCATCCTATGTCAGCCACTCCTGGAATCAAGTGGTTCTCCTGACTCAGCCTTCCTAGGAGCTTGGACTATAAGGCATGGACCAGCACGCCTGGTGTGTTGAGTTGACTTTAAAACATTTTAAAATGATATTTACTTGTTTATTGTTATGTGTGTGCATTTGCAAGTGCTATGTCATGTAGGTGGGGGTCAGAGGACAACTTGCAGGAATTGGTTCTCTCCTTCTACCATGGGATCTTGAAGAGTGAGCTCAGGTCAGCAGGCTTGGTTGCAAGCATCTTTGCCTGCTGAACCGTGTCAGGGCCCTGGGCTGACTTTTTTGGTGTTTGTTTGTTTATTTGTTTGAGGTAGGGCCTCACTTTGCAGATTTGGCTGGCCTAGAACTCGCTAGGTAGACCAGGCTGGCCTCAAACTGTCAGTGGCCTGCTTGACTCTGTCTCTGGAGTGCTGGGATCAAAGGTGTATACTACCACTCTTGGGTCTGGGTTGACTTTAAAAATGTTTTTTTCTAGTTTTGTTTCATATGTGTATGAGTGTTTTGCTTGCATGTATGTATGTACAATCACATGTATGCTTGGGAACCAGAAGAGGGCTTCACATTCCCCGGAACTGGAGTTAGTTACAGATGGTTGTAAGCCATCATATGGATGCTAAGACTCAAACCCAGGTCCTCTGGAAGAGCAGCCAGTGCTCTTAACCACTGAACCATCTCACCAGTTCCCCTGGCTTGACTTTTAAAAGCCAGATAACTTTCTAGCCATCTTGGCTTGCCCTCCTTGTAAGAAGGGCCTTGACCTCCTGCCTAGGATGATTTCAGCGGCAAAGGGAGGAAGGCCTCCCCCTTCACATGTCTGCACCAAAATGCCATTTGATTGTGGTTCCTTCCCAAAGAATGGGGCTGGGGACGGCTTGCCCCTAGCAGTCCTCAGTCTGTCAGTGCTCTGGGTGCCTGACTTCCTGCCACAAAGGCTGGGATGGTGAGGAGGGAGGGCAAAGAGGGAGAACTTGGGAGGGGGGAAGCAAAGGGGGCCAAAGGACCCCTCAGTGCTGGCCAGTTCATGCCCAGAGCAGGTGCCATAACTGTTCACCCTGAGGAGCAGCATGGACTCACAGGACAGGGGGAGCAAGAGGTCCGACGATGAGCCAGCTCTGTCTGGCACAGTGTGGGCCTAGTCTCCTAGCATCCTGCTCTATCACTACACAGTGATCTACCCCAGGCTTGTCTCCCACCAACACTCACAGGATTCAGACCCACACAGTCACTGCCATAAACGCTCTAATGTGTGCTAGGAACACCCACACGGGTCTGGAACATCCCCCACAAGAAGGGGTGGTGGGAACACGACTATCAGTAGGGTAGGATCTGTGGGAAGAACCTTCCAGGTAGCAAGAACAGACTGTAGAAAGCTGTACTGGTAGTGATTTCCATCCGATGGTGAAGCCAATCCTGGTCCGTGTCTCCGTGTGATGGCACAGCTGGATGGCTGGAGGCCCGGCCTTTACCACGGTATGAATGCAACACAGGGTAGCTCAAGGCTGAACCCATCCTTATTTTCATTTGTGGTCAGTGGTAGCTCTTGTGTTAACTCAGCTGTCACCACTCACTTTCAGACTCCTAAAGACGTGGACACCATGACCGTCAGCCAGCCAGCGACAAAGGTACTAGGCTGGGGTTCCGCAGGCCCAAGGGCAAGGCTAGTGACTCCCCACGAGTGCTTGGAGCAGCAGTAGATCTACCCTACAGGAAAAACAAGAAGGTGGGGGGAGGAAGAGAAAGGGAGGCTGGGGGAGGGTGCAGATGGGTGAAGGAATAGAGGGATGGAGGGAGGGAGAGATGGATGGATGGAGAGCAGATGAATAGAGGGGTAGATGGATGGATGTACAGGGGAGAAAATGATTGGGGACAAAGAAGCATGAAGGTCTTCTGACCATTGGACAGAGAGGACAGGTCACTGTCAGGGGTACTTCGAGGCACCTGACTTGAGGTTTCCAGGTAGAAAGTAGGATCAGAGTAACCCGGTGTGCTCCTAGCTAGTGGGCAATGGGCAGAGATGGCAGAGGCTGCAGAAGCTCTGCCCGAGGCAGTGAAGGCTGCTTAAGAGACAGTCTGGGCTGGCCTTGGACCCTGGGGGGCTTTGGGGGTAATGGTGACAGGCTGTGGGTGCTGGAAAGCAGAAGGCAGCCACAGGCTGTGAGTGTGATGGTTAGTTGGTTGTTTTTTTTGTTTGTTTGTTTTTTTCCTTGTTTGATTCTGTTTTGTGACAGTTTCACTATGTAGCCCAGGCTGTCTCAACTTCACAGGGCTCCGCCTGCCTCTGCCTCCTGAGTGCTGGGATTAAAGGCATGCGCCACCACCGCCGGGCGATGGTTAGTTTTCATTATCAACTTGACATGAGGGAGAATCACCTGGGAAGAGAGTCTTTTTTTTTTTAAGATTTATTTATTTATTATGTATACAGCATGTATGACCGCAGGTCAGAAGAGGGCGCCAGATCTCATTATAGATGGTTGTGAGCCACCATGTGGTTGCTGGGAATTGAACTCAGGACCTCTGGAAGAGGAGTCAGTGCTCTTAACCTCTGAGTCATCTTTCCAGCCCGGGGAAGAGAGTCTTAATAAAGGATCACCTAGATCAGGCTGGCCAGTGGGCATGTCTGCTTGGGAGGGGCCTCGTCTTGATTACATTAATTGATGTGGGAAGACCCAGCCTAAACATGGAAGGCATGCCTTGGGTTTGGGTTCTGAACTGGGTAAGAGCAGAGAAAGTGAGTTGAACACAGGCATGCACTCTTTCCTTTCTGCTCTGGACTTGTGGTGTGATGTGATTAGCTGTTAGTTCTCTACCTCGACTTCCCTGCCACGACGGACTGTAACTCGAAATCCTGAGCTGTAATAAACCCTTCCTCCCGTAAAATGCTTCCCTGTCAGGATGTTTTGTGCCTGCAATAGAAAAGAAACTAAGATACTGAGCCTCAGTTTCCCAGTCTCCATGTAGAAACAATAGAACCTTCCTCACAGTCATTCTGGGGAATGAAGAGAGAAACCTCGGGGCAGAGACCTTCTGAAGAGGGACAGTCGTAATGGAATTTAGGACTGGGTGTGGCTCAGTGATACAGTAGATATTTCAGCATGTATGACACTCTGCTCCCAGTTTTAAGGGGGCAGGGACAGGACATCCTGGCTACTGTGCCTACAGGCTTTAGTGCATTCCGGGCACTATTTTTTCTTTTTAAATTTTATTATATTTATTTCATGTGTATGAGTATCTTACCTGTGTGAATGGCATGCAATGCCTGTGGAGGCCAGAAGAGGGCGTCAGAGATAGACTGGAACTGGAGTTACCCTCAGTTGTTAGGTGCTATGGGTGCTTGGGAACAGAATCCAGGTCCTCTGCAGTATCAGCAAATGCTTTTTTTTTTTTTTTTTTTTTTTTTTGAGACAGGATTTCTCCGTGTAGTTTTGGTGCCTGTCCTGGATCTCGCTCTGTAGACCAGGCTGGCCTCGAACTCACAGAGATCTGCCTGGCTCTGCCTTCTGAGTGCTGGGATTAAAGGCGTGGGCCGCCGCCGCCACCACCACCCGGCCAGCAAATGCTCTTAATTGCTGAGCCATCTCTTCAGTCCCCAGGCACTCTTTTTTAAAAAATTAATTAATTAATGTAGTTATTTATTTAATGTATTTATGAATATGTGTCTGAGTGTGTGTAGTGTGTGTGTGTGTGTGTGTGTGTGTGTGAAGCACATACACGCAGGTGCCCAGATCTCTTGGAACTGGAGTTACAGATGGTTGTGAGCTACCTGACATGCATGGGTGCTTGGAACCTGAACCTGTGTCCTCTGAACAGCAAGTGCTCTCAATCACTGAGCCATCTCTCCAGGTACACCCTTCGTCCCACATAGCATCAGGGTTTTTTTTGGTTTGTTTTTTTTTGGGGGGGGGAGGGGTGTCAAGGTTTCTCTGTGTAGTCCTGGCTGACCTGGAACTTGCTGTGTGGACCAGGCTGTCCTCAAACTCAGAGAGATCCGTGTGTCTCTGCTTTCAGAGCACTGGGGATTTAAGGTGTGTCTCACCATGCCTGATCTCAGGCACTCTTTGCTGCCCATCCTGCCCCACCTCTTCTGTTATGTTGCCTGGCACACAGCCTCATTGCCACCTGGATAAATGTGAACCCTGCAAATGGCTGGTGCTGACTCGTGGCATGCCTTGCTGCGTCACTCTTGATTCAAATGGCTTACAGTTCCCTGTAGCCGCAGCCAGCACAGAACTCTCCTACACTGATACCCAGTTCTTTCTGCACACACTCTGTAGACCTTATGCTCTATGGCTAGCTGACCCTAGCTAGGGCCAGCAGGACTCGGCCACCCAGGCTGCTATCCAGGAGCTGGGAAACAGCAGTCTGCTTTGGGCCTGGGGCTGGCCACAGCCTTAGTTTCCGATCTGTAAGATAGAAGAGCTGGCAATCTGACTTGACAACTCCCAAGGGCCTTGTTTGTCTCCAACCCCCATCCCTGCCCTCTGGCTTGTATTCCCAGTAGGCATACCGCTAAAGGGCGTGGGGCCCTGTCCAGATCAGGGGGGCTGGCAGGAAGTTTGAGTTTGACTCTATACTCCCCATCACAGCCCTCAGTGATGGGTGCCTACCTGGATCAATCACTTCAGCAAGCCTCTGTTTCCCAGTCTGGGAATGACTGCTCCCTTCTTCGGTCCCAGTGTCCAGGCTGCTGGAAGCTCGCCTGAGCTGTGGGATAGGAAAGAGCTTTACTTGTTGGGAAGATTCATTGTGGTGACTGCAGGTGTGACCCCTAAAGAACATCAAAACTGAGATGCCCCTACCCCGAAGGCTGGAGCCCTGGCAGTTTTGTGCTGAACAGACAGCCTCCCCGGGGCCTTAATAGCCCCCCTGCACCAGGCTGGGCTGTCCTTTAGTGGGTACCCCCACCAGGGGCCCTGTACTATCTTAGTTAGGGTTTCTGTTGCTGTAACAAAAACATGACCAAAAGCAACTTGGGGAGAAAAGCGTTTACATCACCTCACAGATTATAGTCCATCACTGGGGAAAGCCAGGGAGGAACCTGGAGGCAGGAGCTGATTCAGAGGCCATGGAGGAGTGCTGCTGACTGGCTTGCTCCTCATGGCTTGCTCAGCCTGCTTTCTTTCTAACACCCAGGATCACCTGCCGGGGGGGGGGGGGGGGGGGGGGGTAGCACAACTCACAGTGAAGTAGGTCCCTCCACATCAATCATCTATCAAGAAAATGCCCTACAAGGCAATCCAGTGGGGGGCGTTTTCTCAATTGAGGTTCCCTCTTCCCAAATGCTTCTAGCTTGTGTCAAGTTGACACAAAACTAGGCGGCATTGTGACCGTGGAGGGGGAGGGGAGAGTATGCAACATCACACCCCCACACACACACATCCTGTCCATTCTTCTTCCTCTTCCTCTAGGACCCACGGCCCTCCCCTGCCACCTTCCCTACTTTCCCTGGGCCTGCTCCGTGTCCACTCTGCCTGAGGAACCCCTAGATACCGGATTCCGGGCAGACCTCCTCTGCCAAGTGCCCTCCAAGGTCAGCCTGTGCAGAGCACCGTGAGGCCAAGGGGAGGGAGAAAGGTGTCCTTGTGCTCTGCAGTCTTCTGACCCAGCTACTGTCCCAGAGCCCGTGTGGTGTTGTGGTACACCCCACGCCCTTATCACAGGAAACCATCCCAGGGTCTCTTCCCTTAGGCCATGCTGTCCTTCCCTCTCCTCTGACCTGTCCTTCTGCCTGTCAAGCCTTCCTCGGGCCTCTTTTTCCTGCTGTCCCCTGTTGACTGGGTGGGGAGACCTCTTTCCCTCTGAGAGTGAACTTAAGTCATATCTGTGCAGGTCTGGAGGGGACCGTGAGCCTGGAAGGCAGGAGCAGGTTTCCCAGGTGCACTGAGCCTGGCTGGGTGCCTGGCACCTTCTGCCACTCCTTAGATGTGTGCTGGACAGCTGAATGAATAGACACCCCTCGCCACTCTCCGCATGGCCACCCGGGGCAGTTAGGAGTCTGTGTGACTTCAAGCACAGACAGACTGAGCTATATTTAGACACCAGGGCCAGGGCGAGCTTCTCGGGCGGAGGAGGTGGCAGAGCCCTGCAGCGGGGCCCCAGGGGACTCCTCATGCAGTGGGACAGTCGCTGTGTGAGAGGCCAGAGTCATTACACTCCCACAGGCTCCCCTACCCGAGAAAGGCAGGGACAGCTTCCCTTCGCCCCTGGAGACTCTCAGGCTGGCTTCATGTGCAGCTGAAAAAAAAATGAGAGCGGGTCTGGTTGGTCAGTTCTGAGGCTGGGCCAGACCGAGGGCAGGAGTTTGGGGGCTCCTTTGGTCTGTTCCTGTTCTGTCTACTTGTCCTCTCTCCCTTCCTCCTCAGTGGGCACCTAGCCAGGCTAGCTGGGTGTGGCCAGTGGGGAGCCCAGGAGGGGCTGTCCTAGTCCTGGCCCCCAGCTAGCTACCCAGCTCTGGGGCGGGCAGGAGGCAGGATGGATGTTCGCAATAATTACCCAGCTGCAGCTTCCTCGGAGCGGCAGCCATAGCAACCGGGCTAGCGCCCCAGCCGCGGCCAAGGGGCAGGGGGAGACATGGGCGCCCTGGGAAGGTCGGGGAGGGTAGCTCTAGGCACAGCCCCCAGCTCCCTCTGTTGGCACCCTCACTGGCTCACGCATCTCCAGGGGCGGGGGAGGAGGCTTTGTCAGCGCCGCCGGGAGGTTGGCACAGCCCAGAGGAGTGTCAGGAGAAGCACCATTCCCTTTGCCAGGGCTGTAGGGCAGGGAGAGCCGGTATCAGGGGGCAGGTGAGCCCAGAGTCCCAGTACTTAGAGCTCAATTGGGCCCATGCATGTCCCCCTCTTCAGCGGCTGGCCATGGACCCAGGACAGCTAATGTAACCACCCATAGTACCATCCCTCTCCAGGTGTGCATCACCCCTGTGGCTGCTGGCGCTCCCTTGGGAGGGATGTTTATGGCTCACTCACCCAGGTCCTCTCATAGTAGGCACGGAGCTGCTTTCGGCAGGATTGGTTCTGCTTGGGGGTTTGCCTGTGAGGGAGGGCCTTGGGACCACAAAATCACCTCCCCCACTCTATTGTAGGAGGCTCCGCCTCCCTCCCTCCTGTGGAAGTTGGATTAGATGGAGGGACTGTGTTTACCGCTCATTTTATAGGCAGGAAAATTGAGGCCAGAGAGATGACCTGTCTAAGGTCACACAGCTTAAAAAAAAACGTGGAGTCTTGATTCAGCCTAGTCTTGCTTTGCCTTGCCAGTGCTGTGGAGCCCATTTGCCCCTTCAAGCTATCTGGCAGTGCTGCTCAATGGTCAGCTGGAATCAATGTCTCTGATTTTCTTATCTGCAAGACGGGAATGTAGCAGGATTGTCCCCGTAGACAGTGCAGGGATTAAAGAAAGCAGATTGGAGAGTGTGGCACCTGGCTCGTGGGAAGTGTGAGCCACTGTTACAGCTGGAATAGGTGTCTTTTCCTGTTGTTACAACAGGGGGAGGCAGCAGGCCTTGATGTTTACCAAGGCCCCTTTGGCTCTGCCGGCCCCCTAAGGTTTTTTGGGTCCCTTGCCAGCTGGGCTGGGCAGGCTCTGGGACGTGGGAATTCACAGCCCAGTGAGGAGGTGGGTGCTAAATAGACTAATCCCATGAGTCCCAAGTCCCGAGAGTGCCACCAGTCTGAGGTGTGTAGACTGGAGAGAGTAGATGGAAGCCTGGGGCGGGGTGGGGGGTGGGGGGTAGGGTGGGGCAGGGCCTTGACAGTCACAGGAATTACCTCTTCCTTGCCTCCACCCCCCAGGCCTGGAAAAGTCAAAAGAATATTCTAGAATAGAGTGTCACTGGAGTGTCACTGGAAGAACTGAAGAGGGAGCAGGGTTTGGGGACACAGGAGACTGAGCTTGGGCTGGGTTCCTGGGTCTTTAAGAATCTGAGTTCTTGGGTGTAATTCTCAAACAGCACTTAGCTCTGACCTGGTTGGTTTTTTTTTGTTGTTGTTGTTTTTTTTTTTTTTTTTTTTGGTCAACTTGACACAGCTAGAGTTATCTGGGAAGAGGAAACTCAACTGAGAAAATGCCTCCACCAGATTGGCCTGCAGGCAATCCTGCAGGGCATTTTCTTAATTACTGAGTGATTCAGGTAGTGCCTTCTGAGGTGTATTGGTGGTCCTGAGGTGTATAAGGGAGCAGGCCAAGAAAGCCATGGGGAACAAACCAGTAAGCAGCGATCCTCCATGGCTTCTGCTTAAGTTCCTGCCTCCAGGTTCCTGCCCTTAGTTTTTCCCCTGACTTCCCTTCATGATGAACTGTGATTGGGACATGGAACCTGAAATAAACCCTTTCCTCCCCAAGTTGCTTTGGGTCATGGTGTTTTGTCACAGCCTAGAAACACTAAGATGGGGTTGATGTGTGCTTTTTGAGCGAATGAGTGGATGAATGAATGACTTAATGATGGGGAGCCACCTTCTGCCCTGGCCCAGCACTCATCCCCTCTCTCTGCCCCCCCACCCCCCACCCTCTGGCCACTAGCTTAGTCTAGTACATTATCAGCCACCACCCCTGGGAGCCCATAGCATGAGGTGAAGGATCAAGAATTAAATGGAAAAATCCCAGCTCAGCAAACTGGCCATTGTACAGAAGCACGTTCTGAGGAAAGAAAGTACACACCAGGCCAGTCGGGATACTGCTTGAGTGGGGTGTTGAAGGGTCAACAGGAGTTCATCAGGCTGCTGAGGTGAAGGACACAGCATCTGTGTAGTCAGAGAGACAGGAAACACCCCAGCAGGATGTTCTGTAGAAGAAGGTAACAAATAAGGTAGCAATTTCATTGAACACTGACTGTACGTCTGCCCAATGCTCCAGGGTAAGCTTGTTAGAACCCTTGGCACCAGAGGCCTGTGTCTTCTCCCCTTCTCCCCTCACCAACCTCTCCAGTGTAGCCCTGGCTAGACTCAAACTCATGGATGATCCTTCTGCCTCTGCCTCCCAAGTGCTGGGATCACAAGCCTGTGCTATCAGCACCCATCATAATTCACTTTTATTTTTTTATTTTATTTTTTTTTTAAAGATTTATTTATTTATTATGTATACAGTGTTCTGTCTGCACATATCCCTGCAGGCCAGAAGAGGGCACCAGATCTCATTATAGATGGTTGTGAGCCACCATGTGGTTGCTGGGAATTGAACTCAGGACCTTTGGAAGAACAAGCAGTGCTCTTAACCTCTGAGCCATCTCTCCAGCCCCATTTTTTTTTTAAATTTATTTATTTATTATGTATACAGTGTTCTGTCTGCATGTATGCTTGCAGGCCAGAAGAGGGCACCAGATCTCATTACAGATGGTTGTGAGCCACCATGTGGTTGCTGGGAATTGAACTCAGGACCTCTGGAAGAGCAGTCAGTGCTCTTAACCTCTGAGCCATTTCTCCAGCCCCATAATTCACTTTTATTGATGAGGGATTGAGGCTCAGATGTTAAGTGGCTTGTCCAAGGTCATACCACGCAAACATCAACATCCACGCTTTCAATTGTCCCAGCATTAGTCCAGGCTGAGCTGAACCACGAAGGGCCAGGAATCATACCCGATCCTAGGGTCACCAGACAGCCACGATAGGTTTTGATGTGGGAAAGATGGATGGGAAGGCCCAGACCAGCTTGGAAGCTGCTTTAATAGTTTATGTGAGGGGTAGTGAGGGTTGACCTCAGTGGGTGGGGGGGGGGTATTTAGGGAAGACAAGAGGGGTTGCTTTGGGAGACACAGAAAGGGAAGTAAGTGTGTGGCTGCCATGGCTCCTGGGTGGATGTGTGGAGCTCAACTAGAGTGGAACTCCAAGGAGTTCTTTTTTTTTTTTTTTTTTTTTCGAGACAGGGTTTCTCTGTGTAGCTTTGCGCCTTTCCTGGAACTCACTCTGTAGACCAGGCTGACCTCGAACTCACAGAGATCCGCCTGGCTCTGCCTCCTGAGTGCTCGGATTAAAGGTGTGCACCGCCACCGCCCGGCTCACAGAGTTCTTGCGGGAAGCTGATGCTCTTTTCTCTCTACTAGTTAATTGTATGTGTCAACGACTTTACAATTTCTCTCTGTGAGCCGGGCAGTGGTGGCGCACGCCTTTAATCCCAGCACTCGGGAGGCAGAGCCAGGCGGATCTCTGTGAGTTCGAGGCCAGCCTGGGCTACCAAGTGAGTTCCAGGAAAGGTGCAAAGCTACACAGAGAAACCCTGTCTCGAAAAACCAAAAAAAAAAAACAAAACAAAACAATTTCTCTCTGTGAGATTATAAGCGTTTTAGAAAAAAGAAGGAAGGAAGGAAGGAACGAAGGAAGGAAGGAAGGAAAGAAAGAAGAAAAAAGAGCAGGTAGGTGGGACAGGGCAGTTCTTAACTCAATTGAAGTTGCCCAAGGCTCCCATCTCAGGCCTGGGAGTACCACCATGGATTTCCCAGCAAGCCAAGGAGGGCAGAAGGTGTCACTGTGGGTGGCTGTGACCCTTGAGTGTGCAAGTGGCAGCTGGCGGCTATGAGGGACCAGGCAGGGGGCTGCCTTGGGTTTCTTCCAGATGCTGCTGGAGCTACAGAAATTGGAGAAGTTTCTAGAAGCCTGGCAACAGCATTCCTTCTCTGTCTGGCTTCCCAAGGCTGGTCCAGTAAACTGAGCCCAACCCCACCCCACCCCCACTCACCCCTGCACCACCCCAGCTGCCCACTACTCTGGGAGTGTTCAGCAACAGGACAGGCAGGTGGAGGCTGGAGCTGCAGGTGCTGTGCATGTCACCTGAGCCCTGATATTGCTGCCCCTTCAGGGAGGGGGAGTCCCGACAGAGAGAGGAGCCCCTATAGGGAGAGGGAGTTGCATTACCATGGATGCCTTCCAGTTAGCCCACTGGCCTCCCCTGGCTCCGAACTTGGGACTAGGGTGTTGTTCTGTTGACCTTTGACCTGGCCACATGACCCCTGTAGGCATCTGAAGCCAGAAGGGGCTGGGATTTGGTGGGAGGGGCAGGTTCCCTGGGTACCTCAGTCCTGGGTGTGAATCCTAGCCTCTGTTGGTTGACACTCAGGTACCCTTGCCCACATCTTGGTTTCTCGAATCATCAGTTGCCCTGCCTGCCCCTGACATGGGGGCCTGTGGAGGTTGGCAAGTTCCTGCCCAGAGATGCTGAAAAGAATGCGATTCATCCCCCATTCCCTCCTCTGTCAGTGAACACGAGGAGAGAAGTGTCCCAAACTGATCCCAATGGAACCACTAGAAGCCAGTGAGTCTGAACAGCCGCTGTGAAAGGCCTAATGGTACTGTCAGCTCGGCATCCAGATGGGCACCCAGAGCAGAGCCCGCCTAGCCAGATGGCTGAGGCCCAGGGGGCCAGAGTCAGGACTGTGGGGCATGGGCAGCCGAGGCAAGCCTGCTCTCTTGGCCTCTCGGCCCTGCCTTTCCCTGTAGCCTCAGCTGCCCTGGCCTGTCTCCAACCGGAGTAGTGGGGCTGCTGATCTTGACACTGTACTCTGCCAGCTTTGGGAGCCCTGTCTCCCTGTGACCTTGTTCTGAGGAGGCAGACAGTCCATGCTTATGAAGCAGCCTAGCTAGGACAAAAGCCCAGCTTCTGGCTACATGACCTACATCTTTTTCCAGAATACCCCAGGATTCTTGGATGGGACCATCCCTCAAATCCCTCCAGGGCTGGTTGTCATTCCTATAGGAACCCAGGATCTGCCTTTCAGTCCAGCCACTTTTATTGTCCCAACAAGGTCTCATTACATAGCCCAGGCTGTCCTAGAACTCTTGACCCTCTGCCTGCATTTGCCGAGTGCTGGGTGGCAGGTGGGTACCCCCCATGCACAATCCACCTCGAATATCTGCACTTACTGTTCCTCCTTCTGCCACAACCTCCCTGACTCCTGTGGGGCAGCTCCCTGCTCTTCAGTTTTGGCTCCCAGGCTGCCTGTTCTTAAGGGTCCTCCTGGATGAGGAGGCACCCAAATGCCCTCCCTTTCTTTGATAAGAATCACTTGCTTCCAGAAAAGTAGCTGATTTTTGTATAGGTAACAGATTCACATAGCTCAAAATTTAAAAGGTGCAAGACAAAATGCAGAGAGAAGAAAGTCTGTAAGAGTGTGGGAGCAAGTGTGTGAATGTGGGAGTGAGTGTGAGTGTGTGTGAGAGCGGGTATGTGTGAGCCCATGTGTGTGTGTTCCTGGTAGGCAGGCACTGCTCCGACCATTTTCATTCATCAGAGCCAGTTTTCCCCACACCTGAGTTGTTGCACATTGTGTCTCCTCCTCTCTCTCCTTCCTTCCTCCCTCCCTCCCTCCCTCCCTCCCTTCCTTCCTTTTGTAAGTAGACAGTAATTTTTGGTGTGGTGACGTGCACCTGTCAATCTAGCTCCCAAGCCTGAAGCAGGGGGCTCTCCAGTTTTGAAGCAAGCCTGGGCTGCATAGGAAGACTGTCTCAGGAAGGAGAGGGGAGGGGAGAGGAGGGGAGAGGAGGGGAGAGGGACAATGACAGCCTACTGTACATATGGTTTTACCCTGGGGTGGATTTTTGTTGTTTAATTTTTTTGTTTCTTTTTCTACTTTACTGGTTAATCCTAGAGACTTTTTTTGGTTTTCATTTATTTATTAAGGAATTTTTTAATTTTTGTTTTATAATTTTGCTGTTTGTTTCATGGTGTCACGGGTTGCACACAGTGCCTTGTGCGTACCTAGCAAGCATTCTATAATTGAGCTATAGCAGCCCCAGCCTTATGTATTTATTAATGGTTTTATATTGTTCAGGATGGCCTTGAACCCACCATGTAGCCTATGACTCAAACTTGAAACCCACAGGACTGAGGATGAAGCTCAATCGGTAGAGAGCTTGTGCAGCATGATTGAAACCCTGGTTCAATCCCCAGCATCACATACATGGAGGGTGGCGATACACCACTGTACTCCCAGCCCTGGGAAAATAGAGGCCAGAGGATCTGAAGCTCAAGGTCGTCCTTGGCCACCTACCAGGTTTGAGGTCAGTCTGGGCTATAGGAGACTATGTTAAAAAGAAAAAACAGCTCACTGCTGCAGCCTCCCAAGTGCTAGGGTCACAGGCATGTACCGTTGAACCAGTTTTAAAGGCTCTTTTCATTTTATTCTATTTTAATAATGAGACAGGCTCTTGTGTGGCTCAGGCTGGCCTCTAACTCCCTATGTAGCCATAGACGACTTTGAATTTCTGATCCTCCTGCCTCTACCTCCTTAGTTCTAAGATTGCAGGTGTACGCGGCCATGCCCAGTTGATGTGGTGCTAAGAATTGAACCCAGGGCTTCAAGCATGTGGGCAAGCACTCTACCAGCTGAGCTACAGCCTCAGCCTAAAAGGATCTTAAAAACAAACAAACAAACAAACAAACAGAAAACTGAGCGTGATGGAACACACCTTTAGTCCCAGCACTCAGGAGGCAGGCAGATCTCTGCGAATTCCAGGCCAGCCTGGTCTGTATAGTGAGTTCCAAGACAGCCAGGGCTATGTAGAGAGACCCTGTCTCAAACAAACAAACAAACAAAAAAACCTCCAAAAACCAAAAAACGGGTTGGGGATTTAGCTCAGTGGTAGAGTGCTTGCCTAGCAAGTGCAAGGCCCTGGGTTTGGTCCTCAGCTCTGGAAAAAAACAAAAACAAAACAAAAACAACAACAACAAAAAAACCCAACAACCACCATACAACACAGCCTTGCACCCCACCCCACTCCCTAGGTAATCCCCATTATTCCCAGGGATGTGAGTGACTTAGACACTCATCTCCCCCTGCTTCACTCTAGCCAGCCCCCACACCCCCTGCTGGCCTCTGGCTGCCAGCCAGCACTGCAGGACAGGCCCACCCCAGGGCCTTTGCACCTCTTTACCCTCCTGACTACCTCTCTCCCTCTCAGGTCTCTATTCAACTGTCACCTGCCCAGACAAGCTCCTGTGATTATCTTGGCTCAAATACCCAGCATCCCACCTGTCTCTTTATTGTCCCTTATTTTTCCTGTTAATGCTGATTACCATTTGTGATGGGTTGTATTTGTTAGGGATCCATACAATAAGCACTCAGACTGTCTTGGTAATGTTCCATCCCAGCACCTGTGCGCGCGCGTGTGTGTGTGTGTGTGTGTGTGTGTGTGTGTGTGTGTGTGTGTGTGTGTGTGTGTGTGTGTGTACACGCATGCGTGCACATGTAAGAGTGTGGAGAGATGCTGGATATCAAACTGGATGCCTCCCATAGCCTAGACAGACATCCTACCACTTAGCCATACCCCAGCCATACAACTTCAGGATATTAGACAAAAACTCTGTAAATATTTGTTCTCTGAACAAATAAACAATGCCACAGATGAAGAAATTCTCATATGCATGTGGGGGTCCTCTTTGCCCAAGTCAGCATACAGCCATTGACATTTATGCACCCCAGCCTGAGACCTCATTTGACGCCCAGTTCCTAGCTGTATATAGTCTGGGGCTGAATTCTTGCCCTCTTTGGGCTCTGAGGTCCTCACTTCTCTTCGTGGGGACCATGGCAAAAATGTGGTGGGTGACATCCATGGCATTTTCCTGGAGAGTTAGGCTTTACCCGAATACCACAGCAAGTTATGGGTTGTGGGTCCCTGGCTTCTGCCTCCACCCTAAGCCCCACCCAGGCTGGCCCATTAATGGCTATCCAGCACTTTGAGACGGTTCCTGGCCATTAACAGTATTTGGAACAGCAATCCCAAGGAAATGTTTTTAAAATCCTGAATTGTCCTGGTGAACACATTGAATTATTAACCATCCAGCAGCCCTGCAGTATGTCTTGACAGTTTATTCCGACATGTACAATTTCATGAGAACCACGTTCTCTGGGTTGGTAATCTGGGTTCCCACCAAGTGCTCCGCCCCAGTTGAGGTGATGACTGGGAAAACTCAGTAAACTTTGATCTTTAAGGAACATCTGGGAAACTGGGTATTAAGGGACATATCCCAGGGATACAATGCAGCCATGATTCTCCAAACTACCCAGCCTGGGGCTTCTTAGGGATTTACTAGAACCTTGACAGAGAGGACAGATTCTCTTTCCAGTTCCAGGGCAATCCACTCCTTCCCAGAGCCTGTCAAGATTGCCTATCGGCTTCATGTCCAACAGGCCCAGGGTGAAGGCCCAGTGAGACACTTCCAGGACCTATGTACTCTGGCCGCTGCACTGCCCACCTGCCCTGGGCCTCAGCCTGTTGGGGACATGAACGGAGTCCAGTGAACTGAAATTTAGACTCAGAAACATTAGCTTCCAGTTTGGGCAGTACTGCATATACAAGTGAGTACACACAGATGTAGCTAAGTGTCCCTGGATCAGTCACCACCTCCTCTGAACCAGTTCCCCTCATCTGTAAGAGTGAAGCATCCATTTGTGGGGAGTTTTGGGCATCAGAGTATATGGGTGGGGCAAACAGACCCAACCCAGGGCCCACCCTTGCAAAGCTCATTCTGGATCAGATTCTGACGAGCTCAACAGACAAGGCCTGGATGCTGGAGAGGCTGTGTGGAAAGGAAGATGGGAGGTGGCGGCGTTGAGACAGCATCCTCAATGAGGATTCAGGATAGAGGTTTTTATTCCCTTCTTCTAGAAACCAGGAAGATGCTGTCCCCCGGAGACTGCTGGAGTCCAGTGTATACAGGCCAAGGGCACTACTCTGTCCTCCATTGTGTGAATGACTTATCCAATGGGTTCTTCTGGCCAGGGGCTCCTGGTGTTGAGGAGAGATAGCCTTGATGGGTCTGGGACCCTTCCATGAAGGTTCCGAGTGTCCGCGCAGCCACAGGAAGGTTCTGAGGAGAAGGAAGGACATACGCAGCTTCGAGGCATCTCTACGGCTGCTAGAGGGTGCTAGCAGGTCAGGCACAAAGTGACTGATACTCCAGCGTGGCAGGCACATCAGGAACCAAAGCAGCCAGGCCCCCCGCTAAGCCTGGGCTGTCCCAGAAGAAAACCTGTTTGAGCCACTGCTTTGCCCAGAGCCCCGAGAAAGTTCCCCCATCACTCCAGGGACAAGCTCCAAGAGCCACAGGCTGAGTATGACTGTCTAACCTCCCCAGCCTGTGGCTCCAGACTCCTCCAGGCTCCCTCCTATGTCCTTGAATATAGCAGGTGTGTGCTAGCCCAGGTAGGCCATTGCCAAAGTCCTCTGCCTGGACACCCAAAGGTTTCATCCCTGCCTTCAGACTCCTCCCAGATGCTACCTCCGCCGGATCGAGTCACCCAGAGACAACATTTCACCTCGGCCTTCACCTTCTGACTCCTGCTTGTTTCCGTCTGCCCATCCTTCTATCTATTCTTTGGTTCATTCAGTCAGCAGATACTCACTGTGCCTAACTGTGGGTCTATCCCTGTGCTAGGTTCCAGGGACCTAATAATGAATGAGACAGACAGAGGCTGGGTTTGTGCAGGTCCACACAGCCAGGGGACAGATGGTGTCAGCCGCCTACACATGCCTGTGCTGTTTCAGGAATACTGTAAAGGTGTGGGTGGCCTAAGGGTGGGGGCCTGGTCCAGGCTGAGGTCCTGAGGACTTCCTTGAGGAATTGGCTACTGAGCTGAAGTTGGATTGGACATCTCAGGGAGACCTGATTATGGGACTTGGGTAGGTGGTGGAATAGCGTGCCAAGCCTGTGAGGTGGGCAGGAGCACGGTAGATGTGTAGCATGGCCTGGATGATTAGTGGCGGAGCTGGAAGAGATGGGGATGGTGAGAGATGAGGTTCATGAACTCTGTTTTGAGAGACTGTGGATGAAAGGAAGGAGTTCCAGGGGAAACTGAGGCGGAGGAGCGGCGGGGGGGGGGGCTAATTTATAAAAATATTTATTTTTGTTTTATGTGTATGGGTGTTGTGTCTGCATGTGTGTCTGTGCACCAAATATGTAGAGTACCCACGGGAGACAGAAGAGGGCATTGGATCCCCTGGAACTGGAGTTACGGGCAGTTGTGAGCTGTTGTGTGGGTGCTGAGAACTGAACCTGTGTCCTCTGCAAGAGCAGTCTGTGTTCTTAACAGCTAAGCCATCTTTCCAGCCCCATAATTTATATCCCAAATCTTTATCAGAGAGTGACCCAAAATTGGGGCTGGTATCAGGGGTGCAAAGAGCTCATTAGTGTTGGCACTTACAGCTCACTGAGGCTGGACCATTGTCCCAAGAGACCTAAAGCAGCTCAAGGCTCAGCAGCAGAAGGATCATGTCTAGGATCAGAGAGCCTCGTGCCTCCTACTGCAGGCCTTTTGGCAAGTGTCTTTTTTTTTTTTTTTAAAGATTTATATATTTATTATGTATACAGCATATATGACTGCAGGCCAGAAGAGGGCACCAGGTCTCATTACAGGTGGTTGTGAGCCACCATGTGGTTGCTGGGAATTGAACTCAGGACCTCTGGAAGAGCAGTCAGTGCTCTTAACCTCCGAGCCATCTCTCCAGCCCCCGGCAAGTGTCTTAAAAGCTATGCCCAGCTCCTGCAGATCCTTAAGGAGGTCCTGCATCTGGAAGGGGACTGGCTTCTGTGCTTATAAGTCCTTCCTTGCAGACATTCCATCTGGTCCCTCCCCATCCATCCTACAGCCACAGGAGGGACTGGCTGGGGACATGCATCTGTGTTGTTCTAAGGGTCCTGGGATGCTGATTCATGTTCACAGTACCCACTTTAGTATGTGGAGTTGGGCTGTGGCTGAAGCTCGCCCCTTTAAAGAGGACTTGCATCTTCCTGTCCAGCCCACAGTCCCTGAGGGTTAGAACAGGGCAGGCCTGGTGTCTCCCCTGACTTAGACAGAATGGCTCCAACCTACTAGGGCAGCCTGGGAGCCCCACCATGCTGAGTGAAGTTCAGAGCAGGAGAGGGAGTGCCTGAAGCCCATACTAAGCAGTATGACCTGACTGTGCAGCCCCTGAGCTGGGGTGACCAGTATTCATTTTGCCAGACCCTGAGGAGTGCAAGCTGTGACATCCATCAAGGCCAAAGCCATCCCACGCCAGGCAGGCAGCCTTCTGTGTGAGGCACAGCAGTCTCGACACCAGGGCCTGCTCCTCGTGGGACATAGCTGTGTGACCTTGAGTGTCCCCTAATCACTGAGTAGTCTCCTTTCCTCAACTGTGACTCGAGGGTGTGGCCCCTACCCTGCCCATCTCAGGCCAGTGGGAAGCGCAGGGAGGTGCTGGCAGCTAGAAAGGACTTGAATCCATATTTTCTGGTTCAGGCTGTGTGCACTGGTAGGAGATGTCCCTGGGCCTCTGGATGGGCAGATTCAGGGCAAGGGCTCCACTTTCACTCCACACAGGGCCTGGCAGAGCATGCAGAGTGGATGCATCTGTGAAGGAGTGCGCAGGTCAACACATCTGTGCAGGGCTGAGGAGTCAGAGTTTCTCTTGGCTTTCAAATAGGTCACCTTTAAGGGCAGGGAATCAGAAAAGGAGTTCGTGTCCAGAGTGGCCCCACTTGGCACCTCCAGGCTGGATTTCTTGCCGACAGAGAAGGATAGGAAGATGGCTTCCTCGCCATGGGTCTCTAGAATCTCCATGCCAAAGCAGTGAGAAAGACTGAAGACAGCCTCCTCCTTGCAGTTAAAGGGGAAGGATGAACAAAGCGTCGCCAGGCTTGTGCCCGGCTCTGTGGCGATTGCTCTGTGAGGGAGGCAGGTGGGAGGAGAGGAGAGACGTTGCCAGGAGGAGTGGGCAGTGCCATGGGGGAAGAGTCAGGAAGCTCAGGGGTGACCTTGGGGACTGTACTGGTTTTTGTCTCACATCTGGGGCTGCTGGGACAGCATAGAGACTTCAGAAGCTCAGTGCCTGCCTAGGAGTTCATCTGTGGGTGTGAACCTCGGGCTAACAAACCCCTCTGCCTGCTCCCAGCACAAATCACGTGATGCAGACCAATGTCCAGCAGCTCAGGGTAAACAAGCTATCCAAGGAGCCAGATGGGAGCCACATATCCTATCCCACACAGAACTGGGTCCTCCATTCCTAGAGCCTGAGGGTCCATCATGTCACCTCGTAAGCAGGCTGAGCAAAACCAGGATGGAGGCGGCCAGTGTCCGCTACCCCCAGGCTCTAAGGAACTTCTGGGACCAGGGACTGAAAGCAGGATTGCTCCCCAGGGGGAGGACACACAGACGCACCGGGGTGTTATCACAGCCCTCCTCCCCCATGGCAGCAGGCTCACTGCCCACATTCTGGTGCCCAAGGCCACAGTGTCTGTCCTGCTCACGGTTTCCCCAGGGTCCTGTGGCCAGGCCTACTCATGGTGCACAGACCAAGGAGGTTCTATCCGACTCCTCCATGGCCCAGAGTATGGACCTGAGGCCTGCTGCTGCACCGGGTGGGCAAGGGTCCGAGCCAATTCCGGGCATCAGCTCCCTCACTCGGCGGCATTGCCATAATTATCCAGCCATCCCCTTCAAGTGTACGGCAACCATAGCAACAGACAGATGTTCTGTCCCAGCCACGGTCCACAGCAAGGCAGGAGCCAAGCACAAAACTTAACCCCTTCCAGCTCAGACCGGCAAAGGTAAGACAGGAAGGGGGTGGCTGGGGGGTTCTGGAGGCCCAGAGATCCCAGACTACATGCCCAACTTCGCTGGTCTGTCAGATGGGAACGGGGGAGTCCCGAGGAGCCGTTCATTTCTCATACTTCCTCTCTTCTGTTTGTTCTGTCTACCTTTCCTCATCTCTTCTTCCTTCTCTCTAGCTCTGGGCTTGCGGGTGGAGGTCATGTTGAGTGTGGGTCTGGCTGAGCCCTCAGAACGAAATAGTTAAAGAGCACTGGGTACAGTCAGGTAAGCTGAGCTGGGCCCTGGCTGACATTCTCATTTGCTGTGTGACCTTAAGCAAGTGACTTACCCTCTCTGAACTCCAGCCGCTGCCTCTATATACAGAGGGGCAGACTCTCAGATTCCACAAATGTTTATTGCTTATCTATTGTATGGCAGGCCCTATGCAAGGCCCTGGGGAGACTCCAGGGAATAAGATCATGGGGGTGCTTACATCCCAAAGAGGTCAGGGCACCTAGAACAGGTGGGCCAGCAGTCATGAAGTGGTTCACTTTTGCTAAGGCCCCCAAGAGACCTGAAAGGGCCCTGTGATGGAGAGCAAGGCCTCGGGACGGGCCTGAGTGACAGGTGGTCAGGGGTCTGAGGAGGTAGCCTTTGAACTGCTGCCCAAACCTGAGAACAAGGGACACGAGTCTCTGGCACAGGGGCTAACCAGGGTAAAGGCCTCATGGAGAGAAGGGGTGAGCACGGTTGGCTGTAAGTAGGGGGGTCCTGAAGGGCTGTGGGGAAGCTGAGGAGGGGAGGACTGGGGGCCTAGTTGTGACCTAACCCTGGGAAGGTTCTAAGTGGCCTAACAAGCCTACACTTTGCCATGTGTCTCTGTGTCCTTGGCTGGTGATATCCCAGCCAGTCTGCATGACTATAAAATTGGACATCCTCTGATGGCAATGGCCCTGCTCAAAGGACAAGATGGTACCACACAGCGGGAGGAGGCCATTCCCTCACTTGTCACCAGGCTTTGCCCCAAAGGCTCAGGGCTCGGCCCATACTCGGCCCAGCAGGGCCCCACCCTGGTTAGCTATTAATGAGCAGAGTCATGGGGCCCCCTGGGGTGAGAAGCCTTGAGTCTCTGGCCCCACATCCCAGCAGCCTCCGGTTTGGCCAGACCTCTGACACTTCCTTGTTTTGTGGCACTTAGCTTCCCTCGGCCTCAGTTTACTCTCCAGGAAAAAGGCTCAAACCCCTTTCCACCCTGGCTCTGCCCACTCTGGCCTCCACTGATCGGTTCAACTCCCACCACTCCTGCTGCTTTCTGAATAGTCCAGGCTGAGCCAGGCACCAGGGCCTTTGCACCGATTGCCTCCTGTACCAGAACATTCCTCGCTCGAACAAGTAGCTGGGCCTCTGCCATGCCACCTCCTTGGAGAGGCTCCGTGATCACTCTGTTTAACACTGAAGTGGCTGTTGTTGAGTCTCCTGTGGTGTGCATGCAAGGATTCCATTTCCCTCTTCAACCAAGGTTTCCTCTGCCTGGCACTGTCCTCGGTGCTGGGGACAGAACAGAGGACAGAGCAAGCAGCCCCTGCCTGCCCTTCTCGGAGGGCATGTGCTAGGGGAGGAGACAGACAAGACGGAGAGGGGTGGGGCTGGTAGCCAGGGGCAGTGAGGCAGAACTGTAGCAGGGCAGAAGCCTGGGAGGAATTCCCTCCCTCCCTCCAGTGTGCCTGGGAAGAAGGTCACAGGTTTCTTTCTTTGCTCCGTTCTTGGCACCCTGAACATAGTGAGAGTCTGGGGTTGCTGTCGATGTGAATGGGGGTCATTGCAGGAGCTCATGCTGACCCAGGAGCTCCTGGTGTGGACCCACAGAGTGCTGTGATGGGAGCTTGAGGTTGAGCCTGGGCACAAAGCACCTGTTGGAGAAATGGCTCCTCATGGGGGTGGTGAACCCGCCGGAAGGAAGGGCTTCCAGGCCACTGAGGGACTGGGAATGTCATCCTGAGGACTCCGGCACCATGAATCACAGAGGACAAGGCCATTGGAAGGCAGGAGACCGAGTGAAGCTTCAGTGAGCCAGGGGCTGGCCTGGGTGAGGTGAGGGGTGGGGGTGACACACTGAGAGCTGAACAGTCCCTGCCACTCACACCTCTGCTGAATGGCCTTGACCCTAGGCACTAGCTAGTAGACCACAAGTCCCACGATGGGCCAGAACACAGGACAGAAGCCCCTATGCTCCCGGAAAGGATTAACCACCACCATTATGTATAAAATAAAGATCTGATATCTGAAGGGTCCTGGGAGTGCCCAGGGGAGACTCAGTGGGTGAAGGGAGTAGGTAGAGCTGAAGGGGCACTGAAAGGCCTGAAGGAGTGGGTTTAGGAGCTCAAGGGAGCTCAGGATGTCAGTATCAACACAAGAAACTCAAGCTGCTGGGGGGCGGGGGGAGGTGCACAGAAAGGAACAGAAGAGCAGTATGAACTCAAGGCCGGAGCAGTTAGCCACACTCCTCACTTCACAGACCCAAACCTGCAGCCCAGAGATGTCAATTCTTCTCGCCAGGGTCACACAGCCAAGCCACAAGGGTGTGAGTCCCCTCAGGTCTCCTACACCCGCTTGTCACAGGTGGACTTGCAGCCTGTTTGTCAGAGGTTGGTCAGATTAGTCAGTTCACAGAGCAGGCTAGCACCAAGTGGGAGATTGGTGTTAAACTGTCAAGGATGAGGCAGTGGGAGATGACGGGCCTCTTGTTCTCTCCTGGGGCTGCCAGCCTATAGAGGAGCTGCCTTCAGATGTTAGTCTCGTCTGTCAGGCGAAAGGCTCTCCCCATCTGTGAGGAGAGACTGACCAGAGCAAACTTTCAGGTGAGGGTATGATAACCCTTCCCACCTCTGTGAGTGCCCAGAGGGTGCTGGAGCCTACAAGAGGGCAGGCCTGGAGCTCTCAGAGCTGTGTGGGCCCTCGGCTCTGGGTTGGTTCCCTGCCTTGAAGTCTCCTAGAGATACCAGGAGCCCTTAAGAACTGGTAAGGGCGGGGACTCCAGGAAGGGAGGAGAGTGTCCTGAGAGACCCTTTCCTGCTAACCCCCATCAGAAGCTGCCCTGTGGTGAGCATGAGGCATTCTGGATGTCAGCTGTGCTCTGAAGACACACCCTGCACTAGCTACCAGCAGCTTCCTCAGAGCAGATGGCATGTCTGCATCCTGGCATGGGAAGTCAAGAAGGCTGGGTACCCTCCCTGCTTGGACTTAATTTGTTGTAGGCAAGTGGCCTAGCCTTTTGGAAGCCTGGATGATATCTGGACCCCTGCAGATAGCTGGCATCGACCTTCCTCAGAGCTTTCTGACTTTGGTAGGTGAGGAGTTCCCAGCTACACCAAGTTTTCTGCTCTAAAGCTAGCTTCCCAACAGAGCAGAGCCCCGCTGAGACACTCGGGCGAGCCTGAGGTGGTGTTTTGTGTGATGCATGTCTCATTGACCTGGGACAGAGAAGCTGTTAAGTCTCATTTCCAAATGCGTCCATTTTGAAAATGAATAACCTTAGGCCAGGGAAACATGAACCCTACCCTTGGTGCCCTCCTCTTACCACAAATCCAGGCTGACCCCTAGGGGCAGGGGCTGGCTGCTTTGAGGACATCTGTCAGTGTCTGTCCTCACATCCCCTATTGGGGCCCAGTGTGGGACACTTTCTGTATGCCTGGCCCCTAAGCTGTGTCTTAAGGACACCGTGAAGACCCTAAAGGGATCTCAGTTCTTCTTGTGGAAGACACGTGAAAGAGAAAGCAAGAGAATTTTTGAGGAGCTGGGAATCCTGGGAGGGAGAATCTCTGTCTGCCTGGAGACCAGGGGGCTCCCTGGAGGAGGAGGCACCAAGGCAGATCTGGGAGCCTCAGCTTCAGGGTCTGGTCTCGGTGTCTTCCTGGGCCCCAGTGAGGCAGGAGTCACATTAGGCACTTCACAGATAAGAAAACAAAGGCTCAGCAAGCTGAAGCGATAGGGCCAGGACAGAGTCTATCCCCAGCCCCAGCACTACCGTCCCGGGGCCCAGGGGGCAACACTGCTCACATCCCTGGCCTCTCAAGGAGGCCCAGGTTTTCCTCTGGCTGAGCCTCCTCAGCGCCCACTTTCACTTCCCAAAATGCAGACTTATTTTCAGTCCTGCTGACTTCCTTTGTCACCGAGGACTGGGCGACGAAGACAGCAGAGTGTTGGCCTTTCCCAATGCCCTCTTGCACCACCCAGAACTGTGGGTCTGCACTCTCCGCTGCCTTCTCATGGGTGTCCATCCCTGCTGCTGCTAAGCTTCTCTGGCCCGGGCCACAAGCTGCTTAGAGTTGATCCCTGCCCATCCGGAGCCACTGGGCCAGGCAGGACTGTGGGAGGCTGTGCCTGGGGTCTAGGGTCTGCTTTACTGTATCCTGGACTTGTGACTTCATGTAAATCCGCCCCGCCCCCGCACCCCGAACCTCCAGTTCCTTGTGTGAGAGGAGACTCAACAGTCCTCCTCCAGCTGATAGGAGACCCTCAGGATTCGGTGGAGCTGAGCAACATGGAGTTACCAACTGATTCAAAGACTTTTGTTCTCAAGAAGCTAAAATTCTTTGGGGTGTGTGAGTTGAGGAAACCAGGATGAATATGTCAACTAAATAAGATTTTAGAAAGCAATGTGGAATCTTCCAGAAAGATTTGTATGATGCAGAGGGAAGGGGACCCAGAGCCTGGTGCATTCTAGGCAGGCGCTGCTCTGCTGAGCCCCGCCTCCCACCCCAGGCTTGCCATCTTAAATGCGGAAGTCAGGGAGGCCTCCTGAGCAGATGATAGTGGCTGACTGACATGCAGGTATGACAGAGCACTGGCCTTGCAGCCGCCTAGGGAAGATCGTGCCAAGCAGAGGATGCCATGGGCAAGTGCCTCGAGGCAGGAGAGCCACAGAGCTGGGCTGTGATGCAGGCTATGAGGGTGAGAGGCTGGGGGATGAAGGCCATGCCGGGCAGGAGGCCAGAGCATGAAAGCCCCAAGGACTGAGGGGCAGGGGTAACTTTATTCTGAGGAAGGTAGGGAGACACAGGGGACTTTGGAGCAGGGAGCTGGCCGTGTGATTCATTTTAGAGGTCTCCAGGATATAGTGAGTCACTGTGGGGCCAGCTGGGGGTCAGAAGAGACAAGAGGGGCAGAAGCTACTGTCCTGGGGCTTCAAACAGAGGTAGCAGACAGTCAAAAGCATTTGTGGGTGGATCTGCTGTCAAGGCAGGGTCAAGTATGAATGAGGCTTCAGCCAAGGGACAGGCGACCTTAGCTATGCTCACCGACCTGGGAAGCTCTAGTTGGGATTAGGGGTTCAGGTGTAAACACATCTTGCCAAGAAGCCCAACAGCCTCTGAGTCAACAGGGTGGGGGTGGGGTGACAAGTGAGTCTGGAGGTGAGGGGAGAGGACCGTGCCTTTGCCAAGACTTTGGACTTCCATCTTAGCCTCTTGTGGGCTGGTAGTCCCAGCAGCACCCCTCTCATATATATATATATATCATACACATACTGCTGTGGAGTCCTGACCGGCCTCAAGCTTCCATACTGTCTCTGCCTCCTGTGCTGAGGTTGCAGGCAGGCACCGGCACTGGGTTAGCCAGACTGTGTCCAGACCTTTCCAAACCAATGATTTCAAATGACTCTGGCCCAGAGTACAAACCACTTACCTAGCCAGGTCTCAGCCTCCCCTCCCTCTGGCCTTCCGCTCCTTGTGCCAACCACACAGTCCCTTTTCCCTTACCCAGGCTGGACTTGGATGTGTCTATTCCCAACTCAGTGGTCCCAGATGTAACATATCCTTTTACTTCAGCTGTTCCTCCATCTGCAAGAAGGACTTAGTCCCCTTGATTATAAAAGAGGGTCTGTATGTTCCCCTCAGGGATTCCTGGCTGCCCGATCTTCTCTGCTTCTTTCTTACCTGGTGAGATCTGGGGAAAAGTGCCTGATATCCCCTCCCAGCAGTCACACCTGCCTTTCAGGACCTGGGTGAGCTACGGCGAGCCCCTCCCCTGCTCTGATCTTGCTTCCATAACTCATGTATATTGGGTGATCTGCTCCCTTAGAGCCTGGCAAGCACCTGCCCCTAAAAGGCACATGGCGTGACTGACAAGCAGGACCAGCTGAGGCCAGCCAGGAAGAGGAGCTCTGCCTGCACTTCTCCAGGTCCTGGGCCTCCCTTGCCTCACTGGCAGGTGGCCACCCCTCTCTGGGCCAACACTTCTGTGCCCCTTAGCGCCTGGACCATTTAGAGCCAGGTGGTCATAGGAGCCACAATGGGTGCCACTTTTGCTGCTGACAGTCACAGCCTAAGGATCACAGGCTTCCACACTGGTGAGCTGGCTTAGTCAAATGTCTTGGTTCACACGTGGAAGGCTCCAAAAACATACTGCAGTCCAGGATGGCTTTGAACCTGGGATCCTCCTTCCTCAGCCTCTGGGGTGCTGGGATCCTGGGTATGTGCCACCTCATCCAAGGAACACCGGATTCTTTGAAGTGCCTTTCCCACTCAAGTCTAGTGGGCCCAGGGGCATGAGGTCAAGAGCTGACAGTCCTCGGCCGGGGTGTAGGATGAAGAAGCTGTTGCTCCTGTTTCTGGCTGGGTGGGCAGGGTAGTGCCTGAGTGTGGCTGTCTCTGGCTACTTCCTGCTCTAAGTCCTGTGTCCTGATGACAGGCTGGCCCAGATTTCTTGTCTCACAGATGAGGAAACAGGCCAAGAGTGAAAGAGACCCGAGCAAGACATACATCTAGTGAGTGGCAGGGCGGGGCTCAAACCCAGCAGCCTGTCTCCATCTGCTCCCCAGACCTTGAGGGCATTTCCTGTGAGGGCCTCGGTGGGATGTAATCTGAAGCCAGGGGCCCTTGGGTCAAAGGCAAAGACCTTCCTTAGCTCCCAGAAGTCAAGAATGGGACCTGGCTGCCAATGTTCATCTGTTCCCCCGCCCCGTGCCTCATTTTCCACCCTTGTCAACGGGACTTCCCCGCCCGAGGCCCTGCACATCCCTGCTGTGGCCTGCTGTGTGGTTTTCTTCCTACCAGTGTACCCCAAAACAGAGTCGATGTGTGTGTGTCCTGCAGTCCCAGGACTCTGTCAAGCCCCAAGACGTGCCAGGAGGCTCCGAGAGAGAGTAGAGGGGTGGGAGCCTTCGCAGAAAACATCCTGCCCCTCGCGGCCCTACCTTCTGAAGGAGCCTATCCCTCTTTGCTCCCTGAAGTGTGGGGATACAGTGGATTCTCAAAGGCCTTTCCTCGACCCCAAGGCCAGCTCTCCTCTGCCCTCTGCACAGGTACTGAAAGGGAGCGCTTGGTGAGCAGAGGTGACCCTGCATGGCCTCCAAAGGTCAGGAGGTCATCCATCCACTGGCTCACCACCAGCTGCTTGCTGATCGCCTGCCCAGTGCTGACACTGGGGACATGGATGGGACCAGGCAGAGTCAGAACTCACAGCGAGGGATCATCAACCCAGATGTCGTGGGAAGGCTCGGGTGGCTGGGGCCTGGGGCTCTGTTGAGAGTGAGCTGTGGGGAGTCTGGGGCCTTGTGCAGGCAGTGGTGAGGAGGCTGAGAGCTGTGAGCGTGAGTCTCGGGAGACAGTTAGACGGATCCGAGGGGGGAGTGCTTGTGCAAAGACCCTAAGGTCGGAGGGAGCTGAGAAATTCCAGCAAACAAAGGAGGGTCAGCAGATCTGAAACCTTCAGGGATAGCAGAGGTGAGCCAATCTAACTTTGCTGGATCAGTAAAGGGGTTTCCAGACCAAGAAGGAAGGGGCCTTGGCAACCTTCCAAATGTCTCATGGCACAGATAGAGAAACTGTGACTCTGTTGGGCTAGGGAAATGGACAGGTTGAGAATAAGTCTGGAGGAGACCCAGGATTAGCTCCTAGCTTCTCGACTGCCCAGTCCTTTCTGCCCCGGGAGTGCCCGAGAAGAGGGAGACAGCTGGCGTTAGTCAAGTACCTGCCTGAGCCAGGGTCCTGGATGAACACACGTCACTGATGGGTCCCTGGGTCCAAGACCAAGGTCTATCCCTAGGAATTTCTTCCACAAAGAGGGCAAGAGGGACCTAGGGAAGTTATTTGGCTACTACCATCTCCAGCCTTACCATACCGTCTCATCCCAGGCCGCTGTGGCAAGTAGAAATGACAGTCTGTGGATGTACAGTCAAAGGCAAGAAGGGGTGACAAACGTAGCCATAGCCTCCTGATTCCCACTGTAGGGCTCTACTTAGGTCACACATGATCCAGGTTATAGCCATCTGGCAAAGTAGTGAGTGAGTGGTCCTCCCTGCTGTCTAACTGAAATCTGCCTAGCTGCTAAGCTTCCATCTTCCTTGCTGGGGATGTGGGGAAGCACTGGGATGCACTTCATAGTGACTGACTCTCCATCTGGGAGGCGAATTGTGAGGTGGGAGGCTCAGAGAGACCTCCCAGCGCCAGCCTGGAGCAAGGTTGTGGGTGTGTGGGGTGGTGGGGCGGTGAAGGCAGCTCTCCAGGGATGATGTCCTTCCGGACAGCCCAAGGACAAACACTTCCTGAGAGGCAACTGTCCAGGGGCCCGGCAGCAGCAAGCTCCAGCAGAGAGCCCCAGGCCTCAGTTCCCCTGTGGTCTCCAGTGTTCCAGCCCACAAAACCTGTTTCAGAGCTGGGGTAAAATGCAGGAAGAAGCCGCTAAGCTTCTTCCCATCAGGGAGGAGGCCGTCTGCTGCCCTGGACTGTGCAGACTCAGGGAGGAAGCCCACCTGAACCAGATTCCTTTTTTAAAATCATGCTGAGGGCTGGAATTCGGGGCCTTGCTACATCTGAAGTCCTGGACCTAACACTGGCAGCTTTGTCTCAGGGGACCGTCACTTTTCTCCGGAACCAAGAACGTGTGTGTTTAGTACTGCCTGAGAAGGCCGGGGTCACGGTGAGGTTGGCATAATTTGTTGAGGGCCTACTGTGTGTCAGACATTCTACCACGTGCTTTCCCCATTCCACTTTAAGAGTCAGGTTTGGCTGCTCAGTTAAGGTCATACAGTTGGCCAAGGGGGTGCAGGGCTTGAGTTCAGGAGGCTGGCTGCAGAGCCCTCACTCAATATTTTTTTTTGTTTTTGTTTTTTTTTTTTTTTTTTTTTTGGTTTTTCGAGACAGGGTTTCTCTGTGTAGCTTTGCGCCTTTCCTGGAACTCACCTGGTAGCACAGGCTGGCCTCGAACTCACAGAGATCCGCCTGGCTCTGCCTCCCGAGTGCTGGGATTAAAGGCGTGCGCCACCACCGCCCGGCGCCTCACTCAATATTTTGATGCATAGGTGAATGACAGGCTTCGGAGGGTTTCAAGGGAGAGCACTGGCTGAGGGGGAGGGTGGTTGGATCTAGGACTTAGATTTTCTGTCAACTGTCTGTTCTCTCTGGGCCTCAGCTTCCCCTCTTCCGAGATGGAGAAGTTGGACAAGATGACCTCAAGCCGGGGGCTAGGCCAGCTTTGATTTCCTCCTCGATCCCAGGAGATCTGAAGTGGAAGAAGTCCTTGGCTAACTAGAGAGCTGACCAGCTAACCTATCTCACAAGACCTTGGGGTGGGGGTATGACCTCAGACTGCATGTCTTGTTCGTAAGCCACTCCGTGGACACCTGTTTATTAGCAGGCAGGGAACTCAAGAAAAGACACCGCAATGAGGAAGGCAGGCCCTGAGCACAAGCCCCACTGGGTGCTTCTCGCTGTGAAGGAGATTGGCTGGGTGCCTGGTGCCTGGAGGCCGGAAGTACTTCATCCTTCCTGGGGGGCGGGCATGAAAGCATAACAGATACAGGGAGAGGCACACCGGGTCCTGAAGGATGCACAGGAGTCCTCTAGGAAGCGTAGTCCCAGTGAGGGGAGCAGCCTATACAAACCACAGTCAGGGGAACAGCCTATACACTGTGTAGCCAACTCAGTAAGGTAATGAAAGGCCCTGAATGCCAAGGAGTCTGGACTTGGTCCTGGTGTTGTGGACTACAACAGAGGTTGTATTTGAGAAAGAGACTCTGGGGGCTGGAGTGGAGGGAAAACTGTTTAGTCACATAGGACAGGCCCCTGGGCTTCGTGGCTCCGAGACAGGGCTCTTCAGGCAGCAAGAAAGCCAGCCCCAAGGGATGGAGGGATATAAAAAGGGCTTCAGTATGGCTGAGCCTAGGGTGCATCAGCAATCACTTGAAGCTGGGAGGTCTTCTTTTTCTTTTTCTTTTTCAAGACAGGGTTTCTCTGTGTAGCTTTGCACCTGTCCTGGAACTCACTTGGTAGCCCAGGCTGGCCTCAAACTCACAGAGATCCGCCTGCCTCTGCCTCCCGAGTGCTGGGATTAAAGGCGTGCGCCACCGCCGCCCGGCCGAGCTGGGAGTTTTTCATTGGCCAAGCTCAGGTCCATCTTGCCTTAGCTGCACCTGTGGGGAAGACGGGAAAGGAAGCATTTCTCAGGGGACATGGGATGCCGTGCAGGGCAGGGGGAAGAGTGGCAGGTCACTGTGCACAGAGGTGCTGCTGTGTGGTTGGAGGACAGTCCTTGTCCAGCTCTCACCTTGTACCTCTGAGGCCAAGGCGTGACTGAAATGGGTTCCTCAAGGAATCAGGCCTGGAAGCAAGGCCTAAGCCAAGGGCACAAAGTCTGGGGAGATGGTGTGAGTCCAGTGATTAGGGGACCTTGGAGTATACGGAGGTGTCCTGCTCAGAAGGAGCCCAGCAGGCCCATGGACTGGTTAAGGAGAGTGGATGGAGGTGAAGGCCACATCCCAACAACCTCCTGGCTGTCCCCTTCAAGTCTCCAAGTGTGGGGAAACAGTGGCTCATGGCTCAACCACTTCCCATGGCTCTCTATAGCCCAGAGGTTCTCAACCTGTGGGTCATGACTCCTTTGGTCGAATATCAGATATCCTGCGTATCAGATATTTACATTACAATTCATAACAGTTACAAAATTACAGCTATGAAGTAACAACGAAATAACTTTATGGCTGGGGGGTCACCACAACATGAGGAACTGTATTAAAGGTTCTCGGCCTTAGGAAGGTTGAGAACCACTGCCATAGCCCATTCAAAAGCCATGACCCCATTCCAAGTCATAACCTGTCTCAGTGGCACCGTTTCTGTCTACTTCCCTGTCAGAAACCCAAGGCCCCCGCTCCTTCCACCCATCCCCAAGGGACCAGGAGGTCATCTCTACTTTGAGCACACAGACTTTTCTCTCCCCTCCCTTCCCTTTGTTTCCCCTCCATTCCTTTGCCCTGTCCCTTCCTTCTCCTCCTCCTTCTTCTCCCCCACCCCTTTCTGGGACAGAGTCTCTTTCTGAAGCCCAGGCTGGCCTCAAACTCATGGCACTCCTCCTGAGAGCCAGCATCACGTGATGTGCCACCAGGCTGGCATGGAGCTCTTTGGGGCCATTTGTTCCACACCCCTCAGCCAACCACGCCAAATAAACTTGGGCTTTGAAGCCAGGCAGACCTGGGTTTGAATTCTCCTGCAGCCTGCTTGGCTGTGTGATGTTCTGCACAGCATTTAGTCTCCCCAAGATGGCACTTTCTGATGACATAAAGTTCCGGCAGGCCCTCGGCAGATCTCAGTATTTGTTCAATCACACCCATCCTACCTGAATTGACTCAGGCAGGCAGGGACCCAGCTCCCCCATGCCTGGCACACAGCGGGGGATGTGGAGGGAGAGGCTCACCAGGCAATTTTTCCGTGCCAAGCAGACCCATGCTCCCCACCTCGGACCTTTGTGGGTGAGGCAGGGGGAGCCCTAGGGCACTACCCCATTCTGTGACGCTGACCTGACATGCCGCTAGGTGCCGGAGTCCAGCATCAATAAATTACTGGTGAGTTCAGGTGACGGGACAGATCCAGTGTCAGCTTCCTTTGTGTCCCATAGGAAGCCTCCAGGCCCCCTTCCTTAGCCTCCCCCACTGAGGGCTCCATCTGTCACCTTGATGGCACACCCATCTGCCCCATGTTGGGATGGCATCTCACAAAGCTTCTGCCAAGCCGGCACTGGCTCCATCCTACAGATGAGGAAACTGAGGCCGCATGAAGGGGAGTGACTCACCGGCCTCACTTCTCCATTGCATCAGAAGTGTCCATTACAAGACATGTGCACTGTGTGTACACACACTTAGGGTTTCCTTACGGCTTCATTCCCTCCTGGGAGCTTGAGACAAAGTGCTCATCGTGACGCTCAGGCTGGCCTCAAACTCAGGGTTGTCCTACGTGGGCATCCCAAGTGCCGGGGTTACAAGTGTGTGTCACCCTACTGGCTGGCTTCATTCATTTCTTCACCATTGTGAACATTACAAATTACCGTAGACAGGACTGAGTCCCTGTTCTTCTGGAACACACATCCCAATGGGTGAGATGCCTCCAAGTGGGAAGGCAGACCAAGCAGGCCAGGGGATGGAGTGCCTGGGGACTTTTCAAAAGGGCAGAGGGGGCTCCTCCAGGGAAGTGATATTTCAATGAAACCCCTGAATGATAGTTTTAGTATTGCCTTAAGCTTTCACTTCTGGAAAGGTAGGTAGCTGTTGGACCCAGGGGACTATGAAAGTGGGCGGAGCTTGTACACCTGACTGTGTACCCACAGACAGTGCAGCCCAGGTCACTGCAGAAGTGGAGACCTAACTGCCCTTCTCCTGTTCCTCGCCCTGGGGACTTCCATCTTACTGGCCCATGGATTTCCCAGGCATTTTCATCTCAGATCTCCCGCCCGACTGATGGCCTTTGAGTTTGAAATCTCAATCTACTAGTCTCAGCCTGGGGATGTACCTTAGTAAGCCGAGTGTTTGCCTAGCATGCATATTGTTCTGGGTTTGATCCCCAGCACCCCATAAACTAGATGTGGTGGCACACACCTATCATCCTAGCAATTGGAAAGTGGAGTCGGGAAGAAGTTCAAGGTCATCCTCAGATACACAGTGAGTTTGAGGCCAGCTTGAGATCTCTGTGTCTAAATAAAAGGGGGGGGGGGTCAGCTTAATGTCAAGAAAGCTGAGCAGTGTCCAGCTCACTTACTACTGATTTTCCACACCCCGTGACTGTTTAACACACAGAAGATGCTAGAACAAATGTCCGAATGAAGGGTCGGTGGACATAATAATAGCAGGAGCAACTTCTCATTTGCACACAGCCCTGTGAGCTGGGGACTATCATCAATATCCCCATTTTACTTCCTTTCAAAACTGAGCCTACAGACAAGGGACTTACGTCACCAAGAGCAATGTTAGGAGAACGACAAATGTTGCTGGTGCGACAAGAACAGGGTGGTACTAAACACTGTAGATCTCAGTCTGACTTCATTCATTCATTCTTTTATGCATGCATGCATCCAATAATTATTTATTAATCCACAACCCTTATCCTGGGTAGAGGGTTCAGAGTCAACACTCTGAAAAGCCAGTGGTCCATTAGTGACCAGAAATACTTGAGTCAACTGTGGGGTGAGAAGCCCAGGTGGCTCGGCAAACTGGCGGGGAGATACTAAGCTGGAGGTGGCTTGATAGAGTGGTGCCAGGCCTGGTACTAGCTACTCCAGCCCCTGTTGCGGGTGGGCCTTTGTCCGAGCCTGACTCACTTGGCTCATACCCCAAGCCAGGAGCTTCCCAGGACAGCCTTATGGGCCACATGACCACTGTCTATATATATATACCTGCAGTCCTGAACCCAGTAGAGCTCAATGGCAGGCAGGTGATCCAGGCTAGACAAAGCTAGGTGTTCTGTGGACCAGCTTCTTTCCTCTTTTTGATTCAGTTTATCTGTCTACTACGCTCAGTGACCTCATGCATTGCTAGCACTACTGGAAGGGGCTGTTAAGCCTGGGGTTTGGACATCTGGACAAACAGTTAAAACAAACAAACAAACAAACTACAAACAAAGAAACCAAAAAACCCAGGGCAGGGGCTGAAGAGATGGCTCAGAGGTTAAGAGCCCTTGCTGCTCTTGCAGAGAATGTGAGTTCAGTTCCCAGCACACACATGGAGGCTTACACCCTTCTGTAACTCCAGTTCCAGGGGATCTAGTACCCTCTTCTGGCCTCTTGCAGGCATTACATGGACCCAGTACACATGCATACATACATCCATACAGGCAAACCTCTCATATACATAAAATAAAAATAAATGCACCTTAAAACAATGACAGGGCATTTCACTAGTCTTTGACTCACGGGCAACTTCTTTTGTCTCCTTGACAGGTATCTGGAAGGGGAGGAAGAGAGGAGTAGTTGCCCCAGGGCCATGGATGTGGGGAGAGGCTCCCACCTTTCATTCTCTGGGACAGGATGCCATTGACAGGAATAGGCCAAAGGTCCAGGGATCTGTTTCTACAGCAGTAGGGACAGGCATGGGTGGCAGAAGGCCATCCTCATCCCAGGACTCAGCCATCTCCTGCCTCTTCACAGCATCTCTTGGGGCAAGAGGCTGGATGTACCTGGTGTTGGGGAGCTGGCCCTGTGGAGAAGCCCAGGCTTCTGACTTTGGAGCCTTGGAGCTACCTTCCTCCCTCACTTCCTTTGTACCTCGGTATCTAACTAGCTCCTATGGATCTAGGATACAATCCAAAGACTCCCCCCTGGACCTCAATACTCCTGCCTTCTTCTGGGCACAGATGCACACACCTTTAATCCCAGCACTCAGAAGGCAGTGGTAGAAGCAGAGGTGGGTGGATCTCTGTGAGTTCGAGACCAGCCTAGTCCAATAGCAAGTTCCAGACCAGCCAGGACTATACAGTGAAAGACAAACGAGACTCCTGCTTTCCAACCCCTCTCTGCTCACCAATTGCGGCTTCTAAAAGATGGGATTTCTTTCCTCAAAGAGCTTTAGGGAAATGTTTTGGGTTTTGCTTGGTTGATTGTCTTTTGAGACAGGGTCTCTCTATGTAGCAATGGCTGTCCTGGAACTCTGTTGTTGTTTTTTTAAATAATTTATCTTTATTTTATATGCATTGGTGTTTTGCCTACATGTATCTGTGTGGAAGTGTCAGATCTTGGAGTTACAGACAGTCGTGAACTGCCTTATGGGTGCTGGGAATTGAACCCAGGTCCTCTGGAAGAGCAGTCAGTGCTCTTAACCACTGAGCCATCTCTCCAGCTTCTGGAACTCTGTTTTTTTTTTTTTTTTGTTGTTGTTGTTGTTTTGTTTGTTTGTTTTTTGTTTTTAAGACAGGGTCTCTCGCCGGGTGGTGGTGGTGGTGCATGCCTTTAATCCGGGCACTTAGGAGGCAGAGCCAGGCGGATCTCTGTGATAGGCACCAAAACTACATACACAGAGAAATCCTGTCTCGAAAAACCAAAAAAAAAAAAAAAAAAAAAAAGAAAAGAAAAGAAAAGAAAAAAAAGAGACAGGGTCTCTCTCTACATAGCCCTGGCTGTCCTAGAACTCATTTGGTAGGCCAGGCTGGCCTCAAACTCATAGAGATACATCTGTCTCTGCCTCCCAAGTGCTGGGATTAAAAGTACTATGTCTGGTTTTAAAAAATTAAAATTACACTTATATATCTATTTTGGGGAGGGCAGTAAGACAAGCCATGTGGAGAGCAGAGGACAAACTGCAGGAATTGGTTCTCTCTGTCGACCATGTGGGTCCTGGGGATCGAACTCAAGTCATCTGGATTAGTGGCAAGTACATTTACCAGCTTGCTGAACTATCTTGCTGGCCCCACCTCACTGTAGGGCTTTTGCCTCTGCTGTTCCCTCTTCCTGGAAGGCTCTTTGCTCAGATCTTAGCATGGCTGGCTCCAGGGCACCTGCCATTTAAGGCACCTCTCCAAGCCTACCTCCTCAGAGGGGCCTGCCTAACCCCTAAGAATAGCAGTCACTTCCTGCATTATTTACTTCCATAGTACGCTGTTTCCATCATGGGCCCTTTCCTGCAATTTCAATGACTGACAGCTAGTTTGCTTGAAGGCCATTCACCCCACCCATTGAGGAGTTTCAGGAGAGTAGGACCTTGAGAAGCCCATGTTCCCACCAATGTTTGCTGAATGAATGAAACACCAAAAAATCAGTAAAGCCTGAACTGATTTTTTTATTTTAATTTCCCATCTTTAATACTTTGTGGCCCCCATGCAGAAGAAGGCATTTATTGGGCACTTTATATAGCAGACACCCTCTTGAGTATTTCTATACATGGCACACTGCCTGTCCCACAGATGATAAAGTTGAGGTCACCCAGCAAAGGTGGAAGCTGTCCGGAAGAACCTGGGAGCATGGAGCATGCTAATGCAAGTCTCAATGCATTCAATCCCAAGTCTGTTTGACTCTGCACAAAGCTCACCAGACCTACTAGACCTCAGTTCAGGTCTGACAATCAGGTATTTAGGATCTGGAAAGCAGGCAAAGACCTAGACCGGTAGAGAGGGGGTCTGGCTTAGTGATTATTCAGGTGGGTTCAGATGAGGACCCCACCACCTACAGGACTCCCTACTCAGTGATCATGAGCACCGCCAGGCAGAGCACTTTGGCTCTCAGAAAGGGAGCCAGCTGGAGGAATGCCTGCATACTGGGAAATTCAGGCAAAAGCCCCCAGACCTCGGGGATGGTCATCTTTGGCCAGAACGTCTCCTCTTCATCCCTGGTGGAGTCCAAGCTATCCTGAAGCTCACTATGCTATGGAAACTGGCCTTGAACTCAATCTTTCTGCCTCCTTTACCACCACACCCAGCTCCCACTGGCCACCTCTTTATAGTGGGTATGGCGGCACAGATCCAGAAAGAGATCTTGGGGAGAAGAGGAAAAGTGAGTGTGGAGTTGTTGGTGTATATAAAGTAACATGGAAATGTAAATTATCTAAAAATAATCGATGTGACATGCAGAGAGGTTGGAACTTGGAAGACCCCTTAGGTTCTTCCAGCATCTATTGGCACCTACTGTGTGCCAGCTGCTGTACCAGGGCCGGAAATTCAAGGATGAGTCAGATAGGGCCCTGAGCATCTGGGTCCTCTGATTGGAGGGGTGGGAGGAGTGAGCTGGAGCTCCCACCTGAGAGAGGAAGGCCTGTCTGTGTGTGAAACAGTATGGGTGCCAGGCAGAATTAAGCAGAAACCCACTCCCCATTCCTCCTTCCTCATGACCTTGAGCAGATTAGGCCCAACTCGCCACTCCCCAGAACCTTCTGGAAGACGGGGATGCCCTTCACAGCTGCCAGGGTCTGGCACCCAATAGTCCCAACGACTCGGGTACGAATGAGTACCTAGTAGTTCTCAGGCAGAAAATGATCCTGTTCTGGGACTCAACTCTTGAGTGATAATATGCTTGTAAGAGTGGCCCGGGGACATGGGGGTGGCCCCCAGGGGACAGCAGAAAGGATAGTGCGGTAATTTCTTACACCCTGATAAGAAGGAAGGCAGAAATCCTGGCGAATTGGCCTGAACCTTTTATTTATGCTTGTAATTTCATGGGGGAGGGAAGAAGTTCTATACTGGTCAGATCTGCTCAGGTAGGAGGGGATGTGGAGTCGCTTAAGTTCATTCACCAAAGGATTCTAGGCCAAGGTGCACCGGGGAAGGTCAGGCTTGCCAGCATGGGTTTGTGGGTGTGTCAAGGTCTTCAGAGGCGCAGTGAGGTTGGCACTAGTGAGACCACGGGACAAGGTGACTTCTGTAGGGCCTGGGGCTGCCCACCCCCACCTCCATTAAGGCAATGGCGGCCAATCTTTGGGTAATTCAGATGAGGCGGAAAGAGAGGAAGTTCGGGGGCCCGAAGGCTGGAGGCTTGGGGTTCCCCAGCGGGAACAGTCCGGTTCTGGCCCCCTGCTGACACTGACACCAGAGAGGTCAGGCCAATTCCGGAAGGGAGAGAGGGAGGGAGAAGAGCCTGCCCTCATACCGCCCGGATTGGGCTACCTCGGCTAGGACGACCCAACCCAGGAGGCCGGGGACGCGGGTCGCTGGGCTAGGGTCTGTGCCCTACTCCCCGCGGGACAGCCAGCCCGTCCCGGCAGAGCGCGGCCTTCTAGCTGTGGGCTGGGGCAGCCGGATGGAACGCGGTCCCTAGCTGGGTACTGCGCGCCTGCGGCTGCTGCCCTACCGGCCGCTGCCGGTGCGGCGGCCCCCGCGCCCCCAGGGGCCGGGCCGGGCGGGGCTGGGCTGGGCGCGCGGGCGCGGGAGGGAGGGGGGCGGGCGGCGGCGCAGGCTGCGCCGCTCTAACAGGTGGGATCCCGCGGCGTGGTGGAGGCGGGCGCGGGAGGAGGAGGAGGAGGAAGAGCAGCGGCAGCGGGAGCCGGAGCCGGAGCAGGAGCAGGATGAGCCGCGCAAGCTGACAGCCACCGCTGCCGCCCGCGCCCAGGCTCGGTCTCGCTCCCCGCGCCCGGGGCCGCTCCCCGCCTCCCGCCTCCCCTGGCCGCCCGCGGGGCGGCCCGCCCCCTCTGCACCTCCGGGCCCGGAGCTGCCTCCATCGCTCCTGCATCCCGGCCGGGGGGAGGAGGAGGCGGAGCAGGAGGCGAGCCGGAGCCGCCGCCGCCAACGCCGCCGCCGCCGCCCGAGCAGGACAGAGCGCGCCGCAGCCCCGCGCGTCCGGCCGCCGCCCGCGCCCATCCAGCAGCCGCGCCGAAGCCACACCGCGGGACAACCCGGGCTGCGGCGCGCCCCTGCCCAGCCCGGCCCGGCCCAGCCCAGTCCCAGCACCGGGCGGCCCGGTGGCCGGCCCGCCCCCGAGGGCGCCGGGCGCGGCGAGAGGATGCCGAAGCCGACGCTGCTGCTGCGCGGGGGCTGGGAGCGCGAGCGCAGCCCCGGGGACTCGGAGCTGGGCCGCCAGTTCCGGGACTGGTGCCTGCGCACCTACGGCGACTCGGCCAAAACCAAGACAGTGACACGCAGCAAATACCAGCGGATCGCCGAGGTCCTGCAGGGCGGCGGCGGGACCGGCGCGGGCAGCGGCCCGGCGGCCGGCGAGAAAGGCAAGTTCCAGTTCTGGGTGCGCTCCAAGGGCTTCCGCCTGGGCAGCGGCCGGGAACCCAAGATGGGCCAAGTGGTGTATGTGCCGGTCAAGACGGGCTCGGTGAGTGCGCGCGCGGCGGCTGCGGGCCAGTCCCACGGCAGGGCTCGGGGAGGGCGGGGGCGGGGTGGGGGTGTGGATGTGTGTCCGAATGGTGTGTTCTTGGGGTTGTCGGTGTGTCTAGCCCACCCGGGGCGCGCGCGTCCCTGCTCACCAGCCCTCCCTGGCCCGCCTGGGCAGCGCTCCGGGTTTGGGGTGTCCCTGCCCCCCTCTGCGCCGCTGCCCGGGCCGTGGCCGTGACGGGCGGGCTGTCCCGGGCTGCTCACCCCAGCGTGTTCTGTCCTCCCGTCCCCTCCCCCCAGCCCCCCCGCCAGCAGGCGGCTGCTCCGGAGCTCCAGCCTCCCCCCTCCCGCCCCGGGGCCGCCTGTCCCGGGCGCCTCGCGCTCCCGCCCCCGGGCCGGCTGGGCGGTGTGTGTGGTGTGTGTGTGTGTATGTGTGTGTGTGTGTATGTGTGTGTGTGTAAGGTGGTGCTGCGGGGGTGGGGAGGCAGGGGCAGCGGCGGGACGGGTAGTCCTCTGGGCCTCCAAGCACCAGGGGAGGGGGCCAGCCCTGGCACTGTCGCCCCGACCCCACCCGGCGCTGGCCCGGGGAGGGGCAGCCGGAGCCGCAGCCTGGCGCAGGAGCAGCCTCCCAAGGGTGGGTGGGGCGTCCCCGCCGCCCCCCGGGCCCCGCGCCCCCCCCACCACGGGACAGGGGCGGCATGACCTATCCATCCCCTCCCCTCCCCCGTCCCCCGAGCCGGCCCGGGTGGCTCTGGGGAGGGGGCGGGTAACCGCAGCCCCGGGGAAGGAGGAGGCCGGTGGCCGGGCGGGGGCGTCCCCTCCGGCCCGGGGCGCCCTGGAGAGGGCGTGCGGCTTGGGCCCCGCGGCTCCCCCCGCCGGGACCTCATTGTTCTGCAGAGGGTGGGGGCTGGGGGGGGGCGGCTGCTCTCGGGGCGCTGCTGAGCTTTGAACTTTCCGTCGCCCAGACCTTCGGGTAGTCTGTTCTGTCCCCGGCCCAACCCGGCCGGGCCAGCCTAGCTTTCCTCCCCGCCGCCCCTCCCTGGCCTCGCCCGGCCGGAGCGCTAGAGCCCGGCCGCCCCGCGCCGGCCTCCCTCCTCCCTGCTCCCCCGCTCCCCCCTCCGCGCTCCTCCCCCGTCCGGCGCGCCCGCCCCGCGCTCAGCCCTGTCCCCGGCCGGAGCGGGCTCTTCACACACAATTGATTCGGTCGTTACGAAAAGTGCACTTGTCCCCTCCCCCTCCCCCTCCGGCGGCCGCCCGGGCCGGGCCCGCGGGGTGAGGGGACCGCGAGGGAGGGAGGCGGGAGGCAGGGAGCGGAGCCCGAGGCGCCTCCCCCCCGCGCCCAGGGGACGGGGCTGCAGGCCGCGGGGAGTGGGAGCCGCGAGCGCGGAGGGCGGGCGGCCCATCTGCGAGGAGCGCTGATAACCGCGCCGCTGCCGCTGAGGCCGCCAGCAGCCCATCTGCGCCGCTGCCGCCTCCGGCCGGACGGGGAACAGGGGGCAGGGCCGAGGGGCGCGCCCACCGGCTTCCCGGAGCGGGAGGCTGAGCCACGTCCCTGCGGCGCGGGTCACAGAGCCCCCAGCGCAAATGGGCACTCGCCCCCAAACGCAGGGAGTCTGGGTCATTGTCCCCTGCTCCGATGGGCCAAGGATCCTCCCTCAAACCAAATCACTGTCCGTTTGCCCTTACGGGGCAGGTAAGCTGTCACCTCCCACAAGCAGGCTAGGTCAGCCCTTCCCACCCTGCCAGTTTGGGACTTCCACTTGGTTCTCCCCATCCTGAGCAAACCCTCCCTCCTCCAGGTGGTTTTTCCCAGGGCAGCCATCCACTAGTCGGCTAGTTAGATCCGTGCCTTCAGCCTTCAGGGCTTCCCAGGTCAGCCCCCACCTCATCTTTCTCCTGGCTACCCTTCCCAGCAGCGTGGAGTCTTGCCCCAACTCCTTTTTAGGTAAGATTCCCCAGTCCACCCACTACTATTGGAGTTCAGGGGCGATGCTCCCACACCTGGCAGCTGGTTTACTGGCTCTCTGTGGGTCACCCACTGCCCTAGGGAGTGGGAATCATGAGGCAGTTTGTCCATCCTTTTATTCCACACAGCTGTCACGGCAGAACACCCCTTCCCATCCACCAGCAGAAGCTGGTGCTAGGCTTGGGCTCTGGTCCTGCCTGAGCTAGCTCACTAGCTGGCTGCTTCAGCTCTTTCAGCTCACTCTGCCTGTCTTGCCTGCCTTTTACAGCAGGGACCTGACAAGCCTCCACCCTGGCTCTAGACCAATAATAAACCTTCCCCAGGGGACCACCTGCCCGGGAGGCAAAGAAACAGGACCCAGGCCTCCCTGCCCAGGCTGCCGAGAGGATGGCAAACACAACAGGCGTGCCCTCCTGTGACAGCCTGCCCCTCCAGTTCCCCGTGCCTGCTTGCCTGGCCTGCTTGTCCCCAGAGAACCTGTTAGTTACCTGCCACATGCCTAGCCAACCAGAGCCAGCCACTGGAGATGTCCAGAGTGCTGCCACCCCATCTCCAAGTATCTTCCTGGGGTGCCGTTATCATTTTTTCCATTTCTATTTTCCTTTTCGCTGATCTGAGGAGCAGACCCTGCTGGGGATTCCGAGGCAGCCATGGCCTCTTCCTAGGAGGGCCTAAATGGGACATTTTTTGAAAGATGTAAAGGTCATCCTTCTGCCTTTACTGATGCACACACACATACACGTGCACATGCATACACACACACACACACACACACACACACACACACACACACACACACACACGGCAGACATGCACCTGGAAATTAAAGTTGTCGTTGCTTCTGGTGTCAGTGGGAAAGATTCAGTAGTTTGTCTTGGGTGGGTTCTTGTGAAGGTCATTGGGCCATAAACCTTTGTCTAGGACTTTTATTTGGTGTCTCCAGGCCTCGAGGTAGGCCCTGGGCCATTGAGATGAGCACTGGGCTTTGGAGTGGGTGAGTGACTTCTCCTGGGACACCCTGCTAGCAAGGAAGACAGGTGTGGCTGACAAAGTGATAGTCTGCCGAGGCTGGAGAGCGGGGGAGGGCAGGTAGGAAATGTCAGAGACGTGAGGAGCCAGAGATAAGCGGGGTGGCTTCAGTGGGCCGAGAGTGACCATCATGTGGGTCCTCTCTCTTCTCACGCCACCCCAGGCCTGCTTTCTTCCCCCTATAGTTCTATGAAGATCTGCGGTCAGGGCCCTTTCCCAGTTTCCAGGCCAGCCTCAGGTCGATGATCTGACACTTGTCCTGTCCCATCTGGCCCTGAGCTTTTCTGGGTGTGTGTGACAAAGGCTTAATCTGTCCGGACGGGCCAGGGCAAAGAGGAGGGCGCAGGGAATTACACTCAGCAGGGCCTCCTGCAGCTGGGGCCCATGTGGGGGTGGGGCTTGGCGGGGGAGGGAAACCTAGCTTCGGGGAGGCAGGCTGGTCTCAGTGTGCAGGTTGTCACAGGAAGTCAAAGGTGCAGGCAGAAGACAGAGAGGGCGGAGTCCCTCACTGGTGCTCACAGGGACGAGATCTTTTATGATAAGAGCCAGCCAGGGCCTCTGGCTGGGCAAAGCCTGGTTAGTTAGGCTTTATTATTTCTTGTGTTTGGCCTGCTTTGGCCACATTGGGTGGCTAAGCAGGGGAAGTGAACCCCTTGGAGGGAAGACCCTCTGATTCTGTTCCAGCCACATAGTGAGCCCACCCCTCTCCTTTTCCCCTGGCCTCTGAGTGGGACTGTCTCTGGGACCTAGGAAGGCCACAGATCAGGCTGGGTCAGGACCCTGAGCCAGTTGTCAATCCCTAGGTCAAGAGAACCCCAAGGCTCTTTGGAGAGAAGTGGTCTCAGACCAACAGTACCATCTTCCAGTACACAAACTGCGGCCCCGGGGAGAGGCAGCGCCACTGTGAGGGCTAGCACTGGGGCATAGGTCTCTGAGCTCCACCATGGTCTCTCCTGGGCCTAGCACATGCTTCGGATCCCACCAGGAGAGCCATATTCCTCCAGGGTCCCCTGTGTGATCGCCCAACTCCACTGTCAGCACGAGGCTTCTGCGAGCTGGACCCCAGGTGTTGCGCTGGCCAAATTGACTAATGGTGGTCTTTTCCCAGTTTGCAGATGACGTTCATTTAGTGGAAAGCGTTTTCACAGTCTGAAGTCTTCCTCCCCAGAGCTTTTTGTGTAAACCTTTGGCACCTGCGGCCACTGGTCTGGGCGGGAAAGGGCCTCTGGTGATGCAGGGTAACACTGTAACAGGCTTTGACTGAGTAACAGGCTTCTGCCTTCGGGGGAATGCCTTCCTCAGGATTCTCCTTGCTTTTCTTCAGACTGTCAACCACAACACCTATTTTTCTCTCTGCCTCTCTCTCCTTTTTTCTTCCTCCACCTTTCTTTCTTTTTTTTTTTTTTAATTTTAGATAGGGTCTCATTATGTAGACCCCGACTGGCCTGTGTAGACCAGGCTGGTCTCAAACCTGGTAGAGATCATGGGATTAAGGCAAGCACTCATGGCGCGTCTGTTCCTCAGTAGGCTAGTATGTGCCTGTCACTGGCCTGAGACGCCACTTCAGCTTGTGGGAATCTCACAGCAGCGTAGAGGCCAACATGCTATTACCATCACCTGTCAGATAGGTAAACTGAGGCTTAGGGAACGTAAAAAATTTCCCTAGACCACACTACTGAGTGGGCAGGCCCTGGGCTTGGGTACTGCTTCATACGCATTTCTGTTCTGGCTCTAAGGTATACTGCAACCTAATCTAATCTGAATGTCTAAGCCCTTCGTGATAGGTTTTCAGTCCCTTACATTTCAGTCTGGATTTGTTTAGGAGAACCTCCCAGTCAAGATGTCTGGAATTGTAGATTGGTGCCATGTAAGATGTCTGGGGTTTTTCTGGAGCACAACAGGGTAGACATGGGTGAGGAAGGCCTCTGTTGTCCTGGGTCTCAGGGGACTTTGGGAAGAGAGTTGACCGTGGTGTCTGGGGCAGGCCCCATTTAGATTGCTCAGGAGTGGCAAAGGAAGGAAAGCCTTTTCATTAATTAAGCCCTCCATAATTTGGGTAACAGGGTCCTGGAGCCTTGGGGAGGTATTTTAGAGCTGAGTGTCATTTGGATCTGAGTGTCCGGGCTGTGGCTTTCTGAGTCCTCTTTGGCTCTGGGTCACTCCACTGGGGTGGGGACAGCATGTACTCTTCTTCCTTCCCTAAGTAGCCTGCCCTCTCCTTTGTGCCCCAGATGGGCTACCTTCCTGTCTAGAAGGCCAGGAAATACTACTGGGAACACTGGTGGGTGGGTGGGTGAGAAGGAGTTGGGGCAGGGAAGCCTGTGGCTAGGGCCCTCTAGAGACAAAAGTTGATGGCGTCAGACCAACCTTAGCTTCTCCAAGCCAGCTCTTACTTTAGAGGTTGTACCACGGATGACGGAGTCCACACGAGTGTGAAGCCATGGGGTAAAAACACGTGTGCACAGTGTGTGTGTGCATACATGCTCAAGTCAGCCATGTGGGTATGCCTATCTGTGTTGGCTGAGAATGGTGGTGGGAATGTGTGCCTGGGCACCGGTGTGTGCAGGTGGAGGGAGGCAGCATGCTTGTGATGTATGTGGTTGTGAGCGTCTGTGTCTGTGTTGGCAGCTGTGGGAACACCTGGGGTGCTGTGCCGGCAGACCATGGTGAGACTGTGTGTGAGGATCTGATAGAAAGCCCTGGCTGGCTGGTGGTGTGCTGTTCATGGGGTGCTCTTCATCACAGCTAGGTCAGCCCAAGGGGACACCCTGACTCTGGTGTTCCTCTTGGCCAGCTGAAGCTGAGTTAGAGAAAAGTGAGTGGAAGATGGGGCCTTGTCCCCATGCTGGAAACTAAAATATTTCCTTGACAGCCTCTCCCATCCCCAGGTCCAAAGTCTAGTCCCCAGGGCAGGATGGATCGTACTGGAAGAGAGGGTTCTGAATCTGAAGTAAGGTCGGGCCCCATGAATCTCAGCTCCACTTTGGTGGCAGGTAGCCTGCCTGGAATCTTCAAGCCTCTGTTTCCTTGCCTGGAAAACAGTCAAAGGATGCCGAACCTGGACAACCTGGAGACAGCAGTGTTCTCCTTGAGGGTGGTGGTTAAGGAAGGCGCCCAAGGTCACCCTGCTAGTGTAAAAACCAGGTCTGGCCCCTGAGCACTAGAGCAGGCAGAGGCGTGGGAGGAGGCTGGGTGGCAGCCTGCTGTGGCCACTGGCTTGTTAGAGTAAAAACTGCCCTTATGACATGGGGTGGGACTCAGGCTTTCCAGCCACAGGGCCATGGATGGGTTTGCATCCCTGTTCCAACCTCTCTTAGGACACTCCTGTGAAGTTCACGTCCCAAGGCACACAGCAAGTGTTAGAAAAAGTTACCTGCTAGGTGAGCTTGCTGAGCTTTGCTCTCCTCCCGAAAACGGCCATGGTGATGAAACTGTCATGGACGTTGAGTGGGACCCAGCCCGGGCCCTGGGACTCATAGGCAGCTGCAGGGACTCGCTTCCTTAAGATTGTGCCTGAGGCATCTCTGTGCTGCTGTGTCATCAGGGGCCGGGGAACTTGGCGGGAACCGAGTACCCCTCTGTACCCGGTACCCCTCTTTGCTGCTGCTGGGAAGGCTGGCAGGGAGAGGAGGTTTAACCCCAGCCTGGTGGGCCCTGTTGAATGCCCAGCCCACCACCTGCTAATCCCTTAGGCCAAGGTCTGAGCAGGTCTCTCAGTCACCCAAGCCCCTAACCCTGTGCCAGTTAATTAATCTTCCCCCTAAAACATGGGACTAGAGAGGTCAGAAGCCCTTCCTGGGTTCCCCAGTAAGCAGGGCTCAGACGCCAGAGCTCTGTCTGGCTTTCTCTGCAGAGTGTCCTCAGCCTCCGCCCACCCCAGGCTCACAGAGCCTTTGCCTGAGGGCCATTCTGAGGTTTCCCAGACCTCCATCAGCCCTTCCACCTGCTGGCCCAGCCTGGGGAGGCAGATGCCACCCTCCTTCCCTCCCTCCCTCCCCCTTCCCTCTCCCCTCCTCCTGGTCCTGATCAGCTGCAGCTGCAGGCCTGGCCTGGGCAACTCCAGGGGCTGGGGAGTCTGGAGGGAAGCTGCTTGGCCCTCGGGACAGGGTCACCAGCTCCTCCATCTTCGTGCCTCTTGGCCACCCTGGGACATGTAACTCCTCTGCTACAGACAGGAAAAGTGAGACAGTGCACAGGGAATTCACTCGGGGTCCAGCAGAATCCCAGAGCTGAGCAAACATCTGGTTGTAAAAGCCAAGCCCCCCCACTTGCTTCTTGTTGTCAAGCCTCTCCTCCCTGTCTAGTCCCTCCGTCCTGCCTTTCCGAGCCACATCTAGGAGGTGTTTTACCTCTTTCTTCTTATCTTTGTCTCCTTACCCAGCCAGCTCACTTGAAAATCCTGATTCTGTCTTCAGCATCTCAAACCCCACCACGTCTATGCCTCCTTCAGCTGTGACCAGCCCCGGCTAGCGTGGCGGGGCATCAGCCTCCTACTGGTTCCCAAATCCACTCTGGCCAGAGGATCCCTTCTTCGTCCATACAACCAGAGGGAGAATTTTTGAAAAGCAAGCCAGGTTCCGTCCTTCTGCCCAGAGCCCTCCAGGACTTTACCTGATTCCTGGATGTAGTGGCACACACCTGTAATGTGACCCTCGGCACTCAGGTAGAGGACAGCTTGGGCACAGCTGGGACAATACCGTGAGACTCAGCTCAGAAACCAAACACAAGATCCCACCTCACTCAAGGCAGGGGTGGATGTCCCCGAGCCCCCCGTGAGAGCTGGCCAGCTGCCTGCTGCCTTTGAGCCTGCCGCCTGCTGTCTGTACAGCCGTCCACTCATCCATCTGGCCACACCCTACCGGTTTCTGCTATTTTGCAAGTACAGTAGGCCCCAGGGCCCTTGCACTGGCTTACCCCATCATCTCCCTTCACCCCAGTTTTCTGTGCGGCTGGCTGGCTCTGTCTCCTTGAAATCTTTGCTAAATATCACCTCTTCAGAGAGATCGCCCTGAGGTCTCTGGGATGCTGTCCCCACCTCTCTCTTTCCTGTCACCCTTGGGTGACTTGGTAGACAGTACTGCTTCAGTGTTTTCCCTCAAGGTGGCAGCTTCAGTAGGGCTCTGCCTGTTTGTTTACTTTACATCCCAGAGGCCTGGAGTAGCCCCTGCCCCTCTGGGTTCCCTGCAGGGAAGGTTACACAGATGTTCCCCTCTGAGTCAGACTCCAGGAACTCTCTTCCAGCCCTGCACCCCAGGGCCCCAGAGCCCTAAGCACAGACACAGCCTTCAACCCACGGGGGCCTGGGAAGTCCTCAGAGAACTGACCTTTGACCTGGGCCTTAAGGTGCCCAAAACATCTTTCATGAGTGTAGAAATAAAGAGGTTGTAACTGAGGCAAGGTGGATGCAGTTGGTGAGGCCTTTGCAGGATGGAATCGGGCTGGCTTTCCCTGTGGCTGAAGATGGCCACTGAGTTAGTCTGTTGAGAACAGAATGGCTTCAGAATCCCGAGGACTGTGCTGGGGAACCTGGATGGGGCTAGTTGGAGAAGGATCCGGAAAAGTGCTATACCTGCAGGGTAGTTGAGTAAGGGTTGAGGTTAGGTTGGTTTAGAAGGAGCCTTGGAGTCATGGGGTTATTATGGGCTCTAGAGAAGGAGAAAGGGGTTCAGTCAGAGAAACAGCCATGGGAGGTTGTAGGAGACTCTCAACAACCTCTGCTCTCTCTCTCTGGAGACTCTCCTTATAGGAGCTGGGACAGCAGCTGGGGTAGGGCGATATGAGATGGAAAGAGAGGCATCCAGGAAGCCAGGAGATGTGTGGAGGCACTGGCGGATCTGGATGAAACTGTAGGTGGCAGGGGGCACGTGGGGGGGCAGCAGGGGTGTGTGGTGGGGTGACACGGATGTGGGAGGGGTGGGGGGGGTTGGCAAGGGTGTGGGGGTGGCAGGGATGGGGGGTGACAGGGGTGTGTGGGGGTGGCAGTGGCGTGTATGGGGGGTGACGGGTGTGTGGGTGGGTGGCAGGGGTATGGGTGGGTAACAGGGGTGTGTGTGGGGGTGGCAGGGGTGTATGTGGGAGCGGCAGAGGTGTGGGGGAGTGGTATGTGTGTGTGTGTGTGGGGGGGGGGTCTTGAGCAAACTCTGGTAAGTAGAATCTAAGAAGTGTCCGCAAGCCCTAGGGTGGCTGAGGGAGGCCAACAGGGAACCCTAGTGACTCAAGCCTCAGTGGCCAGCTCAGGAGCTGCCATGTGCACAGGAACCCTGGGCTGCCTGGAACTTTCCTGCTGGGTTGGGACCAGTCATTTCTTGCTCCTGGAAGGCCTCTGCTTGGGTGGATGACTCAGCATTTCTCAGCATCTGAGGACTGAGCGAATGTTCTAGCAGACATGGAGCCTTCCCTCCTCAGGCCAGGCCTAATGGAGTGTGAGGGGTGGACAAGAACACATGAGGTCCAGGGCCTCATCTCAGGTCCGTCCATCCGTCCGTCCGTCTGTCCGTCCGTCCGTCCGTGGACCGGCCCCTAGCTTCCCAGTCTTGCATGGTCCTCAGCCACCTTGAGAGGTTGTTTTATGACCCCATTCTACAGGTTAGCAAACCAAGGCTGGGTGCCCAGCTAGGTAGCCACTAGCAACTTCTGTTTCATCAGAAGAATGGGTCTGATGGCAGTTCTTCAGGGTTGATGGGGAAATTAAGGAAAGAATTGAGTTAAATGTATTACATAGTGGGGTTGACATTCTCATGGGGATGTGAAGAGGTCCGCACAGACACTCAGTACTCAGGACTAGGCTAGAGCAGTTACAGGGAAGACCAAAGGACAACAGGACCAATGGCAGATATGCCTTTAGAGCCCCAGTGCCTGTTCTGGTTCTGGCCCTCTGTGCTGATAAAATCTGTACCCTGTGGGTTGGGCATGAAGCTCAGTTTGCTAGGCTGGTTAGAGTAGGGGCTGTTGCTCCATCTCAGGCACCTGGGGGAGGGGGAGGGCTCCTGCAAAGATGCCAGAGTCAGGCCGATGTCAGCCTCTGGTGAGATCCTCTTTGGGATAGCAAGAAGGCTGGAGGGGAGAAGTAGCACCCGGAGCTCAGTCAGTGGCTTGAGGGACTTGGAGCTTCTCCAGAACTCTGAGTTGAGAGGCCTGGGGGAGTGGGGGATTATCGGTGGTTTTGTTTTGGTGATGGTGTTAGAACCCAGGGCCTGTGCATGCTGTACCCTCAAGCCCTTTAGGTTGATGCTGAGGCTCTCTGCAAGTATATGGAGCAGTGGGGAGTTGGAGGCGGGGGACTGGTCTGAGGCAGGGAGCTCTGCCTTGAAATCTTGAACACATCCCCTTTCTAATCCCTAGTTTCTTCCTTTATTACATGGAACGATAGGACTGGCAGTGTAGCTCAGTGGTTGTGATCTTTCTTAGCATGAACAAGGTCCTAGGTTCCATCCCCAGCACCACAAAATATTTATTCATGTGTATGTATGTGTACCTGCATGAGTTTATATGCACCATATGCATGCAGGTGCCCATGGGGACCAGAGAGTGTTGAATCCTTCCAAGTTGGAGTTGTAGGTGTTTGTGAGCTGCATCACGTGGGTGAGAACTGAACCCAGGTCCTTTGTAAAACCAATAAGTATTCTTAAACACTGAGACATCACTTCAGCCCCAACCACAAAGTAAGTTTAAGGAATATAAATAAAATGGAGTAGAAAACGCTCTGGATTCCATCCATCCTCTTGCAGGCTCTAGGCCACTGTGTAGGGCTTCTACCCCAGGGTGATGGCCCCGTCCTCACTAACAGTGAGCTGCTGTCAGGGCTTTGATGGAATGAATGGCCATTGAACCACAGGAGCAGCAGGGCTGCCTGCGGACCTTTGAGTTCAGTGGCCTGGCCTCTGGTTGAGCTCTCAACTAGCGCTCACTCAAGGACCTTGAGAAAGTCCCTGCCTCCTTTCAAGCCAGTTTTCCTTCTGTGAGCCCGATGGTCTTGCCTGTGTTGAAGCTGTGGGGAGTAGGAGAGGCTCCCAGCAAAGTGCTCAGCCCAGAAATCCAGAGGTTTGCTGCTGCACCTGGCCTGTAGTCAACAGCAGCTGCAGGGGACTCTGGGATCGAGGGTCAAAGAAGCAGTGGGCTAGGGTTAGGAGAGAGAGCGAGGGGGAGTGGGCACAGAGACACAGGCATGGCAGGAAGGAGGCTTCCAGGAAGAGGACATCAGCCTCCAGGATTGGTTGGGACCTGGTCCTCAGTCACTGAGTCATGGGAGGTGAGCCCATTGGGAGGGTGGCTTTCAGGAGGCAGGAGGAAGAACCCAGCCAGGCTGCCCATTAAGAGCTGTGTATATCCCAGGTGTGGCGGCACACGAACTTAATCCTGGCACTCGAGAGGCAGAGGCCGGCAAATCTCTGAGTTCAAGGCCAGCCTAGACTACGTAATGAGTTCCAGGATAGCCAGGGCTTCACAGAGAAATCCTGTCTGGAAACAAACCCCCCTCCCCCCAACACACACACAAAAGAGCTGTGTGTGTGTCCCCTGGGATCTGGGGGCTCTGGATTCAAATCCTTGTTCCCTTACTGACTATGAAACTTTAGAAACAACTTCAGGTCTCCATTTCCACATCTGTAAAATGGAAGAGTGATAATGTTAAGGCTCTCTTGGGGTATAGGGGTGATTAGGGGTACACTGGGTCAGTGCCCCCTGCATACCTCCAGAGTGAAAACAGTGACCCGCAATGGCACAGCCTCTGTTTGGTGACTACCTGAGAAGTACCAGGTCCTGTGCCAGAGACCTTCGGTGTGCTGGGCCTTGTGTGGCTGGCCACTTGTCTTTCCTCACACACAGAGTCAGGCTCAGAGAAGCTGAGTCCATGTGTCAAGGCTTCACAGTTGTAAGAGACAGAGTGGTCACCGGGAGCCACATGACGAAGTCTGACTTTGGCTCCCCACATTGCCCATCCTTTTGGCAGCTGGACTGAAACCCAGGGGACTTTGTAGGGGTGCTATATAGGCTTGGATAGTGGCTCTTGCAAGGATGAGCAGGGTAGTGTGGATCCATATGGCAAAATGCTAACTCTGGGCCACGCTGTTGTTCCATATCAGCCCAGTGGGAGGGCCTGGTGGCAGCTCTGAGGGGTCGAGGCCCTGTCCTTTATGGTGGCAGAAGTTTCTGTTCGGCCACCCTGCTGCTACAGCTCCAACAGACCAGTATGGTCTGGATGGCATCGGAGCGCTGAGGGTGAGGAGAAGGTGCCATGGGGTCAGGGCGGGATCCGGGAAGCTGCTGTGAGCCAGTGATTCTGGGATTGGGGAAGGAGGGGCCGGGGCCTCCCGGGAGAGCTAGGACCCAGTGGGCAAAGGTGCTTGGGACAGGCTTGCTTACAGGGACTGTGTGTGTGTGTGTGTGTGTGTGTGTGTGTGTGTGTGTGTGTGTGTGTATGGTTTAAGGCAACAGTAACTCAGCAGCAACCCCCAGTGGCCAGCTCCTGCCCCTGCCCCAAGCTTCCCAGTCCTTGAGTGAACAGCTTTGTCCTTCCACTGGACTCTGGAGCTAGGCTGCCAAGTTTAGATCCTGAGCCCACCATCTATGTGCGGTGTGACGTGGGCAACCTGTTGAATTTCTCTGTTTCAGTTTCTACATCTGAACAGTGTGGGCTAATGTATACGGTCTGCGTCAGGGAGAATGGAGGGCTTCAAATCGGGCGTGTGGTTGAGGTCGCCGCGTCACCACCGCCATTGCTGCCGCCACCGCTGCCGCCGCCACTGCTTGGCATTACTGTTGTGCATGCATAGCTGTTCACACTTCATGTGCAAGTTTAAATGTCTGCTGAGAACCCTTCTGTGGTCCCAAAGCTCAGTTTGGTGCCCGCCCCCCAACACTGGGAAAGAGGCAAGGGGAGAGGTCAGCCTGAGGTCAGCCCCGTAGCTCCAGATCTTGCAGCAGTAGGCTTCTGTTTGGAGGGGCTTCCTGGTTGCTGGTGGGTCCCAGGGCCTCCTTGCTTCATCCAGGGCTTGTGGACAGATCCTCTGCCCCCTAGACAAGGTGATGATGGGTACGGGAGGGGATAGGACCAAAGGAACATCTGTGACCAGGCTCCAGTGATAGGGTGCATGGCCTTCTCTGCCCCTTGTTAACCCTGCACTCCTTAGAAAACCTCCTGTGAAGGGAGGTGGCACCAGGTTGCTGTGGGGAGCCCGGGCAATGCCTCAGGTATGATGGAGGGCTGGGTTGCTCACTGAGGACCTGGCTGGCAGGCCCCTGCCCTCAGGAGGAATGCTGCTGCCTTTTGTGGATCCCAGCCCGGTGAAGAAGCCCACTGAAGTGCTCTTGAGTGGCTGGGCAGCTGTGGGGGAGTAACGAACCAGTCCAGTCCTCGGTTTCCTCCTCTGTCTAGCAGACCTGGTGACAGACGTTTATGTGCACAGCTGTCTGGTGCAGGCAAGGGCTTCTGGCCCAGGCCCTGCCTCATGGCTCTGCGTTCAGCAGCAGTTGCAGTTGTTGTAAAGTATGAAGACTAACGTGGAAGCCACCAATGAGGGGCACAGGGCTGCTGGGCGTGGTGGCCCCTACCCATGAATCCAGTACTTGGGAGGTGAGTTCGAGGCAGTCTGAGTAGATTTCAGGGTGCTGTCTTAAAACACACTCTCCAAACATCCAATACAGAGCTCAGAAGGGCTAGGCCACCCAGTCACCACCAGGCAGCAAGCCCTGCTCATTCATTCCGCCAGAGCATGGGAGTGAGGAGTGGGCACAGCACAGACTTGACCTCCTCCCTCCAACATGAAGGCGAGAGGCTGGGGAGCTAGGCAGCCATCCTTATCCGGATGGTGTCCGCTCTGTTGAACTCTGGGGACACTTCTGTAAACAATCTCCAGCGCCCACCGGCTGCTCCATCTGGAGCCTCCCTTTTCTGGGAAGTAGAACTCTGAGGTGCAAGGAATGAAGGGCCTGTCCTAGCACCTCCTCCTGATCCTTGTCACTTCCCTGCAGCAGCACTCACTGCCCTTTCTCTGTCCTCTTCACCATCAGTCACTGTGTATTCATCTAGCTACTTAGAGGGGCCTCCTGGGATGTAGCCTTGAGCCCCACAGGTTATAGGTCTGCCCTGGCAGAGTTCAGGATACTCTGTGGTAAATAGATGCTACGTAGTTCCAGTGGTGGTGCTAATGGAATGGCAACTGGTGCTGGTGATGATGGTACAGTGATGGTGATGGGATGATGGTGGTGATGGCAGTGGTGGAAGTGGTGAGGTGGTAGTTAGGCTGCTGGTGGTGTTATTAATGGTGGTACTGGTGGTGGTGGTGGTGGTGGTAATGATGTTGTAGTGGTGATGCTGATGCTGATGGTGATGGTGGTGTTGGTGGTGGTTGTGATAAGATGTTGGTGATGGTGGTGATGGGGTGGTGATTATGATGATAGTGGTGATGATGGTAACGGTGATGACGGTGGTGGTGGTAGTGACGGATGAGATGGTTGTGGTGGTGGTGATAATGGTGATGATGCTGGTGGTGATAGTGGTGACGATGGAGGTGGTGATGTGGTGGTGCTGGTCATGAGGTGGTTGCTATGATGCTGGTGATGGTGGTTGTGATGATGGGGGTAATGATGATGGTGATGATAATGGACTGGTGGGTTCTAACCATAACGATGGTGGGGATGGTAATGACGATGATGGTGGCGATGGCAGGATGATAGGAGTGTGTCAGCTCACAGTTCAGTGAGTACTCGTGGAGTGACCTAAGTGCTTCCTATGTATTTGCACATTGGCTTCTGCACCAACACTGCATGGCATGGAGCTCTTACACAGCTTGCCAAGGCCCCTGTGAGCCGGATGTGAGCTCAGGCAGGCTGCTTGACCAGCAGCCACTTCAGCCATGGCTGCTTGCCAGTTGTAGCACATGGCCACCTCCCCTGACTCCTCAGATCTCTTTCTTGCTTCCTGGGACCAGCACAGGAGGAAAGGGCCTGAGTCTGACTCGCCCAGGCAGGGTTTGTGCTGTTTGGCTTCTCCACAGCACCTTGTCTGAGAGAGTAGAGCCATCCTCCGAGGGGCCACTTGAAAGTTAAGGAGTTTCCCTTTCCACAGGCGATGGCTTCTCAGGAGGGGATCTCACATCCTAACTCAGGAGGCGGAAAGAGAAGATTCTGTTGTTTACCCACTTCTGGGATCTGGAGTGGGCGTGGCTGGCCGAGGCTAGGGGCTCTGGAAGGACCACTACCCACCTTGCTGATGACTTTACACAGGCCCTCTGCTCTCTGTGCTTACAAATCCAAGCTGATCCCATGAAGGTGAGAGGAAGGGACAAGTCTAGAGGCAGAAGGCTAGGACGCAAAAGCAGCTTTGATGCTTCCTGGGTGTCCCAAGTCACACCCCATTCCCAGCCTGGGCCTCAGTTATGCTCACTTGTCCAAGCATTTGCAGTGTGCCTGCTCTGTACCCGGGTGCTATACAGTGGAAATGCAGAGGGCAATCGCTCGGGGCCAACAAGACGGCTCAGCAGGTGAAGATGCTTGCTGCCCAAAGCCAGCAGCCTGAGCCTGATCTCTGGGACTCCCGTGGTGTATGGAGGGAACTGACTCCTGGGAGTTGTCCTCTCACCCTCCTGTGTGCACCCGAGCACGTGTGCCTCACTCAGTATCTAAGTGAGTGTAATAAAAATGAAAAAAGAAAGAAAATCCGTGCCGTCAGAGAACTGTCCCACGGTGGGGCTGATACTGCACGGTAAACAAGGAGAGTGCCTGCCTGGCTTGTCGGGCTGGCAAATGCCAGAGAGGGTAGAGCAGAGGGGATTTTTTTTTTTTTTTTTTTTTTTTTTTTTTTTTTTTTTTGGTTTTTCGAGACAGGGTTTCTCTGTGTAGCTTTGCGCCTTTCCTGGGACTCACTTGGTAGCCCAGGCTGGCCTCGAACTCACAGAGATCCTCCTGGCTCTGCCTCCCGAGTGCTGGGATTAAAGGCGTGCGCCACCACCGCCCGGCTGAGCAGAGGGGATTTTAAAGAGTGTCGGGGAAGGCTTCTCATAATGACAGCTGAGCAAGGCCCTGGTAGATGCTGCAAAGTAAGCTATGCAGGGGTAAGGAAGAGTAAGCACAAGGGCCCTGAGGCAGGGGTGTGTCTGTGAGTTTGAGGAACAGTGAGGAAATCATAGTCCTTAACTCCTGCCACCTTTGGAGAGCAAAAGACCAGCTGTTTGTTTATATTTGTTTGTTTATTTATTTATTTACGGAGACAGTGTCTCACACTGAAGCCCTGGCTGTCGTGGAACTCACTCTGTAGACCAGGCTGGCCTTAAACTCACAAAGATCTGCCTGCCTCTTTCTCCCAAATGCTGGGATTAAAGGCATGTGTCACTATGCCTGTCCAAAAGATCAGCTTTTACCTCTCAGGACTCTGAAAGGTATCAGAACAAAATAATTTATTAGCCTTTATAGCGTGCATTCCTGGATGGAGCTGGGCAAAGGGGGAGGGGAGATCTTGCTGGCTGCTTCTTCAACTCTTTGAGTAGGTTTTATGACCTGTAGTGACTCTGAAGAGGGAGTATTATCATCTTGACTCCTTACTGGAGTGGGTGACTCTTTCCTACCTGGCCCTGGATTAGAATTATGGGTCTGCCACTTTTCAGCATGACTTTAGGCAAATTCTTCTCTGGGCATCGGTGTCCTCAATGAAGACAGGATGCCTGTAGATCAGAGTGGCAATGGGATTGCAGAGAATCCTCCAGAAGTCGTGTAAGAGCCCAGCCTGGGCCCTAGCAGCAGGGTATGCTCAGTCAATGTTTAATTTTTTTTTGTTTGTTTGTTTTTTGAGACAGGGTTTCTCTGTGTAGCTTTGCGCCTTTTCCTGGAACTCACTTGGTAGCCCAGGCTGGCCTCGAACTCACAGAGATCCGCCTGGCTCTGCCTCCCGAGTGCTGGGATTAAAGGCGTGCGCCACCAACGCCCGGCTCAGTCAATGTTTAAAACTAGAGGCTGGCCAGGTGTAGTGGTGCACACCTTTAAGCCCAGCATATGGGAGGCAGAGGCAGGTGGATTTCTGTGAGTTAGAGGCCAGCTTTGTCTACTACAGAGCAAGTTCCAGGACAGCCAGGGTTACACAGAGAAACTCTGTCTCAGAAAAACCGGAAAACCTAGAGGTTGATCTTTCGCATGATTTGAATCATTCTAACTATTTTGCAAGCTTGTCTTGTTGCATGGGTCCCTAAGAGTCCCATGAGGAAGAGGGGACAAGAAATAATAGCCCACCTTAGGAGAGAGAAACTGAGGCCTGGATTGGATGAGTGAGTTGCCCATGGTTATAGTAAGCATCAGGACAGATGGATATGAAGACCAATGCCTCCTGGGCTCCAGGAGCTTCATGGTGCGTGGGACCTCCTGTGTACTCATCTGCGGCCAGGAGTGAGCAGGTCCACTTGGCACAGCTGCACATGGCATCCTCACCCCCGCCACACACAGGAGCAGCCACTCAGATTTGTGGTTCAGAGCAGGTTTTGCAAGGCATGGTCAGGAGGGCCGTGGTGATGCTGGCGAAAGGCCGGAACTGGGAGAAAGACAAGCCACGGGGCAGCGGGCCCACGTGGGGCCAGGTCTGGGAGAAGAGGAAGGAGTGGTTCATGTGATTGTCTGCTTGGACTGTGTGTCCATTCAGGGAAAGGAGGGCTGGGTCTCCAGACTATTCCACCATAGTGCCCCCAAAGAGTGCTGCCCCATCAACCTCTCTTAACCTCAGGACGGCTCCACGAAGGGATATCACAGCAGAGGAAGCTAAAGACGGACACGCCTATCTGGGGCAGAGAAGCCAGGACCTGGAGCAGGCCTGCCTGACCCCAAGCCCCAGGTGCTGGCAGGTGGGCCTGTATAGGGGGACCCCCTTCTCTCTTGACCTACCTTTCTGGCCTGCCAGCCCCTGGTTCAAGATCCAGCCCAGGAGTCCCAGCTCCTTGGTTATTGTAGCCTTAGCCCTCAAATTATTTGTCTTCTGGCCACTAGATTTAGCCCAGCTATGTACTAGCCTTATAGAGGACTGCAGACTGCCTGGCTTCTGCGAAGGAGAGGCCAGGGAGCCCACTTTGGTTCACACCGTGAAGGACTCGGACAGCTTTACCCCGGGCACACCAGTAACTCCATTTTTCTGGACCCATTTTATAGATGAAGAAACTGAGGCACAAAGCGTGACGATTGACGATTATGTCTTGAAACATAAGAGGCAGAGATGGGAATCCTAGGTCCATGCCAATATCCAACTTGTCATCCTCCTCCTGGGGTTACTGGTGTGAGCCAACTCCCCCCCCCCCCCCATTCTGTAGCTTCTGCCCTGCCCTTGTGTGGGCGGCGGCTGCACAGTAGGAGGCGGCATGAGCCGGGCACTCTTAGAGCACAGTGAACAGTGTAAAGTGAGCTGGCTGGATTCTAATCTGGTTTCTTGGTTTCCTCGCTGGGGCTTTGGCCTACCCCGTGATCTCCCCTTCAGTTTCTCACCTGGGCTGAGAGCAGCAGCCACTCTGAGCTCTGTGAGGTCCAATGAGCAAGACACCAAGAGAGAACCGGTGGGACGCAGTGGGAGGTGGCAGTTCCCATTGTTCTCTCCCCCTCCCGGGTCCCTCCCTCAGAGAGGGGTTTCTTCTTCCTGGGGTGTGGTCAGGTGACCCAGACCTGACTGGAGCAGATGCTGCAGAGGACGGGGCCAGGACTGGCTGGTGACAGGCCCTCCGCGCGCGCGGGGAGCAGAAGCTAGCTGCACCAAGGGCGCCTTTGTCCTCTTCGTCTCCTCCCGTGCAAATTAGCAATTACCTTTCTTGCTCCTAGCTCAGCCTTTCCTGGGAGAATTGCTCCGCAGAAGCCACCTGGCTAATTAGTGGGCGGCCACCCGAGACAAGGTTGGGGCCTAGCGGTCAGAATTGGGGCTACCAACGCCTGGGAGTTGGCATTAGCTTGGCAGAGACCCGGCAGGCCCCAGGGTGGTACAGTTTTTTTTTATCCTGGGGCTTCAGTCTGGATGCTCTGGCTTTTCAGCTGTGTGACCTTAGATAAGTCACTTTGCCTCTCTGGCAAGTTTCCCTATCCTTTATGTTGGGATTATGTGAGGTTGGGAGGCTGGTACCTAAACAATGGCAGGTATCATTACTGCTACTTCATTGTGGCCACGGCCAATGCCTCGGGCTTGTTCTAACGCAGGTGAGGGAATGCAAGGAATGCAAGTCCAGTGACTGCCCTTGGCCCTGTCATGCCATGTTGGTGGCACGGACCGACGGAGAAGCCCAGCTAGGCCTCAGTCCCTGGGGCAACAGCAGGGCTTAGTTTCTGCAAGCCCAGACCTTCCTTTACTCCTCTTGAGGTATGGTAGCCAAGTACCAGGAATAGGATCTGGATGGTGTTGAGTGAGGGCAGGATCAGAACTGTTTCAGGAAGAGTGGGTGGCAAGGCCCCTCTAGGGCACTGGGGATTTAGGAAAAGGCCTAGGAGGGGGTTTGATCTGTGCCTAATGCGACAGAGACAGGAGACCCTTAGCCTTGTGGGGGAGTGTGGGAGTGCGGGAGTGCCTTAAGGGCAAAGGAGAGGTACAGGTGATAGGCCGTGTGCAGGGCCGGGTGAGGCTGGGCACATAGGGCAGAGGGTACCAGCCTGTCAGTTGTAGAGGATGAGTGAAGGCCAAGACCAGGAGATGAGGCCTGCCTTCGGCTTGTGAGGCCGGGCCAGACTGGCTCTCCCCACTGGCCCTGAAGCTTCAGGAAGCTCTCCGGCACTGAGGGTCACGAGGCATAGTTGAAGGAGTCCCCAGCTTGACCTGGAAAGACTCTCTGGAAGGGTGAGCCTCGGGCCTGAGGTTCATCAAGAAGCTGAGCAGAGGATGGCTGTCCCCAGCAGGGGTGACAGGCTGTGCAAGAGACCTCAGAGCACCACCCACAGCCAGCACTCTGCTGCTGGGAGTGGGACCCAGGTCCTTCTGCATGCGAGGCCAATGTTCAGCCATGGAGCCCCGTCTCCAGCCATTAGTCTGTGTTTTATCTTGGGGAGGTACAGAAGGCTCAGGGCACGTGGCTTGGCATCTGATTGTCAGAGTGGGCCCACAGTCCTGCTAGCAGAGGCACACCCCCCCTCCTCCCTGGTGTCTGACCTGGGTAAAGCGAGCCCACAGTTGCCTCAATTTCTGTTTTTTTTTTTGTTTTGTTTTGTTTTTTTTGTTGTTGTTTTTCAGAGCTGAGGACCGAACCCAGGACCTTGCACTTGCTAGGCAAGCGCTCTACTTCTGAGCTAAATCCCCAACCCTCAATTTCTGTTTTTATCCACTGAGTGGGTGTGGGCTTCCTATGTCCCTGAGTGTTTGGGGACTAGAATAGCATCCTTATGACATGCCTGTGGCCAGGAACCCTGTGGCATTCACTGAAGAGGAAACTGAGGCACAAAGACTTGCTCAGGAGACATAGCTGCGATTTGAACCTAGGCAAATCTGACCCCAAGATCCTTGCTGCTCACCCTTCAGTAGTCTTGTCCTCAAGCTTGGCTGGGGCGTGGCCCAGTCCCCAGGCTGTTCCCCGGGGGCCCAGTTAATCCCCTTTCAAGGCCCACCAGCCCAAGAGCCAATTAGTGCCTTCGTGCTAGGGCGATGCACCTGTCCCCTAGCTCTGGGAGGCCTGGCCCTGGGTAGATCCTTGGGCCCCACCCTTTAGGCAGACGCTTCCAGTATTTCCACTAAGAGAAAGGACTAGGCTCGGGCTTCTTCAGGACAGCCAGGGGTGATGGAGGGCACGGTAAAGCCAAAGAGAGAAGTGTCCCAGCAGGATTTTCCACAGCCAGGCTGGGCCTCCACAGAGCAACCCCCTCCCTCCATCTCTCCCAGTACCTCCTCTCTCTTCCCCTCCTGGGGCCATGGGTTCCCAAGATCCCCAGTGACGGGGGCTGCTGGTGGCATTGGTTGCAGTTTCTCACCTGCATGCAGGGTCTGGCTGCAGTGAGAAAGGAGGAGCAGTGAAAAAAAAAAAAAGGTCCTTGAGATGGTGACAAAGGTCTGAGTGTGGGCCGCGAGAGCAGTCTGTTTCCAGGCAACTGCTCTACCCTGGGCTCCCCGCGGCGGCGGGCACATCCGTCATGCAGTAGCTCTGCTGGCTAGGGAGCTCCGGCTGCTGGCCCCGCAGCCCAGGCACACATCCCATACCCCCCAAGCACGGCCCTGCTGAGCATGGGAGGCCCTCTATCAGGGGTTGTGTTCGGAAGCACAGTGTGGCGTGGCCGCTGCTGGCCGAGCACTATTGGGTACCTAGCCTGGGGCCTGGAGCACACAGGGCAGAGCTCCCAGTCAGTTTGCCAGTCTGTGGGATAGGCAGTTGCTTACATGCTGGCTCCAGACCACGTTTTGGCTGTTTGTTCTTTGGTGTTTTTCCCAGTCCTGCTGGGCCTCGGTTTCTTCGTCTGTGAAGTGGACATGATAGTTCTTACCTTGTAGGGTTGCTGTAGGAATTAGATGACTTATAGGCAATGCCCTAGGCTCAATGCCCAACACAGAGTCAGTGCCCTGTAAATACGAGCGTTTCTTCTTTATTAACTGCTTATAGAGAGGTGATGGTACCGGGCCTGGTGGTGCACACCTGTAATCCCAGTGGTTGGGAGATTAAGGCAGGAAGATCATGAGGTCATGAGTTTGAGGTCAGTCTGGGACACACAGTGAGACCCTGTCTCAGAAAGGAAGAAGGGAGGGAGGGAGGAAAAGGCAGCCGAGAAACAAAGTGTCTATTGCAGTCAAAGAGACCATGTGTGTCCGGCTTTTAAGTGTAGGACCTTAGGCAAGTCACTCCAAGCCTGGGTTTTCTCCTGACTCAGCTGGGGAGGGGATCTGTAGGTGTCTTGGTGCCCCGTCCTCTCAGTGTGGATTTGAAGCCCACGTAGAATTGGCAGGATTAGAGACCGCACAGCTGGGCCCCACCCTGGCAGCGCTCTGGATCCAAGTGGTTGCTGCACACTGGGTGCCCACCTAGGACCTGCCAGGCTGCCCTCGCCAGTCCTCCCACCTGCCTTGTGCCGGGGCCACTCTACTGTGCAGGCCTGCACTGCTCCCTGCAGCCCACCCCCATTAACCTGCCCAGTCACTGTGTCTGCCCCAGCCTTGGCCCTTCTGCCCAGGCCCAGCTCTCACCCTTCCCTCCACCTCCTTTGTGGAAATAACCTCTGCCAGTGCCCTGGAGAGAAAAGAGGAGAAGGAGGCCGGCCGCCCAGGGGCCAGGGGGCCTGGCACGCCACTGGCCTTTGTCTAGGCCCTGCAGTCAAGAGAGGCTGGGTCTCCTAGGGCGGGCCATGCTGCCAGCCTGCTGGCTGCTCAGGGAGGCCGTGTGGGCGGCAAGGCCTGGGCTGGCAGTGGCCCCCTGGGACGGCCTGGCCCACTCTGGTGAATGGGAGGCTAAAATCACCTTGGGGGTGACCTTGTCCTTCTGGGGCCAGTTACCGACAAGTGTTGGTACCTACTACGTACCAAGAGTGGGGGCAGCCCCCTAGAACTGGGCCACACAATCTGGTCCCAAGGTCTGATAGCCTGCATGCTCACACATGTTCTCTCTCTCTCTCTGTCTTCCTCTCTTCCCCCCTTTCCCTCCCTTTTCTTCTCTTTCTCTCTCTCCCCGCTCTAGTTACCTCTCTCCCTCCCCAACTCTCTCTCCCCCTCCCTTACCTCTCTTTTCTCTGTCTTCCACCCCCCCTTTCTCTCTTGGTTTGTTTTTTATTTATTTTTATTTCATGTGCATTGGTTTCGCCTGCATGTATGTCTCTGTGAGGGTGTTATAGATCCTGGAGTTGGATCCTGGAGTTATAGACAGTTGTGAGCTGCCATGTGGGTACTGGGAATTGAACCCAGGCCCTCTGGAAGAGCAGCCAGTGCTCTTAACGGCTGAGCCATCTCTCCAGCCCCTCTTGATTTGTTTTGAGACAGGGTCTTGCTATGTAGCCCAGGCTGGTCTTGAACTCCCAGTCTTCCTGTCTCAGCTGCCTGAGGTTACAGGCTGGTGCCGCCATGCCTGGCTTGGTGCTCTACTGTTTGATAGCTGTGGGGCAGGTCCTGCTGCCTGTCTAGACCCCTCCTGTGTGTCTCCAGAGTGAAGGTAAACACAGTTCTACCTCCACCTCCGTGTCAGCGGGTGCGGAGGAGAGAGCAAGCTCCTCACACCGCTCCTTCTGTTTCTGTCCTGGACTCTGCCCTTGATGTGGGGCTGAGTTCTTACTGTGTGTCAGAGCTCTACCCTGAGGAGGTTGCACCTCAAGAATTAGCCACCTACTGTGTGTTACCATTCCAGATGGGCACCTGAGGACGCCCGAAGAAAGACCTAGGGCAGGGAGCTTTGTGGCAAGAAGGAAAAGGAGGGGTAAGGCCAGGTGTGGTGGCTCCTACCTGTAATCCCAGCACTCAGGAGGCAGAACTCATGGATTGCCATGAGTTCAAAGCCAGCTTGTCCTCCAGAGTGGATTCTAGGTTAGCTTGAGCTACAGTGAGACCCTGCCTCAAAGATAGAAAAAGGAAGGGAAGAGAGAAACAGGGAAGGGGTGATATAGGAGGTCCTACCATGTGCAGGCTTTACACTGGAATCCAGAGCCAATGGGTTTACCCACCATGTGGATGAGGAAATCTGGGTCCTAATTATTACCCAGGATAACCTAATGGAGAGGCATGAGGGCTGCGGACCTGATCTTGAGGCGCAGGAAGACTTCTTGGAGGAGGCAGTCTTCAGTCTTGGCAGTCTTCCCCACCAAGCTCCCTGAAGTGGTTCTGAGACGTGGTCGGTCTTGCTTTCCACATGTTTGGAGATGGGACACTCATTGCCCAAGGAGGAACGTACTGCTTCTGTTTGCAGTCGGCTGACCCGCCCGCCCTCTCACCAGTTCTTAGCACATGGGCTCCAAGCTGGGTCCCAGCCCTGAGTCCCAGCAGCTGAGCCTTCTACATCAGCCAGCAGGCTCTCCTCAGACTTTCTAACCCCACTCTCCCAGCAGCCAGAGCCATCTCCTGGAACATAAATCAGACCACATCAGTGCCTAGCCTAAAACCCTTCAGGGGCTCTCCAGGGGCTCCTCGGACAAAGCCCAGACTCCATACTGCAGCCTTTGAGGCCTGCCCAGGCGGCCTAGCATCACGGACCCTCTAGCAGCAGCGGCTGAAGAAGGGGTCATGACCCATTGGAGCCTCCACCTGCCCATGTGGCTCCTTAGGGTCCGTGGAGGGCTTGAGTGCAGATGGATGCCACCACCTGGGCTGCGGGGGCCGGGGTGGGGATGGGCAGTGCAGGAGGAAAGGCTGGGGTGTCTTGGAGCTGGCTCTGTGTGACCTTGCTCTTGGTCCCTTTAGCTCCATATTTAATTTTCTCCATCAGTAAAATAAGGGGCCTACCTCAGTGATGTCACCAAGAGTCATATCCAAAGTGCTAGGGCACCCGGGGCTTTCGTGCACTCAGTCCCTCCACACACACCGGAGTCAGGACAGCAGGGAAGCTGCCCGGAGTCCCATCTGTGGTGAAGGGATGACCCTGATCTCTGGAGTGGGTTGGGAGGTGACCCCACGTTGTGTAGTGGACAGCTTGTTTCATTTAGCACTTACCCCCTCTCTACCAGGTAGACACTATTAACCCCACGTTACAGCTGCAGAAAGGGTTCAGAGAGGTGCCTCCCCTTCCCCGAGATCACGTGGCATCATTCAAACGTGGGTTACTGAGTCCTGTGATCTCCCGCCCTGCCCTGCAGTGTGTATTCCATGAGGACTGCACCCTGTTTCCGGATGGTTGTACATCTGGCACTGTGGGGAGCAGGGCCGGGGGTGGGGCTGGACTCTGTGTCTTCCATTTCTGGCTTCAGAGTGTACCTGCAGCATGGCCTTTGGAGAGGCCCTGGGACCTCTGCTGACCTGAGGTGAATTCCTGAGGCTCCCTCCCCAGTTCAGCTCAGACCTGTTGAGTGGGCTGATGGAAGGGGAATAGTAATTTCCCCCTGGGGCTCAGAGCATTTCTGTTGGCAGCTGCTGGAGCTGAGGCCCCAAGGCATGGGAGCAGGCCAGAGCTGAGATTCACAGATGCACCCACCTCTGGCTGTGTGGCTTTGTGCCACTCACTTTCCCTCTCTGAGCCTCTGCTTTTGGTCTCTAGGTTCTCTGGAGGGCACTTTCCGTGGAGACAGGTGCTGCAGCAGCCTGTGTGGGGAATGAGGGAGCACGGGTGTCGGCCCTTTCGGCAAACTTTAAAGGTGGGGGGGCGGGGTTCCTCTGCAAACTCGGTATGTTTTCAGAACTACCTGCCCCCTACCCAACTTATCCTCTAGCCAAGGGCCAGTGAGTCATAAGCCACTGATTTTTTTTTTCCAAAGTGTAACATTCTCTCATGTACTAGAATTTCATTATCTCACAAACCTCACTGTATCATCAGATACAGTGGCAAACAAGGGTTCCTTCTGGTCCTACTTCTGCTCTTCCCCAGGGCTACCCGGGCCTTCTTGGTCCCTCTAGAGAAGATTCATGAATATGTACATAGGCAGGGATATTTCTAAGTGTGGTTCCTTTTTTTTCTTTTTTTTTTTTTTTTTTAACTAAAAGAAGCTACATTAAGGCTTGGGGATTTAGCTCAGTGGTGGAGCGCTGAGTTCGGTCCTCAGCTCTGAAAAAAAAGAAAGAAAAGAAAGAAAGAGAGAGAGAGAGAGAGAGAGAGAGAGAGAGAAAGAAAGAAGCTACATTAATTTATGTGGTGCATGTGCATGTATATGTGTGTGGACACATGTGCCATGGTATGCATGTGGAGGTCAGAGGACAACTTGAGAGAACCAGTTCTCTCTGTGCCGTGTGGGTCCCTGGGTGAAATTCAGGTCTTCAGGCTTGACAGTAAATGCCTACACCCACTAGGCCATCTTGCCATCCCTGCCTTATTTTTATACAGAATGTGTTGTCTACAATTTTTGAGTTGCATGCATGTATGTGTCCCACACTGCACAATTCACCCATGTCAAATACACGTAAGTGAAATTACTATATTCGGAACCATCATCACAGTCAATTTTTACCATATTTTATCATATCAGAAGGACTCCCCGTACCCCTAAAGCCACGCTCCTTGCTGTTCTCGGCCCTCCCTGAGGCTGTCAGCCACTAATCTGCCTCTGTGCCTGTAGAGCCGCCTTGTCATGGCGTAGGCGTTCTTTTGTGACAGACTTCTTCCAGTTGTGTTTTTGGGGTTCTCTATGTTGCAGGGTGTATCAGTCCTTTGTATTGCCAAGTAATATTTCATTTCATAGACATACTGTATTTTAGTTAGCAGTTGATGGACATGAGTTATTTCCATATTTTGCTTATCATGGGTAATGTGGTTGTCAACAGTCTTGTGCAAAGTTTAGTGTGCATGCACTTTCCAGGTTTTTTACACTTAGGAATGGACTTGCTAAGGTCACATGGCTACTCCAGGTTCAAGTAGCTAAGGAACTGGTCCTTTTCCAGACTTGACTTTGTCATTTCCTTTTAGCATCCACACCGACACAAAAGAAATAAATGTTAAAAAAATTTTTTTTTAAACCTGCCTGAAAAACTTATAACTGAGGGTTATAACTCTCTGCATCCTTGACAACACTTGGTATTCTCTACCATTTGGCTTAGACCACCCTAGCAGGAGTGAGCCATCTCACAGTGGCTTTAATGTGACATGCCGGTAGCTGATGACGCTAACCATCTTTTCACAAGCGTGTTGGTCATTTGTATGCTTGATTTAGGTGAAGGTCTGCTCACATCTTCTGCTCATTAAAAAAAATTGTCATTTTACTATTGAATTGTGAGAGCATTTACACATGGTACATATACATCCCTCTCAGACAAACCATTTATGAATATTTTCTTCCTGATTGTGAGTTGTCCTGTCCTTCCTTCCTTCTTGTCCTCCTCCTCCTTCCCTCTCCTTCCTTCTCCCTTCCCTTCTCTTATTCCCGGTGCTGTGGATTAAACTGGGGCCATGTGCATGCTAGGCAGGTATTCTACCACCGAGATACAGAGGTTCATCCCCAGCTGGTTTTTTACTTTTTTTTTAAAAGACAGGATCTCACTAAGTTTCTCAGGCAGGTTTAAAAAATGTTTTGTTTTTTTTTAAACATCTATTTCTTTTGTGTAGGTGTGATGGGAACAAGGGGACACTTGTGGGAGTTGGTTCTCATGTGGGTTCTGGGGATCCAATTCAGGCCATTAGTCTGGCGAGCAGGTGCCTTTACCGCCTGAGTCATCCTGCCAACCCTACCAGGTAGCTGTTGACTTTTGATCCTCTTGCCTCAGCCTCCTGAGTAGCAAAGATTACAGGTCTGCATTCCAAGGACAGGACAAGTCAGTCAGTCAGTCAGTCAGTCAGTCAGTCTCTCTCTCTCTCTCTCTCTCTCTCTCTCTCTCTCTCTCTCTCTCTCTCTCTCTCTCTCTCTGTGTGTGTGTGTGTGTGTGTTTCTCAGGAGAGTCTTGGTTTTTTTTGTTGTTGTTTTTGTTTTTCGAGACAGGGTTTCTCTGTGTAGCCCAGGCTGTCCTGTAACTCACTCTGTAGACCAGGCTGGCCTTGACTGAACTCAGAGATCCACTTGCCTCTGCCTCCTGAGTGCTGGGATTAAAGGTGTGTGCCACCACCATGGTTCGGCAGTCTTAATACATCACTCAGGCTAGCCTCGAACTTGTGAGCTCCTGCCTTGTCCCCCTGAGCCCTGCCTTTTATTTTCTCAACAGTGTCCACTGAAGCACAAAGTGTCACATTTTGATGAAGTTCAGTTTGTCTGATTTTTCCTATGGCTTGTACTGTCCATGTCACATCCGGGAACCATTGCCTAATCCAAGGTCACAGATTCATTTCTGTCTTCCTCTAAGAGTTCCAGTCCCTACATTCTTCAGGTTGTTTTTCTCCTAAGCAGTAAATCTATGCACTGTTGGCACAAGAGCAAGTAAGAGCATAAAAGGACATTCTCATTCTTTTTTATAGCTGTATAATACTCAATTTTATGGATATACTATAATTTATTTACCCCATTTTCCATTGATAGACATTCAGAATCCTTCCAGTACTTTGCTTTCACAAGACTTCAGTGAACATCTGCAAATATATATAGATGTCCACCCACACTAGTGAGTTTAGTGGGAAGTAGACTTGCTGGGTCCAAGAGTGTCTGCTTTTGGACATGATGATGCCATATTTCCCTCTACTGACATGGGGCACCAGCTGTCACTACCAGCAACTTGTCTAAAATGTGAGCCATTTACACTGGGCGGCGGTGGCACACGCCTTTAATCCCAGCACTCAGGAGGCAGAGCCAGGTGGATCTCTGTGAGTTCGAGGCCAGCCTGGTCTACAGAGTGAGATCCAGGACAGGCACCAAAACTACACAGAGAAACCCTGTCTCAAAAAAACAAAACAAACAAAAAATGTGAGCCATGTGCTGATCACTGTGTGCCATGTATCAAACATTCAAACGTGTTTTGGTCCCTAAACAACGATCCTGAAAGCCAGAGTGAAAATGTATACCTTACAAGGATCTAAGGTCACATGGTCTGTGTGTCTCTTGACTCTTCACTCTCCACCCTCCCCCATTCCCCCCATCCCCCCCACCCCCGTTCAGTCCCTGTATCTTCAGAGGGCCTTGGCCACTTCTGAACTACCAGAAGGATGAGATTGGCAGGTGTGCTTGGAGAGTTAGAGATCACACTTATGTGGGCACAGAAAGTATGCTCTACCACTGAGCCACAGCCCAGCCTAGAAGTCTAACTTAAAGTCAGGCAGGACTGGGCTCAGTCCTGGCTCAGGCAGCGTCTTTGGGCAGGCCATTGCCTTCCTGGTGCCTCAGCCTCCTCTGGTGAGTGCTGCCCTGTCTTACAAAGAACACTAATGGCCATCATTTCCCCTGTTGGAAAAGCAGTGAGAAATAAAAGGAAAAATATGGTGGCAGTGTGTGTGTGTGTGTGTGTGTGTGTGTGTGTGTGTGTGTGTGTGTGTGTGTGTGGTGGGGGGGGAAGAGGAGGGAGATAGAGAGAGAGAGACAGAGTCCTTCCAGGGAGGAAGACATTTGAATGGAGTGTGGAGGGGTAGCTTTGAGCGAGCAATGATATTCCAGGCAGGAGGATGGTGTGTGACAAACATTTCCTGGGGAGACCCAACACACATGTCTAGTCTACTCACCCCAGATAGGGAAACTTCAACAGACCAGAAGTACAGATACCACTAAAGTCCAAATTGGTGAACTAATGAGTTTTATTGGGGTTACTTACAGAAATATGGGTGAGGGGTTACTTATAAGAGCAGAAATGACTCAGAGACATCTGCATCACCAAAGCCCACCCCAACATGGGTGACAGCTCACAAAGCTAGGACCCTGGAGCACACTGCACAGCCTGAAGGCAGCTCAGCAGGTTGGAGAGTGTCCTTTCCAGGTGCCTCAGTTGGTCTAAACCTCTTCCTGGTTTCTGCTTCTTCTAGGCAACTGGTTGGGCCTCACAGTCTTCTTTGCAGCTCACCTTCCTTCCTTCTGTCTGAGAGGGAAACTTAGTTTCTGTTGCTTACTCTGGTAGGGAGGGCCTCATGGATCTGGTCAGTTTCAGGGACTTCCTGAAGCTATTTTGAGTTGTCTGGCTCTTATCCTCTTTCTGCCCCACTCTTTTGCAGTAATCGCTGAGCCTTGGAGGGGGTGACTGTAGGTGTCCACCTATGGCTAAGAAGTAGTTCACATGTCACAGTAACGGTTCTCAGGAGCTTCCACAATGGTCATGAGTGAGCTGATACAACATTGATCCATGGGCATAAGTTTAACAGACATATCACATCCATCTAGGAAAAAAAAAAGTTGCTTTCCCATTGGGACCTATGACTTCCCCAGCCACAGACTTTTATTCTGGCTTACAGTACCAGGCTGGAACTCCTTCTTGTAGAATGGGCCTTAAATCCAATTGGAAGGCTGTTGGTCTCTCTCAATAGCGGAGCCACTACTATATGAGCAGGCACATCCTGCTTGGGGTGGTGGTGTTTTCACATGAAGGGTCCATAGTCAAGCAGGGGTGGTGGTGGTAGGAATGTCAGATTCGCCTTGATCCCAAGGTGGGAGCTGTGGGAGCTGTGGGAGCCACCAGAGTAGCTTGAAAGCCTGGAGCTCTGGCTGACGTCAGATCCATAGCAGCTACGGAAAGGGCCATGGTGTTGTGGGATACTGTATGTTGCTGTGATTGATTTAATAAAGAGCTGAACGGCCGATAGCTAGGCAGGAGGTACAGGACTTTCGGCAGGGAGAGGAAGTAGGAGATAATCGAGGCACAGGGAGCCGCCAACGAGACGTGGAGGGAGTTGGACATACAGAATGAAAGAGAGGTAAGAAGCCTCATGGTAAAACCTAGACTAATAAAAGCAGGTTAATTTAAGTCATAAGAGCTAGTGGAACAAGCCTCAGCTAAGGCCAAGCTTTCATAATTAATAGTAAGTCTCTGTGTCGTTATTTGTGAGCTGGCGGCAGAACAGAAAGTCCGACTACACCATGGTGCTGGCAGTCCTGCTCGGCATGTCCCATCTGCAACCTGAACAGTCTTCCCTCTCTAGACCTTATTTCTTCTTGAGGAGCAGCCTGAATAATCCTGAAGAACGAGAGGTCAGGGGTCAGGCAGCCCGGGTTGGTTTCTAGCTCTGCCACTTATGAGCTATATGACCTTGACCATTTTTGTCACTTAGCCTCTCCTGCCTGTAGTTTACTCAGCCATAAAAAGTAGTTGCTGCTGCTTCCTGGGGTCACAGTGAAGAGCACAGGGCTCTGAGGCCTGTGTTGGGCACACAGTGCATGCTCCATGTGGTGGCTGGTAGTAGAGCATGTGTCCTGTCTCTGACTGGGAATTCCAAGGCCTTCTGAGTGAATGGATGCTCAGGCTCTCTGGGGGATCTGGAGGGCTCATCGCTCATCACTAGTTCTTTCAGCAAATGAGTTGTGAGCACTTGCTTTATGCCAGGCCCTAGAAGATATTGTGAGGCCATCTCACAGAACTCTGACCTGACCCAGGGTACTGAAAGCCAAACTCATCATTTCAGATACCCACACTCTCTTCCTGTGTCCTACCTGTCCTGGACCAGACTTCGTAATTGCTAGCCAAGTGCCTTTGTCTCTGAGCCATACTTTCAACTTGGGAATTCAAAATGAAACTTTTTTTTTTTTTTTTTTTTTTTTTTTTGAGACAGGGTCCCACTACATATCTCTAGCTGACCTGGAATTTACTGTGTAGACCAGGCTGGCCTTGATCGCACAGAGATCTGCCTGCCTCTGCCCCCAAGATCTGGGATTGGCATGCACCCCCACATCCAGCAGGAATTAGAATTTTTACCTAGTATCTTATCACCCAGGCTTTTACTGAGCTCCCAAATCTGGATGGAAGGATGAAGGATAACGGGAATGGAGTGAGTTGCCCTGCCCTGCCCTTTCACAGAACAGACCCAGAGAGTGAGTGTAGACGCCGACCCTGAACCGCTAACACATGCTGCTCCCTGGCTCCTGTGGTGCCCAGGGTTGGCAGGTGGTAGGACACCCTTGGATACTGGATGGAGCTCAAAGATGAAAACAGACAGGAAGTGGGTGTGTAAGAGAGGAGAGTCAAGATCCCTCCAGGTGCCTGGCCTGAGCAAGAGACACTGGAGAAGGCCCTTGGTGCGGCAGGCTGAGTGGTGAGGGCTTGGGGCTGTGGACAGGAGAGGAAGGACCAAATGCTTGCTGGACAAGAGCATGTTTTTCCCTGGTCTCACAGAGATTCTCTGGATAAGACTTGCTTTCAGAGCTGTCCAGTTGACTGTTTGGAGGCAGAGAAGAGGCCCAAGCTGTTGTTGTGAACCTGGTGTCACTCTGAGATGACCAGGAGATAGACAAGACCCCTGAGGATGCTAGCATAAAGAGATCTTGTCTTAATTTCAGGCTTTCTCCTTCTGTGGAATCCTTCAACTTTTTTTTTTTTTTTTTTTGGTTTTTCGAGACAGCCTTCAACTTTTTAATATTAGCAATAACTTAAAAATTGTAGGGGTTGGGGATTTAGCTCAGTGGTAGAGCGCTTGCCTAGCAAGTGCAAGGCCCTGGGTTCGGTCCTCAGCTCTGAAAAAAAAATTATAATACACTCCTACAGGTCCCTGAAACATATCCATAGCCCCCATTGGGCCTGTGGCCTCCTGGTTAGGGTTCTTTGGTTTGTATGAGTGAGTCAGGCTGCCTGGATTGAGTCCCAGCTGTGGGTCCCTATATGAGCTGAGTGACAGCCCTGAAGAGCTTCCGGTTCCTCATCTGGAAAATGGGAACAATCACAGTGCCATCTCCTGGTGACATAGTAGTTTCTGGACTGACAGTTCAAGTAAAATATTCATGATGGCTTTTGTCAGTGACCAGGGTGCTTGAGAAGGCCAGGAGAGATCTTGTCTGCCACTGACTTGCTGTGTGAACTCGGCCTGGTTTTAGTCCTCGCTGAGAAAGCAGTTTTTTTCTTGGAGTTAGAAGATGTCCTGGGTGCTTCAGAGGCCTCTGAGTGCCCCTCTAACCAGCACCCTCCCCGCCTCTCTCCTTCCAGCCTCGCCCACCTGCCACTTCCCACCCTCTACCCTGCCACCAAAATGATCTTTCAAAAACCGCAAATCTCAGCATGGTCTTTTCCTGCCTGGAGAAAATTGATGTGATGCCCCATTGCCTTCAGGAATAAGCCCCAGAGTCCTGACCTGGCGTGGGCAGGAGGGGCTGGCCCTCGCCTGTCTTCCCATCACCCCTGCTTGTATTCTAGCCGCATACAGCCTCTGCTCCCACCTCGATGGCCACGTGGCCCTTGGTGCTGGCACCCCCATCCCTATCACAGCCCACATTCCTGCCTTCTCATCTACCCCACAGTTACCCAGTGTCTGTGTTTCTCAGATCTAACACTGCCTTTCTGCCAGTGATCCACCCACAGCTCTAAAGCCTCCTTCTTCTTCTCTCTTATCCCTTTCTCCATTGCCCATTCTCGATGAACAGCCAGAAAGAGTCTATTGGCTCATGCCTGTCATTTGGGAGGCTGAGGCAGGAGGATTGCTAGAGGTTCCAGACCAGCCCGGGCTACATAGGTCACTCTGACCTAAAGTGCAATGCCCTTAAATAAACAAACAAACAAACAAACAAACAAATAAATAAATAAATAAATAAAATAAAATAAGAATCTGGATATGTCACTACCTGCTTACATTTTCTCTGTGGCTGCCTGTTTCACTGGCAGTAAAGACAGGGCTTCCAGACCAGCTTCTATGCTGTCTCGCCCAGGCTGCTTGCTCTCTAGAGTGACTTGAACACTGTCACTTCAACAGAGTCTTTGTGGCCATCACACCTCACCGACAGGTGAGAATCGCTCCTTCTAGTGACCATGGTGCAGAACCTTCCGGGTAGCACTGTAGACGCCCTTCCTCTTGGCAAAACGGTCCAACCAAATGCTGCTTCCTCTGTGAAGTCTTCTTCCGCACAGCCTCCCCAAGATCGTTCCTTCCCATTGTATCTGCAGGCAACAGAGGCAGCCCCACGGTGGCTCCTGTCAGCTTGCTCCTCTTGCCGTGGGTCCCCACACTCAGTGCTGTCCTCATAGAAGCTGCTGGAGACAGGAGGCAGTGAGGAGAGAGGACATTCTTGGAGCCTGACCTGTGCTAAGTGCTTGGATATGCCCTCGCCTTACTCTTCAGAACCCCATAGGGTCAGCTCCCCTAGAAGCTCCATTTTAAAGAGAAGCCAACGAAAGTCTGAAGAGATTTAGCCATGTGTCCTGCCCGAGGTCACCAGCCAGTCTTCCTGAGCTGAGCAGGAGCCGTTAGTGAGTACCGGCAATGACTATATATAGCACCTTTCACATGCCAGGTACTGGGCTGGGGCTTGCACACATTCCATCCTCCCTGGGACATCCACTGCACTCCACCTCAGGGCTGGGAAACTCAGCTACAGGCACTCAGGAAGCCAGTCACAAGAGGGTCAAGCTTTGCCTTGTACTCTCTGGGGCCCCTGTCATGACTGCCACACTGTGTTATACTGAGACATAGCAGAGTCCTCCCTCTGGCCGACCTGGGAGGTTATTAGCACCCCAACACCTGGGCTAGCCTCCAGCCCTGGGAGGTCCTGGCTAGTGGGTGTGTAACGAATGAGGGAACAGGTGGTTGGGGATATGGGCCCTGCCCCAGCCATTCTGCAGCTGATTCCTGAAACCCAAAGGTACAGCCACCCCTCTCCTAGGCACAGTGACCCCCAGCACCCTGTTGTCCAGACAGCCCTAGGGAAGGAGCAGATCCATAAACATGAGGTTCCTCAAGGGCTCAGGAGGGGCACTGGGCGCTGTACAAGTCCTCAATATTATTGCTTTATTGTCATTTAAATGGAGCCTGCCTCAAACAGGCCACCCAGTTCTAGCCACCAGCGCTGGACAAAACCTCCATTGAAAAGCCAATTACAATCACTCCATCTAAATTGTCATGGATTTGTATAGAAAATTACATCTCCATTTAGTCCTGAAGCAACGTCCTGGGCATGGACAGAGGGGAGGCTGGCCCATTTACCTCGCCAGCTCAGCGCGGGTGCCGCAGGCAGAGAGAAAGCCCAAGCTGCCGGTCTTGGCTAGCCCAGGAACAAAGGCCAGTTTGTGGGGGCCCAAAGAGAGGCTGGGCCTCTGAGGGCGTCTCAGATTCCAGGCCTGGGCCCACGGACCCTGCACTGCCAGCTGGTCTCCCCTGCTGGCGGCTCTGGCCAGACAAGCTTCTGACAGCCGGCCTTAGGCGGCCGCCGTCAGCCCTGCCACTATCCAAGGGGCCTGGAGCTGGGCTCAGGTCCACACTGCCAGGAAATGAAGGAGGTTAGCCTGGGGATCACCGGCCTAGGATCTTGAGAGCTTGGGTCATTCATTCATTCGTTCATTCATCACTGTTGCTAAAGGGTCTTTGGGCAGTATGAAAAGCATAGTAACATAGACATGAGCTCCGGCCTCAGGTGTCCTGGGTTCCAGTCCAGACTCTGTCCTTAGTAGTCTTTTCAGTTCTGAAATAGTTGCTGAGCACCTGCCTACTCTATGCCACAGAAGAGAATATGGCTGAAGCCAGGACAAAATGCCGTGTCTCCTTGTCCCTTAAAGCCAAAGGGAGATGTGCTCTTTTGTGAATGACCCAGACTCTGAGGGAATGAACAGGAGCTGCTTGAGTTTTGTAGAAGACTTGTGTGAGTAGACAGTCCTAAAGGAATAAGCCGGAAGGGTCCTCCAGGCTGAGGAAACAGTCTGTGTATAGACAGGGGCAGTTGGGCTGGCTGGAACAGCAGTGAGCAGTTAGGGCCTCTATGGGCTGCTTCTCTAAGACTTGGTTCACTCATCTGTAATGTGTGCATGGTGGTAGGGCTATTCCAGCTAGTCTTATTAGGGTTAGTCCAAGGCCTTGCCCAGGCAGACCGCAAAGAGTATTTGTTGACATACTCTTGCTCACCTTGGGTGTATGTGATGAAGCCGGGGGTTCTGATACCATGCACTGTGAGTGTGACTGCATTTAATTGTGTGTGAGACTGTCCCATGACTCCATATGGTTGTGTGACTGTGAGGTCATGTGTTCACGTATGCAACTATGACTGTTATCATGTGTTGACAGTCACTCACATTTCCGGTGGCCTCACCCCCACACAGTGTTCTCAGACTGGCTGTATGTGGCTGGGTCAGACTGTGTGCCATGGCCTAAACATTGTCTGTCTGGGCCCAGTGGAACACCTGGCTGGGATGGCTGGCCAGCACAAAAGCAGCGTTAGGACGGGACAGGTGGGTGCAGTAGGTAAGGAGGGCAGAGTTCCCATCCTCCCCCACCCAGCCCTACCAGGTAGACTGGCCAATGCAAAAACAACCCCATCAGGGACTGCTCTGTATACAGAAAACAAGTTCTTCTGGTATCAGCTCAAGTTTGGCAGGAAGTGGCTTTTGGGTGGCAGGAAGTTGGATTCAGCTCATATCAGCGCCAACCGAGGGAGCAGGGGAGCAGTTATCTAGGGTTAAACAGAGTTACCAAGAAGTGGGGCCCACCACCTCCCCATCCCGATAGTGTTGAGGGCCAGCCCACCGCTCCCGGTCACTTGGGATGGGATAGTGATAGGTTGGAAAGAAGAGCCGCCCCAGGCACGTACCAACCAAGTCTAAGGCGCACACAGCCCATTATCCACCTCTCATTATCCCCTTTTGGTCTATTCATGAACACAGACTTGTCCAAGGTCACCAAAGCAAGGGGCTCACAACTACCTAAAGATAAGAAAACCCAAGCAGAGGGACAGAGAAAAGACGGACCTGGGACAGAGCTGGTGAGAGAGCAATGAGTGTCGGTGGAGACCTGTAGTATGCCCACAGGGTGCAAGGCCAGCCCATGGACATCACAGCTGACCATGAGGTTCTGAACCCATTTTCCAGATGAGGGGCCGGTAAGACTGGAGTGCCTCACATGTTGAGCCAAACCTAGGCTTGATTCTAAAGCACAGGTTTTTTTCCAGGCCACTTCCTGTGCCCAACTTCTAGAAGCACAGTGGCTATCTAAAGGCGACGCCCCACTGAGGAGTTGACCCACTTGTCCAGTGGCAAGCCAGGGTCAGACTTGAACAGGGTGGCTACTTGTACCATGCAACAGAGAGTGCTCAGCTCTGGCAGTGCAGACAGAGAAAGTCAAGGCCCTGCCCTTGGGTTGGTACTCAGCCACTGGAATGGGTTTTGTAACTGGTCAGAAGCAGAGTTCTCCTAAGGCCCAGCCCTAGACCAGCTGTGTCCCTGACCCCGACTCAAGCCCCTGGCAGGGAGGCTTCTGGCCCTGTCCTCATCCCTAAAGCAGCACCAAGCTGTTCTCTGGCTGAGATGCTGATTTGAAACTCAGTTTGCATGTCGTTTGCACATTACTCTGTGTGTCAGAAGGTACGAACATCTCCCTTTCCGGGAGAGGGCTGCCTGCCGGAGGCCCCCCTGCCCTCCTCCAGACAGCAAAAATGCCAGCCGGCTAGACGGGAGCTACGCCCTGGCCTCTGATAGCACCCGCCTGCTGCCACCTCCCCCATTCCCTCCTCGAGCCAAATTTAGGCTGCTCTGCTACTGAGAGATGGGGAGAGAGGAGGCAGGAAACCCTGAGCTGGAGCTGCTGAGCCAAGGCCCTATAGGGTGGGGCTGCCCTAGGGGTACCCCTGTCCCTAAAGCCCTGGGCCTAGCCTCCCCCCCACCTTTTTCACACTGGAAAGAAGCCCAGTTGGGGAACACTGGGTTCTCTGCCACAGCCCAGGGTGCTGGCTGCCTTGTCCATCATGGATGAGAGAGAGAGAGAGAGAGAGAAGAGGTCATGGTCAGGGCAGTGGGGAAGGGATCAAATAGCGTCCTCCTGCCCCAGACACTCGCCGCCATTGGGTCCCAAGAGCTGGCTCTGCTTATCTGTACTTCCTGCCTTTCCTTGGCATGCCCCCCTTATTGTGGGGTGGGAGGCTCTGGGTCCAACTGAGTCTGAGGGGACTGACCTCTTTCCCAAGGTTCCATCACGCCGTGGGCCAGCTTCCTGCCTTGGTTTGTCTTAGTTTTTCTATCTGGGAGACAAGGGAATGACTTCCAAGTGGCTGTCTATGCTGAGACCTAGGGTTTCTGGAAAGCTGAACATCAATTAGGAACAGTGGCTTCAGGCCTAGAAGCTTCCTGGATTTTTCAGGGACTAGGAGAGGTGACTTGTAACAATGCTGGGGACAGGACTGAGTAAGCTGAGCCAGGAGAAACAGGGGAAAGACGTGAGCCGGATTGCAGCCACCTCAAATCCAGAGGTGGGTTAATAGATCCCAGTACAGTAGCTGGGGCATGGAGCCTGGAGTAGGGCTGCCTGGGCTTGAAGGCCACCGTCAGTTTCCTGCATCTCTTTCCTCACCTGTAAGAGGAGAGTAATAAATTTCCAGGGTTGCTGGAAGGGGAAATGAGGCAGCGAACGTTTGGCACATAGTAGGTGCATCACGATGCCAGCCACCAGTGTGATTGTTTTGTCCCCCCCAGAGCAGTTGAGAAGTCCCAGGGTTGTAACAGATGTGAACGTGAAGGGAAGGCATTGAGGCTCCGTGGCCAAATGGGAGCCATCAGGATGGGTGTTCAAGTCTGCATGACCCTGGGCAAACGGCCACACCCCGCTGAGCCTTGGGAGAGGAGCAGCGAGGCGCTTACCTCGGAGGGTCTGGGAGGACTGCGCGAGCTCAGGGTTGGCACGGCGCCTGGCACATAGCGGGCAGTCCCTGAAGGATCCAGTGGTACCGCCTCGCACAAAGGACAGGTGGGCAGCGTCGGGGTGGAGGGCGGAGCAGGGCAGGTGTGCCGAGAGCGAGGAGGCGGGGCAGGAGCAGGGAGGGAGAAGGTGGACGGGCGCGCGCAGCAGGTGCGCGTGGGATGGGCGGGGCCCCCGAGCGGGCGGGGTCTCCAGGTACGCGGGCATGCGCCAAGAAGCGGGTGCCCGGGGCGCACGGCCGCAAAGCGTCCCTGTGTCTTTAACGCCCCCCTCCCCGCGTCCCCCTACCCCTTTGTGCACCCCCTTCCCAGCCGGGCAGCAGCCGCGGAGCCGTCCCCCCTGCACTGACAGCTGGTATCTAATTACTGTGTGAGAATGGAAAGTCAGGCTGTCCCAGCTCCGGGGAGAGGGGATTAACGTCTCCTGCAGAATACACTTCCTCTGGTGGGTTGCCATGGTTACTCTCATTACCTGCCTGCCCGCGAGGAGCCGCACGAGCCGCTCCAGCAGGCCCTCGGAACCCGGGCCCGGTCCACGCCCGCGCGCGTACTCGCCCCCGCCCGCGCGCGCGCGCGCGCGCCTGTCTTCCCCGCCCCTTCCCTCCGGGAGCGCACGCGCGTGCGCCGTGGGGAGTGCGAGCGGTCTCACCCCTGCCCCTCATCCCGCCCAAGCAGCTGTCAGCGGCGCGCGCGGCCCGCCGGCCCCTGCGCGCGCTGTCAACAGTCATTAGCGCGCGGGACGCGCCCCTCCCCCTCGGTCCCCCAGCCCGGGGTGGGGCCCGCACCTGGGGCCCCCTGCTCGTTAGCGCACCCGGGCCTCCAGCTTAGGTCCGGAGGGACCTGTCGGGCTCAGAGCCTCCTCCTTCTACCTAGAACCCGTTCAGAGGTCCGGTCCCCGAGGGAGGCGGGACCCCAGAGTCTCAGAGGGCGCCCCTCCTGCAGTGGTGACGACAGCGGTCATTTATGAAATGTCTCAAGAGGGCAGGCATGTTTGTGCTTCGTTCCGGGTTCCCGCAGCCCTCCTGTGAGGTGGTGAAAGCCATGGCGCACTTGGTGTCCTTTCGCGCTTGAGGAAACTGAGGCGCAGCCCCTCCTCGTCTGAGGGCAGGGCTGGATTGCCTTCAGGCTCTGACTCACTTCTAGGAGCACTCTTACCGCTCAGATCAGGCCGGTCCCTGACCCTGCAGTATCTCTCAAGGGAGGCTTCATCCCCGCCTGGCACTTACTTCCCCCGCCCTTCTCTTTCCCAAAAGGGTTGCCTTAGCCCGCTGCACTCCCTCCCTTTCCCCTACCCTGTCAGGAACCCCAGAGTTAAAGCCAAAAGAAAGAAAAAGAAGAGCAGAAAAGGAAAAGGCTCCTGGGAGCAGCTTGAAGGATGTGGCACCTCGCTGTGGCTTCGGGGTCCATCCCAGGCACTTTCTCTGTGGGCCCGGGCGTGCATGTTGGTCCTCGGCGTGATTTGAAAGAAGATAGAGGTTCAGCGAAGCAGAAAGGAGGTCTTGGAATATGTGAGGCTGTTCCAGATGGCAGGTGCGACTCGATGGCAGTGCTCCGCACTAACAGTTGGAGATTGAGCACAAGGGTGGATAAGAGGCAGGTGCTACATTGAGTCCTCAGTGCCTTGCTTATGCATTTATTTATGGGTGTGGGGAGGGGTTCCTCCCACTGCCCCCTCCAGGTCTGAAGAGCTCAGTGGCACTGGGGGCCAGAGAATTCCAGTGTGAGCCTTTTTTTTTTTTGAAGGGATTGCTTGTTTTCAGTTAGGTAATATTTAGAGTCAAGAGAAATAAAAACACTGTCCTTGTATTTGAGCAGGGCCCTCCTTGGCCATCTGATTGCAACCTTACAAGCCATCACCAGCTTCTCCTGGGACTCTGGGAGAGACTTTCAGAGGTTGGGGTGATGCTCTTTCGGTCTGCTTTTCCATATCTCAATTTTCTGTGGTTTTAAGATCTCTCCACCTCTTCCTACCCCTCTGTGGCTCCTCTGCAGGGGCTAACTCCCCCCCTTAGGTTCTTCCTTTAGCTCTGCTCAGGGGTTGGAATAAGACTCCCTTATCCTGAAACTTCCCAAACTCAAGTCCTGGCCACATTGATTAAAGCGGGGAACAAGCCCTGTCAGTGCCTGGGAGGAGCACGCCCAGTGCCTTTTGCTGTGTTCTCAGCCTCTTTTCTGGCTGGCCTAGATGGGATGGAGCAGCATCATTGAGTTTGCCTGCGCAATCAACCCCCTGAAGTCCCAAACTCCCACACAAGTGGAAGCCAAAGGTTTGTCCCCTGGGGTGTGTTCTGCTGACTGATGCCGTCCTGTAGCAGCAATCCCGTTGATTTTCATGCCTCGTTAAGAGTTGGATCTGGAATGCACCAAGAGCGCATATTTTAAGGACATCCTCTCAACCACGGCCTCCTTGTGGCTGGGAAGCATAGTTCCCTCTTATAGTGATGAAGCTATGCTAAAAGGTGTCCCGTGGCTTGAAACAGTGTTCTCACCTTGATAAGTATGTAACTTGTTACCAGCCAGCAACGTCAAAGTTGCAGAGATGATGACTTCCATTAGGAATTGGACTGTGCTTGCTATCAAGGCCAGGGGTCCCTTCAGTTGGCTTCTGTAGGAGATGGACAGGATTCCGTCTGAGGGCTTGACCCAAGGGATACTCCCAAGGATTGCCATGAGGCCACCTGGCAGGAGCCTAATGGCCTGCCAAGATGCCCTGGTTCCTCTCATTGGTCTTCAACCCTGTATATAACAGTCTCCTTTTGATGAGTATTCTGGTCACTTGAAAAAACTGAGGAATCCAATCCCTCCTAAAGTAACTTTGGCAGGAAGTCAAAGTGCAGGGTCAGGCTTGCGGGGGGGTGGGGGGTGGGGGGGGTGGGGGGGGTGGGGGTGGGGGGGGTGAGGCGTCCCTGTCCGTGCACCTGTGATCCACAGTAAGTCTCTGGGCAGATTTCTTGAATTTTAAAACATCAGACTTGGTAGGCTGAAGTAGACCATGGAAAATATGCATTTTGTTTGTTTGTTTGTTTTTGGAGGCAGAGTCTCATGTACCCTAGGCTGGTTTTGAGCTCCCTATACAGTTAAAAAAAAAAAATGGCTTGAACTTCTGATGCTCCTGCCTGCACTCTGTAAGTGCTGGTATCATGGGTGTAAGTTACCATGTACAGTTTATGTGGTACCAGGGATTGAACCCAGGACTTCATGCATGCTAGACGAGCACTCTACCTACCAATCCATATCCCCAGCCCCTAAACACCCATTTTTTTTAAGAACTGCTCATATGATTCTTTTTTATATATTTTATGTGCATTGATGTTTTGCTTACATGTATGTCTGTGTGAGGGTGTTGGATCCCCTGGAACTGAAGTCACAGACAGTTGGTGGATGCTTGTGTATGAACCATGTGGATGCTTGGAATTAAACCCAGGTCCTCTGGAAGAACAGCCTTTGCCACTGAGACATCTCTCCAACTCCGCCACTTTTTAAACTTTTGTTTATTTGTTTTTGTTTTTCAAGATGGGCTTTCTTTTGTGTAGTCCTGGCTGTCCTGGAACTCACTCTGTAGACCAGGCTGGCCTCAAACTCAGAGATTGACCTTCCTCTGCCTCCTGAGTGCTGGGGTTAAAGATGTGGGCCACCACCGCTCAGCACTCATATAATTCTAATGCTGCTTATGTAGGACCCACACTCGGAGGACCAGAGTTCTACATATTCTGAAATATCAGTTACATGTAAAGTAGACATTTTGAGATTGCTTCAGTTGTGTGCAACCCAGCTTTTGGATCAGAATTCAGATGGGCTAGCTTTAAGGGCGTTGGCAACGTCTAAGAAAGTTAGTAGCTCTACAGTTTTAAAAATGAATGCCATGTCCAGTTAGGTTAGTTTGGGTCTGGTTGGTTGTTCTGGAGTTGGATGGTTCTGGAGTATGTTACCATGGCAATGTTCTTCCCTACAGAGAAAAAACTCCCATTGACCTGGTATTTTTCATGTCCTTCCCTATGAAATGCTATAGAGTTTCTTTCCATCATTCCCACGTAGCATTTCTGAAAGCTGGATCATTAGGAGAGTCCAGGTCCTCTCTGATTCAGTCCCCTAAGTACAATGAACTTCCTTTGTCAATACAGTGTGCAGCTTGTTTAAAGCAGGGGATTAAATGATACTGGCTTGGGTACCAGGCAGAAGTGGGTTGGCTGGGGCATCCCAAGGCTAAGGAGAGGTCTGGAGATGCTGTTCAGCGGCAGAGTGCTTGCCTGGTGGGTACAAGGCCCTGGACTCAAAATGGTCAGTACAGGGCAGGGATGGGGGGTGGACAAGGTTCCCAAGGCTTTCAGGAAGACACTTTGTGTTCTTTTAATTAGCAGCTCTCTCATATTTCTGTCTGCATTCCCAGCTAGGGAAGGCATGCCCCTCCTGCAGCATTTACCATAAAGGTCATTACCTTCATGGATGCAGGGCCTGTGACTGCTGCCAGATCTCTTTGTTACCATCTTCCTGGGGCTCTTGTTGAAGGCCAGACAGACATTCTGGTGTTCTTCCTTTAGGGTGTTAAGCACACAACCTCCAGGTGGCCACAGCTCACTAGAGGGCTATCAATGTATGCCTCTGCAAACCTTGTGTGGTCTGAGTTCTGTTTGTTACAAGCCTTTCCCTGCTAGAGACAGGACCCAAGGTTGAAAATAAGAAATCAATCTTTTTTTTTTTTTTTTTTTGACAAGGTCTTCCTGTATGGCCCCCAGTCTGGTCTGGAACTCTCTATATAGCCCAGGCTGGACTTGGCCTTGAACTCCTCCTTCAGCCTCCCAAGTGCTGGGATTACAGGTGTGGGTCACCATGCCCGGCCAAGCAATCAATTTTTAAAGAGGTAGTTACTGATAAATGCTCCCTTGAAGTTTCCCTGGGATAATTTTCTTGTCACACTGGACCAGGTGCAAAGCCACTGCTTAACCAAGTGTGCCTAAGAATAGAGGTGGGAGGCTAGGCCAGGGGCAGAACAGGCACTGGGTAATATATTTTGCTCTTGTATCTAGGTACATTCATTTTGGGAGTTTTTTGTTTGTGTGTTTGTTTTTTTTTTTTTTTTTTTTTTTTTTTGGTTTTTCGAGACAGGGTTTCTCTGTGTAGCTTTGCGCCTTTTCTGGGACTCACTTGGTAGCCCAGGCTGGCCTCGAACTCACAGAGATCCGCCTGGCTCTGCCTCCCGAGTGCTGGGATTAAAGGCGTGCGCCACCACTGCCCGGCTTTGTGTGTTTGTTTTTTGAGACAAGGTTTCACTTTGTAGTTCTGGCTGGCCTGGAACATACATACATACAGACAGATAGGTAGTATATACATGCAGCAAAACACATAATAAATAAATAAATCTTAAGAAAAATTCACAGAGATAGATACACCTGCCTCTGCCTGTGTGTACCACTACACCTGACAACTATTAGTTATATTTTGAACTCAGGAAAAACTTAACCTGTCCAAGTTTGAGGACAGCCTTAACATATTATTTAAGAATTAAATTAAATTAAATTAAATAAGACTATGCATCTCTCCTGAATGTGGATATTACCTTATGGGATCCAGTTTGTAGCTGACTAGATCAGAGTGAGAAAAGCAGATTCCTAAACACAAAGTGTTCAGGCTCAGTGAGTCCAGAGGGAGGAGATGAACATTTACCAAGTGTAATGTGCCAAATGCCTCACACAGACTTACCCCCATTTCTTTTTCATATATGTGTGCAGGTGTGCATGCATATTTGCATGTATGTGCATATGGAAGACTGAGGCTGATGTTGGAATTCTTACTCATCACTGTTCTGTCTTCATTTGACTTATTGTTTGGAGATCTCACTCTGTAGACCAAGCTGGTCTGGAACTCAGATCTGTCTGTTTCTGCCTCCCTGGTGCTGGAGTGGAAAGCTTATTTTTTCAGGCAGGGTCTCTCAGTCAGACCTAGACCTCGCTCTAGTCTCCTTTGTCAGCTTCCTTGTGTTTACATGGATCTGAACCCTGGTCTTCCTGCTTACAAGCAAACACTTTATCTGTGAACGATGTCCCCAGGCGCACATATCCCTTCACACACATTCTCACTCAATCCTTAGAACATTCAGTCAGGACAGGCCCATCTTCCAGAGGAGAAAACAATATCAACCAGTGAAAGGGAGTCAGGCGGTGGTGGCACATGCACTTGGAAGGCAGAGGCAGGTGGATCTCTGAGTTTGAGGCCAGCCTGGTCTACAGAGTGAGTTCCAGGACAGCCAGGTCTACATAGAAAAACCCTGTCTTGAATAACAACAACAACAAAACAAAAAACAAAACTGAAAAAGTAAAATGAGCCACCCAGGGTCTCTGAACTGGTGAGAGGCCAGGCTGGTGACCAGCAAGCCCCAGAGGTCCTCCTGTCTCCCCGATACCAACAGCACTGGGCCTCAGGCATTTGGATGACTGTGCTCAGCATTTTAGGTGGGTTCTGGGGATTCAAACTCTAGTCCCTGTGCTGTGCAGCAAGAGTTTTTAGCCCTGGAGCTATCCACACAGCCTGAAAATTGATACTTTTTCAAAATTAAATTTCGAGCTGGACGCAGGGGCACACACTTTTAATACCAGCACCCAGCAGACAAAGGTAGGTGGATCTTTGTGAGCCACCCTGGTCTACATAGTGAGTTCCAGGCCCGCAAATGCTCCATCTTAAAACAACAACATGGGCTGGAGAGATGGCTCAGCGGTTAAGAGCACTGGCTGTTCTTCCAGAGGTCCTGAGTTCAATTCCCAGCAACCACATGGTGGCTCACAACCATCTGTAATGAGATCTGGTGCCCTCTTCTGGCCTGCAGGCGTACACGCAGGCAGAACATTGTATACATAATTAATAAATAAATCTTTTAAAAAAAAAAAAAAAAAAAAAAAAAACAACAACAGCAAAATAACAAGTTAAAGTTTAAGAGCTCTATAGAAGACAACATAGGTCACTAGTGTTCTTAGTAGACTTTTTAATAACTGTGCACACCTGCATAACCACATCTAGACTGAGGACCAAAAACTCAGTTGTATTTATTCTTGAAGTTCATTTATTTTTGCCATCATAAACCTCTAGTTAAAAATGTTTTCAATGGGCTGGAGAGTTGGCTCAGTGGTTAAGAGCACCGACTGCTCTTCCAGGCTCTTCCAGAGGTCCTGAGTTCAATTCCCAGCAACCACATGGTGGCTCAGAACCATCTGTAATGAGATCTGGAGCCCTCTTCTGGCCTGTAGGGACACATGCAGGCAGAATACTGTATGCATAATAAATTAATAAATCTTTTTTTTTTTTTAAGTGTTTTCCAGGGGCCTGGAGAAATGGCTTAGTGGTTGAGAGCACTGGCTGCTCTTCCAGAGGTCCTGAGTTCAATTCCCAGCAACCACATGGTGGCTCAGAACCATCTGTAATGGGATTTGATGCCTTCTCTGTCATCCAGGCATACATGCAACATAGAGCTCTCCTATGCATAAATGAATCTTTTTTTAAAAAGGTGTATTATTTAGAGGAGGCTGGAGAGATGGCTCACTGGCTGCTTTTGCAAAGTACCTGGGTTTAGTTAGCAGCATTGGCATTGTGGCTTACAATTGACTGTAACTCTAGTTCCAGGTGATCCAGTGTCCTCTTTTGGCCTCAGTGGACATCAGGCATGCACAGGGTGCACATACATACAAACAGGCAAAACATCCATACACATAAATAAGTTGGGTTTTTGTTTGCTTGTGTTTGCTTTGAGACTTGGTATAACAGTGTATCCCTGACTGGTCTGGGACTCGTTATGTAGTCCTGGCTAGCCTCAGACTCACAGAGATCCACCTGCCCCCTGCTATCTAAATGCTGGATTAAAGGCTTGTGCCACCGCACCCAGCAATGGCTTTTAAAGAAATTCACTATAGCTGAGCTTGGGCTTGTAGCACACACTAGTAACCCCAGCACTTTAGAAGTGGAAACGGGGGCTAGAGAGACAGCTCAGTGATTAAGAGCACTGCCTATCCTTCCAGAGGATGTGGGTTCAATTCCCAGCAAATGTGACAGCTCACAACTGTCTGTAATTCCAGTTCCAGGGTATCTGACACCCTTTTCACACATGTGGTGCACATATATACATGCAGACAAAATAAATAAATAAATAAATAAATAAATAAATAAATAAATAAATAACCCTGTACACAGAAAATAAAAATAAAACTTAAAAAAAAAAAATCTCTGTGTTCAAGGCCAGCCTGGTCTACAGAGTGAGTTCCAGGACAGCCAAGGCTGTTATACAGAGAAACCCTGTTTCAGAAAAAAAACAAAAAATGAACAACAACAACAAAGGATCAGAAGTTCAAGGCCAGTGCCGGCTACACAAGGAGGCCAGCTTGGGCTACATGAGACCTTGTCTCAAAAAACAAAAAGCTGCCGGGCGGTGGTGGCGCACGCCTTTAATCCCAGCACTCGGGAGGCAGAGCCAGGCGGATCTCTGTGAGTTCCAGGCCAGCCTGGTCTCCAAAGCGAGTTCCAGGAAAGGCGCAAAGCTACACAGAGAAACCCTGTCTCGAAAAACCAAAAAAAACAAACAAACAAACAAAAAAACCAAAACCTAACATTGTTTTATAACTGACTGTCACAATATTTGACTTGTCTCAGTTGTTCAGGGCAATATTTGAAGATCCTCCAAATGCTGGTAGTTACCAGTCAGCTCATGAACAAGCTGGCCATTGTTGAGCCTGCAAAGACAGTTTAGGACTGTCTTCAGAGGGCTGGGTTCCCCTGAGAAGGAAGGAAAAGTAAGTCCTGGCAAATATGAACCTGAAAAGATGTGTAATTTCATAGCTCATCTCGTAAGTGACCACCAGGGAAGCTGGAAGTTTGCCCACAGTTGCAGAGCAGTGATGGTGGGCTGGCATGCAGCTTTCCTGCACCCATGCATTGTACACACACATATGTGCTTACACAGATGCCTGCTGTTTAATAAGTCCCCATGAAATAGGTCCTGACTGGCAAGAGAGTTGTATCAAGCAGGTGAGGCCATAACCCAGAGATATTGCCCAGGAGTTCTAGGGTTCAGCAGCCCACACCACAGATGCCTCAAGCAGGCCAGTGGCAGAAAGACTTTCCTGTTCTACCATCACTGCATGTCTGTCTGGAAAGCCAAGGGTAAAACCCAAGTCTGTCTGTTGCATGCTGCTAAGGCCTGTATTCTTCAGCTACGAAGTCTGAGGGCCTAAGCTATCTGTGCCCGTCCTGTTCCCAGGCAGGTTCCAACCATCACAAGCTCCCAGAGTTGTAGTGTTCTGGTGTTGAGCGCCGTCATATACTCAGAAACTTGGCCTCTTTTCTTTATGTAGCCCTGGAGGTCTAACTTGCTGTCAACCAGGCTGGCCACAAATCAACAGAGATATACATGAAGACATGCACCACCACACTCATTCTAAAGCATTTCTTTTTTTTTTTTTAAAGATTTATTTATTATGTATACAGTATTCTGCCTACACATCAGAAGAGGGCACCAGATCAAATTACAGATGGTTGCAAGCCACCATGTGGTTGCTGGAAATTGAACTCAGGACCTCAGAAAGAACTGCCAGTGCTCTTAACCTCTGAGCCATCTCTCCAGCCCTCTAAAGCATTTCTTAACAACAGTGTTTGTGAAAATAGTCCTGCCTCCCAGGCTTGGCACAAAGTGCTGCGCTGTATCTCATTTTGTCCTCCCTCATAGAAGTTTGTAGGTAATGGAGTGCTTTCTTCCCTTTTTTTTTTTTTTTTTTTTTTTTTTCCGAGACAGGGTTTCTCTGTGTAGCTTTGCACCTTTCCTGGATCTCACTCTGTAGACCAGGCTGGCCTCGAACTCACAGAGATCCGCCTGGCTCTGCCTCCCGAGTGCTGGGATTAAAGGCGTGCACCACCACCACCACCACCACCACCACCACCACCACCACCACCACCACCCCACCGCCCGGCTGCATTCTTCCTTTTTTTTTTTTTTTTTTTTTTTTTTTTTTTTTTTTTTTTGGTTTTTCGAGACAGGGTTTCTCTCTGTAGTTTTGCGCCTTTCCTGGAACTCACTTGGTAGCCCAGGCTGGCCTCAAACTCACAGAGATCCGCCTGGCTCTGCCTCCCAGTGCTGGGATTAAAGGCGTGTGCCACCACCGCCTGGCATTTTCTTCCCTTTTTATAGGTGAAGGGCATGGGGCTCAAAGATGCAAGATAGTCAAGGCCACACATCGTGGTGGGCTAGAGTGTGTCCAAACCACATTTCTCTGCTGCTGCTAGCCAATCACCTGCTTAACAGTAGTTGTTTATCAATCACCTACCGTGTGCCAGGCGTTTTTTTGGTATGAGCCGGCAGATGAATTCCACACCTCCACAGGGCTGCTCTCCTTAAGCCTGCATCCTCTGGGAAGGATTGTCTTGGAGTTGTGTCTTTGGGTGCATCATCCAACCCTTCCACGCTATTTGTTGTTGATCTGTGAAGCCACCTAGAGCCTTCCCAATCTTCCCATAGGGAGGTGATGGCTGAGAGCCGGGGTCCCCAGGTGTACCTTGTATTCTGTGGACCAGAAGACACCTTCATGGCACACTGGCCTTGCCTAGAACTTGTGCCCTGCAGGCAGTCTTCCTATAGCTTCCCTCCCCAGGGGTGTGGTGGAGAGGTGGTGTGGCGGTGTGTGTGTGTGTGTGTGTGTGTGTGTGTGTGTGTGTGTGTGTGTGCGTGCGCGCGCGTGTGTGTGCAGGTGCCTCCCACACCTCTTTGCTGCAAAGAGCTCAGTCTCCACCTTGGCATACCTTGTTGGGCCGGCTCACAGCACTCAGGCCAGCCTGATAAGAGGCTTGAGGCCCATAGCCATCAGGCTCCCAGCCCTGCCACATCCACATGGCCTCCAGCCTGCTTTTCTGTACATCTCCCCACACAAAGAGCCTGGGTGCTGTGGCTGGCGTTCAGCTGCTGGAGTGGGGAGGGAGGAAAGCGGTGAAAAGCTTTTCAGAAAGGCCTGGACGAAGGCAGGAGCCACCCAGGTGATGGGAGCTGGTCCCCTGGGACCCCAACCCGGGACCACAGTGAAAGGTTACTGCTAATTGGCAAGCTCCTGATGGGGCCCGCATCTATTAGCACTCCCCCTCCCCAGAGACTTCTAGGATGGTCTTGGCACAGCGTGTGATTTGAGAGCTCTCTGGGAGTCTGGCACAGTCTGTCTGAATTGTGAACACTGAGTCTCTTGGTTTCCTAATTTGTACTTGTGTTGTCTTGTTTCTCTGCCCATTGTTGCTGGTAGACTTAGTAGCCCCCTCAGCCACCCTGACTTCGGTACCCTCTCCCCAGATCCAGTGGGCTCCCTCTTCTCCCCAGCCCCTAACCAGACTGTTGGAGGCCATGCTGGGCCAGGGAGCAGCAAAGTCCCTGCCCCCCTCCCCTGACCTGTGGCCTGGCCTCAGGGCCCAGCTCTCACCCCTCATCAGCCCTGACACTAACATGGCTTGTCCACCCTGTCGCAGGGGGCAGATGGCCTGTCGGAGCCCGAGGGCATCTCTCTGAAGCGGGTTGCTGTGGTGGAAGATTTCTTTGACATCATTTACTCGATGCACGTGGAGAGCTCTGCAGAGCCAGGCAAAGCCCCCAAGCACGCTGGGCAGAAGAAAACCTACCGAGCGGTGAGATTTCTGTCTCTGCCTCCGCTGGCAGCCCCAGGCCTTGGCAGGAGGCCATGGGCTCCGCACATGTTGGGCGGGGAGGCGGGGCAGGGAGCTGAGGCGTGATGAAGCGGCCTTTGGGGATCCAGGGGGGCATGGGGCAAGGGCATGGCAGCCAGAGATGGCTCACAGGGTGAGGGGCGGGCTCTGCGGTCAGAGCACAAAGGAGAAGCAGGTTGAGGAAGGAGAGGGAGAGGGAGAGAAGGAGAGGGGCTGGGCAGGGCAGGGAGGAAACCCTCCTTCCCCAGTTTCAGCCTCTTATAGCCTGCTGGGGGAGCACAGATAATAAGAATCGCAGGGGCCAGTGCTTCCACAGCATGGCATGGACTGCTTGCCAGCTTGCCCTAGATGCCTCCTGTGTGTGAGCTTAGCCAGATTACCACACACTATAAGCCAGTCCTGTGAGTTCCCAGAGGCTCTGGGTCTGAGAACTGCCTCCTACCTTCAGGAGGTCACAATTTTGGGCCAGAGAGACTGAAGGCAAAGAGATAAACACAAAAAGAGAAATGCCTCCAAGACCAGCTTTGAGAGAGCAAGAACCCCATACCTGGGGGGCTCAGCAACCATACTCCTAGCCCTGGACATTTAGTGCTAAGCCTGGGGGGCTTCATGGAGAAGGCAGCATGTATACTGGCTACCTTGAGGAGGGCAGGAGGCAATGGAATGGCTCTCTGGAGAAATATCACACAGCAGGGAGTGGGAAAACGGGGCTGTAGAAAGAGCAGTGGCCCCAACCTTCAGGAGGAAGCTGCTAGGCAAAGGCCCCCTCCCTATTTGGCCCCACATCTGAGTCTGTACCCATGGCTCATGCCCAGGTCTAAGCCCACAAGCCAGACATTTTATTGTCAGCTGAGTCCTCATGGCCATCCTGTGACTAGGGTACTATGGTCCATTTTCTAGTTAAACGAACAGACCCAGAACCTCAAGTCACCTGTCCAAGGTCACACAGAACCTGAGTAGCAGTCAGCTGGTATCCTTCCAGGCTCTCCATGTGGATTTTCTCTTTAGAATCCTATAGTTCTATCTTTCTGGGGCCAGGCTTGCCCACCTCCGCAAGGTGTGAAGGTCCCAAGCACTTTGTGTAGATAGATAGCCGTGGGCTGTAGTGGGGGTGGCCTGTGTAGGTATGATTTCCCCACATGGCCTGATTCAGAATCCAAAATTCTGGAGCTCCTTTGTCTGAATGGGTATTTAGTTCCTTGCTTTTTCATGTAAGTCTGTGTACCATGTGAATACAGTACCCATGGAGACCAGAAGACAGCATTAGAGACTAGAGTTACAGTTATAAGATGCTGTATGAGTGCTGGGAATTGAACCCATGTCTTCTGGAAGAACAGCTAGTGCTCTTAACCACTGAGCCATCTCTCTTTAGGATGGGTCCTTTGCTGGGAACCTCAGAGAAGTGAGGAACCAACCTGAGCGCCACAGGATCACCACTGTCTTCCCACCCCTCCTGCTGCCCATGAGAAAGGAAGCCAGTCTGAGGGTGTTTCCAAATGGAGCTATAGAAGGGAGGACCATCAGTCTGGAACCAGCAGGGTCCCCGTGGAATTGAGAAGGCAGTGTTTGCTCATTATTGAGCCTAACACAGTGCTGGGCCTCCACGTATATCAGGGTCCATCCTTGGCCCTTTCCAATCTCACCTCCTAAGTCAGATCTATGTAAAGGCTACAGGCATAAAGCAGGGACTCCTATGAGCCCACATTTTAAGGTGAGAGCCACAGCCTGCCTGAGGTCACCTAGCTGGTGCAGAGCCCGGCAACTGACTAGTATCCATCCTTCCTTGCCACAGGTCTCCTGAGGCAAACTATCAAGCCAGCCACTGGCTACTGTCAGGCATGTGGGCTTGGCTATATGGATCTGGTGACTTCCCTGGCTCCTCAGTGCCCAGCACCAAGCCTTGTCCACAGGCAGTCCTCGGTGGGGTCTGTGGCCTCTGGAACATGCAGAGGCTGAGGGTGAGTTGGGCCAGTCTTGCCAGCCCTTATGCTCCTGGGCTAAGTGGACAGCTAGCCCATTGCTTCTGATCCATATGCTGCCATGTGCCCCATTTCCCTGCCCAGCCTAGAGCTGGCACACGACTGGCATGGAACCGGCTGGGCTGTACACACAGGTGGAATTTCAGCACAGGGCCAAGGCTGAGCCCAGCAGGCCAGGGTCTTTCTGCAGCAGTTCAAGGCCAAGGAGCCAGTGTTCCCCCTTCCCCTCTATGCCTCCTAACCCTTCCCTCTCTTCCCTGTCTGCCACCTTTCCTGTGCTACCCTCTTCCTGTTTCTGGGGCACAGGTGGTACCTGGATGTCCTATCCCCTCGTTTCATCTGCTTCCATTTCCTCCCACCCAACCTAGCTCCTCAGTCTTGCTCTGCAGAAATGAGCTACCCCACCCCGCCCACTGCCCTTAGAAAGAGCCCCTGAGCAAACCGTGTGCTGATGACGGCTGTGGAGAAGCACAGCCTGGTACTGCAGGGCTTCATCAAGCCCTCGGATGAGCGGCTTTTGGATCTGTCACTGTGTATTTTGCCAAAACTGAACCCTGGATCTGATTTTCCATCTATTAAGGTATAAGGACTTTAAAATTCTTACAAGCCTGAAGTGCCTTAAGGGGTTGGGAGACAGTAGGGGACTGGGCATTCTTGTTCAGGGCACTAAAGGAGGCCATTTCTTCAGTAGAAGGGAGGAGTCTTTCTAGCAACTGAATTAGAGAACCATGAATTAGAGAGGAAAGGTTATGAGCTTGTAAGGCCTGGGGTTTTTAGAGTCAGGCAGAAGGCATTTGCATGAGATGATACAGGAAGGAGCCCCTGTTTGAGCAGGGAGCCCTACCATAGCCTCCTAAGCAGGGTGACCTGAAGGTCCAAGGATCCCAGGAATCTCACGGTGCTAAACCCGGGGAGAGTTCTAGCTTGCTTCCAGTTCCCTGAGCTCTTTCCCAAGCGCTTCACTGATCTCACTCGATCAGGGCTTGAGGAACCTTTTCACTTCCTCTTCCCCCCAGGGATGCTAGAGGCCTGATCAGCTTCTAGAGCACAGATCTGGCTACCCAGGCCACTTTGGAGTTAAGGCCAGATGTCGTCAACAGCTGTTCCAGGCCCCACCACGTGCTAATCCACCACAGGGCAGAAGGAGGATCTTGTAAAGTGGTGCAAATCCCCACCCCACCCACCCCACCCACCCCACCCACCTCATCAGGCTCTGTTGGCTTCTGTGTTGGGGAGTGAAAATGGGCCTTGCAAGTCAGCGACTCTGCAAATAGCTTCTGCTCTCCCTGCCCAAGAAATCTCTCCGTTTTTCAGACTGAGAAAAACAGAAAAGGGAAATCCATGCGTGGTTTTAGGGTCCTGGCAGTAGACTCTGAGAACAACATGGCAGGCATCTCAGGACAGCTGAGGGAAGCCTACTGGGGACAGGTCCTGGAGCATCTCCCTTCCAAAACACAGAGGCAGCTCTCTGATTCTGTTTTGTACATGTGTCTATTTCTAGAACAGTCTGAAGCCATCTGAAAGCCACTGTCCTCCCAACGAGATATTGTGTGAGGATTGCCTTTCTGGTCTCACTTTTGTGTATATGTGTGTGTGGTCCCATGGACCTGTGGCATGTAGGCCCTCAGACAGAAACAGAGGCTCTATTTCTGGTCCTGGACCAACCGAAGGGTGAACCAAAAGATGCTGTGGAAGATGAGAGAAGAGGGATGGTGTTGTCCATACGGGTCCCTCTGTACAGAACGGATTCCCCAGGCTTCCTTCTGTGCTCTGTCCCCCCATCTGACAGCTCCAAGGACTTCTTACCTCTCCCATTCCCCTGTGGGACCCAGGGCCATAAGATATATCCCCATGGCTCAGCCAAGACCCCAGGCGATCTTGTTGGTCGCCGTCTCACCCTGGAGGCAGACTCCTGGGCATGCTGCAGGCCAGGCAGCAAGAACAGGCATTCTCATCCTGTGTACAGCCCTGAGCAGAGCAGCCTGGCCAGGGGCTGCTCTTGAGTCCTTTGAAAAGTGTCTGTCCAGTGCAGGTGAGCAGGCAAGCTTGACTAGTCTCTGGCAGGAACCTCATCCTTTGGGAACAATATCTCAGGGGAGCCCAGGACCTCATCTTTTGGCCAGTCAGCCCTGGCCCTGCCTCTGGCTGGAACTCATCCTTCCCTCTTGTCCTTCTACAGCCGAGCTCACTATTTCCAACTCGGCATGCTCTGAAAGGGACTTCCGGAGCTCTAGGCTAGGATGAAGATGCCTACTTACCTAGGAGAAAGCCCCCCACCGTCCAGTCCTCATTCCCCAAGTGGGCCGACCTTGCCGTCCTCCTCCACTGGGGCTCTCCCATTTGTGGCTACAGCCAGAGATGCTGGGGTTGGCCCTTGTCCTTGACCTCCAGAGCAAAGCAATCAGACGGGATTTAGAAGGGAGATAGCTCATCAAAGAGACTGCCTGCTCTGCAGAGCATCAAATCAGCTGAGAAGTAACAACTGTGTCACCAACATTAATGCAAGTTTGCAGCTGGCAGGAGTAGCCCTGGAACTAGCAGGCCAGTGGCTGGGCTGAGAGCCTTGAAGGCTGGTCCTTAGGGGGCTGCTGCAGTCTGGTGCACCCTAGCCGTCTACATACCCTGGCTCTCCTCTCCTCTAGCAGCAGAGATTCAGAATGTCCATGAGTCCTTATCCCTAGTCCCTATAGAAACAGACTGTGTTCTTGCCACAGAGAAGGACCCAGTGCAGTCCAGAGTGGCCCCCAAGCCCTCACCCAACTTTCTTGCTGGGCTGTGGTAAGGACAGGAATGCTTGGTGATGCTGCCCCCTAGTGGAGCGGAGCAGGAGAACCCGGCTCTAGGCAGCACGTGAGAGGAAAAGTGGCATCCCAGCGACAGCCAAAACAGAAGCAGAGTTTCCAACCCAGAGCAAAGCTGACCCCTACTAGATTTCTAGGCCACACCCCCTCCCTGCTTCCTACCCAGCCTTCTCATATTCCCTCCATTCCATCTCCACCTTCCCTCCCTCCTACCAGCTCTCTCCCTCAGCATGGGATAGTGAGGCTCACAGCACTGCCCCTCCAGAGCTGTGTGACCTCAACTGTATCCTTAGTTACAAGAAGGAACATGAAGGTCCCCGAGTGGTACAGTGTGGAAAACTGGATGCCCCCAAACCAACCTCCTATGGCTCTGCCTGAAAGTTAGCCCAGGACATCAATGGTAGAACTTTGGGCTCTGTTCATAGGCCAGTGAATTTACAAGTGGGTCTTAGTTTATACATCTCTCAGAGGAGAGGCTGTTGTGTTCTAGAGCAGTGTTCATAAGTTCACCCTTTAGTAGCAGCAATAAAATGTTCTAAGAAGAATATTACTTGTTAGAGGTTAAAAGCTAGATCATGTTTAAATGTTTTTCGTTTGCAATTTTTAATCTCCTTTATTCAAGTCTTAAAAACAAGTGGCTCATTTTACAGCAAGGAGTGGAGGCCACTGGCCTTGTTGTCACTGGTGACCAAGTTGCCTCCAAGGTGGCACATGACGAGCAAACTGTTTTCTGGCAGATCGCGGAGACCTACGCCTTCCTCCCCAGAGAGGCTGTGACTCGGTTCCTCATGAGCTGCACGGAATGTCAGAAGAGGATGCACTTTAACTCCAGCGGCCCGGAGCCCAAAGGTGGGGGCCACTGTTCCCAGAGGCCAGTGTGGTTGGTGGCACTGCCCCAGAGCCTTGTTTGTTTCTGTGTAATTTTTTAATTAATTAATTACTTGATTACTTATTTGTTTTTGAGGCAGCGTCTCACTGTATAGCCCAGGCTGGCCCTGAACTCTCAGCCCTCCTGCCTCAGCCGTCTCAAGTGCTGAGATTATGTGTGTGCCCCACACAGCTTGCTTATTGTTGTAGGTTTTTCGTTGTTGTTGTTTTTTGTTTTTGTTTTTTTAAGTTACGCTTCACTTAAGTCAATGACCCATCCATCTGCCCTTCTAGGCTTAGGCTAGCCTCTCCTTCCACCTCATTTCTAGTTAGAAACGGGTACCCTTCCTGTTCTCTGGGCGCTGCCATCCTAGCCACTTGGCCTTGCCCATGGGACTGTTTGTCCACTCATGTACACATGGATCTGGGCTCTGAAGAGAGGCACACACCCCATGAGGCATGTTCCTCTTCCTGTTTGGCCCTTAACACCTGCTGATGTTGGGCCCTCACTGAGGTCTGCTCCCTCCCTGTGCACACACCCATGTGCCCTCCAAGCAGTAGATCAGTGAGGACTGATTAGAATTTAAAATGGACAGACCACTTGTGATTAGCAAGTTGCCCCTTGCTCTGTTCAGCCCAGTGAGACCATCAAGGGTCCCCATTCAATATCTCCCTACACTGTCAACCATAACAGCCCGTCAGAGCTTGTCTACCTGCAGCTGGCTTTGACTGTAACACAGGCCAGCACATTAGCCATGGTTACCATGACTCTAGTGTGTCATGGGTTGGGGCTCACTGATCAGAGTTCTGGGCCTTGCCCATAACATGCTGTGCCTCTTCTGGCTTCAGCCTGCAAATGATGAACCATGGTCAACGGGGCAAAGGGGTTGGGGCAGTTGCCCGACCATGAGAACGAAGTAGGACTGGAGAGTAAGCCACTTATCCGGGTAGAACTCTAACGGCATCCACCCACCTAGGGAGGAAAAGTCAACCACATGATGACAGCCAGGTCACAGGAACACAGGCCACAGGCAGAGTTTTCCTCTGAGTGCCCCTGAGGCACCTGAGCAACTTGTGACACCAGCTGACTCACCAAATCAAGAGGCTTTGCTGTCTGGGAACCACTGGTCAGTGGATGTCTGTCAGGTGTGAGGGTCCAGAACTTGTGAATGCTGTTCTATTGCTGAGAGCAAGCTCCTAGGCCAAGCTGTGTGGGTATGGGTCTCAGCTCTGTGCTTGGGGTTAGAAAGGGTCCCTACTCAGAGGACTGATAAGACTTGAGAGGCTGTCTGTGAGCCTGGTACAGAGCTCTAGTATGGGAGAGTGACCCTAAGGGATGCTTGTCACACATCACACATGGCCTGGCCCCAGGGCCAAGACAATCCTTGGCCCTGCAAATGGGCCTGGAGGGCTTTTCTCTGCTCCCTCCCCACATTGCAGGTGTAGGCCCTGAGCTAGCTACCTGGATCCTGCCCACCCAAGTATGCTGGTCCTCTCCTGTTCCTGCCCTAATTGTTTCCATAGCAACTGGAGGAGTCAGGCACAAAACTGCTGCCTGAAGGAACAGAGGCAAGGCTGCCCTGGGGGACTGTAGGCCTCCCAGCTCTCCTGCTCTGCTTCCAACTGTGAGGAGGGTGCTCCTCCCCAAAGGCTGCAAGGTCTTCAGGCTTCTGGGCTTCTCTGTGAGGAGCCCAGCAGCGACTTGCTTCCTCTCCCTACTGACTGCCTCCCCCTAAAGAGGGTCCTTCCTACCCACAAGCCCCAGGAAAGAGGAAAAGGGGGAGAAGGGGGGTTGCTCACAGCTGGGAACTGCTTAGAATATAAACCAGCTTGAGGACTGTGTGCTGAGCCTCTCTCCCTGGGCTTATCTTGACAGGAAAGAGGACAGGTGTCTGCCCTTCTCAGTCCTGGGCAGCTGACCTTCCCACTGCAGAGAAGTGACTACAGGAAATCAGACAGAGCATGGCCCATGCACGAGTGGGCACCAGGCCAGGGGGATCTGGTGTGCAGTCAGTCCTGTTCCCTGCTGTGTGTCCCACAGCAGGTTAGGGAACCTCTCTGAGAATCTCCTGCTCATAATAGCCTCGAGTTGTCAGTCCTGGCATACAGCCAAGAAAACCAAGACCCAAAGAAGTGCTGGGTGAAATCACTCATCCAGGCTTCCCTCACCTACCTCCCTAGAGAGGAAAGTGGCAAAATTGCCTTTATCAGCAGCAAAGTGGAAGCTGTGGTGGTTCAGATGCGTAAAAGGAGCCCACTCTGCAGGGCCTGGGACTTGGATACCTTGGGAACTTGAGCCCATTGTTAGGTTGTCGTGCTCAGGCCCAGGGTCCCTTTCCCCTAGACCCGAAGCTAGTGGCTACAAAGGTAAGGTCAACCCCCACCCTGAGCAAAATAGCTGGGTCCACCCACGTGCTAGATTTAAAAGGGAAAGTTTGGTTTCTGGACTGCCAGTAGAGAGCTCTGGAATCTGATAGGTTCCCTCTCTGCTCCATGGCTTGAGGCATCAGCCTCTAAATCCTTGTTGCCAGCTTTCTCCCTGACAGGAGAGACCTCTACCCTCTGCGTTCTCTCAGATTGAATCCCTGCCTGCTAGTCCTCCCCTCCCCCAGAGGCAGGCTTCTTATTCCTGTCCCAGGAAGGTGGGGAGGAAGGTGGACAGGGGACAGGATGGAGTCTCCTCTGGGGCTGCTGGGAGACTGTCCAGCTTCCTGGCTTCGTGCTGGAAGGAAGAGGAGGAAGCAGAGTGGCCCCAGTGAGCAGCCTGTCCCCAGCAGAGTGGGCCCAACAGCCCCTAGCTCCCCACCCCACAAACAAAGTGAGCTGCAGAGGGTCTGGAAGTCGTCAGTTCCAGGGCCTCCACACCACCAATCTCCCGCCAATCCCAGTGGGAACTCATTCTCAAACCAGTCTGCCATCCTGGGCAGAGGAACCTCTGAGAGTGCATTCCTGCTTTCTCTATCGTGGCAATATACTATGGCAAGGTTGCAAACTCTGAGCTGGCTGTGAACAATGTGGGCTGTGCTCCTGCTTCCTTAGGAGCATGCGAATCACCAAGCCAGACTCTTCTGCAGTTCCCAGGACCGTGCTGGCCTTCTAGATCCCTCCTTCCTGTGTTTTCCAGGCCCATTCCTGCCCATTGCTCTCTTCTGTCTTGCCTTATCTATCGACTGGCCTTTTCTCTCCCATTCTCACACTCTCAGTGTGACAGTGGGAAGCTGCATAGCCTTTCTGTGTGGTGTGGTCCTAGCTGCAAAGAAGGGGCATTACTACAAGTACAGTCTCCTGGGGCTTTTGGGTCCGTGTGGAGCCCATAGGGCACGCTTCGTTCTTCTTGGCTGAGGAATCCACTTTATGCTCTTCAAAAAGCTTTCTTGAGCTACTCCAGGGCCCTCTTGGCTCTAATAGACTCCCATATACCCTAGCCCACCGTGTCTACCCCTCCTTGTTTTTCAGCCTCTTTTTTCCCTTTATGCTGTGAGCAGTAAATATGAGTGATGAGTGATGCAGATGCATAAAAGTTGCCCACTCTGCAGGCTCCTGGAGCTTGCCCATCCATTGGCTACCTTCCTTCCACCTAGGCTTAGAATCCCTGTTTTGTTTCCCAGTCTGAACTTCACAAGGCTGGCTGGTCTTGTGGTTTCTCTGCTCCCCTTGCATATGTCCTTCAACGCCCAACAGAGCTCTTCTATCCCCCTGGCCAATATCTGGAAACTTCTGTCATCTCTGGACTGAGGAGTTCTTTAGGTAAAATGTTGTGAGAATGGGCACTTGGAGAATGTGAAGACTGGGCATTCCTTTTTGGAATTTGTGTTGATTGACAGGTGCCATTTGTATCCACAGTGGAGCTGAGCATGGCTTGGCCTGTCTTATGATGGGCAGAGCCTAAGTTGTTGATCCTTTCCAAAGCCCCAGAGACTCAGGCTGAGCACTTGGACTGGTTTCCATTTTCCTTGGCAAGGAGGTGCTGAAACATTGCTTGGGGCCACTTCCTTGGCCTCTCTTCCTAGCAGCTGCTGGATCACTTAGCCTCTGTAGGTGATACCTCTTAACTCTCCTCTCTACATAGTAATAGCATCCAACACAATGGCATCTGGCTGTCTGCAGTGGCCTGGGCACAGAGGACCACCCTATGCAGAGAGCCAAGGGAACCCCCCTCTTCCTGTTTACACTCTGCCTTAACTTGCCTGGCATGGCATCCTTCCCACCTGTGAGCATCACACAGGACCACCATCGGCTTTGCATCTGTTATTTCTCCACTCACCATATCCAGAGCTCATGGGGCTCCCCCAGCCCTCTGCCTTTCTCCTTACTGGAGTGAACCAGTTCTGACCTCCCATGCCAGCTCCATGACTCCCTTTCTCACTGGAAATGTCCCTGTCCACCTTGGCACTGCTGCCCCAGCAGGATGCTCACTCCTGGGACTGAGGGACTAAGTACCCCATGGCCTACCAGCGCAGGTGTCCCTGATAGCTCTGTTTGTCTGCTTTCCTGCCGCAAGGATCTTGCCCACCTCTTCCAGAGCAGTCCTAGCTCCTTCGGGGTCCTGGAAGCATCTTCTGCTTTGTGGAGATTCTGGAGAGCACAGACCAGGGAAAACCCTTTGCTTCTGCCCACATACAGGTCACCAGCCTGGCCACTCTTAGTATGATTTTTCTTCCCTAAGCTAAACTGTCATCTGCTTCTCGATACGCACGCAGCCTTAGTATGCAGGTACAGTGTAAGCTACATCAGGGCATCTTGCCTATGTAGATGGCCAAATGCAGAGAGCCCCTATAAGACCAGGGCCTTTGGAGGGTGGGTAGCTCTTCACAGCCTCCATGTTGTTCAGCAACTTCTTCCCAGGCAATTTCACCTTTGAGGAAATTACAGTTGAAGTCACACTTCTCAGCCAAAACCACCATGATTCAGAGATAGGAACATGGCTCTTGTCTGTGACCCCATCTCAGGGTCCTTGGAATCATTTACCTAATATGTTGCCTCCCACCCACTCCATCTTAGTAGATCAGGGCCTCAAAACTCCCTGGGGTTAAGGAAGTTAACTCTAGGTTGATAGTGGTCCATTGAGGAAAAGACCAGCTCCATTTTCCTACAAGCTAGGCTCATGTACACAGGATTCCCTGCCCCACCCAGACATGGTGGAAAATACGGACCAGCCCTCTCCACCATCTGCACCGTGCTCAGGCACATTCAGTGCGGGTGTCAGGCATCTGAAGTCAGTCTGGAAGTGAAACTTGGGGAGTGTAAAGACAGGCCAGGAGCAACACAGACTCACCAATAATGCTACAATAATTTTTATTTTTAAAGTGGGCTGCCATGAATCTGATAACTACCATTTTGAGTCAGAGTCATCAGTATGGAATTGTATTCTAGACTCCTAGGTGACCAGTAAACAATTTTAGATATAATTTCTTTGTATGCAAGTAGGACTTGAGAGCTTTAGAGGGAAGCAGTGAACTTCTTCCTCTGATCTGTTTTTAGGGCTTTGGTGCCCTTGAAATGTATGTTTCTATTAGTTATCCAAGTTCATTAAAACACATTTGTCACTACAAAGAAGGGTATAGAGAAGTCCGGGCCCAGTCTGGCCCGCAGGAGGGCTCCCTCCAAGTGACTTTGCCCTGTGTGTCAGAGGCTCTTTCTCCTTTTCTCACTGGGGTCAAACACTTAGAAAATGAGCTGTTTTAGACTCATTTCACACAAGCCTTTGTCCTCCTGCGGCTTCTTCACTTGGCACAGTGCTGCACGGGTGCAGAGGTCTCTTTAGTTGGGTGCTGGCTTTGGAGGGGTAAGTGAAGCAAATGACCCTGGGATTGCCCTGTCACCTAGCCCTGTCATCCACATTTGCTACAGCCTGTCTCTTGGCTGTGGTGGTGACAGAGGAGGGCAGGCTTTGCTTGGTGAGGCGGTTGCTCTCATTCCACAGGACTCAGATCCTACCCCTTCGATGAAGTGGAGATCTTTTGACAGAAAGCCTACGGTAAAATCAACCTGGCCTGAGGCCCGTGTGAACAGGAGAGGCCCAGAGAATAGGTAGCCAGGATGATGTCATGGCCACCAGAGATTCAAGAGTCATCTTTGGGATTGGGGATTTAGCTCAGTGGTAGAGCGCTTGCCTAGCAAGCACAAGGCCCTGGGTTCAGTCCTCAGCTCTGAAAAAAACAAAAAACATAAACAAAAACAAAACAAAAAAGAGTCATCTTTACTTTCTGACCCATAAATTCCGTCTCTTAGACTAGTTCTATGATGGAAAAGATCAAAATACAGACGAGTAGTTATTCCCAGAGGTGTTCCCTGCAGTGTTGGTTACACTAGCCATACCTAACCAATCATAAGGGTATGACTCAGGTAAATTGTGGGAAAATACCCATGGCAAAATGTTTAGGGAAAAAAATTACCTCTAGTGCTCATGAGGCTGAGCAGGAAGATCATGAGTTCAAGGCCAGCCTAGGCTACATCCAAAGCAAGACCTTGTCTCAAAATAAATGACTTAATTAAATTAAACACCTTTTTTGAGAGGAAAGCGGACTATAATTTTCTGCATGCATATGATATCAAGTGTGCAAAGGAAAGTCACAGGGAAAATAAACAGAAGCATATGCCAGGCTGCTTGGTGCAATTACGCTTTTAGATTTTCTTCTTCACATCATTCCACACATTGCAGATTTTCTACAAAAAGAGCACACGTAGCTTTGATCCTCAGGACAGCATAGCAATAAGCAGGAGGAAAAACCCTCCTCTGCATGCGATTATGGAGGCACCAGGTTTTGGGAGGGTAGATGGCACTGGGGGCCTGGCTCAGATCTGTGAGCCATCTGGTCCCAGAGGGTGCTGGGGGCGGGGGCACTGTGGGGCTGAGGCTGGAGTGGGACAGGCAGAAGCAGGTGTTTACCAGGAGGAGCCGACTTTGGCCAGAGTTGGAAACTTAATGCCTTCAGGGTCCTGGCAGGTGGCCTGGGTGAGCAAAGCTGTGCCCAGTGGTAAGTGGAACTGTGGCAAAGCACAGATGTCCTGCTTGTAAGAAGAGGCTGCTGCAGGGCCTCATGGTTGTCACAGGACCAGACCTTCCATTTCTTTTGAAATAGACAAGTCTCACTTTTTTTTTTTAAACTGGCACCTAACTGGCAATCATTTTCAACCCTGTGTTCTGTACACCACACAGGTGGACAGTTGACCAGTGAGTGGCCACTGGCCCTGCCCTTATTGGGGGCATCCTCCCATTACCCCAGCCCCACCCTCACCCCTCCAGCCGGCACAGACTGAAAGGAGCTTCCTTTTGTCGTTCCTGCAGAGAATGAGCCTCCGTCCCCTCTGGTGTCTGGCATTATTGACTACAACATGCCGCTCACCTCCACCTACTTGAAGCAGATGAAGCTGCGAGTGATGAGCTCTCAGGAGCAGGTAAGGTACCTACTGTCTCCCCCAGAGACCAGGAAGTTGGGGGGCATTGCCTTTCCAGGCCTGGGGGCCCCGCAGCAGCCTGTATAAACGGGCAAATCAAAGAGACCCTTATCTGGTCATCTGGCCCCCAGCCAGCAGAGAGGGCAGAAGTGCGTCCTTCCTGGGAGTGTCTTCTGAAACCTGGTCACTCAGCCTTGCCAGGCTTTCCCCAAGGATATTCAAGGGAGAGGTGCTCCAGAGCCACAGACCTTGGCTCTCAGGCCCTCCCCTCTGTCTGTTGCACTGCTGGCTGCTTGCCTGTGGCCTCTGTCATTCTTGGGTCCTAGACAGGCCAGGAAGATGGGCCTTGGAAAGTGGCCCAGGCTAGATAAGGCCTTGGGGCTCCCTGGTTGTTCAAGACTTCCAGATGTGGTTTGCCAAGGGATGTCAGGCACCATGAAACACCCCCCCACTTGTGTCTCCCCACACAGTCCACTTGCTAACCTCGTACAAAGCAAATAGCCTGCCTTTCAAAGAAAATCTGGGCGAGTGCTGTCCTCTCCCTCTGCTCTGCTGCCACCAAAATCAGGGCATTCCTTCCTCACCTGTCTCCAGTGCCCCACCTCTGCTGATATCAAGTCCCCAAGGCTTAACTACAGGAGGGGGAGCCTGTTCTCCAATGGAATCCAGGCCAGAATTCTGGGTCCATGCGGCCTTGCACTGCAAGCCTCTTGACAATGCAAACGTGTGGGAGGGGGGGAGAGTGGGTGAAAGGTGGGGAGCCTCATGGCTGGGCCTGGATGTGGCAGGGTGAGTCTCTGCAGCAGCTGGGCCTGTGCTACTCACTCTGAGCACTCAGGCTGTTTGGCTTGACCTGCTGAGCTGCCTCCCAAGCCCCACAACCCAGGTTCCTAGAGGCTAAAGGAAGGAAGCCAGCTTTGTTCTGGAAGGCCAGCCTCTTGTGTGTGCTTCCTCCTCACCCAACAGTACCTGTCGTAGATGGCTGCAGTCAAAGGCAGTGAGTGTGTGCGGGGGTGGGGGTGAGGGGGTAGGGGTGGGTGGGGGTGGGGAGCCTGGAGGTGGGGCAGAGCCTGCATCGTTTCTGCTTTGCGGTGGCAGTCTCGGGGTGTCATGGTTGTGCTAATACTTAGGAAATTTCAGTCCTACTGCACAGATCCCTGATGATTACTGAGGAGGAGTCGTGGCCTTTGTTTTCCTATAACCATCCACAGTGTCAGTTCTCCCATATGAAGAGCCAGGCACAAAACACAGACAGCTGAGAGCAGTGCCACATGGCCTTTTCTCTCCTGGGGCAGGCAGCTGGATCTGGGTCGCCGCTGGGGCCAGTGTGGTCAGTGTGGTGTGCAGACGTGACCTCTCGTCCGTGCCCCTGTCAGGTTTATTTGGTTTTAAAATCTCACTATCAGGGCTGGAGAGATGGCTCAGTGGTTAAGAGCATTTTGCTGTCCATTTCCAGAGGACCCGGGTTCAATTCTCCACACCCACATGGCAGCTCACAACTGTCTGTAACTCCAGTTCCAAGGGAACTTGACACCCTTACACCGAGTGACACAAAATAAAATTAAATTAAAAAAAAATTAAAAAAAAAAATCTCACTATCGTTTCCCTTGTATTGGTAGAAGGGAGGCAGATTAACAAAGATGGGGCCCTTTCTGTGAGCCAGGCTCTAGGGCTTAGCAAATGGGGCCCAGTGGTGCTGTTGTGAAGCCTGTCCTCCAGGGTATGTGGTTATGGATACTCAGGGTGTCCAGCAGAGGGTCTGCGGCAGAGACAGGGAAGGCTTGCCACAGCAAAGGATGCCTAAGATGATGTTAGATAAGAAAGAAAGAGAGCCGGGCGGTGGTGGCGCACGCCTTTAATCCCAGCACTCGGGAGGCAGAGCCAGGCGGATCTCTGTGAGTTCGAGGCCAGCCTGGGCTACCAAGTGAGTTCCAGGAAAGGCGCAAAGCTACACAGAGAAACCCTGTCTCGAAAAACCAAAACCAAAACAAAACAAAACAAAACAAAACAAAACAAAAAAAAAGAAAGAAAGAGAAGTCCCAGACCATAGGGAGAACCCACACAAAGGCCCCAGGGCCAAGGCGAGAGTCGGGCTGCTGATGGAAAAGGGGATACTCACAGCCACACTCGAGCATCAGGCGAGTGTCTAGCAAACCAAAACTCACGGACTGATTGTCCTGGCCAGGCTCAAGCTACTCCCACAATAAGACTGCAAGAGTCATTGTCCCCAAATATTCTGGGAGTCTGGCTGCAGCTGGGGCTGGGGGGTGGGAAGACTCAGAGCAGTCAGTTTCCCCCGACAGGGGAGGGGGTCAAAGGGCAAACCCTCCTTGCATACTGGCAGGTGAAGCAATAGCAATATTCCACATTTCCTTGTGCCTCCCACCTGTCAATCTCCAGCGCCCCCATCCCCCCTCCACCCTTCACCGGCCCCCCCCCCCCCCCCCCCCCGAACAGCAGGGAGCTTCAAGGCCTCGGTCTCTCAGGCAGCAGGCAGCACTATTGTCCCTGCTTTATGGCTGGCACACAGGAGAATAAGAAATCACTCTGCTCACCTGATTGTTTATCTACAGCATCAAGGAAGGGCCAAGGACCAGAAGCCTCTGATGCTCCTGCTTGAGTTGAAACTAAAAATACATAGCCTTGCATTAGAAGCCTCTTCCTTACCAGTGAAGGCAGAGCAGGGTCCTCCTTAGGGCAGGTGATGTCCTCTCATCCAAAGTCTACCTTGGCCTAAGTTCTGCCCTGTCATGTCCCACATCCCAAGACAGTTTCACTCCATCCCTGTGACCACAGAGTGCCAACAGCTGACACCTGTAGTGTCTGCAAGCTGCTGATGTGAGCTGTGTGGAAAGGAAAGACAGTCCCCAGTAACTGGGGCCAGGCTAGAAAATGTCAGTTAATCATGCACTGTGGGAGCAACTGCCCAATCATTCGTTTTGGGGTTTTCCAACATTGCACATCCGGGAGACAAGGGGGAGTCAGGGTGCATGTGCACCTCACCTTGTTCTGATCAGACAGTGAAGAGAGGAGGTGGGGTTTTCTTGCAGCTGGCCAGTCATGTTGTTTGATTCAGATTAATATACTGGGAATTTAGTCCTTCTCTGTGTCAGATATTAGAAATATGGAAAGCTAATACCAGGGTCTGACACCTGGCAATGCCCCCCCAATACACACATAAAAGGAAACTCTGATGATAATATTTACCCAAAGGAAAGAGATTCTTCTTGAGGTCTGATTTGGTGCAGCAAATTGTGGTGGTATTGTGTTCCCTAAAATATTGTGCACCCTAATAAACTTATCTAGGGTCAGAGACAGAACAGCCACTAGATACAAAGGCTAGAAAATGGTGGCACCCACACCTTTAATTCTAGCACTCCAGATGTAGAAATCCCTCGATCTCTGTGAGTTCAAGGCCACATTGGAAACAGCCAGGCATGGTGACACACGCCTTTAATCCCAGGGAGTGATGGTAGAAAGCAAAAAGATATATAAGGCGTGAGGACCAGAAACTAGAAGCATTTGGCTGGTTAAGCTTTTAGGTTTTGAGCAGCACAGTTCAGCTGAGAGCCATTCAGATATGAGGACACAGAGGCTTCCAGTCTGAGGAAACAAGATCAGTTGAGAAGTTGGCCAGGTGAGGATAGCTGTGGCTTGTTCTGTCTCTCTGATCTTCCAGTGTTCACCCCAATACTTGGCCTCAGGTTTGATTTTATTAATAAGACCATCTAAGATTCCTGCTACAGCAAATATTTTCCATTTCCTCAGAATGCAAGGTGATACGGAGTTAAAAGACACTCTGTCTACAGAGACCTCCCCAAAGACCATGACTCCAGGAGTTGCCGTCAAAGTGGCCACGATAAATTGCAAATACGGGCTATAGTGTCCTAAAAGAGGTTTTATTTCCTGCCAGGTGTGGTGGCCCATCCCTGTAATCTTGGCACTTGGAAAGTAGAGGCAGAAAGATCCCAAGTTCAAGGCCAGCCTGGATTAAAAAAAAACTCAAAACAAGAGGATTTTGCTTATCACGAACTCTCTTCTAGAAATACAGAACTGAAACCACACTTGGTTGTACAGATGATAAATTTATCTTCTTAGAGGAGGCAGGGTAGGGAAATGTGGTGAGCTCTGAGCCCTCAGGGAACAGCTGAGAGCCTTCCAGGAGAAGGTCAGGTCCCAGGAAGGGATTCAGGCTGCACTGTGGGCCTGAGTGAACCAGTAGGTACCGACTGACCTGTCAGTTTCCAAATCCCCTTCCAGAGGGTGCTCTAAGCACTGAGAACTGCACTGTATTCTTCGTCATAGAATAACCCATTTACTGCCATTCACTTTTTCTTATTTTTCCGTTCTTTTGTAATTAAATAACACAGAGACTCTGGAGAAAAACCAGTAACAACAATAAGACAAAACAAAACTACCCCCCCCCCCAAAAAAAAAGCACAAGAGCAAGAACACAGTGAGAAAGATATATCATCTCCCCCGCCAAATACCTGTCCACTTCTACCCGCCTTCAGGAGCACCTTGCTAGCTTTGCCTGGACACCGGGAGCTACCTTAAGTAGGGAAATTAGAGCCAGCCATGCACACCTTTAAACCCAGTGCTCAGGAGGCAGGCGGATCTCTGAGTTCAAGGCCATCCTGGTCTACAGAGCTAGTTCCAGGACAGCCAGGGCTGCACAGAGAAACCCTGTCTGGGAAAAAACCAAAAGGACATAGGGAGGGTGGGGGCACCCATGATATCACTTGTCCACAAGAGGTCCATGTGCCTTCAGTGTCCCTGTGGTCCTGACTGCTCCTGAGATGCAGCGCTTGAAAGGATATCGAACTATGGAAGCCACATTTGGAAGCAGGGCCACCTTGCCCCCCCCCACCCCCCCCCCACCCCGCCCCCATGGGAACTTCATTGCTCAGAAGCAGAGGCAGAGCCCTGATCTGCTCCTCAGTCTCCTCGCCCCACATGTTCTGTTCCGAGGGAAGACTGCTCTGGTCTGTACTCCCAGCAGTGCTAATGTCTCCTAATGGTTTTACTGTTCTCATAGCCGCGTGAAGTGATGTAAGCTCCATTGTTCAGTCCAGCCTGCTAGGGGCACCATCTTGCCTCCATTAACTTCTGCCTCCTCTCTTTCATTCCGCCCTAGTCCAGATACTCTCCCAGTCTTGGGGACAGATGGTCAGGACAGACCTACCTCTACTAAGGGTATATACCTGGAACCTGCAGGCTCACTTGGGGTCTCCAAATGATTTCCCTCGTTACCTGGAAAGCAGAGAGCTGGCACTGTTCCCAGTCAGGATTCCAGACCACTACCCCACTTCACCCTGGGCGGCTTTGACTAAAGGCATTTCACTTCTCTGTCTTCCATTTTGTTCATTAGTTACTTGAAAGCCAAAATAATACACTTTCCTCATAGGTTTTTCTGTTTGTTTGGTTTAGTTTGGCTTTTTTGTTGTTGTTTTTTCAAAACAGGGCTTCTCTGTATAACCGCCCTGGCTGTCCTGGAACTCGCTTTGTAGACCAGGCTGGCCTTGAACTCAGAGATCCTCCTGTCTCTGCCTCCCAAGTGCTGGGATTAAAGGCGTGTGCCACCACCGCCTGGCCTGGCTCTAAAAGATAATATTTTTAATTGTGAGTATGTGAACATGTGTGCTGATGCCTGGGGAGCCTCCTGGAACTGGAGTTACAAGTGGTTGTGAACTGCTGGCTGGGAATCTTGGGTCCTTTGCAAGAGCAGTTCTTAACTACTGAGCTTTTTCCAGGTGTGCCCCCCCCCCTTTTTAATTATATTTCTTTCTTTATTTTGTGTGCGCACTTTGCGGGGAGCATTGTGTGCCACAGCATGAGTGTAGAGGTCATAGGACACTTTCAGGACATGGTTCTTTCCTCCTACCCTGTGGGTCCTTGGATTGAACTCAGGGTGTCAGTGAGGCTTGGCAACAGCTGCCTTTACCCACTGACTCATCTTGCCACCCCCACTCATAAGGGAGCCGGATGATGTGAAACATAGCAAGCACTGGAACGGGCACATTAGAAGAAGCACTTTCTGAAGTGCCGGGGATGGAACCCAGGGACCCACACATGCTAAGTGAGATCTCCATCACGGAACCATCTTCCCCACCCCCTCTCACCCCCTCAACCGCCACATTCACTTAAAACAAAACAAAAAGCTAATGTAAGGGCTGGGATGTAGCTCAGATAGCACTCTAATAGAGTGTTTACCCAGCTGGCTTGAAGCCCTGGTCTCAGTTCTCAGCACTACAATAACCAGGCAGAGTGGCCTATGCTTGTCTTCCCAGCACTAGAAGAGGCTCTGAATTTCAAGGTCATCGCCAGCTACATAGTAAGTTCCAGGCCAGCTGATCCCTTGCTCAGAAGAACCCAAGAAAATGGGAAAACAAAGCTAACAAAGCAGGAGAACAGAGGCTATGGCAAATCCATACGATTTTTAAACTTTTTTTGAGTGTGTGATTAAGTGGCCTTAACATACTCGTATCATGTTGAGTTACAACCATTACCAACTGTCTGTATTCACAGGTGTGTGTGTGTGTGTGTGTGTGTGTGTGTGTGTGTGTGTGTGTGTGTATGTGGGGGTGGGGGGCGCACAGAGAATAACCTCAGATGTCATTGCTCAGGTGTCTCTCTTCCATCACCTTTTAGACAGGGTCTCTCTCACTGGCCTGGAGCTGCAGTGGGCGGGCTGACCAGAGAGCCCAGCCTGCCTCTGCCTCCAGCTACCGCGGATGTAAGCGCACCACCAGATCCAGCTTTTCACGAGCTGTGGCGAGGGCTTTACTGACTGAACCCTCTCCGCAGCTCTAGTTCAGGTTTCTTCTCGTCACTTCTACCGAAGCTTGTGCCCAGAAAGGAGCCACCCTGTGTCTCTCCAGCTCTGTAAAACCTTGGTTGTACTTTGTGTCTCTGATTTGGCTGCTGCAGGTCCCTCACAGGTGTGGCCTCAGGCAGTATTGTCCTGCCTCACCTGGATGCATTGACTTAGTGCTGTATCTTCAGGGTCCTTTGACTCAAGGACTGTGTCAGAACTTCATCCTTTCACAGCTGAGAAAAATCTCTTTGCATGAGACTGTTACTCTATCTCTCCACCCATCGGTGGACATTTGAGCTGCTGGGACTGTTAGCACATCACTCATTTTTTAAAATTTTATTTATTACTATTATGTGCATGTGTGTGTGCACACGTGCACGCGCCTATACTTATGTGTTTGTATGTGCACCGTGTATGTCCAGTGCCCACAGTAGCCAGAAGAGGGCATCAGATCCCCTGGAACTAAAGGACCCAGAGTTAGTCAATATATAGGAACTGGGAGCTAAGCCTGGGTCCTCTGCAGGAGCAGGCAGTGCTCTTAACTGCTGAGCCATCTCTCCAGCCCCATAACCACATCACTTCTTAATTATTTCTTGAAGAAGGGAAGCATTGAGGCGGGACGGTGTTCCCTCCCTCTGTGCCCTTCCTCCTCTTTTTTGTCTCATGAGCTTTTTCAACCTACTCTTTGATCAGAATAACCCAAGAAAATGGCGGACCCAAAGGAGAATCATTGTCCCTCGGTCACAGTGAGTCAGACTGTGCCTGGCTCCTAGGTGCTGCCCTGGGCAGAGAGGGTTAGGAGCTGCAGACAGTGATGCCCTCCTCCTTTTCCTCCATAGTTGAGGTCACATGAGAGTTTGGAGGAATAGCAGAATGGGAAAGTGTCCACATCTGCTATAGCTCAGTGTTTGAACTTGGCTGGCCTTTTTACTAAGGTGTTGTTTGTTTGTTTTTATGTGCATGAGTACTTGCCTGCGTGTATGTCTGTGCACCCTGTGCATGTGCTACCCATGGAGACTAGAAGAGGGTGTCAGATCTCCTGGGACTGGAGTTAAGGATGGTTATGAGCTCTCATGTGGGTGCTGGGCAGGTGAGGGCCCCGGCCCTCTGCAAGAAAAGTGCTCTTAAGAGCTGAACCATCTCTCAGAGGTATGGGTGTGTCTCCCTTAAAATTTTTTTTAATGATTTATTTATTCTTATTTTATGTGCATTGGTGTTTTGTTTGCATGTGTGTCTCCTTGAGGGTGTCAGATCCCCCTGGAACTGGAGTTATAGACAATTATGAACTATACCATGTGGTTGCTGGGAATTGAACCCAGGCCCTCTGGAAGAACAGCCAGTGCTCTTAACCGCTGAGCTCCCTGGGTATGTCTCCTTAAAGTGCAATCTCTAGAGAGTAGGATCGGACCTTCTAAGCCTATGGAGAAAAATAAAAGAAATAAAAATTGCTCATCACACCCAAGAGTGGGTCGATGGGGGAACAAGAAGAGAAACCACAACTATAAAGCATGAAGACAAGAGCTGCAGCTGGAATTATGGAGAGTGCTTGCCTGGTGCCTACAAGGCCCTGGGCTCCGTCCTTAGGACCCCCATAAAGCACCACTGAATCTAACACCAGTAAATCACAGGGCATGTGAGTGGCTTAAATTCCACTACAGAGACAAGAAGGCTCAGATGGGCCTTTTTAAAAAATAGCAAAAAAAAGACTGTGATGGCTCATGCCTTTAATCCCAGCATTCAGGGGGCAGGAGTGCAGAGGCAGGCAGATCTCTGAGTTCGAGGCCAGCCTAGTCTGCAGAGTGAGTTCCAGGACAGCCAGGGATACACAGAGAAACCCTGTCTTAAAGGGGGGTGGGGGGGCGTGGCTGGAGAGATAGCTCAGAGGTTAAGAGCACTGGCTGCTCTTCCAGAAGTACTGAGTTCAAGTCCTAGCAACCAAATGTCCTGAGTTTAATTCCCAGCGACCACATGGTGACTCACAATCATCTATAATGAGATCTGGTACCTTCTTCTGGCATGCAGGTGTACATGAAGGCAGAACACTGTATACATAATAAATAAATTTTTAAAAAATTAAGCAAAATCTAACCATTTGGTATTTACTGATATGTTTATTAATGAGCAAACAAATGTTCATTGTTAGAAAGTGCCATGTGCCCATGTTGAAAGGAAACCTTCCTGGGGATGATCAGAGTGTTCCTTTTTGGCTAGCCCTTGGGTGGAGAGGTCAGATGTTGTGAGGCAGCATCTTTGTGCTATGGCATTCAGTATGGCTTTGCCTTCTTCAGTTTTCATTAGTCAATATCTGAAAAATGTCAGTGTCTGCATCCAAGCAGTACAGGTGGACCTGGAGGCATCCATGACTGTGTGGCCTTGGCCAGACCACTCTCACTCTCTTCCCTGGGCTCGTCCGTGCTGGGGCAGGGGCCATGCCCCTCACCCCCAGACCTTGCTGTTCTTGCTGGCCTCCTCTCTTGTCCCACCTCTGGTCTTCTGGAAGAAGACCTCTGTGGCCTCTGGGATTGCCCTCTTGTCCCCTGACCTGTACAAGGGGCCTGGCTCAGCTTGCTGCTTTGGGAGGCCCAACACCAGTGACCACGTTTTCGAGATCATACAATCTCTTGCCCCAGTAAATCTCTGGCTCTGGAGGAGGGTTTGAGCTGAAGCAAGAAAAGCAAAAGCAGCTGAAACACTGGCCTTGGCCAAGGTGGCTGCCTGGATTTCTCCAGGCAAGTGTGGTCCTTGGAGCATTTCCACCAAGGAGTTATGCTGACAGGGTCTGCCTGTGACCCCAGGGCAGCTTGCCCTCAGACGTGCCTGCTCCCTCTCTGCAGGCCTTGTATCTTTTCTTTTCTGTTTTTGTTTGTCTTCATTTTTACTTTTATTAGGAGGATACATTTAAAAAAAAAAACAAAACCTGTTGAAAACAGTAGACCCTGCCCCAACGTGCCCGCTTTAGTTTCTATTCTCAACATAGATGGCCTCTTCTCTTTTCCTGTCCCTCATCCATCTCTTCTATATTTTCTTTCTCTCTCTAAGTAACAAGTTTATACTGCTCGTACTTGTTTTATAATTATTGTTTTAATTTGGGCTTTCCTTGTCATTGTTTAAGAATTTCTTGCTATGAGAGATAGTTTGAAAGTCTTCCACTCCTGAAGCACATTCATTAGTTCTCTGTCCCTCAGTGTCCTGGTGTCTCTCTATTTAGATAAATCACTGTTTCTTATTTACAGTGTTACTGTGCACGTAATACTTGTAGCTGACCCAATTAGCATGCCAGGACTGCATTTGCTTTCCCTGGATTTCCCAGCGTTGGTCACTGCCTCTTTTCCTCAGCCTTGGTCCTGTATCTTTTGATCTTTCTTGTGCTAAGAAGGCTTGCCCCTTCTCTCTTTATGGGCTCAGATTCACTGCCTTTTTCCTTTTTCTTTTTTCCTTCCTTCTTTCTTTCTTTAATACCTCCTACATTTGAATCTCAAAAAAAAGCCAACAACAACAGCCCTGTGTTTCCTTTTAGTAATGTTTTCATTCTTGTGATAGATTATGTTTGAGAGGAGTTTTAGATTTACAGAAACATTGAGATGGGTGATTCCCACATTCTCCTCCACCCTGCTAGCAGTTTCAACTATTAGTGACGTTACAGTAGCCAAGTAGGAACCAACATTGATACACTGTTAACTGAAGTCCAAGTTTATTTCCCCTCTGAGACTTCACCAGTCGTGTCTGTCCAGGATACATTATCACACTGAGCTGTCCAGTGCTTTAAGGCTCCCCTGGCCTGTGGCATTTTTCTGAGATTTTCTTGGGTTGTGATGACCTTGACAGTTGTCATGAGTGCTGGTCATGTGCTTTGTGGGATTTTGGAATTTCTCTGATGTCTTTCTCAATATAAACGGTAATGTTTACGGTCATTCCAAGGAAGAGCACAGACACAGAGTAGTGCCTTCGTCACCTCACATAGCAGCTTCTGACTGTCGACATGATTTATCTGATGTTGGCTTTGATCGCACCTGGCTGAGGCCATGTCTCTTGATCTCTTCGTTAGAGTTGTCTGCTCCATTCCTGAGGAGGACAGTGAAGGACTTGCCAGAGCCCTGGCTTCCCATGCAATGCAGTTTTCTGTCCTTTCCTCCCCTCTCAGTCTGGCCACCTGGCTGCTTACTTCATACTCTGTTCACAGTGCCCCTCCATTTTGCTGGTCAATTTTATTCCAGGTTGGGCCACTGGGAACTTCTGTTAGCTCCTGCAGTCTTTTCACACGTGCCCCTCTGGGTCTGCTTTCTTTGGTTCTTTTGCTTTGGGGTCTGGTTTGATTTTTTTGGTTTGTCATAACTCGCTGGTACTGCAATAGTCCAGTTCATCTCATCTGTCCTGTCCCAGCTCCAGAACCAGATATTTTCCCAGAAAACCTGCTTCCTCTTCTTAGAGAGTCATACTAAAAATAAAATTGGGGTATTAAGTGTGCTTGCTGTTGGAGTGTCCTCTCTTTCAGACCCTCTAGGCAGACAAAGACAAACATGTTTTCATTTTCATTTACATTTTTATGCATTATTTATTCATTTATTTTGTGTGCATATGTGTATGGGTATACGTGTGCTACAACATGTATGGAGATCAGAGGACAACTTTTGGGATGAGTCAGTTCTCTCTTTCTACTGTAGGTTCCCAGGATTGAACTCAGGACATCAGATTTGGTAACAGGTGCCTCTACCTTTTCATTTTTTAACATTTGATCTTTGTCTCTGTGAATTTGAGACCAGCCTGGTCTACAAAGCAAGTTCCAGGACAACTGGGGCTATTATACAAAGAAATACTGTCTCAGAAGAAAAAAAAAATCTTTGTCCATTTAGAGCTTACTCTAATATACTGTAATATATAAATCTTGCTTACCCCTTTTGTCTCAGCATCTTGTATTAAATTACCTATTTAGGGGCTGAGGGTGTAGCCCATTGTTAGAACACTTGCTTAGCACATGTGAGGCCCTGTATTTCATCCCCAGTACCACAAGATGATGATGATGAGGAGGAGGAGGAGGAGGAGGAGGAGGAAGAGGAAGAGGAGGAGGAAGAAGAAGAATCTATTTTCCCCACAACCTGGAGACTACCTTTATACCTCACCAGATTTTCGTCCAGTCAGAATCCATTTGTGTTCAGTCCCCTGGCCTTTGCCTGTTCCTGCACTATGCTGTGTTAAGTATTAAGGATTTATAATCACAGGAATGGATGCTCTCTTGCTGACTTTCTTTTTCAAAGTTTTATTGACTTGAAAAAAAGGTTATTTAGGGGGAGGGAATGCTTCTTTAATGTATCCTCTCCTTGCTGGGGGAGGCCCACCTGACTTGACTATAGGAGAACTAAGCAATACATTTTGGCCCCAAGCCTTTTGTTCACTCAACAACCTGCTGGAGTCTGGAGACTGTAAACAGGTCAGCTAGTACCCCACCATCCTGAAGATGGGTTCAGCACAACTGGCATTTTTCTTTTGTTTTTTAAAAGATTTATTTACTTCTACTTTATGTGTATGAGTGTTTGCCTGCATGCATGGATCCCCCAGAGCTGGAATTAAAGATGGTTGTGAGTGGTCATGTGCTGGGAACTGAGTCCAGGTCCTCTATAAGAGAAACAAGTACTCTTAACCACTGAGCCATCTCTCCAGCCCCACTATTGGTATTCTTGATTTCAAGAGGAAATGATCTCTCAGAGCAAAACAGAGGGAAGTGTAGGAAGCTCAGTGTCAAATGTATCTGGTTGAGAGGCATCGTTTTCCTGATTAATATACTATGGAATATCCTTAAATGTTTTCTAGAAATTTGCTGTAACTTCCAAATACCCCAAGAGAATGAATGTTCTTTTACTGGGACAGCTTGGATTCACAGAGGCCTGGCCCTCCTCTCCTGCCACATCCCTGAAGCTCTGTGGAAAATAAACAGAAACAGCCAGCATCCCCTCTCTTTCATGGGCTGGATAGCCTGAGCCTAAAAGGGCTGCTGTCTCTGGCCGCTCAAGTCCCTGTCCAGGCTGTGAGAATGTTCCAAGGCAACTGGGAAAAAATGTCTGCAGTACCTGTGATTTCCTCGCACAGGCACCATGGCTGTGTGGAGCACGAGCAGAAATCCTATGTGCAGGCCTAGCTCATGCGCGCCTCACCTGTGTCTGCCGGAAAGCTGGGATGGAGGCCAGGAGCCACTGGCTGGGCCCCAGAGAAGAAAGGAAAAGCTCGCTCCTCCCAGAGTTTCACTGTAAGGCACCCCAGTAGCTCAGCCCAGCTCTGTCCCTAAGGACAAGAGTGCTCCAGCAGGAAAGGAGGCGTCTTTCCTGGGCTGGGCCAGGAAAGAGTGGCTCAGATGGTCCAGATGGTCACTGAACTGAAAGCTGACCTTGTGACCCATCGCTGAGACCCAATGGGAATTTGTGATCTTGTCCCTAGGCCTGGATTTTATTGCATACTATTTTTACACCCTTGTCCTGGTAGGAGAAAACTCCTCAGCCTGGTTTTGGGGTTATCTCTTCCTTTCATGGCTAGTGGGATATTTGGAGCATTGGGCTTTGGGGCCCTAATTGGCTTTTGTCATCATTTCTTGAGGGCAAGGCCTTCCTGTTAAGGTACCTAAATGCAGCCACTGAATACAGTGGCTGGGGCTCACACACTCCTGGGAGGCCCAGGCAGACCTGTCACCCCAGCAAGCCGGACTCACAAGCCTGACTCCATGCCATGGGCAGCAGCCTAGGGCTTTGTAACCAGACCTGAAAGATACAGGAGGGTTTCAGCCGCCTCAGCAGCTGATGTCTGGAGATCAATTAGAGATAATGGCTGTGTTGACCGGAGAAGCCGTGGCCAAGCTTTGTCCTGGTTGTAACCATGTTTACATCATTAACAGGCTCACTCTCTTTTGAGGTTGGATTTGTGCTGGCTGCTTTGTTTAATGCAGAGGGACCAGTATAGACCCTTGGCAGGCTGGTAGCTTTGCCACCCCCATTCAGATGGAGAGAGTGACTCCCTGACCCCTCCCCCCATGACACGGCCACTGTTGTGTGCATCTGAAGAAATGGCTTCCTTAATTTACTCTGAAGTCATTTGTTCCTAATAAGTGCTGGGAGCCACTGAACACCAGGAATCTGGCAGTGAAGAGCACAGAGAACCTATCCACCCTCCACACTCATAGGCTATGGAGACGATAAATAAGTCAGGAAGAAAAAACAGGAAAGAGCAAGATGTTTGGGCAGAGAGTTCAAGTGGAGTAAGATGATATGCTTCTGAGGAAGAGATCTCTGAAGAGGTGTGAACCATGCCCTGACTGATGAGAACCAGCCAGCCCTCTGGGCTTTCCTACAGAGGAAACAACAGGTACAAAGGCCCTGGGGTAGGGTGGAAAGAATGAGGAGAGGAGGAGCAGCCTGCAAAGATAGCTCTTGAAGGGCTTGCCAACTGGGTACAAAGTTTGCTGTGTGCCACATGCTGCAACCAGAGCAGAGCAAGACTTGACCAGGTATGATAACAAGTGAAAGTATCTAGTGGCTCTGGTATTGAGCATGGCTACCTCACTTTCCCTTCTGAGAGCTGCAGCTTCCCTGTTCTAGAGGAGCAGCAGGTCTGGGCTGGGTCCCAGCACTTAGCAGAGCCTGGTTTTCACTGTGGAGTCCCTTTTCCAAAGGAAATGGGGTGGTAGAGTCTAGGCCATTGCCCGCTAGCATCAGACAGGCAAATCAGACACTGGCAAATCCATGCAAGGCCCAGAGCCCATTCACTTGCTCTCCTCCACCACTTTTCCCCACCCTAGAGAGCCTTAAGTTGGGGGGGCTGAAGACAGTTGGGGAGAAGGATGCAGTTACCACAGATTCTTCAAGAGCACAAGTAACAGTGCAGGCCTCACTAGCCTGAGGTCAGTTAAAATGATTGTGAGTGTCACCCTGCGCCCTGCTAAAACTAGCAGCCTGTGTAGCCAAGTGTGAGGTTCTTTCGTTCCTGAAGCAAGAGGGATGGAGGTCCTGCTGTAAGGTCCTCAGTACCCGTTGGTGTCTGGACAGTGCTGTTCAACTTTTCCTTTGACATCTTATCCCATCCAAGTTGAGAGGAGGGTGGTGCAAGGCTAGTTCAGCAAAACAAAAGCTTTCCCAGAAGGCTACAGAGTCATGTTGCTGCCTTTCTAGGCCAAACTCCAGACGTGTTGCTGCCTCTATAGGCAGAAGGGAGACTCTGCAAAAGAAAGAACTCGTTTTCTATCCTGTGTAACTGGGAAAGACTATGCAGGTCCCAGGTAAGCTAGATTCTGCCCCGGGACCTGCTGTGGCCTGGATGCCTTCATCTGAGCTTGGCATTGCCTTTGGATAGTAAGATGGTTCTGGCTGGAACAGGAGAGAAAGGAAAGGAAATGGATCTGGAGGATCAGGAGGCAAGGAGAAAGCAGGAGCCCCAGAAGTCAGTTGCTTCCTTTGTGCAGAAGGCTGAGGCTCCATTTTAGAGTACCTATATAACCTGCATGAAGTCCAGTCAGTGAAAGCGCATCCATCCTCTGCATCCTAACACTGTTGTTTCCCAAGGAGGGGGAGGAGCAGAGAAAGGAAAACAGTCATTAGGATAGTGTCAGGCTGAGGTCCTCAGGGCTCCAGTGCCCCTCAGCTTCACCACACAGGCCCAGGTCTGCCAATCTACCATGGTCCCTGAACCTACTGTGGGCCACACAAGGACTGTGACTGTCATCAGTGACTGGCAACTCATATCATTGACACTAGTTCTCACTCAGTTGGTGAGGCTTAGCATCCCACAAGGTTGTTGGCTCAGGAGTCCTATCTTAACAGAGCTTGCCATGCATCCTAGAGACCCAAACCTTGGTCCAAACCCCAGCATGCCCCTTGCTTCCAGTTCTGTGACTAGACTATTTTTACCCCATGGCTCTGCCCATCAGCTTTCTGAAGGCTGGGTGACTCCAGTCACCTAGTCTCTCAAAGTCTCCAGCCTTCCTGTGCATGTGACATTATTATTATCACCCTTATTGCTTGCTGACTATATAACTAGCCTTGGTAGGAGGCTGTGGGGTGGCAGGAATTGGTTCCAAAGTGCTCTGGATCACTAGGACATGGTAGCTGGCTTGGCTTGTTGCCTTTTTCAAGCTTTCAATGGATGTACATTGTCCATACTAACCCATATGCAGACGAGTATGGAGTAGACAACTCATATAGTTTGATACACTGCCTACTTCCTATAGCCAATATCTAGAGCAAGAAACAACATTGTCTATATCTCCAAAGACCCTTGTGTCCTTCCAAGTCACTGCTACAAACAAAGGTGACCACTAGACTGACTGTTAATAGCACAGATTGGTTTTGCCTGTTGCAGACAACTGCAGCATTCTCCCCTCACCCCCCCAGGCCTGTGAGGGTCATCATACACACCATCAGTAGTTTGTTCCTTTCACTACTGAACAGCGATAAGCTACTGCCATTCTCCTCCCTGGCCATGGTGGCAGAAGTCTGGGAGCTTTCTCATGGGAACTGCTGAGTCTAACCCTGCTAGGAGCACTCTAAGGTAGTGTTGGTTTGGTTTGGTTTAGAGACAGGGTCTCACTATGTATCCCTGCCTCCTGAGCACTGGGATTGAAGGCCCACCACCATGCCTGGCTAAGGTATGTTCTTCAGGGGCCATCTGTCTATACATCCACAGGAGTGGAAGCTCTAGGGTGGGTGGCCTTAGCCTCATGGTAGAGCCTCTCCCAAGGGGCCAGGGAAGAAGGGAGAAGAGGCCTGGGCACTACACTCACTCCATCAGAGTCCCAGCAAGTGCCCAATGTTCAGCACCAAGCCAAGCTCTGCTGGAGTGAGGGCCTTGGTGCCTGAGCAAGACCCTGGTAGGCCCTGCTGTGTGGCATGATGTGAGCACTCTGTTGTTAAAGGGCCTACCCCAGTTCCTGAGTTTGCAGTCTGATAGGGGAGAAGAGGCATGATGCAGGAAACTGTCAGCTCTACATTATATGACAAAATTGACAGGTACCTGCCTCCAGACAGGTTGTCACCTAAGAGCCAGTCTGTCACCTTGGCACTCTTGAGTTTAGCAGGGTCCAGGCTTAGTGACAGTGGATGGGGCTTTGTTGACAGTCTGTGCATCTTCCTACCTAGCAACCCCTCTCCACCCTGTGCATCTGTCAACACAGCTTACATGTCACCTTAGCCGAGGCCTCCTGGACACACCACTTCCTTCTTCGTGGCCCCATAACTGTCGAGAATATACCTCCTACAAACAGCATCAGGCCAGGAAGCCACATGGTCATCTGCTTAATGCCCTCCTCCTTGCTGGCCTGCAGGTACCCAAAGACAGACCTCCATCTGCATCATCCCCTGCTGTGTTCCCTGCACTGGTCATGATGCCTGGCACAGGCGAGGAGCTCTGTACACCAGGAGCACATACTTGAAAACATGCATGATCAGAGGCACAGAGGGTTGCTCATGGATGAAGAGGGGCAGAGATGGTGACTCTGTCACAGCAGAGTTCCCAGAAAAGACCAGAAGATTAGGCCAGTAGGGCTGCACAGTCCTTGGACACCAGAACCGGAACTGGGAGCTGTAGAAGGTTTCCTAGTAGGGATAGTCACAAGCCCAGGGGTACATGGTGACATTTTAAAGCAAGACACTAAGGGGCTGGAGAGAAGGCTCAATGGTTTAGAGCACTGGCTGTTCTTGCAGAGGACCTAAGTTCAATTCCCAGCAACCACTTGGTGGCTTAAAACCATCTATAACTCCAGTTCAAAGGGATTCACCCTCTTCTGACCTGATCCAGGCACAGACACAGTACACATACATGCATACAGGCAAAATACTATTACACATAAAATAAATCTTTAAGTGCCCTTTTCTTTTTTTAAAGGAGAATAATGGATGTGTAAGTATCCTGTGGCCATGGCTGCCGGGGGGCACGTTTCCCCCAGTCAGGCTCCCTTGGTGTGTTCACAAGGGAAAGCCAACAGCAGGGAGGCACACTGGACTGCTACCCCTAGATTTCAGCAAAGGGCCTGAGCTGGCTGGGAGGTTACAGCCAGCTGAACTGGCTACTGGGAAATAAAAATGGATTAACTGAGCTACTCCTCTGCCCCAGTTGTAACCCAGAGTTGTGTATAATGAGGACACCTCCCACTTCTCACCATCTTTGGTTCAGAGAAGAGACACTTTTTAGGAACCTTCTCCCCACCCTTCAAGAGACTCTTCTCTTCTTTCTCCATGATGGCTCTGTACCTGGGGTGTCTCCATGATGGTGTTTTACCCAGAGTGTCTCCATGATGGCCCTGGACCTAGGGTGTCTCCATGATGGCTCTGTACCCAGGGTGTCTCCATGATGGCCCTGTACCCGGAGTGTCTCCATGATGGCTCTATACCTGGGGTGTCTCCATGATGGTGTTTTACCCAGAGTGTCTCCATGATGGCCCTGTACCCAGGGTGTCTCCATGATGGCCCTGTACCCAGGGTGTCTCCATGATGGCTCTGTACCCAGGGTGTCTCCATGATGGCTCTGTACCCAGGGTGTCTTCATACTGGTTTATTCCCCACTATGATGAAGGCAGAGAGTTTATGGGGATTGAGGTGCATACTGGCCTTATCAGATATATTTTAACAAGTTTTTTTTATTATTTTTAAAAAAACTTATTTGTATTTTATGTACATTGTTGTTTTGCCTACATGTATGTCTGTGTGAGGGTATCAGATTCCTTGGAACTGGAGTTATAGACAGTTGTGAGCTCCCATGTGGGTGCTGGGAATTGAACTCAGGTCCTCTGGAAGAGCAGTCAGTACTCTTAACTGCTGAGCCATCTCTCCAGCCCCCTCATCAGATATTAACGGGTCCCTTTGAAAAATATTTTTATTTTCTCTGTATGTGTAAGTGCTGTCTGAAGGTTTACACCATGTGTGTGTCTGGTGCCTGAGGAGATGAAAAGGATTGGAATTGGATTTCCAGGTGATTGTGAGCCACCATGTGGGTGCTGGGAACCATACCTGGGTCCTCTGTAAGAACAGGACCATTGAACCATCTCTTCAGTCTCTTAACAGATACCTTAGAGAAGGGAGGCAGGGAAAGACAGATGATTACAACTGAATAGATATAATTAAAAAACAATGGGACACAGCTCCAGGCGGCGGTGGCGCACGCCTTTAATCCCAGTACTCGGGAGGCAGAGCCAGGCGGATCTCTGTGAGTCAAGGCCAGCCTGTTCTACGGCGCAAGATCCAGGAAAGGCGCAAAGCTACACAGAGAAACCCTGTCTCGAAAAACCAAAAAAAAAAAAAAAAAGAAAAGAAAAACAAACAATCCCACCCCCCTCCCCCGCCAAAAAAAAAACAAAACAAAACAAACAATGGGACGTTAATGTATTTTTAAAGAAGTCATTTCTAACCAACAGATAACGGTGAGGTCCTCATTTGTCTGTTTAGTGGTACAGAGGACCAAATCAAGGGCCTCATGCATACTGGACAAGCGCTCTACCTGAGTGCTCTTAGCATGAGCACTTTAAGAAGATAATATTAGTTCAGTGTGGTAGTTCATACTTGTAATTCCAGCATTTGGAAGTCAGAGGAATAGGATAGCTCTAAATTTCAGGCCAGCCTGGGCTACATAGTGTGGACCTGGTCAAAAATAAAAAATAAGAAAAAATTTAATACATGATAGTTTTAAAAGGCTGCAGTTACAGCTCAGTAGCAGACTACTTACTTCCCTGTCACTTTCAGGAGGTGCTAGTTCTAGTCCTTAGCATCAGGGGAGAAAGAGGGAAAAGGAGAGAGGGAGGGGAGGCAGACCAGACTGGAGGGCCACAGTAATCCAGCACTCAACAGGCTGAGGCAGGAGGCCAGCTATACAGTGAGACTCTGGGGACCGGGTGGGTGTGAATATGAATGAAACCATTTAGAAAACAAAAGCACATTTAGGCTGGGCTTGTAGCTAACTCACACAGAACTCCAGGTTCCCTCCTTCGCATGCATAAAAACAGGCAGGTATGGCAACATTATAATCCCAGCACCCTGGAGGTCAAGGCTGGAGAATCCAAAGTTCAGGGTTAGCCTTCCAGATAAACACTGAGTTCAGGCCAGCCTGGGATATGTGAGAGCCTATCTCAAAAACAAAAAAAGCAAGCTGAACCTCTACTTCAGTAGTTGTGTGGACATAAATTTAAAATAGAGACTTAATGCTGCATAGACAAAGATGTTCAAAGAGAGAAATCAGATGAATTATAATAAAATCACTGAAACCTTGGGAATGGAAACCTGCACTTCTAAAACCGTGAAGAGAAAAACCCAACTAAACCTGACTGTAAGACTGTAAAATTTCCTTATGTCAAAACAAAAACAAACAATCACCAAAAATTAAAGGCAACAGAAAGGAAGGCACAACACACACACACACACACACACACACACACACACACACACACACACACACACACACACACACACCATGAATACAGGTGTGTTCGTGAAGGCATCCTCTGTTGCTCACAGCCTCAGTCCCTTGAGACAGGGTCTCTCACTATACATGGAGCTGGCTGTTTTTTGGACAGGCTGGTGTCTTCAATTCCTATACCCCAGTTCTGGGATTACAGGCACGTGTGTACAGCCATGTCTGGCTTTTTATGTGGATACTGGGAGAGCCAAACTCAAATCCTCATGCTTGTATAAGTACTTGTCTTAGGGTTACTGTTGCTGTAATGAAACACCATGACCAAAAATAATTTGGGGAGGAAAGGGTTTATTTTGCTTACACTTCCAAGTCACAGTTCATCACTGAAGGAAGTCAGGACAAGAACTAAAGTAGGGCAGGAACCTGGAGGCAGGAGTGGATGCAGAGGCCATGGAGGGGTGCTGCTTAGGGCTTGGGGCATGTTCCACATGACTCACTTTTTCTGGGGCGGTGGCAGCGGCGGGGGGTGGTGGTGGTGGTGGTGGTGGTGGTGGTGGTGGCGGTGGTGGTGGTGGGGTGGGGGGATTCTGAGACAAACTTTCTCTGTGTAGCCCTGGCTGTCTTGGAACTCCATCTATAGACCAGGCTGGCCTGGAACTCACAGAGATCCGCCTGCCCCTGCCTCCTTGGTGCTGGGATTAAAGGCGTGGGTCACCACTGCCTTTTGCCTACTAAGCCTGCTTTCTTATAGAACCCAGGACCACCAGCCCAGAGATGGCCCCACCCACAATGAGCTGGGCTCTCCTCCATGGATAACTAAGAAAATGCAAAGAACAATCAGACTGCAACCCACAGAACCAGGGAGGCTATATAGCAGGGGGGACACTAGGATGACTGTGGCTTATAATAAGTTTTGGTTTTACTCAATTACTGGGCAAGCTTTAGTGAAACATTTCACTATTAGGATAAGAATTTGTACTGTATCAAGCTGATAATAGGGAAAAATAAATAAATAAATAAATTAATTAAATAAATGAATAAATTTTTTTTTAAAAAAAAGGAAAGAAAATGCCCCATAGACTTGCCTAAAAGCTTGATCTTAAAGGGCATTTCTCAATTGAAGATCCCTCCTCTTAGCTGACTCACTAGCTTGTGTCAAATTGACATAAAATTAGACAGCACAGTGCTTTTATCCACTGAGCCACCTACTCAGTTCTTCATTGTCATTTATTTTTTAATCAACAACAAAAACATGGGGCATGCATACCACAGTGTTTCTGTGTAGAAGTTGAGGGCAGCATGTGAGTTCTCTCCCTTCACCATTGGACTCAGAGGATTGAACCCAAGTCATGAAACTTGAAAACAATACTCTCACCCACCGAGTCACGTTGCCCGTTCCCCCCATACACACTCTTTATGGAGTGTCACATAGTCCAGGCTGGCCTTGAACTCACCTTGTAGGCGGTAATGACCTTCAACCCTAGATCTTCCTGCTTCTACTTCCTGAGTGTGGGATTGTAGACATGTCCAGTTTATACAGTGCTAGAGGTTGAACTCAAGACCTTATGTATGCTAGATAAGTACTCTGCCAACTGAGCTACACCCCCAGCCCTTGGGTTTCTAATTTCAAAGTAGAAGACTTTCTGTCAAGTACTGGGTTGAACATATTTCATCTTATGATTCACTTTTTTTTTTTTTTTTTGTTTTTCGAGACAGGGTTTCTCCGTGTAGCTTTGCGCCTTTCCTGGGACTCGCTTGGTAGCCCAGGCTGGCCTCGAACTCACAGAGATCCACCTGGCTCTGCCTCCCAAGTGCTGGGATTAAAGGCGTGCGCCACCACCGCCCGGCCATGATTCACTTTTTATTGGGGAAATGAGGCCTGCAGAGGCTGAAGCCTGGTTGCCAACATTTGTGTGTTGTTAGAGCTTGAATTGGTCCCATTGGGATAAATCCTTTTAGTTTATTTTGAGGTACTTGGGATGAGAACCCAGTGTCTCCCACAGATCTGTGCTCCAGTCTTGGCTTGGACCTCTTGTATTCTGTTTGCCCTCCTGCTACCCCTTTGGTGCCCTGATCTGGAAACTTAACTGAGCTTGCATCCCCTCAGCAGGCCAAAGGAAGTCCCGTGCCTCTCAGCTGTGCACAGACTTGGCACCCCTGGCCCTGTGACCGCACATGACCCCGCCATGCTCATCCCCACCTCGCCTTACCCCCTGCTGCAGAACACTCATCACCATTATGTTCCTAGGACCTTTATACCAGTTGTGGATCTACCTGGAAGGCCGCGCCTCAAGGTCTGCACTCAGTTGCCAGCCTTTGCTGTCTAGGGTCAGGGAGCATGCTGGTCTACTACTCCTTGAGGGCACCTGAGCCTCCTCCAGCCCATCTCCTCCCTTCTCTCTGTCCTCACTTTCTGCCTCTCTCCCTACTTGTACCCTTATGTTCAGGGTCCACCTGGAATCCACATGTTGCATTTAGCTGGTATTTTTCCTTAATCATTTATAACAGTTAAATTTATGACAATAAGTGGTTTTTGGTTGGTTGGTTGTTAGTTTTGTTGTTGTTGGTGGTGGTGGTAGTGTTAGTTTTTTGTTGTTGTTGTTGGTTTTTTGTTTTGTTTTGTTTTGTTTTGTTTTTGAGATAGGTATTTCTCTGTGTAACAGCCCAGGCTGTACTGGAACTCCATTTGTAGACTAGGCTGGCCTCAAACTCAGAGAGATCTGCCTGCCCCTGCTGGGACTAAAGGCGTGTGACACCCACCCCCTGCTTTTGTTTGTTGTTTTTATTTTGGCTTTTGTGATAGCATCTTGCAGACCAGACTGGCCTCAGACTTGTAATGATGCTCCTGTCATGCTTCCTGTAACTAGCATTACAGGCATGCACCACACCCTCCCCTGAATTCCTGGTTGGTTTTGAATAGTCCAAGACTATTTGTCTGTGGAGAGCCCTCTTTCTGGATTTATTCAGATTCCAACAGTTTGTGGGGAGGGAGGGACCTGGCACGGAGACCAAGCAACACAGATGTTGTTTCTACTACCTTCAGAAGGGGCACAGGGTCCTGTCAGGTCCCCACCCTTTGGGGGCAGCTGACTTGATGGCTTGGTTGGGAGGTGAGTGTTCCATCATCCTAGTGGGCAGGTACTCTCCCTCTGTCATTAAGAAGTCATTTGTGGGGGCTGGAGAGATGGCTCAAAGGTTAAGAGCACTGACTGCTCTCCTAGAGGTCCTGAGTTCAATTCCCAGCAACCACATGGTGGCTCACAGCCATCTGTAATGAGATCTGGTGCCCTCATTTGGCCTGCAGTCGTACATGCTGTATACATAATAAATAAATCTTTAAAAAAATGAAAAAAGAAAAAGAAAAAAAAGAAGTCATTTGTGATGACAAATAACTTTTCAGTGCTTTCAGATGCTTGAACAGTGTCCACTCTGGTTGAATTAAGTTCCTGTCCTTCCTCATGTCCCCTGGCCAGGCCTCTGTCTTGGGGGCATGGTCATTAAGGCTTCTTGTAGGTGTTCCACAGAGCATATGCCTCTAGCATCTGTTTCTAAGCATGCCTCTCTGCTGAGCCTGGAGGGGACATGAAGGTGGTAAGGAGTAAGGACCAGGTTGTGGTTGTTGTTTGCTATGGAACCCTCCCTACACTGGGAGCTGGGAGATTCTTGATTAAAAAAACTGGGTCACCTAACTCCTTGTGGAGAGCCACACTGTGGCCACTTTAAGGCCAGGGGGACAAGGACACTGAAAACCACCAGCTCAAGGTTCCTTGAGGAGGGGCAGCTTCTGTGGGGACAAGGCTTGGGAGGCTCCTGGCATTCAGAAGTGCTGCCTAGCCAGCCAAGGTACCTGGCAGTCTCCTCCCAGTCTGTGGGCCATGGAGATTGGGGTGTCTTATTTCTAGGATGGTAAATGAGTGCACACTTGGTGCCTTCAGAAGACAATTCTGCCCTCCTCAGCTACACTGTTCTCTTTTATTAGTCTGAGGAGAGGTGGGTTATCTGGGTCCAGTTCCACCTTTGAACTTCAGCTGCCTTTGGCTTTATATTTCAAGCCCAGATGTCCACCACTGCTGTGAAATAGAGACTCAGGCCAGGCGAGGTCAAAGGTCTCAAGAAATGTGTTGGAAAGAGGCAGGAAATCCTAAGCCTGGAATTATCTCATTCAGTGTAAGGAAGGGCAGCTTCCATGTTGGGAACGCCCATATTGCCCTAGAAGGACTGAACAAAGTTTTGACCCTAGACTCCCACATCTCCAAGAATGAGAAGTAAAGGTCTAACAGAGAAAGCGGAAAAGTGAATCGGTTTGAAAACATTTAATTTCAGGAGTAAAAGGCGCTAATGAGCAACACGCCTAAATCCTTTTTTTTAAGTGTGAGTTTCATATTGACAGTAAAGTCTTTAGCATGTGCAGAATGAAGTCTGTGTGCTGATAATTTGAAGTGTTGTCATCTTTTTCTAATCCGTGAACCGGGAGCTCCGAACCTGTGGCTGTAATTACAGATCAAACCTGTAGAGGGAGTCTTGTCTATCATGGATTGTTCACAATGCAAAGCTTTCAGAGGAAGAAAGAAAAGGGCTTTTAAAAGAAAAGTTGGAGGGTTAAAGGCAGTCTGTTTCAAAATTGCAAACAATCGTAGTGGCTGTCTTGTTTGCTCTCCTCTGCTGGCTCCACTGTGAATGAGTTGTAGCGTAAAGGAATCTGTAGAAATTGCCCTTCCTCCTCTGAGGAACCAGGAGGTGGGCTCCTTATTGGGTTTCTTTTTGGGGGCGGGGCATCTCCCCACAGAATTTCACGAACGTCTCTCTCTATCCTTGTTAAAGCACAAGCTTTATTCGGGGTCCATGTGTTCTAACCCGGGCTTTGGACTTGGTGTTGGGGAGTTGGGGGGGGGGACTTTGCCCCTAACCCATTTTTCTCTGTCGATGTTTTAATTCTGCCGTAAGGATACTAGCTGGTTAGATCGAGGCGAATCCGAGGTTGCCCGGAGATTCAGGGTACCCCTCTGGCCACCTCGCGCCGCCTCATTCTATCTTCTCCTGAAGCCGAGGCAGGTCTGTTTGCCCGGAGGAGGACCTCACCTTGGGTCCGCCTGCGTCTTCCCTTTCCTGCGGAGTCCCTGCGGACTGTGCGCGCCCAGGTCTGGGCAGCATTCTTGATATTATGCTGTGACTTTACAACTGTAGCCAGCGCGCCGTAAGGAGCCGGCACCGTGTGGTCTGCTGGAGCACAATGACCCGCGGAGTGGGGCGGGGGCCCTCAGAGGCAGCCGGGAGCAAGCGGGCGGCGGGCGCTCGGGGTCGCCGGAATGTTTGGGTCGAACAGGTGAGCGCAGCCTGGACACTGGAGCTGGCGGCGGGGCAGAGAGGAGGGGTGCAGGGGCGGGTACAAACTAAGTGGTGGGAAAGAGACAAAGGAAGAGTGAGAGGCGAGATGGTGCAGAATAGAGAGAAGGCGAGGGGAGGGGAGGAGACGGCCCGTGGGTAGGGTGCCGAGGAGCTCAAGCTTGAACTTGATCGAGAAAAGGGGGCCTTGAGGTGTAGGCGGGGGCCCGAGGGAGAGTCGGCCCACGTGCCTGGCTTTTCCTTGTCAGGGTCCCACTAAGACCTCCTAGGGTTGAGCCCTCGGGTCCCGCAGCCCTGCCCAACGAGCACCCGCGTCGCCCGGGATTGAGAGACGCGTAGGGTCGAGGGCTGTCTGGAGGCCCATGGCACCAAGAGTTCCCGACGATGCCTGCCTTAGTCACTTTCTTTGGGCCAAGTCTCCCTCTCCTGGCCTGAACGCAGACAGCTTGCAGGGTACGCCCCCACCTCGCCCCAAGACTTGAAGTCCGCAGCCTCTGGGAGCCCGGGGCGAGCCCAGCTCCCATCGCCTCCTTTGCTGGGCTGCACGCCCCCAGGGATCTTCCTCCAAGCTCTTCTCCCTTAAGAGAGCTCTACCCAGTAGCGCATGGCAGCGCGTCCAGCGCTCCCTGGTCCTCATACCTGGCCCAACACCCCCTCCTTCCTCCTCTTCCCCCACCCCACTTTCCTTTCTCCTCTCCCCTCTCCCTGGGTGCCTCCTTTTCCTCTCTTCCCCCTTCCCCCCATGCCCACTCCTCCTTCTCGCCCGCCCCTCCACCTCCTCCTCCTCCTGCTCCTCCTACTCCCCCTGAGTGCGTCCTCCGGCGCTCCCCTCCCCCCGGCCCCCGCCCCGTGCCCGGTCCCGCCCCCTCCCCCGCCTCCCCGTGCCCGGTGCCCCCCTCCCCCTTCCTCCCGGGCCGCGGCGCCGCCGCCGCCGCCGCCGCCGCTCGCCTGGGCCCTCCCCCTGGCCACCCCCGCCCCCGGGCCGGGCAGTGACGCGCCGCAGCGGTGCCAGCCCCTCTCCCCGGGCGGCCGCGGCGGCAGCAGCAGTAGCAGCAGCAGCAGCTGGAGCGGTGGGGCTGTCACCGCCTCCTGCCCGGTTCACTCCCAGAGCCAGACCGGCGGTCTGCGCCTCGCCGCCCGCCCAGGTACGGAGTCCTAGGGGACCCCGCGACCGGACTGGTCCTGGGCCCTCGGCCGCCGCCCCCTCCTCCTGCCCTGCCGCTGGCCGTTGAGCTGCGGTTGGGGGAGATGGGGGGTTCCGAGGAGGGGGACTCACGGGGAGCTTCCTGCGCCTGGCGAGCTGCTGGCCCTGGGTGGAGTGGGCTGGGGCTGGGGGCGGGCGAGTGTGCCCGAGAGCGGGGAGGGGCGGAGGTTGCGCTCCCGGGCCTGCGGGGCGCCCGAGAGGTGCGCCTAGCTTCAAGTGCCCGGAGCTGCCGGGCGCACCCCACTCCTGGCCGTGCGCGCCGCCGGTCCTGGGGGGCGGTGATTGTGTGCGCCGCGCCGCGGTATTGTGCCGCGGCCACGCCGTTTGCAGCGGGCTCCGCACCGCGTCCCCGGGAGGAGGACGTTCGCGGGGCGGGGGCCAGGCTCGGGTGGCCGCTGCCTCCGGGAGAAAGGAAGTGGACTGTGTTTGGGGATGTGGGGACGGGAAGCGTACAGTGGCAGGGAGGGGCTCATGCCACGGCGCCGGGAGTTGAGACACGGTTTGCACAGTTGAGCCCACTTTGGCAGGCTCCTGTCGCTCCACCAGGGGACCGACAGCTCCTCTCATGTGCACCTTCGGAGCAGAAGCAAGGGTTTCGGGGACCCCTGGTGAAGGGACACACCGCGCGGGAGCCTGCGGAGAGCGCGCGCAAGGGTTAAGGTGGATTTACACCTCCGCCCTCCTGCTGCTCGCCGCCCTTCACCTAGGGCTCCAGGGCAGGATACACTGGTAAGCAGGGGACTGGTGGAGGCGGGGGAGTGCAATTCGCCTTCCTATTCCGGCCTCTTGGGTTCAGAAGTGACCCTACTCTCACTCTGAGCTGCGTTTGCGGGGAGTCCGGCCGCCTCTACCAGGCCGAGCTTCCTGGGGGAAGTTCTCATTAAGCCTCGCTAATTAGCATTATTCCCGGAGAAAGGTTAAGGTTAGACCGTCCTCTTCCTTACCGAGAGCCCCCTCCCTGCCATTCCCTTCTCCCTCCCCTCTCCCTCACAGCACAAAAGCACAAAAAGAAAGTGTGAAGAGGCGCAGATCAATGGAGAAGCCACAAACCCATTAATTCAAATGGAACCCTTTCCCCTTCTAAAACATTGATTTTTCTTTCTGTCTGCTCTGAGGGGAGATGAATAACCTCCTGATTTCACCTGAAATGGTGTTTGGACTCTGTGATTTCCCCCTCTTTCTGAGGATTGTGGCCTGAAATAGATTCTCCCTTGAGATAAAGCCCTACTTATCCCAGAATCAGCTGGAAGCCCCCTCCCCCCACGGCACACACCCGTGTTGGGGCCTGGGGAGAGTATTGGTGAGCTCCTCACTCCTGTGGGCAGAGCCTGTGATGGTGGAGCCAAGTCCCCTGAAACATGCCTGCTTCTGAGCTGTGGGTTGGTGTGGGGGAAAGGGCCCATTGATGGCCCAGGCCCCAGTGGGTAGCTTAACCCCGGGTTGTAAATTACCCTTTCATTGAGCCCAAATGTCTTTGAATGCAATCCAGGCTCCTCTGCTGGGCTCTCCTGTAGAGTAGTCCCAGGGCAGCACCTCCTTTTGCTCTCTGACCCATTCAGCACCTTTCTACCAACCAGTGGTAGCACCCCAGCCTACCTCCCTGCTGAGAAGTCTAACTTTGAGGAACTTCTTCCCCAGGGCCTCAGCCACCCTGGGGCAATGGGGAGCTGGTCCATCTCTGAGTTGCTCTAGAACTTTTTAGTCTAGCCTGAGTCCTTTTCTTGGAAGGATAGACTTCGAGAAAGTTAGTTCAGAGTGCTTCCCCTCTGGCCATCCTTTTGGCTGGAAGGACCCTGCTTGCCCAAGAAACTCAGATCCCCATTGATGGCAAGAGCTGTGTATCAGCAAGGTCTCATAGTGAGGAATGCTGGGAAAATAGTCAGTTGCCTTTGCTTAGAAACAGAAGCCCATACACTAGTGGGAAGGTGTGGAAAATGCTCACTCCAGCGCCCAGGCATCCACTATGGTGGGGACAGTGGAGCATGAACATGGGTCCACGAACATGTTTTTGACAGGCACTGGCAGTGTGAGAGTATTCGAGTGAGTGTGTGGGGGAGGAGGAAGGAGAGACTACTCCAAGTGTGCTGGATGATTGGCTAGAAGGAAGCCTCCCAGCCTCCCAGCTCCCTTTTTCCTAGAAGAGTGTGTTTGTATGGCTAGTAAGCCAAGGTCTGTTAGCAAGAAGTGGAATTGTGTGGGCTGTGTCTCAGGAAGACTCACCACCTCTTCTGGTGGCCAGGTGGGCATTGATGGGGTACAGCATTAAACAACAGCCTTGGAAGTCCCAAGTGCCCAGGAGCTAACTCGGATCACCCTCCTGTTTCTTTAATGCAACCCCATCACAACAGGGGCATGAACCTTTGCTTGCTCTGGATCCTGGGAGTTTTCAGTTTCCATTAATAAGTGTCTGATGAGCTGAAGTAGTTAAGTTGGGGTCAAATGTGGTTCAGCACTTTCTTGGCATATTCTGAGTGATGTGCATAATGCTCACCCCAAGCAGCTCAGGGGCTGAGCATTCCCTGACCTGGCTGGGCTCACCGGTGACCCAGAAGGCAGTGCCCAACTGAGAAGCCACCTCCCACATCCTAGTATATATGCAAGGTTGAGAGCTGGGGCTGGAGCAACTGCCCACACTGGGATTCTACCCAGCTGCCCCAAAACCTGGGGGCAGTGAGAGGCGGGGCAGCCAGCTGCAGTGTCTGTTTCCTGCCTGGCCCTGGAGCATCCTTGAACACCCCCACTGCCACCATGGTCTGAAACCCACACCCAGGGCTCCAGATCAGGCCTCATAGCCTCCACTAGCACTGAATTCTCGGTAAATCCTCCTCCCTTTCTTTCTCAAGTGAGTGGTTGAGATAGAGTTACAGCTCTGAGGAAAGGTCTGGAAAATACTGTAGGAGGCACGCCCCAGAATTCCGAGCCCTGGAAGATGCAAATGCTCAGCTTCAGAGGCACCAGGAACCCAGTTCCAGAGAAGTTGACCCCAGTTGTAAAATAATCAGGTTACTGATAGCACCTGCCCGTAGTTACAGCCATGGATACAGGCCTGCTTCCACTTTCCTCCATATGTCTCCCGAATTTCCCCCTCCGGGCCGCACAGTGGTTGGTGCTGCGGAGGAGGAAGGGCCTGAGCTAGCTGGGTGGGGAGAAAGGAACTGGCCTCTGAATTTTGGACTGAAGATAAGAGTTATGCTCAAGGGTTTGGTCAGCTCCTCTTTCTGTGCCCAGAGTCAAGGCTGGGGGTGTGTCCTAAAGACTAACTGCCCAGCCAACACAAGAGCCCCCCTTTCCAGAAGGTTTGTTGGCCCCACTGCCCTGTGACCCATGATGGCACAAGCACCATGGTGCATGGTCTGATGAACTTTTATTGCCAGGTGGGCAAGGCCACAGGCTTCAGGATGTAAAGGGCAAAGGCTAGGCTAGGGGGACCTAGCCATAGCTACCTGGTCAATCACACAGAATCTCAGGAGAGGGATTTTAGAAGCATGGCATGCATACTTTTATTTTCAATGAATGTCCCATTGAAGTTATTTGAGAGGGAGAAATTAGTAGCCCAAATTCTCCCGAGATTTAAGAAGGGAGCAAGAAGAAGTGACCTACTTGTCACCTCATGGGGGAGCAGGGGAGTGCCTGGGGTCTTAGACAGGCCTCAGGCTTCATCACTCCCGACCTGGGTCGGCTGCCTCCCTTCCTTCCTCCCTTCCTCCCCCCACAGGTCCCTCTGGACTTGGGTGATGGGTCTGAACTGTGTGCTCTGGTAATTGCCTGTGTAATTAGCCTGCCTTGGCAGCCTCAGCTCAGGGGTGAATAGGTGAGTTGGGAGCTTGAGTCTGCTCTTCGGTAGTGGCTGGCCTTGCCCACGGACAGCCCAGCTCTGCTGCAGCAGGGCCTGCAGAAGGCTCTCTGCAGGTCAGCCCTAAGTGTGGAGGGGGGGGGGGGTTGTGTCAGTCTGGCTGTCTCCACAGCTACAGCTTACTCAGTTTTGTTTGTTTTCTGAAAAATTTAGGTTTAATAGGCTTGATTTCTCACTTTAAAAAAAAAAAGAAGAAGAAGAAGAAGAAGCCATAGCAGTCAGTGTTTGGGTTTTCAAAATTCCAGAACCACCTTTCACAAAGCAGCAGTTGGGATGGCAGAAACCTGGGGGCTATGGAAAAGGCCCTGGGAGAGAGCCACTGGTGTTCAGTAACTGTGCAGGGTCCCCAGAGCTTGTAAATGGGCCAGAAGTTTTAGCTGAGTCCTCTCCTTCGATAAAGTCTGAAGGTAGGAAGGAGCCCCTCCTTAGCCATATAGATCCCTAGGGCAACTTAGCACAAAGTAGATGTTCAATAATGTGCATCAACTCTGCCTGTATGTGTGTGCGTGCACACATGGCGTCGAGGCTACGGAGCCCCACTGCCTTCGGGTGTTATCTGGAGGCACTTGGTCATTAAGGAATCAGGCGCTTTTGATCAAAGGGTGGAAAGTGCAATTTCATGGCTCTGGGTGCAGACTGTCTGGATTCAGACTCCAGCTCTGCCTTTAGCTCTGTCACCCTGGACCGCTGGGGCAAGCCTTTGAGGAGCAGTGTGACTAGGTCTGGAGAGAGGCCTGCCCTGTGGGGCCTTATGGGACCGTTGTGAGGAAATGTTACAAAGCTCTTGTCCCAGAGCCTGAGAGCCTGGAGCATGCAGATATTAGATGCTTTTTCTTTGCAGGTAACTTCAGTGTCAGCATGAAATGCAGTCCATCTATTGCGCCGAAAGAGGTAGAAGTCAGTCCATTTTCCTGAACAGTTCAGCTGTCTAAGCCAGAGCAGCCCTCGGCCATTTGTGGGATGGCTAGCAGCTGTAACTAAGGGAAGCCTGCAGCCTCTGGCCTGCCAGCCAGGGTCCCAGTTTTCATATGGCCCCCGTTCAAAGAACTGCGCAGTGGGACCAGAGCCCTTAATTGTCAGATTAATGCAGCATCCTCATTAAACACCACATCCTGCAAGGCAGTTTAGTCAGTTCAACAAATCTTGCTACCTCATGAGGAATTCAGAGAACAGGCAGCCTGCTCCCTACTCCTGGAAGGCCAGAGAGCCTTCTGGGGTGATAGGACAGAGCCCCACAGCAGCTTTGTGCTGTGACTAGGCTGCTGGTACAGACAGGCAGCTTGTTTAAGAAGGGAAGCTGTGGAGCATGGGCAGTAACTGATGTAAAGCCACTTTCTGCTCCATGGGTGGGGAGTAGCAGGAAGGCCAGGAACGGGTCTGCTCCACAACTGGACTTCCAGCACTTAGATACTTGGGTCCATAGTTGGTATCCGGGGAATACTTGAGTGAATGAATGGGTTTGAATAGGTGCTTGCAGTACTCTGGAGGCTGAGACAGGAGGATTGTAAACTGGAGGCCAGTATAGGCTGCATAGGTAGCTCCTCTTTCTTTTTTTGTTTTGAGACCAGTTTTCTCTGTGTAGCCCTAGCTGTCAGAGAACTGAACTCTGTAGACGAGGCTAGCCTCAGACTTAGAGATCCTCCTGCCTCTGGGCTGCCATTGGCTCAAGTAGCTCCTGTTTCAAAAGATTACAAACAAACAAACTACTAGGAAACAGAGTCACTTAATTCATGCATTCCCCACAGTGCTTCCAGAGCCCACCCACAGGGCCAGAGAGAGTCCTTACTCTATACCTCCAAGAGACCTTTCCCTGTTGTGCTCTGTGCAGAAAGCCTGTTAAACAGCATGTCCCTGTTGATGTGAGCACATGTTGTCATGAAGGCAGACTGTAGGAAGCTTCTGTGTAGTAGGTAGCCCAAAGGATGCGTGCGTGCGTGCTAGTGACCAGCACTTGTACAGGAGAAGGAGAATACACTGGGCTCTGTCCCCAGGGTTCCAAGTGTGTACATTTGGACCTGCAGTGTTGTGGCTCAGCTCCTGTCCTCTGGACTCAGCACAGAGGGTCCACACTGCTGCATAGAAGCTGTGAATTCCAGGAAACTGCTGCCAGCAGGCATGGTTGGGGGAGGGAGGGAGACTCAACCTCCGGTTCCCTAGCACTTGGAGCAGATGTGGCGGCTGCCCCAGGGACAGCAGCCGAGGGAAGTTCAAACCAAAGTGTGTTTGCTCACCATAAAAGACATGTCTGTGAGAGGGCCCTGTAGGGGTGGCTCCAAGGGTGCTCTGCCATGGGTCCACAGAGGCTATTGTATCTTGCCTAGGGGTTGGGGCACAAGGTCAGGACTCCACATGTGGCACGCTGAGCTATCTTCCCTGTGTGTTACAACTGGAGCCCCAACCCAGTTGCTTGCTGCTCTTAAAAGGGGCTGGATCAGGAGGAGGTGGGGTTCCTTCCTGCTGGAAGGCTGAATTAAAGGGGCCCCATCCCAGGGGTTCCCAGATGACTGGCCAAGGGCACACTGAAGCCAGCAGTTGGGAGAGGAGCCGGTGCTGTCCTTTCCAACAGACTATCTGCTGTTTGGAAGGCCTTGGCACCCCCTCTCTGTGTCCCTTCTTGGTGTGATCAGAACCCTGGCCCGCCCCACCCCCTTCCTTCTCCACACTTCTGGGTTTGGCCTGCTCAACTCTGGAAGCCGCCCAAGAGCATATCTTTGAAGCTCAGCGAAGGTTAGGAAGGAGGAAGACAGAAATGTCCTCTGGGCTGGGGGAGTGGGAGAAAGGAATTCCATGTATGCTCCACAGGAGTTGGCCGCAGGCCTGGTGGGGGCTGCCACCTTGGCCTCCTCAGTGCCCAGCATGTCCTGCTACCCAGTGTAGGCACTGTGCAGAGTGAGCCCTCTTCCTCAGGCTCTGGTGGGGGAACGGTGACTCTTGTTTACAGCACTCATTTCAACCTTGGCTCACAAGGGTAAGAGCCAGGCCCTGCTATCCGCTCACTCTACAGGATGTGAGACCTCGTAATTGTCTTCAATTACAGACAGCACGGGCCCTCAACCCTAGCTTCCGCTAGGAACCGGAGCCCAAGCCACTTCAGGGGTCAGGGGGCATACCATCCAGCCCTCCCTGCAAATGTCTTAGGGGCCCCTGTGCCCTCTGGGACCACCCAGACTCAGTGTGCACTGCTCTTGTTGAACACCTGCCTTTTTTGTCTCTGCTCAGGATGAAACTTCTGTGAGCAGTGAAGATTTTGATATGAATGACTCCACATGGATGTCAGCTGACCCCCACCTGGCCTCCAACCTGAGCCCCAGCCAGGAGGAGAGGATGCGGAGCCCGCAGAACCTCCATAGCCAAGAGGACGGTGAGTGCCCCTTGGCAGCTGGCAGGAAGGGCACTCACTGTCCTGTGAGTGGCCTGCACATACTCTGGGTGGTGGGACCCAGGTGACATTGGGGCGTCCCTGTTGTACTTGAAAGCTGGAATTGTCAGCCTCTCTGTAAGCCCCACTGCCCCAGAGAGAGAAGGTTACGCTCATAAGCAGGGCCCCAACTGGCCATGGGGGTGGCCTCTTATCTATTTATTCCTGTCTGTGTTCATGAGCTAGTCGGATGAAGATTTCAGAATTACCATGATTCAGGCCTGGGAAGGTCAAGAATGTGTGTGACCTGGAGCTGTGTTCTTATGGCCTGGGTGAGGTTGGCTTTGGGACAGGGCTACCTGGTCAGTGGCCAGGCAGTTGGTAGCAGACCAGGATGGACTGGGCTGCTATGTCTGGATTTTCTTGGGATTGGAGAGCCAGAGTCAGAAGTCAGATGTCCACTCCATGGTTCCATATGGAGCCTGAGAATGGGCTCTGGGCCCTGTGTCAGCTGGGCCTGACCAGGTTGGAGATGTGGGATAGCACTTGCAGGCAGAGGCCCCTGGTAGGGCTCTTATTTCTGGGACTAGGTCACTAGTAGTAGTAAAGGATGATGAGCCAGGAGCTAGGCCTCAGAGACCTGGGGTATAGGGACTGGTAATTAGGAGAGGTCAAAGGTCAGGGCTTGGAATGTGGGAGGGAGGTGCAGGGTTGAAAAGGGGTGTAATGTTAACTCTGCAAAAAAAAAAAAAAATGGGTGAGCCTTAAAGAGTAAATAAGGGGTAGGAGCCTTGCAGTTTGGGTCAAAGTTCATCTCCATAGCAGAACCCACACGCTGGTCCTCCCTCCCAGCCTGAGTCCAGCTTTGTCTCGGAGGAGTCCAGCATACAGGCAGCTGGAAGTGTCTGGACTTGGAGCTGGGGAGCCCGGGGGTGGCTGTGTGAGGAGTGGGGTGCCAGGCTGCTGGAAAAGAAAAGGCTTTTTGTGCCTTGATGCCTCGTGAGGTCAGCAAGACCCCCCTCGTGCTGGGAGTCTCCAGACTACTATTGCCTTATGGCATTCCCACGGGGGTGGGGCCCAATGGGGGCCACCACATGGGGGCTCTGGGGATGGGACAGCCCAACAGCTGACCTCCAGCCTGATCTGAGCTTACTGAGAACCACACCCAACAGCGTCCTAAGGGCTGTGCTAGCAGTGCTTAGCAAGCACCCTTGGTTATGCTTTCCCAAGAAAGATCTAGAATTTTTTTTTTTTTTCAAAGTCCAGTGTAACAAGGCCATCTTGATCTCCCAAAGGTCTGGTTGTGCTGTTCCTCACTGCACCTTTTGGAACCGAGGTCACTGCCCGAGAACGCTACCTTGGAGTCTCAGTGGATTGAGGTTGTCAGAAGAGTTAGCAAACCAATGGGGATTTCTACTGGGGCTGTGAAGTCTTTGGTATCCCTTGCTGTGATCTAGAACGTGGTGATGATGCAGTGCAGATGAGAGGCAGAAGCTGGTGGGGTTAGCTGTCCTGCAGCCGCCTGCAGGGCAGAGTCATACGTACTCGGGCCCCTCCTGGCTGTGGGCACTGGACATCTCATAGGCAGGCCAGCCTGCTAATAGTATAGTATATATATTATATATAATAGTATATATAACGACAGAGCTGGGAACAGGGAGGATGGTGTTGATCATGAGCCACCAATTTAGTTATTGATTGAATCAGTGGCTGATTCTGGAGGCTGGAGGCTGCTGATGTGTTAGCCAGAGGCCAGCCTAGAGGGTATATATATGCCATAAAGAAACCCAGATATCTGGTCTGGTCTCCGGTGCCTCTCATGTCTTTGGGACCTGCTGGTGACCAAGGTATCTACTCATAAGGATTTCCCACAGGGTTTTGGTTGGTCATGAACACTGCCTCAAGTCCTGGTCCAGCCTTCAAGGTGTGTCTCAGAATATGTGGTCAGTATAGATAGGAGCTGAAATCTGGCCCCCATGAGTGAGCCCATGTTTCTTATTGGACTAAGTGTAAGAACAAACCCAGCAGGTGGCTTTGGTAATGCATTCCACACCCAGCCATAACTCTGCTTGTGTGTCTATCCTCAAACCCCGCCGTAACCCCGCCTGGCCCAGTCCTTTGGAGCACCCTGCATGGCTAGGCATCTGAGTGCCCCTCCTCTGTCGTTCCAGGAGGTACACTGTGCTCTCTCTGTATTAGTGCTGGCCTTCGCTCTGGCCTGTGCTCCTCCAGCTGCATGCCTGGCCCATTATAGGGGCCTGCTGAATGTTTGTGGCCCAAATGAAAAGGCGAGCTGACATTTATAGAGACTGCCCTCGAGCATGGCAGCCAGGGAAATAGAGGCCCGCCCCCCTCCTTGTTAGGTTAGCTTCTTTGTCCCTGAGACCGCACCCCAGTATGCCAGGACTGCAGGGCTGCTGGGCACATCCACCCCTGTCTACCATGATACAAGCCAGAGTGATGGCAAGAAGCCAGACAGTTTGGACAGGTTATACCTCCAGGGATGAGTCAGTTAGGGCACTTCTTTAAGTTATTTCTGTGTTTGATTTTGAGGCAGGGTCTTGCTATATATATGGCCCAAACTGGCCTCGAACGAATCCCTCAGCCCTGAGTGTTGGGGTTACAGACCTGTGCTGCCACTTCCACCTTCTCACCTTAACTTTGAACAAAAGCCGAAGAAGGCTGGGCCTTGGTAGAGCAGGTCCCCTGTTGGGACCATTGAACCCAGAGAGTGGGAAGCACACCAGCTTTCCTCACTGTACCGTCTCCTGTCCTCATGTTCCTGTCCCAGGCCGTCCCCAGCCCTCTTCTCCAGGCTTACCTATGGCAGTTCCCCTATCCTCCTTTGCCGAGGTCCCGTTCTTGGGTGGTGGCAGCAAGCCTCATTCCACAGTGCTCTTTCTCAGTTGGGACCATGTTTGAGGCCTGTTTGAGGACATCAATCTTGTTCTATCTCACAGGGGAGGAAATTAAGGGTGGAGGAAGTCTGACCAGCATCAGGAGAGGCTCCCTCCTCTCTCCGCTTTGGCAGGAGTTTGTATGAGGTGCAAGGGTCCTCACACACTAAGAGTGACACAGGCTTCCTTCTTCTTCCTACCCATGCATATACCAAGACCTGCTCTTGGCTTTGAGCTTTCTCTTGGGTCTATCAGGGCTCTGTGTATTCTGAAAGCTTGGGAAAGCTTCTGGCCTAGGAATTGCCAGACAGACAACTGTTGAGACCCTATGCAGAGAGAGCCCTTAAGGTCTGGTATTGCCTTAGAGCTGAAAAGTCTATCATCCTCTCATGATCCATCTGTGAGATTCTCTTGTTAATGCCCATGTCTCATACTGTTAGCACCTCAGGGACCCTAAGACAGGACCCAGCACAAGGCAGTATTGGGGGAGCATCCGTGAGTAGACAGAGATGTGAATGCGCATGCACACCCAGGAGGTCAGCTAGCAGGTCTCCCGAGGGCAGTCGAGGGCAGTCGCGGGCAGTCGCGCAGGCCAGGGTCCTAAGCCTGTCTGCAGCTCTTCCTTCTATTCCCCTACCAGGACTCCACTAGGCCCCTCACTGTGCCCCTTCCTGAATGGAAAACTTGAGGCCTGGCCTCCAGAAGGGATGCATGGGGGCAGGGAACGGACATTACTCATCCCCACCTCCACCGGCAGACAGGAAGCTCACGCCAGGGGACAGTGGAGGGTCCTGCTTCCGCCCATCTGCGGCCAGGCTGGGGGTTGCCTGCAGGAATTATGCAGAGCACTGGAGCCTTTCAGGGTAATGTGTGCCCTTTTCACATGAGGTACTCCTGCAGCCTGTCCTTGGGGACCTGCTGGACACGGGTGCTTCCCTCAGTTAGGTTGGGACTAATACTTCCTGCAGGCCAGTGCCGCCTCCTGGTGCCCAGCACTAAGCTGGACGAGTCAGGGAGGGGTTTTCAGCAGCCTGACCAAGTGACATATGAGGTTGTCAGCCCCTCCCACGTCTCCACAGAATCTTGGCTTTGGCAGGAGAGCATCAAACATAGGGAAGTGGGGACCCTGCTGGGCTGTCACCTTCCTGAGGGCCGCAGCTATGGCTATTCAAACAGATCTTGTTGCTCCCCTCACTTCCCTAGTTTGTGCATTGCAGAGAATTCAGGGCAGGAGCACAAGAAGAAAACAGAGAAACAAAATGCCACCAGTACTGGGGACCTTTCCTCAGGGGTCTCAGACTGCTTGTCATTTGCTCTCTTTTGGTGGGAGGATCATACTGTGCTACACGTCTCCTTACAGAATGGCTTCCCCTCTTTCCTGTCGTTGGTTCTGCTGCGGTGAAAGTTGTCCAGTGATCCAAGGCCACTGTGCCCCCAACCCCAGCCCTATGCATTGAGTTCCTTAGGTCTCTGACATGGAAATGGCTCGACCAGGCCACAGGAAGCAGCCAGCTAGAATCATTTGTCCCAGCCCCTGCCATGAGTAGATGCTCAGTGATGACTGTTGTGTAGCCATGGACTGGCGAGAGCCAGGGAAGGGTTCCTAGAGGAGGCACTGGGCAGCACCCGGTCAGAGGAAGCAGAGTGAGTGGGCTTGGGGCCTTGGGGTCCCAAATGCCTGGAAGCTTCCTGTGATCCCAAGCCACGGCCAAGAAAGGCAAGTCAGGGCAGCCACAGCCAGCCTGCAGCTTAGGCGGCCCGAGGACTCTCCTGGACCTGGCTTGCTATCGGTGGATTGTCCTCTGCTGTGGGTCTCCTTTCCCCACAGTCTGTTCTAAGCAGGTTGCTCACCCTGTGCCAGCCTCAGCACCTGTCTGGTGTGGCCGGATAGCTGTGACCACTAATCTTGGTGTGCCCTTAGCAGCTGTCAGAAGACCAAGGCTTCGGGCCTTCTGCCACCTAGAAATACCAGCTGGGCAACTGAGCAGCCCCTTGTGATCAGGTGGGCTCTAGTGACCCTGGCTCAAACCTGACAGTGGTACAGCCCCTCCTCTCCCAGCCAGCCCCATGTCTCAGGGTGCTGTCCTCCCAGGTTCTCCTCTCCCCACTCCTCCCTGGGCTCTGGGAAGGTGTGGGGAAAGGCTCAGGCACTAGTTCTCCTATCTGATACAGGGCCAGACCCTGCCTCTGCTCCTTCCTGCTTGTGTGGTCATGAGCAAGTCGTTTCCCCTCTCTAGTGCTTGGAGGAGACTCCTGTGCCCACCTTTCTGGGCTGTTGAGGACTGGATGGTGTGTGGACATTGGGAAAGATCATAGGCCAGGCTGGAAGTGAGGCTCCTGGCCCACTGGCACCTACAGACCGAAAAGGCTGTGGTTGTGGTGATGACTGTGGACCAAAAGGCCCTCTGTCTCTCCCAGATTCTCTTGAGCCCTTCACCAGACTCTGTTGGCCCAGTCCTGCTTCCTTGGCCTCCTCAGGCCCCATGAGCTTCTGCCCACAGCCTTCTTCCTGAATGTAGAGTGGTGTTCCTAACCCTTAAGATCTTGGTACTTTAGAAAGGGAGACAGCCGGTCATGGTGGTACACTCCTGTAACCCCAGCACTAAGGCTGAGGCAGGCGGATGGTGGATTGGTGGTGGGCCTAAGTTACATAGCATGTTTAAAGCCAACTTAAGCTACATAGCAAAGACCCTGTCTTAAAAGCCAGCCAAACAGGTGAGCCAAGAAGGCCCTGATGCCAGGTGGGTCTGAGCTCTCACCGCTTCCCTTAGCACCCCCAGTTCCTCCCCATTCCCACCCACAGGTCCATAAAGACCCTGCCTGTTGACTCACAGCTGCTGCATCTTTGCATGGCTCTAGGGGATGGGGGAAGTAAGGGAATGAAGAAAAGACAGATGGACAACAGACAGAAAGCTGGAATTGGGTGGCCTGAGCTCTGGGCTAGAGAAACCACAGCAGGCTGGAAGCTCAGCATGTTTATAATATAGAGTTGAACAAAGAGGCGGAGTTACAGCATACAGCTGAACAGGGAGGCGGGGTTTGTGGTGTACAGCTTGATCAAGGAGGCAAGCTTAGCTAGTCTTGGTAGGAGCAGTCTCTTGTGGGGGCCAGTCTTCAGGCTGTAAACATCCAGGGGAGAAGCTGTGGTGAACACTTTCTGCAGACTGTCAACATTCATACTCAAACCTGAGGAAGGCTGTGCCACTTCCCTGAACCTAGCCTGGAGAAGGCTTTGCTGCTTTCTCAAGGGTCTGAGACTTTGGAGTCCTTGACATGGCTGCTTCCATGTCAACAGTGCACATTCTCTCAGGACACAGCCTCTGCCTACCACCCCCTCTGAGGCTCGCAGGTGGCTGAGGAGACAGCTGAGGGGTAATGTTGCTGTCCAGGGAGAAGCAGCCAGGTGACGGCATACCTGTGTGCTGCCACCCAGAGTGCTCCTAGCAAGTGAGAACTTAGGCGAGTGATTGCGTGACTAGTAGAGAAAGGGCTGAATGAGTGTTAGGGCTAGGCCTCTGCCACCTCTGCCCCCCACCCCCGCCATGCCCACCCTTCAGTAGGCCCACACTCATATGGAACAACACTTACCACAGGTTTGGAGTTCCTGGCCCTTCAATTGAGTCACTGTGGACGCAGTCCTCATGGTTTGATTGACACTGCCCTGGTTATTGTCACATGAAGGAGTGGTACCCACTACAGCCTTCTGGGATGGCCTTAGAGGCTCTTGGTTTGCTATAGGGGTCTCACTGCAGTTCAGGCAGGCCTTGAACCTTCAGTCCTTCTCCTGGCCTCCTGAGTGCTGGGATTACAGGCCTGCCCCACCATGCCCAGTTCCACACTGGGTTCTTACCTTTGCTTTTTTGTCTTTTAAGTTATTTTTTTATTTTATGTGTATGGGTATTTTTCCTGTATATATGTCTGTGCACAACATGTTAGCCTGGTGCCCATGGAATTCAGAAGATGGTGTCGGATCCCCTGGAACCGGAGGTACAGATGGTTGTGAGCTACTATGTGGGTGCTGGGAATTGAACCCAGGTCCTTTGAAGAGCAGTCAGGGCTTTTTGAGCCATCTTTCTAGCCCCAGCTTTATTTAAAAAAAAAAAAATTCAGCACTATTAGAGATTGAACCTAGGACCTTGTTCATGCTAGACACCATTTTACACCCAATCTATATCCCTAGCTACCCACAGTGGACTTTTAAATGGAGCGTCCCTGCCCCACACTGGTGGGTCTTAGTCCTGTCCATCCGTCACCCTGACCCTGTTTGTCTCAGGTCATGTCTTGTGAGGTTGGAAGCCAGGCCTGGGCCCTCTTCTCCCCCTGTAAAGCAAGAGCTGTTTGCTCTGATTTGAGGCACCAAACATCTGACCACAGTAACAGAGACTCTCTCTTACCCTACCCCAGGGTTCCAGCTCTTCTAAGGATTGGTCAGGGGCCATATGGCAATCCTGGGTCACAGAAAGTGTCCATCAAACTGGTCTGCAGACAGCACAGTGTTAGGCTGGGCCAGACCTGACCTGCAAAAGCAAGAGGAGCCAGGAGACAGCTCCAAGGGATTCCTGTCTCACAGGATCAGGCCAGGCTTGATCTTGCCCTGACCTTGTCTAGGTTACTGGGGCCCTAGAATTCCTGGTAAGAATATTAGGGCAGGACAAGTTCTGGGGCCCAACAGGACGAGGGTTCCCTGCTAAGTGAAGGGAGTGGGACCCTGCCCCCTCTCTTCCTCCCTGACCTGGAAGATTAGCCCTGGCCTTGGGGCCATCTGGCAGATTCTAGCCCTGCTCTCAGCAGACTCCCCTCATCCGGCAGTACTCACAGCCCCTCCTCTTCCCTGCTGTGCTGAAGAGGGGTTGGGTAGGACCATACAGGCATGTACAGCCCTGGCCTGAGTTGTCTGGGGGTGGCTCTCCCAGGAACCAGGAAGTGGCTGGGCCACATTGTCGTCATCATCACCCTGACCTAAGGACTGGGATGCACCAGCCCTAGACCAGCTTCCGGGAGGACAGGAAGGGTTGCCAGGGGCCTGCCAACTCCACATACAAGCTCCCAGGCAGGCCCTGCCCCATGAATCACTCACACATGGTAGCCTGAAGTGGCTGCTTGCTCCCAGAACACATGATTTGTGGGGGTTGGGGGTAGCAGGCAGTTAGGGAGTCTAGCTTAGAGCTTTGCACTTGGAATTGGTATTTGTGCATGGCCTGCAGCAAGTGGAGAAAGTGGTGGACTGGGAGGACAGGCCAAGGGCTTCATACTGGGAGCCTTTCCTCTGGGCGTAATTTGCCAGTGTGCATTGGAGAATCTAGGGTGGGGGTGGGCTGAGGCACTCTTTGTAAGGCCATCTGGGCGCTGCTGCTCACTCCGGGAGACTGATGACTGCCCTGGGAGCCTCTGAGCCTTGACCGAGCTGTCTCCTGTGAAGGGGTATTTGTACTCCTAGAGCCGGACACTCAGATCTGGTGCATGCTTGGTGTCCATGCCCACCGGCAAACGTGGTTTCAGTGCCTAGATCACCTGCTCTAATACCATGTTATCTGTACCTTGGAACTTCTCCAGGGGACTAGATCCTGGGGTCCCAGCAGACCTGCAGAGCTGTGCTGTGTGAGACTTCCTTCACTAGTAGCTGCTGAACATTCAGAAAGGGATGGTGCAGAGGTGTGTGGCATTCATGAAAACACACCTGGCTTGGTGCTCTTAGCATAAAAACAGAAATGTGTTACTGATTACTTATCAAAATGATATGTTGGATATATTAAGTAAAAGAAACTCAAGTTTCCTTTTTGGAAACAGGGTCCAGCTCTGTAATCCTGGTTGGACTTGAACTTTCTATGTGTAGTCAAAGCTGATTCTCCTGCGTCAGCCTCATATAATAGTGGGATTACAGGATTGTATCACTGCAATTAACTTTACCATACATTGTTAAAGTTAATGTTTTTGTCCAGCATACATGAGACCCTGGTTTCCATTCCTAACACTGTACAAAAAGCCACCACGAAACCCCAAACAGGCCACCACCTTAGGTTCAGTTTTGTTTCACTTTTTAAAAAATACGACCACTTGTCCAATGAGAACCACACTTTGGTTCACACTGTTTATGGACAAGGCTGCTCCTGAGAGCCTAGGCATTGGTGCCTAAGGAGCAAGACCGAGATGGAAGGCAGGTGCTATAGATCCGGGGATGAGTATTATGGACTGTGTGTTAGGAAACATGAGTGGATCAGTGATGTGGCTCAGTTAGTAAGTGCTTGCCTAGCATTCATAAAACCCTGGATTCCTTCCCCAACACTGCATCAGCTGGGCCTGATGGTGCACATCTATAATCACTTGGGAGGTGGAGGCAAGAAGATGGGAAATTCAAGGTCATCCTCAGCTATAGAGCTAGTTTAAGGACAGCTTGGGATTTGTGAGACCCTATCTATATAAAAAATGAAAAAGAGTGGAGCCCTAGAGGGGGTAGGCATGGTCTCTGTGACCCCTAAGCCTTGGCCCTACTGGGCTGCTTAACCACAGGGAGAGAACCAGGGCGCTCAAGAGAGAAGCTGGGTGGCAGCAGAGCCTGAAGATGAAGTAGAGAATACGGGCCTCATGCGGATGGTCACATGCCCAGTGTGGCCTTATCACCTAGGACAGTCGGGTCCCTCTGCCTGCCTTCAGAGAGCACAGATGGGCGCCAGGAGCTTGGTGCTCCTTGGAACTATGCATTACGGAAACACTACCCAGGCCACCACTGGCCTTTGTCAAAGCAGGCAGGGGTGAAGGATGAGGTGGGAGCCCTAGTGAGGGGCATGCTCCAAATTCAGAGGAGTCAGTGTGGCAGCCTGCAGACCAGAGCTTCCTTCTAGACCTTCAGTGATTCCTGCCTGGCATATACAGTGTGTGTGTGTGTGTGTGGGGGGGGGGGTGCGGCACAGCAGCTAACGCTCTAGCACTTCACCTTCCCCCTCCTTCCGGGCTCCCAGCTTTTGTGTGTGAATTATTGATGCCCCTCGTCGCCCCTGCCTGGCTGCTGCTTTGACCAGAGCTTCACCAAGGGGCCCATGCTGCCTTCGGCCCTGCATTTCTGCTGCAGCAGGCAGCTTGCCTGTGTGCCACACTTGTAGGTTCCTGTGCCCTTGCCACCTCTCCAGCCTGGCTTGGGGGCTGGTGTGGGTTGCCCACCGGGGAAGGGTACCACTGGCTATGGCCCCAGAGTCCACAGTGGTGATTGGCGGCTTGCACAGAGCTGGGCCTGTGCAGGCTGCAGGGCGCTGGCGCCCACATAAGGGCATTGTTTGCTGAGGTAAAAGGAGTTTTTGTCTCCTTCTGGAGACGGGACAGAAGGAGGAACAATTTCCCCCATTCATCAGTAATTCTCCCATTTGAATAGCAGCACATCACCCCGTTACAGTAGATGGGCATGGCAGGCCTCCCCTGCCCTAGGGCTCTCCAGGCACAGGTGGTGGGTTCTGGGTCCTCCCAGCCTAGGGAGTCACCCTTTGCCAAGTTGTGGAGGACCATTTTTATGGAAATGGACAGAAGAGATACATCCCTGCTGCTTCCCCAGAGCCTCCAGGGTACCTCTCCAGGCTGTTCACACGGTCACAGGTGGGCAGCTGTGGCCTGCCAGTGTTGTTCTGGGTTCAGGTAGGTGCATGCCTAGAGGGGACTCTTGGCACAACCCCAAGATGAGGACCAGGTGGGGGTGGGAGGGTCACCTGAACCTCTTGCGTTTCCAGCTCCAGGTCTGAGTGGGTCCTAAAGAATACCTCACAGGAGAGGCCATAGCCTCCAGAAGGCCTTGGCACTAGGCCTTTAGTGCTGTGGGGCCAGCTGGTTATTTCATGGAGTCATAAAACACTGGAGCCCAAGAGGGCGTCAGCGGCAACTCCCTGGGCTGCAGATAAGAGGAGCCCAGGAGGTGGTTGTGCCCAAGGTCAGGCTGAAAGTGAGGCCCTGCCGAAACTGCTGGCCCAGCCCGCCATATGCCACTCAGGCATGGGGTTGGGTACCTCTGAAGTCGTGTTTCTTGGAGAGTGAGGAAGAATTTGCCATGGATCAGACCCCAGCTACTGGATCTCTGTCCCCTTTCCCTGAACCCTATAGGCTGGGAGGTGAGGCTGTGGCATCCAGGGGTCAGTATCAGCAGCCTCAGGATAGGTAGGAAGCAGAAAGTCTGCCCCCAGGCCTGGCCTCTACCCCCGTGTTACTCAGAGACCAAAGCAGACCATGTGATGTAAAGTGGCCTCCAGCTAGCTTTGACAATGAGGAAGTTGTTACTCTCATAACCAAATAGTCCAGGGTTGCCTTTGGTTTAAGGCATAGGCAGATTTTGGAAAGGTTGTGTCAGCCTATCTCTGAACTTCCCCAGGGTGGGCCCCGCCTAACAGGTAGAAAAAGCTCAGGTCTGACTTTGGTGGGTCCAGCTTGGTCATATGGCTTTTTACCAGTGGCTGTGATGGATCATGTTGACTGGCTAGACCTGGGGTACATGCTTAACCTGAGGAACCCTAGATGACCCAGACATCCTTGCCAGAAAAAGGGGTGTGGCTTACAGGGAAGCAGGAATGATCCAGGCCTACACACTAGAGCTCCGCCAAGGCCCAGGGGCAACTTACCTACAGGCTACAGACACGGTAAATGAATAGTATGGCAGGGAGGAGGTAAGGGTGGTGGAAAAGTAGAGAAAGAGGTTAGCATGTCAGTGTGGGGGCTGGGGAGGGAGGGGGAGGGCTTCCTGACACAGTGACCTTTAAGCAAAGCCCCGGAAATAAAGGAACAGGAAGTGAAGAACAAGCTCTGGGGAGCCAGGGACAGGGTGGCAGCGAGAGGGAACAGAAGTCCAAAGGCCTTGGTCACAGCTAGGTGGCAGGGTGAGCTGCAAGTGGACAAGAGGAAGGCACGGCAGGAGAGTGGGGCTGACCGAGAGCAGGCGATGCAGGCCAAAGGACAGTGCGGCTGTGGGCCGCCTTCCCTGGGATGAGTTCTGCAGAAGAGCAGCAGAGCTCGTGCCAGGATGAGGTGTGGTAGGCTCAGGCTTCCCTGAGTGATGCTCAAGGGAGCTTCGAAGGAAGGACAGTGTAGGGTATAGAGCAGGAGACACTTTTCCTGGCTCTTGATTCCCAGTCTCCCAGGCAGGTGCACACATCCCAGACCCTTTACCCTCCTTCCCCTTCCACTTGTAATGCCCACCCCTGATACGACACTGTGGGGCCCCACACACTCATGTTGCAGTCTGGGGACATGAACGTAGGAAGCAGGTGAGAGTGGAGTTAGGGCGGTTTTGGGTAAAAGAAGCCAGATTTCATTTTTGAGCGCCTGCTCCATGCCAGGGAGAGTTGATAACATCATAAATGCCATTTTACTGATGCAAGAGCTATTGGAAAGAGGAATTGAGGCACCAAGAGAGGTGGCCTCTTTGAGGTCACATAGGTTATATCTACCCTGTTCTTAGCTCTTTTGTATTATGCTAATACCAGCCGCCCCAGTTGGAAAACATCACGCTGTGTAAAAAAAGAGCTGGCCCAACCAGGTGGGATCCATATGCTGGGCAAGATTTTCGGGGGATTGTAGAATGTGTGATGTGTGTCCTGCCTCAGGTGCAGCATGGCTAAGGGCCCATTGGCTTGCTCAAAGTTCAGGGTTTTTGTCTGGAGTTTTTTTTTGTTGTTGGTTATGAGATCGCTGGGCTGTATACTTCAGTACTTCAAAATACAATTGGTGCTATTATTTCCCCAACTTTTCATCATGCCAGACAGAGGCTCTGCCTTCACTAAGCATTAGCCCATTTCCCCTCCATGGGCTTGAGGGAACACCACCTCACTTTTTGCCCCAGTGAATGCCTCTATTATTGCCTGTGCAGTTAATTGGGATCATTCACTATATCCTTTCGTGTCTGCCTTATTTCACATGGCATAATGTCCTTACGGGTCCTCCATGTTGCAGCGTATATCTCAACCGGATTCATTTTAAGGCTGAGTCTTCTATTGTATGGCTAGGTCACACTTTGCCTGTTTACGTCTAGTGGCTTCTTAAGGTGCTAATAGTGCATCCTGGTCACTGTGGATATTTACATCCCAGGATGGGTTTCCAGTTTCCCCTAAGGTTTGCAGCCATGGCCACAGCAGTTCCCAGGCTCTGGTGTCTTGTGGGCCTCATCTATCCAACCACCTTCCTTGCCAGATGGGGATGACCTCTGAAAACAGAGAGATGGGTACCCCCATTGGAGCCAGCACCTGTTCTTTCTAGGAAGCCAGACAGCATGAGCCTGGGCCTGTAGCCCAGGTGACAGTAGCTTCTCATCACAGCTGATTTTGACCCTGGGTTGGAGCCCTGGGATTGCCCTGAGTGTCCCGAGCAGCTCCAGAGCCACATACATGTTGCCTGCTCTAAGCAGGCAGACAGGAGACTCCTCTGTCCCCAGGCAGGGTGTGGTGCTGTAGCTGTCCTTAAGCCTGGTGCCTGTGGTGACTGCAGTAACTGTTGGTAACATGGTACCTGACGAGGAGCAGCTTATCCTCCAGAGGAGGGATCCAGTGCCCTTCCAGGTTGAGCAAGCGGCCTGTGGTAAGGTAGAAATCATAACTTGGAAGTAGCTAAGACTAGATAGAGGTGTCAAGGTAGGCATTCAGCTTTGTTCCCCAGGCCTCAGGTACCCCTGGGCCACTCAGGTACCAGGTTCTACTATGGTTCTTCCCAGGTGCCCTAAGGCAGCAGAGCAGAGTCAGGCCATGAAAGCTGGCTGACATGGGCCCAACTGGAAGGAGCAGGACATCCAAAGCCCTAGCCCAGGCCTGGAGACCCGGTGCTAAGGGGTTAGGGTGGGAACTGGCAGGGCAGGCTGCAAGGTCATGAGGCTGGAGCATGGGCAGTGACCTCCAGGAAAGGGCTGACAATGGCAGAGGGAAGGCCTGAGCTGTGAAAGGGTACTGAGGAGGTGGCACCCACCAAACCCCGATTACCCAGTTACTGGTAAACTTCCTAAGATTTAGTTGGTCCTCGGGCATGCCAGCACCCTGGTCGTAGTCATCACTGCCCCTGCGTTTGGGATAGGGCCAGCACACAGTAGGTGCTTTAGTTAATGCTGCCAGGTAACTGTTTTTCACTACACCTTTTAGACTTGTTGCTGGAGATACTGCCAGAGAAAAACGCAGCCCATTTGTGAGGGCAGAGGACTTAGGCAGTGAGGTCCCAGAGATAGGTCCCGGGGCTTGGGATCAAGCCCACAAGATAAAGGGAGGGTGGAGCAGTGCTGCCTAAAGGTGGCCTGGGCAGTGTAGCCTGGCCCAGATGACCTGTGGCAGCTGAGGGGGAGGAATGTCACTGCACCACACTTTCCCCATCCCCCTCTACTCAGGGCCCTGGCTGCTTGATAGGCAGACCGGCCCCGCCTTCAGGCAGCTGAGAGGCTAGTGATTGGCTAGGGCACTAGAGCCGCTCAGTCGCCATGGGGACGTTCAGGCGGCGCTCATGCCCAGTGCTCAACACTAGGGACTAAATCTTCATAATCTGCTGGCGGTGGGGGTGGGGTCCAGCGCGACCCTGACCTGGGGAAAAGGCTGGTCCAGGCTATGGTCAGGGCTCCCTTTACCACCCCTCCCTGGCCCTCCCCTTGCTGGGTCAAGCTGTAGAGCCTCCAGGGCACTTAAGTACCATTGTCATCCACGTAGGTGCTCACCTGACAGTGACCCCAGGAGGTCTAGAGTAGCTGCTGTGGTCCCAGCTAATGAAGCAGGAGGTAGGGGCCTGTGGGAAGAGAAACCTGGAATTTATCTAAAAATGTATTTTCTTGGCGCTCCAGTTTATCCTCTGGATCCTGCAATGCTGCACTCTCCACAGCAGGGGGCTCCCGCCTCAAGAAAGCAGGAAGACCAGCTGGGAACAGGAGCTGCAACCTCTCAGCAGTTGGCTTTGTGCTGTCTGAGGCCACTTGGCCAGGCACAGAGGGCAGAGGCTGGGGTGATGTGCTCTGCAGAGGCTGCCAATCTGGCTAGACTTGTACAGGAAGGCACGGATGAATAGGGAGTCTGGCGGTGGAGCTCTTCTTCCTCGGGCAGAGCAAGGAGAAAGTCAAGGTCCCCCTGTACAGAAGAACATGAAGGTGGGAGGGGGAAGCAGTCCTGAGCAGCGAGAAAGGCTGGAAGTGTCAAAGGACCTGGGCTGCCTCAAGTGGAGCCTCCCTTGAGCTTGTCTCTGGCCTTCGTAGGTTTGGAGGTGAAGAGAAACCTCTGTGCTCTGCATATGCTGGTCATGACCACTTAGCACCTAGTGGTCCCCCTTCCCTGATTTGCCTCAGCTCAGGTGGTAAGCCTGAGGCTCAGTTCCGATCCCAGAGCATGTGGTATGGAGAGCAGAGCACTCTTGTTCTCTGCAAGGATAACAGCAGAGGTACTCTGAGGCCGCCCCACCCAGCAGGGCCTCTGGAGCAGTGGGTGCAGGGACAGGGCCTCATGCCCAGGGCTCTCATTCCAGACGACTCCTCCTCTGAGAGTGGCAGCGGCAATGGCTCGTCTACCCTGAACCCGTCCACTTCAAGCAGCACACAGGGCGATCCTGCCTTCCCTGAGATGAATGGTAACGGTGCTGCAGCCCCCATGGACTTCACTGCTGCCGCTGAGGATCAGCCGATCAACTTGTGTGATAAGCTGCCACCGGGCACAGCACTGGGCACACCATCCTACCCCTCCGATGGCTGCAGCACTGATGGGCTGCGGAGCCGCGTCAAGTATGGGGTAAAGAGCACTCCTGAGGTGTGTAGGACTGCAGGCTGCGTGCCTCTGGGTTGTTGGGAGGCTGGAGGGAGGTCATACGGACTGTAGTGTAGTTGGAACTGAGCCAGCCCATTTGTGACATCAAGCCAAGGTAGGGGCTACGGCCACTTTGCCATGGACACACTAGAATGGCAGATGGCTGAGGGTGCCCCAGATACGTCTCACTTCTCTGAGAAGTGATGGCTCCTCCCTTGGTGGAGAGATGGCAGGTGATGTGTGTCCCTGAGGCTTATTCCCTTCCCAGGAACAGAGTCTGCTGTAAAGAATAGTAGCAAGGAGCACATTGGGCACAGAAGTACAAGACATTGCTGAGCATGGTAGTCATTCCTGTAACTCTGGAACTCAGAATCTGCCTGAAGCAGGAGGGGCGCTGAGTTTGAAGGCAACCTAGGCCACATAGTGTGTTCCAGGACAGTCTGAGCTACACAGTGAGATCTCAGAGGAAAGCAAAAACTTATAAAAGGTTCAGTTGTTAAAGGTCACCTGAGTCTGATCCTCTGCACCTGCGTAAAGGTCGGGGGGGAACCAACTCCAATTGCCCTCTTGACTTCCATACACACCATGGCTTGTGTGCTCCTCCCCAGTGTACACGTTCACCTTTTGAAAAGGCGGCACAGACCTCATACTTCCTGGCTACCCAGTCTGCCTGTCCCTATATTTCAGATGATGCAGAAAGGGGCGAGTGGTCAGGATGAGGGCTGTGGAACTCCTCCCTTGACCAGGCTGATGTGGGTTTAGAGGTGGGCAGGGTGGGTCCCCAACCATGGCCCATCGTTTCACACACTGTCCTGCACCATTAAGGTTTCCTGAGAGGAGCTGCTAGCTCTCCTGGGGTACCTCTTCCACTCTGCCAGCCACCTGAACCCACCTGCCTACTCCCAACGGACGCTTCTGTCCTGGCCTGTCTCTTGCAGAGGGGTGGGACACAAGCCCAGGACATGATCTAAGGTGACAGAAGAGTTGTGCCACATGTGTAGCCCAGCCCATGGGGATCAGGGTAGAAGTAGGTCCAGGCACCAGAGACAGCAGCTGTTGCAGGGTGGAAGCGAGTTTGGCTTAGCAGAGCCCTCTAGCCACTGCTGCCAGGGCCATATGGCCACACGGGTGGGCACCGAGGGTTCAGCTAAAGAATCACTTGCAGATCTGACATGTCCATGGCACCAGAGTGAGCTGGTATCCAGCCTATGCCCTGCATGTGTTTTTGACCCTACACTATTATTCTGGAGGGCTGGAGTTCTGCACCCTAGGTCTTTGTGTGGTCAAATCGAGGGGAGCCTGAGGACCAGAGACACCAGGCCATGTGTGTCTTTGTTGAGTTGTTCCTCAGAGAGCAACAGGTCCTTCTAGGCCGGGCTGTGGCCGCATCAAAGGGCCTGACTGCAACTGTGTGTGCCCTCCTAGGCCCGACTTAGCCACTGTATGCCAGTGTCCTTCAGGGAAGAGATGAGGGGCATGCCACAGATACAAACTTCAGAAAGCAAACTACAGCAGCATCAGAGCCAGGGTTCTGCAGAATATTGTGGAGCTGGGTCCCAAGGGGCGAGCTAGTAGCTGGGAAGCAGGAGAAAGCAGAAGCCACAGTCCAAGGAGAAACAGGCCGTCGGTGTGGGCTGAGAAAACCCAGGAGCCCAACTAGATCCTAGCACACAGAAGGGGCTGGCTCATGGGAATCCTTTTTTGTGTCCTTCCCATGATGTGACCAGTCCTGGAATGGACACTGCCATCTTTGCCTATTGTCTGGTTGAAAGCAGAATGTGGGTAGGAGCAGAGTGCTTAAGTCCTTCCCCAATCAAGGTGGGCTGTATCAGGCAGGCCCGTCTGGTCACCCTCTTCTTGAATACCTGCTTTCCCAGGACTCATAGTAATCTCTTGGGAAACAAGCAGAAACAGCCCGCCTGGGAGCTGGGGACTGCACTCTGCTTCATGGCCCTCCCTTTCCTAGCCCATCTGTTCCTCCTGATAGACAAGCACATCGCTGCTCTGGTGACAGCTCACTTGTCAGCTCAAGGTTGCAGTCCCTTGGGGAACCAGGAGGAACCTTGGAAGCCCAAATAGATCCTGGCACACAGAAGAGACTGGCTGATGGCAATCTTTTCTTGTGTCTTCCCTCGACATGGCAGGTCCTGATGTGGACACTGCCACCAGAGCAGCTGCTACTACACTTTCCCCACTGCCTCCAAGAAGCAGGACCCTTGTCTGCTCTTCCAGTCAGGCCTCCTGGCAGTAGCTCAGGGACACTGGGGCAGAACTGTTCCTCTTGGTTCATAGTGGGAGGTAGGGTTCACTTGCTGAGGAGATTGCAGCTAAGACTCTTTTTTTTTTTTTTTGGTTTTTCGAGACAGGGTTTCTCTGTGTAGCTTTGCGCCTTTCCTGGGACTCACTTGGTAGCCCAGGCTGGCCTCGAACTCACAGAGATCCGCCTGGCTCTGCCTCCCAAGTGCTGGGATTAAAGGTGTGCGCCACCACCGCCCGGCTTATTCTTTTTTGGGCAGCTAAGACTCTTGAGGCAGCTGGATGAGCTCAATAACCTGGTCCCCAAGCTTACCATGGGAGACCAAGTAGGCAGCCATCTGATTTGTCTCTTTGTCTCTTGCCCTGTTTCAGTCTCCCCCCTATAGCTCTGGGAGCTATGATTCCATCAAGACTGAAGTCAGTGGCTGTCCTGAGGACCTGACCGTGGGCCGGGCCCCTACAGCAGATGATGACGATGATGATCATGATGACCATGAGGACAATGACAAGATGAATGACTCAGAGGGCATGGACCCTGAGCGGCTCAAGGCCTTCAATGTGAGTACCAGGCAGGGCTGGTGAGACAGGGATGGGTCTAAGGCAAGGCCAGTCCCTCCCATGGCCTGTGTCTCCCTAGATGTTTGTGCGGCTGTTTGTGGATGAGAACCTGGACCGCATGGTGCCCATCTCCAAGCAGCCCAAGGAGAAGATCCAGGCCATCATTGAGTCATGTAGCCGGCAGTTTCCCGAGTTCCAGGAGCGGGCCCGCAAGCGCATCCGCACATACCTCAAGTCCTGTCGTCGCATGAAGAAGAATGGCATGGAGATGGTGAGCACCTCCTCCTGGCCACCCTGGCTTGTGGCTGTCCTCCAGACTCCTTACCCTACCTTCTCAGTAGGTCTGTTTCACAAATGAGGAAAACAGGCTGATAATCAGGTGCTGGAGCCCAAACACCGGCTTTGCCATACCCTGACCCTGGCCAGGATCCTTCCAGCCCAAACACCAGCTCTGTGTCCCTTCTGCCTGCAGACCAGACCCACTCCTCCCCACCTGACCTCAGCCATGGCAGAAAACATCCTAGCAGCTGCCTGTGAGAGTGAGACAAGAAAAGCAGCTAAAAGGATGCGCCTGGAGATCTACCAGTCCTCACAAGTACGTGATCATGCTGGCTACTCAAAGGGGTCTCACCCCAGGGGCAGCAGCCATTGGTCATTCCACATGCACCCGCAGCTGGGGTACCCAGTGAGGTGGGAGGGCAGTTATCACATAGTCTAAGATTGACAGTGCTGTGGCAGGGGCAGAAAGGATGGAGAGAGGCAGGTGCCAGGAGAGGTGCGGGGTGTGTGTGTGTGTGTGTGTGTGTGTGTGTGTGTGTGTGTGTGTGTGTGTGTGTGTGTGTGTGTGTGCTGGAGGGGTTAGTCACTAAGGACTGGTGGACCTGTCAAAAGGAAGGCTGACTGGATGTGGAAGTGCATCCCTGGTAACCCTAGGATTCGAAAAAACTGAAACAGGGAGATGACAGGTTCTCGGCCAGTACAGAGAGGACTTTTGCACCAGGCGGTGACAGTCAAGTATGTCCACAGAAAGATGTAGTCAGGGGAAATCCCTGAGGTAAGATGCCCATGGAAAGAGAACCAACAGCATCCCCTAGGTCAAGTCATAGCACTGGGTCCCAGGAACCAAAGGACTGTGGCCGGTGCCTACCCCGTGTCAGGGACAATGATTAGGTTTGCTGTTCCTTGGGTTTCCCAGCACTGTCCTCTCCTCCTTTGCAGGATGAACCCATAGCCCTGGATAAGCAGCACTCTCGGGACTCCACAGCCATCACCCATTCCACCTACTCACTGCCAGCCTCTGCCTACTCCCAGGACCCTGTGTATGTCAATGGTGGCCTCAACTACAGCTACCGTGGTTACGGCTCCTTGAGCAGCAACCTGCAGCCCTCTGCTTCCCTCCAGACAGGAAATCACAGTAACGGTAAGTAGGGGCAGGGCTGTTCTCCAGATAGTGCCTAACTGGGTCTGCACAGCAGCCTTGGGAGGAGTGGGGCAATGGCTCAGCTCCCTGTCAGCAGCCAGTCTTTAGATGAGGTCAGGAAAACCTTGGCTCCCTTCTCATCTCCAACGCCACTTGCTTCTGCTGTCACTGCAGCTGCCCCTCTCTGGTTCCATTCCCTGAAAGGCCTCTTGTGAATTGGCAGTAGAGCCAGGATCTGGCTCAGCCTCCATCCATGGAGCCCTCATTTCAGTCATTTGGGTGATGGTTAAACAATAGGTTTCTCTGCTCCATGCCTAAATTGGGCAGCTTGGCAAGTGCTTCCCAGGAATATCTGCTGCAGGTGCTGCACCTAGGGGTGGGGGGAAGAGACAGAGACAGATACCTTCTGCCCCTCCTGTGGCATTAGGGATTGTCTTACCTGGGAGTAGAACAGGCGTCAAGCCCTCTCCAGCAGGGGCAGGGGGGGTGGGGGTGGGGGTGGGGGGAGATGCTGGGCTTTGGTGGGGGTTGGGAGCTCATAGGCTTTAAACACAGAGGGGCTTAGTCTCCATCATCCTCTTCTAACCCTGTGATGAGAATGTTTCCAGGGACAGGGCAGGAAGCAGAAGCAGTGTGCCTCCATGTTATTCAGGGGCCAAGGAGTGAAGGAAGTTGAAAACATCACGTTGCTGCTTCAGGGGGCAGGCGGAAGGAAAGGCACTTGCTGGCCGGGGAGCTCTGGGCTAGGAGGCCCCTGACTGTCCCTGAGTAGCAAGGCAGAGAGAGGGCCAGTTCCTAGCCCTAGTAGGAAGCCCAAGCCTTCGCCACCCACCCCTTGCTCCACACCTTCATGCTTACTGTGCTCCAGAACTGGAAGAAATGCTAGTGTCTGGAAGGTCCCTGCCTGGGCTTAGCCTCTCATCCCGTCTTATGAGTCTTAACCTAAAATAAGAGGCTGTCTGGCCTAATCCCTAGAGCCAGGCCAGGAGTGGTGCATACCAAGGGTAGAACGGCTGTCCCTTTGCTGGAGTATCGGAAGTGGGTTTCAGGATCAGGGAAGTTAGAACTCTTGGGGACACTAGTACTAACTGATTGAGGTAGGGATGACCTGGTGCCCAGTCATACCCAGGCAGTACCAGTCTTCACCCGGTATACGCAGCATGGCTTGTCTTTGGACTGCAGCTATGGTGGCTCCCTGGCCTCTCATGAGGGTATGGGTCCTGAAAGACATGAAGAACAGCCCGCCAGAACTGAGATCAGGGGGCAGCTGTATGCCCCATGTATCCCATCTCTGAACCAAGAGCTGACCATTTTCCTCCTCGCTGGGAACAGCCTTGTCCTGTGAGCACCAGTGGCAGAGAACAAGCAGAGCCATCCCTCCCGCTGTCCTGCCCAGTCACAGCTTTCTCATGTGATTGCTTGATTCAGCTCGAAGAAGCCCACAACAGCTGTGCTAATGGCTTTTCCTCCCTACTTTGCTCATGCTGTCATTGGAGAATCAGAGCCGGCTCCTCTGGCCTGGGGTGCTAGGCAGTTTGTGCCCACATTAGCCCCACAGGGACCACTAGCAACCTGAGAGTCTGGCTGTAACCAGAGCCTGCACAGGGCTGGCCCCAAATCAGATAGGCTACAGGAATCAGGGGTGGAAGGGGTGGTGGGACAGCTCCCTACGCAGCCATCAACAGTGAGCTGAGATTTGGGGATAGAGGGGAAAAAAGAAACCTGGGGCTGTCTCTGACTGTGCAGGTAGCCTTTCTTACCCTGGGCATTGCCTAGATCAGAGACACCCAGAGGGAATCAAACCTGTCCCATCCCCTCGGTTCTGGTTCTGCAACACACAGCCCTTCTTCTTTCCATGTGTGATTATAACAGACTTACTGTTCTGCCTTCTCAATTCCAAGAGCATTGTTACGTAGTCATTTGTTTTTATTTATTTTGGTTTTTTGAGACAGGGTTTCTCTGTGTAGCCCTGGCTGTCCTGGAGCTCACTCTATAGACCAGGCTGGCCTCGAAATTATAGAGATCCACCTGCCTCTGCCTCCTGAGTGCTGGGATCAAAGGTGCGTGCCACCACATCTGACTATTTATTTTTGTGGTGCTAGAAACTGAACCCAGAGTAGGTATTTCACCCACTGAGTTACATCCCCAAGGAAATATTTTTAGCAAACCATCCACATTTTCTGGTTAGAGGGAAAAATAACTGTTTACAAACTGTTCACATGACAGATACCAACTTCTTTTCCCAATCAGCGGCTGCACCAACTTCCTTTTAGCAACAGTTGTTTCCAAAATTTATGCGTAGATGTTCCTTCTAGTCTAGATGTCTCCAAGACAAGGTTTGTCCATCTCTACAGTGTAAATGCAGCGGTGAACAGGGCAGTAGAGACATGCTGGCAGAGACAGGCCCAGAAGAGCGTCATGTAAGACAGCCTCCAAGATGAAGGCTGAGGGCAGGGGACGCAGGGCAACAGCTGGGAAAATGAGCTACCTAGGGTGGAAGGGGCTCACCAAGTACACGGTCTCTCACTCCTCAGCTCTTTCCATTGCTTGCTTTCTTGATACACACCTACATGGCTTTTCAAGCTCCAAACACTTCCATGGCTACTTATTGGGAGTCTATTCCAAAAGTCCCAGGCCTACTGAGAAGTCTCTGGGCACTACAGCTAGTTCTCCCACAGGCTGAAAAGCCTGTCTGCTGGGCTCTGTCTGTGCTTCCCCAGCATCATGGAAGCTCCTGTTCCCAGAGGCTCCTTGCTTTGCTTTGGAATTTGGGGCTGGGAGGAGTCAGGGGGCAGAAAAGAACTTGCTGAAGGAACCTGCTGAATTCCAATGCTGGCAGCCCACTCCATGGAGCTGCTAAGGGAGAGAGGCAAAGAGGTGGCTGGTGATCCCTAGGGGTTCCTTTGCTGCCACAGCTGGCCAGTAGAGGGCAGACAGTTTCTCCAGAAAACCTCTTTGGGGCCTGTGGTTTCTATTTCTTCTCCCCAGGAGCTTCAGGCTTCTCACTTGGGACAGACACTCCTGAGAGAGGACAAGGAGCCGAGGTGCTGAGGCTCAGCAGACCTTCCCCTTCCCCCTTCCCCTTCCCCTCTTCCCCCTTCCCCCTTCCCCCTTCCCCTTCCCCCTTCCCCCTTCCCCCTTCCCCCTTCCCCCTATCCCCTTCCCCCTTCCCCCTTCCCCCTTCCCCCTTCCCCCTTCCCCCTTCCCCTTCCCCCTTCCCCCTTCCCCTTCCCCTTCCCCTCCATCCACGAGCACCTACAAACCCTCTAGGAATGGCTGTTCACTGCCTCTCCAAACTGGAATGGTGGCTGTTCCCAGGCCTCACTGCAATATGGTGCTGTGTGTTGTACCTTTCCCCTCTCAACTTTCTTCTGGAGAGATGGCACATGCACCTTACTGCCCCCCAAACATACCAACAGCCCTTTCACACAGTGCCTGCAGTACAGTTCCTTCCTGGGACTATTATTCCTGTTCCAGTCTTGACCACCACGCAGGGCGAGGCAGGGCTCAGGAGTTAATGGCATAGACGCTGTCTCAAGGCCACCTTTTCCTTTTCTGGGGACCGGAGCTGGGATGTGTGTCTGGTGGGAGTCCTCAAAAAGTAGTGAAAGGCACGGGTAGAGGCCGGAAGCTAGGTCGGAGCCCTGCTGTGGCTTATGCTAAAGCCTGACGCATGCTACCCCATTCCTAAGGCAGAACCCACACATTTCCCATGAACTTTACCTGTCATAGGGTTGACAGTGAGGTTCAACCTAGAACTCTAGTCATGTAAAAGCCCTATTCTAGATACTGGGAATACAGCCATCAGGGAAATAGACCAGGGCCTCCTCTGTCTAATACTATGCCCAGTCACAGAACACACAAGGCATGGCTGACTGGGTGTGCTTCCCAGATACAGGCAGGGGCTTCCCCTTCCTCTAAAATTTATAGAGTCTAAAAATCATCTTTCCCTCTCCACAGGGCCCACAGACCTCAGCATGAAAGGTGGGGCCTCTACCCCCACCCCTCCCACACCCACCCCTTCCAGCAACAGCACCAGCAGGACCATGCCCACGGCTCAGCTCAGCCCCACGGAGATCAGCGCTGTGCGGCAGCTCATCGCCGGCTACCGAGAGTCTGCAGCCTTCCTGCTGCGTTCTGCGGATGAACTGGAAAACCTCATTTTGCAGCAGAACTGACCCCACTGGCCCCCAGAACGCACGACACCACCAGGGAAGGAGGCTCTCCCAGCCTGGACCCAGCTGCCTGCCTCACCAGTTGGTACATTGTTTTCTGAAAGAGGTGGGATCCAAAAGAGCTGTCTCTAGCCACACTCCGAGCATCTGAGACTTTGGGCACAAGGACACTTTTTTTTTTTTTTTTTTTTTTGGAATTTCACCACACGGGTGCTCTGACCTGCTTGGAAAGAGGCCAATGGGGCAGCTCTAAAAGGGTTGGGGCTCCCCTGACAAGGCACAGGGGCTGCAGCTCTATTTAGAATCACCTTCATGGACCCTGATGTTAGAATCCCCATCCCAATAATTACCTTTGAAGTCTTAGGTGAGCAGAATTGCATATTTATTGAGAAGAGCAAACGTGGACCCTTTCTTCCTCTCCCCTTAGTAATTTATTTTTCTGAAATGGATTCTTTTGTGTTTGTACAGATTGCCAGTCTGTGTCTGTATGATCAGAAGGATGTATCCCTGTACCTAACATTCCATATCACGACACTGATGTGGGCTGGGGGCCAGCCGACTTAGGCCCAGCACACCCTTGGGAAGGCCACCACACTCCACTAGGCTGTCTTGTTGCACATCCCAGTGCTGCCACAGGGATACTGCCAGGCACCGGCAGACAGGAGGACCTCACCCACACCCACTGCAAACAAAAGCACCACCCATCCTCCAGAGTTCAGTCACACGGTCACCTGTATTCTACCTCACACTCCAGCGTGGGCTTTTCCAGGATGTGCTCCAAGCGTGTTCTGAATAGCTGTCTCCCCAACTCCCACACACTTTATCTAGCTGCTGGGGGGTAAATCAGACCTAGTGTCCAAGAGCCAGAGCCCAGAGGGGCTTGGCCCTTAAAACCAGCAGCTTGCCATTGCCTGGCTCTTGTAGATGCTCGACAGGATACAGTGCTGGGAGCTGGTCAAGGACCCAGGTCTGATGAACACAGGCCCCAGATAACCTGCTGGAAGGGCCACTTCTTCAGGGCCAGCTCCCTTTGTCAGGCCTGTGTGCCCCAGGGTGGACTAAGGCTTCCACCTCTCACCTCACGATGGGAGTAAAGGGATCAGATCGTTGATGGAAGTGGGGAAGCTACTTGCGTTCTCCTAGGACTAGACTTTCTTTTGGAAAGGCCTGTCCTATAAGAAACCCAGTCCCTGGAGTGTGACAAGGGACAAGAAAAAGCTGACCTGGTTTCCTTCCTTCCTGATAGGCACTTCCTCTTGCTCTGTGCAATACCTACCAGTGCTGCTAAAACCAGGGATTCACCCAGACCTCAGCAGGCCAAGGGGCCTCTCCCTCAACACTCCGTAGCCATGACAGCAGCACTCTGCTGCCTGCCCCTGCCCAGAGCTGGCAGAAGCCCTGTTGCCTTTCCTCCCTCAGAGCAAGGAGGCCTCAGGGGAGCCAGGGCTGAGTGGCCACAAGGATAACCACAGAGAGCCACTCTCGATCCCAGAGCAGGTGCCCCTTCCCAAACTGGTTTATGGCAGGGACTGCTTGTGGGCAGCCTGACAGACCACCCCTCAAACAGGTGGGCAGGCAGGGCCAGTGCAGATTCCTACCTGTTCAGATTCAGGGCTGCAAGGCAGGGCTCCCCACCCTGCACACTTCCACCCTGGGCTTAAATGTGGTCTCTCACATGGCTGCCAATGCCTACCCAGCCACACCACCTCTGCCTTCATGTGCCCGCTCACCAACCAGGCCTCTGGACTGGGCCAGGACACCTGAGCCCCCTCCGTACAGCACAAGCTCCAGTGCCCAGGGCCTCCCCACAGCTGGCCGACCATGTGCCCAGTTCCCCACCTGCTCAGTAGGACTCCTGGATGTTTGAATTTGTGTAAATATTTATTTTTGTGTGTGAATACTACAAAGTAATCAGATCTTTTGCAAAATGTTACCCCCGGCAATTTGTGAAAATGTTAATGTAAAAGTTGGCAGAGACAATCGCCGCCCTAGAATTTCTGGTGTCAATTGCTTACCATGTCATTTCTGCTCTCAGAGGCAGTCCCCAAGCTAGACACAAGTGGTTTGCATTTTTGGAAGACGAAAGAAGAGGCTAGGCAGGGAATCCTCCCTCCACCCCCATGGGACACACCTGTAAGAGCGAGCATAGTCTACATCTAAGGGATGTTTCCTAAGTGCAGGCAGTCTCCATCAGCCACCGGCAGCCTGCTCCCAGAGGACAGTGTGAGCATAGGCTCCATGTGTTTTCAAGAGTAACAGGACCAGTGCCAGTGCTGATGGCTTCCAGAGGAACTGCAGGACAGTGGGATCTATCATGCTGACCTGGACTTCCTCCCAGGGAAGCTGTCCCCAAAGCCTCAGAGACAGCCATATCAGGAGCAAGATAGTGTGGGGACAGGATTCCATTACCTAGTTCAGTCAGGGGACTTGTTCTGTTTTGCTTTTGTTTTGAAAGATGCAGCTTCAAGCCTTCCCCTCCTGACTTGGGCCTGCCTTTTCCCAGGGGAGCTCCTCAAAGCCCTGTCCTACAGCCACTTCAGGCTGATGGAAGGCTCAGGGCACAAAGTCATCATTGGTGAACTCAAGTTCAATGGAAATGCCAGTGTAGGATACACCAATCTCAGAGTCCTTGCAGGGCAGATGGCTGCAGGTGTCAAGAAGTGGTGGATGACCTGTTAGACCAGTGGTAGTGTACACGACCTATCTGAAAGGGGTTTTCTCTCACCACTCAACAGAAGGACAGTTTATTCCCAAGGATGGTGTTGGGGAGGGGCAGGCAGGGCTAGGAGGGTCTTAGAGGACTTGGAACAGATGATACCCCTCTGTCCCTCCCTATTCTCAAGGGCCACATACGACTCCACAGGTGGTTATAGGATTAACTACCAGTTCATTCTCAAAATGCTGCTTTGAACTCAGAGGGTTGATACTTTTAATTTGTAATTTTTTGTAAAACTTTTTACAAGATAGTAAAGTATTTCACCAGAATACCAGTTTCAATCCGTCCGTGGTCTGATTTTTATATAATTTAGTGGTGCTTTAGAAACTTTGTTTTGTTGTTTCTGAGCTCAACAGCTCGATCCTCTCTTGCCTGTATCTACCTAAGACCAATGTGAACCTTTGTATTTTGCTCCTAATTTTGGACTCAGTGGAAGTGTACTGTTTACATGTACAGACGCCCCATCCCTGTGTGTTCTGCAAGACGCGCGCTCGAGGAGGAAGATGCACCTCACTAGCTCATCTGCTTAGCATAGCCACAAAGCAAAACCTCTCACTTTGTACCCGTTTCCACCTAAAAACAAAAACCTACACCACCTGGAACTCAGATTTGCCAACACACTCTGCCTGGTGGACGCCCTGTGCCTCTCTCATGTGTTCACTGAGGAGAGGAATCAAGATAGCTCCTCTTGTCGGCTGGGTGGGGGGTAGCACATAGAGGAGGCTGTAAGGAATGACTTCACTGCCCAGCTCTGGGAGAAAGTTCTTTGTCAGCTGGCAATAGGAAGGAGGTCAAGAGGCCTCATGGGGCCCTTGGGAGCAAGCCAGGCAGAATTTAGGGACAACACAAGAGGTCATCAATCTGCTGGCATAACTGAGACACATTTTGGAAGAGCAAGAGTTCCATGTCAGGTGAGACTGCGACTTTCAGTGCAGATGGTACAAGCACTCCTTCAGGGTTCCCACCACCTCTGGGGAGGGTCAGGGGCTCCAGACAGTAAGCATAAGGCACTTACCGCAAGCAGTGGATGGCACCAACTTTTAAAGGTGACTTTATTCATCAATGGTTTCACCGCTAAATTATATTTTTACAGATATGCACCTATGCAACTTAATGTGGCTCTTCTAAGCAGGTGAGGACCTCCTCCTCAATGCTCTATAAAGTGTTTGTGTTCTGTATAGTTTCCCAGTAAATGTGGCTAAATACTTTAATTCTTAGGATGTGTCTTTCTACGTGATGCGGCTACTAAATTCTGTTTTGTTTGTGGAATGACTAGCACAGGCCGATGCCCTCTTTCCCTCACTTACCAGAAGACCAATGAGCTGTTAATGAGCGGTTATCTCCATGGTATTACTGCTAAATGCACTGATGTCATAAGTATGTGGAATCCTTTTCCTTTTGAAACTGTATATCATATACCAGACTGAATCTACTTAATAAACACTGAACAACAAACCCAAAGCTGAGCTTTGACTGTGTCCCACCTCCAGCAGCACCTCCAACCAGTCCTGGTCCTTCTGAATCTAAGTCTGGAGACATCTTCCTACCACTAGAGTTCACCTTTCCCTAGCCAATAATGAGCTCACAGACATCCTCACAAGATTTTCATTTTGGCACCCCACCTGTTAGAAAGGAAGGGAAGGGGACTCCTCCAAGGTGCCCAGCACTGGTGGCAGGTCTCCTGCGGGGCAGTCAAGTGTCAGTCGCCTCATTCCCACTAGAGGACTATGCAGCGGAGGCACACTGTGTGTCATACCTTGCCTAAATTCAGTCATCAACCAAGCAATGATTTAGCTGCAGCCATGTGACAACAAAACCCATGCCCTCTGTTATGCAGGCGCCTGGCCAACTGACCAAATCGAAGCTCCTACAGCAACCCCAAAGAGCCTGGAAAACTAGTCCTGAACATTCAGTAACTGACATCCAGTTCTAGGCAAAACCTCCCTTGAAAGAAATCAAAAGGCCGCTTTCCCTAGTATTTATTTGCATAGTTTTCCCACCCTACGGGTCATTTAGGTTAAGCTTTTAGGAAATGTTACAGGAAGATGGCTGGGAACAAGTTGATTATCATGAGTTTGAAAAAAATTTTAGATGTAAAAGTTAAAAGCAAAATTTTTACTATTCAAACTGTTTATGCAGATATAAGCAGGTTTTTGTTTTGTTTTTTGAAACAGGGTCTACACAGTCCTGGCACGCTCTATGTAGACCAAGCTAGCCCTGAACTCGAGATCTGCTTGCCTCTGCCTCCCTAGGGCTGGGGTTAAAGGTGTGCACCACACCTGCTACATTACCAATTATTAAAGCCTCAGGCAGCAATTCCGAGAAGCAAGCAAATGCACACGTTAAAGGACGAGTGTGAGCCGTTTGCAGCCCTCATTGGCTATGCACCGAAGCAGTGCAGATAAGGTTAGGTATGGCAAAGTACAAGATGAGCCTCCACACCACACCCTTACCAGGTGTGGGAGCCAAGTGCCAGCAAATCCCCAGTAATGCCAAGAAAGTTCCCATCCTGCCAAAACTATTGCTGAGATTCACTAAGGAACCACAAAAGCCCCACAACTTTGGCAATACCCACAGAATAAAATCTGCAGACCCTAGTGGCTTTTCAGCCATCAGAAAACACTTACCTCCCCAGTGAGGCTGTGGCTCCTCAGACACAGGAATCGCAGGGGAAGCAGCTGGAGTACAGAAAACAGAAATCATTCCTCTTGCTTCTTTAGGTGGTGCTTCAGTTAACAGTTAACACGAGACACCATCAAATGGGAAATGTCATCTTAAAGCAGTGACAAGTTCACCCAATAATACTAGCAAACCCCTTCACCCACTCAGGGGAGAACACATGTCCTTTTAAATCATCTGAAATGCTCTACAGGCATGAGCTGAGGATGTAACTCAGTTAGTAGAGGGCTAGCCTAGCATGCTTAAAGATCTGGGTTTAATCGCCAGGCCCATGTATAAACAAGGTGCGGTGGTCCATGCATAGCATCTGGGAAGTAGAGGCAGGATCAAACCTGGGATATGTGAGACCCTGTGAAAAATACAATACCACTAGGTGGTAGATGCCTTTAATCCCAGCACTCAGGAAGCAGAGGGATCTGAGTTGACAGCTACTCTGGTCTATACAGTGAATTCCAGGCCATACAGGTCTCTACTTGAGACCTTACCTTAAAAATAAAAAACCAAAAACACCCCCTACCTCTCCACAAACCCAATAAAACAAAAGCAAAAACAACACATGGGAAAGCCTAGTACTTAGAAAATCTATCAATCTTGGCAAAGGTCTATCTCCCTCCATCTCTTTCATGAGTTCAGATTTTATTAGGTTTACCATCCAGGAGCCTGGTTGCCTCTAGAGCTTGTATGCATGCTGAAAGTGTGCAGCAGGTAGTCCCCAGAATGAACACCCACCTACTGAGGCGAGGCAGCATCCCAAAAGAACTATGCCAGGCTTTCAAACTGATGCGGAATGGAGAGAAGAAACATGAGTGCTGCCCAGTTTGGGGTTCAAGTAGCAATCTCCAGGTCACAAGCCCCACCTTCTCGATAGCTTACTATAGTACCCTCAGAGTAATCCAGGATAGGGACTCACACCTTGAGAGAGAGTCTGCTATTTCCAATGTCTACACAGGCCTTACCCCTTTCAAACAAGGTCCTATTTCTTTCTCTTTGGTTTTTTCCACACAGGTTTTCTCTGTGTAGTCTTTGCTGTCCTAAAACTCTGTAGACCAGGCTGGCCTCAAACACACAGAGATCTGCCTGCCTCTGTTTTCTGCATGGCCAGAGTCCTATTTCATCAAGAGCATGTTAGATCATCAAACAGACAACATGTGTACCTTGCGCTTTCCTTAGCTTGGTCTTCTAATCTCAGCACTGCATTCAATAGCTGCAGAGTGAGGCTGAACACCGGGTGTCACCTCATAGCTGGCCCGGCACTACCACTTCGGCACAGCCCACAGGCCTGGATCCTGAGCTCCCTGAGGCAAGAGTGACACACGATAATAGCTACTTCAAGTTTTAAGTTTGTGAAGCTGTTAATCCTGACTTGGCATAAGTACCTCCTGGTGACAAGTGTACCCATCACCCTATGTCAATGCAACTAGCACCCACATTTGGACAAGACAATAAGTAGCAGGTAAAGTGTTATGCCAAAGTCAACAGAGTGGTATGGGATGCAGCCTGTCCCCTAACCACTATCCCATTCTGCCTTAGATATGATTCTGGTGGCCAGATGCTGTCCCCAGCAGAGTCTAAACTCCTGAAGACATGAGGGACAACTGGATGTGGTGATATGGAAGCACAAGAAGAAATCTTTGCCAGCAGGGGCTTCCATCACCCAATAGAAATGCTCAACAGGAGCTCTACAAAACTTGTGCTCAAAGTGTCCATGATTCTCCCACGGCCAGCCAGGTCCTATGCTTACGTTTCACTTCCAATTAGTTAACCATGCACTCAAGCACTCCTGAAGTACCAGGCATCCATTCAGGCTTGCCCAAGCAGCAGTGACCCTGAATCTGCCTCACACCATGACAAAGCCAGAACTAGTCATTGCTAGGTTATCAACCACAGGAATCCAAATGGAGAGCTCCACCAGAGAGAGGCAGGTGATAGGGATGAGCTCCTGGAAGGAGGGAGGAAGGAAGCCTTTTGCAAAGTTCCCATCACTTCCATTAGCTTTATGGCTCTACTATACCCAGTGGAAATGTTCACTGAATCAAGAGTTCAAAGACCAGTGGAGCTGCCTATTCATTGCACAAAGGAGCCCATCAAGAGGACCTGTCCAGCTCTGTACTTTACCCAACCTCCCCATATCCACAGGCGGCTACAGATGACAGGGAGACAAGTGCAGGTTGTACAGGTTTATTTTTCCAATACCAATGAGACATACAAGAGCAGCGCTTTTTTGAGCAGCCCCATGGACCAGACCACTGTCAAGTTTCACTTCTGAGACCCCAAAGGTCTTAGAAGACTGGATATGCTTGGCTCCTGCTCCTGGTCTTTGGTAAAGAGACTTTTGAGCACACAACATGAACCTGGCCAATACTGAATTTAAATCACATCACTACCAACTCCTCATTCACACTTGATTGCCCTCCCCCCAAAAAAGACAGCCACCTCAGATGAAATTGGGGAGTGGCAGCTTACAGAGAAAATGAGAATTGCTCAAGGCACACAAATTTTTATACTTCATACAGAAGCACTCACACAAGGAGACAGCTAAATTAAACAAGGACTCCCAATTTTCAAGTAAAAATACAAGAAAGAGGGTAGGAACTGGGACGAGGTCAGACAAATACGAAGGGTGTCTACTTGATGGAAATGTGTTAGGAGAGAGGCAGGCAGCAGGCATGGCTTTGTTCCCCTGAAACCTACTGTCAAAAGTAAGTCAAAAGGAGCCTAGCAATCCCCAATATTGCTTTGACAGGTGATGACCCTGGAGCCAGATCCAGAAGGCCTGTCTGGGGGCCGCCCAAGGAACTCACCCATGAATCCAGAAGCACTTAACACTGGTGATGGCCATTTGTCATATATGGCAGCGGAGCAGCCACTCAAGGCTAGAAGAGGATAGAAGGAACAAGACATGTTTGCTCAGTGGTGTGTGAGCAGCTATCTGTGGCGCTGTAGGCTGTGGCAGATTCTCTGGTGACAGGTGACAAGGCACAGGGCCAACCATAGGTCACAAGTCAGTAACTTCCTTCTCACATCGGCAGCACAGCACTCAGTGGCTCTGATCATTGGTGCACAGAAGTAAACAACACCATTTAATCAAGGGTGCTGAAGACGTAAAATAAGGAAGAGACGACGTTCATGTTCTCTGTACAATACATCCATTTACAGAATTGGCCAGTACTGTGTACAACATATAAATACAGAATAAAACATTAGAGGTGCATAGAGCATACTTACAGAAGCCAAAAAGTTCACTTTATACATCCAAGAATAGAGTTAAAAATATAAAAATAAGAAACAGACTGCTTGGAAATGTAAAATGACTTTCACATACATAGGTGCATGGGTGCCCACTCCCACAGAGTCAAATGTGACAGGGTGGGTAGCAAGCAGTAGTCACCTGCAAATATCTGTACAGTTGACTCTCAAGGTCTACAGATAGCATTTCCATAGCAGACAGCCCTATTTCCAGACCCCATTGTCCAAGAAGGGCTATTCAAGCTTCCAAAAGAATCTGTGGATCCATGGGTTACAGACAGATAAAAGTTCCAAACTGGGTGAAGCACCAGAACCAAAGGTCAACTTGGCTCCATCAACTGGCAAATGACAGAAATATGACATCAAGATCAGCAGGTGTTTGATTCCCTGGTGGGCAATGATGGAAGTTACTTTAACCCTGTGTGGCTTCTGCAACCATCAATTCCCCAAGCAAAGTAGAAGATGGCAGGGAGGGGCAGTGGAAGACTGACATTCCTGCTCAATTCAGGCAGGTGAGTTCCAGCCATGGAGAACCCAACCTTCCTGCTTCAATTTCAAGTCCATTTGCCCCACCACACTATACTGCCTGACTCCAAAAGGGTTTAGGCTGGCTGGTTGTGGGCAACCACAGGTCTACCCCGCCCCCCTGGAAACCCCTCTAGCAAGACTAGAAGGGTGTCAAGTGGCAGAGGGCTTCAGCACTATAAATTTGAGGGGAAGGCAAGATTTATCTTGCCTAGAGATAGTTCGTTATACCAATGATATTCTGTATACAGATTTAAGATCAACCATTATTAAAATACACACACTAAATGTACAATGTTTCCAATGGCCATAATTTATTATCTCACCACAAGGCACAATACACAGAGCTTTGAGGGTCCAATGCAGTCATCATGGCAGAATGCTCCGCAGCCTTGGCACATGATCATGGCTTTCAGGCTGCATGCACACTGGAGAGAGATGCTTTCCACCGCACTGCTGTCAGTGAACATTTGCAGGGAGAGTGATGCAGTGTGGCCTGCACCAAAGCTGGCTTTGTGGCTCAGCTGCACCACACTTCCAGCAAGGCCTTTGGGAAAGGTGGCAGAGCTGGAGGAGTAATTAAAGCTGGTGGGACTCAGCTGTAGTTTAGAAAACTTCCCATACAAAGCCTGCTTGATGTTGAGTTGGGAGGGAATGGAAGAAGGCTCCAGGGGCTGACTTAGCCCTTTCCCTGGCTCTCTGGGTACTTTCCAGAAAGGCAGGTCCACAACAAAAGGCATCCCTTGCAAGTGACCTACTAGTTCCAGAGGACTACACCCTGCAGTTTTTCTATTCTCTGCATCTGCCTTAAGTGGATCTCTCGAGAACGTCTGCTCTGTCTTGTTGCCACCAGCAGAGCCAGGTGATGGCTTTGGCGGCCAGTCTTCCCTTGCAGTCTGCACACCATCAGATACCGAGTTTTTGCTTGGTTCTATCTTCCGACTGGGAAAAACTGGAGGGACTTCAGCAGGTAGTGGTGTCTGCTCTCCAGACCTGGGGCACTGAAGGACGGGGATCGTATTCCTAGGACCAAATAGTTTCTTCTCTTGACTACCAGCATTGTTCTGATCGCCCAGGGTCCTATCTGTCTGCTCAGGACCAAAGGAGAGGCTCACATTTGCAGCGGAGAAACATGGCACTTCGGAGGTAGTGTGATCTCCTGGACACTGGCCTGAGGCAGTACCTGGATCACTGCCTTGGGACTGGGAATGGGCTTCTTTCTGCTCTTCACAAAGGAAGGAAGAGAAATGCTCTTTGGAATCTATTTCTTCCAGGTTGCCAGAGGAAGGTGTCAGTTCTGTCACTGGATGCTGGGAGTCTAAACTTGGAACCATCGATGCAATCTTCTGGGGCATTCCAGGAGCCTGGGAGGCCTTTGCCCTGCCAAGACCAGTGCTTGCTGCATAGCTCTGGGCCAGAAGAGACTCCTTCAAAGCTAGTGCAGAACCAGGGCTGCTTCTGGCAACTAGGCGATTGTCTTCCCCAGTACCTCTATCCTGGCTCTGGTCTCTAAATGGCAGCTGTGGGGATTCTGGCTTGCTGCTTCTGTGACCTGGAGGAAGAACCTTCTCCAGAGGCAAGTTACCGTGCAGCAGGTGCATCATAAGAGGGTTGGTAACCTCCACCGAAGAACCAGGCTTAGGTGGGCACACAGACCTGGGCTGGCATTCAGTACTGGACAGGAGCAGGGAGTCCGAGATCTTGTGTGGGACTGCACATACTCTAGACACCCAGCTCTGAGAAGCCGCGATCCCTTCTGTCCTTGTACACACACTTAGGTTCCTGCTCACCTTGGACAGCGAGGATGGGGCCCAGTCCTGCTTTGCACTCCTGCCCACCACCAACCCCTTTGCCTCCGTGGCTTCACTTGCATCCACCTCACTGCCGTCCTCGGTGAGGTGGCCTTCAGAGTCAGAGGCTGTATCTGTGGACTCGCCGTGAGGACTTGGAGTTTCAGATATGCCTTTCATCTCCAGTCTTTCAAGGTCCACCTGCTCACCATCACTGCAAGTGCTGCCCATGGTTCCAGGAGGAGGTGCTGTCCAGAGTGAAGCGCAGCTCTCAGAGTGGGGCGCACCCGTGCCTGCCAACTCCCCAGGCATGGCAGCAATGAGGGGAACAGCTCTTTCCCATTCCTCTTCATCCCTGGGCTCCAGAAATGGTGCATTTTCTCTGGTTTCTGGCTCAGACTCTTTCACTACCTCATAATTTGACAGAACGGGTACCCAGGAGGCGGCACCACCAGATGAAAAAGCTTCAGTATTCAAAGATTCTTGTCTATCACTTTCCCTTTTGAGGGGGCCTGTGTCACCAAGTCCTAATCCACCATCAGCAGATTCATCTTGTAGGTACTTAGCCAATGACAATTCAGATATAAAAGCAGGTGTCACATTTACAAGCTCTTTCACCCTGGGATTATCATCAAAGGCCTGGTCATTTACTCCTAATACATCTCCCACTGGAGACTGTACAGAACCATTCTCTGAGGGGAGAGTGGATCCTTGATCCTCACTACCCCTCTCCCAGGAAGTATTACCAGACTCACACTCAGTTCTACCATCTAGAAGCAACTTAGACTGCTCTGCTAACTTCTCAGCCACCGGAGTTTGGGAGGACAGTGGTGGCAAAGCCTGGCATGGCTGGTCTCCAGTGGGAGCAATAGGGGGTTGGGAGGCATCTTCCAGCCCACTTGTAAGCACACCCTGGACTCTCCGTAATAGGCAGCTCTCCTCCTTTCTGAGAGAAGCCACGTCGTCCTCTCCTCTGGCTCTGGGCAAGGCAGCTTCAGCTGGAGTGTGCTCTGCACTCAGAGGACAAGGCGGCAGTAGTTGTGTTCGCTGTAGATCTGACGCACTCTCTCCAGAGGTGCTTGGGGCTCCCCTGGGCTCAGAGTGGCCACAGGCCTCACCACCATCACCACTGCCGCCGCCTCTGCCACCTCCCTCATCGATGGCCCCACTGCCACCTCCACCCGGGCCACCCCCCCCTCCGATGGCAGTGGTTGCCGCCTCTCGATGGCAGTGGTGGCCTCTCGCCCCTCGGGCCTGCAAAGCACGGGCTTTAATGTCTGCGAGGGTCCTGGCACCAGTCCAACCCCGGCAGGAGGACTCCGTGATGGGGACAATCCGGGGGCATATCTGGTAAGTGGGCCGACCTTTAGCCACCCAGGGTGGTTTGATACGTGAAAGTTGAATCTGCAAGAAGCATAAATAGCAGTTTTAACAGGGTGACCTGACCTAGGAACTACATAGCAAAACTGGGATGTAAGTTATCTTAGACATCATGGCCTAAAACACTCACTTTCCTAAAAATTAAAATAATCTGTGAAATGGCCACCTATGACACCACTTCATCTGAGCAGGCTCCACTAAAGAACCATTTATGCTGCAGGAAAACCTCCCTACCTTTTTCCCTCCGTGAAAAAAATGTTTATGACATTTATTTATTGTGTATATGTATGCACAGAGGCACAAACACATGAGGAGTCAAAGAACGACTTACAGGAGTTAGTTCACTCCTTCCATCATGTGAGTCCCAAATTCAGGTTATCAGGTTTGGCAGCAAGTTCCTTTACCCACCGATACAAAGTTTTTCGTTGTTAACCCAAGCTGACTTTGAACTGGTAGCAATCCCCCAGCTTTAGCTTTCCAAATGCTAGGATTGTATGAGCAAGCCAAACACACCTTTCAAATTTAATTTCTAATTGGACCTGTGGGTCATTAAACAAATAATGTAACACCTAATAAAACTACAAACCTCAGAGGATTTTTGACCTCCAGATAATTTTAAATGCATCATCCTCTGTCAGTCACGGGAAGCTTTCTTACTGACAGTTTTGTACTCCATGTAATTCATAACAGGGCCTGAGGGCCTCTGCTCTTGCCCTTGTCCCTGTCCCTGACAAAAAGCTCCATAATCTCATGATCCTCAAAAGAAGTCTGGCACCTGGGACTCTAGGTACCAAAGTTTCTTACCCGGATGGGCGGGACTTTGGGCTCCTCTTTAGTGGGCTGTGGCTTTTCGGTGCGAACACTTTCAATTGTGTTACGAAAGGACTGACGATCTTCAAGCCGGGGCTTCTTTTCGGGAAAGGATGCAGAGGCCGACTGCTCAAAGGATTTCCTCTTCTGATCCTTTGTCTCTTGAGCCACAGTTTCCTGAGGTAAGCTAGGGATTCTGTCTGGAGATGTAGAGGCACATGCCAAATTGTCCGTTTCTGCTTGGATCCGGGAAGCCACAGGTTCACTGGGACACTTGGAACCCTCCTGTCCAGAGGCTACAGAGGACACATCTGGCCTAGGGGGACTGCTCACCCCTTCTGAGTTGGTCTTAGCATTCCCATCTTTGGAGAGTAAAACATCTGGTGCAGAATTTACATCCTTAGCAACTCCTGCTTGTTCTGGCTCCTGTTTTCTGTACAGATTCCTTCTGGATCTGGTTCTGAGATCTGGCCGAGAACGTTTCTTAAAGTGCCCATCCCGTTGACGGGTGGTGGGCCCACGCTGCGGCCGTGCTGGTTCTCCTGGGACACACAATCCACTCTTGGTTTTGGCCTCCTCCTGGCCCACTTTCTGCTGCAATGATTCTTCTTTGGTCAAACCCAATCTGCAAATCAAACTCACACCATCAACTACAGGCCAGAGAGTGCATATCTTTATTTCTATGAACAACATGCACCTCAGATAACTTAGGTAGAATGAAACAAATCTGCATGGTGCACAGCACTGACCCCAGAAAAAACACACTAACTTTAGTGTGAACAGTATTAAAAAAATGAGCCAAGCCACAGCCATTTCTATGCTTTTATGTACATACTACCTTCATTCCTTGATATCCAGAACATCCTGTAGATGCCAAAATCCAAGGATGCCTAAGTTCCTTAGACAAAATGGCATGTTTGTAATATAACCTACCTACATGCTAGTACTTTATTTCTTGTTTTGTGATGCTAAGAATCCAATCCATTACCTCCCACATGCCAGACAAGCAGTCTGTCTCCCCCCATAGGCTTTTAAAAAAGAAGCTCTCTTTATATTCCCCAGGCTTGCCTTGACCACTTGGGTTTAAGTCCATCTCAGCCCCAAGTAGCTAGCTAGGTCTCCTAATCATCTGCAGACCCAGTTTCACTGTGTGACACAAGCAGTTGTTAAGACTGTGCTGATCACTACACTCTCTCAAAGCTACAGTTTCCCCTGTAAATAATCTGAGCTAGTTTGCTGAAGCTATGCTTACAGAACCCGCAGATATGAATGGCTAACTGTATTTGGACACCAACGGTCTCTGTCCCCTTAAAAGGCCCAGACCAGAACTCATAGCACTCTGTGCCTTACTTCTGTCCATAGTAGTCCTCAAAGAACTTTTCCTTCCACTGCTCCACCTTCTTCTCCTTTTCCATTTCCTGTCTGAGCCTGACTTGCATCTCGTGAGTGAATTCACCTAAAGAGAAAAATAACTTCCAGTTAGTGAATTCGGGATACTACTGTACCTGTCCTACAGACATCCAAGCCTTCTGGTTCTATAACAAATATTTTACTGTTTTGTGTGTGTGTGTGTGTGTGTGTGTGTGTGTGTGTGTGTGTGTGTGTGTGTGTCTGGGGTCAAAATCAAGTCCTCATGCTTACATGGTAAGCATCTTCCTAACGGGTCCACCCCAGCCCCTACCAGGCAGTTCTAAACGGAATGTAACTCCTGTCTCTATCAGCGGCCCTCTCATAGCATGCTCAGGACAGAACTAACACTTCTACTATAAGAAAGATTTACTCCTCCATAACTAGGCAGGAGCAAGCAATACACTAATCAAAACAATGAACAACCAGAAGAACCATCCTTACTCCCTATGTAGAACGTTACCATTGCAGATCTGAATCTTTATCTTTGAGGCTGCCCATTTGGTGGCATCTGGGAACGTGGACTTCAAGTACTCTCACGCTCACCCTAACTGAAGAGTAGCTCGTTGTGCTGCTCTTGATGCCAACAATGTTATTCACGCTAAAGATATCTGCTTTCTTTTTAGGCACCAACGTCTTGTATTATTACCTCTTGATAAAGAAGATGAAGAAAAATGAGTGCCTGGTTTCCTTTTAAGACTAGCAATGGCTTTCAACAGAATCAGCCCCAATAAAATCCTGGGTACCAGGGCTCAGTGGTTAACAGCTCAGTTCTGAAAATCTGTATCAGGTGGCTTACAACTCCTAACTCCAGCTCCAGGGAATCTAACACTTCTGGCCTCTAAGGCACCTGGACTCATGTGCACATATCAACATACAACATACATATATACATAAAAAAATCCTGGGTACTAAGTCTTTACCAAACTTCACTGGTAGACATTTTCACACTGTCAATTTACTTCTGAGATATTCATTTATGTCCTGTTTGACTCCACAGAAAGGACTTCAGAAACCTATGCCTTCTTCCATTGCTGATTTTACTTTATATGATTTTATATGATTTTGCTGTAATAAATCCCAGCTCTGTACATAAACCGACAATAATAATGAAACCCAGGGGTAGACTTGGGATCCCCTCCACACATTTATCATAAAGTTACTATTGAAAACTAAATTCAAAGACACTAGCATTTACTCTAACTATAACACAAAGAGCATGATGGCACTGAGTATGTCATCTTGAGGTGGTAACAATCCACACAATCCGTTACCAGAAGGTATAAATATATATATTATTGATAGCAAAAAGAACATGTAGAATGGATATCCCTAAGATGTTGTGTTTTCAGAGCAGTGTGTCCTATTAATAACACCACATTTATTAGTATTGTGAGCAAAGCCTACCTTACATTAATATCCTTTGAGAAAGACGTAGTAAAAATGAGCACCTGGATTTTACACTTGATCTTAGACAAAAGCCTGAGAGGTAATAGTGCTTCCGTTGTTTTTTTAGCTTAGCATGTATGGGTGTTTTGTCTGCATGTAAATGCATGCATCATGATTGTACCTCACACCCTAGGAGGCGGCCAGAAGAGAACATCGGATCCCCAAGAACTAGAGTAATAGACAATTCTGAGTTTCCATGGAGGTGCTGGGAATTGAAACTGGGTTCTCTGGAAGAGCAGGCAACATCATTTTTTTCTTTTTCCAAGACAGGGTTTCTATGTATATCCCTGCCTGTCCTGGAACTCAGAGATCTGCCTGCCTCTGCTTCCCGAGAGCTGGGATTCAAGGTGGCTGCCACCACTGCCCAGCTGCAGGCAATACTCTTAACCTCAGAGCTACAAAATACCACACACATGACAGGCCTCTCAAGCTATGTGTGACGAAATCTACTCACCATCAGCAAGGCGTTCCCGCCAGCTCTGAGCTGCATGGGTGAAAAACTCATTATTGAGTGCGCTGCTGCTGAGGCGCAGCAGGCCATCTGTCCCCACCTAGGAGGGGCAAGGGACAAAATGAGAAGAGTAAGGCAACTGCAGAGCACAGGAGCCCACCTAGACAGACAGAGACCAAGAGGAAGTGTGCACTGGCACCTGTCTATCCACTTCAGGCAGGAGGAAGAGGAGTTGCTGCTGGCAATGTGCTGGCAGGGCATGGAAGGTCCGAGAGTTTATCAGAGCACGGAGGTTGGTGTTGACAAGAATGGACCCAGGTGTCTCAAAATCTACCTCTTCCCCTCTGTTGCGCTTCATCTGACCTGCAGTTTTGGAAGTAAGGGTATAGATTTTCAGCTTAACCAAAAAAAAAAAGATCCTGTGAACACTCAGGCTTGCTTCCCCCGGGATCAAAGCCAAAGGGAGGAAGACATTCTTCCCAAGAAAATCAGACAGGGCAGGTTCTAAGCTTCCCACTAAGATTAGAGAACAAGCTCCACAAAGCCAAACTGGAGAAGCCAGTCTAGTTAGTGGGCTACAGAAACACCTACACCTACAGGCAGACATGTACTAAGGGTTACTAAAAGCCAAATGAAGGGTCATACCTCTCTGATGTATGCAAATGCTATTTTTATTTGAAAAAAAAAATCACTATAAGTAAGAGACCTGGACATCTTGGATTAAGCACTGCTGCTGAATTCTAACTACATCAAAATAGTAAAGCCTCACTTCACTTCCACTTGGGAATGACACATTCTAATTTTCAGAATCCAAAGCTAGTCTTCACACAGTTTCACACAGCCCAACTATGACACAACCATAGCTGGTGGGCTAAGAAACCAATCCTGAAATAGCAAACAGCACACTAGTCTTGCAGACAGCCCTACTGAGTTTGTCTGCATGCTCCAAATTCAACACATGCTACCATTCAACACACTGCCTAGGCTAAAACAATGGAGCGTCTAACTGACTGCTGATGTTGAGTGTCAGCAGGACGTAGGGATTCTTCACGGAGAAGACAGCAATCCGAACACTTATGAAACACTATCAAGGCAGGAACAGGCCAGTCCCCACAGTGACAGATAAGAAGCAATGTGAGTCTATTTCTGCCTACAGGAGTTTACTCAAATGAAATAATCAAAATAAGAGGAAAAAAATCAAAATATAGCAGGTTACACCCAAGAGGCAAAATTAAACTGAAAAAGTGGAGAAGATACCATCTTTTTACCTTCAGGGGGCTCTTTTATAGGTAGAGAAACATGTGCTAACCCACTCACCTGTAGCTGGCTTCCTGAAGCCTCTCAAGAGCGGGGCAGGGACTCGGGTGACCTCTGCCTGGCCTCGAACAGCAGTGTTGCCCAAGGCCAGAGAGCCACTGCTGCTACTGGATGGGCTTCCGCTTTCACCATCAGCATGGCGGCTTGAGAACCCTGAGGGCACAGCATTCCACTGGTCAAAAGCATCACACGCTATATCCATGGCTCTCAGACAAGTTTAGCTACCCCAACTCTCCCTGATATGCTTCTGGCTCCCAGCCCTTGGCTAGCAGAGACCACCACCTAACGGTGTAGCTTTAAAATATCACCAAAGAATGGCAAACCACAGCTTTTATGCCAAACTACAAAGCACTGGCAAAGTTATCATTAGATGTTCACAGCCGATAATGGAGGCAAGAGGAGGGTGTATGGCAGAACCCAACACAAAGCCCTCACCACAACAATACACTGCCTTCTTGGGTTGGTTTTCATGGCTCTTGGACTCAACAACTCTAGGTATCACACTGCTAAGTCAAAGGCTGCTGACCGAGCCAGGTCTCCAGGACCCCAGGAAAAAGCACCACAACCACCGAGGCCACACGTACCTGACGCAGACTCCACGTGGGCCCCGTTTACCTTCAGAGGAGTCAGGACGACACGAGGCAGCATGACCCCTGTCTTTTTCTTTTGTTTGTTTGCCTGTGTTTCCAGGGGGATTTAAAAGAAGAAAGGAATCATCCCAGGGCCACTATAGCACTTCTTTGGCTTTGTCCTACTCCTTCACTCCTAAGAGTTCATGTGAAGGGGCCCAATGGCTAAAGGCACTTGCTACACAAACCTGATGACCTTTGTTCAATCCCAAAATCCAATAGGGGAAGAAGAGAACTGACTCTCCAAAGTTTTCCTTTCAACTCCAAACTGTGGCCAGTGAGACAGACAGACAGACAGACAGAAAGACAGACAGACAGACAGACTGACAGACACACACACACACACACCCGCCCCCCAGGTTAGGGTCTGGAGAGATGGCTCAGCAGTTAAGAACACCAGTTTCTCTTCCAGAGGACCAGGGTTTGATTCCCACATGGCAGCTCACAAGCATCTGTAACTCCAATTCCAAGAGATCCGATTCCTTTTCAGGCCCTACTCTAGAACATATATACAGTACACATACACACAAGCAAACAAAACATTCATATACATAAAATAAAGAGAAATAAATCTTTTAAAAAAAGAGTTCACGCTGGGCGGTGGTGGCGCACGCCTTTAATCCCAGCACTCGGGAGGCAGAGACAGGCGGATCTCTGTGAGTTCGAGGCTAGCCTGGTCTACAGAGTGAGTTCCAGGAAAGGCGCAAAGCTACACAGGGAAACCCTGTCTTGAAAAACCAAAAAAAAAAAAAAAAAAGGAAAAAGAAAAAAGGGAGTTCATATGCATACAAATCTCCCAGGCAATGTTAGCACAGGTATGGTCTAATATCAATGCACCAAGCACACTCCCTCAGCTGACAAGAGAAAAAAAAAAAAAAAGTAATCATATACCATCGTTCCCATCCTATAGATAAGGAACTTGTCACAGCTGGAAGTGACAGGGGGCTGAGTATAGCTCAGTAGTAGAGTGTTTGCCTAGCCTGTACAAGGCCCTGGATCCATCCCCAGCACTGTAGAAGAAAAGGAAGTTGGCAGGCTCATCTTTCTAACTGCTGCCTCTCAAGTACATGTTCTCATATTCTCAATGCACTGTGACTTCTTCCTGGACATTGACAAACACGGTGTAAGAACTAGCAGGATGAGGTAAGTACGATGGCACACACCTAGAATCAAAGCACTTAGGAGCATCTAGGAGACAGAGACAGGATGACCAGGAGTTCAAGGCCATCCTTGGCTACATAGCAAGTTAGGCTAGCCTGGGCTATATGAGGGCTGAGGAAAATAAGAGAGAAATGGAGGAAGGAGAAACATAATTACAGTTGGGTGGTGGTGGCCCACTCCTTTAACCCTAGCACTCAGGAGGCAGAGGCAGGCGGATCTCTGAGTCTGAAGCCAGCCTGGTCTAGGACAGCCAGGGCTACAGAGACACCCTGTCTTGAGAAAACAAAACAACAAGAAAACCATCCACATAATTACCTAGGCACTACTCTCAGGCCTAATATGCAGTTCTCTACAGCCTGCTTCTAAAACTGTTACTAGGAGTGGGGTAGCGTGGTATGTATCTTTAATCCCAGCACTGGAAGGGAAGAGGTAAACAGGTTGCTCTGAGTTCAAGGCCAGCCTTGTCTACATAGCAAGTTCAAGGCTAGCCAGACTACATAGCCAGAACTACACAGTAAGACAAGACCCTGTCTCAAAATAAAGTAGAATGTTGAAATAACAACCAGTTTTATTCTCTTCACTCTTCACACTGACCTCCAGACCATCTGCTGAAGATGAAAGAACTCTATCATGTGCCTGCTCTCACCTACCCACTCTGATCCTGCCACCAATGCACCTCATTACCTGTGAGGAAGCCCTGTGGCTGTCCCTGGAATTGGAGAGGGGCCGGCTCTGAGACTCTGTAGAACAGGATGCATTGGACGATGTTTCATCCAGAGACACTAGAAGACAGGGAAACCAAAGGTTAGTCCCTAGGAACTGCTTGGTCTCCCCACCTCTTGTTCTAGCACTCACCATCATTTTCACCACTCACGGTGCTGGTTTCATTAGACCCACAGCTTTCCACATCAGCTGAGTCCTCTGGCTCGTCTCCATCCGCTGCAGCTACATTTCGAGACCACTGCACAGCATCCTTCTATGACAGGAAGTTAAAACTCAGGTGAACAAAACCTTTCAAATTCAACAAGCACAGCAGACATTCTGAAATACATGGGGTTTTTTGACCATCAAATCCAACGAAGAGCTCTACATTAGAGCTCTAGGGTCCTTGACCTTTCAGCCCCTGCTGTGTTCACTTCTGTCAGCTTGTTTCTGACACTATGGGTTCTGATTCTGTTTGCAAGAAGCTAAGAGGATTCTCATGCTCATTTCCTCTGATGTCTCCCAGCATTTGCAATCATTATAGAACACAGAGGGGAAAGGTCAGAAAGACCCAGGCGTTTCTCCATAGGCTTAGAGAGATCAGCACCATTGCCAATCAAATGCTGGATCATGTTCAGGTTGAGGATAAGCAGTTTTTCTCTGCTCCTTGAAGCAGCCATCTCTTGAACACTATGAGCAGCCACAATGTGGTAAAAGGTCCAGTTGGTATAACCATCCAAAGCAAGATGGATGGTTAGATGGCCTTCACAGTAACCAGGGCAGACAGGTGGTGAGGTAGACCGTGGTGCCGCGAAACCTTTGGTTGTCCTGATGCATAGACGAGCTCAACAGCCTCTGAAGCCCAGAGAAACACCACCAAAAGGTAGTGCAGGCACACAATACATGCTTTTGAAGATGGATTTACAAGCCCCCTTCCATGACTGTTCCAATGTTCCCCTGCACCCACCAAGATTTAAAATACTATTTTCTTTTTGTTTTCAGATAGTCTCATGTATTTCAAACTTGAACTACTGATCCTCCTGCCTCTGCCTCACGTCCCAAACACTGGGATTATAGACATGCACCATCACACCTGGTTTTACATGACGTTGGGAATTGAACCAGGGCTTTGTGCATGCAAGCAAGCACTCTACTAACTAGGTAAGCTACATCCTCAGCTCTAAAGTATTCTTTTTTATTTATTCATGATTTCTAGTTCCCAGATTTAAAGTACTGACGTATCGATGTTTGTATCTTCTGTGAGCTTTCCTATCAAGTTCTTTTCACAAGTATTATTAAGAAAACCACGCCGGGGGGTGGTGGCGCACGCCTTTAATCCCAGCACTCGGGAGGCAGAGCCAGGCGGATCTCTGTGAGTTCGAGGCCAGCCTGGGCTACCAAGTGAGTCCCAGGAAAGGCGCAAAACTACACAGAGAAACCCTGTCTCGAAAAACCAAAAAAAAAAAAAAAAAAAAAAGAAAACCACAGTGTCCAGTACAGCCAGGGCCATACAGAGAAACCCTATCTCAAAAAACGAACAAACAAAAAACCCAAAACAAAACAAACAAATCACATGGTCTATATTTGCATTAATATATATTTATTAAACACTTAGATAGCATCTCCTTATAAGCTACCCCATGTTAGTTGCTGGGAAGAAGTGGAAATCACCTATTATGATGGTTGAAGGAAAATGGCCCTTATAGGCTCATGGGGAGTGGCACTATTAAGCCTTGTTGGAGCACATAGCCTTGTTGGACTATATAGCCTTGTTGGAGCATATGTGGCCTTGTGGAGGAGGTATGTCACTGGGGGAGGGCTCTGAGGTTTCAGAAGCTCAAGCCAGGCCTAATGACATTCTCTTCCTGCTGCCCTTGGATCCAGATGTAGAACTCTCAACTACATCTCCAGCACTATACCTGCATGCCGCCAAACTTCCCGCCATGATGACAATAGATTAAACCTCTGAAACTGTAAGGAAGCTCCAATTAAATGTTTTCCTTTATAAGAGTTGCCATAGGGGCTGGAGAGATGGCTCAGAGGTTAAGAGCACTGGCTGCTCTTTCAGAGGTCCCGAGTTCAATTCCCAGCAACCACATGGTGGCTCACAGCCACCTACAATGAGATCTGATGCCCTCTTCTGGCCTGCACGCATACACGCAGGCAGAATACTATATATATCATTAATAAAAAAAAAAAAGAAAAAGAAAAAAAAGAGTTGCCATAGTTATGGAGTCTCTTCACAGCAATAGAAACCCTAACTCAAGAATCTTATCTGAACAGGGGAAAAAAATGATTCTAATATAAATAACAATAACAGAGTGTGAGTACGCAGAGAGCTGTGGGAGCCCAGAAAATGGGTCATCTAACACACGGAGGCAGAGAAAAGGGGACCAAGGTTTCAAGGATGGAGCTTAAGTGTCTAAATCTTTAAGCTGCCTAAATAGTTTATTATGGGGGGGCGGGCGAGGTGTGGAGATACTAGCGTGCACATGGAAGTCAGAGGACAACTTTGTGGAATTGGTTCCCTCCTTCAACCTTCACGTGGGTTCTGGGAATTGAACTTAGGTCAGTCACCAAGCTCAAATGGCAAGTACCTCAAGCCACTGAGCAATCTCACAAGTAGGCTCTTAAAAGCTGAGTTAGAAAGAAGCTAGCTACAGGCAGATGGGTGGGCCAAGGGAACATAATGAAGTTCTAGATAGTAGGATGAGCAAATATGTCAAAAACTCAATCAACTAGGTTTCAGTAGGAATATGGAGAACTGTGTATATAGGAGATAAAGTTAGAGGCAGCAAGAAGACCAATGTTGAACCACTGTGGAGGAATTGACACTATGGAGACTAATAACACGTTCACAGTACAGAAAGTTCAATAGGAGTTAGGAGGAAGTGGGGGTGGCGATTATGATCAAAACATGAAATTCTCATAGTACTAATAAAATGTTATTTTTAAAAGCTATTTATATATTTAGATGTTTTATTTGCATGTACATCTGCATACCAAAAGAGGGCATCAGATTCCGTGGAACTACAGTTATCAACTGTTGTGAGTTGCCATGTGAGTACTGGAAATTGAATTCAAGACCTCTAGAAGAGCAGCTGGTGCTCTTAACTATTGAGCCATCTCTCCAGGCCCAGAATGTTATCTTTTTTTAATCTTAAAAGTTCACTAGGAAAAAAAAAAAAAGAAAAAGAAAAAAATTCACTAGTCAGCCTAAACACTCCCAAAAGCACTCACTGTATGAGAGCTCCAGTCCCCACAATATAACTGGAAGCTTTTCTCCCTGCCCACTGGTACCCAAATAACCAGTCAGAGGCTTAATATTAATTACAAACTGGTCTATGGCTCAGGCTTACTGCTAACTAGCTCTTTTATTTTAAATTAACCCATTTCATCTATGTATCACCATGTGCCTCGTGGCTTTACTTGTGTTCCATTACATCTTGCTCCCCCAGCAGCGCTCAGCGTCTCCCCAACTCTGCCTTCCTTCTCCTTGTATCTTTCCTTGGATTTTCTGCCTGACTATAACCTGTCTTGCTACAGGCCAGAGCAGGTTCTTTATTAACCAATGGTAGCAACACATATTCACAGCATACAGAAAGACCATCCCACAGCACTTCCCCTTTTCTGTCTAACCAAAAAGGAAGATTTTAACTTTAACATAGTAAAATTACATATAACAAAAGTTATCAAGCAAGAATTACAGTTATAGTATCTAGACTTTGTACCTACTACACCACATAGTCACAAATACTTGGTGTTTCCATCCTATGGGCAGGGCAATGGTACTCATGGTTTTAATTTTGATCTTTATGTAAACTAAGGATGCTGTACCAACCTCCCAACTGCTGCAGATGGAACTCAGAATCTCAAGAATGCTAGGCAAGCAGCACTCCACCACTATCCAATACCTCACAGCCTTGTTGGGCATTTTTTAAAAATGTCCTCATTAGTTATATCCTGTCCTCCTATTTAGAAGACCAAATTTTCAGAGAGTCCGTTAAAGAATACCACAAACATCTCCAATGTAGTTTTTTGCCCACATTTGCCTATTATTTATCTGAAGTATTGTTTTATAAAAATCCTCTATTATGTTGTTATTGGTAGGGGCATACACATGTGGATAGTGTATATCTATCCACACTGAAGATTGAAGAGACTTGGATCTAGTGAAGGGAACATATCATACTGTGAGGGTCAAGATCATATGCAAAAATCAAGCAACATAGCTGGGAATACAACTCACGTTTGTGAGAGCTCTTGCCTAACATCTGTGAATCCCTGCAACCTGAACACTTGGGAGATGGAGGCAGGAGGACCAGGAGTTCAAGGTCATTGATTACAATATGAATCTCAGTATAGCCTAAAGTAGTTGTCTGAGACCCCCTCATTCATAAATATCCTCCTTAAAAACAAAACAAAAAACAAAACACGGCTCAGGGAAAGCCAAGTACTCTCAGAAGGGGCAAACACTTAACAGGGCCGTCTGGGTCCTTATAATACGGGCTGCCTGAAGGTATCTACAGGCTGGCCCAGTGCCCTTGAGGTGGGTGCCATTATGATGAACAAGTATATGGTGGAGAAATAGGAGAGAAGGGGAGGCGGAATGGTGTGTGCTGTGGTTAGAGGCAGTTCTGAAGAAGAGAGGGTGGTAAGGAATGGACTGATGCTGGCAACCTGCTTGCCACCTAGGCTCAGTGAGATGTCCGGGCCTGGGCTGCGGCCATGCCTGGGTCTGTGGTCCTACTGCAGCCGGGGTTTATATTGATGCCCATGAGTCATATTGCCACCAAGGCCATGGGGATGCCCAGGGTCTGCACTGCCACCTGTGGCCATTTTGTTGTCCGAGGGTCATGCTGCAGCCTGGGCCACACAGATCTGAGTGGTCTGTACTACCACAGGTGCCATGTGATGTCTGGGCCTGGGCTGCATATGGGGGCCCTGTCTGGGTCCATGGCCCTACCACAGCCAGGGTCTTTGTTGATATTTGTGGCTCCTGATACCAATGAAGGCCATGCTGATGCCAGGGGTCTGGGCCACCACCAGGGGCTATGCTGGTGTCTGAGGGCCATGCTTCTTCTGGAGTCACAACAATCTGAGTGGCCTGAGCTGTCACCTGGGGCCATGGTGACACCTGGGCCCGGTCTGCTGATGAGGACTATGTCTAGGCCGGTGGTCCTACCACAACCAGGGTCTGTGTTGATGTCCATGGCCGATGGATCCCTGGGGGCCTAGGCCATAACCCATGGCCATGTTGGCACTTGAGGCCATGCTGTCACCGGGGCCCCGATGATCCTAGTGACCTGGGCTGACACCTGGGACCATGGTCTTGTCCAGGCCAGGGTCTGTCTTGATGTTCATGGCTCCTGATACTGTCGAAGGCCATGTTGATGCCAGGGGTCTGGGCCGGCACCTGGGGCCATGGTGACAGATGAGGACTGTATCTGGGTCTGTGGTCCACCACAACCAAGATTCATGGCCTGTGGTGCCATGGTTCTAGGCCACATCCTGTGGCATGCTGGTGTCTTAGGGCCATGCAGGCACCAGGGCCGTGCTGCTCTGGGTGGCCTGTATTGCTACATGGAGCCATGGTGTTGTCCCGGCCCAGACTGCTGCCTAGGGCTATGTCTGGGCCCATGGCCCAGCAGCAGCCAGGGTCTGAGCTGATGTCCCTGGCTCCTGTTACTAATGAGGGCTGTGTAGATGTCTAGGGCCTGGACAGCCACCTGAGACCATGTTGGTGTCTGAGGTTGGTGCCGCCACCAGGGCCATACTGACCTGGGTGGCCTGTGCTGGAGCCATGGTGACATCCAGGCCCAAGCTGCTGCCCAGAGTCATGTCTAGGTCCATGCTCCTAATGCAGCTGGGGTCTGTGATGATGGTCCATGGCCTGTGTTGCCATAGGGGGTCATAGGAGCCATGCGTGTTGAAATCTTAGGGCCATGCTGAGTTGATCCCACCCCTCACTGGCCCTGCTCCTTGCTGGGCACTACAGCAGGAGAGCCCACCCCACCCCCAGCACTTAAGACAGACGGCCCTCACCATGAGTGTGGGAGAGCTAGCTCTGCCCCTCACCTGAGGGCGTACCAGTGGGCCAGCTCAGCTACCACCCAGACCCACATCCTGGGCCTTGGGTTGGCCCACCATAACATCTACCCCCATCTATGACCTGCTGGAGTGTGTGAAGGGACTAGTCCTGGAGAACAATAGCCACAGGATCTCCATGAGTCAGGGCAACAGCAGGATATCCAAGAGGAGTTTCAGTGAGAGTGCAGTGATGAGGTTATGCCAGAGGCCTTGAACCAGACCAGTAAGTCACAGTAATGAATGTTTTGTGGGTGAGGCTGATTGGACAAAAGGGTATACTGTGTGACACACTGCAGCACCCAATGCCACCAGGATGAATGAAGAGGTGTTTCAAAGATTGAGGAGCAGTGTGGTTTTTTTGTTTGTTTTGTTTAAAATTAATTTTTGGGGGGATATTGCAGGGGTGAGGGGAGGATACAGAGGGATTGGGAGGTAAGCAGAATTAGGATACATGATGTGAAATTCCCAAACAATCAAACAATTATGTCATAAAAAAAGCAACATTAACATCAATAATAACATCACAAATGAGGACAGAAAACACAGACCATAAATTACCCACACATAAATTCCACAAGAGAAATACAATATTAGGGAAAAAATATATAAAATTATGAGAAAGATTTAAAAATCTCAGTGGAGAGCTACATCATGTTTTGTTTTTATTTTTTAAACTTATTTTATGTGTCTGGATGTTTTGTATATCTGTGAACCACATGTATACCTGATACTCTTGTAGAAGCCGGCAAAGAGCATCAGATCTCTTGGAACTAGAGTTATAGATGGTTGAGCCACCATGTGAGTGCTGGGAATTCAACTTGGGTTCTCTGAAAGAGCAGCCAAGTGTTCTCAACTGCTGAGTCATCGCTCCAGCCTCAACACCATATTATTAAGAAAGTTCAGAATTGCCGGGCGGTGGTGGCGCACGCCTTTAATCCCAGCACTCGGGAGGCAGAGCCAGGCGGATCTCTGTGAGTTCGAGGCCAGCCTGGGCTACCAAGTGAGTCCCAGGAAAGGCGCAAAGCTACACAGAGAAACCCTGTCTCGAAAAACCAAAAAAACAAAAACAAAACAAAACAAAAAAAAAGCCGGGCGGTGGTGGCGCACGCCTTTAATCCCAGCACTCGGGAGGCAGAGCCAGGCGGATCTCTGTGAGTTCAAGGCCAGCCTGGGCTACCAAGTGAGTTCCAGGAAAGGCGCAAAGCTACACAGAGAAACCCTGTCTCGAAAAACCAAAAAAAAAAAAAAAGAAAGTTCAGAATTGAAAAAAATGTCAATTCTCCCCCCGCCCCGCAAAAGGATACTCGAATTACAATGCAAAAGTCAACATATTTTAGTTATTTTAAAGATTTATTTTATATGAATGGATGCTTTGCCTGCATGTACATATGTGAACCACACGTATGCATGGTGTCCAAAGTGACCAGAAGAGGATACCAAATCCTCTGGAACTTGAGTTAGGAGATGGCTGTGACTTACCATGTGAGTGCTAGGAACTAGGCTGGGGTCCTTTGCAAGTAGACTTAACCTCTGAGCCATGTCTCCAGCTCTACACAGACAGACACAGACACACACACACCTCCCTCTCCTACATAGAAAAGCAAAGGGCCTCAAACATCAAAGATATTTTTCAAAAACAGGACAAGGACAAATACTCTTGTAAGACAGGGTCTCACTATATAGCCCTGGGTTGCATGGAACAGACTATGTAGAGCAGGCTGGTATTGAATTCAGAGATCCATCAGCCTCTGCTGGTAGTAAAGGACACTGACATACTTCTCTAGGGTCTAGCTAGGAAAGTGTACCCCTCATCAGGGAAACTTCTCTTTGCAACAGATAGAGATCTGTTGAAAACCATAACGAATGAAAATGCAGTTGTGCAGCCCAGTCCCAATGGATATATCTACAACATAACTGGTACAACCAAGGCTCAGGGATCACTTCAGAAGAGGCAGGATTTTACCAGAGAAAGACAGTTTGCTATTAAGACCCTATCTTAGAAAAGTCAGAAACTACAGCATGAAGTATCATCAACCTGACTGCCCAAACATGACTTGAACAAACACGACACTAAGAGACTAGCTAAAATGGAGAGGGAAAGCTCAGCAGGCCTCAACCCTAGACAAAGGACTACAGGCCATTAAGAAATAGTCTTCCCCAGGGAAGAGCACACCCAATGGTTACCAAATGTTAGCTCTGAAAACATACATGCGTGTAATGCTATACAGACTGAGCAGGTTGTAATTATGTAGGAATACATATACACATACATATATATAACAAAGAAAAAAAGAAGGCCATGAATTTGAAAGAGAGCAAGGGGGTGGGGGGCAGTATATAGCAGGATTTGGAGAGAGAAAAGGGGATGGGAAAATGATGTAACGATACTCTCAAACATTTTTTTAAAAAAGGTGCCCAGCAGGGAGGTGCTTCTTTTAAACTCCAGTGATTAAATGAGTAGTTGCTCAGGGATGAAAAGAGGGGATAGTGAATGACACCACTAAAGGGTTTGTTTCTTTCGGGGGTGATAAAAATGTTCTAGAATTACAGCATGGTAACTATTGTATAACTTTATGAATATATTAAAAAGTCACCAAATTGGAGAAAATTGTATGGTCCATCAATTATGCCTTGTTAAACCTTGGTCTAAAACATCTAATGATGTTGTGATTTTGTTACATAAATCATTAAGAATTAAAACTATTGGGCCGGGCGGTGGTGGCGCACGCCTTTAATCCCAGCACTCGGGAGGCAGAGCCAGGTGAATCTCTGTGAGTTCGAGGCCAGCCTGGGCTACCAAGTGAGTTCCAGGAAAGGCGCAAAGCTACACAGGGAAACCTTGTCTCAAAAAAACCAAAAATAAATAAATAAATAAATAAATAAAAATAAAGAATTAAAATTATTAAAGCAAACTTAATGTGTGCTTAAAACTTCATTTTTTTAAAAAAAGATTTATTTATTTATTATGTATACAGTGTTCTGCCTACATGTATGCCTGCAGGCCAGAAGAGGGCACCAGATCTCATTATAGATGGTTGTGAGCCACCATGTGGTTGCTGGGAATTGAAATCAGAACCTGTGGAAGAGCAGCAGCCAGTGCTCTTAACCTCTGAGCCATCTCTCCAGCCCTAAAACTTCATTTTTAAACACTATTTTAGATTTATTTATTTTATTTATTTATTTGGTTTTTCGAGACAGGGTTTCTCTGTGTAGTTTTGGGGCCTGTCCTAGAGCTCACTCTGTAGACCAGGCTGGCCTCAAACTCGCAGAGATCTGCCTGGCTCTGCCTCCCGAGTGCTGGGATTAAAGACCTGTGCCACTGCTGGATTTATTTTATTCGATGTATGTTTTGCCTGCATGTGTGTTTGTGGACCACAGAGTTCAGAAGAGGGCATAGGATTGCCTAGTACTGGAGTGGTGGACAGTTATGAAGTACTTTGTGGGTGCCAAGACTCAAACTCAGGTCCTCTGCAAGTGTGACAAATGCTCTTAACCACTGAGCTATCTCACCAGCCCCCAAACTTCATTATTTGATTTTAAAGAATTTTTATTTTACTTAATGTGTTTGAGTGTTTTGTTTGCATGTATGTCTGTGCTCTCCAAGTGTGCCTAGTGCCCATGGAGGTCAGAATGGGCATCACATTCCCTGGGATTGAATTATAGAAGTTGTGAGCTGCAATGTGGGTGCTGGGAATTGAACTGGGTTTTCTGGACATGGAGTCAGTGATCTTAGCCACAGACTCATCTCTCTAACCGAGATTTTTGTCATTTCTCTTAAATTTGATATAAAATAGTTCTATTGAGTTTGAAATTCATTTCAACGTTACAGCTGTCAAAGAAGTAAATAAAGGAAGTACTATTATGTTTAAAGTGAGTACACTCTTGTAATAAGAGTTTCAAACTGTGTGACAAAAAGGAGTTTCCATCAACCCAAAATAAAATTCTCCTGTGATCTGCTACCCACATCTGCAGGACAAGTTTGTAGTTAATGGCAACCATGGCTCACTATTCCTCTGAAACCCTAAAGTCTAGATATACTTTAGAATGCATAATTTCTTGACTTTAAAATGGTAATGTAATAGTATTATTAGCACCATATTAGCACCACCAGCAACACATAATCAAATACATCTTAGTATTTTTAAAGTAAAATGTGTATACATACCAAGTGAAATAAACAGTCTAAAAATCGGGCCAGAGAGATTACTCAGCATTTTCTGCCAAGCTTAATGATCTAAGTTCAAGTCCCAGGACCCACCTGAAGGATGCTGCCTTCCGAGACTGACAGACACAATTTCTCAATAAAATATTTGAAAAAGGATAGGCAAGGTGGCACATACCTATAATCCCAACACTTGGAAAGCTGAGGCAGGAGGGTAATTATGACTTCCAGGTCACCCTGAGCTACAACAAGAATGCCAGGGCTATCAACAACAATGAAAAAATTTTCAAAGGATTAAGACTTTATAATCTCACTTTTCCTATCAATTATAAAATGTGAAGAAAAATAATGGACTATATCATCAAGGCCCAGACTCTACAAGTACTGCCACTTATATCAAAAAATTAAGGAATCATTTATTTTTATCTTATGTGTATTGCTACCATGTATGTTTACATCATGTGCTTATGCCAGAAAAGGGCATCAGACCCCTTGGAACTGAGGTTACAGGGGGTTATGAGCTGCCAAGTGGGTGCTGGGAACCCAAAACTTGGGTCCTGTACAAGAGCAGCCAGTGCTCTTTATTGCTAAGCCCTCTTCAGCCCCAACCAGTTTTTAATAGTGAAAAACTGGAAGCATCTTGAAAAGTCTTAATAACCTGTACTGGAAATAAAAGTTAAGACTGAAATGGTACAATACTAAACAACAGTTAAGGAGTAAAACCATATTTATCGCAACAAAATAGCACATATTTTTTTCACGGCCACATATAGGAGGAAACCTGGCTTACTGAGTAGGTGGGAAGAGGAAGGTCATTGGTGGAAGTCAAGGTCATTCCCTACCTTTTCTGCAGGAAGGCTTTAACTCCTATGTTTAAATATAGCAACCAAATACATGCCTCTCTTCATCCCCTGCTGCATCAAAAGAACGGATACAAAGGAATAATAAAGATGCAGTGCACAAAGAGAAGGGGAGGTGGAAGACAGCAAAGTGAAGGATATGAGCAGAATCTAGAAGGCAGCTGGGAAGGAAGCTAAGTGACTTGGCAGGAGAAGAAAACTCAAAATCTAATGTTACAGAGGAAACGTCACTAAGAATAAGCCAGATAGAAGTTCAAAAATCCAAGGCCACAGGGATGGGGAAGTATCACGAACCACTGCAGACAGAGGGGAAACATGGGGCTGCCAACAGGAGAACTTGCTATTATTCTGGATAAGCAGATTCCTCAGGTCATTTCCCTGCCATTCAAGCAATACTCTTCCAGCTCTGGAAGAACTGCAGTATTTATGTTCTAGTTAGGCTGAACCCAAGAAATTCTCAAAGAGAAGACAATAGGCACAGACAAGGGAAATGGGGAGTAAGATGCCATATTCTAAGTAAGAACAAAGACAACATACAAAAGAGCTATGCTCCCAGAGGGGCTTCCAGAGATCCCCCAAACCACCTCATCTGTTTTTAGCTGACTGGCAAGCATTCAAAGGACTGCAGGTCTAGTGACCTAAGCCTGTATTCCCAGCTACTATGGAGGCTGAAGCAGGAATGTTCCAAGGTTCTAGGTTTATCTGCAGTACCAGAAACAGAGAGGAAGAGGAAGAGAAACAGCAAGACAGGGACCAGAACTTAACAGAGCACACCTTCAAGCAGGTAACTGAGGAGCCCCCCAAACCACATGGGTTTCCATCTCTCTATCCTAGCCACTCAGAGAACCCATCAGTTCTCTCAATATGAAGGACTCAGCAAGGACTGGCAGATGTTTAAGCACAACTGTTAGATGAAAGATGTCCAAAATTAAACAAACAGAAGTAGAAATTGAAAGGAAGAAGATAAATGTCACAGTAAACATTCTTTAAGAGCCCCAACAAACACAGGGTGCTTTAAAAAAAATCATCAAGAAGCATAAGCAAACATACACAATGTTGGGATCTAAAAGCAGGTTATTAGAAATAATATATTATCTCTCAGAGAAATGACTAAAAAGATGATCCAGTATTTTAAAGTACTTACTCTTGCAGAGGACCCAGGTCCAGTCCCTAGCATCCTGTCCACATGGTAGTTCACAATTGTGCATAACTCCAGTTTCAGGATGCACATGATACACAGACATACATGTGAGCAAAACACTCATTCACTGAAGGGCCAGTGAGATGGCTTAGTGGGTTAAGGCTGCTACCAAGCCTGATGGCCTCAGTTTAATTTCTAGGACTCAGAGGGTAGAAGGAAGAGAACTAACTCCCATAAGCTGACATCTGACCTTCGTGCACATGTATGCACATAGTAGAAACAAAAAACCAAAACTGTACTCAGATGAAAAGACCCAAGTTTCCAGGTTTTATAATTATGGCAAGGGGCCCACTCTAATGAATAAAAGATCCATCTCATATCATATTATGTAATTTCAAAATACAGAGAACACATCATATGCAGGTAGGACATCATACCTCTCAAGCAAGTTTTGGAGAATGAATTAAGAATAAAATCAAGGCTGGAGAGATGATTCAGCAGTTAAGTGCATACTGCTCTAGCAGAAGACCAGAGTTCTTCTCCTAGCATTCAAGAAAGGTGGCTCACAACTGCCCTAACTTCAGCTCCAGGGGAGCTGATGCCTTAGGCTTTTGCTGCTATGCACACTCATATACACAGATCTATAATTAAAAATCAAACTCTTTTTAAAAAATAAGCAAGCCAGGCAGTGGTGGTGCACACCTTTAACCCCAGCACTCGTGAGGCAGATGCAGGCTGATCTCTGTGAGTTCAAGACCAGACTGGTCTACAGAGTAAGTTTCCAGACAGCCAGTACTGCACAGAGAAGTCTTGCCTCAAAATAAGTAAGTAGGTAGGAAGGTATGTAGGTAGGTAGATAGACAAACAGACAGATAGATGGATAGATAGATAAAATAAAAATAAGCCAAAGTAAAATCTTAGGCCTCTGTCCCAAACTACTAACACAATACGGAACACAGAATAAAAGTGTGAGATCTCAACTTACCTCCCACATACCTTCTCAAAAGGCAACTCTATTCAAATGTGCTCTGCATAAATGAATTGCACAGAGAGTGTGCACATAAACTACAACAAACTGAGTCTCATGAGATCTAGGAGAGACAAGGAGAAAAGTGAAGAGAATTTCCAAGATGCAGATAAAAGAAGCCCTGGAAAAACTTTCATGTGAGGGCTGAAGAGATGGCTCAGTGGTTAAGAGCACTGGCTGCTCTTCTAGCGGACCCAGATTTGAGTCCCAGCACCCGTATAGCAGCTCACAACTGTCTGTAATTCCAGTTCCAGGTGATCTGATGCCCTCTTTTGGCATCCACAGGCACCAGGCATATAAAGCAGTACACATATGCGTAGACAAAACACCCATACACATAAAATAATAAAAATCTAATACTTAGGAAATAGCTATGTGAATGCCAATAAGTAACTAAATGGCCCCAGTTTGCCTGGTCAGACCAACCCTTCAGTCTAGACATACAGGGATGGTTGCCTATCCCTACAAAAGCTACATACTGGAAACAAGAGGAATGATAGCCTGAGGTCAAAACCTTCAAAAGAGGAAGAGGAGGAGGAGATCAATATGGTAGCTATATCCAAAGAAATTTACAGCTGTTGGGAATACTGGGCTTCAGCTCTTCTCCACAACCTATTTTTATTCCCTATATTTGATATAATATTTTTAAGTAGGAAAACATCAGATAATTACAAGAGTCAAAACCATAACCAAGGCTATATTTACAAGTGTCACTGGTCCCTTCCCTATTTCACCATATCACTCCAACTCTTCATTCCAACCCATCCCCTCTCAAGCAGCCTTCCGTAATGTTTTTCTTTTCCTTGCACTTCTTTGTGCATAAATAATACACCCATCTATTTTACTTTCCCTTCATTCTTAGAGACACACTAACCAAAATGCCTATCACAGATAATATTCTGCACTTTGCTTTTAAAAGCCATCTACTTGAGCCGGGCAGTGGTGGTGCAAGCCTTTAATCCCAGCACTCGGGAGGCAGAGCCAGGCGGATCTCAGTGAGTTAGAGGCCAGTCTAGTCTACAAAGCAAGTTCCAGGACAGCCAGGACTGTTATACAGAGAAACTCTGTCTCAAAAAACCAAAAACCAAACAACAAAAACAAATTAGGATAAGAATTTGTACTGTATCAAGCTGATGAAAGAAAACGCTGGCCATACTTTCAGAAGGGGAGGCTAAAATCTTTTTAGATTATGGATTAGTCTATAGGAAAATGTCTGCCGTAAATCAAACAGTGAAGGGGAAGATGAATAGGTATCTCACTTACACAACTTAAGTAAAACATAGCTCTCTGAACAGATGAAGATAGGTTTCTTCTGTATCCCAGAATCTAATCAATATTTATATGTATAATTCAGCTATCATTTGGCTTAAAAGGGCTTATTGGGAAATGTTATCATTTTTACTATTTTCTACAGAGAAAATATTTTACTGCTTAAAATAACCCTGGACTTTTGAATTATAAACTGTTTTTATGTTCAAGCTATCTGTATATTATTTCTCCTGCAGTTGTACATAAAATGTTTTTACATTAAAAAAAGGACAAATACTATAGAATTGTATTACATGAAATATATAGAATATACAAATTTATAGAGACAGAAAGACTAGATGTTATCTCAAGATGGAGAAGAAAGGAAGATAGACCAATGATTTCCTAAGTACAGAATCTCTGTTTTGTGTGATGGAAAAGTCCCACAAATAGACAGTAGTATCAGGACATAATATCATGAATGTAATAGATCAATACAATTAATGTAATTAATGAATATCATAAATATAATTATTGAATGGATACTGAGAATGTAATCAATGAATAATACCACAAATGTAATTAATATCATGAGTGTAATTAATAAATATATCATAAGTATAATTAAATAAATAAACAAAAAACAACTATCTACTCTAGGAATCACATTATGATTTCATCGGCAGTGCCTAACTTTCTTCTCAGTTGCATAATATTCCACGATGTGACCGATCACATTTATGTAACCACTCCCCATTTAGATGACCATTAGTGTTTTGCAAACAGAAACACTATTGCTCTTATCCAGCTTAGTAAGTAAGAGCACCTGTGTGAGCATAGGAATCCAAGTTCAAACCCCATATATGCACCTGTAACCCAGGCACTGGGAGAGGGGACAGAGAATGGACTGCTGGAGCTTGCTGGCCTCCAGCCTATTTCCCAGCTTAGTGAGAGACCCTGCCTCAAGGGTTAAGCAGAGAATAAGAGGCCATCCAACTTCTTCCTGATAGTCACGGTCTGAATACAATCTCAGTCAAACTCTGTTATGGCACAATACAACTCAAAGAGTATATGAGTTTTTCTACAAACAAAAAACAAAAGATCAATCAATTTTTCAATTGAGAACACAAGCCTGGCGATGGTGGCACATGCCTTTAATCCCAGCACTCGGGAGGCAGAGCCAGGCGGATCTCTGTGAGTTCGAGGCTATCCTGGTCTAGAGTGAGATCCAGGACAGGCACCAAAACTACACAGAGAAACCTTGTCTCTAAAAACCACAAAAAAAAAAAAAAAAAAAAAAAAAAAAAGAAAAGAAAACACTTGCTATTTTCTTCTCTAAACTAGGTCTCACTTTTACTAGGTGACACAGAGCAAGATTGTGTGTGAATGTGACATCATGCAGATGGCAGAGCCCAAGGGGGAAGCTTATAGTGGAGGTTAGAACTTGACAGGGAACAGAAGGGTGCCCACCAGGCTTAGGAGAACAAGAGGGCTAAAGTGGGCACTGAAAGATAGTGTAGCAGGAATAGGAATAGGTATGGAAGGTGGAGGGTGGACTAAACAATAAACACACTAATGTTTTGTTCGTTTCCTTTAGTTCATGTACGTGTATATGCACATAAGTGGATACCAGAGTTGCTTTCCACTGTTTTAATTTCCTTCTCCCTCCCCTCAGCCAACCCTGATCCCAAGAAGTCTGTGTGTATACACATGTGCATGCCATGAAACACGTAGAAATCCTAAGACATTTGGAGGTTTTGGAAGTTATTTCTCTCATTCTGCCTTGATGTGGGTTCCAGGGATCGATCTCAGGTCATCCATCAGGTTTGTGTACCCTGCAAGTGCTTTTACACCCCACTAAGCCATCTTACTGGCACTTTTTTTTTTTTTTTTTTGAGACAAGACAGGGTCTCTCACCAAATCTGGAGCTCATCATTTGGTTAGGCTGGCTAGGTGGTCAGCAAACTCCAAGGACTTACCAGTTCCAGCCTCCTAGTGCTGGAATTACAAGTAGACATTGCCAAACCCAGCTTTTTATGTGAGTTAAGTTCCTTAATTTTTTTTATTCCTACCATAACATTACCTATTTGCAGATAATGTACCAAATATAATGAAAGGAAAAAAGACAACGCTGCAACAGGTTTTTTAAACCCCTTAGGAATGTATAGATAATTGGTATTACACTGCATTAATCAATTGCTGCTTTGTTTTTGTTTTTTTTTTTTGCAAGCTATGACTATGACAGTTTTCAAATAGAAAAAGGCTTGGCCACATGTATTGCCACATGCCTTGAATCACATCAGTGTTATTTTCTAGAAACCAGATAGATCTTGGCTTGGCATGAGTTCATGCCTGCCAATTATCGTTTAGAAAGAATTTCAAAGGCACTATGCAGAAGGGTGTTGGATGGCCTGCCTGGAAGAGACAGCTGGGAAGGCAGAAAGACTCAGGTAGCCAGGGTCTGTAGGACAGGACACCACAAAAGAGAGAGCTGCAGAGAGCTACAGAGGAAAGCTCTCCAATGTGTTACTGTCTAGCCCACAAGTGTAGTGAAACTACCCAAGATTACACGTAAGCCAAAAGAATGACAGAACAGTGTCTGGTCCTTACTCAGGACCTCACACAGTGGCTATTCCTATTACACAGACTAGAAATGTCAAAAACAGCCTCAAGATTAAAAAAAATGACCTATTCTAGACAGGAAAGAGAATCTTGACCTTAACAGACTATCAAGTGCACACTGTTTCTTAGCTGAAGATTCTTACAAACAAAACTCACAATAATTTCCATGTAACTTAACCAAACCACTAACAAATCTTTAAATTTTTATTTTTAAAGATTTTTTAAAATTTTTATGAGTGTTTTGCTTGCATGTACGGCTGCTGTGTGCCAGCCTGGTGCCTGTGAGTTCCAGGAAAGCCAGGGCTGTTAACACATAGAAATCCTGACTAGGAAACAAACAAACAACAACAAGATACCTGACAGAATAAACCACCACACAAAACTAGTCAGAAAGAGAATGAAGAAAATAACAAGGCACCAGTAAGTGTACAAGAAGGCACGCTCAATGTGGATGAACAAAAAGGTAAGGATGGATGGAGTTAAGTTTCTTTAGGAAGCAAGGTAAGCAAAGCACTCAGGAAGATGCCGTCACAGGCATGTTCAGCTCTGGTCTTTTTCTGTTTCTGTTTTTGTTTTTCGAGACAGGGTTTCTCTGTGTAGCTCTGGCTGTCCTGGAATTCACTCTGTAGACCAGGCTGGCCTTGAACTCACAGAGATCCGCCTGCCTCTGCCTCCCGAGTGCTGGGATTAAAGGTGTGCACCACCACTGCCTGGCTCAGCTCTAGTCTTTAAGCTAACAAATATATAAACCAAAGACCAGACAAAACCACAGAAACAGAAATCAGACTGATGTTTGTCAAAAACTGCTGGAAAGAATAGAATGGAGGGAAAAAATAACTTGGAAACTACAAAAGAGGTGGTTAATAACATCAATGTACTAACTGCCATTCAATTGTTGGAACTTTAAAATAATGGTTGTTATAATTTCACATTGATTTTTTGAATATATTAAAAATAGTTTTATTTTCAATTAAATGTGTGTTTGTACATGTGAGTACAGTGTCCATGGAGGCAAGAGGGTGTCAGGTCCCTTGGAGCTCTACTTATAGGCAATGAGTATTTAGGGACCTAACTCAGGTCCTCTATAATAATAGAATGCATTCTTTTGTTTTGTTTTGTTTTGTTTTTCGAGACAGGGTTTCTCTGTGTAGCTTTGCGCCTTTCCTGGAACTCACTCTGTAGCCCAGGCTGGCCTCGAACTCACAGAGATCCGCCTGGCTCTGCCTCCCGAGTGCTGGGATTAAAGGTGTGCGCCACCACAGCCCGGCCAGAATGCATTCTTAACCATCTCTTTAGTTCCAACCTCTACCTACCTATCCGCCTACCCATACTCTTATTTATTTTAAGAAACAAAAATCATTCATACACCACCACAAATACATTTATTCTGATGTTAAGACAGGGTGGGTCTCACTATGTATACCAGGTTGGCCTGGAACTCACTATGTAGTCCAGCATAATTTCAGCCTCCAAAGAGTTGGAATTACAGGGTGCACCTTCACATTCAGCCTATAAGTGAATTATGTAAGTATTATTATAAGTAAGAAACCTGATATAAAGTATAGCATTAGTAAATTTAAAGAACAGTTGAGAGCCAGTGAGACAGCTCAGTGAGTAGAGGCACTGGCCAAACAAGCCTGATGACCTGAGTTTAATTCCCATACAGTGAAGACCTGACTCCTTCAAGTTGTCCTCTGATGCCTACAAGCACGCTGTGATACACTGAAATGGCTAATAATAAAATAATAAATTTTAAAAAGCTTTGTTTATTATAAGACTACAGACAAAAGGATATATAACTAGTAAATTATGGATAGAAATGACTCATAGACAAAATCTCTTAAATAAGGAGACAACTGAATACAGTGCTGCATTCAATACTGTGTCCTTAACAGAAAAACAACAATAGCAGAAAAACTGAACTGCATAAAACAGAGTTAGCAGCGCTGTACTGTGGTGATATGTTGTGTACCCTAATAAAATCTGCCTGAAGATCAGAGAACAGAACAAGCTACTAGATTAAACATAGATGCCAGGCAGTGGTGGCACACACCTTTAATCCCAGTATTTGGGAAGCACACATGCCATTAATCCCAGCACTAAGAAGGAAGTGATGGCTGGGCAGAGAAAGGTATATAAAGCGTGAGAAGACAAGAACTAAAGGCTTTTCGGCTGAGGGCACAGAGACTTTCAGTCAGAGAATTCATGGAGACCTTTGCAGCTGGAGCCTTTTCAGGCTGAGGAATCCTAGAGGTAAGAGGTGGCTGTGGCTTTTTCCTTTGTCTTTCTGATTTTCATGATCTTTCAGCATTTACCCCAATATCTGGCTCCGGGTTTTTTTGTTTTTTTTTGTTTGTTTGTTTTTTTCAAGACAGGGTTTCTCTCTGCCTCCTAGGTGCTGGGATTAAAGGCGTGTGACACCAATGCCTGGTGGCTCCGGGTTTTTTATTAAAAGATCTTCTTAATATTCGTACTACACTGTACCACTGTGAATTTCTTAGTTTTAAATGTACTACAATTAAGTAAGAGAGAAGTGCCAACACCGTGAGAAGACACTGGTCAACAAATTGGACATCATCAATAGATATCCTGGTATTGCGGGATATCTGATCACACTGTGTGAAGATGTGTCTTTGTCCTTCCTTGCCTGCCTAAGGCAACTTCTGACTTGTTTAATAAAGAGTTAACAGCTAATAGCTAGGCAGGAGAGGATAGGCAGAACTTTTGGGGAGAGAAAGGAACTTAGGGGAAGAATCTGAGGCGGGGATTTCACCAGCTAGACTGGGATCGAGTTGGGCGACTCAGAGCAAGTCAGACATACAATACTGAGGAGAGGTAACAAGTCACATGGCAGAATGTACATGAATATAAATGGGTTAATTTAAGTTTTAAGAGATAGTTGGGAACAAGCCTAACCTAAGGCCAAGCTTTCATAATTAATAAAAAGTCTCCATGTCATTATTCAGGGGCAGGCAGTCCAAAGAAAGTCCAACTACATCCTGGGATACATGCGGTCTTTGGGCCACATTTATACTGGGGAGAGCTATGTAGAAAATACATAGGAATATTGCTTATCTTTCCGATTCCCCCAAAGAAATAAAACTTTTTTTTTTTTAAAGTTAAATGGAGGACTAGAGAGCTGGCTCAGTAGGTAAATACTTGCTTTTATAGACATGAGTACCTAAGTGTGGATCCCCAGCACCCATGTGAAAACGAAACAAACAAAAAGCAGGCCCAAACCCCATGGCTGGGGAGGCAGAGACAGGTGGATACCTGGAGCTCACTAACCAACAGGCCTACCTGAATCAGTGAGTTCCAGACTGCGGTAGAGACCTTGTCTCAAAAACTAAGGTAGAGAGCCATTGCAGAGGATACTGACCTCTGGCTCCACAAGCAGACACAGATGCTTTGCACCTTTTTGCATATGTGCACACACACAGAAACATAAGCTCATATACATCATACATACACCAAAGTTAAATGTATGCCTACCATACAACCTGGCCATTTAACACCACTTTGTTCTAGGAAAAACAAAAGTACTTCCACATAAAGACTTGTACAGAGATAGTCATAAAAATCGTATTTGTAATAGTTCAAAGCTGGAAAACCCAAATGTTCTTTCATGGGTGAGTGGATCAATACCTATCAAGTCATTATATAGGAACTAATATATCCAACAGCAATCTCACAATCGGCACACTGAGCAAAGAAAAAAAAAAAAAGCACACACACTGAAAAAAAGTATGTTTATGTGAACTATAGAAAAAACTTCCACAGTGACAGGGAACAATTCAATAGTCACATGGAAATGGAGGTAAAGAGTAGAACAGACTGTGAAGGAACAAAAGAAAAAGGTCTGGGGTGATAAAAATGTGAGCTGTTGGCTAAATGGCAATTACAATAGGAATGGGGGTAACACACTACTATTATTTGACGTTGATTATACTACTTGATGTCCTAAATTGTTTTGTTTTGCTGAGACAGGGTCTTGCTAAATAACCCTAGCTGGCCTAGAACTTATATGTAACAGGCTGGCCTGAATAGCAACCCTTCTGCTTTAGCCTTCTGAGTGTTGGGATTATAGGTGTGTATGTGCTACCATACCTATTCCTTACATTTTGATAATAAATAAAATGAGAGGACTAGGAGTGTGGCTAAGTAGTAAGTTTCGTTTGACCCTGGTTCAACTCCTACACCCTTAAGTTAGAATTAAAGGCATGCAAAACATCTGCAGTGGCTATTCTTGGTGATCAACTTGACATCTTGGGAAGAGGGAACCTCAATTGAGGAGTTGCCTCCATCAGATTGACCTGTAAGTATTTCGTCTGTGGGGAATGTTTTTGACTGTAAATTGATATATGAGGGCTTAGCCCATTGTAGGTAGCACATTCCTAGGGGGCAGGCCAAGCTATGACCATATCCATCATGCTCAATTACAGTTGGTGGTCTCATAAATGTGTATTAATTTCTAAGTATTTGTCATTGTTGCAATAGTTTGGATCTGAAGAGAATGGTCCCCATAGGCTCATAGATTTGAATTCTTGGGTCACCAGGGAAGTGGCACTACTTGACAGGATTAGGAGGAGTAGCCTTGTTAGAGAGGAAGTGTGCCACTGGAGGTGGGCTTTAAGGTTTTCAAAAGCACAAGCCAGGCCCAGTGGCTCTCTCTTCCTGCTGCCTGTGGATCCAGATATAGCTCTCAGTTACTTCTCCAGCACCAGGCCTACCGGGCTACCATGATCCCTGCAATGATGATAAGGGACTAAACCTCTGGAAGTGTAAGTAAGCAAGCCCCAATTAAATGCTTTCTTTTATAAGAATTGCTGTGGTCACAATGTCTCTTCAAACCAGTAGAACACTGATCAAAACAGGCCCATATGCTAAAGTCCTCAGCTTGGATCTAGTGAACAGTGAAGGGTGGGGCCAAATAAGAAGTCTTCTAGTCATGGGATGGATTGGTGCCCTGTAGGGGACAGGAAGACTCTTACTACTTCAATGTTTGGGTAGGAAGTAGACTGCCTTTCATGCCACCGTGTGCCTTGCCACCTGACCACGGTCCCAAGAGCAACAGGATAACTGATTATGGACAGAAACCTCCAAACTTGTCAACAAACACTTTTTAGTTAATTATCTCAGAGCATTTGTTTTGCTGGGTGGGGGAGTCCCCTCCTGTATCCCAGACTAGCCTTGGACTCAATATGTGACTAAGATGCTCTTGAACTTCTGATCCTGCTGTAACCATACCCCCACCAAGTACTGTAATTGCAGGCATGTACTACAATGTTTGACTGGTTTATGTGGTGCTAGGAATTAAAAGCAGGACTTCATATATGCAAGACAAGCATTCTACCAACTCAACTACACCAGCCTTCAGACTTGGTGTTGCTTTGGGTTTTTTGTGTGTTTTTGTTTTTTGAGACAGGGTTTTTCTGTGTAGCTTTGTGCCTTTCCTGGAACTTGATTTGTAGACCAGGCTGGCCTCAAACTCACAGAGATCCGCCTACCTCTGCTTCTTTTTTTTTTTTTTTTTTCCTTCAGTAACAAAAAACCTAACACATTTCTAGAAAATAAGAATAATAGTGTGTGGTGCTAGGGGTCAAACTTAGGACCTCATATACATTTAAAAAGTGCTCTATCACTGAGCCACAACATCAGCCCTCACCTTAGTGCAACCACATGGTGGCTCACAACCATCTATAATGAGATCTGATGCCCTCTTCTAGCCTGCAGGCAAAACATGCAGGCAGAATACTGTATACATAATAAATTAACAAATCTTTTTTTTTAAAAAAAAGAGAAACCAACCAACTAGCCAAACAAACAAAAAAACCAGGATACCCTGTAATATTACCCATTTTCCAGGTTTCTTTTGTAAATCAATGAATATATGTGATATATTATAAGAATGGTTATGTCAATTTTCCACTCTGTAATATGACTCTGCAATTCCTCTCAGTAAGAGAAATATTTTGCTGCTTCTGGGAGATGATGTGACCAACAGACTGATGCAGGGCTGCTCAACCTTAATAATCTTGTTTTTGGACCAGATAACTAATTCCTGTGGCAGAGGCACTGCATACTACAGGATGCTCCAGTACTGCTGGCCTATCCCCACTCCACAGCAAAGATCTCTCTCTCTCCACTTTCCACCTCCATGGCGAGAACTAAAGTTATCAGACTGCTAAATACGGGGAACCAGAACAGTCCTTGGCTGTAACTATGCTGTGTGACACAGAGGCTTAAGAAGCACTTACACACTGGGGCTTGCCCTTTAGTTGCTACTTACTGGGAACCTTTTGTGACTCATGTGGCAGTCTTCCAGTAGCTCCAGCTAACAGAATACCAGGGAAGAGGGCCATTCTAGACTACCTGGTGTATCTGTTTCATTTTGCTGCATGACACATTATCACAGACTCAGTGACCTAAACAACATACATTTATTACCTCAGTTTTCTAGGGGGTGAGAAATTTAGGCACAAGCATGGCTAGACATCCTGCTGAGGGGCTCCCAGAGTTTGAATCAGGGTGTCAGTTGGGCTCATTTCCTTTCTGAAACTTAAGGTCTCTTGCAAATGCCTATGCTTACTGTAGAAAACTCTTTCTATTAGAGGACTAAGGTCACTCCCAGGGCTGTCAGCATGGACTTGGCATTCTGCTCCCAGTGTTAACTAGAGTTCTTGCCACTTGGCCTCGCACATGCCAACATGCATCTTTAGCAGACTTGTTCTTATCATCCATCTCTGAACACGAAACCCACATCTAACTGACTCAGGCCTACCTACCCAGAATAACATCTTGGGGTTAAAATCAACAGAATCTAAAAAAATCTCTCCACCTTTGCTTACCCTACTGCTGAGAACAAATTACAACTGCCACTCCCACACAGGTGATTATACAGGGACAAGATTATCAGAGATCATCCGGGAGATCTTTCTGACACATCTAGCCTCCAGCTAATCTAAGTCTGTGCTGATAAGGAAGCAGACTAGCAACCAAAGAACTGTAAGTAAAATAACAGGTTGTTCTAAGGCATCAAGTTGTGGGATGGCTTGCTGCATACCTAATATTAAGAGTGAAGTGTGGTGGCTTGTGCCCACAGTCCCATCACTGGAGAAGCTGAGGCAGGAAGATCTTTAGTCCTATATACTAATTTGGGATACATAGCTAAAACTGCCTCAACACACACACATACACCAAAACAAATATTCCCTCCCAAAAAAAGACTAGGGGATAGAGGACTGGGAAGCTAATAGCAAAGACACAAAAACTTCTACCATATATATACAGAATCAAAAGAGTCAATTATCAGGCTAGGTATTCTCTGACAATGCAACAGCAATTCCAAACTCAAAGGCACAGACAGCACATTTTAAATCTACAGATGAAATATGAAGCTTCAATCAGCAGATGTACTTTTTCAAAGACTATGTTAATCCTACAGCCAACATTCTCAAGTCATTTTTCCTTTTACAAGATATTTCACAAAGTTAGGCATACTAACAGACTTTATTATGTAGTTTTAGCCAGACTTAAAAACACAAGCATAAAGGCAATTTGGTTTTACCACTGAGAAGGCAAATGCAAGGAACACTAAGGAAACAGCAGAGCTGACAATTTTAAACTGAGTGTAAAATTCTTCATCAAACACACTGCAAAAAATACAATACAATTTTAGGGCTGGGACTTAGCATGCTAAACCCTAGGTTTACTTATCAGCACCACATAAACTAGCCAGGGTAGCACATGCCTATAATCCCAGTACTCTAGATGAAAGGCTGATGAAATCTGAAGCTCAAGATCATTCTCAATTATGTAGTGACTTAAAGGCCACCTGGGATACAGAGATCCCACCCACCTATCCCACCCTTGCTGAAGAAAAAGAAAAGGTAGGGGGAGAAGAGGAAATACTACAATTTTAACTGTATTTCAGTGTTCAACACTGAATCCATTAAACAGAGACAGGTTAACAAAAAACAACCCCTCCACACCACCCAAACTGAACTTCTAGTGTTTTTAAACTGGGGATTTGGAGAGAGCTCAGTAAGTAAAGGAATTGAATTCTCTCACAAGGACACATTTAAAAAAAAAAAGGGGGGGGGGATTCCAGGACACACCTTTTAAACTCAGCAGAGGCAGGTAGATCTCTGTGCCAGCCTGATCTACATGGAGAGTACCAGAACAGCAAAGGCTACATAGTGAGACCTTGTCTCAAAATGAAACGAACAATCAACCTAGGCAAGGTGGCATGCATTTGAAACCTCAGTTCTGGGGAGGTAAAGAGAGGGAGAGCCCTAGGACTCACTGCCAGCTAGGCTAGTTCCACTTGATAAGCTCCAGGCCTGGGATGGGGTTAGGGGGATGAGGCACCCAAAGAAAGATACCCAAATTTTTCTGTGGCCTCCACAGACACACAAGTGAACCTGCACACTTTTAGGCAAACACACAACATAGAATGTGGATGGGTTAACAGATTTAACACTACTAGTTAGAACATCCCAAAATAGAAGAAAATATTTAAAACAAAATTAGTAAACCAAGGAGTTGGGGACAATTTCAAGCAGTCAATATATATGCAATTAAGTCTTCAAATAGAGCAGGAGTGGAGATACAGAAGAAATTAACTAAAAAATTAATGACTGAATATTTATCAAGTGTGATCCAAGGAGGTAACAAAATCTAGCACAAGAAACTGGAAGCAAACTACACTAAGCTGCACCACAATCAGACTGTAAAAATGCAGTTTAAGGAAATCTTGTGGGGTGGATGAGATAGCTGAGCCTCCATAAAAAGGCATCTGCCATCATGCGTAACAGCCTAAGCTCCATCCTGGAACTCACATGATGGAGAAAACCAAACCCAAGCTGTCTCTAACCTACACATATGCAAAGTGATATGCAAGTGTCAACCACACATACACTTTCAAATTTTATTATTTTATGTGTATGAGTGTTTTATCTGCATGTATGTCTGTGTACTATATGTATACCTGGTGCCAGCAACTGGGAGGTACAGGCAGAAGGACCAGAAATTCAAGGTCATCTTCAGTTACAAAGCAAGTTCCAGGCCAGCTTCGGTTACATGAGAGCCTATCTCATAAATAAATAAACGAGCAAATAAATTAAACAGATATTGATAGATAGGTAGGTAAATGGCTCACTCCAAGCTCAGATGGCTCTACTAGTGAATTCTATCAAATATCAAACACTGAAGGAGGAAATACTTTTCAATTCTTCAATAATAATAGTATGGTATCATTACCCTTATCTGAAAAATCAGACAAATATACCACAAGATCTATAGACCAATATATCTCGTAAGATGGACACAGAAATTGTTCAGATTTTGGCAACTCATATCCGACAATATAAAAAAAGGGAAATAGATCATGATCTAGTGAGTTCAATTCTGGTAACAGCTTTGCTAACTGTTAGCTGTAATAATCTCCACTTTATAGATAAAGATTCAGAGACAAGTAATTTATGTAAAGAGTCATTCTGTCAGTTTTCTTCCTTTCTTTTCTTTTTTTCTTCCCAAGATTGGGTTTGTGTAGCCTTGGCTGTCCTGAAACTCAGAGATCCACCTGCTTCGGCCTCCCGGCTGGGATTACAGGCGTGCACCACCACCATCTGGCCATTCTGTCAATTTCTGACTAAACCAAGTTTCTAGAGCCACTATACACGTAACTTCACAATAGTCCCATTTAAAAACAGAACCAAACAGCAAATATACTTCTGGTTCTCCTCCTAGTTGTGCCTAAAAAAAATTATCCATGCACACCTGACAAAAAACACACAAATACACAGACACACAAAGGACAGTCACTGGCTCAATAAGGGTGCTGGCTACCAAGGCTGAGGACCCGAGTTCAACTCCTGGGACCCACAGGATGGAAGGAAAGAACTGATTTCCATAAATTTTCCTGATTACCATATATGGTACATAACCAATTAAGTAAACATAAAACTTTTTAAAAAGTCATGAACAGTATAGTTTGTGAAATTTTCACCAAAAATTTACAGTGAAAGTGGGCACAGTAATCTTAGTATTCAGAAGGCTGAAACAGAGGGACCATGAGTTAAGATCAGTCTTAGCAAAACCTGAAAAAAAAAATAAAGGGGAGGTGGGTTTAATACAATGGTACCTTAGTTTGAACAAAGCAGACAGGCACATATAAAAGAAAAATTAGAAACAGATTTTGATCTGGAATTTATCACTCCGATACTGTCATGGGAACACTAGAAAGTCAGGATTTGCTACATACCATAGTTTAGAATTTAAGGTTCCCTCTAACTGCAGTGTTAAAGGGTTGGTCCCTAATGTTGGTGCTACTGGGAGGGAAACAAAAACAGGTTCTAGTAAGAGGTCTGAGACGACTGTAGGCATGTCCTGGAAAGAGACTATGGAAGCCACATTGTATTTCTTTTGCATCTAGGACATGAGCTAAGTGGTTTTGCCCTGTCAAAATGCAAAGATGTGCTTCATCATAGGCCCACAGAATGGGGCTAACCAGTGCTGGTTGATCCAGTACAGAGTTTATACCACCACACCCATCTCCCGTGATCACTGTTTGTGCACATGCCATTATTGTCTTCTCAATAAATTCCTGATTTCTCATATATGTAAGCATCTGCTAAGTCATAAGCATTTTGTCTTTGTCAATTGATTCCTTTGAGTATTTTACGATAGTGACGGAAACCTGACAGACTCACATGAGAAAGTGACACCACTGACATAGCAGCTGCTACACAATCTCCATGACACGCAACTTAATATAACTCAGAAACTTTCCTGCTTCAATGAGTCACTCCAGTTTTACAAGACATCAACAAATGTCCAACGGTTCATTCACTGAATATAGCAGACAGGTCCAACATAAAAGCTTCCCATACCCAAAATACATACATAGGGGCAGGCCCGAAAGCAAAGCAATGGAGCTACTCAAAGATCTACTAAAACCAGACAGAGGATTCTGGAGGCTGGAGAGACAGTTCAGCAGTTAAGAGCACTGGTTGGACTTCCAGAGGACCAGACCAGGTTTGATTCACAGCACCCACATTGTGGCTCACAATGGTCTACAACTCCAGTCTGAAGAGGTCCAAAGCTTTTTTCTGGCCTCCAAGGGCATCAAGCACACCATCAAGCACACACGTACAGACATACACATACATACTAGCAAAACACACATAACACTAAGTTTCTAAAAAGTAATATGATGAAGTATATGAAGCCAACAACCAACCAACCAACCAACCCCCACAACTACACAGAAAAAAAAAAATGAATGCCAATCTACAGCCCACAAAAAAGTTGTTTGCTGTCTGTTAAAAGTGAGTTCAAGTGAAACAGTACTGGGGCCTACCTTTAATGCCAGCACTTGGGAGGGAGATGCAGGCAGATCTCTGAGTTTGAGGCCAGCCTGGTCTACAGCCAGGGACACACAGAAAAAACTGTCTCAAAAAAACAAAAACAAACAAACAAAAAAAAAAAAACACCCAAAAAACCCAAAAGACAAAAACAAAAAAGGTTCAAAAAACCAAACTTTCATTTCAAAAGTATGGATTACAAAGTTACCAAGTGGTTCAGGAAGATCACAGAAGAGATGAGCTGAAAGGCAGGTGGAACATGAGCAAACCTGACAGGCTCATTTGAAACTTAAACCACTCTCTAATGAAAAACTTTCAGTGTCTCAGAAAAACAAATCCCAGGGCTACAGATGCAGTTCAATTGATACATGCTTGCCTAAAATAAAATGTACAATGCCCTGGCTTTGAGCCCCAGCACCAAAAAAAAAAAAAAAAAAAAAAAAAAAAAAACAACAACAACAACAAAAAAAACAATTCTTTAAAAAAATCTCACAGACTGTAACACAAAAGGTAACAGGCTGGGCATGCTGCTGCACTGCCTGTAAATCCCAGCACTTGAGAAGTGGAGGCTCATTCTTGGCTAGACAGTATGTCTGAGACCAGTCTGAGCTATGTAAGACCCTATCTCAAAACACAAAGCCATAATTAAATAAAAAGGCTGGGCCTGGTGACAAAGGTATAGAGGGATCAAGAGTTCAACGTCATCGTGAGTTAGGTGTCAGAATATGGGAGAAGGGGAGAGGGAGATGGAGAGAAGCAGAGAATAGGAAGACAAAGTGAGAAATAGGAGAAAGAAGTGTATTCTGGCTCCTATTTTCAGTATACAGCCTCATGGTGGAAAAGAAACGGCATTTGGGGAGTGCATGCATTTGGCCAGACAAGGGAGCAGAGAAAACACAATGATGATGTTCTACTGCTTTCTCTTTTTTCTTATTCAGTCCAGGGCCCTAGCACAGAGCATGGTGCCACCCACATCACATTCAGGGTCTTGTTCTCTCTTCAGCTAAACTTCTCTAGAAACACATTCAGTACATCCAGGTGTGTTTGCTACACGATTAGTCAAGTTGACAATAAGTATGGAAGAGTGAATGGGAAGGTTTGACATAGTAAAACATGATCCTTAGAAAAAGCTATAATTCAAAGTGTGAGTCTCCCAACTGTAATTTACTCAAACACACACTGCAGCAAACCTCACAGCAGTAAAGACAGAACATGTTTACAGGAATCCTTGAAAGTTGCTATGAGCCAGGCATGGTGGTGCACACCTTTAATCCTAGCACTCAGAGGCAGAGTTTGTGAGTTTGAGACCCACCTGGTTACCTTGGTCTACACAGTGAGTTCCAGGATAGCCAGAGCTATATATACAGTGAGAGCCTGTCTTGAAAAAAAAGGTGCTATAAATAACAACAATAGACAACTTTCAAATGAAACAAAGGAGCCCGAAAACAGTAATATCTTTCCATGACAGAAAGTAAGAGTCAACTACAAATCACTACACTCGGCTGTTAAGAGGGCTTGTTGTTGCTCTCTCAGAGGATCTGAGTTGATTCCCAAAACCCTCAAATGGCTCAAAACCATCCTGAACTCCAGATCTCAAGTTCCACTCAATTCTACACCTTCATGGTGCACAAATACACACAGGCAAAACATTTACATAGATAAAATAAATAAATAAATCTAAAACATCTAAGAAACAATAACCAAAATCAGATCACTACACACTGAAGTATCACCAAAGGGAAGAAGTCATCCACTGAGAAATTAATTTGAAACAGGGGTCTTAAGATACACCAAGTAGTCTGCACTGAAAGAAATGTATAAATGATCTTCATAAGTACACAACAAAGTCAACACACAAAGAATAAATGGACTGCAAATAGCAGTGGCAAATCAAGAAATTAGTATCATTTCAACTGAAGTCCTAACTGCAATTTCCCACAAAAGGTGCAGATTAAAGGAAGGGCTGGGTGCATGCTGGTACTCTCACCAAGTTATGACAAGTTTCTCATTTTCTTGTGGCAGTGGGGACCAAACCTATGGTTTGGCTGAGAAATACCCACAGAGAATACTATGGTACAGAGAGACTGAAAATAGCCAAATGTTAAAGGAAAACTTGAACACTGTATGAGTTAGTTTAGTGGTTCATATCACTGTAATAAGGCAGAGTACTAAGGAGCTAACTAAGAATCTATCTTTAAAAAGATGAGAACTGATTCCACAAAGTTGTCATCTGTGTCATGGTGCAAGCACAAGAGAGCACACACGCACACACACACCTTCCTTTCTAATACACAGTTATAATAAATGCAAAAAATAAAAAAAATCTTACTGGGTAATGGAACAAATATAATATTCACCACAGACTTCCTATCAGAAACTATGCAAATTAGAAGACAAGGAATTAATAGTTTTGAACTGCTCAAAAGGAAAACTATCCTGATTAGGGAGATGGCTTGGCAGATAAAAGTGCTTGCCACCAAGCTTGTGAACCTAAGTTCATTCCCTAAGACCCACAGAGTTCAAGGAGAGAACCAACTCCCACAAGTTGTCCACTTACTTTCATGTGCATGCCATGCCATGCCCATGTTCACAAATAAACACACATGACACATCCACATTCACTCACCCACCCACCCCCACACACCTCAATTGATAAAATTTTTAAATAAGTATTTAAAGCAAAAATAGTAATAATGTTCTATGAAGTGTAAGAACTATGTAGAAATATCACAAAATGACTAACACAAAAACCAAAGGGGTAAATGTAAGAATATTATAAGGATGTTGCATTTTACATGAATGACATACTACTTAAGAGGTATTTTTTTGTTTGATAACGTTACAGTTTATAAAATATCAGGCAAGCTCTGACAAATGTAGAACTAACAATGACAAGAGAGCAAATTAACTAGGAAACAGATAAACAGGGTAGATTTAACTCAATCGTAACAATTACTTTAAATGTTCAGGGGCAAGGCTCAGCCGTTAAGAGTACTGGCTTTAAAACCATTTGTAATTTGGAGGTGGGGCTTGAGGGTTGGTAGCGGTGATCCCAATGCCCTCTTCTGTCCTCCAAAGGCACTGCATGTACAATAACACATGCAAAATGGCCATCCACATACAACAAAAATAAAGGTAAAAAAATTCAAGTGTTCAAGAGCTGGAGAGATGGCTCAATGGTTAAGCAAGCTTTCTGCTCTCACAAAGATCTGTGGTTCTGTTCCCAGCACCCATGTTGGGGAGCTCAAAACCACCTCTATCTCCAACTCCAAAGGAATCCAACACCTCTGGCCACCAAAGGCATTGGTACTCTTGTACACAGACACACAAGCATATACACAATTTTAAAACAAATTAAGGTTCTGGAGTGATGGTTCAGTGGTTAAAAGCACTTGCTGCTCTTGGAGTCAACTCAGGTTCAGCTCCCAGCACCCACATGGGAGAGAGTACATTCATCAGCTGCTTTAGAAACCAGCTGGACAACTTAACGGTCACAAGCAAGAACAAAAGTGAATTCTTGGTCTCATTCTTGAAACACACACACCTTGGAGAAGCCAATACACAGATGTACCAAGAGACATGTACTCAGTGCAACAGTTTGCCAAAATCACAACTAAAAACAACCAAATACAACTGTGCAACATATCAACCATGAGTCACACAAGACAGCGTACTCTACAAAGCATGAAGTAGTTCAATTAAATGCTCCAACATAGATGAAGCTCAGAAATAACAAAGAAAAACAGCAAGTCAGGAAAAAACAAAAAGGGTTTCTCTGTGTTAGCCATGGCTGTCCTAGAACTCACTCTGTAGACCAGGCTGACCTCAAACTCAGAGATCCGCCTGCCTCTGCCTCCCGAGTTGCTGAGATTAAATGCATGTGCCACCATCACCCAGCAGAAAAAATATTTTTAAAAGCAAGAAACCCTGAACAACATACTTAGGTTTCATGTATAGGTGAACCTATACATGAAAACAAAAGGAATTTTGTTCGTCAGAGAGCTTGCTTACCTGCCTATCATGCATAATGTCCTGGGTTCAATTCTAATCCCCACATCTATAATCCCATAGTCAGGATGATCAGGAAGTCAAGATCATCCTTGGCTGGACAGCAAGTTCAAGGCCAACCTGAGATATGTGTGACCTGGCCTTGTTATAAATGATAATATGAACAGTTGTAACCTGAATCAGGGAGGGAAAGGAGTGGACTCAGAGGGTTCAATGGGTAGAAGGCTGCTTGGGATGTCTGGTGGGCAAGAGGGGAATCGAGGGTGTGTTTTTCCTCCCAGCTGCTAATTTTTTTTTAAGGACATGAGCTTTGTATATACTTTTTTTTTGATGTTACATATTTTGCAAGAAGAGTAAAAATAACATAGTCTCACAATGAAAGCACAGTGAACTGCTATACATGGTTGTTCCTACCTCCACTCCCAACATTGGACACTAAGGCAGGAGGATATGTGTTCAAAGCCACCCTGAGCTATACTATATTGCAAGACTAGCTGTAAACAAAACACCAGGCCCAGTAGGTCCAACAAACAGGTACTATCATAAAGAATATCTTAAAGATACTACTGCACAAAAATCAAGAAGAGGAAAGCAATACACTTGTCTTTACCCCAAAACTGTACAAGTTTCAAACTAGAGCATCATAGACATCTGTATGTAATTTATACATACAGACACAAAATCTCTAATAAATTATAAATCTAGCCATAGGTACATACAAAGAGAACCATACTGAAGTTACACTAGGAAGGCAGGGGGCCTCCGCACTGGAAAATCTGCTAACAGGACTCTGTATTATCCAATTAAAGAAAACAAATTGTAAATCATTGACTCACAAATATTTCCCAAGTTTCTACTTTTCCCCTAAAGTCTAGAAGGATCTACATTACAAATCCCTCCCTGTGTTGGTCTGAATAAGAACAGTCACTACAGGCTCTTATCTTTGAATGTTGTCACCAGGGAGTCAAACTGTTTGAAAGGATTAGAAGGATTAGGAAGTGTGGCCTTGTTGGAGAAAGTGTGTCACTAAGGGGCAGGCTTTGTGGCTTTTTTTCTTTTTCTTTTGAGACAGGGCTTTATTATTTTGGCTGTCCTGGAACTCACTATGTAGACTACTAGGCTAGCCTCAAACTCACAGTGATCAGCCTGCCTCTGTCTCCTGAGTACTGGGATTAAAGGCCATCATGGGCAACCACACTGAGCCCAAGGCTGTTTCTCTGCCTCTGGATCAGGATGTAAAGCTCAACTACTACTCCAGCACCTGCCACCTCACTCCCCACCATGATGACAATGGACTAAACTTCTGAAACTGTAAGCCAGCCCCCAGGTAAATGTTTTCTCTTGTAAGAGCTGCCTTGGCCACAGTGTCTCTTCATAGTTACAGAACCCCTATGGAAGATTATGTTCTTTCTTTTCTTTCTTTCTTTCCTACTTTCTTTCTTTTTCTATTATCAGCTTGATATAGTATAAATTCTTATCCTAATAGTGAAATGTTTCATTGAGGCTTGCCCAGTAATTGAGTAAAACCAAAACCTATTATAAGCCAGAGTCAGGAGGATTATGTTCTAATTAAAGAAGATAAGCAAGAACTGTAAACAAAATCTATGCATAACATACAGCACATCAGATTATGATGACTACCTAGAAGAAAAATGCAGGCAGGAAGAGGAGATTGGAAGTGTTTGCTAAGGGATATGAGACCAGCACAGTTCAGTTAAAGTGAAGACTTGAAGGGGGTAGTATTTGAGATGAAAAAGCAGAGGCAAAGGCCCGTAGAGGAAGAATGCCAGCATGTTCAAGAATCCCAAAGGAACCCAAGGCATTTAAGGAACAGTAAGCCAGAGGGAGAAGTTAGGAGGCTGATAAAAATAAGGTACCACAAGCCACATTAGGAAAACTGACCTTTACTATGAGTGAAGATAGAAAACTGGACAGGAAGGGTTAGAGAAATGATGTGATCTGACAGCTTTGTGAAATCTCTTCTGTTTGTGTGGTGTGGTAATGCATGCCTGTGATCCTAATATTCAAGAGGTCAAAGCAGGAAGTTCAAGACCAGCTTGTATCCTGGATCAAAACAACAAAATTTCTCCCCTTTAGAGGCAATGCAAAAACAGTATCTTAAGAGTCTGACTCTCAAGTGTTAAGCCTCAAGTAAGAGCCACTGACATTAGCCAGGTGGTGGTGGTGGTGGTGGTGGTGGTGCACGCCTTTAATCTCAGCACTAGTGAGGCAGAGGAAGACAGATCTCAGTGAGTTTGAGGCCAGCCTGGTCTACAGAGCAAGTTCCAAGACAGCCAAGACTGTTACATAGAGAAACCCTGTCTCGAAAAACCAAAACAAGGGAAAAGAAAAAAACAAAAAAATTCTGTGACATCAAAGAGACAGTGCAAGATAAGAGGTATGGGCTATAATTCGTTAGTTAAGACTTTTGTATTATGAAATACATATTATATCTTTCTGATATAAATACTGACTTATGAAACCAAAAATCTACGTATCTACACACCAGAAAAACGCCATAAACTAATTTCCCAGACCTGAGAATGCTTTATTTTCCCAGACCTAAGAATGCTTAGTGTTGGGATTCTGCCTGCATGCACGCAGTTCAGGAGCTAGGCAAGGGGTCTTGCGTCTTACGGCATCAGTGTGCACTGGTGATTGCTACATGGTGTGGTCACATAATCAGCGTATTGGAGGGGTAGTTCCCTAAGCCCACCTGTGGGAACCCTTAAAAAGCCAGACACAGACCACTCCCCCATCCCTTCTCTGTTCTCCCCTCCACCTCTCTGCTCTGTGCACGTGTGTCTCCCCCAGGTCTGGTTCTTCTGCCCCCACTCCTCCTAATAAAGCTCTGATATTGGGTTTTGTCATGGCTCATGACCTTTCCAAGTGGTAACCAGCGCCACTTATCATTCTTAACACTTAGACCCAATAGCAAAGGAGAGAGGAAAACAAAAAGAAACCACCCATAAGAATGTACATAATCACAGGAAAGATTCTAAAAGCTTTGTCAGAAAATAAAAGGGAAGGGAAAGGAAGAGCATATGAAAGATTAGGAATCAAAGTCATTAACATTTCAAAAGCAAGAATGAATATGACATTTTTTTTTTGAGGTTTAAAAAAGGATACATGTAGTGGATATTCCTGCTACAGTTTCCCCACTTAAAATTTCTATCCCGAACCAATTCATTTTGAGAACTGTTATCGTATCATTGGGCTTGGTGTTGAACATTTACATTTCCAGCACTTGAGAGGCTAAGGCAGAAAGAAGGATCAAGATTGAGGCCAGCCTGGGTTACATAGTGAGTTCCAGGCCACCTTGGGCTGCACAGTGAGACCATGTCTCAAAAAACAAACAGTCCTACTACTGTAACAGGTTTCTTTTTCATTCTTTCTTCCTGTGGTTCTGGAAATCACTCTGGATTTTGTGTTAGTCAAGTTCTCTACCAATGAGCTACATCCCCCAAACCAAAAGCAAGGTAAAAACAATCTCCATCATATATTTTTCTACTACGTTTACCGAACAAACATTTTTCCTTTTGAGAAAGGATCTCATATACCCAGGATAGCCTCCAACTCCCTATGTAACCAACTATAGCCTTGAACTCCTGATCTTCCCTCTTCCCATTTCCTGAGTGCTAGAATCACAAGTGTGTCTGTCCCACCACATCCAGCTCTCAATAGACATTTATTAAACTTTTACTGTAACAACTACTTGAGATATAGCCAAAAGCAAACTATAATAGCATCTCTGTCCCTGAGGCACAATCAGGAGAGATTTATAAGGCACTCAAACTCTATACACAACATAAACTATATACTTGTAAGTGGTAAGTTTAGATCAGGAAACTGTAGCGATGACTCAGAGATTAAAACCACTTGTTGCTCTTGCAGAGGACCAGAGTTAATTCCAAGCACCAACATGGTGTTTCACATCTATTCATAACTCCAGTTCCAGAGAATGTGATGCCATCCTTCTGATTTCTGAGGGGACCAAGCATGCATGTGGAGCACACAAATACACTTGAGATAAAATATTTACACAAAAAAATAAAATGGGGGGGAAAAAAACACAAAAAAACAACTACTTTTTAAGAACAGTAGCTTAGACTCTAGAAGAAAATCCAATTATGGGCCAAAAATGTTCTATTCTTAAACTGTCAGTTTAACATTAAATTGTCAGTACTTAAACTACATAGCCAGGCTGGGCGGTGGTGGTGCACACCTTTAATCCCAACACTCGGAGGCAGAGGCAGGCGGATCTCCAAGTTCAAGGCCAGCTTGGTCTACAGAGTAAGTTCCAGGACAACCAAGGCTACACAGAGAAACCCTGTCCCCCCAAAAAACAAAAACAAAACAAAACTACATAGCCAGGCAAAATGAAGAGTTTGAAATGGAAAAGCCTAAAACTAGAAGTTTGAGAGATCCAAAGAACTGAAAGAAAACCAGGGTTTGTTGAGTGGGGTTAGACCTTTAATCAATGCCATGGGAACCACTGACAAGTTCAAACAAAAACATGTCATGATCACAAGTTGTTTTAGGAAAAGAACATCACTTTTACTATCATGTGAATTAAAAAGGGGCAAAGCAATTGTTTATCAAGTGGCAAAGTGAAAGCAGTAGCCTAGACAGGAGCTATTTTAGTATTTAGCACACAACGATAACAGATTACAATAATGAGTCTTGGGCATGAAGACCTCCCCCTGCCCAAAAAAAATAATTCTTTTTGTTTTTGGTGGGTTTTTGTGTTGTTCTTATTTGTTTGGTTTGTTGTTTTTGAGACAGAGTCTCACTATGTAGCTCGGGCAGGCTTAAAACTCACTATGCAACCAGGCTGGCATTGAATGTAAAGATCCTTCTGCCTCTGCATCCCAAGTGCTGAGATTAAAGGTGTGCAAACATCACACCTGGCTAAGTTTGAAAAACAGAATTCTCAGGTCATACTTTCCAGAGAAAATCTAGCAGAAAGAATCATCTGTAGCTCAAAAGAAAAGACTAAAACGATCAGCTGATATTAAGACATACATTTCTAGATATTCTTTTTTGCTCCTTAAGCTTCTACTGCCTCGTGATGTTCAAATAATTTGAAATTGTTCTTTCCACACTTTGAACTTGCTTCTCTCAAACATTTGAGAACTGACATGGTCAGCTAGAGCATCATACTGGAGAGAATCCACTACAGCTGAGGTCTTATGCTCAGTTTCATGCATTACTCCAGCTGCCAGCACAGATGCTGATGCACTGCCAGGCCTCCCCCTGAAATCTGGAAGAAGGCTCTAGAACTTGGTAACTCTAGCATCTGCATGTTTACAAAGCCAGTATCATGTGAAAAATGCACAGGTCTGCTGCCAGTTCAATTAGCATATGGGCTCCTTCAGACCACAACGCAGGAGCAAACTGAATGCCAGGGTAGCTGATTCTGAGAAAATACTTCTCTAGGAGGCCCTCCATACTCAGGGAGCCTCAAGAGCTCTTTCTTTTCAAGGGACAAATCTTTCCAATGAATTTACAATTTTATACTCTGGAACCTATCAAAGGTGACATCTGGTCAAATCCTGAGTTGTCCTCAAAAGCATCTTCTCAGTCTGGCGGTGGTGGCGCACGCCTTTAATCCCAGCACTTGGGAGGCAGAAGCAGGTGGATCTCTGTGAGTTCAAGGCCAGCCTGGTCTACAAAGCAAGTTCCAGGACATACAGCTAGGACTGATACACAGAGAAACCCTGTCTCAAAAAAACAAAAGAAGCATCTTCTCTATTGTTCAGTATACTCCTTGGCTTTTCTCTTAAAAAAATAAATAAATAAAAATTTTCACTATGTGCTCATACGTGTATTACATGTGAGTGGATGCTTGCATGCCATTGTGCATGTGTAAAGATGACTTGTTCTCCTTCCACTGTGTGGGTACTAAGCCATCTCCCCTGTCCACTTGATTTCTTTTGAATGGCACTAATTTCTCTAACAATATCCTTCTTGTCTACAGATTTAAATATGTACACTTTCTAAAGTACACAGTTTTTTATATCTTTCTACTCTGCTTTCTGCTAATAGTCACTGTAAATCTGGCTAAAAACTGCCAACAAGAACCATGCCAATTCCTGAACATTATATTGTCTTGAAAATTCTTCTGCCAAACTAATCAGATCATGGCTGGCTGGCTGCTGCTGGTGGTGGTGGTGCACACCTTTAAACCCAGCACTCAGGAGGCAGAGGCAGGCGGATCTCTGTGAGTTCAAGGCCAGTCTGGTCTACAGAGTGAGTTCCAGGACAGCCAGAACTGTTACATAGAAAAACTTTGTCTCAGGAGAAAAAACAAAAACCAAAAAACAAATCAGATCATTACTTTTCAGTTCAACTTCCAAGTCTCAGGACATCAACAAAACAAAACAAATATATTCTTTTTGAGACTAGAAAAAGCTTTAAGTGAGATATGCAAGGGGCAGAGGAATAACTAAAGAAGAAAGATATACAAGAGAAGGACACAGCAAGGTGAAAGCCAGAAGACAGTGGAGAAGAGTTGCATTTGTGCTGAATGTGGTAGCATTTTCCTTTCTTTTTTTTTTCTTAAGATTTACTCTTATTTTGGTCCATAGTTAATCACGGCAGTAGATCAAGTTAAACAAGGCAGGAATATGAAGCAACAGGTCACATGGCATCCAGTCACAACAGAATGAAGAATGCAGTTTAGGACCCAGACCCAGGAAAAGATGGAATCTACATTTAAGGTGGCTCTTTCCACCTCAAGTAACCCAATTAACACAATCTCTCATAAGCATATCCAATGCTAAATAATCTTTCACAGATGTGCCTAGAAGCTTATCTTTGAGGAAATTCCAGATCCTGTCATGTTAACAACACTAATCATCCATCATACCTTCTTCCTTCTCTGGCACCAACTTTCTATGTGAATTAGCTTTTTCATCATTGTGACCACAATATCTGACACAAACAACTTAAGGAAGGATTTGGGCTCAGAGTTTCAGAGGGCTCAGTGCATGGCTACATGGTCCATGCATTTGGGCAGAGAGCATTATGGTGCTGAGAGCATGTGGTAGAAGAAAACTGTTCATTCCATTCCAGAAGGTGAGAGAGGAAGTTTTATTGAATGATCATTTTGTACACTGTGAAAATGTGTCTTTGCCAAGGTGCCTTCTGATTGGTTTAATAAAAGAGCTGACTGGTCAGTAGCTAGGCAGGAGATATAGGCAGAATAGCAAGAGACAGAGGATGCTGGTAAGAAGCGCAGAGTTTTGGAAGTCCAAGCAGATGAACTTGCCATGTTGAAAGAAGAAGGTACCGCCAAGTGGCAGAGGGTAGGGTAGATAAGACCTATGGGTCAATTAACATGTAAGAGTTAGCTAAGAACAAGCATGAGCTATCAGCCTAGCATTTATAATTAATAATAAGTCTCTGAGTGGTTATGTAGGGAACAGCTGACCTGACAGAACTGATCGGAGGTCTAGACAAAAAACTCTGCCTACAAGGAAGCACAGGAAGAAGTCAGGGCAAGATATGGTGCCCCCAAAAGGAGATAACCCATTAACTGATTTTCCCCAACACTTCCCTAATTCCTACCTTTAACTACATCCTAATAACGCCAACTATTATGAGTACATCAAATGACTAACTTGTTCATTTGATCTAGGTCTCATGATCTAATCACCTCTGGAAACACCGTAACAGACACCTCTCCCAAAGTGTGCTTTACTAAGATCCTTCCCAAGCATTTCTCAAAGCTATTCAGTTGACAGGATTAACTATCAAGTGTGTTAAAAATGAATCTCTGAATAAGAAAGAAAAGTGACCCCACATAGCACTTACATCTTCTCAGATTGGTTGTTCATGCAAATACAGTTGTGGGTCAAAAGAGCCACTTTGAAGAACATGGTACTATCTGGAGTTTAGTCGGCACTCAAACATCAGTCACCATCCTTCCTTCCAGATTTAGCTAAGCAAGAAGTGTGGTTTTCTCAGAATAAACAAATCCTTCTCCTTGAAGTCTGATCTGAAAACTGAGTCACTGAGTACAGTTTCTACACCAGCTGACCTCAAGAAAATCTTAAGCATTTCTCAAACTTATATAATCCTAAGGAAACATAGAATATATGGAATCTTTCTCCCAGAATTGGGTACTTTAAAAAATAGTAATTACACCAGGTGGTGGTGGTGCATACCTTTAATCCCAGCACTGCAGAATCAGGCAGATCTTTGTGAGTTCAGGGTCAGCCTAGTATACAGAGTGAAGTTCCAGGACTGCCTGGACTGTGTCACAGAGAAACCCAGTCTCAAAAAACTTAAACAAATAAATTAGTAATTACAATAAAACTATAGCTTTTCTTTTGTTTTACAAATAAGCAACACTTTAGCAACTCAGACATTACCAAACCATTTCTACCTCAAGCTATCACCAAATCACTCCACTATCAGTGTTTTCCTAACTGCTATGTTTACCATCTCATTTTCTCACAAGGCTCCAATGCCAGCAGTTAGACTGACAAAATTCAGTTCTTTTCTGGGGCTGAGAATGCAGTTTAGTTGATAGAGTGCTTGCTTAGCATGCATGGGGTCCTCAGTTCTATCCCTAGTATGGCATAAACATAGTATGGCAATATGTGCCTATAATTCCAGCATTCTGGAGGTAGAGGCAGAAGCATCAACAGTTCAAGGTCATCCTTGACTAACAGTATGTTCAAGACCAGTCTAAACTACACGGGACTCAACCTAAAAAAGAAAAGGGTGCTCAATGAGATGGTTCAGCAGTTAAAGGCGCCTGACAACATGAATTTGAGTCCCAGAACTCCCAAATTCCACATACACAGTTATCCTCTGATTTCCATATATGTACAATGTGGCATGTGCACTTCCACACATATACACAAATAAATGTTATGCAGATGAGTAGATTTTTGTTCCCCAAAATATTGTGTATCCTAATAAACTTATCTGGGGTCAGAGAACAGAAAAGCCACTAGATATTTAGGACAGGCAGTGGTAGCACACGCCTTTAATCCTAGCATTCCAGAGGCAGAAATCCATGTGTTCAAGGATACAGCCAAGCATGGTGACTCACACCTTTAATCTCAGAAAGCGAGCCTTTAATCCCAGGCAGTGGTGGTAAAAAGCAGAAAGGTATATAAGGCGTGAGGACCAGAAACTAGAAGCATTTGGCTGGTTAAGCTTTCAGGCTTTGGAGCAGCAGTTCAGCTGAGAGTCATTGGGATGAGGACACAGAAGCTTCCAGTCTGAGGAAACAGGACCAGCTGAGAAGTTGGCCAGGTGAGGTTAGCTGTGGCTTGTTCTGTCTCTCTGATCTTCCAGTGTTCACCCTAATAACTGGCCTCAGGTTTGATTTTATTAATAAGAACTGTTAAGATTCACGCTACAATAGGTAGATAGACACAGGTAGTTCAAGGGCTGCAGACATGGCTTAGTAGTTAAAGAGCTCAAACTATTCTCAGAGGGTTTCTCTGTGTAGTTTTGGTGCCTGTCCTGGAACTCACTCTGTAGACCAAGGTGGCTCTGCCTCCCAAATGTTGGGATTAAAGGCATGCCCCACCACTGCCCAGCCAAACTATTCTTGCAGAGGACCCAATTCAGTTCCTAGCACTTACACTAGTCAGCTCATAACCACTTGTAAATTCACTTTCACAGAATCTAACAACTCTGGACTCCAAGGGCACCTGAACTCATGAGGCATATCAGATACAAACACACATAATTTAAAAAATAACAATTTTTTTAAAAAAAGCAATTCATCTCTTAGGCATTGTGGTGGTTTGAAAGAAAATGGTCCCAAAGGGAGTGGCATTATTAGGAGGTGTGGCCTTGTTGAAGGAAGTATGTCACTGTGGAGGCAGGCTTTGAGGTCTCATATATGCTCAAGCCCTACCCAGTGAAGACAGTTCACTTTCTGCTGCCTACGAGTAAAGATGTAAGAACTCCCAGCTCCTTCTATAGCAAGGTGTCTGCCTGCATGCTGCCTTGCTTCTCGCCATGACGATAATGAACTAAACCTCTGAACTGTAAGCAAGCCACCATAATTAAATGTTTTCCTTTATAAGAGTTGCTGTAGACCAGGTGGCAGTGGTGCACACCTTTAATCCCAGCACTCAGGAGGCAGAGCCAGGCGGATCTCTGTGAGTTCAAGGCCAGCCTGGTCTACAGAGTGAGATCTAGGACAGGCACCAAAAACTACACAGAGAAACCCTGTCTTGAACCCCCACCCACCCACCCACCCCCACCCCTCCCCCCCACCCTCCCCCCCCCCCCCCCCCCCGGCAAAAAAAAAAAAAAAGAGTTGCTGTAGTAATGGTGTCTCTCCACAGAAACATAAACCCTAACTAAGACAAAGTGGCACCAGTGACTGGAATATTATTGTGATAGGACCATGTTTTTGTTTGGAGTAATATGGACTTTGGTGTGGTGATATATTGTGTCCCCCAAAATATTGGGCACCCTAATAAAGCTTATCTGAGGATCAGAGCAGAAAGCCAGCTACTCTATTAAACAGGCAATGGTAGCACACGCCTTTAACGTTAGCATTCGGAAGGCAGAGATTCATCCAGGTCTCTCTGAGTTCCAGGCTACACTGGGGAAGAGCCAGGCATGGTGACACAGGCCTTTAATTCCAGCACTAACCATAGAGGTCTGGAGGTCTGTACAGACAAACAGGAAGTGATGTAGCTGGGCGGAGACAAAGTGAGATGCACAACAGAAAGGCATATAGGTATGGGTATATAGGAAGCAGCTCTCTGTGGCTGAGGATTTCCAAGTGGTAAGAACGTGCTGGCTTCTTTCTACTTTTCTGATCTCTCAGATTTTACCTCAATATCTGGCTCTGGGTTTTCTTATTAATAAGACTGTTTAGCAATTGTCTTACACTCTGGGAGTTTGGGTTAGGAAAGCAGTAGAATGAATGTTTTAAGCACTGTTTAATGGGTCATACTAGCATGGAAGACTGTGGTACTAAGAGTGATTTGAACTGTGAGGTCTGGCTCAAGAGGTTTCAGAGAAGAACATTACTATGTGGCCTAGAGATCGTTCTTGTGATATTTTGGTGAAGAATGTGGCTGATTTTTGCCCTTGTCCCAAGAGTCTGCCTGAGACTGAAGTGAAGTGTTTTGGACTAACTCCTTTGGCAGAGGAAATGTCAAAACAGCCTATTATAGATTCTTTTGTGCGGTTACTAGTGTTAACTCTAATGAAGATATATAATGAAAAGGAGCAAGCTGACCAAGGAAAAATATTTGAGGAGAAAAGGAACACCAGAAAGTGGAATGGAGCTAAATCCTATATTCAATGAGATAAACAGATTAAGAAATGGAATAAAGGGAGTGATTGAGAGAATTCCTAGCCACTCCCTCGTGATCACCATATGCTGGCAAGATGCTTACATCCTACTAATCCATGCACTGCGTGATCACATAATCTATGCCCATGCATGGCATAGCTACGTAAGCCCATATGCGCATGGACAGGAGAATCCATAAAAGCAGGTCCTGCATACCCGCTTCTCCTGTATTTCCATAGGCCTAAGCACCCCCGTGTGTTCCCGTTCACCTAATAAACTCTTATACAGAAGACAGGCTGGTGGATCTCTTGAGTTTGAGGTCAGCTTGGTCCAGAGAGCAAGTTCCAGAACAGCCAAGCTTAGGCAGTGAAGGTAACTGCTGAAAACAGAAAGCCAGTGAAGATGTAACTGAAAGACCTGAGTTCAAGGTCAGCTTGGTCTATAGATCCAGTTTCAGGACAGCCAAGCTTAGGTAGTGAAGAAAACCATTGAAAACAGAAAGTTGTTGAAGATGTAATTGAATGAGGGGCCATGCTCTAACCCCAGCAAGCAGCTGAACTTGGCAGCTTTAGCCACGTGGTTCTGGAGTTAAGGATAGAAGAAAGGGGCTATGGAATTTGCCTTCATGACTAAGGAAAGCCACTGAGGCCAAGTATGTGTCATAGGTGTCTCTGAATGGAAGCCTAGAGAGGCCATTGTGTGAAGCTGTGAAGAAGCCTGGATTGTCTTGGAGACCTCAAGATGTTAGAGATGCCAGAATAATGAAATAGCTGCTAACAAGGGAAAGAACCAGCCCAAGAGAAAGAAGTGTGTTGCAGTTGACAAAGCTCAATAGAGTTGGAGATCTGAAGACCATTTTGACATCAGACATTGAGATGCAGAGTTTCAAGTTTGCCCAGTGGGTTTTCAGCCTTGCTTTTGGTCTAGTATTTCCTCACTATGCTCTCTTCCCTACATTTTAGAATAAATAGTAATGTATATCCTGTGCTATTATATGTTGGAAGTATGTGATCTGCTTTTTTTTTTTTTTTTTTGGTTTTTCGAGACAGGGTTTCTCTGTGTAGCTTTGCGCCTTTCCTGGAACTCACTTGGTAGCCCAGGCTGGCCTCAAACTCACAGAGATCCGCCTGCCTCTGCCTCCCGAGTGCTGGGATTAAAGGCGTGCGCCACCACCACCCCCCCCCCCCCCCCCCCCCCGGCATGTGATCTGCTTTTGATTTTGATTTACAGGGGATTACAATTAAGAGATTGCATGAATCTCAGAAGAGACTTTAAACCTCAGACTTTTAAATTAAGTGAGAGACTGCTATATGAGAATATGGGGACTTTTGGAGTGAATCCATTTTTGCATTATGATATGGCCTTTGTGGGACAGGGAATGGAATGTTGTGGTTTGAAAGAAAATAGCCCTCAAAGAGAATGGCACTATTAGGAAGTGTGGCTTTGTTGGAGTGGGTGTGGTCTTGTTGAAGTATGTCACAGTGGAGGTGGGCTTTGAGGTCTCATATATGCTCAAGCCATGCCTAGTGAAAACAGTTCACTTCTGTTGTGAGTCAAGATGTAAGAACTCTCAGCTCCGGGGCTGGAGAGATGGCTCAGTGGTTAAGAGCATTGGCTACTCTTCCAGAGGACCCAGGTTCAATTCCCAGCACCCACATGGCAGCTCAGAACTGTCGCAGTTCCAGAGGATTTGATGCCCTCACACCAATGTACATAAAATAAAATTGAAAAAGAAAAAAAAAAAAGAACGCTCAGCTCCTTCTCTAGTACCATGTCTGCCTGCATGCTGCCTTGCTTCTCACCATGATGATATTGGACTAAACCTCTGAACTATAAGTGAGCCACCACAATTAAATGTTTTCCTTTATAAGAGTTGCTGAGATCATGGTGTCTCTTCACAGAAATAGAAACCCTAAGACAGGCATAAAACAGATTCTGACCAAGTCACTGAAAACAAACAAGTTCCCTCTTGATACTAGAGAAGACTGGAAATTCAGACAATTGTATATACCTCCTTTCAAAGGTGGATATTCCCTTGAGAAGTATTCAAAGTATGTTTTACCAACTGAGGAGAGGTCTAAACCTCCACCAAAACCAAGCTGCTATTCAACGAACTAGAGCAAATAATACCAATCTAACTGACATTCGAAACAGACTTCCTACAGCAGAGCAGATTTATGGTTAAGTGTCAGTCAGTAAGGCTGGTAAGGTAGCTGAGCAAGTTCAAAGTGTTGCTGTACACACCTACCTGTGGTGGTTTGAATGAGAATGATCCTGAGAGGCTCAGATATTTGAATACTTGTTCCATAGTTGGTAGAACTATTTGGGAAGGATTAGGAGGTATTGCCTTGTTGGAGATGAGTTACGGGGGTGGGGGGGGTGGGGGGGTGGGCTTTGAGTTTCAAAAATTATTGTCATTCCCAGAATGTCTGTCTCCCTCACTTGTGAATAAAGATGTGAGCTTTCAGCTGCTCCAGCACCATGCCTGCCTGCCTATCTGATGCAATGCTCGCTGCTAATGGCAGTCACAGACTCTAACCCTCTGAAACTGTAAGTCCCAAATAGTCTTCTTCTCTAAGTTGTCTTGGTCATGGTGTCTTATCGTAACAGTAAAAACATAACTAAGACACTAAGCATCTAGGTTTGACTCCCCAGAACCCATGTAAAAGTGGAAAAAACCCAACTCCACAAAATTCTCCTTTCACCTCCACAAGTATCACACACACATACCTCCCCCACAAATAATAATAATAATTAAAACAGTTGAAGAAAGAAGTCAATAGCCAATAACGCCAAATATATCTATCACAAAGAACAAGAAAGAAAATACCCATAGCTAGCTTGCTTTTCATACAGAACAGCCTACTCTAAATACTAAAACAGCAAAGTCTTACTGGTGTTTAACCCAGAGTAGTCAAAAGAGCTCTAAGGTGCATGGAAGATGCCCTAGGAGCTTAAGCCATGAAGTGGCAATAACAGAAAACATGAGAAGATGCCAGTCCCTCATTATTGTTTCAATTATAGCAATTTAAGTCTCCATTTATATTTTATAGTTCCAGTTTATAAGTTTATGATATAAAAGGGCTTTACATATTTTTTTTTTTTAAACTGGAGCTGAGGACCGAACCCAGGGCCTTCAAGCGCTCTACCACTGAGCTATCAATTTTAACTACAGTGTTAAAACATAGACGTTTAAGTAACACAAGAAGTGCTTTGCTGCAACTCTGATCTTGATGGACTTCTACCCCAATGCTCTAGTTTTCTTTTGAGACATGGTCTTGAGGGCCTCAAACTCACTATGTAGCTGAGAATGACCTTGAGCTCCTGATCCTGCCCCCTCTACCCCCTAAGTGTGAGATTACAAGGAGTGTAGATCACCACACTGTGCTTCCAGTGCTCTGACACTGCCATACACCAACCACTCTTCTAACACAAAAGGGAACCAACATAAGAAATGTCAATAAAATTCAAGAAGAATCTAGAAACTCAAATCAAACTGGCATAACAAAAGTTCCTATCTCAGGATCTGAAAATTGCTACGATAATGTTACCACACTCAAAGTCAGCTGCTTTGTACATTCCCTCTTGCTCATTTCTATTTCCATTATAAACAGAATATGCATGTTTTAGGTTATTTTTTCCTACTGTTCAAGTTAATATATAAGAATATTTTTTTCTTGCCCCCACTGGAGCAGTTGTACCTAAAGCTATGAAAGAATCTGCTAACATTTGAAGTCAATCTTGGAGCTGGAGAGATGGTTCAGCAGTTACAAGCACTTGCGGCTGCTCTTGGAGAAAACCCCAGTTCAATTTCCAGCACCCACATGGCAGCTCCCAAGTATCCTGAATTCCAGTTCTAGGGGATCCAATGTCCTCTTCTGGCTTCTGCATTAGGTACATACATGGTACACAGACATACATGCATGCAAACTCCCATACACATAAAGTAAAATAAAACACAAAAACAAATCTTTGTTGGAGCTAAAGAGATGGCTCAGTAGTTAAGAGCACTACCTATTCTTACACAGGACTCACGTCTGGATCCCAGGGACCATATAACAGCTCACATCCATCTGTAACTCTAGTTCTAGGGGATTCTGCCCTCTTCTAACCTCTGTAAGTACCAGGCACACATGTGGTGCCCTTACATACATGTAAGCAAACAATCATACACTTAAAATAAAAATAAAGCTTAAAGAAAAATCTTTGCATTTTAAATAAAATTGACATTGAGAAATATGAATTGACAAAAGTTGCAAAACCTGAAGAAAAACTCTTTTAAACTGACATAATGAAAAGACACTAAATTCGAAGATGTGTCCCGGATTCTAGTCCCTAACTCAGCTAGCTGTATGTACTGTCATTCAGAGAGATGATTATAGATACAGCATTTCATCTGCTGGGTGTTCATTTTCAATCTGTAAAGTGAAAACAGACTGGATGACTTGACATTCCTTCCTTAAGATTTTAAGCATTAGAAAGAATGCCTTCTTTTATCCCTAAGTTATAGGAAGTACAAAAGGTATTGTCTAAATATGTTGATGTATTTTTTTAAAAGATTTGTTTTTATTTTATGTGCACTGATGTTTTGCCTGCATGTATGTGTATGTGGAGGTGTCAGATCCCCTGGTACTGGATTTACAAACAGCTGTGAGCTGCCATGTGGGTGCCGGGAACTGAACCCAGGTCCTCTGAGAGAGAACAGCCAGGACTCTTAACCACTGAGCCATGTTTCCAGCCCCAAGTTGATGTGTTTTAAATGAGTTTCTCCCCCCAACAATCAAAATAATTACAGTTTAAACTCTACAAAAGAGCAATATATTTTTAAAAATACTTAAAATGTTTAAGCTCTTCATTATTATACCTTTTGATACTGATTTATTGGGGAAGAGGCTATGTGCATGCACGTGTCATAGCACCTACTCTCCAGCACCTCTGTGGGGTCAGAGGACAAGTTCTCTTCTTCCACCATGGTAATCGGGAATGGTGGCAAGCACCTTTACCTGCTAAGACATTACCCTGGCTTAATGTTATATCTTTCTTTAGCCATTAAAAGAAACCAGATTGTGGCAATAGCCTGGGGAAGACAGACTGACTTCTAATGTCAGCAGACTCTTGAATAGATTTTGGTAAAGGAGGGCAAGAAAAAAAATTCTTAGATACTAACTTGCTAAACAGCGAATGTAAACAAGCATGCTGTTTATAACACACAGAAACAAGTGGGAGAAAATACACAAATCAGCTCAAGACTCCGTTAACACCATCTTCTAATCTTCTTTCAGTTAAGATACTGTCAGACTAGACACCAAGCAACAAGATGCAACCAGATTTCCAGCCAGTGGTATTGCCAAGTGTAAAGCCAGGTTTGAGACACTAACTTAGGACACAGTTGTCTAAAGGATGGTTATTGATTGATCAAGCAGAAGTGTTAGGCAAGCAGTTCAGAGTAGACAAGAGCCAACTAGAAAAGCGATGTCATCTAATCTGCATTTTAAAAGGGACCACTGCTTGTCATGTACCTACTAAAACTCAAATAAACTCTGATACTGCTTTTCAAATGGCAGTGGCTATGATTTTATCCTATCTGAATCTAGACTCTATACTCATTCTTTCCTTTGTATTTAATGATAATTCTGAACTGCTGGTATGCAGGTGTGTATATAAATTTCAATTGTATATATAACATTGTAAGAATGCAACAATTAAGCTGGCTGGTGGTGGTGGTGGTGGTGGTGGTGGTGGTGGTGGTGGTGGTGCACTCCTTTAATCCCAGCACTTGAGAAGCAGAGGAAGGAGGATCTCTGAGTTCCAGGCCAGCCTAATCTAGTTCGGGGCCACTCAGGGCTACACAGAGAAACCCTGTCTAAAAGACAAGCAAACAATAAAAGAACGCAACAATTATCTCCATAAATTTCCCCTTTCCTTTTTCCTCTAATAAAAATTGCTGCTTTTGCTTGTGTTTGCCCTAATAAGAGGGATTCACATAGAATCTCATATAGTCTAGGTCAGTACTCTACCCTGAACTGTTTCTCCACCCCAAATTACTCACTGTTGTTGTGCTTGTATACAACACAAGCACACGTGCAGGTGGGCCCAAGAGGAGGCCGAAGGATCACATTGGTTTTTCCCGCTCCATTACTCTTCATCTCACTCCCTTGAGATTCAGTCTCTCGCTGAACTTGTAGCTAGGCTGGCTAGGCCAATAAGCCCAGCCATCTTCCTGTCTCTAACCTGACAAAGTGCTAGGGTTATGGGCAGGCATTCACAGTCATGACTAGCTTTTTACAGGAGTGTTGGGGATTTGGAATCAGGACTTCAAGACTGCACAAGAAATGCTCTTACCTATAAGCTATGTCCTCAGCTCCCCAAACAGGTGCTTTTTGTAATGTAAGGCTACATAATTATAGTTCTCTATTTCTTTTTAATGTTTTATTATTATTTATTCACTTTATTTTATGTATGCTTTGCCTGCATGTATGCCTGTGTACCATATGCATGCATCCTTGGTGTCCATGGAGGTTACAAAAAGGCACTAGAACCCCTGGAACTAGAGTTATAGAACTAGAGTTACAGAAGGTTGTGAGGACCACAAAGGTCCTCTGCAAGAGCAGCCAGTGTTCTTAACTCCTGAGCCATTCCTCCAGCCCCCCTTTCTTAGCAAGGTGTTTTTCCATATTTGTGACAGCGTGAAGCTGGGCATGCTAACAATCCCAGCCCTTGTAAGACAAAAGCAGAAGGACCACATGTTCCAGGCCAGTTTGGGCAATCAAATTAGTTCAAGGCCAGCCTGGGCTAAACAGACACTGTCTCCAAAACAAGAATATTCCATGAAATAGAAAACACAGCAATAAAAACTAATTTAAAAAGATGTATCCCCTGCCGGGTGGTGGTGGCGCACACCATTAATCCCAGCACTCGGGAGGCAGAGGCAGGCGGATCTTTGTGAGTTCGAGGCCAGCCTGGTCTACAGAGCGAGATCCAGGAAAAGGCGCAAAGCTACACAGAGAAACCCTGTCTCAAAAAACAAAAAACAAAAAACAAAACAAACAAACAAAAAAGATGTATCCCCAACACAGCAAAATCTACTAACTGAATTAAACAAGCAACAGGAGTCTAAGCATATACACCACTGCTTTTTTTTTTAAAAAGACAGGGTCTCATGTAACCCAAACTCAGAATGGCCTTAGTATGGAGCCAAGGATAACCCCATACTCTTGGTTCCTACCTCAACTTCCACCGTGTTAGGATTATAGGCACTCATCACCATGAGGGGCTCATCTGCTTCCAGATATTAATATAAATTATTGTTTTGGTTACAAGGAGAATTTTACCTACTTTGTTGCATTTCCTGTTACATTTATATGTACTGCTTTAGTAAGTCAAAAATATTAAAAGGTAATTACCCAAACTGAAATTCTATCAAAATCACAAGATATGAGCTATATGTCTGAGGTAGCTCTAGGAATAGTTTTGTTAAAATTATGATGCTGGGTGGTGGTGGAGCACGCCTTTATCCCAGCACTTGGGAGGCAGAGGCAGGCGGATCTCTGTGAGTTTGAGGCCAGCCTGGTCTACAGAGCAAGCTCCAGGACAGGCACCAAAACTACACAGAGAAACCCTGTCTCAAAAAAAAAAAAGAGCACCTGTGCAACATCAGTACTCTGGAGACAAAAGTAGGCAGATCTCTGTGAAATCAAAGCCAGCCTGGTCTATACCCTGCCTCAAATTAAAAAAAGAGAAAGGAAAAAAGCAATTATTTATTATCACATGTCAAAAAAGGAATTTTTGTTTTTGTACACATGTATCTGTGGGGACCAAACCCAGGACCTTCAAGTGTCATACATCTAAATTATATTCAAAGGGAGATATCTTAACAACAAAAGAAGCTGGACTTAGTAGTTCACCTGTGCTGTGGGATGGTCTGTATGGTAAATGTGTTGCTGATTGGTCAATAAATAAAACACTGATTGGCCATTGGCTAGGCAGGAAGTATAGACGGGACAAGGAGGAGAATAAAGCTGGGAAGTGGAAGACTGAGTCAGAGAGACACTGCCAGCCGCCACGATGAGAAACAGCATGTGAAGATGCCAGTAAGCCACGAGCCACGTGGCAAGGTATAGATTAATAGAAATGGATTAATTTAAGCTGTAAGAACAGTTAGCAAGAAGCCTGCCACGGCCATACAGTTTGTAACCAATATAAGTCTGTGTTTACTTGGTCGGGTCTGAGCGTCTGTGGGACTGGCAGGTGAGGGACTGGCAGATGAGAGAGATTTGCCCTGACCGTGGGCCAGGCAGGAAAACTTAAGCTACACACCTGTGTAACCCCAGCACTTGAGAGGCTGACACAGGTGTGTCCCCACAAGTTCAAGGCAGGCCTGGGCTTCATAGAAACCCTGTCTTTAAAAAAAAAAAAAAATCAAAGCAAGGGGCCCACACAAAATTGCTCAGTGGCTAAAGGCTTGCCACAAGCCTGGCAACCTGAGTTGCCTATAAAGTCCTCTGACCTCCACATGTGTGCTATATGAGAACATATATGCTTTTAATACTGGCAGATATAGGCAGATTTCTATGAGTTCAGGACCAGCCTGGTCTATATATCAAGTTCCAGCCCAGCAGGAACTACATAATGAGACCCTGCCAAATTCATAAACAGACAAGAGGGTTGGCACTGTGGCTCAGGATAGAGTTCTTGTTTAGCCTGCAAAGGGCGCTGGCATTGATCCCCAGCACAAGAAGAGGGGGGAAAAGAAAACGCAGTAAACAGAACAAGGAAAAAAGTCTAAGTCAAACAAAACACGACTATAATCCTAACTTTGAGAAGTAAAGGCAGGAGGTCTGGCATGGGCTAGAAACCTACACTTTCTCAACAGTAGACAAGGGCAAGACAAACAAAAAAGTCACAACTACTAGTAATAAATATTTAGAAACAGAACAAAAAGCTAAACATGAAAAATATCCGGGCTGGGGACATATAGTTGGGTGGTAGGGCCATCTACCATGTTATAGAAGGTCCTGGGGTCAATTATCAGCCCCACAAAACTAACATAACAGAAAGTTGCCTGGCTACTTAGGAGGCTGAACAGAGAGAATTTCTTGAAGAAGGATCATTGGAGCCTTAGACTGAGGCTGAGTACAAAGCAAACTCCTACTTCAACAAGTAATTCATGTACACAAACTTACATGAAATAACAAGTTATATAATTTGTATTTATTCAGATATTTAATTTTTTTGAATTAATTGCTTACCAAGTAAACAAATTCATAAGAAGAAAGTTTGTATATATGCATTTAAAAATACATTATGGAGCCGGGCGGTGGTGGCGCACGCCTTTAATCCCAGCACTCGGGAGGCAGAGGCAGGCGGATCTTTGTGAGTTCGAGGCCAGCCTGGTCTACAGAGCGAGATCCAGGAACGGCGCAAAGCTACACAGAGAAACCCTGTCTCGAAAAACAAAAAATAAATAAATAAATAAATAAAATAAATAATAAAAATACATTATGGAGCACTAGAGGATCAGCATTAAATGTTTAGTTCCTTTGGTCGCCAAGTCATCTTATGTCTAAATAGGGTCACTCAACTAAGCCCTACTACAATAAAATTGGCCCACCTCCTACTTTTGTAAATAAGCACTTGTTTAAAGGTTGAAAATGGGCTGCCAAGATGGCTCAGAACTTAAGAGCATTTCTAGCTTTTGCAGGGGATAACAATCTGTAACTCCAGGTCAAGGGCCCTCCTCTGGTCTCTGCCAGCACCAGGCAAACAGGATGCATGCATGCATGTGCAGGCAAGCCTACACATAAAAGTAAACCCTGCAAGGCATGGGAATACACACCTTTAATCACAGCACTTGGGAGGCAGAGATAGGCAACCTCTAAGAGTTCTAGGACAGCCTAATCTACATGAGTTTTGGCCAGCCAGGGTTACATAATGAGACCCTGTCTCAAAGCAAAATAAATATTTGGAAAATAGCCTCCTCAATTTGCGCATGGTGCATGGCTGTTTTCCTGCTACTATGGCGGAGCCACAAGAGCCACTAGGCCAACAAACTCTAAATTATCTACTAGCCTTTTATACAGAAGTTCTCAGACTGTGATCTAAATGATAGCCAAATATATCAAAAATGGCAGAAAAATAACTGCTTGCTCATTTCAGCCCAATTATTTAAGGTTATTATGAACTCTTTCTCCTTTGTAATTAGTGTCACTTAGTAAATACTGACATTTACATTGTGGTTACTTTTCATAGAGTAGGTATTACATTAGTTGCCCAGTAATTTATCCCTCACAACATTACTACAAACAAAATCCTCACTAAGGCACATTTGCAATTATCACTACATATATTTATCTTTCAGTTGCATATAACCTACTAAGGTACAGACAAGCAAAGCTGAATACAGAAACAACAGGTGATATAACTTAAGAACTCTTAATAGTCTATTCACACTACATCATCTCAGAGTACCATTAAGGACAAAATTATCAGTGTCATCAGGACTGCATACCAGGAAAGACAATCCATCACACCATTCCAAACCCAGCAGGCTTCTTTTATGCACATTAAAAAGTTTGAGAACTGGCCGGGCGGTGGTGGCGCACGCCTTTAATCCCAGCACTCGGGAGGCAGAGCCAGGTGGATCTCTGTGAGTTCAAGGCCAGCCTGGGCTACCAAGTGAGTTCCAGGAAAAGGCGCAAAGCTACACAGAGAAACCCTGTCTCGAAAAACCAAAAAAAAAAAAAAAAAAAAAAAAAAAAAGTTTGAGAACTGGCCAGGCAGTAGTGGTGCACGGCTTTAATCCCAGCACTCAGTAGGCATAGACAGGTGGCTCTCTATGAGTTAAGGTCAGGCAGATCTACAGAGCTAGTTCCAGGACAGCCAAGGCTACACAAAGAAACCCTGTTTCAAAATAAATAAGCAAACAATAAGTAAGTAAATAAATAAATTAATTAAAGTAGAAATACTGTCAGATGGGAAGAAAGAACCAGGTGCTAAAGCCAGGCGTAGTGGGGCAAACCTTTAATCCTAGCACTTGGGAAGCAGGTAGAGCTCTGAGTTCGAGGCCAGCCTGGTTTACAGAGCAAGTGCCAGCACTGCCGAGGCTACCCTGAGAAATCCTATCTCAAAAACCAACAAAGGCTTTGAGAACCATTGCACTGAAAGATAATTTTACCTTGAGTGTGAAAAGGCTAATTCGGCCAGGCAACTTATAAAATAGCCCTTCTCCTCCTCTCGAGTTGGAATGTAGCATGGCATTGAGGCACGCAAGAGGAGACGTCCCACTGGAAAACATGAAAGGATGGAAATGTATCACAAAAACCGGCTTCTACTTACCAAACCCCCTGCTCCTCCTCTAATTCATTTTCAAACCAAGAGGTAAACAAGCAGTGCAGGAGCAATGACCCCACCAATCTATTACAGAAGACAAGCAACTGAAGTCCACAGAACCCACTCAGAGGGTCTAGGCTATAGTGCGTGACAACTCAGGACAGGCCAAGCCCATCTTCAGTGTTTCCTGACAATACAAACCCAACTCTCAAGAAATTTAGAGAGAGTTCAGCAGTTAAGAGTGCTTACAGCAACCCAGGCCTGGTGGTGCACCATCTTTAATCCCAGCACTCAGGAGGCAGAGGCAGGTGGATCTCTAAGTTTGCGGCTAGCCTGGTCTACAGAGTGAAGAAACTTGTTCCTGTCTTGAAGGGGGGTAAAAAAAGGAGTAGGTTTGCTGCTTTCAAAGAGGACCAGAGTTTGGTTCTTGGTACCCATGCTGGGTGGCCCACAATCTGTCAACACTTAGCTACAGGGGATCCTATGCCCTCTTTTGACTTCCGAGGGATACATAGCATACACACATACAGACTCACACAAATTAAAAATGAAAAATTTCCAGGGGGCTGGTGAGATGGCTCAGGGGTTAAGAGCACTGGCTGCTTTTCCTAGAGATCCTGAGTTCAATTCCCAGCAACCACATGGTTGGTCACAACCATCTGTAATGAGATCTGGTGCCCTCTTCTGGTGTGCAAGCATACACACAGAAAACTGTATACATAATAAATAAATAAATAAATAAATAAATAAATAAATAAATAAATAAAAATCTTTAAAAAAAGGCTTAAAAGAATTTCCAAGTCATATGTTAACAAATTTTACAACATATTATTTTACCCAGGTATACTGACTCATTCTTGTAACTTTAGCACTCAGGAAGCTCACATAGGAGGCCTGCCACAAAGCCTAGGCCACATACTCAGTTCCAAGCCACTCTGGGTTATATTATGACAATCTGCTCAAAATAGAAACAAGTACACCTTAACAAAATTTTACCATTACAAATAAATGTTTTCAGCTAGGCTTAGTGGTGCATGCCTTTACTTCCAAGTACATGAGAGGCAGAGGCAGGTGGATCTCTGGGAGCTTGAGTCCAGCCTAGTCTACACAGCAGAGCTCTGGGATAGCTAGAGCTATATAATAGAGCCCCCATATCAATTAACATTTTAGAAAAAAACATAAGTATTTTGGTTATTGGGACCAAAGAGATGGCTCAGCAGTTAATAATACTTGCAGCAGAGGACTGGGGTTCAGTTTCCAGCACTCTTATCAGGCAACTCACAAGAGCTGTCAGTAACACACACACACACACACACACACACACACACAAGTGTTCTTGGTCAGGGAGATGACTTAACAGGTAAAGGCTCCTGCCACCAAGCCTGAAGACCTGAGTTCTAGTCCTAGGATATGGTAGAAGACCTGAACCAACTCCTGTAAGTTATCCTCTTACCTCTACATCCCCCTCCCCAATATCCACACAAAGTAAAATGTAATAAACATTTTGAATAAAAAACAAAAACACGTTTCCCAGTAGCTACATTGTAATAACGTATCATACTCAGGACACTGCCACATAGCTATATGAAAACAGCAGACTCAGTGGGGCTATGTCCCCATAATATGCTCCTACTTTATTTTTGCATTTGAATATTTTCTAATAAAAGCACACAAAAAACACAGTATTTGATTTTTCTTTGTCGTGAAAGGGAATGGATAAGTCTCATCTAGACACTTCATTTATAAAGAAAAAGGCCATCAAATAGATTTAGTGTAAGTAATGTTTAAACACCTAACTAGATGGTATATTAAGTTCCATGGTCCCTGCCACAACAGTAGGTTACAAAATGACAACTTCACAAGACAGAGGACACTTACTGAATCTTAAAACAGAAAAATGTGTCAAAAAATAGACCAATGTCTATTACCATTAAATTTGAATACTAGGATTCAACCTATGCATGTTTTCTTCCCTTTCCTCACTATTTAAAAAAATTATCTTAAGCCCCTATTTTTCAAAACTAGCAACCTAATTTACATAGTGTTAAAAATAAATTGAGTGTAAAAAAGCCATTAAAAAAACAATTATTCTGCTTTGAAACACATTGGATGCTAAAAATAACTTTTAACAACAACAAAAATAAATAAATAAATAAATAAATAAAGTCACTAAAAGCAAGCTGGTGTAGAATCTAGACCAGCAAATGGCTGTGCTAGCATCTCCTACAAGGGGCATAACACACTGGCAAGTCCCTTCTGTGATTCCTACATGCTATACCTATCTACAGTGACAGAGCTGCTCACTCATCCCGAATGCTACAATTCGTAGAACAGCAAAAAACAGAAACAAGAGACTAATTTACCTTCTACAGGCATAGTGATCCAACAGCAGGGCAGACATCAGCATGATGGGAAATAGCCCATAAAAACAAAAATAAAGCACAATTAACACATTGCAAAGTTCATAGGTACAAGTAAAATAGATGGGACTATAGGCAACCCTAAGCATCCCTCCCCACAAAACATTAAAAAAATATGTGATCTGAGGAAAGTGAACAACTTTTATCATTTCAACTGGCTATAGTTTGATTAGCCACACAATATACTAACTGCTTAGGAATGGGGAGAAAAGCTCATTCAATAGAGTGCTTGACAAGGAAGCACTCAGACCAGACTTCATGCCCCAAAACCCACATGTAAAAATAAAAAAGCAGATGTGGTAGCCAGGTGTTTGGAATTCCACTGCTGGAGAGACAGATACAGACTTGGTAGCAAATCAGCACAGTCTAATGGGCAAGCAGTAGGTCCCAATGAGAGACCCCCTTTCTCAAAAAGCAAGGCAGAATGACATCCAAGGTTGTTCTCTGGCGCGCGCGCGCGCGCGCACACACACACACACACACACACACACACACACACACACACACACACACACACCATGCATCTGCACATACATAAACATGTATGCAATATCCCCCATTATCAAAATGGTGCTTGTTCCAAGTCCCCAAAAGGGACTGCTGTTATATAGACTCCTCTTTCCTCACTTATATTAAAGTGGTGGGGGGCAGGGAGATGGCTCAGTGGTTAAGAGCACTGGCTGCTCTTCCAGAGGACCTGGGTTCAATTTCCAGCTCCCACATGCCAGCTCACAACTGCACATAACTCTAGTTCCAGTGGTTCCAATGCCCTCTTCTGGCCTCCATGGGTACCGCATGCACACGATGCACAGACATACACTGGGTAAAATACACACCAAAACAATTAAAAAAATTTTTTTTAGCTAAGCAGTGTTGGCACACACCTTAATCCCAGCACTCAGAAGCAGAGGCAGGAAAATCTCTTGAGTTTGAGGGCAGCCTGGTTTACAGATGAGTTCCAAGACAGCCTGGGCTACAGAGAAACCTAGTCTTGGGGGTGTGGGACAGATTTTCAAAGAGGTTGGTATAAATGGTGAGAAGAGAGGAAAATCAAAGACAACCCCTGGTTTTCATGCCTCCAATTATTTCTGTGTTTCTCTCCAGGAAAACATTATAACAAACTCAAGGTTACTCATTAGTACATTTTAAAAAAATAATTTATTTTTATTATTTTATGTGCACTGATGTTTGCCTGCATGTATGTCTGTGTTAGAGTGTCAGATCTTGGAGTTACAGACAGTTGTGAGCTGCCATATGGGTGCCGGGACTTGACCCAGAGTCTCTAGAAGAGCAGTCAGTGCTCTTAACCACTGAGCCATCTCTCCAGGCCCCTCATTAATACAATTGTATCACAAAAGACTAAATCAGCTAGTTGTGGATGGTGTGTGCCTGTAATCCCAGCATTTGAGAGGTGGAAACATTAGGATCCTAGTTGGAGGCAAGCCTCAGCTGTACAGTAAGTTGGAAACTGCCCTGGGCTGCAAGAAACTGTCTCAGAAAACAAGAAAGAATGGTTAAATCTTTGAGTACCCAGAGGGTTTTATGCTACTGAGACCACCCTTCTTAGATCCAAAAGGAAAAGACTTTAGTGGTATTGGCAAAGAAAAGTAGAGAGAAAAGAGCATATATGGGCTTATTCCTTCTCTATTACTAAAACTTGTAAAAGAAGAGTGTATGAGAAGCCAGGACAGTAAGACCTTATCTTTAAAAAAACAAAACAAAACAAGCAAAAAAGTGTACTAGAAAATGTGTCCGATTCCATTAAAGAAAAGTAAGAACCTAACTCTAGCTGCAGGTCAAGACCTGGGTGAGGTCTTGTGAAAGACACTATTTCTAATGAAAATAAATGGATGTCTGCCCATATCACTCCCACCCTCCACTCAGGACACACTGCCATCAGATACACAATCAGAGACAGACCGACAGGTGGACTTACTACTGCACAGCACAGACACACGTCATTTAAGCAACAAGAGCAATACAAACCTCATTTCCTTTAGTCCTTCTGCCTCTATGACCTGCAGAATCTGTTTTGGTGTCATTGGAGCATCCGAGTAGTTTTCTAACACCTGAAGAAACATAAACGTCCTGACTTCAGTGTGAAAACTTCCATTACATTCAATCTGTACCACGGCCAGTAGTTCTGCTATGAGAATTGCCAGTGCCAGATGAGATTTACCACAATCAAAATCACTTTGGTGTGGGGGTGTGGCTCAGTGGCTGGAGTGCAAGGCCCTAGGTTCTATCCCCAGCACGACATTAAAACAATTACTTCAAGCCGGGCGGTGGTGGCGCATGCCTTTAGTCCCAGCACTCGGGAGGCAGAGCCAGGCGGATCTCTGTGAGTTCGAGGCCAGCCTGGTCTACAGAGTGAGTTCCAGGAAAGTCGCAAAGCTACACAGAGAAACCCTGTCTTGAAAAACTAAAAAAAAAAAAAAAAACAAACAAACAACAATTACTTCAGAAGTCACACTCTTATCAGTAGATTGAAAGTTAAATGCAATTAGATAAAAACACCACAATTAGGCAAAACATTCTCATCTTCAATTCTAAGGATAGCTATTTAAACATCTACGTGTAATAAATAGTATGCAACAGTAGCAGCTCTGGTAACTGCACAATTTAATGTTAAAATACAGAATATAGACAATGTGTGGTGGTGGTGGTGGTGGTGGTGGTGGTGGTGGTGGTGGTGGTGGTGGTGGTGGTGCACACCTTTAATCTCAGCATGCATGAGGCAAGTGGATCTCTTGTGAGACATGTCTCAAAAAATAAAAACCAACAAAAAAATATTGCTGCAAAATACATGATAAGATGGAAATTCATTCAAATTTTCTTTTCGAAGGAACTTTCAGGCCAAGTGTGGTGACTCATGACTTTAATCCCAGAAGAAGCAGACAGATGTCTGTGGGTTCAAGGCCAGCCTGGTCTTGAGCTCAAGACCAGCCAAGCTACATAACCACATCCTGTCTTTAAAAAAAGAAAAAGTTTTGACTAGTACCCATATGGGTATGTGTGTATATATACAGTTTTTTTTTTTTGATACAGTCTCAATATGGAGTCCTAGCTGGCACACAACTCATTATGTAGACTAGGCTAGTCTCAAATTCATAAAGACCCACCTGCCTCTGTTTACCACATGTTGGGATTGAAGGTGTACACCCCCATGCTGGGCTGTATATTCAGAGACAACCTAGGCTAACTCTGAAATTGCCATACAGCCAAGGATGGCCTGCAACTCTTGATCCCATGGTCTCTACCTTCCAAATGCTGGGATTACAAGAGTGTGCCATGCCTATCTTCAGTTCTTTTGCGTTATACTATGAAATTCTGGGTTAACTGCCACAGTACATTTTGCCACTTGACAACACGAGCTATGGTTCTATGTGTAACTGACATAACAGTGAGGAACCTAATGCCCTGCTTGTGTTAGTTCATCTGTGACTAAGTCAGCACTTCCTCAGCAAGTGCCGTTCTCACTCTGAGAAGCTGAGCTGTTTCAGAAATGTTCCTCTTCTAAGGAAGGAAAAAAAAGATGTCATCATCTTACTTTCTACACCTGTGCAGCTGCTTCGGGTACTGCAAGCTAACATGTGTAACACCCAAGTTCTCCCTGTCTTCACAAAAAAAAAAAAAAAAAAAAAAAAAAAAAGGAAGGCTACAGAAGACCTTATCACTAAAGGAAATCTAGGTTTGGAAAAGTGAGCACTAAAACAAAACACCTATTCTTCCTCCTGAGCCTCTCTCCTAATTTTTACATTGCTCTTGGATAATGTGTTAATTACAAACACTGCTTCTAACTCTGATGAATCTGATCCTGTCTACCTCTAATCCTGACTTCTCTCAAGCTTCAGAATCAAGTAGCTCTGTCTGACACGTCAGTCTAGCTGTCCATTCTTAATGTGGGCTACTCTAATTCATCTCGGCAACTGTAGTTTTTCTCCTCTCAGCCCTATGCTTTCTCCCTACACTCCTTACCTTGGTTGGCACTCAAAACCTTTCTAACCACCTAATTCAGCAACACACACGTGGCATCCTTCTCTCTCATCCACCTGGTTCACTGCCACAGCCAATGACCCAACTTAACAGCCTCTTCCATAATACCCTTTAATACACAGTAAGGCCCTGGGGCCGTTTTCCTAAAACCCACCCCTATTTGTGGTTATCCCTCATTTAAAACCACAGGGAACACCTGCTTTGTGCCAGGCCCAATTCTAGGGATCCAGATTCTACGTTTATCATGTTTCTATTTCAAAATCATCCTCAGCGACTCTGACTGTCACTCCCCATGCAGCAGAGGGTTAAGTTTCCAGAGCCCACCCTATGCCCCACTAAAGCACAGGCTTTAGAATCAAACAAGCCAAGATTTAAATTCTAGTCTCTAACCTGAAACAAGAACCTACCAATCTGAGCCAAAGGTCCTCTCTCACTCTTCAAGTATTTAGAGCTCTTCCTCTCAGGGTAACTTTCAGATTAGAGAGAACATAAGCAGGGACTTGTAGGTGCTCATAGGCTGGGCATACAAGGCCTCCCAATCACCTGTCTGTCTCCCCAAAAGACTACCTCACTGACACTGCACGCTTCTGTCCCAGCAATTACTCTTTGTTCCACCCAGTTGCACACTTTGCAAATATATTCATACCCATGTATTTTTTCTCCCCTCCCTCAGCCATTCTTTTTTCATCAACTCCTGTACGTATGGCCTCCTCTGGGATAGGCCTCCCTACATTCCGATATAACCCCTCAAGACTCAGCTTACAAAGTACCTTCCTGGCTAGGCGGTGGCTGCGCACGCCTTTAATCCCAGCACTCGGGAGACAGAGTCAGGCGGATCTCTGTGAGTTCGAGGCCAGCCTGGTCTACAGAGCGAGATCCAGGACAGGCACCAAAACTACACAGAGAAACCCTGTCTCGAAAAACCAAAAAAAAAGAAAAAAAGAAAAGAAAGTACCTTCCTTCTGGAAGCAGTCCCTGATCTATGCCAGGCAGACTCCAATCTCTTTTATGGTATTCCCACTGTTCCACAGTACAAGTAATTATCTCCCAAGCCTGGACACTTAGTGAGGAACTAATCATATTTATTCCTAAACAAGAAGCAAAAACCAATATAACCTTTAAATCTGTGCATTTCCAGTACCACGTATACCTGTAGTTCTGTTCATGCATTTGACCCACCCCCAGACTGTAAGTTCTTCCTCTTCATAGTCTAAGATTACCAAGTGCCACCTGGGAAGGCTGACTTAAACCTACAGTAAACCTTAGGACATGCTACTAATGTTCACTGTCACAAGATACCATCTCTCTGATACTAGCTGAGCTAGCAAATCTTCCGACAAACATTTTTTAGAGAAGCATGACTCTGAAAAAAATATCTACCAATTATTCAAATAGTAGCCAGGAAGAGCTTGAGAATCTTAAAACAGAAGAACGAAAATTCTACAGAGAAGTTACATCTAAAGATAAAGTATTCATTTTCATTAAAATTGCATATAACACTAGCTTCCGGAACAATCCAGCAGTGTTCTATTCCCAGTCTTTCTCTATAGACTGCACATTTTTTGAAGGAAAGAAAAAAGTATCTCTGCTAGTTAAAAGGAAAAAAAAAATGTTTGATGTAAGAATGGTCAGCCATGAATAAAAGCAAGACAGGAATCTATTTAAGAGTTGTACACAATTTAAAAGGAAATCCCCTTGGCTGTTTCTCCCAAATTGTTCGTAACAAGCTGGCAAATTAATCCCCCTCCTCTACTTCAGACAGCTAGAAACCATACCACCACACCATAAGGCCATCTGAGAGAAAAATGTCCACTTCTTAAAAGTGACAACTTCAAAAAAACCCATCTGCAGGGGCATGCTACTCTACTGGAATTCTCAGCTTTCCTACACCAAAACAGCATTATCATCTTCTTGCCAATCTGAGCCAGTCAGTAGCAATTAGAAACCTCCACCTGACAAACGAACGCATGTGGTCACCACACACACTCTAAATTCAACTGTTCAAAAGTAGTTAAGAATAATCCTGTTACAAAATGAACTGCCCTGCCATTGTCTCTGCTTGCCAGTATCTCTCTGCACAGGAAAAACTAATAAACTCCCCATCACTCAGTGTGACAGGACTTTTTAAAATGGGAAGAAGACTCAAGTCAACCTCCCACCCCCACAAAGACACAGAAAATTCTAAAACACAAGCCACATAAAAGATATGCAAAATTGCACACCACATTCCCACAAGTCCTCTTTCAAATGTACAACTACACTACAAAGAAATTCCTGTTCAGATTACTATTTTTAACTGAAGAGCCAAAGAAGAAAAAGAGAAATAACTTACTTAAGATAACTGAGTTTGAAGGTGAGCCAATGATAAAATAGAAATAGCAACCTTAACCTTGGAATTCAAACCACAGTAAATTTAAGAACTTAAAGAGGCTTAAAATAACAGCCGATTCCAAATTGCTAGAGCCTTTCAAGTAATAAGAGCCAAAAGAGCTTTGAGACAAGAAGATTTTTAGAATTGTCAGGACATAAATAACACGGGATTTGAAGGTACTTTCCCCTACCTCTAACAAGTGGGATTCTGGCAGGCAAATTTTCTTTGGGTGCCCAGAGTCATAAACACCTGCACACAGAAACTCAGAATTTCAATCAACAGTCAAGACTCAACAACCTCCATGGTAAAATAAAACACGCTTCATTTCCTAGGCTCCTGCAGGCCTAAATTTGTCACCAGGTGAAGCATCGATGAAGAAATCTCAAGTTCCAAGATCGAAAAAACTAGCCAAATATTCTAGTTCTGATTGAATAATTGGGGGGACGGGGGGGGGGGGGGGGGGGGGGGGGGACGACGACAGGACATGACACAACATGGACACCACCACCAAGGAGTTTCAATTTTTATAGGCCAGACAAAAAAACAAACCGAACTACAACCTTCATACAAACAATCCCCGTTTCTGTTCCCAGGGTAACAAGAGTAGATGATCAGGAACACCAGTGGAAATTCTCTGCAAGCTCAAACAGCCTGGTTAAATCAATAACTAGCTTTCATGAGTCCAAGAAAGACAAAGGTGCACTCTAGATTTTTATCAACCGCCAACACTTTTAAGGTAGAACTCACTTTTCAGTAAAAGGAACAGTAAGAAAGCTGAGCTGCATGCACTCCACCATTCAAACTGAATGATAGCAATTACATATAAAACACAGGGCGTCAACAGACAAGTAGGATGCACCATAACCTTGCACTATGGCGCCCAAGGAAGTGACATCTCCGAGAGAAGTATAACCTATTAGGATTGTCATCGGCAATATTTTATAAGAACGTGCCCCAAGTCTTTCAGCGTTGTATTTTAATTCCAAAAGGAAGTGGTCTCACAAGTTCACAAACCCTCTGGGCAGGCAGCTAGCTGAAGCTCAAGCCATCAATTTACTTTTTTGTATGTGTGTCTCGCTCAACCCTCTGAACAGGAGCCTCTGCATGAACAGACATACATTCTTTGCAAAGTGTATTCAGTTCCTCTGCAAAATGCCTACCTCTAGTGCATGCAGTCACAGCGGTTCAGTGTGATTTGAATGTCCACGGGCCACCTGCATAGTAATCCCTTAAGCAGTTGGCTAAAGTAATGTTTCTAAGCAGAATCTCGGGTTCAGTGTGTTTAAAATGAGTCCCAGAGCACCTTTTTTAAACAAAGTCCCCAGGTATATTCCCGCTGGGCACTCAAGTTTGAGAACCATGGCTCAGGGATCAGATTGGTCCTCAGCAATTGCTTCCCGACACACACCTGGTTTAAATTGCCAACGCTCTAAATGCTTCTCACGTCCTTGAAACCAGGGGCGCTTTCCCACCCCCGCGGTGTCCAGTGACCCACCCCATGGCCCACGAAGTAGTGAGGGAAGCACTTCCGACCTTTCCCGGAAACCTAACTCCGGCACGTGAATAAACGGCGCTTCCCGGGGACCCCCTGCCGCCGCCAACGTGGGGGGAGGGGAGACCGAAGCCTAGGCGCTCGAAGGGGAGGAGACGCTTGCCAGCTCGCCCCTCCGAAGGAATTCGGGGCGGGCGGGGTGGGGGGTGGGGGAGGAAGAAAAAGGCGCCACAGCCCACCCCGGCCGGGGACCTCCAGCGCTCCACACCCGGGCGGCCCCGCCCCCTGCTGCGGTGGGCAGGGCCTCGCCCCTCCCCCGCCCCGGGAACGGCGCGGGAGCCCACCCCCTAGACCCCCCGCCGCGGCCCCCCGGGCAGCTCGGCTCACCAGGCGCGCGGCCTCGGCCCACGTGCGCTCCTTCTTCCTCTTCTGTTTGTCCTTCATCCTCCTCCTCCGCGGCGGCGGCGGCGGCGGCGGCGGCAGCTCCACGCGGGACCTCCGGGCGGGGCGGGTTGGGGCGGTGGCGGCGCGGGGCTGGGGTGGAGGCGGCGGCGGCGGCGGGGGTCGCGTGGCGGCGGCGCGTGGGAGAGCTCGGGTGCGGCCGGAGAGGGCGGGCGCACCGGGACCGACGGGCGCGAGACCCGGCGCGAGGGCGGCGGTGGGGGAGGGGCGGCGGCTCCACGCGCCCGCGCTGCGTCAGTCGCCCACGGTGGCAGCGGCGGCGGCGGCGGCGGCGGCGGCAGCCCCGCGATGGCTAAGGAATGCGGCGGCTCCGCATAACCACGGGGTCAGAGGTCACGGCTCGGGCCTCCGCTTTCCCGCGCTGCTGAGAAACCGAGACCGGACTAGTGGCGGGCCGGGATGGCGAGACGCAGCTTTCCCTTCGACGCTCTGATCCGTGCGTGTCTGCCGTGGGGGTGTGTGTGTGTGTGTGTATGTGTGTCCGCGTGTGTGTGAGAGAGAAGAGTGAGGAGGGGGAGTGTGGGGTTTTTTTTTTTTTTTTTTGAACAAAAACAAACCGAAAGGGTAGCTGGGATTTGTAGTCCTTACTAGCTCCACGGCCTCCCCCACTCCGGAAGAAAATGGCTGCCTGAAGTGCTTGGACCACATTTCCCGTCGTGCTCCGGTACCGTGTTTTCCGCCCACTCTCTTCCGTACCCCGCTGTGCTCCGAGCTCGGTAAAGAAGGGGGCGGGAAGTCGGTCTTGAAGGGATGGGGCGGGGTCTCGCGAGGTTCGGGAACTAGCAGAGCCCTGAGGGTTTCTGGGAGGTGTTGCTGGGAAGGGGCGGTGGCTGGATTCCCCCTGGCCGAGTTTAACCCGTTCCGCGCTTTTTGGGTACTAGGGGCGGGTCCAGTGAGGGTGAGGATCCGGAATTAGTAATCCACTACTCTGCTTCCACTTTGGGCCTCCCCCTGCATAAACAGTTCTCAACTGCCTTCTAGTGGGTGGCAAGAAGCAGGACTTTCCCTTTTGGTCCACCCTTAAATGACTCAACTGGCGCATAGTAATTAGCAAAGAGACACTCATATCGGCAAAACGGTTATTTCTCGATTGACTGATCTAGATGGTTACCCATTTCCTCTTGTACTTTCGTACCGTTATGTATTTGCCGAGGGTGCACCTGCGGTCTACAGCAGAATTGCTGTCAGGTGAATTTGGTAATCTGGTAGTAAAGACTTAAGGGCCATGTAGATCAAAATGCTCCTGAGTGTTATTTTAGAGGAAATACACCGGAGAGAGGTCAAATCCTAGTGTCAACCAAATTTAGATTTAGAATCCTAGCTGTCAAACCCAGCGGTGGTGGCGAACGCCTTTAATCCCAGTCCTTGGGAGGCAGGGGCAGTCAGATCTCAGTGAATTCGAGGCCAGCCTGGTCCACAAATCGAGTTCCAGGACAGCCAGGAATGTTTCACAGAGAAACTCTGTCTCACACACACACACACACAAAAAAAAAATCTAGCTGTCACTACCTGACTCCTCTTAACCCCTCTGAGCCTCAATTTGATCTATGTTAGCATAGTATCCCACAAAATTGATGGTATGGGGTCCAAATTAGCATGAAATATCTAGAAGATCCGAGAATGTGAAGGATCCTGATATTAGGCCCCTGTAATCTGGCTTCTGGCATAGAATAAATAATAGCTATTACACACTCACATTGAGCAATGGAGCCTCTCAGAGCCTTGATTGCAGGTGTTAAATGGGTTGAGGTTTGGAGCACCCAGAACAAAGGGTATATTTCTCTGTGCATTTGTTGAATCAATGTTCAGAAACAGTTTTGAACTGGATTAATAGCCTGTTTTAAAAACTGTAAAAGCCATGTTTTACAGTTTCTAAAAGGTTTCTGTGGGTGAAGAAATGCACTATACTCTCTGGTGTTAGCATGCAGGCAGCCAGTGCTGAGATAAAGCAAACAGAGCAGTCCGACCCCTACCACCTAAGGGGCTCAACAATCCTTAATTCTTGTCACCCTAGGATCAAACCCACTAAGCAAAAAATCTACAATGAATAGACTGTAGAAGGTGAAATTTAGACACATTTTTACATCCCCCTACTTGATTTCATCCTACCAGGAAGTTGAGGAATAACTTCTAATTTTTTTTTTTTTACTGTGGTGCTATTTTCTTTGTGCTTTAGTGTTCCTTCTTACCAGATTCATAAAAGAAGTTCACTACAGAAGTGTAAGTGTATAAAGTTGAGAGACATTAAAAGATAGTTTTAGTAATGCAAGTTAGAATGTAAAATGAATTAGGTACAACCTTTTGGATTCACCAAAATAGGACAAATAATGGAGTATTTTCTCTGAATTTGTCAAATGTTAATGGACTAGACATTGTATTTATGGCCTGTATATATTGTATTATAGTTATTGTACTTATTGTATTATAGTTTCTCTTATATTAGTTATAAATGTTTTTTATTTTAGACAAAAAAAGGGGGGGGATGTGATATTTTGTTTTTGCTTTAACAGATAAACCTTGCCTGGAGATCAGAGTGTGGAGCTAGCCACTAGAGGCCAGGCAGTGGTGGTACACACCCTTAATCCCAGCACTTGGGAAGAGGAAGCAGGAAGACCAGGGGACCTGGGCTACACAATATTGATCCAGTCTAAAAGAGAAACAGAGCCAGGCAGTGGTGACACACAGCTGTGATCCCAGTACCTGGGATCTCAGGCCTTTAATCCTAGCACTAAGGAGTGGAGACAGGAAGTGATATGGCTGGGGAGAGAGGAATATAAGGTGGGAGGAGACAGGAGCTCAACTCCCTTTCAGTCTGAGGTAAAAAGTCTCTCTAGCAGCATGAAATTCGAAGGCAAATGGATGGAACTAGAAAATACCATCCTGAGTGAGGTAACCCAAACCCAGAAGGACAAACATGGTATGTACTCACTCATAAGTGGATACTAGATATAAAGCAAAGAACAATCAGGCTGCAACCCACAGAACCAGGGAGGCTACATAGCAGGGGGGACCCTAGGATGACTGTGACTTATAATAAGTTTTGGTTTTACTCAATTACTGGGCAAGCCTCAATGAAACATTTCACTATTAGGATAAGAATTTACATTGTATCAAGTTGATAATAGAAAAATAATAAATAAAAATGAAAAAAAGTCTCTCTAGTAGCTGGCTGCTCTGCTTCTCTGATCTTTCTGTTTTCACCCTGATATCAGACTCCAGGTTTTTATTATTAAGAGCAATTAGGATTCGTGCTACATTTGACATTTTAGGTTTTGTTTTGAGACAAGATCTCACTATGTAGCCCTGACTGGCCTGGAACTCACTGTGTAGATCAGATTGGCCACGTGCAAAGGTATATATTAGGATTTTGTTGGGGGATGTGGTTAGTGCTAAAGATTGAACCCAGAACCTCACACAACCACTGAGCTATATCCCAGCATCCTTTATTTTGTTATTTTCAAACAAAATCTCACAATATAAACAGGCTGGCCTCAAACAAGCTGCTATTCTCTTGTCTCTGCCTCCCATTAATACATGAAGGATTAAAATACATGTCCCACTATGCCTGGCTTTTAGTTGTTTACAGTCCTTTATTTTTTTCACTCTGCAGCTGAAAGAGTTGTGTCTGAGGATATTGTAACTTATTTCAAATGTTTTGAATCCCTCCTATCTCCAACACATACATTTGGAGGGATTAAATAGGGAAGAATCACTCTAAAATGCCTGTTTTGTGTTTTTCTGTGTTAGGAATTGAGCTCAGGACTTCATACATGTTAGATGATATACCACTACACTGCCTTCCAAGCCCTTTTTACCTTTTATTTTCAGGTTCTTATTAAATCACAAAGGCCTCAACCTCCCCGGAATAGCTGAGATTACAGGCCTGTGCTACCAGATCTAACTAAAATGTTCATGTAGAGTATGGGTGCTGTGGAAAGCAGTTCCTACTCAAAAGTATCCAATCTTTCATCCATGTACACCACCGCACTCAGAACTTACCCCATTCAATGGGAAAAAGAGCTTTGCAGATCAAGTTTAGGCCCTTAGGAAGATCATCCTGGACTGTCTGAGTGGGTCACTAATTCCATGGGTCCTTGAAAGCGTGGGTGTCTTGGAGATAGGAAGCAACACAGCTCACTGGTGCTGGCTTTGAAGTGACAGAAAGCAAAGGAATGGAAGCAGCCTCTGGACTAAAGCCTGCCAACAGCAGCAAGGAATTAGGGACCGTAGTCCTTCAATCCATTGAGCTGAACTGACAGTGTGGATGAGCTCAGAAACGAGTCTTCAGAAAGGAAAACAGGCACCTTGACTTCCGCCTCAGATTGAAGCAGGAAACCCCTGGAACTTCTGGAACCCCCTCAGTGTTTGGACTCTGGCCCAGAGAAGTATGGGACATTTACAAGTGTGTGTTTCAAACTACTATGTCTGTGCTAATTTCTTACAGCCAGCAAAGGCTAATGCGGGCAGTGTGGCAGCCCCTTTAGTTTATCTCGGCAAGCACTGCCTAGTTCTTGCAAATGGGCCAGGCTGTAGAAAAATCCACATGTAAGTATTTCAAGATCTCTACCCTTGCAGAATCAAACTGATAGTGCCATCATTAAGCATGAAGAGACGTAGTATGTCCAGGGGACTGTTGGAAATGGGTGAGGTAGCTCATGTCTAATTGAATCACTTGGGAGATGAAAGCAGGGGGATTTTGAGTTCAAAGCCAGTCTGGGCTATAATGAGTTTGAAGCCAATTTAGGATATACAATGAGACTCACTCTTTAAAAAAAAAAAAAGGGAAGTGTTGGAAAGTTAACTTTTGGTTATTAATTCTTAAGCTTTTTTTGTTTTGTTTTTTCAGTTAACAAGAGTCAACGTGTCTTCTTGCCAGAAGCAGCAAACACATACATGTTCTTTTTTAGTGTATTTTTATGTTGTTTTTAATCACAGTGCTTTTATTACAGGTTACCTTGGAAAGTTAACACAGGTGCAATGGGCTGAGTAAAATAAACAGAACTGCTATTTAACCCTGCCCAGTTTGGGGATGAGTCATTGTTTTTCATTTATGGACAAAGCACACAAATAATACAAGCAACAAACACCAGAGATACACAAAAGGACATAACATCCCTGAGCCTCAGTGTGATATATTAACACTAGTTCTGGGGCTGGAGAGATAGCTCAGTGGTTAAGAGCACAAAGTGCTCTTATAGAGGACCTGGGTTCAATTCCTAGCACCCACATGGTAGTTCACAACTGTCTATCTCACACATGCAATGTACAGATATATATATATATATATATTTACACACACACATATATATATACACACATGTGTATATATATACATATATGTATGTATGTATATATGTGTATATGCTAGCAGAACACCCATACACAAAGTTTTTGTTTGTTTGTTTGTTTGTTTTGGTTTTTTGAGACAGGGTTTCTCTGTGTAGCTTTGCGCCTTTCCTCGGACTCACTTGGTAGCCCAGGCTGGCCTCGAACTCACAGAGATCCGCCTGGCTCTGCCTCCCGAGTGCTGGGATTAAAGGCGTGCGCCACCACTGCCCGGCCACATAAAGTTTTTTTTAAAAACTGAAAAAACACATTGGTTCTGGACTCCAGTGGGGCCTGGGTTTGAAACTGCATCTTGTGTGCCCTTGGACAAGTTATGAAACCTCATCAACCCAGCATTTGTCATTGGACAACAGGGTGCAGGACAAAATCAAAGGGTGATCTGGACAGAGTGGCACATGCCTACTTAAAGAGGCTGAGACAGGGGGATCACTTGAACCCAAAAGGTTGAGACCAACCTGGATAACACAGGGAGACCCCATCTCAAAAGAATAAATGAGATCCCAGTTGTTCAGCAGCAGCATTGCTGATGATCAGCTAATGTGGAGCCTTCCCTCCCTTCACACATTGCATTTCCCTTTTGTTTGGTAACTACTCATGCTGGTGTCTGCTTGGATTTGTTTCCTGTACCCTCAATGCCAGCCATGGTCTTTGGCATGTGGTAGGCAGCTAAACTGTTGGTGTATGAGCCAATCTGTGATTGTTTTGTTGTAAAAAGTCTCTGAGGAATGATCCACTATTGAATGCTCTCAGAACAGCTTTTGGAACCTGCTTATATTGGGGTGGGGTGAGGGAAGTAAGAAGGTTTTTCCCAAACAGGTCTCTACAAGTGGTAAGTAGAGACTTCATGGCATCCCCATTCTCATTGAGTTGCCAAATGTGCCCACATGATGGATGACTTAACTCATAACTGCCATTCACCATCATTTAAATTCTACTGTTCAGTCTCCCAAGATTCTAGAATAGGTAATTAAATTACCAAAATGTTTACAGTAGTAATCTCTAGATTTTATAAGAGTGGGAAGTTTACCATTACTTTTTCTCCACAAAACATTAATTTAAATTTTTTTTGGTTTTTTGTTTTTATTTTTTTTTTGGGGGGGGGGGTTTCGAGACAGGATTTCTCTGTGTAGTTTTGGTGCCTGCCCTGGATCTCGCTCTGTAGAGCAGGCTGGCCTGGAACTCAGAGATCTGCCTGCCTCTGCCTCCTGAGTGCTGGGATTAAAGGCGTGTGCCACCATGCCTAATATTTTGCTTTTTGAAGGTAGGACCCCACTCGGTAGCCCAGGCTGGCCTCAGCAGTGGCCTGCTTTAGCCTCCAACTTCTGGGATTCCAGGTATGATCACTGTGGCTCTTAGGACTAGATAAACATCATCACAGCTCTGCCTCGTCCTGTGGGATTGCACATTCAGGGAAGCCAGCCACCATGTCACAAGAGCACTCAAACAGCCTTAGAGCTACAGACAATTACCCAGGACAGTTTTCTTTTTTTATTTAATTTTATGTCCTCTGGTGTTTTGCCATGGGTGTCTTATGTGCACTGGTATTTTGCCATGGGTGTCTGGTCCCCTGGAACTGAAGTTACAGACAGTTGTGAGCTGCCATGTGGGTGCTGGGAATTGAACCCAGGTCATCTAGAAGAGTAGTCAGTGCTCTTAACAGCTGAGCCATCTCTCCAGCCCCCTCCCCCTCAGGACAGTTTTCAAATGACTTCAGTCTTGGCCAGCCATTCAATGCTAACTACAAACCCGTGAGGCCCAGAGCAGAATCACCCAAATAAGATGGATCTCAAGCCCACGGAATCAAGAGATAATGAATTAACGTCATGTGGGAGAGAATGGATTGCTTTCAATGTCATTTAAGTATTGAAGTAATTTGTTACATATCAGCTGATAGCTAATAATGAAAGTGCCTCCCTTCTGGGTGGTTGTTGCTGTGACTGCCCTCTTGACAAAAATACTTACACAAAATTCTGTAACAGAGTCCAGGGTGTTCCCAGCCCCCGCCCCCCCACCCCGGAGCTCTGGTGGATAACAGCAGTAGCCACAGCCGTGGTGCTGTGTTTTATCTTAGAATTCGGGGAAGGAAAAGCAATGTCCAGGTCTAGGAATATCTCATGGAGGCAGAGCATTTACTTGCATTTGCCTGTACAAGGCCCTGGCTTTGATCCTTAGTGCTGCAACAATAAATATCCCACTTGACTCTCTTCCTAGATTCAATCCTGAGCCAGGACTAACCCAGTTTGTCCACCTTCCTGCTCTGCTTCCATGGAGCTGTAAGGTCTAAACCACTGCCCTCAGCTGAGTAATCTGTACCTGTTCCTTCCTCCTCTCTGCCACTTTGATATTCCTTGTTGTTGAAACAGGATCTCACTGTGCAGCCCTGACTGCCCTGGAACTTGCTCTAAAGACCAGGTAGTCCTGAACTCAATGAAATCTGCCTGCTTCCAGAGTGCTGTGATTAAAGGTGTGCACTGCCATGCCCTGCCACTCTAATCATATAGTCTACATTTCTCTGGCCCCATTTTGATTGTAATCCTTCTGATGGACTCACACAGACAAGAAAATAAAGTTGTTATCCTTGAGATAACGGGATCTCTAATGGGATCTTAATAGATGGAAACTGTAAGTCTGCACATGCTGGCACATGTATAATCCTAGCACTTCGGTGGCTGAGGTAGGAAGATTACCATGAGTTTGAGACCATCCTTAGCTACAAAGTAAAACTATCACACAAAACCAGCTGTGGTAGCACGGACCTATAAGCCCAGCACTTGGGACATGGAGGCGGGGTAAATTCAGGGTCATTCTTGGGTACGTGCTACAAGAAACCCTATCTTAAAACAAAAATATATTTCTTTAGAGCACAACAAAAAGGAGGTAGCAACAAACACTGGGGACCTTCATGAGGAGCAGATATATTATCTGGGTCTTGAACACTCCAAGAAAAGAGTGACTTGGAAATTGCAGGAACAAGGACATGAGTATGATGGAGTGGCTTCAATGTGTGTGTGAAAGTGCAAATGTTGGAGCAGGGCCAGCAATCTAGTTGGAGAAGTGTAGCTGGAGTGTCTGTGTGGTGCTGGGAATCAAACTAAAGGCAAATACTCTACCCCTGAGCTGCACGTGCAGCTCAAGCAAAGGGGAAGAAACTACCTCCTGTGCCAGCTACGGATCCCCAGGAGCTCAGACACCAACTCTTCCCCAGCCCACAGCACAGGACCTGACAGCAGCCTCTCCTGAATGATCACTGAGCCAGACCTGGGTGCTGAATGTGGTCTGCAGTGCCGAAGAAAAAGCAAGATTAAGTTACAGAGTTATCCACTGTGGCTCCTGGAATATTTTTCCAGCTCAATTTTCCCTGTGTTGTGTGTTCTCTAAAGCCTCCATTCAAAATATAATTAGGAAAACCCAGTTTACTCTTAACATTGATTATGATGTCACTGTCTGCTGCAAATGAGACTGTCAGCCTGATAAAGCCAGAAACTTCTGGCTCAGTCCTTTCCTTGTCCTCCTAGCAAGGGGCTCCCCTATCCCAAGAAACAGCAGAACAACATGGACCACTTACTTCACTGGCACTGGTAGCTTCCTGCGAGGATGGGAGCTGGGTGCTGAACCCTGGGGACTTGCAGCCCACTTAGACACAATCCCTGCAGTGACAAGTGAAGGCAAGCTGATGTAGCATTAGTTTACAGAAACCTGCCCTGCTGCTGGAGTTGAGAAATGTCTTGTGGCTAATATGAGTTGGAGAGGAATTATCTCATAATTTAGCAATTATAGCTACTTTGGAGGCAGAATAAACATTTAAAATTAATTTCCAAACCAGAAGTAGTGCATTCCTATAATCCCAGCTACTTGGGAAGCAAAAGGCAAGACAATCTCAAGTTCAAGGCCAGCCTGGTCATTTTACCCAAATTAAAAGAAACCTTTTTTCTTTTTCGAGACAGGATTTCTCTATGTAGCTTTGGAACTTGCTCTGTAGACCAGGCTGGCCTCAAACTCACAGAGATCTTCCTGCCTCTGCCTCCTGAGTGCTGGGATTAAAGGCGTGTACCACCACCACCCGGCAGTAACCACTTTTTATGTACTAATAATTCCTTCAGAAGATAATGGGAGACACAGCTCTTTCACAATGTACTTCAGTTGGTAGTTGCCTAGTTCAAAGGAAGCCCTGGGTTTGATCCCCAGCGATGAATAACTGGACATAGCGGCACAAGCCTGTCATTTCTGCACTTAGATGAAAGGAGGAGGATCAGAAGTTTATGGTCAAAAAGTCAGTTAACAGAAGTTCAAGGACACCCGAGCCTACAGAGAAAGTGGAAGAACAGCCTGGGCTACATGAGACCCTATTCAAAAGAGGGAAAGAAAAAAAACATAAAAACTCTACCAAGGAGTATAGTCTTGAGTAGGTGGAGATTGGCACTCGCCTTCAAATGGAAAATCCTCTAGTAATGATATCCCAAAATTTGTCTGCCAAGTAAATGCCGTCCAGTGAAGATCCAATGCAGTTTTACTGCCAACATGACCCTAAAATTCAACTGGGAAAATAGATGCATCATTTTCATACCAAAAAGATCTAACATTTACTGGCCACTTACCATGTGCCAGGCCCCAGCAGAGAACTCCACAAACCAAACAACAATAACTAAACAAAACAACCAAACAAACCCACTGTGAGGTTTAAGGACCATGATTATTAACAAATAGATTAGGGAGCACAGAGTCAGAGAGAAAACAAACCAGCCCAAGGGCCCAAAGGTCAGGCGTCGAGCTCCAGGAACTCAGCCGTTCCTGTTCTACTGCCAAGAAAAGGCTCGCGGTCAGTCATCTGGTTTGTTCAACCAGATATTAAAATATGCCAGGCAGCTCCAACAATGGGGCGATTTCAACAAAGGGCAGACATAACTATTGTACCAAACAGTACAGATAAGAGGGCCAGGTGTGTAAGGAATTGTAGTGCGTGATGAAAAGTGGTATATTGAGGAGGAGCGAAAGACAGGCTCCGTGGTTAAGAGCACCCATTGCTCTTGCAGAGCAATTACATTCTCAGCACCTACGGCAGCCCACAACCACCTTTAACTCCAGCCCCAGGGGACCCAAAGCCCTCTTTGGGCCTCCATGAGTACCCCCACACAACGTGCCACACACCCATAGCACAGAAACAAACCTTTAAAAATAAACTGGAGAAAAGGTAGATGTCAGCAAGAGCAAACAAGCTGGGATCCCATCACCTTTATTAAATCTAAATACATTCCAGCATACAACTTATATTTTTATTTACATGTGATAATGAAAGTATTGGAAGAAAAAAATCTTTCCTATTCTGGATCTGAAATGTTTCTAAATATGAAAGTTCAAAAGAGCTCTATCAAGTAACTCAGTTGATTTGACTACCTAAATTGAGTCCTATGCAGCAACAACATGAAGGTAAAGATGATAAAGGGGGGGAAATATCTCCTACCCATGTGATGAATTTAAAATTCTTAGTAGCGAGGCATGGGGTTGGAGAGATGGCTCAGTGGTTAAGAGCATTCACTGCTCTTCCGAAGGTCCTGAGTTCAATTCCCAGCACCCACATGGCAGCTCACAACTGTCTGATGCCTTCTTCTGGTGTGCAGATGTACATGCAGATAAAGAGCCAATATACATAAAATACATGAATAAATAAAAAAAATATATCAAGGCATAGTGTCACACACCTAGAATCCTAATACTTGGGAAGTGGAAGCGAGAGTATCCGTTTGAGGCACATAGTTTGAAGTCATCCCGGACTATATGAGACTGGTTTTTGCTTTTTGAATTTTTAAAATCTTTTCTAGAAATTAAGGAGTCACCATATTTATTTGTGTATGTGCATGAGGGGAAGCACACACACCACGGCACATGTGTGGAGGTCAGAGGTCAACTTGCTTCCCCTTCTACTATGTAAGTTCTGGGGCTCAAGCTCAGGTCATCAAACTTGGCAACACTACCCACAGAGCAATCTCACCAGCCTAACAACAGCAAACAGTCTTAGCAAAGAGCTCTTGTTCTGTTGAGATGGGGTTACTATGCAGCCCTGGCTGGCCTCTCAATGACTGTGTTCACCAGACTGGCCTCGAACACACAGAGACCTATCCGTCTCTGCCTCCTGAGTGCTGGGATCAAAGGCGTGCACCAGCACGCTTGCCTTAATAATTCTTAAAGGTTAATAGAAATATCTCAAATGGTGATAGGTCAAACTGGCAAGGGTTAAAATTATTGGCAGAAATTGGTTTTACCAAGGGTATAGGAAGATGACCATAAATTACTACTGGGTGCCTAAGCTTATATAGTTGTTTGTGGAGGAAGCAGTTTGGCAATCTATAACAGAATCATACTTGTTTTGAGCGAATGGGATTTGAACACAGATGCAGCTAACAGATATCTGTGATGTATACCGAGGATTAGCCCCAGGGAATAAATAAATAAATAAGTAAATAAGTGAACAGTAATCTGTGTCCAATGTTGCTAATACAGCATTGCATAAAATAGCTTAAAAACTGGTAACCCCTTCAGTGACCAGCAAGGTTGTTAAATCCTGGCGCAATACAATCAGGTGTTAGGTGTCTATTAAAAATAAGTCAGTCTAGGCCGGGCGGTGGTGGCGCACGCCTTTAATCCCAGCACTCGGGAGGCAGAGCCAGGCGGATCTCTGTGAGTTCGAGGCCAGCCTGGACTACCAAGTGAGTTCCAGGAAAGGCGCAAAGCTACACAGAGAAACCCTGTCTCGAAAAAAAAAAAAAAAAAAAAATAAGTCAGTCTAGTGGTGGGGGTGCATGCCTTTAATCTCAGCACTCAGGGGGCAGAGGCAGGTGGATCTCTGTGAGTTCGAGGCAGGTCTGGTCTACAAAGTGAGTTCCAGGACAGTCAGGGCTACACAAAGAAACAGTCTTGAACAAAACAAAACAAAAATTAAATAAGTAAAAAATAATAAGTCTACGTTAAGTTTTTATGTGTCCACGAAGTTTTATTGAGTAGAAGCAATAATGTACTATGAACCTGTGTATACTGTTTTGTTTTAGGTGATCCAAGTAGAGCCCAGAGCCTTGAATATCCTTAACTACACCCAGCCACTGAACTAAACTCACAGTCCCCTGTATATATTATGAAGGCAAAACTAAAAGATTATGTACAGGTACTCAAAAGATCATTAGCTCTGGATAATGGACTTGCCGGTGATTTACTTCTTGAAATGTTTCTGTATTGTTTTCTTTCCTTTTTCTTTTTATCTTTGATAGGCTTTCACTATGTAGCCTTCATTAGCTCAAACTCATGATGCCCAGCTTCTTGTGTGCTAGGATTACTGGTATACCCCACTACACCCAGCCTTTGTGTCTTTTACTATCAGAATATATAACTAGATACAGTGATGCATAAGATCACATTAGGATCCTCCCTCAATACAATAGAGGTGAGGAGACAACTCAAGACTCAAGAAAGTTAAGCCACTTGCTCTGGGCATATCAGGATCTGAACACGGGTCTGGACGACACAGGGACTTTCCATACTGCTGCACCACTACTATTAGTACCATGTGCTAGTTGGTAATATGTTCCTTCTCTTGCATGCCTGAAGGATGGCTGCTTAATCTGTTCAGCAACTCCAGAGGATCTGTTCGACCCAAAGAGATGCTGTGGCGTCAAACCTCCCCCGTTCATAGCATTGATCTAGTGGCACACTCCCTTCACTGAGAGTCTTTGCTCATCAGGGTGCCCTGACATCTCCATCTTGTAGCACTTGGTTTGACTGCAGTGCTGAAATATAAATTATGCATTTAAGCATACTGCATTTAAGCATACATACCATATAGTATGTAAATGAGAATGTGGTGAAGTCTTACTTATCTGCCAACTTTTCACACAGCTCTGCCACCTTCAGATTGCATCTGGCAGAGTAAAATCATTACTTGGCAGCCATGCACTTTAGTCTAGCTCTCATGAGCCTGGCTGTGAGGTGCCCTGGGGCCTTCCATCCAGCTCCTGTCCACCTGGCATAGTTCTACAACTGACTTTGCTAGCCATTAGGCTTCACCACTAGATGTGACATCCCTTTGTGCAGAAGCTTCACCCTGCCTGCCTAGAGCATAGGACACTACTCACTGTGTATAGTGTTCAAATGAACACATGACCCTGCTACCAAGCCCTGTCTGCTCTCATTACTACTGGGATAAACATGCAAAGGTAGCAATCACTGTGTTATCCTTTAGAGCCAATTGTGGTGGTGTGTGCCTATAATCCCAGCACTTGGAGGCTGAGGCAGACAGATCACATTCAGAACTGGCATGAGATACATAGTAAGTTCAAGACCAGTTTGGTCCACACCGTGAGTTCTGGGCCAGGAAAGACTACATAACAAAACCTTGTCTCAGAAAACCTAAAGAAGCAAAAAGGATGTCCTTTATGAAAATCTGAAATCATATCAGTGCCACTACTCACCTATCAGCTTTGGGAAGGACATGGTTCATGGCTGTAGCCCATGAGTTATGAATGGCAGCTGGAATCCTGTTTGTCTTTGTCTGGACAAGGTACATTTCAAAGCTAGGCCCTGCTTAAGAGTGACCTGGCCCCATTCCTAGGGGACCAAGACTGTGGTGTCAAGCTGAAGCAGTCCTTGGAATAATGCCTTGCATAGTGAGCTGTGCCAGAGAAAATTCCTGGTGGAGAATTTGCCAACCAAGTCCAGAAAACCCGTGTGAATGGCAGACAGGCTTACTGTAGGCACTTAACAGAATTGCTTTCTGTTATCTCCAAGGGAACTAATAGCCTTCAGGGCTTAATTAGAGCATGCTGGGTATGACCAGGGCTGTGCTTTCCTCATGGGATGTATATACATTGACACAGTAACTACAGAACGTGCTGTGGAGTTCCCATTCTTCTGAGCGGCTCTCCACCTGGTCCTCCATCACTCCAAGCCTTACAGATTCCCCAGTCACCAGGAGTGTTCCAGGCACTTGTTCATGTTCCCTTCATCTGGCATGCTCTTCTCTCTTGGCCCAGTGGGCAACACCTACTCAGTCCTTGTCACCCACCTCCTCTGCAAAGCTTCTGTCCACTCCTGGAGCACATCACTCTTCTCTGACAGATGACACTTGCTGCAGGTGTCAGTAATTACCAAGTCATCTAAATGCCAGACCCAGAGAAGGTCATCAAGTCACCCCTTCAGGGAATTTGGCCAACAGATACACAAATGCAAAGTTTTAAAAGGGCTAAGAAAAGAAGAAGGTACAAGAGACCCTCCAGCCAGGCAGAGATAGGAGGAAACCAAGATGACTGTGGAGGTGACTTAAGATGGTTCCTGAGAGCTAGGCATGCTTGCACATACTGTAATTCCATCACTCAGAGGCCAAGGCAAGGGGATTTCAAGTAAAGGCCAGCCTGAGCTACATATGGACACTCAACAAAACAAAACAAACAAACAAAAAAAACCCTACCCTGGTACCTAAGAGATGAGTAGGGATTATCTATGCAGAGTAGAAAGAATGTTTTTAGGCAGAGAGCACATGTATGAAACTGCCAACAGAACGAGAGCCAAATGGAGACTGTACCACCTAGCCTCAAAGGTCTGGGAAGGCAGTGTGAAGCAAGGGGCAGATCTCAAAGGTAGCAGTCACTCAAACTCCAAGCCCTTTGTTTTTGACACATACCCCGACCTGCTCGGAAGGGTCACAGTACATCTCTTGCTCTCCCTGTGTCCTGGGCAACAGGACTCCTAGCACACAGTGTGTAGATACCAGGTACCGATGGGCTGCATGGTCCCCAGAGCTGCAGCAAGAGACCTCTGCCTCTGCACACGTCCACCCGGCCAGCACGTCCCCAGTTGGCTTGCCTAACTGAAGCGGCCAGGGGCTGGTTAACCACAAACCTAGTGACAGAAACCAAGGCTGAGGCGACAGCAGCTGCAAGAGCCACAGTTACGTACGTGACAAATGTCACCAACAGCTCCGCTGGCAGATGTGACCACTGCATGGTTCTTGGATACCAAATTCTCAGCGTAAACGTCAATCAGATGGCAACTCTAGTCTAAGAGGGCCCGCCAAAATCAGAAGCCCCAAGATTAAATGACCAGTGTGAAATTCAAAGCAGTCTCCAAGATTTAGTAGTTTCTCAAATAAATTTTTAAAACAATGTCTAAGATGAAAATACAACTAAATTGGCAGGAATATCCAAGTCACTTGAGTACCCTGTCCTACGTCTATCTTCACTGAGACAGTCCCTGGTGCAATTCAGGGTTCTAATATACTTTACGAACACACAATTCAGATTGCCCTTCAAGCACTTGATTTCTAGTTAGTAGATTCTGACTATTCTCCATTAATACTTATTATTCAGGGCAGGGTCTGGGTGGGTTTCCTTTATGGAATGGGTTGAGAAGTAAAAGCATACTACACATAATTTGAGTATATTTTATGAAGAAAAACAAACTTTGCCTAAGTCACACAAGTCACTGTCTTAGTGCTGTGTGAACTTTTTATTTATGTTAATGGGCATTTTGCCTACATATATGTCTGAGTGCCTAGGGCCTGGGGAGGCCAGAAGAGGGCCTTGGATCCCCCAGAAGTAGAGATACAGTTCTGAGCCACCACTGAGTGGTGGGAATCAAACCCAGGTTCTCTGGAAGAGCAATGGTGTTCTCAATTGCTGAGCCATCTCTCCAGCTCACGTGTGAATTTCTTGTTGGCATTTTGAGAGTTCTGTGCTACATAACCTTCCGGGAGAAGTTCTGTAGACTTTACCCCCTGGTGAGGGTAAAGGACTGCAGGGGATTGGAGGTAGCAGCTCAGTCGAAGAGTGCTTGCTCAGCACCCGCAAGGACTGCACATGCGCCTCAGCACCACCAGAAGTGCATCGGCACTTTTCTACAGGACCTCCTCCACCAGTGCTGCGCCCACCTGCCCTCTTCCCGTGTCCAGCTCACTCCTGTGCTCCAGCCCTCACCGCCAGTTCATTTCTTCAGAAGCCCATCCTTTATTTACTAACTATAGTCTATATTGTCATGCTATTTCGTGGAATTTATGAAAATTCTGGGTTTTGGTGTTACTGTTTGGGTTTTTTTGTTTGTTGGTTTTCAAGACTGGGCTTCTCTGTATAACAGCCTTGGCTAGCCTGGAACTTGCTATGTAGACCAGGCTGGCCTTGAACTCACAGAACTCGACCTGCTTCTGCCTCCTGAGTGCTGGGATTAAAGCCTTTAATTATATTCTTTTGGTTAACACTTTCCCTATAAAGTACAAACACTGTCCCTTTTCTATGTGCTAGGAACACTCTTAGTGTTACACTTGTACACTAGCTTGGTACACTATAGGTACTTGATAATTGTTAAATGATTAGCTGCTTTTCTTTAGATGGTTTCTAAGTCTTCGGTTAATATCAAATGTAAAGCTGGTTTGCTCAGTACTGGCTCCTCGTTTCCTGGGATATAGATTGTTTATCACATCTTTCTAAACAAATGGCCTTATTGTGGCAATGACCACACTGTTGAATGTTGCTCTGGGGCACACACTGTGCTGGTTGCTTTCACTATATTACTAATCTTCAGAAGGGCCCTGTAAGGATATTCTCACCCCACCTGACAGATAGGGGCTCCAAAATCCAGAGAAGTGAATTCATTTCCTCAGACTCACAGAGCTAGAGAGCAATGTCAGTGCTAGAATTCAAACCTAGCTCAGAGTCCCAAGTCTGGGGTTTTGGTGGGTAGTCTAAATGAGAACCGTCCCTCATAGGCTCATGGATTTAAAACTCCGTCCCCAGTTGGCAGCTGTTTAGGGAGGCTGTGGAACTTTAGGAACTTTGAGGAGCCTTGCTGGAAGAAGTAGGTCACTGGAGGTTGGCTATGAGAGTTTATAGCCTTGCCCACTTCCAGTTCTTCCTCTCTGCTTCCTGTGTGTGGCTGAGATGTGATCTTTGAGCTTCCTGCCATATTGGACTCTTACTCTCTGAAACTGCAGGTCAAAATAAACTCTTTCTTCTATAAGTTGTGTTTGGCCACTGAATTTTATCACAGCAACAGCAGAGGAATTAACCCAAGGCTCCTTCTGTTGGTCCCATTTCTCTGGAGGAGGTGCTCAACTTGCTCAAGTTTACCCAGCATGCCTTTCGATACAAGAATCTACAAGACATGAGGCCTGATTCTGATTTTGACATTTTGGTTTCTTAATGGTAAACAACATGACATTTTGTTTTTAAGAGAGACATGGATATATTTTAAAATAAATTGTATAAAGTATAATAGCTTCAAAAGAACTTTAAAAACAAAATATGAAGTCGAAAATTTTTATGCCTCTCGCCCAGGCCCAAGTACTTCAGGTCAGGAACTGCCACAAAAACATAACACACATTTTTGTCTCTTCCTTTCCTTCTATTCTTCTTTCCTTTTGGTGATGTTGGAGATCAAAGACAGGGCCTTGCACGGTAGGCAAGAGCTCTAGCACTAAGCCACCTCCAGGCCTGGCCTCACTCTCGCCTCCTAGCTCTATTTTTCAAATGTCAGTATTACAACTCAGTGCTGGTGTTCTCCTCCTCTAACTACAACGGTCTAAACACTGAAAGGGAATCACAGCACATCAGCTACAGGCAAGTCTCGTTAAAAGGCACTAATCATTTACAAGGACACCTTTTTGTAGATCCAATAAATCTGATTGATTTTTATTACACATCTTAGTTTAGAATCACTTGTACATCGCTAGACAAAGAGATAATACAAATAAATATCAATTGTAAAACTTAAGAGTCCCAAGTATTGGCAGCTCCTTTGTCTAAAGACAGCCAAAGAGAAGGTCAAGATCATCAGTAACTCCAAAGAGCCGTCAAGCCCCCGCCTTCTGCCTGCCCACATCATTCTTTTCATAAATCACCTCAGAAGCATTTCATTCAAGAGACGGGACAGAGAGGAAGGTGCCAGAATCCCAAAGTACCAGACCAAGACTTGCCTGGCAACTGTGGGGCATGCTGTTCTCAGCTTGTTCCCTCAGAGCTTTTGCATTATGGCTTTCAGAGTACATTAGTAGCCCATTTCATCCACGGATGGTGTCTGGATGGTCCAAGGTGTTCACGGTACTCCTCAAACTCAAGAGGCAAAAGTGAGGCAGAACTGATAGCCTATGTTAGCAGGGAATCGATGTGTCTCAGGAACTTGGCAGAGTCTACATTCAGTGAAGGAGGACTTAACAAGAGTCAGGAGGGCAGACAGTGGTCCGTGCCTGAGCTGTACCACACTCTGGCACCCTTGGTCACGGAAGTGTAGGTGGAGCAATTCAAGCAGCATGCAGGCATCAGACAGGGAGCAATTCAACACGGGTCAGTCTTAAGAAAGTGCTTCATGCCTATGATTTGTGGCCTCTGATTCTGAATCTAGGGGTCTGGAAATTGTGTCATTCTACTGATTAGAGGAAAAGAGAGTCTGATGAGGATTGTATACGCAGCTTCAAACACCTTCCAGATGGTCTTCTTAGATCCTTTTAAAGACTTGTTTCTAGACTACACTAGCTGCTGCAGGCATGAAGGCCTTCCAGCATCCCAGAACATTCTAGATAACTATCAGCATAAAGCTCTGGTCCCTCAGGGAGCTTGATATGTCCTCTCCTCTCAGCTCGATTCAGAACTCAAAGCAGCATCCTTCTGGGGGCAGCCAGACATTTTCAAATCTGCTCTTTTCAGTATCGGATCCATGTTGAGAGAAGAGAAGCACCAGAGGCTACCGGGAAGAGACAGCTTCATTGCCACATGGGTGGCCCTTCTACCTGGTCTCCACAGACCACTGTAGGAACACAGCGGAGGACAGGGCAAAGCTTGCCTTAATCCTCATGGCTGTCGGCTGGCTTTCTTCTTTGGGCTGGAAAGTTCTATTATCACTTAACCACCCCCCATCACATTAGCCACTTCAAGACACCAGTATTAAGGTATGGTATTACCTGAAGTTTACAATCCTTTGCTTTGCTACACGGATGTTTTCAGTCTACAGAATTCAGATTAGCTGTGAGGAAATGTGGTAAGAGAGACAGTGTCGCCAGCAGCCAGTCACCTTAGACGACACATCTCATCATTTGGTTCCTATTCAAACAGGCAAATTCTTAGTACATAAGGAAGAAGCAGGGTTTGAGCCCCAGAAAAGATAAGGACAGGTTCCATTATACCCCAGGAACTGCTGAATAGGGCTCTGGGCTCAGGAGAATGCTCACTAACATAGGGATAAATGGATCTCCATTCTGGAGAATGTCAAGACATTGCCCTTGCTAGTTCCTCCTCTCCCTGGGTTCTGATCCAGAAGTGTACCTGGAGACTGAGCAGCTGAGTTAAAAATGCATCTCAAGGCCCACCTGAGTTGGCACCGTGCCAGCAAGGTGCACCAGTGTGGCAGACTTGGGGACTCAAGACTGTCCTCTCAGGCTTGGATCATGGACCCAGACACACATGGGGGCGTGCTTCTAGCCTGGATCAGCCATTCACTGAGCCTTCACCACAGACAAAGGCAAAGACTGCACGCTGGAGTATTTCTAAAACTGAGCAAGTTTTCATTCTCTTACAGACACACCCAGAGCACAGGCACCACTGTGCACACACAGCCCCACACACTCATGCATTTCTCTTGGGAAAAATGAGTAACTGTCACCTAAGGACCAACATAAAACAAAGCTCGAGGGGCCGTAATATGAAGAACTAAAACTTACAAAGCACACTAGTCTATGTAAACTGGAAGTGTGAACTCTCCTCTGAGCCTGCTCCCTCAGAGCCTCTTCATGCCAGCACCTAGGGGAGCCACACTTCTAGGAGTCGGGGGGTTTTCTGCTCCCGGCAGACAGGATTCCTTTGCTTCCATTTCTGTCTTCCCTTCCCCTTGCTCTGGGTCTCCTGCCTTCAGCTCTGCATCTGCCTGCTCACCCTTCTGCTCTTAGGACAGGATGGACCCAAATGGGGAATTCACGAGTGCCCCTTCCCGAGGCCTTCCCCCAACTCTAGTCCCATCAGAGAAGGCAGAGCCGGCCTCCCTTCTCCCACACAGAGGCCCACCTTGCAGCACGTCCTGCAGGCACACTCTCAAGGTGTGTCTGTCTACACAAGGCCGCTCAGAGCATGTGTACTGGGGGAAAGACGGTGACAAACGAGGAGTAAAGTGACATGGTAGATGACATGGCACTGTTTATAGACTTATCTCTTTAACAGGACGGTCATGGTTTTGAGGTTTGAAAAAAGCTATTTCCCCAAACTCTCCCAGGAGGCAAAGGGAATGTCTTTTCTATTGCTTCCAACACCAAGTCCTTCTGGAACAGGAACTGGAAGTCAGTGCCTCATTCATCAGGTTCCACAGGCAGATCTACTCCTATGCGGGGCCTGGACGCTGGATCGTTGGTTGTGCCGTCCTGGGACTTGGTTCCAAGTGAGACCTCGCATTTCCCCTGACAAAAGCAGGCACCTGTTCAAGTTCTAGGGCTTTCTGTCCCAATTCCACTGTCATTTTACTCCAAGGCTCCACACATGTGGTCCTAAGGAGGCCTCAACGCCATATTGTTTAACAAGAAGGGAACCTGGTGTGAGGAAGAGGCTAGAAGAGAGGAGAGGAAGGGAGGGTGGGAAGGGAGGAAGAAGGAAAGCAAGGTTGTGGTCATTCTCTTGCTGTCCACTTGGACTTTGCACTTTACCTTACCCATGCATTTCTGAGATGCTAATTCAAGGACACTTCCCAGAGGAGCTGAGTGCCAAATCAGGACCAGTATGTTCGGGCAGATTGAGTTGGTTAATCTGCAGAGGCCATCTCTTCTCCTCAGGGGAATGGTTCTGCGTTTAGGCTCAAGTCATCTCTGCAGTTTTGTGCTCGCTCTTCTCTCAGAAGACAATGCTGTTCCCCCCCTGGGAGGGGGTGCTGGGTTACTTGGGAACCAGCCCCCGAGACTGTGGGTAAAACTGAGATGCAGGGTTTCCTGAGGAGGAAGAGGAGGATCCTGATTTTCTGCCACTCTTAGGCCTGCAAAAGTCAAACACATGGACATTACCAAGCAGCATGTATATTCAAAGGTGGCCTTTCCTCAAAGGCCTGAAAACCAGAATTCTTTGAACTATAAACCCACTAGACTAGACTAGCATGACCCTCTAGGCCTGGCCAACCCACCTTCCAGGAGAGGTATGAAACCTGAGAGGAGGGACTTGGATGCAAGCCAAAATAAACAAGGGCTGGGACCAGGGCCTCCAGAGTGCTGGGATTAAAGTATTCGCTATTATACCTGGCTCATATGTCCTTTCAGATAACCGGTCACCAGAAGCCACTCACCTGGCCTTGGGTTTTCTGTTTGCAGTGCTTTCAAAGGATGATGCATCCACCTGTATCTCATCTTCATCCTGCAGAGCTGCATCAAGTGCAGCCTGGACCTTGGGGGAAATGGCTGGGCCCTCATAATCTCTGGTCGTCCGGCTGGGCATATCCAACTCCAAGAGCATGATGTTCTCCGCCTGCAGAAGCACAGCAGCCATCAGCAAGTACAAGGAACCCAGACAACCTCTGAGAACAGAACTGCCACTACTTGCCATTAAGAGCCTCCCAGGAGGGCTGACAAAATGGCTCACAACAAAAGGTGCTGCTGGCTACCAAGCCTGATGCCCTGAGTTCAATCCTTGGAGCCCACATAGTGGGAAGAAAGAAGTGACTCCCACAAGTTGTCCTCTGAGCTGCACACATGTCATGACACACGTGCATCCAAATACACACAAATAACTGTAACAGAAAAAAATGTTTAAAAAGAGCCTGCCTAAAGTGAAAGAGTTGCATGTGTATACATTTGTTTGTACACAATAAAATAAAATCTACAAACATACTATACACTGTTAGCCATCTTACAATGTAAAATTCAGTAGTATTTAGTATGTTCATAATTCTGTACAATTATCACAAGGTATTTCCAGAATTTTTTTCACTCTAAAAAGAAATCCTTTATCTATGACATATTGACCCTACATCCTCCTTCCCATAGCTCATGGCAAACACTAGCAAGCTTTCCATGTCTAAGGATTGACCTATTCAAGATGCTTCACATCTTGAATGTCTTTGATGTCTGGTGTTTTCATTTAATTTTGTTTTTGTTTCATTTGTTTTGTGTTTTTGTTGTTGTTTTGTTTTTTTTAAGACAGGGTTTCTCTGTGTAGCCCTGGCTGTCCTGGAACCTGCTCTGTAGACCAGACTAGCCCCAAACTCAGAGATCTCATTTAATATTATGTTTGAGTCATCCATATTGCAATCCAGACCAATGCTTCATTCCCTTTTTTTAATGTCCAATAAAAGTTACTGCATAAATATCCCAATTCATGTACATTCATCAGTTGATGGACATTTGATTGGTTCTGGCCTTTGAATACTGAACAAAGCTACAATGACAATTCATCACATCTAAGTTTTTATGTGAACATGTGTCCTAGGTTCTTTTCTGTTGCTGTGACAAACGCCATGACCAAAAACAACCTGGGGAGGAAAGGGTTTATATTACACTTCAAGATCATAATCCATCACCGAGGGAAGTCGGGGCAGAAAGCTGAGGCAGGAACCTGAAAGCAGGCCTGCTTGCTAGTCCATGCAGCGTTAACACTGACCAGGGAACGCAGTAACAGTGAGGGAGTACAGTGGGAACCATGGAGAAATGCTGCTGGCCAGCTAGTTCACTCACTGTCTCATACTTGGCTAGCTTTTTTATATAGCCCAGGGACACCTACCTAGGGATAATGCCAACCACAGTGGGATGAGCCCTCCTGCATCAATTAATAATCAAGATAACTCCCCACAGACATGCCCACAGGCCAATCTGAGCTACACAATTCTTTAAGCAAAGCTTTGACTCTAAGCTCTGCCACGTTGACAATTAAAGCTAACTAGGACATGTATTTTCAATTCTTTGGTGTAAACACAACATCCAGTGTGTATTTTAAAAATGCATGTTGTTGCCGGATGGTGGTGGTGCACACCTTTAATCCCAGCATTCGGGAGGCAGGGGCAGGCAGATCTCTGTGAGTTCCAGGCCAGCCTGGTCTACACAGTGAGTTCCAGGACAAGCTCCAAAGCTACAGAGAAACTCTGTCTCAAAAACACAACAAATAAACAAACAAACAAAAATATGCATGTTTTGAATTATTTGGGGGGTGTGGGGAGTTAAGTGTTCACAGATGGGTATCAGGCTTAATCTGTCTATGATATTGTTCAGCTCTATTGTTGCCTTGTTAATTACTTGTTGAGTTGTTCTATCCATTAGTGGAAATGGAGTAGTGAAGCTGCCAATGATTACATTTGACCTGTCTGTTTCTCCTTCAGTTCATTCAGTCTGGCTTCGTGTATCTGGGTTTTGCAGTATACATGATTGTAAGTGTTAGTATCTTCTCAGAACCTTTATGGTTATATAATGTTCTTTGTCACATAACAATTTTGCCTTATTTTCAATGCTATTTATGGATTATTCTAGCTGTCTTCTGAACTCTCTATGTGTGTGCATGTGCGTGATCTCCTTCTACCCTATCAAACACCCTATCTACACAAAGTGGCCTGAAACTCATGGCAGTCCTCCTGCCTCATCCTCCCAGGTATGAGCCATCATACTCAAAATGGGTAATTTTAATTTTCTACCTTGCTTTTCTGAATTTTTCTGTTTTTGTTTGGTTTTTTTTTTTTTTTTTTGCAATAAGCATGTCTCATATAAGATATGAAAAGGGGGGCTGGAGAGATGGCTCAGAGGTTAAGAGCACTGTTTGTTCTTCCAGAGGTCCTGAGTTCAATTCCCAGCAACCACATGGTGGCTCACAACCATCTGTAATGAGATCTGGCACCCTCTTCTGGCCTGCAGGGATATGTGCAGACAGAACACTGTATATATAATAAATAAATAAATCTTTTAAAAAAAAGATATGAAAAGGTACAAAGATGAAAAACAGTCATCACTAATAGTTGTCACAGCTGTTCCAGCTGCTCGGAGGCAGCAGCATCTGTGTGCTCCTGGAAAGCAGGTGCAGGGCAAGGTATGTGCTTGAGCTCCACTTGAGGGACCAGTTTTTGGCCTTGCTTCCTAACTGGTTTGTGAACAGCCTCCATCACAGACATCATGTGGTGAATGAGTCCTTCCTAGCTCCAAAGACAAGTGTACAGAGAGAACAGAGCACACCCCCCCACAGCTGCTGCCCACTGCCTCCAGGAAGTGTAGCCTTAGGACTCCAGAGAACCCCATTCATCAGTTTTCAACATCCAGACTGTGCACCGAATTTCTCCAGTGAAGCAGACTGATTACCAAACTCCGGGAGTTACTGCTTTCAAGTCCACTTTTGGTTATGTCTGTCCCCTGGGAAGCCGAATATTTTATCTGTGCACTTTAAAGACTTTTTTTTTTTTTTTTTGGCTCAATTACAAAAACCTGGCAAGTTATGCACCATCTGAAACTGCTAGAAAAATGTTTCTGAGGCTTCTGCCTGACACCGCCCTTCCTCCTTCATATAAAACCCCACATAACAGGCAGTTTTTGCTTTTCTTTCTCAATTTTAAATGACTAAGCACCAGGACAAACAGCACCGAGTTCGTCTGGCTCTGGCTTGAAGGAGATAAAAAAAAAATTTTTTTTAATTTTTAAATGAAGCCAGTTATGATGACTCACACCTGTAATCTCACTGCTTGGGAGACTGAAGCAGGGGGACTGCCATGAGTTTGAAGCTATTTTGGGCTACATATCGGTTCTAGGCCAGGATAAGCTATAGAACTGATCCTGTGAAAATCTTTCATTACAAAACTAATACAGATTGTCCATGGATAGTTGCAAAAATACAATTAAGTAAAATGAAGGAAGGTTTAAATTGAGTACACTTTACCAATCGGGGTAAGCAGTTCACATTTCCACATATTTCACACACCAGATTTTTAATTCATATATACACTTCTAGCACAAACTTTTTAAAATTCTGTTTGTTTTGTTTGTTGAGATAAGGTCTTTATATGTAACCTTGGCTTACCTGGGACATGTTATATAGACAAGGCTGGCCTTTAGTTAGTTACTTCCTGCATGCTGAATTGCAGATGTGTGCCATCATGAATAGTACAAACTGCTTTACAACTTAGCAATAATCGTGTCCCCCAGTTCATCACTTACCAGCTACCTGTGCTCTAAACAACAGGACCGACTGCACAGGGAAGATTGGCTAGTTCAATTAGAGAGGACAGTCAGACATCAGGTACAGACCCAGCAGACAGGAAGTATTTTATTGCAAGGTATTTGGGGTCATTAAACAGTGCTCAATTATGTCATTTTACATGACTATGCAACTGATACAGGTTAAATGTCCCTAGGACAGGCCCATGTCACGACATTAAACATCTGCATCTTCCTAAAGGTCTCACAGAACTGTCAGTGCTTCCTTAACTGTTAACGTCCACTGGCCTCTGCGGACAGGGAGCTTGTTGCCCACCGCCGCCTTGTCTGGGGGTTCTAAATCTCATCTACTTTTCCTGTTTTTAATCTCTCTGTGTGTGACTGCAGGCGCTGGTGTATGTACATGCCTGTAGAGGGCAGAGAACACCCTTAGGTGTCATCTTCAGGAATGCTGCCCACCTCCTTTGAGACAGGGTCTCTCACTGACCTGGAGCTCACAATTTAGACTAAAATGGCTGGCTAGTAAGACCCAGGAATCTTCCTGTTAGAGACAGTACTGTGATTACAGGGCACACTGCCAGAGCTGGCAAGGTGGTTTGTGAGTAAAGGTGCATGGCACCAAGCCTGTTAACCTAAGCTCAATGCCCAGGATTCACGCGGTGGAAGGAAAGACCTGACTGGTGCAAGTCGTCTTCTGACCTCTGCACGCTGACCATGGTGTGCTTGAGTGTGGTTTCTGGGGCTTGAACTCAGGTCCTGCTCAAAAGACAAGCACTTTACTGAGTAAGTCACCCCCAACCCTCCTTGCCTTTCCATTCAGTATTCATCATCTGCTTGTTCTTTCATGTATTATTTGATCTCTGGGGAAGTCAGGTACGCACCCTGTGTCTTAGCATAATGGTGTCTGAGGACTTCTCAAACTTAAGCTCTTCAGAAAACACACACACACACACACACACACACACACACACACTGGGGCTAGTGAAATGGCTCAGTGGGTTAAAATGTTTGCTGTGAAGCATGACAACCTGACTTTGGTCCCTGGGACTCACATGGTAGAAGAAGAGAACTAGCTTCCACAGGTTGTCTTCTGATACTTGCTGTATGTAGCAAGCACGTACATGCCTCCCCGTCCCCACAAACACACATGCACACATTTAAAAAAATGAATGTCATTTAAACAATTTTTTAAAATCCATGAACAGTCTTGTGTTGTTTTAAGATGTGTTACTTTGTTTATGTGGAACAAATGTTTAATGATGCAAAGATGTGTTGCATTCTTTTATGCTGCATTTCTTTAACTCTGTGAAGCTCTGTTATTTTGCCTGTCTAAAACACCTGATGGTCTAATAAAGAGCTGAATGAGGAGAGATGGCTCAGGGGTTAAGAGCACTGGCTGTTCTTCCAGAGGTCCTGAGTTTAATTCTCAGCAACCACATGGTGGTTCACAACCATCTGTAATGAGATCTGGTGTCTCTTTCTGGCATGCAGGGAGAACACTGTATATGTAATAAATAAATAAATCTTTGAAAAAAAAAAAGAGCTGAATGGCCAACAGTGGGGCAAGAGAAAGGATAGGTGGGACTGGCAGACAGAATAAACAGGAGGAGAAATCTGGGAAGAGAAGCTCGAGGAGTGAGAGAAGGAGGACTCCAGGGGCCAGCCACCCAGCTACACAGCAAGCCACGGAGGAAGAAGTAAAGAAAGGTATACAGGATAAAGATAAAAGCCCAGAGGCGAAAGGTAGACAGGATAGTTTAAATTAAGAAAAAATGGCTAGGGCTGGAGAGATGGCTCAGAGGTTAAGAGCACTGGCTGCTCTTCCAGAGGTCCAGAGTTCAATTCCCAGCAACCACATGGTGGCTCACAACCATCTATAATGAGATCTGGTGCCCTCTTCTGGCTTGCAGGCATACATAATACATATACGATATACATAATAAATGAAAAAAATCTTTAAATAGAAAAAAGAAAGAAAAAAAATGGCTAGAAATAAGTCAAGCTAAGGCCAGGCATTCATTAAAAAAAAAAAAGGATAAGATTCCATGTGATTTGTTTGGGAGCTGGGTGGTGGGCCCCCAAAAGAGCAAAGAACAGAGAGACAAAGAGTTAAAAAAAAAAAAAAAAACAACAAAAAACTATAATCTTCTCACCCTGTATCGGGGTTCTGGCCGAATCATCATGGACATCCGTGCGTGCTGGCTCAGGGGTCTCTTGTATCCCACGGCAGAGACTGGCCGCTTCATCATCTGCTGGTTCCTGAAAACGGATGACAGTGGTTAAGGCCCTGCTGGAATATGCCCCACAGGCCAGGCCCAGGTCCATGGGATAAATACTCGTTGAGTACTCTGAGAAGTAATCCAAGCCAGAGAGAACTGAAAGCAGTAACTTCCAGGACTAAGGCTGACCGGAAGCCGGGTGCTAACTGCTTAGGTTTTCTACCTGAGGTGCCATCTGATCCAGATGTGGGCATCAGGCTTCCTCTAACCTGGAGGGGACCCCAGTCACCGTCTTGTTCTCAGACAGCAGACAAGCATATCCACCAACACACCAACATCCCTGCATCCTTGACAGACAGTTCCACATTCCCAGCATGGCCCTGGTATAGACTGACACACAAAATAACCCCTCTGTCCTATGGCCTAGCACATCTCACTTGACAGGGAACAGGAAAATTTGAGGTCATGGGAAAGGCTATAACTAACTAGCTGACGGGTGATGAAGCCTCCAAGTTTCTAATATCACAACTGGGACCCAGCTTGTACCTCCTGGGCCTGTAGCTGCCACAAAATCAGGCAAGCAGGCTCCAGTACATTTTCTCCACATCTCAGTGGCCCAGTCCCATTGTGCAACATTCTTTCTGTTTTCCCTCCAGCAAGTCTACTTCAGGTCAACTGTGACTTACTCCAGTCTAGTTATAGGATGTAATTTCCAGTGGTCTTCTTCTTCATCAAAAAAGGACCTATTCATAATTTTATTCTTCTCTTCCAAGGGGATAAAGTTTTCTATAATAAGATGCCTGTAAGAATACACAGATAAATACAGATGAAGAATGCACAAAGAACCAGGCAGTGGCACACTTCGTCAGCTACCTGGGAAACTGAGGCAGGAGGTTCCCTTGAGTCTATGATGCCATCCTGGGCCAGAGTGAGATCTTTTCTCCAAAAACAACAACAACAAAATAAAAATAAGAGTCAAGTCACTCCGAAAACATTTACGGAGCAAGTACTATAGGCTGACACCACCCACAGAGCTGAGATACAAACATGAAAGACATCTGGTCCTTACCTGAACAAAGAGGTAACAGTACACGCCGACAGGTGCTAAGAGGCCCAGGAAGCTGGGCGGTGGTGGTGCACACCTTTAATCCCAGCACTCGGGAGGCAGAGCTAGGCGGATCTCTGTGAGTTCAAGGCCAGCCGGGTCTACAGAGTGAGATCTAGGACAGGCACCAAAACTACACAGAGAAACCCTGTCTTAAAAAACCAAAAAATAAATAAACAAACAAATAAACAAATAGTCCCAGAAATATGGAAAGGTCACTCCTACTCAGGCAGAGTAAGGATGTGAGTGGAAAAAGTGTGTGTGTGTGTGTGTGTGTGTGTGTGTGTGTGTGTGTGTGTGTGTGTGTGTGGCAGGGGGGAGGTGACACAGAATCCATCCTAGGGCATACATTTGCTACCCAAAGTATCTGCAGGTGGGCCTTCCATAATACTGAATGCACCTGTCAGTGTGTACTGTTACCTCTTGGTATCAGGTAAAGGACCAGGTGTCCCAGCACTCATGAGGCAGAGGCAGATGTAGGCAGAGCTCAGTGAATTCAATGCCAGCCTGGTCTACCTAGTGAGTTCCAGGTCAGCCAGGACTACACCATGAGACCCTGTCTCCGGAAAAAAAAAAAAAAAAAAAAAAAGATCCAGAGATCCATCTTGTTGGCTTGTTGGTTGATTGAAACACTAACATCACCTCAGAGCTGATTTTTTCATTGTTGTTGTTTGTTTTTAAGACAAGATCTCACTGTACAGTCTGGGTTGGGCTTGTGATCCTCCTGCCTCAACCTTCCAGGTGCTGAGATGACAGACATATACTGCTTTGCTTTATCACCTACAGAGCATTAAAAAATACATTGCTCAGGGGCCTGGGGACGCAGCACAGTTGGTAGAGTGCTTGCACGAGGCCTTGGATTTGATCTCCAGCACCACATAAACTAGGTGTGATGGTGCATACCACCAGGAGTTCAAGGCCATCCTTGGCTCCATAGCAAATCTGAGGCCAGAATGGGCGACATGAGACCTTGTCTTAAAAAAAAAAGATGCCTAGACTTCGTGAGAACAATGGTTCTTTCTTTTTTAGATTTACTTATTATGTATACAACATGCCTGCAAGCCAGAAAAGGGCACCAGATCTCATTATTGATGGTTGTGAGCCACCATGTGGTTGCTAGGAATTGAGCTTAGGACCTATGGAAGAACAGCCAGTGCTCTTAACCTCTGAGCCATCTCTCCAGCCCAAGAACAATCGTTCTTATAGTGTTCTGATCGATGACAAAGGTGTTCATTTGACCAATCAGGAAAAAATTCATGACAAAGGTAATTAAAGATTCTCTCTTGAGTGACAGGTGAGGTCAGAGAATCTCAAAGGAGCAAGAAGGGTGAGGGAGAGGGAACAGGGAGACCTTCTCAAAGGGGCGAGAAGATAAGGGGGAGGGAACGGGAGATCGTGTGGTGGTGACCTCACAGAAACAGGCTGAAATGAAGTGCCTTTGTCAGGAGCAGCAGGGGACAGTGGGTGGCAGAGGGTGAGCTGGCGGGAAGCAGGAGGGCTGTCCTTGGACAGGTCTTCCCGGACCGAGTGGACGGCAGGACCCTGCCGACCAGGTACTCACTTGAGCTTGAGCTCCCTGGTGAGCTCGTTCTGCGTCTGCTCCAGCTCCTGGCGCTCCTTGATGTGCTCTTCTTGCAGGTCATGGATCTCAGCCTTCACAGCCTGGAGCTTGGAAAAGAGCTGGAGCCAGGGGAGACACAGATGAGGAAAGGCTGTCCAAAGGCCCCTCCCCCGGGGGTCCAAAGACCCCTCCCCCAGGCCTCCCCGCACCTCCACCTCTTACCTTTTTGAGCTTTTTGGTCTTGATGTCTACCTCCTGCTGCAATGAGGTGTAAGTCTCTTTTAGTTCCAAGGTCTCCTCATCTCGACTCTCCATTTGCTGCTGGATTTCTCTTTCTCGACGTTTCTGAGCGATACCACAAAATTCATCAGCTTGCCCTAGCGACCACGTCTACACAGTATGGGTCTGGATGCTCCCAGTCGGTCTCCGGCTAGTATGGGGCTGACAGCTCCTCTCCGTTCCCTCTGGAGCTGGTCTCACACCACAGGTGTCAGGTCTGTGGCCTCAATCACGTCAGTCCACGCCTTCCTCCCCACACAAGAACGCAAAGTTACCTGCTCTGCGATCTCCTGGCGTTTCTGCTCCAAGATCTTCTGCTGTTCATTCGTATGATCTACTATATTTTTCCCTCCAACAAGCAGCTTACTCTCCATGGCCTGAGTGAGAAACAAAGCAAAATCCATCCCGTGGTCTCTCCTAGAACAGAACCCCTCACAGGAGACCTGAAAGACACTCTCATGACTAGCTAAGCATGATGATGCATGCCTGTGGTCCCAACATTCAGGAGGCTGAGGCTGGAGGATTACAAGTTACAAGCCAGCCTGGGCTACATATTGAGACATTGTCAAAAAAAAAAAAAAAATCTCTCCCAAAACAAGCAGGAAACTACTCTGGGGAACAATAAATGCACCCTGGCCATAACGGGATGGGACTTCACTCTGACGACTCCGGAGGTCTGCTGTTTGACCCTGGCCATAACGGGATGGGACTTCACTCTGACGACTCCGGAGGTCTGCTATTTGAGACATCTGCGGCTTTCAGGGTTTTTTGTTTATTTTTTAAGCAAGTCCTTTATTGGGTTGTTTATCCAGAATACTAATCCCACTCTAGACATATTAAACCTAGGCCGGAGATGTTACTGTCAGTGAGGACTGCGAGGCTCAGAGCCCACCAAGGGACACAGACAAGCAAGCAGCCTTTAACCAGATGGTATGGGATGCTATCCTGAGGGAAGTCTGAGGAACTAATGGGAGAGGAGTCAGACTTTTGGAGGAAGTTGGGGATAGCTTCTTGTCTGAAGAGACATCTACACAAAAAGCTGAAGTAAAGAATAAGAATATAAGAATTTGCTTTAAAATAAAAGGCTTTTGTTAGCAAGCGGGTAGAATAAGGAAGTAGACAAAGCCAGCAGAGGTTGATGCAAAAGCCTCAAAGCCCTGTTAGAAAACCAGGCTTGATCTTAAGAGCCTCAGGGAGCATGCGTGCACACAGTCAAACTGTGTTTTAAGACTGCACCCCTGCAGCAGGAGGAATTCCTGGAAGAGGGCAGGCAGGAGGCTACTGCACATCGGGGTGTGTGTGTGTGTGTGTGTGTGTGTGTGTATGTGGTGGTAGCTGGGTTGCAAAGGCTCTGATGAGGTAAGAGCAAGAAGCCTTGGGACTGAGGAGACGAGAAAAAGGGAGGGAAGAGCAAGCAAGGATAACTCCTAGGAGTCTAGCTTCACTGAGGTAAGGAAGGTGGAGGGCTATTCTGATGGCCGTGGTCAGAAGCAGGCTGTGGGGCTAGAGGACAGCTGTGGGCAGGCTATACACACTGAGAGCCTTCCGCGTGCAGATGGGGCTAAGGCCAGAGTAACGAAAGCCCAGAAACCATAAACTCCTTGGCCTTGCTCTTAAGAAACTTTAGCTAGCCGGGCGGTGGTGGTGCATGCCTTTAATCTCAGCAGACAGACAGATTTCTGTGAGTTCAAGGCCAACTTGACCTACATAGTGAGCTCCAGGCCAGCCAGAGCTACACAGTGAGACCACATTGCAGAAGAGGGGGCGGGGGAGGGAGAGGGCGAGAACACGGACATATTTTAGAGTAGAAATTAAAATTTGTATAAATTCAGTAAGAAAGAGCCAACGGATGGCCCTAGTGTGGGCACCCAAGTGAACAATACACTGCACTAGATGGAAGACACAAAACTGACGGCTATTTATTTGTCCGTGTTATTTACCGGGACGAGAAAACACGAGGTACAATGGAACCCACTGTAAGAGTTTTTATTAGGGAAGGGGAAGAGTGGAGGTGGATAGGCCTACCAAAAAGAAAGCGTGTGTGCGTGTGTGTGTGCGTGTGTGCGAGTGCATGTGTGTGTGCGTGTGAAGAGAGAGAGAGAGAGAGGGAGAGGGAGAGGTATAGATGTGAGCTACCTCTGGTGAGAGGGAGAGAGAGTGGGGAGCAGGCAGAGCCTGCTTTTATAGGTCACCTTGAGCATGTGTACATGGGCTTACGTAGCTACACCACGCATGCACATAAATGACGTGACCACGCTGCACATGGATTATGTAGGACGTAAGGCCCTGGAGTGACTAAGCATTTTGCCTGACCGCTGACATCACATGCGCAGTCATGTGACTCCAGAAGTGGCTGGGAATAACACTGAGGAGTCTCCATACTCTAGAATATTACCCAGCGCCTGAGGCAAAGCAAAGCAGCTGTCAGAAGTATGTAAGTAATAGGTCTCGGAGTCCCCCTAAGAGAACAGCACAGGGAAATGGCAGGGTGGGGGTTGGTAAAACTAACCAGCAGTGTAAAACCAGGGCACTGGGCTAAAATCACACAAAGACACTGTTTACTCTCACTAGTGTACAAAAGTTAGTCTGGAAATCACCTCTGTTGGTAGGATGAGGAGTAAAATGGATACTTCAAAAGATTCGCTCTAGAGCCGGGCGGTGGTGGCGCACGTCTTTAATCCCAGCGCTTGGGAGGCAGAAGCAGATGGATCTCTGTGAGTTCAAGGCCAGCCTGGTCTACAGAATGAGTTCCAGGACAGCCAGGGCTACACAGAGAAACCCTGTCTCAAAAAAACAAAACCAAAACAAAACAAAAAACTCACTCAAGAACCTAAGGGAACAAGCAAGTTTCCTGGAGCCAAGCCAAAAATGGTCACAGCAGAACATGGACATGGCCCACAAGAGGAGAATGAAACATCCCAGAATATTCAGAACAGTAACAGTGATGGACACAAGCACAGGGTCAGCACAGGTTCTTAGGGACCCACATCAGGAAATAAAAGCAAACTGTGGCAGCACCTGAAGCCCACGTGAAACCAGGGAGACGGGCTAAAACGAACAACAAAAAAGCAAGGCAGCACACACTGGATTCAAGACATCACCCTTGGAGGGGTGAACACAGAAGACCTGAGGAAACGGACGCTGAGGCTGCAGCTCAATTGGTAGAGTGTTTGTTCCACATGCATAATCCAGGGCCCTGAGCCCCGGCGTCACATAAAATGGGCATGGGGACACATGCCTGTGCTACATGAGACCCTGCCTTTAAAAAAAAAATGCTGCCGGGCAGCAGTGGCGCACGCCTTTAATCCCAGCATTCAGGAGGCAGAGCCAGGCGGATCTCTGTGAGTTCGAGGCCAGCCTGGTCTACAGAGTGAGATCCAGGACAGGCTCCAAAGCTACACAGAGAAATCCTGTCTTGAAAAACAAAAAACAAAACAAAAATGCTGGGCACAGCGGTGCATGCCTATAATCCTAGTACTTGGTAGGCTGAGGCAGGAGAACTGCTGTGATCAGGGCCAGACTGGTCTACATAGCAAGATCCTGATTCAAAAATACAAACAAACAGAAACATCAAATAATTAAAATGATACCTTCTTTCTCATAGAAAAAAGAGAGAAAGAAGAAAAGAGGGTTGTACTATTCCTTACTAGAAGCAAGGATGCTCGGTTATTAGTTTTTGATTTTGACTTCGATTTTGGGGGATGGAAGGACAAGATCTCACGCTATAGCTCTGGCTGTCCTAGAACTTACTATATAGACCTCACAAGCCATCCACCTGCCTCTGCCTCCTGGGCGCTGGGATTAAAGGTGTTTGTCACCATGCCCAGCGCCCACTGTATTTTCTTTGATCAGTGAACCGGCACTGAAAGGGAAGGGCCTACGAAGGGTACAGTACCTTGATTTTGGCACCCAGCATCTCAGCAGCATCTTTCTCTCGCCGCAGGTCCTCCATCTTTTTCTCCTTCTCCTTCAGCAGCCTCATCTTCTCCTCTGCAACCAAGCTGTGGTCCTCTACAATGGCCCGCTTCTCAATCTCCAGTTTTTCTTGCTGTTCCCGCCAGTAATCATCCTTATCATCCCCTTCCTCCTCACCCTCTTCTCCCTCCTCCTCCTCCTCCTCTTCCCCACCCCCACCACTGCCACCACCTTCCCTCCGCTTCTCTCGCCTCTTCCTCCTGCCAATGGAGCGTTTTTCCAGCTGGGCCTTGAGCCGAGCAATTTCTTCCTGGAATTCTCGAAGCAGAGCGTCCTTTGGGTCCTCATTGACCCTTGGCTTGTTCTTAATGTTTTTGGCACGGTTGGCATATCTCAGAGTGGTCAGGGTCTCTTCTACATTGTACGAGGCAGGCCCCACATTGGCTACCATCACAGTTTTGGCATTGCCACCAAGGGAATCTTGGAGAAGCCTAGTCAGCTTCGAGTCTCTATATGGAATGTGGGTGCTTTTGCCATCCACCAGGGCAGAGATGACATTACCCAAGGCTGAAAGGGACAGGTTGATCTTGGTCGCTTCCTTCAGTCTTTCCCCTTGAGCGCCAGTCTTGGCTTGCCGCTCACTGCCGGCAAGATCTACAAGGTTCAGTTTTCCTACCCGGATGTGGTTTTCACCATCTAGGCCCACCTCGCTGCATTCGATGGTGATGACAAAGATTGCATGCGACCGTGAGCTGTGCTCGTTCATGTTGGTAGCACCGACAGAGCGGTTTTGGTTGCCCACATTCATCACATGCTCTATCTCCTTCACACTCTTGGTGACAAAGGAAGACAAATCCTTCACGTATACACCTGTATCGGGTCTCTCTTTGAGCTCCAGCCTTTTGGTCTGATCCTTTGAGAGCAAGTCTCGGATCTCTTCCTGATAGATCTCTAAGTAAGAGGCCCTGACCAGGTACTGCTGATTCTGCGATCGAGAGATGTGGGTGAAGATGTGATCAAATGAGTTGGGGATGACCCCTCTTTTCTCAGGGTCGCCACGGACTCCCTCCATGGTATAGGTTTTCCCAGTTCCCGTTTGTCCATAGGCAAAAATTGTGCCATTGAATCCCTGTAGGACAGAGTCCACAAGTGGCCGGAACGTCTCATCATAGAGTTCAAACTGCTTGGCATTCCAATCATAGACGGCATCAAAGGTGAAGGTCTTGGGCATCTCATGGGATGTGCCTTTGGGGTTCTTCACAGACACCTGCCCCAGCTTCACATCCACATCTACCACCTTGTCATAGGATGCAGCCTTTTCTTTACCATTCATGGGCCGACAGCGAACCACCACCCGGACTGACTCTGAGCTTTTTAACTTGGACATGATGAACTCTGACCAGCTTAGCCTTGAGGGCTATGAATCCAGAATGGCTCAGGATGCTAAGGTCCTAGAAAAAAAACAAAAGCAGTGAGCATGGAAGAGCTATCGTCCAGGGCTGCCTGCCATCTGCGGGCACATACGCCATCTTCACTTGCTAACTGCCATATTTAATCATTTTAGTATACTGAGTATTTCTCCTCACAAGACCGTAACCCGTTTCCATAGTAAAAGACTCCAGTCCACTAATATTAATTCTTATCCACCCTCAGTCAATATTTGATTATATTATATTACTATTATATTATATTTATATTATAAGTAGAAACTACAGGAAGCTTCCTTCCTTACCTTTGTTTTTAGAGAAAGGGACTCAGCCTTATCTCCTAATCCTCCTGTCTCCATCTCCATGGATGAAGTATCACACCTTTGTTTTTTGTTTGCTTTTCTTTTTTTTTTGGTTTTTTTTTTTTTTGTTTTTCGAGACAGGATTTCTCTGTGTAGCTTTGCGCCTTTCCTGGGACTCACTTGGTAGCCCAGGCTGGCCTCGAACTCACGGAGATCCGCCTGTCTCTGCCTCCCGAGTGCTGGGATTAAAGGCGTGCGCCACCACCGCCCAGCCCTGTTTGCTTTTCTTAAGATTTATGTTGCTTTTATATATAATTGTGTCTTGGGGAGGGGGCGGGCATGCACAAGTGAGGATGCCTATGGAAGCCAGGAGAGAATGGAAGATCCCCTGAGGCTGCAGTTAGAGATGGCTCTGAGTTACCTGACCAGGGCTGCTGGAAACTGAACTATACTCTGCCGGAAGAGCATCCAACATTCTTAACTCCCGAGCCATCGCTCTAGCCCTCACTGGAAGTCTTTTCAAAGCCTGGGTGACTTTATATCCTATGAACTCCTAAGTCCCTAATTCATACCAAAACCTAGTAAGTAAATAAGTGAAGCATGGGGTGTAGTTTACACAATACGAGCTTAACAGGGGCCAGAAGAGTGAACCCTAATAGAAACTACTGACTGAGGAATAGCTCGGCAATAGAGTGAGCACACGTTAGCAAACAAAGGCTCTGACTCAACACCCAGCACCAAATAAACACACGAAAGGCCCACAAGGAAATGAATAGGTAAAGAAGTAAAAAAAGGGGGTGGGAGGGAGAAGTTGGGCACAGTGGCAGCCTGTAGGGCTAGCATTTGAGACTCAAGCAGCATGATTCTTAGTGAGAGGCCAGTCTGTGCTTCATAGCACGGCCTCGTTAGGGTGGCTCAGGCACCATGTACAAGACTGTGAGATCTACTCCAGCACCCCAAAATGGGGGGTATGCATAGACAAGGCCTGATGGGCATTTGGTGTCACACAGCCTTGAGAGGGGAGCCATCGGTCCACAGGACACTTTAGAGAGAAGACTCACTGTGCATTGGCTCGGATGTTTCAATACCTTAGCTTGTGCTGGAATTCTAAGAATCACTAAAAGACGGTTTATGTAAAATGTGCTCGTCAGTGGGGATGTGGAATGGTGCAGTGCATTCAGCCATCAATTTAATAGATTCTGATGCAAGGAGGAAAAGGGTAAGAGAAATTTAAAGGAAGAGAAACACAGAAGCTCAGTTGCTGCCAGGAAACTCAGAAGGCAGAATAGGTGGCCGGATGTGGCCTTAGGAAAGACAAAGGAGAGACTAGATCAGAGCCAAGAGGGACACAAAGACTGCAAGCTCCTGATAACCTCCGGGCAGGGAATTTTTTAAAAAACAGATGATTCATGTTTTAAAAATCAGTGTTCAAAAGCCCTTTTTAGAGACAGATGTCACTCCCTTGCCATTCTCCAGCCACCCAGCTCTCCTGTCCACAGACAAATGTCATTAGATCTTTTCCTTCTGCCTTATTTTATGTGTGTGGGTGTCTGGCCTGCATGTATGTCTACACACTGCATGTATGCACTGCCTACAGAGGCCAGAAGGCTGCACTGGACCCTCTGGGACTGGAGTTACTACTGAGGGTTGTGAGCTGTCTGGTGGGTGCTGGGAATTGAACCCAGGCCCTCTGAAAGAACAGTCAGTTCTGTTAAAGCACTGAGCCAGCTCTCTAGTCCCATTATTAGATTTTCAATCTAATTTTTTTTAATAATGTGATGTTATGCTCAGCAATACACAATGGTTTGCATCTTGCTCTTTCTTACTACAACCGATCTTGAAGTTCATATCCTCAACAAATTGAGCCTTTTCTTTTATGACAGCAGCATACTACCCCACTGTACGGATACATCTAACTTATTTAACCTCTGCTACAGGCGCACTTATGTTGCTGGATGTGGCGGTACATACCTGTAATCCCTGCACTTACCTAACAAAGGCAGGAGGATTATGGGCTTGAGGCCAGGCTTGGCTACATAGTAAGACCTGTCTCAAACAAACAAAATAACACACTTTAGCTGTTTCTGACAGTCCACTGTAAAAAACCTAGGATACATAATCATTTCATTTGTGGACAAATATACCTGTAAAAATAAATTCTCAGAAGCTGAATTGCTGAATCAAAGGATGCATGCATTTGTAATTGCAGCATACAGAAGAGCTGGAGTCATCCTACACAGAGGACAATGCTCCTCCCAGAAGCCATAGTTGCCAAATGAAAAAGCCCAGTGCCACATGCAGGAAACCTCTTTTCAAGTGGTTGGTCAGGGGTGTCCCAGAGACTCCCCCAAACAAAGATTATTGTCACTGCTCTTGCTTGCCCACCAGAACTTAATGGGAAGATCCTGCTGCTGAAGACACTACACACTGGGTCACAGGAACGGAGAATCAAGTTGGTACTAATCCGGAAGCATCCTTCTTGCAGGCTACTTTCCATAATCCTGAAGGTGTGTGTAGGCTGCTGAGGGTGGGGTGGGAAGTCATCAACAGTCTTACTCAGCTGTGACTCCTGCAGACGACAGTGACTGGTGTGGTAAGTTGTGCACAGGGGTGCAATAGTGGCAGGAATAATATGGAGGTAGCCAACTGACTTCTGGTTGGATTTAAGGTCCACTCTACGGGGGAAATGCATGCCTAGTTCTGTAAATCCGGCCAAGAACCCACAGAGAGGGAGCTCACAGACTCCAATAGTTGCAGAACTATTATTTTGATAAATGGATATAATATCAAACTGCACTCTGCATTTGCATCTCTATACCCATATATTAGCTCTCAGACTGCATCAGAGAAGTTTCTTGTGCAATGGATGGTAGTTAATGCAGAAACTCACACGTGGCCAAGTGCAGAGAATGAGTCCTATGGAGTACTCAGCCACAAATGGGACATCTACATCCTCCTCCCCCAGTATGAGGACCAGAGACCACGGTGGAAGAAGAGGCAAAGGAGACACTCGAAGTCAGAGGTCAGGGAGGACAGGGGTGAGGCAGGTTCTTCGGGACATGGCAGGCCCGCCTCGGACCCCCGGCAGCTGTGGTTTTTTGTACAAGATCAAGCCAGGTGACAGTCTAGTATGTGTGGGGGCGGGGCTCTCAGGCCCCCACCCCTACCTGAGGAGCTGTTGACAGCTGATGGCTTCTGAGGGAGAGTGAGTCAGCTTTCTTTAGTGTGGCCCCTGGTAGGTCACCCACACTCTAGTGGATGGCCCTATACCCCCAAGTATATGAACAGCATAAACTGGGCTTGGTGGACTATTAAAAAAGAAAAAAAGAGAACAGAACATGAAGTTGGAAGGGGACCAGGGAAGGTAGATCTAGGAAGAAATAAAAGGAGGGGTAGGGTAAAGGGTAAATATGATCAAAACACATTACACAGCATTCTCAAAGAATTGATAAAAATATTATATAAAAAGTAAAAATAAAAATAAGAATGAAGAGCCAGATCTCTTACTCTCTTTGAATGTGTTTTCTGTAAGTTCTGCAAAAACTGGAGTCACTCTCCTTTCCTACGGATAACTGTTAAACTACAAGGCACCAACAAAGGTACTCTACCATAGCTGTATGCTAATATAAAGATGGATTAAAATTACTATGAAAGGGTTTGGGGACTGGAGGTGTAGCTCAGCACAGGAGCACATGCCTAGAATGTGGGATGCCATGGGTTCAGTTCTCAGAATTTGAAAGAAAAAAAATTCTTCTAAAACTTACATCAATGGTCACTACAGAGACTATGGTTAAACCTTAATTCTGTCCATTAAACATCACAAGACAACCATTTTCTACTGTTTAGTTTGTAGTTTTCCTCTTAAAGAAAAATTGAGATAGAAATACCTACCCACTGACACTCAATAAGAACTAAATCTCAAGCCAGTTAAAGAAAATTGCACAAGGCTAGTCCATTCAATACAGTCTTATAGTCAAAATTTGGGATTTCATCACATGGAACCAAGCATCGATAACCAAAACATTCAGGGGGCTGGAGAGATGGTTCAGAGGTTAAGAGCACTGGCTGCTCTTCCAGAGGTCCTGAGTTCAATTCCCAGCAACCATATGGTGGCTCACAACCATCTGTAATGAAATCTGGTGCCCTCTTCTGGCACACAGGCATACTGTATACATAATAAATAAATAAATCTTTAAAACAAACAAACAAACAAACATTCAGGAGGGTGAGGCAGTAAGATTGTTAGTTGGATACCAGTCAAGACCACATATTGAGATTTTGTCTCAAAATAAAATACAGGAGCCAGGCAGTGGTGATACATGCCTTTAATTCCAGCGCTCAAGAGGCAGAGGCAGGCAGATCTCTATGCGTTTGAGGCCAGCCTAGTCTTCAGAGCTAGTTCTAGGACAGCCAAAGCTATACAAAGAAACCCTGTCTTAAAAAAAAAAATCCAATAAATAAATAAATAAATAAAATAAAGTGGAAATGTTGTCAGATGGGAAGAAAGAACCAGATGCTGAAGCCAGGCATTGCAGTGTATACCTGTAATCCTAGCACTTGGGTAGATCTCTTTTGACTCCAGCTTGGTCACCCTGGTCTACATAGAGTTCCAAACGCCCCCATCAAAGCCTCCTGGGCAAGCCCATGGGACATTTTCATGACTCAGAGCTCAGGACTGACCAGCAAGTCCACTGTGAGTGGTGTCATCCCTGGGTTGTTAAAGAAAGCGAGCTGAGCAAGCCGGGGGAGAAAGTCAGTAAGCAGCACTCCTCCATGGCCTCAGCTTTACTTCCTGCCTTGAGTTCCTGCCTCACTTCACTTCCTGATGGACTGTAACCTGTAAGCCAAATAATCTTCTTTGTTCTCCAGGTGACTTTGTTTTTTTTTTGTTTTTTGTTTTTTTTCGAGACAGGGTTTCTCTGTGTAGCTTTGCACCTTTCCTGGAACTCACTCTGTAGCTTAGGCTGGCCTTGAACTCACAGAGATCCACCTGCCTCTGCCTTCCAAGTGCTGGGATTAAAGGCGTGTGCCACAACCGCCCGGCTCCCAAGTGACTTTTGATGGTGGTGTTTTAGCCACAATGACACAGAGCAAACTAGGACATGCCACTCTCTCGGAACTCCAACAGAGGCATGCCAAAGCTGGTGTGAGCACCAAGGAGACACTGGCCCAGAGCCTCCTGTGGGAGGGCCTCTGCTGCAGCGCCTGGCAGCCACACACCTAGACTGCAGAGTTCAAGGAGGTGGAGGTGAAGGGCAGGGCTGTGAGGGGACAGGCTCCTGTGTATCACGTCCTCCTGAGGATGCAGGCTGTCCCCACTCACACCTGTGGAAACAACATGGCCTGATCCTGTTCCATAAAAAGCCCATAGCAAAGACCTACAGGCCTGGCTACTATATTTTTTGAGCTGTAAAATGTGATAAAAACAAAGGAATGTGTTTAACGATCCACATTCACCTTCAAAACTCCTGACAAAGGAAGAAACTCCTAAAGATGAGTCCTCTCATTAAATCTACTCAACTCCTTTTTTGTTTGTTTGTTTTTTGTTTTTTTTGTTTGTTTGTTTTGGTTTTCTGAGATAAGGTTTCTTTATATAAGAGCCCTGGCTGTCCTGGAACTCGCTCTGTAGACCAGGATGGCCTGGAATTCACAGAGATCTGCCTGCCTCTGCCTCTGCCTCTAACTCTGTGTCTGCCTCTGCTAAGATGAAAGGCCTGCACCACCACGCCCAGCAAATCTTAACTCTTACCACATTTCTTTTAGAGCTTTTCACTCACCCGGCTAGAGTAGCCATTATTATTGATGCTTTACTTCAAGAAGACAGACTAATTCAATTTCCTGTCTCCGGAGCTTCAAATCTTGTTCTGGGTCCTCCTCAGCAGAGAGGGCATTGTCAGGAAGATGCCGGACTCTCTCTCTATTATCTTCCTTCTGCTCTCCTGTAGGTCTAATCACAGTGACAAACCTTGAGAGAAACCCAGCAGTTTGGTCAGCAGTCTGTCACCTGCTTCCCAGGAACCTTTTCTGTCAGAACCAGCATCCCAGGCTAAGACCCACTGTCTGGCTGACTGTGCAAAGCTGAGTTCTCCAACCTCGTGGCTTGTGCCTGCTGAGAAGATCAGTTACTTGTTTCTCAGCAGGGCCACAGTCTTCCACACTCTTCACTAAGTACTTCATTTTGGATTCATGTTGCCCTTCCTGGTTGTCATGGAGACTCACCTCAAAGTCTAGAATTTAGTGTGGCCTACATTCTGAGCAACTATCAGTTACTAGGACAGAGGTCACAAACTGGCCACATTCTACATGAAATGTTTTGTTTTTTAAAGTGTATGTGTGGTCATTGAGGCCACAGCTTTGTATATGCTACACAAGTGCTCTACCACCAAACCACACTCCCAGCCCTCTGCTTACATTTTATTGATCAGTGTGCTTTTAAAAAAAAGGAGGGGGCGTGGAAGGAGAGGAGGGAGGGGAAATTTTGGTTGAGATGTAAAATTAAGTAATTAATTAATTAATTTAAAAGAATAAAAGGGGGAGGCAGAGTATGGTGGTGCACACCTTTAATCCTAGCACTTAGTGGAGACAGGTAGATCTCTGTTTGAGGCTAGCCTGGTCTAGATAGTGAATTCCAGGCCAGCCAGGGCTACATAGTTAGACCCAATCTCTAAAAAAAAGATAGCCGGGCGGTGGTGGCACGCGCCTTTAATCCCAGCACTCGGGAGGCAGAGGCAGGCGGATTCTCTGTGAGTTCGAGGCCAGCCTGGGCTACCAAGTGAGTTCCAGGAAAGGCGCAAAGCTACACAGAGAAACCCTGTCTTGAAAAACCAAAAAAAAAAAAAAAAAGAAAAGATAGATAGATAGATAGATAGATAGATAAAACAAGGGAAGGCCAATGAGATGACCAATTGGGTAGATGTTTGCTGCCAAGGCTGACCTTAGTTTAATCTCTGGAACCCACATGGTAGAAGAGAATGGATTCCCAATGGTTGTCCTCTAACCTCCACACATACATAAAAGACATGCATATGCATGCACACATACATACAAACACATCCATACACAATAAATAATTGTAACTTTAAAAAACAAACAAACAAACCCAGTATTCAGGAGGCTGAGGCAGGCAGGGCTCTGTGAATTCAAGGACAGCCTGGTCTACATAGTAAGTTCTAGCCCAGCCAGGACTACATGGTGAGACTCTCATCTCAAAAAAACCGAATGATAAGATGCAGCTCTGTGGTACAGCTGTGCTTAGCATGTGGGAATTCCAGGGTTCAGTCTCCAGCATCAAAACGCAGCAACTCCACCTTCTCCACGAATTCCTGTCCTGATGGACCCTTGCACATGTGCAGAAGGAAACAAAGGCAAGGATGATTCTTTTCTGTTTTTGATACAGGCTATCATGTAGCCCAGGCTGACCTCCAACTCACCATATAACTGAGACCAACCTGAACTTCTGATTTCTCCTGCCTCTACCTCACAAGTGGTAGGATCACAGGCATGTACCACCATGCCTAGTTTACACAAATACTCCACCAACTGAGCTACATCTCCAGCCCCCAGCAATGTTATATTGGAAAAAAATGGGCACCTACACATTGCTTTATAGGGGAATCAAAATTAAAATACAGTACATCCATATTACAGACAGTCCAGTACAGCAGTCAGTAAAGTAATAAATAAGAGGTCTGCAAAACAAGCCACAGCCCAAATCTGGCCCACAGCCATCTCTGTAAATAGCATTTCACTGAAACATAGCCATAATCTTTGTTTGCACACACCTAGATCTACAATGGCTATGAAATGGCTGAGTGCAGTGGCTGTAACAGAGAAAATAAGGTTTCCCCCAACCCAGAATATTTACCAATCTGGACTTCGCAGAGAAAGTTAGACAGTCCTTGAATTGGCAAGGTTTAGTCCAGACTCACCTACAAAATGAGACCCTGCCTCAAACAAACAAACAAAAAAACAAACAAACAAACAAAAAAAACGCACACCAAGTCGTAGAGAAGGTGGTACACCGATGAGGATCACTGGCTATCCAAACTGGACAGTGGAGGAAACCAGTGAGAAAATGCATTAGAGAGGGAAACAGATTCAACTTAACTTGCAATATTTTGTAATTTCTCTTTTAAAACTAAAGTGAGCAAATGAGACATTAGCTGAACATGTAGCACATACCTTTAACCCCAGCACTCTGGAGGCAGAGGCACTCGGATGGATCACTGTGAGTTCAAGGCCAGTCTGATCTACATAATAAATTCCAGGATAGCCATGGCTACACGTCGAAACCCTGTCTCAAAAAGAAAAAAGAAAGAAAAGCCCACCACACTATTCCATCTTTAAAAAGATACTTGGTCTTGGCTGACCTCAGATGCTCAGCCAGAGGTCACTTGAGCTTAAGTTTAAAAATCAGTCTAGACAACACAGTGAGAGTTTGTCCCCCCTCAAAACAAAACAAAACAAAAAAACAGTTACTTAAGTTTATTTTGTCTCATGAGTACTGGTTTTATCAAAAAGATTCTAATAAAGTATCTTAAAGTAGGAAAAAAAAAAGACATTTAGCCAAGCTCTAGAATGACTGGAAAATGGTTATAAATGAAAAGGCAGTTTATAAAATTGAATGATTTCATGTCATCACGATTATATAAAAATAAAACACTTGCTGGGTGGTGGTGGTGCACACCCTTAGTCCCAGCACTTGGAGGCAGAGGCAGGCAGATCTCTGTGAGTTCAAGGCCAGTCTGGTCTACAGAGTGAGTTCCAGGACAGCCAGGGCTACACAGAGAAAACCCTGTCTCAAAAAACATACAAACAAACAAAAACACTCATTGAACATCAGCAGTGGTCCACTTTGGGTGATGGGAATGCAGGAGATTTTTCTGTTCTTTCAACATATCTGTATTTTCCAAATCTCCTCTCATGGGCGTGTGGCCTCTTCAAATGGGGATAGAAACAAATGGCAGCTCCACAGAAGCAGCCCTGCAAGAAGCAGTCCAGACACACAGACGCACGCTAATGCATCTCTAATCAATACACTGCAACTCGGGTCCTCTAAGAGCCCAGGGAACCGCCGGCCAACTGCCTAGCCCAGGGTTCAAGGACGGAGTGTCAGAAATGCAGCCTGTGCCATAGATCATGAGCACTGTCAGAAAAGCACCACAGGAAGATAAAAGCAACACTGTCAGCCAGCCTACGCCACCTCCTTAGTCTCTGTATCAGGACTCTGAAATCCTGACGCACACCCGTGGCAGTACATTCTTCACCCTGGTCCCTAGGATGACATCATCACAACGGGAGATTTCCAGATGGGCACAGTGACTCACACCTGTGACTTCAGCTCTAGGGAGGTAAGGTGGGGGGATGACCAGGGCCCAGGGGTTTGAGATCAGTACACACACACACACACACACACACACACACACACACACACACACACACACACAGTGTGTGTGTTCATCTCTGGTTACAAACCATAGCCACCTTGCAGAAGATTTAAAAGAAAGTAGTATCTGCATTTTCTTGTGAGTGCATAAAACACAGCTGGAGGGCAGCCTGGTGTGGTATCACACACTTGTAATCTAAGCACTGAAGTGGCTAAGGTTAAAGATGGTGACTTGAGCCGGGCGGTGGTGGCGCAAGCCTTTAATCCCAGCACTCGGGAGGCAGAGCCAGGCGGATCTCTGTGAGTTCAAGGCCAGCCTGGGCTACCAAGTGAGTCCCAGGAAAGGCGCAAAGCTACACAGAGAAACCCTGTCTTGAAAAACCAAAAAAAAAAAAAAAAAAAAAAAAAAAAAAAAAAAAAAAAAAAAAAAAAAAAAAAAGATGGTGACTTGAAGGCCAGCCTGGACAACATTGAGTGATCTGTCTCAAAATACCAAAAATAACAACAAATTCAACCTCCAAATATTTGGAGGCAGATACAAGAGCCAGATGCCAATAATGGTTGTCAGGTACAGCTGGTTTTCCTTGAAAGAGCCAGGTAGCAAGGCTAAGGGCAGAAGAACTTCACTGTGTGACTTTTATACCTTCTGGATTTTAAATCGTATGGAAATATATTATCTAGTCAACCTTTTTTAAATTGTGGGCTAGGGATGTGCCCAGTTGGTAGAAGCTTGCTGAGCATAAAAGAAACCCTGGGTTTGATCCCCAGCACCAAATAAACCCAGACATGGTGGTGCACAGCTATAATACCAGCACTGGGGGGGTGGAGGCAAGGAAGTCAAGAATTCAAATCATCCTGTTATTCCGGGTTTGAAGCTGGCCTAAATTACATGAGATACATGAGCTCCTATCTCAGAAACAAAAATGTTTTTGAATAATGTCAATATATTACCTAGTTAAAACAATTAAATGAGGGGGCTAAAGAGATGTCTCTGTGGTTAGAGAACTGCCTGTTCTTCCAGAGGACACAGGTTCATTTCCCTGGACCCACATGGTGATTTACTATGGTCTGTAACTCCAGCTTCAGGGATCTGCCTCCCTCTTGTGGCCTCTTTGAGCAACTAAACATACACAGCACACACTCACAAACACACACACACAAATAAGACAAATCTTTTTTAAAAATGTAGGTAGGATTTGGAGAGATGGCTCAGCAGTTACGTGCACTTGTTTGTGCACAGGTTTTTGCAGTGACCTGAGTTCAGTTCCCAGCACCTACACGGCAGCTCACAACCATCTGTAACCCCAGTTCCAGGTGATCCACCTCCCTCTTCTGACCTCTGTAGGCACCAGGTGTGCACATGGTGTACAGACACACATGTAGGCAAAACATTCAAACACGTAAGATAAAAACAAATCTAAAAAATTGCCTACTGTGATTAAAAAAAAGAAGAATCAAGCATGAGCTTTAGAGCTCCAGGGGAATGAGCATCTGTGCCGCCTTTCACTAGCTCTCGGGCTTAAGAACCTTATGTAGGAGCTGGAGAGATGGCTCAGAGGTTAAGAGCACTGACTGCTCTTCCAGAGGTCCTGAGTTCAAGTCCCAGCAACCACATGGTGGCTCTCAACCATCCGTAATGAGATCTGGTGCCCTCTTCTGGCCTGCAGGCATAACACTGTATACATAATAAATAATTTTTTTTTTTTTTTTTTTTTTTTTGGTTTTTCGAGACAGGGTTTCTCTGTGTAGCTTTGCGCCTTTCCTGGATCTCGCGCTGTAGACCAGGCTGGCCTCGAACTTACAGAGATCCGCCTGGCTCTGCCTCCCGAGTGCTGGGATTAAAGGCGTGCACCACCGCCACCCGGCTAAATAAATCTTAAAAAAAAAAAAAAATCTTATGTAAGCCGGGCAGTGGTGGCACACACTTTTAATCCCAGTAGAGGCAGTGGCAGGTGGATCTCTGTGATTTTGATTTCTGTGAGTTTGAGGCTAGCCTGGTCTAAATAGCAAATGACAGGCCATCCAGTGCTACTATCAGATCCTGACTGAAAAACAAAAAGTTCTTCCATTGAGTGATGCTGGTAAGAAACATGCCCTGAAGAACTGTGGTCATGGGTGGGATGGGGGGGCAACAGTGCTCTCTGGTTAGTGAGTTTACATGTCTTCTTTTGTCTGTCTTTCTATTCTTTGGACTTTTTGATGGGTTCATGTATCTGTTTTATTTACTTATTTATTCGTTCATTCGCTTATTTATTTATTTGTTTGTTTGTTTATTTATTTATTTATTTATTTATTGCGCAGTGTTCTGCCTGCATGTACACCAGCAAGCCAGAATCTATTTATTTATTTGTTTATATATTTATTTATTTATTACACGGTGTTCTGCCTGCAAGTACACCTGCAGGCCAGAAGAGGGCACCAGATCTCATTACAGGTGGTTGTGAGCCACCATGTGGTTGCTCGGAATTGAACTTAGGACCTCTGGAAGAACAGTCAGTGCTCTTAACAGTTGAGCCATCTCTCCAGCCCCCTATTTGTTTTTTTAATCAAGGTAAGAGGACACAATAAAGCCATTCCTTGCTTGGGGAAACAAGGCTAGCATATTGATTTGGATTTGAGCATCTGAAGACAGACACATTCTCAGAAAGCAACTGGAAAGCGCAGCCAGTCAGATCAGCAGTGCACGCCCGCCCTGAATCCAAAGTGGTGCTGAACACTGTCATCTGGTGATACAAACGAAGCATTTACCTGGAGGTAAGGCAGAAACCCTTTTTGTACTTAACAGTGAAATACTCACAAATTACTACAAATAGATTCAAGTTTCCAGGACACCTTCCAGGGAGCCTGGGTGTTGTGTCAATCAGCAGCCCCCACTCACAGTGTGGCAAAGCTCCATTCATATTCCCCTCACCTTTCTTTCTCCTTTTCTTAGGCAGGGTCTCATGTAGCCTAGGCTATCTAGCCCCATACTATGAGCTATGTAGCTGAGGATGACTTTGAACTCCTGTCCTTCCTGCATTCTCTTCCCAAGTGCTAAGATTATGTGTGTGCATCACCATCACCACACCTGCCCTATTCCCCTACTTCTTGTGTGTGGGTGTGGGTGTGCATGGGTGTGGGACTGGAAACTAGAGGTCTTCCTTAATCACTTCTCCACCTTATTTTTTTATTCAGGGTTCTCACTGAATCTGGAGCTCACTGATTTGCTAGCCTGGCTAGTCAGCACATCCCCAGCACTGGGATTGCACTTACACCGCCATGCCCAGCTTTTTACGTGGTTCTGGAAATCAGAACACATCTCCTCATGGTTGTATGACAAGCACTTTACTAACCTAGCCATTTTCCTAATCCCGTCCCCTACTTCTTTACGAACAATAGTACCTCAGGTGGCATATACAATAAACAATTCTACTTTTCTTGCACAGATCACCTCAGGGTTTTTTTTTTTTTTCCGATTTTTTAATCATGGCTAAATGCCATGGTGTGGCTGTTCTCTAACAGTGTCATCAAGATTGCCCAGGCATACACCTGAGGACGGGTGGGAGGAAGCAGTAGGAGCCACTCCTAGAGGTGAAAATGCTGTACACATTCCTTTTTGACAGAAGGCACTGCCCTGTCCCTTCTCCAGGCTGTATCATCTGTCAACTCACCCACAGTGCACCCCATTCTCCGAGTCCCCAGACACTCAGAACCATTCTCTGAACTCCCACTGCACTGGGAAAGCCTTCCAGCCGAAAACTTCTCATTCCATGTACTGATCCAGGGAAGACATGAAGTTTCTAGGGTCACTGAGATGCTCGGTAGGTAAAAAGCACTCGTCAGCAAGCTTGACAACCTGAATTTGATCCAACTCCTATAAGTTGTCCTCTGACTATTACATTCACTCTTTGGTGCACACATACCTGCACATGTACATGCACACACACACATACACACACACACACACCTGCACATGCACACACATACACCATACATACACACACATACCTGCACACACATATACACCATATACACACATACCTGTGAGCACACACACTACATAAAATAAAATAAAATGTTTTTTAAAAGAGGAACTAAAGAGTTGACTCAGCACTTAAAAGTACTTGCTGCTCTTGTACAGGACCCAGATTTGGTTCATAACATCTATATTAGATGGCTCACAACCACCTGTAATTCCAGTTTTTGGAGGTCTGACATCTTCTGGTCTCCATGGGCAACACTTCTCTGCATGTGCTGCACAGACATACATGCAGGCACACACACATACACATAAAATAAAAGTCAATGTTTAAAAAAATAAGTTTATCTTTTTAGATAGATATACATATTTTCAGATAAAGTTAAATGATCTATAATTTGTTTTAAAATAATCAGGGTGCAGTAGATGGGGCCAGTGGAGGGCCTGCCTGGTGATGGTAGAGGCTGGAGGAGACAGGTCATGGTTAATTTCTACTTTATTTTTTTCTTTTTCTTTTCCTTTCTTTCTTTTTTTTGTTGTTGTTTTGTTTTGTTTTTTTGAGACAAGGTTTCTCTGTGTAACAGTCCTAGCTGTCCTGGATCTCTCTCTGTAGACCAGGCTGGCCTCGAACTCAGAGATCTGCCTGCCTCTGCCTCCCTAGTGCTGGGATTAAAAGCATGCGCCACCATACCCAGCCCCTTTCTACTTTCTGTGCTTGAGGTTTCCAAAATGGGAAAGGGGAAAAACACTCTCTAGCCAACGACTTTTCACTAAATAATTTCTTTTAATTATGGTTGAAAATATAAATACTTACAACCAGCTACAGTAGAACACACCAGCAGTCTCACTGGGGAGGTTGAGGCAAGAACATTGGAAAGTCAAAGCCAGCTTGAGTTCAAGGACAGTTTAGTGAGAACCTGTCTCAAAATAAAAGGAAGAAATGGGCTGGGGACACAGATTAGTGATCGAGTGTGCAAGAGACACTAGTTTCAGTCCCCAACACCATAACAACAAACAAACAACAACAACAAAAACCAGAAATGTGGACAAAGGATGCAGTTGCAGGGGGAGAACCTTCGCTACCTCGTTTTCTCAGTAGCATTATTTATAGTCTCTAAACCCTGGAAACAGCCTTAGGGACAGTAGGGGACACACGCAGAACCTGCAGATCTCGAAGGTAAAACACACTTCAGAACACATTTGCACCCATGTAACAGCTAGCAGTAACAGCTAACAGGGTTATTTCTAGGTGATAGGACTTGGGGTGAACCTTACTTTGATCTTTTCATGATTTCCTTGACATTTCCTCAATGGAAATAATTTTTCTTTTCATAAACAGGAAAATTTTCCCTTTTTACAAAGGCTGCCGGGTGAAGCATCGAGGAGAGGCGCCATTTCTCAGGGCGTCTCTAACTCCTCACCGCTCCTCCTGAAAAACCGAAGAGCATCGTCTGTGGTCATCTCAGTCACCCGAGCAGACACTGTGTTCCACGATTTACCAGTGAGCTCTGTGCTCAGGTTCCTGAGTCATCAGCCTGGGCTGCTAGGGAGTGCTGCAGAGCTCCTACTCTGCCCAGTCTGTGTCCTACACAAAAGGCCCCACGGCCCCACTGATACCAGTGCTGAAGGTGCTATGAAGGACCCCAGTGTGGGTGACAGTGCATTCATGTCCCAAATCCCAGTCATCTTTCTATGTCACCTGGACCACATCCACATCTATACTGTGCTCTAGTGTAAGAAAAAGAAAGTTTAGTGCCCAAACTAAAAACCCATTATCACTGGTGAGAGAGATCTCTAATGCAAACTATGATTTAAATACAACAGCATGCTAAAGATAGATCTGCCAGCAGTGAAGAGCTCAGCGTCTGCAATCAGGTGACAAAGTGAGGAGACACAATGTGTCACCAGGATTAACTGATCCTTAAACATTCCCACCTCAAGATATAATGCTGCCGGTCGATAGTGGCGCCTACCTTTAACCCCAGCACTCAGGAGGCAGGTAGGCAGGTAGGCGGATCTCTGGGAGTTTGGGGCCAGCCTGGTGTATAGAGTGGGTTCTAGGACAGCCAAGGCTATTACACAGCAAAACTCTGTCCCGAAAACCTAAATAAATAAATAAATAAATAAATAAATAAAGATGCAGATTGGTGGCAGTGACAAGAAGAGCCGACTGTTCTAAGAAATGTGCCCTGAAAGCCCCCCAGAAGGTCTAGGAGAAAGACCAGCATAGAGGCGCCAAGAGAAAAGAAAATGTCCACCTCACAGCCCAGCCGTGTGTTTGTGTGTGCAGCTACAGACATACATAAACACACAGAGAGAGACAGACACTGAGGTCCAGACAGGTTGACTTATTTACCACGTCACAAAAAGGTGGCAGAGTTACCACTACAATCCTGCCAGAATTTTCTGTGCTAGCAGAGGCTTGGCCAATAAATCTTTGGAAATATTTTTAAATTTGGGGAGATGAGTTTGAGACAGGGTCTTGCCATTTAGCCCTGGCTAGCCTAAAACTGGCTATGTTGATCACAGTGGCCTTGGACTCACAGAGATCCACCTGCTTCAGCCTCCTGAGTGCTGGGTGAAAGGTGTGCGCCACCAGTTTTGCTTTGTGTTGTTTTCAATTTTTAAAAATACGCTTGTTATATTGTGGTGATCTGTTTGTGTGTGCACCCATGGGTGAGCGCCACTGTGCGCGCACACGAGGCTGGAAGACAACCTGCAGAAGCTGCTTCTTTCTGTCCACTAAATGTGTCTTCCACTTTGAACTCAGGTCATCACCTTTATCCACTGAGTCTTGCCAGCCCCGGACAGGAAACTTTCTAAAGGTGCTGCAGGACTTCCGCCCTCTCCTCTCCCACTGCAGATGTGATTGGCAGGAAGAAGAACCAGTTGAGGGGTCCAACTCCAGCTGTGAGAGGCCCAGAGCTAGACTACTACAAAGCATGAGGGCTAGCCTAGCTAGCCCACAGCTGGGTCTCTGTAGCCTCAGCCATCAAATACTGAGACTCTACTTTACTCTAAAAACAGCCCAAGGAGTTTCCTACCTCCTCAAACAGCCTTTGAAGTTACTTTTTGGTCTGTTCCTTTGTGTGTTGAGATGGGGGATGGGGGGGTCTCTTGTAAGGCCAGCTGATCTCAAAGGAATTGTGTAGCCCTGACCCTGGACACCTGACCCTTCTGCGCCCACCTCCTGAGTGCTAGGATTATAACCAAGTGCCACTGTACCTGGACTGGTGTCCTGTTTCTATTAGCATTTCAAATTAGTTACCCAGGTACAGAAGAGAGCCCTGTGACAAACCTCATGTGTGCTGTGGTCACTGCTCACGGGAGAACAGATGGGGCCAAGGATGGAGCTCTGTGGTAGAGTATGTGCTTGGCATGCAAGAGGCTCTGGGCTCTGTGGAAGGGAGAGAGGGCAGTAGAGCCAGCCGCACGGTTCAGTGGACAGCAGTGTCTGAACCCCGAAACCCATATAAAGGTGGAAGGAGAACACTGACTCTACAGAATGTCCTCTGACTTCCACAGGTGCACTGTGGCACACACACCCACATCTACACACACACCATGCACACACAAACATACACAATAATAAATAATAAATAGCTTTTTTTTTTTTTTTTTTTTTTTTTTTGGTTTTTCGAGACAGAGTTTCTCTGTGTAACTCTGGAGCCTGTCCTGGAACTCACCTGTAACTCAAGGCTGGCCTTGAACTCACAGAGATCCATCTGCCTCTGCCTCCCCAGTGCTGGGATTAAAGGCGTGCGCCACCACCGCCCAGCATAAATAGCTTTCTTTAGAGAGAAGTGAGTAATAGGCTGAGCAGTGGACTTGGATCAGCATATGTGGGAAGTATTTGACTCTTGGTGTCTCTACTTCCCTCTTCTGGGAACTGGGAGGAACAGTTCCTGTACAAGACTGCTCTGAAATGAAAGAGGGCTTGCAAGCGCCTGTCTCAGCAAACATTAGCTATCACGACACACTATCACCTCGCTGTTATCACTACCAAGTCCGAGGGTTTTGGGTTTTTTTCAGCCAGCTTTGTGTTTCATCAATGGGGCAACCTCAGGCCACGACCCCATCCTTGCACAGGCACAGCCACTCCGTGGTAAAGGAGGTGGGGCATGTGCATGGCTCTCATCATCTACAGCTGTAGGTCAAGGGTTTGTACTTCTTCCTTACAGGGTTTTCTGAGTCTGGTTCACCATGGTGACACCGGAGATGGATCTGACAACTCAGATCTTGGATACACAGATAACGGTGACAACAACAGTTATTTTAGTGATCCACAGCTGGGGCAGCTCCATTTTCAGATCATCTAGCTGTTTGAATAGCTCCACCCAAAATTCATCCAGCTGTTTGGGTGGCTCCACCCTCAGATCTTCCAGTAGCTCCTCCTTCTTGGTCATGGCTGCACTGCTTGCAGCTATGGTGGCCTGCCTGGAAGGAGTCCCTAGTTCTGCTTCCGATCACCTAGGTGAGTATACTAGAGATCTTGTAGGCAAGTGTACCTAGGGACCGTGGTGAAATCCAGACTCTGATTTTTTCCGATCTAGGCTTAGACTGTATTGTCAAGAAGCACCCAGTAACAAGGGTACTTCTGTCAGGCACAACACACTTGGACCAGGGAGAATCTACCTACCTCAGCACTTGCGGGCACCTAACACACTAACAAACAGGAGTGACCTCTCCGTATCTCAATGTCCTCACCTGAAAACAGGACAACCCATACTCCACATGACCACGACTGACTGGGAATCAGCTGACGAGAAGCCCAGGAAGGAGCACCATAAACACCAGAGCTACACGTAGCAGATGGTGCAGTCATAAGTCTCACTGTCCACGATGCTGAACATGCACCACTGAATGCCAAATTTACAAAGGCTGTTACTGGTACGTGTGAAATGAGGCCTGGATCTCTTGCTTGGATGAGCTACTACTCTCAAGAGTCCTCTAGGAATTCTGGCAGAACATAGCAGCTTTTCAAAGCCTTCCCCCCATCTAACATGCTCTGAACCTTTAGACCTACTGTCCAGCGGCCAGGAAAGAGGCACTTTGGCAGGGAGAACATGACCATCTGAGGCACTGGGAGTGAGCTGTGCTAGTGAGTCTATGCTCTCCCCCAGAGCTGGCTGGCTAGGCTCATCCCAGCCTCCATCAGCCAAGATCCACAAGTCAGGACAGCAATGCTAACAGTCTGAGACAGGTAAGCATGACCCTAGCAGAGCCCACACCTACTGCTCCACAGACTGACACAGGGCCAGCCTAGAGAAAGCAGGTCTTCTGGATGCCCAAGGTGGAGCTCTGTCAGATGCTCTTGGCTGTCTTCCTTCAGCAGAAGCTGGAGATTCTTTCCAAGGGCCTAAGGTACTGTTTACACCTTAGGCCTCTGGGAATAATTCAGTTGTTTCTCTCAGGGCACCTCTCCAAAAAGTCCTCTAATGTTTTGGAGGCAGATGGCCCCTCTAACATCTACCTAGCTGCTCAGGCCAAAAACCTAGGAGTCATCCTTAATCCTCCCATCCTGCTGGCCTTACCTCCAAAACATGTCTTTCTGCTGCCACCACCCTAGAAGGCCACCTCCATCTTACTAACCTCCTACCTAGTTTTCTGGCTGCCACTGAAAGCTCTCTCAAGTTCATAAGCCAGAGGCCAGAATGAATTCACTTTCTTTTGTGTTTCCTTTTGCAATGCTGGAGACGGAACAGAGGGCGGAGCACACTAGGGGAGCACTCTGCACTGGACCTCACCATCTGCCCTCCAAGTGATTCCAAAACAAAACAAAAAACTCGGGGCTGGGGGTGTAGCTCAGTTAGTAGAGGGCTTCTCTGGCATACACAAGGTTCTGAGTTCAGCCCAAGCCCCATATGCGCTGATGTGGTGGCATGTACCTATAACCCCAGCACAGAGGAGACGGGCAAAAGAATCAGAAGTTCAAGTTCATCCTTAGTTGACTACATAGAGAGCTTAAGGTTAGCCTAGGCTACATGAGACCTTGTCTCCAAAAAAAATTAAATAAATTTAAAAAGCAGCTAGGGGCTGGAGAGATGGCTTAAGAAGTGCTTTTCCCAAAGTTCCAGCACCCATATGGTGGCTCTCAGCCCTCAGTAACTCCACTTCCAAGAGATCACACACCTCCTCTGGCCTCTGTAGACATGCTGAAAGTGAAATATCGGCACACGTACAGGTAAAACATCCACACACACTCAAAAACAACAAGCCGGGCAGTGGTGGCGCACGCCTTTAATCCCAGCACTGGGGAAGCAGAGGCAGGAGGATCTCTGTGAGTTCGAGGCCAGCCTGGTCTACAGCGCGAGATCCAGGACAGGCTCCAAAAAAAACAAAAACGAAAACACCTACATCATGACACCTTCTTCTCAAAAGCCTTCGATGGTCCCCACTGCTTCTGGACTACTCCGGCCTGTAAGTCCCTCTGTGGTCAAACTCCCACTGGCACTCCCAGCTACCTCGCTCCATCACAGCCACGTCTTGTAGTTTCCGGAACTTACCAAGCTTGTTCCCACCTTGGAGTCTTTATCCTTTTGGTATATACCTTCCAACAGCGTGAGCCCCTTCCTGAAAGTAAGCCTCAACAAATATGTCACCACCTCACAGATGACCTTTCTGATCACTCAGCTGAAGCAGCAGCGCCCGCCCCCCAGAAGTGACGTTCTAACCCACCACTGAGCTACTGTGTCCACAGTGCTCATCCTGCTCAGATTCCCTTGTCTGTCTACTCTTTGGTTTTCAGTTTGCACCTGCTGAACTGTAACCGTGGGACCAAGGACCTGGCCCATCTCTTCACTGTCATCCCCAGACTGCACAGGGCTGCCACATACCAGTTGCTCAGCAGATGTCACACAAATGAAGCCAAGAGCACAGCAGCAAGAGCACTGTGCTTCGAGTCCGACAACCTGGTCACCAATGTGAGGTGGGCCACTTCCCAGCAGCAAGGCTTCTCTTCCTCGGGGTTCCCCATCATCCAATGGAGAGCTGAATCTGCACCTCCCCTTCCTCAAGAGTACCAGTGAGCCCGAGTAAAGCCCATTTCAGAACTCAAGCATCAAGATCCATACAGACAGCAGTGTGTCAACGACCACAAGACAAGGCTCTTCCTCAGTGACCTGAAAATCCACAGATGAAATGGGTGTGATCCCGGCATGCAGGAGGGACTGCAAGTGCAAGGCCAGCCTGGGCTACATGACAGGACCCTGGCAAGACAAGAAGAAATGGAAGGAAAGAGAGAGGAGAAAGGGAAAGGAGGGGAAGGAAAGAAAACAGGGAAATAAAGAGGTGTGGACTCAACCTGAGGCTCCCCACCCCTCCCACGCTGCTCCCACCCCCAGGTACCTGGCAGACCTCTCAGGACACAGTAGACAGCAGTGGCCTGACTCTGTGGCCAGACAAACACAACACACGAATCCCTTCAGAAAGTCAAGACATATACCCACAGTCTCACCTGCTCGGGAAGCTAAGGTGACAAGATCACTTGAGCCTGGAAATGAGAGGGTGGGCAGAGCAACAGGGTGACCTTCCCTATCGAGGAACAAAAACCAAGAGGCTGGAGATGGGGTCGGTCAGTAGAGTGAGCGCCCAGCGCGCACATGGCCTTGGTAAACCCCTAACACCGAACGGGTGGTGAGATCAAATTCTGTCAAATGACAGTTACTTACAAATGAAGTTCTGGGTTCCTTGAAGGTTGTAGGGTACAATGTTCTGTATATCCCTGGGATAGAGATTTACTGAATTTGGTGCCAAACAACAAAACCTCAATTTCTATGGCTAATTTCCTCCTTAAAGCAAACAAATAAAAACAAGGCCTTGAGGGGCTGGGGTTTAGCTTAGTGGTAGAGCGCTTGCCTAGCAAGCGTCAAGGCCCTGGGTTCAGTCCTCAGCTCCAGAAAAACAAACAAACAAACAAAAACCCAAAACAAGGCCTTGAGTAGCTCAGATTGACCCCAAACATGATATGTAGCCAAAGTGGCCTTGAAATTCTGATTCTTATGCCTTTAACACCTGAGTGCTGGGATTACAGACACACACCACCATGCCAGGCTCTATGTGGCACCAGAGGTGAAATCCAGGGTTCATGCATACTAGGCAGGCATTCTACCAACTGATCTACACTCCCTTGCCCCAGATTTCTCCTTTCTTTGCAGCCCATCCTGGCATGGAAGTCCTGGTTCCTGGAGAAAGCCTGCAATAACACCAACATTTACATAAGGCTACGGTGGCAAGTGTCTCATGCTTATGATGATCTTGTAAGATTGACAGGCCTGAGATTATAACCACACACTGTACTCATTCATCAACCACAAATAGGCTATGAAATGTAGTACAGGTGCTAGGTTAAACCCAAATAATGACGGCTAACGTTTACCAAATGTGCTAGGCAGTTCACATGGATCAGGCTCAAGTCACTCTTCCTAATAGCCCTGCAAGATGTTATCCTCTGCTCTGTGGGTGAGGAAGCGGTGATACACACGGTAAGCGTTGCTGGGTGGCGTGCAGTCTGAAGGTGGCTGGCCAAGCTTTTAACCCAGCAGGCCAACTGCAGACTTGAACCACAACAGCACTGATGGGGCCTTTAGTACCATCCAGCCAAAACCCCTCACTAAAGAGGGGCCAAGAGACATAGAATGGCACTCTTACACATTCCAGCATGGGGTGGGGGGTTCGTACTTTAAATGCTATCTATTTCAATGATTCTTTCCCCCTGAAATGCCATAAATTATTATAGGAAAACCTTAGTACCAGGAGTGGGCTACCTCACCATGAGCTGCTGGAGAATGATGCTATTTTGGTCTGGGTTTGCTAAATGAACAGAACTGAGAATGAACGTATTTATTAAAAGGGAATTTATTAGACTGGCTTACGGGATGCAGTAGTCCAGCAATGGTTGTTATTCACTGTAGTGGCCAAGAAACAGGCAGTTGTTCAATCCACAGGGCTGGATGTCTCAGCAGTCCCCATTCAAATCACTGGAGATGCCCTTGAGGGACCCAAAACAGGCTAATGCCACAGCCGCTGGTTGCCCACCAGAATGAGATGGTAAGAATTAATGCTGAAGGTACATAAGCTTTGGTCTCCTGACACAGAGAACCCAAGCTGAAACTGAGCTGGAAGCTTTCCCTGCTGCTGGCTGTGGTTCACAGGCCTGGAAGGTGCTGCAGCCTGCTGGGGAAGAACTGTCACCAACAGTGTCACCGGCTGTGGATGCCCAGGGAGATGTGCCCACTGCTGCAACAGAGGCGGGACTGTCACAGGTAACCAACAGCTTCCGCTTGGCTCTGAGGCCCGCTCTACAGAAAGGAGTGTTCCCATCCGGTACTGCAACCCTGTCAAAGGCCGTGGCTGGAGGAGACATAGGCCCTAGTGGGAAGCGACTATTGCATTACTAAATGGACACGATGTATCTGCCAAACTAAGTTCTAAATATTTGGTGATGAGGTCAGTTTTGCTGACAGAAGCTTCTTCGGGAGTGGGCAGTGGTGACTGAGGCTCATAACTGGTCAAGGTGCTCAAAGTAAGGGACTGTTGAGTGCTCAGCCTAAGGGGGAAATTTACCCCCTCCAAGGTTCAGAGAACGTCACAGAAGAGGAGGCAGAAAGAATGTAAGAGGCAGAGGACAGGGAGCGGAGTGAGTGGAATGCTGTCTTTGGGTAGGACGTGGCTGTGGCCCCCTGAACTCTCAGTAGCTGTGCTTACCTGTGTAGAGACACACGAGACTGAGTCCATCAATATTCAGTCATGGAGGGAGAAGGGCTCCATGAGGCCCACTCCTCCGGGAGGGTGTATAGGACTTGATGGTTGCTGAGGAAGAGGCACTTCCTTCAGTCACCAAAACACTAGTTAGCTGCCTGTGCTCTTATAAATAACCCCTCACTGCCAGGCGGTGATGGCACATGCTTTTAATTCTAGCACTCAGGAGGCAGAGGAGCTATGTGAGTTCAAGGCCAGCCAAAGAAACCCTGCCTCAAAAATAAGTAAGTAAATAAATAAATAGATGATAGATAGATAGATAGATAGATAGATAGATAGATAACCCCTCGCTCCCGTTCCTAGAAGCAATCCTAATTAAACTGGCTGGGTTGCCAAAGGCATGGGGAGATGTAGAAGGAGGAGTATTTGGTGAGAGAAAGGAGATCAGCAGGAACGGGAGGATAACAGGGGTGAATATGAGCAAAACACAGTACATTCATGTATAAAAGTGTCACAGTGGGGCAGGGAGACAGCTCAGCAGGTACAGCACTTGCCACGCAGGCCCGACAACCTGAGTTTGATCCCCAGGACCCACATAAAGGGGGAAGGAATCAACTCCACGAAGCTGAGTTCTCACCTCCACATGTCCTAGCACCTACCGGCACTCACACATACACATCACACACAAACTACAGCAATAAAGGTATTTTTAAAGGTCAACGAAATTTATTAGACAAAATGAATATATGCTAGCAACAAACGCAACCAAGTTTTTTTCTGAGATCGTGTCTCCATGCCATCGGCGAGAACAACCTCTAGCCGAAGCAATTAGAAGCAACTCAAAAATACCCTTGTGGCCTCCTAACAGATACTGTTGAGAAAGCAGAGGCATTGGGGAGCAGGGCATAAAATGCATGTCCAGCTCTGGAAGCCTCAGATTCTTAGGCAAGCCAACTCAGTTTTCTCAGGCACAGGTTCCTCATCTACAAGATGGGCTGCCTGACAAAGTCTGTGAGGATTAAATGAGATAACACGCCTCAAAAAACTTCTTAATCCTCAAGCTCTAAATGATCACTACTCTCTAAGCACTTCGCAGAAGAGAGAGCTATACCCCTGTTCTTCTTATAAACTTACCGGTGACGAACAAGGCCCAAGGACAAAACGAAACCATAACCCCCTCCCCCCCCCCCCCCCCCCCGCCGCCATCTACAAAGTCTTATCTCTGGGTTTCTTCCCACCAGGACCTCTTGAGAGGTCAACAACTCCCCTTCTCTGAGCAGATCAAGAAGTGCAACTGTGTGTGGGGAATGGCCAGGGTGGTAGGAATACCCGGGAGCTGGCAAGCTACACACCTAAGTTCCCTGGTCCCAAGACATCTTTCCCCTCCTGGAAGGCTCCAACCCATTCCAAATACCTCACTATAGTGTGTTACGCACTAACCAGGTGTTTTGTAGAGGGGGGCTCACAAGTACCCACGCCTACACGAGGATTTATAGGCAGTTAACGGTTGCTAGGGGGAGGGGCTCACAAGACCCCGCCCATTCCTGAGGTGCCCTGTTGGCCCCCCATCCTACCCGGCACCTCAAACGAATTAATGGTGATTGAGGGGGTAGGAGGCATTTTCTTCTGTAGTGTAGCCATGGGTAAAAAGCCCACGCTCCTGCAAAGAACCCTGTACCAAGTTTTTGCACGCTGCTCTAGGGAATGGAATTAGAAGGGGCCAGAAGAAGGGAAGGGGGTCAGTGGGAGGGGGACATGACCAAAATACATTATATACACAAACGAAACCCGTTATTATGTGCAATTAACATCTGCTAATTAATAAATAAATAAAAAGCCAGATGTGCCAAGCTACTCCAGATGCCCTGCCCCACTGGCTTCCCACAGCAGTCCATTATCCCACTTTACAGATGAGCAGTGCCACGCGATGCAGCTTCAAACTCAAGCACAGACTTCAAACACGACTCTTGGTCCCCAAGTAGAGTACCCTGGCCGCTCTCCCTCTTCCCACCTGGAGCCCTTTCACGCACACGTCTCCTCTGCAAGTGTCAGGACCCCACTGAACAGAGAGGTCTGTTGCTGCCAGAGAGGGCAAGGGGATTTGTCCAAGGTCACACAGCAAGCCAGGCATAGCTCCGAGGCTCGGACCTCAGGTACATGCTTCCTGGGCTGCTTTCCCAGCCGGACCCTGTGACTACGGCCGCGGAACCGCAGTGAGGACTTAGCAGGGGCGGCCGAGATTGGGGGTCGTGCCAGCAGCGCCCGAGAAGGAGCCTGGCGATCAGCTAACCCAGAGGCCGGGCAGAGGATACTGCGGCTCGCGGAGCAGCGACGCCGGGACAACGCTGGGCGCCCCGCGGGGACCCCGCATCCCGAACTCACCTGCAGCCGCAGCCGAGAGCGGGCGGCGGCGGCGAACCCCGGGCTCAGCCATTCCCCGCTGCCCCGGATGGGGAGAGAACGCGGCCGCTCACTTCCTTAGCAACCCGGCTCGGCGACCCACTTCCTTAGCAACCGCGTCAATTTCAATAACTTTATTGGGCCTCGGACGCAGACAGCCCACCGAGGGGCGGGACCCGGTGTGCAGTGGCACTTCCCAGGTTCCCTGCGCGCGCCCACACTCTGACCCACCCAGGGGCCCCGATTTCATCCGCGGGTCTCCTGTGCCTCTGCGTCTCCGTCTGTGAAACGGAACTCGGTGCCTTGGTTGCACTACGCGATTTCATCGTCCGATTCCAAGAGCTCTTTTGCGTCAGTTCTCTGATCTGGGTCTCAGATTAGTGTCGAGCGGCTCCCAATTAGGGTGCACCCAGGGATGAAGCCAAATCCTTAGGAAAATCCTCGACTCTGCTCTGTCTGTCACTTCCATTCAGCCACAGCGTCCCTCGGTCTGCCTTTCAAATATCCCTGCATTTCTTCGCCAACAAGGGATAGCAGCACAAACAAGGCCAGGCCACCGTCATCTTTAGCCTAACCTGCTACTCCTACTCTGTTTATAGACTTTTTGTTCTGACAGTCCATTCCCGACGAGATGACCTAAATAATAATTTTAAAACCTGAAACACCTCACGTCACCCTCCCTTGATAGCATCTTTGGAGTCCTGCTACTCTCTCACCATCAAACAAAAGACCTTGGCTGAGCATGATGACTCGTGCCTGTAATCCTAGCACTTGGGAAGTGGAGACAGGTTTCGAGCAAGTGTGTGGCCAGCTTGAACTACACAGCGAGACACCCCCCCCCCCCCCGCCCCCAAATATCAAAACGAATATACATAGTTGTGCCGGGCGGTGGTGGCGCATGCTTTTAATCCCAGCACTCCGGAGGCAGAGGCAAGCAGATCTCTGTGAATTCGAGGCCAGCTTGGTCTAAAAAGGTAGTTCCTGGACAGCCAAGGATACACAAACTCCGTCTGGGGGGCTGGAGAGATGGCTCAAAGGTTAAGAGCACTGGCTGCTCTCCCAGAGGTCCTGAGTTCAATTCCCAGCATCCGCATGGTGGCTCACAACCATCTACAATAGGATCTGACTCCCTCTTCTGGGATGCAGGTATAATGCAGAGCACTCATATATAAAATATAAATAAATAAGATTTTTTAAAAATTTATTTAAAATATGTCTCCAAAACCAAGACAAAACAAACAAACAAAAACAACATACAATTGTAGGGAAAAGATGGCATCTCTGATGACTCCATGGATAAAGGCTCTTGACTACTTGAAGAGCCCAGGGACCCACAGGGCAGAAGGAAAGAAACAACTAAAGTTGTCCCCTGACCTCAGCACATGTACACACACACACACACACACACACACACACACACACACACACACACACACGCTGAATGTAATAAAAAGATACTAAACTGACTTAAAGTAAAGCTTACCTGTATTGGTTACAAATGCTTTACTGTGCCAAGCAAATAACACATAATGCAATATATGCGCTTATGTTTCATACAACCTTTGGTATTTTCTAGAGCTAATAATTACCAAAAATTTCCCCCATTTTCATTAGTTCTTTTTGTTGCTATTTGCACCCTCCCCCATTCCAGGATGGCCTGAAATTCACTATGTAAGCAAAAATAACCTGGAACTTCTGATCCTCCTGCTTCTGCCTAAGTTCTGACATTACAGACACATGTTGCACCACGTCCCATTTATGCTGGTGCTGAGGATGGAACCTGGGGCATCATGAATGCTAGATGTGAACTCTATCACCTGAGCTCCACACTCAGACTAGTTGTTTTGGTAGGGCTTTTTATTTGTTTTGTTTTGTTCTAATTTTATGTGTATGGGTGTTTTGTCTGCTTGAATGCCTGTGCACCCCATGTGTGCCTAGTACCCAAGGAGGCCAGAAGAGGGCATCGGATCCCTTGAATCTGAAGTTACAGACAATTGTGAGCCACCTTGTGGGTGCTGGGAACCAAATCTAGAACCTCTGCAAGAACAGCAAGTGCTCTTGACTATTGAGATCTCTCCATCCCTGTTGTAGAATATTAGTTAAAGATGTGTCACATTTGTTTATGCTGCGGAATATTTGTTTAATGATGCAAAGATGTGTTGCATTCCCTTATGTTGCATTTGTTTAACTTTGTAAAGCTGTGTTACTTTGCCTGTCTAAAACATCTGATTGATCTAATAAAGAGCCATTCAGTCAATAGCAAGGCAGGGGAAAGGATAAGCAGGGCTGGCAGGCAGAGAGAATAAAAAGGAGGAGAAACCTAGGAGGAGAAGATCAAAGGATGAGAAAAGAAGAAGAGGACATCAGGGGCCAGCCACCCAGCTACCCAATAGGACACAGAATAAGAAGGAAAGAAAAGATATACAGAAATATAGAAAGGTAAATGCCCAGAGGCAAAAGGTAAATGGTTTCTTAGTTAAGAAAAACTGGCTAGAAACAAGCCAAGCTAAGGCTGGACATTTGTAAGTAATAATAAGTCTCTGTGTGATTTATTTAGGAGCTGGGTGGCAGGCCCTCAAAGACCAAAAGAGGAAAGAACAAAAGCAATAACCAACAACACAGCCCCTATTTTTCATTTTATTCATTCATTTGTTTGTTTGTTTGAGACAGAGTTTCTCTGTATAACAGCCCTGGCTGTCCTGGAACTCTCTCTGTAGTCCAGACTGGCCTCAAACTCACAGACATCCACCTGCCTCTGCCTCCCAAGTGCTGGTATTAAAGGTGTGTGCCACCACCACCTGGCTGTATGCAAACGAAGCAAGATGACTTCATTAGGAACAAAGCAAAGGCACAAATTATAGGGGGAGACACTGTCAAGGTAGATGGCAAGCGCATAAGTCAGGATGCTCAAGAACCCCAATTCTGTTGGAAGCTTCCTCTTATGGAGTTCAAGAAAAGGAGGAGCTGGCTACTAAGGTGTAGAGCGTGAGTGTTTCTCTATTTTTGTTTGATAAATTAAGTCATCTTAATCTATCGCAAATGTGCCTTTCCATAATGAATCTTATTTTAATCATACGCATGTCCAGTTGTGCATAGGCATAAGATGATGAGCAGAGAATTCTTCCTAAAAGTTTATTAAGGACATGCTTTTGCCTGACTGTGTATGCAGCCAAAACCAGTTGAGATGCAACTGGCCCTTCTACTCTTCATATCAGGACACCTTGGAAACACATTTGAATATAATAAACTGTCTAGATTTGATTGTTACTAGGGGTAGGAAAACTTAGACTATTCAGAGATGGGCATATGTGTAGACCATGAAGGTAGGGGTTCATGGGAGTTCCGAACTGCTCAGTGCATTGCTTACAGATGGCTGTGTGTGCAAGTGATGGAACTAGGATGCCAAATGCATTATTACAATGGGGATGTGTGCATACCTAAGAACAAGCGAGTCCCAGGGCAGCAATCTACTTGCCTGACTCAGCTTTGCAAGTATAGAAATCCCGGCTAAAGTTTGTTTTCTCCTTACTTGAGGCAGTTCACTCATGGCTCACTGCTGAGTATACAGGTTAGCTGCCTTGTTAACGTCATCTCAGGTGTACTAAGATTACAGATGCATACTACTGTGTATGACTTTACATGGGTCATGGGGATCTAAACTCTGGTGCTCCTGCCTACATGGCAAGCAGTTTATTCACTGAGCCATGTCCTCAGCCCCCAGATATTTCTATTTATCCATGACATTAAAATAATTTGAGGACGGGCGGTGGTGGTGGCGGCGGCGGCGGCGGCGGCGGCGGCGGCGGCGGCGGCGGCGGCGGCGGCGGCGGCGGCGGCGCACGCCTTTAATCCCAGCACTCGGGAGGCAGAGCCAGGCGGATCTCTGTGAGTTCGAGGCCAGCCTGGGCTACCAAGTGAGTTCCAGGACAGGCGCAAAGCTACACAGAGAAACCCTGTCTCGAAAAACCAAAAAATAATAATAATAATAATAATAATGATAATAATAATAATAATTTGAAATACTTCTCCATTTTGTACATCCAAGGCTAGTTGGGTTCTTTCATTTAGAGATTTATATTCTTCTGATCTAGAAATGTATTATTTCTTTAGTAATTTTCTTCTCTCATTTTTTACCCTTCTATACCTTCATTATTTAGGGTTGTTTCTTGTGAACCCAGCTTATAATTTTTCTCCTTGTTTTTCTCCTCACCTCTCTCTTTTTAGCTTTTGTGTTCTACTCCGTGACTTCTTTGTGCCCATCTGCCTCTTCTGTGGAAAGAGTCTGGTCTCACCTCTTAGACATCAAGTTAGCATGCTCATCTGAGCTTGCAACTTGTAGACCAGGCTGGCCTTGCACTCACAGAGATAACCTGCTTCTGTCTCCTAAGTGATGTGATTAAAGGTTTGTGCCACCATACCCAGCTGCATTTATTTATTTTACGTGCTTGAGTGTTTTGCCTGCATGTATGTATGTATGTGTACCGTGTACATGCATGGTGTCCACAGAGGTCAGAAGATGGTGTGTGGTGGTTTGAATGAAAATGGCCCCCATAGGCTCATAAGGAGTGGCACTATTTGAAAGGATTAAGACATGTGGCCTTGTTGGAGGAAGTATGTCACTGGGGGTAGGCTTCAGGGTTTCAGAAGTCCAAGTCAGGCCCAGTGGCTCCCTCTTCTTGCTGGCTGCTGATCTGGATGTAGAACTCTCAGCTACCTCTCCAGCACCATGTCTGCCTGTGTGCCACCATGCTCCCCACCGTGATGAGAATGGACTAGACCTCTGAAACCCCTTTGGTCTTCCAGGTTCTATTGTAGCTGGAGATATCTCGGTGATGGGGCCATGGACATCTGGACATGTGGGATCTTGCCTTTTACAGTCAATATCTAACTGAAGGGCAGGGTTATAGTTAAAGCTGCCATGGGAAGCCTGTCTTTTTCTATCTCCCGGTTGGTATTGAGATCACACGGTATTTCAGTAAAATATAATATGCTTTTTTTCTGAGATCATATGGGTCAGCAGAACAGTGGTTAGGGGTACATTCAAAGGGAGAGGCCGGTAGAACAAAAGGGGAGTGTTCCATGATGGCCTGCAATGGAGACGAGAGAAGATGAAAGAAGAAAAAACGGAGAAAGGAGGGAAAGACAGAGAACTGCTGGTCTGTTTCATCCAAAAGTGTGTTCCCTTAAGAAGGAGAGCAGGGTTTGTGTATGTGGATTCCCAAAGCATCTCCCAGTGGAACCCCTTCTTAGAATACTGAACATCTTTAGTGCCTTGGCCTGGATAGGTACCGATGCCACCTTAGCTTAGAACTGAGTTCCTCAGGACTTACGTCTCCTTGCAGCTGGGTAGCTCTGGGGGCAAGCACTGGCTCTTGTATCACCTCCAGTTGGAGAACTGTGTCTCCTGCCACTGAGCCTCTTGTTAAAGATACTGACTCCCTGTGCTGAGTTACTGCCTGAATGAAGGTTGTGGAGAAGTTGTATTTATAGTTAGGAACAGTTGCTTATTATAATTGTAATCCTCATCATGATAGGGTCCCAGCCGGCCACATGCCAATCACGGATGTCAAGAAAGCATCGTGGTCTAAAGGTGCTTTCTTCCTGAGACTCTGGGAAAGAGGTATGTAGGGGCAATCCATAGGATGTTTCTTAAGTTTGAACCAATTAAGGGGTGATTCTTCCTAGATGGGGGGAGATGATTAATCCATTTCACATTACAGAAAGGACAGGAACCTTGTATTACTTATTTTTCTATTGCTCTGACAAAACCCCATGACCAATGCAATTTATAAAAGAGAGGATTTTATTGGGATCTGCCTCTGCCCTCAAGCACTCAGATTACAAATGCATGCTACCACATGGATTTTTAATTGTTTTTAGACTTCTTTTTTTGTTTGTTTGTTTTTTTTATTTATTTTTTTTTTTTTTTGGTTTTTCGAGACAGGGTTTCTCTGTGTAGCTTTGCGCCTTTCCTGGAACTCACTTGGTAGTCCAGGCTGGCCTCGAACTCACAGAGATCCGCCTGGCTCTGCCTCCCGAGTGCTGGGATTAAAGGCGTGCGCCACCACCGCCCGGCTAGACTTCTTTATTTTATTATTTTATGTGTATGAGTGTTTGCCTACATGTAGGTATGTGCACCATGTGATTGCCTGGTTCCTGAGGAGGTCAGAAGAAGGTATCAGATCCACTGGAACTGGAGATACAGACAGTTGTGAGCTGCCATGTGGGTGCTGGGAACTGAACCTTGGTCCTCTGCAAGAGCAATAAGTGTGCTCTTAACCACTGAACCAACTCTCCAGCCCCCATGTGGCTTTTTAATGTGGGTGCTGGGGATTGAACTCAGATCTCCATGATCTCTCGTGGAGACAACTCACTGAGCTATCACCCTAGACTACTATGGCTGGCTTTACTGTGATTTTTTTAGACAGGGTCTCACTATGTATGGAACTCACAGTATAAACCAGGCTATCCTCATATTCATGGAGATCCACCTGCATCTGTCTCCTGAACACTGGAATTAAAGGCTTGTGCCAGCATCCCTGGTCTTTATTATGAACTTGCCTACAGGAAGGAACTCCCAATGAACTTCCTACAGAGTTGACCAGTAGCATGGCCTGGCTCTCCATGGCATGGCAAAAGGACCATTTCCATTCTTCTCTGACATTCTAGAACAGGGCTGACAGATCTGTGGCTGTGGTGAGAACGTTCTATATTGGCACCATCCAATATGGCAGCCAGCAGTCACATGTAGCTGCTCAGTTTCTAAAACAACACTAGAGCTACTGAGGACCTGAGTCCTGTTGATTTAGTTTTGATTAATTCATGTTTAAGTTGTTACCTGTGACTACTGGCTGTCATACTGCACAGCACAGTTCCAAGCTATCCAACAGAGATTTCAGGTGTAGACAAGTTGGGGCTTGAATTCCAGTTCCGTCCTTGATCTAGCCGGTGACCCAATGTAAGTCACTTGCCTCTTTAGGACTCAGTTTCTGCCGGGCGGTGGTGGCACGCGCCTTTAATCCCAGCACTCGGGAGGCAGAGCCAGGCAACTCTCTGTGAGTTCGAGGCCAGCCTGGACTACCAAGTGAGTTCCAGGAAAGGCGCAAAGCTACGCAGAGAAACCCTGTCTCGAAAAACCAAAAAAAAAAAAAAAAAAAAAAGGACTCAGTTTCTCCACTTGGAAAATACATCCATAAGTGACACTGTCCAGGTTTGTCATACATAGTAGATAAAATATGGAGTCAGGTATGGTGTAGCATGCCTCTCCTCCCAGCACTCGGGAGGTGGCAGAAGCAGGGGCATTAGGAGTTCCAGTCTAGCTTGAACTATGGAGTGAGTGCTAGAGTGCTACAGCACTTGACGAGCAAGCACAGGGCCCTGGATTCCAATCCCTACCACATGGACAGGAAAGAACAAAAACACAAAACTTTATTAGATAGGCCCCTGGTGTCCTAGGGAAGCATCAACTGCCAAGGTGAGAAGCCCTGCTGGTAATAGAGCTCAGAGTTCTTTGAAATTTGATGCTATTTGGGGAAGAGGGCTGGAAGGGGGTTGTGTAAAAAGATGGTAAAGGAATGGGAATTATTTATTGCATGGTAAGGAGGTGGTATCCCTGCGCCCCTTTCAAGAGGAAATAAGACGTTGAGCTTGGATGGAGGCCAAGTACATGAGACAGGCTTAATGGTTGTCACTTGGCTAGGTGCCCAGGTTCAGCATGGATGAGACTGTGTGACCTGAGAGGCTCAGAAGACTGGGAATGGAGCTAACAGCTTCTAAATTCACATCTTTGATGTTTTTGAAGCAAGCCAGGCAAGAGTTAGATGATAATTGCTTCCTCCTCAGGCACTTAATGGCTGTGTGACCTTGATCATGTTCACCCCTCTCTCCCTCCCACCCCAGCTCCTACCCCCAGTGCTGGGATGAAACCCACAGCCTTGAACTTCCTAGGGAAGCTCTACACTGATCTAAATCTCTAACCCTTGGACCTCATTTTCCATGGTGCCTCCTTGAAGGGTTCCTGTGAGGATTTGCTGAAGGGATAATAAGCATGAAACACTACCCTGAATGTAAGGCACACTAAAGGACAAGGATGGTGAGAGTAATGTGTCAACATCAGAGCCAGGAGTCACAGAACGCAGGTAACCAAACCAGGGCTTGTACATAGCTGCCAGGACTGGATTTTGTCTTTTGTATGTGCATCTCTGTATCACAGTGGCCAGCCCATAGCAGCACACAAAGACACCTATTAAAAACATACATTAGGCTGGGCGATGGTGATGCACGCCTTTAATCCCAGCACTTGGGAGGCAGAGGCAGGCAGATATCTGTGAGTTCGAGCCCAGCCTGGGCTACAGAGTGAGTTCCAGGAAAGGCGCAAAGCTACACAGAGAAACCCTGTCTCGAAACCTCCCCCCCCCCCCCCCCCGAAAAAACCATACATTAGAAGGCTTTAATCCCAGCACTTGGGAGGCAGAGGCAGGCGGATCTCTGTGAGGCCAGCCTGGGCTACAGAGTGAGGCCCTCTGTCAAAAAGAAAACAAGGAGAAGCACACATTAGGGCTAGCATGATGTTTGCTGCTAAGACTGATAACCTGAGTTCAGTCTTCAGGATATACATGGTGGAAGGATAGAATTCCCAAATTCTTACTTCCTCATGCATGTCATGGTACATGTGCACCCACACACATAATAAATAAATGTTAAAAAACATAAATTATGGAGGCCTGGAGAGATTGCTGAGTGGTTAAGAGTGTTTAGTGTGCAAACCACGCTGACTTTGAGTTCGGATCCCAGCACCCATGTACCACCCAACCCAGACACGGTCTTGAGATAGCCTATAACCCCAGTGCTGTGGGCAGCAGCAACAGGAGGATTGCTTCAAAGGAATGGGGCAGAAAGTGATACAGGATTATCTGATATCTTCCTCTAATTTCCCCATGTGGACATGCACAGGCATGTGCAACCCACCCCAACACATACATGTACACATACACCACATATTCTCCCACCCATCCACCCTCACACACAATTAGAAAAGCAGTTTCTAAAAACCAAGGCAAAAAAGTATACTATTTAAGGTGTGGTAGTGGCACATATCTGTGATCTTGGCTCCTAGAGTCCTGAGGCAGGAGGCTTGCAAGCTCAAGGTCAATGCTATGGTTAATTGTCCTTGTCAACCCGACTCCCTCAGGATCATCACAGAGCCCTACCTCCGGTATGTCTAGCAGGGTGCTTCCAGAAAGATTTGACTGAGTGGGGACGACCCAGGGTTCAGTTATGGATGTAACAGGGAGAAATCATACGGAGTAGCAGCTGTGGTTTCTGCTAGCTGCAGATGTAGTGAGACCAGCCACCACCTGCTGCTGCCACCATGCCTCCCCCACGGGGGTACACTGTGTCCCCTTGAACCATGAGCCAGGATAAACTCTTCCTTCCTGAGGTTGCTTTTGAGCAGATAGTTGATCACACAAGAAGAGTAGCTACAGCTTGGGCTACAGAGGGAAAGGAAGAAAAAGCCATCCTTTATTTCTCAGCAGCAGCTTTTTTTTTTAAGCCTAATATTAGTATTGTAAAGGGTGGAGAGCGAAGTGCTTCTGTCCCCTGAGGATGACAGTGGGAAACTGGTCCAGACAGTAAGGAAAACTCAGCCATGAGAAGCCACTGGAGTTGAACCTTTTTCGTTTTAGATTTTATTTTCAGAAAATGATGAGACATACTCCCAAAGATTTAGACACAATCATGTCCACCTCAATCCCTTCTTCCTCCCTCCCTCTGTCCCTTCCTTCCTCTCCTTCCTCCTTCCTTCCAACTTTTTCTTTCTTTCCGTCTCAAGGTCTCTTACAGCCCAGGCTGGTCTGGAAATCTCTGTGTAACCAAAGATGATCTTGAACTCTTTGTTTGTTTGTGTGTTTGTTTTTCAAGACAGGGTTTCTCTGTGTAGCCCTGACTGTCCTGGAACTCACTGTGTAGACCAGGCTGGCCTGGAACTCACAGAGATCCACCTACCTTTACCTCTTCAGTGTACTGCCTCTGCCACCCGGCTGATCTTAAACTCTTGATCTTCCTGCTCCTCTCCCACAACTTCCCAAATGCTGGGATTAAAGCCATGCACCACCATACCTGGCACTAATACAGTGCTGGAGATCGAACCCATGGCTGCATGTGTACTAACTAGGTAAGCATTCTACCAACTGAGCTACATCCCCATCCTGACTCCAGTTTCCAGCAGGGAAACATGTTCAACATTAGGGGGATGGGGAGATGTCAGTACGAGGGTAAGATGCTGAGCAGAGTGGCACATACATGTAACCCCAGCACTGAAGAGGCTAAAGCAGAATTGCCAGTTCAAGGCCAGCCTGGCATACAAAGTGAGAGCCTGTCTCAAAAAACAAAAACAAAATCAAGATGCCTTTAATCTCAGCACTCAGTAGGCAGAGGCAGGTGGATCTCCGTGAGTTCAAGCCTAGCCTGATCTACAGAGCAAGTTCCAGTATGGCCAAGGCTACACAGGGAAACCCTGATAGGAGAATTCCCATTGGGTTATACCTGGCCTGGCTCCAAAACGCTAGCACCCAGCCTTAATCCATCTTTTGTTTCTTGGTTACCTTGTTTCTCTTGTTGCTCTCTATGTGAGTCTTGTCTGAGAATTTCCCAAGGGTACAAGCACATGCAAAACTTGTTTGGGAAAAATCCAGCAAACTGTGATATTCCTTAATTGAGAATTTGCATTTGGCACTGTCCCTTTGGAAATTTCCTCAAGGTGTTTTGGGGATATGGATATCAACTTGCTAAAAATGTAAATCTGGAGGACAATAAAAAGTCCCTTGGCCGAGGGAAGATGTCTCAGTCTGGAGAGAGACTGATTCCCCTGCAGCTGGAAAGGCTAGTGACATCCTAAAAGTGCACTGTATCTTCTTTCCACAGACCCCAGTGAACCGACACCCATACAACAACACTTGGCACCCACGTGAACCCTGTCTTAAAACAACAACAAAACAAAACAAAAAGAATATTGACTACTCTTCCAGAGGCCCCAGGTTAGGTTCCCAGCACCCATATTAGGCAGTTCACAACTGCCAGATCCAGGGGATCTGATGCCTTCTTCTGATCACCATGGGCACCTGCATCCATATGCACATACTAACACACACACACACACACACACACACACACACACACACACACACACACAAATAAAAACCCCAAATCCCTAAACCTGCCTACACTGGCCCTGAGGCTTCTCATGACAGCCAGTGGCAGAACGGAGCAGTATACCCCCACTAAGCAGGAAATGTGCACTTCCTTTGATGTTTTCTCACCCGGTCTGTCTCCTTCCTTCTCATCACCCGCCTGGCTCTTAGAAGCATTTGACTTTGCCATGCTGGGGTCCTATCAGTTGGAATGACCGGGTCCTGGCTCCCTCACACTGAACTTATACAAGCTGAGGCTCAGGAGATACTTGTTAGAGGTCGTAGGGAGGGATTTCAAAATCCTGGGAAGGGGTAGCTGGAGATGTAGCTCAGTTGATAAGAGTTCTTGCCCAGCATACTCAAAGCCCTGGGATCGAACCCTAGCACAGCATAAAAACGAGCACGGTGACACAGGCCTGTAATCCCAGCTCTCAGGAGATGTAGCCTGAAAGGACCAGAAGTTCTAGGCCATCTTCTTCTCAGCCACCTGGCAAACTTGAGGTCAGCCTGGGACACATGTCTTAAAAACAAAACAACAAAACAAAAGCAAATGCAGTTAGAGAACCTAGATTACAGAATGCATATGTAGTTCCTTCCAGGCTGAAATGGTGAATACTTATTCAGCACTTTTCAGAGTATTCTTAAGGGGTGAAGAGAGTGAAACATCAGTGGTCTGAAGAGAGAAAGAGGGAGGTTTAAGTTGGGAAGGGGTTGGAAGGACAGAGCAGAGAAGGGCCTATCAGGAGGGATAAACACTAAAGATCTTTTTTAGAAGCTTTGTAAAGTATGTATGTGTACATATGTAAAAAGAGTTTAAATGAAGTTACCCTATACTGGGGGCGGGGTGCTAATGCTCCCAGATGCCAAAGACTATCAAACAAAAAGATCAGTGTTAGATGTGGATTACCTCTCTTTGAGTTGTTGACCAGGGAGGTCCCATAGACAACCTCCGCTTCTAAGCATTGCAGGTACTGCCACTGCTCTTGGTTACCATTCAGAACTTGACAGTAAGACCCTATTGCTAAAGATACCACATACTTGTGTCACAGGATATGGAGAAATCAAGTTGGTAATGACCTAGAAGTTTCATGCCTACTGGCTGGCTTTCTTACTGCCGAAAGGTGCTACACAGTCTGCTGGGTAGAAAAATAATCAACAGTTTTAGTCAGCTGTGAAGCTGTGACCCTGGAAGCTACAACAACTAGCTTGGAGAGACTTGTCCATTGGTGCAATAACGGTATGAACGTTATGGGAGTAATCAACCACTTTCTGATGGATTTATTAACGGCTTCAGGAAAAGGAAATCAAGACCAGATGTGGTAATGTATGCCTTCAATCCTAGCACCTGGGAAGCCAAGACAGATGGGTCTTGTGAGTTCAAGGCCAGCCTAGTCTGCATAGTGAATTCCAGGCCAGTCAGGAGTACATCTCTCTCATCTCTCTCTCTCTCTCTCTCTCTCTCTCTCTCTCTCTCTCTCTCTCTCACACACACACACACACACACACACACACACACACACACCAGAAAGAAAAGAAAAGGAACTCATGTATATTACTATCGAATATATACTCACGGGTGGCTAGGTCATAGGCACTAGGGGAGAACCTACTGCTATTATTTTGCTAAATGGATGTATCAGCTATCTTTATAGCTATAGATTAGTGCAGCTCTCAGCCCTCATCAGAGAGGCTTCTTTTTGCAGTGGACGGCAATTAGTATGGAGACTCACAACTGGTCAGAATACAGAGAATAAGAGACAGTGGAATGCCCAGCCCTAAATGGGACATCAATTTCACAGCCTCTCCTCGCAAAGCTCAGGGATCATCAAGGAACAGGGGCAGAAAGAACTGTAAGAGCCAGAGGCTGCAGAGGAGCCTTGCAAAACAATGTTTTCCCGACATGACAGGGACATTTCACATAAGAGCTCACAAGGGCTATCACTGCACAAGATCAAGCTAGCCAAAGTCCCAGCCCGAACGGGAGTGAGGTAGTGAGGTTCACGAACTCCCGCCCACAGCTGATGAGGAAGGAGAGTCCGTCCCCCTCAGGGATGCCATCCCTGGTGGTGTTGCCCACGCTCCAGCAGACGTCCCCACCCCCAAAGACATACTGACAGCTCTAAACGGACTCAGCGGGTTAAAAAAAAATCCATGAAGTTTGGAGGGAGAGGGAGGAAGAGGTGAAAGAGGAGTTGGAAGGGAGGGAGTGGAAATACATTTGCAGAACACATTGTATATACACATGAAGTTCTCAAACGATAAATAAAAGTCTTCAAAAAGCCAGGTAAGAAAGCAACTCAGAGCTACACCATTCCTCCCAGGCATGCATTGGCAAATGCTTACTTAAGGCTGGCTGAAGACCGAGTAACTACCTTCCCCTTTGGTCTCAACTTACTAGTTCAAGCTTTCCTTTCCAATCACCCTTGTTTCTCATCTGTTTGCAGAGTTTACTGTCTGACTTCTTACAAGCTTTCTTGTAAGCTTCCTCAAATCCTTTCTGGGACTAGGCATGGAAGACAAATAAACCTCTATTTAAATACTTGTTCAAGGGCTTGGTTCCAGGTGCTGAAAGGAAATAAAAGTCTAAGTTCCAACTGCCTTAGTTTCCCTGTGACATTTGAGCTCCAGGAGAAGTGGTAAGGAGTTCAGTCTGGGGTGGCAGCTGGGAGGAATGGGGGGGTGAGGGGGGGTGAGGAGGGGTGCACCTGGGCACCCCTTGCTGTGTCTTTGGGTTTTACCCACCTGACTCTTTGCTTTAGATCAGTGGTTCTCAACCTTCCTAATGCTGTGACCCTTTAATACAGTTCCTCATGTTGTGGTGACTCCCAATCATAAAATTATTTTCTTTTATTTATTATTTTTTTTAAAGATTTGTTTATTTATTATGTATACAGAAGAGGGCGCCAGATCTCATTACAGATGGTTGTGAGCCGCCATGTGGTTGGTTGCTGGGAATTGAACTCAGGACCTCTGGAAGAGCAGTCGGTGCTCTTAACCTCTGAGCCATCTCTCCAGCCCCCCATAAAATTATTTTCATTGCTACTTCATAATTGTAATTTTATTACTGTTATGTATTGTAACATAAATATCTGTGTTTTCCAATGGTCTTTGGCGACCCCCTATGAAGAGATCATTTGAACACCCGAGAGGATTTAGATCCACAGGTTGAGAACCACTGCTTTGAGTGGACTCTCTTTTGTTTTTGTTTTTTGAGACAGGGTCACTCTACAGAGCCCTGGCTGTCCTGGAACTCGATGTACAGACCAGGCTGGTCTTGAACTCACAGAGATCCCTCTGCCTCTGCTCCAATTAAAGTCATTGGCCACCACACTAGACTTTAAAATGAATTTTTTGTTTTGTTTTGTTTTGTTTTTTTCGAGACAGGGTTTCTCTGTGTAGCTTTGTGCCTTTCCTGGGACTTGCTTTGGAGACCAGGCTGGCCTCGAACTCACAGAGATCCGCTTGCCTCTGCCTCCCAAGTGCTGGGATTAAAGGCGTGCGCCGCCGCCGCCGCCGCCGCCGCCGCCGCCGCCGCCGCCGCCGCCACCACCACCACCCGGCTAAAATGGATTTTTTAAATCTGTATCTGTTTTTTTTTTGGGGGGGGAGGGGCGGTGGTTCATCCCAGTACTGGAGAGATGGTTTAATTGGTGAAGTGTTTGCTGTAAATCATGAAGAGTTCAGATCCTCAGCATCCATGTAAAAGGCAGGGTCCAGAGCTAGGATGGTGACAGCAGGATTCCTGGAACCAGTCTAATCAGTGAGCTCCACGGTCAGTGAGAGACCATCTCGAAAATGAAGGCGGAAGGCTACAGAGATGGCTCAGTGGGTAAAGCACCTCCTGCATCCGGATCCCAGCACTCACACAGAAGCCGGCACCATGACAGCAAATCTGTAATCCCAGTGCTGGGGAGATGGAGGCGAGAACCCAGAACAAGCCGGCCAACCAGACTAGCCTAAATGGTGACCTCGGAGTTCAGCATGAGCCCCTGCCTTGATATATACGGTGGGGAGTGATTGAGGAAGACACCCAATGTCAACTACAGGCCTCCACACAAATGCTCACACATGACTGCACAAACACAAACATGCACACACATGCACATTTACACGTGCAGAGAAAAGGTAATTTGTCCTTTTTTCCCCATGAATGTCTCAGTGATCCATTTAAATTTACAGAATAACTTCAATTTGATAACACATTAACATATTGTGGTAGCCAGCCTCCACGATGGTTCTCAATGATCTCCACCTTGTATGGTCCTTTCCTACACTGAACCAGGAATGATTTGTGTGACTAATAAAATATGGCAGAAATGAAGTTATGAGCCACTTGTGAGGTTCAGTTAAGAAAGATATTTCAGCTTCCATGTTGGTGTCTTATCTCTCAGACCCTCTGCTATGGGAAAGGCTAGTTGCCATATTGGGAACAGCCCTGTGGAGAGGTCCAAACGAAGAATAACTGAGGCCTCTGAACAGCAGCCTGTTTGGAACTTCAGTAGCCAATAGCCATTGAGTACAGCATCCTGAAAGTAGATCTCCTGCCCCAGTCAACATCTTCACTACAAACTGACAAAACAACAAAAACAACAAAACAACAGCAACAAAAGAACCACACACACGTTAAAAAAAGAAAAAACGAAAGAAACTTGAGCCAGAGCACCCAGCAAGGCTGATTCCAGATCCCTTACCCTCAGGCATTGTTTGCTGCCTTCCCTGCTGAGATGGCAGGTGTGTGTGTGTGTGTGTGTGTGTGTGTGTGTGTGTGTGTGTGTGTGTGTGTTTGTGATAATATGCAAAACACACGGTCCAAAAAAGGAGAGAAGCTGGGGCTCTTTGTCACACCCACATCTGGATCTGTGACACATCCTCTCCCATACGCTGCATCTCATGTGCTCCTTGGAAATAAGATGACACAGCTTGGGCCACTCTCACAGCTCCTGGCCCAAGAGAAGCTGGGTGGCTGTGAACACAAGCCCCTCCTTCCCCAGAGACGCCACCTTTCCCTGCCCAGCTCTCATCACCCCCTTGTATCCCCACATCCTGTCTCTCATCTGAGGGTGGGGGCTTCCCCTCTTCACACATGTGGAAAATATCACTTGTCCTTTTTCGTGTGTGTGTGTGTGTGTGTGTGTGTGTGTGTGTGTGTGTGTGAAGGCCCAAGGTAGACATCAGGTGTCTTTCCTCAATGGCTCAACAATTTGGGGGTGGGGGACAAAAATCTCTCACTGAATCTGAAGTTCATCAGTTTGGCTAGACTGACTGTAGGGATCCACTTATCAATCTCTCCCTGCCCCTCCCCCACAAGCCTCCCATCACCTCTGCACCAGCCCAGGCTGGGGTTATAGGCATGACCTCTCATACATAGCTTTTTTAACTTTTTTAAATCAAATTTGCTTACTTTGGCTGTGTATATGCTCACACGCGTGTGTGTGTGTGTGTGTGTGTGTGTGTGTGCGCGCGCGCACACACACACATATTTATGGGGAGGTGTGTGCATGTTATGGTGCATGTGGAGGTCAGAGGGCAACCTGCAGGAGTCAGTTCTCTCCTTCTACCATGTGGGTCTCAGGAATCAAACTCAGGTCGTCAGTCTTGCTGGCTGGTGCCTTTACCAATGAGGCCTCTCACTAACCTGATACCATCTTTTTCATGGCTTCTGAGGATCTGAACACAGGTTCTCATGGTTGTGTAGCAGACACTTTACCCCCTGAGCCATCTCCTCAGCCCTGTTCTTCTTTAACTTATAGAAACCAGAGCTCAAGATCTACCTTTTAACTTTGGCTCCAGCTCCTGACTTCCATGGCCTTCTCTCACAGTGTTTGGCCTTCACCATGCCCCAGACTGTCATCCTTCACTTGAGGCTGGCTGAAGTATATTGGGCAGAATGTCATTACTGGAAACTGATAGTCAAGATAAATCAGTTTATGTATATGAAAGGTTCATTTTGGCTCACAGTTTAGAAGTTCCAGTCTGGCTAGGTGGGCAGAGGCAGGTGGATCCCTGAGTTTCGGGCCAACCTAGTCTACAGAATGAGTTCTAGGACAGCCAGGACTACACAAAGAACACCTGTCTTTTAACAAACAAACAAAAAAAACACCCAAAAAGTCCCTGGATCTATTATTGCTTTTGGGAGCTGTGCTGAGGGAACACATTGTGACCGGACCTCATGGTAGAGTAAAAGTGCACATGTGGCCAGGAGGCAAGCATGAGAAGTAGAAAGGGGCTTGAAACCAATGGTCCCCTTCAAGGGCTCTCGTCAATGACTCCTAACTTACATGTTGAAATTGAGAATTCCCCTGGAGCTAGGGATGCAGCTCAGTTGATAGAGTACTTGCCCTGCATACACTGAGCCTTACATTTAATCCCCAGTTGTTGTAGAATATTATATAAAATGTGTTACATTTGTTTAGGCTGTGGAACATTTATTTAATGATGCAAAGATGTGTTGCATTCTTTTATGTTGCATTTGTTTAACCCTGTGAAGCTGTGTTACTTTGCCTGTCTAAAACACCTGATTGGTCTAGTAAAGAACTGAATGGCCAATAGTAAGGCAGGAGAAGGGATAGGCGGGGTTGGCAGGCAGAGAGAATAAATAGAAGAAATCTGGAGAAGGGAGCGAGATCAAGGAGTAAGAAAAGGAAAAAGCGGATCTTTGTGAGTTCGAGGCCAGCCTGGACTACAGAGAGAGTTTGAGGAAAGGTGCAAAGCTACACAGAGAAACCCTGTCTTGAAAAAACAAAACAAAACAACAACAACAAAAAAACAAAAAAAAAAAAAAAAAGAAAGAAAGAAAAGGAAAAAGCCCAGAGACAAAAGATAGACAGGATAATTTATGTTAAGAAAAGCTGGCTAGAAACAAGCCAAGCTAAGGCTGGACATTTGTAATTAAGAATAAGCCTCTGTGTGTGATTTATTTGGGAGCTGGGTGGTGGGCCCCCCAAAAGAGCAAAAAACGAACAACACCACCCAGTACCACATAAACTAGATGTGGCACACAGGCATAATCCTAGCAGTGTGATGTGGAGGCAGAAGGATCAGAAGTTCAAGGTCATCCTTTGCAACAGCATACATTTAAGGCCAACGTGGGATACATGATAGCCTATCTAAAAAACACCCCAAAAAACCATAAAAGTTTAAAAATATATAAAAAGTATAATAAGGGCAGGGCAGTGGTGGCACACACCTTTAATCCCAGCAGTCAGGAGGCAGAGCCAGGCGGATCTCTGTGAGTTTGAGGTCAGCCTGGTCTACAGAGCGAGATCCAGGACAGGCACCAAAACTACCCTGTCTCAAAAAAACAAAACAAAACAAAACAAAAGTACAAGAAGAGGAGGAGGAGGAGGAGGAGGAGGAGGAGGAGGAGGAGGAGGAGGAACTAAAGAAGGGTTAGAGAGATGGGGTATCTGACGCCCTCTTCTGGCCTCCAATGGCACTGCACACAGCATATGGCACACAGACGCACACACAAGCAAAAGTTCATACCTAAAACAAAAAGTACATTTAAAAGGGTTACTACCATAGGATGTCACTTATGTGAAAAGTGAAACCGTAGCGATGGGTCTGTGTTTGCCCAGGTTGGGGGTGGGAGGACTGTGTCGCTACAAAGGGGAAATTCGAGGTTTTTTTTTTTTTTTTTTCCTTTTTTTTCTTTCAGGCCACAGAACTGCTCTGTATCCTGTTTGTGGTGTTGATTATGCAAACCTGCATGTGTGAAAATTCATAGAACTATCTGTACACAGCAGAAAAAGAACAGGGTGAATTTTACTGTCTACTAAGACAAACCAACGGCCTCTAGGAGCCAGCTTCTCAGCTGATCCACAACCATCCTCGCCTCCTTGTATTTGTGACCAGGTGTCTTCTCTCCCACTAACCAGGGCTAGCCTAGGGATCCAGAAAAATTACAGAAGTGACAGCGTGTGACTTCTGAAGCTGGTCAGTTTTTTTTTTTTCTGGATGTCTAGAGCCATGCACTTTCTGGAAGTTGGACCACTGCTGCAAAGACTCCAGAGTGGCCCTGTGGGAAGAAACCATGTTCATAGCCAATTGCCAGCTCCAGCCCACCAGCTGGAGACTTTGGAAATAGAGCTTGTGGCGCTGGCTAAGCCTCTAGGCAACTGCCTGGGCCCCAGCCAGCATCTGACTGTGGCTTCACCACAGACTGGGCCATGCTCTGGAATTCCTGGCGGGTATAAACTGAGAGACAATACATGATTCATTTGTTTCTTTTCCTCTTTTCTTTCTTTCTTTCTCTTTCTTTCTTTCTCTTTCTTTCTTTCTTTCTTTCTTTCTTTCTTTCTTTTTCTTTCTTTCTTTCTTTCTCTCTCTCTCTCTCCTTTCCTTCCTTCCTTCCTTTCTTTCCTTCTTTCTTCCTTTCTTTTTTATGTAGTTCAGTCTGTCTTGAAATTTGTAATCTTCCAAACTCTTTCTTACCTATTAAAAATGGGAGCAGGGACTTAATTCATATTGATTCGTGTGTGTATGTGTGTGTGTGTGCAAGGTTTCAACCTGTATGTATGCACGTGGAGACCAGAGGTGTCCCTCTATCGTTGTTGTTCGTTTTGGCTCTTCTGGGGTCCGATACCCAGCTCCCAAATAAAGCACACACAGAGGCTTACTCTTACTTATAAATGCTTGGTCTAACTTGGCTTGTTTCTTGCCAGCTTTCCTTAAATTATCCTGTCTGTCTCTTGCCTCTGGGCTTTTCCCGTTCTCTTACTTCTGTAAATCTTTCTAGTGGCTGGCTGCTCTGCTTCTCTGATCTTTCAGCATTTATAAACCCCCCCCCCAATATCTGGTTCCGGGTTTTTATTATTAAGACCAATTAGAATTTGTGCTACACTCCATTTAATTTTCTGTTGCTGCTGTTTTGAGACAGGGTCTCAGTATGTAGCCCTGGGTGGTCTAGAACTCACTGTTTAATTCAGACTGCCCTCAAACTGTCAGACATCTACCTGTTTCTGCATCCTGGGTGCTAGGATTCAAGATGTGCACCATGGTGGACATTCTCCATATAATTTTTGACACAGGATTTCTTTCTGATTCTGGAACTCATTGTTTTGCTAGATTGGCTGGTCAGCAAGGGAACCACCTGTCTTCACAAGTCTAGCATTGGGGTTACAGGTGACCACTGCCATACATAGGCCTTCCCATATGGAGGCTGGGGATCCCAACACAGGTCTTGATGCTTACACAGCAGACACTTTACCACTGAGCCATTTCCTTGGCCCTGTACTTTGTATAGATGAGACCATCAAGCCAGTTGTAAGTAGTTACACACTGGTTAGTGGTAAAGCTGGGCCATGTGCACAAGCCTTTGGGTCACAAGCCTAGTGTCCTTTCCAAAGGATCATCCAGTCTCAGACCCTCAATTTCACAGTTGAAGAAGAGACAATGGTTCAGAGTGGACAGAGCCCGTTACCAGCAAGAAGCTTTTTTTTACCTCTCACTATCCCTTTCATTCCACATCATTGGCCCCAGGCCTTGGGCCCTCTGAGCTCTGGAGGCAGGAGGGGCTTCCTCCCCAGGTGACTAAGCTCTCAAGTTCCTGTTTGCTCTCTGGCAACAGCTGGGAAAGATGGTCTCACCTTGAGCAAACAGTGTGGGAAAGCACAAGAACACTTCTGGAAGGCAGTGCCCAGCAGAGTCACAGACTCCCAGGAGTCTTCAACCCCTCCTGAGGCCCTCCCAGACTCCCCAGGCATTTCAGGCAGGATGGCTTGACCTCTCTGGCAGTCCTGTGCCCACTGCTCACAGTTGAAGGAACAGCTTCAGAAAGGCTGAGCAGCCTCCTGGAATGGCGATGCTGTGGCATCACCAAGCATCAGCGATGCGTTGGCTAGGACTGCAATTTCAGTGCTCACAGTGACCTGGCAGGGCAGAGTGGAGTGACGTCACACAGGCTTCACAGGCTGGGGCGGCCTTAGTAGGTACAGTTTTTAAGTTTTTCTGTGTTGGAAACAAATTCAAGGGCCAGGGAGACGGCTCAGTGAGTAAAGGCACTTGCTGCCATGATGGCTGCCAACTCTTGCAAGTTGTTCTCTAACCTCGACAAGCATGCTATACACATGCAAACACACACACACACACACACACACACACACACAGACACACACACACACAGACACACACACACACACACCCACACCCACACACACACACCCACACACACACCCCCCACACACACACCCACACACGCACACACACCCACACACACACACCCACACCCACCCACACACACACACACACACACACACACACACACACACACACACACCCCAAACAACAAAAGCAAGAAGCTGGCTGTGGTAATATACTAGAGAGGCAGAGGCAAGCAGATTGCTGCAAGTCAAGCCCAGCCTGGCCTGCATAATGATTTCCAGGTCAGGCTGGGCTCCATAATGAGACCCTGTCTCAAAAAACTAAAAAAACAAAACAAAACAAAAAGCAAATTAAAAAACAAGATAAATGTTGTCTTAATGGTTTTGGACTTGACTTTAAGGGGATGTGGGTGTCTGCCAAAGACATCCTTTCCTTATGGACACAGGCTGTGACTTACTTGAGTTTCACATTAGCCAGTGACTGAACCTGGGTTCATCTGAAGCTTCCCAAGCTACACTAGCCAGGAATATCAGCTCTGGGGTGGAAATCCGCACATTCAAATCTAAGTCCAGCACCTTCTCCCCACAGCACGTGAAAACATAGAGAAGTGAAAACATCCAGCCCTGAACATCTGAAGGAATCAAATGGCCTGACGTGGTCCATTTTCATCAGACCTGGAGGTTCAGAAATACTGGGCTGCCCTCCCCAGGCCACCACTCCTAGACAGCGGTCCTCCTCCAAGTCTGCTGAGTCACGCCCCTAGAGAGAGAGGCTTCTGGGTAAGGGCTTTTGTTGCTGCTCTCCTCACTGTTTACCTGGAGATGCCTGCAGCCTTGGACTGCTAATTAGTAAAGGCTTATATGTAGAAACCTGCCATTCTTGCCTACGATGCAGCCAACATTTCAAAAGAAGTGTCCTAACCCTCAATGAATCAGTTCCCAAGCAGAGATTTGAATAAAATCTCGTAACATAGAATTCGTCACCTGGTCATGGCTCTGCCCAATCAGGTTCCCAACCTTAAGTATCCCCCATCGCCATCCCCTCCCCCAACTCCAGTGAGAGCAAGAGGAGGAGGAAGGTAGCTTTGCTTTCAGGTCAGTGGGCACTAGCTCACCGAGGGCGTTAGGCTGGTACGCTAGGCTTCTTTGAAGTGAATGGAAAGTGCGGAGAAGGGCTCAACTCTCCTTCAATCCCTTCCCCCTCTTCCTTTTTCCTTCCTCTGCACCACCCCTTCTGTGTTTCCCTGGGGCTGGAGAGATGGCTCCGCAGTTGAAGGAACCACAGGTGGACCTGGGTTGGATTCCCAGCATCCACATAGTTGCTACCATCCTCTTGTAAATCAGTCCTAGGAGATCCAACCACCTCTCCTGGTCTTTGTGGACAGTAGGCATGCCTGTGATGCACAGATGCATACATATAAAATTAAAAACAACAAATGATTCCCTTTGTTTACTCATGAATTTGGGTCCATCCTAAAGGAGAGGTTTGCTCTTTGGTTGCACACCGCACCCTGCTCACTGCCCTACAGCACAGGAAAAAGGACATAATCCCTACAAAGGGCACTGGGCACTTGCCAAGGTCCCCTCACCGAGGGTACCTATGAAGCTTGCAGGGAGAGACTAGGAAGAGCTTCATGCTTCTTACTGCTGGGGGCAATCCTCTGCAGACCAGGCCCACTCCTGGCTGCCTCCCAGAGGGCTGCAGCGGCTCTGCATTCACAACTTTTTCTATTTTTAAAAATTTGGATAAGGTCTCATTATGTAGCCCTAGCTGGCCTCAAACTTGCTACGTAGACCAGGCTGGCCTCAAAGATCCATGTGCCTCTGTTTCCCAGGCATCCCATAGTATTAAACCACTCTCTGTTTTAAATTAATTTTTTTGCATGTATACATGGTATATGTGTACATATTTGTGTTTTTGTGTGTGTGTGTGTGTGTGTGTGTGTGTGTGTGTGTGTGTGTAAGCCAGAGATCAATGTTGGGAATCTTAGTTTCTTCTGGATTTGTGTGCATATGTGTATAATGTGTGTGTTATATATGTGTGTTCTGTGTGTGTGTTATGTATGTATTATGTGTTTTTGATATATATAAGTGTTGTAGAATAATCTTTTTGTACACTGTGAAGATGTGTCTTTGCTAAGACACCTTCTGATTGGTTTAATAAAGAGCTAAATGGCCAATAGCTAGGCAGGAGGTATAGGTGGGACTTCCAAGCACAGAAAGGACTCTGGGAAGAGAGGCAGAAAAGCTAGCCAGACATGGAAGAGTCAGACACATAGAATGGGAGAGAGGTAAAAGCCACATGGTAGAATGTAGATTAATAAAAATATGGGTTAAGGCCGGGTGGTGGTGGTGGCGGCGGCGGCGGCAGTGGCAGCACATGCCTTTAATCCCAGCGCTCAGGAGGCAGAGGCAGGTGGATCTCTGAGTTCGAGGCCAGCCTGGGCTACTGAGTGAGTTCCAGGAAAGGCACAAAGCTACACAGAGAAACCCTGTCTTGAAAGAAATAATTTTATATATATATGGGTTAATTGAAGTTATAAGAGCTAGTGGGGCAAGTCTAAGCTAAGGCTGAGCTTTCATAATTACTATAAGTCTCTGTGTTGTTATTTGGGAGCTGGCTGGTGGGACAAAAAGGACTTATTACATATAAGTGTGTGTGTGTGTGTGTGTGTGTGTGTGTGTGTGTGTGTAACATGTCAGAGGATGAACCCAAGCCTTGTTTGACACAGGGTCTCTCTTTTTGTTCACTGCTGCATATGCCCAGCCAGTTAGCCCAAGAACTTCGGGCAGTTCTCCTGTTAACCCCTTCCTTTTCTTACAGGGCATAGTGAGATTACAGACAAGTGCTGTTGTGTCCAGCTTTTAGGGGTGCCCTGGGGATCCCAAGTCAGGTAATTAGACTTGCACTACACACAGATTTACCTACCGAAGTACCTGCCCATCCTCCAACCTTGCTATTTGAGACAGGGTCTATCACTGAGCCTCTCACCAATTAAACTAGATTTCCTGACAAGTGAGTCTGGGGACCTTCCTGTCCCTGACTCCCCTGCACTGTGCTGGGATTACAGGCGTGCACTGTGCTTCCTGGCTTTATTATTATTGTTGTTGTTATATTAATGTATAAGCGTTTGCCTACATGTGTGTCTGCATACCACATCAGACAGAAGAGGGTTTTGGATTCCCTAGAACTAGAGTTACAGATAGTTGTGAGCCACCATGTGTGTGCTGGGAATTGAACCCAGGTCCTCTACAAGAGCAGCCCATTCTCTTAACTGCTGAGCCATCTCTCCAGGCCTCTTCCCAGCTTTTTTGCATGGGTTCTGAGGTTCAAACTCACGTCCTTATATTTGCACAGCAAGAATTTCACCTACTGACCCATCTCCCCAGTCAGATGAAATTTAATTGTACTGGAACATAAAAATTATACTTGGAGACAGTAAGATGATTCAGCAGGTGAAAAAAGACATTTACCACCCAAGCCTGAAGCCCCAAGTTTAATCCCTGTAACCCATGTAAGGGCCAAAGAGAAGTGACTCCACAAACTGTCCTCTGGCCTTTATACATCCTCCCATTCCCCTCCCCCATCATACATACACAATAATAATAATAATAATAAAAATCTTTAATCGTACCTACTAACGCCGCCCCAGCCTGTGAAGCCTGTGTGACGTCACTCCACTCTGCCTGTCAGGTCACTGTGAGCACTGAAATTGCAGTCCTAGCCAACGCATCGCTGATGCTTGGTGATGCCACAGCATCGCCATTCCAGGAGGCTGCTCAGCCTTTCTGAAGCTGTTCCTTCAACTGTGAGCAGTGGGCACAGGGCTGCCAGAGAGGTCAAGCCATCCTGCCTGAAATGCCTGGGGAGTCTGGGAGGGCCTCAGGAGGGGCTGAAGACTCCTGGGAGTCTGTGACTCTGCTGGGCACTGCCTTCCAGAAGTGTTCTTGTGCTTTCCCACACTGTTTGCTCAAGGTGAGACCATCTTTCCCAGCTGTTGCCAGAGAGCAAACAGGAACTTGAGAGCTTAGTCACCTGGGGAGGAACCCCCTCCTGCCTGAAGAGGATTAGGCTTCTGGGGCCAATGATGTGAGTGGACTCAGTGCCTGGTCCTGCGGGACTCCACAGAAAGGATACCCACTGCTTTAGTGCCTGGAATTTGGAGCTGGAATATGGGCGAAAACAGCCCTACCTGAGCTCAGCCTGTGGCTTGGGCCCTTGAGGAGTGGGGAGGCTCTTCCTTCCCTCTCCCTCACTATGCTTCAGCAGATCCTGTTGGCGCTTCACTGGGCATCCATGCCGATTCATTCAAAGACTCAAGGGGAGCCAGGGGACCGGGGCACCTATAATTCCAGCACTTGTGAGGCTACATCGAGTTCAAGGCCAGCCTGGGTGATAGAAGACCCTCCCACGGAGAACAAAATGAAACAATCAACAAAAATCTAGCTAGTAAAATACTGACAACTGTTAATACTGTGAGCTCAGTTTATTAGATTCACAATTTTTGTGCAGAGTTGAATATTCTTACGATATAAAGTCTTATAATGAATAAATTCACTTCTGGGAATTTATCATAATTTGTTTGTTTTTGAGACAGGGTTTCTCTGTGTAGCCTTGGCTGTCCTAGAAATTGCTCTGTAGATCAGGTTGGCCTTGAACTCAGAACTCAGAGATCCACTTGCCTCTCCCTCCCAAGTGCTGGGACTAAAAGCATGAGCTACCACCGTCCAGCTCATAATTTGTATCTTAAAGAAAAAGCTTTGCAGGTAGCTATGTTAAAAATCACAATAGTAAAAACTGGGAACACATTGAATGTCTCATAGTAGGTGAATCACAAACTATGGAAAATAGTGGAAGTTTACCTAATTAAAAGCATTTACTCAGCTATGTGTGAACAGTGAAAACATGATGTGTGGTTAAGTAAAAACCCGACATTAAACAGAATATACTGCCTGGTTATGAAGATTGGGATCTTTTTAAAAAAGTGAATTACAAAAATAACTCGACACACTCAGAATGTGGCTCTTCTCCCACCTCCAGCACAACGGGCTGCTGTGTTTCACTCACTCAAGCCAGCACCAGCTCCGCTTCCGCCCCTCCTCCCCTCCATTTCCTCATAAACACAGGCCAGGTCCTCCTTCTGTCCAAAACCCGTGAGGAGGCCCTGTGGCCCCAAAGTTCCGTGTATGGGATGTCCTTTCTGTCTGTCTACTGCTGTTCCCTCCCTGTCTCGCTCGCTCCTCAGGGCCTTGGCAGGCACCATGCTTGCTGCTGGGAATGTGCAGCCTCCTGAGCTGAGGAAGTTCTCCTTTTACTTAAAATGGCTTCCCTGTCCCCATACCCTTGGCTTTTCTTCCCAATACTTCTCTCTTTTGAATGCAATCCTCTTTTGAGGCTTTCTCTGCTGCATGCCTCCTCCCTTGCACACAGTAGGTGATCAGTAAACACTTCCTGAATGAAATCAGGGAAGTACCCCGAGGGCTGGAAGCTACTGGGCTTCCTGTTTCTCGTGTCTCTTACTAGAGCTGGCAGCAGAAGCCGACTGCAGGTATGCAGCAGCAGCAGCAGCCAGGGTGGCCCACCATCTCCCCAGGTGTCCTACAGTGCAGTGTCCTGGGTAGCAACAGTCTAGGAGTGGAGAGAACTGAATTCTAAGGTCAGATCTGGCTTAGCATCCACAGCTGTGCAGCCCTGGGAGAATAATTCTCTCTTTCATCAAAAAGAGAGGGAAAATACCAGGGCCAAAATAAACAAGAGGATGCCCACAAGGCACCAGCACAGTGCCTGGCCTGGCTGAGCCGGCAATAAGCAGCAGTTAAATTCCAGAATGGCCACACATGGACATGGTCTCTTTCACGTTTATAACGCACACGAGCTGACTAGAAGCTTATAACCTGTCAGACGCAACACTTACAGGGGAGAAACTGGGACAAAGAGTACAGTGCTCGCCACAGGCAAGAGCCCCAGCGCCTGCTCTTCAGGAACACTGTGCCAGTCAGGATGGTCTGCACGGCCACCCACTGAAGTCCCAGTCTCTCAGTGCCCCTGTGTAGGGCAGGATCTAGATCTACCCAATCAAGACTCTCAGGCTCTCAGGAATGAGAACTGCAGCCTCAGAAGGACCTCACCACACTGCTGCTTCCAAGCTGGGGCTTCACAAGGCTTCTATGCACTAATGGAGGCTTGGTGAGCAGTCCTTGGGGAATAGCTACGTGAGGGCCGAGACCACAGGCAGAGGCTGGGAGAAGGATCTTATAGACAGCAGCCTTGAGAGCACCCTGCTTGCCTAGCTAGCCCCACCAGCCCAGTGATGGTGCTGAGGACCTAACAGCGTCCGTCCGTCTGTCCATCCGTCACCTGCTGTGTGAGCACTTACCTGTTGCAGAGCACTGCACAACAGGACTACTAACTGCAGCCTGCAGTGGTCACCAGAGGAGCCCAGGGCTGAAGGTGGCTGGGTCTGGCAGTGGGGACGAGTCTAAGAGTCCTTTAGGGGATCCCTGGAAAAGTGGCTAATAGGTCCACCTGCTCCTTGGCTTTGTCTGTATTTGTAAGGTCACTTTGGTATCTGTACTAAGGGATTCCACTGGTTTTTAAAAACAAGGGGGGGAGGTTTCAGGTAGTCATGGTTTTGCATCAAAACTATAGCGATCAGCTGAGTGTCCTGGTACACACCTGTAACCTCAGCACTTAGGGGTAGAGGCAGGAGGACCAGGAGTTCAAGGCCAGCCTGGGCTATAAGAGATCATCTTAACCTCACTCCTTTCTTCCTCCCTCCCTGACCCCCAACCCCAAGCCAAGAAACGCTATAAAAAAATCTTCCTTTTTATAAAGGAACTGCTTGACAGACAGTTCAGCACTGAGGGCTGCACAGAGCAGGGCAGGCCCCAAGCCAGAGGTGGGCTGCTTTGTGTGTGTGTTCCCTGGGAGTACACGCAGCTGAGAGCAGCTCTGACGAGCTGTGGAGCCCATGCCTGCGATGGAATGCTTTCTTCTTCTGGGAAGTCCCTGGTACTGTTCTCCATCTCTGGCAGGAGAGAAGAGGAGCTTGCAGTCCCAGGAGCACCCTTAGCTGCCACGCCTGGCCGGGGGCTCCAGGGGGGATCAAAATTCATCCCGCAGCTGAGAGGGTCTGTCCATGCCAAAGAAGGATGACTGCCTCCCGTGGAGGTCCCGCTCCCGCTTCACGAAGGCAGTGAATGAGGAGACACAGTTACCAATGAAGTGGTCAGCCTGACCAAGGATGTATAGGTCGATCTGGGCCACCTCAGGTTTCAGGCTCACCACCTTCACCTGTAGAGAGGAAGGTTAAAAGCATGAGCAGGTGCCTCAGGCCAAGGGCAGATGAGCCAAGGCCAATAGGCCACAGTCTCCATGGTCCTCTCCTGACTGAAGTTTTGGACTGTTGGGAATCTCTTTACTGCCCCACTCCTCTCATTCCAGACCCTGCCCCTCAGAAAGCACACCAAGGGTCGGCTCCTCCCCCAGAGATGCTCAAGACCACGTCTACAGGGTATTTAAGACATGGTCTCTCGACCTGCTATGTGATTTCTCTCCTGCTTCCTTTCCCCGAGAGTCATCCGGGAGTTGCTCTGCTCAGATTAAACCTTACTAATTAAATCTGATCTGATTTATTGCATTGGTGGAGAAACCCAGTATCAGGGTACAGAAACCTTTCACAGACAAAGGGAAGATTGGAGAGGATGAAGATGTAGGCCAGGAAAGAATGGAGATGATGACGATGTAAGTTGGTGTCTTTGAAGTGTGCCCACCGGTCTTCCAGCCCAGTTCCCTGAGCACCGTTCCTGCTGGTGTCCTTCCTCGGCCTACCCTACAGTGTCCTCACAACTCATTAAAAGGCTGCCCAGGCCTGGAGGTGTACTCACGTGTGCAGTATGACCTCAGTAAACACAGGGCCCTGGGTTCTACCCTCAGCATCAAACAATCCTCCCAAGAAATCCCTCAAGCCAGCTCATGTGCTGCTGCCTGCTTGGACACGGGAGCAAGGAACATGCAATCACCTCGTCCTGCTGCCAAGATGCCCTCCTCTTTCAAGCAGCACTCCCAGGCCCGACGTCCTATCCAATCTACCAAGCGGAGACCTTTGCAAAGGCAAGTCACTTCCTGTAAGGGGCTAGCTACCTCTCCCTGGGCCTGACCAGCTTCAATGGCCTCTTTCCTGTCTCACTGCCTCTTCCGGTCTGGTGACTACAGAACTGCCATAAGAAACTTCTAAGACACCCATCTCCCTGTCCTCATGTTATCCATGTTGCATACCCTTTGCAGGTGCCCTGGGGCTTTCAGATAAGGATGGCATGTCACCAACGCACCCGATAAAGCCTGCTCAGGCTGGCTCTCCCATTACACACTGTCCTCAGAGCGACAGCTACCATCTGCCAAGCTCCCTCCCTCCTTTTTGTTTCTCCTCAGGACTTTTACAAATACTGCTCCTTTATGGGGTGTGGAAGCTTGAGCCGAATACCACCCCCACCTTACTTTTGGGCATGGTGTTTTACCATGGCACTAGTAACTGTAACTAAGACATGGGGACAAACCTATCTGTACCTGGGTAACTCCCGATCACCCTTCACTTCTCAAATCATGTGTCCCACCTCTGAGGAAGCCCTTCCCAAGGCGCACCAGGCTGGAGCCCCGTGCTCTCCCCCCACCCCAGCACATGGCTATCTGTAGCTCTCACCCCTCAGTGGTTCTCTGTTAACATCTTGTCCTGCTGGGCCTGAGTTGGACCTCTGCTGCTCTGCTCAGTCTCAATGGACACTGATTGAATAAACCTTGTCCTCACTCCTGTTTGAGAACCCACAAAGTCTTCCCAGTCTAGGCTGTGGCCCTGAAGGCAGGACCACATCTCATTCATCTGGGTTCCCAGCTTAAAGGTGTAAGGCATCACTCAGAATAAAAAGGGGCCTGGGGAGGTTGCTCTGTCAGAAAAACGTTTGCTTTGCAAGCAGAAAGATCTGAGTTCAACCCCCACAGAATGCATATTTAAAAATCAGCACTGCTACACCCAGTTGGTGCCTTTAATCCCAGCACTCAGGAGGCAGAGGCAGGCGGATCTTGAGTTTAAAACCAGCCATACACAGCTACACAATGGTTCTTTGTTTTTTTGAAAAAGAAAGTAAGCTAGCTTAGTAATGTGTGCTCAAAACTCCCTGCACTGGGGAGGAGACAGGTAGTTCTGGGCTTGCCGGCCTGCCAGCCTGGCCTACCTGCTGAGTTTCAGGCCAGTGTGAGAGCTTGTCTCAAAACAAAGGGTAAGTGCCTGAAGTTGTCCTCTGACCTCTACAGTGTGTGGACACACACGCAAATGTCACACATCCAAAAGGGGAGGAGGAGAGCAGAATGTGAGTCCATGGGAAATGGGGCTGAGGAGTGGGGGTGGGTTGGGGCAATGAGCTCACAGAAAATGAAGCTGAGGGGTGAGGGTGGGGCAAGAACAGCGGCACAGGAACAGGAAGTAGGAAATATCAAGAAGCTCAAGGCCTAACAAGTGCATCAACCCTAAAGCTCATGAAAACTCCCTGGGACTCTCCACGCTTCGGCTCTGTGGAGGTGAGGGTGGGCAGAGCTGCCTGGAAGTGCTCTGCTGTGGCGTCAAGGTTTCTGACATCAGGAGCCCTGCTGCCTGGGTTGTAGTAAAGACACTATCATTGTAATCTCAGCCCAAACCCCCCAAACAATCCCACCCACTCCCTGGACCTACCCGCTCTGTCACTCTAGGCAGATCTCCTCAACCACAGCATGCAGGGGTAGAGTGAGAAGACTTGAGGTCTCCCGGCTGATTTTCTATCTAGGAAATGGGCAGGGCGGACCAGAAGGCACCGGCCCCACACTTCCTCGTTGGTTGGGGCATCTTTTTTTAGGGGTGGAGCAAGTGAAAGGACAGAAAGGCCCCAATGACATAAGGCCAGAGCTCCTGATATCAACATTCATATTAATAAAATAAATATTCTCCTCCTATCTACTTCTGTTAGGGTCCTGAAGAAGTCCCACAAAGACCACCATCCACATATGCAATCAGCAAGAGTGTTCATTATCTCTAGAGTAAAAGTACCAGCATGCTGATGCACATGTCTGACAAAAATGCAAAATGGGACCCTGAGAGAAGCTTGAAGGCTCCTTTTATACACAGCTGAAGGAATTCCTAAGGCAGTGAGAGCATTCTATCTAGGATTGGTTCACACAAGTGGCAATCATATTAGTATGTTTCTAATTGGTTAGGGCCAGCAGGGGTGGGCTAAGGCTATAGCCTTTCCGTTCTTGGGCAAGTCTGAACAAATCCCAGGCTTTGTCCTTATTTGGTTATTACCTGTGTGTGTGTTTTTTTGGGGGGGGGGAGCGGGGAGAGGGCACGCGGGGGGGGGGGGGGGGGGGGGGGGTTGTTGTCCTAGGCCTAGAAGTGCAAGAACTGAGGCCTAGTTCTTTTTTTTTTTTTTTTTTTTTTTTTTTGGTTTTTCGAGACAGGGTTTCTCTGTGTAGCTTTGCGCCTTTCCTGGAACTCGCTTTGGAGACCAGGCTGGCCTCGAACTCACAGAGATCCGCCTGCCTCTGCCTCCCGAGTGCTGGGATTAAAGGCGTGCGCCACCACCGCCCGGCGAGGCCTAGTTCTTAACTGTCATAGTATTTGCCTGACCTTCTCAGTCCCCCCCTTGAATAGTACATCATCTCAAATCCTGGAGATGTTTCTTCTAAGTTTACAGGCTTGTATTGTTGTTTTGAAACCATCAGCTGGGTCATGGAAATACATTTTTTTTTTTTTTTGGTAAACGTGACTAAGGCATTAATTATATATGATCCATAGGACAGAGCCAACAGTAAGAGGACTAAGGGCCCAGCTAAGGCTGGTAGGAGGGTAGTTAACCATGGTGACCAGTTAAATAGGGATTCATACCATTCTTTATTTTGTTCTCTTTCTCCTTGTTTGTCTTGTAACCTCTTTCTAAGTAGGCCATGGAGTTTTAGTAACTTCAGAATGGTTAACATAAAACAGCACTGTTCTCCTAAGGCCTTGCCGGAGTTCTTGGTCAGACTTGACAACACTTTTATGTAGGTCCTTGACAACCTCTAAATTATTCTTGGTCACACATTTTTAAAAAATCATCTTTCTACCATCCTCCTCTTAAGGCCTGCCTAGCATCTGAGGTCCTCAGTCACTCTGGTCTCCTGAATGCTCACGTGCCACTCAGCCACCACACAGAGGCACACTCACTTATCATCTGCTGCTCCCTGGTACTGGAAAAATCTGCCAAGCAAGTTCTGCTGTTGGGCAGCACTTCCTGAAACAGTCACTAAGCACAAAAGATCTTCCCCTCCATTCATTTCTGGTGCTAACAAGGGCTAACTTACTGAGCATTATTAGAGTGGGAAGCGTCATCATTTCTTTGCAAAGACAGATCTTTACAAATGCTGTCAGAGCCAGGTGCTGTCTGGTCCCACTCTAGTGATGAGGAAACAGAAGCACAGAGAGCTCAGGTAACTTTTGCAAAGCTGCACAGTGAGTAGAATTCAAGTCTCCAGAGTATATTTCTTAAGCCAGGTGTGATGGTGCAGGCCTATAACCCAGCACTTAAATGTGGAGGCAAGGAGATCAGGAGTTCGAGGTCATCCTCAGCTACATATTACATTTTTTTTTTTTAGCCAGTCTAGGTTATGTGAGACCTGACTCTGCCTCAAAAATAAAACCAAACCAAAACAGAGTATATGCTCTTAACCTCTCAGCAACTGTGTATCCCTTCTCAGAGTCCACTGTGTCTTTATTCAACAAAACATCTGCACCATGTGTCAGGCACTGTCTTAGACACCATGATGAGGCAGGTGATAGCCTCCAGAGGTCAGAGCACTAGGATAACCCTCAGAGAACAGAAGAGTGGATCTATGCTAGTCTTGGGTGGTCTAGAAAGTGTCTTAAGGAAAGAAAGGGCCATGGGAGGCTCCAGGAGGGATGCAGGTGCTTCTGGAGTGGAATGAAAACTGGAAAGAACTCAGAGATGTTTGAGTTGTGGACAGAAGGAAGGTTAAGAATCAGAGAGGAGTGTGTAGCCAGGCAAAGGGCTGGTGGGGGAGCATGAAGCAGTTATTAGAGCTGTGGAACTAGCAGACCCTTGTTTATTCCCTCCCCACCCTGCTCCCTGCAGGCCAGACATACCTTCTCTTTGAAGAGCTGCTGGATCTCTGGCACATAGCTCTCAGAATCTGTGGCGATGTAGACCGACCTGGCATCCAGTGCCCTCACCCAAAGCTTCACAGCCCTCTGGATTTCCTTAAGGTCGGGGAGGCACATGGTCATGGTGAGGGGGGTCGCTGTGCTGCGGCTGTAGCCCACACACTGAGGGGAAGCCATGAAGTGTGACCCTGCAGTCCCGTCCTTCAGCATGGTGCAGGCATTCTTCTACAGGGAGAGGTTGGCAGCGAAAAGTTAGAGAAGCAGCTGTCTTGGACCCCAACACAGAAACGGGTAAAAGGACTACACAGGAGGAGTCTAGCTTGGACACACACGTGTGTACATGTATACTGAACCCAGGGCTTTGTGCATGCTAAGCACCATGTCCTACCACTGAGCTACACTGCCCCCTCCATACATATATATTAACAGCATTAAGGGAAAACCAGGAGTGGCGAGGCTGTGTAATCCCAGCACTTGGGAAGTGGCGGAGGCAGGATCAAGAAGTTAAGGCAAGCCTTGGCTATACAGTGAGTTTGAGGCCACCCTGGACTACACGGGACTCTGGAATTGGGGGACATATGAAGACAGCAACACTGGTTATTTCTGAGTAGGGCTTAAAAAGCATTTTTCTGCTCTCATTGTTATCTGGGACTTCAGTGGAGCTCAGCACTGCCGATAAGGGGAGGCTTATCTGATTCCTGATGAGGTGGGACTTCTGATCACTCCCCTGAGGCACATGTTTGCTATGGTTCCAGAGAGATAGGCTTTATCTGGCTAAGGTGGGTCCAGGCTATTTCTGGCTGGTTATGAGTTTTTCTCATGCACTTGACTTTTATCAAGCTCTTTCTTACCCTCTAATGACTTTTCTTCTTTGGGTATTAGAACAATGAATTTAATTCCTGGGATAGACTTTTCTTGTTAATATTTTACTTTGGATCTGTGCTCCTATGCTTATCAATTAAATTTTATCTGTTTGGTATTGGTTTAGGTTAGCTTCATTAAAAAAAAAAAGAATCTCACACACACACACACACACACACACACACAAAGACACACAGTCAGATGTTTTCTGTCCTGACCGCGCAGTCCCAAATAAACACAGAAGCTTATATGAATTATAAATGCTCAACCAATAGCTCAGGCTTATTACTAACTAGCTCTTACATTTTAAGTTAATCCATATTCCTTATTTACACTCTGCCATGTGGCGGTACCTTTATTAGCATGGCACCTTCATTTCCTGCTCCCTCTGCCTCTGGCTGGCATCTCCTGACTCTGTCCTTCTCCTTCCCGCCATCTTTAGTTGTTTCTTTCCACCACTAATTCTCCTTACTGCGTTCCTCTAGGATTTCTCTGTTTGCTTCAACATACTCACGAGATGTTGGCTCTAAAGGCTGCAGCGGCTCTGGCTGCTCAATGACTTCATGAGGAACATCTGTACACTGCACACACTTATCTTTCTGAAAACCAAGACTTTATTTTCAGTGGTGTTATCTACTTGTTCTTCTTGTTGACTATTAATTACCTGCTGACTAGGTGAAGGTTTCTGGGGCTCATTTTGTACGGAGTTGACTCTCTCTGCTACCTGGGAATTATAAGACACATCACCTTCTGCAAGAGAACAGATACTTTCAATCTGTAACATGGACCCAATCACAATGGAGCTGTCCCTAGTGTTTGGCAAAGCTTCAGTGCCCGGGGGAGAGTGTTTGCCTAGGCTGCTATCAGCTATGTCTAGAGTACCCTGTGTTGGTTTGTGCTGCTTTTCCTTATGCACAGGCAGGGAAAGCTCAGCTGATCTAGTAGTACGTGCTACATCAAAGGGCAAAGCAGCAGTTACTGTTGTATTTTCTGGCTGCTGGTTTTGTAAGATACAAACACTGCCTTCCTTAACAACTGGATACACAGTTTCAGGTAAAACTACAGGTGCTCTTTTCCCAGGTAAGGTATTGATATTCAAAAGAACTGAGGAGACACCACAGCAATGTGAAGCTCTGTTCCTTTTACAACAGCTACATCTGAAAACTCGTAACACGGTGTGAGAATGGACATGACTGTTTGTGACGAGCTGGTCATTTTCTGAGAATTTCTAACACCTGAACAAAAATTCTTAACATGAACTTCATCCGTGGGATTTGAACTGCCAAGTGCTGTCGTGCTGGTTCTTGATATAGGACACAATTTTTCTTCTAAAGGTTTTGGAACATTTTCTTCTGTGGTTTTTGGAGGTTGGTTTTGCAATGCCATGGAGCAGTGACTGTCACTTTTAGCAGACTTTTCTTTTGCTGGAAATTCAGAATGCTGAGTTGGTTCAGTATAAGAGGTATTCGCTGTTTTACTACAACCAGCTGCCATCAAAAAAGAACTTTATTAATTTTAATTTTTCTTGCAAGTTCTGAAAACTTCTTGATTTCTACTAGTGATTTAATATTCCTCCTTTAATTTTCTTTTATGGCATTTGTGTCTAGTATTTGATTTGTACTTGGATTGCAAGAATACTTTCTTTTCTCTTGATTATTTTGAACAAGAGTGTACACCACCTCCAGAAGAGCTAACAGAGTCATCGTAAGACTGTTTTGTATTTATTTTCAACTCACAAAATTTTCCAGTGGTGCTGACATTTTCATTAGTGTTCTGCCACCGCTCTTTCTTTTTTTCAGATGAGTACATTTCTGAACTCTGAGCAACTTCCAGAGGCAAGTGTCTAGAAACAAGCTGAGAATTTTGCACATGTTGGCTTCCATAGTTACAGCTGTAAGGGCGGGCAGGGAGTCTTTTGCTGGCTTCTGCAGCATTCTGCTGTGATGACACAGGTACAGGATGCTTTGACTGTAAGGTCTGTGTAGAAGGTGGAAGCTGATTATTTTTAACTTGTAATGATGTAGATGGCGCAAAGTTTTGTTTCTGAACAGAAGGGTCTTACACAAAGCTTTGTGGTGAATAAGGATACTGCTTTGGAGGTGGCCTGTAATCTGGGTAAGTAAGTTCATTGGATGTGTATTGTGTCCAGTCAACCAGCTGATCTGGTATTGGGTGGTGAAGTCCCTGATTTCCTTGATAATTTCCTTGGTAAGTTATAGGCACTCTTACAGAATTTGAAGGAGTCATTTGTAGTTGTACAGAATAGGTACCTGATATGACAAGCTGACTCTGGTGCATAAATATAAAGCATATTAGTCCCTCCATCAGGTTTACGGTATATGGTTGGTTCTGTATGAGAAGGGGTAAAATTCCTCATTGGTGAGTTCATCCAGACACTCTGTGGAACTCCTGAAGACATTGCTTGCAGTTTGTGGTTTGGTTGTTGGGCTCCTTTAACATTTGTGCACGTGACTCTTTCTACTGAAGACTGTGAGGCCACAACGGTCCTATTATGCGTATTAGAAACAGAGATCTGAGGAGTTCTATAATTCCTGACGTTCAGAAGTGGCTCTGAAGCTGAATCTGAATTACTGGGATACATGTATGCTTCTTGGTTATGTGCGAGACAGCTGAAAGAACTTTGAGAAGTTGTGGAAGACATTAAAAACTGCTGCAAAACAGACTGGCTTTTAGAATATGGTGGATTTTGGGCAGCATTCTCTAGTTTTGCATTCCAATTCACAGTTGATCTGATTTAGTAGTAGTGTTGTGTAGTCTGTGGTTTTGAATGTCACAAATCTACTGCCAGCTTCACTGCAGTGTACTACAGCTTGGAACTGCTTGGGAGGAGTGGTTCTTCTTCAACTCCACATCAACCCATCTGCTTGATGACCTCTCCAAATTATCCACATAAGACTGATAATAGAGTATTTTCTCTAATTTTGCCAAATACAAGTAGACTAGATATTATAATTGTAATTCTTACTTGATAACTGTTTTTGTTGTACATAATCTTACTATGTTAAGGTTAAAAACTTTTTTTTAAAAAAAATTAGACAAAAAGGGGGAAATGCTGTGCAATAATCCTCTTGTACATTGTAAAGATTTGTTACTCAAATTGGTCTAATAAAATGCCAATTGGCAAGTAGTCAGGCAGTAAGTATAGGTGGGGTGACCAAAGGATGATGGGAAGGAGAAGGGTGGAGTGAGGAGTTGACAGCCAGAGGCAGAGGGAGCAGGAGATGAACATGCCATGCTAATAAAAGTACCACTATGTGGCAAAGGATAAATAGAATTATGGGTTAATTGTAAGAATTAGCTAGTAATAAGCCTGAGCTATTGATCGAACATTTATAAATAATATAAGCCTCTGTGTGGTAATTTGGGAAGTGGCTACTGGGTATTTGGGAACAGGTGGTCAGGATAAGAAATGTCCATTTACACACATGTTTTTTTGGCAGTGCTGGGATGGAACCCAGGGCTTGTGAATACTAGGCAAATGCTCTACCACTAACTTCATCCCCAGTCTTAAGCATCTTTTATCTTTCTATGTTCCAGGAAAATATAGATGGTAGCTATTCCTTATACATATATGAACATGTGCATGGTTCAGATCACTCACAGAATATTCTGAGCCTAATCCTTGGATCCTTTTCCTTATAGAGGGGCCAGAGAGAATCTAGAGATTAACTGTGAGATTACTAGTCAAATGCTCTACCACTCAGTCATACTTCCAGTCCTATTAATGAACTTAACCTAATTTTTGTTTCAGAACCTTTCCCTCTTCAATTATGTGCATCTCATAACACATCTATTTATCTCCCTAGGTAAATGAAAGAGACTGTTCGTATTGGTTCTGAGGTTTCGAATAAATGATAATCTGATGAGGTTTCAACGCATTTACACAGATTCCAAATTCTGGAAGGATAAAAACACCCTAACTTTTGAGGAGACCCATGTGGTTGCCACAGTTCTCTCTCTCTCTCTCTCTCTCTCTCTCTCTCTCTCTCTCTCTCTCTCTCTCTCACACACACACACACACACACACACACACACACACACACACTCTTTCTCTCTCTCTCTCTCCTTCCTTCTTTCTTTCTTTTGTTTTTCCTAAGACAGGGTTTTTCTGTGTAGCCCTGGCTGTCCTGGAATTTGCTTTGTAGACCACGACAGCTTCAAATTCAGAGATCTGCTGCCTCTGTCCCTGAGTTCTGGGATTAAAGATGTGTACCACCATCACCAGGCTCCACAATTCACTTTCTTTTTCTTTTCTTTTTTTTGGGGGGGTGGTGGTGGTTTGAGACAGGGTTTTTCTGTATAGCCCTGGCTGTCTTGAACTAGCTCTGTATACCAGCCTCAAACTCACAGAGATCCTCTTGCCTCTGCCTCACTGAGTGCTGAGAATAAAGGCGTGCATCACCACCACCCAGCCACATTTCATTTTCAACAGCCATCTACTGGCTAACTAAAGCTGGACAGAGGACTCCTAGGCCAAGGGCCTCTCTCTAGCTTTCTGCCTAGTTTGGGATCTGACTTACTGCCTCATTTTACCCATCTGCAAACACAAGGGTACAAATGGTAGCTGTTAAATGCTAGCTTTCCAGCAGGTGCTCTAGATACATACTTCTGATATGTGCTGTAGTAGCAACACCATGAGATATAATACAGACTTGGTGGAGTTAGCTGCCTTTGCTCCAGGCTGAGACTTTCCACCAATCACTACAGGCCTGGGCTCTGCTTAGACAAATGTCAGCCAGAAAGAGAAGAGGAAGTTACCCAGTCAGAGCCAATGCGCAGATGAATGCCCACATAGGGCCTGATGAGGTGGGTGCTGATCTGAGCCTCTCCGGTCTTCACCATCTCGTCTGACCACACCATGTACTTCTGGAGGGCCCTGTGTTCCTCCAGGACGGGGAACTGGGCTGGGGCCCCTGGCAGTGCAAGCACTGGGTGTTCCTTTGGAGAAAATCTAGGCATAAAATGGACAAGGGGAAGTCAGACAGAACACACAGAGAGCCCTGCTGCTACCCCCACGGGAAAAAGGATGGCATTGCACCATGACCCAGAGACCCTGTGGAGAGGCCCTTATAACAAGCAAGAGACGCAAAGGTTGTGAAATCTCAACGGGCTGATAAGAAACCTTGGTGGAGACAGCAGGCACAATATGCAATACTGTTCCTGCTGCACAGAATTTACAACCTTCTTTGCTTGTTTAACAATTAAAAATTTACAGTAGAGCATTCCAACATTTTATATCATGCTGGCTTCCAATCTGTGGTGTGGTAATTCATTCCAGGGTGGGGTGTCTGGACCAAGCCTTGCCCTTTTACCCACATGGCGGGACTGAGACATGAAGCTGCTTACACAGACAATGTTGGTCCCACTCGTAAGGACTGTACACATGGGATCAGGCCAGTCATTCAGCACTTAGCAAATACTGACTATGTCAGGACCCAGGAAGAATGAGACCAGCATGGTCCCTACCCTTATGTGGAACACCAAAGGTCTGCAGATAAACATAGCACACAAAATCTTTTCTGCAATTTTTCCACATCTTCTCTTCTGTTAGGTTAGGCTCCAGTAAGCCAAAGAGTAATAAACCTGTATTTCCTTTTCAGCTCAACCCAGACTCCAGTAAAGCAACATAAAGCACTTTGCTGCCCATGAATTTGCAATGCACTTTCTGACTCTAGACTTCTGCATCCGTCTCCCCCTGAAACATCTTCCCCACCCACTGAAATCCCTTCTAGATATTACAACCAAGTGCAGCCACTCTGGAAACATTTGTAGTTAGTTTCTCATGAAATCAGACATGCAATTATAATATGACCCAGTGACAGCACTTACGGGCATTCCTCTGGGGAAATGAAAAGTCGTAATTCACACATAAACATGTACACTAATGTTAACAGCAGCTTTACTCTAACTGCCCTAAACTGGAAACAACCCAGGAAGAAACAACAGCACATCCACACTATGAACTGCCACTGCCATAAAAAGCATGGGCTATCAACACAGGCTAAGGCTCTTAAGGGGATTATTCTAAGTGAAAAAAGCCAATCCCAACAGGGTACAAACATATGACTCCGTTTACATACTTTGAAAGGGCAAAGGGAGAAGAGGCCAATTGCTGCTAGAGTTAGGAATGGTGTGTGTTTAGGGAGGCAGGTGCAGTAATAAGCTTGCAATATAAAGATATTTACATTCAAAGAACCACTCAGTGTCTTAACTGTGTACTGGATATATAAACCCACACTAATTACACAGAACTAACACACACACACACACACACACACACACACAGAGTTGTGTATAATTTTTTAATACTATTCGAACCAGATAGGATTACATCACTGTCAAAATCCTGCCTAGAATACTGAGTCAAGGGTATATGACAAGATCTTTCTGTACTGTTCATCACAACTGCATGTGGATCTACAATCACCTAAAATTTTTTACAAACAAAAATTATGAAAGGGCTGGCAAAATGACCCATGGGATAAAGGTGCCTACCAACCAAACCATATGAGCTCAGTTCAAGTCCCAGGCCCACATGATAGAAGCACAGAACTGACTCCAGTAATTTGTCCTCTGTGTGCTGCCTTTCCAAACAAATGAATAAATGTAATGAAAGTAAAACAAAAAGAAATGTAAAACATCATGGAATATTGTAAACCCTCAAATAAATACAGAGCATCAAGAGACACTAATGTTGTATTTTGCTTCAGAGTTTAAAAAACATATATGCCTAGGGCTGGTGAGATGGCTCAGAGGGTGAAGGCATTTGTTACCAAACCTGAGGACCTCAGTTGGTTCCCTGGAATCCACACTGAAGGCAGGAGAGACCCAACTCCTGTTAGTTGTCCTCTGACACACATACACACATTCTCCAGAGTAAATTAAAAATAAATAAATAAAAGCCCTACGTCACCATCTCTTTCCCTTCTTTTCTTCTCCCCCCCTGAAGACAACGTTTTCATGTATGAGTCTATCCATCATCCATCCATCCATCCATCCATGCATCCATGCCTTAATTTCCTAGTCTGTCTAACAGAGCTGAGAATAGTCCTACCTCATAATGCTATTAAAAAAACACAACTACATATTTAAGGTATACAACATGATGTTTTGTATGCAATGATTAGCACAATCAAGCTAATTAATATACCCATTTACAGGGCTATTGAGAGGATTAAGTGGATTAGTTTATGTAAAACATTTAGAGCAGTGCTTGGTATACAGAAAGGTCTTATAAAATTCTACACATCATCGTCATGTTGCAATAACCTAGTTCAACTTTTAAAAAATTTAACTTTATGTTTGGTGATTGGACCATGCTGATCATGGAGATCACAGGGTCATGATGACATCTCTTGAAAATTTCCAGTTTGCGTGAGTAAATCCTCTGTCAGCCAGTGAGGCTGTTTCACCCTCCACTCATACCACAGAAATGCAATGCACCTGGCACCCATTCTTCACACTGGGTCCCCACTCACAGGCCTCAACTCCTTGTCCTCTGCATGCTGACATGCTCAACAGCCATCATTTCTGCTGTCAGCACTGGAAAGCACTAAAGACAGTGGCCCTAGCAGTCTCTTTACCATGATTTCCCCAGATACTGGTCAGAGGCCTACGTTGTGGAAGCAGCAAGCAAGTGTCCCTCCACAGCCTGGCTCTGTATGATGTGTGGTTGATTCTGTTTATACGTATAATACATGGCAATAATGTACTGAGTCATATTATGTGAGAAGCAATTGCTTTACTTGCAATATTAACTCATTTAATTCCCATAAGAGCCTTGTGAGGGAAGTGTGCCTACTATTATCTTACTGATAAAGAAACTAGACACAAAGAGGCTGAATGACATGCAAAGTCACAGGGTGGGAACTGGTGGAGCAGGGTTTGCATTTAGGCAGTCTGCCTCACTGTTTTTGTTTTGTGAATTTTAAAGATGCATGTGTATGTATATGTGTCTGAGTGTATGTATGTATATCATGTGTATGCATGTGCCTGTGAAAGACAGAAGAAGGTGCCAGATCTCCTGAAACTAGAGTTAGATAGGCAGTTGTGAGCTGCCTGATATGGGGGCTGGGAACTGAACCTGGGTTCCCTGCAAGAGCTTTTGTTTTATAGAGCCTCACTGTGTAGCTCCAGTTGTCCTGGAACTTACTATGTAGACTAGACTGGCTTTGAACTCACAGAGATCCTCCTGCCCTTGCCTCCCCAGTGCTAGGAGCCATCATGCCTGGCTCAGCCAGTGCTCTTAAGTAGTCCTACTGGCCATGTTCTTGACTCCTAAATTGTACTCTCATCTTCTACCCAGTCCAGGAGCACCTCCTCATAAGAGAATGAGGCTTACTTCTCTGAGCCGTAGCCCCTAGCACAGGGAGCAGGTGCCATAAATATTTTTAGAATTGAATGTGAGGGATCAGGGGCCTTATAAAAATACCAGGGCATGCTGATGGAAGTGGGTAGAGGAGGAAGAAACTAATATTGCTTGAGCACGCTACTATGGGCTAGGCCCTAGGCTAAGCTCTTTTCAGACATCACCTCGGGGACCTCCAAAAGGAAGAGGTTTTCTGATCTGATGAGTAGTGAGTCACTAGGATAAATTGGGATTCATGCCCTTCCTGCTCTCTTGGGAAGAGCTTGGAACTGACCCTTGGTGAATTCCAGTTTTGGAATGTCTATCCCTGTGCCCTGGACCTGGGCCAGCACAAAGCTGTCTCAGTAGGACCACATCAGCTGTGGCTTAACAGGCAACAATAGGTCAAGACTCAGCTGCTCACTCTCCTTCAGTGCTGTCTGAGAGAACTGATCAGAAAGAGAGCTGGAGGAGTGTCTAGGTTGCAAAGAAAATCTGACCAACTCCACCAGCCAACCCGACCATTCCCTCTAGGTCAGTCTTAGCCTGGCCACTATTGCAGAGGAAGGCTAGTAGCTTCCTGCTGCTGGACCTGGTGAACTTCAGGGGTAAACCACCATCACACCCTGGCTACTGAGGTCCTCTAGGCTCAGCATACATTTACAGGACCAGTAGATGATGCAAGGCTGAGTACAGAGGACACAGAGACACAAACAAGGCAGGGTCTTGCTCGCAAAGTCCCTGCTATGAAAGACACTTTCCCTCCTGCTCTTTGCATGGGAGGTCTGGGTTAGCCTTCAGGTCTTCATAGATTTAGCCACATAGGCCCTGCCAATAACATATGACCTCTATGTCTTCTCAGAGAGGCTACAGCCTGGGAGAAAGACCAGCAATGTACTACAGTTTGGATAGGAAAGCTTTCAAAGGCTCATGTATTGAAGTTTTGGTCCCAGTGCAACACTGCCCAGAGGTGACTAGAACATGAGATTGCCAACCTTATCAATGGATTAATTCCCAACGGACTCATAGTTGAATGGACTATCAGGAGGCATCGTTTACTTAGAGAAAGTAGGACACAGAGGGAATGCCCTTAAGGGTCTTGTCTTGTCCCTGGTCCTTCTCCTTGGCTCTTTCTGCTTCCTGTCCACCATGTGAGCTGATTTGTTTCATCACATGCTCCATGCTATAATTACAAGTGCAGAAGTAGCAGAACCAAGTGACAATGGATCGAAACCCTTGAAACCATGAGTCAAAATGAACCTTTCCTTCTTTCTCAGGCTTTTGTCACAGGACAGAAAGCTACCACCATATACTTAGACACCTGCTCTTTATACATGAGGATAATTTTAACACAATGGCCCACAAACTTCCAAGAGCAAATAAACATACAACGTTATCTGTCAAACTGAAGCTCTACCACAGGATTCACAGACTGAGAACCAGCAGAGCTGGAAGGATCCTCTGAATCCACATGGTGGGAGACAAAAACAGATGAATGGCTAATCAAACTGTGCCATTCAGCTTTAGCAAGAGTGAGATTTGGACACATGCTTCAATACTGACAAACCTTGAAGACAAGATGCTATATGAACAAGTTGGACATAAATAGCAAATACTACATGACTGTCCATCCAATGCCTGAGGTTCCTAGAATAGGTGAGTTCAGACTGAAAGTAGAATCACTTATACTGGGGCAGGGGAAGTGGGGAGTGAAAATTAGCCTTTACCGAGAGTCTCTGGTTAAGAAGAGGAAAAAGCTCTGGAGACAGAGGGTTGCAATGGCTGCACACTGCGACGCACAAAGTGTCACTGAGTTGTACACTTACCGTGGTTTTAAAAAAAAAAAAAAAAAAAAACTCGCCGGGCGGTGGTGGCGTAGCCGGGCGGTGGTGGCGCACGCCTTTAATCCCAGCACTCGGGAGGCAGAGCCAGGCGGATCTCTGTGAGTTCGAGGCCAGCCTGGACTACCAAGTGAGTTCCAGGAAAGGCGCAAAGCTACACAGAGAAACCCTGTCTCGAAAAAAAAAAAAAAAAAAAAAAAAAACTCAAAAATTCCATCAACATAAATATACATACATATAATGCTAGTCACTCTTTTGAACTCTCATATTTTCATGTTTGAAACTGACCCTGCTAGTATTACTATTTACAAGTTCAAGACCAGCCTGAGCAAACGGCAAGTTCTGTTAATATATGTAGATGTGTATATGGATATAAAAATGCAGAAGGACAAATGCACTTACTAAAGGACTAATGGTGCTCCTGCGGCAGTGAGATCATAAATAAATTTAATTTTGCTGTTTTGATTTTAGATAGGGTCTCATGTAGCCCAAGCTGGCCTTAAACTTACTGACGTAGTTCATATTGGCCTTGAACTCCTGGTCCTCCTATGTCAGCCTTCTGAATGTGAGAATTACAGATGTGATCCACCATGCCTGGCAATTTGTTTCTTTATTAAAAACAAAACAAAACAAAACAAACAAAAACTATCTAGTCTGTGGTGGATATTCTAAATCACTCATTCCAAGATATTAAACGTTAACCTGGATTTAAACTTTGTATAGCAGAGACCCCATAAAACGGAAAACAAGCCCAAAACAAAACAGCCCAAGCCAAAAGAACTGTCCAAGCCGGTGATGGCACAGGCTTTTAATCCCAGCACTCAGGAGTTAGAGACAGGCTCTCTGTGATTTTGAAGCCAGCCTGGTCTTCAGAGGTCCAGGACAGTCAGGGCTACACAGAGAAGTCCTGTCTCAAATAACCAAAAAAAAAAAAAAAAGGGGGAGTTTTTTTTGAGTCAGACTTGTACAACTTTGCTACTTCAAGCTTCATGACCTTGGACAAGTGACTTCACTCTTCTCTGCTTCTTCTATGTGTACATCTTAGACGACAATATCATCCCAAAGACTCATTAATCCTGAGTTTAAACCTTCCAAGGCTTAGGAACATGTGGCATACAGCAGGCATGAAATATGTGTTAGCTCTTATATTTAGAAGACTCACATACAGACCCAAGTTGGCTATGTGCCAGCCTTACCACCTCGGGTAGGTTACTGAACTTCATGGAGCTCAGCTTCCTTCTGTAAAACTGAGGACTGAAGGAATGGGTAGTTCAGTGATACAGGGCTTAACAACGTGTCAGGTCCTGAGACTAACTCCCAACATTCTCAAGATGAAATTGATAATAATAGCCATTCATGAACTTTCTTATAGACATAATTAACATAAAAAGCATGCGAATGACAGCTGACTGGTTGCTTAGTATGCACCATACACTTTCTATGCTAGGAAGCAAATACTTTAGTGCTCTTTAAACCAAGGTAGAAATTGGGACCAGAGACCTGGAATGATTTTTCAATCTTTCTTTTCATTTCTTTTTTTCTTTTTTTTAATGTGAATTGGTATTTTGCCTGCATTCATGTCTGTGTGAGGGTGTCAGATCCCCTGGAACTGGAGTTACAGACAGTTGTGAGCTGCCATGGTCAGTACTGGGAATTGAACCCAGGTCCTCTGGAAGAGCAGTCAGTGTTCCTGGCTGCTGAGCCATCTCTCCAGCCCCTCAGATCTTTAAAGAAAGAGGCAAAGCTGAGTCTGAGCTCACAGTGTTCACCCCTGTCTACTGTAGCCTACTGCAGGTCTACTAAAGGACCACTCGGAAGCCACGTGTTCCTGTTACCTCCGAACCTAATCTGCTTCCCCACCCCCACCCCTCCAGACAGGCTTTCTCTGGGTAGCCCTGGCTGTTCTGAAAAACTCTCTGTAGACCAGACTGGCTTCAAACTCAGAGATCTGCCTCTTGAGTGCTGGGATTACAGGCATGCACCACCATGCCTGGCTTTTAATCTGACTTGTTTTGTGGTAGTGGTAGTGGTTCCAAGGACAGACTCAGGGCCTCACACATGCTAGGCAAGGTCTGTAGCAGCCCTCATTCTGATATCTAAGCCCAGGCTCTTTTCTGCAATGCTAGAGCAATGACAGATTCCTCACTTAAGTTTATCAATCTGACTAGACTGTGGTTCTCCAAAGACCAGGGTTGGGCCATCCTCATTTTTACATACACCTTTGGTCTCTGAATACTGTGTCTCACACATGACAGACGCTCCATAAATATTTCACTGCTTGTGCCTGTGTCCTGCTAACCTATGGCACACAATTAATAAAGCCTAGCTAGTAATTATGAGGGTGACATCACTTCTCAGTCTGCACCTGAGCTGTTCTCCAGGTAATGCTTCCAGTTTTCACCTTGTGAAAAGGAAGACAACAGGGGAGTGATTCTCACGCCTGGAGGAGGAAATCGACATGCATGTGACTGAACAATGTTCTTTTTATGACATCCCTTATCAGCCAAGAAACTCTTGCTCAACCTTGGGGCAGGTCAACATCCCGCTGTGTCAGGCGATGAGATGGAAACAGATCACACAGGATCCCAAGTTCAACAGACAGAACACAGGGCTTGCACCTTTGGTCTCTTACAAGAGGGTGGAGTAGAGGCAGCAAGGCCAGAAAGGAGCGGGATGGCTCTGAGCCCCAGCTCTCCCTAAACTCAGTACTGCTCTCCCCTCCACGTACCTCTGGATCCATTGTTCTTTGTAGGAGGCACTGAAGGAAATGCCTGTGAACAGCTCCGACTTATTGAAACTCACGTGAAACTGATCCCAGAATGGCCCAAAGGGATTTCCTTCCTGCAAAAAGAGAATGGTGGAAAGCTTACTCAACAGGAGGGAAAGCTACTGGGGTATGAGGCCAAGGAACTGCAGAGAGAGGGCCCTGGGAGATGGATGGTGTGACACCTGGTGAAGAATTCTTATAGGATGGCCCCTTGGCTGAGGGCTGAGGGGAGTGCTCCTGCCTCCTTTGGTTTCCAGCTGTGTTTGAAGGAATGGATTCTGTTCCCATGTCATGTTCCACTAACCCTGTAGTGGTGGGGCAAAGAAGACCGTGAGTTGGAACTATGAACTAGAGCAGTGGTTCTCAACCTTCCTAATGCTGCAACGCTTTATAATACAGTTCCTCAGGCTGTGGTGACCCCTAAGCACAAAATTATTTTTATTGCTACTTCATGTAATTTTGCTACTGTTATGAATCGTAATGTAAGTATCTGTGTTTTCTGATGGTCTTACGGATGGATCCCTGTGAAAGGGTCACTTGACCCCAGAGGGGTTGGAACCTACATGTTGAGAACCACTGAACCAGAGCTTTAAGCTAATACAGTATGCTATTTTTCAAGATGGAATCAGACTTACAGAAGGTAAGACATGTGCCCAAGGTCAGACAGCTGATAAGGGCAACCAATATAGGGGGTACAAGCTAGGTGCTTTCAAAATTTATAGCTTTTCTACCACTTGAACCAAAAAATGTTGGGGTGTATCATACTCACAAAGTACCAGAAATGCAAATTTCTACTAATTATCCATGACAGCTCCTAGTCTAACTGCTGAGAAGTGGGAGAGCATTCAAGTTAAGAGAGTGTACAACAAGCCAAGTTATACCATGCTGGCCATGCCTCCCTTATACCACGAGGACATCACCAGCACCTTCTGCATGGAGCACTCTGAGGAGTAAAGGAGTGAATATGCATCCAGCTGCCAGCATAGTATCTGGCACGTGGAACTGCTATGTGGGCATTAGTTACTATTACCGAGAGCACTTCAGTTCCCAGGTGCTTTTTTTTTTTTGCTTTTCGAGACACGGTTTCTCTGTGTAGTTTTGGTGCCTGTCCTGGATCTCGCTCTGTAGACCAGACTGGCCTCAAACTCACAGAGATCCACCTGGCTCTGTCTCCTGAGTGCTGGGATTAAAGGCACATGCCACCACCGCCCTGCTAGTTCCCAGATGCTCTTACATATGGCCTACTCTCTATGAGCCAGGTACAGCAGGTAGAAACAAAGCTCAGAGAAGAGTGTGCCAAAGGTGACACTACCAACAAAGGCCAGAAACAGATCAAATTCCCTCTTTCCCTACATTGCCACCTCAAGGGCCTAGAGGATACAGAACAGGCCCTACCTTCATGGGACATGTCTTCTTATCAGGACTTCGCTGGGCTGCCACCTCAAAGCAGTATGCTACCCGCTTCTCAGGGGGCCAGTGGGTGGGTGCCAGCTTTTCCATGAAGTCCTCCAGGCTAACAACACGATGGTAGGCTTGGAGGGGCTCCAGCTTGAAGTACTTCTGATAGGACACATGGAGCTAAAGGAGAAAATGGAGGAGTACAGATCTCCATAGTACTGGCATTGCTAAAACTATAAACTCTAAGACCCAGACTACGTGAGATGAGACCTGTGGTGGGCTTCAGATCAAGCTCAGTGGTAGAGTGCCTGCCTAGCATGCATGAGGCATTAGGCTTCATCCCCATTACAACAGCCACAAGACACCAAAGTTAGGACAAAGACAAACTGAGAGAAGCTATCTTCCAGCTCAAGAACAAACAGCAACATCTCTGGTGTTCAAAATGCCTGATGATCTACAAGGAAAGAGGCAAGTGATATAGTGAATATCACACAGCAAAGGAAACCCAAATAGCCCATACATACAAAAGACGTGTGGCCTCCCCAGTAGCTTTGAAAAGGTAGGCTGCAGCTAAGGGCTTTCCTTCTTTCATAAGAGCAGAATTTTAAAGTAAACTTTCATCATTGAAACAAATGTACTAAACTGAGCTCTATGGCCCACATGGCTGCTGGTAGAAGTGCCTGCTTTGGGACAACTACGTGGGGTCCGTACCACGTGCTCCTTCTATAAAAGAATTTACCCTGGAGAGGCTCTGATACTTTCTACAGGAAACGTGGATGGCAACACTCAGTGATTCAATGGAAGCACAGGAATGAAGTAGGAGTCAAATCAGAAAGGCCAGGAGGGTAGTTGCTTCCAGGGCCGAGACCAGGGTTAGCACACTTCTCACTGAATTTACCTGCAATTCATGCTTTCTTTTCCTAACAGAAAAGCCAGGCATGCATGTAATCAGAAAAGCATGCATGGTGGTGCATGAATGTCATCTGACCACTTGGAGATGGTGGCGAAAGAGCAGGAGTTTGAGGCCAACCTGGGCTTTATAAACTTCTGTCTCAGAAAATAAAAATAAGAAAGGAAAATAAAAATAGAAATGATGAAGCAAGAAGGAGAGGAATATGCTCATGAGGACTACTTCTAATCAAGTGGGTTCATGGATGACGGTTATATTCATCATCATAATTTTTTAGATTTTTTTTCAAAAAAATAGTGAGTCAGTTGTGGTGTATACCTGTAATCCTGGCACTTTGGAGGTAAGAGGCAGGAATTCAAAGTCATTCACACCTATATAGTATATTTGAGGTCAGCCTGGGCTACATGAGACTGTCTCAAAAAAAAAAAAAAAAAAAAAAAAAGCCAGGCAGTGGTGGCGCACACCTTTAATCCCAGCACTCGGGAGGCAGAGCCAGGTGGATCTCTGTGAGTTTGAGGCCAGCCTGGACTACCAAGTGAGTTGAAGGAAAGGCACAAAGCTACACAGAGAAACCCTGTCTTGAAAAAGCCAAAAAAAAAAACCCAAAAACAAAAACAAAAACAAAAAACCCAAACAGAAGAAAAAGAAATTTAAATTTAATTTAAATATATTCTTAGAACACCATGGAACAAAATTTGGATTCCATTCTACATGTCAAGGTTTCTCAAGCATATCCCAATAGTTCAGCTGCAGTAAAAATGTTCCAGAGCTGCAAGTGTGGTAGTGCATGCCTTTAATCCAGCACTCAGGAGGCAGAGACAGGTGTTTCTGTGAGTTCGAGGCCAGCCTGGGCTACACACTGAGTTCCAGGACAGCTGGGTTACACCGTGAAATTCTGTCTCAAAAAATCAATCAATCAATCAATCAATCAATCGGGTTCCAGAGCTGAAGAGATCTAGGAAACTCTGCTTTAAACTGGCTTCTTTACTGCAGCAGGACTTCTCAGGGCCTTTGCTATGCTACTGTATATTCTCAATCTAAAAGCTTAGGAGAATGGGAATTGAAACTAGCATTTCTGAAACTAGACAGGAATTTTTTAAGAGACAGGATCTCACTACATATCCCTAGCTAGCCTGGTATTTGTATGTAGTTCCGACTGGCCTTGAATTTACAATCTTCCTGCCTCAGCCTCCAAGTGCTAGACTTAAAGGCCTTCATCACAGCTGCCAAGGTTTGCCTTTTTTGGAAGAACTGATCTGCTGACAGAGAAGAAAATACACTGACTACATAAGATCAGAAGAGGGAGGGGAATTACGAAACTACTATAATGATCCTTGTGTTTGTTCAATAATGCGTTATTTATTCACTTAGTTGTATTTTAAAAATTTTTGGAGACATCTCCATGTAGCCCAGGCTGGACTTAAGCTCAAAGCAATCTTTCTACTTCAGCTTCCCAAGAGCCAGAATTTTAGGCATGAACCAGTGTATTAAGCATGCAGTTAATATGTACCTCCTATACGTCTAAGTGAGAAACGAAGTGGTCTAGATAGCAAAGAAGATGCAGCTGAGGCTTTGAGGGCTGAGTGTGTATTCAGGAGCGGCATTCAGGATGAAATCTAGAGTCCTAGCTTGGTGCCCGGGGGAATGGAGGTGGTGTATGCTGAGGCTGGAATTGCAGATGGTGACACAGGTTTGTGGGTAAGGATAGCAAGTTCAGTTCCAGCTTTCAGAATCTGAGATTTCTGTGACAACTAAGCAGACTGGAGTGTCTAAAAGTAAGAAACACAAGCCTGTGGTCAGAGTAGAACCTGTACCGGAGGTGTACTGGAGATATAAGGAGAATAGTTAATGCCAAGCCAGTCGATAGGAACCTATAACAAAGCAAGGTAATGGTAACAGCAGCAGTTACTACTCACTGAGTGCTGACTTAGTGCCAGGTGCTGTACTCGGTCTTTTATAAGGATCTGCTCATCTGACTCATTTGAGCCACAGAGCTAACACCAAGCAGAGGGAGGATATGCACCAGCAGAACTGTGGGTGAAGAGAGGGATCTCCGACTGAGGTACAAAAAAATAGTTCTTCGCTGAGGCCAGGACTGCAGAAGGAATAAGCAATGTCCTGGAAGCCAGGGGAGGAGGGGGAATTCAGGAAAAAGAGGCTCATAGGATAAGGAGCCATTGGGTGGTCAGGTAAGACACAGCTTGAGAAATGAACCTTGATTTGGCAATTCTGAGGTCACTGGTGACCTCAGTGAGAATAGTCACTTTAGGAACTGGAAGCTCATTTGAGACAGGTTGAGAAACCCATAGAAGGCAAAGAAGTGGAGACTCAGTATGACAATTGGCTGAGAAGGCTAGGATGCAACAAGCCAGCAAGACAGACAGATGAGCAATACTTAAATGTATCAGCAAAGCCTAACAAGTCAGATCTGAGGATCCCAAAAGCTGAGGAACTTCCTGTGTCCTAGTTCTGTATACTGAGGAGCCCAGCTGATTCTAAGAGGAAGGCATGAGGCAGGGTCTAGGCACTTACTATGAGTAACTCATTCAGTCCTCATCATGAGAGGTAGCTAGTCATCACAGGTTACTGTAAAGATGAGGAAATTGAGGCACAGAAAAGTTAAGTATCTTTCTGTGTATAGTGAGGCTATACAATTAGGAAATGACTAAGTTAAGTTGCAGTCTGGGTTTTAGCTTCTGTTAATAAGCTGTTCAAGGATAGGTGTGCAGCTTGGTGGTAGAACATTTCCCTAAGACCTGGGTCTAATCCATAGCACTGCAGGGAATGGGGAAGCCTTTCCAAAAAGAGGTATGCCTGCAAAGGAGAAAATAAAATATATGCAGAGAAAAAGCATTGTAATTAAATATGGTGTTTTGTTCATGCTAAGTATAATTTTGTTAACTACTTAAACTTTCAAAGTCAATTCATTAAATATTAAGTTCCTACATCCAGGTCTCTGGCAGCACAGTGAATAAAACGAAACAGAGGGCCATTGGAAGACACAAAGAATAAGCTAAGTATCAGAGGACGACGAGAACATCACGCCCAGGGAGCCCCTCAATGGGATGAGTGGCAGCACTGGAGCCAGACTGCCTAGGCTGGTAGCCTTGGACATACTACTAAGCCATGCCTCAGTCTCTCTTTTAAAACTGTAAGAGCACTTATCACCTATTACTGACCAATCGGATGGACTTAAGGTAGGGTAATCAGGACTGGAAATGGAGGCTTTCGGTTTAAGACACAGTCTCCAGAAGTAGGCAGCCTTGGGATTGAATTCAAGTATTACCTAGAAGCTGTGCAATCTCAGGCAAGTTACCTCACTCCTCTAAACCTGGGTTTCCTCGAGGATGAGCTGTGGAAAGAATGAGCTAATCCTCCTGCAGTGTTCAGACAGTGCCAGCACATGGCAGGTGCTGGGTGAGAGAGTTGCCATTTCAAGGAAGACAATTCTAGGTAGAGAACAAGACAAGCCCAGAGAGGAAGAAAAACCCAGAGGCCTTGGAGTCAAGCAAATCAGCCAGCACGGGGAAGGGTGGACAGGGGCCGAAGTCAGCACAAGTACTTACGTTGGTGAAAGGAGGCTTGTGATGCTGGTACTCAATCCAGGGAGGTACAGCCAAGGTGCGGTTCAGGAGCTTTGCAAATGCCAGGGAGCCCAAGAAGTGATCGGCCTGGTTCCCAAAGCGCCCTAGAAATGGTACATTGTGGGTAGAGTGGCCTGGGGTACTAAAGGCACGGTGTGTGAAGGGCTCAGAAAAGATGTGCCTCCAAGAAGTGTGTGTGTGGGGCCCCCGAGCAAGTCACCAAAGTGAGCTAGTAACACTGGCACCTAAGAGAAAGTCTAGACTTCCAGGTTTGACATTCCTTAGCCACCCCAGATTCCATGCTATTTCTCTAACATGCTCTATAATCCCTATTCTACTTGTTTTCTTTGCCAGGAGTGTCCTTTGACCTGTTTCCACTTAATTACACGTGAAGGGGGGGGGGGTGACCCTGATACCTCATTTGCTAAGACACTTTCGTCAACTCCTATCCAGTTCTCTTGCTCTCAGCATGGATTTGAGTTACTTTTTTTTCTTTTTGAGAGAGGGTCTGTGTAGTCCTGGCTGGTCTGGAACTTGTTCTATAGACCAGGCTGTCCTTGAACTTGTGACAATCTTCCTGCCTCTACCTCCTGGGTGCTAGGATTATAGCTGTGTAATCAGATTACGTATTTATTTATGTGCTGGGGATTTAACCTAGGGTGTGGAACATGCTGGGTATTTTACCACTGAGCTATACCCACAACTTGGGTTATTTACTTTTTACTTTTGTCATTTCCCCTCAAATGTCTTTTTTCACTTTCTGGCTTTTTGCACTGGCTGTTTATTCAGCCTGTGAATGTCTCACACACAAGGCCTTTTTTTGGTTGTTTGGTGTTTTTGCCAGGTTCTCACTATGTAGTCCTGGCTGCTCTAGAGCGCTCTATGTAGATCAGGCTGGCCTTAAACTCACAGAAATCTACCCGTCTCTAGCTTCCAATGTTGAGATTCAAGTTGTATGCAACCACACTTAGCTATCATCAATATGGCATCCATTCACTCATTCCAAAAATGTTCCAGATGCAACAATATAAAATGTTAGATGAGCCGGGTGATGGTGGCCTTTAATCCCAGCACTCGGGAGGCAGAGCCAAGTGGATCTTTGTGAGTTCGAGGCCAGCCTGGTCTGCAGATCGAGATCCAGGAAAGGCACCAAAGCTACACAGAGAAACCCTGTCTCGAAAAAACCAAAAAAAAAAAAAAAGTTAGATATTGTTACAATATAAAATCAAGCAAGGTTAAGATCTCTGCCCTCCAGGCACTCATACCTAATTCAGGTTAGGAGACACTAAACATGAAAACAAATTCATTTCGATAGATTTTGATAGTTGCAAGGAAGAAAATGAAAATGTCTGGTGATGGGGAGACTAAGGAAATTACTTGAGTAGAGGTCAATGGAGTCCTCTTTGGTGACAAGTATGCTAAAACTTCAAGTATGAGAAGGGGGTGTGGGAGTGGGGTGCAAAAATTAGAGGAAGGTGTTCCAGGAAGGAGGAGTAACTCATAGACCTGTGTGTGTGTGTGTGTGTGTGTGTGTGTGTGTGTGGAACAGAAGAAAGCAAGTTAGTGTGGCTATAGCTGGAGGGCCAAGGAGAAGGGGTGTGGAGAAGACCAGAGTGGAAGCCAAATCATGCAAGATGACGGCCATGGTCAGGTATGCAAGCCACTGAAGGGTTGTCAGAAGAATTGAATTTTACAGTGATGATCCACTATTCCATTTAAATTGCATCCCTAGACTGGTTCTTAAGAGTCCTTGTTATCTTTTGTTACTTCAGTTTTCATCATCTTGTACCAAATTATTCATGTACTTAAAAAAAAAAAAAGACACTTTGTTTTATTGTCTGTCTTCCTAAAATGAAAGATCTACAAGGGTATGTATGAGGTTTATCTGTCTCATTCACCACCGGCACAGAAGGCAGCGTCTGGGACAAAAAGAAAAAAAAAAAGGTGGCACATAAATATTTGCTAAATGAAATGTAAGCTGCCACGAGACAGCGCAGGCAAGTCTTGCCCTACAAACTCCATTTACTGGTCTCGGAGTCGGATTAGACCTCGAGTGAGTCATTTAGCTTTCTCCCGTCCGACGAATGGCAAGTTGAACACCGGTGGCCCCTCTGTACCCATGCAACTACGGCAGCGAAGAGCATGCCCTGCCCCGCTGCGGAGGTCTCTCCTGGACCTGACGAGGCGTCAGTAGGCGCCTCGCAAAAGTGGCTCCGCCTCCCGGGCCTCAGTTTCTCCATTAGAGCAGGGGGCTCGGGAGGCCTTACCCATGCAGGGACAGTAGAGCAGGTAACCGGCCAGGTCCCAGGAGCCCGCCGCCTGCCCCCGGAGCGGCAGCGGCAGCGGCAGCAGCAGCAGCAGCAGGAGAGACGCCCGCAGCAGCAGGTGTGGCGGTGCCCACGCGGCGGCGCCCATGTCGGCGGCGGAGCCCCAGAGCGTCGCGGCTGGGAGGCGGGGAGGGGGAAATGCAGAGGCGCGAGTGGCCGCCCCGCTCCCGACGCTCCCCGCGCGCCGCCCGCGCGCCGGCTGGGCCGCTCTAGCCCGCGGGCGGGCGGGACCATAGAGAGCCCGCGGCACCGCCCCCTCCACGACCCGAGCGCCCGCTCGCGCGGCTCCCACAATGCACCGCACAATGGCCCGACCGCCGCCACTACCGGGGCCTGAGCGGGCCTGGCGGAGCCCGAGCGCGGCCCGGCCCCCAGCGCGGGGTCCCGAGCGCAGTGAGTGCCGGCGAGGGTCCTGGGGGATGGTGGGGAGCGGGGCGGGAGGCCGTCGCGCTGTGCCTACACGCCCGGCACTCGGAGCGGCGGCGCCCCTCACCACGGGCCGCCCAGCGCGGTCGCCCACACCCCTGACTGGGGGCCCCCTCTGCGCCAGCCGGGCCCCGGATAGGCCCTGTGGTGACGAAAACGCTCCCCGGACCTCAGACTTGTGCCCGGGGGACCGGAAGAAGCCCTTAGGCTCACTCCATTCCTAGACTTGGAGACTCAGCCCCGAGGGTCCCCCACTGTCGACCCCCCCGCCCCCGACTCCCTGGAGACCCAGATAACACGCTGCTGCCCTTCCTTGGGATCGCGGTCTGGGGGGCATAGATAAGCTGCACCTGCTCCCTCCCTCGGACACGCCTACCCCGACCCACATAACCCCCTTTCCTGCTCCAAATAGTCCTCTCTTCGCTCTTTCGTTTTCCAGACTTTCATAAACTTACTTTGAGGCTTCTCTCCAATACCTCGGTCTGAGTGAAGAACCCCAAATAAGGTCCTACCTGTAGTTGCCTCCCCGGTGACCATATTGAGTAAACTTCAGACATTTTTCCATCGCGAGGGTCTCATTTCTAGACTTTCTTGAAACTCACTCGTGTCTTCAGCACCCCCCCCCCAGCCTCTTCCGACCTTTAGAACCTCCCTACCTACCTCTTTCTCGCGGTGGTCTCTTGGAGACCCAAATAGTGTGTTCATGATTCTTTACCGTGCATGCTTGCTCTTCCCATCTCAGACCCTATCTAGACTTCTTTCTGAATTCTCGTCTTTTCTCCCCATTCTCCATTCCCACCTTCCGATCGTAGGGGGAATTTAACATTTCACACCACAAAATGGGGTGATCTAGCGGCTGGCCTGAGGGCCGGACTGTTTTCCTACAACTCCAGCTCCATGCTGTGGACTACCTTGGGACAGAAGGGGAAGGGGTCCTGGCTGCTGCGGCGGCGAGTTGGTGCTTTCACCTGCAAGCATACCCTGACTCCTGACTTGTGTGTTTTTCCACCTGTCAGCCTGGAGCCTGATAAGTCTGGCCTTGGGTGTCTAACCCTCTTCTCTCAAGGAAAGGCGGCTGAGTTGGGGAGGGGGGGTAGGTGAAAATGAGGCTGGAGTGAGTTGCAGCCATTTGCTCAAGGCCTCCCCAGGGGTGGGAGGCAGCGGGAATCTGAGGAAATAGGGAATCAAAGGGACTCCAAAGAGGCCCATCTACACTGACAGAAGAACTAGCAGCCCGAGAGTAAATCCTACCCCTGTTAATCCTGTTTGATGTTTCTTGGAATGATGCAAGTCATTGAGACTCTCAGGCCTCCCTGTAATTTAATTCTCCCACCATTCCGGAGTGGTGTGTGTGCGCTGGCCTTGGGAAGTGGGCAGCTATTCCCATCCCTCCTTCCCTTCTTGTGTTTTCCAGCCGACCAGTGTGCCTTTGGATTTGTTTCTGTTGCCCAGGTCAAGGCCTGTTTTGTTTTCCCTATTTATATATGTTTTCCCTAACGCTATTTATAATTTCCCAGTTGCTATTTTAAGTTCTTTTGAGGGAAGATTCCACCTCCAAGAACCTTTCTGGGTGTGTTTCCTCCTAGGCAGGTGTTGAATTGAGTTCTTCAGATCCCCAAGTAGCTCTTGGGCAGGAGGGATAAAAGCTATTTTAGGGTAGTCACTGAAGTGGAGCTGTTAATCCTCTGTGGGTCTCTTTAGTTAAGAACACTCAGAGATTAACCCTTTCCTTGCTGTAGAGACTGCTGGCTAGCTCAACATTATTTGATGGGGAGAGTTGGGAAAACAGGACTGTGGCAGCCGAAGGTGGGAACACGAAATTCAGTACAAAGACCAAGATAATAGCTTTCTTTTGCTGGGCACTTTGAGCAGGCCAAACCCAGTGCTGAGCTTTTTGCATACCTGACTAAAATAATCCTTATAGCCAGACTGTGAGGTAAGTATTTTTAGCTTTACAGATGAGGAAACAGGCTAATAATGGAGAAAGAACGCAGTTTCTATAGAGATGATGTAACACCATAAAAACTATAGTTTCATCAGAGGACAGCCTACATCACAGCACTACAGAAGACAGACCGGAGCTTCCAAAGGCCATACAGAGTATTGAGCAAGCATTCTTACTTTGGGTATGGAGCTTTAATAATAGAAGAGGGTGTAATAAAGTGGCCATCCAGGCAAGAGAAAACTCTGGCCCAGATGTGCTGGAGGAAAGTAAAGCTTTGGCTTGTGCTGAGGCTTAACAGTGAGGGAAAAGAGGAAGGCTGAGTTCTGAGATGTTGGGAAGGGAAGGAAACTGACTTTGAGGCATGAGAAATAACACTAAGAGGGAGAGAGAGAAGTTATACTTGGCACTGCTGAAGAGTGGCAGCAGCGATACTGCCCTCATGGGCTTCGTGTGTTCATGTTTCATGTCACTCTCAACAGTACCATTTCACTTCATCCTCTAGAAAATATTTACAGGTCTAGAGAATGAATCTCTTTCAGAAATTGAGGAGAGTGAGGTTCAGAGAAGTGAAGTAACCTGCCTATGGTTTCACAGCCAGTGAGTGGTGGCTCTTCTGATAGCAAGTCCAAGGTTCTTTCCATGCTGCCTCCCCCTTCAGATCAGATGCCAGAAGAGTCTTGGGCTGAAAATACACTTATACCAGTAACTGGGAGGGATTGTGTTTGTTTTATGGAAACAGGTTCTGTCAGCTTCTCCATAGCTACGGTTAGACTATGGGACTAGAAGAACAGCTTTGAAAGAGAAGCAAAATTCTTTCACAGTTTTGACAGGAAGTCTGAAGGAATAGGTCTGATTGTATGAATCAAACCCAGGAATTTTTCTGGATCAGAGGAGTATGCAGACAAAGGACACAGAGAACGTGAGACTAGATCGCCAAAGATTCCTAGGTAACACCAGCAACTGTGGCTATGGTGGCCACTGATTGTAGGTAAGGATCTTGCTGTGCTTTTTCAGAGGCCTAGGTGAGTAGGATCAAGGTGTTGGCTCTTCTAAAGCCATAACCTCATGAATGCTGATCAAGTGGAGCACATGGTTCCCTCCTTCCTCCTTTGGTTCTATCTGGGCATCCTCGTGAGCTCTTCTTCGCCACTGGCAGCCTATTTCCTAGAAGCCCATTACTCACTCTTTCAGTAGCTAAACTGCTGTGTCTTGTTTGTGCATGTTCAACAGAACAGATGAGGTGGACGTGTGGGAGGTGGGGATGTACCATTTTCTTTCTGAGTTTGTGCGGAATTTCCAGAGCTAGGCTCCCCTCACATCAGCCAGAGTGATGTGACTTGCTTTCCTCTAGCTGCCATTCCCAACTTCCAAAGGCTAAGATGCATGATTTAGATAGGAAGTGGGAGCAGAATTTGACTTTGAAGGTATGGGGAATTCTCTCTAAACTAGATATGCATACTTGGAGCTCACTCCTTTTAGTTCCAGGGTACATAGTAATCGCTGGTATTATAAACAGGTAATTCCACCTTGTGCAGAAGGGAGGGAATTTGAACAATGAAAGCCAGCCGTTGGAGGAGGTGTTTGAGGTGTATAGAGAGCAGGCAGATATGCCAGAGATGTGCCAGGATAACTCAAGTGAGTCTAGTTTTCAGTAATTTCTTGCCTTTCCCAGTACATGATTAGTACAAAATATTGCCACTTTTGTGCTGATGATTCTAGGCAAATCCCCACTGGTGATGGAGAAATGTTTGTCATATTACATTGCAATGTTTCTTCAACAAAAGGAATGGTTCCTGAACAGGATGTAGCTCATGTTATGATGAGCAAAGCTCTCTGGGGCATGAACCCGCTGATACTATCATCTCGTTCATGGCCAGTCTGTTGGATGAATGGTCACTGTAAGCAGCAGGTGCTAATTAGCTGAGCAAGCATTCCATGGTCCACAGCTAGTTTATGCAGTTGAAGCTCTCCCCAGAGTCTTGTAGCCAATCCCCAGATACACCATCATTGCTCTCTACATGGAAAATCCTCATGACTGAATTTTGGGATTGTCTCTTGAGTTGGTGTCAGGAAGGGGTCGTGTTACTGTTGCTCTGTCTTCCTCTCCTTACTATACCACTTTCACCAACAAGGGGAAGGATCAGATTTCAGGTTTTGGCTCTTTTCTGTGGAGGGTGGAGAACCCAGTTTAAACTAGAACTTATGGGTATAAGTTAAGCCCCTGAGAATCAACTTGAGTTTAATGAGTAATTTACTCATCTAAAAGGAAATTGAGGTTCCTTCTCTAGATGTTAGGTATATGGAAATGAAAGAGATACAGAAGGATCCCTCAGAGGATCATCAGGTGGAGAAGACTTACATTCGAATCAAGAATGTTATCTGTCCTAGTAGAGAATTGCATGTGTGTCCTCTGAGTCTGTAGGATGAACCACTCAGCACTTTGGGTTTTTGTGGATTAAAAGAAAACAAAAAGCCATGGAGAACAAAAGATCCAGAAAGGTGGTGGAGGTCAGGATGGGACTGGCACTAGTTTAGGGAAAATTCTTGGAGGCTACTGTTGCTTCTCCAGAAGGAACCTCCTGACGTCAGTGCTCTGCTAAGAAATGCATGTGCACAGGGCCTTGCTCTTGGGTCTGAATTTCCTATGGAAAGGTTCTAACTCTGTTGCCTTTTAGATCTTTTATTGTTCCTTAGCACCTCTGGTGAGGGGAATAACAGCAGATGGAGGGAAGTAGGGTGAGGAGGAGGAGGAGGAAAGCTGTCTAACCTTTGAGGGAGGGATGTAAAAACGAAGAGAAAGTTTAGTGCTTTGAGCTTTGGTTCCTCAGATTACCTTGTTTCTTATAGTCTAGAGTTACTAGTAATAACCCTGATGAGCACTGGTAAGCACCAAGTACCAGTGGAAGCTTTGTACATATGGCTGCATTGACCTCTAAAACATGATTTTGGAGGTTGTGTCTGTTTTGTAAATAAGGAAGCAGGTCAGGGAAGCAAGTGCTTGTTTGAAAGTCACACCACTAGTGAGTGGGAGGAGAAGGCTGGGAGTAGGCTTGGGAGCTGTCTGCAGAGCCTGTGTGCTCTTGGTATGGGGCTTCCTAACACCAGGTGCTCTGTTTCAGGTGAAGAGACTGTTTTCTGAAGGCTGCGTTGGAGGCTGTGACCGAGCAAAGAGCCTATGTGAACTGATGGGGAGGCTTTCTGAATAACATGGCCCTCTGCCATTAGCCTTGCCATGACCACATTTTTCACCAGCGTCCCTCCCTGGATTCAAGATGCAAAGCAGGAGGAGGAAGTGGGCTGGAAACTAGTTCCCAGGCCTCGGGGCCGGGAGGCAGAGAGTCAAGTGAAGTGCCAATGTGAAATCTCGGGGACACCTTTCTCAAATGGGGAGAAGCTAAGGCCTCATAGCCTTCCCCATCCGGAGCAGAGACCGTATAGCTGCCCTCAGCTGCACTGTGGCAAGGCTTTTGCCTCCAAGTACAAGCTGTATAGGTAGGTGACACTCCCATACCTCTTTTAGCCCCCAGCTTCCCAGAGGTCAGAACCAGAGACTCAGCTGAGTGTGGGTCTTTATTGGTAGCAAAAGAGTAAAAGACGAAGTTGTCCTGTAAGTGTACTCTGAACTCTAACCATTTGAAGTCACTACTAAGTAATGGTAGTGTTTAGCTGGGCATGGAGGCGCATGCCTGTAATTCTGGCACTTGCAAGGCTGAAGCAGAAGAATCACACCAGTTCAAAGCCAGCTTGGGCTACAGAGTGAGACTGTTTGAAAACAAACCACTTAGGGCCCATTGAGCTAGCTCAGTGGGTTGGAGTGCTTGCTGCCAAGCCTAACAATCTGAGTTCAGTCCCTGGGACCCACATGGTGGAAGGAGAGAACTGACTTCTGCAAGTTGTCTCTGGCCCCTAAACTCATACATGTACACACAAAATAAATGTAATAAAATTTTGTTTAAGCTGGGCAGTGGTGGCGAATGCCTTTAATCCCAGCATTCAGGAGGCAGAGGTAGGTGGGTCTCTTGAGTTTGAGGCCAGCCTGGTCTACAGAGTTAGTTCCAGGACAGCCAAGGATACACAAAGGAACCCTGTCTCGAAACCCCCCACCCCCCAAAAAAATTTCAACAGCAAACAAAATTAGTGTTTGTCTGTGTTGAAACAGGAGTTCCTTTTGTAGCCCAGGTTAGCCTGGAATTCAGAAAATTCCTTCCTCATCAAAAATGGTGGTATTTTTATTGAGACAGTAGAATCTGAGGAGTATAGTGTAAGGCAGCTATGAACAAATTAGACTTAACATTTTTTTCAGTACTTTCTCCATTCCTGTCAGGTAAATTATCAGAATCTTAGCCAGAAGTTAGAAATTGGTCTTAGAAGTTCAGAAGGACAAGGAGATCCTCTGGTCTAATCTGTCCATTCTACAACTGGGGCTCTTGTGACTTCGCCAGGGTCAGAGTGTTGTTGGTCCTGCAGTTCTGCTGCTTCTGACTCAGCCTGCTAATCAGATGGTTGTTTCTCTTTCTGTAGAGTCCCTGCTGCTCAGTGGGTCAGCTCCTTTCCTGAAATTTGTAAGCCCAAGAACCCTTACTTAAAGTGAAAGAGAATGTGAAAGCCCTTGTTAGGGCAGATGAGAGCAGCTCTGTTAGGGAAAGGATCTGAGGAGAACCACCTGTATTTACTTGATCCCCTGCCTTGCCAGGAAAGGAACCGTGAACTTGTCCTGATGAAATGAGGTAGACTGACCTGGTGCATCTAGCCATTCATCTGTCTGTTATTTGTGAATCTCCTGCTATGCACTACAAACAGTGCTCATTGGGAGGGGCAGGATAGTGAGTAAGAAGGCTGGAGGGGCTAGCTGTCTATTTGTTGTTTACACAGTGAAAACTTTTGAGTATCCTTTCTCAATAGTGAAGACAGACAACAAACCCATAAATACAGTGAGATGACCACAGAAAGCCCTAGTTCCTCATCTGGAAAGCAGTTGGTAGGAAGGAACCAAGATAGGTATCAGGGGTTGTGTGGAATGTGTTGATTCTTAGAGGACCCTAGTCAGGGACATCCTCTTGGACTCTTTTGTGGTGGTCTGAGTACCAGTGGGAGGCTGATAGAAAAATCCTAGTCCACGAGGTAAGAGCCCTGACATATGATCTTTGGTGAGTTTCTGGACTTCTTTAGGCTTTAGTTTTCTACCTGCGAAATGAAGGAAACAGACTGAGTCCTTCAGCACTGCCTCTAATGTGCCATCCTGTCAGCATGCCAGGAGGTTGATAATAACCCCATAAATATGAATGCACACACATAACACAAGGTGATTCTCTATATAGAAAAGGTCATGGCGCCAGGCAGTACACCTTTAATCCCAGCACTCGGGAGGCAGAGCCAGGCGGATCTCTGTGAGTTCGAGGCCAGCCTGGTCTACAGAGATCCAGGACAGGCACCAAAACTACACAGAGAACCCCTGTCTCGGGGAAAAAAAAAAAAAAAAAAAAAAAAGAAAGAATAGGTCATGGGGTACTAGACACAGCTATGATGTGTTATCTCAAGAGGGTTAGTGTTTAAATACAGCCTCTGCCATTGACTGATGGGTGGGGCTACCTGGTGCTTCCTGTCCTTAACTGGAAAATGTTAATGACAGCTCACCCACAGTTTGGCAAATGGTAGGCCTTAAAGTCTTGGTAAGTTGATTCTGAAGGTATATGAAGCTATAGGTCCAGTTCCTGGTCTCTGGGCTGTTTTCCAATCAGACAGGAGACATGTGAACTAAGGGACAATGAGGAACTAAGCAGTTGAAATGATACAAAAGGGTCTGTAGTGAAAATGAATTGCTCTCATACTCATCACAGCTATTTCTCTCCCAAAGGCAGCTGGTGAGATTCATTTCTTAGGAATCCTCGAGACATTCAAATGTGTATTCTTTTGGTTTTCAAAGGGGGTTGTATTAATGTGCACTGTTGAACTTCCTTTTTTGACTTGTCTTTGTGTATCTTGGGAACTTGTTACAGATCAGGAAGTTTACATACATTTCATCTTTCATTTTTCCCTTTATTGTAACATTTAAAAGAATTAAATGTAAACTTTTGAAGAGGAAATCATTCACATGACTGAGAATTCAGGAGGTATTAAAAGGCTTACAATGAAAGTTCTCCATCAGGTCCATTTATAAACTCTGATTTTTGCCCCCCCCCCCCCCCCCCCCCCCCCCCCGTGCCCCAGTGATGTCTGGTTCTTATTGCAAGCATATACAAGCAATACATTATTTTTTATGTCGCAAATATCATTCTTTGTGTACTATTGCTTTTTCCTCTTTTTTTTTTTTTTTTTTAATTTCTTTCAAGACAGAATTTCTCTCTGTATACCCTTGACTGCCCTGTACTTGCTCTGTAGAACAGGCTGACCTCAAACTCAGAGATCTGCCTGCCTCTTCTTCCCAAATGTTCAGATTAAAGGCATGCACCACTGCCCCCCACCTTTTTCCTCTTAATGTCTCTAAGAAGCTTATTCCTTGAAGGTACATATAAAGCTCACCTTTTAAATACCAGAGTTATATTACAGACTTAGCAATTGTATAACCAGTTCCCTATTAGTAAATTCAGATTGTTCTTGATTTTTTGCTACTAAAACCAGTGCTGCCAAGAATGGCAATACATACATGATTTTGTAGGGATATTGGTAGAATATAGTCAATATGGTATTCTGTTGCATTGCTTTATTGAAATTTTTATATGTAGTTTCCTGTTCGTAGACATCTGGTTGTCTAGTTAGCCCTTTTGAACTTCCCTCTTTCAGCTTTCTACCCATCTTCCATCCCTACCCACAGGCACATGGCCACCCACTCGGCCCAGAAACCCCACCAGTGCATGTACTGTGACAAGATGTTTCACCGAAAGGACCATCTGCGGAACCACTTGCAGACCCACGACCCCAACAAGGAGGCCCTCCACTGCTCTGAGTGCGGTAAGAATTACAATACAAAGCTGGGTTACCGCCGCCACCTGGCCATGCATGCTGCCAGCAGTGGTGATCTCAGCTGCAAGGTATGCCTGCAGACCTTTGAGAGTACCCAGGCCCTATTGGAGCACCTGAAGGCTCACTCACGCCGGGTAGCAGGAGGTGCCAAGGAGAAGAAGCACCCCTGTGATCACTGTGACCGGCGGTTCTATACTCGGAAGGATGTTCGACGGCACCTAGTGGTGCACACTGGTCGTAAAGACTTCCTGTGCCAGTACTGTGCCCAGAGGTTTGGCCGTAAGGATCACCTGACACGGCATGTCAAGAAGAGCCACTCACAGGAGCTGCTCAAGATCAAGACAGAGCCAGTGGATATGTTAGGCTTACTTAGCTGTAGCTCCACAGTCAGTGTAAAGGAAGAGCTGAGCCCTGTGCTCTGCATGGCCTCTCGGGACGTGATGGGGGCCAAGGCCTTCCCTGGCATGTTGCCCATGGGCATGTATGGTGCCCACATCCCTACCATGCCCAGTGCGGGCGTGCCACACTCCCTGGTGCACAACACGCTGCCCATGGGTATGAGTTACCCTCTGGAATCTTCTCCTCTCTCCTCCTCAGCTCAGCTCCCTCCAAAATACCAGCTTGGATCTACCTCATACTTGCCTGATAAACTGCCCAAAGTGGAGGTGGATAGTTTTCTGACAGAGCTTCCTGGAAGTCTGTCTCTCTCATCAGCTGAACCCCAGCCCGCCTCACCTCAGCCGGCGGCAGCTGCAGCCCTCCTAGATGAAGCCCTGCTCACCAAGAGTCCCGCCAACCTCTCTGAGGCCCTCTGCGCTGCTAATATGGACTTCTCTCATTTACTGGGCTTTCTTCCACTCAACCTACCCCCATGTAACCCACCAGGGGCCACAGGAGGCTTGGTCATGGGCTACTCCCAAGCTGAGGCACAGCCTCTGCTCACCACTCTGCAAGCTCAGCCTCAAGATTCCCCTGGAGCTGGGGGACCCCTGAACTTTGGGCCTCTGCACTCCTTGCCTCCTGTCTTCACCTCTGGCCTGAGTACCACCACCCTGCCTCGTTTCCACCAAGCATTCCAGTAGCCCCCACGGAGGTCCCCCACTCAGTCTTTTGGTTCTACAAGGGAGCCTAAGTACCCACCCTATCAACCTCCCCCATGAAGGCAGCTGAGCTTTCAGAGCTGGGTTCAAAAAGAAAATTCCAGTGTCTATATGGAGCACTTGGTTTGGGGGCTCAGGCTCCAGGATCAATCTAGAGGGATCCTTGAACCCAGCCCCGTGAACAATCTATCATAGGACTTTCAGGTATTTTTACTTTTATTTTTTGATCTGAACTGGGAGCTATTTTTAGCCCTCTGCCTCTCCAGAGTGTCAGAACCACCTTCAATCTGGAAAAGGGGAAGCCTCTTGGAGACAGAGGGTTTCACCTTGTATGACCTCAAGAGAAATAGCTTAAGAAGCCCGTCTTCTGGTCCCAGCCTGCAGACCCTCCAGCAGTTGGTTGTTGAGTCCTTGCTGTGGAAGGTCTCTTGACTATTACCTGCTTCCAGCTACCAAGCAGGAAAGAGGGCCTCTCTTCTCAGCAATCCCATCCCTACTCTACCAGCAGCTCTATTTCAGTCAGTGTTGTCCAGCAACGGTACCGTTTACACATTCTCCTCAGACACACCATTTCACCTCCCTTGCCACACTGTTAGCCTTAGAGTAATTGCAGTGAACACTGTTTACACACCGTGAATCCATTCCCACCAGTCCATTTCAGTTGCCACCAGCCTGAGCCACTAGGTACCTGGTGTTAACTGGAGCCCTGTTTACAAGGCGGAGTCGGGTCTTGCTGACTTCTCTTCACTTGAGGTCACATTTTTCCCCCGTGGGGAAATAAACTGACTTTGGACTGCTTCAGTTTCTGCCATCTTCCATGACTGCTTCTATTCCTGCCTTCCATGGCAGTGTCCACAGGAGATAGGCAAGAAGATTGGAGCAGCTTTCTCACAGGTCTGCAATTTTGTTTTTCTCCAAGTACATCATGACACCTTCGTCCTCCTGAACTGGAGAGGGGAAGAAATGAAAGGCACCAATATCTACCATTCCCCAATCCCCAGCCCCACCCTGGACATCATGAGCTGTTGTTATTTGTCTTGGAAGGAAGGGTTCTGGGCTCTGGGCTGGATAGCAGAGAAGAGGGAATTCACCCTTGGTTTGTTTCCTCCTGCTTGTCCTTCCAGGACATAGTGGAACTGTCAGAAGAGTTTCTAGAAAGTTAGGATTGGGCAGATGGTTGAGTCCTAGTCTATCAAATCATTGTTGCCTCTCATACCAAAATGTTCTTACCTACAGTGTCCCTTCTGCCTTCCCTGCTTTGCAGTCCCCAAGGACTCTGGGCACTGGGCATTGTCTCCTTTGCTCTCCGTTGAGGACCTGCCACCTGTCATGGTCCCCTCAGTTGCCCTTAGTATCTATCAATGTTTCTTGAAAGAAGTTGTTAGTTCTTCTGCTGACTTGGGGCTCCCTGCCACAGAGAGCACAGCCGAATCCCTAATCCCATTTCATCTCGGTTCTGTATGGGCTTTTCCCATGCACGGAAGGGAGGCAGCTCAGGGACCACCATTGTGGAACCTTTTGAGACACCTCTCTGATTCAGAAACACACTTCTACCTCTTTGCTGTTAACTCCTACAGATGTAGCCAGCAGCCTGGGCACTTCTGTTAGTGGTGCCTTTTGCTGGCTTCTCCACTAGGGTTTCAGGACAGACTACCTAGGAACTGCCTCAATCTCCCACCAGTTCTTCCCTGCCCCTCCCCTCTGTCTAGATTCACTCCAGTTTATCATTGGGAACTGTGCAGGTCCAAGACCTGGACTCCTGCTTCAGCCCAGGCCAGTACTCCTTGTTTGAGGTGAAAGCCTTCAGATTTAACTCCCTGGCCCTTGTTTGGAAGCAATGTGGAGTGAATAAGATGTTTTGATTTAAGCAAGGTAGCTTGGAATACCTTTTTAAAAAAAAAACAAAAAAAAAAAACTGGATATAAGTATGTCTGACAGGATTGGAATCAGACTAGGTGATTTGCTTCTAAAGATTAGTTTCAGTGAGTCCCAGGGACTAATTAAGGTTTGTTTTTAAAAGCGTCTGCCTTGGTACGCAACCATCTCCTGCATGCTATGCATGTTGTTGGGACTCGTATTACAGGAAGGGGCATGTGAGAATCCAAGTGGAACTCACTGCTGCCGTTTTCCTTGTGTTTGGTCTTCACTAGACCCAGGCCCTTCTCCCTTTGCCTGCCACCTCCCTGTTGCCTCATTTTCAGAAACCAGTAGCCTCCAGCCCGAGTATAGTGCACCGGGCTGTTTGAGGAGCCTGTCCTCCTGAGCTTGCCCCTCCCTTGGTGCGCATAGGACAGCAGAGCACCTGTTGTAAATCTTGTAACTGGGGCCTTGTTCCCACCTCCAGTCTTTTCTCCTTGCCTTTTCTCATCCATCCTCTCTGTTTCTCGACTTTTCCAGTGTCCTCACTCTAAGAAATTTTCCTGTCACTGTGAACTTTGCTGGTTATCTGCCTTCACTTGTTTGGACCACAAACCACCCTGCAGTTTCTTAAACCTTTCTCCAACCTACCACCCAAAAGAGCCTTTTTGGCCAGTTGTTAAAAGGATAAGAATAATTTACTCTGTACTCGGTGCCCAAACTCATTGAAGTACCCCTTTTGAGGCCAAGAGAGCCAGAGGGGCATCTGCCCAGGACAGGAGCCATGGCATGTGGCACAGACTAATCAGGGACCAGAAAAGAATGATGTCCCCTCTCCTTGCCACGTACTCTAGCCTGTCAGCAATGCGCTGACAGCACAGGGGACAAGCGCCCCTCAGCCTGCACAGCAGCTTGTCAGAGTTGAAACTGTCCTGGGGCCAGGAACTAGCCTGCCCAGGTGTTGGCTCAGAGGATCCTAGCACTGTCTTAAACAGGTGGGAGGCAGGGAAGGGCGCACCAGTGTCTCTCTCCCCGACTTTACATGGTGTTTTGTTAATGCAAATCTGGGGAAGCAGGTGTGATTGCTTTTGTTCGTAGATATTATCCTAAGTTGAAATTTCCCTAAACCTCCCTTAGGAACCTTTAAGTTTCCCATCCCTTTTTGGTAGCTATTTTCCCCACCCCTTCTCCACGAATTAAAAAAAAAAAAAACAAAAACAAAAAACAAAACAAAAAAAAAACCCAACAGGTTGTATTATACAGGATCAATATTTTGCTTTTTAACAAGGATATTTATGTAATAAACTTTGCCTTAGGCAGGTGTTGGCCAGAAAAGTCCAGATTTCTCTGGGACCTCACCCTGGCCTCTCCTGGAGCTCTGAACCTGCTGTGGAAGGAAGTGGCTGTGACTTTGACCACTGGAGAGTGGGGTCTGTGGTGTGGAAAGGGTGTTCACTGTGTAATCTTGGACTGTGTGGAGTTGTGCCTATCAACTTCTTCAGGTGTTGCCTGGCGTCATCTGCCAGTTCTCCCATGCGCAACTCTTCGTGTCTGGCACTAGAATTCCTGAACACTACTTCACACCCTTCTCTCACTCCCAGTTGGTGAAGCTTTGGAACCACTCTTTCTTAATGCCAGATTATTTAAAGAAAAAAATTACAAGACAAAAACCTTTTAGCACTTTGTAAACACAGTGAATAACCTCTTGGAGTATTTTTGGCTTTATATAAAACAAGGTTTTTAATTGTAAAATATAAGTGCCATTAGAAAATGCACAGGGCATATCTTTGTTAAAGTAGATTTTTCAATGTTTTACAGAATTAATTTTCAAAAAAAGTTTTTATAATGAAGTTGTTTATTAAAAACTTCTGAATGACGTGCTTTGCAGTTTCAAACCTGTTTATTGGGGAAGGGTTGGAGTGAGCCTGGGACTGTGAAGAATGGGATCTGCAGGCCTCTTTAGCATCCAAGGTGATGCTGGTGGTGGGGGGTGGGCAAACAGTGGGTCTTAACTGAGTGTCTTTGAGGTAAGTGCTTCATTGTATCAACTCACATTGGACGTGAGAGTCAAATGGGCTTTAAACACTAAAATGTTAGGTAACTGAAAATGTCAGGGAGTTCAGTCTTCACATTTGTTTCGATGCAGAGGCTCAAACATGTTCAGTCTCGGCATTCCTAATTCTCTGACCCTCTTGTGCAGCTGTGATTGTCCTCAGGCCCAACAAAGGCGAACCTTTGCAATCTCGTAGTGGGTGGTGATTCTAGATGTCATGAAGTTCTGACAGGAAGAGAACCCTTTTTAGGCTCCCCAAGGTACACACATTTGACAGCTAGGACCCAGCTTTACACCCCGTGCTCAAACACCGTGTTTAGATAGTGCTCCAGGCTGAGGTGGGCTCACCTGACACTGTTGCTTGGCCTTCTCTTAACAGATTGTCATCACCATCCCAGGCCCCATCCCTTGCACTGACATCTTCCCATCTGGGAGCCAGTGTCCAAAGCCAAACAGTTACTTGGAGTTTAGCCCAAGATGCTATGGGGCCAGGAAGAATCAATGTGCAGGTGTTTGGTACACAGAGGCAGGGGGCTGATTCTTTATTTTAGCCTCTCCCTTGACAAGTATCCACTGCCCACCCCAGTGGGTCAGGAACCCAGCTAGGACCCCAAGGGATTCAATCTAGGAGAGGTCAAGGGCAGGGGTTTCTCAACCTGTGGGTTGAACAATCCTTTCATAGGGGTTGTATATCAGATATCCTGCATATCAGCTATTTACATTATGATTCATACAGTAGCAAAATTACTAAAGGGTCACAGCATTAGAAAGGTTGAGAACCACTGGACTAGGGGGTTCAGCTGAAGGCACTGTGATGTCTTTGACAGGACGAGGCTGAAGGCTTTCTGGAGGATGTTGTAGGCAGAGATGGAGGCATTTGGTGTACTGACCTCCATAGTTTGGGAGCTGAGATCACAGGAATGCAGCCACACTTGAAGGATTGTGGAGCACAGGAGCAGTTCCACCCAGGCCCTGCACTGAGTCCCTCTTTTTTTTTTTTAAAGCAACCGGGTCCCTGTCCTAGTTTGCTTTCTGTTGCTTCGATAAAACAGCAACCAAAGACGGCTTGGGGATGAGAGGGTTTATTTCATCATATAGGTTACCAGCCATCAGTGAGGGAAGTTAGAGTAAGAATTCAAGCAGGGCAGGAACTGAGAGACCATGCACAACTTGGTCCTGGAAATGGGTTTCCAGGAAGACTGGAGATGAGGGAATCGGCATGAAGAAAGGACAGACACATGAGGAAAAGCTGGGATTAGGTTGGCCTTCCCTCATAGGGGGCCAAACCAGCTGCAGCAATTGGAACCTCAGTGCTTTTATTATGTACAGCATGAGAAGGAAGGGCTAGCTCGTCTTGGTATGAGGTCTGTGGGAGAGCGGTCTCAGATCTCAAGCTGTAAATGTCTGGAGGAGGAAGCTGAAGTTGACGCTTTTTGAACTTTGTCAGCATTCCCACACAGGACCCAGGGGAAGGCTTCGCCAGTTCCTGTGGATCTGATGCATTGCTCCTTAGAAGCAATACACATTCACTCAAGGCTTCCTCTGCTTCCCAGTGTTCAGCCGCCTTTCTTACACAGCCCAGGCCCACCTGATTAGGGGTGGTACCGCCCATGATGGGCTGTGTCATCCACATCTATTAGTGACCAAGAAAGTGTTCAACTGGCCAATATGATGGAGAAAGTTCCTCAACTGAGGTTCCCAGGTGTGTCAAGTTGATGGCTAAGATTAGCTATCACAGTTTCATGTAGCCCTAACTGGCCTGGAACTCAGTATGTAGAGCAGTGTGGCCTCAAACTCAGATGCCACACCTCTGCCTCCTGAGTGTAGTGCACCTTGTTTGGCCCTTTTTTGTTGTTTTGAGTCAAGACCTCAATTTGTACATACCCGCCCCCACCCCCCTTGAATTTTTGAGACAGAATTTCTGTGTAGCCCTGGCTGTCCTGTACCAGGTTGGCCTCAAACTCAGAGATTCACCTGGCTCTGCCTCTGCCTCCTGAGTGTAGGGATTAAAGGCATGAGTCACCACTGCCCAGCATGTATGTATCCTTTAAAATCCACTTTTATGAAATGGCTGGCGCTGAGCCTTGAGCCTGGGCCATGTGAAGCAAGGTCCACTTGATTTCAGCCAACAATAGCCCAGGAGGATCCCGCTCCTATGGGAACTAGGCTAGTGACGATTGCTTCCTGGTTTGCAGCAATTTAAGATCTTTCCTGGCCTTCAATTCTTTTAGGGCTTTCCTTTCCAGCGGCTTGATTGCCTGACAATTATGCTTATCTTTAGTTCCCAGTTTGAATCTGGCAGCCCTCTGCCTGTGCCAATATCCTGTTGCGAGGCTGCAAGTGTCCTAGCTGCCTGCTCTAAAGCTGCAAAGAGCCCGGCAAGGGAAACAGTCCTCCCCTGCTGATGGATGGAAGGTTATAACCGTGTTTGAGGATTGGGCCTGTCCCCTGATGCCCGCCCCAGTTGTCCTTTTGCCTAGTCCACACCAGCCCTGCATTTCGTCACCTGCCCTACTAACCTGGAACCAGTTCTGTTTGACACGGGTGGTCTTCCCCGTCCCCTGCAGTGGAGGGACCCTAGCAAGTCACATCCGGCAAGGGGGGTGCAAGGGGCGGAGCTCGCCCCAGAGAAGAGACCCTGCCTGCTGCCAGCATCCTACTGCCGAAACAGACCACAGTCCTGCCGGTGCTTTCCCGGCCTCTCCATCCAGAGACTCAGCAGGAGATGGCAGAAGAGGGAATTGGGGTTCTGGACCCAGCTGCACATCCACTACCTGGGCAAAAACAAGACGAGCGCCTGGCCCCGGCATCCAGCGCCCTCGGAACCGGGGCACACGGGTCCTCCGACCCCGCAGCCAGCGCTGGGACCACACTGCCTGCCCTAGAAAGCACTGGAGAGGCCTCCACCTCCAGCGTTCTGAACCCGGAGGGCTGTATGCAGGACTGGGGGATTCAGGTGGATACCGGAGGGAAGGCCGAGGAAGTGACGACTGAGGAAGAGCCCTGTAAGGTGGGGGAGAAGCTGGAGGGGGTCACAGAGGCCCAGGGAAGCCTAAGGCCTTTGGATCTAGGGGCCCTCATCCTGGACCCGCTGGAGGCCATCCAGTGGGAGCTAGAGGCCATGAGTGCCCAGACTGACGGAGCTTACCTCCGGCTGGAGCGCAAGTTTGGGAGAATGCACAGGTTGCACCTGGCCCGCAGGAGCTTCATCATCCAAAACATTCCGGGCTTTTGGGTCACTGTCTTCCTGAACCACCCACAGCTATCAACCATGATCAGCCCTAGGGATGAAGACATGCTTGGCTACCTGATGAATCTGGAGGTGAGGGAGCTCAGACACACCAGAACAGGTTGCGAGTTCAAGTTCCTGTTTGGGAGCAACCCCTACTTCCGAAATGAGATGATAGTGAAGGAGTACGAATGCAGATCTTCAGGTCGGGTGGTGTCCATCGCCACTCGCATCCGCTGGCGCCGAGGCCAGGAACCCCCGGCCTTGGTGCACAGCAACCGGGACACCATGCGAAGTTTCTTCAGCTGGTTTTCACAGCTTAGCCTCCCGGAAGCTGACAGAGGAGCCCATATAATTAAAGATGACCTATGGCCCAACCCTTTGCAATACTACTTTCTGGGGCAAAGGCCCTGCAGAGCTAGACCAGGTTTTGCAAGGTGGTCACCAGAGGCTCTACCTAGGCCCTATGGGTTCCAGTCTGGCTAAGTTCTGCTCAAATACATGGTGCCTACATAGGATTCCTCTACCTGTGAACCTACCTATGTTCAGGCCAGAGCTCTGCTATCTGCTCTCCTGTGAATTCTGGTTCTTCAGCATGTTTGGTGGACTCAGGGCTAAGGCTGTGACCTTCATGCTGTTCTATGTCAACATCATGTGATTCTCATATGCCACTGCACTTATAATGGGCGCCCAGTGCTATGGACTTGTACTGCCATTGTGTGCGTGGCCTGGGTCCGCCTGTAAAACGTGGCTTTTCTACTCACTTGGCACCATTACCTACAAGGCTTCACAAGGACCAGTGCCTGTTTGAGGACTAGTGCTTCAAAGCTACAATATGCTGGCCTTCACAACTGTGTTGACTGTCTCATTGTCTAAGATAAAGTGGGTACATTTGGTCTTGGTGGTCAACCAGACTTGGGATAGCCCATGGCTTCAGGACCACAGAGCAATTCCTACCCACTGGACTGTTGGGCATCTGCAACCTGGGCAGCCAGATGATCAGACATGGGTGAGGCCAAGCCTGAAGCAGTGGCCAGTGTATTGTTTTTGATCTTCCCTGCTCTTCTTATCCTATGTGTGCCCCTCTCATAGACTGCTGTTAGCTTGTGAAGACCCATGCTGTGCCCCACCCATGCCTGGCTATAGCCTTTTTGAGTTTTGCCCAATCCACCATCATCCCTGTTGCCTGTTCTCAGGTCTGTAAGGGCCACCTGTCAATGTAGTGAGAGCTCCTAATTCCAGAGATTGCACTAGGCTGGAATATCTGGGCATGTGCTCAAAGTGGGAGCAAGGATGGGAGTCCCTCCAGAAGCCAGACCCTTCATCAGCTTTTCCTATATCTACCCGTTTGTCAGCTGCCAGGTTATAGGTGCTGGAGAGGGGCCACGTGGCCTGTTTACACTGGCATAGATCTCACATCGTTTTTAATGGGACAACTCTGAAATGAGTAACTGAAGAAGCAGTTTTTTTCCAAATAGCTAAGGAGACACTTTCTTGAATTTGCCTGTGTCCAGAGAGGGAGACTCTGTCTTATGAGCTGTCAGTGCCCTGTGCCCCCTTGCCCTGATCTATGAGCTGCCAGTGGCCTGTGCCCCCTTGCCCTGATCTATGAGCTGCCAGTGGCCTGTGCCCCTGCCCTGATCTATGAGCTACCAGTGCTCTGTGCTCCCCTGCCCTGATCTCTGAGCTGCCAGTGGCCTGTGCCCCCTTGTCCTGATCTATGAGCTACCAGTGCTCTGTGCCCCCTGCCCTGATCTCTGAGCTGCCAGTGCCCTGTGCCCCCTTGCCCTGATCTCTGAGCTGCCAGTGCCCTGTGCCCCCTTGCCCTGATCTCTGAGCTGCCAGTGCCCTGTGCCCCCTTGCCCTGATCTCTGAGCTGCCAGTGCCCTGTGCCCCCTTGCCCTGATCTCTGAGCTGCCAGTGCCCTGTGCCCCCTTGCCCTGATCTCTGAGCTGCCAGTGCTCTGTGCTCCCTTGCTCCTTGCAAGACTTAGACTAGTCAGAGTGTGCAGTGCAGGGTTGGGGCAGGGACAGCTAATCACTTCATTTTACACTGTGTTCTTTTAAAGAAACTCCAGTCTCCCCTCCGCCGCCGCCGCTGCCACCCCCACCCCTTGTGGGTTTATAGATAAAAAAGACCAAACTGCCCTGCCCATGAGTCTCCTCCAGGTTGTCTCTATCTCATGAAAGGCCTTACTTTCTGCTCTCTAGGACCTGGAGGCATAAAATAAATGGGGATGGAGAACCCTCAGTCTTTGCTAGCTAGTTTTCTTTCTTTTCCTTCCTTCCTTCCTTCCTTCCTTCCTTCCTTCCTTCCTTCCTTCCTTCCTTCCTTCCTTCCTTCCTTTTCTTTTCTTTTGATTCACCAATATATTTTGTAAATTAGAAGAAACATAATACTGTCACTTTTGGGCTGTTTTCTGGTCCAGTTATGAGCTTGTATGGGCAGAAAGTTAATGTGTTTTTCATTTTGAACCTTTTGAGTATGACCCATGCATCTCCTTCTCTGCTCCTACTGGGAAATTGAACTGTGCAGTCCTGCTTGTGTTTAGTTGAGGACATTTATAAGATGGCCACTGTAACCGCTCTGTAGCACTTGGACATTTGTGATTATTCACGGTTGTTATCAAGTTGTGGCCTGGTGCTATAATTTCACCTTACAGATACAGCTTGAATCTGGTGATTCTGCAAGACAATGCTGGGCATTGTTACTGTGTTCTGTGAGAATAACCCCCAGAAGGACCCTGGAATGGATGGTCTCCTGGCCCTGCAGACCATATTGCAACTGACATCTTTGTTTCCAAATGGAGACATGTTCCCAGGTGACTTTGTGTAGTCAGAAGAGGATTTGTGGCATTTTATCTCCAACAATAATGATAAAGAGTAAAAACCTTTCGATCTAGAGGAAATAGACCATGTTATTCCCTCTTCTAAAAGCTTCTATTCACGAACAGGCAAACACATGAACCTCCCAACCCTTATCATCGCTGCCCAAGCCCTGCCTTTGCTGACCCTTGTGGCCTCTCCACCACCTCCCTCAGCTCATTGGTTTCTCCCCCTCCCCCAATGCACACACTTACACACACACACACACACACACACACACACACACACACACACATCTTGTCGCTCCTGAGAAGATTTTTGCACTTGCTTTTCCCTCTTTCTGGATTTTTCTTCAGATACAGATCTGGTTACTTCAACTTATTCAAGTCTCAAATACCCTTCCTACCTTCCCTGCAACCACCTTGGGGGATATTCTCTTTATTACATGTAACTCTACAATGGTGTTTTCCTGCTTTCTTTCTTCCCTCGCTCCCATGAATCAGGAAACCAGGGACGCATCTGCTGTTTTGCTCACATGGGTCACTGTCCAACATCCCCCATTATCAGCATGAATGAGTGGCCTTATCTGAGTGTGCTGGAGTGCTGTGGTGAGGTTCTGACAAGATAAAGAACAAGGCATGGCTCCTGCCCAAAGGACTGCAGTTGGGTGGAGAGGGGCAGGATGATGAGAGGTGACTGTACAGTTGTCATCCCACTGGAACACATATGCAAGTGAAAAGTCACTCCTAGAAATCACCAAGACAAGAGGCCACATGCTACACAACGCTCACTCCAAGGAGAGAACCTAATTCAGTCCAGCATGACTAGCAGTTCGCCCCAGCTGAAGGTGATGGGAATAGGGACACTTCTCTGGTATAGGAATTCTGGAGATGGCCTGTTGGTTTGTTTGCACTTTTGAGGCAGTATCTCATTATGTAGCCCTGGCTTGCCTGGAAGTGGTTAATATAGATCTGACTGGCCTCTGCCTCCCAAGTGCTGGACTGAAGGTGTGTACCACCATGCCTGGCCTAGAGGTGGCCTTTGGGGAGTAGGCAGAAGTTTAAGAAGCAGAGCTCTGGCTGGGGCTGTAGCACAGCGAGAGCCCTTAGGAACCTACTTGTGTGAGGCGCTGGTTCCATCCCAGCTATGTAAAAAAAAAAATACCTGGAGTCTGGAGAAGGGACCTTCTAGCAGGGCAAACAGCGTAAGTGTGCAGACACTGATGTGTGGAAATGCAGTGTGTTGAACACAACTGCCTGCTGGAGATGGGTCGGGCCGGGTGGAATGCCAGGCCGAAGCTTTATTCTGTGGATGGCAGCGAGGAGTGTCAGGTGTGGCTTGGAGGAGGTGTGGCTCACAGGGCAGCCAGGAAGCAAGGAGAGGACAGTGCCACTCCAGATCCTCACCAGTCTGTAGCTCTTCTCGGAAGCCTCCATGATTCCCATAGAAACCTTTTTTACTTTTTGGTTTTTCAAGACAGGTTTTCTCTGTGTAGCCCTGGGTGTCCTGGAACTTGAGCTGTAGACCAGGCTGGCCTCAAACTCATGGAGATCTGCCTGCCTCTGCCTCCCAAGCGCTGGGATTAAAGGTGTGCGCCACCACCTGGTGATTCTCACAGCAATCTTACCACCTCCCAAGTACAACATAAACGCTGGCACCTGGCTGGCTTCTACCATCTGGGTTTCTCATTTATGCCCTAAACATGTCCTTGCTGTTTGCAAGGAAATCAGAGGGAAGCATTGTAGGGACTGGCACACCATGGGATTTGCCTGATTGTGCCTGCTGGTGGGATTTGTCTGATTGTACCTGCTGGTTGTCAGGCATACTCTGGCTCCTGCCTAATTTAGGGCTTGGCAGCCTTGTGCCCCCAGTTCCTGGGCGGTGGCACTAAAGTGAAACATGGGCTTTACCTATTACATAGTTTGTGCCAGGCTTCCCTTGCACTGCTCAGCCACGTGCCCTGCCCTTGTGGAGCATGAGCCTTGCCCACAGAACTCTTGCTTCTAACATGTTTGTTTACCTACACATTTTTTTTTTTTTTTTTTTTTTTTTTTTGGTTTTTCGAGACAGGGTTTCTCTGTGTAGCTTTGCGCCTTTCCTGGAACTCACTTGGTAGTCCAGGCTGGCCTCGAACTCAGAGATCCGTCTGGCTCTGCTTCCTGAGTGCTGGGATTAAAGGCATGCGCCACCACCGCCTGGCCTGGCTGGAGTCTTCTTTGGAGGTTTACACTACCTAAGACTCTACTGCATTTTTTTCCCTATTTGTTTGCTTTTTAAAAAAATCAAGACAGGATTTCTCTGTGTAGCCCTGGCTGTCCTCAACTCACAAAGATCAGCCTGCCTCTGCTTCCTGGGTGCTGGGATTAAAGGAGTGCACCATCACCTCCTCCTCCTACAGCACACTGTTCAAACAACTGCTCCCCTGGGACTCTCGGGGACTTCTTCACTGCTGTCTCCCCTCACCTGGAATAAATCAGGCCGTTCTACATGGAGGGGTTTTCAGGTGGGCAAAGGGAAACTAGACCACCTCGGCCAGAGGACTGCAGACAGGCACTTCAGGGCTTAAATCTCTTCAGGGACAGGAACTCTCCAGGCAGCCTGGGAACTGGAGGGATAAATGCCCATGGGCCCATTCCCAGCCCCTCCTGCAGAGATGGCTGTGAGCTTACAGGCTTCCAAGCATGAGGAAAGAGGCCAGAGTGAGCAGCGGCTTCTGCTCCAGTATGGAGAAGAGACCGAGCCCAGGTTTTCTCACCTCATCTCAGGTGTCTACCCTGTTCTTTTGGCCTAGAAATAAAACTCTGGACAAGTTACTTTCAATCTGGGAAAAACCTGCCCCTAAACTATGGCAATTGCTCATAATCAGCAACTGCCTTGATTATAGCCCAAAGGACTTTGATATTTTCCTTCAAGGATACTATTTCAGCACAAAAATTCAAGGAAGTACCATGTCAGCTTGCCCCTTGCTCAGCAATAGAACTATTGATTAGAGTCTGAATGTGGACTTCCCACCCATGGCCCCACTAGAACTGAAGTGTGGGGTGATGGTGCAGAGCCGTGGGGCATAGGAGCCTTGTGGTATGGTGGGGTGCTATGGGGAGTGGGAGCCATGGAGCAGCAGTGGGAAGCTATGGGGTATGGGAGCCTTGGGGTTTGGTGGGGTGCTATGGAGTGTGTGAGCTATGGGGTGGTAGTGGGAAGCTACAGGGCGTGGGAGCCTTGGGGTGGTGACGATGAGCTGTGGGGTGTGGGAGCTTTGGGGAGGTGGTGGTGAGCTGTGGGGTGTGTATGGAACCTTGGGGTAGTAGTGTAAGATGTGGGGTGGTGGTGAGCTGTGGGGTGTGTATGGGAGCCTTGGGGTAGTAGTGTAAGATGTGGGGTGGTGGTGAGCTGTGGGGTGTGTATGGGAGCCATGGGGTAGTAGTGTAAGATGTGGGGTGGTGGTGAGCTGTGGGGTGTGTATGGAACCTTGGGGTAGTAGTGTAAGATGTGGGGTGGTGGTGAGCTGTGGTTCAATGGGCACAGCTGGGAGGCCCTTCCTGCCCTCCATCATCCTCTACTATATGTCTTTGGGTGTCTTTTCACAGCCCTCAGCCAATTTTCTACCCCAACAGAGAACTGGGAATTCCTTAGTGGGAAGACAGTGTCTCCAGTAGAAGAGCAGCGTTTCTCAACCTGTGGATCATGACCCCTTAGGGGTCAAATGACCTTTTCACAGGAGTCACCTAAGACTATTGGAAAACACAGATATTTACATTGCAATTCATAACAGTAGCAAAATTATAGATACAGAGTAGCAACACAAATCATTTTCTGGTTGGGGGTCACCACAACATGAGGAACTGTGTTAAAGGGTTAGTCACAGCATTAGGAAGGTTGGGAAGCACTGATTTAGAGGGTCCCTTCTCTATATGCACCTCCAACCCTCCAAGAGACTGACTCAGCAGCAATGCTTTTGGAGGCATCTAACAGGTCTAATTGATTCACACAGTAGGCTTTTTCCTACATGAGTCTGCTTAGGTAAGACAGGCTTGGGGTTATTTATCAGCTCACTGATGTCTTCAAGGACGGGGACCTTGTCCTATCTGCCACCCTTCATGCTGGTTTCGCTCTTAGATTGGGGCCAAGGCAGTAGCTCCAAGGGTCACACTGGGATATATCGGGAACTACCCAGATTCTGTTCCAAAGGGAGATAGCCCTTTCCAGGGGCCTCGGTGCTTTCCTGTAGCTTGCTGGCTAGAACTGGGTCCCACTCTGGAGTCTGTTATAACAGAGGGGAGAGGGCACTGCAAGTTGCTCAAAGTAAGCATAGGGGAGGTGGCTATAATCTAGTCCTTCCTGGGACCCTTCAGGGAGTACTTGCAGTGTCGTGGCCCTCAGGGCTACAGGGTATTGATTTCTAAAACATTCCTTAAATCGTCACTAATCTCTACCAAACTAAGCAAGCAAGTAGTGTTTTTTTTTTTTCCCTCAAGGTGGTCTTGACCTCCATGTGTGTCATGGTGTTCTCTCTCCCTCACACACACTTAATAAATACACATTTAAAAAGCTACAATGGCAGTGCAGGAGTCACAGTGACCTCAGAGACAGAGGACATGTTGGGGCTCTGGTGTCTCTGCTGGCTATGGTTCATGGCATCAGCACAGCCAGCCAGGAAGCTGACTTGGCAGTGGCTGACTATCCTGTGCAGTGCCTGGCACCTCCAAGACTGTGCTCAACAGTTCGGGAAATCTAGCAGTAAGAGAAGATCTGAGAAGCCTTCCCACTGGAGGATGCCCTGGAGGATCATCTAGGTTAGGCCAGGCAGGAAGACCCACTCTGTGTGTAGCATCACCTCACGGGCTTTGGTGCTGCACTGAACTGAGGAGGGGAAAGGGAGTGGAGTACCGGTGCTCACAGCCGTTTCCTGACTGTGATGAGGTGTGACCGGCCACCTCAAGTTCCTGCTGCCAGGACTTGGCCTCAATGGGATATACCCCCTCTAACTGTAAATCAGAATAAAGCCAGCTCTGCCTCCCAAGTTCTGGGATGCTTGAGCCTAAATTTCTATTGCTTTGAAAGCATCCTACCTGACACAGTGAAGCAAGTTGGGAATTTCAAACCAGGTTTCAACACTATCGGAGTCCATACTTGTTTGCCACTTCCCACTTATTCAGAGGGGCAAATGCCTGCAATTCCACATGGAGGGGCTGAACAGAAGAGGCTGGCTAGCAGCAGGCACAAACAGCCTGATCCTAGACAACCTGGACGGGAGACTGAACTTCAAAAGCAGCTACTCAATCCATTAGGTGAAATGGTCATACTTCAAACCCCACACTCTTGCATGAGTCAAGATGTAACAGGACAATGGCATTTTTATTTACAATTGGACCAGAAAAAGGCATACAGGCATTTTTTTAATTAAAAATAATGATGATGATTTAAAAAGTCAGAAAAATTGACAATGTTTGAAACCCACCCCCCAAATGAGAACCTTAGGGGGAAAATGCAAGATTTGAACGAACAAGTAACTCCCAATCACTTTCTACTTTTTGGGTTCCCTTTTCTCCAGCCTGATTCGTGGTGGATGCCGCTTGGTGCTGTGGAGTCACTGTGAGGCAAGATTGAGAGGTTCACTGATTTGACTGATGATGGTGGCATCAAAACGATGACCAAAGTGAAGGGCAGGGTGTGTTCCTAGCATAAGCAGCATCCTGAGCTTTGTCTCCCAGCAGGGTCCCAAAGGACTGGAGCAAGGGCAAGTGGCTGTTACTGACCCTACACCCAGGGTGGGTTCGGTCTCTTCTATGACTTGCACAGGGTTCATAGGGGCTGGGGTGGGGTGGAGGAGCTAGGCCAGGTATGTGAGCCTCCCTCCAACTTGGGGAGACTGGCTTCTTGCCTATTCCTAGAAACTGGGAAAGGAGCAATCCAACTTACCTTCCATTTTCCTTCTCAGAGAATTTTCTGGGTATCCCCAAAAGAACTTGCATGGGAGGAAGAGGGGATGGGTCTGGCTAAAAGAACTGAGTAAAATGCTGACTGAGGCCAGGGGCCATGAGGAGAGAGCGTCTCTCCCTGGCCACCTCAAGGAAGAGATCTGAGGACTCCAGACCTGAAAGTGAGGGAAGAGGAGGTCCACCATCACCCTTTAGAAAGAGTGGTGCCCCCTAAGGAAAGGACTGGGGAACAATCTTGAGGGGCGAGCACCCTAGTGGCCTTAGCCACCTCTTCCCAGACACACACATGGGTGCTTGGCTCTAGGAACACTTGGCCCTGACCCAGGGCTTCTTGGCACGAGAACAGTTCACTGCAGGTCTCATCTCTTCCTCGGTGGCCAGCAAACTCTGGCTGCTTTGATGAGGGAAATCCTGCTGTCCTAGGGAACCAGGACATGTCCTTGTAGTAACCAAGGCCGGGGCTTGCTCCCGGTCAAAACGATGACCAAAGGCCTGGCTGGAAGCCCTGTTTCGGGCGGCAGAGGGCAGGCTGGGGAAGAGAATGGGGGAGGGGCCGGCAGGGGTTGGCTGGCACTGAGGCTACTGTCCGGGCTGGAGCTGTGCTGTGTCGTGGCATCAGTGGAAAGGATGGCAATGAGAGGCCTGGAGCCCTCACTGCAGCCCCTGGTGATCCCTCTTCCAGTTAGTGGTGGAGGAGCCAAGAGCTCTGAAGAGCTGATGGGGACAGTGACTAAAACCCCACATTTATCCATCCTGGATCTGTTTAAAAAAAAAAAAAAAAAAAAAAACCCAAAAAACCCAAACCAAAAAAAAACAACCCCTGAATTAACAGGTCAAAAGACTCCTGCTGAAGGCGACTCTCAGCTGAGGAAAACCCACAGGAAAACGTATCCTACAGACTGGAATAAGATGAAGGAAATGCAAAGGAATCAATCTACAGGCCCTCCTGCCCCCCATGCAGCCTGGGGATCTAGGAACACTGTGCCAGGAGTTACATTCCAAATGAGCAGGAGTTATTTTATTTGTGTGCCTGCAGTTCCCCACGCAGGGTGGCTTCCTGTCCGAGGATGGAGTGGGCCTAGCGTTGGTCCACCCACTCAGTCTATCTTCACAGCAGCATAGATCTTGCGGACAAACATGTAGGCTGCATAGAAGCCGATGGTCCCTGTGAGCAGCCAGAAGGACAGGACCATGAGGGCGGTGTAGCCGAAGTAGAGGAGAGAAGGGATGAACTCGACAATGTCCAGCTGGGGTGGTGATGGCAGAGAAAAGAGGGATGGATGTTTAATGCCAGGCAGCTATGAGCTATGACAAACTGTGACACCCACCCTGTGCTCACTAGTTTCATGTCAACGTGACACAAGCTATAGTCATCTGAAAGGGGGAACCTTAATTGAGAAAATGCCTCCATAAGACCCATGGCCTCTGCATCAGCTCCTGCCTCTGGGTTCCCGCCCTGTTTGAGCTCCTATCCTGACTTCCTTCAGTGAGGGGACGATGATGTGGAAGTGTAAGCCAAATAAACCCTTTTCTTCGCAAGATGCTTTTGGTCATGGTGTTTCCCGCAGCAGTAGATAAATAACTAAGACATACACCAACATCCCCTTCCCCGAATTTTATGAAACTGACACTTGGCAAGGTAAAAAGGCTCACAGTAAAGACTAACTTCCAACTGTACTAAGGCTAGAGTACTGCCTTGGACCTCGTGACCTTGGGGGTCAGGGGAAGAACTCTATAGGTAGGAACGGACACAGCTGCCCCACTTCCTGGTCCACTGTCCCAAAGCAGTACCATAATATTCCTGGACAGCTGGAGCAACATCAGAGTCTAGAGTGGGGAGGTGTGTAGAGGTTCTCACTTCCTCCAGGTTAAGGACTACGGAGCCATCATCAGTCTGCCTCAGTCTACACTCCCGTGACCCTAAGAATGCTTGGCGTATCTCAAATAGCTCACAATGCTTTTTATCTTGGAGTACATTGGTTTCTTTTGTGACTAAGGTAGAGGTTAAAGGGATTGGTGGTGTGACGTCTGCTGGTAGAAGAGAATACAGCCCATCTGGAACCTTAGTATGTGCCCAGTGCACCAGGCCCTGAAGGGGTCTGTTCTAGGGCTCATGGGCAGATACACAGCCACAAAATGTGACAAGCCCAGAAGAAAACAATAAAGAAAAATAAAATCAGAGAAATAAAATAATATAGGTCCCTGAGATCTTCTAAGCCTAAAGGGCGAAGGCCATATTTATAGGCTCCCCTCAAAAGTCCCTGCCATCTCTTGTGTGTTTGTGTGTGTGTGTGTGTGTGTGTGTGTGTGTGTGTGTGTGTGTGTGTGCGCGCGCGCGTGTGCATGCGCGCCTACCTGCAGATGGGGTGAAGGAGGTAGGAGGAGAAGGGAGCAGGACAATGGGCAAACCAGGAAGGGAATGAGCAAGAAGAAAGGGCTGACAGGGTCCCAAGTTGAGACCTAACAACTTCCTAAACTGTGCAGCAACATCAGCCCAAGGATTCTTTTTGTGTGAGTCAGTTTCAATTAGCTTTCGGTTACCTGACAGGCACAAAGGTCTGGACTTAAACAGGCTATTGAGATGGGAAGAGTCTAGGAATAAGGTCAGGATACAAGGCACACAGGGACAGGCTGAGGTGTGAAACCGAGCCCATCACAATGACAGGGGCTATCCAGTCAGAGAATGGGAGTGTCTGGAGGAAGAGCTTCTGTTACTGGAGGGCTTCCGCAGGGTCAGCACACCTTGTCTGAAGGGCCAGAGAGTGTTTTTATTCCTTCCTCAGTTTTCTAGTTAATGTGCTTTACAACCACTCAACTGTCACTGTGGTGTGAGAGCAGCCAGAAGACACGTGACCGAATGTACATGGCTGTGTTCCAATAAAATGTTCTCCCAAGAGCAGACCACTGGCCTGTGAGCTAGTCTGTTGACCTCTGAGGCAGATGTGAGTCTCTGTTGAGACTGCAGAAGCAGCACCGAGGAGCACTGCATTAGCTGATCTGGGAAGCCCTCTCCACGACCTGTATTCTGGGGAAACTTGGCCATTCCGAGCTCACCCACTGGACCTGCAGCTCTTACTTTGCAAATACGACCTGGCTGCAGGCAGAGGACTGTTTGCCCTGGGCTCTAGAGACCCCAAGTAAAGCATGCAAAATCAAACCTTCAGTGTTGGAGGTGAGGTACTCACCAAATCCTCCCTAAACTCCTCTAACTGGCCCATCCGGTTTGCCCTAGTTGCTAAGCCAGACTCCTGTTGATTACCAGCCCACGCTTAACCTCTGTGAACTCATACAGCAAGCAGGCCTCCAAGACACAAGCTAGTGCCGCTTCATTCTCTCTTCACCAGGCAGAGGCCAAGAGTACTTGAGTGAAGAGAAGGAGGCCCCAGACACACGAGGGCTGATGTGGTTTCTAATGGGTGTGTAAACAGTCTACCTTGGTCTTTCTGTGTATGTATTTGTGTGTGCACATGGGTGTGAGGCCAGAAGTCAACACTGGGCGTGTTCCTCAGTCACTTTCCACTTTACTTCTCAGACAGGGCCTCTCAAAACCTGGAACTCACCAGACTGGGTTGGCTGCCCACAAGCTCCAGGCAACTGTCTCCACTTCCTCAGCACTGTGTCTACAGGTGCATGCTGCTGTTCTCAGTCTTTTATGTGGGTTCTGGGGTCTCAAACTCAGGTCTTCACGCTCACACAGAAACACCTTATGGACCGAGTCATTTCCCCAGACTGGCTTTTATCTCTATTCACTTCTTTCAACTGCTTTTACTTTCACGTCGTTGTCCTTTTCCCCTGTGTCTTGAGGTCAACACTGTATTATCAGCACTGCAGGTAACTCTCTGCCTTTGAGGTGTAGAGAGTGGTGGAAGCCCGGAGTGAGTGAAGTCCTGAGTGAATGTGCATGTTGACATGGGCACAGCCATGTCAAGGACTCCAACGCTGGGCTCAAGAGGAATGGCAAAGCTTTCCTCATGAGTCTGAGTGTTTCCGAATGCTTAATCAGTGTGTGCAAAGACTAGCAACTGCATGCAGCCTCCTCCTCCAACCTTAGACTGCTTGCCCACACAGACCTCCTACCAAGACTAGCCAACCCGTCCCCTGTGCTGCAGCTGTAATCAATGCACCGAGATCCGGTTGACAGTGGCAGTAGACCCCACCTGTTCCTGGCTTTCCAGTACTTGTGTCTGTCCTTTCTTCATTCCCTCACTGCCCTAGCCAGGGTTCCAGGACTCAAGCCACATGGGTCACAGCAGAAATGGTCTTGCTACACACATACCTCAGGCTGCCACGTATGAACTTCCACCCCTCTAGACTCAGCCTCTCAGTGCTAAGATTACAAGCTGTATTGCCTTTATGTTCCAAGTATCTCACGGTTTCTGCACACAGCACTCTCACTGTTGTCCAGACTGAAGGCTTGTTTCCCAAACACACCAGACAGCTCTAAATGGCTCTGGTCATTTCCACTTTGGGTATGAAGGCACAATCCAGACCCTTGGCTTCCTTTCAACAGCCTCCTCCCCCACGACCATCCTGCCCCAGAGAAGGTTAAGGGGGATCTTAAGGAGGGTGGTACCTTGTTAACAAAATAAAAGATGGCATAGACCAGGACGTAGAATGCAGACCCCCCTGAGACGAGGAAATTCCTCCACCACCAGCGGTAATCCTAAGGAGCAAAGAGAGGAAGAGTCACCACCGTAGGCTCCAGGGTATCTTCCCACAAATCTCATGGTCAACAGAGGGGCTCAAGACTCTGGGTAAGAAGAGTCACATTTGGCAGGGTGGTGGTGGCTCACACTTTTTTTTTTTTTTTTGGTTTTTCGAGACAGGGTTTCTCTGTGTAGCTTTGCACCTTTCCTGGATCTCGTGCTGTAGACCAGGCTGGCCTTGAACTCACAGAGATCCGCCTGGCTCTGCCTCCCGAGTGCTGGGATTAAAGGCGTGTGCCACCACCGCCTGGCGGTGGCTCACACTTTTAATCCCAGTACTTAGGAGGCAGAGGCAGGTGAATCTTCTGAGTTCAAGGCCAGCCTGGTCTACAGAGTGAGTTCCAGGACAGCCAGGGCTACACAGAGAAACCCTGTCTCAGAAAAAGAAAAAAGTCACATTTGGAAGCTTGATTATGATGAAGTCCCATATCTGGATTAATTTCTAAAAACCACAGAATTACAAACTAAAATGGGTAAATTTTACTGCTTATAAATCATATCTTAACTTTTTAAAAGATCAATAGAAAAAAAAAAACAATAACAAGTAACTTTGCTTGAGCAAATGTTTCTCATGGGTAAGGGTCAGTCAGTCAGTAGTGGTGACCCCCACACTAGTCTCTTAGTGGAAGACCTGGCTTTCAGTCCAGGCTGGTAGTTGGTCTGGGCTGGCCTACCCTTCTGCACACAGGGGAGACAGGCCAACAATCTGCACCTGACTGCAAAGGATGTGGTGCCAACAAATCACAGCCGAGCAAAGAGGTGGGCATCATGAATTCCAGTGTAGAGGAAAATGGTTTGGGCAGGGGAGCAAGACAGCCCGAAGAGGTACTCACATCAGTGTTGGATCTGTCCCATCCCACCCCCGCCTACTGGTCTACCCCCCTCACCTCTGCACACAGCTGGAAGTACACCATGACAATGCTGATCTGTGAGCAGGACACCACCAGGATGATGAAGACGAGAAACAGGAAGCCGAAGAGGTAATAGAACTGGTTCTCCCAGATTGCCTGTGGGCACAGAGATGGCCTCAATGGCCTGTGCTCAGCAGCCACTTCCCCAGAACACCTCCACCAGGGCTCCTCTAGGGAGGGCTGGTGGCACAGGTGACTAATGTTTGGGTGGACTCCAGACTAACCCTGATGGCATGTAAGATAATCACTACCCCAATCAAAATTATACAGCACTGCTACCACTGAGGCGCAGTTCACCCCACACCAGGTGCATGCTTTATCACCACACACAGACCTGTGTAACCTTGGCCTTCTTTGAAAAAAAAAAAAAAAAACAAAACAAAACTTTTTATTGAAAAAAATTTTTTCATACAATATATTTTGATGTTTTCCTTCTCTCTCAATTCCTCTTGGATGCTCCCCACCTAATTTTATGTTCTTTGTGTCTCTCTTTAAAAACAGCTGGGCAGTGGTGGAACATGCTTTTAATCCCAGCCCTCAGGAGGCAGAGGCAGGTGGATCTCTGAGTTCAAGGCCAGCCTGGTCTACAAAGAGAGTTTCAGGACAGCCAGGGATACACAGAGAAACCCTGTCTTGAAAAACCAAATCAAACAAAAACAAAACAACCCCCCCAACCCAACAAAAAGACAAAACAAAACATCAACAACAATAACCAAAACCAACCAACCAACCAACAAAAAAACAAGAAACACCCCCAACCCCTGCAATGAAAATCAAAATAAACCAATTAAAGGGGGAAAAAAAAGCCCAAATAAAATAAAGTAAAATGAGTCAAAGATTCTATAAAAATAGCACTGAGTTTGTTCTGTGTTGGTCAACTACTCCTAACCTTGGCTTTTCTTCTTTTTTTTTTAAGACAGGGTTTCTCTGTGTAGACCAAGCTGACCAGAGATCTGCCTGCCTCTGCCTCCCAAACGCTGGGATTAAAGGTGTGTGCCACCATACCTGGTCCTTGCCTTTCTTTAAAAAAAACAAAAACAAAAACACAGTTTAAACATTATTCCGTAGGTATGAATGTTTTGCCTGTATGTTTCTATGTTTGCTTGTACGTGCACGCTGGTGCCCAGAGGCCAGGAGAGAGCATTGTATCCCCTGAAACTAGAATTCTAGATGGTTGTGTACCACTGTGTGGATGCTGGGAATCAAGTTCTCTGGAAGAGCGGCCGGTGAGGAACTTAACCGCTGAGCCACCTCTGCAGCCCCAGCTTGGCCTTTTATAGCTGAGGAAGTCAAAGCTCTGGTGACTGGTTGAGGGTCCCAAGACACCAGGAGAGCCCATGGAACCTACTCTGGGGACAGAGCCGCAAACAGCTGCTCTGTCCATCCTAGGTAGGGAAGGGAAGGACTACTCGTGTGGGGCAGCGGAGACCTACAGAGCACTGACAGGGCACCACTGGGCTGGACAGCTGAGTCAGCTGCGCACACGCTCTGGAACCCTCCTGCTAGCTTTCAAGTTGGTACTTCTAGGCAGGAGTGCTCACCATCATGGTGGTAGCATTTTCTGAATGCTGAGCCTGTTTCCATTTGTTCCAGTCTCACAATGATCCTGACAGTTGGGGATCCTTCTGTCTGCTTGCCTGAAGTTTTGGGTAAGAGATTGGCAGGTGAAGAGGGTGAGGGACTCAGGAATGGAAGCAGATGCAACAGTGCTATCAATCACCGTGGCAAATGACTGCATCACTGGAGCAGCTTCCATGTGCTGAGCCTTTTCCATGCACCAGCCCCTCATGCACAGCATGTCTCCATTATCCCTCACAACTGTCCTGATAGTCAGGACCATCATCAAATTTAAGGGTGAAGAAGAGGGCTCCTGCAGTTTCACAGAGAGCAAGAAGCAGAGTGCCTACGTGAGGGCAAGGGGTCAGGCTCCTGTGGCAAGGCTGCATGTGGAGAGGTGAGGAGTCAGCAGTACTCACACTGAAGATGAAGAACAGCTCGATGAACATGGCACCGAAGGGCAGGATCCCGGCCATGAGGATGCTGCAACAGAGGAGGAATGTTAATAGTGCACACGACAGAGAATGCCTACATGGTGGCAGTGCTAAGGCTTTGTCATGTTGTGACACCATTATTTCTTCTTGAGAAAAGAGCACGGTGGGCAAAACTCTCTTCAGTTCATAGGTGGGACCTCAGGTAGAACTCAGGTGGGTGACCTACCCAAGGTTCAGGTGGTCATCTTTTTTATTTCTTTTAAATACAATTATTCCATGTGGCCTTTTGGTTTTGGGATATTGGGGATTGAACCGAAGGTAGTATGTAACTTGGGTGAGTAAGTATTCTGCACTGAGTTATACCCCCAGCTTTTCTACCTCTGCTTCTCTGACCTAGTTTCTAGGTAGACATCAAGTCTGCAGCACTTGCCTTCACTGTGGCATGAAGCTGAGCTTGCAGGCCATCCAACACTAATGCACTTGCTGCTGGTACAGGGTGATCTCAGCACCCTTCTGGGAAGTAGCCTCTTTATGTTCTCCTAAGGAGATGTCTTAGGAGAGGACTGGGCCTTTCCCACCATGGAAGTCCCTGGTTCACCTCTGCCAAAACTCACCCCACAAATCGATTCATGTACCACCGTTGTTCAGGGATCTGTCGGGGAATCTGGTTTGTTCGCACAGGGTTGTCATATGGCTGCTTGCGGAAACCAAAGTAGTAGCCCAAGTAGACGAGGGGCAAGGAGATCCCGAACCACATACACAGCAAAGCCACCATGGTGGGAAATGGTACCTGTGGACACAGTGCTGTGAGGCCCTCATAGGCCCTGGTACCTAGCACAAAAGCCATGCAAGTGGTGGTGGGGAGGATGGGCAGCTCTGGGCTCCAGGGAAGGAGAAGCCACATGCGCAGCAGGGCCACTGTGGTGGGGAAGGTCCGCCACAGGGCTCCTGGCCTGAATGTCTTGAGGCCAAGAATTTCCTGTGGGGAGAGCAGAGTGTAGATGGGGCCATGTGAGCTTCCAGTGAAGATGGAACCTCAGCATCCCAGGAGCTCATCATCCAGGGAAGTGGGAACTGAGAACTCCAAGGAGCTGTGAAGGGGCCAGAAGGAACGGACACAACATGAGGTCTGCTGAGTGAAGAGAAAAAGGGAAAAGGCAAAACTGCTCCCGTTTGGTTAAAATGAAACACCACAAATTCTTCCAACTGGGGAAAAGCAGGGCACAGGCCTGGAGTTATAAAAAGGACTCCATTTTAATAAAATTCATTTTTAGACAGGGCCTCATGTACCCTAGGCTGGCCTTGAACCCACTATGTAGCCAGGGATGACCTTGAATTTCTGATCCTCTGTCTCCACCTCCTGGGTGCTGGGATTAGAAGGCATGCACTACCACGGTGAGTTCATGAAGTGCTGGGAATGGCACTCAGGGTTTCAAGCATGCTAGGCAAGCACCCTATTAACTGAGCTACATCCTATGCCCCACATTCAATGCCCCCACAATAAGAAGTTAACAGTACTTCCTTGAATGGGGTATGGGGGTTGAACTGAGTTTTTCATCGTCCTCATCTGTACGGTCATTTTCTCTAAGACTTGTACAAAAAGAAGTGTTTACATTCCCGTATTAAGATGGGAATGGAAGCCTGTGCAGCCACTCTAGAAATCAGTATAAAGTAAAAATAGAACTACAATGTGGCCCAGCTATACCACTTGGGTATACACATAAAGGATTCTAAGTCATAACACCACAGAGATACTTGCACATCCATTTATTGCTGCACTAGTCACAATAGCCAGGAAATGGAACTGTACAGAAGATAAAGAAAATGAAATAATGACAATTTGCAGGAAATGGATGGAATTAGAAACCATTATGTTAAAATAAGCCAGACTCCAAAAGACAGATACTGAGTGTTTTCTCTTATGTAGGACCTAGACTTGAAATTTCGTGGGTATATATATATGTGTGTGTGTGTGTGTGTGTGTGTGTAACTTGTGAAACTAGAAAGGAGATCATTAGACGGAAGGAAGAGATCTTCAAGGAGGGGAAGTAGGGTAATGGAATACATGTGATAAGAAAGCAGAAGTTGGGAGTTAGTGGGGGAAGGAAGGGGACCAGCCAGAGGGGGGAGGGGATAAGGAGAAGGGCAGTGGGTGAGGGGAATGAATGAGAACAAAGTATAGTGATACATATGTGTAAAATGCCATAATGGAATGTATTACTTTGTATGCCAACCTAAAAATCAATAAAAAAGAGAGCATGTTACATGTTTAGAACAGCGTTTATTATAATAGCATAATCTGTCTGTTATAATTTTTAAATCACAATCTCATTTGAAACATCCCTGTTGAAGGAAAAAGACTGAAAGAACATCTATCAAAGACCTCTGCAGTGTTTGCCTGAGTGGCTCCCCTGGGTTCTGTGCTCTCTAGACAGTCCACCATGAATACTGAGGCTTCCTATGCTGCTGGGAAGAAGCCGTCTGCACTTGAACCCTATCCAGAGCCCTTAGTGGACACACACTCTCAGCACACTAAGCAAGGGTGGCAAACACCTGTCCCACTTCTCCTGCAGTCCTGAGCATTGACCAAGGGACCATACTCCCACAAGCCCTCAGCCACAGAGCCTGGAATTCCATTCAGAGTCCGAGAAGCTGCTGGCAACAGCACAGTCCGGGGCTAATGGGTGCTCTACTCTGGAGTGTGCTGACAGGAGCTGAGGCGAGCCCTCCGACCTTAGACACTCACACCCAGCAGCTCTCACTTGGTTGAGACATGGGGAATTCCCCAAGTGGCCCCTGGAGTGTGGAAACCTCCCTTTAGAGAAGTGAGCTATGGCCAGCTGTTTCAAAGCCTGCAGAAAGGCCAGGGCCAGGGCCAGGGCACTGGCAGATGACAGACGGGCAATGCTGGGGAAACCCCAGCCAACCCTCCACCCCTACAGCTGGGAACAGAACTCCGGGGACTCAGAAAAGGGAAGGGAAGAAGGGAACATCAGGAAGTGACCTTAGGGAGTAGGGCTGAACAGTTCGAGCAAGGAGGGAGGGGGCAGGACAGTGGGGGAAGGCACTTACTGCTCCTGATGAGTGCTTTCCCCAGATGAAGCAATTCAACACAAAGCAAATGCCGAACACCACACCGGGATACAGTGTCGCCGTCTGTGAGCAAGAAGGACAGGTTGGCTCCTTCTTGGTCTCTGGGGGATTCACAGACCAGAAGACCAGAGGCTTCATGACATCTGGTCCTTTGGGTTCAGCTCAAGCAGGTCCTGCTCTATGAGACACTTTGTAGAACCCTGAAACCGCCTTTTCCTTGTCCTCATCCCACTTTCTTTCTTTCTTTTTTTTTAAGCTTTTCAAGACAGGGTTTCTCTGTGTAGCTTTGAGCCTTTCCCGGAACTTGCTTTGTAGACCAAGATGGCCTCGAACTCACAGAGATCTGCCTGGCTCTGCCTCCCGAGTGCTGGGATTAAAGGTGTGTGCTACCACCGCCCGGCCTCATCCCACTTTCTAATTATAGATGGTGCCCAACTTAGTAAGGTTCTGCTTAGGATCTTTTGAATTGGTGATGGACTGACAGTTAAAGGCATTCAGTAGCAACCACACTACATTTGGTGTGTTAGATGCACATTCACCTCAGGACACCATCAACTGAGATGAAACCTCACTGAGACAAAGGAGCACCTGCATGCAGCTTTGCTGCCCGATCAATGTCTGTCTCCCCAACACACTCCAAATCCTGTCCTCTACTGTATTCTCATCACACAACACAGGAGCTACTCATTAAGTATTTGCATCATAAATAAATTAATATAACACTATTAGAAAATATGTATGTCTAGGCTCCAACTCCAAACCGCTTAAAATAACGGTTCAGTTTTAATGGCATCTTAAGGCTGGCAACTGTGGGCTCCACTCGTATCCTCTCACTTGACCCTCACTACAGGTTTAGAAGAGACTCTGTTAAAAGATGAGGGTATCCCTCCACTCCACAGTTTATCAATGGTGAGCAGAGGTGGGAATCTAGACAGCCTGCCTCCAAAGCCACTCTTGATATCCTGCAATGTAATCTCATCAGTCTTGGGCTAGAAGCCAGGCACAGAGCACCAAAGCCTCAGGCTTATACTTGAGTCTCATTCTTCCACACTAGGATCTAGGCATCCAGGTGGGTCACTAAGCACAATGACCAAGGCCCTCATATCTTGAGCAACCAGCACTCAAACTGCACTAATTCCTCTCTGGCTCACTGTTGTCCCCATCCAACAGCTTGTCACTGCTCCTGCAGATTCTTGTCCCTGGGCCTTCATGTAGGTCATCAACACCTTGTGGTGAGTGTACCAGGGGCTATATGCTGCAAAGTAGATGCAACCACGCCACTGGAGAGATGGGAAGCAGAGGCTCAGAGGCTGTTCGTGATTATCCGTCAAGAAAAGCCAAGTCAAGACTAGGATCTTGGCAATTCAAGAATCTTGGGTGCTACTTAAAATCTTCAAGGCCCAGTACGAATGTCAAGATGTCTTTTTCTTTTTGTTCTTTTTCATTCTGCTGTATAGCAGAGAATTCCTTATCTTCCTTTCTGGCTGAAACTTATACTCTGGACACCAGGTCTGATATCAGGCGCAGAAAGAGGAAGAAAGTTCCTGGGAGAACCCCAGCCCTGCACCACCCCATTTCTATGGACTTTTCTACCTCCAAGATGTCTCTTCACTATGGTGGTCGGCATGTCGGCTAGCTGTTACACAAGATGTCTCTTCACTATGGTGGTCGGCATGTCGGCTAGCTGTTACACAAGATGTCTCTTCACTATGGTGGTCGGCATGTCGGCTAGCTGTTACACAAGCCTGGTCTCTTTCTCTGGCAGGCAATTCTTTCTAGTCTGCTGGGCATGGTATCCTCCTGCGATGTTGCTCATCGCTCTGAATCCGCTATTCTCTTGCTTGAGCCACTGGACAATGCAAGCTAAAAGTCACCCAAGTTCAATCCCCTTATCATTTTATGGAGGAAACATCTGCAGCTCTGAGAAATCCTTTTATAAGCTTAAGAGAGCCTTCTAGAACTGTTGACTGTGGGCCCTAACCTAAAAAATCCCCACTGGGGCCTGCCTATGTTCCTGAGCAGTGTAGGGAGAGTGTCTCAGGCCCTACCAAATGCTGGGAGGAGGAGGAGGACACTTACACAGAAGGCTCCTTTCTTCCACCGATGGCCTTTTAGAGTTCGGTAGAGACGGCCAGCTGAAAATCCACCAAATACCCTGTTGTGGGAAAAGGCAGAAACCACAACGAGGGGTCCTGTAAATGGTGTGAAGCAGGCTTGTGCCAGCCCCTGGGAATATCCTCACATACACTTACCCCATGAACATGAAGAGGAAGCAGGCAGTGGTCATGAGAGCTCCCCGGCTGGAGGGTGACAGCATCCCAAGCATAGCCACAACTACAGAGGGAAGCAGAGGGCAGAGTCAGGAGCAGGGTGTCTGTCTGGCCTGAAGCTTCTGATGGGCAGACTCACAGGATGCTAGACAAACGGGGCTAGAAGAGACCCCCTTCCTCTTTGGCCTTTGTAAGAGCACGGTTCTCTTCAGAAAAAGACTGGGTTGTAGCTGGGCTTGGGGCTGGAGCAGCTGCTAGGCCTTGGCTGTCTGAATCTAACCACAGCTTCTAGTCCTAAGAGTCCTTGGAATGAACCACATAATGGGCTGAGAGCATTCTGAATGTCTACAAGCTGAATGTAACTTGACTATGAAAGACGGAAGTTAGCCTCTCCATGTTTTAGACAAAGAAACTGAAGCCCAACAAGACGAAGCGGCTGTCTGGTCACAAAACTTAAAGGCATGAGGGTGAGGTACACACTTAGGCAGACTGACTTCAGACCTGTCTGTAAGTACGAGAGATTAGTAAGGGGTTTCTATATTAGTGAGAAAAGTCCTGTTGTACGGTGGCACAGGCAGAAAAAGTGAGAGTTCATCTTAGCCTGGGCTACATGTAAGACCCAGCCTTGAAGGGAAAAAAGAGGGAGAGGGAGAGACCTGAGTTAGCCCTGCTCCTGACAGTGAGTTTGGGCTAGACAGACTGAAGTTAGCCTCTTAGCACTGATGTGCGCTTGCTTCCCTGACCAACTTCTCAGGATGGCTCTTATGTGAACAGAGCTGAAAAACAGGGAGGAGAGTCACCACTACCAGGGCTTGGGGCTGCTGTCCAGAAAGCCTGCTCCTGGGAGATAAGCCTACGGTGGCTATGCCGCCGGATCAGGCCACGTTCCTCTGACCCCCATACCCTGCCTACATGGCCCACTCACAGATCACGATGAGGATCATGCAGAAGAGCTGAATGCCTGAGCCCAGCAGAGAGCTGAGGATCATGGGGTACTGGGGTGGCCTGAAGACATCACCGTGCACAAGCTTCCACCCAGACTCCTCCATAGTGTCTTCCTGCAGCAAAGGGCAGAGAGCGAGGTAGGTTTGTGTGGACAGGGAGGCTCCTGCAGGGAACACCCCCATAGACCCAGGCTGCTCCATCAAACCAGCACCAGTCTGCCACAGGCTTCTCAGAGGAATGCTACATGGGGAAAGGAGGTCAAGAACAGGATGCTTGAAGCTGCAGGAAAAAGTTCCCTAATTCCACAAAACAAGAGAATGGGAAACAATGCAAATATCAGCACACTAAAATGTTAACTTGATAGTCTTGGTTGGTGAGAGTCTGAAGTAATTTATTTTTTCTGATTATAAATAAAAGATGTATTTACTTGTATAAAAAGTGGTATATGTCATGAAATTCAAATGAATTTAAAGAAACAGAAAATGTTTAGTATATAAAAAAAAATAAAAACACAGAAAAGGCCAAGTGCAGTGGTATACATCTGCAGTCTTAGCACTTGGGAGGGTAAGGCATAAGGATTGAGAATTCAAGGTCAGTCTGGGCAATGTGACAAGAGACTGTTTCCCAACCTATATGTTCACACAGACGCATACTTTTCTATATGGTAGAAAGATCTAAACAATAAAATGACCTATATATGTAAGTAATGTTTACACATTAACATAAAATGATACCATTGTTTTCTTTAGTCTTGTTTCTTTTATGTATGTTTATTCATGTACATACATGAATAGTTTTAAATAATAAAGAGGGTCATACCATGTACTTTGTTACTTTCAAGTGATATATGATTTTGAACATTTCTCCATATTAATCTTTTTTTCTTTTTGTTTTTTGGAGACAGGGTCTCACTTTGTATGGAGTTTACTCTGTAGACCAGCTGTCCTGGAACTCAAAGATCTGTCTGCCTCTGACTCCTGAGAGCTGGGATTAAAGGTGTGTACCACCACGGGCTCTCATATCAATTCTGCTAACGATTTTGTTTGGGTGTATATGTTCCTGTGTGTACATGTGAGGTCAGAGGTCAACCTCGGGCATCTTCCTCAACTGTTCTCCACCTTATTTTTTGAGACACAGTCTCTCTCTGGACTTCGGGGCCCACCTGTCTGACCCTTCAGCAGGGTTATAGATGCATGCTGCCACCCCTAGCTTCACGTGGGTACTGAGGATCAAACTCAGGTCCTCATGCTTGTGTGGCAAAGCAGGCACTTTACCCACTAAGTCACCCCCCAGCCCCACAATCAGTACTACAGAAAAGAAAAAAAAGAAAGAAGAAGGCGGCTTATGTGGCGGTGTATATCTGTGGTCCAGCATTCAGAGGCTGAGGCAGAAGGATCTCCAGTTTGAAAGAGCCCAGGTAACGTAGTGAGACTCTGTCTCAAAAAAAGAAAAGGAAAAAAAAAAAAAATCTGTGCTATTTACCTGTCCCAATACCACTCTTATGACAGTTTGAATCTGAATTTTTTTTTCGGGGGGGGGGGGGGGGGGGGCGGGGTGCGCTATTCCTGAAGTATAAAAAAAAATTTAAACAAGACATGTTGGCTCATGTCTGTAATAATAACACCACCAATACTAATCTCAACAACAAATATTGAAGCATCATGTCATTATTGTCTATGTGTAATTTCTTGTCTGTAAATACGTAAGAAATGTTCAGTACATAAGAAATTTAGGATTTTTTATTTTTTTTTATTGGTCATGGTGATGGTGATTTTTTTTGTCTTTTTCTTTTTTTGGATACTTGTTGACTTGAACTCACTATAGAGATCAGGCTGACCTTGAACTCATAGAGCTCCATCTGCCTCTGACTCCCAAGAAATGATAGGCATGAATGACCATGCTGGGCCTTGCTGTTTTTAATACAGGGTCTTGCTATGGAGCCAAGTCATCTCAAATTAGAGATTCTCCTGCCTCAGCCTACTGAGTGCTAGGATCACAATATATAATATTATGCCTGGCTCTAGTTTTGAATAAAAAAAAAAGATTCTATTTATGTACTGAATTGTGTGTGGGGAACATGTATGCATAACAATGTTGTCAGAGGACAATTTGTGGGAGTTGGTCCTCTCCTTCTACCATGTGTGTCCTAGGACTCAAACTCAGGTTGTCAGGCTTGGGGGCCAGCACCTTTACCATGATGTGCCATCTCAAAAACTACTTTAAAAATTTAAAATGACAAATTAACCAAGTTTTCTTTCTGTGAATTCTTCCAAATCTACCTCTTTGGGCGATTAGGAAACGTTTTTGTTTTTCCTTTTCAATGCCTTTGAGGTTTATTCTATGATCTCTCTCACACACGTGTGCATGCACATGCGAGCACGCAGGCCTGGCAGGTGGAGAGCCCTACTGTTAGCTCGGCCTCCCTCTTCCAGTCCATCCCGCCCCAGCCAAGACCTCGTACAATGTCATCCTCCTTGTTGTAGTTGGCGATGTCCTTCCGCAGGGTCCGGATAATAATCATGCTGAGGATGCCTGTGAACGACAGGGGTTGGGGGGGGAAGCACTGCTAACAGTGGTCTAGCCCCAGGCCCTTTTCCAACAGGGCTTGGTCAGGAGGCCACCCCAAACCCTCCCACACAAGTAGTCCACCCCAGCTGAGAAGGGGGTGTGAAGAGAAGGAGGCTGTTGAGACGGGAGAGATGGCTGCAGGATGCTGCTCTTTGTGTCAGGGAGGAGAGCTGACTGGAAATGTCCTGAACGATGGACTTCCACCCATGCATCAAGACTCACCTGGGGTACCTTTACCTCTCTCTATCCCTCAACAGTTCAGGGTACACCACCATCACACTGCCTTATTTGTCCTGTCTCCCTCTCTAGGTGGCAGCATGGACAGGAAATGGGCTTCATGACCCCGAGCTCACTTTATGCTTTTAGGCTTAGCTCGTAAAGCCAGGGCGGCAGCCAGCCCCTGGGTAGGCAGTGGATAAGCAGGAGCTGCTGCTCCCATTGCCTCTCACAGGATGGAAACAATTGTCCTCATTCTACCTCTGCCCAGCATTCTCTCCACCCGGCTGTCTGCCAAGCTTGTTTCACGGCAGAACCACGCTTCTGGGGGTTGTTGAATGAGTCAATGACTGCACAGACAAACGTATCTGCTTTTCTCTAGCAAGCTCATCAGAGCAGAGACCAATTCCTGTGCATTGCCGTACACATGAGGCCTGGCACAGGGACATGGTGACTGACTGCGTCTGACCACACCTGACCCTGACAACACCCTAGAAATTCCCCTTAAGTCATGGGCCGCCTCAGACCCACCACTCCACCTTCACTACTCAGAGCTCTCACCTGACAGGAAGAAGACCACGACGACAGAGTTAATGATAGAAAACCAGTGGATCTGCACGTCACTCATGGTTAGGTAAGTGTCCCAGCGAGAGGCCCATTTGATGTCACTTTCCTAGCAGGCAGGAGGAAGCAGAGTCAGGCCTACTGTTGGGCAGAGAATCCCAGCCCAGAGCAAAGCCTCCTCCCTGGCCAGAGCAGGCATTCTGTCTCACCTCCCAGTGTACAGAGTAGGTGAAGTAGAGCCGATTCTCCTTAGTGGGATCAATTTCTTGGGGCGAGGAGCTGGTACCCTCAGGTAGAATACATGAACTCTTCTCATCTGTTTTGAGGTCTGTGAGAGACAGAGATCCAGTCTGCTCTCACAGTGGCCAGTGCTACTCCCCAGACAGGGCTGCTCTGCAGAGGTCTCAAGGTGGCCCTGCCTTCAGGGTTGAGTGGAAGTTGTGAGCATAAAGGTAACTGACTTTTATAGCTACACTCCCTGGAGCCCTGGCTTTCCTAAGGGACTCCAGGAGTAAAAAGGTATCTACATGGGGGAGGGAGGGAGGGAGAGTCTAATTCCCTCCATCCAAAAAGCGGTTAGCCTTCTACATTGGACCCAAAGCTCCACTGACTCATCGCCATTCAATCAGGCCCACTCAGCACGCCCACTGTGGCTCCTTCTGTTTGCTCACTCACTCAGTCATCTTTACTACTTCAGGAACCCAACATTCCCATGCCTTCCTCTTTCACTCATTTGTTTGCTGCCATTCATCACCTCATCTAGTCAACCAACATATGAACACCAACCATGGGTCAGCACCGTGCTGTCAAGAAAAGGACAGAGTGTAATCCTGAAGAGCTACCGAGGACGTAAGAGACCTCAAAAAAAAAAAAAAAAAATCTGTAAATGCTGAACTGTGCTTGTGACATTCACAGGAGAGGCAGGACAGTCCTTAGAGATCAGGTCCCATGCTTTATGACTGCTTCATGTGGAAAGTCATGTTCCACACTTTTTCAAAAAGCCAGAAAATCACTACTGTGGACAAAAGGCTTGGAGTGGTGATTCATGCCTGTGATCCCAGAGGTAGGCTGGAGACAGAGCTCAGTAGAGCACTTGCCTAGAATATGTGAGTCCCCAGGTTTTGACTCTTAGCACACAAAAAGAAAAGGCAGAGGCAGGAGGATCCATGGGTTCAAGGCCAGTTTGGGCTACATGGTGAGACCCTGCTCACCATGGTGAGAAGAAAACAAAAGGCAGAGTACGGTGATGCAAGCCTTTAATCTCAGACTCCAGATGTAGAGAGAGGCAGACCTCCGTGAGATCCAGGACAACCAGGGTTATATAGAAAGACCCTGTCTCCAAAAAAAAAAAAGTAAAAATAAAAAAAAGAGGAGAAGGAGGAGGAGGCGGCGGCCGCAGCAGCAGAACAAAAAAGCAACGTTCTACCAAATCCTGTGTGGCCATCGGGACTGGGCTAAGCTCTTCAATTCCTGGTCTACTGCTGACCCTGGGCAATTTTCGTCTGGCCCATCACCCACATGGAGGGAGACAGTAACCTGCGACCTGCTTCCCAGGGGCTTTCCCTGTACTTTCATCCCTTGTTCTTCACCCAGGCACACTAGTTCTTGGGAAGAGGCGCCACAAAGCCTTAATCTGCTCTTTGGTCTTGGCCAAGTCACTAACCTCGTGAGCCTCTGGTTCCTCATCTACAAGCACCTCTAATTTCCTGGAGTTGCTGGGAGGTGGTAGGCTTACATGGTCCCCAGCCCACAAGACAGCAGGTACATCTCTCCCTCATTCCCAACCTGCTCTCTTGGGGTACAGTGGCCTTCTCGGGATGAACCTATGTGCCATACCTGGGCCTACCAGCCAGTGAAGTGGTGGGAACGTGAGAAGACCCTCTGTACGGAAGCCCAGGCCCATCCAGCCCTGCCCCTCTGGTGACACCTCCCCACTCACCCTCCAGCCTGATGCTCTGGGGAATCACCTCGAAGCGGACGACACGGTATGTGTGCTCCTGGTCCTCTTCCATGTCCTCCCGGTGGTAATAAAGGATGAATGAGAGGTGATTGTGCAGGTAGATCTATAGCAGAACAGAGAATAACAAAGAGCTAGCAGCCCCAAACCAGAAAGTTACTCAGGAAGCCCACCCCAAACAGTAGAGCCTTCCTCTGTCCAGTTCATGACTGATCAGCCTTCTGAAAACACTGCTCTGGTCATATTCCACTCTTGCTCTGACACCTACTATGGCTTCCTAGGACTCAGATAAAAAAAAAACCAAGTTTCCTTGGCCTGGCTGTCAACTGTCCTTTTTTTTTTTTAAAGACAGCATACAAAATAATGGTTTCATTATGGCATTTTCATACATATTCTGTTCTTGTCTTACTCAACCAATGCCCTACCAATTGTCACATTAGCTCACCTGGGCTCTTCAGCCTGTCCCTGCCTCACAAGCAGTCCCTACCCTGTACTTCTACCCACAGCATCCCAGCAATTGGGGGATGCTGTCCTTCCTCGACTCTACTCAGCCCAACTCTTTTCTAAGCCCCTCCGTCCTCCACGAGGCCCCGAATGCACAACAGCTCCCTGGCTAGTGGAAAGCAACCAGGAATCAAGACTCAGGGCCTCACACCACCAGTTCTCGCCAAATTAGGACAAGGCCTCTATGCCACAAAGGAATGTCAGCCTTTTATTCCCTGGGAAATCAGATGAAGAGGACACAGTTATGTCTATGTCATTACTAGCTTACTCCCAGGATTTGTGTCATGAAGTGTACATACAGACTGATTGTCAAAACTGCACAAGTGAGATACTGAGACACTGGGCTAAGGACACTCAGATCACTAGCCAAAGGTGGATGCAGGATTCAGCCCAGGAAGCCTACAGTGTGTTCTTGATCATCGTGTGGTCTTCTCTCCCATGCACTTTAGAAGTTCCAGGTTTCCTTTCTAGTTTTAATCTTACAGAAACAGAATCTAATATTCTAGTGTCAATCCCTTTATCTCTTTATAGTGTATGCTGGAGCCAGTCCAAAGCCACAGAATTCTCACAGGCTATACACCATGAGGCACTGGCAGAAATGTATTCTGGTTGACGCCCATTAAAAGAATATATAAATTTATGTGTGTGTATACACATCTCAGCACATGTGATTTCGGCCTCTTGGGTACAAGGGACTGAACCCAAGTCATCAGACTTGGGAACAAGCACCTTCACTTGCTGCGCCATCTCAGCAACCTGCTGACCCAGCCTCTGAGCATGCCAGACACTCTACCTTATTGACATCTGTGAAGCCAAGACGGTAGCCATGCTCAAACTGCACATCTTTTTCTTTCTTCTTGTCATCACCGTCACGGTTGTTGGAGTAGAGCTCCAGCCGGGTGGCCACAGGCAGGTTGTCAGCAATGCTAGAAACCCAAGGAAGGCCTCACTCAGTCTCTCAGTACCACACTCCCACCAGACCCTCCCTGGGCTGAGTTCAAGACCAGCAGGATGTAGTGGGTAACTTACAGGTGAACGTAGTAGTCTTCCGTGATGCGCTCAGCCACCAGCCGGCTCTGCTCCACTGTCAGGGTCACTGGCTTGCTGGATTGGCTGCAGAGAACTTCACACTTCTTCTCACTGTTCATGAGAACCTGGAAAGGGGTGTTGACAATCCGGTCCCCTCTCAGCACCTCTCCTGCCATAAGAGAGACAGATGGAGCTCAGAGCTTCAGCCCTGTGGTGGCTGAGGTCAGCAGTCACAGGGCTGTAGACAGCAGGACAAAATGGAGCTCCAAGGATGTCAGCAGTGCCACAGACTAGCTGTCAGGCTCTGCCCCACTGTTTCAACGGTCCCACCACCCTCTCTACTCGGTGTTCCATTGCTGGTAGATGCTCCACATCCTCCCATGCCACTAGAGCCCTGGGGGGCTTCCTATGCCTCATGTGTCATCCTGCCCCAGGCTCCCCTTTCTTCGGATAACCCTTCCTGACCCTGTAACAGCCGACAGGTAATGTCTTCTCCACCCCTCATGAACTTGTTTGTTTTCTGGACAAAGATCAGATTGTGTGTGATCCACCCTAAGGCCAGCCCCTACCCATCTCTTAGCCATCTCTCCAACTCTCCCAGGTCACTCCCCCGCCACTCTGCTTTGCCACCACACAGGTAATCTCAGTCACCGCCCCCTAAGCAGCCTTTGCTGACCTCCTTTTCCCCGCTCTGTACAGTGACAGTACTGTACAGTGAAGACAATATTCTAACTCTAGGCTACCTACTAATGCACTCTGCCTGATATTTACCAGCTTAGTCCCCACACGTCACTTCACTGAGCTTCAATTTCCTCCTCCAGAAAATGAGACGGCAGTTGTATGTATTCTCCTTACAGACATACCAAGAACTGAGAGGTTAATCCCCTCCCAGGCACAGAGCAGGTAGGCGACAAAGAACATCGTTTGCATCACTGGCATCACCTCTGCAGCCAGCTGGCCTCTTACCCACGACCTTTCTATCTCTGTGAAGCTCCTCTACATCAATGACATTACTTTGCAGTATGTTAATAAGTGTAGGTCTGACTCCCCTACCACCAGGGAGCTCTCTGAGCCAAAACCTACGTCTTAATGTACTGGCATCTCATGCCTGTTTCCTCCAAGGAACCTGAAGCCAAGTGTTACACTCACAGGCACTGAGCAGCTGGGAAGCATCTACTAAACCCAACTGTGTTTTCACTCTGAGCAGCTCATTAGTTCAACAGTAATGATATGAAACTGGGGCAGGCTGAAGGAGACACACCATGACAACAGGCAGGACTACCACCTCCACATATGCCTGTGGATCTACTTGACACACTCAAATTGTCTTATCTACTCACTTACTCATTCATTCACCAACACATACTGGGAACTGGCTATGTGCCAGGCCAGAAGATACAATGTTGGACGGACATATCTGTGGAACTCATGACCCTAAGTTCTAGTGAAACAGATGGATTAAATAATCAGCAAAGTGAAAATATACTGTGTAAGTACTGTCATGGGGAGTAGATCTAGGGAAGTCTTACTGAGCTAGTAGTGCTTGAAGGAGGAGCAGTACTAACTTGGCAAAGAGATGGAGAACAGTTTACACAGAGGCAAAGGCTGCTTAGGGGGCGGTGACTGAGATTACCTGTGTGGTGGCAAAGCAGAGTGGCGGGGGAGTAACCTGGGAGAGTTGGAGAGATGGCTAAGAGATGGGTAGGGGCTAGCCTTAGGGTGGATCACACACAATCTGATCTTTGTCCAGAAAACAAACAAGTTCATGAGGGGTTCCAACAGGGATGGAGAAGACATTACCTGTCTGCTGTTATGGAAAGATCACTCTCACTGCTTCGTGCAGAAAAAGGGATGTAAGAAGTTGGCAGTAGTGATGGCACCAGTCATGGAGTAAGAACAAACAAAGAAGAGAGTGTGTGCAGAGGCCACCATCACAGCACACAGATTCAAGAGCAGTGAAGGTGGTAAAGCTGTGGGAACCAGCTGCTTACTGGATACTAGGGATGAGGAAGGAGTGGTGCATGCAGGAAAGACACGAAGGTTTCCATGACCAAGCTCTGTGAGTTGTCCACAGGAAAGGTCAGGCAGTTGGATGCTATGAGTTGCTGGTAGGTAAGTGCCAAGTGACAGAGCCACAAACTCTACCGTATTCAAGAGAGCACGCAGCTGTGCAAGGTAGAAGGCCTAGGTGGTGTCCTGAGTATGGCATAGGCCATGCAGGAGAGGAAAAGGCAGAGAGTGAAGAAGGTGAAGCCTCTGTCCCTCAGCTGCTATCAGATGCCTGACAGTGCATGTGAGCCTCAAAGTCTGGGGTCAGTGGTGAAGAGTGAGGACATCAACAGGACATCTGCACAGCTCATGGCTGAGGACATTTTATAGACAGCCAGAACCAGAGAGACAACAGCTCAACATGATCCCTGGAGTGGGCTCTTTCCTTACACCATGTCCTACTGCTCATTTCTCTGCAGGTCAGTAAGGCGCTGACTTGAAGAGAGGAGGAACTGCAGCCAGAAGAGCCACACACTAAGTAAGGCTGTGCCACTTCTTAAATCTGGAAAGTAAATTGAATTATGAAAGAAGGTGCTGGGCGGGGGTGGGGCGCACCTTTAATCCCAGCACTCAGGAGGTAGAGGCAGGTGGATCTCTGTGAATTCAAGGCCAGCCTGATCTACAGAGCAAGTTCCAGGATAGCCAAGGATACATACACAGAGAAACCCTTTCTTGAAAAAACCACCACCACCAAAAAAGAAAGAAAGAAAGAAAAAAAAGAAGGAAGGAAGGAAAGAGAGAGAGGACATCCTGGGCTAGCATGGCTCATTTCTGAAAAACACAGAACTATTCCTCTTTTTTTTTTGAGACAGGGTCTCACTATATTACCTTGGCTAATCTAGAACTGACTGTGTAGACTAGGCTGGCCTTGAACTCCTAGAAATCCACCTGTCTCTGCCTCTGGAGTGCTATGACTAAAGGCATGGGCTATCATGCCTAGCTAAATCCCCCCCTCTTTTTTTTTTTTTTTTTTGAGACAAGGTCTCACTATGTACTCAAGTAGCCGGGACAGCAGGCCTGTGTCACTTCCTTTTAACAATGTACCAGAAGCCATGATGTGACTAAATAATACATGCTAATAAAAAATTTTCAAAAGAACCAATTCTCAAGGGCTAGGGTGTAGCTCAGTGTAGAGCACCTGCCTAGCATACCCAAGTCCCTGGGTTTGATACCCAGCACACCATGTCTCAGTGGTTAACAACTGTTGCACAATCATGAAGACCGGATTCAGATCCCAGCACTCAGAAGGCTGAAGCAGGAGGATCATAGGTTCAAGGACAGTCTGGGCAATGGGCATCATGGCAGATTCCAGGTCAGCTTTCGGAAGGTGGCAATCTTATTTCAAAAAAACAAAAAGAGGGACCAAAGAAATGGCTCTGCAGAAAACAGCACATGCTACACAATCCTGAGAACTAGACTTCATATCTCAGCACCCACATCACAATCCACGTGTACCACAAAATGCCTGTAACTCCAGCTCTGAGGCATCTCTTCTGGCCTCCAAGTGTACTTACATAAACTCACACCGATGAGCACACACTAAATAAAGCAGACCTTTTGACAATTGCAAGAACAACAACAAAAAGCCAGAGAGAACAAGCATCTTCCTTCTCCTTGCTAAGACAGAAGAGGAAAATCTGCTGAGGCCCTTGAGGTCCAAGGAGTGTCTGTCTGCTTGCTTCTCTAGGATTTAATGAGAGATAGGCAGAGAGGAAGCACAAGCTCTACTGAGCTACACCCTAGCCCTTGAGAATTAGTTCTTTTGAAAATTTTTTATTAGCATGTATTATTTAGTCAACTGTCCTGAAGAGACAGTTCAGTAACTTCAGTCAGAGAATTGTGGTGATATCGTGTTTCCCAATATATTGCACCCTAATAAGCTTATCTGGGGGTCAGAGAACAGAACAGCCACTAGATACAGAGGCCAGAAAATGGTGGCACACACACCTTTAATACTAGCATTCCGAAGGCAGAGAACCGTATGGATCTCTGTGAGTTCAAAGCTGCACTGGAAACAGCCAGGCATGGTGACACACACCTTTAATCCCAGGAAGTGATGGCAAGAATCAGAAAGGTATATAAGGCGTGAGGACCAGGAACTAGAGCCTGGTTAAGCTTTTAGACTTTTAGCAGCAGTTCAGCTGAGATTCATTCCGGATGAGGACTCAGAAGCTTTCAGTTTGAGGAAACAGGATCGGCTGAGAAGTTGGCCAGGTAAGGTTAGTTTGTGGCCTGTTCGGTCTCTCTGATCTTTCAGTGTTCACCCCAATACCTGGCTCCGGGTTTGTTTTTATTAATAAGACCCTTTAAGATTCATGTTACAGCCGGGTGGTGGTGGTGGTGGTGGTGGTGGTGGTGGTGGTGGTGGTGGCGGCGGCGGCGGCGGCGGCGGCGGCGGCGGCGGCGGCGGCGGCGGCGGCGGCGGCGCACGCCTTTAATCCCAGCACTCGGGAGGCAGAGCCAGGCGGATCTCTGTGAGTTCAAGGCCAGCCTGGGCTACCAAGTGAGTTCCAGGAAAAGGCGCAAAGCTACACAGAGAAACCCTGTCTCGAAAAACAAAAACAAACAAACAAAAAAAGATTCATGTTACAGAGAATATTTAACCTAGAATCGTATTTACCACTTGTGCCAGACACTGTGAAGGGTGTTTCACACACTTTCTGAGTAAGTCTTGCAGAATGTCAATGTCTTTGCTTGCTTCAAGGTAAAGACAATCACTCTTTTCTTTTCTTTTTTGGGTTTTTGAGGCAGGGCTTCTCTGTGTAGCCCTGGCTGTCCTGGAACTCACTATGTGGACCAGGCTGGCCTCAAACTCAGAGATCAATCTGCTTTTGCCTCTTGAGTGCTGGGATTAAAGTTATGCATCACCACTGCCCAGACTTTTCTTTTTTACATTTCTTTTATTTTTTAAGAGTTTCATATACAAGGACTGTATTAACATCAATCTTTTAATTAAAGGTACAGCAATGATCTGGGGAGATGGTTCAATGGGTGAAGTGCCTGAGTTCAGCTCCTCAGCACAGAAATACTGGGTGGATGTGGTGGCTAGCCTGTGACCCCAGCACTAGGGAAACAAAGACAGGGGATCCCCAGAGCAACCTGGATGGCTAGACTAGCCAAATCAGTGAGCTTTAGATTCAAGCAAGGGACCACGTCCCAATAAATATTGTGGAGAGCAACCCGGGAAGACATCTAATGTCAACCTCTGGCCAACACACACCAAAAGCAGAATAAGGGCAGAGCAAGTAACAGAAGTCACTAGAAAAGAAATGTCTATCTAGAAACCAAGGGAAAGCTGCTATGGTTAGAAGCTGAGTACTCTAACCCTGAAAACTGGTAAAGCCCAGGTTAGCTATTACCGAACAATATAACCAATGGCAAGTCAGTCTACAAAATAGACACACACACACAATCACTACCTCTGCAGGGTCATTATGACTCAATAAGCTAACACGCACATAAACTATTTACAACAGTGTCTAGCACATAGCAAGTGAAAACCATGCCAGGTCCCCTGTGAGACAGGCTGAAGCAGTACACGAGGCTTACCCAAATTCTCTGCCTTGTAGGTTATCTTGCTGGGCTGGCAGAAAGGCAATGAGTAGTACTCATAAGGAAGCTGAGTTCGAGAGCTGGTAAGCTTCACGGCCTACAGGAAGGAGAGAAACTGTTATTCCTCAATCCACCAGAAACAGAAGGCTGTTCCAAGAAGTCTCCTTGGCACTCATGTCTTTAGCAAGTTCACTGCAGGAGATAGGACTATAGCATGCCGTTCCTGTACTGCCCACAATTCTGGATTTTGCTGTAGATGGCACCACAGATTTAGTTTTATTCACTGAGTCATAAACATGTGGTCGCCCTTGGACAAGATAGGGCTCTTGAGTACCCTTCTGCAGTAGGCTTTAAGAACAAAGGGGTCTGCACCTCACTTGCAATCCATGTAGCCCTCTCCTTTCAGTTCTTTGGGCCTAGAGCTCTCTCTTACTTCAGGCTTCCCCCCTGCCATTCCTCTCAGCTCTCCTCTGTGCTCATATGATGCTTTCTCCTATCTAGGTGTCAGCTAAAATTCTCAACCCATGAGCCCTTCCCTATCCACTGTATCTAAATGAACTCCCCATCATTCCATTTCAACTCTCTCAGCTTCCACCAGAGCATGTCACATAAAATGCGATTATTGTACACTGTTTTAATTTCTTTCTTTTTCTTTGAGACAGTGTCTTACTCTGTAGCTCAGGCTGGCCTTGAATTCAAAATCCTCAGTGCTCTCATTACCAATGTGAGCCACCATACCCTAGTCTTTCCTACAACTTTAAAAATCAGTTTTTCCCACTTAAGATCACAGCACAGTAGACGTTCATTTAATGTCTGCTAAATGACCAAAGAGGAAAAACATAAAAACAATGAAAGCCTTCTACAATGGGAAACTGATCAATCATGATTTACTCAAGACTGAGACAGGAGGAAAGTGAACTCAAGTTACAGAGTAAAACCAAGAAAGAAAAGAAAAAAGGAAAGGAAGGCAGGGGGAGGGAGGAAAGACAGGAACAGAGACAGAAAGACAGTCTAGTTGTGTCGGCAGGATGCCTGACTAGAATATGCGAAGCCACAGGTTTGATCCCTAGCATCGTATAAAATGGGCATGCTGGCACTCAGGAGGTAGAGGCAGGAGAAATCAGAAGTTCAAGGTTATTCTTAGCTACAAGCCAGGCATGGTGGTCCAGGGGATCAAACCCAGGGCATTGTGGGTAAAGGTGCTTGCCACACAAGCCTGGTGACCTGAGTTTGATCCACAGAACTCGTGGAAAGGCGGAAGGGGGAAACAAACTCCACAAAACTCACTGGGAGCTCCACATCCCTGCTGTGGCCCAGCCTACCCCACATACATTATGTATGTGGACATTAATAATAACAAACACAAATTTCTAAGAATGCTCAAGACCATTTTTGGCTACATAAGCTTGAAGCCAGCCTGGACTACATGAGAGCCCATCTCAAACAAAAAAGAAAACTGTTAAATCATAGCTAAAACAGAACCAGTGAAAATATTATAAAAAAATAAAACTTTAGGGCCACTGAGGTGGCTGAGTAGATAATGGCACTTTCTGCCAAGCCTGATGACCCAAGTTCCTATCCCACAGACCCACATGGTGGAACAAGAGAAACAACTCCTCCAAGTTGTCCTCTGACCTCCACATGTGTGCTGTGGCATGAACCCACACCTACTCACACACACAGAAATAAATAAAATGTAATAAAAAAATCCTTTAAAGAAATTACTTTTAACTACTTAGGAACTACCTGTTATTCCTCAGATACCATCTAAAAGTGTAAATAATTTATTAAATTTTAAATGTAATAGTTCTACAACCCTTACTTAAAACTCTTATTTTGGAATTAAGAAATTTGAAGGCATTTAAACAGGCAGTATGGTATACACACCATGGGTTGTATCACATCCCTAGATGGGTCTGGAATAATACCTCATATCCCATAACCACTTGCAGAGAAATGCAAACATATTGACACTAAGTGAAATACTTGAAGTGAACAAATGGCATCACATCAGTCTGAGGTCAGCTCTTGACTCCAAGGCCCTTAGGAAACCTTGGGTTTTAGAGCTTTTGGGATATCAGCCTGAAGACACTAAGGACCTGGGTTATACATGTTATATAAACTGGTGTAGTGGCACAGACTATAATTCCAGAGCTTGGGAGGTGAATGAAGGAAGATCAGGAGTTCAAAGCTATCCTTAGCTACCCAGTGTTCAAGGCCAACCTAAGCTCCATGAGACCCTGTCTTAAAACCAAACCAAGTAATCAAAACAAACAAACCAACAAAATCAAGTTACGAATTACTTAAGGAAAAATTACCCCCAAATTCACTGTTGCTAGTTCTTTTTTTTTGTTCTCTGGACAATGGGAGTGGGGTTGGGGCGGGGTATAGTCACAACCCCCCCCCCCATTACAAAGAGGTGCATTCCACCTTTATGTTCTCCTCCAGCCCAGGTGTCCTCTCTGACTCCGGTTTGGCAGGGTTAGAGACCAGATACCACTGGACCTCTGCACCAAGCTTTGTTCGGGGCTGTGGACAGAGGTCAAAATTGAGAGGTCAAAAGGGCACTGCGGTGGGAAAGCTGGCATTCTCAAAGCTCCATGTATCTTACTTGGTGTCAATATTTGCATTTCTCTGCATGGGACCTTGGCTCACTTCTTTATGCGTTAATTTCCATATCTGTGAAACACACAGAAACTCTGTAAAACATAAAATTTCCCTCAGAAGGTTCTTGGGAGCATCTTGACCTAAGCAGAGCCCAATGCATAGCATGTACTAACCCTCAGTCAGTTGTTACTTTTATGTTTTTCCTGCAAGATATAAGGAAGAGCACTTCTTACAACACCGACATTTGAACAGCTGCTGTGTGTGACTCAGAAAGTTGGTAATGAAAAGAGGATGGCGCAGATGAGGAGGGATGCCACAGAAGGAAGCAAGCAGAGTAACACAGAGATGGGTGGGGTGGCATGGGACACACTTCATAGTAAAAGCGAGAGCGAGGAGACAGAGACCAGAGGCACAGGGGAACAATGGAAAGGTAGAACTAACTGTAGGCAGCCTTTCAGGATGGACACACACAGCTCAACACAGTTCTCCAGCCAGGCTGCTAGGCACAGGTGCTCCTATGATCCAAGTAGCACTCACCTTGATCTCTACTGGGTCGTTTTGGTGGAAGTTGATTGGCGCGACTCCAGGGACATAGAAGGTGCTTGTTTTACATGTGAGACAGAGAAGCAGCAGGAACCTTGGCCACCAAACCTGCTGCGGAGAGAGACTACAGTTGGAATGCAGAGAGAGCAGTCAACTTTCCTGCAGGACAGATCAAGTGGGAACCTTCCAATCTGCTTGCACTGGCCAGTGTTTTCACCTCTCTTCTGGGAAGCCTGAGGTCATTGTAAAGTTGCTTCCCAAATGCCTTCCCAGAATGCTACAGGGAACAAGACTCTGCACTTCCAGAGATGGGCGACAAGATGGGTCAAGCTATTACTATCTGGAAGGAAGAGTAAGACTGCTGCTAGTCTGAGATATTAAAATGCCACTCTGTGCTCTGATATGGTGGGCACATTACAAACAGGGGGCATTTCTAGATGGCAACTTAGCACCTACTTCCTAGAGTCCCCAGCAATTCTATTCCTAAGATTTTTTTTTTAAAGTCTTCTGGAAGAGCTGAAAGCCCTCTTAACCAGTGAACCATCTCTCCAGCTCCTGGACTCTATTTCTAGACATGTTAAGAAAGATATGGCAACTCTACCAAATATACAAGGAAGGACATTTACCAGAATGTTAAATGGATTGAGTGATAGTGTTCTTTCTAATGTTTTATATAGAATTATATATTTACATTACTTTAGAAAAACAATTAGCCAGGTGTGGCAATGTACACCTACAATCCTAGCAGTATTTAGCAATTAGAGGCAGGAAGATCCCGAGTTCCAGGCCAGCCTGGACTGCATGAGATTGGGGGGTAGGAGGGGACATGGTAGCACATGCCTTTAATGCTAGCATTCAAGAGGCAGAGCCAGGTAATCTTTGTGAATTCAAAACCAGTCTAGTCTACATAACAAGGTCCAGGACAGCCAGGGCTGTAGAGAGAAAACCTGTCTCAACTCCCCGCCCTCCAAACAAAACAAAACAAAAAAAGCCCTACCAATGCTACATTATTATTACTGTTGTTGTTATTTTAGGTCTCAATGCATAACTCTGGCTGACCTGGAACTCATTATGTAGACAGGGCTGGACTTGAGCTCATAGAGATCTGCCTGCCTCCTGTTTGCTGGGACTAAACATATGCACCACAACATTTAGCTTCATCCAGATTATGGATCATCCTGGATGTCTGGAAGTCAGTGTCTGAGTTTCAGTAAGTTTAAAGCGTATCTAGGTGCTCACACTCAAAGTGAGATCTGTGGGGAGCAGCAGAAACAGCATTTTCTGGAAGTTTCTTAAAAGCACAGACACTCAGGTTATGCCTTGGGCCTGGCAATCAATGTAAATTCTGCAGGATGGCCTAGCAGTCAGGGTGAAGAACTATTCCTGGGGGAGTGGGGAGGAGTGTCCGAGAGTCAACTGGGAAAGAGGAAGTATAGGTCTCTAATTCTCTCTGGTCAGGTTTAAAAGTGCATCCTGACCATCAGTAGGGAGGTGGCCGCCATATGCAGAGAAGGACTTAAATTTGGGGCCCTCAGACATTGGCAGGGCATTGTATCCTACCCCTCAGGTATGCAGTTATGACCCATCAACGCTCCTGTGTCCTCATTTATTATAAAAGGATTCACGTAGGAGAAGTGGGGTGAATCTATATGCACCTGAAACCACTTACTGACCTCTTAAGTCACCACTCTTTATTATTATTATTATTATTATTATTACTATTATATGGGTGTTTGCCTGTATATACCTCTCTGCACATATATGCCCAATGCCAGTGGAGGCCAGAAGATAGTGTTGGAACCACTGGAACTAGAGTTATAGACAGCTGTGAGCTGCCATGTGGGTGCTAGGAAATGAACCACAGACCTCTTAACTGCTGAGCTCTCTCTCTAGTCCCAACTACTTTTTTAATAACTTTTGTGTTTGTGTGTGTGTGTATTCATACACATGCGTGTGTGTACATATGTGTAACATCTGGTGTCTTCTCAATTGTTCCCCACCTTTTCTTTGAGACAAGATCTCTCACTGAGGGGCTGGAGAGATGGCTCAGAGGTTAAGAGCACTGGTTGCTCTTCCAGAGGTCCTGAGTTCAATTCCCAGCAACCACATGGTGGCTCACAACCACCTGTAATGAGATCTGGTGCCCTCTTCTGGCCTGCAGTCATATATGCTGTATACATAATAAATAAATAAATCTTTAAAAAAAAAAAAAAAAAAAAGATCTCTCACTGAACCCGAAGCGCATGGACCGAGCTAGACCAGCTCAGGTATGCAGTACTGTGCCTGCTCACTTTCTGTGTGGGTGCTGGGGACCTGAGCTCAGGGTCCTCATGCTTGCACGACAGGCATTTTAGTGACTGAGCCATCTCTCCAGCCCCAAGCCGCTATGCTCACATGTAAGGCACCAAGATCACTGTTCCTGTTAATGTAAAGAAAACGTGTTCTGAAGTCCCTCCTAAGAAGCTTGACACCGGACGTTAGCCTTATCTGATGGGGACTTGAAGCAGGGGCAGAGGATTACAATCTTCCAAGTTTATCAGGTCAATTAAATCTAAGAGGTTACTTTCGTTCTACCTCCTTCAGAAACAGAACCCTCAGACTGAACTGAGAACACTGCCCCGCAGAGCACAATGCTCCCTTGGGAGCTCGAGTTGCAGAGGAATGAAAAGTAAGTCCAGGAAGACTTCAATTCCCTTTGGTTCCAAAGTCTCAAACCAATGAAGTTCTTCCTCCTCCCCAAACAAACAAAACCCAAAAATAAACAGTGAGATCCATGCTCACCCCAGCAGGAAGGTAACATTAAAAAGCAACAAGGAACCAGAGCCACTAATACCCATGAAGAACACAGAACTGCACAGGCACAGCAACTTCCTTCTATTTACCTAGCTGCTGCTTTGTGCTAAGCACCTCCCACACTCATTGCTTATCTCACAATGACAACTACCTGTACACTTCTGACACCATTTTGCAGTGGACTGTCCGTTAACCTGAGATAGAGAGATGAAATAACTTGGGGGCTGTGGATGTGGTTTAGAAGGTAGTGAGCATGCCCAGCATGCTCAAAGCCCTGGGTTTGATTCCCAGCATCACATTAGAGGTATGGCAGACACTCTAATCCTAGCACTTGGAAGATAGGAGGCAGGAGGAATAGATAGATGTTCAAGGTTATCCTCAGATACAAAAGTGATTTCCAGGCCAGTCTGGGCTATGTGAGATCCCATTTTAACTCACTCCCCTCCCTCAAATAATAACTTATCCCAGGCCATGCAACCCAAATGTGATGATGGAATATGTGTCCCCTGCTGAGGCAGGTGAGTTTCAATATAAGATGATGAGCCAGGTGGTTGGTAGCACTCGCCTATAATCCTAGCATTCAGGAGGCAGAGGCAGGCGGATCTCTAAGTTTGAGGCCAGCCTGGCCTATAGCCTGGTCAGCATCATACATTAAAATGTATGAATGTATGAGGCTGATGACAACAGCTAATATTTACTGAATGCCAATATGTGTGAGGCACAGTTTTAGGTTCTTTTTATGTATAAACCTGTATTCCCATTTCATAACTAGGGGGTAAGAGAGGGGGAGCTGTATGTACCTGCAATCCCAATGACTCGGGAGGCTGCTGAGATGGGAGACTCACTTGAGCCTGAGTTCAAGACCAACCTTTAAACAACATAGCAAAATCCCATCTTAAAAAAAAGGGGTGGTGGTGGCAGGGAGACAGTTAAGAGTACTTACTGCTCTTGCAGAGGACTTGGGGTCAGTTCCCAGCACCCATGTCAGAAGGCTCACAACAGCCTGTATCTTCAGTTCCAGGGGAGCCAATGCCCTCTGGCCTCCTAGGCATCTGCACAACATGGTGTACATAAACTCTCATAGATGCATATACATCACATGAATAAATAAATAAACCCTGTCTCTAAAGCAAAACAAAAAACGTCAGAGTATGCTAGAAGGAGAAAAACTATCATTTTTGAGGAGAGAATTGGCAATGTGAGAGGCAGAGCTATTCTCAAGTACTGTCACCACAAATTCTTAGGTGTATGAAAAATGATCCTAGTTGATGTACGCCCAGCCTATTCTTGTTTAAATGTTTGAAAGCATACACCAGTGGGCCTGGTGGCATATCTTTAATCCCAGCACTCCAGAAGCAGAAGCAGGTAGATCTCTGTGAGTTTGAGGCCCCAGATTCACATAGCAAGTTAGAGGCCAGCCAGGAACACACAATGAGACCCCGTCCTTTTTTTTTGTTTTTGTATATACCAAAACCAAACAAAGTAATCAAAAAGGAAAACTACCAAAAATTTTTAGCATGAACACAGATGGAAATACCTTTAAGAAAGTGTCCTATAGCTGGGCGGTGGTGGCTCACGCCTTTAATCCCAGCACTCAGGAGACAGAGGCAGGTGGATCTCTGTGAGTTTGAGGCCAGCCTGGTCTACAGAGTGAGATCCAGGGCAGGTACCAACACTACTCGAAAAACCCTGTCTTGAAAAACAAAAAAAAAAGTGTCCTGTAACTAACAACACATTAAAAACATCTGCAGCTAGGTATGGTGAATTACGCCTGCAACCTCAGCACTCTGGAGGCAGAGGCAGGAGAATGAGTTGAGGTCATTCTGGCCTGTGTACCGTGGTGGTTTGACTTACCCCAAGAATGCAAGGACGGCTTTCTAGCCGGTCAATTACTATGGTGTACCATAGAAGCAGCATAAGGACAAACACACCAGCATCACAACTGACACAAAAGGCAGCTGACAAAATCCAACACAGTCATCAAAACAACTTCAAGTACAACTAAAAAGGAACTTCCCCAGCCAAATGAAAGGCAGCTATGAAAACCCACAGGCAATCATCACAATGTTGAAAAACTAAATGCTAAGTTCCCCTAAGATCAGGAACAAAAGAGGATACACACTCTTGCCATGTCTATTCAATTCTATACTATAAGCCAGTGTGCATAAAAGAAATAAAATTTAAACACATCCAAACTGAAAAAAAAGTAACGAATGCTTTTATTTGTAGATAATATTACCTTGCATTTAGAACACTCTAAGAAATCTATGCAATAACTAACTAGAATTAAGCTGAGGACAGGCATGGACTATCAGATCGATATATAAAAAATAACTGTATTTCTACATATTGGCTATAAGCAACTTAAAAATAAAATTAAAACATGGTTCTACTTAGTATTGAAAAAATTTAAGAATATATATTAAAAATACTTATATGTGTACATGTGCACACCTGAGTGTCTGTGTACCATGTGTGTGGGAGCCTAAGAAGTTCTAAAGAGGTGTTGGATCCCCTGGAACTTAAGTTACAGAAGACTGTCAGCCACCACGTGGTGCTGGAAGCCAAACTCGGGTCTTCTGAATAGTAGTCAAGTGCTCTGAACTGCCGACACCTTTCTAGCCCTAAGAATGTATCAGAAAGGACTTAGGGCTGGATGCAGCTGTTGTGTGATATTTTGTTCGTGCTCTGACAAATGAAGCTTGCCTAGATCGGAGATCGGAGGGTAGAGCTAGCCATAGAGTTAACCATAGAGGCCAGGCAGTGGTGGCACACACTTTTAATCCCAGCACTTGGGAGGAGGAAGCAGGAAGATCAGGAGTTCAAGGCTACCCTGGACTACATGAGACTGAACCAGTCTAAAAGAGAAACAGAGCCGGTGGTAGTGGTGCACCCTTTAGTCCCAGCACTAAGGAGGTGGAGACAGGAATATAAGGTGGGTAGAGACAGGATCTTGCCCCCCATTTGGTCTGAGGATTTGGTAGAGGTAAGAAATTTCTAGTGGTTGCTGCTCTGCTTCTCTGATCTTTCAGGCAAGCTCTATTTGTCAGAACACAAACAAACTATTACACAACATGAAGCAGAGTAGTAAAGCACTTGCTGAGCATGCTCAACACAAGCTACATTCAATACTACAAATAATAAAGAAAAAAAGGAAAACAAATTCATATTTTGTTTTGGTTCGAGACAGGGCTGTGTAGCCCTGGCTGGTCTGGTGCTCTCTATGTAGTCTGGGCTGGCCTCAAACTCATGGTAATCCTCCTGCCTCAGCCTCTCAAATGCTGTGATTACAGGCATGCACCACCATGTCTAGGTACATGAAAATGACTTTTAAGAGCTTCTTTATTGAAAATTACAAAACACTGCCAAGAGAAATGAAAGATTTAAATAACTACAGACATTCCAGGTTGACAAACTGGACTACTCCACAGAGATAAGATAGGAAACTGTACTTCCAGGGCTGGAGAGATGGCTCAGTGGTTAAGAGAATTGCCTGCTGTTCCAGAGGACTCAGGTTCAATTCTCAACATCCCCACAGTGACTCTCAACTGCCTATAATTCCAGTTCCAGGGGAGCCAACAACTTCAGGCTTCAGTGGGCACCAGGCATGGTGGTGCAGACATACATCCAGGCAAGACACCCATACACATAATACAATAAAAATAAAAACTAAAAAAAGGAAAAGAAAATCCCACTTCCATATTGATCTTCAGATTTAATGCCCATCAAAATCTGAGCATGGTTTTTGCACAAACTGACAAATTTGCCCTATTACACACACACACACACACACACACACACACACACACACACACACACACACACACACTGGCTTTTTGAGATAGGGTCTTGCTTGCTATAGATATAAACCAGGCTGGTCTTTACTCACAGAGATCCACCTGCCTCTACCTCCAGTGTGCTGGGATTAAAGGTATGCACTACCATGCCAAGCACAAATTTGCCTTAATATTGATAAAGAAATAGAAAGGATCCAGAATATCCAACGCAGATCCAAAAACAGAATTGGGTAATTCATACAATTTTCTAAATATACCATAAAACATAATAATAATGATAATTGGTAAGCCGGGTATGGTGGCACATAATCCCAACACTTGGAAGACAGAGGCAGGTAGATCTCTGTGAGTTCAAGGCTAACCTGGTCTACAAACCAAGTTCCAGGACAGCTAGGACTGTTACACAGAGAAACTCTGTCTAAAAACAAACAAACGGAAAAGATAATTGGTAAGGATAGGCTTATATAAATATATATATTAATCCAACCAAATTAAAAGCATAGAAATAAGTCTTTCCATTTACAGTCATTTGATTTTCAACAAAGATGCCAAGGCAATCCAACAAGGACAAAGTGCTTTAACTATGTGGTAACCATATTCACAAGTAACATTAGACCATTCACAAAAATAATAAATTCAAAATGAACCATAGATTAAAACAAAAGCTGAAATTAAAATTCCTAGAAGAAAACTGTCACTTTGAGTAAAATAAAGATGTTTTAAATATACTGCCAAAAATATAACCCATTAAAATTAATACATTTCATAAAAATAAAACATTTTACACTTCTAGGCCATGGACAGGTGAAAAATCTTTGTAAATGATGTATGTAATGAGGGACTAGTTCAGGATGCGTAAAGAACTCTCACAACTTAACAAGAAAGCAAACGCCCCAGTTAACAAGTGGGCAAGGCCTGGGGGTGTGCTTCAGTGGGAAGTGGGAAGATGGCATAAAAGATCTGCACGCTCATTTCACCAGAGATGTGCACAGATACACGAATGGCACATTAGAAGATGTTTACTATCAGCTGTCATCAGGGAAATGCAAACCAAAGCTATACTGGGTACCACAACACACCAGAATGACTAAACAACAAAACAAAACAAAAACCAGGCAAGTGTGAACCAGGACATGGAGAGAAACCCTCACATTTCACTGATGAAAATGTGAAAATGGCACAGGCACTTTTGCAAAGTTTGGTAGTAGCTTACAAAGTTAGACATAAACTTACTGGCCAGGACTCCCAACTCTAGGCATCAACTGAACAGAAAGATGTGTACTCAGACTTGCATGTGTTCATAGCAACTTTAACCACAATAGCTGTCTCCTCCCTGGTTTCACTTTCCACAGTTTGAGCTACCTACAGTCAACCAAGGTCTGAAAACACTAAACAGGAAACTCCAGAGATAAATGATACCCAATCCTTTAACTCTTATTACTATATATTAGTATAAATGTTCTACTTTGTTATTAAGCATTCTTGCTCATCCCTGCCCCAGGGATTCATGTACCCCAGAATGATCTTGAACTGCTGATCTTCCTGCCTCTACCCCAAGTGCACCACCACACTTGGTTTATGTGGTACTGAGGACTATTGCTCAATCCTTTATGTATGCTAGGCAAGCAGTCTACCACCCAACTTAGATCACCAGCTCTTTGGATCTTACTGTGTCTAATTTACAAATTAAACTTTATTGTAAGATATTCAAGTAAAGAGAAAAGTATGGGGTTGGACTTGATGGCACAGGTCTATAATTTAGTTACTTAAAAGGCTGAGGCAGGAGATCACCAAGCTCAAGGCCTGCCTCCATACTGAGTGAATTCAAACTCAGCCTGCACAACTCAGTGAGACTCTCAAAATAGTAAAAAGAGGTATGGGCATACCATTTGCCTGGCACATACCCTAGGTTCAACTCCTAGTACACAAAACAGCAAAAACAAAGAGTTCCATACTGGCTGCATTCCAAGCATCTCCTCAGAGGGCTTGGAACACACACCCTCAGATTGGGAGGACTACTATAGTTCAAAACTGAAAATAATTCAAAGACACAATCATTAGTGAAAGCAGAAAAAAAGAATTGGGATACTATCAGCAAGAAAAAAAACAAAAACCAAAACCAAAACCTGCCAATACAGGTTACAAGAAGGAACAACCCAGGAAAAAAACTATACTAAGTAACAGAAGCCAGATGCAGAAGTCCATATAACACATGACTCCATTTCCATGGAATGTCCAGCAAAGGAAATTTACAGAGACAGATATCAGATCAGTGGTGGTTTGGCTGTGGGAACAAGGGCCTGATTGCATCACTCCCTTGACCAATGTGAGGGAACTTGGGGTAACAGAACTGTTCTATAACATTGTGTCACAGTAATGACAAGGGCATAAGTTTATACATAGCTAAAGGTCACTGCCCTGGACATTCACAAGGGTGATTTGTAGTACGAAAGTATAGCTTAATATGCCTGAAGAAAAGGGAACTAGTTGGGAAGGGTAGAGGTGAAAGGATGTGGCAATGTGATTACAACTGGTGAAGCTGGGTGATAAGTGACAATGGCTGTACTCGTCTATGCTGGTGTATGCTGAAATTACTATAACAAGTTGGGCTTGTATTTTTGTTTGTTTTGAGACAGAGTTTTACTATGTAGTATTGGCTGGCCTGGAATTCCCTATGTAGACCAAGTTTGTCTTAAACTCATAGAGATCCACCTGCCTTTGCACTCCCCAACCCCAGTGCAGAGATTAAAGGCTTGTACCACCACATCCAACCTACAACAAGGTTTTAAAAGTAGGAATTACATATGCATAAAATATTATAGAGATAGTTTCTAAAATCAAAGACAATTTCTTCTGATAAATGTATTACGGGCAGCCAAGTGACTTATTTTAGCTTTTCTGTTTTCTCCTTTATTGTTATTGTGTGTCTGTGATGTGCATGATATCTGTGCTTATGTGCTACAGTGTGTGTGGAGGTCAGAAGAGAACTGTAGAATCCATTCTCTCCGTCCACCTTTGCTTGGATTCCAGGGACTGAACTCACGTAGTCAGGCTTGCAAGGCAAGTAATTTATTCAGCTTTTTTGACCCAGGTTTTTAAAAAAAATTAACAAATTAAAATGTACACATTGATTATGTATTTCTTCATATTTTTATATTTTCATATGCATTTTCCCATATACATGGGTCATCATTATCTATAATACATACATATTTAAAAAAATTAAGACAGTCTCATATAGCCCTGGCTGGCCTTGAATTTGCTATATAGTCAAGAAACCTTGAACTTGTGATCCTCCTACCTTCATCATCCAGATGCCAAGATTACAGGTGTGTACTACCGTGACCAGTTTATACAGTGCTGGATGGAGGTGGAACCCGGGTCTCATGCTTGCTAGGTCAGCACTTTACCAACTGAGCAACATTCCCAGTAAATACATTTATCTATCTTTCTTTCTTTCTTTCTTCCTTTCTTTCTTTCTTTCTTTCTTTTTTTTTTTTTTTAAGACAGGGTTTCTCTGTATTGCCTTGGCTATCCTGGAACTTGCTCTGTGGACCAGGCTGGCCTGGAACTCAGAGATCTGCCTGCCTCTGCTTCCCGAGTGTTGGGATTAAAAGTGTGTGCCACCACCACCTGGCTTATATTTGTATTTCAAGGGAAGGAAATTCATTGCTTATAAAAATACCTAGATGGAGACATATGGAATGTCCAGCATAGAAAATCTGGCCACCAGGTGTGAAGGTTTTTTTTTCCATAATTAAATCAGCAATTCTAACCTTGGAAGAGTGTCCTAAACTCCCATGAGAGCTGATAAAAGCTACAAGTCCTGATGTCAAAGTCCCAATATGTAAGATGTTACATTATTTAAGGAGACTTGAAGACTTAGCAGCAGTTTATGGGTTCCTGAGAGCTTAACAGGATGTAGCTCCCAGTTCACTTCTGTAAAAGATAGCAGAATCCCTGCTTATTGGGAAATTTCTCTGTCTTGTTCTTTGACCTTTTTTTAAAAATTATTATTATGAGATTATTTTATTTTATGAATGAGTATTTTGCCTGCATGTGTAACTGTATACCACCTGTATACCTGGTGCCCAAAGTCAGAAGAGGGCATTGGTTCCCCCAGAACTGGAATATGGATGGTACTCTCCAAGAACAAGTGCTCCTAACCACTGGGCCATCCATCCATTTAGCCCTGTCCCTTGACTTTTAATTGATCACCTCAGTAACTGTGATGAAGCTCAGTATAAAGCCTCAGGTGTGCCCAGAGCCCTAAAAGGAGGGTGAGTTCTAAGAGATAAACAGCAGCCCACTCCACAGCATTCTGCTTTACTTGGTGTCCAAGTCACAAGACTACAGGGGCAGCCTATCAAGCAACCAGATGAAGGGAATCGAGAACTCTCTGCAGGTAATCTAACACTCCACCTCTGGCAAAAGTACCAGTGACCTGGGAAGCTGAGAAGCTCAAGGGACCTAAGAATCAGTTTCTCCCTGACTTTGTTTTTGTTGTTGTTGTTTTTGTTTGTTTTAATTCTTGGGGTCTGGACATTCAGAAACAACACCCCCCTCTACCCCTTAGTAACCCAAGGGAAGGATACTAGGAAAAAAAAAATTCATCCTGCCAATTTTGCCCTTTTGAAAGCTGTGGACAGTTACCTTCTCTCAAAGAAAACGGGAGCTTCTCCTGAGAACTGAAAACTGTTCATTCAATGGCATTTCTGTGACCAGAGGTTAACGACTTCTTTTCTGGAGCCCTCTCTGCCTCTCCAACTCTTTCCTATAAATAGCATCACCTAGCCACCCAGCTTGGGCCAATCTTGACCCGGCCATTCCTGCTCCTTCCTGCAGCGGGAGCAGTGCTGTTCCCACCTCAGACTGCTACAAAACCTTCTTCCTCTCGAAACGCTGCACCATTTTCACGTCAGTTGGTAACTACTCCACAGATGAAGGAACCGAGCCACAGGGTGGGGGCAGGGAGGCTTCCAAGGCACTGTTTGCCAACAGTTAACTGAAATCAATTATCCAATCAGTGACAGCTCCCTAAGAATTCAGTCACATGTGAAGGAAGGCTAAGGACCACTTACTAAGAAGTCCCGTGGGGCTAAAGAACTCACCCAGCTACATGAAACCAAAACAAAATACCCAGAACCAAATTAGCTACTAGTGAGGAAAATGCAGCCTTTATTTCAGAACACATACCTGACAGGTGTGGGACAGGGACACACAGACACAAAAACTGCTGGGGAGTGAGGGGTGGAGAAGGTTAGGGGAAGGCCTGTCAAGAGGAAGTCCAGGTGAAAGCAACTATCTCCACAAAGCTATAGCAGCCAGACTTACTCCTGAAGGAGAGGGCGTGCAGAAATTACTGTTCTTCCCTGCCCTCAGGGGTATTTACAAAGAGCTCTCAGCTACGCAGGCAGTTGGCCCAGACAGGGCAGGCCTACGACCTTCAAATCTGGGATTAAGGCTACAAAGTGCTAGGCACCAGGATTCATTATTACACCAAGTCTTTAGAGGAGAGGCCCATGCCCAGTTCAGAACTATGGGAGTGGATTCAGTATGGGATAGCGGGTAAGCGCTGGAGATGGGTAGAGGTGGTGCTGCATAACACTGTGAATATACTGAATGTCCTGAGCTTGTCCGAATGGTTAAAATGGCAAATGTTATGTCTATTTCACCACAATGAAAATATTAAGAAAAAATTAACAGGCTTAAAAGAGGCAAGAAGTTTGCTCAGTCACAAAAGTAATTCTACCCCTGGTTTGTATACTCAGCCTTAGACCTGAACCTCAAAGCCTGGGAGGTCTGTCAGTTTAAGGCATTGGATGTAGGTGAGAAATCATACTGGACATATTGGACAGCACAGAGGAAGCAATGAAGAGGAATGGGGTGGAATTGAGAGGTCTCGGGCGCCCCCCCCCCCACTCCATCTGGGGAACAATAGTGACAGCAAATGGTTCAGGGATCAAAGCAAGTTAGAAGGTAGTGGCCCTTACCATCCATTTGTGGCCAGATGGCCCTGCTCATCCTGGGTTCTTCCCACCTCCCTGCCAGTGCCCAGACATCAAAACTCAACCTTCTCCAACATTCTGCAACCTGCTTCTCTAATTCCAAGATCAAAGGGGACCTTTTGTCCAAGTTGTAAAACAGACCAAGAGGCAACTAAATGCCATCTCCTCTGCATTTCCCGGGGGCTTAGGGCCTCCTTTAAAAGAGAAACACATTAACCAAGGCTTGGAACAGGCACTCAGTTCCCAGGATACAGTGGTTCCTGCAGAATATGTGCCAGGTGAGGCAACTCAAGGAACCAGAGAGAAAATATCCCCAACACAACACCCTGGAGGGAGCACAAGAATGGTGACAGGTACCATACAAATCAAACTGCACAGGACATTAGCAAAAGTAGCCGTCAATGTAAGTATTTGTTGCAGAACGTTCCATTTGAACTCAGAAATCATGAAGTCTTTTTTTTTTTTTTTTTTTTTAAGGCAGATCTCTTTCTATAGCCCAGGCTGGCCTGGAACTCCCTATGTAGACCAGGCTGGCAGAACTCCCAGCAATGCATCTGCCTCTGCCTCCTGAGTGCTACCACCCCCAGTTGAAGTTCAAATATTAATGACACATATGACATATACATAAAACAGACCAAGAAAGCCAAATCCATTTGCCAGGCCACACATGAAATCAGTGACTGGACTACAATGAGCCAGGCTGTGGCCTCCTACTCCAGTGCTGACTGATGCTCTGAAAGCCCAAAGGAGACAGCAGCTGCCACCACATGAAACTTCCTGCCTCCTGCTCCAGGACACATCCATCCAACTGCACTATTAGCACTGCCTCTATTGGCTCCAAGGAACCTTGGTGTCAGTCAGTCCATTACTCTGTCCTACATGGAATAAACCCTGCAAAATAGAATAAACTGACCCAGGAACTCTACTACTAGGCATGTATCCCAGACTACTGAAAACATGTTTATGTAAAAATGCACACAAAGTTCACAGCAGTATTATTCCAAACAGCTAATACATGAGACAGTCCCAATCAGCAGATAAAGAGATAAAGAAACTGTGTTCTATCCATACAACAGAATGTTTTAGCCATTTAAAAAGAAGAATAAAGTATTAGGAATGCTACATACAACATGATGAACTTTGAAAGTATCATGGGAAAGTAAATGCAGCTACCTAAGAAAAACCACATATTATACATTCTCTTTATATGAAATGAGGAAAGGTAAATCCTCAGAGACACAGAAAATCAGTGTTTGCCAGGGACTAGGGGGAGCAAAGCCTGGGAATGACTATGAATGCTTCTTTTTAGGTTGATGAAAATGTTCTGGAATTAAACAGTCATTCTCTAAATACACCAAAACCCACTGAACTGTGAACTTTAAAAGAGCTCAGTGTTAGAAGCATTCACTGCCTTTGCAGAGGATGGGGTTTTCATCCCTGAGCCCACAAGGTGGCTCACAACCATCTGTAACTCCAGTTCCAATAATCTCTTTTGGTTCCCTCAGGCACCAGGCATGCATATGGTACACATATATACATGTAGGCAAACACATAAAATTTAAAAAGATCTTTTAATAAGGAGCGATTTTGTGGTATATGAGTAATATCCATAGAGATAAAACTATAACAAAAGCTGATACAGTGTGAGGGAGGAGATATCTAAGGGAAATAGAGTATTATGTGCCTATGAATGTACTCAATGGGTATTTCCCAAGTTCCATTAAAATATTCCCAAGAGCAGTTTTCTGTAATGAGATATGAGCCTGCTTCTCAATTCTGACCCAGCCAGATGAATTCTATCCTGTAACTTTATAGGGTGGTCTAAATCCAGGGCAGAAGGCAAACTCCTGGCTTCTTTTCCCTATAGCCAGAGAAGTCTTACTCTGTAGATTCAGGAAACACTGTTATGCTTAGCAGACCTGGGAGACATCTGCACAACTGGTTAAGAGAGGGAGGGGGAAAGCCCTTGACTGTATACCCACATCTCTAACTTTCAAAGCAAACAACCTCCCCAAACTCTAGCCTGTTCACATGGCCACTGAGTCCACTAGCTAAGTTCCTCTTCGCATGACTTGCCTCAGAAGCTGATTCACCCCAAATTAGATCTATATGCCCCTCCCAAAATGGTTGTGAAATAGCTTATGTGTATGAGGGCGTGGGGACAGTTTTGACTTCTGTGCAGTAAAGTGCTTGGCACAGACCAATTTCACACCTACCTGTGACTCCACATACACCTCTATACAAACTTGCTTCTGTGCCTTTTCACTAAACATGCAGTTTCTTGTGTGCCTTTTAAACTGCCTCTGCATACAACATAGTCTCCATTTATATATCTATTTATTTATTTAGAGCCAGGGTCTCTCTCTATAGCACTAGCTCTTCTGGAACTCATTAGACCAGGCTATCCTTGAACTCACAGAGCTCCACCTGCCTCAGCCTCCCAGGTGCTACATTCTCCATTTATTGAAATGCATTAAATTAGTTTCCATGGTCTGTCTGTACACTAAGAACAAGATGGCTCCCTTAATGTGTTCCCCGAAGGAAGTGAAGCCAGCCTAACAGAACCATCTATTTCAAAACACAGTACACGGACTGCAAATTGTGAGCTACAACCCACACCAATCACAAGCACACTTCTAGGAACCATTGTTCTTATCTGTCTCCAATTTGTCTTTGATCACAGTCTCCTGCCCCACCTTTCCCCACGTTTCTGGTGTTCTAGCCTTCTGTATATTCCTTAGAGTACCATTGGATCTTCACACTTTGCCTGGGTCATTCTCTGCGTGGCTGGTTCTCTGTGGTCAACGGAGCCTCAATTCCTATCACTTCCTCTGAGGAGATTCTGACAATCCCAGGTATGTCAGCACCAATCACCACTTCACCGTGCTGTCTTCAAAGAACCAGACATTATTCTACTTGGGCGCTGCTCACTGCAGGTTTCCTCGAATGAGAGAAACCCCACAAGGGTGGGACCCTGACCCTCTGATAACTATACACCTAGTTCCTGGCACTAACTGGGCACTCAAATATTTGCTGATTAAATAAATGCATACTAGAAATACACATCGCTAACTTATAAACTCTTAAAACTCCGTACAGGGCTGGAATTTCCCAGTGCAGTGCTATAAATGACACTTTATTGAACTCTCTATGGCCAAGAAAAGGTGTGACTTCCTGTCCTCACATCAGCCTTGCTCTGAAGGTGATAAAGGAGAAAAAGGTTCAACATTACACTCTGAGGATTTGCCCCACTTCATTCATTCAGACTAAAGCCTGAGGCCACAGAAACCAGCTAAAGCTTTGAAACATTTCCCCCCTCAAACAGTGCCAGAGGATCAAACTCAGGCTCTTGTGTAGGCTCAGCAAGTGCTCTACCAATGAGCTACACTCCCCCAAGCTATGAAATCTTTTACCCAACTTCTGAGTTTATAAACAAAGAATTTTATTAAAAAAAAAAAAGAATAAGATAAATTAGCAATCTGCTAACAGAAGGGAATCCTTTCAGTTAATTAACCTGGCCCTGGTTAGAGTAAACCAACACCAAATAGTTTAAGCAAGAATTTTCCTTTGGTAGAGTCAAATGTCAACAAGCTTTTTCTCTGAGTCTTTCTTGTCATTCACTACCAGGATGAAACAAAATTTATCTTCTGAGGAAGCAATATACAGGACTACCCAGGAAAATTCACTTTGGATCTTTGTTCTTATTCCTTGGCAAATAGAATTTGAGCTGAACTTCTCAGGGAAAAAAAAAAAAGCCAGTCCTTCAAAAACTTAACTCTGTGGTTCCATAACAGAAGCCAGCAAGTTGTGACCCACTCTCCAGGCACAGCTCTGTTACCTCCACTCTCATCCGTAGAGAGACTTAATTCTAGTCAGCTTCATGAGAGTGAGCCGTTCACCTGTAAGGAGCTGTATGGCATGGCATGGGAAGAGGATGCAGACAGGTAGGGCCAGAGGTGTTTTTAAACGGTAGTACAGGCACCACCTCCATTATAATCACAGGACAACTTGTGAAAGTGTAGATTCCTGAGCATTGCCTAACCTCAAGGAATTGCACTCCTTGGGAGTGAGGCTCAGGAAACTGCATTTTAACATGCCTCCTCACCCACAACCCAAGATTTCCATGCACAGTGAAGTTTAAGAACCAATCGGATAAAAGCACTTTAGGAGAGGTAACGAGTTTGACAGAAAGGCAGGAGGAGGGAAGGGCCTGGGGATGAAGATGGGCACAGGATACCCTGGTACGGCAGCAATCAAGCCGGGTGCAGTATGGGGACTGCTGAGGGTGCATTTAAGGACAGGGCTTGGGCTAAGAGGCTGCTCCGAAGTGAGGTAGCATCCGCAGACTGGTCAAGATGATGGGCATGTGGGGAGAGATGAACGTGAGGAGGAGGAGCGAAGGCAGAAATAACGGGGGATTCTCGGAATGAGACAAGGCCCGGAGGTGAAAATTGGGAAATAGAGGTGACAAGGGGGCGGGAACGTAAGCCGAAATGAGAACCGCGGAGACATTAGCTGAGGTCTTCCTTCCAAGCGGCACCTCCCCTAAAACTCCAGGCCCTGACAAGCCTAGGTGGAAGCCAAGGCTGGAAAAAGGGATTTTGTGAGAGGCCACCCCAGTCAAAGGTAACCCGAGCAGGGGTTCTGCAGGAGGCTGGGGACCAGGCATGGGGTGCCGGAAGGTCCTGGGCTATCCAGGGGGCCCTGCTCCAGGTCCGGTTCCCGGAGTCTCCTTCACTCACCATCGCCGCCGCCATCTTGGATCCACGTGTCGCCGTGATGACGTCAGCGGAAGTGGTGCTTCCGTGGGTACGGACTGTAACTCCACGAGCGGGTCGCCTCGCTTCGGTTGCTTCTGTAGCCGCAGCAGTGAAGAGGTAAAGGAGACTTAATTTCTCCTTGACAAACTGGTCTTAGCAGTGAGGTCTCTGACTAGGTGAAGAGAGAGGGCGGTGCAGCTATTGGAGCCATATTAACTCCTGGCAGACACCGCTCCTCCCCCTACTCCTTTTGCACTGTGGGTAATTGGGGTGTGTGGAAACATGCGCGCTCTCTGGATGCCATCTTTATTATTGGCAGAGAGATCCGTTGCCAGGGTTACCCGAGACTTTAATTGTGAGACAGAAGGCTTGGTAAACCGTCTCTGACAGCAGCTGGATTCCAAGTAATTTGTAATTATGTGTTTAAATATTTATTTGACTATTATGTATCCCATAATACTGATCGGTCGTAATCCCTATGAAGGTAGGACTCAGTCTATCTTTTTACCTTGCCCTGCCTTTTTCACATCTGTAAAATGGGGCAGAGATTTCTAGATTACTTTCATAATTGAATTACGTTGAGTATTCACTGATACAATCTTACAAAGGAAGTGTTCGATAAATAAATGTTATTATGTGATTGTGTACATTCCCTCACACAGACGGTAGGTCCCTCAAACAACGCACTTTGTTAAATGAGTGAATGGGTTAGCGGAAGGACATCTTTTGTAAAGACATCTTTTGTTGCCGTTTCAGAAAGTTGATATAATGAACTTGTGCTGCTTGTGTTCTGCTTCTGTAGCCCCGTCTGCTTACCTGCCGGCTCCCCGGTTTGGAAACCTCCACTTCTGAGCTGTAAAAACCTTTGTCTTCCTCATGTCCAATGCTGACCTGATTTTAGGGAGAGACCGCCAATGTACACGAATAAAAAAGGCTTGCTTTGATTAATTTGGCCGTGATGATTTGGTTGGGTGCTCTTTCTCCTCTTATCTGTGGGACTAACATGTCCTGGTTAGTTTTTATTGTTAACTTGGCACAACCTAGAGACACCTGGGAAGAGGGAATGCCAACCGAAGAATTTCCTCAATCAGTTTGGCCTCTGGGCATGTCTGTGTGGCATTTTCTTGATTATTAAATGATAACAAAATTCTTCTATTTTACTTTGTTCAATTTTTTTTTTTTTTTTTTTTTGAGACAGGATTTCACTGTGTAACAACAGCCCTGGCTGTCCTGAAACTCATTTTGTAAACCAGGCTGGCCTCGAACTCAGAGAGATCTGCCTGCCTCTGCCTCCCCAGTGCTGGGATTAGAGGCATGCACCACCAGTTTGGAAGGAGACATCTTTTAATGCGGACTTCTCAATTCTGACTGGCTTAATGTATGACATGAAGTAAATCACTTAACCATCTTAAACTTCAGGTTCCAGTATTGGCTTAAGGGGTAGGTGGTAGCATACGCCTTTAGCCTTTAATCCCGGCATTTGGGAGGCAGAGGCAGGTGGATCTCTGTGAGTTCGAGGCCAGCCTGGTCTACAGAGCTACAACCAGGGCTCCATAGAGACACCCTGTCTTAAAAGAACAAAAACAACAAAAAAAAGGTGGAGGTGGGGCTTGGGGGTGGGAGGGAAATGACTCAGGATCATGGAGAAAGACTTCATTTGGTTCACATATATCATTGTAAAGTGTGTACCGAGTGAGCGCTGTCTTCTCAGATGGATCCAAAAAGTTGTTAAAAGAGTAGTAACGGAGTTGGGGATTTAGCTCAGTGGTAGAGCGCTTGCCTAGCAAGCACAAGGCCCTGGGTTCGGGCCTCAGCTCTGGAAAAAAAAAAAAAAAAGAGTAGTAACGACGTCTGTGGATATAGTTCACTTGGTGGAGCGCCTGCCTAATCCTTAGCACCACATAAATGTGGCATGCTAGAGCACACTTATAATTCCAGAACTCTGAAGGTAGAGGCAAGAAACATTCACAGTCATCTTGGGATACATGAGACCTTGTCTCGATGATGATGATAAATCAGCCAGGTTTGGTGGCTTACACTGGTAATCCTAGCACTCAGGATGCTGAGGAAAGATGGCTGTGGTGCGTTCAAGGCCAGCATGCATTAGATAGTGAGTTTTAGTCCAGCCTGAGCTATAGAGAAAGCCACTGGCTAAAACCATGCCCCCCAAAAGAACACTCAGCATTGCTGAATGCTATAGCTCTTGCTACTGTGCCAAAACAGTTCTTAAGATTTTTAGATATCTCATTCTGCATCTTGGCAGGGATCAGTTGAACTCTGACCACCACTGTGGTCAACCCTGATCACCACTGTAGTAGATTCTTTTGCATAAATGTCTACTGACAGTCTTCTCCTCCTTGTTTGAGCATGCTGGTTCTCCCATCAAAAGGTGGACTTTTTCCCTCTTGTTGAATATGATGGTCAAGTACTCAATAGAATGAGGTACAAGTGTCTTTCAGTTCTGCACCTAGGCTTTAAGAGATTTGGCAGCTACTTCCACCCAAGGGTATAAATAAGGCTAGGTGTTGTAGAATATTATTTTAAGATGTGTTACATTTGTTTATGCTGTGGAACATTTGTTTAATAATGCAAAGATGTGTTGCATTCTTTTATGTTGCATTTGTTTAACTCTGTGGAGCTGTGATTCTTTGCCTGTTTAAAATACCTGATTCTAATAAAGAGCTGAATGGCCAATAGGTAGGCAGAAGAAAGGATAGGTGGGGCTGGCAGGCAAAGAGAATAAATAGAAGGAGAAATCTAGGAGGAGAAGAAAGCAAGAGAACAAGGAGAGGAGGATGTGAGGGGCCAGCCACCCAGCCACAAAAGCCACACAGTAAGAGTGAAAGCAAAATATACAGAAGTAAGAAAAGGTAAAAGCTCAGAGGCAAAAAGGAGACAGGATAGTTTAAAGTTAAGAAAAGCTGGCAAGAAACAAGCCAAGCTGAAGCATGAACCTAATTAGACTTAACAATAAAATCCTGGAAGCAGACATCGAGGGTGAAAGTGGAAAGTTCAGAGAAACAGAGCAGCCAGTCACTAGATCCTTCTTACCTCAGACTGAATGGGGGCTCATCCTGTATCTACCCACCTTATATTCCTATCTCTACCTCCCTAGTGCTGGGATTAAAGACATGCACCTCCCAAGTACTGAGATCAAAGGCATGAGACCCAAGTGCTGGCATAAAAGGTATGAGCTACCAAGCACCACCCAGCTCTGTTTCTCTTTCAGACTGGCTCAATCTCATGTAGCCCAGGGTGGCCTTAAACTCCTCATCTTCCTGCTTCCTCCTCCCAAATGCTGAGATTAAAGGTGTGTGGCACCACTGCCTGGCCTCTATGGTTAACCAGTGACTAGCTCCGCCCTCTGATCTCCAAGCAAGTTTTATTTGTCAGAACACAAACAAAATATCATACAACATCAAGCTAAGGCCAGGCATTTATAATTAAGAGTAAGCCTTCATATGTGATTTATTTGGGAGCTGGGTGGTGGGCCCCCCCCAAAAGAGCAAAAACAAACAACATTTTGGCATTCCAACATGGGGCTAGAGTAAAAGAAAATCTAACAACAGCTAGGTGTCCTGCTGGAGAGCCCTATAAAGAGACAGGTCCTCTTTGTTCCTCAAGGCATTCTAGAAGCTCTACCTGACATTACACATATGAATGAAATTAGTTTGGAAGTTCAAACCTAGCTGAACTACTAACTAAAGATAATGTGATGTGACTAACCTTATTGACACTGTGTAGAACAAAAGAACTACTTGGTTGAACCTAGTTGATTTAGGGGATGGCTTGTCATGTAGCCTGAAACACAAACCCGTAAATGGTTGTGCTCATCACAACCATCCCAAAGAGCAGATATATTCCCAAAGGGCAGGGAGCTAGAAAAAATGGGAAGGATTTACCAGAGTCTTGCAGTAACACTGCAGACTTGTGACCAGTTCTACTGCAGCTTAAATCCTGGAAGTCTCTTACGACTACATCTGCTTAAAGAAGAATACTGACAGGGCTGCAGAGATGGCTGTTCTTCCAGAGGATCAAGGTTCAAGTCCCAGCACCCACATGGCTGCTCATAACTTTCTGTACCTCCAGTTTCTAGGGGATCTGATGCCCTCTTATGGCCTCCGCAGGCACCAGGGATGCAAATGGTGCACAGTCATATGTGCAGCAAAATACCCTACACATAATGTAAAAGAATATATTTATAACAATAAATACATATATTCGAGACAGCGTTTCTCTGTGTAGTCTTAGAACTCACTCTGTAGACCAGGCTGGCCTCAAACTCAGAGATCCACCTGCCTCTGCCCCCTGAATTCTGGGATTAAAGGTGTGTGCCACCACTGCTCAGCTCCAATATTGTTGACTTTTAAACATTTTTATTACATATATTACATATTTTGTGTGTGTGTGTGTTTGAGAGTGCACATATGACTACATGCCTTGTTGCACATACAGAATTTAGAGGACAGCTTTCAGCAGTTAATCCTCTCCTTCTACAATGTGGGGCCCAGGGATTGAACTCAGATCTTGAGGCTTGACTGCATGTGTCTTTATTCACTGAACCATCTGGTCTGCTCAGTATTGTAGATTATGTTCACAGCATGTAGTGTCTATTGCTGTTACATTATAACCACAAACATATATGCTAGTTTGAAACTCTCAGCTTACTTAACATAGTTGCTCAAGTCACTGATGAGCAGAGTCCTGACAGGTCTTCATTATTTTGAGTTTCGTCTCTTGATGTTCTCTGTGCTAAAGCAGTTCCTCAGTTGCACAATCTCCACCTCAGCTTTCCTAGTGCTGGGATTATAGGCATGTGCTGCCATACCTGGCATTCTCTCTTATATCATTCATGAATATGAACAAGTTCTAAACCTGTATTCATGTTGGAACTCTGTCTAGAAAGGGTATGGCATCAAGCAAGTTAGTATCATGAATATCTGAAGCTTTTTCAGTGAGCAATCTGGGAAGACACATCTCTTAGAGCAATAGTTCTCAACCTTCCTAATGCTGTAACCTTTTAATAAGTTCCTCATGTTGTGGTGACCCTCAACCATAAAATTATTTTCAATGCTACTTCATAACTGTGATTTTGCTACTGTTATGAACTGGAATGTAAACATCTGTGTTTTCTGATGGTCTCAAGTGACCCCTGTGAAAGGGTCGCTTGACCCTCCAAAGGGTTGTGGCCCACGGGTTGAGAACCGCTGCCTTAGAGCCTGCCCATCCAGGAGAGGAAGCTGGACTCAAAAAAGGAGCACTGCTCCCAAAGGGTGTTAATTCCATGGCACTTTCAGCATTCTGGAAACACTAGCTCCCGAGGCTTTTGCAGTATAAAATATACATAATACATACACCCCAGGCACAGTAATGCATACCAAGGCAGAAGAAAGCCCAGCCCATTCTAAGAGAAAGGAGTCCTGGCCTAGGAGGTAAAAGCCAGGGGCAGGACAGACCAAGCTGAAATGGTGTCAGTACTCTGAACTCTACTCGGGGATTTAGTCTCCACCCAGCATTATCAGCCTGTTGGTTCATTCATCTTCCTCAGAGTCTAGTATGGCAGCTAAAGAAAGCTGTTATAGGCAGAAGGCCGAGGTAAAAAATAAGGGACAAACAGCCTATATCAGCTGACTTATAAAAAGTTAGGAATGGGGCTGGAGAGATGGCTCAGAGGTTAAGAGCACCGACTGCTCTTCCAGAGGTCCTGAGTTCAATTCCCAGCACCCACATGGTGGCTCACAACCATCTGTAATGAGATCTGGCGCCCTCTTCTGTATACATACTAAATAAATAAATCTTTAAAAAAAAAAAAAAAAGTTAGGAATGCCCCCTGCTGTTTCCACTCACAGCTCACAACTACCTGTAACTCCAGTTCCAGGGGACCTAATGTACCTAATATACTCTTCTGGCATCTGTGGGTACTACACGCGCACACACACACACACACACACACACACACACACACACACGCACGCACACACACACACACACACACACTACATCTTTATTTATTTATTTAGCCAGGTGTGGTGGTGTACAATCTTAATCCCAGCACTTGGGAGGCAGAGGCAGGCAGATCTCTGTTTCAGACCAGCTTGGTCTACACAGTGGGTTCTGGGCCAGCCATAGCTACAGAGAGAGACCTTGTCTCAAAACAACAGCAACAATAACAACAACTGTAGTAGTACTTTCTCTTAGGTACCACCAGCCTCACAACTGCCTGTAACTCCAATTCCAGTGACCCAATGCCTGTAATCTGTTCAGGTACCCAAACTCACATGCAGATAGTCATACACAGATACATACACATATACCTGTGATTAAAAATAAATCTGTAAAACTAATAACAAGAAAAAGACTCCAGAAGCCATAGGGTGTGGTTCATGCCTGTAATCCTAAAACTCAAGAGGATCAGCCAAGAAGCTCACTAGTTTGGAGTACATAATGCTTCCCAGAGGAGCCTCAGCCGCTTACTGTCTCCTGTCTCGATGGTATGGGTGAGAGGGGGGCTCCTGAAAATGACTGCATACACTTTTACTTAAAAATCATTGACCACATTTTTTAAAAAATTTATTTTATTGGTGTTTTGCCTGCATTATGTCTGTGTGAGAGTGTTGGATCCCCTGGAACTGGAGGTACAGACAATTATGAGCTGCCATGTGGGTGCCGGGAATTGAACCCAGGACCTCTAGAAGAACAGCCAGTGCTCTTCACTGCTAAGCCATCTCTCATTAATTCCACGTCTTTGTTTTGCTTTGAGAGGGAGAATCAGTATGACCTTCATCCTAGGTGATCACGTGGCCCTGAAAAATAAATGTTTTTTTTTTTTTTTTTTCTAGAAGAACCAGACTGGATATGAAGACAACAGTCAATCCCTGCAAACCCTTGAAAGGGAGGGAGACAGAAGGAAAACTGATAGAGCCTCATGTCACAATATACCATGGTGGGGACAGATGCATGAAGAAATTGAGGCCCCAGGTAGGGAATGTGGAGGTAGATTCGTTCTAGATCACAGGGTAAGATGAACCAAATGCTGCTCCTGCACCTTGGCTCAGTGGCACTCAGTTGAAGTAGGCCACCTGTGACTTTCCTTCCTGCCGCCACCTCCTAGGGGATGAATGCTTACTGTTTTCCTGCAGAATGGGAAACAAGAGATGTGTCCCCACATTTTGTGGTTTGTTTAATAGATAGAAGTTTTTTTTTTCGAGATGAGGTCTCACTATATAGCCAGGAACTCTACACCAGGTAAACCAGATTGGCCTTGAACTCACAAAGATCCACCTGCCTCTGCCTCCCAAGTGCTGGGACCATACCCAGCCTAGACTTAATTTTTAATTTTTTTAATTTTAACATCAGTACTATGATTTGAATGTGTCCTCCAAAGCTCATGTGTTGAGAACTTAATCTCTAAATGCAACAGTGCCTAAAGACCTGACATTTAAGGGGTGAAAGAGAGCAGGGGATATAGCTCAATTGGTAGAGTGCTTGCCTACTAAGCATGAAGTCCTGGGTTCATTTCCCAACACTGTGTAAACCTTTGACGCATGCCTACAATCCCAGCACTCGGGAGGTGGAGGCAGGAGGACCAGAAGTTCAAGGTCATCTTCAGCTACATAGCAAGTACCAGGATACCCTGGGAGCTCCTGTCTCAATAAACAAACAAGAGGGTTGGTTCCCGATGGGAGGATGACTTTGGGCCCCTACATACCTGTGCACCTTTACAGGTGCACTTCCATTTTCAGTGGGATGATACAAGAAGACCTTTGCTATATGCGGGCCCCTCAACCTTAGACATCTCTGCCTCTAGAGCTTTTTATTTTTTGACATGAAATGCTTCACAGATATGTGTGCCATCCTTGCACAGGGGCTGTGTTAATCTCTTTATTGTTCCAATCTTATTATACATGTTGCTGAAGTGAGAGTTCTGCCCCTAGAACGCCTAAGAAATAAATTCCTACTCTTTACAAATTACTTAGCCTCAGTAAGTCTGTTAGAGCAATACCAAATGAACTGAAGCAAATTTAAGTGTAGAGTATTGAGTGGATAGAACAGAGGTCCATGTAACTTTCCATCCTACACTTGTTTTTTTTCCCCTGTTATTAACACCTTGCATGGGTGGTCCATTTGTGGAAGCTAATCAATCAATCGTGATGTATTACCAACTCCAGTCCATACATTACCTCAGGGTCTCCTGCTCCTCCTCCTCTCCTTGTCCTTTTACTCCTTTTTTTTTTCCTGACAGGGTCTTACTTTGTAGCGTTGGCTGTCCTGGAACTCACTATGTAGACCAGGCTGGCCTTGAACTCACAGAGATCTGCCTGACTCTGCCTCCCGAGTGCTGGAATTAAAGGTGTGCGCCACCACACCTGGCTTTGGGTCCACTCTTTGTGACATACTTTCAATGAGTTCTGACAGAGGCTTAATTGGTAAGTAGCCCCTGCTATGGTACCATACAGAACAGTTCACTGCCCTAAAAACTGCCTGTGTTCTATTTGTTCCTCGATTCTTCTTCTCAAATTCTTAGCAACTGTCTCCCAGGTTTTCCATTTTCAGGATGTCATGTGGCTGAGATCTATAGAGTGTAGCTTTACAGACTGGTTCTCCCCCCACCCCGTTGTACTGGGGGTGGAACCTAGGACCTTGTGTATACCAGGCAAAGGCTCAACCACTGAGATCCCCAGAACCAACTTGGCTTCTTCCAGGAATTTCCTAAGATTCCCTTTTTTCTTTTCGTGGTTTAATACCTGATTTCTTTTTAGTGCTACTAATCCGTTACAGAGTTTCCTTATTCCCCTTTGAAAGGCCATCTGCTTGCTTTGGTAACAATGAGGGCAGCTGCTCTGACTGTCCTGTGTGGATTCCTGTGTGGACACACATCTTCGACTCATGTGAAACAGCAGGATACCCGCTGATGACTCATGCAGTTAAGAGCTTGTTTGATTTTGGTAGAAGAGATATTGGGTCATCTTCACAAGTGACTGCGGGGTCCTGAGTTCCTGCAGCACTGGGCAACTGTGTCCTGCAGCTGGGTTTGGTGTCATCAGCGTTTGGAGTCTCCGTCACTCTAAGTGTGTTCTTGTCATTTAGTTATTGTCTCCCCAATGACACATGATGTAGAACATCCTTCTCATGCTTCTCTGTTGTATGTGTGCCTTCAATGAGGAGCCTTTTCCAATCGTGCTCATTTTGAAATTGAGTTGTTTTCTTATTATTGAGTCATGAGAACTCTTTGCATATTTTAGATACTAGTCCTGCATTAGATACATGTTTTGAAAACATATTCTTCAAGCTTAGGATTTGTCTCTCTCCTTTCTTCCCTTTTGCCCAGGCTGGCCTGACATTTGCTCTGTAGCCCAAGCTGGCATGGGATTCATAGCAATCCTCCTGCTTTGGCCTTGCAAGTGCTGGAGTTACAGGGATCAGAACTTCCGACTATACACAAGGTCATTGAGTCAGTTCCTTCTTTCCTACTATTTTATCTAACATTGACTCATCCCTCTGATCACAGAAAAGACAGATGAAAGCATGGAGACAGATACAATACCAAAAGCATAGTCTGTGAAAGAAAATTTATTCTGAGGCAGGAGGATTGCTAGTACTCAGGAACTTGGGGTTAGCCTGAGCAACATAGCAAGACCTTGCCTAAAAAAAGGAGGAGGGAGGGGACAGAGTGTTGAGTAAAGTGCTTGTTGTGCAAGCCTGACAGACTGAGTTAATCTGAGTTCAGATCCCCAGAACCCACATAAGAAGCTAGGCATGGGCCAGGCATGGTGGGCACGCCTTTAACCCCAGGGAAGCAGAGGCAGACAGATCTCTGTGAGTTTGAGGCCAGCCTAGTCTACAGAGTGAGACCCTGTCCCACATCCTTCCCCCGCTGAAAAAGTAGCTGTATGCAAGTAGGTGCAAGCATCAGTAGCCCAGCACCCCTCTAAATGGAAGCAGAGTCTGTGGAAGCTTTCAGGGCTGCTAGCCTGGCACACAGAGATGAAAACATCAAGACACCCTGTCTCTTTTTTTTTTTTTTTTTTTCCGAGACAGGGTTTCTCTGTGTAGCTTTGCGCCTTTCCTGGGACTCACTTGGTAGCCCAGGCTGGTCTCGAACTCACAGAGATCCGCCTGGCTCTGCCTCCCGAGTGCTGGGATTAAAGGCGTGCGCCACCACCGCCCAGGAGGACACCCTGTCTCAAATAAGGTGAAAGGTCAAAGTGAGGACCTACACTTGAGGTTGTCTTCTGACCTCCGTATGTGTACTGCTGTGGTGTGCCCCCGCCCGCAAACACAGACACACAATTTTTTAAAGGATTTTATTTATATGTATGTATGTTTTGCCTGCATGCTGGTGCACCATATGCCTGCCATTCTTGAGGAGGCCAGAAGAGGGCATCCAATTCCTTGGAACTGCAGTTACAGATAGTTGTGACTAGGAGCCTAAACCAGGTCCTCCACAAGAGCAGTAAGCTCTTAACCAGCTGTCTAGCCCCCAACACAGTATGTTTTGGTTAACTGCACTTCATTACAATTAAAAAGTGGGATTGGCAAGATAGCTCAGCAGATTAAGGCAGTTGCCGCCAAGCCTGAGTTCAACCCTGGAACCCACATGGTGGAAGGAGAGGACCAACTTCTACAATTTGTCCTCTGACCTCCACATGAGTGCTGCGACACATGTCAACTAAATAAATAATAAATAGGTTTAAAAATTAAAAACTGGGGCTGGAGAGATGGCTCAGAGGTTAAGAGCACTGGCTGTTCTTCCAGAGGTCCTGAGTTCAATTCCCAGCAACCACATGGTGGCTCACAACCATCTGAAATGAGATTTGGCACCCTCTTCTGGCCTGCAAGCATGCATGTAGGCAGAACACTGTATACATAATAAATAAATAAATCTTAAAAAAAAAAAAAGAAATCTTTTAAAAAAAAAAAAAATTAAAAACTGGCCTGCACCTATAATCCAGGCCCTCAGGAGGCAGAGGCAGGAGGATCAGGAGTTTGAGACCAGTGTGGGCTACACAGTGAGACCCTGTCTCAAAAACAGTAATTTAAAATTTTGCAAAGGACAAATTGTTAAGAAAACGAAGCTGGGACTGTCTTAGTCAGCCATTACCATAATATGCATGTAACAAAACAGCCCCAGAAAGCAAAAGCTCGTGATAATTATTTCTCCTTCGCGTGTCTGAAGACCAGCTGGGGTTCAGCCTGGACTGGGCTCGGTTGGGTTTGGTGCCAGCCTGAAGGCTGGTCCAGGTTTGCTCCTCCTGTCACTCATTTTCCTTAGGTCACATTCTAATCAGGAAGAAGGCTGGAGGATGAGATCAGAAACAACATTCTAAACCTGTTTCCTTTGCTTTTGCTAATGTTCCATTGGCTGAAACAAGTCTCATGGCTGAGCTCAACATCAGCAGGACGGGGACGGGTGCTCTTCACATGGATTACTGAATGGAAAGAGAACACATTTTTTTTTTTTCGGTTTTTTGAGACAGGGTTTCTCTGTGTAGCTTTGCGCCTTTCCTGGAACTCACTTGGTAGTCCAGGCTGGCCTCGAACTCACAGAGATCCGCCTGGCTCTGCCTCCCAAGTGCTGGGATTAAAGGCGTGCGCCACCACCGCCCGGCGAGAACAAATTTTTATTGCAAAGTTGTGAGTAAGATCCTGGGCTTTGCTTTCAGACTCCAAAGTATGTATTCCAAACCACAAAGCAGCAGTGCAATCAATTAGGTTACAGACGAGGTAAGTTGTGGTGTGTGTATGTGTGTGTGTGTGTGTGTGTGTGTGTGTGTGTGTGTGTGTGTGTATTATAAATGAGATATACATGTAAACATATATATATATATATATATAATATATATATATATGCTGGTTTTAGATTTTGTCCATGGTTCCCACTTTATAACTCCCTCCTGAAATCAAGTCATAAAAGCTAAACTATGTCTTCTCTAAGTAGGTCATAACAACCCTTATCATTCCCCTGCCTTTCTGTTTGGGAGCTGGCCATAAATACTCTTGTTGTGTAGTATGTGATAAGGACCTCCTCACTCCAGTGGGATCCTAACCCATAGCCTGAAGGTAGGAAAGCCCCGTGGAGAGGACACACACACACACACACACACACACACACACACACACACACAAATCGAAGACAGGCCTTGCTGGGTTTTCCCATCTAGTTTATTAGCAATCACACCTAGACAATAAAGTCTACATAAAACTCTGAAGGACAGGGTTCAGAGAGCTTCCAGATAGCTGGATATGTGGTGATTTCTGTGGAGTGGCAGGTCTAAAGAGGACACGGAAGTGCCACGTGGCCCCTTTCCCACCGTGCATTTTGTCATCTTTTCCTTCGTTGTATCGTTTATGATAAAACAGTAAAACCTCATTCTCATCCTGAGTCCCCTGAGCATCTTGAGCAAATTAATGGGACCTAAGGAGGGAGCCGTGGGGAGCCTGGATTACAGGCAGCCAGTGAGAGCCTGCATAAAACAACCTGCCAATTTCATCTGCCATCTAAGGCAGAAGGGAGGAAATCGTGGGGACTGAGTCCCCAACCTGTGGGATCTGACAGTACCTCCAGCTAGTTAGGGTCAGAACCGAGTTGGAAGAAAGGATACCCCTCCCAGTGGGTGACCCTTGCTGTAGGGCAGCTGTTAAGGAGAGATCTCTGCACCTTTCATGCTCATAGAAACGTTGGTTGTAGTGTGAAAATGGGAGAACAGTCACTTTGTTTCTCTCCCGAGAATGTAGATTAAAACCCAGCTGGCCTTGGTCTCCACGGTACTTAGACACAGTTCTTAAGGGTAGACCCATGAGCTCCTCAGTGATGATGCAGACTGGCTTCGGCAAGTTCAGGGTTTCATGTGACCCTAGGGGATGCTGTGATGTAGGACCTTTGGGAGATGCAGTGATACAGAATGTCATTGCACAATGTCCCACTGTCACCAGCCCTCTCTTCTCCCCATGACAAAAGCTGACTGCCAAGAACTTTTAGCTGAGGTGATGATGCAGACAGTGTTCACTACCTTCTTGTCCCCTCTACTTCCTGTCAGGTCTCCCTCCTGGTCACCAAGAGCATCCCTTACAAAGTACCAGGTCCTCTTATCAGCAGTCCCCCCTTCAGACCCAAGATCTCCTGCAGTGATGAAGACCATCTTAGTAATCATGATGGCTGTGTGGCCATGGGAAATGGCCACCATCCCCGAGGGAGGTCTAGCTTACGGATCAGTATGGCTTCAACAGAAGAGAAACCATATGTGGTGCCCTGACAGACCCAGCTTCTGGGCAAAACCATATAGCATCCAGGCACCAGTGTAGTAGGCAGAGTAATGGCCCCTCAAAGGTGTGCGTGTGTGAACCCCTAGAAGCTGAGAAAAATGCTGCCTGGTGAAGGGGACTTTGCAAATGTGATTAAGGATCATGAAGTGGAAGGTCTATTCTGGCTTATTTAGGTGAGTCCAGTGTGATTACTTTAGAGGGTGCAGCAGCTGAAGATGCAGGGGAGACCACAGGACGGAAGTAGAGCTTAGAGTGGTGTGCAGAAACCTGAGTCACAGGAGAGGGCAGCCTCTGGAAGCCAGAGAAGGCAAGGAAGGAATCCCTCCCCTTGAATCTCCGGAGCAACAAAGCCCTGTCAGCCCATTTGGCACTCCTGGCTTCCCCACTGTGTGATGATAATCATGTGGTGTTTGCAGCCACCCGAGCTTTGGAGATTTGTTAAGGAAACAAAAGGAAGCTAGCTGGTCGAGCCAGCACGTATTTTAGGATGGTTAGAAAAGCTTGAGCATTGCTTCTAATCTTTCCCTTTCTTATAGGTTGTGTGTGTGTGTGTGTGTGTGTGTGTGTGTGTGTGTGTGTACATGTATGTAGAGGTCAGAGGGCACCCTCAGGTGTCATTCATTCTCCAAGAAGGCATCACTCTCCTTTGAAATGAGTCTCTCACTGACCTGGAACTCACCACTTAGGCTAGACAGCCTGGATACTGAATTCCAGGCATCCTCTGGTTCTCCCCACCACACACACACAGGGGTTACAAATGCACACCACCACACCCAGCATTTTTACATGAGTTCTGGAGATTGAACTCAGGTCGCTGTGCTTATAGGACAAGCATTTTGCTGAGTGAGCCATTCCCCGCCCCCCCAGATTCTCTCATTTCTTCATACTTCTGGCCTCTGGGAAGGTCCTTCTTCTCTCTGATATGTCACACAGCAAGGAGGCAAATAGACATTGGGAACAGGGAAGCTGACCTTTGGGAAAAACCTTTGACATTCACATCTTTATTTAAATACTATTTTAAGCTTCCCACTTAAACCACAGCTATAGCTTGAATTCAATCATCTCAGGCAAATAAGAAATACCAACTTGGGGTCCCTGAGAACGGCAGATTGCGGATGACTAGAGTCAAAAAAAGACTGTGAAGTCCACCCCACCCACTCGACAGCTGAAGAATCTGTGGCTGGAGTGTGTAAAGTGGGGGTTGGTGTCTGGGAGTGAGCCCAGAAGGTTAAGCATGCCACAGGCACTCCTGGGGCGTGTCCTGCCCATCAAGGCTGCTGCTGATACTGGCTCTCAGTGGCTGTGTAGAAGTCATCCAGAACACTTTGGATGTACTCGAAGGTGGGCCGTTCCTCTGGTCGGTTCTTCCAGCATCGGGTCATGATACTATAGAGCTCTTCTGGGCAGTGCTCCGGTCGAGGCATCCGGTACCCATGCTCCAGTGCGCGGATCACCTCTGGGTTTGACATGCCTGAGAAAGAGGCGTGGAATTTAGTGTGTGTGTGGGGGGGAGGGGCAAATGGAGCTGTAGTTACCATCTGACTGTTTGGGGAAGATATGGAAACTAAGTCCTAATAGCTGTCCAGTTGTTGAGTCTGTCCAGCCACCAAGCCATGCCAGATCTCGCAGGAGGCAGAGCATTAACAACCTACTGTTTCTGCCACTGTAGGTCGTCATTTTACCTATCTGTTGTGGGATATTTTGTTTGTGTTCTGACAAACAAAGCTTGCCTGGAGATCAGAGGGCAGAGCTAGCCACCAGTTAACCACAGGGGCCAGGCAGTGGTAGCACACACCTTTAATCCCAGCACTAGGGAGGTGGAGACAGGAATATAAGGGAGGTGGAGACAGGATGGGGCTCCCATTCAGTCTGAGGAGCCCATGCATTTGGTCTGAGATTGCAGAGAGGTAAGAACTCTCCGGTGGCTGGCTGCTCTGCTTCTCTGATCTCTAGGCAAGTGTAATTTGTCAGAACACAAACAAGTATCATACAATGATCATCTATCTATCTATATCTATCTATCTATCTATCTATCTATCTATCTATCTATCTATCTATCTATCTATCTATCTTTATTTATTTATTTATATTTCATGTGCATTGGTATTTTGCCTGCATGTATATCTGTATGAGGGTATCGGATCCTCTGGAACTGGAGTTACAGACAGTTGTGAGCTGCCGTGTGGGTGCTGAGAATTGAACCTGGATGCTCTGGAAGAGCAGCCAGTGTTCTTAAGGGCTGAGCCATCTCTCCAGCCCTTATCTTTATTTATTTTTGAGACAGGGTCTCACTGTGTAGCTCTGATCCTGGAACTCACTATGTAGACCAGAAGGCCTCAACCTCACTGAGATCCACCTGCCTCTGCCTCTGCTAGGACTAAAGGTGTGCGCCACCACAGCTGGCTGTCCATTAGTTTTGTTAACTGCAGCCTCAAGCATCTGAATGGATGTAGTTATGTAATCCTCTGCCTGGATTTTACTAGTATACCCACAAAACAAGTGGTCACTCTGAATAGGATCATTTCCTTATTCTATCTAAGTTTACATTTTTTACCTGTGATCACCAACTTTACTTTTATTTTTAGTTTTCTTTTTTTTTTTGGTTTTTCGAGACAGGGTTTCTCTGTGTAGCTTTGCGCCTTTCCTGGATCTTGCTCTGTAGACCAGGCTGGCCTCGAACTCACAGAGATCCGCCTGCCTCTGCCTCCCAAGTGCTGGGATTAAAGGCGTGCGCCACCACCGCCCGGCTAGTTTTCTTTTTTAACTTGGGTTTTTTTTTTTTTTTTTTTTGAAGAGATGGGTCAATGACTAAGAATAAAAACAAAGAAACCTTAAACATCTTGCTTGGATGTCTATATATCACCCCAAGTGAATCAACTCGACATCCACAGCAACTTCAGCGCCAGGACAACCATCCTTGACTCTCTCTCCTTCTTTTGAAATGTGGCCCAGTTCATCAGCTTCTCTCTGCTGCCTGGTGCCACCTTGGCCACGCACTCTCATCCATTCACACTGAACCAAAGCCTGCCCCCTCATATTTATTTATTTTTATTTTCTGTATACATATGTGCATATGTACATGTGTATATATATGCTGGTATCCTTGGAGACCAGAAAAGGTCATCAGATCCCATGGAACTGGAGTGATAGTTGTGAGCTGCCACATGTGTACTGGGAACCAGACCTCCATCCTCTGCAAGAATAGCAAGTACTTTTAACCTTTGATCCATCTCTCCAAAGAGAGAAATCATCCAGGTGTGGTGGTGTACACCTTTAGTCCCAGCACTTGGAAAGCAGAGACAGATGGGTCTCCAAGGCCAGCCTGGTTTGTATAGCAAGTTCCAGGCCAGCCAGGGCTACATCGTAAGACCTTGTCTCAAAAAATAAAATAAAATAAAAAATAGCATTTGACTTCCTCCCAGCCACATGCCATCTTATGGCTTCCTAGATACTTTAGCAAATACCTACATTCATCACCATGCCCAGGCCCTGCCAGTTCTGGCTTTTTCAGATCTTTGCATCCACTTCCTGCTCTGAGCTCTGATTGCTTAGGAGCAATAGGGTGTGTGAAAGATGAAACAGCAACCCAAACAGCCAACAAATCCTTTATGTGCAGGCTGAGGAATAGTGGATGGTGGTACCTCTGATTGAAATGGGAAAGGTGAAGAGAGGTTGGGGGATGATCAAGAGCTGAGCTTAATAGACATGCTGACAAGATAGACCATGACCAGGTTGAACTCTAGACACACCCCTAAACTCAGGTCCCTTTCCCTACCTGGGTAAGGGATCCGGCCGTAGGTGACAATTTCCATCAGCAGGATACCGAAGGACCAGACATCTGACTTGATGGTGAAGGAACCGAAGTTGATGGCTTCAGGAGCTGTCCACTTGATAGGGAACTTGGCTCCTGCAGGGTTAGACAGAGCAGAATCAGGGTGAATCTGGGGACCTGTGAGGACTGGGGCTCCGTTAGGGTAGAGGAATCAGGACAGGGACACATGCTGCCCCCTGCAAACAGTGATGGCCCTGTACTGTGCCTCCCAGATCCATGGTATCAAGAGACATCTGTCTTGAGGATAGACAGCTGAAGCAAGGAGGAATGGGCATAGGGATGTAATACAGGTGCTCACTCTGGGGACCACCTCCTTGATTCAGCTGATACCTGGTGAATTATAACTCTGGGAAGTGGAATCCTAGAGGTCTTTGGGGATGGAGGAGCTTCAGGGGGCTTGAGTCCAGCTCACAGCTGATACCTCAGCCCACCCTCCAGCCATGGGGTGCAGGAGAGTGCTATGGAATGGTCTTTCTGTATGCTGTGAATATGTGTTGCTCCCATTGGTTAATAAATAAAGCTGCTTTGGCCTATGGTAAGACAGGATAAGAGCCAGGTGGGAAATACAAGCAGAGATACAGGGCGAAGGGTGGAGTCAGGACAGGTGCCATCCAGCTGCCCAAGGAACAAGATGCCAGCAGACCACTAACACCATGGCCATGTGGCAAAATATAGATTAATAGAAATGGGTTAATTTAAGATGTCAGAGCAAGCTAGCAATAAGCCTGAGCCAGACCAAGCAGTTTATGATTAATAATAAGCCTCTATGTGTTTATTTGGGACCAATCAGCAACAGGACACAGGAAAACTTCTGGCTACATCTGGAGCCCAACATGGGGCTGGAATTTCTGCAAAAAATCTGACAAAAAGCCGGGCAGTGGTGGCGCACGCCTTTAATCCCAGCACTCGGGAGGCAGAGCCAGGCGGATCTCTGTGAGTTCAAGGCCAGCCTGGGCTACCAAGTGAGTTCCAGGAAAAGGTGCAAAGCTACACAGAGAAACCCTGTCTCGAAAAACCAAAAAAAAAAAAAAAAAACTGACAAAAGCTTAAAAAAGGATTCTAGACTCACAAAAACATGAGTCAAACACAGCTTCTTGGTAGCTGCATTTTTTCAGATAGGCTCTTTTGCTGGTGGCTAACAGATGTGTGGCTCCTTTAAGAGACGGCTTCCTGGTTCATGCTGGCGGCACTCATGGCTCTTTCTAGAGATTCTGCTGTGGAACACTTAAATGGGGTTTGTGGGCAATGTGCTGCAAGCTGCTTGATGGTGGCATAGACCTGCTGCTTCCCAGAATTGGCAGTGAATGTACCTCTGCCATGTTGAAAAGCTGAACAGGGCAGAGCCAACAGCAGGGCGCCGCTTGGGTTTTAGTCACACAGCTTAGCAGTTTAAAAACTCTCTGGGTCAAAAAAGGATTAAAGATACACAATAAAACAGATTCAGATGGAAAAAAAAAAACTTCTAAATGGGTTACATTGTATTTAAAAGATACACAATAAAACAGATTCAGATGGTAAAAACCTCTAAATGGGTTACAATGTATTTAAAAATATACATAGACTTGGGAGAAGAAAGAAAAAGGATAGAGAAAGTCCTTTAAAAAGAAATAAAAATTAAAAAAACACATAAAGATGGAAAATACACAGAGTTTGGATACTGTATATTATTCTGTTATCTTTGGGATTTTTTTTTTTTTAACTGCAGAGAGACATTTGATTGTAGGGGCTGCTAAGTTAAACCAACATATATATCTTAAAGGTATCTTGATTTCAAAATTTGGGTCTAAGGATATGTTGCTTTGGAAAAGAGGTTCTGCTTTTGTTTCGACAGAAGATGAGAAGCTATAGATTCCTTCCAGGTTAATATGGTTCCATCAAGGAAGACCCCCTGAGAGGTCTCCAATGGATGATCCAACATCCAGAACAGCTTCAAGGCAACTGGCTGAAATGATGCAGCCTCATAGATGATTCCAGGCAGGACTTGACCATAATCCTAAATTTTCTCAGGATCCCCAGAAGATTGCCAGCATTCCCAATCAGCAGGAAGTAGTATAGAAAGCCCATGCCTAAATTTCCAAAATATTGTTTATGAATGTTTGTTTTTTTTTAAAGGGGGATATGATATAGAAATGATGAAAAAAGGTAGAAAATTAAATCTACTTTAATCCAAAAAACAACTGTTAATCTCAAAATACTTTACATTGGGTTTATTAATATAAATTTAAGGTCTATTTTGTTATACTGTATGTGTATTTCTGCTCTTATTTAAGGTATTATGTTAATGCAACTCATTTAAAATTGTAATATTAAACACAAATTAATAATCATCTATGATAATCAAACTTATAGTCATGTTAGTTAAGTTTTTTAGATATATAAAGATATATCAATTAGATAGATTATCTTCAAATACTTCAAAATATTTGAATATGGCATTCAGAATATGGCATTTAAAATATTTTAAGAACTTAGCCTTTTCTGGACAATGAGACATGTCTGCTCCTGGCAGCACCAATTACTTCAAAGAGAATGATGGGCATTGAAGAAACTTGTTATGGGGTTTGCTTACAATATAGAAAAGGTTAGTCATTTGGGCAAGAAACTGCTCTTGCCTGAACTGCTTGACAGTATGTTGTATGGGACATGCAGGACCCATAGGAAAATGACCACTGAACTTTGCCAAATAAGGTGGGATGGTCCTTCAGGTTCCTGCTTTGCAGAAGAAACTGCCAGACATTCTGCAGGACACAGAGGAAAGTGACTGATGAGCTTTGCTGTTATACAGAATAGTCCTTCGAATTTCCCACTTCCTGAAAAATATGCCAGAGACTCTAGGCCTGTAGGCTGAAGAGAAATGCCCCAATGTTACTGAGAAACTTTGGATGACTGTCCAGGTAGCCAGATGTCTCTGTCATTTCCAGAATTTTAGAAGTTGCTTACAATGCACTTCCTGTTTACTTAGGTAATATTATATCCTTCTGGGGTCTTTGATGGAGTTGAAGACTAGACAATTATAATTATAATTTTCCTTAGTTATGATAAAAGGTAAATTAGATATAAAACTTTAGACTCACAAAGATAGATGATAGAATATTTTCTTTAATTTTGCCAAATACAAATAGACTAGATATTATAACTGTAATTCTTACTTTATAACTGTTTTGTTATATATAATTTTACTATGTTCAAATGAAAAAACTTCCTTTTTGATTAGACAGAAAAGGGGAAATGCTGTGGGATGGTCTTTCTGTATGCTGTGAATATATGTTGCTCCCACTGGTTAATAAATAAAGCTGCTTTGGCCTATGGTAAGGCAGGATAAGAGCCAGGTGGGAAATCCAAGTGGAGAAACAGGGAGAAGAAGGGCAGAGTCAGGGCAGATGCCATCCAGCTGCCCAAGGAACAAGATGCCAGCAGACTGGTAATGCCACTGCCACGTGGCAAAGTATAGATTAATAGAGTTGGGTTAATTTAAGATGTCAGAGCTAGCTAGCAATAAGGTTGAGCCATAGGTCAAGCAGTTTATAATTAATAATAAGCCTCTATTTTGGACCGAGTAGCTGCGGGACACAGGAAAACTTCTGGCTACAGGAGAGGACTTCAGTTGCTGGCCGAGGCTGGACCTAGTCACTGGATGTTCCTTGTCTACCCCTCCCCCTTTCCTTCTAGGATGGGTTTGGTTAGCTGTTGGTGGGTATTTGTCTTAATTACAGTCTCATTGGTGAACATGGTCTGCAGTTGCTCCTTGATTTAGGATTATTCTCTGATAAACCCATTGTAAGGCAAAAACCAGAAGTCAGAAACACCTTGACCACTTGGCTCACTTAACACTTAGTTCAGGAACTTCACACCATGGCTTCTTTGTTGTTTCCTCTGGTGAGTAAATCAGAGCTGTAGCTCACTGCTCTGGCTTAGCATCATCGGGGGTGGGGGGTGGGGTGGGGTGGGGTGGGGGACAGCCTATCAACAGACTGGAAAAGAGATCAATATCCAAAGGGGAAGCATATTGATTGATTGATTGACTGATTGATTCATTGATTCATTCATTTTTATGAGACAGGCTCTCACATAGCCTAGCCTGGCCTCAATTCACTACATAGAGAGGATGGCCTTGAACTCCTGATCCTTCTGCCTCCACCTCCCTATTGCCCAGATTGGAGGCATGTGCTACCACGCCCACCTTTGCATCATTTCTTCTGAATGCAACTATTTCTGCACCATCACAATGTTGGAAATCACAATGTTGGAGATCATGGCCCAGCTCTCAATCACTCTCTGCTGCCACCTGCTGTCCATGCTTCATCATGGCTGGCAGAGCACATAGGCTGCAAGCTGAGGAGCAGGACCAGTAGCTGCCAAACAGCAGGGCTGTGGGGTAGAAAGAGCTAGAAAGCTTCAAGCAGTTCAATTTCAAAGACTTCAGCAGGGCATTTGGCTTCATGGCCAGAGTGGCCCTGTGGGCTGAGAAGCTAGGCCACCGTCTCTAAAGGTTTAATGTCCACAAGGCACACACAAGCATGGGAGCCTTTCAGAGCTGGACGCAAATAAACCTGACTGGCTTCATCATGGAAGTAGCCGAATCAGGGGAAGAAAGCAATTTAACCAGGACCCAGGGAGGGAACTGAGGACACATAGCCCCAGACTCTTGCTGCAGTCCAAACTGCCATGTTGACTCTAATGCTTCCTCTTAGGGTTGGATCCTGCCTGTGGAAAGAGCCAGAGTCACTGCCAACACCAGCGACTGAGGCCTTCTTCCCCCGTGCCACTCTCCACCCTCAGGACTCTGTCACACGATGCTAATTTGAATTAGTGCTCCCTAACATTGCAGCTGCTCTACAGACATATAATGCAAGTGGTCCTTTTGTGGTCCCAATTCAATTAAAAATTAAAGCTGGCTTTGGAATTGGAGCATGGCTCTCTCCTTCTCTAAACCCACACACATTGGTTAAAGGAAAATCCAAAATCTCTGTCTCATGTCACAAGAGCCACCTGGTATGGGACAGAAGAAAACAAAATTTATGGGACTATTCTATTGCTATTAATCTCATCATCCTTTGGTTTCTATTTAATACTTTTCTTAAGGTATAAATATTATCTCAAAATTTATAAGATTATTATACATATATTTAAACTTTCATGATATTAATGGTCATATAGAGTATTAACTAATTCTAGAAATAAACTTTATCTAGCTTACATCATTTTGGGCTTGAGTCTGAAGCAAGTAACTAGGAACTAAGTTTGTGTACCCCATATATATTTAACAGATTGTGGTTCTTTAACCTCTTGGAGATCTCCTGCATATGACATTTAACATGTTTAAGTTTTCTGCAGTGAACCATGACCATCCCTGATAGTGACCTTTGAGGTCTCCAAGGAGATGATGGGGCCCTGCAATGACAGATCCACCTAGATTGTCATAATGCCACTAAGCTGACAAATACAACCCAAAGATCAGCTTTGGACTACAAACTTCTCAGGACAATCCAAGGCAGTTAGTTAAGATGGTCCAGCCTCATAGACTACTCCAGCCAGAACTTGAGATAAGCCCTGCACTTTCTCATCACACCAAGACCGGACAACAGCTAGCTCTCCCAGGAATTGATCTTTATCTCAAATTTTCAGGGTCCCCTAAAGATACCATCACCCCCAGACAGACAGGAAGGAATTTTAAGAACATGACACCCACATTCCCAAGAGGTGTGTGTGGGGTTGTTTGGTGGGTTATAGATGTTTATCATCAGTTAGGGGGTTTCAAGTTGTTATTGGTCATGGTCAGGGAGGAAACTAAGGAAAGGAGTTTAGATTCAGGGATCTCTTTTTGAAAAGATAAAAAAGGGAGGATATAAGAATGATGGGATAAAAGTGTAGATTGTTGAATTTACTTTTAAACTAAAAAGCAACTATAGTTCTTGAAAGCTATTATTATAAACTATTCAGAATAATTAAGAAATTCAGGTTAGTAGTTAGTCATCTATAATGATCAAACTTGTAGTCATGTTAGGTATGTTTTCAAGGTCAGAGATATATTTTAAATAGGTAGATAGTCTTCAAACAATTCAGAGACCTACAAAAAATGGCATTTAAGATGTTTTAATACCGTAAGACTTTTCATGACAGACACATCTGCTCCTGACAGCACTAAACTACTTCAGAGAAGATGATGGGCATTGAAGAACCTCCATATGGGGTTTGCTTTCTTTGTGGCAAAAGCTAGCCATTTGGGCAGCTTTTTTTCTGACACTATGCTGTCCAAATTGGACAAGCAGGACACAAAGGAAGTTAACTGCCAAACTTTGCCAAGACAAGGTAGGACAGTCCTTCAAAATTCCTGCTTCACAGGAAAGTGTATCAGATATTCTAGGCCTGTAAGTCAAAGACAGATGCCCTAATGTTGCAGAGGAACTTTGGGTAACTGTCCAGGCAGCCAGCCAGCCCTGTCATTTCTATAGTTTAGGAAGTTGTTTGCTTTGTACTTCCTGTTTATTTGGGTAATAGTATATCTTCTTGGGTCTCTGAGGGGTTGAAGATAGATAGTTATACCATTTTCTTTGTTATCAAATTCAGAAAAGGAACTTACAAAAGAGATGTAAAGTTTATAAGGTTGAGAGACATAAAAGCTGAAGTTGTTTATCTAAGAAAATGATTTAAGGTCTAAAAGGATATTTTTAGGATGGTAATAGAAGTTATGATAGAAAGTGGTTTAGGTATAAAACTTAGGACTCATCAAAATAGGATAGATAATGGAGTAATTTCTCTGAATTTACTAAATACAGATGGACTGGATATTGTCAATGTAATTCTTACCTGATAATTGTTTTTATTGTATATAGTTTTTGCTATGTTAGAGTTAAAACCTTTCCTCTTTATTTAGACAATACCTGATAATTTTTCTTATTGTATATAGTTTTACTGTGTTAGAGTTGAAACTTTTCCTTTTTATTTAGACAAAAGGAGGGAAATGTTTCAGGATATTTGACCACATTATGACACTCTGAGACTGTAAATAAAGTTAACCTTGAATTAGGGGGCAGAGTCAATGACTAGCTGACCAGAATTACCCATAGAGATTTTGGAGGACATAGGATATAATAGAGAGACACAGGAAGAAATAGGGAGGGGCTTAGAAAGATTCGCAGGCCTTTTGACCTGGGAAGTGTGGACACAGGTCAGCTGGTCATTCTTCTGCTGCTTTCTTGTTCTATCAGGTTTTTACCCCAATATCTGACTCCCAAGTTATTAATAATAGAACAATTTAGACAAACAACAAATTCCATTTCATGGAAATAGGGTTATAGATGGCTGTGAGCCACCATGTAGGTGCTGGGAACTGAACACAGGTCCTCTACAAGAGCAGCCAGTGCTCTTAACTCCTGAGCCGTCTCTCCAACTCTCCTTTCTTTTCAAGAAACAGGATCTACATATTCTAGGTTGGCTCCAACTTATGATAACCCTCAGATTTCTGAGTGCTGGGATTTACAGCTCTTACTCTAAGTTAGTAATTTTCTTTATTTCATACTTTTGCTTTGTGTGGTACTAAGGCTTGAACCCAGAGCCTTGAACATGCTTGGTAGGCATTACTCTATTACCAAGCCACATCCTCAACTGCCATCTTTTATATCCAGAGAGTTTTCTTCATATCTCACTTATTCCCTACAGACTTAGATTATTATCCAACTTTTCATTTTATATTTTTGTAGTTAGTTTAAACTTTATCCAATCATAACAGAAATCGAATGGTGTGTGTGTGTGTGTGTGTGTGTGTGTGTGTGTGTGTGTGTGTGTGTTACTAGGGATTGAGTCTAGCACAATGCACATGCTAGGCATGTGCTCTTGCCACAGAACTACTTCCCCTTTACTTTTTATTTTGAGACAGGGTCATTAACTTGCCCTGGCAGGCCTTGAACTTGTTGTCTCAGTCTCCAGAGTGGCTGAGGTTACAAGCCTGTACCTCTAGACTCGGCTAAAGTCTACAGACACTTAAGGTCTAACTTGGTAGTTGATAGCTGAGTAGCCCCTGTGATCATCATCAGATTAAGGCAGAGAACATTTGCAGCCTTTCAGAAGGCTCCTCCCAGGTAGTACCTCTCTGCTCCAGCTAGCCCCTATTCACAGCTTTGTCAGCATAAGTGAATTTTACAGCTTTAATGAGATATAATTCACAGGCCATAAAATCCACACATTTAAAGTGTGTACTCCAGTGGCTTTCATAATAGTGGAAGAGTTGTGAATTTTAGGCTGTTTCATCACATGTCATCCAGTCCCATTCCTAGCACTCAGAACCCCTTCTTCCTGAGTCCCCCACCCAGCCCTAGGCAACCACTGCTCCACTCTCAGCCTCCACAGCCGTCTTGGTTTCACTTGGGAATTTCATACCAAGGGTAACAGATATCTGTATTTGTGCCTGGCTTTCACTGAGCATGCTCCCAAAGCTTGCATATGTTGCTCCCAAAGCTTGCATATGTTGCAGCACCTTTCAACACTTCATTCCATTTTATCACAAACACTCTTCTGTGGTATGGATACTCAACATTTTCTTCATCTGTTCATCAGCTGATGGGCATCAGTTAGGGTGTTTCAGTCTGGGGCTATTATGAAGAACACCATGAACTTCACAAATGACTTTTGCCTGTTTTTGGATTCCCTGTCTGTGGAACCTCCTAGCATCTGCTCTGTTTAGACTCATTTCTTTCATTTGGATGTCACGCCTCCCCTTTAGCTGCAGGTGGCATTGGTGTGTGGTGTGATGGGGATGGAACCTGTGGCCTTCTGTGTCTGTCAGTCAAACCTCTATCACTGAGTGTCATCTCCAGCCCCCGGTGTGGGTTTTTCCACTGCTGTATGATGCCACACTGTGTGAGTGATACAGTTGGTATGCACACCCTGTCTGTGGACATTTAGGTCACTCTTACTTTGTCTTCTGTGAATAAAGTTACTCTCACCTCTCACCACTACCTGTACTTGCCGAAGCTGTCACTTCAGTCTAATCTGAAATGTTCCTCTTCAAGTCTGATGTGACATTAACATCATCATCCTGACAGGATCTAGAATCACCTAGGAGAAGAGCCCTTGGGCGTGTCTGTGAAGGACTTCCTACATAGGGTTAATTGAGGTGGCAAGACCCATCCTGACTGTGGGCTGTGGACCACATAAAAAGAAAAAAAGCATGAGGTGGTGGTGGCGCACGTCTTTATCCCAGTATTCAGGAGGCAGAGGCAGGTGGATCTCTGTGAGTTTGAGGCCAGACTGGTCTACAGAGCAAGTTCCAGGACAGGCTCCAAAGCTACAGAGAAGCTCTGTCTTGAAAAACAAAAAACAAACAAAAAAACAAAAAAAAAAAAAAAAAGGAAAAAGAAAAAGAAAAAAGCGAGCTGAATACCAGCATTTCTCTGTCTGCCTTCTGACTGTGGATACGATGTGACCAGTTGTATATCCTTACTGACCCACAAGGATGGACTGTCCTCTCTAACTAGAAACCAAATTAAAGCCTTCCTTACGTAGCCTCTGTTGAGTATTTTGCCAACTAATGCACTGTGCAGAAGGACCCAGCCAAACTTGATGCAAGAGTTAGTCGAGGACAGATCTTGGCTCTTTCCAGTCTCCCACAGGTGTCCACCCTCTGATCTCACAGCCCTTCCGGGAGGACTGCGTTCCCTACCTTCCCGAGCAGTGTACTCATTGTCTTCGATGATCCGTGCCAGGCCGAAGTCAGCAATCTTACACACCAGTGATGCAGAGACCAAGATGTTGGCAGCCCGGAGGTCTCGGTGGATGTAGTTCCTCTGCTCAATGAAGGCCATGCCCTCTGAGATCTGCGCCCGGAAGAGACAGTGTCACCCTCACATACTAAATTCTAGTAAAGAATTCTTTCTTCCAGCATAATATTTTTGTCGATTATTTTGGAATTTCACATAATGCGTCCTGATCACTCACTTCCCAGTCCTTCCACGTCTGCCCCCACCCTTGTGACCTTCTCCCAGAAAAGAAAAAAGAAAACCCAAGTCCATTTGTGTTTCCTATATATTCACTGTAGCATGGTCAAACACCCAGCAGCCAGCTCCTTAAAAAAAAACTGAGTCCTTCCCCACCCCAACCCCTGTCAGAAGGCATCAACTATGCAGTGTGTCACACAGCACACACACACACACACACACACACACACACACACACACACACACAAATATATATATATATATATATATATATATATATATATATATATATATTCCAGACAGCTTTACATGCAAATATTCATTGCAATGAGTCATTGGTCTGAAGCACCATAAATACTGGACCATCACTGAGACTTGTTTTGAATATCCAGCTGTTGCTCAGAGTCAGGATGATCTTGTGGCTAGGCAGAGCATCCAGGGGCAGGATCCAAGAGAACTCCAGTCCACTGCACACCTCCCTGCTCTCAATGCTGGCAGGTCAGAGGCTCACCCGGCCAACACACTCTCCTTGTCCCGGCAGGGTAAGCAGCTGTGGTAGCTCCTGTGGCTCTCTCCCACATTGCTCCCGTACCCTTCATCTCTGTGTCTTAGTTTTATCATTCTCCTTGTGTCTCTGCTCTGCCGTCTTCCAGTTTCATGAGTCCACTCTTTAAAAGCATTTTCCCATAGGACCTGCCTTTTTTAAGTTGTTCCACAGATACCGTGGGCTCTGCAGACTCCTCCTGCACTGATGTGTCTACCCTGTGAGCCTCCATAGGTTTCTCAGGCTCCTTGGAGCTACTCCATGGTCCTGCAGCGGGTGCTGGAGGCCATAGCCATCTTCGATCAGAGCTATGCTTCCAGTTTTCATCTTCTATAGCTATGACGTGCTCCTGGATCTGGTTCTGCAGCACCAGCTCCTCCGCATGCTCCAGCAGCTCATAGATGGAGTAGATGTTGGGATAGACCGACTCAAAGCGCTAGATCTCAGTCAAGACGGCAGTCGAGTTGGCCAGCCATGGCATTTGGCCAGTGTGGAGAATTCTTATCTGGAAGCTTCTGGTAGAAAGATTCATGGCTGTGACTTAGAGATTTTCTTACAAAGGTTAGAAGAGGCAGAAGATGAATCTCGGTTGTCCAGAAAGCAGCATGTACAATTTACAAAACTACCTTGGAGCTTTGTGAAGGTAGACTCATCATGATCCATTTCACAGAGATACTGGCCCCAAATATCAGCATCAAACCAGGCTGACTCTAGGTAGCCCAGAACTGAATTATCAGATGAGATTATCTGGGGAACTCAGGGTGGCTGAGTCTGATCAAAGCCTGAAGGGACCACGTAGTGCACTTTTAAAGAATGAACAGCAGGGGGCATCAAAGGCAGTGGAAACAGGTCCAATTTTCAGACTGCAATCTCAAGAGTGATTTTGTCTGGAATAGAGGTTGTAGTGGAATGAGCTGGGTTTTGACCTGGAGAGTGTGGGAAATTTATAGGGCATCCTTAGAAGACTAGTTTGCAAAAGTTATTAGGATGATCATGCAGCTTATTCACTATAAACTGATAAACAGAGACTTTTTGTTTGTTTGTTTACTATGGGCTTGGGGAGGTAATTTTGTTATCTCTTTCCACAGGAGGGAAAATGAAAGCCCAGAGAAGTAAATAACGAGTCAATAGCTACATAGCACATAAGATCCAGAACCAGGGCCATGAGCTACGGCTTGGCTGAGTCCACTCACCCTCTGTGTCTAGTGCTTTCCTGCTGGCTGACACTCCTACATCCGTGGTTCTTAAGTGAGCTCAACGGAGGCAGGACAACTAACTCCACTTGGGAGATAACGGAGCATCATTGCTATACGGTTCCAGAGTTGGGCCAGCTCATCTTGATCCCCAAGCTCTGTGACCTCAAGCCTTTCTCCCAGAGTTCATAGGGAGATTAACCTCTAAGCTTATACCACGGGTAAGGACAGTGTCTTCCATATAGTAGTCACTTCAGAAGTGGCTAGTAATGCCAACAGAGTGGCCGAGTGTCTTGCTCAGAGCCTCACCGGCAGAGCTAGGACCAACCCATACACCCTACATGTCACTCAAACCCCACCCTTGTGGGATACTGCTTCTCAAATGTTTGTCAACTATGTAAGGATAGGTGACTTGGGTCCAGGTGCCCCTGGGACTTGATGGTGATGAGCGGATGAGGTTTCAGAACCACCAGGCGGGTCCCCATGAAGTCAGGCAGGAGAACTTGGATCTGCTTCTGAGAGCATGAGGGAGTCCCAGAAGAACTGGTAAGCAGAGTCTAATCCAAGGCTCTTTTGTGTTTATGTGTATCCTGCTGGAAATGAAACCCAGTACCTTGTGTGCTGGGCAAGCACTCTACCCCAGAGCTACATCCCCAGCCTCTAGCCCAGGACTTGTCCTCAGGTTGTCTAGGAGTAGTCAGAAGAAAGATCACAAATAAGGCCGATCTCTGCCAACTTCAATGGGAATAGCTCTCTCTCTCTCTCTCTCTCTCTCTCTCTCTCTCTCTCTCTCTCTCTAATAGTTTATTTATTCTTATTTTATATGCATTGGTGTTTTGCCTGCATGTCTGTGTGAAGGTATCAGATCCCCTGGAATTGGAGTTACAGACAGTTGTGAGCTGCCATGTGGGTGCTGGGAATTGAACCTGGATCCTCTGGAAGAACAGCCAGTGCTCTTAAATGATGAGCCATCTCTCCAGCCCAGGAATAGCTCTCTTAAGACCTTTTAAAAAATCTACTATATAAAATTTTATTTCACCAATAAAGTTGGGACTAAAAACAGATATTAAACACAAAGCTACATTTGTGATGCAATTTCCTCATTGGACAGGGAGACCGAGAAGTAGATTAGGACCGAGGTCACAAAGCCAGGTCCCCAGGTAGTAGCCTGTTCGCCCCGGGCTCAGAATCAACCTCTGCTTTTGGATGTACCAAGACTGGAATGTCTTTCTGGCCTTGTTTGATTTCCTCAACTGTGAAGTAGGGGGCGTGTGGCTCTATTTTCTGAGATGGTCTCATGTAGCCCAGGTTGGCCTAGAACTCACTAAATAACCGAGGACAACTTTGAGCGTCTGATCCTCCTGCTCCCACCCCTCAAATGTTCAGGTTACAGATGTGCACCACTGCATCTGTTTTTGGTGGGGTTGGGGATCAAGCCTGGGACTTCATGCATGCTAGGCAAGCACTCTACTGACTCCGCTATGACCCCAGCCCCAACAATAGCTCCTTCTGCAGCCTTTGACCCTTGTCCAGCAAGTTTCCTGCTGGTTTGATGGTTATACTTTAGTAACAGGCCACACTATTGTTTTCCTGAGGACTGGGGCCCACTGAGACGGAAGCGCCAGGCCTTGATTTCCATATGTCTCTGACATTCAGGGCTCTGAAAGTAGAGCCTCTGCTTAGACCTCCCTAGTGGTTCTGAGTCCCAGGTATTTGCATACTCAAATGAGCGCTGACCTGGGCCTCTCCACCAGGCTCAACCCTAGGCTAAGCTGCAGACTCCTTCAGCTCCCAGCAGGCTGCACGCCATATCTCTTTCATCTGTGTCCTTCCTGACCAGACTCAGCCCCTTCATTTTCTCTTTGGGCTTTTGTACTGGCTGTTTCTTTTGTCTAGACCTCCTCCCTACTCCTCTGCATGTGCAGAATTTCTAATCCCCAGGTTCCTCCTAGGGACCACTTCCTGGTGAGTCCTTCTTTGACGGCTCCTGGACCGAGCCGTGCATTCCCATAGCACCACTGTCCGCCATGTTTTCTCACAGAGAGCAGAAAGCATGAGACAGGGTTGGAGAAAAACAACATCTGTGCCTTGTGTGTGTGTGGGGGGGGGCGGGGGGCAGATGAGATGACTGTTTCTTTTTTTTGTACATCATTGGGAATAGAACCCAGTGTGCCCTGCACCTAGCAAAGCTCTGTACCACTGAGTCATTTTTGTTGTGCTTGTTATTTTTAATGGGTTTTTAGGATTGTCCCTAAGGCTTACATATCCCTTTCTCTTTGCTGAATTCTTGCTCTTCAGACTGCGAGCCAGGGCCATGGGGTGGTAGGTCAAGAGAGCCCATTGTTTAATACCCATGCTCTCACCTGCAAGCAACCTGTATGAGGCCAGCAGTGCTTGCCATTTTCATCATTTCATCACCTGCCCCTCCCCCTAATCAGTCCCAGGCCAGCTGCAGAGCCCTGGGCTTCAGTTTCCTCATTTGAGTTTAACTTTTTTTAAAGACAGTCTGCAGCTCAGATCGATCTAGCCTGGAACTCCTGACCACCCATCTCCTGCCTCCTGAATGTTAGGATTAGTCATTCCCTATCATGCCCTTTGTACGTAAGTCTTTACACCTCGATTTCAGGTCTGTAAAATGGGATGAGTTACCTTCCAGTGACCAGGCTCTATTTGCCCGCCAGGACTCATCCCTCTGGTCCTGCACTGACTCTGGTCTCGGCTGCTGCAACTGGTTTTGGCCGCCAGGGTATTGACAAGTCAGTGCAAACAGGGGCTTAAGCACCAGTTGCTCCTGGAATGGGTTCTCCTGGAGCTTTGATATTGGGTGATGAGAGGCCCCACGGAGAGAGACTATAAGGATCACCTTGGACATTCTACTCATGTTCCCTCAGTTCACAGAGTGGTCCACCTAGCCTGTTACAGTCAGTCCAGAGAATCATGGGAAATATTCAAAGTTATTATTTCAGACTACTAAGCCTTGAGGTGATCTGTTACATAAAGAATGGATAACTTCCACAGCTGGTGATGAAACTCACAGGTAGAGCCCTTCTCTGGTATGTACAAGGAAGGCCTTAGGTTTCATGCCTCACACCAAAAACCAACGAACCAAGAAAATTATTCCAGGAGCTGGCGAGTTAGCTCAGTGGTTAAGAGCACTGGCTGCTTAAGCACTGGTCCCAGTGATGCAGGGTGGCTCATAACCATCTGTAACTCCAGTTCTAGAGGATCTGATGCCCTCCTCTGGCATCTGAGGGCACTAGGCATACATAGACTTACATTCAGGCAAAAGACCCATATACATATAATAATAAGAAATATTTTCTAAAAAACCCATTCCACAGTTTTGATGTGAGCTCTGTATGAATTGGTCCATATGAAGAACAGTCCATATCTGCAGGTTCTGCATCTGCAGAATCAACCAACGGCACATCAAGAATATTCTAAAAACAATTTCATCTGCATTCAGTCTCTACAGACTTTTTTAAATGACCATTATCCCCTAAACAATACAACTATTTACATGCATTTATGTTGGATTCCATAAGCCTCCAGAAATGTGTTAAGCAGTACACAGGAAAATGTGCCTAGGTTATTTGTAAATACATGATTTTCTATAAGGGACTTGAGCATACAGAAGGTTTTGGTGTCTGTGGGGTCCTGGAACAATCCATGTGCACGTGGAGGGGATAAGTGTTCACATAACAGACACAGAGCGCTCAAGTGAGGCCACCTTTCCTGACCATCACTGGCATAGGCTTACCTGGGCTGAGAAGTCAATGAGTTTTGGCAATGGCTGCCTGCCGCCTTCCTCACTCTTCAGAAACTCCAGCAGGCTTCCTGCAGAGGGGAGCAAGAGGCAACGTTGTCTACCGGACCTTAGTGAAAACCAGCCAACATTTTCTCATAGCGCTAGACGATTTTCTTCTTTGTAGTGCAAGGATTGACCCAGGACCTCACACATGAGAGGCAAGTGCTCTACCACTGAGCTACATCTCCAGCCGACTTTCTTTTTGAGATGGCATCTTGCTATATTGTCCGGCTGATCTCTCATTCCTGGGCTCCAGCTATCTTTCCACTTCAGCTAGCAAAATAGTCATGACCACAAGCTTTCCTCTTGCCCAGCCATAGTGCTAGAGTTAGGAATGCTTGCTTACTGCTCCTAGTGTCCGAGTGCTAGAGCCTGAATTTCTCTGAAAGGACTTTTCGGTTGCTAGCTGGACTCTTTGACTGAGGTAGACTCATGAGATTGGTGCCCAGGGCCTGGCTTTAGAAAACTGGCCGATTGTAGATTTGGAAAATGGAAAAGGTTTTGACATTTCAAATCACATTGGATGATGTTGGGTGAGATGTTTATCCAAAAATGAGCAGGGGCTGAAAATGACTATAGAACAGCTATCTTAAAATAAATAAATAAATAAATAAATAAATAAATAAATAAATAAATAAATAAATAAATAAATAAGAAACCTGGAAAAGCCAGGTGTGGAGACACAAGCATTTGTGAGGCTGTAATCCCAGCACTTGAGAGTCTGAGGCAGAGAGCTGCTGTGAGATTGAGGCTAGCCTGGGCTACAGAGTGAAATCCTGTCTCAAACATTCCTGAGATATGCTGAATGATCACGGGTAGGGTAGCCCAAAGCTTAGTACCCTGGAGTGACAACATGAACATTTCCCATGATGCTGTGCATTGGTCATAGTAGTCTAGGTGGACCACACTGTGAAGTGAGGTGATAGAGTGGAACATTCAAGATGATGTCTTATCTTTATGGTCTCTCTCCATGTGGCTTCTTGTCCCTTAATACTCCAAACAGGGCTTCATTACAGTCCAGTACCAAGGTTCCAAGGTACAAGTCACAAGGAAGCCATGTACCTCTTCTGTTGTCCCAGAGGCTCTGCCTGCTCCCTGCTCTGAAGCCCCTGCCCTTCCTCTCCATAACCACCCTTCACATGGTCTCACTCTGTGAGCCAGGAGGCCAGACTGACTGTTGGTGCTTTGCGAGGACTTATTGGAAGGGCCCGAAGAGCCAGCCAGGTCAAGGTCATCTTTGAGTCTGAAAGAAGTCTGCTTGGACCACAGTCCGTCCTAGCCCACGCACCTTTGGCCATGAACTCCGTGACAATAAAGATGGGCTCCTGAGTGACCACAGCATGCAGCTTCACCAGCTTATCATGCTGCAGCGTCTTCATGAGGTTGGCCTCTGCCAGGAAGGCCTCCACAGACATGCTCCCTGGCTTCATGGTCTTCACCGCCACTTTGGTGTGCTTGTTGTAGGTGGCTGGAGAAAGCACGGAGCAAGGAAGGTGGGGTTAGGGTCCAGCAGTCCTGGAGGAACCCTCCCCGCCCACCTAGTCCTTTAAACAGAGAGAGGGCACCACCAGCTGTGGGCTGGAGACCGGTTCCCTGCTTCCTAGCCGAGAGAGAACGACTGAACAAACGGCGTCAGTTCTCTGACCTGTGTTTTCCTCATCTGCCAGGTGGAAATGAAAATAAGAACTCACTCTGAAGGGCTTTTCGCAAGAGTGAAAAACAGTCTTGTATCTGGGCCTGGGGCACACACCTGTCACCCTAGAACTCCCAAGGCTGTGACGAAGAAGGACTGGCAGCACTAATTAGATTGTGACACTGCGGGGCGTTTACCCACCAACCTCACAGTTCCCCAGCGTTTTCTTGAGTGCAAGCAGCAGGAAATAATAGATAGAAGGATTTAGAGTGTGGAGATAAGCAGATAAAAAATACAGGATAGCCTCAAGAGGGCCTGAACCTATTCCAATGGGCCCTGACTGTCTCTGCCCTAGGGTATTTATAGAAACGCCAAGGGGTGGCGCAAAAGACCTCCTCCCCCAGCACAGCCAAGTGCAGACCATCTCAGACACCTGCACTCAGGCCCATGGTCCAATCAACCTCTCTATGCAGACCTGCTGAGTAAAGCCACGAGGAACCCGAAAATGGGCTCCCACATGACATGAACCTGCATACACAGTGTTTAACTCTGCCTTGAAACAAATACCAGATTCACTATGCCCCACAGGCCCTGTGTGACTTGGCCATGCCCACTTTTCTATCCTTGTCTTCCACCAAGTTCATCCCCAACACACACTCACAACCAGTGACTGAGCCAGGGCCTCATACTAATAAAGTGCTCTACTCCCGAGCTACATCCCCAGCCCCCTTTCACTTTTTATTTTGAAACAGGGTCTTACTAAGTTGTCCAGGTTGGCCTTGAACTTGTGCCCTTCTGTCTCAATATGTAGCTGGGATTATAGGTCTGGGTCACTAAATTACTCTTGCTTTCTTTTTAACAATTTAATTAAATCCTCCCCCCATCCCTGTGTGTGGTGGTGGTGGTAGTGGTGGTGGTGGTGGTGGTGGGGTGTGTGTGTGTGTGTGTGTGTGTAGGTCAGAGGACAATCTTTGCCAGCCAGTTCCCTCCTTCCACCATGGATTCTGGGGATTGAACTCAGACCATCAGCCTTTTGCAGCAAGCCTTTTCCCTGCTGAACCATCTCACTGGCCTCACTCTGGCTTTTATACAGTAACCACCCTGCATCTACCTGTCCCTCAAGTACTCCGCTGTGGGGACTTGCCACACGCTGTTCTCTTGCTCCATCCTACCCTGCTTCATTTTATGGCTCTTGCTTTTCTTTCCACATGTGCTTTGATGGCCAGGAAGCTCAAATCCAGATCTGTGGGCTTCTGGTGGTGAGAGCATGGGCCCTCATGGGACAGTGTTTTCATTTGCCCCACCTTTGCTACTCAGATCTGCCTTTCCTCCCTGCATTTCCTGATGGGATCATCCCTTTATTCAGCACCTGACGTATAGCAGGCTGGCAGTAAATGTAGTGAAACACAGACTTTGAAAACTTATTGCTGGGCAGTGTTGGTGCATGCCTTTAATCCCAGCACTTGGGAGACAAAGGTAGGTGAGTTCAAGGCCAGCCTGGTCTACAGAGTTAGTTCCAGGACAGACAAGGCTGAACAAAGAAACTCTGTCTTGAAAAACCCAACCAATCAACCAACCAAACAACTTACTTTATCTGGAAGAGCTGCCTCCCTCCCATCTGCCACACAGGGGAGTGTAAACATGTTGTGACCCCCTCCCTCCCCATGAAACAGGAATTGCTGCTCTTAAAGTATTGGGGCAAGGACCACAGGGGTGTGCCAGGCCTTTCTGGCGCCCCAGCACATCTGAAATGTCACTGGGCATCATGGCTCATGATCTGAACAGCGTAGTCCTCAGTTGTCAGCGTTGGATCTGAAAACCCAAGTTCTTTCCACCACTATAAATTTTCATCATCCCAAGAGGCTGGTTATGCCAGCTCCAGATGGTAGGCTGCCCAACTCCACACAACAGAGGGCCTTTGCCACCCAGGACTCCGGCCTCCTAGAGGGCAGTTCCTTGACCCTCAAGCCTGGCCGCAAAGGCAAAATAGTGATTTCCCAGTAGACAATTTGGTTTGTTATCTGAGGAGTGGCCCTTTGGGGTTATTATTTAAATCTCCTCTGCTGTGTGTTCTCCCGCACTGGCAGGGCCCTCCCAGCAGCACGGCCTTGGAGATTCCGGCCCCATCTCCTTACCCATCCACACTTCTCCAAACTGCCCGGCTCCAAGTTTCTTCTCCATCTGGAGGGATTCTCGAGGAATCTCCCAGGCATCTTTCTCCCATGGCTTCTGGGGTTTGGGAGACACGCATGGCACCGACAGCTTCTGGCAGAGCCCGTCCTTGCCCTCTGAAACAGAGTGCCCATTCAGCAGGTGGTACACTCCCCAAAGAACAGAGCATGATGAGATGCTACCTGTGTACCTCCACTTCCACGTCCAACAAGCCCAAACCTTCAGGACTGCCCTGAGTGACTGTTCACCTGACAAGGACAGGAAGACCTCTGGGTGCCTCAAGGTTGTCACTCAGAATCCCATGTGACTGGGATTCTGAGAGACAGGCCCTTCTTAGTGGGGCCTGATGTGATCCAGTACTTGCCTATCATGTGCCAGACTCTGGGTCCTTCCCCAGAACCAAACAACCATTGTAAAACACAGCCAAGGTGTTGAGGAATAAAGGCTGTGGCTAGGGATAGCATCCCAGCTGGGCTGCACTGTGCAGAGGTGACCTGCTTAGGCTCTGCAGTCAAATGTGGGGCAAGGCCTTGGGCAGGACTCACTCTTGTAGTGGACCACAAGTTCCTGTAGGCTGCTGAAGGTGCTCCTCGGAGAGATGTAGAAGCCTCCACTGTCCAGGGTCCGGATCTTATAATGCTTCACCGTGTCTCCGTGCTGGGGGTCGTAGTCTCGAACAGACAATGAGTAGCTCCCTGCATTGTTCCAAGAGAAGCCCCTCAGAATGGTACCTCAGAGGCCTGGCCCCCTGATGTCAGTTCCTTGACATCCTTATGATTCCCTGTGAGGCCTCTGCTGGCATCACATGAGCACATGCACACCTGGGCAGATGCTCATGTCATTAAGAGTGGGCTGAGGCATCGGGCTGCCTGGGTTCCCATCCCAGTTCTGCTATTCTCAGCTATGAGCCCTTGGACACATGACTGCATGGCCTTCCTATGCCTCAGTTTTCTCACCTGTAAAACAAGAGTAGTCATGCCATCTCATCACATTGCCCAGTGGCAAACAGAAGTAATGCTTGTAAATGACTTGGGACAGTCAGTAAGCTGGTCATCACTACCACTTCATTATTTCTGATTTATCAGCTATCTATCCATCCACTCATCATCTACCTTCTAGCTATCTATCAACCTATCTGTCTGTCTGTCTATCTATCTATCTATCTATCTATCTATCTATCCATCCATCATCTATTTAATGAAGAAAAAGCCCAGATGCCATACTAATTTGGGAGAGAGAGAGAGAGAGAGAGAGAGAGAGAGAGAGAGAGAGAGAGAGAGAGAGAGAAATATACAAATAAAAAGAAAGAACAAAGAAAACCTAGTCTGATTATGAAATGTGAAAAATGCACTGTGGTCAGCTGCATCATGGTCCATGATAGTCCTATGTGAATCCCTGCACCTGGGAATATGTGACCATATATGACATAGAATCCAAGGGCTTCCAAGTGAATCCAGAGGGTGTTTGTCAGAGGGAGGAGGTTAGTGGACGTACAGGTGGAAACAGGTGCTGAAGAGGAAAAGCCACGAGCCAAGCCATGCTGGTGGCCTCTCAAAGCCCCAAAGGACAGAAGTGATATGGGGCCCACCCCCACCCTGCAAGCTTCCGGAAGGAGCCAGTCCCACAGACACCTTGAGCCCAGTGAGCGCAGACACTTGCCTTCCAGAACTGTGAGGTAATAGATACATTGCTCTAAATCACCAAGCTTGCAGTAAGCTATGACACAGATTGTCACATAGACCAGAGACACACAAGTCTTCCAGTTCATGGCCACAGTTTGCCATGTGTGAGCTAGGCTAACCAGCCTCTCTGCCTTGCATTCTTTTTCTTTTTAATAGCACGTCATAGGCTTTGGGGGAGGTTTAAATTGCTGAATGACAGCTGACTGTACATGCCAAGCACTGTTCTAAGCATGCTGGTCAAATGAACAGCAAATGAATAGGAATAGTACACATTTCAGTAAGTTAAAATTACACGATGAATGAATGGGAATAGTATGCATTTTAATGAATTAAAATGACATGGATTATATTACTCATGATAGTGCATAGCCTCCTGAGGTATTATCAGCCTCATTTTATATAGGTGAGGAAACTGAAGTGTCAACATAACTTACTCGGAGTCACATAGCTGGTCAGTGGCTCATTTGGGTTCCAAACCTGGCCAGTTGGCTCCAGGGCCCCTTCTTGGCCACTCTGTCCCAGTCAAGGGGGCGGCCCGGAGTAGCTGTTGCTAGACAGAATATGCAGGCTCTGGGAAGCTGCCAAGTGCTCGGGGCCTCATTCTAAATCTATTTGATCCCCAGCATACCCCCTTCCCCAGAGGGCTATGGAAGCTAGCCAAGCCCCCCTCCCGCCCCCTTCCTCAACCATAGGTCTGCCATGGTGCCATTGATTTCTCTGCTTCCCTGCAGAACTGGACAGCCCAATCACTAAGCTATCATTGGCACAGCTGGAGGCAAGAAGCTGTGCCTCCCTTCAGTGTAAGTGCTTGCTGACCTCAGACGTGGATGGAAGAACTGATCCCAGACACACAGATGCCTTCACTGTCCCCAAACCTATGTGCCTCACAGTCCCAACCAGGCCACACCTTATACAACTGGCTGACCTATTCAAGTGACTTTGAGAGCAAGCGACAGCCCAAGGCTAGCTGGACACGTGGAGTCTGAACTCACATAGCACCTGTGTGCCGCTCTGGGAAACTCACCTGGGCGGTGCTAGCTGGAACCATTCTCTGTGATTTGAGGTAATTTTTTTTTTTTTTGAAATTCTGGTCACCCACTAAAGATGCCACCTTTTTATTTTTTTCTTTTGTTTTTTGTTTGTTTGTTTGTTTTTGTTGTTTTCGAGACAGGGTTTCTCCGTGTAGTTTTGGTGCCTGTCATGGATCTTGCTCTGTAGACCAGGCTGGCCTCGAACTCACAGAGATCCACCTGGCTCTGTCTCCCAAGTGCTGGGATTAAAGGCATGCGCCACCATTGCCCAGATGCCACCTTTTTAGTACAGAAATTTCAGGACAAGACCCCCGATATCTACCCATCCATGACATCTTCCTATCTACATGCCTCCAAGAGCTTCCCCCCACTATGTCTTTATGGGATAGAGCACATGCAGGTCATGTCATGCTTGTAGAGGTCAGAGGACAACACTCAGGAGTTGGTTCTTTCCTTTTACCAAGTAGATCCTGGGGATCAAAGTCAGGTTGTCAAACTCGACATCAGGCATCTGGCTAAGCCATCTCGCTGCCCACACCAAGACAGAACTTTAAGTGAGTCCCAGAGGTTGTTTTGGGTCTAGCCTTACCTCACGGCACACTGCTTCCTCACCAGGGAGAAACAGGACTTGTGGGCAGGACACAGTAGGTTGGCTATTTAAAGAATTAAACCCAGAACTTCATCAAAGTTGGGCACCAAGGGTCAGCAGGATGTCTGTTTGCTGTCAGAGCTCAAACCACTTCCGGTGACCTCAGCCTGCATCTACCAGGACTGAGGAGAGCCACCCAGCAAAGACCCTTCGCCCTCCCATCGCTCAGAGCAGCAAACGACAGGAGAACACCTGGCAGCACGGCCACTTGACAGGGCTGCTCAGCCCTCCTCAGAGAATGTCCCTAGGGGTCAGAGGTAGCACCATGGGGCACAGGAAGGCAGGGAGGGCTGGCATCACCTTTGGTGGTCTCACTGTCCCTGATCATGAAGGAGCCTAGCACATTGCCGGGAGCCAGGAGGTGGCGCTCTGCATCCTTCCGGCTGGTACCCTTGAAGAACCACCTGCCAGGAATTAATGAGTACAGTGTGAGCCTCAAGATGGACCAGCCTGTCCTGCTCATATGATGCCCAGGCCATACCTTGAAGAGCCCACCCAGAAGTCAGGGTCCAAGCAATTTCGTCATTTTTCTTACTTTTGGGGGGTGGGCTGGTGGGAAACAGCTATTCTCTCTCTCTCTCTCTCTCTCTCTCTCTCTCTCTCTCTCTCTCTCTCTCTCTCTCTCTCTGTCTGTCTCTCTCTCCTTCCTCCCTCTCTCCCTCACTTTCTTCCTTTTCTCCCTCACTTCCTTCCTTTTTCTCTTCCTCCCTTTTTCTCTTCCCCCTGCTATTTCTGGGTACAGATGGAAAAGTTCCTATTGTAAAGGCTGAAGCAGTTCTCACTCTCACTAGGATAAGGAGCAATTTGCTACCACAATGGGCAGGGAACCTTGAGATGTCAGCATGCCTCAACCCTGCTGGGTGACTCTCGTTCTATTCTCTGTTTCCTCAGTTATCAACAAGGGAGAAAGACAGCTAATATTCATCAGTCGTCCCCCCCCTCCCCCCGCCTCAAACTCACAGAGATCCGCCTGCCTCTGCCTCCTGACTGCTGGGATTAAAGGTGTGTGCCACGAAGCCCGGCTCATTTGTTTTTTAAAAATAAATTCTTTCTTTCTCTCCCGCCACCTCTTGTGTGTGTTTGTGTATGTGTGCGTGTATTTGTGTGTGTGTGTGTGTGTGTGTGTGTGTGTGTGTGTGTGTGTGTGTGTGTGAGAGAGAGAGAGAGAGAGAGAGAGAGAGAGAGAGAGAGAGAGCTGGTGTGTCCATGGAGGCCAGAAGGGTGTCAGATCCCCTGGAGCTGGAGTTACAGGCAGTTGTAAACCCCTGCGTTGGGAACTAAACTTCAGTTTTCTGAAAAGGCAGCCAGTGTTCTTAACCACTGAGCCTCCAGCCCCAGCTTACCAAGAGACCTAACACTATGTGATTGTCATCTTTATTATTCTTATTTTATAGTGATCAAACTGGAGAACCAAGAGGACAAGTAGCTTGTCTGGGGTCACACAGCTTGGAAGTGAAAGGGACAGGATTAGAACCCAGACAGTCTCCTTCCAGAGCCCAGGTGTGAGAGCTCATACTCAAGAGGGAGGCAGATAGTGCATGTGCAGATGACCAAAAAACCCAATGTTCCTTTTTGCCAGTGGGATATGTTCAGAAAGAAGTAGAAACAGGCTTCTTGGGAGCCATCTTGGACAGGGTGTTGGGACAGGCCTCCGAAGCCTGAAGCAAGAGAAGAAGCAGCCAAACCAAGAGCCCCAGGAGGAGGGTGCCAACAGGGGAGAGATCGTGCAATGGTGCTGAGGTGGGAGCCGGCCCGTTTTGCTCAGGCCACTTTCTGGAAGACAGGGATAGAACACTTACTCCTCCGTCTCCAAAGAGTTAACACGAGCCACATAGTTGCTTGGGATGTAGCCTTCTTTACGGGTAGCCAAGGATCGTGCCCTCCACCACTCCCCAGACCTAAGGAAAAGGAGGGAAAGAAGGGTCAGTGGGTGCAGGAACCCTTCAGTCCCTTGTGGCCCCCACTTAGGCCTAGAAAGCTCACCCTCCCCACACTCAGGAAGCCAGGAGGGTGAGGCACAGGGCACCCAGCATGTGCCTGGACTAGGGTAGAAGAGCTGATAGTCTCCACAGGAATTTGGGGTGAAGTCTGTCCCTGAGTCACAGACTACATCCTGGGTCTTTGGATCCCTTCTCCTTCCTGGACTTTTATCCTTGGCTGGACTACCCTTACCCAATCCAGGACCTGTGTCCAGGAAGCACTCACATTGATTGGTTCAGCAGGGGTCCAGAGGAGAAGGCTCTGGGCTCAGGGTTTGACTGTGCATGGCCAGGTCCCACTCTGGGATCTCAGTACAATCTGAACTCTTGTGGCAGCCCGATGCTGAAAGCTGTGACCATCCCAGGTGGGGAACTCAGAGACCCCGGGATGTCTGAGTGCAAAGCCTCCTGAAGGGGCCAGGCCTGCAGGGACACCTGGAGCCCAGTCACAGGAGCCTTAGGAAGGCTCTGCAGAGAGCCTGCCTGGAAGGGGACAGTCCCTGTCACCGTTTCTGTTACCTAAGAGGTGGCAAAGCCCTCCTCCTCTGTGGTATGCACCCAAGTTCTCATCTGTCATTTACTGCCAGAGTTAGACAGGCTCTCGGGTTCTTTAATGATGCAGAGCAAGAGTGTAGCTAAACCCCGCAGGTGGGTGTGTCTTAGGGCCAGGCTAGAACTCACTCCTCCAGGACCACCATCTGGTCTCCCTTCTGGAAGCTGAGGTCTTCACGGTGAATGGCCTCGTAGTCATAAAGTGCAACCACAACGATGTCCTCAGAGCCTGCCAGGGAAGGAGATGCCAGGATGAGACCCCGTGCCGGCTCCCAGCACCCCACTCTGGACCCACTCCTTTGCCTGTCTCATAGATGACTGAGTAGCCTCCAGTGCTGGGTGTGATGCTGGTTAAAGTCCATAGGACTTTGTCCACATCACTGGGTGACGTTCTCGAAACACAAGAGCTCCGGCAACGGACTCAGGAGTAATTCAGAGGATACTCAAGGATGGAGTGCTGGTTAGTTTTCACCAACTTGACACAAACCGGAGTCACTTGGGAAGAGGGAACTTCACAGAAAGAATTGCCCAAATCAGATTGACCTGTGGGCAAGTCTGTAGGGCATTTTTTTTCTTGATTGATGGTTGATGTGGGAGGGTCCAGCCCCTAAGGGCTGTGTTTCCCTTGGACAGCTGGTTTTAGATATATATAAGAAATATATAAGAAAGCAGGTTGAGCAAGCAATAAGCGCTGTTCCTGGGTGATCTCTGCTTCAGTTCCTGTTTCTACCTTCCTGCCGAGTTTTTGCTCTGACTTCTCTCAGTGACTGACTGTGATCTGCAAGTTGTAAAATGAAATAAACCCTTTCCTCCCCCAGGTGCTTTTGATCATAGTGTTTTCTCACAGCATCACAAAAAAAAAAAACAAAAACAAAAACAAAACCCTTAAGCCAAATAAAGAAAACCAAACTACTACAGATGTTTTTGACTTTTTCCCACCAGCTACAACTCAGAACCCAAGCTAATAGATGGTACATGATGCCGGTGACCCCTGCCTCCAGATACTCACCCTCCACAAACCCTGGGGGCATGCTGTTGTTGTTGCTTGACCCCTGCAGGAAGAAACAGGAAAAGGACATGGGTCTAAAGTATGAGGAGCCTGTATTGAAAGGATATCTAAGGACATCTTGCTCTGGCCCTGGGTCCTGAGAGGAGAGGATTACAGGCATAGGTGGAGTCACGTGGCTTAATAAGGGGCAGAGCTTGCTCAAGGATGGAGATCTCTTAGCTTGTGACCTGGGCCTTTGTCTTGAAATACTGGAAAAGGCTGGATTGCTCCTCCCACAAAGTGAGAGAACTGGACCACCTCAGTGTTTTTGATTGATATCTGAAGGTACCTTGGGTACCAGGTTTCTCGTGAACAGACTTCATCATGCTTGTGGAGCAATCTGAGAGCCCAGTGAAGGAGGCGTGGTCACCAGGGCTGTGGGGCTCTAAGTATCACTTAGAGGACTTCACAGGCATTGCTGAGTGAAAACAGCTTCTTCTGCTATGGTGGTTTGACAGAAAATGGCCCCCAAAGGGAGTGGCACTATTAGGAGGTGTGGCCTTATTGGAGTAGATGTGGTCTTGTTGGAGGAAGTGTTACCGAGGAGACAAGCTTTGAGATCTCATGTGCTCAAGCTATGCCCAGTGTCTCAGACCACTTCCTGTTGCCTGCAAGTCAAGATGTAGGAAACTCAGCTACTTCTCCAGCACCATGTCTGCCTGCACACTACCATGTTGCACCATGATGATAATGGACTAAACCTCTGAAAATGTAAGACACCCCAGTGAAATGTTTTTCTTTTATAACAGTTGCCATGGTCATGGTGTCTCTTCCCAGCAACAGAAACCCTAACTAAGACATCTGCTGGACATTACATTATTGAAGCTGGGCATGGTGGTGCACACATATAATGCCAACACTGGGTGCCAAGCAGCCTGGACTACAGAATGAGATCCTGTCTTCAAAAGTAAGCATACAAACAAGCAAATCATTATATATTTATATCAAACACGGATACATATTTCCTGTGGACACGTCCTTGGTCGTAGATTGGTAAATGCATGAAAAAGTGTTTTTAAATGTCCATATCAAACTGATAATGATTGATGCTTTTAGGGGATGTGTCACTTGCCCAGCTCCGTAATTCATGACTTTTTTTTTTTTTTTTTTAAAGATTTATTTATTATGTATACAGTGTTCTGTCTGCATATACACCTGCAGGTCAGAAGAGGGCGCCAGATCTCATTATGGATGGTTGTGAGCCACCATGTGGTTGCTGGGAATTGAACTCATGACCTCTGGAAGAACAGCCAGTGCTCTTAACCTCTGAGCCATCTCTCCAGCCCAATTCATGACTTTTTATCTTCAATAAGAGTGTGCCTCCTGTCACACATGCCCTTACACGTTCATTTAAGGAAGCATTGAGGGATACTTGATGTTTGTTTTGAAAGATTCTTAAAGGCTCCGAGATGTCCTTAAGGAAGGTGCCTGTGTCATCCAGGGTTTCTCGAACAGATTTGGCCTGGGAACGCCTTCTCCTAGAAACATTCTCTTACTTACCTCCACCTCTGGGCCAGCACCAAGGAGGAGGGAACAGCGTGAGCTCTGACAACTGCACCCCTTCTCAGGAAGGACAACCCAAAGCTGTCCTTCAGAAGCAGGGCTTCGTAAGTGAGGAAAAGACCCAGGGATGTAACCAACTCAGGATGTCACCAGTGTGAGACATTTGTGTAACCACAGGCTGTGTTAACAGAGGTCAAAAAGGGACGGGGGGGGGGGGGCGGCCATTGCATTATTTCCTCTTCTCAGGAATAGTCCTATTCTGAGCCTCACACTCGGAGAAGGACACGTAGGACAGAAGTCTAGGGCTCACATCCTGAGAAGGCTCAGAGGGGTGGACCTGGGGCAAGCTTTTGCCTTCACAGTGGGCTGTCACTGGGTGAAGCGACTGTATGCATTTGGGGCAGCCTTGGGATAAAGATTATGTGTAACTGACCTCCCTTAAATAAGGAAGAACTTTTTTTTTTTTTGAGACAGGGTTTCTCTGTGTAGCTCTCACTGTCCTGGAACTCACTCTGTAGACCAGGCTGGTCTCGAACTCAGAGATGCACCTGCCTCTGCCTCCAGGATGCTGGGATTAAAGGTGTGTGTCACCACCGCCCGGCTGAGGAAGAACTTAAAATATTATTGTGTGTGTTCTGTGAGTGCATGGTGTGTGAGTGTGGATGCCCCTGTCATGGTGTGCATATAGCTCTCTCTGTGGCGTCACTTCTCTCCTCGCACTTCTATGGGGCTTTGACTCAGGCTGCCAGGCCTGCGATGCAAGAGCCTTTTCCCCAGACCCACCTCACAGACTTAGGAAGAGCTTCTTAAGGGACCAACAGATGAAGGGATGCACTCCACTTTGGGAGACACTAAGAATGGTGGGCTCCCTCACCACTAGCAAATGAAGGGAAGGACCAAAGGGCTGCAAAGCAGACAGAGCTCCAGGTTTGGAGCTGAAAGGCCCCAAACTTGATGGCTTCCCAGGTGCTTGATCTCCTCACCCCAGGACCACTCAAGTTCTTTGGATCTGAGTCACCCTGATGGTGAGCAGCATCCTCCTGCTTCCCAGGCTAGGGTGAAGATTCTCAGGGACACACCCCTGCTCCTTGTGCCCAGAACAGAGTGGGTGTCTAGAGAAGAGGGCAACAGTTACACCTCTTATGCTGCTGTGATTACAGCCATGGCCGTAGCTCCCGTCATCCCTGCCGTTGAGCTCTGAGATGCATGAGCCTATGGGGACCGTCACAGTGGCTGTGTGGGACCACTGTTACCCTAGCACCACCTCAACCACAACACCCAGAGTGAGTGCTCACCTCTGCCTCAGCAGCTCTTGATTTTGTGCTCTTGCTGACCACATGGTCTTTGTTAGGTCATTCTTCCTCCGGGGCCATGCACTTGTTCTGTTTTGTTGGAGCAAGATCTCTCACTGGCATAGCATTCTCTGATTAGATTAGGCTGTCTGGTCGGCATGCCTCTGCCTCCTCAGTGCTGGGGTTATAAGCATGTACCACCACACCTGGCTTCTTTTCTTTTCTTCCTGTCTTTAAACATGAGTTCTAGAGATGCAACTTGGGTTCTTGCGCTTGTGTGGAAAGCACTGAATGGACTGAGCTGTCTCCCACTTCCTGTAATATACCTTCATTTTATTGACTGCTCTCACTGATGCCCCTACAGCCACTGTGGGGATCTGCATAGGCTCATGCATTTGAACACTCGGCCTCTAACTGATGGTACTGTTTGGGAGGCTGAGGAGGTGTGGCCTTGCTGGAGGAAGTATGTCACTGGGGGTAGGTTTTGAGAGCTAAAAGGCTCATACCATTTCTGATTCCTTCTCTATGGCTCAAGATGCGAGTGCTCAGCTGCTGCTCCAGTCGCCGTGCCTGCCGCCTGCTGCCTCTGCTTCACCATCATGGACTCTAACCCTCGAAAACCATGAGTCCAAATAAACCCCTTCTAAAAGTCACCTTGGTTGTGGTGTTTCATCACAGTAATAGAAAAGTAACTAATATAGCCACTACTGCTGGGGTTTTATTTTTGTTTTGCATGTGTGTGATGTACATTTATGTGTGTTCATGTGTATGTAGATGCACATCTGTGTACAGGTATGTGTGTACGTGGGTGCACACATGTATGGAGCCCCTGAAGTTGATGTCTTCCTCCCTCCCTCTCCATCTTATATATTGATGGGAAGTCTATCTAGCCAGCTTACTCTGGAGAGCCTGTGTCTCTGCCTCTGAGTGCTGGGATCGTAGATGCTACTGGGGATCCAAGCTCTGGTTCTCACACTTGAGCAACAGTACTTTATCCACTGAGCCATCCCTCAGCCCCTACTATTGCTGTTTGCTGCTCCCCTTGCTGGAATTGCTGTTATACTTTTGTCAGGCAGATGGACAGCCATGCTGCTGCTGTTGTACTGCTGTGGACAGGGTCCAGGTTCAAGGTCCACACCTGACTTGATTAAGAGGCGGAGACCTGGGCCAGGCCCTGGTTGCCACATAAGAAGCAGCTTCCATGCCTAGGGAAGCATCCTGGAAATGGCTCACGGGTTCCATCTCACCCAAGTTCACTTCACTGGGCCAGGGCAGGAAAGGGTTTCAAGGCCCTATGGCAAGTGCTGGATAGCTCCCTGGGTGCCCTACTCACCGGCTTGTTGGAGGGCGTGGGATCTGGCACATACACAGGACCCTTCTGATTGGTACTTGGTTCTGTTTTTGAGACCTTGCTTCCATCTCGAAGGAACTTGGACTTCATGCATCCCATCCTGTAGCCAAAAGAAGGGAAGACAGGAGTCTTCACATCCCCACCCTGCCTGCCAGCCCCGAGTGAAACTGCTTGGGTCCTCAGCTTCTCTCTGGCCCGTCTGCCATGCTGCTTGGTCAGAGCTCACATGGTGTTCTAGTCCTGGGCTCTAAGGACCAGCAGAATGGGGAGTCCACTAAGGAAAATCACAAGACTAATGGAAACAGCATGGCAGAGCTGTGGAGCAGTATGGGGCAATGTGGGTGGTGGGTAGTGTTGGCCTGGGGTTAGGAAACCGAGCTGATCCCTGACCCCTGCACACCACTGCACTTCATCTGTCATCCCCACCCCCATCCCCAGCAAACTCTCTACCCCTCCTGCAGAGTGCTGGAAGGATGGGGAAACCTGTGGCAATGGGAAACACTCAGCTGCCTCTGGATGGCATCCCAGCCCCCGAAGAGCCTGACATGAGATAAAACTATATTGTTACTGTGTGTTAAGTCCCAACAATGAAAATGTATAACATGGCTCAAATAATCCAGAAAAATAACTGAGCATCATACTCCTTGTGTTATGATTGGCTTATAGATCCATCCATCCTCTTTCTCATCCCTCCTTCCTTCCTTTTCTCCTCTTTCTAGTGGGTTTATCTGGTCATTCATTCATTCATTCACTTGTTCATTCAAGTTTACACTTCTTTTTTTTTTTTTAAAGACAGATTCTCCTATATCCCAGGCTAGCCTCCAACTCAGTCATGTAGCTGAGGATGACCTTGATCTTCTGATCCTCCTGCCTCCACCTCCCAAGTGCTGCCAATTACAAGCATGCAGCATCACACACAATTTATGTGGAACCCAGGACTCTGTGCATGCTGGGTAAGCACTCTTCCAACTGAGCCCCATTCCCTGCCAACATTTATGTTATTTTTCTAAAACCATGAATAAGACAGGCCAGTTCACGTCCTCTGGAGCTCAATTGGAGATGAAAAGGAGACACAGACAACAAACTAGTGAACAGGAAACTGACATGACGAATTTAGTGACAAGTGTGAGGGCAGTGGTACAGAGGATGCTGTAGGGGACAGCTGGGCATGGCTCTGGAGACAGAACAGCTGGGGAAGGCCTCTCTTAGGTGACATTAGCCCAGGTTTCTGAGTAATACAACTGGCTCTCTGAAGGTAGAGTATGGCAGGTCGCAGAACCAGCAAGTGCAAAGGTCCTGAGGTTAGGATGTGCTTGGAGGGGTGGACCTCTCCAAGCAGGAAAGGTATGTGCCAAGGCCACCATATCTCACAGGCCAGGGAGGAATTAGATTTTACTCTAAGGAGGTGGGAACCGTGGAGACTTTGGGGTTCAATTTGTGGGTTTTTTTTTTTTTACTTTACTTTTATTTTCCAGACTGGCTACTACCCCATTGAGCTGTATCTCCAGGGCATCAGCTGTACTTTGAGATGAATCACTGGTTACCGGGAGAAGTGTGGAGGATTATGGAAGCAGTGCATGGACCCTGTGAGGAGAATGCTGTGATGTCTGGCCATGGGTAATGGCAGCTCTGAGGGACGTTAGGGGGGATAGAACCCTACCTCTTAGAGGCAGACCACTCCAGCTTTGCGGCTGTATTAAGAGGAAACACATTCACCTGTTTGTTTTGAGACTGTCCTGCTATGTAGCCCAGGCTAGCCTCAAACTCACATTCTTCCTGCCTCAGCCCCGTAGTGCAAGAGCTGTAGCTGTGTGTCACCACACCTCGATGCTGACCTAGTAACTGGAGTCAAACCTTAACTGTAGGGAGCTAAGGGCATCGCTTGGCGGTAGAGGGCTGACTTAGCATGTGTGAGGCCCTGGGATGGGGACCCAGAGATGGATCCCAGCACTGTATACTCAAAAACTTCATCGCAGAGTGGCCGAAGAGTTTCTTCCCTCACGTGTTTGCCGAGAAAACAGGCTGCCAGTCACTATAGGAGGAAGTGCCGGTTTCCCGGCACTGCACGGCTCTGGGCCAGTGAGAGAGAATTCGGCGCCATTGTGGCCACGCGACCCAAACACACTGCATCTCGTCGGATCGCAGAAGCTAAGAAGGGTTGGGCCTGGATAGTATTCAGGTGGGAAAATTCAGTTACACTTGAGTTGCTAAAGTCAGCCTGGGCTACATGAGATCCTGTCTCAAAACAAACAATTTAAGTCTCAAGCAAGAGCAAAAAACAAAACAAAACAACAACAACAACAAAAACAAAAACAAAAAAACCCAACCCAGTATGAGTTCTTCTATTTACCAGTATTTGTCTATCCTGGGAGAGAACACATTCAGATTCCTGGAATGCTAGATCATTAATCTGAAATTTCATCACAATGAATCAACTGCTTTATAATTTAAACCTGAAACCAACATCTCTTGATTTGTGAGAAAAAGCCCTGGGAAATTAAGCGGCATCTTGTGTGTGTGTTTTACATTGCATAAGATCACAGTACACTGGCATGTTTTGATTGGTCAGAGGAACTGCTGTGTGAGGAAGGGCAGCTCCATCCCCTGTGCATGGGCAGTAGACAGATGCAGCTGTGTGCACCAATGCAACACGGATGCCTCAATCACAGAGTGCATAGTAAGCATCATTTACAAGGATGATTTACATATTCATGAAGATCCCACCTCAGGCCCCTCTCAGAAAGGATGGTGGGGTCCTCTTTTTTTTCCTTTCTTTCCTGGTGCTGTGGATGGAACCTAGGACAGCATAAATGTTGAGCAAGAGCCCGACCACTGAGCTATGTCCCCAGCTTGGATGGCAGGCTCTGTCCCATGGGGTGGGGGGGTGTCTAAGGGAGCTGACGGAAGTGAAAGTACTGGGCACAGTGAACCCCACAGAAACCTCAGCCCTAATATTTCTATTTACGAGCAAATGTGCCACGAAATGGGGGGGTGTGGTGGGAGGTGTGACTCGGTGTAGCACTTGCTAGGCATAGAGGAGCCTTGGGTTCAAGCCCCACTCCCTACCAGATCCGAAACAAACCAGTGGCTTAGAGGCAAGGGGCGTCTGCAGTCCCTTTGGCCAGGAGCTACAGCCACCACACACAGCAGGAACTTTTGAGACGGAATTCCCATCACCTTGGAGCAGGTGCGCATGCACCACAGCATGTGTGTGTAGGGGCTTCAGGGCACAGCCCTGGCAACTGGCACTCCCCTCCACTGTGTTTGGAGACAGGGCCTTGTGAAGGAGTATTCCTGGAAAGAAGCGGTGTCTACAGAGGCGGATTAACCGATTAGATCCCCAGTGATGTTCAGAGGCTGCAGCCCAGCAGGGCCAGAGCCTAGTAACAGCTGCGCCTAATTACAGGCTAACTTGAGTCTCCTAAATAGCCATTCCTTGACCACCTCTAACACCCTGTGGCTAACAGATAAAAACCTTCTGCAATGTATTGACTTAACAAAACCCTTCAATTTTTCCACCAACTGAAGGGTTAAGAAAGCAAGCCGACAGCATCTGAAGCCTACAGTGGAGATTCTCCTGCTTTGCCGTAACCACCTAACTCATGCTCCCCCCGGGGTATTTAAAAAGTGTCTCAATTCATAATTCTCTTTGTCTCATTACTATAAAAAACTTCATGAGACTGCTTCATGTTGGAACATGGAATTTGGGATGACCTAATCTGCATTCCTGACTATGGTCACTCAGCTCCAGAATAAACTCACCTCTTACAAAAGGGATGTTCATAGCCTCTTGTTCACTGCTGTATCTGCCAGGCTAGCTGGCCTGAGAGCTTCAGGTGACTCATTCTCCTGCCTCCACCTCCCATTCTCCCATAAGGGCACACGAGGATTAGACACATGTGCTGCTGTGTCCAGCCTTATGGAGTTCTGTGGATCCAAACTCAGGGTGTCAGGCTTGCTGGTGAGCATTTTCCTGCTGAGCCATCTTCTAGTGACTGATCGCCTGCTCAGAGCACCTCGTTCTTTACAGTGAGGTGTCGGGATATGGCTTTCGCTCCATGGATCAAGCTGAGCAGTGAAATCTGAGCACACAGAATGGCATCTCATGGAGAAGCCACTGGTGGAGACTGTGGTAGATTGGTTATGGCCTGGAGTGGGATGTGGGGAGTTTTGTTGAATGGAAGCATCTTTGGCTTTAGAAGATGATGGGGGTTGTGAAGGTGGATGATGGCAACGGTGGGTACATTATGAATGCATTTAAATGCCACTGAACTACACATTTAAAATGGTTATGGTGAGAGATTCTGTGTTACATGTATTTACTGCAGCTTGCTTCTATGTCACATATATCATCTCTCTTCCCCACGCCTCCCTCCCTTTAGGCTTCTCCATCCCCCCCCCCACCATACATGTATATGCAAATTTATATCTAGATTCTGTATTTGAGAGAATACATGGTATTTGCCTTCCCAAGTTCGGCTTATTTCACTTAACACCTTCAGTTTCATCCTCTTTCCTAAAACCTGCATAATTTTATTCTTCTTTATAGCAGAGTAATACTCTATTCTGTATACCTATTTCTTTTTCTTTATCTATTCAGTTGCTGATAGACCTCTAGTGGTTCTATTTCCTGGTTACTGTGACTAGTGCAGCAATAAACAAGGATGTGCAACTGTGTTGACCGACAACCCTTTGGGTATATACCCAGAAGTGGTGCAGCTGGGTCAGACGGTAGCTCCATTTCGAGTGTTTTTGAGGAACCCTCATATTGATTTCCAGAGTGGCTGCACTAGCTTACACTCCCATCAGCAGTGATGGAGGTTCTTTCTTCACATCCTCACCAGCATGTCATCATCTTTTTGTTTTCGTTTGTTGAGACAGGCTCTCATTATGTATCCCAGGCTAGCCTAGGACTCGTGACAATCCTCCTACCTCCACCTCATTTGTTTTCCTGATGACAGATTGGGTGAGAGTTTTAATTTGCATTTCCCTGTTGGCTAAAGATGTTGAAGATTTTTTTTTCAAATACTATTGGCCACTTGTATTTCTTTCTTTGAGAAATGCCTATTCGGTTCATATCCCACTTATAGATTTGGGTTCTTGACATTTAGCTTTTGCAGTTTTTAATATTATAGTTACTAATCACTTTTCTGACTTATGGCTGGAAAATGTCTTTTCAGTTCCACAGAGCAGAGCAATTTCACACGCGCCCATTCATAATTCTTGGAGTCCTTTACAGAAAGTCCTTCCTGTGCCTCTGCCTTGAAGTGCTTTGCCTATGCTTTAACTGGAAGTTTCATGTCTTGCATGAGGGTCCATTTCAAGTTGATATTTGTACAGAGTGACACATATGGATCTAGTTCCATTCTTTTACATGTGCATACTCAGTTTATCAACTGTGAGTTTCAGCGTTAACCATCATACCTTGAACAAAGAAACTTCTCTGACGAGACCTGGCACTAATCTATAAGTAGTTTGGTGTCCATTAGCAAAACAATAGTAGTATGTTCACCCCTGGAGCCTATGAGCTCCCCCAACTGTGGGTTCTTGGCCAGGTTCACAAAAGAGTAGGCATGCGTTTCCTTTTGCAGAACAGGTTTTAAATCCAATAATAAAGTTCTTGGTTACTCCTCTACCATTTATACCATTATTGTCCCCATGGCTATAAATTGTCACCTAGACCCAGAAAAACAGATATCAAATTTTCTCACTCACACGTGGGTCCTAGCCCTGAATCTTTAAACTTGTATGTTTAACTTGAAGTGCCTGTAGGATCCAGGAAACTAGAAAGGGGTCATTGATGGGAAGGGGAGAAAGAAACGCCATTGTGAAGAACAGCATTGGGATTTTGATGGAGGATTTTGTTGAAACCATACATTGCTTTCAGTAACACAGCCATTTTCATGGGTGTGCTAACCCTGAGCGTGGGGGTCTCTCCATCTTCCAGTGTGTCTTCTTCATTTTCTTTCTTTGGTGTCTTGAAGTTTTTCACTATGGAAGCCTTTTACCTCTTTGGTTAGATTTATTCCTGGGTGTTTTTAAAAAGCTGTTGTGAATAAGATTCTTTTTCCTGATTTAGTTTTCTATAAGTTCATTATTCAGATATAGGAAAGCTACTGATTTTTAATGTTGACCTTTTGTCATGCTAGAGCAGTTTAGCTAGAAGTGCTAAGAGTTTTCTGCTGGAATATACAGAAGCTTCTAAGACCATAAACCAGGCATGGCAGCTGATGTCTGTAAACCCAGCACTTGAGAGATTGAGCTGGGAGGATCACCATGAATTTGAGGCTAGTCTGAGCTACACAGAGAGTTCAAGGCCAGCCTGGCACTACAGAGAGACCCTGTTTCATAAAATGCACAAAGTGGGGGCTGGAGAGATGGCTTGGTGGTTAAGAGCACTGACTGCTCTCCCAGAGGACCTTAGTTCAATTCCCAGCACCCACATGGCAGGTCACACCTGTCTGTAACTCCAGTTCCAGGGGACCTGACACCCTCACACAGACATACATGCAAGGAAAAACACTAGTGCACATAAAATAAAAAAGAAAAAAAAGAAAAAAATGTACAAAGCAAACCAAATTAAAACAAACAAACAAACAAACCCAAGAGTATAGGATCATGTCATCAGCAAATAGGGATGATTTGAGCTGTTCCCTTTCTATTTGCGTTCCTTTTTCTTGTCTTATTACTCTGGCTAGGACTATAAGCACCACACTGAATAAGAGTGGACAGAAGAGGCACCCTTATTTTGTTCCTGATTTGGGAGGAAATGCTTTCAGTTTTTCCCTTACTTAATGTCATGTTGGTTGTTAATCTGTGGTATAAAGCCTTTGTTCTGTTGAGGACTGTTCCTTCTACTCCTAGTTTCTTCAGGGTTTTTATCACAAAGAGATGTTGAACTTCATTAAAGGCATTTTCCGAATCTGCTGAGATGCTGGTGTGAGATGAGCTTTGTGTTAATCACACATAGAATTATTTCACATTTACTGACGTGTGACTGTTGAGCCATGCTTGCATCCCTGGAGTGAAACCAACCTGGATGTAGTGTACGGTTTGTTAGGTGTGCTGAATTTGGTTTGCAAGGGTTTTATTGAGGTTTTTTTTTTTCAACCATGTTTGTGAAGAACGTGGCTGTGTGTGTCTCATTTTGCATCAGGGTTAAGCTAGTTTTGTACTGTGAGATTAGTTCTCATTCCTTTCTATCTTATGGAACAGTTTGAGGAAACACTGAAATCTGAGACCCCCAAATGTAGCGGAGTGAAGGCTGAACCTGGGAATTTGGGTCTCAAGGTTTTGCCGCAGACTGACTGTGAGCCTGGACGAGTCACCTTGTCACCTTCCCTCTCCGATTTTCATTTTCATTTTTTAAAAATGTTCTTATTTTTTAATGATTTATTTATTTTTTATTTTATGTGCACTGGTGTTTTCCTGAATATTTGTCTATGTGAAGGTGTCAAATCACTTGACACTGGGGTTACAGAGAATTATGAGCTGCCTTGTGGGTGCTAGGAATTGAACCCCGGTCCTCTGGAAGAACAGCCAGTGCTCTTAAATGCTGAGCCATCTCTCCAGCCCCTCATTTTCTTTTCTGTAGTTAGGAGGCACTTGCTTCTCAGACTGGACTTGAGGTCTCCTGAGACAAAGCTGTGACAAACTTTTCAAAACCTCCACATGAACATTTCTTGTCTAATGTGGTTCCCAATCAGGCACTGAGAGTGGAAGTAGCCTCCAGTCCCACACTGACTCAGAACTGTTGACTGTGTTTAGGACAATCCTCTAGCCCTCTCTACTCTTAAGACGCCTCAGTTCTGTAGGGGCTCCATGGGAGAGAAAGAAAAAAGCCAGTTATTCTGGCTGGCCATTTCCCAGCGCTATAATGCTGGCTGCAGGTCCTCTCAGACTCCAAGCCAAGGAGAAGGCTGGGACTGCTTGAGCATCCTTGGGTTGGGCATGGGATTCTGAAAGCATTTATTCTCTAGCCCCACCTTTGCCAAAAGCTCACTGTGTGGCCTAAGACAAGTCTCCATTTCTCCAAAGTGAAATGAGACATTTTTCTGAGGGAGACGACTGTAGTTTCTTCCAACGTAGGGCCTGTTTGCCCCTGTTAGCAGCAGCTCTCCAATTTTCCTCTGTGGACCCCTCCCTCAGGCTCAGTTCATGGACTGAGGTAGCCTTGACTCCAGTCTTCCGCATTTTGTGGAGGTACAGGTCTGTGACCAAGTTGGACTAATCAGAGCTGTAGCCACAGAAGCCAAGTTGGGTGTGACTCAGTTCTGACCAAGGAGCATCAGTCTGGGACCTCTGTCTGGGAAAGATGTTTTCAGTAGCCAGAAAAAAGCCAAGAAATAGAGACATCCAGACTCCCAACTCAAGTGCAACCTGGCCTGAAGTTGGGGTCTTGTGGGCTTTCCAATAACCTCCTCTACTGCTTGGGCCAATTTGAATTATATTTTTGCTCCTTAATACCATACATAGAGTTCTGCCCAGAACATAGGAGATTCTTAGGAGGGGTTGCAATGTAAACTCAAGAGCAAATGGCTGATTAACTTCTCTGATAGCAGGCTTTGGTAATAGAGAAGTTAAGCTACTAGAAGTTAAGCTCACAGACGGTGAAGATGGGGAATATGGATCTTGTCCAGCTGGAGGCACTAAAGCCGTAGCTACCTAATAAGTGCCTGGCCTTTGAGGGGCCCACCATGCAGGTTTGAGGATCGAGCACATTGTGTTCTTCTCTCTACAGGTCTTACCATACATAACTGTAACCCATAGACCAGAATTAGAAACCCATTCTTCAGATCAGAAAATGAAGGCTCAAAGAAGGGATTCCTGTGTCAAGGAGCAGTGGCAGGGAGAATGAGTTCTCTTTCCTCTTGTTCCCCCTGGGGTCAGCAACAAAGGCTACTGGACAAGGTGTGGGGGAGCAAGGAACCCAAAAAGGAAGCTCAGGGAGCCAGCGACTACTGTGGGCCCGTGGCTTACAACTGTCTGCTTAGAGGAACTTTCTGTTCTTGGAACAGCTCAGCCAGGGGGCTGGGGCATCTTTCTAACCAGAAGTTCCTTTCTAAAGCAGTTTTTGGGGTACAGTGTCCCCTCAGGCATCCTGGCCACATTCTGAGAGAACCACCTTTGCGCTATATGACTTGTCTCTGGTGGACATTTGGGGGGTCACGCCTCACTCCTCACATACCTCCTTTTGGAGACTTAGCTTCCTCTGGCCAAGCTATGAGTTTCGTGCATACAGGAAGAGTCTTGGAGGTCCAGCCCTTCATTCTCAGGTGAAGTAAAATCTCCAGAGAAGATGCACAGTGGGCCCTGGGTCCCCTGAAAGCCAGGGACCCCACCACCTAGAGGAAGACTCTGACTTCTGCTTCCAAGAGTGGCCCAGCTGGAAAGTTGGTAGGAGATGCTTGAGCCCCATTGGCTGGCTCAACTGCCAATCAAATTCTTAGGACTTCACCCTTAGGCTGTTGGTCAGCCCCAGAGATCTGCAGCATCTGTGAACTTCCCTGGGATGTTTTTCATCTCATTTTATCTGTCTTGAGGCCAGTAGTTGGAGAAGTACAGGATGAGACCTGAAATCACTTGGATAGGAATCTCCATTCTTTCTCTTAAAAATACAAGAGTTCTTTAAAATGTAGCCCAGAGGGCTGAAGAGATGGCTCAGTGGGCAGAAGCACCTGTTATGCAAACATAAGGACCTGGGTTCGAATCCCTAGCACTCGGGTATGGCAGCACGTATCTGTAACCCCAGTGTTTTGGGAGACAGGAGCTAGGAGGATCTCTAGGGCATGCTGGCCACCAGCTTAGCTTCAGGTTCTGTGAGGAACCCTGCCTCAAGGGAATAAGGGGGAGAATGCGGGGTGGGGGGGGGAAGAAAGCACAGTGAACCTAGGCAATTTCTGTGGCACCAGTGGACACAAGCTTCCTCAGTACCCAGGTTTCTTAGCAACAGTTAAAAAGGTGTCTGGGTGGGGAGAACTTTCCAGTTTGCTCATTTTTCCTTAGCAAAACCAGGTGCTCCTTGGCTGGAGCTGATTGTCCCTTTTACACAGGACGTGGTGGCCAGCTTGGTGACAGGCAACTTCTCACTTTCGTCTGCCGTGCTGTTCCCAAGTCAGACATCCAACCGTGTCTCATAGGTGCGATCCTCAAAGCCACAAGAACAGGATCTGGGGATGTAGCTGGGCTGGTAGAGTGTTCAGCTAGCATACACAGAGCCCTGGGTTCCACCCCCAGTACCACAGAAGCTGAGGGTTGCTGCGTGCACCCAGGATCTCAGCAGTCAGGAGGGGAAGGCAGTAGAGTCAAAAGTTCAAGGCCCTCCTTACGAGGAAGGAAGGAAGGGAGGGAGGGAGGGAGGGAGGAAGGGAGGGAGGGAGGGAGGAAGGGAGGGAGGGAGGAAGGGAGGAAGGGAGGAAGGAAGGAAGGAAGGGAGGAAGGAAGGCAGGGAGGGAGGGAGGGAGGGAGGAAGGAAGGAAGGAAGGAAGGAAGGAAGGAAGGCAGGCAGGCAGGAAGGAAGGAAGGCAGGCAGGCAGGCAGGAAGGAAGGAAGGAAGGAAGGAAGGAAGGAAGGCAGGAAGGAAGGAAGGGAGGGAGGGAGGAAGGAAGGCAGGAAGGAAGGCAGGCAGGAAGGAAGGAAGGAAGGAAGGAAAGAAAAGAGCTGGGGGTGGGGCTCAGTGGTTAAAGCACTTGCTATGTGAGCAAGAAGGATTGGCCTTTGATCACCAGAACCTTTATAAAGGCAGAGTAGGCGTGGCAGCCTGTCTGTAATTCCAGCCTCAGAAGTCGGAACAGGGAGTCTGTGGAGCAAACTGCGTAGGGAGACGAGTTGTATTGGCAACCTCTGGGGTTGACTGAAAGACCCTGCCTCAATGAAAATTGTTGACATTAACCTCCAGCCCCCCCCCCCCCACACACGCATGCATATAAAAAAAAGCGGGGGAAAGTCACAAGAACACATTTTTACATCTTCCAGTTGATAGAGCTCTAGGCTCTGGTTTCCTTTATATTTTGGAGGGTGTGCTATTATTTTAAGGATCAATTTTTATTACTTTTAATTATGTATTATCTACATGTAGGTATGTGCACGTGAGGACGTATGCCTGTGCAGGCTAGAGATGATGGATCCCCTAGAGTTTCAGCCTGATGAGGGTGTTGGGAACTGAACTCCGGTCCTCTGGAAGATCAGGAAATGCTCCTAATCACTGAGCCATCTCTCCAGTCCCAAGGAGGGTATAGATTCAGAACGTTTTAGTTGGATACATTAACTGCACAAAACAATCGGTGTCATGGTGACATTTTCATACATGTATATAATGTACTTTCATCCTATGGAATGGACATGTTTGGTTTAAAACATCAGCTCTTGGGGCTGGGGAGATGGTTCAGAAGGTAAAGGCACCTCCTGCCAAGTCTGAGGACTTGAGTTTGATCCCTGGGACCCCCGTGTTGGAAGGAGAGAACTGATTCTCACAAGTTGTCCTCTAGTTCCACCCCCGCAACCCACATACGTGTATCTAGACACACGCAGATCAACAAGTGCAGTGAAACTTCTCTGTTATCCTCTAATGAGACAGTAGCACATGCCTGGTCAAAGTCTAAATATCACAAGTGAATCTGAGGCCTCTACAGGTCACTCCTTTCACTCCCTCCAGGACCCCTCCACTCCCTGACCTGGGTAACCTCTGCTAACATCTGGCCTGGGCCTTCTTGACAGTTGTGCATTGGATGTGGAAGCAGGTGCTGTGCAAGCCCTGTCCTTGACCCTCGGCACTGAACCATTCTGGAACACTCTGGCTGGACTTCCAACTGCCGGCCCCAGCACCTCTGTGCCACAGAGATTTCTCTGTGGCTACAGGTGCCTGCTCTGTCTGAGCTTCACAAGCTGGTAAGTCAGCAAACCGTCACAGCCACAGGAGCAGCCTTCAACCAAGGACTGACAGGCAGGAGGCCAACGTCCCAGTTCTCTCACCTCTGAACTAGCCTTGTGCTGCATCCAGACAGCCTGTGGGATGGGGCTCTGGGGGCCACGGTGGGAACTGCAGGGTTGCCCCCTCTTCCTACTCCTCTATCAAGGGTTCTGGAATCAACTCCCAAGTAAACTGTTTGCAGTTGAAACTTTGCCTAGGGTCTGCTTCTGAGAAAACACACATTAAGGCCTGCATACCCATTGAAATTGTGAGTGAGTTTGTGCGTGCGTGTGTGCGTGCACGTGTGTGTTGTGGGCATGGTATCCTTCTTGTGCCCATTTTCCAGCTGAGTAGACTGAGCCATAGAGAAGGGGCTAGCATGGTGAGCCGCAGGTTGTATAAGACAGGCCCTCAAGCAGACCCTCAAACTCAGGCTATCTGCCGTGTATCTATCTATGGTTCATCTCTCCATTTCTCCTGGGCCCAAGCACTTCAGGGTGGTGTTGGGAGCTCAGTCAGTGCATCACAGAAGGAATTGGGCATGCAGCGCTATGGTGACACTCAGGATGTGTGGCCACAGCCACAGGCCAAGAGCAAGGACACATTTTAAATCCGAACAATGGCTTCTTCTCCATCATCATCTGCACCTATAGTGGAATGGACTCACTCCACTCGCCGGCCTGTAGCAACAGGGTGGGGACCGAAGCTTGCTTTGAAAAATGGAGGCTGAGGGAGATTGTGTTACTGACTTGGCTGTGTAACTCTGAGAACATTACTTACCCTCTCTAGGCTCTTCTATGAACAGGACGAGGTGGCGGTGGCTCCTACCACTGCAGCTAGAGCCAATCTTGCTGTGATGCCTGCTCCTCCATGCTAGACTACACCCTCAAACCACAATAAAACCAGCCACTGGAAAGGCAGCTCATGTCTCAATTAAAAGTGTTGAAAAATTATGGGCTGGAGAGATGGCTCAGCAGTTAAGAACATTTGTTACTCTTGTGGAGGACCCAAGTTCAGTTTTATGAACCTGCACGGCAGCTAACAACCACCTGCAACTTCAGCTCTAGGTGATTCTATGCCCTCTTCTGGCCTCTGAGGGCACCAGGCACACACAGACATGCCCGCAAACACTTACACACATTAAAATTGCAAAACCTTGTGTTAGTCTAGACAGATTAAAAGTGATTCACCCCAAATATTGGAATATTATACAGTCATTTCAAAATTCAGGATCTTAGTGAATGGGAAAATGTTAACAGTGTAATGCTAAAACTCTTAAGCAGGACAAAAACTGCACACACAGCATCACGCACGGGAAAGGTTGTGTTAAATAAAAGGTGTGTAGAAGAAATTGGCAGTAACAAAATTCACGCTGCCAGCTCTTGCAAATCTACTGTGCACCAGGCAGAGTGAAATAGGCCACTGAAGCTTGTCACAGCAGAGCGCATGTGGCCTGGTAAACTGGCCATGCTGAGCTGAGAGGTCCTCAGACTCCACAAGTGGCCGTCCAAGCCCCCATACTCTTATAAAAAGGGACAGGTGACACTACCACCCGGAGAGCCATCCAGTCCCTTAGTGTTGCCCCCAAGAAACACCTGCACACATGCCCAAGGTCACACACACACAGGATGGTCCCAGCAATATTATTTGTTGTAGTAACACTGGCAGCAACCTGAATGTCTGACAATGGGTGAGTGGGGAAAAGATGTCCCGCCGTTGCTGACTAGCATGATTCCACTACAGCTAGCAGGGAATAAATCAGGCCTCAAGTCCTCATCTTTGATAGATCCCAGTTGGATGATCAGTAGGGAGAAGACAAGTTGCAGAAGAACCCCACAGTTAGATCAGTACTCATGTAGAGTAGTTCCTCTACACTCGCAGTCAGAGGATTAGCTCTGCACAGTTTCGGGCCCAGAGTGAACCACAACCTGAAACTGTTGCATGGGAAATTCCAGAAATAAGCAACCCTAACTTTTTAGCTGCATGTCCTTCTGAGCAGAGTGATGAAATCTCACAGTCTACCCCTGTCCTCCCCAAGATGGAAGCATCCTGTTATCCAATGGATCCGTGCTATATGCACTGCCGACTCGGTAGTTACTATGCTTGTGTCCAATCAACGCTCATTGTTTAAATCATAGCCCCAGGCACAGGAGCAGTGATGCTGTCAATTCAGAGTTGCCAAAGAAAAGCTTTCATATATCTGCAAAAGATATACTTAGAGCTCAGTATTGCCTGCCGTTCAGCCATCTGCTGGGATCTTGGAATGCATCTCTTGTCGATCAAGGTGAACGACTATAGATTGCTTTGTTTTGTTACAGACAAAGTCTCAGAGCCCAGGCTGGCCCCAAACTCTTGCTATATAACCGAAGACAACCTTGAATTCCTGCTCCTCCTGTCTCTTCTCCCAAGTTCTGGGACTGCAGCTGTGCACCACTACACCCAGCTCTGCTGTGATCTTTATAGCACAGAGGACACGTTTGTGTATTGTTTATCACAGCGAAGACAGGAAGGACTAGTTTTCAACATTGGGGTTTCCTATAGAGGGAGAAAGAAGACTGAAAGGGATTCCAGGCAGGGGACTTGGATTTTACCCATCACACTTAGCCATTTTATTCTTTTAAAATTCTAAGGCAAACATGCCCATGCCCCGCCATTAGTTAATTCTGGGTGGCGTGTTCCTGGGACACGGGATATGCATTCTTTAAACAGCACCCTTCATCCTCCAGAAAAGGAGAGCAGTGAGAAGGCCACTAGATAGTAAGCGCTATCTTGTGAGGCCTCTCTGGGTCAGTGCTAGGCTTGGCCAGCATTCTCAAAGTGGGATTCCTGGACGGCATCAGCAGTCCTGAGATTGCCAATCCTCAGTACCGTGCCCCAGACCTTCCTCTGGGGGTTGCCTTAGCAATGTGCATTTTAACTCACTTCCCTGGTGATGCTGGTGTGAGAATCTCAGGGCTGGATGGGAACAGTGGAAAGTACACTTGATAATCAGTGCTCCAAGGGCCTTTCCTCCAGTTCTCTCTCTCTCTCTCTCTCTCTCTCTCTCTCTCTCTCTCTCTCTCTCTCTCTCAGATTTAGCGTGTGTATGTGTCACAGCACATGTGTGCTAGTGCCTACAAGGCCAAAAGAAGGCATGGGATTCCATGGAGCTGGAGTTACAGGCAGCTGGGAGGCGTTTGTTGTGCTGTTGTGGTTGGTGAGAGCCCAGCTAGAGTCCTCTGGAAGAGCAGTGTGTGCTCTGGACCACAGAGCCCCCTCCCAGCCCCTTGCCTTCAGTTCTTAGCTTCGTCTTCAAAAGCGAGGGGGCATCCCCAACCCTGAATTTGAAACACTCTAAAATCTGAGATACTTTGAGCACCGACAGGATGATCCAAGGCGAAAGTCTATACCTAATCTGAGGCTATGAGTTGACATAAAAATGTAGATGCTATTAAAAATGCGACATTAGTTACTTCTGGGCAATGAATATACGATATGTGAAAATCAGGGGCTGCGGAGATAGCTCAGCTGGTAAAGTCAGTGTCCTGCAAACAGGGGGAATGGGGTTATACCCCGAGAATCCATGGGGAAAAAAGCAAACTGGGAGTTCTACTAATCCCAGTGTTAGGGAGGTGGAAACAGGTGGACCCTTGAGACTCACTAGCCAGCCAGCCCCACTTACCCAGCAAGCCCCAGGCCGATGAGAGACCTGTCTCCAAAACCAACATGGATTTTGCTCAAAGAACAATACAGAGGTTGTCCTCTGACCTCCATGTGTGAATGAACACCCAACCACACACTAAATTGCATACACACACACACACACACACACACACACACACACACACACTGAAGTATGTATAACATACACAAATTTCCTTTATACTTAGGTTCCTTCCCTCAGATGCCTCCCTGTGCACTTAATAGCCAGAATTCTGCCATAATCTGAAATCCTAAACACCTCTAATCCTAAGCAGTTTGAATAGGGGACATTCAACCTATCTTATTACCATTCCCATCCTGCAGCTATGGAAACAGAGGCACAGAAAAGCCAGACTCCCTGCCCAATATCATGCAGACCTGCTTCTCTCCCTGGACCACTCAGCTTCCACAGGAGACTTAAATAGCCCATTTTACAGAGGAGGAAGCTGGAATCCAGAGAGTAGCCAGTGACCTGCCCAGGGTCTCACAAGCAGGAGATTGCGGTAGATTATGGTCCTTGTGTAAGAGATTCTGGAGTTTGATGTAGACCTGTTAGAGGTCAGCCAGGAGGGCAGGGGAAGCCAGGAGAGCAGGGGAAGAGGGGACTCAGACTTACAGCTGCAGCCGGGCCTGGGTGTGGTGGGCATGGGCATGTCTTGCCCCAGCTGCTCATTTAGCCCTGCCCTCTGACTACCCTGCGTGACCTACCACACCCCCACCCCCACTGGGAACTGAACGGGCATTTCCCGCCCCTCCTGCTGCTTCTTCTTCTTGGTGTGTGTGTGTGTGTGTGTGTGTGTGTGTGTGTGTGTGTGTGTGTACAGAAGGGGAACCTGGTCGGTCAGAGAAGCGTCAGCTCAGCATTGTCACTCCCCTGCCTGAGCTTCCTCTATCTAGGGTTATCCCATGGTCGCCTTGGGCCGCGGCAATTCGCCTCACCTGGCTACCTGGGCAACCCCACCAGCGGTAGACGGCGCATCTCACCACCAATCGGTTGCTCCCGGGACTGTCCCTTCTCTCCTCGCCGCCCCGGCAGCTCGCCTGGGACCCCAGCTTCCTGGTGCTCAAGGTCCTCGGGTTCTCGGAGTCCCATCCCACACCCTCACTCACCTGGGCGCCCGCCCCTCGCCTCGCGGGCAGCCCGGATCCTCGCAGCTCGAACGACCCCCCAGCTCCGCGGTCCCTGGCGGCCCTGGAATCGCAAGCCTGGAGCAAACGACGAAGACTTGAGGACTGCGGAGGCTGCGACGGCGCTCCGAGGAGCTTGAAGCTGCTTGTCCCAACGACTCTGCTTCCCTCCCACCCGTCTGAGAGCCACCAGGGTGAGCACAGGCTGGAAGCTGAGACCCTGTGGCGCTCACTGGCCATCTGGGAGCCTTAGCCGCGCCCTGGGCGATGCAAACCCCGCCCCCAAATGACCAGACTCCGCCCCCTAAGAGCCTAACCCTACTCCGGCCCTCTTGTCCCCAGCTCTTAATCCACCTCCAAAGAATTTCAACATTTCCTTGCTAACTCTGTCCTCAAGGATCCTAACCAGTCCCTGAAGGAGTGAATCAGACCCCAAAGTCTGACCTATTCTCCAAAGATTCCCAGTCCCCCAACTAATGCACTTAAACCACGCCTCACGGTCTGAATCGGTGCAAAGAACTCTAAACCCCCTCGATTCAGACTCCCCATCCAAGAGACCCAATACCCAAAGACTCATGAAGGCCCTAAAGGATTTTATTGTTTTACATTCATTGATTGATTACGTGTACGTGTATAAGTACGTTAGTGCTTCAGCGTGGTGAGATGGGATTGAATTCGGATAGCCAGGTTTGGCAGAAGGAGCCTTTACAAGCTAAACCTTCCGCCTCCTTCCCCCCCCCCCCCCCCCCCGCAAAGTATTTTTAGTCTCACTTTCTCTTCTGCCCCCAAGGATTCTAATCCACCCAAGTGAAGGGTCCCAATCCTTGTTTTCTAGATTTGTAATCCAACCTTCTGAAAGGATTTTAATCTTGAGTGTGTGTGTGTGTGTGTGTGTGTGTGTGTGTGTGTGTGTGTGTGTGTGTTGTACAGGATGGAATCTAGGGCCTCGCTCCAGACAATGTGCTACACCACTAGCTGTCTCTGGGATTCTAATCCCATAGGTCCCAAATCGCAAATCCTGCACTTGAGCTGTAAAACGTTCCTGTCCTTCACTTTTAAGGTTCTCAACAAGCCACGGTAGGAATGTAGCCTCCTTTACGTCTAACCACGCCCCTCGAGAGTCTGGTGGGTCTCCACATTCCTTCAGTCCCTCCCACACGCAACGGATTTTCCCTCTACCCTCCCGGTGCTTATTCAAACTCATGCAAAGTTTGGCGCCCACACGCGGGAGTTCTCTGCCTTGTTCTGGGCAGAACTCGGGATTGCTCAGAGGACCTCCCAAGTTGAAGAGGAAGAAAGCCTGACTGGCAGACCACTGAGGCCCTGTTTGCATGGCATTCTACCCGGCAGGAGACAGGGGCAGAGAACATCCATTCAAAAAGACAGGGTCCGACACTCCGTGGTACTCCAGCCAGGCCAGACCACCAGCATCCCTTACTCATTCCTTTAGGTATGCGTGTATGCAAGCATTCAGCAGTACTGTGTATTGGGTATGAACTCTTCTGAGCACCACCCAGTGTTAGCAGCACCCCTGAGTTCCACCCATCAGGCCCATTAGCACTCTTCCCCCAGTCCTGACAGCAGGAGCTGCCTCACAGCCTGGCCAACTGTCCTCTGCCCCTCCCCTCAAGACACAACCACTGAGAAAGACACTCACTCTGCACGGATGTGCTTGTTATGTACTTTAATGTATGTATGCCCTATTTATAAAAATAGACTGAGTTTTGAGCGGGTTTAATTGACTTCAACACAGAAGTGGAATTGGTCTGTGCAGAAGTAAACAGTACGGGTTATGGATGGAGTGAAAGAGGCAGAGGTGGGAAGGAAGCCAGGAAGCATCACAGAGCTAACTCCTGGCACCTGCAACTCAGATTCTGTCCTGCTAAGACTAGAGACAGTGTAGTGTACACACACACACACACACACACACACACACACACACACACACACACACACGTTATCTGCTTTGATAACGGCCTGGGCATTTGAACACTCTTGTGGGTTGTTAGGTGAGGGAATGCCCAGAGGGCATTAGGCCTCCAGTCCTCTGGCCTGCCACAACCTTGCTCTCAGGGCCTCCAGGAAGAGAAAGGTAGGTCCTGGGGCAGGTCCAGGGGATATTAGATGTGACCAGCATCAGTTACATCACGGTTGACAAGGTGCCATTTGATGGCAAAGAACCACGGAGAGCCAACATGTTCCCTTTTTAAACCATTTCTCAGAAGTTTTTGCCATAAAAATCCTCATTCATGTCTCTAAAGTTCCTATCATGTTTATTGTGGCATAATTGAAAACATTTTTATTAGGCTGGGTGTGGTGGTGCATACCTTTAACCTTAGCGCTTCGGAAGCAGAAGCTGGTGGATCTCTGTAAGTTCCAGATCAGCCTGGTCTACCCAGCAAGTTCTAGGACAGCCAGTGCTACACAGTGAGACTCTGTTTCAAAAATATTTTCAAATTTTGTTCTCACTGTGTGTATGTGTGCATGATATGCATGTGAGTGTGGATGCAGAAGAGCCTTGGCATGTGTGTGGACAACCTTTGGGAGTCGTTCTCTCCTTCTATCGGACTGGGTTGTCAGTGTGGCATGGCAAGGACTTTAACCTACTGAGCCGTGCCGTCTCTCTGGCCCAGAAGATTTACTGTGTGCATACAAGACAGTTTTGTGGAACCCTGTCTCTCCTTCTACCTTGATGTGGGTTCCAGAGACTGCACTGAGGTGATCAGGCTTGCAGAGCAAGCGCCTTTAGCCATAGAACAATCTTACCAACCCTGTTGTGACATAATTTTTACAAACAAAAGGCATAATTAGGGCTGGCAAGATGGGTCAGCAGGTCGGGCGGTGGTGGCGCACACCTTTAATCCCAGCACTCAGGAGGCAGAGCCAGGCGGATCTCTGTGAGTTCCAGGCCAGCCCGGTCTAGGGAGCAAGATCCAGGACAGGCACCAAAACTGTACGGAGAAACCTTGTCTCGAAAAACCAAAACAAAAAAAGATGGATCAGCAGGTTAAGGCACTTGCCACCAAGCTGATGACCTGATTTGGATCCTGGGAGAGGAAGAGAACAGACTCCCACACGTTGTCTTTTGAGCACTACATACATGTCATGTCACGCCCACCCACATGCACACTCATAAATAAATATAATTAAAAAATTTGCCAGGTGGTGGTGGTACACGCCTTTAATCCCACTTGGGAGACAGAGACAGGCGGATCTCTGAGTTCGAGGCCAGCCTGGTCTACAGAGCTAGTTCCAGGACAGCCAAGGATACACAGAGAAACTCAGTCTTGAAAAACCAAAATAAATAAATAAATAAATAAATTTAAGGTACAGTTATAACTATTAAGCATTGGTAAATCTGGGCAAGCAATACTTGGCTATGGAACCATTCCCTTAGTGAGAATACAGAATGTTTTGGGCTGGGGTTGCAGCTCAGTTGGTAGAGGGCTTTCCTAGCATGCACAAGGCCCTGGGTTTGATCCCTAGTACCAAATAAATGGGGCACAGAGACACACACCTGTAATCCCCACACTTGGGGAGGGGAGCAGAAATCCAAGGTTATCTTCAGCTTCATGGTGAGTCTGAGACCAGTCTGGGTTACATTCTGAGATCCTGCCTCAAAAGCAAACACATTTTTATGGCCCAAAGGTTTCCTTAAGCTCTCTTCCAGTCAATTCTTCCAGCTCTTAGGTGACTCCAGGTAACTGGCAATAGACTTGTTTTTTCTTTTTGAGACAGGATTTCATGCAGCCTAGGCTAGCCTTGAACTTACCATGTAGCTGAGCATGGCCTTGAACTCCTGGTCCTCCTGACTCTACCTCCCAAGTGCTGGCCTTACAGGTGTGCATCAGTATTTTTGGTTCATTGGGTGCTGGTGATGGGAACCAGAGCTTTATCTGTACTAGACCATCACTCTACCAACAGAGCTAGCTCCCCAGTCCCTGTGAACTCATTTTTTATTAGAGATTAGCTTTGTGCTTTCTATAATTTCACATGAGCATAACCATGATATGCTTCTTTTGTTTCCCTTCTCTCTGCTCACTTACTGCTCTCTTGAGATTGTCCACATTGTCACATAATCTACTAGTTTGTCCTTCTTCATGGCTGAGTAGTGTTCTACAGCATAGATGTGCCGCTGGCCATCCATTTACTTGCCGGGAGAATTTGTGTTGTCTTTAGTTCTTTTACCGTATGAATAAAGCTGTGATAGGTGCCATGTTAAAGGCCTTGAGAGGCCTTGTTTTTATTTCTCCTGAGTGCCTTCAGACTGGACTCGCTGGGTCTGGAGCCAGGTGCTTGTCTAACTGCACCATAAACTATTGAGTTGACAAAGTGTCTCCGTGACTCGTGTTTCCATCAGTAGCGTGTGAATTTTAGTCACTTCACATCCTTGCCCTTTGATGCTGTCATTTTTTAATATAATAAAGTCCCCGGGCTGGAGAGATGGCTCAGAGACTAAGAGCGCTGGCTGCTTTTCTAGAGGACCAAGTTTCCATCCTCAGCATTTACAAGGTGGCTCACAACTGTCTGTAACTCCAGTCCCATAGCCTCTTCTGGCCTCCATGGGCAGTAGGCATGCACCCGGTGCATAGACATACATGCAGGCAAAACATTAACAACAACAACAATAACAATTTTAGTTCAATCATTTATTTTTTAAAAATCCCATCTAGGGCTATTGAGATGGCTGGGGGAGGGGCGGGGGATGGAGGTGCTGGGTGTTAAAATGCTTGCTGCCAGTCCTGATAGCCCAAGTTTGACCCCACAAGGATCTGTGGTGGAGAGAGAGAAATGATTCTTTTAAGTTTTCTTCTCTTCTCCTTATGTGCATGCGCTCTCTCTCTCTCTCTCTCTCTCTCTCTCACACACACACACACACGAAGTATAATAAAAAATCCCACCTAACTTTGATATTTACATTAAAACATTTATACAATTACAGATTTTATGGTAAAGCAATGTGTATCCAGTCTTTGAAGTGGCAAACCTTCTCGTCATCCATCCATCCCGTCACTGTCGTAGACAATCTGGCTGACTACCAGAAGAATTGGGGAAGCTCAGAGGCCTTAGCGTTGCCGCCGGCCCACTGGCTTCTGTAATAATCAGCCTCTCTGAGCTCCAGTCTCCTCACGTCAAATGGGGATGAAAATGGCCTTGACCTAAGGAGGTCACTGAGAGAATCAAAGAGTCAAAGCCTGGGCTGGTTTCTACAGTTGCCTGAACCGTTGAGACTTGAAACTGCTAATGGAGCAGCGTTTGGAAGTCAGTGCTGACCTGCCTGCCTCGTTCAATGACAAAAAGCAGCATGCAGCTGAGCAAGAAGCTGTCTCTAGGAGGAAGATGGGCCCTGGGACCGTGGGCTGTGGGAACCCTGCAAAGACTTTTGCTGCCATTGACGTCTGGTGACTGAAGCAGACCTGGGGCGGGAAGCCATCCTGGCTGGGTGTGTCTAAACTAGATTCTAGTGTCCTTCTGTCTCCAGAAGTGACCTCGAGTGTGCCACCAATGTCTCCAGTTCATTCCATCAGCACACTCTTCGTTTTGTTTTGTTTTGTTTGTTTTTCGAGGCAGGGTTTCTCTGTGTAGCTTTGGATCCTGTCCTGGATCTTGCTCTGTAGACCAGGTTGGCTTCGAACTCACAGAGATCTGCCTCCTGAGTGCTGGGATCAAAGGTGTGCACCACCACGCCTGGCCCATCAGCACACTTTTGTGGAGCCCTCACCGAGTAATGAGTACCTAGCTGGGAGCTGCAGAAATCAGAGGAAGAGGCAGCTCCTAGTCCGAGCCTCAGGAGCTTCGTCTCAATGAAGTTTGTGTAAGTAGCTGCACAAACAAGGGTAGATTAGAATTGCAGAAGGTGGGAATTCATGCAGGGATCCACAGGGGAAGTAAGAAAGGACTTCCCAGAGGAAACAACATGTAAGCTGAGACCAGAAGGCTGAATGGGAGCAATGGGTATGTGATGTTCATTCTCCAAGATGCCCCCTTGGCATTCCCTGCCCCTCTGAAGACAGCTGAACTGTGTCACCAAGACATCAAGAAAGGTTAGGTTATGGCTTCTATGGTTAGGTTACATCATTGGTGAAGGGTGTGGGCCAGAAACCCCCAGCTCCGAGCTGCGGCCAGGAGCAGCCTAGCTTCTTCATAGAATTCTCCCATCGGGTGCAGCTGAGGTTCCTGACTTGGCCTAGCATGGGATGGGTTAACATGAAGCAGAACTGGAGTCTATCATTATTAGCAATGGAAAGGAAAAGACACACTCAAGTGTGGATGGGGGCTTCCCAAGAGAGATGCACTTAAATGTCAACAGCTGGTGTCTCTCAAGCTACATCTCAAAGAATTGCTAAGGAGCCCTTCCAACTTCCCTGGTAAATGGGATTATAAAGTGGCTTGTGATGCCTTGGGTGAGATTACAGTCTGAGAAGGGAAACTGTTGGTTGCAGGCTCACCAGAGGAGGGTTAAGACACCTTCTACTATAAATGGAATTTTTCTAGGAATTTTGTTTCCTAGAAAAGTGCAGGTTTACAGCTGGGGAGGAAGACCACACTCAGGCCCCACACATGGTGCGTCCAGCATGCTTCTCTGAAGCATCTGTATGTGGTGATCTCTGTGTAGTCCACCTTCACACCACATTTGTGTGTTTGGCTGGGATTCTTGACTGGCAGCCAGAGAGACACTTCATCCAGACTCCAAAGCAAGAGGCTTCCCTTCCTGGGTCTCCTTGATTTCCTCATTAGTTTCTTTCTTTCCCTTCTTCTTCTTCTTCTTCTTCTTCTTCTTCTTCTTCTTCTTCTTCTTCTTCTTCTTCTTCTTCTTCTTCTTCTTCTTCTTCTTCTTCATCTTCTCCTCCTCCTCTTCCTCCTTCTCCTCTTTCTCCTCCTCCTCCTCCTCCTCCTCCTCCTCCTCCTCCTTCTTCTTCTTCTTCTTCTTCTCTCTCTCTCTCTCTCTCTCTCTCTCTCTCTCTCTCTCTCTCTTATCTTTTAAAGGAAGAACAGTTTATTGAGTGTACTCCAGGGAGCAGTAAATTAGGTCTGCTAGCATTGTTCCTGTCCTTCTATCCGCCCTCAGTAAAAGCCACATGGCTTTTGCCTGGCTTTCTCTTGGTTTGTCTCCTCTGGGGGAAGCCAACCACCCTGCTGTGTGCAGAACTCCACATAGCTGCGCAGGAATGAGGCCTCCCACTAATAACCACAAGCAGCTTGGGAGCCACATTCCAAGCTTCTTGGTAAGTGAATCCTTCCATGAAGCTTTGGAGTGATGTGGTCTTGGCAACACCTTGGCCAAAGCCTCAGCAGTCATCCTGATTCGTGAACTGTGGGAGCTGGGTAAGACGGTTAAGTTCTTATGATTCGAAGCAGTTGTGTTTTGGGATAACTTGTTGTACAATGTTGAGAACTAATGTGAGATTCAATCTTCAAGGTTGGAGGGTGCTTTGTGTGTCTGAAGAGCTCCAGTGTGACTGCTAGAGGCCCAAGGTGAAGTCCACAAGGTTGGCTGAGCGATTAGGACCTTGTAGACCTCTACAGGAGGGTCCAGTTTAGTAAGATCCATAGGAGGCTGCTGGATTGTTTTACATAGATGGGCAGCATTGGTCATTCATTCAACAGTGTGTGAAATACCTACTACATGCTGCACTGTAGTTTGGATGCTGTGGATGCAAGTGGTGAACAAAGCCAGTATCTGTGCTCTTGGACTTGACCTTCTGGAGGGGAAGGTAGACAAGAACTGGAGATTACAAGCACATCTTCTGTCTGGGGATGATATGGGTTATAACAAAATACGAGAGGCCAAGGCAAGAGGCCACAGGCTGCGGGACTCGAAGTCAGGGAAGGCTTCTCTGAGGCAAGACCTGCTGCGGTGAGGAAGTGGAGCAGGTAGGACCCAGCAGAGTCCCATGAAGGAACAGGACTAGCAAGGGACCTGAAGAATTGCAGCCCTTGTGTTCAGTGAGTACAAGGGGTCGGCATGGCCAGAGTGCGGGGGGGCAGGGGAGAATGAGGGAGGTACTATGATAGAGGCAGTGGAGCTGGATTGTGAAGGGCATGAATAGTATCGATAGTAGCTTTTCTTTTTCTTTTTTTTCTCTCTCTCTTTTTTTTTTCAAGACGGAGTTTCTCTGTGTAGCTTTGGCTGTCCTGGAACTCGCTCGGTAGACCAAGCTGGCCTCGAACTCAGAGATCCACTTGTCTCTGCCTCCTGAGTGCTGCGATTAAAGGCGTGTGCCACCGCTGCCAGGCACAGCTAGTACTCTTAACCAAGTCATCTCTCCAGCCCTAATAACACATTTTTTTTTAAAAAGAAAAGAATGAGAAGCTTCTTATGTAATAATAGAGTCCAAATGACAAGATACGTGGGTAATTGGGGAAAAAAGCAAAACAGTGTACGATGGTTATACTGTTTATTAGTTACATAGAGCAAGAGCTAAAGACCATACTGGGCTGAGTTAGGATGGGCAGAGGAACAGTTGGATGGCCTCCGCCTTGGGAGGGGACTTGTAGGACGCCCTTTTCACGTGTCACTTGTGAGCCATGTGAATATATTAGCTATTCTCAGACAGCATAAAACCTTCTTTAATGTTTCTAAAGATTTATTTTTATTTATGTGTGTGTGTGGCTGTGTGCCACATGTGTGGCTGCCTGAGGAGGCCAGAAGAGGGCGTTGGATCCCCTGGAGCTGGAGTTACAGGTAATTGCCAGCCTCCTGGTGTAGGTGCTGGGAACTGAACTCAGGTCCTTTGGAAGAGCAGGAAGTGCTCCTTCACTGCTGAGCCATCTCTCTAGCCCATAGACTTTTTAAAGAAAGACCAAGTCAGAAACGTCTTGCTTAGTGTCATGGTGCACACTTGTAACCCCAGCGCTTGGGAGGTAGAGGCCAGAGGATGATGAGTCATCCTCAGCTGCATTGGGAGTTCTAGACCAACCTGGACTACAAGAGACCCTGGAACACACAAACACCTCAGAGACTGGGTGAACAAAATAGAATTGAGGTTGGGCAGGATTTTCAGAGGATGAAGAATCAGGTAAGTTGCTCTGATGGTGTCCTTGACAGTTGGACCCAGGGGGAGGCGGGGAGACAGAGCGAAGGGCAGAGGCTGGGACTCACTGCCGCTCACCAGTCGGGATCTCTCTGCCTTCAGCTGCATTAGCTCGTTATTTTTAATGAGTTGAAATGGTGCTAAATGGATGACTCACAGAGGTAAAGGCATTTGACAACGGTCATATAGTCAAAACGTGGCGGAGCAAGGACTCACATTCTCATGGCCAGTGGGTATGCTTTAATGTGCCTTCAACAGCTAGTTTTGTGGTGTGTACAATCAATATATCAGGGGATGGGGGGCGGGGGACTGGTGAATGAGGACTCTGACAGATTTCATCCCAGAAGGTCAGGACCCAGGAAACAGCACAGGCTTCACCAGCAGTGGGCAGGATGCTGGCTACTTCCAGAATACATTTTCCTATGTCCATGGGCATTTGCATTTCATATTTTAAGTTCCTTGGGACCATTGTTGATTATCTCCTATTCAAAACAAGCTGGGTGGGGTGAGGGGTGCAGCAATCATTACTTCAGGCCTCCGGTATTTCCCCTTTTGTTTGCAAAGCAGTCAGTCACTTTGCACACATTCGTGCTGGCAGAAGGTCACAGCTGCCCTCATTTACAAGAGGTGCAAGCCTTAGCCCTGGAAGACAAGCTTTAAGATGTTCCCAGCAACCCCTACCAACCCTCTGACCCTGCTTCCCCCAAAAGCTCCTCCCTCCTCCAACTGTCTCCAAGTTTCATCCCCAGCTCCACTTGTCACCATAGAACTTGTCACCTGTCACCAGTGGGCATTGTTGCACAGTCACATGTTTCATCTGTTGGTGGCCTGTTCCTCTCTTGCTTTTCAAGGTCTGTGTGGGGAGTATTCATGTGCCCATTTCACAGGTGAAGAAACTGAGGCTCAGTTAGGTAGGAGTCACCAGTGAATGTTAGGATGGTAGCCCAACTCTTCACTCTCCAGTTCTGATAATATATATTAGAGGCTTATGGTATGCATTTCTTTTTTTCCATCATCGTGTGTGCATGTGCCCCAGTGTGCAAATGGAGGTCAGAGGACACGTTTCAGGAGTCAATTCTTCCCTTCCTCCACCTTCTTAGGCAGCGTCTCCTCCTTTCCGCTATGCTTCATAATTCAGGTTAGCTGGCCCCGAGCTTCCAGGAGGTTCTGCTGCCTCGACTCCATCTCATAGTAGGACTGTTGGGATTACACAAGCTTATCACTGCCTCCAACTCTTCTTTTTAAACATGGGTTCTGGGGTTTGACTCAGATCATCACGCTGTGAAGCAAGCACTTTTACCCACTGGTCCCACAGGGTGTTTCTGTTGGGGTTTGGGAGCACAAAGATGGACAGGATGGTCTTGGTGCCCAAGCAACTTCCCACCTTTCTCTCCAACCATTCAATAACAGAGGCGAACACAGAAATCTGTAATCTAGATTGAGAGGGGACAATACTGTGTGTGTGTCAGGGTGGGGGTGGGGGACGAACACTATGAGTGATGTTAGTGGAGGACGTGGAGTCCAGCCTGGGTCGCACCAAGGAGGAGTTCCTGAGACGTCTGTTGGATGAGCCAAGGTTCAAGGGCAGATGCTTGATAGGAGGGTTCATCTTGTCAACCCGATGAGATCCAGCCTCACCATTGAAACAAATGTCGGGACATGTCTGTGAGGAATTATCTGGGTTATGTTCACTGACTCGGGAAGATTCACCCTCAGTGTGGGCAACGCCATTTTATGAGCTGGGGTCCCAGATGAAATAAAACCGAGGAAAGGAGCTGAGCACCAGCCTTTCTCCCTCTGCTTCCTGACTGTGGACGCAGCGTGACCTGTCGCCTCCTGCCACCCTGCTTTCCCCTGGAACTTCCTCCCTGAAGTTGGGGTGTTCAGTCACAGTGATGGTAAAATAACAAGACAGTCGGGGTGTCACAGGGTGTCACAGGCAGCCTGGGAAGTCTAGCAATGGGAGGGGCTTGGTCTGCTTGTGAACTCCCCACTTCCCACCTGGTACAGGCCACAGTGAGGAGGTGATGTGGAGACTGGTCTAGGGTATCTTCAAAGCTTAGCTCCTGGGACAGGGGCCAGTTCAGGGCCAGGTGGGATAGGAGGTGGGGGGGGGGGGGGACAGTGCTGGGGGAATCCCTTGAAACTGCTTTTTCTGCCCCCATCTGTGTGGCCACCTCCAGCTGATAGGTCCTCCTAGGAGGTTGGGGGAGGGTTGAGTTTCATAACACCCTCTCCCCTTCCCCCAGTGTCCCCAGAGGGCAAGAAAAGAGGAAGTACTTTGTGGACTTCCTCTTGGTCAGGGCATACCAAACCAGGCTCCTCCCCGAAGAGGCAGAACCAGACTTGCCTGCAGGTTCTTCTACAACAAGGGCCTGGGCATGGCCGTGTTCCCCACTACCATTTGGCTAGAACACCCTCTGGCAGGGCTGCCAGGTCTGGGAGAACAATCCCATCTCTTTGGTTTATTTTCAGGGGTGACAGCGAGGGTAGGAGACTGGGGTCCAGTCTTGACAGGAAGCCCAGGCCCACCCATAACCTTCTTGCCCCTGTCTGCACATCTAACATGCTGTGTGTGCCAGGTGAAGCTCCTCTTCTCTCAGCCTGCTTCTTAGAGAAGTCACCTCCCCAACTTGGCATCTTGGTGATGTGTGTGACTTAACACCAAGGGGCACGTGTGTAGAGGAGCGCGCAAAGGCTGGGCAGGATGGCTCATTCACACCTGCAACTCTGACCCTGAGGACTGTCGCATGTTCCAGGCCAGGCTGGGCTGCAGAATGAGATCCTTTCTCAACTTTCCTTCCCTTCCCCAAACAAGGAAGAGCACACAGTGCAGTCCTTTAAGGTCCTTTAAGCCCTCTGAATGTATGGGACAAGGGAAAAGTCTGGAAGCTGTACCCAGCCCACAGGAAACTAGGTAACAGCGAAGAGGAGCGAGTGTGGGGTCAGAGAGGGGAGGGACTTTTTCTATATTTAGCTTTTTTTTTTTTTGTTTTTAAAATTTGTTTATTTATTATACATACAGCGCTCTGCCTGCATGTATCCCTGCAGGCCAGAAGAGGGCACCAGATCTCATTACAGACAGTTATGAGCCACCATGTGGTTGCTGGGAATTGAACTCAAGTCCTCTGGAAGAGCAGCCAGTGCTCTTAACCTCTGAGCCATCTCTCCAGCCCCCTATATTTAGCTTTTATTTTTCCTTTTTAACTAGAATGCTTTTGTGCCATTAAAATAATAAAAATAAACGAAGGAACCAGTGCACATGGATATTAAAATGTCCTGTTTCCCAAATACTTGACTATGAAGTTTTAAAACATGCAACAGAATTGAAAGAATTCTGCAGTACTATACTTATTGCTTCTTTTCTATCAATATATTACCTTCTTTATCACATGCATGTCCACCAATTCCTCGTGTGTGTGTGTGTGTGTGTGTGTGTGTGTGTGTGTGTGTGTGTACATCATTTGTATGCCTGTGTTCTGTGTACACAGAGGCCACTGACCTTTGAGAACATTCTCCAATCATTTCGGCAGAGTCTTTTACTGAACCTGAAGCTAGATTGTCAGCCAGCAAGGTCCCACCATGGTGCCGGGGTCACAGGCACATGCGTAGCGATGCTCAGCTTTTCATGTGGGTGCCTGGGATTCAGGCTCAGGCCCTCATCTTTGTGCCTCAAGCGCTCTCACTGGCTGAACCATCTCCCCAGACCCCAGTTAACATTTTTGGAAGAAACTTCTAAATACTCGGCAAGGACTCTACCACGGAGCCAAGCATCCCTTCCAATTTATCATTCCTTCCTTCCTTTCTTTTTTTTTTTTTTTTTTTGAGACAGGGTCTCACTGTATACTCCAGCTGGCTGGAGCTTGCTATACAGACCAGTCTGGCCTCAAACTCACAGAGGTCCACCTGTCTCTGCTCCCAAGTGCAGGGGTTAAAGGTGTGCACCGCTACACCTGGCTTTGTTTACTTGTCTTTATTTTGTGTCTATGAGTTTTTTTGACCTGCACGTGTGCAACTGTACCACATGCATGTAGGGCCCCTGGCGTGAGAAGAGGGTGTTGGACCCCATGGAACTGGAGTTACGGGTAATTGTGAATAGTCACATGAGTGCTGGGAACTTAACCTGGGTCCTTTGCAAGAACAGCAAGTGTTCTTGGTCCCAGAGTCACCTCTCCAGCACCAATGTATCTTTCTTTAAACGGCATTTTTATTTATTATTACTGTGAGAGTGTATGATGGCGTTGTTTGTGTAGCATGCCACAGCACGAGCGTGGAGGTCAGGGGACAACTTGGTGGAGTCGTTTCTTTCCTTCCACCTTCCCATGGGCTCCAGGGATCAGCCTCGGGGCACCAGGCTTGCACAGCAGGTTCTCTACCCACTGAGCCATTTTGCTGACCCTGCTAATATTATTTTTAGATGCATTTCATAGTAAATTCTTTCTTTAAATTTAAGTTGTTTCTATTTTACTTGTATAGACGTTTTGCCTGCATGTATGTCTGTGTACCAAGTGTATACCCAGTGCCCATGGGGGTCAGAAAAGGACACTTGGAACGGGAGTTACAGACGGTTGCCATGTGGGTGCTGGAAATTGACCCCTGTCTTAGTTAGGGTTTTTATTGCTGTGAAGAGACACCATGACCACAGCAACTCTTATAAGGAAAAACATTGAATTGGGGTGGCTTGCTGACAGTTTCAGAGGTTCAGTCCATTATCATCATGATGGGGAGCATGGCAGTGTGCAGGCAGACGTGGTGCTGGAGTAGTAGTTGAGAGTTCTACGTCTTACAGGCAACAGGGAGTCGACTGAGACACTGGGTGGTATCCTGAGCATAGGAAACCTCAAAGCCCGCCTCCACAGTGACACACTTCCTCCAACAAGGCCATACCCACTCCAACAAAGCCACACCTCCTAGTAGTGCCACTCCCTATGAGATTATGGGGCCAATTACATTCAAACTACCACAACCCCTGTTCTCCGGAAGAGCGGCCAGTGCTCTTTAACTGCTGAGCCGTTTCTCTAGCCCCATAGTAGATTATTTCAGTATAATCAAGTACACAACAGTAAATGTTCATTTGCTGAGTTTTAAAAAATCCATATAAAGCTCTGCAAATTAAACCTATTAACCAATATATTTCCGTGACTCCAAAACATTCCATATTGTCCTATAGTGTGTTCATGTTGCTCATATCAGCACTCAGCACAGGCCAGCCACCCAGTGAGAAGTGAGGGCTTAAAAGACTGTGCTAGTTATACACCACTGTGTAACAAATTACCCCAGATTTAGTGCCCTTAACGTAGGCATGTTTACCGTCACCCAGTGTCTCTGGGTCACAAATCTGGAAGCAGCTTAGTTTTGTGGTTCTGGCTGGGGGAGGCTCTGTCTCTTGTCAAGCTGATCCGCTGTCGTCTGAAGCTTTCGCTGTTCTGAGATATCTCAGTCACAAGGCGGTTAGCAGGAAACCCTAGTCCCTCCTCAGGTAGACCTCTGCATGTGTTCTTGGGTGGTGTCAGGTTTCCCCCCAGAGCGAGGGAGCCTCGAGAGCCAGAAGGAATATCTCAGTGGCTAGACAGGGCATCTCTGTTCAGTTGCAGGAGGGGTCTGCACAGAGCATGACTACCAGGAGGTGAGATTAACTGGAGGACATGGTTGTGTAAATACACTTTCAATTATCCCAAATGTCTGCCGCGTGCCAAGGGTGATGCCGAGCTCCAGGGAGTAAGGAGCGACTCAGAAGTAGCCCTCCCTTACAAGATGTAAGTGAGCCTGCGAGTTGTGGGTGGGGGTGGCAAGTCAATGTATGGAAACAGATGGTGTCTATCGAGCTCAATAAACCGCTCAACAGTAGGATAGTGGTTCTTTTCCTTCTTTATTTATTCTATGTGTCTTTTACATCGTATCTTGATCCCATTCATTTCCTCGTCCCTTTGCATCCACCCTCCATCCCTGCATCCCCTTTCAAAATAAAATAAAATTTAGAGAAGAAAGGGAAAGGAAAACAATTAAAATCTCATGATGGAAGCCTCTGTGTGACACAGTGAGTTTTGAATTAAACTACTTTTTCCTTGTATCTTTACTTGCAAGTGTTCATTGCAGAGTCTGGTTCCAGGCCTCTGGTTTCTACTACACTCTCGATGCAGGCCCTCACTAGGAATATTCTTGGATATCCTGTTGTTGCCCTGTGTTGTGGAGATCCTGCAGCTTTGGGTCTATGGGTCAGGCCTCTTCACGTGCTCTAGTAGGTCATGGATGGGGTGGATGTTGGGGTGGGCCAAGTCATAACCTTGGTACTGGGCCTGGGCAGCTGCAGGGTTGGTCTGCCTGCCAGTTCTTCCCTGTCCTCACCACCAGGGTGAGCTCTCCAGCACTGCCGCCACCCCCCCCCCACCACCCCCCCACCCCCGCCTCGTCTAATTCACCTCTTGTAGCAATGAGTGAGGGGCGGGGCCAGTTCTCCTCTTTTCAGGCTCTCAGGGTCTGCTCTCCCACATCTACACCATGAGGGCCAGTCTGTTGTCTGAGGTACAGGGACCACTCTCCTTAGTGCTGCTGCTGGTGAGGGGCAGGGGCAGCTCTCCTGCTCTTAGGACCCCAGGGCCAGTTCCTCCACCTGCCTCAGGCATTGATGGGAGATGGGGGCACAGCTGTCCTTTGCTCACAACCTAGGAGCTGGGTCGATCTCACCTCCAAGTACCTGGACAGCTCTGCTGTGCTGTCTAGTGAGGAGCAGGGCCCGCCTTCCTGAGTGCCGCAGCTGGTCATGGGGAGGGTCAGCTCTCATCTGTTGCAGGCCGTAGGCAGAGAGGGTAAAGGAGGCATCTCTTCCCCACCCACACTGCTGCAGGGGCGGCAGCAGAATAGTGGTTCTTAAGGATAGTTTCGCTATGATGTAGATACACGGCTCACAAAGAGAAAATCTCCTTCCTCCCCTTCCACAGCCAACCCACGTCCCAGCTCAGAGCTGACAACAGCAACCTTTTCCCTGTATCTGTCCAGAACCATTTCACAACACACGAAGGTATTTCCCACGATGCTCTATAGCTCGTTGTTCAGTAACTTGTCTGTTTTCCCCCCACTTACATTATGTTGGAAATACTTCTGTGTCAGCACAGAGAGCTACCAAATCCTTATTTATGATTGTATGGTATTCCATTTTCTTCAGGACCTACAGTTTATCTAGCCAGTCCCCTGTCACCCACTCTTTGGTTTATGTTAACATCCAGTCAGTCGCATGTCCATCGACATGCACTTGTGTGAATATGAGAAAGAATGGGCTTCCAGGCGGGGAGCTGCCCTGGGTCACCGGCATCAGGGCCTGATCCTCACAGCCGCAGCCTCAAAGGCAGTCACCAAATGTTCTGAACGTTGCCGGATCCCACAGCTGGCAAATGGCTTCCCTGGATAGTATCTATTTTGACCTGTTTTCATGAGTGAGGTTGACTATTTCACCACAAGCTTCAGGGTCACTCACAGTTTGTTTTCCGCAAACTGTATGAAAACACCTCCTGCTTTTCTGTTAGGATCTTACATATTGGTGGATCTCGTTATTCATTAAAAGCTCTATCCCTTGTCTGTCGTGGATTGTCACGGCACGGGTGTGCGGGTTCACGCGGATCTGTGCAAAGAAGACTCAGAGGCACCTTGAGAATGAATTTAGCCTTTTGCAGCTGCAGGGGGGGGTCCAGCCTCTAAGGACTGAAGCACTTTCCCTTCGCCCAAAGCATTTTTATTTTCTCTCTATTTACAGTTTAGCCAGTTAATTTCCGTATCTTCAAAGCAACCTGAAAGGAGCTCCCAAAGATAAAATGCCAAGTGCAAATTCCTCGATTTCCCAGGTACCACGGTTTTCCGGGTTTCCTGAACCAAATTTTGCATGGGCCTTTGATCCCTGGGAGACTCTCAGACAAGACTCACATAGGGCGATAAGAGAAACAAAAGGTTTTGGTTAAACCAAGGATGGATTAGGGCTAGGTGCTGCTCTCTGGAGCCGGGCCAGGAGTAGCTCAGCAGGAATGCAGCCACATTTGTCTATATGATGAACTCGAGAAATTAATTTTCTTTGGAAACAGCTGTCTGTTTAAAGAAGCTTCTGACGGTCACATCACTGTCTGCGTATTGTTGCGCAGAGCCTGCCACGTGATGCTGGAGCCTGCAGTGGTGGAAGGAATGGGGACACTTGTCAGCTTTGCACATGGTGGCGGGGGCTGGTGCTAAAGACTGTGCACTCAGCATGGCAGATATCAGGCAGGACAGGCTGGCCTGGCTTTATGGCCTCAGCTTCTTTGCCTTGCATCTGAAACACCCCGGGAGGATGGAAATGTAAGAGTGGGGTCATTCAAACCTGTCCCTTGGGCCTGGATGAGGAGTAGTTGGACCCAGAATTTCCAAGGAACACCATTTGACAGTAGAGTGAACCCAGATGTAGTGGTTCACAATTGTAATCCCAGTACTCCAGAGGCAGAGGCAGGAGCATTGCTGAGGGTTTGACATTAGCCTGGGCTGTAGAGTGAAATCTTGCCTCAAAAGACCAAAAACTGAAACCCATTAATGTCAACTACTAGACTATAAATTCCAAGAGGTCAGCGTCTAAGGGCTAAGTAGTCCTCTTTCCTCTTTGAATGGACCCTCACTTTTCTTCCTCTCCCCTGTCTGAGATCTTACCACCCGACCCCTGCTCCAGCCTCGGCCCCACCCCCACTCTCCTCTGCTCTCTGATTCTTCCTCCTCTCCAGCAGTTCCTGGCCTGCCCCTGCAGGGCTCCTCAATCTTCAGGCTTCTCTGATTTCCTCTTCTATAAGCTCTACCCACTCAGATACCACCTCACCCCCTTGCTCCTCCAGCAATAATAACATCTGCATTTACTACATTTTTTGAGTAATCATCTATCTATCTATCTCTCTATCTCTCTATCTATCTATCTATCTATCTATCTATCTATCTATCTATCTACCTACCTACCTACCTGACTACCTACCTACTTATTTATTTATTTAGGTTTTTCGAGACAGGGTTTCTCTGTGTAGCCCTGGCTGTCCTGGAACTCATTCTGTAGACCAGGCTGGCCTTGAACTCAGAGATCCACCTGCCTCTGCCTTCCGAGTACTGGAATTAAAGGTGTGCACCACCACCGCCCGGCCTATCTATTTATTTTTGAGCTATTTCTTAGTATGTAACCCTGGCTGGTCTTGAACGTGAGACCCAGAGAGCCCAGCTACATAGTAGGACCTATCTTGTTCAAACTGCACAAGACTCCATGATTGTGATGTGTTGCTATCTCCATCTTACAGATAAGGAACTCAAGGACCACAGATATTCAAGGGGTTCCCCAACTTTACCCGACTAGCAGATAACAGCTCTGAGATTCAAACCCATTCAGTCTGATCCTCCACCATAGCACCCACTCACTGCTCTACATTTAACTGCTTGCCATGCTCCTTTGAGTTTTCTTCCTCTGCCCATGCTAAGTTCCCTGCCTGGAGGACTCTTCCTCTCCCTTGTCCACCTGCCCCAAGCCTTGTTTGTCATAGAAGGTCTTGGTCCTAAGTCACCTCTGTTTCAAAGTCCTTTCCAGATTCCCCAAGAACAGGGGATTTCTCACTCTTTAATTTATAACTGAGAAAATTCTGTAATGCCACTTATCATCATCATCATCATCATCATCATCATCATCCTCCACGACAGCTCCATAGCCCTGGTGGGCTTCAATTCATGATCCCCCTACACCACTCTCTCAAATGCTGAAGTTACCATCATATGCCACCACTCTCAGCTTGTGTTGAGACCTCCCTCCAGACTCCATGTCCCACTCCACCCATCCAAACCCACCCACACCCAGGAGTGTCATTGGCAGGAAACGTGCTCTGTCTCCCTCTAGTGTCTAGCACAAAACTGGGCACAGAAATGGGTGTTCTCTAAATGCCTGAGGCCTGAATGGCAGGGGCCTCAGCACTCATCCCTGAACACTGTTAGAAATTTCCAGAAGATGAGTGTCCAGCTGGAAAGAAGCAGGGAAGGAGGAGGAAGCTGTAGAGTCCTCAGGTAGGAGAGATCTCCATGTAGGGGACACTTTCTGAGAGACAGTTTTACTGATCTTACCACTGGATCAAGCTCCCCAGAGGGGCCAGCTGGTGATGAAGTTCCACACTTGCATGACCCCAGAGGTCTTTGGGAGCCAGCTGCCCTACCCTAGGGGATTTCCCCCTCTTACGATGCCAGGAACTGAACCATGGTGGGAAGTGACCCTGGCAGGGTGTCTGCGTGTCCTGTCACAGGAGGAAGTGTCGCCAGAGTTCCTAGGCTCATGGATTAGGCTACCCTAGCCAGACCTGTAGGCCTTCTGACAGCAAGTGGTCACATGACTTTAGTAATACGATAGTTCTGGGGCAAGCATGAACTTCCCTGCCTGTGAGGGAAATTGCCCCATCCTCAGGGATATGGGGTAAGAACCATTCTAGTGCCTCTCAAAGTGTTGCCATGGTACCCTGGCTAGGACTGTGGGCAAAATCTGAGTTCTTAGAAGCTGAAGACTTTAAGAGAGGCTGCCTCCCTCAGTATCTTCCTAAGACTCCTAGGGCCTCAGATCCCAGTGTGACCTAGCTAGCCTTGCCACATCCTTTAGGGTAGGAGGCAAGGCAGGAGGGAGGCTGAAAAATGAACTCTGTTATTAAGTCCATGTTGCAGTTCACTGTGCAACATGGCTTCCTTCTTGGGGTCTCCTCCTTGATCTCCAGGCCACTCCTCACAAGCTAAGGAAAGACACCTGGCAACATCAGAATTAAAGAGCATGTTCAAGAGAACACATTTGTTCCACAGCAGGCACCGTGGACTAGCTGCTCTCCACGTGAGTTTTCTGGTCACTAGCACCACTAGAGCTCATGTTGGCCAGGTAAACTTCCAGTCCCAACTCTGTCGTATCAAGTCAAGAACTCTGGGTAAGCAGCTAAATAGTCTGTTCTAGCAAGCCTTCCTGGAGGCTCCAGGGCACACTGGAGTTAGTCAATCAAGGCTACGGAGAAACTTAACAGATGGGCAACATGTTGGGAGACGATATGTGGAACACCAACATCCGACACCGGAGTGATATCTAAAATTTGAATGCTATTCTTGCAAATGAATGCAAAAAACACACGAAACCCAATGGAAGTGAGCAAACAGTAAAGGAGCAGTTCATAGCAGGGAAAGCCCAGTGCCCAATAGGTACAGAAGGAGGCCTCAGATCTCAGGAGCTAGCTAGGGATGTAGCTTAGTTCGGAGAGTGCTCACCTGGCATTCACGATGCTCAGCGTTCCACAAGCCAGGCATACAGTGCACATCTTTAATCCTAGAACTTAGGAAGATCAGAAGTTTGAAGCTAGCCTGGGTTACATGAGGCACTATCTTAACAGCAAAACAACAACAACAACAACAACAACACAGATCTCAGGATTAACACAGAAATGCAAGAGTGCATGGTATATGTGTATTTGTCTGTCTCTGTGTGTGTTTGTGTGTGTTACTGGGAATTGAATTTAGGGTCACATACATACTAGGCAAACATTCTTCTATTGAGCTATATCCCAGTATTTCTTAGGCTTTTTTTATTTTGAGGCTGAGTCCTGCTTAGATGCCACATCCAAACTGATAGACAAATATTATAGCCAAGCACTAGAGAAAACAGATGGATGCGCAAGACAACAGCATTGTTTGAAAGCTGTGGATAGACCATTCTGGAAGGGTTTTGTGAAATTTACACACGTGTGTCTGGGATCTACTAATTCCACTCCTGGCAGAGCTCAAAGGAATCTTCACATGGGTCCACAGGGGCCAAAGATGTTCCTCACAGCAGTGTTTGTGGTATGAGAGGGTTGAAAGCAAACTTTCCATCATCAGGACTGGAAAAAGAGAGGGAATACTTAACTTGGAATATCTGGCAGCTGTTGAATGCAATAAGCTGTGTTTTCCCATAATAATGTGTCCGGACCTTAAAAACACTACAGAGTGGCCTAGGCATGGTGCTGCACACCTATTATCCAAGCACTCAAGTGACTGAGTCAGGAGGATCCTGAGTTGGGTGCAGCCTTGGCTGCACAGCAAGATCCCATCAAAATACAAGAACAACACAAAATATCACACCACTGACCATCCAACCCAAATGGCAAAACAACACATTTGTGAAAGGGAGTCGAAGAATTAGAACCCATTCCGACGTCACTTATGCTGTGTTCCTGTGCACACAGCATTGCCTAGTGTACGTGCGTGTGTACATGTCCTGGTTTGCTGCATGCGTGCGGAGGTCAGAGGTCAATGCTGAGCGTCTTCCTCAGTCTCTCGGTGCCTTACCTTTTAAGAAAGGGTCTCTCTTTGTTAACCAAAAATTATTATTACTAGTGTCTGTGCATGCATACATGCAGGGTGGTGGTGATGACTGATACCACTGTGCTCATGTGTGGGGGTCAGAAGACAACTTTGTGCAGCTGGTTTCTCCCCCCACCTTTACATGGGTTCTGGGGCTCGAACTCAGGTGGCCAGGCTTATGCAACAAGTGCTTTATGATCTGAGCCGTCTCACTGAGCTGAGGGTCTCTCACCCACACTTACTGATTAGCTGGCCACTCTCTCTGTACCCCTGACCCCAGCTAGGGTTAAAGACATATGTGACCACACTAGCTTTTTACATGGGTGCTGGGGATTCGAACTCAGGCCATCATAATTTCGAGGTAGGCATTTCACTCACGGCATGATCTTCCCAGCCCGGCATTGTGTGTTTCATGGACAGGGATGAGTTTTTGACATGTGGGGCTGGGGTTTGTGGTGTGGAGAAGAATATAGACAGGGGAGGAATGAAACAGAGCACCAGGAGAGCCTTGCATGACCCAGTGATGAAGGGACAGTCATTGGCCACAAAAAACAAAGTGGGAATCTGGAACACTAAGTCCCAGTGATCACGTGATTTGAAAATATTTGGCCATGGAAGGCTTAGCAAGGTTTTGCAGACACATTTTTTCTCTTCTAAAAGTATCTGTCTGGCCTCACTGACCATCCTCACTCAGGCTGTGCCAAGGGCTGGCCTTGTCGTAACATCCATAGCTCACAGCAGAACCAATCTGCACAGTTCTTTGACTTGCCCAGCCCCAGGGCAAGCGTCTGCAGAGTCCGGAGTGTGTGTTTGGGGCTTGGGCACAAGGCCAGGCTATAAGACCACTGTGAAGGCCAGTCCTGTTTCTTCTTCAGGCTGTAAACTCCTTCAGTCTTTGTGACATCTCATTCCACCCACTGCTCCCAGGAACGGTAGGTAAACTGAGTCAGAAAACATTCCAAGTGGAAGGAAACAGCATTTATTGAGCATCTACAGCATGCTAGGCTAAGGTCTTGACCTCAATACTAAAGTCTTGACCTCCATTCATCCCGATGACCACTTGTGAAAAGAGGTGAAATTACTGTACAGATGTGGAAATAGGCAGCGATATCCAAGAACAGGGTCATTCCCTCATATTCATTCCTTAAAAAACAAAACAACAACAACAACAACAACAACAACAAAAACAACAACAACAACAACAACAACAAAAACTTCTCAGTTTCTCAGCCTGTAAAATTGAAGAGAGGTCTCTGGGTTCTGGAAATGGTTTTGTTTTGAGGTTGGGCCGGGTGTGCAGAAAGCTGGGGCTTGAATTGGAAATCTTTTCTGTCCGCCAGTAGGTGGAGCGATTCTTCATCCTGTAGAGAACTCTAGGGTCTGGCTCTCCCTAGAGTAAAGCCATCTGCAGGACGTTCTTGGTATTGCAGGAACTGAAGCCCTGGAAACCCATCTGTAGGAACAGAAGCCCAGAAGGCACAGATGGGAACCCAGGATGTCTAGGCAGTCAGAGGACGGTGTCCCACCAGCAAGTGTGCGAGACCCGAGGCGGGCAGCGGGGCTATAGGTAGTTGTCTTCACCCTGATCGCCTCCGCTTGGGGAGACATCCTCGTAGACGTCGTCGTCGGGGGCCAGAGCCTCGATGTCGTGTGTGATGTCGGCCAGCAGCTGGTGGAAGGTCTGCGCCTCGGGCCGCTGGGCTGCCCCGTCGTAGCTGCGCACTGCAGAGGCCGACGTGGAGCTCATGCTGCGCTTGATGCGGCCGAAGCTGTCGGTGAGGATGCCACCCTCACGGATGCCCACACTCTCCAGGAAACTCTCGAAGAAGCCGATGTCCTGGTCCGGAATAAAGGGCCGCATCCCTACAGGACACAGGGCAAGGTGATTCCCTCATTCGACCAGTCTGCGAAGGAGTGTACTCCTTCGCAGTGAACTCTCTGGAAGTCTGAGTTCAAATCCTTTCTCTGCCAGTGTGGCTTTACCCAAGATTTCTTTTCTTTTCTTTCTTTCTTTTTTTAACCTCACAGAACAGCAGATGACCCAAGGCTCCCCACATGTTTGGTAGCTTAGTATATTCTTAGGGTTATATTCCCACTTATTAGCTATACAACCTATATTAAATAACTACTCAACTCTCACTTTCCTCACCTGTAAAAATAGATCTTTTTACCTGTTTTGGTGCAAATGTAGTAACAAGCTACTTCCCATGCTGAGCCCCATTAAAAGTTAGTTTTGCCTCTGTCCCCTTTCAGCTCTTTGACTTTCTTCCTTTACTTTGCTACTCTGAGTCTCAGTTTCTTTGCATGCAAATGGGCACAAAATAACTGTATTTACTTCCCAGAGGTGGGGACAGTCTATGAGATCATGCTTGGCTTGTGATAACTGCCCAACATGTGCTTGTGTGCTGATGGCGTTATTCCTCTGGTGCTTATTAACCCTAACTAACACACTAACTGTGTGACTCTCGACAAGTTCCTTTGCTTCTCTGAGGCTGAGCCCCCCCCCCCCCCAGGCTGTGTGTGTAGGGGTGGGTCACAACCTGACCCAGCTTTGCTACCCGAGGGCTTTGTTCATGTCAGCTGTTTCCTGGCAATTCCTTTTCCTTCTCCATACTCTTGCCTTCCTTCTCTGTTCCAGAGTCTCAAGGTCTTGGCCTTAGGGGCTGGAAGAACAAAGCGCTCCCAGGTGGTGCCCGACTAGGGATGCCAGGAGCCAAGGGGAGCCGGGGCTTACCAATGAGAAGGAACTTGCGACGGTCCCCATAGAGTTTCTGCAGGCCTGCACAGAAGTCCTGGATAGGCAGCCCCAGGCGATAGTCCCGTAGCAGTATTGCGAACTGCTGGATCTCAGGGGGACCCAGCTTACTCCGCAGCTGTGAGAACAAGGAATGTGTTGTGGAATGATCTTTTTGTGCACTGTGAAGATGTGTCACTCTGACTGGTTTAATAAAAAGCTGAACTGGCCAATAATAGCCAGGCAGGATTTCCAGGCAGAGAGGATGCTGGGAAGAAGAAGGTGGAGATACTAGGAGATGCAGAGCAAGCAGGATGGGCAGTATGGAGATGAGGTAATAAAGCCAGGAGGCAGAAAGTAAATTAATAGAAGTGGGTTAACTTAAGTTAAAGAGCTAGTTAGAAACAAGCCTAAGCTATAGGCCGAGCTTTCACAATTAATAATAAGTCTCTGTGTTGTTTTTTGGGAACTGGCGGCCCAAAGAAAAATCTGTCTACAGCGACGTTCTTGGAGACCAGTCCCAGAGTGCAATAAAACTCGATTCCTGCTAAAAATGCTGGGGTTCTCTCCGACAGTCTGCCTCCCAAACCTTCCATTGCCAACTGGGGGAATATCTGGTCCTTTGCATCTAGGAATGGGATGTGGGTCCAGCTTCCTAAGCCCAATCCTTTGGTGACCACCTCTGTGGTGTCAGGAGGTCACTCCCTCTCTGATCCTTGCCTTCCTCCTCTGCCCCTGTGGTGAGAAGGGATCTCCCACCTCCTTGGGGTTGCTGAAAAGATGAAAGACAAGATGTCTGAAAGGGCTTGGAACATTCAGTGCTGGCTGATGTCAGCCAAGGCTTTTCTAAGGTGGCCTCTCCCCATGGCATCTCCCTCCCTGGCCGCTGAGCTGTCACATAAGATTCCTGCAATGCACTGTGCTTGCTGCGGAACACTGCCACCGCACTCACTGTGACCATGTAATCCTGTAGCTGCTCGAAGGCCCAGCTGCTGTGGTCAATACTGCTGCAGTGGGAGCCATGGAAAGACGGGGTGGATGCACCACTGTAACATGCTTCAAATGTGTCCTGGGAGCCATTGCTGCAGAGACAAGAGGAAAAAACCCTCATCAACCTCTGTTCCTTTCCTTAAAGTTGGTTGGTCCTATGTACCAGTGCTCAAAGCCCCATCCTAGGCCTCATCTCTCCCTCCAAGGCTCTTCATGAGGCCCAGCAACCTTTCAAGCCCTCTCCTGCTCTCAGAACTCAGATCACACTGCCTTCCTTACCTCATCCTGAACCTTTGCTCATGATGTTCCCTGGAATCCTCTCTCCTCCTCACTTTCTCTCTCATATCTGGTGTTACAGTCACAGGGTCCCTACCTGCTTGTTCTGAGTCCTTGCTGTTCCTGCATGGCTGTGTTCATTCTCTGTGTGGATGCCCTGTCCCTTTTATCCCTAGCTCAGCTATCATCAGTTTTGGGAAGCTCTTCTGGTTCCTAAATAAGGTCCCCTTCTGACTCCCATAGGCCAGGAAGCTTCTCTTCAGTGTGGTATCATCAATGCTGGCTGAATCTTGTGCTAAATTGTGTGGCTCTTGCTTTCTCCTTTCGTCCTTTCTGTAAACCAGGCTGCCGGGCTCATCATGGAGGGTTCTGTTTTGTTTTTTGTTTTGTTTTTTTTTTTGGTTTTTCGAGACAGGGTTTCTCTGTGTAGCTTTGCGCCTTTCCTAGAACTCACTTGGTAGCCCAGGCTGGCCTCAAACTCACAGAGATCCACCTGCCTCTGCCTCCGGAGTGCTAGGATTAAAGGCATGCGCCACCACCGCCCGGCCTGTTTTGTTTTTGACAGGGTCTCACATATCCTAGACTGGCCTTAGACTCTCTATGTAGCTAAAATTAGCCTTGAACTTTTGATCTCCTGCCTCTACCTCCCAAATGCTGTGATTACAGGCATGAACTACCAAGCCCGGTTTATGCGATGATGGGGGTTGGAACCAGGGCTTCTGATGTGCTAGGCAAACACTCTCTCAACTCAGGTGCACCCCCAGCCCCATGAAGGAAGTTCTCTTTATTAACTGCTTTTAAAATAAGATGTCTAGCCTGGGCTCCCGCCTTGCTTGGTTTTTAACTTGTTTCAGAATCACTTTCTATTATTATATACAGGACAGCACAGCTTCCTGGCCAAGACTGTGTACTCCTTCTGCTTGTTGCTTGAGTCATGGTCTCATGTTGCCCAGGCTAGCCTCAAACTCACTATGTAACTGAAGCGGGCTTTGAACTTCAGATCCTTTGGCTTTCACCTCCCAAGTGCTGGGTCTAGAGACTTGGCGAGGGTGCAGACTCCTGAGTTCACATCCCAGCTTACTTGTGCTCGTAGCTCATTGATCCCTGCAATGCTAAACGCTGTTTCCCTAGTCCTCAGCTTTTCCATCTGTAAAATGGGAGGCTGAAGACTGATGTTATTGTGAAAATGACAGGAACTAATATTTGTCAAGCACTTCAGGTCATAGAGCCTTTGAAATAGATAATTAGCCACATAGGTCCCGACAAAGTCAATGGCGTGCTTTACAGCATAAAGCAAGCTCAGCAAATGTGTCCTGAGTGTGATTTTGCTCTCCTCAGCCAAGTCAGGTTGGCCATGGACTGGTCTATGTGCACACAGGCTTAGGGAGGCAAATGTAGTGCCAATGTTAACGATAGTGTAGATAAGGCACACTACTTGCCAACACCAGCGTCCTTAGTAACAGGACCTATTACTACAGGTCTGCTCAGGACTTTACTGAATTTAAACTAAAAATCCCATATCTTGTGAAACGCCTCTATCTTGAGCAAACTGGGATAGGCAATGTTCTTAACAGAATTCTCTAAATTTTTTTTTTTTTTTGAGGCAGGTTTCATGTATCCCAGGTTGGTCTGGAACTCACTACGTAGCCAAGGGTAACCTTGAACTTCCGATTCTCTTGCTTCCACCTTCCCAGTGCAGAGGTTACAGGTGTGCATCATGTTACGGAGTGTGAGGGATCGAACCAGGGCTTTGTGCGTAGCTAGGAGAAGTAGGCTCTACCACCTGAGCTACAGCCCAGCACCCAGAAAGCTGTCTTAGCCTACATTTTCCAGCCTGGCTTGCAGCTAGTTCTGACCAAGTGGCCGAATTCTGACTACTAACATGTAAGCTAGATAGGAGTGTGTGTGTGTGGGGGGGGGGGCTGGGGATGAACCCAGGGTCTTTTGCATGCTAAGCATGCATGGCAATGCTGAAGTACTCCCTGGCCTCCACCCTCCCTATAGAGGCTCCTGGTGTGCTGCTGCATGGCTGCAGCCACAGCTTAGACCATGAGGTTACTCTGAGGATGGTGAAGAGGAAGCTGTGACCGGAAGAGAAGCTCGGGGGCCCAGAGGACCAGGAAGCCCTGAACTCTTGTTATACTTTATGTGAAAAGACAAGAAAACCAATCTTGTCTTTTTAAACCCACCCTCCTCAGGGTTTTCTGTTATACAGAGCCAAGACTAAAGTCAACCAATATTGTTTGCAGCATTATTTGTAACTTTGGACTCTGCAGGCCACTAAACCTAGGAGACCTGAAGATCTCTGCGGACCCGGGTCTGAGTTCTGGCATTTCTAGGTCTCTCGGGGTTTATCCTGGAGCTCTGCTTACATCCCACCCTCAACGCAAATCAGGATTGGGTCCCTTTCCCCCACGCACTCTAGAGGAGTGGCCTTGTTTGGGTAGGGGTGAGGAGGAGAACACAGGCATCCCCGACAAAGGTGATACCCACAAGGAGCTGCAGCAGCTCAAGTCGGCGTCGTAGGCAAACGTCCCATCTGTGCGGCAGCTCTCACCTGGGACCAGCAGACAGAAGACGTGTCAGAAGTGACGTGCAGGGACCAATATCTCAGGCTCCCTGAAGCCCCAACCTTAGTGGTACCCTAGGATCTAGCTCTGGTCCAACCCCGACACACAGCCAACTGTGGGCAACACTCCCTGATCCTCATCTTCCTCAGTGCCCAGGCGCGTAGCATCTGCCTTTTCGATGGGATGTGGGGAACGGCAAATGAGAGCCAATGGGGAAGTGTTGGTAAGTGTGTGTTTAGGTGAGTCAGGAAGATTCTGCAAGGGGGAAGAGGGTTGGAAGTGTGAAAGGAAAGCAGCAGCATTTGTGGAGAATGTGCCTCCTCCTCAGTCTGCCCCTCATCTGTGCAGGCATGGCCTTCTCATTCCAGCTCACTCGGGTCATTCGGTCACCCTGAATTCTCAGAGGCCAGTTCCTCATTACAGGTTCTCAAAACACTGTCTGTGGTTAGACAGTTATCTGTGTGACTATTCCATGCAACTTGCAGGAAAGTGTGGCCGTGCCTCAGTTTACCCACCATCAGTATATCTTGCAGATTACAACTGGGCCCGAGACAGTCAGTGCTCAGCAAATATATGTTGAATGAATGAATTGTTGACTACCAGATGAGTGCTCTCATTCATTCACCCAGCATCCTGGTGGGATCCGATGAGATACCCCAGCTTCCCAGCGGGCACAGCTCCTGCGGGTAGGAGGGCCTTCAGAAGGCCTGTGCCCCAGGTGCCGGAGCTGTGCAAGCAGAGACCACCCCGTAGCAGGCTGTGGAGGGGGGAATTCACTCAGTGACCTAGCACACAGAGGCAGGCTGTTGCAGGTAGAAGCTGTGGAACCAGACAGATTAGGTTTGGCTTCTGACTCTTGACTTATCGACTGTATGACCTGTGACAAATTATTGACTACTCTGAGACTCAACTTTTTTGTTGTTGTTGTTGTTTTAAATTGTAAAACTGGATCCACGGGGCCTCAGAAAGGCTCCTCGTCCTTTTTCTTTTCCTTTTGAGACAGGGTCTCACTATGTAGTCCTAGCTAGCCTGGAACCTGCGATGTCTCGAACGCACAGAAATCTTCCTGCCTCTGCCTCCCAAGTGCTGAGATTAATGACGTGTACCACCACTATGCCTAGATCTTTTCCTTTTTTAAGACAAGGCTTTTCCATTGTAGCTCAGGCTGACCTTAAACTGCTCCTCCTGCCTCAGCTTCCCAAGAGCTGAGGACTATTGGCATATGCCCTCGTGTCTAGCTCTGAGAGGTTTTAAATTTTTTTAAATTACACAAAATTATTTATTTCGTGTATATGTGCTTGGGCTTGAGCTTGCGTATGCCAGGGTGCCCATGTGGAGGTGGGAGGACAGCTTTTGGGACTCAGTTTCTCCTTCCAGCCTGTGCGTGAGTCCTGAGGATCGAACTCAAGCTTAGCCGCAGGCACCCTTCCCCCACAGAGCCTTCTCACCAGCCCAGGCTCTGAGCATTTTTCACTTATCCGAAGACTACCTGTCTATCATCTGTGGTGTGCCCAGTCCTGTGCTAGGTGAATGAGACAAGTAAGTTGCATGAAGAGTCAAGAAGACTTGGCGGGGGCTGGAGAGATGGCTTAGCGGTTAAGAGCACTGACTGCTCTTCCAGAGGACCCAGGTTCAATTCCCAGCACCCACATGGCAGCTCACAACTTTCTGTAGCTCTAGTTCCAGGGGACCTGACACTCATGGCAAAACACCAATGCACATAAAATAAAAGTAGAAAACTGTAGAAGAAGAAGAAGAAGAAGAAGAAGAAGAAGAAGAAGAAGAAGAAGAAGAAGAAGAAGAAGAAGACTTGGCACCTTGCTATTGTGCTTGGCATCTAATTGGCACTCAATAAATGCCCCTGTTTGTCTCACTTTAACTTCAGTCCTTGACTGCATACATGGACTAATCCAGCAATGTTAGCCTAGGAGCCTCATGGGGTAGATGGCGCAGTTAGCAGACAATACACAAGCTTAACTTTCTGCAAAGCAGGGACACCCAAAACAAGAGAGAAGTTCAAGTGCCCAAGTTCATACTCATCCCAAACTTGACAACCTGATCATCTCTTAAAAGGTCATTTTGAAGACTGATATTCTATTAAGTGGACCCCTAGAACTGGGGTACAGCTCAGAACCCCTGAAGACCTTTATCAGCCCCGACTCTCAGGACATCCAGCCTTTCTGGGTGCTTTCTGGGAGTTTAGGTACTCACTGCAGCTGGAGAGCCACGGCCGCTTGGGCGTGGATCTGTAGTGGTAGCCAGCCCGGTCTACACACTCGATGCTCTGGTCCCCATAGATGATCTGGAAGACTTGACAGATGAGTGCACAGGACTCCTCAGCAGCATCCTGGTCCAGGGGGAGGAAGAGAGCTCAGCTCTTAGCCTCTATCAGGGCACTTCTGCTTCCCCAGATGCAGTGCGAGCCGGGACTGAGACACACCCCTTAGACCCCCTTAAGTGAATTTCAAAGACATTTCCCCTCAAAATTATATGGCTCCTCTCCTGTTCTTATGATCTTCATAGAACCCAGAGGCAACTCTGACCCCTGTGCCATGAAAATACATTCCAGACTTCCAGGGGATTCTTGGCCTATCAAGAACTTTACCTAACATAAGGGCTCGTTTAACTTACTGTACAGGTGCATGATCTAAAGCCCAGAATGAAGATGGGATTAGGAAGAGGAGGGACACTTCAAAGAATCAAAACCTTAGGCTCAGTGCTGTTATTACTATTGGACACAATGTACAGCTGTGGACTCCCTGGTACCCAACTCGATACTGGAAGCAACGTCATGACAGTAGTCTCTGTGGAAGGAAGAGGCTTGGGCAAGGCTTTGGAGATTGTGCATTCGAGGAGGAAGTCACCTCTTCGAGCGAGACACAGAATAACTGCCAATTATTCTGCAATTACTATTTGAAACAATAACTGATTGAAAAAGATCATGCTTACGAGAATATACTGCCTCTAAAAAAGCCTAAGGTAAAAATTAAAATGTAATTCAGGATGGGTATCTGTGGTTGTAGCAGGTACTGATATTTACACCAGGGTGGATGCTTGCCCTGACAGGTCAGAGAGGACCCTCATTTTATAGTTAAGGCTGGCACCGGGCGTTTTAGCTCTGACTGGTGTGCTTGGGACCACTGTACTTCAGACAGGAGGCAGAAGCTCAGAGCCCTGGAAAGCAACTCATTTACTTATTCTACCACCAGGCCAGGACCGAAGCCTTAAAGCTGCCACGCTTGAGTGGGATAGCCAACGCACGTGGTTGCCTCTGTCTGGTGCTCAATTTGCAGGTCCTTGGTTGGACTGACTGTTTCTCCTCCTTGCTTCATTGTAAACAATAACGAACTAACGTTTCCTGTTGAAACAGGTCTCTTCCTCCATTCCCTATCACACGGGCCGCTCACTTCCTTTCAGAGTCAGCACGACCCATTGATCCTAGCTTTTCTGTCTATGTGTCTATGTGTCTGTCCTTTTTCATTTCCTCGTCACCCTAGTCAAGTTTCCAGGATGAGGTTGTGTTGGATGAGGCAGTAGAGTACAGAATGTAAGAAAGGGCTGAGCCAATGGGGGTAGAGCATGACGACATTATCCCAGTGAGAGGAGATGGAGCAGGGAATGGACAGTACAGGCCATAGGATTTGCGTGTATTTATAAATAAGGCCAGTGGGATCTATTGACAGAGTAGATTGTGTGTGTGTGTGTGTGTGTGTGTGTGTGTGTGTGTGTGTGTGTGTGTAAGACAGAGATAGAGACAGAGACAGAGAAAGAGAGACAGACAAACCAAGACCCACTACAAGGTTTCAGCCCAAGCCACCAAGGATGGAGCTGCCATTCAATTGAAACAAGGAGATGAAGGTGCTTTCAGGTTTGGGAGGAGACTGGGAGCTCAATGGGACAAATTCATGCTGCAACGACAAGCAGACCTGGAAAAGACAAGATGAGCAGAAATTTGGTTAGAGATGAAATTCAGGGTATTCTCCAGGTTTTAGAAGGCAGCAGAGTCGAAATCACCTAGAAACAAGTGTGGATAAAGGAGAGAAGACTGAGGATAACATCTAGACAACCCCTACTTTAAGAGGCTGGAGAGAAAAGGAGGTACCAGCTTCCAAGCAGGAGCGTGGCGTGGGGGGTGGGGAAAACCAGAGAAGGAGCCTTAGATAGCAAGTAAGAAAGTATCTCAGGGTGGGGGCCTGAGCCACAGTGCCGCGTTCCAGGTATTGGCTGCCTCTCCCTGCACACAAGCACACTCATGGTTGAGAGAGAGAGAGCCCAGGGCCCTGGGGTAGAGGAGATGTTTGGAAGGCTCAGGCTTGCTTGAAAGTGCCTGCTGGACTGGGTACTCCTCTAGGGAGGACACCAAATGGCTTGCTCACCTCCATACACACAACACCTAGCCCAGTGTGGAGCACACAGTTGGCACTCAATAAACACCACGGAGCCAGCCAGGCAGTGGTGACGAAGGCCTCAGGAGGCAGAGACAGGCGGATCTCTGTGAGTTCGAGGCCAGTCGGAACTACACAGAGAGATCCAGGACAGCTAGGGCTACACACAGAGAAACACTGTCTGTGTGTATATTCAAGTGAGTGAGAGCAAAGGTGAATGGGGACAGAGAGGTGACAGGAAGGGCAGGCAAGAATGATGGCAAGGCTTCTGCCTTGGGTGGCTACCTTAGTTACCAAGAGTAAGGCTTTGAATTTCCCGGGTTCGAATCTTGAAGCCACCTGCTTACGCAGGACCTAAACTTAAAGCCTATGTCCTTCCTTAAGGAATGGGAATAGGTGTGATATTTGCCCCAGGGGCTGCTGTGGGGATTAAGTGTTAATGTTGTCCCACGGCTGTCTTGGGTCGGTGCTTCACGTGTGTGGTGTGATTAGTGCGATTGTGACCGTCAGGGCGGTGGCGCCAACACTGCCTCGCGCTCACCCTGTTGGCCACAGCTAGGATGACCAGGTTGCAGTAGGCGTCGGGGCTGGGGTTCTGGGGATCCAGCGGGTTGGGGCCGGGGTGGCGTCGCTCCCAGCTGCCGCCGACGCCGCCACCCGCCTGCCGCCGCTCCCAGCTGCCGCCGGGCTTGCCCGCGCCGCCGCCGCCCGCGTGCCGCCGCTCCCAGCTGCCGCTGAACGTCTGTCGCCGCTCCCAGCTGCCCGACGCCCGAGCTCCGGCGCGCTGCCGCTCCAGGCTGCCGCCGCCGCCCGCCGCCCGGGCCTCGGCGCCCGCACCCCCGCCCCACGCCATGCGCCAGTCCAGGCTGCAGATGGTGTGGCGTCGCTCGGCGGTGCCCACCCGCCGCTTTTCGGGTGCGGCGCCAGGAGGGCCCGGATCTCGCCCCGTACCTCCGGGGCTGGCGTCCACGCCCGCCGGCACCGGATCCACGCCCAGACCTAGGGGAGGCCAGGGATGAGGGAGGGGGGTGTCACCGCACAGACTGCGGAGGCCACCCGGAGGGCCACCGCTCAGTTCTGGGGTCCCTGCTCTAAGGCCCCGCCCAGCACCAGAGCCCAGGCTCTGCTGTCGTGACTTTCGCCGCCACCCCGCCTCCCGCGCCCTGGGCCTATGACTCCGCCTCCAGACTTTGGCTCCGCCCCAGATCTCCAGGGCGGCAGTAGCTTAGTTCCCATCCTCCCCTACACACCCTGGAGCCCTTCCCTTCAGGCCTGCTTTCTGAATTGAAGGTGGTGGTCAAGTTGTCCCCTTTCTCCGTACCCTTCATTTGGACGGTGACCCTGGTCTAAGCATCCCTGCCTTCCAGTTCGACTTCTGCTATCTTCAGTCCCACTCCCAGATTGCTGACTGTAACCTCCTAGAAGTCCAGACCCCAGTCCTCCCCTAGCCCGAGGGTGCCCCCTACTGTCAGAGCCGAGGGATTATGTCTTCTACCACCTCCTTTAACGTTGAACTCTGCTAAAGTAGCCCCGCGTGGAACTCGGGACTCCCAACTTCTCTGTCCCCCCCCCAACCTCCTCAATCTGGTCAGGCTGCCCACTCCTCATCTACAACCCCAGGCTGTCTGGTCTTGCCTATGGCTTCTTCTGCCTGCCCCTAGTCTCAGAATAGTGTGCCCAGATTTCCGCTATCCCTCTCCTAGCCTCAGACCCATCCCTGGTGCTTGCTCTTCACTCAATGGTCCCAGCACTGCAGGTTGGCCTCCCCACCCTGCTTCCCTGCACCGCACCAGTCTTAAGCACTAGCAGATGCAGCGCGTCGTCCTGCAGGTAGGAGGCAGCGGCGATCTCGTGCGTGGGGATGCGCAGGATGAGCTCCTCGTTGTCCCGCCAAGTGAGCAGCAGGCAGCGTGCCGACAGGCTCAGGATGCTGTCCTGCTCCGGCGTGGTCTTCAGAGGCAGCTCCTTCAGCTGCTGCGGGGTGGGTCGGATCTCCTGAGTCCTCAGGGACTGGGGTAAGGGAAGGGAAAGGAAAGGAGACCCTGCCCTCCTTCCTCTTCCCCAGCGCCTCACCCTGGCAGTGTCCAGCAGCTGCAGGAGCTCGTCTCGGCTGGAGGGGTTCAGTGAGGAAGTCACCCAGGTGAGGTGGCCCAGGAACTGGATGGGAAATGGGAGGTCACTGTGAAGAAGCCTTAGGAGATTCTAGCCTCCTCGTTAATGCAGGACAGGCTGAAACACTCAAATTAATAATAACCAGTGTGATGGCTAATTTTGGTTGTCAACTTAACTACATACAGAACTGACTCAAACCCAAGCCGCTGGGCACTCTTGTGGAGGGTTCTCTTGACTGTATCATTTGAAGTCAGAGACCGTCTTAAATCTGGGTCACACCTTCTGGTGGCAGCCCACATAAAAGGACACGGAAGAAGGAAGCTTTCACTTTTTGCGTGCTTGCCCTCGCTCTTGCTGGCAAATTCATCTATCCTGCTGCAGGGGCATCCCTGCTATGGTAATAGATCCCAATTCTTCAGGATTTCCACAAAGACTGAAGACCAGATGAGACATTAAGCCTCATAGACTGAACGAATATCAGATTCTTGGCTTTTCTGTTAGAAGACTGTCATTGTTGAACTTGACGGACCACAGCCTGTAAATCACTCTAATCTCTCTCTCTCTCTCTCTCTCTCTCTCTCTCTCTCTCTCTCTCTCTCTCTCTCTGTCTCTCTGTCTCTCTGTCTCTCTCTGTCTCTGTCTCTCTCTGTCTCTCTGTCTCTGTCTCTCTGTCTCTCTCTCTCTCTCTCTCTCTCTTGTTCCTCTAAAGAACTTTAACTAATACACTGACAGCCAGGACCAGTTCTGAGTTTATGCATCTATACACACATGTGTATATTTTCCCATCCATTCATCTTTGCTTTAAGGGTTAAAAGGCTCAACACAGTATAGACAACTAAAAGTCTGGCCCTGGATTATAGCTAGAAAGGGTAAGGCTGGCCAGGTTGCAGTGGAGCATGTTGTAATCCAGCACTTCGGAGGTGGAAGCGGGAAGTTTAAGGGTCCAAGTTCATCCTTGGGTACATAGCAAGTTCAAGACCTCCCTGGGTGACATTGGACCCTGTGGGGTATGGATTACATGTGCCAGAGCCCACATTTCCAACAGCTAACTGACGTACACTAACACCTGGCCATCTCAGGTTGTGCAGGAAGCAAAGTAATATGGTGCCCCTCAGCCCACTGCCATGCTAAAGATCAGGTTTAGAGCTCCTTTGCATGCTAGGCCAGACCCTACTCTTTTCCGTGTTTATGTGTATACACGTTGCCGTGAGTGCAGGCATATGCCAAAGCACCTGTGTGGAAGTCAGGGGATAAGCTCTTGCCTTCCACATTGCTGGAGGCGGTGTGTGTGTGTGTGTGTGTGTGTGTGTGTGTGTGTGTGTGTGTGTTTTATACCTCACATGCCAGATGATCTGGCTCCTGAGCTTCTGTGGATTCCCTCTCTCCACCTCCCATCTCGACTGTGTGAGCTTTTTAGGACCACTGGTGCATGCTCTGTGTGTGCCCGGCTTTATAGGGGTTTGGGGATTGGCACTCTGGTCCTCAAATTTGCCAGCAAGCCCTTTAGCCACTGAACCATTCCCCTCTCCACACTTGCCCCAGGCTCTGCTATTACGTCTTGAAGTAACCCTGGGAATTTTCTTGCCCAGGGGCTCTCCCCACCCCATGCATTATTAATCCTTTTTAACAACCTCATTGCAGATTAAATGGAAAGAAACATGGAATTAATATATCATTTCTTTCTTTCTTTCTTTCTTTCTTTCTTTCTTTCTTTCTTTCTTTCTTTCTTTCTTTCTTTTTTTTTTTAATGATGCTCTCTTGCCAGGTGGTGGTGTCATAGCACTCAGGAGGCAGAGACACGCGGATCTCTGAGTCTGAGGCCAGCCTGGTCTACAGAGTGAGTTCTAGGACAGCCAGGGCTACACAGTGAAGCCCTATCTCAATCAAACAGACAATAAAAGTAATAAAAATATTTATTGTGGGAGTTGCCAACCAATGACTGCTCTAACTTGAGACCCACACCACAAGAGGGAACCTATGCCCAACACTGCCTGGATGGTCAGGAACCTGAAGCTGGATGGCTCAGAGACCTAGGATAAAACTGAATAAGACTGACCAAAAAAAAAAAAAAATCATTAAATCCTAACACTATTCTGCTTTACTCATAGATCAGTGTCTAGCTCAATCGTCCTCAGAGAAGCTTCCTCCGGCAGTTGATGGGAACAGAAGCAGAGACCCACAATCAAACTTTAGACAGAGCTCGGGGAGCCCCGTTGGAAGAGGGAGAGGAAGGATTGTAGGAGCCAGAAGGGTCAAGGACACCATGAGAACATGGCCCACAGAAACAACTAATCAGGGCTCTTAGGGGCTCACAGAAACTGAAGCAGCAATCATGGAGTCTGCATGGGTCTGCTCCAGGCTCTCTGCATACATGCTGTGATTGTTTAGACTGTTTTTTTGTGGGACTCCTAACAGTGGGAATGGGGGTGTCTCTGTCTCTTTTGTTTGCTCTTGGAACGCTTTTCCTCCTCCTGTGTAGCCTTGTCCAGCCTTGCTATGAGGGTTTGTGTCTAGTCTTACTGCATCTTGTTATGCCATGTTTGGTGGATACCCCTGAGAGGCCTGCTCTTTTCTGAAGCGAAACAGAGGAGCAGTGGATCTGAGGGAGAGGAGAGATGGTGGTGGTGGGGAACTGGGAAGGTCAGAGGGAGAGGAGGTTGTGACTAGGATGTATTACATGAAAGAAAAGAAAAAAAATGATGCTCTCGGTCAATATGTGAGTTCCCCATCCATTCTTAGTTATAGCAACATTATCATTTAAATGTTATTATTCAGTGTAAGAATTAACTTTTTTATTACTTTAATTGCAGTCTTCTGGGTGAATCTCACCACTCACATCTTTCCTTTTTATCCTGTAAAATTTCAGTGCTTGGCTTTTAAACATATTCATATTCTGGCTTTTCTCTATTTATAGGGTTGCCAGATAAAATATAAGATGTCAGTTAAACAACAATTTTGTTTTTAGGATTTTTTTGTACTTTTAGTTCCATTTAATATTTGGAGCATATTTATGCTAAAGAAATAATCACTGCTCATCTGAAATTTAAATTTGATTAGGTAGCCTGTTTGTTAAACGTGCTAATCCTACCTCACACCGATCTTTGGCTGATGAGGACTGGTTTCCCTCCCCAGTGCTCCTTCACAGCGGCTCTAAAATACAAGTCAAGCTTTTGAATATAAGAGAGCCCTCCATTGCGGCTTCTCCCAATACCTCCATCTCCAGCCCCGCCTCCTTCACCGGACATGCAGCCTGGGGTCTCCAGAATGCTAGGTGAGTGCTCTCCCACCAAGTCACAGGCCCAGCCTCTGCCTTGCCTTTAACCTGGACACTGAATAATGGAGATTGCAGACAAAAATCTCACGAGGAGGCTGAACTTTTGGGAACACAGCACGGCTTCCCACCCAGGCTCCTGTGGAGGTAGGTTCTGAGCCCCATGTTAGGACAGCAATTTGGGGGGCTCATTGGGGGTTGTCACCTGCTGAGGCTGTGCAGCCTGTGGCTGTGAGGTAGGACACAGCTTCCTTCATACGGCACAGGGTGTGTCAAGGGTTGGTGTGCCTCCGATGCCCCCCACCCCTTCTCATGCTCACCTTGACCTCTTTCTCCAGGTAGTCACACAGCAGGATGTGGGGGTCAATGAGGTAGTCAGGAGGATACAGAGGCATAGAGTGCAGGGGCCGGCGACTGACGTGGTTCCTGAAGGCGGCCTGGCGAGCAGCCTTCGGGAACACCAGCCTTCGGATGGGAGACACAAAGCCCTGGGGGAGACAGGAGAGGCCCAGTAACAACAGCACCGGCTTTACTGAGCGCTCAGGAGCTCAGTTCTACTTCCACAACCTAAATTAACCCCCAAACCGCAGGAGGAGCAGCCTTGTGGCTCCCCTTTCCCAGCTGGAGCAGTGACGCCCCAGAGCTGGAACCCGGGCTGGTGACAGTCCAGGTGGGGACATCCCAGTTCCCAAACCTCCCGGGGAGGGTGATGTTCCTGCCAGTCAGATTCAAAGAGTGGCCAAGGCTGGGGTTAAGTGGAGGATGCCTAGGCATTTGTTAAGTTATTCCCTGTGAATGGATCAAGGCCACAGGTGCAGATTCCAGGGCACAGCCCAAACCAGCAGCACCTAAAGCTCAGAGAATGTGTAAGCTTTGCTCTTTGTAAGAGCTGCCGTTCTAGATGAGCATTCCTGGGCCAGCAGCAGTAAAACCTGGGAATCTGAGAAATGCTGCTTCCTGGGTTCCATCCTAGACCTACTGAATCTGAAGCCCTGGGGGCTCCCTTCCTGGTGGCATTCTAGAACTGCCGTGGCAGTTCCTAAAGCTCTGGGTGCTGGGACTACATATGCCCCAGCAAAGCAAACCACAAATTCTGGTAGCACGTGTTGTATGCTGCTTAGCTCTGCCACAAGACAAGTACAAACAGAAGAAACTGCCGCCTAAGAGCGTGCACTCAAGTCTACATGTTCATTCAACAAATATTTATTCATGCCTGTCTGCCTGCAATCCGTGCTGGGTGCCGGGTGCTGGGATTCGGGAAACACTAGACCCCAGTCTTGCCTCCAGGGTCATGACAAGTGATCTAAACTAGTACATATCAGATTTGACTGTGCTTGAGAATTCTGACTCAGTAGGTCTGGAGTGGGACCTGAGACTGCATTTCTAACAAGCCATAGGGGGTATTGATGGTGTGTGCATGTCTGCGTGTGCATACGTGTTTGTGTTCGTGCATGTGTGTGTGTGTGTGTGTGTGTGTGTGTGTGTGTGTGTGTGTGTGTGTACATGTCACATTCACAACTGTGGAGATCATAGGACAACCTCAGGTGTTGCAGGGAGCTGTCTGCCAAGCAGGCCAGGATGGTTGGCCAGTGAGCTGCAGTGAGCTGCTGTCTCTCTCCCAACACTGGGATTATTATTGAAACTATTAGTTTACTCATCCAACCTCCAGCTCTTGCAGTTCGTCTCACAGTTAACATGCCACTACGTTGGCTTTTTAAAATGTGGGTTCAGGTCCTCAAGGTGGTGCAGCAAGCACTTTACCAACTGAACATCTCCCAGCTCTCATGTTGCATCTCAAGGATCTAGGCTAGTGATTCTCCAGTGTGGTTTCACAACCCGGAAGCTGATTACAGGTACGGTCTTTGACCTGTGCATCAGAGCCTGGAGATGAGGGAGGCCCCATGGTCTCTGAGTGGTTCTGTCATACGACCACTCAAGTCTCTGAGGGACCATCATGGAGTCTGCAGCAGATTACTCCTAGAAGTCTGGGAGAAGCTCTCCAAGCAGAGGACACAGATGAACAAGACCTCAAGAGACTTCAAAAGCAGAGGGAGAGGAATCTGAGGGCACTGAGCGCAGTCCATCTATCATGGCTGGATTATAAGAGACAAGTCCTGAGAGCCTTCAGTGCTAGCTAGAGCTAGGATGTTTTCCTGTACCCGTGAGTAGTGTGTGTGTGTGTGTGTGTGTGTGTGTGTGTGTGTGTGTGTGTGCTAGAGCTAGGATGTTTTCCTATACCTGAGTAGGGGGTGTGTGTGTGTGTGTGTGTGTCTGTCTGTCTGTCTGTCTGTCTGTCTTTGCCCCCAGTGATCCAGCCTCAGCCCACCCTTTACCCCCACTTTACTATACAGTATTCCTTGCTCCCATCTCTCAGCTGCTCAGCTTTTCTAATTCCTGCCATGGAAGGAACATGCTGTTTCTTAGCCCCTACTTGTTTTCCTTGAACCCATCAGGTCATATGCCCAACTCAGCAATCTAAGACTGGATACCCTAATGCTCCATCTTCCAGCACTGAGCACAGCGGCTTTGTGCAACATTTACATCAATTCCGTTTGTTGTTTTTAAAAAAGTTAATCATTGTTTACCTCATTAGACTGTGAGCTCCCAAGAAGGAGTTGGGGACCTTATTTGACATTGCTCATCACTGTCATCTACAATCAGAATTTTCCTGTCCTGACTGCCTGTTCCCCAATACCCAGCAGCTGCTTCCCAAATTACCACACAGAGGCTTATATTAATTATAAATGATTGGCCAATAGTTCAGGCTTGTTACTAACTAGCTCTTTCAACTTAAATGAACCCATTTCTATTAATCTATATATTGCCTGTGACTTTACCTGTCCTCTAGCATGTCTTGCTTCCTGAGTGGCTGGCTGACTGGCATCTCCCTGATTCCACCCTCCTTCTTCTCATCATTCTCATTTTGGCTTTCCCACCTAACTTCCTGCCCAGCTACCGGCCTGTCAGTTTTTTAGTAACCAATGAGAGTAAAACATATTCATAGTGTAGCAAAGGATTGTTCCACAGCAGTCCTCCCTAGCACAAGGCACAGTTCATAGCACATAACAGGTGCTCAGTAAGTGTCTATCAAAGGAACAGGCCTTACTGGGTGAGTTCTAGCACTCAGGAGGCTGAAGCAGAAGAGTTACTGTGAGTTTGAGGCCAGCCTGGGCTACATAGTGAGTTCAGGATCAGCCTGGGTTACCCTGTCTCATAAATCAATACATAGACCCAAGAAAGGACATGTGCATATGTTGGTCCCAGATTCATATCGGGCACACTGTGTCAGTATTGGAGTCTCACACAAATACTTCTGAACTGTACCCTTGGCCCTCTTCACACTTAAAATTCTTGTATCATTTTGCAGTTTTGGGTATCAAACCTGGGGCCTTATGCGTGCTAGGCAAGCATTTGGCCATGGAGGGACACTCCCAGCCCACTTTCACAATTTTGAGACAGGTTCTCACTAACTTACCCAGACTGACCTTAAATTTGTAAGCCTTCTGCTTCAGTCTCCAGATATGTGGGATTACAGGCCTGTGCCACCATACCGCCTCATGTGAGTGCCTTAGAAAACATTCTGAACCAGGTTTCTCGGGTGAAGAGGATTCTAGGTGGATGGGGATGGAGTGGGAAGTGGAATTGTAACAAATAGGAAAACCACTCAAATTCAGAAAAAGGAAGATGGGGAGGAGACTTGGGATGGTTTGGGCTGAGGAGTGAGTTCTTGCACAAAGGTGGGGAGGCCAGGTGTAGCTTGGGAGACAGCCAGGGAGCAGGTGGGAGGCCCCAGCCTGGCTGGGCCATCTGCCAGCCTATAATCACCTTGGCTGAGCCTTTCTATGTGGGTGAGCAGGGAATGCGTCTGCTGGGTGTCTGTCTGTCCCTCTCTCTGAGAAGCTGTAGGAAGCTACCACCGGAATGTTCATGAAGCAGGTTTCCCAGGAAGACCCCATCTGTCTCTCAGGATAATGTGGCAGAGGCCACTAAGAGTGGAGCTTAGAGCAGCGTCCAGATGTCTGGCTGCCCGGAACAGAAAGGCAGATCCTTCCAAAGGAGAAGGAAGGCCGCACTTGCGACATTTGCTACCTCTGTGCCGGCTCACCTCCCTACCCCAGCTTCAGGGACAGTTCTCAACCCTGTCCTCCGCACACTCCCACCTACCTTCTTCCCTTTCTTGGCTTCATATTCCATGGTGAACCGGCTCCTCTGCTCCTGCCACCCTCCTGGCCACCCCCGCCAGACCCCCCCTTCCATTTCCTTTGTTCTTTTTCCTGCCTGGTCGGAAACTCCACCAGCACCAGAGTTCCTGCCCCTCCCATCTGACGGTGGGGGTTGGGGGTAGATGGAGAACACTGCCTTGGGACCCTATCACTGAAGGGTGGGGGCCAAAGATGGCGTCCAAGGGGCTTGGCAGTTGGAGCAGACTGAGGGAAATCCCATTTGGATCATCCCCTGTGTCTGCCACCGACTTTGTTGGGTGACTTTGGAACCTGCTGCCTGCTTCTCTGTATACACCAGGAGAAAACCGGGCCTCTCCCTGAGAAATGAATGACAGAGTGGTTGGAAAGTGCTTCAGACTGTGTCCAAGCAATTCAAGATTAAATTAATAATAGTAATGATCATTACTTCTCATATGGGAGCCTCTGGGACTTACTTAGCCACTGTGCCTCAGTTTCCACATTCATCTTGACCCCATGGTAGCTTGACTAGGCTTAAACACACTTAGAAGAGCCCCTGTAGCATATTAAGTGCTCAATAAACGTTAACTAGTAGAGCTGAAGGTGTTGCTCAGTGGTTTAGAGCACTTGCCTAGTAGCCTGCAGGCCCTGGGTCCTGTCCTTAGCACTGTGAAAGAGTAAATGAAAAACCAAATTCTATTTCCGTATCTATGGCTCCTGGGCTGCTTAACTGCCTTTTTGGCATATTTCATCTCTCTTACTCTTCACTATATCTGGGAACCAAGAATTTTGTTACCTAAATTAAAAAAAAAATCCGGTCTTATGTGTAGCTCCCGGCTTAAGGTCACACAGGCGGTGTGCTCAGCAAACATTCTATATTGTGTGTGTGTGTGTGTGTGTGTGTGTGTGTGTGTGTGTGTGTGTCATACAGTGAGTATGAGACCCTGGGGCTTCTGACTTGGCGGGACTTGAAGTCTAGTGTCCAGTACTGCTGGGGCGCTCACCTCCTGGGTGCCTTACTGGGCACATGTGGGGACATTCTGAGGGGCCTGTGCACACCTGCCACAGAGCCTGCGTCCAGGAGGCTGGGGCTCCGGAACTGCTTTGCTGGTGTCCCTGGCTGTAGTGCATATTTCAAGCTCTGGGCCTCACCACAGGAAAGATGATCCCAAAGCCCTGCCTTGCTGGTCAGGCTGTGCCAAGGAAGACGTGAGGCCACAGATAGTCAGGAGCGGGTGCCAGCGCTTGGAACTCTGCATGGCGTTTCTGAAAAGGTGGGTATACCAGGTCAGGGCTCTCATTGCTTCTGGGTGTAGGAGCTACAGGAGACCCCCAGTCCCGGCCATTCCTGTTTCTCTCAGAAAGGAAATGGTCCAGGCAGTTTGGTGCCAGACTCGCAGCCTCTCCCTCCTAAGCCCCTACATCCTGCCAGTCATGTCTGAACACCAAGACATGAGACCTTCACTCAGCCTGTTGGGCCAATGAAAAGAGGCCAGGCTATGCAAGCCCATCCCCCACTCTGCTCTAAGCATCAGAATTGCTACTTGACCCCTGAGCCGGTCTGGAATTCCCACCCTTGCTGTGATAGTAGGCTAAGACAGGTTGTCCCGGTGTTTCGGTGCTTTGGTACTGGCTTTTGCAAGCCTTTCCCTTTCTCTGGGCTTCAGCCTCCTCAACTATAGAATTGGACCTTATATTATTTCAAGAATCACTAATAGGACCAAATGTCATTGCTTGGAATTTCAGCTAGGACAAGGAGTGTTTTAGAGATGACTAGAAAGACAAAATGACCTCTGTGTTGCCTGCTGCCCCCACCCCACAGCCATGAATAGATTAAGTGCTTAGTGTCAGTAAATCAGTCGGAGACAGATGACCTAGGTTCAGTCACGAATGACCTTGAGCAATTTTACATCACGTCTCAGAACCTCAGAGTCCTCTTGTGTTAAAAGCAGGATAATAACGGTGCTCTCCTCAGAAAGCTGTTCCAGGGACAAAATGGAACAGAAACATAATGGCAATGCACATTACTAAAATCAGCCAGTGAATCAAAAATGGGTAAGTGGAGCCAGCGAAGTCCCTGCTGTCAGCATCATCAGCAAGGCAGACAGGCTTCAGCCCCAGTTAAATCAGCCGCCTGGATCGCCGTGGAGAGGGTTATAAAAAATCACCTCCGCGCCCAGAGGAGGAAAAGGTTAACCTCGATGGGAGTCATAGGCAGAGAGGGGAAATGTGACAGCTGCCCCTGACCTAGAAGAACTCTGCTCTATGGCAAGCAGCTGGTGTGACAAAGTATTCCTGCTCAGCCTTGAAGGATGAATGCAGGCTAGCTTACGCTAGGCGGAGGGAGCAGCTTGAGCAAACACGTGGTTCTGGGTTGTGTCGCTTCTGGCTGCCCGAAACAGCCGATTCCGACCACAGGTGGCTCAGCAGAAGTCTGATAGTGAGTGTTTGCAGGGTTGGTTAGCTGAGCAGCTCCACAACGGCTTCGGCGTCTTTATATTTTTCTACTTTGTTTCCTGAGATAAGTTGTATGTGCCACTAGATTTACGTATTGAAGTCTCAAACCCTGGGACTGCAAGATGTGATGGGATTTGGATGTGTAACTTCAATTTATTTTTAAAATAGAGATTCATTTAGCCAGGCCTCAAACTTACTACGCGAACAAAGATGACCTTGCAGTTCTGATCCTCCTGCTTCTTTCTCCCTAGCGCAGAGATTACACTTGGTGCTGGGGAGGGAACCCAGGGCCTTGCACATGCTAGGCAAGCACACTACCAACTGAGCTCCAGCCTCAGCCCCACCCCGACCCCCCAAGACAGGGTTCCTCTGTGTAGTTCTGGGCTGTCTGTGGTAGTTTGAATGTAACTGCCCCCCATAGGCTTGTAGGGAGTGGCATTATTAGGAAGTGTGGCCTTGTTGAAGTAGGTGTGACCTTGTTGGAGAAAGTGTGTCACTGTGGGGTTAAGCTTTGAGGTCTCATATGCTCAAGCTACACTCAGTAAGACAGATCACTTCCTGTTGCCTGTGGGTCAAGATGTAGGATTCTCAGCTCCTTCTCCAACACCATGTCTGCCTGCACACCACCATGTCACACCATGATGATAATGGACTAAACCTCTGAAAATGTAAGGCACCGTAATTAAATGTTTTTCTATTTAATTACTGTGGTCATGGTGTCTCCTCACAGCAATAGAAGCCCTAAGACACTCTTCTAGAATTTGCTCTGTAGACAAGGCTGGCCTGGATTAAGGGTGTGTGCTACCATGTCCAGGCTAGATTATCTTTTTAATTAGAATAAACAATTAAATTGAAATCCCACTGTTACAAGGGACTTGACACATATAGAAAGACACTGGGGACATTTGTACAGAGACAAGTCCACCTGAGGATACAGTGAAAGGCGGATCTGCAGGCCCAGGAAAGGGGCCTCGGGAGAAACCAGCCCAAAATACCTTCATCTTGGACTGCCTCCAGACCTGTGAGGAAATGGTTTCCTGCCATGTTCTTCTCTCTGAGGATCATGTCACAAGAGCTTTATCAAGCAACGTATCCAGCAAGATGGCTGCAGAGTAACAGGTGTGAAGCCCATCAGTCGGATGATGCCAGGCTTCTCCTTCTTTTTTTTTTTTTTTTTTTTTTTTTGGTTTTTCGAGACAGGGTTTCTCTGTGTAGCTTTGCGCCTGTCCTGGAACTCACTTGGTAGCCCAGGCTGGCCTCGAACTCACAGAGATCCGCCTGGCTCTGCCTCCCGAGTGCTGGGATTAAAGGCGTGCGCCACCACCGCCCGGCGGCTTCTCCTTCTTGTATCTTCTATTCTGGAAGAAAACCTTGCGGTGACTTTTCAAAAGACTTCCTTTAGGGGCTGGAGAGGTAGGTAGTTCAGCCACTGAGAGCACCTGATGGGCCCATCTACATTTCCCAGCACCCACACGGGTGGCTCACAACCACCTGTAACTCCAGTGCCAAGAGATCTGATGGTGCCCTCTTCAGGCCTCTTGGCACAGGCATACACATGGTGTACATTCAGGGAAATACTCACACTCATAAAAACAAACAAACAACAACAACAAAACAAAGCTAAAAGCCTTCCCTTAGGAGCCAGTGGTCCAGATACACCAGCCAGGACCTAACAGTGGCCTCAACATGATAATTTACCTCTTATCGGAACAGCCGGGACCAAGTCTAGACAGGTACACCAGTGCTGTGCCTTGGGACCAGCATGTTGTGCCTGGCTGCCATTGCTCCATCGATCCACTCTCCATTACAATCCAGTTCAGCCAGTACCTTGAGCTGAGAGCAGAGTGCCGTCCCCTCCTTTAAAGAGACGCCCTAAAGCAGTTCTAAGTTCTACTGCTCACATTGTAGGGGCCAGAACTTGGTTCTATTGGAAATCACATCTGATGGTCCATTCTGAAAGGTGCCTCCAGTTAGCTTAGGTCCAACCGCAAATGAACAGAAAGCATGGGACTCATAACTCCTGCCTGCTGGTCTAGATAACTCTCTGAAGCGCGGACCCTCGAACCAGAGGATTAGAGTAGAAAGTAACTCACAGCGAGCGTGTCTGCACTGTCCTATCACTCATAGGATGAGCATTAAAATAAGCAGGAGGTGACTCGTAGAGGTGAACCCACACATGGTTTTTATGGGAAAAAGGACAAATTTAACAAAGGGAGACATAAGACCTAGAGAGTGCGTAGGATCATACCCTCCTGGTGATCCCAAAGAGAGAAGAAGGGCCATGCTTTAGGATGTGTAAAGATTGCCTCTGCCTCAGTCAGTGAGCCTCCGACTCCAGGCTGACATCTGACTTTGCAAGGTCGGAAAACAAACTGCTTCCCTTCAACTTCTCCGAGACTCCAGTACTCTTTTTTTTTTTTTTTTTGTTTTTTTGTTTTTTTTTTTGTTTTCGAGACAGGGTTTCTCTGTGTAGCTTTGCGCCTTTCCTGGGACTCACTTGGTAGCCCAGGCTGGCCTCGAACTCACAGAGATCCGCCTGGCTCTGCCTCCCGAGTGCTGGGATTAAAGGCGTGCGCCACCACCGCCCGGCGACTCCAGTACTCTTATTATGAAGCAAGGACTAGAATTTCTCACAGTTCTATGGCCACACAAAGCTGCACAGGGGGTTGGGAAATGGAGTCTTTCATTCAGAGTGCCCATGTAAGAGAAGAAATTCCTTTATGTAAAAGGAAACATGGCTACGGGAGAGTCCTGGAGCCTCTGGTTACCAGAACCAGGTCATGTGCGCCTGTACATCACCAACCCCCAGCCAAGGGAATTAATGCTCTGAGGTCAGTGATTTACACACTGGGGCCAGCATCAGTGTCCTCTGGAGGGCTTGTCAAGAACAGATTTCTGCAGGAATGGGAGGTGACTGTCAGCTAAGAGGACTTACTGCTCCTGCAGAGGACCCAGGTTAGGTTCCCAGCACCCTCCTGAGGTGGTTCACAACTGCCTGTGACTCCAGTTCCAGGAGATCTGTGCTCTCTGACCTCTGTGGATACCCGGACCCCACAGCACCCATGTAGAGGTCAGAGGACAATTTTCAGAAGTCTGTTCTCCCCTCCTACCCCGTGGGGCCTCAGGATCAAACTCAGGCCATTGGACTTGGCAGCAAGTGCCTCTCATGGCCCTGTGGATAGCTAATCTTCACCTAGGAAAATCAGTCAAGCACACTTCCGGATTTGTCTGTGAACTCCATTCCAGAGACAACTGGCACGTGGCATGGCAGCTGAGCGGGAAGGCTGCCCTGAATACAGATGGCACTGTCCGATGGCTGGGGCCTCAGGCAGAGCAGAAGCCAGAGAGGAGGAAACTGGTTCTTTGTCTCTCTCTTCCTCTTGTCTGCCATGTGACAAGCCACTGTACTCTACCACAGACCTCCTGCCATGAGGCTCTGCATCAGCACACACAGGCTCCAAGACAAATGGAGCTAAGAGGCCATGGAAATGGTGAGCCATAATAAATCCTTCCTCCTTTTAGGTTGTATTTTTAGAGTTTTGCTTGTTTATTTGTCGCAGTGCTGGGTATCACTAACACGTGCCTCAAATGTTTAGGGTCCAGCTTCCAATAAGTCAGCATCAGCCTAGAAGGTTGATCTTTATTTTTGTGGCCAGGGAGCCACGAGAGGTTCTGCATCAAGTAAAGGCCACCATCAGACTTGTAGGAAGATGTAAAACAGTGGTCCTCAGAGAGAGGGTCTTCAGACCCCTCCTCACACCAGACTCTCCCAGACACCTTTTTATTCTGGAGACAGGATCTAACATAGCCCATGCTGCCTTGAACTTCTGATTCTCCTGTTCCCACCTCCCATGTGCTGGGGGTTCCATGGTGTGCCACTGTGCCTGGCTGAGACCTTTGGAAACGCAGAAGCCTGTATTTGAAATGAGGCCCCTCTATCGCTTCTCAGCCTTTTGCCTCAGGTCAAGTGGTGTGAGCCCTGCTGAAGCTGGTTCTCAGACTCTTTGAGGTTTGGGAAGTGCTACATTAGAGTCAAACCCAGGGCTGGTGCAAATCAGTGGCAGTGTGTCCCTAAGCACATGCTTTGTGCCCAATTCCCAGCATGGGGGGGAGTAGAAACCCTTTTGGAAGGCATCTCTTACAACCAAGACCCCCAAATAGGTAAGCTCTTGAGGGTGGGTCCTGTTTACTGTTCTTGTTCACTGTACCTAGGATTTTGCCCTGGCACATGCATCATAAACACTTAATGCATATTTCAGTTGGGCTGGGAACTTCGGGCTGAGCTTTGCTCTTGTAAGAACTCATTGAGATGACCTTGGGAAAGTACATTCCCATCTCTCATCTTTTTTCCCTTTTTCTGTAAAATGGGCTTAGAGATAATCCCCCAGAGAAGTTCAGTCTGAGATTCTGGGTGATTGATTGATGTTCTGTCCAATCAATGGGTAGGTCTGGATAATGTCCAGCTCTTTCCCACTCAAGTGCCTTTAAAAGATCCAGTGGGATTGTGGTGGGAGGCAGTTTTCTTCTTCTTCATCCACTACCCCGGCCCAGAATAGCCAAACAGGACACAAGCAGAATGTACTGAAATGACTTTTAATATCTCATGTTGCAGCAAAATTAAAAATATACAAAAAGTTTGTGGTGTACAAAAGTCTCAGTACAGAAGCCCCAGCTTGGGCCCCCTCCCCTGCCCAGGGAAAGCTTGAAAGGGCTAGTTGGGCTGGGGGGCTGGGAATGGCACAGGTGTAGTAAATACCAGGAAGTGGGCCTGGGAATACGCTAAGAAGCGGGCAGAAGTTGGGGCTGACCACAGAGGGGAGTGAGAACATGGGGGAAGTCACCTGGAGTTGTGCTGACAGGGAAATTGGGCCCTTAGGCATGGCTAGTGGTTCCTGTGGACATGTTGGGATATCAGAGGTGAAGGTATTCTGGTGGGATCCCTCTCCCAAGGGACCTTGGCTCTAGTCCCAGCTTACCACCAGCTTGCTGTGTGAGCTTGGGCAAGTTGCCTCCCATCTCTGGGCCTGCCCCATCTGTAAACTACAAAGTAACTGGAAAATTAAACCACTGATGCCCAACGTGGAGGTCCCAGGCCCCACCCAAGGGTCTGCAGAGGCAGGCCCTGATATCCATGAGTATTTCTGAGGATTCTGCATTATGCCATCCAATATAGAATGCAAAAGTCCTTCACACTTGAGTCCTGGAAGCTGACACAAGTCCTCACTAGGATGTATCTGCTATCTGCTCAGCTTTAGTCTAAGGTCGCGAAACCAATGCTTTATTAAGTTGGCTCTTTTTGGGAGGAAAACCAAAACTACTTCTCAAGCCATAACATCCTCGGGGAATCCTGAGGGCTCTGGGGACCCCTCTTATGGTTCGGAAACCAGACAGAAGGAGGGCAGGGAGAGAGAGTCCTATTAGGTCTGACTGGATTCTGATACTTGGTGAGGGAGGGAGTAATACCCCCTCCCTCCTGTGGCTCCCCTCGCTCTCTCTTTGTCCCGAGACCCCATCCACTATGAGATTATTGCAGATATCCTGAGCTCCCACCATCCAGCCTGGCCGGGGGACTCATAAAGAGTTGTGCATAGAATAAAGGCCAGAGATGCTGAGGAGGGAGGAGGTGGCCTCGGAATGAGGTTACAGTGGTAGGGGCTGAGCACGGGAACACTGTGCCCTGGGGATTCTGCCTGCAGGAGTCAGACCTGGTTGGAGTGGACCCTCCTTGCCCTGTCCCCGGCAGTGTCCTGATTCAGTTCTTCTTGCATCTACTTGCAGCAACCAAGAACTCAGTGTCCCAACCCAGAATGGCACACATGTTTCCCTAAGCCCAGGGCCTCAGAAGTGTCCTTGACTAGAAGGGGGACTCAGACCCCTACAGTGCTCCCTCTGGGGATTGGTACTCAGCCAGTCCCTTCCCTCACAACACCACAAAGCACTTGCCTATAGATTTCAGCTCCGCTCCTTCAGCCTCACCCAGGCTCAGTCTATGAAGGAAGCAGATGCCAAAGAGCTGTGCAGCAGCATGGGATGGGGTCAGGGTTCCTGGTGCTCAGTTAGCGACCTGTGCCTAAACTCTCCCTCTACCTAGAGAGTCCCTCTGAATCAGGAGCCCCCAAACTAGAAAAGACTTCGGGGCCTAAGCAACCTCCTGAAGCACATAAGGGACCCCTTATCAGATGTTGGGAACGACCAGGGACCTGGAGTCTTCCAGACAACCAGGGTGAGATTTAGGGTTAGACCAAGCCAAGTTCCAGAGGCTCCCAACAACCCTGGAGGGGTTGATGCATTAGAAGCTTCAGACTGGTGCCCAGTAGGTTGTTTTCCAAAGCCTAAACCTCATTGTTCATTGGTTCAGAACACCCTCCTTCTGCCCATCCCCACAGTTCTGCTTTCTTGAACCTCCACTCACCCCACTTTCCTGGGGGTATCTGAGTTTATACCCATGCACCCTGCCTCAGAGAACCTTCCTCCCACTGTCAGGCTTCGTAGACTCCAGCCCCAGGCAGGCTGTGGTGCAAGGGCTTGTAGAACCTCAGTCTCTAGGGAGTGTTTGGGGATGATGGTCCCAAGCCCGCCATGTTCTCATCCGGAAACCTGCACATCCTCAGCCTTGTCCTCCCGGGCCTCTGCTTCTCCAACTCTCGGGGTGACACACTTCAGGTACAAGAGGGGTCCAGCTGAGAGTAAGGCAGATTTGGGGGAGATGAGAGGAAGGGACCAAGCCCATATTTTTAGACAGTCCCCGCAGGGGAGGGTGGAGGCCTGTGCTGTTGGCTGGGGTGACCATTACAAGGCACGTGGTACATTGGTGAGCGGAGGTACAGTTCATGGTGCCTGGGGAGGTTTGAGGAGCACAGGCAGTGGCTGGAGTTGATTTGAGGGTGGAAGCTCACGGAACAGGAGGCAGGGTTCTACATTAGGAAGGGAAGGCCTGGCTTTTCTGTCCCCAAGATGTCCTGTTACCTGCTGCTCCTGAAGAAGTTAGAACAGAGCTAACTTTTACTGGTGCCCAGGAAGACCCTGTGGTTCCATTAACTTGCTGTGTGACTTTGGGCAAACGTGTGGCCCTCTCTGCTTCTTCTATATAATGGATATGAAAGACAGGTGACTTTGGGGACCCTTCCTTCAAGGCTATGGTACCAAAGTCCTTTCTCCCTGGAGGAACCTTACAGGGATCCTGGGAAGAACTAAGAATCCAGACTCGGTTAATGGTCTGTGGACAGGAGTGGAGGACCCCAGGGGTCCAGTTGTGGCAGGGGAAAAAGACCGGCTGAGGTAGATTGTGTCACAGAAAGAAACCAAACAATAAAATAAAATAAAATAAACCAGCTCCAAGAAGATGGGGCCTTTTCCCATTCTGATTCTTCTGTCCTAGTGAAGCAAAAACACAGGCCAGTAATGAGAGAGGCCTCAGGCCAGGAAGGATGGGGTCCTGAGCTAGGGGGAGGGGGACTAATATTTGGGGGAGATGGGCTCTGTCCAGAGAAGGGTGAGGGCCTTCTGACCATGACCTTTCCTGGTGCTCAAATCTCCTTGCAGGCAGGGGTCTGAGGGAAAGCTCTGTGAGATCAGGATGAAAAATGTGGTCGTGGCTTCCCTGCAGCCTCAGACCATGCCTGCCTCTGCTTATCCTGCTTCCCTGCCTGCTGTGGCTTCCCTGCAGCCTCAGACCATGCCTGCCTCTGCTTATCCTGCTTCCCTGCCTGCCCTGACCTCCGGCAGCAACCAACTAAGGGTTCTAAAACCTTTCCTTCTAGGCTGCTGGAGAATGGGGCATCCACAGGGCCATTCTAGGACCTTGGCGTGGTGGTGGTGGTGGTTAAAATAACTTGCCAAGGGTAGCCCAGATGTCACCATTCTGATGTGTGGGATGGAGGTACAGCTCTTGGAAGGGTGCCACACACAGGGGAAACAATGGAGTGACAATTCCCGGCACTATGACTCCTGCAGAATAAGGCTGCTTGGGCTTGGGGCCCGTTCTCAATGCCCCATCTTACAGAGATGGTAACAGGTGGATAGCTGGCCGTGGAACTAATCCCCAAAGCTAGCTCAGGGTAGAGGGAAAAGAGAATGATCAGGCCTGGAGCAGGATGGAGCGATCTGTCTCTCTGGAGGCCTCTTGGGGGTCAGTGAAGCAGAGGGAGGGAAAGGCATTCTGTACCAGCAGAATGAATACAGCTACCCGTGGTGCCAGGCAGGGTGGCTCGTATCCTGGGTATGATGTGTGCTCGTGTGTGCATACACACAGTGTGTCCTCTCAGCCTCACCCTGAGTGTAGCTCCCTCCCAGCCTCCTCAGCAAATCAATCATTGCCACATCACCACTGATGGGACAGTCAGGAGTCTAAGACCTTGCAAGAGCAGCAGTTACTCTAGGCCTCAGTTTTCTATCTGTAACTCCAAGGGAGGCTGAGCCAGGGAGGGCTAAACAATCTTCTTATTTGCATAGTCTAGGATTCTTATGGCCCCCACACTTCCAGCCCAATCTGCTCTTGTCCCCCAAGTCCCTGGCTTGTCCCCTTCCAGTGAGTCACCTCAGTTGGCATAAGGAGTGACAAGAGGCTCTAGACCCTGCCTAAAGCTCCACCTTCTGCTTCACAGAGCTGCCCAGCCCCCCGGATCCATAATCCTGCCCATAATGTGCCCCGGTCAAGATGGGCTGTCCCAGGCCAGGTGCACATCCCAGGACGATGGTCCCTGATGCAACCCAGGATGTCTGGACCATAGGAATGGGTCACAGGCCTGGAGCCTCAGATTTGAGACAAAACAAGTCTCAACTTTCCCAGATGCTGTCCCAGAGAACCTCAGCTGCAAGGTGGCAGGACGCCAAGGTTTATGTCACGTCCCCAGAGCTATTTTTTTTTCCAGCTGAGAACCACTTGGCAGCAGAAACATCTCGGGGGTTCTGAGGACATTTCCTTTTAGAGAAGATAGGGCTGGGGACATGGAAGGGGATCTAGAACTCGCATAAACTCTGGCAGCCTAGAACTAGAGCACCCATGTGGTCCACGCTTCCATACCCCCTCCCCCACCTTCCATGGCAGAAACTAGAATCGTCCACATCAGAGCAGCAGGGCTCTAGAGTCCTTGATCCTTATAAAAGATCAGCAGCTCCCTAGGACATGTTGTCGAGAGGTATTCTAGACTAAGATATCTCCCCAACAGGTCCTCTCTCAGTATGCTGGAGCCAGACAGAGTACCATCCCAGACATCTTATCTGCTGTGCTTAAGACCTTTCTCTACAGGGAACATCTCAGATGCACCTCTAGAACAAACAGTCCCTTGTGACCTCTCATCTGAGGGGTCTAGAACTCATCCGGAACAGAGCTCCCAACCAAATGCACCTCCCAAGCCAAGGCACCCCACCCCACACTTGTATCCCTTCATACTGCTGTCAGCCCTCACTCTTGAGGGTTCTTTATCCTGCTAATGTCTGCACTGTCAGATCCCCAGGTTCCCTCCCAACTGCCTGATCTAATTCTCCACCTGTCCAGTTCCCCTTCTTACAGGAACTGTGGCGATTCTGTCCAGAGATTTCCCCCCAATTTATCCCACATCCCCCACAGCCTTTTCCATCCTTCTCCCAGGGATCCCCACCTGCCACAAGGCAGCCCTTCCCCACACTCCCTGAGGGATGCCTTGGACCTCATACAGTGCCTTTTCTCTGGTAGGCCCGCCAGGGGTGATGTGGGATGATTCTAGGCAGGGGAAAAGGTGAAGACCCTTGTGCCAAGCATAATATGGCATCCCCATGAGAGTGGGGCAGTTTATGAGGGAGTAGCACCAGTTGACACCCTGTGCCCTGGTCCAGGGGAACTTAGGGAATGAGCCGCAGGGCTAAAAATGAGGCCTCGGGCCTCCACAGGGCTGCCCTCTCCCCTAAGGGAACCCCATGGTGGGGCCATTCTTGGATCCAAAGATCTACTCCCACTTAGCCCGGTGGCCCTGACATCCAGACTCAACACTGTGGTCAATGTGGGATCAGCCAAGCCTGTCCCTTTTGGGAGGCAGACCATGCCTACACTGTGGTCTCATACTCCAGCAGCTCCTGGGAGGTGCCCATGCTCCGGTACTGCAACCTGGGCGTGGCAGGTGAAGAATACTCCAAAGCCAGAATGGTCTTCCGGAGCCGGCGGTCAATAAAATGAGCATCCCATGCTGGGTACTTTTTCCGAGGCAAGTCAATCCGAATGACAGGCCTCTCTGTCCGCAAGGGGCGAGCCACTGGCGTGGGAGGCAAACCGGGTCGTACCTGGAAGACAGGTGGCGTAGGAGTCCCAGCTCGCTCACCTCCCACTGAGGCCCCGTCCCGCTCAGTGCCTGTAGTCCTTGGCAGAGATCTTGGTGGACTTGTGATGGCGTCAGCCGGAGGGGCACAGGGCCCTGGGGCTTCAGGGAAGATGCAGCCAGGTGCCTGGGGCCTCAGCATGGGCCCATTGGGGTGCAGGAGACAGTAATAGACACACATAAAGAATATGCCCAGGGCAAAGCTGGAGGCGACCACGCAGACCAGGATGAGTGAGTAGAAGTCAGTAGAGAAGTTCTGGCTGGAGTACCAGAAGCCAGTGAGTGCTGCGTTCTCCAGCAGCACGATGCAATAGTAGAGGGTCACTCGGCGGCGGCTGCGGCCCTCCTTGACGTTGAACCAGCAGAAGATGTAGATGATCCCCACCACCATATTGTAGATGATCTCTTCCCACTTGGACATGCAGAAGTCTGTCTCACCCTGGATAACCCAGAAGGTCATGATGCACCAGTGGGCTACGATGAAAATGCCGAAGTAGAGCTTGTAGACGCTGGCAAAGAGGGCGAAAGCCAGGGTTCGGGCTGCAATGGTGAACAGGTGCCACAGTACTTGGGCTACAGCACCCTTGTAGGACAGGGGCCGCTTGTCATCTCTTGAGTCTCTCAGCACCTTCTGGTAGGATGCCAGTGTCCAGGCCAAGGACACAAGGGAGGCAGAGATGGAGAGGGCTGTGGAGACAGGGTAGGGATGGGGTGGGCTGGGTTAGGGGTGGGTCCAGGTTGGGTCTGGAGAGGAGGTTCTGGGTCAGGACCTGGGTTCTGTGGAGGTGTGAGGGAAGGGTCTGTGGATCAGGTATGAGGAAGGTCTGGTTGGGGGTCTACAAGGGCAAGGATATGGGGTGGGGGCAGGGAATGAGGTGGGATACTTCTGTGGGTAATGGGAGTATAAAGGGAAATAGATTTGGGGTGATTTTGATCTCCATGGGCGTTAAGTCTAGGGTTCTAGTACAGGGTAGACAGGGTTCAGGGGTCTTGGTGGAGGGTGGGAAATTAGGGTCCAGGACTCTGGAGAAGAGGAGGTCAAGAAGGGATCATTAAGTCACGGAGGAGTCAGGGGACCCATCAGAAGATATTAGGCTGGGTATGAAGGGACAGCTAGAGCCAAGCAGAGATAGGGAGGGATCCCACGTGAGACACTGCATTCTTGGCCAGAGAGAGGGCAGGTGTCCTCAAGGGGCCTGAGGACTAGTGATGGAGACCGGGGACACTGAGGGTGGGTTAGGCAGGGTGTGGGTGGGAAGCGCATGAAGTGCTTCAGAAACAGGTGATGTCACTTTTCTGTGACACTGACTGCACTGGACTGGAGTGTTTCAGAAGGGGCAATGTTGGGGCTAATGGGACCTGGTGCAAGGGAGGAGACCAGGACGTCCAGTGAAGGGATAGGTGGACAGAGTCTCTGGAAACTGATGGTGATTGGGCAGGTCTGTAAAGCAATGGGTCCCCAGAGGATGCAGGCCAGGACTCAACAATTTGTAGAACACAGAGGGCAGAGGACTCCCTCAGGGGGTCTAAGGTTTGTTGGCGGGAGTAAAGGGCAGAGGCAAGATATGGTCTGCCCTGATAATAGTGAGGGCAAAGAGAGGAGCCCAGGGTGTCTGAGGGGTGGTGTCAGAATGGAAGAGACAAGTTAGAGGAAAGGGGAGGTCTGGAGATGCCTAGGGGGTGATGAGGGCCTGTGGTTCCCTAAACCCTGGCCAGGCAGGCCTGCCTTTGGGGCGGGGCGCAGGGTATCCCCAGGGGCCAGCACGGAGCGGAGCGAGCGGGGCTCACCAGTCAGCAGGTCTGGCTGTCGGCTGTGGTAGACCAGCAGGCTGAGCTGCAGCACCAGCTGCGGCGCGCTGCGCAGGAAGGTCTCCAGCAGACGCAGCATGCTCACATCCGCGCTCTCGAACAGCATCCGCCAGTAGAAGTGGCGCCGCAGCCGCTCCCCGCGCCAGCGGCTCTGTAGCCCCAGGTACAGGGCGCGCAGGTACCTGCCGGGGGAAGTGGTGCTCAGGTCCAGGCTCCTCCCGGCTCGTGTTCCCGCCCATCTCAGCCTCCAGGCCGACGCCGGGGAGAGTCCCCTCCCTACCTCACTCGCCTACTCTGCGGCTGTAAAATGGGCTGGCCTCTCTGGGATGTGGTTGCAGAGCGCTGAGTGCATCCATTAGCTTCTAGCCTAGTCCTGTCCTCATCTCCAGTTTAGAGGAAGGAACTGGGAGCCAGTGACCATAGTATTTGCCCAAGATCACACAGCCAGCCAACAGCGGAACCAGAACTCAATTCCGGGCACCAACCATTAGACAACACCGCTTCTTGCTGGAAACTTGGAAGAGGTTTGGCCATGGATTTCCTGTATGGATCACAGCTGGTGCCAGGTCCAGGTCCTGACCCATTGCTCCTTGGCCTCAGCTGCTCACCTAACAAACTTAACAGTTGTTTGACACAGGCCACAGGCTCCAGGATATTTAACAGATATCCTCAGCAGCTGCCCGGCTTTTACCCTTGCTGCTCCCTGTACCTGGAGCACCTCTCCCTGTTCCTTAACCTCACCCCAGTTCCAAACCTAGGTAAGTCTTGCTCCTATTTCAAATATCAGGCTTCTGCTGACCACCTCCCCCAAGTTAGGAGCCTCCTTCAGACCCCACGCCCCATTCCGCTCCAGCCCTTGGCACAGTGGGTTGAACTGTCCGCTAGGCACAGCTGTAAACTCCATGCCAGTGACTACATCATCTGCTAAAAGCAGCACACGAAGCTCTTACAGCACAGTAGGTGCTCAAGCCATGCGTTTACAAATGAATGAATGCGTAGTGGCGAGTCTGTTGACTTCGGTGGCTCTGATAACCTTGGAGTAGATAGGAAGGATCTAAGCCCTGAGATCAATTCCTGACTCGACTTCTAATTTACTCGGTTGAGTCGGTGCTCACTCCTGCCCAAGTAGCAGAGAGGATGGATGTTAAAGAGCAATGCTCACATGGTATGAGGAATTGAGTCTCATTTCCCCCTGTGACCACAGAACCTGCCTTTCCCCAGACCCTGAAAATCTTTGAATATGGCAGGTTAGCTCTTTGTCCAAACCACAGAGGGATTCTCTAAAAGTGGCTTCCCAGAAAACAGGCAGAGAGTGTCCAACACAGACCCAGTGACCTATTGCCTGAACCTCAAACTGAGGCACTGGGGATGGGAAAATGCTGGCATTTCTAGGACATTGGAACCAGGGGATCCATGGTGTGCTGACAGCTTGCGGAAAGAATCATGGTGCCACAGGGTCTCCGTGTGATAATGAGAGGGGTGGGCTTGATGGCTCTGACCCTGGACTCTCTTCCCCAAAATGTGGCCAAGAACATCCAATTTTGGGTCCTCTCAGCCCCAGTTACTGCTGCTGGCACATCCCCAGTAGGACACCTGGCAGCCAGGAGGGAAAGGGGCTGTTCCCTTGCCTGCTTGGCAACCCCAGGATTGGACTGCGCTTCTTCTGATGAGTGGTGGTAAGTCATCTCCCTGGGTCACCCCATTTTCGGAGTCTCCTGCTCCCGCCCCCCACTCTCACACAGGATTTCTGCAGCAGCATCATTCAGTCATACAGCAGATGTGCTTCAGCTTAGCTCTGTACTGGGTTTTGTGCCCCTTCATATCTCACCCTTCCATGAGAGGGAGATGGGGAACTTTGGCAGGAGAGGGGGGGCAGTCAGGGAAGATTTCCTACAAGAAATACCCCCTCACCCCCCTCTTCCTGACAGTATCTCATGTAGCTCAGGCTGGTCTAGAACTAACTAAGCAGCTAAGGATGACTTCGAACTCCGAATCCTCTTGCCTCCACCCTCCAAGTGCTGGCATTACAGGCATGTACCACCATGCCAGGTTCTGTTGGTTTTATTTTGTTTCTGTTTTTAAGGTAGTTTCTCATGTAACCAGGCTGACATCAAACTCTTTACTTAGCTCAAGCTGGTCTTGAATTCCTAATCCTTCTGCCTCCTAGCTCCCTTTCCATAGGCACTGAAATGCCTGGTTTTAATTTCTGTTTTCAAGTACATGTTGGCACTGGGCATGGTGGTACTGTCTCTAATTCCAACATTTAGGAGATTGAGGCAAGAGGACCACAAGTTCAAGGCCAGCTTGTGCTACAAGAAGAGACTTTGTCGCAAAAACAAAAACAAAAAAACACCAAGTCAATCAACCAATGGAGCAGTAAAATACAATAAAAAACACTAGTGGTGGGGGAAGCTGAGGGGATGGCTCAGTGGTTGTGAGCACAGGCTGCTCTTCCAGAGGACCCAGGTTCAATTCCCGGTACCCACATGATGGCTCACAACCACCTGTAACTCCAGTTCCAGGGGATCAAATGCTCTCTCTCTCTCTCTCTTTTTTTAAAAAAACATTTATCTATTTATTATGTATACAGTACGCCTGCATGTGTCCCTGCAGGCCAGAAGAGGGCACCAGATCTCATTACAAGTGGTTGTGAGCCACCATGTGGTTGCTGGGAATTGAACTCAGGACCTCTGGAAGAGCAGTCAGTGCACTTAACCACTGAGCCATCTCTCCAGCCCCAAATGCTCTCTTATGTGGAAACTGCACTCACATGGTGCACAGACATACATACAGACAAAACACCTATACACATAAAATACAAATAAGTACATCTTACACACACACACACACACACACACACACACACACACACACACACACGGACAGACGACAATAGAGGAGGGCATTCAGGAGAATTGGCAGATGCAAAGTGCAGAGGCAATGGGAGCCCACACCCTTTCAGGGGAATAGGCTGGCCTAGACCGGAGGCCTCTAATCAGATGGGGCACAGGAAGACCAGAATTTTTATAATTCATCACATTGTGGAAGTTCGTTAAATGTCGCAGCCATGTCTAGGCTGCAGGACTAGGGGCATTACTCAGCAGTGGAGGACATGCTTAGTATGCACAAGGCCCTGGGTTCTGTTCCTGAAAAAAGGAAATCTGGACTGGAGAGCACAGGTTTAATTTTTAATCTGAATCCCAGAATTGGAGGTGATAGGATCAGCTCGGAGCCTCGAAAGCCTACTCCGAGGGCTGGCTTGGAGGGAAGCCAAGGAGAGACTGGGGCTGGTCCAGGCTCGAGTGACAGGGCTGAGCTAAGGGAGTGGTGCACCAGAGCGGAAGAGAACAGACCTGGAAGCAGCCAGAGGTGAGGGCTATGGGGTGGGTGGCAGGTGGCCCCAGGGCTTCTGAGGGCCCTGGAACCCAGACCTTCATCCCAGGCCTGCTCCACAGCCCACTCTCTTCCTCATTCCTGTGGCTCTGACTTCGAACAGGAAGGAGAGGCCAGCTGGTCCAATGTGAAAGGACCTGGGGAGCTGGGGAAGAGCAATACCCTGGAAGTTTCTCTGAGGCGAGGAGACCATCTGTTTCCACCCAGGTTAGGATGAGGGCGGTGCCAGCCCCGCCAGCATCCATCACCACCTGGCAGACCTCCCGTTACTGCCCCGCCCACCCCTGATCTTTCCTCTGCCAGCTTCCAGCTAACCGCAGACAAAGGGTTCCCGTCGTCCAGGACTGGGATGGAGAAGGCTGGAAAGGAGACTTCTGCCACCTGTCCATGGTGCTTGGGGGTCAGAGCATAGAAACCACCCTGCACCCTAGGGACAAAAGACCTAGCCTTCTTGAGCCCAGCCTCTCTCGGGTCCTTTTGGCAACAGGACCAAAGCAGTGGCTGTTCCTTCCAGCCAGACTAACTACTCGCTGCCAGGGGTCTGGGAGATGTTCATGGACTTAGGAGAGTGTTTGAGGCTTGTGGGGGAAAATTGGCTTCAAAGCCCGGGGAAAAACTGCAGAATCAAAATTAATAAATGTTTAATTAAATGTCTGCAAAAACAGAACATGATGTCAGCTAGTCATTTGCAATTTGGCTTTTATCTGGTTATATATAATTTACATTTGATGTTTGATGTGGCCATGTTTTAATATGCTTGATAGCTGTTGAGCCACAGAGGTCTTAAGACAACACTGTCCAGGACATAAAACCTCATTTCCCTGGCCTCAGTTTCCCCTTCTCTGAAACAGAGCTGGTACCTGTCATCCTGTCTGTACCACAATCACCAGAATAAAGATCCCACAGGCAAAATGGAGGTATACTGGTGTGTGGGTTTGTGTCCCAGCCCTGCCCTGGACCCTGCTTTGTGGCTTTGAATGGTCTCTGCTTCCCTGAACCTTATTTTTTTTCCCTTGTAAGCATCAAGTGATAGAGTTAACAGTAATTTCCAAACTGTAGAGGGATGTGCACACAGTGGTGGCGGAAAGAAGAGGAGCATATCTTGGGTGGAGGTCTCTGGCTCCTTCTGACCACCAAGCAACTGCTCTTGGAACCTCCTCCAGGAATCTCACTGTACTCTCCACTGCTTTCTCTATTTGAAAGGAAGTTGAAAGAAGCGGATGTCACCATGTATGGGACCCACACAGGACACCCCATCTCAAGACAAGGAACCCAGACTTGCTTTTCTCCAAAATGCATCCAGTCCCACTCCCATCCACCTCTCCAGTCCCTGCCCCATCTGTCTCTCAGGTGGGTGCTACACCCTGGTACAGGCACCTCCCATCGTCTCTTGCTAGGACAGCCAGGTCAGCCTTCTCTGTGGGTCTCCACGCAGCCACTCCTGCCCCCTACAGTCCATTCCACACATAGCAACCAGCAAGGAATTCCTAAAGCCTGAGGGATCAGGTCACCCCCTTTCTGGAAACTTCACACAGGCCTCCAATCACACTTACAATGAAACCCAAGCTTCTCCCCTCAGCTCACAGGCTCCCAACCATCTGGCCTGCCCATTTCTCTCACTGTATCTCCAACCACTGTCTGTTCCCCACACCCCAGCTGCATCGGAAGTTCCCTGCCAGACTTGCTCCAGCCTCAGGACTTTCTCACTTGCTGCACGCTCGCTCAGCCTGGAACACTCTTCCCCAGATCCTGCTCTGGCTGGCTCCTCATCAGCTCTCCTGACACTTTCTTTGAGGAGGCCACCCGTCCCACATTGCTGCTTCTCATTTCCAAGGATCCTTCTAGTCCATCACACGCCTGCCTTACTTCTGATCCTCCAGCCTTATCTCCTGAGTGCTGGGATTGCCGGTGTGAGACACCACATCCTGTTTATGAAGCACTGGGATCAATCCCAGGGCTTTGTGCATGCTGTGCAAGCACTCTGCCAACTGAGCTCCATCCCCAGGCCCTAGACGTTTTCTTTCCATTCTGTCACTGGGGCTCATGAGGCAGGGACCTTGCTTGTATTGGTCACCAGAGTTGAGTCTCGAATGTGTCTCCTTTCAGGTCTCAGCAGGCCCTGGGCCTCTGTCTCAGTCAGCACAAAGTCAGAACACTTCCCAGAACCCCACTCCCTATCCATTCTGTTGTTCTTCCTCCAGGAAGTCTTCCCTGGTGCCCCTCTAGGCTGGTTAGGCTACTTTCCTCTATGATTCTCAGACGTCAGTGCGAGCTCTTAACCTACAGGCCACTGTAGGTTGTGTTCTTATTTTTTTTTTCTTTCTTTCTTTTTTTTTTTTTTTTTTTTTTCCGAGACAGGGTTTCTCTGTGTAGCTTTGCGCCTTTCCTGGAACTCACTTGGTAGCCCAGGCTGGCCTCGAACTCACAGAGATCCGCCTGGCTCTGCCTCCCGAGTGCTGGGATTAAAGGCGTGCGCCACCACCGCCCGGCTGTGTTCTTATTTTATAGGGTATGGAGACATCTATTGGGACCAAACTTTCTGGTTCCCAGTCTTGGTCTGGTTTTTTGAGATAGAGTCTTGCAAGACATATATATTTGGCCTGGTATTTGCTAAATACTCCAGGATGGCCTCAAACTCACGAGATTTGTCCTCCCAAGAGTTAGGATTACAGACGTGAACCCTGTTGCTTCGTTTCTGACTTCTTGTCTTTAAAACAAACAAAAGATTCATTGGTGTGTGTGTGTGTGTGTGTGTGTGTGTGTGTGTGTGTGTACACGTGTATAGGTATGTTGTGCCATGTGTGGAGGTCAGGGGACATCCTCCAGGAGTCAGCTCTCTCCTCCCATGAGACCCAAATCAAGTGGTCAGGCCTGGTGATAAGGGCCTTTGCCTTCTGAGCCACCTCGCCAGCCTCCAACTCACTGTCTCATGCTAAGAAGAGGCGAAGCATGCCCTAGAAGAGCAATCTGAAGAACCAATAAGCATAAACAGGTGGGCTGGGAGCAAAAATGCCTGGTCTAAGAAGTAGAGAAGCCAACAGTTAGTGTTTGAATCCACCTACCCAAAATCGACAGCTAATTCAGGACTCGATAACCCCCATGGGCAGGCAGCAGGGTCAATAAATGCAGAGAACTCACTCTTCTTCCCCTACCAGGTCACCCCTGTGACCCAGCATCTTTCAGAGCCCAAGGGATTTGCTTTAATGGACAGAAGGAGGGGGGAATGTGAGGGGTGGGGCTCAATGTTTCTGAGAAACATCTGGGCTTTCCCCATCTCTCTCTTGTTGCTGAGCCACCCCAAAGTCTCTAGCATGAGGTGATGTGTCTGTCATTGGTTTTAGACATTGAGACAGGCAAACCTGGCCTCAGACCCCAGGTCAGTGTCTGTCCCTTGAATGGCAGTCTTCTCTATCCATTCCTTTACCATGATCGGTCAATCTATGAGTCTTTTGCAGGGACTCCAAGCCAGCCCACCTGTCTACCCCGTGAACGACACATCATTCTGTCGTCCAGTCATCTGACTGTCTGCCCTGTGGACACAAGCTATGCTTTCTCCTTGTGGGTCTGTCTGCCTGGGGCTCCCAGTCCGTCACTGGCTGGTCCATCTGCTGGCCTGCTGCTCAGCTCGTGGCTCGGCATGACTGCCCGCTTTCCAGCCATCCTCCTCTGCTTGATTCTCTTCTTCCTGACTCTGGGTTCCTTTCTGTCTGTCTGTGTCTCTCACATCCTCAGCTCCTCCATCTGTCGGTCTCCGAGTTTCTGAGCGTGTGTTCTCGCCCCTCCCCACTCCCCCTCAGGGCTCTGGGCCAAAACCACAGCAGCTTCCAGAGGCTCCCCCGCTCTGCCTGTTCCATCCAGGAAGCAGCCTGCTAAAGACCTCTGTCTCCAAGATGGACCCCACCCTGTGACACCTGCAGGCTGAGGGTGGGGCTGGGGAGACAGCAGGACTCCCATCCTCCAAGCCCTTTACCATCTTGTAGGACGACAAAGGACAGTGTGCAGGGCTTATCGAGAATGATATCAATTCACATTAAGCAGCAACCTCCCAGCACAATTAGGAAACTGGAAAGTGGTAATATGGTGTAAGACACTTAAAGAAGGCTTCTTGAAGAGGTTGTCCACTCAGAGCCTTATCAGAAAGGAGGCCTGGTATTTTCTAGCCAGGTATGATGATATTCGCCTGTAATCCTGTGCTTGGGAAGCTGAAGCAGGAGAATTGCTGGTCTGAGGCCAGCCCAGACTGTATAGTGAGACCCCATCTCAAAATACAAAACAAGGAAGCTGAGGCAGAAGGATTTCTGTGAGTCCAAGGCCAGCCTGTGCTACATAGTAACTTCCAATTAGTCTGTACTTCATAGTGAGACTCTGTCACTAAACAAAGCCAAAAGTCAAAATTACTAACCGAAGGAGGGTTGGTAGTTTCTGGCAAGGCTGAGACTGCTTCTAGGCTGGCTGTCCCTGAGAACAGAGGGCCAGAGGAGACCTGGCTAGGTGAGTTTCTCTTTGTGGGGTGAGGTGTCTCTACCTCCTGCCAAAAGTAACTGCCGTTCATTCAATACATTCTGTTTTGTACCCTGCTAAAATCTTCACTGCGACCTATGACGTCTGTGGATAGGAATCCATTCATTTGATGTGGGGTGTGTGTGTGTGTGTGTGTGTGTGTGTGAGAGAGAGAGAGAGAGAGAGAGAGAGAGAGAGAGAGAGAGAGAGAGAGGAGGGGCGATGACTGGGAACTGATTGTGGTGTGTGTGTGTGTGTGTGTGTGTGTGTGTGTGTGTGTGTGTGTATGTGTGTGTGTGTGTGTGTGTGTGTGTGTGTGTGTGTGTGTGTGTGTGTATGAGGGGATGGGGGACTGGGGATTGATCCCAGGACCCTGTACGTGCTAAGCATGTGCCCTGTCATTGAACTCTCTTCTCAGTCGCACTTGACATTTATTTCCCAAATCCTTCTGGAGAACCTATTATGTGCCAAGAACTATGGTAGACACAGGGGTGGGCAAGAGGAGATCCAACCCGTGTGCTAGGGACTCTTTTAAATAATGGACATCTGGACATCGATGAAATCTGCATGCAAACAGGAGAAGAACATGTTCCACAGGCTCCAGTCATGTCTCAAACAAGGTCAGCTCAGCATAGAGGAAACCAGTGGGACTGGAGAAGGGTTAGCAGTCAGGAAATTTTCTGGAAGTCGTGCTTGCTGATCAGTCCGAAGCAGGCACATGAGCTAAGCAGGTGAAAAGAGAAGAGGAGGGAGAGTCTGGGAGAGGAAACAGCTTGAGCAAAGGTCCTGAGGTTAGTGAGGGGGAGAAAGGAAGAGACGAGGTGCGCTGTGTGTGAGGTGGTCTTTACCACGTGACCCAGGAAGGTTTTCAGTGGGGCAGTAGTTTTAGAGGTGACACTTAGCTGTGGTGAACTCACTACAAGGGGACGAGAGTGGAGGGTAGGCTTCTTGACAGGTGAGAGTAAAGGATGGCCTTTTATCAAAAAAGGAAAAAAGGAGGAGAGACTGGGCCCAAGGTCCAACAGATGGAAAGCACTGCAGGTGTGTCTCAAGACGGGGTGCTTGCTGTCCCTCGTTCCAGCAGGGAGGGCGTGGGTCAAGCTAGCCAAGGAACCCGGCCTCCACCTGTGGCTTCTGCGGTGCCGCCCAGGAAGGGGGGCTTCAACAGCTCTTCCCATTGGTTTACCCCTCAATTCTGAGCGTTCCTGCAAGGATGCGAAAATAGGCCCTTCCTGGGGTTGGCAGCCAAAAGAATCCTAAATGTCAGTAAAGAATGTGATTTTACACGTTTGGCTCCCATTGCACGTGGTGCAGGGAGCCAGGCTGTCTCCCTCCTCCTTCACAGCCCCTGCAGAGTCACATCCCCTCTTCCTTGCTGGCATCAGGCCAAATACTTCCGGCCACTGACTTTAGGCCCTAGCTAAAAACCTGTGACTTTCTCCCATCCCGCCCTCTCTCATCAGCTCCCAGCCAGGGCCCGTATTCTTGCCTATGAGTAGAAAAACAGACAGCTGCTCTGAAGCAAAGTATTTGGGATCAGGTTCTGGTCTCTCACATGCCTCCTTTCTCTGGACCTCAACTTTGCCATCTATGTCATGGGTTGGTGATGTGCAGGAGAGACTAAAACTCAGCTCCGTGTTCTCTGAAGGTCCTTTTTTGGCTCTTTCTCTTCCCCTCTGTCTCTGGGTGGAGCTAGGCTGTCAGGAGACAGTGGGAAAGGCCTTGATTCTAATATCCTGGTGACATTTGAAGGTACCAGGAAACTAACGCAGAGATGAAGAATCACATCTGGTTGTTTGTGGTTTGACAGAGATTTCAGAAGTAGAGTGCTCTGAGGACTGAGCTGATTTCATTTTCTGGGGTTCTGGGAAGCTACAGAGGCATGCCCCATCTGAAGTGGCAGCCATGCCTCAGCTCTAACCATCTATGTCCTGGGAGAATATGGAATTCATTGACAGAATATGGAATTCAATGTTTTCTCTTACGCATTTCTCAAGCCCAGCCGGCAATTAGGATATCAATGGAAAAAGGAAAGTCCCGGACTGGAAATTACGGCAACTAAATAAAGAAATATCACATGATTTTAAAAGAAAGCCTTCCTGGGTTAATATGCATTATATGCTCGGTGGTTTAGAGCGCTGGCTGCTCTTCCAGAGGACCTGACTTTGGTTCCCAGCAACCACATGGTGGCTCACAACCATCTGGAACTCCAGTTCCAGGGGATCCAATGCCCTATTCTGACCTCTGCAGGCACCAGGCACAGACATGGTGCACACACATACACGCAGGCAGAACACTTTCATACATAAAAATGAAACTTAAAAACCCAGGCATGGCAGTCCACACCTGCAATCCCAGTGATGGCAAACTGGGAGCCTAAGACAGGCTGATCCCTGGAAGTTAACTGGCCTGCTAGTCTAGCCTTCTTGGTGAAGCTCCAGGCCAATGAGAGACTCCTGTCTCAAACAAAAGGAGAAATGACCCTGGAGAATATCCTCTGACCTACACACACACCTGCACATACCTGCGCATGGTACACACACACCTACATGAAAAACCCTCGTGCACATACAACAAAAATAAACTTTGCGACATTTAATTCACTTAAAAATGTGTTTCATCCATCCCTCTGCTCCCATTCCAAGGGCTCAATAGCTGTTGGTGGCTGGAGGCTACCACATTAGATACCGAAGACACAGAACACTGTTGACCCCACAGAGTCGGCAGACAGCCCTGAGCTCTACAAAACCAGGTTGGCCAGCAGTCAGTGACATTAATGATACAATGTGAGGTTCGTCCGCCTAGTCACTCTGCTTTTGTATATGTTTAAAATTTTGCATACTAAAAACTAAAACACTGTTTAAAAAGTAGGTGATGCCAGGGATCTAGCTCAGGGGTAGAGCACTTACCTAGCATGTGTGAGGTGCTGGATTTGACCCCAGCACTGTAAAAAGTAACAGGTGAAGTACATTTAAAACGTAAGTACACAAAATGAAAGCAATGGAAAGAAGGTGAGATAACATTATGCGGAATGAACACATCCCGGGCTGGGTCTCCTCGGATGTCACTGGTTTGCGGCCTGCAGCCTAGCAGTCCAGCAGCATGGGACTCGGTATGGTAAGACCCCAAGTCAGGGCCGTGGGTTCAAACCATAAGGGGCGTTGCAGTCATCCAGTTTGTCCTTTAAACTGAAGTAAAGTTCCTGCTTACAGCATCTCTGCCAGTTAGGCACCTCCTCCACACCCTGGGCGGGTGGGCGCTTGTGCCCTTGCAAGAGCACCGAGGTCTTCTCACTATTATACAAAAGACCCCACCTCAGTTTAACCTTGGATCATCTGTGTGCACACTACCTTGGGGCCACAGAACAAGGATCCTTCCTTGGTGGGGCTCAGTAGGTGAGGGTTATTGAGAATTAGGACCCCAAGGGCTCCAGCCCCTCCTCTTTTGTTGCTAAGCTATAGGATGGGCTGCAACTCAGACCACAAGGGCAGTGAACTCCGTGTTTTCAGAGGATGCACCCTGTGACAAGTGCTGGCATCTCTGGAAGAACCCAGAGGCTGAACCATCATCTCTTCCACTTTATAGACAAGCTCGGGCTGATGAGGCCATTCTGACTGGGATCACACAGCTGCAAGGTGACAGGATCCTGACCTGCCCAGAACCAGAGTGCTCTCTGCTGCTTTGTTTTCTTTCCTGAGCCCTGGGAAAACTCAGGCCAAAGTTCTCAAGGCCCCGTATAAACTTTACAGACAGAGGAAATGACTTGCCCAGGACTCTGATCTGAGAGATCCTTTTCAATTCACGTTAACATTACTAAGCACCCACTTCACACAAGGAATCTTACTTCTTCTGTTTCCCAAGTCAGCTATGCCTTTTTCCTCTGGGGAACTGGACTCAGGGTTCTTACGTTTAGTCTTACCCTCAGCCCACGGGCGGCAGAAGGCTGAGACTGGAGTTCCAGCAACCTCACTGCTGTGCCCAAGCTGCAGGTTTTTACACCGCCTTAGTTCTGATACCACAGCCACAGAAGCCAAAACCTGTTCCAGCGGGCTTCTCATCCAGGAGCTGGCTGGATGCAAGGCCAGCAGAGGTAACAAGGACAAGGCCAGACCTCCCCTGGCTTGTGATCCGTGGGAAAACCAGCCAGATGGGCTGACAGGAGTGAGTGATGAGCCCAGGGGACAGCAGAGAAAGAGCCCAGAATGTTAACAGCAGGTACTTTATTTTACATTAAAATAAAACATTTTAGATGCTTTTCTGATTTGTTTCTTCCCGTTCCCAAAATAATACCCGATTGATCGGTCTACAAGAACACACTCAACTCGGCTGGGGGATGGGTCAATGGGTAAAGCACTTGTGTAAGTGTGGAGACTAGCATTTGAATCCCCAGAACCCACGTAAAGTATGTATATGTGTGTGTGGTGAGGGCAGTGCAGGAGTGTGTGGGCCTGTAATCCCAGCACTCCTATGGTGAGATGGGAAACAGAAACAGGAGAGTCCCCAGAAAGTGGTGGGCTGGCTAGCCTGGTGTACACAATTGCAAAGCAACAAGAAACCCTGTCTTAAGGTGTAAGGCTAGGACTGACCATCCAAGGTTGTCCTCTGACCTCTACACATGCCCAGAGCGTGTCCACTCTTGCACTGACATATGAAGGCACAAACACACACTCACATATGTGCACACAAAAGATTTAAATATATATATATATATAAAATCAACACTGGAAAGACGGCTCAGCAGTTAAAAGCACTTGCTGCTCTTGCAGAGGACCTGAGTCCAGTTCCCAACACCCAAAGCAAGCAGCTCACAGCTGCCTGTAACTTAAGCCAGGATCAGTTGACCTCTGCTAGCTTCGGAGGGCAACTGCACTCAGAATCACACACCCACACATGCACATGTATACATATAACTTTTAAAAATCTTTTTAAAAAAGCATACACTTAGCCAGCAGAAGGAAGGGATGGCTTAGAACTCACACGCAGTTGGGGGGAGGGTAGGCTTGACCATCATGGCTTTCACCCCTGGCTTTGCTGCCACCTGGGAGGCTAGTCCTCTCTGTAACTCAGTTTCACATCTATAAAATGAGTCAATAATGCTAGTTAACACTGAACACTATCATGGGCTGAAAAATGCTTAAAAATGTATAAAACGTGGTCTATGCATTCTCTCACCATGCCAGCACAGTGGCCATTCACACAGGAATTAGTATCCCTTCCTCACAGATGAGAAGAAAACCGAGGTTCAGAGAAGTCAAGTGTCTCATTGAAAACTATGGCGGTGGCAGGAGAGGGTTTTGTTTCCGTGGGTCCTTGTGCTTCATCCTGTCTGTCACAGATGCGATGGTATAATCTGAGTCTTAATAAACAATAACTCCAATTTTGAGTAATATTCTTTATTTTTTGAGACAGGGTCTCGCTATGTAGCCCTAACTGACTCGCTACATAAACCAGTCTGGCCTTGAACTCTCAGAGATCTACTTGTCTCCCAAGTGTTGGAATTACAGAGGCAGGTGCTACCACACCCATCAAAAGAGCTGATTTTTACAACAGACATGAATGTATACATTTGTGTCCTAGTGAACTAAAAATCAGAAGTAAAATCTTCAAACAATACAAGAAATATCTAACTGTGGGCTGGAGATATAGCTCAGGCCATGGAGTGCTTGCCTAGCATGGACTGAGTCCTGAGTTTGATTCCCAGCACCACATAAATCAGAGTGTGGTGGTGCATGCCCTAAAAACCTAGATCTTGAAGAGATCAGAAGTTCAAGGTCACCTGGGGCCACTTAGTGGCCATCAAGGCCAGTCTAGGACACAAAAGACTCTGTCTCAAAACATAAGAAAACCCAAAATCTAATCAGCAAGTGGAAATCTCCCTTAATCACACCTCTTCCCAACGAGACAATTGTGGGTGAGGCTGGAGTACATAACTCTTCCATAAACAAAACTGCCAAGCAATTTCCACTTCAGGTTATTAAGATGACCTTTGCTTGGTTGAAGAAGTGGAAGATGGTGTGAGGGGCGGAGGGTAGTTTTGAGTTTGTTTGGGAAAAGCTTTGAGAAAGAGACAACACGGAGTGTGGTCTTGAAGGGTGTCTTAGGGTTACTATTGCTGTGATGGAACACCACGACCAAAAGCAAGTTGGAGAGGAAAGGGTTTATTTGGCTTACACTTCCACATTGCTGTTCATCTCCAAAGGAAGTCAGGACAGTAACTCAAGCAGAACAGGATCCTAAACGCAGGAGCTGATGCAGAGGCCATAGAGGAGCGCTGCTTACTGGCTTGCTTCCCATGGCTTGCTCACCCTGCTTTCTTATAGAACCAAGGACCACCAGCCCTGGAGTGGCACCACCCACCATGGAGTGGACCCTCCCCCACTGATCATTATTAAGAAAATGCCTTACAGCTGGATCTCATGGAGGCATTTTCTCAACGGAGGCTCCTTCCTCTCTGATGACTCTAGCTTGTGTCAGGTTGACATAAAATCAGTCAGTACAAAGGGTGTATAGAAGTTCCCTGGTGGGGAGTGAGAAAGGATGCTGCTTGAGAAAACAGCCCCTGGGTATCAGGGACCAGTGGCTTGCTGCTGGGGCCTGGAGACAGAGGGTGAAGCCAAGACCTCTGATGCAGGATGGGGAAGAGGGGAGCCGGGAACATCTTGGGGCGCCTGAATATCAGATCCAGGATCCCCAACTGCCTTTGGCTGTGGAGAGAGTCGGGTGGGGGTGGGGTGAGGTGGGAGGGACACGGTGGAGGAAGCTGATAGCATTTCCCGGGACAAGAATTTGGACACCTTCACAAAGACAGGGTGGTGAATGGAGTAGATCTCAAACTGCCTCCTCCTCTCCCCAGGGACGTTTGCCCCAGCTGCTGGGGTTCAAAGCCATTTCCTTGCAGCCCGCCCTCCCTGGCTCCCCAGGGTTTCTCGCCTGTGTGGTCTTTATAGATCAAACAGAGGACAGGGCCTAACTGCCGCCTCCGCCTCCTCCGTGTCTGTTAGGAGAGGCTCTGGTGCACTGTTGCCGCCCTGACGGCAGGAGGAAGGAAGGGTGGAGTGCAGAGGGAGCCACTGGCCAGGGTCTCCCTGGAGGTGGGCGGGGAGACCACACTGGAGCAACCCTGCCAGTTTAGCACAGGGAGGAACATTTGTGAAGGGCTGCAGCCAAGTCCAAGCAGTCGTAAACATGTTTCAGATGTGGGTGTGATGATTCAAAATGCTAGACTTATAACCAACACAAGAAAAATGGGTACCAAGGCTGAACCAACAGTGAGAGGACTGTGACACAGTCTGGAAAGACTACAGACCCTAACTTGCGACCACTGTCACAGGTATTTATGAAAGTAGCCAGGGCTGATTATTACAATCGAGTGCTGCTGTGTTCCAGGCAAGAGGTGCTAAACATGATACATATATTATTTAGCTTATCACACCCCAAGCCAAATGATGGAATTATTGTTACCAAGACACAGGTAAGTTATGGCTTTACCCAAAGTCACATGAAGTGGCAGATGCAGGGATATAGCGGGTTCTGGCTAATGGGCTGTGGACATTTTCCCCATGAATGAGGACACCAAGGAAGGCCCCGAGAAAGACAGAGATCCTGTGGACCCAGCCTGATGTGGAGTCCCACCTCTGCTGCCACCACTCTGGTTCAGCCCCATCCTTGCTCACCTAGATCTTATGGAGACTTCTGTGTCCCCAGACTCGCCCCAACCTCCCAGCAGCCTTCACTCAGCAGCCAGAGTGGATACTGCAAAAAAAACGAGTCCATAGCTCCTTTGGTCAGACTCTCTGGGCTCCCCCACTGGAGTCTAAAGGCCCTGTACCACAAGTCTCACTTCACCTGCCCCTCACTGATGCTGCCTCTCAGCACTTCTGGCTGGTCTGTTTCTCTTTGCCTGCAACACCCTTGCCCTTCCTGAGACCCCTCCCACACCTCTCCCTGACTAGCCCAGCCATCTACCCACATGCTACCTCTTTAGTGAGGCTTCCCTCTCCAGATCACCTGCCCTGCCACTCACTAGTTCCTTGCCCTGTTCAGCTTTGTGTGTGTGGTGTACGTGCCTGGGTGCACATGCAGGTGTACACACAGAGGCCACAGGAGGGTACCGAGTATCCCGTTCTTTACAGGTGTACACACAGAGGCCACAGGAGGGTACCGAGTATCCCGTTCTTTACAGGTGTACATACAGAGGCCACAGGAGGGTACCGAGTATCCCGTTCTTTACAGGTGTACACACAGAGGCCACAGGAGGGTACCGAGTATCCCGTTCTTTCCTTCTCCGCCTTAGTCCCTTGGAACACGGTCTTTCACTGACTGTGGGGTAAGACTATCAGCCAACAAGTCCTAGCCATCCTCCTGTCTCTGCACCCCCAGCACTTGGGTTACAGGCACACATGGCTTTTTATGTGAGTATTAGGCATCAGAATTCAGCTCCTCACGACTGTGCAGCAAGGGCTTTCGCCCGCTGAACCATCCCCCCACCCCAGCCCCTACTTCATCTTTTCCCATAGCATTAATACCATGTGACCCACTATAATTCACACTGCCATCTTAATCACGCTTTTATCCTTGGCACTTTTAACAGTTCCAGGTATACAGCAGGTGCTCCATAAATACCTGCTGAATGAGTGACTGCAGATAAAATACATGAGCGCCATGTCACTGTGGCTTACAGCCCCCTGCCCTCACCCCTGGCTACTGCTCACAGAACAGTAATGGTGCTAACGGCAGCTACCAGTTTTTAAATTATGTTTAAATTAATCTACTCTGTGTGCATATGTGTAGGGGTGGCATATGTGTGCCACAGCTCACATGTGGAACTCAGGGGTCCTCTCCTTCCACCATGTGAGTCCCTGGGATTGAATTCAGGTTGTTAGGCTTTATGGCCTTCGCCTTGACCTGCCAAGACATCTCACCTACTCTGCTACCAGGGTTTGAATACTTAACTAGTGGGACTAGCCCTTGCTAAGTCCTCGGTACATGACACAAAACAACACAAGAAGCAGACAGGTACAGTGTTAGTCTCTACTTTCGAAGGGATGGAGACTATGTGATTCGACAAGGTGGTGGATGCAGGATCTGAGTGGAGACAGACCCTGAATCCAGAGTTCATGCTCTTCACATTACACCAATGATCCAGCTTCCCAGAGGGGAACCCAGAGCCTGATTTCACAGCAGCACTGACTCACTGCAGAAGCCCTCTGGAGTGTATGGCTCACTGGCACACACAGGCAGAAACAGAACAGCTGGACTCGGTGAGCTGTTAGAGGGACCTAGAAGCTCACCGCCACCTCCCTTCCTCCCCACCTCAAGGTGCTCAGACTCTGACAGCTGGGAGGAATCCCATGCCAGTTCTCCTCACACTAATTGGCTTAGGAAGCCATGCTTATCTGGGTAAAGCCGGGGCCCATGAGTTCAAGATTAGGGAGAGCGGGATTCATGGCTTACTGCTTTGCTGCCCACAGGGTCAGAGGAGGCAGAGTTGGGACTTTAATTGGCTTAACAGCCTTCAGTGGCTTAACCGCTCAGAGGGCTGGGGTGGGAGGTGGATAAGGACAGCCTGGTGTCCAGCCCATGGCCAGAGTCATGCCCCACCAAGGGATCTGTTTGCTCTCCTCCCCGGAACTCAGTCTGCTGCTGCCTCAAGGCATTTCCCTATGATTCTCTTAACACCCAGTGTGTCATGATAGGGATGGGGCTGGGTTTGGGAACTAGACAAAGGGGTAGGCACCTTCCCTCCCCCTCACTCCTGTGACCTCAGCCAAGTTCCTTGACTTCTCTGGGTTTTGCTTCCTTGTCGGATGAATGAATGTATCAGTCACCACTGAGGGAGGGTTTTAATGCAAGCAAGATGTCTGGAACATTCCGCATAGCCCCTGCTGCAACATGGTAGGTGTGCAGTGTCTATGAGCTCCCTCCTTTTACGTTTCAACTAATAACATCTGTGTGAAAGGACTTTATCTCTTGGGAAATGTTTGCCTGGGGTTATGTAAAGAAGACACCCCCCCCCACTCCAAAATTTCTTTTGACTGATACCACTTTTTCATTTCTCTCTCTCTCTCTCTCTCTCTCTCTCTCTCTCTCTCTCTCTCTCTCTCTCTCTCTCTGTGTGTGTGTGTGTGTGTGTGTGTACCTGTACCTGTACCCGTGCCACTGCACAGGTGTAGAGGTCAGCGAACAACTTTTGGGGGTCAGTTTCTCTTTCTGCCGTGGGGTCCTGGAGGGTGAACTCAGAATGTCAGACAGACTTGGTAGCAGGCACCATTACCCACTGAGCCGTTTCATTGGCCCTCACTGAAACTATTTTTTTCTTTAAAAAAAAATCATCTTAGTAGTTGACTTCCCAATTTCCTAATTCCCATTTCCCTTGAGAAATCAAGACCTGGCAATATTAGATCCATGATTTCTCATGGCACCATTAGAGGGACCAGGTGGTACCTTTGTCGTGTCTAGGACACTTGTTTCCCATAATTTGTCAGACACCCCCTTGTCTGACACTCCATGCATCCATGTCTATGTGATCCTCCTGGCCTTTGAAGGCACTCTACAGGCCTGAAAAGTTGAAATTATCTTTATGATTGAACTTCAGAACTAGGGTACGGGATTGGGAACAGAATAACCTACAGTCTCCCAGATTTCAATCTGAAGAGCTCAGGTACGCAGTTCCCTCCTTGCCATCCCAGCCTCACCACTCAAAACATCTGCAGGGACAGCTCATGCAGGAAAACGTTGTGCCAACACCACTTAATTTCCAGGCATGCCAAACTGGATGGCTTCTCTCTACCTTCTCTGGATGTTTAAGAATCCAAAGCTTGTAGGACAAGGGTCTAGAGTATTCAGTGGCAACAGACCCAGAGTCAGAACTGTAGCCTGGTTAATGTGGCCTGGTGTGCACTTCTCAGCCCCAGTAGCCATTTCTATGAGATCTCTCCTAATTGACTGCAGAGTCTGAATTTAGTGAACAGTCAAGCTGTCAGTAATTGCTTTCCAGCTCTCTGTTAGACCCCAGCCTCACTTCTTTCTTTAGGTGATTTCTATTCTATGCAGGGAAGTACCCAGCAGGTGACCAACTCATTTCAGGGCCTCTCTAAAGGGCAGGCGTATTAGGAGGCAGAGGAGACAGAATTGTAACCTACATATAGAAGGGGTATTGGGGGAGGACCCCAAATTGACCTTGATGACCTTAAACTGTTCTGGGCAGCAGGTGGTCGTATGGCACTGTACCACATCGTCATGGGGCATGAGAAAGATATCATATCTTAGGATCACTGCATCTAATCATATCATTTCGCACACAGGGAAACTGAGGCTCAGAAATGGAAGAGCCTGACTCAAGGTCACTTTCAAACCAATATGAAAACATAAATCCTCTGAAAACACAGCCTCCCCAAATCCAGCATTTTCCCACAATCCACAGTTTCCTCATCGTTACCCACAGGGTTCCAGTGCCTCCCCCTCTTTTCACATTCTTATCTCCACGCACCAGAAGCTGGACTTTCTGTCATCATGCAATCTCACAATCTCAGACTCATAATTCTTCAAGCTTTGGGGGACACTTTGGTGCCAGAATTGCAAGGTGGATGAATTGAACTTGGTTTTTGAAGATGCAGACTCTTGAGTTCCAAAGCTTCCAATTGCTCACTGTGTGACCTTGGGCAAGGGTGCCCCCCTCTCTCAGCCTCCGTTCCCTCATCCGCCAAGTGGAAATTATAATACTAACCACATGACAGAATTATTAGAAAAGACACAGGAGAGAAGGAAGGTAAAAAAGGCAACCAGTGGGCTTGGCAGAAAGTGAGTGCTTAATAAAATAATTGCAATGGCAGTGTAAATTAGGGTTTGAGTGCCTAAGTGAATGGTTAAAAGAAATGCAACCAAGAGGAAGAATTCACAAACTAGGGCCACGCAAACCCTGTCTAAAATGCTTACAGACCTGATACCACTACAGCCAAATTCTTTTTTTTTTTCCAGGAGAGATTCTGAGTTTTTCAAATACCATATACTATGGACACAAACCACTTCCATAGGCTGGGTTTCCCCACGCTCATCTGACTGTTCCCTCTCTAGTCATCTCATCCCAACTCTCACCTTTCCAGTGTAGAACAGTGCAAATAGTAGGTAGAGTTCTTTCACTCTCAGAACCACAGAGTCCAGTGGATGTTAGCCATTTCCAGCCAGCCCCCAAGATGCCCATCTATGGTCATTCCCCCCCCCCATATTTGAGGGAAACTCGGTTTCTGTTTAAGAAAGAAGATTCCTATTAGCATCATGTAAGTGGATTCTGAATGGGGAGGAGGAGGGTAGCCTGTGAGTCGTGGGGCAGCTGGCCCACTTTAGGCTGAAGGGAAAGGGGGACCAAGCTTTGGCTACCCAGAATAGGAAGTTACCATTTCAGAATCTAAAAATAACCCACCATCTGTCCACTTGGGCACAGAATGATAAATGCAGATTAGTTCCTGGATGTAGACATGAATATTTTTGTGTGTCAAGCTAATAATAATAATAAGACTACGGATAGTGTTTCCCCCTTCCCTGACTCCAGAGCAAGCAAAGTAGAATATGCTCATCATCTTGTCAGACGAAGATGGGGAAACTAAGGCAGGGAGAGGAGGATCGACAACATAGCAAGGGTGACGCAGGACAAGTGAGCAGTTGGGCCAGACACCAGGGGTCCAGTTGCCAGTGCTCAGTCCAACCGTATCTTCTGAGTCAGGCAGAATACAGTGAAAAGTAAATTTAGTGTACAGAGTAAATAACCATCCTGTAGGTCTGTAGAGGGACTTTCCCCATGCTCTCCACACATCTGTTATGATAATTCCTTACATCCCCAAATAGGTTCCAATCTGCAGAGTCCTCACACAAACCTCCTCTTGCCTAGTCATCCCAACAGGTTAAAAAACTGTAACAGTAAGTCAGTGAGATGACAGGAAGGGTAGAGAGTAAGTCAGTGTGAGATGAGAAGGGTAGAGAGTAAGTCGTCAGTGAGACGGGAAGAGTAGAGATTTCCTCTCACTTCACAGGTGAGGAAACAGACCTGGAGGGAGGAGGAGGAGGTGTGCCTAAGATCACACAGTAAGCAAATTCATTTTGTCACGGCAGGGAACAGCCCAAGGAACTAGAGTAATTCTGATTCCAGAGGAGCTGTGGTCTAGAATTTCCCCCCTCTCCAATTAACTCAGCCCAGCAGGCACCCTACTTGCTGGCAAAGGAAGAAGTCTGGAAGTGAACAGTTTGAATGGAGCCCCAGCGTTGTTTTCCGGTCTGAGGACTAAGGGGCATCCAGTAGCTTGCTAGTGTCAGAATCAAGATTCCAAATCTCCTTGGCCCCTTTTGTTGGGGGTGGGGTGGGGCTCTCTGGAACTCCTTAGGAAGTAGGAGCCAAAGAGTGATGGACTGGATTCACCACACCCTTTCTCAACAAAACCAGGAAGTTTAGACTGGATAGTCATTTAGCTGCCTCACATTCTGCCTCTCCCAGGTTGTTGGGGGTGGGCTGCAATTCTGAACTGAGTGCCTCTGAGAGCTGGAAAAGACTTGTGAATATTTCCACAAGTCTAGGCTTGGTACCTGGACATGGAGGAGGGGTCAGGACTGGAAGGATCCCTATGCCCTGTTCCAAGCATGACACTTGTCCCCATGCTCCCCACCCAACTCCTCCTTGCTCACGCATCACTAAGGGTCCCTGGCCCCTTCTTGCCCTATTAGCCAGATCAAAGCTATGGATCTGGTGTCCAACAGAGTTTGGCAGAGGCGAGGAGCTGACTGAGAAGGAAGCAGAGCTGCGAAGGAAGCAGAGTGGGTCGGGGTGAGGGTCAGGACAGGAGCAGGGCGGGCTAGAAAGGCCAGAGCAGATCTGGGGCAGCATTCCACTCCAGGACTCAAGCTTCCTTCACCTGCTCTTTTCCTACCTCCAGACCTGGCCGAGCTGCAGGAGGTGAACGAGGGTCTGCAACAGCCAGACGCAGAGGCGGCAGCAGCGGCGGCGGTAGGTGCTGGCCGAGGACTGCACGGGCCGGGGGACCAGCTCCGGGCTGCCTTCTTTGGTCCTGAAGGCGACAGCGCTGTCCTTGGTGCTGATGGCGGCTCCGCCGGTGTCGCTGTCCTTGGTGCTGACGGCGGGTCCCGGGGTCCCCGCGGGCTCCGAGTAGTCGTAGACGAACCAGCGGAAGCTGAGAAGCTGCACCACCAGCGAGGGCAGAAGCACGAAGAGCAAGGTGAGGCCGAAGTAGGTGTTCTGACCCTGCAGGTAGTAGGAGGCCGCCAGCCACAGGTCGGTGGCGCCGTCGGAGAAGAACACGAGCAGCGCGCACAGCACCCAGCAGCAGTCCCGCAGCTCGTAGCGCGGCCCCGGGCCCCCCGCCGCCGCCGGGCCCGGGCCCGCGATCTCCGCCGCTACCTCCCCGCGCCCTCCTGCCCCGCCCCGGGCTGCTCCCGCCGGCCCCTCGGGCCCCGGGCCGGCCGCGGCCGCCGCTCCATCCGACTTCGCGGCCATGTTGGCGGAGCAGGAGGCGGGGAGCGACTTCCGGGCGGCGGAGCGGGTGGGGTGCGGAGTGGGGAGGACCCTGCGCGGGCGGCTCCCGCCTCCCGCTCTTCCTCCGCCGCTCCTCTTCCTCCTCCCCTCTACCTCAATTATTCATCCTTGCCGGCGCCGCCCCACCCGGACTCCGGCCTGGATGTGGGCCGCCCCCTGGGAAGGGAGGGGGCCCGGGGCGGGGAGAGCATCCCGGGTCACCCTTGCATGGCTTCCTCGGAGGCGTGGGCCCCAACCACATGCATTCTGCCTCTGGCCTCCGCCCCCCCGGACCCTACTTCTCTTTGACTGCTCCCGCCCTATCCTCTCCTCTTCCATTGATCTCCTGCGGTACCTCCGGTGATTTGGGTCTTACAATGCCCCAAGGAGGGTGAAAGGCCAGGGTCTGCGAACAAAAAGGGGTGGGAGCAGCTGCTTGGGTACCTGCCGTAACCCTTTAGCAGTCACTCCGTTCCAACGCCACTTCCTAGTTCCCCCGTGTTCACTTATTGTTCCATCCCCTCCTTTGATCTTGAGAGGTCTCTTTTTTCATTGTCTTTTTCAAGCTGAGAAACTGCAGTTCTGAGTTGCGGTTTCTTGCTCCCTCTTCCTTCTTTCAGGAACCGCGTTCATCTGGCCACTAGCCCGGTTAGGGAAGGCAGAGAGTATAGGGGTGGGAGGGAACCCCTGGGGGAGGAAAGAGCAAGTGCAAACTGCTACCCCACCACTACTGAAGGCCACATTTTCTAGGATGACCGGATGAGGGTACAGGTGAAGAAAGAAAGAACTGGCGATTTCTGATGGCTAGGAGGACCCTGAAAAGCCAGAGGTGGCAATCAGGGCACCCACTGCAGAGTGTCAGCTGAGGACATTCTTATGTAGCTAGGGCAGGACTTAGCAAGAAGACTTGGTACCCAGAGTAGAGCAAGGATCACAAAGCAGCAGCCTGGAACTGGAGAGACCAGAGAGACATAAACATGGTCTGTGAGAGGAGGTGGGGGGTCCCTCATGTGCCTGGGCACTTCCATGCCACCACCAACCTTGGCTTGGGTCAGATGTCCTAGGACATTGTTTATCAAACGCTGGAACTGTTTCTTTGTCATTATTCTCGGAAATGTGGAATCACTCATCATTTTAGTCTCACAATCTATGTGGTTTATATAGTCACCCACCCATTTTATAGATGAGGAAACAGAGTTGAAGAAATTCATTCAGTGGCTCAGAATTACATAGTAAGTGCTAGAAACGAATTCAAATGTGGCTCTTGAACAGGCTTTGAAAGCTCAAGGGCATGAAGGGGGGAGGGGAGGAAACGAGGTGGAAGGACCACCCTGCCTCAGAGTGACAGGGAAGAGAGAGGAGACAGCTGCCCTGGGCTGGGTGGAGCCGCCATCTGCTGCCCTGAAGCCTGGCTTCCCTTTCGTGTCCAGGGACTGTTTTGGTCTCAGTGATGCTTGGGAGGTTGGGGTACCAGCTGTTGCCTAAAGCTAAAAGCAGAGGGGAAGTGTTAGGGGCCAAGGGAGTTTTCAAGGCTGGATTCCAAGCCAGCAGCCCACATTTAGATGGACGGGAGGCTGGAAGGTCTGAATTAGGAAGATTCATCTCTGCCTGTTTGTCTCCTACAACCCCAGACCTAGAAGCCAGTCGAATACACAGAACCTTAGGTGGGGTCAGAAGAGTGAGACCCGCTCCGGCCACCCCCCTGTCAGTTCTTAGTGGTCTGTATCACCGCCTTCACAGGTGCTTGGATGGGCCTTGGATAGGATCCCACCTTTGGGCCAAGCTAAATGGAAATCTCCATGCAGCCCATAAAGGGTTTAATCAAATCTGCAGCAGCAGAAGTCAGGCTGTAGGGTCTGTTTTCTGATGCCAGAAAACCTGGGTTCGAGACCCACAGTCCTTTCATGAGTCTGTGGCTTTTGGTTTTTCTTGGCTTCGTAGAATAACAGATATAGAGAAGATCACATGCTTTCCTGCTAGGACTATGCTGCAGACAATTAATGGGAAATTTAAATAGGGGTAATGCTTCCCATAGGAGCCCCGCTGAACATCCAGTGGTGGCCTGCTCTCTGTCCCTCAGAGACATCTCCCCAATACTTTGGCTATGAGTGCCATAGCACCCTGGCCTTTTCCTTCTTTGCATTGACACACCAGCAGTTTACCTCTTCGTGTTTGTCTGTTTAGAGTTGTCTGGGATCTTCCTGAGCCTTTGGGAAAGTCACCCATTTTTCTTTACCCTGAGACCTTTTAGTGTCCAGAACTGGGTGTGGTGCTCAGTAGGGATCCTATTAAAATATGAAGATAACCTTCTATACTCTATGTAATAACATATTAAAAAAGAAAGGAAAAACAAATAAATAATCGTTCAATGAAACCTAGGCATTGTGACAAGCACCTGTAATTCCAGCACTTGAGATGAAGTGTGGGGGCTAAGGCAAGAGAATTGTGAGTCCAAACCTAGTCTGGGGTTCATAGTGAGTACCAGACCAGCCTGAGTTAGGCAGCAAGACCTTGTGTCAAAAAGGAAAAGAGCAACAACTACAAAAACCCTCCAGAACGTCGGACAAGTTAATGAACAAGCAAGTGATAAACTCGGTGACACATGTGACCTTTTTCTCCCCAGTTTATAAAGGTGAACTATTCAGACAGAGGTGATGGCCTCTGAACTTCTTAGTATAGTCTTAGCGGTTCTAAGATGTTTACATTGTTACTAGTTGTTATTTACTAACTAGCAACTTTGGGGGTAGAAACTGAGCCACTGGGAAATGCCGCCTCAAGGCCATGTTTTAGGAAGTAGCAACATTGGCATTCAGGAGCCCTATGTAGAGTTTGAGTGACTAGACCAGTTGAAACGAAGGGCTTGATGGAAGACCTGAAGCATGGGTCAGGTAGAGGGTTAACTTACCCATCAAGGATATTGTAGAGGGAATTCTGTCTGACCTGGAGATTTATACTGCTGTGCTCTGAGGATGGCACTTGAGTTTAGATATCATGAGTAGAACCAAGGGACAAGGGGACTGTGTTTCAGAGGCAGCTGAGTGGGGCTGGAGACAGCTTGGGCAGATTCTATAGTGGGGCTGAGCCAGGTATAACCAAGAGTCTGGCTGGTGTGGAAGGAGGTGGACCACATACAGCAGGTCAGAACCAGACAAGCCCTTTGAGATCTCATCCACTTCCCTAAGCCTCTCTCACTTCACAGATAAAGACACGGGGGCCCAGAGAGATAACCTAAGTTAACCAGTGGCGATGGTAAATCTGGAGCCTTGCCCTAGCTCCTGGAGACATGATGGACTCTCTAAGCTATGTGGGGAATCGCTCTTAGGAATCATCTTTGTCACATTTCCTTACTTAGCCTCAGGATGCTACTGAATGAGGGCTCTACCCCGCCTACTGCACCCTCTGCTTGGGCAGTTCCTGAGAGTTTCTAAATACTTGCATGTGTGCAAACTATGCATGGGATAATCGATACTACACTGTTTATAGAAGCAAGTATTGAGCATGACCCAAATGCCGATCGTGAATCTGGCTAAATAAGCCATGGGACTTGTGACAATGGAGTGGCCTGGAGCAGTGAACGATCTGTCCTGACATGGAGAAATCCTCATGAAGGAGAAATGAGGACAGAAGACAGGTGAATCTATGTGAGAGTGGGAAATTACAACTTTTGATTTTATATGCTTATATAAGCATAAAGAAACCCTGGGGCTGGTGAGATGGCTCAGGGGCTAAAGTGCCATTGATAAGCCTGAGGACCCGAGTTCAGTTCCCAGGATCCACAGGGAGGAAGAAGGGAAACGACTCCTCCAAGTTGTCCTCTGACCTCCACATGAGCCACGGCGCATGCCCCCTCCTCCCACATGCACACAAAATAAATAAATAAAACTGTAATAAAATTTTGTTAAAAAAAACTTTGGAGTTACATAATAAAGATTGCTTTAAGAGGCCACTGGGAATTGGAGATAAGGATGGAAGGGAAAATGCATTATTTTTCTCTGTATATGTTTTTTTGCAGTCACATGAATGCATTTGCTTGTTAATAAAATAAAATTACATTGGGGACAGCTGCTATGTAAATCTGGCCGGATGTTATATCACAGGAATAAGCTGTCAGTGTGGTCAGATTTTCTAATTATTCAAGAGAAGACAGAAACTTCAATTTTACTGTAAAATTTCCTGGATTTTAGACGTCAGCTCCAGGTTTCTTCAAACACTTCTCTGATTGGTAAATAAGCCAGTGGGGCAGATGTGGCCTGATCTTCAGCCTCAGCCCCAGTGACTTCCTGCCCCTGGCCTGGAACCATCAGTACTCCAGGTTTTCCTTCTTCTGTGGGCAGCTGTAGGCTGAAAAGTGACTCCTTCTGCCTCTCCTGACACCCTTCAATCCCTGCCCCTCGGGGCTGTGACACTGAGGGCTTTTAACTCAAGATCTAGAAGGCAGAGCGAGGCTGTGAACTCTCAGATAATTCCCTCCCCTGGGACCCTGTCGGCATGGAGGCCCAATTGCCTCCTGCTGTCCACCCATCTGTCCCTTGGAAGTGGGGACAGGAGCGAGGCTGGCAGCAAAGGGGTGGAAAGGGCTTCCCATCAACACTCACACCACAGGACTCTGGTCAGTCGTGTGAGGATCAGATCCAAGAGAGGAAACCTGAGAGCCTGTCAGAAAAGAAAAGCCAGCCATACACTCTCGGTGAGTGTTGCGGTAACTCGCCAGATTCCAAATGCTGAGGCTACCAAATCCCAAACCTAGAACAACCTTTAAGGGCCATCTCGTTCAGCTCCCTTTAATAGACAGGGAGACAGAATGCTCCCAGCTCCACTCCCCACCTCAAGACCTTGTTACCTTTTTCCTGGCTGGCTAGATGACCCAGCCTCCTCCCTGGGCTCTCTGTAGACCCTCTGTCTCTTCCTGAGGTCAAATCTCTACCCTCAGCTAGAGAAAGCTCTTAACAGGGTAATGTGATCGGGCCTCATGTTCACTGAATGCCTTCCAACTCTTCCCTGCCTCGCTTCGGCTCAGCCCCGCCAACATCTCTGTCCTACCCATCTCTCCTCTCCATCATCAGCTTCTTCTCTTACCACCTTCCTCTCACCCACCCTGTTCCAGCTACACAGGGTACTTGCTCTTCCTTTTATGTCATTTAAATTATTTTTGTATTTGGTGTTGAAATTTGAACCCAGGGCCTTGTGCACGCTAGGTGGCTTACGTACCCCTGAGCCGCCCGGCAGTCTTCCTGGTTCGTAACAAGCCAATCGTCTCCCTTTTCTGGACCTTTGTTCCTGCTCTTCTCCCAGGTTTCAAACCTTTGCCTTTTCTCTAAGATGTGGCCTGTGCAGGGGGCTTCCCTGTCCTCAGCCAGAGCCTCCCCGGTGCTGGGATGATAGGTGAACACCACCAGGCCTGGCTTCAAGGGGCATTTTGTTGCTCACCATATTCAGGACACCGGTCCCTTCTATCTTTTTTTTTTCATCGTGTGTGTCACTACCTGACTGTGATACACATGCAGTTGTTTCTGGTACAGAGTGGAAGGCCTGCATGCCTGGGTTACTCCCCATTGAGGCCTCAAGACTTCGGGGAGCCAGCAGGCTCAGCTGCAGCAGCAAAGGGCAGAGGCCTGCAACTATGGCGACAGCCAGTTCCTCAGATTAACAATCCTAAACGTCTTGTTCTTCTCTGTAGGATCTGAGAGTCACTCAAATAAACACAATGTCTTCATTCATTCATTGACTTCTCAATACGTCCTCAGGATCAAAAACTGAATGATACCAAGGGGGCACATTGGGAAAGCTTTCTCCTGTCCTGTCCCACAGCCACCAACTTCCTCCCAGAGGTAACTGATGGAACAAGAGTGTTTCATTTGTTTTGTTTTTGACAGGGTCTCATTGGCCCAGGCTAGCCTCAGACTCACTATGTAGCCTAAGATGACCTTGAACTTCTCATCCTCCTGCTCCCACCTCTTACAGGTTGGGGATTGAACCCAGGGTTTCCTGCATGCTAGGCAAACACTCTGTCAACGGAACTCCAGCCATCCCACCTTCCCCCTTTTGAGACAGGGTCTCACTAAGCAACCCTGGCTGGCCTGGAACTTGCTCTGTAGACCAGACTGGCCTTGAACACACAGAGATCCTCCTGCCTCTGTCTCCTAAGGGTTGGGATTAAAGGTTAGTGCATTGCCTCTTCAAGTGCTCATCTACCTTCCTCCATACCCATCCACACCATTTCAAAACAACCAGACACTGACCTGTATCCAGTCCCATGTCTGGCCTTTCCCCTACATGACAGGATTTTCAGAATCTGCTCTGTTCCAGTGCATAGGGAGTGCATCATTCTCTGTCGTAGTATCAAGCATTCCACAGCGACGGATGTCCTGTAAACTACTTCACCCATCCCTTAAATGCTGGGCTCTTGAGTGGCCTCCAGCCTGTGACAATATGCCAGAAACTTGATGGGTACACCATTTTAGATACCTATTAGAATAAGTTTCTAGTTATAGGCTTGTTGATTGAATGATATGAATGTTTCTGATTTTGATAGATGCTCTCCTTGGGGACTGCTCCAGTCTATCCTCTAGACAACAGCATTAAAGAGCTTGCTTGTAAAGGCCTTTTAAAGGGCGGTCTTCTGTAGCACTGCGACAGGGAGCCTGAAAGAATGGACCCTGGTGGGTAGAGAGTTCTCCAGGAGACCCCGTGCTGAGAAAGAATGAGCTGAAACCTGGTATCCGAGCTGAGAAATCCCACATGGCTGGCTCCCAGCTAAACCTCCAGGTGGATTTCCTGGCTTTTGTTTGATCAATTTTGCTTTGTCTGAAACACAGTCTCACTTTGTAATTCTTGAGTGATCCTCCTGCCTCAGCCTCTCAAATGCTGGGATTAGAGGTGTGAGCCACCCTGCTGCCTTTGCATTGTCTTTTTTTATTATTACCATTTTATTTTACTTTATTATTTTCTTTTACATGTGTGAGTGTTTTCCCTGCATGTATGTCAGTATACCGTGTGGGTGACTGACGCCTGAGGAGGCCAGAAGAAGACATCAGATACTCTAGATTTGGAGTTCCAGATGGCTGTGAGCCACCATGTAGATGCTGGGAATCAAACTCTGGAAGAGCAGTCAGTGCTCTTAACCACTGAGCCATCTCTCCAGCCCCCCACCGCTTATCTTTCAGTGAAGTTATAACACGACTACAGAAAAGCAGGCTAGAACTAGTTTTCTCTCTGTGGCTCTTGTCAAACAAACTAAATAAACTCTTCCTTCATCAGTTTTTTTTTTTTTGAAATGGGGTCTCACTATGTAGCCCTAGCTGGCTTAGAACTCACTGTGTAGGCCAGGCTAGCCTCGAACTCATGCGGAGTCTCCCACCTCTGCCTCCCAGGCACTAGGATTACAGACAGGCGTGTGCCACTGCACCCACTTCCTTCGTCAGTTTTTGTTTCCCAGTTTTCCTTCGATATGGTGACTGGGAATGGACCGTGGACCTCGGGTCTTGGGTAACACTTCAGAACGCTTGCAGAGGGGTAATCACTCCACCGTGCTAGGTCTCAGCTTCTGCTTCAATTGCAAGGATACCCTACTTCATATGGTTGTGGGGATCTTAGGGCACGCTGAAGGAAAGTGCTCGGCAGGGCTCCCAACACACAGTAGGTGCTCTCTGATTCCTCATCTGCTTGGTGTACACACTACACTCCCATCAGGGACATATCTCTTTAGGCTAGTGATATAGCATAGGCCCTGCTTAACAGTAAGTGTTCAATAAGCATTTTTCAGCGGATGTGTCCACTTGGTAAGTCCTCTCTGTCCGCCAGGCCCTTCATCATGGCCTAGCCCATTACCCCACTGTCTCCAGCCACATTAGCCTTGTCCAAGTTCCCTCCTGCCATAGTGACTTGCTCTTTACTGTTTTCTCTTGCTGAAACACTTCCATTACTCCGTCCCTATCTATAACTTCTTTTATGAGTGTGTTAGTTCAGAAACATAGGTGGACACTGTGTGAGTCTCCATAATATTAGAATTTATTGATCAACAATAAATTAACGAGCTTTGTTGATATCTTTGACTGACATTTACCAGGTCATCCTAATTTTCCTTGCTATCTGGCAATCATAAATAATCGTGTGTGTGTGTGTGTGTGTGTGTGTGTGTGTGTGTGTGTGTGTGTGTGTGAGAGAGAGAGAGAGAGAGAGAGAGAGAGAGAGAGAGAGAGAGAGAGAGAGAGAGGGTTTCTCTGTGTTGCCCTGACTGTCCTGGACCTCGCTCTGTAGACCAGGCTGGCCTTAGACTCACAGAGATCCACCTGTCTCTATTTCCCAAGTGCTGGGATTAAAGGCGTGTGCCACCACCACCTGGTGCATAAATTCTTTTGTTCCAATCTTAATTACTAGTATTAATTCTCAGACCACATGTTACACTTCATGCATGTGTTACAGGATAACTCTAATGGGGTTAAAGGGATGCAGAGTTCACAGAGATCTCTCTGGAGACACAGGCAGAGAGCAGGTATTATTGTAGGTGACTAGACAAGACAGCAGAGCATCTAGGTGGGACACTGACAGAGGCATGCAGAGCTCCAGCACACTTGAGAAGAAGCACAGGGCCAGTCTGGATGGTTGGAATTTCAGATATTGGGCAGCTGTATAGATAGAAAGATGGGAAGCCAGTTCCAGTGGAATCAAGCAATGGAAACCACTGTATTGAGCTGAAACCTGGGGACAGTTGGGAGTCTCTGCATGGTCCCTACACCCCCCCACGTCCCCCACACACACTTATGCACCATACACCAAGTGGTCAGATGACAGGTGGGTGGGATGGTGAGCAGTCACCCCCCACCCAATGTTAGGTGTCCTTTTCTCCACAGGGTTCAGGGAGAGTGCTACATCCTTCATTCTTCTGGTATATTCAGTAAGCCCTCAGGCTTGGTTTTTCTGATACGGTTTTGATACACCCACGTGCCCATATGTTCTCAGTCTACTTTGTAAGTTTATAGGTGACATCTTTTTCTTTGGAGGAGTACGTTGTCACTTTCTGCCCGACAGCTGGTGCCTCTGGCTGGTGCTACACAGTGGTGGGGTCCATGCCCCATGGCTGGTTCTTTATAGCAGTGGGGTCTGTGCCTCATGACTGGTGCTTCATAGCAGTGGGGTCTGTGCCTCATGGCTAGTGCTTCATAGCAGTGGGGTATGTGCCTCATGGCTGGTGCTTCATAGCAGTGGGGTATGTGCCTCATGGCTAGCGGTGGGGTCTGTGCCTCATGGCTGGTGCCACACAATGGTGGGGTGCATGCCTCATGTCTTAGTGCTACATGGTGGTGGGGTACATTCCTCATGGCTGGTGCTTCACAGTGGTGGGGTCCATGCCTCATGGCTGGTGCTACACAGCGGTGATGTCTGTGTAAATAACGAAGATGCAGAGTCATCCTTCCCTTTATACTTGCAAGTGCAGCCAAATGCTACTTGTAAAATGGAGTCTCCCAGGGCTAGGCACAGCTTGAACCCATTCACATGGCTTAGAGCATCACACAGCTCCATCTCCACATTTTCCCTTTGCTTAGTTTATTTCTAGTTATCCTTAGATCTCAGCTTAAATGTCACTTTCTCAAGAAGCCTTCCTCCACCCCTAGATTTAATTTAGGACCCTCCACACAATCTCACGGGACTGTGAGATTTTGTCTGAGCATTATCACAATTAGGAAATGGTACATGAATAAATGTCAAACACATGATGCTCATGGCTGAAAGTCTATACAACCAAGGACTGGGCTTGTCCTGTATACCACTGGGTCCCTGGGGGCCTAGCATGGTGTCAATACTCACAGCCATTGTCCCGAATGTCAACACTCATTTCACAGAGGGTCAATCCACACATTCCTACCCAAGAGTGAGAACATTTTGACCCCTCCATTCCATTATCACTCCTTAATTTACCTGTAAGGGTAAAAGGGTGGAGGAGAAAAGCGAAGAGAAGAGGGAGAGAAAAATAACAGGATCCTGGGGCTGAGGATGTAGCTAGGTTATTTTTAGAGCACTTCTCTAGCATGCAAAAGCCTTGGGCTCAATCCCCAGCAGTCTGTAAAACTAGGCATGCCTGCAATCCCAGTACTCTGGTGGTGAAGGCAAGATCAGAAGTTCAAGGTTATCCTCAGCTATATATTAAGTTTGAGGCCAGCTTGGGCTACATGAGACCCTATCCCAAAACAAAACAACAAATTGGGTCCTTAACTTCCCCCCAAATTCTTAGGTTGTGGTCATGCTCAGTCATTCAACAGACTTTTCTGGAGCTCATTCTGAGGCCCTTGACCCCTGAGAGGAAGTCCCTGGAATCCATGTCTTATACGGCTTCTGTCCTGGTGAGAATACCACATACATGAGAGAAAAAAGGCCTAGTCCAAAACAGGGAGAGTGGGTGAGGCCAGAAGTGAGACCCAAACCAGCTGAGAGTTGATCTGGGGAGTCAGGATTGTGTGTCCTCAAGAGAACAGTGGACATCACTGAATAAGGAAAACAAAGGGCATGCCAGAAAGGGCAGTGGGGGGCACCTTTGAGGACCTGGACCCAAGAAGAGTGGAGGAAGATGTGGAAAGACAAGGACAAGAAAACCCACATTGAGGAATGTCTTAGTCACTGTTCCATTGCTGCGAAGAGTCACCATGACCGAGGCGACTCTTACAAAAGAAAGCTTACAGTTTCAGAGGTTTAGTCCATTGGCATCATGTCAGGGAGCATGGTGGCATGCAGGCTGGCATGGTGCTGGAAAGGAGCTGAGAGTTCTACATCCTGATCCACGACCAGCAGAAAGAGAAACTGACTGGGCCTAGCATGAGCCTTTGAGACCTCAAGGCCGCTCCTAGTGACACATTTCCTCCAACCAGGCCACACTTCCTAATCCTTATAATCCTTTCAAAGAGTTCCATTCCCCGGTGACTAAACATTCAAATATATGAGTCTATGGGGGCCATTCTTATTCAGGGGACCATTGTACCAGCTCTTCTTATCATCCACCACAGAAAGCAGTTTAGATGCCTGCCTGCAAGAGATCAACAAATACAATACTTACAGCCATCGCCAAGGGCAAGCCACAGAAGATGGACATATGTGGACTGGTGAGGTGACTCAGAGGGTGAAGGTGTTTGCTGCACAAGCCTGAAGAAGACCTGAGTTCCACCCCCAGAACCCATGTAAAGGTGAATCTGAGCTGGACTCCCTGATACAGACCTACGATCTCAACTCAGCAATGTTACCTAAGAAGCTAAGAGAGGAGGATCCTAAGTGCAAGGCCTATTCTGGTTGTTGAGTGAGTTCAAGGCTAGCCTGAGCTACTTAGTTAGACCTAATCTCAAAGTAAAAAGTAAAAAGCTAGAGCTCAGTAGTAGTGTGCTTGTTCAGCATGCAACTTTCAGTCCTGGGGGAAAGCAGGGCAGCTCTAATCACAGAATTTCACATGAAAAAATTTAGGATTGAGTTTGTATAAAGATTTGCTCCTAGAGGCCTGGAATATTCTGGACTTGTACTCTTTTGGGGGTCATTTAAGATGTTTCAAGTCAAGCCACAGAGCCATCTGTTGCCTGGTGAGAATCTAGGCATGGGGAATTAGAGACATGCCCCCACCTGGTGTCCCCATCTGGCTGCATGACCTCAGGAGGATCCTGTCCCCTTTCCTGACCTTAATGTCCTCATCTGTCCAATGGGAATCATATTTCTGCGTTATCCAGCGATGTGGGAGGATGAAGCAAGGGCACAGGAGAATCTCATGAATGAGAGAGATTGTGCTCTGGGTCATGGGAAGAGAGGAATGGATGCCTCCCTTCCACCTTCCAAGCTCACAAAGGAAGTAGAGGGAGAAGCTGGGGACCACCCAGGCCAGCACGCAGCCCATTCTTAAGACAAGAGCAGGGGTGTGGGCACCTGGACCATGGACCAGAGCCATGGACCAGAGCTGGTGAGGCAGCCACCCAAGCTGTCTGGAGCACGGGGACACTAATAAGTGCTTTGCTGTACTCTCCACCCCCAGTGCAGCTGCAATTGCAGCTGCAGCAGGTCACCTCTTCAAGGTCTAGGCATCAACCTCCCACCCACAACAATACACCCACCACGGCACAGATGAGTGCGGCACACTTGCCCCTCTCAGCCTACCATCCCACCTGAGTCAGAGGGTCTCTCCCAGACAGAACCCATCACACCCATCCTTGCTCAAAACCTTCCACAGCTTTTCTCTTCCATCATTCCCTTCATCAGCAGAGCCTGGTGGGCGGTGCCTCTTTCTGTCCCCACCCCAGGATCTCAGCACAGGGTTAGGAGCCTAGCCTTGTGAAGAAGCTGCCTTGGTTACAATTCTGGTTCATCATCTTATTCCTTCATCAGAAACATTGCTGAGCACTTACTCTGGGTCATATACTGTTCAGGGACATATCAATGTGCAAATGAGATGGATTCGTGGCCTCACAGTCTCCTTTATGGCTCAGGGATATTGACAGGTGACACCCTAAGTTAAATACACAGCATACAGGACAAATGAGCAGAGGAAGATCTCCAGGAGTTCTGGGAAGAGTGGTTCCCCCTACTTCTCTGTAGCCCAGACTGACCTTGGACTCTTTGTGATCCACCTGCCTCAGCCTCTGGAGTATTGGGATTATGTGCACCATCTTAAAAAAATAAAAACCTTCTTAACTTCTCTGTTACAGTGGTGGTAGGTGGGTCATCTAGGGTAGACTAGGGAGTGAGGTGAGAGTCGTGGAGGGTTTCAAAGCACTAAGGAGCCAGGGAGGCAGACATAGAGGTCAGTACAGTACGACTGTGATCTCAGCCAGAGGCACAGATGGTGGCTTCATCTGCCTGGTGCTTAGGGGACCCCATCTGTAAGTTAGACGTGGAAGCATCGACCCCCACCCTTCACCTCATCCAAAAAGACAGGCCTCCAAGTCCCAAGCTGATGGCTATAGCTAGGAACGAAGGTTTATCCTCTGAGAGGTTGCAGTAGCCCGAGGGCCATGCTTCCCAAGGAGAGTCGTGGGTGTTATCACTGAACACATAGAAATGGCAGGAAGGACTCCAGGGGATGGACAGAGCACTCTTGCTATTGGCTTCAGTCCCCAAACACCAAGACCCAAGAGCCATGCCCCTAAATTGATGTGGTTAAAGTTATGGACAGACCCAAGTAAGACCAGGTAGAATTTTTTAGATTAAAAAGGAACAAAATAAGGCTGGGTGGTGGTGGCCCACATCTTTGATGCCAGCATTCAGGAGGCAGGAGGCAGCAAATCTTGAGTTTTAGGCTAGTCTGGTCTACAGAGAAAGCTCCAGGACAGCCAGAGCTACACAGAGACACCCTGTTTCAACAACAACAAACAGAAGAGAAAAAAAAGGAGGAGGAGGAGGAGGAACAAAAGGTCCCCCGCCTAGAGCTTAAATTGCCTCTGCAGTATATTAGCCATGTGAGCACTAGCCTGGACTTAACCTGCTGGCCTCCCGGGCTGGCTGTGCCACATTCAATGACTGAGCATGATGGCACCGCGCACATTCTTGGTCCAGAGATATAGCAATGAACTCGACAGCCAAGGTCCTGTCGGGCAAACCTAGCCGTCATCTCAAAGGGAATAATACAGTTTATTCTGAGCTACCAATATGAGAGCCCATAGTCCCAAACACAGACTCAGTTTATCTCAGATGACTGTTCTGCCATGGACAGAAGTTACATGAGTTATTTTGTTGCTTGTTTGTTTGTTTCTGAGACAGGGTCTCACAATGGCTGCCTGGTTGGCCTGGAAAACTCTATGTAAAGCAGGATGGCCTTGAACTCACAGAGATGCCTCTGCCTCCCAAGTGCTGAAATTAATGGCATGAGCTGCCAAGCCCAGCCCAGGTTACATGCGGTCTTATTAGTCTTAGAACAAAATAAAGGCAAAATTCAAGCCATTTATTAAATACATTGGTGGGGACTGCAGTTAGATGAAGCACAACAGAATGAGGTTTTAGACACTCTCTGTCAGCATCTTTAGCATTTGGGTGTCTTGGGATCTAGTGGTCTACTTAAAATATATTCCAAAGGTTTTTACCTGATACCAAAAAAGATGTTGGGTCACAGAGGTGGGCAATGAATGGCTGGTAAGGAGAATAAAGACAGCGGCAAGGTAATTCATCTCTGAATCTACAACATTCCAACTCTCCACAACCACAAAGGTTTAATCCGTCAACCAGCCTCAGAGTCTTTCAGATGGGTGTGACTTCTGTCTGGTAACTTCCATCCACAGTCTCCATTTCAAGAAGCTCAGAAAGGGAGCTGTCTAGAGAGAGGAAAAAATATGATGTGGTAAGTGCAGAGGTGAGGACACAGAGCAAGCTAAAGGGGCCCTAGGGATGTGGAGACATGGCATGGCTGTACAGGAGCAAAGGGCCGGGAGGAAGTTAAACCAGGCTAACGGCAAGTGTGTGCAAATGTCCAGAGAATCCCTCCATTGGCCACGACTCCCTTACTGCCTGCTGGTCCAGTGACCCTTCACTCTCTGGATGGATGCAGCAGCCCCACGTGCGGAGCATCATTGGCAACCCCACGGGGGAGTAAAGCCACTGGGGATACCATCCCCCTTTCCTCCCTCCTCTTCCCAGGGCTTCATTCCTGCAGGCCTCACCTGGTAGTCTCCACTGACCTTGCTTCAGTGAGCAGAGACAAGTACCAGGTCTGGGCAGCAGGGAGTGCGGCTGACGCCCAGTGAGAGTCTGTGGATTAGGCATTGACACTCTTCTCTCCAGCCATATATATCCAGTGACTCCTTCGCCTCTCTGGCCTCATCACCTACCTTTCTTCCTCACCCCTCTGTTCCACTTGCATTAAAGCCTCGCCGTCCACCGTTGCCAAATGCTCACCCCAGGGTCTCTGCACTTGCTGTGGCCTCTGCCTAAAGTGCTGTCTCACCTCACCCAGTAGCCACACGGCTCACTCCCTCACCTCCCCTACACTTCTGTTCCAAGGCCACCTCCACAGAGAAGCCCTCCCTGACTGCTTTATCCCAAACAGCTCCTGCACCACCCCCTCTCCACTTGACATTGCTGGGCACCTAACAACACCTATCTGCACTTGAGACAGGATACATTTGCTCGTTTCCCTCTTCATTGTCCACTTCCTGCCCCAATCTGAAGGCGGGCACACCTGGCTTTGCTTATGGTAGACTCACTCATTCATGGATCTCCGAGCCTGGGAAATTGCTACATTTCTATGAAATGAATAGAAGAGTTAGGAAATATCAGAGATGTCCCAGAGTCCATAGCCTGTTCATCTTGACTCTTGGAGATGATTGTGACCTCCTCTCCAATGTCCGGTGACCAGATGTGGCCTCTTAGGGATGGTCAGAGCCAAGAAACTGTTAACATGGGGCCTACCCTAATCCACTCCATGTAGGCCCACCTGGCAGGGGTCAGAGGTGTCGGCCTGTCCATCCATCTTTGGCCCCCAGGTGGAGAGACCCAGGGCTAGGGTCCAGGCCCCAGGGATTCCTGGAAAGGCTCATTTCTCCTTTGGCAAATATCCCCACTTCCTTCACAGGGCTTGTGCCTGCATTTCTGAACCAGAAGGTGTTTACACAAAACATCCTGGGTTTGGCGACAAATTCACCCTCCATGAGGAATCCTTAATGAAGCTTCTCCTTCCCCACACCAGGCAGCTGCAAAGTAAACTGACTCAGTCTCCGGGAACTGAAGGCAGCCCAAAGCCAGACCAAGAGGAGGTGCTTCTGGGCTTCGGGCACCACAATGTGAGAATGTCCAAAGACAGTTGTGCGGTGGAGACCAGAGCGGTTCCCCCACCCCACAATCTCTGTCTGACCCAGCCTCAGCCTGCAGCTATAAAACTAAAAGGTAATGATCCTGTCTATACAAAAGTGGCCATGAAATTTAAAGGAGGCAGAGCATGAAAGGCCTAAGTTGCCAGGAGTCAATAAGGGAGACTAAAAAAATGACCATCAGAGCTAGGCCTTAGGGCTTGGGAGGAGGCTCAGTGAGTAACAGTGTTCACTCTGAAAGAATGAGGATCTGGGTTCGAATCCCAAGCACCTACATAAAAATCCAGACACGGTTGGGTGGGACTGTTACCTCAGCATTGGGTAGCTATAGAGAGTTCACTAGCCCCAAAGAGAGCTTCTGGTTCAATGAGAGGCCCTATTTCAAGACAGTAAGGTGGAGAATGACAGGGAGACACCCGATACCGTACACTGGCCTCTGCATTTGTCTGCATATGCACAGGTACCCCCACGATTACGTGCATGCACCATACACACACAACGCATACACCTACACAAAGTAAAATGAGATGGGATGCAGCTCAGTGGTAGAGCTGAGCGTGTGAGAGGCGCTGGGTTGATTCTTGTTACACACACAGAAAAGCAAAATTGCATCCGTGAGGCAAAAACTCCCAGGCCTCACCTCTGAACCCCGAGCTTTGCAACCTACAGTAAAAGGTTGGGGGACCCTCCGGTTCCGCTGAGCAGCCATCCCCCCACCTCCTCTGGGAAGTCTTGAATACTAATTTACTCTTCAGCTCTTACTGACACTTCACTGCTCACCCTGGACAGTTTCCAGCTCCTTCTGTGTGGGGCTCGGCTTGCTATTGTGGACACTGGATTCAACAAACGCAGCGGCCAGATGAAATTTTAAATGATTGCTATTTCCTTTTCATCTTTCGGAGAGAGAGAGAGAGAGAGAGAGAGAGAGAGAGAGAGAGAGAGAGAGAGAGAGAGAGAGAGAGAGAGGGGATTTCTATCACCCATTATTTACAAACTGGAAGCTGAAAGCGTCATCAGTTAAATGCAAATCTCTGCCACACTAAACAGTGTCATTAAACAGGACTTAGGATTTCTGTGTCTCCAAAGCCCTTAGCTCTAGAATAATTAACAGGCAATTATTTTGGCATCAGTGCCCGTTGTTTCCCATTAGGATGACGTTCCTAGAGTCGGGATGTTTTATTCGTTGCTGCATTCTTGACACTCAACCTGGCGTACGGTGGATGCTCAAGAACCCTTTGAAGGGAGGGAGAGCCAAGAGGCAGCGCACTGGGCGCTCGCTCAGAGACTGAAGGGGGCGCTCCTGCCCCGCTCCCAAAGCTAGACCCGCCCCCTCCGGCATTCCGCTGGTGCGCATGCGCCACCCCTCTAAAGCCAGTGTTCTTTTCACTGCGCAGGCGTGCCGGAAGTCCTTAGCGCGGCGCGTGCGCGCAGGAAGCCGAAGCGGCGTTGAGGCCGTGTGAAAGGCGGTATTAGGAGCTGCGTGTCGCCATGCTGTCCCCCGAGGCGGAGCGGGTGCTGCGGTACCTGGTCGAAGTGGAGGAACTGGCCGAGGCTGTGCTGTCGGACAAGCGGCAGGTGAGAGACGCGGCGGCGGCTAGCTCCGTGCGCAAGCGCGCGGGGTCCCGGAGCGAGCGCCCCCTCTGCGCTGGGCAGTCGCTTTCCTTCCGCCCTGCCCCTGCCGGTCCCCCAGATCCTTACCCTCTGCATGCGGCTTCCCCGACACCGGTTTCCAAACGCAATCCAGACCCCCATCGTGAGTCAGGTTGCGGCATTTGGTTGGGCAGTAGGATGACGAGGAGGGGGCGGGGGAGGTTGGAGGGCTTCGTAGACCCGAGAGGGGAGCTTGGCCCCGGTTCTATGGTAGGTGGTGAGTCTCCAAGTTCCTGCTGGGGATGTTATCAGTGGATTTTGATTGATTGGTTGATCTAAACTTTAGAGGGTCTCATGTATCTTGGGGCTGGCCTCGAACTCACTACGTAGTCTGGGATATCCTTGAACAATTCGTGGTCCGCCTTCGTCAGCCTCCTGAGTTCTGGGATTATAGGCATTAGGTTTTAAAAGAGTTTCCTCTGGCTGCTTCCTTGCGTGCAAAGAACCGTTTAGATCACTGGTTCTCAACCTTCCTAATGCTGCGACCCTTTAATACAGTTCCTCATGTTGTGGTGACCCGCAACCATAAAATTATTTTCATTGCTACTTCAAAGCTGTAATTTTGCTGCTGTTACGAATTGTAAATATCTGTGTTTTCCGATGGTCTTAGGTGACCCTGTGAAAGGATCAAGACCCACCACAGGTTGAGAACCACTTATTTAGTTATCCAGATGATCTGGATTTGGACCAGATGGTAGTGATGGGGTGAGAAATATACTGTGAAAATCGTCTCCAAAAGCTGTCATAATTACTCCTTGTGGTCTATAGTGAGAAGGCTCGATGGTTCACAAGCAGCAGGGTTCCTGTGTACTCCAGCCCCAGAGTCACCTCCTGAGTAGCTGTCATGGTGGTGTCCTACCATACTGTTCCAGTCCAGGGTGGTTGAATATCTGGTGAGACTGTCAGAATTACCTACAATAGCCTGTCAATAATCACTGTCTAGAGGAGACACTCACCTCCCTGATGGCCCTGGTACAAGCTCAAGTTTGAATGGATGATACAAATGATTCTTAATTGGTAAACATTTTCCTAGCACCTGCTCTGGAGGAAGGGGGCTCCTGTACAAGCAGAGGAGCTGGCAGCTGAGTGGGTGAAGAACACAGTCACACTTGAGTCCGTCCATGTTAGACAAGACATTGGGAGTTAGCCAGGAATGATGCTTTCAGGTTGGGACAGGAGACAGCTGAGTTCTCTCTGCTTCTGTTTTCAGATTGTGGACCTGGACACCAAGAGGAATCAGAACCGAGAGGGCCTGAGGGCCCTACAGAAGGACCTGAGCATCTCTGGTAAGTTGTGACATCCTCACTGAAGCCCTGGAAATTGGTTCAGTTCTCTTCTGAAGGCCTTTGTTGTCCCTGGTAGAGACCAGGCAGGAGGCTGGGACTGTGACTCAGCCTCACAGGAAACTAAAACAGCTTGCGGAGAAGAGCGGGTAAACGTTGCAGGTCAGACATGTGCTGTGACTCAGGATTGTAGCTGCTCACTTCAGTGACAGGCCATTAACTTATCACTCATTGATGGCAGATACTGAGAGTGCTCACAGCACATAAAAGCAGTAACAGTTCTGCCCTTATGTTCCACATGAGGAAAAGCAGCGTAAACGTAACAGAAAATTGTGAGAAAGCTAGCGCTGGAGTTGGCCGTGAGTGGGTGTTGAGACTGCCTAGGAGGGAGGAGGAGGGGCTCTTCAGATGAGGCCAGGTGGCTGTGGCAGTGTGCGCAAGCAGGGGACAGCATGAAGCACTTCTGGAAAGATGGGCAGCATTCAGGCCGTAATGAAGGGCACCGGCGTGCATCCCACCGGCTGCTTATCTCACCAGAGTAGAACCCAGAGTTGTCCTGCAGGACTCCATGACCCAGCCCCACATGAGCTCCACCATGGTAGCCCCACTCTCCCACTCTCCCACTCGTTGACTCACTGGTCTCTTGGTTGTCCTGGCATCAACGGACTGCCGATTCCGGCTGTTGCCGCTCCTCCGCCTGCCTCTGTCTGCCCAGGTATCTAAGGGAGATGTCCTTCCTTTCCTCAGTTCTCTGCCTGGATGTCACATCTCCAAAGAGACCTCATACTTCTCCTCATGCTTCCTATCACCCTTAAACAGCGTTATTTTTTTATAGTAGTTTTTAGCAGTATGTGGAAAAACAGCTTGTTTATTCCCCGCTTTTTGCTCTGACATGAGTTCCACAAGGGCAGGAACTGTCTTGTTGGGCTATGTTCTTAGCATCCAAACAATGCCTGGCAGATAGCCAGTGCTTCAAAAAGAAGATATAAAACATGTTGAAGAAATAAATGTCTGTTTGCTATTTCAGAAGATGTGATGGTTTGCTTTGGGAACATGTTCATCAAAATGCCTCACCCTAAGACGAAGGAAATGATCCAGAAAGGTAAGGTGTCCTGGGAATGCTCCCCATCAGTCATAGTCCAGCACTGAGAGTCCCACTTTGGCAGTTGGAGAGGCAGCTGTACTGGAGAGTTGATGTGGTTTTGGTTCCTGCTCTGGCACAGTGGGTCAGTTCCTTACCTGTAAGTGGGGCCTCTACACAGCACAGTTGTGAAGCTGGGAAAACAGTATGTCTAGCATGATTCTTGTTTACTAGTGAGAAGTCAGTTGGGTTACAAAAACTTGACAAATGGAGCTTGAAATACCATTCTGTTTTCCTCATTAAAAAGTTGTCCAAAGGAAGGAAAGGAAACCAACAACAATTTTTTTTCCCTAGAGTGCTGTTGAGATGGCTCAGCAGGTAACTGTGCCTGATGATGACCCGAGTTCAGTCCTCAAGACCCACATAGTAAGAGGAGGAACCAACTCAAGTTGACCTCTGTGCTCCCGCCACGCACATGCGTCACACAAAATAAAGTCAACAACAAAAGCAGTTTCCCAGATGCTCAATAGTGGCCTCATAGTATAGTCCCTTGGTCGTTGAGTATCACTGTAGTATTGCAGGCTTTATATCTGTATAGCAGGCTGGGGAAAGGGCTTTTTTCATGTGCGGTCTTTGTTTTCTGTTTGAAAATAAGGTTGCCGGGCGGTGGTGGCGCACGCCTTTAATCCCAGCACTCGGGAGGCAGACGCAGGTGGATCTTTGTGAGTTCGAGGCCAGCCTGGTCTACAGAGCGAGATCCAGGAAAAGGCGCAAAGCTACATAGAGAAACCCTGTCTCAAAAAACCAAAAAAAAAAAAAAAAAAAAAGAAGGTCACTGTACCAAAACCTTACTGGTCAAGGCCATGATAGCTGTAAAGGGCCTGGATAAGTGAGCTTTTGCGTGAGTCTGTGTGTGTATGTGTTGCACTGGGTATGTGCATGCAAAGGTCAGAACAGGATGTTTTCCTTTATCATTTTCCACCTTACTGCCTTGAAGTGGGGTCTCCCAACCTCTTTGGCTAGGCTGGTTGGCCAGCAAGTTCTCTGGATCTGCTTGTCTCTGTCCTCTAGTGCTGGGGTTACAGGCATGTTCAGCCATGCCAGGCTCTTTTGGGGAAGGGAGGGATGAAACAGGGTTTCTTTGTGTAACAATCCTGGCTGTCCTAGACCTTGCTTTGTAGACCAGACTAGCCTTGAACTCAAAGAGATCCACCTGTCTCTGCCTCCCAAGTGCTGGGATTAAAGGTGTACGCCACCACTGCCCGGCTCATGCCTGGTTTTTTAACATGGGTGCTGCAGATTCAAACTCAGTCCTCGCACTTACTTACTGACTAAGTACTTACTGACTGAGCCATCTCCCCAGCTCCTGAGGGAGCTTTTATTTTTCATGTCCCCTGCAGTTGAGAATGTGCCCAAAGTGGATGTGTGACTGGGGGCCTAGCCCAGTGGTAGAGCATTTTCCTAGCCTGTGTAGGGCTCTGGGTTTCATCCCCAGCACTCCTAGAAAATGTAGTGTAGGAGGAGCAAGCCTCTGTGGTCTGCCCAGCCTGGCATACTGCTCAGGTCTCCAAAACCATGAACTGCTGGAATCTTGGAGAAGCTCTGTAAAGATGAGGCTGCTGCTGGGTCCTTGCCTGGGAAAAAGACAGGGTCCGCTTGTTTTCTCTTTCATGTCCTTGAAAAACATGTGGATCCAAAGGACCAGCAAGGTTGCCTCAGGTCCTGAAGACAGGATGTCTTTATACTTTCTGGAACTAGACCAAGCCTGGAAATTTCGGCTATTCTATTAAAACAGTGCGGTTAAAATGAAGGGTTGGGCTGGAAAGATGGCTTATGTTAAGAGTACTGGCTACTCTTCCAGAGGACCCGGGTTCAGTTCCAGTCATCTACATAGTAGCTCACAACTGGTGTGACTTCAATTCCAGGGGATCCAACACTCTCTAGGTATGCCATGGTGCACAGACATACATGCAGGCAAACACACACATACATAATAATAGTAATATATTTTTAAAGTTATTTTTAAAAAATTAAGGGTTACTGTGCATGGGTAATGGGCCAAAGACTATGCAGCTGAAAACTCAGGGGTCCTGATGACCCACAAATGTTATCTGATCTCTGTGAGGGTTCTAGGAAGTCATCAGGCTTCCCCCAAATCAATATAGGCTGAACAAGTTCATAGGACACTTTCCTATTTATAGTGAGAGATAAAACCATTACCAAAGCTGTGAAGCATGGCTAGTCAGGGCTTTTCCTCATCGGGAAGTGAGACTAGGCAGTGAACTCATTGAGTAGAATGTCCCTCCCAGCAGTTGATTGATCCAACTTTGATAGGTTCCTGTGTACCATTTCTCAGGTGCACATTATGGTGATGGTAGGCTGGTCCTTCCTATCCACCATGGCTGACCATATCCAGGTTAGGCTGGAGCAGTAGGCTCTCCCATTGGCTACTTAGGTCACATTTTCACAGGACCTTGATGGAACTTGGATTTGTAAAGTTTTTTGGCTATCCATCAGTCAATACCCAGCATGCTTTGAGTAAGTATGAGTGGCAGGCCATGTTCTGAGCCAGCTCAGGGGCTTGAGCAGGTAGTGTCCCTCTGGTATTTAGCCCTTTCTCAGCTGATCTTTGAGGTCACCTTTCCTTCCTGTGTGCTCTCAAAGGTGTTAGGTTGAGACTGGGGTCCCTCTCTGTCATATAACCTTGTCCTGTCTGCCTGCTGCAATTTTTTCAGATCAGGAGCACCTGGATAAAGAAATAGAAAGACTCCGGAATCAACTTAAAGTGAAAGTTAACCGCCTCTTTGAAGCCCAAGGTATTGCCTGGCAGGGCTGGAAGCTGGGAGGGGAGGAAACCATTGAAAGAATGTTAGAGAGCAGGTGTGGAAAGCCACTCAGGAGGGCGGTGGAAAATGAGCAGTGGTTGTCTGTAGCTGCCCAGAGGTAGGACGCAGAGGGTTGTAGGGCTTGTTCTTGTCTCAGCTCCTTTCCCAGGCACCAAGAGCTGCTGGGGTGATCTTGCATGGGGTGGGTACCAGGGTGGCGAGGACAGGAGAAACTCAGAAGGCTTCAGTCAGAGGGCAGAGCTTAAGTTTGGGTAAACTTGCGCACATCCAATCACAGGTCTGATCAGAACCTGCAGGTCTGTGTGCAGCAGTCATGGCTTGGCCGGTTCTTGGCCAGGAGCGGTGTTGACTTGTGTCAGCCTGTGCACTGCAGAGTCAGGCCCAGCCCTGCACCTCTCAGGCCGAGTTGGCAGTGGTAGTGCAGTGTTAGCTACTTTCCTGGGCCTGGCTCCAGAGTCAGCAGCAGGTTGGGCAGCAGGGGGCCCAATTTGATCATGACTGTCTTCTCCTTGCAGGGAAACCGGAGCTGAAGGGTTTTAACCTGAACCCCCTCAACCAGGATGAGCTTAAAGCCCTCAAGGTCATTTTGAAAGGATGAGACCCAAACAGCAGGATGGGGACCTCTACTAGACCCCTCCAGCCTTGAGACCTGCAAGGACAGGATTGTCTCTTTAAGGGGACAGGCATCAAGAATGTGGCTTCTGTACAAAACCTTTTTCTGTAGTGCTTGGCTGCTTTGTGACAAGAGAGAACCCTTAGCCTGTTCTGTGGCTACCAGAGCTCGGTGGACACAAGACCTATTGACAGACCCTGGCAGCCGTCTGTAGGTGTGGGGGTGTAAGAATGGCTGCCGCCGGCACCTCTCAACAGTAGCCTGCTGTTCAGATGGGCCTGGCCAGTCATGGGGGAGAGGGCGGACTGGGAGCTTCATTCCTGTTTTCTGCATGGTGAGGCACTTTCAGGCAATATGTGTGACAGTTAGAATATGGAGGAGACAGACATTCACTTCATTGTGAAGCAGACAGACCCTTAGTGCCCCACACCAGCTGCAGGGTAGGCACATTTCCCCCGTGCCCCCTCCTGTCCGTTTTCCTGCTGGCTTTCCATAGCAGGTGCTGTCAATCACCCTCTGGTTCTCTGGAGATGGGAGGCCTTACTGCTGGCCCAGGGCAGGCAGGCAGTGTCCTTCCTAATATGACTCAACATGGAGCATCCTCACGACCTCTGACAGCAGGGCTTGGCTAGCTGGCCTGACTGCATAGTGGGAATGTGCTGTGAGAGCAGAACTGGCCTCTGTTCCCTGAGGCTCAATAAACATGAATAAACCACAGCTCTGAGTTGTCGCCTCCCTCAGTTCCTCACCAGGGCCCAGCCCTTTACTAGAGTGCTGCTTAGGAAATGAGGTGGCTCTTGCCTTAAAATGAATGACAGGAGAGTAGACAGACAGAGGCCACTGCCTGTTCCTCTCGCTGCATTTTGGTCCTAAGTTTCTTCCAAGATGAAAGACGGGCATGGAGAGGTGGCTCTGGGGTTAAGAGCACTTGCCTTTCTTTCAGAAGACCAAGTTCAGTTCCTAGCTCCACGTGGTGGCTTATAACCATCCATAACTCCAATTCGAGGGAATTTGATGCTTCTAACTTCCACAGGTACATGTACACATATGTACATAAAAGCAAAACACTCAAATACCAGTCTTTAATCCCAGCACTCAGGAGGCAGGTGGTCCTCTGAGTTCCAGGACAGCCAGAGCTATGCAGAGAGACCCTGTCTCAAAAAACAAAGGAACTAAGAATTAGAACTAAGCCAAATACGTTAAATATTGCTGATGCCTTCAGGGAATATTTAAAAATGTGTTGATCAAGAAAAACACCTAATGTATGGCAGATTTGGCCCATGCCTGCAGTTTTGGTTTTTGGGTTTTATAGACATGCCTGTAATAGACCCAGACCAAGGTGCATGTCTTCACTGGGGTCTAGTTAGAAGACCACAGCTTCAGAGAGGGAGGCCCTGGCTTAGCCCAGGCTGAGGGAGGTTCTTGAACCGTGAAGTGGACCAAGCAAAGCAAGGACTGAACAGTGTGTGATCTACTGACTGTAGATGCTGTGTGGTCCCCTCAGGACAAACTGCAGGGCCGAAGGGAGAATATTCCTGTCTCCCCACCGTTTCATGAGATTCCAACCAACTGAGTAAAATACAAACTCAGCAGAATTCTCTTCGATGGCAGGCACCTGGTAAATCTGCCTGGCATACAGTTTCTCCCCTGGAATATTGCTTCTGCCTGCCTGCCAGGGTGGATGCTAGGCCAAAGAGCCCATCAGTTCTGCATCCTTGAAGTGAGAACCTAGAGTCCATGCCCGGGGGTTGTGGGTGTGGGAAACTCCTGAGCTCTGGAAACAGAAGGTCCAGGGTGGCTCAGCTCCCAGCCTCCCATGGCCAGTTGGTCCATGTCTTGCTTTGCTGGTATTTCTTTCCCATGCTTTTCTTTGGGCTTACTTTAGGCATTCAGGATTGTATTTGTAGGCAAAAACACTGCCCAGAGGTAGGTAGAGTTGCCTGGCCCCCACTGGAAACCCCTTCTCCATGGAGGAGTTGCCTCCAGCTCAGGCTTACAGCCCCCCCCTAGACCAGGAGGAGGCCTCTGAGCAGAATGTGGTAATGCCCCTGACTCCCCATGTGATGTTGCCTGTCGATTGTAGCCTCACTTTCTGATTTTAAAATTTAGTCTCAAATGAGAGGTGGGTTTTCCCAGGTCTCATTTTCATCTGAGACACAGGAGACTCCAGTTCTGTGGTTTTCACATGGCCCAGTCCATGGGTCCATATGAATCAAGGCATTGCAGAGGACAGGGTACATTTAGGGCTTGGCACTCTCCCAGGCTTCCAGTAGACAATCCAAAATCATTTACTTTGCAAGCGTAGCTTAAAGACAAGTTTCCTAGCCCAGTGGACCCTTCACCATGACCAAAGAGACAGCAAAATGCCAGTGGCATCCCGAATCAGGCCAGTGCTGAGTGACTCAAAGCCTGTGCTTTATTAGATGTGCTCTCTGGATGGTAGAACTTGCTGCTTGGCCTCTTTGGGCCGAGTTACCAATCTGTCAAGGATGAGCCCACCCAGTCCCAAGGATTAGCTGTCCCTGGTTTAAAGATGCCAGGGGTGGGGTGGCGGTGGCTGGAGTGAGGAGTCTAGGGTGTCTGGTCCAAGTAACAAGCAGAGGCTGCCTATCTGCCTATCCAGTAAAATGGCTGCCAGGCTGAAGGAAGGTGAAGACTGGTGCGCTGTGCTGGAATCCTGCGAGAGGCCAGGGCGGCACCTGCCAGGGCCTCATTCCTGGCTGGGGTCAGCCAGGAGTTTTCTTCTGTGATTGAAGGGATCGGAACAACTGCCTCAGCTGCTCCTTCCGATCGTTGATGCAGCCTAGAAAGAACACGAGGTGTTGGTTGGGGTGGCCTGGATACCTCCTAGCTGGTACAGGAGGGGGCACCTCTGAGTATCAGCTTTCTCAGGATGGCACCACCCACCTTGTAGAGTGAGTTCAGTGATCAGCAAAGGCTTGAGCTGACTGGAGGTTCATCTGTTGCTTCAGGCACTGGCCCCAGATGGCTTGTTGAGCCCTCACAGGAATGGTGTGTAGCCAGGAAACTCAGAGAGGTGGTCATTTACCCCAAGAACTGAGAGTTGATCCCAGGTTACGTGGTGCCAGAGTCACATTCAACTGCTCTCCAGACTACCCTGCCCTTGTCTGCTCAGTGAAAGCACACATCAGCAGTGCCTGAAGCTAACTTACATATCCCTTACCCAGCACATCCTGGAAGTGTGTCCCAGGCAGTCCATGAGAAAAGGCTGCCTCTCCCGGCACAGTTCCCAGGCAACCTGTCCCTGCTTGGTCTCAGAGCTGGTTCTGAAGGCAACACTAGTCTTTAATCTTAGCCAGGCTCATTTATGATACTCATAAATGCTGCTTGGATACCCTGACACACCATGACCACAGGAATTGACCTGGAGATGCCTGCTTCCTACTTAGTAACTCCAGTTCCATCCTTGTCTCCAAGGCTGTCCCAGCTGTCAAGGCTTCAGCACCCCACCCTGTGCGTCCTTGACATTTTCCAAAGTGATTCCAGGGACCCTGCTTTAACGTTGTGGCTCACTCATCATGCCAAATCTTCAGGTTCAGTGCAAACCCTTTCTTGGAGCTCTAGACTTATCCCTGATTTTTTTTTCTAGCCCTTTCACCTAATGTCCCTGAACACATTCCTAACTTGCCCTCAACCCTCAGCATTCTCCCCTGCCTGCTCCCCAAACAACTCCTCCCATTTACCACTAACACTCAACTAGAAATTTGAAAGTAATTCTAGAGACTTCTACAAATATGGTTCTCTTTCTGCTCTGCCTGTTGGAGTGACTGCAAATCAACCATATCTTCATTTTAGGAAGTATCTGCATTTTTCCAAGTCCAGTGTCTGCTGTTGGAGCAACCATTGGCAACCAAGACAACCAGAGCATTCAGCCAACGTGCTGAGCGTGGCCAGGAGGGGAGCAAAGAGTCACCCAGGCATCTCAAAACTATTGTCAGTCGTCTATGCCGTACCTAACACTTTGGTGGCCCGAGACACCTCTCCCACCCCACCCCCCACCTCCTCCCACCTCCAGGGTCTTGTGAATGTTAGGCAAGCACTCTACCATTTTGCTATAACCCCTCTTTGACACGGGGATTTACTAAGTTAATTAGACTGGCCTTGAACCCACTCTGTAGTGCGGGCAGGCCTTGAACTTGTGACCCTCCTGCCTCAGGCTCCCAAGTGGCTGGGTTTACAGGATGTGGCACTAGACCTGGCTAGGTCAGCCCCTTTCTACTTAACTATTAGTTGGATTTTATTGTGTGCAGCCAAGCCCAGTCCTAAATCATACTAAACTCTTTAAAAGATATAAAACTTCTCATCATAAAAGAAACAGGAACTCAGCGCTCAGGAGCCAAAGGCAGGCGGATCTCTGAGCTCAAAGCCAACCTTAGTAAATTCCAGGCCATCCAGAGCTACATAGTGAGACCCTGTCACAAAAAATAAAATTTTAAAAAGGAACCTTAAAACAAGCAAATGAGAAACTCAGGAAAATGTTTACTGTACATTTGATGGAGCAGGGTGGGATGGGCCGTATCTTCAGCCATTAATGTCATGTCGTTACAAATGTAGAAAATTATAGGCAGTCCAGAGAAAAACAGGTACAGGCCTGGCATAGCAGCACACACCTTTAATCCCAGCACTCTGGAGGCAGAGACAGGAGGATTTCTGTGAGTTTGAGGCTGGCCTGGGCTACATAATGAATTCCAGGCCAGCCAGGGCTGCATAGTGAAACTTTGTCTCCAAAAAATTAAAGAAATAAAGAAGAAGAAAAAAACCACACAGGTAAAGGGGCCAGGCATGGTGGCACATGCCTACAACCCCAGCACTTTGTAGGCTGAGGCAGGAGGATTAGAAAGGACTTCGAGCCCAGCCTTAGCTCCATGATGAATTCCAGGCCAGCTTGGCCTGTGTGTGGCTCGATTGGTGGAATGTTTGCCTGACACACGTGAGGTCCTGGCTTCCAGTCCTGGTAGCACGAAAACCTGGCATGTTGGCACACACCTGTGGTCCCAGCACTCAGGAGCAGAGACAGGAAGATCATAAGTTCAAGATCACCTTGGCTGCATGGTGAGTTGAGCGACAGCCTGGGCTACATGAGAACCCGTCTTAACCACACCCCTAAACCCACACACAAAAAATAAATTTCCTATAAGAACTTGGCTCATGTTCCTTCATAAAAGTAGTCTATTATTAAAAGTAAAAAAGGAAAATCATAAAAAGCCAGGACATCTTACAAAAGAAGAAAGACACATTAAAAACTGGAGCCCCCTCAGAAATCAATGGAATTCACATACAATACTAATGAATTCATAAAGGGCGAAGGCTTGGACTCCTTTCCAGTTGGTCCAGTAAGTCTATCCCTTTGACCCAGTGACTCTGCTTCCAGGGATCTCAAAGAAAATAGTTTCAATGGGTTTCACAGGAGAGAATATTCACCACGATGTTATTTCGAAAAGTAAAGAGATGAAATTGTGCCAAATGCCAGGTGATAAGAAATCGGCTTGGTAAACGCTGGCACACACTCAGGCTGAAATGCTCTACAGCCATGTCATAACCGCTTTGTAGCTTACCTGGGACTAGGAGAATCTAGAGGTCGGGATTTGGGGGTTAGGGTTCAGGCTGGCCCATCACCATGACAACAGCCTTCTACAGTCTGTGCAACTGTTGGAGACCATTTCCTCACCCGTGGGGTGATCACAGAAGCTACCACATGGAATGTGGTAATGCACGTAAACATTTAGCCCAGCCCTGGCTAACACATGCTTCCCATGGGAGGGCCTTTGTATTCCTGAATGGAGGGATGCCACGTGGAAAGCGGGACTCTGAATGCCAGTCTGGTGCCAGATTTATAAAAATATGAATATATGCATTTTTTAAAACTGGAAGGAAACACCAGATTGTTAATGATGGTTATGTCTGGATGTGTTTTAAAATTCCCTTCTTTAGTTTTCAAATATTCTACAATGAGTGTGAATTTCTATAATTGGGAATTTTTTCACATTTTATATACGAACTTTATCGCAGAGTCCTGCAGTTGTTAACTTTTCTAATGATAATTTGTTCTCCACCTGAGTCCTGAAATCCCCCTCCTGATGGCTCAGTAATCTCTCACCATACTGGGCAGGGTCCTATCAGGAGTGTCCAATCTTTTGGTATTGTGACCAGACATTGTCATCTACAAAATTCACACTTGAAAACTGTGCAAAAAGTTATACACACACACACTCAAAGAAAAATTTCATAAGTATTTTGAGTATACGATTTTGTGTTGGACTGCAGTCATTGCTACCCTTAGCTGCATTTGGTTCATGGGGTCCCCAGGTTGCAGGTTGGACACACACCCTGAAAGACACTACTCATCTGTATGTTATGGATGAAGACCAGAGAGGGTAAGCCACTTGCCTGAGTCACACAGCTGGTATGCTGCAGGTTGGATTTACATGATCTCACTGCTATGCCAAGCTGCCCCCCAGTCTACCTGCACTTCCTATGATATTTCTGTCCCACTCACTTTCTGTCTGACTCGGCATACCTAAGTGTGTGTTGGTCACAAAGTTTCCCATCCCTGAAGGGTCGGAAGGCCCCTCCTCTCTGCTGACAGGGCCATCATTCCACATGAGGTCGAAGCCCCCGATTCTCTTCTCCTTTCCTGTGAGTCTAGGGGTGCAGAGGGTGAAAGAATATGCAGTTGGTGAGGCTTTAAGAGAGAACCCACCCACCCGACCTGAGCCAGGTGCCATGTAGCTCTCCAACAGGGCCGCCCTCAGTTCTTCCGAGGCCCTATCACTGTTAATAATGTGCTCCTAATTTGTGGTTTCTGGTTTAAAATATGATCCCCTCCCCAACCCAGGGATTCACCCATCCTTGAAGCTGGCCCTGTATTGTTTCCACTGGACATGGTGTTAAGAGTGTTAAGTAGCCTCTTGGTGAATGCTGTAAGCCAGGTACTAACAATGAATTGCCTCAGTGAGTTAATCTAACAACCCGAGGAGAGTTACAATGCTCCCTACTTTACATGTGAGGAGACTGTAGCTCAGTGAAGTGAAGTGACCAGCCCAGGGTCTCACAGTCAGGAAGCCCTGAGTAAATCCAGCTACACTGAGTTCTTGGGCCTATGGACATCTCAGTTTCTCCATCTGTGAAGCAAGTATCTCAAGGTTCTGAGTCACCTCTCTCTTGACAGGAGCCCATCGACCATGGATAGGGCATAAATTCCAGGACCTTACCTGGCCTCCATGTCCACCACATGCAGGGTGTCTTCCAGCAGGCAGGTCTTGAGTTCGTAGTCCTCCTGGCTGCTGGCCGTCAGTGAAGGAGATGCATTGACTTCCAGGAGCCACCTGGGGAGGGCAGAGGATAACTGGGGGGGTGTCAGAGATCCTGCCCACCTTCTGCCGAAAGGTTCATGGATGTAATGCAACAAATATCTCGGCATCTTACAGCTTAGAAAAGCATCCAAAAGATGGGCAAACACACCCAAGTGAGGATGGGAAATGAACGGAAAATGAATCCACGAAAATACAAGGGCTTGCCATAGCTCTAAGTTCAATGGTTGAGTAAAGATGATACCCAACAAGGTGGTGGAGAAAAATCTCACAACAGCCCTGTCTAGAAATGTTAAAACAATGGTTAAAGGATTGGAATAAAGTTACCCCATGTGGGCAGAAAGATACTCCTGGAAGCTCTAAGGTCACTGAATAAGAACGCCAGTGCTGGAGTGGGTTACCCCCGAGTTGGTGGCCAGGCTATTACACTGCTATTGTTGCGTGCCAGGACTAGATGGTAAGACCCTATTGCTGAAGACACTGCACTCTGGTGCAGGACACGGAGAAGCCGGACGGGGACTGGATGCTCCCTCCTTGCTGGTTAGCACTTGGGGGCTGAAGGCACTGTGCAGGCTAGTGGAGGGGAGTTAACAGTTTTGCTCAGCTGTAAGTGCAAAATGCTAGTACCGTCAGCACACCAGGTAAGACGTGCCCACTGGGAAGCTATTTTCCAACTGGATCTAAGGCCCGTCCTGCAGGAGGGAACCATGTGTGATACTGTCAATCAAGACGAAACTCTGTAGCTGGGAGGGAATAGGCCCTAGTGGATAAGCTCCTGCTGTTGTTTTGCTAAATGGACATGATACCCATGAAATGCCGTCTAAATCTAGGTGCTTATACATCCCGATTGTTTCTGCTTCAGCCCCGGCCTGGGAAGCCTCTTTCTACAGATGGCCGCAGTTACTGCAGAGACTCGTGGGTGCAAGAAAATAGCAATGGTTATGATGGCATTGCAGCCTGGTGCTCAACCCTAGAAGAGAGAAGAGAGTCAAACCTCTCTCACTCCCCCTGAGGCTCGGGTAGAAGAGCAGTCAGAGAGAATGTGAGGGCCCGAGCAATGGGAGGAACACTGAGAAATGCTGTCCCTGCGCAGGGTGAAGCTGTTGCTGTCTCCAAGTCAGAGAGGCTGTGATTTCCTACGTGAGACCCTCACAAGACTTGCCCATTCACGGTCCTTGGGAAAGGTGATGTGGGCTCCCATGGCCTCCCATGAGTTGAGGGCTCTCTCTTCCCATTCTCTAGAAACTGCTTAGCCAGGCTCTTGAGAGTAAAGTAACCCCACTTCAACTCATTGGTTTCCCTTGCTAGACTTAGGTAGAACTGTTTTCTCTTTTTCTTTTATCATGGCCCCTCCATCTGTGAATAGAAATAGACTCTTCACGAAAGGTCCCGCAACATCAATTCAGCAAACAGTAGGTAGAGGTCCCTGTAGAACCAGGCCTGCACTGATTAGATCTCAGCCCCACTTTACAGACTGGCAAACCGAGGCACAGTAAAAGGAAGCATGTCCGAGTTGGCACATCTAGGAAGTAGCAGAGCTGGGATTCAAATCATGGTGTCTGCACTGGAGTGTGTAGCCCATCATGACCCCTCCTCCAGCTCTCTGAGCCACTGCCCACTTACGGCTTGAGGTCCTGATCAATGAGGATGTCATAGCCATACAGCTCAAAGCAGTGCTTATCACTGATGATCACCTTCTGCACGCTCTGCAGGCTCTTGATGAAGATGTTGTCCATGTCACTGAAGAGTGTCTCTACGGCCTCAGGACCATGCTTGGATGCCAGGTACTGTCGGAAGCGCTGGAGCATCCATTTGCAACCCTGAGGCCCAGGCAGTCACAATGGGAGAGAAGCCCAGTTCATTGGAGCCCACCTGATAATCCTTGAATGAACCCATGTGCAGGGCCCCTCGAGCCTGGTGGGCGGGCTCCATCTGAGCCCTGGAATTAGGAAGTTTGGGTATGCTCCTCACTATGGAGTGAAGGCCTGCATAGTTAAGAGAACGGGATGTGTCTCTGGCCCATGGCCTACACAGATGGCTTCTCTTGGTGACTACACTGGCAGCCTTTTAGGGCAGAAAGGCGACCAGCAAGCTTCTGCTCCTAGGATTATATGATGTGAGATGAACCAGGGGAGGGGAAACAGGAGTGGGCTGGGAGTTCACTCATCCATTCCCCCTGGTCTGGCCCTTAACTCTGAGAAGTCTGAGCATTCTATAGTTGTACTGACTTTCGGGCTGTCATATGGATTGGTGACAAATAGTAAGTGGATATGATAGATAGATAGATAGATAGATAGATAGATAGATAGATAGATAGATAGATAGATAGAAAGAGAGAGAGAGAGAGAGAGAGAGAGAGAGAGATAGATAGATAGATAGATAGATAGATAGATAGATAGACAGATAGATAGACAGACAGGGAGGTACATAGGTAGACTGATGATTGATGGGCAGAATATCTGTATGATATACCAGCTGATGGGTTGGTTGATCATAAGAGATACCTAAGATATAGAATACATTTTGTTTAGGAGTACATTAGTTTGACATTCAAATATTGAGGTTCATGCCAGATGAACCCATCTCTGCAGATGGGAAGGGTGACTGTGCCCTCTCTGGTAAACTCTGGCCTGTCTTGGGCTCCATGTCACTCTGCTTGTCCCCCCACAACTTGGCCCAGAAGGAGGACAGACGCCTAGCTTCCTCACCTTTTTTGGGTGGTAGTCGGGAGATGTCTTCTGCACGGCGACATTGGTGAGGTGAACATCTGGCAGAGGTTGATGGTCAAGGGCTAGCATGGACAGAGAGGGGCAGCCATAATCCCTGCTGCCCCAGGAACTGAACTGAAACCCTGGCCCTGGCTTAAAGTTGACAAGAAAAGCTAAAAAATAGTGCAAAGTTTATATACATGGGCTTTGGAGTCAGATGGGCCTGGGTGCAAGTCCAGGGTGCATCTCAGGGGAAGGGAATTCCTGAACAACCTGGCTAAACTCTCTGAGCCTGGTTACCAGCTGTGCTGACTCACTTTATGTCAACCTGACACAAGCTAGAATTATCTGAAAGGAGGGAGCCTCAATTGAGAAAATACCTCTGTAAGATCTAGCTGTAGGGCATTTTCTTAATTAGTGACTGATGGGGGAGGGCCCAGCCCATTGTGGGTGGTGTCATCCCTGGGCTGACGGTCCTGGGTTCTATTTAAAAACAAAAAAAAAGCTGGCTGAGTAAGCCGTGGAGAGCAAGCCAGTAAACAGCACCCCACCATGGGTTCTGCATCAGCTCCTGCCTCCAGGTTCTGTCCTGACTTCCTTCAATGACAACCGACAATGTGGAAGTGTAAGCCAAATAAGCCCATTCCTCCTCAACTTGCTTTTGGTCATGGTGCTTCATCACAGACACCTAAGACACCAGACTGTTGACTGGGAGTACGCAAAGCACACTGGCTTCCCAGGGTGATTTGAATGATTGGATGAAGTGCCTCTTGAGTGCCTGGCAGAGCTGAGAGAACGATATTACAATTTCCAACTCACAAGGCAATGCCTGACAAGTGCAGAGACCACACACCGAGGGGGCTGGACTGGTGGCCCCTTTGCGGGAACATCAGAAAAGGGATCTAGTGTTGGGGAGCAGGCAGGGTGCTGAGACCCAGGCCTGCGGTCTGCCATTTGTCACACCTCCAGTGTGACACTGTGACCCACAAAACACCTCTCAAGTGCCATCTCATTTGCTCCTGAACAATCTCCACCTCATAGGCGACACTATAGAGGTTCAGAGAAGGACAGTGCCGCCATTCAAAACCTCTCCTCCTCATCCTTCCCCCAGGACTGTGAAGAAAGAAGCTGTGAGTTCCAGGAGGGAGGAAAGGGAAGGGGGAAATGTCGTAATTATATTACAGTCTTTGTATTACATAATTCTATCACAACTTGTATTACAACTTGACATTTCCCCCTTCCCTTTCCTCCCTCCAAACCCTCCCATCAATAAATCCTAAGGGGACAGTATATTTTAATATATCTAACAATAAATGTAAATTTTACTATCTCTCTTGGGGAAAAAAGTAGAAATGGGATTGTTTACAAATCAATCATCCATGTGGCACTTGTCTCATTCAGTCATGTCCTTGTCAGGGCGTTCTGATACCTCAGTACTTCGACATGCACAGTCGATAACGAGCATTGTGCGGATCAGTGCCCTGTAACCCACTCCCAACACTCAGGCTGAGTTGTGCTGTATTTGTGTGTGTGTGTGTGTGTGTGTGTGTGTGTGTGAATTATTGCATGTACACTATATATTATATATACCAAAGTTAAGATTGTCATTTCTTGTTTTGTGATCCAAAAATTATTATTTTAAAGGTTAGTATGTTTAGAGCTGGGGAGATAGCTCCATCATAAAGAGCTTGCCCCCCAAGCATGAGGACCTAAGTTTGATCCCCTGAAACCACGGGAAAAAAATTCTGGGAATGGCCAGGTATGGTGGCACACCTATTTAATCCCAGCATTCAGGAGGTACAGGCAAGTGAATCTCTGTGAGTTCAGGGTCAACCTGGTCTACAAGTTGAGTATCAGGCCAGCCAAGGATACATGGTGAGACCTTGTCTCAAAAACCAACCAACCAACTCTGGACATGGTGGCATGTGCCTGTAGTCCCAACACTGAGAGGGAAAGACAGGATCACTAGAGCCAGCAGGCCAGCCCAGCAGATGGTCTGGGTGAGCTCCAGGCCAGTGAGGGACCCTGATGCTCCTTCATAATCTTTTCTGCGGTTTTCTATATATTTTAATGTCAAGACTAAAAGAATTAAAAGAAGGGTGGAAAGTACTGTGCAGTCTCTCTGTGACTACTTAGTGAGTAAAGCCTCATTGAATGGAAATGGGCCCCTGGGATGGGTCCTGCTTCTTCAGTATATCCTCAGGATGCACAGGGCTGCATCAACACTCTGAAGTGGCATTTACGGAAGAGTCCCTCTGGCAGACAGTGTTCATGTGTTTTGCATGTTGTTACTTAATTTTAATAAAAACAAAGCAGCAATACAAACAAACTAAACTAAGTTGATGACATGCATGTGGGACATGCTTGTTGGAATTACAGGAGAAAATTAACATACTGGAGATGAGTCGGCAAAACAAGGGAAAGAAGTCATAAAGCATGCACAAGCATGGACAGGAAGGTCCAGGCAATGGGCAGGCAATACGGTCTATTACTTAAGGCACACACTTCAACAGAGAGACGAAATCGGGGCAGAGAGAGGAGGCTGGCTCAAAGCACGGGCTGGAATCCTCTTCTCACGTGTGTGTGTGTGTGTGTGTGTGTGTGTGTGTGTGTGGTTTATCTCCTTCCCACTCATTTTTCCTCCCCAAGACAGTTTCTGTGTCTAGTCTTTCTTTCTTCCCTCCTTTCCTTCCTTCCTCCCTCCCTCCCTCCCTCCCTCCCTCCCTCCCTCCCTTCTTTCTTTCTTTCTTTCTTTCTTTCTTTCTTTCTTTCTTTCTTTCTTTCTTTCTTTTTTTTGGCAGTGCTGGGACTAAACCTACAGCCTTGCATACAGGGCAAGAGCTCGCCACTGAGCCATACCCCCAGCCCTGTTCCTTGTCTGTCATTCAGAGATGCCTGTGCACAAAACCAACCAACCAACCGTGGATGTGGTCTGACCTGAGTGGGAGCAAACTTTCTGCTGTTCTCTCTAGTCTTTTTTCTTGGAGACTGTTTCCTCTCAGTATCTAAAGCATGCTCCAGCACTCCACTTAACAGCTGGGTAGTATTCCACTGTATAAATGCACCACCTGCCTTGTCTCCGAGGTTTTGCTCTCCATCAAGGATTGCCATGTGCAGCCTTTAAGCCTGTCGGTTCCCATGCTGTGGGTGTGTCTGTGGTGTTCAGAAGGGCTTGCTGGCTCCCAGGGTATGTGCATCTGACTTCTGGCAGTTATTTATCAGCTCATTCTGAGGGTTACAGCACTTTACATGCCCACCAGCCTCACACACATCCTCCTTCTCCCCTAGCTTGGCAGGACAGTGGGGTGTCCACCCATCGGGTAGTGAAGAAGGGACTGTATTTGAGTGAATGAGTGAGGTGAGCACTGAAAAGTGCATGAGGAACGGTGCAGAGGTTCTGCGAAGCTCAACCTGTCTGCTCCTATGCACACGGGTAAACCTGAGTGCTGGACACCCATGAAGACCACTATCCAGCGGAGACATTTGAGGGGCGCTGCTCTGAGCAGATCCCTCTCCCGAGAGCCTGGGAACCCCCAGAGAGAAAGAACTGAGCCGGTCTTGAGCAGGGACTCTGTGCTCAGATCCCAGGGAACCTGGGAAGTATCCTTGGGGTGGAAAAGTTCCGGGGTAGGTGAGGCTGGCTGGAGGAGAGGACGGGGAGGAATATCATTGGAAGGATACAATGGTCATCGATGCTGCTCAGTGTGAAGCGGGTGTTGGAGAACCGGGCAAAGCCATCACGGTATAGCCAAGCCCGCAGAGGGATGTACTGGTAGGGATGAGGGAGAGAGAAAAGGGAAATGATGCTCAGGGTTTGCAGGCCACCTGGCTCCTCACCTGGCTTCCTTCTGCCCAGAAGGCCCTGCCCTCTCTCACAGCAGCCTTCAGTCCTTCCCTCCATTCCCACCTGTGACTCCACCCCTTCCTCCCCTCGGGTGCAAAAGAAACAAAATGATGGTCTACCACCATGCATGACACTCCACCAGGACCTCAAGATCCTGAGGGATGGGCTAAGCCGGAGACACTGAATTCTTGTTCCCAGTAGAGTGTACATCATGAAGGTTAACTAGGTGCCGAATGGATAAATGAATGGACTATAAATGGGTGAAGGGAACACAGCAGGCTCTGGGGCCCAGGTGTCTGGATTTGAATCCCAGTTTGGCTAGTTACCTGCTGTGTGACCTTGGGCAAGTCATTCAACCTCTCTGTGTCTGTTTTTGCTTTTACTTTTTTGAGTCGGGATCTTGCTATACAACTGGCCTGGAACTCACTATGGAGATCAAGCGGGCCTTGAACTTGAGATCCTCCTACTTCTGCCTCCCAAGCACTCTTTTGGCTAACCTTTATGCATCCATTCTCATCTGTAAGATGAGGCTAGTAACCGAAGGACTCACTGAGTTGTTACAATGGAGTGAGAGGCACCTGCTGAGTGCTGGGGCCTGGTGCTCAGTAGATGCTCAGTACATGTTTGCTAAGGTTCCCTGCAGAGCTGAGTGAGAGAGGTGGGAAATACAGCTCTGGACACGGGCAGTAGGATGTAACACTAGGGACATCCACCTCAGTGGCCTTATCCATCCCTGGGCTCACAGGAGGCCCGGCCTGGGTAACTCACCGACATCACCAGAACATAGACTCGCAGGTCAAACTTGCGGCCTGTGGGAAAGAACTGGTGTGTGTAACAGACACTGACTGGCTGTCGGACGGTGGGCTAGGCTTCCGATCATATCCGGAGATGGACAGACAGTCAGGGCTCTGCCTGTCTGAGGCTCCAAGCACGGTTACACAGGGCACAGGGAGAGGATGGGTGGGTAGTGTTGGGACAAGGCTGGAGGCTTAGTGGCCAAGGAAAGTCCTATGAGAGGTGGAGACTGACTGACAAACACACGGACAGGTGAAGGCCCAGTCCAGGCTGGTAGGACCTTCTGGCTGGACCTAGATACAGATGGTCAAAGAGCCTGGGCCAGGGAGGGAAAAGAAAGGAAAGTGAGTCAGGTGACAGGGGAGACAGGTGACAGAGGAGACAGGTGACAGGGGAGACAGGTGACAGGGAGGCAGGTGACAGGGGGGACAGGTGACAGGAGACAGGGGACAGAGGAGACAGGTGACGGGGAGACAGGTGACAGGTGAGACAGGTGACAGGGGAGACAGGTGACAGGAGAGACAGGTGACAGGGGAGACAGGGGACAGGGGAGACAGGGGACAGAGGAGACAGGTGACAGGAGAGACAGGTGACAGAGGAGACAGGTGACAGGAGACAGGTGACAGGGGAGACAGGGGACAGGGGACAGGGAGACAGGTGACAGGGGAGGCAGGGGACAGGGGAGGCAGGTGACAGGGAGACAGGTGACAGGGGGGACAGGTGACAGGAGACAGGGGACAGAGGAGACAGATGACAGGAGAGACAGGTGACAGGGGAGACAGGGGACAGAGGAGACAGGGGACAGGGGGGACAGGTGACAGGAGAGACAGGTGACAGGTGAGACAGGTGACAGGGGAGACAGGTGACAGGAGAGACAGGGGACAGGGGAGACAGGGGACAGGGAGACAGGTGACAGGGGAGGCAGGGGACAGAGGAGACAGGTGACAGGAGAGACAGGTGACAGGGGACAGGTGACAGGGGAGACAGGTGACAGGAGACAGGTGACAGGGGAGGCAGGTGACAGGGGAGACAGGTGACAGGGGAGACAGGTGACAGGAGAGACAGGTGACAGAGGAGACAGGTGACAGGAGACAGGTGACGGGGAGACAGGTGACAGGAGACAGGTGACAGAGGAGGCAGGTGACAGGGGAGACAGGTGACAGAGGAGGCAGGTGACAGGGAGACAGGTGACAGGGGAGACAGGTGACAGGGGAGACAGGTGACAGGGGAGACAGGTGACAGAGGAGGTAGGTGACGGGGAGACAGGTGACAGGGTACAGGAGACAGGGGAGACAGGGGAGACAGGGGACAGGGGAGGCAGGTGACAGGGGAGACAGGGGACAGGAGAGACAGGTGACAGGGGAGACAGGTGACAGGGAGACAGGTGACAGGGGACAGGAGACAGGGGAGACAGGGGACAGGGGAGACAGGGGACAGGAGACAGGGGAGACAGGGGACAGGGGAGGCAGGTGACAGGGAGACAGGGGACAGGGGAGACAGGGGACAGGGGAGGCAGGTGACAGGGGAGACAGGTGACAGGGGAGACAGGTGACAGGGAGACAGGTGACAGGGAGACAGGGGACAGGGGAGACAGGGGAGACAGGGGACAGGGGAGGCAGGTGACAGGGGAGACAGGTGACAGGGGAGACAGGGGACAGGGGAGACAGGGGACAGAGGAGACAGGGGACAGGGGAGACAGGGGACAGGAGGCAGGTGACAGGGGAGACAGGTGACAGGGGAGACAGGGGACAGGGGAGACAGGTGACAGAGGAGACAGGGGACAGGGGAGACAGGGGACAGAGGAGACAGGGGACAGGAGGCAGGTGACAGGGGAGACAGGGGACAGGGGAGGCAGGTGACAGGGGAGACAGGTGACAGGGGAGACAGGGGACAGGGGAGACAGGGGACAGAGGAGACAGGTGACAGGGGAGGCAGGTGACAGGGGAGACAGGTGACAGGGGAGGCAGGTGACAGGGGACAGGTGACAGGGGAGGCAGGTGACAGGAGACAGGTGACAGGAGGCAGGTGACAGGAGACAGGTGACAGGGGAGGCAGGTGACAGGGGACAGGTGACAGGGGAGGCAGGTGACAGGAGACAGGTGACAGGAGACAGGTGACAGGGGAGGCAGGTGACAGGAGACAGGTGACAGGAGACAGGTGACAGGGGAGACAGGGGACAGGGAGACAGGGGACAGGAGGCAGGGGACAGAGGAGACAGGTGACAGGGGAGACAGGTGACAGGGAGACAGGTGACAGGGGAGACAGGGGACAGGGGAGACAGGTGACAGGAGGCAGGGGACAGGGGAGACAGGTGACAGGGGAGACAGGTGACAGGGGAGACAGGGGACAGGGGAGACAGGGGACAGAGGAGACAGGTGACAGGGGAGGCAGGTGACAGGGGAGACAGGGGACAGGGGAGGCAGGTGACAGGGGAGACAGGTGACAGGGGAGACAGGTGACAGGGAGACAGGTGACAGGGAGACAGGGGACAGGGGAGACAGGGGAGACAGGGGACAGGGGAGGCAGGTGACAGGGGAGACAGGTGACAGGGGAGACAGGGGACAGGGGAGACAGGGGACAGAGGAGACAGGGGACAGGGGAGACAGGGGACAGGAGGCAGGTGACAGGGGAGACAGGTGACAGGGGAGACAGGGGACAGGGGAGACAGGTGACAGAGGAGACAGGGGACAGGGGAGACAGGGGACAGAGGAGACAGGGGACAGGAGGCAGGTGACAGGGGAGACAGGGGACAGGGGAGGCAGGTGACAGGGGAGACAGGTGACAGGGGAGACAGGGGACAGGGGAGACAGGGGACAGAGGAGACAGGTGACAGGGGAGGCAGGTGACAGGGGAGACAGGTGACAGGGGAGGCAGGTGACAGGGGACAGGTGACAGGGGAGGCAGGTGACAGGAGACAGGTGACAGGAGGCAGGTGACAGGAGACAGGTGACAGGGGAGGCAGGTGACAGGAGACAGGTGACAGGGGAGGCAGGTGACAGGAGACAGGTGACAGGAGACAGGTGACAGGGGAGGCAGGTGACAGGAGACAGGTGACAGGAGACAGGTGACAGGGGAGACAGGGGACAGGGAGACAGGGGACAGGAGGCAGGGGACAGAGGAGACAGGTGACAGGGGAGACAGGTGACAGGGAGACAGGTGACAGGGGAGACAGGGGACAGGGGAGACAGGTGACAGGAGGCAGGGGACAGGGGAGACAGGTGACAGGAGGCAGGGGACAGGGGAGACAGGTGACGGGGAGACAGGGGACAGGGGAGACAGGGGACAGGGGAGGCAGGTGACAGGGGAGACAGGTGACAGGGGAGACAGGTGACAGGGGAGACAGGGGACAGGGGAGGCAGGTGACAGGGGAGACAGGTGACAGGGGAGACAGGGGACAGGGGAGACAGGGGACAGGGGAGACAGGTGACAGGAGACAGGTGACAGGAGACAGGTGACAGGAGACAGGTGACAGGGGAGACAGGGGACAGGGGAGGCAGGGGACAGGGGAGACAGGTGACAGAGGAGACAGGTGACAGGAGACAGGTGACAGGGGAGGCAGGGGACAGGGGCCAGGCCACGTGCGGATGAGGACAGTGATGCAGACAGGACAAATCTCCATGCAGTCTTTGAGGTTTGTTCTACAAACCACAAGGAACCACTGGCTAGAGGGTTTGCAGGCCACCTGGCTCCTCACCTGGCTTCCTTCTGCCCAGAAGGCCCTGCCTTCTCTCATAGCAGCCTTCAGTCCTTCCCTCCATTCCCACCTGTGACTCCACCCCTTCCTCCCCTTGGGTGCAAAAGAAACAAAATGATGGTCTACCACCATGCATGACACTCCACCAGGACCTCAAGGTCCTGAGGGATGGCTACAGGCTACTGTGTTGTGTGGAGTCTAAGGGACCGGGGCAGCGGAGCACCGTGGGACCAGTACAGCCATCCAGGAGGGAGACAGCAGCAAGCTGAGACAGGGACAGTGGAAGGAGAGGTGGTCAGACAGACAGACAGACAGACAGACAGCTTTAGAACTGTGGAACCTAGTGAAGAACAGTAGAAAGGGGACTGGAGAGATGGCTCGGTGGTTAAGAGTGTGTACTGCTCTCCAGAGGACCTGAGTTCAGCACTCAGCACACATATCGGGGGGCTCACACCTCCTTTATCTTCAGCTCCAAGAGACTGGATGCCTCTTGCCTCTGCACCCGCACTCACCAGCACATACCACACACAGACACAAGCACCTACACATAATTAAAATAATAAACACAGATTTAAAAAGGAGAGGACAGTGGCAAGGACGGACCAGAGGCACCAGACACTTCCCAGATGCTGGCTTAGCAGCTTGGGGGAGGAGAAGCCATGGCCTGAGTGGAGAAGCTGCAGAGTGGCCAGACTGGGGAGCACTTTTGAATCTGAGGCACACTGGTATGGAGTTGCTGGGAGAGTCCCAAGTGATTTGGGGTTCAAGGGCAAGGTCTTGACTGAGGACAGAGAGCTGGGGGAGGAAAAAAAGAGAAGAGACCTAGTGGCTACCCCCACCACCCAGGGTCATTGCCAGGGGACAGGGAAGGGGCTGGGGGGAGGCAGGTGGCATTAGCATGGCTACAGCGAGACCCCTTAGGTAACCCATAAACACAGGGGAAAGCCCGAGGCTGTGGTGATATATTGTGTCTCCCAATATATTGTACACCCCAATAAACTTAGCTAGGGGTCAGAGAACAGAACAGCCATAATATTAAACATAGAGGTTAGGCAGTGGTAGCACACGCCTTTAACCCTAGCATTCCAGAGGCAGAGATCCATCTGGATCTCTGTGAGTTCAAAGCCACACTGGGAACAGCCAGGCATGGTGACTCATGCCTTTACTCCCAGGAAGTGATGGCAGAAAGCAGAAAGATATATAAGGTGTGAGGACCAGGAACTAGCTGGTTAAGCTTTCAGGCTTTCAAGAAGCAGTTCAGCTGAGATCCATTTGGATAAGGACACAGAGGCTTCCAGTCTGAGGAAACAGGATCAGTTGAGGAATTGCAAGGTAAGGAAGCTATGACTTGTTCTGTTTCTCTGATCATTTAGCGCTGACCCCAATAACTGGCACCAGGTTTGTTTTTATTAATAAGACCTTTTAAGATTCATGCTACATCTGGTGCCCAACGTTCGTGGTATGAGTTAATGAAAAAGCTGCCTGCCTGTGGCCTTGTAAGCCCCAGCTCTGCCCCGAGCTACACTCGGCCGGTTGTGGTGGTGCATTCCCATAGGATTTGCTGAAGGAGACAGAGGCAGGAGGATCCCAAGTTTGAAGTCGGCCTAGGAGGCTTGCTAAGGAGAAGCTTCAGCCGGGGCCGAGCCACAAACGGTGGTGGGACCATGGAGGCACAGGCTGCTGCTCCAAGTTGCTGGCTGCTTCTCATCCTGTTGGTGACTGCAGTGATGCTGCTACCTGGGACAAAGGGTTTATTGCTGCTTGTTCAGAGAAGAATTGCCAGGACCATCGTGTTACATGGCAAAGGTCAGTTTGGAAAAGTTTGGTAAGACAAATGGTGGGGAGAAATTTCTGTGAAGATTTTCTCTTCTAGGGAAGAATGTTCATCGTTCGGAGAGACAGACATTTATCAGACTGTGATTGCTCCAAACCACAGAGGAGGCACACACACACACACACACACACACACACACACACACACACACACACACACACACAAAATCTGCAGGAAACCATGACCACGTCTAACGGCAACTTTGAAATCTTCAAAAGGATGATGGGACCCACAACGATGATTCCACATGGACTATGGTAAAGCCATTAACACCACGGAAAGATTGACTTTGGACTACAAACTACTCAGGACAATTTCGAGATGGCTAGCTGAGATGATCCAGATTCATAGACTACTCGAGCAAGGACTTGAGACAAGCCCTACATTTTCCCATTATGCAGAGACTGGACAAATGATACAGCTAACTCTCTCAGGACTTGACAATTAACCCAAAAATTTTCTTTTCAGGATTCCTTAAAGATGTCTTTACCCCCAGAAAGCAGGAAGTAATGTTAAGAAAATGACGCCCACATTCCCAAGAGGTGGGGTGGGTGTTTTTTGATCATTCAAAAAACTTATGGCTTATGGATAATTGTCATTGTTTATGATGATTGGTTACAAGTTGTTAATTGTTAATGGTCAGGAAAAACGCTGAACAAGGAGATTAGATTCAGTTTTTGTTTAAAAAAGAAAAAAGAGAATATAGATATGAGGTAGGTCATTGAATCTACTCTGAGAAAAAAAGATAAAGAAATAATAGGATAAATGGGTAGATGATTGAATCTACTCTAAAAAGAAAAAGGGGGAAGATATAAAAATGACAAAAGGTAGATTATTGAATCTATTATGAAAAGAAAAAGGAGAATATGGATATGATAAGATAAAAAGGTCAATTACTGAATCTACTTTTAAAAAGGAACTACAAGCCGGGCGGTGGTGGCGCATGCCTTTAATCCCAGCACTCGGGAGGCAGAGGCAGGCGGATCTCTGTGAGTTCGAGGCCAGCCTGGGCTACCAAGTGAGTTCCAGGAAAGGCGCAAAGCTACACAGAGAAACCCTGTCTCGAAAAACCAAAAAAAATAAATAAATAAAAAAATAAAAAGGAACTACTTGTTTTAAATAGGATAAGTAATGAAATTTTTGTCTGAGTTTATCAAATGTTACTGGACTGGATATATATATATAGGGGTTTTTTGTCTAAATTTGTCTAATGATAATGGACTAGACATTGTTAATGTAATTCTTGACTATATATTGTATATACTTATTGGATATAGTTTTTCTTGTATTAGTTATAAGCTTTTTTAAATTTTAGACAAAAGAGGGGAAATGTGGTGATATATTGTGTTCCCCAATATATTGCGCACCCCAATAAACTTATCTGGGGGTCAGAGAACAGAACAGCCATAATATTAAACATAGAGGTTAGGCAGTGGTAGCACACGCCTTTAACCCTAGCATTCCAGAGGCAGAGATCCATCTGGATCTCTGTGAGTTCAAAGCCACACTGGGAACAGCCAGGCATGGTGACTCATGCCTTTACTCCCAGGAAGTGATGGCAGAAAGCAGAAAGGTATATAAGGTGTGAGGACCAGGAACAGGCTGGTTAAGCTTTCAGGCTTTCAAGAAGCAGTTCAGCTGAGATCCATTTGGATGAGGACACAGAGGCTTCCAGTCTGAGGAAACAGGATCAGTTGAGGAATTGTGAGGTGAGGAAGCTGTGGCTTGTTCTGTTTCTCTGATCATTTAGCGTTGATCCCAATAACTGGCACCAGGTTTGTTTTTATTAATAAGACCTTTTAAGATTCATGTTACACAAGGCAGCTGCCCGGGCTTCAGGAAGGGAACTGTTCCCCAGCAGCCTCTGCCCTGGCAGTGGCTTCTCCCACAGCATTCTTCCTCCATGTCTGCTCAGGAGATCCCAGAGGTGACCTGGTTCCCTGATCCCCATGTGTGGCTGAACTTCTTCAGGCTTGCAGTTGCCTGCTCATGTGGAGCACAGGCTCCTAGAGCAGAGTCCCGGACAGTGGCTGGCACCTAGGGGGCTCTTTGTAAATGTTTTGTTGGATGAAAGCGTGAATGAATGAACTGGCTTCCAAGGAGAACGCATGAATGAATGAATGAACTGGCTTCCAAGGAGAAAGCATGAATGAATGAATGAACTGGCTTCCAAGGAGAATTTCCCCGGCCCCAGCGGGAGTGGGAAGAGCATGCCAGGCTGGGGGAGTTATCATGCACAGGCCACAGCTAGGAGGAGTAGAGTACAGGACAGGTCTCTGTCCCTGTCCCCTTTCAGGCCTGACGACAGGCCCGGTCTTTGCTGACTTAGGAGTTGACTGAGTGCTCAGAGGGCACGGGACAGACACAGCCCAACCATCTTACCTCCTATCAAGTAGGGGTTTTCCACGTAGCGCTGAGCCACATAGTTCTCCACTGGCATCTCTTCTTTCTGGTCATCAGAATTCTTTGTGTCCTGGGTGTGATGACACTAATCAGTAACACACACCGAGAGGGCCCTGTGTCCTGGTTGTGATAACACTAATCAGCAACACACACTGAGAGGGCCCTGTGTACGGGGTGTGATAACACTAATCAGTAACACACACCGAGAGGGCCCTGTGTCCTGGTTGTGATAACACTAATCAGCAACACACACTGAGAGGGCCCTGTGTTCTGGTTGTGATAACACTAATCGGTAACACACACCGAGAGGGCCCTGTGTCCTGGGTGCCATGCCAGCCACTATACCTGGGGTATCTGATTGGATCCTTACGTCGATCCTCTCAGGTAAGAACTAATGTTATTCCCATTTTACAGATGCACACCTGAAGCCCAGAGAGGTAGGGTGACTTGTCCAAAGTCACACACCTGGCCAGAGGTCCAGCAGGGATGTGGAGCCAAATGTAGTTTGAGCCTGGAGTCTGAGTTACTCTTTAGACCTGTGCTGCCCCAGAAGGCAGCCGCTGGCCACATGTGGACATTGACATCTACATTCATATTGATAAAAGGGAAATGAAACTACATGCTGTGACATGGATAAAACCTGAAGCCAGTGCCTGCATGAAATAAGGCAGCAACACAGGGTCCACTTCTCTGAGTCACCAGAATCGTCAAAGGCCTCAGAAAGCAGCAGGGTGGTGGAGGTCAGTGTGGAATGGGTAGAGTTTGGACTTGAGGTGGTGCAAAAACTCTGGCCATGGGGTTTTGAGACAAGTATACGAGATGAATGCCCCCGGCACTTCAGAACTGAACACGGAAAAATGTCAAAGGGGTCTCAGTCAGTAAACTGCTGGGTGCACAGCATGAGGACCTGAGTTCAGATCCTGAACACCACACACAAGCAGGGATGTAAGCACTGGGGAGGCAGAGACAAGAGGATCCCTGGAGCTCACTGGCCCCCCAGTCTAGCTGAATGGGTGAGCTCCAGATTCAGTGAGAGGCCCTGTCTCCAAAGTAAGGAGGGTAATTGAGGAAGACACTCAACCTCTGCCGCCCCCCCCCCCATGTATGTGAATGGTTAAAATGCTAATTTGTGTGTTCTATAGTTTAATCCATCGAGGGGGTGGTACTGTTGGAGCTGGGGGTGGAAGGCAAGGTGTCTGATAGACAAGCAGCTGCCACTGAACCATGCCCTCTTGGCCCTTCAATTCTCAGAGGAAATGAAATTTCAGACTTTTAGCCCTTTGGTGAGTTTAGTGGCAGATCACTTGCCTAGTGTGTAAAGGCTCTGGGTTCTGTCAGAGAGGGAGGTAGGGAAGAAGGGACGAGGGAAGGGAGGAGGAAGGAAGGGAGAAAGAGGTGAAGCGGGGAGGGAAGGAGGGAGGATCAATTTCCTTTTGGGAGTCCAGGGCTTAGCCTGAGACGAGAAATCACCCATGCCACGGATGTAGAAGTTCCAGCACAGTGCTCCCGGGAGAACCTCAGAGCAGGGGAACCCCTTCCTCTCTTACCCACCAGCTCAGGGGACAGCAGCACTCCCAGGTACAACCCTCCCTGTGACCCCTCAACCCTATCTCAATGACCTCATGAAGAGCCAAGACCAAACCCCAGAGTCACACACTCTCTGGGCTCCCAAGCCACCCCGTGGTAAGCACATGGACTAGGGGCTTCTGGCTGTCCGGGCAGTGCCTCCTCCTACCCAGCCAGGCCAATCCTTCCCAGGCCCCTCCTCACTACTTCTACTCACATGGCTGGCTGAGGGGTTCACATTGGTACGGGCAGGCTGCGCCTCCACAATGGTGAGCTTCTTTCCCACAGTGCCCTGACAGGTGCACAGGATACATAGACATGTGTGTAATGGGAGAGCCATTTATTAAGCACTTGCTTGTAGCCTCTGGGAGTTGAGTCTTCCTGCTCCCCACCCCCAGCACCGCTGTCAGCCGCAGGGTTCAGAAAGCCCTGGTCATATTTTTAAGAGCACAGCTGCTGATTGGGATCCTGCTCATAAGCACATCGGATCCTCAGCAGGCACTAAAGAGTAGGGCAAGGTCAGGATTTGAACCCAGGGCTGACGCTCTTGTGGGCAACCTTGTCAGGCAACCCTGTGAGCTTTGGGGGAAGGAAGGTGTGGCCTCCTCCTGGAGGAGGAAGGAGAAAGGGGGGCTCACCTTCCTCCAGTCCATGATGTCCTTCAGTCTCCGGAAGAGAAAGATGCCCTTCCCCTGAGATCGGGCGACCTGACCGGGGCGGGGGGGGGGGGGGGGGGGGGGGGGGGATGGGGGGGGATGGAGAAAGGCAGAGCTCATCTCAGGGTCCCTCCCTGGCCCCCATTCCCAGGGCCTTCCCCAGCTCATCTCTGTGTCCATCTCCCCATGGGCTCCAGTCTCCACTCAGAGGAATGGCCATTCAACCCCCTTGGGGCTGAAGGAGGAAAGTGAGCTGGGATTTGCTACAAAGACGTACATTTGCATGAATAATGCAGAAGGACAGACACTTAAGAAACCATCGCAGTCAGTCCTGGAACATATCATCCAATGCTTTTTTTGGAAATCAATTTGCCTTCCTAATTAGGTTTTGCTTCGGCTAGTACTGGAATCATTCTGCCTTTACTGCACCCTGCCATAGGTAATTCATGGCCTCCCAGAGGCGAGGGGGCTGGGGGAGTTTTTTATATCTTGTCGTGTTCCTGATTTCTGAGATGTTCACCCGCCTGGCCTTGCATAGGAACACTGCCAGCTTGCCCACCACCCTCTCCACACCCCACAGTTCACTGGTATTGCAGGATAGTTTTGTTAAGCAAGGTATGTTGGCATGTGTGTGTGTGTGCCCGCGTGCGTGCATGCGTGCATGCATGCACATATGCATGCGGGTGTGTGTGTGTGTGTGTGTGTGTGTGTGTGTGTGTGTGTGTGTGTTGCTGAGGATCAAACCCAGGATCTGGCTTTTAGTAAGCAAGCAATCTACCACTGAGCTACAGACCATTCCCAGGACTTACGCTGTATCTGTCACTTAGATGGCTGACGTTTCCCAGCAGAACCTGTATGGAGCTTAGACCTGCTATCTGGCCTGGCTTCTGTGGCCTTTGAGACCAGCTTTGGCTTCTGGTGCCAGCTCAATCCTTTAGTTATCTGAGCTACTGAGCAGGACCTTGGGGAGGCCTCTTTTCTCTGGCATGAATGCACCCAGTGAGTGCAAAGCCTCCTTCCCTCCATTCTCTGAGCAGGGGCCCCAGGCCCTCCAGGCTTCAGAAGGCCTGACAGCAGGTGGTTTGCTCACATCTGGGCAGAGCTAGAAGCAGAGAAAGACAAATGCCTCTTCCTTTCTCCCTGCTTTATTCACTCTGGGACACAAGCCCATGGGAATCCAAGGTAGATCTTCTCTGGTCAATTAAACCTCTCTGGAAACACACGCCTAGACACCCCAAGGGTGTGCCTCATTAATTTTGTAGGTGTTTATTAATCCGGTGAAGCTGACAATGTGTTATCATCACAAGTCTAAGCTCTGCCAGCTTGGCACACAAACACATCACTTTAAGCACAGTACCCTGCCCTGGCCCCACAGGACGGTGGCCATCCCAGTGTGAACTGCATTCCTTCTGACTTCAAAAGCCTCCCCACTGTCTTAACAGTCTCAGTTCTGTTCAAAACTCCTAAATCCAATCTAGGCATGGTGGCTCACGTCTTTTAACCCCAGCCCACAGGAGGCAGAAGTAGGCAGATCTCTGAGTTCCAGGACAGCCAGAGCTACATAGTGAGACCCTCCCTCTCTCAAAAAATAAAACAAAGCAAAAAGCCCTAAGTTCAGAGCCACTCACAATGAAGCACACCTTTAACCCCAGCACTCTGGAGGCAGAGGCAGTGGACCTCTGAGTTTAAGCCCAGCCTGATCTACAGAGTGACACCCTGTCTAAAAAAACAAAACACAAAGAAGTTCTAGGTCCAATGTCTCTTCTGACACTCAAGACAGTCTACTCTGAGCCCCTGTAAAATTAAAACACAAGTTATATACTTCTAACACACAATGTCATAGAAAGAAATTGCCATTTCAGAAGGGAGAGATAGAGTATGGCAAGGTAATATAAGGTCAAAGCAAGACTGAAATGCCTCCAGGGCAGCGTCTGGGGCTCACGTGGACTCAACAGCCTTGGGGAGCTCCACCCCTCCAGCTCTGCCACCCGCAGCTCAGTCTTTCCCTTAGACCTGTTCCACTCCATGCTTTGGCTCTCCCTGGCAGACATGCTTTGGTCACAGCATCTCCAGCTTCACACAGTGGCTTCTCGGGGCACTTTGTGGGTAACACTCTCCTGCCCTACACTGACGGTCTAAATGACTTTCTGGAACCTTGATGAAAGTTGCCACAACTCCCTCTCAACTCTTGTACTTTTATGGCTGCAAAACCAGAGCCATGTGGATACTGCTGCTGAATTCTGCTGCCAGCTTGAGGTGCAGTCTGGTGCTGGGATTGAACCCAGGGCCTTGGGCCTGCTAGGCAAGCACTCTACCAACACAGCCACCTCACCAGACCTTGTAACTGATTTTATACCAGTGTGGCCACTCTCAGTCCTTATTCCCTTATCAGTCCTGCCCTGCCCCCAGAGACCATATCCATTATGTAACTGTGAATACTGGTGCCATTTGGGAAGTGTTGCTTGTAAATGTCTCCCACAAAGCCTCTCCCACTTCGTCCCACCCAACAAACTGTGTTTGATCAACTCTTCCTAGGGGCCCTTGGCTGAGGGTCTGTGTCCTCATGGTGGCTCTATGCTAATGCCATGTGATTGGCTCAGGCTTCGGCCTTCAGGATGCCAGGGAGTCTGCTGGGGGGAGGTCTGTGTCTTCTTCGAGGGAGAAGCAAGACAAAGTATTCCTTTGTCTGGTGGCAGGTGGAAGTGTGATGAGGGGAAGGTGGAGCTGCAGGAGCCATGTTGTGACCCGGGAGGAGCAGCTTGCCTGCTGGGTAGGAATGAATGGCACGGTTGAGCTACCCAATAAACCTTCCTTGGCTTGACTGTTCTTGTTAAATAATGCCACCCAGGGTCTAGGAACTTCAATGAGAAGACTTTTTTTCATCTTTAATTTTTTTATTCATATCTAAGCAGACTTTTGCATTTCTTTCTGTGATGTGTGCTGGCAACACGTCTTGGGCGTGTTAGTCACACCTGTGACTTTACCATCAGAAGCAATTACAGTCTCTTTATACCACGTGACAACGGTTTCATAGATGTCAAAAGAGTACTTGTGTGTCTTATGACTGAAGCTACTGTAGGGATGGAACCTGCTGTTAGGCCCTTTAATATGTAATGAGGGCAAGAGGATGCTTAATAGTGTGTGAGCTGCGCCATGGAGAGTGCATGGGTCTCCACTGCAGGAGAGTACTCCCCTGAGTGCTCTCCCTCTCACCCACCCCCAGGCACTCTGCGCTCTGCAGACAGTGACAGTGCAACTCGGGGTGGGGGTGGGGGGATGGGAGGACAGCTGCACATTCTGCAGCAGCAGGACCTTCTCTCTCACACTTTCCCCCTCCCTCCCTCCATCCCTCCCCTCCATCCCTCCCTCTTTCTCTCCTTCCCTCCCAGTCTTTCAGCTCCATCTGCCTGGCCCTGCTCATCTTCTCCAAGAGGCACAACTCTGGCATATTTAGTCTTTCTTGACATCCCGGAGGGCCCAGACTAATGTGTTTTTAATAACTGTTTTTCAGCATAGCTGCTTTCTTTTGTAATTTTCAAATGTTACGCTTTGAAAGCCCCCATTCTTTACTGTGTTTTGTTTTGGGTTTTTGAGGCAGTCTCACTACGTGTCCCTGGCTGGCCTGGAACTCCCTGATAGACCAGGCTGGCCTCCAACATTCTCCTGCCTCTGCCTCTCGAGAGCTGGGATTATAGACATGTGCCACCACCCCTGGCTGAAAGCCACTGTTGTGTCATGGGAATATGCTTCTCTCCAGTTTCATGACATTGCTCAGATTTCATATGTCAATCCTGTCTCATAAAAATTGGCTTTAAATAAAGCATCATTCTGTGACTCACTTAGTGCGTGTCCCCACATACACAGAGACAGACAGTTCAGAAGACCCACACTCTTGCTTAAGCCCCTGGGAGATGGTTTTTCTGCTCTTCACCAACCACGCAGGACAGCTCTCAGGAGGGTTCAATGACAGCCTCAGCACCTCCATTCAGACTCAGCAGAGGAACAAAATGCCTTAGAGTGGGGAACAGCTAAGGTTGTCCAAGATACCACCACCTGGGGCTTAGAGCAGCTTCATGGACACACAGACTGACGGACAGGCACAGTCCTGACCCGCATACCTGCTGCCTCATACCCTGAGAGTGGCTAGAAGAGATGCTGTGCTCCTGGGGTCTGCGCCCTGCCCAGGCCCTCTATCCCAGCAGAGAAGTGGGGATGCAAGGGCAGGTGGGAGAAAAGCTGGATGTGTGTGACTTCTTTTATACTAGACTGGACTTAAATTCCATTTGTTTTTGTTTGACCTTTTTTGGGGCTGAGGGTTGAACCTAGGGCCTCAGGCAGGCTAGGCAAGCACTTTACCTCTGAACTATGTCCTCAGCCCTTAGACTGGGCTTTCCATGGCCAAACCCAAAGACCTGTTTATTTGTTTGCTTGATCTTTTTTTTTTTAAATTTTTATTTGTGTGTGCACATTTGTAAGTGTTGGGAAACACACAGGTGTGTGGTTTGTGTACCTGTTATGTGCTCGTGTGTGTAGAAGCCAGAAGTCAACCTCAGATGTCATTCCTCAGAAACTGTTCACTTTATTTCTTCATTTTGAGATAGGGTCTCTCTGTGTCGCTCTGGATATCCTAGATCTATGTAAACCATGCTGGCTTCAAAGACACAGCAATCCAGCTGCGGCTGCCTCCCAAGTGCTGGGATTAAAGGCGCAGGCCGTTACACCCAGCATATTCACTTTACTTTTTGAGACAGGAGTTTTCACTGGGATCTGGGGCTCAGCGATTCAGCCAGGCCGACTGGCCAGTGATCCTCAGGGATCTTCCATCTCTAACGCCTCAGTGTTGTTGGCACAAGTCACCACATCTGGTGTTCACATGAATGCTAACGCTAAAACTCAAGCCCTTACTCTGTAGCCAAGGATGACTTTGAATTCCTGATCCTCCTGCCTCTACCTCCCAAGTGCTGGGACTACAAGCATGAACTACTATGCCCAGTGGCCGAAGGCTTATTCTTCTTATCCCTAAGAGAGTAAAGCTGAGAGATGGATGGTCCTACAGCACCAAGAGTCTACAGAGTGGTACTGTGGTGGGGGCTGGGAGTGGGGCATTACCAAAGCCCCCTCATGTTTTCTGTGCCTAAGAGGATGCCTAAGAAGAGGATGAGGTTAGAGTAGCAGGGCACAGCCTTCTGTAGGGGACTGAAGAGGCTTGGGATTGGCTGGTGAAGATGTAGCTTCTTAGCACAGGTGCCTGGAGGGGGATTGGCTTGGGCAAGGTAGTACAAAGGAAAACACACTAGTCCACATGGCCCCTGGGCTCCTGGCTCTTCCCCAGAGTTCTGAATAGGCTGGTGAGGCGATCTGGTGCCAGCAGGGGGAAGAGGATGAGCAGAGAGCTACAGGCAGCCCCAGGGGCTTTCGGCTAAATGGGAACCAGCATAGTAGGTGGCTTCCTTTCCCAGCCCACTGCTTTGTCATGGCAATACCATGACAGCTGTGGGTAGTGCCGTCTGTCCGTGTGTGTGTGTGTGTGTGTGTGTGTGTGTGTGTGTGTGTGTCTGTGTGTGTGTGTCCCATAGCTGAGGCGGCTGTGGGTAGTGCTGTTCATGTGTGTGTGTCTGTGTGTCTGTGTGTGTGTGTGTCCCATAGCTCAGGCAGCTATGGGTAGTGAAGTCTGTGTGTGTGTGTGTGTGTGTGTGTGTGTGTGTGTGTGTGTGTGTGTGTGTGTGTGTTCCCCATAGCTGAGGCAGCTGTGGGTAGTGCCGTCTGTGTGTGTGTGTGTGTGTGTGTGTGTGTGTGTGTGTGTGTGTGTCCCAGAGCTGAGGCGTGCTGGCTGCGGAGGATGAAAACTGGTGCTGCTTCTGCTCAGCTGGGCCTGGGATTTGTTTCCTTGCTCTATTTTGAGATTGGGTCTCACTGTATGGCCCAAGCTGTCCTGGAACTCGCTGTGTAGCTTAGTCTGGCCTTAAACTTTAACATTCCTCCTGCCTTGCCTCATAAGTACTTGGATTTTAATTCTTTTTTTTTTTTTTTGATTTATTTATTTATTATGTATACAGTGTTCTGCCTGCACGCATCCCTGCAGGCCAGAAGAGGGCACCAGATCTTATTACAGATGGTTGTGAGCCACCATGTGGTTGCTGGGAATTGAACTCAGGACCTTTGGAAGAGCAGCCAGTGCTCTTAACCTCTGAGCCATCTCTCCAGCCCGGATTTTAATTCTTTATCTGCCACCTGAGAGCTGGGTGACCCTGAGCTAAGGCCCCCTGGACCACCTACTGCTTTGTCTGTAAGCTGGGGCAGTCCTGACCCAGGACTGTCACAGGACTCCGTTTCCCTGACACTGTGCTTGTTCGACATAAGGACACAGGTTAGATGAAAGGCTTGGGGTTAGATGCACAACAGTGAGCCATACCTTATCATTTCCAAGAGTCCAAGAAGCACCTTCCCTTCACCCTGCCCCGGGAAGCTCTGGTCACTTTCACAAACCTGTGTGGCCAGGAGTGGTGCTGTACGCCTTTAATCCCAGCACTCAGGAGGCAGAGGCAGGTGGATCTCTATGAGTTTGAGGCCAGCCTGGTCTATATAGTGAGTTCCAGGACAGCCAGGACAAAATAAGCAAACTTGAGTGTGCATATGCCTTACCCGGGAGCAGGTTCAAAGGCAGAGTCACTGGGCAGATGGGGTGAGCCTGGACACTCTGATCTAATTCACATGAGGGAACACCCTGGCTCTTGCTCCTGGTCTTAGGTGATACTGAGTGGCAAAATTGGAAGGCAGGGTCTGGAGAGATGGCTCAACAGTTAAGAGCACTTGCTGCTCTTCCAGATGACCTAGGTTCAATTCCTGGCACCCACGTGGCAGCTCACAATGGTCTATAACTCCAGTTCCAGAGGATCCAATACCTTTTTCTGGCCTCTGTGGGCATTGCACACAAGTAGTGTACAGATACACATGCAGGCCAAACATGCATGCACATAAAATAAAAATAATCTAAAACATTCCTTTAAAAATGAAGGAGTGTAAAGCAGTGGTTCCCAAACATACTGCAGCTGGCAACCGTGCAGGAGAGCCGGGTACAGGACCCCTCAAGTGTCTGGTTCAGGAGGCCTGAGGGGCCTGTGGAGGTGCTTTCCTGCATGTCCCGGGGTTCTCTATGGGAGCAGAAGCCTTGGAGTGTGGATGTGGAGGGAATGCCCTACACCAGGCTCCCCAGCCTGGGGGCTCAGGCAGGACATCCATGGCATGGTTCTGGGACAGAGTTGCTTCTTTTTCATGGAAACTACACAAAGGGACAGGAGGGATTCCTTCCTGGGACCCCAGGCCCCACCCCACCCCCGACTCTCCCTGCAGAGGCACTCACAGGCTTCATGATCCAGGTGATTCCAGGGTTCTTGCGGAACTCCTCCACAAACAGATGGTACTCGCAGGGCATCTCAAAGGTTTTGGGGAAGAAGTCACACTTGGCTGCCTCCACCTTTCCCGCCTCGCGCTCCAGCTGCTTCCGGAACCTCTTCAGGTTCTTTACCATGTAGTTCTTCCTGGTAAGCTGGGCAGCAGGGGACAGGGCAGGCGGTGAGCCTCCTGCTCCCTGCCTTGCCCCCCTCTTTTTAGAAACAATATTTCATTACCTTTATTGGGGCGGCTAAAATGAGAGAAAGAGGACATGATGGCCACTTTCTGAGCTTTTATCCTCAGCAGTAAGTTTCCATTTGCCCCAGGTTAGGACATTTCCCTTCACCCATACACCACAGAGGGAAAAGAGTGTTGGGGCACTACTCTGCCCCTAGTCAACCAACAGCTATTTCTGTAACCATGCACCAAGGCTGGGGATCCTATTACAATCACTTCCGTGTCTGTGGACAGAGATAACAACCCAACCCCTGTAACAGGAGGTACACTCGGACACCTTAAGACCAATGGAGGGCCCGACATAATGGCCCACCCCTTTAATCCCAGAGACAGATGGATCTCTGTGAGTTTGAGGCCAGCCTAGTCTACACAGTGAGTTCCAGGACAGCCAGGGCTACATAGAGAGACCATGTCTCAAAAACAAACAAACAAACAAATAAACAAACAAAAGACCAATGGAAGTATAGGGAGAGTTATCAAGATGGGGATACTTGAACCCTAGAAAAACCCCCAGGCTCCCTTAGAGTCAGCAGCACCCAGCTCTGGGCCCCCCTCTGTCTAGAGAGCTCTAACACTTGCCAATAAGCTTTGTTTTTGTTTTGAGCCCTTTTCTAGTATTCTGATTATTTAACTGATAGAACCCACATACATCAGAGGTCAGGGAGCAACCTCTGGGAGTCAGTCTCTCCCATTATGTGGGTCTTGGGGATTGAACTCAGGTCCTCAGGCTTGGCTACAAAAGCTTTTACCTACTGTGCCATCTTGCTGGCCCTCCTGCCCACCCAGCCTCCACCCTCAGAGTAGCAGGAATAGTCAAAAGGACTCCAACAGACAGCCTGCTGGTCTGGAACCATTCACACTTCTCAGGCATGGAACCTGAGGCTCACCTCATAGTGGTTCCGGAAGTGACTGATCCGCACGTGCTCATCCATGTAGGTGTGGTCAAAGTTCTCACGCAGCCAGCTGACGTCACACCAGTAGAAATCCCACTCGCCTTCACTGCGGTGAGGAAGACAAGGGTCAGGACTGAGGACTGAGGCATTGCTGGGTCTCACGGCACCTAACACGAGTGGGTGGAGGGCAAGTGCTGGCCACAGCGGCTGCCTTCCCTGAGGCACCAGCAGATACAGCCGTCCTGAGCCCAGAGGGCCTTTTATTGCTTCTCAACAGACTGGTCACACCTGCTCCAGTCCCCACCTTTTCCTAAGGTGCAGGGTGCGCCCTGCTTGAACATCCTGTCCATCAGTCACCCACTGCTGCCTCTGCAGGCTGCCTTATAGGGTGGTGGAACAATAAATCCACCCTCTCTGCCCCATGCCCTGCTACTTTGCTTTGGATTTTGATTGTCCCCCAAAGGCTGGGGTGTATCATCAGCCTTGGCATCACTGGGAGGTGGAGGAGCCCTTGAGGGATGGGGCCCAGAAGAAAGATGTTAGTCTATTGAGGGGCATGCCCTTGAAGGGGATATTGGGCAGGCTCTTAGGGCCTCTCTGGCTCTTGACTTTTGGCTTCTGGCTTTGCTTCCTGGCTACCATGAGGCCCCACCATGCTGTTCGGCCTTGCTATAGGTCTAAGAGGAAAGGGCCAACTGATCTTTGGCTAAGACCTCCAGAATCAAGTAAACCTTTACTTAAAAGGGGGGGGGGTCCTCTATGTAGCCCTGGCTGGCCTTGAACTCACAAAGACCTACTTGCCTTCACCTCCCTAGTGCTGGGATTAAAGGTGTGTGCCACTACTGGCAGCATCTTTTCTCATTTTTAAGTTGATTGTCTTAGAAGATATTTTGCCCAAACGATGGAAACCTGACTAAATACTCTCCACTCTGCTTTTTTTTTTTCCTATTGAGGCCAATTTGATAATATAATTCCAGTTAGGCCTCCTACTGTAAATAGGAAAATAAAGCCTAAGGCTCATAGTAGCCTGAGTTTTGAAAAACGCCTTGAGGGATCTGAAGTCGAAACATACAGCAGTGAGTAGGTGGCTACCTGGAGTGATGAACGGAACCAGTCCTGACCTTGAGCAAGTCAGGAAAAATGTCATGGTCTATTGTATTTCCCAAAGGCCTACACTGTCTCTTTTCATCCCAGCGGCTACAGGCTACAGAGACCCGGAGAAACCATGAAAACCTTCTTCAGCAGACGGTACAATGAGTTCTCAGTGTGTGAACAAAAATGACGGCGTTTGACTGCTGACACTCGGTGGCCTTGACATGGTGCTTCCGGGCTGATGCTCCAGCAGCACATGGACAAGCCACTCCGCTGTGGCTCCTGTGAACCCTGACCTGCATGCGGGAGCTGCTGGCCAAATGTCTGAGTAGCTGAGCACTGAGATTTCTATAGAGCAGGGGGAGCAGTGGCCAACAAGTTCCGCTGGGTGTTGGAGTTTCCAGAGGCTCGGGACCAGACTGTCTCTTAGTTTCTCCTGGATGCCAACCGTGCATAGGAACCTGGCCTTCAGGGGTGCTGGGTGCTGTGGAATTCTCCCGTCCCTTCCACTGTGTGGAAATGTCTTTGAGCATGTGAGCCCCGTATTTCCAACAAGCTCCAAATGACTTTTTAAAAGTTTAATAGCCACATCCCTGCTTTTAATTGAGTGTTAAGTGGGAAAATAATATGTACTGAGACAAACTGGTAATCACTGTCACATGATACAAAAGGCTGGTGTTTAAGTCGGAACCAGTGAGTCTCTGGGGAAATCCCAAGTAAATCACATGGGCTAGGATAAAAATGGCCTGTGGGATGGAGTGGCGCTGTCAGGAATTACCCATCTCCACGGGTCAAGAAAGCATTAAAGGATCTGCTTAGGGAGGAGGGCCAGCAGGATGGAGGAACAAGAGAAGTAATGGGGATACAAGCAAAGTAGAGTGACGTTCATGTGTGGCAACACCATCACGAAACTTACTGTTTGGGATGCTAATTTAAAAATTTTAATAAAAATTTCCCACTTCCAGATTTTGTTCTGAGTTTCTTTTTAAACAGGCTAAGGGGTTGAATAGATGTTTTCTGTAGAGATTTAGACATGACCCACATGCACAAGAAAATGTTATCATTAATCACCAAAATATGAAAAACCATCATGACATCCCAGTAAACATGTACCTGGATGGCACTTTTTTTAGATGGATAATAATGAACATTGGCAAGGATGTGGAAAAACTGGGGTTATGTATGCTGCTGCTAGAAACATGAAATGGAGAAGCCACTTCAGAGGATTCTGATACTTCCTCAAGAATTTAAACACAAAGTTACTACAAGACCCAATAATTCCACAATAAAAACATATCCACTCAAAATTTGTATGTGAATATTCAGACTTTATTTATAACAATGTCAGTGTGGAAACAGCCCAAATGTCCATCTGCTAACAAATAGATAAGAAGAATCTGCTATGAAATGGAATATTATTTAGACAGAATAGGGGTGGGGATGAATAGCTGATGTGTAGCCTAGAATGCATGAGGTCCTGGGTTCTGCCTCCAGCACTGGAGATGGGGGTAAGGTACTGATGCAAATGAATTCATGCTCAACATGGCTGTGCCTTTGAAACGAGACCAGACAAACTGGGCAAGGCAGCTCACACCTATAATCCCAGCACTCAGGAGGACCACTAAGGGTCTGAGGTCAGCTTAGGCTACAGAGAGAATATCAGGCTAGCCAGGGCTACTAGTGAGATGCTGACTCAGGAAGGGAGGGAGGGGGCAGGAGGGAGGGGAAGGAAGGAAGGGAAGGGAAGGGAGGGAAGGGAAGGGAGGAAAGGGAAGGGAGGGAAGGGAAGGGAGGGAAGGGAAGGGAGGGGAAGGGAGGGAGGGAAGGGAAGGGAGGGAAGGGAAGGAAGGGAGGGGAAGGGAAGGGAGGGAAGGGAAGGGAGGGGAAGGGAGGGAGGGAAGGGAAGGAAGGGAAGGGAAGGGAGGGAAGATGACAAAGGGTAATTGTCCAGCTCCGTTTGTATGAGGTGTTGAGCAGAACAGATTGAAGTTGAGGTTGGGCTGTAGGGAAAGGAACTTGGGAGGAACTCCTGGAGGGTGGGGTTTCTTTAGGGGAAGAGGAAAATGTTCTGGGGTGGGACAGTGAGGATTACACAATGTTATGAGCATAAAAGACAGGAATTGAAGCAGGCCTGGTGGTGCAGGCCTGGAGTCCCGCACTCAGAAGGTGGAGGCAGGAGGATCAGGAGTTCAAGGCTGTCCTGGGCTATAAGAAAAAATAGGCATGGAACTGGTTTTTGATATTGTTTTTGTTTTTGAGACAGGGTATAGTTTTTGTTTTTGTTTTGAGACAGTCTCACTATGTTGACCAGGCTGGCCTTGAACTCACAGAGCCGACTGGAATTGTATATTTTAAAAAAAGGGTTTATTTTCTCATAGGTGAAATTACCTTTCAATAAAAAGGGGAGAGATGAAGGAGGGGACAGCAAAAGGTGACAGGTAGATCTTTCACCGTGGGCTGTCACTGTCATGGCTGCCCTGAGCTCTGGGCAGCTCTGGGCAGTTTGTTCTAGAACTGTCTCCTGAGGTTATGTTCACTGGAAGATAGCAGCGGGATCCAGGAACACGAGGATACAAATGGACAAAGTGATCAGCACCTCATCGCTCCCAGCATCCCTGGGGGGGGGAGGTCTGTCCGTTTGTTCATCTGTACGTGTGGAGGCTGTCTCCAGGGGTGCCAGTGAGAGGTGGGGGTAGGTGGGGGGGGGTGACAATGACAAAACACCTGGCCAGATGTTGCCAACACTCCAGTAAGTTTGACCAAGATACGTCTTGATCCCCAACAATCAAGACAGAAATAACTGCACAGCAAGGAACTGTGAAGTGTGTTTCGGGGCGAAGCAGTCACAAAACTGGGGAGCTGAAGGACCCTTTGAAAGTGACCCTTCAGCTGAGATCTGAAGCGTAAAGAGGGCAGTGGAAGAGGGTTGTAGCAGAATGGGGCCCCGGGGCTGGAAAGGGCGTGTTCAAGGATGTGAAGGAAAGCCACAGAGGAAGCCAAGATGTCAGAGCTGAACTCAAAGAGCAGTCTAGGACCCAGGAGAGCCAAGTCTTGTAGAACAGCATGGACTGGAATCCATCCTGAGACTGCAAGGTCTTCATGCACATACCTCCATCATGCTCGCTCTGTGTGGCCTCTCTTTTTTTTTCAGAGCTGAGGACCGAACCCAGGGCCTTGCGCTTGCTAGGCAAGCGCTCTACCACTGAGCTAAATCCCCAACCCCAAACTCTTTAATAATGGAGGAAGGTAGTAAATGACTGACGAAGGCCAGGGATCCTGCCCATTCTGTCACCCTTAAAGTACCCGGATGCCTGTCTGGCTCCTGAAGTGGCTGCTGCCATTTCAGGCTTCACAGCCCATTCCTCAGCAGGAAGCAGGAAAAGGTAATGTTTGGCCACATCTGTTCTAAGTCTGAACAGACAGGCTTATGGTCTCAACCAAGACCTAACTGTTTATAAATGTAAGTCCGCCAAGACTTGGGTTCACAGAGAATGAAGAGATGGAGAGGCCTTGGCCTGTGGGCGCTTCCTGATTTGACAGCTCTTAAAACAGCCAGTCTAGGATGAGCCATTGAGGATGACTCCCACAGTGTCAGCTTCAGATCCCCTGCCACCTGACCGGAGAACAGAGGCTGAGAGAGACAGGTGGGACCCAAGGACACCAGCAAATGGGGACAGTTTCCTTTTCTCTGAACCACCTTCCAGCCCCTCACTCTCCTCTAGCTTGTGCCCTAACTCTCTGACTCATCCTACAATACACGATGCCTCTGGCTCCAGGGAAGGAAAAGCCGTTCTGTTCCCAGGATGATTAGGAGATGAGCAAGGCAAACCCAGAGAAGCTGCCACTATCATCTTCATTAGCACTGAATAATAATGAGAGGGCCACCCGGATGCCGCCTGCCACGGCAGCTGACCACTTCCGGTGGGCTGATTCAATCCATCTCCTGCCGCATGAAGCTCTGGGCTTCAGAGCACTTGCTCACTCCTTTCCTTGCTCGTGGAGAGGCTGCTGCAACTGGGTGGAGCCAGGCTGAGATTCTGAAGACGAGGCATTAGGCACACACCCTGCTCAATGGCTTTCTATGTAGAGCGCTCTCAAAATGGCATTTTCATTACTCTGTGCCCTGGTTTCCTGCTAGTGAAATGGAGATCATAATAGCATTTGCCCGGAAGATCTGAGGTGGGAGATCTGTGGTGTGGTTAAGAGACAGTTTGTGTTAAGTTCTACAGGGTGCCTAGAAGGCTTAGTGACCAGAACACAATGAATTGCTCATTGGGTGCCTTGACATGGTTGGCTGTTGACTCCCTATCCCTCAAATCTATGCTCCTCTTTCTCCACAATAACAGAAGCTACCCTGGTGACAGGTGAAACAGGATCTTACCATGTAACTTTGACTGTTACTATGAGACCAGGCTGGCCTTGAACTCTCGGACATCTGCCTGCCTCTGCCTCCCAAGCGCTGAAATTAAAGGCATGTGCTACCATACCCAGCTGGAATCTCTGCATTTACCTGGGAACATGTGGCACACATTATCCAGACTTCCTTGCAGTGAGGTGTGGCACGTGGCTAAATTCCACCATGGCTGCTGAGGGGCAATCTCATTCACTGATCTCGCCTCATCCTGCCACTGCTATATGAAGGCAACATTGAAGTTCCGCCTCAGTCATGAAGATGAGGCTTCACTCAGAGGAGAGCAGGATGGAAAGGCTGAAGGAGATGGGCTCCACATTGTGGTGGTGGTGAGGGGTATGCTCTGCCATCTCTGAACTTTCATGTCAGGAACTTCGCCTGCCAAAATCTCTTGTGGGTTTCTGTGACACACACTCAGCCCTCAGTAACTGCACCTACTGCTGCGTGCCACGTATTGTTGTCTCTGTCACTGTCCCCAGAGCCTAACACAAAAGAAGAGGTGAAGACCTGCCAGTCGGGTCCCTCACTCTAGGCTGCAGACTAATAAGTGGCAGGGGAAGAGCAGTCCTAGGCCAGGCTGGTCCCTGGTGAGCTGGGCAGCAGGTCTGTGAGATCACATTCCTTGTTTCTGCTGTGAGCAATGAGACACTGACTGGGCTGGAGTCCTACAGGGCACTCGCATGCTGTGTTAGTTTTCTCATTGCGGTGCCCAAAATACTGGACAAGAAGTAATGTAAGGGAGAAAGGAGTTGGAGGGGGTACAGCCCATTAGAGTGGCAGGAGCATGTTGGTCAATTCTCCGAAGTCAAGAAGCAGGAAGGGATGAATGCTGTTGTCCAGCTGTCTTTCTCCTTTTTAAATTCAACCTGGGACACCCCCCACCCCCAGCCCATGGGATGGTTCTGCCTGCTGTTAAAATGGATCTTCCCATCCTGACTAACCTCACAAACATAACTAGTGGCTTGTCCCGACAGATGATTCTAGGTCCTGTCAAGTTGATAAGTGATAACCATCGCACATGCCATAGGGTCTTAAACAATTGGCCAGCACCTAGAAAGGTATCACATCACACTAAATGTTTGTAAGGCTTAAATGTAATAGTGATGATGTCAGCAATGCATGCAACACACTGTGGTGCTAAAGAAACTTCACATCCACTTTAGGGCAAGTCCGGGAGCTACCAAGGAGCTACTGAGAGGAAGACAAAAGGAACCCAGGACCTGGGAGACCAGGGAAGAAGGGCTGATTGGAGGGAGTAAAAGACGTCTTACTCTTTCACTTCTACCCATCCAGGTCTGTGGCGTAGGACGTCCATCAGTGTGTTCATGAGTGCGGTCTTGAACCGAATTAATGTTCTCGGCTCTCTGCAACATAAGACAGCAAAAAACATGCTCAGGACCGTGACTTTCCTAGGATGTCCCCAAGGATCGGAACAAAAGAGAGGAAGAAAAGCCATGTTCTACCTGCAGATACCACAGGCAGAAGTGCCGCATCTCAGAGCTGGGTACCACAGCCCGCCAACACTTAGACTAGGCAAACCGAGACTCTCAGCATCTTTGAGCTATTGAAAAATAGCAAACTAAGCATGCAGTGCATGCCTGTAATCCTGGAGGCTGAGGCAGGAGGAATGCCATGAGTTTAAGGCCACCTGGATTTCAGAGTGAGTTCCAGGACAGCCTGGACCATAAAGTGAGACTTTATCTCAAAATAACAATAACAATAATAATAATGGCTGGAAAGATGGCTCAGTAACTAAGAGCAGCCTGGCTGCTCTTCCAGAGGACCTGGGTTCAACTCACAGCACCACATGGCAGCTTATAACCATCTATAACTCCATTCCCAGAGGACCCCAGTGCCCTCTCTGGCCTCTGTGGGTACCAGGCATGCACAGATTACACAGACATGCATGCAGATATAATACTCATGCACATAAAAAAAAATAGTAAGCCAGGCATGATGGTTCATACTTGTGACCCTAGTCCTTGGGAGGCGGAGGCAGGAGGATCAGTTGAAGGTCATCTTTGGCTAAATAGTTTGACACCAGCCTAGGCTGCACGAGACCTTATCAAAAAAAATAAAAATAAAATGATTTTTAAAAACCAAAACACATTTCTCATGTCCCTACTATATGCCAGGCAAGTCTGGCTGCCTCCGATGTGCTGTGACTAATTCTTCTATCACATGGTAAGTGTTTGCAGATCCCCTTCCCAAGCAGTCAGCTGGGGAGATGGAGCAGACGTACCTTTCCCTGTTCCTCCTACTAACGCAGCTAAAAACCCCAAACAGTATGTATAAGCAAATGTAAGAAGACTGAACGGTACACAGGGAGGTTGCCGTGGACCAAAGGGATAGCATTAGTGACTTCCCCAGTTTCCTTCAGGCCTCTCTATGTCCCAGATGTGGAAATGAAAAAGACAGCCAGTGGGCATCCAGAAATGCTAATGGCCATCGGCCCTGAACAACCTTTAAAGGTAGCCTGCTCTCTCCAGCCTAGGGAAGCCCAAGACAGAGCAGCCTTCCACAGCAGGATGTACAGTAACGGCTCCACTCTAGTGAAACACCGAGAGAACACCCGCTGTCCACCTCCACGGGTGCCAGCAAAGGTCAAGTGGGGAGTCCTCACTTCTCATGAGGTTGCATCAGTGTAGCCCAGTACTGGCTCTGTCACTGGATGGTGCAGAGGAGGAGGAATCCAAGGCTGAGGCTTTCATCTGCCTCAGGCAGTACGAGTTCGCTTTGTCCTTACCATAGGACGCCAAGGGTTGGGGAAGCCTGAACTTCCCCATGCAGGCATGAGGTTGTCCCTCCAACTCTGAGCTGATGTTAAAGGGCACAATTACCAATTAATCCACTGAAAACAATTGATTGAATCAATAAAATAAAAGTTCTTGAAAGACCAATAAACTTGGAAAATCTATCAGCAAGACGGACAAAGAGAAGACACTGTTATCTCCAGGTGGGCTGAAATGGGGGGGGCACTACAGACCCTACAGATACCAAGGCCACAATAAGAGCACACTAATGCCTCTGCACACCTAAGTATGGCAGCTGAGAAGACATAGTCCTTGAAATGCCCAGACCCCTACAGCTCTCCCGGTGTGGCACACATTTGAGTAGCTGTGTATTCCTAGAGAAACGGAATCCATTGTGTGAAACACACCCCCAAAAGATGGGCCTGGGCCCACAGGGTTTCCCTGCAGAATAAATTCCTTGAGACGTCTGTTCTGCACTGTCTTCTGGAAAAAGGAAGAGTGGGCCCATCTGTGACACTAATGTAACCTAGTAGTGAAATAGGATGTGGACGGTTAACATAAAAAAACAAAGCTGCAGGCTAGGGGCTTGTGTGTGGCGAGCCACAGAGCCCTTGCTTAGCATGTGGGAGACCCTGGGTTACACTTCCATCACCACACATACAGGTGTACACATGTATGTTCATAAACATAGTCACCACGCCAACCATAGGAACCTCAGTGAACCGTGAAGATCAAACACCGGCTACAATGTGTGCAGTGCAAACCCCTCCATACCCCAAAGTCTCCAGGAAAGAGTATTGCTTTCCTGCCCAGTCCAGGTAGGTTGTGCTTAAGGCAGACTAGTAAGTGCTGAATTCGGAGCCCAGGCTGTTATGAATGCAGAGTGCCAGAGGGGAGGGATCAGGGTACACAAGCATCGGGTTCACAGGACTGGCTCCCAAGTCCAACCAGCCCTGCCCCGCAAGTGCAGGATTCCCTCCAAGGCACTCGGCTCTTTTGAGTGTCCAGTTTCTCCACCTGCATAACGAACACATTAGGAGGGTCTGCATCAGGGGTAGGAGTAAGGATTTGATGACACAGCACGGGGAGTGGTGGGGTGGCCCACTAGGGCTACAATCATAATTATTGAACTAAATAGTAGAGATATAGTCAGGTGTCATGGAGCTTACCTGTGATCCCATTGGGAATTCAAGGTCAGCCCGGGCCACAAAGGGAGAGCCCTAACTCAAAAAGACAAATGTGGGTGGGGGGGGTAAAGCAGAGATTGAGGAGGGGACAGAAAGGAGTGGGGAGGGAAAGAGGGCAGGAAGGAGGGCCGGTCCTGTGCATATGGACTGAGAGAGAACACTCACCGCTCTTTTCCTTTTGACACTCCATGGCCCTTGTTACTTTGATTCTGTAGGGAGAAAGGAAAAATGATGTAACAGTTTTGCACATCCACCTACCTTTCCTGTTCAACCTGGTTCAGCGAGTGAGCTGCTCAAACTACCACACTCAGCAGGGCATAGGGCATAGGTCCTCAGGCGTGAACATCTAGCCTGGCTGTGTTCTCCCTCATCATCTCCACCCAGAAATCAGGGCAGAACTTACCTGCTTACCAAGGAATGAATTCTCCATCACTGGAGAACTGTGCCACAGGCAAGATCGCGGTATGAAGGTCTGCACGACAGTGCTTCAAATGCCAACCCAAAGCTGCACTTGAGAGCTCCTCTGGCTCCGTGAGAGGAGTCTGGGCCTTCCATTCTAACTTTGAGTGTTGATTGTACACGAGACCTAGGAAGGGGCTGTTGTAGTGGGGTTTTTTTGTTTGTTTGTTTTTTAACACTTTGCTCTTTGGGGGCCCTGCCACCTGGCTCTCAAATGAATACACAGAGACTTATTCTTACTTTTGAATGCCTAGCCTTTCCTTGGATTGTTTCTAGCCAGTTTTTCTTAACTTAAATTATCCCATCTATCTTTTGCCTCTGGGGTTTTGCCTTTCTGTATTCTATGTCTTTCTTTACTTCTTACTCCATTGCTGGCTGGGTGACTGGGTGGCTGTATGACTATGTGGCTGGGTGGCTGGGTGGCTGGGTGGCTGTGTGGCTGTGTGGCTGGGTGACTATGTGGCTGGGTGGCTGGGTGGCTGGGTGACTATGTGGCTGGGTGGCTGGGTGGCTGGGTGACTATGTGGCTGGGTGGCTGGGTGGCTGGGTGGCTGTGTGACTATGTGGCTGTGTGACTATGTGGCTGGGTGGCTGTGTGGCTGGGTGACTATGTGGCTGGGTGGCTGGGTGACTATGTGGCTGGCCCCTGGTGTCCTCCTCTCCTTCTCCTTCTCCTTCTTTTGCTCCTCCTTCCTCGCTTCCCCTTCTATTTATTCTATTTATTCTCTCTGTCTGCCAGCCCCATCTGTCTCTCTCTCCTGCCTGGCTATTGGCCATTCAGCTCTTTATTCAACCAATCAGGTGTTATAGGCAGACAAAGTAACACAGCTTCAAAGAGTTAAAAAAAATACAACATACAAATACAAACAAATACAAAAGACTGCAACACATCTTGGCATCATTAAACAAATACTCCATATAAATAAAACATAACACATCTTCAACTAATATTCTACCACAGAGTGAGCCCATTTCTCAGAGTGATTTCCTTACACCCCAAAAGACCTACCCAATCCTTCTATGGGTAGGTGTGCTTGACAGGAATTCCAGCCACACCCCCACGGTTGTACATGTCTGATCATGTGATCTATGCACATGCTTGGAGTAGCCATGTGCATGCGCGGGTTGGCCCTTAAAAAGGCAGGCCCTGTGTCCCCTCCCCCCTTCCCCCACACATGTCCTTTCAGCAGACCTGATCACATCTATCCCTTTCTCCTTGTCTGAATAAAACTCTCGTTAGTGGATTCTGTGGTGTTTCGTGACTTTTCCTCTCAGGGTAAGAGCACCACTAAAAACCACCATTGGTGTCGTGCACAACAACCACTCCCGGTGCTTTGTGCCTGGGAACCTGTACCAGGGAGTCTGCTCTGTCCATGACAGCCCACTGTCCATCTGCCTGGCCGCCGGATCCTGCACACACCACTGGCTACTTCGATTGGTGAGTCCCCCACTTTTCAGCCAGCGTAAACAGTCTTCTGGATCTGTGGGGATGACCGTCGAGTGTCCGGTGCCCCATGGTGTCCCTGAGACTGGGAGTACCCCCGACCATGGTCTTCATTGGCTACGGTCGGTCCCTATCACAGGCTAAAATTTCTAGCCATCTCCCACGTCTGCAGTTTGAGATATAATTCTCGTGGTCAGACCCCCATCTTTGGGTGTGTCTTCAGGCTGTGTAAGGCCGACACATTTTTCTGGCTTGACGAAGCAGTAAATGCTGTCAGACTCCTGGGGAGTCCTTGCCTTCACACGCCTTAGGCCCCTGCCTTACATCTGATGAGACATCTGGCAGTCTGTGCCTGGTACAGATCCATCCTTGGCCTTAGGGACGCCTGGGGCCTTGGCTTGGGATCACGTTTGGTTTTTTTATTTTTTTTATTTTTTGTCTCTCTGCTACATGAACTTAGACATGGGAAATAAGGCTTCCAACCCCATCAGTCCCACCTCTCCCCTAGGATGCCTTCTGGAAGCTTTAAAACCTTTAAAACCTCTCAGCTTAATGCCTTGCTTAAAGATTCCTAAGTTTGTCTGTCTCTGTACTAAGAGATGGCCCAAATGTGCCTTAGAAAATAACAAAAAATGGCTGCTGAGGGTTCCTTAGACCCTGATATTTTATGGGAATTATCTAACTTCTGCCAGCGAACAGGCAAACGGAAGGAGTTGCCTTATATTATAGCTTTTTTCTATCTAAGTTCTAAACCTTCTCTTCTGGATTCCTTCTCTCCTGCCCATGCTCTTAGCTATGCCTGAACCGGATGAATCTCTGACTCTGGAACCTCTAACTCTGGATCCTGCAAATGAACCTCTGCCTATCTGACTTTCTGCTCCCACTCCTGCTCCCAGGGCGCCTGTCCTTCAGCTCCTCCTCTGGCTTCCTCCTCCTCTTCAGCAGCAGGCATTTCAAAAGGCTCAGCTCTGGCTCCGACCTTCACACCTCCTGCTGCTAGTCATTCAAACCCGCCAACCATTCTCCCTTTGTGAGAGGTGGCCAGAGTGGATGGACTAGTTAAGGTCTGTGTCCCATTCTCTCTCACAGAACTCTCTCAGATAGAAAAGAAACTGGGTTCTTACACCTCTAATTCTGCTCCCTTTATTAAACAGTTTCACTATATTACCCGGTCTTAATAGTCTCACCTTTCACAATGTATATATGATACTTGCTAATAACCTACTTCCTGAGGAGTGCAGGCGGGTTTGGGAACAGGCTAGGATGCATGCAGATGAGGTTCACCAAACTAACCCCACACGCCCTCCAGGGGCTGAGGTGGTTCCTGATCAGGACCCACATTGGGATTATAATACCCAGGGTGGGTCTCTAGCCAGGGATAGGTTTATTACCTGCCTCCTGCCAGGCCTCTGTAAGGCTGCCCTAAAACCAGTACACTATGAAAAACTAAAAATGATCATTCAAGATAAGGATGAAAATCCGTCTCATTTCTTAGGCTCACTAAGGCTCTCCTTCAATATACTAGCCTAGATTCTAAAAGCCCAGAGGGCAGGCAGCTCCTTATGACCCACTTTGTCTCACAGAGCTTCCGCGACATAAAGGCAAAACTTAAACACTTGGAGAAAGGCCCTCTGACCCCACAGGCAGAAGTGTTAGTGGTGGCATTTAAGGTATACCATGGGAGAGATGAAAAAGCCCCCCCAAAATAACTGCCAGATGCTGGTACATGCTGTCCAACCGGCTCCCCGAAAGCTGCCGGGTCCCTGTTTCAAGTGTGGGGAAGATGGCCACTGGGCCCAGGCTTGCACCACCGCCCCACAGGGGGACACCGATAGGGCCTTGCCCAAAATGCTGCCAAAAGGGCCACTCGTCAGCTGACTGTCCTAATGCACCCAGCAGCATAGGAACGCCAGATCAGGACCACCCTCTGGCTGACTTCCTAGGCTTGGCTTTCAGCAACCATTGACGCTGCCTGGGTCCTGCCCTGGCCACTCCCATCTCACACAGGGAACCCAGGGCAGCAATAACAATATCTGGGCGACCCATCTCCTTCCTTCTGGACACCGGAGCTACCTATTCTGTCCTGAGAGAGTATTGGGGACCCACTTCTTCTTCTCGTCTCCCTATTGTCAGGGAGGGGAAACCTCACCCGGCCTGGACACGGACAGGATTGACAGATTGATAGCTCTTTCTCGATTCCCACCACTTAATTGTATTTTCAGAAGCATCCCTCTTACACACACATTCTTAGTGGTGCCAACCTGCCCTGTGCCTCTAATGGGAAGGGATTTTCTAGCTAAGGTAGGAGCGTCCATTTCTTTCGCTCCACACATTCCCCTCATCCCAGACATGCCAGCAGCTCCTCTTCTTCGTCTTCTAGTCACCCATCCTGCTGACTCTAACAGTTCTTTTCCCTTGCCAGCCTCTCAAGTAGACCCAAAAGTCTGGGACATCCAGAACCCTTCTATCGCTAGGCACCATCCGCCTATGACTCTCCAGTTACAGGACCCTACCAGATATATTACCCAAGCTCAGTACCCTCTCTCACTCCAGAGCCTAAGAGGACTTAAGCCTATCATTTCTGACCTTCTCAGGAAAAAGCTGCTCCACCCAACCTCTTTGCCTTTTAACACCCCCATACTTACAGTTAAAAAGTCTAATGGAACCAACCGCCTGGTTCAAGAACGCCAGCTCATTAATTCTGCAGTGGTCCCCCTCCATCCTGTAGTGCCTAACCCTTATACTCTCCTGTCCACTATCCCTTCGGGAACCTCTCACAACTCCGTCCTAGACCTCAAGGATGCCTTCTTTTCTATTCCTCTCAGTCCTCAGTCTCAAAATACCTTTGCTTTCACCTGGACTGACCCTGACACTCACCGGTCCACACAGCTGACCTGGACTGTTCTGCCACAAGGATTCAGGGACAGTCCACACCTATTTGGTCAGGTCCTGGCCTCTGACCTGCTCTCTCTGTCTCTCCCTGGCTCTAAACTAATACAGTGTGTAGAAGACATTTTACTCTGCAGCCCATCATTACAAGTTAGCTAAACTAACACCTCTGCTCTCCTAAATTTCTTATCCAGCTGAGGTTACAGGGTACCCCCTTCTAAAGTTCAGCTGTCCACTCCCCAGGTCACCTATTTGGGTCTAACCATTACTCCAACCCACAAGGCTATTACTATAGATAGAAAGCATCTAATCCAATCTCTTGCAGTCCCTTCTACTAAACTGGCTTCCTACGGTCTTGGGTTCCATCTTTTTCTCTCCTTGCTCGCCCCTTATACGAGGCAGCTCAGGGCTCCCCCATGAGCCCCTCCTTCATCCCATTACTAAACCTTTCCAGAAGCTCCAACAGGCTCTTCTCCAGGCCCCAGTGCTTCACCTCCCAGACCTAACCCATCCCTTCTCACTCTATGTAGCAGAGAAGGAGGGATTTGCCCTGGGAACCCTAGGGCATCAGCTGGGACCCTCCTTTGCACCTGTAGCCTATCTGTCAAAGAAGCTAGACCTTACCAGTCAGGGAGGGCACCCTGTATTCGTGCTTCAGCAGCTGCTGAGCTCCTTATTTGGGAATCAAAGAAGCTCACCTTTGGGTCACCTATTACTGTCTTCTCTCACCATAACCTGTCCCATCTCCTAACTTATAAAGGCTTACAGACTTTACCTCCTTCCCGGGTTCTTTCTCTCCAGGTGGCATTACTAGATGCCACACTTACTTTCCAGACATGTCCACCCCTTAATATTTCAAGCCTCTTCCCTCAACCTAATGCTGACTATTCTCCTTCTCATTCCTGCATTGAAACCTTGGAGGAACTGTTACCTCACCCTTCACACACACAGGAGGGCACATTGCCTCAGGCTACTTGGTACACAGATGGCAACTCCTTTTTACATGAGGGGACCCATAAAGCAGGCTATGCCATAGTGTCAGATACTGAAATAATAGAGGCGCAGGCATTACCCACACACACCACTAACCAACAGGCTGAGCCAATAGTTCTCACCCGTGCCTTCCAATTGGCACAGGGACAATCCCTAAATGTTTACACAGACTCCAAATATGCCTTTCATATCCTCCTGTCCCATGCTGCTATTTGGAGGGGGCGTGGCCTCCTCACGGCAAAAAAGGGGATCCATATCTAACTCAGGCCAAATAATGGTCATGCTGGAGGCTTCCCACCTCCCCAGGGCTATAGGAATTGTCCACTGCCAGTCTCATCAGACCGATAGCTCCATCATCTTTAAAATAACCAGGCTGACCAGGCAGCCAGGACAGTGGCCCTCCAGGGCCAAGTCTCACCCCACCCACCACAGGGAATCTATACAGTGCAGCTTACACCCTCACAGGGAACTCCTGACACTAGGCAAATTCTGTCCTATCTACACCAGCTCTTTCATCCTAATAGTCTTGCTCTGTCTCAATTCGTAAAAGCTCACCTGCAGCCCACCTCTGAGTACCTACAGTTCTTAAGAACTGTTACTGCCTCTTGTGAGATCTGCCAAAAACCAGACCCCAATACCAAATACAGAAGTCAGCCTTTTCCCACCCACCAGGCTAGAGGTTCCCTTCCAGGGACTGACTGGCAGCTCAGTTTTACCCATATGCCCACTGTCAGGAAAATTAAATATCTCCTCGTGATGGTGGACTCATTTTCAAATTGGGTGGAGGCATGCCCTGTTTCTAATAAGCGGGCTCAGATAGTTGCAGATCTCCTTCTCCGGCGACATCTTCAGGGTGAATGGGCTTTTCTGTTACCTTTAACACAGTACCACAGATGCAGTGGCTATACATCCACTATCATATTATCTCCCTGGGTGTGTGGTCTGCTCACAGCTTAACTGAACTGTCTGCACATGTTTTACATGGCCACATCAGGTGCCTCCCCAAGAGATGGTTCTCTCTTGGAGTAGGGGGTTTCTTCCGCTCTTAGACACACCGTGGGTACAAGTCAGTGGCTTGGGATTGTAGGACAGAGGTCCCTGGCGACTCATCAGCCGGGACTTGCTCCCAAGTCTCTAGAGACATGGATGTCTGTTGTGAGATATTATTTTAACTATGTAAAGATGTATTACATTTGTTTTTGCTCTGGAATATTACTTAAACTGTGTAAAGATGTGTTATTTTGCTTATGCTGCATTTGTTTAATTATGTAAGGATGTGTTGCTGTTTCACCTTGCCTGCCTAAGACACCTGATGGGTCAATAAAGAGCTGAATGCCCAATAGCTAGGCAGGAAAAGGATAGGCAGGGCTGGCAGGGAGAGAAAATAAATAGGAGAAGGAATCTAGACTCAAGAGAGGGAAGAATGAGAGAAGAAGGAGAAAATGAAGGACAGACCCAGGTTAAGAAGCCAGACAGAAGCCAGACAGACAGACAGACATGGAGAAGCAGTGAAAGTAAGATATACAGAAGTAAGAAAGGTAAAAAGCCCCAAGGAAAAAGGTAGATAAAGAGAAACAGGTTAATTTAAGTTAAAAGAGCTAGCCAGAAATGTGCCTAAGCTAGGCTGAGGATTCAAAACTTATAATAAATCTCTGTGTCATGATTTGGGAGCTTGTTGGTGATCCTAAAATAAATAGGCTGGTACTGGTGTCTGTTTGCACCCAGAATACCTCCAGAGCACTTGTGAGTACTTCTAACCCTTCTCCTCCATGTCAGCTCTGATGAGTCTTTGTAACCTAACAGGATCACAGGAGGAGTCTTGCGGCCATTTCACAGGCTCTGCCCACACTCAGGAGGATGGGGATACACACAGCAGGTACATCAAGGAAAGGAAACCTTTGGGATTATCTTGGCGTTCTGGTTATCACTCACTCATACCCTTTGAAGGGCCAGAGTAAGGGCACTGCTTTACCAAACTAGTGAACTCCAAAAGCAAGTAAAATTATAGTCCAGTCTTACTCCAGTCCCTCCAACTCACGCAGTGCTCTTCAAGCTATCCTAATCTTTTTATTTTTATTAGTCTTGGTTTTTCAAGACAGGGTTTCATTGTGTAGCCCTGACTATCCTGGAACTCACTCTGCAGATCAGGCTGGACTCAAACTCACAGAGATCTGCCTGCCTCTGCCTCTGAGTGCGGAGATTAAAGGTGTGTACCACCATTGCCTGGCTAATCCTAATCTTTAAAAGGAAAAACTGTTATCTTTCCTTCTTTTTCATGCCTCAATTCTAGACTTTTCCTAGGCAGTCACTCCCTGGCCTTTGGTTGCAAAACTTTTCCTTTCTTCAGTGTTGCATTACTATACCTGCCAAACTTCAATCAATTGTGTGTGTAAATGTGAACCTACAACTGCCATGAGTGTGTGTATGTATGTGAGTGAGTGTGAGTGTGTGCATGTGTGTGAGTGTGTGTGCATGTGAGTGAGTGTGTGTGAGCATGTGAGTGAGTGTGTGTGCATGTGAGTGTGTGTGAGTGTGCATGTGAGTGAGTATGTGTGCATGTGCATGAGTGTATATGCATGTGAGTGTGTGTGTGTGTTTGTGTGTGTGTGTGTGTGTGTGTGTGCGCGCGCTATATGTACGTGTATGCAGGTGTGCTCACCCATGCCTGTGAGAGTAAAGACCTGAGTCCAATGTGTTGGAAGTCTTCCTCACTTGTTACCTCAACCATCATCATTGTTTGAGGCAGGGTCTCTCAGTGGACCTGGAGTTCACCCTTTCTGCTAGCCTGGCCGTCCAGAGAGCCCCTGGCATCTGCCTGTCTCCCTGCCCTGCTCCCAGAGATGGGGTAGCAGACATGAATGCCATTCCCAGCTTTTATCTGCTATTTCCAGGTGTGTGTGGGGGGGGTGAATGAATGTGAGCACATGTGTGTGTTGGGGCTTGCATGTCTGTGTGCATGTGGAGGTCTGAAGTTGATGTCAGGAACCATCCTCAATCACTGTTCCACATTATGCCCCTGAGGCAGGGTCTCTCAATCAAATGCAGAGCTTACTGATATGGTTAGTCTGGCTAGCCAGCTTGCTCTGGGGAATCTCATCTCAATTTTTGAGGTTGGAACTACAAGTACATCACCATGCCTACATGAATTCTTGGACTCTAACTTGGGTCCTTATGCTTGAGTGGCAGGCAATTGAACCATTGAGCCATCTTTCCGGCCCACACCCAATTTTTACATAGGTGTTAGAATCTTCATGCTAACACAGCAAGGATCTTACCTACTAAGCTGTCTCCCAGCCCTGTTTTGTTTTATTTGCTTTTCATCCTCTGTCACTACCATTTTGTTTTTTAAGCAATCAGGATTGAATGTGGGGCTTGGCATATGCTAGCCAAGTCCTCCAGCACTGAGTAGTCATTCATGTGAAGATGTGACATCATAAAGTATTGAGTCTTCCAATCTACGAATATGGTTTGTCTCTACTAATTTGTCAATTTTATTTTCTTTCCAAATATTTTCTGGTTTTCATATAGAAGTCTTATAAGTTTTAGTTTTATTTTATTGGTAGGTAATTAATACTGTAATGTTGTTGTAAACATATTTTTAATGTGTATGTGTACACATGTAAGCAGATGAGCAGGCATGCATGTATAAATGCATGTGAAGGCCAGAGAGGTTGTGGTAGTTTGAATGTAATTGGCCCCCATAAGCTCATAGGGAGTGGCACTATTTGGAAGTGTAGCTTTGTTGGAGTAGGAATGGCCTTGTTGGAGAAAGTGTGTCCCTGTGGAGGTGGGCTTTGAGGTCTCATATATGCTCAAGCCATGCCCAGTATCTCAGTCCACTTCTTGTTGCCTTCTGATCAAGATGTAGCCAGCACCATGTCTGCCTGCAGAACACCCTGTCCCACCATAATGATTATGGACTAAACCTCTGAAAATTAAGCCACCCACCCTAATCAAGTGTTTTTCCTTTAGAAGAGTTGATTCCATGGTCATGGTGTCTTTTCACAGCAATAGAAACCCTAACTAAGACAGAGGTCAAGGTTAGGTGTCTTTCTCAGTCAGTCTCCACCTTATTTTTTGAGACAGTATCTTTCATAGAACCTAGTACTCACGGAATCACCTAGACTGAGTAGCCAGTAAGCCCCAGGATCCTCCTGACTCTACCTCTCCAGTGCTGGGATTACGTGTGTGTGTGTGTGTGTGTGTGTGTGTGTGTGTGTGTGTGTGTATGTGTGTGTGTGTACATATACATATTATAATATATGGATATATTTAATGTGGGTTCTGGGGATCAAATCCAGATCCTGATGATACTAACTTGTAATAGGCAGAAAAACACCACCGCAAAGACATCCATATCTAAATCCCTAGAGCATATAAATATGTTACATTACAGGCAAAAGGAAATGAAGGATAAGCTGGAATTAAGTGGCTACTCCAGTGATCTTACAATAGAGAGCTCATTCTGACTATCTGAATAGATCTGATATAATCACAATGATCTGCAACTGTGGGTGAAGGAGGTGGAAGTGTCAGAGTGATGAATGTGAGGAAGATGGGCTTTGACAGCAAAAGCAGACCAGAAGCCAATAAGAGAGGGCAGCCATTAGATGCCAGAACAGGCGTGAAATAACCTTTCCCAGGAATACAGCTCTCCATGGTGCCTCTAACTCAACACCTCACTTCACACTTCTGACCACTAGGCCTGTTAGATAACAAGCTTTCTAAGCCAATAGGATTATGGTAGCTTGTTACAACAGCCACTGGAAACAGATACAAACAGAAGCAAAACTGGTTAATGTTTTCTACCTATAGTCAGCAGCCTTGCTGAACTATCAATAGAGGTAGCTTATAGATTCCCTCAAGTTTTCTATGTATATACATGTTGTCTATGAACAAAGGCAAATTTACTCCCTCCTTTTCCGTGTCTACGCCTTTTGTTTATTTTTATTGCAATGGCTAAACCCTAATACAGTGCTGACTCTAAGTTTTTATTTGTTTTTTGGTTTTGGTTTTTTTGTTTTTTTGTTTGTTTGTTTGTTTTTTGAGACAGGGTTTCTCTGTGTAGTTTTGGTGCCTGTCCTGAATCTCTCTCTGTAGACCAGACTGGCCTCGAACTCCCAGAGATCCGCCTGGCTCTGCCTCCCAAGTGCTGGGATTAAAGGCATGCGTCACCATCGTCCAGCTGACTATAAGTTTTTAGTGCAAACATCTTTAATTTGCATCTGGCCTTAAGGGACATTTCCTGTTTCAACTTTTAGAAACGATATTGCTGAGGCCATTAAGATGGCTCAGTGGATAAAGGAGCTTGCAACTATGTAGCCGAAAGTTTTCCTGTGCTCCTCCTGGCCTGTGGTCAGGACAAATCTCTCTTACCTGCCGGTCCTGCAGCCGCTCGGACCCAAATAAACACACACAGGCTAATATTTTTAAACTATGGCCATGGCAGGCTTCTTGCTATCTAGTTCTTATATCTTAAATTAACCCATTTCTATAAATCTACACTTTGCCACGTGGCTTGTGGCTTACCAGTACTTTTACATCTTGCTTCTCATGGCGGTGGTTGGCAGCATCTCCTCTGCTCTGTCTTTCTTCTCTCTCTCTATCTGTTTGGATTTTCTGCCTGCCTCTAAGCTGCCTTGCCATAGGCCAAACAGCTTTATTTATCAGCCAATTACAGCAACATATTTTCACAGCATACAGAAGGACATTCCCTCATCACAACCAAGCCTGACTATCTGAGTTCAATCTTGGAGATCCACATGGTGGAATGAGAGAATGGACTCCTGCAACTTGTCCTCTGACCTCCACACATGGGGCATGGAGCACAGCTGCACACTCACATCAATTAAAAAATGTAATAAATTTTTTTTTTTGTTTTGTTTTTCGAGACAGGGTTTCTCTGTGTAGTTTTGCGCCTTTCCTAGAACTCACTTTGTAGACCAGGCTGGCCTCGAACTCACAGAGATCCACCTGGCTCTGCCTCCCGAGTGCTGGGATTAAAGGCATGAGCCACCACCGCCCGGCAAATTTTGTTTTTAGAGAACGATGTTACTGTAGGTTTTTATAACGTCCTCTACCAAAAGGGGTAAATTTCCTGCTATTCCCTAATTTTTCAAGAACAAGTACTTAATTTAATTTTTTTTCTTAAGGCATCTTTTCTTATATCACTATGGAAATACTATGAAATTCATTAAAAACATCTTTCACTGATAATTATTATGTTATTCACCCATCACAGTCATCAAGCTCTAGTTCCTCAGAGACATTTGCCATTTACTTCTGCCTGACATCACAAGAACTGTGTGTGTGGTGCATGCATGCATTTTCCTGCGTAAGAGTGCATGACCTTGCTGCACATGTAGAGGTCAGAGGGCAAGCCTGAGTATCAGTCCTTGCCTTCCATCTTGTTTGTGACAAGGTCTCGTTTGTTGACGACTGCCCTGTATGCCAGGCAAGCTGGCCTTCAAGCTTCCAGAGACTCTCCTGTCCCCACCTCCCATCTCACCGCAGGAGCACTGGGGTCACAGAAGTGCGCTACTGTGCCCAGCTTCATCTTAGTTCTGGGCTTTCTAACTCGGGTCCTTTCACAGAAAGCACTCTTCCCACTGAGCCACCTCCCTGGGCCATGAACTGTAAATGTGATGTCACTGTCCTTGCTTAACCTTTCCCAGAAGGCATGAGGACCCACCCAAGGTTAAGGGTTCTCAGAAGAGATTGGTTTTATGTCTTTTTCGGAATAGTAAATGGTTTATCAGAACTACTGCATCATCTGTCTATGACAACACAGACACATGACAAGCAGAAGGGGAAGCCTGAGGCTGTGGAGCTCCGTGCAGTCCCCAGGGGCACCGTTCTCCCAGCCCTTCTTCTCTGGGTTCAGCAACCAGAGCCTCAGAGGATATTTCCCATGCCGCACAGACACATCTAAGCCTCAGCTGACGGCAAGAAGTTGGTGGCTCTCATCTATTAAAGGTAAATCTATTCTAATGAGTACCTTTGCCAGGGTTGGGACTCCCTGAAGGGTCCGGAATTCGGAAAGAACCCTCAGTTCCAATTATTGGCCCTACTCTATTTGTGATACAATCTACCTCTGCTCCAAGGGACAGGAAGAAACGATGGCACTGGTGAGATTTCTTTTTTCCCTTTTTAAAAAATCCTTATGGATGTCTATTGTGCCACCAACCTGCCCCCGGGCAGAGGGGGTGGGGAACCAACTCTTATCCCAGCCAACCAACAAGCATTTCTGTACTGATATACTGGGACAAGGGACCCTGTTACAGTTGCTTCTGTGCTTATTCGCCAGGGCAGGATCTTACTAAAGTTATTGTTGTGATCATAAACAAAGAGCCCGAATCCCTGCTGTAGAAGGGCTACACCTTTAGATTGACAGAGGGAGTGGGACGGGGATTGCCAGGTGGAACACCATAAGCCTTTGGGCTTGAAACCCAAACCCCTTAGGAGCTGACGGCCTTCCCAGCTCTGGGGCCTCCTCCTCTGTCCCAGGTCTCTATAGTGCTTGCCAATAAACTTTTCTTTTGCTTTGCCCTGAGACTGCTCCCTGTCTGGTAATTCTTTAATTCACGGAGAAAATGACCCCATCTGCTAGCTGGTGTTGGAATGATCCACGCAAGATAGTTATTGACAACCACTCTGATTAAGCCAACTAAAAGTTTTAAGTCCTTTTTATTAATAGCCAGACTAAGAATGGACTTGTGACTCTTGCTGCCCATGCTCTGGGGTACAGAGTTTTTAAAGCAAAAGCCACAAAGACATAATTTACATCACAGTTAGATTAGGGTCAAAGTAACCTTGAAATGTTTGTTCCTAGAAGAGCATAGTAATTATTTTAGACATAACATGCCAATTATTTTTGACTTATATCATTTCTAGTTATTTTAGTTTAATTATTCTGATTAGTACAACTGAACCATGCTCAAGGCCATGGGAATCTCAAATGACTACTGAGGGGGGCGGGGGTAGAGGGCCTGAGAACTGTCTAAACAAACACAAAATGGAGTCCTAACAGGATGGTGTTGCCTTTTTATCAAAAGAAAACAGGATTTATGGGAAGGGCTACTGCAGCAGACACTTGTTTTACTTTTGTTAATGACACTTTAATAGTGAGATGTCTCCCAACGTTAATTTAGAAGTGAATCGTGAATTAACAGTGGTAGTGCAGGTGGAGGGCATAAATTTATTCAATCCACAAAGTTCAAAGAGGAGGCTTTACTGGATGTAGGAAATGAAAACGGGAGTCAGAATAGCGCCTCAGTTTCTCTAACTTGATCAACAGCAGTCACTCAATAGTGATAGCTGTATGCCGGCTCTGCTTGGCGCTGGGGTACAGGGATATAGGGAGCAAGCCGATCCTGGAGTCTAAAAGGAAAGACAGATGCTAAACAGACGTTAGGCAGAATAAGGAAGTCTGGCAGGGGTAGTAAATTCACAGTACGCTGCTGGTAGACAGATTCGCTTTCTGTGCTGAGAGGGAAAGAATCAGAGGTGGCATCCCAACAAGTTGAAACACGAGAGAAAGAAGCAGGTTGGGGGCCAGAATGTTGGGTTCTAGAGCGACTCATTTCCTTTCTTTCTTTTTCTTTCTTTCTTTCTTTCTTTCTTTCTTTCTTTCTTTCTTTCTTTCTTTCTTTCTTTATCCATTCATTTATTTATTTTTTGTTTATTTATTTATTTGTTTGTTTGTTTGTTTGTTTTTAGTCTTAAAATCAGAGTTGGCCTGTCGTTCCTAGAGCGCACACGCTTGTCTGATTTGAGACTCAGCTAGCATTGGTATTGGAACAGCCACTAATGGAGATTTGATGGGTGAATGGACGGACAGGCGGACGGACAGGCAAACGGGGGATGAAAGAATCTCTAAAGGTTTCTTTAAGTCAGGAAAGTGTCTAGGGACCACAGAAATAGCTGGGTGCAGTTTGGATTCTAGACTCAGTAAATTTCCCGCCAGCATGCCAGTCTCGCGGAGCATGCGCCACAGTTCGTGTGGCGAACGGCATGTCGGGACTTGTAGTCCTTAGAGAGATGAGTGTATTCTTCACACCCCCGCCCCCCTCTCTAATAACTGCCCCCAATCTTCCTGTTCTGAATCCCTCCGCGATTCCCTTTCTTATAAGGACATTAAAAGCATCGAATTGGTGTCACTCCTACCTTCTGTCGCGACATGACACGGGACCAAAACAAACCGCCACCGGTGCCGGCGAGAGCGTGTGTGTGTCTTGTTTCCATGGCAACGAAGGGAGGTGTCCGGATCCACCACTCTGATTGGATGACATATTAGGTCACGCCTCTAGACAGTAGCCGCTCGGTCCGACTCCGGGCCCTTGGAAGAGATGCCCAACCTTTTGCTCTTGCGCCCCTTCTCTGCCTAGGATACACTTTGCTAGAGGCTGCCCGCCCGCCCGCCCGCCGCTGCACTTACTGTCCAGTTGTCCAGCTACGCTCCCCCCGAATCGAAAAGCAATGCATTTGAAAAATGGTCACGTTTCAGAAAACGCAGTCCTCCGATTCTACTGAAGGAAGTTTCCTCACCAGGACACCTGATTATTTGGTCTCCTCAAAACATTGTCTTTTTTTTTTTTTTAAATTTGGGTTTGGATTTTTTGTTGCTTGAAACAGGGTCTCACGTTACCCAGGCTAGCCTCACTCACTTCATAACCAAAGACGACCTTGAACTCCGGATACTCTTGCCACAACCACACCTCTACATCTGGCTCCCTCACTATCTCTAACTCTTAAGCACCCAGGCACAGTGGCATTTGCTTGGGAAGTAAAAGCAGGAGGATTCGATGGCATCCTTGGTGAGAAGATGAGTTTAAAGTCAGCTGGTATGACATAAAATCCTGCCTCAAAAACAAAAACAAACAAAAATAAGCTATTTATAATCTTATACAAATTCTGATTTTTGTGTGTGGTACTAGGGATTGAGCCTAGGGCCTTCTGTATAATAGACAAGCACTTTACAACTGAAATATATCCCACACAGAAAATAATAATTTTTTTTTCTTTTAAAAACAGGGTCTCTATGTGTAATGCTGACTGTCCTAGAATACACTTTGTTGACCAAGCTGGCCCCAAACTCAGAGGTCTGCCTTCCTCTGCCTCCACCTCCCAAGGACTGGGATCAAAGGTGTAAGCCACTAGCCAGGCTATAATAATAATTAAGTACCAATTGTATGACGGAGCTAGCCCCCATGCCTGCTGCAGCGTCACGCTCTAGTGCCCACTTCACACTGTCCTTCTCAAAGTGGTTCTCTGCCCGAGCACTTGGAACACACATTCCATCACCCCCCACCCGTGGGCAGCCTTTCCAAGCTCATCCAGCTCAATCTGTGGCCTGTTCTTCCAATGCAGTCTCCAACCTGTTTCCAGTGGGTGGTTTGACCTTTAATTTTCATCCCCACATTCTGAAATCCACCCTTACTGAAGGCACTTTCTGCTCCTCTGCCTTTACCTCAACTGGTACTTTATCTCAGGACTTCTCTAACAATCTACAACTCCGGTCTGGAAAATTTCCTCTAAATCCTCACTATCTCCTCCTGTAAGTATCTAGAAAGAAAAAAGAGGGGGGGGGGAGGAGTTATTCTCTGTTTTCCACTCTGCTCCCAGAGTGTAGAACAATGCTCGGCACTTGGCAGCTGGCCAACACTGTCCAGGAACTAAATGAACTATGAGAAAATAGTAATTAAACAGATACTTACCAACTGTGAGACTAGAATACAAAGCCCCAGACTAAATATATGTCCAAAGTAATTGAGAGCAAATATTCAAATGTTCATATACACATGTTCACACCTGAAGGATTCACAACAGCTCTCAAATGGAGACAACCTGAATGTCCACCAAGAGATAAATTAGTTACATATTAGATACATATAATCGAATGTTACTCAGCCATAAAGAGGCACACTGATGTTGATATGCAGATGAACCTAAAAAATATGCTAAGGGAAAGAAGACACATAGAAGGTCATAAAGTGTGTGTGTGTGTGTGTGTGTGTGTGTGTGTGTGTGTGTGTGTGCGTGTGTGTGCGCGTGCGTGCAGGGGGGGATGCCCAAACAACTCTCACAAAACATTAAGAAAAAGAGGTCACCACCCTGGCTTCTACAAAAGAAAAATGGGCAAAAGATAGCTTGTTAGATGCTTTTGTTGTTGACTTAAGAAAGGAAAGGTTTGCTTTAGCTCAAAGTTTGAGGTACACAGCGTGCTGGGGAAGGGTGTTGATGGGAGCGTGAGGCAACAGGACTAATTGCAGTCACAGTCAAGAGTCAGAAAAGACAAATGCTGGTGCTCGGCTGATTTCCTTTCTTTTTTGTGTGCAGCCCAGAACATTTTCTTCTTCCCATGCAGCCCATGGAATGGTGCCACCTTTTTTTCAGATGAGTCTTCATACTTCAATTAACCCAATCTAGAAAATTCCTCAAGGGTAACCCAGAGATGTGTCTCCCAAGTGGTTCTAGACCCTGTCAAGCAGACAATGTTACACATCACAGACAGGAACAGGGAATTTTCTGCGAATTCTACAAATTTGTTTCTGTTCATTCTACAAATGAATGGGGATGAGAGCACACATCTGTGATCCGAGCACTTGAGGAATAGAGACAGGAGGATTGTTGCAAGTTTGAGTACAGCCTGGCTATCTATTGAGTTCCAAGCCATCTAGGGCTACATAGTGAGAACTTGTCTGGAAAAGAAGGGAGGGAGAGAGAGAGATGAGAGGAGGGAAGGGAGGGTGAACGGATAAAAGAGGGAGGGGAGAAAAAGACTAGAAACTAACAGCAAAGCATCTGAAGGGCATAAATAAAGACAATTATATGGTGGTATTTTATTTGTACTGAAATGTGATTTTAATTGTATGTTAATAAATAAAGTTGCCCAGAGGTCAGAGCTATTAGAACCATAGCAAGAGCTTGGCGGTGGTGGCGCACGCCTTTAATCCCAGCACTTGGTAGACAGAGCTAGGTAGATCTCTGTGTGTTCAAGGATACAGCCAGCTTTGGAGACACATGCCTTTAATCTCAATCCCAACCATAGAAGACCTGGAAGTCTCTACAGACAGGCAGTGATGAGGCAGTCATGTGTTTGGGTTTACAACCAATGAGAAGGCAGAACAGAAAGACAAACACACAGGAAGTAGGTCTCTTTTGGAGAGGTCTCTTGGCTTAAGAGGCTAGCTGCAGGGTAAGGCTCTTAGCTCTGATCTCTTGGCTTTCTTCTTTGCATTGGTTCTGTGTTTCTTATTTAATAAGAGGGTTGGTTACATCTACACAATTATAAATTGGGGTTTTAAATACATCAGTTGCACATGTGGGTCCAGAAGATGTTTTTATTCCATCCTTAAGAATCCAGATACTGGGGCTGGAGGGACGGCTCAGGAGTTGAGAGCATTCTCTAATCTTGTAGAGGTTCCAGGTTTGGTTCCCAGCATCCACATGGCAGCTCACAGCCACTTGTAACCTAGTCCCAGGAGATCTAACCCCCTCTTCTGGACTTTAAGGGTACCTGCATTCACGTGTGCACATACCCCCATCACATATATGAATGATTAAAAATAAATAAGTTAAAAAAAGAATCCAGCTCTGCATGGCTTTGGTGGAGGTGGTGGGGCAGCAGCAACAGGTCTAAACTGGGGTGTTGGTTCAGTTCTTCTGGACTTCACAAGGTAAATTTCATGAGCACCTTGTAAACAACACAGGCCATGAAATGCAGCTTCACACAGAGCTTGGAAGTACAAAAATATTGGAGACCCATGCTTCAAAAATGTCCCTGACAGCAGCGGCCTCAGTTAATCTCCAAATGACAAATTTCTTGAATGGCCTTGACCTTGGGTATGCACAGGGTCCAGGAAATGAAGCCATGAGGCTGTAGTGGTTCCTTCCTGGTTTTGGTTATCTCGGGAGCCAGGACAGAAACTCCTTTTATATACCTTCTCAAACACTTAACAAAAAAATCATCTTTGGCTGACTGACTTGTGTACAATGCACAGTCTATGACTGTATTAATGCAGATATATATGTTGCCTTTAAAGGTTTATGTATTTTCAGATCAGGGGGACCAGACACTGATGGAAATGGATGGCTCAGGTGATCTAGCATCCAGAACAGCTTCAAGGCTGCTGACTGAGATGATCCAGCCTCACAAAATATTCCAGCCAAGACCTAACAATTATCCTGATTTTCTCAAGATTCCCTCAAAGATAACTAGCATCCCCAGACAACAGAAAGCAGTCTAGAGAAAACATCATCCACATTTCCAAAATATTGGTTATGGATGTTTGTTATCATTTAAGGGGGGTTGGCTACAAGCTGTTATTGGTAATGGTTAGGAAAAAAGCTAAACAAAGGAGATTAGATTCAAGAATCTCTTTCTGAAAAGAAACAGGGGGATATAGAAATAACAGGACAAATAAAAGGGTAGATTATTGAATCTATTTTTAAACCAAAAAAAGCAACTACTAGTCTTAAATATTTCACATTGGTATGGATTTTTTTATATTGATACAAATTTAAAGTTATTTTTGTTATACTGTATGTATGTTCCTACTCTTGTTTGGGTTGTTTTGTTTATGAAACTCATTTAAAATTGTAATGTATAATTAAAAATACAGATTAATAGTCATCTATAATAGTCAAATTTATAGTCATGTTAGATATATTTTCAATGTCATAAACAGATATATTTGGATAGATAGATGGTCTTCAATACTTCAAATACCTACAGAATATGGCATTTAATATGTTTAATAACCTAAGGTTCATGACAGTAAGACAGCACCAATCTACTTCAGAGATGGGCATCAAAAAAAACTCTATATGGAGTTTGCTTTCTTTATGACAAAAGCTAGCCATGTGGACAAAGAAACTACTTTTGCCTCAACTGCTGACAGTTACTGTCTAAACTGGACCAGCAGGATGCAAAAAAAGGTGACTGGCAAACTTTGCCAAGATAAGGTAGGACAGTCCTTCAAAATTCCCTGCTTCTCAGAAGTGTCTGTCAGATACACTAGGCCTGTGGCCAAAGTTGGGTGCTCTAACATGATAGAAGAACCTAGGGTGACTGTGCAGGAAGCCAGCTGTCCCTGTCATTAGGTAACATTTCACCCTTCTGGGGTCTTTGATGGAGTTAGTCATAGTTAAAGTTTTCCTTAGTCGTGATAAAAGGTAAATTAGGTACAAAACTTTAGAATCACAAAGATAAGATAAATATAGAGCATTTTCTCTAAATTTGTCAAACACAAATGGACTGGATGCTGTAAATGTAATTCTTACTTAATAACTGTTTTTGTTGTATATAATCTTACTATGTTAAAGTTAAAACCTTCCTTTTTTATTTAGAGGAAAAAGGGAGAAATGCTGTGGAATATTCCTTTACAGTGTCTGAAGATTCATTGCTCAGATTGGTTTAATAAAAAGCTGATTGGTCAGTAGCCAAGCAAGGATTATAGGTGGGACAACCAAACTAGGAGAATGATGGGAGGAACAAGGGCGGAGTCAGGGGGACGCCAGCCAGTCACCGAGGAAGCAGGACATGTAGAAAATGAGGTAACGAGCCATGAGCCACATGGCAAAGCATAGATAAGAAATTGGGTTAATTTAAATGTAAGAGTTAGCTAGTAACAAGCCTGAGCTATTGGCTGAGCATTTATAATTCATATTAAGCTTCTGTGTTGGTTATTTGGGACTGGTGGCAGGGATTGGGGAAAAAAAATCCATCTATAGGATGGTTTCTCCTAAAGACAATAGAGAGTTTCTGGTTGTCACTTGTAATTCCCACAAACTTGGTGACTTAAAAATCTCATGAATGTGTTGTCTTAAGGTTCTGGGAAGAAGCCTGGAATGAGTCTCACTGGATGAATTAAGGTGTCCACATGGCTGAGTTCTTTCTGGGAGCTATAAAAAAAAAAAAAGTAATTCTGTTGCCTTAAAATTTTCACCAGCGACTCTTGAAATCTCCTGTTTGTGAGACAAGCAGCCTCCACCCTGAGGAAATGAGCTGGTTAGTGATACACCTGGGTCCCTCCCCACTCTTACTGAAGTAGAGATTCTCTCTCCCCCTTTAGCCAACCTCCACGCTCAGCTATACACTCCCAAGGATGTTGGCTATCTTTTAAGTGTGTTTTGAATCTTTTCAAGGAAGCTTGTGGTCCTACAGGTAGCTGCTCTACTGGCACCTTGATAGGAAAAGAATAGCTCAGAAATACTGTCCCCTCACCACAGCTCCCTCCACCTTCAAAACCAGAGCCCTGTGTGCCCTCTGCTTCTGTCGTTATATCCCTTTAACCCTATTGCCCTGCCTCCCCATCACCCGTGAGACCACTCCACTGGGGATTTCACTGGACACGCCAGCATCATTCTACCTCAAGCCCATTGATTAATGAGTTAATTAATGAGATTAATTAATTAATCTACCTCCAGCCTTACTCTGCCCCCTTCCTGTGTAACACAAGATACTCAGAGTCAACAGCAGGTAGCATGTACAAATCTTGGAGAGCCATCATTTTGTTTACCACGGTGAGCCACGGATTGGTTTCCAGGGAGATGTGTTTTAGCAGAATTTTTGTAAAATAGTCACTTCATGATTCATTTAAGAAAGTTGAGCTTTTCAGCCGGGCGGTGGTGGCGCACGCCTTTAATCCCAGCACTCGGGAGGCAGAGGCTGGCGGATCTCTGTGAGTTCGAGGCCAGCCTGGTCTACAAAGCGAGTTCCAGGAAAGGCGCAAAACTACACAGAGAAACCCTGTCTCAAAAAACCAAAAAAAAAAAAAAAAGAAAGTTGAGCTTTTCAATAGCTCTCACTTGCAGAGCAAACAGTTTATAGCTATTAAATGTGTGATGTCTAATAACTTCCTTTTTTTTTTCTCCTCAGGGCTTTTACCACAGCAGAGGTCTCTTGTACATGTGATTTGATCATTCCCTCTAAGCACCAAGCAGGGACACAAAGGGCTAGTGGGGCTGCCCCTTTATAGATGAAATAACCAAAGAAAATTGGCTCTCCCTCCTAGGGCTCTGATATGGGGCCTTGTCTCCGGGATCTTTTATTATCCTCCCATTCCCCACAATGTGTATATTTGAGACAAGATTTCATATAGTCTAGGCTAGCTCATTTACAAGGTAGCCAAGGCTGGATTTGAACTCCTGATTCTCCTGAATCTCTCTTCCAGGTGCTGTAATTACAAGAGCCCACTTCCACACTTACCAGCATTCCTTTGTGACAGGGGCTAGGCCTTCTGGGAGACTCAAGTCAACATCAGCTTATCTTTGGTATAACTTTCACCTATAACTTGACATCCAATAACCACATGTTGAATTATTGATGTTTTCTTTTTTGTGGCAGAGATAATGATTTTTCAAGTCAGGGAACCTAGGAGTCCCTTCCTTCCCTCTCCACCTCTGTCGGCATATCCTGTGAGCCATACCCTTAGATATTCACTCATAGTGAGTGCTTCCCCTCTGCAGCTTCTCTGTCTGCCCCATCCCAAGTGGTCTTCATCTCCCACCTGCACAGCTGAAGTGGCCTCCCTGATGACTTCCCTAAGAGGGAGGGTCAGTGGGGGACCCAGTGAAGGACTTAAACCTTTAAACCAGCTGTCATGGGCCCTTGGTTAAAGTTTCCCTTTGGATTTCTGTCCCACGGAGCAGAAAACAACGTTAAGCCTAATTGTGCCGGGAGGGTTCTTTGTGCAGGGGCCCTGGCTACTCTCTTCAGCCCATGTCATGCCCCTGCCTCAGCTCCCTCTGCTCCAGTTGTACCTGCTCTTCCCACAGGCCACACTCTCCCCAGCACAGGCCTCTACAGTGCTGTCTTTCTGTCCTTCTCCACTCTTGCAGTAGCTGTGCCAGATCTAGCTCCAATGTCGCCTTTCGGAGAGGTTCCTCACACCTTCGGTAAGTGCGTCATGTCTGTTCGCGGTTTTACTTTGCCTTCTTACCTAGATCTAGGACATGCATTTTGTTGATACTAAGCACATAAGGCCACCAGCGTCTACCAGGCAGCTTGCCTGAGTTGAGATGAGTCCAAAGGGGAAGCCACACACCACATTTTGAAGACTTAACGCATCATCGATAATTTCTAAACACTGACCAAATGCTAAAATGATGGTATCTGGATATACTGAATTAAATCAAAACATTACCAACAATTAATGTGCATCCACAGTTTTCACATGGATACTAGAAAGATTCAATTTCTACATGTACATATTTTGTACCTCATGGGAGGGACTAGGCCAGGGCCTCTTAGATTTTTTCCATTTGTGATCACTGCCCCTTTTTGGTTCGGGTTTCTTTGTTTCTGAGACAAGGTTTCTTGTAACACAGGCTGGCCTCAAACTTGCTATTCTGACCCTGCCAACCACTGCCTCTCAAGTGCTAGATTGCAGGAGGTTACAAGAATACTGGGGTTCAAACTCCAGGGTTCGCCGGGCGGTGGTGGCGTACGCCTTTAATCCCAGCACTCGGGAGGCAGAGGCAGGCGGATCTCTGTGAGTTTGAGGCCAGCCTGGTCTACAGCGCGAGATCCAGGAAAGGCACAAAGTTACACAAAGAAACCCTGTCTCAAAAAAAAAAAAAAAAAAAAAAAACATGCTCATCAAACTCCAGGGTTCATGCATGCTAGACAAACACTACCAGCTAAGCTGTATCCAGCTCTTTTCCCCTAAGAAATAATCTCTGGGCATATAAGTGTATAAAGTAGGCATATAAATCAAACATTTAATGATAATAAATCATGAAAGGATTTATTCTGAAATAATTTTTAATCTACATATAATTTTATCATATATATAAAAAGGCCTCTAACAAATATGCATTCTAATGAGATGATGTACTTGTTTAATTTCTGCATAAAGAACTAAATCTTGGCTGAATATTTGATATCATAGGACATTTTCCAGGACTGATATTTTAATTTTATAATCATCGATGCTGAGAATGCCACTTTGTATAAATATGTAGCACAAATGTCAGAAGTCATTGAAAAGTCTGTCCTAATCCCAACCCAAAATTCATGTAATAATTTTTAGGAAATTGAATTCAGCAACTCGATCAGCATTTAAAAAAAATTTCAACATAACATAATTGAAGATATTTTTGTTTGACCCATGCTGAGGAATGATGGCAGGAAAATATTGAGTCTTTTCCCCCGCCCCCATAATTAAAAGTAGTTTGTACTGTAAAAACACTACAGTCCATAACATACCAAAGTCTCAAATCTGGCCTGAGGTGTTTCAGGTGGAGTTCACGGGTGGTGTGTGCCTGACAGCATGCATACTCAGAGCAGAGTGTGCGTGTTGCAGATTCAAAGGCAAGGCTGCAGTGATAGGACATGGTGCAACACAGGTGACTGCCGTCTGAAACACCCCAGACTCACTATGTGCTTAATTTTGAATTTTTAGCCATTACATATTTAGAAACCTTTTACTGTTGCCCAAAATTTTCACAACCATCACACATTCAGTTTGGGCCAAACCCACAGCTTAGGAAACTGAGGTCTAGACTGCTTGCTAAGGAAGTTAAGAACTGCCTTCATCTTAGCCCAAGACTGTGTCCCTAGTACCTACCTCTCACTAAATATTTGTTGAATAATTTGGGTTTTATGAAAACAGAGAAGGCTGAGCCAGATATCCCATATACACTGTTGTTGTTTGCTTTTGCTCTTTTGGGAGGCCTGTCATCCAGTTCCCCAAAAAATCACTCACAGAGGCTTATTCCTAATTATAAATGCCCGGCCTTAGCTTGGCATGTTTTTAGCCAGCTTTTCTTAAATTATCCCATCTACCTTTTGTCTCTGGGTTTTTTTCTTTCTCTATTCCTGTTTACCTTTCTTTACTTCTTACTTCATGGCTTGCTGTGTGGCTGGGTGGCTGGCCCCCAGCGTCTTCCTCTCCTTGTTCTCTTGCTCTTTCTTCTTTTCCTCTCAGATTCCTCCTCCCATTTTTTCTCTCTACCTGCCAGCCCCACCTATTGGCCCACCTTGCTATTGGCCATTCAGCTCTTTATTAGACCAATCAGGTGTTTTAGACAAAACATAGCTTCACAGAGTTAAACAAATGCAATATAAAGGAATGCAGCACATCTTTGCATCATGAAACAAAAGTTCCACAGCATAAACAGATGTAACACATCCCAATATTCTACAACATGCTGTGAACTCAAGGAAGGGAGAAACCTAAAAGAATGGGTTTCTTTTTCTCCAATTATACTTGACACAGACTCTCTGTAGCTGCCTGTGTGGGCACTCCCCTGTAGTCACTTAGAAGGATAGGGATGATGGCCACAGGGACAAAGCAGGCTCAGCTGTTTCTGTTCAGTTCCCATAGGAAGCGCCTAGATCATTTATTTTAACGTGCTTATGCAGACAGTGTCACAGGGGGACTTTCTCAGGTTATTCAACAAGTCAAGTGTGATTACAGGCTTGAACTGTGGACATCTTGTTGCCGTTTTCTGAGCCAGGACACGGCTGACTGGAGCCTCTCTACACGTCGCTCTCCTCCACATTTACCCCCCACCCCACCCCCCACCCCACCCCCGGTTTCTTCACGCCTCGAATGGCAGTTATGTCTGGTCCTAGTAGAATTACCCACGTGGCACCATCTCCTGGGGGCCAGAGAATGTGGAAGGGTGGATAGGAGAGAGGAAGGTTGAGAGGCAAGTGGACTGATGGGTGAATGAATGATGGATGGGAGGGAGAGAGAGAGAGAAGATGAGTGATGAGTGAATGGGTGGCCTGACGCCTAAATGGACGGAAGGGAGGGCAGATAGATGATGGATGGATGAAAGATGAATGGATGGGTAAATGGATAGAACGGGTGAGTAGATGTGGATGCTGGGAAGAGTGGGAGAGCGGAAGGATGGCTGCTAGCATGACTGCATGGGCTGGGGGAGATAATGGAAGGAATTTTTTTTTTTTTTTTCTGATTTCTTGTCCCAAACAAAAACCGAATAGCAGAGCCCTTAGCAATGAGTCCAGCCTCCATACTAAAGAAACCCAGGCTGGAAAAGCTGGCTGCTTTGCCCCCAGCCGGGGGCAGGTGCAGGCACAGCCGCAAACTGAGTGTCTGGGCCCCGTTGGGGGCTCCCCACCACATCCCCCCGCCCGTTGCCGCGCCTGACGGTGCCAGGGTGGGGGGAGCGCCCCGCCCCCACCTCCGGAGGTGGCGTCCCACGCGGCCGCAACAAGCTGCCGTTGTCCCGCGGGCCGTGGGCCCCGCACACTGGGGCTTTGTCCGGCCCCCCGCCACGACCCACGGGGGAGGGGGACCCCACATGACCGAGGGGGTAGGAGGAGCCTGCGGCGGTGGCGGCGGCGGCGGCGGCGGCGGCGGCTCCATCACTTTCCTCCGGGGCCGGGGGTCGGCGGGCGGTGGCAGCGGCAGCTGGACAGGGCTGGGCAGGGCCGCGAACGCAGGGCCCCTAGTCCCCCGTCAGGCTGCAGGCTCTGGGCCTGGGCCAGCCGGGCAGCTGTAAACCCAGCGCTCTCCAGGCGCCGAGCTGGGGGTGCGCCCGGCCACCCGGCCTCTGGATCATGGGGAATGGCATGACCAAGGTAGGGGGAACCCCCGCCACGCCTGACTGTCCCCGCCCAGCGGCCGGGCCCTGGACAGGTCGCTGACCTCCTGCTCCCGCTCCGAGATGTATGCCACATCTCTGTCACGCTGCCCTCGGAGACTGCATCTGCCTTTCTCCGTCTCTGCCCGTGCCTGTCTGTCCTCTGCGTGACTCTTGACTCTTGCTGTGCCTTTCGCTGGCGTCTCCGGGAGCGGGAGCGCCTTTTTCTCTCTGCCTCCCTGTGTCTGTGAGGGTCTGAGATTCCTGGACTCTGGTGTCTCTCTCTATCCTTCCAGCTCTGCTCTGCATGGCCTTCCACCTGGGCCTGCCTCAGTCCCCTCCATTCGGGGGCCCACTCGGCGCCCCTTCCTGATCTCTACCTGGGACTTTCTACCCATCCCATCCCTCCTCTTCCACCTGTCCCCAGGCTGAGGTCCCTGGCCCCTCCTGTGGTTAATTTGATTGCCTGTTCTTGCATCCTTGCCAGAGCCCCAGACCCCTCACGCAGCACCCAGACCTATCAGGGAGATGGCTTCCTGAGGTCCCATCACCAATAGAGAAGAGCCGCGGGCCCCAGCTACCATGGGTGGGAAGGGGTGCAGCCTGCCCCCTGACCCCTGCTGTCCTTCCTCCAGGTACTTCCTGGACTCTACCTTGGAAACTTCATTGGTGAGCACTTTCCACTCTGTCCCAAGGCCATGGCACACTGCCTGTCCCTGGCCTGTGTCCACTATTCACACTCAGGCCCACACAACTTAGACGCTCTCAAGAATGGGGTGTGGGGGAGGCAAGGACGCCAGGCTGGGAGGAGAAAGGACTCGGAGCTGGAGCGTTAGGGGGTTCAAGGGCAGGCAGTCCCCCGGCTGGGAGGATCACTGATGGAGGCTCCCAATTCAGCCTTCCCCCAAGGCCCGCACAAAGGGCTCAGGATCTGAGCCTTACCCGCTTCCTCAGCCTAAGGCCCACCGGCCCCCACGGGCTCTTCCATAAGGTTTTCGTTGAGGTCTGCCTGGGGGTATGGCTTCCCTCAGGGGGAAGCTGGAGATTCTCCTCCCACAGCCTCCTCTGAAGAGGAGCTGGACCGGATCCTGTAAGCAGAGTCCTGAGAGGAACCACCAGGCAGCCTCAAGCCAGGGGCTGGCAAGCCTGCAAGTTTCCGCCTTTTTCTCTCCTCCATCCCTTCCACAACTTTCCGTGGGGGAGGGGCAGTGCCCTCCCCATCCCTGCCTTCACAGGCCCCCAGGCTGGTGGTAGGGAGCCAGATCTGAACATAGACAGACCTTTGACTTTGTGGCGAAGAATGTGCTGAGACTGACTGGCTCAAGGCCTGGGGACCCAAGGTGGAAAAGTCACAGAGAAGACTCAGGTGACCCACCCCAGAGCCCTGGCTCCTTCCTCCCTAGGAGCTCCTCGGCAGCTCCTGCCACATTGATTTCTGAGAGGATTCAGCTTAGTCATGTGTTAGTTCCACAAGGACAAGAGCCATGAAGTTGACCCCAGACTCAGTGCCCAGCCAAAGCTGGCACATAGCGGGCATATGGGGAATATTTGTTGAATGAGGAAATAAGTGCCTGGCTATAAGAAGGACTATGTGTTATTTACCCTGGTTATAAAAGGTGCACGCCAGTACAGCTCCCTCCTCAGAGATGACCACTGACAGTCCTAAGGGGTGTAGTCCTGGGTATTTTGTCATATATTGTAGATACATATGTAATATTTAAAACAAATGGAACCTCATTCTGCATGCTGTTCAGGAGGTGATGTGTGTCCCACTTAAAATATATATTGGGGACATCATCATATATCAGCTCATAGGGATCATTTTGATCGTTACACAGGAGTCCAAAGTACAGTTGTATTATTTTTTCGTTCTGTCTCTTTTGGGTGGACATTAGATTGTTCCAAACAGTTAGCTGCTTCTGCAATAAATAGCACTGCGGAGAACTTCCGCCTCCATGTGCAGCTTTCCATGTTAACTGCTCTGTCCACAGATTCCTAGAAGTAGAATTGCTGAGTCCAAGGATGAGCTAGGGAGATAGGTGTTTGGGATGGGAAAAACAGCACCGGCCTGTCTTTGATGGGTACCCCCGAGGTGGGGAAGGAATGGGCAAGCCAGCAGAGGGTGGGCCAAGCTGGAAGGGAGAGGTGAGGAGGCAAGCTGGGCATTGGCTTTCTCTGCGTTTGGTCATTAGGAATAAATTAGTCACACTGCCAGTTTAGCTCAAGCGTCCTGTTTCTTTCAGATGCCAAAGACCCGGATCAGTTGGGCCGGAATAAGATTACACATATCATCTCTATCCATGAATCACCCCAACCTCTAATGCAGGTACTCCAAGCTCTCCATTCCAGGCTGAGAGGTGGGGAGGGAGAGCTGTAGGTCCAGGGCTGCTCCCCACCCCATCCCTACTTTCTGGTATTGAAAATGGAGCCCAGGTTATCAAACATGCTAAGCAAATGCTCTGTTCTTGAGCCACAGTCCTTGGACTGCCATCTTGCCCCCAAGCTGACTCATCCACTGATGATAGAACAGTCCATTGAGTGGACTGTTCTATCATCCCTGTTTGGTGACTGAGACCACAGAGGTAAATGAAGTCATGTAAGGTCATATAGTGAAGAAGCTGGCCAACTAGGATTTGGACATAGGCCATCTGACCCTAGGGATCTCATATCAATCCTTAATATTAAGACATTAATGCAGGTCTCATATTAATCTTTTTTGCACCTACCTGGGCATCCTTCCAATTGCCAAGTGTCTGGATCATTCCAAACAGAAGATCCCGGGTTCTGTGTCTTGCTGTGCAATCTTGGGCCATGACGTCAGCTCCTTGGGGCCTTTGATCCCGACTGCCCCAGAGGGCTGTTGTGAGGGTGCAGAGGGTCTGCCAGATGTGGAAGACATTTCTGCATGCTGTAAGACACAGTCTCATTGGATGATCGGCTTTGCCCTCATGGAATCCTAAGGAAGAGATGAGGGAGGGTGTTAGGACCCAAAGGGAGAAAGTAAGAAACTCTGACAACTGGTGCTGGAATCAGGAGACCATTTATTCTCTTTGTGACCTTGTGCACAAGAAAAGCTGAGCCCCAGGCACCCGCCTATTAAATGCAAATGTTACAATAGTACTACTTCACTGGGTTTCTTTGAGCCACATATAGATGCTCAACAAAATATAACTGGGAAAAAAAAGATAATTTTTTTAATACTCTTATCCCAGGCTAGGGAGATGGCTTGGTGTCTAAGAGGACTTTCTGCAGATTCCCAGCACCATGTAAAAGCCAGGCATGCCCACATGTGCCTATAATAACTCTGGCACTGGAAGTAGAGGGGATGAAGATAAGGGAATCTCTGGGACCAGCTGGCTGCCAGCCCAGCTAAAAAGCATTTCCAGCTTCTGTGAGAGAACCTGTCTCCGTGGGGATGTGAGGATAAAGTAGAGGGTGACAGAGCAAAACACCTGACCTCGGCATGCATACACACAAATGTATATAGTCACCCCCATACATACATATGTGTATTCATAGGCACACACACACACACACACACACACACACACACGCACACGCACACGCACACGCACACACACACACACACACACACAAAAGAGCCCCTTGTCTAGAGTCTGTGTCTACTACTATTACAGAGAAGGAATGGTAGATCAAAAAGGCTCTGGAAATCTCAGATTTAAAAACAAAACAAAAAAACAAAAAAAACCAGGCTCTAGGGGGGCAGAGAGATGGCTCAGTGGTTAAAAGCATTTGTTCTTGTAAAAGACCTAGGCTTGGTTGCCAGCACCCACATGGCAGCTCACACTGTAAACTCCAGTTCCAGAGAGATCTGATGGGCACTGGGCACATAAAAGCACACATACATACATGCAAGCAGAACACTTATACACATAAATAAATCTTTTAAGTTAAAACAAAAAAAGACAGAATCCACCACATACTTGCTATGATGACCTTGGGCAGGGTCTTTTACCCTCTCTGGGCCTTGGACTTGTTTGTTTGTTTGTGTTTGTTTGGTCTCCTATCAAATGTAATGGTCTCCAAGGGCAGCTGACGATGATCTGTGACTTTCGTTGTCTATGAAGCAATTTCCAGGCTAGTGCAATCTGATTTTGCATTCTAGGGCAGCCTCGTTCTAGAGCACTGGAGTATGTAGTCTGAACAGATTGCATGGGCAGGCTTTCCAAGTTATTAATGTGTTTATTAAAGAAATGAGTGCTGAGGGAAAGAGCCCTGCCCGGACACCTCCCCAGCAGCCGTCCCTCCCAGCAGGGAATTCAGCAGGCAGGGTTGGATGCCCCCAGGCAAACAAACCCACAGCCAAACACACTGCAAAGGGAAACTGCAGATCTTGCAAACAACGTGGCATTCCATGACCTTGGAAGTGTTAGAAAGAGATGGGACACATTTCCATGGACACAAGAGGACAGGTCCTGTGTCCTTGAAGAGTCACAGTCAACAGCAGACCGGGCCCCTGAAAAGGGCTGTGCGAAGTCACAAAGTATTGAGGGAAATCTTTGAGAAATGGCAGTGAAGGGCTTGTAACATGGACAGAAATATCCCTAATACCCTGGTGTGGAGTTTCAGCAGGAAGCAAAGCCTGTCAGACCAGTTCATGAAGCTGTTGTTGATGATGTTGACTGCCGGTGGTGGTGGTGGTGGTGGTGGTGGTGGTGGTGGTGGTGGTGGTGGTGGTGGTGGTGGTGGTGGATGTGTGTGTTGTTTGTTTGTCTTTTGAGACAGGACTTCCTGTGACAGCCCAGGCTGGCCTCAGCCTCCTGAGTGCTAGGATTATGAGTGTGTGGTCACTATGCTTGACTGTTCTTTTCGTGGTTCATACTCTTCAAGGCGAATGAGCTCTGTCCTTTTCACTGCATAACTTTGCAATCCCTGCCTGGAGGAGAGTCCTTGAAGAAACACCTTCCCAGCTTCCAAGTCCTCATGTCCAGGTCACCTGTGGGTGAGGACGTCATCTTTATAGACGGAGCTGGCAGGTCCATACAAATAGTACCTGCTCTTTGTGGGCAGGAAGACAATGGTGGCCTAGAGAGGGGCAGGAAGGGGCCGGAGTCACACTGGCCTTGGCAACTCAGGCTAGGGGAGAGGTACGGGCAAGGCCTCACCATCTGAGCATGTGTTTCATCCCTGCAGGGTATCGCGTACCTTCGAATCTCAGTAGCTGATACTCCTGAGGTACACATGTAAGTTCCCCAGGATGGGCCCAGAGCTGACAGAGAGCTGCCCCTGGGGTGGGGGTGAGGGCCTAGAGTATTCAGGCCAGAAAGCTGTCACAGGGCACCCAGAGCCCTTGCAGCATGTCCCTACTAAGCTCTCTCCAGGCCTCAGCCTCCTCCCCTGTGATGCGAAGAAAGTGTCCTGTCTCTTGGGACAAGGTACACAGCAGATGTGAGGGTCAGACTTGACCTGCATCCTGGCTTGCAGTTAAGACACCTGGTTCACAGCCAACCTTTTCCATTTACTGCTGTGTGACCTTGGCAAAATCACTTGTCCTCTCTGAGCTTTAGCTACATAACGGCAGTATGTGATGAGTCGATGTTTGCAAAGATGAGGTGACCTGAGTTGAGGATGTGGGACTGGACCTGGCAATTGCAAGATCTCTGGAAAACGAGGGTTGTATTTGGTTTACTAGCACCGATATCTCAAGCTTGGGATGGACCCAGGCTGAAGCCTGTCCCTTTGGGACTCTTCTCCCAGTCCACTGCTAACTACTGTTCCAGATCCTCCAGTTGCAGACCCTAGAGAAATGGCACCTAGCGCTCCCCACAGCTCTGTCCTTGAAAGGCCAGAATACAGCCATAGTGGAAGCTTGTTCCTCATACTTAAGTCAGCTGGTGGGGCCAGCCTCTCTTCCTGCCTGCTCTGCTGCCTCCTTCCTGAGCAGCGTCCCGATTCACTGTACACGCTGACTGCACTGAAAACCTAGGGTTCTCTGTCCCTTGCTGTCTGTACATGAGGAGGAGGAGGAGGAGGAGGAGGAGGAGGAGGAGGAGGAGGAGGAGGAGGAGGAGGCTCCTGAGAGACCTGCCCCCCCACCCCAGCACTCCCTTTCCTGTTGCTTTCTTCTCTAGCAAAAAGCACTTCAAAGAATGTGTCAACTTTATCCACGGTTGCCGCCTCAACGGGGGTAACTGCCTTGTACACTGGTGAGTTCTGAAGGGCTTCCTCCCCACATGCATGCCTATCCTGTGGGGCAAGTTCCCTCTAGACTGTCACGGTACTGACAGTCCATCCCTCATCGGGACAGACCCCCCAGAGGTTCATCACTCCTGGGATGTAGCCCAGCAGCTACAGTTTTCTGAGACTTGGTTTCCTTATCTGTAAAGTGGAGGGATGAATGCCACGCTGACAGGGCTCTTGAGGGAGCTGGGTGGGGTCACATAGGTAATCCATGCATCCTAGCCCCTCGCCTCTCTTCCCTTTGAGGCAGGAGTTCATGGCTAGGAATCTTCTCCAGTGTCCCTGACCCAAAGGGTGCCGCTCATCCCATGGCATCTCACCGAGGGTTCTGGCTGGGGCCGAGGGACTAGCTCTCTTAAGACCTAGCTCTCCAGCTGATGGTGGTGGCGCATGCCTTTAATCCCAGCACCTGGAAGGCAGAGACAGGCGGATCTCTGTGAGTTTGAGACCAGCCTGGTCTACAGAGTGAGTTCCAGGACATCCAGGGCTACACAAAGAAACCCTGTCTCAGGAAAAATGAAAAAAGAAAAGAGAAAGGGAAAAAAAAAGAAAAGAAAAAAGGACCTAGCTCTCCCCATATCCAGTTAACCTAACCTCTCCATCTTCAAATCCACAGCCCATCTTCTACCTCACGATTGTTGTACATACTACATAGAATACTTTGTTTTGTTTTATCTCGTGGGCAATTGAACTCAGCCTCGTACACACTGAACAAGCACTTCACAATTCACCCATTTCTCTAGCCCTATCTTTCAAGACTCGGCTTGATGTCACTTCCTAGGGAGCCTCGTCCCTACACCTCTCCTACCCCCACTCAAGAAACCTCTATTTGTATGGCTCTTCAAGCCCCAGACTCATCTAGTCTTCAAGTATCTGAAATTGTTGCTTTGGTTAGTGGCTGTTTCTCCAAACTATAGTGTAAGCTTCAGGGCAGCAGAGATCATGAGTTTTTTTCCTTACCATACCCCAGTGCCTGAACAAAAACATGATGGGGTGGCGGGGGGGGGGGGGGGGGGGTGGCGGGGGCGGGCGGTTGTTGAATGAATGAATGATGTTTCAGCAAATCCCTTGGAGTAGGGGACAGAGTACTGGTCTGAAGGAAGGGAAATGTCACAAGCCAAATCTTAGAGCTAGGAAGGGAATTCCAGGCAGGCTCCCCATGGTTGGGACTCAAGGGGCAAGCATGGGGAGGCTCCAGTAAGGCAAGGGACCTGGCAGTGAGGGCATATGGAAGGAAGAGAGACTTTCCTGAAGCCTGGGGTTGTCCGGGATCCAGCTTTGCAGGTATATCTCGAAGTACCACCATTGTGATTGCCTATGTGATGACAGTGACTGGACTAGGCTGGCGGGAAGTACTTGAAGCCATCAAGGCCACCAGGCCCATCGCCAACCCAAACCCAGGCTTTAGGCAGCAGCTTGAGGAGTTTGGCTGGGGAAACTCCCAGAAGGTAGGGGCTGTGCGGGACTGGGGCTGTGCAGGGCTGGGGCTGTGCAGGGCTGGAGCTGTGAAGGGCTGGAGCTGTGCAGGGCTGGAGCTGTGCAGGGCTGGGGCTGTGAAGGGCTGGAGCTGTGAAGGGCTGGAGCTGTGCAGGGCTGGAGCTGTGCAGGGCTGGAGCTGTGAAGAGCTGGAGCTGTGAAGGGCTAGAGCTGTGAAGGGCTGGAGCTGTGCAGGGCTGGGGCTGTGAAGGGCTGGAGCTGTGCAGGACTGGGGCTGTGCAGGGCTGGAGCTGTGAAGGGCTGGAGCTGTGAAGGACTGGGGCTGTGCAAGGCCTGGGAAGCATCCTTGATCTTAGCACCCTTTGGAGGGGATCCACCCTATGCCTCTCACCAGCCACCCCCCCTTCACTCTCAAACTCACAATCCTCCTGCCTCAGACTCCCAAACACTGGGATTGCACCACAGGTCACCACACCTGGCCTGGGTTTTCAGGTTTTGTTTTGTTTGTCTTTTTAACTGAGAGTTCAGATGTTTATAGACCATCACAGGTGTCCCCAATACAAGGTAGTCCAGAGTTCGTCCACTTGGGGTCTGTGTTCTATTCCACCCCAGCGTCTTTCTGAGGCCAAAGGAGTCCTTCTCTTAGCACTTCTTGGGGGACAGCACATGGAAATACCAGCTTGAGGCCACACAGCCAAGTAGGAGTGGGAGAGAGAGAAAGGAATGGAGTACCTGGAAGGTTCTCAGAAGGTGGCATAAGGGGACTCCAGGACTGCCCCAGGCCAGGGGCAGACAAGGAAGAAACCCCGGATGTGTGGTGTCTTTGCGTTCACAAAAGGGGACAGAGGCTCAAGGCAGGTGGTTTAATGCGGTTTGCAGCGGCCAGTCTGGAAGATGGAGTGTCAAGGGTAAGTGGGGTTTAGGTGAGGCGGGCGCCCCCGACCCGCGCGCGCGCGCCCCTGCGTGAGTGTTGGAAAGTCTTAGAATGAAGACAGAGGAGACTTAGAAGAGCCAGGTGTGGGGAGGGGGTGAAGGTGGCAAACTGGTGGCGGCTAGACCTGCGCCCCGCTCCCCCTCCCCGCCCCAGCTTCGCCGGCAGCTGGAGGAGCGCTTCGGGGAGAGCCCGTTCCACGACGAGGAGGAATTGCGCACGCTGCTGCCTCTCTGCAGGCGCCGTCGCCAGGGTTCGGCGACCTCCGGCGCGTCGGCCACAGCGTCCTTGGCCGCTTCCGAGGGGCCCCTGCAGCGCCTGGTACCGCGATCGCCGCGGGACGCCCACCGGCCGCTGCCGCTGCTGGCGCGGATCAAGCAGACTTTCTCCTGCCTCCCGCGGTGCCTGTCGCGCAAGGGCGGCAAGTGAGCGCCGTGCCCGCCGCTCCGCCCGTCCTCACGCCACAGCCCTTCGCGGGCGGCCGGGGCTGCCCGCTCCCGCGATGCACCCAGAGCCCGTGGGAGCCTCGCCCATGCCCAGTACCCACCACGCTTGTCTGAGTCCGTCCTCAGCGTCCCCTCTGAGTCTCCGGTCCGCCGGCCTGCTTCAAGCCACCTGGTGCCTTAGTCCTTGGGCCCGGGGGAGGGGTCCTGGACCTCCACCCCGACAGTGGGGGAGAAGGAGGAAGGGTCGGGTGGGGTGGACCGGCCTGGAGGAGATTAAAGAGACGCAGATGCTGCCTGGCCAGGTGCCTCTGGTCATTCCGCAGAGCCTGGGTTCTGCGTCCTGCAGGAGGCAGGGCGGAAGCAGCTTCCAGGAACCCGGGAGAGCGCCATTCCCCATCAGTCTGCAGAGCTGAATTCCAAGACCATGCCCCTCTGTGACACACACACACCCAACCCCTATCTCTCCCAGAGCCCTGAACTTCTGACACCGCCCCGAGCCCCTTTTCTTTGGGCGCATCACCTCTCTGAGGCCCCTTCCTCTTATCCAGCCCCCCACCCCCGACACAAATAACTGGCCAGTGTGCTCCAGTTGGTGGTGTTGCCTTCACGTTATCTTTTACTGTCTGAGATGGCTTTATACTCAGGGAGAACACCCAGGCTCAGAGAGGTCAGGCAGCTGGCCCAAGCACACACAGCTAGAGCAGGTCATTCCCAGTTGTGAGAGCAGGGAGGAAGTAACTCCTGGTGTGGAGGTTCCTGAAGGGGAAGACCCAGGACCAACTGGGGTGCAGGGAGGGGGGGGGCGGGTGGCAGGACATCCAATAAAGCAGTAAGTAACCCTGTGGATGGGCAGAGGAAGGGGTGTCACAGGAGCTGAGTACCTGAGGGAGCTGAAGTCGTTAGGACTCAGCGGACTCTTGTGGCTTCATGGCTGATGGGGAAGCACAGCCCCCAGCACTAAGCTGAAGGAATGGTGAACGACCAGCACCAACCCCCAGTTCCTCATCCACTCGAAGTGTTCGTTGAGCATACAGAGTGTCAGGTACTGTGCTGGGCCCCGGGGCTACAGCAGTGAGCAAACCTTGTCTGTACATGGCTGACATTCTAGTGGAAGATACCATAAGAAGGGGTCAGGGAGTGGACCATCGTGCCATCTGACCGGAGGCGGGAGGGGCAACTGGCAATCTCAAATTGAAGGCGCAGTTACATGAAAAGTTAGGACCGTGTGAACAGAAAGGTGGCTGGGCTCCCCGGGGGACAGGGAGCCTGCATCCTCCTAATTGGCCGGTGGCACCACAGTCCACCTGTTTTCTAGCCCTTCTGTCCCTCTTAAAAACAAAAAGGTGGTCCCAATCCACAGACAGAACCAAGCTCTTTGGTATAGTGTTCCAGACCCTTCCAGAGGCTCCTTGACCTCAACAGTGCAGGACTTTCAACTGTTCTAAACACTGCGGCTCAGCTGACCCTCATTCTACCCTCTCTAACAGGTACCGCATTTATCAGAGAGGAAAATGGAGGCTGGTGCCCCAGGTCATGAGCAAGAGATGGTGCTAGGATGTGAACTTGGGCAGCCTGGCTGCAGACCCTGCTCTCTTCATTATTTACCCTTTGTGATCTAGAAATGTGAAGGGTTCCTCTGACACATAGGAGGCTGCTTGGATGGACAGGACACCTCGGGGTGGCTTCTAAAACTCCAGCTTCGGTTGGAGCATAGTTGGGAAAACTATCCCACCTATACTAAACACCTACAGACTTTTTTCCCTAAACAATCTAACAGCCTCCTAGCATTTGCTTCGGATTAAGCAGTCTAAGTATTTAGAGACAGTTAAAGTATATAGGTGTAAGTAGTCCACCACTTGGTTTAAGGGATTTGCCATGCATTTTGCTATCCAGTGGGGGTCCTGGAACCAACCTCTCACCAATATAAAAGGACAACTAATTATTACTCATGTTAATCACATGAAATGTTTTGTGCCCCTCTAGAGCTCACAGGTCTGAGTCTGAAGTGGACTGTGGCTGCATAAGTATCATGGGACAGCTGCTGGCATGTGGGACCGAGAGAAGGAGAAGAAGCCTCCCACAGGTGCTTGTGAAGGGGAGATTTCACTCCCCACCTGTCCATGCTGCACTAGGAATTTTTTTTTCTTTCAAAGCCTCAGTTCCACCACATACACAACAAGGGTTGGGGCAGTCTGAACTACTCAACATCTTTCATACTGCAAATATTTCTTGATAATAAAAAAGTTCTAGAACCAGGTGTGGTGGTGCATATCTACAATCAAACACTCAGGAGGCAGAGGCAGGAGGATTTTTATTCAAAAACCAGCCTGGGCTAAATCGTGAGACTCTGTTTCAACCTCCTCCCTTCCAAAAGATACCAACCCCCTCAAAAAACATATCAGTGTGAAAATGTTCCCATACAATTTCAGTGGATCTTGGATCCCACCAGGAACCTGTAAATTCTAGATGTAGTTCTCAGGAGGTGGCAAGGGGGCACAGACACAGAGCTTTGGATCCTAGCTATCCCTGGTGGTGCCACAGATCTTTCTAACATAAGTATACGCTATTAAAGGCCCCAATGCAGCCAGGCCAGCAGAAGAACGAGCAGTCACTTGGTAGGCAATTCCAAAATGTGAGGGGACAAGTGCAATCCACGGAGTGCCTGCATGGGAATGAGAGTGGGAAGCCGGCTAGCATCCTTCCCAGTGATGAGATGGTCGTAACCTGCCCCTCTTTGGAGTCATCTGTGGCTCCTCGCTGTCCAGGTGCTGTGGTCCCCTCCTCACCCTGGCCAGAGAGGCCACGGGAAGTAGCCCTCCCAGGCCCTATCTCTGGCCTCCCTCTCCTCTCCAACTTTATTTCTTTCAGTTTCTTTTTTTGTTTGTTTGTTTTGGTTTTTTTTTGTTTGTTTTTTCAAGACAGGGTTTCTCTGTGTAGCTTTGCACCTTTCCTGGATCTCGCTCTGTAGACCAGGCTGGCCTCGAACTCACAAAGATCCGCCTGTCTCTGCCTCCCGAGTGCTGGGATTAAAGGCGTGCACCACCACCACCCGGCTTCTTTCGGTTTCTAAATGCTTCCTCTCATCTCACAATTGGAGCCTCCCACAAGATGCTCCCTCTGCCTACATTGCTTCCTTCCTCCACTATCCTGGCCACTCCTCTCCTTAGCAGTCTCTTCCTGGACACAGCTTTCCCTGGGGCATCCATTGATTTAACTCACTAAGCTCTAACCTACTGCTTCTCCCAAGTCATCCCTCTGCTTCCCCCTTGATCCTAAAACGAGCCTGTCATCTCCTCCTGGCACACCATGATCTCCCTGAGAGTGACGACCTTGAACACAGAGCCTGGCATGCAGTGGCCATCCAAAGAGTGTTGAATGGTGGTCGCGTGGCCTGCCCCTTAAACTTTACATACTGCTATTCCGAGAAGAGTGTTCTGGAGGCATCCTGGCGGCCCCTGCCTCGCCACCCAACAGGGGGCATCACACACATACACACACACACACACACACACACACACACACACACACACACGACCTTCACTTCAACCCTCTCACTGTCCCAGCACTCGTGGATAAAGTTGGACCTTCAAGGGCAATCACGGTCCGCCTCTAACTCTCTCTTCTCTCCCCACCACATGGATTCCATATCTGCACATTCCCCTGATTCAAATGTATTTGTAACCCCTAAACCAACACTTGCCTTGCAAGCAGAAGGGACAGAAGTCGGATGAGATCAGGACTGGAGGAGCTGGGAAGGAGGAGCTAATGAAGGGGGCGCTGTCTAGTGCCACTCAGGAGAGGGGAGCTTGGTTTTTAGGGCGATAGGCTTGATGTGCAGTTGGTTATTCGTGGCTCGGGGAAAGGTTTGGGAGAGTTTTAAAACACTTCTTCAAAACAGCCAGTTTCAGACATGTTGACTGGTTTTTATTCTGGTGGTGCTGGGAGATTGAACCCAGGGCTTTGGGCATGCTAGGCATGGGTGTTATCACTGAGCTGCATACACCGGACCCCAGCTCTTGACAAAGAATTTGAATCCTGTGAGTTAAGCATAAATAAAGGAACACCACCTTCCCTTTAGCTCTTGTGCTACAAACAAGTGTCTATTGCAAGGCCACATTTAAAATATGTTTCTTTTTGCCGAGAGAGAGAGAGAGAGAGAGAGAGAGAGAGAGAGAGAGAGAGAGAGAGGTTGCATTATCTAGAATGGCCCTGAAGCAGAGTGTGAGGTGCTGGCTAGTGCTTCTGAAACACGAAGGCCATGTCATACCTCACTGGGTGAACTTGTAGGCTTTTGCAGGAGTTAACACTGGTAATGAATCCACAGTTTATACGCAGCCATATTCTGAACAAAAAAGCACAAAACAAGGGTATGGAGTGATGGGTTGGTGATAATGGTGTGACCAGAACCTCATAGGAGCCTAACAGAGACTCCCTACAACAAAACAATCTTGATTAAGAGAACCAGCTAAACATACACCCTCAGACACACACGCCCGGCTCTTCCAGGCCAGGCTGCTCACTGTTCCCTGAATGCACCATATTTTCCATCCCAGCAGGACTTGGCCAGGGCTGGTCCAGGAACATCACTCCACCTCATAATTTTCTACTCACCCTTAAAGTCCAGCTCGATGCATCCAGCACATGCTGGCTGAGTACCCTCTGTGTGCCAGGCAAGTCTAGTCACTGGGGCCACAGCAGTAAAAAAGACAACGGTTCTCTAGTTGCGTCCCAGGCACCCTCTGCCCTGAGCCCAAACTGTCTTTGAGTTAGAGGACCCTCCATACAATGAATAAATGTGACATGTAGGCTGTAACTGTGAGTTGGGTGCTTTGTGCACATGTGGGACTGGTTAAGGGAATTTCCAGCGGTATTGTCTGTGGTGGTGGTTGCTGGGAGCACCACCTCTGTCCATCCTGGCAATTGGGAGAGACGTGGCCTCATGGTTCTGCATTCATCAAATCTGCCACTATTTTATATCCTGTCATCTATTATTTCTTCAAGTTGAGAAATCTTTATTCCCGTGCAGAATCAATATGCAAAGCACTGACCAGGGCATTCTAGAGTTAGTCATGATCTGTCTTCCATACATCTATACTCATCACCTTCTTATCCACATCAGTCACAAGCTGGAAGCCGTTGCATGGGAGTTCCTTGAGACCAAGGATTGTTCTGTCTTGGGCCCCATCTAATTCCCACCTCTGGCTAGATTATAGTAGGAGCTCAAAGAATATGGGATGGCATAAGGGTGGAGGAGAGAGACAGGAGGGAAAGGAAGTAAGATGTCAGGATGTCCCTCACCCTGTCCTGGTGCCAGCCTCATCCAGGCCATTCCTCTTCGAGTCCCCCACTCATCTTCAGGCCTGGGCTGTGCACAGGGGCAAGCATCTTCAGGATTCTGACAAGGAGGAAGCCTCCATCTGGAAGACCTGGCTCCTCTGTGCCCTCAACAAGAGTATGGACTTCTATGACATTCGAGAGTGCATCACCCAGGTACCCACCTCCACACCCTTAAACTCACGATGGGTAAACACTGCTTGGAAAGGAGGAAACTGGGCTTGTCTGAGGACAGGCAGTAGGCTGTGGTCATTCTCTCTGGGGTTACCTCCATTGCAAGACTTCTTGGGGGGCCCAGGGAATAGCTGGCCATCCCTGATTGATAAAATGACCAGGCTCCAGGCTCTCTATGATGAGGAGAGATTTTCTAGGAGCCCCTGAGGGAAGTGAGTGAACTAGCCTGCAGGACAGACCAGGTCAGTGTGTCCTCTCAACCCCATCAGCCTGGCCAGCTCAGGCACATCTCATCCAAGCCTGATAGTAGCCCCACCCTCTCTAGCAATTCCCTCATTCCTTCCCCCCATCTGCCTTTTGTGCCCTGAGTTCCACTTTTCCCATCATGATCAGTTTCATCCTTCCTTCCCCTCCATCAGCCTGGCTCCCTGCCTGTCCCCATCACCTGCCCTTCCTTCAGTCCCATCATTTTATCTGCCTCAAGCCACACCCACCACTCCCCTATCACCCACAGGTCCCTCCCTCTTCCCCACTTGCCCCTCCAGATCCAGATCCCTCACTGGTCCCCTCTCTGTATCTGCATGCCTCCTTTTTGCTGTCTGCTTACCTGTCATCCCTGTGAATGCCTCTCTATCATCTGTGGCTCATTGCTGTGTCCTTATCTCCCATTCTATGTCCCTAGCGCCTCCTCAGCATCCTGTCTACCTGTGACCCCGACTCTGTCATCCTCCGGATTCTTCAGTCCAGCATGTCTCTCCCCAGCATCTGAATCTATCCCTTCCAACAGCCTCATCAGCTCTTTCTTTACCTCCAGGGCAGAAGGGTCTTACGTTCTGAAACTTACAGGTCCCATTAGTCCTAGCTGGCCTTCAGATTACTCAGTGCTCTCTCTGCTCAGGTGGAAATAGCCTAGCAACTTCTCTGAGCCTTGGTCTCACAACTCATCTTCACTGCTGGCCCTCTCTGATGCCCAGAATAGCTGAAGCTAATCTGAAGATTAGCCACAAAAAAAAAAAAAAAAAAAAAAAAAAAGACAAGGAGTGTCCCTGCAGGATGCCAGAAGCCTCCCCATGCCAGGCCCTTTGCCTGGCCACAGTAAGGGCTTAGTCTCATCACGTACTCCTGTCTCCTCTCTGGCCTAGATCTGAGGTTTGAGGGGCCGGGAGGAAGTGGTTTCTGACTGTTTACCCTCCTCCCAGGGTACCAGGCATGGAACTCCAGATACTCCTGGAGCCCAACAACCTCTGAGAAGTTCAGAAACCCTGGTAAGGATGCTAAAGGCACTCCCATCTGACCAACTGCCAAACTGTAGAAGTGGGAACAGCTGCCCTGCATCTCTTAGCCAAAGCACCCAGTGCCGACAGGCCAAAGCCACAGGGGTAATGTTTGAGGCCCTGACTGATACCCGGTGTCCTCCTAAGCACCCCCACAGCTCTGTGCGACAGAAACAGCATTATTCCCCTTTTACCATCAGACACCCCCTGTCCTGAGCTCACACAGCTTGTTACTAGCAGGTCTCAGCTGCCCAACAGCAGGGGGAGACTAGGTTCTGAGGGCCTGGTGCGGGAGCCCAGACCCTAACCTGAACCTTGAGGGCAGACCCGTGTTGCCACTCCAGCTGGAAGAGAGCTGCTGAATTGTTGATCTTGTTACTGTGTCTGCCGCCAGAGGGTGGGAGTTTGGTTGGAAGCATCCGTGTCCGACATGGCTCACAACCACCTGTAACTTTAGTTTCGGGCATCTAATGGGCTCCTCTGACCTCCGTGGTCACCTGCACAAATTTGGCACACATTCACATATACATATAAATAAAAATAAATCTAGCCGGGCGGTGGTGGCACATGCCTTTAATCCCAGCACTCGGGAGGCAGAGCCAGGCGGATCTCTGTGAGTTCGAGGCCAGCTGGGCTACCAAGTGAGTTCCAGGAAAAAGGCGCAAAGCTACACAGAGAAACCCTGTCTCGAAAAACCAAAAACAAAAAAATAATAAAATAAAATAAATAAATCTAAAAAGCAAGACAAAAAAAAAACCACTGTTGAAAGAACCTCCTGCAATCCCAGACCACAGGTCATGCCTCCCAATGTCCTTAGCGCTAAACTTTGAGACAGGGTCTGGAACAGCCCAGGCTGGCCTGCACTTGCTGTGTAGCAGAGGATGACCTGGAACTTCTGATCCTCCTGTTTCCACATCCCATGTTCTGGGATTACAACTGTGTGCCATCATGTCTGGTTCTTGTGTAAGTTTATTTTATTATTTTTAATGATGTTTTTAGATTGTAATATAATTACATCATTTCCCCCTTCCCTTTCCTCCCTCCAGATGGTCCTATGCATCCCCTCTTGTTCTCTTTCAAATTCATGGCCTCTCTTTTCTTTTTTGTTGTTGTTAGTGGTGGTGGAGGAGGTGGAGATGGGTGGTGGTGGTGGTGGGTGGTGATGGTGATGGTGGTGGTATGGTGGTGGTGGTGTGGTGGTGGTGGTGATGGTGGAGGAGGTGGTGGTGGTGGTGGGTAGTGGTGGGTTGTTGTTGTTGGTGGTGGTGGTGGTGGTGATGGTGATGATGGTGGTGATGGTGGTGATGGTGGTGGAGGTGGTATGTGTGTGTGTATTCCTAAATAGTAAGTACAACCTGCTCAGTCTGTATAATGTACACTCGTATGCATATGTTTTCAGGGCTTCTCATTTGGTATTGGATAATTAATTGGTGTATCTTCCCTGGGGAAGACTGTCTCCAGTTATCAGCATTCCTTGATTGCCTGTAGTTCTTGGTGCAGAGTTGAGACCTCACCGGTTGTCTGTGGTCCTGGGGTTGCAACCCAGGGCCTCACGCACACGAGAGGAGCACTGTACCAAATGAGTCCCAGACTACCAGTGTTTCTACACTGGGATCTATTGCTATTTCTACTGCCAGACTTACTCAGTGTTGCTGACTGAGAGAAGGAAAGTGGAAAAATTCCCGTGATGGGAGCCAGAGGACCTCCAGGTTGTTCCACATTGTATTGAGGGCAAAGAAGAAGGGTGCTGTGGATATCAGGCCAGGGAAGAGGCTCCCCAAGTCCCCTGGCACTCTGGCCCTGCAGACTTCTGGTTGGAGCCGCCGCCGCTAGTTTCCAGGAAATTCTCTTTTGCCTGCGTGCTGCAGCGCCTGCTGTGACATCTGGAGCCCGGCGTGCTCCTGCGGTGGCGCCCAAGGGCGAAATCTCCCAGTGTCTGTGCCAGGGCGGCCTAACTGGAGCGTGAGCGCACCTACCAGCTGCTGGACAGGTCGCCTTCCTCCGGGGTAAGCACCACAGTGTGACCCGGTGACAGGGCCACAGTGGCCTGGACTGTGGCTTCAGGCGTGTGGTCTCAGAGAGATCATCACTAGGAAACAAGACACCACACAGAGGCACCAAGGATGAGAAAGAACGTGGGTATCGGGGCTGGTGGCAGATTCCTTTTAGGCCTGTAGGGGGCGCAGGCAGGGGCAGCTTTGGTCCTCGGACGTGAGACAAAAGCACAGGACTTGGGCACATGTTTAAAGCGGGCATTAGGCACAGTGGGCACAAGACAAGCATTGGTGAATAGCAATGGGCAAGGGATGGGCACAAAGGCATGGAGTGACCATACAGGGGTAGGAGGCAGGGACATAGACACTGGAGCATGGAATAGACAGTCCTGGAGTAGATGCGGATTGAGACATGGAAACGGGCTAAAGGCACAGGCACACAGGGCATGTAGGTATGGGATATGAACCCAAAGTGGGCACCAGGTGGGATGCAAAGTTCTTGGTCCTGCCATCACAGTCTCTGCACCCGCAGAGCTGCAGACCTGCAGAGCTACAGGCCCACCCATAGGACGGCCGCCCCAAGCCTGAATACCAAATCAGTCTGCGCTCTGGCGAGGAGTACCCAGGACCTCCAGACCAGCCAGAGGAGAGGCTCATCATGGCTCTTGTGAGTCTCTCCCTCTTCTTCAACCCTTTCTAAACGGCCTCTCACTGATGCTCCCTAGACCCAGCTCCCCCCAGTCCCAGCACACACACACACACACACACACACACACACACACACACACACACACACACACACACACACACACACACTTTACAACTCTCTGGTCTGTGTGACTCAAAAATGAGCTTGGCTCCCACCCAGAATGTGGGAAAAGTGTTGCCTCGTTGCCAGGTGCCGCCGCAGGTGGAACCAGTCTTGGCTCACCAGCTCCTCCTGCTGGAAGTTTCGGTACCTCGAGGCCTCACAAGAGCCCCACCCAGCCCAGTGCCCCCAGCAGCATCCCCCACCTTCTGGCACAGCAGAATGAGTCCTAAACCGACTGCTAAACAACGACTAAAATCAGTCCACCATGGGGTATGGGTCCTTTACCCTCAACCCTGCCCTCCCTGAACCAGTGGAGATCTCTGCCCAGGTCACTGAACAACGAAGTCCAAGATAGCCTTCACCCCTCTACCCTGAGGCTAGAGCCTTGGAATGCAGGATGTGACTGGCAGCTGGGAATGGGGGTCAGCTAGAACTTGACTTGGAGGCCCCTTGAATTTGAGGCAGATATAGGACAAAATCATTTGTCACTGGTCCAACATGGCTACAGCTGATTCCTTAGAGCCAGCCTTGCCCTGCTGTAAAGCTCTTCCAGTTTGCTTTAAAGCACTGCTTCCCAGTGATCAGACCCTGAGAACTGTTTAGAGTAGGGCCAACCAATAGCAAAAGACTCCTTGCTGAGTGGTGGTGACGCCTTTGATTCCGGCACTCGGAGGCAGAAGCAGGAGGATCTCTGGGAGCTCGAGGCCAGCCTGGTCTACAGAGTGAGTTCCAGAACAGCCAGGGCTACACAGAGAAACCCTGTCTTGAAACACTCTCCCCCTAAAAAAAAAAAAAAAGAAGAAGAAGCAAAAGAGCCACTACAGCCCAGGTGCTCTGGGTTTCAGGCCCTTTGTCCTACCTATCATTTCTATTTTAGGGGTGCTGGGGGTGGTCCCAAAGCAGAACACTTGGCCAGAGTCCTGGGCTTTGGATGCCGTAGCTGAAGCACCTGTGGGAGTCTGTCTTTGGAAAAAATGAATACAGCTCTAAGGCAGAATCCAAGACTAGGGGCCAGCTTCTCCCCACGGCCCGCAGTTCTTTACTGACTGCTAGAGGGGACCTAGTGAGGACAGAGGGGACCTTTCAACAAGCAGTGTGTCCTCTTTGTCCTCCCCCTGCCTTGTGAGTGAGGTGACTTATAGGATTCTGATGGATGCCAACATAATACATCTCTTTCAACAACATGTCAACGAGCCTCTGTTTCTTTTTCTATTTTTTAGTGCTGGGAATCAAACTCTGGGCTTTGTGTGTATGCTAAGCACTGAACTAGACCCGCAGCCAATAAGCCACTTCTGTGCGGAGAAAAATGTTATGATTTGACAAAGGACCGAACGAAGTTCATTGCATTTCTTTGTCCAGTCATTCCAGGAATGTTTATTGAGTTGCTCCAGTGCCCAGTGCTGGACATGGAGGACAGAGCAAAACAGCATGGTCTTTATACTCTTGGGTTTCCCAGCCTGTTCCCAGCTGAGGTTCTATGACTGTCCCCACTCCTGATCCTCACAAATGTGATGATGTTAAGGAGTTACACAATACCTGATTTAAAAACCAGGATGGGGTGCATAAGCTGGCCAGGCCCACAACAGGTGGCCACTGACTTGGGTTGCGGGGGGGGGGGGGGGGGGGGGCAGAGAAAACACTGATCCATTGAAAGAACTGACTTTGTCCTGGCCCTTGCCATGCCCCAGCTCCAGGCTGAGGCTAGAGGAGCCTGAGTTCACAGGACATGCAGCCCTCCTCTGCACTAGGCTCTCCCAGGGCTCCGGCTTCTAAGGGATCCTGTCCGGTCCTCACCATGGCCTGGACAATTCCTTTTTAGAGATGGGAGGCTGAGAGCTCCGCCCAGAAGGCTATCATCCTCCCCACAGCAGTCACTAGAGGGCGCCAGGGCTCAGGGGAACCGTGTTGAGCAACCAACCTCCTTCCTGTCCTTGTAGCCCTCTTAAGTACACAGGCCAATAACCAGGACTTGGAATAGTGTGGCGCCAAGGGCTCCATGGTGTGGGAAGGAGGTGGCAAAGGAGGAGAGGGAAAGCCAGAACTACGGTACCTGAGAAGCCGCTGTGGCTTTTCGCGCTCCATAGGGACACTGCTGAGATTCCACCCTTCTCCTCCCCTGCTCCACCTCTGGTCATACCTGTGTCCCTGCAGGTCCTTCTGTCTCCAGGTTCTTTCCTTCTTTTCCCCTACTGTGACTGGCACTCTCTCTGTATGCTTATTGACTCTCTCCAAATGTCTGGTTCTATCTCGTGTGTGTGTGCGTGTGCGTGTGCGTGTGCGTGTGCGTGTGCGTGTGCGTGTGCGTGTGTGTGTGTGTGTGTGTGTGTCTGTCTGTCTGTATATATGTATGTATGTATGTATGTATGTATGTAAGCCTCCCCCCCCCTCCCTGTCTCACTCAGCTTCAGAGCATGTCTCTGCCCTCCCACCTCTTCACAGCTGCTCACAGCTTCCAACTGCTGGATTCTCTTGCCCGCCTCCTTAGACTTGACAAGGGCGGTGTGAGAGGAGGGAAGGGCAGCGTGGTGGGCCCACCTCTTTTTGCCTTTCTAGGCTGGGAGGCTGGGCCAGTGGGTTTTTTAACGGCCTGGGCAGCCTGTGCAGCTCGCCAGCCCTGAATGCCGTCCCCGGCTCTGCAGTCCCAGCAACAGTCAGCATGCAGCAGCAACCATCGCCGGGATCCTTGGCTCCTTCGGCAGAGTCCACCAAGCCCCCTTACAGCTACATAGCCCTGATTGCCATGGCTATCCAGAGTTCACCGGGGCAGCGGGCCACCCTCAGTGGCATCTACGGCTACATCATGGGCCGCTTCGCTTTTTACCGGCACAATCGGCCAGGCTGGCAGAACAGCATCCGCCATAACCTGTCTCTCAATGAGTGCTTCGTCAAGGTGCCCCGCGACGACCGCAAGCCAGGCAAGGGCAGCTACTGGACCCTGGATCCCGACTGCCACGACATGTTCCAGCATGGCAGCTTCCTCCGCCGCCGCAGACGCTTCACCAAGCGCACAGGTGCCCAGGGCACCAAGGGCCCTGTCAAGGCAGACCACAGACCCCTCAGAGCTGCCAGCCCAGACCCAGGAGCCCCCAACACCACTACTAGCAGGCTGTGCCCATTCCCACCAGAGGTGCCAAACCTCAAGGGCCTAAACTTTGGGGGTCTGATGGGATCGTTGCCAGCCAGTGTATGCCCAGCAACCAGTGACGCCAGGCCCCAGCTGCCCACTGGATCCAAAGAGATGTGCTCGTCCAAGTCTGCAGGCCCAAGGGAGCTCCCCGAAGCCACCTCACCCTCCCAGTGCCCAGCATCCAGCTTTTCGGCTGCCTTCTCTGAAGCTGAGAGTCTCGGCAAGGCCCCCACACCTGGTGTGGCCCCTGAGGGCATCGGGAGCAGCTACCAGTGCCGGATGCAGGCGCTGAATTTCTGTATGGGGACTGACCCGAGCCTTGAACACCTCTTGGCCTCTGCAGTCCCCACCCCTGCACCCTCGACTCCTTCAGCCTCTCACCGGGCCCCACTGCCCCTGCCAGCTGACTCCAAGGAACCCTGGGTGACTGGGAACTTCCCTGTCCAGGGAGGCTCCGGGTACCCCCTGGGATTACCCCCTTCCCTTTACCGGACACCAGGAATGTTCTTCTTCGAGTGATTGACTGCAGCAGTCCCTCTGCAGGGTCTCTGTCAACTATTCTCTGCAGACTCCGTCTGGCTGTAGGACCTAGGGCGCTCTACAAGGACCCAAGCCCTGGGAGGCCAAGGACTGTGAGGATCAGAAGGCAGAAGTGAGCAGTCAGCCAGGTCCCTGGGGCCTCCAGACAAACTTGGGATGAGGGCAAGTGGGACCCTCGGGATTTTCTCTGTGGTTGTCAGGGCTAATAAAGCCAGTGTGATGGTGAGGGTCTGTCTGCTGAATGACTGGGGCTAAGGACCAGGATGCTGGGTTCTGTGTGGGGCACCCATCTGGAAAGGTCCTGCTTGAGACTTCTCCTGCTGGGGACTTTCTTGGGGAGTTTCCCAGGAAGGAAAAGTAGGGCATGAGGGCAGGCAGAGAGAAGATGCAGCCAAGGTCCACAGAGTATGGGAAAGCTGGGCTGGCCTAAGAGGCTGCTTTCTGTCCTTGAACTTGTAGCTGGACACCCTTTTTACGAAGCCTCCCCATGCCCGCTGCCATCCCCTCCCAGGCTTGTTTCTACCATCTTGCTTGGGTTCTATGGACTACCAGCCCCATTTACAATAAATAGTAGGAGCCAAGGCTCAGAGCTCACCCCAGCTCCAGCGGAAGTTCAAAAGACCGGCAGAACAACGGGTACCCAGGTCTGCACGGCCGACACAAGCTGAGGGAAGGTGCAGGGTGGAAAGTTGCCTCTGGGACAGCATGGGAGGGCCCCAGAGGAGGAGTCGAGCCTTGCTGAACACCAGGGCTGATAAGACACCCTTCACCCTTGGGCAGACAGGAATCCAAGGTTAAAAAGCAGCACCTGGCCTTTATCTGAACTCTCCACAGTAACGGGACCTCTCCTGGGTCCCTGGGTCTCTGAAGTCTGAAGTCTCCTGGTAACTTTTTGCCAAAATCATATTACATTAATTTGTGTGTGTGTGTGTGTATGAGAGAGAGAGAGAGAGAGAGAGAGAGAGAGAGAGAGAGAGAGAGAGAGAGAGAGAGAGAGAGAGAGAGCTCACGGGGTTCAGAGGCAACTTGTAGGAGTCGATTCTCTCCTTCTACCACATGGGGCCTAGAGACCAAACACAGGGGCCATTACCCACTTAAGCCATCTCACTACCCTCCTGTGACTCTTTGTGAACACATTTCTTTGAGGGTGGGGGCTGTCCTAGGTACTAAGCAGAGGCAACTGAGCTCCAAGCTTTGCCATGAACTAACTATTCTCTCGAGCAGAACACGAGGTATGGCGGTTAGCATGGTGCCCACCAGAGGACCAGACAGGAACCTGAGAACTCACTGCACCTTCTGCAAGGAACAGAGAAGCAAACAGTTCCTGAGCCTCCATCACCTCTTCCGTGCCGTGGGTACGGGCTGAGGCTGAGGGGCCAAAGAGCTGATGTGCCCCCGTTTTAATCTTCGGCAGAGAGCTCAGAAGGCCTTCCGTCCCATGAGGTGGCACCCAGTGGCTGCCCTTTCTCAGTCAAGTGGCCTAGTCTCCTCCACAAGTCCTTCCCTGGGCGGCTTATCCACTGACTTCAGCCTCTGTGGCTCCCTCCTCCCTTCAGAGGTCCCCTGGGGCTTTGGAGGAAGCAAGTTGGCTGGCCTGACTGAGCTGTCTGGTTCCCACAGACTCCAGAACTGAGGTGGAGGGGGGACCTGAGGGACGAAAGCTTGCTGTGACTGGAAGGGGGTGGGAAAATGCCTGGCCAGCTGGGGGAAGTGGACTGCCCCCTCCTCCCCTCCCATCTCCCCCTCCCAGCCATGCCTGCTGCACCCCAACCAGCAGAACAGAACAGTGGGTTGTTGGGAGGGAAGGTAACAGGGTCCTATGTAGTGAGGGGTGCAGATACACAGAGGAAGGGGACCCTCATGTGATGTGGGGTCAGCATGTGGGGAGTGTGGGAGTGGGTATGCTGGGGAGACACAGTCAACAGGGTGCAGTCCCTGGTGGTGATCCTTTCTCGGCTGGGTCAGGGAAAGAGGCCGCTGTCGGGCACTGTTCCTTGCTTTGCATTTCTCTGGAGCCCTGGTGACTTCTCAGCCCAAGTCCCTTCTCAGCCTGTATCCTAGCTGGTAGGAAGATGGGAAGCCAGCAGGGCTGGGGAAAGTACCCAGCCTCCCGAGGATGTTCAGCCTCTCCGCCCAGTGTCCATGTCTCAGAAGAGGAGACTGAGGTTCTGCAACTCTTGCCTCTGTTCCTTCCAGTACTTGTGCTGGGGTGATAATGAGACTCAGGTTCCTCTCTATGTCTTTAGTTGGTACTTCCCACACCACCATTCCACTGGTCCCCACCCAAGGGAGTAGCTGCCTCATAGAGAGTTAGTGAAAAACCAAGCTGAGGCCTTGCATGCTTGGGCCTTGGGAAGCATGCAAAAAAAAAAAAAAAAAAAAAAAAGATAGCCAAACTCAGCTCTGGCGCCACACCTCCCTCTGTCCGTAACCCCCAAGACTTCTTGTCTGTCAAGAAATGGTGATGTTCCCAAGTAGGACCTTGGTCTAGGCCTACCCAAGAAACAATCTTGGACCAGGCCCACTCCTCTGGGCCTTGGTTTTAGCTCTTTGTCCAAAGGGTAGGAAGTAGGCAATCTGATTCTGTGTCTGAGTCTCAGGGGAGTTATCTGGCCTGGGGGACATCCCATCCCTGGAGACAGTCCCATCCCTGGAGGTACTTGGCCAGAAGGCCTGGACATCATGATCTCTGCTCAGTACCCAGGGGGCACCTTCCTGCTGGGCATCCTGCCCACATGTTCTTTCTGTGGCCAACAGATACTTCTGCCTCTTGCCCGACTGCCCCATTGGGAGGTGGAGTATAGAGCCAGAAAGCACCCCTCATCTAGGTCAGTCTAGATAAAACATCTTGATCCAGATGGTCAAGGCAAGGTCTCACAGTCAGGCACAACAGAGCTGGCTCCTCAAGCCACCCATTCAACTCCTAGGGCCAGGATGTGGTGTCTGACACCTCGGGGACTCCATCAGTGGAGGCTCATCTGTCTCCAGTCCCAAGTCCAGGGACCATTTACTCCCCTTCAGGAAATTAGAGCCAAATGGGTTCTGAGAGCAGATCAAATCCTAAAATGGTAGGCTCGGTATTTGAGACTATTCCCGAGCTCTTCATCACAGCAGCTCAGATTCTTGGAATGCACCCTTGAAGATGTCTGCTGACCTTCTTGCATTATGTGCATTCCAGGAGGCAGGAAGGGCCTGTTCCAACAAAATGCACCCACCCTATTGGACTGTCATCCTCTGCTGGCATTTGGTCTGGCTGTCCAAGGTCAGAGTGCCCATCTGCCTTCAGGGGGGCATGGATGGGGTCCCCACCACACCCCAAGGGCCCACCTCCCTCACAGACCCCTCCACTGGGCTTATCACAGGCCTGCCTCCCACCCACTGCTTCCTTCCCTGCTGAAGGCATCCCCCTGCCTGAGTTACAAGTTACTCATGCCTTCCCACACCCCCAGACAGCATTTGGCTGGTGAGAGACCCTCTCCCCCTGAGGGCGGCTTCCTGCAGCTGCCACAGTGATGAGAAAGCAGGGGGAGGCTGTGCTGGCCGGGCACATCTGCCTGTTGGGAGTTTAGGAACCAAGGAATTCAGGCCCGACATCCCTTCCTTGACCAAGCTCCCATCACCCCGTAACCCAGGCTGCCAGAGGCAAGGCTGCCTCCAGTGCAGTCCTAGCTGTGTGGCCTGGGAAAAGCCACTTCCTCTCCGTTTTTTGTCAGAAGGACACAAATGGAGTGTACTCCCATGGGGCTGGTGTGAGGGCACTGTAAGTCAGCATTGGCAAAGTGCTTAAGGCAGGGCCTGGCACGCAGAATTGCACTATAAATGATAGTCAAGTGAAACAAATCTGCATTTGGGGGCTGATATGTCCCCTTACCATGGTGACAGTATCTAGCTGCTGTGTAAGAAGGGGCTAGAACGTAAAGGAAGGATTAAACGATGCTGTGAGCTTAAATTCTGTCCTTTCTATTTCTTGCTGTGTGGATTCACTTATCTGAGCCTCAGTTTCCTCCTCTGTAAATTGGGGTGCTGTTTTTGATGCCCAGGACTGGTATGTGGGACCCTCTGCATCCTCACGTATAATTGGTCAATAGAGATGAAATTAGAATAAAAAAGTATCCCCACCGGAGGTCCCCCCACTCTCAGCCCAGTTCTCTCGGCCCCATCCTTTGAGTACACACACACAGCAAAACTATAAACTGGAGGCTCCTCTGAGGTGCCTGATCCTCTGTCCTCACCCTGCTGGTAACTGGGTGGGTGACTCAGGGAGACAGTTGGTGGGCAGAAGGAAGCGGCTCCATAGCTAAAAACAGACCTTAGTCACTCGCCAGCCAGGAAGGCCAGGGATGCCCCCAGGTCACTGTCCTCTGGGCCGGTCCCAAGGTTGCCCAGTGTCACTTAGGTACATGGAGAGCAGCTGGTCCTTCCTCCTTGCTGGCAGCCAGCTCAGATGAGCTTCTCCGCTGTGCTCGAGGCCTGCTCTCCAAAGAGTGACCCCTCCTTTCAGGGTGGCCTTCTATATACAGTCCCTGTCACTGGCCAACACCACCCCAAAGGAGCCCCCAAAGCCTGAGTCCGGTTAACTGCGCCGCACAATCCCTCTCCGGCAGTGCCATGCTGCCTTCGCACGTCCCCACTGTGAGGCGTTCAGAGCTGTAGGGTCTGCACGACACATGTGCCTTCACCTCAGAACACAGGGTTGGGGGCAAGGGCCGTGTCTGCCCCATTCGCTTTTCCTCTTCTCTACCTCAGTGACAAAAACACAGTAGGGTGTGGTGAATGTTTACGGAGTGGATGGCGCCTCGATTACCCATGCATCCTTCACCGTGGGCTATCTCAAAGGACCCCAGGGACTCCCGCCCTCACTCAGCACTCTCTAGGGCTCCTGGGTAAGGGCATGCATTGGAGGCCTCTCTCTTCAATGACTCAAAGCAGCAAAGCCCACCCTTTCTTCTGCCTGCACAGCCCTCCTACTACTACCCACGGGGCTCTCTCCTTCTCACTCCCAGCCTCTATCAAGCATCCTCAGATAAAAACTCCTTGACCACTGTCTCCTTCCCCGCAGCCAATGTGGGCTAAGGTCAGTGTCTTTTGTCCACTAGAAGCTCCCTGAGACGAGGGACTTTGTCTACTCGCTGCTGTCCCTTGCAACTGCCACCATATGTGGAACACCGCAGGGGCTCCTGAAATAGCCAAATGCAGGCTCAGGAGCCTGCACCAGGCTCTGCCTGGGCATCTCATGTGACGTGGACACTGACCTTGGGAAGCAGGTATTGTCAGTACCCCCCCCCCCGTTTTACAGACAGGAGCCTGAGGCTCAAAGAGAGCAAGTAGGTGGCTTTGAACCTGGAGTTCCATGTGCAGCTTGAAATATCTGAGTTCTTCAGATTCGCTGCTGCCTCTGCTAAAGCCACCAGACACAGCCTCCAATCTCTCCCATTTACTCACCTGCCTAGCGGCAGACATCAGTCAAAAGCATGAATATTACCATGCTCTTCCTCCCTCTCAGAACTCTACTGCGGCTCCCTACGACCCTGGGTCAACTTGACTATTTCCCCAAAAATTATTTCCTTCAACGTATGCAAAACCTTCCTAGAATGTGCTCAGGTAAGCTTGCTTTCAGGCTTTCTGTGCTCTCCGTGCCCCGCCCCCACACTCGCCCCACTACCCTAGAAAGCCCTCCTCCTCGTGTGCCCCACCTGGAATGTCACTCCCAGAACGATGAGGCTTCAGGTTGGTGACTCCTTCCTGTCCCCGCGGGTCTCCTGAGTTTTCTTCCAGCTTCTCCCAGCCCCCACCCTTCCTCTGGGGTCCCAGAGGCTGTGAGCCCCTCCCGGGAGACTGGCCCAAGGAAACCTCACCCATACTGCCCGACTCACATCCCAGGTTCACTGGGAAACCCTGCGCCTCGATTCCCTTAGCCATGAAATGCTACATGGGTCACACATGGATTTTCTCAATACAGTGCTGGGGTTCAGGAAGTGCTTCCTCTCGAGGGGGGAGAGAGGGAGGAGAAGCAGGTGCAGAGCTGCTTCACAGGCAGGAACCAGCCCCCCACCTCGCAGAACAACCCTGGCGGCCTTACTCCCTCTGGGCAGCCAAGCTAGGGCTGCGTCTTTTCCCACCACGGCCTGGTTGGGTTCAAGGTGGCCAGAGGAATTCAAGGCCACTAGACTCAGACAGGAAAAGGCAACGTCACCAGTGCTGGGGTAATCCAAACCAGATGTGGCCTCAGTGGCTTCCAGACCCAGGGGGTGGTCACTGTGGGCCTGGCCCAGGCCCAGAGGCAGGAAATGGCCTTGGAGGAACACTCTCTGGGCTGGCCCAGCTAGGAGGAGGGTCTACTGGAAGCACTTAACCCTTCTTGGCCCAGAGTAGTGTCCAGGCCCAGCCCAAGGGAGGCACACAGAGGACAGCCACTGCCCCTGGACTGTGAGGAGCAGGGTCTGCTCTTCCTGGAGTTCAGGAAGCTCATAGCCTGGCATCCTGGGGATGGCAGGGCCCCAGGCCCAGAGCCCTGGACATGGGCTACACTCTGGGAGTCCGCTGTCAGCTGTGGACTCTGCCTCCCTTAGTGCAGCTCTAGGGTACAGACTCCTTTCTCCCAGTGGCAGCCAGGGACAGAACTCTATTGAGAGCAATAGGGCTCAGGTCCCAGTCTCCAGAGAGGCAGATGCAACTCTGTAACAGGGCAAGGGCTCTAGCTTTGGCTGAGTGTGCTCTGAAGGTTTTGAGAGATCAAAAAGTCCCAATGAACCTGGGCGTAGTGGCGCATGCCTTTAGTCTCAGCACTTGGGAGGCAGAGCCAGGCGGGTCTCTGTGAGTTCAAAGCCAACCTGGTCCATACAGAGAGTTCTAGGACAGCCAGGGCTACATAGTGAGATCCTGTCTTGGGAGAGAAAAAGTTCTTATGAAACGCCATTCTCCCATCTATGTTGTCAAGTCTATATTCTCCGTTCCCAGGGTCCTGAGAGGCCCAAAGGTGTCTGATTACTCACACAGACATGTGTCTGGGAGAAGAAGGTGGCAGGGCAGATTTGGGGTTGGAGAGTGACCATCCCTGCCTATGGTTCTCGGAGGGCTTCTTGCTCCGGAAGTATTAACTTGTGTGGCCTTAGGCAAGTCATCTTTCCTCTTTGAACCTGTTCCCTCACCAGAGACGTGTAGTCGAGCCCCCGTCCTGTGTCTCAACTGTCACGATCGCCCCTGGGAGCTGCAGAAGAAAGAGCTAAAAGGCTGTGATCAAGTTATAGAGACGGGAAACAGAGCCGGGTGTGGTGGCACACACCTTTAATCTCAGCACTCAGGAGGCAGAGGCAGGCAGAACTCTGTGAGTTCAAGGGCAGCCTAGTCTACATAGTGAGTTCCAGGAAAGCCAGAGCTAACAGAGAGCTCCTGTCTCAAAAAAGAAAGAAAGAAAGAAAGAAAGAAAGAGAGAGAGAGAGAGAGAGAAAGAGAGAGAGAGAGAGAGAGAGAGAGAGAGAGAGAGAGAGAGAAAGAAAGAAAGAAAGAAAGAAAGAAAGAAAGAAAGAAAGAAAGAAAGAAAGAAAAGAAACTTGTGCTTGGAGTCAGGGTTCTAGTTTGTACTGTTGAAGTCTTTGGTGAGGGGCCTTCCCTGTTGTGGCCACGGGTTCCCTGGTGGGATCCAGACCTTGGATCTCTGCTCAGGCTAAACCTTATTCCCTTTCCTCCCTCTCAGGGGTGACTCATCATCTCATCATCGTTCTGTGTGGCCTGATGCTCAGCCAGGGTGCGGCCAGTGAGGCAAAGAGGATCACTCAGTGGAAACCCAGGCCCAGCTGGCAGAGGTCGGAGGTGGAGGAGGCAGCAGGGTACCAGTGGGCAGTGGGCAGCAGTGTGTGGTCTTGGGGGCCCTGCCAGTATGTACAGCTGCCATTCACAGCCCAAACCAGGTTTTTGAAACTTTCAATTCCCAGTGCTAAGGTCAAGCTTAGATTCCCCCCCACCCCCGCAAGACCCAGATCCCACACCCCATGTGGTACCTGCCCCTGCATGAACAAGGCAGTCAGGGGTGAGGGGTGAGGTGCCTGGTTCTGCAGTCATGGAAGCAAGAAAGGTATGCACAACATCGCTCAGGTCTCAATCTGTGGACACACCCAAGGGCCAAGCCAGGGGTAGCCGGGCAGCAGCGAGAGCAAAACCATTGCCTGATGGGTCTGGGTACTGATCCTGGTTCCCAGCAGCCTCTTGAGCCTTCCTGAAATCACCCTTTCCCTCTGACAGAGTACAGTACTTCTGTGCTGGTCACTGCAGGCTTGGGACCCTGGTGCTCACCACTCTGCCACGCCGGCAGGCCCCCTCACCCCAAGCCTCCTCGCCTGGGGGCTCAGTCACCTCTCAGTCAAAGTCTGGGCACTAGTATGGCTCCGATGTGCCTTCCTGGCTGTTCCTGCGGCAGATGGCCTCTGCCTGCATGGGTGGCCTGGATGAGGCCAGTGAGAGCAGAAAGCGGGGCTTACTATAGTAGATAGACATCACAGGCCGTGGGATCTGTTAGCCTTCCCTGGACGCCCTGTTCCCTCCTTGATCAATGTTGAGCTCACGGCAAAAGTTTGTTTCAAGCCCCAGGCCCAGACATACTAGCAGGCTTCAAGCTCCTTCCTTGCTCTGAGCCTGTTTCCTCACCTATTGGACGTGGATACGGAGCACCCCCATTTCCTCCCTGGGCCACGTATAATTCATCTTGTCTCCATGTCGCCAATACACCATCATTCTCTCTTCTCTGTGAGGCAGCTCTTCCCTGGGTCTCACCACCTGACTCAGTTTCCCTCTGTGAAATACACATCATATCTACCTCACCATCCTACTCCAAAGAATAATGATCTAATAATCCCTGCTGTGCCCATGACCAGAGTCCAGCACAGGTCACTCTGTACTTCAACTCTTGTGACGACCCTCTTCCCAGGTGAGGGAACTGAGGCGCAGCGAGGAAGCCACGTAAACACAGCATACGTTCGGTAATCTAGCTCCTGAGCCTGCATCCGTGAACACCACACTGTTGCGCAGACGTGTGAACTCAGTGCCTGGCACATAGTAGGTGCACAGTTAATGCAGTCATTTGTGATCCCACACGAATGAGTGCACGTGCAGAGGGAAGGAGGCTGCCTCCAGCCTGTATGTTTATTTACAGGGCACAAGCTGAGAGCAGGTTGGGGACTGCCCGGTGGCTTCATACTCCTCGTCGTCGTGGGCCAGTTCATCCTGTCATCTGAGGCTGTCAATGCCCCTGGGATGGGCACAGAGTAGCTGGGCTGGACTTGGGGGTAGTCTCATGTCTCCCAGGCCTCTCTCTACCACCACCACCACCACTCCAGGCCTGGGCTGGCTTTCTCTCAGAGTTCCTGTGTGTTGGTGGTCACAAAAACAGTGGGTGGGGGCCAGGAGGCCAGATGATCTGTTGGGAGTGTGAGGCAAGGCATGGAGGTCCTCTCACACAAAGCCTCTCTGTCTCCTCTAGCAGCTGGGCTGCATTCTTACCCTTCTAGAAGCTTCCCATCCACCACCACAGCAGCCCACCTGCTGGACCCCCAGCCATCCCACTCCAGGCAAGGGTGCCCCTGGTGGGGCAAAGCAGAGGCTACAGGGCAGCGGTTCAAAGGAGGGAACAGGGAATGGCCTGGACGTCCTTGGAGTCTGGGCGGGGCTGATGGGCCACAGCCCCGTCTGAGGAGGCGGTAGCAAGATGGATTCCAGGCCACACACTCCATGTCCACATAGGAGATGTGGTATCAAACAAAGGCCTGGGGAGCCCCAAGCCTCCCAGCCTGGTGCAGCTTTGCTCTGACCAGCCTCCCCTAGAGATCTGGCTCTCTCTGGCCTTCTGAGCTGTGTGGCTTCAGCCTTGACCACTGTGTAGCCGCGTCCAGGCTCAGCTGCTCCTGGGGCTCAGACCCCCAGAGCCATCAGTGCTCCCGAGCTGCTGATCTTCTTGAAGCGATTGGCCGCGCTGACAGCGATGAAGTTTCTCTGGGGGACAAGAGAGGAATTCTGGTCAGCACTTCAGCAGAGGAGAACCTTGGGATGGAGTGTCCTTAAGAGTCCCCCCCTTCTGGCCAGAGAGAGAGAGAGCTTAACAGATAAGGAAAGGCACTGGCAGCCAAGGCTGAGTCCAGTTCCTGGGAGCCACACGGTAGAAGGAGAGAACTCACTCCCAAAGGCATCCTCTGACCTCCACACATAGGCCTCCACCCGAGTGTGTCCTCTGAACCCTCCCTCCATTATATGCACACAATAAATAAATGTTAAATAAAAAATTGTAAAGACTTTTAGGAGATTCCCCCCCCCCCATTAAAGGAGGGTCAGAGGCCAGGGGAGACACAGTGCCCAACCCAGCTATAAAAAGCACCATGACACTGTCCAAGCAAAAGAGACTCCTCACCCCGATCTGTGAGTCCCTCTACAGCACTGGTTCTCAACCTGTGAGTCTCCACCCCTTTGAGGGTCAGAAGACCCTTTCACAAGGGTGGCCTAAGACCATCAGAAAACATGGATTTTTTTTATGTTATGATGTGCAACGGTAGCAAAATTACAGTAATGAAGTAGCAATAGCAGTAATTTTGATGGTTGGGGTCACCACAACCTGAGGAACTGTATTGAAGGGTCACAGCATTGCCACTGCTCCACAGCCTGTTCCACTCTGACCTCCCTTTTCATTCTAGCCAATCAGCCTGCTGCCTGCTGCTCACACTCACCGGCCACGCAGTCTGCCTTGGGGCTTCACATCTGCTGCTCCTCTGCCTGGCTCCCTCCCCCATCTCCTTGAGGTCTGGATGAACCTGTTCCTCGTCACTGGCCCCTCCCTGTTCAAAGGTGTAACCCCTCCCCTGACGCTCCCAACCCCTCTCCGAAGAACTCTCTATAGTCACTGAAAGTCAAATCCACAAGACCCAGATTCTGGCCTCCCGTCTCCACCACAGCAACGGAGCGTTTGGAAGTAACGGCTATCCCATAAATATTTGGGAAATGGAGGAGGAGAGGGGTCAGAGATGCTCTCCGGAGCCTGAACCCTCGATTAACGATCCTCCCTTGGCAGGCAGGGTGGATGAACAACTCCAGCTCAGAATGGGAGCTAGCCCAGGACCCAGAGAAAAGCCCGTGTTTTCCAGACAAGGCCAGGCCCTGTCAACAGAGACTGCCAAGCCAAGGGGGCTCTCCCACCTCTCAGCCCTCCTCCTCCTCCTGCCCCAGCTCTGGTACCTTCCAGCGCCTCTTCATGAGGTATTTCTTAAGCAGGATCTGGGACTTCAGACGGCGGTTGCAGCGTTTGGCTTTCTCCGCCAGGTTGTTGAGCCAGGGGTGGGCGAGGCACTGCTCCGCACTCATTCGGGCGCTGTGAAGAAGGTGGCGTGGTGAGGACAGGCCTATGCCAGGCCCACTTGGCCCAGACAAGCGCTCTGCCCTTGACCGTACAGGGTTCCCAGCCCAGGTAAGCTTTACCTCTGGTCCTTCGTGATGAGATTGGAAACAAAATCTTTGGCCTCATCCGACACAGCCTCAAAGGTCTCCTCATCAAAGTACCAGTTGGCAGACAGGACATTGTTCAGGGTCTCTGTGTCATCATCTCCCAGGAAGGGGGAGAGCCCACTAAGTCTAGAGGGGAGGAGAGTCGGGCAAGAGAGTGAGGCGGCAGGGTGGAGCAGAGCCTGGGAGGCAGCACGTGCTGGAAAGACCCCGGGCTTCCAGAGTGGGACAGACCTGGGTTTGAATCTGGCTGGGTGACTTTGGGCAAGTCACTTCCCCTCTCTGAGCCTCACTCTTCTCATCTGTAAAATGGGCATAATCACCCCAGCTTCCCAGGGTTGCAGTGAAGACGAGGAAGGGTGAGTGTGAAACACACAGTGAGCACACACAAGTGATGTCCACTGTCCCTCTGTCCCCAACCCCAGGGCATGGGGAGTCTGCTGTCCAGAGTCTGCCCTGGGATGGGATGCTGTGCTTTTAGGGGACCTTGGTTTTTACAAGTACAAAATGGGTACAAAGTCTCCCTTTCTGATTCTCCTTAGCATTCCCCCTCAAAAAAAAAAAATTGGCTGAGGGATCAGGGAGGTAAGCTCACCTCACCGGAACCCCCAAGGCCAGTCTTGTCCTCTTCTACCCACCCCTTTGCCCCTGCTGACTTCAGCCAGCACCTCCCCCAGGGCTCACAGCATGTAGGTGATCACCCCCAGGCTCCACATGTCAGTCTTGTCAGAGATCTGGTCATAGTTCACCACCTCGGGTGACAGGAACTCCGGGGTCCCAAAATTCACCTTCAGCTTTTCATTGGGGTTATACCTGGGAGAGAGACTGAGAGCTCAGGTCCCCAGCTGCCACCAGAAACATCCAGCCCCTTCACCACCACACTTCTAGGCCCCACCTTCCCAGCCAGCCAGCTGGTACCTCCGTGCCAGGCCGAAGTCGATTATCTTCACCAAGTGGCCAGTGGTATTCACACACAGGATGTTCTCTGGCTGAGGAGACAGGGATGGCCCAGGTTGGCCTCTGACCCAGCTCACCCTCCTTTCCCCACAAGCTCCGCCCTGTTCCCTTGCTGGGGCCCCACATGTGGGAATAAATCCTTAGGTGATACTCATCTAAGCAGGCTGAGGTCCTGTAAGGGGCTTGTCTCAAAGCACAAGACTACCCAGGAGGCACAGATGGAGTTTCTCTCCACCGTCCTGTGGAGGGTGGAGAAACTGAGGTCTGCAGATAGGCAGTGTGCCCTGGCTGGAGGCCAGGCAAGGATGTTATCAGAGCTAGAAGCCTTGTAGGGCCGCAAAGAGGCCCCTGGTCAGCGAGGTTTCTGCTGCTCTCAGCTGGGCAGTGCCCGCCTCTCGCAAGCATTAGGCCTATGGTACTTTACTTCTTTTTATGTATGTATTGTGTGTTGTGCTGATGTGTGCACGTGTGGAGACTGAGTGTGTGTCATTCTCAATCATTCTCCACCCTGCTTTTTGAGATAGAGTCTCTCACTGGACTTGGGGTTCACTGACTGGTGAAACTGGTTGGCCAGCAGGTCCCCAGATCTTCCGGTCTCCAGCTCCCCACTGCTGGGATTACAGCCATGTACCGCTGCACCTGGCTTTATTTTTTTAACATGGTTGCTGGGCATCCAAACCCAAGCCCAAGTTCTTGTGCTTGCCATGCAAATCCTTTACAGACTTAGCCACCTGCCCAATGCCTTATACTGATTTTTTGAGATGAAGGTCTCCCTATGCTACCCCAGTCCGGTTCTGAATTCCCAGGCTTGAGCAATCCCTCAGCCTCAGCGCTTGAACTACAGGCATCTGCCACCTGACTTCACCACCTTCCTCTTCGGCGTCCCAGGCCAGGGGCCACCTTCTTTTCCCAGCCTCTCCCATGCTCCTCCAGACTGGTGGAGAGCTGTGCTAGTCAAGGGGGGCATAAGCTCACACTTTGTCTTCTTACCACAGGGGACACAGGGCTAGGTCAAGAGTAAGTGGGGTGAACACTGAAGTGAACATGATTCAAAGGCAGAAGCTACCACACAAACTCCACCACCTCTGCGGAGTAACAAGGGGTTCCACCTCTGTGGAGTGATGGGGTGCACCTTCCACACCTACCCCTTCCAGGGTCTTCATCACCCTGACCTGACCACTCCGCGTAACTCTACTGTTGTTTGAGTTCTGTGGCCATTCAGTTTGAGGTTTCCCGGGGACCTCTTTGAAACCACTGTGTTCCCGTAGAAGCAAGACCTAAGGACTTTTGTGACTTAGCTAGCGTCCCAAAGCAGGGAGAGAAAGAATGGCCCCAGGTACAAACCCACAAGGGACCCACAAACCGACCCAAGCTTTCTCAGAAACCTATTCCCACCAGACCTAGGGACGGCCTGCAGCCGAGACCCACTGCCTTCTGCACCATGAGCCCCCTCTTCTGAGCAAACCCTTGTGGTTATCCTGGAAGCCACATTCTTGGAGGCAGAGTATTTTAATTAGGAGTCCTACACTACCCCCCAAATCAGCCTTCGTGGGGGAATTACATGTCCCCCCGTGTAATTCTCCAGCTACCCTAGCTCCTAGAGGGACCCCCATCTGTCCCTGTAATCACCTCTGACTCTTTGCCAACCCACTCCACACACACCCTCAGCCAGGTACCCCTACTTTTCAAAGTGCACCCCTCCAGCTCCCACCAGCTCTCTCCTAGCTTCCTACCATAGCCTCCATACCCTCCTCCACCTAGGCCCCACTGAAAACCATCTCCTCTCTCTCCTTCCCTGTGTGTCCTCATAGGTAACTGCAGGAGCTGTTGGGAGAATCCCACGCCCTCTCAGAACATGACACCGAGCAAAGCCAGAAACTGTTGGATGCCCGCATCCATGGCCCTACTCCACCAGACAAATGTTTGCTTCTCCTTCTCTACCCTGTGCATGTCCTGGATACTCCGCTGTGCCTTTCATAACCTTTTTTATGAATTTTATTTATTTAGACACTGTATAATGAACAGGGAACATGTCCATCCCAGTCCCCATTGTAAGTTCCCATGCTAGGATCGGTCTTTCCTGCAGGTACTCGGCACCTGTGAGTTAAGTGAATGAACGCAGGTACCACCCCTGTACTAACGGAGCTTATTCACTTTCTACTCAATATTCATTAGCATCTGCCACAGAGACAGGAGACACCTGGCAATTTGTGTTTCTCCTCCCCATTCCATGCCATAGGCAGGTGTTTCTAAGCTCTCGGCAGCCACTGGTGCTGATGGGAGTGAGTACCGTGTAAAATCTGTTTGCTGTCTCTGGTCAGCTATGTGCAAGGAACTCTGTTAGCTCGGGGTGTGAAAGTCCTCTTGTAGAGATCATCACTAGTGCCTGCCTCCTGTGCACTGGGACAATGCCAGGAGGCTTCTCAGTGAGTGCCATGGAGGAGTCCCAGGACACTGGGCTGCTATAAAGTGGCCCTCAACACTAGGTTCTGAGTAAGGGCGGTACACTGGCGGTACCAGTCACAAGCCATCGCAGAGGTAGCTGCTGTGAGAGACCAGCAGCTGGAATGCATCAAACACCAGACAGTGAGCTCCATGGACATTGAGACCAAGGCACGCCTCCCCCGACCCCATCCCTGCCTCCATCCCTAGCACTTAGCAAGCACTCGTGGTCCACCCTGAGTGAGCTGGAAGGAGGGATGGGGAAGGAGGAGTAGGAGGAGCTAGAGAAATGAGTAGTGACAACAGTGACACCCAGTGGTCAGTGCTGTTCCAGCCCACTACCTTGAGGTCCAAGTGCAGGACTCTCATCTTGTGCATGAAGAGGATCCCATCGCAGATCTGCCTGACAAACACCATGGTATCCACCTCGGTCAGATGGTAGTCCTCATCCACGATCCTCTCAAAGAGCTCGCCGCCCTCGATGCTGTGTGCACAGACCCCTCTGCAGACTGGCTCCGGGCTGCTGGCCCTGCCGCCCAGCCCCGGCACCCACAGCGGGCACTCACTACTCCATGAACAGGATGATCTCATGTGAGGTCTCAATGGCCGAGTACAGCTGGATCAGATTGCGGTGGTTCAGTTGGTTCATGACCTCGATCTCCAACATGACCATTTCCTGGGAAGCAGGAAAATCAAAGGGACCCACTGGGCACCAACACCGCCACCCTCCAGGCTCCTCCCTCCTGGTCTCCTTGCCTCCACCACTCTCTCCCCATAACCTCACCCTGAGCACCTGCATCAAATCCATAGCTATGTTGTATCCAGGTGTAATCAGTTCCCAAAGCCGTGTGTGGTGGCACATGCTTGTTATCCCAGAATTCAGGAGGCAGAGACAGGAGGGTCAAGAGTTCGAGACCAGCCTGGATCATACAGTAAGACCCTGTTCAACCCCCATCCCTAAGATGGAGTTGATTCTCAATTACATAGCACTGCCTCTGAACACTGCTTTCATCTCTAGACTCTAATCTATCTAGCCGCCATCTTTGCCATTTCCGTTGGGGATCTAAGAAAGTCCCAGATTCACCTTGTGCTAAGTAAGTCCTTGATACCAACCCTTCTCCATGAGTGACTTGCCAGCATCCTTCAGGGAAAAAAAAAAAAGACAGACTCTTCACCCAAGCATTGGGGACAAAGATCTAGGAGCTGTGGTCTCTGCATGCCCACTGATAGTCCATCATTAAGGCCTTGGGCACAGTACCACCTTAAACTAGAGCAGAAACTCAGCCATCCCTCACCCCTTCCTTCTACTCTAAACAACCTTCACTTGTAACTTCAGGCTAGGGGTCACACTGCCGGGCTGATACAGGCTATGGTGGGAATGAAACTGGCATGTGCTACTCATCAGGCCTCTCCAGGCACCTGCCTCTCCAGGCACCTGCCTCTCCAGGCACCTGCCTCTCCAGGCACCTGCCTCTCCAGGGCGGTTGTTAACCTCGAGGCATCAGTGCAAGACTGTCCAGCTGTACCCCTTCCCCTTCGTCCCACCCCTTCATCCCGCTCTCACTCCGCCGCCTACCACTTCCCCGGAGAGGCCTGCATCTAACAGGCTCCCTCTGATCAAACTCCCCGTCACTGCCCTGGTTCTCTTTCTGTCTGGCACCTCTCAACACCTGGTGTCATGCTCTTCATTCTGTTCCAGCTTTTAGTCACCTATCTGTCCCTATTCTCTGATGTGCTGGTCCCATGAGGTTGGGGACTTTTTCAGTCCTGTGACATTTCTCTGGCACCTGGTACAGCGGAAGGCAAAGAAAAACAAAGTTCCGTGATCAATTAACCAACAGCTGGCTTCAGTTAACTCACACGGCACATGGACACTGAGTAGTCATGCTGAACCAGATCCTGTGATAGAAGCCAGTGAAGATGAGTCAGAAGTACAGATCGGAGACTGGGGGTGTAGCTCAGTGGGTAGGTAGAGTGCCTGCCTAGCATGCATGAGTCCCTGGGTTTAATCCCCAGAACCGCGTAAACTGGACATAGTGACAAATTCCTGCAATCCCAACACTCAGAAAGTAGAAGCAGGGGGACCTGGAGTTCAGGGTCAGCCTCTGCTCCAAAGTGAGTTCAAGGTACTCTGGGATATATGAGCCCCCATCTCAAAGAAGTAAATACATAAGTAAAAGATCCACACACCAGAGCAGGGGAGGACCACACACAAAACTTGCCCCTCCCTGCTGTGCTCCGGGCAAAGGGAAGCAGTGCTCTGGAGCACTGTGGTACTGCTCCCGTGGTCTTGCTGGGGCCCAGCCTTTCACACAGTGACTGCCTTTGCCTACAACACCCTGGAACTTCAGCCCCTGCTATCTCTGACCCCTGGGTCCCTCCTCCCTTCTTTTTTCCATCCCTTCTTCCATCTCTGTGATGCTAGAGTGAACCCAGAATGCCAGGAAATTGCCCAACTTGAGCCTCATTTCCACAGTCCTCTGCCTGAAAGCCCCAAAGCCTCCTCTGCCACTCAAACACCTCCGTCTGCAAAACCTTCACTTGGTAGAAGCTGGCCCAGGAAGTGCCACTGAGCCAGGGCTGAGGCAGGAACCTTGCTGTTGCTCCTCACACCCTCTGCTCCCCACAGCTTCCCTGAGACACCAGGCACACCTCACGTCGCCCACTGGCCCTCGATCCGTGTGAACCTGCACATGGCTGCTGTGAGCTGTAAGCGCAGACCCCACTGGCGGTGGGAAGCGAAGCTCTCCATTGACCCTCCTTTCCTTGACACAGGTTCCCTGGGGACAGGGGCCACCTCCATTGCACTTTGGGATCCCCACTGTCTCTCACAGGGGATAACCACCTCTGCTCCCAGTGCTGCTGAGAAATGGGGTGTCTGGTTTATGGCTGGGGGCACCAGCCTCCTGTAACAGGCTGTGTTCCCCCCCCTTCTCCTTATGTGGCATCTTTAATGCCACAAACTTTTCACAGCAGGGTCCTAGTCCAGCACTGTGGGTAGCAGGAGATAAGAGGTGGCCAATCCACGGTAGGGCCAGCATTCCCCCGCTACCTTGTCCTTTGGAGTCTGTTTCTTGATGACCTTGGCTGCCAGCTTGAGGCCTGTGGCTTTCTCGGTGCAGGTACACACAGCTCCAAACTTACCACTGCAGAGAGAAAAAGTTGGAGTGAGGGTACTTCCAAGACCCACGGGCCAGCAAGGACCTGTGCTCCATTCTCCTCTTGGCCCAGGCCTGATGGTGACTCTGGCTACTCCTCTGAGCGGTGGGAGCATTCACCCCACCGGCCCTAACTCCCTCCTGAAGTAGAGGCTCTCCTACCAAGATGGTGGCTGAAGAGCATGGGGTGAGTGGAACAGACTACATTTCCTATGGGAGTGGCCAAAGGCACACCCAGGAAAGTGACCACAGTCGTTACACCTCAGGAGGTGATGGAGAACAAGTGTGACCACATAGAAGCAAGTGCATGCATGTGGGCCGTGTCCAAGTGGACCATGGGAGCTGGATACTCCCCAGTGCGTGGTTCCAGGCTTGGGTCCCTGTCTCACCCTCCCAGTGCCTCCTTTGAGTTCATGCTGAATTCACTGTTGACATTTCCAGTCCTCAGCTCCACGATCCTGTGTGGGAAGGGGGCCGGGGGTGGCGGGCAATCATCTAAGAAGACAGAGTTGAGCTGTTAGAACCAGGGGTGGGGACTTCTGGGAAACGTCTCTGGCATCACTCCTGCCTCCTGATCTGCCCCCACTGCCCCCGGAGAGCTGAGTTTACCAAGTGATGCCTGGGGGACACCCGGCCAGAACGGGACCCAGTTTCCAATTCTAGTCCGGCCGTGTACACCCAAAATGGCCTTTGAACACCCAAAATCTGTCTCCTTTAGGGGGAATTCGGGTTCTCTGCAGAACGATGAGACAGCTAGCTGACTGGACTTAGATACAAGCTCTAGCGGGGAGGGAGGGATGTTTCCAATAAAAACACCCAAACACCCAAACAAGCCCCCACAGCAGCTGTGAAGTGGAGTTCCAGACTGTGGGACTGCTGTGCCTGCATGATGGTGTGGGTGGAGACACTTGCTCGCCGCCCGATTACACCACGGTGGGGCGCCCAGGGACGCAGCAGTTCGGTGGTGACGTGCCGCCACCTAGTGAGCATCATGGGGACAGCGGGCTTCAAAGGCCGGCGGGCTGACTCATCGGAATGGAAACCTTTAAAAATAGTCAGAGCCGGCAGGGAAGCCACTCTGGTGATAAATCAGACAGCCCTTGGAGGTGGTTCAGGTCCTGTCATGCCAAGGATGTGATCTCTGGGCGGGGGCGGAGGTCTCTGTCACCGCGGGGGCAGGAGGCAGGGCCCCTGGCCACCGCCCAGCCGCCAGGTCCTCCCACCCTGTCTGGGTGGCACTCTGCCGCCAGCCAGGCAGACTGGCTGGTCTCCCAGGGCACCTCAGTCTGGAGGAGGGGGTGTCAGGACACTCTGAGCTCTCCTGACCCTATGTCACCCCACCCCCCAGCCTGACAGCACCCTTGCTGGGACCCCCTTCCCTCTTCAAAGTGACTCTCCTGCTGCCCAGAGCTTTCTCCGAGTACCTGCGGAGTGCTGGCCCAGCTTCCTCGGCCACTGGTCCCACACACACAAACACCTGTGCTGCTCATAAAACCTATGGGTCCCTGACACCCTGCCATCCACTGTTTCATTTCCAGTTTCCCAGGATTGGAACCTCTCCCCAGACAGAGCCCCAAATCCACTTTTCAGCAAGTTTATGCTACTTTACTCATCTGTGTGATTTTCTTTTTAAACCCCATGTTAGCGGATGTAGAATAAAATCCAAAGCGGGTTTGGAGGTCCGACAGTCTTCACCATCTGTCTTTGGGCATTTAGCTTCCCTTTCCCATCTCTATCAGAAAGAAACACTACCTGGTGCCCTGTGACATTTGAATCAGGGAACCTGGGGGAGACCTGGATCAGGGTAGTTCAGGCCCCTGCATAAGGAAGGATACTTGGGACGACTCCATGCCTTCCCTCCCCCATCCCCAGGACACTCCAGCTCCAGCCTGGCCCTACCTACCCAGAATTTGGAAGCAGTCTTCCTCCCTGGCAGGGAGACAGAGGCCCTGCCCCACCTCCGCTCTCTCTGAGGGAACAGCCTGGAACTCGATCCTCTGGGAGGTGTCCCCTTGCACCTTAGCATGGTCAGCCTGGCCTGGGGCTTTCTCTGCTTCTACCTCCTGGTTCTCTTCCAGGGTGTTCGTCCCGCCTTCTGCCTTGGCTGGCCCAGGACCTCGGGAGTCGGGGGTCACAGACACCCCTGTAAAGATGAGTTCCGTTGTGTCGCTCAGGGGCTTCACAGCCGGTGTCTTCTCAGAGCTAAGAAGTGAGACACCTCGTGCCGGTTAGAGGCTTCTAGAGATTACTTGCCATTTAGAACTAAGACAACACTGTCCCCCTGCCCCCAAATACATCCAGCTCCACCTCATCCACTTCAAAGGCCAACTCTCAACACGTGGAGGAACTATTGACAGGATCTGGCTGCCATGATGTGGCTAATCCTACTAGCCGACAGGAAGCTATAAGGCTCCTGATTCATAAAAACTGCTGCCACGGAACTGCCATTAATGCGTCACAATCAGGCTGGTGCAAGAAGTGTCGCTATTGTTTCCACAGTTCTCGAGTGTCCAGTTGTGCAGAACTGACTGCATCAAGCTTCATGAATGAACTGTTAGCCGCCTGTTCGTATTAAATGAAGAAGGGCCACTACTCTCTCGAGCTTGCCACTCGCCACTCCTGAAACAAGTCCCCAGAAGCCCAGAGAAAACAACAACAACAACAACATGCAGCCTGGGTGGCCTTTGGGGACATCCCCTGTCTGACATTCTGTTCTCCGAACAAAAGTAATTTCCTGGGTTCTTCGGGACAGGATGTTAGAAGGGGGGGGACCCAGGACAGAAGTGCCTTCCCAATGAGAGATGTGATAATACCCAGTACTCAAGCCAGGGAGGTTAAGCCCGGAAAAGGAGCTACCCGACCTCTCCCTCCCCAAGCGGGGACAGTCACCATGAGATGATAGCAGGGCAGCTTGGGCTGTGAAGAAAGGCGGGTGAGCCTCTTCTTCCTGCTTCTCGACACTCTGCTGCCTTCTTGCCCGCCTTGGGCTCTCCAGGTCCCTGGTTGTCCGAGGGTGCTTGCTTGGCATCCTGATTGTGGGCGCTGGCCTCAGCTGTGGCAGTGGGCTGGGGCAAGGCTGCAGGAGGCCCCACACTGCCTTCAGCAGGCCCCCCACCCCCGTCTCCCTCTCCTGAAGGGCCCTGGCTGCTGGCTGAAGCTGGAGCTGGGTCACCCTTTTTGTCTGGGGCAGAGGCTTTGGTATCTTTCTTCAGGGAGGGTGGGTATGGACCTTTTTTGGGGTCTGGAGTGCCAGGGCCTTTCTTCATGCTAGGGGGGCCCAGGTCTTTCTCTGTGCCGGGGCCTTTCTTTGCGTTAGGGGGGCCCAGGTCTTTCTCTGTGCCGGGGTCTTTCTTCGTGTTAGGGGGGCCCAGGTCTTTCTCTGTGCCAGGGTCTTTCTTCGTGTTAGGGGGGCCCAGGTCTTTCTCTGTGCCGGGGTCTTTCTTCATGTTAGGGGGGCTCTGGTCTTTCTCTGTGCTGGGGTCTTTCTTCGTGTTAGGGGGGCCCTGGTCTTTCTCTGCGTCAGGGTCTTTCTTTGTGTTGGGGGGGCTCAGGTCTTTCTCTGTGCCAGGGTCTTTCTTCGTGTTGGGGGGGCCCAGGTCTTTCTCTGCCTCAGGGTCTTTCTTCGTGCTAGAGGGGCCCAGGTCTTTCTCTGTGGCTGGGGGGCTGGGGTCTTTCTCTGAAGCTGGAGGCCCATCACCTGCAGCACCTTTAGGTGTCTGTTCTGCAAAGGAAGGGGGACATCCGTTAGCATCCCCCTACTTCCTTCCCTTGCCAGGCCGGACAGAGACCTGCTCTGGGTCTCTACCGAGGGACAGCTTGTCCATGCCTGTCCCACCACGTCTCTGGAGCCGCTTGGTAGCAAACTTGTCAGGAGCTTGGGAGCTCTGCGCCAGCTTCTGCCCCTCTGGATGGGCTTTGCTGGCCCCCCACCACTCCTCAAATTCTAGCGCTGAAGTGAATCCCAACAGCCACTGATGGAGGCTTCCCATCTCCCCCGTCCCTCCAGCAAGGGCTTCATGCGGGCCCTGGACCCAGCCCAACTCCACCCACAGATTATCCCCATTCCCATATCCCTCATGCACCGTGCAAAAAAACCTTGGGCACAGGCTTCCCTGTAAGGAACCTGCCCAGCCCTGGCTTCAAAAACATCCCTTCCGAAGCTCCTCCTCCCATCCAGCTCCTGCCCCTGCTTGGCACCTGCTGACAGGCTCTGAATTCCCAGCTCAACTGCTCCGTTTTCTGTAGCCATGAGGTAGGTAGGCGTGTGCTTCTGCTTGTCTAACTCAAGTCTTTCTAGCTGCAGAAAGAGGAGTGAAGTGTTATCAAGTTGTCAGATGCCCGCCTCTTTTCCAGCTTTGGAGAGAGAAGGCCAAGGCCAGGCAACTGGGAGGAGAGATGTACCTGGATAGAGAGGGGCAACCTGGTGGCCGGCAGTCTGCAGCGGCTGCTCAGGCGCAATCCTGGGGTGGTTGTAAGGGATTGGGCCGGGTGGGCAGAGGCGGAGGCAGGGGCGTGGGCAGCGGAGGCGGAGACTAAGAGGAGGATCTTTGACACCAGGGGCCATGGAGTGCGGGTTGCCACCACCTGTCACTCTTGGCCCCCGTTCAGAGGACACGGCATTCTTCCCACGGCCTGACATGGGGTAGAATAGCGTTGGAACCATCAGGGAAAAAAAAAAGGAGGGGCGCCTGGGCCCTGGGGAGCAGGCTGTGGCCAGGCCTTACCGGGCATCCCCTGTGGCCGGGATGAGGGAAGGGGCTACAAGAAGAGGGGCCCTTGGCGGGGCTGAAGGGCAAGACTATGGCCAGGCCCAGGCATGGCTTTGCCCGCCTCAATGCCACACCTCCCGGGGTTCCCAGGAGCTTGGGGAGAGCCACTGGGGCCCCGGGGCCCACCTCGGTGCCCCCGGTATCCGGATCTACTCAGACCATCTCTGGGTAAGAAATCATGCCAGGGTCACTTGCTTAATTGTCCATAGGTCCATTTTTTTTTCCCTAGGGAAAACTTCCTTTTCCTGGGTTCTTTGGGGCCATGGAGGCTTGGCTGAGAAGCCCAGGGAGGCCAGTGGAAATATGATGGCCACCCTCAAGAAGGGGTTGATGGGAAGTTTCTTCAGGGATGGGGACCCGAGCTTGAGGTGTTCAGGCTGAGATGGGGCCGGGAGGAGTATGCTGTGGGGTCCTCTCCCACTGCCCAGAAGCTGTCAGCCCACACTTTTCTGGGAGGGGCCCTGAGCACTGGCCAAGGCTGAGTGTTGAAGAGGTTGTAGGTAGGTGTCTGGGTCCAGATCCCAACTGAGGTAAACCTTCCAGTGGTTTACCATGCCTAGCCCTGGCCACTGCCCTGTAGCAGAGGGATGGAAGTTGGCAGGAACGCAGTACCTCTCTGAAGTGGGGGAAATGCGGGGTTCTGAAATAGATCAGGCAGCCGCTAAGAGACAGATATGAAGTCACCTCCAAAGGAGAGGGAAATCAGGTGCAAAATAGCACAGAGGGTCTGTAACTTGTGCACACTTCTTTGGCAGGGTAACAAGAAATCCATAACTTGGGTGGAAGGGAGCCATCAAGGCTTCTTACCATTATTTTGTTTTCATTTTATTTTTGGTTTTTAGACAGGGTCTTGCTATGTGGCCCAGGGTAGCCTAGAACTCTCGATCCTCCTGCATCAGCCTCCAAGAGTGCTGAGATGACAGACATGTGTCACTCACATCTTCAGCCTTTTACTGTTTTCCTTGAGCTTTGAGAATGTACTGAATTTCAAAATGCATGATTTCTTTGAGAGCAGACGAACAAGGAAGGCGCTTGACACATGCTAACAGGAGCTGGAGCACCCCTCCTCATCCTGGCTCGGAGCACCCCTCCTCATCCTGGCTCGGTCTCTTCTCTGGGCTGGTCCTGTGCACTGCTTCTCTTCTTCAAGGTTCAGCAGACAGCATGCCTCCTCCAGGAAGCAAAAATGACCCATGTCTGTGTAGCACCTCCCCAGGAGGGGCTGGGCTGGATATGAACCTGAGCTCACCGAAGAGAAGGAAGGGAGTCCAGCCACCAAGCACCTCCTGTTGGCTTTTTCCAACTTCTCATTACTCATTGTCACTGGTGTAACTGTGGACCACACTCACCCCATTTTCTAGATGAAGGCCAGGAGGGCTAAAGGAATGAGTGACTTGCCTAACGCCCTCAATAGAGAAGAATCTAGAAATAGAGGTTAGTAGAATACTTCGTACACTTCACGATCCCATGGCATTCAGAAAGTTGGAAAATGTCTCTGGCCCTCACCTGTGATGGGGACACCACTGGCCCTCTATTTGGCTGTCTCCCTAGCATGGTTTGGCTTGCCTTGAAATGTTGGATATCTCCACCAGCAATACTCCTTGGTGCCCCCAGGCTACTCCCGTGGTGAGCTCACAACCTAGGCATGGCTACATGTCATCACGTGTCTGCCATAATAGCCAGTGTTTGGCTAGCAAGGCTGGCTGGGAGTTTGGATTGCTTTACTGGGGTGGTCCTTGATGGCATCCCCTAGTTACCTCTGTGGCTATCAATATATCACCTGTCAGACACTGAGAGAGGGCCCACTAAGAGCCAGGTCTGATGATGCCAAGAGATGACTTTTTACCCAGCTCCTAGGACCCACACAGGAGTCCTTAGAGTTTGGTGTTTCGTTTGTTAAAGATGTAGAGACCGATGCTGGGGGGAGGGGGAGGTAAACTGCTTGTCCCAAAGCCCCTGAGCCTGGAGAGTGGCTTCAGAATAGTCACATTCAAACTCAGAGCCACCTCTAATCACAACAGGTTTTATTCTAATCTGCTGGTCTTGTCAGGATTCCCCCATAAAATCAACTAGCCAAGGCCAGCCAGTTGCTTGAGGAGCGCTGTGGGTGGTGGGGGCAGAGGTTGGTGTCACGGTGTCCTCTTCCATCGCTCCACCTGATCTATGTGGGTTTTGTTTGTTTGTCTTTGTCAACTTGATGCAAGCTGGGGCCATCTTAGAAGAGGAAACTTGGATTGCCTCTGTAAGATTAGCCTATAGGCAAGTCTGTAAGGCATTTTCTTGATCAGTGATTGATGGGGAAGAGCACAGCCCACCATGGGTGGTGTTATCACTGGGCAAGGAGTCCTGAGCTGTATAAGCTTACAGGCAGAGCAAGCCAGGGGGAGCAAGCCAGTAAACAGCGCCCCGTCCATGGCCTCAGCTTCAGTTCCTGCCTCCAGGTTCCTGCTGTTTCTGCCCTGCTGTCCCTTCATGGCGGACTGTAAGCTGTGAGCTGAAATAAACCCTTTTCTCCTCAAGTTGCTTCTGGTCGTGGTGTTTTATCACAGCAACAGAAAGCAAGCTAGACAGAGTCTGTCTCTGAACACAATTTAGCTGGGCTTACTAGCCAGGGAGCCCCCAGGATGCATGCACCTCTTTGCCTCTCTAGAGCTACCACACCCAGCTTTTTTTTTTCTTTTTAAGAAATTGATGTATTCTTATTTTATGTGCATTGGTGTTTTGCCTGTGTGTATGTCTGTGTGAGGATCCCCTGGAACTGGAGTTACAGACAGTTGTGAGCTGCCATGTGGGTGCTGGGGATTGAACCTGGGTCCTCTGGAAGAACAGTCAGTGCTCTTAACCACTAAGCCATCTCTCCAGCCCCCACACCCAGCTTTACATGAGTGCTCAGGATGGAACTCAGGTCCTCATGCTTGTGACACCAGTACTATACGGACTGTTCCTACCAGGGGACTGGCTGCCTCCCAGCTGACCCTCTCTGGGGCCTCTGGCAATGTTTTCTGAAGAGTGGGTCTCCCCAGTCCCAGGAACATCCTGCCTTTAGTCTTGAAGCAGCCCTATGGGTCAGGGTCAGGAGGACTGCAAGGGAGTTCTCAGCCACCAACTTTGAGGATGACATGTACCCTAGTGGTCTCCTCCTCTGCTGGAGGACTGCCTGCTCCCAGAAGGAAACTCATTAAGTGTTTGGAGGGCTGGGAGCACCCAGGGTGACTGAGAATTTGTGCCCAGCCTGTGTATGTAAAGTACTTGGCACAGAGCAAAGGGGCCTGGGACTTGGTAATGTGGTGACCACCACAGATAAAGAGCCCAGCTACTTTGCCTGCTTTACCAAAAGTGCCTTCTGCCGGGATAGGAGGCTGGCATGGTTCTGATCTGTGTGGGATGACCTGGTCTTGTCAGCTGCTCGCAGGGTGTCCCCAGGCTTCTCAGCACTCTTGGAGGCGCAGGGGAGGGGCACAAGGGGTGGGGCACAGGGGAACCTCCTCAACCCTGCAAGAAGCTGCCAGAACCCCTGCCCACCTAACTCATGAAGGGGTTTCCCTGCCCCGTGCCAGCTGCGCAGACGCTCTCTGCCTCTGTGGGGCCAAGGCAGGAAGTGGGACAGTGCCAGGCCCAATTAAACCCGCCAGGGGAATTAAGGTCAGCAGGATGCAATTATGCCTGTTGGATTTAACAAGGCCAGAGGGAAGGTTTCTCTAGCCAGAGTTCACGGCTCCTTAGGCCACTTGCCCTGGGCAGCTCTGCCTTCCAGGAGCGCGGGCTCCCGGGTCCTGCCCGTCTCCAGACAATCTCATTGGGAATGCAGGGGTTAACTCCACCCAGCACTGCTTCTTGGCTCCCCAAGGAAATCAATCTGTCCAAAAGGCTTTACAAGGACCTGCTTGAGGAGACGCTCCCCGCCTGACCCTTCCCCGCTCCTCTGTGATGGAAAATCCAGGCAGTTGAGCAATGGCCTTTCCCTTGCGGCGTCCACTCCAGCCTTCTTTGAGAGGCGCTGGGGCTGTCATCAGCACGTTATTTTCCTTGCCCTCTCCCACTCGGAGCCTTGTCCTTCCTGGCCAGTCCTGTGAGAAAGCTCTGTCCCTGCCATAGACCCTGCCCTTCCTGCTGAGGTTGGTGAAGGAGAGACATCAGCGGGCATTCTGAGTGTCTCTTGCTCGTTTCGATTTTGTGGCTCTTTTCAGTGACCCGTTATAGCTATGATTGGATGAAACAAGTGAAAACATGTCAGCATGGGCACCAACAGAGCATGGTAAGGGTGATGCTGAGATCTGAAACACACAGAAAACAAAGTCTTGAGGACACGTGGTCAGGGATGAGATCTCAGCAGAAGGCACAAGCCCCACTGCTCCAACCTTTCTCAATGCCTATGCTCCTGGAACTTGTCTCAGAGGAGGGCTGCTTGGGGTAGGGTACCAGGAATTGGTCATTTTGAGAAGAACTTCAGATTGTTTGTATACAAACCCAAGTTGGAAGATTGCCACGCCAGAGACCCACTTACTAGAAAGCATCGCCAGAGGCCCAGAGAGGGCCAGCTGTGAGGCAGGCTGTCTCCCGGTAAGTCACATTGGTATAGCCAGAGGACAGTTCTGAGGACACATCCTTGTCCTGTGAGGCCATGCTTCTTAGTCCAGATGCACACAGAAGCACCTTGGGGCTTCCATAACCTATGATGTCCCAGCTCCTCAAATTCAGCCAATAAGATCAGAGGAAGGGGCTATCTCCCCAGGAGAATCTGAGGTGCAGTCAGGGGCTTTCCTGGGTGGCAGGAACTGCTTCTCCCTTGCCCTGAAATCCCTCCAGGGTTGGGATAGAGTGACTCATGTGGCAGGTGTTACTTTGAACTTGTAGGGGGTGTACGCACATCCCCATAGTTAAGACCTCTGCAAGCCCAGGTGTTAGGGACCACGTCTCCATCAACCCCATCTTCCAAGCAGTACATGGTGCTGTGTGGTTGATAGTGACAGATGCTGATATCATGATGTGTTGACTCTGTGCCAGAGCCAGGCATTGTCAGCTCCCCTTGCCACATAATCATTCCCTTTTCTAAGAGGAATCTGAGGCAGAGGAGAAACTGACCCAAGGCTTCAGAGGCAGAGCCAGAATTTTAACACAAACTTCCCCTGGACCCCACAGGCTTTCCACTGTGAGCCAGAAGTAGTGGCTACTGAAAAGTAAACTCCCGTGTAAAGAAAACGAGAACTAGGTGTGGTGGTACAGGCCTTTTTATCCCAGCACTCAGGAGGCAGAGACAGGCTACGTAGTGAGGCCCTCTCTAAAAAAAAAAATAAGAATATTGAGACATTTTCATCAACTTGGTGGCCCCAGTAGGAGTTCTATTAATATGGAAGGATAAATACTCTTTCTTTGGCATGGCTCTGGAACAAGGGAAGCCAGCCCAGCCTGCCCCCACTACTCCTTCCCCCACCCCAGTCCAACTTCTGCAGCATAAACAGCAAAGCTAAAAATAGCTTCCTAATGACGTCAGAGGAACAAGGTCATCTGAAAATTGCCCACAGCCACTGGACACCTCCCTATAGGATCAAGTGGCAGGAGGGTACCCCAGTCTGGTGCAGCTGTTCCAAGAACAGGAAATGTCCCGGGAGCGGGCTTGAGCACAGTGCACGGGAAGGTAGGGGCAGCAGCATAAGCATGGATGTGTCACAGACGAGAAGTGGGCCGTGCAGAGCAGACCCAGGAGTTAGTAACCTGACTTTGTTCTGGGAATTCTTCTCAACACATGATCCCAGGAAATGGCTCAAGAAGTGGGAATGTGTGTTCTGTCCTGTTGTGTGGCCAGGCGGCTCCTGGCCTGGGCTGCCTCTGTGCTATTTTTAAAGCTCCAGGTCTCTTGGCTAACTAAGCTGGGTCGCCATAAGATTGAGGGGATGCCTGGCAAGCTCAGAGGGGCTGCTGGGTGGAGGAAGCCCTGCCTGGGAAGATGAAGCGTGTCCAAGCCAACAGTGGAGCAGAAGCTGAGGAAGCTCCTCCTGGATGTAACCCACCTGACACCTGGGCCACTCTGGCAATCATTCAGGCCTGCTGAAGCTTGTAGCTTCAATGACCAGAAGCTGCCACATCCCTGACAGGAGCCTAAGCATCCAGCTGGGCATGGCCCACATTGAGGGGATGCCTGTTCTTCTGGCAATAGGTTTAAAAAGGAAAAGATCTGCCCCATGGCCTGAGAAGCTTAGCTGGAGTCCCCCCACAACACACACACAATGCTGAGTTCAGTGGGCACCCCAGCTCACAATCCCCACCCTCCAGGAGCCCCTGAGGACGCCCACATCCATGCAAGGCTCTCTTCAAGAGACTTTCGGGGTACACAGACCTTGCCACTTCCATCCACATTAAAAAAAAAATGTATCTCTGGTTTGTCATGTGACTTGTTGGAAGAATCTATGGAAAGGTACCTGTCCTACATCTTCCTCTTAGTCATGGAGTCTTACTGAAGAGATAAACACCCACTCAAGGAACTTAGCAACAGAAATGACTGGACAGGGAAACTCCCCAGGGCCCTGGGTAGGGAGGGAAGTGTGCTCATCCTGGGTGTTTCTGATTAGCCTGGGCACTTAGGGTCACGTAAGAGAGTGGCTGCCAGCTCCATGGGAACCTGAGTCCAGATCAGCAGGTCCCTCCCCTGGCACAGTGGTCTCCACATTTGGGCATGCAACACCTCCCTTGGAGGGCTCATGAAAACACATAAGCCTGGGCCCATACCAGCGGTGTCTGATTCATCAGGTCCAGAAAGAAGATGATGAGTTTGCATTTCTAGCTGTGGGTGATGCTCACACTGTGGCTTCATGGAGAAAGCTCTCAGGCCAGGGTGCTGAGCCTCCCTTTGCCAGGAAGCCGGTGGCAGCAGACACAGCGCTGGTGCATGGAAGGAAACACAGACACACTCACCATCCCGCCATGCCGACTAACTGTCTCCGGCGCTGGTCTTTCACCACCTCACTACAAACTTCAAGGAAGGGCAAGGCCAATGTGCACATGTAAGGAAGTCATCCCAGGCTCAGTGAGCCCACCACCGAGACAGGAGACAGCAGCCAGCGGCCCGAGGGCCACTTGCCACCAGCTCCGCTCAAGCCCATCCCTTGATCCTCTCTCACTTGTGTGGATTCCCATGAGCCTCCTCCCTTACACAGAAGGTTCCCGGTTTCCTTTAGTTGGCTGCTAACTAGGGGCCACTGAACCTGTCCCGTCAGGCTGTTAGCCAAGGGTAAGCAGCAGGGGCTTGTGGCCACGGCTGGTGACACAGACCCACTGACAACTAATACTGAATGTGTGACTCCAGCGTGGTCATGCTCACAAAAGCTAGCAGTCACCATGGGTGCCCACAGTGCCCAGGGTCATTTTAGGGCTGGGGAAAACTCCCCTTCACCAGGCTGGAGGAGAGGCCCCTTCTGGACACACGGTTCCAACAACCTTCATCACCATCTTTCCTTTTGGGGACAGAGTCTCTAGCCAGGCAGGCTTCAAGCTTGAGACAGACAAGAGATGACCTTGGACGGCTGGTTCTCCGGCCCCCGCTTTGCCGGGATTATAGGCATTTGCCACCATGCCTGGTTTAAGGAAGAAGCCTGGGATCGAACCCAGGGCTTTCTATCAACTGTGCTATACACCCCTACTCCCTACCGCTCCAACTAAGACAAGATTGAAGTCTGGAGAATTCAAACGCCATGGTCGAGGCCGTGAAGCTGGAGGAGCAACTCCCAGTTTCCTAATATCAGGTTTGTTTAACTACCCTGTGCTTCTCCTGGACTTTGTACAAGGACACAAAGCAACCAGTCCCCTCGGCCACCGATGCCATAAAAAGCAAAGTGCAGTGGGGAGAAATAAAAGGAGCAAGATGAGGTGTTGGTTTTACTGCGATATCCTAAACCACCTCCGACAACAGAAGGACCACTTCCAAGAAAAAAAAAAACAAAAAAACCGCATCTTGGATGGGGCAAGAGGTAGCTTTATGGAGTCTGTTAGTAATTGAACATTCTGTGCAGTCTTTAACCAGTTCCAAGGTCAAGAGAAACATCAGAAAATATGTGTGTGTCAGAGGACAACATTATTCGGGGATTAGTCCCCTGGAGTGATCTGGGCTAGATTTCCGCTTCCAGAACAGCCCTTGGAAAGTCCTCAACAAGATAGCACACTGGCCTCCAACATGCTTTACTGAAGCGCACGTGGGAAAGCAGGGCCGGGAGCTAGCGGCATTCTCGCAGTGCACAGCAAGCAGCTTTGGAAGGACCTGAGCATGCAAGTGGATGGTGGCGTCTAAAGAAATGACCTGTGGAAACTCGGAAGGCGTTTAAGATGAAAGGAGCCTTATGCATTGTCCTGGCTCAACCTTACTTGACAGAGGTGGAAACTGAGACTCGGAAAAGAGGAATAATGTGCTAAAGGTCTTCACTTGTCAATAACAGAAGTGAGATTATAAGCTCCATTACCACTTTCCAAAAGAAACATCACAGCCTCCTGAGTTAAAAAGTCCAAGGATTTTCTCCTTTCCAATCTGACCTGAAGGCTTAGGGACAACAGGCCCACAGTGGACGTCCCCTTGAAAATGTAGTTGAAAGGCTTTAAAACAACAACTAGAATTATTTCCAGAATTATTGCTAGGTGCCAATACATTTTTTTGTTTTGCTTTTGCTGGGCATGGGTGTCAGTAATGCTGACGCCATGTTAGCTAAAAGCAGCTTTCCATTTTGCAACTATGAAAACTTGCAAATAAGTACACGTGCCAGAATAACATTACTGGCTGGGCTTGTTTGTGGACGGTGGGGTGAGTGTTGCATGTACTTGTCTGTGACAGTTATGTGTACACATGTGCATCTGTGTGTGCAGGCCAGAAGTCATTGTCAGGTGTCCTCAGTCACTCTCCACCTTATTGAGACAGGATCTCTCACTGAGGCCTCCCTCTTGTGTCTGGCCTTTCTGTAGGTGCTGGGGCTGCAGACTCAGGTTCCTATGCTTAGAGAACAAGCGCTTTATCTACCCACTGTCTTCCCTTATCCCTGACTGTAGCTTTTAGGGGCGCTTGTGTTTCTGTGTATGCACGTGTGTATACATATTTGTGGGCAGTGGGGGGAGAACATGTATGTGCAAATGAGTGTCAGAACAAAATTGGGTGTCACTCCCTAGGATACCCTCTACCTCATTATTTTTAAAGAACCTTTGTTCTTACCTTCTAAAAACACTATTGCATTTATTGACCTATTGTGTATGTATACATACCATCGTGTGTGTGTGGAGGTCAGAGAATAACTTGGGAAGTCCATTCTCTCTTTCTACCATGTGGGTCCCTGGGATTGAACTCATGTCTTAGGGCTTGGCAGCAAGCACCTTTACCCACCGCGTCATCTCCCCAGCCCCAACACAGTTTTTGAGACACAGTCTCTCACTGACCTAGAACTCATCAATCAGGTTAGGCTGACTGGTTGGCAAGCCCTAGAATCTGCTCACCTACATTTCCTCAACACTGGGATTACAAGGGCTCACGACTGCCCTTGGCTTATTTCACATGGGTTCTGGGGCTCGAACTCAGGTCCTCATGCTTACAAGGCAAGAACTTGACCAAGTGAGCCATCTCCCCAGCCCTTTTCCTCTTAAGCTTATATTTTACTTACAAGGTAGACTAGCAAGTGGTTAGAAGATTTCAATTTAAAGTTGATACAGACACGACATATTAAGGGGGACAATACTGTTTATAAACAGAGCTCAGAACAATCCTTCACAAAGCAAGCATTTTCACCAGGGAAAAGCAAACAGGAAAAAGAATGGAGTAGTATGCTGCTGTTAAAATTGGTATTTATAAAGTATGAGTGTGGTCAGTGAATACTATTATAAAGAAGAGGGAGGGAGGGAGGGAGGGAGGGGGAGACGGGGAGAGACTGACTATATTTAAAAAAAAAAAAAAAAAACTAAGTTTCACCCAGAACACAGCATCTTATCTGTGCAACGTGGCTGTGACAGGGAGTCGACAGGAGCCTGGAAAGCTTACCATCTCCCCTTACCACCAAGCACTATTGAGCAGCGTGACCCCGAACTGCTTCTCACGTTTACTGTTCAGTAGTCTGACATGCTGAGATCTTCTTCTCTGACTGACCTTTGCTCCTGAAAGAAGACCCGAGAATACCATCAGAGCCCAAACAAGCTGAGCAATGGCCCTTGGCCATGGTTCTTGGCATATCCACACACCTGCCCGCAGTGCTGGGGATAGCAGGTCCTAGCTACTCCAGGCTCTGCAAATCAGGAAACGGTGAGCATCCCCTGTTCGGCCTTTATCTTTTTTTCCTAAAGAGAGAAGGGCAGGTGATGCCTCCAGCCGAGGATTCTTTCCTGACAAACCCAAATCTCCTCCAGCCTCTGACTCTGTAACCACACTTTCTCCAAGTGAATGGCAGTATTTGCACACTGCTTTCAGGGAGCCCAGAACCACAACACACAAGTCATGGCTTGGCCTGAGCTCAGCTTCTGTCATACAAGACAGGAAAGGGCAAAACCCATCAGCCCGTTTGCAATGTCAGCTGCTCGCTGCCCTCCCCACCCCCACCCTCCACACACACACACACAGCACCGTGACAGTGGGTGTGTAAGAAGGCAGAGGAAACAAGGGGCCCATGCCTCTGCCTGAGTCTTTCCTGTAGCAACCGCATTGGCTTTAGCTGAGTAACAAATTGTCCTGGAATTCTTGGCCTTGGAGCAAACATGTCAGCTCCCTGGTTACACCTTCGTCATTGCTCCAAGTACCTTCCTGCTCTTTCCATAGGCCTGGGTTGGTCCCGTCTCCAGGAAACTTTATATGTTGTCTAAAACGAGCATCCCAGCAGGCTGTGAGGCAGATGGTAGCTCAGGCTTCAGAATGCTGACCAGCTCCTACTAAGAGCCACACCACCAGACTGACACTCGGCCTCTGCAGAAACAGGAGCCTAGCCACGTGTCTCACGGCTTTTCTAACTGCTACTGTCAGCATTGAAGAACTTCCCCCAGAGACTTCTACGAAATTGAAAAGGGTGATGCTAGAGGTGGCCCTGAGGTACGCACCCGTAATCCTAGCACTTGGGAGGCTAAGGCAGGATCATCGTTCAAGGCCAGCCTGAGCTACACAGTGAGGTCAAAATCAGCTGTGCCAGTAGGGAGCTCTGCATAAGTAAATCAGTTTCTGTACCAGGAGACGGAGGTTCAAGCAGGCCCTCCAGTTAATAATAAGCAAGCCTACAGGGCAACAAAGCCAAGCCAAGGCCAGGTGTTGCTGATCTGCCCCTGGGCTTCAGGACCGCCACTTGTCCCTAGCTTCTTCCCATGAGGCTTCACACTCAGGAAGCCAGGACACGCTCCAAGGAGTAAATGAGCTGCATCATTCAAAGCCACAGCACACTGATATGAGCAAGGAGCGGAGGGATGCGATTTGTATATGAAAATAAAGGCAGAGGTGGGAACGTGTGTGCGTGTGCATGTGCATGTGAGTGTGTGTGTGTGTGTGTGTAGTCTGCAGGGAGAGGAAACTGGTGACACCATCTCTGGGGAGGACACCTGAGCAGGTGGGACAAAATCTTCGCCTTTCTACCTCCACAGCTTTGAATCACATGCATGTCATGTCTAAACTTTCTAAAAACAATTTTTAAAAAAATTGAATGCAGTGTGCTATAACTTAATCTTTTCTGCCATGTGCCTCCAAGAGCATATAATCTTTTTTTTTTTTTAAAAAAAAAGAGGGCTGAAGATATTGCTCAGTGGTAGATAGAGCACTTGTCTAGTATGTACAAGGGACTAAGTTTAATTTCTAGACCTCCCTGCTAAATTTACGTGGGCAACGCTTGATAAACAAGCACATCCCAAAACATTTCAAGGAAACACAGTAGGGATGGGTTAAAGAATATTAAGAGGTGAAAGGACAGCTACTGGCAAGGAGCAGTGCTACTGTAGCACTTATTTCAAAACAAGATAAACCACCTTACTTCGCCAAGTGCTGCGCTCCCGCGGTGCTGAGGCGCGAGCCTGAGTCACAGCCCTTCTTGCTGAACAATCGCTTGCATTCAGGTCTCCCCTCTGAAAGGCTATAGCGGGCAATACTAACTACAGTCTGCCTACCCCTCCGCTCTACTTCAAGGGACACAAACTCCGTGGAAAAGAACCTTGGAAGGAAGAAAACAGCTACCAAAATGGCAGCCAAGCTACAACACAAGGGCAACCGATGGGCTGAAGGAAGGGTGACAATGGCCTTACCCGAATTAGTGCAGAAGTATGCCATGGGAAGCCACAGTGGAGTCCAAACAACCAAACTGTGGGAATTTCAGCCATCTGCATGTCAAATGCTGGCAATTTCGCAAAATTGTCCAGCAAAATGATAGATTTCTTAGTAAAATCCAGTAAATTCTTTTCAACTTGTATTAGAAAACTTGAGTTTAAATGGAAACCAACGAAAGATAAAAGGCATCAAGATCAAAATAAAGATGGAAGTCGGGCTGGGGCTGCAGCTCAGCTGTTTAGAGCCCGTACAGACTGCTCCTGCAGAAGACCTGAGTTCTGTCGACTGTACCCACTGTAACTCCAGTTCCCACGGGGATCTGACAGCTCTGGTCCATACAGGCACCTAACTCATATATACACAACTAAAATCACAATAAATCTTTTATACAAATTGAAATTCAACGGAAAGTAGTCACATGTATAAAATGAGCAAATGTATAAATTCTTTTATTTGGTTTCTTCAAACAGGGTCTCACCTTGGCTGTCCTGGAACTCAGTACTAGACCTGGCTGGCCTTGAACTCAGAAATCCACCTGCCTCCTCTCATGCTCAAATGTTTAAAGCTTTATCCCAGGGCATGTACCAAGCCCAGCTCAAATGTGTAACGTTTTATCTCAGGGTTATGTTCTTTATTTAGAAAACTTTCCAAGTTACCTCTGAGTACGGAAAGATGAAACTCTCTAAGGCCTGAAGGGATAAGAAAACAACATGGCCAGGAGCCTCTCTGCCTTCCTCAGAATGCCTAGGTGAAGGCCTAGTGTTAGTTATGTCCCCATGATCAGCCAGGTCACCCCCTAGAACAACCCAGTGCCCTTCCAGGATCATCAGAACACGCCTGTGTGCCCAGCTACCCCAGCACCAATGACGGTGAGCGTCTGACACAGCAGAGAACTCCAGAGGATGGGCCTGGAGAAGGGATCCGGACATGTGAAGTGAAAACACCAAGGAACCAGAAAAGAATGTGAGCTCCAAGAACGGACAGTAAAATCCAAGGACTGGTATAAAACTGGATTCCCTGCACCCCAAGAACAGGGCTTGCTTTGTTGTCTCCACATCCAATCTGTTAGCAACAAAGTGCATTCAGAGGGGCTGGAGCCATGGATCTGGTCAGGAGCACACACTGCTCTGGTGAAGGACCCATGCCAAGAGGCTCAAATGTGTGTAACTCCAGCTCCAGGGGATCTTTTGGTCTCTGAGGGCACACACCTTTAAACATTAAAATAAAACCACTCAGAATCCAACCATGCTTACCATCTCCCCTGCAAACTCAAGTCCAAGCTACAGCTGGTCCCTTCCTAGAAGCCCCTTGCCAACAGCCTTATGGAAATGGCAAAGGCTCCCCTGCCACCAGGTTGTTCTACCACAGACAGAAAGCACAGGCATGTGCCCATTGTCCGTCTTGCTGATTAAAGTACAAACAAGTGTTTTCTGTTGCTTTTGTTCCCCTCTGGATTTGCAGAGGCTGAAACAGTGCCAAGATGTGTGTGTGCAGCACCACGTTCTTGCAAAATGAACCGGTAATAGATTATGACGTTGTCCTCAAAGATCTCTAGATGCCAAAGGAAGCGCATTTGTACTGCTTTGTGGGCCTTCAGGAGGACTGTAAGAAACAATGTCCGCTTCTGTTACCTCCAGCTAAATTTACAAAGCCTTGTATAAAATAACTTTAAAAAGTGGTCACTGCATGAACAACAATAAAAGAATATAAAAATAGGTTCAGTGGCATATACAATGCCAAAAACTGTCCTAGCCACAAAATGAATGCATCTTGCAGAGGACAGGGGATTAGCTCCCAGACCCCACATGGTAGCTCACAACCATCTGTTAACTCCAGTCCCAGAGCATCTGGACTCCTCAAACGTCCACTGGCACAAGTGTGCAAGAATTCCACACACACACACACACACAGGTAAAACATCCATATAAAATAAAACCAACACATCTCAGGAAGAAAAAAAGAGACCATGGAAACTTTTGAAGTTGAAATACGTGAATTTGCACCTTGCCAAGAGCCTGTAGGGTCACAGGTGGAGCACTGTGCCTTGGATGTAAAATGCCCCTAGGCTGCTGTTTCTTCCTAGCCTGCCACTGCTTTGGGAGGCTGTAGAACCTTTGGCCTGAGCCCAGCTGGGGAATGTAAGCCACCAGGGACAGGCCTGTGGAGGTGACAGACCTGTCTTAACTTCCAGCCTGAGTTGTGCTTTCTGGTCAAAAAGGAGCTCTAAGACCTTGCCACAAACTGAACCGCATCACCTGGTCATCTCTGCCAGGAGGATGGACTTCATTCCTGGAAAACAGTGAGCCGAATAAATCCTTGCGACCGAGTCATGTTTGAAGATGTAGCCTGCGTTATTCCTTGGTCAGCACCAACAGTACAGAACGTGCTTCAACAGCAGTTCTGTGGCAGGCTTCCGGGAGTCCATGCAGTCACCTGCCTCGGCGTCATTACGGAGGTTCCCTGTCCCTCAGCACAGGCTCCTTAACCACACACTCATTCTGAACCAAGAAGAATAAATCTGACAGTCTGGCTGCTTCCATTTACACTATGACTGAAATCAGTCCAGAGTTTAACGCTCTTTATTTTATGCTTAAAATATACATATAAAAGAGGAGTGGGGGGATTAGGAGGAAAAAAGACTGTGCTAAAACAAACACTTGAAGTCCTAGAAGGCCAATAGTAAAGGACCAACTGATGTCGAAAGGAGGTAACTACAAGAAGTCTGATTAAAGCCTAGATGAGTCATGTCTCACTAGTTTCAAAACTGAGGACAATGATCTTCGAGAACAATGGTGTGCGCTCACAGTGGTCACAGCCACACATAGGTTCGCTGCCACACGTGGTGGTGAGTCTGGAAAGGGCTCTCCGGCCCGGTGTGACGTAAAGAGCTCCTACTGGAAGCGGGTGGAGAACTTCGGAGACACGGGCACCGTCAGCGGCAGCTCACTTGACTTCACCTCCACCGCTGAGTACTTGCGGATTGGATTCGCCTTGTGCACCTGTGAGCAGGGAAGCGAGGTTACTGCCCAGAAGGATGCTGCAGGACTGTGCACACTCATTTGCTTTTGTCCTTTACAGGAAAATGGTTGGAAAGGTTTACAGATCCCCGTGACAAATTTAAGGAAGGAGGGCACAGTAAAATGGAGAACTATGAGGCCCAAACAGGTTCCGACTCTTGCTCACTGGGCCACTCACTAAGAATGTCCAACTTCGAAAAAACAAAAACAAAAAAAAAAAAGCCAGGCGGTGGTGGCGCATGCCTTTAATCCCAGCACTTGGAGGCAGAGGCAGGCGGATCTCTGTGAGTTCGAGGCCAGCCTGGGCTACCAAGTGAGTCCCAGGAAAGGCGCAAAGCTACACAGAGAAACCCTGTCTCGAAAAACCAAAAAAAAAAAAAAAAAAAAAAAAGAATGTCCAACTTATCCTCAGTGTAAATTACTAGGGAGAGTAACAGAGCCTTTCTCAACCGTAGAAGACAAAGTCACAAGTTAAAAATTTGTGCTAGGGGCTGGAGCAATGGCTCAGTGGTTAAGTGCATTGATTGCTCTTCCAAAGGACCCAGGTTCAATTCCCACCACCCACATGGTGGCTCACAACCATCTGCAACTCTAGTCCCAGGTATCTGTCACCCTCCTCTGACCTCTGAGGACACCACGCACACACATGGTGGATACGCATACATGCAAGCAAAACATTTATATGCATAAATTAATAAATAAATCTTTTAAAATTAAAAAAAATGTATTATTTAAAAAGAAACAAGGAGATCTGATGCCCTTTTCTAGCTTCCATGGGCACTCCATGCAAGCAGTACACAGACATAAATGTAGTCAAAACACTCATGTCTGAAAAAACAAAAAATAAAAAATATTTTAAAAAATAACCAGAGTAAAATTTTAGGCTTATTTGATTGACTTTTAGTATTCAACAAACGGCAAAAGAGCAGTAATCAAGAAGGGCTGCTGGGGAGACGAGGTGTGGCCAATTAATACAGTGATTCGCAGCCCTGATTCATTGTGCTTAGAGAGTTGCCCCTGGCCTCCACTGAGAATTGCTGTAAGAAACAGATCTACACTGGGAACAAACTAGATACCTGAAAACCAGAGGCAGGGACCTGAAAACTATACAAGCAAAAAAGAAAACTAGCACGATGAAGCAGAGGCTGGTTTTTGGAGTGTACCAAGGGGAGACTGCTGTTTCCCCTTCACTCGGCTGTCAAGGTAGATGTCGAACAGTTTGTCCTGGCTCCACCAAAACCCACATCAGAGACAAGCCAGGGTTTGCCAGTGCGCATGCTGCCCAGCTGATTACCAGTTCTTTCCGTAGCCTGGCTAGCTCCTCCTTTTCCTGCGCCTCTTCCTGTTGCCTGACTTCTTCCAACTGCTGCATTTTCCAGGCTTCCATTTCAGCCATTCTCTTTCCCAACTCCTGCCGCTCCTTGGCTCTCTTCTCAGTGGCCAGTTGAAAGGGTTCCTGAACTAGAGAACCAGAAAGGTTCTCTGAGTACACAAACAGAGACAATATTGATGCACATGCAGTACTCCATAAACCTAGCCCCCCAGGACTAGGCCAAGTGGAAAGACATGGCTAGCACCCAAAAGCTACCAAAGAAGTGTGGAGTAAAGTCACTTACGGACTTAGAATGCTGAGCTGTAGTTGGAAAGGCCTATGGAAATCATTTAGTGGAAATGAGACAACAGCCAGACCTAGTGAGGTGATGAGGCTTGCTCAGCACTACATGCTGCTCTCCCCACAGGAATTTTAACACAGAAGGAGAAGAATCCCAACCCCCTGCCGTGTTGCCCAATGCCTAAGAAATCCCAGCACCTTTCCCTCATCCACTTGTCCCCTGCTTGGGGGTGGATAGCCTGTGACTGTCACTGAAAGGCCAGCTGTGTCTGCCCCAACACAGTCGACAACTTAAGGGAGCTATGGCCTCAACAAGAGCAGAAGGCTGGTCTAGGGGAAGAAGCTCCCGTCCTCTCAGGTAAGACATTGCTTGTTGACACAGCAAGTCCGAGCACCCCCTGCAAAGTCTGACATTCTGTCCCTACCCCCAATAGCACATAAAATACTACCTGCAACTGATTTCTTCTCTTTCTTGGGGACAAAGGGCTCTTGGAAGATGATGGTGTTTGGCCGAGCCTTGAAGCAAGCTGCTTCCTTCTGTTGCTTCAGCTCTTCTTCGAGCTGTCGGAGAGAAGTCTGTCAGACAGCCGCACACAACGTTTCATGGCCACTGTGCAGTAACACACAGCCGGAAGGAAGGGTCTGGACTGCCTCATTAGAAAGACAGCACTTCCCAGCCCTTGATTTCCTATAAGTGAGTAGTCAGACCCAGAGGCTCAATTAAATCCTGGGTAGCTTTGGTTTTGAGAAGAGACAGAACAGTGATAGTGGCAAAATTAGATGCCAATTACACCAAACTACAATCAATCATTTGTCTTTTATCACCTACTATGATATAGAAAGAGCAATTATATCATATACCATGCTGAAAAAACAGCCTATCTTATTGAGAACCAATTCTCCCATCCTGTTTTTTACCAAAGCACCAACTTAAGGAAATAGATGAGAAAGGAGTTACAGAAACTCTTGACTAAGAAAGAATCTTGCATCACCAGGCGGCTACTAAAGCAGAGGTGAGCAAAATTCAGCCTTCCGGCAAATCAAGATGAACTAAGAGTAGTCTTTACATGTTCAAATATACAAATGGGGGGGGAGGGGAAATGGGGAGAGAAATAAATTATCTGACAGAAGTCATATGTAACCTATAAAACCTAAAACAAATATTGTTTGACCTTTTACAGAAAAACTGATGTGACTCCTGGTTTACACAGAATATATTAAAATGATCAAACCTGTCACCCCAGATGATTTCAATATAGATAGTGGATCTACCAGTCCAACCTACCTATAGGCCTGCTCACTCACCTACACACTCATCAACCAACCAACCACCAACAAACATTCCAGCTGCGCCCCTCTTCCTACCTGTTGTTTCCACATCTCAGCCTTGTAGGCACCCCTCTTGTCTGTTTCCAGGGAGAAAGGCTCAGCCTGAGTCACATTCTTCACCTTTTTCTCTGGCAAGTTAATGGTGTCAAAATGGGGCACAGGAAGGGCCTTGAACTTGGGCACCTAAAGGAAAAGCAAACAGAAGAGTAACGTAAGGAAGTTTGGTCAATGAGGAAGACAGGAAAATCTATCCCACAGAGGACATCAGATCCTGTTGATGACTTCAGTGCCTCGCCACCTTCAAGTCTCTGCATAAAACAGACAGATGACAAACACTAAAAGGATCTCTTGCCAGACATGGCGATGCACACCTAGAAGCCCAGACCTCCAGGAGCTGATGAAGGAGGATCAGGAAATCAATATACCTGCCTAGACTACACAGTGAGACAATATCTCAAAAGCCAAACAAAACCAAAAAAGGCTCTTAGCAAGTATGCTGGTAAGCATTTTGTCAGCTTGACACAAGCCAGGGTTATCTGGGAAGAGGAAACTTCAACTGAGAAAACACAGTCAAACAAGAACCTTCTTCTCAAGCTGCTTTTGGTTGTGGTATTTTATCACAGAGCTAGAAAGCAAACTGAGACAGAGATAAAGCAATATTTGATCCTGAATATGTGTATAGACCTGAAAGACAGGAATATGAGTATGGACCTGAAAGACAGGAAATGCATATGGACCTGAAAGACAGGAATATGTGTATGGACCTGAAAGTCAGTTTGCAAAGCAGTGGAACCTTTTAGACCCCAAAGAAAACCTACGTTTTCCTCCTAACACTTCCAAAACTGGCAGCCATGAGCCTCCTTGTGCCAGACAGGTTACTTGCCCAACACATATTTCACAGGGGGTCTTGCAGGCCACCAGTGGAAAGCAATGATTTCAATAGTAATTTTATATAAGAAGTATACATATACCTTTTTATTAAAACATATGTTTTTATACTTTTTTATATATTTAGTAATTCTGTATAAAAGTTCTCTGGGGCTGGAGAGATGGCTCAGCAGTTAAAAGCACTGACTGCTCTTCTGGAGGTCCTGAGTTCAATTCCCAGCAACCACATAGTAGCTCACAACCATCCGTAATGAGATCTGGTGCTCTCTTCTGGCCTGCAAGGACACATGCAGGCAGAATACTGTATACATAATAAATCTTTGAAAAAAAAAAAAAGTTCCCTGAGTGAGGTGTAGTGATAGATACATGCCTGTACTTGGAAGCAGAAACAGGAAGACAACCACAGATTCAAAGCAAGTCTGTTCTACACAGCAAGACACTGCCTCCAAACAGACAGACAGACAGACAGACAGACAGACAGACAGGGGAGAAAAGGTTCCCTTTGAAGGACCAAAGATAGTATTTTGCAAATTACAAAATGAAAACACCTACCTCCCCTTTCTGCATTTCTTTTATTTTCTTCTCCTTCTGCACCTGGCGCTCTTTGTCGCGGGTATCAAAGGAGAAAGGGCACACCTCCACGTTTCTTGCCTCTGGGATATGGGGCTTATAAGGCACCCCATAATGTGGCACAGGCTGAGCTCGTATCACGACTGGCTTATCCTCTTCCTAAGAGAGAAACTACAGTTTACAAACAAGAGTCCTCATGTCTCCCCTGCCCACCCACCTCACAATGTGGACTCAGAAGGCACTGTATGAGATCAGCCACTAATTAATGCAAGTCACTCAGCCTAAGGTGTGACTTCAGAAACCTAGATTCCTTTTCTATCAAAGATGGACAATGCCAATTCAGTTACCACATCATAGGTCAAAGCAATGTAAAAAGCATTTGGTAAATAACCAAAACAATTACTCTTTAAAAATCTCAAGTTCCTCTCAGGAATGTTGGAATAACTAATGAAATCAGACAGACAAAGTGAAGAGCAGAAGGTACTAAGTAAGCATACTTATACCTTAGACTCTGACTCAGACTCCAGACTCCACTAAAACATGTGACTGGAATTAATGGTTGCCAAACCCAGAATAGGACCAAGTTGGTTGTTTGGGTTCAAGCTAGTAACATAAGATTACCATGTATTTTAGTTTCAACTGAACCTATAAAAAGGTTTATGCTGAGGTCTGCTATAAAATTACCCTAACTCTAGATATTTATAGATAAAATAGGAGATGTAATAAGAAGCTAGCATGATCGATGACAGTTCACATTTTACAGTCCCATGAATCACCACCCTCAGTCACCTTTGTGACCCCTGGGTATCAAGGACAATACAATGTAACTGCTTAGTATATGTTTTAAAAGTCCCTCACTGAACAGTGACAATAACTCAGGAAACGCTTGACCATGTTACAAAGACATCATGATCAATGCTATCGGAACAGACGAGCCTCTAATGCTTAACTTTCCTGCTGTTTTCATGGATTGTAACCCATTATCACCGAAAGCTAAGAGTCACACCTTACCAATTGCTCTCAGAGGAACAAAACAGATGATCGTTCATATTATTCTTACAGATAACTCCAGACAAGAGCTGATTGCCTTTGGGCCCCTTAACTGTAAAGACTGGTTAGGACTCAGACTGATGATGCAGAGGGAAAAGGAGATGCCCTCCCCCAGGGAAATCACCTCATCTTCTCTGGTGGGCACTCGGATCCTGTTCTTCAGTGCAAAAACTGGTGACTTGGGGACAGTGGCTGGAATTACCTTCTTTTCAGGAACACCCTAGAAGGAGCACACAATTAGACATCCCAGAACAATTTCCAGTATGCTACATGGAACACTAAAACCCAGGCCTGGAAGATAAAACCCACATGAGTGGGCACTTGCCAACAAGCCTGACCTGTGTTTGATCCCATAACCCACGGTGGAAGGAAAGAGCCAACTCCCAAAGTTGTCTTCTAACTTCTACATGAGAATGCAAGTACTAACACTCTTTTTTTTTTTTTTTTTTTTTTTGGTTTTTCGAGACAGGGTTTCTCTGTGTAGCTTTGCGCCTTTCCTGGAACTCACTTGGTAGCCCAGGCTGGCCTCGAACTCACAGAGATCCGCCTGGCTCTGCCTCCCGAGTGCTGGGATTAAAGGCGTGCGCCACCACCACCCGGCTAGTACTAACACTCTTAATCAAACATCACACAAAGATATATACACACACACACAACTAGACAAAACAAAAAACTAAGGGAAATTAAAATGCCTTAAGAAACGTTCATATGCCAAGACAATAGAGGCCTCCACTGTCAGCACGGTCAGGACCTCTAGAAGCCCCACTCATGGAAACCAAACCTGACCAACGTGGAAATCCCTTAAACAAAAGGGTGCAGTATTTGCATATAACCTATGCACATCTTCTCACATATTTTATGTCATTAGTATATTACTCATAATACCTAACATGATGAAAATGTATTCAATATATTTACTCTATCATTTATTCCATCCCATTATGATTTTATTATATGAATTTATTATATTATGTAGGGAATATTAGCCAAGGAAAGAAGTTCGTACATGATTGGTACAAATTAATTTTTTTCCTAAATATTTTCCATCCATGGTTAGTTGAATTCAGATGCAGAACTCAGAACTGTAGTTGATTGTACATGCCATGCAAAAGTTTATTGTACTTATTTTTTTATTTTATGTGTATGAATACTGGCCTGCATGTATGTCTGTGCACCATGTGCACGCTTGGTACCAGAGAAGGTCAGAAGAGGGCGTTGGGTACCTGGAACTGGAGCTGTGGATGGCAGTGAACTAGCTGTGGGTGCTGGGAATCAACCCAGGTCCCCCAAGAGTCACGAGTGCTCTTAACTGCTGAGCTGTCTTTCTAGCCTCAGATTTTCTGTTTTCTAAAGACTGCTATCACTAGCACAGGAAATCCAGTCATCAGACTTTGTAATTAATATGCTTTCACATGATTCTTTCACCTTTATTTTTTATTTTATGTGCATTAGTGTTTTGCCATGGTGAACTGCACCAGGATTACGTGACATGGAAAGAAAGCCCAGCAGGCCAGGGCTCTGCTCTGGTCCATCTGTTTCCCACCTGCATGCAGGCACAGCAACAGCCTCCAGCCAGAAGTTCACAAAACAAAGCAATTCACTATCTGAGGACTCACTCAGTCCTGCGATACCCACCTCTTTCATTTTTTGACCTTTCTCTGCATCCACCCAGGGGATACAGTGAGAGTGGTACGGTGCTTGTGGTACAGAGAGGAGCAATGATACCCCTAAGCAGCAGCCACACAGACAGTTCGCAGTGGAATCAACAGAAAGGAAAAGATGTTCTGTAAGAAATGATCTGGGGGGGGGGGGCTGGAGAGATGGCTGGGGGGGGGGGTTAGAGGACCTGAGTCCAGCATCCGTATCAGAAGTTTACAAATACCTGTAACTCCAAGGAATCACACAATCCTTTCTGACCTCCAAGGTACACACATATAAATAAAACAAACCTTTTAAGAACAAAGAAGGAAACCATCTTTGGGCAGTCCATGAGACGGCTCAGGGGGTAAAAGTGCTGGCTTGTCAAGCATCATGACCGGAGGGTCCCATTCCTGGAACCCACGCGGTAGGAAAGTCCTCTGACCTTCACACACACACATACACACAAAGCAAACAAACAAATAAATAAGTACTACAATACAAAAAACTTCATAAAAAATTATGGTTAGCACTTGGGAGGCATAGGCAGACTGATCTGTGAATTCAAAACCAGCCTGATCTACAAAGCCAGTTCCAGGGTAGCCAGGGCTACATGAGCCTCAAAAAAAAAAAAAAAGAAGAAGAAAGAAAAAAAGAAAAATAATTCTTGCAGCAACTATTTAAACAAATCCCATCTCCACTACAATCAAGCCAACTAGGGGCTCAATTAGAAACAAAGAAAAAGAAATACAATTTCCAGACACAGAAGTTTCCTTTTTTTTTGTTGTTTTGGTTTTTTTTTTTTTAAGATTTATTATGTATACAGTGTTCTGCCTGCATGTATGCCTGCATGCCAGAAGAGGATGCCAGTTCTCATTACAGATGGTTGGGAGCCACCATGTGGTTGCTGGGAATTGAACTCAGGACCTCTGAAAGAACAGCCAGTGCTTTTAACCGCTGAGCCATCTCTCCAGCCCCCTTTTTGTTATTTTTACATTTCAATTCTAAGTTCCTTGAGGCTCAGGAATGTTGACATTTGCATCCCTCTGCCTTTTCCATAGTGTAGAGCAGTGGTTCTCAACCTTCCTAATACTGGGACCATTTAATACAGCTACTATGTTGTGCTGACCCCAACTATAAAATTATTTCCTACTGCTACTTCATAACTTTGATTTTGCTACTATTAATGTAAATCTGTGTTTCCCCATGGTTTTAAGCAACCCCTGTGAAAGGGTCAGTTGATCCTCAAATGGGTTGTGACCCACAGGTTGAGAACCTTTGGTGTAGGGTAAGTGATCCAAGCTCACTTCCTGGTTTGAAAATCCACCAGTCCCCAACCTGGAACTCTCTACCCTAGAAAGCTCCTCCCCCAAGAAGCCCTGTAGAAGCCTGTCTCCTGCTCAGTTCTCTGCTGCTTCCCAACTGAGCAGAGGCAGCCACCCTCTCCCAAAAAATCTCTTGTGTGAGGTCTGTTGTGCGGTGTGACTTTGTGGTATTCTTTGGCTCCCAACTGCCTGGATACCTCTCCCCTCAGAGCTGTAACATTTGTAGAGGGGAAACCTCTCCCTCAGAGCTGTAACACTTGTAGAGGGGAAACCTCTCCCTCAGAGCTGAAACCTTACACTCAGCACCTACAGTAAGACCTGGTGGTAAAAGCATGTGGTCTGTTCTACCAGCCTCTACTAGCTTCAAGGACAAGTGCCTGCCTCAGGCCACCTTTGAGCTCCCAGGGTCTAGCACAGATTAATTACAGACACAAGCTGGGGCACATCAGCTGATAATGTCCCTCACAGGGGTATCTAACGCTAGAGTGCCTGTGCTATAGACACCAGGTCAGGCCCTGGGCAGGACACAAAGTGAATGACATGGACACACAAGTTCCCTGTTCTCCCTTCCAGTAGAAGAGAAAAGAGACAATAAACAAGTAGTAATTGAAATACATCTCAATCTTCATCAGTGTCCTAAAGAAACCCAGTGGATGCTGCTGCTAAGAGCAAACTAGGGGGCCGGGCGGTGGTGGCGCACGCCTTTAATCCCAGCACTCGGGAGGCAGAGGCAGGCGGATCTTTGTGAGTTCAAGGCCAGCCTGGTCTACAGAGCAAGATCCAGGACAGGCACCAAAACTACACAGAGAAACCCTGTCTCGAAAAACAAAAAAAAAAAAAAAATTATAAAAAGAAAAAAAAAAGAGTAAACCAGGGAAAGCCTCCCTTAGAAGGAAGCTTGGGGAAGGGGACTGTGCGTTTAGAAGTGGACAGTGTGCTTGGATAGATGACGGGGCAGGAAATGCCCCAAGTGCCCTGGGATGCGCTCTCTGGCCTGGCTCAGTACTCTGAGGATCTCATCTCACCAGTAACATCATTTCAACATGTATGCAAAAACCACACGAAGACTACACACAAAGAAGCTGGACAACCTGCTGCTGTCCCTGAGCCATCCCTGAAACAGCGGATCGATCCTCTCCCCAGCTCCGCCGACAGTGCAGCCCCTACCAGGCACCAGCAGCAAGTTCCCCTTCCCCACCCTCACGCTCAAGGCCTTCCATCACACCACCAGAGCCCCGAGAGCCATTTTTCAACTCCGACTCATGTTCTCTGCTACTCAAGCCCATCTTTCACTGCCTTTGCCATCTGTCAATCACAGGTGTGAAACAAAGAAGAGGAAATCCCCTTCTCTGATTTCTTACAGAACAACTTTTCCTTTGCCAAATTATGAGGATTGGTTCCCACTACAAACTGTCTGCATGGCTCCTTCTCAGGGGCTTTAACTGCTCCTCCTTGTTCACAAACAGCACACTACACTCACTGTATCTCCCGAAGGACTGTAAGAGCACACAGGAGCACAGCTGTGTCCACATACCCTTTTTAAAGCTGAGTTTTCTTTTTTTTTTTTTTTTTTTAGTTTTTCGAGACAGGGTTTCTCTGTGTAGCTTTGCGCCTTTCCTGGAACTCGCTTTGGAGACCAGGCTGGCCTCGAACTCACAGAGATCTGCCTGGCTCTGCCTCCTGAGTGCTGGGATTAAAGGCGTGCGCCACCACCGCCCGGCTTAAAGCTGAGTTTTCTAAAAAAAAAAAAAAAAATAGAAGATGGAAAAGAATACCTCTAAGCCAGTGTGGTGGCCCATGCCTTTAATCCCAACATGTGGTAGGCAAAAGCAGGTGGATTTTTGTGAGTTCTGGGCCAGCCTGGTCTCCACAAAGAGTTCTAGGACAGCCAAGACTACATTGAGAAACCTGTCTCAAAAAACAAAAGAAAGAAAGAGACTGAGAGAAAAGAATATATCTAATGTCTCTTCTATGTGCCAGGGCTACATAGTGAGAGCCTGTCTCAAAACAAAAAACAAAAACACCTCAGGGGGCTGGAGAGATGGCTCAGTGGTTAAGAGCACTGACTGCTCTTCCAGAGGACCCCGGTTCAATTCCCAGCACCCACATGGCAGCTTTCAACTGTCTGTAACTCCAGTTCCAGGGGATCCGACACCCTCACCCAGACATACATGCAGGCAAAACACTAATGCAAATAAAATAAAAATAAATAAATTGTTTAAAAAATATAAAATAAAAAAAGGATTTACTTAAAAAAACAAAAAAAATAAGAACCCCTCAGGACAGCACAAGCACTAAGAGGTACAGTTCACTGTTATCAACATGGCCGTTCACTGAGTCAGGAACCCCAGCTGTTCGTCCAGCTGTTCGTCCAGCTGAGAGCTCTCTGACCTGGACTCAGCAAATCAGAATGCCAGGGCTGGGAATCTGTTTACATAAGGAGAGCCCCAGAGGATTCTGAAAGCTGGTCAGGCAGCACTCTCCTTCAGCACCTCACAGATTTGGTCCTACCTTCCCCCCCCCACACACACACACACAGGGGTCGGGAGAACGGGGGTGCCATATGAAGAAAAGCTTTCAGTTAAAGAGGAAATGATGATTATTTCTAGGTACAATGATTTTTATAAAGCCTTGGAAGTGTAACTTGAGTTTGCTTTTGGTCTAATGCAAGGAAATGGAATAAACAAAACAATCTATCACAGTTCCCCTCACGGCCGACTCTAAAACAAGCAAAGGCAAAGATGGCACACAGAAAGCCAGCACAATGCATGGAATCTGCAGTCCTGGCTACCAGGAGGCTAACACAAGGACATCTCTGTGACCCAGAAGGTTAAGACAAGCCTGGGCAACAAAGCGAGACCTCTTCTCAAAGGAAAGATTCATTATTTAAATAGTGTATGCTGTTCTAGTTTATATGTTATGAGACTTGAACATTTACAGATCTTGGTTACCTATGCAAGGTTCTGAAGGCAATATTGCAGATACTGAGGGATGACTCCATATGAAAAGGGACATGTGTCAGCCATGACACAATGACAACACAAGGATGTCACCTCTACTACACATCATCAAAGGTTGTTCCTCTACAAAGCACTCTCTGAAGTTTCCTCCCTCTTCTCCAGTTCTGCAGCCCTTTAAACCACACCTCTTGCCAGGTGCCTTTAGTCCCAGCACTCGGGAGGTAGAGGCGGTGGGTCTCTGTGAGTTTGAGGTCAGCCTGGACTACAAAGTGAGTTCCAGGACAGTCAGGACTACACAGAGAAACCCTGTTTTGAAAAAAAAAACAAACCAAAAGAAAGGAAAAAACTGCATCTCTTTTCAGAACACAACCTCCTAGGAGTCTTTTATTATGTACCCACACATTGCCTCTTACTAGACTTGAAATCCTAAGACCAAAAGTCAGTTCTGCAGGATCTTTTTGTCATCTCCAGCCTGCTACAATGACGTCCTACTCACAGTACCAACCTGAGCATTTGTGAATGGGCAGATTTTTAGTCACATACAGAACACTTCTGCCAGCTCCCACACCTCAAGTATTCTTACCACGACATCTTCCAAGATCTTAGTGGGGCAAGGTCTGGAATGAAACTCAAAGTGTTCGTCCTCTGACTTTTTCTTTGACTCTCGATCCTGAATTCGTTTCTCAATTTCTAAATCAAAACCAATAGGCTGAGTGGGAGGTTTAACAGGAGGTCTCTTCGGCAAGATGGGGCCACTTCCAAAAATTCTGGGATCAAGTTCCCGGGCTTTGAATTTATATCTGTAAGGAGAGAATTTAAATAACAAACACAAAAGGCTTTTTAAATTAAACAAAAACTACACAAAGTAGAACAACACCTATTAAATAAGCGATAAGATAATCCACCCTGTGCAGCAAAATCTCTCCTCTCCATCTCATCTTCTTCACCTCCTGAGAAGAGTAAATGAGGCAGCCGGAATTTCCTACTGGGGCTTGGGGCTCCCTGACGACAAGCACCTGTAACCCTAGCATTCAGAAGGTAGAGACAGGGGCTTGGGGCTCCTTGATGGCAAGCACCTGTAATCCTAGCATTCAGGAGGTAAAGACAGGGGACCAGAAACTCAAGTTTGGGGCTGGAGAGCTGGCTTGGGGGTTAAAAGGACTGGCTGCTACTCCAAAAAGCCTCAGTTCCCAGCACCCACAGCAAACAACTATTTGTAACCATCTCCAGTTCCAGAAGGCATGGTGATATTTTATTTGTGCTGAAATGTGATTTTATTTGTATGTTAATAAATAAAGTTGCCTGGGGATCAGAGCTAATAGCAAGCCATAGCAGAAGTCTGGCAGTGGTAGCACACGCCCTTAATCCCAATCACACGACAGGCAGATCTCTGTGTGTTCAAGGATACCACCTGTATGGAGACACGCCTTTAATCTCAATACAACCATAGAAGACCTGGAGGTCTGTATAGATGGGCAGTGACGAGGTCATGTGGTTGGGTTTACAACCAATGAGAAGGCAGAACAGAAAGTCTATAAAAAGACAGATACACAGGAAGTAGTGCTCTGGCAGCAGCGGCAGCGAAGGGTAAGCTCAGCTCTCAGCTACTGCTCTGACCTCTTCGACTTTTAACTCTGCAATTGGCTCTGTGTTTCTCATTTAATAACACTGTTCATCTACAAGAGGGTCCAACATCCTCTTCTGGCTTCCTTGGGCACCAGGCATGCCAGTGGTGCAGATACTGCATGAAGGCAAAACTCCCATAAATATAAAATAAAAACTAAAAAAAAAAAAAAAATCAAAGCCATCTTTGCTAATAGCAACTCTGAAACCCTGTCTTTAAAAAAAAAAAAAAGATAGGGCCAACGCTGGTAACATGGTCTATAATCCCAGCAATTCGGGCCAAGGCAAGAGAATTGGATAACTAAAACACACCTCGGCTAAAAAGCCAGCACAAGCAACTTAGTGAGGCTCTACTTGAAAGTTAAAAAGGGCTGGGGTATAGCTCAGCAGTAGTGTTTGTCTTACCTGCACAAAGGTCCTGGGTTTCACCCCCAATACCACAATGATCAGGGATGATCTTGGCAGACAAGTTTCAATGCTGACTACACTAAGTTCCAGCCTTTTCCAAGAGTAAAGCTGTAAAAATCCCTTGAAAGTCAGGAAGAGGTAAGGTCTAGACCAACCTTAGTCCTTAACTGGAATCCAAAAGTAAGTTCTGCCATCCCCACTTCTGCATTGGATTTTTACCAGCTTATGCTCCAGGGCACCTCCCTGTTACTTCCCACTTTCATTCAGAGACAGGAAGGAGCACAGCCTACAGAGCCACCGTGAGAAGTAAGGCAGCAACTGCTGCCCTGTAGGCCGAGAGCAACCAGGCAGGTTTTACTAGCATTCCTCAGACAGGAAAGTGGACTTACTGTTGCAGTTTCTCAAACTCCTCAGCCTCCTGTTCTGCTGTGCTTTTGCAGGTCACAAGCCTCGCACGGTATTTGGTTTGCAGTATGGGAGTCTGGGGGTCTCTTGAGATCTTGGTCACAGGTCTGGAGGGTAACAAGTCTGTAAAGCAAAATCAGACATTTGCTTAGTTCCCCAAGATCCAGTTCACCTGTAAGTGCTGGCCCAACCAGGTAGAAAACAGACAAAGCAGGGTGCCTGGCTTTGTGCTCTCTCTCACCCTACAGATGTTCCCTCCCTTCCTCCTACCACCCTTATCGAAGGGTAAATTCTTCTGCCATCTCTGCACTTAAGGTCTAGCCAAGCCCAATGGGGTTCCTTGCCACTGCAGAGGCCTTTCTACTGACAATACCAACTATTTTGCTTGTTGTTGACAATGTTTTTATTACTGTTTTAAGACACCAGACCTTTACAAACCAATGAGTAATTCCCAACTTCATGAATTTCACAACAAACATCTGTATCAAAGCAAGTCAATGGTAAAGCCAGGCATGGTGTACATGCCTGTCATCCCAGCATTTAGGAAGCTGAGGCAGGAGGATCAATAGTTGATGCCCAACCTAGGCTACATTTCAACTTTCAAACCAACCTCACTATAGAGCTACACCAAACAGAGATGCAAAGAAGAAAGTCTGACAGACAGCTGGAGAAAGTCAGAGACAGACAAAAGAGCAAGAATAACTGTTCCAGAATGTTAGCATTTAGACCAGCGGTTCTCAACTAACGCTGTGACCCTTTTATGTCCTGGCAACCCCCAACCATAAAATTATTTTTGTTGCTACTTCCTAACTGTAATTTTGTTACTGTTATTAGCTTTTATACAACAAATATCCATGTTTTCCAATGGTCTTAGGTGACCTTGTAAAAAGGTCATTCAACCCCCAAGAGGTCATGACCCATAGGTTGAGAACTGTTGATTTAGAGCATTACCAATGCTCACAGGGGCTATTGATTTCCCTGGCCGGTAACAAATCTGACAATTTTCATAATTACTTAAAATGAATTCTTCTATCTAGACCTTATATAACAGTGAGAAAAATTAATTATCTCATTCATTTACCGGATTCTCTTTTGAAACAGATTCTGACTATGAAGCTTTGACTAGGTGAGAACTTAATTCCATGAAGATAAAAAAAAAAATCACTATTTTCATAGTATAAAATGTCAGTCTATAGTAGCAAGCTTAAGAAACACTGTAGTTAGGGTTGAGAATGTAGTACACTGGTAGAGTGCCTGCCTAGCATGCACAAGGTCTTAGACTGACTCCTCAGCATTGCAAAAAGAAAACAGAGAAATACTACATTAAAAGCAACTCATGTAGCCACCTAAAACCAAACACTAACCAATGCTTACTAGGAAGAGAAAACTTTTAGATAGCTCAAAAATACATCCTGTTTTATCCAAAATATTAGCCATATTTGTTTTTTGTTTTGAATATGGGTTCTTTGTAGCACAGGCTAGCCTTGAAATCACTATTTAGACCAAACTGGCCTTGCCCTACCTCCCAAATGCTGGGACTACAAGCATGCACACCAGTCCAGCTTAGCCACATCTCCTGATAAGTTATTTTACATTATTTTCTTTCCTTCGGTTTTTTGAGATAAGATTTCTCTGTGTAGTGGCTGTCCTGGAACCTACCTGGTAGACCACGCTGGCTTCAAACTCAGAGATCTGCCTACCTCTGCCTCCCGAGTGCTGGGACTAAAGGTGAGTTACCACACCCAGCAATTATTTTCAACCTGCAGATTTTATGCTCTTGTAGAAATTACTTTCATAAAGACAGAAACAACTGAGATCCTCTCATGTGTGCCCCACCCAATCTACCCACACTTGTCAGCCTTTGCGCCCCTCCTCCTCCTCCTCCTCTCGAGGATCACTGCTGCTGTGCAGGGATGGAGGAGGCCCGGCCCGCTAAGTGCTGGAGCAAACTCACTCTCGTCCTTCTTATTCCTCAGGTGGTATCTAGTAGGGGTTCGTCTGTGGAAGGCTTCGACCTGCTGTGCAATGGGCACATACTGAGAAGCGGCTTCGTCAAATGTTCTCTTCTTTCCTTTGGACAGATTGAAAGGCTTAACAATGGTGCATCCTTTAGTCATTCGGGCCTGTGAAGAGAAAAGTTGTCAGCAAATGAAATGGGATCTACCGCCAGCACATGCTCAGGTGTGGTGGAGCCAGAATCCTTACACTTATCAGTCCTTCAGCAAGGGTTACACAGTCTGACATGTTTCTTCTTTGAAAAATCTGGCACTTAGGAGATTGTTTTATAATAGTACATATGCAGTTTTCCCCGAGTCTATTAATGCTTTGAACCAGTCAAGAGCAAGTTTTTTAGAATTCAAAGGGAAAGAGAAAGGAAAGGTAAAACCACACAAAACTGGCATGGGCTGCTGGGTCTGCATCAGGTCAGGCAGAAGCCTAACTTAGCTCTCTCCACATAGACCCTCAAACTGACTGATACAAAAGCCTACCCCCCACTGTGGATCATTAACTTTTTATCTATTTTTAATGAGTTTTTTTTAGTTAGTTTGGTCTCTCTGTGTAGCCCTGACTGGCCTGGAACTCACTATGTAGAGCAGGCTGCCTTTAACTCACAAGAAATCCACCTGCCTCTGCCTTCCACTAATTTTGAATGGAAGCAAAACTCCAGGGCATATTTCTAAAGAGGCAGCAACAAATTCAGGCTTTAAGATTGACTCAAGACCGGCCACAGAGTACAACCTCATCTCAATTAAAAGACAATGATGACTACAAATGTGAGCGGCTCGCTAGTTCCAGAATGATGATTTAGCATCATCATTGCTTCTGGTAGTGCTCTGCTAATAAAACTGGACACATGGGCACCAGTCATACATATGATGCATAAATATCCATGCAGACAAAACACATGTACACATAAAATAAATAAATCATTTGGGGGGATGGAGAGGTAGCTCAGTGGTTAAGAACATCTGCTGTTCTTCCATAGGCCCCGAGTTCAATTCCCAGCACCCACTTCAGGTGACTTACACAAACACCTCTAATTCCAATTATGGGATCCCCACTCCCTCTTCTAACCTCCACTATCACCCACACATACATGGCATACACTCACAAAACACAAATACTACAAGAAAAATAAGTATTAAAAGTATTTAAAAATAAAACCTTGCCTGAAGTCAGGAGTGGTGGTGCACCCCACCATCCCATTGTTGGGGAGGTGAAGGCAGGAGGATCAGGAGTTCAAAGGTCATCCTCAGCTACACAGTGAGTTTGAGGCAAGCCTAAATGAAATGGGACTCTTCTGACATTCCTAGGAGACACAATCTCACAGCAAACTCCCTGATCCAACTAGGGTTGGGGCAGACATCTCATATTGTGTGTGTCCGGTTTTATTAACAGAGCACCACCAGAAGCAATGATGACCCTAAATCCTCATATTTGCAGTCATCACTGTCTTATTTGAGATGAGGTGCTGTGGAACAATCCTTTTCTACACTGTGAATATGTATTACTCCCATTGGTTAATAAAAAGCTGGGCAGGAAGTTAGGTGGGAAAGTCAAACTGAGAATAACAGGAAGAAGGAGGGCAGAGTCAGGAGACACAGCCAGCCGCCAAGCAAGTAGGACATGTAGAAAATAAGGTAGCAAGCCAGGAGCCTCATTACAGAATATAGATTAATAAAAATGCATTAATTTAAATGTAAGAGCTAGTTAGTAATACACCTGAGCTATTGGCCAACCATTTATAAGTAACATTAAACCTTTGAGTCTGTTATTTGAGACCAGGCAGTTGGGACAAGAAACATCCGTTTACAATGAGGTCATACTTTCCACACCCAAGCCTTCAGGTGCTGGAGAAAGCCTCTACAAATTTGCCACATATAATTTTATGTGTTTCGTGTCCCATCTTAATTTTTACACCAACTTGGTAACATGCTTTCCCAGAGGAGTGATTTGTTGACAGTCACACAGCTCACAGGGAATTTATATCTATCTTGATTTAAAAAATAAGCCTCCTCAATTATCCTATTGTAAATAATAACAACAAATGCTACACTGAATCCTACTCAATTAGTAATAAGAATATTGTTGCCTGGCAACTTACAGGAGATGAAGGATGCTTTCGAAGTTCAGACATGAAATTCACTTCCTTATACTCTTCCTGGTTCTTGGGATGTTGTTTGATTCGCTCATCTGTGAGGAAGTGGAAGTCAACTGTTTTGGTGACTTGGTTGGTGGACTTCTTCACAGGTTGCGCTGGCCCTGCGAGAGCCAGCTTCTTGAACTCCTCATTCTTCCTCCGCATCTCCACCACCTCCTGCTGCATCTTCAGTCTTTTCTCCACCTCCTGCTCCTCGGTGCTCTTCAGAATCTTCTGCCTACAAACAAGAATCAGCAAAAGAAAAAAGAAAGGAAGAAAGGGCTAAGCGATTCAAGGACTCTAAAGCTGCTGGGTAGACTATATTTATAACCTATGTTATCTATCAAAACCAGTTTCTCTACCAGAAACAAATGGTGGCAACATTAATTAGGCAACATTATGCAAAGATGGGTACTTTACATGAAGGTATTAAAATTTTCAGAGAACAAATGCTAAAACTACACAAGACACTAGACAGAGCAGGAGATTCCTATTTGTCTACACCAATGGTTAGTTTTTATGCCACATGCAAAACTGAGCTAAGAAGTCAGAAGAGCCACATTTAGAATTCCAGCACTTGGGAGGTTAAGACCAGAGGACCACAAACTGGAGACCAGCCCTGGTAACCTGGCTAGTTCCAGGTCCAGCAGTGTAGGTAAGAAAAAGAAAGTGCGGGGTGATGGTGGCATACAGCTTTAACCCCACCACTGGGGAGGTAGCGGCAGGCAGATGTCTATGAGTTCAAGGCCAGCCTGGTATATAGATCGAGTTCCAAGAGAGCCAGGGCTATACAGAGAAACCCTGTCTCAAAAAAAAGGAACCAAAAAAAAAAAAAAAACCAAAAAAGAACTCTTACCAGCAAATAAAAGTTAAAATATTTCAATGCTGGAGGAGATAAAGATGATGATTAAGAGAGACGGCTCAGCAGTTAAGAGCACTGGCTGCTCTTGCAGAGGACCTGAGTTCAGTACTTAGCATCTACATGTGGCTCACAACCATTGTAACTCCAGTTCTAGGAGAACTGATGCCCTTTTCGAGCCTCCAGAGTACCCACACAAAGGAGTGCACTGGCAAATACTTGTACACATAAAATAAATAAATCTTTAAAAAAATAAAAAAAAAACCCTAAGGTACTGGACATACTAGTTTAGTTTGACTATTCCATGGTTCTGTTTAGATTATAACATTACCTTTATATCTCATAAAATATAATTATAAGCAGTCAACTTACAAAACTTAAAAATAGAGTTGGGCACGGTGGCACATTCCTTTAATCCCAGCACTCAGGAGGCAGAGGCAGGCAGATCTGAGCTGGAGGCTAGCCTAGTCTACAGAGCAAGTTCCAGGATAGCCAGGGCTACGCAGAAAAACCCCGTCTCAAAAACACATACATACATACATACATACATACATACATACATACATACATAAATAAATTGATGATAAAATATTGGATCAACTAGATCTGAAGCAATTTAAAGTTATAAAGAGGCAGATAAGGGGCTCAGGATGTAGCTTTGTAGTTAGAGTACTTACTAGCATGTGGAAAATTTAATCTCCAGTACTACATACACCAGAGCGGTGGTGCAGACCCACATCCCAGCACTAAGAGGGGTGGAGGCATAAAAAGCAGAGGTTCAAGGTCATCCTTGGCCATTAATCTAGTACAAGGTCGGCCTATGCTACAGAAACAAAAAGGTGACGACATTGCAAATCTTTTTTTCTTTTTTTAAATTTCAGAAATAAAATTGGCAATAAATATCAGCACCCATAAAACCATTTTCTATTATTAAACCAGTGGTTCTCAATCTTCCTAATGCTAGGACCCTTTAATATAGTTCCTTGTATTGTGGTGACCCCCAACCACAAAATTATTTTTGTTGCTACTTCATTACTGCAATTTTGCTACTGTTATGAATCTTAATATAAATATTTTTGGAGACAGAGGTTTGTCAGAGAGGTTGCAACTCACAGGTTAAGAACCACTATATTAAAGTATAAACAAAATTTCCCAAAAAAATTGAAATAATCTCTTGGCAAATGAATAAAACTGACCCCCAAAGTTGATTACAGACTGTAAAACCAAGCATATTTACTGGGTAAAGGATAAGAAGCTCAAGGAGGCCTGTCCGATTGAATAGTAAGAACTTGTATTGATCTTGTCCTATGAGTAGTTTTTGTTTTGTTTGTTTGTTTGTTTAGCCCTGGCTGTCCTGGAACTCTGTGAACCAGGCCGGCCTTGAACTCAAAGACTGGCCTGCCTTTGCCTCTCATGGGCTGAGATTAGGGTATGCACCACCAGAGCCAGCTCAGCTTTCCTGTGCATGGTTTTTTTGTTTGTTTGTTTGTTTTTGTTTGTTTCGGTTTTTCAAGACAGGGTTTCTCTGTGTAGCTTTGGAGCCTGTCCTGGATCTCACTCTGTAGCCCAGGCTGGCCTCGAACTCACAGAGATCCGCCTGCCTCTGCCTTCCAAGTGCTGGGATTAAAGGCGTGCGCCACCACCGCCCGGCCCTGTGCATGTTTTAAACCAGCATCTGTGTTCATTGTTTACTATCTCAGCATCCTTCAGGTCACAGGCAGGGTCACAAACAGCTTTTAGGAGTTTCCCCAAATGGCATGTGTGCCAATTGGATTGAATTGATTTATTTATCAATTTATAAAGTGACTGATTTATAACTTACTGCACTTACTCGAAAGTTTACACGGGGAGGAACTTACCGTGCAGATAGAACACCAGGTGCAGTATGCCCACCCTTGGCTTTCTCCGGACTTTCTCTTTCATTCTTTCTGGAAGTACCTCGAACACTGCCTTCTTCCTCTTCCTCTGCTTTCTTTTTATGAGACCTTGAATTCAAAATGAACAAAAATAAATAAAGACATTTCCTGAAGCACATCCTCATTTGGGGGACTAACGACATGACTGAACCACAGGGTTCTTCAGTCGTATCATCAGATCATACACAGCAACAGCTCCAACGTTAACCATGAGAAAGCCCTCGGGTCAGCTGAGGCATCTGGTAGTGTTTAAATCAACAAACAGAAGACAGTGGACAGCCTTCCTGACAGCTGCAACATCTGTTCCTTAGTAAATTCAGGAGCAGCAGCAAGGTAGCCAGCTACAAGTAAGTATTTTACCGGCTTTAGCAGCCTCCACTGCAACTGGGAGATCCAAGTGACAATCTCAACGACTAAGATAAAGTTTAAGACGCACCCTCCAGAGAAGGTCTCGCTTTCCTGCGAGAGTGCTAGCCTGCTTCCTTTACAATATCCACTCTTGAACATGGATGGAATGTCTAAAGACACAGCAGTTACCTTCTGATAATGACACTGAAGCAGAATGAAAAAGCTAAGAAGTTAGAGGTAAGAATCAACCAAAGCCAGTGGCAAACTAGTTTTGACTTCTGTGAAGTACAAAAATTATTTAGATACTTTAGAGAACTCCTTGCAGTGAAACACATTCCCAACTAAAAAAAGTAATAATAAGCATGAAGGTCATATATTCTGGTCGGTCTTTGCCAGAGAAGAACACTGGAATCAAACCTGTAAGCTAAGATTTGAGCACCTTCCAGAAGGACACAGTTAACAACACCCCTGGCCATGGCTCAGGAGTTCCCCAGTCTACAGGTACACCAACCCGGCTGTAGACGGACCCGTTGGCCACTTTACTTTATAACTCAAAATTCTCCTCAACAGGAGAGAAACCTAGCGCACAGGTCGGCGGTCTGCAAGGCAACAGTAACACCTTGACTACTCACAGTTTCATTTTTTTGGAAGGTGGGAAGCCACTGGCAGGAGTGGAGCATCTCTTTGCCTTCATTTCAACAAGATCATGGTTTTTCCCTTTGTGCTCCAAATCCTTCTGAGCAGAGAGTCTAACAGATCTCCTATGGTAGGATCGACACAATTTATCTTAAGATGAATACATTTACTACAGATATACAAATGCTCTTCAAACAGTAAAAGTATGTCAAACCACAAGACCAATAAAACGCTTCTTTTATTACCCATTCTCTAGTAATCTAATGGTTGTAAAAATTTGCTATTTCCAACCATAAAATTCTGGTATTCAAATTTGCTGGTGTTTTACAAATTAGATCTCAATAAAATTGACTTTTGGAAACACCAACAAGACAGACTAAACGGAGTTGTGCCATTGTGATGTCAGCACTCAGGAAAGCTACTACAGCAGGATGGCAAGACTTAGCTCAAAAGGAGAAAACCAGAATCAGAACCCTGGGTGTGGCGGTACGTGCCTTTAATCCCAGGGCTTAAGAGACAGAGGAGGAGAGAGTTTGAGGTTAGCCTAGTCTACATACTGAGTTCCAGGACAATCATAGCTCCACAGTGAGAACCTGCCTCAAATTTTAAACAGTTAAAAAAAATACAAAATATATTTGAATGAGGGCTGGGATGGTTCAGTAGTAAAGACTTGCCTAGCAAGTACAGGGAGCATAGATCTGGGTTCACTTCCAGAGGGGACATGGGAAGGTTAAGATTAAATAGAAAACACGGGGCAAGGAAAATAGGATAACAACAACAACACAACAACAACAAAAGACAGTGACCAGGAACAAAGCAGTGACAGGTCTAACCAGATTAATAATTATGATATAGTAATGTAATATAATATAATATAATAATATAAGTACAGGCTGACAATATTCCAGTAAACAGAAATTAATGAGACCAGTTATTTTGTTTGTTTGGGGTTTTTTTGTTTGTTTGTTTTTTGTTTTAGTTGTTGTTTTGTTTTTGAGACAGGGTTTCTCTGTGTCGCCCTGGCTGTCCTGGAATTCACTCTGCAGACCAGGCTGGCCTCAAACTCACAGAGATCCACCTGCCTCTCTACCTCCCGAGTGCTAGGATTAAAAGCATGAGACGGGGTTGGAGGCTCGGGGGGAGCAAGGCATGCATGTTGTTGTTGTTTTTAAAGCAAGATCCCACTAAGTGCCATGTACAAAAACTTAACTTTTTGTGATTGTTTAGTTACTTTAAAAGCTCCACATTATCACGAAAGGCAGGAATGGGGATGAGGGGGATCAGATGACTCAGTGAGCAGAGAAGCTTGAGTCCAAGCCTGACACCTGGTCTGAGTTCAGGCCCCATGAACCACAATGTGAAAGGAGAGAACTGACTCCAACTACTGTCCATATGCATGATGGTATACATACACACACACATACACACACACACACACACACACACACACACACACACACACACACACTATCTATCTATCTATCTATCTATCTATATATATATATATATATGTAATATTAAACCTTTTTAAAGATTTTTTAATTATTTACTTATTTTTATTTGCTGTGCGTTGGTGTTTTGCCTGCACATATATCTGTATGAGGGTATTGGATCTCCTGGAACCAGAGTTACAGACAGTTGTGAGCTGTCATGTGGGTTCTGGGAATTGAACTCATGTCCTCCGGAAGAGCAGCCAGTTCTCTTAACCATTGAGCCATCTCTCTAGGCCCATAATTATAAAATTTTAAATAAGAGCAGGGCATACATATAACTCCGTAACAGAAAGTATGCTTAGCACAAATGAGACTGGCTCAAACTCTAACGCCACAAAATATTAAGCATGAATAATAAAAAGCAAAAATAGAATAAAAGTAAAAGAATAGAAAATATATATACAAACCTAACCACGAAAAAGCTTCTGTAATACTAAACAAAAAAAGGTATTTGAAGGCTGAAGAGATGGCTCGGTGGTTAAGAGCACTGGCTGTTCTTGCAGAGGACACAGGTTCAATTCCCAGTACCCATATGAGGACTCACAACTGTCTTTAACTCCAGTTCCAGAAGGTCTTGCCCCCTTCTGACCAGGCGCCAGGAATGCACATGACACACATAGATAAATGCAAGCAAAACACCAGACACATAACATAACATAAGTGAAATTCTTTAAAAAGAGAGGGAGAAAGGTAATTGACATCAGAAAAACATAACCATTTTATCCATACAAAGCTTTTAAAATCAATCTGACGAGTTTGAATCCTGGCCTTGAGTAACCAAGTATGTATAAGCTCTCACGTATAAATTAACCCTGCAAGCTCACTCACTCCACAAGCACTGAGCGAGCATAGGTCTAACAGCACTGACACAGAAGATCTGAGTGTCACTTTACTGCTTGAGCAGGACCAGTAAACCCACAACTCTTGTGCCCCACTCTTACCTCTGAGGCTGGACAGGAGTTTTTCCTGATACAGCCCCTTCAGCATTCACAGAAGAACAAGCATTTGATGGAACGGAGTGTTTCTGAAGATTTTCCTTTTCTGTCTCGTTATAGTAAGTGTTGTCAACTATGAGAGACCAAAAACCTAATTAGACTGCTGCAGAAGTATCCTAAAATACCCACTTATAAATACATTAAATATTTAAACCATTAGAACACTGGCTGCTCTTCTAGAAGACCTGGGCTTAGATTCCCAGCACCCACGTGGTGACTCACAACTGTCTGTAACTCCAGTTCCAAGGGTTCTGATGCTTTCTTCTGGCCTTTGCAGGCAGGATGTACAGACATATATGCAAGCAAAACACCATCAACATAAAATAAAATTTAAAAACTTGAAGGTTTAAATGGAGTTACCCTGTAACAGGGGACAGTGCCTCTCCCAGACACCATGAGCTATCAAATAAAAAAAAGCCCAGAGCCACTGTATACATGTTACCTCTTTGCAAGTTTTTGTCAGTGGTTCCCCTATAGACACTGCCCTAAAACACATTCCAGGTTATTGCCAATGTGCCTTGCTTCCCTCCAGAACTCGACACTGACCAACCACACTTGGGTCCCAGGAACATGGAGGAAATCAAGTTAGCATCAAACCGGAAGCTCCGGTCCTACTAGCTAGCTTTCCTAGAGCTGAGGCGGCACGTGCACTGCCGGGAAGTAGAAACAGTCCTTCTCAGATGTGAGCCCGGCCAGCTGCAGTGCCAAGTGCCCTGGCAAGCCACGCCCACCAGTGCAACAGTGCGAGGCCCACTAGGAGAGTGACCGGCCACTTTCTGATTGGATTTAAAGACCACCCAGAAAATGGAATTCACACCTGACACCATTAATAGGTCCAAGAATCTGTGGCTAGGGAGGTCATGGGTCCTTGGGGAGGACATACTGCTACTATTCTGCTAAGTGCACACAGTATCAAACTGCCCTGAGTACTTATCTTCACACCCATAGGTTAGTGCCTCTCCTAAAACTCACAACTGGTCAATGTGTAGAGAAAAATAAGATTGGAGTGTTCAGATCTAAACGGGACATCATACCATCACCTCTAAAGCTCAGGGATCATTAAGAGGATAGAAATTTTCTAAGAGCCAGAGGTAGTAGAAGACTACAATTAAACAGCACTTATCCAGATACGACAGGGCAGTTGCACACATCAACTCCCAGTAGCTAGGACTTCACACACAAGACCATGACCAAGATCAAACCAGACAAAATCCAACACAGATGAAGAAGAGGGTCATGAAGTCCCACCCCTAGCTGAGGAGCTATTGGCAACTGATGGCTGCTGGGATATGGAGAGTCAGTTTTCTTCAGAAATGCATCCTGAAAGGCTTCCTACCCATGCTCCAGTAGACGGTCCTACACTGACGCACACGGGCAGCACTAAGTGGACTGAGTAGTTTAGAAGAAAACATGAGCCGGGCGCTGGTGGCGCACGCCTTTAGTCCCAGCACTCAGGAGGCAGAGGCAGGCAGATCTCTGTGAGTTCGAGACCAGCCTGGTCTATATAGTGAGTTCCAGGACAGCCAGGCCTACACAGAAAAACTCTGTCTCAAGGAGGTGGGGGGGGAAATCATGTAATTGAGAGAAAATAATGATGAAAGAAGGGATAGAAAAGGAGTTGAAAGGGAGTGAACAGGGAATAAATTTGATTAAATAATATCATGTGGGGCTGGAGAAATGGCTCAGCGGTTAGTCACATTTGTTGCTCTTTGGGAGGACTTGAGTTCGACCCCCTGTACCAACACAGTGGTTCACAACCATCTGTAACTCCAATTCCAGGGGTTATGATGCACTCTTCTGACCTCCACGGGCACCAGGCATTCAAGTGAGGCACATGTATACATGGCAGGCAAGGCAAAACACTCACACATAAAAAAGCAGATACATTTTTAAAAGAAAAGTATGTCTGTATGAATTCAAGCAATAAATATTTTAAATTAATAGCCCCCATGCCGGGCGGTGGTGGCGCACGCCTTTAATCCCAGCACTCGGGAGACAGAGCCAGGCGGATCTCCGTGAGTTCGAGGCCAGCCTGGTCTCCAAAGCGAGTTCCAGGAAAGGCGCAAAGCTACACAGAGAAACCCTGTCTCGAGAAAAAAAAAAAAAAAAAAAAAAAAAAAATTAATAGCCCCCAAAATGAGGGAAAAAACTAATCAGTACTCAAATCTCAAGAAAAATAAAAATTATATACATATATACACATACATGTGTATATGAGTATGTATACATAAGCATGTATGAGTATGATGATACAGAATTCTAAATTAAAATCATATGTATCCCGTACACAAATATTATCATTCCTAAACATGGAAATCTTAACTCAGGTAAAGTTATGCAGAAGGCCTGCTTATAAAAGCTACTTTGCTTATACATCATATACATGTTATCAAATTATCACAATGTACCCTATAAACATACAATTATGTTTATCAATTAAAAAACACTTTTTTGGTTGGCCATGGTGACCTAAAAAGGCCAGCCTGAGCCACATGAAACCATTTTTTAAAAATTTCATCAGCTAAGGTCTGGGATGCAGCCTAGCAGTAAAGCATTTTCTTATCATACTCAAAGCCCTACATTCAATCACCAGCATAGCAAAAGGTAAAAAAAAACAACAAACAAATGCCAGTTTAAAAAAAAAATCACAAGAAAGGAAAGTTATACACTAACGTTATTCATGAACCTTGGTACAAAATCTTTTAAAAACTTAGCACTCAGGACAGCACTTTAACTCAGTTACAGCATTTGTCAGGCATACATAAGGTCCTAGACTTAATCTCCAGCACTGGAAAAAAAGTCCGAAAATGAATCCTAAAGGCATATAAAAAGAAAACCACAGTCAGGTATGGTGGTGCCTACAATGTCAGCAAGAGGCGGAGGCAAGAGGATCACCAGTCTGAGGACAGCCTGAGCGACACACAGACCTCTTCTCGGGGAAAAAGAGCAGCACATGGTTGTACGTCCACCATGAACCAGATTCACCCAGTCACTAACAAACCAAAATTACAGTCTCTGGTGATGATTCCCTCAGCTCGGCAGCTCTAGTCACGGCAGCTTTGGTTGAGGGTCTTGTCTAAGCTGCTTCTCCTTACCTGCCTTCAAAGGTGTGACACGGCCTTGCTGAGGTTTGGCTTTTCTCAGGGAAGCTTTGCCTTGAAAAAGCTCCCCTATTCCTTTCTTCCTAAGAAAGTTGTTCTCCAAGTTGGCCTTCTCCTCTGTGAAATCATCAGTAAGGAAGCAAAACAAAGGAGAATCATGGATTAAAATGGGGACTAAAGTCCATTTCCAGCACTTTTAGCAAAAACACAATTCTAACATCTAAAGGAAAGGAGCATGCAGTCAGGGACCGACTGCAAAATCTATCCCGAAGCACTTGCAACATCCAACAAGGCCTTCCAGTAAAGGGAGCTGCGGATTCTGTACTCCTTTATCTTTGTTAAGACACAGGGTCAGGGCCACACCAACATCATCTGGCCTTATCTACCACTAAAATACATCACATTCTCCTTGAAGAAAACTGTGGCCACCAGGAACTGTAAGATTACAAGGAACAGATTATAGTCACAGAGCGTGGGGTGTGTGAGTGGAGCAGAGCAAAGCTTTCTCAGAGTTTTATCTTGGATTTTGCTGTGACTAAAGCTGGTACAAAAACAATCTGTCCCAGCAACAGCAGGCTGTGCCAAGTTACAGGAGTATAGTGAGCCCCTGAATAACTACACTGTGCACAGACATTCTGATTATAGCCATGTTAAAAGATGTGATAAGATGAAAGAAAACAACAAAGAAATGTAAGTGAAGGTAGTTTTCTTTCTTTCTTTTTTTTTTTTTTTTTTTTTTTTTTTGGTGGGGCCTGTCCTGGATCTCACTCTGTAGATCAGGCTGGCCTCGAACTCACAGAGATCCGCCTGGCTCTGCCTCCCAAGTGCTGGGATTAAAGGTATATGCCACCGCCACCGCCACCTGGCTTCTAAGGTAGTTTGCTAAGTTACAGATTTTTTTTTTTAAAAGATTTATTTATTTATTAGGTATACAGAGTTCTGCCTACATATATGCTTGCAGGTCAGAAGAGGGCACCAGATCTCATTATTGATGGTTCTGAGCTACCATGTGGTTGCTGGGAATTGAACTCAGGACCTCTGGAAGAACAGCCAGTGCTCTTAACCTCTGAGCCATCTCTCCAGCCCCATTCCTCATCTTCTATAAGAAGTCTCTGAAAGTGAGGCAGGATAGACTGAATTTCTGAGTTGGATTGGCGAGAATGAATATTTATTGTACATGGGTATAAATTTGTTGCATTTGAATGGGGAGGTAACATGTCTAAATCAGTCTCCCCTAATGTAGGGGCAGTGGCCCCCTGCTGAGATGTCCTTGGGGTATCCTCTTCAGAGGGTTCCTCTTTATTGTAGTCTTCTTGAAGAGGGTTCAAGTAATTCATTACTGCAGTCCAAATTGAAAAAAACTGACAGCCCAAACATTTTTTTCCTTCCAAACTGTATTTAATCATATTGCCATGCTAATATTCTCTTCCTGTGGATATCAGGAGGGTAAGGAAAAACTTGTAAAAAGAAATCTTCAGACAGTCCTCGGGCCTGCAGTGCTATGGGGATGGAGAAGACTGCTCTAGAGCAGCAGGCCAAACTATCTGCTCTTCCTTCCACCAGAGCCCTCTGCTGAGAGTAACACTGAATACCAGACACCATCTCATTTGGACTCTGCATTTTAAGTGGTAAGGGCAGCTGCAATAGAGTCATTCTTGTTCCTACCACACACTGATGTCAATGTCTCTTAATGAGGAAGATGGAAACAAGAGAAAGGATAAAATGAAGAAGCCTCATCAACAACTGGACTCACACATTATCCCAAAGTTACATCAAACTACAACTACAAGCTGGGGGCTGTCGAGATGGCTAAATGGTTAAGAGCACTTGCTGCTCTTGCAGAAAACGAAAACTCAGCTCATAGCATCCGTGTCAGGCAGCCCACAAATTAGGCTCTATGACCTTGGACCCCCTCACCTGGCCTCCATGGGTACTGCACTCATTCACATACAGACATACACAGAAATACAAACAAAATTTTAAAAAAACAAAAAACAAAAAACATTTTGGACTAGTTTTAGGTTTGCACCACATCACAGGACTCTAATCTGTTTATGGATTAGGTTTTAAATGTCTCCATTTAAAAACTATTTTGGAGGTGGGCAGTGGTAGTGCATAACATTAATCCCACCACTTAGGAAGTATAGGCAGCCAGATCTGTGTGAGTTCAAGGCCAGCCTGGTCTACAGAGCTAGTTCCAGGACAGCCAGGGCTACACAGACAAACCCTGTCTTGAAAAACAAAATCAAAACAAACAAAAAACTAGTCTGGAGTGATGGCTCAGTGGCAGAGTGTATAATCCTCTTCAGAAGACATGAGTTAGGTTTTCAAAACCACATCAGGCGATTCACAACTGCCCGTAATTCCAGTTCCAAAGGATCCAACACCTCTGATTTTTGAAGGCAAATGCACTCAAGTACACATACCCAAAGCAGATTGACATCATTAAACATTTTTTTAAAAACACACACAAAAATAATTTGGGGGCTGGGGATGCAGCTCAAGTTGGTGGAGTGCTTGCCTACCATATACAAGTATTTAAATGCAGTCCCAAGCAATGCATACGCTGGGAGTGGTGGTATATTCCAATAACTTTAGCACTACAGGGATTGAAACAGAATGGGAAGTTCAAGATCATCCTCAGATATATGACACCATGACTAAAAAAAAAAAATTAAAATTAAAAAATGAATTGAGACTCAATTTCCAGCATGAGGGAGGTAAAGCCTGGGAGCTGGAGACCATAATCCAGATTTGACTCTGTCTCCAAAACCTAAAAAGCCAGAGGCTTGAGAGATTTCAACAAGCCAGGCACAATCTAATCAAAAGGAGATCTCAGCCGGGTGGTAGTGGTGCACGCCTTTAATCCCAGCACTTGGGAGGCAGAGCCAGGCGGATCTCTGTGAGTTCGAGGCCAGCCTGGACTACCAAGTGAGTTCCAGGAAAGGCGCAAAGCTACACAGAGAAACCCTGTCTCGAGAAACCAAAGAAAAAAAACAAAAAAAAAAAAAAAAAAGGAGATCTCTTGAGCACAAGAATTCAAAGCTAGCCTCAGATACACAGCAAGACTGATCTCAAAAACAATGTAAATTAAATAAAATAAAAGGGCAACATGGGATCTTCGTGATTTTAGAATATTCATCATCTTGATTGAAATGCAAGCTACATGAACCTACACAGGTGAGATGTAGTGGGTAGCTGTTCTAGCCACAACCTTGAAGCACTGCCCTTAGTGAGGCACAGGTAATTGCTACACCTGCCTCTGACCTTGAAGTACCTGCCCCTGGGGCATGGCCACTGGGTACCCTTAAGACCTTGGATGCACATACAGGGACCTCTCTTCACCTCCTTGTGGTATTGGATGCTGAGATCTTGGACCAGGCAAATCAGTGTGGGACATAGCTCAGCGTTTCTGGACACTACAATAAATCTCCCATGGTAGTGAGTTAACCCCCAAATACATTCCTTTGTTCATTAAATAGACTCTGCGGATTTCTCCCCTACACTGGGCACCAGATAATGGGAGAAATCCATAGAGTCTGCTGAGTCCAAACTGGGCTGGGCTATGTAGTGAAATAGTGCCTCAAAAAAAAAAAAAAAAGAAAGAAAAGATACTGGGAGCCAGAGGCAGGCGGATCTCTGTGAGTTCAAGGCCAGCCTGGGCTACAGAGTGAGTTCCAGGAAAGGCGCAAAGCTATACAGAGAAACCCTGTCTCGAAAAACCAAAAAAAAAAAAAGAAAAGGAGGGCAGGAGAGTAGAAAGGAAGACTGGAGGGTGGGCAGCAGCCAGGTGCTTGCTTTAGCCGCACATACACTAAAACTGGAATGATACAGAAAAGATCAGCATGGCCCCTGCGCAAGGATGACAGGCAAATTTGTGAAGTCTATCTTTTTTTTTCCTCCTGTTTTTGTGGAACTGTATTGTAAACCTAAATTATCAGTAAAGATGTTTCCATCTTAAAAAAAAAACGAAAGAAAAGCTAGGCATGGGAGTTCACAATGTAATGCCCAGGCTGAATGAAGCAGAAGATCGCCAAGAGTTCTAGACCGCTCTGGGCTACAGTGTGAGACCTGATCTCAAAAAAACTCATTTTACATATCAACAGACTTATGTAGCTGAAAAGTTCACTTTTTTTTCTTTTTTTCTTTTTTTAAATCTAAATCATGGGTTAGAAGGTGTGTCATGATGTGGAAAAGAATGCATAGTCTAAGCTAGGTGGTGGTGGCGGTGGCAGTGGCGGCGTACACCTTTAGTCCCAACACAGGAGGCAGAAGCAGGTGGATCTCTTGGGTTTGAGGCCAGCCTGGTCCACAGAGTAAGTTCCAAAACAGCCAGAGCTACACGGAAAAAACCTGTCTGGAAAAACCTTAAAAAAAGAGAGAGAAAGAAGGGGGGAGAAAAGAAAAGAAGAGAGGAGAGGGAGAGGAGAGGGGAGGGGAGGGGAGGGGAGAGAAGAGAAGAAAAAAAAGAATAGTCTAGTTACTTTTTTGGAGTCTCTTGCTTCATCTCATTGATTTATTTTTATGTGTATGGGTGTTTTGCACACACATATGTCTATGCACCACGTGCATGCCTGGAGCCTCCGGTGACCTGAAGAGGGGATCCGATCCCCTGGGACTGGAGCCATTGACAGCTCCCAGCTACCGTAGTGGGTTTTGGGAAGAACAGCCAGTACTCCTAACTGCTAAGCCATCTCTCCAACCCTTCTAACTCTTGAAATGTCCCCAGTGCAAAACGGCAGAGAAAGTAGCAACTTACCAAACCACGAGTCTACATTTTCAGTATCTTCTTCGGCGTCCAAAGATGAAAAGTTGATGAAGTTGGTGGGGGCATCAAAAGAGTAAGTAGTTGTGACTTGTGACATTGCCCCCACTTAGTGCAGGAGAAGCTCTTTCCAGGATTATAACACTCTACTCAATAGATCGACTTCTGAGGAGAGAAATGTTATAAAAAAAAAGTGGCTGTATATCAATCAATATCAAGTATTGATCCCTACCAACTACTTTGGTTTTACATTTCCAATTTTGAAAGCCATCTGGGGGGCTGCAGAGATGGCTCAGCGGTTAAGAGCACTGACTGCTTTCCCAGTGCTCTTCCAGAGGACCTGGGTTCAAGTCCCAGCACCCACACGGCAGCTCACAACTGTCTAACTCCAAGATCTAACACCCTCACACAGACATACCTGCAGGCATAACAACAATGCACATAAAACAAAAATAAATAATTTTTTTTTAAAAAAGGAGGAAAATCATCTGGAACTGGGCATGGCAGTACAGGCCTTTTAATTCCAGCAATTGGGAGGCAGAGGCAGGAGAGTTTCTCTGAGTTTGAGACTAGCCTGGTCTACATAATAAACTCCAGGTCAGCCAGGGATACTGTAAGTGAGATCCTGTCTCAAAACTTGTGCTTGCGCGCGCACACACACACACACACACACACACACACACACACACACACACACACAAAAGAAGAAAAGAAAAGCATCTGGAAAATATACCCTACTTTGTCAAATCACCTTAAAAGTTAGTTGCCTGGGAGATTACTTGTTTTTAGAATTGGAAAGAAGCCAGTTTGGGGCTGTTGAAAGGATTCAGTGGGTGAAGGTACCTTCCACCAAGCCTGATGACCTAGTTTGATCCCTAAAAGCCACACGGTGGCAAAAGAGAAAACTGCCTCCTGCAAGCTGTCCTCTGACCTCCATACGCATGTCGTGGCATGCATGCATGCACACCCAAACAGATAGATAAATGAACAAGCTTTGCTTTCTTTTTTAAAGAAAAGGCTAAGTTTGATGAGTACCTACAATCTGCCATTTACTGCTGGGTGTTGCACTCATTAATTTTCCCTCAGTCTGTCATTTTCTTCTTTCTAAGCCTTTCTCCACCTACGTTTTCACTGTGTGCCTGATAACCTAATTTCTAAAACACATCATTAACTTTTACACCTATGGACAAAAATCTTTACCCAAGTCCAACTAAATCTCTAGGAAATGCTATGCAAAGTACCCAACCCCAGTGCCGCCAGCTTAGCTGTGGTTCCTCTAGAACAATGAGCATCCAACTTTCTATCAGCTAACTCCATAAACGCCCCTCCTGGTCCACTGCAGGGCAAACGCCCGTCTAAGTTGTACATCGGGGTGCTTAGCAGAGGGCCTCATGAATAGTTTTGCCAAGTACTAGTTTTCATTCCTCAGGAATATTTTAAGAAAATTCTATTACTGGGCTGAAGGCGTAGCTCAGGGGTAGAAAGCAGACTCAGTATGCATGAGGGTGTGGGTGTGATCTAACACAGAGGGAGAAAAACAATAATAAAACAAAATCCCCTAGGCATGAAGAAAATGACTTAATACACATCAAAGCCGTAACATGCCTAAGTCAAAGAACAAGTCAACAATACAGACCTACCCCCCATGCCAACAAAACTCTGCATTCCACTGTGTACAAACATGTAAGTTTAACCCTCCCATTCTAGTTCTATCTAGTAACAAAATAGCTGAAAGCAGTCTGAAAAAATAGCCTAGAGGCCATACCCACTAACAAATAATTGCCAATGAATCCCAGTGAGCTGTTGAGACAGGCCATCAGGGCACGATGCCTGTAAATTCCAGCACACAGAAGATAGAGGCAGGAAAACTCTAGACAAGCTAGAGTCCAGTCTGGTATACACAGCAAATTCTGGGCCAGCAAGGACTACATAGCAAGACCCTATCTCAAAAAGGCGAAATTTTGTTATCTTGGAGGAAAGTAGATACCTATAATATTTACATAAAAATTATCCCCTCTTGGGACTGGTGGGATGGCTCAGTGTAAAGGCATGTGCTACCACACCTGGCAATCTATGCTCTCCACTCTTGGTATCACATGAAAGAGGGGATCTGACCCCTGTAAGCTGCCCTCTGACCTTCATATATGTATCATAGCACACACATACACACAAACACAAATATTTTTTTAAAAACCTTTCTTTAAGCTGAGTGTGGTGAAGCATGCTTTTATCAAAGCACAGAAGACAGAAGCAGGTAATCTCTGAGTCTAGCCTGGTCTACTTACTGAGTTCCAGGCCATGCCAGAGCTAGAGGGAGACCTGGTCTCAGGAAAACAAAACAAAACAAAAAACAACAAAAAACAAAAGCCTTTCTTTAAATTCCTATAAAAACTAATTAAAACTTCGTGCTCAGTGAGCATGGTGGCACATGTCTGTAGTCCCAGCACTGGGGAGGCAGAGCCAGGCGAATCTCTGTGAGTTTTAGACCAATCTGGTCTACAGAGCAAGTTCCGGGAAGCCAAGAATTTTACACAGGGAAACCCTGTCTCCAAAAAGAGAGAGAGAGAGGAGAGGAGAGAAAAGAAAAGAAAAGAAAGTTCATGCTCATTTAAACCAAAAAAAAAACTTTTATAAAAATTGAACCAGAGCCAGGTGTAGTGGCATACACATGTAATTTCAGCACTTAGGAGGTAGAGGCCAAGGCTAGTCTGTGCTGTGGAATAATCCTACTGTACACTGTGAAAATGTGTTGCTTTCATTGTTAATAAAAAGCTGATTGGCTGATAGCTAGGCAGGATTTTCGGGACAGAGAGAATGCTGGGAAGAAGGGCAGAGTCTGAGGAGTCTCAAGACAGACTGGGAAGAAGCAACATGGGAAGTTCATTGATGAAGTAAACAAGCCTCAGGGCAGCACATAGATTAATAGAAATGGGTTAATGTAAGTTGTAAGAGCCGACTGGAGACAAGCCTAAGCTATTGGCCAAGCATTTATAATTAATATTAAGTCTCTTTTCAGTTATTTGGGAGAGAATGCCAGGATGCAGAAAAACTCCATCTACAAGTCTAGACTACATAAGATCTTGTTTCAAAATACAAACACACACACACACACACACACACACACACACACACACACACACACAGAGCAAGGTCTGGTAGCTTATACCTAGAATCTTACTACCCAGGAGGCAAAGGCAGGAGGATTTACTACAAGTTCAAAGCCAGCCTGGTCTACATACACACAAGTTCTAGGGCTACATAGTGAGCAAACAAACATTACAGTATACAGCTGCAATCCCACCAGGCGGTGGTGGCACACGCCTTTAATCCCAGCACTCAGGAGACAGAGCCAGGCGGATCTCTGTGAGTTTGAGACCAGCCTGGTCTACAGATCGAGATCCAGGACAGGCACCAAAACTACACAGAGAAACGTTGTCTCAAAAAACCAAAAAGAAAATATCTACAATCCTAGCACATTTTGAATGTTTCACGTATTCTACACATACTCCATGGTAAATTTAAGCATATACCATCACTTAATGATATATAAAATTATTTATACTCCATTTTTAGAATTTTCCCCAATATTTTCACTTTAAAAGTACTTCTAGAAGAACATTTTTACAGCTAATATTCTGTACATATTTGTTACTGTTTCTCTAAAATAATTTTTATGAGGTAAAAATGAGACAAGGGATGTCAAAATACTCCTCAGAAGAGGAGAGGAGTGTGCCAGGTCCCTAAGCCCATCACCACCAACTAAACTACACCACTGCCACCATACACTGAGCTCAGTCACCAACCTTCATTACTGCCCAGTGCTTTGGTCAGCATTTACTTAGCTTCTCAGTGACCTGAGCAATAAGGAAAGTATTTCTGAGTTTTATAGTGTCTCAGAAATAATTGGTATAACAAATAACAACCAGGCGGTGGTGGCACACGCCTTTAACCCCAGCACTTAGGAAGCAGAGGCAGGGGGTTCGAAGATAGCCAGAGTTACATAGTGAGAACCTGTCTAGAAAATAAATAAATAACAGGGATTTTTTGTTTGGTTTTGTTTGTGGAGACAGGATCTCTCTGAGTAGCCCTGGCTGTCCTGGAACTCGATTTGTAGACCAGACTGGCCTCAAACTCACAGAGCCTCTGCCTCCTGAGTTCTGGAGTTAAAGTATGTGCCATCACTGCCTGGCCGAAGAACAGATTTCTACAGTGCCATCATTATACACTCCACTCAACTTCTCCCCATGAACACATCACGGCTTTAACTCTTCATAGCGACGTTCTAGTTGAAGACTTAGTGTAGAAACATGACACTCTGAAATTGGAAAGAACCGCAGGTAACATCTGACGTTTGCAGTTTATAGATAACAATTCATTAAAAACAAGGGTTTGCCAAAAACCATAACAACTCTTGAAATAGTGGTTAAAAACAAACAAACACAGGAATATAGCTACCAGAGATGCCAGGCTGTAGTAAGTACTAAATCTTTATTGTTTCTAATGCTCATTTACAACCTTGTAAAGCATCATGTACACTCCTCCCGCTGTAAGAGGAAGCTAAGGGTCAGACTAACTACTCAGTACCAGCCACGTCAAGAAGAGCTGGCTCCTGGCTGCAGCACAGCCTCTAACACCCTCACCTACTGTGGGAATCAGCAGTGCTGGGAGGGTCAGGTCTCATCTGCCTATAAGCTGGCACTTGGCTTGTTTTCCAGGGTCTTTTGACTGGGAGAAGGCCCTCTATTACGCCACTGTAAACTTTTCACTCTCCTTCATTTCCACTTTCACTATTGCTTGCTTTGTTTTGTTGATCTTGTTATTTTTGTTGCTGTTTTGTTTTTGTTTTAAGACAGGGTCTCACTGTGTAACCCTGGCTTGCCTGGAACTTGATCTGTACAACAGGCTGGCCTCAAAAATTTATCAGTTAGCCTCTGCTTCCAGAGTGCTGGGATTAAAGGCGTGCAACATGACACCCAAGCTTTTTTGTTGTTGTTGCTGGTTGGGACTTATATATAGCACAGATTGGCCTAGAACCTGCTAATTAGCCACACATGCACACAATACAAATTCATACCATATAAATAAAGGCAAAATTAAAAAAAAAAGACCATTAGTGAAGGGCTTCGCTGGCAATAGTTAAAATTCCCTGGTTGAAAGGAGGACATTTTCCTGTTCTTTTGAACAACTATGCTGGGAGACATGGGAAAATCTTAGATTCCCATGATCTCAATGGCTAATTGAGGTCACTGGGAACACTTCCCAGGCAGGACTATAATGAAGACAAGCAGAGCTGGGGAAGAAAGGGACAGGAATGTAAAATGCCACTATCGCACTTGGCCTCTGAAACTATGACTCCAGCAACTCTCTCGAGAAGCCCGCGGTCACACTAGGATATGTTTTTTTTGGTTTTGGTTTTTTTGTTTGTTTGTTTGTTTTGTTTTTTGTCCTTTACTGAAGCCTCTTTCCTTTTCTTTTCCCTTGTATTTATTTTGGAATTCTTACTTCTTTTTATTTTATGTGCATGGGGTGTTTTATCTGTTTGTATATCTGGGTACTACCTGTATGCAGTGTCTGCAGAGGCCAGAAGAGGGGATAAGCTTCACCTGGAACTTAGCTGCCATGTGAATGTGAGCAATCAAACCAGGGCCTCTGGAAAAGCAGACCTGTTCTTAACTGTTGAGCCACCTTTCAAGCCCCTTTCCTATTCTTTTGAGACAGGGTTTCTCTGTGTAGCTTTACGCCTTTCCTGGAACTCACTCTGTAGTCCAGGCTGGCCTCAAACTCACAGAGATCCGCCTGCCTCTTCCTCTCGAGTGCTGGGATTAAAGGCGTGCGCCACCACTACCTGGCCCCCTTTCCTACTCTTTTTTTTCTTTTTGAAGATTTATTTATTTTGTATACAGTGTTCTGCCTACATGTATGCTTGCAGGCCAGAAGAGGGCACCAGATCTCATTATAGATGGTTGTGAGCCACCATGTGGTTGCTGGGAATTGAACTCATGACCTCTGGAAGAGCAGTCAGTGCTCTTAACCTCTGAGCCATCTCTCCAGCCCCCTTTCCTACTCTTAATACCAGGCTTAAATCTATATTAAACCCCTTTCTAACTCAAGCCATATGTGGCACTTGAAATGCTGAAGCAAGCAGACCTCTCTGAATTCAAGGCCAGCCTGGTCTACCAGTGAGTTCTAGGACAGCCAAGGCTACACATGGAAACCCCGTCTTGAAAAACAAAACAAAACAAAACAAAAAAAGGGGTGGGGTAGGGAGGATGATCTTGATTCCACCAAAAAGCATAAAACAAAACAAAACAATCTAATCTAACCTTTCACACGCTTTGCTTTTTTTTTTTTTTTGAGGGTGGGGTTTCTTTGGCTGGCCTCATACCTCCTGTCTGGGCCTCTGTGATTTCAAAACAACAAAAAAAGAGGGAAAAGACAACATATTCATATATCCACATACATGAAGAAGTAAGCATTAGTAACTGAGTCTATGAAGGGGCCTGGGAGACATGGAGTAGGAGAGAGTGCACTATAAAGTGTTTGTGGTCTTGGAGAATATGCTTTATTATTATATGAATGTTTACCTTTTCAGTTGGAAGGGCTAGCTAGGTAAGCAACATTTATTTTTCTCTAAGTTTGCACTTTAGAAAAGATTGGAATTCCTGGAATTTTTGCTAAATATTCTTGATAATCCAACAATAACTTCAATTAATTGGTTTTTAGAAATAATGTTTCCCATTTATGTGATCCATAAATTGACCACTAACTTGACTTGTCCAAACATTACATATTCTTTCTAGTATTTCTATATATGTGTTTTTTTAAGGTTTATTTATTTATGTATTTTAAGTATGAGTGTTCTGTCTGCATGTATGCCTGCACGCCAAAAGAGGGCATCAGATCTCATTACAGATGGTTGTGAGCCGCCATATGGTTGCTGGGAATTGAACTCAAGACCTCTGAAAGAACAGCCAGTACTCTTAACTGCTAAGCCTCATCTTTTTTTTTTTTAACTTGTATGAGTGTTTTGCCTGCATGTGTATATGTGCACCACATGCATGCAAGCTGCCTGCAGAGGTCAGAAGAGGGCATGGAATGCCCTGGAACTGCAGTTACAGATAGCTATGAAGTACCATGTGGGTACTGAATTCAAACCTGGGTCCTCTGAAAAACCAGCAAGCACTTTAACCACTGGGTATCTGTCCAGCCAATGGTCTATTTTTTTTAAATGATTTATTTATTTGCCTACATGTGTGACTGTGTAAGGGTGTTAGATCCCCTAGAACTGGAGTTACAGACAGTTGTGAGCTACCATGTGGTTGCTAGGAATTGAACCCAGGTGCTCTGAAAGAGCAGCCAGTGCTCTTAACCACGGAGCCATCTCTCCAGCCAGCCAGCCAGCCAGCCCACCCACCCCCACTCACCCCCAGTCCATGGCCTCTTTTTATTTTTTATTTATTTATTTGTTTGTTTGTTTGTTTGTTTGTTTGTTTATTTTTAGGGCTGAGGACTGAACCACTGAGCTAAATCCCCAACCCCCCACGGCCTCTTTTTAAAAATGCCCCTTTTACACTATCTTTTTGTCTAGATTGGTCAACTCAGGAGGCCACCCTGCCACTCTATAATCCCAGCACTTGAGAACCTGAAGCAAGAAGACTGCCAAGTTTGAGAGCATCCTTGGCTACACATTGAGGTCCAGGCCAGCCTGGGCTACAAAGTGAGACTGTCTCAGATAAAACACAAGAACAATAAAAACACCCTGCCTCTCCTCAAAGTGGGATCAAACTAACAAATATGCATCCGTTATCCCTTGAGATCTCATCCTCTCCATCAAAGGCTGACAAAGTGTATGAAGAAAGTGAAGTAGGTCGGGAGGTAGCTCAGCGAGACGTGAAGGAACGTAGCAGAGAAGGACCAGGACACACAGCAGAGCAACTAACTGCGAAATCAAGATGGTTTCACACACTGCCTCATCACAAACAATAAATAGTAGGATGTCCAAATATCAAAAATTAAAGTCTGTTCTGTCATAGCCTAGGATACTGCAGAGGTCAAAGCTAAGCGCAGCTGTTTAAATGAGAGTCCTATGAATGCTGGGAACTGGTCCCTTCCTGCACCCCTTAATCAAGATTGAATTTCTGTCAACAGGTCTCACTGAAGGGAGCGGGGGAAGGCACATATGTCAACCACATTCCCTTAAACAAAACAAGCTGCCAAGCAAGAGAATTAGCTTCATATTTCAAAATTATCTGAAACTGCCACAACACAGGCTCCTGAAAAATTACAAAGATTCTCAGTAGCTGGGCTTGGTGGCACTTTAATCCCAGCACTGGAAAGCAGAGGCAGGTGGATCTCTAAGTTCAAGGCCAGCCTGCTCTACATAGCTAATTCCAGGTCAGCAAGGACTACATACTGAGTCCTTGCCTCTACAATAGAAATAAATCAAAATTAAAATAATAAAAAAAATTAACAAAAAAGAAAAAAACTTTTTTTTTTTTTGAGACCATGGTTTCTTTGTGTAGCCCTGACTGTCCTGGAACTAACTCTGAAAAAACAGCTTCTAATGAAAAATAATCCTACAGGAAATCAGAGAAAGAAAAAAAAAAGTCTAGGGCTGGAGAGATGGCTCAGCAGTTAAGAGCACTGTCTGCTGTTCCAGAGAGAAGAGGTTTGATTCCCAGCACCCACATGGTGGCTCACAACCATCTATAACTCTAGTTCCTGGGGATCTGACACTCTCTCCAGGCCGCTATGGGTACCTGGCAAGCACATGGTACACATACATTCATGCAGATAAAAACACTCAAGCAAAATAAAATAAAGTAGAAATATTCTTTAAATAAGTAAAGAAAGGGGCTGGAGAGATGGCTCAGCGGTTAAGAGCACTGGTTGCTCTTCCAGAGGTCCTGAATTCAATTCCCAGCAACCACATGGTGGCTCACAGCCATCCATAATGAGATCTGGTGCCCTCTTCTGACCTGCAAGCATATATGTAGGCAGAACACTGTATACATAATAAATAAATAAATCTTTAAAAAAAAAAAAAAGTAAAGAAAGCCTACTCAATATGCTATCCATGAATCAATATGCTATATATGAACTAGTTCTTTATAAAATTGCCTGTTAAATATCACCCATCATATCATATAGCCCATCTGTTCCCAAACACTGAAAAGATACACATGTGTAATCCTTTCCCTTTGGATAACAGACAATAGAGCCAGGCAGTGGTGGTGCACTCCTCTAATCCCAGCATTAAGCCCAGCAAAGACAGGCAGATCTCTGTGAGTTTGAGGCCAACCTGGTCTACAAATCGAGTTTCAGGACAGCTAGGGCTATTACACAGAAAAACCCTGTCTCAAAAAGCCAAAATAAGCCGGGCGGTGGTGGCGCACGCCTTTAATCCCAGCACTCGGGAGGCAGAGCCAGGCGGATCTCTGTGAGTTCGAGGCCAGCCTGGGCTACCAAGTGAGTCCCAGGAAAGGCGCAAAGCTACACAGAGAAACCCTGTCTCGAAAAACCAAAAAAAAAAAAAAAAGCCAAAATAAAGAAATAAATAAATAGACAAACAAACAACCAAAGAGTCTTACTAACGTTTTCTAAGGAAGAAATGGTGAAAAAGGAAACCAAATGGAGACAAACACACACGAGGAAGGCTGTAGAAGAAGCGATATAACCTGTCTCTACATTCTTCTGAAATTAGCCTCACGCTGCCTCTTGTCTCTCTTCACTCACCCTCAGACCAAAACTAACTGCCCTTGACAAGCTCTACAAATCAAAAGGGGCAGGTTCCGAAGGGGTAGGGAGCAGCACAGAGCCTGAAATTGCAGGCTAGCAGCTCCTAGCAAAACAGAGGATGTTAGAGGCACCTCACCACCCAGCTGTGAGACACAGAAGAAAGCTTTGGTAATTCAAGAGAGTCAACAGAAGTCAAGGCTTCATTAGAGGCAGTCAGTTAAAATCTCATCTAGGCAAGGCATTTTCTCACCAACACCCTCTCCCACCTTCACAGAGCGAAGTGATCTTACCACATTAACACATATTCTCACTTTACCCAGAGAGAAAACATCTACATTTTTTCCTTGCACGTGAGGGATTAGAAAGGGTCAACAAATGGCAACATATCCAACATCTGGCTTTGACTATTAATCAAACTTACAAACTACATCTGAAGAAAGTTCAGTGGACTTTGTATCCACATTTGCTAATGTCTATGTTGAAATCCGATCTGTTTACAGAAACAGATCTATGAAGCTCCCAAAATTGGGTCAATTTAAAATCCAAAACAATCCCTCACCATCCAAACACTCAGAAGTCACCAAGTGGACACTGGAGACTTGTTCTAATTCACCCAGAAACACCACACAAATGTGTTTTTATTTCTTTCTCGAATTTACCAATTCCAGCCAGGCATGGTGTCATCATGAATGGAATCACAGCACTTGGGCAGCTGAGGCAGCAGGACCACCATCAGTTCAAGGCCACCATAGGCTACCAGCCTCAGCTATCTCAGAACAAGATCTCGTCTCAAAAGACAATCAAGGACAACAGAGATGGTTCAATGGGTCAAGGGGCTCGTGGGCAAGCCTGACACCCTGAGTTCGATCCCTAGAATCTACGGCGGAAGGAGGGAGCCAACTCCTAAACACACTCTGGCCTCCACACACACACACACCATGTACTCATGGCCTTGACTGCAAACATGAATGCATTCTCTCTCTCTCTCTCTCTCTCTCTCTCTCTCTCTCACACACACACACACACACACACACACACACACACACCAAAAAAAAAAAAAAGTTTTATATTTTACAGATTTTGTTTTGAGACGGTCTTCCTATGTAGCCCTGGCTATACTGGAACTCACTACATAGATCAGTCTAGCCTAGCCTTGAACTCGCAGAGATCTTACTGCCTTCCAAGTACTGGGATTAAAGGCACACCTGGCTCATATTGTATTTTTTTAAAAAGTTTTATTTATTTGTGTATGTGTTCATATTAACGAGACATATTCACTCAGGGCTTCCTCCACTCCCATATCTCCCTTGACATATTTTGACACAGGATCACATGGGGCCCAGTCCAGTCTTAAAATGACCATATTGCTGAGAACAACCTGCAATTCCCAATACTTCTGCCACCACCTCCAAGTGCTGGAATTACAGGATCTGCCACCAAGCACAACTTGTTCTTTGTTTTTTAAATTTTTTTTAGACAGGGTTTCTCTGTGTAGCCCTGGCTGTCCTGGAACTCACTCTGTAGACAAAGCTGGCCTCAAACTCAGAGATTTGCCTGCCTCTGTCTCCCAAGTGGTGGGATTAAAGGTGTGTGCCACCACCACCCAGGTTGTTTTGGGTTTTTTTTGGAGCTGAGGATCAAGCCCAGGGCCTTGTGCTTGCTAGGTAAGCACTCTACCACTGAGCTAAATCTCCAACCCCGAGTTTTGTTTTTTTGAGACAGTGCCTCAAAAAATATAGGCCAGACTGGCCTTGAACTGAATATATAGGAAAAGCTAGCCTTCTCCTGCCTCAGTATCCTAAGTCTGGGATTACATCCCCATACCTAGCTAAAATATAGACTCAGACAAAACTCTGCAATGTCATTTAAGCTAGGCACTGTGACCCAGACCTGTAATACTAGCTACTGAAGTAAAAACAGGGGATCACAGTTCAAGGCCAGTCTGGGCAACAGAGTGAGACCCTGACTCAAAACAGAAAGTACGGACGGGCCAGGTGTGGTGGTACACACCTTTAATCCCTGAGCTCTGAGGCAGGCAGATTTCTGAGTTCCAGGCTGTCTCAAAACACCAAACAAAGTTCAAAGAGGAGAGCTGGAGAGTTGGATCAGTGACTTAAGGGTACTAGTCTCCACTCCAGAGGACCTGGGTAGGATTCCCAGAACCCACACGGTGGTTCACAATGGTCCATAACTCCAGTTCCAGGGGAACTGATGCCTTCTTCTGGCCTCTATGAGCACCAGACACACAAGTGATGTACAGACAGACATGCAGACAAAATACTCATATGTTTAAGGTAAAGTTAAAAATATGCACAAAGTAAAATAAAAATAATAAAAATTAAAAGTCCAAAAAGGGCCGGGCGGTGGTGGTGCACGCCTTTAATCCCAGCACTTGGGAGGCAGAGGCAGGCGGATCTCTGTGAGTTCGAGGCCAGCCTGGTCTCCAAAGTGAGTTCCAGGAAAGGCGCAAAGCTACACAGAGAAACCCTCTCTCAAAAAAAAAAAGTCCAAAAAGGATTGAGGCTAGCTCAGTGGTAAGGCATGTGAAGCTCTGTCTTCCAGCCCCATCCCAATAACACACGTTAGCCAGAATTTCTCTAAGAAGCAGGATAGTGGATGATTTTACTTTTTCTTTTCCAAAATTTAAAGAATATCATTCTAAAATATGTACTAGCTTAAAAAGACACATTTAAGATATTTAAACATGTATGAAGCTGGTGTGCTAACATTTGCCTCCTTTGAGTGTCACTCACCATGGATACACACCTGACCTGTAGTTAACTGTCTCTCCAGCCCACGTCCTATGGCCTTGCCTCAAGACAGCAATCACCTTCTCAGGTCTCTTCTGAACCGCTGCAGTCACGCAGCCACTTCTTATTAAGAACCTGGAAGCAGCAGAAAGGTATTTTAAAAGGTTAAGAATAAACTTGAAAAATTTTGGCCAGGCAGTGGTGGCACACGCCTTTAATCCCCGCACTTGGGAGGCAGAGGCAGGTGGATCTCTGTGTTGGAGGCCAGCCTGGTCTACAGAGCGAGTTCCAGGACAGCCAGGGCTACACAGAGAAATCCTGTCTTGAAGAAAAAAAAAAAAAAAGCTTTTATTTACATACTAGAAAACCTCAAATTTGCCAACCTGTTGGAGCCCACTAGGTTTCCTAGTGGCTGTACCCAGCAGGACTGCATAAGAGGTTGATTGGACCACAGGCCTGGGTACCAGGTGACTGTAACTAGCAAGGGGGAGTCTTTTGCTCCACCCCTTGGCATTGTCATAAATAGACCTTTGGAATAAAGTTCTGGGCCGGTGGAAAAGGATCCAGGCCCACCCGAGTCTATCCTGTGTTTTCTCTCTCCCTCGCTATTTCTAAGTCTCTTATCCCTCAATCCTCAAGAGTTCTTGGGTAAATAAGTGTGGGGGCTGGTCTCCACCCAACCCACTTAGTATGATTCCGTTTTTCATATTTGCTATTTTGCTGTCAACTTAGCAGGACCTTCCTATCCATCCAATTCAATAGATAGGCAACCTGTCTTCTCACCCCCGTCTAGCCAAACTGCTTTTCAAGAGTCAGTTTGTATCCCACATACTTCATAAATCCAACCTTTCCTGTATTAAGTCTCATCCATCTCCTTCACCTCTAAACTGCCAGAATTCTTACAAAACAAACACAATTTTTATTTACATATTAGTAACTTACCCAGTTTCCATCTTAAAAATAAAATTGGTAGAGTTCTTGTTTAGTAAACACAAAGACCCGAGCACAGAGACCCGAGCACCACATAAACAGAATGTGGTAGTACAAACCCAGCATCTGGCAGTGAAGGAAGAAGGTTAGGAGTTCAAGAACAGCCTATGCTACGTGGTTTCTTTCAGGGCCATGTGGGCTACAAGGAGACCCTATCTCAACAGTAGTAATCATTACTATTATCACACACACAAAAAGGACAGGGTACCCCAGCCGCTCCACCTACCACAAGCAAGGTACTGGGTTCAGACCCCAATACCACACACACACAAAGAATCAACAGTATCTAATATCAACTAACCTAAGCACACAATATACTCAAAGGTCAATCAGTTGGTTCAGTTGGCTAAAGGCCACAATAATTTTGAACCCAAAATGACAACCTGATAATACTGAATAGACACTTAAACCAACAGAGGGTACACATTATGACTGGAGTGGGGAGTGGACTTGACAGATGTCGAAATACACTAATACACTGAGGCCACACGAAAGAATATTCTCACTAGCCAGGCATCTTTAATCCTAAAAGCTGAGAGGTAGAGGCAGGCAGATCTCTGTGAGTCTGATGCCAGCCTAGTCAACATAGTTAGTTCCAGAACAGCCAGGGATATGTAGAGAAATCCTGTCTCAAAACAACAAGGGGCTGGAGAGATGGCTCAGTGGTTAAGAGCACTGACTGCTCTTCCAGAAGACCTGGGTTCAATTCCCAGCACCCATATGGCAGCTCACAATTGTCTGTAACTCCAGGATCCAACACCCTCACATAGACTTACAGGCAAAACAACCACAAATATTTTTACTAAAGTAGCAAATAGTTCTTTAGTAGTTTGTATTTTTTTTTAATATGAGAAAAAGTCAAATAAAGGCAAAGGACATGTGGAGATAAAAGGTAAGGATAAACCAGGAAGTGAAAAAAGAAAAGAAGGAAGGAATTAAGAATGGAAGAAAGGAAGCAAGCAGAAATAGTTTGGTGGGAGTCTTTGCTACTCAGAAAATTACGTATGATTACAAATCAAGAAAATGAGGGGTAACAACCCACAACACTATATGATCTGGGTCATAACTTTCCTTCCCCTCCAATCTATAAATGTCCCAGGAAAGAACGCTAAAAAGGCAGAAACATGGAATGACTCGATACAATGGATAGGGCAGGAAGGGCAACATAAAGTGAAGTTTACATTCCAAACAGAAGACAATCAAGTGGAATCAAACTCTGCCTCAACTGTGTTGGCAGAACACCAAATTTACTTTCCTTTCTCAGACAAACGCAACTGGTGTCGGTGGCGATACCTTTTCTTCCACCAAGACTATTTAATGGCAGGGCTATTTCCACCCACTGGGCCTCAGCTTCCTTCTCTAAAGTGATGCTAAGAGCGCTTAGTGAAAAGCTTAGTGCAGAAATTGGAGAGCAGTGCTAACACAAACAGTCGTTACCGTCTAGTGCCTGACAGTCTGGAGCAGCCTCTGCTCCGGAGTTCCCAGGAATACCGACTCCGCCGAGTCCGAGGCTTTACCGCAAAGCCGGGTCACCGAAGCCCGCGCTCTCTAGGCTGTCAGGGCCTGCCCCGAGGATCCCCTACCCTCTCAGAAACGTGGAGGAATGGCTCCCGCCGCCCCGCCGCTCCCCGCCACCTTCCTACCACTTACCCGGCTTCGCCTTGCAACAAATCTAGAAGCCAGCTCCGCCCGTCCGCTCCGGGTCTCAACCGGTACAGTTGAAATTTTGAACTCGGGCACCCAGTCGAATGTACCAATCAGAGAGCCGGGAACAAACAAACCCCGCCCTCTGATTGGCCTCGAAAAATGCAGCGACGCCGGAAGTTAGGAGGCGGAACCAAGCGGACAACTGGCCGGAGAGCCTTCAGGGAAATGTAGTCTCTTGCACTAAGAGCGCACATTGAAACTCTACTACAAAACCCAGAATCCTATACTCCTATTTGGTTTTTTTTTTGTTTGTTTGTTTGGGGTTGGGATTGGGGTGCGAGGTTGTTTGTTTTGTTTTGAGGTAGGGCCTCTTGGAGCCCAAGCTTGCCTGAATCCTCACTGTGACTGAGGATGACTTTAAACTGTTTATCCTTCTGCCTCCCCCACCTCCCAAGTGCAGGGACTTCAGGTGTGTATCATCATGCTAGGCTTGTTTCTAGTTAATTGGGAGAATTGGTACTACACTTAAGTATATAACGGAGGTTAAATATATAACGCATCCTAGACCTCCCAGAATTCACAGAAGGAAATTTTTTTACTGTTTTGTTTTTGTTTTTGTTTTCCCCAAGACATTAAGGTTTCTCTGTGTAGCTCTTTCTGTCCTGGAACTCACATGTAGACCAGGCTGGTCTTGAACTCTCAGAGATCCGCCTTCCTCTGCCTCCTGAGTGCTGGGTTTAGAGGCGTGCACTACCACATTGGTCTTTTTACTGTTTCTAAAGATTATTCTCTCCATGTTTATACATTGTGTTTCCTACAAGGAACCCAGTGTGGTAGCCCCGGCCTTTGACGCTAGCACTCAGGAGACAGAAACAGGGTGAATCTCTGTGTATTCTAAGCCAACCTAGTGTGCACAGTAAGTTCCAGGCCAGCCAAGGCTCTGTAAGGAGACCTTGTCTCCAAAAACAAACAAGAAAGTCTCCTGTAGGCAGCATACACACTTCCCTCCAGCTCTCCTTCGCTGTCACTATGGAGTCTCCATACTCTGTCCAGTCTCAGACCTGCCCCAATATTAACTGGCTAAAAACAATGATTCTGTGATTTCATCTTTCCTTTTAAATCCCAACTGTATTATTGTCTTTAATACCCATTCCTATGTTTTAAAAGAAAAGGCAAGGCCTGAAAAAACAGTTGAGTAATAAGCCGGGCGGTGGTGGCTCCTGCCTTTAATCCCAGCACTTGGAGGCAGAGGCAGGTCATAGACTCCAACCCTCTGGAACTGTAAGCCCAACTTAACGCTATCTCTTATAAGTTGCCTTGGTCATGGTGTTTTATCAACAATAAAAACCCTAACTAATACAAGCCCACTAACAGGTCTTAGAGCACCAACCATCTTCCCCAGGATCTCTCCACACCAGCATGTCACCACCAGCATGTCACGAGCTGACAAAGGCTGCAGCGGAGTCTCCTGGCCTTTCTAAGCAGGATGGGACATGGGAATAGGCCCCAAGATGGCAGGCAGATCAAGTTCTTCACTTAATTTTGTTTGTTTGTTTGTTTTTTGAGACAAGGTTTCTCTGTGTAGCTTTGGCGCCTTTCCTGGAACTCACTCTGTAGACCAGGCTGGCCTTGAACTCACAGAGATCCGCCTGCCTCTGCCTCCCGAGTGCTGGGATTAAAGGCGTGCGCCACCACTGTCTACTTTCAGTAGGTGGACTGAGTTGGCAACACAAAGAATGAAACAGCAGAGGCAGAGGCGGTGGTGTGGCGGTGGTGTGGCGGTGGTGTGGCAGTGGCAGCAACAACTGAACAGCCCACACGTCAAACTACAGAAGTGGCCAGGTCGCCAGCTGCTCAACAGCTGAAGAAGCAACTGAGCAGTCCAAGAGTCCAGCGTGTGGCTCATGCCTGTAATCCAAACACATGGGAGGTGGAAGTAGGAGGATCAGGAGTTCAAGGCCAGCCTCTATTGCCTAGTGACTTTGAGTCCAGTCTGGGGTATCTGAGACCTTGTCTCAAAGACAACATCAACAAGAGCATGCAGAGAGGGGGAAGAAGGGTTGTAACAGTAGAGAGACAACAGGGAAGGGGAGAGAGCTGAGCAGTGAAGGGAAAGAAAAGGCTGAACGGAGTCAGAGGAGAGACCCCAGGCCCTGGGTGCTGGAAGAGTGCCAGAGAGCAGGGAAGTCTTTGGAGCCAAATGTCTCAGACCCCAAGCCAAGAGCTGTGACACTGGCCAGTGTCAAGGGCTAAGGAATCTCCACTTCCTAGACCTACACAGCAGTAACACCCTATGCTGTCAAGGACCAAGCAATCTGTGTGGCTCAGACCTGCCTGGAAGCTGCAATGACAGCCGTAGCAAATGGCTAAGGTGTCATTTCTTCCTAGGCCAACACAGGGGTGTAACATTTGTACGGCTGGGGCCATACCCAAGGGCCGAATGAGAACAGTTAACGCTAGAGGGTACCAAGCTGCAGCTGTTCCTGCCTGCCTCCTGCCATGCAAATATGCTACCCGGTAAATACATACATTTAACAAACAGAAACCAGAAGGTACATTTTTCAAAAAGGAAAGAAAAAGAATCTGTGGAGGGTGTAGCGAGATGGCTTCTTCCCGCTATTCCAGAGGACCTGAGTCTGATTCCCAGTGCCTTTGTCGGGTGGCTTATGACCACCTCCCTTCTTGGCAGACAGACAGACAGATGCATGGATTTCTTTTTCTTTTCATTTTTTTTTTCTGTTTGTTGTTTTGTTTTTTGTTTTTTGTTTTTCTGAGACAGGGTTTCTCTATGTAACAGTCCTGAAGTCCTGGCTGTTCTGGAACTCGCTCTGTAGACCAGGCTGGCCCTGAACTCACAGAGATCTGCCAGCTTCTGCCTCCCTGGGATTTTTTTTTTTTTTTTGGTTTTTCGAGACAGGGTTTCTCTGTGTAGCTTTGCGCCTCTCCTGGAACTCACTTGGTAGCCCAGGCTGGCCTCGAACTCACAGAGATCCGCCTGGCTCTGCCTCCCAAGTGCTGGGATTAAAGGCGTGCGCCACCACCGCCCGGCGCCTCCCTGGGATTTAAGGGCATGCACCATCATGCCCAGCCACATGGATTTTTAAAAAATAAAAATAATCTGTGTGACACAGGACAAAATTCAACAGGAAAAAAAAAAAAGGTGGAAACAGGTAGTTCTCAAAAGAAGAAGATCTTCATGCCGTCAAAGACAAGAAAAGAAGCCTGGCGTGGTGGCACACTCCTGCAGTCCTAGCTCTCAGGAGCTTAAGGCAGGCCTGTGTGTTCCAGGCCAGCTTGGGCAACACAGCAAGACCCTGCTTCTGCCTCCCAAGTGCCGAGAGGACAGGCATGCCCAACTTTAAAATAAGAATTTGTACAGCGCTAATTGCTAGATCTCAAACTCAAGACAACGGTCAATGTTAACTGAGGTGCCTACTAACATATCAAAGCGGACGCTGGCTGCCAAGTCTACCTGTTACAGGGTCCTCCTGGCTGGCATACCCCACCCCCTACCCAAAACTCTCCAGCCCAGGGACTGGCTGGGTTTTTCTTCCCCAGCTTCTCTGATTCCTATATAACCCAGCCACTTTGGCTATGCCTAGCATTGGCCTCTCTGCCTCTTGGCAGCCGGTCTTGTTCCTGCTCTCCTGGCCTCATGGCTTCTGGTTCTCCCCTCCCTGTCTTTTCACATGACCCAGATCAGTCTGCTGGTCACTAATAATAACAGAGGGGCCAAAGGGATTGCTCAGTGGTTAAAAGTGCTCTTCCAGAGGACTGGAATCTAGTTTTAATTGCCTGTAACTCCAATTCCAGGAGATCTGATGCCCTCTTCTGGCCTCCTCACATATACACATGTTAAAAAATAAAAATAAAGAAATCTAAAGTCAACAATCTTTTTTTTTTTTTTTTTTTTTTTTTGGTTTTTCAAGACAGGGTTTCTCTGTGTAGCTTTGCGCCTTTCCTGGAACTCACTTGGTAGTCCAGGCTGGCCTCAAACTCACAGAGATCCGCCTGGCTCTGCCTCCCGAGTGCTGGGATTAAAGGCATGCGCCACCACCGCCCGGCAAAAGTCAACAATCTTTTTAAAAGTAGTGAACAGGGCTGGAGAGATGGCTCAGTGATCAAGAGCACTTGCTGCTCTTCTGGAGGACCTGCGTTTGATACCCAGCATCCATGTGGCAGCTCACAACTATCTGTAACTCCACTTCCAAGAGATCTATGCCCTCTTCTGGCTTCCACAGGCACCAGGCATGCTCATGGTGCACAGATATGCATGTAGGTAAAGTACCCATACACATTAAAAAAATAATAAAATAAAATTCAAAAAACTTAATTTTAAGTAGTGGTAGAATTTGAGGGTGGGAAAACAAGTGTGGTCCTCCCTCCTGCACAATAAAGCCCTGAAGTTAGTTTTTAAAAAGAAAAAAAGATCCTAGCATTTGGGAGGCAGAGGCAGGCGGATCGAGGCCAGCCTGATCTACAGAGTGAGTGCTAGGGCGGTTACACAGAGAAACCATATCTGGAAAAACAAACAAACAAACAAACAAAGTAGTGGTAGAGATAGATTTAGCTATTTTATAGGGAAATTGGCATGTATTAAAATGGCAGCCATGCAGCAACTGGATGTCCAGGCAGAGTCCCAGGAAGCCCCAGATACTGTAGCAGAGACCAGGAGCCTCGGATCAAATCAACGATTCTCTGCGATGAATGCCTGCATGTAAAAATGTATGAATAAAAGGGTTTACTGTGTGACTCAGTGTCACACTGAAGCTTCCATGACGAGACCGTCCCTTTCTTCCTTTTTTTCTCCCTTTTTAATCTTTTTTTTAAGATATCTTTATTTGTTATGTATATAATGTTCTGTCTGCATGTGTACCTGCAGGCCAGAAAAGGGCACCAGATCTCATTACAGATGGTTTTGCAACACTATGTGGATGCTGGGAATGGAACTCAGGACCTCTGGAAGAGCAGTCAGTGCCCTTAACCCCTGAGCCATCTCTCCAACTGTCCCTTTATCTTAAATTTTATTACATTTTATTTGGGAGGTTGCAGGGGCAGGGGGCAGATGAGAGGGAGACAGGATATGGGTGGGATCAGGATGCATGATGTGAAAGACACAAAGAATAAATTAAAAAAGAAAGGTTAAAAAAATGGCAGCCATGAAGCCTGATATGGTGGTGCATGCCTTTAATTCCAGCCCAGGGAGACAGAGGAAGCTAGATCTCTGTTAGAGGCCATCCTAGTCTACATAGTGAGAGGACTTACGTAGTCCTGGCTGTCCCAGAACTCACTATATAGACCAGGCTGGCCTGGAATTCTTAGAGCTCCTCCTGCCTCTACCTCTGAAGTGCTGTGATTAGAGGCATGCCATCATGCCTGGACTTATTTCCTATTTCTCTTATTTTTAGCCAAGAATAAACGTTCTCTTCACTGGGAGAGAAGGGGGTTGAGGGAGGGAGAGGAGGGGAAGAAAGAAAAGGGAGGAAGGAAACGCCCAGTCCTTGTCCTTATGGTGCTGACATTCTAGTGAGAAGACAGATACCAAACAGGGTAAAAAGTAATGTGCTGTATTACCTATCTTATCTGAAGTTTGTTTTTTGTTTTGTTTTGTTTTTTGTTTTTTTTTGGGGGGGGGTTGTTTTTTTTTTTTTTTTTTTTTTGAGACAGGGTTTGTCTGTGTAGCTTTGGAGCCTGTCCTGGACTAGCTCTGTAGACCAGGCTGGCCTCGAACTCACAGAAATCCACCTGGCTCTGCCTCCCGAGTGCTGGGAGTCCAAAGTTTTGAAACTAATTTACCTTTTCATAACTAAGGAAAACTATAACTATCTAGCCTTCAATTTCATCAAAGACCCCAGGAGGGTGAAATGTTACCTAATGACAGGGACATATTGCTGCCTGGACAGTCACCCAAAGTTCCTCTGTAGCATTGGGGCATTCAACTCTGTCCTACAGGCCTAGCATATTTTGTTAAGAAGGAAGGTGCAACAAAGCCATGTATTCAGGGCCTACTAGACAAAAGGTACTAAGTGACTGATGAAAAAAATGAATGAATGACGCCATTCATTTGTTCACAGCAGAAGGCCCAAGTGCTTCCAAATTAAGAAGTGTGTCTGGCCCAAGAGACTCCAAGCCTGTCATATCCTCCACATTCACTGAGTTTTGATCTCAGCTCAAATGCCCTTCCTGGATGAACAGGTAGCAATGAGGTCTGAAATCACAGAAGCAGAACTGTAGTGCTAGCAAGAAACACAGTGCACATCTGGTCCACTCCATCCACAATTTCAACATTACTGACGGAGGGGGCCAAGAATAGAAATAAGGAAATCAGTGCAGTCTCTTGCATTGTACAATAGTTTCAAAAAATTGGGAACCACCTAAATCTTCCTATGTAGGGGAATATTTCATGGAACTGCCTATGATGCAATAATAAGTAGCTGGGTGATGGTGGTGCATGCTTTTAATCCCTGCACTCAGGAGGCAGAGGCAGAGGGATCTCTAAGTTCAAGACCAGCCTGGTCTACAGAGTGAGTTCCAGGACAGCCAGGGCTACACAAAGAAACCTTGTCTCGGAAAAGAAAGAGAGGGAGTGAGAGGGGAAGGAAGGAGGGAGGGAGGGAGGGAGGGAGGGAGGGAGGGAGGGAGAAAAGAAAGTTGTTGTTTTTTTATTTTTTCGAGACAGGGTTTCTCTGTGTAGCCTTGGCTGGCCTAGAACTCACTCTGTAGACCAGGCTGGCCTCAAATTCACAGATATCTCTGCCTCTGCCTTCTGAGTACTGGGATTAAAGGCATGTGCCACCACCACCGCCACCGCCACCGCCACCGCCACCGCCACCGCCACCGCCACCGGCTTTTTTTTTTTTTTTTAATTATCATTATTACATGTACAGTGTTCTGTCTGCATGTACGCCTGCAGGCCAGAAGAGGGCACCAGGTCTCTTTATAGGTGGTTGAGAGCCACCATGCGGATGCTGGGAATTGAACTCAGGACCTCTGGAAGAGAAGCCAGTGCTCTTAACCTCTGAGCCATCTCTCCAGCCCAAAAGACACATTTTTCAAGTTAAAAAATGAATTAAAGGTAAAGGCACTCCCTTCCAACCCTAACAACCTGAGAACCATGCCTGGGACCCACACAGCACAAGGAGAGAACCCACTCCTACAAGTTGTCCTCCGACCTCTACACATGACCCCCACCCCCCAACACACACACACACATAGATACATGAGATAAAGTAAAATTTAAAATGAATTGTTAATGGATAGAAATGCATTATGAAGCTATTATGTTTTGTTAAAATATCAGAAGGGGGGCACAGGAGAGATGGCTCAGAGGTTAAGAGCATGTGCCACTCTTGTAGAGAACCCCAGTTTGGCTTGGAGCGCTCAGATCCAGCAGCTCATAACTGCTTGTGCCACAGTTACCTTTAGCTGGCTCCCTGACTCACGTGGAGAGGGAACCTCACTGAAGAACTGCCTCCAACAGATCGGCCTCCGGCCTCCGTGCACGCATGTCTGTGAGGCATTTTCTTGCTTGCTAATTGGCTGAAGAGGGCCTAGTCTACTGTGGGCGGTGGAACCCCTACACAGGCAGTGCTGGATTATGCAAAAAAGGTAGCTGAGCAAGCAAGAGGAAGCAGCTGGCAATAGCACTCCTGCTGTCCCGGCTTTGGTTTCTGCCTAGGCTTCCTTCCTTTGATGATGGACTGTGACCTGTGAGGCAAATAAATCCTGTCCTCCCTCAAGTTGCTTTTGGTCAGTGTTTTATACCAGCAACAGAGAAGCAATCTAGGACAGCCTGACCCTCTCTGTCTTCCATGGCACCGGCATGCATATGATGCACATTATATACATGCAGGTATATATCACATACACACATTTAAAAAAATAAATTTCAGCCGGGTATGGCAGCACATGCCTTTAATCCCAACATTCTAGAGGCAGAGGCAGGCAGATCTCTGAGTTGAAAACCAGACTGACCCACACAGGTATCAGGATCAAAACTCCCAAGGACAAAGGTGCACCATGTCAGTAATCCCAGCTAGTCAGGAGGCCAAACCAGGAAGATCACAAATTCAAGGAAATGTGGCCAACTTAACAAGACCCCAACTGAGACTAAAGACAAAAATGGCCGGGAACGGAGCTTAGTGATAGGGCACTGTACAAGGCCCTGGGTTCTATCCTTTGCATTGCAAAGACTGAAAGGGAGGAAGGGAGGGAGAGAGAAAGGAGGCCAAGTGGGCCGGAGAGATGGCCCAGCAGCTGAGAGCACCTCTTGCACGGGGTGTGTCCAATTCCATCCACTCATGGTGGCTTACAACTCTAGCTCCAGGAGCATCTGAAATCTCTAGCCTCCGAGGGCACCTACACACATCCACAAACCCAAACACAGACAGACATACACAAACACACGCATGCACTAAACACACACACACATACAGACATACAAGATATTTATAAAATAATAAAAGTAAATCCTTTTTTTTGTTTGGCTGGTTTTTCAAGACAGGGTTTCTCTGTGTAGCTCTGGCTGCTTTGGAACTGGTTCTGTAGACCAGCTGTCCTAGAACTCATAGATCTGCTTGTCTCTGCCTCCCAAGTGCTGGGATTAAAGATGTATGCCACTACTGCCCAGGCAACAAAAATAAAACTTTTAAAAAAAATGAGGAAAAGTTGAATAGAAAGACCAACTGAAAGAACAAGCAATATAAACGAACAGCATTTATTGCCAGGCGTGGTGGCGCACACCCTTAATCCCAGCACTTGGGAGGCAGAGACAGGTGGATTTCTGTGAGTTCGAGGCCAGTGTGGTCTACAAAGGAAGTTCCAGGACAGCCAGGGCGGTTACACAGAGACACCCTGTCTCGAAGAACAAACAAAAAGCCCTGGCATTTACCACGACTAAAAACATAACAAATTGTTCAACTTCACTCACAGCAATAGTAAAGGAAAGATTGCTTTTCTGTGTTTTTTTATTGTTGTTTTGTGTTGATAATGTTTTGGATGAACTTGAACTCCTGATCTCCTGGGTTACAGGCTGGGCTGCCTTTCAGTTTTAACCCACCTCACCTCACTTACAAGAATGAAAACGAAACAAAATTAAAAAAAAAAACCAAAAACTGGACAAGGCTGGTGTTGAAGCACAGAGATAAAAAGCTAATTGGCTGTGTGAGCTCTCGGGCTCCCTGCAACATGGCGAGTACCTGTGTGCACCTATAACACACTGTGGTCTTACCATGCGAAAGACTGGACACTTCGCAATCCGCTAATGGGAAGCTAAGCCAGCGCCGTTGCTATATGCAGCACTTGGCCAATGTTCATTAAGGTCGAAACAGGCTCATCTGCTCATACACTGATAATTCTACTTCTAGGAATTTTTATATTACAAATGCCCACATATGCAGAACACAGATTAAACAAATTACAGCATTATCTGTAATGGGAAAAGATTGGAAACTACCTAAATGTTCTCAAAGGCGGAAAATGGGTGATTAAATGATAGCATATCCTTATAATGTTTTTATGTTTCTGGTTGATTTATTTATTTATTTATTTTCAGAGCTGAGGACCAAACCCAGGGCCTTGTGCTTGCTAGGCAAGCGCTCTACCACTGAGCTAAATCCCCAACCCTAGTTGTTTTATTTTTTAAGACAGGGTCTCACTATGTAAACCAGGCTGGCCTCAAGTACACAGAGATCCACCAATGTCTTCTTCCCAAGTGCTGGGACCAAAGGTGTACACCAACACACCCTACCATACATTTTTTTTTAATTTAGAAAATCAGGCCAGTGAGATGTAAAAGCACTTGCCACTCAACCCTGACACCCTAACTTTGCTTCCCAGAATGCACATAAAAGCCAGATGTGGCAGTTTACATGTGTACTCCCAGCCAGAGCACTCCCACAGCAGAGTGGGAAGCAGAGGCAGGGTGATCAGAACAGCTGCAGAACAAGAGAGACCTTGCCTTAAAAACAAAGAGAAGAAAGAAAGAAATAAGGTGAGAGGCAGGCACCTACTGCTCCTGTGGTGTACCACATGCATGCCTGTGCAGAAGTGGGAAGAGGCCATCAGCTCCCCTGGGACTGGAGTACAGATGGTTGTAAGCCACCAAGTGGACGCTGGAAACTGAACCTGGGTTCTCTGAAAAGTGCCAAATAAGTGCGCTGAACCACTGAGCCATCCCTCCAGCCCCATATGATACCCAGTGATCAAAGAAAATTGGTAACTAGAGAGTCACTGGTTATAATGTGCTAAACATTTGTATAAATTCTTTTTTAAAAAAATTCACTTACTGGCCGGCCATGGTGGCACACGCCTCTAATCCCAGCACTCGGGAGGCAGAGGCACGTGATTCTCTGAGTTCAAGCCAGCATAGTCCAGAGAGTGTGTTGCAGGACAGCGAGGGCAACACAGAAAAACCCTGTGTGGTGGTATTGTGTTCCCCAAAATATTGTGCACCCTAATAAACTTATCTGGGGTCAGAGAACAGAACAGTCTTAATATTAAACATAGAGGTTAGGCAGTGGTAGCACACGCCTTTAATCCTAGCATTCCAGAGGCAGAGATCTATCTGGATCTCTGTGAGTTCAAGGCCACATTGGAAATGGCCAAGCATGGTGACTCATGCCTTTAATCCCAGGAAGTGATGACAGAAAGCAGAAAGGTTTTTAAGACGTAAGGACCAGGAACTAAAGCTGGTTAAGCTTTTAGGCTTTTGAGCAGCAGTTTAGCTGAGATCCATTTGGATGAGGACTCAGAGGCTTCCAGTCTGAGTAAACAGTCTCAGTTGAGGAATTGGCAAGGTGAGGCTGTGGCTTGTTCTGCTTCTCTGATCTTCCAGCATTCACCCCAATACCTGGCTCCAGGTTTGTTTTTATTAATAAGACTCTTTAAGATTCATGCTACAACTGTGTCTCAAAAAAAAACAAAAAAAATTTTTAAATACACTTATTTGTTAAGAAGTCGAGATTATTAGTGGTTTGGTCTGGGAAAGGAGCTGACACAAAATTTCCCTTCAGACAATGAGCATTATGCAGTGTGAGCACACAACCGCAAAGCCATGGTCAGGCCTTGCGTGGGAAGGGACTGAGAACAGCACATCACATCCGGGGTAACATGACAGGGCTGTGAACTGAGTGACCATCACAGAAACATTGAGAAAGTCAGCTTAAGGAGAATGGGTAAAGAGCTGCTGTGGAGGAGGGAGGGAGAGGGGGAAAGAGAGAATGAGAAACATCGAGAACAAGCCAGCCAGGGAAGCAGAGAGAAAGCAGGAGCCAGACATCTCTTACTTTTAAAAGGCTTCTTTAGGAGGTAAGGCTGAAAGCAGGAATGAAGTAGCACGTTTATTTATAAATTCCTGTTACAGCCTTAAGAGAGAGCATCAGGCGGGAAAGGGAAGGCAGATCCGGTCCCATGATCTAACATTATGTGTGCGCACTATCAGGAGTTAGAGGGTGGGGGGGACAATTCTGAGTTAGTTCTCTCCTTCCCACTCTATCGGTTTCAAGATGGAGGTCAGGCTGTCCGGCTTGGCGGCAAGCACCTTTACAGGCTGAGCCATCTCACCAGCCCTCTCCCCTCCGTAAGTTCCTCACTTAACCTTCAGGCCGCTGCAGGAGAGCTGGGAGAGCTGCTGTCTCTGCTGGCTGGGGAACGCGAGGCTGACCCAGGTGAAAATGGCGAAGGACACACATGCCATTTTGATCCAGCGGTGGATAGTTTATCGTGTTGGTTAAGCCATGACTTGGGTTCCAGACCAGCCTGGGTCCATTCTGCTCCAGCACCCATCCTTTCTGTTTCAGATTCTCTCTGCTCGCCCCACGATTTTTCTTACTCTGGGTAATTTATTAATTTCTTTTAGTCCCAGCTTCCTTTGGCTGGTTTAATTACACCCACCTGAGAGATGGACGAGGCTCAGTGAAGATAATGAGTTTGAAACAAGTCTGGTGTGTCCGTTCCCACGTAGGCTCAGCTCTGCAGCACCAGACACACATTCAGTCAAGGGGCTCCCCAAAGGGGCAGAATGAACTCTGTTGCCAACAGTGTCTTCTGCTCTATCTTTGGTGGAAGAAGTCTCCAGATTGTCAGGTGATTTGGGAGTGGCTCTCCTCTTCCTGATGCCATGTCAACAGCCCAGGAATCCGGGGAGAATGAAAACTCTTGTTTTATGTTAGGGACTGGGTAGTCCATCATGGCCATCCGCAAACCAGGAAGGAGGCTGACATCCCAGCAGCTCTCAGTCCACCCAAGTTCAAAGACTGATATGAATTCAAGGCCAACCTAGACTATAGTAAGTTCAAGGTCAAGGGCCGCCTGAGTTACATAGCTACATAACTAGACCCTGTATAAAAAGGAAGAACTAACCTGCCCAAGGATCTGAGTTCCACTCTTGGACAGAATCAACTGCCAAAAGTTGTCCTCCGACCTCCACATATACACCTACACTCACAGGCTCATGCCCCAAATAAAATAATACATTTTTGAAAAAGCGGGGCTGGGCTATAGACCATTTGGAGGAACGCCTGCCTAGTATACACAAAGCTCTGGGTTCGATCCCCAGAAACACATAAACTGGGTGTAAGAGTGAGACAGGAGACTCAGAAATTAGGGTCATCCTGGATGCCACAGCTGGAGGCCAGCTTAGGCTGAAAAACTGTTTCTACTGCACTAGGCAGCCAGAGCCGAGCTTTGCAGTTTTGGTCACTCACTCTAAAGCAATTCTCCCTTCACCATCATTACCATAATGCCAAGATTGGTTGGTTTGCTTTCAAGGCATTAGAGATTACCTTGTTTGTGTATTTTCCTAGTTGGACACTGTCTCCACCCCTGAGGTATAAGTCTTCATGAAAACAGAGACCCTGTCTTGCCTTGTTCAAAACCATCTTCAACACTCCAAACAAACTAAGGGGACAGGAAAACGTGCTTTTTCTGTATACAAATGGATGGATGCAAGTACCAGACTACATAAATGGGAACAGGTAATTCCATGTTCCTGCGACTCCTCCAATCCGTCGCCAGGGGGCAGTCTTGCCCACGTTTCGACGCTAGTCCCTCCTGGCGCGCACTCTCCTTGCGTCTCGGGCTCGCGCGCGCTGCCGCGGCACCGGAAGTGACTGCGCTTGCAAGTTCCCCCGGTCTCTTCAGGGGAAACTGAGGCCGGCTTCTCCGGGAGACACGGCACGAGCAGTCAACCAGGTAGGCCGGCCCAAGTCCGCGGCGTACAACTCGGCCGCGGAGCGCCCTCGTGCCTGGAAAACACCAGGCCGGTGAAGGGGGGATGTGGCCCCCCACGGCTCTTTGGGCTCGCAGGTGAGAGCCCCGCCTCCCTGTGCTTGACAGGCGCTGCGCCCAATGGGAGCCTTGGCCGTCCCGCTTCCGTGCCGATTCGACCTGCGGATTGGCTACGCCGGGGCGGGCCGCGGGGGCGAGACCCCTCCTTCCAGAGAGGTCTAGGGGGCGCCCCTGAGGGAGGGCAGTTGCCTGGCAACGGGGCGGTGGCTCGGCGTGTACCCGGCCGAGGGGAGCGCGAGCTGTAAGCGAGGCCCCAGCCCACCCACCCGGGACTCCTGCGCCGAGCCGCCTCCTGCCCTCGAGCCCTGCAGGGGGCTCCAGGAGGCCGCTTTGGGCCCGGCCCCAGGAAAACGAGGTCTCCGCTGTGGGAGCCTCGACTCTTCTTCCTGGCCGGTGGCGGGGCGCAGCGCCTCCCTTTCACCCCGTCTTTGTGCGGGGGTGCCGGCGGCCATTGTGTCCGGGCGCGGAATGGAGGACCTGGCAGTCCCCCAATGCCATGTCCAGGGCCTTTGGGGAATTCAGAGACAACCAGCGGTGTTTGTGGGGGGTCTCCAGAATACAGCCTCTCGGAAAGGCCCGGGGGTGTGCTTTCCGAAATCAGATCGCAGATCCGAGGCGGTTTCCCCCTCCCGGCGTCCCTGCGCGAAACCTTGAGATTCACTGAGAAGTCCCTTTAGGGGACTCATCCAGGGCTGGTACTTAAATAGAAAGAAAGAAAGGCGCGGGTGCGGGGTGGGGGGGGGGGGGAGGATTACACTTAAGTCCATTCCTCCGGGAGCTTCTCCTGGCTCCCAGTAGGAGGCGAAGAGCCAAGGGGCGTGCTAGAGCGAGGGGGTTGGGCTCTCGGGTGGCTGGTGGCTGCGGACGCCCTCGATCTGGGCGATGGAGGAAGCAGGCAAGGGGGCAGGTTCCTAAGCTTCACAATTCCTGTGTCGCCTTCTGGGCTGCCTACCAGGTCGCATGATCCCTCCGGCCGCGGCTGGTTTGGGGTTGGTTTTGCTTTTTTTTTTTTTTGCCAGCCGCCGCGAGGCAGGCAGAGTTACCGGCAACCCAGCCACCACCTCCTCCCGACCTATGATACAAAAGATCTTCCGGGGGCTGCACCTGCTTGCTGTCGCCGGAGATAGATTTGAATGTAGGTGGGGGGGAGGCTGCCAATGGGGGTGACTTTTTGAGGAAGGCATTTCGGAGAAAAAGGGGTGGGTGGTAGTAGTAAAAAGAGGCTGATGAAACAATTCAAAGCTTGCTGGTCTTTCAATTTGACTTCATTGAAGTCCCTTAGAACCTGGACTCAGACCTTTATAAGAGCCACAAAGAAACCAATTCTGGTACCTGGAGGAGGAATGGGATATTGTAAGGTAAATGACATGCATATTAAATTTTTCTCCTGAAGCTCTTTCTCTCTCTTCAGAACCTTATTCTGGCTTTGGATCCTGGAAGAGAGTCGCTAAACACAGAGCAGACCCAGTGAGTGAGCAGGTGTTTTGGACAATGGACTGGTTGAGCCCATCTCTACTATAAAAATGTCTCAGAGCAACCGGGAGCTGGTGGTTGACTTTCTCTCCTACAAGCTGTCCCAGAAAGGGTACAGCTGGAGTCAGTTTAGTGATGTCGAAGAGAACAGGACTGAGGCTCCAGAAGGAACTGATTCAGAGAGGGAGACCCCCAGTGCCGTCAATGGCAACCCATCCTGGCGCCTGGCGGACAGCCCCGCGGTGAATGGAGCCACCGGCCACAGCAGCAGTTTGGATGCACGGGAGATGATCCCCATGGCGGCGGTGAAGCAAGCGCTGAGAGAGGCTGGCGATGAGTTTGAACTGCGGTATCGGCGGGCATTCAGTGATCTAACATCCCAGCTTCATATAACCCCAGGGACAGCATATCAAAGCTTTGAACAGGTAGTGAATGAACTCTTCCGGGATGGGGTAAACTGGGGTCGCATTGTGGCCTTTTTCTCCTTCGGTGGAGCCCTGTGTGTGGAAAGCGTTGACAAGGAGATGCAGGTATTGGTGAGTCGGATCGCAAGTTGGATGGCCACCTACCTGAATGACCACCTAGAGCCTTGGATCCAGGACAACGGAGGCTGGGTAAGAACCACGCCCCTTGTCTGTCTCTTCTCTGGAGATCCCCAACTGCCCTTGTCGGTCTCTTTTCTGTTGCATGGCATGGTTGTTGAGGATGTTGATTGTTCAGGAAACCTGCCTGGCTTCATTTCAACACAAGAGGTTAACTTTGGAAATCTAGATGAGACCCAGTTCTTGAGAGACCTGCATCTTTCATTCTGGCAACCCTCGTGGCCCCACAGTTTCTTACTTTCGTTCCAATTTCTCAGCAAAGAAAAACGTAGCCTGTGTGTTTCCTTGGCTCGGAACCTGTGAGAGTGGCAAGTTCTGCTTTCTGCTCGCTGTCACGTAATGGGTCACCTTGGCTGGGGGTGATGAACGTAATACCCGGAGAAACTGAAGAGCTGCTAACCTCAGGCCCTTGTACATACACTTGCATGCATGGTACTCGGACCATCTGGCCAGGCAGGAGCCCCCACCGTCTTGGGTGGCAGAGTATTGTCTGATTTGGGGGGGGGGGGGGGTCTGGGCCAGTTGTGTTGATGCTGTGCCCCTAAGTTCATTTTCCCAGAGTATGCAGCTTGCTGCACGGTTGGCTTGTTTGGGGCACTCTTGCTGTGTCATATATTGAGCCCCAGGACTTTGCACCTCACTGCCCAGGGTCGGTTGGGGATCTCCAGCTGCTCTGCCTATTGCTTTTCTGGTCAGGGCCCTGGGGCCTTTTTACTGGAACGCTGTTTGCTGGCAGAGCAAGAACCGGGTCCGAGAGGCTCCATAGGAAATTAAGATTTGGTGACAGACAGGATGTGGGTGTGAGTCCTAGTCCCGTCACTTAACTCCCATGTGACCTTGGACAGGCTGGTTTACCTTCTGGAGCCTTAGTTTCTAACACAGAAAAATGTGGCAAGCTCTCTTGCTTAACAGAGTATTGTGACTCTTAGAGATAATGTGAACAGAGGCTGACGCCAGTGAGTGCCTTCTCTTCAGAGAATCCTTCTGCTTGTCGCCTAGTCAGGGTGATACAGAGGTGAGAGGCTTCCTTACCAGTAGCCACTGTGGTAAGCAGTTTTCACCTTTCGTAATGAACTCCATTCCCAAAGAGGGGAGCTCGGGGCTTATGAGAAGTATTCTGTCCCCTCAGAATATGTAGAAAATGGACAAGCTGTGGAAAATAAGTCATCCATTGAAGGAAGTGAGGTGGAAGGGGCCATGCACCATGGACTCGGGAATGTCAAGAATTCAGTTGTCCATAGGCTGGGCCTAGGGCGGGGCAAGCACTTCGCTTTTACCACTGAGCAAGAAACCTCCTGGGTTTGCCCTGAAAGCCCATCCTGTCTGTAGTTTCCCATCTCTTTGAACCTTCACCCACTCCTCCCCACCAGTAGCTCTTGTAAAGGCAAAGAGGTCACTTGTCAGTAGAGGTCAGATGACCAGGGTAGAGGTGGCTGAGGTAAAGGTGGGCTTCCTTGAGCTAAGGATTGCCAGGCTTGAAAGTCAGTCTGTAAATGAACTCCCTGGGGAGATAAATGATTAAATAGTTCCTGTTGGTTTGTGCTGTGACCTCGTCTATTCATTCTCTCTTGCTTTGATTCTCTTTTGGGGCAAATATTTGTTCAGCTAATTACAGGAGGGCCAAGATTCCCGCCCTTCAGACACACCCTCTGAAGCATCTCAGGTAAACCTGGGCCCTTTGACTCTATCACTTGCTGACTGACTTTAGCTACTGGTCCTAATACCAGGTAGGCTTTTGCCAGCTATAAACGGTAGGCAGATGAAGAGCTACCTGCTGGGGCAGCCAGCCTCTGCACAGGCTACTGGGACCTGAGAATTGCCAGCTGCCTCATATTGCATGTCATGTTTCAGTCACCTGGAAAAATGCTAAGCCCATCTAAGGCAGCAGCTTGGGGCAAGGTCATTAGCTCTCAGTGACTAAAATTCCACCTACCACCGTCTCTTCACTCAAGAGTCTCCAGAGCCTGTTGGGCAGCATACCTGGCCACCTGCCAGTTCTGCTTGGTGAGCAGAGAGGATGTGTGTGGAAGAGCCGGTTACAGCAGAACCATTTCTGGGCATGCATTCTTCCCCTGACACCAGGGGGTAAAGAACATTCCACTCGGTGTCATTTGAGCCCATTTCCTCTTAGGTCCGCCCTCTGAGCTGCACAGATGCTGCTGCATTGGCACCCCAGATTTTCCTGGGGGCTGCAGCTTGGAGTCTTAGCATTCAGGTGATTCACCCAGGGTGTGCTCTGAATTTAGCATCCCTTTAAGGAAAGGGAAAAGACTTGAGTATCTTGAGTACCTCTCATGTATTCAGCATTGCGTTTTATCCTTTACTTAATGTAGGCAATTCACTGAGCAGCTACTATAGGTCAAGCAGTGTGCTAGGTGTTAACTTAAGCTAGACACTCTCTCTCCATCTTGGAAATACATGGTCATTCATATATTCCACACAGTGACTTTCCAAGGTAGGTGAATTTTTCCCGGGGTACACAAAGCTCCAGTGACTAAATGACTGAGCTTAAATGTTTCTCAGCCAACTAAGTGTCTGGATGAGAAATTTAAATTGAAGTTGGCCTAATTTCAGAGTCTAAACCCTTTCCATCCATACCTTGTTCAGGAAGTAATAATCCGGACAGACTAGCATAGAAAATCAAGGCTGAGAAAAACATGCCTGTAGAAGGTGCTCATTCCATGCTGCAGCTGTGCCGTTGTTCAAGCATCTAAGAACAATGCCTTTATCATCAGTAGCCAGTTCCCAGATGTGTGGGAACCTCAGACTATGGCACCAGTAAAACTCAGCCATGGCACGTGTTGAGTGGCATTAGGAGTTTGCCCAGTCATGGTCGGCTCTTGTGAGTGTTTCCATTGTTAAAATCGCAGCCTTGTCAATCATTGAGAGTGGTGTGTGTGCAGGCAGATGGCCTGTCCCGGAATCTCTGTTAATTGTGGGGTGATGCTCTAAGGATTGGAACTCCAGCCTCTGGCCATACTACTGCCTGAGTCACTTGGAAAAATGCTGAACCTGTTGTGTCTCTTGTCTTCGGTCTCTCCCACCTGGAAAATGGAATAATGATACCCAGCTGCCAGAATAAAAGCCCTTCCCTAGCCTTAATTGTAGGGTGGACACACTTCTTCTCCAGAGTGAGCTTCCTCTCTCAAGGTTCTGAACTTTGTCCCTGGAGTTACTTCTTAAGAAACTAAGCCGGTTCACTGGGACCTAACCCCCAGTAGATGAAACTCTTTTGGGTGGGTGGGGGGGTTCACTTTGGTATAGTCAGCTCTGGAGATACCCTTCTGCCCCATGAAAACACCATTGTTAGGAGCAGTTAGGAGCCATAGCCAGGAGCAAACCTAGTTTGGCCTTTCCCGAGCTGCAGATCTCTTCTTACCTAGTCTGGCTTCTTCAGTGCAGCACAGATATGGATATATATGTGCTTAGCTGAAGCACCCTCAGCTCCATTTGCAAATTTGGCAGTTCTGTGGTTTTCTTGGGGGAAGCCCCGTCAGAAATCCCAACACAGAAATTTTTAGTAATCTCATTCAGGTCTCCAAATGAAGTAGAAGGGTCTCAGGGGCTCCCCCTTGGAACACCCACTTCTTCTCGGTGTCCTTTTTTAGGTGGCTCTTAAAACTCTTTTGCCATCACAGGGTTTTCCAGACTCCCTAAAGCAATATCCCCAGCAGCCACATGGAGCTCTTCATCTTCTGCTTGAAAATTACCCAGGTATTTTTCAGGGGGCCCTAGTGGAACCTAGAGGAGTTTCTTGACTTTTTTTGTGGGTAACCACCAATTTTGTTTGGGCTGTGTGAAGCCGTATTGTTAGCTGACCCCTTCTCCCAGCAGACTTCGGTCCTAAGGCCAGTGGACTCGGGCATCCTCCTCCTGTGCCCAAGCTCTTGGTTTTTCCCCAGCCCTTAGCCTACCATCACAGGGCTTGCTTTTCGTTTAGGTTTAGTGTGCTTAGATTTAAGGGTAATCCCCAGTCAGCTGCTCTTCAACAGAAACAACATCTTTCAATAACCTTAGTCTGTCGAGATCTCTGTCTCCATCTCCAACCGAAGTCTGCAGGGTCCTCTTTTCTTGAAGGAGTCTCTGGATCCTCTATTGTCTCTGCAGCCCACAGTCTGTCTTCCCCACTCCATTGGGCATCTAGTGATATGACAGCCCCACTGGGCCTTGGTTTCACCTAGGGAAGAAAAGACCCAGACAATTGCCACCAGCTTGATACTCACCTTTTATATATGATCCCCAGCACTGTGCGTAAGGGAAAAGAAGTGACTAACTGGTGGTTTAAATTGGTGCACGTATTTCTTTTTGGGTTTGTTTTTGTTTTTTGGGGTTTTTTTTGGTTTTTTTTGTTTGTTTGTTTGTTTGTTTTTGTTTTTTTTGAGACAGGGCTTCTGTGTGTTGTTTTGGTGCCTTCCTGGAACTCTGTAGACCAGGCTGGCCTCCAACTCACAGAGATCCACCTGGGTCTGCCTCCTGAGTGCTGGGATTAAAGGCGTGCGCCACCACCGCCCAGTGGTGCACTATTTCTACCAGCTGCTCTCAGGAGCTGAGGCAGAGTCCACACCTTGCTTACATTGGTTATCTCAGCTCAGAGCACAGGTCTTGGGTGTAGTAGTCACCTATGAAAGAGATACTGAATATCTGAGGAAAGGACCTAATCAAGTCAGAATAATAATGGGGGGAGCCTCCTCTGACCCTCACTCTGCTAGGTACTGGGGAAAAAAAAAAAAAAAAACCTCAGTTTTTGCCTCATGTAGCTCATTCTGGTGGAGAGACAAAAAATACATAATGGAGGCTGGGACTCAGTCTGTAAAATACTTGCTATGCTAGCATAAGAATCTAAGTTTGGCCGGGCGGTGGTGGCGCACGCCTTTAATCCCAGCACTCGGGAGGCAGAGCCAGGCGGATCTCTGTGAGTTCGAGGCCAGCCTGGGCTACCAAGTGAGTTCCAGGAAAGGCGCAAAGCTAAACAGAGAAACCCTGTCTCGAAAAACCAAAAAAAAAAAAAGAATCTAAATTTGGCCAAGCTGTGGCGGCACACATCTTTAATCCCAGCACTTGGGAGGCAGAGGCAGGGGATGTCTGTGAGTTCAAGGCCATCCTGGTCTACAAAGCAAGTTCCAGGACAGCCAGGGCTGTTAATACAGAGAAACCCTGTCTTGGAAAACAAAACAAAACAAAAAGAATTTGAGTTTGATCACCAGATCCGGAATCATGTTTTTTAAAAAAAGCCAGGCACAGTGGTGTGCACTCAATCGCAAAGCTGTACGGCAGAGACGGGGTTTCTGGAGCTACCCTAGCCTGATGGGTGAGTTCCAGGCCAGGGAGGTAGAGAGCTCCTGAGGAACAATACCCAGGGTTAGCCTCTGGCCTCCAGATGCATGTGCATATATATGCAAGCTAAGCTGAGTACACACATACACAATTGTATAATGACATTTTTGTCAATGATGGACTGTGTTTACCACAGCAGTCCCATGATATTATATGGTCTGGGGGCTGGAGAGATGGCTCAGTGTTCAAGAGCTCTTGCTGCTCTTCCAGAAGACCCAAATGCAGTTTCCAGCATTTGTGTGTGTATCATGCATCAGCTGATAGTAGGTACTCTGAAGAAAATAAGGCAGATTGGTTCATAGAGAATGCCTAGCAAGGCAGTGTGAGACAACACTTTAAAGAGGTTGGTCAAAGGGCCTGGCAAGATGCGTCAGCTTGTAAAAGGTGCATGCTGTCAAGCCTGATATCCTGAGTTAGGTCAATCCCTGGTTCCTACCTGGTGGAAGGGAAAAACTAGCTTTTGCAAGTTGTTCTCTGACCTCCGTATATGTCCATGGTGTACCCTCCCCCAGTATTTATAAATAAGTAAATAAATAAATAAATGAAATGAAAGAGTTACCAAAAAAGTGAACAGCCAAGATGGAGGAAAATGAAAAATAGCTCACCCCACACCTGTCGAATTTCTTTGGCTAGAATATGAATTAACTTGACATAAGACAAATTAAAAGGAAAAAAATATTTTGATAACCCATGGCTTGATTGAGGTTTGTGTAGCATCCTGAACAGAAAGGAATAGGAATGTGGTTGCATACACCTTTAATCTCAGCACCCAGGAGGCAGAGACAGGCAGATCTTCGAGTCTGAGGCCAACCAGAGCGACATGATGAGACCCTGTCTCAAACCAATTAGTAAGTAAATAAATAAGTGGAAGGAAGGAATAGGGCTTTGGGATTTGTACAGTGACCATTCAAGTTTTGAGAGGCTTAGCTGCGAATTATAGCAAATAAATATTTTACTATTCAGATAAGGTGTCTCAGGTAATAAAAGTTGTAGAGCAAACCGACAATTGATACAAACACTTTTGTAACGTGTTTCTTTATAGATATTTCTTTTATAGAAAACAGCTTTTCAAGGTTACTCCTGAGTTGTAGATTTCTCAGACTAATCAACTCCAAGTGTGCCAAATACACATACATGTTCTGGTCTCCCACAGGCGTGTTCTTGAAATACTGTTTCCAGAACTCCGACAAAGGATATTACCTGAAGGTATTTGAGCCAAGATCTGAAAGAGAGGAGATGGTTCACTGTGTGGGTCCATATAGAGAGCTTTTCAAGCAGAAGAGTGGACCAAGGAAGAGAGATGCTTGCCATTTTCAGGGATGGCAAGAGGTCAATTTGGCTAAAGAAGTAGCAGGGAGCAGAGGAGATTTTTTTGTTTGTTTTATTTTGTTTTTGCTCTCCATCTATCAAGGAGATGAAGGCGAAGAAAAGGTGTGTGTGGAGGGGTGCTGGGTGCCAGAGCATATAGGGCATTACAAGGCAGATTGAGGCTTTGGCTTGGAATGAGAGAGAAGCCAAGAGTAATTTGGAGCAAGGAGGTAATGATCAGAATTCTGTAAGGGTGGAAGCAGGTCTTCCTTCACCTTGAGAAGAAGCTGGTGCCACTGGCAGGTGAAAAGGCATCTTGGCTTTAGGTGGCTGTGGAGAGAATGAGACTCTGGAGACTCAAGAGGAGACCATCTTTGCACATGGTGTATTCACTGGTCTGTCTACCCACATTGGAAGCCTTTTTTTTTTTTTTTTAACTTTGGAGAGTCTAGATAGAATGAGGGACTGAATAAACTGTTAGGCTGGGTGTGGTGGTGCATGGCTATAAGCCTAGCGTTTGGGAGGTTGAGGCAGAAAGATTGTTTTGGGTTTGAGGCCAGCCTGGGCTATAAAGTGAGCCCATGTCTAAATAAATGTCCTACCTCTCTTTTTCAGAAATACTTCTCTCCAAACACACTTTACAAATGGCCCTCTTCTATTCTTCTGTTTCTGCCTGAAAAACTGAAGCTTGTCGGAATTAAAATCCTAACTCACCCAATCTCTTTTGATCTTCCTGAATCTTGAGTACAGTGAGTGATAAAACAAAGTATGCTTGGGATGTGGTGGGCCTGATGCCATGTTGATGTAATATTTTTTATCTGTACCATGGAATGCTTGGCTCATTCTCAGAGCATCCATTCTCAGCCTGCAGTGGTGGCGCACACCTTTAATCCCAGCACTCAGGGAAGCAGAGCCAGGCGGATCTCTGTGAGTTCAAGGCCAGCCTGAGCTATATAGAGTGAGTTCCAGGAAAAGGCTCCAAAGCTACACAGAGAAACCCTGTCTCAAAAAAAAAAAAAAAAAAAAAAAAAAGCGCCCATTCTCCCTTTTCTTTATATTCACCCCTGAGCACATTCGTACAGCAGCCTTCTGTCACAGTATGAGCTCTAGTGTGCCTGTGCTCTGGTGATCCAAGATCTCCATGGTCTTAGGGTAAGGATCCAGACATACTCTCTTAGCTCTCCATATTCAGTCTGTCACCAAATCACTTTAGCCCCAGACTTCAGTTTCTCCCTTATGGTGGGATATTGAAATTGACATCCTAGGAGTCCTGATTCTCATAGGCCTTCAACTCTATGGCAGATTTCACCAAGAATGCTATTCCACAACAAAATTCATTTAGGCTGGCTCTTTCCTGTCCAGGACACAATATCATCACAGGGTAATTTGTCATTGGCCCCACAAGTCTCCATGCATGCTGACAAGCATATTCCAGCTTTCAAAAAAACACTTTCTTGTCTTTGTGATACCTTTAGCCATGCAGATTGGTGATCGAGACAGTGCCATCTCCATGTCACAGGAGCAGGCAGGCTCAGAGATATAGCAACTTCACTGGTCACCTGCTATGTCACTTGGGCTTGTTAGAAAGTTCAGAAAGGCAGTTCTTGGCCTAAAGTGCTCAGAATGGTGACAGTCGTCCAGGCAGTGCTGCCATGGTGCTTGGGCTCCTTGAGTCACTGTTTTCATAGGGAGAAGCCACCTTTGGGACCTTGTGCTGCTTGGTTTTATCCCCAGTGAGCCCCAGGCCAGGCCTACACTGGCTGTAAGCTCCGGAGTTCTCTGGGTAGAGAGCAGAGTTCCCCTCGGAACTAGAACTTTTTCTCCTGCTCTTCAGGAAATGCCATTGCAATGACTTCCATAGACTACTTCCTGTCCCGGCCCAGCAGCCAGATTCCTGCTGTAGAGTGTGGAAACTGAAAAGTAATGTCCCAAGAGGCATGCCCCGCCCCCTGCCCCCCCCCCATTTCATATGCCTCTCCCTTTCCTCTTTCAGTCACTCTCTCTCTGCTCTCATTCCCTCCCTCTTCTCCAAGTCTCTCCCTCCAACCTGCCATCATCCACTTAGGACTGGGGATGCCTTTCTGGTAGTTCTGTCACTGATGCTAGGCTGTGGGGGTCAGTCCGAAAGAACTCCTGCCTTGTCTCCTTGGCTCCGTCAGTTACAACACTCCCCCAGAGGGGCATTAAAGCTGTCACTTGGAGTGCCCTGGGTTACCATGAACTGACTTCTTCCAGGGGTTCCTACCCATTTGGGAATAGGACAGAGTCCTAAGACAGGTATCCACGGTTCTGCATTTAAAATCCTGTCTTTTGGAGATTGATGACAGGGTGGAGTGACAGAGCTTGCTGCCCCTTCCCAAGTCACCTTTCAGGAGGAAGCTGGAAGGTTACGAACCTTTTTGAACAGTCATCTGAGGAATGGGAGCTGGCCTGGGAGGAGATTGGAATGCACTCAACTATGCCTCAGATCCTTTGTTCCAACTCTTGAAAGGGAAACATTCCCCTCCCTCCACCCTGGCCACACACATGTGCCTTTGTTCCCCAAGTCAGAGGCAGGCAGCGCCTGGAACACAACCACTGGGAACACAGTGTCCCTTCTGAGGAACCTGACTCGCCTCCCCAGAGGCTGGCCCCTGGTCAGTGGGACTGGGACTTAGGAGCCCAGCCTCATGCCCTTATCACAGAAGCATCTCCTCCAGGCTGACGACAGCTTGCTTACAGGCAGATGTCCAGGCCCTTCTGTAGAATTATTCCATGGGATACCCATGTCCCAGAACTAAGCCCCTCCCTCTTATTCCGCTTGGTGATTAATATTATTGTTAACATTGCTATTAATAGCACCTAACATTTATTGAATGCTTACTCTCTGCCAGGCATTGTTCAGTGTGCGCTACAAGTACTAATTGATTCCATTCTCACAGCAACACTCGATGAAGTAGGTACTATTATTAGCCCCTTTTCACAACTGAGGCACAGGAGTAAAGCAGCTTGTTTGAAGTAGCACAGTTGGTGCTGGGCAAAGCCTGGGAGGGAGGCTTCTAGCTGAGTTTTGAAGGGGTGTACAGAACAGTCAGGACTTGATACCAGGTCTGCCTTATTAAAGCTTAGGTTGGTTGTTTCTCATTCTTCAAACAGCCTACAAAGTAGGTGGCATCTTCATTTTATAGTCAAGAAAACCAAGGCTGAGAGAAAAATGGTATTGCTACGGCCTCACAGGCCAGGACTGGGAGGAGCTGGGATTCCAGTTCAGAGTGTTTGGCTTCTAAAACTGCACCACCAAAGCAGTCTGCAGTTTAGTAACAATTCCTTTTATGTACATGATAGTGTTTTCTAATGTACCAAACCTTTTTATTTGAATTTCCAGGTAAGATGCATGCTTTCAGTCTCATTTCTAGGGAGGAAATTAAAGAGTGAAGTGCCTGTCAGGCTTAGAGTCCCATTTGGTCTGGAGTTTGTTTTGGGGACAGGTGGCTTTTTGAGAGAGTCTCATGTATCCCAGGCTGGCCTCCAATTCACTCTGTTGTTGAGGACCTTGGACTCCTGGTCCTCCTTCCTCCACTTCCTGGGATTACAGGCATGCCTCACCATGCCCTGCTCTTGTGTCTGGCTTTCCCCCTAGTGTTACTAGCTAGTGCTACCTGCCTCATCTAAACTGGATCTGTTTAGTTTCAATCAATAAATGCTAATGAATGCCTTAGATGGGGACACCATGGCTGTGGTGGTGAGTGAGGCTCCATGGTTCCTGTGGGTCTGTCTCAATGATTGACACCAGGGAACTGCCTAGTGTCTTTCTTGCCGTAGTGTGGTAGTTTTCTGTTGCTGGGACAGAATACTCGAGTCTGGACACAGTTAAAGGATGGAAAGGTTATTTTAGCTTACTGTTTCAGAGCTTCCTACTCACGGCCCACAAATGGTGAAGCAGAGTTGCTCACCTCATGGCAGCAAGGAAGCAAGAGGCATGAGAAAGGGCCCTAGGAAAAGAATGCACCCATCACTGGGTGCCCCAGTGATTTACTTCCCTCCAACATTTTCCCATTGCCCAGTAGCCCATTAAATTAGGAGTCTGAGCCAGGCAGGGCGGTGGTGGCACACGCCTTTAATCCCTGCACTCGGGAGGCAGAAGCAGGAGGATCTCTGTGAGTTCCAGGACAGCCAGGGCTACACAGAGAAACTGTCTTGAAAAACAAAACAAGAGCAAACAAACAAAAATTCTGAATCTGCTCTTTAGTGATGAGAAGGGGTCTGAGACATCTGCCCTGCCAAAGGATGTCAGGTTGAGCAGAGCTCTTTAGCCCCTCCCTCGCTTCAAGTCTCTGAATAAAATGGTTTGATCCCAGTCAGTCAGTGAACCCATAATCATCCCTGCCCTCATGATCCAGTCACCTTCCAGAGGATTCTGCTTCTGAACACTGTCATGTTAGGGACCAAGTCTTTAACACATGAGATTTTGGGGGGTTCTTTTTGCTTTGAGACAGTTTCACTTTGTAGCCCAAGCTAACCTGGAACTTACTGCAGTCCTCCTTCTGCCTGAAAGTACTGGGATTACATTCATATATCACTGTGCCTGGCTAACACGTAAGCTTTCAGGGATATGTCAGAGCCAAGCTAAAAGAGTATTTATTAATCTCTTTTAACAAACCTGTAGACAAAGCTCTCAACTCACATGTGAAGCAACTTCCAATTCTCAAATCCATAAACCTGAGAGGATAATGCCAACGTTACCAGAGCCGGCAAGGCACAAATGAGAGTGAATGCCTGAGTGTTGTGAGGAATAATAACAGGTGTTGTGTGTGGAGTGCCAGCTTGCTGTATGCCAGGTGTGTGTTTATGCCCTTGACCTAATGGTCTTATTTGGTCTCCACCACTGCTCCCTCCGGGGTGAAGAGTCCATCCAGGACTCCGAGACCTCCGCAGTCACACATCTTCTAAGAGGCAGAGCGCAGTCTCACAGTATGCCTTGTGCCAGAATCTCTCCTTATGCCACTGTGCTGTAGCTTTTTCTGCAGACCTGGACTGGCTTATTTTCTCCCAAGTACCTGGCACAGTGCCCAGGCTTTGGCAGGAGATTGGCTAGGGTTTGTTCCGTGAACATGAGGGCTGTTACTACTAGATGCAATACTACAGTGTCAGTCCCTGAGGAAGCACATACATCTGAGTCAGAAGTAGGCCCCAAACACTTGGTGAATGGCTTGTGCCAAATCAGTGGTGTGGACTCAAAGTGGAAGAGCCCATACCACTGATTACAGCCTACAGGTGGCCTGGGCCTCTGCCAAATGGTCCCACTTCTACCATCACTACCCATTAGATTACTTGGCCCAGAGGCCTCCACCCTCAGTCTGCATCGTCACCTTCCACCTGGCCCCAGGCCAGCTGGCTTGCCAGTCTAGACTCTTCAGCACCCCCAGTGCAAAGGGTCAGAATGGGGACAGTCACTGGGGGCTTAAGTAACCATAGCTTTCTCAGCGGTGTAACTTTGTATGCTGAGGTCTCCATTTCCTCATCTGTAAAATGAAGATAACGGTAATGAGTCTCTTCTTCCAAGGCTCCATGTTTTTCCTCTGTTGGGAGTCACTCTGCCTGCCTCAGGTCTGATTAGGACTCGGGGTTTATCATTGAGGTTTCCATGTTTCAGGCCTCCCTAGAGGCCACCCATGTTTACAAGTTTACTGTCTAATTCAGAGAAACTAAAGCTTCCAGAGTATACAGCCTCTGACTGGAAAGTGTTCCTTTATTACCAGCATCTAGCCAAATATTTGGAATTAGGTGACATTTGGCCAATATTTTTTGAGAGACTGACTGTGTAGTGTAGACCATATAGCTGTCTGTCTGACATACAGTAGACTCAGTCAGTTTTAGATGCTATCATCTGTTAAGAAGATGTGTAACTTGAAGGCTTCTTTGCTCCTTCCTACTCCTGGATGCTGGGGGTTGAACCCATGGCCTTAGGCATGCTGTGCAAGTGTTCTTCCTTCAGTCTATAGTCCAACCATTTCTGCCTGTTTTGAAACAGGGTCTCTGTAGAGCACAGCTGATTCTGAACTCAGTCCTCCTGTGACACACTCCCCAGTAGCTGGGGTTATAGGCTTGCACTACCACACCCAGCTCGGTGAAAGTTTTCAATAGGTGAGAGGAATGTGGCTGGGACAGGCTAGATGGATGAGACCCAGCCAGCCGGATCTGAAGGGTGCCTGTGAGTCACTGGAGATGGTGAGCTATCATTATGGCTTCTGCTGAAGAGGATCTGGGTTGGCAGTAAAGCTGGTCAGGCAGAAGGAAGTGAGGACTGATGCAGGCCTGGGGGCACAGGGATGGGGGGAGCTGATGGTAGTGACGGACTCAGAGGAGAGAGACCCAGAGCACCCATGGGGTGTAGGCAGGTCTCCAGTAACCCCTGGGAGAAAGAATCCCTTGCCAGCTGGGACTCAGCAGGCGGGGGTGCAGGAGGGAAGAGTTGAAGGCACCTGGGACGTGCTGAGCAGGTAGGCTGCCCTGCTTGTTAGTTCGGGCTCAAAGCCAGGTGCAGATTCAAAGGATTGATTGAAGCCTTTTGGCAACTCTAGCCTTTGTAGGGTAAACATCACCTGTCTCCTGCCACCTGCTGTGACTGTGCCAGCGAGGTACCCTGGCAGCCCCAAAGAGACCCAGCTTTCTTGCTGCCCTGGTAGAGCAAAACTACCCTCCAGAGAGGCGGCTACTCCTTTTGCTCCTCTGAAGGTCTCAGGTGATAATAAGGTGTCTTCTACTAGAGAGGCCCTTCCCACCGCGGAAGGCGGAAGCGGGACCCTGGGAGCCAGGACAGCTGGGCCAACCAGGGGAAGGGGTCAGCTTGAGAGCAGGTGCAGATTTCGAGGAGGGTGGGGCCTGAGGGGAAGTAGGGATCTTGGTAGGCTTCAAAACTTCCCTCCTCCTCCCCTAGCCACAGCTGGCTTCTGCAAGAACCTGATGACCTAGTTACAATGCTTAGAAATAGTTAGCTTAGTTTGTAGTTTGAGACTGTGCCAGTCTCTCATCCTTGAGACTTCTTGGATCAAAAGGTACACTGGCATTCCCCAAAGCAGTTCCATGTGAAGGACATGCACCTTGTCACATGCAGAGGCTTGTAGCCCAAGAGAAGAGCCAGTCAATAAGGCTTCTTCCTTGCTGTGCTTACTGCCAAGCCCAGGGAAGAGTCTCCAGTCCACCCCTTCCACTTCTCTCCAGGCGACGATGGTGGATGGATGCCCAGTAGAAGTTACGAACTCCTTGAGGGACAAAAAGAAAGAAACTCTGTTGGCTTGAGCATAAATCTCCTCTTCTCTCAGGATGATAAAACTAGCTACTGGGAGGGTGTGTCAGGACTGTGAGTTCAGGACCAGTTGGTTCCCAAGGAGACCGTTTCAAAACCTGTGGAAAATGGTTGAGACCACACCTGGATGGGTGAAAAAGGTTCGGGGGTCTCTGGAGGCCTCCACCCTTTCTGGTAGCTGCTGGCTCTGGTATTTATGGTACTTGCCTTGCCATTATCTATCTCCCTGGGAGAAAATTGATGATCACTGTTGAAGAGTTAGGCACAGTAGGGTTGGAAGTGTAACTCACTTGGTAGAGTGTTTGCCTAGTCTGCAGGAAGCCTTGGGTTTGATCCCTAGCACTGCATTTAACAAGGCTTTGTGACATTGACCTGAAACTCAGTACTCAGGAGGATTAGAAGTTCAGGGTTATCTGTGACGGTATAAGGAGTTCTAAATTAGCCTAGCCCTGTCTCAAACTAACAACAAGTAAGTAATAATGAGTTGGATATAGTAGCTGGGCATAGTAACTCCTACCTGTAATCCCAGCACTTGGGAGGCTAAGGCAAGAAGAATGCTATCAAGGCTAGTCTGCACTGTAGAGGAAGACCTGTCTGAAAAACAAAACAAGGGCAGGGGAGGTGGCTCAATGGATGGAGGCATGTGCCACAAATCCTAATGACATGAATTCAGTCCCCAGAACCCATGTGGTAGAAAGAGAGAAGAAGCTTCTTCCCCAAGTTGTCGTCTGTCTCCACAGGCATGCTGCCCCCATCCCAATGCCCCATATACAAAATAAATAATAAAGACATGATTCAAAAAACAGCAAGGAGATAATAACTTAACAGTGCTTTTCTGGAAACACTCTGCTGAGCTTGAAAGCTCTGTTAAGATGCATGCAGCCTGGCATACAGTAACTACTCACTCAGTATGACAGCTGCTGCTATTACTATTATCCCATTGCTATTACAGATAATCAAGTTGCTGGGATTGTTGTTGGAGCTACTTTTTTGGGGGGTGGGGGTGGGGAGGTTGCCCTATGTAGCCCTGACTGGCCCAGAACTCAGCATATAGATCAGACTGACCTCAAACTCCTAGAGATCTTCCTGTCTCGGCCTCCTGAGTACCGAGGTTAAAGAAGCTTTCTGAGAGCCTCTTTTTGGGCTACAGAAGATGTGGCTAGCCTTTGGCCCAAGAGTTAGGAAATCGAGGACTTTGGCTCACAAGCTTGTCCCCACCTCCCCCACCAGGGCCTCAAGTCAACTTGTACACAGCTTGACGTCAGCCATGTTGTTGACTAGGCATTTGGCAGTGCGGTGTATTTTCTCTAATTTTTGCCATGGTTTTCCAAGATGGAAGACCCCTCCATATTTGATGACTAGAAGATGTAGGAGTTGAACCCTTAAAGTGTATAGGAGCATGCCCAGCACACAGTGGGTGCTTCCATATCTGTATAACTAAACTGTATGATGTGCTGTGGGTACTGTGGAACTTTTCTTGTTTGTTCAATGACTATAAGCCTCTTGCCTGAACTCTGCTTGTCGCCTCATGTTGAAGGAAGATAACGGTCACTTTGCCTCCCTCCTGGGCTAGCAGGGAGGCCCAAGGAGGTGATAAGTGAAAAAGCACTTTGAAACTATAAATGTTTGGTCTTGTTGCTCCTCCTTGACTCAGACCACAAGCCATAGCGGTGTCATTCATTCATTCATTCATTGAAACAGCAAACATTTAAAAAGAAAAAGAAAAAGATAGAAAGGAAGAAACCTTAACTTAACATTTTCCTATTTTCGTGAGTTTGGACAAGCTTACTTCTCTAAGCCTAGACATCTATAAAAAGGAGATAGTTCTCTCTAGACAGGTTTGTTTCCCCAGGGTGTGTATGGGGGGCAACTAAGAAGAAGCTCTGAGTTTATTGAGCACAGGATCATCTATTCACTCTTACCAGCTACAATTGGGCCTACCACTCATTGGTTAAGTATCGAATGGCCAGGTTAGCAGACATTCCTAAGGATGGCTGGTATATGTAGGGTGCCCTATATACTGCCTAGTACAGAGAATAAGCTCACCAAATTCTAGGTCTTTACAATTTCTTTCACTGTATGGCTGGTCAGTCACTGATTAAGCTTCACCTTGAAATTACCAGGTCAGCTCAGCCTGTTGAGTGTGACTCAAATGGGAAGTAGAAATGAGTATTGGCTCCTAACCCCAGGATGTCCTTGCTTGCCCAGCTAGGGTACTAGTAGGAGTTTTGACCCAGTCCAGGTCAGTGCCACTTATATAAAAAACCCAGGGCGCAGAACGCCTCATCCCACACTCACCTCTGATTCAGAACAAGAATAGCCACCCTTGTTCTACCCATTTCTTCCCTTTATTCACGGTCCCCCATTCAGATGGAACCCTGAATCGGAGGTACCATGCTAGGGTAGTCTTAAGAGTCACTCAGTAATAACCCTTTGGGACAGGGTCCAGGGAGGAAGCCCAGGTCTAGGGTTCTGGGTCTCCTGGGACTGGTCCAAGCAGCAGGTGCAGATATAAGGCCACAGGATGGTGGCTGGGTGGTGAAACTGAAAGGCGTATAGGATCAGACAGAGTCCACCCTGCCTGCTTGTCCATGCAGGTGGACTGCACCTGGAGCACTTTCTGGGTCTGATTTGGTGGTAGAAGATAGGGTTCAATATTAGTACTCTAAGCCTCAATAAGAGAAGTATGTAGAAGGCCAGAGCAAAATCTGCAGTTGACATCTCACCTTTGAGCCCTTTCAGAGCCCTCCAGGGAAGCCACTTCTTTGGGCTTCTCAGTACCTGCCTTACAGAGTCCAGGGATAATAACTTGATGACCAGATCTTCCTTTGTGTGGCCTCTGTCGTTTGTGGTACTTTGCTAAGTTTTTATTTTATTTCTATTTCATTTCATCATCATAATTATGAGCATCATTTTTGTATGTGTGCCGTGTGTGTTTAGACATGTGTGCCACAGCAAGTGTGTGGAGACCAGAGGACAGCTTTATGAAGTCAGTTCTCCTATCTTTGTGTGTATTTGGGGGATCGAACATGGGTTGTCAGACTTGTGTGCAAGTACTTTTTGGCTTTTGGAGAGAGGGTCTCACGATGTATCTCTGGCTGTCCTGGAACTCACTTTATAGACTAGGTTGGCCTCAAACTTACAGCGATCCACCGCCTGCCTCTGCCTCCTGCTCCTGCTTCCAGATTAAAGGTGTTTGCCACCACCACCCAGCCACTTTACTTATTTATTTGTTTATTTCTTTTGAAGCATGGTCTCTTGATGCTTAGTCTAAACAGCTGGCCATTGAACCCCAGGGACCTGTCTCCATCACTCAAGTAATATTTTTACAGCTGCATGCCACCGCACCTGGTTTTTCACATGAGTGCTAGGGATTGAACTCAGGTCATGAGACACTATCTCAAAAACCAAACAAACAGAAAACACAACCAAAACAAACAAACAAAAATCTCAAACCATGAATTGCTCTTTTGATTTCATTTTATAGAGGAGAAAGAAAGCACCTGATGACAGAAATGTAGCTAGTAAGATGTACAGTCATGTTTTGAACCCAAGCAGTCTGTCTCGGAAGCCCTTTTGTCCTGTGGTGGGGGAGTGGGTGGTGCTAGCAAACGTTGCTGCTGAAGCTATTGTATCCAGCACTGAGCTCTTTGATTTTGTTCTGTCTGCTGATTCTGAACTCAGGAAAAAAACTGGAAACCCATCCTAATCACCTCAGATCCCCAGAGACCAACATAGTACTCATAGTACTCATTAATATTTGCTTAATGGCGGAGAATATTCCCTCTTCATTAATCAATCAGGAGCTCTTTATCGACCATTTCCTGTAGACTAGCTCTGAACCAGATCCTGGGAGGACTGCAAAATACAGCTCTGCCTCTGTGAAGGGCAGGGTGCTCAAGTGAGAGTGCGCCCGTGTGTGTGTGTGTGTGTGTGTGTGTGTGTGTGCGTGTGCGCGCGCCTGTCCATGTGTTGAGGGGGGTTGCATTCCAGAGCTTTGTGTCATTGGCAGAAACTACCACACGGGAGGCAGAAACAGTACAGGTGACTTAGGGATGTTTCCTGAGCTAGGATTCTCACCCTTCCCTGAGTAGGCCACTCCCTCTACCTACAGAGCAAGGTACCGAAGATTCCCTACCCTTTGACCAGGGCAGAAATCACTCCTATCTCCTCAGTCCTTCTGGAGTTTTTTCTTATCTTTCTTGTCCAGTTTCTTAGAGTCTTAGAAGGATAGGATAACAAGAGGAGATGAAGCACTCATGGCTCACGCCGTTAATCCCAGCAGGTACTCAGATAACTGTACACCAGAATCCAGAAACTTCTACTCACATCAGAGCTCTGATTAAGATCGACATCCCAGAGCAGTGGTGGTGCACACCTTTAATCCCAGCACTTGAGAGGCAGAGGCAGATGGATCTCTGAGTTTGAGGCCAACCTGGTCTACAGAGCGAGTTCAGAACAGCCAGGGCTGTTACACAGAGAAACCATGTCTGAGAGAGAGAGAGAGAGAGAGAGAGAGAGAGAGAGAGAGAGAGAGAGAGAGAGAGAGAGAGAGATCAAGACCATAGAAAAACCACACCTGCCTCAACACTGCAGCCAGAGTGGCTTTTTAGAACCTAAGTTCTAAATGGGGTGTAGTGACCACATGCTTTATAATCTCAGTTCTTGAGAGTTGGAGGCAGCATCATCCTTGGCTACATAATGAGTTAGAAGCCAGCCTGGACGACACAAGACCCTGTCTCAAAACAGCAACAAAGCTGAAGCTACTAAGAACTAGTAGTGTTCTTTCAACCTTTTCGTTGGTTTGCTTGTTTTGTTTTTGAGGACTGGATTTCTCTGTGTAGTCTACAATCTCCTGGAACTTGACTCTGTAGACCAGGCTGTCTTCGAACTCAGATCTACCTACCTCTTCCTGTGCTGGGACTAAAGGTGTGAGCCACTACAGCCCAGTCAGCCTCCATTTTGAATGCCTATTAAATATCAAGTGCTATACTCAGTAATTTGCATGTATTCTTTTTGCCATGGATATCTTTTTTTAGTGTGTATATGCATTATTGTGTGTATGCCCATGCATGCCTATGAAGGCCAAAAGACAAAACAAATGTCTCCTTTGAGACAGGTTCTGTCATTTGTCCGCAGCTCTCCCAAGTAGGCTAGGCTGTCCAGCCAGCAGGCTCCAAGTAAGCATCCACCTGTCTCTGCTTCCACAGCACTGGGGTAATAAGCATATACTTGAGTAGTAAGTGACCCTGCTTTCCTTGCAGTGAGGAAGTAGAGGCCCAGAGAGATGAAATTACATGCTTAAGGTCCTCACCTGTATAAGACAAAACCTAGATTTGGACCCAGATAGGTCTGCTCCAAAGCCAGCCTTCATTCTATGTGTGTTTCAGAATATGCAGAAGGAGGGTTGGGGAAGCATCTTGGAATTCAAGTCTTGAAGGATGCATACTGCTCTGCCAGCTGAGAAAGTATGTCTGCAGGGGGATGCTCCAGAGTTCAGGCTTACTGCAGCAGGCCTTTGCCAGAGGCATGTTTGAACTTAGCCATTCAGTGTCCTCTGATTTCCTGCTTTTACCCTCTCAGCTGCTTGTCAGGAGGTCTGTGAAGGTGACATCATCTAGCTGAATCAGCTGTTGCTGTAGACTTTACGGGAACTGAAAGTCATTCCCCTTCCTGCTTTGCAAGAATTAAGTTAGGGCATGGGAGTTCCACCTGTCTACAGGGTCATGGCTAGAAATCACAGTGCTCACTGTTTTAAGAGCTAAAAAAGGGCCAGGTGGTTTGTGGCGCATGCCTTTAACCCTAGCACTTGGGAGGCAGAGGCAGGCAAATTTCCGAGTTCAAGACTAGTCTGAGTTCCAGGACAGCCAGGGCTACACAGAGAAACCATGTCTCAAAAACAAACAAAAAGAGCTAAAAGGTAGGCCAGGTGTGGTGGCAATGCTTGACAGGCAGAGGGAGGTGGATCTCTTGAGTTCCAGGCTATTCTGGACTACATAACAAGTTTCAGAACAGCCAGAGCTGAATAGTAAGACCACATTTTTTTTTGTTTTTGTTTTTGTTTCAGACAAAGTCTCCCTATATAGCCCTGGCTTTCCTGGAACTCAATATGTAGACCAGGCTGGCCTTGAACTCTCAGATATCCACCTGTCTTTGCCTCTCAAGTGCTAGGATTCAAGGTTTGGGCCACCGTGCCTGGCCCTATTATGTATTTTGTGTTACTAAATTTTTTTTTTTTAAACAAGGTCTCTCTATGTAGCCCTTACTTCCTGGAACTCACTGTGTAGACCAGGCTGGCCTCAAATTCAAAATGACCCACCTACCTCTGCACGACTTTAATCTCAGCACTTGGGAGGCAGAGGCAAGCAGATCTCTGTGAGTTTGAGGCTAGCCTGGTCTACAGATAGAGTTTTAGGACCACCAGGGCTACACAGAGAAACCCTGTCTCTAACAACCAAAAATAAATAAATATAACAAAATTGCTAAAAGGTGCATTTTCTTCCTTCTCCTCCTCCAGACAGTCTCACTTTGTAGCCCTGACTGGCTTCAAACTCGCAGCATCCTGGGCTGGAATTCAAGGTGTGTGCCACCATGCCTGGCTTAAAAGGTTCATTTCAGTGAGAAAGCTGTTTTTGAGGACAGGAGGAGTCTCAAGAAGGTTTTCTTTTCTGCCTTTATTTAGCCCTGTGATAGATGAGCAAACAAAATCTATTCATGGATTTGGATTTCGAATTTAAGGCTTTTAGAGTCTGATTAGGAGAATTCAAACAAGCAAACAAAGTTGAATACTTCAGAGTGGAGCATCACCACCATGTCCTCTATTAGGGCTCCCTCTTGTCCAGTGACCAAAAAGAAAAATAGTATTCAAAAAGAAAGAAGGGCAAAGCTAGAGAGAGATCTGAGCAGTTCAGAATGCTTCCTGCCTTTGTAGAGGACCCCAGTTCACGCCCCAGCACCACCTGTAACTCCAGCTTCAGAGGCTCCTCTGTAGACACCTTCACTCAATGAACATACTCACACAGACATACACATAATATAAAACATTTTAAATTATTACTATTATTATCACTTTGGTGGCTCATACCTATAATGTTAGCATCTAGAGAGCTGGGGCAGGAAGATTGCCACAAGTTTAAGACTAACCTGGGCTACGTAGTGAATTCCAGGATAGCTTTAGCTGTGTATTAAGACTATCAAAAGCAAAGCAGGTGGCAATGGCACACAATAACAGTGATGAAGGATGAGTTAGTTCTGTGACAGGAAAACAGCATGCAAACTTACTTGCCTGTGACTTTGCTTCCATCAGCTACACTGATGCTATATGTGAAAGAGATGGCTGGACAGTGGTGGTGCCCGCCTTTAATCCCAGCACTTGGGAGGCAGAGGCAGTCGGATCTCTGTGAGTTCAAGGCCAGCCTGATCTACAGAGCGAGACCCAGGACAGGCACCAAAGCTACACAGAGAAACCCTGTCTCAAAAAACCATAAAAAAATAAAAGAGATGTCATCAGGTCAGTGAGATATCACATTAGAAAGCATTTAAAAGCCAGGTGTCGGTGGTGCTCGCCTTTAATCCCAGCACTTGGAGGCAGGGGCAGTCAGATCTCTGTGAGTTTGAGGCCAGCCTGGTCTACAGAGAGAGATCCAGGACAGGCACCAAAACTATGAAGAGAAATCCTGTCTCGAAAAACCAAAAAAAAAAAGGCATTTAGAACTGGGTACAGTAACACAGACTAGAGTCCCTGCTACTGGAGAGGCCCAAGCAGGAGGCTTGGGCAACTGGATTCAGTGGGTGGTAGCCCTTTTGCTATGTTCTCCACAGGGGGCAGGCCACTTGGATAAGCTTGGGTGAGGCTTTGGGGATAGGTTGGCTTGGAACTGGACTTTGGAGCCTGGTTGGACTGGTGATTAGTGTAGTCTATTCAGGTAGAAATAGAGCACCTTTGGAGGCTAGAGGCTGGTGATCTGCTGTGTAACTTTTTCTTTGTGTTTCTTATTTTTAAAATTAGCACACAGTATTAGCACACATTATGGCATCTTGAACAGTGTGTTTTTAGTGGATTCTCCTTCCCTCATCTTTAACTTTCCTCCCTAGTCTTTTTTTTCCCCATGTCCCATGTGTTCTTTTGCCCACCACTCTTCTTCCTAGTCATCTACTATTTATTTTCTCCTGGTCTTTCTAGGTTTTTAGGCTTTACCCACATTTACACCCATTTATACACACAAACACAGTTGTATAGGCTAGCATCCATTTATGAGAGTGGGGTTTTTTGTCTTTCTGAGTTTGTGTCACTTTAATATTATAACTTCCGGATTCATCCATTTCCTTGCAAAGTTCATAATTTCATTTTTCTTTATGGCTGAATAAAATTCCATTGTGTGTATATATACTCTGTGTGGGAGGGGGAGTACAGCCAGAGGTATCTAGAAGAGTCCAGAGTAAACTGGACTGTGAGTGGGGGGTTGTTGAGAGAGGAAGAGAAGAGAGGGGCAGAAGAGGGGACCAGGAGCCAAGAGCTAAGGACCTACAGTACATGGTCTATACAGGAATGAGAAGCTGGGGGAAGGGAAGGGAAGAGAGGGCTGGAGATATTTAGGGTGGGGGGCAGGGTGAGGAGTTCATGGAGGAGCCACAGGTACTGAGTGAGCCTTGTCCTGGGTTTCCTTGGGACCTGACATATATTTACGTGTGTGTGTGTGTGTGTGTGTGTGTGTGTGTGTGTGTGTGTGTGTGTGTGAATGTGTACACACACACCCCACATTTTCATTATCCATTCTTCTGTTGATGGACGTATAAGCTGGTTCCATTTCTTTTTCTTTCTTTTTGGTTTTTTGAAACAGGGTTTCTGTGTAGTTTTGGTGCCTGTCCTGGATCTCTCTCTGGAGACCAGGCTAGCCTTGAACTCACAGAGATCCACCTGCCTCTGCCTCTGAGTGCTGGGATTAAAGGTGTGTGCCACCACCGCCCGGCACATTTTCTTGTTACTGTGAGTAGAACGGCAGTGACTGGATACACAGGGATCTCTGTGGTAGGATGTGGAGTCCTTTGGACAGATGCCCACAAGTAGGATGGCTGGGTCATATGGTAGCTCCTGTGACCTCCATAATGGCTGTATTAGTTTGCATGCCCACCACCAGTAAATAAGGGTTCCTCTCTCAGTGCATCCTTGCCAGCATTTGTTGTCAGGGTTCTTGATGATTTGCTGTATAATCTTTAACAAGTGACTTTGTGTCTTAGAGCCTCCGATTTCTTCTCTGTAATATGTGGATTCTGTTGACACCCACTTCACCAGGGTGTGGGCAGAACAGACAAGGTGCCCTAATTCAGGGAACAACTGAACAGAAGCCCTGGCTGTGCTTTCTGCAGTGGAAATAGCCAAGCCAAAGGTTAGGAATCCAGTAGATACTGCTCATTTCCTCCTTCACCTAGTCAAGGAAACCACATCCTCCATGGTCTACCTGCTCTTCCCTAGTCCCTTCACACAGCAAATGTGAGCCTTTGGAACCTTTAGGTCAAGCTGGTAGTCCTTGGCTCAAAATCTCCCACTTTCTTTCCACCCCCACCCCCATCCTGGTATAGTCCAGGCTGGCCTTGAACTAAGTCATCCTGCCTCAGCTTCCTGAATGCTGTGATTACAAGTGTGTATCATCCCACTCAGCTATCCAATGATTCTATTCATGAAGATAAAAGCCAAAGTGTGTGTAGTATAAAGGACCTTGGCAGGGCAGCAATGACAAGATAAGTGCCCTAGAGTTCACTGATCCTGGTCTCTAAGTGCCCATGCTCATCCCCTCTCTTAGAAGCAGTCCTGTGTTCCAACCCCCATGTGCCTGTGTGTACACATTCCATGCCTGCAAGCACGAGTTGATGACACAGTGATGATGGTATGTACTCAGGACATTTTGTAACAGGGAAGGACATTAACCACTGCTTTTGTGCTACCGAAGGTCACAGGGTTAAGAAAAAGCCAAGGGTATTTAGGCAGCCTTCCTCTCTAAAGTGAGTCATTTCCTGAGTGGTTGGTCATTCATTCATTTGTTCATTAACAAATACAGAGTTCCTGCTGTATGTCAGGCATTGAGCTAGAGGTTGAGCAAATAGTGTGAACGTTCTCTTGTCATTCAACTGACATATTCTAGAAAAAGAGAAGGATTCTAAGTACATTAACATGTCAGGTAGTATTTAGGACCACCGGGGTGGGGGGCGGGGGGGGGGGGGATCAAGGGAAAAGGGAATGATTTCTGTTGTAGCTAGGGTAATCAGGAAGGCCTCTGATAAGGTTACTTTGGGCCTGATTGAATGAGATGTGATCCATGAAAGTATTAGGAGAAAGAATACTGAAATAGAAGAAACAGCAAGTCCAAAAAAGGCTTCCAATATGTTAATATCAGAGAGGCAAGGAGTGTAACCTGGGAAGTAGCCTGCATCCAGGTCCTCCTGTAGAGCCACATAGAACGTTGCTTTTATTCTGAAACAGACTGGAAGGCATAGAGAGTTTTTGAGCCAAGAAATGACCAGATCCAAAAAACTTAGGTTTTAGGAGAACCTCTCTGGTCACACTGGAGCAGGGGTCTCAACCTGTGTTTCACAACCCCTTTGGGGTCCCATATTAGATATTTACAATTCATTCATAACAGTAGCAAAATTATAGTTATGAAGTAGCAACAAAAATAATTTTCTGGTTGGGGTTCACCACAACATGAGGAACTGTATTCGCAGTTTTAGGAAGGTTGAGAAGCACTGCTCTGGAGAATGAAATGTTCAGGCAAGAGCAGGATCAAGAGACCAGAGAGAAGTAGGCAGGTGATGGTAGTGGTTTCTACCATGGTAGAGGTATGGCAGAAGTGGTGAGGAGAGCTGATTTACTGGTTTTGATGGTGACTGGGTGGGAGGATAGAGAGGGTCCAGGTATCTGGGCTGAACAATTGGGAGGAACTTGCTCCCGTATAGGGAGCAGAATACACCACAGCAAATAATGGTTTTCTGCTGGGGATGGGGCCTTGGACTGCTTGCGCTCAAGTGCTGGTTACTTACTGTTGACTTTGGGCAAGTGTTTAACTTTACCAAGCTTCGGTTTCCTCCAATGTAAGACTTGCCTTTGAGCTGTAAACAGTTGGGGGCTGTAACAACTAAATGGGAGTAAATCCTGTGACAGACTTGGGGCACTGCCTGACTCTGAATCAGAGCAGCACAGACTGGAGTGTTGGAAGGCAGGGAGTCCCAAGGCTTAACAGGCTTCTGAAGAGCAGGCAACGGGCTCCACCCCACCTCCAGCAGTTCCCTCAAGCAGCCCACCCTCCAAGGGACAGCTCAGACGCCATCTGTCCAGCAGAGAAAAGCCACCGGGAGACAGCTTTCAAGGGAGCATTAGCTGGAGGAGCCCTTCCCAAGAAACCTAATCTCACTCTCAGCAGGTGATAATCCCAGCAGCCTCCCCTGGTGTCTGAGTCCAGCCCACCCACTTCCCTCTCCACCCCCACCCTGCCACGGATGCCCTCTTCCCCTCTCACCACCTCCGGGCTGCCACCCGCAAACTTCTTAGCGGCTGGAAGAGCTCTAACAACCTGGAGGCCCACATCTGATTGGATCCAGCCCTTCACATGGACCAGGGCACCAGGGACTGTAGGTACCACCTGTCCAGACCCCTCCCCCAGGTGCCAGTTCCTGGGCGTGGAGCTTGATCCAGGCTGAAGCCAGCTGGAGCCAGGAACTCCCACTGTGGCCCAGCTGCTAGCCCTCCCATCCTCCAGCAGAGAAGCTCACTTAACCCTTCAGGTACCATACATATAGTCAGTTAGGTTGCAGTTCTGCCCTGGAGTATTTATTTGTTGCAGTGGGAGTTGTTTTGTAAAATAAGTGTATTATATATACAGCAGAGAATTACTTGTTTTTAGTCTTTTGAGACAGAGTGTCATTCTGTAGCCCAGATTGGCTTGGAATTTACTATGTAGCTCCCGCTGGTCTTGAACTTGGGGCAGTCTTCCTGCTTCAAACTTCCAAGTGCTGGAATTTGTATGGTATGAGCCACTTTCCTGGCAACCAAAAATAACTAATGCATAGTATTGTATAGTTTAATGCGTAGTATTATATAGTATGTAGCATAATGTATAGTGTTTTGGGTTTGTTTTTTTGTTGTTTGTTTGTTTTTTGGCTTTTTGAGACAGGGTTTCTCTGTGTAGCTTTGTGCCTTTCCTGGAACTCACTCTGTAGCCCAGGCTGGCCTCAAACTCACAGAGATCCACCTGCCTCTGCCTCCCGAGTGCTGGGATTAAAGGCGTGCGCCACCGCCGCCACCACCACCACCACCACCACCACCACCACCACCACCACCACCACCCGGCATGTATAGTTTTAAGAATAGGAAATATGTGTAAACTCTTTACCCCGCTTTAAAAAAAATAAGAATATTGCCGGGTGATGGTGGCGCATGCCTTTAATCCCAGCACTCAGGAGGCAGGCAGGTGGATCTCTGTGAGTTTGAGGCCAGCCTGGGCTACAGAGTGAGTTCCAGGAAAGGTGCAAAGCTACACAGAGAAACCCTGTCTCGAAAAACAAAAACAAAACAACAACAACAAAAAATCAGAATATGGCCAGGTGGTGGTGCACACCTTTAATAGCACTCAGGAGGCAAAGGCAGGTGGATCTCTGTGAGTTCGAGGTCTAGAGAGAGAATTCCAGGACAGCCAGGGCTACACAGAGAAACTCTCAAAAAACCAAAACCAAAACCAAATCAGAATATGGAATGAGTTCCAGGATCTACAGGAGCTACACAGTGAGACCCTCTCTCAGAGGCGGAGGGGGGGGGGAATGGAAAGAAAGAGAGAGAATGAATACAGGCTGAAGAGATGTCTCAGATGGCACTTAACGACCAAGCCTGACAGCCAGGTCCCATCTCTGTAAACCACATGGTGGAAGAGGACTAACGCCTGCAGCTTGTTCTCTGACCTCTGTGGTTGCAACAGAGTTCGAGTGCACGAGCTCTCTCACTTGCACATGTGTGTACACACACACACACACACACACACACACACACACACACACACACACAAAGTAAATAAATGTGGAAAGCAAATTCTAACATTTAAGAGTATCATAGAGTCCTCTGTACTCTTTCCCAGTCACAATTGGGCTTTGTTTTGCATGGATATATAGGGGAAGGGAAAAGCTCCCTTTATCCTCTGGGGGTCCTATAATTGAGTCTGTGAGCTAAGCCACAGTGGGCAGACTAACAGGTGAGATGGTATGTGGCTTCTACAAGTTCATTGCATATACAGGAGCATGCATGGCATGAAAGAAAGGGAATACCCAATACCCAGTGAGATCTAGAGACATAGGAGAAGGTGTAGGCACCTGAGGCTCCCATGAAGGAAAAGGAGCCTGTGATAAGATGTGTCTGGGCTGTGTGGTGGCCAGCTCTTCTTACTTCAGTTTTTCCTGGTTGTGAGACTGCTAGGGAGTAGGGAGCAGGTTTTTGACAGTCCTTTTCCTTTTGCAGGGTCTGCCTTTAGGTCATGAGTGAAGGTAGAGAGCCCTCCTGCACTCTTTTATTTCTGTTTCCCCAAATGCCCTCCTAAGTTTGAGGTAATCAGCATGCTCAGGCAACATATTTTGAAGTGGTAGTTCCTGAACTTAAGTATATATCCCCAAACAATATAGACGCTCCTTTAAGCTTTATTTAGATGTGTGTTCCCATGTGGTTAGCTGTTTGCATTCAGCATTGAGATCCATCCATGTTACATGTAGAGCTGTATTTTATCCATTTTTCTTTTGGGAGGTTGTTTTTGTTTTATTTTTAGAAGAATTTTTTAAGAGACAAGGTCTTACTCTTTAGTCCAATCTGGCCCCGAACTCACAACAGTCCTCCTTCCTCAGTCCCTTCAGTGCTGGAATTGCACATGCATAGACAACTTTCCCAGCTCGGCATCCTCTTTTTCATCTCATTTTGTGTGATTAGGTCTCAAGGTATATGTCCAGTGTTCTGTTAGTGGTTATTTGGGCTGCTGGGTTCCTTTTTTTCACTATTTCAAACAATACTGTCATGAGCATGCACGTGTATGTGTCCTGTACTTGTATGCTTACACATTCAAAAGTTTCTCCCGGGTAGCAGTTCCCAAACTTTAGCCTATCAGAGTCACCTGAAGGGTTTGCACAAGTCCCAGGGTGCTGGGCTCCTCCTCAGAGTTTGATTGTGCATGTCTGAATTGGAGCCGAGTAGCTGACAAGCTTTCTACTGCTGCTGCTGCTGCTGCTGCTGCTGCAGGTCCTTAGACCTCATTTTCAGTGCATACTTAGGAATGATGTGGAATCCTTGATGGGAAGGTAATGCTGGATTGTCTTCATGGGTTCATATGAGTTTACACAGATGCTGTCCTGTGAATCTTCACTAATCTTGGTCTGGTCAGACTTTTACATTTTTATGGATCTGTTGGGTATTCTGTGGTTTTAATTTGCATTTTTCAGATTACAAGTGGGGCTAAGAGGTTTCTTTTGTGTCCAGCCATTCATGTTTCCTCTTTGTAAAGTACCTGTGAAATCTTCCATTGAGCTGGCTTCTTCCTAAGGATTTGTAGGGTTCCTTATAGTATCCTGAATGTTAATATTTTATCTACTCAGGCTGGAGAGATGGCTCAGAGTTAAAGAGCACTGACTGCTCTTCCAATGGTCCTGAGTTCAATTCCCAGCAACTACATGGTGGCTTACAACCATCTAGAATGAGATCTAGTTCCCTCTTCTGGCATGCAGGCATGTATATATAATAAATAAATGTTTTTAAAAAATTTATCTACTCATGTTATAATTTTGTTTCTGATTTCTCTTTTTTTCTCTGTATAATCTCCTCCTCCTTCTTCTCCTTCTTCTCCTCCTCCTCCTCTTCCTCTTCTTCTTTTCTTCTTTTGGTTTTTCCAGACAGGGTTTCTCTGCCTGTCCTAGAACTCACTCTGTAGACCAGGCTGGCTACTGCCTCTCAAGTGCTGGCTGGGATTAAAAGCTTGGAACACTACTGCCCAGCTAACCACACAATCTTTTAATGGAATTAAATCCTTTGTAATTTATAACTTTTATATCTTAGTAGGCTTTCTCTCCCTTTCTTAACTTGTGATCCCTAAGGCATTGTCTATATTTTCTTCTAAAATATTTATTTTATTTTATTTTTGTTTTAGTGATTTATTTTTAATTTTATATGCATTGGTGTTTTGCCAGTGTCTGTGTGAGGACATCTGATCCCCTGGAACTAGACTTACAGAGAGTTGTGAGCTGCCATGTGTGTGCTGGGAATTGAACCCGGGTCCTCTGCAAGAGCAGACAGTCCTTTTAACTGCTGCGCCATTTCTCTAGTCCCCTAGAATATTTCTTTCTTTCTTTTTTTTAAAAAAGATTTATTTATATGTATACAGCATGTATGACTGCAGGCCAGAAGAGGGCACCAGATCTCATTACAGATGGTTGTGAGCCACCATGTGGTTGCTGGGAATTGAACTCAGGACCTCTGGAAGAGCAGTCAGTGCTCTTAACCTCTGAGCCATCTCTCCAGCCCTAGAATATTTCTTAACTTTTTTAATTAAATTGATTTTTTATGAGTGTGTCTGTCTGTCTGTGTGCACATGCACACATGTTAAAGTCAGAGGACAATTTTCAGGAGTCTGTTCTTTCCTTTCACCATACGGGTCCTATGCCTCGGCCCAAAGTGCCTTTACCCCACTAGCCTCCTTGACAGCCCTCATCTAAAGGTATCAAAGCTTTGTGTTCCACATTTAAGTCCTCAGTAAATCTGGAACTAACACACTCTCTCTCACACTTTAGTGCTTTTGTTGGTGGAATACATTTATTTCAGTGGCTTTTAACTGGCTACAAACATAAATCATTTATGACTTGAGTCATACTTAGAGCTTATTACATATACTGCATTCCTCTCATACTGAACCAAGCTATCCTCTCTGGGAAAGAGTTTTGATCACATTTAAAGCCTTTCCAATATTTTGGTTGGGGGAAAAGTTCAATTTTTAAACATAAAATTTATCGTGAATGTTCCTTGCTTATTAGAAACATACTGCATCTGGGATTTGCTTCACAATACTACAGGAGTAGAGAGTGGTTGAAGAACAGATGGCATCAGGTTGGCACTGAATTAATAGTTGTAGAACCTCAGTGATGGGTTCATTTTTGTCACTGTTTTGTTTTTGTTACTTAGAAAATACTTTTCATTTCTGTAACCAAATCCGTCTAGATAAGGTCTTATTAAATACTGTGTGTTACCCCTGTACAGATGGAAAAAATGGTTAGCATTTATAGGTCAATAGTGCTATTAATTTCTGTATTGTTTAGTTTTATTTTATTTTATTTTACAATACAATTCAGTTCTACATATCAGTCATGGATTCCCTCATTCTCCCCCCTCCCTGTATTGTTTAGTTTTTTGAGATGAGATTCTTGTTGTGTTATCCAGGCTGACCTCAAACTCCTGAACTCAGGTGATGCCTCTGTCTCCACCTGCCCAGTGCTAGGATTACAGGTATGTAGCTTCATGCTTGGCATTTCCCATCATCCTCTATGATTATGACACTCAATTGGACCATCTGTGAATATAGTACGGCTATAGTGCATAAATTACTACAGTAGAATTGTTGGCACATACCTTTAAATCCAGCACTTGGGAGTCCAAGCAAGGTACATCTCTGCAGCCTGGTCTACAGAGCTAGTTCCAGGAGAGCCAGGGCTGTACAGAGAAGTTCTGTCTTGAAAAGCCACTAGTAATACATATCTTGAAAAGGCGATTTTTTTTTAGTTATTTTTGTATATGTGTAAGTATATGTCTGAATGTATGCCACCTGTGTATGTTCAGGTGCCCACAGAGGTCAGAAGATGGCATCAGATTCCCTGGAACTAGAGTTTTAGATGATTGTAAGCAGTCAGGCAGTGGTGGTGCACACCTTTAATCCCAGCACTCGGGAGGCAGAGGCAGGCAGATCTCTGAGCTTGAGTCCAGCCTGGTCTACAGAGCGAGTTCCAGGACAGCCAAAGCTGCACAGAGAAACCCTGTCCCATAAAACCATTGTAAGCTACTGGATGAAGGTGCTGGAAGCAAAGCTCAAGCACTCTTAACTACTAGTCACCTCCAGCCCCCAGAGGTGATTTTTTTTAAGGAGGTGTTTCCAGCCTTGTCTACAGCCGTGACTCCAGTTCACAGCATCTTTTCCTCTGCACACTCATCCTCCCCAGAGGTGTTGGTACTGCACATTTATTACTGTCTTGTAGTACCAGGAATACAAAATATTTTCATGTGTTGAGGGAAACTTGCTGCATACCCAGGTCCAAGTACTAGGTTTAAAGGCATGCACCACCACTGCCTTGCCTCTGCCTCTTGATGGCTGGGATTAAGCTTGTGTACCACCGTGTCTGGCCAATATCCACAACACTCTTTAAAGTGTGCTCTGTACTATCAGGAGGAATAACACTTGGCCATGGAGTCTCATACAGATGAGGAATTGGGCTTTGAGAGGGTAGCTCTCCACATGAACATACAGCTAGGATCTTTGGAATTTCCAGGAGAAGCCCACATGTGTCCTCTATAGCCCATTATGGTCATGCTAAGTTGCCAGTCTTCCCCCACGGGAAGTTTCCAAATCTAGTTAGGATTCTGTCAGTTTCTGCATACAAAGCTCTGTTGCAGTGGGAAGCTTCAAGTCATCTCTTGACCATCAGAGAGTCTCTAGGAATGACCCATCTGTAATTAATATACTAATGACATTGTAAATACTGTTTTGATATTGAGTCCTACAATATGCAGGATAATGTAGGTGCACTGTCAGTTTTAATCCCCACAATAGTACTGCGTGGGAAATGTGAAGTTCTTTTGAAGGGTATGTGTTTTGTTGTTGTTTATGCTGGGAATGGAGTCCAGGGCCTTGTACATGGTTGAAGGGACACTAGCCCACTGGAGCATGTGGCTCTGGTAGGCCTTGCCCTTCTCCCCAAATCCCTCTGCTATGCTAAAAACCATTAGATTACGTTCCTGAAGCTAGCCCCCAAGGTCTGTTCCTTTATTTGGCCCCTTCCTCCTCCTGAGGCGAACTGCTGAGGTCCAGCTCTCAAAGCATTGAAATCCAGCAATCAAAAGCTCCTTTGGCTCACCTAATTAACATGCTCAATTAAAATTAAACACCTTATGCCAACACAGGATTTCCCCTTGTACCTTTATAAACTGCCATTTTCTCATGTGCCATGTCTATCTCCTCTCTGTCCAGAGGGAGTTCTTTGTCCCTCCAGGGACAGTAGCTCTGCCCCCTTTCCCTGGTTCCCTTCCCCTTCTCCCTCTCTCTCTCCTGTCTTTGTCCCTTACCCCTCCCCTCCATCCCTCTGGGGCAAATAAATCTCCGTTGTGCTGAGAACTTGGTCTGAGAACTTGGCCTTGGGAGTCTTGAGACCACATTTTTCCTTTCAGTTATAAAGGTCTGATACTAGTAAAGGTTCATTCAAATCCAGTCTTTTAGACTAAGAAAACCTTATCATTCACTCCTTGTTTTTTGTTTTGTTTTTTTAATGAAATTTATTTATTTACTTGCTTACTTATGTACGTATTTACTCGCTTTTTGTGAATGAGCTTTCTTGTCTGCACCATGTATGTCTAAAGTGCCCATGGAGGCCAGAAGAGGATATAGACCTCTTGAAACTGGACTTAAAGATGGTTGTAAGCTGCCATATGGGTGCTGGGAATTGAACCTAGATCCTCTGGAAGAGCAGCCAATGCTCTTAACCATTGAGCCTCTCAGCATCCACTCTTTCTCCATCACAGTGGCTCAGAGCTTCCCTCAGCTCTCCTTCTCCCCCATGTACTTTTCCTTACTGTTTGATGCTCTTTCCAGTATGGGCATCTGGCTTTTGTCTGGCTGCCCTGCCTCATGCTGGACATTTTAAAGAAGACTTATACTTCCCACCTACTCTTGGCCCCAGACCCTATCCCTGATGCTTAGGACAGGGAGCAAAAGAGTGGGCTGCCACCAGGCAGTGGTGGTGCACGCCTTTAATCCCAGCACTCGGGAGGCAGAGGCAGGTGGATCTCTGTGAGTTTGAGGCCAGCCTGGCCACAGAGTGAGATCCAGGAAAGGCGCAAAGCTACACAGAGAAACCCTGTCTTGAAAAAAAAAAAAAAAGAGTGGGCTGCCCAGTGATGCTTGTGGCTCATCAGCGCTGGGAGGTCTGTACTGAAACCACCATCGTGAAGACTCACCCCCAGGCCTGGCTCTGTCTGGACAGCTGAGATCTTGACAGGCTCTGCAGTCAAACATATCCGGTTTCAACTCTACCTCCTCATTTTGTGTGTGTGGAATCTTGAACAAGTGAATTCACCTTAGTAAACTTCCACTTCCTCATCTGTAAATGTTCATTTTAAACACACATAAGTGCCCAGCACCTCCAATAAATAGCAGCTATCTTTTCATTGGCATCAGAAGGAAGTTTAGGACCAGATGTGATTCCATCCAATTTCTATATTACAGCCTGTTTTCAAGGATGAATGAGCTGTTAAGTAGAGGCAACATAGGCAAAAACATTGGGGAGCCGGTGATATGCTCGTGGGTGGACCATGTAAGGCAGACACCAAGGGCTTCTTAAAGGGCTTTTCAGTGTTCTTTCAGCACTTTGGTTTATAAGTGAAGAAAGCCAGGTGCCTGCCACAACCTGCACAGCTTTGAAGTAGACCCTTACTGGGGTGATGAAGGAATGAATAAAGGACAGAAACACCTAAGGAAAGCTGGGATAGGGTGGGCTGTGCACTGTGCTGGGCCTCTGATAAAGCTGCACCAGCAGCGGCCCAGAAATTCAATGTTTGTTTTAACTGTCTGAGCTGCATCTGTTGTATATAGCTAATCTCCATAGGAGGTCTCTCTAGGGGAGCAGTCTCAGACTGTAAACGAAAGAGGACAAAGCTGTGGTCAATACTTTCTTCACATGGACTAAGAGAAGGCTTGGGGTCCTTGACAGGGCTGTGTTCAGTGTTAACAATACATTCACTGAGGACTTCATTCCCCGTAGGTGCCACTAGAGGTGAAGAGACTTCCAGGGTCACACAGTAACTACATAAATGCCAGTACTAGGAGCTGAGCTATAGCTCAGTAGTAGAGAATTTATCTAGCCTGAGTGAGGCCTGGCATTCAGTATTCAGCTCCACAAAAAAGAAGACACTGTTGGGATTCAAACTTTCTCACCAGCAAGATGGCTCATTAGGGGAAGGCACTTGCCATGCAGGTGTTTGCAACCTGAGTTCCACCCTTGGAGCCCCATAAAGGTGGAAAGAGAGAATTGACTCCACAAGGCGACAGCTGTCCTCTGACTTCTGAACGCGCTCATACGTGCACACACACATACAAAAATAATAATAATAATAATAATAATAATTTTTTCAATGTTGAATTTCTTTTGCAACTTTTAAAGAAATTGTTTTATTTATGTGTGTGTACACTTTGGTATGTGTATGTGCACCATATGCATGCAGGAGCCTGTCGAGTCAGAAGAGGCATGGGTTCCATAGAACTGGAGTTACATGCAGTTAGAAGCCACCATGTGGGTGCTGGAAACCAAACCTAAGTCTTCCATAAGAGCAGCAAATGCTCTTAACCACAGGACTATTTTTCCAGCCCCCCCCCCAATTTTTAAATTAAATTTTATAATTACATCATTTCTCTCCTCCCTCTCCAACCTGTATTTCCTCCTCTCTTGCAAATTAATGACCTCTTTTTTCTTTAATTATTGTTACATAGTATTTAATATATACGCTTAAAATATAAGTACAATCTTGAAATCCATTTAGTGTCGCTTGTATGTGTATGATTTCAGGGCTGACCACGTGGTACTGGATAACCAAGTAGGGAACGACTCCCTGGAGAAGACATTCTCCTTTTCTCAGCAGTGGTTTCCCATGGTTCTTTATCTAGGGTTGGGTTTCCCCTTCCATGTTAGCGTGTCCGTTGGTGTTGTCATTATCTGGGTCTTATTTAGGCAGCCATACTGTTGAGGTATCAAGTGCAGCTGCCCTGTCATTTCTAGGTGACACACTCGTGAGGCAGAGTTCTTGGTCCTCTGGCCCTTAAAATCTTTCCACACCCTCTTTTTACAGCATTCTCTAAACCTTAGGTGTGAGGGTTGTGTTGTAGATGTATCAGTTGAAGCTGGCACCCAGGTCAGTTGTCCCCCACATTTGGACCAGCTATGGCTTTCTGTACTGATCTCCCATCTTCTGCAATGAGAAATTCTACAATGAGAAGTGAGAGCTGCACTTAGCTATAAGTATGAGGATAAGTGTTTAAAGTGCAGTTAGGAATTATCCTGGTGTGGTGAAGTGGTGGTAGTAGGGTCTTCTCTAATGTTCATGAGTTCAGTGGCTCCAGATAGAATTTAAAAATAAATAAGTAAAAAGAAAGGCAAACCTCAGTCCCTTTCCTTCCATTCCACTGCTTCCTTGAGGGAAGCAGAATTTTCAGAGAAGAGTCATAGGGCTGTGGAACCTGGAGTGATAAGTCACCTGCTGAAGTGAGGAAAGCCCACTCCCTTGAGACAACGGTGTCCAGGGAGCGAGCACCATGCTAGAACAAGAGGAAGGAAACCCATGTCTCCTGACCAGGACCTTTGCACAAACCAAACTTGGGCAGCTTTTTTTCCAGGCAGAATCTTAGACAGCCCAGGTTGGCCCTCTAGTTTGCCATGTAGCTGAAAATGACCTTTGCCTTCTGGTCTCCTGCCTCCACCTCCCAAGTGCTTGGCTCACAGGTGGACCTTGCCAGTCCTGGCCAGAACTCTTAAATTGTATGGGTTTTTTTTTTTTCTGGGTTGGGTTTTTTTGTTTGTTTGTTTATTTTTTCCTGTGAAAAACTAAAGCCTCCTCCAAGTGCCAGTGGTTTGTAAGAAAAGCAACTGTTCCATTTGGGAACTTTTTTCCAAATGAATCATTGAACTACCTGGGGGGAGTCGGGGGAGAGTGTTAGTTTTCTCAGTAAGGATAATATACTAGAAAAAGAAGTACGCTTTAGTGGAGGACCTTGGTAGAAGGAAGATTCTCATCTCTGAAACCTGTAGAAGTCCCCAAAGCTACAGCCTACTTTGGAGGCCAATCATCTCGCCTTACTCTTGACAGGCTCTCCAAAAGCTCAGGCTTCCCTGAACCAGCTGCATCTCGTGAGCGCTAACGGAAAGGCCTGGTATTTTCTTTCATGCAACCAAGCATGGAGATGTAGGTCAGGCACTGCTGGCCTGGCAGTTACAGCAACTCCGACTTTGCCCCTGCACCTGCAGCCATGTTCACAGAGACCCATGGGGCAGGGAAGGGATGCCCCCTTTAAACAGGGATAGGATCTTCAAGGGCTTGTGGGTGGAGCTGGCTGGATCAAGCCCAGGGTCGGAAAAGACCATCTGGAATGTGGGGACTGAGAAGATGGTTCTGCCCAGGCATGTCTGTGGCTTCTGTTCAGCTTAGTGTCATTGTCACTGATGGAGGAGGCTGGGGAGGTCCCATCCTCCTGCTGAGCTCAGCTGGGTCCCCAGACCTGCACCTGAACCCTCCACTTGTCTGGTGTTTACAGAGCTGAAGCTGCCGCCCTTTGGGACCCAGCCTGTTTTCGTTTCTGCCCTCAGCTGTCTGATCTCCATGGACCTCACCTACACGTTTGTGCATGCCCGTCCCCCACGATGGTGCCCCACTAGGCCCCTCAAGCCTGGCACACTCTGGTCTTTGTCCTCTACAGAACTGCCAGCTCCGTGCCTGGCACAGGGAGGGCTTTTCTAGCCTGAAGCAGGCTTTGCTGCCCTGCCTAGCCACACCTTCCCTGAGACTTCGCTTCTTTCTTTAGCTACACTCTGGGGGCAAAGCTTGGCCCCAGGCTGCCCTTTATGTGTCACCTCTAGTTACCTTGTTTGTTTGTTTGTTTGTTTGTTTGTTTGTTTGTTTGTTTGAGACAGGGTCTCTCTATGTTGTCCTGGCTGGCCTGGAACTTACCACACCCAGCACCTCTAATGGTCTTAAAGCCCATGCATAATCTTGGTCCAGCATCTTTTCAGTGACTATATATTAGACCTCAGCAGAGGAAACTCAGGGCTCAGGCACAGTGGACTTTGATTGGCCCCGGCCTCACTTGTTTCCTCTGAAAAGATGTTGAGTCAAAATCTATATGCAGTCCTTTGGAGAACTTAGAGGTGACATCAAATGGGTAGTTTTTGTTCCAGTAATCAATGTATTTACTTTATATTTCCATCTGTGGTAAGTGATGGTGATCTTTATTTCAGAGTATTGATAAGTTGCCTTTTCATTTCATTTATTAATTTCCTGAATACTGAATATCTACCAAGCACCATTCCACCTACTGTGAAAGCCTTTCTGCCAGAGCTTTCCAGGCCAGAAGGACAAAGAGTAATGGTTGGGGGCTGGGCAGCCTTTAGCACTGTCTTAAAGGTTAATTAGGAAAGGATCTGAGGTAGGGACAGTAAGTAGAGGTCTCGGTAGCTGGAGGGAGTAAACTATTAAACAATCTGAAAAGAACATTCCAGACAGAAGGAACAAGTGCAGAAATCTTCTGGCTAGAAGGTGTGGCACATTTGAGGAAGGGCACAAGAGATGTCAAGGCTAGAGCAGGGAGAAAGTGGGAGCCAGCAAAGGGGTGAGCCATGCTGGGCTGCCCTGCGCTATCTTATTTCTCTGGATAATGGGCAGGTTAGTGAGTTTTAAGTAGACAGGGACCTACTGTCTGGATTTTTCTGGCTGCTGCTTGGGAGAGGGACTATAGGGGAGCCCAGGAAGCCATTGCAACAAGACCTGGACCAGGGACCTGGAGAGATGGCTCAGCAGTTAAGAGCACACACTGTTCTTCCAGAGGACCTGGGGTCAATTTCCAGCACCCACATGGTAGCTCACAACAATCAGTAACTCCAGTACCAGGGGATCCAACTCCCTTTTCTGGCTTTTGTGGACACCAGGCACACACATAATGCATACATATAACATGCAGGCTGAAAGACTTCTGGGTATATCTAAATGTGAATCTATTGGAACATGCTGAATTGTGAGCGCTGGAGAGAACTCAGGGTGACAGGAAGGTTTGATATCCACTACATTTCCCACTAGGATGTAAGTCCATACAGCTAGGAATTTTCAGCTGATTTAGGTGCTACGTTGTCCCCAGATCATCAGTGTTCAACACCTGATACAACACAGATTGAATAAATGAAGGCCTAGAGATAACAGGGCAGCTTGGACCTTCCTGCAACTAACTCCAGGCAGCCTGGCTTACAAAGAGCCTCTGTAATGTTCACCTTGGGTGGTGGGTAGGTGAGTTGGAACAGAGTACAATCATTATACCCTTCCTTTACTGTCTCTTGAGATGCCCAGGGAACCAGAAGGCATATGGCATCCCTGCCTGGAAGTCATCTGCAATTTCCAGAGCCTAAGAGTATCAGGTGTGGCAAGGGTAGTAGGACTTACAGCTTGTGGTGGTACCTGCTTGTACTTTAAGCATTTGAAGCTGAGGGAATAGGATCACTGGAGTTTAAGGCTAGCTTACAAAATGAATTCAACACTAGCCTCGGTAATATAGCAAGACTTTGCAGGGCAGAGGGGAACTTTTTTTAGCTGTTATAAATAAAGCTAAAAGTAACAGACTCTATGAGATGTGCCACTCATCTTAGCTGGAGTCAAGTCATTTATTGGGCATATACCATGGACCATTTAATTCTGTTGTCTTGCCTGTGGAATGGGTACAGCTGTTCCTGTCTAGAGCACCAGGCTCAGCAAAGTAAAGATCTTTGCCCCAGAAGTCAGGAAGCCTGAGACCAGGCTTTGACTTATGTCTGGTGGTCTTTGGGGATGTCCCTGGATCTCAATGTCTCTCTGTTGAGACAGAAATTTACCTAGATAGGAGCCACACATCATAACACTAAGGTTTGTTTTGTTTTGTTTTTTTTTGGGGGGGGGGTTTGTTGTTTTTTTTAAGTTTAGTTTTTCAAGACAGTTTCTCTGTGTAGCCCTAGCTGTCCTGGAACTAGCTCTGTAGACTAGGCTGACCTCAAAATCACAAAGATCCTCCTGCCTCTGCCTCCCAAGTGCTAGAATTAAAGGTGGTATGCCACCACTGCCCAGCAACACTAAGATTTTTGAGCAGTTCATATGCCGTAGCAGATAGTTAGCTGCTCCTGGACTTCATGGTGGTGGCTTATTGTTTCTCAGTTGCTTGAACAGCGTACCTCTGGATGTCCCTTCCTTGAGTGTCTGTAGCTCAAGTTCCCTGTCCTAGGCACCCTGTAGCTCTGCATGATGAGGGCTGATGAGCCTGGACTATGGTAGATGTGGCCCACAAGGACCTCTAAGGTTCCAGGTACTTGGAGGGTGGAGTGCATTCATATGTAGCAGAGGGAAGAGAACACAGGAGGGAAGGGCGTTCTAGAGGTTTGTACCCATTGCAGAATCCTCTAGATCAGTTGCATTCAGCCGGTAGAATTCCGAACATTTCTGATCAGATAAAAGGTGGCTGAAAATACCCGGACTTGTCTGGACTAGCTGGAGGCAGTTCTGGGGTGAAGAGGTTGACGCTCCAGTGCTTGAGCAAGGTCTGACTACTTGGGAGCTTGCCCTGGGTCATAGTTGTGTCACTGTCCTCTTTCCCTGAATTCCTCAGGACTGGGAGCAGAGCCTGTTGTCTTGCCTATGGAGTGGGCTTTGAGGTAGAGGAGGGACAGACCCTTTTGTAGCAACACATCATCCCAAAATGTTGCTTTTCACGATGCCCCTGAAAGAATCCAAGTAGTGCTCAGTTGCCCTAGTGCGTTACTTTCTTCCTCTTTCCAGTAGCCCTTGCAGAATCCCTGTGATGTGATTGCCTTCACTTTGTTTGTTTTAGGTTTATTCATTTTTATGTGTATGAGTGTTTTGCCTGCATGTATGTCTGTGCACCTTGGAGGTCAGAGGAAGGTGTTGGAGTTAGATTCCCTGGAACTGGAGGTATGGATTGCTGGGAGCCACCATGTAGGTGCTAGGAACTTAACCCATTGCCTCCTGCAAGTGCTCTTAACTGCTGAGCCATCTCTCCAGCCCCTCCTTCACTTTCAGGTAGGGAAACACCTGACAGGAGAATGGACTTACTCAAGCAAACTATCCATGAAGCTGGGAAGAAAAGCCCATGCTGCCCTGTGTTGTTCTTCCACAGCAGCCAGAACTAAGCACCCTCAGGACACAGACTGGGCATGATTGTGGAGAAAGAGGCAGGAGAGACTGCTTTGGACCCCAGTTGTCCCAGCACAGTGCAGAAGACATCTTTTTTATTATCACATGTGTTTAGTTTGTTTTGTTTTGGTGGTGGTGGTTGTTTTGTTTTTTGTTTTATTTTGGTTTTTGATTTTTTGAGGCAGGGTTTCTCTATGTATCCCTGGCTGTTCTAAAACTCGCTCTGTAGACCAGGCTGGCCTTGAAAATCACAGAGATCTGCCTGTCTCTGCCTCCTGAGTGCCGGGATTAAAGGTGTGGGCCGTCACTGCCTGGTTACATTTATTTGTTTGGTGGGGTACATATGCCACAGCACATGTATGGAAGTTGGTTCTCTCCTTCCACATGTGGGTTCTGGGTATCAAGAACAACACACCTGAGGGTTGTCAGATCTGGGCAACAAGCACCTTTACCTGCTGAGCTACCCTCTCACTGCCCCACAGAAAAAAATGATTGTTCAATAGTTTGCTTGATTGTTTTGAGACAAGGTCTTACTATGTAGTCTTAGCTAGCCTGGAACTCACTATGTAGCCCAGGCTGCTCTCCAACTCAGGAATCACCTGCTTCTGTTTCTCAAGTGCTTCAACTAAAGGTGTGTGCTCACAGATGCCTTTTCTAGTACTTTCCCATAAGCTTCCCATTTTTCTGCATGAACCTCTGAGGACTTGGTGTCTGAAGAGTGCCAGGTTCCTGCCTAGTTGCTTGATATTGCAAGGCCTTCTTTTAGTGGTGTCAAGAAAGATAGGAATAAAGAGGGAGACAACTGACTTTTATTCTTTCCAGCACCTTCTCTGGGCCAAGCACAAGCCTAGGCCCAGAAACCAGAACTCATGGGCTAATGGAGAAAGTAAGCAGATTGCTTCCTTGAAGATGTGCCTGTAAGCCTAAGAAGGGGAGGAGAAAGCTGAGCCAAAAGACCAGCGAGCCACATAACCTGAGGCAGAACAGAATGTGGATATGGGGAGAGAAGCAGCCTGGCCCTGTTTGAGGCTAAGGAAGACCCAGACTCAAACTGTGCCTTGGCTAGTGGTGAGCACAGTAGTTGTATCTAACATTTCCTCAGAGTGTGTTTCGTGATTTGCATGTGTTCTGATGAATCCTTGTAGTAATCTGAATTGAGGTCACTTTTTAATCCCATTTCATGGATAAGGCCTAAAACTAAACATCCTAGTCTACTTCTGCTTGCCAGACTTGCTGGCTGCCTACATACTCTGTGCTCTGACAGCCCAGCGTGGTGGGCACTAAGTCAGCCTTGTCGTTACCGGGTAGCACCTCCAGTTCCCATGGGAAGAAACACTCAGAGAGGAAACTGGCCCAGGCCAAGGGAGGCTGGCAGAACTGCTTCTACCCACAGTTGCCTTCCTCGGCATCTGGAATAGCAAAGAAGAGAACAGGTCTAAGACTAGCCTTGGATAGTAGAAGCACTTGCTCCCTGAAAGAATTGTTTTCCAGTGGGGCTGCCCAAAAAGAAAGTGCTCTCTACACGGAGTCTGCCATGGAATGACTGTAACCTCCTCTTGATATAGACCATCGACATAGGACAAACTGTGTGACCAAGACAGTCCATCCTAAGTCCACCAGAGAGTAGGTAGTGTTAGGGGGTCTCATGGAAAGGAGGATAGAAATGTTAGAATGTCACTCTTAGGCTGGAGTGGTGGTGGCTCAGCAGTTGCTTACGGCTCTTGCAGAGGACCAATGTTCTGTTCTCAGCACCCACATTGGGCAGCGAGCGCACAGCCACCTGCAACTCCAGCTCTAGGGGATTCAACGCCTTTTTCTGGCCTTACCAGGCACCTGCAAGTGTGCATACATACATGTGGGCATGTGCACACATACACTCGTGCATGTACACACTCTTTCTTGACTCTTGAGTGTCCTGACCTGGGACTTTGGGAGAATAGAAAGCTGTTATCTTCTATTTGACAGTGGATAGGAAGTCACCATGCTTGAAATGAGAAGACTAAGGTGAGAAGAGGCCTCATGGGGCGTGCTGCACTGCCCAGAGCAGTGAATTGTTGGGCTCTGGAACCAGGCTGCTAGGATTCAGCTATACTTCAGATGTGTGAGATGACTTTGGGGAGACTGTGCTTTTTTACTCTTGTGTTGTCATCTGTAACATACGTGTCCTTGTCTGTGACATGAAGAGTAAGAATAGCACTTACTCTTCAGGATTTTGTTTGGTTTTATTGCCTAATGAATACTGGTTGGCATGTCACCCGCCCTCTGGGAGCAGGTGGTTGCAAACTCCACTGAGCAGGCCTGCCCCAGAGAGTGCCTGTGATGCCCTCCTGGTGCCCAGCTGAGTGGCCTGTTTCAGAGCTGGGCAGATGGAAGGCCTGGCTGCTAGGCCGGATACTTCTCGATTCCCTAGCGAGGTGTTATCTCCCCCCTGCACAGTCGCTTCCTGTTCTGAGAAATGAGCACATCTGTCAGGCTTTGCTTCTTAGAACTAATGGTGGGGGAAGGGGAAGGAGAGGAGAGGCTGACAGATGACCAGCCGGTTAGAGGAAGATGTGAAAATGTCCCCAAAGATTCCCTGAAGCTCACGTGGCCTAGACCCTCAGCCAGGAAACCCTCAAAAGATCACCTTGCTTTACTGAGCATTTGTACCCCCTAATCTCAACACTGCCCAGCACACCAGAGCTAACTGCTTCTGCTCCGACCCCACCCCCACTAATCTGCCTGTCTAGGGTGCCTAGGGTGTCTCCAGATAGAGGAGAGCTCATTGCTCTCACATCACACAGGTCAACAGCTCCCCCAGGAAAACCAAGGGAAGTGGATTCCAGCCACAAGCCTCACTCCTTCCGAGCTGCTGCCTGCACTCCTGCCAAGAAAGAGATAAGGCCTCTGCATGCCCCCACCCCCACCCCCGCCTGATGCCTCCCAGGGATCTCCTAACAAGGCCTTGTTTGTCTACTCAGCTGGCATTTATCAGCTTCTCTCTGGGAGAAACTGAGGCTAGGAGCAGAAGGGGACGCTGCATGTGACTCACAACCTGTCCATACAGGGCCCTGCCAAGGCCAGGGGAAGGCAGACTGCCACGATTCTGGTACGGTGTCACTTCTAGGAGCCCCTTCCTCTTCTCCACCCACATCTTTCCTGAAATAACTGCACAGGAAGGAAGCAGTGGGCACAGGCCTGGTGCCTTTCCAAAGTCCCCCAGGAGGAAGGAAGCACCGTCTGGCACAGGAGCTTGCTCGTTCCTCCCTGAAGCTGACGGGATGGAAGGGTTTCACTTTCCCTGGTTCTCGTCACATCCTTTCCCTGGGGCACCTCTCGACTGGCTGGGTGGGACTCATTCATTTGGTTGATGCCTTTAGACCACCTTACTCTCGTTGAAGGACCCAGAGCCTGGCCCTGGCCTAGAATGTGGGGTTTGCTGCCTGACACATTGGGCTTAAACTGCCTTACCCACTTTGGCAAAGTCTCTTAATGGCTCTGAGCCACAATTTATTTGAGCTTAGAATGCAGACCTCCTTCCTTCACAGAGGTACACAAGTATGATCCATTATCTGAGCAGGAGAAGGTCTGTTCTTTGGAAATTGAGCAGAAGAGCCCAGCCTAACTGTTGCTACAGATCTGCAGGCAACAGTGGTACCCGGTGACAGTATGAGGAGACAGCTGATCAGCTGACCTGTAGAAAGGGCCAATCAGAGCACTCCAAGGTGGCCCTGGAAAAAAGTACCGGCTACTGCCACTGCCAGTGCTGGTAAGGTCAGGATTCTTGGGGTAGATACACCAGACACTGAGACGGCAAGATGGACACCAGAAAAAATAAGAATCCCAAACCCAGCCAGGCGGTGGTGCACGCCTTTAATCCCAGCACTGGGGAGGCAGAGCCAGGTGGATCTCTGTGAGTTCGAGGCCAGCCTGGTCTACAGAGCGAGATCCAGGATAGGCACCAAAACTACACAGAGAAACCCTGTCTAGAAAAACAAACAAACAAAAAATCCCAAACCCATTACTGCTTAGCTTGGGATCTTGAGTGGCCCAGAGCCTCTACATTAACATTCATAAAACAGGGTTAGTAAGAAGTGTTCATTCATTCATCTCCAGTAGGGTCCTTTAGAACACCTATTCTATTCCAGATGCAGTGCCAGGCTCTCGAGATAACGGGAGAAACAGGTGGGGAAGACAGGTCAGAGAATCATCTTTCAAGTGAATGGGAGCATAAATGGATTAGGAAATAGGCTCTACTGGAAGAAAGTGCTTTAGCTCAGCCTGGCACATATCCAGAAAGGGGCCAGAACTGGTGGCACAGGTCACCTTGACTTCTTGGGTGTTGTAGTTGGTTGTGGAGGGGTTGACTCATTCAGTTAGCTGCCTCTGGGCAGAGATCTGTCTAAAGTCGGTCTACGCCTGATTAGGTGAGCTAGGTTTCAAGTCTGGCTTAGGCTTGGTCCTGCTTGCACTGAGCCCCAAGACTGATAGGGGAGACCAGCTCATAGACAGAAGCTTCCCTTTTTCTCCATCCTGCCACGATCTTTGTACCTTTAGAACCTCTTGTGAGATGTGATTTTTTTTTTTTTAAATTGGTGCTAGGCATAAGATCCAAGACATCAAGTATGCTAGGCAAGCGTGCTCTGTCGCTGAGCAACACCCAAGGCCCTGGGAGCATGGTCCTTTGCACAGAAGGTATTTTAATCCTTCCATGGCTGCCACTGGCTCATCGAGACCTCTTCAGCCTAAACCTCACTTCCTCAGAGACTTTCCTACAAGTATACCCACACCAGGTACTCTCACTTCTTGTCTTCAAAGCCCTGTCATCTATGGAATTATCTTACTGTTTTTGTGAGACTTTCTCTCCTTGGGTGTTTTTCTTTTTTATATTATTTTATGTGTATGGGTGTTTTGCTTGAATGTATGTTTCTGCACCCCTTGCATGTAGTACCAACAGAGGCCAGAAGAGAGCATTAGATCCTCTGGAACTAGAGTTACCTTACATATATGGTTGTGAACTACCATGTGGCTGCTAGGAATCAAACCCATGTCCTTTGGAAGAACAGCCAGTGCTCTTAACCCCTAAGCCATCTCTCCAGCCCCTCCCATCCTCGCCTCTCCACCTCCCTTTTCTTTCAAACTTTCCCTCAAGAATCTCTCTAGAAGCTGGGTGGTGGTGATGCCCGCCTTTAATCCCAGCACTCGGGGGCGGGGGTGGGATGGGGGGCAGAGCCAGATGGATCTCTGTGAGTTCCAGGCTAGCCTGGTCTACAGAGTGAGTTCCAGGACAGGCAACAAAGCACTAAAACTACACAGAGAAACCCTGTCTAGAGAAACCAAAAAAAAAAAAAAAGAGAAAAAGAGAAAGAGTCTCTCTAGACATTTTTGTGCTACCTATGAAATTGGAACACCATAGTGAAACACTGGTTTTGGGGGTTTTTTTTGTTTGTTTGTTTGTTTTTGTTTTTTTTTTTTCTGGAGCTGAGGACCGAACCCAGGGCCTTGTGCTTGCTAGGCAAGCGCTCTACCACTGAGCTAAATCCCCAACCCCGAAACACTGTTTTTATGCACTATAGATAACCACAAACAATTGGAGTATCTTAAGAATTTTTCACAGTACCTCTTTGGAGGTAATCTCACTACTGCTAAGAATGTACTAGAACATAAAACATTTCCTGGAAGCCCTGTTCACTGCCTATCTCCAGTGAAGGATGGTACGTGGTTTGTGAGCATTGGTGATGTGACTGAGAGTGCAGAGACCCTGGAGCACAAAAGAGATGTTCATTGCAGAGTTGGGGAGGTGAACAAGGAAGAGGGGACTCCACAGTAGTCTCGTGGGCGGGTTGAGGAAGAAAGGTGTGAGGAGGAGTGAAGACGGTAGCATGTGAAGGCCTCGATGTGCACGGCCCTGACAGCTGGGAGCCCGGTAGTGTTGGAGGGAAACGCCTTTAAAGGGACTGGACTTCTCCTGGGGTGAGAATTGGGAGAACTGGAGTCTTGGTCTAGGCTCTGCTTCAAAGCAGCTGTGGGTTGACCCTCCAACCTTACTTACCTGCTTGGATAGGAGTTCATGACTGTTTTGGAGGGCACTAGCCATTGTGTCCCCAGCTACCCTAAAACCTCCACATGCATCTCCAAGGAGCAGTGAATTCCAAAAGGAGACTTCTGTCACTTAACTCAACCCTCAGGCCTGGGTTTCCTGGGAGCAGCCATGACTTCAGTCCCCTACCCACTATATAGTAAAACCAGTAGGAGCCCTGAGGAGCAGTGAGGGCTTATCTCTGCTTTTCCAGACCTGGGAGCTCAGCAGTCCTGTTTATTTACCCAGAGCAGCCGCCCGCTGAGAAAATGGCTGTTTGTTTCCAAGTGTGTCGTGTGAACCATGGGCTAAATATACCCACACCACAGCCTCTCCAGCCCCCGCCTGGGAACAGCACGCCCCATTCTGCTCAGCTCCCTGCAAAAGCCATTGCCAGAATCCACGCCCTTGAAAGCCCTGCTCCCCCACCCCAGGAGAAGGAGCTCTGAGCAAGATCACCCTGGCCAAGAATGCAGCCTAGGAACAGAGACAGGAGTGGTCAGTGCCTTGTTCTCTGTGTCCCCTCCACCCTGGAATGACTGTTCCTGGACAGTGAACGCTTTGTGCCCTTGTGGGGACAGGGCCTGTTTACTCCAGCCCAGCCCCAGAGCCAAAATTTCCTGTGGCTATCAGCCCTCTACTTCAGGAAAGTTCCAGTGTGGAAGGATCTCTATTTTGGTGACCACCCTAGTATCCCTGGTTCCTTGTGGGATATTTGGCACCTTGAGATAACTGAGACTTCTCTAGCTGTGGCATTTTTTCTCCTGTTCTTCCCACAGCACAGGATTCTCATCTTTATTTTGCTTTACCTGGGCCTGCTTAACTGGCTGGCCTCAAACTCCCTATATATCTGAGGATGACCTTGAACTTCTGATCTTCTTGCCTCCATCTCCCTCATGCTGGGGTTGTAGCATGCACCACCATACCAGTTTTCTGGGTACCGAGGGCCCAAGGCTTCATACGTGCTAGCTAGCCTGACACTCTTCCAACTTTGCTAGCCTCAGTCTTCCTAAGAGTTTTTCTTTTCTGCCAAGATGTACAGAGGCTGGCCAGGATGGATGAGACAGGAAGACCCAGCCAAGCACTTTCTTTCTTTCTGCCCAAGTCCTGGGCTCCCCTCAGCTCCACTGTCACAGTTCCTTTGCCCCCAAACCCCATGGCACTGCTATACAACAGGTTTCTCCTTACCAACAGATGGAAACTGAACAGCGGTCCCTCTGATTTGCTAAAGATGGACCTCATACATGCCACATGCTCTATAGACCCAACAGCCACTGTCCTGTGCTCTGTCTGATGACTCTGCTACCTGTTAATTAACGTGTTCCGTGCCTTAAGCCTCACCTACCTCTGAGGGCCTGAAGAGAAGAAAGAACAATACCTGGGACTTAGTTTACTGTGTGCAGTATATCTGTTCTCTCTGTATGGAGTCTTGTGTTGCTTACCTTCCCAGGGAAGAACTCAGAAATGTATCATTAAGCCACTTGGTTGTGTGAGTATCAGTGTGTACTTAACAAAGCGGGAAGAGAATACGATGCAATGCCGAACTTGCCCATCCTTGAGCAGAGCACTCAAAAATAACAATGACAAAAGTTATTACCACTACCAAGTACTGCACATGGCACAGAACTGTGTGTTCTGTTTGTTTGTTTGTTTGTCTGTTTGTCTGTTTTTGTTTTTTTTTGTTTGTTATTTATTTATTTATTTATTTATTTTGGTTTTTTCGAGACAGGGTTTCTCTGTGTAGCTTTGTGCCTTTCCTGGAACTCACTTGGTAGCCCAGGCTGGCCTCGAACTCACAGAGATCCGCCCGGCTCTGCCTCCCGAGTGCTGGGATTAAAGGCGTGCGCCACCACCGCCCGGCAGTTTTTTTATTTTTTGAGACAGGGTGTCGCTAAGTGGATCAGGCTGGTCTCAAACTCTAGAGATCCTCCTGCCTCTACCTCTAAATACTGGATTAAAGGTGTGCGCCCAGCTGTGCCTCATTGCTGTGCTTCACTGCTAGGTGACTGACAGCCCAGTTAGGCTTGTTTTCACCAATGTTACAAACACGAGGAAAACATCTCATTAAAAGAGCTAGAACCTTACAGGCTCTGTTTTAATGTTACAGGTCTGTGTGCACATGCACGAATGTGTTGTGTGTGTGAAACATTGTTATGCAACACATGACAGTTTATAGAGCATCAGCTCTGTGCCAGACCCTATTCTGAGCGCAAGACAGGATCTCAGCCCTTGACTAAACAGATCTAGTACAGAAGGCAAATCACAGCAAAACATAGTGTACGGTGTGGTCATGAGAAGCTGAGATGGGGTGGCTACCCATAACCTCAGTGTTGCTGATACACAAGAGGCTGAGGCAGGAGGATTGAGAATTCAAGGCTAGCTCCTGTCTCTGGAAAAAGGGGTGGAGGAGGAGAGGAGAGGAGAAAGAAGATAGTATGCTGAGAAAAAGACGTACAGCAAGGTTGGGGTGGACACTGCTCTAGACAGTGTGGTCAGAAGGATCCGCAAAAAGACCATATGGCCAGAGTAGGGGGAAGAGAGACTCGGCGGACTACAGCTGTGGGCAGGAAAGCAGACTGCTCTGGTGTGAGGAAGCCTTGGGAAAATGAGAGTGGAGGCACTGTGGTTGGAAAGGACTTTCCCATCTGCCTGTTGCTTCCGATTCTTTTCCCTAAGTGGATAGTGAGCTCTGTCATAGGGCTCATGGCTCATTGCTGCCTGTCCAACAGCATCATAAATATTGATCTTTTCAGGTCAGTCTGCTCAGAGCTTGTGCCATTCTGCTGCTAGGTAGCAGGCATGCATAGATGCTCTGCCTAGTACAGGGAAAGCTACTAGAGCAGAGGACTGCATGCAGTGGCAGTAATCTGGTCATTGGTTTAAGCAGTCTTCTCGCAAAGCATGGCCTTGAGGGTGTGTGGTAGTGGTGAGGGCTGGCAGTAGATAAGAAATAGACCAGGCTGCATCCCGAGTGAGTGAGCGCACTGGGAGGTGGAGCCCAGAGCCACCTGGAACCAGATGGAGACATTATCATTCTGCAGAACACATCAAACACTATTTCTAGGGGCCAAGCACCAAGTTTGGATTCTGGTTCTATCAGTGTCCAAGTAGGGATGACCTTAGTTGAGTTCCTTGCCTTCCAGAGTCCCAGCTGCCTGGTCTAAACGTGAGGAAGAGACGGCCTGTGATAGTCTGCTGGATGCAAGGCTATGACCTCCGTGTGCTGGCTGTCCCACTGACTCATGTGCCCCCTGATGACTAAGCCCCATGGCAGAAAGCTGTTGCTTACCTCCTGGGCCCGGACTGACAGCCCTGGGATAGGGACAGGAATGGCCTCTCCATGTCCATGTTAAGTGTTCTGCTCGGCTGTCCCCAGCCACCAGCCAGCTATGGCTGAGGCCCCTCTACAGGGAGAAGGATCCTTGGTCTGAAAGTTCCAAGGCCACTAGCTGAGTGCTCCAGTAGAATTGCTCTGAGAACCTCCTTTCCAGACAAGCCAGAGCCTGACATTGCTCTTGGCCTCCACAGTCTCTAGGGTTGTGTGATAACGCCCATCTACCTCATCCCACCTCCTGCACTCCCCTTTCCCCTAGTAGTCTGTCTGGTGTTCCTTCCAAGCTGTCTGTTGCTTATTTGTTTGTTTGTTTATTTGATTTTTCGAGACAGGGTTTCTCTGTGTATCCCTGGCTGTCTTGGAACTCACTCTGTAGACCTGGCTGTCCCTGGAACTCACAGAGATCCGTTTGCCTCTGTCTCCCAAGTGCCCCACCACTGTCTGTCCTTTACTGTTATTGGTTGGTTGGTTGGTTTTGTCTGTTGCTTCTTGAAGCAAAAGGCATGCTCTCTGTACCTGTGTTCTCAGCAGTGAATTAGGCTGGCCTTCCCCAGCTGGGGCTCAGAAGGGCGGCCATTGACCATTCTCTGGCATGGTGGGCACTAACGCTGTGGCCTTTCAACTCAACAAGGCCATTGTTTGCAGGTGGCCCTTTCTCCTACCCCATTCTGTGCACGGATTCACACAGTGTCTACCTGTCCTTCTCTGTCCCTACAGGACACTTTTGTGGAACTCTACGGGAACAACGCAGCAGCTGAGAGCCGGAAAGGCCAGGAGCGCTTCAACCGCTGGTTCCTGACGGGCATGACCGTGGCTGGTGTGGTTCTGCTGGGCTCGCTCTTCAGTCGGAAGTGACCAGACACTGACCACCCACTCACCTCTCGCCTCCCACCCCGTCTCCACCACAACTCTCTCTTCAGCCACCATTGCTACCAGGAGAACCACTACATGCAACTCACGCCCCTCCCCTATCACAGGGTTGGGCCTAGACAAAGTCCCTTTGCAGTTAGCTTTCTAGAACCTACCACGCTTCTGTGAGAGCCACCTTCCCCCCACATCTCAATTCACTTGGCCTCAAAATTCACAAGATTCTCCCCCAGATCAGCCTGTTGGAGGCTGGCAGGAGTTGGAAGGGACGTGCTAGAGAGAGGAGAGGGGCCTGCCTGGCTGGTGGGAACCTTTATTACCCCTGAGCCTCCTGGGAATGCTTTCCTGGCAGGGAACCGGAAAGCTTCCTAACCCTTTTCCCCAGAAAGAGACTAGATTGCCTTGGTTTTGATGTGTGTGGCCTCAGAATTGATCGTTTCCCACCCCATTGTGTCCCTGACCCCCTGTCTTCCCTTCTCCACCCCCAAGAGCCATTGAGAAGCCCTTTTATTTTTTGTTTTTTGGTTTTCTTGAGACAGGGTTTCTCTGTGTAGATTTGGAGCCTGTCCTGGATCTCGCTCTGTAGCCCATGCTGGCCTTGAACTCACGGAGATCCGCCTGCCTCTGCCTCCCGAGTGCTGGGATTAAAGGCGTGTACCAGCACCACCCAGCGAGAGGCCCCTTTTGACTAGTTAGAAATTCAGGCTGCTTGGGATAAAGGGGCAAGTACCAGACCTCCTCCTGGTCTGAATGTTCTCCTGAGGCCTCTGGCTAAAGGCCAGCACCCCCCCGGGAGGAGGGGCTTAGTAGCAGAAAGGCCTCCATCCTCGGCTAGAGTGGCTCTTAAAGCTTAGCAGCACCCTCGACCCTTCACCCTCCCTTGGCTCTCGGGACCATGACTGAGGGACCAACTGGGCCCAAGATCGGTGCCCCAAAGCTGTTAATGACTTCAGCTGCCTCACTTCCTGCAGGACCAGCTTGTGGCATCTTTGCCTTGGGTGCTGACCACAGGGTCCAGGGACACTGGCCTCAGCCCAGAAGTGAAGGGGAGCTATACAGAGCAGCTGTGGGAGCCCCGGGGGCTTCCCTACCTCAGGCAGGAAGGTCAAGAAGGAGAGCCTGATGCACAGGTGAGGAGGACTGCAAGGGCCTGTCCTACCCAGTCTTTGTGCCCTGCCCCCGCCCAGCCTGGGCAGCAGGGCTGCCCAGGTCAGAGTGGCTTGGCAGGAGCCCTTCAGGCCTCTCCTCTGCTCCACCCTTGGCCTGTCTCATCCCTGGGGGTCCCAGCTCAGCGTTGGCTACCCCGGGCTCTCTGCTGTACATATTCAAGACTAGTTTTTATTCCTTGTGAAGATGATATACTATTTTTGTTAAGCGTGTCTGTATTTATGTGTGAGGAGCTGCTGGCTTGCTGTGCGCGTGCACGTGGAGAGCTGGTGCCCAGAGACTGACAGCCTGATGCTCCCTCCTTGCCCTTGCCTGGGGAAGCCCACTGGGGGTCCTGGCTTCTGAGGGGCACCTGTTCCTCCCCACCCCTCCCCTCCACTTGTTCCAGCTCTTTGACATAGTCTGTGTGAAGGTGAAAGTGCAGTTCAGTGATAAACGGTGTCGATTCTGTGAACCGGTCTTGGCTCTGTGCCTCATGGGTAAGGGAAAAAAAGCTGTTGGGTTCTGGCTCTGCTGCCCTGGGGATGGGGTGGCTCACCAAGTTCCTTCTGTCCCAAATTTCTGTTCTTCACATTTCTGTACGTTAGCAAGAGTAGGGGTGTTCACTGAGCACCTGCTGGTCCTGTGTGTGAACATGACAAAGTCCTCCCCATCAGGAGCCCGACAGTCACAGAGTCACTGCATAGGTGTTCACTGAGTCCTGCTACAGTACAAGGCTGTCTTCTTGAGGCTTGCACACTATTAGAGAAGATGGATGTGGAAGTGTGGTGCTGGTGGCTTGGGGCTCCCATGAGAAAGCCACTGTCTTCTGGCAAGACGTGAAAGACTTGGGAGTCGATAAAGTGACCAGATTTGAGGTAACATTATTAAGGCAGGTCTTAGAGTTTCACATGAATTAGAGATGGCTCTAGAGAGAAGGTGACATATGGGGCTAGAGAGGTGGCTGGGAGGTGGAGTGCTCGCTGCACAGTCCTGGGGACCAGAATTGAGATCCAGCACCACTGAGAGTGTTCCCCAAATACCTGGAATTCCAGCTCCAAAGGACATGATACCCTCTCTGGCTTCTGCCCATGTACAAGCATGTGTACCCTCACACGTGTGCACAGATACTAGACACAAACATTTTTTGTTGTTGTTATTCAAGACGGGGTTTTTCTATGTAGTCCTGGCTGACCTAGAACTCGCTCTGTAGACCAGGCTGGCCTCGAACTCAGAGATCCACCTGCCTCTGCCTCCTGAGTGATGGGATTAAAGGCGTGCGCCATCACTGCCCTCCCACCTAGATTTTTTTTTTTTAAAGATGACATAAGCCAGGCATAGTGACACACTTCCTTAACTCAAGCATTTGGAAGGCAGAGGCAGGTTGATCTCTAAATTTAAGGCCAGCCTGGTCTACATAGCAAGTTCCAGGATAGCCAGAGCTACATAGAGAGACCTTGTCTCAAAAAAAGAGGGTTAGTGAAACATCATAAATAGCAAGCACTGGGCTCTTCATGATGGCACATAGCTTTGATCCCAACACTCTGGGAGGCAGAGGCAGATGCATCTCTGAGTTTAAGGCCAATCTGGTCTGCATAGAGTTCCAGGCCATTTTGGACTGTATAGTCAGACCTGTCTTAGAAGACACACACTGATTAGAGTCCCCACAACTCAAGAGGCTGATGGGACACATGGGCTCCCAGGAGCCAAGGCTTGAAGAGTGAGGAAGAGTTAACAGACGGGAACTTGGGTACCTCTTTGGGCTGATGGAAAGCTAGTGTGTCTGGCACTGAGCAGCCTCGTGCTTAGAAACCACATTGAATGGAAATGAGGGACATGGATTTGGCCCTGGTCAGGAAGCATATAATCCTTAGAGCTCTGAAAATATCTCTAGCTGCTATGAGAACATTCTAGAAGGGAGCTTGGAGAAACCCTAGAGCCCAGTAAGAAGCCATTGATTACAGCCTGGGATTTAGGAGATTATGTGACCTGGGTCACTGTAGACTTCGTGACATTGCCCACTGCTCCTGAAATCCCTCTGACAACCTTTTCAGAGAAATGGGTATATGGTACAACTCCTACATACCATTGGTCAAGATTGAATGGGGACCCCTCCATCAGGCAGCCATCCTCCAGGGCAAAGAAGTGCTACTTTCAAGTTCTGTGTTGCTATGGCTGGAGGTGAGAGGGAATCCCATACTGGATGGTTTTCTGAGCAGGCTTGACTACCTCTGGTGGCCGCATTATGGATCCTGAAAGCCATCCCGAACCATGGAACTGGGTGCCAATGACTTCTGACTCATGTGGGACAGCTTTGCCCAGTGTCCTCCCACCTTGCTCTGCTCACTAAAGGACTTCTGCACTCCCGTCATTTGGGTATGGAGCTACCCAACTCTCCTAGGGCTGTCAGCGTTCTCCCACCAAAGCCTCCCGCCCTCCACCCACCTCCCTCTCTCAGCTGCAGGCCTGTCAGTCAGTGCCATCATTGGCTGCCCACCCCTGCCTCCCAGGAGTACAGCTGCTTCCTACCCTAGCCATTCAAGAACCCCTGCTCCAGATTCTCCATATGCTTCTAGAAAGATCTTTCACATAGACAAATACACATATATAAAATATGCTTTGATTGTACATCCTAATTTTTTGAGCATATTTTTGGTTTGTGTTAGTTTTGAGACAGGGTCTCACTGTGTAACCCAGGCTGTTCTAGAATAGAGTCTCCACCCCAAGCGCTGGGACTAAAGGCAAATGCTACAAATGGTTGGTACAAGTAACCTTCTATTTTCTTCTGTGTAACCTGTGGAAGTTTCAGTATCCACGCATAAATGCCCATGCACTCATTGGCACTCCAGTCATTTGCAACTTGGAACATATTCATCCTTTTTTTTTTTTTAAAGCTATGTAGTATTCTACAAAATTTGGGAGGTTGAAGAATGGTCTGGCTCTGTCTCTTTGGCTGGCCTGGAACTGGCAGTCATTCTCCTGCCTCTGTCTTGCAAGTACAGAGATCAAACATGTGAGCCACCACATCCGGCTTTCACTAAACTTTTACCCAGATCCCTGATGTGTGAGTCCCAGTGCCAGACATGTCATCACACTGTCAGAGTCACACTGACTGAAGTTCCTGGGCTCCCTTTTAAAAGGGGGCAGGGACAACTTGATTTGGGCTCTGTAGCTGCAACTTTTAAGATTTATTTTTAGGGGCTGGAGAGATGGCTCAGTGGTTAAGAGCACTGCATCCTTTTCCAGAGGTCCTGGTTTCAATTCCCACTACCCTCATGGCCCCTCACAACCACCTGTAACTCAGTCCCAGGGGATCCCACACCCTCTTCTGGCCTCCATGGGCACCAGGCATACATGTGGTATGCACAAAGCCCTTCTTCATTCAATCCCCAGCACCACACAAACTGGGCATAGGAGCACATCTCTATAATCCCAGCACTCAGAAGTGGAGGCCAGAGGATCAGAAATTCAAGGTACTCCTCAGCTACATAGCAAGTCATGAGGCCAGGAAATCAGTGATTGGCCTTGCCTCTGCCTCCCTGAGTACTAGAATTAAAGGTATGAAGCCAACTAGAGCTACATAGACTCTGTCTCATAAATGAATAAATAAATAAATAGCTCTTTGGGAGAGTAGGGGAGGTGGGATGGGGATGTGATGTTGCAGATCAAGTCCAGAGCCTTGCAGGTGCTAGGCCAACATTCTCTCACTGAGGGATACATCCCAGCCTTAATTGTAATGTTTGTTTCTCAATGTCTTCAGTGAAGTAATTGTAATATAAAACCAGACTTGCCCTCCATTAAATTGTGCCCTGTCCGCATGTGAACAACTGCCTGTAACTGCAGTTTCACAGGATCTGACACCCTCTTCTGCCTTCGAGAGCACCAGGCACACATATGGTGCACATAAATACATGCAAACAAAACACACACACACACACTCCAAGGCAAGGTCTCTTGTAGCCCAGAATATCTTCTAAAGCAAGCAAGCAAGAATGACCTACCTCCACTTCATAGTCATGAGCCGCCACGCCCAACTCCAAATCTACTTCTCAATGGCATTTGAGAAACGGTGAAGCACACATACAAAGAGCAAGTCTGCAGCTGTCTTCCAATGGCCCAGGCCCCAGATTTGGAAATACTTTGTGATCAGAATTAGCTACCTAAAGGTCTCAATGTAGCTGTGCCTGGAACTCCGGATTAGAGCCTTCTTCCCCTCCTCTCTGCTTTGACTGGATGGGAACCCATGAAGAACAGTGCTCCTCGTGCATCTGTTCCCACAGCTCCCCTGTGTAATCAGCAGCACACCCACAGCATGCCTGCACCACCATATGGAGCCGGGACCAATAGCCGAGAGCATGCCTGTGTGCTTGCCCGTTTCTCTGGTTGGTTAGTTATTCTTTTCTGGTGTGCTGATACTCCAGCCCAGAGCCTGGAACATGCTGAGTGATGCTAGGTCACTAGCCACACCCTCAGCTCTTTCTTGATTGCTTATTTGTGACTGGATCTCACTCTAAAGTTTAGGTTGTTCTAGAATTCACTGTGTCATCCAGACTAGCCTCTAACTTGTGGCGGCCCTCCTGTCTCAGTCTCCTGGGTGCTGGGATTATAAGTGTTGGCCACTGTGGCTAACTACTTAAACAGGTTTTCAAAATTGGCAAATCATGCGGGGAACCCAGTAACTAATGATCAAATTCATTAGAGGGGCCAGAGAGATGTCTCTATGAATAAAGGTGTTTTCTGCCAAAGCTGGTAACTCGGGTTCAATCCCAGGACCACAAAGGAGGGGACCTAAAGACTAGCTGGTGGGCCTCTGGCTTTTTCATGCATGCTGAGGCACACACACCCTTGAAAAAATACTTAAAAAAATTTTTTAATTGCCAGGCAGTGGCAACGCATGCCTTTAACCCCAGCACTTAGGAGGCAAAGGCGGACAGATCCCTGTGAATTCAAGGCCAGCCTGGTCTACAGCATGAATTCCAGGATAGCAAGCATTTTACTCTGGACTTTGCTGTCTTCACCTGACAGCTGTGTCATGAGGTTAAAAACAAGAATTTTCCCTTCGTATAAAGAAAATAGAAGGAGTGGGGATGTAGCCCAGTGGGTAGAACACTTGCCTGGCAGGCACAAAGCTCTGATTTCAAATTCTACCACCACACTGTGAGTGATGGGATGTGCTTGTAATCCCAGCATTCAGACACTAAAGGCAGGAGGATCAGAAGTCCAAGGTCATCCTCAGCTACATAGTGAGTTCTAGGCTAGCCTGGGCTACGTGAGAGCAAAGAAAGGTATTGTTCTATTATTGCTGTGAAGAGACACCGTGACCAAGGCAACTCTTATTTTTTTTAAAGTTTTTTAATTTTTTTTTAGATTTGTGTGTGTGAGTGTTTTGCTGCATGTATGCATGTGCACACATACATCCCTGGGGAAGTGGTGAACCTCTGGGTAGGTGCTGGGAATCAAATCCAGGTCCTCTGGAAGAACAAGTGCTCTTAACCACTGATTAAACTCTCCAGTCTCCCCCCCCCCCCCCCCCCCCCCTCCAAAAAAATGCATTTTATTGGGGGCTTGCTTACAGTTTTAGAGGGTTAGTCCATTATCATCATGGCTGGGAGCAGGCAGGCATGGTGGTGGAGCAGTAGCTGAGAGCCTTAAATCCTGATCTTCAGGTAATAGGCAGAGGGAGAGACACTGGACCTTCTGTGTGCTTTTGAAACTTCAGAGTCTACCCCCAGTGACACGCCTCCTCCAACAAGGCCACACCTCCTAATCCTTCTCAAATGGTTCAGCAACTGGGGACCAAGCATTCAAACATGAGTTTATGGGAGCCATCCTCATTCAAACCACCACAGAAGGAAAGGGGAAGAAAGAGAAGAAAGATGACTAAGATGCAGGATAGCTCCAGTGCAGAGAGAGCACTTGCTTAGATACTTGCAATGCCCTAGGTTCTTTTTTTTTTTTCCCCCTCATTTTCATTTTCCTGACAAGATCTCACTATGGTAACCGTGGCTGTTCTGGAACTCACTCTGGGACCAGGCTGGCCTCTAAATCACAGATGTCCCCTGCCTCTGCCCCCCAAGTGCTGGAATTAAAGATGTGGCCATTACACCCAGGACCCTAGGTTCAATACCACAACAAAAAGAAAAATGAATATATGTAAACTAAGTTTATGTGTTCTTTGCTTTTTTTTTTTTTTTTTTTTTTTTTTTTTTTTTTTGGTTTTTCGAGACAGGGTTTCTCTGTGTAGCTTTGCGCCTCTCCTGGAACTCACTTGGTAGCCCAGGCTGGCCTCGAACTCACAGAGATCCGCCTGGCTCTGCCTCCCGAGTGCTGGGATTAAAGGCGTGCGCCACCACCGCCCGGCTTGTGTTCTTTGCTTTTTACTAAATATCCACACATTGATGTTTGAGAGCTGTGCACACACAAAGTATTCTTGCCTAAATTATATAAGCCATCTCATTTCAGTAGGCTCACACGTGAATAATTAGCTTGAATATTTGCAATATAAAAGTCCTTGTGAAATCTTAAGGAATTTAAAGGGCCATATTACAAAATTTTAGCAAGATGATCTTCAATTTGAAAACATCCTTAAAACACTGAGGTACTAAGAATGTGGATGTAAAGTTAGAATAGGGCTTTCTGAAAATAAATAGAAAGTAATATAAACTTAATGTAGTGGTCTGTCGATTGCAGGGCTTTTGCACTTACTGCTCAAGAGGAAGTGGCCCTCCTCAGGAAGTCCCCAGGTTAGGCTCAAGTTGAACTAATGTAAAAAGCAAATACCCCTGGAAACAGCTGCTATACCCCTGGAAAAAGCTGCTATACCCCTGGAAAAAGCTGCTATACCCCTGGAAAAAGCTGTAACAACTGCATTGCAACAATAATGATCGCATCAAATCCAAATAACAATGGGGAATAGTAACAAGATGGCCCATTGAGTAAGGAAGCTTGCTGCCAAGCCCGACAACCTGAGTTCGGTGGAGGGAGGGAACACACTCCTGCAAAGTTGTCTTCTGACCTCAGCACGTGAACCCTAGCACTTGCACACCCTCACACATAATAAATAGATATCAGCCGGGTGTCATGGAGCACACCTTTAATCCCAGCATTTAGGAGGCAGAGGCAGGCAGATTTGTGTGAGTTTGAAGCCAGCCTGGTCTACAGAGTGAGTTCCAGGACAGCCAAGACTGTACAACAGAGAAACCCTGTCTCTAAACACCAACCAAAAGTGTGGGCTCTTCGAGAGATAGTGGCTTTACAGGGATTTTGTGCACTTGGGGAAGGGACTGTCTCTATAGGATGGGACCCGAACATTCTGCCTGGGGCCAACCTGGGGCCCAGCTGCCCATCCTGCGAAGCCCAACAACTTGGAGGCATTGGTGAGATTGCCCTACTTATCAACCTGTTCAGCTGAGACCGATTCGGGAGAGGTTTCAGAAGCCTACAGCCTTCAGTCTGAGCAAACAAGATCAGCTGAGGAGTGGGCAAGCAAGCCAAACCGGACCTGAGAACACGAGAAGGAGCCGTCCAGCCACCAAACCAGATCACCAGACTCATAAGCCCACCCTACGCCGACTGGGAACAGGTAAGGCCCCATCTCCGACCGGCAGACCAGGTCTCTAGCCCTTAGACCCCAGCCATCGGAGCTCCAGGGAACAGGCAGCTACCTTTCCCTGCTCCCTCACACACACACAAAAAAAAACACCAGCCCCTGCGAACCCAACAACCACTGGAGCCATAAGCCCACCCTGCATCAATTGGGAACAACTGCTCTCTGAGACAGAACCTACTAACACTGATTGGACTAAGCTGCTCCCGGAGAAACAGCCCAACAACACTGATTTAACCAAGAACCCCCTAGTGGACCAAGACTATCAATTAGAACAGGAGAGGCACCTTCAGACTCAGACACAGACACCGCCTACACCGAGCAGAGGAAGAGATGAGTAGACGCCAGTGCAAAATACAGGCAACAACATAAAGATCTATATGACAACATCAGAACCTAGTGATTCTACACCTGCAAGACCTGAGCATACCAATGCAGAAGAAGCATAAGAAATCAATCCTAAAAATGACTTTAAGAAGATGATAGAGGCCCTTAAAGAGGAAATGAAAAACTCCCTTAAAGAGGAAACAAAAAATTCCCTTAAAGAAATGGAAGAAAAAAACAAACAAAAAATTGGAAGAAATCAAAGAAAGCCAAGGAAAAGTAATTAAACAGATGAAGGAACAGTTCGAGATTTGAAAATTGAAATTGAGACAATAAAGAAGACACAAACTGAGGGAATGCATGAAATAGAAATTCTGACTAAACGAACAGGAACTACAGATGCAAGCATAATTAACTGAATGCAAGAGATGGAACAGAGAATCTCTGATGTTGAAGACACAGTAGAGAAAATAGATTCGTCAGTCAAAGAAAATACTAAAGCCAACAAAGCCATAACACAAAACGTTCAACCTAAGGAAATCAAACACACCCATGAAAATTCAGGCAATAGATAATCCCACACCAACAAATACCAAAAAAGGGAAACACTACACTACCAATAAAAATAAAAATAAAAATAACAGGAATTAACAATCACTGGTCATTAATATCCATCAGTATCAATGGTCTCAACTCACCTATAAAAAGACACAGGCTAACAGAATGGATACGAAAACAGGATCCATCCTTCTGCTGCATGCAAAAAACACACCTAAACTTCAAAGACAGACACTACCTCAGAGTAAAAGTCTGGGAAAAGGCTTTCCAATCAAATGGACTTAAGAAGCAAGCTGGTGTAGCTATTCTAATATCTAATAAAATAAACTCCAAACTAAAATCAATGGAAAGGAATCAGGAAGGACATTACATATTTATCACAGGGAAAATCCACCAAGATGAAGTCTCAGTTCTGAACATTTATGCCCCAAATACAAAGGCACCCACATTTGTAAAAGAAACATTACTAAAGCTTAAATCACACATCAAACCCCACACACTAGTAGTGGGAGACTTCAACACACCACTCTCACCAAAGGACTATAAGACTGAAACTTAACAGAGAAATAAAGGACCTAACAGAAGTTATGACTCAAATGGACTTAATAGATATCTACAGAACATTCCACCCTGACACAAAAGAATAGACCTTCTTCTCAGTAACCCATGGAACCTTCTCAAAAATTGACCACATGCTTGGTCACAAAGCAAATCTCAACAGATACAAAAACATTGGAATAACCTCCTGTATCTTATCAGACAACCATGCTTTAAAGTTAGATTTCTTTGTTTGTTTGTTTGTTTGTTTTTCGAGACAGAGTTTCTCTGTGTAGCTTTTCGTCTTTCCTAGAACTCTCTCTGTAGCCCAAGATGGCCTTGAACTCACAGAGATCCATCTGGCTCTGCCTGCCACGTGCTGGGATTAAAGGCGTGTGCCACCACCGCCTGGCAACAACAAAAACTATAGAAAGCCTACAATCTCATGGAAACTGAATAATGCCCACCTGAAGCACCAATGGGTCAAGGAAGAAATAAATTAAAGATTTCCTTGAATTCAATGAAAATGAAAGTAAAACATACCCAAACTTATGGGACACTATGAAAGCAGTGCTAAGAGGAAAATTCATAGCACTAAATGCCCACATAAAGAAGATGGAGAAATCTCACACTAGTGACTTAACAGCACACCCGAAAGCTCTAGAACAAAAAGAAACAAACTCACCCAGGAGGAATAGATGCCAGGAAATAATCAAATTGAGGGCTAATATCAATGAAATAGAAACAAAGAGAACAATACAAAGAATCAATGAGACAAAGAGTTGGTTCTTTGAAAAAATCAACAAGCTAAACAAACCCCTAGCCAAATTAACCAAAAGGCAAAGAGAGAGCACCCAAATTAACAAAATCAGAAATGAAAAGGGAGACATAACAACAGACAACAAGGAAATCCAAAGAATCATCAGGTCATACTTCAAACACCTGTACTCCACAAAATTGGAAAATCTGAAAGAAATGGACAATTTTCTGGTTTGATACCACATATCAAGGTTAAATCAAGACCAGATAAACTATTTAAATAGACCAATAACCCCTAAGGAAATAGAAACAGCCATTAAAAGTCTCCCAACCAAAAAAAAAAAAGCCCAGGACCAGAATTCAGTGCAGAATAATACCAGATTTTCAAAAAAGAGCTAATTCCAATACTCCTCAAATTGTTTCACACAATAGAAACAGAAGGAACATTACCAAACTCTTGATGAGGCTATAGTTACCCTGATACCCAAACCACACAAAGATGCAACAAAGAAAGAGAAATGCAGACCAGTCTCCCTCATGAACATTGATGCAAAAATACTCAACAAGATATTGGCAAACCGAATCCAAGAACACATCAAAAAAAATTATCCACCATGACCAAGTAGGTTTCATCCCAGGGATGCAGATGGTTCAACATACAAAAATCTGTCAATGTAATACACCATATAAACAAACTGAAAGAAAAAAACACATGATCATCTCATTAGATGCAGAAAAAGCCTTTGACAAAATCCAACACCCCTTCATAATAAAGGTTCTAGAGCGATCAGGAATACAAGAAATATATCTAAACATAATAAAGGCAATTTACAGCAAGCCAACAGCCACCATCAAATTAAACAGAAACTCAAAGTGATTCCACTAAAACCAGAAACAAGACAAGGCTGTTCACTCTCCCCATATTTATTCAATATAGTACTTGAAGTTCTAGCTAGAGCAATAAGACAACAAAAGGAGATCAAGGGGATACAAATTGGAAAGGAAGAAGTCAAACTTTCACTATTTGCAGACGATATGATAGTATACATAAGTGACCCCAAAAATTCTACCAGGGAACTCCTACAGCTGATAAACTCCTTCAGTAAAGTGGCAGGATACAAGATCAACTCAAAAAAATCAGTAGCCCTCCTATATACAAATGGTAAAAGGGCTGAGAAAGAAATCAGAGAAACATCACCCTTTACAATAGCCACAAATGATATAAAATACCTTGGGGTAACACTTACTAAACAAGTGAAGGACCTGTTTGATAAGAACTTTAAATCTCTAAAGAAAGAAATTGAAGAAGACATCAGAAAATGGAAAGATCTCCCATGCTCATGGATAGGTAGGATTAACATAGTAAAAATGGCAATCTTACCAAAAGCAATCTACAGATTCAATGCAATCCCCATCAAAATCCCAACACAATTCTTTTTTTTTTGTTTGTTTTTTGTTTTTTGTTTTTCGAGACAGGGTTTCTCTGTGTAGCTTTGCGCCTTTCCTGGGACTCACTTGGTAGCCCAGGCTGGCCTCGAACTCACAGAGATCCGCCTGGCTCTGCCTCCCGAGTGCTGGGATTAAAGGCGTGCGCCACCACCGCCCGGCCCCAACACAATTCTTTACAGACTTGGAAAGAATAATATTCAACTTCATATGAAAAAAAACAAAAAACCCAGGATAGCTAAAAGAATGCTGTATAATAAAGCAACCTCTGGAGGCATCACCATCCCCGACCTCAAGGTCTGCTATAGAGCTATAGTAATAAAAACAAATAACCTAGCTGTCATCATGGAGTCCAGTGACTGATGGCGGCAGATGCAGAGATCCATGGCCAGGCACCAGGCTGAGCTCCGGGAATCCAATTGATGAGAGAGAGGAGAGATTCTGCAGGCGAGGGATGTCAAGATCATGACGGGAGGACGTGCAGAGATGACCGACCACACTAGTGGAAGCCCGTGAACTGTGGACTGGTGGCTGTGGAGCCCCCATGGGACTGGACTAGGCCCTCTGGATACGGAAGACGGTTGTTTGGCTCGAACTGTTTGGGGGGGGGCACCCAAGCAGGGGGATCAGGATCTGTCCCTGACCTATGGGCAGGCTTCTGGGAATCCAGTGCCTGTGGTGTGACGCCTTGCACAGCCTTGGTGCAGTGGGAAGGGGCTTGAACCTGCCTAGGCTCAGTGTGCTGGGCTCTGCTGACTGCCCATGGGAGACCTCGATTTGGGGGATGTGGGGATGCAGGGTGGCTTGGGAAAGAGGGCTAGTGGGTGGGAGGAGGAAGGAGGGGGGACCTGTGGATGGTATGTGGAGTGAGTAGAAAATTTCTTAATAAAGAAAAATGAAAAAATAAAAATAAAAACAGCATAAAAACTGACATAAGGACCAATGGAATCGAATTGACATTAATTCACACATGTATGAACACCTGATTTTTGACAAAGAAGCCAAAACTATACAATGGAAAAAAGAAAGTATCTTCAACAAATGGTGCTGGCATAACTGGATGTTAACATGTAAAAGATTACAAATAGATCCATATCTATCACCATGCACAAAACTCAAGTCCAAGTGAATCAAAGACCTCAACATAAATCCAGTTACACTGAACTTGATAGAAGAGAAAGTAGGAAGTACTCTTAAACACATGGGCATAGGAGATAACTTCCTAAATATGTAACCCCAGTAGCACAGACACTGAGAGCAACAATTAATAAATGGGACCACTTGAAACTGAGAAGCTTTTGTAGGGCAAAAGACACGGTCAATAAGACAAAAAGACAGCCTACAGAATGGGAAAAGATCTTCACCAACCCCACATCTGACAGAGAGGACTGATCTCTAAAGTATATAAAGAACTCAAGAAACTAGACATCAAAATACTGAACAATCCAATAAAAATGGGCTAAAGAGCTAAACAGAGAATTCTCAAAAGAAGAATCTCAAATGGCTGAAAGACATTTAAGGAAATGCTGAACATCCTTAGTCATCAGAGAAATGCAAATCAAAACGACTCTGAGATATCACCTTATACCTGTCAGAATGGCTATGATCAAAACCACTAATGACAGTCTATATTAGAGAGGATGTGGAGCAAAGGGAACACTCCACTATTGGTGGGAGTGCAAACTTGTACAACCGCTGTGGAAATCAGTATGGCAGTTTCTCAGAAAATTGGGAATCGATCTACCTCAAGACCCAGCCATACCACTCTTGGGCATATACCCAAGGAATGCTCAATCATACCACAAAGATACATGCTCAACTGTGTTCATAACAGTATTATTCATAATAGCCAGAACCTGGAAACAACCTAGATGCCCGTCAACTGAAGAATGGACTAAGAAAATGTGGTACATATACATAATGGAGTACTACTCAGCAGAGAAAAACAATGACAGCATGAAATTTGCAGGCAAATGGATGGAACTAGAAAATATCATCCTGAGTGAGGTAACTCAAACCCAGAAGGACAAACATGGTATGTACTCACTCATAAGTGGATTCTAGATAGAAAGCAAAGGACAATCAGACTGCAACCCAAAGATCCAGGGAGGCTACCTAGCAGGGGGTAACCCTAGGATGACTGAGGCTTATAATAAGTTTTAGTTTTACCCAATCACTGGGCAAGCTTTTGTTAAACATTTCACTATTAGGATAAGAATTTGTACCGTATCAAGCTGATGAAAGGATATGCTGGCCATACTTTCAGGAGGGGAGGCTAAAATCTTTTTAGATTATGGATTAGCCTGTAAAAAAATGTCTGCCGTAAATCAAACAGTGAAAGGGAAGATAATTAGGAATCTCACTTACACAACTTAAATAAAACATAGCTCTCTGAACAGATGAAAATAAATAAATAAATAAATACGTGTACCACCACCAAAAAAACACAAAACTTAACTAACCAAATAAATAAATAGATGTAATAAAAATATTTCAAAGAAATAACTATGTAGGAGAGGTCTGGGAAACAATCCAGCAGTGGGTTGGAGAGTTTGCTATGTGAGCAGGAGGACCTGAGTTTAAATCCTAGCACCAACATAAACATTTGGGTGTGAAATCCATTTTTTGAATAATTTATTTTTATTTCATTTGCACTGGTATTTTGCCTGCATGTGTATCTGTGTGAAGGTGTCAGATCTTGGACTTAGAGACAGTTGGGAGCTGTCATGTGGGTGCTGGGAATTGAACCCAAGTCCTCTGGAAGAGCAATAATCAGTGCTCTTAACTGCTGAGTCATCTCTCCAGCCCGTGAAATAAATCTTTAAAAAAAAATGGGCCTGGAGAGATGGCTCAGCGGTTAAGAGCACTGGCTGCTCTTCCAGAGGTCCTGAGTTCAATTCCCAGCAACCACATGGTAGTTCACAACCATCTGTAATGAGATCTGGTGCTCTCTTCTGGCCTGCAGATATACATGCAGACAGAACACTGTATACATAATAAATAAATCTTTTAAAAAAAAATCTGATAGGCAGGCGGATCTCTGTGAGTTTGAGGCCAGCCTGGTCTACAGAGCGAGATCCAGGACAGGCACCAAAACGACACAGAGAAACCCTGTCTCAAAAAACCAAAAGCAAACAAACAAACAAATCTGGTGTGTAGTCAGGTGGTGGTGGATCATGCCTGTTCCAGGACAGTGGGGACTGTTACCCAGAGAAACCCTGTCTTGAAAAAACAAACAAACCAACAAATCTGAGTGTCTGTACCCTTGTTAATGTCCTCCTCTGGCCTTAGCACAGCACACACAGATACAGATATGAATACACATCCCACAAACATAAAATAATTTTTTAATTTTAATTTTATTTTATGTGTATGGGTGTTTTGCCTGCATGCATGTCTGTGTACTACATGTGTGCAGTAGCTGAAGGGACCAGAAGAAGGGATGAGATCCCCTGGGACTGGAGTTACAAATGAGTGTGATAGGTATGTGAGCACTGGGAATTGAACCTGTGTCTTCTATAAGGGCAGCCAGTGCTGTTAACCACTGAGCCATCTCTACAGCCCAGGCAGGTCAGTTTTACAATGGACTTTGTGCCAAGCCACCTGTAAACAAACTACAAAGAATGAGTGGTCCTCGTGGATGGCCACACTACACAGCTAACCACCGAAGGGCATGGCCAGAAGAAAGCAACCCATCTTTGGTTGTGCCCAAGGACAGAAGAACAATGTGGTGTTTGGGAGAAAGACTGACCACAGATAGCCTGAGGTGAGTAATTTTAGGTGCCAAGGTTGTTGGTTAGATGGCGTGATGCTCGTGGCTGGCAGCTGCCCGCAGCGGCCATGCCGGCAGAGGAGAGTGCTGATTGGAAGAATCAGAGGCCATGGTTACCTTTTTAGAGCTTTATTGGGAGAGACAGGGTGGGGGGGGTGGGGAGGACAGATGGAAGGAAGGAGCAGAAAGGGAAGAGAGGGACACCCAGAGGGCCCACCCACTTTTTAGGCTGGGACACTGTCGAAGGCTGATGACATAATTAAGGACTGAATCCTTACAAAGGTTCCTTTACTAGATAAATGGAGGGCTTGGCATGGTGGTGTATAGCTATAATATTGGCTCTTGGGAGGCTGAGGGAAGAGGATTGCAAATTTAAGGCTCGCCTAGCAAATTCAAGACCTTGCCTCCCCCTAAAAAGTAGGAATGCAGGTGGAAATAGAGCTCAATAATAGGGTGATTGCTGGCATGTGCCAGGCCCTGGGTTCATCCCCAGGAGAGAAACAACCAAAGAGGGTAGACCATGATGGTCACACCCACCATGTGTGGTGGTATCACAGATGTAATGCTTATAAAGTGCTCAAGAACCCGCCTGGCAAATAACCACCCCATCAGATTGTCAGGTGACCTATCAAACCACCAAGTTCTACCTTAATGTGGATCTCCCCAAGTGGACTAAGTGGTAAAGTGAGGCAGGGAGACTGTGGCCAATGGCTGTGGTTCTGATGTTGAATCTCTCAAAAGGTCCAGGTATCAAAGGATCCATCCCCAGGGTGGTACTACTTGGAGGTAATCGAACTTTTAGGAGGTGGGGCTTATCAGGATGTCCTTAGGTCTTCGGGGGTGTGACCTCAAGGGGTTATGGAATTCCTGACCTCCTCTTCCTTTCCTTTCTTCCTTCCTTCTTTCTTGTTGTTTGTTTTGAGATAGAGTCTCATGTAGCCTAGGCTAGCCTCCAACGTCCTGTGCATCTGAGAGTGACCTTGAACTTCTGGTCCTCCTGCCTCAGCCCCCTGAGCGTTGCTATTGTAGATTTGAGAAGTGCTGTGGATCGAAGCAGGGGCTTCATGCATGCTAGACAAGACCACCACCTGAGCTGCATCTTAGCCCCTGTTCTTCCTTTGTGCTTCTTGGCTGAGGAGATGAGCGGGTTAGTTGGTTTTGTTTTGACATAGGGTCTCACTGTGTAGCTCGATCTGACGTAGACCTTGCTATGTAGACCAGGGAATTCACAGAGATCCCCCTTACCTCTGCTTCCTGAGTGTTGGGATTAAAAGCTTGTGCCGCCACTCGTCGCTACAATACACCTCTCTGAGAGCCTGTAGAGAGCTGAGAGACAAGTGAGATGGAGGCAAAGGCTGGACCACTGTCTTCCCATTCTGCTTCCTTTGCTGTCTACCCAGTGAGTCAGACTCTGCCTGGCTCTTATGTGGGCACAGTTGATCATCTCAGAAATGTTTTTCCCAAGACAGTAACACAAGGTTAACTTGACCTATTGTTATGCTCACTGGAGCGATGTGTTTCTTTTATCTTGCTCTTGGTAACCTTGGGCTTTCTTGGCATCTTAAGCTGCAGTTAGTTCCTCAGCCTTGTTACAAGGCTCAGACCAAACCCTGACCCATGACTGCAGCCACAGGAGGGTGGACAGCTCCTGAATTAAGTCACCACCTGTTAGTCCAACAAGTAGAAGGCCAAAATTCATTTGTTTTTGTTATTATTTTGTATATATGGATTTATTTCCTGAATGTATGTCTCTATGCACTGTGTGTGTGCCTAGTGCCTGTAGAGGCCTAAAGAGGGTATCAAGTCCCCTGCAACTGGAGTTACAGATGGTTGTGAGCTGCAACATGGCTGCTGGGAATCGAACCTAGGTCTTCTTGAAGAGCAGCCAGTACTCTTAACTACTGATCCATCTCTCCATACCCAAGGCCATTCTTGATCACAAGAAGAAAAACTTCATTAGAAACCACGCTGGCCACAACTAAACAATTTTCAGATTTTTGCTAATCCCAGGGGTCAAGCAAAAGCCTGCTGCTACCTCCCCAGAGGACACCTCTGTGGTCGAGCCCTCCTCCGCCCAGGAAAGCAGGTTTGCCAGCTGAGAGGTGGCACTCGCCTGACTTGTACAGGGCCCTGGCTTCCACCTCAGCTTTGCATAAAAATAAGTAGATAAATAATAAAGAAGTGTTGCAGCAGCTTTACCTGTCTTGCTCATCATAAGTGTCCTAGTTTGATTTCTCCCATTTCCACGCCCCAGATCCTCCTGTGTTTGGGGCTGGTTTGTTGGCTGCAGGAATCTACACATTGAGACCTTGTCTCAAAAAAAGCAAAAACCAAAGGAAAAAAAAAAAGATCTACATCTGTTTCCACACAACTCTTGGAGTAGTTTCCCTCCTCATTCCTCTGTCTCCTCAAGCCTCCTGCTGTGATCAGATGCCTGAGGTGCTCACATGGAATAAATCTGAACCCAGCCATGGGTTGGATCATAGTCCTCAAATCCATGTATTCACCTTCGAACCCTCAGCACCTCAGAATGTGACTGTATTTGTAGATAAGGAAAGCTCAGTTGTAGAAGCCCTTGCCTTGGGCCAGCAAGATGGCTCAGCAGGTAAAGGTCCCTACCTCCAAGCTTGACCTGGAACTCACAGGTGGGAGGAGAGAACCACTTCCCACAAGTTGTCCTCTGACCTGCACACAGGAGCCGTGGCACATGTAACAACCCTCTTCCCCCATAGATAGATAGATAGATAGATAGATAGATAGATAGATAGATAGATAGATAGATAGATAGATAGGTAGGTAGATAGACAGGTAGGTAGGTAGGTAGATAGATAGATAGATAGATAGATAGATAGATAGATAGATAGATAGATAGATAGATAGATAGATAGATAGATAGATAGATAGACAGGTAGGTAGGTAGATAGATAGATAGATAGATAGATAGATAGATAGATAGATAGATAGAGTAATGGGGAAATTCCACAGAGTCTGTCTGGTAATCAAAGGGATTTATTTTGGGTTAATTCAAAACAAGCATAAAGGAGTTGGTCGCAGGATCCAGGAGGGGGTGGGGCGCGGTCCAACATGGTTCTCTGGAGAACTCTGCCTTGATCTACAGCACCAGCCTCCAGCATCCAAGACCACGAGGTAGCCAAGAGAGCAACATGTAAGCATCCCAGGTCTTAAGGGGTCCCCCTTCAGCCATGCCCTGGGAAGGCAGGTACCTAGCAGTTACCTGCTGCCTACTAGGGACGGTGCTTTAGGGGTAAAGCACAGACAACCACCCCTACAATAGAAAGAGAGAGAGAAAGAGAGAAAGATTAGATGATAGATAATAGATAGGTAGAGGAGACACACACACACACACACACACACACACACACACACACACACACACACGACAGACAGACAGACAGACAGACAGACAAAAGGAGTGCTTGCCTCATATGCACAGTGCCCTGGGCTCCAGCCCCAGTACTACATGTACTAATGTCATGGTGTAGACCTGTAATTCCAGCACTTGGGAGGTAGAGGCAGGAGGATCAAAAGTTCAAGGTTATCCTCAACTACACAGTGAGTTCCAGGTTCCAGGTCAGCCAATATGAGACTTGACTCAACAATGACAAAACAAACCAACAACAACAACAACAACAACAACAAAACCCACAGCCAGGTTCCTTAGGTGAGAGAGATGGCGGCGCCGCTCACCACAGGGGACCAGAGTTTGGTTCCCAGCACCCACCTCAAGAAAAGCTCAGCCGGGCAGCCATGGTGGCGCACACCTTTAATCCCAGCACTCGGGAGGCAGAGGCAGGCAGATCTTTGTGAGTTCGAGGCCAGCCTGGTCTACAGAGCGAGATCCAGGACAGGCGCAAAGCTACACAGAGAAACCTTGTCTTGAAAAAAAAAGAAAGAAAGAAAGAAAAGCTCACAGTATCTGTAACTCCAGCTCCAGTGGAGCCAATGCCCTCCTGAGGCCTCCTCACACCTCTTCAGGCATCTGCACTCGTATGTAACAGACATGTAAAGTATACATCATATATAAAAATTCATTTAAAAAAAAAAAGGTTTCCAAGTACCTAAGGAACTGAGCATGGTGACACATGCCTGTAGTCTCAGCACTCAGATGGCTGAGGCAGGAGGATGGTGTCCAGCTAGTCTGGACAATGCAGCAAGACCCTAAATTCAAATGAAGTGGCTGAGGAGAGCCCTAAGGGCTACAGTCCAATCTCTCCAGTCTGCCTGGTGTTCTTGTGAGAAATGGAGACTAAGAATCCTGGAAGCAGCAGAGCTTCTCACATATCACAGCAAGGACGACCCTGTGCAAGCCACGGAGCTGGACCTGGGGAGAAACCAGCCTTGCCGACCCTGTGCAAGCCACGGAGCTGGACCTGGGGAGCAGACAGCAAGGATGCCCCTGTGCAAGCCATGGAGCCGGACCTGGGGAGAAGTCAGCCCTGTTGACTCCATGATTCCCGGCTTCTGGACTCGAGAACAGTGAAAATATAAACTTCTGTTTTTAAACCTAGCCTGTGGATTACTGTTTTGACTGCCCCCACAAACCAGTACAGTGAGACCCATAACTGTGGCCTCAGAGAGCCTTAGCAGCCGCAAGAGGAGGAAAATGGAGACAAGAGCTAGAAGATGTTGGTTGTCTGTTCATAGGCTTGCTCTTTTTTTGGGGGGAGAGGGAGGTTCTAATCCAGGCTCCACTGCTGAGCCACAACCAACATTACTATAGGGACAAGACTGATATCGGGGATTGGGGATTTAGCTCAGTGGTAGAGCGCTTGCCTAGCAAGCACAAGGCCCTGGGTTCGGGCCTCAGCTCAAAAAAAAAAAAAAAAAAAAAAAAAAGAGACTGATATTGGGCATTCAGTTTCCCCTGAACCGATTTTGACAGTTTTCTCTACTGCCCAGTAACACCACTCCTTTGTATCTTACTAAACAAACCAGTTTTACTGCCTGCACATTAAACCTGTTCAGCTATGTCCACACGGCTGCTTGATATGCAGGGTCAAAACTGGCCTGAAAATATACCGTACCAGCAAACCAGCTTTCTTTTTCTTTCTTCCTTGTTTGTTTGAGACAGGGTCTCACCATGAAGCCCCTGCTGACTGTGAACTTTCTGTCCTCCTGCCTCAACCTCCCAAATGCCCGGATCACAGTCGGACACCACCATGCCAGCTGCCACAGAGCATTTCTAGAATTCCTACCTCATTACTCCCACCTGTGGGTCCCACCCAACAGGCCAGCAGGCGTTGAGGGTAGGGCCCCATCTACCCATCCTCTCTACTCTGGCATTGATGGCCCGAAGGCAGTGAGTGATGCATCCGGGAAGCTGCTGAGCTCTGGACACCCTCCTCTGATGGCTCTTCCCACGCTTTCCTCCAAATTCCCCTCTTCAGTAGAAGTAGCAGAACCTGTAGTGCTCTGGAGGACTGTCTGGCCCTCCTCGCCCACCTTTCTTGTCCCGTCTCTTTCCCACTGGCTGTCTCTATCTCCCAAGGTGTTCTAGCCCTCACCACGGCAGGCAGGACCTTTGCACATAACTCTCCCTACCTAGCCTCTTTCACCGAGCTTACATCTGGTCATCTTTTGTGATGGAGGACACTTCCTCAGGGAAGCCCTCCAGGTTAAGCCTCTGATTGGCCATCCACATACAGCTTGGCTTCTTTTTTGGCACTCACTTGTGCTTTGATTTACTAGACTGGCTGTCTGATTAATGTTCCCTTTCCCGTTGCCGACTTTCAGATTCACAATACCAGAATTAATGACCCTGATACAAGACCTCATTCACTGTGCCCCCAGAGCCTAAGATATAGTTGGTATGCAAATTTGTTGGTTGAATGAATATTGTTGCTGTTACTGTTCCCCTAAATCCTTCCTTCGATATGGGAGGGTGTGTGTGGAGATATACTGCTCAGATCTGTTTTCAGAGGGTAGTCATAAAGCCAGGAGTAGTGGAGCACATCTGTAATCCCAGCACTTGGGAGGTCGAGGCAGAAGGATCAGAAGTTCAAGGCCATCCTCTGCTACATAGTTCGTCTAAGACTATCGAGGCTAGAATTTCGTATAACCCTGTCTGGGACTGGCATGGTGGTGCAAGCCTTTGGTCTTAGCACCCGGGAAGCCAAAGCAGGAGGATTCTGAGTTCAAGGCCAGCCTGGTCTACATGATAAGCTACAGGCCAGCCAAGGCTACATGGTAAGACAAAACAAAACAAGAAAAAAAAAACTGTCTGGAAAAGGTTGGGCAGGAAAGGAAGGGCAGTGTTCAGACCTGTGCTTTCAAATCACTGCAGTGTTCCTGGTCGCATCTGCTTGGGCTGCCTCCAGCTAAGGACCCATGGGGTTGCTGGTGGGACAATGTTGTCCAAGGCAAATGGCATTAGAGACAGGACTCTTCTACTGGGCACTGTGTTCTCCGGGGGGGGGGGGGGGACTCCCGGGGGGCTCCCTCCCATTGGTCTCTCCAAGACTGCCTACTGATGCTTGCACTCTGCCGCCTCTCAGCGGCAAGTTCACTCCCTCAGGAGACTGAGTCAGGAGCCTCGTGAGTTTGAGGCCAGCATGGGCTATATAGCAAGACTCTGCCGAAATAGACAGACCAAGGTGGGGAGGGAGAGAAAGGGAGGCAGGAAGGGTGGAAGACGGGGAGAGAGAGAGAGAGAATAGGACAGACATTCATGTCATGCCTGTAATCTCAGTATTAGGAAAGTGGAGCAGAAAGATTACCATGAGTTCGAGGCCAGCCAGAATCACATAGGGAACCCGTATGTCGAACTAATGAACAGATGAACGAACGGAAGAACAAATATTGACGTGGGGGAGGGGAGTGCCGGGAACAGGGTACTGTCCTCAGTACTAGCTGGACCCCCTGGAATTCACGTCGGGCCTGCACTCAGGAGATGAGGCAGAGCTTTGCCGGTAGAGGGCGCCGGAGGGAGCCCTGTGGGCAGAAAGTGTTCTCGCCCGTGTGTGTCCTCTGGTGATCATCACCCCAGCCACAGGGCGGAGTAGCTGTCAGCGCCCCCGAGGCCCCTGCAGCCCTCCCGAGGTAGAGGCCGCCCACATTGGACCTCACATCCGCAGATGCCCTCACCGGCCACCTGCCTCAGCCCCTGCAGCTGCGGTTGTTGGGCTGCCCATGGCTGTAGAACAGCTGTAGCCGGGCACCCTCCAAACTTCCCACATCCATACTCCTAAGAGATCTGGACCACAGCATGGGGAGCACCCTGCTTCCTTGGGGTTCCTGTCGTGTCTTTGTTACCTTCTGGTGTAAGCTTGATCTCTTTCTGTATTAATCAGACCCTGACATTTTTTTTTTTCTTTTTGATAACGCTGGAAGTTGAACCCAGGGCCTTGCACATGCTCAGCAAGCACTCCATCACTGAGCCATATGCCCAGTCCCGTCGGTCCATTTTAACCACGGTGTAGTTTCTCCGGATGGGACACAGACCGCGCCACCTCCTGCGCTCCTGCTCTCCTCCCCAGGTGTCAGACTAAGGGACTCTCATCCCCCTTCCCCCTCCATCCCCACAGCACAGTCATTGCCTCAGATCTCTTCACGTGACTAATTCCTTCTTGACATCTGTCCCTCAGAGACCCCAAACACGGAAGCTCCCCCATTACCTGCTCCCCAGCTCAAGACCAGCTCTCTTCCGACACACGCCTCCCCCTTCCCCCACGCCGGGATTTCTTCAGTCGCTGTGGCCTCCTTGAAGTTGAGATTAGCAAATCAGATCCCACCTCAAGGTGTTTGCACTTGTTAGTCTATATTTTTTCTTTTGCAACGCCGGAGATAAAACTCGGGGCCTCACACACGAGTAGGAGAGGTTCCCACAAGACTGCGTGCTCCACAGCCTCCATCTTCCCTTCAAGGCTTGTTCAGAAGTGCCACTTCCCTTAAGAGGCTCTCCACCTGCTTCCCAGGCTCCTTCTATCCTGTTTTCTTTGCGGCACTCATCTCCTGCAATTTATCCCAGCATTATTTATTATTCACTTTTGTACTGGCCTCCACAGGAGAAAAGTCTCCTCCGAGGAGCCAAGCACTGTCCTTGTGCTGCAGCATCCCCGGAGCCCGGAATCTGACTACTAGGTACACCATGGTGCTCAGTAGAGACTGGTTAACTGACCGAGTAAAAGAGTGTTTGTTTGCCTTTGCTACTGCCTCTCTTGACTGCCTCCTCTCCTCCCTCCATCCTGCCTAAGGCCCAGCCCTGGCAGACTTCTCCAGGAAACCCTCCGTGACTTGTTCCTGCCCCCATCTCACCGGGTAAGTTTAGATGCCACATACAGCCCGAGGGGAGTTTGCAGGCAGAAGAAAGCAAGCTGCTTTTATTGGAGGGGAGGGGAGGGGAGGAGGGGAGGGGAGGGGAGGGGAGGAGGGGGCTCTGGGCCTCAGGCTCTGCACCAGGGTGGTCTCCAGAGGGCAAGCGGCGGCCGAGTGATGCTGGTCACTTTTTCCATTCTTTCTTCTCGTAATCCCAGTGGGCAGCCAGGCCCTGGATGGGGTTGCTCTTCATGTCCAGGAGGCGCTGGAGCTGCTGGGCTTTCCGTTCATCCGTCAGGGTGACAACCTTCTCAGGGAAGACTGCAGGGGCACCAAGGGTGAGCCAGAGCAGCAGCCCAGGTCCCCACAGCCACTCTCCCTCTGACCCTGGTTTACCGCCACACTCAGGGTCCCCGGCACTGAGGGGTGCACTCCCGGTATCTCCAGGCTCTCCCTCAGCCCTCTGTTTCTGTCTGTCTCTCTTTGTGAATAAGAGTTTTACTATGTAGCTCCTGCTGCCCTAGAACTCACTATATAGACCAGGCTGGCTCCGAACTCACAGAGATCCAGCTGCCTCTGCCTCCCCAGTGCTGGGATTAATGGTGTGCACCACCAGGCTTTCCACTGTTTTTAAAAGCTCGTCCACAGCAGGGCGGCGGCGGTGGTGGCTCGTGCCTTTAATCCCAGCACTTGGGAGGCAGAAGTAGGTGGATCTCTGTGAGTTTGAGGCCAGCCTGGTCTACATAGTGAGTTCCAGGACAGCCAAGGCTGTTACACAGAGAAACCCTGTCTCAAAAAACCAAAAAAAAAAAAAACCAAGTCCGGGGCTTGCTCCCAGCCTTGCCTTGGATTTACTCTTCCTCCCTCAGGGAATCTATTTCCTCACTTGTCTCTGTGATCAATGGCAGACTGCCTTGAAGACTACATGTGCCACTCCCAGCCCCACCATTTCTCTGCTGTGTAGCCTTGAACAAGTTACTTCACCTCTCTGAGCCTCACCCTCCTCCCCTCTCAGGAGTAGGTCCTGTCTGGAGGGTTATGGGAATGGAGTATGAGTACTTGTGAGGTTCTGGGCCTCTCTCTGGCTGGCCAGATAGGAAGTACTGGCTATGGTCTCCCACTAGACAGGAAGGGTGAGGGAGCTCCTTCTGTATCCCGCAGCTGGGTGGGGGGTAGGAGGATTAGGAGGAAAAGGTAGGTCGACACTGTTCCCCTTACACACCAGGAAAGGAGCTAGATGGTGGTGTAGGCCTGTAATCCCAGACTTGGAAAGCTGAGGCAGGAGGAGAAAGAACACAAAGCCAGCCTGGGCTACATAGTGATAATAAATACCAGAGAACTGCATTTAACCCAAAGACTGGACCCCTGGGGAGGGATGTGAGAGACACCTTACCTGTGGACCCTCTTAGCCTAGCCTCTATCTTTGGTACTTAATTTTCCCCCTTTCATTTATTTGTGGGGGTGGGGTGGGGTGGGTGTGCACAACGGAGTACTCATGTGAGCTCTGGTGCATGTGTGGAGATCTGAGGAGGTGGTTCTCTCCCTCCACCATGTGGCTCCTGGGAATTTAACTCAAGTTGAAGGCATGCATAGTGGCATTCATGGTGGCATGCAACGAGCCAGGCCCACCTTAGTTTTTGAGGCAGGGTTTCTCACTGACCCTGGCGCTCACTGCTCAGCTAGACTAGCTGCAGGGATCCTACTGTGTCTGCCTCCCCAGTGCTGGAATTATGGAAGTGCCCCACCATCCCAGCTTCAAAATATTTCTTAGTATTACTATTATTTCATGTGTTTGGGTGTTCTGCCTGCATGTCTGTCTGTGCACCATGTGCGTGTCTAGTACCTGAGCAGGCCAGAAGAGAGTGTCATATCCCCTGTTACAGACAGTTGTGAGCTGTCATGTTGGTCCTGGGAATAAATCCTGGTCCTCTGAAGAGCAGTACTGAAACAAAGGGCTGGCAAATGGCTTAATGGGTGGATGTGCTTGCCACCAGGCCTGACAGCTGACTCCCAGAAGCTGTCCTCTGACCGCCACATTCAATACAATTTTAAAAGAAAGAAATGACCCACCTATAAAACAAACAAATGAACAAACAAAAAAACAACCCACAACCCAGGCATGGTGACTCACATCTGTAATGCCAGGACTCGAAATTTCAAAGCAAGATGATTTGCTGCAAGTTTGAAGCCAAGCTAGGCTCCTTAGTGAGTTTCACGTCAGCCTGGGTGTGGTGGTCTGAATGGAGGCGCATATATTTGAATGCTGAGTCATTAGGGAGTGCCGCTATTTGAAAAGGATTAAGAGGTGTGGCCTTGTTGGAGGAAGTGTGTCACTGCGGGCCAACTTTGAGGTTTCAGAAGCCCAAGCCAAGCCTAGTGTCCCTCTCTATTCCTGCTGCCTGCTGATCTGGATGTAGAACTCTCAGCCTCTTCTCCAGCACCATGTCTGCCTGCATGCCACCCTGACAGTGGACTAAACCTCTGAAACTGTAAGCAAGCCTCAACTAAATGCTTTCTTTTATTAGAGTTGCCATGGTCAAGGTGTCTCTCACAGCAATACAACAGTGACTAAAACATTGGGCTAAAAGTAAGATCTTGAATTCATTCATTTATTTGGTTGGTTGGTTTTTTTGAGACAGAGTTTCTCTGTATAGCTCTGGCTGTCCTGGAACTCACTCTGTAGACCAGGCTGTCCTCAAACTCAGAGACCCATCCACTTGCCTCTGCCTCCTGAGTGCTGGGACTAAAGGTGTGTGCCACCACTGCTCAGCAAGTTCTTGCATTTAAAAAAAAAACAGTATCTGGTATGGCAGTACATGCTTTTAATCTCAGCATGTGAGTTTCAAGCCAAACAAGAGTACTTAGTGAGACCCTATCTCAAAAAATATAGAGATATAGATATAGATGGATATAGATATATAGATAGAGATAGAGGATTCCCAGGAAAACGACATTTCCCAGCTTCTCCTGTAGCTAAGCTAAGCAAGGACATATTATCATCTGTAGCCAATAATACAGGAACTAAAGAGGCTGGACATGGAGAGCCCATCTTGTACATCAAATGCAAGCTTCCCTTTCTGTTAAGTGTAACAGAGCAGAGGGTCTGGGAGTGCCCATCCTGGCCAGGATCGTTTCACTGGCCTCTTATTGTGAGAGAGGAATAACCCTAGCTAGGAGTGGTCATGCACACCTAACCTCAACTCTCAGGAAGGGGAATCCCAAGTCTGAGGCCAGCCTAGCCTGCATAGTAAACCCTACTTAAAAAAAAAAAAAAAAGAGCCGGGCGGTGGTGGCGCACGCCTTTAATCCCAGCACTCGGGAGGCAGAGCCAGGCGGATCTCTGTGAGTTCGAGGCCAGCCTGGACTACCAAGTGAGTTCCAGGAAAGATGCAAAGCTACACAGAAAAACCCTGTCTCGAAAAACCAAAAAAAAAAAAAAAGAAAAAGAAAAAGAAAAATGGAGCTGATCACAGTGGTGCCCACCTTTAGTCCCAACACTTGGGAGGCAGATGGGTCTCTGTGAGTTTGAGGCCAGCCTGGTCTACATAGTAAATTCCAGGACAGTCAAGGCTACATGATAAGACCCTGTCAAAAAAAAAGGAAAAAGACAATAGATTCATGTCTTCCAGCTGTTGAAAAGTATGCTAAAGGGCTTGAGAGATGGCTCAGTGGTTAAGAGCACTGACTGCTCTTCCAGAGGATTTGAGTTCAATTCCCAGCACCCACATGAAGGCTCAAATTGCCTGTAATTCTAGTTCCAGGAGTTCCTAGGCACTCATGTATGCATACTCCCACATAAGATAACATACACAATTAAAAAATAATAAAAGTAAATATTTTTTAAAAAGAAAAGAAAAAGAAAAGCATGCTAAGAAACACATGGTTAATATGCAGCAATCAGAAACGCCACTATTCATGCACCCACTTGGACCTATAGCCTTCTCATTAAATACTCACAAGAGCCCAGACAGAGAGTTGGATGTTATTATTCCCATTTTGCAGAAGAGAAAACTCATACCCAGAGAGCTAACCTCCCTACATTCCCCCTAGCTGGCCATGTTCTGTTCTTGACGATCCCTCTGTGGACACTTCAGAACCCTTCAGGAGAGTCCTAATATGGACCCCTCGAGAGCTCAGCCAGTGACTTATGGGCACAAGAGCGTACACTGCCTACCGTCAAGTGACTCATCCACTCACCATAGACCCGCTGCCACCAAATCACCAGAGCCGTGAATCCGATGAAAAAGAAGACACAGCCCATCACCGTCTTCCATTCGTTGGAGCGATGGTTCATCTCTGCGAAGGTTTCTTGGAACTGGAGCCGGTACACTGGAGGCAGGCAGTGTGTGGAGGGGACTCATGCAGATCCACGCCCAGGACCCTGGAGCCCGCTGCTGGCCCCTGACCCCCTTGGCTGCCCCTTCTTGCCCCATAGGCTGTTCACTCAGCCTCTGTGTTGTAGAATATTATTTCAACTGGGCAAAGATGTGTTATATTTGTTCACGTTGCAGAATATTGCTTTAACTGCGTAAAGGTGTGTTGCTTTTGTTTATGCTGCATTTGCTTAATTATGTAAAACTGTGCTGCATCTGTTTCACCTGGCCTGCCCATGGCACCTGATTGGCCTAATGAAAAGCTGAATGGCCAATAGCAAGGCAGAAGAAAGGATGGGTGGGGCTGGCAGGCAGAGAGAATAAATAAATCAATCTAGGCTCGAGAAAGAAGGAAAAAAGGAACGAGAGAAGGAAGAGGAGAGAATGAGAGAGACGCCCTGGACCAGAAGCCAGGCAGACACCAGTCAGCCAGACACGAGAAAGTAAGATACACAGATGTAAGAAAGGTAAAAAGCCCCAAGGCAAAAGGTAGATAAAGAGAAACAGGATAATTTAAGTTAAAAAAGCTAGCCAGAAACCTACCTGAGCTAGGCCAAGCATTCAAAGCTAACGATAAGTCTCTGTGTCACGATTTGGGAGCTGGTTTGTGGCCTAAGAGAAAAAGCCTGGTACACCTCTGAGTGTGCAAGTGTGTGCATGACATACATGTGCGTGAATGTGAAGGCTAGAAATCATCATCCAGTGTCTTCCTTGATTTCATTCTACCTTGCATTTTGAGACAGGATCTCTCACTGACCCTGAGGCTCACTGATTGGTCTCTACTAGCTGGCCAGGGAGCTCCTCCTGTCTTGGCCTCCCCAGGACTGGGGTTACAAGCAAATGCTGCTATACCCAGCCGTGTTCTGAACTCAGGTTCTCATGCTTGCATGGCAGGTTCTTCACTGAGCCATCTCTCCAGTACACCAGCCCATTCTTTTTTTTTTTTTTTTTTTTTTTTGGTTTTTCGAGACAGGGTTTCTCTGTGTAGCTTTGCGCCTTTCCTGGAACTCACTTGGTAGCCCAGGCTGGCCTCGAACTCACAGAGATCCGCCGGCCTCTGCCTCCCGAGTGCTGGGATTAAAGGCGTGCGCCACCACCGCCCGGCACACCAGCCCATTCTTGTTTGCTTGTGTGTTTTGAGCAAGGATCTCACTCTGCTGTCCTGACTCTGCTTCCCGAATGCTGCACAACCAGCAGATTCTTAAGCACTTACTGCATAAGAAAGCATGGTAACTGTACACAGCGGCTCTTACCCTCATGGAACTTAGGAGGGGAGGAACCAAGTGTTTCAGCAAACATGTCAGGGGTGGGCGTCGGGGAGCTGCCTTCATTAGGGAGACTGAGAAGGCCTCTCCGAGGAGACCTAGGGACCCAGGTTTAGGAACTCAAACAGAGAAAGGCAAGTTGAAATTAAAACAAAGTCAGCATGGTGTGGTGGCTCGCACCTTGGGTCCAACGCTGCTGAAGTAGAGGCAGCAAATCTCAGTGCCTTCAAGGTCAGCCTTGGCTGTATGCTGGATTCCAGGATAGCCAAGCTACATAAATGAAACCCTTTGTCCCAAAAATTAAAATAAGGCTGGGCTGTGGCGGCCCACGCCTTTAATCTCACCACTCGGGAGGCAGAGGCAGGCAGATCTCTGTGAGTTTGAGGCCAGCCTCGTCTACAGATCGAGTTCCAGGACAGCCAGGGCAACACAGGGATACCCTGTCTCGAAAAACTAAAACATAGCCAGGCAGTGGTGGCTCACGCCTTTAATCCCAGCACTCGGGAGGCAGAGGCAGGTGGATCTCTGTGAGTTTGAGGCTAGCCTGGTCTACAAAGCGAGTTCCAGGAAAGGTGCAAAGCTACACAGAGAAACCCTGTCTCGAAAAACCAAAAAAAAAAAAAAAAAAAAAAAAAAAAAAAAAAAAAAAAAAAGAAAGAAAGAAAAACATAAAATAAAATAAAACAATTAAATTAAATGGCCCAGGACAGGAACAGATGGGGAAGGGCCGAGGTAGGGCAGTATGGCTGAGGAGGTAGGAGGCAGATCCCACAGGACCTGGCTAGCTAGCCCCAGGGAAGGTGGATTTGGGTCCATTCTAACTGAATAGGGATGGTGGATTTCTGACACAGAAGTACAAAAATAAGCTTTTATGTGGCACTTTTTTTATCAGGACTCGCCTGACCTCCCTCCTCCCACTGAGAACTTTATCATCTGCTCTGTAGCGCTCACCTTCGCCAAGCCTCAGAAGAACAAGGACTCTGGTCACCAAAGCAGCCCCAGCGCCTAGACCGCTGGCAGTACACAGAGGCTCTGTTTTCTATCGTTATGTATTTAAAATGATAAAACATTGATTTATTTTGGGAAAGCATCTCACTACACAGCCTAGGCTGCCCTTGAACCCACAATCCTCCTGCCTCAGCCATTCCCAGGGCTGGTATTATACGTCGCCATGCCAGCTTAAACATTTTTTTTCTTTTTTGAGGCTTTTGGTTTTTGTTTTGTTTTTGGAGACAGGGTTTCTCTGTGTATCCTTGGCTGTGCTATAACTCACTCTGTAGACCAGGCTGGCCTTGAACTCACAGAACTTCACCTGCCTCTGCCTCCCAAGCGCTGGGATTAAAGGCTTGTGCCACCACCGCCCGGCTATCATGCCAGCTTAACGCTATACTTTTGCTTAAGTTGTGTGCCTTCTAGCAATTATCAAAATATAGCCACAGCTAGATGCCTGCCTAGGCTCTGGCATGGCTATCAGGAGATGTGTGGACCAGGCCGGTGGCCCACTACCCAGCATGATGCCTAAGCTCAGATCAAGAGTCATAGAATGAAAAGGGGGGACCCAGTGGCAAGAGGTGACAAGGAATGTCTGTGTGCCAAGGGCCTGGTCTCAGGAGGACTTTGGAAAGGATGCTGACCTTCCTTCCTTCCTTCCCTCCCTCCACTTGGTCCTCTTTTCTTTCTTGCTTCCTTCCCTCCTTTTCTTTCTACCTTCCTGCTTTCCCTGTCTCTCCCTTCTTGCAGCCCTTTAAGTGCGTCGCCCATGTGAACAATGCGTCTCTGTACCTTAAATAGCTCCGAAATGGTGTGTGAAGGAAAATGCGTGCTGGCCTGGGTTCCTGGGCAGGACCGTCTTGGGTTGGGCAGTTTGGCTGCCACAGTGAATCTCCACCCAGGCAGGAGCAGAGAGAAGGAAGAAGGTGGGGTGAAGGTGAGGGAGGGGGGACCCAGTGGCAAGAGGTCCAGGGCCCAGTTGCTGTTTGCTGGGAGCACTGGCGCCCTCTTGTAGCTCACCAACCCTCCCAGAGTATGTGGTGTGGCAGTGGTGTGGTCCTGGTGCCTTCTGTGTGGGTCCGAGTCCCGACCCATATCTAGTGACTCTAAGTTATGTGGCCTGGCCAGTGACTTCATCTCCCTGAGCTTCAGTTTCCTATGACTGTGGGACCAGTTGTCGGGCAGTTAATGGTGGGTACAGGGACAAACTTAATATGGTGACATTTGGGTACAGAAGGAAAGAGTGGCCTTCCCTTTCTGATATAGAGGGGAGATGGGTGGAATAGATGGAAGGGAAAGGAGGGAGGAGAAGAGGGGAGAGGGGCGAGGAAGTAAGGGGGAGGTGGGAGAGAGGGGGAGGGAGGTGAGGGGTGTGGAAGGAAGGGAAAGGAGCTAGGCAGAGCACCAAGCATGTAAGTTTAGAGGGCCAGGATGCAGCCTGGCTTGTTCCCACCCAGGCCGGGGCCTGCCTTTGTAGTTGATGCCAGTAAGATGCCCAATGAGGGAAGAAAGTGGGTGAGCAGTGCGAGCTTCTGCCCACCAGTACCCCCTGAAGTAAGAGACCTCCTGCACCCAGCTGTGAAAGGAGGCAAATAGGCTCCAGAGAGCCCACGCCAGCCGAGGGCCACACAGCTTGCCTCCCTTCTTCCCTGCTTCTCTCTGCCCCACTTGGTGACATAAGACCCTCCACACCTGCTCCTGGGACACCCTTCTCCATGTCACTCTTATTCTTCCCCAGACAGACCTTCTGGAGACCCTTCCTGTCTTTTGGGTCTGCAGCCCCTGGGACACATCCCACCCTAGCCACACATCTTGTCTCACAGTGTCAAATCAGTCCAGGTGATTCTCCTCATGTCCCCAGGGTCACTAGCTCCAGACGTGGGGGTTCAGTGGATAAAAGGGTGAGCTGAACTCCACCCACCCCACCGCACCCCACCCCTGTGCCTTCCCCTTCTCTCCAGCCAGAGAGCCTGCCCGGCCCAGTACTTACAGGCCACCTTCTCTGCTTGGCTCAGCTGGGCCCAGCTGCCCTTCTCTTTCTCCTTCAGAGCCCTCTGCTCCTCGCTGAGCTCTGTGCAGAAGGGTTCATCTGGCATGGGATAGGAGCGCTGGGCATAGCAGTCAACATAGGGACTCAGCCTCCGCTGACTGCCAGCTGCGGGTACAAGGGAGGAAGCTGAGTCCCGGCTGCCCCAGAACTGTCTCTCTCTAGCCATGACACTTCTTGCTCACTGTGTGTCAGCTGAAGGCTTTCAGGTGAGCTGGCTCATGAGCCACATGTCGCTCTCAGCCAGACGTGGTCATCTCCATTTGACAGATGAACACACTGAGCCTTCAAGCAAGGAGCACAGTCAGGGACGCAGGTCACCACCTCTCGGCTGCAAACCCTGTGTCCTCTGGGAAGGTCTAAGCCTGAGAGGAGGTCCGGTAAGGCAAAGGCTAGGGGTGAGGAGGGGCTTGAGGAGGGAACTGAGATCCATGCAAACTATAAAGCACCCTGTGCGTGTCTTTACGTGTGCTTCATGGGGCTTCGGAGGCAGCTGGGTTTGACTGCAGCTTGATACTCAACTCACACTGTGCACAGCTGCATCTGAGCAGCCTCGTCTAGAAAGCATGGGTGATAGGTTGCCTCACACCTCAGTGGAAGCTTCCAGATAACACATCCAAAGGTCCTCTGGGGGAAGAAGCGTTAAGAATGTAGCTCAGTGGGTGGAGTGCTTGCCTAGTGTGTAGAAAGCTTGGGATGTGAGGAGATCTGGGTTTGATTCCCAGCACCCCTGAGCTGGGTGGAACATGCCTGTCTGCTCATCACTTGAGAGGACTTGGGAGGTAGAGGCAGGAGGATTAAGAATTCAAGGTTATCCTCAGCTACATAGCAAGTCCGAGGCCAGCCTGGTACATGAGAGCCTGTGTCTAAAAAATAACATAAAACAAGATGAAAGGAGAGAGCCTGAGCGATGACTCGGTGGGTAAAGACAGTTGTGGTTTGGAGGGCCTGAGTTCAATCCCTAGAACCCACACAAAGGTGGGAGAGAAGAGTCCACAAAGCTGTCCTCTGACCTCCAGAACCATGATGTAGCATGCCGCCCCCCCATACATCTTGCATACAAACAATAATAAATTTAAATGACGCCTATACGTCGTGTATACAAGCAATAATACATTTTTAAAACACCAAAGGCCTGGCACACGGCAGTGTTCAGTGATCCTAGGTCCAGAAAGGACGGTTTTCTTCCCAGCCTTCTTCCAGAGGCTTTCCTTGGTAACTAGGCCTGAACTTTGTGCAGATGGCCAGGTTGCCCTGAGCATGATCAGAAAGTGAGGGTCTCCCTACAGGCTCTCCTGTTTGTTGACACCAGAGGCCGAGAGCAGCATCGGAGCAATCCTAGTTCTGAGTCTCTCTCTCTCTCTCTCTCTCTCTCTCTCTCTCTCTCTCTCTCTCTCTCTCTCTCTCTCTCTCTCTCTCTCTCTGCTGGGTTGTTTGTTTGTTTTAACACTCTGTCCTTGTAGCCCCGTCTCTTACCCACAACTATCCTCCTGCCTCGGTCTTCCAAGTGTTAGGGTTGGAAGTATGAACCGCCATGCCCAGCTTTGTTGTCATTTTTTTGTTTGTGACAGGGAGTCAGCCCGCAGGCCGAGCTGGTTTGGGATGTGTGTGTGTGGCAGCCCTCCGCCTCAGCCTCCCGAGTTCCCGGATTGAGGTGTGAGCCACCGTCCTCGGCCTGGGGTGCTGCCCTGTCTCCTATCTAGAACTCTGACGTCTAGTTGTTCATCTGAGAAGCAGAGCTAGCACCGCCTCACACTGTTGTTGCAAAATCTAAAGGGGAAGTGATTGGCATAGCTGGGGGGGGGGGGGGTCCGGTAATGGATCAACAAATGTTATCTTTGACATTATTCGCCTGAGCATCAGGAGATCCCTTCTGCTATCTGGCTGAAATCTCTCCTGCTTTAGACCTCTTCTTCTGACTAGTCCTGGCACCAGGTCTGGAAAGGAGAATTCAGGGTCCTCAACCTTGTAGCACCCTCCTTTGGGGACACAAAGGCCTTAGAAGGCTAAGGTGTGGGAGCTAGGCTCTAATGAAACCCGGAATGAAGGGGTCTACTCTCTTCCTCAGTGGGCTCCAGTTTGCTGGAGGAACTTGGTCCAGGACCTAGGGGCAGGATCAAAGGAGGTGATGCGAGGCAGTTAACGGGGCTCTCTGACAGAATCCTGGAGCAGGGCCGGACCCTGGGTCTGAGCCTTACCAGTACTTCCTGGGCTGTGTGTCCCCCGAGTTCCGAGTCCTCCGGTCCTCATCAGCAGACTCCAGGCAGCTCTGGAAAGCATCTGTGGGGCAGGAGACAGGTGTGGTTCTGCACCACGGGGCTCGCTGGCTGCCCCTCAAGGCCAGATGCTGATTTGCTGGTGGGGTGGAGGTGACCCCTTTCAGCGTTGTCTAATACGTGGGAGTGGATGGGGGCACTCCAGATCTTTAGGGCCCTCTTGGGTTCTCCATCGTTTGAGAAGTGGAAAGTCAAGCCTCTCTCTGGATGAAGTCTGAAAAGTTTGGGACTGGGGGGCGCAAGCTCTGCTGTCAGTCTCGTATCAGCCAGGTTGGGAGCCCCACTAAACTGTCTGCCCCAGAGGAAAGCCCTGAGCCTCCTCCCTGCAGGGCAGTTGGCCCAGGTCTCAGAGCAGATGCTCGGCGGCGTCTTGCTCCAAGGTCTCCTTAATTGACTGTCTACGTGCGTTTTGCCTGCTCCGCTGCAGGAGGAGGGGGCAGGCTGAGCCCTGCCATCACTGGACACGCAGGGTCTGGCATCCCAGCCGCTCTAGAGGCCAAGGACCAAACTGGGTCAGCGGGTGGGAGAGGCGACACATCTAGGAAAAGGAGCAGCCCATCCTCTGGAAAGAGGAGACCCCACTTCGTGGAAAGAGGCAATGCCCAGGACTAGGACCCCAGTGAGGGACCCCAGGAAGGGAGAGTTGTGCGGCGATGGGGCAAAGGCTCAGGGTGGCCACCACCAACACCCCCCGCACCCCCCCTCCCACCCTGCGCGCGACCCTTCCCTCGGGCGGGACTCACCTTTGCAGGCTGAAGGCAGCGGAACGATCCAGAGCTGCCCCGCTGAGTGACTGGCAGGGAACCGCAGACCCGACCGAGGGGACCAGAGCGCGCCCCGCCTCCGCCCGCCACCCCCACGTGGGAACATCCCGCCTCTGTCGCTTGTGCTCGGCCACGTCCCCAGGGAGAAGAGGGAGAGCTGCAGCCGCCCGCCCTGTCCCCACCGGTGCGGGGAGACCTCTGCAGACCCCCAACTGGCAGAGGAGCAGGAGGAGGTCCCTGCTACTTCAACCTTCTCCTGGTCATCCCACCAAGAATGCTCTCTGATTTTGTTTTGAGTCAGGGTTTCATGTAGCCCAGGCTGGACTCGAACTCACTGTATAGCAGAGACTTGGCTACTTCCTGCCTCCACTTCTGGGGCTCTGCATTGTCTTGTCAGCCTTCCAGCCTCCTACTCCAGGCAGCCTTCAAGTACCATTATGGGCGCTCCTTCCGGCCCTCTACGCTGAGGGCGGTGAGGTTGGGGAGAGGGGAAAGCCTCCTTCAGCCGCAGGCTGCCAGCAGTCCCAGGATTCCAGAGGTGGAGGCAGGAGGACCACAAAGTTCAAGGACAGGCTTTGCTACAAAACCCCGTCTCTAAGGAAAGAGAGATGAAGCCTCCTCCTGGATTTTTCATCTGTGCTGGGTGACTCTCAACAATTGGCCTGGTGTCTCTGAGCTTCAGTCTTCTCTCCCATGAGACAGACCTAAGGTTGGTTCCCACCACATCACTGGCTTCAGTACCAGAAAAAAGCTCAGGAACATTTAATGAATAACTACCCATCGACCCAACACTCCGGAGAAAGAGGCAGACAACTCTATGAGCTGGAGGCCAGCCTGGTCTACGTAGCTAGTTCCAGGCCAGCCAAGGCTACATAGTGAGGCACCACCTCAAAAACAAAAAACAGAAGAATTATTTATCGATACTGTGCCAGTGAAGCAGTTTAATCCCAGCACTTGGGAAGCAGAGGCAGGTGGATCTCCGTGAGTTCAAGGCCAGCCTGGTCTACATAGTTCCAGGACAGCCAGGGCTGTGTAGAGAGACCCCGTTTCAAAAAGAGATAAATAAATGAAATAAATTTATTGTGTGTGTGTGTGTGTGAGAGAGAGAGAGAGAGAGAGAGAGAGAGAGAGAAGGGGGACCTGCATAGGCCATAGTGAGCAGGTGGAGGTCAGAGGGTAATTTTTTTCAGCAAATGTTCCTACCTGCTGATGGATTCAAGGCCAACCTGAGCTACAAAGTCAGACCTCTCTAGCCAGTGGAGCTAAGTGTGGTGACAAATGCTTATAAGCCTAGCACTCAGAAGGCTGAGGCCGGAGAATCACATTGAGTTCAAGGCCAGCCTGGACTACCAGGCCAACAAGGGCTATATGGAAAAATCCTGCCTCAAAAAGAAAGAAAGAAAGGGGAATGGGGATTGGGGGGCAGGGAGATGCAGTTCAGATGAAAAATGCTTGCCCAGCATAGACAAGGCTCTGGATTTGATGCCAGCGCTCAAAGCAAAACAAAACATTTCTTTTTTTCTTTTTCCTTCATTCCTTCCTTCTTTTTTTCTTTTTTCTTTTTAGAGAAAAGAGTGTATTGAGACCCAGTGCAGCTGCATTCATTACCAGTCTACAGTGACAAGACCAGACATAGTTCCTGCTCTTAAGGCTCACAGTCAAGTTCCGGACTTCGGAACAACCTGTCAGAGCCCAGAGGCAGAAAGACCCAGGGTGTGTTGCAGACCAGAAGGAAGGCCAAGGCGTACAGGGAGGCATGCAAGAGGAGGGCTAGATAAGGGGAAGAGAGGGGTGAGGCACCGAGCCGGGGCCACAGTGAGAATCTTGAATTTGTTCTAAAGAGGATAAGAGGGCTGGGGATACAGCTCAGCGGTAAGTGCTTGGCCAACATGTCCAAGGTCCCGTGTTCAATTTCCAGTACCTATAAAAAAAACAATGAGAAGCAACCAAAGGCCAGAAGTGAAGTGCTGCGGAAATGAGGAGATCATGGACTCAGTTAGGGAAGCAGAGGACTGTCAGTAGACTGGTGGCTGAGGGCTGAGGTTCTACAGTGAGCTGGAGTCACGGTACCCTGGTTTGTGTCCATGGGGTATGCCCATTCTCAACTCACGCACCAGAGTTCCAGTAGCCTGCCCAGGCCCGTTTACTGGAAGGAAGGGGCGTACTCCTCAAGGAAAGACACGCTTGCAAGGGCAGACATCCAAGGCAAGATGCTAGAACTCAAAGGGGGGATGCGTACCACCTCCATTCTGCATCAGGGTAACAGGGCCCGGGGAAGGCAAATATGGGGTCCTGGGATTCTAATAGCCCCCCCCCCCACCTCTGCCCAGTGCCAAAGGCAGGCCCTGCCGAGCTCTCTAGTGGTCACCCCTGGAAGCTGCCCTCCCCTTCCAACTAAGCTGATTCCAGATTTGAGAGACACCAAAGGACTGCTCTCCTTGAAGACTAGCAAGGTGTGTTGTAGAGTAGCGCCCTGGAGCAGAGGGCAGAGGGAGATTCTCCATCATGTAGCCTGGAAGAGGCACACCTTGCATCTTCAGTGCCACAGCCCCGTGCCCCCACCCTACCACACCCCTGTGCTCTGCACACACCCTCAATGATTGAACCCAGGGTCTTGCCAGCATCCCCAGCATGCCTTCCCAGATGGTGGGTGGCAGCGTTGGGAAGAGAAGCTTGTGTTGTGGGCTCTGCTGCAGCCACACTGCGTGGGTGCGCAGTGGCACTTCTGGGTCTCAGTTTCCAGGCCCTCACGGGGCCTCCCAAGGGAAGGCTTATGGGGAACATGACCCTCTGTTCTTCCCTATCCCTTCCCACCAGGCTCTGTGGGAACTCCAGGCTCCCAATGTGGGGTGAGGCTGTGATGAGGAACATCTGTTTGGAAGCTCTGTCCAGGACTGAGGAAAAGAGTGAAGACAGGATCCCCTCCACCGCGCATGGTGGGTCTGGTGGCTCACTGTGCTTGGAGGACCACTGAAGAACATCGTCCTCTGTGGGTCTTGGACATGTGACAGGCTCTCTGTCACTCGAGGAACCCTGGGCCTAGGAGTGAGTCTGCCCCTGAAGTCCCTGGTGAGACTGGTCCTCGTGGTGTCCTCCTGTAACCTGGGCACTCGGGAGTGGAGACAGTAGGAGAAGGGGTTAAAGGTCATCCTCGGTCACACAGCAAGTTCCAGGCCAGCTTGGGCTACATGAGACATCAAAGCAAAACAAAATCCACAGAGTCGGGAATAGTCTTTGTGGGCACTGCACTCATGCCAGGGGCCCTGGGGCTGCACCTGTGGAGGAAGGGAGAGATTTGTCCTTTTTCTGTGGGCACTAATTTTTGGTCTTGGGGACACCTATAGAAAGATGCAGCTAAGCCCAAAGTGGTAGCACACGCCTTTGATCCCAGCATTCCGGAGGCAGAGGCAGGTGGAGTTCTGTGAGTTTGAGGCCAGCCTGGTCTACAGAGCGAGATCCTGGACAGCCAGGGCTGCACAGAGAGACTCTGTCCAAAAATACAAACAAGCCGGGCAGTGGTGGCGCATGCCTTTAGTCCCAGCACTGGGGAGGCAGAGGCAGGTGAATTTCTGTGAGTTCAAGGCCAGACTGGTCTACAGAGCGAGATCCAGGACAGCCATCAAAACTACACAGAGAAACCCTGTGTTTAAAAAAAAAAAAAATTTTTTTGATTTTATTTTCAATTGCATGTGTGGGCTCATATGAGTGCAAGTGCCCAAGGAAGCCAGAGAGGGCATCAGATCCCCTAGAGCTGGAGTTTCAGGTAGATGTGAGCTGCCTGATATGCATGCTGAGAGTGTAATTCAGGTCCTCCACAAGAGCAGTAAGGCGCACTCTCAGCCATCTCCCCAGCACAATTTCTACACTTTCTATTTCTTTGTTTTTTTCGTTTCTTTCTTTCTTTCCTTCTTTTTTTTTTCCCTGTAGACCAGACTAGCCTTGAACTCATAGAGATCTGCCTGCCTCTGCCTCCCAAGTGCAGAGATTAAAGGTATATGCCACCACTGCCTGGCTGTTTTTCTTTTTTTACTCTCTTAAAGTAGGAGCCTGCATTATTTATGTGAGACATTTCTTTTTTCCATATAAGCATTTGATACTATAAAACTGTTATATAAATTTTGATGTTATTTTATGTAATTAACTCATTTCAAATTATTTTCTAATTTCTTTAGAGACCTTTTGGCCCCTTTAAAACTCAATTGTAGCCAGGCATGGTGGGGCAAACCTTTAATCCCAGTACTTGGGAGGCAGAGACAGGCGGATCTCTGTAAGTCTGAGGCTAGCCTGGTCTATAGAGTGAGTTCCAGGACAGCCAAGGCTATACAGAGAAACCCTGACTCTTAAACAAAAAGTGAATTGTAATCCAGGATGAGGGGGTAGTGAGTTCCTTTAATCCTAGAACCTGGCAGGCAAAGGCAGGCAGATCCCGATGAGTTCAAGGCTAGCCTGATCTACATATCAAGTTACAGCCAGAGCTACATAGTAAGATCTTGTCTCCAAAAAACAACAAAAACATTTCCCTGTGTCAAACCCAGAAGCAGAAAATCAGGAAGTAATTCCTCAGCAAATTCCACAATACTAGATACAGCTTCTTCTACAAAAGTTGATCTCAACCAGGTGTTTTGGTGCACATCTCTAGTCCCAGCACTCGGGAGGCAGAGGCAAGCAGATCTCTGTGAGTTCGAGGCCAGCCTGGTCTACAGAGCTAGCTCTAGAACAACCAGGGCTACACAGAGAAATCCTGTCTTGAAAAACCAAAGAAGAAAGTGGGGGGGGGGGGCAAGATGAGAAGGAGGAGAAGGGGGAGGAAGAGAAGGGGGAGAAGGAGGAAGGGAGGGGGAGGGGAAGGAGGAGGGGGAGGCTCACTATGAACTCAGGTACAGAAGGTCTGAGGATTTCTCCTGTTTGCTGACTCTCGCTCTTCTGTTCGTGTGATTCCATCCAGGGCCCCGCGTTACACTGAATGTCACGTCTCCTCCATCTCACTGATCTGTGACAGTTCTTCAGGCCTTCCCGCTTCCCACTTCCCGCTTTTTTCATGGCCTGGACAACTTTGATTTTACTTTCCCACTTTGAAGAGTTGGAGTCTGCTGTGTTTATAAGAACTGCCTGCCAGTTTGGATTCCCGAAGTTTTCTCATGATCCAATTACAGTTACACTTTGCTGGGGAAGACACTGTGGAGGTGGGAAGTGGTGTCTTCCTTTTCCAGTGCGTTCCTACAAGAGGCATTTCATGTTGAGTCACATAACCGGGGAAGTGAACCCTGACTGAGGTTAAGGTGGTCTCTACTGGGCTTTTTTTTTTTTTTGGTTTTTCGAGACAGGGTTTCAATTCAATGTGTAGTTTGGAGCCTGTCCTGGAACTAATTTAATAGACCAGGCTGATGTCGAACTTACAGAGATCTGCCTGCCTCTGCTGGGATAAAAGATGTGAGCCACTACTGCCTGACTCTACTGGGCTTCTTAAAACACTCTAGAATTATTTGTCTATTTTTAATTTTATGTGTATGAGTGTTCTTTCCTGCATGTGTGTATGTATTTCTTTGGAGACATGCATGCTTGGTGCCCTAGGAGACCAGACAGAATTGGATCCCCTGGAACAGAAGTAACATAGTTGTAAGCTGCTGTGTGGGTGCTGGGAACTGATCTCAGGCCCTCTGCAAGGGCAGCAAGTGTTCTTAACCATTGAGCCATTGATCCAACCCTACTGTACAATTATTGTTATTTTTTGAGAGAGGGTCTCACTGTGTAGACTAGGCTGGTCTTGAACTCACAGAGGTCCACCTGCCTCTGCCTCCAAATGCTGGAATTAAAGGCATGCATCACCACAGTTGGCCCATTGTTAATTTTTTGTTATTGTTGTTTTGTTTTTCGAAACAGAGTTTCTCTGTGTAGTTTTGGTGCCTGTCCTGGATCTCGATCTGTAGACCAGGCTGGCCTTGAACTCACAGAGATCTACCTGGCTCTGCCTCCCAAGTGCTGGGATTAAAGGCATGCGCCACCACCACCCTGCCCCCCCTTGTTGATTTTTAAATCTTTATTTATATGTAGATGTCAATATGAGTGTATGCCACATGTGTGTGTGGGTGCCTGCAGAGACCAGTAGAGGGCGTGGGATCCCCTGGAGCTAAAGTTACAGGTAGTTGTGTACTGCTGTGCCATGTGCTTGCTGGTAACCGAACAGCAATCCTCTGGAAATGCTCATAACCACTGAGCCATCTCTCTAGCCCCAAATAGTATTACTTTACTTTGTGAGGTATATGTATATATTTGTGTGGGTGTGTGCCCATATGTGTGAAGTGTGCCAGATGTCAGCATCAGGTATCTTGTCTATCACTTTCCACCTTATCCTATGAAACAAGGTCTCTCACGGAACCTAGAATTTGTTGATTGGCCTTGGCTGGCTAGCCAGCAAGCCACATATCACACCCACACACCCACACCCACACACCCACACACACACACACACCTCACTTTCTCTCCTTGACTAGCGATTGACCCTATGGCCTTGAACATGCTAGTGAGTGCTTGGCCACTGAGCTACATTCCCAGAACTTTTTAAAATTTTATTTACTTTCTATTTTTTTTTTTTTTTTTTTTTTTTTGGTTTTTTCGAGATAGGGTTTCTCTGTGTAGCTTTGCACCTTTCCTGGAACTCGCTTTGGAGACCAGGCTGGCCTCGAACTCACAGAGATTCGCCTGGCTCTGCCTCCCGAGTGCTGGGATTAAAGGCGTGCGCCGCCACCACCGCCCGGCTTACTTTCTATTTTAAGACAGGGTTTTACTAAATGGCCCAGGCTACTCACTATGAAGCAAGACTGGACAGCTACATGAGACCCTGTCTCAAAAGATGAAAGGCTGGGGAGATGGCTCAGTGGTTAAAAGCACTGACTGCTCTTCCAGAGGACCTGGGTTCGATTCCCAGCACCCACATCCCAGCAGCTCATGATCATCTATAACTCCCTATTTCAGGGGATTTGACTCCTCTTCTGCCTTCTTGGGTGTCAGGCATGTACAAGGTACACATGCATACTAAATACCCGTACACATAAAACAATTTTTTAAAATTTAATCATGAGCTGGGCAGTGGTGGTCACACATTTAATCCCAGCACTCAGGAGGCAGAGGGGCAGTCTTATCTCTGTGAGTTCGAGGCCAGCCTGATCTATAGAGCAAGTTCCAGGACAGCCAGGGCTACACAGAGAAACCTGTCTGGAAAAACAAAAAACAAAATATTTAATAATGAATCCACCCGCCAGTGACTCAATCTACTGATAAGCAGAAGCCTCCTGATCTGGTCACCCTTGAGCATTGCCACTAGCTAGAGACCAAGCCCTGAATACAGGAAGCTTTCAGAAAGTCACTTCAGATCCAAACCGTAGCCCCAGGGGAGCCTGTGAGAGTCCCCAAACTGGACTTGGTTCCCTGAGGAGGTGAATCCAGATAAAGGAGATTTGGCAAACACTGTTTGAAGTTTTTGTGCAAAGTCTACAGGTCAGAACAAGAAGAGGATGCAGGTGAGCACGTAAGGGCCTACATATCATCATGGCTTTAGGAACCAGAACCGTTCTCAGTGCCTTTGTCCGAAGCTTACAGTCCCCTCTCCTCAATGCCAGGGTCTCTTCAGGAGTGTTCCGAAGTCCACCCAGCTGGCTAAGGAGCTAGACACTCGTATGGCAGGTCTGAATCTATCTACCTTCTTTTATGGAACACGTGCTTACTGAGCAGTGACTTTATGGCAGTCAATGGACATAGGGTAGTAGGCAGAACACTCAGGGAGACAGAGTGACAGTGAACAAGTAACACCAAAGGAACAAACAATACTAAACTTTATGTCCTAAAACAACTGGGAACAAGCCCGGCGGTGGTGGCGCACGCCTTTAATCCCAGCACTCAGGAGGCAGAGGCAGAAGGAGCTCTGTGAGTTCGAGGCCAGCCTGGTCTCCAAAGTGAGTTCCAGGAAAGACGCAAAGCTACACAGAGAAACTCTGTCTGGAAAAACCAAACCAAACCAAAACAAAAACCAACTGGGAACAGCCAGGCATGAACAGAACTCAGGGCACTGAGGCAGAATTGTCTTGAGTTCAAGGCCACCTGGGGGCCTGGCAGCCCACACCTTTAATTCCTGGAAAGGGAGGCAAGCATAATCTATGCAAGTCTGAGTAGCAAATTCCTGGTTACCCAGGGCTACAATGGTGAGACCTAGCCTCAAAAACAACAAAAAACTGGCGTCAGCTGAGCAGTGGTGGCACAGGCCTTTAATCCCAGCATTGGAGAAGCAGAGGCAGATCTCTGAGTTCAAGGCCAGCCTGGTCTACAGTGCTAGTTCTAGGACAGCCAAGGCTAAAAAAAAAAAAAAAAAAAAATACTGTTTAGAAACACTCCTGCCCCCACCTCCACCCCACCAAAAAAAATCCTCGGGTCACTCAATGGGTTCATTCTTTGTTTTGTGTCTGATCTGTTTTGTTTCTTTGCTGGGCCTCACTCAAACCCAGGGCTTAGGACATGTAAGGCACATGCTCCACCCAAGACACACCATTAGCCCAAGACAGTCTGTGTCATGAGACAAGGTCTGTGTTATGGTTTGAATATAAAGTGTCTCTCACAGGCTTGTGGTGTTAGCTCCTGGCCTCCAGGTGGTGGTACTATTTTGGAAGGTTCTGGAAACTTTAGGAGATGGGACCTAGCTTTAAGAAAGTAGGAGGCGGAGGCAGGTCCTTGGAAAAATATTGTCCTGCCCCTTTCTGCTGTGGCCCTTCCCGCCGGCCCACCATTATGTAAGCTTTCCCTCTATGTCCTCCCCACTGTGATAGGGTCAACCTTGGGAAATTATGAACCAAAACACCCCCCAGAACTCTTTCAGTCAGCTATCTGTTTTTGTTCTCTTGAGAGAGGATTTCACGTGTACCTCAGGCTTGCCTGGATTCTGTAGTTGAGGATGATTTTAGGTTTTGTGTAGTGTTGCCTGCCTGTAATCCCACCACTTGGGAGAAAGATCAAAAGTTCAAGGTCATCCCCAGCTACATCAAGAGTTCAAGGCCAGGCTGAGATACTGGGTTTTCTTTTTAAAGGTATATTTTAAGGCTGGGTGGTGGTGGCAGCACACGTGTTTAATCCCAGCACTTGGGAGGCAGAAGCAGGTGGATCTCTGTGAGTTTGAGGCCAGCTTGGACTACAGAGTGAGTTCCAGGAAAGGCGCAAAGCTACATAGAGAAACCCTGTCTGGAAAAACAAACAAAAAAAGGTGTATTTTATTATTATTGTTATTTTATTTATTTAGTTAGTTTTTTGGAGACAGGGTTTCTCTGTGTAACAGCCTTGACTGTCCTGGAACTCACTCTGTAGCCCAGCGATACATAAGATCTTTTTTTTTTTTTTAACCAGAGCTGAGGACCGAACCCAGGACCTTGTGCTTGCTAGGCAAGTGCTCTACCACTGAGCTAAATCCCCAACCTTGATATATAAGATCTTAATCAGAGCTCTGATGTGGGTGGAAGTTTCTGGATTCTGGTGTACAGTTATGTGAGTACCTGGATACATACTCATAAACCAAATGGGAACACACACACACACACACACACACACACACACACACACACACACACACTCACACACACTCACTCACTCACTCACTCACTCACTCACTATTACTCTCACAGTCCATTAGAGGCCGCCAGGATTCAGGCTGTCACTAACCCTGGGACCCAAACAGGATTTTGCGCCCGTGGGGGCGCAGTTCCAGTTCCTCCTGAGAGGGGGCGCGAGTGGCCAGAGAAAAACCAGAGCCCACACAATTGATGCTTGCTGCGTGAGGGCCACTGCGGGAGGCGGAGTCCACTGGTTCATCTCAGCAATTTCCCCCATGCCTCTCCTGGCTTAGAGATGCCGGGTCTTAAACCCAAGAATGGAACACAAACACAACACATAAGCGTGATTCTTCTGTCTTGCCTCTCCTCATGTACAAGACACAACCTAGGTTTTGTGGAGCCTCTAACAAGAACACAACATACAAATTTTACAAACTGCACAAAAACCCCTGTGAACTCTAAGCTAGAACTCTTATGAGTGAGAGCCTTGACCTTTAAGCTTCTTGGGTCATTTCAGAGTAAATGAACCTCAGGTGGTATGTGTGTGTATTTTTATATATTCACTGTCGGTCTCCAACTAAAAAAAAACGGAAACTCCTAGATGGTACTGAGTCTTGTTGGAATTTAGTTCCGGTAGTCTGTTCCTAGTGCACGGGAAGAGCTTTCTAACTACACGGTGAATAAGTTGGGACTCCTATAAATTCCCAGGTAGAAGCGACAACAGCTTAGCCTGGAGCTCAGCGTGTATAGATTGGACTTCGCTGGAACCTCAGAGCAGCGGGTAGAGAGCTGGCGATGCTCGAGAGCCAGGAAGAACATCCGATCAGAAATGGCACTGGGGCCGGCTTTCCTGCTTCCCGCTTGGCCCACAGCCATCCTCTCATCTCTCCTAACCGCTCCTTGCACAAGGCCCTGATGCAACCCTGTACCGGCCTGGGGCACCTCTCTTGGGGGAAGCTCTGGGAAGGAGGTTTTGCAAGAGTTGAGGGCAGGAAGCAGAGCCAGCCAGGGTGGGGTCAGAGAGATAAGGGAGCCAGGCCTGCTCCCCAGACCTGTGGTTCCTCCTAGCCCTGTTTCCTCTTCCCTTCCTTTTCCAGGAAAGTGGTGGCTGGTCCTCACCTCAGCCTCACCCAACTGCTGCCTGGCCCTGTGACTCACCTCCTTTCACTCCAGCAGCCAGGCAGGATCTGAGGTCTGCCTACCACTCGGGACCCAGCTATGTGACCCCAGGCATGGGGTAACCCTCTCCGGTTGGTGGTTCTGGTGTTCAATAAGAGTCAGTGCTGTTGCTGGGAGCAGTGGCTGGCTCATACTTGACTCCTACCAACTGAAAGGCTGAGGCAGGAGGACTGCCTTGAGTTCAAGGCCAGCCTGGGTAACAGGGTAAAACCTTGTCTCATATGTGTGTGTGTGGTTGTAATGGCCAGGTGTGGTTGTAATGATACATAACAAAGAAAGGCAAAGTGGGTTCTTTTTGTGGGGCCCGCCAAAGTACGCCACTAAGCAGACACACGCCACATGCGACCAAGTTAGTGCAAGAGGTTTGTCGGGGGAGGGGAGAGAGTGGGGACATGAGAGGCAGGCAGACAGACAGACAGACAGAACGAGGAAGAAGAGGGGGCAAGAGAGGAGCAAGAGGCAAGAGAATGAGCTGTGCCTGGCGGGCACTTTCAAGGGGTGCACATGTCGTATAGCTCACGATGGAAAATCTCCTGGCAACAGGTGATGATATAACTGCTTTGGTGGCAGAGGCGGCTGCCGCTGCTGCTCTGGTGGATTCCAGCACTTGGGAGGCAGAGGCCGGTGGATCTCTGTGAGTTTGAGGCCAGCCTGGTCTACAGAGCGAGTTCCAGGACAGTCATGGCCACAAAGAGAAACCCTGCCTCAAAAACAAAGCAACAACAGCAAAAACTGAAGAAGCACCAGTAGCTGCTGGGGACGGGGTTAAGGGTGCATGCAGATATCAGGGCTTGATGATCCCCCACTCTCCACACAGAGCCAGAACTTTCCATAGAATTTGGTTGGCTTCCACCTGGTTTTAAGACCTATGCCTAGCTATGGTGACCTATGTCTTCTCAAAGGCAGGTCACACAGAACTTGACCCAGGACATCTTAGATACAGAGGGAGCTTAGGCTATCTCTATCTTTCCTGGTTCCAGTTAGATTTTGTTCTTGTTGTTTGAGACAGGGTTTTATGTAGCCCAGGCTAGCCTCCAATTTGTTATGTCGGTGAGGATTACCTTGAACTCCTGATCATCCTGCCTCAGTGCCTCAGTTCTTTTTTTTTTTTTTTTTTTTTTTTTTGTTGTTTTTCGAGACAAGGTTTCTCTGTGTAGCTTTGCGCCTTTCCTGGGACTCACTTGGTAGCCCAGGCTGGCCTCGAACTCACAGAGATCCGCCTGGCTCTGCCTCCCGAGTGCTGGGATTAAAGGCGTGCGCCACCACCGCCCGGCAGTGCCTCAGTTCTTAATCAAAGAGGCAGGATGCCGTTCAAGCCAGCTTATGCTGTCTCAAAAAAGCAAGAACTAGGGATGCGGTTGATCATGGGGCACTTGTCTAGCATGGTTGAGGCTCAGGGTTTGGTTCCCCAGGAAAGAAAGAAAGAAGAAAGAAAGAAAGAAAGAAAGAAAGAAAGAAAGAGAAAGAGAGAGAGAAAGAAAGGAAGAAGAGAGAGAGAAAAAGAAAGAGAGAGAGAAAGGAAGAAAGAAAGAAAGAAAGAAAGAAAGAAAGAAAGAAAGAAAGAAAGGAAGGAAGAAAGGAAGGAAGGAAGGAAGGAAGAAAGAAAGAAAGAGATTAGCCAGCCACTACTATCGTTGCTGTTAAAATGAGCTTAAGGGGATTGAGAGATGGCTGAACACTACAGGCTAGGCTTGTAACCAAAATGAGCAGAAGATTGCATTTGGGTCACTAAGGGGTTAAATATGTAGTGCCTATCACATGTATATGAAGTCTCTAATCACGTCTTGGCCTTTTGTCTAAGACCCAGTGTAGGATAAGGCCTAGCAAATACTAAGCACTCTGCATTTGTTAAATAAAGAGGACCCTGAGTTTTCAGTCTTTGCACCGAGTCTGGGAGGGTTTGAGATGTTAATGATTTCCAAAGGAGGAAGGTTTGGCTTGTGCACGCGCGCGCGCGAACACACACACACACACACCACGTTCGTGGCCTCTGACCCTGGGTTTGGGGCGCTCTCTCTCTCTCTCTCTCTCTCTCTCTCTCTCTCTCTCTCTCTCTCTCTCTCTCTCTCTCTCTCTCACACACACACACACACACACACACACACACACACACACACGTGGCCTTTGGCCCTTGGTCTGGGGTACACACACAACTGGGATATGCACACACATTGGTGGCCTCTGGCCCCCTCCCTCCTTGGTATCTCTTATGCAAGCTGCCGGCGCCCGCCCCGTTCCCAGGCCTGGCTGCAGCTGCGGGCGGAGGGGCAGGGCGGGGGCGGCCGCTGTTTGTCTAGCGCGGCCGTGCCAAAGTCGGCGGGCCCAGACAGCCAGGCGCCTCCGTACACCTGGGGATGCTCAGGTTAAATAGCTCCGCATTCCTCGGGCCCAGCTGATGGAAACGCTCCCAGGCTGCTGCGGAGCCGGCCTCCAGATGGGCTGGGTCCGGGCCAAAGAGGAAGAGAGGGAAACGTGGAAGCCAGAGTGTGCCTGGATGGCGGGGGAAGTGGCCAGGGGCGCAGTGGCCCCTTCCTGGGCTAGAAAAAGGCTCTGCAGGGTAGAGGTGCACGCGGGGACACGCCCACGTCCCGGTGGGTGGGCTTGCGAGGGGTGGTGGTGGTGGTGGTGGTGGTGGACTCACATGGTGAGGAAGTGAGTGCACACGTGTGTGCCTCCGATTAATAATTTCTGTCTTATGTACTGGGCAGTGTGCTAAACTCTGTGCTGGATTTCATTTATTCTGGACAATTCTGTGAGGTTAGTACTATAAAACCGCCAGGTGGAGAGGGTGCGGCAAAGGTTTAACCACCTACAAATACTGCGCTGTTTGGTAAAGTCCATCAAATGCTTGAGATCATTTTATGTACCTGGCTTAGTGTTAAAGTTAACGTAACTTAGTCAAACTTAAGGTAAGTGCTCTATAAATATTTCCGAATTTTATTGCTGTTCAGCTTATTTCTTCAGTGATATAACTGGGCTCAGAGTTCTGCCTTTAACCCCAGTGGGGAATCCATGAAGTCCTTCAGGCAAAGGAGTAGTCTGGCTCCTGGCTCTAGGTGTTGTTTATTGGGTTTTAATCCTTATTTTGTAACTTGAGAAAGGGTCTCCCTGTGTAGCTCTGGGTTGCCTGGATCTTGCTACACACACCAGGCTGTCTAACACCATGCTTTAGCACAACTGGTTAATATTGTTTAGTGGCAAATTATATCAACCGTTCTTACTATTGGGGACAAGGTCTTTGCCTTTTCTGGCACTCCATTTCTCTATGGGAGTTAACCTGGCAGGGATACTCAAAGGACAGTGTCCCCAAGGTCTAACTCACAGCTGGCCAGGGAGGTGGGAATTGTACTTTTGAGAAATGGTTTGCCTACACACAGCTATCCCACTGTTGCCCTAGACCTGCAGTGGCCTAGAAATAAATGCCAAGCAATCTAGTTACAAAGGAGCCCAGTGTGGCTCTACAGCCCATAACATACACACTACCTACCAACCCAGAGCCAGGCAGATATGAGCACAATGCACCCAAGCAAAGCCCTGGAGGGCACACACTAGTCTGCAGAACCCATGTGCTCATTTGCGTGTACCGCCTTGCTACCTGCAAACACTACCGGACCCCAAGGAGAGATGCCCCAGTTCCTCAGGTCACACACAGGCAAGCCCAGATATTTGTGCACTCCCCTGGTGAGCACAAAGCTACATGTCCAGGTAGACAGAACCTGAGTAAAACCTTTTCCCTTCTCAGGAGTTAGGGACAAGACTCGCCCCCACACTAGCCTCAGGGGAAATGTTGATCTGCTAGCAGAGCCAGGCCAGGGTGAGGGGGCCGAGTTCAGACCCAGAGCAGGTGGCCCTGCAGCTGTGCACAGCCCTAACCCTGCCAATTTCATCACCCACTTGGACAAGGCAGGAGCCCTAAGGCAGCCTGCTGGCACCCAGAGAAGGGTGGCCCAGCAGGGAAGAGAGGGCCACACAAGCCCTGCTTCAGGCAAGCTACGACCCTGTGCAGGCCCCTCTCACTAGGTGTCATCCCACAGCCACACACACCCCTGCCCTTGGCAAGGAAGTGAATGGTCCAGTGACCTGCATTTCCAACTTGAATGGCTTGAATACGCCCCAGCCCAGAGCGAGCCGACCCAGCAGGTCCATCTGCATTTTAACAACCTCCCTGGGTGATCCAGATGGCCCAGAGACCACTTTGAGAGAAACCCTACTAGAGGTCTAGAGGATTTAATTTTATGACACTAGAGAACAGGGAAATGGCCAGGGATGAGGGAAAGAATAGACATTAAAGACACCGGAAACACTCATTCAGGTCGGTAGGAATGGCAGTCCAGATGTGGCCCTCCAATTCCTCGCTCTCAACACCAGCTGTGAAGATGGTCAGAGGTCACTCCTGCCCCAGGCCCCTCCCCCCATCCAAGAAGTCACTGCAACGTTATCTAAAGTATTTGTTTAATAACAACAAAAAGCCCACCCCCATAGAACTATTGTAAAACAATATTCTCAGCCAGTGATCATTGTAATATACAATACAAAACATTTTCTCAGAAATCTGAGAAGCACGAAATGTGACCATTTAAAAAAAATGTCTGCTTTTCAAAAAATAGAAACACACGGGGTTGGTTAACCCCCTCCCCAAAGTCTCTGGGTGCTGAAAGGTGGAGAAAGGGTGAGCCTCCGCTGGTCAACCCTCTAGCCCCCTGGCCAGATCCGCCAAGAGTCCGGTGGCGGCGGTAGTCTTTTCCCGGGCTCCCTTGGGGAACCTAGAGCACTTTATTCCTCTTGCGTCCTGAAGGGCTGGAGTCCATCTGGTCCCTCAGCGCGCCGCTTCAGCGACACAAGATGCGATCGTCGGCTGGAACACATGCCGCCTGTGAATACCAGAGCGAGATAAGGGATGAGACAGGATGGAAGGGACAAGAAAGGGAGAGGCGTTCCCACTTCTTCACTCCAAGGGACACGACGAAGGAGCCACCTTTTTCTTATTGGGGGCCCCTAAATCGCTATGCACCCGAAATGGAAGGCAGACATACTGCTAACCCCTCCCCATGGCCTTAGTTTCCCCATCCGCAGGAGAATAACGTAATGTTCCGACTCGAACCTCACCTCGGCCGCCAAGGCACTGATCTCGCCATTCAGGGTGCTGAGCGGAGCCCGAACGGGCAGCCCCCGGCCTCCGGCTGTCCCGACTTCGGATTCCGAGTTCAGCTCCAGCTGCAGGTCCCTGATGTAGTCGATAACGTGCTGCAGGATCTCCACCTTGCTCACTTTGCGGTTCTGAGGCAGGGTGGGCACCAGTTCCTTGAGACGTGAGTAGCAGCCGTTCATGTCGTAGAGCAGGACATTCACCTGCTGTTCGTCCAGCAGGGCCGGCAGGCGCGTCCCGGCGCAGCGCGAGATGGCTACGCTCTGCTCCGACAAGCCGAGCACAACGTCGCCCGCGCCGCCCGCGGTCCGGCCGGCCTTCAGCGAGCAGCTGGGGCCCGCGGTGGCCGCGGCGCTGCCACTGGCGACCTTCATGATCCTGAGGACAGGCGGAGGGGAGCGGAGGAGCCGACGAGGGAAGTGCAGGGAGAGAGCGCAGAAGTTGGAGGGAGGTTGTACAATGAGAGGGCTGAGCGCTGGAGCCAGTCTTTTATAAGGGCGGACCCAGGGCGGGTTCAGAACGTTCAAAAGCAACCAATGGCTGGTCTGGAGGCGTGGCTTAGCGCGCCCTCGGGTCCCAGCTCCCAGCACCCTTGGGCTGGTGGAAAGGTGGTGGAGCTCAAGAACAGCGAGGGTGGGAGGGCATGGGTAGAGCAGCTAGTGGGCTCGTCCTTAAAGAAGCCAAAGAGGTTAAGCCAATTTTGCAGATAACAAAAAGATCTCAGGAATCAGCTTCTCGTGGTCGCTTTCTAGCTTCTCCAGGTCCATTTTGCAGATGAGATAAACAGGACCGGAGAAGTGGCTGGCTCTGGGGCAGTCAGTAGCTAAGGACTAGCCCAGGATTCCCAGATGCTGTCAGAAGATTGGGCTATGATCTCCACTTATCAAAGCCGAATTTTATTTTTATGTTTATTTATTTTTGAGGGTTTTGTTTTGTTTTTTGTTTGTCTTGAGACTGAGTCTCATGTAACCCAGGCTGGACTCAGAACTTGCTGTGTAGCGGAGGAGGACGACCTTGAACTCATGATGCTCGTTGGTTGCTCCAGCTCCCAGGTGCTGAGTTTACAGGAGTGCTCTGCCACATCATGTTGAGACAGATTTTAAAGCAGGCTCTCTCTTACTCTGGACTCCGGGGCTGGTCTCAACGTCCAGAAAATGAACCGTAAAGTCCCTAGGACCAGGACCTAGGTCCATTGAACTGGGAGCAATACCGGGAACATCTTTAAAGTGGAGGACAGAATCTGAGACCTGAAGTAGATAGAAGGGTCGCTGGAGAGTGAGACTACATTCCCCAATTCTACCTTGGATTTGCAGCCTCTTGCAGAAAGGTCCCAAATCTGCAGCAGCTGGCGACATGTATTTTTTTTAATTTTTTCTCTTCTTTTTGCTAGCTTTTTTTTTTTCTTTTCTTTTCTTTTCTTTTTTTTCTTTTTCTTGAAGCCCTCGGAGCAAGCTCTCCCTCCCACAGAGCAGCAGCTGCGGAGATCACCCCCTCCCTTTCCTTTCCCGGGCTGGTCTGTGTCAGCGTCTGAACAAGCGGCTCAGACCGTTAGACGCCAGGCCCGTGACGTCACCCATTCATAAAACCCGGACGGGCTGTCAAGCTGGCGCCGCGCGGGCGGTCGCCATGGAGACGGCAAACTGGGCCGGAGCATTCTCCGCTTGGCCCCCCCTCCCATGAGCCTGTCACCTGCAGACCTTGGGCGGGAGGCCTGGGAATGCGTTCCTCGTGGGCGCGGCCGCAGACCAAGGGTCAACTTACCTCCCCGCCCCACACCTGCTGAGTCTCCTCCACCCAGCCCCACAGCTCGGGTGGTTTAGGAGGTTTTCGTGTGAGAAAACCTTCTCCCCGCTAAACTCCTCTCGGCCGAGGCCCCTCCCCAGCTGAGCTGGATTCCTACACTGAGATTACAGGTGTGCTCTGTCACGTCATGTTCTGGGACAGATTTTAAAGCAGGCCTTCTTTTATTCTGGACTCCGAGGCTGACTCAGTCTCCAGAAAAATGAACGTGAAGTTCCTAGGACCAGGACCTATCTAGGTCCGTTGAACTGGGAGCGATACCAGGAACATCTTCCTTTCAGGTGGAGGAGAGTCTGAGACCTGAAGGAGATAGAAGGGTCGTGGTGTTAGGTGTACGCTCTGCTCTGCCCTACCCTGCCTGGTTTCGATAATAGCCACGACCAGTCCCGGAGCTCTTTCTCGGAACAAGAGCTGTGTGAAGTTTTGCCTTCATCTGTCGTAGTTCCCTCCATAGCACTGAAGACCGATCTGTTTAGTTTATTCACAAAAGAACAGGGGGTTAAAAACCTCCCAGGAACCTTAGCTATTGTCCTGGAAACATCAAGGACATAGTGTCACAGAGGATGTAGCTCAGCTGGTAGACTGCTGGCCTAGCATTCGGGAAGTCCTGGGTTCTGTCCCCAGAATGCCCTAAACCTGTGTGCGGGCACATGCCTGCAACCTCAGCACTGAGAAGGTAGAGTTAGGAGGATCAAGAGTTTATCCTAGCTGGACAATGGTTGGACTCAAGAGGCAGAGGCAGACAGATCTCTGTGAGTTCCAGGCCAACCTGGTCTACAGAGTGAGTCCCAGGACAGCCAGGGGTACACAGTGAGACCCTGTCTGGAAAAACTGAAAACCAAAAACCAAAACAAAACAAAAAAAGTTTGTCCTAAACCACACATTGAGCTCAAGGCCAGGCTAGTATATGGTGTATGTATGTGAGAGCCTGTCTCTCACTCTCGCTCCCAAAGAGGACAGGCCACCTGACTCCAGAGCCCTAGACAACCAGAAGCAGGAAACTGAGGCTTGTCACTTGTCACCCCAGAATTACCTTGAGAAACAAGGGTAAAATACTGTATGCTCCCTAGGAGAGGGCAATATTATAGTCTCTCCTCCCCATAGCAATGAATTCATACAGATATTTGGTGCGACAATGAACAGCCCATTGCCCGCTGTACCTCAGAAAACCAGGAAAACTGGCAAGTGAAACCAGCTTCAAAGGAGAGACTGTCACATCTGTAATCCCAGCAGTCCCCAAACAATGAGGCAGAAGGATCTGAAGGGTTAGGAATTTGAGGTCAACCTGTTCTAAGAAAAGAAAAAGCAGCATATCACTAAGGAGCTGAATTCCCTCCTCCCCAACTCCTTACATACTGTTCACCGAACAGCTAACAATCGGATCACAAGAGGTTTGAACTTTGCACTGCTCAAAAGAATTGCTTGGGGTTGGCGGTGATACGGCTCAGTCAGTAAAGAAAGACTCCTGCTCCCAAGCCTAAAGGCAGGCGTTCAATCCCCAGAAGCCGCACGGTAGATGTGAGCCCTGCAAGTTGTCCTCAGCCTTCCAAATGCTCATCATCATGCATATGACACCTCCTCCTGTACACAAAATAAATAAAAACATACAATTAAACAATTAATTTTAAAAAGGAGAGACTTGCTAAAAGGACTAGAAAGGCACTGGGCAGCCAAGGAAGGGAACTGGAATGTTAATTAATTACTAACAATTATTCATCGCCCCAGAGATTCTACTGTAGTCAATTTTAGAGAAACCTACACTGACAGGCATAGAGCTCCCTGCCCAAAGATACTCACTGCTGTGCTGTCTGGAGAGGGATGCAGTCTGGTGGCACCAGCCCCGCAATCCTAGCAGGATTCTTTGGGAGCTAAGGAAGACAGATTGCAAGTTTGAAGCCTGTCTAGGCTATACATCGAGTTCAAGGCTGGTCAGAGCAATCGAGGAAGATCCTGTCTCAAATTTTAAATTTTAGAGGTAAAAAAATACATACATTAAAAAAAAGTTTATTTGTTAATTTTTGATGGGGCTCACTATGTAGCCCAGGCTGGCCTCGAACTCACAGAGATCCACTCTTCCTCACAGGTGCTGTGATTAAAGGCATGTACCACCATACCTGGCCCCAAATTTAAACATGGTTAAAGGGTCAAGCCTTGATGGTTGTAATCCCAAGCCCCCAGGAGGCAGAGGCAGAAAAATCACTGCAGGTGGGTGGGAGGCTGCAGGTAGGAGGCTGCTTTTGACTACATAGAGAGTTCCAGGCCAGTCTGGGGTGGGCAGTGGTAAATAAAAGGCTGGAGATGTAACTCAGTGACAGAATGCTTGTCTAGCATGTGAAGAAGACCTGGATTCAACTCCCTGTCCCACCAAAGGCTGAGGGAGGAAGACTGTAACTAATAAGGAAGGATTGGTCCTGTGAGAAGGTTAAGAGGACTAGGAAAGAATGAGGCAGGCGACAAAGCCTCAGGTCTGGCCTCAAACACACCATGTAGGCAAAGTTTAAAGTTTAGCCATGAACTCCTGACCCTTGCCTCTGCATCTCCAGTCCCCAGTGCTGGGATTTTGGGTGTGAGCCACCACACCAGGTTCCGAATGCATGTGTTTGTTTGTGAGACAGGATCTCTCACTGTGTAGTCCTGACTGACCTGGAACTCTCGAACCAGGCTGGCCTCAAACTCATAGAAATTGGAATGATGAGATTAAAGGCATGTGCCAGCATGCCTGGCTATGAATGTGGTTTTGAACAGAAATGTATACAAGGCTGTGTGTAGCTCAGTGGTGCAGTAAGTTTTCAGTGTGTTGCAGGCCCTGGATTCACTCTCAACAGAAACAGAGGTAAAAGAGGAATAGGGGGAAAGAGGGAAAAAAGGAAAAAGAAAAATATATTTCTATGCTCCTTTGTATAGAGGTCCACCTCACAGGCCTGACTGCTGGCTGAGATGAGGTCAAAGCCAAGAATATTTTGCACACAGTAGGGGAAACAGAAATGAGGTGACAATTGAATCCCAAAACTGAAGTATGTGAGGGTGTGGAAGCCCAGATGTGTGCAAGCTCTGTGCATGTAGAGGCCCGAGAACAACTTGGAGTTCGTTCTTTCCCTCCACCATGGTCCCTCCCTCCACCATGGTCCCTCCCTCCACCGTGGTCCCCTCCCTCCACCGTGGCCCCTTCTTCCACCATGGCTACTGGGGATTGAACTCAGGATCTCAGGATTGCATGTTAGGTGCTCCTACCTGCTCCTCTCTGTCTCCAGCCCTGAAACGGCCTTATCACCTGTTCAGCTGGCTCTGTGCTTGCCATTCTTCCCCCAGCAGGACCACAAGATCAACTCATCTAAGTAGATGCCCAAGAAATGACAAAAGGAGTTCTTTTCTTTTGTTCTTTTCCTTCCTGAGACGGGGGTCTCACTTGCCCAAGCCGGACTCCACTTAACTATGTAGCTCTTCTTGAGCTCTGGGGTTATAGATATGCCCCACCATGTCTGCTTTATGTGTTGCTGGGGATCGAACCCAGGGCTTTGTGCATGCCAGGAAAGCTCTATGAGCTGATACACCCCATCTCTCCTCTTATTTGATGTGTATGGATGTTTTTGCCTGCATGTATGTCTGTGTACCATGTGAGGTCCTGGTGCCCTCTGAGGCCAGAAGAAGGCATCAGATTCTCTGGAACTGGAGTTTCGGACAGTTGTGAGCCACCATGTGGTTGCTGGGAACTGAAGCCTACTCCTCTAGAAGAGCAGCCAGTGCTCTTAACCTCTGAGACATCTCTTTAGCCCCAGTATTTTTTTTTTAGGTACAATCCAGGTTGGTCTCGAATTCTGGGCTCAAGCCATCCTTCTGGAGTGGCTGGTACTGCAGATGACGGTCACCACACTGAGACTACCAGAGAGCCTGGTGCTGGGACTCAGTGTGTGTCACTGGGCCTGACATGATGGAGGCTTCCTGGCTGGGGTGGTTTCTTGTATTAGTTATTTTTTCTCATCACTGAGACAGAGTACCTGATGTAAGAACTCAGGGAAGAGCTGCTTTCTTTTGGCCCATCAGACAGTCCGTTAGAGTGTGAGTGCAGTTTGAGTGTGCTCCGTCACATTGGGAAGGCAGTGTGAGTGTGCTCCGTCAGAGGGGAAAGGCAGTGTGAGTGTGCTCCGTCAGAGGGGAAAGGCAGTGTGAGTGTGCTCCGTCACAGTGGGAAGGCAGTGTGAGTGTGCTCCGTCACAGTGGGAAGGCAGTGTGAGTGTGCTCCGTCACAGTGGGAAGGCAGTGAGTGTGCTCCGTCACAGTGGGAAGGCAGTGTGAGTGTGCTCCGTCAGAGGGGGAAGGCAGTGTGAGTGTGCTCCGTCAGAGGGGGAAGGCAGTGTGAGTGTGCTCCGTCTTGTACTCTATGAAGAGGCACAGGAGAAACGTGCTGAATGAAGGCAGGGCACCATCACACCTCCAGGGTGATTCCTGTCACAGGCCTCCCTTTCTGTCAGGCAAATGGCTCAGAGTAACCTAGTGCTCCCTCAGTATCAGGCATTGTTCTAAGTATTAGCCTAAGCCAGAGGGCAGGGGCCCAGCTGTTCCATCCAGTGCTGTAGCTCAGCTACAGGGCCTGTCACATCAGAGAGGCCCTGGGACCAGTCACAGAATGAGCAGTCACTTCATGTCCTATCTGCAGAATGACTAGCTTCGGGGCACACAGTGTGATCAGCTTCGGGGCACACAGTGCGGAGGTGGCATTGCCTCTCAGTGTGGGCGTGTGGGGGCGTGGGGAGACTTTGCGTGGAAGTCCCCACTGCAGCGTGTCTCTGTGGACATGTGCACTTCCAGCTTTTTCCTCAACTGCCCTCTCCCATAGTCTTGGCTCTGTAGGCTCCAGGGCGGGCCTGTTTGGTGCCACGTGACCTGCTCTGGCCCTGGCCCGGCAGCTGCTCCCCAGATGTGCCCACAGCGAAGTCTTCCAGCAGCCAGGCCGGCGCCTCTGGGCTGGGACTGAGGGAGCTTTGGGGAAAGACCTTGGGCTCTGGCTGTCCCCACCCCTGCTTGTAACTAGAGACTACATAGTCCCCCATCCCACCCCAGGACTCTGGTCCAGCCAACACAGTGTCTGTGCCCATCTCACCAAGAACAGAACCCCAACTCCTCCCCTTCGCTCACCCCTCCCCCTTCCCCACCCAGCCCATGTCCTGTCCTCCCATTTCTCTCTCCAGCATCTTGACTTCCTCTAAACCAGCTCCATCCGGTCTTGAGGCCCTTGCCCTGGAGGTGCCCTCAGCCTAGAGCACTTACCAGCCAGATCTCTGCAGGCTTGTCACCCTGAGGTCCCAGGTCAAAGGTCTCCTCCTCACTGGAGACCTCAGAACACCCTTGGCTATTTTCCTTTGCTATCTAAAGTGATCTTTGTCTCGTGCTCTATTATCTACTTCCTTTTCCCATCCTCCACTGACTGGGCTATGAGCTCTGGAAAGCAAGCAGGATTTACAGGGCATGGTAAACCTGTAACCCCAGCACCCAGGTGGAGGCAGCTGGAGAGCTGGCCGTCTGTGGCCATCCTGGATTGCATAGTAAACCCTATTGAGGGGGTCAGGGGAGCAGGATTAGAGACCCACTGAAGAAGTGCATAGCTCAGGAAAGGTGAACAGTTTGCTCAAACAGCATAATACTTGCAGCTGAGTAATTTTTAGATAATTTTAGCTAAATAGTGAATTGTTCCTCCAAGGCCCTCAGTTTCCTCATTTGCAAAATGAGGACAAGACTTGAACTTGGGCCTGTGCAGATGGCTCAGTGGAAAAGGGGAAAGGTGCTTGGGACCCAGCCTGACAACCTGAGCTCTGTTCTTGGGACCTGCCCACATGAGAGAAGGAGAGAACCAGCTTTTACAGGTTGTTCTCTGCCCTCCACACGAGTGCATGCACACTAGATAAATAAATAAAATACAATAACAAGATAAAATTTAAAAGTTGAACTTAACCCAGAATTAGGGTTAATGTTTAGCTCACAAGAAGTACTCTGAAATGGGAGCCAGGACAGACAGTTTTGTATCTTTTTCTAGGATCTCGTTTATCTAGCCCCCAGATTCAGCAGGAGGTTGTGGTGGTGGTGGTGGGGAGTTTGCACACGAGGTGTGTGTGAAGGCTGTGACCTATCTGGCCTTATCACTCACAGAATCATCTCTTTCTGCTCTGGACTCAACTTCTCCATCTGCACAATGGGGTCCATAGTCAACCTTACCCTAGGGGTTCCAGGCTGGGTTTCTGGGTGGTTCTAGGGAGTGGGATGGTCCAGGCTTGGACTCACCTTTTGCCATCCACCCCAGTTTCCCAAAGAGACCCTAGAACAATGGGCGGGAGTCTGGAGCCTGGTAGTCTGGGCCCCTCCCCAGGTCCCTGCAGATGGAGGGGGTGGGGCCTTCCTGTGGCTGGACAAAGGACTGCTGCCCCCATCCCCCAGTGTCTCCAGTGACAAGGAGAAAGGGCAGAGCCTATGCCAGGGAGCGTCTATCTTAAGCTCCCAAACCTTAAGGCAGCACACTGTTGTATACACCCACACAGCAGAATATAGATGCACTGATCCAGCACCCCATGAGTGTGCAGCAGGCACAGCCAGCATGATAGCAGCACATTCACACACAACCAAACGTGCATGTGCAAACACAAATACAGAATCCGCACAAAGCCAACACACTGGAAAAGACTAAGGAGGCGACATACAAACTACACAATGGTTGCCCTCCTCCCAGCCACTCACACAGCACATACAGCCATCCCAGGAACCCAAACCACACACAGATGTACACAGCCTCCCTCCCCGGCACCAACCGGAACCACTCGGACAGCACACATTTGTCATACCAAAGCGGTACTAGTCATACCAAAGCACCATCCACAGGCTGGGTTGTAGCTGGGGGCAGAGCGTGGCTGGAGCACGCTGGAGACCCTAGGTTCCATTCCCAACACTGCAAAACCAAAAGGAACCAAGCACAGGCCTCACATCCCGTGGGGGAGGGTTCTGAAGGATCACTGAGAATTGGAGGCCAGCTCAGTCTACCTAGTAAGTTCCAGGCCAACAGGGGCTTCACGCTAGCTAAGTGAGATTCTGTCTCAAAAAAAAAAAAAAAAAAAAAGGCGAAAGCAAAAATGAAAACATTAAAAAACAAAAGCCTCCCAGTCATACCAAGGCCTGTAGCTGTACAAAAACGCCTCTTCTAGGCATCTATCATAGTGCTTAGGCCCAGCCACTGTCAACCCATACCAGGATGAAGACTCCATGTTGGCGGGTCATAGCATGCAGCTAGGATTCCAACTACTTGGGAAGATCACAAGTTCAAGGCCAGTCTAGACTACTTATGGAGACCCTGTCTCAAAATAACAATAAACAAAGATAAAGAACAGATCAATAGATTCTAAGGAGTTTAAAATTAAAACAAGCAAAAATCCCACCAAGACCCCCATACTGTCACCCAGCCCCAAGTATTTTTAGTTGTACACAGCCCCTTGACTCTCAACGTGAATACATACTTCAGAAGGCTACAAAAGCCCCACAGACACACAGCTGTAAAGATCCAGACCTCAGGAGTCTCACACCCACGCATGCAGGCCTAGCCCTTTCCCAGGACTGTGGTGTAGGAGTTAGCCTGACCCTGGCTTGCTCTGAGGCTCTCAGGCCACAGTCTGAGCAAAGCCCCACAGGGGTGGGAGGGTGGGACAAGGAGATTGCACAAGGCGCCCCTGGGTGGGGCCTCAGTGGTTTCTGCATGCACCCACTGGGGATGGACAGGAGCCTCCAGAGATCCCATCGTGGAAGCAGCACCCCTCCCTCCCTAGCACGTGACCTGGCCTTCCTTTGACTCACCTACCTCCCATACACCTGGGTTCCCCCTCCTACTGCTGCAGGGCCTGGAAGCAGGGGAGGGGCTGAGGTTGAGGCTTTCATAGGACCCCACCCAGCTCCCTGCCCATCAGTCCTTCAAAGCCTTGAGCACCCCCTTCCTGTCTGCTCCACCCAACCTTGAGTGTCACCAGGGGTGGCACCTCTAGCTACTCCCTCTTCTCAGGCCCCAAGGAAGGACAGCTGGATTCCGACACTATGTGTGACTCACCACAACGCCTTTCCTACTTTTCTTTTTAAAAGTATCATTATCATTTTACCGAGGTCAAAGCAGCCATGAGCTGGTTGAAAGGCAGTTCAGACATCCTGGAAGCTGGGCTTAATGGCTCACACCTGTAATCCTAGCACTTAGGAAGCTGCGGCAAGAGGCTCAGCTTAGTTCAAGGCTAGCCTGGGCTACATAGTGAGTCCTGGACAGCCTAGACAACAATGGGAGCGAGAGCTTGTCACAAACACCACCACCACCACAAATAATAATAATAATAATAATAATAATAATAATAATAATAATAATAATATAGTAATAATAATAATAAAAAAGACATCCAGGGACACTTGAAAAGGGAGCTTTTTTCTGGGTGTCTCAAAGTCCCCAAGAGTCTGGCTCCACAGGACTGAGCCACTTTATTTCATCATGTTTCTGTGTCATTATCTGTGAGAACATAGACGGCAGATGCTCCCACCTCTGTGAGGGTGAAATGATTAGGCCAGTGAGGAGCTTAGAGCAACCTCAGCAAAGTCAGCCTTGAACAGACACTGCTTCTTCTTCTTCTTCTTCTTCTTCTTCTTCTTCTTCTTCTTCTTCTTCTTCTTCTTCTTCTTCTTCTTCTTTTCTTCGAGATAGGGTTTCTCTGTGTAGCTTTGCGTCTTTCCTGGAACTTGCTTTGTAGACCAGGCTAGCCTCAAACTCACAGAAATCCACCTGCCTCTGCCTCCCGAGTGCTGGGATTAAAGGCGTGCGCCACCACCGCCCAGCTCAGACACTGCTTCTTAATTATTGTTCCCATACAAATGCTATCTCTCTTAGTGGCTCCACCATGGCCATTTATTCCATAGTAACTCCATGGTTCACACTTGCATCACAGAGAATGACTTGACTTCATGACTTTAGGGAACCCCATTCGTTCAGCTGGGAGTAACCAAATGGGAACAGTTTGCTTGGGACACACAGATGCTGTCTGGAGCTGGCCGTTGTCACCTCAATAGCACACTTCATAGCACAGTGAAAGCCCTATATTCTGAGTAGGGGAAACTCCTGCAAGAACACTATCTATAGCGCCTGTGTACCCTTCACAGCTGATTCAGCAGCCCGAAACTCTGGTGCCTGCCTGGGGAACTCATAGTCTGGAGGGAGAGACAGACTGGAATGAGGCCATCATCTCCCAAGTTCCCCAGGCTGGGATGGAGAGACACGGGGAACTAGAAGTCAAGGGGGTCTTCCTGTCAGTGGCGGCTACTTCCCCGCTGAGGCGGATGTTTCTAGCTCCAGCGTCTGCAGACTGATGGCCACATATACTGCAAAGCCCTCTCAAGGCAGGTGATTGAAAGCGCTGGTGATGGTGTGGGAGAAGGAAGCCTCTGGTCCTCTGCCGGTGGGTGTGGAAACTGGTAGGATCGCTCGGAGCTCTGTGTGGCAACAAGGAGGAAAAGTGAACATCCAGACACCCTGTGACCCAGAGGCTTGCTCTCACTCCCACGGACAAGCCCAGAGAGTCTTTCACACAACCCGCTGCGGATGTGGGCTGGAACCCTTAGCTAGCACTTGCCCAGCAGCCTCGAATGGGAAGCTCCTTGTCCTCCACAGAACAGAAATGAAGTGACAATGGCCAACTGTGCAACATTTCATCTGGGTGAGCTGGAGGGATGAGAGCACTCGGCAGATACATGACAGACTTGCTAAGGGCAGATGCAGAACGACAGAAAAAACAAACACGTGAAAACCTCTCCAGCAAGGCCAAGACATTTATGTGCAGCAAAGTCTGAAGCATGGGGTTCTCAACCTGTGGGTCGGTCGCGCTCCCTTGGAGGTTGAACGACCTTTTCACAGTGGTCGCCTAAGACCATCAGAAAACACAAATATTTACATTAAGATTCATAACAGTAGCAAAATTACTGTTGTGAAGTAGCATTGAAAACAATTTTACTGTTAGGGGTTACCACAACCTGAGGATCTGTAGGTCACGGGATTAGGAAGGTGGGGAACCACTGGAAAGAGAGAACCAGGGCGGTGTAATAAAAAATAGAAGTATGGCCCAGGTGTGGTGGCACAAGCCTTTAATCCCAGCACTCAGGAGGCAGAGGCAAGTGGATCTCTGTGAGTTCGAGGCCAGCCTGGTCTACAGAGCGAGTTCCAGGACAGCCAGGGCTACACAGAGACACCCTGTCTTGAAAAACAAAAAAAAAAAAAAAACAATAAGAAAAATAGAAGCATGGCCTGGAAGAAAACATGCTCAACTCATGATAGACAATGGCTGTGGGGGTGATCAGCAGCTAGCCTCGGGGAAATGGGGTGCTAGCTCTGGAGGCAAAGCTCTCGGGAGCATGTCAGTCCGTGTAGAAGAGGCTGAAGAAATGGCTCCCTGGTCAGAGTGTGTAGTGTGCAATAGGAATCTCAGCTCCACATTGGCAGTTTAAAATCATCTGGAACTCCAGGGGAATCTGTTGCCTCTGGCTTTCACGGGCATTGGCATGAACTTATCCCTCCCCCACAGACACACAAGCACATACACAATTAAAATCATAATAAATCTTTTTTAAAAAGAAGAAAAGGTATGAGGTGGCCAAGGATACAGCTAAGTTGGTAGGGTGCTTGCCTAACATTCCTGAGGGCCTGGGTTTAACCCCCAGCACTGCATAACCTCGGCATGGTGGTCCTTGTCTGTGATGTCAGCACTCGGGAGATAGACGCAGGAGGATTGGAAGTTCAAGAGCATCCCGGGCTACTAAGGGAGCAAGTATTTGCTTATGCCTAATCTCTGGAGGTAGGGTGCCGGTGAGACCCAGGGCAGGGCAAGTTAATGGCACCACCTCAAAACAACAACAACAACAAAAACCCACAACCAAGGCCAGTACCTTCTGGCCCAGGCCTGCAGTGTTCAGAATTGAGGCAGAGCTACTCCTGCAGCGACTTAGGACTGAGTAGGACTGGGCCTGTAGGAGGCTCGTACCCCGGCTTTGTTCCGGGCGGGCGCGCACTGCCCGAAAGCATCCCCCGCCAGGGCACCCGCCCCGGCAGATGGGAGCCCGGACTGCGCGCGCTGGACCGTGGGAACCGACCGGCGGCCCGGGCAAGGCAGGGCACAGATGGGGCGGGCGCCCGGGGGCGGCGGCAGATGGGTGCGAGGCTGGCCCCGGCTGTGCGACAAAGGCGAAGGGCAGATGTTTGTGACCAGATGTTCGCGAGAGTGGGGCGAGGGCCTGGGAAAAACCGACAGGCCAGTTTCCTGCATCCTTCCCTCGCGGCCGCTAGGGAGGGCCTGGGAAGCCAGGGACCGAGGTCGGGGTCTCAGGGCTGATGTGATCCTGTGTCTCAACCTGGGTCCCCCGCACCCACGCCCTGCACCACCGCCCACATTGATGTAGGAAGACACAGGAGTCTGTGGGTGCAACCACACCATCCTGGCCACAGCGGGGCTCAAAACCTCCTACTACTGAAGTTTCGCAGCCACTTGTGCGGAAGTTGATCCCAGAATCACCTCCCACGAGGGTCTATGAACCTGGAGGTCTCCAACAGCAACGACTGGACCAAAGGCTCAGCCCGTAGTGTGTGAGGACTGCGGCTAGAATCTAGACTCGTAAAGCCTGTGGGTCCTCTACACCCACACCTTCAGTTTGTCCGCTGGGACTTCACAAACCTTACCCAAGGATCAGTCGGGGAGCCCAGCATGGTGTGGAGACAACCCATAATCTCAGCACTTGGCGGGAGGATCAGAGGTTAAAGGTCGTTCTAAGCTAAGAATCATCTTCGTGTTCTGGGCTATAGGAGGCTCCATCTCAACAAGACAAGGTATCTGGAAGACCCTACGTGCCAGGTTCTGGCCAGTGCTGAGATATTATAGGGGACAGAAACAACTCCAGTCTTTGTCCTGGGCAGCTTTTATTTTGGAGATAGGGACATGGAGACATGCAATATAAATGCATAACATTATCTCATATGAGAAATTACTACTACTACTACTACTACTACTACTACTACTACTACTAATTTTGAGATCATCTTGCTATGTAGCCCAGGCTGGCCTGGAGCTCAGGATACCTCTCCCTTGTCACCCAGCCTCCTAGGATGATAGGTACACACCATTGCATGAGGTGCAAAAGGTAATTGGTGTAAAAGGTTATCTATCTTCTATATTTTTAAAATTTATTCTTATTTATGTGTACGAGTTTTTCCTGCATACACATAAGTGTACTGTATATGTGCCTGGTGCCCAAAGAGGTCAGAAGAGGCCATTGGATCCCCTGGAACTGGAGTTACCAATAGTTGTAAGCCACAATATGGGTACTGGGGACTAAACCTGGGTCCTCTGTAAAAGTAACAAGTCATCTCTCCAGCTGTCTGTCTGTCTTCACTGGCAAGGTAGAGAGAGGAAGATGGGAAGTTTAAGGTCATCCTTAGCTACATAATGGGTTGGAGCAGGATTGGGCTGCATGAGCCTCTGTCTCAGGTCAGTTTTAAAAGGCCTGTGAGGTGTCTCAGTTGCTAAAGGGACCTGCCACTGAGCCCGATGAGCTCAGTTCCTTCTCTCAATCCCAGGGACTCACGTGATGGAGGAAGTGAACTGACGCCCCAAAATTGTCTTTTGACCTCTAAACTTAAACACACACACACACACACACACACACACACACACACACACACACACACATGTGCGTGCAGGCGCGAATAAAAATACTTTAAAATTCAGTTTTTAAAAAAAGTCAGGTTAATTTGTTATGTTTCTTTGGGAGAGTTAAGCCCACAGCTCTGACAGGCAGCCAAGGGCTCAAGGAGGGCTTCCCGCCGTGTTTGTATCAGCTTGTTTGAAAGAGCCACCAGAAAAAAGTCCTAATAAACAGCCGCTGGAAGAATGGCTGAATAAACTATGAATTCCTCATGCCTCGGGGACCTCATGAGACAGCACTTTCCTTTCAGGACTTTGTCCTAAGGAAGTCCTCAAACGTGGGAAATAATGTATGTCTGAGAAGGGCAGCCAACTGGAAAAAGTCACACAGTCATCCCCAAGGCACATCACCTCGAATCATGGTGTTGTAGTCACTTGAGAGAATGAGGAAGAGTAGAGCATGGAATGTGGACCTGTGATTTCAGCCCTTGGGAGATGGAAGCAGGAGGCTGGAAAATTGGGCTGACCTATGCTACATAGTGTGTTCCAGACCAGCCTGGGCTACCTGTCTTTAAAAAGAAAATTACCATGGTTGGAGAGGCGGCTCATCAGTTAAGAGCATTTGCAGTTCTTGCAAAGGACCCAGGCTTGGTTCCCAGCATCCAGCTCATAACCATCTGTAATTTCAGCTCCAGGGAGCTAATGCATTCTGGCCTTTTCCATGGGCACCTGTATGCACATGCACATACCCGCCCACATACATACACACAATTTAACATAAAAGATAAATCTTTTTTTTTTTTTTTTTCCGAGACAGGGTTTCTCTGTAACAGTCCTGGCAGTCCTGGAACTTGCTCTGTAGACCAGGCTGGCCTCGAACTCACTGAGATCCACCTGCCTCTGTCTCCCAAGTGCTAGTATTAAAGGTGTGCACCACCACTGCCTGGCTAAAAGGTAAATCCTTTAAAAAGGAAAATATCCAGGCTTACTGGTGAATGCCTTTTAAAAACCTTAGCATTCAAGAGGCAGAGGCAGGTGGATCTCTGAGTTTGAGGCCAGCTTGGTCTATATAGTGAGTTCCACGACAATCATTGCTACACAATAAGACCTGTCAAAAACAAACAAACAAACAAACAAACAAACAAACCAATGAAAACCACGGGCTGGGGCTGTAGTTCAGTATTTGTCCTGAATGCATGCAACCCTGGGTTCAATCCTCAGTACTGTACACAACAGTATCACTTGCTGTCGGCCTGAGTTCAATCCTGAGAACCCATGCAAAGGAAGAAGGAAAGATGACTTCAGAGAGCGGTCCTCTGATCTCCACACTCATGCCATGGCATGTGTGCCCTTTTCCAACACACACACACACACACACACACACACACACACACACAGAGAGAGAGAGAGAGAGAGAGAGAGAGAGAGAGAGAGAGAGAGAGAGAGAGAGATTTACTAAACCAAAGTTTTGCTTTGGTTTGGTTTTTCGAGACAGGGTTTCTCTGTGTAGCTTTGCGCCTTTCCTGGAACTCATTCTGTAGCCCAGGCTGGCCTCAAACTCACAGAGATCCACCTGCCTCTGCCTCCCGAGTGCGGGATTAAAGGTGTGCGCCTCCACCGCCGGGCCTTAAACCAAAGTTTTAAAGCAGTCCAAACAATGGCTTGCTTGTCAGCTGTGTTTGGTGCACTGACAGGGCTGTTCCACCATCACCACTGTGGTTCTAGAGCATTCCCACTGCTTCTCAGAAGCCACCTGTAACTAGTCCCCATGGGACCCAGCCAGGCCTCTAGGTATTTTCTGTCTCTGTACATCTGACTGTTCTGAATACTTGAAGTAAATGCAATGGTTCAGGATGGATCCTTAGTGACTTCGGCTTTTGGTGTTTTTTGAGATAGGGTCTCTCTGTGTAGTCCTGTTACTCACCCTGTAGACCAGGCTGGCCTCAAACTCGCAGAGATCCGCCTGCCTCTGCCTCCCGAGTGCTGGGATTAAAGATGTGCTTGCAGCTTCTTTTATATCAGTAAGGTTTTCAAGGCATCTCTGCCTCTCCCCAGCACCTTGTTAAGTAACATTAGAATAGCTGCTCCAGGACCTTTTTGTGCATGCTCAGTAGACAAGGGCTTCACCACCGAGCTGCCAGCTGCACACCCAAACAAGACTAGTTTTCTTCAGTTATATTTATTTTAGATTAAAAAAAAAACAACATTTTTTAAACTATGTATGTGTGTGTATTCTACACATATGTGGGTGCCCATAGAAGCCAGAAGTGTCAGATCTCCAGGCGCTAGAGTGACAGGCTGTTGTGAGCCACCATGTGGGTGCTGGGTCCTGGTGCCCTGAACCATTCAGTCATCTCTCCAGCCTTTTCTTTCTATGACAAGGTCTTGTGTCGCTCCAGCTGGCCTTGAACTTGCTGTATAGCTCAGAGTGGCCTTCATCAAAGCTGGATCCTTCTATCTCCATCTTCTGGGTACTGAGATAACAGATGTGTGCCCCTGTATCTGGCTGATACAGTGCTGGGGACTGAACCTGCTGGGGGCTTTGTGCGTGCTAGCTAGGCAAGTCCTTTACCAAGTGAGCCACATTTCCAGTTGTAGAACATGGTTTTTGTTTGTGTGTTTTGTTTTTGAGACAGGGTCTCGCTGTGTAACCCTGGCTGGCATGGAACTGGATATTCAGGGCAGGCTGGCCTCAGATTCAGAGATCCGCCTCTCTCTGCCTCTGGAAGGCTGGCACTGAAGGTGTGTGCCACCATGCTCAGCAGAACGTAGTTTTTAAGGGCACAGCTGGGCATGGTGGCACACACGTGCAATCCCTGCAGTTGAGAAGCAGAAGCAGCTGAAGCAGGAGTTTGAAGCCTTCTTTTCTTAGGGAGGGATTAAGACCAGTCTAGGACCCCATGTCAAGGGGCTGGAGAGACGGCTCAGCGGTTGGAAGCACTGGCTGCTCTTCCAGGGGACCTGGGTTCAATTCCCAGCACCCACATGGCAGCTCACAACTGTCTGTCTGTAGCTCTAGTTCCACGGACCTGACACCCTCACACAGACGTATATGCATTAAAACATCACTGCACATTAAAAAAAGACCCCATGTCAAAAACAAAAAGCAGGTTAGAGAGATGGCTCAGAGGTTAAGAGCACCGACTGCTCTTCCAGAGGTCCTGAGTTCAATTCCCAGCAACCACATGGTGGCTCACAGCCATCTGTAATGAGATCTGGCACCCTCTTCTGTATACATAATAAATAAATAAATCGGCCGGGCGGTGGTGGCGCACGCCTTTAATCCCAGCACTCGGGAGGCAGAGCCAGGCGGATCTCTGTGAGTTCGAGGCCAGCCTGGGCTACCAAGTGAGTTCCAGGAAAGGCGCAAAGCTACACAGAGAAACCCTGTCTCGAAAAACCAAAAAAAAAAAAAAAAAAATAAATAAATAAATAAAAATAAAAATAAATAAATAAATCTTTAAAAAACAAAAAACAAAAAGCATGGAGACACTGGCAAGGCGTTTTTGTTTGCTTGTTTTCTTTCTTTTTTTCTTTCCAAGACAGGGTTTCTCTATGTAGCCCTGGTTGTCCTGGAACTCGATCTGCAGATCAGTCTGGCCTCGAACTCAGAGATCCACCTGCTTCTGCCTCTGGAGTGCTGGGATTAAAGGTGTGCGCCGCTGCTGCTGCTGCTGCTGCTGCTGCTGCTGCTGCTGCCGCCGCCGCCGCCGCCGCCGCCGCCGCCGCCGCCGCCGCCGCCGCCGCCGCCGCCGCCGCCGTCGCCGCCGCCACCGCCACCACCACCTGGCTTGGCAAACTGTTTTAGTAGGAATTAGGATGGGGATTATATGGGCAACTCAGACTTGATGTGGACTTTCTTCGTGTTGTCCCTGTTTTTGCATCCTTTGCTGATCTGTGGTGCTGCATCACTTGTATTGTGCTGACTAAAATGTCATATCCAGAGTGCAATGCTAAGAAACATGTTTAACTCTAAATAGAGTGCAAGTCTTTCTTGGTTCACCCTCCTGGATGTCCTGATAACTAGTTTGGACGTTTGGGTGTGGGTAGGAGGAGATGGATTTGGAAGTGTGGAGATGTTATTTTTCATGGGGGATGGAGAGCTGGGAGAACCAATGACTTCCAAGATTCCATGGGAATGGACAAAGATTCTGATTCTGTTTCTAACTGTCACTGGCAAAAGTCCCAGCTCACCCCATGTCCTTCCTTTATGTTCAGGTGGAATTGTATGTTTGAGGACTCATTTAGTTCAAGAGCATTTGAGGTCTTGGAGGCTATAAACCAAGTAGGAATAACAGCTCCAGCATCACTTAGGGACCTGGTGAACAGAGCATGGGCGGACGAATCCAGAGCTCAGCACCTTGATTCCCGGAGACCTTCATCATCTATGGTATGACACCTGGAGAGTGAAGATATGTGCTCATCATCTGGTCATGCCATACATTCACTCATCAGTTTTGTTTTTTGTTTGTTTTGTTTTTCTAGGCAGTCTAGGCAGGGGCTTGCTATGCAGTTTACCCTGAATTTGAACTTATGATCCCGGGCAGGCGATGAAGCTCAGTTGTATGTGCTTAGCCTGCAGGAGGCCTTGTGCTCTGTTCCTAGCACCACATAAATGTGGCACACTTCTGTAATCTCAGCCCCGAGGAGGCAGAGGCAGGAGGATCCAAATTCAAGATCATCTTTAACTATACAGAAAATTCAAGGTCAGCCTGTGTACCGAAGACCCCACTTCAAAAATATAACAAAAAAAAAAATTCTTTTTTAAAAGAAAAGAAATTCCAATCCTTATGCCTCAGCATCTGGGGTGAGAGCAGGAATTCTGGGCAGGCCCATCACACTTGGTTTTGATCTCCAGTTTTAAGCACCTACTGTGTTTCATGCTCTGCCCAAGTCCTGGGGAGACAGTGGTGGGTAACATTTGGTCTCTTTCCCTTCTTAGCTTCCTTGAGGTTTTCACATGACCAAGGTCATGACCTAACTCATTAACTGATATTAATAATGATGATAATGACCTAATGTGCTTCCAATTCAGATTGGAATAGCAAAACTGCCTTCATATCTTGGCTCTGCTGTTTGGGGGACATATATCTTCTCGGGTCTGGGTGCTCTCCTTTGCAAATGAGAGGGATCCCAATAGTGCCACTTGCAAGGCTGTGGTGGGAACACAGGAGACAAGGACGAACTTGAAACCTCCTCCTGCCCAGCTTAGTCCAGCTAAGTCCTCAAGAAACCACAGGGACTGGAGTGTCCTTGGGACTGGAACCCAGGGCTTCCTGCATGCTAGGGAAGAACTCTATCAGAAAAAAAATTAATTAGAGTAGCAAATTTTTAAAAATATCTCTGTGGGGGAGGCGGGGCTCAGGACTGGTGTTTACTCCTGGATCATTCTCCATTTGTCCCGCAGCAACCCTTGCTAGCCTGCCCCCACGTTGACATTGGTAGCCTGACCTGCCACACTAAGTTGCTAACATGCACAGCATCACCTCCATTTGCTGAGGAGGAAACACAGTGCGGAGGAGGGTGGCTGTGAGCCCAGCCAAGGACAGCAGGCTCTTGCCTGTTGATTCCCAAGATCAGGGTCTACAGGAGGTGGGGGCTGAGAGCCGGGGCTCCTCCTCTTGGTCAGCTCCCTCCCTTCCCTGGGAAAATCCAACAGGTGGTGGGGCCACTGCACTGGGGCCATTGTATGGCCTAGAGGGTCCTGAGAGTGTGTGTGGGAAGATGGATGCCTTCATTACCATCTGAATCCTGGGAAAGTGCAGGGCTGGAGGTGGGTGGGCGTGGGGCCGGGTAGGGGACTTGGCTGGCCCTGGCCGGACCACACAGCAGCTGGGAAGGGGGTCCCCACGAACCCTGAGAGAGCCTTTTAAAATCCCAGGTAATGGGATTCCTCTTCTTGTTTAACTCCTTATTTTTAGGACATTTCCATCCTGTAAAGCTTAAACGGGACACAGACAGAAATAAGAATTTTAAAAGGAGAAACACTCTTGTTTCCCATCCATACTTTTTCAGTTGCAATTTCTCACCACGGGCACTGGCCCACCAACCACCTATCACAGCAAGTCGTAATCCTGCACCTTGGTGGGACATTTCCCAGCAGGGCTCTTCCTGCCTGCTCTTCACAGGCGTCCCAGGTAACTCCAGAGTCCATTGGTTGATGAACAAATTGATAGAGGGAGGGTTTGGACTTAGAAACTAGATGTGGTCAATTTGGCCAGAGTGGAAATGGCCGTGTGATGATGGGAAAAGCGAGGAAGAGAGAATGCCACTAGAATAACAATGTTCGGTGACCATGTGTCCCCACGTTACAGATGATGAGAATCCACTGACTAGAATCCACACAAGGAGAGAACGGCACAGTCAGAATGGCATGTCCTGTTTCCTGTTTCTCTAATCCAGTTCCTGCATTTCTGGAGGTCTTCCCTGGGGGCAGAAAAGAGGAAGGCTACTTGGGAGATGGGGTGGGTGAGGGGACACAGAAAACTCAAACTGGGAGTCACACACACACACACACACACACACACACACACACACACACACACACGCACACACACACATACACACACACACACACACACAGAGTCGCACAACCACGCACGCAGGCTCCCACCCACCCACCCCACACAGAGCAGAGAGAAGACAGAAGGGCACAGGTTCACAAGTTGACACCAACAGGCTTGCAAACCTTTATAAGCCCATTCTCAAGCTAGTGTGCTCCTGCTCCCCGTGTGCTCCTGCTCCCCGTGTGCTCCTGCTCCCCGTGTGCTCCTGCTCCCCGTGTGCTCCTGCTCCCCATCCCGCCATGTTCTCTTAAAGCCACACACTCCTAAGCCTATCAGAAACAGGCGGGCATAGGCATGTACACTGGGGAGGAGGGAGTATAGGCAGCCACTGGCTTAGCCTGAGCTCTGGCACTACACCAAAATGGTCTCTGATGGTGGAGGCCCACTTGGCAAAAGCCAAAGCAAGATGCTTATCTGACTGTCCAAGAAAGGAGGGCTGAAAGCCAACTGCTCAGCATGCCGGTGCAGCCAGGTGTGCTGGGAAGTCCCTCCTCTGTGCCTGTAACCTTTAGGATGGAAAGGTTTGTTTGTTTGTTTAAGACAAGGCCTTCCTTTGTAGGCCAGGCTAGCCTATAATGCCACTGTCTTCCTGCCTCAGCCTCCACATCCACTGAGGAAGATAACTTTGAAATGACTAATTCACGTTTTGCTGTTTCTACTTTATTCCTTTGGATCATCCCCATCCATGGACTCAGGCTCTTTCACTCACCTCTCTCTCCTTGGTTTTTTTTTTTGAGACAGAATCTCCCTGTGTCTGGACGGCTGGCCTGAAACTTGCTATGTAGACCAGTCTGGCCTCAAACTTGAAGTTCTCCTCCTGTCTCTGCCTCCCAAGTGCTAGAATTAGAGGTTATGCCATCACAGGCAGCCTGAACAGTCACTCCATCTCAGCACAAAGCGCTGCCTGAATACAGAACCACACATAAAACCAGCTAAGAGCAGAAGTACAAGGTTGGCCAGGTGTGGAGGCCGAGCACCCACTCAGGAGGCAGAAGGAGGTAGATCTCTGTGAGGGGAGGCCAGCCAGGGCTGGACTGTTCCACAGACTGGGCACACAGAAGGGAGGGGAATTTAGCCTTCCCAGCAGATAGCCTCAGAATGACAGGGATTGAGTCCTGGCTGGAATGAGATGCCAGGAACTGACGGGAAAGGGAAGACATCCAAATGATAATGTACTGGGGATCTGATTTAGGCCAAAAATATATAATAAATAGCCAGGTTTGGTAGCACATGTCTTTAATCCCAGTACTTGAGAGGCAGGCGGATCTCTGTGAGTTTGAAGCCACTCTGGTCTATACACTGAGTTCCAGAACAGCCAGGACTACAGAGAGAGACTCTGCCTCGAACAACAACAACAACAACAACAAAGCAAAAACAAAAAAACAAAACAAAAAACCCAAAATAGATTAAAAAAATAAAAACAAAGAAGCAGTATAGCTTTTAAAAAGGCCTTTCGTGTTACCAGTCCCTCTCTGTAGTATTATCTCCTCCATCCTGCTTTCCCTATAGAGACTACCACAGAAGCTTCCTAAACACACACAGAGAATTAAAATGGGGTTACCTATAGTGGGACAACAATGCCCCTATGGGCACTACAGGCTGACAAAGTGAGAAGCCCGGTGCAGGAATGGGTTACCTCCTCTGAAGCTGTAGGCCAATGATATCCCATAGACAAGCATTACAGACTATTGCCAATGCCATGAGAACTGGACAGTGAGACCCTATTGCTGAAGACACCACATACGTGAGTCATAGAACATGGAGAAATCAAGTCGGTGCTGACCTGGAAGCTTCATCCCTACTGGCTAGTTTCATAGTTCTGGAAGGTACTATCCATGCTACCAGCGGAGAAAAGTAGTCATCAGTCTTATCCAGCTGTGAATCCTGCCCAATGATGCAATGGTAGTACGAACATCATGGGAGTAACCAATAACTTTCTGATTGGATTTAAATTCCGATCTATAAGGTGAATCCCATACCTACCACCATTATCAGGCCATAGTGAGGAACAAGCCAGTAAGCAGCACTCCTCCATGGCCTCTGCAGCAGCGCCTGTCTCCAGGTTTCTGCCCAATTTGAGTTCCTGCCTTGGCTTCCTCCAACGGATTGTGACTCAAGATGTGTAAGCCAAATAAACCCCTCCCCAAGTTCTTTTGGTTGTGGTGCTTCATCATTGCAACAGAACCCCTAAGACACGTGTCTCTCGTGCACACCCCAAACGTGTTCCTTGCAGGAGACACTGTGCACAAGAAAAAGGTTCCCAGGCCCTTTTCTCCTAGAACACCCTGTGGGTGGTGGGTGGGTAAATATTGCAGCTCATTCTTCTCAGCACTTCTGAACCTCTGCACTATCCCCAGATTCTTTCATGTCAATCAGGCCCCAGAGATCTTGAGGTCTGGAACTTTTTTTTCTTTGCAGTGTGGAGGATCAAATCCTGGCCTTGCACGGCAGGCCAGTGTGGTTCCACTGAGCTCTAGTCCCCACTCCGTCTTAGGACTTTTCAAGGGAGAGGATGGGAATGTGACAAGTTGCCTTGAAACTGTCCCTTGCCCCCTGGGCTCTCAAACTGGGCTAAAGAGAAGTTCCTCAGTTCTGGGTAACTAGCTGGAGAAGAAGGATCATCCCTGGCTGAGGAAGGCCCTGTCCAGAGTATGGGTTCCCTGTAGTTTGCCTCATAAGTTTCTGTGACCTTATGTCTCCTTGAGAGAGAGATTCAAGGTGGAGAGCCTCCTCATCCACCTTCTGCAAGGTGGGCCCTTTTCTTTCCCCCATCCTTTCTTCCTCTGTCTTTTTTTTATATATATATAATTTATTTTTATTCTATGTGCTTTGGTGTTTTGCCTGCACATATGTCTGTGTGAGGGTCCCCTGGAACTGGAGCCACAGATAGCCATGAGCCTCCATCCGGGTGCTGGGAACTGAACCCGGGTCCTCCAGAAGAGCAGTCAGTGCTCCCAATCGCTAAGCCATCTCCAGTCCCATCTCTGTCTTTTTTTTTTGAGATAAAACTTTTTTTTTTTGTTTTTCGAGACAGGGTTTCTCTGTGTAGCTTTGCGCCTTTCCTGGAACTCGCTTTGGAGACCAGGCTGGCCTCGAACTCACAGAGATCCGCCTGGCTCTGCCTCCCGAGTGCTGGGATTAAAGGCGTGCGCCACCACCGCCCGGCGAGATAAAACTTTTTAATTACATTATTTTAGCGTATGTGGGTGTTCATGCCAAGGTGGAGACAGCTTGTAGGAAGCAATTCTCTCCTTCCACCACGTGGGTTCTGAGGATCAAACTTGGGTTATTAGGCTTGGCAGCAAGTGTTTTCTATCCGGGTCATCTTGCTGTACTTGTCTCTCTTTTGACATAGTTTCTCATAGCCAAGGCTAGTCTTTAATTCCTACATTTTAACTGTTTATATTTTGTGTGTAGGGATGAGCATACACTCCAGCACATGTGGAAAAGTCGGAGGACAGTTACCAGGAGTTGGTTCTCTTCTTCCACCAAGTGAGGCCTCAGGTCATCAGGCTTGGGTGCAGGTGCCTGACCACTGAGCTGTCTTGCCTGACCATTGAGCTCATGCCTGGCTGGAGGCCTTAAACTTCTGAACCTCGTATTGGGATTATAGGCATGTACCACCACACCCAGTCCTAAGGCTGCATTTGAGTAAACCTGTTTCCGTCTACCAACTTCTGGTCCTGTTTTTTGCTTAGAGTGGTGAGCTGTAAGAACTTGATTATTCACATGAATGCGGCCATGAGAAAATTGTCAGGACATGCTAAGGGACATCTGGATGACCTTGGGTCCACTCTATAGCATGCCTTCAGTTCCCTGTCTCTCCTTTCTATCCAACCCATAGCCTCTGCCCTGGCCTCCTGGCCTTGTTTATTTTAATGCCCATTAAGGATAATGACACTTCCCAGCTCAGAGTCCTCCCTTGGCTCACCATTGTCTTTAGGAGAAATTCTAAGTTCCTTGGTCTGGCTTTGTTCAAGGGCTGTTTACTGCTCCCCAGCTCGCCCCTAAAGCCTCTGGCTTCTCTCCCTCTCTGCTGGGCCCTTTTCCTCTTGGACCAGGACTCACTCCTGGAGGAAGTGATGAAAAGCCAGGGAAGGAGATGAGCTTCCTCCCCTTACTTTTCTGTGTATTTAATCTGGAGTCCGACAGATTTTCATTCATGTCTCATCTCTACTGTTTCCTGCTGAGGTTCTTGTTACCATTTATTTGGTTTTGGTACAGGGGATTGAACCCAAGGGTCTTCTTCTTATAAATCAATGCTTACCAACTGAGCTCTGGCCCTAGGCTCTAGATCAAAATATTTAATATAAAACTTGATAAATTATTTCCTTGAATCTAGGTACACCATAAACCATACCCCACGATGGATTTCTTATCTTTTAAAGATTTATTATTTTATGTGTATGAGTGTATGTATTGTGTACATGGTGCCTGTGGTGGTCAAAAGATGGTGTAAAATGCCCTGGGATTGGAGTTACAGACAGCTGTGAGCTGCCGGTAGGTGCTGGGAATTGAACCCGGGTCCTCTGCAAGAGCAACAAGTGCTCTTGACCACTGAGCCAACTCTCCAGCCTTGGATCAAATTCGTTAAAAGCAAATAAGATGTTGCATCTGTAGAAAATTTCTAGTAACCCTAGCCTGGTATACATAGAATTTTATCCAGGCTAGCCTGGGTTACATAGCAAGACCCTGTTTCAAAACCCAACAACTCGCTTTATTATTATTATTATTATTATTATTATTATTATTATTATTATTATTTTGGTTTTTCGAGACAGGGTTTCTCTGTGTAGCTTTGGAGCCTGTCCTGGAACTCACTCTGTAGCCCAGGCTGGCCTCGAACTCACAGAGATCCACCTGCCTCTGCCTCCCGAGTGCTGGAATTAAAGGCGTGTGCCCTGCTCCCACTCACTTTAAATCTCCTGCTCCCACTCACTTTAAATACCACTACCCAAAAAGAAAAGGAAATCGCAGGGTGGTGGTGGTGGCGGCGGCGGCGGCGGCGGCGGCGGCGGCGGCGGCGGCGCACGCCTTTAATCCCAGCACTCGGGAGGCAGAGGCAGGTGGATCTCTGTGAGTTCGAGGCCAGCCTGGGCTACAGAGTGAGTTCCAGGACAGGCTCCAAAGCTACACAGAGAAACCCTGTCTCGAAAAAACAGAAAAACAAAAAAACAACAACAACAAAAAAAAAGAAAGGGAAATCTTCCAAGTGGAATTTTGTTTATCTTTTACCTCCAAATTTATCTTATATTTGTTTTGAGAGAATAGAGTCTTATGTAGCCCAAACTCATCTCAAACTCTCTGCAGGGAAGCTCTGATGCTTCTGTCCCCATTTCCCTCCCGACCCCAACTCCAGCGTTACAGGAGTGAGCCACCACACCTAGCTTTCACTTAATACTGCTTTTTCACCTCTTGGAGATTCCTCCATATCTTTTACTGAGGATATACCAGGTGTCTATGCTTCCAAGGACTGTTTAATCCCCAGCCACCCTTGAAGTAGAGGAAAACGTAGCTCAGAGATTAAACAAAGGATGCCTCATCTGAGGGAAGCATTCGCCGAAGACAATGCCAGGCCTCAGGACTGTTCCAGACCTTTGCATCCATTCATGTAACAGACAGTGCCTGTATGAGTCCGCACTAGGCCGGGTGTTGGGGATACAATTGTCCCCTCATTTTCTAGGTAAGAACACCAAAATATAGGGTTGGAGACACAGCTCAGTGATAAAGCGCTCGCCTAGCACGTGACCTTTCACAGATTCGGTCCCCTGGGACTGGGATGAAAGAAAGGCAATGGAGAGAAGGTACAGCCAGACCAAATTCCGAAGCTTGTCCTTGGCCAGTGACCCCGCCCTCTTGGGTGGGACCAGCCCCGACCACGCCCCCAAGGCGAATGGCTTCCGGCCGCAAAGCTGCGCGGGCGAGCAGCCCAGCTGGCGGCCCCCGCGGTGCGGAGGGAGGCGGCCCAGACTCGCTGGAGCCAGGCGCTGGCCGGGCCCGACCGCCTGCGGAGCCCAGGTGTGGCCTTGGCGGGGGCGGGAGAGGTGGCGCTTTCCTTCCCGCTCGCGCGGCCCTTCCTGGCGCACCCCGCAGGATGCTGCTCCTCCCGTGGCCGGCAGTCACGTGGGGAGTCCAAAGTGGGGGAGCAGGAAGGAGGCACATGCCGCTGCAGAGACCCCAGCCAGCCTGGCTTTTTTTTTCCCTTGGGGTGGTGGCAGTGGCACTTAGTTTTGCAAAGGCAGCTGGATGTCATAGGCCCCTGCTGTGTCCACCAGGACCAGGAGGCTCCTCTCCTGTGGCGTCCATCTTGACATATCCACTTAGCCATCTGTTTAAATCAGTCTCCCCCGGAGGAATGTCATCTTGCAGGATGTCAGTTCTGGAGAACCACCATTTGAGTTCCTTGCTAAGTCCTTAGTGCCTTAGCTAGTGCCTAACACACTGCATGGAAACAGCAGGGCTCCGGACTTCCCATAATGGGGACTGGCCCTGGGAGGAAGCTCTCACCCCTTAGCTGAGGGGCCAGATGTCAGGACACTGCCATCCCATCATGGAAGCCAGAATTGGGAAGCCTTTTGACGTTGTCATCCTCTCCGTCCCCACACCCCTATGCTGTCCCTAAGGAAAAGAATCAGGAATCTACTGAAGTGGTTGAACATGAGCTTAGAAGCCAGACACCAAGGTTCAAATGCCCGCCAGGCACCTACTAATGGCCTCACTGCCTCAGTTTCCTTATCTGTAAAGATGATAGTAGGTACCATATAGGATTACAATTAATCTTCCCATTGGCTTTGAGAGAGGGGTCTCATACAGAAGCCTTGAACTCTCAAGGGGGACCTGGAGCTGATCATCCTGCCTTAGTCTCTGAGTGCTGGGATTAGTTGGGCACCAGCATGACCAATCATGCTTTTTTTGCTTTTTTTTGCAATAGGGTCTCTCATCATGTAGCCCTGGCTGGCCTGGATGTAGCCCAGGCTCATCTCAGCTTGCTGCCTCTACAAGTACTGGGATGACAGGCATTCACTACACAGGGATACAATCAACTATTTCTAGAATACTAGCACAATGCTGGCCACATGCGTACCCCGTTAGTATGGAGTACTGGGGTCTCTTGCAGGGATAATCTTACTCTTAGAGCCGCCTCCTGCTACAACCAGAAGCCAAGGCACATAGAGAACATCACAAATCAGGGGAAATCTGTTTGAAAGCAGCTTCCCAAGGATCCACCCCAACCCCCACCCCAGGGTGAGCCTGGCACCAGGCCCACCGGAGGCCCTGCCCAACCACCCACCCCGCGTCCCAGTGTGCAGGACCAATGCGTGCCCGGCCTGGTGCCATTTTTCCATGGGGCTCAGGCGGTGGCGGTTCACATCTGGAGTCTAGACTCAGAGGCTCTGCTGGCCGGGCCTACCGCCCAGGCTGGGCCCCGCTGCCCGCTGTTTGCTCAGCTGAAGCTGGTTAATTGGAACTGGAGTGGCCTCTGTGGCTGGCTGGCCAGGCAGGCCCTGATCGGTGCTACAAGGTCTGTGGAACATCTGGCCGGGCCAGGACGGTCATTAGGTGGCAGGCGCCCGGCGCCACTGCCACCTCAGCCTCTGCTGGGGGTCGGCTGTGACTCAATGAGGCCTTTGTGGGCTGTAGGCTGTAGAAGCCAACCACACTGTGTGCCTGGGCTGCCTGCCCCATCTGCCACCCTCAGAGGGGCTTTGTTCCAGGACCACACGGCCTCCCCCTGAAGGCAGTACAAGCCTGCAGAGAGCCGAGAAGCCCCTAAAGAGATCCCCTGGCTGGAGGAGCCTTTGAGATTTTCCTCTTCATAGAACTTTAGACCCAGAAAAGTTGGGTGGCTGACTCAGAGGGGCCCAGCATACCAGCCACAGTGGCTTGGTCTTAGAAGGTCTGGAGAAGAGCATAGTGCTTCAGTACACTGAGCTGGAGTCAACTGCTTGAGGTCACATCCATGTCTGAGGGCGAGCTGCCCCCATTTCCTCATCTGTACAGTGAGGCTAACAATAACACACATTGGTCCACAACGGAACCCAGGGAAGACTCAACCCCCGTATTCTCACTCCCAGGGTCTGGCCATGTTTGTTCTCTGGCTACTTCCAATCTGTTACTTTTAGGCATTAAACCTGAACTCTGGACAGGGAAGGTCATGGGCTGGGAGACAGAAGCGGGCTCTCAGGTCATGGCCATTGTCCGGTCTCAGTTTCCCCACCTGGGCAGGTGGACAGGGCTGAGCTGCCCTCCCCTTGTCCCCTGGACTCTCCTGAAGGTCAGAGGTGAGGGAAAACTCTGGCGTTGGGACCCCTAACTCCTGTCCCCGGGTGGCCTCCTCAGAGTCACTGGAACTGCTCCTTCCTAACCCAGGCTCTCTGAAGATCTGGGCTTTATGTTGGGAAGCCCAGGAATGGGCAGAATGGGAAAGATGGAGCTTTGATCTCCAGCCAGACAGAGAGGAAGCCCAGGGAGAGCCGCCTGTCCACAGTTATGGTCGGTTCCCTGTGAGTCAGGTGTCCGTGAGTCTCTTCATCTCCTCATGCCAAGGCCAGCGGGACACAGCAAGCACTTGCCCACCACCTTTACTGTCCCCAAGTGTTTGGAAGAGCGTGGTGAGGAAAACCGCAGGCTGGGGAAGAAGGCGCATGGGTACCCACCCTCTCCTGGCCTGGCAATGGGGTGGGCACCCAAGGAGGGGCTTGCAGAGACCTCGTGAGCTTAGCACAAGACACTGAGTGAAGCTGGGAACCCCCCAGGAGCACAGTGCCCAACAGCCATGGGATGAGTTTTTAATGTGAGTCAGTCCACAATACAAAATCTAAAAACCACGTTCGGCTCCCACCTGGCTCCTGGGGAAAGAAGAAGCAGAGGGTTTCCTTGGCCTGCAGGGGATGAGGAGCAGCAGAGGAAGCCAGAGAAAGGGAGAGGGGAACAGGCAGCAGAGGCCCGCTCCCCATCCTGGAGCCACCTTCGCCTCCTGCAGGTGGCCTGTCGGTGTCGCCCACAGGCCGCCCACAGGCCGGCCCCGTCTGTCCGATCTGGCCCTCAACGGTCAGGCAGCGGCTGCCTCACTTCTCCTTCTTCTCGAGCTTCTTCGATGCTGACGTCTCTGTTGTCGCCTCTTTGGATTCAGTTCCAGTTGCTTGATCTTTAGGGTTTGACTCCTCATAACTGACCGGAAAACAAAGGAACACACTGAGAGGATGCTAAGGGCAGAGTCCTCGCCACCTCCCCCCTCTTTGCGATCTCAGGGAATCACAAGGATCCCCGCATCTCAAGCCTGGCCTCTGCCAGTCCCTGGCCCCAGCCCTCTGTGTGTCCTCATGGGCACCCTGCTTGGCTTTCTCTGTGCCCTGTGCTGCCAAAGGGCTGTAAGGGCATCAGCAAATGGGAAAGGCTGGGCCTGGACTTGTGTGGGTCACCACCAAACTTCTCGAACCTTCTGCTGGAGAGCAGCAGACAGCACTGGGGATGAGACTTGGGGAGACCAGCTGTCTCCTGGGGCGCACAGCGGAGTTTAGAGCTCAGCCCTGGGTGGGGACTGTTCTGGCAAACAGCATAGTGCTGCTCATTAGGACGGACACACTAGGTCTCCTCAGGGGCGCTGCTTACTGAGCACCTGTGCCCATTCAAGCATGATGCCTATTTCCTGGCTGGTTAAGGTGGGCACCAGGTGCTTGCTTGATGAATGAAGGACAGAGGAGAAAGTGGTGTGTTCAGGGCAAACACGCAAGCAGGCAGTCACAGTGTCTGCTCCAGTCTCACAGGGCCACCCATGCTCATCTCCTGTGAATTCCCACTGTGGGTGAGCACCCCAAGGTTCTGGGCTACCTGCCTGCCTTGGGGCTGGGCAGCAAGTGCTGGTGGCTGTGAAGAGCTGCCTCCTGCCATCAGCCCCAGTGACACTCCATGACTTGACACCAGGGCTGGAGCATCTGCCCTACCTTAGGCCCAGGACAGTGGGGGGAGCGGGCAGGTGGGCACCCGCTGGGCACTACATGGCGCTGGGATTCTGCGGGCGCCGGCGACGAGGGCCAGCTAGCTTCTGCTGCATGGAGTCGGCCAGGCTGGCAGGGGAGCCCGAGACTGTGGGGAAGTGAGTGAGCCTCGGCGTATGAGGCAGGATTACGGCCGAGGACTCGTAGCTGTGTAAGAGACAGACAGAGAAGACAGAACAAGTAGATGGAGGGGAAGAGGAAGGGAGGACAGAGACCTCCTTCCCGAGGAGCACAGAGCACTGCTGTCTTGGTCGCCTGGCTTGCACCTGCCCTTCACTGTGTGTAAAGCAGCCTGTGCTGTTTGGGGGGAAGATGCACCACTGCAAAGTGCACGATGCAGACAAGAGTGAAGGAGGGCTCGCGGTGCTGGGCTGACATGCTGTGAACTAGTGTCTCGAACATACGCTGTTCCACAACACACTAAGTGCCCGGGAGTAGCCCAGCAGGAGAGCATGTGCTTAGACTAAGTGAGGACCTGGATTTGAACTTCAGCCCTCTAAAACACCACACACGGGAAAAGCACCAAAGTGCAGAGAAGATGCTGGGGATACCTGTCAGTGCACAGATGTCTCTGAAGGTCTGTAAGAACTGGCCTCCAGCAGGCCAGGGTAGGAGGCTATCCTCCCTTCTCACAGCTGTGCCGTCCGTCCGCCCGTCCGCCCGTCCGTGTGTGTGTGTGTGTGTGTGTGTGTGGTGTCTGTGTGTGAGTGTGGAAGCCAGAGATTAATGCTGTCTTCCCCTACACCTCTGCACCTTATGTTTTGACACAGGGTCTCTTACTGAACCACAGCTCACCTATCGGCAAGATTGGCTGCCTAGTGAGCTCCAAGGATCTGTATGTCTGTCCCACCCAAAGCTAGGGTTACAGATGTGTGCCGCTCTGCGCATCTGGGTATCCAAACACAGGTCTTCATGTTTGTGCAGCAGGCACTTTAATAACCGAGCTAGCTCCCTAGTTGGTTTAAACAAAACCAAACCAGACCTGCGTGTGCCGTGGTGCTTGTGAGGAGGTCAGAGGTCAACTTCTGGGAGCTGACGCTTCCTTCCCTTCTACCGTGGGGATTCTGGGGATCAAACTCAGGTCCTTAGGCCTGGTAGCAAGCAATGTTATCTTGTGAGCCATCTCACCCATTTAAAAAAATTCACGCCGGGCGGTGGTGGCGCACGCCTTTAATCTCAGCACTGGGAGGCAGAGCCAGGCGGATCTCTGTGAGTTCGAGGCCAGCCTGGTCTACAGAGCGAGATCCAGGACAGGCACCAAAACTACACGGAGGAAACCTGTCTCGAAAAACCAAAAAAAAAAAAAAAAAAAAATCACTTACATTTTCTGTACGTGTGTGTGTTTGGCCTGCATTTATGCACGCACACCAAGTGCCTGCAGATATAAGAGGAATGTGTTGGATCCCTGGAACTGGAGGTTACAGAAGGCTGTGAGCTGCCCCGTGGGTGCTGGGAACCAAAACCACGTTCTCTTTAAGGGCAAGAAGTGCTCTTAACTGCTGAGCCATCTCCCCAGCTCTCTTTTAACAACTTTCTGAACTTTAAAATTTTTATTTATTAATTTAGAGACAGGATTTTACAATGTTGCCCTGGATGGGCTGAAACTCACAGAGATGTACCTGCCTCTGTCTTCTGAATGCTAGGATCAAGGGCATATACCACCATGCCAGGCTTTTTAGTCACCATATTGATGCTGAACTTAGTGTGGACACCTGTGATACACATGACACACCACAGTCCAGAACTTCTGGACTTGAGCAATCCTCCTGTCTCAGTCTCCCCAGAAGCTGGGACCACAGGTGTGCACCTGGCTGAAACAAGGTTTTATTTTGCCACCCAGGCTGCTGGCCCAGAGCTTGCTATATAGTGCAGGCTGGTCTTGAAATCAGTGATATTCTGTCCTAGTCTCCTAAGTACAGGGATCAAGGCATGCAGCACCATAAGGCACAGGCTCAGCTGCGAATATTTAAAAGCAAGGGGAACACTCCTCCACTGTTGGTGGGAGTGCAAACTTGTACAACCACTGTGGAAATCAATATGGCAGTTTCTCAGAAAATTGGGAATCGATCTACCTCAAGACCCAGCCATACCACTCTTGGGCATATACCCAAGGAATGCTCAGTCATACCACAAAGATACATGCTCAACTATGTTCATAGCAGCACTATTTGTAATAGCCAGAACCTAGAAACAACCTAGATGCCCGTCAACTGAAGAATGGATTAAGAAAATGTAGTACATATACACAATGGAGTACTACTCAGCAGAGAAAAACAATGACAGCATGAAATTTGTAGGCAAAATGGATGGAACTAGAAAATATCATCCTGAGTGAGGTAACCCAAACCCAGAAGGACGAACATGGTATGTACTCACACATAAGTGGATACTAGATATAAAGCAAAGAACAATCAGACTGCAACCCACAGAACCAGGGAGGCTACATAGCAGGGGGGACCCTAGGATGACTGTGGCTTATAATAAGTTTTGGTTTTACCCAATCACTGGGCAAGCTTTAGTGAAACATTTCACTATTAGGATAAGAATTTATACTGGATCAATCTGTTAATAGAAAATAAATAAATAAATAAAAACGGGGAAAATTTTGTTTTATATCCAACTGGGTGCCGAGTCTCCAAACACAGGTTTTAATTCTTGCGCAGCAGGCACTTCCTGACCAAGCTCTCTCCCTAGTCTCATCTTTTTGAATGTTTAGTCATCAGGGAGTGGCACTATTTGAAAAGAATTAGGAGGTGTGGCCTTGCTGGAGGAAGAGTGTCCATGCCGGCCCAGTGTCACTCTCTCAGCCTACCGACCAGGAAGTAGCTCTCAGCTCCTGCTCTAGCGTCAAACATGCCACCATGCTCCCTGCCACGATGATAACCCTCCGAAACTGTGAGCAAGCCCCAGTTAAATGCTTCCTTCCATACGAGTTGCCTTGGTCACGGTGTCTCTTCACAGCAACAGAATAGTGACTGAGACAAACACATTATTTGTGTGTGCCATGGTGCTTATGAGGTCAGAGGACAACTTATGGGAGTTGGCACATGTGTGTGTGTATGTATGTACATGTGTGCAGATGAGTACATGTACTGAGTACAGGTGCCCCATGGAGGCTTCAGGTCCCCCCAGAGACATGGTTGTCAGCTGCCCAATGTGGGTTCTAAGAACTGAACTGGAGTCCTCTGGGAGAGCAGCAGGTCCTCTTAATTGCTGAGTCAACTCTCTAGCCCCAGCAATGGAACTTCGAACCATGTAAATGTGCAATCCATTCAAGAACCAATCAGTGAATGAGCTTTTCAAAAGGGGAGTGGCAGTGAAAGAGAAAAAAAGCAAGAGACCAGGCTGAGAATGGGAGAGGACAGAGGAGAGAAAGGCTACCTGCTTTTCCCTGAGGACCTTCTGGGTAGGGTGGGGCTTACACAGAAGAGCATTTAGGAATGGGGCCTGGTTGGGGGGGGGGGGGCACCTTCTGCCCTGGCTGGCTCAGAGCTCAAGCCGCTGAGGATACAGGGGAATGGTTCAGAAGTTTCTCCAAGCATGGATGTGCAGAGGGAGGGATGGTAAGTGCTGACCTCAAGGATCAGCTGCATGCCAGAAGATAGGGGTGGGCGGGCTTCCGAGGGTAGGCCAGGAGCTGGGGATTCCAGGCAGGGCAGGCACGGGGAAGGGGTGAGTCATCTGCGGCCCTGAGGCATCCAGGTGCACAGGAGGCCGTGGCAGGCACTTGGGGGACAACTTAAGGCCAAGCAGGCAGAATTGGGTGAAGGGCCCGAGTGGGCAGCTTTAACAGTAGCTGGCAGCTATTTCTAGGCCTTTGGCAGACAGGGTTGATGGTGCTTAGGAGCAGACACCTGCTGGGAGTCATGCAGGCCCTGGGGTAGGGGTGGGGCGGCGCACAAGGTGTGGCAGATATGGCAGCAGCCACGGAGGAAGGGGACTGTGTACCCGAAAACAGGCTGTGGGTTATGGCTACAGAGGCATCTGGACAGGGATGGACACATGGCTTCCTGCTGAGGTGTCCTTGTCCTAGAACATACAAACATGCTGGGAAAAGACAAGCCTCAAGTCACCTTGGCAGAGCTAGCTTGTGATCCAAGGCCCGGGAGAGCAGGCAGCCATTCCTTGAAGACACAGTAGGCCGTGGTGTGGGCTGCCCTAGACTAGACCTCCCCTGGCTCCTAGGGAAGGTCCCACCGGTGACCACAGGCCCGGCAGCTAGTCACTGGCAGAAAGGAACAGGTGGTGGGAACACTCCCTTGGAGACATGCTCATGTGATCCGGCAGGCCATGCAGGTGCGCTAGGGCCCGCCTGCATGTCTGCTCCACCCCGCCTTACCTGAACATCTCTGCCACTTCTCCCTTGACCAGTGCCACCAGGACAGGAAAGCCAATGCAGGCAGGAACCAGGTACAGCAGAGCGGGCTAGGAAAAGACAGAGGCTTGTGAGGCAAGGCACTCCACCCTCTTCCGGACTTGACTGAGGGATAGCTCAGACCCAGGTTTGCAGAGTGAGTCAGTGGCTGAGCCAAACACAGGGCTGGAGTCCCAGACCAGGGCTGCTCCTCCTTGGGAGGGAAAGCATGCACTGCAGGAACCGGCGCAGGGCTCCAAGGTTCCTCAGGTAGCGTCTGCATCACAGAGAGCGGCTCAATGCTGCTACTTCTTGGGCCGCTCTCTTCCTAGAAGCCTGCAGCCTAGGCTGGGGCAGAGCCTTGTATTTTAGTAATGCTCACAAAACACTGTGATCATGGCGACAAGGACGGTAGCTAGACACGAACGTTAGCTGCAGTCGGTGTAAATGTGACTCCTGCTCACTGGCTTTCACTCTCACGTGCTCTGCTCTCCATGTCCCCCAGTTCCAAGTCTGTGCTGAGACTCCCGAGAAAGCTGGGAGAAAAGGAAGACTGTCTCCAACGCCTGAGGCTTTTCCTGGTGGCTCACCTCCATGGCTGTGACCACCCTCTTTGGGCGGAGAAGGGCTAACGCTCTAGAGGGAGGGGCAGCCTAGGTCTCAGTTCTAAGAGTTAAGCCGAGGACGGAAGCCCCACGTACTAGACCCTGAAGTCACTCCTTGATCCTTTCCTCTGAAAGGGGAATGTCACACCTGTTGGATACTCTAAAGTCATCAATGCTGCCAGCAGCCTAAAGGCCCCACAAGATGTGACCCTTGTCATCACCTCCTCCATCTCCTCCGACCGACCTTACTCCAACCACAGCCCTAGTACCCAGTCATGTGCAGTTGCAGCTGCCTAGGCGTTCTTGCTCCCTCTGCCCAGCTCCTCCTCCTCCTCAGCCCTCAGCTCTGTGGAGAAGTCCCCACTGGCATGGCATCAGGTCCCTGGCAGTGTGGAAGTGATCATTCTAGGCAGAATAGAGTCTGTATGCCCTGCTGGGCTGTGGACTTGGATAGAGCAAGTGTCCGCTGTCCTATTCAGTCTGTATGCCTGGCATTCCAGAGGGCCCGGGGGTGGGCAGGTATGCGGTATACTGGTGGCTTCTTTGCCATGCTCACCAAGTTAGGTCTTGGAGATGACTGGGACGAGAGTAAAGAGATGCCATTCTCAGTACAAAACCAGCCTGGGAGCCGGGCGGTGGTGGCGCACGCCTTTAATCCCAGCACTCGGGAGGCAGAGGCCGGCGGATCTCTGTGAGTTCGAGGCCAGCCTGGGCTACCAAGTGAGTTCCAGGAAAGGCGCAAAGCTACACAGAGAAACCCTGTCTCGAAAAACCAAAAAAAAAAAAAAAAAACAAAAAAAAAAAAAACAGCCTGGGGCCCGAGAACAACAGGATCTTTCCCCTGCGTCTGAGGATGAGCTTCAGGAGACCATTTCTTGGCACTGGTCTGGGTGGGTGGTGAGCCACATTACTTTACACAGATTAACCTGGAATCTAATAATAGTATTCAGACCGAAGTCCTAAAGATGGTGTTCCTGATTTGCCCAAGGTCACAGAAGGTCTGTGAGGCCAAGCTGACTTAGGATCTGGGGAGCTGGGCCTTCATTCTTTCTTGGGTCCTTGCTGTGGGTTTTTTAGGTCCATGCCCCAAGCTGTGAGAAGCAGCTGGAGGTACTCTAAGCCCTAAGCTAACCCCAGAAACAAGACACGTGGAATGGTTTAAAAGCCTTCAGGTCTCCAGGTGATGGGGGCACACACCTTTAATCTCAGCACTCGGGAGGCAGAGGCAGAGGCAGAGGCAGGTGGGTTCTGTGAGTTCCAGGCCAGCCTGGTCTACAAAGTGAGTTCCAAGACAGCCAGGGCTGTTACACAGAGCAATCCTGTCTCCAAATAAAACAAACAAAACAAAACAGCTTTCAGGTCACAGAACAAGAAACAGTGGGCAGGGGTCTATCAGCAGAGTGCTCACATAACATTTACGCAACGCTAGTGTTTGATTCCCAGCACGGCCGCAGGTGGGGTGAATGGGGAGCTAGAGACAGACTAAAATACCCTGGAAGGAGAAAAAGGTGGGCATTGTGGCGCACACTTGAAACTCTAGCGCTGTGGAGACAGAGGCAAGAAAATGAGTGGGCGTTTGAGGCGTTCTCCCCAGCTACACGGGGAGAACGCCTCAAAACAAGACAAACAAAAGCCAACCACCAACCAACCAACCAAGCACACACCCAAACCAGGCTAGGTGTGGCGGTGGGGCACACCTTTAATCCCAGCATTTGGGGGGCAGAGGCAGGTGACCTCTATGAATTATAGGCTACCATGTCTACAGGTACTCAAATGAGACCCTGCCTCAAACAACAACCAAGCAAACCTAACCAACCGACATAGGCCCCTAAAAACAGGACGAAAACGACGTGAGGAGAGGCAGGAACAGAAGGCCAAACTTAACATTCACGCTTAATTTGTGGGGGGTGGAGGGACAGCTCAGTGGTGAAGAATGCATACTGCTTTGGTAGAAGACCCAAGTTTGGTTCCGTTGGCTCCCGACTGCCTATAGCTCCAGCTCCAGAACCTGACACCCTTTGCTGGTTCTGCAGGCACCTACTCCCACGCATACAAACCCAAGGCTCTTCCACACAGTAACCCTAGGTTAACAAAAGGATGAGCAAACTGGGGTCTGAGGATGGAGAAGGGCTGGTCAGGATTTGGAGCGAGCCTCCTCCTGTCCAGCCCAGTGCCTCCTGTCCAGCCCAGTGCCTCCTGTCCAGCCCAGTGCCTCCTGTCCAGCCCAGTGCCTCCTGTCCAGCCCAGTGCCTCCTCCTGTCCAGCCCAGTGCCTCCTCCTGTCCAGCCCAGTGCCTCCTGTCCAGCCCAGTGCCTCCTGTACAGCCCAGTGCCTCCTGTCCAGCCCAGTGCCTCCTGTACAGCCCAGTGCCTCCTGTCCAGCCCAGTGCCTCCTGTCCAGCCCAGTGCCTCCTCCTGTCCAGCCCAGTGCCTCCTGTACAGCCCAGTGCCTCCTGTACAGCCCAGTGCCTCCTCCTGTACAGCCCAGTGCCTCCTGTACAGCCCAGTGCCTCCTCCTGTCCAGCCCAGTGCCTCCTCCTGTCCAGCCCAGTGCCTCCTGTCCAGCCCAGTGCCTCCTCCTGTACAGCCCAGTGCCTCCTGTCCAGCCCAGTGCCTCCTGTCCAGCCCAGTGCCTCCTGTCCAGCCCAGTGCCTCCTCCTGTACAGCCCAGTGCCTCCTGTCCAGCCCAGTGCCTCCTGTCCAGCCCAGTGCCTCCTGTACAGCCCAGTGCCTCCTGTACAGCCCAGTGCCTTCTCTTGCCCAAGACAGTCTTGGGCAGAATGTAGGACTTCTAGGAGAGCTGGTGGCCTCAGGCTCACGGGAAGGGCTCCTTTAAGAGAGAGCAAGTTTGCTATTATCAGAGGGATACAAGCCTGCCTTTTCTTTCCTCCCAAGGCATCTGGGAAAATCTTTAATGAGAATGTGAGAGAGAAAGAGAGCTGGACCGCTCAGGGCAGTGAGCTGAGGGCCAGGCTTTCTGAGACAGCAGCGTCTCATATGTGTGACTCAGGCTTATGTGATTAGCTGTGTGGCTGAGGACGATTCTGAACTTCTGTTCCTCCTGCTTTCATCTCCTGAGTGCTGCGATCACAGGCATGGGCCACTGTGTCTGGCTGGGAAGGCTTCTGAAAAGGCTAAGTGAGCTGAAGGCCGCAGAGGGGCCTCCGCCCAGAACAATGCAAACATGGAGTCTGCCTGCATTGTCTTGGAAAAGGCAACCTCACGCAAAAGGCTCCTCCTATGTCCTGGATCCCCTCTTCAAGGGCTTTCAGGGAGATGGCCATTTGGATGAATCAGGACCAGGAGTAGCCTGGGCCCAGGCAGGCCTGGCTAGCCGGATTACCTGGGATGTCTGTTTTTCTAGGTTTGCAGTCTCTCCACAATGGGGAGGACACCACCTTGCATGAGAGCAAGATCCTCTTCCGGTTCCTGCTGGGAAGGCAAGCCTGCCACCTGGTGGTTGCCAGGGGAATGGCTCTGGCCTACTCCAACGCAGGGTTGGGAGCTATAGTACAGGCCTTGAAAAGGCCTCTAAGCTATGTCTTGATCTGGCACTCTAATCCTCTCACCAAGCGCATGCCATGCTCCACAGGCACACCAGAAGCTGTGCCAAACATAACTGAACAAACGAGAAGGCTCTGTGAACACTCTGGGTTTCTCTGCTTATGAGCCACACCCTTGGATCTTTGTGGAAGGTTTAGCATAGGTACAGTGATCACCAATCTGATCTTGTGATAAATTCAAAGACAGCTCCCATGTGACAGAGCTTTGGGGGAGGGGAGGAGTGAGGAGCAACAATACGGTAGGATAGCACCTCAAGACTGTACAGTATGCATGCGGTGAGTGAATGCTTATGGGGTCTAATGGTAAGAAGTTATGTAGTGTGATATGCTGGATCAAGGAATGGTTTATGTGAGCAGTAAGAGTTAATTTTGGTATTCAGGATGCATGGCATTTAAAACTAGAGTTTCTGATTTAGTATTTTTGGGCTGTGGGTAACCGAACTCCCAGAAAGCAACGCTGTGCTGGAGGTGTGGGGAATGCATTATGTAGTGGAGCTCTGAGTGATTACATTGGTTTACCCCACCCCCAAGCCACTCTTTTTTCCGCTTTTATTAATGAATGAGGAAATATGAGTATGTGAGTGACTCCTGGAACCTGGCCCGAGTCCCAGAGAGGAGTCTACTGAATTCCCACTGGGGCTTCCTTGGCCTCTGCCCCACACACTGTTCCTGCAGCCTGGGCCTTGTTTTTTACAATGTTCCAGGCCAAGTCCTAGCTCTACTACCCACTCACTGGGTGGCACCTCAGCTCCAGTTTCCTCATGTCCTAAGACCACAGGAGCACAGGGTTTGGCACATGCATTGTGTTTGTTAAGACAAGAGAGGAGGCCATCCTGCTTGCTCAGTCTCTACCAGCCTCCCTCTCCAGGCCACTGAGACCCCAACCTTCACACATGCTGTTCACTGCTGCAGCATATTACTTTAACTGTGCAAAGGTGTGTTACATCTGCTCATGCTGCATTGCTTTAACGATGAAGGGTGTGTGTTTAATGATGTGAAGATGTGCTGCATCTGTTTCACCTTGCCTGCCTAAGGCACCTGATTAGCCTAATGAAAGAGTTGAATGGCCAATAGCTAGGCAGGAGAAAGGATAGGTGGGGCTGGCAGGCAGAGAGAATAAATTGGAGAAATCTAGGCTCAAAAGGAGAGGAGGAGGGAGTGAGGGACACGCCCAGGGCAAGAAGTCAGCCCACCGCCAGCGCGCCAGCCATAGAGAAGCAGTGAAAGTAAGTTATACAGAAGAAAGGTAAAAAGCCCGAGGCAAAAGGTAGGTAAAGAGAAACAGAGTAATTTAAACTAAAAGAGCTAGCCAGAAACGCGCCTAAGCTAGCTGAGCATTCGAAACCAATAACAAGTCTCTGTCATGACCTGGGAGCTGGTTGGTGGCCTAAAAGAAAAAGCTTGGTACAGCTCACTGTGGTAGAGCGCACCTCGGTGGAAGGAGGTGGTGGAGCCTTGGCTTTCCTGGGGTGGGTGTAGCTAGCTCTCACTTGGCTGAAACACCTGACTCTCCCCAATCCTGCTCTTTGTTCGTCCATGCTAGCTTGCCTGGGAAGCCATCCTCTCTTCCCCAGCCTCTTCTCCTGCAGCTGGAATGACCACGTGACTTGCTACCTGGCTTATGGGATACAGGCGGAAATCAGGTAGAGAACTCTGGCAAAATGTCTGCTTTTCTAGTGAAGACAGTGGTGTGCTGAAAAAACCGTTTGCCTGGAGCAACAGCTGCCACATTCCCACAAGTCAAAAACCACCAAAAACCTTGTTTTGCTCCCACTGCACGGTGCCCACCTCAGGACTGCTCTCTGAGTTCTCTTACTGTCAGGGACGTACTCTGGACACACCAAGGGCTGCTCTGCTCACCTGGGCATGCTTGAAGATGTGCATGATGAAGATGGTGAGGCCCAGGCCGAAGATGTAGGCGGCGAAGCTGGTGTAGAAGTAGGTGTGGGTGTTCTTCTTCAAGCTTCAAGGAAGGCAGAAAGAAGGGTTAGAGTAGGAACATCCTTTCCAGGGAACTCTCTGCAGTTGCATGTGCATGGGAGAGCTCTCTCAGCTGGGAGCCTGGAGGGCCATGCACCCTGTACTTCCCTGAGTTAAGTCTCTTTAGTAAAGTTACCTTTACTTTTTCATGTTCATTTTATATCTTTGCAAAATGGGAAAGCCATAAGCCTATTTGTAAATAACAAATATTATAATCTAAAAACGGCCTGTAAGACTATTAGCCGTAAAATCTCTTGGGAGAAAAACCAATTCGGGTTCTAGGTTATCCCCACAGAACGTAAGACTGGGGCAAGGCCCTGCTGGGGACTTGGCAAGTGTTCCTCTCACCTCAAGTCCAGTCTTATGTTTAGTTTCTACCACAGCCTGAAAAAGTCTGAGGAGGGAGAGCACAGGGACCAGCTAGACTGAGCAGTGACTCGAGTGCGGCCTGGCAAACGATGCCTGCAGCTCGCTTTCCCCAAAGCCACTGAGGTCAGCCTGTGCTCAGCACTCTCCACAATGGCACAGCAGACTCAGTGGGAACTCTTGTTCACCACCATGCACGTGAGGTGGAGGCTCCCGAGGTCAGACTAGCCACCAAGGGCTCAGGGCTACAAGCACCAATCTCAACTAAAAGGGCTTTAAAAAAACAAAAACAAACAAAACAAAACCACTCAAATCTTCAGAATGCAGGTGAAATGAGAATTTCTCTGGATGTGTGGGTGGAGGTACCTGCTCTGGGCTCCTGATAGCTGGAGAATGCTGGGAGAACCCCAGGCCAGGCCAGGCCAGGCCCCCCTTGCTTACCTGATGTCAAAACGAAGCAGCAAGGCAATGAAAATCCCTGAAAGGAAAAAGGCAGGGTTAGCAAGCTAGGGCTGGGGAGAAGAGGGGCAGCCAACTGATGGAGACTGGCCTGGTCCCCACCACAGTGCCACACTCTGTCACAACAGACCACTGTGTGTTCCCCTCTGACCAGGCACAGTGTAGGATCAAGGGAAGCCAGAGTTCCCAGAGCTCAGCCGAGGGCCAAAACGGTAGGGAGAATGACGCCAGTTCTGACACTCCAACAGGGAATTAAATCTAGGCCTGTTCTAACGAAAAACAGACTTCTCGTGTCATAAAAGGTGGACGAGGTGGGATCTAGTCTGAAGAGGGCTTCCTCAAAGTGACACTGGCCAGAGAGAATGGAAGGCATGTTCTGAGCTGCAGGAGGGAGACACCCGGCACAGACCGCCATACACCAGGCTCGGGTCTATATTCCGAGTAAGGAACATAGCCTGCTGAAGAGTTCTGGGCAGGAGAACCTAAACAGGTCTAGAGACTCCTGTGGCTGCTGCCTGGCTGGAGCAAGAAGCAGACCATTGGGAGGTCCCACAGGAGCCCAGGAATGCTAACTCTGTCCTTAGCACCTGGCCCACACTTCAAAACCAAGTCCAGATACCCCAGAATCCCCAGTCTCAGACAGAGCCAGCCAGTCCAACCTCTGCATGCCGCACACACCACATCCTTTACAGATTTTCCCCCCTCACTGGCCTTTGGGCTCACACAGGACAGAAACTAAGTCTCATTTAGCTAAGGACAGCCTCTCAAGAGCTGAAGCACTGTGGCCATCAGAAGCCTATCGAGCACGATGAATAGGTATTTTTGCAGTGTTGTGTTTGGAACCCTGTGCATGCTGGGCAAGGGCTCTACCACTGAGTTACACTCCCCACCCTTTGTTGCTAATTTTAAAGAGGGAACCGAGTCATTCTCAGCAAGGACTGTGAGAGGAGAGTTGGATGGAAAAAGCTGACCAGAGCGGCCTTTCCTACAGTGTTTGGAGCTCAGCGCCCCCTGGTGACTGATACTTGTAACAGCTCCTCAACTAAAGCAGGGGCAGGAGCTCGGCTGTTGTACTAACAGCCTGGGGTTCAAAAGGCTGCTTTCTGGGCTGGGTGACGGCTGGGAGATTTGGAGCCACATACGGATCCTGAAGGAACTATTAAGGAGAGGATATGTCTACTCCGAAAGCCCAGAACCATGCACTGAGGAGACTGGTGAAGCGAGACACTGGTCTCTGTAAGGCAGAGTTCTCAACCCGTGGGTTGCAAGCCCTTTGGAGTCAAAAGACCTATATTTACATTATGATCCAAAGCAGTAGCAAAATTACAGTTATGAAGTAGCAATGAAAATAATTTTATGGTTGGGAATCACTACAACATGAGGAGCTGCATTAAAGGGTCGTAGCGTTTGGAAGGTTGAGAACCACTGCTGTAAGGCATTTGTCTTGGGGGTGGGATTCTATTATTTTCTTTAAAGACTGCTCTGGTCACCAAGCCAGGCATCCCACCTAGGATGAACACAGGACCACCATCACCAATGGAGTGTCTCTGCCTATTGCCAGGGGATTGGAATTCAATTTTGTTTTGAGACACGTTGACCACTTAACTAGGCTATCCTTGAATTCATGATCCTCCTGTCTCTGTCTGGGGTCATAGGCACATGTCATCATTTTTACCAAAGGACTCAAATCTCTCCTGTGTTACCTGGGGTGGGGTATGTCAAGCCCAATCTCTCAGACAAGTAGACCTGCTTCTTTAACCTGGATCATAGAAATTCCCTCTATTCCCTGGACTTGCTGGGAACAGCCAAGGGACCCAGCAAAGCACCCACCACAGTGCCTGGTGACTGGCAGGTGCTGTCACCATCGTTCTCCTGTTACTGTCCTACGGCCAGTTCTGACAGTATTGGCTTGTATGTGTGTGGTGCTGTGGACTAACCCAGGGTCCCTGCATGCTAAGCTTTACTCTGCTACTGAGCCACAGTCCCATCCTCTGCAGGAGACCTTTTCCACAGTCAGACGGCCCCACTGCTGAGGACGATAGGAATCTCTCTGTCCTTTAAAGGAACTAGGAGCTAGACAGATCCCTGACAGGTGACAGGGAGAGGAGCCAGAGATAGATAAAGATGCAAACTTGGAGCTTTTGTCAGCCTCCTGAAGTGAGAGAAAGGCCAGGCAGGCGTTTTCTCCCCATTGGCAGGGCTCCTCCTGGCCTAGAAGTCCAGGTTGGCTAGAAGATATGTTCAAGGCCATTCTGAACACGTTTACCTGAAGCTGAGGGCTCAGCTCCACTTTCTTGGTTTAAATCCAAAATTAAGGGAGAGCGAGCTGCTGTATGCCACCCAAGGCACAAACACGTACTGAGGGGGGATCTGCCAAGTCCTCACCTGATCTTCCCTTTTCCCGACAGGTAAGGCTACCTACCCGCCTCCTAGTAAAGCCCTTGGCACCCCCCACCACAGCCCTCTCCCCAGCAATCACCTGGAATGACGATATCTCCAAGTCCCAGCATGGCAAAGTTGTCCGCGTCAAGGCCCTTCTCCAGCAGGTCCTGGGGGAACACCACTGCGGGGAGGAGACGGGACCATCAGAGGGAGCCGCTTCTGCAGGCTGCCAGCCGGCTGCCAGCCTCCAGCCCTGCCAAGCCCGACTCACATTTGTATAGGAGATGACAGGGTGTTCTCGGGATGAAATGGCAGCTTTTACGGCAAGGAGGGATCTAGGACCATCTAACCAAAGGTTTCATCTTCATTTTTCCTTCTATGTTGCTATGGGACCCATGAGAAAGAAGCCCTATGCTGACTTCACCCCAGCTGCTTGCTGCCACAGCCAGCATCACCAGGGTGCTACAAATCAGTGCGCCACATTCCATCCCCTCAAGGCCACCTCTCCTCCTTCCCAGCTACCATGCCTGGTACAGCCCTATGGTCCCAGCTGATTCGGGATCATGCACAGTTGGGACTCTAAGTTAATCTGCTTTCCCATCTACCTTGGGATGGTTAGTTGTTTGCTTTGACCGGTTTTGAGGTGATCTAGCTATGTGGCCCAGGCTGGTTTTGAACTTTCAGTCCTCTCAAGTACCAGGATTAGCACTCCATGCTCAGCCAAAGGACCCAAGTCCTCATGCATGGTAGGAAAGCACTTTACTACTGGTGATGCCTGCAGCTCCAGAACATATGACTTGGCCAAGGAAATATGAAAGATGCTTCCCCAGGGTATTTTTTTGGGGGGGTGGGGGTGGGGGCGGACAACCAAAAACACTCTTCCTGGGGAAAGAAAAAAGTGGTCCCCTCTGTGCCATGTCTGGGTGAGGAGTCAATGCTAGAATTGTGGTTCCCCTCCAGGGACCATGGAAAGGTGAGCTAAAGGACAGGTAAGAAACACGTTGAGAACGGAGGGCGGAAATCTCCTTGGTTTTGGTGATTCCACTGAAGGGCACTAACCCACCCTTGAGCTGTTCCACCCAAGCTTACAGCAGTTTGAGATAAAATTTCCCCTTGTCTATTCAGGCCCAGCGATCCCTGCACTTTGGAGGTGGACGCAGAAGGTACAGCGGTTCAAAGCCACCGTTAGCCACAGTGAGTTCCGGGATGGCTTCGGCTACCTGAAATCCATCTCAACAAACATCCAAACAGAGTTTTCCCTTGTTTAAAGTCTTTGGTACCTGATTTGTTTTTTGAGACAAGGTTTCTCTGTGTGGCCATGGCTGTCCTGGAACTCGATCTGTAGACCAGGCTGGTCTTGAACTCAAGAGTCCTAGGTAATTGAACTCAAGCTGTCAGGTTTGGCAGCAAGAACTGTGCCAGCGCAGCCATCCTGCTGGCTTTTTTTTTTTTTTTTTTTTTGGACTGTCTTGCTATGTAGCCTAGGGTAGCCTTAAAGTTGCAATCTTCCTGCCTCAGCCTCTCCAGTACTAGGACAACAGGAATGTGCCCCATGCCTATGTTATGGATCTTTTTCCTTTCAGAGGTGCAGGGATGGAACCCCAGGGTTCACACATGCTAGACAAGCATTCTACCACTGAGCTACTACATCCCTAACCTCTACAGTTGGGTTTTCTAATACTTGTATAGACAACGGTTATTCTAAAAAACAAAACCAAAGTATGGTGAGAGTCGGTAGACAAGAGAGCACCTGGTACTCAGGTAATGGGGGGAACCCAGGGAGTGTGATACAGTTAGTGTGACGGTCTCTACTTCTGGAAAACCACTGCGAGCCCTACAATAGGCCATTAAGCACCTCTCCTCTATGCTTACTCCCATTCCTATACATTTCATGCCACACGGCATCATGACCAAGTGGCCAAGGGTCTGGGGGTGGGGTGGGGGGACTGAGAACAAGAACACAGCCAGATGAGTCAATGAAGAGGAAAGAGAGTGAGGTTCTGACACCAACAGGGATGATGAGCCAACTGGGGGAGAGGAAGATGCCCGATGGTGGGAGGTGGTCACTTACTTACATTTGATTGGTGCCTCAAAGGACTTGGCCACAGTCACCATCACATTGGTGCCGAATACCTGGAAGGAGAAGATACGAGTCTAAAGGGAGGTGGGTGGGCACGAAAGGCTGTCCCTAGGCTTCTAGATGTGGCGTTGAGGTGCATGAGAGTCCAACAGGGAACCGGGAGAGCTCGGAGCACACCTGACATTCATGTGGTTCTGGGCCAAAGAAAATCTGAAGGAGTCTGAGAAAGACCCTCAACCGGCCCAAGCCGGGCAGCCTGCTTGTTCAGGCTTCTCTCCCTCTTACCAGACAAAGACCCTAGGCAGCTCCCAGACCCCTTAGCAGTGCCTCAGAAAGGGAATACTCAGCCAGAACACAGCTAACCTTTGACCTCCTTGCTGGGTCATTCCCCAGCATCCACCACTCCTATCCAAAAGGCCCGGAATCTCAACTCATTTGCTCTAGAGACACAGGATTTAGTGGTACCCCTGTAAAGACCACAGAGGGTGTATGAAGGCACTGGGTACGCTGGCTCTTGGTAAGAGATGCCACCCTTTGTCTCCAGATTTACAGATGGACCAGAAATAGACCTGCTCTGGGGTACAAATTCTATCAGACTGCCACTTGGACAGAGATGGCAAAGATGCAGGGAAGCCGGGAGGCGGAGAAGGGCCCTCAGAGCTGGACAGCACATCCCTGCCTGACTCACCCAGAAGATGTCATAGATGAAGAGTCCGCCAAGCAGGATGCAGCCAGTGCTCACGTTGTTCAGGTGCAGAAGCTCTACCCCATTAAGGGAGAAGGCCAGGCCAAAGAGGTTGTTGGCAATCCAGTGCTGGGGAAAGGTTGGCGTGAGACTAGCTCACTGGGCCCCATCCTACCCTGTCTCCCCAAGCGCCCATCTGCTCAGGCTCTGACCACTTACCTTCCTCAGCAGGTACCAGACACCAACGACGCTGCTTAGGCCCAGGCACACCAGGTCCTTAGTGTCAAACTCATAGTTGATGATCTCTGGGCAGAGAGGCCAGGTAAGTCCACTTCCCCAAGTGAGGCTATCCCCCCAAACCTGCCAGCCCCTGCATGAAGGCGGGCATAACTGCCGGCATGGTCAGACAGGCTCATGGACTTGGCCTTGGCTGCCTCAGACTGGCAAAAGTATTGGGCTGGGGAAAGCTCACTGGAGCCATGTCCAACCCCTCTTAATTTTCTAGAAGGGGAAACATAGGCCCATATAAAATACAGGGTATTGGGGATATAAGCTCTGCCACCTAAAGCTGGGTGACCCTGGAGGAGGCTGTGGCCTCTTAAAAGTTTGTTTCCTTATCTGTAAAAAAGTCAACAGCACCTTTGTCAGGGGGGCTGTTGTGAGAAGTAAGGCTATTCTTACAATGCCCTCAGCACAGTGCCCAGAATGGAACACTTTGGGTTCCCAATTAATGTTACTCCTACCAAGTTCGGAATTTTAGGAAATCAAGGGGATTACTGGTAACCCTTTCCAAGCAGAGGAAGAAGGAAAGAGAGATGTAGAAAGTAGTCAAGAGGGAACCTTGAAGGCTGCTCTTGTCGGGAGCACCTTGGTAGAGACCCTGAATGTCAGACCTACTCTGGATGCTACCAGATTTCCTAATAACTGAGTGTGGCCACTTCTATGATTCCAGAGTGCAGCAAACTGATACTTGTCCCCCAATTCCTGCTCTTTCCTGTGGTTACAACACCCCGTTTTCATTTTTTAAAGGTATCTGTTGAATTTATTCATCATAACCACAGAGGCATTTTCTCCATGATGTCACATACAGACACACACACAGATACAACACAATATTTATATTTAGCTCAAGTGCATTGCGTCTAAGGCTCACTTATATGTCTTCATGTGCCACAGCCCGTCATTTAGATAATGGATGTTCTCTATGCCGATGCCCTTGTTGACTTTCTCAATGTCTGCTGCAGTCATTTTCATAACTCCGACACACAGGGCGTGCTCTTTCCCTTCTGCCATGACCGCCACGATGGTATCCACCGCAGCAGCATAGAGCTTTGCTCCAGGAGATGTTAAACCTGGACACATGATATTTGCACCACTGAGCACAAATTTGATGGCTCCTTTGTCGACCTGCTGGTGTGGCAGGATAAATGGGTATTTGTGAAGTAATCTTAGCGTTGGATAAAAAGGTCCTTTTCTCTGCCTGAAAAACAGTAATTCTCCATTAACTGTAAGGATTTCCATGTGTTCATGGCATCGCACTATTTTGACGGGATCTTTCTTAGGCATGATTTGATTAAGCCACGGCTCGATACCTGGGAACTGCTCAGTCAGTTGGCTCTTAATACCCTTAATAACGGAAGTTTTCAGCTGGATGCAGTTGGACACACAGTCCTTCTCGTCAAATTTCTTGAACATGATCTTGGTGTGAAGTGGCGCCGACAGGGTAAAGCTGAAGCGAAGCGTGGATCGCCAAAGGTCCGCGTTGCGGTCTACAGGAAGGATAACACCGGCATCCGAGCCGGCAGTTGTCGCTAACCGGAAGATGGTTCGACCCACTGCACTTTACGGCTACGTAAGATCGGATTACTTCCGTTCCAGTGACCCCCACGTTTGCTCTGACCCCGACGTGGTCACCCCACAGCTCTTCCCCCCCGACTTCCGGCTCTTTTCCGGACTTCCGACTCTTTCCCGGATTTCCGATTGTAGAAAGGGCGGGACTCGGACCGGATGATGCGTCAGAGTATCCACGTCTACGGATAGACGGCCACTTCGGGTTCCGACTGGACCTGCGCCGAGTCGCACCGCCTCTTCCGGGCACACTGCCCAGATCCCTTGGAGCTAACCAGCCAATTGGGATGCGCCTGTCTTCCCTACGGCTGCGCAGTGGACGCTCCCGTCTTCCCTACGGCTGCGCAGTGGACGCTCCCGTCTTCCCAACGGCTGCGCAGTGGACGCTCCCGTCTTCCCAACGGCTGCGCAGTGGACGCTCCCGTCTTCCCAACGGCTGCGCAGTGGACGCTCCCGTCTTCCCAACGGCTGCGCAGTGGACGCTCCCGTCTTCCCAACGGCTGCGCAGTGGACGCTCCCGTCTTCCCTACGGCTGCGCAGTGGATGACCCTGTCTTCCACGGCTGCGCAGTGGACGCTCCCGTCTTCCCAACTGCTGCGCAGTGGACGCTCCCGTCTTCCCTACGGCTGCGCAGTGGATGTCCCTGTCTTCCACGGCTGCGCAGTGGTCGCACTCCCAGACCCCGAGGGGCCCCCGAGTATTATGAAGCTTGGCATAGATGGGGATTTGGAACCCTGAAGGTTCTATGGTCGTTAAAAAAAACAGGCTTAGCCTTTAAAAAAATCAATCCGATAATCATTTATTTGGCACAGATGTACTTGATGCAGAGACGAACCATCGCATCACCATTTCGGGGGGGAAAAGGTAGAATGTGCTTGGCAACCAGGAGAGAATGGAATTCATTCTACAGGCTTCTCAAGTGTGAGAATTATCTTCCATTTGGTTCAAACCATCACTTCTCTTGTCACCATGTTTGAATCCATACGATAACGAACACATCTTCATAGTTTTATTTTCCAAAGCTTGGGCGAAACAATCACTGAGCATACTTGCTAAGAGCTAGCTGTCTGGTATAGCTTTTACTGAGTGCACATATGAGCCAGGCACTGTGCTGAATGCTTTCCACTTATCATTTACTTCCTAATGAAGGGGCTAGATTCTATTCTCATTTTTATTTTACAGATAGGGGAAACAAACTTCCAGTAAAAACACCTAGTGCTCAGAAATAATGGATTCACCCAGATTCCCAAGTCTGAGTAGTGGCAAAGCTGGGACATGAACCAGGGCCGTAAGATTGGAGTTTCTCCTTTTTGTTACTTGTTTCTTTGGAGAATCCAGTATTAGAGAAACAAAAGGGAGAGAGGGAAGTGGGTACCACTGACCTTCCTTGTTTTCCCCAGAGCCCTGTGTGAAGAGCAGCTGATACTGGCGATTTGGGAAGTTGGCTGGAAAAAACTTATTCATGAAGGGGCTGGAAAGAAAGACAAAGCAGGTCGGCAAACAGAGCCCCCACGGGCAATCATAGCTCTTAACAGTTCCCACTAACTTCCACTATGGCTGTTACCCCCAGGCACCTTTTCTAAGTGCCCTGGGAGGTACATGTTATTTTTGCCACTCTACAGATTTGGAGTCTACTAGAAAATGACTTGACCAGGGTCACACAGGGAGCCAGGATCTGAGCTGAGATTCAAACTGAGGTTTCTGAACTCTTAAGCGATGTTTCGCTTATTGGCAAAGCGGACACAGGCAGACTTGGTATGAAAAATTTGGGGGAGAGTAAAAGATTTCCAAGTCTGGCCCATCAGCTTCTTGTCAGGAAATGTACTCTTAAACTCTTACCAAGTCCCATGCTACAGAACTGGGCTTTTACAAATATATTTGAAATCTACCAGCCAGATGAACCACAGCCTCCAGGGCAGAAACATCCTTTTTCAAGCCTACTATGAGGTCTCTGTTGCTTAGGACCATCATGGCTTTAAAAACATTGTTATCCAGCATGGTCCTGGCCAGGCAAAGTACAGACATGTTCTTTCCCAGACTACGTTAGAGCAAGATTAGCAAACCAAGGCCTCTTGGTCATGAGTGTGACAGTACTATAGAGTGGTTACTAGTCTCCACAGTCCTGTGGGGGCCACATTTGTGACAGCCTCCTCGAGCTTTGGTCTCCTTACCTGTGTGTGGATAAGCATATGGCCCATCTCAAAGAGGTGTGTGAAGATAAAATAAGGCAGGAAAGATGCTCAGCTCAGTGCTGGCCTGTATTAAAGATGTTTAAGAACTGTGAACAAAGGTCATAGAAGATGTCCCAGAATGGTTTCCTAACTACTAAGAAGTAAAGCAAGGTAGGCCTGGAAACATTTAGGTCACAATGGATAAGGCAGGGATGAGAGAGGTCTTTGTTTTGAAATTCTGGTGGCTTGGAGAATATGAATTTAAGAACTATCTCTGGGCCTCAGTTTCCCCACTTGTCAAACAACTGATCTCTTGTATCCTCAGGCTGTGTGATGTGATTGATGGTGAATGGCACCAGAGAGAAGTGGCAGGCATGGCTGGAATCTGGAGTGAGCATTCATGGAAGAGCTCTCAAGAGATGGAAGGCAGAAGCAGCCAAGATGGCCGAGGCTGGAAGCTCAGTTTGCTGAATTTCTTGGGAGGGTGAGGCCACAGTGCCAAGTGCAGATAGAGGCAGAGAGCAGCTCGAGCTGAAGCATTCACCTAGCCTAGCCTCTTAGCAGCTTGACATTCTGCATAACAGACTTGAGACACGCTTCCTAGGTTCAAGTCCTATGTCTGCCACTTCTTAGAGGCGTGATCTTGGGGAAGTTACTTAGCTGCTCCTTGCAACTCTTTCCGTATCTGGACATTACAATACCTTTCTCAGAGGATTACTGTTTGTTCAAAGATAGGGTCTCACTCTACAGCTCAAGTTGGCCTTAAACTTGCAATGATCCTCCTGTTTCTGCCTCCCGAGTGCTGGAATTATAGGGATAACGTACCAAGTCTGAGACTCTCACAGGATTAAGAGGATTAAGCTAATGCTTGGTGTCTGAAAAGTTCAACCGCAGCTTCCACTTCAAGTGTTAAATGTCTGGACTGATTTCTGCATCTGATCTACACCACTGAGCTACAGATCCAGCCCTTATTTTAAGATAGTCTCACTAAGTTGCCCAGGTTGGCCTCCAATTTTTGATCTTCCAAACAGCTGGGATTACAGGCAAGCACTGAAAAAAAGGGCCTGCTGTCTAACACACACAAAGGATGACATATGTGATGCCACTGGTCAGTCTGAACTTGAGGGCGGGGCCCTGTCGTCCCATCATTTCCCATGCCGGATGGACACAGTGGTAGATGTTTGCTAGCCAATTCTGAATGCACTTTTACTGTGGGCAGAGTGTTCTTGTGATCCTCCATGGCCCAAACAGACCTAAAGTTCATTGCTTTGTCCTGAGAGACAGCCTAGTGCCCTTGCCATTTGGGGGCAGATGGTGAGGGTTGATGAAACTGACGATGTGCCCTTGTTCTCCTGAGGTGGGAGACTTCGGCTTTCTGTCTGTGGGCCACTTGAGTAGGGCAGGAGCTCAGCCACAGGGGATAAAATAGGCTAAGGCTGCCTGGGCAGAATGTGGAATCTGGCTGGGTTGGAGTCTTGGTGACTGTATTAGGTGAAGGCGGGCTGTGACCCCTGCCTGCCCCCAGTACTACGAGCTGTGGCCTGTTCTGAGCAGTTTGAGGTAGGCAGTGGATGGCAGCAGAGGTGGAGGTTTCAGAGAATTGCAGCCAAGGCCAGCATGGCCTGGGATATGGCTAGTACAGCCTTTAGCAGGCATTTTAGAGATCTGTGGAGAGGAGTCTGTTCTCTCCACGTTCTCCCTTCCCCTCAACTTCTGCCAAAGCAATCAAGAATTCTAGCCCTGGAGTTAGACCTGGGATCAAACCCTCTGCTTTTATCAGCCATGAATCATGGTGGACTTCCTTGTCTTCTACCTTCAGGCCTTATGGTACAGATCCAGAGGAAGGTTTGCCTCATGGATATAAACAGCCTGTGGAAACTCTTAACACTGTAGCTTTCTTAACCAAAAGACTTGAAAATACAACTCCAGTGAGTGAGAGTCAGTTTAATATTTGGATCAACACTAAAAAAAAAACGTGATTAAATTATATCCCCTCCTTGTAATAAAATTGCTTTTGTTGGGTTTTGCTGTTTCTCATGACAACTTTATGGCTTCATTCATTGGCAGTTTTTGTAACCCAGGCTGGTCTTGAACTCATGATCCAACTGCCTCATCCTGCCAAGTTCCTGGGACCTTTACATGGGTGCTAGAGCAGATTACTATTGCTCTGAATTTTATGAGAAAATGATTGTGGGGATGTGGCTTAGTGCTAGAACACTTGACTAGCATATGGGAGTTCCTGGGTTCAATTCCTAACACCAGAAGAAAGAGAAAAAAGCAAAACTGGGGGTGGGCTGTAGCTGGGTAGAAGAGACTGCCTAGGGAAGTACAAGGCCCTAAGTCCAACACCCAACATGAAAAAAACAAAAACCAGTCTCTAGCTGACAAATTTTACCATGCACCATTTATTTTGAGACACTATTTCATATAACTCAAACTGGTCTTGAAGTAGCTGTGGAGCTAAGGATGACCTTGAACTCCTGTCCTGCCTCTACCTCCAAAGTGCTGGGATTAGAGGCATGAGCCACCAAACTAAGCCCGTGTGTCCTTTTTTTTGAGACAGAGTCTCACAGTGTAGCCCTGGCTGATGTACAACTATGTAGATCAGGCTGACCTCGAACTTAGAGATTTGCCTGCCTCTGCTTCCTGAGTGCTGGGATTAAAGGCATGGGGTACCACCTGGCTTCCCATGAGGTTAATGGCTGACTTTTGCTTATTTTGGTGCTAGGTTCAAACCCTGGGCCTTACCCTTACTAGGCAAGTGCTCTACCACTAAGCTATACTCCCAGGCAATTGCTGGTTTTATTTTCTGTTGATAAAATCTATCACTAAAATGTACAAATTGGTTAGAGGTTAGAGAGACAACTGGTTAATCTGAGACATTGGGAACACAACAGTTTGTGGGTAGATGGATGCAGAGCTGCTGGGACAGAAATAATCAGTGCCCAAGCATATAGCCTAAATGTTGCTTTCAAAGTATATGTTCTGTGTGGTGAAGCTAGGCTGTGGAAGAACTGGGGATCTCAAACCTTTTGTAGACACTGGGGTGGGACTGACTAGACTTGGAGGAGTCATCAGCATGGAAAAGGAGACCCAGAATTTCAAAATGATGGCTCCCGTCCTTGCCTTAGGTCCTCATGAGTGCTGGACCTGCTATTATACTTGCTAGGTCCAAGTTATTCAGGTTCTCTGAGATGGGCATGGTATTTTCAACTCAGCTAGAATAAGATTTTGCAGGTAAAGATAGTGCTGGGTTTAGTATAAAGCCTATAGCCAAAGTCCCAGGTATGTAACACCGGGCCAGTCCTAAGCCCAATGTATGCCTGGCATGGCAGCCCATCTGATGCTTCCTGTCCCTGTTAGAAGGTTCTGTACTGTCTATAGGGGAAAGCTGATACTTAGAGAGGCTGAGGCTACCTTTTGAGACCACACTCTGACTGCCACCTTCCCGCCAGTGTGCGCAGAGGAATAAGCCTCACTGTCCTTGGCATTCACGGCCTCTGGGGCAGATTCTACTGTCTACCTCTGAATGCTTTGGAAGGTGCCTGACACTGATTCCTTAATGTGCAGAGGCCATCCAGCTCCTGATATGGCACCTCTCTCCTTACACTTCTCCCAGGATACCTATCTTCCAAAGCTGAGTGCAAGCTGAGTTCCTTTCTCTGGGCAATTCTCCCTGGCCACTCCTCGGTCTATCTTAGACTACTGCAGAGGCAGAAAGAAGCGAGCTGGGCTAGTTTTGCTGGCCATACTAGAGGGTAAGATTCTCATCCGGTGAATGTGAAATGATGCCAAGAGGTAAGTGCTCAGGCTAGCCCTGCAGAGTGAAGGTGGCCAGTAGCCCCTTGTTCCTGTGACACTGACCTACATCCTTTATGCCTGATGTCCTGATGCGAGTGACCGGGTCTGAGCAGAATGGCCTGTGTCCAGACCTGGGCGTCAATCCTATCGAACGGCTTACTCTAACTTCAGCTTCTCTGACTGTAACCCGGGGTCAACAGCAAGAGCTGGCTAGCCAAGGTGTCTAGCAAGTTGACACAGGCGATCACAGCCGTCCTAACGAAGGTGACAGTTCTACCTACTGACTACGACTTGTTTGCTACATGAAGGGCATTGCTTTTTTTTTTTTTTTTTTAAATACGCCCTTGAGGAGACTGAAGCCAGAGGTTAACTTGTAGCGTAGAGGCTGGACTTAAGGCCAGGCAGTCAAATTCAGAGCCTGCATCCCACCCCTCTGCTGTTAGGAGTGTGTCCCATGAGGACCTGAGCCTAGTGCTTGGCAAGTGCCACTAGGGAGATACATCTCAGCACTGTGACGACTCTTGGACACTCCTGACTGGGTTCTCCCTCTCTAAGATGCCTGGAGCTTGCCTCAGCCTCTTGAGTGCTGAGAGCCACCATAACTGGCTAGCCCTGTAAGTCCCTATAAGGAGACTGTGGCCCAGAGAGACCCCGGTTTCCATCCCAGGTCATGTACAATATGACCCAGGGGAAGAATCCCTTGGATTTAAACCTGGCTTGGAATGACACAAAAGATCATGTTCCCATCCAAGACCCTGCACTGGTTCCTGAGAAAGCGGCTTCAACTGCTGCCAGGAGATGCTGTCTGACCTGATGGTGTGGGAAAGGGCCAGGATCCCCAGCACGAAGAAATACATGGACAGCAAGAGGTTGATGTACTCCTGGGAGAATATCTGAGGAAGAAATACAAAAAGAAACAAGTCAGGGTCGTCAGAAGCCAGGATCCATCTCCTAGAGGTTGGTCTCATTCTATCCCTCTGGAGTTAGGGACCGTCAGCAAGAATCTCTGACTCTAGGCTTCCATTCTCACAGCTAGGGGGAAGGGCAGTACCTCAGGTCCCACCCAGATGGACTCTACCCACAACGGAGTCTAGATGCTTACATATGTGATTCCGTCATTTGGAGAAGGGTAATTACTATGTGTGCCCAGGGTCTTACATGGAAGTCCTAAGGGCACAGGGGAGGGGTCTGAAATCAAACCCAAGAGCAGTTTCAGAAGCAAGAATTTCTTTCTTTCTCCCTGCTCAAATACCTGGGAGCCCCTTCAGAGTGGCCCCCAAGCCCTAAAGCATGCTAGTTACAAGATCTCTGGGTACCTTGACCCACTCTTCAACTCAACCCTTGCCTCTTCATGCCTGTGACGGCAGCTCAAAGTCGGGACACCAGGCCCTGACAGCTACTTCATGCCTGTGACGGCAGCTCAAAGTCGGGACACCAGGCCCTGACAGCTACTTCATGCCTGTGACGGCAGCTCAAAGTCGGGACACCAGGCCCTGACAGCTACTGCCCCATCTCATCACTGCCAGCTGAAACAGAGATTCTGTCACAATGCTCCAAAGCTAGTCGTCTCATACTCACTCTGGAACTTGGGAAGGCTGTGTTGAATCTGTGCCTGCTGCAGCCTGCTCCACCAGTCAGTGTTGACTCTTAACTGGGAGGCAGGCACGTGCTTTTTGGGGGCACAGGGACCATGCCACTTGAGTAAGACTTTATAGTTATCTGTTTAAACACCAGGCTGATCGTGTCGGTGACCCACTTCAAGCCTTGCCACTGTTTCCTTTGCTGCATGCCGTTCCCGAGTGGGAAGGCCTTGTAGGCCCTCCTGATGGAGGCTGTAGATCACTCTGCCCTGCTCACACACTGTGTTTCATACTCTGCAGCCTCACTCCCATTCCCAGGCAGCCTGGGCGTGTGTTCTTGGGTTGCTGAGATGTCTTTTCCCCCTTACCTAGGTTACTCCAACTCTTCTTTCATCAGCTCTCGGCCCTGAGCAGCTTTATTCGGGACCTGTCTGACCTCTGCCCAGCAGTATGGCTGCATTTTCTGACTGCCTGCTGTGTGCAGGGCATGGAGCCCAATACTAGCCATACAACGAGGAGTAAGGCAACTTCAGAGTTCATATGCTGCTAAGAGAAAAAGAATCTCAGAGGATGCTGGGAGCCAAGGGAGTGCCATGACAGATTCCAGATTCACCAAGCACGACTGGAGGGCTGCAGGCAGGGTTGTGGCATGATTTGAGGGCCTGAGATGATCCTACTGCTGCTGTGTGTACAGAGCAAGAAGAGGCAGCAGAGTGCCCAGCGAGAGAGGGTCCTACACGAGCCAGCAGAGTCCAGTCTGTCCTGGACCAACAGGATGTGCAGAGGAGCTGGGTATGGGGACAGAGAAAAGGGGCAGGAGCAGAGGGACTCCTGGTGCTCTTGGCTGAGGAGGGTGTGTGTGAGAGAGAGACAGACAGACAGACAGACAGACATGGGCTCCAGTAGGAGCTCACAATGGGCTGGGTCTGTGCCTTTTGTCAGACACCACTTCACACTTGACGCACAAGGCCTAAATTCAGAAAGACTGGACAGCCAGCAAACCATTGTGAGGTAATGGGGGCTCACTCCCCATTTACAACACAGCTGGTGGCCGAGAAAGATGGGAAGTTCCTCAGGAAGGTGCATGAGAAGAAAGGACTTCTACTCATGGGTCCTCCGGGGAGGAGACAAGGGAGGCCTATGGGCAAGTGTCTGTACTGGGACCAGCTCCACTGGCAAGTGTCTGTACTGGGATCGGTGGAATACACAATCAAAGACTTTAGGTGATTTCATCTGTACGCCTGGATGTTGCTAAGGCACAGTTATGAGAGCACAGGAGGAGAAACTCACAGCAGGGAGTGCGAGTGTTACAGCTCTGGAGGGAACGGCATCCTGACTCGTCAGCAAGTCAGGCTATACCTGGAGCTGCAATAGGACAGAGCTCTGGTTTTGAAACAGGGTGGGTTTCTTTGGTTGGCCCTTTCTCCCTACAGGGAGCAGCCTTATTGCTTGGTGGCACCTGGTCCCCTGGGCTGCCTAGAGCCTGTCTAGGAGGAACATAGGTAGTTAGAAAGCAGGAAAGGGCTAAGTGCCACCGAGGTGGGCCTTCTCTTGTTACACAAATCACACAGCCATCAGGCTAGAGTTCTTGCAGAGATCGGTGGCCACATTGTCCCACAGCTGTGTCAGGTCCACTGCCCAGAGAGAACAGACTGAGTGAGCAGTGCAATTCCCAGCAACCACATGGTGGCTCAAACCATCCATAATGAGATCTGGCGCCCTCTTCTGGCCTGCAGGTGTACACGCAGACAGAACACTATATATAATAAATAAATAAATCTTAAAAAAATAAATCTAAACATTAATTAAAGAATTAAACTAAACATTAAAATGTGAGGAGGACAGTTTGGAGGCAGGGGGCTGGGTGTGAACTCACACACTCAGCATAAGACTCAGAGAGCAGCATCAGCTGGATCAGAGGCCGTGCAGGGTGGCAGGGTGGCAGAAGACTGGATGACAGCGTAGGATTGCGGGGTGCCAAGGGAGGCCCATGCACATCGCTGCCTCTGACAGTTCAACTCTCAGACACACCAGAGGGACTCTGGAGCAAGTCCTCTGGTGGAGAGGGAAACGGAGGTGAGCACTGGGGGCAAAGGAGAATCAAGAAGACAGGGCTCTGAGCAGAGCGTGCTCCAAACCAGTACCCCTGACAGATCAGCTTCCGTGTGAGGTCCAGGAAAAAGGAAAAGAAATTAAAATTGGGGCTTTTACTCGACTCTTGATGCTATCTGGGGTGAGGGTCCAGCTCAGTGGTACAAAATGTGCTTGCACGCCTTAAGGCCTTGGGTCTGGTTCTCAGCAACCCCACTTCCACCATCACTACAACTTCCACTACAGAATTGGGCACTGTGTGTCTAACTGCAAACGGAGACCCTGTTTTCCTGCACAGACTTGTGTACCAAAGTAGTTTGTGCCACGCTGTGGAACGAGCAAATTTGTAGCAGCACTGCCATGATACCCCAATACTGGGCATTGAAACCATCAGGCAGATTTGACTGTGTTGATACAGGCAACCCCAACACCTTTCCACACCCTCAAACATTTAACATATCTAGGTCCATCATTACAGGTTCTCAAGAAACTACAGGAGCAGGTCCAACTTGTTTGTACCTTTCCTTAGATTGAAGTATGCATGTACACGTATGCACGCATGCACATTTCGTTACTGTGTTAATAATGGAATCCAGGGCCTTGTACATGCTAGGCAAGCATTCAATGACCTAGCTACACTCCCTGCCTTGAAAAAATATTCATCATTTAAATGTACTTTGCAATTGCAAATTAAAGCTATTCTTAAGTTTCAACAAATAGGAAGTAAGTGCTTGTGATACATTAGTTAAAAAATACCAAGAGTTTATTTTAATGCTTTCCTCCTGATGTCGAGGCACGCTTACCAAAAGCCTGAAGGGAGCCACATAAACGGTGACACTGATTGCTCATTGTGGGATCTACTGCTTTCTCTCCCAACACTCTTCTGTGTAATGTTAACCATCTGGTACATGTTACTTTCACACCCAGAAAGCAATACACATAGCAGAACATGTACACGGGGAACAGGTTTAAGGAGCATTTAGCTACATGAGAAAATGCTCATGACATTTTCAGCGGGAAGTGGAAGCTACAGAGAGGCTACATCGTGGGGCCACAGCTATGGAGAGAGTATGCACAGGGAGGCAATGGAAGACACAGCTCCGAATCGGAACTGGGACTGTCTCTGGAAGTTGAGTTTTGGATGGCTGCCACTTCTTCCTTTTTACTTTTCTGTTTTCCAAGTTTTCAACATTGAGCCTGCTCAACTTTTATTGGGAAAATAAACCTTAATAAACCAATAAATCAATAAAGGTAACTGGTATGGTAGAGGTATGTCTGCAACAAAAACTACATTCCAGACCAGCACAAACACCACAAGGAAGCAGAACTGGTAGCCGCAGAACCCAAAGCTGGTGGGAACGGGGAGTAAATACCAACAGGCTCTGGCTGGGGACTTAGGGCTGAATTATTGTTCTTCCTGCTGTTTTCTATAAATGGTCATTCATAAAATCAAGTTATCTAGGCAGCCAAGGACTTACTTTGAAGAAGAGGTAGAGCCCCAAGAGAGTGCAGCTGGCGATGATGGGGAAGCGGGCGGCATCTCGGCTGGTGATGGTTTCCGGCATGTCTGACGAGCTCTACAAAGAGAAGGAATGTGTGGCTGAGGCACCCCGGCTACAGGCTGCTGGAACACAACGTTTCACCAGTCATCTCCTGCACCCGCCATGCCGGCCCACTTTGGCATCTCATTCCTCGTCTCAAGGCTTTTGCTAATGTTATTCCCTCTACCACAGAGGTTTATAATGACAGATGTTATAATTAGCAAAAATATGGTAAGGAGCTGACAAAGGATAAATATTTACACAAAAACGAACTGAATATAAAACAAAAGCATTTCAGTATTGTAAATATGGGAAGAAACTGAAAATGGAGTGATAATGTAGCATAAGGACTAAATTAGTTTTATAGAATTTAAGTCGAAGTCTTCAATGAAACTTCGTTAGCGTTAGTATAATCCTGGTTGAAATTTGTACTAAAAAAACTTTCAACATGGAAGTGGTGGTGCACCTTTAATCCTAGCACTCAGGAAGCAGAGGCAGGTAATTTTCTGTGAATTCAAGGCCAGTCTGGTCTACGTAGTCAGAACCATGGTCTCAAAAACCAAACCAAACCAAACCAAACCCCAAATCCTCATTGTCTTTAGGAACCCAGCTAGCGTCCCTGCTGGGAAACCTTTCTGACTTCTCCCAGAGATAGGTCTATTCCTCAACCCTGTTTTCTTTAGAGATGGATGCTCACGGACTCTGCCACTCAACCTACTTCAGCCTCCTGAGAGGCTGGGATTACAGGTGTGCACAGCTTGGCTCCTCCATTTTATATCACAGCTACCTGAAGTCCTAGCAATGCCAGACTAGACTCCTACTCATGCCAAAGGAAAAAAAAAATCTCTCCAGGGCAGCACTGTCTCATCACAGCACCCAGAAGTTCACTATCACGACATCCATCTTATGATGAGGCATCTACATCCCTGGGAGAAAGGACCTCAAGCGGCTGTGGAGGCATACCAATAATTTGGCTCATCAAAATCATCAGGAAAAGGCATGCTAAGAGGGCAGCTATCTGGAGAGGAAGATTCTGAATCTGAGAAGTTCTTGTGCCCTAAAGTACAAGACTGTAAAAGGGCAAGGAGACAGGAGCTAGGCAGCAAGCCTGTGAAACCATCACCAGGTACGGGAGGTGTGTAGTATGTGTGCACCCCATCCACTTAAATGTATAGAAACCTGGGCAGCCTTTTGGATGGCAGTTTGATGGGGTGCATAAAGTTTACACATGCCCAATGACACACAGAGCACATACCTATGGTGTGCATGTGTACCCCTTTTATACAGACAGGGCCTCTCACTTCAACCCATAGTACTTCAATTTAGATAGTCTGTCTAAATAGCTTGCTTGAGGGCTCCTGTCCCTGTCTTCTAAGTGCTGGGATTACAGGTAAACTGCCACACCCACCCAGCATTTATCCCAGTGGTGGGATCTGAACTCTCGTCCTTGATCTTGCCGAACAAGTGCTCTGCCCACTGAGTCACATTCTCAGCTCCAAGTCTCATTCTTTGTAAAGTTCTTTGTGTGGTACTGGGGATTAAATCCAGAGCCCCACAGAGTTAGGCAAGCACTCTGCTTCCAAGATTCCCAGTCTGTCATTCTACAAGCTCAAATTAAAGAACATCAGGATTCCATTTCTCATCTACCGGAATGGCAAGAATCCATGCCTGTAAGATACCGAGCTGATGAGCCACGGGACAAGTGAAGGCCAACAGGTCTTCCTGTAGAAATAATTTTGATAAACGTCAAAACCTTACTGTACATATTCTTTGGCCAAATAATCCCAAGTCTGAGGATCTTTCCTACAGACAGTCATTGCTGAGTCTCAGTTTACCCCTCTGTCAAACAGGGTGACAATCTGCAGCTTTACTTACCTCAAAATGGGGGAGGAGTGCTATTAAGAGGTTGGAGACTAGGATACATAGGAGGCATTTAAAAAAAAAAAAAAAAAAAGGCTACCGTGATCTTGTAGGTGAATGCAAAGGTCCTTAACAGGCTCCCCTCAAGGCAGGGCTGAGGGGCTGCCCCAGACTGCAAGCAGGCCACTCATCCCTCCACCAATCTCCCCAGTTTGCCAGGAAGGGGGAGAAGTGTGGGCAACTCTGACAGGGAGGCCCAGCTTCCTTCCTTCTCTCCTCTGCCAGCCCCTGGCTTCTGCTTTTGGCAGCAGAGCAGTGACACTTGGCCAGTACCCTGCCTCTGTGTAGCTCCACATGTTGAATACATTTCCTGTGCAGCGGCAGTATGGGTACAGAATCATCCGGACGGCTGCGACCTCAGTGAGTCCCCAGGCAAGTGGGCTACAATCTGACAGCTTAAACAGACTGTTACAATGAGAGTCATGTGAGGCAGCATGGACATGCACGCTGAGACAGGGCATGAATGCCCAGTGGTTAGAGAGTGTGCCGAGGCCCGAGGCCCAGCAGCCTCCCAGCTGCATTTGGGATAGTGATCCCTCCCACCCCCCGAACCTTCATTTTCCTGACTGCAAAACCAGGACTCCAGTCTCTGCAACGAAGTACTCAGCATAGAGCCTGGAGTCATCGCTGGTCTCTGTGCCATTTCTATCACTGTGTGCGGGAATCACGGGTAAGCCGACACTAGTTCTGAAGGGAAGTGAGTGTCACAGGTGGCTACAGCAGATGCCATCTAAAGCCTTGAAAGCCAGACACAGGGTCTGGAATGCAGCAGAGGCCCGATAAAGGCCAACTGTGTGCAGGCGTTTGCTCTGTGTGCACACTGGAGCAGTTCTCAGGCAGGCCTGCACAGAGAGGCTTGGGACTCGAAAGCACATTCAGGACTTTGTGGCTTCCCAACAAACCAGTGCTGTGGCTCATTTCCACAAATTCCTTTCAGTTCAGCCCAATCCCAGGGCAGGAAGAGGCTTCGCGTTATTCGATGACAAACCAAGGTTGGACAGATGCTTCCAACAGAGGAATCTGGTCTCCTCTGTGGGTGACGGTTATAAATATCTCACGCTGCAGTGTTGAGTCAGAGTGGGAGCCTTGCGATCTGACTGGTAATAACAGAAGGCGAATATTTACGGAGCCCTTTCTATGTGCCAGGCGGTACCCCAGGAGCTTTTGTGCACAGCCCCTGCTCCCAGCAGGTACTTTTGACATATGAGGAAAGGAGGCTTAGAGGAAGGAGTATCTTGCTTGGTGTAACACAGATGGTGAGTGGGACTGAACCCAGGCAGCCTGGCAGCCTTTCTACTTGTTACTAGCTGTCTTCCCCCTCCCCTCCCTGGAGAATTCTGTTGGCACTGATGATGCTAGAGCCCTGTGGCCTTCCCAAGACACAAATCCCGAAGATGAAGAACAGTTTAAACCAGCCCCACCCCCCAACACAAGACAGGGTTTCTCTGTGTAGCTCTGGCTGTCCTGGAACTCACTCTGTAGACCAGGCTGGATCTGAACTCAAGATCTACCTGCCTCTACCTCCAGAGAGCTGAGATTAAAGGCATGCACCACCACCACCAGGCTGAACAGTTCATCTTTGTAGTTGATTTACTACCAATTTGATTTGGGTTTTTAAGCCAAACATGAAAAGAATTAAAGAATCAGGAGAAAGTTTCACAAATGGCTGAAATAAATGTAGCTTTCAGTATCCTGGGTATTTAGATATCAGGGTGGAAGCCAAACAGCAGAGGGAGCCAGATGCCCAGCTTCAAGCCACTGGCACAGCCAGAGCCCTGGAAGGACTGCTTCCTGACCACACCCCAGAGATAGCCTGGGATTCCTGGGCCATTGTATTGCTGTCTCCCCAGACTGAGGCCCTGGGGTCTCCTGTACTCACCCCACACTCACCCCCTTTGCCACCGTTCTGCCTCCTGGCCATGCCCCGAACTTATCTTCTCCTCATCTTTGCCTCCCCAAACTGTACCAGCCCTTTTGTCTCTCCTTCTAACTGACAGAGCACTCTCTCTAAAGCCTACACCTGCCTGGAGTTGTGTAAAGACCTCCGGAGTAGATTATGTGGCCCTCCAACAGCAAAGACACAACCCACGCCAGAGTGACTTGTCACAACCTCTACAGAAGACCATTTTGTAAAACCTAAGGATGGAGATTCAGGTAGTCTTTGACTCAATAAACCAATTTCAAGAAACTTGCCCTACAAACAAATTATGAAATAGTAAATATGTAAGGATACTGATTTCATCATGGTTTGTAGTGGTTAAGGACTACAGCCAAATGTGGAGGCCTCTAAATTAGCGGCTCTCCAATTTTGAGTGTGCACTAGATTTACCAAGAGGACTTGCAAACACTCTTCTGGGCCCACCTGGAATTCTGACTGTGAATCTGCTTTTGCTGAGAGCTCGAGTTCTGCCCTTTCAGAACTGGTGCCCTGAACAAACTGTGGTTCCAGCACCTCAGGAGTTGAGGCAGGAAGAGTGCTGGTTAGAGGCCATGCCGAGCTACCTAGTGACTACCAAGGCCAGTCAGAGCAACATAGCCGCATTCAGCCTCATAAAAACAAAAACAAAAGCCAACCCCCTCCCCATTCTCCTGAAAAGGACCCTTCCAGACACACCGGCACACTTGGGTGTCCAAAGGAACATTTCTATGTATGGATGGGTAAACGAGACCCAGGCACCAGGGACTGCTGCTGGCAGAGGCAGCTGGGGTGGGAGGCGTTCACTGTGTACCTGTGGGCCTTTTGCATTGTGTACCAGGGACCTATTTCACTACAAAAAGGCTGAGGCAGCTGTAAAGCAGAAAATGACTAATTCACACTGCTAAATAAAAACAAGCTGCCGAGCAGCATGTACTGAACAATTGCTTCTATAACAGACCTACCTGTGAGTACCTACAAAAGCAAGTGTATATTTGTATACACACAGAAAATGTTCTAGAAGGCAAGCTGGGGATATAGCTTGGTGAGAATGTACTTAGCATGTGTGAGGCCCTGGGTTAGATTAGGAGGGCCACAAAAAATGAAAACGTTCTGGAAGGTTCCACAAGTAGCTGGGCATGTGTGTCGCTTCCAAGCGGTTCTGAAGCGGCTTTCTTTATGCTCTACAGCTGCTTGAATTTTACACATTTTAAGTGTTACGTTACCTTCAGGATTCTTTTCCTCAGAAAGGGTGTAGGTTCCCCAAGCATCCTGTCACGGCACTCAAGTCCCTCTCCTGGGCCCCTGTTATACTTCTCACTGCTCCCTGACCTCAGCCTGCTGAATTCTCATTCACGTGTGCAAAGATACCTGTTGCCTTTTCCAGGAGACCTTGGCTGATCATACATTCCGTGTCTTAGCCCAGCACTCCTGGCACCCAGCCCAGGACTTGACAACAGATGCCCAGTGCTGTTGGCTAAGAGGTCCCTCTGTGCTCTAGGTGAAAGTTCAAAGAACCTACCCAGCAGTCAGCTCCTGATTGGCTGGAATTTATTCCCTCTGGGGACAGGGGTTTCTGACACCCCTGCTGTGACTTTTCCCAAACATCCCTGCACATCTCACCTTCTTTTGCTTAGGGTTTTACAATCTGCTCTGCCTCTTGTGGACACTGTGGCCCCAGGGGAACTGTCCTTGAATGCTCTCTCTCACAGGCCCTGGTATCAAATATCAGCTGGGAGTGCCAAGCTCCTGCCTGGGTCCTCACTCTTAATTCCTCCCTCCTGTCAGATGAGCAAGGTGGACAAAGGAGTCATTTGGCTCATCCTATCTCAGGTCAAAACACTACTTGTGTGTCTTCAGAGGCACTGTCTCAAGGATGGCTCCCCCATCTTCTAGAACGGGACCCACCCGGTTCATTCTTGAATGGCAGAGCAGAAAGATCTCCATTCTTTGACCCTCAGTTCTTTTTTCAAACCGACCTGATAAACTAACTGCCTTTGCCTGCTGCTCAGCACTGACAAAGGCAGGTAAAGATTCCCTAAGCTCAGAGCATCCTGGTTACTGAGACCGGGAAGCCTCTAATGAATGGGCGAGCCCTGCTGTGGTTTTCATCTTCTAAGAAGGCCTCTCTGTGGACAGTGCTCAGAACATGTAGAGATTATGGCCCCCTTTCTTCTATCCACACCCTCTGCTTGGCTACACTGAAGTGCCTCCTTCCTTCCTGCTTTGTTACCGTTCTTGCTTTCCCCAGCTTAGAATGCCCTCTCCTGGCTGGAACTGTACATCTCACCCAGTCAGGACGCCTGCCTGCTCCGCCTCTATAGCCCACCGCAGCCCTCGCTGAGCCTCGCCTAGCTTCCTAGACTCCCTGGAAACAGGGCTCTGACCTACCCATCTCCCATCTATGCGGCATCCCTGGTGACAGCTTAAATTTGAGAAACACTGGTGCCTGGAAGATATTTTCTGCAAAGAGTGGTTCATGTGCAGAAGGCGGCAAGGAAAACCACTCAGTCTAGCAGCTGCTCAGCCTCGCGCCATGCTGCCCAATCTCCCCCTCCCCCCAACCACCACCACGCCACGCTGCCCTCCATCTTTTGTCCTATTCGGTGTTTCAGAACTTGCCTTGGCACCAGGTATCTGCCTGACCAGACTGGGAGAGGCTAAGGACACCTGAAATCTGCTTAGAAGAGGCAGAGGAACAAAGAAAATGGGTCTGAGTGCTCTCTCTGCATCTGCCCAGAAAGAGCCAGCCCAGCAGTAGGTTTCCTGAACTTGGGCATAAAGGCGGTGTACCCTCAGCCACTGCTCACACTGGGCGGTGTTTCCAGAATCTGAACTGAAGCAGTTTCAAAAATGCCAGCTGCCCTGAGGGCCTGCCCTCTCTGAGTAGGGCAGCTTCCTCTCCAGGCCACCTTCAGGTTCGATGGGGGGAGGAACAGTGAGGAACTGTACACTCTGAGGCTGTTGGAGACAGGATGCCAGGAAGGGAGAAACTGTTGGTTTCAATGGGCTGTAGAGGCTTAATATGGGGCAGGAGATTTGGGAGGGAGGGAGGGAGGTGGAAGGTTCTGGAGTCCCCCTGGACATCAAATGAGACAAATGTCATGGAAGGCCAAAGGCAGGGTCTGCCCCAGTCTCAAACAGTTCAACAGTGGCTATTATTCAGAAGGTAGACTCAATCTGCAAAGGGATTTGGTTTTAATGGGACCTGGGGAGAAAGGCTACTCTGGAATCAGCATCTGGGCTTTAGTTTGGAGAGATCCAAGGCTGGGTGCTAAGTAGGGAGAAGAAATCAAAGAAGAAATCTAAACCTGGAGAGAACCAAGGTGCCACATTCCCAAGAGCTGGATGGCTGGAACTGGTTCCAAATAGTGAACAAAAGACAAGCAGCTGAACTGGTGCTCTAGTCCCCACCCCCACCCCACACCCCTTTTTTTTTTTCTGGGCAACTGGGTCTCCCTCTGTAGCCGAGCTACAATTTTTGATTCTCCTGCCTCAGCTCCCTGAGTGCTAGGCTTACAAATGTGTGCCATCATGCCAGGCCTCTATTTTAATTTTTTTTTTTTTTTTTTTTTTTACATTTACTTAGTGTGAGTGTGACGAGGTCAGAAAATAACATGCAGGAGACGGTTTTCTCCTTCCACCATTTGCGTCTCTGGAATTTACCTCAAGTCATCAGGCTTGGCGGCAAGCGCTTTTAACCGCTGCGCCACCTCCCCGCCCCTGGGTTTTGTTTTTAAGGCAGGGAGAAGGGTCTGATCAAGGGGTTCCAGTCAGGCACACACGCAGCAGTGATTCCTGTGCGACAGAAATCAGGGTCTAGGGATGGATATGGATGCTACAATTAACTGTGGGTGTGGCCAGGCATGGCTCCTAGCAGAAGGATGACAAAAGATGGTGCCTTTCAGAGCCATCTGTAAGGAACACACTAGGGCTGACCCAAGCCACGGATGGGGTGATCGATCGAGGTGAGGAGCAAACACCTGGCTGCTGATTAGCCACAGCATCAGGTGGGGCTAGTATGGCTGGGCCCGGCAGGCTCAGCCAAGTCAATGCCTGCCTTTGTGTCTGAGGTCGGGCCGACAGCGTTCCCAGCTGTAGCATGAAGCAAAGGGTCTGGGGGAGGGGATATGGCAGGGTCTGTCTGCGAAGCCGCTATCTGAGGACAATGCTAATCCCCGCTTTGGGGAGTGGCCAGATTCTGGGACACCAAAGGCCAGCCACAGATGTGGACTCGGGTGGAGGGAATGGTGATCGATGCCCGCCCGGGTGGGTGCGTGACGCGGGAGAAAGGGGCCAGCTATCGGGTTTGCAGGGACAGGTTCGTGGGGGCTGTGGCCGGGATGGGGGTGGAAGGCGCCCACTCTCGCCCTGACCCTACCTTGCCGCGGGCGCAGCGCACTGAGCGCAGGGCGCCGAAGAAGATGGGCAGCAGCGCCATGAGCAGGAGGCTGCCGTAGGCCAGCGCGATGCCCTCGGGCGTGGAGGGCGGCCGCGTCGAGACGTTGGTAGGGCTGCCGGCCTCGGCGCTGCCGTTGTGCGGGTCGCTGAGGGCCGAATCCATGGCGAGGCTGCGCTCGGGCTCCGACTCCAGCTCCGGCCGCCGCAGCACGAACGCAGATGGAAGGCGAGGTACTGCGGGGAAAAGCCACGTTCCCCTAAAGAAACAGGAAGTGACGTGCCTCCTCGCCTTTCCGCGCCCCGCAGGGAACGCGCGCGCGTTCACGCTACCCCCCTTCCTCCCCGCCCCCAGATCGCCCTCTAGTGGCGGTGAGGGAGGGGAGGCTTGTTGCTAAGCAACTTGGGGGCCGACCCACAAAAGCTCCCTGGACCATTTTGGCTGTAGTCCATCCTGAGACTTGAGGACCCATTCCTTAGTCCCAGGTGATTTCTTCAGTACCGGGCTGTCCTGCTCGCCACAAATCCTCAGCCTTCAGCCAAGAAGGATGCACACATTCATTCGATACTCAATTGTCCATTTGTGCCTTAAATATTTATTGGGATGTCCCACTTATCTTCTGGTCACTCTCCTAGGGTCTGAGGACACTGAAGAGAACAAGCAAAAATGTGTCCTTGCACTGACGAAGCTCGCATCTGAGTGCGTAGGAGCTGGGAGGGGAAGACGGAAAGACTAAAATGAACAAAATAAATTATGAAGTCTAAAATATATCTTTTAGAATAGCTTTAAAATGTAAAGATGTCAGCATATAGGTATGAGTTCTAAATCACGTTAATGTGGATAAATTAGAGAAAAATAAAGCAAAATAGGGAAGGTGTGTAAAACGTTTGCAAATGTACTAATTGCTTATTATGTGCCAGGCAATAACAACCCTACCACTCCATAACCCCATACAGTTTATACACACTGTGGCTCTCCTCATAATTGGAAGATGTGTTTGTTCAGTTGGCTTGTTGACTTGGCACTTGATTGAAAAAGCCAATTAGGCTAAAATGTAGTATTTTCAAAAGCAACTGGTTATAGACCTGGAGAGTTTATAAAATTATGGTTACATACTTCAATACTCAGTTCAATTAATATGTTGCTTATTTTACCTATTTCTAGGGTTCTTGTTCTTGCTAAAACCATAACATCACATTATGTTCTAATTACTCATCTGCTATCTCTGAGGCTTACTTACATCTTTGTACTGATGCCATTTTTATGGACATTTGCTGACCAGAATGGTGCCATGTTATCATTCCTTGTCTGCTTTAAAAAGCAGTTAGTAGCCGGGCGGTGGTGGCGCACGCCTTTAATCCCAGCACTGGGAGGCAGAGCCAGGCGGATCTCTATGAGTTCGAGGCCAGCCTGGACTACCAAGTGAGTTCCAGGAAAGGCGCAAAGCTACACAGAGAAACCCTGTCTCGAAAAACCAAAAAAAAAAAAAAAAAAAAGCAGTTAGTTTATGCATGTTAAATAACTCAATCTTGGAAGCCAGGCATGGTGGTACACGACTTTAATCCCAGCACTCAGAGACAGAGGCAGGTAAGTATATCTGTAAGTTTGAGGTCAGCCAAGGCTACACAGTGAGACCTTACCTTTTTTTTTTTTTTTTTTTTTGGTTTTTTGAGACAGGGTTTCTCTGTGTAGCTTTGCGCCTTTCCTGGGACTCACTTGGTAGCCCAGGCTGGCCTCAAACTCACAGAGATCCGCCTGGCTCTGCCTCCCGAGTGCTGGGATTAAAGGCGTGCGCCACCACCGCCCGGCGTGAGACCTTATCTTAAGCAAACAAACAAACAAAACCAAAACAACAACAACCCTCCCCCTCTTTAAAAATTCAGTCTGGTGGCTGGCATGATGACTTGGAGGTAAGAGCAGTTTGTTTTTAGAGGGCTGGAATTGGTTCTCAGCACCCATACAGTGTCTTCTTACATATGTAACCCTACTTCCAGGGGCTCCAATGACCACTTCTAACCTCCTCAGGCACCAAGCATGCACATGGCATAATACATACATGCAGGCAAGACAGTCATGCATGTAAAATAAGTAAATCTAAAAAATAAAAAAAATCAATCTTAGCTAGGTTTGGTGGCACATGCCTTTAATCCCAGCATTCCAGGGGCAAAGCCAGCCAAATCTCTCCAAGTCTGAGGCCAGCCTGGTCTACACAGAGAGTTCCAGGCCAGCAAGGGCTATTTCATAAGACTCTGTCTCAAACAAGCAAACACAAGATTCAGTCTTATTAAGTTTAATCTCTTTCATTTCTCAGAAAGTGTTGTGTCTTTGTTAGGGTTTTATTGCTGTGAAGAGACACCATGATCACAGCAACTCTTACAAGAGAAAACATTTAACTGAGGCTGACTTACAGTTTCAGAGGTTTAGTCCATTATCATCATCATGGTGGAAGCATGGTGGCATGCAGGTAGACATGCTGCAGAAGCAGCTGAGCGTCCTGCATCTGGATCGGCAGGCAACAGGAACAGTGAGCCACTGGGCCTGGTTTGAGCTTCTGAGACTTCAAAGCCTGCCCCCAGTGACACACTTTCTCCAACACGGCCACAACTCCCAACAGTGCCAGTCCCTATGAGCCTATGGGGCCATTTTCATTCAAACTACCACATGGTGCAATGGTATAATGTTGAGTAAAGTGTGATGGATCTCTTTAACAATTGAATTCAAATTTTTATTAAAATTTCTCTCTATGTGTTTATGTGTGTGTCTGTATGCTACATGTATTTGGGTGTCCTATGAGCCAGAAGAGGGTGTGGGATACCCTGAAGTTGGACCTTCAAGAAATGTGACTCTCCAAGAAACAGATCAAATAAAAGAATTTGTTATGGGTTACAAGAATTAAAAACAGCACTTCTGTATCAAGGTGGAGTCTCCTGTGTGATAATGGTATGGTGCTTGTTAGGGCCCTGGGGCTCAAGGTGGGGTCCCCCGGTGAGTTGTATTGACTTCAGTCGGAGCCTGAGGAACGCAGAAACTTGGGCTCTATGAAGGTGCAGGCTGCCGTCTGTAGGTGTTCCATCTCCAGGAGCACTTTCTCCGGGAGTATCTTCTCCAGGTGGCTCCCAGGAAGACAGAGAAGTGCTCCCTGTCTATAGACAGCCTACTCCTTCCTCAGGGATGGTGTACTTGATTGTCTCAGTAAACCTTGCAGGTAGAGCATTCATTAAGACCCCAGACAACCCGGTAGCCTTAATCCGTGTGAGACCAGGCTGGATGCCTGTGAAGTCCTACGCAAATACTTGCTGTTCTAGCTGCTAAGTCCACAAACGACTATTTGTGTACTAATGGATGAATCTACCATTCCTTCGGGCCGCTTCTCAGTCTACGGCCTTGCATGTTCTCCTTCCAGCACTATGGGGCCAGCAGTGTCACTGGAATGATATAAAAGAAACAATAAAGTTGTCTCTGAAACCAGGAGCGGTGGCGCACGCCCTTCATCCCAGCACTTGAGAGGCAGACGCAGGCAGTCCTCTGTGAGTTTGAGGCCAGCTTGGTCTACATAGTGGGTTTTAGGACAGCCAGGGCTGTAGAGTGAGATCCTGTCTTAAACAACACAACACAACAACACAACACAACTGTCTCTGCCCCTCAGAGCATCTTGTATTTGTTCCTAGTTTGTGTGCAATGCAGATGTACCCAAGATTTTTTTATTTTTATTTGTTGACATGATCTTATGTCACCTGGGCTGAGGATGACTCTGAGCTTCTGGTCCCCTGATGCCACCTCCGGAGTGCTGAATTACAGGCACGGGCAACCAGATCCAGCTTTATTCAGTGCATGTTAGATAAAAACTTTTGTAATTGAGCTATATCCCTAGCCCCAAGTTTTTAAAATATATAATATTTTTATTAATTCTTCCAAGAGTTTCATACATGCATTCAATGGAGAGAGGGAGTGGAGCCCTGAGTGAGTGTGTGTTGTTCGCCATGGACACAGCCATGGTAAGGACCCCAGTGCCCCACGGGAATGGCAAGGCCTTTCCCGGTGGAGGCACAGAGAGACGACAAAGCCTTCCTTGGGTTTGAATGTGAATGTTGACAGTGTGTGCCGAAAATGTCCCCTGTAGCTTTCTTCTCCTGCTGTATGTCCCGCAGACTCCTCCCTCCAGAGACAGTTCCTACTGAGATTAGCTAACCCTGCCTCCTTGTTCAACTGTGCATAGTAACTCCACCTCCTTGTTTAGCTGAATGTAATAACCCCTCCTCCTTAGTCGGCTGAGTACAATACTCCACCTCCCTCTTCAACTGTATGTAACAAACACACTGTGCTTCTGGGGGTGGTGGTGGTGGTGGCTTTTCCATCACTGAGCCCACCCCACCCACCCCAGCTTTTCTGAATCTCTCTTCTTTCTTCATTTTTTCACCGCCTCAGTCAGATCAGTCCCTGGAGATGTGCAGCAGGACAGTCAATGCGTATTCATCTTCTCTCCTTCTCCTTTTCTTTTGTTTGTTTTTTCTGAGATAGGGTCTCTCTACGTCGACCTGGCTATCCTGGAACTTGCTATGTAGATCAGGTGGGTCTAAAATTCCCAGAGATCTGCCCATCTCCCAAGCACTGGGGTTAAGGAATGTGCCATCATGGCCGGTTTGCAAGTTGTGTTTAACTCCATAATCCTAGAGAAATTCTTATACAAGCCTATTAGGAGAAATAATCACGATTTTTTTTTATATTTTGTAAAATTTTTTCTTTTCTTTTTTTTTTTTTTTTAAAGATTTATTTATTATGTATACAGTGTTCTGTCTTCATGTACGTCTGCAGGCCAGAGGAGGGTGCCAGATCTCATTACAGATGGTTGTGAGCCACCATGTGGTTGCTGGGAATTGAACTCAGGACCTCTGGAAGAACAGTCAGTGCTCTTAACCTCTGAGCCATCTCTCCAGCCCCTATTTTGTAAAATTTTTATTGACAAATAATTCACATAATATATAATCTGCCTGTTTGCACAATTTGATAGACTTTCATCCAGCATCTTCATAGGCCCATGACACCATCACCACTTTCTATTTTAGAACATCTCTGTCTTCAGTTTCATACACGCATATAATGTATGGTGATTACATTCCACCTTATTTTTTTATTTTTATTTTTTATTTTTTTTTGGTTTTTCGAGACAGGGTTTCTCTGTGTAGCTTTGAGCCTTTCCTGGAACTCACTTGGTAGCCCAGGCTGGCCTTGAACTCACAGAGATCTGCCTGGCTCTGCCTCCCGAGTGCTGGGATTAAAGGCGTGTGCCACCACCGCCCGGCTATTTTTTTAAATGAATATAATATTTGCAATTGTAACCATTTTTAAGTTCACAATTCAGTGGCATGAATTACATTCAAGATATTAATTATACTCATGATATTCATTAATTACACTCATGATATTAATTACACTTGTGGTATTCATTGATAATCATGATTTTTATGAGTGTGTGTATTCATGTGTGCCTTTGTGTGCAAGCATGTAGGCCTGAGAGTAGTGGTGAGAAACTAGAGTCAATCTAGTTTGGGTTTCTATTGCTGTGAAGAGACATCATGACCATAGCAACTCTTATAAAGGAAAATATTTAATTGTGGTGACTGGTTTATGGTTCAGAGGTTTAGTCTATTATCATCATGGTCGAACATGGTGGCATGTAGGAGACATGATGCTAGAGAAGGAGCTGAGAGTTCTTATATCTTGACTCATAGGTAACAGGAAATGGTCGGAAACACTGGGTGTGGTACTGTGGATGATTGATTGATAAATAAAACACTGATTGGCCAGTAGCCAGGCAGGAAGTATAGGCGGGACTAACAGAGAGGAGAATTGAGAGAACAGGAAGGCGGAGGGGGACACCACCAGCTGCTGCCAGGACAAGGAAGATCTAAGGTACCGGTAAGCCACAAGCCTCGTGGCAAAGTATAGATTAATATAATGGGTTAATTTAAGATGTAAGAACTAGATAGCTAGTAGCCTGAGCCATTAGGCCAAACAGTTTAAATAATATAAGAGTCTGTGTGTTTATTTTATAAGTTGGCTCCAGGACTGGCGGGGTTTGGCGGGAGCTGGAGAGAAACTCTCTAGCTACAAATGGCGCCCAATGTGGGGCCAAGAGTTTCCACCTAAAACCTAAAAAAAGGATTCTAAAATGGAGCTAAAAACAGCTTCCTAGTTGTCTCTCTGAAGTTAACAACAGCCTTTGGGTTTCAACTACTATGGCAGGTTTGTACTAATCTCTGGCGGGTTTGTGGCATGCGTGCAGGCTTGACCTATGCTATGTTACACAGAGGTGCCTCCAAGCTGCACACTATGCTGTGTATTGGATATAGTTTTTGCTAGTTAAAAAAAAAAAAGAGGTTTCTGGGCTACACGCAACTTTGATAGAAACATAGACCCACTGTTTCTAAGAGTTGATGGCTCCCAGAGCTGGCAGTAAACTGTACCACCATTATGTTGGGAGGCTGAGATGGGCAGAGCCAGCAGCCACAGCACAGTTTCAGTCTTAGAATGCTACAATAGATTCACGATAAAACAGATTCAGATGGAACAAGACTTTAAATGCTTTACAATGTATGTAAAAATGTAGGTAGGCTTAAAAGAGAAAGAAAAAGGAATATATACAGTTATATAAAAAATACATAGTTTTAAAAAATAAAGCCTTTAAAGAAACAGTAAAATTAATATAAAAAATAAGCCATGTAAAGATGGATATCACACAGAGAATCTGGATTATGTTGTCTTTGAGATTTTTAACTATAGAGAGACATTTGATTTTAAAGACTGATGAGTTAAACCAATATGCATATTTTATTTTATTTTTTTAATGTTATGGGAATAAACATCCATCTTTTTTTTTATTTAATTTTTTTTTAAATTTATTTTTTCATTGGTGTTTTACCATGGGTGTTGTGTCCTCTGGAATTGGAGTTACAGACAGTTGTGTGCTGCCATGTGGGTGCTGGGAATTGAACCTGAGTCACTCTGGAAGAGCAGCCAGTGCTCTTAACCACTGAGCCATATCTCCAACCCTGTATATTTTAAAGATACCTTAACTTCAAAATTTGGATCTAAGGATATGTTGCTTTGGAAAGGAGGCTCTGCTTTTGTTTCCACAGAAAGCCAGAGGCAATGGATTTGTTCCAGATTAAGATACATCAGGTTTGACCAGGCAAGACCACCTAAAAGGTCTCCGATGACACCATGGCCCAGATAATCCAACATCCAAAATGGTTTCAAGGCAACTGGCTCAGATGATACACCCTCGCGGACTACTCCATAATCCTAAAATTTTCTTTGTGTCCCCATAAAATACAGTGCTCCCCTCCAACAGAAAGTAGTAAAAGCCGGGCGGTGGTGGCACACGCCTTTAATCCCAGCACTCGGGAGGCAGAGCCAGGCGGATCTCTGTGAGTTCGAGGCCAGCCCGGGCTACCAAGTGAGTCCCAGGAAAGGTGCAAAACTACACAGAGAAACCCTGTCTCGAAAAACCAAAAAAAAAAAAAAAAAAAAAAAAAAAAAAAGAAAGTAGTAAAAAAACTACGCCCAAATTCCCAAATATACCAAGCTGGCTTTGGAGATAAAATTGGCTCACTCCTTCTCTAAACCCAGACATATTGCTTTAAAAAAAATGGTTAAGAGATTCTTATGTCCCAAATCAAAAGAGCCCTCTGATGTGAGACAGAAAAAAAAAACAATATTTTTACTTAAAACAGGTTAATTATAAATACAATCTCTTTCTAAAGAAGAAAAGGGGATAGTTTAGATATGATAAGATAAAAGGGTAGATCAATAAACCTACTTTTAAAGAACAACAACTTGTTTAAAATGTTTTACATTGGTATAGATTTTAGTTTATTGATACAAGTTTAAACTTAATTTTGTTATACTGTATATATATTTCTACTTTCATTTGAGGTATTATGTTTATGTAACTCATTTAGATTGTAATGGATAATTAAAAAATACAAATCAGTTAGTCTTCTATGATAGTCAAACTTATAGTCATGTTAAGTTTTCTAGGTATACATAGATATATTTCAGATAGACAGGTAATCGTCAAATATTTCAAAGACCTACAAAATATGACATTTAAAATATTATTATTATTTTTTTTTTGGTTTTTCGAGACAGGGTTTCTCTGTGTAGCTTTGCGCCTTTCCTGGAACTCACTTGGTAGCCCAGGCTGGCCTCGAACTCACAGAGATCCGCCTGCCTCTGCCTCCCAAGTCCTGGGATTAAAGGCGTGCGCCACCACCGCCTGGTGACATTTAAAATATTTTTAAAAATTTAGACTTTCTGGACAGTGAGATATGTCTGCTCCTGGCAGCACCAATTTACTTCAGAGAGGAGGATGGGCATCAAAGACACTCCATATGGAGTTTATCTTCACCTTGGCAAAAATAGCCATTTGGGCAAAAAACTGTTCTTGCCTGGACTGCTTAAAAAAATATATAGACTGGACATACAGGACCCATAGAAAGGTGACCACTAAACTTTGCTTGACAAAATGGTCCTTCAGGCTCCTGCTTCACAGAGAAAACTGACAGACATTCTACAGGACACAGAGAAAAATGATTAAGAGACTCCAGGCCTGTGGACTAAAGACAGATGCCCCAACTTTACAAAGGAACATTAGGTGACTGTCCAGGCTGCCAGCTGTCTCTGTCTACCCCGCAAGACTTCCTGAAAGTTGCTTACATCCTTTTCCCATTTCTCAGGTAATAATATATCCTTCTGAGGTCTTTGATGTAATTGAAAACTAGAGATAGCTATAATTTTCCTTAGTTATAATAAAAGATAAGTTAGCTATAAAACCTTAGACTCACCAATATAAGATAGGATATCTTCTTTAATATTGTAACTGTAATTCTTACTTGATAATTGTTTTGTAATATGTAATTTTATTATGTTAAAGTTAAAACCTTCCTTTTTCAAAAAAAAAACAAAACAAAAGGGGAAGTGCTGTGGATGATTGATTGATAAATAAAACACTGATTGGCCAGTAGCCAGGCAGGAAGTATAGGGGGACTAACAGAGAGGAGAATTGAGAGCAGAGAAAGGCAGAGGGAGACACTGCCAGCCGCCGCCAGGACAAGGAAGATGTAATGTACCGGTAAGCCACGAGCCTCGTGGCAACTTATAGATCAGTAGAAATAGGTTAATTTAAGATGTAAGAACTAGATAGCTAGAAGCCTGAGCCATTAGACCAAACAGTTTAAATAATATAAGAGTCTGTGTGTTTATTTTATAAGCGGGCTCTGGGACTGGCCGGGTTTGGCGGGAGCTGGAGAGAAAACTCACCAGCTACAGTGTGGCTTGAGCATATGTGAGACCACCTTCACAGTGACTTACTTCCTCCAACAAGGCCACAGCCACTCCAACAAAGCCACACCTCCTAATAGTGCCACTCCCTTTGCAGGCCATTTTCTTTCAAATCACCACAGTGTGTCACTGGAGAATTTGGAATGCTGGTGCAGGAAGCCAAGAAGCAACCAGAAGCCCTGAACCAAGGCCATTTTCAGTTTAGGCTTGTTAGGAATCTGCTCTCACGCCTCAGGGTCTGGCATCTTACGTCATCAATGGGTATGGGTGACTATGTACCTGCCTTAAAAAAACCAGATGCGGACTCCCACTCTCTGTCTGTGTTTTCTCTCCACTCTCTGCTCTGCTCCCTCCCACCCCGCTTCCCTTCCCCACCAGGCCTGGCTCCCCTCTTTCTTCCTCCTGCCTTTCCCTCCTAATAAAGCTCTAAAAACTAACATTGGGTTCTGCCTGTAACCAGCACTGTTTAACCATTATTTGGTGCCGTGAACTCGGATAGGAAATTCTGCACACTGAGCGTACGGGGCTGAACGTTGGAAGCCTAACCCAGGACCTGCGACTGCCCTGCCTGCTGTGCATTTGCCTGTCACTGCAGTACTGTGTCTGGACTGTGCTCCCGCAGCTCCAGCTGCCGTGTCCTCAACTGCACGTGCAATTGGTGAGTCCCGTTTCCCGTGGCTGCAGCCTGACCTATATTCCTCAAGTTGGACCCCCCCCACCCCGGGGGAGGGGGTCCTCGGGCTGCGCTGACAATGACACATTCTCTCCCTTGACAAAGGAGTCAATGCTGTCGGACCCCCCGGGGGGGGGGGGTTCCACGTGCTGCATATGTCCCAGCCCTTTCTCCTACTGTGATGATGGTCTGGGTAACCTGTGCTGATTCATAGATCCTTCTCCTTGCTTCAGGAACACTTGAGATAGGAGTCTGGGATCCAGGTTTGTTATTTTAATTTTTTATTTTTCTCTCTCAGCTGCAGCCATGGGACATAGGGGCAGATACCAGTAAATTTGGTGGATACCAGTAAATTTGGCCACATAACAGCTTCACGGGAACTTCTGCCAGCGAATGGGCAAATGAAAAGAGTTACTTTATCCCCAAGCTTCCTCCTGAAGCTCTGAACCCTTCTCCCTCCCGCTACGGCACCCTGCCACGTGCAACCACTTCTGTCTATCCGACTTCTGCTCTCCAGCAGTGGGCAGGCTTTAATTCACCTCACCTTAACTCCTGAACAAGTGGGCGGGCTCTCCAGTGTTGGGCGGCTGCTTCTGCTGATTCTCACCCTAACTCACCTTAACTCCTCTCGTTCTCAAGCTGCTGTGAGAGGCACAGATGGGTCTGGAAGCAGGCTAAGATCCATGCAACTAAGTTTACAGTAATCAGGATGGCTCATAAGCCAGAGATCAGTTTATAGCCTGCCTCCTGGCAGGTCTACCTCCCCGACATAGGACTAAAACTTGAGCATCTGGAGAGCAATGCTCCTGACCCCATGGGCTAAAGTGTCACCTGTGGCATTTAAGGTGTACCAGGGGAGAGAGATTAAAAAGCCCGAGAACAAAATTGCCAAATGCTGGCATACGCTGGCTCCTGAAAGCTGTTGGGTCCCTGTTTTAAATAAGGGACAAAAAAAAAAAGGCCATGCGGGCTAGTGTGTGCCCTGCCAGGCCAGGCCATTAACTGAGCCTTGTTCAAAGTGCTGCCTAGAAAGTTAATTGGTCAGCTGACTGCCCCCAGACACCAAGATGGCACAGGAACATGAAGCGAAGACCTCCAGCAGACCTAGGCTTGGCCACAGGCTCGGAGGGAACCCAGAACACAGCAGGTAAGTGATCCACTTCTTTCCTTCTGGACACCAGAGCTACTGACCTGGTTCTGGGAGTTATGGGGTCTCACCTCTCCTTGTTTCCCTATTGTTGGGGTAGGGAGGACAGCCTTAACCACCCCCCCCTCCACCAGATTTAATTGTAGTTTCAGGGTTACTTAATGGGAAAAGATTTTCCAGCAAAGATAGGAGCTTTCATTTCATTGCTCCCTCCATGTGCCTCACTCCAGACCTGTCAGAAGCGCTTCTCCTCCTCATGCACACAGACAGGGTCCCTGATCTCTGCCTTGTCCCTAATTCCAAAGATATAAGTTCTCATGCACCACAAGCTTTTCTCTTCCCAGTTCCTCTTTTTTTTTTTTTTTTTTTTTTTTTTTTTCAAGACAGGGTTTCTCTGTGTAGCTTTGCACCTTTCCTGGAACTCGCTTTGGAGACCAGGCTGGCCTCGAACTCACAGAGATCCTCCTGGCTCTGCCTCCCGAGTGCTGGGATTAAAGGAGTGCGCCACCACCGCCCGGCCTCCAGTTCCTCTTCTAACTCACTGCTCAGCTAATGGTACAGGACCATCACAGAACTAGAGTCCAGAGATCATCAAGTAAGAAACTGTAACAGCTAAAAGGTATTTACACCTCCAGACCCAAAAGCATCTGGGTTCTACCAAAACAGACTTTAATATAATCATCTATTACTGTTAAATGCTCTCAACAATTGATCACCTGTGTCTCCTGGATGCTAAACTAGTAAAGGAAACAGGTGCCTTAAGTGATCTGTCTCTGATAAATCTTAAAAACATGTTCCAATCTCTCTGTCTCTCTCATTAACACTAACCAATACAAGCAGAGTACTAAACGCTACCATGGTCACTAATTTTCTTATGGCTGCTTCTTAACATGTTCAAAATTTTTCCCCAAGCTCCAGAAACCAGCTTAAATCCATCTGGACAGGTCGGATATACTTCAGGCTTTTCCTGTCTCACCAGCATCCTGCCAGACACAAAAGCGGCCAGAGTGCCAAGCAGCAGGACAGCCCATCATCCCAGAACGCCTGTCTACCTCAGAAGGCCCCCTTCCCTACACCCTACTAAGAGCCAACTGACCCATCAAGTCAGCTGGAAGCAGTTTTTCCAGGAGGAATGATGCCCCTATTCCTATTCACTTGCTTTTTTTATAATAGACAAAAAGTTTGGAATGTTAAGATTTTGCTCTCACTCCTCGGGCTCTGGTGTCTTACGTCATCAGCGGGCACAGGCGACTACGTACCCACCTTAAAAAAGCCAGACGCAGACCCCCACCCTCTCTCTGTGTTTTCTCTCTGCTCTCTGCTCTGCTCCCTCACCTACTCCCCTTCCCCACCAGGCCTGGCTCCCCTCTTTCTCCCCCCGACCTTTCCCTCCTAATAAAGCTCTAAAAACTAACATTGGGTTCTGCCATGGCCTGTGACTTTTCTGCCTGTAACCAGTGCCACCAAACCATCAAGGGTGACTAGCCTTCCAATTGGTTAGAGCATTTGCACTTACACCCTTTGTTCACTTCTAGTTACGAATAGATTGCCTTTGATTTTGATTTTCAACAGTATATGAGTTTGGATGCTGAGGTACAGCTGCTAGTCAGGTTCCCTAGAAACAGAACCTAAGTGACTGGAGGGGAAGGAAATCTTCTTAGGAAGAAGGGAATGGTGGCAGCCATAGACAAAAGACTTGGTGAACAAGATGTGGTGGTACATGCCTATAACCCCAGTACTCAGGAGGTGGAGGCAGGAGGATCAGGAGTTCAAGGTCATCCTCAGTTACACAGTCTGAGGCCAGCCTGGGCTACATAGTACGTTCAGGCCAGTCTTGGCCGTGTAGTGAGACACTGTGTCATAAAACAAAATAACCTACCAATCAAACCAAGCCCTGCAGGGCTCTCTAATGGGCATGGCAACACGGCTCTAGCAGGTTTTGCCCTTCCCCCCTCTCCCTTGCCCAACCCTTAGAGGTCCAGCAATCAAAAGTCATTATTTGCCTACACTGGCTAACTGTCCAATCAACATTTGCCAACTCGCCTTATCACAGGCTTCCCCTTTACTCTGTAAAAACCCATTCATGCAGAAAACAAACAAACAAACAAACAAACAAAACCCCCACCTCCTGCTGCCTTTGTCCAATCCAGAGGCAGCCGGTTCCCCTTCCCTCCCAGCCCCCACTTGTCCCTCTGGGGTAATAAATCTCCTTTGTGCTGAGAACTTGGTATCTGGGTGTGTTCTGTACGGATTCCAAGGGGCCCCCTTACAAATCCAAACCAAAAAAATTTCCAAAATTTGAACAGAAGTAAAATATAATGGAGCCTTGTGGAAAACAATGACAAGACTCTACAATGTAGCTCGAATGTTAAAAGGTCTTAATAATAAAAAACCCAGAGCCTGATATTGGGGTAAATGCTGAAAGATCAGAAAGACAAAGCCACTGCCATGTCTCTCCTTGCCAACTCCACAAATCCTCTGACTGAATGTCTCTGAGTCCTTAGCCGAAAGTTCTCCAGCCAAAAAGCCTTCAGTTCCTGTCTCCTCATGCCTTGTATACCTTTCTCTGCCCAGCCATCACTTCCTTCTTAGTGCTGGAATTAATGGTGTGTGTGCTTCCCAAATACTGGGATTAAAGGTGTTTACCACCACTGCCTGACTCTGTTTCTGTCCTAGACTGAATCAATCTCATGTAGTCCAGGGTGGCTTTGAACTCACAGAGATCTAGATGGATCTCTGCCTCCTGAGTGCTAAGATTAAAGGTGTGTGCCACCACTGACTGGCCTCTATGTTTCTAGTGGCTTGTTCTGTTCTCTGATCTTCAGGCAAATTTTATTAGGGTACACAGTATATCATCACACTACAATTTAGAAATGAGCTGAGTCGGGTGATATGGTGAGTGTGGTACATGCTATGGCAGTCAGGAAGCAAAGACAGGTGGATCTCTGAGTTTGAGGTAAGACCTTTTGCTTAACTCCTGAACTGTGCATGTCACACAGCTGGAGTAAGGGCAGAATCCTGACACCCTTCTCAGTGAAACCTCTGGAAATGACCTCATATACTTTTCCAGAGGGATATATAGTTGGATTTTTTTTGAGGGGGGGGGCACCAACTCACAAATAACAACTTGGAGACTTATTATTAATTATGAAAACTTGGCCTTAGCTTAGGCTTGTCCCACTAGCTCTTATATCTTAAATTAACCCATTTATTTTAATCTATGTTCTGTCGTGGCTCCTTACCTCATCTCTGTACTGTTCATGCTGCTTCCTTCCTGTCTGGCTGGTAACTCTGTCTTCTTCTTCCTAGAGCCCTCTCAGTTTGGAAGCTATATCTCCTGCCAAGCTATTGGCCATTCAGTGTAGCTGGAAAATTCTCCAGTCCTACCTACCCTGTGGTCGGGACAAATCTCTCCCACCAATATCCCGCAGCCGCTTGGTCCAAGTAAACACACAGAGGCTCATATTACTTACAAACTGTATGACCTATGGGTTAGGCTTCTTGCTAGCTAGCTCTTATAACTTAACTCAACCCATTTCTATTAATCTATATGTTGTCATGTGGCCATGGTATTACCGGTCTGTTGGCATGTGGCTCCTTCAGTGGTGGGCTGGCATCTCCCCCTACTCTCTACTGTCTCTCTTGGATTTTCCCACCTGGCTCCATTCTGCCCTGCCATAGGTGAATGCAGCTTTATTTATTAGCCAATGGGAGCAACACATATTCACAGCATACAGAAAGACATCCCATAGCAATTCAGCTTTTTACTATACCAGTCACAGCAGTACATTTTCACACAGTGCACAAATATCCCACATTTCCCTCTTTTTGTCTAAATAGAAAGGAAAGGTTTTAACTCTAACATAGTAAAACTATATACAATAAGAACAATTATCAGAAAACAATTATATTTACAATATGCAGTCCATTTGTATTTGGCATATTTGGAGAAAGTACCCTATTATCTATCTTATCTTGAGGAATTTAAAATTTTATACCTAAACCATTTCTTATCATAACTTGTATTACCATCCTAAAACTATCTTTTTGGACTTCAAAACATTTTTTTTTAGATAAACAATTTAAACTTTTATGTCTCTCAACCTTATACATTTTATATCTCTTTTGTGAGGTTTTTTTTTTTTAATTTGGTAACAGGGAAAACTGTAGCTATAATTATGTCATTTTTAATTCCATCAGAGACCTGAGAAGGATATAATATTACCTGAGTAAATAGGAAGTGCAGAGCAAGCAAACTCCAAAACTAAAGAAATGATAAAGATATCTGGTTGCCTGGGCAGTTAACAAAGGATTCTTTGTAATGTTGGGGCATCTGTCTTCGGCCTACAGGCCTAAAATGTCTGACAGATGTTTCTGTGAAGCAGGAATTTTGAAGGACTGTCCTATTTTGTCTTGGCAAAGTTCAGTAGTCGCCTTATTTTGTACCTTGCTTGTCCGGTTTGGACAGCACACTGTCAGCAGTAGAGGCAAGGGCAGTTTCTTGCCCAAATGGCTAGCTTTGACACATTGAAAGCAAACTCCATATGGAGGTTCTTTGATGCCCATCATCCTTTCTTGAAGTAAATTGGTGCTGCCAGAAGTAGATGTGTCCCTCTGTGATGAAAAGCCTTTTGTTATTAAAACATTTTAAATGTCATATTGTGTAGGTGTTTGAAGTGTTTGAAAACCATCTATTTAAAATATATCTGTTTTACCTTGAAACATACCTAACATGTCTATAAGTTTGATTGTTATAGATGACTACTAACCTGTATTTCTCTATTACTCTAAATAGCTTTTAAGGACTATAAATTTAAATTAGTTAAATGAGCTGCATAGGTACAATACCTTAAACAAGAGTAGAAACACACACACACACACACACACACACACACACACACACACACACATATAATATATGTTATACTATATATAGTATAACAAAAATAACCTTAAATTTGTATCAATATACAAAATTCCATACCAATGTAAAATATTTGAAACTCAAAAGTAGACTCAACAATCCACCCTTTTATCCCATATTTCTATATTATACCCCCCTTTTTTTCTTCAGCAAGAGATTTCTGAATCTAATCTCCTTTGTTTAGCCTTTTTCTTGACCATGACCAATAACAACTTGTAACCAATCCCTGTAAATGATGACAAACATCCATAACCCACCAATGAACAAAAATCCACCCACCCCACCTTTTGAGAATGTGAGCATTGTGTTCTCTAAACTGCTTCCTGTTATTTTGGGATGATGTTATCTTTAGGGGACCCTGAGAAAATTGGAATACTGGTCAAGTCCTGGAGAGCTAGCTGTATTATTATTTTTTTTTTTAGTCTCTGTGTGATGGGAAAGTATAGAGCTTATCTGAAGTCTTGGCTGAGTAGCTTGTGAGGCTGGACCATCTCAGCTAGCAGCTTTGAAGTTGTTTTGGATGCAGAGTTTTGAGAAAACTGTAACAGAGTCATTCTGAAAGGCTGGATCACCTGGACTACTTGTTTTTATTGGTGTCTGGTCCTTTTGTTCTGAAAACACATACACTTTTAAAGATAACATGTATGTCTATATTAACACAAGTTTGGAATGGCAGTGTGCACAAGTCAGTTAAAGATGATTTTTATATTTTTTTTTTTATGTTTGAGCAGGTAAAAGGCATCTGTTAACTTTATGTGTGTTTGGTTTGAATAACCAAACTGTAATATAAATCTCTATCCATGCCATATGAAAGGATAGCATATAATAATAAAGTCATGAGGCCTCTGTAGCCAACAAGATTTATCATGTCTCATCCAGTCTCAGAGCTGTTCCCATGTTGAGGGTTCAGCATATACGTCACTGGTCCTGTAGTTTTTTTTTTTCTTTTTATGTCTGTAGCTAAGATTTTCAATCAAATTTGATCTTCATTAATTTTGAAGAGAACAATAACTTTTTGCTTCCTGTGGAAACAAAGGCATAACCTCTCCCTCAATGCAATATATTTTTTGACTTTCATTTTGAAGTTAAGACATTCTTTTTTTTTTTTTTTGTTTTGTTTTGTTTTTTGTTTTTCAAGACAGGGTTTCTCTGTGTAGCTTTGCGCCGTTCCTGGATCTCATTCTGTAGACCAGACTGACCTCGAACTCACAGAGATCCACCTGGCTCTGCCTCCCGAGTGCTGGGATTAAAGGCGTGTGCCACCACCGCCCAGCAAGTTAAGACATTCTTAAAATATATAGGCTGGTTTAATTTAGCAGTTTTTATAATCCAATGTCACTCACCCGTTATTTTTTTTTTGTACATTAACATTAAATTTTTTTTTAACATTTAAAAATTTTAAAATCAACAAAGCACCATACAGGATCCAGCCACCTTGTGTATTTCCCATCTTTAAGTGGCTTACTTTTTTATTATTCTTTTTTTGAAGACTTTATTATTTTTAAACTATTAATTTTTCTATCACTGTCTATACCCATTTTTTCTTTCTTTAGTATCTAAGTATATATTTAAACATACTGTACCTTTTTAGAGGATTTTCTGTGTCTGGACCTGGCTTTACTAAGCATCTGCAGTGTTCTCCGACCACAAGACAAATCTTAAACTGCCTTGTCAGCGACCACATAGCTCAGCTTTGTGCATGACACTTGTACATAGTGCTGGTGGCTGGCTCCAGCCTATAGGCAGTGGTAGCTGAGCCTCTGTATGCCGAGCACCAGCCTCCCTAAAAGACTGTAGAACTAGGAAGCCACATTTAGCTCCTTTACAGAACTTTCCTTAGCTTTGTCAGGCTCTGTGTTTGGATATTTGAGCAGCCATGTTGTACACCATATGTAGGTGGATTTTTCTTTGGACCACAGCTCACACACACACACAAACCCAAACAACAACAAAAAACCCTACAGAGATTTATTAATTATAAAAGATTGGCCTTAGCTTAGGCTTGTTTTTAACTAGCTCTTATAACTTAAATTGACTCATTTATATTAATCTACGTTCTATCATGTGGCATTACCCCTCTTCCCTTTTGCACCTCCGGTTTCCTCTCCCTGTCTCTTGGCATCTCCGCCATTCTTCTTCCCAAAGTCCTCTCTGTTCCTGGAAGTCCCGCCTAACCTCTTTTTAGCTATTGGCCATTCAACTTTTTATTACACCAATCACAGCAATTTTGACATTTTCACACAGTGTACAAATATCCAACAACGGGGATATTTTCATGGTGATTGTAAATCCAGTCAAATCCACAGTGAAACCTAACCAACACACCTTGTTCTCCGAGAGGCTAGGAATGGCAAGTGGGGAGCCAGGGCCTTAGTTTCCCAAGGGCCAGAAATTGAGAGTGAAACATTTTATCCGAGGAGGGTATACATTGACACTTAAATTCCTAAGAGGAAGTGAATCAAACCTTTGCTCAGAACAGTGGGGCTGTTGCTGGACCCCAGGAGCTCCCAGGGGCCAGGGTGTCCATGAAGGCAGGATCATTTGTCTACATCCCTTGTCTGCTTTTATCTGCTTACTGTACCATAGGCTACAAATCTCAGACCCTGTGATTTGAGTTGAGGGTCAGGGGAATTTCGAGGGTGCCCAGTTGGAAATCCTTTGGGATGGGCAAGGCTACTTACAGGGCTGAGTCTGAAGTTGGTAAGGATCTTGGCCATCTCAAGCCAAATATAAGAGGCTGGAATTGTCAGCTCCAGTGAGGTAGCAGTCAGAGACAGCTCCATGCAGCCACCAGGAGCAGCTGCAGACGTTCTTTTGCTGGGATTCTTGATTCACTACAGAAAAGCATTTCAGATAGAGTCTGTAGAAATGATCGGATCAAAGGGTAGATTATTGAATCTACTTTAAAACTAAAAAAAGCAGCCACTAGTCTTAAATGTTTTACACTGGTATGGATTTTTGTATACTGATACAAATTTAAGGTTATTTTTGTTATACTGTATTATATGTTTCTATTTCTTGTTTAAGGTATTTTTGTATATTGATACAAATTTAAGGTTACTCTTGTTAGAGTATACTGCACATATGTTTCTATTCTTTTTTTTTTTTTTTTTTTTTTTTTTTAGCTTTTTCCGAGACAGGGTTTCTCTGTGTAGCTTTGTGCCTTTCCTGGATCTTGCTCTCTAGCCCAGGCTGGCCTCGAACTCACAAAGATCTGCCTGCCTCTGCCTCCTGAGTGCTAGGATTAAAGGCGTGTGACACCACCACCCGGCTATGTTTCTATTCTTATTTAAGGTATTGTACTTGTGCAGCTCATTTAACAATGTAATGTAAATTTCTGGTCCTTGAAAGTTATTATTACAAACTATTTAGGATAATAAAGAAATGTAGGTTAGTAGTTAGTCACCTATAACAATCAAACTTGTAGTCATGTTAGGTATGTTTTCAAGATCAAACAGATATATTTTAAATAGACAGGTGGTCTTCAAACACTTCACAGACCTACAGAATATGGCATTTTAATGTTTTAATAACACAGCGTTTTTCATGACAGTGAGACATGTCTGTTCCTGGCAGCACCAATCTACTTCATAAAAGGATGATGGGCATCAAAGACCCTCCATATGGAGTTTGCTTTCAATGTGGCAAAAGCTAGCCATTTGGGTAAAAAAAAACAACCCTGCTCTTGCCTCGACTGCTGACAGTGTGCTGTTCAAACTGGACAAGCAGGACACAAAGGAAAAAAAGACTGTCAAACTTTGCCACGATGAGGCAGGACAGTCCTTCAAAAATTCCTGCTTCATAGAAGAGTCGGCCAGATAGTCTAGCATGTAGACCAAAGATTAGATGCCCTAAAGTTGCAGAGGAACCTTGGGTGATTGCCTAGGCAGCAAAATATCTCTATTGTTTCTGTAGGTTTAGAAGTGGCTTGCATTACACTTCCTGTTTACTCAGGTAATAGTATGTCCTTCTGGGGTCTTTGATGGAGTTGAAGACTAGGTAGCTATAGTTGCAGTTTTCCTTAGTTACGATAGAAGGTAAATTAGGTTCAGAGCTTTGAACTCATCAAGATAGAATAAATAATAAAGTATTTTCTTCAAATATGCCAAATACAAATGGGCTGGACATTGAAAATGTAACTCTCACCTGATAATTGTTCTTATTGTTTATAGTTTTATTATGTTAGAGTTAAAAATCTTTCCTCTTTATTTAGACAAAAGGGGGAAGTATTGTGGAATATTCCTTTACACTGTGTGAAGATATGTCACTGTGATTGGTTTAGTAAAAAAGCTAAACAGCCAATAGCTAGTCAGGATTTTCAAGGCAGAGAGAACTCTGGGAAGAAAAAGGGTGGAGTTGCCAGGAGTCGCCAGTGGATGAGAGGGAGCAGATAACAGGAGGAGAGGAAAAGCCACGAGTCAGATGGCAGCATGTAGACGAATAAAAATGGGCTAATTTAAGCTATAAGATCTAGTTAGAATCAAGCCTAAGCTATCAGCCAAGCTTTTATAATTAATAATAAGTCTTCATGTCATTTTTTTGTGAGCTGGCAGCCCCCAAAGAAAAATCCACCTGCACGAGTCACTAGGAAGCAGAGTTTGAGTTTATTACGAGAGATTTTAGCATAGCTTTAAGTATGGGAGTTAAGAGAGAGATGCTACACCAGGCATGGGTAAGGGCTTCTAGAGGTAGCCATGCTTAGTATCTCAGTGGTAGCTATATATATGATTTTGTGGCTTTTGAAGTTACATTGCTCAAAGGATCTCCAAGGCACCTTTAAAAAAACTTTTTTTCTTAGCATCTGGAGAGATGGATCAGTAGTTAAGAGCACGCACTGTTCTTGCAGAAGACCCACATTCTATTCCAAGCACCAAGATTGGGTAGCTCATAACCACCTGTAGCTTAGCTACATGGGATCTGATGTCCTCTTCTGGCCTCTTCTGTCACCTGCACTCACATGCGCACACCTCTGTCACATATGCAAAATTAAATAATAGAATGAATTTTGAATTAGAAATTAATCTTTTTGGTAAATGAGCTCATAGGGTAGTTTCGGAGCTGCGCTGGATAACATTCCAAGCAGTTAAGGTGGCGAGTGATCTTAGCAGTGGTAGGTATGGAGACACAGCTCCGTGGCGCCTCTGGCGGCAGCCTGGGGAGTTCTTTTCAGAACTGTCTACTCCGGCAAAGCGGATGCTTGGCCACACTCACTGCGGAAAAGAATTTCAGAACAAGCCAGCATTAGACAGAGTTGGAGTTTATTAAAGGAGGTGGTAGTACAGATTCCGAGCAGAAGGGTCAGATAAGACTTCCTGAAGTATGAGACAGGAGCTTGCAGGTGTTTTCACCGTGGGGGTGATGGGTGTGTAGCTGACCCCGAGGCATTTAAGTCCTATTAATTTGCAATAAGAGTCAAAGGTTAAAGGATTTCCTTTAGTAAACAAAGGTTTAAGGTGGATGTACCGGGGTTGTGGCTTAGATTTAGGAATGGGGGGATGGTACATCCTTCTGACTCTAGGGTAAAGCAGTTTGTCCATTGTCTTTGACATTTTGTTCAAGATGTCTGTCTTTAGAGAGACATTAGGAAAGCATTGTCTCTGCCGGCTATTTGGCTTTCTCGGTGGTGTCTAGAGTCTCCCGACTGTCGGCAAGATAGGCAAACCAGAGTGCAGGATGCGGGGGTGGGAGTCGGGGTGGGGCTTTGCTCCCCCAGTCTCCCTTCGTTGCCTTTCTATCTTGCCTCAAAACCACATATAGCGAAGTTTGAAAAGGAGTTGAAGCCTGTCTGTTACTGTGAGTGGAGTTTCTAGCTGGGAAAGAGAAAGACCGCACTTGGTCATATATGCTTAGGCCTTAAGCATGGTCCACTGCTGTTTCCACTTAAAATTTCTTTTTTGTTTTGTTTTGAAACAGTCTCACTATGTAGCCCTGGACAGCCTAGAACTCTGTATGTAGACCAGGATGGCCTTGAACTCACAGAGATCTTTCCACCTCGGCCTTCTGAGTGCTGGGATTGAAAGCAGGCTCTTTGACATTCTTATTTGAAACATCTCTCTATAAAAGGAATATTGTGTCTGTGTTGTGTCAGCTTTCCCAGCAAATACTGATTGCTTGAGAACTCTTGCCTGTCAGCTGGTGAGAAGTGCCACCAGCCTCTGGAGTGAGGGACTATTTTCCCTTTCCATGTTCCCTTAATTTTTTTTTTTTAATTCCATGTTTCTATCCTGCCTCAGAATGGCAGCGTGTTAGTCATAGGCAGCCTCACACACACCAGGTTGGGAATGTTCTCCTGGCACTGATGTTTTTCCTAGGGAGGGACTGTGTATGGGATGATTCCTTGGTAACCTGCTGTGGGGAGGGGAGACCCCGGGTGCTTTGTCTGGCAGGGCTGAAATGGAAACTCTGCTTTGCAGTAGAAGTGAACAGGGATTTGTAGGGAAGAGGGAATCGAGGGACAGAAAAGACTGGGCAGCTGGAGCAAAGATGAACCAGATGCCCTGAGGTAGGAACGCCACCGAGAGAGGGGCATTCATGTTGCGTGGCGTGCGTGCGTGCGTGCGTGCGTGCTTGTGTGTGTGTGTGTGTGTGTGTGTGTGTGTGTGTGTGTGTAGGGGGGTGGAAGGATGCCTTGTCATTACCTCCTAATTGTGAGTCTTCTTACAGCTTCCCCCACACCTCCAGTGCCCCGGTGCCTGAGCATCACAATGCTTCCTTCCTCCAACACTGAGTGGTGTGAGGAGCTACACACAGAGAAGGGATTTTGGAATGAGAAGGAACTATGCATGTTCTGCCAAGTCAGAAATGAATTGTCCAGGACCAGAGGGAAAGTGAATGAATAAATAAAAGAAAGAAAGATGTGGTGGCAGGCCCAGTATAAAGCAGAATGGACACAAGATACAGGTAGTGGGGGCGAGGGGGAAAGATGTAGGTGACTTTTTCTGTTAGAATTCTACTTAGAAAGTAGATTGAGAGATGGCTCAGCAGTTAAGAGTATTACTGCTTGCCGAGTATTGGTGCCTAGCACTCACATGGTGGCTCACAGCTGCCCAAAAGTCCGGTTCTAGGGGATCTGATGCCCTCTTCTGGCATCTGCAGTAACCTGTACCCATGTGGTGCATATAAACTCATGTAGGCACCCACACATACATGTAAATAAAAAAATAATTCTGGAACTGGAGAGATGGATCAGCAGTAGGGTATTTGCTGCTCTTACAGAGGATCTGGGTTCAATTCCTGGTGCTCACATGATAGCTCACAACCCTCTGCAACTCCAGCTCTGGAGATCTGACTTCTGGCTTCTTTGGACACTGGCTGTCCACATTGGACACATGCATACGTGCAGGCAAAGCATTTACATACATAAAATAAAATAAACAAATGTTTAAAAATATAAAGAAAAGAAGTTGAATGAAAAGATTCCCCTGATGGGGTGTAAGGAAGAATGAAATGTGTTGGCAGGTTCTCCTCAGTCTCCGGGGTCTTGCTGTGTAGCTCTAGCTAGCCCCAAACCTTTGATCTTCTCACTTCAGCCTCTTGAGTGTTGGAATTGAGGTGTATGACATCATACCTGACTGAGCCCTGGGCTCCTGAAGTGATGTATTAGACAAACCGGGTAAGAGTGAGGTGGGAAGTCCTTCTCAACGTCTGTCTGGAGGCAGAGGCTCCCCTTGTTTGGTGCCCTCTCCTGCCAGTAGAGGGCAGTCTAGGCCAGTGAACAGATTTGCTCCCCTCCCCAGGGGTGGGTGTTTGCAACACCGACCCTAGGTCACACTTAGCTCTGCAGAAGCCACAGGCCAACTCCAGGACTGAGGTTCAGACTTTGACTCTGGGCTGAGTCTAGACAGGTAAATCTGGGCTTGATCAAGTCTAATGCTGTGCCAGATCTAAGGCCACACAATCTCTCCTGGAGCATTTCAACAGCTTCCTAATTCTTTGCCTAGTTCCTTCTCTTCATGCCTGACGTGCTGTTAGAAACCCTTGGCAATCCTGTATGCCTGCAAGTTGGGTTCCTGCGCCTCACCATCACCTCCAGGAGCTGCCTTGTTTGTTCAGCTGGATCAGGGTGAAAGCGTGAACGTTTAACTTCTCTTGAGCATTTGAAAGACCTAGCAATCTCGGCTCTGCATTTGGGGCTGTGTCTAAGAGTTTGTTTTTGTTCCTTTGTTTGTTTAAAAAAGATTTATTTCATTTTATGTGTATGTGTTTGCCTGCATGTATGTCTGTGCACCATGTTCATGCCAGGTGTCTGAGGAGATCAGAAGAGGGCATCAGATCCCCTGGACCTGGAGTTACACTGGTTGTGAGTGACCGTGTGGGTGCTGGGAACTGAGTATAGGTCCTCTGCAAGAGCACCACCTGTTCTTAAGCACTGAAATATCCCTTAGCTCCAAATAGTTATTAAATATAATGATGAGTGGGCAATTTCCCAGACTGCACTGCGGTCTCGGTACCCCGCCTCCCATTCCTAATCCTATACAGCTGTGTTTTAGGGGACAGAATCACACAGGTTAGAGGTAGCAAGAGACTTCTGGTGAGTCTCTGAGGGCCACAGGACGATGTCCTCACCCTTTGGACTGATAATTAATCCTTTTATGTCATCTCTGGCTTCTCCCTGTAACCTGATCTCTCTTATCCCCAGACTTTAAGCTTGTGAAAACTACTCACAGGTTCCCTAGCTAATTAATCTATGTATGTATGTATGTATGTATGTATGTATGTATGTATGTATGTATCTATCTATCTATCTATCTATCTCTAGCTATCTATCATCTATTTATTTGTGTATGTGGGTCATGTATATCATGGTGTGTAACAGGAGTTATCTCCAGTCCTGCCTGGGCCTGCAGCCACTCAGACCCAAATAAACACACAGACACTTATACTGTTTGGCCTAATGGCTCAGGCTTCTTGCTATCCTGTTCTTATATCTTAAATTAACCCATTTCTATTAATCTATACCTTGCCATGTGGCTCATGGCTTACCGGTATCTTTACATGCTGCTTCTCATGGCATGGCTGGCAGCGTCTCCTGACTCAACTTTCCACTTCCCAGAATTCTCCTCTTTCCTTAACCCGCCTATACTATACTTCCTGCCTGGCTACTGGCCAATCAGCGTTTTATTTATCAATCAATCAGAGCAACACATTCATAGTACACAGATATCCACAGCAATGGTGCATCTGTGGAGGCCACAGGAAAGCTCCATGGACTTGGTGTTTACACTTGGTGATGCCGACTCGTGGTTGTCACCCTGCCTACATCTGGAATTAACTAAGACCCAAGTGGCTGGGCACACATATGAGAGAATTTTTTTTCTTAATTAAAACATTTGAAGTGGGAAGACCCACTTTCGATCCAGATCTTTTGAGATGGTAAGAGCCACCTTTAATCTTGGCTCCATCTTCTGCCGGCAGCTTTTGTTTACAAGTCCTTTCCTTCACTGGCATTAGAACCTGTTTCTTCAGGGTTCTGACGTATGCTGAAGACCGTGGGTGATATCCAGCCTTGGGGGCGACATCCAGCCTTGGGGGCAACATCCAGCCTCGTGGACTGAACTACTACTAGATTCTTGGTCCTTCTATTGGAAGACAGTCATTGTTGGATTAGCTTGGCTGTCCTGGAACTCACTCTGTAGACCAGGCTGGCCTTGAACTCAGAGATCTGTCTGCCTCTGCCTCCTGAGTGCTGGGATTAAGGGTGTGTACCACCACCATGCCTGGCTAAATTTCCTTTCTATGTATAGATTCACTCTGTAAGTTCTGGGCCTCCATAGAACCGTGGCTAGTGCACCTGGGTTCTGGAGATTGAACGCAGCTATTTATATGTAGGTGTTTTTATACATACGTGGCAAACACCTTAAGCTGTTGAGCCATCCCACTGCAGCACTGCCTGCAAGTTTTATTTATTTATTACTTTTTAAAATATTTAATTTTATTTTAAAGATTTATTTTATTTTATGTATATGAGTGCTTGGCCTGCAAGTATGTATGCGCATCATATGCGTGCCTGGTGCCTGTGGAGGTCAGAAGAAGGTGTCGTTTGTCCTGGGACTGGAGTTACAGACAGCTGTGATCCATCACGTGGGTGCTGGGAACAGAACCTGGGTCTTCTAGAAGAGCAGACAGTGCTCTTAACTGCTGAGTCATCTCTGCAGCTTTAAACATGAGCATTAACTTTTTTTCTGTTGTTTATTTTTTGAGGCAGAATCTGTCTATGTAGGCCTGGTTGTCCTGGAACTCGATACCATAGCCTCAAACCCATACAGATCCACTTGTCTCTACCTCTTGAGTGTTGGGATTAAAGGGGTGTGACACCGTGCCCCGCAAGATTATTTTTTTTATTAACCTGTATGTGTGTTCCCGTATGCACCTTTTCTTTTTTTCACCACATGTATTCAGGTGCTTGTAGAAGCCAGAAAAGGATACTGGATTTCCTGGAGCTGGAGTTACAGCTAGTTGTGAGCCATGTGATGTGGGTGCTAGGAAACAAACTCAGGTCCTCTGAAAGATTAATACGTGTTCATAATGGCTGAGTTATGGCTTCAGTTCTATTTACTTATTATTTTTAATTTTGATACAGGATCTTGCTATGCAGCCCAGGCTGGCCTTAAACTCATGATCCTTCTACATTCTCAGTGCTGAGATTACTGGTATATGCCACTAGGCATAGTTTCATTATTCTAGAAGACCCCCGGATGGCAGGCCAGCTCTTTAAACCACTGCCCCCGGTCCTCTGTGGTCCTCTTTCCCTAGCTTTCTGGTGGAGAGATAGAGTACCAGAGAGCAAGGAGTTGGTAAAAGCCGTCAGGAGATCAGGCTCAGAGTAGGGTAGGCTCTCAGTCTTTGGCCTTCCAGTCCACTGTTCTTTCCGTAACCAGCCAGAGAGGTTCTGCCAGGCATTGACTGCAGTATATGGGGCCTGACCACCCCCGATAGCTTCCTGGTTCTGAGTACTTGGAGTTTCAGCATGGGAGGCTGTTTCCTTTGGAGGGCAAAGGGGATTGAAGGCCTCTTGGTCTTCAGGGAGCCCCAGCTCATGTTGAAAACTCCTGTGATGAGTACTCTGATAAGCTCACGTCAGCCTGTTCCCAGGAGGATGAGCTGGCTGACCAGCAGCCAAGGGCGAGATGCCGTGGGAAGGAGATCCTGACTGACCGGGGGCCTGAGGAATGTGGGAAGCACCAGGCAGGCAGAACAACAGGGTGGGGAGGGTGTGTGAGTCTCAGAAGGTCAGGCAGCTGTGAGAGCCTGGGTTGAGGATGAAGGATGCCTGGCTTTACCACCAACTGGCTGTAGGTCAGTGCTATGCTGTTGACTTGCTTCTGAGTTTATCTTGAGGATTTTGCTTGCCAGGAAATTGTCAGTCCTGGGTAGTGGTTACCATGGCAACTATCTCTGCGCCATAGCGACCAAGGAGACTGTTGCCATGACTATGGCTGCCAGGTACAAGAGACAAGTGATTGGCTATCAGTTCTGCCTTGAGACAGATTCTTCCTCCCCTCCTCCTCCTTTCGCCACCAACTGCTAAAATCCAGTGTGTGCAGTCAGACACAGCGATGCTCAACGGAGGTGGCAGACACCGGAGACCTAGCATACGACCCCCTGGACACAGGCTGACAGTCCGTGTGACAGAGTAAATCTCTGCCTTTGTCTGTGCCTTAGTTTCCCAATCTGGATAATTCAAAGACTGTACAAGATCCCTTTGTTTGAAATTTGAGGTTGCTTTTAATTGGGAAACAAATTGGAAACCAAAGGGTTGTTTCAAAAGTAATAAGACAAGTGTCAACAATCCTTACTGCTTCGATGGCACTGATGTGTCTGGAATTGCCCTCCCTGTGGCTGTGAGGAGGCCCGGGGGGGGGGGGGGTGTGCTTTCCAAGAGTCTGGAGTGTTCATTATGTTTCAGGGGAGTGGTACTAGGTACTCCATATGGGGCCATTAATAATTGTCAGGACTGCACATAAATTTTCTTTTGGGTAGCCTCTGATTATATAGGCATGGCTGACCTCTAACTTATGACCCTTCTGCTTCAGTGCAAGTGTATGTCACCACACTCAATTTATATGGTGCTGGGAATCGAACCCAGGGCTCTACCAACTTAGCCACATCCCCAGCCCATAGTATGATCACATAGTATGATCTGAGCACCAGGTTAACAACAGCCTTGCTTGTGGTCTGCTGTGGTGGAGTTTATGGGCACTGCACTTTCTGATGTCAGAGAGATCAGGCTGCATCTGGCTTAGCTGATAGTTCTCAAGCCCAGCCTTGGTGGAGATGCCAGCGTAAGCACATCTGTCTCTCTGGTCCCCGCCTCCCTGGGTTTGCTAGTCTGGGTTCCAAGAATGGCTGATAGTTTGAGACACAAGCGGGGCACAGCATGAAATGGCAGGGCCCAGGAACCCAAGGAAGAAGCAAGGAGCTTGGTTGCTTCTCCTGGGGCAGATGCCAGATCTGTAGCCTCCAGCATCTGCCCTTCCCCCTGCAAGCCGGACAGTCCCGCCCCTTGCCTTTCATAGCAGGACTTTGCAAACAGTCTCTCCGGATGGACACTGGACACGGCTGTGCCTCCTCCCTGCACACTTTCCATTCCCAGACTGAGCCTCAGCCAGGGTTCCTCAGGAAAATTGGCTGAAAGAGACATTTTCCATGCTCTTGACTCCTCTGACTGTGCCGGCGCACTCCAGCCTCTTCTCCCCTTGGTGACCCACACCCAGAGAGCGGGGATGCTGTTCGGTCAACCTGCTGTCATTCACCCACCACTTAGTCTGAAGTCATTTTGTTTTCCTGAGCCCCAGTGTTCTAGTCTATAAAACAAGCTACACAGGCTGCATGTGGCGGCGCAGGCCTGTAATCCCCGAACTTGAGAGGAGGCAGGAGAAGAGAAAGTTGAGGCTAGCCTGGGTATATGGTGAGATCTTGTTTCCTAATCAAACCCAGGAGGCTGAAATGATGCTCAACAGGAAAAGTGCTTGCCGTGCGAGTATGAGGACCAGATTTGGACCTTCATCATTGACAGGTAGTCATGACAGCACACCTTCATCATTGACAGGTAGTCATGACAGCACACCCTCATCATTGACAGGTAGTCAGTCATGACAGCACACCCTCATCATTGACAGGTAGTCATGACAGCGCACCTTCATCATTGACAGGTAGTCATGACAGCACACCCTCATCATTGACAGGTAGTCATGACAGCACACCCTCATCATTGACAAGTAGTCATGACAGCACACCCTCATCATTGACAGGTAGTCATGACAGCACACCCTCATCATTGACAGGTAGTCAGTCATGACAGCACACCCTCATCATTGACAGGTAGTCATGACAGCACACCTTCATCATTGACAGGTAGTCATGACAGCACACCTTCATCATTGACAGGTAGTCATGACAGCACACCCTCATCATTGATTGGTAGTCATGACAGCACACCTTCATCATTGACAGGTAGTCATGACAGCACACCTTCATCATTGACAGGTAGTCAGTCATGACAGCACACCTTCATCATTGACAGGTAGTCAGTCATGACAGCACACCCTCATCATTGACAGGTAGTCATGACAGCACACCTTCATCATTGACAGGTAGTCATGACAGCACACCCTCATCATTGACAGGTAGTCAGTCATGACAGCACACCTTCATCATTGACAGGTAGTCATGACAGCACACCCTCATCATTGACAGGTAGTCATGACAGCACACCTTCATCATTGACAGGTAGTCAGTCATGACAGCACACCTTCATCATTGATAGGTAGTCATGACAGCACACCCTCATCATTGACAGGTAGTCATGACAGCACACCCTCATCATTGACAGGTAGTCAGTCATGACAGCACACCCTCATCATTGACAGGTAGTCATGACAGCGCACCTTCATCATTGACAGGTAGTCATGACAGCACACCCTCATCATTGACAGGTAGTCATGACAGCACACCTTCATCATTGACAGGTAGTCAGTCATGACAGCACACCTTCATCATTGACAGGTAGTCATGACAGCACACCCTCATCATTGACAGGTAGTCATGACAGCACACCTTCATCATTGACAGGTAGTCAGTCATGACAGCACACCTTCATCATTGATAGGTAGTCATGACAGCACACCCTCATCATTGACAGGTAGTCATGACAGCACACCCTCATCATTGACAGGTAGTCAGTCATGACAGCACACCCTCATCATTGACAGGTAGTCATGACAGCGCACCTTCATCATTGACAGGTAGTCATGACAGCACACCCTCATCATTGACAGGTAGTCATGACAGCACACCTTCATCATTGACAGGTAGTCATGACAGCACACTAGGATTCCAGCACTCAGGGAGGTGGAGACAGGATCCCTGGGGCAAGCTGGTTAGCTGGACTAGTCTAATTGGTGATTTCTGGGTTCAAGTAAGAAATCCTGTCTCAATAAACAAGGTGGAGAGAGATTTCAGAAGACAACTGATATCAACCCCTGGCCTTCACAAGCATATGCGCACATGTACACCTGCACACACACACCTGCACCCATGTATGTGAACAGGTATACACACAGGTACAGCACATGAATGGACAAATGGGAAAAAAAAGAACCCATTAAATCCAACCAAGCAATCAAACACCCCCACACCCCTAACATGTACATACATACATGTACAAAGGAAAAGGGGGGCTGGGGAGATGGCTTAGTTGGTAGAGTACCTGCCATACAAGTAAAAGGGACCAAATTCAGATGTCCAGAATTCACATAAAAAGCTGAGCACAAAAGCCCAGGCCTGTAATCCCTAGTGTTGGGGGTGAAGGGCAGGGACAAACAGATCCCTGAAGCTCATTGACTGGCCAGCTTAGCCAAACCAGTAAGCTGCAGGTTCAGTGAAAGACCCTGTCTCAAAAAGTACAGGTGCTGGCCAGGCGGTGGTGGCGCACGCCTTTAATCCCAGCACTCGGGAGGCAGAGCCAGGCGGATCTCTGTGAGTTCGAGGCCAGCCTGGTCTCCAAAGCGAGTTCCAGGAAAGGCGCAAAGCTACACAGAGAAACCCTGTCTCGAAAAACCAAAAAAAAAAAAAAAAAAAAAAAAAAAAAAAGTACAGGTGAAGCCAGGCCCAGTGGCACATGCCTTTAATCCCAGCACTCTGGAGGCAGAGGAAGAGGCAGGTGGATCTCTGTGAATTTGAAGCCAGCCTGGTCTACAGAATGAATTTGAGGACAGCCAGAGCCATGTAGAGATGCCCTGTCTCAAACAAACTAACAAAAAGTAAAGGCGGAGAGTGACAGAGGAAGGACACCTGATATTGACCTTGGGCCATTACATGCCTGTGCACACATGTTCATGTACATACCCACAGACAGGGTTTCTCTGTGTAACAGCCCTGATTGTCCTGGAACTCTCTGTAGACTAGGCTGGCCTCGAACTCACAGTGACCCACCTGCCTCTGCCTCCTGAGTGCTGGGATTAAAGGCGTGTGCCAATGCGACCCAGCTGGTATTTCTTATTCTGTTGTCTTTCATATTATATATTGCCTGTGACTTTACACAAGGGTTGAGTCTTTCCTCTCCTCTTCTGTAAAATGCCCAGCTCTTACCACTGTGGGAGTCAATGAAGTAGCTCGCTTGCACATCTTGGGGCTCAATGACATCTACTTCAACCTTTTGTTGTGAGGCAAGGTCTTACTATACAACCAAGCTAGACTTTGAACCCTGGATCCTCCTGCCTCCTGGGTACTGGGGTTATAGGAATGTCTTCCTGCACACTTCATTGATCTGAACAGTGTAGATTCCCCTTAGCTCAGTCTTTCGCTAAATGTAATCAGAATTTCTTCTTGATCTCACAGAGGAGAACAACATTGCATTTTTGGTAATGTAGAAGAAATGAAAAAAATTGGCCAAATATCTTCTCCAGTATATATGGAGGTGGGATGAAAGAATAAGCATCACTGTTAATGGTGGACACCTCCAGGGAGAAGTGTGGGCATGGGAGGAGGGCATGGAAGGAGTTTTACAGCAGATACCATAGTTCTGTCCAATGGTCCTCACTTCGTTAAGAAGCTATCTTGTTTGGAAAAGTGGGGGGATGAAGCAGGATTGGCCCAAAGCAGGTGTGATAACCTCATTCTCATTCCCTTCTGCCCTACGGTGGCTTTTCCAGCTTCTCTTGCAGCTTGAGGCAGTAAGATTCGTTTTGGCCAGTGAGCTATAAACAAAAAGTCTCTTGGCAAACCATTTCCCCAATCCCCTTTGATTAAAAGAAGAGGAGAGAGGAGGGAGGAGAGAAGAGGGAGGGAGAGGGAGAGGGAGAGGGAGAGAGGGGGGATAGAGAGAAATTTCTTTCTGACATTATTCTTTCTAACTAGTTGTTTGGGATACCAGTCTAAGGATGGAATGCTTGGAATTGTGGTAGTCATATTACAGCCATGAGAAAAAGCCTGACAGAATTACAAAGTTGTAGACCAGGGTCCTAACCTTTTAGGGCTGATGAATCAACCTGAAATTGCCCACCTCTAGACATCTAGGTAGAAAATGTTCTTAGAAAGATTCCCTTCATGCATAACTACAGGCAGCTTTATAGATAAAGGCATCTTTGAGATTTCATACCATATATTCTCCATTGTTTTGATTTATCCTTTGAATGAAAATATATTGTTGCTGTAATTTGATGTTCTATTTGAAATATACACCACCTGGCATTGGGCATCCTTGGTATTCCAAGTGGCAGGAAGAGGCACTGTTGGAAAGAGAGCTAGTGAGGAGTGAACAAAAGGAACACACTGTTCCTTGCAATCATGTCCTAATGACAAGGAGTGGCCTTGTAGACTCGGGGAGAGGGGGTGATAATCCATTCTCATCTCTGTTCAGGTTTTCATCAGAGGTTGTAAAATGCTAGCCTCTGGATAGACTTTAGATGAGGGAATGTGTATAACTGGGGGATGGTAGACATGCCTTGCTGGTTTTTATTTTTATTTTAAAATTTATGTGTATGGATGTTTTGCCTGCATGTATGTCTGCGCACCATGTGTGTGCCCGGTGCCCACAGAGGCACAAAGATTATCTTAGTTAGGGTTTCTATTGCTGTGAAGAGACACCATGACAATGGCAACTATTATAAAGGAAAACATTCAATTGGGTAGCTTATTGTTCAGAGGATTAGTCCATTATTGTCATGGTGGGACATGGTGGCATACAGGCAGACAGGGTGCTGGAGAGGTAGCTGAGAGTTCTATATCTTGTGCAGGCAACAGGAAGTGGTCTGAGACACTGGGTGTGGTTTGAGCATATATAAGACCTCAAAGTCCACCTCTGTAGCAAGCTTCCTTTTGGGCCACCTACCAGCTCCCAAATCATGACACAGAGACTTATTATTAGTTATGGATGCTCAGTCTTATCTTATGCTTGTCCCACTAGCTCTTATAACTTAATTTGACCTGTTTCTCTTCATCTACATTTTGCCTCAGGGCTTTTTACCTTTCTTTCATTCTGTATGTCCTACTTCATGTCTGTCTGGCTAGTGGCTGCCTGGCTGGCTGGCCCTGAGCTTCTCCCTCTTTCTCCCTTGTTCTTTCTCTTCTAGAGCCTAGATTCCTCCTCGTCCTTATTATCTTTGCCCACCAGTCCTGACTAGTCCTCTACTGCCTAGCTATTGGCCATTCAGCTTTTTATTAGACTAATCAGGTGCCTTAGGCAGGCAAGGCAACACATCTTTACATTGTTAAACAAACGCAGCATAAAAAAATGTAACACATCTTTGCCTAGTTAAAGTAATATTCCACAACATAAACAAATGTAACACAACTTTACATAGTTAAAGTAATTGTGGAATATTCCTTTACACTGTGTAAATATATGTCACTGTGATTGGGTTAATCAAGAAGCTGACTGGCCAATAGCTGGACAGGTAGAAATTAGGCTAGATTTGCAGACTAGGTAGATGCTGGGAAAAAGGGTAGAGTCTGAGGAGTCTAGAGAGAGATGCAGAGGAAGCAGGAGATAAACATGCCATGCTGAAAGAAGGTACCACCACATGGCAGAGGGTAGATAAGAAATATGGGTTAATTTAAAATGTAAGAGTTAGCTAGTAATAAGCCTGAGCTATAAGCTGAGCATTTATAATTAATAATAAGTCTCAGTTTGGTTATTTGGGAGCAGCTGCTGGGACACAGGGAAACTCTGCCTACATGTAATATTCCACAATACACCTCCACAGTGAAATGCTTCTTCCAAGAAGACCACACCTACTCCAACAAGGCCACACGTCCTAATAGTGCCACTTTCTTTGGGGGCCATTTTCTTCCAAACAACCACAATGACATACATGTTTAATCTCAGCATTTAGAAGGTAGAGGCAGGAAGATTCTGGTGAGTTCAAGTCCAGCCTTGTCTACACAGTGAGTTTCAGGCCAGCCAGAGAGACATAGTGAAATTCTGTCTCAAAAACCAAGCCAAAACAAAAATCAAAAAGTTGAGGGTTGGAGAGATGACTCAGTGGTTAAGAACATAGGTTACTCTTTTAGAGGACCTGTGTTCAATTCCCAGCACCCACATGGATTTACAACTGTTTCTAACTAAAGTTCTGAAGGATCTGATGCCCTCTTTCTGGCCTCTGTATGTACCAAGCACACATGTGGTACATAGACACATATGTGGGCAAAACATCAATACACATAAAATAAATAAATACATGAAAGATTTGAGATACTTCACAAAAACATCTGGGTCCTGGTTTTCTTAGGAAAATGGAATACCTGTGATGCTGGGCTCATATCCAGTCAGCCCAGGAACAACAAGCAGCCTAGCCCCCTTTCCCTTTAAGAGGGCGTATTATTTACTCTTCTCTTGCTGTGATTAACCACCATGACCAAGGCAACTTAAACCAAGAAACGTTTATTTGGGCTTAAAGTTGCAGAAGAATAAGAGTCCATTATTTATGGCAGGGATGCAAGTAGCAGGCAGGCATGGTGGTTGGAGCAGGAAGCAGAAAGCTCATCTCTTGGACCTCAAGCATGAAGCAGAGAGAGTGAACTGCAAGTGGGGCAGGCTATATACTTTCAAAGCCTGCCTCAGTGACGTACTTCCTCCAACAAGGCCATACCTGCTAAGACTCCGTAAACAGTACCTCCAACTAGGGACTAAATGTTCAAATGCCTGAGCCTATGTGGAACATTTCTCATTCAAACTATCACATGAGACAAGTGTTCTGCACCTTGATGCTCTCTGAAGTCTACCTGTGACCTCCATAATTATGTGACCTAACACCATGAACTGCTGGTGTGTGTGTGTGTGTGTGTGTGTGTGTGTGTGTGTGTGTGTGTGTGTGTGTGTGTATGTATGTGTGTACTCTTGTATAATCCTGGAAGAGCCATGAGCAGAGAGTACCCTTCACTGTTCTTCTGAGGTGGTGGGGTACAAACCTGCCCCAGTAACTCAGACTGTGGAAGATGTCTTCTTGGGAGAGAGGGTAATTGGGAGACAAGTCCTTCCGTGGGCATGGAGTAGTGCTTTCACTCTGAAAGGTGAAGAGGTTGAGATTTGCTCAGTGCAGGTGTATTAGTGACCAAATGTGTCAGAAGCAGCTTAAAGTGGGAGAGCATTAGTTTGGCTCACAGTTTCAGGGGACACAGTCTACCATGGCAGAGACGACCTGATGGCAAAAGCCACTGGCTCTGTGGTGATGAGAGCTTGTAGTGTTGACTTCTCACATGGCATGGACCAGGAAGCCAACTAGGTTAGAACTCTTAGAACTCTCTCTAGTGGCCTGTGCCAGTCAGCTAGACCCTATGTCCCAAAGGTTCTGTCCCCCCTCCCTGCCCCCCACCCAAAACACCATCACTAAGCCTTCAGATCCATGAGCCTGGGGAAGACATTTCGGACTCAACCCTAACAAGTGCTTCTGGGTAAAGGCATGAGCTCCTGGAAGAGAGGTGAGCTCAGCTTCTGGGAGCAGTGATCCACTTCCAACATTCCCCAGTTCCTGTCTTCATATCCCTCGGAACATGGCTAGGGGCGAAGGGGGAAGAATGAGAACCCATTCATCACCTTCCTGCATTCTTTTCTCTACTCCGCTATGGTGGGGAAATAAATAGCTCTTCACAATGCCCAGGTCCATCTCTGGAATATGTTACATTACAAGGTGAAGATATGTGACATTACCTTTGCTAACCAGATAGATGACTTTGATATAAAGGAGTTGGTGGCTGGGGAAAGGGCTGTGGGCAAAGCATGGGGACCTGAATGGATCTCTAGCACTCATGTAGCAGCTAGGTATGGCATTGTGCATCTATAACTCCACTGCTAGTGGGCAGAGACAGGCAGGTCCTGGGAGTTACGGGCCAGCTGGAGACAGTGAGTGCCAGGTTCCATGAGAGACCCTGTCTTACAATAAGATGAAGAGTCACCGAGGAAGACACCTGCATCTGTCTGGAGAGATGAACAGTGCTTGAGAGCATTTGCTGCTCTCGCAGAGGTCTTGAGTTTGGTTCTCAGCACCCACATTCGATGACGTTCTCTGTAACGTTAGCTCCAGGGAACCTGACACTCTCTTCAGCCCCCTTGGGCACCACTGCCAGGAAAGTGGCATACACACACGGATGCATACATATTTAAAAAGAAAGCTTGTAGGGCATGGGTGGTGTACACGTTTAGTACCAGCTCTCAGGAGTCAGAGGCAGGTGAATCTCTAGGAGTTTGAGGCCAGGTTGGTCTACATAGGGAGTTTTAGGTCAGTTATGGTTGCACAATAAGACTCTGTTTAAAAAACAAAAGCAAAAAACAACTTTTTGTTTTGTTTTGATTTGAGACTAAGACAGGGTCTCACTGTATGACCATGACTCGCCTGAAACTGGCTTTGGAGACCAGGTTGCCCTCTACTTCCTCAGTGACTGTCAGTAAGCTACCTGACACATTTATGGACAGGCCTGTGTACCTGCGTGCACATGTGTTCGGACACCAACACACACACACACACACACACACCCCAAACAAGGAGGTAATCCTGGGTGATCTGTGTGGGCCCAGTATAATCTCAGGGGGAGGGAAAGCAGAAGAGGAGTCTGAGCGTTGGAGTCTGAGCTTAACTTGACATTACTGCCATAACAAGGGAGCTATGAGCCAAGGAAAATGGTTGCCTTCTGGGAGCTAAAAAGAAGGAGGTGCCTTCTCCTCCAGATCCTCCAGAGGGTACTGCTGCCACGATGCTGTGTGTTTAGTCTTGCCAGACCCAACTTGGTCGAATTGTAAAATAATAGACCTGTGCTATTGCAAGCCACTGAATTGATGGCAATTTGTCATAGGAAGCGATAGGCTTCTTCTCATAGGTCCATCATACCTCACTAGCTCTACAACAGCCATAGTTATGATTTTGGTGACTTCAGAGGTCATTATCTTCAAGGACTTGCTAAGGAATTTAAGTAAGGTGACAGGTGACAGGTGATTTCTGAGGTGGACAGATGACACGTGATTTCTGAGGTGCTCCTGGACAGGGTTACAGTTGGTGAGGTGAAGCCCAGCTCACAGGGCCACAGAAACAGGGCAGCTTTGCTGGAAGCAAATGTTACTAGCTTTACTTGTGAGATTCTTGGGAAATATCCAGACAGCCAGGCCACACTAGTGTGCATGCTTTATTGCTGTTTTAACTTGTTAATTTGGATTCATCTCTATGTAAAATGAATATTGTCTCCATGTTGGCACCTTCACAGCAAATGGTGCTAATTGTGCTGGAATCCTTGACTCTCAGCTGGTGAGAGGCTCCAGCCAGACTCCAGAGAGGGGTCCTTTTCCTTCCCATGCTGACTTCGCCTCCCCGGTCTCTCTGTCCTGCCTCAGACACACTTTTTTTTTTTTTTTTTCTGTGTGAGTTCCTGACTCATAGTTTCTGGGCATGAGAAATGGTGACTTTTGTGCGTCTGCATTTCAGGGCAGCTTTCAGGCAGCCCAGTGGGAAGTGATGACCCATCTGACATGGCTCCCTCTTTTGTTGTCTGAGATGTAGCTTTTCCCTGAATGTTATTACATTTGTTTGCTTATCTGTCTATGTACTTATGTATCTATCATCTATCTATCTATCTATTTATCTGTCTGTCTGTCTGTCTATCCATCTTGTGTGTATGGTTCTCTTCTTCCACCGTGTGGATCCTGAGGATTGAATTTATGTCTTCAGGCTCACTGGCAGGTACCTTTACCTGCAGAACTATCTTGTCCGACCCCTCAGGCAGCTTTGCTCAGGGACAAATTGTGATGAATTCAAATCGATGATTGGCTTGAAGGTGGCCATGTGACTCTATCCTGTCAGTGGGAAACTGCTAGCTGGAAGCTGCTGGGAGAGACTCCCAGATGATGACAGGGGTATGTCCAGGAAGCAACAGCTTTCTCACATTCCTGGAATTGTCATGCTCATATTTGATATTTGGAGTTGTGGTGGCCATATTGACCTCAAATGTAGCCAGCCCAGGTAAACTGGGACTCGGAAGACATCAGAGAGAGCCAGGTGGTGGTGGCACACACCTTTAACCCCAGCATTCAGGAGGCAGAGGCAGGTGGATCTCTGAGTTCCAGGCCAGACTGGTCTACAGAGTGAGCACCAGGATAACCAGGGCTACACAGGGAAACCCTGTCTTGAAAATAACAAACAAGCCGGGCGATAGTGGCGCACGCCTTTAATCCCAGCACTCGGGAGGCAGAGCCAGGTGAATTTCTGTGAGTTCGAGGCCAGCCTAGGCTACCAAGTAAGTTCCAGGAAAGGCGCAAAGCTACACAGAGAAACCCTGTCTTGAAAAAACAAAACAAAACAAAACAAAAAACCAAAAAAAAAAAGAAAAGAAAAGAAAATAACAAACCAACCAAGAAGATGGCAGAGAGGAAAGATGGAAAAAAGGAAGTCTGACACAGGAGCTTCACGTTCAGAGCAGCACCGTTTGTGATAGCAAAGGAAGTCCAATGTGAAGAAAGATGAAGACAAATCCGGTGTGTTCATAAGCCTTGTGGTGGAATACTATACAGCACTAAAAAGTATGAGAGATCATTAATTATCAATGCAAATGAATCTCATAAATACAATGTCAGATATGAAAGGTAAAGCTGAAGGATAAATACAGTTTAAGTAAAGTCTAAAAGCTTGCTTCAGAGAAAGCTTATTAATGGGAAAAGTTATAATGAATTGAACAAAAAAAAAGTAACTACCAAAGTACAGAGTGCTCACTGCGTGTGAGAAGCGTCATACTAAGAAACAAAAATCTGAATTCTCACCCTGACCTGAAGAGAGGGAAGGGTGAGCGAGAGGGGTGGTGGACGACATCAAGGGAACAACATTTTCCAGACTTGACAGGGCTGATGCACATATGAACTCTCAGTCTATGACAGCGTGCCCAGGACCTACACAGGTCAAGTCACACAAAATCCAGAGAAGGGAAATGACACAAAGCCTCATATCTAGTCAAGAAGCTATTTGCAATTAATAGCTGCTAGAAAGGACAGGCTCCGTGCTAGGTAGCTAGCCAACACAAACCAGACTCCACGGTTCTTTTTTTTTTTTTTTTTTTTTTTTTTTTTTTTTTTTTTTTGGTGTGTGTGTGTGTAGAAAAATATCTTTTACAAATTTTATTATTCTATGTGTATGAGTGTTTTGCCTGCATGTATGTCTGTGCGCCATGTGCCTGTCTGGAAGAGGACATTGGATCCCCTGGGACTGGAGTTACTGATGGTTGTGAGTCACCTTGTGTGTGTGAAGGAATTGAACTTGGGTCCTCTGTAAGAACAACAAGTGCTCTTAATCACTGAGTAACTCTCTAGCCTCCCTCCCCCGCTTTTTTTCTTCAAGAGAGAGAAAGAACATGAAGTTGGGTGGATAGAGGGGGGGATCTGGGAGGAGTTGGGGTAAGAGAAAGAAATAATCAAAATATATTGTATGGAATTTTAGAAAATTAAATAAAAACATTAAAAAAATGACATAGACATACACATAGGCCAATCTGATGGAGGTAATTCCTCATCCGAGGTCCCCTCCTCCCAAGTGATTCTAGTTTGTGTTGAATGGACAGATATACTAACCAGCACAATGTCTTTGTCACCCATAAAACTGAATAAGCCTCCTCATCCCCCCAAAAAAGAGGAAGGGAGAAGGGTGGCCAGCACCCTCGTTTTTCAGATGACAAAACTGAGTTCTGAGAGATGAGGGACATTACTCAGTGGTTCCAAATACTTAAAGCTCATTTCATTTTTTTATTTTTATTTTTTTGAGATAGGAGTCTCTCTATGTAGTCTTGGCTGCCCTGCAACTCACTATATAGGCCAGACTGGCCTCAAACTCACAGAGATCCGCCTGCCTCTGCCTCTGGAGTTCGGGGGACTAAAGGCGTGAGCCACCATTAAACCCAGCACCCTGAAGTCCGTTTCATGTTATGGATTGGAATTATCACTTCCAAAAGGAAGAGAGGCTGAGTGAGGTCTGGGGGTACACAGAGACCAAGCTTCCTAGATGGGACCAAATGCTGATGTCTTCCAGTTCTAAAGCCTGTTCTTGCTACCAACTGGTCTCATCCATGAAGCATGGGAACGCCCCCACCCCACCCCCCTCCTTGGAGCAGATGGCAGTGGAGGAAACCACACACTTTGGTGAACCCAAAGCTTCCAGCCCATCATTAGTGTTATTTTTAACTGAACCCTGAACTGATGGGGACAGTGCTCAAATTGAGATGGAACTTGTATATTTTTTCAAGCTGTTAAATTTGAATGTTCAAGTAGTTCTTGAGACAGAAACCACCATGTGACAAATTCCACCGTAATCTCTCCCTTCTGTATATTTTGATTTGTCTAAGGTCACATGAGTGGCTGGAGTCTAGAGACGCTTAATTGCTCTGAAGGAGCGGCACAAAGTTGTTCTTCCCACATCTCTCCTTGCCCCCTCCTCCTGAGTCGGGGGGTTGCACACATTTCTATGTCTGCCCGAGATGCCCTCTGTGCCCCAGGCCTGACTTCACGGCAACAGACTCTTGGCCATGTTTGCTGAGTGTAGGCAGGGGCGAGCCAGGTCCTGTGAGACCCTATATTTCCCACCACCCAAAGACAGGAAGCCGTGGTTGGAACCTGATCCCTTCGGGAGGCTCCAGGCAGAAGCCTCATGGTTTGGGCCGAGAAACGCAACCGTTTTACCAACAGGGAGCCTCTGTATTCTGAACAGCGGCTGGGTTGTCTCAGGAGCCAGGTGGCCTTCATCTTTCCTGGATCAGGCCAGCACAGTATGTGACCCTCCTCCACAGCAAGATGGGGACTCAGAGGAGCCTTGGGGCCCTGGGGAGACATTCATCTTCCCAGTCTTTATCATATTTTTCCATAACAGTACTTTCCTTTTGAGATGCAGTGGCCCAGCTGGAGGCTGAGGGCTTTCAAAGCACTTTTGTTCTGCGCCCTATCCCCAGTCCAGGCAACTAGGTGAAGGGCAATGACTCCTTTCAACCAAGGGCGGATGTAGGTGAGTCCCAGCCACTGCGGGATTGGTCTGCACTAGTTTGGATTCTGGCACTATTTGCTCACTGTGCAACCTTGGCTGGGGACGGACTTCTCTATGCTACAATTTCTTCACATTGAAACTGGCATGGTGAGCACATCACCAGTTTTGAGGACTTAAAGTTTCCTATGGAAAGCACCTAGCACAGTACCATGCACACAGCGTAAGTGATATTTGCTGTTATTCTCACACTGTCTAGAGCTTAGACCCTCTCCTCTGTCTTCAGTTTCTTCAGCCATGTCATTAAGGCAGCCCCTCCGGGATGCCTCGGGACAGGGGCTGAGCTGAACTGGCGTTGGGCCCGTTTCTTGGGTTCTCTTAACTTTAGCGTGCTCATCTGCAAATGGACCTATTGAGAGGGGGTGGGGCGGTGGTGAAGTCTGAAAACAGGTACAAGGCCGACCTCGGCAAGACGTCAAAGTTAGCTGTCTCGTTTGCTTTGGTGAGGACGACGACCTTTCTAAGCCAGGGTAGGTTGTACGCTGTGGTTTTCTCAAGAGCTGACCCAGCTTTGCCTTATCTGTGGACACCCACAGTCTGAACGGGAAGGACATTTTACAGGTCGTTGAAGTAATCCTGTCAACATGCACTGAGCGCCCGCCCGCCCGGAGAAGGCGGCCACTGTTAGAACCACTGGAGCTGGAGACAGAACAGCTTGTAACTTCTGCCTTGGGAGCCTCCCTCCGTTTCTTGGGCTGGGAACAACAGACAACTAAACACAGGAGCACGTAAATGCAATATATGCTTGGATTCAATCCCTTTCTTTTGAAGATGAGGAAACTGAGGCCCAAGGAAGAAATTTTCCTAAAATCCTCCAGTGGCATATCTGGTCAGAAACTTCCAGGCAAATCTTCACAGTTTAGGTTGATTTACCCTCAAGACTGAACTTCTCCAGCGTCTTAAAATGCAATACCAAGCCGGGCGTTGGTGGCGCACGCCTTTAATCCCAGCACTCGGGAGGCAGAGCCAGGCGGATCTCTGTGAGTTCAAGGCCAGCCTGGTCTACAGAGTGAGATCCAGGAAAAGGTGCAAAGCTACACAGAGAAACCCTGTCTCGGAAAACCAAAAAAAAAAAAAAAAAAATGCAATACCATACATGTGCGGAGGCTACAGGTGAACCTCAGTATTGTGTCTCAGCAGTTATACATCCTCCTTGTTTTGTTTTGTTTTTTTGAGGCAGGGTTTCTTTGTGTAGCCCTGGCTGCCCTGGAACTCGCTCAGTAGCTCAGGCTGGCCTCGAACTGAGACCCCCCTGCCTCTGCCTCCCAAGCACTGGGACTAAAGGCTTGTGCCACCTCAGCTCACCTTGTAAATTTGAGACAGGGTCTCTCATTGGAACCTACAGCTCACAGAGTAAGCTAGGGTGGTGGTCCAGAGAAGGTCGGGGTCCGCACGTCTGTCTCCTCAGTGTTGAGATCACAAGCCTGTGCCGTGGTATCTAGTTTTTGGCATGGGTTCTGAGGATGGAACTTGGGTCCTTGAGCCTGTACAGCACTGAGCCGTCTCCCCAGCCCCATTTTATACATCTTAAAACATTTAATCCTCGAGTCGAGTTTGGGGCGGGGAATTGTCATACATCTTATCTTATAGTGGGGGAAAACGAGGCACGAAGACGGGGAAAGGAACGGAGTTCAGATGTAGACCCCTGGCTTCAGGCTCCCCAGCTGTCCACATACCCTTTCCCCACCCTGGCTTCCTTTCCATCCTGAGTGGCTTCACCTTCTGGCTTCCCTCTCTCACGGGTGAATTGAGGGGCCTTCCTTGATGGCCGCTTTTCCCTGTGATTCCTTTATCCGCTTGGTTGTTCTCTAGCGTACCTTCCTACCATGCAGGGTGAGCTCCAGGCAGCCAGCAGCGGCTCCCGAGGGCGTGGCTCTCTGCCTTGGCACGCAGTAGACCTCAACAAATACCTGTGGAGCAAGAACGGAGGGACGAACAGGGCTTGTCCACGGGTGCTCGAGGCCTGCTGGGAAACTCCGGGTCAGCCTTCACTTTGGGTTCTCAGTGCAAGCCGCTGCCTTCCCCTCCTCCCGCCCTCGCACCCGGCCCTCCATCCGGCCTGCATTTTTCCGGGTTTGATATCATTTTTTCCACTCTCCCGGCTGCTGCCGGCGGCCTCTGCCAACTTTCCACAGCTCCAGCCTCCCACCCCCATTCTCCACCGCAGGCCGGAGACAACTTCGGGTGGGGAGACCCTCCTCCGCTTCCTGGGCATGACTGGTGGCCAGTGAGTTGGTGAGCCTGGGGGAACCAGACACCCCAGGGCACGTTTTTTTTTCTGCATCTCATCCTCCGGACTGGGCCATGGGTAACCCCGTGCAGGGTCCAGGAGTTTGGGGGGGGGGGGCGCAGTTGGTTGGAGGCAGGGGTGTCCGAGTCAGAGGACGGATGAGCCAAACAGTTTGCTGCATCTTGTTCTCTTCTGGAAGTAGTGACAGTCCCACCTCCCCCAGCCTACCGAAATGGAAACTTCTGACCTGACCCCTACACCCAGATGGGTCCCCAGCCAAGTGGGAAGCCTCACTGCGTCCTTCATCCCTCACAGCCAAGAGAGGTCAGAGGAGGGGGCTGGGTCCTGGGGGTCTGGAACTCACTGACTGGTGACCCCGGAGTGCTCTCTGCTCCTCTCGGGGCTTCACTTTCCACATTTGGAAAATGAATGCACTGAACCAAATTAGCGTCTATCCTGGGATTAATGGACTGAGTTCCATGGAATTCATGCCAGCCCCCTTAAATTATATGCAAAATTGTGTTGGAAAATCTACGTCCTCCCATTGTTTTGAGCTAGCACTTGGGCTACGTAGACCTGGCTTGCCTGGAACTAGCTTTGTAAAACAAGATGGCTTTGAAGTTTCAGGCAGATAATCCTGCCTCTGGGTTCCCTGAGTGTTAGGATTATGGGTATGCACCCTCTCCCTTCCCTGGTGGGCTAGGTTAGCCTTAAACTCTGGATTCTTCTGCCTCAACCTCCTGAGTTCTGTGATTATAAGCCACTATTCCCACCTCCCCCATAGAATTTTAACATTTCCCCCCTCTTTTTTCAGTGGTAGGATCAAACCAATGACCTCACTGTGCCAAGAACCCTCAATCACACCTGTGTCGCCTGTCACTCTGTGTGTGTATAGGTCAGAGGTCATCTGCCCACCTTGTTTTCAGAGACAATGCCTCTGACTGGCCTCAGGCTCCTCAAATAAGGCAGAGTGGCTGGTCTGTGATTTCCAGGGATCCACTAGTCTCTGCCTCCTAGGTGCTGGGATTATAGGATTGTAGTAGCAGGCTGGCTCTTTGCCTGAGTTTTAGCCATGGAACTCAGGACCTCATCTCAGCTCTATCGACTGAGCTAGTCACCCTACCCACTCCTAAAGAGGGCTGTGGCAAGGGGACCTGGGATCTTGGTGGCCTCACTTAGAGCAGCTGTGTGTTTCTGGGCTCCTGCCTTCCCTCTCTGAACCTCCTTTTCCTAAACAGTGAGAGGAGGTTAGTAGTCACACTCTGCTCTTAGGTGTTGTGCAGACCAAACATGAACACGCACACGCACACATCAGGGGCTGGCTGTGCAGCTCCGAGGTACAGCTTCCTAGCATGCGTGACAGGGTGACAGCTTGGTACGGTCAGCTCGCACAATCAGCAGCAATTACAGTGCCAGGATGAGTTCTGGAGAGACAACATTTTGTGGTTCTAGAATCTAAAAAAACGAGTTAAGGAGCAAATAGCAGGTCACTCAGAATTGAGATGTTCACGTGATTCACAGTGTGTGTGTCTCAAGGGCCTGGGGTAGAAGCTAAATCCAGCAGTCGGGAGGAGGGCCTGAGCATACAGTTAATTCACCGACTTTTATTGATTGCCCAAGACATCAAGGCTAGCAGGCCAAACCAGTCTACAGTCAAGTTAGATGTTTGGGGAGGAGGTGGAGATGCCTAGAAGAGCCTAGGGAGAGAGGTCCATGCATCAGATAGGACATTCTGGACTGGCTTATTGTAGAACGTTCTGAGGGTTGATCACAGCCCAGGGACGAGAGTTTTAACAAAAAGACACCCACCTTGTAAAACAAAAACAAAAAACAAACACCCCCCCCCCAAAAAAAAAGCCAACCCTACTTGTGCCTAGCTTGAGTTTACAGCCCTATAATCCACTCATCACTTCCCCAAGGAGGCAGGGTCCTCAAAGCCCTGGCTCCTGGCGATGTTCTCTGGCCATCCTGGTAACAGGCAAGGTCCACCACGCAGACTCCAGAAGACGCACCTTTGGCCCTCGGTGGCACCACAGTGTCCCATCACCTCAGAGAGGCGCCGGCCTCAGAGCACAGCTAGGTTGTGGCAAGACTTGGAGCGGGCCTTGAGTGCCCGGCGCCGTGCGCTGCGTGCGGTCAGGCGTGCCAGGAAGCGGCGGGCGCGCTGGCCCAGGCTGGCCCGTCGTCGTGGTGAAGGTGCCTCTGGGGCCGTGCTGTCCGGGCGGCGTAGGCGCAGTTGGCGCACCACGCCCTCGAAGAGCTCCATCACGTTGTGCTGCAGAGTGACCGAAGTCTCGATGAACTTGCAGTCGAACACCACTGCGCAGGCGCGGCCCTCTGAGGGGGCGGAGCCATAGACAGAAGGCCGAGATAAAGGTGGTAAGAGGTGTGTTCAGACACAGGAAGCATTTTTTCCCCCCACGAGACAGGATGTCTTTGAGTGGCCTTGGTTGTCCTAGAACTAGCTCTTTAGACCAGGCTGGCCTTGGACTCACGGAGATCCTCCTGCCTCTGCCTCCCGTGTGCTGAGATTAAAGGCGTGCGAGCGATTTCCCAGGTGTCAGGGGACCCAGGGGCAAATCTACGGAGCTTTGAGACATCAGCTCAGTCTAGGGACTGACTGATACTCAGTAGAACGAGGCTGGGAAGATTTGACCTCATGAGTAGGGCCGTTTTAGGAATCTTTATGGGCCCCACTAGAAAGATGAAACTTATTAAACTGTTCCTCCCCCACTGTAAATCCAATTTAAACCTACCTTTAAAGGTTTGGTTTGTAATTACTGGCCAATACACTAAGTGTTTCATACAAAGCTTGAATTTATAATCTCCCCAATTTACACTGGAGCCACTAATGGCCGTTTTCTGCAAGCTGGTAGACATGGGGTGTGGGTAGAGTGTCTCTGATTATCAGTTTGGGGAGCGACAGGGAGAATTTTAAGCAAAGGTCACAAGGTAAGGTGTGGTTCCGGAAATCTCTGTCCGCAGGCAAGGAGGAATGATTGAACAGGGCTAGAGAAATATAGGGGCTGGCTGGGACAAAGTGGGGGTGGCAGGGCAGGACAGAGGCTTGGGGTGTGGAGCGAGGGGCCTGTAGGACTTGGGTATCGATTTGGGAGGTGAGAGAGGGGGAGGCCAGGTAGGTAGCTGCAGGAGTGGGCCAGGCTGGAGGGCACAGCCCTTCACTGAGGTGAGCACTGGAGGACGGGCAGTGAGGTCTGAAGGAGAGAGGAGCGGAGGGTAATGAACCAACCTTCCACCGAGACCTCCCGGCAGCGGGCCAGGTCTGCCTTGTTGCCCACCAGGATGATGGGCACGTGGTCGGCCTGATGCGTGCGCCTCAGCTGGATCCGGAGCTCCGAAGCGCTCTCGAAGCTGCTGCGATCTGCGATGGAGTACACGATGATGTAGGCGCTGCCCGCCTGCAGGCACGACTCCCGGCTCCAGCTGTCATCCTGCGGGGGAGGGACCCCAGGCCCATCCTCAGAGGGTGCCTAGCCCTGGCTGACAGAGAGGCCTTGTTGGTCTGAAGGTGGAGTAGGTAGAGGTTCTACCCTGGATCGATTGGGGGGACAAATTCTATCATAACGCCCCGTGTCACCTTGGGAAAACCGCTGATTCTCCGAGCCTCAGCTTCTTTGCTCGGAAAATCTGGGGTGGGCTGCCTTGCCTTCTTCCCTCTTCTTGTGACCGCTTCAGGTTGGGGACTGCGGACAGAAAGTGACCCTCTCCTGCAAAAAGGGGTCTAGCTTTGCCTGTTCAGCCCCCTTCCTCGTCCTCTTCCCCCCTCCTCTTTTTCTTCTTTTTGACAAGGTCTCTGTAGCCCAGAGTGGTTTTGACCTTGAAGCAATTCTCCTGCCTCAGCCCCTGGAGTGCTGGGCCTACAGGTTTGCCCCATCAGGCCTAGCTCATTCAGCTCTATCTAGTTTGGTTTTGGGACACAGTTCTTAGTCTTTCTGCAATCCAGACTTAAAAGAGAAAAGGAAGAGGTTCAGGGGGTAAAAGTGCTTGCCGTGAAAGCCTGAGTATGACTCCTGGATCCCGCAGTGGACGGAGAGAACCCGCTCCACAAGCTGTCCTGTGACCTTCCCATCTGCACATGGAGAGCGTGTACCCGCACTCATACACACGCATCACACACATCACCACACACATCCAACATGCGCACTCACACAAAACTGGTAATAAAATAAAGTGTGTGTGTGTGTGTGTGTGTGTGTGTGTGTGTGTGTGTGTGAGAGAGAGAGAGAGAGAGAGAGAGAGAAGGCTGAATTCAGGGGAGGCCTTTCTCAGTGCAGTTTTGGAGAGAGAGCTGAGAAGTCGCCTGTGGGGTGTGAGGACAGAAAGGGATGGAGTGGAAGGGGCCGCTTAAGAAGCAAAGCTCTTTCTAGTCATTTGACTAAGGAAAGGAAACCAGAATATCGGAGCCAGTGCTCCGGGAGTGTAGATTTCAAGCCTTTAATGAGGTCTAGTTCCTGTCCTCAAGGCTCATGTTCTGGAAGGCGGACTGTGGGAAGGGGAGGTACAGTGTAGGGTGCGGAGGTGCATGGGGGGAGGCTGCAAAAGAGGTGGAGGAAGGAGAGGTGGAGTGGGTGTCTGTCAGGTGGAGGAAGGAGAGGTGGAGTGGGTGTCAGGTGGAGGAAGGAGAGGTGGAGTGGGTGTCAGGTGGAGGAAGGAGAGGTGGAGTGGGTGTCAGGTGGAGGAAGGAGAGGTGGAGTGGGTGTCTGTCAGGTGGAGGAAGGAGAGGTGGAGTGGGTGTCTGTCAGGTGGAGGAAGGAGAGGTGGAGTGGGTGTCTGTCAGGTGGAGGAAGGAGAGGTGGAGTGGGTGTCTATCAGGTGGAGGAAGGAGAGGTGGAGTGGGTGTCAGGTGGAGGAAGGAGAGGTGGAGTGGGTGTCAGGTGGAGGAAGGAGAGGTGGAGTGGGTGTCAGGTGGAGGAAGGAGAGGTGGAGTGGGTGTCTGTCAGGTGGAGGAAGGAGAGGTGGAGTGGGTGTCAGGTGGAGGAAGGAGAGGTGGAGTGGGTGTCTGTCAGGTGGAGGAAGGAGAGGTGGAGTGGGTGTCTGTCAGGTGGAGGAAGGAGAGGTGGAGTGGGTGTCTGTCAGGTGGAGGAAGGAGAGGTGGAGTGGGTGTCAGGTGGAGGAAGGAGAGGTGGAGTGGGTGTCTATCAGGTGGAGGAAGGAGAGGTGGAGTGGGTGTCAGGTGGAGGAAGGAGAGGTGGAGTGGGTGTCAGGTGGAGGAAGGAGAGGTGGAGTGGGTGTCAGGTGGAGGAAGGAGAGGTGGAGTGGGTGTCTGTCAGGTGGAGGAAGGAGAGGTGGAGTGGGTGTCAGGTGGAGGAAGGAGAGGTGGAGTGGGTGTCTGTCAGGTGGAGGAAGGAGAGGTGGAGTGGGTGTCTGTCAGGTGGAGGAAGGAGAGGTGGAGTGGGTGTCTGTCAGGTGGAGGAAGGAGAGGTGGAGTGGGTGTCAGGTGGAGGAAGGAGAGGTGGAGTGGGTGTCAGGTGGAGGAAGGAGAGGTGGAGTGGGTGTCAGGTGGAGGAAGGAGAGGTGGAGTGGGTGTCTGTCAGGTGGAGGAAGGAGAGGTGGAGTGGGTGTCTGTCAGGTGGAGGAAGGAGAGGTGGAGTGGGTGTCTGTCAGGTGGAGGAAGGAGAGGTGGAGTGGGTGTCTGTCAGGTGGAGGAAGGAGAGGTGGAGTGGGTGTCAGGTGGAGGAAGGAGAGGTGGAGTGGGTGTCTGTCAGGTGGAGGAAGGAGAGGTGGAGTGGGTGTCAGGTGGAGGAAGGAGAGGTGGAGTGGGTGTCAGGTGGAGGAAGGAGAGGTGGAGTGGGTGTCTGTCAGGTGGAGGAAGGAGAGGTGGAGTGGGTGTCAGGTGGAGGAAGGAGAGGTGGAGTGGGTGTCTGTCAGGTGGAGGAAGGAGAGGTGGAGTGGGTGTCTGTCAGGTGGAGGAAGGAGAGGTGGAGTGGGTGTCAGGTGGAGGAAGGAGAGGTGGAGTGGGTGTCAGGTGGAGGAAGGAGAGGTGGAGTGGGTGTCTGTCAGGTGGAGGAAGGAGAGGTGGAGTGGGTGTCAGGTGGAGGAAGGAGAGGTGGAGTGGGTGTCTGTCAGGTGGAGGAAGGAGAGGTGGAGTGGGTGTCTGTCAGGTGGAGGAAGGAGAGGTGGAGTGGGTGTCAGGTGGAGGAAGGAGAGGTGGAGTGGGTGTCAGGTGGAGGAAGGAGAGGTGGAGTGGGTGTCTGTCAGGTGGAGGAAGGAGAGGTGGAGTGGGTGTCTGTCAGGTGGAGGAAGGAGAGGTGGAGTGGGTGTCAGGTGGAGGAAGGAGAGGTGGAGTGGGTGTCAGGTGGAGGAAGGAGAGGTGGAGTGGGTGTCAGGTGGAGGAAGGAGAGGTGGAGTGGGTGTCTGTCAGGTGGAGGAAGGAGAGGTGGAGTGGGTGTCTGTCAGGTGGAGGAAGGAGAGGTGGAGTGGGTGTCAGGTGGAGGAAGGAGAGGTGGAGTGGGTGTCAGGTGGAGGAAGGAGAGGTGGAGTGGGTGTCTGTCAGGTGGAGGAAGGAGAGGTGGAGTGGGTGTCTGTCAGGTGGAGCCTGCACAGCACGGGAGGGCTCCCCAGGGAGCCAGTGGGCAGGCTTGAAAGGAAGAGCAGCCCCAGCAGGTGAGAGGCCGCCCAGAGGAAGGGAGGAGTCAGTCTTAATGGCCAGGGTGGGAAGGGCTGCGTGGGAAGAACCGACTGTAAGGCAGGAAGATGCTAGAAAGCGGGAGAGGTGAACAGAGACGTGTCAGGTCCTCGGTCGGGGTGAGTGTGCACACTCCACAGCTGTACGGATCATTTCTCAGGCCAAATTGCCGTTGGGTAGGATCAGACAGATGTGGCATCTCAGGGCCTAGAGGACAGGCCACTGGTGAAGTGTTTGCTGCATGCACGTGAGGACCTGAGTTTGACTGAATTTGATTCCTGGAACTCACATTACAAAAAGATATAAAAAAAAACCCAAAAATCAAAACCCTGGGTGCGGTGGTCAGAGGACAGCTTTCAGGAGTCGATTCTCCTCTTCCACTGTGTGGGGTGAATCTTTGGTTGTCAGGCTTGGTGGCAGGCACCTTTGCCTGGATTAGCCATCTTGCAGGCTCCATGCCTGGCTTTTGTTTGGTCTGCCCAACTCACTGGCAACCCCACAGTATTCTACTGCATCCAGAAAGCAGCTCTTCCCCATACCCGCCCTCGAGCTCCACGAGGCTGGCACCTTGTCTGTCTCTCTCATTCCCTCCAGGGTCTTCAGCATCCTGGCCCACTATGGACACCTAACAAGAGCTTCCAATGAACGAGTGAATGAAACTTAAGCTGAAAGTTCAGAAAGTGATGCTCCCAGGGCTGATGGGGACTCGGTCCCAGTATAAGCTCTGGAGTTTGTAGATCTGGGCATGAGTTTGCCTGCTCTCTGAGAACGTTGGACACATTAAGCCCTCGGAACACCTGTTTCCTTGTTGACGGAAAGGGAACTAGACCAACGGTATATATAGCTTTAACTGCATGTCACAGAGTATGTCAGAGCTTCCCAGCGTCGGGGGAGAGGAGGGTGCTCCATAAACCCCAGTTGCTGTTTTAAGAACACCATTATGCTCATCCCCATCCAGACTTCCCTTTATACTTGCTGAAAGATATTGGCCACACCAGACACGGTGATGCACGCCTGTAATTGTGGCTGAGGCAGGAGGACCAAGAATTTGAGGTGGCTGGTGAGATGGCTCAGTAGGTGCCTGCTGCCAAGCCTGATGATCCAAGTTCAATCCCCGGACCCGTATGGTGGGAAGAGAGACCTGATTTCAGCAGATTGTCTTCTGACTTCTACATGTGTTTGCACCCCTCCCACATAAAATAAAAAAAATACAATAAAAATCTAACAAGATGTAGGTGCACGGGGAGGCCCTATCTAAAAGAACACAAAGGAACTGTCCGGATTGCTCCCCATTCTCTTTTTTGGCTTTAGTGGTAGTGCTGCTACCCACTCAATACTGCCCACTTCTTTTTTTTTGAAACAGAGTCTCTCTACACAGGCCCAGATATCCTGGAACTCATTATGCAGTCCAGGCTGGCCTCAAACTCACAGAGATCTAGCTGCCTCTGCGGCCTGAGTGCTGGGATCAAAGGCGTGCGCTCCCATGCCTGGCCCAACACTGTACTCGAAGCTTTCTTTATGGGGCTTAAGTTTAGGGGAAAGGTGCCACAACTAGTCACTCCTTCATGTTTTCGTGTGTGTGTGTGTGTGTGTGTGTGTGTGTGTGTGTGTGTGTGTGTGGTGTGTGTGTGTGTGTGTGTCTGTCTGTCTGTCTGTCTTTTCTCGTGCTCAAAAAGCCCTGTTAGGTGTCCATGTTTCCTTATCTGTAAACATAGTACTTGGCACACTGCAGGCGGGTAGGAGACAATGGGTTTTGTCAGTTGGATCCCTTTAGAGAGAGGATATCCCTGATGATGTTTTGATTTCTCTCTCCCCTCCCCCCTCTCTCTTTTTCCCCCTTTTGAGACAGAATCTCAGTAGCCCAGGCTAGCCTTGAACTCACCACGTAGTCAACGATGGCTTTAAACCCCTGCATCCTTCCGCCTTTAGCTACTGGGGTTACAGGCATGCACCATCCTACCTAGTGCTGGGGATTGAACTCAGAGCCTTGTAATTCAGAGCGTGCCCAACAACGGGTACTCTGCTGACTGAGCTATAATCCCAGCTCATCCTCAATTACTCAAAGTCCTACAATAAGCATATATTACCCGTGGAACAAGAGGAAAGAAGCTCAGACAAGAAAACCATCGCACTCCTGTTCCGGCAGCGGGGAGAGGAGGGTGACCCCGGGTTTTCCTGTTTCACGACCTCCCCAGCTACCACGCATCACCGCAGCCAGTTCTCCACTCCCGCTGAGTGCTCTTTTCAGGCTCCACACCCGGCTCACCACTGCGGAACTGCACCAGAGTTTTTAAAAACCAGCTGATGATGTGACCAGGGCACAACTTTGCTCGGTGGGAAGACACATGCAGAGCTGACTCTAGGTCCTGGGTTTGATTCCCCAGGACTTTTTGTAAACAAACGGTAGTAGCAAAGATGAAAAAAAAAAAAATCAGCTGATGAGGAAGGAATGCTTGACCCATTTATCAGATGAGAAGACTGAAATTCAGGGTAAGTCTATGAACTGCGCAAAGCTAACTAGTAAAAAAAAAAAAAGAGAGAGAGAGAGAAGGGGTGTGTGTATGTCACCCTTAGGCGTTTTGGGGTCAAATCCAGTGGTTTTTTGATTTTGTTTTGCCAAATGTGGGAGTGGCCATAAGGATGAGGAGCGCAAAGGGAGAAATGCATTCTGGGATGTCTGCTGGGGTGGGGGTGGGGATTGGTGGAGTGAGGAAAGAGGTCATGGCTGTGAGGCTCTCCTGCCTTAGGAAAAGCTACAGGTTTGGGGGAGGGGCACTGGGGCAGGCCCCTCCCCCTAGTCCTGCTCCGTGTGTCCCAGGAGGAGTCAGGCGTCTAACATTAGTTTTGGCATCCCTCATCCTAACCAGGCTTACAGTGTCGTACCAGTTTCTCGGCCTCCCAGGTGTCCATGACCACCAGTGTGGTGTCCTCTCCATCCACCGAGAGTGTTCTCTCGTACACATCTGCAATCAAGTGGGGGGGGGGGAAGCATCTCAGGCTGGAGCGGCCATCCATCGGAGAGACAGCGCTCGCTCCTTTACGCGCACTTTCTTGTCACTCACTCCTTCACGTTTCCCTGGGCTAGGGAATCCTGTCCTTCCAGGTGGTCAAAAGCCCCTATCAGGTGTCCATGTGTCCCCAGCTGTGAGCACAGCACTTGGCACATGGCAGGCAGGCGCAAGAAGCTGGGGCTTGTCGTTGAATGAATGTGGGCTGGTGGGCTTAACCTGGGAATCCTCCCCAGCCTGCTCTGACTCTTGCTTAGGCAGATCATGTTATCTCTCGGGCCTCAGTCTCCCCATCTGTAACACACCCGGGAGCATATGAACATGACTCCCAGGAAAGTCAAGACTGGAGAAGGGGCCTGGCCAGACGGTCCCCATCTTCTCTCCGTGTTTAGCCACTCCTTCCCTACACAGCCTGTGTCCTCAAAGCCTGCCCAGCAGAAGCCCATCTTCTTGTCCTCTGTCCTCAAAGCCTGCCCCTATCTTCCTGTCCTCTGTCCTACTCCTGTATCTGATTGCCCTGGGGCCTGTGGTCCTGCAGCTCCTGACCCGCGTGCTCAACGCATGTTGGGGGGAGTAAAGTAATCCAGAGCTCAGAACTGGAGGTCTGGAAGCCTCCATTTGGGAAGGATGTTAGTTGTGTTGTGTGTGGGTCTTGGTGGCTAAGGGATGGCAGGGGAGGAGGTTGAGAGTCAGGAGGACTCGGGGCTGGGAGTTTCTGAGCTGGGTGGAAGCCCGCCATTTTCCGATATCCATAGTTTCAGATTTTCTCCCCTTACAACACGGAAATAAACCATTGACCTTTCACCCAATGTTGCTCCTCTAGACCCTGTCCAGGTTTGTCCTGCACCACCCTAGATGACCATCATTTACTTCTTAGCATGAGTGACTGCCCCTGTAAACTGAACAAGGTGTGACCTGCCCACCTCTTCTCTGCAGTCCCGTGCCCCTGGTGACAGGCTTTTCAGTCCTGTGGCCGCAGCCTGGCTCGTCCCACAGGGCTCCTACCTCCCAGCTGTTCATGAAGGTCCCGCTCTTGCTTCCCTGCGAAGAGGCTGGCCAGGCTGGTCTTCCCAACGCCGGGGTCTCCAAGCAGCACCACCCGGTAGAGGGCCTCCCAAGAGCCTTCCGAGTCGCTGGATTCAGAGGACCACCCATCCTGGGCTGGGGAAGGTTTTCGAATGGGAGGGTTGAGGGAGGCTGACTGACCCAGTCGGGCATGCTGGGATTGAGTAGCGGGTGTTGCACACAGGCGGCCAGGCTGGTGGCCCCGGGACGACAGGGGTAATGGAGTGCTGGCTCGACGGCGCAGGGTGGTCTTCGCTTCCTGTTGGGTGTTGAGTGTCATCCTCAGTGGGGAGATCTCTCTCTTCCCTGGCTCCTTCCTTCCAAAAGAAGGGGGCTGGGCAGTAAGTCCGTGGCCCGAGTCCCTTCCTCTCTGGGTTCTGATAAACTGTGGAAATGACTTCCTCCAGAGTTCTCTCTGCTTCAACGAGGGGAGGCTCTTCAGCTCCTTGGGGTTGGGGGTGGCTGGTTTCAGGCCTTAGAGTCCACCCGGGTCCGCCTAGAAGGGGCGAGCGCACAGGCTGTGAACACACACAGATGTACACACCCAGAAGCAGATTCCCAAATTCCAAGGATGACCCTTTCCCCATGACACAGACAGGTAGAGAGGCTGCAGCAAGCTGGGACATCTAAAGCAGCGATAGCACATGCTGCCCACCCGGACCGGTCCCTCGGCTTGAGGATTCGAGACCCTCCTTACAGAGAGCATCTGGCCGCCCCAGATGCTGAGGAGGATTGGGGCCTCTGGGAAGTTTATTCCGGCTGCCTGATACCCCCAGGCAGAGTTTGAAGAGGAAGGGCGGGGCGCGTTGGTGCCCCACAAGGGCGAGGGGCTCCGGGGATCTCTCTGGCTGTAACCCGAGTGCCCTGGTGCCATGGGAACGGCGTGCCCGGCCCGCCCCTGCGTGAAAAATTCAGGAGCCGCTGGCGCCATGGCCTCCAGCTTTTGTTGGGGGACAGGAGCGGCGAGGGACCCAGCAACTGGTTTGGTGAACAAGGTGCAGAAGGGGGAGCCTACCGGGCTCGGGACTCAAGTGCCCTTTCGGGGAGTCTGGGCTGGAACTTTCCCAACTCGCGGTCCTGGATGTGAATCCCAAGTCCTGGGGCGCTCGGGCGTTGTGGTAGCGTCCCCTGTGCCAGGCTTCCCTACCCTTGGAGGCCCCAGGTCTGCCCACCCGCACCCTCCCGGACGCGGGTTCGAGGCTCCCAGTCCTCGGACCACACTGTATGCAGGCGACCTGAGAACGACGCCCGGACAGGCAAGTTTACCTTGACGCGTGAAGGCTCCAAGTCCCCGCCACTCCAGCTGCTGGGTACTCCGTTATCCCCTGGCCTCGGCACGCAGCCCCTCGGGCCGGTCCCGCCCGGTCCAGAGCCACCCCGCCCCGTGCGGCCCCGCCCTGTCAAGGCAGCCCGGGTCCCCGCCCTGCAGACCTCCGCCTCCAGTCCTCCCCGTGGGGGTGGCCATGTAAGAATGGGGTGCCGGAAAGGGAGTTTATTCCTGGGTCTGGGTGTCCTCTGTGTCCACCTACCGGGTACACCAACTTCAGCCCTGGACGGAAGGAAGCCTCTGGGTGAACTTGGTCCGTGTTCAGAGTCCCAGGTTCCACCTCCCAAGGGAGGCGATTGGGCAGGACTGGGATCCGGGCTCAGGAGTCTGCGTTTTAAACAAATGCCCAAGTGGTAACTGATGCGAATAGTTCACAGGACACACTTTGAGAAAGCTCTGGGTGGAGGGTTAATTTTGGAAAGGGGCCTTGGAGGAAGAGAGAGCCTATGTAGTCTGTAGTGAAGAGTTCGGAATGTCAAATTATGATATCATTAATTCACTCATCATCCACTGGCTCGTGATTACCAGGGACTAAAGCATCTGTCTTTTAGTTTACTGCCCCCTTTTAAAAATACTTTAAAAACATGTATTTCTTGGGAGGTGGTCAGGGAGAGTGTGCCGTGGCACCTGCGTGGATGCCAGAGGACAACTTGCAGGAGTTGGCTTTCTCCTACTTCTACCATGTGGTTTGGGGGATTGAACTCAGACCGTAGGCTTGGCAGCAAGTGCCTTTACCTACTGAGCCATCTCACTGGTCCAGTCTATCCCTCAGTGCGTTATTCATTTAAACCTTTGTAGGCATATAGGAGCAGGAAAGGTACTGATCTTAGCAAAGGAGAAAGTTATCTCCTTTCTGCAAGGCCAGGATTCAAGCTCTTTGAGCGGGGAGCCCCTTTAGCTCTTGAGAGGTTCAGGTGTGTGTGTGGGGAGAGGGGAGGCTGTGAAGGCCACGCTGTACCTGTGGGTGGGGCTCCTGGTCATGGCTGAGGGGCTCCAGGTGCCTGGCTTGGAACCGATCCACACAGCAGGGTAGGCTGGCTCAGCCCCCACAGTGACAAACCCCCTTTGGTCTGACTCTCTTCCGCAGTCTGGAGACCAGGCTCTGCTCGGCTCCAAGTTTCAGTAGGGACAGTGGCTTTCAGGCTGTGCCGTGCCTTGCCTTGGGTGATCCCATTTTACCAAGTGGCAGTTGGCTTCATTTGGACTGCACCTGCAGAGTGGCATATAGACACTACCACCGGTCCAGCACCGCCCATGAGGCGGAGACCAATAGACGATTTGGTCCTATAAGGGAAAAAGCACCCTCTATTCGCTTATCAAATCAGACTGGGACCATCCAGGCTCACTGGTGTATGAAGACTGCAGCATAAAAACACACAGAACACCAGATTAGCAAAGGGCACAGCACCCTCACCTGGACCCCGTAAAAAGGACAAGTGATGCAGCCACGGCAACATCCCCACAGACCTGTCATGTGACCACCTGCTGTGTGTGTGTGTGTGTGTGTGTGTGTGTGTGTGTGTGTGTGTGTGTGTACACGGACCAACAGATCTCCCAGTTATCCAGGGTTTCAGCTCAGCAGAGTCTCCACCATTTGATGTGGCCTTATTGAATTACCATTCATCCATCCACTGTCCATCTACTCATCTGGCCAGACTGGTCCTGCCTGCCTGGCTGGCTCACAGCTCAAGCCTGTGTCTGGGCTCTGTGAGCCCCAGCGGCTCTCCACTTGTGTTGTTAGTATGTTGTCTAACCCCTGGCAGTGACTTCTCTGGTCCTATCTGCCCTCCGCCTCCCTCCCCTAATACCCCTTGAACTCTGTGGCTGCACACACCCATGCACACACACACACACACACACACACACACACACACACACAGATATAGAGCTGTATAGACAGGTCCATGCATAAAACTGTGTGAAGTGCAATATTAATTATCAAATCAGAGCTGCCTGGTAAATTGCATCCAGTGAAACGGACACAGTTGGTGGATTTATCATTATTCAATACATTTTGGCACTGGGGAAAGACACAAATGTGACCGTGCTTCTAACATGTGGCTTGGTTGGCTGCCTCAGTCTCCCTGGTCTACCTGCAGGATGGGCTGTGCTGGACAAGCACCCTCCACAGTCTGAGAGGACAGTGACCTGCTTCCAGTCCTGGCTCTGTCACTGTGTCACTGTGGGAACTTCCACAAGTCAATTCCCCTCTTTGGGTTTCAGTCTCTTGATTTAAAATTGTAATCTGCTGGATGTGGCGGTGCACATCTGAATTCCAGCACTTGAGAGTTGAGGCAGGAGGATTGTGAGTTCCAGGTCAGCCTGGGCTGTATAGTAAGTTCTAGGCCAGCCTGCTTTTTTTTTTCTTCCCCAATTTAGTCAAGCTTTTATTAAAAATTTAAATACTGGCCGGGCGGTGGTGGCGGCGCACGCCTTTAATCCCAGCACTCGGGAGGCAGAGCCAGGCGGATCTCTGTGAGTTCGAGGCCAGCCTGGGCTACCAAGTGAGTTCCAGGAGAGGCGCAAAGCTACACAGAGAAACCCTGTCTCGAAAAACCAAAAAAAAAAAAAAAAAAATTTAAATACTGACCAAGATGGAATTTGGTCAGGACCACCACCTGGAACCTTTGCAGCTGTGTGGCCTCCAGGCATCTGTTGTCAGGGCTTATATAGTCAAAACTCATAGGGCGGGGGCCGGTTATAACTCCCAAGGAAAAAGTAACCGGAGGTAAATTTTCGAAAACATACAGACAAATGAACATGTTTTTGTCTATGACATAAAAGTCTGAACTTGGCATTTAAGACATCGTGGTCTGCGCCGTCCCAGCCTCTTTTAAGTGGGTCTCGCTGCTGTGACCTGCCCTTCCGGGCCTGTTCTGCTCCCTCTGCTGGGATACCCTTTCCCTTCTCATCTTTCGTGATGTGACCTGGACGATCATGTGCCAGATGCCAGGCTAAGCTCTGTGCCTGTGTTATCCTGGTGGCTCGGTCTGTAGTGGTATCTTAGAAAACCCTGGAAGACTTTCGTGGCTCTTTGAGTCAGAAACATGGGGTGTGGCTAGGGAGTTTTCATTTCTCTCAGGCAGGGTTTGCTGCTCCAGGGGCTGCACTTGGAGAACCTTGTTTCCTTCATTGCTCCGAAGGTAGTTATAGCTCTCTATGAGGTAAGTGTTCTTCCATTTTCATAGGATTAGAGGCTGGAAAGATGGCTCAGTGGTTAAGAACACTTGCTGCTCTTGCAGAGGACCCAGGTTAGGTTCTAAGCACCCACATGGTGGTTCACAACCATCCCTAACTCCAGTTCCAGGGGATCTATTCCCACTTCTAACCTATGCAGGCACCATGTATACAGAGGGTGCACATACATACATGCAGACAAAACACAAAGTAATTAATTTTTTTTGTTTTTCGAAATAGGGTTTCTCTGTGTAGTTTTGGTGCCTGTCCTGGAACTCACTCTGTAGACCAGGCTGGCCTCGAACTCACAGAGATCCGCCTGGCTCTGCCTCCCAAGTGATGGGATTAAAGGTGTGCACCACCACTGCCCGGCAGTAATTAATTTAAAGAAGAGAGAAAAGGACGCTTGTCATCCTCTTGTAGAAGGCAGCCCGGGTCTCTTCTAGGTTAAGTGGTTTGTTTGAGGTCTGGCAGTGGTTAGGGAGTGGACTGGTTACCTTTGTCGCTGTTCTGACAACATGCCAAGGGAGGAAGGGTTTGTTTGACTCACAGTTTGAGGGTACAGCTTGGTTAGGGTAGGCACCTGGAGTGTGAGGCAGTGAGGAGGGAGGCGGAGGGAGGGGGAGGGATACTGGTTCTCAGCTCACTTTCTCTTTTTCATCCAGTCCAGGACGATCCTGGCCCATCGACTGGTTGTTCACATTTGGAGTGAGTCTTCCCACCTCCATTAACCCAACTAGAAACTTGCTCACAGGCATACCTAAATGTTGGTCTCCTTAGTGATTCTAGCTGCTGTCAAGTTGACAGTCAGTATTCCATCACGTGGGAAGATGCTGGCCTTTCTCAAGTATTTCCTTACTCTCTCAGCTGGGAAGATTCATTTCTTTTCCCTCCCCACTCGTCTCAGATGGGCCCTAGGGCCGTGCAGCCTCTGGAGGATGTGGCTGACTAGTCCACTCAGAGCTAGCCATGAGAGAGCTAAACAGTCTTGGGACCACGTCACTGCGTCCTCCCACTTGGGCTTGTTGCCCATGACTCTGCAGCCCATAAAAGCTGGGTATGCAGCAAGGCTGTATGCAGGATTCTTCTCCTGACTTGCTTGATCCCGGCGGCCTCCTAGGAGCTTGGTGGCCATGGCACAATGGATTCTGCTCCTTGTAGCTCTCCTGGTCCTGGGTCATGTGCCACCAGGTAATCACATGTGTGTGTGTGTGTGTGTGTGTGTGTGTGTGTGTGTGTGTGTGTGTGTGTGTGTAAATGAATACTAGGCTCCCAGGTCCAAGAGGCCAACTTAGTATTTAAGTTCTGGTCCCACCACTGATTTGTGGGGCAATGTATAGCCTGCATTTCAGTTTTCTAGTCTGTAAAATGGGAGTCACTCAACAGGAACTCATTTGAAAACCGTGCACTATTACGGTTGCTGGAGGCTGGTGGGAACAGATAAGAGGCAGACAGGTATCCTGTTAGGTGACAGATGTAAGAATAATGGAGGCAAGCTGGCTGTTAGAGTGGCATGTGGGGTGGTGTGGGGATGGATGGTGCCAGAAGGCCTCTGATCAGCTCTTTAAACTTTTAAAAACTTATGTTCTTTCTCTGTGCATGTTGGTGTATGTGTGTTTGTGCAAGTATGTGTTCAGGCCCACAGAGGCCAGGAGTGAGCATCACACTCCGTGGGGCTGGAGTTATTTGCACTTGTGTGAGCTGTCCGGTGTGGGTGCTGGGATCCGAACCCTGGTCCTCTGATAGAGCAGTAAGTGTGCTTAACCACTGAGCAATCCTTCCAGCGTTTAAAATCCCTTTTATTTTGATCTGAGTGTGATGGTATACACCTGTAATCCCAGTACTTGGGAGGCTGAAGCAGGAGGATTGAGGGTTCAAGGCCAGCTTGGACCTCCTGACTTGAAAAATGCCAAAATGTAAACAAAGGATGAGAGAAAAATTAAGAAAACTTCTGTTTTGGAAAGGCATAAAATATGCATAAACAGAGAATGATGTAGTGAACAGGTAAGTTGTATTTCTTTCCTCCCTTCCCCTGGAGATGGGACCCAGGACTTCATATCTGTTAAATACATGTTCAAGCACTGACCTATGCCCCTCTCCCCCAAGGTGAGTTCATTATAGACACATTTAACACCTGAAAAAAAAATAAAGAGTAATATAGTGAGATGAGTTTTGAAAACATTTATTGTAAGACATTTTAAGTGGAGGTAGAAAATGGTTTGAAGAGCCCAGATGCGCCAGGATACCGCCACAGCACTTAGGAGTGTGAATCAGCTCTGTTTCATTACACCTTGCCCTACCTCACACTATACATTTTGTAGAAGGCGGGTTTGAGCAGAGCTCTGAGTGAACAGAGGATTTCAGGAAGGCTGTCTCGGGCCGTGGGAACGGCAAGCGGTAAACAGCAGAGGGGGCCCGTGATGCCGGAGTGGGGCACGCACAGGCGTGGGAGGCTAAGCCCTAAGCTACAGAAACAAGGAATTGAGAGCAGATGAATGGGCATACTGTGTGGTGGAAACCCCAGCTCTGAGCTGGAAGGTCAAAGGTGATGCTATGCTAAGGGTGCTGACTGTAGGTGAGAGTTCTGTTTCTAAACCTATCATAGCTCAGTGGTCTGGGGCAAGCCCCTTTCTCTACCTGGAAAGTGAGGGAAATGCCCTCGAATGGATGCTGGTAGCCTCGGTCACCTGAGTTTCACCCTGATAACCTCAGTTCCTGCTTACCAACCATTTACAATGTTCCCATGACTACCCTCTGAAAGAGAGTGGTATAGACGAGCATCCAGGGCCGAGGTTACATTACCTGGGAAATAACAGCGCCAGGTTCACACGGCATTGTTCACTATTAGTCACACACCATCTTCAGACTGTGACTCTTAGAGATGGTGGGGCCATTTCTGGGCGATTCTATGCGTCTCTGCTGGGCTGCAAGGCAGGGTTAGAAGGGCTAGTAAACATACACATGGGGCCAGCAGCATCCACTGAGAACTCAGTGGGGTCTCTCAGTCCAGGAAGATGGAGGCAAGCCTTCCACTCCCACCTCCGGCTTCTGCGGGCTCTCTTCTTGCCTGATGTCACATGTCTGTAATGCGCTGTCCCAGACAAACCTGAGTGCTCCTGGTTCCCCCTCTTACCTGCTTTTGCTCCAACTGGCCACCACAGGATCCTGGCTCCATGGGGCACTTAGCACAAGCTCTAAGCATTTGCTTCATCTTTAACTGCCTTCTCTGCACTTTCTTTCACTTCAAATCGTGGTATCCCCACTGCTCCACATTTGTTGAATGAATAAATGAGAGGCTCTATCCATGCCATGACCCCCCAAAAGAAGACCAAGTTCCCCAAAGCCTTGCCCTTTGTGTGGGTGGAAATTCTCACACTAAAACCTGACATTAAAGAGGTCCCTTTGTGCCAGGGGCAGTCTGTGCAATGGAGGCTTTTTTGGTTTCACTCTGATTTTGCCATGTGACTATGATGATTTCATTAAGGTTATTGACCTCCATGAGCCTGAATTTCTCTACCATTATAACACGGATTGGAATGAGACCAAAGTAATTGTATAGTGCTACTAAGAGAAGTGTACTGGTGAGTGTTTTTACCTGGACAAGAAATTATTCTTTTAACCAGTGGTCTAACCTGTGACTTACTGGCTTACCTAGAATGAGATCTGTAAGCTCCATGATAGCCCAGTGCTCTCATTTATGACTCGTGGTCTAACAAATGACCAGAGAGCTAACCTGTCACCAGCATGGCCTAATCTGTAGTTCAACTTGTGACCAGTGGTCTAACCTGTGACCCACAGACTGCTCTCTGATCTGTGGTCTTCCTCCACACAGGAAGCAGTGAATTCAAAAAGTGCTGGAATGGCCAAGGGGCTTGCCGAAATTACTGCATGAGGCAAGAAACCTTCATGCACCTGTGTCCAGATGCTTCCCTATGCTGCCTCACCTACTCACAGAAGCCACCACCTGCCTCCAAGATCAGCCAGGAGTAGCTTGCTCTGGTGCCGGGACCCTTACTCCCAATAAAATTCGTGCCACAGGCTCTCTCTGAATTCTGCTCGCATGACTGTGTTCCTTTCCCCACAGGGAAGGGGATGAAGTCAAAGATGTGGGAAGGATGGTTGCAGGAAGAGGAGGTGCTGGGGAGAGTGGGCATTAATGATCAATCTAAATGTTCTGGTTTTGGACTAACTCCGGAAAAATGATTCATACTCTTGGCCTCCTTGGGCTCGTCATCCACACAGCGGGTAGAAGAATGCTGGGTGGTTAGGACTTGGCAGAGGGAATGCCAAAAGCAAGGTAGAGCTCATGAGCAATGAATGAGGATTAGTGATAGCGTGTCAACAAGCTAGTGAGTGTGGTTTGAAAGACAGGCAGCCTGGCTAGGAGGGGAAACGTCTTCCTCTTTGTCATCTGTTCATTACTCAGACTTCGTGAGTCCGCCCAGGTAGGCAGGGCCCTAAGAACTAGATTAAGCAGTTTTCATATGAATAGAAAGAGACCACAGAGGAAAGCCCATTCCTTCAAGATGAGGACCAATGATGCAGGAGGGTGGGGAAAACCACCCCAGCTGAATCAGACAGGTGCGTAAAGAGGCACAGGGTTCATTTCCCCTCTACCTGTCATGGTTGTGTCAGGATGGAAAAACAGGAAGTTCACCTTGCAGGGATCCCTCCTCACTGTGAAGGGAAATCTGGAGGCATGGGGATGTGGTTTTGTGGTGTAGTGCTTGTCTAGTGTATGTGCAGATCGATGTGCAATCCCCAGTAACACACACACACACCACCACCACCACCACCACTGTTTCTATGATACCCTTTTCTTGGACCACCAACTACACAATCACCAAGACTTCAGGCCCCACGTCCTGTTTAGAGCAGGCATAGGGGACTGGTTTTCAGAGAGTGAGTTGGTAATAAGAACTAATAAGAGTCACAGCTCTTAACAATAACATAACGCCAGGATCTATCAGTAACAATAACATTGGCAATGTAAAAGTTAAGACCCAGAAAGCAAACACTTTTTCTAGAACCTTCTTGGCTGACTTCTGCTTGCATCTGCTGGGTCACCGTGCTGACTCACAGCCACTTCTGGCTTAAGCAAGCCTGGAAAAGAAGAACTCCGCTTTTTAGCTCCTGAGGAGACATGAGCTCGGTAGAAAGGGGGTTACGAAGCTCCTCTGTCTGCCATCTTCTCTCTGGGATTGAGCCCACAGAGGGGCAGGGTCTATGGTGACTTAAAGGAATGTCAAGGGCAGAGGTCCCTGAGATTTCAGAGAAGGGAGCTGTTCTGAGGGGTGGAGGGGGTGAATCCGTGAATGGATCATAGCGGTCAGAATGAGAGGTTTGTGGGAGTGAAGGGTGCTGAGGTGACAGAGGGGCAGCCCTGGGGGACACCTGTCTGGCTGGGTGTTAACCCTTTAGTTCCTGGTCCCTGCAGTATTGCAGATGTGCCAAGGCAGATGGAGAGGAGGACAGACATGCCCTTGGAGCCCAGGAACAACAACATTCCGATGCTCAATCATTTCTGTCACAAAGTGAACTGTGTGGGGGTCGGAGCCCTGGCTTCCTCTCTGTTCCTGTGCGGCCCACACCAGGAACCGAGCAGCAGGCTGTTTAAGGGCACACCGTGGTAGAGTCAAGGTGGTAAAGCCCAGAAGCAGGAGTAATAAGAACTCCAGGAGGCCAGCTGAGCCACAGGGGTGGCCAAGAGGTGACTTAGCTTGGGACAGCCAGGAGGAGTCCGAGGGAGACCACACCAGACTGTCCTTAGTGGCGAGCACAAGCCGCCCATACCTTGGCAAACTCCAGCCAAGACAACACCAGTCTTTCCCATCTTCTGTCACACATGGGTGAAGCAGCTGGGGGAGAGAAGGGCCTTAGGAGACTAAATTGCCATCCGGATTAAACTTCTGGATTTAGGAAACCCCAAAGGGACATGACAGTTTGAAATGTCAGCTTGCCACGACACAGACCCAACTAGGAAGGAATTCTCAATGACACTCTCCAGGTCAGGCTGGCCCTGTAGGTGTGTCTGTGGAGGACTGTCCCGACTGGTAACTGAGGTCGGAGGCCTACCCCGAAGGTGGGTGGCATCATTTATGGCCTGGACCCTGCACTGTAGAAGAGTGAAGAAAGCTAGCTGAGACCAGACAGGCAAGCAGGCAGCATGAGCGAATGCGTCGCTGCCCTTGACTGTGGAGATGATGTGACCAGCTGCTGCCTCAACCTCTTAAGGATGGGCTGTAGCCTGGCACTCTAAGCCCAATGAACTCTTCCTTCTCCGAATTGCTTCCCTAGGTGGAATATTTGTCACAGCAACAGAAATGATACTAGAACAGATGCTGAATTACGGGTTTAAACCAATGGCTTTAGGCTCGGCTGGACCTAACCAAATTTAGTCCTGCACCCCGACCCCACTCCCTCAGTGTTTCAGAAAGAGCAGAGCAACTTCAGATGTAGCATGTGCGGCTTTGGGAACTTGCTCACGCCACAGGACTCAGGCTGTGGGACCCAGGGCAAGTCACTTCCTCAGCCTGTTTGTCAGGTTTCTTTGCTGCCAAGAGGAAATCACCACAGCCTGTAATGTGGGGGGGCTGGCAGAGGGTGTTGAGAAGGTGGCCTAGTGCTTTGAAAGTGCCCAATAATACAGGCCACTGTGATCTGTTACTGCTACCAAGCAAAAGGCATGCCCAGGCCATCTTCTCTGCAAAGTTCTCCCACAGAAGAGCCTCAGGAACTGTAGAAAGAGTTTCCATGGTTTCCCAGATACTGACGCTGCTGCAAAGTTTTATGTCAACTTGACACAAATTAAAGTCATCTGAGAGGAGGGAATCTCACTTGAGAAAACGCTTCCTTAAGATTGGGCTATCGGCAAGCCTGCAGGGCATTTTCTTAGTTAGTGATTGATGGGGAAAGCCCAGCCCATTATTCCTGAACTGCTGGTCCTAGGCAGACTGAGAAAGCCATGAGGAGGAAAGCCAGTCAGCAGCACTCCTCCATGGCCCCTGCATCAGCTCCTGTCTCCAGGTTCCTGCCCTGTTTGAGTTCCTGTCCCGACTTCCTTCTGTGATGGACAGTGATGTGGAAGTGTAAGCCAAATAAACCCTTTCCTCTCCAACTTGCTTTTGGTCGTGGTGTTTCATTGCAGCAACAGAAATCCTAACTAAGACCAATTGTTACCAGGAGTGGGGTATTACTGTGTTGTCGGAGAGGAGTGTGAATGGACTTTGGAACTGTGGGCTAGAAAAGCCATTGAGTGTTGAGAGCTCAGTGAGCCATTCTGCAGGAACTGGGAAGATAGGAATGTTGAGAGTAATGGCCATTATCACCTCAATGTGCTGAGGGATATAGTGTCTCCTGGGAAACATCTACAAGCCAAACCTTGCACAGAACTTGAGTAATCACTTAATTTTAATCCCATGAAAAACTGATCAAGAGACGTCTAGGCACCACAGACTCCAAAGTGGTTATTGTGAGGTGTGCTCATGTTTTTGGGCATCAAATTTTTTAGATCCAGCTATTCCTAGCAGAAGATGTATATAACATTGTCCACTTATATGAAACACTAACCACCCCCAATCCACTCTTCCTTTCTGCCTAAGAAAGGGCAGGTCTCCCATGAGTATCAACAAAACATAGCATAAAACCAAAGTGTATGGACAATTTTTTTGTATGTACTAGTGTCTGTTAGTTCCTTCTGGGACTGCTATAAAAAATTACTTGTGGGGAAATAGATTTTTTAGCTAAATTAAAAGCAGGGGGGAAAGCCCAGGGATTAATAACAAAGCAATGTTGATGATAATGGCGAGAACAGTGTTTGAGTGATTATGACTACTAAACACAGCTGTGCTAAAAAAAAAAAAAAAGGAACGTTGAGAGCAGTGCAGATGGTAGGGGCCGAGCTTGTGAAGTTTCAGAGGGAGCAAATGCTGTACCAGGCCTTTCGTGTGACAACTCTGTGGCTCTGGTCAGCTGGAGTTGAAGAATCGGCTGTGATTAACGAGAGACCAGAACCACTAAAGTGAAACCTTTACTTTGCTGGGACACTGGATGCTGATTAGCTGGGGCTGAGGAATCAGCTGGGATTAAGGAGCCTCGTCACTGAGGTGAAAGCTTCTGGGAAGTGTTTCCTGAGAGTCAGCACACAGAAGCTGTGGTCCAGAGGTCACCAAAGTTGTACCTCGTGCTGGCTGGCACCTGAACTAGTGTAAGAGTCACCCAGGTGGTACTGGTTTTGGAGGTGTGAAGGGGTCACGGAGAGCAGCAGAGGCTTGGCACTGTGTGGTAGGGCTGGAGTCCCCGAAGAGAGCCCAGGAGAAGCTATTGGTGAAGGGCAGCCCCGTTGCAGCCAGAGACTCCAGCATTTTGGAGATACCAGTGCCATAGGATAACCACTAAGTACATCAGCAGTGCGGAGTGGAATCAGCTGGGAGTCTAGAAGACAAGCTGTGTGTGCTCCAGAGGGTGGAGCCAGAGAAGTGACCCAAAGCCCTTCGGAGGGGCCCGAAGAAAGTGAGTTGATCCCAGACATTGGATATTGAGTGATTTACCCAGTTGGAGTTTGATTTTGCTTTGTTCAGATTGCAATTGTGCCCTGGTTCTTCCATTTGGAAGTGAGAAATTATTTAATTTTTTATTTTACTGGGAGCCCACAGTTAAGAGACTTTGGATTTTAAAAGATACTTTGGAATTTTTAGTGTTTGAATTTTGTTGTTTGTTTTCTAGACAGGGCTTCTCTGTGTAGTTTTGGTGCCTGTCCTGGATCTCACTCTGTAGACCAGGCTGGCCTCGAACTCACAGAGATCCACCTGCCTCTGCCTCCTGAGTGCTGGGATTAAAGGCGTGTGCCACTGCCGCCCCGCTAGTGTTTAAATTTTTAAAATGTTTGGATTTGTAAGACTATGGGACTTTAAGATTTGAAAATAGTTTATATTGTGATGTCAATATTAACGTGTAATCTTGGGGATGAATAAGAAAGGAAAGGTTGTGGCTTAACAGTGATTTGTGTGTCAAGTTGACAAGGGGTCAGTTGGATAGTTTTATGTCGACGTGAAACAAGTTAAAGTCATCTGAGAGGAGGGAACTTTAAGACAATGCTCCCATTTTCCACCTTTACCTTTTGTGAGCTGTTTGCAGTAAATTTCAGGTGTGGTGGTCTTGTATTTCACCCCTTTGCTTTACTCAAACAAAGGTACTTTCTTATGTAACCACACAGAATGTGGTTAAAACCAGTTGTGAACAATGGGGGAAAACCCCATTGTTTAATCTTCAGAGCTCTACCTAGATTTCACTATCTAGGAAAAGAGAATACCAGCTCTCAGTAGTCACATTTCCTCGGTCTCCTTGACCTGAGACTAGCAATGTCAGGGCTAGTGATGTAACTCAGTGAAGGGAGTGCTTGCCTATCATGCAGGAAGACCTGGATTCAGTCCCCAGCGCCAAATCAGTGAACACGGCATGTGCAAGGTGGAGGTAGGAGGAGAAGATCAGCTCCACAGCAAGTTCAAAGCCAGCCTGGGGTAGATGAGAAGAAGAGAGTTCATGAGGCTTTCGCCTCATCTACATTTATTTGTCTCTCGTCCAGCAGGTTGTGTCATGGAGTGTCCCTTGTTTTGAGTGACTGGTGTTTGCTTATGACTGGATTGAGTACCACACATATTTTTAGCCAGAATGTTCCAGAAGTGATGCTGTCTCTCAATGGGTCATATCAGAGAAAGCCACCGGCCTTCCAATGGCTGAAGCCATGGCAGATTATGCGGTTTTCTAAACTTTCTTTAATATTTATTTTTTTAATTTTAAAATTATTTCAAAATGTGTGTGTGTGTGTGTGTGTGTGTGTGTGTGTGTGTGGTGCATGAGTGTGTGTATGTGGTTATGTGCACATGAGTGTGTGAGTGCCCTTGGAAGTCAGAGGCATTGGATTTCCTGGAGTAAGAGTTATAGGCAACTGTGAGCTGCCTAATGAGGGTGCTGGGAACTGAACCCTGGTTCTCTGTAGGAGCAACGCATGCTCCTAATCACTGCCCTACCTCTCCAGCTTATTATAGTGCTTTGAAAACAATGTTTTTTTCCCCTAATTGTAAAAGTAGAACATGTTCACCAAGAAAAGTTACAAAACAGAGACATGCAAATGGAAGAAGGAAAACCACACTGTGTTTATTGTGCAGAAAAGCAAATAAAAATGTGTAAAATGTGGTTTAAAAACAAAATGGAGCCAGGCAGTGGTGGTGCACGCCTTTAATCCCAGCACTCGGGAGGCAGAGGCAGGCGGATCTCAGGGAGTTCAAGGCTAGCCTGGTCTACAGAGCGAGATCCAGGAATGGCGCAAAGCTACCCAGAGAAACCCTGTCTCGAAAAACAAACAACAACAACAAACAAACAACCAAACAAACAAAAACCAGGGTTTCTCTGGCTCACCGTCTGGCTAGAGAAACTCTGTTTTGAAAAGCCAAACAAAACCAAACCATACAAAACAAGCCCCCACCACAACCCAATCAACCAACCAACCAACCAAACAACCAAACAAACAAACAAAATCCAAGCAACAATAGAGTCAAGCTGTGGGTACTTTGTATCCTTGCATTTTTGTCCTCCAGAAAATTTCTGGAAGTGCTTACTGATTCTTTCTCTTTTTATTTTTTAGACAGAGTCTCTCTATGTTGCCCTGGATGTCCTGAAACTCACTATGAAGATGGAAGCTGGCCTTGAACTCACAGAAATCCACTTGCCTCTGCCTGCTGAATGCTGGGGTTAAAGGTGTGCACCACCACGCCCAGCAAAATTCTTTTGAAAAATGATGTTTACCACTAAAATACCTCCCAAAGTTACTTTAAAATCTTGCACTTTTTTATAACTCCAGTAGTATTTTGAAAACACTTCAAGGGCATTGCAGCACGCACCTGTGATCCCAGTACCTGGAGGCCTGATACAGGAGGATCGTGAGTTCAAGGCCAGCCGGGGAAGCTCCCTCTAAGACAGTCCATCTGCAAAGTTTTAGTTTTAAACTTCATTCAATAGCCGATCAATGAGTCTCATAGGCAGATACTGCCCTCTTATGGCTGTTTGGGGAATCTACCAGGCACATTTTGGATACTTGGTTCCCTACTGGGATCTTAGGTGGCATGCAATGTGTGTGACTGTCCAGGAGAATGAAATATTGGTTTATTTCCCAGACTTGTAGGTGGGGAATCCAGATGCAAGTATTTCTTGGCAACTGAATTTTCCTGGGACGATACTACTGTGCAAATTATAGGACCATTATCCTTTGTTCTGGGAGATTCTTTTAAAAATACCCCCCCCCCCTTCATTTATTGTTTGTTTGTTTGTTTGAGACAGGGTTTCCCTGTGTAGTTTTGGTGCCTGTTCTGGAACTTTCTCTGTAGACCAGGCTGGCCTCAAACTCAGAGATCCACCTGCCTCTGCCTCCCAAGTGCTGAGATTAAAGGCGTGTGCCACCACAGCCCAGCTAAAATATTTATTAATTTTAATTATTTATATGTTTGAGTGTTTGCTTGCATGAGTATAGGCACCCACAGAAGCCAGAAGAATGGCATTGGATTCCCTGAACTGGAATTGCAGGCCATCGTGGGCTGTCATATGGTTGCTGGGAACCCAACTCAAGCCCTTTGCAAGAGCAGCGGGTGTTCTTGATCACTGAGCCATCTCTCGCCACTGGGAGATTCTTTACTACTACTCTTCACTGCTTAAAACCAGATTTATTTATTTTTATCTGATGTATGTGTTTTCCCCACATGTGCCCAGTTCCTGCAGAGGTGGGGAGAGGGTGTCAGAACCCTGGAGCTGGAGTTACAGACAGATATGAGCTGCCATGTGGGCACTGGAAACCAAACCCAGGTTCTCTAGCATGTGCTCTTAACCACTGAGCCTTCTCTCTAGCTCTCGCTGCTACTGCTGCTGCTTCCTCTGCCTCCTCCCCCTCTGCCTCCTCCCCCTCTGCCTCCTCCCCCTCTGCCTCCTCCCCCTCTGCCTCCTCCCCCTCTGCCTCCTCCCCCTCTTCCAACTCCCCCTCTTCCTCCTCCCCCTCTGCCTCCTCCCCCTCTGCCTCCTCCCTCTCTTCCTCCTGCTCTTACCACTTTCCTTTCCTGTGGCCCTGGAGATAATATCCAGAGCTGGATACGTGTTAGGCAGGTGCCCATCATTGCTTCTTATAGATCAGTTTAGATTGTTTATATCATCGTGACTTAATTTTTTACAGATAATGTGTCTAGAAATTTACTAATTTTGTCTCAGCTTTAAAATTTATTGATATATAAAATTTCAAATGTTATTTACTAGAAACATTTCACACACCCCTGTGTGTGTGTGTGTGTGCGTGTGTGTGCATGTGTATGCACGTGCACACATGCTTAGCATGCATGCCATGATGCACCTGTGGAGTCAGAGGGCAACTATAGGAGGTTGGTTCTCTTTCCACCATCATGTAGGGCCTGAGGATCGAACTCAGGTCATTAAACTTGACAACAAGTGTCCTTAGCTTCTGAGCCATCTTCCTGGCCCCTAAAACTATTTCCTAATGACTCTCTAGATTTCATTGGTATCTGCTATAATGTCTCTATTTTAATTTTCAATTGCATTTTTAATAAAAAAATCTTACCTATTATTATTGTGTGTTCAGGATGCATGTGTGTGGGCACATGAGCCATGCATGGAGGTCACAGGACAACATTGCAGGTTGGTTCTCTCCTTTAACCTTTCCATGGGTTCCAGGGATTGAACTCAGGTCACTATGCTTCCACGACAAGTGTCTTCACCGGCTGCGGCATCTCAATGCCCCTCCAATTATAGCCTTCTCTTTCTCTCTCTTGGTTAGTTTGGCAATTTGTCACCTTGGTTTATATTTTCTTTTTATGTGTGTGCACAATTGTGTCTGTAAACCCCATGGTGTGTGTGTAGAGGTCAGAGGGTAACTTCCTGAGTTTCACCTTTCACCTCACTTGAGACAGGATCTTTGTTATTTTTCTACTGCATACACCAGAGTAGGCGGCCCACAAGCTGCCGGGGGTTGCGTGTCTTCCTCCATCTCTCTGCAGGAGTGCTGGGAGTACAGAGGCCATCACTCTGCATCCAGCATTTACACCACTTCTGTGAGAACTCAGGTTCTCACACCTGTGTAGCAAATGAACCATCTCTCCAGCCCTCTTGTTTATCTTTTCAAAGAACCAACTCTGTGTCTGATTAATTCTTTGTCTAGTTCTTTTAGTTTATTTATTGTTTTTTCCATCTGTCAGTTTTGAGTTCGGCTTATCTTGTGTTTCTAATGTGCAGCACATTGTTAGGTTATTTATTTGAAACCACTTTGGTTTGTAAATGTAGGCTCTCCAAATGATAGCCATCTCTCTTGGAACCACCTAGCTGTCTTACAAAGGTTCTGCTAAGGTATGTTTTCATTTGATTCTAGGATTAAAACTTCTTTTCCTTGCTTTCTTCAATGACCAACTGACCATTGAAGAGTGCATTGTTCAATTCTCTTGTGTAGGAGGATTTCTCTTGTAGGGATCGTGGGAATCCCCGAGTGAGTGAAGTCCTGAGTGAATGTGCATTGTTGGCATGGACACAGCTATCTCAAGGACCAAGTCTTCAGGCCAATGGGAAATTGGCAAAGCCTTTCTCCATATTGGCAAGGCTTAGAATTGGCAAAGCCTTCTGCCTCTGGTCCCGAGTACAAGTGTTTACAACTGGTCAGTGTGTGCAAAAACGAGCAACCGCTGCTTCCTTCTACTGGATGTTTACAGCCTGAGACTGCCAGCCTGCAGAGACCTCCCCGCCCCAGACCAGCAGGCCCCTCCCGCTGTGTGCACACCAGCTCCAGTAGAGCACACTTGACCCCAGCTCTTCTCTATGTGTGTCTGTGTGTCTGTCCTTTCCTTCACAGCCCTAGTCAGAGTTCCAGGACCAGCTGCATGAGATGTGAGAATCGATGCTACTTTGATCTTCATTTTCTGTGTGTGGTGTGTGTGTGTGTGTGTGTGTGTGTGTGTGTGTGTGTGTGTGTGTGTCTGTGTGTGTCTGTGTGTGTGTGTGTGTGTGTGTGTGTGTGTGTGTGTGTGTCTGTGTGTGTGCAGAGGTGTGTGCAGGTGCATGAATGTGTACATACCTGTGGAGGTCAGAGGTAACCCCCAGGAGCTGTCCACCTGGTGGTTTGAGACAGACTGAAGCTTGGGTTTCACTATGATAAACTTCTGTTGGGTTTTCACTGTTGTGTTTCACTATGACAAGCTTGTGTTGGGTTTTCACCATTGTGTTTCACTATGACAAGCTTGTGCTGGGTTTTCACTGTCTTGCTACTTTGCAGTTCACTGAACTTCTAGATCAATCAGTAGGTTGACATCGTTCTCTTAGTTTTCAGAACATCTTTCTCTCCGCTATTATCTCTTCTTTGGGCTGCGCTTAAATATACAATTGCTTGGTTGTGCTTACTTCCACTCCCTTCTTTCTGGCCTAATTTGTGTATTTTCTATTGATCTGTCACTAATTCTTCTGTTGCATATCCAGTGTGCTCTTAAGTACGTCTACTGCAGTCCTTTAGACTGTGATCTGGTTTAGAATGCCTAATTTATCTTTGGGGTTCCATTTGAGGATGATGTATCAATACATGGCAATCCCCAGTGAATCATAGCTCCCCCTATTTAACAGGACTTTAGCAAATGCAGCAGAAGTCTGACAAATGCTGTCCATTGGGGCCTAGTCACGTGGAAGGAGCAGAGGAAGACGACGCAGTCACATGGGAGACTCACGTGGGAACGCCAGAAGAACTGGTCAGCTATGAGCAATAGCACACAGTGGCCATTTTATGATACTATGTTTTAGGTCAAGTTTGTTTTTTTTTTTTTTTTTTTTTTTTTTGGTTTTTCGAGACAGGGTTTCTCTGTGTAGCTTTGCGCCTGTCCTCGAACTCACTTGGTAGCCCAGGCTGGCCTCGAACTCACAGAGATCCACCTGGCTCTGCCTCCCGAGTGCTGGGATTAAAGGCGTGCGCCACCACTGCCCGGCCATAGGTCAAGTTTGTAATGTAGCAATAGAAGAGTGGCCACTTTAAAATGTATTAGATTATTTTAATTATTATGATTATTATTGTCTTATTCTGTAGCCCAGGCTTGTCTCAGACCGGTCTCAAACTCTTGATGATTCCCCCACCCCTTCAGCCTCCCAAGTTCTTGTATGGTCTAGGCTGGCCTTACATTGACAATATGGCTGAAGCGGACCTTGAATTCCTGACCCTCCTGCTAACACTTCCCCGCTGCTAGGATTACAGACGTGCACCCTGTGCCTGGTTTGATGCATTCGTTTAGATTCTCCATCCTTTCACCCATTTTATCAATCTTTTATTCTCCTTTCCTAAACATACTTATGGTGGTTCCTTTGAAGTTGTCTGTTAATTCCAGGAAGTGTGCCTGGAATCGACTTCTGTTTAGTTTATTTGTTTATTATTATGGATCACGTTTTTTCCTTTGTGCCTGTCTTATAAATGTATGTATGCATACCCATATTTTTTTTATGTGGTGCAGGGGATTGAACCTAGGGCCTCTTGCTAGGCAAGCACTCTTCCAGTGAGCTGCACCCCCACATCTTATAATTTTTAGGTTGTGCATGTGTTATAAATGGCATCTATGCTGGATAGTTTTATGTCAGCTTTTATGGGCCCTTCCCATCTGGAAGGAGGGAACCTCAACTGAGAAAATGCCTCCATAAGATCTGTAAGGCACTTTCTCAATTAGTGATCAATGGGGAAGGGCCCAGCCCATCATCGGTGGTGCCATCCCTGGACCGGTGGTCTTGGGTTCTATAAGAAAGCAGGCTGAGCAAACCAGTAAGCAGCTCCCCTCCACGGCCTCTGCTTCACTTCCTGCCTCCAGGTTTCTTCCCTGTTTGAGTTCCTGTCTTGACTTCCTTTGATGAGGAACTGTGATGTAGAAGTATAAACAGAATACACCCTTTCCTCCCCAGCTTGCTCTTTGGTCATAGTGTTTCATCACAGCAATAGGAACCCTAGCTAAGACAGCATTTAAAATACTGTATAGATGGCCGGGCGGTGGTGGCGCACGCCTTTAATCCCAGCACTCGGGAGGCAGAGCCAGGCAGATCTCTGTGAGTTCGAGGCCAGCCTGGGCTACCAAGTGAGTTCCAGGAAAGGCGCAAAGCTACACAGAGAAACCCTGTCTCGAAAAAACAAAAAAAACAAAAAAAAAATACTGTATAGACATACCTTCCCTTTGGGACTGGCATAGTTGCTTCTATTAGGCAGTTGAATATGCTTATTAATATACTTCTGCAAATCAAGGCAATAGAGTATACTTCTGTCTTATCCAAGGAAGGGCTCAGGATTTAAAAATAATGATTTTGAGGTTACAGAGGTTAATAATATCATGATAATTAAAATAAGATCGTTTGTATGAGGGCATTGGGATTATTGAGAACTGATTGAGTCAACCTTTGAAAATGATTATGCCTTAAGCCTTCTACCTAAGCAATTCTAGAAACACAAATGTACGTAGGCACATTTCTGTTAGCTGCCCAACAGTTGTTTCATCCTATGCCTCCTGGGTTTGAGAAAATCCCACTCTTCCCCCATGAGAGAGACAGGGATGTCACATTGTTATTATGATGGTGATTATTATGGTTTGGACTTCCCATACCTGAAAATTGCTAGTGTAGATGAGCAGGCCACACAGGGGTCAGCCAGGGGCGTTTATTGACCGAGCTCAAGAATCCATGAGCTCAACCTAGGACAACTTTGCCAACTGCATCCTCCAGGCTTCAGGCTTCCGGGCACTTAAAATATCCAGGGCTTTGGCTTCGGCTGGTACTTGGGCTTCACGCAGCACATCTTCCCGTTTGTGCAGTAGACGTAGACACTCTCCTTCCTGGAGCATCGGTGGCGGCACTTGCCGTGGAGGTTCCAGCATTTCTGAGCATCACCTGGTACAAGGAAGAGGGAAAGGAGATTGTGTGGGTCCTCAGAGGAGGGTGGCTCCAGCCCGGGGGAGCCGGCACAGGTGTGAGAGGCTCTCCGCTTCCCCTTTGACCCTTCCCACTACTGACCCCTTTTCTTCTACCTTTCTTTGACTGTGAATGACAAATGATGGATCTTTGAAAATCTGCTTTTAAAGGGCTGCTGTAGTCAGCCTAGGTTAATTGAAACTCTGTCTAGAAAACTCCAAACCAAGAAAGAAACAACACACCAAGAGAGAAGCTACAGTTCTGATAGTCACAGGAGGATGTGGCTGCACCGAACTGCTGGTCTTGAAGAAGGGGACTGAGAGGAATGATGTCCAACCTAAGGCTGTGCAGGGGTGACAGCGCGTGGTTCCTGGACAAAGCAAAGGCCCCCTACCCCTTTCTCTATGAGGTGGCACTTCTGCTTGGTTTATAGATGCCTTATGTCCCTTAGATCAATGAAGTCTTTAAGCTCTATTTGAGCCACAGGTTTCCTCTTGACAAATCTGAATGAGTTCCAGACGTGGAGAGGGGAAAGGGAAGCCTTTGAAGAGAAGACGTAGCATCCCAGCTTCTACACCCTCAGCATTAGCCTTGTCCTGGGTGTTCCCTTAGAGCACAAAAGGGGAGCAACATTCCCATCTGTCACCAAGAAAAGAAATGGCAACAAACACTTGCAAGGATGTGAGGCAGAAGGAACCCCTGTTCACTGCTGGTGGGAATGCAAAGCTGTACAGCCGTTATGGAAATCAGTAAGAGGCTCCTCAGCGGGCTGAAACTGGAACGACCATAGAAGCCAGATGTGCCATTCCTGAATACACTTGGGGTCTTTATAGCAGTCTGTGCCATCAGAGATGCTTGCATATCTGTGTCCATTGTTGCACCATTCACTATAACCAAGACAGGAGCAAGCCTAGGTGTTCGTCAACAGATGAGTAAAGTCAATGAGGTCCATATGCACAGCGGATTATATTCAGCGGTAAGAAGAATGAAGTCATGACATTCAGGAAAATGGATGGAGCTGGAGATTATTATCTTATATGGACTCATTGCCTCTTTCATGTATGGAATCCAGACTTAAATGTATACATGCAGGTATGCATGCCATGAAAGTGTTAAATATATACATGCAAATATATGCCATGAAAGTATCAAATGTACACATGCAGATGTACATGCTATGAAGGTAGAAAGGGGACCGTGAAAGGAGAAGATGTCTAGAGATGGGAACGGGGACAGGAGAGGGTCATGGAATATATAGACACAAAAGTGGAAGCGAGGACTATGTGGGGAGGAAGAGGAGCAGATGAAGGGCGGAGGAGAAAACAGGGCATAAAGTGGGAGGAGAGACACAAATATGATACAATGTGTGAAAGTGCCACAGTGAGACCCGTTACTTTGTAGGCCAGCTAAAAAATTAATAAAAAATAATTAAAAACTAACAGCAGCTATTTTAATTAGCATTAAAAACTTCAGATGGGGCTGAGAGGAGCGAGAAGAGAGAAAACAATACGTGCCCACACTGGGCAGATCTCCAGAGGGAGCCCCTCTTGTCTTTGAACATTCATCTGAACACATGTATGAGGAAACTGCCAAAGCCTTGGAAAGAATCACCGAAGAGAGCTAGGCAGACCTGTCCTCAGAACTGGGGATGTTCTGTGCACTCACCGGCCAGAGCAGAAAGGCTTTGTAAAGCCTGTAACAGTTAGGGGGCCAGAAGGATGGCTCAGAGGTTAAGAGTACTTCCTGCTCTGTCAGAGGACCCAGGTTCAGTTCCCAGCACCCACATGGCAGCTCACAACAAACTGTAACTTCAGTTCCAGGGGATCCAACAGCCTCCTCAGGTCTCTGCAAACACCAGGTACGCATATAGTGCATAGACATACACGGAGGTAAAATACACATAAGATAAAAATAAATACAGAAACTCAGCTCAGCAGTACACAGGTTTCCAGCGCCCAGGAGGTGGAGACCGGAAGTCTCAGCTACATAGTGAGTTCCAAGGCAGCCTGGGCTATACAAGACTAAATAAATAAATACATAAAATTGAAAAAGATAAGTGAACTTGGAGACACAAAACAAAAAATATTCAAAATGAAGTACAGAGCAAGAATAAAGCCTCGCCCACTGTGGAATGATAATAGATCACCATGTCAGCAGTTGAAGTGCCAAAGGAATGAGAGGGAGAGACAAGAAGAATGTGTGAAGAAATGGCATCCGGAGAATCTCAAGTTGACAAAATCACAAGTAGCCAGAAACCTCAGTTTCCTGACATAACTCCCAAAAGTTGTTCACTGATGTCCACACCTGCCGTGGTACCCACATGTAGCTATGGAAGTGGAAGGGGATTATTGGGGAGTAGGAAGAAGACCAGCAGGAGTGGGTGGGGACCAGAGAGGGTAGGAGGGGGGTGTGGGAGTATGAGGCTGTGTGTGCTGTGGCATGCTGTTCTCTGAGAATAGCAGCCATTACTGTATTTTCTTCCTTAAGGAAAATAGATTTATTTATAGTTTGACTGAACTGGGTCAACAAAGACGCCTCCTTTCTCCCTTTCCTGTGTGGATGTTACAATTTCATAGAAAAGATTCAACAACCGCCTATGCATCCCCATGCGTTCTGAGATAAGCAGTCAGAATGGCGTGGGATCTCTTCCAGGGAGGCAATCAGTAAGGATGAAGAAAAAAAATGGAAGGGTGTGGGTGTGGTGTCACAGAATCTCTTCTGGGGAGGCAAGCTCCAGTGGTGGCCCCAGGGCTTCAGCCCAGAGGTGACTGAGGAAATTAGAGTCTTTGGGGTTCACTGTTCTAGTAGTGTCATAGCTGAAGAGAGCTACACCCTGAACCCCAACCCCACCCCCACTCTCCTCTTATGTAGAGGGTGCTTGTCCTTTTGTTTTCCCAGGAAGTATTTCTGGATCTCTTCTTCAGCTCATGGACCCATAGCCTACAGCAAGGACCAGCGTGTGACAGGGCCCAGCAATCACAGCATTCCATCTATCAGGCAGCATAAACAGAGGTACAGGCCTTCCCAGGAACTGACCACTGGAAAATCAGGTGTGTGTAAGTGGTTGACAATGTAAACCTATGCCATTACCATATATAATTTATTTTTACTCTATGTGTATGAGAGTTTTGCCTGCATGTATGTATGTGAACCACATGTGTGCAGTACCCAAGGAGGCCAGAAGAGGGCACAGGATTCCCTGGAACTGGAGTAACAAAAGATTGAGAGCTACCCTGTGGGTGCTGGGAATCCAACCCAGGTCCTTTGGAAGAGCAGCAAGTGCTCTTAACCGCTGAGCTATCTCTCCAGCTATCCCACCATTCCCATCTTAATCAGAGCAGCCGTGACCACCTGCCGGAGACCCTCCAGGCTGGGCCTATTGAAGGCCCCTCATAGAGGGAGGGGTTGGGGCGGTCACTAGCCTTTCACTTCCTCCTGCGCACTCTCCCAGCTGTGTGTAATTCAGCCCCAGCTGCATGTTGTCTCAGGAGCCACAGGAGTATTGAGCAGGAAGGTTAACTGAAGCAAGGACTCCACTTACACAGCTACAGGAATGTCATTATCCACGCTGGCAGGAGACATTGGCAGTGTACCTGTTTGGGGGTCACCTATGTTCGTGGATGTAATCCCTCATTCATGCTCCTGTAATGTAAGCCCAGTAAACTGCTTGGTCCCCCCAAGTTAGGCTTCGGTGGAATAACTTTGGTGTCTTGCTAGTGCTCTATTTGGAATGAGTAGACACTTGTTTGCATCACCTCAGGAAGTGGGTGGGTACAAGCAAAGTACAATGATACACACATGCGAAGATGTCAGAACAAACCCATTATTTTATACTCTAATTTAAAAAATTAATGAAAAGAAAAAAAAGGTAATTGGTAAGGGCTGCAGACACCGTTCAGAAGGACAGCAGTGTTGAGTACATATGAGGCCTGGATACAATTCCCAGTGTGGCAAAGGCAACTACCATAAGTTAAAGGGACATGAAAGCAATGCATTATGGGTTGACAGCCTGTGTAGATGTAAAGGCTGGTGTAGGAATCGGGATGCTCACTGTTTAAAGATTCCTGTACTCTCTGTGAATTGACCTGTGAGCATCGAAGGCAGACCAAGAAGATACAGATGTCTGTGGTCAACCTTGGAGCCTACTCAAGATAGATGCAGGGACTGGGCAAGAGCAGTCTACAACCTCCTGTCACAAGAGTGTGAACTCACCAGACCCCTTTGTTCATGAACAAAGGGTCAAAATGCTGAGAAACCTGGTTTCCAGAAATCAAGACAGTGACTGACACTTTGTATCTGAAACTCTGGCCCCAAGGATGGACCATCCCATACTTCGCCCAAGGAATCAGGTTTCCCAGTACAGAAAAGCAGCTTTGATCTCCACTGGGTGCCGAGGAGCAGATGAAAAGTTTTATACAAAGTTCTCACTCTTGCTCTCCTGCTCTTCATTTCCCACTCTCTGGTTTTTTGGGTTTTTGTTTTTGTCGGGGATGCAGGGGGTTTTCAGGTGTGGGGTGCGGTGGGGTGGGGGGGTGGAGGGGTGGGGAGGGCAGGGCAGGTGCTGACCTTGAACTGCTTCTTCTCCCAAGTGCTGGGACCACAAGGTGTGTGTCACCGTACCTGGCTTCCTCTTCGTCTTTATTTTGTGCTTTCCTCAGAAATTCAGCCTTGAGTTGGTTCTCAGCCTGGGCCTGATGTCAGCCCTTTACTTACGGCCTGTGGTCCAGCCTTGCTTGGGAACCTCCCAAGCATCGTTAATGTATCCTTAAACCCCACCCTTCTTCTCTTCCTCTAGAGTCGGTGATTCTCGACCTTCCAAATGATGCGACCCTTTAATACAGTTCCTCATGTTGTGGTCATGCCCCAATCATAAAATTATTTCATTGCTACTTCATAGCTGTAATTTTGCTACTGCTATGAATTGTAATGTAAATATCTGATACCCGATTCCAAAGAAGTCACAGCCCACAGGTTGAGAACGTTCTTTGTTGGGTGAGTTGTTGCCGACCCCACAGACCCTTGGGTATGAGTGTCCTTTGCAGCAGAGTAACACATCTAACGTGATGGGATTGCAGGGCTGTGTGGGGGGGTCTTCATAAAGAAGGATGGACGTCACACAAGGAGACTACCACAGTTACTAGGATATTTAAAATAAAGCTCATGAATCAAGAAGCCTCCCTTCACCAAGGATGGGACAATTTGAGTTCAATAAGAGTAGCCAGGTGTGGTAGCAGCACTCAGGAGGCAGAGGCAGGTAGATCTGAGTTTGAGGGCAGCCTGGTCTACATAGTGAGTTCCAGACCAGCCAGGGCTACACGTCAGAAGAATACTGTAAATTCTACCGTGAGTGTGTAATTAGAAAATCGTCATCGTCAGAGGAAACAGGTCAGTGACCAGTTATTTCAAGAGGACTTGTACAGACAGAAGGATGAAGTTCAGAGAAGTATTAAAAGGTGTATTTTAAAAATAGGATGTCTGTCAGCCAGGGCTACACAGTGAGATCCTGTCTCAAAAATAAAAAACAAACAACAGGGTGTCTAGGGATGTAACCCTGGCAATGAGTGTTTCATGAAGAAATGAACTCAGGACCCTTAGGGAAGGAAGTGGGAGTGTGGGGGAAGGGTTTGGGTCTCAGCTGACTGAGCTGTGTGGTACTACAAGGGCCTGTACTTAGCAATGTTTGCTAAGCAGGGATTTGTTTTCTGTATCCATGATTCTGCCTTATTTTACACAAAGATAAGGAAAAATCTCATTAAAAATGAGATCTCATTTTTAAAGATTTATTTGTATTTTATGTATATGAGTGTTATTGTCTGCATGTAGGTCTGAGTACCACATGTGCCCAATGACTACAGAGGCCAGAAGAGATGTTGATCCTTGGGAACTGGAGTTGCAGAAGCCATGCGATCTCAATCTTTAGTTCAAGCATGTCAAGATGGACCACTGTGTGTGTGTATGAGTAAGGGTGTGTGTGTATGGGTATGGGTGTGTGTGTGTGTATATGGGTATATGTGTGTATGTATGTATGTATGTATGTGTGTATGTGTGTATGTGTGTATGGGTATGTGTGTGTGTATGGGTATGGGTGTATGTGTGTGTGTATGGGTATGGGTGTATGTGTGTGTATATGGGTATGGATGTGTGTGTATGTGTAGGGTATGGGTGTGTGTGTGTGTGTGTGTGTGTGTGTGTGTGTGTGTGTGTGTGTTGAACACAGAGCCTAGAGAAGGACATGGGGTGTTCTCCTCTATCACTCTCCACCTTGTTACATTGAGATGGGGTCTCTCTGACTTGGAAATTCACCATTTGGCTGGCCTGGCTGGCTAGTGAGTTCTTGGATCTCTCTGTCTCCACCTCCTGACACTGGGGTTATGTGCAGCCCTGTCTGACTCTTTATGTGAGAACTGGGAATTCAAACTCAGGTCCTCTTGCTTGCACAGGAAGTGTTCCTGCCCATGGAAGCATCCCTCTAGCCCTTAAGCATTTTAAAATTACATTTATTCATGTATTTATTGCTCACACATGCCAAGGACAACTTGCAGGGGCCGGTCCTCTCCTATCAGGAGGGTCTTGGCACTTAAACTCAGGATGTCAGTCTTGGCAGCAAGTGCCTTGACCCAAAGACTCATCTCACTGACTCTGTTTTCAACATTTTTAAGTGATGTACATTTCCGCCTCCTTTCATCATGAGACCCTTTGACTGTTAAAAAATGGAACTGAGTAGAATTTCTGTCCCTTGAGGCACTGATAAACAACAGTTAGGATGACATCGTCAGCTTAAATGAGTAAGAGTTGTTTCAGGTCGTAGCCAGACCATAATTTCAAGAACCAGAATTTACCAAGGAAAGTCCAGGACTGGGTAAAGCCTGGTGTGTTTACTCAAAGCCACCTCCCTGTGAGCTACAGGAGATGAAGGCTGAGTGTGACCAAAGTATTGATGGCTTTCACTCAAGGCCTCCTACCATCACAACTCGCAACAGGAAGTGGAAGAGAAACTCTTCTAAAAACTTCCTGGTCACTTAGGAGTTTAAATTCACTTCCAGCAGCAGCAGCAGTGGCATCGGGCTGCCTGAGAAACCCCACTAGCCCTGTGGGCCTGATGAGGCTCATTGACATCCTAGGGACACTGTCTACTCTTCTGCCGCCAGAGGCCTGCTGGCTAAGGGACATTTGGGAAGTGGAGATGAGCAGAGATCCTCTCTCTGATCCTCTCTGCAGGGAGAGAGGATCTGCTAGAAACACCCAAGATGATTCAGAGGCAGCCCTCATCACCTCTGGCAGTTGCTAGGTCTTTAGGGAAAAGCTTAGCTTTTGTACCTCATCAAACCCTCAGGGAGGGGGTGAGAAACAGCAGAGAGAAGGGGTTAACATCTCCCTCTCTCTCCTGCAGCATACCGTCCTTCCAGGAAGCCCCCACATTCTGTTGTGTGGTGGAGACAGGGGAAGGCCAGGAGTGGAGAGAGTTGTAAAGAGCAAGCCCAGTGGAGCAGGCAGCAAGGGAGGGCAGCTGGGAAAGTTCAGATGAATTACAGACAGTGAGAAGCAAGCTGTCCACCCCTCCTCCTTCAGACAGGGCCTCGTTTATCCCAGGCTGGCCTCAAATATACTAAGTAGCTCTTGAATTTCTGATCCTTCGGCCTCTATCTCCCAGGTCCTAGGATTACAATTCTGCATCACCACACCCAGTTTATGTGGTGCTGGGAATCAATCCCAGGGCTTTCTGTGTGCTAGGCAAGCACTCCATCACCTGAGCGGCAGCCCCGAACGTTAGTGCTTTCACACCTGCTATGACGACACACAGGACGTTGTCACAGCCATTAGAGAAGTGAGCAAAGGCACCTCTGAACAGTGGTCAGGCCATGGTGAGCCATTTGCCAACTTGGGCGCTTGGCTTTTCGTTCTCCCTTAGATGAGGGTGTTTCAGGTTCACAGGAGGGAACTGAAGTCAGCTTGTTTAGAAAAATAGTATGTTCTGGGCCGGGCGGTGGTGGCGCACACCTTTAATCCCAGCACTCGGGAGGCAGAGGCAGGCGGATCTCTGTGAGTTCAAGGCCAGCCTGGTCTACAGAGTGAGATCCAGGAAAGGCGCAAAGCTACACAGAGAAACCCTGTCTTGAAAAACCAAAAAAAGAAAAAGAAAAAGAAAAATAGTATTGTTCTGATTTGGGAAAGTTTGACCGTTTGGGGTGGACAGAAGCTCTGCCAGGTGAGTGGAGGGGGCAGGTAGCTGGCGGGGGGGGGGGGGGGGGGGGGGGGGGGGGGGGGGGTTAGGGAGGGTGGGGTGACCTCCAGCTAAGTTCTCCGAAGGCCCTCACCTGGCATCCCAGGCAACTTCAAGCTGCTTCCTCACCTGTGGCTCCCATCACTCACCCCTGTGCTTTGGACTAGGTCCCCAGAATTGGCATGCACTCTCCCAGCTGGGGATGCTCACTTATGCTTATCCCGCACCCTTCCATCTCCATCTCTTCCTTCCCCTGCCTGATTTCAAGTCACGTCTCAGGACTCTGCTCACCTCAGGCTAGCTGGGCCCTGCTCATGTGTACCCATTCCCTGACTTCCCTTTGACGGCTTTGGGTATAACGAAATTTAACTGTGTCCGAGGGCCACACCATTTGCCTCCATAATCCTAGCTCCAGCGCAAAGTATGGGACAGAGAGGAGCTGCAGACTTGAGATCCTCGTTCCCATTAAGGTGGCCGTGGCTTTTCCTAACCTTAGAACATCTTGGGGACTATTTTGCAAGAGATCTGCTGTTGCCTTCTCCTCTCTGGCTACTTCTGCCCCCACACTGGCCCTTGGCCCAGCTTGGTAGAGCTGAGCATGGAGTGGGTGATGAATGAGATACTCAGGATGTTGTTGTTGGTACCTAAGATCCGGCACCTGGCCAGGCGGTCTGGGAATGGCGACATCTCCGCGGCCCTAGGCAGCTGGTCCTCCTTGCCCCGGGCTGTTCACGGACAAGGCCAGGGTCTCCCTCTCTGGCCCCTTTTCTGAGGAGATCTACATTACCTGGAGTGAGCTGGGACAAGAGCAGCAGTGCGGCCAAGGTCAACAGCAGGAGCTTCATGCTAGAAGGCCCAAGGCGAAGCTTCGAGTCCAAAGCGGTGCCACAGTTAGCAGTGAGCTGGGGAGGCTGCGTCTCTCTAGCGGAAGTCCCTCGGATCTTCAGGAGCAGCCCACAGGAACAGCCCTGCACCCCGGGTCTACAGTGTGGAGCCCCACCCACCGAGTCCACAGCATCCCTTTGTCTTTTGGATCAGGAGGGTGAGGACAGCCAAGGTTCAAGGCCACACAGCACAGCCCTTCCCCGCCAGCTTTACACTGCCTTATCCGAGGCACCACAAGGGGGCGCCACGCACACGAATGCCACAGAGCACACATCAGTGGCTACCAAGGACACTGGCAGAGAAGAGGAAATGGGGTTCCAGGTAGGGCAAGGTCTGTTCAAGAGTAGACAGACACAAGAGGAACAACCCCCCACCCCGGGGGGGCGGGCAGAAGGGGGGAAGGCGCACGCGAGGCCGCTCCGAGCACCAACCAAGCACAGGGTTGTTCTGGACTCAGAGCTGAACCCCTTCCTCAGGGATTCAAGAACAGACGTTCCCAGCGCCCTGGTCTGAACATTCATTCCAGTTTCTTTAGCTCCCTAAGGTGGCTGCTCCTGCAGTTAGTCATCCTTTCTTCAGGGTCCTTATTTTTCAACCTCCCAGCAGAAGTAAGCAATTCCCTCCATTAACTATCTGTCTCTATTACGTACGTGAGTTCCACTTCCTGACCGGACCCTCCTGATATAGAGGTCAGGAGAATCAAGGAATGCATAGAGCTTAAACGATAAGACAGTGAACTGAACCATCAGTGGGGACGGGAAACACTGAATGGGCTGCCAAAGATTTACACGAGGTAAATGAAAGCGTGTGGTCCTCGATGCTAAGTAATTCCTTCAGGAACTTCTTACAAGGAAGAGATTAAGAGATGGCCCTGGGAGGGGACCCAGTGACCAGCCCTACAACTCTACCACGGTGCCCTGCCACCTCTTACTCCTGTGAAGTTTCAATCAGAAGAGAGCCACTGCCAGCATCCCGGAATAAGGAATCTGTGGCAAAATTAGTCTCAGGGTAGGGGTTCGAGGCTCTGGAAAAACAGAGACTTGATGAGATACACAGGGTATGAGTTAACTTCCAGGGGTGACAGGCCAAGGCTTGAAACCCCCCAGGACTGCCAGGGGAAGGTGTGGGACTCTGGAGAGATTCTGGGCTCCTGGGCTGCTGATGTCTGTTTGTGGCAGTCACAGAGAAGTGGTTAGTGAACCTGGCTTCTGGGGTTACTTTGGTCAGCAGGGCCGGAAGTGGGGAAGGAGAACTGTTACCAAATAGGGAACGGTGAGGACCTGCTGAAACCTGCCCCTTGTCCTTACTACCTCTCACTGGCGACAATTTCCAGAGCACAGTGGTTAGCGCTTCTGATAGCTGTTGTCACCAGAGAGCGTTAAAATTTTAAAAGTTGGCTGCAAACTCCCCCTCAAGTCCAGAGAGGGAAGGAAGCTGAGTAGAATCTCATCCTAGTCAGGGCTGGTACCTGCCAGCATGTGCTACAAAATACCACAAAGCGGAATGTCTTAGGGAGAATGTATTTATCGGGTTCTTTTCTTTCTGAGAGTTCTTAACCGCTTACAGTGCCTGGGTATGTGAAGGAGTTTGCAGTGAGAGTCAGAAGTATTCAGCTACTAGTACTCGCCTTCCCTTCTATAAACTTTTTCTTAATTTTGGAAACTATTTTAAACGTATCCTTCGAAAATTTCATGAACATAATGTCTCAATCTTATCTACTCCCCATCACCCTCTCTCAGCTTCAGCCACACCTTATTTTGGAGACATGGTCTCATGTAGCCACGGCTGGCCTTGATCTCTCTATTGTAGCTGAAGGTGACCTTGAGCTTCTGGTCCTCCTGCTCCTACCTCCTGGGTGCTGGGATGAGAGGTATGCATTATCACGGCTGGCTTTATAAAGGGCTGACTGAGGATTGAACCCAGGGCCTTGTGTGTGCTAGGCAACCACTCAAGAAACTGAGGCCATGCCCTCAGCCCTCTTACTAACTTAATTTTTATTTCAAAAAAGATTTATATTTATTTGTTTATTTAATTTTATGGGCATTGACTTGTGTTTTGCCTGCATGTATGCTTGTGTGAGGGTGTCGGATCCCCTGGAACTGGAGTTACAGACAGTTGTGAGCGGTCTTGTGGGTGCTGGGAATTGAGTCTGGGTCCTCTGGAAGAGCAGTCAATGTTTTTAACTCCTGAGCCATCTCTCCATCTCCCTATTTTTATTTTTAATTATGTGTGAGTATATGTGTATGTGTGTGTGTGCATTCGAGTACAAGTGTACTTGGAGGCCTGAAGAGGGCATCAATTCCCCTGGAGCTGGAGTTGGGGATGGTTGAACCGCCTCCACCCTCCACATGGGTGCTGGGAACTGAACTCAGTTCCCTAGCAACAGCAGTATGCATTTTTAACTGCTGAGCCATCTCTCCAGTTCTTATGTGATTTTGGAATATGTGTGTGTGTGTGTGTGTGTGTGTGTGTGTGTGTGTGTGTGTGTGTGTGTGTGTATTTATCGGGTTATATATTGCAATGCTAAACCCATGTATTTCATGCATTTCAGGCAAGTTCTTTGCACCCTGACACACCCCTATAAAATTTACTTTTTTCTGGGTTTCAATGTGTTTCATCAAGGATTTGGAGCAGATGAGTCATGGGGCTCCATCTACCCATCAATTTATATGGTTCTGTAGGTGTGGAAAAGTAATTTATAGAAAGTAAATGAATGGGTAACACAAGGATTTCAGCACCCAGGATAAGTGCATTTCCATCCACAGATTCTTAGGGTCAGTCACCCAATCTCTTTAACCCTTAGATCCCAACTCCCAAATACATGATGTCACTTTGAAAGCTACACTCCCAAATTGGGTGGTGGCGCACACCTTTAGTCCCAGCACTTGAGAGGCAGAGACAGACAGATCTCCATGAGTTCAAGGCCAGCCTGGTTTACAGAGTGACTTCCTGGACAGCCAAGCCTACAAAGAGAAACACTGTCTTGAAAAACAAGACCCAAAACAACCAACCAGACAAAAGAACCCCGGTCCCACTCCTCACAGGCCCATGTACTAATGTGCTTGGTTCTGATGCCTTTAAAAAGCCATCCCAGGATGGGTATAAGCATGCAGCTTCTCTCAGTTATAAGGAACAGGGGACCTGGTGAGGGGGCAGAGGAAGATGCTGTGTGAACACCTCCAGGCACACCTCAGATACCATGGCCTGCTCATGGACAGTGAGAAAGGCCACTTTCAACCTGATCAGGAATCCAAACAAATCCAAATGGCGAAGGGGTATCATTTTCTGCTATGAGTTAGCAGGCATATTATTTTATTAGTAATCCTACAAATTTTAAAAAAGATTTTAGTTTTCCAATTAAGCGTACTCACGTATGTGTGAGTGTGGCTTTGCGCACATGAGTGCAGTGCTAGAGGAGGCCAGAAGAGGGCTTTGGATCCCCTAGAGCTGGAGTTCCTGAAGGTTGTGATTTGCCTGACACGGACGCTGGGATCTGAACCTGGGTCCTCTGCATGATTAGTATATGCTCTTAACCCCTGAGCTACCTCCTCAGTCCCAACCCCAGAGACATATTTTTTTAAAAAAGAATATATAGAGAGAGCAATACTTTTTATTATAAACATCAGATTGCTGCATCCTTTTTGCAGGGTGCTTGCCAATACTGAAATCATGAAATTGTGCTGGGCTAGTGTCCTTACAAGGAGAAAGCAATTTAGACAGAAATACATGAAAGTATTATGTGATAATGGAGGTGGAGATTGAAGTTGTGCTTTTATAAACTGAGGAATGCTAAGCAGCAGCAGCAGCAGCAGCAGCAGCAGCAGCAGCAAGGAGCCAGGAGAGAGGCATAGAACATGCACTCCCTCTGTCTCTGGAGGATGCAACCTTGCTGCCATTTTGATTTTGAACTTGTAGCCTCCAGAATAGTGGAGAAGAATATATCTATTTTTACAAACCACTCCATTGTAGTGTGTTGAATGGCAGTCCTAAATAATAAGTAGGTCACCATTTCAAGTTTATTATTACAAAGCCATACTATATCGGTGATGTTTACCCTCATTGTAACTTGACTGGATTGAGCTGTGTCTTCTCAATGTTAGGGGCCGCTTAACTCCTGTGTATATTTTTGCATATTATAAATCTATAACAGACTGAATTCTGGGCAAAATGGGCTGCCAAGAAGGGCACACCCCTTTCCTGGAAGTTCCCATGTTGCAGAATATTTGTTTACACTGCGTGAAGATGTGTCACTGTGATTGGTTTAATAAAAAGTTGAATGGCCAATAGCTAGGCAGGAGAGGTAGGCGGGACTTCCAGGGAGAGAGGAAGAGGAGGAGGAATTAAGGAGCGTGGATTATGCCGGAGAGATGCCAAGAGATGTGGAACAAGTCAGATGTACCGAAATGGAGAAGAGGTAAAAAGCCACGTGGCAGGACATAGATTAACAGAAGCAGATTAATTTGTTATAAGAGCTAGTTGGGTTAAAGCCTAAGCTAAAGTCCAAGCTTTCATAATTAATAAGAAATCTCCATGTTATTATTTGTGAGCTGGCAGCTGGTAAAAAAAGTTTGCTACAGTCCCACCCTGGACGAGGTACAGGGGAGAGGGTGACAGAGAAGAGAGACATCAGCCCCATGCCTGCCAGGACCAGCTGGCTCTTTTTCTGAAGAGTGTATTGTGGCTTTCTTGATTGGGCTAATGGGATCCTGACTGCCCACTTGACAGCTGTGACCCATCTGAGTCCTTCTTGTTCTAGAACACAGGAATTGACTGTGCTGCTGAGGACCAGAAGGAACACAAGAGCTAGAGACACCAATGGTGCTGTGACTCTGATCAGTCTTCTTTAGACATAAGGCAGAAGGAGGTGAGCTCTGTAGCTTAAATTCTAACTGGTCTTAATAATAAAAACACAGAATCAGATATCAGGGTAAATGCCGTGTGGTGATATTGTGTTCCCTAATATATTGTGCACCCTAATAACTTATCTGGGGTCAGAGAACAGAACAGCTGCTAGATAGACATAGAGGCCAGAAAATGGTGGCATACACGCAGTTAAGCTGAGATCCATTTGGATGAGGAAACAGAGGCTTCGGGAATGAGGAAATGAGATCAGCTGAGGAGTTGGCGTGGTGAGGTTAGCTGTGGCTTGTTCTGTCTCTCTGATCTTCCAGTATTCACCCTAATGCCTGGCCCTGGGTTTGTTTTTATTAATAAAACCTTTTAAGATTCATGTTACGGGGTTGGTTAGCTCAGTGGTAGAGGGCTTGCCTAGCAAGCACAAAACCCTGGGTTCGATCCTCAGCTCAAAAAAAAAAAAAAAAAAAAAAAGATTCATGTTACATACAATGCCGGAAGATCTGAGAAGTCAAGGAGCAGCCAAAGTCACCTCTTACCTCCCCGACTCCTCAGACCAAAAAGGGGGTGAGCTCCTGGTTCTACCTGCCTTATATTCCTCTCTCCACCCAGCTATATCACTTCCTGTCTGTCTGTACAGACCTCCAGACCTCTATGGTTAATTAATGGCTAGCTCCACCTTCTGATCTTTATTCAAGCTTTATTTGCTAGAGCACAAACAAAATGTCACCACAGAGCTCCACTTATTCGGTGCTCAACCCCCTCCCCTCTCAGCACCCGACAGCGTCTCTACTCTCCTCACTTCCAGCACAAGCATTCTCCTCTCTCTCCATGTTCTCGTCTCTGGCTACCTGTAAGCCCTGGTCTCATCTCTCCTGCTCCCCAGGATGCCCGCTTTCCTTTTTCCTCTGACCTGAGGACCCAAGGACTATGGACACCTCTCTCAGGAGTCTTCTTCCTGCCTGGAGCCCTGCAGTACTGGATGTGGTTAAGCTTGATCAGGAGTGCAAACTGGATTCAGGGGAAGTCACATGAGACCCCACTCTTCTACCTCTGTTCCCCATTGCGGGTACTGCCAAGGGTGACATTTCTGATATGACTTTCATTTTCTTCCTCTCCCAGCGGGATCCGGAATCATGCATCCTTTGAATGCGTCTCTTGTCAAGGCACACTTGGACCCCCCCCCCCCCTTGATTTTGTTTAGTACCTGTTACACTTCTGGGTGATTCCAGATGGAGGAGGTGTTCCATGCCTGATTTTGCCTTCCTGGGTCTAATATCTGGGCCTTAGCACCTTTAGAGGACAGAGGACAACTTTGTGGAGTCAGTTCTCTCCTTCCACCTTTATGCGGGTTCTCAGATCAAACTCAGTCTCTGGACTTGAATGGCAGGTAACTTTCCCCACTGAGCCACCTTTCTGGCCGCAGATCTTCCTCTCCTCATGGACAATCCTGATCTCTTTAAAGGCTGTAAACTGGGTCCCAATTCCTGCGGGCAAGTCTACTCTAATACTTACGTATTTAAGGGGGAATGGAGAGGTGGCTCAGTATTCAGAACACTGGTTCTTCTTCCAAAAGACATAGGTCCAAGTCTTAGCATTCACATGGCGACTCACCACTGTCTGTTAACCATCCCCAGGGGATCCAACACCCTCTTCAGCCCTCCCAGGGCACTGCGTGCATGTGGTACACAGACATAACATTCCAGCAAAACATTCATTCACATAAAAACAAACAGGTTTTGAGAAATTAAAAAAAAAAAACAAACCACATGCTTAACTGATTCAAAATCCATAGGAAGTGAAATTAAATACAACCTGGTTTATTATGAAATAAAGACCATCAGACAACATAAAATCTGAAAGCGTCAGAAGGTGGCCTATGAAAGTCGAATGTTCTCTCGCTATAATGTTCCCTTGTTTCTCGCTGAAAGGGAAGACACTCAGTGGGGAGAGGTGATTTCCTGTTTCTTATCTGCCCCCGTTCCTGATGCACAGTGCAGCAGGCAGTGGCAGCTCACTCATCTGAACAAATCCATGAACAGTGTAAGGAGGCTAAGAGCTCTGGGCTCAGCCGGCCATCCTGGCCGTCAACAACGAGTCTCTGGTCCAGGTGATCCACTGGACTCGTTCTCCTTCTTCCCTTGGTCCTGCAGGAGGCTGTAACCACTTGCTATCTGCCCCGGTTCTCCAGGGGACTTCTTTGTTCCCCAAAGCTGTAATCACAGGATTAGTGTATAAAGAGGTTTAGCTCTGTGCTCTCCTCCTGCCTTTTCTCAGGAGATAGTTGACTGTCCAAGGTCATTGGAAGTTATTGTGTTGCTCAGAGCTTGCTGGAATGGAACATCCTGTAATTCTCAGGCTTTTGTAGGACAAAGAAAAGCCTTGTAAAAGAACTTAAGACTGTCCAAGCATCCGTCAAGTCTACCCAACAGGAATGAGTAGGACATAGAGGAAATGAGAGCCTTACAATGTATTCCCTGAAGGAGTTCAAGAACCCAGGTCCTAGAAGGGAGAATGTTGGTTAGGCAGGGGTTAGTGTCAGAAGAGACTAAGAGTCCCTCATTCCCACCCCAGTTACTTCAGTTGGGCCAGAAAGATAGGTAGAGTGGTCAACAAAACAGACTATTGAGACAGGAGTCTGAGACAGGAACCGGCTGGGCCAGTTCAAGGCCCCAGACAAGATGGGAGGAACAATTGATGATGGTGGACTCTGTCTGGTTCAGCTCAACCAGCTCCAGGGACTGCCTCACAATGGGAGCATGCCCAGACTGCAGTTAACACCGCCCCCCCCCCCCCCCCGCCCCCAGTGAACTTTGCAATTTTAGAGACCGCTTAAATCCTTGTACAGATTCTTAAATCATTTGTTTACTTACAAAAAACCCCCTGATTTTTGGGTAAAATGGGCTGCTAAGAAGAGCACACCTGTTGCCTGGAGGAGGTACAGAGAAAAGGTTGACAGAAGAGAGACATAAGGCCCATCCCTGTGGGGATCAGCGCCCTTTCTGTTTGGCTCAGCTGGCTCCTTTTCTAAAGAGTGCACTGTGGCTTCCTCAGCTGAGTTCATGAAACCCCTAACCACTTCTCTACTGCTGTGTCCTGTCTGAATTCTTCGTTTTTGGCGGCACAAAAACAAAGACGGCTTCTGGGGTCCAGAGCAGAGAGAACTCCAGACCACCGGTCCTAGTTAGCTTTTATCGTAGCTCTGCTATGATAGAAAACCGTGACCAAGAGCAACTTGGGAGGGTTTCATCTGGCTGTCAGGTTACAGTCCATTGTTGCCAGGTATTTGTTTACACTGTGTAAAGATACGCCACTGTGACTGATTTAATAGAAAGGTGAAAGGCCAATAGCTAGGCAGGATTTCCAGGCATAGAGGATGCTGGGAAGAAGGGCGGAGCCACCAGGAGATGCAAGGAAGCAGGTCATGTAGGAGATGAGGTGACAGGCCACGAGCCAGGTGGCAGTATGTAGATTAATGGAAGTGGGTTCATTTAAGTTATAGGAGCTAGCTAATGTAAAGCCTAGCTATAGGCTGAGCTTTCACAATTGATAAGAAGTCTCCATGTGGTTATTTGGGAGCTGGCAGGTGGGCCAGAGAAAGACTCCATATTCTATCATGGAGCAGAGACCATGGAGAATACTACTTACTGGCTGCCTCTCTCTCTCTCTCTCTCTCTCTCTCTCTCTCTCTCTCTCTCTCTCTCTCTCTCTCTCTCTCTCCCTCCATTCCCTTAGCTAGCTTACTTACACAGCCTAGGGATGGTATCACCCACAGTGGGCTGGGTCTTCCTATGTCAATTAGCATTCAAGAAAATCACCTGCAGACAGGCCCACCGGCCAGTCTGATGGAGGCAATTCCTTAACTAAGGTTTTCTCTTCCCAAGTGTGTCAAGATGACAACCAAGATTAGGCACACACACAGGAGTTCTTGTAACAGGAAGTTCTAAGGCTGAGTGGGGACAGCACTAAGATTCTGTGAAGCCAACTCCAAGACAAGATCCAAGGCTACCATCAGCAGTAGCAATGAAGGACACCGTGTAGTTTGTCCAGAAAGATACCCAGGCTGGGGTGCCTTTCTTGGAACCTTTACCTGGGTCTCCATGGCAACCCCACTGAGGCAGCTGAGATAAGAAGGTTGTAAAGAGATAGAAGATTGATGATCACGGCCCTGGGACTCTGTAGGTGTAAGCTCAGCTAGTTCGGCTATATAGGTGGCAAAGCCTTAGATTTCTATAGCCTTATGTTTTCCTTGTATTTTGAGTGTCCAGGGAGTTGGGTTGAGTTTTACAGCCCCTGGCTCTAATCTGCTCACTGATGAGACTGAATCCCAGAGAGAGAATGTAATTCGTCCTAAAGTCACACAACTAAGTGGTACAGCTAGGACAGTGAACTGGATAATTTCAACTCTGTCTTTCTTGGCTTCAATGCCAAAGTTCTTCTGAAAACTGGCTATTTTAGGCAGTGGGAGATCTTCTCTTTGACAGAGAATATCTTACCACACGGTGGTGGAGCACACCTTTAATCCCAGCACTCAGGAAGCAGAGGCTGGCAGGTCTCTGTGAGTTTGAGGCCAGCCTTGTCTACAGACTGAGTTCTCGGACAGCCAAAACTGTTGCACAGAGAAACCCTGTCTCAAAAAAAAGAATATCTTGATAGACACACTGCTGAAGGTGTGGGCAGTGTCCTCTTTTCCTTAGCTCCTGAAATGGGAAAGTACATCTGAAGAAAGGAGTTTCCCTGGGGCTGCAGACAGCTCAGTGGTTAAGAGTGTGCGCTGCTCTTCCAGAGGACTTGAGTTCAGTGGCCAGCCCCTGGGGGGTGCCTCACAACTGCCTGCAGCTCCAGCTCCAGGGGTCTAATGCCTCCTAGGGCAACTGCATTCATGTGCACATATCCACACACAGGAATACATATGCATATTGTTTAAAAATAAACAACCTTTTTTTTATCGGGGACTATGGGGGTCCAGCCCCTCGATAGTCCCCTCCCAGGATCCGGGAAGAATCTACAACCAGCTGATAATTAATCTTTGATGAAAAGAAATGAATCTATGTACACGAGACTCCTTAGTTCATACACTTTATTATTCTGTGTCAGTTCTCTCTCTACACAGCTTCTATTCTGCTCTCATGTCTAGCTCCTTTCTTGCCTGATTTCTCTCTATATTTATCTGCTGTCCCCTCTAGGTTCTATCTTAATTCCTTCATCTAGTTCTGTCCCTTCTAGGTTCTCATCTATCTAGTTCTTTCCCCTATCAGCTCCTCTCCCATCTCCTTCTCTCTCATCTGGCTCTTCCTCATCTTGTTCTTCCCCATCTGGCTCTTCCTCATCTTCCATCTCGTTCCTCTAGTACTCTCTTTCAGCCCTTCAATCTAGTTCTTCCCCATCTCAGTTTGTTCCTCTCAAGTTCTTACCCGTCTAGTTCTTCCATTCTCTTTTCTCTTCTCCGATCCCCAGTGCCCTGGAAGTCCTGGTATATAAAGCCAGGCTTCCAGGGTCAAATGGAGGGGTGATAAGAATCACATAGGGAGCCAATAACCGTTAATTATCATTTGCAACCCCAAAGGGAAGTGACCAATGGGGAAATGAATTAACTGAAGGCTAAATTCGGGTAATATCTAAGAAGAGGGAATCTTATGTGCTCAACTATAGTCTTAAACGTGATTAGTAGAAAATGTTAAGAATCTATAAGTTGCTAGGTCAATGGGAGAAAATAAAACTATCTTCTTTTTTCCTGTGGCTCTTATCTGTTCAAGCTATCTGCCGTTTTTTTGCAGGGTGGGGGAAAGTGTGCTCAGTCGCTAGGCAACCTGTGTACAGCTAGATGCCTCTGGTGATAGTTAAAGGGAGATCTGGAACTGGAGGTAAGGTTTGGGAAAGGAGGAAGTAAAGTTTAATTGGCACATCCGCCAGGCCTTCTCAAACAGGTAGCCTGGATGGTTAAGTCTGTTCTTAGAGAATACAGAGGTATCTCTGATAAAGTATTCTCCTCCATCTGGGGATGGACCTGGCCAGATGCTGCTAATGATGATAATTACAGGGAGGCTTGAACTGGGGTTCTGGCTGAGCATAGCTGTCAGTGCAGAAGGTTATCTAAATATTCCTAGAAGTGGTTAGGTAAGGGGTTAGCGGTCTATAAAGTTAGTAAAGCTGTAAGAAAGGAGGGTCTGAGCTGAATTGTGTAAAGCTATTACTTAACGTCCACCTGACCTAGGCAGTGTCTCCTTGTGGAATTTACCAGGAGACTTGCATGTGGACTGTTATTACTGCTAGTCCTTGAAAGTGGCTAAGGGAGATATCTGATTCCAGAGAAAGCCTTTCCTGAGGCTGTTCTCCAAATACCTAGAATGTGTATGTCCAGAGAGTGATCAGTCCACACTGTTAGCCCTTCTTAGGGAAAAGTCAATTGGGAAAACTATGAAGGCACACATGATTTTCATAACAGAATACAGCTGATATATAACAAGCCAAGTAACACCAAAAGCTCCTTGGGATTTGGCTTCTTCTGGAGGAATTCCCTGATTCCTCCAGGTAGTGACTTTGTCATAACCAGCTGAGTTCTTATGATATATTCCTGCGGCCTGCAGCATTTTTTGTTGATTATTTTGAGACAAGGTCTCTCTGTGTAACCCTGGCTGTCCTGAAACTTGTTCTGTAGACCAGGCTGGCCTCCAACTCAGAGACTGACCTGCCTCTGCCTCTCAAGTCTGGGAATTAAAGGCCTGTGCCACCACGACCAGCTAACATGTCTTTTTAAAAGTAGCTCATCTAAGCCGTGTTAGGATCATGATAGCTGTGGATTGCTATATTAGATAATATAGGACTTAAAAGTGTGTGTGTGTGTCCATCCAAGTGTTTGGATTGGTGTGATTGTGTGTGTGGAGGCCAGTGCTCAAGCTTGGTTGTCATTTCTCAAGAGCCGTCCACCCACCTTGTGTTTGGAGACAGAGTCTCTCTCTGGTTGGCCAGTGAGCCTCAGGACTCCAGAGTGTCTGTCTCCATTTCCCAGCACAGAGGTTATATGTTTGTATCACCATGCCTTTCTTTAACCTTTTTTTTTTTTTTTGAAACAGCTGTGCCACTATGAGACCTTTGCTATCCCTGAACTCCCTCTGTATGATACAGGCCGCAGGAAAATATTGTAAGAATTCAGCTGGTTATGGCAAAGCCATTACCTGAAGGGATCAAGGAATTCCTTCAGAGGAAGCCAGCTTCCAAGGAGCTTTTGGTGTTATTTGGCTTGTTATATATCAGCTGTCTTCTGTTATGAAAATCATGTGTGCCTTCATAGTTTTCCCAATTGATTTTTCCCTAAGAATTGTTAACAGTGTGGACTGATCACTCTCTGGACATAAACATTCATGGTATTGGAGAACAGCCTCAGGAAAGGCTTCCTTCCCCCCAGCCCACCCGTTTCTCCCCTTTCAGCACTGGAATCAGATATCTCCCTTAGCCACGTTCAAGGACTAACAGAAATAACAGCCCAGACCACCACATGTAGTTTCCTGATTTAAGGTAAATTCCACACAGAGACACCTCCTAGGTCAGGTGGACCTTGAGTAATAGCTTTACACAATTCAGCTCGGACCCTCCTTTCTTACAGCCTTACTAACTTTATAGACCCCTAACTTCTTACCTAACCACTTCTCAGAATGGAGACTGAGCACACAGATCCCCTTTTTGATATACTAACCTGTCATTAGCACTCAGTTGACCTCCTCTTTTACCACTCCCATTTTGGGTTGTAAAAGAAAGCCTGGTGGTCACTGCCTGAGAAAAATTCTTTCCTACCTTTATGACTCTGTAGAATTCAAGCCTGGTGACCTTCCTCAAGCAGGGGATTGCTATTGCTTGGATTTATAGTTGGACTCCTGAGAGCCTTGGAGAGAATGGAGAGACGTAGAACGGAGAGGGATAAGGAGGATTTTGACAAGAGAGAACATGTGGACGAGATGGAAGATGAGGAAGAGTCAGATGGGGAAGTACTAGTTGGGTAAGAACAAGATGAAAAAGACCTAGATGAGGCAGAATTAAGACTAGAGAATTAAGAGAACTTAGAGGGAGCAGTAGATGAATACAGAGAGAAATCAGGCAAGAAAGGAGCTAGACGTGAGAGCAGAATGGAAGCTGTGCAGTGCTGTGGGATGTTCTGTATGGCAAATGTGTTGCTAATTAGTCAATAAATAAAACACTGATTGGCCATTGGCTAGGCAGGAAGTGTAGGCGGGACAAGGAGGAGAATAAAGCTGGGAAGTGGAAGGCTGAGTCAGAGAGACACTGCCAGCCGCCATCAGGACAAGGAAGATGTAAAGTACCGGTAAGCCACAAGCCACGTGGCAAGGTATAGATTAATAGAAATGGATTAATTTAAGCTGTAAGAACAGTTAGCAAGAAGCCTGCCACGGCCATACAGTTTGTAACCAATATAAGTCTCTGTGTTTACTTGGTTGGGTTTGAGCGGCTGTGGGGCTGGCAGGTGAGAGAGATTTATCCTGACTGTGGGCCAGGCAGGAAAACTCTAGCAACAGTGCAGAGAGAGAACTATCACAGAATAATAAAGTGTATCAACTAAGGAGTTTTGTGTACATAGATTCATTTCTTTTCATCAAAGATTAATTATCAACTGGTTGTAGATTCTTCCCGGACCCTGGGAGGAGATTACTAAGGGGCTGGACCCCCATAGTCCCTAATATATGTAGACTAGGTTGGCTTCAAACTCGCAGAGATCCACCTGCTTCTGTCTCCCGAGTGTCGAGATTAAAATCGTGCACCACCACAATCCAATTTTGCCTCTTTTATATAGATTCCGGTGGTCATACCTGGGACCTCATGCTTGTGTAGCAAGCTTTACCAGAAGAGCTATCAAATGAGGACGTTGTAGAGCATGGAAAGAATTGTGGAGTGCCAAGGATTTTTAAATGTGTTAACATTTTAAATATAATATTTTAATTATTTGAAAATTTTATACATGCATATGATGTATTTGATCATATCCACCCCTCTCCTTCCCCCAATTTCTCTCAGATCCATCTTCCATCTCCCAACCTTCCTCTCAATTTCATGTCCGTCTTTGTTTAAAAAAATACATTTTATTATTGTGTGTCTGTATACCATGTGCATGCAGTGCCCACAGAAGCCACAGGAAGGTGTGGGATGCTCTGGAACTGGAGTTGCTGATGGTTTTAAGCTGTCATGTGGATTCTGGGAACCCACGTGGGTTCCTTTGGAAGAGCAGCCAGTGTTCTTAACCACTGAGCCATCTCTCCAGTCCCACCCTTTAAAAAATAACCCAACTAGTCCAATTGGTGCTGCCCATAGACTCACGGATGTGTGGCCATTCACTGCAGCACAGTCAATCTCCCAGGCGCCAGACTCTGAAAGACAACTGACCCCCGCTCCCTCAGCAGCCATCATCTGTGAACAGCTTCTCAGCTAGGAGGGGGTGCTCTTTTCCTCCAGAGTGGAGGATTCTGGGTGGGATTGACAGAGACTGACATATATTTACAGTGATATGCTCTGACCATTGTAGGGTTGATTTACTCTTGCTGGTGTTTGAGAGGATAAAAGGAGTGTTAGCGTAGGAGTGTGTGGTCAGCACTGTGAGTGTGGAGGCCTAGGGATGGGGAAGGCAGCTGGCTCAAGGCAGACTGTGCGCGTGGGCCTCTGAGGACACGTGTCCCAGCTGATTACAAGGAGCAGGGATCCAGAGCCTTCTCCCGTTGCCCTGTACTTTGCCAGACACAGCCAACCCCTCAGGATTCCTGAAGCCATGAAGACTGTGGTGTTCACTATGGCTCTGCTGCTGCTGCTATCCCAGGTCACTCCAGGTAACCTAGACCCCTTCAGAGGGTCAGAGTTGGACAGTGGGGCTGGCCAGGGTACTTAGGGCCTGGGTGGATGGCCGGATGGGTATGAGACACTGTCTGGGGCAGTGGGAAAAGTCTCAGATCTTGGGTTAGAACCTGCAAGCCAACTCACTCCTCTGCATTTCAACTTCCTAATTTCTGATTTTTATGTAACAAATTTGATTGACAGGTCAAGACTGGGCACACTGAAATTTTGGTGTGCCACGGAGGCAGCTTCTTTGTTTTCTGTAATTCGTCCGTGAGTTCCCAGGAACTTCCATTCTGCTAGCAGGAGTCAGGAGTTAGAGGTGCAGGGATTACATATAAGTCTGGAAGCCAACTGGATCAGTCTCTTGTGATTTGTGATACAATTCTGCCTTGGAGAAATGGTTAGGTCTCTGGGCCTTCTCCAATCCCCCTTTCTTCTCCCACAATAACAGCTGGATTCAGGAGACAGGATTCATCATTGCTCAGCTAAATATGATTTATTTTAGACTAGTGGGTTTTTTTAGTTTGGTTTTGTTTTTCAAGACAAGGTTTCCTGTGTAACAGCCTTGGCTATCCTGGGATCACTCTGTAGATCAGGCTGACCTTGAACTCACAGAGATTAGACAAATGGTTCTAAGCTACATGTTAAGTCGGTTGCTGCCAACCTTCCTATTGCTGTACAAGCTCCTCGCCTCGGGCAGTGGGAGAGTCTTTGATCTGAGGTGTCCATCTTTCTGCTAGAGTCCTACTTGTCTCCTCCAGTAGCTTCCTCAGTCTCTGGTGTGATAGGCTGCTTCAGGCTTGTCTTGTAATTTCCTGACCAAAAAATAGTTTCCGGGCTTCCAGTTTCCAAGCGAGCTGGATGCTAATTTCTACTGGCTGCTCAATGTCTCTAAGCTTTGCAGTGACCAGAAATGGGGGGGCGGGGCGGGGAATCTATTAAAACCAAACACCCAGGAATTCCTACTGGTGTTTCTGATTCAAATTCACAGCCTGCCTCTATGTTCCTTTATTTCTTTCTTTTTGCAGCGGTGGAGATGGAACCCGGGGTCTCGTGGATGTTAGGGGGAGCACGCTGCCACTGAGTCACACACCTGGCCTGCTAGGAATGATAGGCCGTACCTCACTTCCTTATTTCAGTATCTCTTACCACAAATACCTCTACAGTAGCACGTTCTCAAGGCATCGACAATTTCTGCACGTGTTCTCAGTATATTCCCGTCTTTGTATTGTGCTGTATGTCTCTTTCATCAGGCCAGGTAGCCACTGAGTCTTTTATGTACTCATTTTATTTTTGTATTTTCATGGTTCATGCTAGGCAGGCGCTCTGTTACTGAGCTCGGGTGGCCCGATTTTAACTTGTCATGTAGTTTGAGTTTCTGTAAGGCACTGTGTATTTCACAGTTAATCCTGTGTGTAATTTGCTAGTCTGAAGCTCTTTCCCCGTTAGAGTCCATAGGAAAGGCACGTGGAGGCAGTGTTTGTCCAGTTTCAGATGTGAACAGTTCCTTGCTGTCCTTTGTCCTTGGAAGGCATGAGTATCTTAAATACATGACACCAATCTTTATCCTGGCATAAAGCATGATTATCTATAAGTTTCAGTCTAAGCCTGCCCTCTCATGTCGCACGCATGCGCGCGCACGCGCGCGCGCGCGCGCGCGCGCGCACACACACACACACACACTCCATCTTGAATTTATGACCTCTTCATATATGGATATATTCTCCTGAATTCATTCATTCATGCAGTGCTGCTCATGTGTGTATGTGTTTAGGGCTGACCATTTGGGGTAGCTTATCAGGGAGTTTGTCCCTGGAGAAAGCTGACTCTCCCCCCTCCGAGCGGCCATTGATTGCCTGTGGCTCTTTGTCTGGTGGGTAGGGTCTGGTGAGATTTTCCCCATCCACACTGTCATATCTACTGGTGTGGTCCTGCAGATCTTGCTGAGGCAGCCGTATTGTTAGGTTTCATGGGCACAGCGTCCCAGTCACGTCTAGAAGACGGGAGCAGCTGGTGTCCTGGTCCTCTGTCGCCTACTGTCTTTCCTCTTCTCTTCTGCAATATACCCCAAGTCTTAGGTGGATGGGTTGTATCGTAGATATAGTAATTGGGTCAGACTCCCTTGGCCATTAATTCTCTGCATTTTGACCAATTGTGGGTCTTTTCTTCTTTATTTAAATATCCTTTCCACTTTGCATTTCTCTTAAGCCATTAGCTTTCATTATTGGCTAGTGTGTCCTTTCAAGTTCAGGGATTTTTTTTTTTTCCTTGTAAAGTAACTCCAACTGCTCAATCTTTGCTGAGGTCCTGTCATTCCAGAGCTGGATTTATTTAATACTAGTGTTTTTTACACAAATTAATTAATAATTAGTTTTATTTTGCCTTTTACTTTTATTTCTTTTGAGACAGGGTCTCATGTAGCTGAAGCTGGTCTCGAACTCACTGTGTGTTCAAACACCAGGGCTTCAAACATGCTAGGCAAGCACCAACTGAGCTATGCCCTCTACACTACTAATAGTCACAACTTTCTGAGACACCTACATCTCCTTGTAGAAAAGAGGGAACAGATTCTTAAGAAGAAAGTCACCAGCTCAGGGACTACCAGGTGGCTTGGGACACAGAGTTCAAACCCAGGGGTGTAGATTCCGATGTTCATTTTGTTAGCGTCATAACCCACTGTGTCGTTAACCCTTGTAACCCACTGCATTTCCAAGAGGGAACATTTATGAAGGCTGAGATTGAGATGGAGTGTCCACAGAGGATGTGAGGTGATATGACCTCCCCAAACCCCTAGAGGTGACCGCTCCTTCCATGGCTGCCCTTTAATTGACTGGCCCTCTGGTCTCTACCTGGAACCTCGTGACTGATCCAGGCATCCTTGTTTTTGCTCTGGTTTAGGGAACACTGAAAAGTGCTGGAAATGTCAGGGTATCTGCCGCGACCAATGCATCAAGGATGAAAAGGTCTACATCTTTTGCTGGAGTGGCAAAATGTGCTGTGTGAAGCCCAAGAATGTACCACAGCTGTCACAGGATTTGGATTAGCACTCTGAAGCCCGAGGTGACAAAATGAAGGTGGACCCACCCAGAGTCTGACTTCGGCTGTCCCCTGAGCTTCATTAAAGCAACATTGGCTGACTTCTGGGTTTGCCTCTTCGTATATACATATATATATATACATGTAGCCAAATGTCAGCAGAAGGCATGTGGTCAAAAGGTGCATTTGTGCATTTAGTTCACTTTCCTTAGGAGTTCCACGTCTGTGGGGCTAACTAATTGCATGGCAAAAATATTCAGAACAAATTTCATCGTTACTGGCATAGGCTGCCTTTTCTAGTTGTTTCTAAACAGTATATTCAAGAACTATACACATGGCGTTTACACTGTATTAGGAATTATAAGTAATCTAGACATGGTGTAAATGTAGTTATTCCTGTGGTCTATGATTCTGCAATCCCTGGAAATGCCAAAATATGTGTACCCCCAATTCTCTCACATACGGTATTATACTGTTTGTGTGTAACCTGTCACACCCCCTCAGGTGCTTTACTTCTTACATATATTATTAGGGTACATTGATTGTGTAAGATAGTAGATTTATTGTGACATTTTCATCTGGCATACAGCATGTTTTGATCACGTTCACTCCCATTACTTTCTTACACTTTCCCCACGAACCTCTGTTTACGTCCCCAATAGTCCCTCTTTAATATTTGTGTCATTTTGATTTTCTTCTCTAGATTCCACATATGAGAGAAAGCATGTTTTCCTGAACCTGGCTTATTTCACTTCACAGGGCGATCTTGACTGCTGCCCATTCTCCTTTAAATGGAATGGCTTCATTCTTCCTGAATGAATAACGAACACTTCATTGTCTATGTATTCCACAGCCCCACCCCCACTTTCTTACATTTGGTTTCTGACACAAGGTCTCACTGGATAGCCCAGGCTACCCTGGAACTCACTATGTAATTCAAGTTGCCTTGAACTTGTGGCATTGAAACAGCTTCCTGAGTGTTTCAGTTACCAGTATGAGTCACTGCACCTGACCAGTCCATTTGTTCTTCACCCATTCCTGGGCTGCCGGGCACTCAGGATGTCTTCATGACGTGGCTGCTGTGAGTTGTGCTGTGACAGTCACAGATATGCAGGCAGCAATAACACTTGCTGGTCTACACCTTCCTTCGGTGTGTGTCCAGGACTAGGATAGCAATGCTGTGGCAGCTCTATTCTATTGTTTGAGGAACTCCATGTGTAGTTCCATGGTGGCCACACTAATTTACATTGCCAGAAGCAGGATGCAAGAATTCTGTTTCCCTTTCACCCTCTCCAGGATTTTATTTTTCTTCAATGATTGCTATTTCCTTTTCTTTTTCCTTTTCTTTTCTTTTGTCTTTTGAGGAGGCGAGGTGTCAGGGAGCGGCTTGAGACAGGGTTTCTCTGTGCAACAGTCCTAGCTGTCCTGGGACTCACTTTGTAGACCAGGCTGGCCTTGAACTCCCAGAGATCCACCTGCCTTTGCCTCCTGAGTGCTGAGAACAAAGGCGTGCACCACCACCACCCAGCTGATTGCCATTTTAAATACAGAATGGGGAGGTGTCTGCAAGCTATTTATCTGACAGAGGATTAGTATCCAGGATATATAAAGGACTCAAAAAGAACAAAAATGACCAATAATTACATGAAAAAATGACCAACATCTTTAGGCATCAGGGAAGTGCAAACCCAGATCCCTCATGTACCCGGTCAATTCTATGTTCCTTGTCATGCCCGATGGGATAGAAACATACACAAATAGTGTATTAACAACTGTACACACAGCCAGGGAAGCTGGGTCTACCACATATTAGGGGCAATGCAAGCTTGTAATCTCACCCATTCCTTAACATGTCTTTAAAGTGTTGATGAGGCCTACTGGTCAAGGAAACCACGTGAACTTAGACGGTGCAGCGTGCCAATGACAGACATCTGGGTTGTGAAAGGGTTTGTTAACACATCATCCACCCATCACAGTGCTAGGAACTCTTCCTTGTTGCTGTGACCAAGTGCTTGACAAGAAGCAACTGAAGGGAGAAAGGGCTTAAGAGACAGTCAGGCATGCAGAGGAAGACATGGCGACTGGGCTGTGAGGCAGCTGGTCAAACAGCATCCATAGTCCACAAGCAGTGTGAGGTGAGTTCTGATAGTCACGTGTTCCTCCCCAAACCAGCTGCTTCATTTTTAGTCTGGACCCCCAATCCACGGAATGATGCCTACTCACACAGGGGGGGCCTTTCTTCCTCAGTGAAACTCCCTTATAGACACATTGTTATTCCTCCTTAATGCCCTATTTTCTTAATCCAGTAAAGTTGGCAGTCAAAATTAACCATTGCAAGTGTACTCCTTATCAACTTGACATCCAAACACATAGCTTTTAACCATTACATTCCATCGCTGGTCATCAAAGACTCAAGGTCATGTCATAAAGCAAAACGTGTTTAGTTTATCCGCAAGAGTCACTAAAATCTGAATCCAAGTGTGCTCGCCAAGCCTGGTGACCTGACCTTGATCCCCAGGATCCACACAGTAGGAGGTGAGAGGCAGCTTCCCATGGTTGACCTCTGACTTCCATGCTCTAATTTAACACAGGTGTGCACATAAACAAACAAGGAATAAATAAATGTAGATTAGCTTTTGAGCAGACTTTCCATCCTGTCCTGCTCCACATCCACTCACCACTCAGCTGGGGTTGCTTCTCCACACTGTCTTACTGTGAAATCCTGCCCAGACAGTTTTGCTGATGTTGTAGCAGAAGGAGAGAGAGCTCTGGATCTCTCCACTGGCAGTTAGCTGGTCTGACCTTAGTGATAACATAGCTCACCAGCAACATCAGTGTCATGGCCACATCCAGCCACAAGAGGACCAAAGAGCAATCCTGCACCAGGCTTAGGAACCCAGAATCACCACAACAAAACCCCTGAGAATGGCTGAAAGCCCAGCTCTTGTGCCTGTACTCAGGAGAGAACTTTGGAGGCAATCGATCTCTAGTTGGTATTGATTTAACAATAATTTCTTGAGTATTTTTCAAAGGTTATGGAGCTTGTTTTAAAATGCTTTTGCTGCATGTAGTGGTGTGTACCTAGCACTTGGGAGGTAGAGGTGGGAGGGTCAGGAATCTGAGGCCAACTGGGCTATTGAGACGCTGTCCCAAAACAGCCAGACAAACTACACAGCTAGTTTTAGGACAGGAAATCTTAAGTTCTACCTTCCCCTCCCCAACATCTTTGTCCTTGGCCCATCGGCAACGGGATATGAGTTGGTTTTCTGCTTCTCTATTTTTTCTATTGAGTTTACAGTGGTCTGGGCAGTTTTTATGGGGAGAAGTCAGAAAAGTCCACACTTGGAGCAGGGAAAGCATTATCTGCCTCAGGAGGGCAGTGGCTGGTTCTGGGGGAAGAAGACAAGGGAAGTACTGAGGGACGGAGAAGCCTCCGGAAAGGTGGAGGCTGGAGCGGCGATAAGAAGCTGGAGGACAGATGCCAGAGGAGCAAGAGGCTCAAGGAAGTGATAAGCTCCGGAACAGGCTCAGCTAAAACATCAGCATCCTTGTCTCCCATCTTCCACAGGGCCTCAGCAGTTACTCTGTGTCTCCTCCAGACACAAAGAGGGGATGGCCTTGAACTCAATTCTGGGTAAGCAACTGAGCCTTAGGCTTTCAAAGCTTTGAAATGTCCAAACTTAATTTGAAGATGTGCAGTTAGGAGTCGGTGTCTCTGACACTGGGTCTTAACTATGCTGGTGAGAACTAAGCCAGTGGTACACTAGGGATGGAGAGGGACCAACAGCAGGTAGATGGTGAGCTCTGATTGTTAGTGATGGGTAACCTTCAGGGCACTGGCTGTCCTGGAATTTGCTATGTAGACCAGGCTGGTCTTGAACTTACAAAGACCCACCTGCCTCAGCCTCTTGAGTGCTGGGATTATAGGTGTGCAACAGTCAGGTAGGAATCTTTAGCACCTTCTATAGTAGGAGATGATTGTCCTTTCCACAAACACACAAAGGACAGAACTGAGTTTGAAGAGGAGCCCATGGCCACTGAGCGAACAGTGCTACAGCTTTGCCTCTGTCTGGAGTTTCCCTTTGCCGGAGCCAGGCCTAGCACGTGGGGAGGAGATGCCTTGGATTGGACACACCAACAAGCACCGACTCTCGGGGTACTGTTACTCTTGGGGTACTTTCATGCTAATGCTTTCTAAAATGTCATCCCTTGGCCACATGTCTCATTGAGCCCTAGTCCTAGCCAAGGGTGACTTTTATTTTATTTTATTTTTTTTGCCATGCTGGGTATGAAACCCAGGACCCTTGGCATACCAGGCACTGGGCACTTCAGCCCCAGGTGACAGCTTCTCTCACCAATGACGAGGTGCTCTTGTCTTTAGACCAAGACTGGTGTGTATTTTTTAAAACTTTCTTTTTATTTGTTCTTTGTGTCTTTCACATCGTGCATCTCAATCCCATTCATTTCCCCATACCTTCTTATCTGCCCTCTGCCTTTGCAACCACCCATACCAAAATAAAATAAAATTTAAGAGAAGAAAAGAAAAGAAAAAAAGGAAAAGAGGAAAAAAATCTCATCATGGAAGCTGTGGTGTATTACTGTGAGTCACACAGTAAACCCTTTTGTCCATAGATCTTCACTTGCAAGTGTTCACTACAGAGAGTCATTGATTTGGCTTGAGGTCTCCAGTTTCTGCTGCACTATCGATGCTGGTCTCTCCCTGGGACTCCTCCTGGATATCCTGTTGTTGCTCTGTGTCGTGGAGATCCTACAGCTTTGGGTCTGCAGGACTGGTCCCTTCACGTGGGGATCTTCCAGGAGATCACAGATGGGGATGATGTTGGGGTGGGCCAACTCATTATCCTGGTTCTGGTCCTGGGTAGTTGCAGGGCTGGTCAGCCCACCAGCTCTCCCCTGTCCTCACCACCAGGGTGAGCTCTCCAGCATTGCCCCAGCTAGTTCACCCCTTGCCACAATGAGCAAGGGTCAGGGTCTGTTCTCCTGCTTTCACACACTCAGGGTCAGCTCTCCCACATCTGGGTCACCAGGGCTAGCTCTACTGTGTTGTCCAGGCAAGGGGCAGGGGCCACTCTCCTGAGTGTTGCAGCTGGTGAGGGGCAGGGACAGCTCTCCTGCACTTAAGACCTCAGGGCCAGGTCTCCAACCTCTATAGGCAGCAAGGGACGGGGACGGGGACAGGGACAGGGGCATCTTTCCCCTGCCCACACCACCATATGGCAGATGAGAGGTGAGGCCAGATCTCCCACGCTCACATTCTCAGGGCTGGTTCACCAGTACCTCTGTCCATAGGGTTGGCTCTGCTGTGCTGCCCAGGAGAGATGCTGCAGCTGGTAAGGGGGGGGGGGTCAGCTCCCTAGACCACCACAGTGGTAGGGGCCAGGGCATCTTTCCCTTGCCCTCTCCATCAAGTGGCAGACGAGGGGGGTGTGGCCAGCTATCCCACCCTCACACCCACAGGGCCAGCTCACCTGTGCCTCTGCCGACAGGGTCAGCTCCGCTGTGCTGCCCAGGCAAGGAGCAGGGCCTGCTTTCCTGAGTGCCGCAGCTGGTGAGGGGTTGAATCAGGTCCCCCACCTGCTGCAGGTGGTAACAGGCGAGGGGAGGAGGGCATCTTTCCCTCACCCATGCCACCACACGGCATATGAGAGGGGTACGACCTGCTCTCAAGACTGGCGTGTATTAGTAAGACCATAAACATGTGTTTATTGTGTTTAAAAAATAGTGTGTGGAAGGGACATACTAAGAATTTAACATGGGGTTGAAGATGCTTAGGTATTAGGGGCACTTGCTGCTCTTGCAGACATCCTGGATTCCAATCCCAGCACTCACATAGCAGCTCACAACCCTCTGTTAACTCCAGTTCCAGGGGATCAGACATCCTCTTCTGGTGTCAGGCAAGCACACAGTGCCTTTATATACATATAGGCAAAACACTTACACATATAAAATAAGCATAAGTAGATCTTCACAAGACTTTAATGTAGTACTTACCTGTAATTTTTCTCTATTTCATTTGCATGGGCATCTGTGAAAACATAATACTCTTCTGCTCTGTCTGAAGAAGTCAGACCTTGTGTGCCGAGTGGTCTTCCTTTTTTAATTGGGAAACTGAATGTGTGTGTGTGTGTGTGTGTGTGTGTGTGTGTGTGTGTGTGTGTGTGCGCGCGCACATGTTCTGGGAGCAGCCAAGAAGACTGCTCCTTGCCTTGCCTGCCTACTGTCTTCATTAGGGAGATCTAGGCACAAGGAAGTCATTTCAGGTGGCTGTCCTCTCAGGCATGTCCACCTGCTTAGGATCCTCAAAGAGGAATTGCCTGCTTCAGGTTGGCCTGTGGGCTGTGGATGCATCCGTGGGGGATGTTCTTGATTGATGTGGATGGCATGGTCTGGTAACAACCCAGACTGACATAAGGAAGGGAGAAGGACGGTTATTTGCTGTTTGCTTTGTGGGCCTTTCCTCTCTCCACCAAGTTAATTTACCCATCGCTGTTACCGATTCCTTTGCTGACATTGAAACCAGCTTCTTCAGGCCTCCAGCATGGACTGAGGACCAGTGACTCTCCAGGAACCCACTAGGCCTTTGGTACCAGCGGTCACCCAACCTCGTGGACCAAGCAACCACTGGCTTCTCCTCTCTGCAGCAGGACAAGTGCTGTTGGATTCTTTCCACCGTATTTTGTTACCCAGTAGAATAAATCCACATCTAAAAGACAGTCTTGCACATTTGTCTTTCTTTTTGGTTTCTGGAGCACCCCGGTTAATACATGGAGGCTGGGCCTCACTGGGATGAGAGAGGAGATGGGTTTGGCATGTGGACAGCAGTGCTGTGGCAAGAGGGAGCAGCCTGTGCTTTGGTGAGACTTCCCAGGGAACAGCAATTCTGCAGCCCCTTAGAACCACCCAGAGAGCAGCCAGAGGGCCTTAGCCACACCCTGATCCTGAGAAGCAAAGAGAAAAACACCAAAGTTGCTGCATGGGATGTTGGGACAGGCTTGGTTTTGGAAACCGACTAGTGGCAGCAAGGGAGTGGAGAAAGGACAGATACACAGACACGTACAGAAACACTGGGGGCAGGCGGGCCTTGTGCACTTGGATGGAGTGGCATCGGCTACCTCACCAACCTGGAATCTCCACACGTTTATTACATTTAGCCCAGGGGGAAGGGTTGGCTAGTCTTGCTGGGAGGTCTCTGTAGGTGAGCAGTCTCAGAATGTAAACTTCCAGGAGGAGGAAGCTGCAGCTGCCTCTCTTTGCACACACTGGTCAATTTTGTAAACACTTCCGCTTGGACCAGAGAAAGGCTTTGCCTCTCTAAGTTTCTGCGGGTCCGAGGTCTTGGTCCTTAATGTGGCCATGCCCATGTCAAACAGTGAATGTGTATTTACTCAGGACTTCATTCCATCTTTACACATTCACCCAAGGCATTCTTGACTCCATACACAAGGTCATGGCTAAGGACTGGGACCCTCATTCCTAAACACAGGAGGTCCTGGAAGGATCAAATTGAGAACAGAATGGTGTGAATCCAATAATAATGGACAATGAACATGTCACCAGGTTAAAGGAAATAAAATCATACAGCATTTCCCGAGATCTGAGGGTGATGCGTTACTCTTACTATTTTGAAGACTTACAGAAAAAAGGACTAGAAATGTAGCTTGGTTGGTAGAACACGTGTGTAGCATGTACCAGCCCCTGGCTTCAACCCTCAACACCACACACACACACAAATCTGTAGATGAAATACTTCACTCTGGCATCTGCGTCTCTTATGGAGATGATGTGGAGGGTTGGCTCGGCTCCTGGCCTCTCCGTGATACTCTTGCCATGCTTTCTGAAACCTTGGCCATTCATGTTGCCTCCCCCGGGGCCACAGGCCCCACAGGCCCTCGGTCAGATGGAGTGTGAATGCGCAGAGGGGGAGGGTCTTCGTCAAAGACTTGGGTGGTGTGTGGGGTTCCCATCTCTTTGACCTTGTTGTTGGCTGACGAGCTTTAGTGAGAGGAGCCTGGGAGATCAGGTTGAGGCCCTATGCAGGCCCGTTTGTGGGACCTTGATAACCAGTGTTCCCTCTTCTCCTCCACGTGGGATCCATAGTTGCCCAGATTGGAAGGGTGGAGGGTGGGAGGCCTGCAGAGCTGGCCAGGCCAGGCTGTTCCTGTGTGGGAGACTTTTAAAGCTGGACACTACAGTTTGTCCTCGTCCTGTCTCCCACAGACAGCACACAGCAACCGCTATCAAGTTGGCCGTCTGGCCAAAGCTCCCCTCCTCCCTCATCACCCCAGGTCCTGCCTCCAATGGCAGCCCCAGCTCCCTACATCTCCGTCAGCCACTCCCCCTAGCTTTGTCCCACATCTCCAGCTCAGTAGGAGAATTCCCAAGCCACTGTCACGTTCTAGGGTCACAGGGTGTAGGGGGGACTGAGAGTGTTTGAAGGCCTGAGAACAGAGGGGTGTTTGCAAACACCTGCTCAGCCACGGACCACACTGGCAGCATGATTGCACACACCCACATCCAGTACATATGTAACACACGGGCTATAGGTACCATTTGAGCACACACACACACAACATAATTTTAAAATTAAAAAGAACACAGCAAACCAGGAGGCAGACCTCCCTATCTCCAAATCTGGTGAACTGCTTAGCCCTTGGAAGGGCGCTGACTGCCTTCCCACGTGACCACTCTCCTGGCATCACCCAGTGCAAGCTATTGATTTTCTATAATCATTTACTCAGTGGAGTAATCATTATTTATTTATTTATTTATTTTAAAGATTTATTTATTTATTATGTATACAGTGTTCTGTCTGCATGTATCCCTGCAGGCCAGAAGAGGGAGCCAGATCTCATTACAGATGGTTGTAAGCCACCATATGGGTGCTGGGAATTGAACTCAGGACCTCTGGAAGAACAGCCAGTGTTCTTAACCTCTGAGCCATCTCTCCAGCCCCCTCGTTATTATTTATTAAGCCTGCAAATGTTTATTAAATATTATTCTGTATATAAAGCTAGGTTCTAAAATCTCTAGTTCTCCTCAGTGTCGGTTCCTTTAATGAGTCAGACCTTGACTTTGAGCAAGCCTTTATTGCCCAGAATAAAGGAAAATATTCCCAGCATATCCCGGAGCTGGCTTTGGTGGCAATGGGTTCCGGCCAGTGGACTGAAAACAGTGTGTGCCACTTCTGAAGGTTTCCTTCAAAGAAATAGCATCACGCTTCATCCCACTCCCACCCACACTCCACAATGGTAGGAACCGGAACTGCTCCTGAATCAGCAGATGAAACTGTCTGAGAAGATGTAGAGGGACCCAAGCTCCCTGACTGCGAAACTGCTGCACTTAACTGTACACAGAAATGGACAAAAAACAAAGTCAAGGTGTTTGGGAATATATGGCAGGTGAAGTCCTGTGCTAGGGTTAAAAACCTTAATAGTCTGGTTTCTGTCGCTAGTACAAAATATCAAAGGCTAGAAAACAAATTCGCAGAAATTCCTTGATTAGGCAGGCTCACCTGAACCACCTCACGTAGGGCCTCGTGGTGGGTGGCATCCCAGTAGTGAAGATCACATGGCAAAGCAGGAATCCAGAGATGACCAGAGCTCAATCTCATTCTTGTTATTACAATCCACTTTCTTGGGATCTAAGCAGATCCCTCACATCTTCTAGCTGTGAAATCCTAATTACCTTGCACTAAGTCCTGCCGTGTGTGTGTGTGTGTGTGTGTGTGTGTGTGTGTGTGTGTGTGTGTGTGTGTAAGAGGTTAGTGTCAGATGTCTTTCCCAATTGCTCTCCACCTTATTTTTTGAGTCTCTTAATGCATCTGGAGTGCACTGATTTGCCTAGACGGGCTGGCCAGCGAGCCCTGCAGTCACTGCGTCTTGGCCTCCCCAGTCTAGGATTACAGATGTTTGCTACTGAGCCTGGCTTTTTTTTAAAATGAGTGTTGGAGATCTGAATTCAAGTCTTCATGTTTACACAACAAATACTCTACCCACTGAGCCGTCTGCCCACCTCTAGGTGGCCATACCTGCTAAAGGCTCTGCCATCTCCCCACACTGAGGAATTTCTAGTCCACCATCTTCTGAAGGGCACAGCTCGAGCCGAGTCCCTGGCACCTCAGTGAGAGAAAAGAAGATGACACATGTACAGTAGATATGAAAATCCCACAGGAACCGATGAAGGCCACAGGAGAGCTTACTGTGCTTCAGAGCACCCGCGAGAGTCGCCCGCAATGACAGCCAGAGGCAGCAGCCATCTGAGGAAGCTCGGAGGCCTGCAGAGGGAGATGCAGGCTGAGGCCTTGATGTGGAACGTACGGGAAGGCTAAAGATTTCACGAGACATACATCTGTGTGTGAAAAAAAAAAAGAGAGAGAGAGAGAGAAGAGACCTAAGACTGAATAACTGAAAAACTTGAATATTTCTTCACGTGTTCATGTGCTAATTAATGAACTAATCATGGGCCTCAAAGGTCCAGACAAATCTACTTCACTCTCGTCCTTCCTAGGAGGGAAGTCATGCCTGGAGTAGGTGCCAGCAGCTTCCGCACACTCTCATTTTGTGCCGAGACATCTGCTGCACACTGTCCTTCAGTCTGGCTGACCTTGTACAAATGCCTCCTGTTCTCAGTCACTACCCGCAGCCCTGCTGATAAAAGGAGGGCTTTTTTTTTTTTTTATCATCCCCACCTCAGGGCACGCTGCTCCGATCCTGCAGCTCAGCTGCCACCTTCCGCTGGGTACTGCCACCATGAAGCTGTTTCTCCTGCTTCTCGCCATATCTCTGGTGACGGACCTGGCGAGGTCAGGTAACTCGGGTTCTTTCAGGATTCCGGGGGCCGTCTCTGGCTTTCTTTCCTTCACTCTCACAGGGGCAACACCCAAGTCGTTTCCCATTTCAAACAGCTTCGAAGGGTACCCCAAGATGCTGTCATGCATGCTGCTCTCTCTCTCTCTCTCTCTCTCTCTCTCTCTCTCTCTCTCTCTCTCTCTCTCTCCTCTCAAAATCTGTTTTGCTAAGTGGCTGCATGAAGGATGTTTTTGGGGGTCTGATACTTTGGGGGCAAGAGTGGAATTCTAGTGGGAACTTAGGAGATGGATGAGGGGTGAAGGATTGGGTTCAGGTTGGGGACATGGTTAGGGGTGATTCCTGATGTGGGAGCACCCAGGGGCTAGGGTGATAGAGAGTGTCAACATGAACTGGAGGTGAGGACCTGCATTTCCTGGTGGCCTGGTACAAGATGGGGGGGGGGGGTGGATTTGGCTTAAATACAGCTGCTGCTGGCATTAATCTGGACTTGGGCTGAGGGTGGGGGTAAGTGCCTGGTATGCAGGGTTCTTGGATTCAGTATGGTAGCGGGCAGCTGGGCTGATGACTTGATTGGATTTGGGTTTGGCTTGGAATGAGGCCTCCAGGAGCATTGATCTGGGTCTTGAGTTTTAACAGATGAGTATGAGGTCGGGGGACTGGACAGTGGGCTGTGGCTGGAGCTGGGGCTTGCTGGCTTCTGTCACCAACTGTTAGGGAGCTGGCTCTGTTGTAATGTGACTGAGTCTCCTCAGTCCACTAATGCAAAGATGGACATTGTTCCTTTCCCATCATTCCCAGGCTCCACAGGTGGAACCCTCCTTCACACACAGATTCTGGAGGAAGGACTAGGAAGGTGTGTGTGGGGGGGGGAGGGGGGCGTGCAGGATGATAGATGGAGAGAAACTTGGAAAAAAATTTTCCTTGGCTGGATGCGGTGGCGCACACCTCTAATCCCAGCACTGGAGGCAGAGGCGTGGGGCATCTCTGCGAGTTTGAGGCCAGCCTGGTCTACAGAGAGAGTTTCAGGCCAGGAGCTGAGGTTCTGTCTCAAAAATATAAAAGAACTTTCCTGAAAGCTTTCCAAGAGCAGTCACCTCTGCGCCCTCCGCTGGCTCTTGTCTGTCACTTGGGCAATACTAACACACTCCTAACAATTGTTCCTATGCCCCAAAGATGTGTGTTGGAAGGACGGACACTGCGGGTGATGTGCAAGGATGATGAAGAAAGTGTCATATGCTCCAAAATCACAAACACCGCTGTGTTCCTGAACGTTCCTTAACACTCCCTACTGTGGCCAATGATGGGATCCTTGACCAGACCACAGAAATCCATACAAAGAAGAAAAGTTCCTACTACTGATAGAAAGGACGTTGCTTCTTGTCCCTTAGTCTCTACACCATATTAAAACTCACAGAATTGTTTTCTGTGTCTGCCAGTCACAATGGGTTGGGGTGGGGAGACGGAAGGATGGGGTTCAGAGGCAGTAGAGAGGAGCCATCAGGGCTAGACCTTGGTAATGGAGTGAGGAGCACAGTGTTGGGGATGGTGTCCCCTGCCAGCCCCAGGAGTGGCTGTTGAGACATACATAAATAGAGGGGAGCATGGGGTGGGCAGAACCATAGACTTAAAGGAACCCTGGATGCCTAGAGTGTTGGTTCATCTTGGTCAAGGGTGGACAGGGCCTGAGTGGAAGCTAGATCTTTGGATTTCAGCTGAAATACCTTGTAATGCTCCAGAGCTCATAGCCCCAGCAACCGGAAGGTTTCCAAATATGAAAAGCACTGGTTTATTCAGACAGATGAACTTGTTCATGCTCCATTTTTAGTGTTCTCTCACGGATTTGTTTGTTCGTCCCGGCTCTGCCTCTTACCACTAAGGGATCCTGTTTATAACCCTGTCAGAGCTCCAGCATCTTGTTTTGGGGAAAGCCGAACAACAACATTATGTAACTCAGGGTTACAATAAGAATTGAATGGGTGAGGCTGGAGAGAAGGCTCAGAGGTTAAGAGCACTGGCTGCTCTTCCAGAGGACCCTGGTTCAATTCCCAGCACCCACATGGCAGCTCATAACTGTTTGTTAACTCTAGTTCTGGGGACCCAACACTCTCACACACAGACATACATACAGGCAAAACACCAATGCTCATAAAATAAAAATAAACGAATTATAAAAAAAGAGTTAAATGGGCACAGAGCACAGGGTCCAAGGGCTCAGTAAATGCCATCCATGGCCATCTTGTCAGTTTCCACAGGCCTTTGAAGAGTAAGCACTGTCAGGGGGTGGCAAGGGACAGAAGTCTACATCATTTGGATGGATAATTTAACATGGGGGAGAATAGAAATGGAGAATTTAAGGATCCTGATGGGGAATCTGCGGGATGGATGTCTTGGGGCCTCATTTATACAGCATAGTTGTTCTCCCCTGAGTTATGCTGTTGGTGAGGTCAAGGACCTAGGGGTGCTTTACGAAGCGTGACACATGCCATTGAGATAGATGGGAGTTCACTATGATACAGGAAGAGAGTAGGAAAAGAGACCCCTCCCCCACTCCTGACCCTGCCTTTCCTCTGGGCTCCCTCTAAGCTCCTCCCAACTGGGTGAGGAGATATGGGACCAGTGATGCCCACCCTGCCTCCAGGCTTGTGCTTTGATCAGTGGGGCCTGGTGCTGTCTGTCCAAGGAATCCTTGAGGCTACCTCCTGAAGCTACGTGGGCTGTTCCCTAGGTTCACCCACAGAACCTTCTGGGATGCACCACTAGGAAGGGGGAGAGCTGTCAGTCACGTTCTGTTTTCAGGGGCCGTGGCCAGGCTTGGACCACGTGTTCTAACGAGCAAGCGACTCCTTGTGAATGCAGATCTGAAGATGTGAAGGGGGAGTGCTGGGTTGAGGGTGGGCAGCTGCCCTAAGGCTGCCGTGTTTCTACAGGAACTCTGAGGAGTCCAAGAATTATGAATCCTAACTAGGTCATCCCAGAGGGCTGTTTCACAAAAGAACATAAAATATATTTTACTTATGTATTTCTCTTGCTGGCTTGATTAATCACTTTTAAGTATCCAGACATACGGTGTAAGAGACTTTATTTGTATTTTTCCCAAAATTTTGATCTGATCTTTGTAGGCTAATAATTGCTTTTCTCCAAACTAAGATCTGATTAATTTTACAAACTGCCATTCCTTGTGTGTGTGTGTGTGTGTGTGTGTGTGTGTGTGTGTGTGTGTGTGTGTATATGGTGAATGCATATGGATGCATTTGTGTGAGTGTGCATTTGTGTGTGTATATGGTGAATGCATATGTGTGCATGTGTGTGAGTGTGTGTTTGTGTGTGTGTGTGTGCACATGATGAATGCATATTGTGCATGTGTGTGAGTGTGCATTCATGTGCACATGGTGAATGTATGTGTGTGAGCTTGCCCAGAGATTGACATGTCAGGTGTCTTCCTCTATCAAGTCTCCACATTTTTTTGTTAAATTATTTGTAAATTTGTAAATTTTATTTTATGAATCTGTGTACCACATGCATGCCAGGTATCCTCAGAAGTCAGAAGACAGCATCAGCTCCCCTGGAAGTAGAGTTATAGATGGTTGTGAGCCAGCATGTGGCCCTAGGGATTGAACCTGGGTCCCCTGCAAGAGCAATAAGTGCTCTAAACCACTGAGCCATCTCTCTAGCTCCTCCACATTACTTTTTGAGACAGAGTCTTTGACTCTGGAGCCCATTTTTAAAATTTTTATTTTTTGTATCTGAGTGTTTTGCCTGTGTGTGTTGTGGGGGGTGTGTGTGTGTGTATACCATGTGCATGCCTGGTGCCTACCGAGTTCAGAAAATGGATTTGGATCCCCTAGAATTGGAGTTATGGATGGGTATGAGCCACCATGTGAGTGCTGGAAACTGAACCCTGGTCCTCTGCAAGAACAGCATGTACACATAACCACTGAGCCATCCCTCCAGCCCCTGAGCTCATGGTTTTAAGCGGAGTGTTTTAATGACTCCAATCTGTGGGCAGAGAGGCGGTTCAGTGGATAAAGTACTTGCTGTACGAGCTCAAGGTCTCAAGTTCAGATCCCCAGAACCCACATAAAGCTGAGCATGCTCGCAAGTCTGTTATCTCAGTGTTGGGAGGGCAGAGACAGGAGGATCCCTGGGGTTCTAGCTAAGCATTCCAGCCCAAATCCCCCAGGTCAGGTTCCACTAAGAGACCCTGTCTCAAAAAACTAGGTAGACAGTGTCTGAAGACAACACCCAAGGTTGATGTCTGGCCTCCACCTGTACAAACATGCATGTGCACCCTCACATACACAAATACACACACACACACACACACACACACACACACACACACACACACACACACACCCCTCCACACAGCTGGGGACAACAAAAATGCTCCTAAATATAGGAATGGTTAAAGAGACTATGCTATGTTCATGCCTGTGTTCAGAAGGAGCAGGCATGAACCATTGGTGCTCTGAACACAGGTTTGGTTGATTGTCTTTTTTTAGTTTGGCTTGTGACTATCCTGGTTCTGATGAGTGATTTTTGAACAAGGCCTGGGCATTTTGTGCAGTATAAGATTCTGGGCTCTGCCCTGACGTGGAGGCAGGAGGGGGGAGTGGCTTCTCCTTGCTACAGTGTGCTTGGAGGTTCCAGCTCCCAAGTTTGTGTCCTTTGATGCCACCCTAGCTGGGAGGGGCATTCTCTCTTCTGTATGTCCTCCAGTGGCACTGAGTGGCCTGGTGGCCCTGCAAGTGCTGCATGATCCTTTGGGTATGTGCCAGGTGACCTGAGTCACATGATAGCTCTATTTTTAGCTGTTCAAGAAACCTCCAGGCTGATTTTCACAGGGGCTGCACCAGTTAATTGTTACCAGCAGTGGACAAGGGTTCCCCTTTCTCACATTTCCGTGGTGGCTATGGATATTGAATACTTTCACAAAAACTTACTGGCAGCCGGGCGGTGGTGGCACACGCCTTTAATCCCAGCACTCGGGAGGCAGAGCTAAGCAGATCTCTGTGAGTTTGAGGCCAGCCTGGTCTACAGAGTGAGATCCAGGAAAGGCACAAAGCTACCCAGAGAAACCCTGTCTCAAAAACAAAACAAAACAAAACAAACCGAACAAACAAACAAACAAAAAGACTTACTGGCCGTTTGTCAGTTATCAAAAGCTCATTGGCCTATTTACTGATCGGCAGTTTTGCTTTTTGGTGTCTGCAGTTTTAAATAAAGATTTATTTATTTTATTTTATGTTTATGAGTATTTTGCCTGCGTGTTTGTCTGCACCGCATGCATGCCTAGTGCTTGTGGAGGCCAGAAGAGGGTGTTGGATCCCCTGGAACTGGAGTTACAGACGACTGTGAACCCTCATGTGGGTGCTGGAAATCAAGCCTGGGTCTTCTGGAAGAGTAACCAGTGCTCGTGGCTACTGAGCCATCTCTCCAGCCCATGGAGTCAGTTCTGGCCACTCTTCATATTTTCTAGATAGTAACCCTTGGCTTGAGGTTTGGCTGACAGGGATTGCTCTCTTGTTCTGTTGTCCGCTCTGCTGATAGTTTATTTTGCTATGCAGGAGCCTTTTCATTTAGTTTAACCCCATTTGTTAATTCTTGGGGCTACTTTCTGTGCGGTTCGCATCCTACTGAGGAAATTCCTGTGCCTATATCCTCAAGTGTTTTCTCCTAGCGCTTTCAGTGCTTCTAGTTGCCAACCAAGGCCCCTGATCTGTTTGGAAAGGACTTTTGTGCAGAGTGAGAGATACATATGTAGCTTCAGTTCCTACGTGAACCAGCCTGGTGGGTGAGTGCCGTGGAGAGCTGGGAGGGAAAGATTTGGAATGAGTCATGACAGTCTGTGCCATGTAGAACCAGCAGCACCAGTTACTGAAAAAGCCTTCTCCCAGCGAATGTTTGTGAGCCCTTTGCCAAGGTGTCTCTAGCTGTGTGGGTTTGCCTCTGGGTCCTCTGCTCTGCGCCATCCATCCTCCTGTCTGCTTTTGTGCGGATACCATGCCGTCTTTCTCACTCTAACGTCCAGAGCCTTCAGCTGCGTGTGGCAGGACAAATGAGGGAAGGAAATTGACTCTGTCCCTCTTGACTGTGGTGCTCGCTGTCACCCTGAGGTCTTTTCTGTGCTCCTGACTCCTCGATCTACGTCACTGGTGAGCAGAAATTAATTTTCATCACTTTTTTCCCCCTTTTTTGGCCAGGCAAAAATCCTGTCCTTCAATGCATGGGTACCAGAGGCTTCTGTAGGTCTTCCTGCAGAAAGGATGAGCAACCCTACTTCTACTGCAGAACTTACCAGACCTGCTGCCTCCAGCCCTACGTGAGGATCAGCCTCACCAGTGCAGATGACAACACCGCCTGGTCTCATGAGAAACAATGGCCCAAAATACCGTGAATGCTGGTGAACGCCATGCCCGATCTTCCAGGGAAGCCCTCCCTGCTGTCCGCTTTCTTATTAAAACTAATGCACTTGACATTGCTTGTGTGTCCTTCCTTCACTGGAGAGAGATTGGGCTTTGCGCGGTGAGATGTCTGTCCCATTTGGATGCAACCCCATGGGAGAAGGGTCCAGGCACCCGAAGGACTTTCAGAGAGGAGCCCAAGCAGCCACTGAAGGTGGGTGAGTGCCGTGGAGAGCTGGGAGGGAAAGATCTGGGATGAGTCATGACAGTCTGTGCCATGTAGGACTCACAGGAGGGATGGGGTAGGTGTGTAGTCTTGCAGACACAGTTGGTTAAGCCTGGAAGAGCTTCTAAGCCTGGAAGAGCTGTTGGATTTGGAGTAAGCTGTCTGATCATGGTTTCAAGTTATGAGGCTGGGATCAGCTTGGTGGTTACTGCACAAGGAATTTGAACAATACATGCCCTTCGCCATGACTGTTAAGGTCTCTTAATTCCTAAAATTCTAGAGAGCTTTGTGGTGGGAATTTGTTCTGTTTAGCCAATGGCTTTGGGGTACAAGTCCTAGGGCGTGGCTTTGGCTGCTTACGAGACTCCTTAAGAGCTGAGGGAGAGGGGTCGTGTGCTCTCTTGGGTGGCCAGGACTGGGTCAAGTGTGGAGTTGGGGTCAAGTACAGTTGGTCCCCATCCCTTCCCCGTGCTCCACCAGCAGGACCAGCAGTGATGTCTTCCTTGTTCTGTATCAGTGAGTCTACATCTCCTTTGTCACCCTTAATAAATTAATAATAGACCTCTGTGGATTGTCACATTAGGGCTTTAAAAAAACTATATTTCTAAATAATTCATTCTTATTGTGTGTGTATATGATGTGTGTCTATGTAAAGACTGTCCTGTCATGCTTGTGTAGAGAGTGGAGGACAGCTCTGTATAATTTCCTTCCACCTTTATGCTTCAGGAGTTGAACTCAGGTCATCAGGCTTGCAGGGAAAGTCCCTTTACCCGCCAAGCCACCTCACTAGCCATAATATTTACTCTTTATGTCTTGCTTCCCACTAATATCTTGTTTCTCGTTCTTTAATTCCAATTACTGTCAATAGGAGAGAAGCTACCCAAGGCCGTGTCTTTCACTACTTCCCTGACTGTGCCCACTGCCATACAGTCGGCTTTGATATAGCTTGTTCTCGGGAGCTGGCTATGGTCCAACCTCTATTAGACTGCCTCTTAGGAGGTCTCAGAAGTGTGCCTCTAGGTAGCCCTTCCGCCATTGCTGCCTTCCTTGGAATGCTTAGCTTGCTCACTCTCTGTGATGTCCCTTTACCTTTGTTTTCCTCCTGAGTTTAGAGCTGGTTTGTTGTTGTTGTTGTTGTTGTTGTTGTTGTTGTTTCCCTCTGTTACCCAGGGAGTTTCATTTTCTGTTAGCTGGCCCTTGTAGCCCTCCAGGATTACTTCTCTCTTCTGAGAATTAAAACCTCTCTGCTTTCCTCAGAAAAGTTTCATGGCTGAAAACTTCCACAGCCACGATGACAAGTAAATACCCTGGAACGTTCTCAAGCTTTCTCGTTGCTCCGTGGGAAGTTTCTTGAGTGAACTCACCTCTGAAAGCAAGTTGTCCCTGGTGGCATTATGCTTTGCAATGACATCCCAGTGGCCTCTGTGTGTGTGTGCACACACACAATCATCAACCCACATCTGTAACCAACACAATTTGACCGAGCTACATAGGCACAACACTTTGCTCTGGTTGCTGGCCCCGTGTCTCCTAGTGTGGCATACCCATATTTAGGGAAAGTCCCACGAGTCCCTTCCATGCTACCCCTTGGCCCCTCATACGACAGAGCCGATGATCTGGAGAAAGCATCTGCTCCAGATTTATGTCTGGAGTCAGGAAGACTGTAGGTCTGATCTTCTCAGTGAAAATAGTCTTGGGAAAGGCCTTAGTTAGGGGCTGGAGGGATCAAGAGCACTTGAGTTTCATCTCTCCAGCCCCTGAAGCAATCTTTGACATCCTAGCAACTAATGTCATAAATGCAAAGATTGAGGATTTTGATTTTGTTGTTGATGTTGCTTTCATCTGAAGGGAAACTAACACCCGAGAGCTATTCCACAAACTCTCGTCAGGAAGACAGAGGACAGAAGGAAACCCCAGGGTGGAGATTAATTCTTCCTCAAGCGCTTCAGCTTGCAGAGAGATCACCAGCAAATAAGAAACACGGGGGAAAATCAGTCGTCCAGAACCATCCCTGGACATTTCAGGAGCGTCAAAGACTTCACCACTGGAAACATTTGGATGCTTTACACAGTGGTTCTTTATCTAGAATGATACAATCATGGGGAGTGAGTGGGGCTCATGGGTGTTTCAGTGCCTTATATATACAACATAGTCTGTCACTCTTGGGACACGAGCAAGTGACATCTGAGAAGTCATGAGCTCTCAGACTCCAGAGACAGCTCTCCAGCCACCTCTCAGGGCTGTTCTTCCCTCATCTCTCACATCTATGTATTCTGGATCAATCACTGTGCTAACTAAGTACATTCGTGAATTCTGAGTTTAGATCGTACTCCATTGTCGTGGTTTCCTCCGTGGTCCAGCTGACCCTGACCGAGGCCTTTGGCTTGTTGCCCCTGCTGACTGGAACGCAGCAGACTCGGTGGTTTTTACATGTGTCCCGCATCGTTTCTCCATCTTCGCAGTTTTTCCTGCAGTTCCCCCATCTGTTCAAGCATTTTTTCTCACCACTGTAGGCTAAATAATCAAAGGAGAGACCAGTGATTTTAAGTTATCGCTGCTTGGGGGTACATAGATCTGGCCTTCCACAAATAGCCCTGGGCCGCGGGAGGACTAGGGCAGCTAGGCTCCTCACCACAGCCCCGTGGTGTCATGTTTCTTCTCAAAGTAGCTATTTCTGCCCATGTTTAGCTTTTCTCAGAGTGTGATCGATCACTCATCAATGAAAGGAAACTTACTTATAAGGCACTGGGGACAGCCACTACAAAGCTCCCCAGACCTGTGTCAAGCTACCCATATCAAGAAACTCACCTGGGGCTGCTGAGGTGACGCCATAGCACTTGCCTCTGAGCCTGATGGACCTGAGTTTGGCCCTCAGCCCTATCAGTGGAGGGAGAGGCCTGGCCGACTCCCACAGCTTTTTTTTCCTCGGACCTCCATGAATACACCGTGGCACACACACACAAGTGCCCCCCGCCCCCGCGCCGCCGCCAATAAAAATAAGTAAATAAATACATATAAACAATTATATAAAGATTCACCTCATGATTGCAATTGCAGTGTTATTGGCATTAGCCTAATTTCTTCGAACACATTCTACTTTAAAACCACATTCAAGAGCCGGGCGGTGGTGGCGCACGCCTTTAATCCCAGCACTCGGGAGGCAGAGCCAGGCGGATCTCTGTGAGTTCGAGGCCAGCCTGGGCTACCAAGTGAGTTCCAGGAGAGGCGCAAAGCTACACAGAGAAACCCTGTCTCGAAAAACCAAAAAAAAAAAAAAAAAAAAAAAAAAAACCACATTCAAACACATTTGTGTTTTTAGAGACTAATAATGGAGTGAATAGCTGTGCCTCTACACCCTGAATGACAAACCTAACATTCACCGGAAGCTTAGACTAGTGCAGGGCTTTCTGTGAGGAGACTGTGCTCGCTGGGGCCCCAGACCGGGGCTCTAGAACTCCAATGCGCTCCTGCGGAGCCCCCAGAATTGCTGCTGAAATGCGGGTTCTGGCCCGGCAGGTGGGGCAGAGCATGTGTGCTCTTTTTCTAACAAAATCTAGAGGGTGTCAATATTTCTAATCCGTAGACCACACCTATCATAGACATTGAAAACAAACATCGAAAAGTTCCATGGACTCAGCACCCCAATTCTGATTTCTGGCCAAATGCAATAAAATTAGGATTAAAAATCCTCACAGAGCCGGGCGGTGGTGGCGCACGCCTTTAATCCCAGCACTCGGGAGGCAGAGCCAGGCAGATCTCTGTGAGTTCGAGGCTAGCCTGGGCTACCAAGTGAGTCCCAGGAAAGGCGCAAAGCTACACAGAGAAACCCTGTCTCGAAAAAAAAAAAAAAATCCTCACAGAAAACTTAGATTCTATTTTGTGTAAAATGTTCCAGAAACTAGAAAACAAAACCACAAATAAAAAGAAAGCTACGTGGTTTATTTTACGAGGCTTGTGATGTCTTTGTTCTAAAATGAGGAAGTTGTAGATCTATTTTCTTTATTAATACAGATTTAAACTTTTTTTTTATGGTGAAAAAGTATATTTAGAATTAGCCAGCTGGACTCAGTTTAGATGATCCCAATTTTGTTGGCAACATCCAGAGCATCATAGTCAGGAGCCAAATGATGGAGAGAAGAAGGCATAGATTTAAACTTTTTTAAATGTACATCAACAATAAATTAATATAGCACCATCAAATAGGATTCAACCCTGGATGCAAATAGAGTTAATGTTAGAAAATCTACTAAAGAAACTACTTTTGTAGAATTAAGGTCACATAATTATCTGGATACAGAATGACAAGATAGATTTTTCTTAAATTTTTATTCTTTTGAGACAGGGTCTCACTATGTAGCTCTGGCTGGCCTAGAACTTGCTAAGTAGACCAGGCTGGAACTCACAGAGATCCCATTTGCTTCTGCTTCCAAATGCTGTGATTAAAGGAGTAAACCACAACCAGCTTCATTTAGTGAAGTTTGTATATCAAATCCTAGAGCTAATATTAGCTGATGGAGAAACTTTAATTTCTATTGAAAATAGGAAAACAAAACATACTCTGTTATCACTATTGTCCAAATAATAGTAGTGGAACGTGTCCCTATTAAGAGGAAAGGGGGGAAAAGTGTAAGAATTGGAAGTAGAGATAAAATCATTACACATGATTATTTAAAAAAAACAAATAAACAGTTGTAATTAATAACAGTAAAATCAGACAAAACTATTTACACGAATTAACAGTATTGCTCTGCATGAACAGTAGTAGCACATGCTCTTCACAGCTACAAGGAATCATTTTTTATCTTTATATTTATTTATTTATTTATTTATTTATTTATTTATTTATGGTGGTGGTAGTGGAGGACATGGTTTCAATATGTAGCCTTAGCTGGCTTGGAACTCATTGTGTAGACCAGGCTGGCTTCAAACTCACAGAGATCCTCCTGCCTCTGCCTCTTGAGTGCTGGATTAAAGGTGTGTGCCACCAAGCCCTGGCTCTGAGGCATTTTCTCTTAAATTAAGACTGCACACAACTTCTGTGTATGTTAGAACTCTAACCATAAAGATGTGATCTCTCTCCCATGGGATGACACAATTGTTATAAGGACTCATTATTCCCCAATGTATTCACACATTTAGTGTAATTCTGTTCAAATTCCAGTGGGAATTTTGGGAGGCTCAAGCATTTCACCTCAAATTTATAATAAAAAATAATGACCAGTGGTGACCAAAATTATATTTTTTCTTTAAAGTAAAACAAAAATTTGCCCATCTTGACCCCAACTCACTGCAAAGCCCTGGTATTTTGACACATACTGTATTGTCAAAAGAGTAACTAGCCCAAGCAGATGGACTAGCACACTCGGATGCATGCAGTAGGGAGTCCCCAGATGAAGGGAGAAATCGTGAACGGTTCCACATGCTGTGCTGGGAGAGCTACCTCAGTCTTTAAGGAAAATAAGGTAGATTGATCATCATATCTGGTAGCTAAAGGTCGAAGTGTGGTAAAAAAATTAAAATGTTAGAGGATCCTTTTGAGTATAAGAATCAGGAGGTGCCTTTAGCAAAACACCAGGCACTGTGCATGAGGCATGGCATGATTGAACTTGTAAAGACCAGAATTAAGTGTTTTTCTCTCTTGTAATGTACTGGGAGGTGACAGGCTGCAGACAGTACGTCCAGTGGCTAGAGCTGACTAGGGTATAATAATCACAAATACGGAAAAAAACGCCTGCCTGCCTGCTACCCCAGGCAAGGGATAGAAGCAGCCTGCTAACAGAGGGAGAAAGAAGTTGCTTTGGTTGACTTTCTGCATCTATTGAAACACTGCACAACTGTTTGCTGAGTGCCGACTGTGTACCAGGTACTGTCCAAGACACAAAAGATGGCAACCGTTAAAAAACAAAACAGATTAAACTTGCCCTTCTCATGGGGAGTTCGGATTTTTTGGACCTTAATATGATAATAGGAGAAGAATGTTAAAAATACTTGGTGTCTAATAATTAGCGGTAGACACACACTGTGGAGAGAAGGCAAGGAGATTGTGGGGGTAGGATGTATGTGGTTAGAAGGGAAGTGGGGAGACTTTATTGAGAGGTCGTGAGAGAGGGAGTGTAGTTAGAGGGGAGTGTGTCAGGCAGAGGAAAGGCAAACACAAAGGGCCAGAGGCAGGCTGACCTTGAAGTATCCCCAAACCCAGCAAGGTCACTATGGTGATTGTAAAATCAGTTAGGTGGAGAGTAAGAGGCTGAAGTCACAAGGGGAACTGAAGGTCCTGAGGGGAAGCCGTTTGCTTGTGTTGACCACTGGAGAATACATGCAGGTTGAAATAACAGCGTGAGACATTTTTATCCACCAGAGGGGTAGAAATGACACCAGGTGTGGTAGGGATTGTGGTGACGGGCAAACCCTTGTGCCCTGCCCTTGAAAGGCTATGAAGGTCCTCCTGTCACCAGTATGAGGGTGTCCAGGACAACGAAGACTTTATACCCCCTTCCTTGTCCCGACTCTCACCTTCAAGAGTCTGGCAGAGGCACCCCAAGGTGTATCACACAAAGTTCCTTCTCTTACTGCGTGCCCTGAGTTTCTGGGGCCCATGAACTGCTTTCTCAGAATCTTTCACGCCTCTCTTTTCTAGTCACGTTATCCCTATCAGAATGCAGAACAGACACAGCTGGTTCTCCTAAAGATCCCAAAGCATTATCCCTGATTCTGTCTGCCACTCAACTGAGAGCCACTCAAGGCTCTGAAAGCCAGTGACCCCTGCTGGTGGTGTCCTGACAGGTGTATAAAGGAGGAATTGGTGAAGTGAAGAAAAAAAAATATTCAACTTACCTTTAACACGACCATTTCTCTTTCAGGACCTATCCTAGGTAAATCCTTGCCCATATAGGTAAGTATATTCATACGCCCCTGTTCATTGGTGGTTAAGGGATATTCTAAATGCCTTTGTATAAATTCATAGTTTTTTGGTTTGGGGTTTTTTGTTTGTTTGTTTTTTGTTTTGTTTTGTTTTTGTTTTTGTTTTGTTTTGTTGTTTTATTTTTTTGTTGTTGTTTTAGATGTAGGTTTCAATATGTAGCTTTGGTTATACTGGAACTAATTATGCTATAGACCAGGCTGATCTGGAACTCACAGAGATCACCTGCCTCTGCCTCTGCCTCCCAAGTGCTGGCAGTAAAGGTCTAGACCACTATGCCCCACCATAGTTTTTATTACAATAGAATTTTTTAAATTTGTAAAGAATGAGGCAGAACTCTAAGTGGCCACAAAATATTAAATGAAACAAGAATATTGTGTAATCATGGGGATAGTATATTTAGTTTTTTATGTGGGTCACTTTAATGAGTTTACTATGTTCTGAAATGTGCCTTGGGAGATCTGTGCAAGAATAGAGGATGTGGGTTTTCTGGAGCAGTAGGATCAGGGTTCCAGCCTTGCCTTTGGGTAATCTTTTAAAAGCAGTAGTGACTACGCTCTGGACTTTCAGGGCACAGGGAAGAAGGAAGCCAGCTCTGTCATCCATGTGACAACTCGGCAGACATTTTGTTCACCAAATGTTCTTCCAGAACATGGGAAGACAAAGGATCTTCTCAAAAGTGATAGCAAGACTTTTAAAAGGCCAAGATGCCATAGGGCTGTGGACTTTGGGAGGCGTTTTCTAGAGTTGCACAGGCCAGAAAGAGAAGGACGTGGATGAAGGTCTAACCTTCCTCCTTCGATGGAAACATGCTCTAGGGGGAGCTGGCTGTGTAGGCTGCCGTGAGGACTGCCTGACCGAACTTCATCCCACCCTTGTCAGAGACAGTGTCAGTGAGGAAAATGTGGTGCTGGCTGTGTTAGGGAGAGCAGCCATACACTGGACCCCACAGGTCGCCCGGGGCCCATTGATCTTCACTTTGGTCGCTTCCCTGGGTTCTGTTACCTGGGATCACTTGGGGTAGAAGAGCAAAGGCAGGAAGAGCCAGCAGCAGAAGTCTCATGCTTCTTGGGAAGTAGTAGGTGGTAGATCCAGGCATCCAGAACACTGGGTACAGTGTAAATCTCATCAAGAGTTTTATTGGGTTTTCTGTAGTGGGGGCAGAGGGATGTGCATTGAGCCAGAGAGAGATGTGAAAGTGTATCCAAGCAAAACGTCAGCCCCTTGGCTGGTGTAGGGCTTGAGCTTCTGGAACAGGTCCTGAGAGCACATGGGAAGCCTGTGAGTCACAGGCCTTGAGGACACGTCTGGAGAGGAAGAACTCACACTAGGACTCTATCCTCAGCATCTCCAGCTCTCTTGGTGCCCCACCCTTTGCTCACAGTCCCCTAACACTAGTCTAAGTCTACTTTCAAGATCTCTCCTCCAGCCAGGTGTGGTGGCACACATCTTTAGTCCTAGCACTTGGGAGGCGCAGGCAGGCAGATCTCTGAGTTCAAGGCCAGCCTGGTCTACAGAGAAAGTTCTAGGACAGCCTGGGCTACACAGAGAAACCCTGTCTCGAACCCTTTTACTCCCTCAAAAAGATGTCTCCTTATCAGTGTCTCTCTACATAGACTGTGAGGTTGCTATGGATAGGGACAGAGCCCCTGAGGCACAAAGCATGTGCTCAGTGGAGGTTTATGGAAACAAAAGGTAATGAACATGTGTTCACATAGAAACTGAAGTGCTCACTTACATTCCAACAGGGAAAGTGACTCATAATAGAGTTGACTTGCAATAGAGTGTGGGGAATTCAATGTATAGTGTGACTCAACAGATGGCCATACAAAGTTATCCATTGTTGCTAAGAATGCTCCCTCTCAAAGGCACTCACAGTGGCTTTGGATGTTACTGTTGACAAAGGTACCATGAGGGCACTGGACATTATCTGCAAAGACCCCAGGATCTAGATATGCCTTTGAGATACAGAAAACTGATCTAATCTTCGAGGTAGCCTAGTATCACAGACCTTTAGTCACTTCCACTATGGCTCTGTGTTTACCTACAAAGCTGTGGAGGTGGAGGCTGGGATTGTGTTGCTCTTGGTTTTGAAGATGGTGTTGAACTTCCTGCCAATGGAAGAGTGGTAAGTGGGTAGTTCATTGATATTATAATTAATTCAGTTGTGACCTTGGTGGCTTGAGATTGAATTACAGAAGCAAATGCTTTGAGTCCAAACCGAATCTGGTCACCTCAATGGTTTCGGTAGAAAAGATGGCCACAGAGACTATGAGGTAAGACACTGTTTAAATTTAATGCAGCCCCCAGAAAACCCTGGCACACTCAGGACTGGGATCTCCCAGCAGGAGTTGGGATCATAGGATCATGAGGACCACAATTGTTAAAAATCAGACTCCAGATTTAATAAAAAGATTTTTATTTTATTTATTTTACCCATTTTTTTTTTTTTCGAGACAGGGTTTCTCTGTGTAGCTTTGCTCCTTTCCTGGAACTCGCTTTGGAGACCAGCCTGGCCTCGAACTCACAGAGATCTGCCTGCCTCTGCCTCCCGAGTGCTGGGATTAAAGGCGTGCATCACCACCGCCCGGCGATTTTTATTTTTACTTATTACCTGGATTTGTGAGTGTCTGGGTTAGTGCACAAGGGTGCAGTGCCTGAGGAAGCCAGAAGAGGGCGTCATCTCTGGAGCTGGAGTTACAGGTGATGGTGACTGCCGTGGCAGGGTCTGGGAACTGTGGTCTCTTTGAAGAACAGCAAGTGCTCCTAACTGCCTAGCCATCTCTTCAACCCCCAGACTTCAGATTTAATTGTGCAGCTTGGTGGGACTTGGGGCTAGCTCAGTCCACAAAGCACGAGACTCTTAATTCTGTGGTTTGTGGAACTTCTGCATAAGCGTATCACACCAACTGTTTTATCATGTGAAAACCAAAGCTTTGATGAAGGATGAGACCCTGACACGTAGCAGGTATGTGGAGTCAAATAGAATGGAGAATTTGGAATCTTTATGGTCTAGAAGCCAGTTAGTTTGCCCGAGAGCAACTTTCCTCATGGCCGCCTGACCTAAGATCAGCCTTGTAAATTGATGATTATTCTCTTAGACCCATTCCAATAGTCCATAGGGCTGCTGGACCACACTGGGGTCAGAGCATCAGATTTGAGCATGCTTACCGGTGAGGGTGGCAAAGTCTGGCCTTGGAAGACAGACTTCTGTGTCAGAAGAGCTATGAGACTGCTCATTTCTTTAAGCATGACCTGCAGAATATGTATGGGGCCAGATTCTAGAGTCTGCTGGTGTTTTCTTTTTTTTTTTTTTTTGTAATAGTTTAAAATATTTGTTAATTCACTGTACTATTATTATTACATGTACGCATCTGTGTATGAGAGAGAGAGAGAGAGAGAGAGAGAGAGAGAGAGAGACAGAGAGACAGAGAGACAGAGAGACAGAGAGACAGAGAGAGAGAGAGAGAGGTGGGTGTGTGGGTGCATGTGTCTTGGTGCACATGTGAAGGTCTGAGACCACTTTGTGCAGTCAGTTCTCTCTCTCTCTTGCCATTTTTGTTTGGGATCCGGGGGTCAAACTCAGGTCCTTATCCTTGCCAGCAAGCACATTTACCCATTGAGTCTTCCCACCAGCCTGAGTCTACTGATTTCCACCCTGTCTCAATGTAAACAACAACAACCGCACGGGCTTTGGAATCAAGACCCATGAGAGTGAAACCCGGAGCAAAAGGGAGGCTTTTTTCTTTGTTCTGGTCCAGTTTTCAGTGGATCTATTCAGGTGTCTGGCGTGGTGTGTGGGTGGACATTGTACCTTCTGGAAATCCTTGGTTTCTGTTCTGCCACACCTCAGTGGTTGCTTAAAGAATTGGTCAGCAGGGGCGATGGTGCTTCAACAGAGACCATTTTAGCATTAGGTGGGACTGGAGTTGACAATTGTTGACTCTCTGAAAGTCCTCCAGCCTCTATGATGAGGACTCCATGCCGGTCCACGGCACCGTCTTAAACATCTCCCCACCTCACCTCCTTTTACGTCTACAGATTTTAACAGGGTAACCCCAGCCTTCTCCATTTCTTTTCGGCTCCTCTTACTAAAATTTGACCTGAATGCTCAGCCTATCACTCTATGACTACGGTCACCTTCAAATCCTTCATGTCTATGTGGGTTTTTTTTTTTTTTTTAAGCCAGCGTCCTCTTTTGCCGTTTGAGGGTGGCATGGCGGCTGACTTCATACCATTGTTCATTCCCTCCTTAAACCCTCCCTGCCACTTTCTCTCAACTCTACCGCTCCTCTCTCCTGACTTTTTGCTAGCTTTGGGATGCTCTTTTTCAGGCATCTTCTGGGGAGATGTCACTTGGTATTTAACTACATTCCTTTTTCCCACCATAAGTGCCCACCTTGTGTTATTGCAGGTACAGTTTTGGGATGGGGATGTCAAATTTGCTTTTAGCAGTTTTCTAAAAGCCAGCCTCTCGGTGGAGAGGACAGAGTCTAAGTCGGTGGATAAATTCAGTAATTCGATTTTTAGTCTTAGTTATTTTTTTGTCCCTCCCCACAACTTCTATATGCCTGTTTTCTGTAATGGCCATCTTAATTTAGATTCCCAGCTGCAGTATGAGGGATTTGCCTACCCACCCCTTCCTCAAGTTGATATCTGTCTTATTTTTGACATTAGCCATTTTAACAGGTGCCAGTGTGGTTTAAGTTGCATTTCTCTGCTGATTTGGGGGCATTTGTCTGTTGAGAGCCCTTTCCAGCTAAAAACACACATTCACTGTCTTCTTTCTACACAGTTCGGTCTTTTGTAGTCTGAACGCAAACACCTTCTGCCAGTCTGTGGCTTGTTACCTCAGGCTTCTGGTGGTTGCCTTGACCGTACAGAAGCACTTGCGTTTCTTGTAACCCCCACTGTCTATTTTTGCTTCTGTTTCCTGATATTTTGAACAAAATTTAAAGCATTGCGGCTTAGACTAGGGACTGTGTTTTTTTCTACCATGCTTTCTTGTAGTCATTTTGTAGTTTCAGACTGAGTCTTGCTTGATCTGTGTGGAGTTGGTCTTTGTAAGTGATGTGAGGCAAAGGTCAAAGTTTATTCTTAGGCATCGATCCATATCGTCTGTATCTTATGTCTGTATTTATTTGTATCTATCTCCAGTTTTCCTGCATCATTTATTAAAGAAACTCTCTCTCTCTCTCTCTCTCTCTCTCTCTCTCTCTCTCACACACACACACACACACACACACACACACACACACACACACACACACACGCAGAGAGAGGACTGAACAGAAAGTCTCACACAAGCCACAAGCCAGGTAAGAGTTCTGTCACAGAGACATTCTCCAGCTCATTTTTCTTACGCAGTGGGCAGCAGGACTCCTCAGCCCCATTTCACTCCAGCAGGACATCAGACAGAAGCTCAGGATGAACTAACTAGTGATACAACTAGTTATCAGGAACAAACTAGTGGTTCATGGGATGGACTAATTACAGGTATCCCCATGTTATGAAAAGAACTCTTGTGTCCTGGTAGATGTGGGCAACAACAAACAAACAAACACCACCAAGGAGCTCCTCACACTGAACTAGAAGACAAGTCTAACACAAGAGTGTCCTTGGAGGCTTCCCCATCCCACCTTCGAAGGCAGACACTCGGCTAGGGAGCATGGGGCCACAGACAAAGAGCACCAGCAAGGAGGTCTAGGAGAAATGGTTTGTCTTGGGTGAAACAATTTGACATTTACGTGTGAGGAAACTTCCGCGGAGCGCTGAAAGTTTTCTGTTTCCATCTAACTGTTGGAATGTTCCGGGCTTTGGCACCTCAAGGTCTACCCCCAGCCCTGTGAGCGCAGAGATGAAAGACAGCAGAGAGGAGGTCACAGGTTTAATGGGCCCACGGGAGAGACTTGAGCTGGCAAGTCCTGCTCTGCTGAGGACCAAAGTATTTTCAGCTTAATCCTAACTCATTATTGTCCGTAGAGACTATTACTGGCCTGGCTTGGTAATGTTCTTTGGAATTCGGGCTGAACGGTTTTATGGGTGCCTGCGGCAGAGCGTCCATCTTGCTTGCGGTACAGCAGTAGTCCCCATTGCTACACGGCTTTTTCAACTGCTCCCCAGACTTGCAGTATTTCCTGCAGTGTCCTCTGATGACCCAGCAAGCTTTGCGGCACCTGCAGACTGACAAGAATCAAGAAAGGCTGTTAATTCAAGAATCGGGGGCTCATTCGAAGTCATCTCCACAACGACCCTGGACTCATCAGAGGAAATTACGCAAGCAAAGCAAAGCCAAGTTGGGTTATGCCGTATTCTCAAAGATCTCACCACCAACACCAAAGGAACTCACTAGCTGGTGGGAGCTGGGATTACTTAGTAAGAAGCTGTGTGATTATGCAAATTATGTGCACAATAGGCTAACTTCTCTCTGTGCCAGCTGAGTTATTATTCCACAGATACAAAATTCTAACTCCAACAGGCTCTACAATTTTTGTTGTTGTTGTTGTTGAAGACATGGTTTCTTTGTATAGCCTTGGCTGTCCTGGAACTAGCTCTGTAGACCAGGCTGGCTTTAAACTCAGAATACCTGCCTGCCTCCCGAGTGCTGAGATTTAAGGCTTGGACTGCCACCATCGGGCTAGGCTCTACAGTTGTCAGAAACCTGTTACTAACCATTGCTCCAGGGAGAAGGAAGCTTTTGGAGGTGATGAGGGGGTTTATGGCGCTGTGGTGGTTTGAATGAAAATGGTCCCCCATAGGCTCATATGTTTGAATGTTTGGTTCCCAGTCAGTGCCACTGTTTGGGAAGGATTAGGAGGTGTGGCCTTGTTGGAGGAGGGTTTTTGTCATTGGGGATGGGTTTTGAGGTATAAAAAGACCACACCATTCTTAGTTGGACATCTCCCTTCATAGTTGTTTTCTCAACATGAGAATTCTCATCTCTAGCTCCAGCTCTATAGCTGCCTGCCTGCTGCCACGCTCTCCCCGTCACGGTCATGGACTAGCCCTCTGAAACTGTAAGCCCCCAATAAACTCTTTTTTCTATCTGTTGCCTAGGTCATGGTATCTCTTCTCAGCAATAGATAAGTAACAAGACAGGTATAGGCTGCAATTATGATATTATATTCACCTCCAAATCCACCCACTAGCATATATTAAATACATATTGCTCCTATAAATCAATCATAGCTTGATAAGGCAGCTTCAAAAATGGGATGCCAATATAATTAAATCAGCATGGGATACCCCAGAAATACAACTGTAGAAAATCCCCACTTTAAGATTTGCTAAATCACGGATTGTTAGGACCCACCCCCTAGAGAGCTTTGGATTCAGCCAATCAGAAACGGACTTGCAAGTTAGTACTTCCATGATTCCACAGATGATGTTGGTGTGGGGGCTGGGAGAATCTCTGTGTTGTAAATGAAGCCTTTGGCATCTTTGGAAGGCTATCTACACAATAGTAAATTTTCGGTTGATGGTACCCTTCTTAAAGAGCCGAAGGTTGAAACTGCCACAGATAGAAACAGGTCTGTGAAAAGCTTGTTGGTAATCTCACAGGAAACACCTGGGTAGTCCCAGCACTCCAGGTCTCAATGGAAGTTGTTATCAGCAGCCCATCTGTTAAAATCTGTCTATTGTTGCGCTGGAGAAATGGTTGAGCAGTTAAAATTATTAGTTCCCAGCACCCACATGGTGACTCACAGCCGTCCGTACCTCTAGTTCTGGGGGAACTGATGCCCTCTTCTTGGCTTTACATACCTGCATTCAGGCAAAACAACCATATACATAAAATAAAATGAATCTAAATTTTCTTTTAAAGTCTGGCTGTTGATTGTTAAGTGGACATAAATGGACTTTCTAATGAAACACTTTTTTTTTTTTTTGGTTTTTCGAGACAGGGTTTCTCTGTGTAGCTTTGTGCCTTTTCCTGGAACTCACTTGGTAGCCCAGGCTGGCCTCGAACTCACAGAGATCCGCTTGGCTCTGCCTCCCGAGTGCTGGGATTAAAGGCGTGCGCCACCACCGCCCGGCCAAAACACATTTTTATTAAGAAAAAGGAAATAAATAAATCAGAAAACACATTCAACATCATCGTCCATTTGCAGCACTCCCAGAGTCATCACAGAGGTTTTTCATCCATGTCTATCCGCTGTACACAGTGCCAGTGCACACCAGCGAAGTCCTTCACTTTAATCCCAGCATTTAGGAGGCAGACACAAATGGACCTCTGTGAGGCCAGCCTGGGATACATAGAGAAACCCTGTCTCGGGGGCGGGCAGAGAGAAAGAAAGAAAAGAAAAATGAGAGAAAACAAAACAAACAAACAAACAAAACAAAGCAAAAAGAAATAAATTCGTAATGAGCTTTGAAAGCTAATTAAAAAGTAGTTTATTGAGTACACTTTGGAATGCAGCTGGCTGAACAGCCACCAGAATACCAGCAAAAGCCAAAACTGACTTGTAATGGAAGCACAATAGATTTCCAGAATTGTGTGTGCATGATGAATGCCTTTTCAGATCTTCTAAAACCCTCGGAAGGGAATGAGTTCTTCTAAATATGTATGGCTCAAAGGAAACTTCAAAAAAGTACTCAGAAAAACTTAAATCATAAAGTTATTCTTGACCTAGCAAGTTGACTTCTAGAAAACTATTTAGAAAATTTCATCCAAGTTTGCAAAACTCAGTGGTAGTTTTTGTTTGTTTTATGAAAGATCTGGAAATACTTAATTTTCCCCCAATAGGGAGTAGATGTATATACTTTCAGTTATCTGTATGATAGACACAGATAACTTCAAGAAGCATCAGGGCAGATATCCATGTGCCAACCAAAATGTTGAGTATATACTGCCGAGATAAATATTTTAAAAGCAATGCAATTACATTTTTACTAAAAGGAACTACATTCACATACATATTTATATGGATTTATATATGCACAGAGAAAAGGCTTTCACGTTTCAGAAGAGGGGCGTCAAAGCTGGTATAAAGAGTAATTCCAAAACTCTGACCATTTCTTTATGAAATTATATTGTAAATCATTAACCCGACAACAGACTTTCACGGCTGGAAAGAAGCAGTGAGGGCTACATGCTCTTCCATATGACCGCTCCGTGGACGCTTTCATCTCAGAACAGGAAAACAGAAATTTCATAGGAAGCAATAATAGGACTCGGCATCTAAGGAAGGCTTCAGGGCTCACCACTGGTGGAGACTGGGAAAATCGTTGAAGTAAGACAGCCCTCGGCTGGATCAGTGGGGCACTGATTGGAGCCAAGTAGCAGGGGAAAGAGCTGGACATGAAAAGGACTTCTCAAAAGACCTTCTGCTCAATCCCATAGCTCCAGGGGCACTGGCCAGATACACTCCCAAGCATTCTGCTCAGGTCAAGTAGTCCAGCAGATTTCAGCCACCCCAAAGAACCGTGCCCACAATAGATGGAAGGCTAACAAACTTCCCACCAGTAACTCACCAAACCTAACTCTCTCAATATTTTCTGTGTTTCTGTTTACCTGGAAACAGCTGGAACAGGATAAAAAATACCATAAGAGTCAGGAGCGAGTATTTCATGATCTTTGAGAAGGATGTGGCACATCCAAGAGTCCAGAACATTCTGTGGTGGGGCTCTGGACTCAGGTTTTATTTGCTTCCATGGGGTGGAGTCCAGAGAGTGAGCCATGAGTAATGAGTGTTGCAGAGAGAAGTATAAAGAGCGTTGGTTCTTGGCAAACAGCGGAAAGTGATTGTTCACTACTCCAAACAGTTGTCTAGGTACTTGGAGGGAAGGCAGAAGGCTGGAAGAGAAGTTTCAAAACATCATGGAAGTATACACAGAGAGGACATGCATACCAGGAAGTCTTCCTTTCATGCATGGGAGTGTCATTGTACAGCAACATGTGTGACATTGCATGGAGGCCCGCTGAAGATTCGTTGTGGACAGAAATTGTCCCTTTATTTCGTTTCTAAGGATAGAGATGCCAATGTAGGTGCCTCATGAAAGAATGTTCTAATGACATGAATGAACACATTTTTATACAATGTTGGGTGAAAGAACCCCAGAATGCACTCTTCCTGTAACTGTAGCTGAATTCCCTGTGGCCAACCTTTCTCCAGCCCCTCCTGCCCCATCGCTCTCCATAACTTCTGGAGACCATTCTACTCTCCATTCCATGAGGTCAGCTTTTTATACTCTGCGTGTAATTGGAGACCAATTTGTCCTCAATGTGTGTTCTCAGGGCCTTTGTTGAAGACATATATAGTCATGTTGTTGAGAGGGGTCTTATTGCTCTACTCTGTGTTCTATCCCATGGTCTATTTTCATACCAGTACTAAGCTGTTTTGATTAGAACAACTTTGAAGCATATTTTGCAGTCAGATAGTAATATGTTTTGAAGCTTCATGCTTTGTTTTTTTGTTTTGTTTTGCCTTGACGAGTGTGTGTGTGTGTGTGTGTGTGTGTGTGTGTGTGTGTGTGTGTGTGTATGTTTCCACAGAAATTAGAAATTTTTGGCTTTTTCTTCTTGTCAGCAATGTTGTTGGGATTTTGATGGGCATTCATTGACTCTTCAGGCCACTTTGGATAGTGCATTAGTTACTTTTCTCTTGATGCACCATGTCCTGTGCACCTTAGAGCAGGAATGGTTTATTTGGGCTTATGGTTCCATCATTGTCATGGCAGGGAGGCAGAGCAGCAGGCAGACATGGCTGCAGGCTCAGGATGCTGGGAGCTTCCATCCTTTACCATAAACATACCCTTTACCATCACCATAAGCACGAAGCAGAGAGAGCCAGCTACAGGTAGGATGAGACCATAAGCTCTCAAAGCTGTCCCCTAGTGCCATACTTCCTCCAGAAAGGCCACACCTACTAAACTTTCCCAAATAGTGCCACCAGCTGGGGACCAAGTATTCAAGAACATGAACCGGTGACAGATAACCTCATTCACACTGGTAGTACGGACCTTTTAACAACAGTAAGCTATCCACACCACGGCACGGAGTGTCTTCCCGCTTTTGGTATCTTCCACACCCTTATTCATCGGTGTTCTACAGTTTTCATTATACATTCATGATGGTTTGAATAAGACGTCCCGCGTAGTCCCAGGTGTTCGAATACTTGGTGCTAGTTGGTGGAGCTGTCTGGGCAGGCCTAGGAGGTGTGGCCTGACTAGAGGAAGTACGTCACTGGGAAAGTGCATTGAGGTTTTCAAACTCACACCATTCCCAGTTCACTCTCTGCTCCATGCTTGTGGATCATCAAGGGGCGAGCTCTCAGTTTCCAGCTCCAGCTGCCTTGTTTGCCTGCTGCTCCACTTCCCTGCCATGCTAGTGATGGACTCTAACCCTCTGGAACCATAAGCCCCAAACAAACCCTTCCCTCCATAAACTGCCGTGGTTATGGTATTTTATCACAATAACAGGAAAGTGACTAAGACCACACCTTCTACCTCTTTGGTCTAAATGAGCGGAAGGTCCTGAGATTGTATCTTATTGGGTGGAGGCTTTAAAAAAAGTTGGGGGAGGGATCTGGAGAGATGGCTTAGTGGTTAAGAACACTGACTGTTCTTTCAGAGGACCTAGGTTCAATTCCCAGCACCCATGTGGCAGCTCACACCTGTCTATAACTCCAAGATCTGACAACCTCACACAGACCTACATGCAGGGAAAATGCCAATGCACATAAAATAAAAATAAATGAATTATTAAAAAAAGAATTTGTGCCATATTTGTGCTTTTTCTTTTAAATGAGTATACCTGGGATTTGGCGAACGCTTTCAATCTAAATATTTACACTCTTCTTCAGTTCTGCAAATAAAAGCATGAGGGGGTGTAAGAAGCCTTCCCCTGAGACAATAGCCTTATAATTCGCTAGCCATTATGAGCCCTCCCTCCCATTTGCTGTATACATCACCAGTTTGGTTATTGTTAGCACCCCTTGTCTCCCCTTACTGTGACTTTGAACTGATTTTGACTTCTAGAAGATCTTTCTTCTGCTCCACCTGTACTTCCGTGAAAGTCATTGACATGCCGACATCTAAACTTCCATCTCACTATTCTATTAGTTTTGCTTCATCAAGGATTCAGTAGGAGTGAAGAAATGGGCTTTGTCTGCACTCCTTGACCTTTGGGGGAGTTGGTAATCACCAGACAACAGCTTCTTAAAATACCAGGGAGGCGCAGGTGCTGTGATGGCTGAGCTGATTCTGGAATTTGCATCCTGAGCTGGAAAAGCAGAGACATGCCCTCATCCTAGAGGGCCAGGGAGACAGAGCTACGGTCTCCTCATCCTCAGTCTCATTCTTTGTCTCTTATGATAATCACCCAAATACAAATCAGGGTGCATGGGGGGCATTGAAAACAGATGACTGTCACTACTTCCCCTGGGCTAAGGGCTGGAATTCAGACCCACACCATCTGTCATCAGAGGTTTATGACACTGATGCACTTCCTGTGACACACACTTTTTTTTTTTTTTTTGGTTTTTCGAGACAGGGTTTCTCTGTAGTTTTGCGCCTTTCCTGGAACTCACTTCGTAGACCAGGCTGGCCTCGAACTCACAGAGATCCGCCTGGCTCTGCCTCCCGAGTGCTGGGATTAAAGGCGTGCGCCACCACCGCCCAGCGACACACACTTTTTAAAAGAGAATGCCAGCCCCCTCCCAAGGCAGCATTTCCCCACAGCCTCCCCCAGCAGCACTGGGCCTTTGTTTCATGAGTCATCTTTTCCTCTTCTGGTTTCAAAATTCTCTCCACTGCTTCTCTCCCTTTCTCAGAGAGGATCCCTTCTCTGCTCTTCATCCTCATCTAACATCTGGGGAGCCCAGAGTTCTTGTGCCCTTACGCATTTGTGACATGTTTCAGTAATTTCCTCCTTGAATTTGAGCTTCCTGTTCAGTTAATCAAATAACGAGCTTATTTGATGTTTAGTATGTGGCCCGAGATACCGCTCTTTGTCTTATAGACCACTGCGGCAAGTTGACACGAACAACTGTGCAAACCACAGACGCGCACTCCATCTTGTATGGAGACACTAGAGATTGCTCCTCTGCCAGATTCCTCTCTCAGGTACGGGAGTGAAGAGCCAGGCCATGCCTTCACCTGCATGATGCCTTACCAAGCTGAGGCTTCTGATACCTGGGGTATGACAAACATATTGAGTATTTACTACTGTTTTGTTAAACTTTATTAATCAATGAGCTTATTTCTTTATCATATATGTACATGTGTGTGTGTGTGTGTGTGTGTGTGTGTGTGTGTGTGTGTGTTGTGGCCAGAGCCCCACCTCAGGTGTCATTTCTCAGGAATGCTATCCACCTTGCTTTTTGAGACAGTGTCTCTCATTAACCTGGGGTTCACCAATTTGGCTAGCTCAGCTGGCCAGTGAACTCCGGGGCCTCTCCAGCACTGAGATTAGAAATACATGCCCTGACATCTGGCTTTTTTCTAATGTGTGTTCTGGGAACTGAACTCAGGTCCCCGAGCTTGCACCACAAACACCTTACCAACTGAGCCATCTTGCTGTCCTCTCTACTGTTGTCTTACGACCAACATCAATATCTTAGTGACTTAAAGCGACAGTATCTACGGTTCAGGGTGAGGCGTGTTTGGGCTGGGTGATTCGGCTGTGATCTCTCAAGGAGGTTGCAGTTATATAGCCACAGAGGCAATAGTGACCTTAAGCCTCAGGAGGAACTGGAAATTGTTCTTTTATGTGGATGATAAGTGTGTGTTGGCTGCTGGTGGATGGCCTCTCCTTCTCTCTACCTGAAAATCAGGTAACAGAGATTTCCAGGGAGTGAAAACCTTTACAGACTTTGGAATGGGTGGCAGGGACAGGAGCATGGCTCACTGCAGGAGATGGATAATCTTATCAGCATGAATGGATTTAGCATCACCTAGGAGATTTGTAAGGGCTCTATGAGGACATTTCCAGAGAGGATTAATTAGGCAGGAAGACCCAACTGGAATGTGGGCAGCACTGTCCCATGGGCTGGGGACCTGGCTGTAATAAAAAGAGAATATAGAAGAATCCAGTGACATGCCAGCAATCCCCCTTTCTCTCTGCTTCTTGTCCAGCATGTGAGAACTTCTCTACATATGCTCCCAATACCATGAGGGTCTTCCCAAGTACTTAGGACCAAGCAATCATGGACTGAGCCCTCTGAAGTTGTGAGTCAAATTAAATCTTTCTTCCTTTAAGGGTTTATGTCAGGTATTTTGGTCAGAGTTTTTGAAAAGCTAACTGATACTACATTCTTTATCCATATCCATCTCCTTTCTTAGTGAGTGGACTTCCATTGGCTCCAGGGAGATGGCCTCTGTGCCACCCCAGCCACCTGCCCCATTCTTAGCTCAGAACTTTGCCACATGTCACTCATGAACTGGCTGATTTTGTGTGTCTATTTGACACAAGCCAGAGTCATCTGAGAGAAAGGAGCCTCAGTTGAGGGAATGCTTCCATGAGATCCAGGTGTAAGGCATTTTCTCAATTAGTGATCAATGGGGGAGGGGCCAGCCCATGGTGGGTGGTGCCATCCCTGGGCAGATGGTCCTGGGTTCTATAAGAAAGCAGGCTGAGCAAGCCAAAAAGAGAAAAAAGTAAGCAACTCCCCTCCATGGCCTCTGCATCAGCTCCTGCCTCCAGGATCCTGCCCTGTTTGAGTTCCTGTCCGACTTCCTTCAGTGATGAACAGCAATGTGGAAGTGTAAGCCAAATAGACCCTTTCCTCTCCAACTTGCTTGTTGGTCATGGTGTTTTGTTGAAGCAATAGAAACCCTAACTAAGACAAATTGGTACTTGGGGTTGGGTATTGCTGTGACCTACCTGACCATGTTTTTGGAGGATTGTGGAAGGACTTTGGAACTTGGGGCAGAAAAACCGCTGAGTTAAGTGTAGCTAGAGTTTTCCTGCCTGGCCCACAGTCAGGACAAATCTCTCTCACCTGCCAGTCCCACAGCCGCTCAAACCCGACCAAGTAAACACAGAGACTTATATTGGTTACAAACTGTATAGCCGTGGCAGGCTTCTTGCTAACTATTCTTACAGCTTAAATTAATCCATTTCCATTAATCTATACCTTGCCACGTGGCTCGTGGCTTACCAGCATCTTCACATGCTGTTTGTCATCTTGGCGGCTGGCAGTGTCTCTCTGACTCAGCCTTCCACTTCCCAGCTTTATTCTCCTCCTTGTCCTGCCCACACTTCCTGCCTAGCCAATGGCCAATTAGTGTTTTATTTATTGACCAATCAGCAACACATTTGCCATACAGAACATCCCACAGCAGTTAAGAGCACAGTGGGTTAGTTATTCTGTGGAGGTTTGGGAGACAAGAATGTTGAGAGCAGTGCAGATGATGGAGGCTTGTCCATTGTGAAGTTTCAGAGGGACGTTTAAAGACTATCAGGACCATCTGTCATTTTGAATTAAGATTGTGTGGTTCTGGTTAGCTGAGGCTGAAGAATCAGCTGTGATTAACAAGATACCAGAACTACTAAAGCAAAACTTTGCTTTTCTGGCACGCTTGATGGCTTGGCAGCTGGAGCTAAGAAATTAATGGTGGTTAAGAAGACACCAGCATTACTGAGGTGAAATCTTCTGGGAAGTGTTTCCTAACAGCACAGAGAAGCTGTGTTCCAGGGGCAGCCAAGGTTATACCTCGTGCTGGCAGCCAGACTTGGTAATGTGTAAGAGTCACCCAGGTGGTACTGGTTTTCAGGGCATGAAGGGGTCATGGAGAGCAGCTGAGGCTTGGCACCATGAGAGGCCAGAAGAGGCCATTGGTAAATGGTGAAAGTGCAGCCCAGTTGCAGCAAGGGACCCCAGCATTTTGGAGATGCCAGTACCATGGGATGACCACCAAGAACAGCAGCCGCTGTAAAGTGGGGCCAGCTGGAGACCAGAAGACAAGCTGTGTGTGCTGCAGAGGGCAGAGCCAGAGAAGTGACTCAAGCCCTTCGGAGGAGCCCAGAAGATCGTGAATAAATCCCAGATAATTGTAGATTGGGTTATATTTATACCATTAGGAGATGGGTTTTGCTTTGTTCAGATTGTAACAGTGTCCAGATTTTTCCCTCTTGAAGAAGGTGTTTAATATGATTTTGGTTTTTGCAAGAGCCCACAGCTGAAAGACTTTGAACTTTTAAAAGAGATTTGGGATTTTTAGAGAGAGTGGATATTTTAAAAAGACTGGAATTTTAATGTGTTTGAGTTTGTAAAGACTGTTTTGATTTTAAAGTTTATTTATGTTTTTAATGTGAGATTAGACGAGATCCCCACCCCTCACTCTGCACAAAAACCAACTCAGCAAATCAAAGACCTTAATTTATACCTCAAACTTTGAAACTACGGGAGGAGAGATTGGGCAAACTGCTCCAAGATGTAGGCAGAGGCTGGGGCTCTCTGAAAAGGATTCCAGTGGCTCAGGGAATAAGCTGAATAGTTAGCAGAAGGCATTACATGGAGTCTAGAAGGTTCTGCATGGCCAAGGAAACAGTCACCAGAGTGAAGAGATGACCTCCAGATCAAGGGCAAGGCTTTTCCCATGCACAGCAGATGGGACTTGTGGCCCTGTCATTATCCTCTCAGTAAAAGGCTAAGGGACCTCACAGACAGTTCTTACAGGAAGAGACACAATGGCCAAAACATTTTAAAAGAATCCATCAGACAAGTGCAAATTAAGCCTGCTTTGAGAGTCCATCTCGCCCTAGTCAGAATGGCTATCCTCAGGAAATCGAATGATACCCAGGCATGGTGGCACATTGTGAGTTCAAGGCCAGCCACATCTGTATAGTGAGTTCCAGGCCACCCAGAGCTATACAGTGAGACCCTGTCTCTAACAACCAAACAAAGCAGAGATAAAATGAAGATTAGATGAAAGGGGAACACTTACCCACCGTCAGTGAGAACATAGATGTTTGTAGCCACTGTGGGATCCGTGTGGAGATGCGTCGGTTAAATACCCGAAGAAAGCAACTTGAGAAAGGAGAGGACTTTCCACTCAGGGTTTGAGGGACTAAACTTCATTGTGAAGGGGAAGGTGTGGCGGCAGGAGCATGGAGCAGCTGTAGTCAGGGATGGAGAGGTTGGGGTTTACTTTATGTGCATGCATGCTCTGCCGCCTTGTATGTATCACTGCTTGCCTACCTGGAACCTGAGATGAGGAGCAGGTGTTGGGTCCCTGTAACTGAGGTTGTGGGTGGTCGTGAGCCATCATATTGGTGCTGGATGTGGAACCTGGGTTCTATGCAAAAGCCACAAGAGCCCCAGTCCCCTCAGCTTCCTTTCTTGTTTTCCTTTTATTCAGTCTGAGACCCATTGGATGATGCAGCCTCCAGGCAGCCTTCCTCCTCAGTTACACCTTTCTGGAAACATCTGCACAGGCATGCCCAGTGGTTTGACTTTAAATCCAATCTAACAATGAAGAGTAATTATCACAAAAATTCTTCAAAAAAAAATAAAATAAAAATGAGATGTAGAAACATCATGTGACTCCAAGGAAGTTTAAGCAAGTGCAACTCTCCGTTTATTGCTGCACCAGTCGCAATGGCTAGGAAATGGTGCCAGCCTACATGCCCATCAATAGGAAATGGAGAAAGAAAATGTGATACATGTACATTGTGGTGGTATTGTGTTCCCCAAAATATTGTGTACTCTAATAAACTTATCTGGGGTCAGAGAACAGAACAGCCACTAGATATAGAGGCCAGAAAATGGTGGCACTCATGCCTTTCATTCTATCACTTGGGAGGCAGAGATCCATCCGGATCTCTGTGAGTTTAAAGCCACACTGGAAACAGCCAGGCATGGTGACTCACGCCTTTAATCCCAGGAAGTGAGGGCAGAAAGCAGAAAGGTATATAAGGCGTGAAAACCAGGAACTAGGCTGGTTAAGCTTTTAGGCTTTTGAGCAGCAATTCAGCTGAGAGGCATCCAGTCTGAGGAAACAGGATCAGCTGAGGAATTGGCAAGGTGAGGTTAGCTGTGACTTGTTCTGTTTCTCTGATCTTCCAGCATTCACCCCAATACCTGGCCCTGGGCTTGCTTTTATTGATAAGACCTTTTAAGATTCCTGCTACAGTACATAATGGAATTACTCTGCCATAGGGAAAAGTTACATCATAACATACACAGGAAACATAAAACAAGGCAAGAAAAACAGGTCGTACTGGAAATCATGTTAAATGAAACAAGCCAGCCCCAGGCATATTCCACGTGAGGAAATATAGTTCTCTCTCTCTCTCTCTCTCTCTCTCTCTCTCTCTCTCTCTCTCTCTCTCTGTGTGTGTGTGTGTGTGTGTGTGTGTGTGTGTGTGTGTGTGTGTGTGTGTGTGTCATGAAACTAGAAAGGAATCATGAGAGTTGGGGACACCATTGGGGAGAAAGGGAGCCTGCTAGAGGGGCAAGTTGCGCAAGGGAGGGCAGTGGGAGAGACAATCTCATTAGAACAAAGGAGATAAACACAGAATAGAACCAATCAGTTTGTATGCCAACTTCAAACATTAATACATAAGGGCACAGAGACGGCTCAGTGGTTAAGAACACTGGCTGCTCTTCCAGAGGACCTGGGTTGGATTCCCAGAACCCACATGAGTTGGCAGGTGGGCTTATAGGGAGTTTAGAAGGTGCATACATGTATGTGAGTGGTACATATACACACATGTGCACATGCTTTTGGAGGCCAGAGCTCAATGGCTGGCATCCTCATCTGTTGCTCTCTACCTTATATTTTGAGGCAGGATCTCCCACTGAGCCTGGAGCACACTGATTCAGCTAGACTGGCTGGCCAGTGAGCCTCAAGGAATCCTCCTGTCTCAGTGTCTCCAGCATGGGGATTGGAAGTGTGTGCCGACACACCAGGCTTCTTGTGTGGGTGCTAGGGATCTGAATTTGGGTCTTCAGGCTTGCACTGGAAGTATTTACCAGCAGAACCGTGTCCCAGCCTCCCACCGGTTGTTTTAACTCTTTATCTTCCTCGTACATTTGCTTCTTGTCTAGGGCTGAGAATTTTAATCAGCAGGCTAGGCCACAATGATTGATACCTGAAGCAACAAAGTTCTTTTTTGATGCTCAGCTTGTTTTGATGCTCAGATTGCTTGGGACAGCAGTTCCTTTCAAGCTGGTCCTTGCATCCATTTACCCTGACTCACATATATTCTAGAAGCGTCCATCTAAAATGACAACTCTGCTTCATCAATATCATGAATAGTGTGAGTTGTCTCCACTCTATACAAAGGTGGTTATTGACTGGCATTTTCTAACTTTCCTCATGAATGCAGAAAACACAAACTCTCCTTTTTTTTTTCCAACGAAGTTTTGAGAGCTTTTAACCACCGAACAAATGATGCTATTCAATATATTGGCTAAGCCAAGTGAATGATAGAGAGCTGAGCTCAGTGAGTCATCAAAAGAGAGCAAGATTAATTCTCTGAGAACACTAACAGAGCCGTTTCTCCGGGACTCCGTAAAGTATTGGGGATTTTAAAACGCTGTAGCTGTTGTCGTGTGACTGCTCTGGTCTGATGTATCCCCGGTGTTTTTATTTGAGGACTCCCATCATAGTGGCAGGAAGGGAACCCTGGTTTTTTGTCATCCTACAGTAATCCCTCTAGGTTTGAGTGATGGTTGGGGTAGGATTTTATCTGCTTCGAGGTAAAGGAGTCTTCTCAGTTTAGGATCAGTGAATAAAGTCTATGTCTGCGCTGCCTGGTCCAGTGCGAGGAGCTGCTGCCCCCTAGAGGGTGTCTTCGGAATCACAGGACGCTCAGGTCTCAGAAAGGAGTTTTCAAGTAATTTTGAACTTACCTGAAAGTTTGTTTCCTTCTGTTGTTTGACTGCGAGGCTTTCTCTGTGTGTGAACCTGAGAATTGAAGGACCGAGTGCAGGATGCACGAAGAGTGTGTAACCCAGGTCTGTCTCCCCGAGGCGTTCTGGCACCGGACGTTGCAGAAGCCTCCGTTTTTTGTTTTTTTTTTTTTTTTTTTTTTTTTTTTTTTTTTTTTGGTTTTTCGAGACAGGGTTTCTCTGTGTAGCTTTGCGCCTCTCCTGGAACTCACTTGGTAGCCCAGGCTGGCCTCGAACTCACAGAGATCCGCCTGGCTCTGCCTCCCGAGTGCTGGGATTAAAGGCGTGCGCCACCACCGCCCGGCAGAAGCCTCCGTTTTTTTGGAGGCTGCGCATATATGCTAATTCTGCGTAAAGAACTTCTTTTCCAGACTGTTTTACTGGGTTACTAGAAAGGGTTTAAAGATTTTACTGACTCAGAAAACACACTAACGCATCCCGAATGTTATAAATTCATGGAAAGACTCTCCTGCCCAGGAAGGTGGTAAGCAATTGAGGAATTGAGCGACATGCAATTGAGGAATTTCTGACATGCAAACAAGTCAATTAAAGAACTAAGACTTCAGAGGACTGAATCAGGTGTCTACTTGGAAGAAGTACTTTGCAAGTAAAGGAATTACCTCATTGTTTAAAATCATATAATCCCTTCCTGTATCAAAGCATTACAGCACTAAAATATGCACCTAAAAACCTTTATTTAGTGTGCACGAGTGTTTTGCCTGCATGTATGTCTGTTTACCACATTCTGTCTGGTGCTTGTGGAGACCAGAAGAAAGCATCAGATCCCCTGGAACTGGAGTTACAAATGGTTGTGAGCCATAATGTGGGTGCTGGGAATCCAACCCAAGTCCTCTACAAGAGCAGCCAGTGCTCCTAACTGCTGAGCCATCTATCCAGCCCCTAAATATATACTTAGAACTCAAAGTTTTGCTCTTTTTTTTTTTTTAAAGATGATGTGGTGGGCTAAAGTGACACCACAAAAGGTTATAAAAATGACTTAATTTTATTTTTCATGAAGAGTTTACTTCTGCTAGAAATGAGGGCATTTTATGATCTTTCAGAAGTGAAATAGCAAATATATAAATAACAAATATGTGCCAGCCTGATCAAAATCTCAAAGATCTTCAAAATCATTTTAATGGTGTCTGCTTGAAAGAGATTTCAGATGAGAGAGAAATCTGTTAGTTAATAACCTCACTGTGTTCCTCTGGAGGGGACATGAGGAACAGGGACCAGCCATCACTAGGTTTATGAGGAACTGTAAATGCCATCACGCTCTCCCTTGTAAGAATACACGGTTGAGAGATTTTTATAGTGATAGTGAGTTCCCATTAATACTCCCAAGCAGGGGAAGTATTTTTATTTTTATTATTTGATAAAGTGTGGGTTAAAAGAAGTCTAAATTTATTCTCTTTGAATTTGTCTCGGTGGGAAAGAGCAATACAAATAAGAGATTTTTTAGTTTGCCAGAAACTTTTAAGGTGTTTATCATTTCACAAACTGGTTGAAGTAAATCCCCATATTGCTCACAGTTGGCTTGTAGATTGGACAGGTTTTTGCTAGTTAAAATAAATTCTCAGAGTGTAGGAATATAAACACAAACATAAACAGGTCTTTGAGTGAGTCGAGTCATAATTTCAGTATACAGCATCTATGAACTTGGTTCTCATAATCCTTAGGCAGCATTTCATCTATACATACATTATTAACTTGGGTATTTATACCGTTGGGTAGAGTAGGGGGTTTTGCTGCCCTTGAACTTACAGCTCTGGTCCTCATTACCCCTGCTGAGTGCTGATTCTATATGTGAGCCTCCTGGCCGGCTTGGGGGACAGTTTTATGATGTCCTTTTTTCTCTGCCAAATTATTGTTATGAACTTTGATTTTATTGTCTTGTAGAGTTAACTTAAAGATATCTTTTAAAATCTATCATTGATTTAAGATCTTCAGGAGAATGGAGTGTTTTAATAATTGGGTCAAAATCTGCTTTGATACTTTTACAGAAATTTAAATGAAGAGAAACAGATAAAGTAATATATGTAGTTGTTACATTGGCTTTTTAAAACTTATTCATTCTCATTGAAATAATTTTATCTTACTACCCAAGTTATCAAAATTTTAACAATTACAGATAATCAAGTTGTCAAATTACACGTAAATATATTTGACAGAGGGTTGGTTTCAAACATAATTTTTAAACTTAAATGATGTTCATTCATAGTTGGCTAATTATATGTAGTGTATGTATATATAAAAGATATATTAAAACTATTGATAAAATGTGAATTAATAGAGGAAAAAGAACTGATAGATAAACAAAGGTGAAGTTGTATCTGGGGCTCAAGAGATGGCTCAGCAGTTGAGCACTAGCTACTCTTTCAGAAGATCTAGGTCCAATTCCTAGTACCCATATGGTGGCTCACAGCACCTGTAACTCCCTTTTCTGGACTCCGACACCCTCCTCTGTCCCCCTGGGCACAGGGCATGTTTGTGGCTCACTGGCGTATGTGTAAACCAATCACACAGACACCCAGACACATAAAAAAACAAACAAACAAACTTCAAAGAAAAAGTTGGACCTGTGAAGTCCTCCTCATGAGCAGGGAACTAGCCCATGGTGCAGGGGCGCTGCGCAGGCCAGCCCATCTCACCCCTCCACGAGTGTGTTTTCTTGTTTGTTAAAGAGCAACAGCGACGATTCTCACGCACATGAAGTGTTTTCTAACTTATAGCTAACTGCGGTGCAGATGCCACAGAGACCCTGACTGGATCTGGGTCCCTCAGAGTCTCCTCAGCTGAGATGCAGAGGCAACTTTGTCTCCTCCTCTGAGAAGCGGCAGGGTTCCTCCAGGATCAAGGATGAGACAGGAAGTGGCAGCCATTTTTAGCACAGGGTGTTTTCCCTAGAAATTGCGCGTGCCCTGGCAGCCTAGGGAGGGGATGCTTCAGTCCTCCTGGGGACTCTTGAAGGCAGGACATGCCATAGTCTAAGATGGAAACCTCTCGGCGCTGACCTCTCAGATCTGGTGGATAATCTGAAGAAACTTCATAGCTACCTTGACCAAGATGTGCACTGTGCAACTGGGAAAACAAGGCCTCCTACTCCACTCTTTTTTAAATAAGATTTATTGATTTTTATTTTGTATGTATGAGTGTTTTGTCTGCACGTGCCTGGTGCCCAAAAAAGGCATTGGGTCTCCTGGGTTTGGAGTTACAGATGGTTGCAAGCCGCTATGTGGGTACTAGGAATCAAACCCGAGTCCCCTGCAAGACAGCTGGTGAGTGCTCCTGACTGTTGAGCCGGCCCTCCAGCCCTCCACTATTTCCTTTTTGAATCCACACATGAGCTGTTAATTCATGGCGTATGGACCTGAGAGGTTTCAGTTTTGCAGCTGATGGGTAGCTTCAACCCACAATTTACAAATTCTCACCCAAAATGAGCATCCTGACGGTTAATTATGGGACTACTCTCTCGGACAGAGTCGACTATAAAAGTGATAGGAGCAATGGTGATGATGATTAAGACAGAGTGTTCTCAGGAAGTCTTGAACAGAGAAAAAGGAGAGCAGGGGATGAAGTGTGGATGGGCTCTGATGGGGTGGGCTGGGTCAAAGGAAAGATTCGGAAGACATTTTCAATAAATAATAGATAAAAAGTCCAACCGGGCTGAGCATGTTGCTGAGCTGAGAGATTGCTTGCTTGTCATTCACGAAGTCCCAGGTTTCATCTCCAGTAACACATAAATCAGGTGTGGTGGTACATCCTGCAATCCACAGCTGGAGGCAGGAGGATGATCAGGAGTTCAAAGTCATTCTCCACTACTAGTGAGTTTCCCTGGAAGAGAAGAGAGGAGAGAAAGAGGGGACAGGGAGAGGGAGAGGTGTGTGTGTGTGTGGGGGGGGAGTGTTAGTGTGTATGTACACACACCATGGACAACTTTGTTGACTAGGCACTCTCCAACTTTTACGTGGCTTATGAGGATCACACTCAGGCTCAGTGGTCAGGCTTTCCAGACAAGCATTATATCCTGTCGATGAGTTTTGCCCCCCACGTAGTTTGTGCTTCCTTGTCTCTAATACGTACAGTATTTCGAGGGTGCTGAAAAGACAACTCCAGCAGCGACGCTTAGGGATGTCTGCAAACATCTGTTGACTTGCAGACAACAAAATTCCGCCTCGGCAAATTCCAGTGGAGCGCAGCATGTTGGGACGAGGAATCCGGAGAGGAAGCAAAGCCGCTACTGCAAATTCAAGTTTGAGGTACAGCGCCATCTAGTGGCCACAGGGAGGAACGTTGTCAGGGTGACTGGGTTTTCCATCGTTAAAAAAAAAAAAATCTGTGTTTATTTCTCTCTTTCTAGTTTGTTTTTGTTGTGGTAGTTGTTGTTGTTTCAAGACAGGGTTTCTCTGTGTAGACCTAGCTGTCCTGGAACTCGCTCTGTAGACCAGGCTGGCCTCGATTCACCTGCTTCTGCCTCCCGAGTGCTGGGATTAAAGATGGGCACCACCACTACCCGACTATATTTCAAGTTTTAAACCCACATCTCCCTCCATTCAGACAATCAAAAGATGATGTCACATTGATAGTATTTGTGATGTTTTATCTTTTCTGGAAGATGAAAAATCAGAGAGGTTCACCGTCTCTTCCAATTCCTCTGTAAAACACAGACCAAGCAAGAAAAACGACCCCAGAGGTTTCTAATCTAAGTCCAGTGCTAAGCACATTTAGACCCTTAATGACTGTAAAGAAAATATAGGTACGACTGTATCATTTGTTTCCTGTCTTGGTGAGGAAAATGTATGTTGTTCAAGATAAAGCTAAGCCCCGCGCTTTTTCTCTGGAGCTGCGGCCCCCCGGAAGTCAACATGGCCCTCCTGAGCCCCGCCCCCCTGCATCTGTGACTCTGGGCACTCAGACCCGTGCCTCTTCCCCTCTCTATCTCCCTCCACTTTTAATTCCCACCCTTTGCTTTCTTCGTCTGCATGTGGCTGGGCGCCCGAGAAGTGCTGCAGAAGCATTCACAGCAGAAGGGGGCAGTTTGTCATTTCCAGTGTTTTCTTTTTACAGTAATATATGTCCCATTTCAAAAAGCTAGAAGAAAGGGTTTGGAGCTTTTTCACCATGAAAGAGATGGTGATTGCTTGAAAATGGATGGATTTGTTTCCCCTGATTTAAATATTACACAGAGCCCAGCTGCATCAGAACATCACATGGACCCCAAGAGATGACTATCTATGTGCTTTTATATATCAGTTAAAAATACACCAACCCACCCCCAAACTTTCCAAGATTTCTCGTGCCTAACTGCAAAGGACAAGCGGTTTTTGTTTTGTTTTGTTTTAATGATTATACTTTTTTTTTCCCCGTTTGACAAATGCAAATCGGTGCAGTCCTTACAGGAAAGAGTATTTATTGGGATATTTAGAAAAACTCAGAACAGCTATTGTATGATTCAGGAGTCTTTACCGGAGTATTTACCCAGAGAAAAGGAAGCCAGTGTCTTCTAAAGACATTTATTCTCTCACGTCAGAGTGGCCAAGGCGTGACAAACGTCCCACATGTCTGTTGCAGATGATCTGATATCAAAAACCCGGGTAAGCTTGTGGTATATAATAACAGAATACGATTAACTTGAGATACTACCCAGCCATTAAGAAGGAGAGCCTCCCTCTGTGACAGCACAGATAAACTCAGAAGACAGTGTGCTAGGTGAAGCAAGCCAGGCAGAGACAATGACCTCCTGGTGTCAATTATCTGTGGAATCTATTGTCAAGCAGACTCCGCGGTTGCCAGGGAGGGGGAAGTGGGGAGACGCTGGTCAGGGGCACAAAGTTTCAGCTTTGTGGGGTGAAAAAAAGCTCTCAAGTCTGGGGACAAAGCATGGGGATTATAACAAGCAACACTGCGGACCTGCAGTGTGCTGGTGGGTCTGACGCATTCTCACCCCCCAAAACGGAAAGAAGAGAGTAAACGGCACCCGTGCGAGCCATTGGGTGTGCTGTCTTCTGGATTATACAAAACAGTTCACGATGTACGTTAGCGTCGAACTTTGTAAAGCTGGAGGAGACAAAACCGTTAACTGAAGTAGATTATAAAACAGTCCATATAGTAAGATTTCATCCCAGGAAAACCTAGGCATAGGAAGAGCTACCTGGCAATATTCAGCAGGTGCTGGCTGGTGAAGTCTGGACTGTAGAGAGTGGTGTATTCATTTGTGCTTGGCTGTATTTTAATACATACTTTGCATTTAAAACCACTGAAAATGACACGGGCGTTAAATTTTAAACATCAGAAAAGTAGCAGTGGAAGATGTAATTAAGCCTAGACACTTGACTTTAATGCAACCAAGCCAATGAACAGAAGTTGTCTGCAAAACGGCAGGTACTCCAGAAAAGGAGTAACAAAACCAGAATTGTGACTCCTTCCAAATGTAAATAAAATGAACAGATTCCTGACATTGCCCCAAGAGATAAATGAAGACAAAGTTCAAAACAGCAGAAGGCTGAAGATATCTAGACAGCAACCCAAACGAAGAGCAAACATCTCGGTGGCGAGTAAATATGTGTAAGAAAAGAAAACACAGCAAAGAAAAGCAATCCACCAAGTTATCACCACAGAAGAGACAAAGATGGCCCCGAGAGAGGCCTCTGCTCCCATCAAGCACCAGCTAAAGGGCTAACACTGAGTACTGGCTGAGAGAGAATAGTCTCTTTCTCATCATTTTCTTTTTTCCCCTAGCACAATTATTAATAATACTCATTTATTCTCTATTGTGTCCTGGTTACATAAACCGTAGATGAATTGTGTGATCACCTCAGATCTAGCAAACTTGGAAGGAACGGCTAATTCCTGTGCTGAATGAGCTGTCCCAGAACACAGGGGAAGTGCGCAAGCTGCCCGGTGGGCGTAGGAGGTTAGCGTTACTGTGATTTCTGAGACAGATAAAAACAGAGAGGCCCCAGGGGTGAACCTACAACCACGGGTCTGCTAAACAGACTTAGTGTCAAACTACCAACGTCCGAGTTTGTACCTCGACCCACAACCGGTCAGAGTGAAGAGACTCAGCGACAGGGGATGCTCAGATACAAGTGGGACCCCTCTATCCTCACCATCCCCAAGCCTCAGGAAGGAAGAGGGGTTGGAGAGGTTGAGGAGGGCTGAGATGCAACAGTGCCTTCTCAGTCACACTCAGACTCACACTAGCTGAACCTACTGCACAAGATCAAGCCAATCAACATCTTAGTACAAGACGGGGGGGCGGGGGGGGGCGGGGCTCACACCCCCACCTCTAAGTGAGATTCTAGGGGGAGGGAGACCGAGTCAGTTTTCTTTAAGGATGTGGTCCCCCACCACCCCCACTCAGGAGTATAGAGACAACATGGATTCGATTTGATGGGTTATTTTTTTAAAGACACAGGGGGGTGGGTGGGTAGGAAGATGGGGAGAGATCTGGGAAAAGTTGATGGTGAATATGATGAAAATGCACTGCATGAAATTTTCAAAGAATTAATTAAAATATTCTATTAAAAAGAACAGGAAGAAGTAAGAAACTGTAGCACGAATCTTAAAAGGTCTTATCAATAAAAACAAACCCAGAGTCAGGTATTGGGATGAATGCTGAAAGATCAGAGAGACAGAACAAGCCACATCCAACCTTACCTCGCCAACTTCTCAGCCGATCATGGTTTCCTCAAACTGGAAGCCTCTGAGTCCTCATCCGAATGGATCTCAGCTGAACTGCTGCTAAAAAGGCCCAATTCCTGGTCCTCACGCCTTATATACCCTTCTGCTTCCTGCCATCACTTCCTGGGATTAAAGGCATGTGTCACCATGCCTGGCTGTTTCCAGTGTGGCTTTGAACTCACAGAGATTCAGTTGGGTCTCTGCCTCCAGAATGCTAGGATTAAAGGTGTATGTGCCACCATTTTTTGGCCTCTATGTCTATCTAGTGGTTGTTCTGTTCTCTGACAGATAAGTCTATTAAGGTGCACAATATATTGGGGGACACAATATCACCACAGGAAACAGTGGACCATATCACCTCTAAAATCTAACTAAAGTTGTGGGTAACCACAGCTGACCAGAGGTTAGTACACTATAACCAATTGGGATATGTATGAAATGTGTGAGGATGGTGTTATGCCAGAAAAATCCAACAATGCACCTCTGTGCCTCAGTAGACAAAGGGTGAAGAATATTCCCTCCCGCCCCCGTTGCCTCAGATCATATGGAAATGATGTTATGTTTTGGAAGTCAATCATGGTGGAATAATTTAACTACTTGAGAAGAGGAACCTGCCGAGCATGCTGAAAATTGAACGCCATATGGCAAAGGAATGGGTTCAAGAAATCTGGTGGGGCTGGAGAAATGGCTGAGAGGTTGCAGAGGACCTGAGTTCTGTCCCAGGTCCACACGGCAATTCACAACTGGCTGTTACTCCAGTTCCAGGGGATCCAGCGCCATTCTGGCCTCCACAGGCACTGCGTGAACGTGGTGCACGGATGTACATGCAAGCAAAACTGTCATAAACAAAAACATTCAAAAACTAAGCCTTGAAAGAAAGTTTAGGCCCTTTCCCTTTAAATCTAAAGAGGGAACCAAGGTTCCTACCAGTACTCTGAGTACTTAGCATCACAGTGCTAAGTACGGTGTGGCTCTCTGCTCATTCAAAGATTTATGGGTATAAATGTTCAGAGAATAGCTAGTTTGATTTCAGCATAGGACTTATTCCTGAATACTAGGATTGCCAGGAAGCTGTAGCAAGGAGGAAGATGTGATTGGGTTTGAACCCAGAACCTTGCACATGCTAGGCAAGCACACTACCATTGAACTACATCCCCGGGCGGGAGGGGTGCTTCTAATGCAGAGATAAACAAGGAGCAAAGTAGAAATAGACCTAGACCTCTGTGCTTACACAAGAAACGTGCCACCATGGAGTACTAGGGGAGGGGTGGCATTTTAATAGATTAATTGGTTGGTTTCTCCTTCACACCTCAAGTCCATGGAGCTTGTAGATCTTAATAATAGTGACCAAACTAAAAAGCTCCTGGAGTGACTACAGGAGATCATGTCTGTGACCTTGAGCTAAGCAAAGCACAGAATGTAGGAACTGTAAAGCAAAAGACTGATAAACCAGAGTTGATTAAAATTAGGAGTGAAAAAGATGCCCTTGGAAAAGAGAAAAAACAAGCCGAAAGATTGTGGAAGGGGCTGGAGAGATGGCTCAGTGGTTAAGGCAACTCTTTCAGAGGACCTGGGTTCGATTCTCAGCACCCATATGGTAGATTATTTTATTGATTCTTTGAGAATTTCATACAATGTATTTTGATACTATTCACCTATAATTCCTCAATTCCTCTCAGATCATAATGGTATGTAACTCCTGTTCCGGGAGATCTGATGCCCTCTTCTGGCCCTCATGAGCAGCAGGCACACAAGTGGTGCACAGACTTGCATGCAGACAAAAACATGCATACACATAAAAATAAATAAGTATTAAATTAAATTTGTATAAGCCATTTTGAAAGCATATAACCAATAAAGATCTTGAATTTTTTTAATTCATCAAGAATTTTAAAATATATTTTTATTTTAAAAATATTTTTATTGATTCTTTGAGAATTTCATACAATGTATTTTGATACTATTCACCTATAATTCCTCCCTCAATTCCTCTCAGATTCATCCCACCTCCCTACTGCCCCCAACTTTGTATTCCTCTTTACTTTTTAAAGTGTATGTGCGTTTGTGTGTGTGTGTGTGTGTGTGTGTGTGTGTGTGCACATATTCACCAGTGCCCAGGGAGGCCAGAAGAGGGCATTTTGAATATACCAAGAATATTTTAAGTATATTTTTATTTTAAAAATATTTTAACTATTTTAATAATGTAGTTATTAAATAATGGAGCTGGAGTTGCAGGCAGTTGTGACCAGTCTGGCATGGTGACTAGGAACTGAGCTCTAGTCCCCTGGAAAAGCAGCAAGCAGCCTTAACCCCTGAGCCTTCTCTCCAGTCCCAGATATAAAAGAATTTCTATAAACTGGTAAAAGAACTCCAGACGTTCACCTCAAGAAGGTTATGGATGTTTGTCATTGTTTAGGGGGGTTGGTTACAAATTGTTATTGGTCAGGGTCAGAAAAAAAAAAAAAACTGAACGAAAGAGATTTGGTTCAGAGATCTCTGAAAAGAAAAAGGGGGGATAGTGTATAGAAATGATGGAATAAAAACATGGATTGTTGAGTCTACTTTGGAACAACAACAACAAAGACTCCCCACAAAGCCAGCAGAACAGTGTGATACTCACACAAAAACAGAATAGAGCCCAGAAAGAAACCTGTGTACACATGGTCACGTGACTTTGGTGGATGACAAGGCTACCGCATGGAGGACAGTGTTTGGACACATTACATCATTACTAATTGTGATGGCTACTCTTGGTTGTCAACTTGACTGTATCTGGAACGAACTACAATCCAGAAATGGAGAACACACCTGCGAGAGATTTTCTGCTTGGGAAGAAACACCTTTCATCTGGTCCACACCTTCTGCCGGAAGCCTACATAAGGACATGGAAGATGGAAGGTTTTGCTCTCTGCCTGCTTGCCCTTGCCTTGTTAGCACATCCATTCCTTCACTGGCACTGGAACCTGCTTCTTCAGAATTCCAGCATATACCGAAGACCAGCTGAGACACCCAGGCTTGTGAGACTGAGAAACTACTGGATTCTTGGACTTTCCTTCACAGCCAGCCATTGTTGGATTAGCTGGACCGCAGCCTGTAAGTCATTCCAGTGAATTCCCCTTTATATACATATAGGGTTTCATTCCATAAGTTCTGCAACTCTAGAAAACCCCGACTAAAACACTAATATTGGAAATTCAGATGCAAAAAAGGGGGCAAAGGCCTGAAACAATAAAAAAAGGAAGTCTTGGATTGAACATCTAAATGGCCAAGAAATATAGGAAAGTCCTCTTATAGAAAAGTCCTCTTAATTTTAGTGGTCATTAAGGAAACACGCGTTAAAACCACAGTAAGCTACCACTGGTGCCATCACAAAGTAGCTGAAACCAAGGCTTGACAAAAGACAGTATCAGCGGGTGCGCCTTAAAAAGGGCATCACTTTGAGAAACTATTTGTAACAGGTACGAGAGTTGAGCACCTGCATGCAAGACCTGTCATTTTCCCACAGAGATGCTCTCACAAGTGCAGAAAACATCATGAGCAAGGCTGCTTGGACTGCGTGGGTTTGTAATGGCCATAAATCTCAGAGACACCAGAGTCTGTGGTCAGCATGGGTGAATTTGTGATGGTATTGGAATACTCTGCAGTAATGAAAACAAATGGGCACTTGCTCACTCCACACGTGAGTCTTACAAGCATCTTGATGAATTGGAGAGCTGGGAGCAGGAAAATCCCATGGGGTCAGACTTGAACTCAGAATGGCTCACTGAGAAAAGGGAAGAAGTATGGGTAGTTACAAGGCAAGGACAGAGTCAAGGGTTCTCAGTTACACACACTTCTGTTTCTTGACCCGAGTGGAAACTCCACAGGTGTGTTTACCGTGGGTAGTTCCCAGGCTGCATACTTCAGACTGGTGCATTTTACCAAGTACAGTTTATATATTTGAATAAGATAGTTGTTTTTTAAAAGTTCTTAGCACAAGCACTGTCAATTAGCTGTTTTAAATTGTGACTATTAGGTATATAAAACAATAACAACATAGCTCAGTTATATAGCACTTGCCTAACCTGCATGAGGCTGAGGTCTTAATTTAATCCCCAGCATTGCGAGACAGAGGAGGGCCAACAGCAAAGTCACATGGTTTACACACACACACACACACACACACACACACACACACACACACACACACACACACGAGAAAAAGCAGATATGATTTTGTTTTGTTTTGTGTAGCCCTGACTGGCCTGGAACTCGCATTGGAGACCAGGCTAGCCTCAAACTCACAGAGACCCACCTGCCTTTGCCTCCTGAACACAGGGATTAATAACATATATCATCATATCTGGCAAGAAAAAAAAGAGTAGATTTTGTTTAAGAAAGGGATTTATGGATTAAGTTATTCTAAAACCCTAAAAATGTTTTTTTTTAATGTATGTGTATGAGTGTGTGTGCACATCTTTTTTTTTTTTTTTTTTGGTTTTTCGAGACAGGGTTTCTCTGTGTAGCTTTGCACCTTTCCTGGATCTTGCTCTGTAGACCAGGCTGGCCTCGAACTCACAAAGATCCGCCTGGCTCTGCCTCCCAAGTGCTGGGATTAAGGGCGTGTGCCACCACCGCCAGGCTGTGTGTGCACATCTTTAAGTTCCCTCAGAGGCCAGAAGAAGGAGCTGGAGTTTCAGGTGCTGGGAATTGAACTCTGGTCCTCTGAAAGAACAGCAAGCTCTCCTGACCCCTGTGCTACCTCCTCAGTATTTGTATAAAGATTTGTAATGATGGCCCTGGTTCTGGTTCTTTCCAACACAGTATGTATCTTTCCTGCCACTCCACAGTCCCCAGCCATGGCCCTAGTTTGAGCCTTCTGTAATGATTTTCTGTAATAGAAAAGCCCACTGTGTGTAAATAATAGACTGACAACATTAGTAGTTGTAACAGAATATTTACCTCTAATTCTCCTAGGAGAGTAAAAACCTAATTTCTAGTTTTTAAACAGGATAAGTGTGTGTGTGTGTGTGTGTGTGTGTGTGTGTGTGTGTGTGTGTTAGTATGTACATGTGTGTATGAATGTGTGTATGCAGACAAGAGGCCAATGTTAGCTGTCTTCTACACTTACTCTTCTCCTTAGTGTTTGAGGCAGGGTCTCTCACAGAACCTGACGTTGGCCGATTCAGCTGGCCTGGCTGAACGGTGAGCCCCAGGGATCCTCCTGGCTCTGCCTGTCCAGCACTGTACAGGCACAGCTGGATCTTATGTGGGAGCTGAGAATCAAACTCAGGTCCTCATGCTTGACCAGCAGGCTCTTCACTGGTTAAGCCATTCTCCATCCCCAAACCCATTAAAAAAATATTATAATATGTTTTGGACTTTCGTAGAAACCAATCCTACTGTTCGGGCCTAGATATTTTTTTCCTCATCTTTAGATCTGTCTTTAGTTTTGTTAAACTAAGAGACTCCAAGAGCTATGAAAGATTTACAGTTGGAGTCTCATGGGATCTAATTAGTATAATTATGCTCAGTTTGATTAATTAACAATCCCTTCCAACTGGTACATTCTCAAACCCAATGTTAGGTGATAGTTCATGTATTATTTAGTATTCAAGCAATACTTATTTCTATCTGTGGGAAAGGTTTGAAATGTTCTGTTGTCTTTAAATATTAACCACAGACTCAGATCTGAACATTTTAGACAGGTGAAGAGATTTCACAGGCAGAACAAAAATTCTGTGGGATTAAGACACTTGACTTTTTGTTTTGTTTGTGCTTTTGGGTCAGGACCTTGCAATGTAGTCCAGGCTGTCCTCAAACTCTCAATCCTCCTGCCTCCCGCTGGAAAGCTATGCAGTCTTTAAGTCTATCCACTAGATGCCTCCTCAGGATTGTTATTCCACCACAAGGCCACACGATGGTGTGATGAGCCCATGGAATAACGAAGCTTTCCTTTCAGTTGTAACCCAGTGAAAATCTGCACTCCCTCACTAGATGAGGCGTCAGTTCAAAGGGAGATCTTAGTTCTTCATAGAATTAGCAATAGCTCTCTGGCTCGATTTAACTTAGTCAAATAATGTTTTAAGTCATTCACCCCTCTCATTCAAAATGCTGGAGACGGTAAGTCATAGGACATCAATGATGTTTGTGGGATTTCGTTGAACTCTTGATTTGCTGTAGAAACCGAGTCCCATTTATGATTCCTGCTGTGCAAGAGTTCCAAAGATTGACCTGTGTGAAGGGAGCAGGCTAAAGCACCTGCTTTTGTACCTGAGTACTGATATTTTGACTTCAGACTCCATTTTGCCTGTAGGGTGAAATAAACTTCAGGTTCCCAAGCCCCATGGGAGCCGAGAGCTTTCCAGTGGCTGACCCACTTCCTCCCTAAACCATAGAAATAGTTGTTATACACCTTTAGTTCTCTAGAAACATCATGGCTGTTTCTAGCAACAGAAGGAACAAATGAATCTGATTGGTTGGACTGAAAGGCTTGCATTGTATGTAAGTTGACAACGATGGAACACTCAAGAAAAGTCCCTAATCTTTGATTTCTGACTGGTGAAAATTGTAACTGTAACTTGGAAACAAATGTTTGTGAATTTTGTGTTTATAAACCCCACTTCTGCCCCTCCTCTGGGCTGTCAGGAGAAGCAAGGCTCCCGAGTCCTTATCCTGCAGCCCTGATCCATCAGTGACCCGCTTATGTGGTGAATTATAAAAATCTCTAGAACCCACAAATATTGTCTCTCTCCTTCCTCATGGTGCAGCACGGGCTAGGTGTAGCAGATATAATTCTCCAAGGCCTCGGTCACCATCTGTTTGAGAATGTGACATCATAAAGAGAACCTCCGGCATGCAGGTGCCATACAGTGCTCCTTACCTTCTGCTGCTAAACCTTTAGGGGAAAAATACGCATTTCTCTCCAGGTTCCAGGAGGCCTTGCCCCTGGGGATTCCTTGGCTTGGCTTAAAGGAGTCCCATAGTGCTGCTGGCCTCTCACTCTGAGAGTCTTGGCTCCTGGGCCGTTGAGATCTTTGTTAAAATCATGCCGATGAGACACACAGAGTGTAGGTATTAGAGAACATGGGGTCACCTGAGGGGTGCCAGAGAGCAATAAGGAAGCAGTGAAGAGCAGAGGACTTCCACAGGGTGAGAGCTGACAGTGGCCAGAGAGAGCACTGAGCTAACCTCCATTTTCAGATAGGTTTACACTATTTCTAAAGTTTATAGAACAGACAGCTTTCTAGAGGAGCACTTTCCTGTCCAGGTGATTGACAGGTACCTTTGGACTGGCACTCTTGAGAGTGAGCAAAGACACAGAAAACCTGAGGCTAGGTAGGAACTTTATGTTTAGATTCCTGGAACTGGTTTTAGACTGTTTTAGATCGTTATCAATTAACAGCCCTCAGGATGTCATGTCTCTTCCCACGGCTGGTGATAAGACTCGGATCCCATCCACTAACCAGTTAGAGTCTTGCTGCTGCTGTTCTTGGTTTTACAAGTCAGTGGTTATGGGGGGAGAGGGGGAGCCTGGCCCTAATGCCTTTAAGCCTGCCAATATTTAGCTTGCTATCTAAAAGTAGCATGTATTTGCATTATGCCCTGAATTATTTGATTCTTAACTGTAGATATGTTGAGATTCCAAGATTTTTACTCTTTTTAAGTGATTCTGTTGGTTTGGCAGCAGGAGATGGTTCAGTGGGTAAAAAACTTGCTATACAAGTGTGAGAACCGAGTTCAGATCCACAGCACCCTTGTAAACATCAGGAGGATGTACAGCCACATGCAATCCCAGCTTGAGAGGCAGGAACAGAGGATAGCTGGATCAAGCTGGCTGGCTAGACTAGCCAAGTTGGTGGGCGGGGTCCAAGTGAGAGACCTCACCTCAATATACAAAGTAAAAAGTGATTGAGAAGGACGCCTGACATCGACTGCTTACACACACACACACACACACACACACACACACACACACATACACACGAGGGGATCTGAATTCAGGTCCTCACGCTTTCACAGCAAGCACTTTACCCATGGACCATCCTCCCAATCCCAAGAGCATCTTCTTAAGTTCTCATTGGCCATTCATATATTTTTTCGGCAACATGTCTACTCAGTCCTTTGTCCCATTCAGCTTTTTGTTGTTGTTTGGGGTTTTGTTTATTTGTTTTCAAATATCACTTTGGTATGATTTATTTGATGCTGTATGGGTATTTTGCCTGCATGCATATCTGTGTACCATGTGTGTACCTGGTGCCTATGGAGGCCAGAGGATCCCCTGGAGGTACCAATGGCTGTGAGCCACCATGTGGGTGCTGGGAATTGCACTCCAGTCCCCTGGAAAAGCAGCCCGTGCTCTTACCACTGAACCATTTCTCCAGTCCCTCCATCCAGCTTTACTGAGGTAAAACTGACAGTGATTGAGCAGTCATGTAAGGAATCCTAAACCTTCTTGCATTTTTATGATGCCATTTAGTTCATTTCTTTCTAGCAGAGAAATTGCTAGTAAAGTCATTTTACGTCGAAGTCTGGAGGTTACTTGTTAAAACTATTAATTTCCTCATTGAGTAAACGACTCGTTCATTCCCGTCTATCTCACGCAAGGTGTCAGCCGGCTGAACTTTGTCTTCGTGTGTCTGGAAGGTGGGCCTGCTTTGCTGTGAGTGTTGTTGGGCTATCTCCTGCCCTCACACAACACTCCCAGTGGGGACTGCTGAGGCGTGGCATCCTTCTGCTTGACTGACCTCAGTTTTTAACACCCCTTTCAGTTCGCTGCCACTAACCCTGGCCCATTTCCAACACTGACGGAGGGAGGGCTGTGATGATTGCTACCCAGTCGCCTGCAAGACAGCCCTCATGCTCTTCAGCATGTCAGGCGCAAAGCCATACTTCATGACCATGGTCATCCTGCTGATCCTGGCTGACAAGACTACAGGTAACTCAGGTCTCTCTAACGTTCTGGGATCTCACATGAACTATTGGTGTCTCAGTGGCCTCTGAGACAGTCGCGTAGAGTAGGCAAATATCTCAGGAAGGTTATAGATGACACAGGATCAGCTCTGTCAATGTCCCCCTTATTCTCTCTCAAGGCAAACTTAAGGTGGCTGACCTGTTTTCCTGGTGCAATGGAGACTCAAAGCATGAAGGGCATCAGGATGGCTGTAACTGGGATGGGAACCTGATTCATGGTATGGGTGTGGGAGGTTGGGAGGAGGAATGATAAGTTGTATATGGGACAGTGAGTCGGGGGCGGGGCATGGATAGAGAAAGAGGGGGGATTGAGAAAGTGAGTATGGTTGAGCTTGAAACAAGCAGTTCTGCTACGAACTCAGGCTTGGCTGAGGTTCCGATGTCATCTGGAGAGCGAGTGGTGTTTGCTGCTGAGTGGAGCTGGGAGGAGATTAGTGAAACTAGGAACTGGGATAGAGAAAGGTCTGTGGTTTGACTCTGTTGGATGATGCTGTGAATGGGGGTTGGATGGCTTTTATTGTGCTTGTTTGTGTTAGGTCTCATAAGCAAGACTTGAGTGGTTAGTAGATGGGAAGAGTTTGATTGACGTTACACGTCCGATGGCGGTAGGTGTCTCACTGAGGTCAGATGTATTTATCTGTACTCAGCCTATGTTGGGGGGATTCTTAAGTTTCAGAAAGACCCTGAATTCATCAGGGTAGGACTGTAGCTGTTACTGATATGGAGAGCTGCAGATTCACAAATAAACTGTTGGTGGCTGTTGGTTGCTGTTTCCATGGTTGGTAATGCCCTTGACTGCACAGGTTTTAGGCTGATGTGCCTTCACTTTCTATTTTTGTCTCTCTGCCTGTGCTTTTGTGATCCATGAAGATAAACTGTTGCCAAGGCCAATATCAAGATTCTTTTCTCCTGTGTGTTCTTCTGGGAGTCTCACAGTTTCAGTTCCTAGGTCCATTTTGAGTTGAATTTTGTCTGTGGCATAAGGGTCTAACTTCGTTCTTTTGTGTGGAGATACACAGTTTTCCCAACACCATTCATCAAAGAGACTATTTTCTTGTAAATAACTGCTCAAGCTACAGAAAGTATTTACATCACATAGTCTATTTTTAAAATGGCTTAGAGACTGGGAGTGGTGATGCACGTTTTTAATCCCAGCATCGGGGAGACAGAGGCAAGCATCTCTGTGAGTTTGAGATCAGCCTGGTCTGTACAGTGAGTTCTAGGACAGCCAGAGAATGACCCTGTCTCAAAACCAAACAAAGCAAAACAAAATAAATAAGATGGCTTAGAGAAGATCACAAGGAAGAGGGAATAATTAATAAAGAAAAAGAATATTAAATAAGGGTGTTGGAGGAAATCTTTGATGATAGAGAGCAGAGATGGTTTTATGGATGTGTACTTATCTCCAAACTCAAGATGTATTGTTAAATATGTACAGCCCATTGTGGAACAATCATGCTCCCAACCAAGTGGTTTTAGAAATAAATAGGAAGAATATATTGGAAGAAAGTATCTACTGTTTTCCAATGTGGAGGAAGGTTTTGAGTGTGGATTTCAGCCACAGTGAAGAGCAGTACATAACTCTAGGCATGAAGACATGACACCAGGAGAAAGGGATTTTTGGTTTTGGTTTTGTTTTTACACAAATAGGGTTTCTCTGTGGAAACAGCTTTGGCTATCCTGGAACTTGCTTTGTAGACCAGGCTGGCCTCTAGATCCACCTGCCTCTGCCTCTGGAGTGCTGGGATTAAAGGCATGTGCCACCATGCCTGGTAAAGGGGATGTTTTTGAGGTGTCTCTTGTCAAGCTCTGACACACACAGAAGCACTGGATGCAGTTTTGACCTGGCGCTGTGGAAAACATGGGTGGTTTCCCTCATTCTGAGTGAGTTCCGAGTCCGTGTCTAGAGCTGTTGCCATGCCTTAGCGTTTTCCTCCTCTCCTTCACTTATTATTTCTTCATTATATTCTCCTCCCAAGTTACTTCCCACCTGTTCTACCCACTTCACAGAGGACCCTTGTCCTCCTGTTCAGTAAAGCTCGTGTTGGAACAGCGGTAGAAAACACAGGGGTGCTCGTGGGAAATGATACGTGAGGACAGTACGCCATGCTTCAAAAGCCGTACCCAGCGACGCTTCTCGTGGCTTTATGACTGCCACCAGGCAGGATTTGTGAGCAGGAGCTGTTCCTGGCAGCCCTTTCCACCAGGACAATCAAAGTCATCTTTTCCTTTTTTGCTCCCAAACATGCGTATCAAATTGAATTGTTTGATGCCGAGACTGTCTTTAGTGTTCCCGGCACTGAGCTGAGGACTTTGCATAGAGCAGATTGAGAAAATGTCTGTTGAATGGATGAAAGGAATGTGAATGACCTATGGCCAACCTACGTGGCTAGGAAGAACCTTAGGAAGCCAGTGGGAGGCGGCTACGTCCGGGCACACAGATGGTTGAGAAATGATGTGTCATGTTGATTTGGGGTCAATGTGGAGCTGTAAAAGGGGCCAAAGCAGCATTGAGAGATAGATAGCTCAGCAGTTTAGCCCATTCACTGCTCTTGCAGAGGACCCAAGTTTAGTTCCCAACACCTACATTGGGTAGCTCATAACCACCTGTAACTCTTGTTCCAAGGGCTCAGATGCCCTCCTCTGGACTCTGAAGGTACGTGTATACACATGCACAAATTCACAGGTATATACACACTAAAAATAAAATAAATTTTTAAAAAGTAAGGGTCCAGAGCACATCTTTTGCTTTTTTAAGAACATTTTCTTTTATTTTTATTTTTATGGATATGTATGTGTGTAACTCATGTGTGTGGCCCATGGAGGCCAGAAGGAGATGACAAATCGCCCAGAGTTATAGTTACAGGCAGCCACAAGCCTCCTGACGTGGGTGATGACAACCAAACCCACATCCTCTGTAACAGCCACCTGCCTTGTGTCATTCGCTTTTTGATTTATGACTATTTGTTTTGCTCTTAAAACACTTCAGCTGGCAGTGTCTGTGGCTGAACTTGAGGAGGGCTTCCAGGGTTAGGCTCTCATTTCAGACAGGAGCCCGTGAGTGTTAGCAACTGCAAACTGCCCTGTCTCCGGCTTCAGCTAAGGACATACTGAATCAGCGACACTAGGAGCCTGGGAGTCATCCCCAAGCTGCGAGACCTCCTTAGCTTCCTTCACAAACAAGGTCGAGGTTTTCTGACCTGCTGCAAATCTTCCCTTTCCCATCTCTCACGAGGCAAGACTACATTTAGGGAGTTGGGACATAGCACTCTCCAGCGGCTCAAAGGCAGTGCTGGGTCCCCAGCACGGCTCCTGTGGCTCTAGTTGGAGATCATTAAGTGTGACTTGAATGTGACAGCATATGAACATCTGTGGTGATGCAGGACAACGTCGGGTTAGGAAAGAGCAGGAGTGAGAGGCTGTGCATGTCTATGAGTAAACCTTTATCGCACAAATTGCTTACGTTTTGAGCCACTATAGGCAGAATCTTCTTGGGACGGTGAAGAGTAGAGAATAAGACAAGACAGCTTGTCTGATTGCCGGTCCTCAGTATCTATGTCCCCAGCCATCCCCTGTGACCCAGACCAGCAGGTCATTCTTCAGTGGCAGGGTCTTCAGCAGGAGGGCCAGGGATGAGAAGACGAAGAAGCTGGGGAAGCTGGGTCAGGGGGTCTTGCATAAATTGTCTTATGCTAAGCAAGTTTACTAAGTTGTATGGCACCTTATATACTGTTCTCAGGGAGGAAACGCATGAGTGAAATCAGTAGGACCCCTGTGTCTGTTACCAGTGTGTGGCTCATGCATGCACTATACCTGTTTCTTTGAGGAAATGTGCAGAGACGTGTATGGAACATGTTTGTATCTGTTTCATAACATCAAGTCATGCATACCCATAAGTTCAAACACGTGTTTCCTTCTGGAATTCATATCACTAGAGGCACACAGAGCATGTCCAGTATGTATCCATGGTGCAGGCTATGAATCCAAGGTATTCAGGAAAAACGTTTGCATCAGTGGTGCCATACACTTAATTACAATAAAAATTTAATTACATTAGTGATTTGTATAATATTTATAATTTATATAATATTTATATATAAATAATATTATATTTTATAATAAATAATATAGAATAATTTATAATACAAATAATTCATATAATTATATAATAAAATGTTTAACTACTTATTAAACATTTGATGATTTAATGGACATTCCATATGTGATAATTTTATCATCACAAAAAACTTAGGGACTTGGCTCTGTTGCTTCTTCCATTGTAAAGATGATGTGGAGGAGGGCCAGGGGCTGAAGGAAGCCACACAAGCATGGAGCTAGCAGAGGGCAGAGCTCCGGTTAACCCTGGGGCTGTGCTCAAAGGGACTGTTTCATTTCCATCATGATTTCTCACCTCTAGCATGGCTGCTGGACAGAAACTAAGCATGGCTATGTCTTTCCCAGGTGGCCTGTTTGGATTCGGCAGTAGCAAGAGGCGAGTGCCCTGGATTCCATGTGAGCTTTACGGGGGCATATGCAGAAATTCCTGCCAGAAATATGAGATCCAATATTTAACCTGCCCAAAGAACAGAAAGTGCTGCCTCAAGTTCTCTGAGGGAATGACCAGTTTCTAACTCTGTGAAGGAGTCTAACTTGCCCACCACAAATGCTTCAAGCTACTCTCAAGTTCCAACGTCACCAACATCGTCCCTTCTTGTAGTAATTTTCCCCATCTTCTGGAATGCTCTCCCCATAAAAATGCACTCCTTCTCACGTGTGTCTCTCTGTGAGTGGCCATCACTGGCCAGGACAGGTCAGTCTGGGATCTGGGTGGCCTTGGAGTATGGGAGAAAACACTGACCTACACACACACACACACACACACACACACACACACACACACACACAGAGAGAGAGAGAGAGAGAGAGAGAGAGAGAGAGAGAGAGAGAGAGAGAGAGAGAGAGAGACACAGAGAGAGAGAGACAGAGAGACAGACAGACAGAGAACACAGGTGGGCACCAGGGTACCCCGTGGGGTATAAAGAATGCTGAGAAAGGAATGGCTGACTTTTATGTTCTGTCTTGACCTCATTCTGAACAAGGGCTGGAACAATCGGATTGACTCCAGATGATGCAGTGAACACGTGGGAGAGATCATGACATCCTCTCAGGAAAGCTCAAAGAGCCAAGCTATAACAACAAATCTGCCTTGGTTTCCCTGGGACTCACACTGCCCACTTTGTCTGATGCAATGTCCTTAAGGGGAACTAGAACCAAATGGGCAGGCAGAGTTGAGGGCAGGAATTTGTTAAATTTGTGGAATTCTTCATTCAAAGCTCAGAGTCCTGCTTCTCTGATTTCTTTTCATCTTAGACAAAGAAAATGGACAGAGTCTGAAGGGTTTGATCCTTCCGTTACTGCTGAGAAGCTAGGGAATCTTGGGCAGATTCTGTATCTCATGGTCATTGACAGTACACCCAGAGTCCCGTGCAAATTCTATTTTCACATACTCAACCCAGAGTGAATGCTGGTTCCAGAGCCGCATACCAGACTGTATTTCACTATATTTTCTTTGGTTTCTCTTCTATCTCAGACTCAAAACGCTCCAGGTGATCTTCAGAGTCCCACCTGGCCTTTTCCTTGTCTTCCCCAATCATGCGCACCCACACTCTGTCCTGTTTCTCTGTCCAGAAACACAGAAGGCATTCTCTTTCCAGCTCATCCCCAGTCATCACGCCAAAGCCGTCACAATGATCTGTTAGCTCCAACCATCACACTCATCTCAATTTAATGATGAGACTTTCATTTGAATAATTAGATGGACTCACCACTCAGCCTGAAATTCTCAGCTTCTGAAGAAGCCCTTGATTAGTGACACCATTCCAGTTGTGTTGTTGGCTCATCTCCTGGGACACTAATAGCAGTGTGCACCTTGGACAATCCCTTTCACTAAGCTATTCAAAAGCTTTGTAGAAGTGGGAGCTAACTTCAGAAACCCAGTGTCAGCACAGAAATTCTTCTAAGAGAGTTAGACAAAGCGGGAGACAGGAGGAAGTTTGCTGAATGAATCCCACTTGATTCTCACCTGGTAGAATGGGCAGCTTCGAATGTTTCTGCCTTTTATAATGTCAATCAGGTGCTTCCATGGCTGTACCCTCTCGGTAGGAGAGATTTGCTCCCCAATCTGTGACGTAGGCAAGAGGGACACAAAGTGAAGCTTCATACTTTGTGGAGCCCTGAACCGTAGCAAACAGGGAAGACGTGTGATTTTCCTTGGAGAACCCAGGCTTTCTGCACGGTCTTGCCCATCTTCACACCCGCCCACTGGGAGTTTTGAAGCTCTGTGTCTTTGCTTCCTCCCCTTTTAAATGGAGTCCTTGCTGTTCCGTCTTTATGTCATCTTTAAACTGAGTGCATGCACGGGGCTCGGGGGAACTTTTCTTTGGTCTCTCCATCACTGAACTAAGAGGTGCTTATGAGGAAGTGGCCTCAGAATGGTAGTGACCAATGATTTTTTTCTTTTTTTAAAAAAATTTAACTTCTTTATCGATTCTTTGGGAGTTTCACATTATGCACCCCAATTCTGCTCACCTCCTTGTACCCCATATCCTCCCCTCACCCCTGCAGTGCCCCCCAACAAAAGAAAACAAAACAAAGTAAGCAAACAAAAACAAGAACAGCAACAACAAAAAGCCCAAAACATAACAAAAACAACAAAAAACCTCTTCGCCTCTCCTCCTTTCCCACCTCGCCAACACCTCTTCGTTCGTCCTGGTGGCTTTGGGCACCTCGGTGTGTCATGTGGTACACACCCTTTATCCCATCAGCTTTACTAGCAAATGTTCATTGCAATGAGTCACTGGTCTGGTTCAAGGCCTCTGGTTTCCGGTACACCCTCATCCCTGGGTCCTCACCAAAATTCCTCTGGGATATCCTGTTGTCACCCTGAGTCTCGGAGCTCCTGCGGGTATCGTTCCACAGGACCAGTCCCTTCACGAGCTCCAGCAGGTCCTAGATGGGTGGATGGGCCAGCCCAAGGCCTGGCTGCGGTAGTACCTGAGCTGGTCAGTCCAGGCCACTGGGGCCGCCCACCTCAGGCATGGGGAATAAAGTCAGCTCCCCTACATGAATTCCCTCAGGTTCTGTTCACCCTCACCTGTAGTGAGGGGTAGGGACCAGAGTGCAGGGGCTAGCTTTCTTGCTGTACTGTCCAGCGAGAGGCATGGCCAGTTTTCCCAGGGCCAGCGAAGGGTGGGGCTGGCTCAGTTTGGCCCTCTGATTTCATCTCACATGGTTCCTAAGGCCTCCTGAAGTGACATGAGTTACAGACGTCAACACAGACCCCAGTTACAGCTGGACCACAGACCCAGACATGGCCCTTGGTAGCAACTTGGGCCTGGATGACATCCTGGGTGGACACCTCCAAGTCCTCAGGTCATGGCCCCATCCCTGGGCTTCTTTTTTTATTTATTATGTATACAGGTTTGTTCTGCCTGCATGTGTCCCTGCAGGCCAGAAGAGGGCGCCAGATCTCATTACGGGTGGTTGTGAGCCACCATGTGGTTGCTGGGAATTGAACTCAGGACCTCTGGAAGAGCAGTCAGTGCTCTTAACCACTGAGCCATCTCTCCAACAATCCCTGGGCTTCTATGTGACCTTTGGTGGCAATTTGGGACTTGGATGTCAGCACAGACCCCAGCCACGGTAGGGCCATGGACCCAGACATGGTCTTTGGCAGCAGCTGAGTCTGGATGTCACCACTGCCCCAGGTGGCAGAGCAGACTACTCAGGTCCACACAGGCCCCAGCGGCAGTATGGCCCTCAGACACTATCATGGCCCTCGATCTCAGGTGTATGGATGGTATTCGATGGTAACAGGAGCCTCGGACATCAGCACAGACCCCGGCCGAGATAGGGCCATGGACCCAGACATGGCCCTCCACAGCAGCCTGGGCCCAGATGACACCATGGCTCTACATGCCAGCACAGGCCACCCATTCTGTATGACTCCTGCTGTTGCATGGCCCCAAACTCCAGCCAAGCCACAGGCTCCAGCCCAGACCCCAGACCTCTGTGTGGGCCCTATTAGCATCCTGGGCCACAGAGTTCAACACAGACCCCAGCTGTAGCTGGGCTGTGGACCCAGACATGGGTCCTGGTTGACATCCTAGCTCCAGGTGGTTCCCCAGCTACTCAGATCAGAATGCCTCTGGCAGCAGTGTGGCCCCTGAACACTGTCAAGGCCACAGGTTGCTGCCCAGACCCCAGGCTTCATGTGGCCTTTGGTGGCAACATGGGACATAGACATCAACCTAGATCCCGGCTGTGGTAGGACCATGGACCCAAACCTGGTCCACGGCAGCAACCTGGGTCTGGTTGTCACCATGGCCCCAGATGGCAGTGAAGACCACCCAGATTGGCAGGCACCAGCAGCAGTGTGGCCTCTAGACCCAAACAGCCCCAGGAGGTAGGCAGACCACTGGAATCAGCATGGCACTGGATGGCAACAGGAGCCATGGACGTCAACACAGACCCTGCTACTGTAGGAACAGGGACCCAGACATGGCCCTTGGCAGCACCCTGGCCCGGACATGAACGTGGCCCTGGATGGCAAGCAGACCTCCCCCCTCAGTCTATACCTCACCACCTTCACCATGGCCCCAGGTGGTAAGCAGGCCTCCAACATCTGCCCATTCATTCCTCACGGCCTTTGTTTCTTCCTCTCTCTGCTTTTCCATAGCATGGGAACCACTCTGCTTCTCTTTCTCGCTCATTTCTCCATCACGTATTTGCTTATCATAATGAGGACCACTTGCCCAGCACCTTGTGGCACTGGACGGGCCCACAGATGTCTTCCTGCCAGCCAGGGCCTTGAGGACCCAGCCTGGCTAGTCCCCATCTGAGCAGAACTGCATCAGGTAGGGCGTGGATCTTTCTTTCTTCCTTCCTTCCTTCCTTCCTTCCTTTCTTTTACATTTTATTTTTACCTTTTATGTGTGTGGGTGTTTTGCTTGGGTAAATGTCCATGCACCTCGTGTGTGCCTGGTACCTGGGAAGGCCAGAGAAGGATGTTAGATTCTCTGGAACTGGAGTTATAGATGGTTTTGACTACTGGGAATCAAACCAGTATCCTCTGGAAGAGGATGCTTAAAATAAAGATGTAACCCCAATTAACCCATACCCTAATGCCTTAGAGAGAATTAGGTCTCTCTGATCTGTCTCAGAACCAAGATGCCTGAATCGCCACTTGGAATCACCATCCTAAGTGTCCCAGGAGAATTGGTGGACCAGTAATGGCGTGTAACGTGACCAAGACAACAGCTTTTCAAACTTGAACCAATAAGACCTTCAGCTTTTCATGTTGCAGTGATTGGTCTGGACATCCTAAGTCTTTAAATGACCCATGGAGGTGACTGGGGGGTGTCAGTAGAGGCAGAGAGATTCTCCCTCATCCTCTGGTCCAGGCTGGGGTCTTAGTCTCCTGCTTTCATTGAAGTGTGTTGTGGAATCATTTTTTTTGTACCCTGTGAAGATGTATCACAGTGTACAAAACTGCCAATAGCTAGGCAGGATTTTCAGGGCAGAGAGGACACTGGGGAGAAGAAGGAGGGGTCGCCAGACAGACGGATAGGGAGCAAGACATACAGGATGACAGGTAAATACCATGACTCACATGGCAACACATAGATGAATAGAAATTTATTAATTAAAGTTATAAGACCTAGTGGGACAAGCCTAAGCTATTGGCCGAGCTCTTGTAATTAGTAATGTTTCAGTGTCATTATTGGGGAGCCAGAGGTCTGACAAAAAACACTGATTACAAATAGTGTCCACCATGGGGGCACATATCCATGTAAGACCTGAGAAAGCTTTTTAAAAAGGTTCCAAACACACAAAAACAGAACCAAATGTGGCTTCCTAGTTCCGCAGTCTCTCAAATGGGCTGCGGTACAGAGATGCATCTCCCCGGCCACTGCCTTCAGGCTTGAACCACCAGTCATGAGCTAAGCTGAGTAGTAGTTTAAGGTTTTGCTCATGCAGACAGAAAAGGTTACAGATAAGCATTAAAGCAGGTTCCGATGGGGGGAAAAAAAAAACTCTGAGCAGGTTACAGTGTGTTTAACAGTGTGTGTAGGCTTAAGGGGGGCAAAAGGGTATAGACAGTCATAAAAAGTAGTTTAAAAATAATAAAGTCTTTAAAGAGAAAAGTAAAGAAATATTTTTAAAAAGCCACATACATATGGGAAATACACAAGGAGTCTGGATCCTGTATGGTGGTATATTGACTTTAAATTTTCCATTGCTAATGAGCAAACAACAGCTGCTGAGAGACATTGGATTATAAAGAACTACTAAATTAATCCAACCTATATATTTTTAAAATATCTCAACTTCAAAATGGAAGTCAAAAAATATGTTACATTGAGGAAGAGGTTATGCTTTTGTTTCCAAAAAAAAAAAAAAAAAAAAAAAAAAAAAAAACAAAGGCTGTGGATTCATTCAAGATTGATAGAGATCAGATTTGATTGGGAAAGATCCCCTGAAAACCTTAGCTATAGACATAAAGAAATAAACCTTAAAAAAAATAACCTACAAGACAGGTGACATATGTTTCACCTGCTCAAACATAAAACAAAAAATCGTCTTTGGCAGGCTTGTGTATAGCACACAGTCCATACTTGTTAGTGCATATATATATAAAACCTTTGAAAGGTTGTGTGTTTTCAGAAAAAGGGGACCAGACACCAATTAAAACGGTGGCCCAGGTGATCCAGTCTCTCAGAATGCCTCTGTTGCAGTGTTCTCAGAGTTCTGCATCCAGAACAGCTTCAAGGCTGCTGACTGAGATGGTCGAGCCTCACAGACTACTCCAGCCAGAACTTTAAATAAGCCTTGCATTATTCCATCAAACCAAGACTAAACAACAGCTAGCTCCCCCAGGACTTGACCCTTATCTTAATTTTTTTTTCAGGGTCCCTTAAAGACATCAGAATCCCCAGACAATAGGGAAGCAGTCTAGAGAACACAATGCCTACATTCCCAAGAGGTGGAGTGGGTGTTTTTTGGTCATCCAGTGGGCTATGGGTATTTGTCATTGTTTAGGGTTTTGTTTTATTTTGTTTTGTTTTGTTTATTTTTTTTTTGTTGTTTTACAAATTGTTATTGGTCATGGTCAGAAAAAAAATGAACAAAGGAGATTAGATTCAGGGATCTCTTTCTGAAGAGAAAAAGGGAGGATATAGTATAAAAAATGATGAGATGAAAGAGTGGATTATTGAGTTCACTTTTGAATAACCACTAGTCTCAAATACTTTATATTGGTACGGGTTTTTGTATACTGATACAAATTTAAGGTTATTTTTGTTAGAACATACTGTATATATGTTTCTACTCTTGTTTAAGGTATTATATCTATGCAGCTCATTTAACAATGTAATATAAATTTCTAATCCTTGAAAGTTATTATTACAAACTATTTAGAAATTAGGTAGGTTAATAAGAATAAAAAATAAAGAAGGTTGGTAGTTAGTCACCTATAACAATCAAACTTGTAGTCATGTTAGATATGTTTTCAAGGTCAAACAGAAATATATTTTAGATAGACAGATGGTCTTCAAATACTTCAAAGAGCTACAGAATATGACATTTTAAATGTTTTGTTGACATAGGGTTTTTCATGTCAATGAGACATGTCTGCGCATGACAGCACCAATCTACTTTATAAAAGGATGATGGACATCAAAGAACCTCCATATGGAATTTGCTTTAAATGTGGCAAAACTAACCATTTGGGCAAGAAACTGCTCTTGTCTTGACTGCTGACAGTGTGCTGTCCAAACTGGACAAGCAGGACACAAAGGGGGAAAAACTGTTGAACTTTCCCAAGATAAGATGGGACAGTCCTTCAAAATTCCTACTTCATAGAAAAATCTGCCAGATACTCTACAGGACACACAGGAAAGTGACTGCTGAACTTTGCCAAAATAAGGCAGGACAGTCTTTCAAAATTCTTGCTTCACAGAAAAGTTTGTCAGATATTCTAGGCCTGTAGGCTGAAGATGGATGCAGAGGAACCTTGGGGTGATTGTCCAAGCAGTCAGATGTCTCTGTCACTTCTTAGTTTTGAAAGTGGCTTGTTCTGCACTTCCTGTTTATTCAGGTAATATATCCTTCTGGGGTCTTTGATGGAATTGAAGACTATGTAGTTATTGTTATAGTTTTCCTTAATTATGATAAAAGATAAATTAGGTACAAAACTTTGGACTCATCAAGAGAGGATAGATAATGGAGTATTTTCTCTAAATTTGCCAAATACAAATGGACTGGACATTGTGAATGTAATTCTTACTTGATAATTGTTCTTATTGTATATAGTTTCATTTGTTAAATTTAATACCTTTCCTTTCTATTTAGACAATACCTAATAATTGTTCTTACTGTATAGAGTTTTATTATGTTAGAGGTAAAACCTTTCCTTTTTATTTAGACAAAGAGGGCGAAATATTGTGGAATAACGTTTTTATACACTGTGAAGATATGTCACTCTGACTGATTTAATAAAAAGCTGAACAACCAATAGCTAGGCAGGATTTTGGGGGCAGAGAGGATGCTGGGAAGAAGAAGGCAGGGTTGCAGCCAGGTGGACAGGGAGCAAGATATGCTGGAAGACAGGTAAATGTCATAAGTCACATGGTAACACATAGATGAATAGAAATGGGTTAATTTAAATTATAAGAGCTAGTGGGACAAGCCTAAGATATTGGCTGAGCATTCATAATTAATAATGTCTCAGTGTCATTGGGGAGCTGATGGTCCAATGAAAAACACCAATTACAGAAGTGTGTTCTAATGCATGTCAGATTGCCTTATTTCACAGGTTTTGGAAGTGATCTGTTGAACTGGAAGATGCACAGGGATGGCCTTCTGAGTTTTCCTGTCAGACACCAGGGCTGTTCTGGGCAACCCATGTCCTCTCTTGCTAGAAATTTCTTTTTCATATGTTCTTCACCAAGTTTCCAGGGGCTTCAATCTCTGCCAGCAATCTGTCATTGCTCACTTGCAGAAATAGGAAAGACTCTCTGGTTAGATAAATCACAGTAATAAATCATACTGTGAATGAGAAGAATTTGTAAATGAAACAAAATTGCAATAAATATATATGTGAGACACCCAGGTCCAAGTCTGCTGTGTACCTGTGAAGGCGCATCTTGGTTGGATCTGAAATCAAGCAAAAGGTAAGATGTTGGGCGTTCCTATGAGGGACTTTCTTGATCAGATTGGTTGAACTGGGGTGACTCACCATAAACGTGGATGGCGCCTTCCATTGACAGCCCAGACAAGAGGGAGATGGAAGGAGAGAACGCTGCATTCACCTGCTTTCCTTCTCTCCTGCTGGCGAGTTCATCACCCTGTGGCTGCACTGCAGCCTTCCTTTGTTTATATCAAAACCAGCTTCTTCAAGCTTCCAGCACAGACTCTCCAGGAATCCTCCAGGCCTTCCAGTTCATGCTGGGACTGCTGAGACATCCATCCTTGTGGGCTGAGAAGCTACCAGATTCTCGGGCTCCTGCACTGTGAGACAGCTATTGTTGGACTACCCAGACCATACTGTGTAAGCTAACTAATCAATTCCCTTTTAGTATGTACTCTTTCTATCAGTTGTGTTCCTCAAGAGACCCTTGACTAACATAATTTCATTTCCTTTTATTTTCAGTCACGTATTTTCTTACACATTTTCATACTTCCAAAAATTCAATGTGTTATACCATCAATGTTTTGGAGACATCTAAACATGCTGATAGATACAGCCAGCACCGTGGCATGGCAATACACCTTGAAACTGTATCAGGTGTCAACAGAACATTGCTTACTTCAAAAGGAATAAGAGAGTTTCTTCTGTTAGATCAGAATTGATCAAGCATCTCCCTGTTTCTCGTGGATTTTTTTGGCCCAGAAATATATATCAAGGGACTTTTCAAATATGTTGGGATCATTGGGATGCCATTGGTCTCAGATGCTTCCTTGGCATTTGGTTTGGTTTAAGCTGGTGGTCTGTTAAGGTGCCCCAAAGTTTTATCTGCTAACCACAGGATGATGAGCAGTGAATAATTATCAAGGAGGCTAAAGGCAGCCCAAGATAGTTTTGCTCTGGCCTTGCAACATTCCAACTCTCCACAATTGCTGTTCTAATTAGTCAGTTAGCCTTGTAGAGTCTTTAACATAGGTATGCCTGCCCCCGAAGCTTCAGTTCACTCTAAAAATTGTCAACAATCTGAGTGTAGTGACACATGGGTTTAATTCCAGCTGGGAGGCTGAAGCAGGTAGATCTCTATGAGTTCAAGGACAGTCTGGTTTACACAGTGAGTTCCCAGTAAGCCAGAGCTACATAGTAAGACCTGGTTTCAAAACAAAACAAAACAACAAACTATTAAAGTGGTTAAGATCACTATAGAGGGTCTAAACAGTAGTTTGGAAGTATGATTCTATGCATAATTGTCAAGACCAGAAGTTTATGCCTTAATATTTAATGACATCTGTCTTAGTCACTTTTCTATAGCTGTAAAGACACCTAACCAAGGCAATTTATAGAATAAAAAGTTTATTGTGGGCTTACAGTTTCAGAGAGTTAAAGTCCATGACCATCACAGCTGGGAGCATGGCAGCAGGCTGGCAGGCATGGTGCTGGCACAGTAGTTGAGACCTCACATTTTGGTCTACAAGTAGGAGGCAGAGAGAGCACATTGGGAATGATGTGGGCCTTTGAAATTGAAAGTCTGCCCCCAGTGACACACCACCTCCAACAAGGCCACACCTCATAATCCTTCCCAAACAGTTCTACCAATTGGTGACCAAGCATTCAAACATAAGAGCCTATGGAGGCTATTCTCATTCAAACCACCTTATCTATTTTTAGGTGATAAATATATGTTATTTTTAGATGTATTTTAGGCATATTCAAAAGACAGAACTTTCATGGGTACAAAGCTTAAAGGATGTGCCATACTGAGTTGATGTGTCACTGAGTAAGAGTTCATCTGTCAGCTATACTCCATACTACATTGTGCTTTATTGCATTGTTTTGGTCACTTAATCGAGAAATGGATTTTTATGTGTCTCCAGATTCCATAGCCCTATTGCTTCCCAAGGCTTTGATCAGTTGCCAACAGATGCGTCTGACCACCATAGATACTACCTCCCTCCTCCATCTTCCAGCTGTGGCATTCTTTCTAGGAGACTGGGGTCCTGGTGGACACCTGAGCCATGCTCATTCACTGGAATGGGAGCTGCAGAGGATCTGTGCGGTGTCTAGGGAAGTCTTATACCTTGGGGAATCAGATTCTCTGTCTGTAATAGCTGTCCAGGGGGTACTGGTGGGAGGGTGGATGCTGATGAGGCAAACTGACCAAGAAAGAGGTAGAGCCGGTGGTTTCCACTCCTTGCATCGCTCTTGTTGATCAAGTAACTAAGTCTTTTCGCATGAAACTCTGTGCATCTGGTAATATTTCCACCGACACTCTGGAATTACCAAATGAAGTGTCAGGGCACATACTTTGCTTCATTGCTGCTTTCTAGGGCAGTGGTCTAACTGCCTGGCAATTTTTGCCAAATTGAAACATCCTTGGAGGAAGCTCCTTGAGAAGTTTTAAAGGAAGGCTTAAGGCTCAGGTAGTAAACAACTCACAAGTCTCAGGAAGTCCCTGAACTGTACTAGATTCACAAGACATCCCCTGCCCACAATTACATAAGTGGTAAGGAGGCTGAAGAGGCACTGTCTTGTCAATCTTCCCATGAGTTAGGCAGAAGAGGGAATAGGGGAGCCAGACAGGACCCTGACAGGTAGACAGATGTGAAAAGACGTCATAAATAAACAATATGGCACACTTCCAGCTTCTTCTTCGTTCAGGACAAATACTTGGCAGAGTTCCTTGACACTTCCCCTAATATGGTGGGCACCCTTCCAACTGACCTGCCCAGACATTTCCCAGGTAGGCCATGGACATGAATGTGAATCAACCATCCTTGTCTCCTTTGTCCAAATGACTGACCCAAAATGAGAGGAGGAGGACCCATCTCAGGCCACCGGAAACACTTAGAACCCCCAGCCCTCCAGGGAGAGAGAGAGCTCAGCTGCTGAATCCCCTCCTCACTTGTGAGGCATGTGTGTATGTGTGTGTGTACACACTTTTACTTCTTTTTTTTTTTTTTGGTTTTTCGAGACAGGGTTTCTCTGTGTAGCTTTGCGCCTTTCCTGGAACTCACTTGGTAGCCCAGGCTGGCCTCGAACTCACAGAGATCCGCCTGGCTCTGCCTCCCAAGTGCTGGGATTAAAGGCGTGCACCACCACCGCCCGGCCACTTTTACTTCTAATAAGTGTTGCTAGAGTTTTCCTGCCTGGCCCACAGTCAGGACAAATTTCTCTCACCTGCCAGTCCCACAGTCGTTAGACCCAACCAAGTAAACACAGAGACTTATATTGGTTACAAATTGTGTGGCCATGGCAGGCTTCTTACTAACTGTTCTTACAGCTTAAATTAATCCATTTCCATTAATCTATACCTTGCCACGTGGCTCGTGGCTTACCGGCATCTTCACATGCTGTTTGTCATCGTGGCGGCTGGCAGTGTCTCTCTGACTCAGCCTTCCACTTCCCAGCTTTATTCTCCTCCTTGTCCCGCCTACACTTCCTGCCTAGCCAATGGCCAATCAGTGTTTTATTTATTGACTAATCAGCAACACATTTGCCATACAGAACATCCCACAGCAAATAAGACTTGTTAGCTCTCTGTGACCATTATTTATTTCCTGCTTTTTCATTCTTCAATCAGTGAAGAAAATGAACCTGACCCAAGAGTCCTAATTGGTAACAGAGAGCTCCAGAGCTCCAGATTTTGTGAACTTTCACCCATTTGGGTGGGCTTCTGGTGATACAGTTGCTTTTGAGTGGCCCATGATCTAGTGAGTAGCCCCTCACCCTTCAATCATCCCCCATCTTAGTTTTGAGACAAAGTCTCTCACTAAACCTTGAGCTGGCTGTTTCAGTTAGATGGCCTGATCAGCCAGGCCTGGGGAGTCACTTACCTCCACCTTCCCAATGCTGGGTGGCATTCATGTGTCACCACACCCAGATTTAATATGAATACTGGGGATCTGAACTCAAGTCTTCATGTTCAAATAGCAAGAACTTTACCCACTGAGCCAACTCCCTGGCCCAGATTATTTCTCAATTCTTTTTGTCTGTTTATAAATGAAACTGTAAAGTGGTTTTATGAGGTGTGCTGTTCAGGTTTAGGGATGAGAGAAGAGTGCTGATACAGTTAAACTCAAGACCTGGGTAGCTGAAAGGGAGCCTGCAAGCTTCATTCCTTCATGGTTCCTTCTCCAGTTCCTGCCTTGAGTTCCTGCTTCCCTTAACAGTGTTCTGTAATCTGAAAACCAAATGCACTCTTTCCCCACAAGTTGCTCTGAGTTACCCATGTTTACTGAGTTACCCGTGTTTACTGGAGCAGCAGAAGGTAAACTAGAGCAGTGCTGTTGATGAGGTGCCAGCCACTGTTGTGGAAATCACTTTAACTGTGTAAAGATGTGTTACATTTGTTTCTGCTGGGGAATATTACTTTAAACCTGTAAAGGCGTGTTACATTTGTTTCTGCTGTATTTGTTTACTGATGTAAGGATTGTTACATTTGTTTATGCTGCGTTTGTTTAATTATGAAAAGATGTGTTGCATTTGTTTCACCGTGCCTGCATGAGGTACCTGACTGGTCTAATAAAAAGTTGAATGGTCAGTAGCTAGGCAGGAGAAGGATAGACAGGACTGTCAGGCTGAGAGACTAAATAGGAGGAGGAATCTAGGCTTGAGAGAGAGAGAAGGAGGAGGAAGAGAAGGAGAAGAAGAAGAGAACAAGGGAGAAAGAGGGGGACATGCCCAGGACCAGCCAGATATAGAGACAGCAGAAATAAGATATACTGAAGAAAGAAAAGGTTAAAAGCCCTGAGGTAAAATGTAGATAAAGAGAAACAGTTTAATTTAAGTTAAAAGAGCTAGCCAGAATTGAGCCTAAGCTAGTTTGAACATCCATAACTAAGAAGAAGTCTCCATGTCATGATTTGGCATCTGGTTGGTGGCTCAAAAGAAAAAGCCTGGTACATTTGGCATTCCAACATGGGGGCCATATTTCCATGTAAGGTCTGAGAAAGCTGAGGGGAAAAAGAGGAAAAGAGAGAGGGGGGATGGATATGGCTCCTTTGAGAGGTTCTGCCATATAGAGCCCTTGAGCGGCTGACATGCTAGGTAGAAACAAAAAGCTAAGTAAAAAATACCAATTTCCTAGAGCTGGGGCAGTTGAATGCAGTTCCTAGTTAAAAAAAACAGCTGCCAGCCAGGCCCACCGGGCTTAGAGCTCATCTTCCAAGGACCCATGCCAGTTGCCACAGCTGCCAGAGCAAAGCTGCTTAGCAGCTTAACATTTGGCTAAAACATCAGAGAATGCTGCAAGCATGCAGCTGCAGGTACTTAGTAAAGACAGATCTAGATGGAAAAAGCCTCTAAACAGGTTCCAGTGTGTTTAAAAATGTGCATAGGCTTAAAAAAGAAAAGAAAAAGAGTATAGACAGTCATAGAAAAAAATAGTTTAAAAATATTAAAGTCTTTAAAGAAAGAGTTAAGTAATATAAAAAAGAACAAGCCATCTAAAGATGAGAAATACACAGGGAGTCTGGATCCTGTATAGGGTTGTATTGACTTTGAATTTTTTGAATGCTGATGAGTGAACAACAGCTGCTGAGAGACATGGGATTGTAACAGGGACTGGTGAATTAAACCAGTCTAAACACTTTAGGAATGCCTTAACTTCAAAATGGAAGTCAGAAAATGTATTGCTCTGGGGAAGAGGTAAGGAAACAAAAGGCTGTGGATTCATTCAAGGTTAATAGAGATCAGGTTTGATCAGGGAAAACCTCCTAAAAATCCTGGCTATAGACATAAAGAAATAAACCAAGAAAAAAACTACAAGACAGGTGATGTATATATTATTACCTGCTCAAACATAAAACAAAAAAAAATCATCTTTGGCTGACTTGTGTACAACACCCAGTCCATACTTGTGTTAATGCAGATATGTATGCTACCTTTAGAAGTTTGTGTGTTTTCAGAGCAAAAGGACCAGACACCAATGAAAACAGGTAACCCAGGTGATCCAGTCTCTCAGAGTGCCTCTGTTGCAGTTTCCTCAGAGTTCTGCATCCAGAACATCTTCAAGGCTGCTGACTGAGATGGTTGAACCTCACAGGCTATTCTAGCCAGGACCACAGATAAACCTTATATTTTCACATTGCACAGAGACTGGGCAACAAATGTTATGGCTAGCTCTCCCAGGACTTGACCATTATCTCAATTTTCTCAAAGTCCCCTAAAGATGTCATCACCCCCAGACAACAGGAAGCAGTCTAGAGAATACAACATCCACATTACCAAGTGGTTGGGTGGGTGATTTTTGGTCATTCAATGGGTTATGGATATTTGTCATCATTTAAGGAGGATATAGGAATATGGGATAAAAAAGACAACTATTAACCTCAAATATTTTACATTGATAAAGACTTTGGTATATTGATACAAACTTAAAGGGTTTTTTTTATATACTGAATGTATGTTTTTTATACTTTGTTGGGTTATTGTGCTTATTTAGCTAATTTTTAAAAAGTAATATATAATTAAGAAATGGAGTTTGGTAGTTTGTCATCTATAATAATCAAACTTGTAGTCATATTAGGTATGTTTTCAAGGTTAAACAGATATATTTAGACAGACAGATGGTCTTCAAACACTTCAAAGACCTATAGAATAGGCATTTAAGATGTTTAATAACCTAAGGCTTTTCATTTCAGTGAGACACATCTGCTCCTGGCAGCACCAATTTATTTCAGAGAAGATACTGGTCTTCAAAGAAATTCTGTATGGAGTTTGCTTTCAATATGGCAAAGTTAGCCACTGGGCAACAAAACTGCTTTTGCCTTGACTGCTGACAGTATGCTGTACAATCTGAACAAGCAAGACACAAAGGAAAAAGACGGCTTAACTTTGTCAAAACAAGACAGGACAGTCCTTCAAAATTCCTGCTTCATAGAAAAGTCTCCCAAATATTCTAGGCCTATAGGCTGAAGATTGGATGCCCCAACATTGCAGAGGAACCTTGGGTGACTATCCAAGCAGCCAGATGTCTGTCACTTTTATAGGTTTGGAGGTGGCTTGCACTATACTTCCTGTTTACTCAGGTAATATATCCTTCTGGGGTTTTTGATGGAGTTGAAGACTAGTTAATTATAGTTTTCCTTAGTTATGATAGAAGGCAAATTAGGTACAAAACTTTGGACACACCAAGATAGGATAAATAATGGAATATTTTCTTTGATTTTTGCCAAATACAAATGGACCAGATTGTGAATGTAATTCTTGCTTGATAATTTTTCTTATTGAATATAGTTTTACTATGTTAAAATTAAAATCCTTTTTCATTTAGACAAAAAGGGGGAAATGTTGTGGAAATTTAACTATGTAAAGATGTATTACATTTGTTTATGCTATGGAATATTTAACTGTATAAAGGCGTGTTACACTTGTTTCTGCTGCATTTGATTAATGATGTAAGGATGTGTTACATTTGTTTATGCTGCATTTGTTTAATTATAAAAAGATGTGTTGTATTTGTTTCACCTTGCCTGCATAAAGAACCTGATTGGTCTAATAAAAAGATGAATGGCCAATAGCTAGGCAGGAGAAGGATAGGCAGGGCTGGCAGGCTGAGAGAATAAATAGAAGGAGGAATCTAGACTCAAGCCCAAGGCCAGCCAGGCAGCTGCCAGCCAGCCAACACAGAGTAAGACATACAGAAAGATAAGGTAAAAAGCCCTGAGGCAAAAGGTAGATAAAGAGAAACAGGTTAATTCAAGTTAAATGAGCTAACCAGGATCAAGCCTAAGCTAGGCAGAGCATTCATAACTAATAAGTCTTCATGTCATGATTTGGGAGCTGGTTGGTGGCTCAAAAGAAAAATCCTGATACAAGCCACCTTCTATTTCTTTTTTGAGACAAGTCCCCCACTAGTCTAGAACTCAACAAGTAGGTGAGGCTTGCCAGCCAGTGAACCTCCCATTCTTGCTCTCCAACACCAGGATTGGAAGCGCCCAGCTTTTCTAGGTGAGTTCTGAGGATCAAATGTGAGCCCTCTGCCTTGCATAGCGAGGGTTTCGCCAGCTGAGCTATCTCCCCAGCCCCACCTTTGACAGTTTCAGATCTGGATTTGGGGGCAACATTTAGGACACCAATGTCCTAGTCTGTTTGCACTTAGTTACCAGGACTACCATTAAAAAGTACCACAAACGGGGTGACTTGAACAACAGAAGTTTATTTTCTTACAATTCTGGGGACAAAGTCCAAATATCAGTAGAGCTGGTTCTCTTCAGCATCTCTCCTTGGCTTGCTGATGCCTAGGATCTTCCTGGATCTTAACAAGACTCTGTGTGTCATAATTATTTGCAAATAATTAGGTCTGAATCTCCTCTCACAAGAACACTAATCATACAGTATTAGGGCCCACCCTAACAATCTCATTTTACTTCCATTTCAGAGATGAGTGGAAGCCACAATTGGTAAAGAGGCTTAGTCTACCCTATTGATGCATTCAGATTTCCTCTGCACCCTCCTTATTTCTATGTAACTGTGAGTCTGGAGACATGTTGATACAGTGTGTGCTCCTTAGGAAAAGTAGGACACCCAATGACATGGGTCCAAAAAAATCCTCTTTTTTCCCCCCAAGGATAGAAGGACACTCAGGATAGGACAAGATTGGGGTGCCCAGTATGTACCCTGAAGGGCATTAACACCCCACAAGAACCCTGGAAACTAATCATGCAAGTGTTCTATACATCCCTGGAGTCTGGACACAATGAACGGAGGCAAGGAATGGTCCAAGGCTTGCACATGCTGACCTAGGAAACCCCTCTCTGTGCACCAACTGTCCATCCTGCTGTCACTGGACTCTGGCAGGGTTATCTGCCCTGCTCATTGCTACTGAACTCACCCTGTCAGTGATTTCAATAAGGCCTCCACCTCACAGGATAACTCTGTTTTCTTGGTATCTTGGGGAACCCACCCCACTTCCCTAGCTGGGATAACACCACTGCAACTCTCTCAGAGTTGGACAACCCAAGATCCAGTTTCGAGCTCTCTCAGCCATTCAAGTACTAACCAGGCCCAAGCCTGTATCTTCTGAGACCAAGAGCAAGTGTACTCATGGTGTCGTGGCTGCCAACTGCACCCTCTGGACATCCCAAGGACACCCTGTAAAGTTCACCTTGTAGGGTTACAATGGAGTCAGGGACAACTGACGTAAACTGATGAAAAAGTGCACTCGTAACTGGAAGGACTGTCTGTGCCACATAGGGTTAGCCCCTCCAAACCAGGAAACTCCATTGCCCCCTCTGGCAAAGGGGCATCGTACTCATTTATTCCTTGCACATAGTAAAATTTTGGCATAGGCTGAGCTGTTTGTTGTAGCTACTCTTTTTGTCTCCTGTCTTCTTGGGGTAGGAGTGGTTGCCTCCTGGTCATTGGACATGACCATCTTTGGACAGTCCTCTGTGATTAGGGATTTTGGGACTTGGGGGTAAGCAATCAATTCTGAAAGTCCATAAAGCAAAGCCTGGAGCAAAACATTAAGCTAAAGAGGCAAGAGGAGACCTTCTGGAGCCTATTGGTCTATCCTGTCTCTCTAGGATGAGACATCAAGTAAGAATCTGCAGCCAAGGTGCACTTTACATTCACCTGGAAACTTTCAGGGGCCCAGAAGCTTCTGCTCAGAGGTTCAGGGATACAGGAATTAGATGCCATCAAGTTCTTATGCTGCAGGAACCAATATTATCAACTGATATTATTGGTCATGTTATCCAAGCCTGAAAGTTGCTGGAGGATGGATTGATAGCTGGAATGGACGCCTTTCCCTCAGTGCTGGGGTCAAACCCAGCACTAAGTGCTTGCTTACATCTCTGCCCTGTCACAAATCTGTACCTCAGACTCAGTGCAACGAACACTGATTAATGAACCCTCTGAAGGCCTAGCACCGAAGATTAGGATAGCTATTGCATGTGTCACTGACTTGTCATGGTGACTGTTGAAACTCTGGAGCTGGAAGACTGAAATGGATACGTACCATTCTTTTTCTGGTTGGTCAGAGGTATGTTGGATAGTTTTGACTTTGATATGTGAAGACAGCAAACCGTGACATCCCCACATATCTCTCTCTTCTTCTCATTTGACCTGCATTCACGTCTGCATTTGCCCAGTCCATAAAAGCACGTTTTGAGCCATCCCTCTAGCAAAATGAGAAGAGAGGAATCCTGAACCATGTGAAGAGGACACATTTGTATATCCTGAGGATGGTGGCAGGCCCGTGAGAACGGTGGGTTCAGTGAGTGTCGATATCCCCTCTCCCAGTGTAAAGCACAAATTCTCTCTACTTGTCTTTACCCAATTCCTCCCCTGGGAAGTAAGTTGGTGCTCTCTCTCACCAGGACAGTCAAACTTGAAAAAACAAGCTCATATCCATCTACTTTCCCACGTCAGTATCCCATGAGCCCATGTGCTGGCTTTCTCTGAAATATCTCATAACTACAGCACCGTCCTCTGCCCTCGTTGCTCTCTCCAGAATTTAACCCAGTTTCCAATCGGTGGTAACCAAGAATAGGCTTTTTTCTTCCTCCCCTCCCCCTTTTCTCTAGAAAAACCATTGACTGATTGACAAAGACCTTCACCTTGCGAAGTTGACCCAACCGCAAATGATATAACTGAGAAGCATAAACCTGGGCTGGGGAGAGGACCTGGTGGGTGAAGTCCTTGCTTAGAAGCATAAGAATGTAAGTCTGGCCGGGCGGTGGTGGCGCACGCCTTTAATCCCAGCACTTGGGAGGCAGAGCCAGGTGGATCTCTGCGAGTTCGAGGCCAGCCTGGGCTACCAAGTGAGTTCCAGGAAAAGGCGCAAAGCTACACAGAGAAACCCTGTCTCGAAAAACCAAAAAAAAAAAAAAAAAAAAAAAGAATGTAAGTCTGGGCGGCCAGTGACCACACTGAAGTTGGACACAGCAGCACACATCTGTAACCCCATCGCCGGGGGAGTGGAGACAGGTGGGTTCCTAGGGCTCACTGGCCAGCCAGTCTAGCCAGCCTCTGAGTTCCAGGTTCAGAGAGAGTGCTGTCTCTAAATGAATAAATGAATGAATGAATGAATAAATAAATAGATAGATAGATAGATAGATAGATAGATAGATAGATAGATAGATACCAGGCATGGTGGTCCATGCCTTTAATCCTAAAATTTGGAAGGCAGAGGCAGGTGGATCTCTGAGTTCAAGGACAGTGAATTCCAGGACAACCAGGGCCATATAGTGAGACGCTATCCCAAATAATTATTAATAATAATATTATCATTATGTGGAGAGTGATGAAGGAAGACTCTGATGATCTGTGGCTACTGTACACATGTTCGATTTGAAATCCAGACTCTCCTGCTCTGAAAGCAGCTCCAGGCCTTTAGCCTACTAAGAACCTGTAGTCACCCAACATCCACCCACACATTTCCCATCACGTAGTCTAAGAACAAGATGCCTCCTCTGCTTGCTTCAAGGGAGAGGTGAAGGAAATACGCCGGCTACTGTAAGGCATGGTACCAGTGGAGGGGACTGAAGTGAGAGACTGGGGTCAGACAGGAGATATTGGGAACAGGGGCATTGATGTTGTGGTGAGCAGGCGGGGCGGGCGGGGCGGGCGACCAATGTCGAGGCTGTTGCTTTCTCTCTGCTTGCATTTTCCGGTCTTCCTAAAGAAACATCACTGTGGCCACAGGCAGCCCTTGGGAAAGCACATCCCCACCCTCCGCCCTCTGCCCTCCCCCTCTCTCTTCTCTTCTCCCTCCTCCTATTGATGCCTACCTCCCTCTATTCCCTCCTCCCTGCCTGCCTTCCCTCCTCTCCTCCCTCGCTCCTCTTCTCCCTCCTCTGTTCCCTCCCTCTTCCTCTTTTTTCTTTTTTCCTTCCTTCCTTTCCTCCTCACTCCCTTCCTCCTTCCCTCCCTTCCTTCTTCCCTCCCTCCTCCCCTTCCCCCTCCTTTCCTCCTCCCTCCCACCATCCATCCCCTCTTCCCTCCCTCTCCTCCTTCCTCCCAGCACTGGAGGTTGAACTCAGAGCCTCACACATGTTCCCCAAGCAACTCTCCCACCAAGCTACCTCCGAGTCCCAAAGACACAGGCATAGTGTGGCTCTCTCTTGCCAGACCTCAGCAGCCCCTACCCTGTGGGTAGGTGGTAACTCTCCCTTCCCCCTTCTCACCACCGGTTACCTGGGGAAGTCTGAGCCAGGATCATAAAGACAGCTAAGGTCAGGAAGCAGAGCTTAATGTGTCCTGAGAGGGTTGAGGAGCTAGTCCGCAGCATGCTGAATGTGCTGGGGAAACTCCGACGGCTTTGGCTTTTAATGACCGAGGTAGGGCCTAGTCACGGGCAATAAATCTGAGGCAGGCAGAGGGATGCACCACCCGGACTGCCTTCTGCAGGTCAGCGCTGAAAGCGGCTCATCTAGCTTTCAGGGTCACCTCTGTATGCCCTCTGGCAAGGGGACAGCAAGCCTGCTGCTTTGTGGACAAAGTAGATCTAGCCCCCAAGAAGTCTTCCCTGCCGCCCTCCTTCGGCCTGGTTCTGCCCCCATGTTGGCCACGGTTGGAGCTGAGTTTTTCTAGCTCACGTTCCCACATACTGATAGCCTCAAGGACGACTGGGAGCCTGGGAGCCCTGCCGGGGCAGACTGCCTGTCGTCTCTTTGAGCCCAGAGCATGCGGTGTGGGCGCAGCAAAGCGAGGGCAGCATTCCAGCACCAGCCCTGACTGGACTCATGGAGTCGGCAGTAATAAATAATAACAGGAAGGGAGAGGCCGAGGTCATGTTGGGGCGCGGGGTGTGTGCGGAGAGGGGCAGTGGGGTGGATAGACTCAAGATACACTGTTTCTTTGTGCGCAATTGTCGGGCAATAAATAAAAGTCTTTCTTGTAAAGAGCACTGACTGAACAGGCAGGTGGGCTGTAGATGGCAGAGCTGGCCTGGGAGGAGCCAAATCTGCAGCTCCATTCCAGCACAGGAAAGGTAGGTGAGGGCAGGAGGATCAGGAGTTCAAGGTCATCCTCAACTGTGAAGTGAGTTCAAGGCCAGCCTGGGCTACATAAGAGCCTGTACCCAAATAAATAAAAAGCAGGAGGAGGAAGATGGAGGATAAGCAATGGATGGCCTTTATTCATATCCCTCAGACCATGGAGCTGCCATTCCTTAGCTAAGAAAATGTAGCCTCAGAGTGTGGAAGAGAATTCTGCAGGGTCAAAGGGTGAGCAGGAAAGAAACAAGCTGGGTGATTGTGTGTGTGTGTGTGTATTAAGTGTGTGTGGTTATAGTCTGAGTGTGTATGGTGTGTGTGTAATAATATAATGCATGTGGTATGAATGTATATGTGTGGTGTGTATATGGCATGGTGTGAATGTGTATGTGTATATGTATGTGTGTGTGTGTGTCTGTGTGTCTGTGTATGGTGTGGTGTGGCATGTGTAGGTATTTTAGGCAGAGTAGTTGAGAAAGGAATCTATGAGGAAGTGACATTAAATGGAACTTGAATGTCCTGAGGACTTGACCTACCTAAATACAGTCTTCCAGGTAGAGAGGACAGTGAGAGCCATGCCTCAAGGCAGGAAAGCCCAAGGTACTCTAACAAGAGCACAGAGTAGAATGTGGCTGCAGTAGAGTAAAGGAGAAGAGAAAAATGAGGCTGAAATCCCAGAAATGGCAGGGCCACCTACACCAGACCTCATATGGCCTTATGGGGTTTGTTCCAGCTGGGATACGGGGCCAGGGTTTCTTTTAAGTGATACTTCAAATTTGACTTCATTTTCTCCATCTGAAATTGATCTGGGCCGAATGGCATGCCCCTGGTGCTGGTGTCACTGGCAGTGGGATTCGGAGGTGGCAAAATAAAACATGTTTATTTCTCTCTGGAGAACAAAGCAGAGCCCAGATCTGGTGCTATTTTACATAACACAGTGCATGCTGGGAAAATGGGTGTGTGACCTCTTGGGAAATTAGTAAATGCCGTGGCAAAGAGTTTGTAAGGTGAAATACAAACAGCCGGGGTTTGTGGGGGGGAAATGATAATAATCATTCTATGGAATTGAAAACTGAAGCTCAGAGAAGGCAACTGACTTCGTTGGGGGACACACATTGTCACTCAAGCCTCCACCTCACCCTCTGTAATTTCTAGACAACAGCTGGGTTTTCATCTTCACAGTTAGTGATTGAGAATGCTGAGTGTGTGGCATCTCAGTGTGTGGCATCATCTCAGTGTGTGGCACCTCAGTGTGTAGCATCTCCTTAGTGTGTGGCATCTCAGTGTGTGGCACCTCAGTGTGTGGCATCTCCTCAGTGTGTGGCATCTCAGTGTGTGGCATCTCAGTGTGTGGCATCTCAGTGTGTGGCATCTCCTCAGTATATGGCATCTCAGTGTGTGGCATCATCTCAGTGTGTGGCATCTCAGTATATGGCATCATCTCAGTGTGTGGCAGCATCTCAGTGTGTGGCATCATCTCAGTGTGTAGCACTTCAGTGTGTGGCATCATCTCAGTGTGTGGTACCTCAGTGTATGGCACCTCAGTGTGTGGCATCTCAGTGTGTGGCATCATCTCAGTGTGTGGCACCTCAGTGTGTGGCATCATCTCAGTGTGTGGCATCTCAGTGTGTGGCATCATCTCAGTGTGTGGCATCTCAGTGTGTGGCAGCACCTCAGTGTGTGGCAGCATCTCAGTGTGTGGCAGCATCTCAGTGTGTGGCAGCATCTCAGTGTGTGGCAGCATCTCAGTGTATGGCAGCATCTCAGCGTGTGGCATCTCAGTGTGTGGCCTTCCGGGGCCGCTCTTTGATCCAGATCTTGTGGCTTTCGTTACTGAGTCACAGTCCACAGCATGAAACATTTCTGTCGTGTTTTCCAGAATGGAAGTATTACTTCTTACCCTTTCGTTTCTTGAGGCAGCATCTCACTGTAGCAGCTCAGGCTGGCCTTCAACGCACTGTGTAACCCCCGTTGGCCTCAAACTCTTCATCCTTGTTCCTTGAGCTCCCGTGTGTGTGTGTGTGTGTGTGTGTGTGATTCACCCAGCTGCATTTCTCACTGTTTTAACCCTAGAATGTCGTGCCTTCCTGGTCTTAAACTACACTTCTCTATTGGCTAATAATGTCGGACATCTTTCAAGTGTTTGTCATTCATAACCTCCTGGGCTAAATGTCTGTCATTGTCTTATCCCCATTTTCTACATGGCCTGGCTTTAATTGCTTCATTTCCAGAGCTTTTTTTTCCTTAGACGTAAGTTCTTTACCGTATCTGCAGTTTGAAAATAGTTTCTCACAGTCTTTAGTTTTCCTTTAAGTTCATTCAAAGGCATGCTCCATCTTTAATCTTAGCTCTCAGGAGGCAGAGGCAGGCTGATTTCTGTGAGTCTGAAGCCAGCCTGGTATACATAGTGAGTTCCAGGTCAACTGGGGTTACAGAGTGAAACACTCTTTTTAAAAAAAGTTATACTCCCTTCATGACATTATTGACTTCAAGTTTTATCTCATTGTGATAAGAAAATATATAGAATACCTTTTAATTTTTTCATTTCCAATATTTATTTTGTAGCCTAATGTATGGCATACTCTATAGGAAGGTCCATGTGTGTACATATTGGATAGTTCTGTGATGACTGTTCTGTCCGTCTGCTCTCCAGCACATTTCACTACTCACACCTCTGCATTGATCTCTCTGCTTACACTAGTGAGAGTGGAGTGTTGAAATCCCTCTCTCTTACTGCGCTGAAGCTTATCTTTCTTTACTTTGGGGTCTGTTTTATGGAATTGAATGCTCTGCATTAGGTACACAGAGACTTGTAACAATTGTATCCTTTGTTGAATTGCTCCTTCAATCATTATCTAATGGCCTTCTTTGTTTCTTCTGATGTTTTTTTGTCCCAGAATTCCTTTATTAGATGTAAGTACAGATACTCCAGCTTGCTTTAAGTTTTCATTTGCTTAGAATACCATTTTCTGTCTTTCCGTTCATCTAGACACATTTCTATTGGTGAGGTGAGTTTCTGGAAGACAACTTGTGATTCATTGGATTATGTTTCTTTATCCTTTTGTGTGGTCTATTTCTTTTAACTGGAGAATTTAGTCTGTTTACATTTAAGTTTATAATTGACAGGTAAGGACATTTTGACATTATTTTGTTGACTTTATTCTAGTTGTTTTGAATATCTTTGCTGGGGTTTTTTTTCCTACTCTTGCTCCCCTGTGAAGTTTAATGATTTATTGTATTGTTAATATTTGTATCTGCCTTTCTAGAGACAGCTGTACTTTCCTACACATTCATCTTTACTTCACTTCCAGATATAGGATTCCCTTAAGATCTTTTGGAAGTCTAGTGTGATGCTTATGAATTCTCTGATTGCCTTAAAAGGTCTTCACATCTGGAAGCTAGCCCTGCTTTTTATAGTAGTCTTGGTTGGCGGCTATTTTCATTCGGGGCTTGGACTATGTCATCCCATCCTCTCCCGGGCGACACAATTCCAAAGAAGTCTGCTGTGAGCCTGACAGGCATGCCCTTAAATGTGATCTTTTACTTTCCCTTTGATATTGATTTTTTCCTTTGTCTAGTTTTAAAAATATTTATTTATGTATTTATTCATTTATACTTAATTTGTACTAGTGTGTTTGCCTTTGTGTATTTATGTGCACCATGTGTATGTCTGGTACTAACAGAGGCCAGAAGAGGACTGATTCCACAAGCCCTCAAACTGTAGTTACAACCAGTTGTGAGCCACCATGAGGGTGCTGGGGATGGAGGCCAGATCCTTTGCAATGGTAGCAAGTGCTCTTATCCAGAGAGCTGTCTCCAGCCCGTCATACATTTTTGGTGTTTTGATTAAATAAATTGTGATAAGATTTTTTTTTTGTGGTCATGTCTTCTGGGTTTCTGTAAACCTTCTACATATGAACGTCCACATTTTCCCCAAGATTGGGGAGTTTTTCTGGTATGATTTCATTGAGTGGGTTTTTTAAAAAACAAAATCAAAAACAAAATCCTTTTAACTTTTTTTTAAATGTATTTATTTTTGTGTGTGCAGTGCTTTGCCTGCATCTGTCTATGCACCATAGGCATGCAGTACCCACAGAGGCCAGAAGAGGGCATCAGATCCCCTGAGTCTGGAATAACAGATGCTTCTGAACCCCCTTATGTGCTCTGGAAATGGAACCTAGAAGAACAGGCAGTGAGTGCTCTTAACCAGTGAGCCATCTCTCCAGCCCCTTCAGTGACTGGTCTCCTTAGTAAGTCACTTTCTCCTGGAGTTGTGACTTACCGTTTTATTTTACGTTCACTCTGTTGCTAGTAAGCTGAACATCTCTTTACATTTATCAAACATTCGCATGTCTTCTTCGGAAAATTACCTATTTGGATCAGAGGCATACCTGCCTGTGGCATGGAAGGCATGCACCGCCATGCCTGATATGTTTGTTTGTTTGTTTTCTTTTGAGAAGAATCATTTTTAAAAAACTCAAGTCTAGAATTTTACCTTAGGAAATTAGAAAAAGAAGAGAAAATTAATCCTAAAATTGCTACGGGCTGCAGGAATATGAAGGAAGAATTCAGCTGACTATGGCAAAGCTATTACCTGGAAGAATCAAGGAATTCTTCCAGAGGAAGCCAAGTCTCAAGGAGTATTTGGTGTTATTTGGCTTTTAATATATCAGCTGTTTTCTCCTATGAATTTTATGTGCGTTCTCATAGCTTCCCCAAGAACTTCTAAACAGTGTGGATTGATCATTCCTTGGGCATGTACAATTAAGGTATTTGCCTTCATAGTCATGAAGGCAAAGCTTCCTGCTTCCGGGCTTTCTGCTCCTTTTTAGCATTAGAATTAGATGTCTGCCTTCTGCAATTATCTCCTTTAGCAAGCACCCAAAGCCAGGGCCAGCTCCGGACAAAGCATCCAAGGATAAGCGGCAGACAGAATAGCTGATCAAACCACCCGATAGCCTCCTGAATTAAAGCAAACACCCACATGGAGACACCACCTAGGCCAGGCAGACATTAGGTACATAGATTTGCTTCTTGTGCCAATTAAGCTCAGACCTCCCTTTCTCTCGCAGCCCAAGTGGTACCCTAGAGCAACTTACTTAGGACAAAAGGGTTTTTTCATACCAGGTGGTTCAAGCTGTGGCAAGTCACCTAGCTATTTGGTACCCTTCCCCTGCCCTGCCAGAAAATGGTGACATAGAAAAAAAAGAGCAATTTTATTTTAATGACTCATAGACCCTTTACCTAAACACCTCTAAGATTGAAGCTTGAGCACATTTATGATAAACTTGTAACGTTTCACCTAACGACTTCTAAGAGTATATTTTGAGCACATAAATTCCCTTTCTGATTTATTCCAGCCCGTAGTTGACCCCACCTCCTTTATTCACACCCCTTTTGGGTTGCAAATGAAGCTGACTATCACTGCTTTTGTGGGGACCTTTCTACTATTGTTGTATACATACAGGATGCTACACCCAGACAGAAAAGAAACTTACCCCATCTAGGTTTATGGGAAACTTCCTCTTGGGAGTTCTTTCCATCAGACCGCACAGGATTATATTTTGTTTCATAAGGCTTCGTTTTCCTTTAACAATCTCTAGTGCTGGGCATGATTGTGTCATGCAAATGAATGGTCGGACAGGAGGGATGGCATGGCATTCTCACCTTCTCCGGTTCATCACTCATGATACCAATAAAGGTGAAAGCCTAGATCCCTTGCTGGATAAAGCATTCTGGGTTCCTCAGGACATAGAGCTTTCTCTCTCAGGAGCCATGAGTTTCCCATCGCTGGCCTTCGTTATCTGTGGGTTGCTAACTCAGGTGACTAAAGGTAATGGGACCTTATAAAATGGGGGTGATGGAGTTAGAGTGAGTTATTACACAGAGCTGCCTACACCTCCCCTGCCCTGGTGTCCTTGGTGGTGGTTGGAGCATCATGCAGGGAGAACCTTGGATCAATGGAACAGGAGAAAGAATCTTTCTTTTCTGGCAGCCCTTGCCTCTGCTCTCTGAGATTCTTCTGTCATGGGCATCCAAATATCCAGGGAGTCCTCTGGGATGAGTCTCCAGAAGGCAGGAATCTGTTCCCATGGTCTGAGCTGCCCTGGAGATCTTTCTGTACAAGCGCTCTGTGCCAGCTCGACCTTCCTCCACTTCTGCAGCTGCTCTGTGGCTGTGTCCTACTCTGAGCCTTCTCTCCACCCTAAACTCTTCTTAGTCCTGAGAATACCAGCAGGGGAGACACTCACTTCATGGTCTTAGACGCAGCAAACAAGTCCACACCGTATATCCTGCAGAGCTGATTTGTGCAAGAGACATGAAGTTTGTGGTCCATATAAGGATAAAGATGTGGTGGGAAAACACATGGCTGAGGAGGAACTTCTGATTTCAGGTCAATATGAAGCACTTATCCCCTTTTTTAAAACACCAGTAATTTTGGTTTTCTGTTTTTTAGAAACGTTTGCCATTGACTTATGCATTTAAAAAAATCAACACAATTAATCTAAGGGAAAGGAACATTCTCTCCAACCTAGAAACCCTAGTTCAGCCTTCTCCTTCAGGATCAATCAGTGCCACTAATTTCCTGAATGCTCTAGTATATATGGATCTATTTACATGCTTGTCCCTTGGAGCCTTTTAAACATTCAGCTGTAAACGAACCATGTGGATTGTTCGGCAAATGTATGAGCAATGTACCTTAGGAGCTTTCTTAGAGAAAAGATCTCCAATGTTAACAAGGCTGGCTTCAGACTTGCTGTCTTCCTGTGTCAGCCTCCCTAGTCTGGGGATGGCAGGCTTGTGCCACCATGCCCAGATAAGACTTCTCATTAATACATAGCCCCGCTTCAATATAGTTACTAGGTACACACACTTTGAGGAAAGTGGGGTTTCTTCACTTTATGTAGTTGCTTCCCTGCAGCTGGAACACAGCTCTTTGTCACCAGCAGCCCTTCAAGGGAAACTTGTAAACAAATGTGTGCTTTTTCCATTTGTGAGCAGGAGGGGTGGGGGTGGAGGAGGGGAGAGAGAGACCGAGAGGAGCGAGAAGGGGAGAGAGATAGAGATAGAGATAGAGATAGAGAGAGAGAGAGAGAGAGAGAGAGAGAGAGAGAGAGAGAGAGAGAGCTAAAGGCTTCTGTTTTCACCACCAGCTATGTTAGCTTTCAGTCACTTGTCTGCGTGTTTTCTACCATAACCTTCTACAATCTGCTAAGTGAAATGCTGCCTCCTAGGGTGTGGATTCAAGTGCTGTAGCTGTGAGTTTGAATGTATGTTCCATTAGATTTCTCACCCCCTGCCTATTGGTTTATTTTGTTTGTTTGTTTGTTTGTTTGTTTGTTGAGACAGAGTTTCTCTGTGTAGTTTTGCGCCTTTCCTGGATCTCATTCTGTAGACCAGGCTGGCTTCCAACTCAACAGAGATCCACCTGCCTCTGCCTCTGAGTGCTGGGATTAAAGGCGTGCGCCACCACCGCCCAGCGCCTATTGATTATTTTAAGAGCCTCAGTGGACTAAGAAAACAGACTCACTAAATTTGGAGGTGTAGCAATTTGCTTACAAAGATTTTTCTCCACCTCCAGGAATGAAATGGCTTGGCTGCGCTCTTACATCTTATTCACTGTGGATGTAGCAAGTGAGCCAAAGGGTCATGTTGATGCTCGTTTCTGACTATGAGGTCATGGTCGAAAACACAGAAAGCTCTGAAATTATTGGAAAGCAAAAATAAACGTCTCTCCCATTATTCTTCTTTGGTTTCATTATCGTTTCAACAGACATGCAACCCACTTACAAATTTCCTACGGCACCATCACTGTTTTTCCCTTACCAAGTGCTTTTTGAAAATGGTGTTTTCAATGATAATATCACATTTCACTATATAATGCAGTGTAAACTATTTTGTCCAAATTATTGTTGCATGATGTACTTATGCTTTAAACATAAGATAGTAAATATAAGCAAGCTTTCTTATACAGCTTTATCATTCAACATAAAACTTTTCCCTATGTGCTTAATGTATGATCAATTTAAATATATTTGCAAATGCTATAGATGAAAGATTATATTAGAATATTTGATTTTTGTTTATATCATTGCATAAGGATCAGTCAAATTTACAATATGATTTTTTTAATGTTTTTTATACATTATCTATGCCTACCCTTTTGTCCTGGAGATTGGATCTATAGCTTTTATTTTTATTTGCCCTTTTAGGTTCTGTCTTGAAATTTAATCTCTCTGAGCTTCATTCTGTGATTTTAGGTGATATAACATTTGATGGTGGAGGAAGTGCATTTTTACCAAGCCAAGCTGTCCACCAGAGGGCTGCTACCAACCAGGCTTCTGAAGTATCATTTACATCTTTAACATTTGGATTTTGAGCTATTGAGGGTAATGATCGTGTGTCCTCATAACATAGTATATCCAAGCTCTAGAAAAATAACCATTGCTACTCTAAAGGGAAATCCACTACGAGGGAGCGTCCTCACAGCTGATGTTTAGTTGCTTTAGCTAAATTCTTGGAATTATCTTTAATATTTTTTATTTCTGGGTTGGCACATCTTTCAGGGAGTCAGTTACAGCTACCTGCAAATTCTACCCAGAATTCAGCTGCTCTCACCAGCTCCCCTTCGGGCATTCTGACTCAGGTCTCCACCCTCTCTTTTATGTCAGTGTCCATCCTCCTACTGTGACCCTTTCCTACTCGTCCCTCCACAGACTCTAGTCAAAATGGCAGACCGTGTGAGCTGCTCGCATTGGTCAATCACGTACCTCATGGAAGCACAGCTTTTTCCAACTGGCTTTTTCCAATCTGCCCTAGGACCTTCTTCCTTCCGGTGTGCTTCTCACTCTACCCACTGCGGCTACAATGGTCCTAATTACCTCCCTCAAACTTGCTAGTCTGTGTTCTAATATCCTATTCATATGTGGATGTATCAAGTGAGCTGGTTAGTAACCGCACTCGTTTATGACTGTGACATCATAGTTAAAAATATAGGACATTTTGAAATTGTTAGAAAGTAAAAATGTTTTCCTTTGCTCTCCCTCAGTGTCCTTCATCTGAATAAAAATGTGTATCCTATTCACCAATTTTCTAGGACACCATTAGTACTCACCCACTTAAATATTCTTTTCAAACTATATTTTCAAGGATTTATAAAATTTCACTAAGTAGATCCATAGCCAAGGATGACCTTGAATTTCTGATTCTCTGGTCTCGGCCTCCAGAATGCTAGGATTGCAAATGTTCATCACAGTGCCCAGCTGTTTTCGGTAGTGAGGACTGATTGACAGTACTCAGCTAAGCGAGTTACAGACCCACTCTCTATCTGGTCTCTTGACATTGAAACACGTCAGAACTTTTTCTCTCATATTACTCCACGGCTTTAACTTTAACTGTTAGCCACAAGCATTGATTCTGACATTCAGATCTTCAGCTGAAACCTCTCTTCTGAGATCCCACTGCTTTCTTGACATCCTGGGTTTATCATGTCATGTTCCCCAAAGCAAATTCTCAGTTTCACCATTTCTTCTTCTCCTCAACCGTTCTTTGTTCTTCTGTGAATGGCGCACGTCTCCGTCTACCTTCACAGTTCAGAAATCCAGCAGTTCTCTTGGATTTCTCCATGTGTTGTTCCTCTTACCTTGTATTTAAACCACCTATCTACCAATAGGTTGACTGGAAAAGCTTCTAGCACATCTGTATAATCCCACTCTTTCCTGTCCCTCAATGAGGCTCCGAGAACAGAGTGAAGCCATTGAGCTCTCACTATGTTCTGAACAGACTAAGAACACTATTTGTAAAGGGACTGGGGGTCCAGCACTGTTACCTCACATTCTTTTCTACTTCATGAACTCCGGAATTTGCACATCAGCCTTCAGACCGGTCACCGTTACTGAAGCCTCTAACATATATGCCCAGCAGCTTCTTCCACACAGACCAAGCATCGTTGTTTCTTTCCCAAAGCAATCCTTGCCTCTGTGAACCTTTCCTGCTCACTTCTATCCTCCTTAAGAGTCTATGTGGCTCACATCTTTGATCCCAGCACTTGAGAGGCAGATCTCCCAGTCTACAGAGTGAGCTCCAGGACAGCCAGGACTACACAGAGAAACCCCAACCAAACCAAACCAAACCAACAAAAAGAGTCTCAGTTTACATAACAGCTCCAAATGTGACCTACTCTCCCCCCCCCCCCCCCCCCCCCCCCCCCCGTCTCTCCCCCTTTATCCCTCCCTCCCCCGCCCCCTCTCAGGTATGCACCACCATGCCTAGCTTCCACTACATTGTTTTGAGGGCATAGATCACAATTTTATATGTTTTGTGTTTTCTTGTCTGTCTCTCTCAATGGCCTTTAGGGCAGAGGTAAATTTTTGATTGAATGAAAGTTATGTTTATGCTAGAATTGAAGTTTTTACCTACTTTGTGTTCCCTGCAGCTGGCTGGTCTCGTCCCAAATGCTGGAAGAATAATTTGGGGCACTGCAGAATCCGCTGTCTGGATGACGAAAGGTACATACTTCTGTGTAGGAACAAAGCATCGTGCTGCATTCCCCGAGCACTAACAGAAGGAAAACAGCCTCCACAGCCACAACCTTCCCTGGCCAACCCAGAAGACATAACATACCTGGACCCTTACTCTGTCTCATCGAGGACCAGGTTTAATGATGATCGAAATTTTGATGAAAATAAGCCTAAAAAAACCACAGGAACTCCTGTGACTCCTGGTGTTAATGTGACGTCAAAGTATCCCAATACTGTTGATGTGACCATATCCACTCCCGGGACTGTGACCATATCCACTCCCGGGACTGTGACCATATCCACTCCCGGGACTGTGACCATATCCACTCCCGGGACTGTGACCATATCCACTCCCGGTGCTGTGAACACACCCACTCCCGGGGCTGTGAACACACCCACTCCCGGGACTGTGAACACACCCACTCCCGGGACTGTGAACACACCCACTCCCGGGACTGTGAACACACCCACTCCCGGTGCTGTGAACACACCCACTCCCGGGACTGTGACCACACCCACTCCCGGTGCTGTGACCACACCCACTCCCGGGACTGTGAACACACCCACTCCCGGGACTGTGAACACACCCACTCCCGGTACTGATACTGTGAAGGCAGCCTCTCCCTCTTTTGAGTCTACTACTGTGACCACAACCTAGAGCACTGGACCACTCGCTGTGACGTCTAATACTTTAGTTATTTGTCTCCTTTTGTGTCTGAGAGAGCTGTAAATACTGCTCAGAATAATAACCAGGAGCCCAGTGCAACCAACCACTCTTGGCTTGTATCAGAAACTGGATGACAATGGGTATGGACATTAGTGCTGCAGCCAGGACACAAGTCAAGGGTTTCTTAGATATGAGAATTCTCTTTAGCAGGCTCACGTCCCTTACCTGTGCTCTTTTGATTCATTAAATTACATAGGCTAGTTTTAGTCTCAAGTGAACATTGGTGTGTCCATGATTTTCTTATGATTTTAATTGTACATATTTATGGACTATCATATAATGATTCCATACATGTGTGTAATGTACAATATGGAATTTAAATCAGGGTAGTTAACATTTCCATCTTTTTATGTATATCTTGACGTGTTTGTGTAATGTATCATTGCACCTGAGACACAGTGTGATATCTCAGAACACAAATACAGTTTGTGCTGATAAAATCAGAGTCGTTCATAGTTCCTCCAACTTATGATTACTTCTATTTGGAAAGTTTGAGCTCTTGTCTTACTTACTAATAAAATACAGACTAGGTTGCCATACTTAGAATCAACACACTGACCCATGGAATGCTGGGACTTACTGCTTCTGTGTAACTATGTTTGGGGATCCATTAACCAGCCTCCCCCGTCTCCCCAGTGGCCCCCCACTCCATCTGCTGTGAACAGTGCAGCAGGAACCATGGCACACAGGGGTCTCGTCTCAGGGGTCTCATCACAGGGGTCTCGTCACAGGGGTCTTGTCACATGCTCGCTTCTTTTTTTTCGGATGTACACCCAAAGTGGGCTGTTAAACCTGGAGTCTATTTTTAGGTTTTTGAGGAACTTCATACTGTTCACATGTACCACAATGTGCACGTGGAGTAAGAGGACCACTCCAGGTGTTGATCCTTGCCTTTGACCTTGTCTCAGACAGTGTCTCTTGTGTTTTGCCATCGGGTACCTCAGACTGTCTGGACTGTGAGCATCTAGGGATGCTCCTGTTTCCTCCTGCTACCTCCAAGATCACAGCACTGGGATTATATGTGCATACACCACATCTGGCTTTATGGGGCTTCTGGAAATACAAACTCACTTCCTATGAGCTAAGTACTTTCTTTACCCACTGAGTCAATTCTCCAGCATGCCCTCCACTTTCTTTAAAACAAGGATACCATTCATTACCTCATCAAAGACTGGGTCTTGGCCTTGCTTCATGTCACCTACACTCTACCTAGCTATAAACTTCACACTCAGTTTACTTTAGGATTTTTTAAAAAATGTACACATACATGCCATATGTGTGTGGAAGGCCCTCAGTCATCAGACGAGGGAGGCCATCAGGTCTCCTGAAACTAGCGTTATCGGAGGTTTGAGCTGCCCACATGGTCACTGGGAACTGAACTCAAGTCCTCTGTAAGAGCAGCCATCTGCTGGCCCCCTACTTCCTCTTGATTTTTAACCTTAGAAGACTTCTTCCGTATCAGAGGCTAGTTATTTGCATATTTATGAATGCGGCATGTAATCACTAGTTGTCTGTCTTAGATGCATGGCAGTGTCGTCCTGCCTCCCTCTCACCTTCCCCCAACTGCTCCACCCTGTCTCCTCTCACTGTTTACAGTTGCATTAGCATTTTTCTCACTCTGCCCCTTATATTTCATTATTTCTTTTCTTGTCAGAAAACTTATCCTAACAGTACTGACAAGTAAAATTTTTTGGCCCAAATTTTGTTATTTCTGTATGCCTACAAACATCATTCTCCATCACATTTAATTGAGGGCATGGTAAACCATATCCAGCTTCATAAGTAAGACAGAAACAGCATAGGTTAGCCCTTAGGAATGTCAGTACAGGTTAGCCCTTAGGAACATCTCCTGACCATCAGGTTTCTTTTCCTTATCTGTCCCCTCACCAAGTTATCTATAGAGAAACCCTTGGCCCTGGGAGTGAAAAGTTATTTCTCGATGAGGGTTTAAAGCCTACAATGACTGGTAGCAAAGTTAAGAAGAGGTGAGGCACAAGTCCTTTGAGACAAACCCTGAAGCTTCCTTTAGCCACCCAAAAAGAACTTCCTTCCACGACATTTTTTCCTTAAATATGAGGGTCTTTTGCATCCAAAAGTTTCAAACAACCTGAACAGTGAAGATCATGTCCAACCAAAACAATGGCTACTGTATGTGTGCATATCAGAAAACAAAATGAGTGATCCAGGTACAATATGGACAAACACTGGCCCCAGGTAGATATTTTTTAAAAAATAAGTTATCAATATTTTAACAGACAAATTATAATTGTATGCATTTATGGGATACTTTTTTTTTAACTTTTCAAAATTGCTTTATCGCCACCTGATTATAAAGGGAGTATAGTGGTTAGCTTCAGGCACTCCATTAAGAAGATAAAGACAGAGGTCACAAATGGACAGTTAAGATAAAATTCCTAGGTGCAGTCAGACCTGGAGGCCAGGAGAGGGACTTCTGTTTTTCTAGTGGAGGTTTTCATGTACAGATGTCCATCCCCAGGTTGGGAGCAATAAGGAATACAGCCCACAGACATGTGGCTTCCCAGATGAGTATGGTGGCACATGTCAGTAGCACCATTCAATGTAGAGGCAGGAAAATCAGGAGTTCAAGACCAGCCTGACATGAGACTGTATGAAACACACAAAGACAGAGGAAAACACGGCTTTGGTCCTATTCCTTATGCTCTGTGCTATGTGTCTTAGCTGCTGTTCTATTGCTGTGAAGAGACATTAAGAACAAGGCAGCTTATAAAAGAAAGCATTAAATTGGGTATTTGCTTACAGTTTCAGAGAGTTAGTCCATGGTCATCATGGTGGACACTGTGGGAGTAGGTGGGCAGGCATGGTGCTGGAGCAGTAGCTGAGAACTTATATCTGATCCACAAGATGGAGGCATGGAGAAAGGGTGGCTTTTTGAAACCCACCCCCAGTGACACACCTCCTCCAATGAGGCCATGCCTCCTAACCCTTCCTTAGCAGTCCACCAACTGGGAGTCAAACATTCAAACAGATGAACCTGTGGGGGCCATTCTCAGTCAAACCACCTCTCCGTGTTTCCTCTCATCTCAGCCATTTTCGAACTCTCATAGCTTAAGTTTTCTGAAATGCAGTCCGCTGCCATTCCCTAAAAGTCTTTCGTTGGCCGGACGCTCTGTGTTGCCTTTTGGTTGGGCAGTTTTGTGAGTCTGATCAGTCACACAAGCGGGATGTGTCAGACGCCATGGACAGAAGGAAAGTGAACGTCAGGATGGCTCCAGTTGCTCTTAGGAGATAAGGACTCCTATGGGTCAGGCTGGCCTACACCTGGCTAAGTAGTCAGAATGACCTTGAATTTCTGACTGTCCCACCTCTACATTCCAAGGGCCTATAGTTCCAACAGGCAGGGGCCATCAACCATGATTTATGTAATGGTGGGAGTCCACCACAGGATTTCCTGAGTGCCGGGTAAGCATTCTACCAACTGAGCTCATATCCAGCCCCTCATTCCAAGGTGTTTTGAGGCCATGAGTTCGTCAGCTTCATCCTTATCGATCAGAAACCTCATTGTCCTTTTCTTTGCCACAGACATGTGATCTCAAGACCTGAAAGCTGGTAATCAGGTTAACGGCCCAGAAGGACATCACAAAGTGAGCATACAGGTCCCCAGGTTCTGACCATGATGTCAGTACACAAAGGAAAGCCTGTCGTTAAATTCAGAATTTCATTTGATTTCACAACTCACTTGTCCCCATGGTCCCATTGCTTTCCATGCCAACTCTGTCCTCTGTAATCTGAGAGTCCTACATCATATTCATACACACACCAAGAAGTGTTTGATCATATGCTCTGCGTCTACTTTATGAGACATCTGTCCTTTTTGTTTCTCAGTGTCCAGAGTCACCTTCCACTGTCACTACCAACAGAGACAAAGTCTGCCCTCCAGGTCACATGTGCAGGGCTAGTAACTTTCAAGGTAGATACAGGCAGCTAAACTGACTGACTTGAGCCTCCTTATGGCCCTGGGTATATTCACGGCGTCTACATCTGTTGACTCAGACTGGCCATGTTGTAAAGACTGTCCTTCAGGACAGCTGTGGAGATGCCACTGTCAAAGAAGTTGACCTTGGTGAACTGAGTGCATTGGCCCAGGGCAGGCAGGTCCCCATCTTACAATCCTTCAACTCCAAGGTCTTTGGAGTGGCTGTGACTCTTACCAAGGGACCACGGAGCAGTCAAATACAAATAAATTGAATATTACCACATTACCCAGGTTCAGGTGTGTAAGCCAATGCAGCAGGTCCATTGGGGACGATGACAAGGGTCGGGTTGAAAAAGGTGGCAGTGAGTCATGGAGAGGGTCTCCAAGGGGGTCTTCAGGCCCCTGAGCAATATTTTCAAGTGGTGTTTTAGAAAGCAGACTATTCATATAGAGATGCTGAAGGCAGTTGAGTTTGGGGAACTGAGAAATGAACCTGGTCACACACTTCTTTATCGCTGGAGAAGCATCTTCAACACTGAAGAGAGGAGTTTATAAAGATTTCTCATCTTACCTAGGTAAGGTGCAAACCAAACCAGAGTCCCAGATGCAGCCAAGCATTCAATTCCAACTCCTGGATACAGTCTTGATCTAAAGTTGTCCAGATTTTAAAATGGTGTAGGTGGACAGTAGTACCTAAATCTGCCTCTTCCTAGAGCACAACTGTGCAGAATCTTTTTCTCTACTTGGCCCCACTTCAACAGGTATTTTTTTTTTTTTTAATGTTCATTGAGATGGTCCCCCATGAGGTCGGAACTGGCTAATACTTTCAAGGACTGCTTCACCCCAGATACTGACTAGCCCTCCCCTATTTGCTTCTGACAAAGGATCTCTGGCGAGCAACCACCAGCTTCAGCTCCAGTCCATACATCCTAGAAGTTGTAATGCAAGACACTCACCTAGAGCACGGGGAGTTCCCACCTCCTTGGCAACCCTTCTGTGCAAGCCACACCTCCAGCCCACCCATCACAGCCTGCAAAGTTTTCAGGTTGGGGGACTGTCGTTTGAATAAGAATGGCCCCCAAAGGCTTATATATTTGAATGCTTAGTCATCAGGGAGTGGCACTATTTGAGAAGGATTAGGAGGTGTGGCCTTGTTGGAGTAGATGCGGCCTTGATGGAGGAAGTGTGTCACTGGGGGTGGGCTTTGAGGTTTCAAAAGCCCACACCACACCCAGTGTCTCTCTCTGCCTTTGGATCAGGATGCAGATCTCAGCTACAGCTACAGTGACATGCTCCTCAGCACGATGACAATGGACTAAGTCTCTGAAACCAAGTCCCCAATTAAATGCTTTCTGTTATAAGAGTTGCCTCGGCCATGGTGTCTCTTCCCAGCAATAGATCACTGACTAAGACGGGTCTTCATCAGGGTCCCCACAGGGAAGCAGGAGAAAGACCAGGATGATGCCATTGTCCTTAGACTTCTTTGAACATCGGTGAAAAGAGCTCCATGGGCAAGTCCTCCCGAGCCGAGATGGCCAAGCTTCATCCCTCAGCACCACCTACCTTGCCAGCTCCAGGAGTGTGGATGAGACCTGGACACTTATCCTGATGGAGCTTCAAGTTGAGGAATCCTGGGGAAGCTGAAATGGATTCTGGTGGTGACTGGGCTCCTAATCCCAGAAGGGCCAGGCAGTGAGTCCAGGCTCCGGGACTCTGAATCTCTTGCCAGTTTCAATGTATTAATACCACATAACACGATTAAATCAAGCTAGTTAATAGACAGGTGATCTTGATGGCCTCCTAAATTATTCTTACTTAGTAGGTCAAATGATGTCCAAAGGCTCGAGGAGTCACAGAGGACTTACATCACATTCTCATAAAAATAAATACAGTAAAGTCAAAAGAGTCACACTAAGTCCCATTATTTAAACTGTCAAAGGACAGAGACTAAAATGCTTGAAGCAGCAGAAGAAATCACTTGTTGGCTAGGGTTAGAGCTGATTTCCCACTAGAAGCCAGAGGCCAGTGTGTGTGTGTGTGTATGTGTGTGTGTGTGTGTGTGTGTGTGTGTGTGTGTGTGTGTGTGTGTATGTGTGTGTGTATGTGTGTGTATGTGTGTGTGTGTGTGTGTGCACGCTAAAAGGCAAATTCTATCAACTAAGAATGTTGTATCTGACAAACACAGTTTTCATAATGAAATGGAAAAGACATTGTTCCCAAAAGCAGAGAAATTGAGGAAATCGTAGCTCACTGACCCACCATCCGAGCAATGTTAAAGGGGTCCTTCAGACAGAAGAGGGACCAATAAGTATAATGGCTTAATGTGGCTTAGGTTGGTAGTTTCTCTTTTCCCTATTTTATTTAAGAGATAAAGTATAGCGTACTATACTATGGGTTTATGCCGATAAGTGCACGATATATAAGACTGTAAGCTGTGAAAATAACTAGAGGGGAAGGAGGAGAGATGGAGGGGGAAGGGTGCACCATGGTCTCTACTATTAAGCTAAATTGGCATCCACTTAACTGGATGGTTTTAAATTTGAAAATTTAAGGTGTTTCCCAGGAAATTATCATATAATGGTACAGTACAAGATATTACTTAAGTGTGAAGCAAGCTCTTTCTCTTTGGCCACTTTCAAGACTCTAGTTGTCTCCAACTTTTGAGGATCTGCTTATAATGTGGCTTGATGTGAATCTTTTTCACTTACTGCATTTAGAGTTTGTTGAGCTTGGATATGAGGGTTAGTATACTTTTACAGGATTTGTAAAGTGTTTAGTCATTCCTTCTTCAAATATTCTTCATCTGTTCTTTCTGCTTCTCTTTCTCTTCTCTTACAGATCTTGTATTACACATATTTCAGTTCACTTAAAGCTTCTCTAGCTGGTCTCTTGGGATCTATTCATTTTCTTTATTTTATTTTCCTTTCTGTTCTCTTTTTCAAGACAGAGTTTCTCTGTGTAGCCCTGGGCATCCTGGAACTTACTCTATAGACCAGACTGACCTCAAACTCAGAGATCCGCCTGCCTCTGCCTCCCAAGTGCTGGGATTAAAGGCGTGTGCCACCACCACCCAGCACATCCTTTTTCATAGATGTTATCGTGTGTGTATATATAGTTGAGTAGTTTTATCAATGTATTTTCTGCCTGTAAACTATTTAAAGATTTCTTTTACTTTTAATGATGTGTAGGTGTGTCTGTTTACATGTGGTTTGTGCGTGCGGAAGTACAGGTGTTGAAGGAGTCCAGAAGAGGGCATCTGACCCCCTGGAGCTGGGGTTATGGACAGTTGTGAGCTGCCTGACATGAGTTCTGGGAACTGAACTCAGGTCTTCTGCAAGAGCAGTTACCACCATTGACCCATGAGCCATGTCTCCAGTCTGCTGTAAACTCTTAAGACTCCAATCACCTTTATTTCACTGTTCATACCCTTGTCAGTTTCAGTCTAGGCTGGTGGTGTTTCTGTAGAAACGGTGTTCTCTGTGTGTCTGTGCATGTCTTGGGATTCACTCCATCAGGTAAGAGACAAGCCCCCTCTCCCAGATGTCTAATCTCTAGTGTTTCTGCTTTGTAACTTGTGTTTAGATAGATGAAGAGATCTGTGAGTCATTTACACTTTTCAAAGGGGATTATGAATAACTAGGTAACATATTTTGGGCTGAATATCTACTTGGAATGTGCCAGGCCATATGATTGCCAGCACAAGATCAACAAAAGTCTTACCGTATTTGATCTTTCAAAATCATTAGCAAAAAATGATTCAGTCACATCTGTAAGCAGACTTTTCTGTCCTGCCAGTCAGCTCTGACCCGCCGGCCGGCTCCCATATAACCATGCACAGATTTATTATTAATTACAAATGCTCGGCTGATAGCTTAGGTTTGTTACTAACTAGCTCCTACATCTTAAATTAGTCCATAATTCTTATCTATGCTCTACCACATGGCGATACCTTTTTTCAGCATGGCATATTCATCTTCTCCCCATCCCTGGCTCCTGGCGACTCTGCCCTTCTTCTTCCAAGTGTTCTCTCAGTCTGGCTTTCCCGCCTAACCTCTTCCTGCCTAGCTATTGGCCAGTTGGCTCTTTATTAAACCAATGAGAGCAACACATCTTCACAGTGTACAAAAGGATTATTCCACAGCATTTTCCTCCTTTTGTCTAATTAAAAAGAAAGGTTTTAACTTTAACATAGTAAAATTATATACAACAAAAACAGTTATCAAGTAAGAATTACAGTTACAATATCCAGTCCATTTGTATTTGGCAAATTTAGAGAAAATACTCTATTACCTGTCTTATCTTTTTGAGTTTAAAGATTTATATCTAATTTATTTCTTATCATAACTAAGAAAAACTTTGCCTTACTTTTCATTGTCTCCTTTTTAGTGGGTAGTTGATGGGCACACTGTTGTGGCTCTGCTGTGGCTCTTTTGCAGTTTGAGACATGAGCCGAGGTCTCCTGGCGGGGGGCCATTTTCTAACGTTGCAGATGCTGCCTTTAAACCAAGACTTTGGGGCATTTCAGGTGTTGACCCTATAGGGGCAGAGAGCAGGGTTCACTTCTGTTTGGGGCTAAACCTCCCTTTGGAAGGAGGCAGCAGTCACAGGTCATCCAACCAGGAGCCAGCCAGATCCAGGCTGGTGCTAGAGGCCAGAGCCGGAGGGATGCAGCAGGTGCCACTTGGATTTTGTTTTTCTTTTTCTTCTTATTTTTGTTTAATGTTGTTTTAAATATTTTAAATGATTCTTTGAGAGTTTTATAAAACGTACTTTGATCATATTCACCCCTGACTCCTCCTTTAGTCCTCCCAGACCTACCCCCACCTCCCTATTCCCATCAACTTTTATTTTAATGCCCACTAACTCCATTTTGATTCAGGCTCTCTTTACCGCATTCCTCAGTTCTTTCTGCATACTTATTCACATCCAGATTCTTCAATAATCTGTTCAAGGCAATCTGGCTTTTCTTTTTTTTAATCATTTGCTTCAAAGTGCTTCCCACTGCTGCCTAACTCAATGTGAACCCTCTTCACTGTTTTGGGTGTTTGCTACAATAGTACTTTTAGATATCAAAATTAGAATTGATTTCCTATTGTTTTTTCTATGAATTTTGTCCAATTAAAACAATAATTTGGGATGGGAGTGTTGTTCAGTTGGTACATTATCTGGTGACCTGCAGGGGACCTGATGTGATTCCCCCAGCTCTATATAAACCTGATGTGGGGGCTCAAGCCTGTAACCCCACACTGGAAGTAGAGGCCAGAGGATCAGAAGTTCAGGGTCACCCCCGCTTCAGCCACATAGAGAGTTTGATGCCATCCTGGAATACACGACACTCTGTCTCAAAAACAAACAAACAAAACCCCACAAGTTAATCATGTACAATTTTTAAAGATATTTTATTTTTATGGATATGGATGATTTGGCCTGTATGAATGCCTATGGGCCACATGAATGCAGTACCCATGGAGGCCATAAGAGGGCATCAGATCCCCTGGAACTGGAGTTAAGAGAGAAAGGCCATGTGGTGCTGGGACCCAGATCCTCCAGAAGAACAGCCATTGTTCTTAACCGCGGAGCCATCTCTCCACCCTCATGTAAAATTTATATTCTAGGAGTCTGAATTGCTAAACGGGCCTCTGAGTCAGTTGCTACTAGAGAAAGCATCTCCTCCCGCTTCCTGCTTTGACGGCTGCCTGCGTGCCTTGGCTCCAGGGCTCGCTTCTCTGACTTGCATTTCTGTCATGGCGTCTCCGTCTCTCACACGTCTCACTAACACACTCAGGACCGTGACCGACAGTCGTCAGCTGTGGGATTTGAATGAGAATGGCCCCCGCCCCCATATGCTCAGGTGTTTTAACATTTGGTCCCTTATTGGTGGTTCTGTTTGGGGAGATTACAGAACCTTTAGGAAGTGGAGCTTCGGGCTTTGAGAGTTTGTAGCCTTGTTCTACTTCCAGGTAGCTTCCTGCCGCTGTGTCTTTCTCGCCGTTATGGATTTCTCTGGAACTGCAGCCAAATCAACTTTCTTCCATAAGTTGCTTTGGATCATGGTGTGTTATTATATATTTTTTAAAGGTAATTAATGCAGAAACTGGTACCAGAGAGAGTGGGTTGTTGGTTTTTGGAGGAATGTGGAGGCTTCAGGGATTTAGACTAAAAAGGCAGTTGAGTGCTGTAAACAGAACTTGAAGGGCCGTTCTAGGACGAGCCTGGGTGACAGCCGAGCTGAGAGTCACACACCGGCCACCTGTCATCAAAGCTCTTCTATCTCCCGAATCTTTTCATGGACGGAAGCACAAAACGCAGCTGCGTCCTTGAACCTCTGTGAAGTTCCTCAAACCCTGAGATGTGCCCGAAGGCTGCCAGGGCAATGAGATTTCCGTGTTCTAAGAAAGGGACGGCTGGTTGGCCCTGCAGAATGTGCCGGATTAGTGGGAGAAATCAGCGTACTAGATGAGAAGTCCTTCCTAATGTGCAAATGGACTCTTGAGATCTCTGTTTATTTGTGCCTTATTGCCTTGTGTGATGCTGCGGGTGGGGAGGGGAGGTGGCAGCGTGGGAGCAGCGACCTGAACATAGAACCTACTTCTCCAAACTTCTAAACACACAGTTGTAGAATGTGGTGCAATTAATAGCAGTTATATATTAAGGCAGTGTAGTTTAGTGGTGTCTCTGGAAGGATCCTTAAAGGAAGGGCAGGGAATTAGACATGGTGGCAGTTGCCTGTAACCCCCGCACTCAGGAGGCTAAGGGTAGAGGATGGCAAGTTGAGATGGTGTCGAGCATGATGTTTCAACTCTTATGAGAAAAATAAAACCCAAGTTTGTAGAGGACATCGTCTTTTATGTTTTTGTGTTCCATGACACAGACAGCAGTACTTTCCAACTGCTAAGCCACAGAGCACACAGGTGATGGAGGATCACATCCTTGCTTAAGTTCAAAGAAAGTAGCTTTAGTCTCACATTTTTGTTCTCTTACTGCATCCAACTTGTTTCAGAAGATGTGAGGAGAAACAGGGTTTTTGAGTTTGGGGGGTTTGTTGTTGTGGTTTTGAGATAGGGGCTTAGTCTGTCCAGACTGTCTTGGAACTTCTGAACTCACAATCCTCCTGCCTCAGCCTCTCAAATGACAGGATCACAGGTGTGTATGTGGCTACAGAAAGACCTTTCCAACTGGCACCTTACACTGTTTCATGAGAGGAAAAGAGCTCAAGAACTGTAAGAAGAATTGTGGTAAATGTAGGGGGTGGGGATGAAACAGGATGCTTTCAAAAGAACATAACAATTCCTAAAAGCAACAAATATGTATAAAATAACTGATAGAAAATTTTAAAGCATGGTTATTTTGCAAATGCTCAGGGAGACCTAATGGATTGTAGTAAAACAGTTTCAGAAAATTGGGAAGATAGTACAGGACATGAACAAAAAGTTCAGCAGAGATAGAGTGGACAGTAAGGTCAGACTCGCATAGGCCACAGGGGATGGGGACACTGAAGAGGTCAAAGGGAACCCACGCAGGTTCCAGTCTGTCTTCCTGGTCACCACCCTCAGGCCTGTCAAGGTAGGAGTGACAAACTGAAGAACTAAACATTCATCAACACTTATTTATTTAAAGAAAAAAAAGGCAACAAATGCCTCTGTGAGGGTAAAACAGAAATCTAGAAGGCATCTGTGAGCTGTCAGATAATCCAGGAGGAGGCCTGCTGCAGTCCAGCGACAGGATTAATTACGGTGGAAGGAAAAGCCACGCTCCCCAATACAATCACTAGTTGTAATTCTCAGTTGCTACAAAAGGCAGGTATCAAAACTGCTTTCCCCAGACCTGTGGGAAGAGAGCTTTCACTGAGCCCCAGGGTGAAAAGATTCAAGCAGAGGGTTTGCTGAGGAACAGCAACTGGCTGTTTTCTTAAAAGAAATCCTGGGGTCAAGGAAGGAAATAAGTTCACCCACCAAAAATGAAGCTGTTGTTTAAGGACGATACCAGGAATGATTATTTGGCCAAACTGAAGTGGCTGTCGGGAGTCATGTTACATGGCTGTTTTTGGAATACGAATATGAAGATGTTTTGTCCTTATGTAAACATCTATATGTTTGGAATACCTGAAGATAAAGAGGAAAAAAAACTTAAGGGTGTATAAAACTTAATAAAATAACACCAGAAAATTCCCTGATCTTGGTAAAAACATGGGTATCTATGATGTCAGGTCTAGTTAGCTTTCTGCTATTGTGACAAACTATAACCAAAAGCAACTTGGGGAGGAAAAGGGTATTTCACTTCAGGTTACAGTTCATTATCAAAGGAAGCCAGGACAAGAACTCAAGCAGAAACCATGGAGGAATGCTGCTTCCTGGCTTGCTCCCAGACTCACATTCAGCTACCTTTCTTACATAGCCCATGCTCACCGGCCTACAGATGGCACTGTCCAGTGTGCCGGGCCCCCTCCATCAATACCAATAAAGAAAATGTCCCACAGACGTACCTACAAGAAGCTGTTCCTCCGCTGAGAGTCCCTCTTCCCCAGTGTGTCAGGCTGGCAGCTGAGATTAGCCATCAGAATGCCCTGGTTTCATTTCTGTTGCCGTGACAAAATTGCCTGGAAAACAGCAGCTAAGGGGGAGAGCGGGACGTATTTCAGCTTACAGTTCCAGGTCACATTCAATCACTGTGAGAAGTCAAGGCAAAAGCTTCAAACAGCTAGTCACATCACACCCACAGAGAAATTCATTCATACGTGCTCGCTCGCGTGCTTACTCATGGTCATATCAATTTCTCCATTCATATGTTCAGGGCATCTTGCTTAGGGAATGGTGTTGCCCATACTGGGCTGAATTTTCCCTCATCAATTAACTTCATTGAGACAATTTTCAACAGATATATCCACAGGCCAATCCAATGGACATAACCCTCTTCCCAAGTGATTCTAGATTGTGTCAAACTGACAATTAAAACTAATCATTACACTTGGGCAAGAGGTTTATAAAACACCAAATAGCCATGAGCACTTAGCCAAACTGCCAAAAGTACATTACACAGAAAAGGGTTTTGTTTTTGTTTTTGTTTTTTCGAGACAGGGTTTCTCTGTGTAGTTTTGGCGCCTTTCCTGGATCTCACGACGTAGACCAGGCTGGCCTTGAACTCATAGAGATCCGCCTGGCTCTGCCTCCCGAGTGCTAGGACTAAAGGCGTGCGCCACCACCACCCGGCGTGAAAAGGGTTTTAAATTTACAAAAACAAAAGCACTAAGTCATAGTTTAGGATATCTCCTTTGAGCAACAATAGATTTTTGTCACAAGAAAGTACAATACAGGCTACGAGAGAATGGCATGACATGTCCTGAAAGAAAATACATGCCAGCAAGGAATGTGACAGTATGGCTGTCCCTCAGAAATGAAGACCTTTAAAAGAAACTTCCAAAATAAGCAAAAATTGGAGATTCATGACAACCAGACAAGACCTACAAGCGAAGCTTAAAGGACTCTTAAATCTGACAGTGAAAGGAAGATAATGCCATTGTGTGAGCGTGTGGAAGTGTAAACCCCACCCGAAGCCTAGAAATGAAGAGAAACAGAAAAATCAAAGATGAATCAAACACCAAATCACAGAGTTGAACAAGATAGAAAAGAATAGAGAATATAAAAACAACTAGAAGAAAATCAACACATGACAAGAATAAGTCCTTACCTATCAACATTATCCTTTCTATGGATGTAAGCAAGCTAAATTATCCAGTCAGAAGAAACAGACTGGGAAAATAAATAAATAAACAAACAAACAAACAAACTGGTGCTGCCCTCAAGAAACTCACCTGCCCACTAGACTCACACGTAACTGAAAGTGAAAGGGTGGAAAAATGATATCCCAAGCAATTGAAAAACCCAAAGAAAACAGCAATATGTTTTTATATCTGACAAAACAGACTTTAAACAAAAACTACACAGAGACAAAAATCACTAGTAATCACCGCGACAAGTCAACAAAAGATAAAGGATGATTATAAGAGTACATGCAACCAATTTTATAAAGCAAATTTGTTACCAGACGGGCTTCAATACAAAAATCGTGTACAAAAACCCCCAACTCTCATCAGTCAATAAATCATCACGATTAAAATAAATCACACCACAGGGGCCATGCTGATCTGAGTGCTCAGCGCTGCCACCCAGGGCCATGATGACATTCAGGTTCGGGCCATGTCTGGGTCTGTTGCTCTCCTGCAGCCAGGGTCTGTGTTGACATCTGTGGGGCCTGTTGCCATCAGGAGCCATGCAGATGCCCAGGGATGGGGTAGAGGTGTCTGGACCTCCACCTGGGGCCATGACGGTGTCCGAGAGCCATTCTGCAGCTGGGGCCATCATGACATCTGGGTCCAAGGTGCTACTGAGAGCCACATGTGGGTCCATCGTCCTGAAGCAACTGAGGTCTGTGTTGATGTCTGTCGCTTGTGTGAACCATGCATGTTGAAGTCCAAGGGCCCTGCTGAGCTGGCTCTGGCCCCAACTGGCCCTGGGAGAGCTGGCTCCTCCCCTCACCGGAAAGCTGGCTACATCCCTCACCTGAGGGAGGTGTTCCCAGAGGCTCTGACTGACCAACTCAGCTACCACTCAGGCATACACCCAGGGCTTTGGGTTGGCACTCCCTGGCATCTACCTCATCTATACCTGTTGGAGTGAGTGAAGGAACTGGTCCCAGGACCACAGCCACAGTATCTCCACAACCCAGGGCAACATCAGGATAGCCTAGGAGAGATGCGGTGAGGGTCCAGTGTTGATGGTGTACCAGAAGCCAGAGGCCTTGAACCTGACTAACAGCTCATTACACAATGAACATTTGCAAGTAAAGCTGTTTGTGCACACCGAAGCTCTCAATGTCACTAAGAAAAATGAAGAGGTGATGGAGACAGGAGAAAGATGGAGGAGCAAAGTGTTTTCGTTTTGTTTTTGTTTGTTTTAATATTTTTATTTGTATTTTTTATTTTTATTTATTTTTAAATTTTCCTTTGTGTAGTAGATACAAGGGTGAACGGTGGATATGGAGGAACTGGGAAGTGGGTGGGATTGGGGTGCATGATGTGAGAGTCTCAAAAAATCAATAAAAAAAATATGCTAAAAAAAAATCAAGAAACTTCAGAACAAAGTCTACAGGACCTAGCCACTTCCAGTCACAACTCAGTTCACCTCGCAACATTTTTGTCAGCACAAATAAGATTTCCTTTGACTGCTCTTCCAATTCTGAGAAAACACTTCTTCTTAAACAAGACTAGGCATGTTCAAGGTGGTGTGGTAACAGTAAAACAATGGTATGTACCCTGAAGTGCATTTAGTTAATTCTTTTTCTCATATAGACTCATCTACATCTTTTATACACAAATTAAAATTACTATCCATCTTGTTTCAAAATGTTGCCTTTTCCCTCAAAACTATGTTTACAAAGACAAAAATCTGCCACACCTTTTTTTTTTTTTTCAAGACAGGGTTTCTCTGTGTAGCCCTGGCTGTCCTGGAACTCACTCTGTAGACCAGGTTGTCCTGGAACTCACTCTGTAGACCAGGCTGTCCTGGAACTCACTCTGTAGACCGGGCTGTCCTGGAACTCACTCTGTAGACCAGGCTGGCCTCGAACTCAAGCCACATTCTCTTTTAAGAAAAGCCTGGAACTAGCCACACCTCATCTTGGAAAGCTGTAGACGGACACAGAGGCAAATTCCAAGACACCTTTGAATATAAATTGCTACTTGCTGATTCGCTCACTTTAAAAAAGAGTTTTGGGGGGCTGCAAAGAATGACCCAGCACGTAAAAGCACTTGCCACACAGGCCTGATAATCTGCATTCAAATCCTAGGTCCCACGGTCAGAGGAGAGAACCAACTCCCCAAAACCCGTGCTCTGACCTCCACATGTGGACCCTGGCACCCACGTCATACTATCTATACATACATTATCTACATGCACTAATGATGATGATAATTGGGTTGGAGAGCCGGTTCCACAGTTCAAAGTGCTTGTAGCTATTGCAGAAGACCTGGATTCAGTTCTCAGAACCCACATGTGTTGGCTCATTGACACCCTTTTCTGACTGCTGCAGGCTCCTGCACTCACGTGGTGCACATACTCAGGCACACACACACACACACACACACACACACACACACACACACACACCATTCAATAAACAAATATTTTTAAATAAACTCTAATTTTAAAAGGCTTTCTGAGCCGGGCGGCGGTGGCGCACGCCTTTAATCCCAGCACTCGGGAGGCAGAGGCAGGCGGATCTCTGTGAGTTCGAGGCCAGCCTGGACTACCAAGTGAGTTCCAGGAAAGGCGCAAAGCTACACAGAGAAACCCTGTCTCGAAAAACCAAAAAAAATAAAAAATAAAAAAAAAAAATAAAAAAAAATAAAAGGCTTTCTGAGTTCCCAGATTATCAACCATACAGTAACTTGTTCAATTTAATAGACAGTATCTTAGATTCTTCTTTGAGAAGAACGAGGTAAAGGAAAGAATCACATGCATATATAGATGCATATGGTGATACAGAATTTATGTGCAGAAAAGCACAATACATGTAAATACCCAGCAGGCTCCATGTTTCAGGAGAACAGACGACAGGTGAGAGGACAGTACACACACTGCAGTGACGTGGGCCCTCTGCTCACAGAGGTGGCTTTGAAAAGCACAGGTGTGAGCCACCAGCCTCGTAAACACTTCCTGCAATTCTTCCCTGTCTGTAAATTGCCCTGAACTTTAACAGAGCTCACCTCTCCAAGCCGCTCTTCTTCCCCGAAGGCATACCTAGTGCAGGGCTCTGGGTGGTGTTCTCTCAATCAGAGCTGCTGGCCAATAGACTGAAGTCATGGTTGACACAGTAGCCTATATTCTCCGGTTCTGCTAGCTGAGCCCAGCCTCCTCCTAAGGAGACAGTAAAGATCTGTGTTCAGACTCATACTGTCTGAGAGTCCTGGACTCCATAGAACCTACTGCCTACTGACAGGAGCCATGAAGTCCCTATTATCTACTCTTGTGGTCACTATGCTCCTGGCCCATTTGGTCACAGGTAAATGCAAAATCTTGGGGTGAAAGAAGCGTTAATCTGCCTAGAACAGGGTCATGACCATGAATCCCTGATGTCAAGTGAGCTGTGGGGCAGGGTCTTCACTGGGAAGGAGCTGAGATTTTTCCTAAAGTTCCTCAGAGCGGAGCATTTTCTGTGATCAGGGATAGGGGAAGGAAATGAAGATCCAGGACCATCCCCCCTCCGGAGGAGAGGCTCTGCTGGCTTTCTAACTGGGGCCAGTCCTGTTCATTTCTCTTTGTTGGCCATGAAGATGCCTCTGTGATATCATCTCCCTGTGCCTCAAGGCTGTTGTTGCTCTGATTCCTGCTTGAAAGATGGGGATGTAGATGAGGAGAGAAAGGCATGATGTGGATATGGGGAGCTGTTGGAGTCTGCACCAGACTGCTCTTCCTGTCGAGGCATTCCTCCTTTCTTTAGGTTGGTTGTTGGTTTTGAGTCAGGCCCGTGCACTGTAGACCAGCAGGCCTTGAACTTGTGGTTTTCTCGCCTCTACCGCTGAAACTCTGGAATTACAGGAACACACCACCACACTCTGCTGGTTTGGTTTGTTTTCATTAATTAACCAACATTTTTTGAGTCAGGGTCCTGCTCTGTGGTCCAATCCAGCTTCAAACTCACAATCCCCCTGCCTCCACTTCCTGAGCACTAGGATTTGAGGCGTGTGGCACCACCGTGGCTTTTTATTTTATTTCATTTGTGTGGAGCTGGGAACCACACTCAGGGGCTTGTACTCCACAGACTTCCGGCACTGGGCTAGATCTGCAGCCCTATTTCACTCTTGATTGACACACAATTATACACATTTGTGTGTGATCGCTGTAAATAACACCACACAATCTTGCTTAAGTATCACTGGGAGCCTCACTGATCCTATAGGTAAATAGTAGAAGTCACATTGATCCATCCGAGGGTGTCATTCCTCTTACATTGCCTGGCATAGCTATCGCTAAATTACTATGATGTGGATTTGTGGTTTTTATTTTCTACTTCAGATTTCCTATGAGTATTACAAAACATACTTTCTGTTTATATTGCTTAAATATCTTACAATATGTTCATTGCCCCTAAACTTTCATTTAAGGGGGAAAATTTTCTTTTACAGGCTGTTCCTCTAGTCCTCAAAGGAGGCTGAAGAGCTGATAAGTGATATTATTAGTGGTGTACTGTGACAAAGACTGCTCCAGCCACTGACTGTCCACCACACCACACCCTTCTGTCCGTGACTCTTGTCTCAATCCGTGGCTACTGTTCTTCTTCACTTGCTTGTTGCTTTGCTCTCTCCCACTCTCTGTCATCAGGTCCTGAGGCCTTGCCTTCTTACTCGTTATCTTATTCCAAATATCTTGCCCAGTTCTTGACACTGACCAGAGAAATGAGTTAAGCCACACAAGTCGAGGTAGGGATTAGTCACAGAATCTCTTTACGATTCATCTGCATTCCAACCCATGGTGAGGTAAGTCAAAGTTATATAGAATGTGGACACATACACAGGTACCCCCTGGGAGGTGTCTCCCTAATACACATGAGGAATTCACCTCTAGGCATGAAGGTTAATCCTGTAATCTCAACACTCAGGAGGCTGAGGCAAAAATTCCGGGCTAGCCTGAGCTGCATAGTGAAATGTCTCAAAACAACAGTAACAAAATTATGGAATATACTTATAGCTCAATATTACAGAGGCATACAGAAAGAGATAGGTATAGAATTCAGTATATAAATATGTAAGGACATTTTATACCTATCTTTCCATCTACATTTTTTTTTGTTGTTTTTTTTTTTTTGGTTTTTCAAGACAGGGTTTCTCTGTGTAGCTTTGTGCCTTTCCTGGAACTCATTTGGTAGCCCAGGCTGGCCTCGAACTCACAGAGATCTGCCTGGCTCTGCCTCCCGAGTGCTGGGATTAAAGGCGTGTGCCACCACCGCCCGGCTTCCATCTACATTTTAAAAGATTTGTTTTTATTTTGTGTATATGAGTGTTTGCTTGCTCGTGTGTATGTGGACCACCAGGGTGCAGTACCCACAGAGGCCAGCTGAGGGTGTCAGAGCCCCCGGAACTGGAGTTGCAGCCAGTTGTGAGCTGCCATGTGGGTGCTGGGAACTGAACTGGGTCTTCTGTAAGAGCATCACTGAGCCACCTCTCCAGCCCCAAGTATCCACTTTTAACAAGGAAATATGAAAAACAAGTCTAGAATCACAGTCTATCATTTGTAGGACCCAAAAAATATGGAAAGACTGAAAATCTCACCAATCATCAACAAAAGCCCTGGATGTGTATTTTGGCAATGGCTAGAAAAATGCCTGCAGTGCTTTGTATATTCCCTCTTTTCAATATGTCATTGCTTCTATTTGAGTGTTTATTTATGTTTTTGTTACATTTCAGGAAACTGGTCACAGTTGGTTTTTTGTTTTGTTTTGTTTTTGTTGTTTTGTTGTTGTTGTTTTGTGGGGGTTTTTTGTTTTTTGGGTTTGTTTTTGTTTTTGTTTTTTTTAGTATTTTATGTATTTCCCATTTAAAATGCTAGAAAATGACCACTGTGAGTGCATGCAGAATTCTACTCCCAGAAATGACAGACCCTTCCATGTATATACACATAAAAAAAAAATCGAACTTACTCTTCAGGGAAAGTTTACATGACTAAGAAAAACAGAAGAGCAACCGGCAAGAGCCTCAGAGAAACAGTGCTCAGAAGGCGGGCGCTCTTGTTGATGTGTTTTTTTAAGACAGCGTCTCTCTACATAGCCCGTGCTGTCTTGGGACTCACTTACGTAGTCCAAGCTAGCCTGTAACTCGGAGATCCGCCTGTCTTTGCCTTTGCCTCTGAGTATTGGGCTTAAAGGTGCTGGCCACCACACCCTGCCCAGGCATGGTTTTATCTATGCCTGCTCAGTACCTGGACGTGACGGCTTGCTCTCCTCTCTACAGGTAGCTGGTATGTGAGAAAGTGTGCGAACAAATTGGGCAACTGCAGGAAGGTGTGCAGAAACGGAGAACTGCCAACGGAGCCTGCTACGGGGATGTGCCCCAAAGGGAAACTATGCTGTGTTCTGGAACTCAAAGTTTCTGGTCAATGTGGGGGCGCCACAAAGGCTCCTGGAGGCACACCAGGAAAGGCGCCCGAAGGATCTGCTGCTCCTGTTACTGCTGCTACTACCTAAACGCTGCAGCCTCTGTCTCTTGACCTAATAGCCTGGTTGATTAAAGCAAAGAGGCCTAAGCTGGTGTTGGTTTCCTCTCTCCACCCCTTTCCCATGGTGCCTCCTTCCAGCCCGGTTTGCCAAGGCACCCTGTCTCCTCACTGTGGCAATTCCAGGGTACTAATCCAAATTAGAAAGATATGGGTCACAAGAAGGATTAGTTCCCAAGCCCCATTCAGAACTGAGAAGTAGCAGCCTGTATTCTAAATAACGGGTTCAGACCTTCTGGAGGCCCCTGACCAGGAGTGTGAGGCTAATGTAAGGGAAGTGTAGGGACGGACTGCTCAAACACTGGGCCTCACAAGCAGTCCTGACTCAGGGTGGAACCAGAGCCTGGATACCGCTCCAGCTCACAAGGGTGTTTGTATTAACAGGGACTGGCCAATTGAAGGCTTCCTGCAGAAGTGATTTTCTATGAATTAAAGGCAACATTTTCTATGTTTGAGATAGGATCTCACTACTTAGAACAGGCTGGCCTCAAACTTGGGATTTTTCTGCCTTAGCCACCCAAATGCTGGGATTACAAGCATGGACTACCAAAAAAAAAAAAAAAAAAAAAAAGCACTCTGCAGGGGCTGGAGAGAAGCCTCTGTGTTGCTCTTGAGGAGAACCAGGTTCAGTTCCTAGCACCCACATGGTAGCTCACAACCTTCTGTAACTCCAGTTCCAGGGGATCTGCTCTCTCTTCTGGCTTCTGGGAAATGAGGCACAGGTGTGGTACACATACATGGATGCAAGCCAAGCATCCATATACATAAAATAATTGTTTAAAAAATCACCCTGAAGAACTCCTTAGTGAGCTCCTCCTTATGTTGGACTTGCCCCACCAATCCAGGCCCTGGTAAGGTAACCCCACTTTGCAGAAGAGCAAACAATTTCTAAGCAGTAGAGGCCTGAGACAGACTCAGCTGCCTACACCATGATGTTATCTGTAATCATGTTCTGTCCCTTGGAAATCCTGAATTTTAGCTTGGACGGAAGAGATCTCAAGGACTTTGGTGTGACCTGAAGACTGGGCAAGATACTCACTTTAAGTAGCAGGGTTTTCTAAGTGCTCCGTCCCTCCAATAGAGCTTAACTGGGAGCATCCCAGGCTACTCTTCCTTCCTCAGTGATAGAGAGCAGGAAGTGGGGTCAACTGCACTTTCTGGGCACCAGCATTAGCCATGTTTGACTGTTCATCAGTCTGATTACTTGGGGGGATGGTGGGGTGGGGCTGAGTGTCTTCCTCCCTGTCCTTGGCATGCTAACATACTTCTAATTTAAAACAACAACAACAAAGGGAGGCTAGGAAGATTCTCAGTGCAAGTGTGGTGCCCGTGTCGCCAGACCCCAGAACAAGACCACCACAGAGCCAATATCCGATGCAAATACACAGGATTTATTGGTTACAAGCTCGCATTTGGACCATCATCCAGCACCCTGACAGCCGCGGGTGGAGGAGAACAGCCCTGAGTTCTTGGTGGAGAAAAACCGTAAGCAGGGAGGTACAAACCTTGGCGTCTCAGGATTGGGTGAGGGTATGTAACCTTTGGATTCTCTGGTTGGGGTCGAGAGGAATTTTCAACAACGGTTATCCGAAAGCCACAAGGACCTTTGGAGCCCACCGGTGTTGTTTACCAAAGTTCCTCCTCGGCCAGCTCGCCTGGCAGGGTCGCCTTGACCGGGGCCCTGGCAGTTTGTGATTTTTCTTGGCTCTGTTTGTGGTTTTTACTGGAACCAGGTTCAGTCTCTGGTCAAGTCCTGTTTAAAATGGAGTCCTTTCTTAAAATGGAGTCTGTCTTGCTCTCTGGTGCCCTCCTCTTTCTTGTACCTGTGAGAGCCCAGTCATGGGTCTGAGCTCTTAGCTGTCTTTCAGTCAGGGGCTGGTAATAGGCTGCCTCTAGAACATTTGTTGCCACCAGCTCGCAAATGGATCTGGCGACCATTAGTTGAATGGCCCCAAGTCTCTCTTTCCTAAATTATAGCAGCTTGTTTAAGATGCAAAGGCCAAAGGTTAGGAGCAGTAGTAATATGATGACGGGACCCAATAAAGTAGAAATTAGAGTTGGTCCGCCAGGGAGAAGCATTAAACCATGAATCGAGCCATCCCTGGTTTGCCTCTCACTCCGTTTTACGCTTCACCAGCCCCTCCCTCACTTTGGCCACTGAGTCTTTTATTACTCCTGAATGGTCTATATAGAAACAGCATTCTTCTCCTACGGCAGTACAGAGCCCCCCATACTGAAGAAAGATCAGGTCTAAACCTCTCTTATTCTGTAAAACTACTTCGGCTAACAATGTCAAAGACTCCTGCAGGAGAGAGAGTCTTCTAACTGTCGATAGCAGTATGAAGGTTGGAATAATGCTGGTCTTGGGTAATTAGGGAAACTGCTCCTGTCCCTAGTCCAGCCAATCTGGCCCCCCAAAAGATACTCAAGATGAGAATGGTCATTGACTCCCTTTGAACTCGCCTGTGGGTGGGTGCTTCCAATCTGTTGAACAATTCATCTTCAGTGTGATAAATCAACCTGGGGACTAGTCTTACCAGAACACAGAAGCTCTTAGTCTCATTGAGAACTTGGACACGGGCCCATGGTGTTAGCCTGGAAGAGCATGCCCACCAGGTATCATTGAGAGGGTTTAAGTAACCTGACCCTGGCAGGCTGGTTAGGGCAGAGGGCTTGCTGTCCTTCAGGGACTACCCTGACACAGAGGCCTTGGCCTGAAACCTGTTGGAGGGTCAATGAGGCTTTAGACTGAGGCGGCACACTCTGTGGTCAGAGACTACAGTATGGTTTCCCTGGACTGTGATGTCTTTGTAGTATGGGGCAGCAGCATCATAACAGAGCCAGCAGGAGGAAGTTAAGTCTGGCTTAGTGGAGTCCAAAACCAGGAGCGATCTTTGCACTAAATCAAGGAGCGGATCTACTTTAACTGGGCTTGCAGTCTAGGTGGTGAATCTGGAGACAGTAAGAGGGGTAGAGGCTGGGGTGTGGGGTGGCGTTGGCTCAGGCTTGGTGGGATTGGGCTTAGTACCAGGGGCAGGAACAACTTTAAGTGGGCCTAGGTTTGGTCACTTGGTTGGGGCCCACTGTCATAGATTGAGTCCTCCTGGTGAGGAGCCTTATGGTGAATAAGGCCTCTGGGTCTGGTGCTCGCCCAAACCAATGGACCTCATCATAGTGCCTTATTCCCCGATGTTTTCCTGAAGTCCAACTGACTTCTTGCTTCTGCCCTTCAGGGGTGAAAGTTATATTCACAGGGTTGCACCAGCATTCCTGGCAACTTATAGAGCCCTCCATCTTCCCAGTACATTTTGGTAAGGGAAGACATTTGAGGAAAATGTAATCTGTCCAAAAAGACGGGGAGGGGGCTTCCCAGTGGATACATAGGACCAGCTAGTGCAATAGTAATCACTCACTCCCTCACATTTTAGTCTGTCCTTTCAGGCCCTCCCTGCTGATTGTTCTGGACATACATAGAAATTAGGATTATTGTGTTGTAGGAACTTTGCACCCCTCAGATGCTGTTCAGGTATTCCGAAAGGGGGGATAGAATTCACAAAGATCTATAGTGATATTGGAGCATATCAATATGCCAAGTGGGGCTACCTTAGACATCTGTACTATTACCTCCCTGCTATCAGCATTTATAAATTACCAGGTTAAATTCAGGAGGGTGTGTGGGTTCCATGAGGAACATCTCATGGATACAGTACATACAGTCAACAAAGTTGTTAAGACTACTGCTGCTTGGAACTTCATCGAACCCTGAGTTTGAGTGGGTTGCTTGGCTCCCTGACTGCTTCGCATTCTTGTCCTCTGTTGTCCTCATTGAGTGAGAAGGGGTCTGCAGGCCTGGCATGAGTGTAGTGAATCCTGGCAGCTACATCGTCAACCTTGATGGCAGTGGGTGTAGTCAGCAAAATGACAAAGGGTCCCTTCCACCTGGGTTCTAGCATCCCTTGGTGATGCCTTCTGATGTAGACTCAGTCCCCTGGCCAGAACCTGTGGGGTTCAGGAGGGACACCAGACTCATAAAGGGCTCTTAGCTTTGGCCAAACATGCTTGTGTGCCCACTGGACTCCCTGTATGGCCTCAAGTAGATCTTGGTCTTCCAGCTCCACCAAGAGATCTGTCTGCAGGCTGGGAATGATGGTGGGGTGGAGTGCCAAACATAATTTCAAAGGGTGTCAGCCTGTCTGGTAGGGAGAGTTTCTAACCCTGTATAAGGCAAAGGGGGAGAAGAGCCACCCAGTCCGTGCCAGTCTCTGAGGCTAATTTGGTAAGGATCTATTTTAGAGTTCTGTTTATGCGCTCTACCTATCCTGAACTCTGGGGTCTATAATTACAATGTAATTTCCAATTGCTCTCCCAGGGCAGTGGCTAAATTCTGACTCACTTGGGACACAAAAGCTGGTACATTGTCTGACATTATCATAGCAGAAAATCCATGTGTGGGCAAGATGTCTTCTAGGAGCTTCCTGGCCACCACGTGTGCCATTTTGTGCTCGTTGAGGAACACTTCTATCCATACTGAAAAGGGATCTATAACACTCACAGATATTTATATCCATACTTGCCAGGCTTTATTTCAGTAACATCTACCTCCCAGTCAGATCTGGGCTTCTTCCCTTGGGGTCTTGTTCCAGAATTCTTTGAATTTCCAACAGTGTTGGTTAGTTGACGGGCTTTGCATTTGGAAACCATGTCTATGACCTCTTGCTATCCATCCCTGACTTTAACTCCAGATTGTCTCAGCAGGTCTTGCACTCCACGAGTCCCCATGTGAAATGAGCAATGGATCTTTTGAAGCAACTTCTGCCCCAGATGTTCAGGTACAATAATTTTATTGTCTGCTGATCTCCACCATCCATCCCTCCAGGCATTGCATCATAGAGAGGCACTTGATCCAAGCCAGGTCCTCCTGGGTGTATTTGGGAGTCTCAGGTAGGACGGTGAGGGGTAGGGGGTGGTGGGCCTGGATCTACAAGACTGGTGCCAGGATCAGGTTAGTTTATGCTGCTACCTCCCAGGCAGTTCCGTCTACTAAATTATTGCCTCTTGGGATTGGCCCGTTCCCTTTCTGGTGTCCTGGGCAATGTATTATGGCCACTTTCTTAGGCTTCCATGGGGCCTTTAGAAGGGCCAGAATTTCTTCCTTGTTTTTGATAGTCTTTCCCTCGGCAGTCCCCTTTCTTTACATATTGCCCTGTGCACATGGGTGGTGGCAAATGCATAGCAGCTATCAGTGTAGATGTCCCTTTTGTCCCTGTCCCAGTTCCAGGGTCTTTGTCAGGACCACTAATTCCACTCTTTGGGTAGAGGTGCCTGTTGGCATCAGTTTAGCCCAGACTACCGCCTCTGAGTTGGTAACTGCTTCCCCTGCATACCCCTGTCCATTCTGCACAAAGCTGTTTCCATCAGTGTACCAGATAACTTCCACGTCCGGCAGAGGGGTGTCTCTCAGATCATGCCAGACACAGTGTACCTGAGCCAAGATTCTGGAGCAGTCATGCAGGCATGTCTCCAGGTCTGGGTCTGGCAGCAGGGTGGCCGGGTTCAGGGCCATGGGTATCTGGAATGTTATTCTGGCAGGGTTGAGCAACAGGGTCTGATAATGAGTCATTCTGGCATTACTCAGCCCCCTATTGGTGGATTGGGAACTCCCTCCAGAGCAGGAGGGGTGGTTATGGTGAGACTCTGTCCCAAAGTCAATTTGTCAACATCCTTGACTAGTAGAGCCACCGTCGCTATTACACAGAGGCATAGGGGCCATCCAGCTACAACAGGGTCCAACTTTTTGGACAGATAGGCTACAGGCCACTTCCAGGGACCAAAACGCCTTTTGCAATCCCTTTGTGTTCCTCCACAAATAAATGGAAGGGCTTAGTCACATCCGGCAGGCCCAATGCTGGGACCAAAAGCAGGCTTGGTTTGAGTTCATCGAAAGCTCGCTGATGATGTTCAGTCCACAAGAAGTGATACCCCTCTTCAGCGGCCTCATGTAGGGGGTTTGGCCAACTCAGCAAAGCCTGGAATCCACATGCGGCAAAAGCCCACTGTGCCTAGGAACTCTCTCACTTGCCCAGCGGTGGTGGGAGTCAGGATCTTAAGGACAGTCGTTTTTCATGCGTCCGAGAGCCACCACTGCCCTCCCTTTAGAATATGTCCCAAGTATGTTACCTGCTGTTGGCAGAACTGGGCTTTCTTAGCTCAATATCCCAAGCTCCCCAGGGTGTGGAGTAGCCATTTAGTCCCCTCCAGGCAGCTGTCTCGGTCGGCAGCTGCAATTAGTAGACCATCCACATACTGTAAGAGACTGGCTTCGGGGTTCTATATGCAGTACCATGGTCCTCATGCAGGACCTCATCAAAGATGGTGGGGGAATTTTTGAATCCTGACCCCCGTGATCCCAGTCCTCTAGTGCCTCTTCTGGCTGCCACAAGCACTGACTGTTGCTGGACCACAATACAGACTAGGTATGTCACAGAAAACAAAAGTGCAGAGTACACAGTGACAAAGACAAACAGAAACACAGAGACTTGTTGGCCAATCAGGAACCTCTTGGGTTGGGGTCTGGGGTTCACTGGGGATCCTGGACGAACCCTCAAATGTAGTGCCTATGTTGCGAGATCCCCGAACAAGACCACCACAGAGCCAGTATCCCATGAAAACACACAGGGGTTTATTGATCACAAGCTCAAGCTCAGACCATTGTCCAGCACTCTGACACAGTGGGTGGAGGAGAAAGGCCCTGAGCTCTTGGGGTTTAGGGTTTTTAAAAAGAAAAACTGTAAGCAGGGAGGTACAATCCCTGGCGTCTCAGAATTGGGTGAGAGTATGTAAACTTTGAATTCACTGGTCTAGAGGAATTTTCAACAACAGTTATCAGAAAGCCACAAGGACATTTGGAGCCAGCAGATGTTTACCAAAGTTCCTCCTCGGCCAGCCCACCCTGGTAGGGTCGCCTTGACCAGGGCCCTGGTAGTTTGTGATTTTTCTTGGAATTGTTTATGGTTTTTACTGGAACTAGGTTTAGCCCCTGATCAAGTCCTGTTTAAAATGGAGTCCTTTCTTAAAATGGAGTCTGTCTTGCTCTCTCAAAAGTACTTGCTGCAAAAGCATGAGTTTTACACCCCAGAATCCAGGTAAAGTGCTGGCATGACCACAAACATACTTCTAACCCAGCATTACGGGGAGCAGAGAGGATGGTTGCCTGGGCTTCAGGTTCAGTGAGAGAGATCCTAACTCAAAGGAGCAAGTGGAAAATGGTAGACCCAATGTTCTCTGGGCATAAAGGCACCATGACTACACATGCATGCATGCATGTGCACACATACACACACACACACACACACACACACACACACACACACACACACACACACACGATTAGTTTATGTTTTGGCCTCCTAACAAGCCGAAGATTGATTTACTATAGACTCCTAATGGTGGAAGAAAAAGGTTGGTACAGTGGTCATCTCCACTCTTGATGAGTCTATGAATGCCACCTAGTACACAGTCCTTTCCTTTCCCTTGACCCTGGTCCGGTTACTAAGAGATTCAGGTGCATACTACCTTCTCTAATACATACTCTGGTTCCTATCTCTACTGTTTATCTATTATGTATACAGTGTTCTGTCTCCACTGCCCCCTGCAGGACCAGCTATCTTGACTTCCAATGGCAGCCTTACCATGGCGTCTTACCGTTCACTCTACTCCTCTTACTCACATACAGCCATCTTCTACAGTGTTAACCAAGTCAGTGTTTTGAAACACGAATCTGACCACTGATCTCCCCACTGGCATCTTTGCCCAAAATATCCCAACCAACTTTCAGGTCCTATCTCATTGCCCACTGTGTTTAGAACCTCGATGGCATTTGCAAGTGTACTTTCTATTCCTCTCCACAAAGCAACTGGACGTCCAGCACTCATCCTTACCTAGGGATTGATTTGAACTCACTGGATTGCTACTGGTTTCAAGATCATCTCTTTCCACTACTCCTGTCTGGGGGAAAAAAAACCTTATAATTCTTGTTAAGGACATAGATAACCACACTGCAGAACTCTTCCACTTCTGAAGCTCCACTGTTACGGTTAATCTGCAAGTTTATGCCATCATGTTGTACTCTATATATCTGCTCGTGATATTTGTTCAATAGTGGGAACCATTTTTTTCTCTTATCATCCCCTAACTAGAATTTCTACCGGTTCTTTTTTTAATTATGTGTGTTCACAGCTAAGTGCAGGTACCAGAAGAGTCCAGAAAAAGGTGCCAGATACCCTAGAGCAGACGTGTCAGATGGTTGTGAGCTGCCTGATGTGGTGCTGGGAACCGAGCTGGGGACCTCTTCAAGGACAATGTGCACCTTTAATGAGTGACCCTTCTCTAACCCTTAAAAATGTATTTTTATAACTTATTTTTATTTTTAACTGTGTGCCTATATGTGGGTATGTGTTCATGCGAATGTGTGAGCCCACAGAGGACAGAAGATGGAGTCAGATTTTGTGGATCTAGAGTTATAAGCAGTTGTGAACTGTCCAACACAGGTGCTGGGAACCAAATTCAAGTCTTCTGCAAGAACAATGTATTATTCAGGATTCTCTAGAGGAACAGAACTGATAGACTGAATCTACATATTAAAGGGGGATTTATTAGAGTGGCTTGCAGGCTGTGGTCTGGCTAGTTCAACAATGGCTGTTTCCTGATGGGAAGGCCAAGAATCCAGTAATTGTTCAGTCCATGAGGCTGGATGCCCCAGCTGCCCTTCAATCTATGTTAGAATCCCAAGGAAGTAGATTGTAACACCAGCAAAGGAATGCCTCAGAAGCAGGATTGATGAGCCTTCCAGAGAATGAGGGCAAGCAGGCAAGAAGCAAAAGCTCCCTTTTTCCACATCCTTTTATGTAGGCTGCCACTACAAGGTGTGACGCAGATTCACTGTGGTTCTTCTAATCTCAAATGATCCAGATTTAGGGTGGATCTCCCCACTTTAAATAATCTGATGAAGAAAAAAATCCCATCAGGTACGGTGGTGCACACCTTTAATCCCAGTACTTGGGAGGCAGAGACAGGTGGATCTCTGAGTTCAAAGCCAGCCTGGTCTACAAAGTAAGTTCCAGGACATCCAGGACTACACAGAGAAACCCTGTCTTGGAAAAAAAATCTCTCCCAGGTGTGCCCAGCTTCTTGGACTTTAATTGATTACAAGTGTAGTCAGGGTGACACCCAAGTCATCACATCTTAGCCACTGTACCGTCCCTTCAGATCCATAGATTTTGTACAAAGTCTTATTGATGAAGTAAAGTGGGTTCTTGATGGCCCCAAAGATATGGGTGTTATTGAAATCTTACCTTCATTTATTGTATATCTTCCCCCACAGGCTTCTGTCCTTCTAAAGACGTGGTCTTTGCCACTACATTTGTCACACTGATAGGCAGCACTTCCTCCTACACCCATGGCTATCTTTGTAGGCAGAACTCATAAACACACCCAGCAGGGTGGCCAGATGGAAACAGGTCACTTCGGAAAGAAGGGCAGTAGGAAAGGAAAGCATGTGAGCTTTGGAATCACACATATCTGAGGTCAGTTCTCTGTCCCATGAGATGTTCACTTTTAGACTAGGGTCAAGTGGTACCCCCATCTCTGAGTATGTATTTTTGAACATGAAGAATAGAAAACATATGTACTCCATCAAGGGTATATTTTGTAATGCATATTACATTTGCAAGAGTGGTATATTACGTTAACCATACTGCATGGACTTAGTTAAGGTAAGTGGCTTATTCCTGGATGAGGGTTAGCAAGAGCATTTCCTGAGGGCCTTGCCTATTGGACCATGGCTGCCCTGCGTGGGTATGTGTGATGATAAGCCATACTTCACCTGAAGGGAAATACATTATCATGCAGAAGAGGTGAGGGCCATGGGCTCTCTTTGGACAGCCAGATGGTCTTTTAAAGGCTCTTGAGGGCACTTGATGTGCTTTCTCCTCAGTAATTAACTGGATCACTGCCTCAAAAATGCCTTAGACCTGTGATCTCCTTGACTGTGGGTAGGAACTCTAAGTGAAGTACTAATAGAGAGTCTTGTCTTCTTGCCTCACATCTCACCCTTCCTCATACCATGCTTGAACTTAAGCAGCAAATTGCCTTTGCTGCTATGATAAAAGCCCAGAAGAAACTAGCAATAGAAAGAACAAACCTCAACATAATAAAGGCTACATACAACAATACTATAGCCAACATTATACTAAATGGGGTTAAGTTGAGAGTATTACCTCTAAAATCCGAAGCCAGATACAGGTGCCCTCTGTCTCCACTCTTACTCAGTATAGTGTTTGAAGTCTTAACCAAAACAATAAGACAAGAAAATGAAATAATAAATACATGTGTAGGGAATGCTGGAGGAAATACCTCAGCAGTTAGCACAGGACTGGGGTCTGTGTTCCAGCACTCACATGGTGGTTCACAACCATCTGTCACTCCAGTTCCAGGAGATTTGCTATCCTCTTCTGATCACTACAGGCACCAAACACATGCATGGTACACATATATGCATGCAGGCAAAACACTCACACATAAAACAAAATGGATAATTTTAAATTTTTAAAAAATAACACAAATAGGACAGGAAGAAATAAAATTATCTGGATTTGTAGACAGCATAAGCCTGTACTTAAAAGACCCTAAATATTCCAGCAGTATCTTAGCCACTGTTCTATTGCTGTGAAGAGACACCGTGACCAAGGCAACTCTTCTAAAAGAAAACATTTGATTGGGGACTTGCTTAATAGTTTCAGAGGTTTAGTGAGGAGCATGGCAATTACACCCTGATCTGTAAGCAGAGAGAGACAGAGACAGAGAGACAGAGAGAACCTGGGGCTGGCATAGGCTTTTGAAAACTTACTACTACTCCCCAGTGATACATTTCCTCCAACAAGGCCACACCCTCTAATCCTTCTATACTTTCAACAGTTCCACTCCCTGGTGACTGAACATTCAACTATATAAGCCTATGGGGGCCATTCCTATTCAAACCACCACAATCAGAAATTTCTAGATCTGACAAATGCTTCCAGAAAAGTAGAAAATACAAAATCAACATAGTAAAACCAGTAGTTTTTCTATATATTAATGTGAAATTCATTGAGAAAGAAATTCAGGAAGAAAAATCTATTCACCACAGTTTGAAAAAAATGGCTAGAAATAAACGTAGACAAAGTGATAAAAGAGATCTACAATAAAGAAAGAAAAATGACATTAGAAAATAAAAAGACCTCCCGTGTTTGTGGATAGACAGAATTAATTTTGTAAAAGGGCTGTATTACCAAAAACAACTTATAGATTCAATATAATCCCTATCAAAAGCCCAATGAAATTCTTCACATAACTAGAAAAAAACCCCTAAAATCCCCTCTTTACTCTCTATGATGTGCTCGGGAAGCATTCAGGACCAAGCAGATTTACTGAGGTGTTCATGGGGAAGGGCACCACAGCCTCAACACAACGATGCAGTTCCTTGACTTTCCCTAACACGATCTGATGTTTTAGCAGAATCTCTGTGGTATTGGAGGGAGGCCCAGAACCAGGCCAGGACTCAGTATGGGTGGTTCCACGAAATGTAAAGCCAAAGCTCACCTGGTGGAAGAGTGTTGTTTAGGTTGAGACTGCTCCATCCCCTCACTACCACCCCCAGAGCTCCTCAGCCTTCCCTGTGCCTAGTGCACCACTGCAGTCTCAAATTGATCTGGGTTCTTTCTGCACAGTAACTGAACAACATGAGAGATGCTGGGACTTCCCTGTGCATGGGCACTGCAGGAAGACCTGCCAAGTGACAGAAAAAGGGCAGGTGCTGTGTCCAAATGGGAGATCCTGTTGCCTCAGCACCAAGGAACTAGAGGGGAAAGTTATGATGACTTCTTGTAGTTTGATTTTCTTTTTGGGATCACCAGCTCCCAAATAATGACACAAACTTTTTATTAATTATGAATGCTTGATCTTAGCTTAGGCTTGTTCACAACTATTTCTCATAACTCAAATTAGCCCATTTATATTAATCTACATTCTGCCACATGGCTCATAACCTTTCCTCCATAAGGTATGTCTGCTTTCCTCCATGTCTTGCTGGCAAATTCCACATGCCTAGATTCATCTCCCTGAGTTCCTCTCTCTGCCTAGAAGTCTTGCCTAACCTCTCCTGCCTACCTAGTGGCCATTCAGCTCTTTATTAAACAAATCACAGTGACACATCTTCACACAGTGTAAACAAATATCCCACAACATTCCCCCTGCTGTGGAATAATCCTTCTGTATACATGAGAAAAGGTACCAAGCTGCATGGCAAAGCATAGATAAGAAATATGGGTTAATTTAAAATGTAAGAGTTAACTAGTAACAAGCCTGAGCTATTGGCCAATCAAATATTAAGTCTTTGTGTATGTTATTTGGGAACTGGTGGGCAGTAAAGAAACTTCTGCCTACAAATGGTGCCCAGTGTGGGTTGGAATTTCCACATAAGACCTGACAAAGCTTAGAAAAGGATTCTAAACACACGAAAACAGAGTCAAGTGCAGCTTCTTGGTAACTGCCTTTTCACCAGTAGGCTCTGTTTGGTAGTTTCCTGGCTCAGCCCTGGCAACAAAAACAGAGGCCTATCCTTTTTTGAAGTACATTGATGCTGCCAGGAGCAGGTGTGTCTCACTGTCATGGAAAGCCTTATGTTGTTAAAATATCTTAAATGCCGTATTTTGTAGATCTCTGAAGTGTTTGAAGACCAACTGTCTATCTAAAATATATTTCTGTTTAAACTTGAAAACATACCTAACATGACTACTACAAGTTTGATTGTTATAGATAATGAACTACTAACCTGCATTTCTTAATTATCCTAGTTTGTAATAATAGCTTTCAAGATTAGAACTTCACATTACATTTTTAAATGAGCTGCATAGGTGCAGTACCTTAAACAAGATAGAAACATATGTGCAGTATGTTATAACAAAAATAACCTTAAATTTGTACCAATATAAAAAAATCCATACCAATATAAAATATTTGAGACTAGTAGTTGCTTTTTAGTTTAAAAGTAGATTCAATAATCTACCCTTTTATCCTACCATTCCTATATCCCCCTTTTTTTCTATTTAGAAAAAGATCCCTGAATCTAATCTCCTTTGCTTAGTTTCCTCCCTGACTGTGACCAATAACAACTTGCAACTAACCCCCCTAAACAATGACAAACATCTATAATTCACCAAATGACCAAAAACCACCCACCCCACCTCTTGGGAATGTGGGTGTCATGTTCTTAAAATTAGTTCCTGTTGTCTGGGGGTAATGGCATCTTTAGGGGACTCAGAAAATTGAGATAATAGTCAAGTTCTGGGAGAGCTAGCTGTTGTACAGTCTCAGTGTGATAGGAACATTCAGGACTCATCTGAAGTCTGGCTGGAGTAGTCTATGAGACTGGACTATCAGAACTAATAGCTCTAAAGTTGTCCTGGGTATAGATATTTGAGGAAATGACATTTTGAGAGGCTAGATCATCTGGGCTACTTATCTTCATTGGTGTCTGGTCCATTTGTTCTGAAAACACACAGACTTTTAAAGGTAATATACATATCTGCATTAACACAAGTATGGAATGTGCAGTGTGCACAAATCAGCTAAAGATGATTTTTTTCTTCTGTGTTTGAGGTAAAAAGACATCATCAAACTTATAAGTCCATTTGGACTGCATAACCAAACTGTAATATAAATCTCTATCCATGCCATATGAAATGTATTTAAGGATGGCATGTAATAATAAGTCATGAGGACTCTGTAGTCAACAAGATTTATCTTGTCTTATCCAGTCTCAGAGCTGTTCCCATGGAGAGGGGTCAGCTTGTAGTTTTTCTTAGTTTCTTCCTTCATGTCTGCAACCAAGATTTTCAGGAGGTCTCCCCTGATCAAATCTGGTCTTTATTAATTGTGAAGGAATCCATAGCATTTTGGTTCCTGTAGAAACAAAGGTATAACCTCTCCCCCAATACAACACATCACAACACGTTTTCTTCTTCTTCTTCTTCTTCTTCTTCTTCTTCTTCTTCTTCTTCTTCTTCTTCTTCTTTTTCTTCTTCTTCTGTTTTTCAAGACAGGGTTTCTCTGTGTAGTTTAGGTGCCTGTCCTGGATCTCACTCTGTAGACCAGGTTGGCCTTGAACTCACAGAGATCCACCTGACTCTGCCTCCCGAGTACTGGGATTAAAGGCATGAGCCACTGCCATCTGGCCACAACACATTTTCTGACTTCAATTTTGAAGTTAGGACATCCTTAAAATATATAGACTGATTTAATTCAGTAGTTTTTTTCTACAATCCAATATCTCTCAGCAGCTATTTTTTATTCATTAGCATAATAGAAAAAATTCAAAGTCAACAAAGCACCATACAGAAACCAGACTCCCTGTGTATTTCCCATCCTTACATGGCTTACATTACTTTATTCTTTCTTTAAAGACTTTATTATTTTCAGACTATTTTTTGACTATTTATACCCTTTTTCTTTTCTTTCTTCAGCACCTAAACACATTTTAAAGCATATTGTACCTATTCAGAGGCTTTCTTGGCTTGGACCTGGTTTTTTTTAAATCTTTATTTTTATTATTATTTATTTATTTATTTTTTGCACATCTGCAGCTTTCTCCAACATCCTGAGCCAAACTTAAACTGCTAGGCTACCCGCTGAGCAGCTCCACTTAGCACATGGTGCTGGTGGCAGGCTCCATCCCTTTCAGGTTCATGAGAGCCAAGTCTTCCACCCATGAGTACCAGCCGGGTCCTGCATTTACCCATCCTAGCTCTGGGAAGCTGTTGGGCCTGCACTGTAGCAGGAGTTCCTATCTACCTAGTAGTGCACCATTCAAGTGCTCAGCTGCATAGCAGGACATCTTAAAGGAGCCGAACCTCTGTAGGCCACGAGGAGTGGGCTCCATGTATGTGCCCCACATTGGGCGTCAATTGTAGCTTGATTTTCTTTTTGGGGCCACCAGCTTCCACATAATGACACAGACTTTTTATTAATCACAAATGCTTGACCTTAGCTTAGGTTTGTTCACAACTAGCTCTTATGACTTAAATTAACCCATTTGTATTAATCTATGTTCTGCCACGTGGCTCATTACCTTCTTTCATAATCCACATCTCACTAACAAATTCCACACACCTAGATTCATTCTCCCGAGTCCCTCTCTTTGCCTGGAAGTCCTGCCTAACTTCTTCTGCCTAGCTTGTGGCCAGTCAGCTTTTTATTAAACCAATCACAGTGACATATTTTTACACAGTGTAAACAAATATCCCGGCAACAACTCCTCACCCCAAACCACAGGCCTGTGGGTTTACTCTTCCCAAAGATGGTGATCTAGATGTGAAGAGTGTCTCCACCCACAACAGTATACCACATAAATCCAAATTCAACTCTCTTTGTCACCTATTCCATTATGCTGAGGTGACAAGACCCACAACTTCTTAATTTCTGGGATGCCTTTCAAGCAGACTTGAATAAAGATTTATGCCAAATTTTTTTGACTTCTGTTTTAACCTAACTGAGTACTTGTGGGGGGAGTGTGCAGCTCCAGAGCCTCAGAGGGCTGGGACCCAGTGGCCAAAGTGGATACTATGTCCCCTTGAACAGGCCTGGAGTATGAGATCTCAAGAAACTACGAGCTACAGTCAGGCCTTGTGGCACAGCCTGAAGCTTCTAGCCAGGAGTCCAGGGTCTTTAGTGGTCTGCAAAGCATTGGGTTTTATTGAAACAGGTGTGATATAGGAGTCAATACTCACCCTTTTCCTCCTACCTCTCCCAAACAGAGACCCCCTCTTTTCTATGCTGCCTGAGGATGGCGGAAGAACGGTGGATGCTCTAAAACACCCTTCCCACCCTTTTCAGTGTTTTTTTTTTCCTATTACCAAACAGTTACTTGGGGTTCTTTTGCTCTATCCAGATAGGCGCCCTGAGTGGCTGAGGAGCTCTTCCCAGGTTGGTCTTTGAGAGCAGTAAGGGAAGGCTACAGATAAGTTGGAACAGTAATAGGTGGCGCCCTCTAGTGTCCTGAGCTGGAGTGCCTAAGACCCTGGGTCCTGGAGGCCTTTCTTGAATTCTAACAACGAGTTCAAGGCCAGTCCAAGTAACTTTGTGAGACTCTGTCCCAAATTTTACTTTTTTAAATTAAAAAAACGAAGAACTGATGGAAGAAGATACTGCCATTAGAGGATGTACATTTAGAGCTGTCTCCCTGCTCATCTCGCAGCGGCCCAGAGTTGGATTCCCAGCACTGAACAGCTCACAGCTTCCTAACGCTCGTTCTAAGAGATCTGACACCATCTCATGTCTCTGTGGGCACGGCGCTCACATGTACAGACCCGCACTCTCACACACACACATCCACATAATTAAAAAATAAAATATTTTAAGAGGACTGGGGCTATAGCTCGGCACACACATTTGAGGCTCTAAGCTCAATTTCCAGAACCACGACAAACAGGCAGACAGATTCCTCACGACCAGCACTGTAAACAAAGTGGCCCCCAGTGTCCTCACAGAGGCTGCTGTTTTGCCCATCTGGAGAGCCTTTCCCGCTATCCTGGGCTTCAGCAGTGTCATCCTGCTGGTGACCTGCTTCTTAAGTGCAGCGCATGTATAAGGCCTTAAATCCCACAGTATTAAACAGATCAACCATTGCAATCAGATGTCCTCAGAGATGCATTTGTCTGAAAATCATGTCAACTAGATATTCTAGTTGCTAGTAAAAAGAGAAGGAGGGATGCACACGAAAGGGGTCCAGATCGCATCCTGAGCTTCTTTCCCGCTGTTTCCCCGCTCATCAAAGCTGTCCCAGTACATGTTAAGAACACGTCCAGGTATCTTTCCTCACTCTAATGAACTCTTGGTTGTTAGCAAAAGCTGTGTGTGTGTGTGTGTGTGTGTGTGTGTGTGTGTGCGCGCGTGTGTGTTCTCACAGCTTCTTAGACATAAGAAATTTCACTAGAGAGTGGGAGGGGTGGACGAGATGACACAGCAGGTGAGGGAGGCGCTTGCTGCCAAGCCTGATGATCTGAGTTCAATCCCTGGGACCCACATAGTGGAAGAAGAGAACTGACTCCTTAAAGTTGTCCTCTGAGATACACACACACACACACACACACACACACACACACACACACCACCACCACCACCATGACACACACATGTCATGATACATACACAAGTATGCATGCACAAGTACACATACTAAAATGTCCAAAATGTGATTTTTTAAAAGAGGAGAAATACCTGAAATTTCAGAAATACTACCTTGGGTAGAAAGTGCAGAGACTAACTGCCTACCTCTCCCAGGGTTCATTTCCTCTGTGACCCCATTTCACAGGCAAAAACACAAGCAGTATAGCAGCTGTTCATTCACAGTCAAAATAGCCAGAAAAGGAGTGGATACAGGCAAAAGTGTTGAACTTTATTATGTGGGGAATCGAGTTCACAGTAGGAAAGAGGCGGGTCTGAGGCTGCCCACTCGATTCCACAGGTTTGGAGGACACCGGCCTTGAGGAACAAATGGTTCATTCAGATAGTGATGGTAAAGTATGTGATGGTGGGCAGGACAAAATAGTCTTGGATTCCTTTGGAGTTCTCGTTGTCTTGGGCTGGTTGCTGGACGACTTTGTGCTTTTCGTTTTCCAGTTCATTGACGCAACAGTATTTCCCATGCGGGCACCCCACCTCCGATATCTCCCTTAATTTGCATTTCTTCCTGCAGTAGCCTGCTACATTGTTGAAACACTTTTTGGGTTGCGCACCATCTGAACACAGGAAACAACATTGATCAGGGTTAGTTTCTGAGGGAAAGCCGAGATACAGCTAGCTTTCACATTCTCAGGGACAACAGACACCACCCTCTGCCAACATCTCCGTCCTAAAAGGAAACCTTCTGCTGATACAGGGAAAGTCAGAACACCCAAATTAAGGACATTCGAGGGGCTGGAGAGATGGCTCAGCAGCTAAGAGTGCTTGCTGCACTTACAAAGGACCCAGGTTTGGTGCCCAGCACCCACATGGTGGTTCACAGCTATCTGTAATATCCCAGAGGCTCAGCATCCTCTTCTGGCCGCTATGGGAACTAGACACACATGTGGCACATATACATATATGCTGGCAGAACATTGGACACATAAAATTAGTCTTTAATTTAATCAAAGGACAGTTGGTTCTGGTCAATACCCAAATAGCCTTGACAAGAAAGAATAGCCTGGGGGCTGGAGAGATGGCTCAGAGGTTAAGAACACTGGCTGTTCTTCCAGAGGTCCTGAGTTCAATCCCCAGCAACCACATGGTGGCTCACAACCATCTGTAATGAGATCTGGCGCCCTCTTCTGGCCTGAAGGGATATATGCAAGCAGAACACTGTATGCATAATAAATAAATAAATAAATAAATAAATAAATAAATAAATAAATAAATAAATAAAAAAGAAAGAAAGAATAGCCTGACTCTCCCTCACAGTCCGAGCTGGGTATCACCCTAAATCAGGCAAAGCCCACCCTGCTTCGTGCTCTGAAGCCGCATTCCCTCAGCCTTATTTCCCCCAGAGAGCACTAATGCATCACCATCAGTATACTTTAGAGCCAAATCAGCTTTTAAAAGAGCATCCCAGTCTGGGCTAGCAGCATGTCCCTGCAGATAAGGACATCTGCCATGAAAGTCTGGCAGCCTATGTTCAATCTCCGCAACCCACACCAGGTGGAAGGAGAAAGTAAGTCCACAGAGTCATCCTCTGACCTCTGCTTACACCCCATGGCACACAGGCAACCACAAATACACTTCACATACATACAATAATAATCAAATAAAGTTTAGTTTTTTTACATGGCTTCAAGAGACTGAACTCAGGTCCTCATTCTCACACAGCAGAGACACTCTTACTGAGCCACCATCTCCCCAGTAATTTTTTTTTATTTAAAAGAATATCACAGAGGTCAGGAGAGATGTCTCAGGAGGTTAAAAAAAAAGACTTGCTGCACATCATCTGAGTTCAAACCCCCTGTGCCCACATAGAAAGACAGATGTGGCTGTGTCCATAACCCCAGCACTCACTGTTGGGGGACAAGGTAAAGTCAGGGGTGTTGTGGGGCTTGCCAGCTGCCAACCTAGCTCCAGGTTCAGCAAGAGAGCCCATCTCAGGGGAGTGAGGCAGAGAAGGGTAGGGAAGGACACCTGGACACCCAGGGTATGGGGTGGATATACAACACACACACACACACACACACACACACACACACACACACACACTCACACGAAACATTACAGACACACAGATTCAGACATGCAGCATCACAGACTCTCTCTCTCTCTCTCTCTCTCTCTCTCTCTCTCTCTCTCTCTCTCTCTCTCTCGTACATACACACACACATACATAGCCTCACAGACAGGCCCTTAGTGTTTCACACTCATAGGCTGCAGATATCACCCTTGCCAAGACATGAGTTCCATCCACAGTTGCTCCCGAGAACTCCCTCTGTTCATCTCAGACAAATTCTAGAACCTGGCTGTCCTCTCTCTCACTTTCTTCTCCAAGTCAGATAAACGTCTTACCTAGTAAGCAACCACAGTTTGATAGATACCTTTGCCCCTGGAGATCCCAACTCTCCCCTATTCACACTCTAAGGTCCCAATCTCTCCGTCTAAGCTCTCATTTCCCTCTCTATACAGAATCAGACAAGCCTACAGAATAAATGTGGACAACAACTGTGTTCTCCCTGTTCTCAAATTTCATAATGAGAAACACCCTTGAAGATGAGAGAGCTGTATTTTGAGGGCCATGATAAACACCGCATGACTCCTTGCAGGCAAGGCAGAAGGGGGCCCTTGATGCCAAACTTCCTCCTACCAGTGAGTGCGAGGCTTCAAGGCTTCACATCTTTGCATCTGAGCTAGAGATGTTACACTCACTTGCCAGAACAGAAAAATTAAAGTTCAAAGGGGGTCATTTTCTCAGTTAATTAGCTACTTAATGGTGAAGAAAGGCTTTCACTGTGTGCTGCTCACATCGCTGCAGCAGCATCCCGCCCCCATTGTGACCAGCACCAGTGTGCCCGACTTGGAGTGCACTTGGACATGTTACCTGCAAGTACCACAAACAGCAGAATAATGAGAACCTGAAGCAGCTTCATATTTACAGACCCTCCAGAGACAGCGGGGTGTCCTGTGGTGCTGCACAGCTCAGAGCACCACTAGCATGCCAAGCTTCAGTTTTAACTCACAGGGACAGACAAGGAGTTCAAGCCCAGCCCCACCTACATCCCCGAATTTGGAATCTACAGTCACATAACGTTCCATCCTCTCCCACCTACTCCCTTTTCCTCAGGATGTGAGCCCCAGTGGTGCTTTCTCCGCCTGGCTGTCCGCCCACTCGGCTGCCTGTGTTCCCTGGTTTGGATGGGCCATCCCGCTTTATGATCACCATTGCCTCCCACTCACAAAAAACAACCCCAGTGACACAGTGTTAGACTAAAACCCGCGGGAGACTGAAGACAAAAGCCAACCAAAAGATGCTTTATTCGGACACTCTTGGCCACACCCTCAGCTCAGCACCCACCGAGCATCATTTAGGAAGCAGCCTGTGCTGAGACCATTTGTGTTTCTAGTTTCCTTCTGATGCCATTATTACACCTTGAAAGTAACACTGATCACTTTACTTCATGCATTCATTCCTAATGTCCATCCATCTGGCTAGCTCTTTCAAGTCCCTGAGCTGTCAAATTGCCTTCTGGATTAGGTACAAGAGCACACAGACTTCTCATTCTCAAAGCTGTTTATGGCTAAGTAGCAGGGTTCCTCTTGAGTAGGCTGGAAAAGATAATGAAATCTTGCTTTAGCGATGTGGCCAGTTTGGGTTTTTTCTTTTTTTTTTCTTTTTAATCACCCATCAAGATATTTACTCCCACCAGCATCCACAGTCACACAAATTGTTTTTAATACCTTACTTATAAATGGAGTTTAAATGTGTTTCATATCTAACAATGGTTCTCTGAATTCTACTTAAGATGTTATCTTTCCAAACTGTTGGACATACTGAGTTTGGGAGAACAGGAGTGCTAATTTTCACACAAAAAGACTGAGAAAGTTGAGGACATTTATTTAAAAGTAGAGAGTGGGGGATTGACAATTCATGCTGCAAAAATCAGACAAGCATTTGTCAAAAAGAAAAAGAACAGAAAAAAGATTCACTTATTTTTATTTTATGCATATGAGCGTTTGCCAGAATATATGTCTGTGTACCGCATGCATACCTGGTGCCCTCAGAGGCCAGGGGAAGTGTCAGATCCTCTGGAACTGGAGTTACAGACAGTTGGAAGTTGTCATGTGGGTGCTGGGAATGAGACCTGGGTCCTCTGCAAGAGCAACTAGGGATCTTAACTGCTCTAGCCCTTAACATTCTCTTTAACACATGTGCTTTAAAGAGACAGAAATGCTTTTTATACTTTTACTCCAGAAATGGTCTTGCTAGCTCAAATTCCAGGGCCCAGTTAGGGCTGCACATCTTTAGTTCCTAAGACTTAATGTATACTGGAAAGATGTGTGTTATGGGGACTGAAGAGATTTCTCAGTGGCTGAGAAGCATTTGACCTTGCAGAAGACCCAGGTTCTGTTCTCAGCACCCACATACTAGTTCACAGCCATCCATAACTCCTGTTCTAGGGTATCCAATGTCCTCTTCTGACCTCCATGGGCACCAGGCATGCATGTTGTACACAGACATACAGGTGAGCAAAACATACATACACATAAAATAAAATAAATAAATATTAAGCTAAGCATGCTGGCACATGCCTTTAATCCCAGCACTTGGGAGGCAGAGGCAGGCAAATCTCTGAGTTGGGGGCCAGCCTGGTCTACAGAGCGAGTTCCAGGACAGCCAGGGCTACACAGAGAAAACTTGTCTTGAAAAGCCAAAACCAAAAGAAAGAGCCCAAAGAAGGAAACGTGTGTTGTGGTTTATGAAATGTACATCTGAGCCCCCATTTTAGAACTTGGTTAGCAATTATTAAACACTACGTAATAAGGGGCTGAGGGTGTGGCTCTGTAACAAAGCACTCACAAGTGTGAACACCGGGGTGCCTTCCCCAGAACCCATGGGAAATGCCTGGCAGAGTGGCACACAAGTGGCATTCCAACTATCGACAAATGACATGTCTGATGCTACTATGTATCTAATGCCAAATTAATTCCAACTAAACGTTCCTCCTCTGTTTAAAAAAAAGTTTAAAATAGTAGCAAATGGGAAAGAGATGATCATGCTGGGAGAGTGATTGGCACGCAAGCAAGAAGACCTGAGTTCAATCCCACCACCCAGATGAAAACGGAACGTGAGGATTGTGTGACTGCAATCCCAGCAGCCCTGTGGCTTGCCAACCATGCAGGCCAGCCTAATCAGTGAGCTTGAGGTTTACTGAGAGACCCTGTCTCAAAAATCAGGTTGAGGACGACTGAGGAAGACACCTGATGGCAACCTTTGGACTTCACATGCAAGCGCACACACGTGCCTAAGCTCCCACACACACATGTGCATGCATGCAAAAAGCAATGGATATTTAATGTGTACAAATTTTACTGGGCATAAAGGCATGTGTGATGACTATTTTGGTGGTCAACCTGAGTACGTCTGAAATTAACTAAAACCAAAAATGGCTGTGTATACCTGTGAGAGATTTTTGCTTAATTAAATCATTTGAAGTGGGAAAATTGACTTCTAAATACAGATCTTTGAGGGAGGAAGGTACACCTTTAATCCAGATCTTTTGAGGAGGGAAGACCCACCCTAATCCAGACCATACCTTTTGATGGAAGCCTATATAAAGGACATGGAAGAAGGGAGTCTCACTCTGCCTGCTTGTTCTTGCTCTCAATGGCAAGTCCAAGCCCTCACTGGCATTAGAGCCTACTTCTTCTGGATTCTAGTGTATACTGGGGACCAGCTGAGACATCCAACCTCGTGGAATGAAGAACTACTGAATTCTTGGAACTTCCATTCATAGGCAGCCATTGTTGAATCAGCTGGACCACAGCCTATATATAAATCATTCTAATAAATCCCCTTTCTATATATAGAAATTCATTCTATAAATTCTATTACTCCAGAGAATCTTCACTAATACATGTTAATAAAATTTGCCATGGACAAAATAAGAGTTCCCCATAATGTCCACAATGTATCCTCAGAAACTAAAAATGTTGCACTATATGAGAGATTCAGTGCTGTGAATAGACCGGAAGATGCTAATTAGAAGACCATAAAGGGATTATTCTGCCTTACCCTGGAGGTCCAGTGTGGTACTAGGATCCTCTAAACATGGTGGGGAAGATTGGAGAGTCAGTGTCAGAGAGAGATCTGATGGTGCTACACAGTTGGCTTTCAAGATGGATGAAGGGACAATCAGCCAAAGAGTTCAATTCCCAGAAAACCAAGGAGTTCTCCATTAGAGCCTGCAGAAAGAACACAGCCTTCCCAACACCCTGTTTTTAACCAAATGAGACCCATTTTGGACTTCAGAACTATGGATCTAAATTACCTACAGAACCTAACATGGTAAATTTGTGTTACTCTATGTCGTTAAACATATAGACATGTGACAGTGACACAAAACCAGAGCAGTATTGATCACACACAAAAAGTGATCTAGAATGTGTCCAGAGCATGCGATTTGAGTCAAGCTTCAAGTTCTGCACTGAGACTTTATTCATAAAGCACACTTGATAAACTTTAAGCCTAGAAGCTCAAACTCTGTGATAGTTTCGTTGTATACACACATGTGTACACAGAGAGAGAGACAGACAGACAGAGACAGAGACAGAGAGACAGGGAGAGACAGAGAAACAGAGAGAGACAGAGACGGAGAACATGAGTGTCAGAGGCTATTGCATGGGGTCGGCTTTTTGAGACAGGGTCTTTCACTGAACGTGGAGCTCGCTGATTAGGCTGACTGAACAGAGAGCTCCAGGGAGCCTCCTGTCTCCACCTACCCAGAGCTAGGGTCACAGGCATGTGCTGCCAAGCCCAGCTGCTTACATGGGTGCTGGAGATCCACACTCGGGTCCTCATGCTTCCACAGCAGGCACTTTCCTGGCTGAACCATCTCCCTAGCCCCAAACCGCAGAGAATTTTCTCTGAGATATGTCCAAAAAATTAATTCTGAGCCCAATACATCTATTCCTTGGGTAGGCTGCCACGGAGAGATCAGAGGTATGTCTAAACCAATTTACAGCCAGTTTCCAAATGATGAAAACTCAGCTCTTTGATGAAGGACTCTGAGTGCCCTTTCAAACATTCAGAAAAATAAATATATTTTTTCTTCCAAAATATCCTCGGTTTTACTTGATAAGTTATCTTGAGAAGACATTTATGTGCTTAAGTAAAAACTCAACAAAACACCTACCCATGCTAGGTGTGGTAGCACACACCTTCAATCCCAGCATCAGGAGGCAGACAAAGGTTTGAGGCTAGCCTGGTCTACAAAGTGAATTCTTGAGTTCCAGGCCAGCTGGGGCTACATAATGAGATCCTGTCTTAAGAAAGAAAGAAAAAGAGAGAGGAGAGAGGGAGAGAGAGAGAGAGAGAGAGAGAGAGAGAGAGAGAGAGAGAGAGAGAGAGGAAGGGAGGAAGGAAAAAGAAAGGAAAGGAAAAGAAAAAAGGAAAGGAAAGGAAAGAAAGAGAGAAGAAGGAAGGAAGGAAGGAAGGAAGGAAGGAAGGAAGGAAGGAAGGAAGGAAGGAAGGAAAGAAAGAAAATTTTCCCCACTGAGGAGCACTCCTCATTGTTTTAGACATAAAATATTAGTTACAAATAACTGTTCAAATGTCTTAGAACAGTGGTTCTCAACATGTGGGTCATGACCCCTTTGAGGGTTGAATGACCCTTTCCACAGGGGTCACCTAAGACTATCAAAAAACACAGATATTTACACAGATATTATGATTCGTAACAGTAGCAAAACTACAGTTACAAAGTAGCAATGAAAATAATTTTATGGTTGGGGGTCACTACAACATGAAGAACTGTATTAAAGGGTCTCAGCATTAGGAAAGTTGAAAACCACTGTCTTAGAGAAATAAATTTTCATAGTTCAGAAAGCATAGATTTAAAAATTAGCCAAAATTATATTCCTTTTCTATTATCAGACCAAGAAGTAGCAAAAGATATTTTTCCCTGTTGAAACTCTCTACCCAGTTATCCTTCAGTCCTCAAAAGGCTCTCTTTCTGGAATGTGAAACATTTGAAGGGCTAACCCAGCTTTCATTATTTTCCAATCAAATGTCAAACTTTGGATTTCAAGTACCACCTAGTGGCCAATTCCTTTTCCTAGCTGCCCAAGCATCCAAACTTTCAAGATTATGTAACTCCACAAAAACGATATAAATCAATTGCTCTGCATGCTCTGTACACATCTAGAGACCCCAACCTCAAAGAATGTTCTAATGGGGGCTGGAAAAATGGTTCCGCAGTTAAGAGCACTTACTGTTCTTACAGAGGACCCAGCAAACATAAGTTTGCTCACAGCCACCTGTAACTCTTGTTTCCAGGAATTCAACAGCCTATTCTAGCCTCAACAGGAGGAGGCAGAGAAAGGAGGATCCCAGGGGCTCATTGGTCAGGCAGTCTAGCTAATTAGTGAGTTCCATATTCAGTGAGATGCTAGATGTGGTAGCTCATGACTTTAATTCCAACACTCAGGAGGCAGAGGCTGGTGGCTCTCTATGAATTCAAGGCCAGCATGGTCTACAGTGGTAGTTTGAATGTAATTGGCCCCCATAAGCTCATAGGAAGGGGCATTATTAGGAGGTGTGGCTTTGCTGGAATAGAAATGGCCTTGTTGAAGGAAGTGTGCCACTGTGGAGGCAGGATTTGAGATCTCATATATGTTCAAGCCATGCCCAGTGTCTCAGATCACTTCCTGTTGCCTGCTGATCAAAATGTAGCTCCTTCTCCACTCTCAGCTCCTTCTCCAGCACCTTGTCTGCCTGCACGCCACCATGTCCTGCCATGATGATAATGGACTAAACTTCAAAACTGTAAGTCACCCATTTAAATGTTTTCCTTTAGAAGAGTTGCCTTGGTCATGGTATCTCTTCACAGCAACAGAAACCCTAACTAAGACATCAACATAGCAAGTTCCAGGCCAGCCAGGGCTACATAGCGAGACTCTGTCTCTAAATAAAATGAAATGAAACAAGAGACTATATCTGGTTTTACCTGCTATGAACAACATACACAAGGATGCCATATGAAATACCAACTACAACCTGAGCCTAATGCTTGCCAAGCACATGTTGTGTTAAGAGAAAGCCCCACATTTGCTGGTCCTTGGATGGGTCTGTTTGAATAAATTAAGGTTGAAACAATTAAGGATATTTGAAAGTGAACCAACTTTGAAATGCCATTAAGAAACATATGTTACCCTACATGGAGTGGGGCAGGGCCTCTACTACATGCTACAGGCTAGCAAATAAAAAAACCCAGTTCCAGGAATGGGTTACCTCTTCTGGAGCTGTTGGCCAACAAGGCTCCATGGAACCCAAATACTACAGAGAACTGCCAATGCTAGAATTTGACAGAAAGACCTTATTGAAGACCATAAACTTGAGCTGTGCACATTCCCGAGCGTAAACACACACACACACACACACACACACACACACACACACACACACACGCACACACACACACACAAAATGAATGCATCTTTAAAATAGTAATAGTGTCAGTCTTTTGCAAACAATCATTGAAGATGGATATTGGAAGAACCTTAATGTGGGCTGGCAAGATGGCTTAGCCGGTGAAGGCACTTCCTGCCAAGCCTGATGCCCTGAGTTCAATCCCCAGAACTTACATGGGGAAGGAGAGAACCGAGTTCCACAGGTTGTTCTCTGACCTCACAGACGCTCCACAATTTGTGTGTACACACATACACACAAAAATAAATAAACAAATAAATAAATGTAATTTTTTTTTAAAAAGAATAATGTTAAATTTTGCTTGCTACTGCTGGCAGTGGTAATTGTCTTTAAAAAATAAAGCTTTAGGGCTGGAGAGATGGCTCAGCAGTTAAGAGCACTGGCTGCTCTTCCAGAGGACCCTGGTTCAATTCCCAGCACCCACATGGCAGTTCACAACTGTCTGTAACTCCAGTTCCAGGGGATCCAACACCTTCACAGAGACATAAATGCAGACAAAACACCAATGCACATAAAATAAAATTAAATTAAATCCTTTTAAAAAAAATTATAAAGGGGCTAGTGGTTAAGAACATTTACTGTTCTTGCAGAAGGCCGTGGTTCAGTTCCCAGCACCCTCATGGTGGCTCACAACCATCTGTAACTCCATTTCAGGGGACCCACGCCTTTTCTGACCCCCTGAGTTCTGTGAGCTCCAGCACACACACACACACACACACACACACACACACACACACACACACACACACACACAAACAAACTTAAATTTTAAAATTTTAAGTTTTAAGCTAGATGTGGTGGCACATGCCTTTGATCCTAACATTTGGGAGTCAGAGGAAAGCAAATGTCTGTGAATTCTCGGCTGGCCTGGTCTACGCAGCAAGTGCTAGGCCAGCCAGGGCTACATAGTGAGATTGTCTCAAAAAAAATCAATGAATAAAGCTTTGCTTATCATTTTTGTGTATTACGGATAGAGCAGCAATAGGCAGGAGCATTCAGGAGGCTCTTCATCTCCTCCTTTATGTCCTTGGGCACTCCTGTAGTGATCCAGGGCAACACTGTCTAGTTTTTCCAGAAGTCTCCATACTGTTTCCATAATGGCTGCTCCACCAGCTGTGGGCGCGGAAGGGGGGTCTTTTCTACACATCCTTGCCAACGTCAGTTCCTTGTTACTGTTTTGTTTTGTTTCTTTTCTGTTGTTGTTGTTGTTATTGTTGTATTTGAAACAGGGTGTTATGCAGCCGGAGGCTCACCTTGAAATCACAGTGTAGCCAAAGCAATCTCTGAGTCCCTGATCCTCCTGTCTCCACCCTCAAGTACTGTGAGATAAAAGGGTTCGGCATCCCACCTGACAACACCTTTTCTTGTCTTTCTGATACTGACAAGGGTGATATGACAGCTCACCTTGGCTTTGATTTGTTTCCATAGTGATCAGTGACGTTGAACATCTTTGTATTTGGGTGGAGGAGCTTTGCATGTGTGTGCACATGAATGTTCAGGTGCATGTACCCATGTGTGTGAGTGAAGGCCAGAGGAGTGTATCAGGTGTCTTCCTCTATTGCTCTCCGCCTTAAATCCATGAAATAGAGTCTCTCATAAACCTGGAGCTTGCCAGTTCAGCAAGGCTAGCTTGCCAGTGATCCCCGGAGATCTGCCTGTCTCCCTACCTCTGCTGGCCACATTAGGCTTTTTACATGAGTGCTGGGATTTGAACTCAGATCCTGATGCTTGCACAGCAAGCACTCTTACCCACTAAGTCTTCTTCCAGCTCCTGAACATCGTGTTGTCCTTTGAGAAATGTCTCCTTTCACTTATGGCTTGTTTTTCCCATTTGCTAACTGCCATAATTAATGTTCTTAATTTTTTATTAATACCTATTTTTTATTTCTTATATTTTTGGTTGTGAGCCTAGCCTTTAACGGCTGAGCCATCTCTCCAGCCCTGTATTTTATTTCTTAACTAAAATAAAATTACAACATTTCCTTCTTTTCTTTCCTCTCTCCCATCCATTTCATGTTTCTCTCTCTCAAACTATGACTTTTTTATCTATGCATCTATATATATATATAGAGAGAGAGAGAGAGAGAGAGAGAGAGAGAGAGAGAGAGATGCATAGATATATAAATACAGCCTGCTGAGTCATTTAGTGTTGCTTGTGTGTGTGCATGATTTCAGGGATGACCACTTGGGATTGAACAACCAGTTAAGAGGCTCCTCCCTAGTGATGACTCATCCTCCGCCTCCCAGCTTTCCTTAGTGACCCGTGTGGTTCTTTGTTTAGGAGTGAGGCCCATGAGACTTCCCCATTCCTCAAGAGCATGACTATCTGTGTTGTGCCCGTTCAGGTCCTGTTTAGGCAGGTGTATTGTTAAGGTGTCATGGGTGGAGCTAGATGTGAGCATAGAACCTGGAGAAACCACAGAAACCAGGAAGGGAAAAAGAGGCTGTGGGCGGAGCGCTAGAGAGGGGAATGGCGGAATCCATGTGGGGATACACGAAGGAGGAAATGGAGAAATGGGAGGAGGCTTTAGGGAAGAGGGAGGAAGGTCAATACAGAAGGAGAGGGAGAGGGAAAATAACATAAAAGATGTTTGGAAAAGCCTTTGTCTTTCCACAGAATTGACTTTGGCTCTCTGTAGCAAAAGTCCTGGCAGTGAAGTGGCCAGTGCCTCACCAAAGTCAAAGCAGCCACGCACATTTGGAACTAGAGGTTGGGCTCCACACCACCAAGCAAGCGCCAGGCTTTGAAATATAACATTTTCATTTAATAATGTCTATGATAATAGCCAGGTATGGTGGTACATGCCTTTAACCCCAGCACTAGGGAGGCAAAGGGGGTGTGTGTGTGTGTGTGTGTGTGTGTGTGTGTGTGTGTGTGTGTTCACCTGTGTACATGTCCTGGATCTTGCTCTGTAGACCAGGCTGACCTCAAACTCAGAACTCAGAGATCTGCCTGCCTCTGCTTCCCAAGTGCTATGTTTAAAGGCACCATATCTTTATGGAATATTAAAGGCATCTATCTTTATGGAAGGTACCACACGTACTTAACAAAGAGTTTTGATGTATTCACATTGGATCTGTATTTAGCTTACTTTGTTCCTCAAAGAAATTCAGGTATGCTTTGTTGTGCATGTGGGATTGGATTAATCATCACAAGAATAGTTTTCACCAGGCTGTGCTGTGCTTAAGCCTAAAATAAACCACTAAAATAAACTCTCCAAGTTTGAACCAACACTTGTAAGCCCCTCAAGGCCCACAAGTGGCCAGGCCCCGCCCAGAGGACCTCAAACCCCCAGGCTCTACCCACAGAACACTCTCACGGCCACAATAGCACCATCCAGCCCTTCCAGACACAGGTGGCCAAGGTCCCCCCTATAGGGTAAAAAGCCCAGGATCAGGCCACAAAATCCCACCAATCCCTGAGCTCACCCCCAAATTAGGCCACTAAATACCACCAATCTCAAGGCCACCCCAGAAAACTCCACCCCTAGGAAACCCTATATAAAGCCTGCCTCCCCTCAGGTGTCTCTGTCACCTGAACAGAGACAACCACCCTCGTGTGTTTTTCCCAATAAATCTCTTGTGTGAGGTTTCTTGTGCCGTGTGACTCTGTGGTATTCCTTGAGTCCCAACTGCCAGGATACCTTTCCGCTTAGAGCTGTAATGCTTACGCCACTGGCTACTCCGTCCTGTAGCGCTGAACTGCATTCTTGTCTCACACTGCTCTTCATTCTGTTGCTGGTGCGGAGACACCCCACAACTGGTGCCCAGCATGGGGCTCAGCCCTCCAAGAAGATCAGAAGTTCTTTTCTTTAAATAGAAGCAGAGGGTAGGAATTCAATCCTTCACCCAAGGGGTCACAACTGTAAGTGAGAGAGTGAAATAACACGAATTCTTCTCAGTCCTTTGAGGCAAAGCATCTTATACAACTATTGAGATGTCTGTTAAGATCCAGGAGAACAAGATATTCAGAGCAAGAGCTGTGACTTTGTACAAGTGACCGTAAAATCCAATCCAACAAGGAACCGTTGATGTTGACAATTGGAAACGCATAGGAATTAATGTAAAAAGAGCCCATGAAAAGGGGGGGTAAAATCCCTGTCAGTTTTTTTCAATTTGGACTGCAGTAATGAATAACTTGAACCCTCTTCGAGAAGACTGCAATAAAGAGGAACCCTCTGAAGAGGATACCCCAAGGACATCTCAGCAGGGGGCCACTGCCCCTACATTAGGGAAGACTGATTTAGACATGTTACCTCCCATTCAAATGCAGCAAATTTATACCCATGTACAATAAATATTCATTCTCGCCAATCCAACTCAGAAATTCAGTCTATACTGCTTCACTTTCAGAGACTTCTTATAGAAGATGAGAAATGGGGCTGGAGAGATGGCTCAGAGGTTAAGAGCACTGGCTGTTCTTCCAGAGGTCCTGAGTTCAATTCCCAGAAACCACATGGTGGCTCACAACCATCTAGAATGAGATCTGGTGCCCTCTTCTGGCCTGCAGACATACATACAGGCAGAACATTGTATACATAATAAATAAATAAATCTTTAAAAAAAAAAGATGAGGGACATAATCAACAATGATTGGACAGAATCCCTTTTCATTCTAGCTTTTATGATGCCTATGATTTTTAAATCCTCAAAACCCAAATATGTATCAACATCACCCATTTACTTTTGAGTTCTTTTTTTTTTTAAAGATTTATTTATTATGTATACAGCATGTATGACCAGAAGAGGGCGCCAGATCTCATTACAGGTGGTTGTGAGCCACCATGTGGTTGCTGGGAATTGAACTCAGGACCTCTGGAAGAGCTGTCAGTGCTCTTAACCGCTGAGCCATCTCTCCAGCCCTACTTTTGAGTTCTTAAAGGATTTCAGAAAATCTATTGCTGCCAATGGCATGCATGCTCCATTTATTGATACAGTATGGGGCAATTTAAGCAGGGATATTATTATTCCTTGGGACTATAAGCAAGAATGTAAAGCTTCTTTTAGCCCCAGGACAATATTTTATGTGGACAGCAAAGCATTATGACAAAGGGGATGAATGGGCAGAGAGAAACTGTAACACTGTCCCTATTAATTCAGACATGCTTCAGGCAGTGGGAAAATACAGTGACACTCTAGGGCAGATGAATGGTTTAGCCCAGTATTTTGACCAAGTGCGCCTCTGTGCACTGCAAGCCTGGAGAACCACTCCTAGTCAGGGAGAAACCGGATCCTCGGGCCACTTTAAAACAGGTCAAGGAGCCATGGCCTGAGTTTCTTGCTCTCGTTAAGGGAGCAGTGTAACAAAAAGGAGCTCATGGGGAAGCTGCAGACATCCTGACCAGGCAGCTCGAGTTTGGGGAGACCACCAGAGTGTGGAGCTTCTATGGCGTCAGTGAACCATGGCGACTTCTCTAACTGGGTAACTGCCACTCAACATCTTGACAGTTCACCTCGTGTTGCAGCAGCCACTGCAGCAGTTATTCAAAAAACTCCTCAAAAAGGACTTTGCTTTGAATGTGGGAGTAAAGGACATCAAAAAAATTAGTGCAAAAAATCTAATAATCTGGCCCCTCGCCTCTGCCCATGATGTAAAAATGGAAAATATTGGGCTAAGGAATAATGATCCACATTTGACAAGGAATAATAAGTCTTTGAATTCCCCAGGGGCAACACCTAACCACAACATAAAAAGGGAAATCGACCCAGACAACCAAAAAAATTAATCAGGTTCAAAAGCAGTATCCAGTCATTCAGGGGAAGCAAGAGGATCTAATGCAAAGGGATTAACTCTCCTAGCTTTGTGAACAAGATGCTTATCAGAGGATAGATATCCTATGTTGACCTTACACATTAGGAACTATCCTTTTAGAATCCATCTAGAAACTAGGGCAGATTATTCAGTTACTAGTCAAAGTGATGGCCCCACGCCAGCCTATGTCTGGAGGCCCACATTTACAAGGTGTTGGAGACCAACAAAGTTCTTTTGAAAGTGCTAATGTCTTAAATTGGATTGACAAAGATGGTCCTTTTGGCACAGCCAAGCCTTATATTGTCTCAGGACTTTCATATAATCCGGGGGGGAGAGATATATTACAGCAAACGCATGCAGTACCACTGCAAATAATGAATCATCTGATAATTATAAGAAAGTATAACCTCCCTTATTGGGATCATCGATCAAAAGCCAGTCACACAGTTTTAAAAACTACAATAGGTCTCTGATGACCCAGGATGGACTGATCAGTGGCCCCTTCATGGGGAAAAATTAAAACAGGCCCAACTTCTAGTACAGGAATAATTGTAACTAGGACATACAGAACCTTCAGTAAGCCCTTGGAATTCCCCATTTTTGTAATTCATAAAAAGGAAATAATAGATTTTGACTGTCACATGATATCAGGGGCATAAATGTATGCTGCTCCTACTATGATTCCTCAAGGACATCACAATATTATATTTGACTTAAAATACTGCTTTTTTGCAGAAGAACCAGCCTTCTGCAGGTCAAGGAGACTGGGAACGAAACGCAGAGTCGGTGATAAAAAACACATAGACTTCTTTTCTGAGGGATAAAAGTTCCTCTTCTTTTTTTATTCTCTCTGTTGTTTGTTCTATCTATTCTTTTTCTGTTCTGTTCTTCTACCCTGATGTTTCCCTTCTGTATCTTCTGATGACTTCCTTCTCATTACTTCCTGACGTCTTCCTTCTCACTATTTCCTGATGACTTCCTTCTCACTGCTTCCTGATGACTTCCTTCTCACTACCTCCTGATGACTTCCTTCTCAATACTTCCTGATGACTTCCTTCTCACTGCTTCCTGATGACTTCCTTCTCACTACTTCCTGATGACTTCCTTCTCACTACCTCCTGATGTCTTCCTTCTCACTACCTCCTGATGACTTCCTTCTCACTGCTTCCTGATGACTTCCTTCTCACTACTTCCTGATGACTTCCTTCTCACTACCTCCTGATGACTTCCTTCTCACTACCTCCTGATGTCTTCCTTCTCACTGCTTCCTGATGACTTCCTTCTCACTGCTTCCTGATGACTTCCTTCTCAATACTTCCTGATGACTTCCTTCTCACTATTTCCTGATGACTTCTTTCTCACTACCTCCTGATGACTTCCTTCTCAATACTTCCTGATGACTTCCTTCTCACTACCTCCTGATGACTTCCTTCTCACTACCTCCTGATGTCTTCCTTCTCACTGCTTCCTGATGACTTCCTTCTCAATACTTCCTGATGACTTCCTTCTCACTACCTCCTGATGACTTCCTTCTCACTACTTCCTGATGACTTCCTTCTCACTACTTCCTGATGACTTCCTTCTCAATACTTCCTGATGACTTCCTTCTCACTACTTCCTGATGACTTCCTTCTCACTACTTCCTGATGACTTCCTTCTCACTACCTCCTGATGTCTTCCTTCTCACTGCTTCCTGATGACTTCCTTCTCACTGCTTCCTGATGACTTCCTTCTCAATACTTCCTGATGACTTCCTTCTCACTACTTCCTGATGACTTCCTTCTCACTGCTTCCTGATGACTTCCTTCTCACTACCTCCTGATGACTTCCTTCTCACTACTTCCTGATGACTTCCTTCTCACTACCTCCTGATGTCTTCCTTCTCACTGCTTCCTGATGACTTCCTTCTCACTGCTTCCTGATGACTTCCTTCTCAATACTTCCTGATGACTTCCTTCTCACTACTTCCTGATGACTTCCTTCTCACTACTTCCTGATGACTTCCTTCTCAATACTTCCTGATGACTTCCTTCTCACTACTTCCTGATGACTTCCTTCTCACTGCTTCCTGATGACTTCCTTCTCACTACCTCCTGATGTCTTTCTTATCTGTGTCTTTATTTTTTTCCTTATGGCTTATATACCCAAGCAAAATCTTTCAAGCAATGTAAAAATTACAATGTGATTGCATTCTATTTTTTAAGTGAATGATTACAATGAATACAAGTAAAAAACGATGTGTTTCCTGTTTCCATTGCATGATTAAACATTTTACATATTACAGGTGAAAAACAAATTATCCCCAAGAACCCACATACAGTTAAACATTTGTCTTTTAGGCTTCTCTTAGATCGGGAGCCTTTCAGCCATACTATTTACATAGACAGTAGTTTTTATAATTGCCAGAAAAATGGGTTACTAGTTTCACTTTTCATATTTTAGAATCCTGTCCAATTATCTTAACTAACCATCCAAATCTTTATTTTTTAGTTGCATGAAGTCATTATTGAAAGCTTTGCTTTAGCTATGATGCACACCAAAACCTATGAACACATTTCCCAATATCAAAAAGAACTTGAGCTAACTCCTGGGACTCCATTGTTTTTCTTAATCATTAACCTAAGCCATAGTCTACAGGGCTCCTCAAGAGAAACTCATAGGTCCTATCTGTGTGACACTTCCTTGTTCCTATTTTCTACCCTTTGCAGCCCCTGCTTTATCAGGCATGAGGGCAGCACTATATCCCACCCTTACCTATGTTCATTTTCCCACTGAACTAACCTCTATCATAATCCCTTACTGTATTTGTTAGAAACCCTTAATCATCAACATTCTATTTAAACTAACACTATTATTGTATAAAATCATCACTTCAATTAAACAGTACAGCTTAAGAGGAAATCATCTTATAATAATCCACAGGTAAAAATACTCAGTAGAACAGGATATTTCCATGAGACAATCACACCATATTAAAGGCAGTAGGGATCCCCCTACACCCATTCACATTATGCCAGATACCAGAGAAAAATGGCAGCGGCAAACACATAAAGGCACAGCAGTGGTAAGAGACATTCTAGAGTCGAAGCCCTCAGGGCCTTGCCTATCTAAGATTCACCCATCATGCTTTGCTTCCTAGTGGGCCAAACTCCTGAATTCCAGTGCCACCTGCTGCTCCTTTGACATGGCCACTGGCGCTTTTTCTCTATTCCTTCACATCCTGATGATAAGGATTGTTTTGCAATCTCTGTTCCTACTTTAAACAATCAACAGCAAATGACCCAATGTCAATGGAGACTTTTACCACAAGGGATGATAAATAGCCTCCACTATATGTCAATATTATGTACATAGAGCACTTGAGTTGGTGCTCATTAAATTTCTCAAGGCATTGGTCATTCATTATATGAATGACATTCTTCTCTACTACTTGTCTAATTGCAACAACAGCTAATCGATACTTAAAAAAGTGCTTAACTTCTGTGGTAAATAAACTAGAAGAGCAAAACTTAAACATACCTCTGGATGAAGTACAAAAGCAATCACCTTGTAATTACTTATACTATTACAAAACAAGAAATTCACCATCATCCTCTCTGCTTAGACCTTCCCAAACAATGTACCCTCAATTATTTACCCAAAAAAAAAAAAAAAAAAAAAAAAGATTGGGTCATATCAGTTGGGTACGTCCTTACCGGCCTGTTACTACTAAAGATGCTCTTTAATTTACTTTCTGGAGACTCTCAAACTGTATAAATAAACATAACACCTGAAGCAGAGCAAGTTAATAGTTTCTCAAAGAACACTGCTGCTAAAGCCATAGCTCATAGAATTAATTCTTTACTTCCTTATCAACTACTTATCCTTCCGTCCCCTAATCACCTACTGGAATTATATATCAACAAGATGATGGTATTATAGAAACTTATGCGTGTCATAATTCTCCACAACCTGTAACTCCGTATCTACAAGCTATTACAGACTTGACCACCATGGGAAGGACACATCTTAAAGAACTTACTGAAATCATAGTAAGCTGTAGTAACTACAGAAATCATAGTGCCATTAAAGAAAAAGCAGATTGATGATTTGTTCCACACTGATAATAACTGGCAGGTAGCTTTAGCATGTTATTCGGGATCTATAGATAATTATTATCCTAAATATCCCCTCCTAAGATTATTTGAAGATACCATGTGGGTATTACTTGAAATTGCATCTAAAAATCCTACAGAGGTAGCTTTTAATGTTTTCACAGATGGCTCTTGGACAAGGAGCTTAGGTCTTATATACAAATTCTACACCCTCCACAAAAAAAGATTGTACCCACCCCAGGTTGCACAGCTCAACAGTCTGGACTCGTCATAATCAATCAGCTCTTATTAAATGCTTCTCAGCCACTGAATATTTTAGTCAACTCTGCATACTGTGCTCAAACTGTTTCTTTAAGAAACTGCAAGACTTAAATCCAAGCCCACTACTAGTATCATTTCATGATGAATTCTCTCCCTTCAGACATCTATATGACAACAAGCTCAACCTTTTTTCATAACTCATATGCATGATCATTCTATTTTGCCAGGTCTGTTAGCATCTGCAACGCTCAAGCCAATGTACTGGCCTCCTCCTCATTCCTAACACTTTTTTTCCCAGGCCACTCAAAAATCTCATGGACTTCTTCACCAAAATGAAATCTTACATCGTGAACAGGTAGGACAAATCATTAGGCCCATCCTTGTTTTGTTTTGTTTTGTTTTGTTTTTTCACCCCACTGCCCTCTGCTGGCAGAAATAATAAAGGGTTAAAATCGAACACCATTTTGCAGACAGATATTATTCATATCTCAGAACTTAGAAGCTTAAAGTACATTCATGGAGCAGTTGATACTTTTCCCAATATGATTGTTGCTTCTTCCCACAAGGGCAAAATCACCTCAGATGCCATTAATCATTTACTATATATTTTCTCCTTTCTTTCTCTTTTTTTTTTTTTTTTTTTTTTTTTTTTTTTTCCGAGACAGGGTTTCTCTGTGTAGCTTTGCGCCTTTCCTGGAACTCACTTTGTAGACCAGGCTGGCCTCGAACTCACAGAGATCTATCTGCCTGCCTCTGCCTCCCGAGTGCTGGGATTAAAGGTGTGCACCACCACCGCCCACATTTTCTCCTTTCTAGGACTCCCATTACAACTAAAAACTGATAATAGTCCTGTTTAACCACTTTAAGGTGTTTTGCAATCTATGGAATATTAATCATGTTACTAGAATCCCTTACAATTCATAGTGTCAAGCTATTGTGGAATGAAACCATCAAATACTTAAACAAAAAAAAAAATTTAAAATAAAAGGTGGGTATATACACCCACTTAAATCCCACATACTACATTTAGCCATGCTTACTTTAAATTTTTTCACTGTAAAGGATAATGCTTCTTCTGCTGTCCAAAAACACTTTTCCCTAAAGGTGACACAGCCTAAAATGTATGTTAAATGGGAAGATCTAGAAATTAATTGGAAAGGGCCAAATGTTCTTCTAACATCAGGGAGAAGTTATGCTTGTCTTTCCAGAAAATAAATGAAGTCCCAGATGGCTCTTACTCCAATGATTCCAACCAGTACAACATCCCTGATACTACCAGACAAACAAAGTGCCTGTAGCTAGACAACCAACCCATCAAGAGGAGATGTCCCAAGAGAAAGAATAAGCCAATGGCTTAGGGAGACATCAAAACTTTAACTCATCAAGCTGAGACCTGGAAGAGACAATAAGGACACAATACTACTGTCTTAGTCACTGGTCTATTGCTGTGAAGAGATACTATGACCAAAGCAACTATTATAAGAGTATGCATTTAACTGGGGGCTTGCTTACAGTTTCAGAGGTTTAGTCCATTACCATCATGGCAGGGAGCATGGCAGCATGCAGGCAGGTGCTGGAGCAGTAGTGGAGAGCTACATCCTGATCCATAGGCAATGAGAGAGAGAATCTGGGGCTGCTGTGGGCTTTTGAAACCACAAAGCCCACTTCCCAGTGACACATTTCCTCCAACAAGGCCACACCTCTTAATCCTTCTAATCCTTTCAAATAGTGTCACTCCCTGGTACCTAAACATTCAAATATATGAGCCTATGGGGGCCATTCTTATTCAAAGCACCATAACTACTGACCCCAAAATGATGCTGTTATGTTTATTGACTATATTACATGTTAATTCTCAGCTTGTTAATGAAGAATCCAAATGCTTTTTATCAGGGGTAATAAAAGGCATGTCTGTAGAAGGAAACAGTATGGTGCTATTTTGCCATGCTAAAGATTGGTTTTATCCTTTGGAACCAGTTGTTTGAACAAAAGATAGTAAACAAATATTTAGTCATATGAATGGAGGATATTTTGGTTAGACTAATCTAACTGATCAATCCAAATACTATAATATAGAATATATATATATATATATATATATTATAGATTTTGGCATAATTAAGTAGTCTTAGAAAGCTCTGACGGTGGAAGATATAGCTGTATGAGGATGAAGAAAGGACTATCTGATGTACTGCTTACTAAAGTTGATAGTATTGTACCTAAACTAGCACTGCTTGTTGTCAATCATTTATAAAATAACCTCTGGCTTCATTTGGCACATGGCAGTCAGTAAGAACAACTTATTTGAATCAGAGGAGATCCATCTATTCCTGGGCTCTTAAAAAGAAATTCATATGGTATAGGAGTTACTCTTATAAATTTTATACAAATAACAGGGGACGAAGTAGCGTTCACCCACACCCATATTCATAGGGCTTACCCTGTCAATGGTGCTTTTTATGACATTGTTTATGCTTCAAATGTACTTCTATCCCTCAGTATTGTAATTCCATTTCTAATTATGTCCTTCCCTCTGGTAAACAACTGCCTTTGGATGGACCTTTGTGTGTGTGTGTGTGTGAAAATGCTACTTATACTGCCCTTCCTGCAGGTTATAAAGGCTTGTGTGGGATAGGAGGTATTACACCCATTTTGCTCAGTAAATCTTGGCAACTGATCATTAGAATTAAGAGTTCTCCCTGAAAATTGTGATGATTCTGGGCATCTACTGGATCCTGTAACGGTTAGCACCACAATGGCTTTTTTATTACCAGCCCCAGGAGTGATTAACAGAATACAAAAAGATTTCAAATACGGCCTGTAAGATTGGCAAAACTGCTAACATTGCAGCAAAAATATTAGAAGTTAATCAAGAGATGGATGAATTGAGAACCACAGTTTTACAAAATAAGGTAAAGGATTGGATGCTCAAGCATAATCTTGGTTGTCACAGTTTTCTGGCTTGTGTTGCTTTAACGTGTCAGGGTTCTCCCATACAATGGATGGTCAAACTGACCATCTGCATAAAGAGAAAAACAAAATTTCTCCAGGTGACCTTGGAATAGACATCATGGCTCAAATGGCTTTCCCCGTTCCTTGGTCCTCTTCTAGCTATTCTTACAATTCTCCTTTGCTTGCCTCTGTTAGTAGACTAGCCATGCAAACAACACGTTCAACTTTGACTTCTATTACAGCCACCATTTCCTCTTTAAAAAATGAGAAATGGGGAGATGTATGGAGCGTGAAGGTCTTTTGTGCTTACAGACATGCACTAGGGAAACCTGAAACGTTAAACACACAGGGTTGTTCCTTCAAGGGAAGGAATGCAAGACCTGTTTTCTGCCCAGAAGACTGGAGCTGATGTGCTTTTTAGCCTGGTGACCTTTGTGCATCCTGTGTGATTGGAGATTTTCTGGCGCCAGACCCTCCTCCAGACCCGTCTCATAAACCTACTTTTCTAGAAACCAGCCAACCTATAGAATCTATCTTGATGGAAGGTGCCACATGTACTATACAAAGAGTCACGTCTAATCTGTATTTAGCTTACTTTGTTCCTCAAAGAGATTTAGGTAAGCTTTGTTGTGCATGTGGTGTCTTAGTTAGGGTTTCTATCGCTGTGAAGAGACACCATGACCCCAGCAACTCTTCTAAAGGAAAAACATTTAATTGGGGTGGCTTCCATTTTCAGAGATTCAGTCCATTATCATCATGTTGGGGAGCATGGCAGCATGCAGGCAGACATGGTGCGGCAGCTGTAGCTAAGAATCCTGCATCTTGCAGACAACAGGCAGTGGTTTAAAACGCTGGGTGATATCTGGAGCATAGATGAGACCTCAAAGCCCGCCTCCACAGGGACACACTTCCTCCATCAAGACCGCACCTACTCCAACAAGGCCACACCTCCTAATAGTGCCACTCCCTTTGGAGGCCATTTTCTTTCAAACCACCACATGTGGGATTGAACCAGACTGTCCTGTGCTTAAGTAAGTCTAAAATAAACCAATAGGGTTCAGACTCTCAAAGTCTGAACCGACACTGGCCACTGAGTCTTGCACTGGACCGCATTCCTGCAGAAGTCCAGGCTTGCCTATTAGGCTAGGCTGACTAGCCAATGGGAGGCCAGGATCCTCCGCCCTCCTCCCCCACCGCTCCCCAGGGCTGGGATTACAAGCACATGTGACCTACGTTCAGCTCTCTCATGATGCTGAGGAGCAAACTCAGGTCCCCACATTTGCACAGGAAGCACCTTGCTGACTGAGCCATCTCCCCAGCCCAAACTACCCATATTTTATGAAAGAGCCGTTTCATTGAAAAATCACTGACATGCGGTTTTCCCAGACTTGGATACTTAGCAGAAATTTTCTCAAAAATTAACAAAGCAGATTTGTCATTTCAGAAAGAAAAAAAAAAGTAGTGGGGAGTATTTGCTATCAGTGCTCTTACACTACAATGTGTAGTTGACATTACGCCATTAAGAAATAGTATCGAGCCGGGTGGTGGTGGCGCACGCCTTTAATCCCAGCACTCGGGAGGCAGAGGCAGGCGGATCTTTGTGAGTTCGAGGCCAGCCTGGTCTACAGAGCGAGATCCAGGAACGGCACAAAGCTACACAGAGAAACCCTGTCTCGAAAAACAAAAACAAAAACAAAAAAAAAAAGAAATAGTATCGAGCCGGGCGGTGGTGGCGCACACCTTTTAATCCCAGCACTTGGGAGGCAGAGCCAGGCGGATCTCTGTGAGTTCGAGGCCAGCCTGGTCTCCAAAGCGAGTTCCAGGAAAGGCGCAAAGCTACACAGAGAAACCCTGTCTCGAAAAACCAAAAAAAAAAAAAAAAAAAAGAAATAGTATCGAGGGCTGGAGAGATGGCTCAGAGGTTAAGAGCACTGCTTGTTCTTCCAAAGGTCCTGAGTTCAATTCCCAGCAACCACATGGTGGCTCACAACCATCTGTAATGAGATCTGGTGCCCTCTTCTGGAAATAGTAAAAATACTATTTTTAAAAATAACAAAGAAGATGGGGGGAAAGTGGTGTCGATGTTCCTTCTCCTTGAACCTTGATCTTTGTAAGTACAGTGACCGACGCATTAGAAGAAACTTCTGTAGCAGTGGTTCTTCTGACTGGCCTCCTGTCTCCATCCACCATGTTAGGAGGACTCTTGAGTGTAAAAGTGGCTGATGGAGACGGAATGGCCTCTAGCTCATAGCCTGTATCATAGCTAGAATCGAAGTGAGTGGGTTTCCAGGAGATGCCAGGCTTCAGTCTGTGAGTCTTCCCTGCCAATGCCACAGATGTGATCACAGAGTCAACACCCCTGCTCAGTCCTGCCTATACTGTCAACAGGTAAAAATCATGAAGAAAATAAGAAATGACAAAAAGATAATAAATGATAATAATGGTTGCTTGAAGCCACTGTGTTGTGGAGACACTTCTCTGGTAGCAGTGACACTATGGTGGTGTTTTTCAAGGGTGCACATGTCTCCTCATCGTTTCTTTCCTAAGCACCCATCAGTGATGCCTGGTTCCCGGGATCTGAGGCCCAGGAGGAATGATGAAGGGCAGTGAAGCCACAGGATTGGTTTCAGCACATCCCATGAGTAACCCCTACCAGGTGTTCATTGACCATGCCACTCATAGGTCAATGGGAACAAGAAAGATTTCGGGGATTAGAGAGATAGCTCAATTGGTGTAATGTTTACCTTGCAAGCATGAGGACCCGAATTTAATGCCCAGAGCCCACATTTTTTTTTTTTTTCGGTTTTTTGAGACAGGGTTTCTCTGTGTAGCTTTGCGCCTTTCCTGGAATTCACTTGGTAGTCCAGGCTGGCCTCGAACTCACAGAGATCCGCCTGGCTCTGCCTCCCAAGTGCTGGGATTAAAGGCGTGCGCCACCACCGCCCGGCAGAGCCCACATTTTTAAAAAGCCAAGCATGGGCTGGAGAGATGGCTCAGCGGTTAAGAACACTGGCTGTTCTTCCAGAGGTCCTGAATTCAATTCCCAGCAACCACATGGTGGCTCACAACCATCTGTAATGAGATCTAGTGCCCTCTTCTGGACTGCAGGGATACATGCAGACATTACACTGTATATATAATAAATAAATAAATCTTTAAAAAAAAAAAAAAAGCCAAGCATGCTGGACTGCACTTTTAATTTGGGGGAGGTAGAAATAGTGGATGTCTGGAGCTCTCTAGACAACCGGCCTACTTGGTGAGTTCCAGGTCAGTGTGAAACCCCTCCCCAGTACCTATAGCCTCCATCCACATGCACATGCATCTGCACACACACACACATACTCACACACACACACACACACACACACACTCATACACACTCACTCACACACTCTCACACACACATACACACTCACACACACACACAAAGAATCACAAACACAAACAGAAAGAAAGAAAGAAAGAAAGAAAGAAAGAAAGAAAGAAAGAAAGAAAGAAGGAAGGAAGGAAGGAAGGAAGGAGGGAAGGAAGGAGGGAGAAAAGGAAGGAGGGAAGGAGAGAGGGAAAGAGGGAAGAAGAGCTCCTTTGCACAGCTGCTCTTTGTATTAAGAAGTTCATGAGAGCCAGGCGGTGGTGGTGCACGCCTTTAATCCCAGCACTCGGGAGGCAGAGGCCGGCGGATCTCTGTGAGTTTGAGGCCAGCCTGGACTACCAAGTGAGTTCCAGGAAAGGCGCAAAGCTACACAGAGAAACCCTGTCTCGAAAAACCAAAAAAAAAAAACAAAAAAAAAACAAAACAAAAAAAAAAAAGAAGTTCATGAGACTTTGACCAACCCAACACAGAAGGCTAAGATCTCCAGTGCATCATGGGAAGGCTAAGATCTCCAGTGCAGAATAAAGTCCCAGACTGAGACTGGAGCTGTTCCAAGGAGAATCCAAGAGTCTGGGTATACGTTGTGGATAGCCCAACCAAGCCTGGGTGAGAGCCAACAGCTGTCCTAAAATCCTAACCTGCTCACCATCCTGATGGAGCTGTCGCCCCAAGATCAGCAAGCCCTCCATCACTGAGTCCTTGTCCTTACCTCTGCTCCTGGCTATGACACAGTCCCTGTTTCATGGAACTGCAGTTGCCTGTTTCCAGACGGGTACCCTCAGCCTGGGTTGTACTTTGACTGGGTTTCATCTTTATTTTTATCTGTTCTTTTCTGTTTAGAGTCTTGCTATGCAGCTCAGACGTCCCTCAAATTCACAGCCCTACTGCTTTGGCCTACTAAGCTCTGGGATTTCAGATGTGCTTGCAAGCGTGCATCAGTTCATGATGTCATGCTGTCTTCAGCCCCTGAACAATGCAGACAACTAAGGATCTGTTAGAGGCACGGGTTGAGTCAGGAGCATCACCATGATAACTGAGAGGAAGGAGAACATGGTCAGCTCATCACAGAGAACAAATATCAACCAAGGACACCGAGCACAGGTGTGACCCAGGGTGAGCGTGAGCTGCAGTTTATTCCCGCAAGCGTCAGGCCTCAAGGAAAACTAAGTACATTCTTTATCTCCATTTCCACATCTGTAACATGGAGACCATTGTACCAGGCTTTCTAGCTACCTTTCTTTTTCTGGGTTTTATAAATACCAGAAAAAAGCTGGGCGATAGTGGCACATTATAGGTGGAAGTTTCTGTCCCACCAGTAGCTCCCAGATAAACACACTGAGGCTTATACTAATTATAAGTGCTGGGTCAATAGCCCAGGCTTGTTACTAGCTAACTCTTATGTTTATGTTAACCCATATTTCTTTTTTTTTTTTTTTTTTTGGTTTTTCGAGACAGGGTTTCTCTGTGTAGCTTTGCGCCTTTCCTGGATCTCGCTCTGTAGAACAGGCTGGCCTCGAACTCACAGAGATCCGCCTGCCTCTGCCTCCCGAGTGCTGGGATTAAAGGCGTGCGCCACCACCGCCCGGCTACCCATATTTCTTATCTACACTCTGCGATGAGGCTCATGGCTTGTTACCTCATTTTCTACACGTCCTGCTTCCTCTGAGTCTGCCGGCATCTCTGCTGACTTCACTCTTCTTCCCATCATCTCAGTTTGACTTTCCTGCCTGACTTTATCCTGTTCAGCTATTGGCCAGTCAGCTTCTTTATTAAACCAATCACAATGTTAAATCTTCGCAGTGTACAAAAGAATTATTCCCCAGGCCTTTAATCCCAGCTCTCAGGAAGCAGAGGCAGGTGGATCTCTGTGAGTTCGAGGCCAGTCTGGTCTACAAAGCAAGTTCTGGGACAGCCGAGGCTACACAGAGAAATTGTGTCTTGAAACAAACAAACATAAATAAATAAATAAATAAATGCCAGAAAAATTAATCACATGATTGTTTTTAAGATTTATGTGTATGGTGTTTTGCCTCCATGTATATCTGGTGCCCACAGAGGCCAGAAGAAGGTGTTAGATGTCCTGGAACTGGAGTTACAGACAGTCGTGAGTTGCCGTGTGGGTGCTGGGAATTGAAGCTGGGTCCTCTGGAAGAGCAGTATTCATTTTTAACCTCTGAGTCATTTCTCTAACCCTAATCGCGTACTTTTTGTAGAAGAAACAAACTTTGTGGTAAATATTTTGAAGCAGAAGTAACTGAGTTATGAGATTGAGAATGGGGAAACTGAGTCTTGCCAAGAGCCATACAGGGCTCCTTTTAAATATGGAAGGTGCAGTCAAGTCTATAAAGTCAATAATTCACATTTATTGCCATCTATACCATGCTCAGACAATGGGTAATGCATAATATTAATCATACTGATCATCTAATATTCAACTCCTAGGGAATGTGTGGCCTTCCCACAAAGCGGAGCTGTGTCCTTCCACATTTGTGTTCAGGGCTGCCTCGAGCCCCATGAGCAGTCCTGATGCTCGTGCCAAGTCAGCATGTAGAAAGTCGAACAGTCTGCAGGCCTAGACTTGGGAAAGCAGAGCTCCCTACTGTACCTACTCCGTGGGTCCATCTCCTCTCTAGCCTACTTCCTTTGACTGGAGCTCCAGAGAAAGTTACACTCACCCTGCTCCAGTGTTAATAACAGGAAGTGTGGGGCTGGAGAGAAGGCTCAGTGGTTAAGAGCTCATTCTATGTTTTAGAGAACCAGAGATCTGTTCCCAGCACCCAAGACTCACACTCACTTTGAACTCCAGCTCCAGAGGATCCAATATCCTCTTCTGCCCTATGAGGGCAGTGTGCTCACACACACACGTACCTGCACACAGACACACATGTACATATGCTTAAAAAGAAAAACAAGCCGGGCGGTGGTGGCGCACACCTTTAATCCCAGCACTCGGGAGGCAGAGCCAGGCGGATCTCTGTGAGTTCGAGGCCAGCCTGGGCTACCAAGTGAGTTCCAGGACAGGCGCAAAGCTACACAGAGAAACCCTGTCTCGAAAAACCAAAAAAAAAAAAAAAATCTTTTCAATAAAAGAACAAGAAGTATAAAGATCATCCTTTCTTTCTTGTCTTGGATAAATTGTGTTCCTCTCAAGACACAGAGTGGCAACACATAGAAATGTACTGACAAACTTATCAAAAAGAATCAGAGAAAACTCAGCTCCCCTGAGCAACACACAGGCCTGTTTTAGCTGCACTTCAGTGCTCATGGCCCAAGGCCACGAAGAAACCAATAAAGGCCAGAGCTCAAGAACACCAACCCAGATCCAAGGCTTCTGCTCTATCCCTCGGCCATGAAGCTTCTCTTTCCTCTCGTCACCAGCCTCATGCTGCAGTATCAGGTGAAATCAGGTAATGTGGGCTCCTGGGTTAAGGCGGGGTTGATGTGAGGAAGCAAGACTGGGCTACCCATGGTGCCAGGACTCTTAAGAGATGCTGAAAGATGACATTCCCAACCAAAAAGATGGCTGGAGAGCTGCCCCAATCCCCAGACCGTGTCTGATGGAGATGTCAAGGAGATATAAGGAGAGTTGGGTAGTGCCTGTATATTCAGAAACTGACATATTATATAGCCTTCCTGCTCTGTATATGTATGTGTCTCTGAGCTTGCAACTCAGCCCAGAGCATGCTCATGTGAGCTCTATTTCTGACATAACCACCTTGTATATTTTTAAAATCTGTGTGTATGAGAGAAAGAGAGAGAGAGAGAGAGAGAGAGAGAGAGAGAGAGAGAGAGAGAGAGAGAGAGAGAGAGAGAGAGAGAATACAGTGTGATGTGTGTGAGAGAGAACATACTGGCACATATATGTTGAGATCGGAGGAGACATCAGCTGTCAGTCCGTCCCTTCCATCTTGTTTGAGGCAGGGTCTTTTGCTGTTTGTCACTGTGTACACCAGGCTAGCTGGCCCATGGGCTTCTGGGGATTCTCCTGTCTCCACCTCCTGTTACACTGTAGGAACGCTGGGATTACAGATGCCGGCACTACTGCATCTGGCTTGACATGGACTCGGGGGATCAGAGCTCGGGGCCTCATGCTTACACAGCAAGTGCTCTCTCCCCAGACCCAATTAAAATCATCTCTTAATGCAAAGGTTCAATCGGCATGTACCCCTGAGAACCAAGGATGAAATCCTTGCCTCTGTGTTCAAAAAACCTTTTTAGGATTTAGTAAGCAGGTCTACATCTCCATGTCAGCTTTTCCAGGAGAGTCTTATAATTTCTCTTACTCTCTGTCTTCCTGGAAACCCTCCAACTACCATAAAGGGGTCTGGGGACACATTATAGCACATGACAGGGCAGAGGACTGGGCACTGTCCTTGAAAAAGAAGGAAAAGGATGGGAGTCTTGTTTCTGCGAACAAGAACTACCCAGCTCCTTGGAATAATCATAATGAATCAGACAAAGAAAATAAAGAGTCCAAGATGTTTGCAATGTTTGTATGTTGGGAACTTAGACAGGTAAGTCTGTGTCCCCCTAGGTAAAGTCACTTAAACATGTCAAGCTTCAAAACTGACACAAGTGTAATGGACAAATGTGACTGTTTCGAGTGCTTTAGATTTTTGAGACAGGGTTTCTCTGTGTAGCTTTGATGCCTGTCCTGGATCTCACTCTGTAGCCCAGGCTGGCCTCCAACTCACTGGGATCCACCTGCCTCTGCCTCCTGAGTGCTGGGATTAAAGGCATGCGCTGCCACCACCCGGCGACTGTTTCTAGTTCTAAAATGTTTCTGTTTTGTACTCCTTATGAGAACAATGTGAAGATGTATGAGAATAACAACATGAATACATATGTGAAAATATTTTTTGAAATTATTTACGTTTTATTAACATACATTAATTATATGTAATAATTGGATTCCATTATGATATCTGTATATATATGTAATGTATTTTATCATAGTCAGTCCCCACCTTCTCTTGCCCCCTCCTCTCTCTCTCTACTCCCTTTCTAACTTCATGTCTTTTTATTTTTTGGTGGCCCAGTGAGTTTTATTAGTTTTGTTTTCAGAAGCATGGGCAATGCTGGGGCTATCTACAGGAACATGGGCAACTTATCAGTAGCCACACCACTGAAGAAAATCTCTTTCCTCAGCCATCCTTAGCTACCTAAAGATTCTCAGGGAGGGGTGTGGCCTCTTGAACCTCTTTCTCTTCCACAGCAGGATGATGACAGACCCAATCTGTCACGGGCGCTATAACCTTCAGAAATTATCTGATGCTAAATAGATCACTTCTAATTTACATAAAATTGATAAGATGGCTAATAGAGAAAGAAAAGACTTCTTGAGGGAAAACAGTGAGACACTGGGATGGGACATTCAACAGATAAAGATAAATTACTAAAATCGGTGGAAAATTAAGCTAGAGATAATAAATAATATGAGAGTGATCTTGGTGGAAACTACAGTAACAAATAAGAGCTCTGATGGGCAGAGTACCCAGAGGGTGGAAGTGACAGAGTGCCATGTGCCAGGAACTGTAGGTCTAGTGACTGACAGGGAGGTCAAAGGCCATGGACTTCAAAGAAGACAACACTTCTGAAAATCCTATTAATTCTGTTTTAAAATTCTTTCTTGGTTTATTTCACTTAATATAAGCTCCCCTATTCCACTTTTTTCTTGCAAATTATCATTTTATTCTTTCACATAGAAAGGAGAGTACTGCATGTTGTCTCACATGGAAGTTAAAAGAAATAGTCAAACTGAATATGCCAGTAACTACCTGAGCTTAAACAAAGAAAGGCTTGCTTTGATCAACACACACTGAATGCATGTGCTGAGATCTCACACTGAATTCATTAATGTACACAGCTAGCATATGTTAAAATAATAATCATGACTCTTTCTTGGATTCATTGTATGGCGGGTTTTACTGACATTGGTGTTTTATAGGATTATAGAGGGGGATGGGAGGCTCTGCTGGTATGGATGATGCAAGACTGGAGGTCAAAAATGCTGTCTTAGGGCTGGAGATGTACTCAGAGGAGAGTGATTGCCCAAAGCTCTGGGTTCAAAGCCCAGTACTACCAAACAGAAAGAAAGGAAGGGAGGGAGGGAGGGAGGGAGGGAGGGAGGGAGGGAGGGAGGAGGGATGGAGGAACATTCTGAAATCAAGGAACTGGGCTTCATATCTTTCCTTCCTCTTTATAACTTTGGTGTGTGTGTGTGTGTGTGTGTGTGTGTGTGTGTGTGTGTGTGTGTGCACGTACATGCCACAAGACAACCTCAGGTGTCTTTCCTCAGGTACCATTCACCTTGTTTTTGTTGGTTTGTGTTGGTCTTGAGACAGGATTTCTCTGTGTAGTCCTGGCTGGTCTGGAACTCTCTATGCAGACCAGGCTGATCTCGAACTCAGAGAGCCCCACCTGCCTCTACTTCCCAAACTCTAGAGTAAAGGCAAGCATCACCATAGCCTGACTCATTCATCTTGTTTTTTGAGATAGGGTTTCTCATTGGCCTGAGGCTCACTAATCAGGTTAGTCCAGCTGGCCAGTGAACCCCAGAGACCTGTCTCTCAATGCCTTCCCACACACACTACCACCCCTGCCTTTTGTATAGAGTCTTGGTGCTGAGCTCACTTCCTTACACTTGCATGGCAAACACTTTACCAATGAGCTATGTCCCCAGTCCATTCTTGGATGCTTTTAAATTTGAAACAGGGTTTCATTATGTAGCCCTGGCTAGTCTGGAACTCATGATGTAGACCAGGCTGGCCTCAAACTCACAGAAATCTGCCTGTCTCTGCTTCCCAAGTGCTGGAACTAACGGTGTGTGCCACCAAGCCCCTCCACTCTCTGATTTTTAAAGCTACTCAAGGAAAGGAGACTACATAAGAGTTTTACTCTGGGCTCCGCAGTGTACAGTGACTTTCCAGGTCTGCCTAAGGCAGCACCATCATCAAATGCTGTCCCTGAAGGTTGACAAACCCCTCCCACTCTAACGCTCTTCCATCAGCAGTCTGGAGATCTCAAATGATTAACCTTGACCCAGCTCTCTCTCTCTCTTTCTCTCTTTCTCTCCCCTATGTAGAATTTTTGACTGTGAAAAAATGTTTAATAGGCTTTGGGAAATGCAAAGACAGCTGCCTCGTTGGGGAAACCGAGATACAGAAATGCAAATCCAAAAAATGCTGTGTTGGCCCCAAAGTGATTGAACTGATTAAAAGTTACCTTCGACATGAAATACCCCACATACCGGACAACGACATGGTGGAGATGCTGAAGAGTGAAAAGAAACCCAGAGAAGAGATGCAAAGAAAACACACCTTTGCCCTACTCTCCCAAATCCAAGATGCCAACCCTTTGCTCAATATCAACTCTGCCATTGTCCCAAATGCCTCCCCTCTGAAGTCCGTCACCTCCAGGACTGGGAGACATGGCTTGGGCGGTACTGCTCCCACCAAGGGGCACACAAAACAAATCAGGGATTCTGCCAATGCTGCCCCTTGGCCCCAACCTGGACCACCATAGACATGGCCAGCACCCTCCACAACAGCAGGGAAGCAGATGAGCAGGGAAGTGAGTCTTCTTCCTAGAGTGTCAGGCTCTTCTCTACCCCCATAGGCATTAAAATAAGACATAACTGTTCTGCCAACGGACAGGTAATAAACACTGTTAAGTCATTTCCAGTTTGTGTAATGTTGTCGTTCTCGCAGGAGTCCCCAAGAGGACGGGGCTAGAGAGGGATGGAGTTTTAAGTTTAGATGCCAGGAGAGAGCAAGCCTCGGCTCAGCAAGTGTTGAGCATCAGGCTTCCTTGAGGGACCCTCACTTGATGGACTTTTCCTGTGGCAACGGGAAGGAAAGACTATGAGGTATTTTCTCTTGTCGTGGATCTTGTGGGGAGGACCCCTGTGCAGCCAGAACACAAACAGAAGCTGGTGAAATTCATCTGAAGGATGTTTCTCTTAGTGTAACAGCCTGAAACAATATCCTATCAATACGTGACCAGTACGAAAATTACTCTGACATTTTTCAGTTGTTTGGCCTAAAACAAATTATATATACATTACCATCAATTTATTCGTCAGTTAGTGGAGATGCCAACATTTCAGTACACACCAGAATCCAGAATTCAGCAATCCCAGACTACACCGCCTCTCTTTGTCCATGTGGTAATGGCATGGCCCTCAGTCCCAGTCTTTGAAAAGCTATTTTGCAGTATCATTGACACAAAACACCCACATGAGTGTCACCGGTACTACTAGGTAAGTTGGGCACACACAAGCCCCAGCGAAGCTGTTATCAGAGGTGGAGGCTCTGCTACTCTTGGCCTCCACCAAAAACTAAAAACAAAAAACAAAATCAGAAGACAGAAATTAACAGGAGTCCTTGCTCTGTTCTGTTGTTTTAATAAAGTACCTAACAAAAAGCCACTTCGAGGAGAAGGGGGCTTGAGGACTTCCAATTTCAGATACAGTCCGTATGCACGGGAAAGTCAAGGCAGGAACTTGAAGCAGGCGACCATATCCAAGTCAAGGAAGAGAAAGGAGTGGGTGCATGCATGCTATTATACCCAATGGCTCTGCTCTTCCATCCTGCAGGTCTCAAACCCAGGGAATGCTGCTGCCCACGGTTAGGCTGGGTCTTCCCACATCGGCTGACATAATCAAGACAGTCTCCCAGAGACAGGACCACAGGTCAACCTGCTCTAGACAATTTCTCATTGTGACAGTTTTCTGAGGTGATTTACATGTGGCAAGTGGGCCATTAAAACTGACCATCAAAGTGGAGGAGACAATTTTATTCAAGACTGGGACTTGAGGAAGGGTAGTAGAGGCACCTCTCAGAGGTCCAGTGTCTGAAAGGGAAAGTCTCAGGGGTTTTTGTTGTTGTTGTTATTTATTTATTCTTTGAGGATTTTGTACAGTATATTTTTATCATATTCTTTCACATCCCCCAAGTCTTCCCAGCTTTCTCTCCTTCCCTACCCTCAACTCTCTCTCTCTCTCTCTCTCTCTCTCTCTCTCTCTCTCTCTCTCTCTCTCTCTCTCTCTCTCTCTCTGTGTGTGTGTGTGTGTGTGTGTGTGTGTGTGTGTGTGTCTGTCTGTCTCTCTGTCTCTGTCTCTCTCTCTCTCACACACACACACACAATCTCTCCCTTTCTCTGTTTTTGGTTTGATTTTGGGTTTTTTGTTGTTGTCATTATTGTTGTTGTTGAGATGGGGTTTCTCTATGTAGCCTTGGCTGTCCTGAAAGACAGCTGTCCCTGTAGACCAGGCTGGCCTTGAACTCACAGAGATCTGCCTGCCTCTGCCTCTGCCTCTGCCTCTGCCTCTGCCTCTGCCTCTGCCTCTGCCTCTGCCTCTGCCTCTGCGTCTGCCTCTGGTTAAAGGCATGAACCACCACTGTCCGGCTTTCTCTCTCTTAAAAACAAACAAAGGTTTTATGGAAAGATATGTAGAAAGCCCTCACTCATTCTGGTGCTGGAGGAGGTTCTTTCTCCTGGTGGTGATTTAGAGTAGAACATTTCTCTGGCTTTTTCACTGGAATTCAGGTTCCAGGGCTTCTGTGTTACCTATCAATACATACTAACTCTATGAGTGAGCTACTGATCCACAAGAGTGGGAACTCTGTCTTTGATACCTGACTTCAAAATTTAGAGCACAAGTGAAATGGATGAATTGCCACAGACTGGGAGAGAGGTGGGCTCTGTTATACTGCACATGTAAGTCCATCACAGAGGAGCTATGCCAGAGTCCTCCTGGGAAGGCACTATTTAGTCAGCTTCTGCAGCTGGAGATGCAGCTCGGTGTACAACACTTGCCTCACAAACATTCAAGGCCCTGGGGTCAATCCCTGGTACAGAGGGGAACAAAAAACAATATGCAAGATTGAAAAAGATGAAAAACTTCATGCAAGATGAAGGCTTTATTTCTCACATAGCCTCCATCAGAGAAACATCATCAGCTCAGATTACAACAGCTGTGCTACAGAAAAGATGGTGAAGATGGACGGTAACACGATAGAGTTATATGTTCATCTGCTTTGTTACAGAGAGAGTAGGGGGAGGGGGCATCTGAGCACCTGAGGATAGAAAGAGGAAAAAGGTACTCCAACCTAACAGAAACAGAAAGCAAGAAAGCATAGAATTCTGATTCCTAACTCAATAGACTTCAACCCAAAATTCAGAAAGAAGGTCACTACATATTGATAAAAGGAATATTCTATCAGTAAGGTATTACAGTTCTAGGGGCTAGAGGGACAACTCAGTGGTTAAGAGCATGTATTGCTCTTACAGAGGACCAGAGTTTGGTTCCCAGCACCCATGTCAGGTGGCTAACAACCTCCCTTCAATTCAGCTCTGCTGCCCTCTTCTGGCCTCCAAGGGCACCTGCATGAATGTGGTGTACATACTCAAACACAGATACACACATGCACACACGATTAAAAATAAAATAAGCCGGGCGGTGGTGGCGCACGCCTTTAATCCCAGCACTCGGGAGGCAGAGGCAGGCGGATCTCTGTGAGTTCGAGGCCAGCCTGGACTACCAAGTGAGTTCCAGGAAAGGCGCAAAGCTACACAGAGAAACCCTGTCTCGAAAAACCACAAAAAAAAAAAAAATAAAATAAAATAAAATAATCTTATAAAAATATTACAGTTCTCAGCATACAGATATCAAATATTGGTGTACTAAATTTCATAAAAATAGACACTACCAGATAAAAGGGCACAAACTGATCTCAACACAATTATTGAGTAACTTTAATATTCAGACAGCTGGTGAGATAGGGAACCATTTGGGGGCTGTCTTAGTTAGGGCTTTTATTGCTGTGAAAAGACACCATGATCAGGGCAACACTTATAAGGAAAACATTTAATTGGGGTGGCTCACTTACAGTTTCAGAGGTTCAGTCCATTATCATCATGACGAGGAGCATAGTGGCCTGTAGGCAGACATGGTGCTGGAGCAGCTAAAAATTCTACATCACGAAGGTAACAGGAAGTGAGCTGAGACACTGGGTGGTATCCTGAGCATAGAAAACCCCCAAGCCTGTCCCCACAGTGACACACTTCCTCTAACAAGGCCACACCCACTCCAACAAAGCCACACCTTCTAATAGTGCCACTCCCTATGAGATTATGGGGGCCAATTACATTCAAACTACCACAGGGACATATTTTGAAAACCTATAGTCTAATAAGTTAGAAAATCTGAAAGAAATGCATAATGTTCTGGACACATGTGACCTACCAAAATTAAGCCAAGAAGATAAAGTGCAAATGGGATGATAACAAACAATGGAGTTGAATTGAAATAGCAATAAAAAACCACCTCAAGCAAACAAATCCTGGGCCCTGAAGGATGCCCAACTGAATCCTACCAGAGCTTTAAGCAGCAATACCCTCACACTGCTCCACGAACTAGAAAGGGAGAAGAACCCACCAACTTCATTTTATGAAGCCGGTATTACACTCACACCCAAACTAAAGCAGCACACAGCAAAGAGAACAGGGCACACACACGCACACACACACACACACACACACACACACACACACGGTGAACGTGCACAGCAGTGTTCCCATCTCTGCTTCCTGCATCTCCATGGCATGATCTGCCCAGCTCTGCTGCTCTTTCCCGTGATGGAATTCTGCTCATGGAATCCTCCAGAACCTCCTTTGTGTCTAGTATACAGCAAGCCCTGCTCACTCTGTCTCTTTTTTCAATGTTGTTAATTGTCATCGTGTGTACATAATGCATGGTGGGGTGGTGCTGGTGCATGTCCCAAGGCTCATGAACAGAGGTAAGAGGACAACTTTGTGGACAGTTCTCCTCGACGGTCACAGAGGTTCCACTCCTGGAACCCAGTCTCCAGTCTTTGTAGCGAGCGCCTGCACCCACTGAGCCATCTTGCCTTTCCCTCTCTGCTGCTTTGTTTTATTTTTTCAGGACAGGATCTTTCTGTGTAGCCCTGGCTGGCTGTCCTAGAAGTCATTCTGTAGACCGGGCTGGCCTTGAACTCACAGAGATCTGCCTGCCTCTGTCTCCCAAGTGCTGAGATTGAAGGCGTGTGCTGCCGCTGCTCAGCTTTATTTAACTTAATATCACAATTTGCATCTTTTCCAAGACCCTTTCTCCAACAAAGGGGATCTGGCAAGATGGCTCAGAGGGTAAGGCAGTGGTCCCTCAAACCTCACAGCCCGAGTTCGGTTCCCTGAACCCACAGCAGAGAGAACCAGCTCCCAAAAGTTGTCTTCTGACCTCACATACACTGTTATGCACACAGTCATAAACACATATTAATAGTAAATACATTGGCGTTTTAAAAGTAGGAGAAATGGAATTAGAAGCCAGGCATAGTGGTACATGCCTGTAAACCCAACACTAGGGAGACCGAGGCAGGAGGATTGCCACAAGTCCAAGGCCAGCTCAGACTGCACAGCAGGATGTGGACGAGAGCAGGAGTAGAGACAGAGACTGGAGAGATGGTTCAGAGGATGAGTGCTCTCCGTTCTTCTAGAGGACCTGAGTTTTGTTCCCAGCATCCATGTCAGGCAGCTCAGAACAAGCAGTCCCTCTGGCTCCAGGGGATGAATGCCCTCTTCCGGCCTCTGTGGGCATCGGCACACAGTTAATACACACACACACACACACACACACACACACACACACACACACACACACACACACGTGTGTGTTATACATACACACATTATATATATTAATAAGTGAATAAATTTCATAGGTAATAGACTCAGTGCTGTTACCTGCTGAGTCTCTCACATTAGGCAATGGGAAGGAGGGTCTGCCATCCTGAAAAGAGTTCTCTCCGTTTTAGCGTGGCTCTTGAGTATCTGCTCACTCCAGATAGGGAAGGCACTGTCAGACCAAAGGAAGGTTCCATCCCAGTCCAGCTTGGTGAAACAGTGAGCTTACTGGAGGCATTTACAGGAGCACGGCCCACTCACAGGTAGCTACATCAAAGAGAAGTGCCACCCTAGACAACCATTTGCCTCTGACATAATGACATGTGGACCCTTGCTTAAGTGAGGGATTCACCTGGATACCCATGTCAGGGCTGGGGCGCAGCTCAGAGGTAAAGCACCTGTCTAGCATGTGAAAACCTGAACTTAATCCCAGCACTGCAAAGATTTGCTTAAGGGCCAGGCTTCTAACTACTCTGTGAGTGCTCAGCCAGTGTGTGACCATAGCTAACTATTCTGTCCAAATTGACTCACCCTGATGTGGAAGGAAGCTCCTGCTTCATCCTGGTTAATCTCACTTGAAATTCAGTAAAGATGGGTGCTTTAGGCAGTAACTCGGTGGCTCTGTCCTGTCTGCCCCACTGCTTCTGCCCATTGGCATGTCCCCATCCCTCGGGCGTGATGTTCTTGCCTCTGGCTTTTGTTTCTCCTGTTCCTATCTTCAGGGACCTTGAGTAACCCATAATCTCCGGTTACTGAGAATCAAGTGATAGAGAGAAGCTGTGAGAGACACATGCTTTAAGGGGCCAGCCAAAGACAACTTTTTTGTTTTATGTTTGAACAGATAAAATATATGTCACCTGTCTTGTAGTTTTTTAGGTTTATTTCTTTATGTCTGTAGCCAGGATTTTCAGGGAGTCTCCTCTGACCAAACCTGATCCTCTTTAACTTTGAACAAATCCACAGCCTTTTGTTTTCTGTGGAAACAAAAGCATAACCTCTTCCCCAAAGGAATACACTTTTTACTTTCATTTTAAAGTTAAGACATTTCTAAAGTATCTAGGCTGGTTTAATTCAGCAGTTTCCATAATCCAATGTCTCTCAGCAGCTATTGTTCACTTATCAGCAATCAAAAATTTAAAGTCAACAGACACCATATAGGATCCAGACTCTGTGTATTTTCCATCTTTATGTGGCTTATCCTTTTTATATTATTTTATTCTCTCTTTAAAGACTTTAACTTATTTATAAACTATTTTTTCTATGATTGTCTATACTCATTTTCTTTTCTGTTTAAGCCTACACATATTTTTTAAACATGCTGTAACCTGTTTAAAGGTTTTTGGTTTTTTTTCTATCTGGATCTGATTTACTGAGCATCTACAGCATTCTCTGACTTCATGAGACAAATCTGAAACCACCATGGGGCTCAGCTTAGCACATGTGCTGGTGGCTGGCGCTGGCAGCTGGCTCCAGCCTGCAGGCAGCAGATGGTAGCTGTGCCTCTGTATGCCACTGAGCACCAGCCCGCCTGAGAGACTGCAGGATTAGGAAGCTGCATCCGGCTCCTTGTCCAGAAACTTTCTTAGGTTTCTCAGGCCCTATGTTTGGATATTTGAACCGCCATGTTGGATGCCATATGTAGACTGGTTTTTCTTTGGGCCACCAGCTCACAAAAAAAAATTATGTGGAGACTTATTATTAATTATAAAAGCTCAGCCTATAGCTTAGGCTTGTTCCACTAGCTACTATAACTTAAATTAACCCATTTCTTTTCATCTATATTCTTTTATGTGGCTCAGTTACCTTTACTCTGTACTGCCTGCCCATCCTCTCCATCTGGCTAGCGACTCCACCTTTCTTCTTCCCAGAGCTCGCCCTGTTCAGAAGTCCCTGCTATAACTCCTGCCTAGTGTGATCTTACAAGTAAGGAAGTCAGGTGTCTTCCTCCATCAGCGTCACCTTGTTTTTGTGACAGGGTCTCTCATTGTACCTGGACCTCACCAACTGGCTTGCCTATCTGAACAGCAGATCCTGAGATCCTCCTTTCTCCCAATCCCCGACACTGAAATTAAAGGCGTGTGCCTTTAAATTCACCTAGGTCTTTACCAATTGAGATGGTCAGGTCACACAAGTCCATCACCAACTCAGCCATCTCCCCAAATTCTCATCCCATCCTCTTTGATGAAGTGTTTTCTTTCGTTTGTTTGTTGTTGATACAGCATCTTTCTATGTAGACCAGGCTAGGCCTCAACTCTTTAATACTCCCTCCTCGGTCTCCCAAGTTTACCCAACCCAGCGCGTTTCTTCTTGTTAGACTAAGTGATGCTCTGTCACACAGCAGTCTAATCACTTCTAAAGACACCAAAGATGTTTCCTGATGTGGACCATTACACATGGAGCTGTTATGAATACTGTAGACAGGCTTCTATGAGAACATCGGCTTTTGTTCCTCTGGGACGTGATCCCAGGTGTTTGGCAGCTGGGACAAATGATATGGGTGTGTTCAACTCTGTTAGATACTACAAGGGGGTTCACAGAACGGCAGGACCATTCAGTCCCACCAGCCACGTGTAAGAGCCGACTTTCTCCACATGGAAGAGTTTGGTAGAATCTATATTTTTGTTTGCTTGCTTTAGCCATTTATCAAGTGCACAACAGTACGTCATTGTTTTAACTGTTTTTTCCTAAAAAGTAATGATGCCGTTGGGTCTCTCTGCTCAGAGGCTCAGCCGTTGTCTGCATGGCTCCCTTGACCAGGTGCTTGATGGGAGTTTGGTTCAGGTGAGTGTGTTTATCAGAATCAAGTGAACTTACCCCTGGATTCGTGCATTTCATTCGTTCACATCAAAAGTTAAGAGACTGGGCTGGAGAGATGGCTCAGCAATTAAGAGCACTGGTTGCTCTTCCAGAGGACCCAAGTTCAATTCCCAGCACCCACATGGCAGCTCACAACTGTCTGTAACTCCAGTTCCAGTGGTTCTGACTCCCTCACAAAGACATGCAGGTCAAACACCAATGCATATAAAAATTAAAAAAAAATTTAATCAAATTTAAAAAATGGTCTAATTAAAAAAAAAAAGTTAGAGACTTAGGCCTCCAGATGGCTGCGTGGGGAAAGGCGCTTGCCACCAAGCCTGATGATCTGAGTTCAAGCCCCAGGACTCTCCCTGGAAGAAGAGACTAGACTCCCACAAGTTGTAGAGTACCATGGCATGTGCATGGACCCACTCACAAAAATAAATTAAATAAATAAATAGTAACTTAAAGATAAAGACCATAAAAATACTAAATACCTAACAACTTGATTAAGAATTAGCAAAGGCGTGTGGATTCTACATTTAGTGTGAAGTACATCGAGAAATGACTGGAGCTGGGTTCAATGCCACATGCCTGTGAGGAAGAGGAGGCTGCAGGATCAGGAACTGAAGGCCAGTGAAGCAAGAGTCTGTCTGGAAAAAAAAAACAGAACGGAAAGTTGGGAAGGAAGGAGGATAAAGGTGTGGACGGACAGAAAGGCATGTGTTTAAGCTAACACACTCCTGGACTGAAAGCAGAGAGAAGGCTAGTTGGGGGAAGGAAGGGGACCCTCAGGAGGAGAGGGGGCAAGGAATGAGGGAGGGTACTGGGCAGGAAGAGAAGCAAAAACAGTATGGGGCTGGAGGTGTCACTCAATTGGTGAGTGAAAAGTTTTTGCACCCTGATAAGCCTCTCTGCCGAGGATGCAGCAGTCCAAACCATACCAAATCATCCCGAATCAGAAAAAGCTCCAGTTTAATAGTTAAAGAGTTCCCGGGTGATCGAGAGGAGACAGGGACTAGAGACCAAAAAACCCCATGTCTGTTTTCTGGGGTGCAGTTTAAATGCCCTGTAGGAGTGGTCTTAAGCATTTTCTGAGGGAGGAGCTGTGTTTGGTGGGACTTTCTGAGGGGCAGAGTTTGAGCAGAGAGGTGGGGCTTCCACCAGAACAGTGAGTTCAGTTCCCTGGACTGCAAAAAATAAAAAAGTATGCAAATCTGATAATGAAACCCATTGTATGTATACTAATTTCTTATTTTAGCTTGAAGTCCTCAAGAACAGGGTTTGAAGTAGAGGACCAGCTAAGGCATAGACCGTGCTTGGATGGAGGGAGGAAAACAAGCCCCAGAGATCAGAATCGAGGCTAGCTCATAAGCAGGGACCATGCAAGAGCAGTAAGAATCACTTCATACCCAAATGCCATTTCCGTAGTGATACGCCATAAAGCCTCCTCCGTTCAAATCCTCTGTAAACCTGGCCCCGATTGATTTTGATCGGACTTTATCGCCATCTGGCGGCGGAACCTGGTATCACCACAGCATGGAGACGGGCTTAGTGGCTAAGGCTTTTGCATTCACAAAGTGCTCCCAGTTCCTCCGTGTCCCAGACACATGAGGTTCAGATGGAGGGCCACACTTTATTTCACAAGATTCACAGACATAAGCGTCTTAAATAGGAGTTCTGGGTCGGGCAGTGGTGGCGCTGGTGGCGCACGCCTTCAATCCCAACACTCGGGAGACAGAGGCAGACGGATCTCTGTGGGTTCAAGGCACAGCCCGCTACACAGAGTGAGTTCCAGGGCAGCCAGGACTGTTAACACGGAGAAACACTGTCTCGGGGGGGGGGGGGGGGGGACAAGGAGGAGGAGGAGGAGGAGGAGGAGGAGGAGAGAAGGAGGAGAAGGAGAAGAAGAAGAAGAAAAGAAGGAGAAGGAGGAGGAGAAGAAGAAGGAGAAGGAGAAGGAGATGGAGAAGGAGATGGAGAAGAAGGAGGAGGAAGAGGAAGAAATTCTGTCCAATTAGTCCAACTCACTGACCCCAGAGGGGCTTTTCAAACCTTCCTGCTAAAAGTAAATAATACCTGGTGTACTCAGTGGGGAAGGGGGGAGGGGGAGCCTGGGTGAGAACAGAAGAGGAGCTATAGGGGGAGAAAGAGGGGAGGGAGAGAAGAGGAAGGAGAAGGAGAAAGGAGAGGAGAGGCCCCACCAGACGTGGTAACACGTCGGCGAGGCTGAGGCAGGAGAATCACTAGTTCCAAGGCAGCCTGGTCCTGGGAAAAAGAAACAAAGTCATATGGAAACCTACTGCTTTGTACAAATACTGTACACTAAGTTGTTGTTTTGAGATAGGGTCTCTCCATGCAGCCCTGGCTGTCTTAGAACTTCATATATAGACCAGGAAGATCAAACTCATAGAGATCCACCTGCCTCTGCTTCCAGAGTGCTGGGATTAAAGGTGTGCACTGCCATGCTTGGACCTACACTAATTTCGTAATGGACTGTATATAGACACATGGCTATTGCTTCACCATAAAGGTGAATGAGATCATACAGAAGATGGAGAAAAACAGAGCCTGGGGGGTCCTTGTATGAAATGAAACGAGCCAGGTCCAGAAAGGCAGCACCTGAATGTGTCACCCTCGTAGCTGGAATCCTAAGTGGAGGAGTGACTTGGACGTGCGAGAGGGAGGGCAGGGAGGGTAACAGACATGGATACGACGTGCATGTGTGAAGTGTCCCGGTGACACTCTTTGCTCTGGATAACGTGCGCTAGTTCTAAAAAGAACAAAACCTTAATGCCTAGGCATCTAGTGTGTAAGGTGTGCCTAGCCATAATCCTCCTCGTGCTCAACTCTGGGAGTGTGTGGTGTGCACACACGTTCCAGTGTTGGTGCAGGAGAGGAGAGACTGTCCAGTTTCCCCTCTATCACATTCTGCTTTATTCCTTTGAGGCCGAGTTTCTCCCTGAGCCTGGAGCTCCAAACCCTTCCAGCTAGACTGGCAGCCAGTAAGCCCCAGTGACCCTCCTGACTCCACTCCCAACAGCACTGGGGTGACCGATGTGCAACACTATACCCAGCTTGTGGCATGAACGCTGAGATCCAAACTCAGGTCCTCATGGTTAAACAGCGAGCACTCTTTTTTTGTAATTATTTATTTTTATTTTATGTGCATTGGTATTTTGCCTGCATGTCAAATCTTGGAGTTACAGAGAGTTGTGAGCTGCCATGTTGGGTTCTGGGAATTGAACTTGCATCCTGTGCAAGAGCAGTCACTGCTCTTAACCACTGAGCCATCTCTCCACTCTCAAGCACTGAACTAAGAGCCCCTCTGTGTCTTCTCAAATACCCTGGAGATACCAGGGTTGCCTGTTCCTGTCATTAAAGGCCAAACTGATTTTCTGGATCCTACACACACGTTTCTCCTCACTCCAGGTGTACCCCAATAAAGAAAGTCAGATGGGCTGGGGACAGATAACAAGGTAGGGTCCCTTTACCCTAGTGGCTCTGTGATGGTTAATGCTAATTGCCAACTCAATAGAATATTAAAACACCCAAGAGACAAGCTCCTGGGCATGCTTATGTGGGATTATCTTGATTAGACTGAGGTAAGAAGACCCACCCTGTTGTTTTTATCTAAATTTATATCCAATGGTTTTACTAATAAAGACTTGGAAGTCTGAGGCTGGGGTGAAAATCTGCTAGCTCAGGGAGGTTGAGGAACAACCAGCTGACCTTCCTCCTTAGCAGCGTCTCAAGTTTGAATGTAATTGGCCCCCATAATATCACAGGGAGCGGTACTATTAGGAGGTATGGCCTTGTTGGAGGAAGTGTGTCATCGTGGGAGCAGGCTTTGAGGTTTCCTATGCTCAGGATACTGCCCAGGGTCTCAGTCAACTTCCTGTTGCCTGCAAAATGTAGGACTCTCAGCTGTTACTCCAGCAACGTATCTACCTGCATGCTGCCATGTTCCCCATCATGTCATCGCATGGCCTGTTTCCCACGACTAGCTTTACTAGCACGCTTGTAAGAACATGAGACACTCCCCCATTCAAACCCCAAGGCTGTGGGGGTCATCTTCACCCTGACATCAGGCTTCATTGGGTCAGCCAAGTGCAGAGCCAACTCCATCAACTGGGACCCTGCTACTCCACCAGTAAGTCTATACATCTCTCAGAAATCTTGAATACAGTACAGAAAGTCCTCCAAAGGGGACGCTCACCCATATGCTCAGCAAGCGTGTTTGTGTCCATGAGCCCCTCTCTCTAGCCAAGCTCTATGCCTCAAGACTATCCAGAACACCAATCCCTGCCCTGTATCCCACCGGACACTATTGACTCAGACTGAGGACCTGCAGCCTCACACCTGTGATGACGTCACCTACTTACTCCCCACTGGACTTCACCAAAGATAACACTGCCCCTCTAACGCTGCACGAGACAGCAGCTCTTGGGGCCCTCTAAGAAGCCCTGACCTTCAGCGCCTCCTGCAAGACCTCGTCCCTCATAGGATCTTCTGCCTGGTGCCTTTCTCTCCAGGAGCCACTCAGGGACAACAGCAGCTGTCAGATTACTCAGCAGGGAATATCAGATGATCTGGATTTGCCCCACTGCTTACAATGGCCAACAGATACAGTCAGCCACAACGAGGAGTGTGTGTGTGGAATGGTCCTACGGCCCCACCGCCTCATAGAAACAGAGACAGGGGTGGGTTAGGCCACTGCCTATTTATTCAAACTGTGGCTTCTGCACTTAGCTAGTGCCTAGGTGCCCAGCGTCCACCAAAGGTGCCTCCTTTCAGACCCCCACTCATCTCGTGCAGCTGGAAAACAGTGTCCATACGAAAGTCTCATGGACACAAAGAAAACAAAGCAGCCACCCTGACTCCCCTTTGGGGGCCTTTACCTATTCGGGGCTGGGGTTGCAATTCGGTGATAGATGACTGGGTTAGCATGAGCTTGGTCCCCATCACCAAAAAAAAAAAAAAAAGCTGTGGTTATAGCTCAGAATAGCACACTTGTTTCATATGTGTGGCACCTGAGTCCCATCCCGAGCGCTAGGCAAAGCAAGGCAGTACAGCCCTGTCTGCCTAAGAGGCAGGGGAGTGTCTAGGAGCATCCGGCAGATGAGCCCCACTTGACAAGCCTGTCTCTACAGGCTTCATCTGGAACAAATTTCTATCTCTGCTGTGTGTGGTGGTGGTGCAGGGGATGCAGGGTTGTGGGGAGCTGTGGGCTGCTGCAGATCCAGAGAAGGAAAAAGAACAGCCCTTTGGAGTAGTTCCAAGTCGAGCCCAGAAGCCTGCAGCTTTGACATTTGTGTGGTTCACTTGGAGGCGGAGGAGGCTTCCTTGGAGGGATTGGTTATCAACAAACAAGGGCCTGTGGTGTACTGCTGTGAACAGCTCTGCACCAAGCCTGAGTTTGGGCTATATTCCGATGTATTTCAGGGAGGAGCAAGACTAGGCCAGAAGAGAGATGGCCATCAACACTGGGGACCCAGGAAGCTCCCAAGTGAAGGAATTTCAAGGAGTCTCTCTTCTGCCTTGGCACTGGCCTCAACTGCTCTGGGCCCCAACTGTAACTGGACCAGGAGGGAACCATGGAGACGAGAGGAGGCAGCACTCCAACACTCCTCCCAGATGCCAGCAGCACAGCAGCCTAACCCTGATCCCTAGGAGGGGCCCCATACAACAGCACCAAGCAAACACAAACTCAGCTTTATTGGCAGCAAAGACTGGGAATTCCTGCCTGGTCCGAGCAGCAAGGGAGCGGGGTGGAGGAGGGGCTGTGGGTCAGACTCATAATGGAGACAGCATCTTGCAAACCCCTGTGACAGAAGACAGCAGGGAGGAGAGGTGCCAGGCATGCCATCTAGAAGGGGAGTGGCTCCTGTACAGGAATGTTGAGCTCCACGGGCATGTCTGGGGTACACCTGGCAGGAAGCAGAAAAGGACTGTGAGAGGTCAACAGGGACACCAGGATTAGGGGCAGAGGGGACACACCTCCAGTTTCTTCATTATAACCCCAGTGGTTACTAGGGAGACATCATCCCAAAACTCAATCTGCAGCTACCTGCACACGCACCATGTGTCGGGAGAGGGAGAGGGTGCGTGCGCGTGCGCACACACACGCAGGTCAAAAGTGGGAAGAAAAGTTGTCAAGGACTAATGAACCCCTAAAAAGGACCAAGATCAGAAGGGAGCTGGAACCCACATCAATGTCACATCCTCACTGCCCTGGGACAAGTGCTCCCAGGCTCACGGAGCTCTCAGCAGCTCCATGCTCAGAGCTCAGTGTCTCCTAATGTCTTGGGCCCTTCTCGGCTCTGTGGTTCCTCAAGGGTCACTCTCATTCAAAGGCTCCCTGGCATTTCAGAAACAACAGAAACTCAAAAGAAAAAGAGAAGGGGAAGGAGGAGGGGAGATGGAAAGCGGGGGACAGGGAAAGTCAACCAGCAAGAACAGCGAGCCATGGTGTGGGACGGAGGACTGTCCTCTGAGCCAAGGCGCCACCATCTTCATACATTTGGCTGTGCCCGATTGCAAAAACATCATCCCAGCTCTATCTGTTGGCTGAGGGCATTCCCTCACAGAAGAAGGCACCCCAGAGGGTCGTGGAGTCCTCAGCTGAGCATTGAAACACTCCTCCCAACCAGACATGTGGCCTCAGGGTCTCAGGGAGAGGCTAGAGTTTATAGATCGAGAAAGAAAAGTCTAAGAGGACTCCACTCACACAGCCAGGGGGAGCCATCACCCATTGTGGCTCACACATACTCCGGTCGGTGACCCCGTGACCTAGGCTCTGGGAGTAAGCCAATAAACTCATTGGTTTCCCAGGAGGAACTCTGATAGAATCAAACTTTGGTTTGTTGTTGGAACCTTAGGGGGTAGATGTTGCTTAACACCCTCTCCCGGAAGAAAATTCTCTAAACGCGTGGTAACCCCAGCATTGGGAAGGCTTAAGCAGGAGAATCATATTTGCAGCCAGCCTAAGCTACAAAGCGAGACTCAGTCTCAAAACGGGACACGAGGAAAGGCCTGGGAGGAGACAGGGAGACAAAGGGGGAAATTATATAATTTGCAAAGGCTAGGCTCTGCCACCACACAAGGTCCTGTGGTGGCATCACGAAGAGGTCTGGCCTGTTCCACTCTACCATCTGGCCCTACAGTAGCGTCAAACCCTGGGGAAAGCAGGCCAAAGGTTAATTTTGGAAGGGAAGACATTCTCCTCTTGGGGCACAGAAGCCTGCCAAGCAGAAAAGATGTCCCTCCACCTTTGTCGTGGTGTCTTTCCTGGAACTAACCATTGGGCTCAGCTACACCAGAGACGGGCAGGGAAAGCTGTGTCTAGGCTAGTGGCAGAGCGGAGGTACACCCAGGCTCCTCCCTCCGTGCCTAGGCTCTTACCACCTACCCAGATTGCCTTCCCTAGGAACCGGCCTGCTCAGCCCAGCGTGGCAGCCGAGACTACATACTTAGGTCTCTGAAGCAGAACATCCTTAAAAACGACCTGTCGGGGGTCCCAGACTCCTGCATACATTTGCTCCACCTCCGAAATTAATACAGGTATTTCTTCCTTCAGCTGCTCGATGAGCTGAGGGGAGAGACGCGGGAAGGAAGTGTGAAGTCCAAGCCTGGGGACAAGGGACAATACCACGGAAGGAGGGCGTCTGGGGAGATGGTACGGATTGTCACTAAGATGTGCTGGATTCCAGAGAGGCAACCTCCCTGTTTAGGAACAGGCACGGGCCTTTCCAGTGAGGTGACAGGACAGTGAAGAATGGAGGCGGGGGACAGAGGGGTGGGATGCACAGTGTGAGAAAGAAGGGGCTGGTGGAGACAGGGACCTGGAGTTGAAAGTTGAGGATGGCGCCAAGATGCTGAAGACTCACTCCAGAGAGGGTGGGGTCTCGTTCCCCGACTCTGATCATGAGCCAAAGGGTGAAGGGAAATGGTTAGTGTAGAGTAGGTGACACGTGACGAGGCTGATGGGTCATGGCCTGCAGTGGTGGCCAGTGAGGCAAGGTCAAGGTCCGGGCAAGCATGAGTCCTCTTTGAGATAATGAGTCACAACGGTACAGTCAGGGAAGAAGGCCAGTACCAGAGCCGGGCCCCTACCGAGGACCAGGTCTGTGTAAGCCAAGGCCCATCTGCAGGTCCCTCACAGAGGCCATGGCCTTCCTGGTGCCCTCACCTGTCTGAACCAGATCGTACACCTCTGCAGGTGCTGGCTGTCCAGGGTCTTCAGCAGAAGTACCTCCTCATAGGGTTTCTGGGTTTTCTGTGGACAAGGGAGAAGCCTGTCTCTGGATTAGCCTAGGCAAGAGCACACAGGTGACTGACGGGGACACCAGAGGCAGAGGCACAGGGAAGCTAGGACCCATCACAGCACCTAGCTACTCACCACCATCAGAGACTTCAGGATTTTCTTCTTCTTCTTCTGAATCATGTCGGAAAAATACCCCAGGATCATTTCACGCATCTCTCTAAGGCTGTCCAGCTCATCCTGGGGGTTGGCAGGAAGGGCTTGGCCACCACTCCTACCTTCCATGTAGTCTAGGTATGGGGGCCAGGGGCTCCTTTACCTGCTGGCTGTCCTTTGCCTGCTGCACCTGGCGTATATAATTGGCGATCTGGACCGACCTGACAGGATACTCGTGATCCATGTAGGTGCTCAGAAAATTCACCTCCTCGTGGATCTTCACGATTTCAGCATTTAGCTGATCCACCTCCTGCTTCAAGCCTGGGGAGGGACAGCATGGGGAAGGGAGGGGCAGTTAAAGAAATGGGCAGATGTCTGGGTCTTCCCAGGAGATCCCCCGGGCTGTGATGTGCCCACACAAGGTAGGAGGTGGTGGAAGCTGCTAAGGTCTCAGGCCCCAGAAAAGAGAACTGAAAAGGTGAAAGATCCCTAGACCAGCCCAGCGCTGCTGACTGCTAAGTGGCCCTCCCCGAGGAGACTATCCCTAACTGGATCTCAGCATCCTCAGATACATGCCCCCACGGAAGCACGGCCAGAGAGACAGGGTGACATTGGTGCCTGAGACGTGATCCTTGGCGGGATGAAGACAAAGTCTAGCGGCCGTGATGGCTCACACCTGTAATCCCAGCACGGGAGGGGCTAAGGTGGGACTGCTGAGAATCCAAGGCCAGCCTGGGCTACAAAGCGAGTTCCAAGCCAGCCTGAGCTACAGAGTGAGACCCTGCCTCAAAAAAAAACGGAAATGAATAGAAGGTAACGTCTATCCTGCCTCCCTCCATGGAGGGGATCCCCAGTGTCTCTGCTTGACACACATCTCCTGGGCATCTAGCCTCTGAGGGGGCGGGGCGGTGGGCGGCGGGGGGGGGGGGGGGGGGGGGGAGGGGGGGACGGGACACGACACACATTCCGAGCAATGGAAGCCAGACCTGGGTCCCAGCCACTGCCTCCCAGAGGGACCTTGATAGGAAGCTTAGCCAGACTAAGCCTGGATCCCAACTCCTAGCCACATGGCCTGCAGCAGGTCCTTCCTCTCCCTCAGCTTCAGTCTCCTCCACGGTAGGTAAAGGATGAGAAAAGTCCCTGCATCCTAGGAGGTTACGGTGAGCGTGCAGCCACAGCCTGAGCGCTCTTCCTTCTTTGTAAGCTACTGGCTCTAGATCTCAGCAGTGTGCTCTCCCTAGAAGGCAGCAGGGTCTGGTAGAGTCAGAAAGGCAGCACACGGAGCGGGGAGGGGTGGGGTGGGGGGGGTGCACACACACCAGGAGCTCCCGGATGAGGGAGGGGTGGGGCACGCAGCGGGGGGGGGGGGGGCGCAGTGGGGGGGGCGCACGGCCAGGGTGGAGGTGGGGGTCGCCCCTTACTGTTTGTTTTGCTTTCTTCCTTTTCTTTCCACTCCTGGAGCTCAGACCTCAGCTGCTCCACGCGCTTCTTGTTTGAGTACTCCAAGATGTCGATGACATTCTGCACAAGGGGTCAGGCCAGCTGACTACGACAAGCCTCTGCTGGCTCTCCAGCTCACAGTGGGCCGCGGTCTCAGAGCGCTTCCACAACCCCACTCCCAGGCCCAGGTGACAGAGCTGTCACCTCCCACTCCACTTCTCAATGGACTCCTTGCCATGGCTGAAAAGACCCTCCATGATCCGGCCCCGGGCAAACTCGTCTTTCCCCGGATCCCTCACTCACACCCTGCTGTCCAGAGCGCCTGTAGCGCCTCATGGTCCCCTTTGTACCTCTCACCCCATGTCTGTGGGCATCTGTTTCCTCTGCGTGCAACACTCCTCCATCCAAGCTCTACCAGTTCACACCTCGGCAAAACTTCAGCTCAAGTATGGCTTTCCCCAGGAAGTCTTCCTGGTGCTCCAATGTCTGAGTCAGAGGTCCCCTTGGGGCTCCCCAAGTCTCCTCACCTCCAGGTCAGCACATACCCAATGCTAACTGCAACTGCCTGGTGACCCCAGTAGAGGGAAGGAAGGCTTCGTGTGGACAAGGTATCTCATGGTGGCTGTTCCCAAGGGCCCGAAGGTGGGGACCCAGGACGGTCCAAGGGGCTAGTGGGATGGCTCAGTTGGCCTCAGTCCCCAGTACCCACAGTGAAAAGCCAGGTGTGATGTTGTGGGTTTATAATCCCAGTACTGGGGGTGCAGAGACAGGCAGATGCCTGAGGTATGCTAGCCAGCCAGCCTAGCCTAATATGCAAGCCTCGGGTTCCAGCGACAGACCCTGTCTCAATAAAGAAGATGGACAGCTCCCGAGGAACACCACCGCCCAATGGTCTTCACGTGCAAGGGTGTTGGGGGTGGGGCGGTGCAAGACGTTTGCTCGGGCTGAAGAACTGTGTGGCTTTGGTCTCTGTTAAAATGGGACAGTGTCCACCCAAGCCTCTTAGGTGTAACTGCTTTTGGAGCTAGGACCCTTAGGGAAGTAAATGAGAGTGACTGAGGTCACAAGGACAGGCCCTCATCAGAGAGGACCGGTGTGTCCCCCACAAGACAACAGCACTCTCTCCACACAGAGAGAAAAGGCATATGAGGACATGGTAAGAAGATGGCCATCTGCAAAATAGGAAAAAGGCCACAACAGAAGCCAGCCCTGCTGCCCCTTGACCTTGACCTTGCAGTCTCCACTACTTTAGAAGCACCCCACCCCAGCACCTTCCTACAGCAGCCTACGGGACTAATTCACCCCCGAGTCTGAACCTTGTTCTGCATCTCACAGACTCCAGGTCAGCTCTGGGCCAACCGCAGTCATCGAGAAATCACTCATCCACCCTCTGACTCTTCTCGAGCCCAGACTCTGGGTCCCTGGGACCTTCCTGCCCTCTCACCCCAGCACCAGGAGAAGGCCTTTCCCGCTCCCCACAAGTTGTTCTTCACCCACAGACCCCACATGCCACCACTGAGTTTCATAACAGCAGGGTGGGCTCCAGACAGTACTGTAGTTACTTCCCCAGCACGGTCTCAGTGGACTCAATCCACTGGACTCCCTAAAAACAATGATAGCGGGGGCAAGGAAGGCCCAGATCCTGGGGTAAGACTGCCTGGGTTCAAATCCTGGCTCTGACTCTCGCTATCTGGATGACCTGGAGCAAGTCCAATCCCCTAGCCTTGTGCTTTCTGTTTCTTTATCTGTAAAATGAGGACAAGAATAACGCCCACCCTGTTGGGCTGTGGTGAGGTATGTATGAGTGTACAAAGAGCATTTTGTGTCTCACTGGGGACGCCCGGCCGGTAGTGGTGGTAGTGGCTGCACCACATACTTTCTACTGCACAAATGCCAGGTGTGACAGCCACCACCTCCCTTTTGAGGCGGGTGTTATTGTGATCTACTCCACCAAGCTGGTAAGTGGGGGTCGAAGGGAGGCACTGCATTTTCTCAGATGGGGGTCAGGAGTGACCAGCAGAGGGCGCGCCCGCAAGGGAAGGAAGCTAACAGCGTGGAGGAGGCGGCTCACCCCGAGAATGCCCTGCTGCTGCAGCATTGTGCGCACGTTCACGGCCATGTTCTCCTCCATGTCCTGGATGGCCTGGATCAGCTCCTGGTTGAGCTTGCTGAGGAAGCCCTCGTGGTTGTAGAGCTCCTGGAGTGAGGTCCGCTGGTTTCGAAGCATCGACTGTGGATGTAGGGCAAGGGCGGGGAGCGCTATACACATGGTCTAACTTGCACGGCGCGGGGCGGGGGTGCGCCGAGGACCCTCTCCCCCCAAGGCCTGCTGTAGTAAATGCTGCCAGGTGGTTCCCCATCCCCTGCATCTCCTGGAAACGGAGACACTGTTACCCTTTCACCCACTAAGCGGGACACACACACACACCATTGTCACATCTCTGAAATGAGAGTTCATCATGCAGTCGGTGCTCATCATCATCTAATTAACAAACATCTGTACGTAAGGCTGCACCCTATTATAAAGACCTCTTCGAATTATAAAAACTAGAAAGAATGGGCATGATGGTGGCCCAGTCAGGCAAGAAGGCAGCAGAGATGACAGGCTAGGTTTGGACAAAAGCAGGGCAGGGTGGAGGAGAGAACACCCACATTTTCTTGTCATACAATGCCCCTGTGGAAAGTGGGTGTGAAGGGGTAAGTGATTTGCCCAAGGTTACATCCAGTGGTACAGAAGATCAATAATGTTAGTAGTTAATAACAATATTAATAACAACAACTGGCCTGCTGGACATTGGGGCAGCCAAGTGCTGTGACTTGCTCTACAGATGACACATGAATGAGTTCATCCTCCAGCTCACAGGCGGAGGCTCGGACACTGTCACATGGCCCGGGACTGACAGTGCCGAGACTGGGAAGCCAGACTCCAGCGTCTCACAGTCTGTCTTCCCACCATCCTGCCTCAAGAACCCAGTGGGATCTGTGCTGCAAGGAGCCCAATGGATGTACGGTGGCACAGGCTGGTCACACCAGCACAGGCTGAACCAGGACAACTTCCTGCTTGCTAATCAGGCCAATGTGAGGAACGCAGAAACACCCAGTCTCAAAAAGAAAAGAAGGCCAGGTGGTGGTGGCACAAGCCTTTAATCCCAGCACTCAGGAGGCAGAAGCAGGTGGCTCTCCATGAGTTCGAGGCCAGCCTGGGCTACAGAGTGAGATCCAGGACAGCCAGGGCTACACAAAGAAACCCTATCTTGAAAAACCAAAATAAATTTTAAAGAAAGAAAAGAAGTAGCTAGGAGAGGCCGGCCCACAGTGTGCGCAGGACCAGGCTGTCCCAGATCTGCCACTTGCCATCTGGGGGAGCTCGGACAAGTTAATTAACCCCAAATAACTCATTGGTAGTCATTCTAAACAGCTAATAACTAATTGCCGCTTCAGAGAACTGCCATTTAGAAATGAGATACAAATCTCCAACACAGCCACTAGGCAATTCGGGCAAGCTCCGTGTGTGCAGAGCAGACAGCAGCGGAAACGGGTTTCTTTGGCTGGAGTGCCCCTCACTGCGTTTCCATCCCATCTGCGTACTCTCTTCTCTGTTCCTTACGTCACCCTCATTTCCCCATCTGCCCTGGCCCTCGGCTCCTGCATTCGGGACCAGAGAACAGCATCACTGCGAGTGCATTGTGGCCGCTGTGTGCTGGCGCTGTGTGCTGCACTTGCATTACCTCATAGCAAGCCTAGGAGACATGAACTAATACTAATTAGTCTCACTTTACGGAAGTCCAGATTCCATCATACCCAAAGTCACACACAACAGAGCTACTGTCAATGGCGGCTAGCCATTCCACTGTTTGCTCCCACATCCCCAGACCCCAAAAGTCAGAAATGCCTTGTCGTGTGTGTGTGTGTGTGTGTGTGTGTGTTTAAAAAAAGCCACTTTCAAGTCCCCAGAACAGAACTCAAATTGCTGGTGAAATGAAAAGCTGGGAACACACACTGATACACACACACACACACACACACACACACACACCGTGACTCTGAGAAATGGGGTTTTACGACCTCTGCTCTAGAAATGTATCTGTCTAACCACAGAGCTAATGTGGGATGGTGTTGTCTCCTGCATGACCTTGACCTCAACACGTAATCCTGCAATTCCAATGTGTGGCTGTGTCTCTATTCCCAGGCTTCTAGGACTCCCATCCATCCCACCCCAGGGCCTTCCTTATCGTCTTGCTGGGCTCCTTCCAGCAGCAGGTCACACAGGAGGGCAGGCTGTGTCTGTGTTCCCCCAGTGCTATCTCCAGTGTGAGGACAATGCCTGGAGCTCTGTGAGTAGATACTGGATCAATTACGAGGCGTCTCTGCTTTGGGGTGGGGGGTGGTTAACTCATTATTCTGTTTCTCAAGTGAAATTCAAGGCCTGCATTTGTACCCTGTACACAGCCGAATCTCCAATGCCTAAACAGTGCGCTTCGCCAGGCCCTCTCCAACAGGCTGTAAACATCCCTCCCCCAGATGGCTGCCACGGCTTCTTCACTCGCTGACCCACCTATCTAAGATGGCCTCTGACACACACTTTCTCCTGGGCCCTTCAGCTCCAACCTCAGTCTTGTTTTCCTCGTACTGTATTATCGCTGCACTGGTTACTGCCGGTTTTTTTGTCTTTGTTTTTTGAGACAGGTGCTCATTCTGTAGTCCAGGCAGGCCTTGAACTCACGATGCAGCCTGGGCAGTCCTTCTGCCTCAGCCTCCCAAGTGCTGGGATTACAGGCATGAGCTACCATGTCCTCTGGCTTATCACTTCACGTTTTGTATGTGTGTTTATAATCACTCCTGGCCCTGGTGAATCTCCAATAGTACACAGCAGGTGTTCGGTCAGGACCTGCTGACTGACTGAAGGAATAAACGCTTATAAAAGACAGCATGAAGAACCGCTGAGGGGCACAGTTTACTGCAACAGTGTCCGTGTCCACACTGTGTACCAAAGACACACAGACTCCCCCATAGTCCGGACAGAGAGAACATCAGAAACAGACCTTCCTACAAATGATCGACCCACTGAAACCATCTGTCCAAATGAGGGCTGAAGGGAAAAACACATCTTTATTTTTACTTTTATTTTTGAGACGGCTCTCACAGTTTAACCCTTACTGGCCTGGAACTCACTATGTTCGAGGTCACCCTCTACTACATGGGGAGTGAAGGCAAGCGAGCAAGCTAGGCTACATGAGACCAGTCTTTAAAAAAAAAAAAAAAAAAAAAAAAAAAAAAAAAGCTTTAAAAGGTCGTCCAAGTGATTACAGAAACCGTAAAACAATGTATAACAAGGGTGGACATGGTAGAGCACACCTGTATTCCAGCACTCTGGAGGCCGAGTGTGAGTTCAAGACCAGTCTGGGTTACCCAGTGAGACCTGGTCAGGGGTCCGGGAGCAGGGGTGAGTTAGCTACCGTGGTATGAGCTGATGTGAAGGCTTTAGAAGAAGCCTTCCAAGCACCACTCATAAATCGGCAGGGCTCCGTGTACTGCCAGCACTAAGACGGGCCACTGATTACATTTCTAATCAGAGAACTAGTCTAATGCCTTCTGTTTAAGCACAACAGCCCAATCTTAACTGGTTTTGGCCCCCATGACACTGTTTTCTGGCTGTGTGACCTGGTACAAGCCATTTCTTTCCCCATCTGCAAAGTAAGACTAGTTAAGTGTGCCCAAGGGCTTGCTGTGTGGAGGGAACTGGCCGGCGCTGCCTCGGTCTGTGGAGCCGCGCATTGTCGCCTGCTCCCGGCCTCTCTTACCCGCATCAGCCGGACCTTGGCCTGCATCTTCCCGTGGTGCGTTCCTTCCCTTCTTCGAGGTCCTCGTCCATTCTTTGTTAAGCTTGCCACATCTATAGAGGACTGGGACTCCACTGCTGAGGACAGAGGGGGAAGGGTAGAGAGAGGATGAGGGGGCACACAGGCCTGGGCCCAGGTCCCAGAGAGTGCCATCATCCGGGCCCCAGGCCCGCTGATTGACAGACTGAGCGTGTGACACAAACAAAGGGGGAAGCTCCTGGCCCTGCCCTGGGCCTTGTTACAGGGAGGGACAAGCCCAGGAGAATGCAGCGACATGGAGATGACCGAGGATGGCCAGGGCCGGGACCCCTCCCTGACGGGACCCCTCCCCAGAGGTTACAGGCTTCAGCCTCCCTTCAAGGTTCAACCTGTTCTCTGGAAGGTGAACTTAACGGAAACACTGAGGTAAACCAGGCCAACCCCACTGTCAACCAGAATGGAAAGTCAAGACCACCACCATCATCCCCACCACAGCCAGGCATGGTGGTGCATTCCTTTAACACTTGGGAGGCAAAGACAGGAGGAGGGTCTCTTGTGAGTTAGAGGCCAGCCGGGACTACAGAGAGAGACCCTGTCTCAAAAAAACGAATAAAATAAAATAAGAACCTGCCCCCTCTGTGTTCTTCCAGCCCGACCCAGAAAGGGGCAGCAAGTGGGGAACAGCATGTCCCACAAACCCAAATCCCGGCTCTCCCCACCTGGCTGGTAGAAAGGTCAGTTGAGGCTTTCTAGCAGCTCTGTCACCTGGAAGACCATGTGGTTTCCGGTCCCTCAGTCCTCCTATAAGATGGGAACAGCCATGCCTGCCTCGTAGGAGGGTCGTGAAGAGGTTGGATGAGAAGTGACTGTGCCCTAAGTCGTTTGAGACAGTACCTGCCACATCTACAGAGCTGGATTCTTGCTACTAGTTACTATTATGTCTAGCGACCACAGCAGCTATGCAGAACTCCAACCAGCCATCTCTGCAACACTGTGAGCAGCAGTCAGATGGAGTAAAGGTTCTTAGAGAGCAGATGCTTAGGATCCCTGCTGGGGATATAGCTCGGTTGGTGCAGTGCTGGCCCAGCGCACAAAGCCCTGAATTTAATCCTCTGTACTACATTAACTGGGCATGGCGGTTCCAGCCTCAGGAGGTGGAGGCAGGAGGATGACAGCCTGAGCTGCAGGGGGAAGGGAAGGAGGGAGGAGGCATGGGGTAGGGGAAGAAACCCTGCTTTCTATCAGACAATTCTGTACCAACATGGACCCACCACTCAGCTGCTTGTCTCCAGCCTCAGTCGCCACCGACATCCCTACTCCATGTGCAACTGGTCACTGGAGAACCATACTAAGTATTTACCAGATCAAGATCCTTAATTCTGGAAAATATTAATACTGAGTGCTAAGATGATAAGTTACTCTTATTACATATATGCTAACTACAGATTTTTTTTTTTTTAGATTTTTGAGATAGGGTCCCATGTAGCCCAGGCTGGTCCTGGACTAGATATATACCCATAGATAGCTTTCTCCTAATCCTCTTGCCTCTGCCTCTCAAGTGCTGGGATCACAGGCATGTGAGTAAAGTGTTTGCTGTGCAGTGTGAGGACCTGAGTTCAGATCACCAGCCCTCGTGGGAAGATGGGCATGGCCGCAGAGACCTAATACCACTGAGCTACACCCAAACCATCTCTTTGATTTTTTTCAAAAATTATTTTAAATTCTTTTTTAAAACATTTTATGTGCATTGGTGTTTTGCAAGTGATGTATAGAAATACATGCACGCAAAACACCAATACACATAAAATAAAAATAATTTCTAAGGGGGATGGAGAGATGGCTCATCAGTCAAGAGCACTGGCTATTCTTCCAGAGGACCTGGGTTCAATTCCCCGCACCCACATGGCAGCTCACAACTATCTGTAGCTCCAGTTCCAGGGTATCCAACGCCCTCATACAGATATACATAGCCCTACTGAAGCCAATGTTTCCTGGGGTTACTTGAAGGAGTGTGAGTTAAGGATGGCTTCCCAGAGCACGGATGGCAAAAAATGGCTCACAGGCAGCTGCAGCCCCCAAAGTCCACCCAAGCATGGGTGAAAATTCATGAAAACTGCGTTCCTGGAGCTCCCTGCATGCAAGCAGCTCTGTCATAGCTCTCTCTGGGCAGCTGTGACTATTCACAAATCCTAGTGGAGGGCCTTGCAACTCTTGTTTAAGGAAGTTCCTGAGTCCTGTAACTTTACTTCTCCCTCCACGGGGTGGGGGTGTTTCTATTAGGAGGTAACAGCTACACAACACAAGGGCTGCTCTTTTTTAGCTCTGGCACCTGTCCTGGAATTCTCTCTGTAGCCCAGACTGGCCTCAAACTCACAGAGATCCACCTGGCTCTGCCTCCCAAGTACTGGGATTAAAGGTGTGTGCTACCACCACCCTGCAAGGGCTGCTCTTGATAGTTCAGGCTACCCTTGAACTCATAATCTACTGCCTCAGCCTCCTGGGTGCTGGAGGGATTATCTGTGTGCACCACCATGCCTAGCCCACACAATCCTTTTTCGCGGTTGAAATGACTAAGGCTCAGAAAGATGAGAGACTCTTCCAAGTGAGTAAATAGTATTGCCAAAATGCAAACCCACATTTTCCTGCACCAAGATCTCAGAATTTCCCTGGGAAGGTTAACAGTGATGTGATGGAGTCTATTAATTTCCCAAACTGTTTGTTCCCCTCCTGAACATACAACCAGATATTTCCCAGCTTCCCAAACAGCCAGACATGGTCATGTGATGAGAAGCTGCAGCCCATGGAAGGAGTACAAATGGTATGTGTCACTTCAGGTCTGGGTCCCCTTGTTCTTGCTCTCTCTTGCCTCTCTGCCAGCAGAGGTCCTCGAGGGCATGCCAAACATTAGATCTATGAGACTATAGGAGGCTAGATTCCTGAATCACTGTATGGAACAGACCAGCTCCTCCCCATACATCTGCAAATACATTCCTAAGAAATGAACTTCCATATCAATACCTGAAGGCTATTTGTCACATTAGCCTATGTAATATGAACAGTGTCAAGGGCCAATAGCAGCCACTCTAGCTTGTCCCCAACACCCACACTAGCTCCCAAACATCCCTGCCCACCTAGCTGAGTCTTCATCTTGCTTTTGCTGTGGCCTTTGGCTTGTTGGAGGGGAGGCAGAGTATTCGACTTCAGGTTCTTCTCTGACCACTGTTAGGGAACATAATGCACCACACATAACACAGTCAGTTCCAGGGTCGGGGAGTTCAACTCCAGTTTGCCCTTTTCAGGTTACCTAAATCCTAGAGCAAGTGACCTGAGCGCTAAGCCTCGATTTTCCCATCTGTAAAGTGAACCTACTAACACAGCCTAAGTCCTTGAGTTGTGAGTTGTGAGAAGTGTTCGCAAGGCCTGCAGTGTTTCTGTGAGTATTAACCATTGCTTTTGTTGTAGCAGGTAGTCAGAACTCAACAAAGACATGTAGACCACGAGGTGCTAAGAACCTGAGGAAACAGAAATCATGGAAAACACCCAAAGACCCACCCTCTGGCAACTGGAGCAGCCGGTGAGATCAGTGAGTGAGCAGCTTGATTCACCCCTACGTTCTGATCAGGTGATGAGTGGCATTAAGTGAGGTCCAGAGGCTGCTGGGCTTGACATTCAGGCCCAGAGTCTATCATGCTCAGTTATCAGGACCATGAGAGTTGAGGTCAGGTGGAACACAGGGTCAGAGACCTCCACCCACACCTTCCGCCCTACCTTCCCGGACTCACCAGTACTTGCAACCTGTGCCCTGGGAAGTGAGTCCTAGAGTGGGTGCGTCTGGAAAGAGTCGGGGGTGGGTAGGAAAACTTCCATCATCCCCAGCCCAAGGAGGGATCCTGCAGCCCTGCTTTACCAAGCACACCAACGAGTGCGAGCCTGGGAGGCAAGGGCTGTGGGATGAAACCCACACATGGGTCCTCGGCCACCCCGCCATGCTCTCTGCTCACTTTAGTGCCATTGGGGAAAAGAGAAGAATCCTGATCCTCCAGGCACAGACTGTCTCCAGAAGCCCGTGAAGCTTGCCACCTCTTGTTAGCGCTTTCGCTAACGCCTGGTCTCCAAGGAAACGCAACTATGGAGAGCGGAGGGAGACTAACTTCGCCAGGCAAAACTGCCCCAGCCGGCCGCGCTTTCCAACCTGGTTTCAAACGTCTTTCCCTTTACCTCCACCATCATCAAACTTTCATGTTTCCTCGTCCTCATCCCTGACTTTGCTTTCCTAGTTCATCAAGAATAGCGTGGAGACTAGGAAATATGACGTGTTCGTGTCACTGACACCCCTCCTCCGGACACGGACACACACACACACACACACACACACTTGTCTTCTGCTCCATGGATTAATCGCCACCCGGGACCAGTTCCTACACTTCCGCTCCAAATCCCGTATGCTCCCATTTTCTCAGAGATATTGGACCAGCACGAAATCAAGCCCGTCCACTTTCCAGCGTGGATGGGGAGGAGCTCATGATCCCCAGCCCCTAGCAGAGGAGTTATTGACAGTTAATGGTTGCTAGGGGAGTGAGAGTCAGTTTTCTTTAGGGGTATGGTCCCTGGTAGGCCACCCATGCTCCAGAAGATGGCCCCAACCCATGCGTGTGCAGACAGCACGCACTGAACAGTGGGTGGTAAAGGAAGAAAGAGGAGGAGGGGGACATGAAGTTGGGAGGGGGGTGGGAGGGTGGACGAGAAGGAGTTGGAGGGGAGGCTGTTTTTGGAGGGGGAAGGGTTTTCGTTTTTTCAAGACAGGGTTTTTCTGTGTAGCTTTGGCTGGTCTGGAACTAACAGAGATCCTCCTGCCTCTGCCTCCCAAGTATTGGATTAAAGGCAAGTGCCACAGTGCCCAGCTGACTAGGCTCTCTCTGTACGCCTCAGTGCCCTCCTGGTTTTCGTCCATATTTCTTCGCTCTCCTTTGAAGTATTCTCACTGGCACAGCCAACAGATCTTCATTTCTTCTGTGCAAAGTGACCGCTTCCCCGCTGTCCACGCCCCCAGTTTGGTATCACTTCCAAGAGCTCTGCCTGCAGATTTCCCCTTCTTGCCCCCACTTCAGGAAGGCTTTCACCCTACCTCACCCCTAAGACTGCCCTTATCAACCTCACCCCCGACCTCCCCTTTACTAAATCCCTCAGTCACTTCTCAGCCATCACCTTATTGGGCCGAAGTTTTTCCAGCACTGGACCCAGCAAATCATCTCCTGCCTTGAAGCATTTACGTAAGTCAGTGTCCAGGGCACTACCCTTTGGAACAGATGCCTGCTTCCTTTTCAGTCTTCGTTGTTGGCTCTTCCTCTTCGGTCTTCCATTATTAGTGCGTCCCAAGGTTCTGGTCAGGCCCTCACCTTCTCTCTGTCCACTGTCACCCCATTAGCTCGCTCTCTAACTTGTCCTTCTGCTGCAGGGAGGTCACGGCGGCATTGTGGGGCAGCAGGTCCTACAGCAGGACCTGAAGAGATGATGCCAATTCCTCCGCTGGCTTTTTCCTTTTTGTTCAGTCCTGGACCCCCCAGCCCATGGAATGGTGTCACCTACAGTTAGGATTGTCTTCCCATTTCAATTAATCTAATGTAGAAAATCCCTCACAGAAGTCTGTTTCCATGGTAATTCTAAATCCCATCAAGCTAACAATCAAGGTCAACCTTCAGTCTCATGGCTTTCTCTCCAGCCCAGCCCTCCCCACTGAATTCCAGCTGCATGCATCCAACTGCCCAGTTAATGTCGCAGCTTGGGTGTCTAAAGGCCATTCATAGCCTGTGCTCTCCACAGAAACATTTTCCCTGAACTCTGCATCTTCTCTCTTGAAGGCATCCTTGACTTCGCTCTTATCTGTTGTGGGATATTTTGATGGCACTCTGACACTCCAAGACTGCCAATAAAGTTGACCTTGAACCAGGGGGTGGAGTTAGGGATTAGTTGATTGGAATCAATCAGTTTTTGGTGGACCCCGATTAGGATAAGGAGACACAGGAAGGAATAGGGAGGGGCTTAGAAAGACTCAAGGACCTTTTTGATCTGGGAAGCGTGGAGAGGCAGGGTCAGCTGATCATTTCTCCATCACTCTGTGGATCTATCAGATTTTTACCCCAAAATCTGACTCCCAAGTTTTATTTAATAATAGAACAATAAAAGTAATCACTTCACTTATCCCACAGCAAACCCACCAGCAAACCCCAGAATGGTGGCTCACATCTGTAATCTCAACACACAGGATGAAAAGGCAGGAGAATTCATAGTTCAAGGACATCTTTGGCTACATAGAATTTGAAACCAGCCTGAACTACATGACACCCTGTCTCAAAGACCAGAAACAAAAAATCAAGAAATTCTGTCTTTGGTACCTTCAAAAGACATCTAAAACTGGATCATTGTAACACTCAAAACATACACATACATCCATGCGCACTCACGACCCTAAACTACAGTACCAACTTCCTCCTTTGTCCTACTTCAGTTCTCTCTACACATACTTAAGAGAACTGTATTCGGGGTCTCTAGAGCAGCAGAACTTATAGAATATATAATATGGGAACTTATTAGAATGATTGACAGGCTATGGTCCAACTAATCCAACAATGCAATAATGGCTGGCTATGGACGGAAAGTCCAAGAACCCGGAAGCTGCTGAGTCCATGAGGCTGGATGTCTCAGCTGGTCTTCAGTAGACACTGGAATCCCAACAAAGCAGGCTCTAACGTCAATGGAGGAATGGATTTGCTAGCAAGTTGAGAGCAAGCAGGCAGAGAGCAAAAGCTTCCTTCTTCCATGTCCTTATATAGGCTGCCAGCAGAAGATGTGGCCCAGAATAGGGGCTGGGATCCTTCTACTTCAAATTAAGCAAAAAAGCTCTCACTGGTGTGCCCTCCATTTTTGAATTTTAGTTAATTCCAGATGTAGTCAAGTTGACAACCAAGAATGGCCATCACAAGAACATTACCGTTTAAAAACAACTGAGAAAGCAAATGACTTTGAAAGCTCCAAAACTTCAATAGAAGGATGTTACTGTAGAATAGCAGGTAGGGCAAAGCTTCTAACTTTTTCCACCCTCTAAAACTCATAGGTGCTAGCAGGGCATGGTGGCACTCATCTGTAACCCCAGCACTCTGTAGATGGAGGCAGGAGGATCAAGGAGTTTAAGATCATCATCTACAGAGCTAGGCTACATGACCACATAAGACTCTATCTCTAAAAAAACAAACAAAAAATTAACTAATAAAAAAGAAAAGAAAGCTGAGGCAGGGAACTAGAGAGATGGCTCCATGCCTCTTGGAGAGGACTTGGGTTTGAGTTCCATCATCCACATAGTGGCTAACAACCATCTGGAACCCCAGAGGATCCTACACCCTCTTCTGACCTCTACAAGTACTAGGTATGCACAGGGTACACATATACCTATATACATAAAAAAATGAATCTTGAGAAAAGAAAGAAAGCTGAGGCAAGAAAATGGAGTTTCAGGCCAACCTCAAAAAAACAAACAAACAAAAACAAAACAGCCAGGCAGTGGTGACACATGCCTTTAATCCCAGCACTCGGGAGGCAGAGGCAAGTGGATCTCTGTGAGTTCAAAGCCAACCTGCTCTACAGATCAAGTTCTAGGACAGCCAAGGCTACACAGAGAAACCCTGTCTTTGGGGGTGGGAGGATCAAAATAAATAACCAGGCATGGTGAATATGCTCAAAATTCCAGAACATGAAAAGCAGACAAAGTTCAAGATCACCCTTAACTCTATAGTGAATTTGAGGCCACCCTGGCTTACATGAATTCTGTAGCAGAAAAAGCCCAAATGTAATTAATACATTTTAAAAACCACTGCAGAGGGCTGAGGATATAGCTCACTAGCAGAGCACTGCCCTGGTGTGCACAGGCCCTGATTTCAACCTCTAGTATCACAGAAATGAAAAAAACAAAACAAAAGACTACAGAACATTTCTGTGTTGTGGGGAGCAGAGAAAGTCCCAAGTGAGTATATGTTGACATGAGCACAGCCATATCAAGGACATGCCTCAGACCCATGCTGACAAATCCTTCCCTGGTAAGGCTTGGGAGAGGAGCAAGCCCTCATGCTGGCCTCAGTCCTCCAGGATATTTACAGACTGAGGCCACCCCCAACAGAGACCCCCTCTGAGACCTCCTTCCCCTTGCTCTGCATAGTCAACACACTGAGTTTCCCACTTGGCAGTTTCCCACTTCTATCTGAGCAAGTACCACCTGCTCCCAGCTTTTTTTAAGTTTCAGTTTTTTTATTTTTGGGACAGGGTTTCTCTGTGTAGCCCTGACTATCCTTGAACTCAATCTGTAGCCCAGGCTGGCCTCTAACTCACAGAGATCTGCCTGCCTCTGCCTCCTGAGTGCTGGGATTAACATCATGTGTCACCACACCACCTGGGGATCCCAGTTTTTCAATAGGTGTGTGGTTAATTTCAATTGTCAATTTAATGAGCTGTAGAATAACTGAGACTAGCTGTGGGGCATACATGGGCTACAAAGAGGGTGCCCAGAGAAATTCAGATAAATAGAGCTTAAGCTTTAAGCTGTTTGTACAGAGAGTGGATACAAATGGTACCAGAGGAAGTTAGTTTATGCTGTTTGTGCAGAGAACAGATACAAAGGATGGCTAAGAAAAAGTTAGCTTGGGTTGTTTGTATGGAGATTAAAGACAAATAGTGAGGAAGAAAGTTAGTTCAAGTTATTTATGCTAAGATAAGATACCAAAAACAGGAGATGATGTCAGGGCATGAACAACTTGTAAATAGGGTGACCTTTAAAATGATTGATTGGTTCCTTCACCCCCTCCTAGGGTTCTGAGGTTTTCTGGTATAAAAGAGGCTTACTGCCCATCAATAACCGAGTTCTTGCTTGACTTGACTCCCCACTGCGTCTGAATGTCTCCAGGTAAGAGGGAGGCTGGGGAACGGGCGAGCAGTGCGCACTTACCTTTCCTCGGTTCCAGGCCACCTCTTCACAGGTGACCTAAGTTCCCGGTAGGGCAGAACCCCACAGCTGGTGCCCAATGTGGGCCTTAAAGTACTTCAACTGAGGCCAAGCAGTCTTCCAGGGTAAGCGAAACCCTCAGTATGGGTAATGCAACCTCCTCAAGTGATAAGCCAGCCCTCAAGGTCCTGCGTTATATGTTTCAGTCTAGAGGACTTGAAATTTCTAAAAGTAATATTGTCGCCACCTGGGAGATTATAATTCTCCTTGCCTTTTTGGTGCCTAGTGCCAACCTTTTCTCCTGCAGCACTTGGGCCCAAATGGAAAAACTGGCAAGAGAAAGGGAGAAACATTTCGGCATACTGCCGCCCCTGGGCTTCTACCCCACTATCACAGCCCTTAAGGTGGCTTTTGACCCAGATTCTCTGCCACCCCCTTTTCAGGAGTCAAAGAGGGAAGATGATTCTCCCCAAGGGTTAGAAAAGAAAAGAAAAAAACAGGGGGCCCCCCAGGGGTCAAAAAAGATGGGGAAGGTTCTGAGAATAAAGAAAAAAAAAATGGGGCCAAATTCGGCAAGGAGCGTGCAAGATTCACAGAGAAATATATGGTAGAGGTTAAAGCAAAAGTAAAAATCACTGTGCCCGAGCCCTGGGCCTCAAGGGATTCTGGCCCTCCACCTTGGGACCCCGGGGTTGAGGCCACTCAAACACCATACATAACATTAAGGAGAGATCTCTGTGATATGGACCCCTACAACCAGCCCCTCACTGGGAGGTATGGGTCAGGGGAAAACTTGATCCCCAGCCCTAATAGACCTCTAAAGTGATATTCCTAGGAGGCTAAAGATAAGGAAAAATGCCAGACCAGGGTAGAGGCCAAACGTGTGCCCAACCCCCCTATCCCTATCACCTGGCATGCTAGCAGGTACAGCTGAAGGGTACTTTACGGGGGTCCAACAGGTGGTCGTGCAAGGCCCTTACTGAGATCAGGTTAGACAAACGGGGCTTGTAGCCTGGAACAAATTAGATGAAGGGCCTACCAAATCTCCCGTAGCGGGGGGAAGACAAAAACCCAACAAACCCCCATCAGTGTTCATAGATAGAGTCCAACAAAATATGTAGTTAATTTCCCCATTCATGGTTGCCCTCAAGGGATTACCGGAGGGACAGAAATGCCCATACAACATATGAGGGGGCATTCTGGGCTTCCAGGATTTCTGTCCAAGGGAAACGGCCGAGCTGAAGAGCTGGCATTGGGATTTAGGATATTGATCTTAAAAGATAGTCCATACAAGACATTGCCAACCCTTCCTAAAGGTACACCCTTTACAAATGCAGGGAGTTAACCCCAGAGCCAAATATCCTCTGATAAATAGCTGTTACATTTAAATATGTTTTTGTTTTAATAGAACGAAAGAGAAAATTAGCCCCCATATTCAGTTATTCTGCACCCTGAGGCCATCACACTCTGGCCTCGGGGCTACAAGGACACCCGCATCGGGCCCCAGTCAGGGCCTTCTGCTCCCCAGCCACTCCTTTGTGCCCCTTGTGGGGCAGGAGCTCCTGGAGTGACAGTGCCTACAAAAAATGATGACAGAATACAGGCTTGCGGTGGTGGGTGCTGGAGGTGTGGGAAAGAGTGCCCTGACCATCCAGCTGATCCAGAATCGTTTTGTGGATGAATATGACCCCACCATAGAGGACTTCCATCGGAAACAGGTGGTCATTGATGGGGAGGCATGTCTGCTGGACATCCTAGACACAGCGGGTTGGGAGGAATGTGGTGCCGTGAGGGACCAATGCATCCACACAGGGGAAGGTTTCCTCTGTGTGTTTGCTATCAATAGCACCAAGTCCTTTAACAACATCCATCAGTACAGGGAGCACATCAAACGGATAAAGGACTTGGATGATGTACCAATGGTGCTGGTGGGGAACAAGTGTGACCTGGCTGCTCGTACTGTTAAGTCTTGGCAGGCCCAGGACCTTGCCCACAGCTATGGCATCCCCTACATCGAAACATCAGCCAGGACCCGGCAGGGTGTGGAGGATGCCTTCTACACACTTGTTCGTGAGATTCGGCAACACAAACTACGGGAGCTAAACCCTCCTGATAGGAGTGGCCCTGGCTACATGAGGTGCAAGTGTGTGCTATTGTGACATCAGATGGCGGTACTCCAGCTGATGGTCGTCCTGCTCTTCCTGGCTCCTGCTACAGCCCAGAGATCTCGTTCCCACACCACTGCTGCCCCTACATCTTTCAGCCTCCCCCTCTTCCCTGCAGCAGCCTCTGACACCCACCCCAGGAGAACTCTACCACCTGCTTCCAGTATCCGCTACCACTTCCAGGGCCCCACTACTGGCTCCTCAACGTCCTCAGAGCCTGGGGACAATGGCGACTGTACCGAGATGGCCTTTGGTGTGGCCACACCCCACCGCCATAGACCAACCTGCTCTTCCGCTGCAGCCCTCACACACACAGCCAAAGGCAAAAGCGATGTCCAGCGCCCCTGGACTGAGGTTAAAACTGTCTTTGCTGCTGCTGCTGCTGAGCAAAGCCCCGCTGGACCTCTACTTCTCAATGGATGCTTACTGAGAGAGGCTGTACATGGAACAGCCAGATGGCATACCTCTGCTTTATGCTCCTGAAGAAGTCCCCAGCTTTCACTTGGGCCAGCATCTTTCCGCACAGGGCTGCATGAGGATGATTGGATCTACATCCAAGAGGACACTGACCTTCTCTACCTCAACCAAAAGCTGGGACCACAGTTCCTGGGAACAGCTCAACATTCACAATGGTGGCTTCCCCTCGCTCACCATCTTTCTCTGGGTCTTCGTGGGGTCCGCAACCCAGCGGGAGGATGGATGTCACTGGACAGGCTGTGCCCGTATGTACTTCTCCTTCATCAAAGACTCCTTCCCAGCGTGTAGCTCCCTCAAATCCCAGGATCTCTGGGCTCTAAGAAGGGGAGAGTCTGCCCTTCTGTTGCAACCCAGACAGCTTGGAAGTGAGCACTCCCTGGGCCCAGGACTGGGAGTTTCAGGAGAAGTATGTGCTGGAGGCCAAGTGCAGAATGGACACTGGTGACCGTGTATGAGGAGGGCAACTCAGCACCAACCTTCTCCGGAGGTGTGGGGCTGACAGTTCTCCATGGGACTGGACTCAAAGATAGACTGATTCTAGTAATTCCTAAATGTGACTAAAACAGCCTCCTTTTGGAAATCATCAGCTATCTTTGGGGGTAGGGTTCGGGAAGGATAACTTTCTCTTTGTACCTTTAACTGGTTTCTTAACTCTTCTCTCCATAGATGTTCATGTAAATACTTTAAATAGTAAAAGCCTTTTCTCCTGCCCATGACACTGGTAAAAAGAGACTTTTTAGAGAAATCCCCTAAAATTTTTAACTAGTGTTAGGACTAAAAACCAATACTATGGCCAGGCAGTGGTGGCGCACGCCTTTAATCCCAGCACTCGGGAGGCAGAGGCAGGCGGATCTCTGTGAGTTCGAGGCCAGCCTGGTCTACAGAGCGAGATCCAGGAAAGGCGCAAAGCTACACAGAGAAACCTTGTCTCAAAAAACCAAAAAAAAAAAAAGAAAAACCAATACTATGTTTGCTTCCTAACTAAATCACTCAGGGACTGATTTTCTGTGTTCTCAATAATGTTAGGTTTGACTTTAAAAAAAAAAGGGGGGGATGCCAAACAGGTAAACCGCCCACCTTATTTAAAAACAAAAAGAGGGAATCTGTGGGGCATACATGGGCTGCAAACAGAGTGCCGAGAGAAATTCATTCACATAAATAGAGCTTAAGCTTTAAGCTGTTTGTGCAGAGAGTGGATACAAATGGTACCAGAGGAAGTTAGTTTAAGCTGTTTACGCAGAGAACAGATACAAAGGATGGCTAAGAGGAAGTTAGCTCGGGTTGTTTGTATGGAGACTAAAGACGAATAGTGAGGAAGAAAGTTAGTTCAAGTTATTTATGCTAAAATAAGATACTAAAAACAAGAGATGATGTCAGGGCATAAACAACTTGTAAATAGGGTGACCTTTAAAATGATTGGTTGGGTGCCTTTAATCCCAGCACTCAGGAGACAGCAGCAGGCAGATCTCTGAAGTCAAGGCCACCCTGGTGTACAAAGTGAGTTCCAGGATGGCCAGGGCTACACAAAGAAGCCCTGTCTCAAAACAAACAAACAAACAAAACCTGCTAGGGTTCTGAGGTTTTCTGGTATAAAAGAGGCTTACTGCCCATCAATAATCGAGTTCTTGCTTGACTTGAGTCCCCGCTGCATCTGACTGGGGAATGGGCGAGTGGTGTGCCCTTTCCTCGGTTCCAGGCCACCTCTTCACAGGTGACCTAAGTTCCTGGTGGGGCAGGTCCCCACAACTAGCCTCTGGACATGTCTGTAGGGAATTATGTTGATTAGGTAATTGTGGAAGGCCCACCCAATGTGAGTGGCACCATTCCCTGGCTGGGTCCTGAACTGTTATAAAGGAGAAAGCGAGCTGAGCACAAGTCTGAACGCTATCTTCTGTCTGAAGGTGGATGCAATGTGATAAGATGCTCCAAGGTCCTGCTACTTTGACTTCTCCACTATAATGGGCTGTGTCTTGAACTATAAAAAACCTTCCTGGAATACAGTCCTGGAGCTGGAGAGATGACTCAGTGGTTAAGAGCACTGGCTGCTCTTGCAGAGAACCTGGGTTCTATTCTCAGCACCACACAGTGGCTCACAACCATCTGTAACTCCAGTTCCAGGGAATCCAATGCCCTCATCTGGCCTCTGTGACACCAGGAATGTGGTGCACATACATTCATGCCACCATAAGGCTTATACACATAAAGATGATCTTTGTTTTGGGTTGGAGAGATGACTCAGCGGTTAAGAGCACGACTGCTCTTCCAAAGGTCCTGAGTTCAATTCCCAGCAACCACATGGTGGCTCACAACCATCTGTAATGAGATCTAGCCTGCAGGCATACATGCAGGCAAAACACTATATACATAATAAATCTTTAAAAAAAAAAAAAAAAAAAAAAAAAAAAAAAAAGCACTGGCTGCTCTTCCAGAGGACTTGGGTGTAGCTTAAGTTTTCCTGCCTGGCCCACAGTCAGGACAAATCTCTCTCACCTGCCAGTCCCACAGCCACTCAGACCCGACCAAGTAAACACAGAGACTTATATTGGTTACAAACTGTATGGCCGTGTCAGGCTTCTTGCTAACTGTTCTTACAGCTTAAATTAATCCATTTCCATTAATCTTTACCTTGCCACATGGCTCGTGGCTTACCGGCATCTTCACATGCTGTTTGTCATCATGGCGGCTGGCAGTGTCTCTCTGACTCAGCCTTCCACTTCCCAGCTTTATTCTCCTCCTTGTCCCGCCTACACTTCCTGCCTAGCCAATGGCCAATCAGTGTTTTATTTATTGACTAATTAGCAACACATTTGCCATACAGAACATCCCATAGCACTTGGGTTTGAGTCCCAGCATCCATATGGTGGCTCACAACCATCTATATAACTACAGTTCCAGGGGCATGACCGTCTGCATACATGTAATGCACATACATACACTCAGGCACCTACACATAAAATAATTTTTAAAAATTTTAGCTGGGCAGTGGTGGTGCATTCCTTTAATCCCAGCACTCAGGAGACAGCAGCAGGCAGATCTCTGAAGTCAAGGCCAACCTGGTGTACAAAGTGAGTTCCAGGATGGCCAGGGCTACACAGAGAAGCCCTGTCTCAAAAAAGCAAACAAACAAACAAACAAAAATTAAAGAAAGAAACTACACCCGAGGCTGCCTGTTGACTCTGCCAAGCCATCTGAACTCTTGCCTCCGTGTCTAAAAAGTTGGCACAGTTACAGTATTGGTTTAATAGAGTTTTATGATTCTGTGTGATAAAGCCTGGAGTGTGCTTATTATACTATGGGGCACTTAAAAACTTTTAATATATGGTTATTGTCCACAGGAGCAGGGTTTGTGTATGTTTTTTATTTTTTGTTTTTGTGCATGTGCATGTGTGGACTCACACGACATACCAGGTCAGGAGACAATTTGTAGTTATTTCTTTCCCTTCAAGTAGGTTCCAGGGATCCAGTTTGGATCTCCAGGCTTGTGCTGCAAGTGTCCCACCGACCTGTCTTGTTTCCTTTCCATTCTTCGTGTGTGTTTGTGCGTGTGCTTGTCGTAAGACCCCTGTGGAAGTGAGGCAACTTCAGGAGAGTCAACGTTTTCCTTCCACCATATAGGTCCCATGGATGGAACCCAGGGCAGGCATGGCAGCAAGGGCCTTTAGCCACCTACCAAGGCATCTCATTCTCCTGCTTTGTGTCAAGGTCTTGCTGTGTTTCCCTAGCTGGTCTGGCCCAGCCCTCACTAGGTAGCTGAACTTGCCTCTACCTCCTAATACAAGAGTGCACCATCGTGCCTAGCTCATACAAGTTCTGAAAAATACAAGTAATGTACAGTACTTGTAAATGGACCAGAATACAATAAACACCAGCGAATGGATACTGGTGTTGTAGAAATTAAGTATGCTTACACACATACACACACACACACACACACACACACACACACATTTTTTTTTTAAGAGCAGTATAACGTAGCTCTGGGGGCCTGGAACTCACAGATTTCCCTGACTCTACCTTTTAAATGCTGGGATTAAAGGCGTGTGCCACAATACCAACATATTTTTATTTTTAATTACGTGTATATATGTGTGTGTTTGTGCGCGGATCCCGTAGAAGCTGGAGTTAGTTGTAAGCCTGAGTCCTCTCTCTAGTCTTTAAAAAAGAAATGTCAAAAAAGTTAATGGTAAAGTCTTCACTAAAATACTTCAATTTCTCTGTATATGTGAAAGGGTTCCTAACCTAAAACTGGTGAAAATTTATTGTGGTGTGCTCCGGGGGCCGCCATTTCTTTTGCGTTCTAACATAAAAGCCACTCAGACGATGAGCGAGATCGTGGTGAACTGGGCACGGTCTCCGGACGGGAAGCTCTGCTCCTGGAATGCCACCGAGGCCTGCTTGCGAAACGCCAAAACCTCGAGAGCGAGGCCGCGGGCCCAGCCAGGCAGCCTGCGGGGCAGGGCGGGCGCGGCCCTCGGCGGCAGGGCGGAGGCTGGCGGGGGCCAGGGCCGTCCCCGGCCAGCACGAGCTCGGGGCGCGCAGGACCTCCAGGAGGGCGGAAGCCCGAAGCGTCGGATTTCAGAGCGGGGCGGGGAGTCGCCCGCGCGGCCCGCAGCCAGCCCACAGCCCTCGTCCCGAGCAGGCGCGCGCGCCATGGGCCTCTCGGGCGGCGGGAGCGAGTGGAGGATGCTGGGAAAGAGGTAACATGGCCTCCGGCGGCGGCGGAGCAGAGGAGGGTCTACAGCGGGACCGGCTGCAGCTCCCGCTCCCCGCGCAGCCCACGGCCCGCGCCGAGGAGGCCGAGGGCGCCCGCGAGAAGATGGGCTGGGCGCAGGTGGTGAAGAACCTGGCGGAGAAGAAGGGCGACTTCCGCGAGCCGCGGCGGCGCGACGAAACGGGCAGCGGTGAGAGTGGCGGGCGAGGCAGCCCCGCGGGCCTGGCCGCGCCGAACCCCGACGACTTCCCCCCTGCCGCCCGCGGGGACCCCAAGGGCCGCCGCAGAGAGCCTGCGGGCGAGGCGGCAGACGCTGGCGGCAAGAAGGGAGCGGGAGACGCGGGTCGAAGGAAGAAGGCCGAGGTGGCGGCGGCGGCGGCGGAGCAGGAGGAGGAGGAGGAGGAGGAGGCAGCGGCCATGGCGACCCCCGCCAAGCCCGGCGCCACCGAAGACGCAGCTGCAGGGCGCCCACTCCAGGACGAGCCTCCAACCGCCGGGCCGGGCAAGGGCCGCTTCCTCGTGCGCATCTGTTTCCAGGGAGACGAGAGTGCCTGTCCGACCCGGGATTTCGTGGTGGGCGCGCTCATCCTGCGCTCCATCGGCATGGACCCTGACGACATCTACGCGGTCATCCAGATCCCCGGCAGCCGTGAGTTCGACGTGAGCTTCCGATCCGCCGACAAGCTAGCCCTGTTTCTCCGCGTCTACGAGGAAAAGCGAGAGCTGGAGGACTGCTGGGAGAACTTTGTGGTGTTGGGGCGGAGCAGGTCCAGCTTGAAGACCCTCTTCATCCTCTTCCGGAACGAGACGGTGGATGTGGAGGACATCGTGACCTGGCTCAAGCGCCACTGCGACGTGCTGGCCGTGCCCGTGAAAGTGACCGACAGGTTTGGGATCTGGACCGGGGAGTACAAGTGCGAGATCGAGCTGCGCCAGGGGGAGGGCGGAGTGAGGCACCTGCCCGGGGCCTTCTTCTTGGGAGCCGAGAGGGGCTACAGTTGGTACAAGGGGCAGCCCAAGACGTGCTTCAAATGTGGTTCTCAGACCCACATGAGCGGCACCTGCACGCAGGACAGGTGTTTCAGGTGCGGGGAAGAGGGGCACCTGAGCCCTTACTGCCGGAAGGTCATCGTGTGCAACCTCTGTGGCAAGAGAGGACACGCCTTTGCCCAGTGTCCCAAAGCAGTTCACAATAACGTGGCCGCTCAGCTCAACGGCGTGGCGGGGCACTGAACGCGCGTCTGCCCGCCGGGGTGAACACACAGCCAGCTTACCCTTAAGTGCCAGAACTTTTTTTTTATTTCTAAAAGACCATTTTTATCTTTTTGGAAGGAGATATTTCTAAAACCTAACAGACATTCTCTCTGTGCCTTTTTAAAACCATGTGTGCCCCTTTTCAGCATGTTTGAAAAGGACTGTTCAGAACTGTAGCGTGCAGATATGTCGCCTGTCCGTCCGTGCTCCCCCCCCCCTTTTTTTCTCCCGTTTTGAATTTGTTTTGGTACTTGTCGACACCCTGTCCCCCTCTGTACTTTTTACTACCTCTCTCCTCATCCATGTCTCATTAGAAGATTTTTTGCCCTTTGGGCTGCCTTGCTCATTTTTATGCCTCAGTCCCGGGTACAGGGCCCAACGCGGGACAGGCGTTCGACCCAGTGTTCATTGAATCAAAAATGTCGACTACCCTGTCAGGACTGCCTTCCTTGTGCAGCTCTCCGCTGGGCTCTTCTCCTTTGCTGCTTCTGTGTGATAGGAAACTTTGTGAAAACAGTGTTGCTGGAAGTGTGTAATCCGCAGAAGCTCTGAAAGGTGGCCAGGGGCCTCTCGTGGCACAAAAACCTATCTCCTTTGTGACAGCTCCTTGTGGCTCAGAAGCCATGTTTCTGTAGGAGCGTGGAGCCTAGACAGTTCTGCTGGGAAAGACCCAAGAGGTGGTTTTTCTTGGATTTTCTTTGGGGGAGCTTGCTTTTTTGTGTGTTTTGATTTGACACAGGGTCTCACTGTGTAGCCCTGACTGGTTTGGTACTGGCACCATTCCTGGACCAGGCTGGCTTCAAACTTAAAGTGATCCTCTCACCTCTGCCTCCCTGAAGGATGTTTTAAATTAACCCCTTGGTTTTCCAGCAGATGAAATGATCCCGAAGTTAAATGACTGGGTCAAAGTACACAGCGGTGTGGTGCCTCAGACTGTCCACAGTAGAGTCCACTGCCCCCATGCCCGGTGCTCATTCCACTACCTCTCACACTTCACAACAGCCTCCTCGACACTGGTGGGCCAAGGAAGTCTCTGCAGGGTGATGGTCCCAGCATGAAGCTGAGACACTGTCCCCTGAAAGAGCAGGAGAAGCCTGTCTTGCCACTTCTTAGTAAGGGAGCTAGGGAACGGCCCGGTGAACACACTGCAGGCTGCAAGCATGCATCAGTCCTTGGAGTGAGTTCCACATCTTCAGTGTTCCACTGTCAATGTCAGCAGTGAGAAATGGTTCCCCTCAGGAAAGAACCTTGCCAGACGTTTACATTTGCACCTCTGCCTCATCTACTAGGAACCCTAGAGAAGCTCGAGAGAGCTCATCCGAAACCTTTAACCTCTGACCCTCAGGAGAAAGGTGCTTTTAACCCAGAATCATGAGTGAGCTGTGAACTCGAAAATGTTCTTGGGGAAACAGGCCAAGACAGAGGGCCAGCTGACTGTTACCAAGCTAAAGTGAAGACAGTCAGCTGCTTTTCTCAGTGTGTGTCTTCTCTTTGCTGTTTTGCTATTTTCTTGTGGCTTAGAATGTAAAACCAGTTGTTCAGATTTGTTCTGAATAAATATTTATCTTTCGTATTACTGTGTCTTTTCGGAAGTGTTAGCAGAAGGTGCATACCCTCCCTACTAGCTGTCCCTGCAGGACACGGTAGCCCGGCCTTCTGCAGTTACCTAAGCCCAATGCATTGCTCAGCTCACTGCTGAAACTATTTTGTGTGAGCTTTTCCAGTTTGTAGAGTTTTGATTGTGGGTTTTGTTTTCATTTTTTTGAATCAGGGTTTCTCTGTGTGGCACTGGCTGGCCTTGAACTCAGATCTACCTGCCTCTGCCTCCTGAGTGCTGGGATTAAGGATGTAGTCCACCATGCCTGGCCAGTTTTATTTTCTAAGACAACCTTATAGCTGGCCTGTAACTCAGTCCTGACTGGATCTCCGCAGCGTGCCGAGATTACAGGGGACAGATTGTGTGTATGGGGGCGGGGCGAACGAGATCCACTGGAAGCACATGAGGGTGAGGCCTGTGGGCTAAGTAGAGGCCAGTCTTTGGACCTGTATCCAGTACTCTGCTGCTGCTAACCCAGTGAAGGGCTTTCAGCTTTGAAGTATTCTGAAGATCTGATGGTAACAATATAAAGTTCCCAGCGTACACATTCTCAGAGTTGATTTTGTGCAACTGATCTGGGCCTGGGACCTAAGATGCTCTTGGGAATTCGCCTTAAGCAGCTCAGCCCCTCTCCTTGGGTCGAGAAGCCCTCAGACTCGCCCCTCCAGAGTGACTCCCTGCCCTTCCTCTTCCCCCATCTTCTCTCTCCCTTTGACAGGGCTTGTAGCCTCTTAGAGAAAGCGGGCTTTCAGCATGCTCCCCACCCCCTTCCTCCCAGCAGGCTGTGTGCCTAGGAGCTGGTGTTGGAAGGAGGCTTCGCTCGACGCCCCTCCCCCACCCGCTGGAAGCTCGGGGAAGAAACAGCTTCCCTGCCCATCCCCCTCGGGATGCGCGCCTGGGCCTTGCGCAGGCGGTGCAGGCCGCGGCTGGAGCACACAAAACCTCCCCCAGCTTCCTCTCCCCGTCGGAGCGCAGCCCCCGAGCTGCAATTCCTCAGGGAGGCTGCCAGACCCAGTGCGTGTGCACGGTTTTTCAGAGCCTGTCCCTGCTGCAGACAGGCCCAGCGCAGCACTCTGCAGAGCCACCCTCCATCCGCCAACTCACAAGTCACATCCAGTATCTTCAGATACTTGCTGTGGCTAACAAAACAAAGGCATCTATCTAGAACTGTCTGAAGCAAATAAATGTCTTCCCTAGAGGAAGCAGGGTCTTGCCTGAGACCCACACTACGGAGGGGGACAGGCCAGGGGCAGACTCCGCCTGAGCAGAAAGCACACGGGGCTGGGAGAGGCCCAGGGGCGGTGTTTGCCTACCATGCCTGAGGTACAGGCAGAATTCGGGCCACCTAAGGGTTGCAGATGTGGCCAGAGACAAGGCCTGGAGATGACAGGGTTCGTAGGTCGGATCTAAGAACAGTGTTTTTTGTTTCAGGGCTTCCGATCAAGTCCATTCTGTCCACTTAAACGTTCATAAAGGCCTTTTTGGAAGTTTCAGGAACTCAGCGGGGATCTAATCATACAAGCAGATAGATACACACAGGGTGAAGTCCCTGTTGAACAGGAAAGCCGGATTAGACAGGTCAGAGAGAACTCCCCACAGAAAATACCTGAAGTGGGCCGTGTGTAGTGGCCCATGCCTTTAATCCCAGCACTTGGGGAAGCAGAGGCTAGCCTGGTCAACACATAGTGAGTTCCAGGACAGGCATAGCTACATAGTGAGAGCCTGTCTTCAAAACAAAAAGGCCCTTAAGTGATATGAGGAGGGCAAGAGAGTGTAGGGAGTTGAGAGAGAAAGCAGAGTGCTGACCTAGACAAAACAGCAATTAAAATAAGTACTGGGAAGATTCTAGAAACTGAGTGAAACCCAGTGCACCATCCTAGCTGTGTGCACACACCATTGTAGGTATTAAAAATGACGGGCCCTGAGCTGGGGGAGCAGTGGCGTCTAGATCCCCATAGAGCTGAGCTGTCAGGAAGGCTGCCTGTTCTCAGGAGACAGGAGGCACCACCTCAAGCTGGAGTGCACACTGCTGAAGCTGGCACCCAAGGACAGGCTGCTGGAAGGAAGCACACACTGCTAACTCCACTGGTATGGCATCCAGAAGTTCCATCCCTGCCACGTGTGAGGGGCAGAGCCTGGGCCCTGGTGGCCAGAACAAACAGCATAATAAACAGTAGTGTCCAAACTGTGGTGGCACACACCTTTGGTCCCAGCACTTGAGAGGCAGAGGCAGGCAGATCTCTGTGAGTTCAAGGCCAGCCTGGTCTACAGAGCGAGTTCCAAGACAGCCAGGGCTACACAGAGAAACCCTGTCTCAAAAAAACAGAAAGAAAAAAAATAGACAACAGTGAAAAGCAGAGAAAAGAGATTTATTCAATGTAGCCACTTTGGGAAGAGGAACACAGAGGTCCAGGTCCATCTTAGGGGTCCTAAGGTAAGTTTCGGGTTAGAGGTCAGCATAACTGAGCAGTCCTGGCCATGCTGTGGTGCTCTGAGCTCCAGGGGATCTCACAAGATAGTCTGGCAAGTGGTCAGGACTGTGAGATCTCTGTCCTGAAGACAAGCTCCCCACCTGGCTGTCACCACTTGTCCGTCATTTTCTTTTCCCAGGATAAAACTCCTGAGGAAACGTTCTTGGATTTCACTGTGTTGATAACCTCAGAACCAAAGAAAGGTCGGGAGTATCTCTTTAGAGTATCTTCATTCCTGTCAGGTGGGTCCCAAGGCGATGCACACCTATAGTCCTAGCACTAACGCTGGGAGGCTGAGCCAGGAGGATCGAAACCAGAGACCAGCCTCAAAGTTTTATCTATAATGAGATCAAGGCCAGCCTGCACGACAGACTCAACACCAAGGTGGTTCATGCCTAACATTCCCGAACTCCAGGGGCTGATGTGGGAGGATGGCAAGTTTGAAGCTAGCCTCTGCTACAAATCAAGATCTGAGAAAAAGAGAGAACCAATTTAAGTCTAAAAATGATGAGACACTGAAGAATTTTAAAGCAGGAAATAATATAATATGGGGCACATTCTTGTTTGAGTTTGGGATATTTTTATTATTTATTCATAGTAATGAGGCTTGAACGCATAGGTTAAGTAGGCCCTCTACCACCGAGCTACAACTTCAAGCCCAGGGATGAGTTAAGTATCCAGTAAAGAGAAAAAAAGAAAACAAAAATCAAGCCAAAACAAAAACCCTGAAAAGCACAACTAAAAGCTGAGGTCAGTTTACCTTGTGGGAAATGATGTCTGGAACCTGGAAGGTGGAGATGGACAGAAGAGCAGCAAGATTCAGAGAAACTTGGGGGATGAGAAGAGAATTTAGAGTCATTAACGTGCCGTACAGACGTGAAGACCTGAATTCAACCAGCAAAGCCCATGTGAAAAAAAAGACAAAAGCCAGGTGTGGGGCCAGCATTGGGAGGTGGCTCAGAGCCAGCCAGCTCAATCACACCAACAAAGACCCTCACAAACTGTTCGCACCTAGGAACGACACCCAGTGTTATATTCCGGCTTATGCACATGTACACCCACATCCACATTCAGGAGAGATTTAGGAACCTGGACAGAGTATCTCATGTTTGTAATCTCAACAGTTTGGAGTCTGAGGCAGGAGGACTACCCAAAGCTTGAGGCTAGTCTGAACTAAGAACGGGACTGTCTCAAATCAAAAGGAAGCCATCATAGGCATTCTTCCTCTGCTTCCTGGCCACTGCTTTCTCTTCCCTGCCCTCCCCACCATGATGGATGGAAACGGTGAGCTAAAATAAATTCGTTCCTTCCGTTTACGGCAGGAATGCTGTCATGGAATGGACAGATGTCTAAGAGGAGGCGTGGAGTGGGGCAGATGCCTTCAACCTCCCAGAAGAGTTCTGAGCCTGAGAAATAAAACAGGAGCCACACAAAAGTGGCTTTCAGACTTCCGCACACCCACAGTAAGTCGCCCATTCCTCATGGCTCCACCACACCTAAGCATGTGTATTGTCCAAGGCTGTCATGACCCTGGCTCTAGGACTCCACAAGGGCAGGACCCGGCCTCACAGTCTTGTCAATCCATCTTTTCCTCAAATGGAGTACTGGGAGCTAGCCTGTGCCAGGCTCTGGGTTCAAAATGCTGCCAACCGAGGAGGTCAGGAGGAGGTGGAATTACGGGTAAGTTTTCTTTGAGAGTGGCTTGTCCAGGTTCCCTCCAAGTGGCGGTGCGTATCCCTTCATCCCCCTGCGCGGGGCCGGGTGCTCTCCTCCAGCCCGCCCTGCCCCCTGCGCAAAGAGCTGGGGGCAGCGTCCGTAAGAGTTGCTTTTCAAAGCCTTGGTTGCCATGGGGACGGCAGCGCGGGCCTCTGTGGTCCGTAACTCACGCTCCAGGGACCCGACCAATGGACAACAAGCTCCATAACGCAGCTCACCAATCGGCAGGCTCTGCCGACGGAGCGCCCGGCCCTCTGCCCAGGGATGCCACCAATTTATGGCTTCTGTGAAACGGGACTTTTTTTTTTTTTTTTTAAGGAATTCTTCAAATTAGAAGGAACTGGAGCAAGGCCTCTCTGCCAGTTGCAGCCCGAGTGCTCTTCGGTTTCATTCTGTATTAGACGATCCAAACAATACATGCTGATCTCTACTAAAGTAGTTGGAGGCAGTGAACATGTGGGCCACCGGCTTTACGTACCCTGGCTACGCCCGTTTCATAAATGATCGAGAAATCAGTCATCTTTCTTTATTGTTGTTTATTTATTTAGGCATGTTGAGACGGGATTTCACTGGTCATGAATTTACAGCCATGCTCTTTAGCCTGGCCTCTCAAGAGCTGGGTTCCAGGTCGGCATCACTTGGTCTCTCTTTCTTGCTATTTTAAATACAAATTGCAAGCTGGGCACGGTGGTGACAGACTGATGTGAGCTCTTGGGAGGCGAACGCAGGAAGGCCAGGAGATCAAGGGTCCCTCTCTAGGCTGGCCTTCACCAACATGTGACAAGGTGCTGCTCATCAGCCACCTCACCGACCCATGACTGGATTTTTTAAAGCAGTTTCATGAGATGTTGGCTTAATTAACAGATGGCTTTTATTGAATCCAGCCTAACTGCTGGATCCCAAATATACTAAAACTGAAGAACAAATCTCTTAATCCGTGGAAGAAACAAAAGTCTGTTTTGGTTTGCTTTTGAGACAGAATCTGTATAGCCCAGGGCAGCCTTACTCACAGCAACCGTCCTGCCTCATCTCCCAGCACTGGAATTACAGGCATGATTCATGGCACCTAACTTAAGAAATTTAGATTTTTTTTTTCTTACTTTTAACTTCTTCTTTGCTTTTTCTTTCAGGTCTTGTTGCCTTTTGAGTCAGGGTCTCGATTTAGCTCTGGCTGAGCCCAGACTGGCCTCAAAACCTACTGCCATCTTGCTGCCTCAGCTTCCCAAGTGCTGGGGTGACAGGCAGGCGCCACCCAGCCCAGCAAGTCATTCTCATTTTTAAACGAACCACATAACTGTTTTGACACTCCAAGGCAGTGGTTCTCAACCTTCCTAATGCTGTGATTCTTTAATGCAGTTCCTCATGTTACGTTGCTACTTCATAACTGTAATTTTGCTACTGTTGTGAATCGTAATGTAAATATCTGACATGCAGGATATCTGATATTCAACCCCTATGGGGTCTTGACTCACAGGTTGAAAACCACTGCTCTAAAGTCTACATGAACCTAATGTTTTTAAAAATCTTTTGCTTATTTGGGGATGTCACTCTGCAAGTAGAAGGCTTACCTAGCTAGCATGCACCAAGCTGATTCAGTCCCCAGCACTAAAACAACCGGGTGTTTGCCACTGGGTACGCCTCTAATCCCAGCATGCAGATGGAAGAGGAAGATCAGGAATTCAAGGTCATCTTCAGTTACATATCTAGTTTGAAGATCACTTGAGATGTGTAAAATCCGTTCCCCAAAACAAACAAAACACCTTGTGTCATTTATTAAAAAATTTATCTGTGTGTGTGTGTGTGTGTGTGTCCAAGTGCATGCACATGGGGAGGTCAGAGGACAACTTGTGGGAGTCAGGTCTCTCCTTCCATCATGTGGGTCCCAGGAATTGAACACATCTTCAGGTTTGGTGGCGAGCACCTTCCCAGTCTCTTAAAAAAAAAAAAATTAGCCGGGTGGTGGTGGCGCACACCTTTGATCCCAGCACTCGGGAGGCAGAGCCAGCTGGATCTCTGTGAGTTCAAGGCCAGCCTGGGCTACCAAGTGAGTCCCAGGAAAGGCGCAAAGCTACACAGAGAAACCCTGTCTCGAAAAAAAAAAAAAATTAGCTGGGTATGGTGCTACATGCCTTTAATCCCAGCACTCTGGAGGCAGAGGCAGATGGATTGCTGTGAGTTCGAGGCCAGCCTGGTCTACACAGAGAGACCTTGTCTCAAAAAGTAAAAAAAAAAAAAAAAAAAAAAAAAGAGGGTGAGCAGAGATAGATGCAGGATGCAGAGAACAGGAAGTCCCCAGACTGAATTCATATTGTAGACAAGAGCATGGCCATGCTGAAGATGCTAAGGCCTCAGAACCATGAGGAATTCGCAAAGCTGTTTCCATATGGGCCAGGCTCAAGAGAAATGGCAACCTTCCTCGGGAATTTGAGTGATTGATCAGTCTCTACAATGACTGTCAAGTGCAGCTTCCTCCTCCTGCATAGTTTACAGCTTGAGACTGCTCATCTCCACAGCCCTCCTACCCGTGTGTGACCTAGTAACACTGGGGTTCCGGTTCGGTGCTTAGCAAGCACTCACCTGACCCTGGCTTTACTGTACATGTGTCTGTGTGTCTTACTTCATTCCCTCACCACTCCAGTCAGGGTTCCAGAACCCAAGCCACCAGAGTCTCGGCAGGAGACTCGGTAGCTAAGAACACTTGTGGCTCTTGCAGAGGACCCTGGTGGGTCGTGGCAGCTCATACACACTGTAACTCCAGTTCCAGCGGTCTGGCACCCTCTCTTGCCTCTGCAAGCACCAGGCATGCACGTAGTGGGCATGCATACACGCAGGCAAAACACTCACATACATAAAAATAGAATAAATAAACCTTAAAAAAAACTTTTTGGAGGAGTTTTAGAGTAATAAGGAAATTGTGCATACAAAGTTCCCATCGGCCCCACCCACCATTTCCACCGTTATCGCATCATGGATGTTGGTTTCAATCAGTTTGCCAATACTTAGAGGGGAGCAGTACTGGGTATTGAATCCAGGACTGACACAAACTGGGCAAGCAAGCCCTCTACAGCTGGGCTGCACTGCCAGCCCTTTTCCTCTTTCAGAGGCAGCTACCCTGGCTGGCTTGAATTCTCTCCGTACCTTTCTTTGAACCTGTGATCTTCCTGCCTCAGCCTGAGGAACTGGCACACACCACCAGGCCTAGTCAAAATTGTTCTTTTCCTATTCCCTGAGCATGCCATGTTGCCTCAGGTTATCTCCTTAGGCTGCTCCTGGCCATGGCATTTTCTCAGACACTAATGTCAACGTTAACGCTCTGTTAATGCTGAATTGGATCACCTCGCTGAGATGGTTCCTGCCAGGTTTCTCCAACATAAAATGACCCTTCCCCTACCTCCTTTCAGGCTGGGAGGACGGCTCAGAGGGGAAGAGCACTTGCTGTGCAAGCTGGAGGATCCGAGTCCAGATCTCCAGAATTTACCTAATAGCCGCACACACAGCCCTTGTCCCGGGTGGTGTTGAGCCAATGATCACTGGGGTTTGCTGGCTGCCAGCATATACCAGCCTATCTCTGGGGGCAGTGAGAGTCTTTTAAAGGAAATAAGTTGGAAAGTAATACATACACTGATATCCTTCTGTGGCCTCTGCTCATGTATGGACTCACACACACATCACACATACCACATGCACACACAAAATAAGATCTGATGTGTAGCTCCCTTTCATTGTGTACTCTGGCAGGAAGTCACTATTCTCAGCCTACGATGCACAAGAGTGGGGAGTTGGGCTTCATCTCCACTGAGAGTGGACTCTACATCATTGGTTTTTGTTTGTTTGTTTGTTTTTTTTTTTTTTCGAGACAGGGTTTCTCTATGTAGTTTTGGTTCCTGTCCTGGACCTCGAACCCACAGAGATCTACCTGGCTCTTCCTCCCAAGTGCTGGGATTAAAGGTGTGCGCCACCACTGCCCGGCTCTACATCAAGTTTTGTCTTCACTCAAGATGAGTCTCTCTTTTCTCATAGTCACTTATCAAGTATAACTCACAGGTGCTTATTAACACCTCATAACAGCCCAACACCAAGCTCTGTTTCCACCACACCCGGCTTGATTTTTCAATCTTGCTAATCGCAAAATTATTAACTATTTTTCTTTAATTTTCAACTTTTATTAATTCCTTGAGAATTTCAAACAGTATGTTTTGATCATTTTCACTCCCACTCCTCCTCGTGACTCCTTCTAGACCTGTTCCTTGCTCCCTAGCTCAAGATTCACTCTTTGTTATAAAGTTGAATTCTAATTAATGCATAGCTGTGTAACCACAATTATAGCCTAAGGAAGTTTCACTACCCTAAAAGAAATCCCATCATCCATTTGTTCAAACCTCTTACCCCGACACATCTTTTTCACTTTTTTTTTTTTTTTTCAGAGAATTTGTTTATTCCCTCCCCCAAAACCAACTGCAATCGTAAGAGGTGAGTACAAGCTCATGATTTTACTGTCTTCATAACAAGATCAGCTTAGAACTGGATCACCTGGCCCTTTCTCTTCTTATCGCCTCCCAGTTCAAAGTGCTTGCATCTCTTAATAGCCAGCATCCTCTTCGATCTGCAGTTGGGCTCAACACACTCAAGTCTCAGCACAATCTTCTTTGTCGTTTTAGCCTTTTTGCGGAAAATAGGCTTAGTCTGCCCACCATAGCCGCTCTGTTTCCTGTCATAGTGCCGCTTTCCCTGGGCATACAAAGAATCCTTGTCCTTCTTGTACTGGGTCACTTTATGGGGTTGGTGCTTGCCACATTTCTTGCAGAACGTCCGGCGGGTCTTAGGAACGTTCACCATGTTGGCGGGAGCGATATCGGCACAGAAAGAAAGAGGCAAGGCCCCTTTTTCACTTTTTGCCATGTTTGTATTTTTTTTTTCATTTTGTTGCATTTTGATTTAGATTGGGTTTTTTGGGAAAGGATCTCATGTAACTCAGGTTGGCTTTGAACTCCATGTATAGTAGACTTGGCCTTGAACTCCTGATTGTCCCTCCACTACCCAGGTAAGTGCTGGTCTACATCACCATGTCAATCTTGGTACCTTTTGGTTTTGTTTTAAAGAAGTAAATATACAAAGAATAGATATACAGTAGAGTGTGTCTGCCATTGCTGCTGTGGTAGCTGGCACTTACTGAACCCTCAGCAAATCCTGGGGCTTGTGTTTTATGTGCTCTTCTTGTTCAGATGAGGGGACAGAATCAAACACATTGAGAAACTCCCTAGAGATTTATGACACTGAACAAAGTTCACCAAGTTCAACTTAAAAGCCTGGACACTTGGTTTTTTCTTTTTATGTGTGTGCACATCTGTATGTGAACTCAAGGTTGCTATCAAGAATCTTCCACCTTATTCTTTGAAGCAGGGCCTCTCAATCAAACCCAGAGCAAGCCGATATGCTGGTCTCTCTGGCCAGCTTGCTCTATGGATCCCCTGGCTGCCTACAGGTCGCCATGGCACTCTGTATTTATGTGGGCTCTGGAGACCTAAAATATGGTCTTCTTGTTTGTACAGCAAGCGTCCCTTTAACCACCAAGCAATCTCTCCAGCCTCTGTCATTAAAAAAGAAAGTACTTAGTGTCTATGTGTGCGAATAAGGGCATGTGTATACCACACTGCAGTGTTTGTGCAGAGGTCACAGGACAGCTTGGTGGAATCAGTTCCCACCTTCCCAAGGCTTCTGCGGATTGAACTCAGGTTGCCAGGTACTGGGCCCCATCATTTTAAACAGCATCTCACTCTGTAGCCCAGGCTAGCCTCAAATATGAGGCTATCCTCCTTCCTAAGCCTCCCAAGTGCTGAGATTATCATATCATGCTGTTAGGGGTTTTAGCACTTTCACATTTCACAAAGTTGTTTTTTGTTTATTTGTTTTTAATTTATACACACCCCCCAAAAGTCCCCACATTTTAAAAACTGAGGACAGCAAACGATTATCAGCATTTTATTTTTCCAAATAAAGACAAGGAAAACCTCCACTCTCTGTGTCAGCGCTGCCTAGCAGAAACACACAGCAGGCCACAGTGTGGTTTCCAAGCCTCCAGTGACCACACCAAAAGAGGTAAAAAGAAAACCTGGCAGTTCCCTCCGTACTTACAATCCCAGCACTCAGGAGGCAAAAGGAGATTAAAGTTAAAGTGAGTGAGACCTTGTCTCAAAGAAGCAGGCCCCACATGGCTGTTCACAACTGTCTGTAACTTCAGTTCTTTTAGCCTCTTTGGGTGCCAGACACACACATTGTGTGCAGACAGACCGGCAGGCAAACCACTCATACACATAAAAATCAATCTTTTTTTTTTTTTTTTTTTTTTTTTTTTTTTTCGAGACAGGGTTTCTCTGTGTAGCTTTGCGCCTCTCCTGGAACTCACTTGGTAGCCCAGGCTGGCCTCGAACTCACAGAGATCCGCCTGGCTCTGCCTCCCGAGTGCTGGGATTAAAGGCGTGCGCCACCACCGCCCGGCCATAAAAATCAATCTTAAAAAAAGAAAAAATTGAACCGCAGTCTGCTTTCTATCAAGACTGTGCAATCTCAGCTCTTGAACCACGCCAGAGACAATCTCTCTCTTACAAGATGAAGCTGATGGTCTAGCTGGAGTTTTAACAGCGTGCTCCTAAGCTCTAAGTTGCTTATAGACTGTTATAGGTAACATTCTACAGGCCAATTAATTCAAAGCACTCCAGTCATCCCTACACTCCAGAAGCCAGAGGCAGCAGCCTGCATTAGTTCTGAGGGAAATCCTCCCTGCACACATCCGATCCTGAACAGGCATGTCTCCCTTTGTTATTACATGAGTCTGCGCTTACCCAGCAGATTCCGGAGAGACAACAGTAACACGTCGGCTCTGAGATGCAAGAATCTGGTCTTGAGATATTTCCGTCCTGTAATTCCATGTGGCCATTGGAGGCAGTGATACTTAATTTTAAAAAACAGGTTTTTAATTACATTTATTTATTTTGGAGGAGGAAAGAAGGTATGTGCTGCCGAGCACTGGTAGCACTCCAGAGGCAGAGGCAGGCAGATCTCTGTGAGTTCGAGGCCAGCTTGGTCTACAGAGTGAGTTCCAGGACCGCCAGGGCTACACAGAGAAACCCTGTCTCCAAAAACAAAACAAAGTAACAGGAAAAAAATTTAAACATCAAAGAAGCAAATAAAGTGCCAAGTGTAACTATACAACTTACAATTTAGTAAAATTCGGGCTGGAGAGATGGCTCAGTGGTTAAAAGAACTGGTGGCTCTTGGAGAGGACCTGAGTTCGATTCCCAGCACCCACATGGTGGCTCACAACCCTCTGTAACTCCACTTCCAGGGGAGCCACTTAAACCCAGTAAGTATATAAAGTTGTCTGCCCCAGGTGTCAATGAGCTGAGGTCACTAAAGAAAAGAAATAAGGTGGCCCGTGAGATGGCTCGGCAGGTTAAGATACTGTTGCCAAACCTAATGGTCAGAGTTCAATCCCTGGGAACAACATTCTGGAAGGAGAGAGGCTGCCCTTTGACCTTTTGGGTGCCATGGAATACATGCATGTATACACACATATACATAAATACAGTAGAATAGTGAATAAATAAATAAAAGCAAGCCAGAACCCAAAGGTTGTATGCTTATGGAACATAGAATTGTATCTTTTGTTATTTTGGTTTGGGCCTGGGATTAAACCCAGAGCCTCATATATGTAAGCACATGCTCTACCACTGAGCTATACATCCAGCCCTAAATGTGTGTTTGTTTTTTAAATTACATATATGGGTATGTGCACATGCCGAGGCCAAAGGTGCAGGATCCCCCTGAAGCTGGATTTAATGGGCAGTTGTAAGCCACACAATTTAGATTCTGGGAATCAAACTCAGGTCCTCTGGAAGAGCAGGGCAAGGTCTCAACCACTGAGGCATCTCTCCAGCACCATTAAATGTGTGTATCTTTGGATAGCTGGGTCTCTTTCTGCAAACTTATCCTAAAGAAACAGGCGGACTGGGGGGGAGGGGGAGTGTGAATGACGGAGTTGGCTTAACTTTCAGTCACTGTAAATCACTGTAACAATTACCTGAGCCAATCAAGTTAAGAACAGGTTTATTTCTATTGAGAGTTTGGGAGGTTTCCTTTCGGAATTGATGATATTGGCTGTAGAAAACCAGAGAACACAGCATGGTAGGTGGGCATGGCAACAAAACAAACTGCTTACCTCAAAAGAAAAAGGAAATGTGGAAGGCCGGGCATTTAAATACTTCCTTCCAGGGCCTGCAGACCTACCCCAGGCTGTACCCTTGAAGTGTCCACCAACTTCTAAGAGCACCACTATGATCAGGCAGTGGTGGCGCACACCTTTAATCCCAGCACATGGGAGGCAGAGGCAGGCAGATCTCTGTGAGTTCGAGGCCAGCCTGGTCTACAGAGTGAGTTCCAGGACAGGCTCCAAAGCTACACAGAGAAACCCTGTCTTGAAAACAAAACAAAACAAGAGCACCACTATGGGTGCTCTTCATTTATTCATCCATTCATCATTTATTCCATTTATTCTACATGAGATAGATCTCATGTAGCCCAGGCTGTCTTCCAACATGTATAGCCGATGATGACCATGCACTTCTGGCCTCCCTGCTGTAAACCTTCTGAGTGCTGAAATTATGGGGTGCACCACCACACCCATTTTTATGTAGTTCTGGGGATCTGAAAATCGAACCTCCCAGAGCTTCTTGCATTTCCTTGCAAACACTCTACCAACTGAGCTACATTATGGCCTCCGTAGGCCTCTATCTGCACACACCTGTCATACAAGTGAATCTTTAAAAAAAAGAAATTGGTGAGTTAAAAAAAACACACACTCCTTTTGCTGTTGTGCCTCCAATTACATAAGTTAGCCCACCACAGTGAGACATGTGCTTAGTTACATACAATGGGAAAGCGTTAAATTCGTGTGTACTGGAGAAAGCAGTGTACACAAACTTTGGTACTGGCCAGTTTCAAACAGCCATTGCGAGGGTCTTACAACCTATCCCCCTTGGGTAGGGAGGGATTACTCTGGGACCTCGGGAGGCTGTGGTGGGAGGGTTTGTGGAGCTGAGAAGTTTAAGATGAGCCTGAGCAGCACTGTGAGACTCTGAAACAAAACCAAACTCCACCAATCTTGCTTCTCTAAGGCACCTGTGTGAAAACCTGCAGCTCTAGTCCTTTGTCCTGGGCACTCACTCTTCTAGCTTTCTGTCTCTGCTCTCTGTCCCTCCAACTGCTCCTTAAGAAGGGCCTCCAGCAAATGAGATGGCTCAGCTGGTAGAGGTGAGGATCCCACATGGTGGGAAGAGAGAAATGATGCCATTGGTGGCAGCCTTGGATCTCCATATACCCTCCTGTGGCCAACCCCTCACCCCGAAATAAATAAAGTAAAATGGGGGCAGCTTCTGTTTTAGTCACTCCTGTGCCTCAGTAGCCCTGGCTTCAAATTCAATGCCTGGCATGTTAAATGTCCTCTAATTTAGGGGGACCTTAGAAAGGCTCACAGAATGTGTACAGAAATGTCTCTTGAGGAGGGGGGAAAATGGGTGATGACATTTCTCTCTGTCCTTGACACCTGTAACAGGGAAGGCAGAATTTTTTTTTTTTTTTTTTTCCCAGAGGACCAGACTCTGCCAGGTGATCTGTAACTAAGCATTATCCATCACAGGGCTTAACTATGGAGTGATATTAGTTATTAGTAATATAGGATGAGCACATGTGTGGAGGAAAAGGGGAAGGGAAAGGCAGTGGAATAACTGGTGTATCTTTTTTTTTTTTCTTCTGAAAACAATGAAGTAACTGGACTAAGGTATTCTGATCAAGAACATGGTTGGGAAAGACTAAGACACTAGCCTGATGGTAGGTGGTCCTACAGGGTTTAAAAAACCAATGCCTGTAAAGAGGCTCTAAGTAATGAAAGGGAAGCTCTGCTAGCAATCTTTATGACACTTCAAAATATTTACCTATTTTGTGTCTGTGTAGGGGGGACAGTCACAGAGATGCAGAGCATAAATGAGAATGATGTGTCACAGGGCAACTTGTAGGGGTCGGTTTTCTACTTCCACCTTGTGGGATTTGGATATTAACTCAGGCTTGGTGGCAAGTGACATTAACTGCTAAGCTATCTCGCTGGCTTCCTATGTCCCTTTAAATACTTTGACCAGTAAGTTGTAGAAGTATTAATTTAAAAAAAAAAAAAAAGGTCTCGGATATTAGCCAAGGTTAGTCTCAAACTGATAGTAATCCTTCTGCCTCAACCTGACTGCTGCTGGGATTATAAGCATGAGAGATTGCGCTGGGAGCTGCCTACGAAATTTCAATGAACACACTATGATCATGTTTTGATACCTTTTTCGAAGTGTTAAATCCATCCCAAACCCGCCAAATGTTTTACTCATGAAATTGGTATCTGCACTGCTGGTGACCTGTGTTAACTACTAGGAAATCTAATTCCAGATAACTTGTACTTTTTACTAGGCATCAAGACCGTGTTTACATAGATTATCCCACTTAATCCATAAGGCCACTGAGCCAAGGAGAAACAGCATTATCTGCACTTGAAGATAAGCAAAAGGAGGGGCTGGGAAATGAACGCAGGAAGTCTGACTCCACCGAACAAAGAACCGCCCAGGCCGCAGTTGGGGAGATGAAAATGCAGTGATTTCTAGCTTCCAATGAGAAGAGGGACCCTGGGCGGGAGCAGAGCAAAAGCCTTACGAGCATCTGTGCCTTTTAGAGCTGCCCCCTCCCACTAGGGACGCTCCATCCACCTGCCCGCATCCCCGAGGACCACCTCGCACCCCTCACCTCTGCCAATGCTCACACAACCTCGCACTCAGTCCTCTCGGCGCCCAGAGTGGAGTGGGGTCTACTACTCGCTGACCACCCCGAACCAAGCCCATTCCATCACAGGGAAGTCACTTTCCAGACACTGACCCGACCCCGCCCAAATCGGGCACAACGGGGCGAGGCCGCCACGCCCCCTCCCATCGCCCGGGCACCGGCGCCATGAAGGTGACCTCCCCCTAGGGCTGCACGCGCCGGGTGGTGCTACAACGGGCTCACACGTGGTGAGCCCGGAGAGCGCGGCCCCTCCCCGCCACGCGCCGCCTGCAGCCCGCTCAGTCACGCCCCCAAGGAGGCTCCGCCCTGGGCAGGGCGAAGCGCACCACCCGCCCCGTGTGGCCTGGCAGCGCGAGCTGGGCGAGATCCAGGACGCGCCCGGGGTGCAAGAAACCCACGAGGTCGCTCGGCTCCCGGCTCAGGGTGGCCCTGCCCCTCGGTGCGCTAGGGAGCGCGCTGGGACCGCCCGACAGGCTCTAGTGGCACCGCGCGTCCTGCGGCTTGTCTTTGGAAAGCGGGCGTTCTAGTCCCTTGGGGGTGGATACCTTTAGCGCCCCAAAGGATTAAAAAAATAAAATAAAAAAACATCATTTGGCCCCAAAGCATTTGTTAAGCCTGTTTGTGGCTGGACCATGTGTGTAGCCGGGAGGGGTTCCATTCAAGACAAGGTGAATCTGTCCCCTAAAAACGCTTTTCTGAGTCTCGGTCCCCCGCATCAATGCTCCTCTGTGGCAGTCCATCGGTGTCCCAGAAAGAGACTAGGAAGGAGTCCTACCTGGCGGCAGGTGTCATTGAGTAATCTAAACGTGCAAAAGCAAGGCGGAGAAAAGAAAAGCTTTGAGGGCCAGATGGGAAGCGCTCCACGTCCCCCACCTTCACTCCAACCCCCATCCTAAGAAAAGAAACCGACCTCATCCGTCTCCCCCCCCACACCCCACCCCATCCCAGGAGCGAGACCGCCCCGCCCAGGCAGCCAGCGATTGGGAGATGCAAATGCCGAGTTCTCTGCCCAGCAACGGATGACGCGGCACCTAGCGCGAGGCGTGGCCCGGCCGCTGCCCGAGCGGGCACCTCGGTGTTTACACGGGGCGGCCCCGCGCGCGCCGCAGCGGCCCGCAGACGGCGAGGGGGAGGGGAGCGCGCGCGCCTTCGGGGCCGCGCGGGGAGAAAGGCACTGGAAGGCGGCGGCGGGCGGGCAAGCGCGCGCGGGGCCGCGGAGGAGCGCCAGGCCGCGACCGGAGCCCGCGGGGGCCTGCGAGGCTCCAGTCCTCGGCCCCGCAAAACAATGCGCGGCGCGCGGCGGAGCTCTCCAGGCCCGGGGCGGCGGGGACGCGCCGAGCCCGCCTGAGCCCGCGCCGCTGACCTTCCCCCCGCACAGACGGCCCGAGCGCCGGGCGCCGCGCTCCCAGCTCGCGGGGGCCGGGCCCAGCCGCGGGGCGGGGCCGCCCCTCCGTCGCCGCTGCCTCCTCCCCCCACCGCCGCCGCCGCGGAGGATGCGGACGGCCCCCGGCGGCGTCTAGCGGCCCGGGCCCGGCGCGATGGTGCAGCAGCGGGGCGCGCGGGCCAAGCGGGACGGCGGGCCGCCGCCCCCGGGGCCCGGGCCGGCCGCCGAGGGGGCGCGCGAGCCCGGCTGGTGCAAGACCCCGAGCGGCCACATCAAGCGGCCGATGAACGCGTTCATGGTGTGGTCGCAACACGAGCGGCGAAAGATCATGGACCAGTGGCCCGACATGCACAACGCTGAGATCTCCAAGCGCCTGGGCCGCCGCTGGCAGCTGCTTCAGGACTCGGAGAAGATCCCGTTCGTACGGGAGGCGGAGCGGCTGCGCCTCAAGCACATGGCGGACTACCCGGACTACAAGTACCGGCCTCGCAAGAAGAGCAAGGGGGCGCCCGCCAAGGCGCGGCCCCGCCCCCCCGGAGGCGGCGGTGGCGGCAGTCGGCTGAAACCCGGGCCGCAGCTGCCGGGCCGCGGGGGCCGCCGAGCGACGGGAGGGCCTCTGGGGGGCGGCGCGGCGGCGCCGGAGGACGACGACGAGGACGAAGAGGAGGAGCTGCTGGAAGTGCGCCTGCTGGAGACCCCCGGGCGCGAGCTGTGGAGGATGGTCCCGGCAGGGCGCGCCGCCCGCGGACCCGCGGAGCGCGCGCAGGGGCCATCCGGCGAGGGGGCGGCCGCCAGCGCCGCCTCCCCGACCCTGTCGGAGGACGAGGAGCCCGAGGAAGAGGAGGAGGAGGCTGTTACAGCAGAGGAGGGCGAAGAGGAGACGGTGGCGTCGGGGGAGGAGCCGCTGGGCTTTCTGTCCAGGATGCCCCCGGGCCCCGCCGGCCTGGACTGCAGCGCCCTGGACCGCGACCCGGACCTGCTGCCCCCTTCGGGCACGTCACACTTCGAGTTCCCGGACTACTGCACCCCCGAGGTTACCGAGATGATCGCAGGGGACTGGCGCCCGTCTAGTATCGCCGACCTGGTTTTCACCTACTGAGCCCACCGTCAGCGGGGCGCGCACGCCCCCAAACCAGCTGTTTACATACAGGAATCAGGTATTGGGGCCCCTCGGAGGCCGAGGCTGGCACCCCATCTCCCGCGCAGCCTCCCCCCTCCTAGTCGTGCCCATCCCCCCCACAGATCCAGACATACCCCTCCCCTGCAGACACACCCCAAGGCAGCCCAACCCCCACCTTCTCCCTGACATCTAAGCCCCTCCCCAGCCAGTCTTGTCCCGCGTAGCCACCAGCAGCCAGCCCCCCTCGGATACACCTCCCGTTCCTCCTACATACCTGAACCCCTCCCCCCACTTTGCACACGCCCCTCCTCGTGGCCGGGCGGCACGCCCCTTCGCTCCAGAATCCCTCCGCCCTCGCCCGGGCCTGCCTTGGTGGTTAAGGGGGCGCTGCGGTCTGTCGGTCCGGCGCTCCTCCCAGTCCCCTCCTCTCCTGGAGGGGGGGGGGAAGGGCGTCCTCCCTTCCCCCCAGGATCTCAAGGCCCCACCCCTCAGCTTGAACCGTCCCCTTCTTGCGCATGCTTAATGCTTCTTGGAGGGGGCTGGTCCCAGTTGAGCTGCAGGCCTCTGTCGCCAACTTCGAAAAGGAGGGGGCTAATATAGAGCGATCCTAAGAAATCCTTTGATCCCGGAGCCCGTGGCTTCCTCTCGACCCAGCGGGGCGTTACTGCCTTAATGGGAGGCGCACGCAAAGGGAGAGATAGAAACTAGCTAGCCCTAAACTCTGCAAGTGTCAACCCCTTTTCTATGATGGGGTCACCCACGCCCACCACCACCCTCCACCGCGTGACTGCCTTTACAGCCCATCTTGGTCGCCGGAAACTTCCTTTCCCCAAGTGGGAATATGGGATTTGGTCTTTGTCTGGAAATCCACCAAGATGGGATTGTCCAAGAGAACTCAGAACCAAGACACCTACCAGTCTGGGGACAGAGTTCCTGCTGCCCCCTCAATCCCCCTCCTCGGGAAGCGCCCTATCAGCTCAGGACATCCTCTCTGCCTGGGTTCCTCCCTAAGTCCATTGCCCCCTTTCCTATCACTCAGATCCAGTCTCAACAACCACAGCTGCAGTATTCATTGGGAGAAACTGAAGCACGTCGTTGCTAGGGTTTAGGATGGGCATCCCAGCAGACGGGTGGCAGAAATGAGGCCCACGTCTAAACAGTGGCTTGAGGAGAGACCGGGCCAGGGCATCTGGGGACAGGGCTGAGCTAGTGGACGTGGGTGCTTTGCACCTCGGTCTTCCATTGTGAGAAATAGGGGTGGCACTGCTGTAGTTAGGAAGCTGTGTTGAGATTAGGTTGCCCTCGGGAACCCTGCCCGGGTGCCAAGTCTGCTCCACTGGTCTCCCGCTCGAGCCCCGCCCCTCCGGCCTCCCCATCCCCCTCTGCCTTCACTACCTGTATCTCACCGGCGTGTGTTCACCTTCTGGGTGGCTCACACACACTCATTCACACACACACAAATCTCAGGAACAAACGGTCCCAGAGTCCTCCTCGGCCCCTGCCCTGGGTCTCTGCAGGTCTCTGCCCCACGCGTTCCCTTCGCTGACAAAGCCACCAGCTGCCTCCTTAAAGCTTGGTGCTCCGGCTCTGGGCCTTTCTTGCGCTCTTTCTCTCTCTCTTTCTGTTTTCTCTTTTCGTTTTTGTTTTTGTTTCTTCTTTTTTTTTTTCTTTTTTTAAGAAAACAAGTAACAAAAAAGACAATGAAAAAAAAAACCGGAAAACGTCATGTGAGTGAAGAGATGTCACTGTCTGTGGTCTTTGGAGAACTAGTCTCGTAGCTGAGAGGAGGGGATCCCTCCTCTGGGGCGCTGGCACCCACAGCAGGACTCGCCAGTCTGATGCCAGGACTGAATAAAGTGTATTTGCCCCGACCTCACCCTGTGGTTCTGCATGTGTGTGCTTCTCACCCCCTGGTCAGCTTCAAGTGCCTAGAGTGGGCTGGTGCAGGGAAAGCTGGATGTCTCTCTAGGCCCCTGTTACCCTCTATCTCAGGAATCCTTCGCCTTCATTAAAGATGGCAAACCCGTCTTTACAGTGGTCAGGCAGGCATAAGTGGGAGAGCCAAATTGGGGTGGGGACTGGTGTCACCACAAAGCAAGCATGGCAGCCCACTGTAGCCAGAGAGCCACGTGTTTCATTGGAGTTGCAAAATAAAAGCCCATGCAGATGTTTTTGAAGTCTCTTTAGATCAGATGAGACAGGTGTGCAGGCTGGACCGACCCCCCCCCCCCAAGGGTCAATTTGATTATTTAATGAGGATTAAGAAGCAAGATTGGGCGGCTCTGCTCAGGGCCCAGCTCCTAGAGCTGCTCTATCCATGTGTGTCTTGGGAGAATCACATTAGTATTTTCAGAGTAAAATCATGCTTGAGGTGAGCAGCATTTAATGTGGAGTGCTCCATAAATGGTATGCTTCATTTATAGAGTAGGAAGCTGGAGGGTCCCACAAGCAGCCATGACTAGAGGTATACTGAGGTATCTATCCCTCAGGTGTCTTCCCAATGCTGCCTCACAAGAGCATCAGCCAAGGGCCTGGCACACACAGGCCTGCGGTGTATGCTTACCACTGACCAGAGGGCCACAGGCCATGAGTCTTCTCATGAGATTCCAGGTCTGCTCCTCCTTGGCCTTCTGTACCTTTGCCCTTGATGCTCCTTGATCTGCCGGGTCCAGGGAATGCCTAAGCCCAGACAAAGCCCGTTTTCCTATAAGCCAAGACTGGGTGTGGGTCTTCAAAGGGCAGCTTTTCTGCTTCTGGTTGGAAACAAACAGGACATTTATGTGAAGAGGTAGCTTTGAGAAGATAGGGAGGGCAGGGTATGTGCCAATCAAGTTGGTTCGAGGAAGGGCTTCCTAGGCCTTGGGAAACAGGGTGAGTAAATGCCCTCCAGCAAGGTCAGTCCCTGGGAGATAGCAGCTTGCCCAAGGCCACACCCCTCCCCCTGGTAGGCCTGCCCAGTGTCTAGGCTAGGTTGTTGTAGTGTGTGGGGGAGACGTGGGCGTTTCTCCTCGCAGGCCCCCCACTGTGGTCCCTGCTCCCGAACAGACAGGGCTTTGTCAGGCTGCAGTTTGAGCTCTTCATGCCCAATCCTGCTTCTTTCCACAGGTGTTCATCCTAATAAACATCTTACACCCCAAACTCAGTCTTGGTGTCTGCTTCTGAAAGAGCGTCCTACTGTGGAAGAACTAAAAATTGACAAAGGGAATGTAGTCACTGACTTAATAGTGGCAGTTAGGGCACCTCAGATACCCCTTCCACTGCCTCCCCAAGGTGGCTTTCTTCACCAGACCCTCCACACCGACCCTGAGGCTGTCCCCTTCCAAACCCTCACCAGGCTGCTGCAGCTAATCATCAGTCGTGCCTGGGTCGAGGCACAGAAGAGGTGAGCTTGGTGAGTGCCCTTAACATGGTCTGGAAAGCTGCCGGTGCCGGGAGACTTGCCAGTCCTCTCCACTCTGCAGTTTACTGTCACACTGGAGGTGGTGGGACTGGAAGAGAGGCCTCTTCCATTTCAGATGCTGATCTGGAGAGGGGAACACTCATACTCACAGGGACTCTGGGGACATCTAGTGAGTGAGGAGTAGAAAGCAGGTTAGGTAGGTGGAGGTCAGGTGAGACTAAGGAATTTGCCTCTAAGGAGTGTCCATGGCATTTCTGGGGTCATGTCTCACAGGGATGGTTTGAGCCACCCCCACCCTTTTGCCTTTTTATTAAATTTTTTGTTTGTTTTGAGTCACGGTGTCTGTATAGCACTGGTTGGCTTGAAGCTCACTGCACCGATCAGGCTGGCCTTGAACTCCAGAGATCTGCCTGCTCTCGTTTCCAGAGTGCTCAGATTAAAGGCATGTGTCACCACCCTCTCTCCCCTTTTGCTTTTTGGGGTCTGTCTCTAGCCCAGGCTGGCCTCCTGAATGCTAGGACTATAGACATGGACCACCATGCTGGGTTTATGTGGTGTTGAAGCTTGAACCCAAGTCTTGATTCATGATAGGCATGCACTCTAGCAACTGAACTCTACCCCTGGCTGAGTGTGCATTAGCCAGGCAAGTCTTAGTCCCTGGGTGTCCAAAAATGAAAATGACAAACATTCATGGTCTTCCCTGAGTGCATGGATCTGAAGGGAAAGACAAACCCGGGCTTGAAAATATTCTGATGACAGTGAATCAGAATGTGCATTCAGGATAGGCACAGGCCACTTAACCTTGTGACCCGAAATTGCAGTAGATGGTGGCTTTAGAGAATGGCTACATATTCTGGCACTCTCCCTTGTGAACTACCCCCTCAATCCAGGCTGGCCTTGGCAGATCCCTTTGAACAGGATGTAGCAGGAAGGATACTGCAGCGTTTCCAGGGTAAGGTCACTTGAGTTCTGTGTCAAGATGCCAATACTGAGGCCGTCATCACATGACGCACAGAAGAAACCTTGTATAGGTGCTTTAGTTGATGACTGAAGCCTGATCCTGGATGTATAATTGCAGAAACTTGGGAACAGTTCCAGCCTAGAGTGATTTGTGTCCCTGAAGGCTATTGGAGGAGCTGGAATCTCAGCCATCATGAGACTGGGGCGAGCCACCCTGCGATGTCCTGAGTTCAGCATCATGAAATAACTACTCACACTAAGTGGAAGTGGTAACTGGAGTAGTAAGGAGGCAGTCAGGCACAGAATAAGCAATATTGATAGAACAAAGGGGAGGGCCCGCAGGAGTGGCTGACCCAGAGCTTGGCTGTAGGATGTAGTGTGGACAGTTGAGGTGGACTGGCAGGCAGGAAGGGTCTCGAGTTTTTTGGATTGTATTTTTTGGAAAATGCAAACAGTGCTCAGTGATGAAAACCTTCCCAGGGTCTCGCACTGATCTCAGGGCTCAGTCCCCAAGTTCTTGGCTTTAGTTCAAGGCCTTTTTGCGGTTGGCTCCTTCACTCTTGTGGATGTGTGCCTTCAGTCACGAGCTCTACTTCCAGACTGCCTCGGCCACACTCCCTGATTACAATGCACGGCCATGGTATTGGCCACCGCTCTTGTTGAAGGCGTTGGGAGACTCGAGTTTCCCCAGCTGTGCCTTGGGTGGTTGGACTAGAATCCTCCCAAGAGTATACCCAACCCGGCACTCTGTGAAAGGGAGGGAGGTGTTTGCTGGCAAAACTGCCTATCTAGCTTCTGTGTTGCCTAGCTGTGAATGCCAACCCTCTCCCCAATCCTTAGAGGTTTCTAAGCAACCAACTTCTGGCCCTCAGTTGTTTCTGGCCTCCTTTTAACTAAATGTCAAGTTCTTTTCTTTCTGCTCCAGAAAACCTGAGCCCAAGGGTCTCTGTAGAGACAGGATACAAACTCGGAATGGGAAGAGGCCTGGGATGGAGGTCAGGGCAGCGTTTGCTGTGGGACTTGAAAAAGCCACCTGGCCTCTCCGGCTTTTTGGTCAAATCGCACTTACCTGTCACCTGCTCCTTTGGGCTTTCCCGCTTGTGGGTTTGAATAAACTGACAAACATTCTTATTGCAACAGATTTTAGTTTTAATTTGACATTGTTAAGATACATTTTATTTTTATATGTCTGTGGGTGTGGCCGTATGTGCTCGTGTATCTGCATGTGCAGGTTGTTGCCCATGGAGGCCAGAAGAGGGCATCAGATTCCTTGGAGCTGGATAAAGGTGATAGAGAAACCCTTGTGATGGGGTTGCTGGGAACTCGGGTCCTCCGCAAGAAGAGTAGTGGCTCTTAACCACTGAGCCGTCTCTCCAGCCCCCTCCCAACCCTCCCCCCTGCTGCAGCAAACTTGGATGACGCCCACTATGCGCCAGGCACTGTCTTAAAGATGGAAGATGCATCAGTGAAGAGTGGGTGGAGGCACACGATGAACGGACAAAGGTGACTGTCGTGTGGTAGAGGGGCTACCATTTTAGATGAGATAATTATGTCCATCAAGGTAAGTGAAGAAAGCCAAACTAGGTAGAGCCCCAGGTCCCCAGCTGTTCTGTCTCATTCCGCCACCTGACGCCTCAGGCTGAGATGAGCCGAGCCGCTGAGGAACACCAACAGGTCTGCAGGGCAGGAAACAACTGAGACATCACCGGAAGGCGGTGACCCGGGAGCAATCGTGGGGGACAAGACTTTCCCATGTACTTCCTGTCTACAGGTAATTGGGAACCCTGCGGTCGTTTTTTTAAGCACCAATAACTTACAGACTTGGTAACAGCATGTAACAAAAATTACCATCATAACCATCCTTGAATACAACTTAGTGGCATTAAAAGCAGCCTTTCTGTTGCCCAGCTCCCTAAACCATTCACCTTGAGTGTTGACTCCTTGAGCTGGCCACACCATAAAGCTCACTTCTTTCTGTCCTCCTGCCTCAGCTTCTTCATGAATACTGGGATTACATGCACACACCACTACAGCCAGCCTCCAACAGCCATGCCATTTTCCTTTTGTATGTGTGCAATTTATTGTGTGTGCATTTATTTTTGTGTTTGTTTGTATGATATGTGTGTGTTCTTAGGCCATAGTGTGCATGTGGAGATCAGGACAGCCTGAAGAGTCTGCTCTGTCTTGCCATCTTTACCTGAATTCTAAGGATCTGAGTCAGGTCACTAGGCTTTCATAGCAAGTGACTTTATTTGCTGAGCCACCTCTCTGGCTCATATGCTGTCTTATAAAAGAGAGAGAGAGAGAGAGAGAGAGAGAGAGAGAGAGAGAGAGAGAGAGAGAGAGAAAGGAAAGAAGGAAGGAAGGAAGGAGAGGGGGAAGGAAGGAAGGAGAGGAAGGAAAGGAGAGAGAGAGAGACAGAGAAGAAAAAGAACAGAAATCCAGAACTGACTCCTGAAAGTTATCCTCTGACCTCCATGCATACCATGGCACATGAGACACAAAATAAAAACATTAATGAAAAATGATAGCAATGCTTTAAAACAAAACCAGGGTGTCAATAATTAGCCCAGGCTGGCCTTGTGATCCTCATGCATTAGCCTCCAAAGTATCTGGGATCACAGGCCTGTGCTAATAGGCCTGGCTCACTATACTGTTTTTCCATAGTGTCAGTACCATTTTTCACTGTTACATACACTGGGTTTTTGTTATTGTTTCTTTTTTCTTTTCCTTGTATGTTTCTTTTGTCTTTTTTTTTTTTTCTTCTTCTTTTTCTTTTTAATCTATGAGTGCTCAGCTTGCCACCAGAGGGCATCAGATCCTATTATAGATGGCTGTAAGCCACCCTGTGGTTGCTGGGAATTGAACTCAGGACCTCTGGAAGGGCAGCCAACCCTCTTAACCGCTGAGCCTTGCCTCCAGCCCCTTCTTTTATCTTCTTTTGTAGTTTTTTTCATTTCTGACAGTCTTATGTACCCCAGGCTAGCCTCAAACTTGATGTAGCTGAGAATGACCTTGTGCTTCTGACCCTCTACTTTTTCCTATGGAGTGCTGGAATCAAAGGCTTGTGCTATGCCTCAGGTATGTGGTACTGAGGATGGACCCCAGGACATAATGTACCAGGCAGGCTCTCTACCAGCTGAGCTACATCCCAAATCCTTCTGTTACAGCGCCAGAGAGATGACTCCTGAGTTGTCCTCTGACGTGCACACACATGCCATGGCACATGCACACATACACAAATGCATACACTAAGTAAAATAAATAATTGTATAAATGTTGCAGGCTGGTGAGATGTTCAGCTGATAAAGGCACTCACCATCAAACCAAAAGACCCAAGTTTCTTCCCTGGGACCTTCAAGGTGGAAAAAGAGAACTGACTTTAGTGTTCACTAACCTCCATACATGTACAGGCACATGCTTGCCCACACATGTGCACACAAGCCACACACAAAATAATAAAATGTAATTTAAAATTTTTTTGTTGTTTTTTTGAGACAGAATCTCTCTATGTAGTACTGATTGTCATGGAACTCCCCAAGTAGGCCAGGCTGGCCTTGAACTCAGAGATCTGTAGCTCAAATTCTAATTAGTCTTAATAGTAAAAACCTTGAGTCAGATATAGGGGTAAATGCTAAAGATCAGAGAAGCGAAGTAGCCACCACTGGAGAGACTTCTTACCCCTACCGAATCCTCAGACCCGGAGGACTGAGATCCTGTCTCCCACCTTACATACTGTCTCCACCTCCCTAGTGCTGGGATTAAAGGTGTGAGCTTCAGCCTCTTGCTGTTTCTCCTTTAGACTGGATCAACTTTGGCCTTGAACTCCTGATCTTCCTGCTTCCTCCTCCCAAGTGCTGGGATGAAAGGTGTGAGCCACCACTGCCTGACCTCTATGGTTAACTAGGGGCTGGCTCCACACTCTCATCTCCAGGCAAGCTGTATTTGTCAGAACACAAACAAAATATCGCCACAGAAGTCGGGCGTGGTGGTGCACGCCTTTAGTCCCAGCACTGAGAGGCAGGCAGGTCTCTGTGAGTTCAAGGCCAGCCTGGTCTACAAAGCGAGTTCCAGGACAGCCAGGGCTACACAGAGAAACCCTGTCTTGAAGAACCAAAAAAAAGAAGAAAAAAAAATCACCACAGAGATCCACTTGTCTCTGCTTCCAAGTGCTGGGATTAGAGGTGTGCACCAACATTCCTGGCCAATAAAAAAAAAATTAAAATGGACTCAAAAGACAACTCAAGGACAATTTTATTGAAGGTTTTTTGGGGAAAAAACAGCAGTGCAAGCAAATGAGGAAAGAACACGACACTGTGGCCATGTGACCCTTGACCCTTTTCAGGCCATTTACATAACACCATTTTCTGAAGATTACTTTTCTCACATATGCTCTGTTCTTTAAAAAAAATAAAAATAGCCGGGCGGTGGTGGCGCACACCTTTAATCCCAGCACTCGGGAGGCAGAGGCAGGTGGATCTCTGTGAGTTCGAGGCCAGCCTGGGCTACCAAGTGAGTTCCAGGAAAGGCGCAAAGCTACACAGAGAAACCCTGTCTCGGAAAACACAAAAAAAAAAATAAAATAAATAAAATAAAATAAAATAAAATAGGCCGGGTGGCAGTGGTTCACACCTTTAATCCCAGCACTCGGAGGAAGAGCCAGGCAGATCTCTGTGAGTTCGAGGCCAGCCTGGGCTACAGAGCGAGATCCAGTACAGGCACCAAAACTACACAGAGAAACCCTGTCTTGAAAAACCAAAATAATAATAATAATAATAATAATAATAATAATAATAATAAATTATTTTTTTAAAAAGCCAGATAAGAAAGGATTCCTGGTCCTCTACAAACTAACTTCTTGGAATTTTTATTCCATGTTGTGGTTACTTTGGCAATCTGCTTCCTTAGTTTTTTCTTTTTTCTTTTTTTGCCCCCAAGACAGGGTTTCTCTGTGTAGCCTTGGCTGTCCTAGAACAGCCTGTCTCTGTAGACCAGGCTGGCCTCGAACTCATAGACGTTTGCCTGCCTCTGCCTCCTGAGTGCTGGGATTAAAGACATGAGCCACCACCACCGAGCTAAAAAACTTAGTTTGTTTTCTTTCTTTCTTTCTTTCTTTCTTTCTTTCTTTCTTTCTTTCTTTCTTTCCTATTAATTTTATTTATGTGCATGTGTGCATGCTGTGGCCTATGTCTGGAGGTCAAGGACAGATTGAGGAAGGTGTAATGAGTCTTTTTTTGTCCTGCCAGCCAGCTCCCAAATAACAACACAGAAATTTACTGTTAATTATGAAAGCTCAGCCTTAGCTTAGGTTTGTTTCTAACTAGTTATTATAACTTAAATTAACTCATTTCTATTAATCTACATTCTGTCATGTGCCACCCATCCTGCTTCTCCCCTGTCTCCTGGCATCTCTCTCATACACCTAGATTCCTCCTCCTACTTCTTCTCTCTGTCCTGTTCAGAAGTCCCTCCTATACCTCCTGCCTAGCTATACACCAGTCACAGCAATATACCTTCACACAGTGTACAAATATCCCACAACATTTCCCCTTTTTGTCTAAATAAAACTCTAATACAGTAAAACTATATACAATAAAAACAACTATCAAGTAAGAATTACATTCATAACGTCCAGTCCATGGGAAACCTCTCGGGGGTCTTGGCTGGTCAAACCATATTATCCTGGAAGCAATCCACAGGTTCTCATCTTCTGTGAAAACAAAAGCAGAACCTTGTAGCTAGAGTTTTCCTGCCTGGCCCACAGTCAGGACAAATCTCTCTCACCTGCCAGTCCCACAGCTGCTCAGACCTGACCAAGTAAACACAGAGACTTATATTGGTTACAAACTATATGGCTGTGGCAGGCTTCTTGTTAACTTTTCTTACAGCTTAAATTAATCCATTTTCATTAATCTATACCTTGCCACATGGCTCGTGGCTTACTGGCATCTTCACATGCTGTTTCTCATCATGGCGGCTGGCAGTGTCTCTCTGACTCAGCCTTCCACTTCCCAGCTTTATTCTCCTCCTTGTCCCGCCTACACTTCCTGTCTAGCCAATGGCCAATCAGTGTTTTATTTATTGACTAATCAGCAACACATTTGCCATACAGAATATCCCACAGCACTTCCCCCCCCCTTTTTTTTTTCAAAAAGGAAGGTTTTAACCTTAACAAAGTAAAATTACATGTAATTTGGGAATTTGGGCGTAGCTTTTCTTACTACTTCCTGTTGGAGGGGGGCGCTGTATCTTATGGGTACACAAAGAAAATTTTAGGATCATGGAGTAGTCCATGAGGGTGTATCGTCTGAGCCAGTTGCCTTGAAATGGTTCTGGATGTTGGATCATCTGGGCCATGGTGTCATCGGAGACCTTTCAGGTGGTCTTGGCTGGTCAAATATGATGTATCTTAATCTGGAACAAATCCATAGCCTCTGGCTTTCTGTGGAAACAAAAGCAGAATCTCCTTTCCAAAGCAACATATCCTTATATCCAAATTTTGAAGTCAAAGTACCTTTAAAATATACATTTTGGCATAACTCAACAGCTTTTGTAATCAAATTTTTTTTTTAGTTACGAATATCAAAGAGAACATAATCCAGATTTTTTGTGTGGTAGCCATCTTTATATGACTTATTTTTTTATATTAGCTTGAGCCTATTGCTTTGAACTGTAGCCTTCTAAGCCTGAAACGGTGTTGGCGCTGTTGGCTCCGCCCACTTTAGCTTTTCAACATGGCGGTGATACGTTTCCTGCCAGCTCTGGGAGCCATCAAGTCTCAGAAATAGTGGGTCTATGTTTTTATCAAAGCAGCGTGTAGCCCAGAAACCTCTTTTTTTTTTTTTGTTTTGTACTAGCAAAGGCTAAATCCACCACACAGCTTAATGTGCCACTTGTAGAGGCCTCATTTCCACCATACTGCAGGTCAAGCATGCACGCAGGCTAGGAACCCGCCAGTAGCTCAAACTGGCAGGCTGCCGCTAACTTGAAAGAGACAACTAGGAACTGTTTTTAGCTCCGTTTTAGAATCTTTTTACTTAGTTTTTAGGTGGAAACTCTTGCCCCACATTGGGCGCCATGTGTAGCTAGAGTTTTCCTGCCTGGCCCACAGTCAGGACAAATCTCTCTCACCTGCCAGTCCCACAGCTGCTCAGACCTGACCAAGTAAACACAGAGACTTATATTGGTTACAAACTGTATGGCCGTGGCAGGCTTCTTGTTAACTTTTCTTACAGCTTAAATTAATCCATTTTTATTAATCTATACCTTGCCACATGGCTCGTGGCTTACTGGCATCTTCACGTGCTGTTTGTCATCGTGGCGGCTGGCAGTGTCTCTCTGACTCAGCCTTCTACTTCCCAGCTTTATTCTCCTCCTTGTCCCGCCTATACTTCCTGCCTAGCCAATGGCCAATCAGTGTTTTATTTATTGACTAATCAGCAACACATTTGCCATACAGACCATCCCACAGCAGAACCTCTTTTCCAAAGCAACATATCCTTAGACATAAATTTTGAAACTGAGATACCTTTAAAATATATGCCGGGCAGTGGTGGCACACGCCTTTAATCCCAGCACTCGGGAGGCAGAGGCAGGCGGATCTCTGTGAGTTCGAGGCCAGCCTGGTCTCCAAAGCGAGTACCAGGAAAGGCGCAAAGCTACACAGAGAAACCCTGTCTCGAAAAACCAAAAAAAACCCAAAAAATATATACATATTGATTTAACTCAGCAACTTTTACAATCAAATGTCTCTCTGCAGTTAAAAATCCCAGAGACAACACAATTCAGATTCTCTGGGTAATATTTATCTTTATGTGGCTTATTTTTTTATATTACTTTTATTTTTTCTTTAAAGACTTTATTTTTTTAAAGTATTTCTTTATATAACTGTCCATATTCATTTTCTTTTCTCTTCCAAGCCTACATACATTTTTACACACACTTTAAACCATTTAAAGTCTTATGCCATCTGAATTTGTCTTACTGTGAATCTATTGCTTTAAACTGCAGTGGCTAGTACTGAAGTGACAGCCTTGGCTGCTGACTCCGCCCATCTCTGCTTTTCAACATGGTGGAGATAATTCACTGCCAGCTCTGGGAGACATGCTCTCCACAGACTCTGGGAGGCAGTGAGTCTATATGTCTATCAAAGCAGCGTGTAGCTCAATTTACTTCAAAAAAAGGATGATGAGCATTGAAGAGTTTGCTTTCAATGTGGCAAAGTTAGCCACTGGGCAAGAAACTGCCATTGCCTCAGCTGCTAATAGTATGCTGTCCAAATTGGACATACAGGACACAAAAGAAGATAACTGCCTAACTTTGCCAAGACAAGGTAGGACAGTCCTTCAAATTTCCTGCTTCACAGAAAAGCCTAGTCTCATGTTGATGGGTACTGGCTCCAGAGCCACATTTACCCACCCCAGCTCTGGGAATGTGTTGTGTCTGCCTGAAGCAGGAGTTTGTACCCAGTGCCAGCTGCTCAAGCACTCAGCTGTACAGCAGGGCCTCTTAAAAGAACTGTGCCTCTGTATACCAAGTCTACCTGACAGACCACTTTCTCAGGCTCTGTGTGTACATATGAGCTTCCACATTGGACGCCATATCCAATGAGTCTTTTTTAGTTCTGTCAGCCAGCTCCCAAATAACAACACAGAGACTTAGTATTAATTATGAAAGCTTGGTCTTAGCTTAGGTTTGTTCCTAACTAATTTTTATAGTTTAATTAACCCGTTTCTATTAATCTATGTTCTGTCATGTACCACCCATCCTGCTTCTTCCCTGTTGCCTGGTGTCTCTTGTGAGTACCTGTACTCTTCCTACTTCCTCTCTCTGTCCAGAAGTCCCACCTATACCTCCTGCTAGCTACTGGCCATTCAGCTTTTTATTACCCCAATCACAGCAACACACCTTCACACAGTGTACAAATATCCACAACAGGGAGTCTTTCCTCTCACCCTGTGGGTTTAGTCCCTCCCCAGGGACTAAACTCAGGCCATCATGCTTGGCAGTAGTAACCTTTACTCACTGAGACATCTCACTTGCCCCAACTTCAGTTTCCTCTTTTGTTTTGTTTTGTTTTTTCAAGATAGAGTTTCTCTGTGTAGCCCTGGCCGTCCCTGAGTCTCCCTCTGTAGACCAGACTGGTCTCGAACTCAGAGATCTGCTTCCCATGTGCTGTGATTAAAGGCGTGTGCCACCTCTCAGCCCAACTTTGGTTTCTTATCATTGAATTCTAGTTGGTCTCGAATACTAAAACCGTAACCAAGGGAATAGGGCAGGCCTTAGCATTTACAAAGCCCTAGGTTCCATTCCCAGGATCAAAAATCAAAACGTCAACAGATGTACCTGCAATACTTCTTGGGTGTTGCTGTCAAGGTACCATCAGTACTTGGCTGGTCTGTAATCCCAGGCTCCAGCCATCCCTCCACACCGCCTCCTGAGTAGCTGCAGACATACATTGTGCCTGCTTACACTTTTCAGTAGTCTTTAGGTGTTTGTTCTCTTACCCTAGACCCCAGCCTAATAGCAGCCGCCAGGAGGAGCAGGCAGGGGCAAAGCCATGTGTCCCTGGGGTCTCAGCCCTGTATCATTTGATCCATCGCAGAAATTTTACAGGTGATATTTTTTTTTTGCTCAAAGTCTTTAAAATCCCTCCTTTTACTTTGATTTGAACCCTAGAGTGCTTTAATACAGACAGAGGAAACTTTTAAGTGGGTTTGTACCCATTTATAGGTCAATATCCTTAATCTTTGTCCTGAAGTGTTTCTGATGAAGTGATAGGTTTCACTACGCTTAGCATCTTGTTGAGTTTTTTTTTGTTTTGTTTTTGTGGTGTTAGGAATACAACACAGGGCTTTGCCCTGCTAGGTAAACACTCTACTACTGCACTGAACTATACTCCAGTGTGTGTGTGTGTGCGCACACGTGTGGTCAGAAGGTGTCAGATCATGTGGAACTGGAGTTATAGATGGTTGTAAGCCACTGGGTGTTGGGAACTAAAGCTGGGTCAGAGGAGAAAAAGTTTTTAACTACTGAGCCATCTCTCTAGCCCCTATTTTTATTTTTATTTTTTATTTTATTGTGTTTTTTCAAGACAGGGTTTTTCTGTGTAGTTTTAGTGACTGTCCTGGATCTCATTCTGTAGACCAGGCTGCCCTCGAACTCACAGAGATCCGCCTGGCTCTGCCTCCCGAGTGCTGGGATTAAAGCGCCACTGTCGCTGGGCGGTGGTGGCGCACGCCTTTAATCCCAGCACTCGGGAGGCAGAGGCAGGTGGATCTCTGTGAGTTCGAGGCCAGCCTGGTCTACAGAGCGAGATCCAGGAACGGCGCAAAGCTACACAGAGAAACCCTGTCTCGGAAAAAAAAAAAAAAAGGAAAAAAGTGCCACTGCCGCCTGGCCTGTTTATTTTTTAATTAGTATATGTCTCTGTGTGTTTGTATACATGTATGGGGGACCCAAGGAGGCCAGAAGAGGATATAGGATCCCCTGGAGCTGGAATTACAGACAGTTGTAAGCCATCAGACATGGGCACTGGGAACCAAACTCAAGTCCACTTCAAGAGCAGTGGGCACACTGAATACCTGCAGGCAAATACTCACACATAAAATACTAAACAAACAAACTAACTAAGGGGTAGCCAGGTGAGGTGGCATGTAGCAGGCTTTCTTTTGGGCCACCAACCAGCTCCCAAATCATGACACGGAGATTTTTATTAGTTATGAATGCTTATAAGCCTTATGCTTATCCCACTAGCTCTTATAACTTATTTTAACCTGTTGCTCTTCATCTATGTTTTGCCTTGGGGCTTTTTACCTTTCTTTCAGCTGGTGGCTGCCTGGCTGGCCCCAGGCATGTCTCTCTCTTTCCCTCATTCTCTCTTTCTCTCCTCTCAAGCCTCAATTCCTCCTCCTATTCATCCTCTCTGCCCATCAGTCCCGCCTATCCCTCTACTGCTTAGCAACTGGCCGTTCAGCTTTTTATTAGACCAATCAGGTGCCTTAGGCAGGCAAGGTAAAACAGCAACACAACTTTACACAAGGAAACAAATGCAGCATAAACAAATGCAACATAAACAAATGTAACACATCTCTACATAGTGAAAGTCATATTCACAACAGTAGTACATGCCTTTAATCCCAGCATTTGGGGGGTAGAGGCAAGCAGATCTCTGCTGGAGACCGGCCTGGCCTAATTAGGGAGTCCCAGGGCTATACAGTGAGACCCCCATCTCTAAGAATAAGCAAACAAAACAGTAACCAGGGAAAACAATGGTAACAGATTGACTGTTCTCTTACTGTACCCCAAGGACCCCTTCCTGTAAGCATGTCTCATTTCATTCTTTCAAACTCTCTGAGAGGCAAACACCTCCATTTTATGGACAGAGACTGATATTCAGAGTGGTGACGCCATATGAGCTGCACATGGCAGAACCAAGAGTCAGAGCTGGATCTGCTCACCTGATTTCAGCTCACAGCCTCCCACCCCAGTGGCCACCTTCCTCCCATAGTGGGCAGAGGATACATACAGTACAATGGAACACTCGTTTTGTATTAGTTACTTTACAGATTATGTGAAAAAATACCTGACCTCCCCCCAAAACAAAGCAACTCAAGGAGGTGTTTATTTCAGCTCACAGTCTTACAGTCTTAGAACACAGTCTACCATCCCAGGAGGAGTTTAGTATTTCAGCTTACAGTCCTACAGTCTTAGAGCACAGTCTACCATCCCAGGAGGAGTTTATTTCAGCTCACAGTCCTACAATCTTAGAGCACAGTCTACCATCCCAGGAGGAGTTTATTATTTCAGCTCACAGTCTTACAATCTTAGAGCACAGTCTACCATCCCAGGGAAACCATGGTGGCAGATGACCTCATGTCAACGACTGGGAAGCAGAGAGCAATGAACAGTGGTGTTGAACTAGCCTCCTCCTTTTTATGGTCCAGGACCCCAGGCCATGGAAGGCTGCTGTCCATACTGAGTGTGAGTTTTCCCCTCTCAGTTAACTTCATCTAGATACTCCCTCACAAACACGAGATTTGTCTAGATACAAAGTGATACAAGGTCTTGTCAAGTTGACATTGAGTGTAAACCATCGTACTCAAGGTTGACTGCCTCAAGGCTGGCCCCACTTCCCAGGGCATCTGGTAGCCTATCTTGCCATCAACTCCAGACATTCATCCATCCCACTATGATAACATCAGCCATTCTCAGTTCCCCTCCTCCTGTTCCCAATAAGGGTGTCCCCCCAACACACACACACACACACACACACACACACACACACACACACACACGTACTGTGGTGCATACAAAGCTCTTCACACATAATAAGCAACATTTGTTTGAGGCTATTATTAGTCTGTGCTCAGTAAATACTGACACAGTAAAGCACTTATGGGGGGCTTGGGGATATGATACCAAAAAAGAAACATAGTACAATCATGTATAGCACACTTAGCTCTACGTCCCTAGCCTCCAGCACAAGGAACAACAGAACAGATGTTGTTCTAGCCACTATTCCGTTGTTGTGAAGAGACCTCATGACCATGGCAACTCATAAAAAGAAAGCATTTCATTGGAGGCTTTCTTACAGTTTCAGAGGGTAGTCCATTATCATCATGGCGGAGAGCATTGCAGAACACGTGGTGCTGGAGCAGTAACTAAGAACTTTATATCTTGATCGCCAGGAAGCAGGCAGAGAGATTGGGACTGGCATGGGCTTTTGAAACCTCAAAACCCACTCCCAATGTCACACGTCCTCCAACAAGGCCACACCCCCGAATCCTTTTCCAATAGTGCTACTCCCTAGTGACTAAACATTCAAATATATGAGTCTGTGAAGGCCATTCTTTTTTTTAAGATTTATTTATTTATTATGTATATGGTGTTCTATCTGCATGTACCACTGCCCGTCAGGAGAGGGCACCAGATCTCATTACAGATGGTTGTGAGCCACCACGTGGTTGCCGGGAATTGATCTCAGGAGCTCTGGAAGAACAGTCAGTGTTCTTAACCTCTGAGCCATCCCTCCAGCCCTGAAGGCCATTCTTATTCAAACCACCACAGATGCTCAAGATGCAAAGGTGTACTTGTGCAATGGTCTCTGATGAGGCTCAGAGAGGTACCATGATTCTCTCAGGACCACGACTCCCTAAGGAGATGCCGCTGGCAAACACTGCCCACCACAGGATTGGAGCTAAACAGGGATGGAGCCTAAGAGCGGCTGTGCCATGGACCCCTTCCTCTTCCTCCCCATCCCAATCCCATCTCAAGGTCAGGGCAACTAATCCTTAGTCTGGGGTGGAGACTCAAAGAAGAAAAGGACATGGAGAAAGAGGGAGAGGGAGTGAGATTAGGCAGTAGGAAGGACTTCCCAGGAAGTGTCAGTGAGAGATGAGGCTCAGCTGCTGAGGCCAAGGCCCTGCAGAGATTGGAGGCCCTGCGAGGATGGCAGGGTCGGTAGGTTTTCTTGTTTGGAGACAGGGTCTTGCTATGTAGCCCAGATTGCAGATTCTCCTGCCTTAGCCTTCATTGTTGATAGGCACCTCTAAGATGGAGAGCTTGTTGTTTTTTGAGATAGGGTCGCATGGAGCCCAGGCTGGCCTAGAACTAGGTATATAACTAGGGGTGCCCCTGTACTTTTGATCCTCTGCCTTCACCCCGGGAGTGCTGGGATTACAGGCATGTGCTATCATGCTGGGTTTATAAGGTACTAGGGTAGAACCCACGGCTTGTGTATGTTTCCTGGAAGCCTTCTACCACTGAAAGCTACATCCTCTGGCCAGATGTTTTTCTGTATGGGTGGGTTAGGGGCACTTGGAGGGAGAGAGACCCAGAGGAGGGTCTGAAGATACAGTGAGGAGACAGACGCTCATGGGAAGACCTGTTTCCTGTGAGAAGAGTCAGGCCTAAGGAATGATGGGAGTGTGGCTGAGGAGTATGAGCAAACCCCGGATGCCCAAGGAGATTCACATATAGAGTCTTTCAGAAGGGAGAAAAGGGAACTCAGGAAAGGACAATGCTTGGGGATCTGAGCAGGACTACAAGTCTGCAGAGCCAGCCTCTGGGGTCGGAGGGACCCCCACCTCCCCTCTCTCCAGTATCACCTCCTCCCATCCCACTCCCCCCTCCCTCCCCGCCCCGGGATTGCGGCGCAGGCGCGAAGCAAACTTGCTTTGCTCTGCTCCAGCTCTGACAGCTTCTGCTGGCTCCGGAGACACAGACCCAGAGGTGAGCTCAGTCCCTGTTCCATGAGGCTCGACCCCTGCCCGGCTGGCTCCCCTGCTCCTAGGAGAACCGCCCCCCACTCCTCTAGCATCCTCAATATGATGCTCCGGCCAGAGGTGGGACGTCTGCTCCCTATGCTCTGGCTTGGGGAAGCAGAGATGATAGAGAACCCCTTGGCACTGTGGGCCTTGACACCCCAGGGTTCATAGGCTGGGCAGAGACTTCAAAGGACGTGTTCACCCGCCCCTCTCTAACAACCCATTCCCATTCCGCCATGCCTCAGCTTCCCTCTTTGGAAAGTACGCAGTTTATTTCGCCCCAAAGGGTGGTCAGGTCAGGGAGCAGAGCTGGTGTTCCTGATTCCCCAAGGAGGGCTTTCTTTCCAGCTGCGCTGGGGTGGGTGTGCCTGAGGACAGATTCAGTGCGTCGTGCCGCCCACAGGCCCGTCTCCTTCGAGACTGGTCTCCGCCAATGCAGAGCTCCTTGCCCCGACCCACGCAGCCTCTTCCTCTCCCCACTCGCTTCTCATCAAGTCTCTCCCTTTGCAGGTTAGGAACACACTCCTGGATGTTTCCATGGCAACCCCCGGGCTCTTCAGCATCCTGTCGCTCCCTGTCCTCTCCCCACACCCCCCACACCCCCACCCTAAGATGGGAGGAGGAGGGGCCAGGCGGAGGGGAGGCTCAGTCAAGGTCACCTTCCTTCTCCAGTATCAGCAGGATGAACCAGTCCTTTGCATTTGGAGGCCCGGCGAGCGTGAATTACGGGGGAGGAACTGACTCTGGCCCTTTGTGCTGTGTCCCTCCCCTCCCCTTCCGGGCCTCTACTTCACGCTCAGGTTATGGAGTCTCCTACAGCCGTCCAAACCCATTCATTTTTCTCACCAGCGTCCCCAGCCCCGGACCGGAGGTCTCTGCTCTCTCCATGCCTCCGCCCCCACCTCCTTGACTCCCTGCTGTCCGGCTGTCCGGCCTTCATTTTTAGGTCGCTGCTATGCCTCGGCTTCTACCATTTCTCATCTCTGGTTTTGTTTGTTTTTTTATTCCTTCCTTTCCTTGAATGATGGGGACAGTGGAGAGCCGCGACCCAATCAGCATTCCTATGCACATGTGTGCCTCTTTGGAGTCTCCAGAAGCACCACCACTCGTGTGTGTGTGTGTGTGTGTGTGTGTGTGTGTGTGTGTGTGTGTGTATGAAGGGATCCCGGGGTCACGCTGATTGGGGGTGAAAAGGGTCCTGGATCACCTTCCTCTTCAGAACAAGTGCACTGCCTTATTTTGTTTGAAGCTGCAGGGGGACCTGAGGGAGATGGGGGAAGAGGCGGCAGAAAGTCCAGGCCTGCGCAGCACCTCCACGGACACAGGTCCCTTCTATCCCCAAGAACTCAGAGTTTCCTTTTGTGGGTTCCTAAATGGTCTTTCCTGGGAATCTGGCAGTCAAAATGACTGAGAGGCCTTAATCCAGAGGGCCCCTAAGCTTCTCTTTCTGTGACTCACTCTCCTTGGGACTTGCATGCTGTGAAGGTCAGCCCTAGGCCTTCAGGACCATGCAGCTTGACGCCTTCCACCCAAATGGACAAGTACCATCTAGGAAAATTGCCCCAGAAAGGGTCCTGAAAGAGACTTAAACTTTGAGAGGGAACATGAAGATCTCTCACTCTGTAAACGTGGGAGCCCCAAAAGTTGAGGAAGGAAATAATCACAGAAAACACAGTAATGGGGGCGGTCAGGAGGGCTCACGGGGTAAAGACACATGCTGCTGCCCAGCTGATGACCCGACTTCAAGCCCCATGGTAAAAGGGGAACTGACTCCTGCAGGTCTTCCTCTGACCTCTACACGTGTTCACAGGCGCGGACATGTCCATCACACACACTCGCACCAAATACATTTTCAAAAGGAAACACCCAAACCACCCCAGCAGCGCCTTGGATGAAGCAGTTTTCATTATTAGCCTTGTTGTACGGTCGAGGAAGGCCCAAGGGGTCAGTACACGGCCAAAGTCACATCCAGAAAGCGTGGGTCTGGGACTCAGTCCAACAGTGAGGCTCCAGAGCCACGTTCCAGCTGCTGGATGGTCTGCAGAGAAGACAGGCAGATGGACAGACAGCTGCCAGGCATAAGGCTGAAAACCACTGGCTCATGCACAAAGGACTTAGGGAAAGACGGGATGGCTGAAAGGCTCGGTGGACTGTAAGGTGAGGTATCCAGTGATAGACAGGAGTGAGAGGGTTACCATGGCAACTCCTGCTGATCTCCCTCTGTCACTGTCCCTTGTGCCCACAGGGATCCACGATGAGCTGCAGTCGCTCCTGTATCTGTGGCCATAGCACCAACGTGGAGGAAAGTACGTGGTATGGGGTCGATCCCTACCCTAATCTCTTCTACAGTGAGTGTGTGGGTAGCAATCTCAGCGATAACCCAGAAGGACCCCTAGTCCAATATACCTACCAACCGTGGCCCTCCCTGTGTTGGAAGGTAAGAACAAAGGAATGATTCCTGTGGCTTTGGGGAGAAAGAGGCACTAGAAAGAGGAGCGTGGATAGAAGAGGGACAATGGGGTGGTCAGGAGTCACGTTTCCACGTGACAGAAAATACAGTGCAAATCGGTTTCAACAACGAAGTCCATTTTCTAGAAGAGACCAGAGGTTAGATACCTTCTGGTAAAGCTGGATCCAGCAAAGGACTGAGGAGTTTACCAGCTTTTTCTTAGACCTCAAGCTCCCCATGTTATCAGCTCACACAGCCCATCAGCTTCACACTCTTCTGTGGTGCTCCTCAAATGCCGGCTACGGTGCTGACTCTTGGACTTTTTTTTTTTTTTTTAATTTAAAACATTGTTAGCCGGGCGGTGGTGGCACACGCCCTTAATCCCAGCACTCGGGAGGCAGAGCCAGGCGGATCTCTGTGAGTTCGAGGCCAGCCTGGGCTACCAAGTGAGTTCCAGGAAAGGCGCAAAGCTACACAGAGAAACCCTGTCTCGAAAAACCAAAAAAAAAAACAAAAAACAAAACAAAACAAAACAAAAAAACATTGTTATCAGGGGCTGGAGAGATGGCTCAGCAGTTAAGAGCACTAGCTGTTCTTACAGAGGACCCACATGGTGGCTCACAACCATCCGTAACTCCAGTTGCAGGGGAATCCAGTGCCCTCTGACCTCCGCAGGCACCAGGCACATGCGTGGTGCACAGAAGTACATACTCATACACATAAAATAAATACATCTAAAATGTTTCCAGAGCATTATCAAGTGTGTGTGTGAGTGTGTGTGTGTGTGTGTGGTGTGTGTGTGTGTGAGTGTGTGTGTGGTGTGTGTGTGTGTGAGTGTGTGTGTGTGAGTGTGTGTGTGTGAGTGTGTGTGTGTGGTGTGTGTGTGTGAGTGTGTGTGTGTGAGTGTGTGTGAGTGTGTGTGTGTGTGAGTGTGTGTGAGTGTGTGTGTGGTGTGTGTGTGTGTGAGTGTGTGTGAGTGTGTGTGTGTGAGTGTGTGTGTGGTGTGTGTGTGAGTGTGTGAGTGTGTGTGAGTGTGTGTGTGTGTGTGAGTGTGTGTGTGAGTGTGTGTGGTGTGTGTGTGAGTGTGTGTGAGTGTGAGTGTGTGTGTGAGTGTGTGTGTGGTGTGTGTGTGAGTGTGTGTGAGTGTGTGTGGTGTGTGTGAGTGTGTGTGTGTGAGTGTGTGTGTGTGAGTGTGTGTGTGTGAGTGTGCGTGTGGTGTGTGTGAGTGTGTGTGTGTGTGGTGTGTGGTGTGTGTGTGTGTGTGAGTGTGTATGTGAGTGTGTGTGTGTGTGTGTGAGTGTGTGTGGTGTGTGTGTGAGTGTGTGTGTGTGGTGTGTGTGTGTGAGTGTGTGTGTGTGTGTGGTGTGTGTGTGTGTGGTGTGTGTGTGTGTGTGTGTGTGTTCCTTTGTATGTAAATGCAGGTGTACATGTGGAAATAAGAAGACGACTTTCCAGAGTCAGTTTATTCTGCATTTTCTTGTGGGTTCCAGGCCTCAATGGCTCAGATCATCAGTGAAGCCTTAGGTTTGATCCCCAGTACTACATAAACTGGGTGTAGTGGTGCACAACTGTGATCCTAGCCCTAGGAAGGTAGAAGCAGAGGGACTAGAGTTTCAGGGCCATACTTGGCTATATAACAAATTTGAGGCAGCCTGAGCTACATCTGTCTAGAAAAAAGACCAACCTAAAATAGCCAGAGACCAACTGAAGGCCACCCTGAGATGCAAAATCAACTGTGGCCCACACCTTGGGAGGCTGAGGGAGAAGGATCATAAGTTCAAGGCCAGCCTGAGATAGAAATAGTGTGTTATAGGCCAGCCTGGGCAACCGAGTGAGACCCTGGCTTGAAATACACAGATTAATTAATAAGTTAATAAATGAATGAATGAAGAAGGAATGAAAGCATTTTGTTCCTAGAAGTTTGACTCTGTTTGGGCCCCTTGCCAGCTCCGTGCTCATTACTATGGCTTTGGAGAGGAAACCCGGTGGCAGGAAGTGGAGTTCATCACACCTACATGTCACCCCACTGTGGTTTTCCACTGTGGGGTACCATTGACAGGCAACAGAGAGATGTGCCAAGCAGACCACCGATGTTCCAACAGCCCGAGGTGTCAGTCTGTACCTTCGATGGTAGAGTTCATCACTAAACACTGTAGAGAAACTGAAGCAGAGGGTCCCTCGTTCTGCTCCCAAACGGCTTCCCTCTAACGGGGAGGCGAGGTGCTAACCTGTGGACAGGGACCAGCCCCCAACCTCAGGTCAGGTGTGCAGAGATGCCAGGATGGGTAATGGCCTCGGTACCCGGGATGACCACAGAAGACTCTTCCTAAACCAAATGTTTCAGGAAGAACTTAAGTCAGCAGAGGCAGGAACGCATGTGTGTGAAGTTATGAGTGTGTGTGTGCGGGTGCGCGTGCGTGCGTGCGTGCGTGCGTGTGTGTGTGTGTGTGTGTGTGTGTGTGTATGTATGTGTGTGAGGAGGGATTGCACTTAAACATTTAAACATCCTGGACAAACTCCCAACATTCTACCACTGAGCTATGACACGAACCCTTGTTTTGCTTTTTATTTTCAGGCAGGGTCCCACTAGGCTAGCCTTGAACTCACTCTGTTGCCCAGGCTGGCCTCACACTCACCATCCTCCTGCCTCAGTCTCCTGATAGCTGAGATTACAAGCATCACCAGACCTCACTAACATCTTACTACTGGCTCTTGAAGACACAGAATTTAAGAACGCTTTCTTTTTAAATTTCTATTTATGTATTTCTTGTTGTATGTATGTGCAAGGTGTGTGTGTGTGTGAATGATGTGCGTACCTGAGCGTGTGTGCCAGGGTCAGAGGACGACTCTGTGGAGTCTGTTCTCCTCTTCTACCTCTGCCTGGCCCCCTGGGACAGAACTCAGGTGTCAGCCTCACGAGGCTTGTACAGCAAGTGCCTTGACCTGCTGAGCATCTTGCTGGCCCTCCTTTTTTAAATGTGTGCGCATTTGTGTGTGTGCATGTGTGTGCACGCGTGTGGAGGTAAGTATTATGTCTTCTACTATTGTTCCCATCTTGTCTTTTGAGACAGAATCCCTTGCTGAATTTGGCCTTCAGCTAACTGGCTAGACCAGCTCTGGGGATCTTCCTGTCTCCACCCTTGTGGCAGTAGGGTTACAGGTATATGCCTTCAAGCCTGCCTTCCCCCCGCCCCCCAAGACAGGGTTTTATTGTGTATCCCTGGCTGGTCTAGGACTCACAGAGGTCGGCCAGCCTCTGGGATTACAGGCATGTTCTACCACACCCCGCCCCAAGCCTGGCTTTTTTATACGGGTTCTGAGAATCCAGACTCAGGTACTTGTGTTTAAATGGAAGGCACTGAACCAACCAAACCATCATCTCCCCCCCTCCCAGTTTAAGAACTCTCGTGTGTGGTCCACTTAGTTATTCAAGTAGCACTTAGTACTATGTTGAGCATAAGACACCTACTGAGCTAAGGCATGCCCGACCTTTGCTCTCAGAAGGCTCAGCTCAGTAAAACAGGCAGACGTCACTCATCTAAGAACCAAATCCCATGTCCAAATGTGTTCAGAAGTGGGTTCACAGAAGGACTAGTTGGCACTGGGCTGTATAAAGAGAAAGACACCTACCCAAACTGCAAGTGTCCTGGAAGGCATCTCAGAGGAGGAATAAGGTTTGAGATGAGACTTGAGGATACATGAACATCAACCTGGAGGGTGGAAGGGATCATGGGGTAGGATCATGGGGTGCCCAAATAGGGAAACCAAATAGAGCTGGGGATATAGCTCAGTCAGTACCGTGCTTGCCCTGCCAACACTTGAGTGCAATCCCCAGGACCCACCTGCAAAAGCCAGGTAGAGTTGGGTATGGCAGTGCACGCCTTTAATCCCAGCACTTAAGAGGCAGGTGGAAGTTTGTGAGTTTGAGGCCAGCCTGGTCTATATAGCAAGGTCCAGGACAACCAGAGCTACATAGAGAGATCATGTCTCAAAAATAAATAAATATTTAAAAAATTATTCTAATCCTATTGCTGGAGAGAAAGAGACAGGATGATCTCTGGGGTTTGCTGGTCAACAAGCCTAGCCTAATTAACCAGTTCCAGGTCCTGGTGAGAGACTCTATTTCAAAAAATAAGCAGCTTCTAAGAAACAGCGCCAGAAGTTGACCCCTTACCGTTACATGTACCATCGCATTCCCCCATACAATACACACACACACAGAGACACAGAGAGAGAGAGAGACAGAGACAGAGAGAGAGAGACTCAAATAATAATGATATATGGGACCCAGATAATGATGGCCAGAACTCAAGGCTGGTTTTGCCACTGAGGGAAAACATTGCCAGGGTGGGTATGGTGATACACACCTGTAATTCCAGGACTTAGAAGGCTAGCTTAAGGCCATTTTGGACTATATAGACAGTTCGAGGCTATCCTGGGTAACTTAGCATGGCCTGGTCTCAACCTAAAATTCAAAAAGGGCTGACGCTGTAGGTCAGTGGTAGAGCGCTTGCCCCTGCCATGTTCAAACCCGTCCTGGGCTCTGCCCCCAGCACTGTTGGTTAGGTCCCACAGGGATGTTCTGTGGCGCGCATTTCCTGATCGTGGGATGCTGGACCCCAGCTGAGCCTGGGTGCTTGCTATCTGCTCTCTTCAGGTCACCGTGTCCGTGGCATCCCTGCTTCTCCTGCTGGGCGTGGCAGCCCTGACCACTGGCTACGCAGTACCCCCCAAGCTCGAGCTTGTCAACGACAGTAAGTTCTCATCGATGGATGATCCAGTAGCCGACTATAACCAAGCCCTGATCACCTGCCGTGTGGCGGGAGCGACGCTGTGTGCGGTAGCGGGGGTCTTGCTGGCGGTCTGTCTCTTCTTGGCCACCTCTGGCTGGCTGACCCAGGACATCAAAGCAGAGCCCTTGGTCACCGAAGCTGACAGCCCTGTGGAGGTCTTCAGGGATGAGCCCCAGCAGCTGTCCCCTGGCTTCCATGATGCCAGCAGCCAGTCCTGGTTCTTGACTCCCACGAGTCCCTTTGGGCAGCACTCTGTGCAGACCGGCCAGCCCCAACGGGAATCCTAGGTCTGTAGGCTAGAGAAGTTAGACACTTCCCTCCTGGTACTCCTCGCTCTCATCACGCTTCTTCCTCTCTGTAGTGCCAATTTCTCCAGAGCCCTCATAGCTCCCTAAAGGCCCCCCAGTAAGCCTCATGCTCCAATCTCACTCCTGCTCAGTACAGAGGCAAACTCAATCAAGAACTGCCCTTCCAGACTGGAGAAATGGCCAAGTGAGTGAAGGGCCTTCCTGGCCAGACTGACAACCTGAGTTCCATCTCTGAGACCTAGAAGGTTTTGGAAGAGACCCAGCTCCCTCCAGTTGTCCTCTGACACCCCGCCCCCCACCAACACCACCACACACAACACTCACACGCACAAAGAAAGGTAATGAAAAATAAAAAGTTTAGGGATTAGGAAAAGTGGGATGTCTTTGCCCCTCAAAGTCCACCTCCTAGACAGCAACGCCCACTGGGCCTGATTCTGACCTTCTAGAGGCCCCAGCCCCTTCTTCCTGTGGGCTGTCCGGCCAGAAGGACTTCCTCTTGTGGGACACTAGAGGGCGCTCCAGGACAGCGGAGGATCCTGCGTCTGGCCGCCCCCTGCTGGCCTTTAGGGCTTCCTGGGTGGCGGGAAGAGGGTTTCCAGCGAATCCCTACCACCTTTGTGCCCCGCGGGATGTACTCTCCCTGTTTCTCACCTCCTCCATCTTGCCTCGCCTTTCAATAAACAGTTGGGATGAACACCATCTTTGCTTTCTTTCTCCTAGATCATTGGAGCATGGGGAACCGGAGAGAAATGGTTCCTAGCTGAGACCTACTGTGTACTTACATCCTTTTTCTCATTTGTTCTCCAGGACAACCCTTTAAGAAAAAGATTATTAGGCCGGGCGGTGGTGGCTCACGTCTTTAATCCTTTAATCCCAGCACTCGGGAGGCAGAGCCAGGCGGATCTCTGTGAGTTCGAGGCCAGCCTGGTCTGCAAAGCGAGTTCCAGGAAAGGCGCAAAGCTACACAGAGAAACCCAGTCTCGAAAAACCAAAAAAAAAAAAAGAAAAAAAGAAAAAGAAAAAGATTATTAAACCATGGTGGCTTGAGTCTTTAATCCCAGTACTCAGGAGGCAGAGGCAGGTCTAGCTCTGAGTTCGAGGTCAGCCTGGTCTACTCAGAGAGTTCCAGGACAGCCACAGCTACATAGAGAGACTCTTATCTCAATTAAAAAAAAAAAAAAAAAAAAGAAGGAAGGGGAGAAGGAGGAGGAGGAGGAGGAGGAAAAAGATGATTGTACTCACAGGTAGATAACTAACTAATGGTCAAAGATGGGCAGTCAGGAGTTTAAGGCTCCTAGTGTTTACTATACTTCCTTTATTGCTCATTACTCCAGAGTGGCTCTCCTTCTTGTCCTGGGGTTGGAAGAATATCAATTGTCCCATCCCTGAGAGGAATGGGGGTGGGCAGAAACCAAAGGGACCCTTTTGCAGGACCCTAAGAACCAGGCATGGTAGCACATTCGTGGAAACCAAACACTGGGAAAGTTGAGGCAGGAAGACTGTGCAAGTTCAAGGCCAGTGTGGGCAACCTAGCAAGAAACACACACACACACACACAGTAGCGGGACCACTCTCCCTGATGGACATGAGCAAGGGCAGGCCTCGTTTTCCATGTTTTACAGACAAGAATTTAATATCCCTGACACAGCTAGTGTGACATGAAAAGCTGTCACTCTGAAACCTGGCTCCCGACTCCCAGTCACCTGTTTTCAACTGCATTAACCACAGAGTGAGTTTCATGCCAACCATCCTGGCTGTCCCATTCACTGCTCCTTGGACCCCACTCAGTGCCTCTGCTGCCTCCATGCTGGGAGCAGATTCGGATGCTCTGCCAAGCCTCAGAGTCGTTCTTGACTCCTTTCTTTCCTCATACCTCAAACCCAGCATAACTCAACCTCGGACACAAATCCTGTCCCCAGCCATGTCCTGGGCCAAGCCAGCTCCTTGACCTGGGCCACCACCATGTCCCTCTCGCCTTGGTTACAGCACCAGCTTCTCCCTGGTGTCTGGACCCCACCTTTGCAGACACCTCCCACTTCCCACGTCTAATTCCCACACTGCAGCCAGACAGGCTCTTGGTCAAGTTCCACCAAGCTCAGAGTCCTCCCACAGTCCCTACGTAGCCTGGTAAAACCAAGTTTCTCTGCAGCCTACAAGGCCTGGTGCTGCTAGCAGGCCCTGCCCCTGCCTTCCTTTGTGACCTTTGTCCTGCCGCTTGCTCTGTCCTTAACCCGTCACACCATCCTCTGTGCCCCCAGCACTCGTCTGGGCTCCAGTGTCCCAGTCCTTCCTAGCTGCCTCAGCTGCAGCAGCCTGTTCCTCCCCAGTTAGCCAGAGGGCAGCTCTTCCCTGGTGTCCTTTAAGACTGCTCAAAAGGGCAGGTATGGTGGAGCATAGTGGGACCCTGTCTCAAAAAATAGAAAAGACTGTGCAAAAGTTACCCTCTCTAGGAGCAGCCTATTGAAAAGCGTGTATCCCATTTCCCTTTTTCCTGTATGGTTTTTCTGTTGGCTTAGTGGCCACACCTCTATTTACAGATATTTTAACTACCATCTGTGCCCTGGGGCCCCCAAGTCAGCACTCCCACCCCTCCCACCCCCTCCACCCCCCACCCCCGCTCAGACTGTGGCCTGGCTGGATTTCCAGTCCCACCAGCACCAGCTCCACCGCAGCTGCCAGATGTAGATCTTAACTAAGTCTCTGCAGTTCTATTTACCAGTAGAGACTCAGAAGTCAGATGTTAGGGTGAAAACCTGCCAGCCAGATCCAAGAAGCCGAGAAGCAACTAGCTGACCTTGCTTTTGGGCTGGAGACCCAGCAAGAGAAGACAAGTCTCTCCACTCATTCCAAACCAAAAAGGCCCACAAATCTCTACGTCCTTCCCTACTTCTTCCTGTACATCTCTCTATCTGTCCTCCTGGGTCCTCCATACTCTCTATGGCTAATTCCTGTCAACTAGTCACTGGCTCCGCCCCCTGACCCAAGGTTAATTTTATTAACACAATCTCACAGTTCAATCAGATATCCTGCAGCACTGTGCAACCTGGGTTTTAGTGTTGCTTTTCTGATCATCTTTCTTTCTTTCTTTTTTAAAATATTTTGATATTAGGGCTAACTATGTATCTCTGGCCGTCTGGGAATGCACTATGTAGATCAGGCTGGCCTCAAACTCACAGAGATCGGCTAGCCTCACCTTTCAATACACTGTAACTTATCTGTGTTCTTCTATCATTGTTTATTAGCTGTCTACCTTGTAAACTCCATAGGCTCAAGGATCTGTATACAAATGCCTCCAACAGTGCCTGACCCACAGAAGCTCAGTAAGGGTGTGATGAATAAAGGAGTCTGTAGCACTTGAGTGACTGACAGGCAGATTGTGAGTTTGAGACCAGACTTGCCGCCCTTCCCCCTAAAAAAACCTCATCAGTCTGAGTTTTACAGATGTGGTCACTGAAAATTAGAGACCTTCAAGCAACGTGCTCAAAGACGCTCAGCTAGTGGGTGGCAGGTGTGGATTTCAGAGCCACGGACCAGACCACTCTACGGTGCTTGAAGGCTCAGAGCTGGGAACACAACCTGAAGTTCCAACCAGTGTATCCAGTTGTTTGCTGCTAGGTGGGAAGGTGAGTATGGTATTAACAGATTATTTTTCCAGAAAAGTTAGGAATCCAATTTATTTTTGGAATTCAAAATTTTGGGTTTTTGTTTATTTGTTTGTTTGTTTTTGTTGTGGTTTTGTTTTTTGTGACAGGGTTTCTTTTTGTGACAGGTAGCCCTAGGCAACCTGGACCAGGCTGGCCTCAAACTCAAGAGATTCACCTGCCTCTGCCTCCTGAGTACTGGGTCAAAGGTGTGAGACACAACTGTCGAACTGGAATTCAAATTTTAAAATAGTTTATATCTTTATTATTTTATGTGTATTGGTGTTTTGCCTGCATGTATCTGTGTGAAGGTGTCAGATCTTGAAGTTACAGACAGTTGTGAGCTGCCATGTAGGTGCTGGGATTTGAACCTAGGTCCTCTGGAAGAACAATCAGTGCTCATTAACCACTGAGCCATCTCTCCAGCCCTGGAATTCAAATTTTTATAAAAAAATCATTAATTACAAATTGGAACCAGGTGGTGGTAGCACACTCCTTTCTTCCCAGCACTTGGGAGGCTCTGAGTTTGAGGCCAGTCTGTCTACAGAGTGAATTCCAGGACAGCAAGGGCTACACAGAGAAACCCCATCTCAAAAAACTAAAACAAACAAACAAATAAATAAAAATTGGTATCTGGGGCTGGGCATAGTGGGGCACACCTTCAATCTCAGAGCTGTGGAGATTATAGAGATTCATAGGCAGTAATAGATTTTCTGCCCCCCCCCACAATAGGTTTCTCCACCAACTCAGTAAGCCAGATCAAGCCAAATCGAAAAAGTATAAGAACAGTTTTATTTGAGCAAAGAAACTCCCAAGCGGGTTCTCCAGGCCCGAAGATCGAGGCCAGAGAAGCCACTCACCCAAACTAAAGCAGGGAGATTATATAGGTTGTAGTTGAGGGGTGATGATGTGTCTCCCACAAGGTGGGTTTGTGGTGGCCCATGCCTTTAATCCCAGCACTCCGGAGGCAGGGACAGGCGGATCTCTGTGAGTTCTAGGCCAACCTGGTCTACAGAGTGAGTTCCAGGACAGGCTCTAAAGCTACACAGAGAAACCCTGTCTTAACAAAAACAAAACAAAAAAGCTGAACGCTTTAGGCAGGGTCTTGGGCTGCTGGCAACTTTAGGGGAGGAACTGCCCCTGCTGGTGCCTTCCCACTGTTGGAGATTCTCTGAGTGGGCGGGGTTTGGAGAGACAGGAATGGGGCTTCCTTAGACTGTGCAGGAGCTGCAGGAGCAAGCTGGAGATTCCAACCCAAAAGGCAGGATCTCTGTGTGTTCGAGGCCAGTTTGATCTACACAATGAGTTCTTGTTCAGCCAGGGCTACATATGAGATCTTGTCCCCAAAGTGGGGGGGAAAAGCTGGGGAGAAGATCAGTTGATAAACTTCAGGCCGGCCCCAGTGCAATCCACAGAATCCACATGAAAAGCCCGGCTTGGTGATTTACTATTACCAATGTGGGAAGACAGAGGCGGGTTCCTGGAGTTCTCCGACCAGCCAGACCTAATCAGGATCCCTAGTCCAGAACAGCGATGTCACCTCCATTTTCCTTCCCAGCTGCCACACAGTCCACAGTCCACAACCCAATAGATGCCAGGCTTCCACACAGCCCAGTCCCCGTCCACAACCCAATAGATGCCAGGCTTCCACACAGCCCAGTCCCTACCCACAACCCAGTAGATGCCAGGTTTCCACACAGCCCAGTCCCCGTCCACAACCCAATAGATGCCAGGCTTCCACACAGCCCAGTCCCATCCACAACCCAGTAGATGCCAGGCTTCCACACAGCCCAGTCCCCGTCCACAACCCAATAGATGCCAGGCTTCCACACAGCCCAGTCCCTACCCACAACCCAGTAGATGCCAGGTTTCCACACAGCCCAGTCCCCGTCCACAACCCAATAGATGCCAGGCTTCCACACAGCCCAGTCCCTACACTGCACCCCATTACAGAGGAGCAGAATTCAGTTGCCAAACTTATTTCCTGAGCCATGTCTGTCACATGAGTCCCTAGAGAAAACAGAGGAGGTTTATTTTCACAATCAAGTATTGTTAGCAGGGTTGTGACTAGGCAGAATGATGTCTCCAAAAGTTTATATTGCCCAGACCAGCCATACCTGATTTAATCAAGTAAAGTTGAACTCATGGGAGCTGGCAAGATGGCTCAGTGGTTAAGAGCCTGTACTGTGGTTCTCAGCATGCACATTAGGCCCTGCACAATTGTCTGTGACAGGCCATACTAGGTTGGAGGGTTATCTATTCTGATGACTAGTGTCCCTACTGGAAAGGAGGATTTGGACACAGAGGCAGATGGGAGTAATTTATCTGCAGGCCTAGAGACAGCAAAGGTCACCTGTAGCTGCCAGAAATTAGAAGTAAAGAAGGGTTCTCTGAGCTTGTAGAGGCTTTGGTGCCCTGCTAATGTCTTATTTATTTAATTTTTAAAAAAAGATTTGTTTATCTTATGTATCTGTTTTTTTTTTGTTGTTGTTTTTTTGCTATGGGCCACAGGAAAATATTATAAGAACTCAGCTGGTTATGGCAAAGTCATTACCTGGAGGGATCAAGGAATTCCTTCAGAGGAAGCCAAATTCCAAGGAGCTTTTGGTGTTATTTGGCTTGTTATATATTGTAGCTAGAGTTTTCCTGCCTGGCCCACAGTCAGGACAAATCTCTCTCACCTGCCAGTCCCACAGCCACTCAGACCCAACCAAGTAAACACAGAGACTTATATTGCTTACAAACTGTGTGGCCGTGGCAGGCTTCTTGCTAATTGTTCTTACAGCTTAAATTAATCCATTTCCATTAATCTATACCTTGCCACGTGGCTCGTGGCCTACCGGCATCTTCACATGCTGTTTGTCATCCTGGCGGCTGGCAGTGTCTCTCTGACTCAGCCTTCCACTTCCCAGCTTTATTCTCCTCCTTGTCCCGCCTACACTTCCTGCCTAGCCAATGGTCAATCAGTGTTTTATTTATTGACTAATCAGCAACACATTTGCCATACAGAACATCCCACAGAAATATATCAGCTGTCTTCTGTTATGAAAATCATGTGTGCCTTCATAGTTTTCCCAATTGATTTTTCTCTAAGAATTGCTAACAGTGTGGACTGATCACTCTCTGGACATATACATTCAAGGTATTTGGAGAACAGCCTCAGGAAAGGCTTCCTTCCCCCCAGCCCATCCGTTTCTCCCCTTTCAGTACTGGAATCAGATCTCTCCCTTAGCCACGTTCAAGGACTAACAGAAATAACAGTCCAGACCACCACATGCTAGTCTCCTGATTTAAGGTAAATTCCACAAGGAGACACTGCCTAGGTCAGGTGGACCTTAAGTAATACCGTTACACAATTTAGCTTGGACCCTCCTTTCTTACAGCCTTACTAACTTTATAGACCCCTAACTTCTTACCTAACCACTTCTCAGAATGGAGACTGAGCACACAGACCCCCTTTCTCATATACTAGCCGGTCACTAGCACTCAGTTGACCTCCTCTTTTACCATTCCCATTTTGGGTTGTAAAAGAAAGCCTGACAATCACTGCCTGAGGAAACTCTTACCTGCCTTTATGACCAGGTGGATCTCTGAGTTCAAGGCCAGCCTGGTCTACAGAGCGAGATCCAGGACAGGTACCAAAACTACACAGAGAAACCCTGTCTAAACATCACCCCCCCCCAAAAAAAAAAAAAGAACTCCCTCAGGTCTGAGGAGATGGCTTAGTGGTTAAGAGCACTGGCTGTTCTTCTAGAGGAACCAGGTTCAATTCCCAGCACCCACATGGCTGCTCATAACTGTCTGTAACTCTAGTTCCAGGGCTTCTGACACCCTCACACAGACATACATGCAGGCAAAACACCAATGAACATAAAAATTAATCTTGGGAAAAAAAAGAATTTCTAAAAAAAAGAAAAGAAATGGGGCTGGAGAGATGGCTCAGCATTTAAGAGCACTGGCTGCTCTTCCAGAGGTCCTGAGTTCAATTCCCAGCACCCACATGGCAGCTCACAACTGTCTGTAACTCCAGTTTCAGGGTTTCTGACATCTTCACACCAATGCACATAAAATAAATTTAAATTGTATATATATATATATGAACTTTCTCTCTTACAGGGCAGTGGTGGTGCATGCTTTTAATCCCAGCACTCAGGAGGTAAAGGCAGGCAGATCTCCATGAGTTCGAGGCTAGCCTGGTCTACAGAGTAAGTTCCAGGACAGCCAGGGCTACACAGAGAAACCCTGTCTTCAAAAAAAAGAAAAAAGAAAAAAGAACCCCCTCTCTCACTCTGTCTTTGGTTTTTCAAGACAGGGCTTCTCTGTGTAACAGCTCTGGCTGTCCTAGAACTCACTTTGAAGACCAGTCTGTCCTCAAACTCACAGAGATCTGCCTGCCTCTGCCTCCAGAGAAAGCTGGAATTAAAGGCTTTTGCCACCACTACCCAGCAAGACCACTCTCTCTTTTAAAGAGAGTTTTATTATTTATTTATGTGTCTCTGTGTACTTAAAGGCCAGAAGAGGGTGCGGAATCCTCCTAGAGCTGGAGTTATTTGTTTTTTTGTTTTTGTTTTTTTTGGTTTTTCGAGACAGGGTTTCTCTGTGCAGCTTTGCGCCTTTCCTGGGACTCACTTGGTAGTCCAGGCTGGCCTCGAACTCACAAAGATCCGCCTGGCTCTGCCTCCCAAGTGCTGGGATTAAAGGCGTGCGCCACCACCGCCCGGCTTATTTGTTTATTTTTATTTCATGTGTTTGTGGGTTTTTTTTTCCCCCTGAATGTACCACCCCCACCCCCTAGCCTGTAGCCCAGGCTGGCCTGGAACTCCAAATGCAACCAAGAATGACCTTGAATTTCTGATCTTCCTACTCCTAAATCCCAGGTGCTAGAATTACAGTACTACACCACAACACACCCAGGTACCTCCCTCCCTCCCTCCCCACTCCCTCCCTCTCCCCCCCTCCCTCCCTACACCTCTCCCTCCCTCCCTTCCTTTTTTCCCTGGGCAGGGTTCCATGTATACAGGCTGGCTTCTAAATTGAAATGAAATTCCTCATTCTCCTGCCTTAGCCTGTCGAGTGCTGCTATGCTCAGCTTGTGAAACGTGGAAGATCTGACCTTGAACTTACCTGCTCTTTGTAGAGCATTGCTCACAACCGACAACACCAGGCTTTTGTGCCAGGTGCTCCTGGAGAGGGGCCCCTGACCGACAGGAGGCAGCGCTGATACAGGTCGCCCCCTGTTGTTCCTCTGATGTCATCGCAGCCGCTTTGAAGGACTTTGTACCTGAGATGGAAGCTGTTTGTCCCACAGGCAGTCCCTCCCCTCCCCTCCTCCCCCCAGAAGTCACCAGAGTACAGAGGTGTTTTTGTTTTGTTTTTTCCTTTTCTTTTCACTCCCCGCCTCCCAAGTACTGGGAATTGAACCCAGGGCCTCAGGCATGCTAGGCAAACGCTCTACTGCCGAATCACCCCCAGCCTTGCTGTGCCTCTTTAAAGCAGGAGCCAGAGTTCTCAACCAGGACACAACTGCAGGCTGCCTGCTTCCTGCAACCCTGTAAATCCAGCCAGACCAGAAAGGGTCATTTCTGTGGGCCTGACTGGCAGAGGTGGGGAAGGTGTCAGAGGGAGGGGAAGGAGAGGGGGGGGGGCCGCAGGGGGCGGCGCTTCCAACAGCGAGAGAGATGGTTGTAAGCATCTAGACTCTTCTCCCAAATCTAGTGCCTTGTTAGGGTGAGTCAGTAGGCCAGGGTTAGATGCTGTGTGAGTCCAGGGCATGCATGTCTCAACCTCTCTGAACCTCAGTTTTTGCTTTTACTTTTTTCACTTATTAAAATTTTATTTTTATTTTTACTTATGTGTATGTGTGTGTGTATGCTCGTGTGCATGTGTGTGCACATGTATGCACAAGTGAACACCACATGTGTGTGGATGCCCATAGAGGCCAGGAGAGAGTGTTGGGTCCCCTGGAGCTGGAGTTGTTAGATACCAGACATAGGGGCTGGGAACAGCACTCAGGTCCTCTGGAAGGTCGGCAGTCATTCCTAACCACTGAGCCATCTCTCCATCTCTTTATTATTTTCTGAGACAATGCCTTACTAGGTAGTTCAGGCTGGCTTGGGTTACCATCCTCCTGCCCCAGTCTCCTCGGTGCTGGGATTGTAGGTGTGCAAGGCACAGCTTTTTTGTTGTTGATTTTTAGTTTTACCTCTAAAACCTGTTGGGCTTCACCTAGTGCCTGGCACCTGGACCGATAAATGTGAGTTACTGTGGGAAGAGAAAGCCAAGCCATACGGACCGAAACTAGAGATGACACAGATAGAGCCCTGCCCTCCAGGGACTCAGTCTAGAGGAATGGACTGTCCTGCCACCAGATGAGACAACAGACCAGCAGGGTAAACACCGTAAGGCGATGATGACGCAGTGTTGGATCACGGGGACAAACAGGGAGACTCGGGGTGGCGCCTGGGCCAGTTGGTAGAATGCTTACCTAGCAAGCCTGGAGTCCTGGGTTGGATCGCCAGCACTGCATAGACAAGGTGTGGCTCATGTCTGTAATCCCAGCACTTGAGAGGTAGAAGCAGGAGACTCAGAAGTTCAAGGTCATTCCTGGATGCATACTGAGTTCGAGACCAACCGGACATTTGGGAGAGAGAGACAGACAGATCTCTGTGAGGCTGGGGCCAGCCTGGTCTGTATAGTGACTTCCAGGCTACATAGTGAGACCCTGGGACATATACAAACCTGACTGGGCCAGGTTCTGTCCTCAGTAGATTACAGAGATTTTTTTTTTTTTTGTCCTTTTGTACATCTAAGGAGGGTTACCACTTTCTCCAGTTCACAGAAAATGGAACATAGTGTATGTGCACATAAGCATCCTGCCCAAGATTGAACAGCTAGCAGGCTTGGAACTTGAATGAAAACAATGCAAGTCCAGAATGCCCCATGCCTCTGGCACCCACAGTACAGATACTGACCAACCTTCTTTGTGGGGGAGGAGGGTGTCATTCTCTCAAATACCACCCTTGTCCAGGACCACAGACAGAGGCAGCATACTTGTCTATTTAGATGACCATCATCTGACATATGCTCAAAGATCCTCTGAGTAGTACCATGGAATGGTGCACAATGTTGGAGGTGAACAGGAGCTCCCTTTGAACTCCCAGACACACATGTTCTGATGTAAATCAAACATACATTCAATAAGCATGTTATATCCCAGGATGCCCCTTGATGCACAGTCACATGTGTGCCAAGTATTAGGATGAGGTCTGAGACTCACTGACATACTCCCTATGCATTTAGTCTTCCTCTGCTACCATGTTTTTTTTCCAGAAGCTACATTTATTGAGCACTCACTGTATGCAGTGAAGTGGCTTGGCCGATACCACCCCATCAGCATGGTGGTGCCTGGAGCCCTGGTCCCTATCAGCAGTGGCGTCTCCCCCGCTTCACAGATGTACCTGAACTAACAGAGGTGCCGCGGCTGGGTTCCCACACTGACACTCCCCGTGGCCTTGGATGTGTCACATCCTCCTGTGGTCACAGGTGCGCTCCACGGTCATGCGTGGTGACAGAAACGGTAACTGCTTCCTTCCATGTATTGGGCGGGGTTGTTCTCAGCAGGCTTGGGAGCTTCCTGTCCCAGTCTCACCAAACCCAAGCTCTGGGCACCAGGCCATCAGGGACCTGGTAGGGAAGAACTCAGAGGATTTCATAAGCACCCGATCTGGGACATGTGCTCGGGGCAGAGAGAAAAACAGGATGTCCTTTGGGGCGTATACCTGGTCAGGGGCCAGACCTGATCTGGTTTGGCAGGGGAGGAGCTGCCAGACTTGACATCTGGTTGTGCACACACAGAGCAGGTGTGTGAATGTGAGTGGAAGGAGAGAGGGCTTACAGGGAGGGAGCGCTTCACTGGTCCCAGGAGGCCAGTGGGAAGGGACGGAGAAAAGAATGGGGGGAGGGGAGCGTGAATTCATTTTTTTTTTTTCATAAATCTTTTGTTGTTGTTTTAAGAGATGAGATAGCCTTGCTGCCCAGGCTGCCCCGGAGCTCCTGGCCTCATGTTCTCAAATGCTGGGATTACAGGGGCAAGAGCAGCCACACCAGGTAGCGTTTTCAGAAATCCTAAGTGACCAAGTGTGATGGTTCACACCTTTAATCCCAGCACTCCAGAGGTGGAGGCAGGCAGATCTCTATGAGTTCAAAGCCGGTCTGATCTACATGGTGAGTTCCAGGCCAGTCAGGGATACAGTAGTAAAACTCTGTTTCAGCGCGCGCGCATGCATTTTTTTAGGTGGCTCAGAATGGGCACTATGGATGTTTGGTGACCACTTGATCTGACCTTGCCACAGTGTGGGCACTAAGAGGACTCCTGGAATGTGGAACAACCCAAGCCCTGTGAGCATGAGTGTGACTTATGTGGAGGAGCAGGAGGTGTGCACGTATGTGCATGTGAGCCTGCACAGACAGCCTGGGTATCCACCTCTGCTCCTGTCCTGCACCCACTGGGCCCACCCCATGTCAGGCCTAGCACCCATGCAAAGCTTCTTCCAGCTACAGGACAAAGGAATCATCAGCATAAACTCCAGGAGCCTCTTGTGGAAAAGACCTCCCAGCTCGGCATGGGTTTCTCTACCAGGAGACTCAGTCACAGGAGAAACACACACAGCCAGAGGCTACTGTTCCGGCCCACGTACATGGGTTGTTCCCAGGTATACCCCCCAAATTCTAAGCACTGACAAAACGTTCGGTGCTCAGATGTGCAAATGCAAATTAGTCAGTTGATCCACCAGCATTGTGCTAAGTGCTTTCACTTGTTTACATAGACTCTAATGTAGCTCAGGCTGACCCCACTGTGCAGCCAAGGATAACCTTAAACTCCTGACCCTCCTGCCTCTATTTCCCAAGTACTGGGATTATAGGCCTATGACATGGCTCCTTGATGTGCATTGACAGCTTTGGAAGCACAATGAACAACATGGTGGTCTTAGGTCTGTCACCCTCTGAGCCCCAGTTTCTAATCTAAGATTTTTTTTCTTATTTTTATTTATGCATATATGTGTGTCTGCTTATATGCATATGCATAAGCATGTGGGTACCCACAGAGGCTAGAAGAGAACACTGGATCCCCCAGAGCTGGAGTTATAAGTAGGTGGGTTGCTTGATATAGGTGCTGGGATCCAAACTCTGGTCCTTTGGAAGAGCAACAAATGTTTATTATCACTAAGCCATCTCTCCTGTCCCCAACTCCCCCAAACTTGAGGCCTAACACCCACTTCTGGACCTAGGGTCCTGCCTTGTGTTGGAAACTTAACCCCCTCCCAAGGCATATGTTAATGGTATTTGAAGGTGGGATCTTTGTGTTATGAGGATTCTGCCCTCCTGAATCAATTCTTCCTTTCATTCGCTGGTGGGGGCATGGGTTCATGGTTTACAGCAGAGTGACTTTGTTGTAAAAGGTGTCTCATGTTGCTGCAGATACCCTCTCCAAGTTATGTTGGAACAAAAAAGTTATATATGTTCCTATCCCAAAGCCACACAGCACAGTGCAGCGCCATGCTCTTGGATTTTGCAGGCTCCAAGCCCAAACCACGCGATGATCTACCCACTGTAAACAAATCAGTCTATATTGTTCGGTTCTAGCCACAGAAAACAGCCTGAGACCTCTTTCCAGCTGTGGTGCCTGGCTGCAGCAGCCTGCTCCACTCACACCCTCTGCTTCTCCAACATTCCTATGTGCTACACCACACCAGTACTGCTCCAGGAATTGCCAGGTGAGGTTGTTCCCTCCAGATGGATAACAGAGACAGCCACCAGAGCTGACAGAGTGACAAGCAACAATTCGGAGTTATAGGAGACTCGGGATCCACCAGGCACTGCATTCGGCTTTATCTTCTAAACCTTTAGGTCCTGTGTGAGGCATGAACGACCCTTAGTAGGGCCAGGATGGACAGGCAACACTCAACACCTAAAAAGAGCAGGTCAAACCATGAGAAGTCCCTCTGAGTGAGAGACAGAGGGGCGGGGAAGGTGGATTCTTTGGATGTAGGTCCTGGGAGGAGGAGGAGGAGTCTAGAAAGATAGGACCACAGGGCAAGGCTCAAAGGCAGGGAGAGCTTGGCAGGTTCAAGGGTGAGAACAAAGGATGTGAAGTCAGAGTCCAGTGAGTTGGGGAGGCGTGGAAGGTGACTCAGCAAGGGTCTGCTCCTTTATCACTGACCCAACTTCGTAGGCAGGAGTCTCCACACTCTGAGGCTAAAGGGCTGGTCAAATGTCACACAGATAATTTTAGAAGCTATTATTGCTGTGGAGCTATCCATTCCTGCCAGACACGCCAATGTCCACATATTGTCTCTGCTCACTGCTCCACAGAGGGTAGGACAGACTGCCTCAGAGTCTATTACCTTCTAACAGAAGGACCGAGTATCTCTCTGGCCCAGACTTCTGGAATCCCAGGGCTAAAGCCATGACAGGAAGAGGGAGTGGCTTCCGACAGAGGGGAAGGAGCCTTGTGTGGGAGTGTGTGACCATTTGGAGGTGGGAGAGCCCGAGGATGTGTGTGGAGGAGGAGGGAGCCTGTGCAGAGGAAGCAGCAGGGTCTCTCGGCTTCCACAGCCCTTCCTCTCTAGCAGTGCCTCTAACAAGTGTACCCCAGTCACCAACATGGGTCCCTGCACGTCTGCCCTCGTGGTGGTAGAATACAGAAAGATTCACCCACCAGAACCAGAGAAGGCTCTAGAAAAGCTTCACAAAGACACCTACTTCCAGTTTTCCAAGTTGGCAAAGATCAGAAGTTTGGAGAACTGTGGAAATTGTGGGGACACAGGCAGAGGTGGTTGGGGACAAGCTCCATGGAAGGACTCCTGTGAAAGTACAAACACACTTTTGACTTCTGTGTGTAAGTAATTGGCTCCAAGTGTTTTTGCACAGCACCTGCACGAACACCAGCCTTGCTTACACACACACAAGCTCAGACATCCCGAATGCCTGTCACGGAGGGGAGGGCAAATGTCTGCATCCCGGCTGTGGGGTCTGTGACTTGCAAGGACTCACAGGAAGGTCATTGTGAACAGAGAGTCAGTCCTCCTCAAGACATCTGCTTAAACCAGAAAGACTCGGGTGTTGGGGAGCACACCTAGCGCTGAAGAGGCTATTCAAGGATGACCTTGGCTACATCCTGAGTTCAAGACCAGCCTGGGCAACATGCAACACTGTCTCAAAAGCTCTAAAGGCGAGGCTGGAGAGATGGCTCACTGGTTAAGAGGACCCAGATTCGGTTCACAGCTATCTATAACTCCAATGCCAGGGGATCTGACGTCCTCTTTTGGCTTCCCTGGGCACCAGACATGCAAGTGATTGGCAGAGAGACTCTGCTGCTTCCTCTGCGCAGGCTCCCTCTTCCTGCACACACATCCACGGGCTCCCTCACCTCCACATTGTCACACTCCCATGCACGGTTCTTTCCACTTCATAGAAAGCCACTCGCTCTGACATACATGTAAGCAAAGTACCATACACACACACACACACACACACACACACACACACACACACACAAACCACTAAAAAGAGAAAGAAGGAAAGAGAGAAGTCATCTAAAGGACAGTATGCATGTGTCCATATGTATAAAGACATGAAACAAACAGAATTTATGCCAGGCCTGGTGGCTCACACCTTTAATGCCAGTACTCAGGAGGCAGAAGCAGGTGGAGCTCTGTGAGTTTAAGGCCAGCCTGGTCTATATAGTGAGTCCCTGCCTCAAATAACTGAAACAAACAAACAAAAAAAAAGTAACAGAACAGAATTTATGCCATGAAGGAAACAAAAGGATGGTTTGCTTCCAGAATGAGCTGGCGCCAGGAGTGAGGGGGAGATCTCACAAGTCTTAACCTTAGACTTTTAACCAAACTACAAAATTAAAATGTTAATTAATAATATGTTAAAGCCGGGCGGTGGTGGCGCACGCCTTTAATCCCAGCACTCGGGGAGGCAGAGCCAGGCGGATCTCTGTGAGTTCGAGACCAGCCTGGACTACCAAGTGAGTCCCAGGAAAGGCGCAAAGCTACACAGAGAAACCCTGTCTCGAAAAACCAAAAAAAAAAAAAAAAAAAAGAACATTTATAATAATATGTTAATACTACTATAATAAACTGTGCTGAAATCTGTACCCTGAAAGTGTCACAGCCCCACGGGGTTCTCTGCTAAGCTCTGTTTCCATAGGCAGAATGTCCTGGAAAAGAAAAACTGAGGTTCGAATCCTGGTGTGGGCCTGAAACCATCACTAATTTACAATAACTCCCCAAGGCAACGCCCTCTCTCTTATGGTAGAGGACAGCCCTCCTCTGGATCTCCCAGCTCCACTAAGCAGAGGGTGGGCACCTGTCTTCTTGATCCCCCCAATCTTAAATACATATGTATGTATATGAGTTCGAGGTGTGTGTGTATGTGTGTGTTCATGAGTGTGTGAGTGCAAGTGTGCTTGAACATACTTACACATGAATGTGGAGACCAGAGGACAACCTTGAAGCATTTATCTAAATTGTTCTATTATTAATAAAAACTTGGGAGTCCAGTATCAGAGTTAAAAACCTGAACAAGAAAGCAGCGGAGGAAAGGCCAACTGACCCTCCCTCTATCCCTACTTCCCAGACCAAAGAGTGCACTCGAGTTCCAAGTCCCTCCCTTCTCCTTCCTGTCAGTCTTCCCTGTCCTTATTCCTGGCTTCTCTATGCTTAATCCGGTCAGCTAGTCACTGACTCCGCCCCCTGATTCAAGGTTCACTTTATCAACAGTCTCGGAGTGTCAGAGTTGGGTCAAATATCCCACGACAGAACCTCAGATATCATACCCAGGAACACCAGCCACCTCCTTTGAAGCAGAGTCCCTCATTGGCCTGCAGCTCACTGATTAGGCTAGACTTGCTGGGGGTGGGGGGTCCTCTTGTCCCCACTTCCCCAGTGCCGGGGACTACAAGCCCCCTCCATCACATCCATCATGAGGCAAGAAGTTTACCAACTAAGCCTTCTCCAGGCTCTCTTCTTGGTCTAAAAAAATAAAAGTTTTATTTTTTTAAATCTTGTGTGTGAAAATATCTAACTTGTTCTTTATTTTTTAGGAGCTCACAGGTGAGAAACTTTGGATTTTGAAAGTATTAAAATTACTAAAGACTTCAGGAACTTTTTTTTTTTTTTTTTTTGGTTTTTCGAGACAGGGTTTCTCTGTGTAGCTTTGTGCCTTTCCTGGAACTCACTTGGTAGCCCAGGCTGGCCTCGAACTCGTAGAGATCTGCCTGCCTCTGCCTCCCGAGTGCTGGGATTAAAGGCGTGCGCCACCACCGCCCGGCTGACTTCAGGAACTTTTAAAGTTGGACTGAATGCATTTTGCCTTATACTATGGTTGTGAACCTCTACGGATAAAGGGAGGAAAATTATAGCTTTAAAGTGATGCTTTTGGGTGTCAAGTTGACAAGGGGTGGACTTGTGATAGTTAATCTTGGTTGTAACTTGGCTATATCTGAAATCAAGTAATATATAAGCCACTGGGCACATCTGTGAAAGGATTTTCATGATCAGGTTATTTGAAACGGGGAGACCTATTGAAAGATTTACAACAAGCCCCCCACGGTCAGGCGTGTCTGCATATGCCTGGCGGATACTTCCGCCTAGCTAGGTCCAGGTCCAGATAGCCATTTCCGGGTCAGGGCATCTCGCGTGACCAAGATCCATGACGTCCCACTAGCCACGTAAGCGCGCAACGTGGCCATGTGATTTACGCGCTTGCGTGTAGTAGTGACGCTGATGTGTCCACGCCCAGCCTTTAAAATCAGGCGCCATGTTCCCGGTTCCTTCTTCTTCTCCACACACGTGTTTCCCGCAGGCCTGTTCACTCTCTGTCCCTTTAATAAAACTCTTGTTAGCGGATTCTGTCGTGTTTCGTGGCATTTCCTTGCAGGGTAAGCACACAACGCAGCCGAAAAACTAACACCTATCCTAAATTTGAGCAGCAGCTTCTGGTGGGAGCCACATAAAAAGAGGCACTAAGGAAAAAAGTGCTTTTTGCCCCATTGCCTTCAGGTCTTGCTGGTGAGTTTGTCTGCCCTGTGACTGCTGTGACTGCTGCTCCATTCCTTCACTAACGGCACAACCCAGCCTTGTCAGGCTTCCAATGTAGACCCAAGACCAACGACTCTCCAGGTATTCAGCTGCAGGTTGGGATCACTGAAGCATCCAGACTCATGGACTGAGTTGCTCCCAGGGTCTCAGCCTCTCCAGTGTGAAGACAGCCGTTCTTGGACTACCCAGATTTTTATTTGTTTGTTTGTTTGTTTTTCGAGACAGGGTTTCCCTGTGTAGCTTTGGTGCCTGTCCTGGAACTCACTCTGTAGCCCAGGCTGGCCTCGAACTCACAGAGATCCGCCTGTCCCTGCCTCCCGAGTGCTGGGATCAAAGGCGTGCACCACCCAGATTTGTAAGCCAATCTAATCTATCCGCCTGTAAATATATATTCATTCTGTCAGTGTTCTGCTTCTAGCGCCCTGCTTTTGACAGTTAGCACCTCCCTGTTCCTTTCTCTCTTCTCTGGTGGCCATGCTCCCGACTCTCTGCTTTCCTCCTTCCCAGCTCACGTTGCTTCTCTTCAGTCCGTCCAGGTGAGGCAGCTGGTCCCACAGCCCAATCTCAACAGGTCTCACACCTGCGACATTCATGTCTGACCTTGAGCAGAGACGTCCTGATCTCAGGCCGTTCACCTAACCAAACAGGCCCTGACTTCCCCAAAACAGCTCGCTCCATCTTATCAAAGGCAAAGCTCTTGACTTGCCTTTGTTCAGGCCAAGAAACTGGGAGGTGTCCTTGGCACCTCCTTTTCTCCCTCACCCCACATTTAGAACATTAGCAGGACCTGTAATCCCATTGCTCAGAGGCTCCATGGTAGAGCACAAACTTACCATACATAAGACCCTGTAGTCAATCTCCAAGCACCATAAACAAACTAATTAATTAATTAATTAATTAATCAACTAAAAATAAAGCTACCACCTCCTCTCAGTTCCAGCTTTAAAACACAGCTGAGCTTCATACCCAGCACTTGGGAACCAGAGATAGAAAGCTCTCTGTGAATTCCAGATCAGGCTGGTCTACATAGTGAGCTCTACAAACAAACCCTGTCTCAAACAAACAAAAACGTACGACCCCTAACTTACGATAATTTGACTGGTACAGTGGACAAGAAAGGGACACACATTGAAAGGGACATGAATTCAGTGGAAACTGTACTCAGAATTTGGAATTTTAGTTTTTTTGTTTTTTTGTTTTTTTCCTGAAATAGTAAAATGTTGGTCAGCAGCAAATAAATAAATAAATAAATAAATAAATAAATAAATAAATCCAGCTCCCATAAGCTACAAGATCATAATAGTAAGCCAGCAACACAACTCATAGTGGTGTGTGTGTGGGTGTGTGTGTGGGTGTGTGTGTGTGCCTATGGAGGCACATGTGCCGTGGTACATGTGGAGGTCAGAGGACAGCTTCGTGGAGTCAATTCTCTTCTCTCACCTTTATATGGGTTCCAGGGATTAAACTTAGGTCATCAGGCTTGCGTTGCTGGATGACAAGAATTTTTATCCTCTGAGAAGTAACCCCATCTAAATGGAGGTGCCCCTGGGTCCCCAGAGTCCAATCTTCCCTCAGCACACACAGTTTATCAGACTGCTTCCTCTGCGGCTGTCCTTACTTCCTGTGGTCCGTTCCAAAAGCACAGCTCCCTCCAGGAGACCACTTTAGTTAGTTCGTTTAAAATATTTTTATTTAATCATGTATTCATTTTATTTTATGTGTAGGGGTGGTTTTTGCATGTCTCTGTGGATGTGCGCCACGTGCGGCTGGTACACTCAGAGGCCAGAAGAGGGCGTCAGATGCCCTGGAACTGGAGTTACCGATGGTTGTGATCAAACAGGGGTCCTCTGCAAGAGCAACAAGCGCTCTTGGGCCATCTCTCTAGCCTCCAGGAGCCCACTTTAAAAGTCAGACCACTTTCTTCCTTTGCTTCAACCCTTCCAAGACTCCCTACCATTCCTCAGAGTCCTTCCGAGGCCTCTGAAGCTCCAGATGGTCTGGACCCTCTTCAGACCTCATTCACCACAGCCACCCTCTTGCCCTGTGCCAACAGCCCTAGGAGTCTCTGCAGCAGCTGTCCTAGCCTGCACGGTTGCCTTCCAGTAGGTCTCCTGGTGTCCTTGCACTGGCCATCCCCCACATCCCAGTCCCCATCCTCTCCTTACCCAGTGGTCCATTTCCTTTCTCTCGGGCACCTGCCATGACATGGAAGCACATGTCTTTATCTGTTATTCTCTTTGCAGCCTCCCCAGTCTTTAGAACAGAGCCTGGCAAGCGGCAGTGTTCAACAAATATTTGTTTAACAGGTAAATAAGTGTATACATGGTATCATTGCTGTTGGAAAGATGAGTGGATGAATGGATGGACAGACAGATGCATACTGAGTGGAGCCTATGGGTTAGAGGGGAGAGCAACACTAAACAAATGACCAAAACATACACAATCCTGTTTATAAAAAGTGTCGTTATGGGTCTGGAGAGATGGCTCAGAGGTGAAGAGCACCAGCTGCTCTTCCAGAGGACCCAGGTTCAATTCCACACGGCAGCTCACAAATGTCTGTAACTCCAATTCCAGGGTATCTGTCACCCTCACACAGACATACATGCAGGCAAAACACCAATGCACATAAAATAAAATTTAAATTTAAAAAAGTGTCATTATGGAAAAGAACAGGGGACTTTGGGGCTCTAGGCGAGAACAATGTGGATAAGTAACAGGAAATGGCCATAAATGGGCAGGAACAGAGGTGAGCAGATCTGCAAGGGGAGGGAAATGCTTTACTTTTTAAAGTTCAGGATAAATAGCTGGGCATAGAGGTGCATCTCTAATCCCAGAACTCGGGAGACAGAGGCAGGAGGATCTCTGTTAGTTCAAGGACAGCCTGGTCTACAGAGTTGAGATCCTGACTCAAAACAACCAAACAGCAATAAGCACAAACCCACAGAGAAGCCCTTCCCGATGGCTGCACTGTGAACTTCTAGACCAGGACTCGCCACACTCTCCCCTGGCTCAGAGCTCCAGGTGGTGTTTCCGGTACTGACTCAGCACCTATCCAGCCGTTCCAGGGACTCTGCCTGATTCCACTCCTGCCTCACCCTGCCACTAGGCTTTGTTTAGACAGGAGCAAGCAGTATGTCCGGTGCAGGAGCAGGTTGCACTGTGGAGAGAGGTCCAGCATATAGCAGGGCAGAGAGCAAGTGCCAAGCTCTTGATGCCCATTCCTATGCCTTCTTGTCTATGAGGAGGGTGCCTAGTGCTAGAGCTGGGTTTGTTTGTGGCTCAGTCTGTGAACAGAGTCAAGGATTAGGGCTCAATCAATGTCTAAGACACTAGCCCAGTTCCCTTTCTTGGGAAAAAGCGTGGAATGGGCTCTGGCTTTCCTGAGAGTGTCTTGCAATCACCAGGAAGCCCAAGTCCTCTTAGCACCTGCTCCAAACCCAGCCAGCCATCACTTCTGAGGGGCTAGACCTCCCTTGGTCACTCTCTGAAGGTCGACTTGTCTTGGGGAGTCTACCAAGGGGGTTTACAGTTCTCCCTGGAGTCCAAGGGCAGCAGGGTGGGGTGGAGGCTGGGGACCTAACTGTGTCTATCCAAGAGACTGTCTTGTGCAAGGCTTTCTGATGCAACCAGTTGAACATTCGTTCCTCCCTCCCCCAGCCTTTCTCAGAAAGGGAAGGGCTGGGCAGTGGCCAGGACCCAACACACAGAGTCTCCTTGCTGCTCTGGCCTCCCATAGCCTCCAGACAGGAAAGCAGGCTGAACAGGGGTCAGATGACTCAGCAGTGCCTTCAGTCCTAGGAGAGGCAAGGGGTGGATGTGGAAGAAGGTAAGGGGATCAGGATTCTTGGAAATTTGGAGATCCCATCATGAGCATCACACACACACACACACACACACACACACACACACACACACACAATAAATAAATAAATAAATAAATAAATAAATAAATAAATAAATAAATAAATAAATAGAATAGTATGCATTTAAAAATAGCCAGGTGATAGTGGTGCACACCTTTAATTCCAGCACTTGGAAGGTAGAGGCAGGCAGATCTCTGTGAGTTCGAGGCCAGCTTCATCTACAGATTGAGTTTCAGGACAGCCAAGGCTATGCAGAGAAACATAATAAAATAATAATAAATAGAAAAAATGTCCATTTTAAGCTTGACTTGGTGCACACGTCTATAATCTTATTTACTTGGGAGGCTGAGGCAGAAGAATAGCACATTCAAGGTTGACTTTGTCTATGCGGTTGAGTTAGAGGCCAGCATAGACAATTCAGTGAGATGATGTCTCAAAATTTTTTAAAAATTTAGGAAAAGGCAAGGACTAGGCCTGAAGCTCAGTGGCAGGATTGTGACTAGATGTAGTGTCCTGTGGTTGGGGACGAGCTCCCTGGTGGGTTCAGTGATTGAACACTTGTCTAACATACATAAGGCCCCAGCATGGCCTCCAGCACTGCAGAAAAAACAGCAAAACAAAACCAAACCCCAAAAAACTGATGTAGAAAGAGGTCGCCATAAACTTCAATACCAGAAGAACAAAACAAGATTATGCAATACCAACTCAATTCAGTTCTGATTGAAGCCTCTGATCTGAGCCTTGCCCTCTAGTTCTTAAGAGAGAGGTGTGAAACACAGAGAAACTCTGGAGTCAGAATTCTTCCCCAAGGGTTGACACTGGTGGAGCAGGAGTCTCACAGGGGAGGAGACTCCATGTCTCCGCTGTGAGTCACTTTTCCCACACAGCAATGCTATCCTAGCCCTCAGCAGAGGACACTTCTGAGTACACTGACCTATTCCAACCTTCTCTTCCAATTTTTGTTTTTTAGTAAAATAATTAATCTGCTTGTACGGTACACATTTATACAGTTCTTCTCTGTGCATATGTGTGTGGGAATTTGTGTACCACAGTTTGCTGAGGAAGTCGGATGACAGTTTTCTTCTTTCCTCACGTGGGTTTGGAGGTTCCAAATCAAGTTGTCAGCCTTGGTGACAGGCACCTTTTACACGTTAAGCTATCTTGCCAGCCCACATTTGTTTTGTTTGTTGAGATAAGGACTCACTCTATAGCCTAGGCTGAATTTATGTCAACCCTCCTGTCTCAGTCTCCTAAAGGCTGGGATTACAGGCATGGGCCACGATACCTGGCTGAACCATTAATAGCTTAGTTCCTGTGAAACCTTCAGATTCAAAAGAAGTGTAAAACACACTGGGAAGCTGGGAGTGGTACCATATGTATGCCTGTAATTTTAGCACTCAGGAGAGATAGACACCAGCCTAGGTTACATAACGAGGCCTTTGAATCAGGCCAAGTGTAGTGGCACAGGTCTGTGATCCCAGCAGGTAAGCAGGAGGATCAAGAGTTCCAGGCCAGCCTTGGCAGCATTGTGAATTTGAAGCCAGCATAGGATACGAAAGTTCCTATCTCAAGAGCCGGGCGGTGGTGGCGCACACCTTTAATCCCAGCACTCGGGAGGCAGAGCCAGGCGGATCTCTGTGAGTTCGAGGCCAGCCTGGTCTGCAGAGTAGTTCCAGGACAGCCAGGACTGCTACATAGAGAAAGCCTGCCTTGGAAAAGGAAAAAAAAAAAAAGATCCCATCTCAAAAAATGGGAAAAAGAAAAATTGAGGCTGGAAATGTAGCTCAGTTGGTCGAGGGCTCACTTAGCATGCGCAGGCCCTAGCAACCCAATAAACTGACATACGGCACACAGAGCATTCGAGGTAGAGGCAGGAGGATCAGAAATTCAAGACCAGCTTCCACTCTATAACTCTGTCTCAATAAAACAACAACAAACCCAAACCATACAAAATATAAAAAAACTAAAGCAAAAAAAAAAAAAAAAACCAGATTCTGAGAATATTAGTATGAGAAAGTGTAATGCTACTGGCAATTTTGTTGACTGTCTGTTGAGACAACATGTCCAGACTGTACTAAATATGATAGGTGAATAAAGGGAATTTCTTTTCATTTTTTTTCAACCACAACAAGGGTCTATATTGCTCAGGCTGGCCTCAAACTTGCAATGGAGCAGAGGATAACTTTGATTAAAGGTGTACACCACCACTCCTGGCAATTATCCCATCTTAAAAAATTTGTTGTTGTTTTCGTTTGCTTGTTTTTTGTTTGTTTGTTTTGAGACAAGGTTTCTCTGTGTAGCCTTAGCTGTCCCGAAACTCACTCTGTAGACTAGACTGGCCTCAGACTTAGAGACTCACCTGCCTCTGCCTCCTAAGTGCTGGGACTAGAGGCGTGTGCCACCATCACCCAGCACTATGATCTACTCTAAATTACTGTGGTTATTTTTTTTTTTTATTTATTTATAAGATCTGGGAGCCTACGGCGGTCAGTGTAGTTATCTTGAGTCCCCAGCTTTTGAACAGGCCTGGCATCCATCGCAAGCAAGCAGGGAGCGTGCGGTGGCAGGAACACCTCGCTCAGGCCTGGTGCTAGATGGGTACACAGAATACAACCGTCCCACCCTCTGTCTCTCACAGCTCTGGCCTCTTTCACCTCTCTTGGGGTCTGAAAATAAGTTCATTTATCCCTCCCCAGCTGCCGGGTGGGCAGAATCAGATTAGATCCCAGAATCCCCTGCTGTTTGTGGGTTTGGGAGAGAGAAATACAAAAGAGTTGATTCCCTGGCTTCCAGAACTAGAGTAACAAAGGTGTCCTGGTCCTACCTCCCTCTAGCTCTTCCTGAAGGAATTTTTTCCCCTTTTTCCTTTGTTTTGATATGAATGAACTCAAGTATCAAGGTGTAAATTAGAGTGTCAGAAGCACTGGGCCTTGGGGCTTTGCCAGGGCGGCAGAGTGGGGTAGGTGTTACCACCATGTCTAGCTTCAACTGTGGCTGGAATCTCGTTATATCCGTCCACCTCCAGTGTCCAGTGGCTCCATCCTATTTTCTGAGTGCCTACATGGGCCACACACCACTCTGCATTTTGGGTTTTTTGTTATTGTTGTTTATTTTGTTATTTTATTTTTATTATTTGTATTTTGTGTTCATTGGTGTTTTGCCTGTGTGTTTGTCTATATGAGGGTGTCGGATCCCCTGGAACTGGAGTAACAAACTGGTGTGAGCCATGTGGGTGCGGGAATTGAACCCGGAAGAGTAGCCAATGCTCTTAATCACTAAGTCATCTCTGCAGCCCCAATTTTTGTTTTTTTTGAGACAGGGTTTCTCTGTAGTCCTGGCTGTCCTAGAACTCGCTCTGTAGACCAGGCTGGCTTCGAACTCACAGAGCTCTGCCTGCCTTTGCTTCCTGTCTGCTGGTATTTAAGGTGTGCACCTGGCTAACTGCTCTACATTTCGTTTGTTGTTACTGGGAATTGAACTCACTGCCTAGTGCACGCTAGGCAAATGTTCTGTGGTTGAGCTACAGCCCTCCTCCCTTCCCCCACTTCTGCCCTTAAATTTCTTTTATCTTTTTTTTTTTTTCTTTTTTTCAAGACAGGGTTTCTCTGTGTAGCTTTGCGCCTTTCCTGGAACTCACTTGGTAGACCAGGCTGGCCTCGAACTCACAGAGATCCACCTGCCTCTGCCTCCCGAGTGCTGGGATTAAAGGCGTGCGCCACCACCACCCGGCTCTTTTATCTTTTTTAAAAAATGTTTTAAATTTATTTTTAAAAATTTTTTAAATATTTTTATTTATTTTTTTTTTTAAATTTATTTTATCTTGATAAGAAGGCCTCTAGTCCTAGTACTGGGGACAGAGGCAGGTGCATCTCTGTGAGTTCGAAATCAGCCTGGTCTACAGAGTGAGTTCCAGGCAAGTTAGAGCTTAACCATCAAACAGGCCATCCTCCTGCCTCAGGCTTCTGAGTAACTGAGGTTCTTAGGTATGCATTACACCCAGCTGATCTAAGAGTTTTGCATACACGAACTTACTCTCACAGCAACTATATGGAGTGAGCGCCGTTCCAAATCCATTTTTATGGAGAATGGAACTGAAGCTGTGCTTTCTTGGGTTGTTTTTGACTTTGTTACAGAGCAGGGCCTTATGCGTGGTAGGAAAGTGCTCTCACAGAGCCACACCCCCAGCCAGCCAGGGCGTTAAGTGGCTTTTCTGAGCTGTACCACGAGTCAGAGCAGAGCTGGGTGCACACTTAAAAGGGTTGCTTGGAGGGAAGGTTCCCAGGATTCAGAGCGTGGGGCTTCTTGCCCAGGTCAAGCTAGGGGCTTAATAGGGTGGGACGCGCTTTTGTAAACAGCCTCTGTTTGTTCTTCTTTTCCATTAGGATCTCATTCCCATGTCATATATGCGGAACTAGGCGTAAAGTACTAAGGTAAGGAGAGTTGGTGGCTCCGGGTACTACTTCGGGGGGCTAAGCGGGGATGGGGGAGGGTAAGGGGGGCGAGTGGCCCCGAAGGCGCGGGCGGAGCGCGCTCGGCTACAGGGGCGGGTCGTGGATGGTGCAATCCAGGGCCGCAGGGCGTCAGCGGCAGATTAGCTCAGGTTTACATCAGCCGGGCGGGGATGGGAGCCCAGGTCCCGTGCCGCCGCCGCACTTGAGCAGCCCAAGCCGCTACTGCGGAATCTGCGGAGGCTGAGGTCTGGTAGGAAGGTGCCGGGGACCCCGAGATCGGCTAGGTGAAGCCGGCCGCGGTGCGCGTGTACGTGCGCGGGCGGTTCTGAGACCCGTGAGGAACCCTAGGACAAGGTACCCGTTGGGGAGGTGCGAAGGGGGGTTTCCCTGAGTCTAGCAAGAAGGATATTGGGAGTCCCGACGTACTTATGAATATTCATGCATATTCTCTCTCTCTCTCTCTCTCTCTCTGTCTTGCGTTCTCTCTGTCTCTCACTCTCACTTTCTCGTTCTCTAACTCCGACGTCTGGGAGCGCCCTAGGCCTGAGCCGTTGCAGTCGGCTCATTATGCAGCCTAGGCTGGCCAGGAACTCGCCATCCTCCAGCCTCTGCCTCCTCGATGCTGGCAGTGCGTGGGTGTGTCCCTATTACCAGCTTTCCTTATTGCATTACTATTAAGCCTTTCATTCGTCGCGGGTTCCTTCCTTCTCCAGCTGTCCTTGCATTTGAGAGCACCATGCCTAGTGAGCTTCGGAAAACCCGGGGTAATGTTTCTCTGTCCAGAGGGTCCTAGCGGAGAAGACAGGGACTACCAAACAGTCTTTCTTCCCTACTCTCTAGATGCGAGCCACCCCTCTGGCTGCTGCTGCTGGTGTCCCCTGCAGGAAGAAACCGTTGGAGTTCGATGACAACATTGACTCCGAATGTCCAGTCCTAAAACGAGTGAGAGGTGGGCCTGAGCCTGGGCCGCGCCCCTGCCTGCTGCCCCCCAGCCCGCCAACTGCCTCAGACTTGTCACCGGCTGTGACCCCTGCAACCCGGCTGGGGCCCTATGTCCTTTTGGAACAAGAGCAAGGCAGCCGCACTTACCGGGCCCTGCACTGCCCCACAGGCACAAAGTACACCTGCAAGGTATGGTCCATGAGCTCTCCCCTCCAACACCCCAGGACCCTGCAAAAGGACTGGGACCCAGAGGATTGCTGGGTTCTGGTTTTGCAGATTACCACTGGGTTCCTCAACTAACAAAACTTCATAGAACATCATAAATGCAATGCACCCGCTATGGCCAAAAAAACAGACCCAAGTAGGGTGTGGTGGCACATGCCTGTAATCCCAGGCCTGGAGTGGCTGAGACAGGAGGATTGCCCCAAATTTCAGGCAAGCCTGGGGTACATACTGAGGACATGTTTCAAAACCAAAACAAACCTAGACGCAAGTGCTCCTGCTATCAAACTGACATTCTAGTGAGAGGCATGGAGAGATTAAAAAAAAAAAATGAGCATGTGGGGCTAGGGAGATAGCTCAGTTGGTGAGCCCCAGAGTCCATGTTGAGAGAGAAAGGGGTGGGGGGTGGAGGAGAGGTGTTGCACACCTGTAATCCTGCACTGAGAAGGTGAAGACAGGCAGACCTCCAGAACTCACTGGTCAGCCAGCCAGCCTGTTCAGTGAATCAGTTCCGAGGTCAGTGAGAGACTCTACCTCAGCTAGAGAGAGAGGGGAGAGAGAACGAATAAAAGGGCTAGAGACATGGTGCCGTCGTTAAGAGTGCTTGGAACTCTTGCAGAGACCCGAGTTCTGTTCCTAGCATCCCTTGAGGCAGGTCACCACTGCCTATACAACTCCAGCTCCAGGGAAATACAGGGCTTCTGGCCTCAGGCTTCTGACTCCTGTGCACGTATACACACACAGACAGACGACAGACAGACAGACACGATTAATAAAAATCAATCTTAAGGAAAAGATTGGCTGGCACCTGAGGTTTTTCTCCGGCCTCCACAGGTGCACACCAGAGGAGAACAGGCCTTGATGAGCATCATGGACAGAAAGCTGGTACCAGTGGGGAGGGAGAAGTAAAGAGAGGAGGGGAAGGGATGCGGGATGCGGGATGCAGGGGAACACAAGGACGTCTGGGAGGGCCTCGCAGATGCCAAAGGACAGTGCCTGTCAGAAACTGAAGGAGGCGTAGGGAGGAGGGTCCAAAGGCAGAGAGTGTTCTGGCTGCAGGTACAGGAGGCACATAGGGCCAAGTGTGGTGACGCACACCTATAATCCCAGCACTTGAGAGGCAGAGGCAAGTGTGTCTCTGTGAGTTCGAGGCCAGCCTGGTCTACAGAGCGAGTTCTAGGGCAGCCAGGGAGACATGAGAGATGTCTTACCCCCTCCCTGAAAAAAATAAAGAGGTGCAAAGGTACTCGGCAGGACCAGGCTTTGGAGGAGAAAGTAGTAGTCTGTGTATTTATTTTCTCCTGCTACCCTAGCTTTTCTTTTCATTTTTTATTATTTTATGTGTATGGGTGTTTGGCTTGTGTGTATGTCTGGATCCCCTGGAACTGAGGTTAAGAGACAGTTGTGAGTTGCCATGTGGGTGCTGGGAATCGAACCTGGGTCCTCTAGAAGAGCAGTCAGTGTAGCTGAGTGGTCGTGGCACGGGTGTGTGGATTCACACGGATCCGTGGAAAGAAGATTCAGAGGCATCTTAAGGTTGAATCTAGCCTTTCATGGCTGCAGGGGGGTCTAGCCTCGAAGGACTGAAGCACTATCCCTTCGCCTAGGGCAGTTTTATTTCTCTCCATACAGTTTAGCCAGTTACTTTCCATATGTTCAAAACAGCCTGAAAGGGGCTCCCAACGACACAATGCCAAGTGCACATTCCTCGGTTTCTCGGGTACCACGGATTTCCAGGTTTCCTGAAGCAAGTTTGCATAGGCCTTTGATCCTTGGGAAACTCCGAGACAAGATTCACACGGAGGGCAACAAGGGAAACAAAAGGTGTCTGCTAAACAAAAGATGGATTGGGGCTAGGTGCTGCTCTCTGGAGCCAGGCCAGGTGCTGCTCAGTAGGAGCCACCACAAGCCAGTGCTCTCTCCAGGCCCCCCCCCCCACACTTTTTTAAAAGATCACATGCTTTATGTTTTTCATAGATTAAATATATTAGTCAGCATGCATGAGTTCAAAGTCAAAAGCAGTGAAGTGTTATATCAGCGCTGCAATAACCAACTTCTAACAGGTTCAAGTGTGGCTTCTTCACACAAGTCATTACTTCCCTTTTCTGAACGTCAATTTCATTCTCCAGAATACTGGACCTGCCTTCCAGGTGTGTGCGTAATGTCCACGAACTCAGCACATTTCCCAAATGCCCCCAACTTGGGAAGTTTTTCCCATGGGTATTTTTGGGTCATTCAGGTCACTTCTGAGTCCTGTGGGTCCACCCATTTTTTTTTTTTTTTTTTTTTTTTTTTTTTTTTTTTTGTCAGAATTTCACTCTGGCTAGCCCAGAACTTACTTTGTAGATCAGGCTGGCCTCAAACGCACAGAGTTCCACCTGCCTCTGCCTCCTGAGTGTGCCTCCACGGCAGGCCCAGACTTTCTAAAATAAGCGCTCCCTTCCAAAATACTAGTTCATACTTGCCTAGCAAAGACTGGCCCTAGATTTGATCTCCAAGATTGAAAAAAGAAAGTATTCTGGGTTCTGGCATCTTTCTGAGTTCCTTGGGAAGCTATGGTCTGTGGGCTCGCTGGTGCTGCGCTGTGGACAGCAAGTGAACAGGCAATGCTGTGAGCCCAGTCAGCTGGGCAGGGGCTGCAGGCAGGCTCTTGAGCTGGCTGTTCTTGGGCCGGCAGGGAGGGCGGCTTCTCCGGGAGTGTCTCTCTATTTGGTTTATACCCTAGTTTCAATTCTCTGAGGCATAAGGTCACACAGGGTGGCTGTTTAGAGCACAGAGATGGATGCACAGGTTCTAGTCCCACGTGTGCTACTTGCTGGCCTCGTGGCCCCGGACCTCCTGACCTGTGGCCTGCGGAGAGTCGGCGGATGTCAGGCTATGAGTGACTTGCTAAGCAAGGCCCCCTGTGTGTGTAGCTCACCTGTGTCTAATGGTTGGCTCTCCCGCTTTGCTAGGCCAGCCTGGCTTCCCAGGTCCCCAGCAGTGCTTACTCCTGGTTCTGTCCCCAGGTTTACCCCACCTGTGAGGCCCAGGCGGTGCTGGCACCCTATGCAAGGCTGCCTACCCATCAGCATGTGGCCCGTCCTGCGGACATCCTGCTGGGCTCTCAGTTTCTCTACGCCTTCTTCGAGAAGACCCATGGGGACTTGCACAGCCTGGTGCGCAGCCGCCGTGGCATCCCTGAGCCCGAGGCCGTGGCGCTTTTCCGGCAGATGGCTGCTGCCGTGGCACACTGCCACCAACACGGGCTTGTCTTGCGAGACCTCAAGCTCTGTCGCTTTGTCTTCAGCAACTGTGAGAGGTAAGTGTGACCCCAGGGGCACATTTGAGAAGTGGGCCATGGTAGGGAAACTGAGGTCCACAAGGGCAGAGTAACTTAGGCAGGAAGAGCTAAGGGGTAGCACAGTGGCAAAGGATATGCTTAGCATGTGCAAGGCTCTGGATTCCATCCTAGGCAGCAAAAGAGACAGGAAAAAAAAAAATCCCCAGGCCGGGCGGTGGTGGCGCACGCCTTTAATCCCAGCACTCGGGAGGCAGAGCCAGGCGGATCTCTGTGAGTTCGAGGCCAGCCTGGGCTACCAAGTGAGTCCCAGGAAAGGCGCAAAGCTACACAGAGAAACCCTGTCTCAAAAAACCAAAAAAAAAAAAAAAAAAAAAAAAAAAAAAAATCCCCAGCACTGAGTGGCAGTGGTGTGGAGTCTGTAACCCTAACGCTGGGCATGGGGGTGAGGGGCAGAGACAGGCAGACCCCAGAGATCTCTGGCCAGCTAGTCTCTCAAATTGGTGAGCTCCTGGTTTGGTGATCTCAAGTTAAATAAGAAATAATGGAATAGCTGGGGATGCTAGCACACACTTTTAAATCCTGGGAGAGGCAGAGACAGGTGGATCTCGTGAGCTGGAGGCCAGCCTAGCATACACAGTGAGTTCCACGGGGCTATATAGTGAGATTCTGTTACACACACACACACACACACACACACACACACACACACACACACACACACACACACACACACACACACACACACACGGTGTGTGTTGGGGGAAGGGAGGGTTGGAGAGATGATTCAGTGGTTAAAGTGCTTTTGCTTTAGCAGAGGACCAGCACCCACATGGTGGCTCACAACCATCTGGAACTCCAAGTCCAGGGGATCTGACACCCTCTTCTGGCCATTGTGGGTACTGCATGCTCATAGTGTCCAGACACTCACAGGCAAAACACCTATTTGAATAAAAAAAAAAAAAACAACTAATAAATAAATCTTCTTTTTTAAAAGAAAGAGGCTGGGCAGTGGTGGCACACGACTTTAATCCCAGCACTCGGGAGTCAGAGGCAGGCGGATCTCTGTGAGTTTGAGGCCAGCCTGGTCTACAGAGTGAGATCCAGGACAGATAGGACTGTTACACAGAGAAACCTTGTCTCGAAAAACCAAAAAAGAAAAAAAAGAAGTGGAGAAAGATCAAGGAATACACTTAAAGTTGACCTCTGGTCTCGGAATGGGTACGCCCGTGCCCCACACACATACACTACACACAAATACACACACATTTGAAAATTACAACAATGAAATAAAAACTAAAAAGAAAGAGGAAGGGGATGGGACCTAACAGCACGAATAGGCTAGTTCTCTAGTTTCTTTGACAAATTTGACTCAGTGTTATGGAAGCCCCTTGGGGGTGGAGGGCAGGCAGATCTCTGAGAGTTGGAGGCCAGCCTGGTCTACATAGTGAGTTCCAGGACAGCCAGGGCTACGTTGAGAGACCCTGACCCACCAAAGCCAAAACCAAGCCAAATGCACCCCCCCAATATTAAGACATCGAGGCTCAGCATGATGGCCTACTTCTGTAACCCCAGCACTCAGGAGGTTGACACAGTAAAGTAGAAGCTAGCCAGGACAATGTAGTGAAATCTTTTGGTTTTTCGAGACAGGGTTTCTCTGTGTAGCTTTGGAGCCTGTCCGGGAACTCACTCTGTAGACCAGGCTGGCCTTGAACTCACAGAGATCCACCTGCCTCTGCCTCCCGTGTGCTGGGATTAAAGGCGTGTGCCACCGCTGCCCGGTTGTAGTGAAATCTTATCTCCAAAAAATACGCCCCCCCCCCCCCCCCCGAAAAAAAGACCCAATTAAAAAACAAAGGAGGGGCTGGAGAGATGGCTTAGTGGCTGCTATTCCAGAGGGCCTGAGTAAGACCTGATCTTTTTGTCTGTGACCTAGGACGAAGCTGGTGCTGGAGAACCTGGACGATGCCTGTGTGATGACTGGACCAGATGACTCTCTGTGGGACAAGCATGCATGCCCTGCCTACGTGGGACCAGAGATACTCAGCTCCCAGCCATCCTACTCCGGCAAAGCAGCTGATGTCTGGAGCCTGGGCGTGGCACTCTTCACTATGCTAGCTGGCCACTACCCTTTCCAGGACTCTGAGCCAGTTCTGCTCTTCGGCAAGATCCGTAGGGGGACCTTTGCCCTGCCTGAGGGTCTATCAGCCCCAGCCCGCTGCCTGATCCGCTGTCTCCTTCGCAAGGAGCCTTCAGAGAGACTAGTGGCCCCTAGCATCCTCCTGCATCCCTGGTTGAGGGAGGACCACAGCCTTGTCTCCCCTCCACAGTCTGGCCGCTGGGACACTGACCAGGTGGTCCCCGATGGGCCAGGGCTGGAGGAGGCTGAGGAAGAGGAGGTGGGACTGTATGGCTAAGGCCACCCTCCTGGCCCCTCAGCCGCAAGCCGTGAATTGAGTACCGGATTCCATGCTTTCCCCTGTCTCTTTGGGCCAAGCTAAACCTTAAGTGCCACTTCAGAAGGAAGAAACAGCCACTGTGCCTCATGCATTCCATGCTCTCCCACAGGCATTGTGGGGTGATGCTCCCCGGGTGCCAAGCCCTGTTCTAGGTGCTGTGAACAGCAAAAAGCTAGGAAGAGAAAAATAAGTTGCTGGCTGCGTTACCACAGTGCCACGTGCTCCCATGCCCTCCTCCCTGGGCACATTTCATACCAGGCTGCCTTCTCTGGGCTAGTGTTCACAGGACAGCCCTCTTCATCTGGGCCCCAGAGGCCTTGTATCTTGCACCTTTAAACAAAGGGAGCATCTCTGTGCCAAAGACCAAAGGCCTCACCCTATGCCTCAGGACCACACGTCAGGCCAGGCTGGGATTGTGCTGCCTGAATCCGGCCCCCAGGCAGGAAAACTTGAAGGCTTGGCCCAAGAGTCAAGCCAAAAGGATGAAACTCCAACAAAGCAGCATCCACCTCAGGGAATGAGGGTCCAGGTCCCTTCACCCTGGTATCCTCTAACTGGAGCATTACTGTTGGAGAGGAAAGGACAAGATAGGGGCTGTCCTACTACCATACAGAAAGTCTCAGGCCCTGCTCTGGGGACTCTTGGTACCCAGGCCCACAGTCAGTATGCTGGCTTATGTTCGGTTGAATGTGGATTTTCACTCTGTGCCTAATAAAAGAGAACTGTGAACTAGTTCTATATGTCAGAGAATTAGAGAATTCTACCTTCTAACATCCTTTGTGATTTTCCCTGCCTTCAACACTGGCCCCAGCATGAAAGCCAGATCCATCTCAACCCCAACAAGTGGTTTGTGATAAGATTCCCCCACTAATCTTCCTGTACATGCTGTTTCTTCTAGAGACCTCGGGTCTCACGTAGGGGGCTTTCCAAGCTGAGGGCAGGTGTAGCTCAGATGTAAGCACACATCTAACTTTATACTTTGCATAAAGATGGGTCAGTGAACAGGCTGGTTTTAGGGCGGGTCAGTCTGGCTCTCCAAGACGCTGGCAGGATGCCTGCTTTCTTCACTCCTACAGTCCCTGGCTGTTTGCCATGGAGGTGGCTGGCACACGAGTCACATTACACAAAGAAAAGTGGCATTGTCGTACTTAAGAACTCAGTACTTGAGTCCCCAAATCCAGAACACACTAGCTGTTGGGTCCTCAACAAATTTCTTAACCATTCTATACCTCAGCCTCTTCATCTGGGAAGGCAAAGAATAGTGTGTGTGTGTGTGTGTGTGTGTGTGTGTGATGTGCATAGGTGTGCCCATGCATGCAGAGGTTGGAGGTAGATATCACGAATCATACTTTTTTTTTTTTTTTTTTGGCTTTTTAAGACAAGGTTTCTCTGTGTAGTCCTGGAAATGGCTCTGTAGACCAGGCTGGCCTCGAACTCACAGAGATCTGCCTGTCTCTGCCTCCTGAGTGCTGGGATTAAAGGCGTGCGCCACTACCACAGCCTGGCTTGAATCATCCTAATAACTCTTCCACTTTATTCCTTGAGGAGGGTCTCTTTCTCTTTTCTTTTTGTTTTGTTTGGTTTTGGGTTTTTGAAGATAGTTCCTCTGTGTAACTCTGACTGTCCTGGAGCTCACTCTAGACTAGGCTGGCCTTGAACTCAGAGATCCACCTGCTTCTGCCTCTGAAGTGTTGCTGGGATTAAAGGTGTGCGCCACCACAGCCTGGCTGAGTAGGGTCTCAAGCAAGCCTGACCTTCCTGATATGGCTAGTCTTGTCAGCCAGCTTGCTCTGGGGATCCCGTCTCTACCTTCCAAGGCATTTATGTGGGTTCTGGGGATCTGGATTAGGGTCCTCACATGTGTGCAAACACTTGAAGCCCTGAGCCATCTTCCTAGCACCAATAACGCATTCAGAACAAGCAGGACCTTGCAGGCAGCATTAGCTGCTGTTTCCACAGCTCTTTCTTAAGCTTCTAGAAAGTGTGCCTAATTGTTCCCCACACTCCCAGAACGGTCCCATGACTTCTCCCTGGCAATAGCCTGAAGGCAGTATGTGAGCACTGAATGATTCTGCAGCCAACATCCCCCCCCCCCCCCCCAGACAGGGTTTCTCTGTGTAGTTTTGGTGCCTGTCCTGGATCTCACTCTGTAGATCAGGCTGGCCTCAAACTCACAGAGATCCGCCTGTCTCTGCCTCCCGAGTGCTGGGAATCTTTATTCCTACCACGGCCTGGCTGCAGCCAACATCTTATACAGGTTCTGTGCAGTTACTGATCAATCCTGCGGCATCCTTCATAGGCTCGGCCATCATGACATGTGGTGGTCTAGGGTTTCAAAACACAAGAAAGTGTAAGTCTGACGCACACACTGTGCATATCACACAGCCTACTTTGGAAGGCAGAAAAACAGATTTGTTATTGATGAGAGGAGCAGAAAATATGTGGCTAATAATAATATATGCATATAAAACACATACATATATATGTATATTAGAGCCACATGTGATATTATATGACTGTAATTCCAACAGAGAGAGGCAGGAGGATTGCTATGAGTTTGAGGTTAACTGAACTACATAGTGTGTTCCTGGCCACGTAAGGCTGCATAGTAAAACCTGGTCTTTCTTTCTTTTAAGATTTGCTATTTATTTATTTATTTGCTTGTGTGTGTATAGGTGTGTGTGCGTGTACAGGTGTGCAGGTGCCCACAGAGGCCAGAGAGGGAGTAGGATCCCTTGGAATTGGAATCACAAACAGTTGTGAGCTGCCTAATGTCGGTGCTGAGAACCAAATTCTTTTTCTATCAGCCCTCTTAACTACTGAGCCATCATCCTAGTCCAGACTCTGTCTTAAAAAAAAAAAAAAAGCACAATGTGGGGACTAACTAACAGGAGGAAAGAAGAAAGGAGGGATGGAAGGAGAAGGATATATATCGGGCTGGGATATAGCTTGGCAATAAGTGCTTGCCCACCGAGCATTCATGACGTTCTGGGTTTGCTTCTGCCTCCCTCTCCTGGGGCACCTGCACTGGGGACAGCCAGCTGCCATTTGATGAAGGCATGTAATCAGCCCTGTGGAGAGAGCTGTGTATGCACAGGCTCATGAGAAAGGGGGTTTTCCTGCAAATCAGCCTGTAGCCCCAATCAAATCTCAGCCCAAGATCAAGCCAGAACCTACTAAGAAGCCATTCTCTGTTCCTGACCCCCAGAAATGTTTATTGTTAGGGTGTTTCAGATAGAGTCAAAGTCAGTAGCTCAAACTGGCTTCGAGTCTGTGATCTTCTTGCCTCTGCCTCCAGAGTCCTGGGATCACAATGTGTGCCACCACGTCCTGTCTACTGTTTTAAGCTAACTTTGAGGTAATATAATGTGATACATAACAGTAACTGGTAATTTATATAGATCCTTACAACAGCTGGTGAGAAGGGAGTTGCCACAACTATCAATGTGCAGAGGAAGAAACTGAGACCCAGAGACAGGGAGTCTCTTGTTTAGGGTCACACAGACACGGAACTGTCACCCTGATTGGGAACTTGGGTTTTCATGAATGTTAGAGTCTACCCACTGAGGTCCAAGGCTAGCTTGCCCCTTAAAAAGAGAAGGCTAAGGCCAGAAAACATGAAGACTGCATCTGTGTAGACTGATTTTTCTTTTTGGGCCACCAGCTCACAAAAAATGACACAGAGACTTATTAATTATGAAAGCTCGGCCTATAGCTTAGGCTTGTTCCTAACTAGTTCTTACAACTTAAATTAACCCATTTCTATTAATCTAAGTGCTACAGTGTGGCTTGTGGTTGTTACCTCTCCTCCTGCATGTCTTGCTTGTTCTCTGTCTCCTGGTGTCCTCCTTCTTCCTCCCAGTGTCCTTTCTGTCCAGAAATCCTGCCTAGCTACTGGCCATTCAGCTTTTTATTAAACCAGTAGGAGTAACACATCTCCACAGTGTACGAAAAGATCATTCCACAACACATCTACCCTCCCCCCCAACTAATTTTTGCAGATGGTATCAGGGCTGATGGGACACCACTATACACATCTACATAGTCCACAGCAGAAAATAAGGCAACAGGAATGTGGACTCTCAAACACAGACCATCAGAGCTTACCTGTCATCTGGCACAGAAAAAGGTGTTATTGTATGTAAATGGATAAACTCACGCTGGGAACTATAGCAAAAACAAAAGGAAATTTCACTAAGTGGTAATGATAGTAATGGTAATGAAAATAATCTACCAGGTATTTCAGAATAAAAACATACAATTATTATCAAATGGCACACACTTGTAATCCCAGCACTTGCAGGCAGAGGCAGGGGGTTACTCCAAGTTTGAGGCCTGCCTAGTTAGTCTATATGCTAAGTTTCAGCCCAACCTAAGTTGTGTTCCCAAATTAAAACAAACAAACAAACAAAAAATCAAATTCCAAATGATGTGTGGTTAGACATGACCAAAGAGGGAATTAGGGAGGAATCAAATATCACAAATTCAAGAATATTTACAAAATTTCACAGACACATCAGAGACAAAATGTAAAGAAGAAGGAGGAGGAGGAGGAGAAGAAGAAGAAGAAGAAGTTTAAAAGGTTCTTAAAAGCACTCAGAGGAAAAAAAGCAGAGATTATTTAAAAAACAAAACAAAAGAGCTGTGGTGGGCTCCTGGAATCCCAGCATGTGGGATTATACAAGTTTGAGACCAGCCTGGTCTACAAAGCCTATTCCAGACTGTCCAGGTCTACACAGTGAGACCCTATCTCAAAACCAAAACAATCTGAGTGTGATATTTGTGACTATAATCTTAGAATTTGGAAGGTATAAACAAAGATTTTCTGTCAAAACCCAAGAATATTTGTTACCAGAAGATCCCAAGCAGAAATTCATTCATTCATCCATTCATTCACTCCTTCTTTCCTTCCCCCTCTTCTCCCCTTCCTCTCTCTCTCCAGAGCCTCCACCTCTCAAATGCTGGGATTTACAGACATTCCCAGTTGTGGATGGAAAATTCTAAAACAGAAGCTCCCAAACTTGGCCAACTAATTTATTCCAGGATTCAAGAACTAGAGCTTCAGTGTGCAGTGAGCCAAGGTGGGGGGGGGAGATAGTGGGCAATGCAGGTAAAGGTGGGGGCAGGTGGGAAAGTGTTCACGCATGTTTTCCCTGTGTATGTGTGTGTGTGTGTGTGTGTCTACGTGTGCTCATGTTCCTGTGGGGCACTATCCATCTTGTTGAGACAGGGTCTCCACTGGTTAGGCTATCCTGGCTGGCTAGGGAACCCCAAGGCTCTTCCTGTCTGCCTCCTCAGAGGTGGGATTACAAGCTCCCACCACCATGCCCAGCTTTTTATGGGGCACTGAGTATTGATCTCAGGTCCTAAGGCTTGCACAGCAAGCAAGCAAGCATTTAATCCACTGAGCTGTCTCCCTTACCCCTGTATCTATATTTTAACAGGATCCTTCAGGACAGCTGAGGGGTAACAGACAGGCGAGGGGCTGGCAGGATGAGATCTGGGCAAGAGAGAGGATGAGTTTCTGTTATCCATTCTGCAGGTGGGGCCCACTGTATCTGCTAATCTGTGGGATGAAAAGTGAGTGGAGGCTGAAAAGAATTCCCAGCCTTTGCTAGGAGAATACCAGAGACAAGTCTCTAGGATGCCGAGGTGGGTTCCCGAGAGTGTCACGTTTGGATTCAAACCCCAACAAGTGTGGCTTTGGGCAAGTCATAAACATTCAAACCCTCTGTTTCATCAGTTGAAAACGGGGCCCAAAACAGGGGCTACCCATTGGTTTGTTGGCGATTCCGTGAGCCTGCAGGCTATGCACAAGCGCACGCGGCGCTAGCAAGGAGAGCGCCTAAGAAGTGCGGGCGGAGAACGGCTGGCGCTGAGGAACTCATCCACTGAGCCCCCAGACCCCGCCCCCAGGCCACGCCCCCAGGTCCCGCCCTCCCGTTCCCCTCCCCTCGCTGGGCGCTGGCTGGAGTCCGTGGTCAGCCGAGGGGCGATCATGGACACCTAGACCTAGTGTCCCTGGTCTGCGAGACCATGTGGTGGGGCGTAAGTGCCAGGAACAGTCTAGACGCCTGCTCCAGCCGGTGAGCCTGCGCAGAGTCTCGGATGAGAGGCGAGTTTTCCGCTCGGTCGGCTGCACTTCCGGGGCTGCCACTTTCACTTTCTCTTCCGGGGATGCAGCCCTCTCTGTCTTCCGGGTAGCGCGAGCCGCGGGGCTCTGGTTCCGGACGCTGGGGCGCCCGCGCCGGCTGGCCTCCCTCCGTCCGTCACTTTTGGGTCGTGGTTACCCATCGCCCACTGCGGACTTGGCCCCGGGCCTCCTTCGCTTTCTGTGTCCCTCGCGGGGCCCCACCGGTTCCCAATGCCGGGCCCTCGGCCCTGGGCAGTGTGATGCTGCCCGAGTGCGGCCCGGGGCACCGCTTGGGACACGCGCGCGAGGCCGGCTAGGGCTGAATCGCTGCTGTCCTCCCGCCCAACCCCAGGTGACCCCAAGGTACCATTTCCCGGGAGCAGCAGCCCTTTCTGAGGGGATGGGCGCAGCCAGGCCAGATGGACGAGAAGACCAAGAAAGGTGGGCACCGACTGGAGCTGGTGGAAGTGGGCTCTGGGCTGGGTCCGTGCTGGGGTCGTAGACTCAGTGAACACAGAACATCGAACCTGGAGAACTTCTGGTTGTTAGGGAAACAGACTTCAGTTGACCAGAGTAAGGCGGGGAGGGAACACTTTATGCCTCTATCCCTTGCCCTTCCACCCAGATTTGGAGGAACGCCGATAGTGTTATGTCCTGTTTGCTGGAAATCCTGCCCTCCTAGTAAAACCAAGCTCAGAGCTCTGGGCCACCTTTAGTGACCTCTCCCATTTCCTTGCATTCACTCCTACCAGCCTCTTCTGTCTCCTACTGGGGATTGAACCTGGGGCTTCATGCATGCTAGGCAAGTGCTCTATGACTGAGATATGCCTCCAGTCCTTGGCTTTTTTTATTCTGATCCAACCACTTCTTGCCCAAGGCCTTTGCCCATTTTCTGGCTTCTTGAAACAGTCTTCCTTATTGGATATTGGAATGCCCAGCAACCCTTCATTCAGGCCTTAGTTTCCCTTACCTCCGAGAGGTTTCCCCTGACCTCCTTACTCAATTATTGCTAGAATGGATCACAGCCTGATTATCTTGTCAAACCTTAAAATAGAGGTTTGTGAGGAGAAGGATGCTTTTCATCTTAACCACTGTTAGAGTCCTCTTTCTGGACTAGTGGCTGGCATACAGCAGAGTTCAAGAAATGTTTGTCAGGTAAATGAATGGAAGTATGGGGGACTCTGAGCATGAGGAGAAAGGGGCACCCCGTGAGTCCAGGGTACAGGGAAGGAGTGAAAAAGCACCCCCCCCCCAAAAAAAAGGACTTAAAATAGCCAGGTGCGGAAGATAACTGGATAGGGAAATAGCACAAAGCGTTTACCAAGGGTCACCTCTCCAGCCTCCCCAAGTAAACTGGTGCTAACCTGCTTGCTGTGTGCTGCTCTTCAGCAGAGGAGATGGCCCTGAGCCTTGCCCGGGCAGTGGCCGGCGGAGATGAACAGGCTGCTATGAAGTATGCCACCTGGTTGGCAGAGCAGAGGGTGCCCCTCAGGGTGCAAGTAAAACCCGAGGTCTCCCCAACACAGGACATCAGGTGAGTGTGATACATTGAAGGGGGTGGAGGCTCCTGAACCTCTGTGGACAGGTTATCATTTTCTCCCCCTACAGTGAGTGCTGGGGATCAAACACAGGGCCTCACTGGCAGGTTCTCATGTAGGAGATTGAACTTTAAGCCCTAGTTGCTAATAGACTGTGAGCTATGGAGTAGGCGGCTTCCTGTGCTGGGGTTCATATTTTCTTTTTTTAAGGGGACCCTGAACAGTGGGTGTCATCCTTGCCCAGGGGTCATGCCGGTCTTCCCTGCATCATTCCAGTTGTAGTGTCTGTGCTGCCAGAGCAAGTCCGGGGTTCATTCTCTTAGATGGGTAGAAGCCGGAGAACTTTCAGGAGGTAGTTCTCTCCCTCCCACCGTCGGAGCTGGAGATGAACCGTAGGTCAGCAGGCTTGCACAGCAAGGGCTTTTACCCATCAAGTCATCTCCCCAACCTTTATTTTTATTTTTAATTTACTTTTTGTTTTTACAGACCAAGACTTACTATGTAGTTCAAGTTAGTCTATAAATCACTCTTTAGCCCAGGCTAGCCTTCAACTCAAGACAGTTTTGTCTCCAGAGTATTAGAATTACACGTGTATACTACCAGACTTGGTAAGATAGTAACTTTTAGATTTTGTTTTGTTACTGTAAGGCTTCCATAATTTACACCTCTTTGGTTCTGAGCATGTCTAGCCTCTATGGCAGTGGTTCTCAACCCTCCTAATGCTACAACCCTTTAATTTACTTCCCCATGTTGTGGTGACCCCCAACCATAAAACTATTTATGTTTCTGCTTCATAACTAATGTTGCTACTGTTATGAATCGTAATGTAAATCTCTGTGTTTTCTGGTGGTCTTAGGTGGCCCACCCCCAGGGGTAATGACCCACAGATTGAGAACAGCCGCTTTGTGGGATTCATAGTATTGTAATTATGGAATTGTTCACTGTGGAATGAGTGTTGCAGTTTTAAAGCATGTGTACTTGTGTGTTTCCAAACTCCTAAGATAGTTTGAAGGCTAAGAATCTGGTCTGAGCTGGGTGTGGTGATGCATGCCTGTGATCCCAGAGGCAGGAGGATCCGAAGTTTCAGAGCCAACCTGAATCCATACCTCACAAGAATACTGAAACAAACAACAAAAAAAATTTCCTATGAAAATGTGAACAGAGCCGGGCGGTGGTGGCGCAGGCCTTTAATCCCAGCACTCGGGAGGCAGAGGCAGAGGCAGTCGGATCTCTGTGAGTTTGAGGCCAGACTGGTCTACAGAGTGAGTTTCAGGAAAGACGCAAAGCTACACAGAGAAACCCTGTCTCGAAAAACCAAAAAAAAAAAGAAAAAGAAAAAGAAAACGTAAACAGAAAACTTTGAGTCTTTGTATGTCAATTTCTGGGGATTTTTTTTTTTTAATCTGTTTTGTTTTATTTTTCAAGACAGAGTTTCTCTGTGTAGCCATGCCTATCCTGGAACCCATTCTGTACAATAGGCTGGCTCAAACTCACAGAATCGCCTGCCTCTGCCTCCCGAGTGCTGAGATTGAAGATGTGTGCCACTACCGGTTTATTTCTGTTTTTTTTTACTGATAGTTGAATATCAAAATGATTACGTGCCTGTAATCCCAGCATTTAAGAGGCAGAGATAGGTGAATCTCTGAGTCTCTGAGTTAGAGGTCAGCCTGTTCTACATAGTTCATTCCAATCCAGCCAGTGCTAAACAATGAGACCCTGAGTCATTAAAAACAAAACAAAACGAAACAAACAACAACAACAACAACAGCAAAAAAACCCAGGGCTGGAGAGATGGCTCAGCAGTTAAGAGCACTGGCTGCTCTTCCAGAGGTCTTGAGTTCAATTCCCAGCAACCATGTGGTGGCTCACAACCATCTATAATAGGATCTGATTCTTTCTTCTGGCATGTAGGCATACATGCAGACAGAACACTCATACATTAAATAAATAAAAGTAAATAAATAAATCATTTTCTGGAAGAGTTTCTCGGGTACTTCCTGGAGTATTTTCAGAATAGGGGCTGCTGAGACAGCATTTGGTTATGGAGCCCAGGCTGGCCTGGAACTTGGGGCTCTCCTGCAGACTCAGGGGTGTGCACTGCCTTGCCTGGCCTCCTTTGCTCCGATGATGCTCTCCGAGGTCTTAGAAGGCTGGACTCTGGTCCTGTGCTGTAGGTTATCTGTTTTCCTTTGAGGTCAGCTCAGTTTCTCATGTTCATTCTCATTTTTCTTGCTTTTTGGTCTTTCGCCATGTTTCAGAAGCCAGGCATGGTGGCACACATCTACAGTGCTAGCTGGCATTTGGAAGACTGAGGCAGGAGGATGATGAGTGGCAGCTGAAGATGCCCTTGAACTCCTGGTCCTAATCTGGGCTGCATAGTGAGCTCCTGTGTTAAAACAAACAAAGACAAAATAAAATAAGCTTACAGATCCTTGAGAAAACTGATGTTTAAAATACTAGAGTAGCCGGGCGGTGGTGGCGCACGCCTTTAATCCCAGCACTCGGGAGGCAGAGCCAGGTGGATCTCTGTGAGTTCGAGGCCAGCCTGGGCTACCGAGTGAGTTCCAGGAAAGGCGCAAAGCTACACAGAGAAACCCTGTCTCAAAAAACCAAAAAAAAAAAAAAAAAAAAAAAAAATACTAGAGTAAATGGGGGCTGGAGAGATGGCACAGAGGTTATGAGCACTGGCTGCTCTTCCAGAGGACCCAGGTTCAATTCCCAGCACCCACATGGCAGTTCACAACTGTCTGTAATTCCACTTCCAGAGGATCTGACACTCTCATACAGATATACATTAAATAAATAAATCTTTAAAAAAAATACTAGAGTAATGCTGGATGGTGGTGCACACCTTTAATCCTGGCAGAAGCAGGCGGATCTCCGAGTTTGAGGCTAACCTGGTCTACAGAACAGCCAGGGCTACACAAAGAATCACTCCATGGTGGAGCGATTCCCTGGTGTGTGTAAGGCTCTCAGTTCTATCTCCAGCACGGAAAACAAAGTCAGACATCATTTGGAATGATAGTTTGGACTTAAGTCGCCATGACGTAATCATGGTTATTGATTGCTACTGCAGCATGGCTGCCACAGTCCGTTTCTATCTGGAATAGGATGTGACAGTGCCTGCCTCAGGCTGATGGAAAGGATTAAGTGGGTTAAACGATTAGGTGCCACTAGGATCCAGGTGTGTACTCAACGCAGATGCTGCTCATTTGGCAGAAGAGAGGAACAGATGGAGCCAGAGCAGACTGTAATCCTAACACTTGGGTGAGAGAAGGGGGAGGACCAGGAGTTCAAGGGCATCTTCAGCTTCATCGGGAGTTCAAGGCCAGCCTGATCTACATGGGACCCTGTTTCAAACAAAACCAAACCAGAGGAATCTTCCCTTTCCCCTCAAAAAAGTTTGCCAGGCTTGGTGACAGCTTCTTGGGAGGCTGAAACAGATAGATGATAAATTCAAGGCCTGCCTTAGCAATTTACTGACCCTGTCTCAAAATAAAAATAAAGGGCTAGGACACGTATGGAAGGTGGGGATCCAGAGAGACCTCCCCAGGTGGGCTGTCCCTAAGGGTTGTTCTGGTTAGCTTTCTATGGCTGTAATAAACACTATGACCAAAAGCAGCTTGGGGAGCAAAAGGGGTTTTGGCTTATATATCTATCCCAGGTTATATTCCATCACTGAGGGAAGTCAGATCAGGAACTGAAGCAGGAGCCTGGAGGCAGAAACTGAAGCAGAGACCATGGAGGAGTGCTGCTTACTAGCTTGCTCCCATTGCTCCGATTGCTTTTTAATACAACCCAGGACCACCTGCCCACAGCTGGGCTGGAGAGCTGGCTCAGCAGTTAAGAGTGCTTGTTGCTCTCGTGGAAGACCTGGGTTCAGTTCTTAGCACCCACACGGTGGCTCAGTACTCTGTAACTCTGGTTCCAGGGGATCTGGAATCCTCTTCTGACTTTACAGGTACCAAGCATGCAAGTGGTACGCACAGGTACAGGCAAACCCCTTTTATGCACATGCAGGCAACACTCGTACACATGACATCAGATAAATCTTTTAAAACATTGATTCTTAAAAAGGAAGGAAAACGCCCACAGGCTTGTCTATAGACCAGTTCGCAGGAGGCATGTTTTCAGTTGATATTTTCCCTTCTAACTTGTGTACATTAACAAAAAAACTAACCAGCACACAGCACCTGCACGTGCGCAGGCATGAACATTCCCACGCTGGTAGCTCAAATCCATGCCTACCCTTCTTTCCCACAGGCTGTGTGTGAGCGTGGAGGATGCCTACATGCACACCGTCACCATTTGGCTCACAGTGCGCCCTGATATGACAGTGGCCTCCCTCAAGGACATGGTGAGTGAGGAGCTGGAGGCAGGCGGGCTCCGCTCTGGCTTGTGTCTCCTCTCTGCTCTCCCCATCCTGTGTCCCTCCCACCTCATATCTTCCGTTACTGTGGTCAAACACCTGCTAGAAACAACCTGAGGAGAGGCTCGTGTTGGCTTACAGCTCAGAGCACACAGTGCATCATGGGAAGGGGTGGTACTTAAGAGACTCCATCGAGGGAACAGGAGCTTACAGCTGCAGCTTTTTTTCTTCTGACTCTCCTTTACACTTTTTTTTTAAAGCTATTTATTTTACTTACTGTGTATGAATGTTGGCCTGCCTGTGTGTATTGTTTCATGTGTGTGCCTGTTGGATCCCCTGGAACTGGGGTTATGGATGATTGTGAGCCACCACATGGGTGCTGGGAATTGAACCAGGTCCACAGTAAGAGCAGCAAGTTCTCTTAACCATTAGCCATCTCTCCAGCCCTCCTCTCCCTCCTTTTGTGAATATAGGGTTTCACTATATAACCCTGGGTGGTCTGGAACTCACTTTGTAGACCAGGCTGGCCTTGAATTTACAGAAGTCCATGTGCCTCTGCCTCCTGAGTTCTAGGATCAAAGATTTGCACCACCACTTCTTTGGGCCTGGCCTCACTTGTGGCTTTTCAGATGGCCCGGGAGCAAAGAACTGGGGTAGTCGCTAACCCTGAAAGCCAGCCTTCAGTGGCGCACCTGTGCCAGCCAGGACTCCTGACGAAGGTTCCACAGTTTCAGAAAAAATCATCCCCAACTTGGATCAAGTGTTCAAATGTGAGTGTGGCAGTAGATATTTACTTTCAAACTATAACTGTCTCCCCCAGGTATTTCTGGACTATGGCTTTCCACCCAGCCTGCAGCAGTGGGTGGTTGGACAGAGGCTGGCGCGAGACCAGGAGACCCTGCATTCGCATGGTGTTCGACGGAACGGAGACAGCGCCTACCTCTACCTGCTCTCTGCCTGCAACACCTCACTCAACCCTCAGGAGCTGCAGCGGCAGCGGCAGCTTCGCATGTTGGAAGGTGATGCGCTCTGTCGGGGATGTGCTGGAGGGCCCTGTCCGTGGAAGAGGATGTCAGAGGCGGGAGGGAGCTTCTTGTAGAAGTCTTGAGCAGGGCTGGCAGGAGGAGAGGGGCTGTTTAATCCTGGCCCAGCATTTGCTAGCCGTGAGACCCTGAGCAAGCTCATTCTGTCTCTGCCCCTCAGTTTTCCATGTTTCTGTTTGTGTGTGTTGGTGATGTTAGTAGGGCTTAGTATGGTTCCTTTTACTGCAGTATTTCAGACCTGTAGAAAAGTTTCACAGGTGTACAGAGAAACATTTTCCTTCTTTAGCTTTACCCCTGGCTGCAGAATCTTAGGAAATGAGATCTTCCTCCCCTGAACACTTGTGTCATTTTGTCAAGAGAAAAGCCATCTTCCTGAATAACTCTAATGTAGGAATTAACATCTATGTAGTACAGTGTGTTGTTGTAGTTGTTTTGATTTTTTTTTTTTTTTGAAACAGGGATTCTTTGTTTAGTCCTGGCTGTCCTGAAGCTCACTCTAACCCTCCCAAGTGCTGGGACTAAAGGCATGCACCACCACTGCCTGGCTTTTCTTGATTTTTAAATTACATTTATTGGGCCAGGCATAGTGGAACACGCCTTTAATCCCAGCACTGGAGAGGCAGAGGCAGGTAGATCTCTTGAGTTCGAGGCCAGCCTGGTCTACAGAGTGAGTTCCAGGACAGCCAAGAGTATATGAGAAACCCTGTCCTAAAAAATAAAATGGGGCTGGAGAGATGGCCCAGTGGTTAAGAGCACTGTCTGCTCTTCCAAAGGACCCAAGTTCAATTCCCAGCACCCACATGGCAGCTCACAGCTCTTTGTAACTCTAGTTCTAGGGGATCTGACACCCTCACACAGACACACAGGCAGGCAAAACACCAATGCAAATAAAATAGAAGTAAATAAATCATGAAAAAAATAAAACAATGCCCCACAAAGTCAGTAAATAATTTAAAAACTACGTGTGTAGCAGTACACATGCCCCGCACACACGTGCATGTGGGGAGGGAGGGGATCAACTTGCAGGAGTTGGTTCTCTTTCCCTCTGTGGTCCGGGGCTTACAGTCAGGTCACCAGGCTTGGTGGCCGCACCTCTGTCCCCTGAACCCTCTGACACTGACTGTGCGGCCACTCTCGTGTGGGTTTTGCCAATGGTTCAAACCAGTGTCCCTGGTGGCCAAAGACATAGCATTCAGCTGCCATATCTCAGCCCTTCCCAGCCTGATCCCCTCGGGTCCCTGGTTACCCTGCAGACTGAAGATGTTCGGGTCTCTTTCTTCTTGGCGGGCATTTCAGCATGATGGAGTCGGGGTCAGGCGGCTCCTCTCAAAAGGGATGGTGGTTATGAAAGTGCAGTTATGGGTGCGGTAAAGCCTTAGCCTTGGGGTACCCTGGATGCCCACCTTCAGGAGGAGGCTAGAAACACTGCAGAGTTGGGAGGTGACTCAAGGTGGGGTGTGCCTTTCTGGTTCAGCATGTGGATACCTGGGCAGCCCGGATCCATATACATTCCTTCTGCAGATTTGGGCTTCAAGGACCTTACCCTGCAGCCACGGGGCCCCTTGGAGCCTGTCCTTGCCAAGCCCAGGGCCCAGCAGGAGCCCGGGCAGCCAGACGCAGCCTCAGAGTTGCCACCGGTAAGTGTCTCACTTCCTGTGCGCCTTGTCTTCCCTGCCCAGCCTGGCTGAGCTCACACCCGCTCTGCATCCAGGTGGGCTGGCAGTGCCCTGGCTGCACTTTCATCAACAAACCCACACGGCCCGGGTGTGAGATGTGCTGTCGTGCAAGGCCCGAAACCTACCAGATACCTGCCTCGTACCAGCCTGATGAGGAAGAGCGAGCACGCCTGGCTGGTGAGGAGGAGGCGCTGCGCCAGTACCAGCAGGTGGGCACACAGGTCCGGGGACAGACACCTGCAGGCTGCTTGAGGAAGGCCTAAGCTTGAAAGGGAACCACCTGCATACTACTGTGCCCCTGGCCACTGCCATTCCTCTCATGAGCACACTGCTAAGCCATAACCTTGCCCTTGACTGAGAGCTGCCTCTCTCTGAGGCCAATTCTGTGGCCCAGACTCTCTCTCATGGTGTGATGCACGGCCAGGCTCTTCACTTGTTCTGATCCTCACCTTCACACCCCCACCTCCCGTGTATCTAAGCGTCCCTGACTGTGCCGACGATACTTCCTCTGTGACCCTAACTGTGCTATACTAACCATACGATACCTCAGCCCAAACCTCACACCATGGCCTGTAACTCAGCTTGGCTCCTACTCTACCCCACCTCTTCTCCCTTACTCTCTCACGGACTGCCTTCCCACGCTCCTTGGGAGGGGCTCTGTCCTCTCTCATTTCCCTAGAGTAGTCAGTTCCCACCACAAATACTGACTCCACAGACACCTAACTCTGGTGCTCCCTGCTCCAAGAGCATGCTCCTACCCCACCTGCAACCCTTTGGATTCAGTGCAGCCTGACCGCCTTGACCGTGACCCCATGCCTAGCCAAGCCTTATCTGCAGCCTGGCTCTGCCTTCAGCTTTGACCCTCCTTCCAGCACTGCTCCGGCCCCACCTTGCTTACCCAGAGTTTGACCCCTGTGGACCCTCCACTCCTCTTGTACCCAGAACCTTTTCTTTCTCTGCTACCCGTGCCCCCTCACCTCGCTTCTTCCTCTCCGGTAGCCCCGCCCTGGCGGTCCTGGCCTGCCCATATTCCCAGCCCACTACTGCCCTGCTGCCCCTAGTACTAGCCCAGGCTTGCCCCACATCCCGTCTGACCCACCTGGTGGCCCCGCCCTGCCCGTGTGCCCAGCGGAAACAGCAGCAGCAGGAGGGGAACTACCTGCAGCACGTGCAGCTGGAGCAGAGGAGCCTGGTGCTGAACACCGAGCCCGCTGAGTGCCCCGTGTGCTACTCGGCGCTGGCGCCCGGCGAGGCCGTGGTGCTGCGCGAGTGTCTGCACACCTTCTGCAGGTGCGGCCCAACTCCCACTAGCCACAGTGCTTACCAAGCCACGGTGAAAGTGTGCTGTTCTTTATCGCGTTGGATGCCCACAAAACGCCATTTATGCAAGAGGTGTTGTGGCTCATGCCTGGAATACCAGTACTCAGGAGGTGGAGGCAAGAGGATCAGAAGTTCAAGAATAGCTTTGGCTGTATAGTGAGTTCAAGGCCAGCCAGGGCTACATGAGACCTTGTCTCAAAAAATCCAAGGAAAAAGGAATGGGAGAGAGAATCCAAGCATCCCTGTTGTCAAGGCTACACAACTTGGAAGAAGCTCAGAAATGAGACAAGCATTCTGGCTGCAGAGCCGCTGTCCTTCCTCACTGCCGTTGCTCTCCTGGCAAATTAAAAACATCAGGGCCGAGCTCTGACAACCCACAGCATTCGGTCCTGTGGCGTTTGCATTCTTCCCCTTGGGTCCTGTACAGCCCTTCTACCCTTGAGCTGGGAAAAGTGTGTTCATTGCCCACAATGGGCCCTGGTGGAGTGCCCCTTCTAGGTCATGTGCCAATGGGGAGTCTGTGTTAATGTATACGATGCCACATGCAAGTAACTAGGTTGTGAGCCTTGTTCAGGTTGTGGGGGTGGGGGTGGGCAGGGCTGGCAGTCCCTGAGGAAGTCATGCTGGAGTAGAGGCTGGAAAGCTGTCTGTCTGAAAAGATCAGGGAGGAGAGGGATGGTGGGGGTGATGGGACAGGGTAGTTGTGCCCATGCAGGCGACGGAAGCTCTGAGCAGCTCTGGTCCTCTTTGGGTGGTGTTACTGCAGTGCTGAGAGTGGGCATTTGCACCAGCTAGAGAGACAGGGATCAAGGAGGTTCCTGCAGTCACCTGGGCAGGGATGTCAGTGCTCTAGACCAGAGAGTGTCAGGGATGGTGGGGTGGAGAGAGGGATGGGAAGGAAGGGCCCTGGGATCAGGCCCTGCCGTCTGAGGGCTGGAGTCCCTGTGGACTTTGAAATGAGCCTAACTGCCACCCTCCGCTCTCCAGGGAGTGCCTGCAGGGCACCATCCGAAACAGCCAGGAGGCGGAGGTATCCTGCCCCTTCATTGACAGCACCTACTCATGCCCTGGCAAGCTGCTGGAGAGGGAGATCCGGGCGGTAAGGCATGGGGTGGGAGGAATTCTGAGTCTTGGGACCTGGCCCTGATTTGGCAGCAGGCACAGCTCAGGAGCATAGACCATCTGCGTCTCCCAGCAGACATTTCCCAGGAGTGTTCGTTTGGAGTGCCTGGGGCCCAAGCAGGGCAGTGTTGGAGGGAGTAGATGTAACCTCGGCTGCTTCCACGTCACCAGTGCAGTGGGGGCGTTCTGGGCGGGTGGGGCTGTGGCTGCAGACACTCAGCCTCTGCTCTGTCCTCAGCCAGCACCAAAGGTGGCGTCTGCTAGTGTGCTAGGCTTGTGCAGCTGCTATATCAGCTGCTTTTGCTTTGTAACCAGTCACTTCAGACCTGGTGCCTTAAAGCACTCTGGTTTGTGAATTGCGAGGTGGTGCTTTCACGTGGGTGGAGCTGGGGTTTCTGTGCTTCAGGGTTGGCTCCTGGCCTGTCTGCTCAGTGGTAAGGATGAGATAATTCATGATGGCCTTGCCTGGGATAACTATCTACTTCTACTTGGGTCCCCTCCGTAAGCGGGCTGTCCAGGCCTAGTCCGTGGCAGTAGTTAGCTTTTGGTGTTCAAAGCACAGCTCTAGGTGTGTATAAACTGCTTATGCTATAATCCTGTTAACCAGTGCAAATTACATGTTCAGGCCCATATTCCTTGTGGGGACCAACATGAACCGTGGTCTGAACATCTTGTGGTAATATGGCCATTCAAGGTTAAAAATGGGAGAACTGTCATGGCAGTACACCCCGTCACCCCAGCACTGCTGAGGCATCAGGATGAAAAGCTTCAGGCCAGCCTGAGCTCTACAGCAAGGCAATCTTACAAAGTTAAGGACTGGTGGGTAGAGCACTTGCCTAGCAAGCGCTGTGCCTGGGTTTGATCATAGACAGAAAAGCAGGGTCACAGTGGCCAGGGTCCAGATGGGAGACTCAGGCATACACAGATCCTTTCCTCCCATCACTCCTGCCTCCTCTGACCACGTTTCTCCTGAAGTCCCCCAAAACTTTACCAGATGTTTCTCCTGCCCAAGGGGCTCCGCTGAGATGGGAAGGGGATCTGAGAGATTAGAACTTGGAGAGTTTCAGTTTTATATTCAAAGCCGCTTTTACCTTGTCCATGGGGCTTCTGAGTGGGCCAGCTCCTGGGCCTTGCTTAAGTATCCTAATTGTGCTCTGGAGAGACCAGGACACTGGCTCTCGTAGTCACTGACTCAGAGGTTCCCTGAGAAGGCCACCCCCTGCCAAAGGTCATATTCATCTAAGGGGCTGCATACAGAACACGCTAGAAGTCCCCAGGTCCTCACTCAAGCTTCAGGTATGGCAGTGAGAAGAGGTAGGTGTCAGCAGAGTGGCATGGCATGTTTTTAAGTGGCAGAGAATAGCCTGGTGGTGGTGGCACACACCTTTAATCCCAGCTCTCGGGAGTCAGAGGCAGGTGAATCTCTGAGTTCAAGGCCAGCCAGATCTACAGAGTGAGTTCCAACATAGCCAGGACTACACAGAGAAACCCTGTCTCGAAAAACCAAAAAAAAAAAAGTGGCAGAGACTAGGGAGAATGAAAAAGCAGCCCCAACTCTCTGGCCTAGACATCCTCCAGTACCATTTGTCCCGTTTCCCTCCTTCTCAGCAGGTAACATTTTGTTGGTTGTTTTGTTTTGTTTGTTTGTGACAGGATCTCACTATGTAGTCTTGGCTGGCTTGACTCACAGAGATCCACCTGACACTGCCTCCTGAGTGCTGGGGTAAAGGTGTGCGCCACTGTTTCCAGCTACACACACACACACACACACACACACACACACACACGCGCGCGCGCACGCGCGCGCGCATATACACACACACACACACACACACACACACACACACACGCGCGCGCGCGCGCGCAGATATATATATATACACACACACACATATACACACACATGCATATATATATACACACATATATACATATATACACACACACATTTTTTTTTAGTTACATTCGTGTGTGAATCAGTATGAGTGTGTAACACACAGCATGTGTGTGGAGTTCAGAGGACAGCTGGTCAAAATCAATTCTGCCTTTCCAGCCATGTGGATCTCAGAGATCAAATTCAGGTTGGCAGGTTTGGCTTCAAACACCCTGGCCTGTTGTGCCTTTCTTTGGTCCCAGGCAGTATTTCTGAGGTAAAAATCATTCACTGTAATTTATACATGACAGAATGGACCCCTTAGAGGTGTGCAGGTATGTGGGTTCTGACCCATGTAACTTAAGCACCACCCCACTAAGATGCAGAACAAAGGCCTGACTCCCCCTCACTGACTCGCGTCTTTAAGGAGCGTTTCAGCTCTTCGGCACCCCTTGTCGGTCTGTCGGTCTGTCTGTCTGTCTCCCCTTGCAGCAGGCTGCCCTTCCCTGCTAGGAAGGGCAGCTTCCTAGAACTGTTTGGGAACTCTTCCATGTGAAACAGACTTATGGGGTGTGGAGGCCACCAGAAGATGGTCAAGTCTGGGCCATTTCCACATTGTTGCAGGGTGCAGTGTACCTGGATCCTGGTTGTCTGAGACCAGGTCTTGCTGTTTAGTACAGGATGGCCTTGAACTCTCAATGATCCTTCTGCCTCAGCCTTCAAAGCACTGGGACTTAATGGCTTATGCCACTATGTTGGTTCCAGGATAGGAATTTAACCTCTTTGTCCCCCTATCACTTGTGTCTGTTTTCCTCATAAAATTTGCCCTGTTGGCTGTTTGTCCTCAGAGTCCTTAGGTATGCAGTTCTGAGGCATTCACACTGTCTCTCAGCTCTGTAGCCATCATGACCATCCATTGTCAGAGCTTTGCCAGCTTCCTGCCACAGCCTCCCCGGTGCTGGGATGATAGGTTGTCATGACTGTCTAAGTGGACATGTTAAGTGCCGGAAGGGCTCTGAAGAAGAGCTTGAGCCCTGTGTGGTAGCTCATCTTTTATGCCAGCTCTTGGGAAGTAGAGAGACACCAGGAATTTAGGCTAGCCTACGTTACATGAAACCCTATCTCCAAAAAAAGAGGCTTGGGACTGGGTTGAGGTGCTGGGTTTCCTGGGAGCATTTGATAGGAGGAGAGCATCGCTGCGTGTTCTGAACTCTGACAACAAAGCCACATGTGTGCAGCTCCTGTCCCCTGAGGACTACCAGCGCTTCCTGGACCTGGGTGTGTCCATCGCCGAGAACCGAAGCACCCTGAGCTACCACTGCAAGACCCCCGACTGCAGGGGCTGGTGCTTCTTTGAGGATGATGTCAACGAGTTCACCTGTCCTGTGTGCTCCCATGTCAACTGTCTGCTCTGCAAGGTGGGACAGGGCTCGCGTGGCCTGCCTTCATCTGGCTGGGGCTTGCTGTGACTGGCAGTTTTAGGGTTACAGTGGCCATCAGCACCTAAAGCAAATAGGGTTTGTATTAGGCTCCTACTGATGGCCCTGGCTCCACGTCCCTGGACCCTGTGTCTTCTGTAAAATGTGTCCTATAAAATGGGTGTCAGTTTCCTCAGTGATGGCTTTCACTGAAGACACTCAGAGGTACTCAGTGCTGTGGTGGGCCTCTTCTGCCCCTCACAGCTGAAGCCCCTGAGGAAACGTCTCACTCCGAGCCCCTTGCCCTGCAGGCCATCCATGAGCGCATGAATTGCAGGGAGTATCAGGACGACTTGGCCCTTCGGGCTCAGAATGATGTGGCTGCCCGGCAGACAACGGAGATGCTGAGGGTAAGGCAGGGTCTTAGCGAGGGCCTAGGGACTTAACGTTCTAGATGCTTCTTGGGAAGGACTAAGTTCACATATTCTTGGAGGCCTACCCAGTCTCTCTTCTGGATGAACCCCCGTTTCAAGGTGTGTCTTCCAGTGAGGGTATCAGGTGTGGAGCCGCAGGAAGTCTGGCTTGGGGAGCCCTCAGGGACAGAGGAGCAGCTAGCCATGCCAGGCTGAGGAGAGTACACCGCAGAGGGCAAGGCCAGGGCCTTAGTAGCTCCCTTCCAGGTGATGCTGCAGCAGGGTGAGGCGATGCACTGCCCGCAGTGCCGGATTGTGGTCCAGAAGAAGGACGGCTGTGACTGGATCCGCTGCACTGTCTGCCACACTGAGATCTGCTGGGTCACCAAGGGTCCCCGCTGGGGCCCTGGGGTGAGTCTTCAGGGTACTAGAGGGTGGGTGTCGTTACTCAAGTGGGACTCAAAACTTGAGCCATCAGCTAAGTCTGACCTACCATGTGCAGCTTAAGGGGAGGGATTGTTATTTTACTTTATTAATTTCGAGGCAGGGTCTCATTGTGTAGACCTGGCTGACCTGGAACTCACTATGTAGACCAGATTGTCCTCCAACTCAGAGATCCACCTATCTCTGCTTCCCAAGTGCTGGGATTAAAGGTGTGTGCCACCAAGCCTGGCTTAATTTTATGTTTTATTGTCTGTGCACCTGTGTGTGGGAATGAGAGAAAAGAGAAAAGAGGGAGGGAGGAGAGAATGTGCCATGGCGGTCATGTGGAGGTCAGAGGACAGCTTGTGGAGTTAGTCCTCTCCTTCCTTCCGTCTTGGTGTGTCAGCAGTCTTGTGTAGCAAGACCTTTAATCTGCTGAGCCACCTCACCAGCTCAGGGGAAGATTTCCTTTTTTCTTTTTTTTGTTGTTGTTTTCGTTTTTCAAGACAGGGTTTCTCTGTGTAACAGCCCTGGCTGTCCTGGAACTCGCAGATCCGCCTGTCTCTGCCTCCTGAGTGCTGGGGTTAAAGGTGTGCACCAGCACTGCCTTTATTTCCAGCTGATTTTCTTTTTCTCCTTTCAGACTTTCTCACTCTGTAGTCTGGGCTGACTTGGCAATCCTCCTGCCTCAGCCTCCTGAGTGCTGGAGATGATAGCATGTGTCACCTTGCTGGGCTTGAGGGTTAAGAAATTTTTATATCTTTAAAGTATCTTTTAAGTTATCAAAAGGCCACAGTAAATAGTCCTGGAGCCCACCCATCCCAGGCTTTTGCCTCTTGCCTGCAGCCGTGCTCATGTGGAGGGCTCAAGGCTGGCCAGGCCTCGGACCTGGCCTGTGCAGCTGCTGTTCTGTTTGAGGGGAGAGCAAGTCAGGGTCTTGCTGGGTTGGAGGGGGATTGCAAGTCTCCTGGCACATATTTGCCACCTCTCAGTTTTAGATTCTCCCTCCACACAATGCAGAGTGTCAGAGCCTGTCTCAAATATAAGAGAAGTGCTCAGTGGGTGCCTGTCACAGGTTGAGTGCCCTGTAGGTGGTGGCAGTATGAGAGGTGGGTTGTGGAAGTCAGAGCTGGTATCACCACTGGTAGATTTAGAGACAGGTGATACAGAGGGAACCGTACTATTTCCCTCTACCCAGGCACAGCTCCACCTGCAGCTGCAACCCCTTCCCTCTCTGGCCATGGAGCTGAGGGTGCTGGAGGGCTGGGATGGGGTTGAACGCCCTTCACGGCTGCCTCCTTCAGGTTGGTGAGGCTATTCTTTGCAGGAGGACTTTTGGCAGCCAATTTGTACCTTCAGGTGGGCTCTGCTTTGGGCTGATGGAGTGACTTGGGGATAGCCTGCTTTTACCATCCTGATACTCTCTTTTCTCTATCCTTTAGGGCCCAGGGGACACCAGTGGGGGCTGCCGCTGCCGGGTCAATGGGATTCCTTGCCATCCTAGCTGTCAGAACTGCCATTGAGTCGAAGATGGTAGTCCTCAATATTGATCCAGACCCACATGTGTAGCAGCTAACGGAGGACCAGGCCAGGGGTTGGCCACTGTACCTTTAAGCTTGGCCAGGAGAAGGCCCTGAGCTGTGCTGCCAGTCTGCTTGCTGTTACAGGAGCCCAGCTTAGCTGGGGTCACATCGGTCCCAATGCCTGCGTTGCTCCACAGGGTTACTGACCAGACCTTATGGCCCTGAGCTAGATACTCTACCCTTACTAGCCACCAGCCTTAAACACAGCCCTGGCCTAAGGCCTGGCTGGCTAGTGCTCTGAGCCTCCAGAGTGACTGTTCTCCCTCAGCATGCTCCCTGAGGACCCACAGCCTCATCCTTTGCCTTGCTGGCTTTCTGAGCACTTTTGCTGCTGCTGCTGCTGCTGAAGGCCTGGCACCTCTTAGGGCCACTGTGAACCCAAGCAGGTAGAACGTAGGTCAGAAAACACAGCCCATGGGGTCCAGCTCTGCACCCCCTTTGAATGAGTGAATTAAAGTTGTTTTCCAGAAAGGGAGGTGTGTTGTGCTTGAGGGAGCCAGTGTCCTAGGTTGAATGCCATACAGGCAGGATGGGAGCTTGGAACAGCACCTGGAGGTGATCTGAGGGCCCTGGAGGTTGGGGGAATCAGGCTGGCTCAGCTCTGACATCACCATGCCTAACCCCTGGACAAGCATTGCTAGGGCCAATATCTGCCCAGACTGGTGAAATTTACAGAGAAGAGCTTGAAGGCTGGAGGGATGCTGGGGAGGGAGGCCATGGCAGCAGCTAGACTGAAGGAAAGGCTTGGCTGTTCCCTGTTTCTCTCTGGTATTTACGGTGAGGAGCAGCGCAGTTTTAGGAACTGCTGCAGCTGAGCAGGGAGGTGGTCCACTTTATTTAACAGCCAGGCAAGAGGGAAGGCCTTGCTGTTGACATCTGTCCTGGTGCTTCCCTCCACTGTGACCCATCCAGTCCCTTCTGAAATTGGGTGTTGCTGTCACCCCACAATGATCTTAACAGTAAGCATAGTACCTGTGGTGGTCAAAGCCTCACCCCAGATGCTAGGCCATGTAGTTTTTCCGGGGTGAATGTTTTCTAGCCCCTGGAATGTGGAGCCCTGGATGGACCTATAGCCTTGAGTGGGATCACAACAGGAACCCAGAGAATGAAGATTTTTTAGAGATAAGGTCTGTGTAGCCCAGATTGTCCTTGAATTCATGGCAATCTTTTCCTGCCTTGGCTTCCAGGGTGTTGGTATTACAGGCATGCACCAGGCTTGGCCTGACCAATATATGTGCCCTTATATGTATGCCCTTCCTTCATTACCTAGTTACCAAAATCCTACTCATCCTTTGTATTTGGTCCTTAAGTCCAAGGCTGACTTATATCATCTGCCATTCAGACTGCTCTTTAGCCTTCTACTATAAGTTCCCAGAGTGTAGACCTTGTCCCTGTTAACCCTTTGAGGCTCATGGCTGCCATTATCAGAGGGCATCACAGGCTGCTGGCCTATTGTGGTAGAACAAGGAACAACAAAGAATGCCTACATCCAGCATTGACTCCATGCTCCTGACTGGCTCCTCTGCAGGCAGAGGTAGAAAAGTAGGAACCCAGCTGCTGTGTACTCTTACTGCTGAGAGTGGGGCTGTTGAGAGACTAGACCTGTGGTTCTCAACCTTCCTAATGCCTCGGCCCTTTAATGTAATTCCTTATGTTGTGATGATCCCCAAACATGAAATTATTTTTGTTGCTACCTTAAAACTGTAATTTTACTATTGTTATGAATCATAATGTGAATATTTTGGAGATAGAGGTTTGCTGAAGGGGTCGTGATCCACAGGTTGAAAACAGCTAGGATAGAAGCTGAGTGAGGCAACTGTCAGATGTTCCTCAGTAGACAGAAACTAGACATGATGGGCGGGAGTGTTCCTTCCACAACAGGCTGTTAGGTTCTGAATCCAAGTGCTGGCCTTCTGAGTTGAAGGCCTGCAAAGCAAAAGAGCACAGAGCACATCCTGCACCCGTCACTAGCTGTGATCGTACCCACAGCAGCTGCAGGACGAAGGCCACACTTCTGTATGACTGGCACTTAGGAAACCCGGAAAGAGCATGTACCCAAGTTCAGTTTCCAGCACCTGGGTCAGGCAGCTTACAGTCACCTGTAACTCCAGCTGATACCACCTTCTGACTTCTGAGGACACCTGCAATCACACATACACATAATTGAAAACAAAATCTTAAAAAAAATCAAAATACTTTTGCTCAAAGTCCTTACTCGTGCCCACAAAGAGATTATGGATGGAAGGATGGAAGCCTGGAGTCTCAGCCTTGAATTTGGGTCAGTCTCCTGCTTGCCGCTTCTTGGGCATGTTAATCACATGAGTGTTTGCCCACCTAACCTAGCTCATTCCCTGAAGCCCGTGTCATAAACATGTCCTAAACAAAGCCCTGAAGACAAGTCCCTCCCAGATGAGAGCACTGTCCACGAACAGGAGGCTGCACCTTACAGAAGTCATCACTGAGGTGGAGGCACTGGTCCTTTCAGGTAGTAGTGGGAAGGCCTGGACTACCCTGGACTTGAGTTAGTGCCAAGTCACACCCTCAACAGAACTATTTCATTATGTGACTTCTCTTCCCAATTCTTTCTCATGTCAGTACCCCAAAGATGACTTGAGGTCACTGGACCTTTGTTCCATGTGCTGATTAAACTGCTTCTCTTGTGTCTAAGTTGGGTATCAAGATAGGGAAATGGCTGGCATAGCCCTTTCTGGCTGCTGGAGCCAGGCCTTTTGCCCTAAACTCATCACACCTGTATGCGGAACAGAACTGGAAAGGCTGTGTACTGACAGCCAAGGTTGACTAGTCTACAGACCACAGGCCCAGACCCCAGCGGGGCCCAGGGTAGAAGCTGGTGGATCCATTTCCAGGCAAGCAGTGGAGCTACAAGGACAAGTGATTAGGAACCACAGAAGGGTGTTTATTTCATACAGGGCTCTGTACAAACCATCTAAACATATCTTTACAGAATAAGTAAATACCTGAAGGTAAACTGACAGCGCTTTCTCCTCAGTAGCGGGGAATCCTTGTGTGGGCACACACCACTCTTCAGCTCAGCACAAGCCAGTGCCACCTGCTTGTCTGGATGCAGAATTGTGGCTTGGACCCTGGGCCCATGCCCCTCCCCTCAACCAGCACACTCCCTGTAGCTCACGTATGCTAGAGGCACAGATGACAAGCTCCCGTGGTCGACTGACAGTATCTGTCACTTTATCACTCTGGATCCTGGAAAGTTCTCCTTTCTCCTGAATTAATCCCTGTGAATCACTCACCCCAGCTTGATTTGGTTAAAGTGCTTTGTGTAACTCAGCCTGGATACCTCCTGTGTGCTCTGGCTTGTGGCTGCTGGCTTGCAGAGCGTCCCACTGCATACAGTGGGCACAGGGGACACATAGGTCCGGACATGGTAGGACTGGAGAAGAGTGCCCAGGAAAGATCAGGAAAACAGAAGCATGTAAATGCTTCCCACTACACACTCTTTAAAGCAGCAAAAGGCACTTTTGTTTTCAAGCCAGAGTTTCTATAAAACAAACCTGGCTTCGCTTTTAACAAAGCCATCCTAGGAAGACAGAGAGATCCCATGGATCCCATGCACCCCTCCTGGAGGAGCCCAGGGGTAAGTGGGGCTGGTAGTGTGGGGTTCCTGCCAAAACCTGTCTGCATGCAAGTTTCCAAGGACATTCCCATTCTGAGACCAGCAGCTGAGGAGGTCAATACACGGGCAGGCCAAGGTGGGTGATTAGTGGAAAATAATTAAGTGAGACAGGAAGTGACACTGTGGGGCATGGGGCTGTTCACAAAGCAACTTTGGCTAAACTGAGCAGGGAACACATCTCAGGGGCAATCCTGTCATCCCAGATAATCTGGAGCCGAGGCAGGAGGATCAAAAGTTCAAGGCCAGCCTGGGCAACTTAGGTAGACCCTGTCTCAAAAATAAAAACTACTAAAGTCTGGTGCTATTTATTCAGTGGTAGAACACTTGCCTCACACGTACAAGGCCCTGGATTCCATTCCCCTCCAAAAAAGGAAAAAATAAATGTTAGCCCAGTACAAGCTCATCGCTGATAGCTTCTCCCATGAAGGAACTATGAGAGAGGCTGGAGAGACGGCTCCACAGTTAAGAACGCTTACTGCTTCAGCTTTACTAGAGGACCAGCATTCAGATCTCAGCACCCACCCCAGACTCCAGGAAATCTGAAGCCCACTTCTGGCCTCTGTGGGCACCCATACACACACACACACACACAAGTAATTTTTTTAAGTGAGAATAGTTGCTATGTTAGGTGTAGTATACAGTCATAAAAATAGTATTAAAAATGTCTTTACAGGTAATGTCACGTGGTTTGCAGAGAAAGAACAGGGAGACCCAGGCAACGTCGTCCAGGGGATTAACACTCCTCTGTTAGGATCTCTAGGCTGGGATCATGCAATTTAGCTAGACCCCAGCTCATGTCTGTCTGACTGACCAGCTGGCTCCCAGGCTATCATTCTCTCCCCTCGCTCGCATCCCAAGGCTGGACTTTGTCGGCAGCCCTGCCTGCTTTGTCTAGGATACACAGAACATGGAGTGCTGGAAGGAGGGCATCTCTGGGCCCAACTTTCTTCTAGGCAGTGAGCTGCGTAGCCAGGTGTTCCAGAGCCACTTCCAACAGTTAGAGAGCACTCAGGTCCACTGAGCCCAGTGTCAGGCAGCCCTGCCAGTAGCCACCAAGACCACAAGACAAGCTGCCAAGGGTGGCAGAATAGAACACCCTGACAGAAACCCTTTAATCACAGCATTTCCACCCTCTTGCGCCTTTCTGGAAATGGGGAGAGCTTGGTGCACTGGGTGAGGAAGTGGCTCCTTGGGCTGAGTTTAGGGGAACAGCTGCAGCTGGAACTTGGGGGCCCACTCCAGGGCACTCTTCACCACTGCCAGTGCTGCCGCTCCAAGTGCCACTGTCAGCCCCATCACTGCCAGTTTCACAAAGCGGTTGGTCCTTGGTTTGGTCAGGACATCTTTCGTACGAGCCTCAGGCCGCAGAAGTCCCCGAAACCGCTGCCGCAGCACCATGTCTGGCCTCTGCTGGGCCGAGGCCAGCTCAAAGTCTTTGAAAGTAGAGGCTGCCGTTCTGTGGATGGGAGCAGAAGGTGGTAGAGAAAGGCAGGAGACACTGCGTGAGCTGCTGCAGAGCAGGCCACTGCTCAGCAAGCTCTTCATGACACAGACCTCTCTGGCCTGTAGTGTAGAATCTGCTCCAGTGTAGATCTCTGCAAACACCTGAACCGCAGACCCTCCAGACAGGTCGACCCTCCCTCCCTCCCTGTGCTGGCTTCCACTGCCCTGCTACAGCAGCGCCTCCCCCACCTCACCTCTCAGCCTCCTGCTGCGCAGCCGCCTCCCTTGCAAGTTCCGAAGGGGGAAACTGAACAAAGAGGTCTCCAGCTCTGCTGATGAGCGTCTCATAGGGCAGGTCCTGAGGGATCTGGGACAACAGGTGGTGGACAGAGGCCATGTCACAGTCACAGTCCAGGACTTCCTGCTCCCGGTACAGCACAATCTGGCAAAGGCAGGCTTTGAATCAGACACAGAGGCACAGGACCTGGGCACTTGCCTTTCTTCACACACAGACCTAAGTCTTTGTAACAGACAGTGCTCAGCCCAAAGGTTTGGCAAATGCTATACCCCACACCACCTATAATGTGAAAGACTGACCAATTCTAGCAAGTCCTCCCAGAATACCTGTCTGCTCAAGTGTCACCCTTTAGGGTGAACCAAACTGATGCTCTTTTAGGAAGAAGAAAAGTGCTACAGGAGACTCTGAGGAGCTTTAGAACAGCCTGACAGCCATCTTGTTTCCTTTGGACATCTTCCTGACAGGACTGCTCACGTTCATAGCTGCTGAAGGCCACTCTCCATTCCACTCAGCACTTGGGAAGGAGCCCCACACTCTTCCATAAGCCACCCCTCTTTCAAGCCTAATCCCAGACCTCTCTCCCTTCCTGAAGCCTTGCACTGGCAGGCAGACTGAACTGTCACCTGTGCCCATCACGATGTCCACTAGCTAAACCGTTCCAGGAGGTGTCAGCAGGGTCACTAACAGTCGCATGACACTCTGGTGCTTTGAAGGGTCAGAAGTCTCCAAGTGAGAATAGTTGCTTAACCAACATTTCCTAATACTTCTTAGACCGGGAGGTCGGTCACCAGCTGGGGAACTACTATCTGTCCCCTTCAAGAACACTGATCAAGCTGGACAGGTAACAGGGAACCTCATCACGGCCTCCCAGAGTGTACCTACCACAGCTGCAAAGTAAATGGGCATGAGTGGGTGGCAGGCCAGGAAAAAGTCGTATAACCGCACAACGTGCCTGAAGTCCGACAGGACGTGCCCAAACCAGGTGATAAGCCAGCTGAGGGCAAAGATGGTCCCCACCTCAGCACTAGGAGCAAAGGAAATCGAGATGTTAGGTGCCCTGCCAACTCATCCCATCCCTTTCTCTGTCTTTCTTCTCAAGAGCCAATGAGGAAGAAGTATATAGAAAATATACTTCTTGAAAAATTATGCTACTTAGGAACTCAGCATTCTCTCCTCTTCCTCTCTCTCTCTCTCTCTCTCTCTCTCTCTCTCTCTCTCTCTCACACACACACACACACACACACACACACACACACACACACATATATAATTTTATTTATTTTGGTTTTTTGAGACAGGGTTTCTCTGTGTAGCCCTGGCTGTCCTGGAACAAGCTCTGTAGACCAGGCTGGCCTTGAACTCAGAGATCTGCCCGTGTCCCCTGTCTCCCCCCCGGCCTCCCCCTACTGGGATTAAAGGTGTGTGCCACCACACTAGCTTCTTCTTAAAAAACACATCTTGGGGCTGGAGAGATGGCCCAGTGGTTAAGATCACTGGCTGCTCTTCCAGAGGACCCGGTTCAATTCCCAGCACCCATATGGCAGTTTAAAACTGTCTATAACTCCAGTTCCAAGGATCTAATACCCTCATACAGATATGAATGCAGACAAAACATCAATGCGCATAAAATCTAAAAAAAAAAAAACAAGCAAAAAACAAAACAACAACAACAACAAAACCCACAAAATCTTAATTGCACAACATGGTGGCACATGCCACTGATTTCAGCACTGAGGGTAGTAGGGCAGAAGCAGGCAGATCTCTGAGTTTAAAGCCAGCCTGGTCTACAGAGCAAGTTCCAGGACAGCCAGGGCTTTACAGAGAAACCCTGTCTCTAAAAACAAAACAAACAAAAAGGTCCAACGATGGCTGGCGAAGGAGCTCATTGGCAGAGTGCTTGCCTAGCATGTAAAAGGTCCTGGGTTCGATCCTCAGCATCAGAAAAACAGACAACACGTGACAGCAATACTGAAGTGTCCCAGCTCCCTCACCTCCTGGGTGTTCTTCTAATGTTCAACAAGCCTCCACTTCACAACAAGGAGCAGCTCTCTCAGAGAACTGCACTGTGGTTTCCTGCTGACACATGCTTAGAAAACCCGTCAGTCGGACATGGTGGCACATAGGACGCAGAGGCAGGCAGGAGGATCTCTCCTGTTGAGTTCAAGGCCAGTCTTATCTACATAGTGAGTTCTAGGACAGTCATAGCTAAACAGTGAGACCAGGTCTCAAAAAAACAAAATAAAACCCCCCAAAAACCCAGCTGTGGGGCTAGAGAGATGCTCAGGAGCACTCGCTGCTGTTGCAGAGGACCCGGGTTTAGTAGCTGGCATCCACATTAAGCAGCTCCTAACTGTCCACTCAGAACCATCTGTGATCCCAGTTCCAGCAGATCCAGTGCTCTCTTTCTGGCCTCCTCGAGCACCAGGCATGGAGGCAATGCAGTTATATATGTACAGGCAAAGCACACGTACACATTAAAGTAAATCTTTAAAAGGATTTATTTATTATCGTTATGTGTGTGTGAGGCTCTGTGTGTTTATGTAGACCACACAGGTACCTGGGAGGCCTCCTGGAACTGCAGTTAAGAGCAGCTGTGAGCCACCTGATATGGTGCCCTGAACTGAACCCGGGTCCTATAAAAGAGCAGTAAGCATTCGGAGCCAGTTTTCCAGGCCCTTCTGTTTTTTTACTTTTTAATTTTTTTTTTCCTTTTTTTGAGACAGGGTATCACTATGTAGCCTTGACTGGCTTGGAACTCACTATGTAGACCAGGTTGGCCTCAAACACAGAGATCTGCCAGGCTCTGTTACTGGTAGGCACCACACCACCCGGCTTTTTTTTTTTTTTTTTTTTTTTTTTTTTAAATATAGGTTTTTGTGTATCTCAGATTGGCTTCAAACTCATTACATAGCCAAGGCTGGCCTAGAATTCTTTGTATTATTTTGTAGAAATTTATTTTTACCACTGGGTATGGTGGTACATGCCTTTAATCCCAGCACTTAGGAAGCAGAGGATCATCATATGAGTTCCAGGCTGGTCAAGACTACATAGTAAGACTCTGTCTCAAGAAATAAAAATAAAGCTGGGTGGTGGTGGTGCATACCTTCAATCCCAGCACTCAGAGGCAGAGGCAGGTGGATCTCCATGAGTTTGAGGCCAGCCTGGTCTACAGAGCTAGTTCTAAGAACAGCCAAGACTACACAAAGAAACCCTCTCAAAAAAACAAAAAATAAATACTTAGTAAAAATAAAATTTTACTTTTATATTTGTATGTGTCTGTGTGTTACTATGTACATATGTGTGTAGGTGCCTATGGAAGCCAGAAGGTGTTGGATTCCCTGGAGCTGGAGAAACAGGCAGTTATGAGCTACCCAATGTAGGTGCTGGGAACTGGAACGCTGGTCCTCTTCAAGAGCACCAAGGGCCCTTAAGCACTGAACCATCTCTTTAACCCCTGGCCTGAACTCTCTGATCCTCCTGTCTTTAGCTTGCTAGTGCTTCACTACAGGCATGCTTCACTAAGGCTTTTGCCTTACTCTGCTAAGAATTTATGACATACCCACCAGATTCAAGCTCCTCAAGCCATGAGCTATCATCCCTACATGCCCTCAAAAGTACAGTATCCAGTCAAGACCATGGACAGGCCTGAATTGTTCAGACCTCTAATGGACAGAAAGAAGCCTGAAGAATTTAACACTAACCATTAATATGATGATGCAACCAAGCTAGATTTGTGAAGCAACAAAAAGCCAAAAGAGCATGGCGCTGGGCTGCCGTGTGTGTCTCGTATGTACACAAAGATAGACTCACCTCTGCATGAAGTCATGGAGTTCTGGGTTCACTTGGTCAATGATGGGCATCAGATAATTTAGGATGTGCTTGGTGTTGTCCATTGTGGGATCCATGAAATCCCTATGGGAAGATAATCCAGTCAATGTACTTGGTCAGGTCCAACATTCAGGTTAGGGCTGGTGAATGGAGTGGGCTCAAACTATTGAGACATCTGACTATTCTGAGGAGGCTGGGGGAGTGACACTCATCCTGGCACAAAATCAGATGCACAGGTACCTGAGGTGGTGAGTAGATAATTTTTCTACCAGGGATGTTGCCAGCCTCTCGCCCACCACCAGCAGAAAAGTGACCACTATATCATGGTATCCCTGGTAGTAGTGGAGCTGAGGATTTCGATCCAAGATGAGGAGGATGATGTCGATTAGCTCTTCCTGAAGTCCTTCTCTCTGCTCATCGGGCATGCCTGGGGAGAGGAAATGCATCTGAATTGGCGAGGAGCCCAGTGACAGCAGATTAGGCCAGCAATGATTTTCAGAGAAAAGTGTCCACTAACAGACAATGAATTATAAACAAGTTGGCAATCCTTGAAAAATATTGCTGCTGGCACCTGACACAGGAAAAGCCACATAGAAGGGGCCCTGTCTTCTATACCCAACTAAAACCTTACAGTCAGCACGGCCAATCATGGGGAAAGACTGCACATGTCTCCAAGGTGCCACACTGCCACGAGCTCGGCACTTCAGTGGCTCTCCTGTCACCAGTATCACAGACATGACCCTGAACTTCCTGAGAAAACACCAGACAAAGCAAAATAAGCAGAAAGGGACAGAGTAACTGGCTTGCCGTGCACACAAAGGAACTGTTGACAGTAAAGGAGGCTCAAAAGAGGACTCGAGCAACAAATCCATGAATCTGTACTTCTTTTTGTGATAAAAATAAACGGTGAAAGATGAACTATTCTGTGGAATAGATATTTTGGACAAAAGGGCTGTGATGGCTGTTTAAATAGTTCAGAAACAAAATTACCTGTGTATGTATCAAAAGAAAGGAACAGGCAATTGATGTGGTGATGTGTGACTCTACAGGAGATCAGCAGAAAAGTATCTAGAGATTTCTTTGCCCTACTTCTTAGAATGAAATTATGTAAGGAATTATATGAAAATTAAATCTGTTGTATTCTTCTCTAAGCCAAAGCCAATGTTCTAAGATGGTCTCAAAATTTCCAGCTGCAGCTGGAAGCAGAGGCACCCGATCAAGACAGCTCTAGAGTATAGGGCCAGTAAGCCACAACAGTGTGGTTCTCTGGAGCATTTGTTTTGATAACGAATTATGAACCTGTTCTTCCTATAGTCAGAGCTCAAAGGGGATAAGGCCATGCTCAGCCTGTGTACCTTGGTCACCCAAAGTCAAGAAGGCTGGAGAGTTCAAACTCTGTATTTACAAGGTATCCCTGGATCTGAAAGTGATCTTGAACCCCAAGTCTCTGTTAAGGGAATTAAAAACCATGGCACCAAAGAAACCAAAGCTGCTGTTGGTTGGAGGGCTATCAAAATCTGTTCCAATTCCTCTACTAAAAATTGATCCAGAAAACTCCAATTCTTGCAATTATATGAACTGGAGAAAATGGTCACTGAGAAGCAGCTAATCTTTGCTGCTCAGCAGAGTCCTGCCTTAGCCAGTTTGAAAAAAGTCATATGAAAAATAAACGAACGCACCGGGAGATGCACACTGACGGATGTGCACACGTGGCCTTGTGGAAAGCTGACAGGAGATGGTGGGTGGCCTGCCACAAAGGTTTCCACAAGGATGATGCACAGCAGGTCAGTGTAAACTGGAAGGCCGAACCGCATGGTATCTGTGAGACCCCATGAGCAATGATGTTAATTTTGAGTTCCAAGAATGAGTTGTAAATAAAAATTACTGAAGAATATCAAGCCTTGATCTCATGACATATTTTAGAAGAATACCACTAAGCACAGATTTCTTATGCTCTTAGCTTAGCTTTCAGTTAAAAGCAGGATTTATGAGAGAAAACAGGAAGATAAAGGCCCACATTAAACTAAACAATAAAGGTTCAAGGTAAGAGCAAAGGTCACTCCTTGCCCATATTAATTCCACCTTCTCAAAAGAGGTACACTGTAAAGATAAACAAGGAAAATAAAGAAAACCAAGAATTAAGTGAAACCATGAAAGCAGCGAGAGCAAGAGCTACAGCCTGACTGAATTCCTGGTTTAAGATTGGTCAGGCTAGTCCAGAGGACATGAATGCAAAGGGTTTAAAATGCCGAGGAGGAGCCATCGTGCAGAAGTCACAAAGCAGTGACATAAACGCAATGAGTCAAGGACACAGGAAAACAGGGAGGCACTGGCCGTACGTCACCTCACCCGGACCAGCAGGGTAGGACAAGGGGACTGGGCCATGGGATATGTTGAATCATAACCACGCTGACTGGCTACCAGCCTGTGGGAGCCTCATGAGCTTCCCAGGAAGAAAAGATCCAAGTAGGGCAGAAGGCCTATAATACACGTGTCCCAACCAGAGCTTGCTTCAGCTAAGTGTGACAAAAGAGTTAGAGGCGCCCATATCTCTTCAGAAGTCAAGGTAGAGTTACATGAGAAGAAAGCTAGATTATACAGATGAGGTTTTGCTACCCAATTCCTTCCATTCTGAAAACAGAAAGTATAGTCATTTTCTTGTCCTGGAAAGCAAGAAGCAATTTCAGCAACATACTCTGTGAACATGCAGGGAAAGGAACCCTCCATCCATCACAAGGGACCCAGTAACCACAGACGTGAAGTAACCCTTACAAATGAAAATATTAATAGTTCCCATCAGGGTACAATTCCAAACCAACCTGCTCTCCAAAGCCAGACCCTTGCCCTGCCGATCCCTACACAAAGCTCCTCCAGGGCCCAAGGGCAGACAAGGATGCAGGAGCTGTTTCCTTACTCGCCACCTCTGGGCCACAAGGACTTCACAGTGAGGTCCCCACTGGAGTGCCTGAGAGCATGAGTGTTTTGGTTGCTAGGAAGGAAACAACCCAACCCGGCAATCATCAACACAATAAGGTAATGCAAAGGGACGGAAAGCCTCACTCCAGATGTGGTAAGTCAGGAAATCTGCTCACCAGGAGGGAAGCGCCGAAGAGACCGCCTGACATCCAGCAGCACTTGCTGGTAATCCTTGCTCATGTGTCGAAGATCCTTCTCTATCAGAGAGAGAGGAACATGGTATTATTACAAAGAGGTCTGGGAAACCAGAGAAGGAGTAAATTCTTCTGGGGCTTCCAGTATAGTTCAGTGGCAGAGAGTTAAACTCTCGGCATCATCTTGGCAAGCTTGATGCCGAGAGTTTAGACCCAGCACCACCACAGAGCAAGCAAACAGTAATAGAAACTACTTTCTGTATGATAGTTGAGACCTAAAGGACACACAGAGCAGCCTTTTCCTCAAGAGGACATCACTTAAGATATAACACCTGGATCTAAGCACCAGGTAAAGGTAGAATCCTAGCTCCTCAGTCAGGTGCAGTACTGGCTTACACTTGTAATCCCTGTCCTTGGGAGACTGTGGCAGAGGACTGCCTCAGGTTTGAAGCCAACCCAGGCTACTCAGCAAGACCCCATCCAAAATAAAAAAATTAAAAAGAGAATGAGTCGAGAATGGAACCTGAATCATATAGAAGAGCAGTCAGTGGTCTTAACCACTGAGACATGTCTCCAGCCCTAACTTTGAACCCTATGCAGTCCCTGGCTGTCCTGGAACTCACTCTGTAGACCAGGCTGTCCTCAAACTCACAGAGCTCCACCAGTCTGTCTCCTGGGTGCTGGGATTAAAGGTGTGACCTTGAACCCTTGATCCTCCTGATGCTACCACCCAGTACTAGGATTATAGGCATGTGCCACGCAACTAGTTTTATACAGTGCTAGAATTGAACTTTGTACATGCTAGGCAAATGCTCTTATTGACTAAGCTGGAGAGATGGTTTACAGATACAAACATGTATTTCCTTCACCCCAAGCCAAGGGCTGTGTAAGTGTTGATTTTCCTTACAATCTACACAGAAAGCTACCAAAGGAGCCTGTGCAAGACTTATATGCTCACACCACACCCCTCCCACCCCCACTCTCTCTCCATCTTTTTTTTTTAAATAAAGATTTATTTATTTATTATGTATACAGCATGTATATCTGCAGGCCAGAAGAGGGCACCAGATCTCATTACAGATGGTTGTGAGCCACCATGTGGTTGGTGGGAATTGAACCCAGGACCTCTGGAAGAGCAGTCAGTGCTCTTAACCTCTGAGCCATCTCTCCAGCTCCTCTCTCTTCATCTTAACATCAGACAGGGGCAGTTTAGAATGACAATCCAGGACAAAGCACATGACTGCCCTTCTAACACAAAGTCCACCGCTCCCAGGCAGCCAGTTTCAAACATCTGTAACATTGGTAACAAGTGGCAGCCCAGCACCCACTTGGCACCACATCATTAAACTATTTAGCACATGAGTCATTTTAATCATATCCAGTATGTGGCACATCTCAGGGGCACCAAGATTTGCCAAACGAATGAGAGAAGCCCCAGCGCATCCAGTACACAGAGGCGGCAGGGTGGGCATTGGCTATAACACTTGTTCTCAGTTGCTCTCAGAACTCTCTTAACTGCATGGCTTACAGATTAGTTAAGGAACAGCTTCTAGCAGAATTAAAGAATTCTGAAACTCCAAGGAATCTTAGCATTTCTGTAGTGCCCCCAGAGGCCAGAGGGGACACCAAATCTCCTAAAACTGGAGGCACAGATGGTTGTTAGCTGCCATATGCGTGTTGGGAACTGAACCCAGGTTCTCTGCAAATGCAATAGTGAGGCCAGTGGCCGCGGTGGTGGCACACGCCTTTAATCCCAGCACTGGGGAGGCAGAGCCAGGTGGATCTCTGTGAGTTCAAGGCCAGCCTGGTCTACAGAGAGAGATCCAGGACAGGCACCAAAAATACACAGAGAAACCCTGTCTTGAAAAAAACCAAAAAACAAACAAACAGAAAAAGCAACAAGTGTTCTTAATTGCTGAGCCATCTTTCTAGCCCCCTAAGATAGGCATTTTCAATAAACTCCTCTAGCTAGACAATACTTTAATCCCTAGTCAAAATACCCCAGCCCCGGCTTTTACTCTCTTACTTGACTCAGGCGCTGGCTCACTGGAGCTGACATTGAGGAGCTTGGGCCACACTTGGCACCTGATCTCATCAGTCAGGAGGCCTCCTTCACTGATAGCCATTCGTCGGAGGGCGGCCACGTCGGTGGGGTCACTGTTCAGGGCCTGGTGTATTTCCGCCACCTTCTTTTTCCTTTTGGCATTAAAGTCTAGGAAACAAACAGATAAACAGTGTATGTGCAGAGGATGAAACACACACTTAGCACATGCAGTCTTCTACTTCGGGGTCCCTGTCTTCTAACTTGGTTTGATGTAACTCAGGTACCTTCTCTTAGACAACTTGGATCCTCATGCTTGCTTCTTCTACAACCGACACATATTTGTCGCACAATGTGGACCCCAAATAAGTAACAAGGAATTAAAGTTTTAGGAAGTATTCAGTAAGTAGAAGCTATTGTCTATGTTTTCCTGTTCAAATTTCATAGAACACAGGTGTCTCAATATAAGTGTTCTTCTTGAGTTGGGTAGTACAGTGGTAGAGGACCTGCCTAGCATATTAGAAGTCCTGAGTTCAACCCCTAACACGGGAAAAAAAAAAAGTTTAACTCTACATTTTAACAAAACCATATGCAAGACTCCAGTCACAAGCTAACAGAACTTGTAAAACACCAGAATTGCAGGGAGACATTTTCAAAAGCCAAATGTCAAAGGAGTATAGGTTTCTATAGTGTCTGGTGGTTCAAGAGGCTGTGACATTGTACGAAAGTCAACAGATTGCCAAAAGTCACATTCAGAGAGATGGCTTGGCAGTTAAAAGTGTACAATGCATTCCAGAGGGTCCAGCTCAGTTCCTAGCAACCACATCAGGCAGCTCACAACTACCTGCAACTCCAGTTCCAGGGGATCCAACATCCTCTTCTGGCCTCTGCAGGCACCAGATATACATATATGAAGGTAATCACTCATACACATAAAATAAAAATTAAAAAAAATTTTTTTGAAGCCCCATTCATCTTTGGCAATCAGAAAGTGTTTTTGTTTTGTTTTGTTTTTCTGTATATTTGTGTTTTGCCTGCATGTCTGTGTGAGCACCTCATCAAAGCCTGGGGCCAGTGGAGTCAGAAAAAAAAGTTTCAGATCCCCTGAACTGGAGTTAAGGATAGTTGTGAGCAGCCACGTGTGTGCTGGGAACTGAATCCAGGCCCTCTGCATGAGCAGTCAGTGTTCTTAACTCCTGTGCAATCTTTCTAGCCTCTGTCTTTTGCTCTCCATGAAGCCAACAATAACCATGAACTTCTAATCCTCCTGCCTCTGCCTCCTGAGTGCTGCAAGAGAGGCCTGTGCTGTCATGCCTGACTTTATGCAGTGCAGTGGACTGAACTCAGGGCTTCCTAGGACCCTACCAACTGACCTACATCCCAGCCACAGAGTAGCTCACATTCATATGTAAGAGTATGTTGCTTATAGCCAGTTTATAATGCTGACATATTATTTTAGAAGCTAGGTACAATGGAGTGTACCTTTATTCCCAGCACTTGGGAGGTAGACTCAGGAGTAAGTATCCCAAGTTCAAAGCCAGCCTCTTTCTTCTACATAGCATGTTCATGGGCTATAAGATCCTATTTCAAAAAACAAAAATGACTTTTTATGGGGAGGGGGAGAATTCAAGACAGGGTTTCTCTGTGAAGCCCAAGCTGTCCTGGAACTCACTTTATAGACCAGGCTGGCCTTGAACTCAGAGATCTGCCTGCTTGCCTCCCAAGTGCTGGGATTAAAGACATGCACCACCATGCCCAGTTCAACTCTTTTTTTAAGACAGGATCTCAGTGATTGCAGGTTGGCAAGGAACTTGCTATACAGACTAGGCTGGTCTCAAACTCGCAGAGATTTTCCTGCCTCTGCCTCAAAAATTAGTTTTTAGAAAGTAAGGATGAGCATCTGAGACTGCTATCTGTCTTAGTTTTCCCATTTCAATAGTCCAAAGCCTCTTGGTTCTTAAGTGGAACGTCTACTTTTATAAACAGCAGATGATACTTCTTAGATTTTATGGTTACCTGCACCACTGAGAAAATAAAAACTACAAGAATTTTAACACAAAAGCACCAAATGTCACAAGGCAGTACACTGTAATTGTCAAGAAAACTTGTATGCAGACAGTAAAGCCGTCAGGCCAACCTACATAGGCATACACACACCTAGAGAACAGATACTAGATACTAGGGTTCATGTAAGGCGGACACCCCCAGAAGAAGGTAGGTTGACTTAAGTGACAGTATCACACGGTATCTTAGATTCTGGAAGAGTTACTACTCAACAGATCACCTCAATAATGTCCTATTCTGAGACAGTAGTCTACAACTGTGTTCATGACAAAGGTGATGTTATTAACACCAACTGGAGTTGTTAAGAGTCCTGGTGATCTCTCTTTGCTGCCAGACCTCCGCCATCATGGGTCGCCTGCACGCTCCCGGGAAGGGCCTGTCCCAGTCGGCGCTGCCCTACCGCCGTAGCGTCCCCATGTGGCTGAAGCTGACGTGAAGGAACAAATTTACAAACTGGCCAAGAAAAGTGTGATCCTGAGGGACTCGCATGGTGTGGTGCAGGTTCGTTTTGTGACTGGTAATAAAATCCTGAGAATCCTTAAGTCGAAAGGCCTTGCCCCTGACCTCCCTGAGGATCTGTACCATTTGATTAAGAAAATGGTGGCTGTCCGAAAGCATCTTGAGAGGAACAGAAAGGATAAGGATGCTAAATTCCGCCTGATTCTGACAGAGAGCAGAATTCACCAGCTGGCTCATTACTATAAGACTAAGCGGGTCCTCCCACCCAATTGGAAATATGAGTCATCCACAGCCTCTGCTCTAGTGGCATAAATTCTTGTGTACACAGCAATAAAATCACTTTGAATAAATTCATGTTTTGTGTTAAAAAAAAAAAAAAAAGGAGTCCACACAAACAGAGCTTTGGAGTCACATGCTATTGGAGGTTAGACAGGAAGATAACAGTGATTTCTGGCCTAGGTAAACCTGTTCTCTTGCTAGACTGTTGTTATTGTCCCTAGTAACACAAGAGGATGACCAGTGTCTGAGATTTTCCTGGTATAAGTCTAGCCTCTGAGCATAACTTCTCAGAGTAAATTCAAAATGTTCTCTTTACTCTCAAGACTGGCCCAGGTAGGATGTTACATTAAATGGCTCCTTTACCTAGAAATTAAAAAAAACAGGCTCTTCTCTCAGTAAAGGACCTCAGCCAAATGTTTCTGAGGTATGTGAAGCTCTTGCCTCAGCTGTGCCTCCCTCCCTGGCTCCCATTCACTTAGGAGGTCCATCATTTAATGGGTCTGTACGAACACTGAGGTGAAGGATGAACCGTGGCTCCCTTATAGCTCCTGAGCAGCTCACAGCAGGAAGGGACACAGTTATTACATAGGGTATTTGAAAACCCTGAAGGATGACAGAAGATAGACTATTTCTAAGGTAATGAGGAAAGGCTTTGCCATGAATTGATTCTGAAATCTCCTGAAAACTACCACACTGAAGGGTATGTCAAAGGCAAAACATTCCTGGCAGAGGAAAGAGTGTGAGCAAAGACATGTCATGTAAACAAAACATCATGGCCAAGAAACAGGCACAGGGAGAGAGCAGAGGAAGTTACAACTGGAGTGAGGGAGCCGAAACTTTGGGCTGGGTTCTTTCTGCAGGCAGCCTGGGCTTTCCCTGCAGGGCTATATCCTTCGAATTCAAGTCTGCATGCTTTCCAAGAGGATCAAGAAGAATAAGCAATGCTTTTTTGTTTTTTGTTTTTAATTTTTTCTTGCAGTGCTGGGGATGAACTTGGGGCCTATGCATATTTCACAAGTATCCCTACCTACCACAGGAGCTCCGCATGCTGTGTGACCTCAACAGCACAGGCTGATCAGGAAACTAAGCAGGCGCTGAATTAGTTTCCAACAGTAAGTACAACATAAGTGCCATGTAAAACTTTGGCAGCAGGTACCCTTGCACACTCCACACACCACAGGAAAGAAGAGCACGGAGGTCGCAGTCCCAAAGTCACTTCCAAGTTTTGTTGACCCTTTGCCAAGAGTACGGAAAAGCCATGTTTCTGCCCATTCCCAGTGAGAATTCAATGATGTGGGGAAAGAACATAGTTTGCAATCTCCTGGATTCCCAAAAGGTCTAGGCAAAGACACAGCCATGGGTTAACTAATTCTAAACCAAACCATGGTTCCAATACTTACTTCTCCCTGATGTTTTCAGCTTTTTGCTGTTTTTTGTTTTTTTAAGACAGGGTCTCTCTTTGTAGTTCTGGCTGCAATGTAACTTGCTCTGTAGACCAGGCTGGCCTTGAACCCTGCTTCCTGAATCCTGAGATCAAAGGCACGAGACACCATGTCTGGCTGTTGTTTTTGAGACAGGGTCTCACTACTCCTGTCTATCCTGGAACTCAGTTCTGCCTGCCTCTGACTCCTGAGTCCTGGGATTAAAGGTGTGCCCACTGAACCTGGCTAACCCTCAATTTTGACTATGTGGAACTCAAAAACTACATGTGTAGTTGAATAAATTATTTATCTCAGTTTCTGCTCGTCTGGAAAAAACTGCCCCATAGTGTGGGAGCCCGTTCTTGGGTTCCTCGTGGCTTTACCCAGTAGGTCCGCATAGAGGATGATTAGACCACGGGCCTGAGTGCAGGTGTCTGAGATGGTCTGCACTTGGCTGTGCTGGGGGAGGAGGTCTTTTGCTCCACCCCCTGGCATCTCTATAAAAACCCTGGGGCAGAGACAGTCGGGGCCCGTTGGAATGGGTTCCAGGCCCTCTCGAGGCTATCCTTTATTTTCTATCTGTTTATCTCCGCGATATTCTCCGCAATAAATCCTTCTATCTAATATTTCCTGCTGCTTGCACTCAAGAAAACTCTGGGGAACTGTGGGGGTGGTGGGTAAACGCCCCACACCATAGTAAGTGGCATTACTTTTTCCCATACCATGGTGTGGCTCACTGCAGAGTTCCAAACAATTTTGTAGATTTTCTGGCTTTCCTTACAACTCTGGGTGTTTCCCTGAGAAGGGTACTCAAATGTGGATTTGGAGAACTGTCTGGCCACTTGGATACTGCCTTCCTTAACCTTAACCTCCCAGTAAGTAAGGTTGGCAGGGCCAGTGAGATAGCTCAGTGGGAAAAGGTACTTGCATACAAGCCAGATGACCCATGTTCTATTCCCAGATCTCACAAGGTGGCAGAAGAAGTGACTCATGGGAGCTGTCCTCTGACCTCCATATATACTCAGTAGTCACAAGCTTAAAGCTTGGTGGCAGATGAGGAAGTCATTTTTTACACATGCCACCCCTACACATTCTTTCCTGAGCCCAATGTACGGCATATCATTGTAATAAGAAAGAAAAAGCAACTCCGAGAACTCAAGTGAGCTAGTGGTGTATAGCCTGCACAGTGAGGCCAACGGCCAGCCTGCACAAGAGAGCATCAGGGTCACCCTGGACAACTGATTCACAAACATCCTATCGATCCTACAAAGAGAAAAGTCAGGTACCCTTTCTTTAATCGGAGAAAGATTGAAATGCATGCCTACTGTCTGTTTTATTTTAAGGTAAATTCAACTAACGATTTCTTTATGCTTCACTCAGAGGCGTGGTGTGTGTGTGTGTGTGTGTGTGTGTGTGTGTGTGTGTGTGTGTATATATATATATATATATATATATATATATATACTTCTAAGCTGATAGCTTCCAAATTCCTTTATGGAAGAGGACTTGGCTATCATCACCATGATGAAATAAAATGATTGCCTGAGGTCTTTTACAAAATATTACAACTACTATAAATAAACCCTAGATGCCTGAAAAATAACTGATTCAACCAAAGAGAGAGATGATAACGGCACTACTCTGGCCTGCTCTCCAGTGATTTTTTTTTTTCATGGCACCGGGGCTGGAGCCTAGGGCCTTGTACATGGCAGATAAATGTGTGCTAGTACTGAGCTAAACCCCTACCCCTAACATGCTTATTTTAAAAGGGCCACTAAAGCAGAAGATCTTTTTCTTCTCCCTTCCTGTTACTGGAGAATGAACCACAGGCTTCACATACTGTAGGCAAGCAATCGCCTACTAAGCTATAACCCTAAGCCCTACCTACTCTATTTTTGAGACAGGGTCTCACTGTGTAGCTATGGCTGACCAAGAACTCTCTATGTAGACCAGGCTGGCCTCAAACTCACAGAAATCTGCCTACCTCTGCCTCCTGAGTGCTGGGATTAAAGATGTGGACTACTATGCCTAGGCAGTGCTAACGTTTTATAGGAATATTATTCTGGTTTGGGTTTTGTGGTTCTGGTGAAATGTTAATATTTTAAAATCCAATATAACTTCTGCTTAAAAGACGGTAAAGCTTTCTTGAGACCAGTCTGGTGTACAAAGGGAGCTCCAGGACAGTTAAGGCTACATATTGAGACCCTGTTTCCCAAATCCAACCAAACAAAAAATGTAATACTGTGCTTAGTTCCACAGCACATATACTGGAAAAACACAGACAAGAAAAACAACAGTATCAATAGGTGTGGCAGTGCATGCCTGTACCTAACACCATAGAGGTAGAGGCAGAAGACACAGACAATGCTACTCTCTGCTACAAAGTAAGTTCAAGGCCAGCCTGGATCTACGAGTCCCTGCAAGAGGCAGGTGGGTCTCTGAGTTGGGGGCCAGCCTCGTCTACAGAGTGAGTTCCAGGACAGCCAGGGTTACACAGCGAGACAATGTCTTGAAAAAAAAAACGCACCCTGCCAACAACAACAACAAATTAAAAAAAAGGGGGGGGAATACATTTGAGCACCATGTCTGTATAAACCATGGACAGTGGACTATGAAAATCTTATATTCATGGTAAAATTCCTGTTAAAAGAAAATAAGCCCAAGTACCCTTTTTCTTTGATAGTACTAATTCATTTCTATAAAACATAACCAAACTATTAGAAACTCATTAAGTACTAACATAAAGACAGATTGAAGCAGGAAGATAGTAAGTTCCAGGGTATATTATCAAGATCCTTTCTGAAAGTAACTGTAAAAAGGCCCTGGCCATGTAGCTCCGGGTCCTTGGTCCAGCTTCTAGCACTTCCTACCCTCTTCAAAGAAAGAATACTTTACTGAATGGAGAAAAACAAAGTACACCAATCTAGCCATGAGCTCTACAAAAGATAACTTTTAGCATTAGTAATTTGGTCGCCAATATATTTGAAACCAATCTAAACTAAGAAAGATCCTCTGAATTCCCTTTCCAGCCAGACAAGCTGGAGGGCCTGAAGTTTTGCAATCAAGACACAGCTGCACTGCAACAGGTCACACAACCCATGTCACAGGCACCCAGGCTATTATGCCGTAAAGAGAGGTGCCACACAGACACAAGCCAAGGTTGTTACAAATACCAAAGAGCCCAGGAAAGTGGCTCACAGACTGAGCCTCAATTGCGGCCAGTTATCAGATGAGAAAAGGGGAATAACAGAAAACCAGTCTGGAGAAACAAGGCGTGGAATCTAGGAACATCATCCAAACATAGGGGTGGGATAACAGGGTCGGTTCTAACATGCGCACCACCTGTCAGAGGACTCAAGTGGAACAGCGCCCTTGGATTAGCTCACCTGGTTCGGGAATTCTTACCAACAAGCAGCCACCATATGGGAACGGCATTCCAGAACACACGCACAACAAAACCAAGATTTCACAGAAATGATTTAGACGGCAGAGTATAGAAAACAGCACTGCTTTGTGCACAACAGAACACTAACAGAGGTGGCCGAGGGAAGGGCCAGAAAGTAGCTGAGCAGGAGGGAGTGTGGGGTGAAGTCTCACGGGCGGGAGTTTCTGGAATCGGACAGTGGCGACTTTGCCCGAGTTTGTGTGTGTGCGCGTGCAGAGGAGAATTTTAGGGTCACGAGTGCAGCGTGGAGGCCGGAGCTCCGGCAGCCGCCTACCAAAGGCAGCCGGCTCTGCGGACGTGGCGGGCGGCGGCTGGGGCGAGGCCCGGTTCCTCATCCGCCGCCGCCCCCCTCAGGCCCCGGCCGCTGCGCGGCCCTCGCCCGTCGCCCTGCGTACCTGCCTTCCCTGTGCCGCGGTTCCAGCTGCCCGCGGAGCCGTCGCCCTTTGAGGGCCGGAGGGCCATCCCCGGGGGCCCGGGCCCCAGCCCGAGCCCCGGCTGGCGGCGGAGCCTGAGGCGCGGCTCCCACCGCGATGTAATCCCAGTTCGGCCGGGGCAGGCTGGTCTCCGTCGGCCTGCGACGCGCAGGCGCGCAGACAGCCACGCCCCCACGTGACCCACGTCTTGGTATGGGCGGGGCTGGGGCGCGCGCATGCGGCTTGACAGTGGAAAACAGGTGCGGAGGATGGACTCTTAGAACTTCGTTGTGCGTGCATGCTGGACCACATCTTGTCAGTGCTTTTGCTTTTATTATCTGTGAAATAGTTGTGAAAAGAAAATTCTGAACTCACGAGGCTGGACACTGCCAAGCTCCAAGGTTATACGCAGACTTTGGCTTACCTCCGGTCATACCTGGCTCCCCAAGCTTAGCAGGGTCGCCTTATGCAGCTCCGCTGGCTATGCCTGCACAACGCCGGGGTAGGGCCATAGTTCATGGAGATGGTTATGGGGCACTGCTACCTCGCTGAATTGTGCAAGGGTGATCTTTTGGTCAAAATGCTACTGGACGAATCAGGTCTTTGGGCTCCTCCTCACCTACGGGTTTCTAACTGGACACACACTCAAACCCAAGCTCAGTGACATCTGAGGGTAATGCCTCGGATAGGTCATCCACACACTGCCTCATCTCCCAGACCTCTAGTGAGGATGCTCCCATTGAGTCTAGTTGTTTGATGAGCTTCTTCTCCAACCTCACTGCTACTATTTTCACCCCCTCAGTTAGGGCCTCCCCAGAGACTGCCTCACCTCCCAGATCTCCAGTGAAGATGCTCCCATGAGTTTGTTTGATGAGCTCCTCTAGTCTCCCTGTTACTAATTTTTTCTTCTATAAGTATTGGCCCCTCCTGGTTCCATATCCTTCTCTCTAGCCCAGATTCCAAGGTTCACACCTTTACTCTGCAAAATCAATCTCTCTGTCTCTGTCTTTCTCTGTGTCTGTCTGTGTGTGTGTGTGTGAGTGTGTCTGTCTGTCTCTTCCTGGTCTTTAAAGACAGGATCTCACTGTGTAGCCCTGGCTGTCCTAGAACTCACTCTATAGACCAGGCTGGCCTCGAACTCAAGAGATCCACCTGCCTCTGCCTCCTAAGGCATGCATGCGCTGTTGCTGCCACCACCTGCCCTCCAAGACCTTTTTAAAGGGTCTTCCCAGAGGATTCCTAGCCAGCCAGTCTAGTCTAATTAGTAAGCTCCAGGCCAAAAGAGGTGGATGGGTATTTCTGAGGTTGTCCTCTGGCTTCATGCAAACACACACACACACACACACACACACAAAACGTCTGGTAATGTTTTAAGTAAATGTATGGTTTTGCGTTGGGCTTCATTCATAGCTGGCTTGGGTTTGAACACTCCTGGACTCTCTAAAGGATAAGTTACTAATTTTCTGTGAACCACTTTGCATTCCCTTGAGACCAACCTTTTTTTATTTTTTAAAGATTTATTTATTTATTTTATGAATGAGGGCTCTATATGAATGTACACCTTTATGACGGACGAGGGCATAGATCCCACTATAGATGGTTGTGAGCCACCATGTGGTTGCTGGGAATTGAACTCAGGGCCTCTGAAAGAACAGCCAGTGCTCTTAACAGTTGAGCCATCTCTCCCAGCCCTGAGACCAATCTTAAAGAAAAATGCAGTATTTGTGTCAAAAAGGTCAACCTACTCCTGGTTATATGTAGCAAAATTTTTGTTGATCATTTTATGGAAAGAACATACATACTGACAACACAATGAAATAAAAATATTGGACATAGCTTCTCTTTCCTTCCCCCAAAACACACACACACACACACACACATACTTTAAAGGAGCATTTCCTGGGGAATTTTCATGAGTAAAAGAGATTACATTGTGTAAACAGATGTTTTCTGTCTCAACTGCCCAGTTCCAAATAACCAACTCAGAGGCTGAATATGAATTATAAATGCTTGGCCAATAGCTCAGCCTTGTTATTAGCTAACTCTTAAATTTAAATGAATCCATATTTCTATTTATGCTTTGCCACGTGGCAGTACCTTTATTAGCATGACACATTCATCTCCTGCTCCCTCTGTGTGTGGCTGGCAACTCCTGACTCCATCCTTCTCCTTCCCAGCATCCTTAGTTTGGTTACCCCACCCATATTTCCTACCCAGCTACTGGCCAATCAGCGTTTTATTAAACCAATTCAAGTGACAAATCTTTACAGTGTACAAGAGGATTATTCCACAGCAATTCTGAAGTTATTTTGACTTTTAAAATTCATATTTAATAAACGTAGAAATTCCCAATTTTAATTCTTCCTTAATTTCAACTGACTGAAATTGAAATTTTTTAAAATGTTTTTCCTAATCTCACAGGTTATAATAATCATTAATAAACTCAATTAAAATTATGTGAACATTTGAAACTTCATTTGTAAATTTAATAATCCCTTTTTCTAGGCTGTGGCTCAGTGGCAGAACACTTATCTAGCATGTAAAATCCTGACTGAGTTTAATATAGCGTTCTGCCAATGAAAAAACTTTTGTTAAATATACCGACTTTCTAACAAAGCCTTTCCAACCCATTTTTCCCCCTTTGTTGCTTGTTTATGTTTTGTGGTCTTTAAATTGTATTTTTACATACAAGGTCTCTAGTGGCCAAGGCTAATCTCAATTTGCTATGAAGGATGACCTTGAACTTTTGACTCTCTTGCAGTCAGTCACTTCTTTTGTGCTGAGAATCCAGCTTAGGGTTTTGTGCATGTTAATGAAGCACTCTACAAGCTCTATCCCTCCTCGACTTGTAATTACTGAAATATATAAAGCACTTATACTGAGTCATGAAGCTTTTCTTCTAACCAAGAGACTATCTTTGTTTCAGACTTTAAACCATACCTCATATCTTTTCAGCAAGGGAAAAAAATGAAGTGGGACAGTGGCGCCCATACATGTTGGCAAGAATTTCCACCTATAACTTGAGCTTTAAAAAAGGGTTCTAAAACGGAGCCAAGAGCAGCTTCCTAGTTTGTATCTCTCATGGGGGCGAGGCACAGAGAAGCTGTGGCATTTGAGCTTAAGCATGGCAGGGCAGATTCCCGCCGCCTTACACAGAGGTGTCTCCAAGCCGCGCAGCATACTGGGTGGCAGATGCAGCTTTTTCTAGCACAAAATGGGGGGAGGGCTTGATGGAGGCACTGCTTCCCGGAGTTGGTGGTGAGCACGGCTCCTAGAGCTGGCAGTAGGCATACCTCCGCCTTGTTAAAAAGCTGAGAGGGGGCAGAGTCAGCAGCCAAGACTTTCATCCTAGCCACTCAGTTTAGCAGTTTAAAATCTCTCCTGGTCAGAAAATGATTATAGATTCACAATAAGACAGATTCAGATGGAATAAAACTCTAAACGGTTTACAGTGTGTATAAAAATGAACGTAGGCTTGGAAGAGAGAGGAAACGGAATATAGAGAGTTATATAAAGAAATAGTTTTAAAAAATAATTTTTAAAGAGGATAAAAGTAATATAAAAATACAGTAATACATGTAAAAATGGAAAACACACAAAGAGTCTGGATACTGCATTTTTTTGTGTGTTGTCTTTGGGATTTTTAACTGTAGAAAGACATTTGATTATAAAAGCTGCTGGATTAAACCAACTTACATATTTTAAAAATATCTTGACTCCAAAATTTATGTCAAAAGGTATGCCACTTTGGGGTAGAGGTTATGTTTTTGTTTTCACAGGATATGAGAGGCTATGGACTCATTCAGAATTAAAGATGATCAGATTTGATTAAGGAAGATGCCAGCCCACTGCCCAAAGAGCAACAAGATGCCAGCAGACTGGTAATGCCACAGCCTCATGGCAACATATAGATTAATAGAAAAGGGTTAAGATGAAAGAGCTAGCTAGCAAGAACTCTGAGCCATAGGCCATACAGTCTGTATTTAATATAAGCCTCTGTAGCTGGGCAGTGGTGGAGCACGCCTTTAATCCCAGCACTTAGGAGGCAGAGCCAGGTGGATCTCTGTGAGTTTGTGGCCAGCCTGGGCTACAGGGTGAGATCCAGGACAGGCACCAAAATTACACAGAGAAATCCTGTCTCAAAAAACAACAACAATATATATATATGCATGCGCAAGCCTCTGTGTGTTTACTTGAGAGCAAGCAGCTGCGGGATGGGCAGGACACAGGAAAACTTCTGACTACATTTGGTGCCCAATAAGAAAAGGAATATAGGGCTGGAGAGATGGCTCAGAGGTTAAAAGCACTGACTGCTCTTCCAGAGGTCCTGAGTTCAATTCCCAGCAACCACATGGTGGCTCACAACCATCTGTAATGAGATCTGGTGCCCTCTTCTGGACTGCTGTCATACATGCTGTATACATAATAAATAAATAAATCTTAAAAAAAAAAAAGAAAAGGAATATAGACAGTTATATAAAGAAATAAATAGTTTTAAAAAATATTTAAAGAGAGTAAAAGTAATATAAAAAATTCAATAATCCACGTAAAGATGGAAATTACACAAAGAGTCTGGATATTGTATTTTTGTGTGGTCTTTAGAATTTTTTAAATTATTTATTTATTTATTTATTATTATTATTATTTAATTTTTTTTTTGGTTTTTTGAGACAGGGTTTCTCTGTGTAGTTTTGGTGCCTGTCCTGGATCTCACTCTGTAGACCACGCTGGCCTCGAACTCACAGAGATCTGCCTGGCTCTGCCTCCCAAGTGCTGGGATTAAAGGGGTGTGCCACCACTGCCCGGCTGTCTTTAGGATTTTTAACTGCAGAAAGACATTTGATTGTAGAAGCTACTAAATTAAACCAACATATATGTTTTATTTTAAAGCTATCTTGACTTCAAAATTTGAGTCTAAGGATATGTTGCTTTGGAAAAGAGGTTCTGCTTTTGTTTCCACAGAAGATGAGAAGCTGTGGATTTCTTCCAAGTTAATATGGTGTGATCAAGGAATACCCCCCTCCCCCCCAGAGGTCTCCAGATAATCCAACATCCAGAACAGCTTCAAGGCAACTGACTGAGATGATTCAGCCTCATGGACTACTCCAGTCAGGACTTGACCATAATCCTAAATTTTCACAGGGTCCCCATAAGGTTAAAAGTGGCCCCCAATCAGCAAGAAGTAGCCTAGAACACTACACCCACATTACCCAAAAATGGATTATGGGTGTTTGTATTTGTTTAGAGGGTTGGTTACAAATTGTTATTGGTCACAGTCAATCTCTAATAAAAGAAAGGGGTATATGATATAGAAATGATAGGATAAAAGGGTAGACTATTGAATCTACTTTAATCCAAAAAACAACTACTAATCTTACATATTTTACATTAATATGTATTTTTCTTTATTGATACAAATTTAAAGTTAATTTTGTTATACTGTATATATATATTTCTACTCTTGTTTAAGATATTATGTTTATTAAACTCATTTAAAATTGTAATATATAATTAAAAATACAGAATTAGTCATCTATAATAAAACTTATAGTCATGTTAGTTGTCTAGATATACATAGATATATTTAAATTAGGTAGGTAATCGTCAAACACTTCAAAGACCTACAGAATGTGGCATTTAAAATGTTTTAAAAATTTATATTTTTCTGGACAGTAAGACACTTCTGCTCCTGGCAACACCAATTACTTCAAAGAGGATGATGGACATCGAAGAAACTCATTATGGAGTTTGCTTTCTTTGTGGCAAAAGTTAGCCACTGGGCAAAAAAGTGCCCTTGCCTCAACTGTTTGACAGGATGCTATATAAAATGGACATGCAGGACCCATAGGAAGGTGACGACTGAACTTAGCAAGATGAGATGGTCCTTCAGGTTCCTGCTTCACAGAGGAGACAGCCAGACATTCTGCAGGACACGGAGAAGCAGCTGATGAACTTTGCCAATAGGCGAGACAATCCTTCAAATTTCTTGCTTCACAAAAAAAGTCTGCCAGAGACTTTAGGCCTGTAGGCTGAAGATGGATGCCCCAATGTTGCAGAGGAACTTTGGGTGACTGTCCAGGCAGCCAGATGTCTCTGTCATTTCTAGAATTCTGGAAGTGGCTTACAATGCACTTCTTGTTTACTTAAGTAATATGAACTCTTTGATGGAACTGAAGACTAGATATAATTATAGTTTTCCTTGGTTACAATAAAAGGTAAATTAGATATGAAACTTTAGACTCACAAAAATAGAACAGATAGAATATTTTCTTTAATTTTGGCAAATCAAATAGACTATATAACTGTAATTCTTGCTTGATAACTATTTTGTTACATATAATTTCACTATGTTAAAGTTAAAAACATTCCTTTTTGATTAAACAGAAAAAAGGAAGTGCTGTGGGATGTCTTTCTGTATGCTGTGAATATATGTGTTGCTCCCATTGGCTAATAAATAAAGCAGCTTTGGCCTACAGCAAGGCAGCTTGGAGGCAGGCGGGAAATCCATGCAGAGATACAGAGAGAAGGGTGGAATGGGGGAAGGAGAGCCATCAGCCCGCTGTCCAAGGAACAACATGTAATGGGACACAGGTAAAGCCACAGAACACGTGGCAATACATAGATTAATAGAAATGGGTTAAGTTATAAGAGCTAGCTAGCAAGAAACTTGAGCCATAGGCCATACAGTTTGTAATTAATATTAAGCCTCCGAGTGATTATTTTATAAGTGGCTGTGGAACCATGGGGCCAGGCATGGTGGCACAAGCCTTTAACCCTAACACTCTCGAAGTAGAAGCAAGATCTCTGAGTTCTAGGTCAACCAGGGCTGCATGGTTTAACTGTCAAATAAATAATTTTTTTGGGCGGGGGGGGGGGGGGGGGAGTGGAGAAATGGCTCAGCAGTACTTACTTGTTGCTTTTGCAGAGGATTCAATTCCCAGCATCTACACGTGGCTCAAAACTGTCTAACTCCAGTTCCAGAGTATCTGATGCTCTCTTTTGGATTCCAGGTATGCATGTGGTATACATACATAATGCAAGCAAAATATTCACACTCAAAGTACTTTTATTACATATATTTACTTAGTGCGTATGTGTGTGGGTGTGGGAATGCCATAGTGTGCAGAGGCCAGAGGACAACTTTTGGGTCGGTTCTCTCCTATCACATGCGTTCTGGGAATCAAATCCATCTCAGGCTATTAGACTTGCTTGTAAGCACTTTTACCCACTGAGCCATTCCTCCACCTGGTTTTCTTAAATTTGGAGACATCCTGGCCTTGAATTAGCTGCTAACTGAAGTTAACTTTGAACTTCTGATCCTCCTGAGTGCTGGAATTACAAGCATTACTACCATGCCCAGTTTAAGGGGTGCTAGGACTTAAAACTCAGGACTTCATGCATGCTAGACAAGCACTGTACCAACTGAACTACATCTCTAGCCCTAAAATTATATAAAACTTCCTAAGAATCTAAAGTATTACACTTACGTAGGTTCCATAATGCAAGGATATTAACACCTAGGGGCTGAAGATGTAGCTCAGTGCTACATACCAAGGCCCTAGATTTGATTATCTCTATTGCAAATAAATAAATACTAACACTGGAAGTTCAGTCTGACTTATCTTATCTAAATCATCACCGAGGATAATAGATGCTTTGTACTCATAGAGAATTAAGTCATCCCAGGGAGAAATTCGGAGAATGAGGTCATCCCACTTGGGACTAACCTGCTTAAGCAATTTGGGTCACAGCATTTATGACTGTGTTGGTCAGTGAGCCAGTCAATTCTGGATTCCTGCCTTCAGTGGCGATCTGTTAGTGATTCCTCTCTCCCCTAGCACTGTAACGGGATGGGCCAAACTTTGTGGTCATTCTGAGGTTAAAGCCAACTCTCTACCACTGTAAAACAAGGCAATGTCTGACTCTCATGACAAAGGGAAAGGTGGTAAAGTTCAAGTAAAGGAGTAGCTGCTTAGTGACTGACTGTTACATAGCTATTTCCTCCAAAGTAGAACATTCCCTCCTGGAGAGAGGATTCTTAAAATTCAAGGAGGACTGAGGACGGTTCTGTGGGTAAAAGCACTTGCCATCATTTACTAAACTAGGAAAGAAATGTATTTCAGCAATTTAAATGTGATCTGCCTAGCGTTATCTATGCATGAACTTATTCTCTAATGTTGTCTCAATCTTTTAGTATTTTTATATTTATCCCTTTATGTGTATTTGCCTGCATGCTTATGTGCACCACATGTGTACAGGAGCCCTCATAAGCCAGAAGAGAGTTCTGAAGCCATGGAACTGGAGGTTGTGAATTGTCACGTGGGTGCTGGGAACCAACCTGCTCCTCTGCAGGAGCAGTGAGTGTTCTTAACCACTGAGCCATCTTTTCAACTCCTAGTATGTATTTATTGAGACAAGGTCTCATTCTGTAGCCGTTTTGCCTGCCTCTGCCTCCCAAGTTCTGGAATTAAAGGGATTTGCCACTAAATCTGGCTTGTTACTGTGTGTAGGGTGTATGGGCACATGCATATAGAGATCAGATGATAATATGTAAAGCTGGTTCTCTCCTCCCTTCATGTGGATCCAGGGGATCAAACTCTGGCTGTTAGCCTTGCACAAAATGCACTTAACAGGGTGGACCATCTCAGTGCCCTTATTCTCTTTCTTTTTTAAACTCAGAATCTGGTAATTCTATTTCTTTGTGGATATGCATGTCAGACAGTGGGTGGAGCTAGTTCTTTCCGCCTTGAGTCCTGAAGATAGGACTCAATTTTGTCAATAGGTGTGCCTTTAACCTGCTGAGTCACCTTACCTGTCTACAGGAAAACCTCAAGTGTCCTGGTAGGTAGGAACTGGGTGGGTGGAGTTTACAACCACTGAGTTACACTCCCACCCTGTCTCTACACCTTTGCATGTTGATTTTTTCAATTGCTCTATCATATCACCCTTTAGTTCATTATTTATTAGCTCCAGCATGTGACATCAGTCTAACTGTGCAAGATTGCTTCTTGGAAGTGCACCACATATCTATCATCTAAAGTGTTAGTAGAAGTTGGGTATCTCACGCAGGACAGCAGAAATTCAAAGATAAAGGTTTTCAGGCATGGAATTAGGCATGCCTTTCCTTCTGCTAGGCCTTTACTGCAGCAGCTGAGTTGGGCCTGGTCAGTTTATTGTTGCTGAGGTCAAACTACATGGACAAGCTTCAAATTCTTCTGCCATTGTTTGTTGACTTGGCGTGCAGAGTGATTTTTCTCTTATTGTGCTCTTGTCTTCCGTTGGTATCTTCCTCAGAGGCTTTCTATGCCCTTGTCCTTCTCAGTACTGCTATTAGTACATATCATTCAATGCTCATTCGCTTAGCACAGATAGGGTCTAGAGCACTAAGGCCACCTGTCTTCTTCAGGCACCGTGTCCCTGGGACTTGAGGTGTGGCTTCCTTAGTGCTCCTGCTCCGCTGTGGCTGGAGTACTAGACCCAGTACACATTTGTCCCTACTGAGGGGTGGTTTTTGTTTTCTTCCAGTTGAGTGAGTACTTGGTACCCTACCTTCCAATTTTGGGCTTTTGTGTGGTAGGAGACAAAGGAGAGTGACTTTCTCTCTCATAGTAGTTACTGTTTCCTTCTAACAGACTTTTAAAGAGACATTCTGGTTTTGGTGTGGTTGTAATGAAAACATCAGAATGTGTTGTAATGAAAACAGAGTCTGGGTAAGCCTTGAAGTGCCAGGGCCCATCTTTCACCTGTATTCACTTTAGCTGTCAATCTCTGCTTCTACATCATGCTTGTCTCTCTTTACCTTTGACCATTGCTCTCCATACGACTTCTCATGTGCCTGTCTCTCATATTACCCAAGTCCCAGAAGAGAAAGCTGGTCATCTCTCCCACCCTTCAAGTGGGGCACTGTCTACAAGAAGGGGGAATATATTGGGAGAAAGCAGAAACTGTGTGCAACTGGGAAACTTTGAAGCAAAAATCAAGACTTGTTTCTCAATGAGTTCTCTGACTAGAAAGTTTAGGACCAATCTGGCATCAAGACTAATAGGATGGCGTAAGAGTATTAGTTGTGATAACTGAGGCATCAGGATGGTGGCCTGCACAAGGAATTTGGCAGTTGGAATGGTAAAAAAGAATGTATTCAAAATAAATATCCATTTATTAAAATTTAGTTTGTTTTAACCAGAGCAATACAGTGTAACAAGTACATAGTTCTATTATGTTAACAATAAAAAATATCAAAACATGCATAAAGAACTAATTGTTTTTTCAATTTTACCTATTATTTACTTCTCATAAAAAGTGTTGAGTGCTTCTAAACTGCTTACCTTGTTACAGACGCTACTACACCCACACTTCCCATCACAAATTCTTTATTGTGACATTCTAATTTTGGTCAGACCAATCTTCACTATCTCCATGACGGCTGCAAATTCTCCTCACAGCTGACCAGGTGATGGATTTATGTTAACTTCCCCCCATTCTCCTAGAGTTGGTTCATTTTTGGATTTCTTTTGGGTTTTCCATTTTATTTTTAAAATCTTTAAACATTTGAACCCTTTACAATTTTGCCAATCATAATGTACTGTTTAACGAAAATTACAAAGTGAAAACACTTGTAACCACTTCCCCCAAAACACAACACTCCTAGACTGCAGAAGCTCTCTGTGCAGCAGGACTTCATGTTGTTCTGGACAGGAAGCCTCAAACTTGGAACTGATTTCAATTGTTGGAAAACAAGAATTATGTCAGGTGTGGAGGCTCACACTTGTAATCCTTGCATTCAGGAGGCTGATGCAGGATTGCTGCAAGGGCTAAAACCCTGTCAAAAAACAAACACACAAAAGGCTAGAGATGGTTCAATAGTCAAAGAGCTCTCATACTGCTCTTCTAGAGGACCTGAGTTCAATTTCTATTACCCACGTTGGGTGGCTCACAACCCCCTGCAGCACCAGCTCAAGAGGACCCAATGGCTCTGTAGGCACCCACATTCATGTGCACATACCCACACATGTCACTAAAAACAAACCTTTTTTAAACAAACTAAAAGCACAAGGATTTCTCTGATAAAGACATATATAATGGTCCTCTGTAATTGTGAGTTCTATACCCACTCAACGGAGAATTAAAAATCTCCTAAAATAAAAATATTAGTTCTGGATTGAACAAGGACTTCTGTCATCTTCCCCTAAATAAGAGTACAATCCACATAACATTTACATTGTATTTAGACATTATACAGATGTGACATACAAGTATGTGGGAAATTATGAGATTAACTGCAAGGCCATTCTACAGAAGGAACTCAAGGCTAGGTAGGTAGATTCTGGTGGTGGTGGGGGGTGCATTCTAGAATCAATCCTTCATGGATACAAAGGGATGACTATAGATGGAACTTATGTATGATTTTGGATACTTCAATGAGTAAAACAGCTCACTCCTCAGTGAGTGATCAGCAGTTAGACAGCCTTCAGTTTCTGCTGAGATAGCATGATTGATTGCGTTACTGGTCTCAGTTCTTCACTGTCTTATAAGACTATATAGCGTGTCCTTTGCCATATTACTTCCAACAGTTCTCTCAACATGAGGTGTATACGTCCTTGTCTCACCGACGATGGGCTTGACGACTTGTGGCCAACAGGGTGGCACATACCTGTGTGACTTCATCTGGCCTCTGTGTTTCGGCAGTCCACCATGGATAACATGTCCCAGGCAGCTAGTTTCAGCATGTGACTCAGAAGGAACCACCTGGAACAAACGTGAATCTGATCCAAATGGAGATGCCCAATCCAGCAGAGGCTAAACCTGAAGCATAGCTGCTTGGCTCAACCTAGTCTAGACCAACTGCCCTACAAGTCTATGTGGATGCCAGACTATAAAGCGGGAGCAAAAACAAAAGAGAGTTCGATGACAAAGCAGGGCTCAGGGACGCCTTAAAAGCACAGCTGTACACATCACTCAGGAAACAGAAGCCATGAATAGTTCTGATCCTTATAGTTCAGGGCTTTTTCCTGGTAGGGTTTCCTGTGCTATTGTAAACCCATTTTCCAGAGGCAATTATGGTTAATAGTTTGTTTTCTTCCAGATGTTTCCACAGAGGCGGCCTCTACAAGCATCAGGGGACTGTTTCAGTTTCTACCTGGAAAGGCACTCTGAGGCTCATTTGTATCTAGTTTTCAGTATGTCCTTATTCTTCAGTATAGATTCTAACTTCCCTTGAAAAAGTGGGAATGTCCCTTTCTTTAATCTGGCCTTCCATTTTAAAGTCAATTGTGGTGTCTGTATGCATCTGTAGTAAAAGTGAGTACCTACACAAATTAGTTCCTTCTATAATGTTGACTGGAAATCTTTAATTTTCATACATAATTAATCAACTGATTATTTTATTGCAGTGCTAGAGAGAGAATCCAGAGCCTTACGCATGCTAGGCTTCAATATTGAGCTACAATCCCCAATTTTTTTCTAAGAAATTAAAAAACAGACAGGTTAGAATTATTCCACATATATGACCTTGATTCTCACTTTCCTATTTGATATTTCTACACAGCTTGCATCTATGCTCTTACTCCAAACTGTTTAGCATAGGCCCACGCTCATGAACACCGACATTTTTGTTGAATGATATCTTATATAGAAATAAAGTCAGGCCAGATGTACACCCGTAAGCTCAGCACTGGAAAGTTGAGAAATGATTATAGGCAAGCTCAAGGTCTGTATGAGCTACATATTAAGTTCCAGGCCAACCTGGGCTACAGTGTGAGGCCTTACCTCAAAAACTAAAGCAAAAATAAATGTTTAAAAATATATAAACTTTGGGAAGACAGTCAAAGCAGGAGAGAAAGATGAACCCCTGCAGGGGAGCAGGGAAAGGAATGGATATGAATATACAGAATGGGATGTGAAGAGGAAGGGGAGGGGATCAACACCAGCACTGTGTGAATATATACCACTGTGACTGGTTTAATAAAGAAACTGACTGGCTAATAGCTGGACAGGATAAGGTTAGGAGGGAGAACCAGACTAAGGACACTGGGAAGAAGAAGGGCAGAATCATAAATCGCCAGCCAGACATGCAGAGAAACAGGAGGTTCAAGATGAAAGAGAGGTAACGTCATGTGGCAGAGTGTAGATTAATATAAATGAGTTAATTTAAAATATTAAGAGTTAGCTAGTAATAAGCCTGAGCTATTGTCAGAGCATTTATAATTAATATTAAGTCTCTGTGTCTGTTATTTGGGAACTGGTGTACAGGAAAGAAAAGTCTTCCTACAAGCACCTGGGAGGTAGAAACAGGAAGATCATGAGTTCAAGGTTACTTCAGCTACATAATGAGTTCCAGGCCAACCTGGACTGACTACATGAGACACTATGAGGGGTTTAGGCCTTTGGAAGTTCAACAACCACTTTCCAGGTTTCTGCTACAAGTATTTTATGGCTGAGAATCAGAGTGGTTTAGGAAGCTGTTGTTCCCCTTTACCCTTCTTATCCTTAGAGCCAAGACAATTCTGGTCAAAGCAAGAGAAGCAAAAATGCTGCTGACTGCGAAATCCTCAATTCCTGCAGCCACTCCTGTAAGAAATGGACTAGCCATCCTGGAAGAGCCTATATGGAGGGCACAGGGCAGGGCTAGTTCATGGTGGTCAAGAAGAACCCACTGACTATGGCCAGAGTGACAGAAGATCAAAGAGAAGAGTGGAATAGCAAATGGTGGTGCTAGGTTTTGGGGAAAATCAGAAAGCTGGCTGATTTGGTGGAAGCCTGCCTCGCTTAAATAATACTTTTTCTTTTCTAGCAAAGATGTTGTTTCCACCTTCTGAAAACTAAGCTTTTCATATGCACAGACCTACAGCCTTCCAATAGATGCCTTATTATACATAACTGTACAGCTACATAGTAAAGTAAGAAGCCATCATCTGCTCCAAGTCTACTACAGCCTAAAACTTCAGTGAGCACTTACACTTAGCATCTAATATGAACATACGAGTTATGCAGCAAGTATTTTTACTTCTGTCTTAATAGATGAAGAAAATATTGGGAATTCTGGGACAAAAAGTGGTTATGACCAGGGAGGGTAAACAAGGGTCCCATCCCCATGCAACGAAGACTCAATTTGGGTGGCTGCCCTTCCCTGGATCTTTAGTTTTCTTTAAATCTTGGTACATATTGGTAATGTCTTACAATAATAATTTAAATTACTCATGAAGATTCAGAGAGGTTAAATAACTAACCCCCAACTCACAGAGCCAGACAGAACTCGGTTTAAAAGCAGATCATCTGCAGTTCTGCTAGGTTGCTTCTTGGAAGTGGTTAACTTTCTCACAGTGTCAAAGAAAGATACAAATTCTATCAATTATTTGCCTACATTAAGATGGGCTTCCAGAACCAGAATACCTTGTGATACTCTCTATGTATCCATCTTATTTGGAGAACAGTCTGCATTTTATATAATTATATACAGGAATTAAAAAATGATTTCTGAGCTGGGCGGTGGTGGCACATGCCTTTAATCCCAGGACTCATGAGGCAGAGGCAGATGGTCAGCCTGGTCTATAGAGCAAGTTCCAGGATAGCCAGAGCTACTCAGAGCACAGAGAAACCATGTTTCGAAAAAAAGAAATGAAACAAAAGGTTTCTGAGCCAGGTATGGCAGTGCTCGACTTTAATCCTAGCACACAGGCAGAAGGTAGATCTGTTAGTTCAAGGCCAGCCTGGTCGACAAAACAGTTCCAGACAGCCAGAACTAGAGACCCTGCCCCCGCCCCTCCAACAAAACAAAACCAAAACCAAATTTCTGTATTTAAATCTTCTAAATTGGTTGGGATTATTGCTTAGTCTCATCCATTTATTTACTAGGGCTCATTAAACATTTTCTTGTTCTACTGATCCAGTCTGGTCTATGGCTTGTAATTACAGCTACAAAGCAAGGACAAAGTTCTGAGATGCACCTTGTCATGATACTTCCATTTCTTGCATGTGTGGAGGGGAGAGAAGGATGGTAGGGGACCAAGGAACCAGTCATTTAGTAAACACCATGTTATTCCATTCAACCCTCCTCAATCCTACATTTTAGTAAGACAAACAAGGTCACCAGGGAGCTGACTTGCACGTGGGATGGACAATTAAATCAATAAAATAATACAAGGAAGGTTCACGTGGCAAGAGAAAGAAAGGAAAACAATAGAAACAAGGAAAGGAAATGCCACAGGGGTGAGACATGAGGATCCAAGTTTTCAGACCCGATTTTTGAGGACGGAAGTGAGTGTCACCCCAAATACTTCTCGTTAATTTAACTTCTTCCTCAACCAAGAAATGGATCTACGCTGGTTACTGTGGCGCATGCCTTTAATTCCGGCACTAAGAAGGCAGAGGTAGGCAGATCTCTGAGTTCAAGGCCAGCCTGGTCTATAAAGTGAGTTCCAGGACTGTTATACAGAGAAACCATCTTGAAAAAACAAGGAGGGAAATGGTCCTAGAAGTCAGCCAGCCTCTTTAGCACACATCACCCACAACCAGGGACTAAAACCACAACACTAAGGAGAAAAACGGAGAAAAACACCAGCATGAAGGCAGGCCAAGGACCTACGACTATGAAGAACCACTCAAACCTGCTGGGGGAAATCTGTAGTGACAACAAAACTACATTTTTTAGGATTGGCTCAAATGACCAATTTAAATTATATTACATGATAGGTTCTTGTATCTAAACCTAGCTTCTCAATCCGCAATAACCTCAACTCCAAGAAGCTGGAGCTGTAAAATGCTATGCAGTGAACATTTAAGGCAGAGGAGAAATTCAGGATACCAGCACTCTCCAGTTCTTACACCTATGATTAAGTGAGAAGCATATAGGTTCTGCTGTTTGTGAGGACTTTACTGGTACTGAGAAGTCAGTTACCTGTTCCACACTTTGTCAGCCCTTTATGGCAGCTTGTATTTAAGCTGCCTAGTATGTTCCCACAAGTTCACCAGCACACCCACACACAGCCCAGGTCTCTAAGACTGCAAAACAGCCTCCATAGCTGGACTATCTTCAAGGTTGACTGTCCACAGGGATTATACACAGTTCATCAACATTTACCCCCTTGAAACAAACTGTTTCCACGGGTCTTTTTAAATCAAGTACCACTCAGAAGTTCTAATCCTTAAAACATATAGAGGGCCCGAAGAGGGAAGGGCCTCTTTCAAACTGTACTGTGAACTGCTGACAAAGTGAACAGCAAGCACTAACCAGAGGGATTGGATAAGTGCCAGACTCCTGACACAAATACATTCTCACTGCATCCCCGAGAACAGTGGTCCCATCTAACAGATGAGACTAACTGACAAGTTATGTGAATGTGCCTAGTAACTACGTGTGAGACAGGGACATAAATGAGATAGAACCGTCATGCTCCCTTCCACCGTACTTCAATGCCCAAAATCTCAGACTTCAAAGTTCTCACCAATATCCATTTCTCCCTCCTAATTTCTCCACCAACCCAGTAGTAAGTTCAAATCACACAAAAACTAAGCCATCCCTTATCACACACGGTGTCGGTTGGAGAAGCATATTGCTCAGGCTGCAGGGACATTTCATTTATTTAAATGTTTTTTTATTAAAAAAAAAAAATTAAAGACCTTCATGGCACAACTTCTTCCCAGCACAGTTATGTCTTAGTCATACCAATTACAATACAATTACAACCAATAAATCAAAGAGAGGAATTCTGACTTTAAACTTAAAGGGGGAAGGGCACACTTCAAAACAAAGTTAAAATATACTTTCAGAATAACTGCCAACACAGCTGTTGTATATTGGCATCTATTTCCCGCCATCTAAGCAATGCAGACACAGGAAGTGCTGAGAAATAGTGTCCCAATACAAGGTGTACAGATGAGGTAATTTACAACACAGAAGTTGTTACTCTGTAAACCCTGACCCACCCTACCCACCCCCGCCGAACCAGGTCTTTTAAAACTCTGCACATTTCTGCAGTGACTCCCTGTCTCTTTTACATTTCTATTTATTTTAAAAGGCTCTCAGGTGCACTTCAGAGTCCTCTGCATTCACCGTCAGCTCTTGTACTAGGTGTGATGAGTGTGAGGAGGCCTAGGCATCTGCAGTTAGCCACACCAGCCTCCAACACACCTAGACTTCTGAGCTGTGAATAGGGTGTGGAGTCCTGATCTACAACCTTCCTCTCCACCTCACCAGAAAGAATTCAGTCTAAGTGTCTTGTTCAAATCACGATCCAGTGCAAACATAATCACAAACCGCATCTCTAGCACACTTGGTGCTTTCGGCTCTGCACAAATCCAACATGGTAACCCTCACAGCACGCTAGGGCAAACAAGAATCAAGTACAATAAATAGTCACTGCAAGTGGCCAAAATTAGAAAAATCACTCTGCAGTCAGAACGTTGTCTTTTAGCTCTTCCTAAAGTTGAGAAAGGTTAAGAAAGGCATTAGCGCCTTCTACTTTATCATTACATTCGCTAAAGCCACCACCTTGATACAGTCACTAAAGCCAAGATGGGTTACAAAGTTAGGTAAGTTAATTAAATTCAACTCCCCAAACAATTATGTTTTATCTATGATGCCAGGTGAGAAAGGCTTATGAGTCTATAAAGGTAGGAGAATGGGGAACTAAGATTTTAGGCCTTAAAACATGTTGGAAGATTTTTTTTCCTAGTCCCCATAGGCAGCTACTGTAATGAAACAGGAGAAAATACAGAGCTGATGTTTTGCTATTGTGCTTAAAAAACTAGGCTTCCTCAGTGAAGCACCTGATAAAACTTAGGTGGCTGGATTACAGTGGAAAGTCCACTTTATACACACACACAAACACACAAACTGGCGACTTGTCCTATCCCCAATCCCTGCAATGCTGAGACACAGAATGAGTTTTATGGCAAAGGATCCTTAATCCCCAGAGACGCTTTGGCTTGTGGTGCTTTTTTTTAAGGCCTCTCTGCCCTGCCCAGTACCATGGGTCGAATGAGGGGTGTATAAAAATGAGGGCCTTGGGAAGCCTCCATGGTATGGGCTGTAGTCCCTTCAGGTTTGAATGTGAGACACCCACCCAGAGAGACCTTTACACAGGGAACTTAAATCTAACCTTGATAAATAAAACCAAACGTTTATTTACACCAAAGAATTCCAACACTGGATCTTTCACATATGAAGGACAAAGTATTATATATATACACACAGCGAGGGATGGCAGCAGGGCCATAACAAGAGAACTGATAGTTTCCCACAATTACAGGTCTACCATTTCTGGCTCACTGAAGATAGTGGCTCTGCTCCTGCCTCAGATACAATTACAACTCTGAGAGCAGTCTCCTCACTAGATGGCATGTGAAGAAAGGGGAGGGTAGGAGAAAAAAGTACAATGCTTAAAATGAACCCAGTGTGGCCACATCACCCGTTAGCTCTTAAGAGTGCTAGCGTGAAACTTATATGGACAGTATTTCTTTTTTAAAAAGCAATAAATTACGCCCAGTAACTAACTGACTTCAAAATGGCCAAGTCAAAGAAAACTGAAAAAGATTCTGCCTTCCCTCTCCTACCAGCTATGAAGCACAGTATGTCAGGAGATGAAAAGGGAAAGACCAAAACAGGAGCCCGGGAGGGAAAGTATGACAGAGTCAAACTAAACTAAAATTAAAATGATTTAGGTTTAGGTCAGTAAGACATGATTCATTCAGAAAAGAAGCTTCAGGATCTGTCTGCAAGTCGGGTGACTTAACATCTTGATGTAACTAAGACAGATCCACCTCCACCAGTGCTGGAGTAACCCATGGACGAGTCCTGGAGAAAGGTGATGGAGTGACCAGCAGAGCAGTGTTCAGGATGGACTGGGTCCTCCCTGCCTCTTTCCTTCCCACCTCCCTTGATAAGCTACATTTTATAATCTCTGGGGAAGAGCATGAGATCCAGTCCCCAAGAGTGTAGTAATGTGGGGAGAGCAATGTGGGAAGGGGAAGAAATCTCCACCCAAACGCAGCAGCTGGGACTGAGGCCAGTTTATCTTTGTTCTTTAGTGGTGATGAACTGAATTTGGAAGGGGAGAAAAATTTTGTCCATGAAATATTCCACCTGCAGGTAATTTTTCAGGGAATCCCCTGAGTTATGAAAAGTCCAAGTTTTTTTTTTAAAAAAAAAAAAAAAAAAGGAAAAAAAAGAAAATCAGCCTATTATAATTTTTTTTATGACTCAACTACTAAATCCACAAGCAACGGTTCAGACACGGTGCTTCTGAAGAGTTCTCACCCCTCCCAACCAGGCGCAAGCTGCATCAAGGAGAGGGTGGATTTCCCCACCTCTGCTTAGGCATCAGGAGATAGATGGGGGTCATTACTGCTGAGCGCCAGCGGCAGCTGGAACAGGCATCCCAAGGGAGTTGGCAGCAGCAATCACTGGTGAGCCTGCCAGAGGTCCAAGGGGTGAAGGGGTTGGCACTGAAGAGATCCCTGAAAGAACAGCCAACAGTAAGCCAGAGACACCAAGCACACCAATCGTAGCCAACAAACGTTCCATAAAACTTTCCCAAAAGTTAACACAAAATTCTTTCTTCATGATTTCTCTTGGCCACATTTGTTGGCATACTTCAAAGTTTAATCTGTACAAATCCAAGTTAAAACAACATGCCCTAATCAATGAATTTAGCAGGCAGCTAACTGACAATTACACACAGATACCATCAGCAGCCTGTCTAGAAGCTCTCTGCTCTGCATCCCATCTTCTCACAGGATGACCTCTGCCTAGACGTGTGGTGAGCAGGCATTTGAAATGTGGCTACAAGGACTGGGGACTCAAGACTACTTTTACTCAGTTTTCATTAAATAGCTGTGTGGGCAGTTTCTACCATACTGAACAGGACAGGACTTCAGTCAACTGTCAATCTACAATGGTCACTTAGTGGAGAAAGGTGAATTCTTGACTAAATTATGACTGTGATTTGGAATCTATTTCCATTTGGTTTCTTCTCCATTTCTATCACAATTACATGTCAGCTTGCCCTCAATTAGCCAGTTCTGTCTCTCCCCTCCAAATACAAGACTGCCCCCTATCTGTGGAGGATGTGTTCCAAGGCCCCAGGATGCCTGAAACCATGGAGAGTACCCAACATTATACATATGTATGTACACTATGTTTTTTCTATATACATATATGTATAATAAAGATTAGTTTATAAACTAGGCACAGTCGTACAATAATTTAACAAAAACTCTAACAAAAGTTATATGAGTATGTTTTCTCTTGATAGATTCCAGACAAATTGTATTTTTAAATCATGAGTAAGTAAAATTATGAATACAGGAGATTTTTGTACATGGTTCAAAATACAAAAGGCTTAAAGGAATATGTAGTAAAAAATATATAGTAAAAAATCTTCAAGCCTTATAAGACCCTGCTTCAAAAAAGCAATTATAACAAACAAACAAACATATACATTTCTTTGTTCTTCATGATTTGTTGGGAATTCAAGTCTCTGCAAGAAATTTTCTGTAGGGACACTGGAGTTTTGAAGTTGCTCTCCTACTTACTACAAGTATATTCAGAGTATCTAGCAGCACCGATTATATATACTCAGTGACCAATTTTTGATCCCCAGCACCCACGTAAAAATCTGCATGTAGGGGCGCACCATTGCAAATCTAGGGTTGGGGAAGATAGATCCTTGGGGCTGTCTGGCCAGTTGATTGGTGGGTGCCAGGGAGAAAGCCTGTGTTATGGTGCACATGCATACACGCAGGTAAACACACTCTTAACAACAAACAAAGTGGATTGCTCCCCAACAACCATTGCTGAGTCTGACCTCTGGCTTCCACACAATGCATGTCAATGTTCTTAGACCTACCCATGTTGACCATTTTATAGAAAAGAAAAGGTACACAAGAAAAGCACAAAGAAGGAACTGAAACTAAGAACAGTAACTTTCTTCTAAATTTTCTAAAAAGAGAATTTACCAATCAACCAACCTGACATCATATTGGCGCTGCTGACAGGTGTACTGCCCCCTGGCATGCTAGATGAACTCATTCGAGCCTGGTCCTTCACAACAGTGTCTGGAAAACAGGCAGTAAGGTTAGGTTCTCTTCTGTTTGATGTACTAAACTAGTTGGGAAGAAATAAGAGTGGCTACCTTCAATCTTTACCTTTAATTTATACTCTTTATTACTCCTGGAACATAAAGTGACAACTACTTTCACTATGAATCCAATAAAAAGTGCATAATAAACAGACCTGTGGTTAAAAACCAAGTCTGAAGACAATGGTAGGATGGTAAGTAAATATCCACTATAGAGCTAAATTCAAAATGAAGATAGTTAAATGAGTATTTAATGGAGATAATACAATCTAACCTGGCCAAGATAACAATTCATAATCAGTTAATTGGTCCACCAGAGGAAGAGACTGAGTGGGCCAAAGTTATTTGCTGTGTAGCTTAGTGTTATAAGCACAGACTTTACTCTTCATACCAATCAGCATACGGGTTTTAGTTATAGGGGACTTGGCAACAGGGTACCAGACTAATTGGAAAACCATTGCACTATCCTTTAGGGAACAATCCAATGTTGAAACAAATAGCATGGTGAGTCTAGAGTGGATGTTAGTATCATTTCACTCACAAAAGCATATTTGGCTATATACCCATAAACCTTAATGGTTTATACAATAGTTAAGACTTGGAAACCTCACTGGCTCTCTCCAACAAATGAAACAGGTCAACACCTATTATATTCAACCAGGTCAAACCAGCTATTGGGAAATAGTAGAAAAATAAATGTCTATAGACAAGAATCTTTGCAACAATTTCTTTTTGTTTTGTTTTGTTTTTGGATAGATTCTTACTTTATAACCCAGCCTGGATTGGAATGTAGTCCAATCTGACTTGGAACTTGTGGTGAACCTCTTACATAAATTCTCCTCTGCCTCATTTAGTCTGCTGGGCAGTGAAAGGCTATACAAGTGGACTCACAGAAGTAAGGATGCTCCATGGCCTCTCTTGCAGTGAGTCGTGACTGGTGGTCATATCGTAGGAGCTTGTCCAGAAAATCCAAGGCCTCAGGGCTAACAAGATGCTGGTTTTCACTGTGGACGAAGCGTTCCCATCGCTTACGAGAGTGTCTGTAAGGCAAAATTAGAAATGAGAAATGGGACATGGGGTACAGAACCTAACAAAAGCAAAGAGGGATAAAATCCAAAGAACAGTCTTGTATCACTACTATACCACAGGGACAACTGTGGGGATAACACCCACAGACAGACTGGAAATGAGTGTTGCACCAAGGAGAAACCCGGGGCTTCCCCCTTTGAAGAATCACACTTCAGGTGACTTTTAGGTTGTTAAATGATAAATTTATAATTTATACAAATAAACTTACGCAGCACTCAGGTGGCTGAGCTAGCCAGTACTCCTCCCCTATCTTTATTCTTGACCAATTCTGCCACTTAGCAGATAATAAATGCCTTTGCTTCAGGAAGTCTGTCTTGTATGAAGTGGCCAGTGTACTCCTATTCTGTCTCATCAGCACTGCCAGGGAACTGTCAGCAAATCAGTCTATGTCTCTGTTTAGAAAGTCCTGCCATTTAAGATGCAAATGCCATCAGAAGAGACTCCCATGTTTGATTGACTTGTTCTTCTACTTAGACCCCACATTTACTGAAACTCCCTTCACAGGAACCTCCAACTATAATCTTCACACTCAAGACTTTTCTATGTGAATTTGGACAGATGGCCATTCAATCTGATGTTATCAAGTGTGCTCAAACAGCATCCTCAGCACCAAATCAGACACCTTACACTTCTGGTAAAGAGAACAAGGCAATTTCCAGGATCCAAAATGCCAAACCACAGACAGATTGTGTGTGTGTGTGTGTGTGTGTGTGTGAGAGAGAGAGAGAGAGAGAGAGAGAGAGAGAGAGAGAGAGAGAGAGAGAGAGAGAGAGAGAGAGAGAGAGACTTACCTGCCCAAGATATCGTTGAAACGTGGATCTAATTCAATGTTGTACTTGTCAATATAGTCATATAAATCTTCTGTTCCCAGAACCTTGGCTATCCTCACCAACTAATATTAAAGAAAAACAAAACCCACACCACAAGCATATTATATCATCAAATAAGAACTAATAAATGAATTAAATAAAAGGTACTAATATGCCCTATAAATAAATGTTACCCCTTAATGATTAATTCAAATTTTGGTGTGTAGCAGTTATTTCCTATAAAATCCCTAAGTCCACTCAATGTGAAAATGTTAGAAAAAGCCAACTACTTTGCCTGGTTTCTTTTCTTCCCTTGAAAGCCCCCTGATAGTCTTTATGCCTCATCACAACTAAAATGATGATGTCTCTTCTTTTGGAACTTCTCACACTTTTGTATTTACATTATTATAGTCAATTGCTTTTACTGCTGGATTTGCCTATAGACAGACAATGAGCTATTTGAAGGTATTCCTCTTCACCTCTATATCCCTTCAGTCCTGTATGGCACTTGACATAAAGCTGCAACTTCCCAGGGGTTGTCTTTAGTTAAAGGTATCTTAAAAGTAAAAAAATTGTCCATTATGCTAAATGGCATAATGTGGCGACACACACCTTTAATCCCAGCACTGGGGTGGGGGGGTGCCCCAGCAGAGGCAGGCATATTTGAGTTACAAGCCAGTCAGGGCAACATAGAGATACCCTGTCTCAAAAAACAAAATGTTTACTGTGCCCAAAGGGAACTAGGCATTGATACCTTCCTATTATCATTAGTTCTGTGGGTTCCTTGAATTTTAAGGGGCAAGTATAACTAGTTCAAAGTACCATCTACATTTCTATTGATATATAAATATATACATCTAAACTCAATTTATATGCAGAAAATGACCACAGCACTATTAAATATAAGCCAACACATGGAAGAAAATATTTCTAAAAGAGATCTATTTTTATTTTATGTGTATGAGTGTTTTGTCTACATGTATGTCTATGTACCACACGCATGTCTGGAGTCCACAGAGGTCAAGAGGGAGTTAGATCATCTGGAACTGGAGTTATAACTGGTTGTGAGCAATCATTTGGGTGTAGGAAACTGAACCCAGGTCCTATGCAAACTCAACAAGTGGTCTTAACCACTCACCATCTCTCCAGCCTCATCTTTTTTTTCCCCCTGGCTGACTTGGAACTCTCTTTGTAGACTAGGCTGTCCTCCAACTCAGAATGCCTCCGGAGCACTGGGATTAAAGGCGTGCATCATGCCTGGCTCCAGCCTCATTTTTTGAAAAATATTTAATGACCACCCCCCACCAAAAAAAATTTAAAAAGCAACCTTTTTTATGTATGTATGTGCACCACACGTGCTGTACTCATGAAGGTCAGAAGAGGACATCAGATCACCAGTAACTGGAATTACAGGTGGTTGTGAGCTAACTGATGTGGGTGCTAAAAGCTGTACAAACCTGTACCCAGGTCATGTGCAAGAGCAGCAAACCCCTCTAAGCCACTAAGTACACTAAGCCCCTGTACATTTTTTTTTTTTAAAGATTTATTTATCTAGCCGGGCGGTGGTGGCGCACGCCTTTAATCCCAGCACTCGGGAGGCAAAGCCAGGCGGATCTCTGTGAGTTCGAGGCCAGCCTGGGCTACCAAGTGAGTTCCAGGAAAAGGCGCAAAGCTACACAGAGAAACCCTGTCTCGAAAAACCAAAAAAAAAAAAAAAAAAAAAAAAAAAAGATTTATTTATCTATTATGTATACAGCATGTTTGCCTGCAGGCCAGAAGAAGGCGCCAGATCTCATTACAGATGGTTGTGAGCCACCATGTGGTTGCTGGGGATTGAACTAAGGACCTCTGGAAGAGCAGTCAGTGCTCTTAACCACTGAGCATCTCTCCAGCGCCCCCCCCCCCACATGTTTTATAGAGCACTTTCACATGCATACTAAGAAGCAACAGAAAAATACTAAAAAGACAGGGTAGGGAGTGACATTCTGATGTCTAAAGGTTAAACTGGGCTGCTCTAAGGACCAGTGAACAAGTAGAAAATTCTCAGATACTGTGCATTATGAACTGGATTTGGAGGTGAGATTGGGGGTGAGGCAGAGTATGAGGCAACTGTACTTTACACTAAAAATATTTAAGTTTTTAAGACACGTTTACTCTATGTAGCTCTGACTGTCCTAGAACTTGCTGTGTAGACCAAGCTGGCCTTTAATTCACAAGATTTGCTGCCTTGTCCTCCTGAGTGCTGGGATTAAAGGTATGGGCTACCGTGTGTGTGTGTGTGTGTGTGTGTGTGTGTGTGTGTGTGTGTGTGTAAGAGGAGGAGGGGAATGACAGGACATGGACTCAGAGACCCACATGCCCACATACCCTTTGCCTCCTAGGTGCTAGGACTAAAGGAATGCAAAACCCAGGTGGGTTTTTAATTTTTAAACATTGTAACCCAGGCTGGTTTGAAGTTCACCTTGTAACCCAGATCCACTGAAGTTTCTTATGAGTTTGTAGATCTAGCCATCTTTATACTAGGTCAGTAATTTCTTAATGGAAATAACAAGTTATTACCTGATCATAATTGTCATGTCCATGGAAAAATGGCTCCTTCCGGAAGATCATACTTGCCAGCATACAACCCAAGCTCCACATATCCAAACTATAATCATACATCTGCATTAAAGAAAACATTGTTATCATATGAATTCCCAGGCTTGTCACTTCCAGATACAAAACAGACATTTAAACAAGTATTTTAAAAATCACTTCACTCATAGTGAAACACCAATAACACATTCATGTACCCCTTTTCAGTCTTTGTATGGTTTCTTTCACCCAGTTATTGGCTTGTTTTTTTTTTAGTACTGGGGATCAAATCTTGAGCTGTGGGCATACTAGGCAATTGGTTTACCATTAGGCTACTGTAGTGGGTAGCCATTCCAGCTTTGATCTGGAAGTTCCAACCCCCATTGAGACTTCGGCAACTGTCACGCCTACAAGGCGGGGCCAAGGGAGGCGCCGGGGGATCTCGGTTGCGGAATCCTGGACTGGAGAGGTGGACCAAGCAGAGCTCCAGAGAACACCGCTGGACTGTGATACACCTTCCCCAGACTCCGCGACCTACCTATTCCTTAATTTGTAAGTTACGCCATTAAATAAATCTCCTTTTAACTACGTGGAGTGGCCTTAATAATTTCACCAATAGGCTACATACATTGTCAACCCTTCTTTCGATCCAGTTTTATTTCTCCCTAAAGACTTATTTTTAATTATGTGTATTTGTGTACAGGGTACAGGGTGAGTGGAGTATGTGCACATGAGTGAAATTACCCACCCCCTTGATCAAGGGCACTGGATTTCCTAGAGCTGGAGTTATAGGTGGTTATGAGAACCTAACTTGGGTCTCCTACAAGAACAACATGTACTCTTAACTTCTGAGTCATCTCAGCACCTCAACTCAGTTTTAAAACCAACTGTAATACTACTCTGAACTGCTTTCTTCACTTGCATAAGAAAACCTGCAAATTTTACTATGTGACGAAATCCAAGGATCCCCTTAAGAGAGAAGGCCTACCCAACCTAGTTACCTCTTTGAAACAGGGTACCTGCCACTGCATAGCCTTGGCTGTCCTAGAGCTCACTATGCCTTCCTTCCTGCACTTGAACTCAAAGGGAGCTGCCTGCCTCTGCCTCTTGAGCTCTGGGATTAAAAAGCATATACCATTACACACCACCTAGACTGGCAAGGTTACATTCTTTTTTTTTTTTTTTTTTTTTTTGGTTTTTTTCGAGACAGGGTTTCTCTGTGTAGCTTTGCGCCTTTCCTGGAACTCACTTGGTAGCCCAGGCTGGCCTCGAACTCACAGAGATCCGCCTGGCTCTGCCTCCCGAGTGCTGGAATTAAAGGCATGCGCCACAACCGCCCGGCAAGGCTACATTCTTTAGAATTCTAGAGATGGAACTTTTAGGGTAGAGCCTGAAACTTTAAGGTATCTGATAACAGCTCAGAACCTCAGAAAGTATAGGTATGAAAACTGTCTCCTAAGGAATTCTAAAATACTGGGTAAATCTTTTTTTCCCATTTGAAAAAAAAACCCAAAAACAAACTTATTTTGGGGCTGGAGAGACAGCTCAGTGGTTAAGAGCACTGACTGCTCTTCCAGGGGGGTCAAGTTAGAGCCCAAGTACCCCCATAGCAGCTCACAAAGACCTCTAAAACTAGTTTCAGGGAATCCAATGCCCTCTTCTGACCTCCATAGGAACCAGGCACAAATGTGATATTCAAGATTTACAATCGAGCAAAGCACTCATAAACATAAAATTAAATAAATATAAAATATACACACACACACATATTTTTTTAAAAAAAGATTGTTTTGTTTTAAAGATTTATTTATTTATTATGTATACAGTGTTCTGATTACATGCATGCCTGCAGGCCAGAAGAGGGCACCAGATCTCATTATGGATGGTTGTGAGCCACCATGTGGTTGCTGGGAATTGAACTCAGGACCTCTGGAAGAACAGCCAGTGCTCTTAACCACTGAGCCATCTCTCCAGCCCCTTTGTTTTGTTTTTTTGAGACAGGGCTTCTCTGTGTAACATCCTTGGCTGTCCTGGAACTCACAAAAATCCACCTGCCTCTGCCTCCCGAGTGCTGGGATTAAAGGTGTGCACCACCACTTCGAGGCTTTAAAAGACTGTAATTGTAATTACGCATGTTTTGCTTGTGTGTATATTTGTCATGTTATAATTGTATGTTTATGCATGTTTTGCCTGTATGTATGTATGTGTGTATTGCCTATGTGCCAGTGTTTGCAGAGGACAGAGTAACCAATTGTTGGGAGCCACATGTGAGTGCTAGGAATTGCACCCAGGTCCTCTGCAAGAGTAGCAAGTGCTCTTAACTTCTGAGGCATCTCTCCCATCTGCCTTTTTTCCATTTGGGGAACAAGGTCTTATATTGTAGCTCAAGGCAGATATCAATCTTGTGGCAATTCTTTTGCCTCAGCCTTCCAAGTACAAGGATATCAGTGTGAACCACCAAGACTGGAATATGTGTGCGTGCGTGTGTGCGTGCGTGCGTGCGTGCGTGCGTGCGTGCGTGTGTGTGTGTACTCTTTACATTTGAGGCTCAATTTAGGAGACCTACAGACTTTTCTTTCGTCCTTCTTTTTAAAAGAGTGTCTCATGTAGTTCAGGCTGGCCTTGAACTCATCCTTCTGCCTCTATCTCCTAAGAGCTGGATTACAAGTTATGCACAACATACCTTCCGGCTCAAGAGAATCTCTTATTGGGTATCTTCTGGTTTTGCTTTGGTAAATTTAGGACCGTAATTTAGCATTACCATTACCACACACAAACAAAACAAGTTACAGAAGACTTTACCTAAAAAAGGATAGCTACGGATATAATAAATGGCTTACTCAAAGCACAAACTGACATTTCTGCAAATTCTGCACAAAATAAGCACAGAAACTGCACCATACTTGCCATTCTCTTCTTACCTGATAATCTACAAGTAGCTCTGGACCTTTGAAGTATCGGGAAGCAACTCGGACATTATATTCTTGGCCAGGATGATAAAATTCAGCTAAGCCCCAGTCTATTAGCCTTAGCTGAAAGAAAAACAAAACAAAACAAACAAAAAAACCAACATGTCACATATAATTACAGCATCTTCAAACTATTCATTCTGACACTTGTCAGAACCTTGCAAAGCCGCTGCCTTTTCATTTTAGCTATTCCTCTACACATGCAGTGAGCTTTCAACATGTCAGCACTCTGCCCAGACCCTGTTCCCCATCTTCAGAGAAGAGGTCTGCCAACAACGCAGGATGTGAAGATTCTCTTCCCCGACCTCATTTCCTTCTTCTCTTTCTATCTCAGCTCTACACATGCTGCTGTACTAGCATGCCACATTGTGATGTTATGAGTTTAATACACACACATTGTTTTTCACCCATGTTTTCTGTCTAATTTCCATAATACCTATATTTTCTAAGTTTCTTTTTTTTTTTTGGTTTTTCGAGACAGGGTTTCTCTGTGTAGCTTTGCGCCTTTCCTGGAACTCACTTGGTAGCCCAGGCTGGCCTCGAACTCACAGAGATCCGCCTGGCTCTGCCTCCCGAGTGCTGGGATTAAAGGAGTGCGCCACCACCGCCCGGCCTATTTTCTAAGTTTCTAAAATGATAAACATACTTTTTGGTACAGTTTTTGCCTTTTTCTTTGTGTGCTGGTCTTTGATCCAGAGCTTCCTAGGTACTGAGCTCCATTCCTAGCCTGAGTTCTGGCACAGTGTAGGCCTCAGAGAGCAAATTCTCCCTTGTGTATTCATTTTGACCATTCCTCTTTCTCCTGAAGGTAAGGAATAGAAACTAAGTTTCTCTTTCCTACACTAGACCACAGAAACTTGTATGAAAACCTGTTTTGGCAGATCATATATGAAGATACCCTTTCCAAATGGGTCTTGTATCACGTCTGGGAAGATTGTGAAAAGACCAGTCTTGCTTGTTTCCCACCGAGCCCACTACATGCTACTTAGCTGTTCTCACTTCATCACACTTATTACAAAAACAAAAAAAAAACCCACAGGGTAGAGCTCTAGGAGCTTCTGGACAGTTATGTGGCAGTTCCTGGAAGGCAGTGTAGTGGGAGATGGCATGGAAGCTCTGCACAACTCCCCACAAACCTTGTCCTCAGCATCTCTTCATCTGTTGTCATTTGTAATATCATTTGAACAAATCAGTAAATCTACTTACCTAAATTCTGAAATGCTCTAGCAAATTGAATCAGAGAAGGATTTGTGTAAAAAAGTAATAACCAACTGTTCCAAAGTGCAGATAAAACAACCTGGGGCTTGTAGCCAGCATTTGAAAGGGAAGAAGGGGAAGCCTTAGGAATCTGATATGACGTCTAGGTAGACAGTGCTACAACTGAATCAAATTAGAGGGTATTATGCTGGTGTCTGCTCTAGAATTTAGCTTACTCAGGGAGAGAAATTCTTTTTCTTCTTGAAATATACTTATTTCTTACATTGTATTGCTGGGTCTACTCCAGTACTCTCAAAGCTGTCACTTTTCCAATGGAACCACATAGTACATTCTTCTACACTGTGCTGGCTTGTTTTAGTTTAACTTGACACAAGCTAGAGTATTTTGGGAAGAAGAAACCTCAATTGAGAAAATGCCCCAACCAGATTGGCAGGCAGGCAGGCAAGCCTGTGTTGCACCATCTTAAATGGTAGGTAGCAGGCTGAGCAAGCCATGACCGAGCAAGGCCAGTAAGCAGTACTCCTCCATGGCCTCTGCATCAGCTCCTGTCTCCAGGTTCCCTTAGTGATGGACTGTGCTGTGGAACTATAACCGAAATAAACCCTTCCCTACTCGAATTATTTTTGGTCATGTTTTTTAATCATACCAATAGAAGCTCTAACTAATTACAAGATATCCCTTATCTAAAACTAAAGTATCTTCTATAATCTGTCACTGCCTACTCCCTGATCCCTCCATCCTTCCTTCCCTTTCCAAAACCTCTCTGAAACAGGGTCTCACTATGTAGAACCAAGCTGGCCTTGAACTCAAAACAATCTCCTGGCCCAGTCTCCAAAGTATTGAGACTGCTTGCATGATGGCTTTAGCTACCACACTTGACTGAAATGTAACCTCTGTTAGAGATAAGCATTTTTGTCTGCTTTGTTCATTCATATACCTCCAGCCTCAAAGAACCTATTACAAAGAATGTGTCGGAAAATGTATTAACTAGGCACCTAAATTCCCTAAGACTACAACAGTCATCACTGTGTAAGAGGTGGATTTGGGCAATTTAAAAATCTTAATGTCAGGGATGAGGAGATAGCCCAGTCAAAGTGCTTGCCATAAAAGGATATAAACCTGAGTTTTAACCTCAGCACACATATGCTGTGGGATGGTCTGTATGTCAAATGTGTTGCTGATTGGTCAATGAATAAATCACTGATTGGTCAGTGGCCAGGCAGGAAATATAGGCGGGACTAAGAGAGAGGAGAATTGAGAGAACAGGAAGCTGAGACGGAGAGACACTGCCAGCCGCCATGATGACAAGCCGCATGTGAAGATGCCGGTAAGCCACGAGCCATGTGGCAAGGTATAGATTAATAGAAATGGATTAATTTAAGCTGTAAGAAGAGTTAGCAAGAAGCCTGCCATGGCCATACAGTTTGTAAGCAAAATAAGTCTCTGTGTTTACTTGGTCGGGTCTGAGTGGCTGTGGGACTGGCAGGTGATAGAGATTTGTCCTGACTGTGGGCCAGGCAGAAAAACTCAAGCTACACACATACACAAAAACAACACCAGGCAAGGCAGCACAAATTTGTAATCCCAGCATTGGGGAAGTAATGGCAGGTGGAACGACCTATGCAGCTCACTGGCTAGCCAGCTACCAAATTAGAGAGCCTCAGGTGCCAATAGAAATCCTGTCTCCAGCTGGGCAGTGGTGGTGCACGCCTTTAATTCCAGCACTCGGGAGGCAGAAGCAGGCAGATCTTTGTGAGTTCGAGGCCAGCCTGATCAACAGAGCGAGATCCAGGAAAGGCGCAAAGCTATGCCAAAAAAAAAAAAAAAAAAAAAAAAGAAAAGAAATTCTGTCTCAAAAAAAAAAAAAAAAAAAAAAAAAAAAAAAAAAGCCGGGCGGTGGTGGCGCACGCCTTTAATCCCAGCACTCAGGAGGCAGAGCCAGGCGGATCTCTGTGAGTTCGAGGCCAGCCTGGGCTACCAAGTGAGTTCCAGGAAAAGGCGCAAAGCTACACAGAGAAACCCTGTCTCGAAAAACCAAAAAAAAAAAAAAAAAAAAAAACCAAAAAAAAAAAACAAACAAAAAACCAACAAGCAAACAAATGCCAGAGATGTATGACTCCAAAGGAAGAAAATCCAAAATTGAAACACATATATCTGAACACACACACATTTGTAGACTGCTTGTGTAGCATGCATGAGGCTTTGAGTTCAACCCCCAGTATCACATAAACTGGGCATGGAGGCTTAATTATTTCAATCACCTGCCAAGTATTTATCAAGTATCTAACAGGTACTAAGATAGACAATAGGGATAAAGTGTTCAAAATGGACTGCTAACTCCATCATGTTTATAAAAGAAGTTTGACTATGGCTTTACCTTTCTGTGCTCATGATCAATCATGACATTATGGGGTTTCACATCTCTGTGCATAATCCCCATGCTGTGACAATAATCCAGGGCCTGCAAGAAAGAAAACATTTCTTACATGAGTCATTGTTTGGAGTTGCTTTTCTTCTAGTCTCACAACCACCCAGGGGACCAGGGTGAGGACAGTCACTCTCAGCTATTCTTCAAGACCTGGTCCACAAAGTCCAAGACACTCAGGGATCTAATAGTCAAGCTACAAAATCATCTCATCTCATCTCTCTGTGAAAACAGGGTCGTGCTAATGTTGTAGCCCAGGCTACTCTTAAACTTCTGTCAACATGTCTGCCTCAGCCTCCTGAGTGCTGGGATGATAGATATATGCTGCTCTTCATTTCAGCATCCTTTCTCTTTAGAAAGAACCAAAGCGTACAGCAACTGTACAACTTCGTACCCAAAACCTAAATTATTCCTACAAACACATTCCCCTCAGAAGAAAATTAGCCTACCAACACTTTATTTAAAGAACAGTAATTTCTTAAGTAGCTGAGAGGGGGGGAGTGTGACTCACCAGCTGCCTGCTTATTTGAGTGTTTTTTTTTTTTTTTTTTTTTTTTTTTTTGTTTTTTTGGTTTTTCGAGACAGGGTTTCTCTGTGTAGCTTTGCGCCTTTCCTGGGACTCACTTGGTAGCCCAGGCTGGCCTTGAACTCACAGAGATCCGCCTGGCTCTGCCTCCTGAGTGCTGGGATTAAAGGCGTGCGCCACCACCGCCCGGCTATTTGAGTGTTTTATCTGCACAAAACTGTGCCTATGTGTGTACATATCATCCATGGCTATTCTCTTGCTGTAACAGCAGAGCTGAACAGCAGGACAAAGACTTCAGCTCTATAAAGAAATTTGTCAACTCCTGACCTAGGTCATCTAGTACATGAATCTCAATATAGTTCGTAAGTTTAAGTTAAAGTGAATGGAGCAACACACCTTTGAGTTTGTCAATCCTGGCCTTTAGTCAACCAATGCCATTAGCTAAGTTCTTGTTTTTCCTGAAGGACAACCTGGGATTCTAGTTTGCAGGACTGGGCAAATATATCTACAGCTTACGTCCTGCTTTCCACTTGAGCCAATGGAAGATCAGATGTCTCTGCAGGTATATCTTTTGATGCTATTTTTTTGGGGGGGGGGAGAGGAGAAACAGTGTTTCACTATGTAACTCTGGCTGGCCTAGAACTCACTATATAGACCAGACTGGCCTCAAAACCACAGAGATCTGCTTGCCTCTGCCTCCTAAGTGCTGGGATCAACAGCATGTACAAACATGCCTACCTTTCTTTTGATACTTTTAAATCTAAAACAGCTGGCATGATATTAACCCATGATTAATAAGAAACTTTAGCCAACTCTAAGCAGGTCTTTCCTTATAAAGCTGACCTTGTAACTACTGAGTGGCAAGATAATTTGTGATCTCACTTTAGAAATCAAAGTCCACCCACTAGTAGTCAGCAATCTATAAGAAGAAATTAACAGTCCATAGAACAATAACCCTCTGAGGGCGGAGTTCAATAATCTTTTTTTAATCTTGTTTGTTTCTTGATAGTCTCACTCTGTAGCCCAGGCTGGCCTCAAACATGTGGCAGTCCTCATACTGGGATTACAGGAAGGCCTGCACCTCTAGGCCAGCATCATTTGTTGAATCCCAAGTAAAATAAAGTATATCAGCAGCCAGTGCATTAAAAAAAAAAAAAAAAAAAAAGAGTTGTTTTCACACTGTCATTTCCACTCCCAGTTTTCTTTAAGGCATTCTAGGGCTGGGGATACAGCTAATTGGTAAAGTACCTGTTTGGCATGCATCACAGAATAAAAACTGTTTAAAAAAAAAAAAAGGCATTCCAAAGTTGGGTGCCGTGGGTCATAACTGTGAGTCCCAGAATGTGGGAGGCTAGGGCAGGAAGATCATCAAGAGAGGCCACCCTGGACTGGACTGTCTTGTAAGTTGTAGGCCAGCCTTGCTTAAGAGACCCTGTTGCATAAACCCCACACGTTCTAATTATAAGTTCTATTGCACCCCATTTCATTACCAAGACTTTACCCAAGGGTCTAATACTAAACACAATTTACAACTACTGCTGAAGCTCCCTGATTTGAGTACACATTACAAAGTTAATCCCCTGGTTCTTCTACCATCAAATAAAACTTTTTGACAAAGCAAAGACCAATTTAAAAATACTTAGTACCTACAGTTACTTACTTTTAGAATTTCATACATGTAAAATCGAATGTCATAGTCTGTTAATGTCTGGTACAATTGCTGTTAAAGAAAAATGAAATTATTTAAGCTATAAAGCAATGTTAAGATTTTCTTATCCTAATTAATAGTAATTTCAACTAAGAAATGGCTCATTAAGATTTGTTTTTCAAATGTTCTCTACCTCTCCACCAAAAATTCACTTTCAAGAGACTCTTGGAGTCTTCACCTCTACACGAAAAGGTAAAGAATAACGTAACACATATTGAAGCTATAATGGAATGTTGGAACCTACTTACACATATGATTGACACAACATGCACTGATACACTTTTACAACCTAGGGTTTTCTTTTTCATTTGCCTTCTCACTCCCTTCAAAGGCATTTTGGTAGACAACCTCCGTAGTAGTGAAATGTCCCTTCTTGTGCCTGCACACTTGGTACTATCATCACCAGTGGGTATGAAAATGTGAAGAAAGATTTACTGAGCCAATTGAACAGAACCATTCCAGTCTCTGGTGACTATACACTCTGCAAACATCTGCAATATAACTTTTCCAGTTTCTCAAAAGGCTGCAAATTATTACATCTAATTACCTTTAAATGGTGAGTGGCATTCTCTGACAGTTTGAGTTTATCATTCTGATTCTAAAATATCTAAAACAGTTTCTCTTTTCTCTCTTTTTTCAAGCAAATTAAACCATCTGTTTAGTGACAGTAACACTCCTGATACTGGCCTTAGACAAAGGCCAGTCCAACTCTATTAAATGTGGACTTGAGGAAAGCACTACACTTTTCAGTTATACCGGAACAGAGAACTGTGTGAATAGGTAGGCCACTCAGAGACATGTATTGTACATGTTTGTGTTATAGTAAAATCTTACATGACCTTTTCTCATTATCTTTTATGATCCATACCCCAGGGGAGGGAGTACAGCTCAATGACAGCTGAATTACCAGGCACTTTAAACTCTCAAGACCTGGGTTCAATATCCAACAGAATGAGAATAAGGAAACAGAGTAATAGCCTAAAGTTCCTAAGATCCGAAGGAATTTGCATGTAGTCCCTACTATTATAGAAACCATTTATTCTTTCTTGAACTTCGCTGCCTAAAGTCAACATGTACTGTCACCCTGACTAGTCTGGACACCAGTAGAAACTGTTAAGTCAATGATAAATGTGGTGAGATGTAAATGTACTCACCAGTTATTCAAAGAGCACTAAACAAATACAAACATAAACTATCCAGACATGGAAAACAGGTACTACTTTTAGCACTGATCAATCTAGGGGCAAAACACTCTTTTTAAAACAAGCAAAAAGCAGGCTCTTTTTACACTGTCATGTCCAAAAGACTTTCTGTATGATCTAAAAATCTAGTAGTTTGAAATGGTTTCTTATGGATGATACCTTGAAGTCTGTGTTGTTTACATGTTCAAAAACCAAGGCGGGCGTTCGTGACTAAGGGAAGAAAAAGAAAAGACATTAGTACTGTCCCTGGCAGCTTTAGTTTCCAGCTTGTGGCCTTTGTGTGGGAAATGTGGCAGTCTTTGCTGCAGTAGTAAGAAAATGTGTCCACTCTGATCATTAGCACACTTAGGTTATTTTTGGAAGGATTCTGAAGAAATCTCCCAAGGCTCTAGGAGACCCAACAATATTTCTATTACCCACCAGCTCTAGGCCTAGGTTTGCAGATTGGATTTACACATTTGGTTTTTAGTGTTATCAATCTCCTACGCTAGAGTAACAGACTTTGTGTGTGTGTATAAAAAATGTATTTGCCGGGCGGTGGTGGCACACGCCTTTAATCCCAGCACTCGGGAGGCAGAGCCAGGTGGATCTCTGTGAGTTCGAGGCCAGCCTGGGCTACCAAGCGAGTCCCAGGAAAGGCGCAAAGCTACACAGAGAAACCCTGTCTCAAAAAACGGAAAAAAATAAAAAAATAAAAAAAAAATGTATTTGTATGTTTTAAGTCTCTTCTTTCATAGCAGGACCTAAGCTGGTTAAACATGTAACTTATTTAGAACATTTAAAGCAATATTTAATGGTGAGGTAGTGAAAACAGAACTAAGTAAGATGTATTGGGGCCCAAAACCACCTGAGCCCTGCTCGCCTTGCTAACAACTACTGTACTTACCACAGGGTCTTTTACAATGTCTGCAAGTGTGATAATGTTGGGACCACCTCTCAAATTCTCCAAAATCTTTATTTCACGCTTAATTTTCTTCTTTTTTACTGGCTGAAACGGTAAAAGTATATTAGCATACACACACACATAAAAGTATTTCTGAGTATATCTCACAGTTACTGTAACAAAAACAGCTTCTATATGAGCTTCCTGAAGAAAGGAAATGTACAGACTTCTCAGAACCCCAACTCCCAGCACTATCAGGCACTCTGCAGGTACTTAAAAGTATCTACTCCAAAGACCAGATATCCACAGAATTATCATTTAGTTTCAATTTATTTGCAGTATGTCACACTTTAAAACCTTGTTAAGCCACCATTTAAAATGGCAACACAGTAGATCTTTTTAAACAAAAAAAATCTTTTAATGGGGCCAGAGAGGTGGCTCAGCCTTTAATGGCACTTGTCACCACCACTGCTGTGCTGATCCTGAGAGTCATCCTAAGTCCATATGATGGAAGGCAAAAATCAACTCTTCCAAGTTGTCTTCTGATCTCCAAAGACCCACAAATGTTAAAATAAAGCTTTTAATACATTAGAAAAGGGGGGGGGATCTTTTTCATTCCTTCCTGCACAGTCTCCTATAGCCCAGGTGGCTTCAAATTCATACCAATATTCCTGCTTTGCGTCTTGAATATACTTTAAAGGAATGCAATTTCTTTTAAAATGGCTAATAGCTAGAACTAATAGTTTCTGGGGTTTTAGGTGTGTGTGTGCTTTTGTTTTGCCTGTGGACTATCATTAAAAAATTTGTGAGATGCCGGGCGGTCGTGGCACATGCCTTTAATCCCAGCACTCAGGAGGCAGAGGCAGTTGGATCTCTGTGAGTTGGAGGCCAGCCTGGTCTACCAAAATTTGTGAGACAAGAAAAATGCTACAAATGAAAAGTGTTTGGGAATTTCTGCTTCTTAGTAGCAACAGACACTTCTGTGGCAAGGAATGATGAGCTGAGTCCCCAGAATAATGTAGCATAGCAGGCAGTGCATTAATCAACAGAAGTAGAATATTGACACCCACTGGCAAATCTGACTTATGTAATATTTCAAAAACCTTAAGCAAAAATTTATGTATTTTTAAAATGTTATGTGTATGGGTGTATGGGTGTTTTGCCTGCATGTGTGTCTGTGTACCACGTGTATGCCTGATATCCTCAGAGGTCATAAGAGGGCATCAGATTCTCTGAAGAGCAGTCAGTGCCCTCAACCACTAAGTCATCTCTCCAGTCTTCTAGAGTCAACATTGAAAGTATCAGATTATGTAAATACTGTTTCCTAAATTCTCTTTGCAAAAGAAAGCATAAGAGACACTAGACTTGCACTGCTACACGGCACTAGTCAGCTGCAGCTAAGAAGCAACCACCTCCTTTTCTTTTGTTGGGGAGGGTGTGCGCCGGTGCATGTGCATAGATACATGTGTGTCAATACGTGCATAGATACATGTGTGTCAATACTGGGCATCTCCTCAATTGCTTCTCCACTACATTTGTTACAAATGTTATATAACATTTATTTACTTTTAATTAAGCTGGAAGCACAACACAGGGAGAGTTGAACCATGTGGGTTCTAGAGGCTAAACTGAGGTTGTCAGTTTTGGCAGCAAGCATCTTTACCTATTGGGCCATCTTGCTAGTGCTCTACCTTATACTTTGAGACAGGGTCTTTTTATCCTCTCTCATTAAATTTGAAGCTTACTGAGTGATTAGCCTGCCTGGCCAGAAAGTCTCAGACATACTCAAGCCTCTAAGTTTCCAGTACTGGAATTACAGGAACGCACAGCCATGTCTGGCTTTTTAGGTGTTTACTAGGGATCTGAACCCAGGTCCTCAGACTTGCACAGCCACCACTTTACTGAGTAATGTTCCCAGCTGTTATTTTGTTTCTTTCTCCGTTTTTTGCAGCACTAGGAAACAAACCCAAGACCTGATGCACTTTAAGCAAGCATTCTACCACTGAGTCACATGCCTAGACCATTCCTTTTTCTGATGAAGCATGTGCTCCCAGGCTTGTCTTAGTCCCTACCACTCACATAGCTGAAGTAGAGATGGTGATACCACATTAGGTACACACACCTGCTTGCTTCCTTATTCTTACAAAGCAAAGGCAATGATTTGCTTATTAAAAACAAAAGCATAAAACAAACTGAAATGGATATTAGGTAAGACTTGGGAAAGAGGAGCCTCTTCGGCCACATTCTAACCACCTCTTCTCTTGCTTTAGGTCTGATCTGGCAAGCTAGCATTGGGTGTTCTGTTGACTTCAGAGAATATAAGAGGCAGGCTATATTACTGGGGAAAAAAAATCTTTCAAGTGACATGTATAAAAAGGCATCTATATGAATAGATGCCACATTTCAAATAAGTCTGACATTTTTTCTCCTCTTGTACTCACCTTGAGAATTTTAACAACAACTTTTTCATTATTTGTGATGTTGATGGCTTCAAACACTTCACTGTATTTGCCCCTGCCTAATTTTCGAACAAGCTGGTAGTCATCTTGATTTCTGTGGATAAAAACAAAGTGACAATGATTTCAAAATATCAAATTTTCAACTTGTAAAGCTCTATTTTTGCCAGGCATGGTGGAACATGCTTATAAGTCCAGCACTTGGCAGGTGAACACAGGAAGATCTGCATTCAAAGTCATCCTGGGCTATTTACAGAAAGCTTATTGAAGCAAGGAAGAGAAGCAACACACACACACACACACACACACACACACACACACACGAAAAGAGAAAGAAATAGACAACTCTTATTACCAGCAGAAGTAATATAAGTAAGAGATACTTCAAATGTTACATTAAAAAACAAATCTGGGCCGGGCGGTGGTGGCGCATGCCTTTAATCCCAGCACTCGGGAAGCAGAGGCAGGCGGATCTTTGTGAGTTCGAAGCCAGCCTGGTCTACAGAGCGAGATCCAGGAATGGCGCAAGGCTACACAGAAACCCTGTCTCAAAAAACAAACAAACAAACAAACAAACAAACAAAAAAAAACAACAACAAATCTGGGCCAATTAAAATTATGTGTGTAGCAAATAGGAAAGAATTTGGGGATATGACTCAACTGATAGTGCTGACCTAGCAAACACATGGCCCTGGGTTCAACCCCCAGAACCATGTAAACCAGACATGGTACACACCTATATTCTTAGCATTCAGGAGGTAAAGACAAGTGGATTGAAGTTCAAGGTCATCCTCAACTACATAGTTCAAAGCTAGCCTGGATTGCATGAGATTCTGTCTCAATAAACATTAAAAAGAAACAGAATTATTATTATTATTATTATTATTATTTTTTTTTTTTTCCGAGACAGAGTTTCTCTGTGTAGCTTTGGAGCCTGTCCTGGAACTCACTCTGTAGGCCAGGCTGGCTCCTCAGAGATCCTCCTGCCTCTGCCTCTGCCTCCTGAGTGCTGGGATTAAAGGTGTGTGCTACCACCACCCAGCTGAAAAAAGAATTATTATTATTAAGCTTTTTTCAAATATTATTTTAAATCTCCAACTCTTCATGATCTAATGGCACAGTACACATGGTTAGTTTGTACTGAGATTTAAATATATGTTTGTTTCCAAAAGCAAGCTACTTCCCCTTCAGTAACTGATTTGTATATAGTCTTGCTTCATACTAGCTGGTCCAATATTGGCACTGAACTCAACATATGATCTAAGACTATTACAGTTCAACTATACCTGGTAGCAGCCCTTTCTTATCAAGCTTCTTGTCTACAAGTGGATTCCAAATATGTATGTTTGATCTTTCAACTGTCCTTCAGGACAAGACCTGACATTTAATAAAGCTTGCAACCACATCAGAAATAGTGAACCTGCTGAGGAATAATCCTTTTGTACATTGAAAAGACTTGTCACTTCAATTTGTTTAATGAGACACTGATTGGCCAACAATACGAAAAGTACAGGTGGGGCAATCAAACTGAGGATGCTGGGAGGAAGAAGGGCAGAGTCAGAGAATCGTCAGCAGACTCAGGAGAAGCAAGATGGGCGTGCCGTGCTAAGAGAAGGTACCAAGCCACGTGGCAAAATGTAGATAAGAAATGTGGGTTAATTTAAATGTAAGAGTTAGCTAGTAACAAGCCTGATCTATTGGCCGAGCATTTATAATTAATATATAAGTCTCTGTGTCAGTTATTTGGGAGCAGGCAGTTGGGACAGGAAAACTCTGCCTACGGAACCAGAAGTTCCATGTTTACCCACACTCTGCTAACTAATAAGGACATTAGAGGTCATAGGCAGAGTAAAGAATAAGGCAGATGTTAATTCTTTTCCTCATCCCCTGCTGCCTACGTGAGGCCCTTGCTCTAACCAACAATAAACACAGTTCCTTCAGGAGGCCTGGCTGGTTACAGGGGTCTACAAATGTAATCCCAGGACTTAGGAGGCTCAGGAAGGGGTCTGGCAAGACTGGTCTATAAAATGAAAGCTTGCCACAAAAATAATCAAGCAAGCAACAACAAACCAGTAAGGCCCAATTCTACCAGGTATGGTAATGTATGCCTATACCTAGCTATTTGGGAGGCCGAGGCAGGAGGATCACAAATTTTGAGCCTGCTTGGGCCACAGAGTGAATTCAAGGCTAGCCTGTTTAACTTATAGAAACTTTATCTCAAAAGAAAAAAATGAAGTGGAGCTGGTGGCACATGCCTGTAATATCAAATCCCAACACCTGGGAGGCAAAGGCAGGAGGATCAGGAGTTCAAGCTCATCCTTAGTGAATGAGAATCTATCCCCAAAATACCAAAAAATAAAAAAATTAAAAAGAAGCTGGAGAGATGAATTAGTGGTTAAGAGCACTTCTTCTTACAGAGGACCCAGCTTCAGTTCCCAGCACCCACATGGTGGCTCATGACCATTTGTAACTCTAGTTTCAGGGGATTTGATCTCCTCTCCTGATCTCTGAGGGTACCATGCAAAACATTTATACATATCAAATAAGTAAATCTTAAATAAATATGGGCTGGCAAGATGGCTTAGAAGGCAAAGGCCCTTGCTAGTAGGCCTGAGTTCAAACTCTGGTCCCATACTGTGCATGGAAAGAACCAACTCCCAAATTTTTCTTTGGCACATGTGGTATATGCAGCCTCCCCATCAAATAAATAAACTGCAATAGTTTTTAAAAACCCCCCAAATAAAACAAAAAGATCAGTTAACACTCTACCATGCATGAATCCCTGATGCATAACCCAAAATGTGCTGCTACACACCTGAATCCCAGCTCCAGAGAGCTGGAGGCATGGGGATTAGAAGTTCAATGTCATCCTGGGCTAAACAGCAAATGTGAGGCTACTCTGAACTACATGAAGCCCTATGTCACGAAAGAAAAAAAAAAAAAAGAAAAAAGCCTGGGGCTATATCTCAGCACTTGAGTACCTATCTACAATCTACAAGGTCCTAGGTTTAATGCTAAGTAATAGGGGGAAGAGGGCTAAATTCCACTTATTCTTATAATACAGTATGTGCCATTATCAGCCATTCATTTTCTCAAGCAGTTAAAAGGAGAAAGAAAAAACATACTGAACTAAGAACAATGGACAATATTTTAATACTATCAGATCTTTTTCTGTTCATTGAGTTCTCTTATACAAGGGCATATAAACTAATACAAGCAAGCAAATAGCACCATGTAAACATTCAAAGCAGCTCTGTAAGTATCATTTCAGCAGAGCTATGGCAGCATTTGGTTTTTTAAGACAAGACTCTAAGATTTCTGCAGTAAACACAGATAGTACCTAGAGTTCAAAGTCTACGATAATACAGAATTGTTAAGATTATCAGTAGTGATAACATTTATAGGTTTGTACTATAGTTCTTAGTGGTATTTCTAAGCCAAGAGTGTCTCCTTATATGCAGAAAAATTGCTTGCTATTAAATATCACAGCATACCAGAATGGAACCATACCCTATGACAGTTCAGGGAGACAGTGTTACCCACTTACAGACTACAGAAAGTCATATGGAATTAGATATAAAATGCCATACATGGGAGTTAATTTTTTTTTTTTGAAAGGTTTTACACTACATAGCCCAGGTTTGACCTCCAATTCAAGGTCATCTGGCCTTTTCAAACTGCTTTATTTTGTACTTAACTATCAAAATGCTTTTATCACAAAAACTGACAAAACTCTCCAATTAAATGCCATGTTCAGACAGGAAATGCAAATGTTCAAATGAGCCTCTCATGGGTAACTATGAGGGTAAACATGGTTGTTGAAGGAAGCTACAGCTCTTGAGGATAGACCTGGGCTGCACTCTATGATGCATATAACTAGGGTCATGTAAAGGATAAAGGGTAAATCCTGCTTCTCATCCAAAATAAGTTTGTTTCTAGAGAACTATTTCTTCCTTTACTATCACCACGGGACAGAACTCTGACCCCCAAAATACCTTAAGTAATTAAGTTTGGTGATTTCAAAGTCTCTCAAGTACTTCAAAATCTCTCACCTATTTTCAGTGCTAGCTTTTAACTCAGAAGCCCAGGCAAGCCCTAACCTTAAGCTTAAAGCTTGAAAACAAGCTGACGGGTAAGTCTTTCTTAGTGCCCTCATGCACAAAATATATAAGCCAGAGAAGGAACCACAACGACTTTGAGACTGCAAACCCGGAAACTGAGCTTGCCAGATCACCAACCTGCTATGTAATAAACTTGTAGCCCCAAGAACACAAGCTCGGCTTTGTCCTTGAGCTTTGGAGGGGTCAGGGAACGCTCGCTAACATGAATTACTCAACAAATCTACAAGATACAGCACTGTGGGTGAGCACAGTGAAGTAAATGTAAATAATTACCCCCATTCCACCACATGTGACTCATAATCCCAATATTCTCGGGGTCTGTGCGTGTTAACATCTGTGTAAACTCTGGCCCTGCTTGGCACGGGTCCCGACATGTCAGACAGGTTGGCGGACAAAGCTGAACTTGATGTTTGAAGATCTGGCAGTCACTGTGTTCAGAGACAGATGTGGGTAAGACCTTGTTTCAGACCTATTTTCTTCAAACTGCAAAAAAAAAAAAAAAATGGAGAAAGACAAATTACTTTTCTCAAAGTATTTTGGAGGAAAACCATTTTACTAATAATAATGATTTCAAATGTACCTCTATGCTAAAATATCCCAGTCGTGCTAAAACTGATACTTATTTTGCAAAGTAGCCTGTAATCCAAAGGCAATGTTTGGCTATTCTTTGTAAGATAAAAATAGCACTGAGGGTAGATACAACAGCACTGTCACTGTTTACAAAGGCATGCTAAAACAATCCAGAACGGGAGAAAGCCACCAATTATCAACTGATTCTAACATCTGACAGAACTAGGGAAAGGCAGCTCAGATACCTTCAATATTATCTTATGTTGACCCTAATCATTTGGGAAATCTTAGAGAATAATTAGCAGACACATAACATTAAGATATACTTGATTTTCGATGGGCAGTGGTGGTGCAGGTCTTTAAACTCAACATTCAGGAGGCAGAGGCAGTCAGATCTTTGTGAGTTTAAGGCCAGCCTGGTCTACAGAACTAGTTCCAGGACAGCCAGAGCTACACAGAGAAACCCTGTCTTGAAAACAAAACAAAACAAAACAAAAACAAAAAAGCCAAACAAAACACAAAAGTTTGAGTAATGTGGTCAGACTACTGACTCCTTATGCAGGGCTACAGTTGAAAGAAAAGCCACCTTGTGAGGAAGTACCTAAGTACTGCTGCAGAGAAGCAGTAACATCTGTGGAAAACTCAGGGAAAGGACATTTGTACTTGCTTACCTCATTGTAAATTCAAAGATCAAAATTCAGTCAAACAAGGGTCAGGATTACAGCTCAGTAAAGAGCTTGCACAGCATCTGCAAGACCTTAAATTCAGTTCCTGGTACCACAAAACCAGAAAAAGAAAACAAGCCCGATCTTAGTCAAACAAACTTGCCTTTTCTTCCAGTGGCACTAGGCCAGCATGGTGGCACATTAGGCAGATTGCTGAGGAGTCCAAGGTTAGTTACCCTGGTCTATAGAACTAGTTCCAAGACAGCCAGAGAGACAAAGAGAAGCCCTGTCTTGAAAAGCAACCTCTCCCCTTAAAAAAAAAAAAAAAAAAAAAAAAAGTGGGACTAGGGGTGGTCCTAGCAGTTAAACCCAGGGCTTTGAATATGCTGGGCACATTCTACTCCTTGGTTTTCTCCCTGAGTCTTCTCAATTATACTCAAAAGTGGAAAGAAAATAGGACCCAAGGAAATAAGCAAGCAAGAAGTCTGAAAGACCTTTGTTAGTCCCTGAAGATTAAAATTTTGTTCTGATGTAAGCCAAAGCCAGAGTCCCATCTTGTAAGGTAGGTAGTCTAGTAGGTGATGCCCTCCGTAAGAACCCGGGACTCTGAAGACACTTAGGCTGAGAGTGAACACGGAGAAGACCAAGTGAAGAAATAAAGCTGTACTGGAAGTTTTATCACATCTCAACTTATTTTAAGGTAGCCTCTGGAAACCTGACAAGCAAGGTCAAGAGAGAGAAGAGAGGGAGGGAAGGAGTGGGGGGAGAGTAAGGGGGGGGATGTCTTGCTATGTGTCTCAATGACTCCTATACAGGAAGGGAGATCTGAAACTCAGTTGGTAGAATGCTTGTTTAGAAGGCACAAAGCAACACATAAAGCCAGGTTTACTAGCTCCCACCTTTACCTATAACCCCAGTATCTGGGAAGAGGAAGCAGGAAAATTAGAAGCTCAAGGTCAGGGGCTGGAGAGATGATGGATAGCTTGGTGGTTGATAAGCCCCAAGTTCCATTCCCAGCATTCACATGACAACTCACAACCATTTGTAGCTCCAGTTTCGGTGCCCTCTTTTGACCTGAGGGGCACTGTATGCATGTGGTACAGCGAAGAGACATACATCAGTCAAAACACCCAAAGAAATTAAAACAAAACAAAAAATTCTTAAAGAGGACCCAGGTTTGGTTCCCAGCACCCATCTGTAACCATTTGTAACTCCAGTTCTGGGGGGGATCTAAACACCCTCTTCTGGCCTCCACAGGCACTACATGCACATGGTACACATACATACACTCAGAGAAAACACAAGCATAAAACAAAAATAATCTTATTTTTACTTTCTTTTTGAGACAGGGTTACTTCCTGGCCATCCTGGAACTCACTGTATAGATAAAGCTGGCCTCAAACTCAGAGATTCACCTACTTCTGCTCCCTGCCCCAAGTACTGGGAATAAAGACGTGAGTCACCAAACCTGGCTAGAAATAAAACTTAAACAAACAAATCACCATTGGCTACACAGTGAATTTGAGGTCAATATGGGTTCCATGAGACACTGCCTCAAATTTAAAAAGTTAATTTGATTTTCTAAATTATTTTATGCGTATGAGTGTTTTGCCTGCATGTGTGTGCCTAGTACCTTCAGAGGTCAGAAGAGGACATAGGAGTTCCTGGAGTTACAGATGGCTGTGAGGCACCATGTGGGTACTGGGAATCAAACCAGGTCTGAAAGAACAGTGCTCTTTGCTGAGCCAACTCCCTAGTCCCTTTATTTCTTACTTTTTTTTGAGACAAGGTCTCTCTGTATAGTTCTGGGGCTTGCTGTGTAGACCAGGATGGCTTTGAACTCAGGGATCTTCCTGTTTCTGCCTCCTTGTGCTGGAATTAAACGTATGCACTACCACACCTGGTCCCTCTATTACTTTTTTTTTTTTTTTTTTTTTAAAGACAAGCTTTCTCTGTGTAACAGCCCTGGCTTTCCTGGAATTCACTTTGCAGACCAGGATGGCCTCAAACTCACAGAGATCTGTCTGCCTTTGCCTCCCAAGTGCTGGGATTAAAGGCGTGAGCCACCACTGTCCAGCCCTTTATTACTTTCTTAAAGATTTATTTTTATTCTCTGTGTTTGAATGTTCCCCCACATGCATGTGCACCCTATGCATAACTGGTGCTGGAGGAAGCCAGAAGGTGTCAGATCCCTTGGAATTGGAGTTACTGTTACAAGCTGCCACAACAATGCAGGGAATCAAACCTTCATCCTCTGAAGAGCAGTAAGTGCTTAACTGTTGAGCCTGAATTCCAGCCCAATTTGAGAATTTTAGCACATCTTATCTCATTCATTCCAAAAGAGAGGAAGATAATGTAAAATAGGCATTAAGTTACATTCCAACAGGATACCCAAGTTGGACGGATGATTTACAAAATGTGAGCTTCAGAAAAGATACAGTAGCATTCAGAACTAGCCAGGCGTCAACAATAGTTTAATAGAAGCTAACTATATTTTTTCCTCATCTTACTGCTTTAAAGAAAGAACTTCGGGTTTTTTTTAAAAGATTTATTTATTTATTTATTTATTTATTTATTTATTTATTTATTTATTTATTATGTATACAATGTTCTGTCTGCATGTGGTTGCTGGGAATTGAACTCAGGACCTCTGGAAGAACAGCTGGTAGAACTTCGGTTTTTAAAGAAAGAACAAGTATCCAGCTTTAAGTCATTTCTTACTGTTACTTTTAAACTGTATCTTTTGAATCACACATGGCAAGAGATTTATTTGAACTTCTGGGGTTCTTTAAAATGGTCTTTTTTAAACATGAAAGCAAAAATTATCCTAAGACTAGCCGGTCCCTTCAATCTTTCCTGTTAAGAGACTCAATTACTGAAATTTTAAAAACTCTAGACAGAGAGAAAACACTATTGTGTGGCACACTGGGATAAATGAGCAAGACCGCCCGAGCTTGCACACAATGCACCTTACACAGCCTTAGGCTAAGGCTGATTGTCAGAAGTCTCCCTCCAAGGATCTCCACCTTACTCTTGGAGGCCAGGTCTCCTAACCCACAACTTATTGATATGTCTAGTTTCACTAGCCAGCTTGCTCAGGGGAATTCCCTGGCTCTGCCTTCCAGTGCTAGAATTACAGGTGGGCAGTCACTCCTCCCTGGCATTTACCTGGTTCTGGGCATCAGAACTTAAGTCCCATTACTTGACACATCTCCATGACCCCTTCATTTTATTTATTTATTTATTTGTTTGTTTGTTTGTTTGTTTTGAACAGGCTCTTGCTCTGTAGCCCATGCTTCCTGATACTCCTTATGTAGCCTTGGGCTGTCCTGGTCCTTCTTTAAGTCCTCCTGCTTCAGACTTCTTAAGTGCTGTAATTACAAACACATGCCACCATGCCTGGTTTAAGCCAGAATTTTTCTTCTTTTTTATTGTTTTGGTTTTTTTTTTTTTGGGGGGGGGGCAGGTTTTCTCTGTGTAGCCCTGGTTGTCCTGGAACTCACTCTGTAGACCAGATTGGCCTCTAACTCACAGAGATCTGCCTGTCTTTGCCTCCTGAGTGCTGGTATTAAAGGTGTGCGCCACCATGGCCTGAAGCCAGAATTCTTATCTATAGTGCTACATCTGATAGGCGCTGCTAAGGTGCTAGTACTGTAAGACCCTCCAGCCTAAACACACATGCACCTGTACACAGTTTGCCCAGACAGTTCCAAGCACAGATACAGGAAAAGATAAATAGGGCTCTCAAGATGGCTTTGAGGATAAACGTGTTTAGCACCAAGCCTTGACAACCTGAGTTTGACTGCCAGAATCTACAATGTAGAAAGAGGTGCCCCCTCCTCACAATAGATAAATGTAATTTTTAAAAACTGTGCTGGAAAATTAAATTGAGGAAAAAATAGAGATTAATAAAACTGCTGGGTAGTTTAATTAATCCCAGCACTTCAGAAGCAGAGACAGGTGGATCTCAGAGTTCGAGGTCAGCCTGGTATACAGTGAGTTCCAGAACAGCCAGCACTACACAGAGAAACCCTGACTCAAAAAAACAAAACAAAACAAACAAAAAACCACCACCAACAAAAAAGATTAATAAAACCAACAACTAGAATTTTGGCAGTTCCCAGGCTTTCTTTGACCTTTAAATTCCAAAGTTGCAACTGCACACTAAACTAAGAAAACTTCCTGTTCAAAACAATAAAATTTCTCTGGTCCTATTAAGGGCCCGATTTTGGAATATAATATTTATAATAGCTATGGATGTAGCTCAGTGATAGAATACTTGTATATGGACCTATATTTAGGTCCATATACTTAGGTCTCAAAGTTTTCTGTCTTTAGGAGGCATATCTCTGCAAAAAAATTACTTTAAAGCTGGGCATGATGGCATATGCCTGTAAAGTTACCACTCAAGAGGAAGATCACAAGTTCCAAGACAATCAATCAGTCAGGACTACAAAGTAAGCTCTAATTCCATAAAGGGTCACAATAATACAACTTACTGAAGGAGGAAGCCATGGGACATTTTTCTTTAGATTACAATCTTAGCACACAAATGGGCCTTCTGCTTTTATTCCTAACTACAAATTATACAGCATCATTGCTTCAAAAGGCAATGCAAAGTATTTCTAACCTAAAACAAACTTATGAAAAATGGTGAAACAAAAACATTAGCATTTGAGTCCTCTGTGTAAACCAGTATCAATGTTAAATAAATGACACAACAGTGGGGTGTCTTCCAACAAAGTTGATCTTTTATTTCAATTTTTAAAAAAGGAAGAAAAGAAATCAAGTTATTTTGTTAACATAATTCTATCCTAAAAACTTAACTAATGGGCAGAAAAGTCATCACCTGTGTATTTTATCTTTTGATCAGACAACCGAGGCAAAATGAGTCTTAGTGTGAAACTTAATCCCACTGGCCACCATTCTCCGGAACCTAAAGACAGAAAACTTTGAGACCTAAAGTAATCTAAAGCAGAACTCAGCATTTACATCTGTAATAATCACTGCTACCATTTGAATGTCTCTTAAAGAAGTGTGGCATGAGATGCATACTTTCAGGTTCAGGGGTTAAATAACCTATCTACCCCTCCCCCCATTACAGAAGGACTAAATAGAATAGGTTTGAACCCAAGTCTACTTAGGATTCAGGACCTAAACAGGCTCTTTTTACTAAACCCAATACCAGGCCCTTAAACTCTACAAACGGACCTTTAAAAAAAAAAAAAACAAAAAGGGGCTGGGGATTTAGCTCAGTGGTAGAGCGCTTGCCTAGCAAGCACAAGGTCCTGGGTTCGGTCCTCAGCTCCGGGAAAAAAAAAAAAAAAAAGAAAGTAAAACAAAAAAACAAAACAAACAAAAAGACAGGGTCTTACCATGTAGCCCTGGCTCACCTGGAGCTCTCCATGTATACCAGGCTAGCTTTGAACTCAGATTCACCTGTTTCTGCCTCCTGAGTACTATGTGCAAATAGATTTATTAACAGCTACCCAAAACACTGCCATGTTGGGTATGGTAGTGCATGCTTTAATCGCAGCACTCTGGAGGCAGAGGCAGGCAGATTTCTGGGAATACAAGGCCAGTCTAGTCTGTATAGTGAGTTCTAGGCCAACCACAGATACATAGTGAGATTGTCTCAAAAAAAAAAAAAAAAACCCAAACTACTGTCTTGAGTTATATTAGATGTAAGGTGAGGAATAGATGTTTGAGAGGCACCTTAAAACAGAACCTTCATTTTAAAGATGTATGAAAGTCACCTTAGCACAAGTTTTCTAGAAACTGTCATACTATGATGGTTGTAAAAAAAACAAAACAACTCTGAGATACCACCTTACACCTGTCAGAATGGCTATGATCAAAAACACTAATGAAAGTCTATGTTGGAGAGGATGCGGAGCAAAGGGAACACTCCTCCACTGTTGGTGGGAGTGCAAACTTGTACAACCACTGTGGAAATCAGTATGGCGGCTTCTCAGAAAATTGGGAATCGATCTACCTCAAGACACAGCCATACCACTCTTGGGCATATACCCAAGGAATGCTCAGTCATACCACAAAGATACACACTCAACTATGTTCATAGCAGCATTATTAGTAATAGCCAGAACCTGGAAACAACTTAGATGCCCGTCAACTGAAGAATGGATTAAGAAAATGTGGTACATATACACAATGGAGTACTACTCAGCAGAGAAAAACAATGACAGCATGAAATTTGCAGGCAAATGGATGGAACTAGAAAATATCATCCTGAGTGAGGTAACCCAAACCCAGAAGGACGAACATGGTATATACTCACTCATAAGTGGATACTAGATATAAAGCAAAGAACAATCAGACTGCAACCCACAGAACCAAGGAGGCTACATAGCAGGGGGGACCCTAGGATGACTGTGGCTTATAATAAGTTTTGGTTTTACCTAATCATTTGGCAAGCTTCAGGGAAACATTTCACTATTAGGATAAGAATTTGTACTGTATCAAGCTGATAATAGAAAAAAATAAAATAAAATAATTAAAAAATTTAAAAACAAACAAAAAACCAAAAACCAGAAACACAACTAACTACACGTTAACTACAGGGGAACACAGGTAGCTGCCAGTGGATATTTAAGGAATGTTACCTGAAAATTCTTCAGTACATCAAAAGTGTGGAATGTAATATTTTGGGAAGAAAACTGGTCAGAAAGACAGATGAATAGAAGTAAATAATGAGAATAATCTCCAACTAAAGTACATAGGGAAAAAAAACCTCAACATGTTTGAAAATTTACTGTTTTGATTACCAAGCTTTTTTGTCCCCCCGGAGCTGAGGACCGAACCCAGGGTCTTCAAGCTCGCTCTACCACTGAGCTAAATCCCCAACCCCTCCAAGCTTTGTTTTTTAAAGGATGAGTGCTGGGAAGAGTGCTTATCTAGTATGTGCAGAACCACAGGTCCAACCTTCAGTCCCACGGAGACAAAAATCAAAAGAAAAAGAGACAAAAGAGTCTGGAGACTGGGGCTACAGTTGAACTATGAGCACTTACCTAGAATGTTCAAAGCCTTAGGTTCAACCCACAGCAATAAACACCCAAAAAACGTACTGTTCACTGTGCATTATGGTTTACCCCTGTAATCTCAGCATGCTGGAGAATCAGACAGAAGGATTAAAGACCAACCTTCGCTATACAAGCCAAGACTTTGTCTCAAAAACCCCAACCCCAAAAGGAGAGAAAACAAAAATGAGAGAGTTTATGACTTATGCCAGGCATGGTGGTATATACCTGTAAGTCTTATACTTAGGAGACAGAGGTAGGATGGTCCCTACAAGTTCAAGGCCAACCTGGTCATAACCACAAGTTCCAGGATAGTCAGAGATACAGTGAGACCACATCTTAAAAACAAACAAAAGCACTTGTAAACAAAGAGTCTTATCGGGCCAGCCAAATGGCTGTTGAGTTCAATCTCAAGGATCCCCATGATACAAACAAAAAACTGGCTCCTCTGACCTCTATGCATGCACGTACGCATGCGATATAAAAGAGTTCATCCCCATTTGCAACAAATCATATCACTTCTATAAAATCCCAGCACTTGGGAGACTGACACAGGAGGCTTGCTGAGTTCAAAGCCAGTCTGGGGGCTGGAGAGGTGGCTCAGAGGTTAAGAGCACTGGCTGTTCTTCCAGAGGTCCTTAGTTCAATCCCCAGCAACCACATGGTGGCTCACAACCATCTATAATGAGATCTGGTGCCCCCTTCTGGCATGTAGACAGAACACTATATGTGTAATAAACAAACAAACAAATAAGCAAGCCAGTCTGGGCTAACACAGTGAGTTCCAAATTAGCCTGGGCTATAGACTAATTCCCTTTCTCAATGCTGTCTCACATAGGATTATCCATTCCTTTCCCCATTCCAGTTTATGACTTAAAAATATACAGCAAAGCAGGAGGTATAGCTCAGTGGTAGAGTGCTTATCTCGCATGGGCAAGACCCAGGGTTTACTCCCCAGCATGCCACCCTACCCCCAAAAGAACAACAAAATCCACCCCTCCCCAAATCAAAGCAAAGCCAGAAAGAGACAGAAAGACCACTGAAAGTTCTGTCAGTCTGGTCTACATAGTGCATGGGTCAGTGGGTAAAGGCACCTGTAGCCTAACCTGACCTCAATCCCGGGCACCATGTAGTAGAAGTGACACTACTCCCAAACGTTGTTCTCTAACCTCCACTCACACACAAGGCACAGTGTGCATCCATACGCCATACGTCAATGTAAAAAAGTCAACCAAAATGGGTCGAGGGTGTGTGTGTGTGTGTGTGTACGCGCATCCCAGTGATAGAACACTTACCTAACATTAAAAAATATACATAAAAACTTGCTGGGCGGTGGTGGTGCATGCCTTTAATCCCAACACTTGGGAGGCAGAGCCAGGCAAATCTTTTTGAGTTCGAGTCCAGCCTGGTCTACAATGTGAGATCCAGGACAGGCTCTAAAGCTACACAGAGAAACCCTGTCTCGAAAAAACAAAAAACAAAACAAACAATTTATATATATACACTTAAAGAAAAAAGAAGTAGGGACCTGGTGATATATGCCTACAATCCTAGGGCTTGGGGGCTGAAGCAGGAGGATCACAGCACACTCTAGGCCAGCCAGAACTACATGAAGAGAGACCACTCAAAATAAAAACAAATCATGTGGTGGTGGCACATGCCTTTGATCCTAGCACTCAAGAAGCAGAGGCAGGTCAATCCTGGTCTCAATAAAGTTCCAGGACAGTCAGGACTACAAAAAAAAAAAAAAAAAAAAAAAAAAAAAAAAAACAAAAAAACAAAAAAACCCAAAATAAAAACAAATTGCATATGCTGGACAGTGGTGGCACACCACTTTAATCTCAGCACTCAGGAGGCAGAGACTGGTGGATCTCTGTGAGTTCGAGGCCAGGCTTGTTTACAAAGTTTGAGAAACTTTGTCTCAAAAATCAAAAACAAACAAAAAAAACCCAAATTCATAGAAACAAGAGACTGCAGTACAGAAAAGATGCTATAGGTACATTCTTAATACAGTATAGGCAAGTAATTCCCATCTATGATTACAGTATCACTGAAAATACCATCTCTAGGTGCGGAGAGATGGCTCAGGGTTTGAGTGCATACTGCTCTTAAAGTATAGAGGTTCAGTTCCTGAGACTTATTTCAGGTGGCTCATGACTGCCTGTAACTTAGCTCTAGGGGATCCTCTGTCTTCCTAAGACAGCTACATTCACATGCACATCCCCCCATAGACTAATAGAAATACACATAATTAAAATATTTTTAAAAATATAATACCTCTAATTAAAGGCCGTGGTGTCTACAGATGAACAAACCTAGAACTCTTCCTGAGTCTGAAACAAGATGAATTCAATCTAGAAACAAGAGAATCCTAGATATGGAGAATCAATCAATCAACAAACAAGTAAGTAAGTAAATAAATAAATAAAGGAGGAAGAATCTTAGATCTGTCTGTCCCTGGGTAAGGGAGGCAACCTATACTGGGTGTGACTGACTTACTGATCCACACCTAAACACCAATTCAGTACCTCACTCACCTGGCAGGCCATACCAGAAACAAGATGTACAAGTCAAGAATCTCTCTAAAAAATAACTCTTGGCATCAGAAAGTGAAAATCATGAATAAAGAGTAGCAACATGATAACAGCTGGTGATTGCATTAATAATCTTCACAAGAATCCTCGGAGGTGTAGGGTACTATCCCCATTTTACAGATGAAGAAACTGAAGAATAGTAAGTAAGTCATCTCATGTAGCTATTACTCCAGCTGTAGAGGTGACAAAAATCAAAGCTTGAGAGGCTGTGGAGCTTTGATCCTCAACTTTCAGAGTAGAGTTCTTCCTACTAGCCTCCTAGCCTTCCTGACCCCTGGCAACTTCAGCTAACTCTAAATCCAGTTCTCTCCCATCCAGTTCCTACAGCTGTATTAGAAATTATACCCAGGGCAAAGGAAGGTCCTCATTGCACCACCAAAAGCTACTAAACTGAAACACAGTATATTTATTATGACAAAATGCCAGCCAATTGTGAAGTTGAGGGCAAGGACATCTAGAGGTCCTTAGTACAGTACCTGCCAGAAGTATAGCAATCATTCGGGGGCTGCTGAATGAATACCTTTTGACTAGTCCAAATGTCTACTTTATACTTTCTGATACAAAAGTGACACAATTTTCTAATAAATTACCCCCTCCCCATTTTAGAGGGAGTATCTTTTCGTGAGACAGGACGTACTATATAATTGTAGATATATACTATATATTACACACACACACTATACATACACACATACACACATACATACATACATACATACATACATATATACATACATACATACATACATACTATGTAGATTGGCTTCTATCTCACAGGCACATATCACCAGAACTTCTTATCTTCTGTTCATAGAGGCCATAAGAAGGCATCAGATGCCTTGGAACTGGAGTTACAGATGGTTGTGAGCCACTATGTGAGTGCTAGGAACTGAACTCAGGCCCTCTTAGAAGAGTAGCTAGTGTTCTTAACTGCTAAGCCATCTCTCCAGCCCCACCCATTCATTTTTAATAGGGTGATTTTCTTAAAATTCATAGAACATCAGATAGCTAAATTGAGAAATGCTCATTAGAGCATTAGTCATAACTAGAAAAATTCCAAGTGCTCACTTTTCTAAGACTAAAATGTTTCAGCTAATAAAAACCACTCAAAAAAAATCCTCACAAGACTCAGTGTTAAAAGAACAGACGAAAAAGGTATGAAATCTGACACATACAAATTATAAAATTCCTCTAACCATTACATTTATTTCTAAAATTTTTAGGTAACAATATTTTTTTCATGTAAGAAAACATTACAATGTAAAAAGAGCTCACCCACCATAGCAACTATTGTTAAGTAGAGTTTTTTTGGGGGGAGGGTGGGGGGAACGACAGGGTTTCTCTGTGTAGCTCTGTGCCTTTCCTTGATCTCGCTCTGTAGACCAGGCTGGCCTCGAACTCACAGAGATCTGCCTACCTCTGCCTCTGAGTGCTGGGATTAAAGGCGTGCGCCACCGCCCAGCTTGTTTTTTGTTTTTTATCTAAGGCTAAAAGACACATAATTTGCAGAAACCAATAACACCACCACTCCTAGCTTTATCTTGTGGTGATTATCTATTACCTCAAACTTTTTAAAAGACTCAACCCTTGATTTCTATAACATGTTTGGTCAACAACTGCTGGATTCTGATCTGTAACAAAATATTTAAATACTGGCTAGAAATTATTGTTTCTTTTCTGTGGGGAAAAAATCCAACTGTTCACTTTTCCAACCACACTAAAATGTTTCAGCTAATTAAAAAAAAAAAAAAAAAAAACAACTCAGAAAAACTCCTAAAATCACAGTGTTAAAAGAACAAATAAAGTGGGGGCATTTGAGATGTGACACATAAATTATAAGATTTAGGCCTATAATCCCAGCACTTGGGAAGTTGAGGGACGAAGAGCAGAAGCTCAAGATCATCCTCAGATACTTAGTGAATTTGAGACTAGCCTGGACTACAAGAGATATGCTCAAAAAAATTAAAAAAATGAAATAAAAAAAGGATGAAAGGAGTGCTAAGCATGGTGGCACAAGTCTTTCAACGCCAGCACTCAGGAGGATCTCTTGAGTTCAAGACCAACCTAATCTACATAGTGAGTTCCAGGCCAATCAGTTACATAGTTAAAACTTAGGCTCAAAAACACAAACACATTCTATCTATAACCTAAACAGCTGCCATTTTTCCTTAATAATTCTAGAGGAATTTCTTCATTCAAATAGCTAGCTAGGAGTTGAGGAGTGGAGCTCCGATAGTAGAGTGCTTGCCTAGCATGCATAAAGCCCTGGGTTTGATTCCCAGTGGGACATAATAAACCAGCCATAGTGGTGAGTACCTGTAAGTCCAGCACATTCAAGGTCAGTCTAGGTTATATGAGACCCTACCTTAAAATAAATAAATAAATGAATAAATGAGAACAACAAAGAAAAACACAAAAAAGAAAAATTAAACAAGCTAACTGGGCCAAGTATGGTGGTTTGTACCCAAATTCCTGTACTCATAGGCCAGCAGCAGGACTGCCATGAGTTTGAGGTCAGCTTGGTCTACATAATGAGACCCTGTCTCAAACAAACCAACCAACCCAAAGGAAACAAAAAATAAATAAAATAAAGCTAATTGGCCTACACTTCTCTCTAGTCCTGCTCACCCTGCCCTGTGTGTGTGTGTCTCTCCATCCATTAGGCAGCAACTAAATATGCCACTTTGAAATCATCCATCTTATGAGTCCAAAGAAATTTAAGCTTAAGCAGCCATTATTCTTGTGCAAGAAACTTGGCCCTGGTGACTCAGTGAATTGTGATTGAGACAGGTTCTCTCTACACAGCCCTGGCTATTCTAAAATTTACTATGTAGACCAAGCTAGCCTTGAATTCACAGAGATCCACCAGCCTCTATTTCCCAAGTAGTGGGATTAAGGCTGTGCACCACCATGTCTGGCTTATAATTTTAAATCAGTTATTACAAGCATTATTAATTATTGTATGAAAATGCTAAGTCCTTGACAAATTAAGTGGCAAATCACATTAGATGTAAGTTTCTGCAATTATATATCTACAGTCAAGTTGTCAAGTTACCATAAATGTTATAAACAGTATGTTGGGGACATCTTCTGTGCTAGGTATCACGCTAAATGTGTTTATATAGTCTCTCAACTAATCCTCCCAATGACTCAATGACGAAGTAGGCAGAAAGAACTAATTACAGTCCCAAGTATTTTAGGGTAATCAGAGAATACAGGTCCAAAGCCATGACTACTGCCTTGACCAGGATCCTTTGGATAGCTCTAGAACCTTCTTGGTTGCCCTTCAGAGGGTAATTTTCCTTACTGTAAAGTCTAAAAACCAAACTCAAGCATATAATCTCAAAAATCCTTCATACCCTGAAATGTTATCTTGTCAACTGTATTTCAATGAAAGAAATGGTCTTACTCTCTACTCTAATGTTTAGTTAGTCCAAATCTTATGATTCCAACTTGAGGACACCATTAAAGAAGAAAGCCAAGGAGCACAGTGGATCCCACATGTAATACCAGCACTTGGAAGGCCAAGGCAGGGAATCACCGTGAGTTCCAGGAAAGTCTGGGCTACAGAATGAGATCCTTTCTCAAAAACAAATAAACTACATTTTGTAGATATGATTGCTAAATCTAACCTCAAATGACAATGGCAGGGAAAATAACTTTGAGTGAGCTGAACTGTAAGAGGACAGATAGACACTACCAACTTAGTGATGCTGCCAAAGTGATTCAGCACTAGAACCAGCATTTCAGCAGGTTATCTAGTCCCTTCATATTGCATCTAAGGACAGGAACAGAATATTTAAACATCAAGGGCTTGAGAGATGGTTCAGCTGTTAAGAGCACTTGGGTTAAGAGAACCCCAGTTCAATTCCCAGCCCCTACATGGAGGCATACAATCATCTAGAACTCTCTCTAGTTCCAGCGGAACCAATGCCTTCTTCTGGTCCCCATGGGCACTAGACAAAAGTGCAGGCAACATATTCATACACATTTTAAACATCAAGCACGAGGCATAAGTTCTACTCTATACCATTATTCAGTAAATAATCTTTGCTGCCTTTGTTTCCTAGAGAATCACCACCCTAACATTCTGAAATAAAGCTAGCAAATGCCAGTGTAAAGTTTCGATTGTTGCTGTAAGAAATTACTACAAATAAAGCAACACAAATTATAGCAGTTTCTATAAGTCAGAAAAGCAGAATGGGCTTAACTGGGTCTTGTTGAGTATCCAACTAGGCCAAACTCAAAGTATCAACGAGCTGTTTTTCTGGCTGGAAGCTCTGGGAGGAATCTGCTCCCAGCTCATTCAGGTTGTTGGCTTGATTTCCTATGGCTGTAGGACTGGAGATCTGGCGCCGTTGATGACTGTCAGCTAGGGTTCTCTTTGCTGCACAAGGCTGCTGCATTCATAACTTCCCTGTTGCCAGCTCCCAGAATGGCAGGATGAAATCTCTGATTCTACCCAAAGCTCTTGGCTTTAAAAAAAAAAAAAAAAAGAGTCTCACTATATAGTCCTGGCTGGCCTCAAACACATAGACTCACTTGTCTCTGCTTTTGGAACGCTGGCATTAAGGGCATGGACTTCCACATCCAGCAGGTTCTTTGCTTTTTAAGGACCCATGGCTTAGACTAAAGCTCCAGGGGGGGGGGGGGGGGAAACAAGACAGAGCAATCCTTTGAGTTCCTTAAAAGTCCCTCCATCAGCAGTTCTTAACCTGTGGGTCAAGTCCCCTTTGGGAATTGAACAACCTTTTCAGAGGAGGTGCATATTATGATTCATAACAGTAGCAAAATTAGTTATGAAGTAGCAATGGAAATAATTTTATGGTTGGGGGTCATCACAACACAAGGAACTGTATTAGACTGAGAACCACTGCCCTAAATAGTTTTCCTTCTGCCACATAATATTTTAGGGATTAGAGTACCAACATTTTAGGGAGGTCGTTGTCTCCAAAGTCCATCCTCCAGCCTTCAAAGATTTACATTCTCGTACCCACAAAATACATTCATCCTATACCAAGTTAAGTTCCCAAAGGTCTCAAACCACTATAGCATCAACCCAAAGTCCAAAAGTCTCATCTAATGCTTCCAGGTTTAAAAGAAAAATCTAAATCTAAGCCAGGAGTGGTGGCATATAATTGTAATGCCAGCATTTGTGAGGTTACTCAACCAGCTCCTTCCAAGCCAGCCTGGTGTAGTGAGTTTCAGGCTAGCAAGGGATACATGGCAAAATCCTACCTCAAAACAAAAACCAGCAACAAAACCTCATCATTTAATTTAGGTATAAGATGTTCTGGGCTACAATAGATTAACTAAAACATTTGGGACACAAATATAAGAAGAAATATACCGAAAGCAAATCCAAAATCCACTCCATGTCCTGCCCAAAGAAAATCCTCTGTTTTGTGTTCCAATCCCCTAGGCTCTTGGTTCCACTTGAGGCAAGGGCGCGCGCGCACACACGCGCACACACACACACACACACACACACACACACACACACACACACACCTCTATATGAAAAGCAACACTAGTTCAACAATCCTCTTTAATTTTTCCTACTTCTTTCAGTGGACACTAGCAATGTTCCTGTAGGCATAAAATTATCAAAAATGTAATGGGGCCAGGTGGTGGTGACGCACGCCTTTAATCCCAGCACTCGGGAGGCAGAGCCAGGCCGATCTCTGTGAGTTTGAGGCCAGCCTGGGCTACCAGGTGAGTTCTAGGAAAGGCGCAAAGCTACACAGAGAAACCCTGTCTCGAAAAAACCAAAAAAAAAAAAAAAAAAAAAAAAAAAAAAAATGTAATGGGGCTTTCATTAATTTCACAGAGAACATCTAAGGGTTTAAAAAAAAAAAATCTAAGTTTATTTGCAAATCAACTTACAAACTCTGCCTTCCATAGAAGCACAAGCTATAACTTCTGCTCAGTTTGCTGGCCAGTCATCTCTCCTCAGTTTGCTGTAACATGTAACTCACTCCTATCTCAGTCTTCACTAGTGAAGTCATTAACATCCACATTCCTACTAACAATCTGTTCTAGGTCTTTTCTATCATACTCCTCAAAATTCTTCCAGCCTCCACCCACTGCCACTTCTATGTTTAGGTAACAGTACACCCTGCTCCTGGTACCAAAATCTAATCTAGTGTTCTGCTAACATATTACCATCAATGTAGTGACATATATCATTACAAATTTATTCTCTTGTGTTATATATATAGAAATTGGGTAAGCCTGTCTAGGTTAGGGTCTCAAGGCCAAAATTAAGTTATATGAAAGCCGTTTTGCTTGCTGAGATCTCTGGAGAGGATCCACTTCTAACTTCATTCGGATGTTGGCATTCAGCTCCTTGTGGTTGTAGGACCGAGGTCTCCATTTCCTTGCTGTCAAACACTAGAGGCTACCCACATTCCTTCTCATATTCTCTTTGCAGCCTTATCTAAATGTACCTAATGGAGTCATCTCATGCTTTAAATTTGTCTGATTTCCCCATACACCAATCTAATACATCTGGGAAAAGTACTGATTTTAAGTGCTCATGTAATCAGTCTGTGACTAAGCTAGGATCCAGGTTAATTTCCTATTTTAAGATTTTTGGGGCTAGAGTGATGGCTCAGTGGGTAAGAGCAAGTACTGCTCTTTCCATAGGACCAGAGTTTCATTCCTAGCAATCCCCACCAGGCAGTTTACAACTGTCTGTTACTCTAACTGCAGGGGACTCAACACCTTTTTTTCTGGCCTCCATCAGTACCCACATACATATAATTTAAAACAAAATCTTTCAGAGAGTCTTAACATTAACTACACCTGCAAAGTCCTTTTCTACTATATAACAGTGTATTTACAGATTGTGTAGATCAAAATATGGTGACACACACACAGATGGGGTATCATCTGCCCCAAGTTAAGGCTTTAAATCCAATTTCATTTCTTTCTTTCTTTTTTTCCTTCAAGACAGGATTTCTCTGTGTAGCACTGGCTGTCCTGGAACTCACTTTGTAGACCAGGCTGGCTTCAAATTCAGAGATCTGCCTGCCTCTGCCACCCAAGTACTGGGATTAAAGGCGAGCACCACCACCTGGCTTGAATCCAATTTCTAATAAAGTCTTCCTTGTCTTTAAATGACTGTAAGATGTAAAAATGTTTTGGTCAGGCCTGAGGAGGTGCTGAATTCATAAAGTGCTTGCTATAAAAGCATAAAGCCACTGGGCGGTGGTGGTGCACGCCTTTAATCCCAGCACTCGGGAGGCAGAGGCAGGCGGATCTTTGTGAGTTCAAGGCCAGCCTGGTCTACAGAGCAGATCCAGGAAAGGCACCAAAGCTACACAGAGAAACCCTGTCTCAAAAAAACAAACAAACAAAGCATAAAGCCCTAAATTCAATCCTCAGCATCAACATAAAAAAGTCAGGTGTAGAAATCCCAGCATAGGTGGGAAGGAGAAACAAGAAGATCCCTGGGGCTGGCTGGACAGCCAGTCTAGCTAGATCATGGAGTTCCAGATACTGTCTCAGGAAAATAAAATAAAATGCTGGGTGGTAGTGGCAGCGGTGGTGCATGCCTTTAATGCCAGTACTCATGAGGCAGAGGCAGGCAGATCTCCAAGTTCATGGCCAGCCAGGTCTACAGAGCAAGTCCCAGGACAGCCAGAGCTTCACACAGAAACCCTGTCTCAAGATAAAATAAGGTAGAGGGGCTGAGAGAGAGCCTACCAGCTAAGAATGAGTGTTGCTCTTGTAGAGGTCTGATCGTTCAGTTCCCACTAAACATATTGGGCAGCTCACAACTGCCTATAATTCCAGCTCCAAAGTTTCCAACCCTCTTCTGGCCACCAGCATTCATGTACACACACATATCCCCACAAGATATAGATTTTTTGTTTTTGTTTTTCAAGACAGGGTTTCTCTCCCCTGGTTGTCCTGGAACTTGATCTGTAAACCAGGCTGGCCTTGAACTCTGAGATCCGCCTGTCTCTGCCTCCTAAGTGCTGGGATTAAAGGTGTGCATCACCATCACCCAACAATCCACAGACACAGATCCTTTAAAAAAAAAATTAATGAGGGGCTGGAGAGATGGCTTAGTGGTTACGAGCACTGGTTGTTCTTCCAGAGAACCTAGATTCAATTCCCAGCACTCACATGGTGCTCACAACCATTTGTAGATCCAGTTCCAGGAGATCCATCCAATAATCTCCTCTGACCTCTATGGACATACATAAACAAATAAGTAAATAAACAAATATTTTTTAAAAAAACTTTAATAAATAAAAAAGGCAGAGAGAAACTGAGGAAGACACCTGACATTCACCTCTGGCCTCCACATTCACCTACAGACAAAAAGGTATACACTCATGAATATATACACACATACAAAATGTTATGTTCGGAGATAAATCCAGTACCAAGAAGTTGGATGTGGTAACCACACCTGTAATTCCAGTACTTTTGAAGGCTGAGTCGAGTAGACTCAAGACATCCTGGGCTGTAGAGTAAGTCCTTGTTTCAAAACACAAAAGCAAGCAAACAGCAACACAGGGCACAAGAACCAAAAGCACACCATGGAAATGTTACCTAGTTCATCCAAATTCCAACTTCCAGGTAACCCAGAAACTGGTTCATGATCCCCCTTGAGTACTTGACTTTCTGTTCTTGTTTTCCATAAAAGCCAAAATAAAGCAGGTATGGTGTGCTTAGTTTGTTTCAAAGAAAAGTTGCCAAAGAGTAACCTAAGTTTGCAACTATTAATAAAACCAATCTAAGTAAATATCCAACCCTTTCCTTCTTTCTTCAAGTTACACATCCTCCTCCAATAACAAACTAAAGCCAAATATTTCAAAGTCAAGGAAGGACAAACTTGCCCTGGTAGGACTGCAGCAGATGAACTTTTCAAGACGACATACAGGGAAGTTAGTGTTTGTCCTGGACTTTCAGCCTCAGGTGTACTAAGCAATTATTACCAACTGACTTATAATAACTACAAAGATGAATGCTGAAGTGATCCCTAACAATAAACTTCAGTAGATGGGAGAAATTCTGAACATATCAACTAGCCCCTTTAGTAACAAGTCAGATCTACTGAGCACTTACGGTCTGCTACATAGTCTAGTAAACGCTTGATACAAACTATCTTAGACACTCCTTAGCATAAACTTGCAAGCTAGGAAATACCACCATTTTACAAGCAGGAAAACAAAGCCTACAGAGTTTAGGTAACACGGCTAAGTCAGTGGCTCTGATATTTGAGAACCTAGGGATGTTTAGTTCATTGCCACTGGTCTATACGGCCAGTTATTTGACGAAATGAGGTCTTCAACTCTCGGGAGGGGAGGGGGATCGTCCCTTCCTACTTCGGTTTTCATTTTTTTCTCCCCTAGGCCCTTTCCAAAAGAATTTAACAGTTACAAGAAAATCAGTTCTTCCCAAATAACCTGTCACCTTTTCAGAACACTTTCTTCCCCGACAAAAGCAAAGACAAGGCAGCAATTCTCCCAACTCTGACTTTGCTTCCCCAAAACAAACTCCAGAAGTTTCACCCATCACCAGCCTAACCTAGATCTGTTCCAACACTGCAAAAATCAAAGAAACAAATTCGAAAGTACTCTTCTTTCAAAAGGTCATTAATATGTATACTCTTAGCCAACCTTTCTCCTTCTACGTACCTCTTCTCCTCCACCCAGGCCCCCAAGGAGACCTCAAGCCCAAATCCACCTGGTCGGCCGGCCCCAATTCGTGCTCCCCCTCGCCCTCCCTCACCAACAACCCCGCCCCGGGCCCCCTCCACCTTGCACCGGGTCTGCAGGTAGGAAGTTCAGCCCCGCCCAGAGGAACCATAGAAGGCCCCTCTCGCTGCTGCCCCGCGCGGCGCAAGGATCCACGCCACTCTGCCCTGCAGGCCCCAATCCCTCGGTGCGCTTCCCCAGCACCCGCGCGCGCCCCCCCCCAGCTCCCTTCCCCCTTCCGCCACCCCACCTCCAAGTTGTCCCTTAGTCTCCGCCCAGTCCAGCCTCCCTCCCGCAAGAACCAGGAGTCTGACAGCCAGCTCCCCACCCTCCCACCGGCCGATCCCTCTGCCTCGCTCCGCGCCCTCCCGGGCGGCCGCGAGCGTCCGAGATGGACTGCAGGGGCCTCGGCTGCTGTGTGCGGCGAGGGGGGGCAGGGGAAGGCGACAGGCCGCCTGGGAGGAGGCTGAGAGCGTGCGGGGCGGCCTCGCCCTGCTGCCTTGGCCCGGGCTCACCCGCGCGCCCCGATGACCTCAGCCCACGGCTCCCTCGGTACCTGCGGTGGAAGCGGCAGCGGCAGCAGCCGCGCTCCCCTCTCCTCACACAGACAATATGGCGGCGGCGGAGGAGGAGACACACGGCTCGGCCGCCAGCCGCAGGGACCAGAGCGAGGCTACAGCCTCCAATGCCGGAAGCGGAAGCCCCCTCCCAACCAGAGACGGGCGGAGCCGGAAAGGGTGGAGCCGGCCCGCCCTCGGAGGCGCCGGCTGAGTGCCGCCATGCTGGGCTTCTTCTATGTCATCTGGCAGCCAGCGTTCAGGGTGGTAGACTGGGGAACTGAACTGGAATTCTCATCGGAAAGCTTAGCAGTGAGAATTCTAACCGAGAAGCGCATTTTAGTCAAGAACCTGTAATAGGTGACGAGACAAAACATGAGCGTCCCATCAAGCATACAAACGGTTGGTTTGACCCAGCCGAAGATGGCGTTGTGTTAGCTTTCCCGCACTACGCCTAGCGAGAGAGACTAGCCGGCTAGTCCCTTCCTTTCTTCAAAGAAGCATGCGCCGCCTTCCCTGCTGTAGAGCGAAGCATCCTGGGAACTGAAGTCTCTTCTGCCCGGACCCCTGGTCTAGGTTTAGGTTTCCAGCAGCACTTTTCCACCTCAAACTTGGAGTTTAGGCTAGCAAAAGTTGGGTTCCGTAGGGGGCGTGACTCTAGATTCTACAGTCTAGAATCTAGGAAAAGCTGGTAATAACCCTCTAGAGAACAAGGCCCTGTTCCTTCCTGCGCAGAGCTGCCTATTCAGAATACCATAGGGTTTTCTGCCTTTCAATCTACCCTCATCCTCACTCTATTTGCACACGTTTCCTCCTCCAAACAGACACAGGACTCTTTCTGCTATGCCCACTGGAGTAGATTTTCCTTTTGATCAAAATTCTTCTGTGGAGTCTCAAAATTCTCTCTTGTGTAGCAAACACTTGGCTTTATAGTCAATACCCCCCCCCCAAAAAAAAACCCCAAACTTGGTCAAACCCCTTCTTTTTAGTTTTTGCCTTCTCTAAAATTCCTGATGCTTCCACTCACTAAGACTGCAAACAACCCTGGAACTTGGCAGTGTTGCCTCCCTCTCTGAATTTGTGGACTAAATAACTTGCATGCATTTGTCGAGTTTATTCAGGGGGTTTCTTTTCTTCTGAGGACCTACTCTCTTTGAGCTCCATAACCCAGGTACTTAGCAGCCTGAGGTCCCTAGCTGACCTCCTCCATCAGACTGTGAGCCCCCTAGGAGACAGAAGCTGGTGTTTACGTGAGTGCTGCTGAACGCTATTGAGTGTTAGCCTCACCTCTGGTAGGACAGAGGTGTGAGGGCTGAAACAAGGGTGAGGAGGCTGGGTTATTTCTGTACCAGCCATTATCCCCAGCTGCCTCAGAATAACTGTTTCAGGGATAGGCTTTCCACCCTCTCCAGCCCTCCTTTCTCAGTTTGTCAGCTGACTGGCACCTCTGCTCCCAAAGAGACACTCCTGCCCCCACCATGAAATGGGACCAGTGGTGGCTTGAGGATATGTAGTGATGGCGTTAGAGAGGTGGCAGTCACCTTGTATGAGCCTCTCCCAGACAGGTCTGTGAAGTTTGATCCCAATTGCCTGAGTATCCACAATTATCTGGGTGTCTGCAATCTAAAGCCATTCTCTCCCCCCTCCCCCCACTCAGTTTTCCCATCTGTGAACTGAAGTGGTTAAACAAGATGATTTCAAGGTTCCCCAGCTAGGCATGGTGATGCATGCCTGTAGTGGCAGTACTTGGGAGGTAGAGGCAAGAAGATCAGGAATTTGAGGCCAGCCTGGGGTTCATGAGACCAGTCACAAACAAACCAGAGGTCTGTCTCTGAGGCTGTAGCTCAGTTGGTACAGTGTCTGCCTAGCTTGCACTAAGCCCTCAGTTCAGTTCCCACAGTCTGCATAAACTGAACCTGGTGACCCTTGACTGCAATCCCAGCACTTGGGATTAGTGAGCTGAGATAAGCCTGAGATACATCAGATCCTGTCTCAAAATAGATGGATGGATGGATGGATGGATAGGTAGATAGATGATAGATGGATGGATGGATGGATGGATGGATAGGTAGATAGATGATAGATGGATGGATGGATGGATAGATAGATGATGGATGGATGGATGGATAGGTAGATAGATGATAGATGGGTGGATGGATGGATGGATAGATAGATATTATGAAGGAAAAGAAAGTAGATGTGGAAAAGACTTGAAGCTTTAGATAGCCTAAGTGCTATGAAGGAAAATGATAAGTGGTTCTGAAGTACCGAGTGGCGCGGAAGCTCGCTCTGGGAAGGGAAAAGTAGGTACAGAGGACTACGGGAGAAGTCAAGAATATGGGAGGAGAGTGGACAGGACACTGGGCCAGGCTTTTGTCGGAGTGAAGCAGAGGTCTTCCTGGGATTAGCACACCTGTCTCTGATGATCGTGTTGACCTGAGCAGTGCCTAGGTGGCCTGAGTTTTTATTTGTGTATCTATTGTATTGTGTGTGTATGTGCACCATGTTTATGTTTGTGCAGGTGACTGCAAAGGCCAGAGAGGACAGGCACCAGATGCCCTAGAGCTGGAGTTATAGCCAGCTGTGAGTCACCAAACCTGAGTCCTCTGAAAAAGTAGCAAGTGCTCTAAACTGCTGAGTCATCTCTCCAGTCCCGCACCCCTACCCCCCCCTTTTTTTTTCAAAGAAAAGATTTTACCATACCTTTAGCCCAAGCTGGATCAAACCCTTGACAATTCCTTTTTTGGGGGTGGGGGTGGGAGTGGGAGGTTTCAGACAGAGTTTCTCTGTGAAACAGCCCTGGCTCTCCTAGAACTCGCTCTGTATACCAGGCTGGCCTTGAACTCACAGAGATCCGCCTGCTTCTGCCTCTTGAGTACTGACTGGGATTAAAGGCATGCGCCACCACCGCCCGGCTCTTGACAATTCTTATGCCTTAACCTCCAAGTGCTTAGATATGAACCTCACTACAACCAGGATTGCTTTTTTTCTTTTCTCTTTCTTTCCTTTTTTTTTTTTTTTAATTTATTTAGCAGGTGATAGTGGCATATACATTTTATCCCAGCACTTGGGAGGCAGTGACAGGCAGATCTCTGTGAATTCTAGGCCAGCCTGGTCTACAGAGCAAGTTCTAGGACAGCCAAGGTTACACAAAGAAACCCTGTCTCGAAAAACCAAACAAACATTTTATATGTGTGTGTGTGTGTGTGTGTGTGCATGCGTGTGCACCTGCGCTCTTGCACGCGTGCATGTGGGGGGGCGGGAGGGGAGATGGGGATCAGAGAACAACTTAGAGGAGTCTGCTTTTCCCCTCCACTGCATGGGGCCTGGAGATGGAGCTCAGGTTGTCAGGCGGGCTTGGCAGCAAGTGCCTGGACTGGCTAGGCCATTCCACCAGACCCCCTACCAGGATTTCTACGTGCTGGATCCTGTTTACCTTTGAGGACAAGGATGCCAGAAACAAGAAGCTCCTCCTCAAGTAGACTGGTTGAAATGATTGGATCTCAGAGGGCTGCCAGGGTTACTGTCAGACTACCTCCAACTTCATTACGATCTCATCTGCATACTAAATGGAACACTCTCCAGTGCCTTGACAGTTGGCAATTGTCATAGCAACGACTGGAAAGAACCGTGAAAGGAAGGAAAAGAGGGTTGGAGACGTCGCATAGTAGGGAAAGTACATGCCTCCCAAATATGAGGACCTGAGTTTGATCCAATGAACCTAGAGGGGGAAAAAACATCCAAAAGATGTGATAGCACAAAATTGTAATGCCAGCACTGAGCAGGCAAAGGCAGGTGGAACCCTGGGGCTTAAAGACCAGCCAGCCTAGCCTATTTGGTGAGTACCAGGCCAAGTAAAATACTGTCTCAAAAACCAAGGTGGTACCTGACAAACAGCAGCTGAGGTTGACCTATCCTCCCAACAAGCATAAGCACACAGGCATAGGCATCCACATGCAAACACTAAGTCAGGGGAGTAAACATAAGCACACAGGCATAGGCATCCACATGCAAACACTAAGTCAGGGGAGTAGGCATAAGCACACAGGCATAGGCATCCACATGCAAACACTAAGTCAGGGGAGTAAACATAAGCACATAGGCATAGGCATCCACATGCAAACACTAAGTCAGGGGAGTAAATGCAAAGTGTGACGGTTCAGTCCTATACTCTCAGCATCCAGGAGGTAGATTAGAAGTTCAAGGTCACCCTCAGTTGTACAGGGAATTTCCAGTCTAGCCTGAGCTACGTGACACCAGACTCTCTCTCCCCAAATAAAAAGAAAAAAATTGAGGGGCTGGAGCGATGACTTAGTGGTTAAGAGTACTTGTACTTTCAGAGAACCTGAGTTTAATTCCCAGCAACCACATGGTGTCTCACAACCATCTGTTATCCAGTTCCAGGAGACCCAATGCCCTCTGTGGTACATATGTGGAAGTAAAACACTCACACATATTTTAAAAAAGAAGTTGAAATTGCTTGCCTCATGCTGTATACAGAACGTTCATTTTCACATTTAATCCTCATATATTAAGACAAGGTAGAAATCAAAACAATCCCATTGCACTGATGTGGAAACTGAGGGCCAGAGCGATCATGGTGAAGCTTGCCTTCTAGCCTCGGCCATTAGATTTCATTACTGTACTGTGAACCTAATATCAGTTTTCTGTTGCTTAGCAAGCTAACCCAAAGCATGGTGACTTAAAATGACAACCGTTCATTTGTTTGTTGCCTCTGTAGTTTACATATTTACCTTGGGACTGCTCTTTTCTGTGTTGCATGGTTTTGTGTGGGCTCACTCTGTCTGTAATCAGCAAGCTGACGGTTGCTCAGCAGCCTACTCCACACATCTGAAAAATGGTTGCTGCTGTGGTCTGAATACTTGGTTCTCCTCCATCTGGCTTCTCCAGTAAATAAGCTCTGGCTTCCTTAAGTTATAACCTTCAAAATGAAAAGAATAAAAGCAATAAGACTTCTTCAGGTTGAGGCAGGGGAATGCTATAGCATTATCTCTACTTTTTTTTTTTAAAGATGTATTTATTTATTATGTATACAAAATGTTCGGCCTGCATGTATGCTTGCACTCCAGAAGAGGGCACCAGATCTCATTACAGGTGGTTGTGAGCCACCATGTGGTTGCTGGGAATTGAACTCATGACCTCTGGAAGAACAGCCAGTGCTCTTAACCTCTGAGCCATCTCTCCAGCCCTCTACTTTGTTCTATTGATAAAAGCCAGTCATGTGACTCTAGCCACCTCAGATTCAAGAAGACTGGACATAGACACCTTCTCCCTCACCTACTATTTCCATATGCAAATATTGTTTAACTTCTTTTTAAATTTTATTTCATGTGTAAGAGTGTTTTCTCAGGCCTGGAAAGATGGCTCAGTAGTTAAAAGAGCACTGACTGCTCTTCCAGAGGACCTGAATTCAATTCCCAGCACCCATGTGATAGGTTCCAGGGAATCTGATAGCCTCTTCTGGCCTGTGTAGGCACCAAACATAGACATACATGCAGGTTAAGCACTCATTTTATTTTCAAAATAAAATACAATTTTTAAAAAAGCCAGGCATGGCCGGGCAGTGGTGGTGCACGCCTTTAATCCCAGCACTCGGAAGGCAGAGCCAGGCGGATCTCTGTGAGTTCGAGGCCAGCCTGGGCTACCAAGTGAGTTCCAGGAAAGGCGCAAAGCTACACAGAGAAACCCTGTCTCGAAAAACAAAAAACAACAACAACAACAAAAAAAGCCAGGCATGATGGCATAAGCCTTTAGCAGACAGATCTCTGTGAGTTCAAGGCCGGTCTGGCCTACAGAGAGAGTTCCAGGACAGCCAGAGCAGTTACACAGAGAAACCCTGTCTCAAAAAACCAAAACCAAAATAAAGCAAAGAATGTTTTGTCTGCAAGTATATATATGCACAGCATACAAGGCTTTTAGCCACCATGTGGGTACTGGGAATTGAACCAGGGTCCTATGTAAGAACAGCAAGTGCTCTTAACCTTTGAGTCATCTCTCCAATCCCTATTCTTCTTCTTCTTTTTTTTTTTTTTAACTTTGAGACAATTCACTAACTTACTCAGGTTGACCTTGAACTTGGCTGTGTAGTCCAGGAGTTCTTGAACTCCTTTCTATCCTCCTGTCTCAGCCTCCCAAGTGTGGACCAGCCTTAGACTTCATCTCTGATAAAAGACACTGAAATTATATTGTACAGTCTGGTGCAGGGAAGGATGGAACTGTGGCCATATTTGAAACATTACATCATATTAAGTAACCATATATATGAAACTGCTTAAAGAAATTATGCTATAGCCAAACTAGATATTTTTTCTTTGAGGTCTGTGTGTGTGTGTGTGTGTGTGTGTGTGTGTGTGTGTGTCTGTGTGTGTGTCTGTGTGTGTATCTGTGTCAAGGAAAGTATTTGTGGAGACCAGTAGACAATGTTGGTGTTATTCCTCAGGTGCCTCTTTTTTTTTTTTGAGACAGAGTCTCTAACTAGTTTGAAACTCACCTGCTGACTGACCAGCAAGCCCTAGGGACCCATCTATCTCTACCTCCTCATCTATTGTGGAATATTATTTTAAGATGTGTTACAATTGTTTATGCTGTGGAACATTTGCTTTAATGATGCAAGGATGTGTTGCATTCTTTTATGTTGCATTTGTTTAACTCTGTGAAGTTGTAATTCTTTGCCTGTCTAAAACACCTGATGGTCTAATAAAGAACTGAATGGCCAATGTTGAGGCAGGAGAAAGGATAGGCGGGGCTATCTGGGAGGAGAGAGAGGAGCAAGAGGATCTAGCCACCAGAGAAGGAGAGAGACTCAAGGGGCCAGCCACCCAGCTACACAACCAGCAATGTAGGAAGAAAGAAAGAAAGATATATACAATAGAGGAAGACAAAAGCCCAGAAGCAAGAGGTAGACAGGATGATTTAAGTTAAGGAAAGCCAGCTAGCAACAAGCCAAACTAAGGCCGGGCATTTATAAGTAATAATAAGACTCCGTGTGGATTTATTTGGGAGCTGGGTGGCAGGCCCCCAAAAGCATAAAACAACCAACAATACTCATCACTGGAATTAAAAGCATGCAGCATCACACTTGGCTTTTTAAAAAAGATTTATTTATTTTATTGTATGTGTATTTATTTTATGTGCCTGATTGTACCTTGGGTGTGCCTGGTGCCTGAGGAGGCTAGAAGATAGTGTCTAATTCCTGGAAGTGAAGTTACAGACAGTAGAGTCAGCATGCTGGTGCTGGGAACCCAACCTGGGTCCTCCGCAAGAGCAGCAGCAAGTGCTCTTAACCACTAAGCCATCTCTCCAGTCCCTCATACCTGGCTTTTTAAAAAATACATTGTCATGCCGGGCGGTGGTGGCGCACGCCTTTAATCCCAGCACTCGGGAGGCAGAGCCAGGCGGATCTCTGTGAGTTCGAGGAAACTACACGGAGAAACCCTGTCTCGAAAAACCAAAAAAAAAACAAAAAAAAATACATTGTCTCTGAGGATGGAACTCAGCTTCTCATGCTTAGGAGGCCCATTCTTTAATGACTGAACTAGTTCTCCAGCCTGAGGACTCATATTTTTGAGCACTTACTATATATCTAGACAAAATACAAGATGCTTTTCATATTTTGACTCACATAGTCGTAACAGGAGTTCTGTGACTCTCTCTTAGACACTGTACACACCAAGGCCAAGAGAATTTAAACAATTTTTTCCAGGTAACATCAGCAAATCACAGTCATAAGTAAAATGCAGGTACTACTATGTCTTGGCATGGAGAGCTGACTCTGATGTACTGATGGATGATAAAAAGCAAAAAGCAAAATAATAGTTTGTTGACCACATCGGAAAATGGTGCTGGAGATACAACTCAGATGTAGAACACTTGCCTGCCATGCACAAGGCCTAGGTTCAACTCCCAGTACTTGGGGGAAAAGGAGGAGGAGAGAGGATGAGAGTGTTTTGTCTGGGCATGATGGTGTACCACATGCTATAATCCCAGCACCTGGGAGGTTGAGGCAGGAGGATTGTTTACATTCAAGGCAATCCTGGACTACGAAGTGAGTAGTAGGCCAGCCAAAGCTACATAGAACCTGTGCCCGCCACCCCCCCCCCAAAAAAAAACAAGAAAAAGAAAGTAGGTATATATGTGCTGTAGAGGGTCTGGGAGGGTTTTCCACCAGTGATTAATGGAGCCTATCTGAAGTGGAAAGAAGAGAAAACTCTCACTTTCAACATCCCTGCATATATTGTTTGATTTTTAAAATTTATTTATTTATTTGGAGACAGTGTCTTACTGCAGATCCCTGGCCGTCCTTGAGCTTGCTATATTGATTGACCAGGCTGGCCTCAAACTCACAGAAATCTATTTGCCTCTGCCTCCCAAGGGCTGGATTAAAGGTGTATACCACCATGCCTGGTTTTTATTTTAATTTTTGAAATTCTCATTATTCCATTTACTTACTTCGTCTGTGTGTGCACTCGTGCTCCAGGGTATCATAGCACATGTGTAGAATTCAGAGGACAACCTCTGGAATCTGGCTCTCTCCTTCCAGCTTGTGCTTCCCAGGGACTGAACTCAGGTCATTAGGCACCAACCAAACTGTCTCGTTGGTCCTGTTTGAAGTTTGTTTTTTTTTTTTTTCCAATCAAACATGAATCTTACTTTTACCTCCCCATAAAACAGAAAGTGTTTAACATTGCTGATGTTTGCTTGTTTATTTTTGCAGTACTGGGGATTGAACCTATGGCTTTGTGTATTCTAGACAGGCACTCTACCACTTAGCTACATCTATAACCCTAAAAAGTACTTAAAAATGTCTTTTGCCAGGTGTGGCGTTGCACACCTTTAATCCCAGAACTTGGGAGGCAGAGGCAGGTAAATCTCCAAGTTTAAGGCCAGCCTGGTCTACAGAGTGAGTTCCAGGACAGCATGGGCTACACAGAGAGAGAAACCCTATCTCAAAAAAAAAAAAAAAATTTCAAACGATAATAAAAAATAAAAACGTTTTCAACTTGCCCCTCATCTCTGTCTTTTTCTGTTTGGCATTTTCTTTGACTGGTTTTCCCTTTTGGGCACCACACCCCTAACTCCTTATCAGCTCCGGCCTGAAGTTTCCTCCCTCTGTGGCTCACCCTCGCACACGGCTGGAGGATACTTTCTAAGTGCCATGCTCTGTTCTTGCTTATGAGTTTTCAGTAATAGCTGAGCATCGCATCACATGCCTGTCATCCCAGCATTTGGAAGGTGGAGCCAGGATTAGGAATTCAAGTGTTGCTGTGAATAGAACACCCACACCCTTTGGCCGGGTACACGGTTTGTAACTGTGACTTCAGTTTGGCTAGATTCCAGCTCTGTTACCTAATAATGGTATAAACTTGGACAAGTTATTTGACCTCTCCGAGCCTCTATTCCCATAAATCTTAAAAAGCGTAACAGAAAGAAAAGACATATCTTATGGCCAGTTAAATTGCCTAGTGACTATTCATTTTCTCTCAACTGGCAGCAGCTGGCATTTCCTGTCCACAGATGTTAGGCTGACCCAAATGACTCCATTACACACAAAATGACCAGGCGAACATTACACCATGGGTCTTAGGAGTTCTCTCATGCAAGGCAGGGTAGAGCATACTTAGAATCCCAGCCCTCAGGGGGCCGAGGCAGGATGGGTCACCAGTCCCAGGACAGCCTGAGCTGCACAGCCAGACCTTTTTTTTTTTTTTTTTAAACAAACAATGGAAGAGAATTCTATTTGCTCTGCTTTAAAAAACAGTTTCAGTAAACAAGAACTATTTAGTGGGCAGTGGCGGTGCACACCTTTAATCCCAGGACTGAAGAGCAGAAGCATGCAGATCTCTTATATTTTCGGTTGTGACTCTAGCCTTTAAAGGTTGAGCCATCTCTCTAGCCCAGCAGATGGATCTTTGAGTTCAAGGCCAGCCTGGTTAACAGAGTGAGTTCTGGGACAGGACAACCAAGGCTGTTACACAGTCTTGAAAAACAAACAGACAGACAAACAAAAGAATTGTACTTTAATGTTTGATTTGATTAAATTTGGTAATTTGGTCTCAAACTTGTTATGTAGCTGAGGCCGGCTTTGACTTTCTGATCCTTCTGCCTCCATCTCTCTTTTCTCTTTTTGGTTTTTCGAGACAGGGTTTCTCTGTGTAGTTTTGGTGCCTGTCCTGGAACTCACTCTGTAGACCAGGCTGGCCTCAAACTCACAGAGATCCTCCTAGCTCTGCCTCCCGAGTGCTGGGATTAAAGGTGTGCACCACCACCACCCGACTGCCTCCATCTCTCAATATCTGAGTTACAGGCATATACTACTCCTGGTTTAGTAATTGTTTTTGAGTCCGTGCCTCATGTAGTGCAAGCTGGCTTCTAAATCGGTTTATGCTGAAGATAGTGACCGTGAACTTCTGATTCTTCTGCTTTTGACTACTGAAAATACAAGTCTACACCAACATGCTCCTTTTTTTTTTTTTTTTACCAACAACTGAATCCAGGCCTTTGCGCACGCTAAGCGAGCATTCTACTAACTGAGCTATGCCCAGGTCAATAATTTCTAAAAATTTTCTGGTGTGTGTGTGTGTGTGTGATGTGTGTGTGAAAGCTAGACAAGGACACTGAGTAACTTTCACTATCAATTTCCATCTTCTTGGTACTGACTGGTTTTGTGTGTCAACTTGACACAAGCTACAGTCATCAGAGAGAAAGGAGCCTTAGTTGAAGAAATTCATCCATGAGTTCCAGCTGAAAGGCATTTTCTCAATTAGTGATCAGTGGGGGAGGGTCCAGCCCATGGTAGGTGGTGCCATCCCTGGGCTGGTGGTTCTGGGTTCTATAAGAAAGCAGGCTGAACAAGCTAGGGGAAGCAAAGCCAGTAATCAGCACTCCTGCATGGCTTCTGTATCAGCTCCTGCATCCAGGTTCCAGCTCTGCTTGAGTTCCTGTCCTGACTTCCTCCAATGATGGACTATGACCTGGAAGTGTAAGCAGAACCTTTTCCTTTCCTCCCTAACTTGCTTTTTGTTCATGGTGTTTCATTGAAGCAATAGAAACCCTAATTATGACACTCTCAGACAAGGTTTCTCACTGACTGGAAGCTCAGCATTTTGGCTTAGCTGGTTGGCCAGTAAGCTCCTAGGGCTTATAGGCATACACAGTCATGTCCTTCTTACATGGATTCTGAAGGTTCAAGCTCAGGTCCTTCCTCTTGAAGAATAAGTGTTCCTACCCACTAAGCCATTTCCCCAGATCTCAGTAATTAATTAAAAATATTTCAATTTTTTTTTTTTTTTTTTTTTTTTTTTTTTTTTGGTTTTTCGAGACAGGGTTTCTCTGTGTAGCTTTGCGCCTCTCCTGGAACTCACTTGGTAGCCCAGGCTGGCCTCGAACTCACAGAGATCCGCCTGGCTTGTATAGGGGTCTTTTGGTGGCATGCATGTCAAGGCACCATGAGGCCAGGAGAGGGCATGTGATCCTCTGGGACTGGAGTTACAAATGATTGTAAGTCATGAGGTGAGTGCTGGGAATCAAACCCAAGTTCTCTTGAATGGTTGAGAGCAGCCCGTGCTTGTAACCACTGAGCCATCTCTCCAGCCCTGGCTTTAAATTTTTCACGGTCTTGCCTCAACCTCTCAAGTAGCTGGGATGCTACCATGTATGACCAATATTTGCTTTTGAAAGTCATAGGGTCTTTGTGTGTGTGTGTGTGTGTGTGTGTGTGTGTGTGTGTGTGTGTATAACATGTGTGGTATACCTGTTTATATGTGTGGTATATATGCCTCTATGTGCACACAGAGGCCAGAAGTTGACATTGGGTGTCTTCCTCAATCATTCTCCTCCTTATTTTATGTGTGCACTGTGTATATATATGTACACATTTGTGTGTGGGTACCTACTCCTGTGTGCACACAGAAGCCAGAAGAGGTGTCCTCCTCTATCACTATCTACTTTATTCTTTGTGGCAGGGTTTCTCACTGAACTGTGAGCTCGATTTTTCAGATAGGCCATCAATCATCAAGCCCCAGTGATGTACCTGTCTCTACCCCCCACAGCATAGGGCTTTCAAGTGCATACAAGACCATATTCAGCCTGTTACTTCGGTGTTGGGATCCTGACTCATGTCCTCATGGCTGCACAGCAAGTGTTCTTAACAACTGAACCATCCTTCCACCTTATTTTTTTGAGAAAAGATCTTTCACTGAAATTTCGGCTCACCAAGTGTCTAACCAGGCTGGCCAGCAAGCCCCAGAGATACTCTGTTTCTGCCTCTCCAGCATCAGGAGGTTATACATGACTATCCTCTGAACCATATCTTCATGAGATAGCCATACCAGCTTGCAAAAGATCATCCCAGTTGGGCTTGTTGACTGTTGGGGTTCCCTTATAGGAAGAGGGCCAGGAACGCTGTGTGGGACCCTTACCCAGGTGTTCATCCATTTCTCCTGACCAGTTGCATGTAGCTCTGCCCTAATTGCATGCGGTCTCTCTGGGAGTGGCTTGAGTATATAGGCGGGAGAGTACTTGGGGAGGGGGCTCCATCTATGCAGCAATGGGAGAATTACCTTCCCATTAGGGATACCTCAATGTCACCCATGCTCCTGCTCATAACCCCTTGACTGTTGTCTGTAAGGAAGCCTCATGAACTCATTGGTTCCTCGAGGCGAACTTTGGTGGAATCGTACCTCTCTGTGTTGTTTGGGACATTAGGATGAGGACATAGATGTTGCTTGTCTCTCTCCCAGGGAAGGAATTTTAACTGCCTGGGATACAAGCTTGCATATAAGCTGCCGTGCCTGGATTCTTATGTAGGTCGTGTTCCTCATACTTGTGCAGCAAGCATTTTAATGACTGACCATCCCCTCAGCCCCTGAGGCCAGAGACTTTTTGGGTGAGGAGTTGTTATGAAGTGTTATTACAGTCATAACTAACTGGTATAGGTTTTGACCTCATTAGATTCAGTGGGTACAGTAAAGCCCTTTACATATACTGGTACATGGTAAGTGTGGGTTGTTACCATCTGGGAGTACCAAAGCAAGGCCTATTTCTGTGGCTTTCTCATTCCATGGCTCTTACATTCCATGGATCTCAGGTTCTGTGTGTGGAGAGCTTTATGGCCTATCAGGTACTAATGACTATTATATGGAGGAAAACAAAACAGAGAGGTAAGTGTCTTAGTTACTTCTCTACTGCTGTGACAAAGCACCAGGACCAGCACAACTTCTAGAAGAAAGAATTTACAGGGTCTTACAGTTTCAGAGGGTGACTCCATGACTATCACGGCAGGGAGTATAGCAGCAGGCAGGCATTGCCCTGGAGCAGTAGCTGAGAGCTCACACCCTTATCTGTAAAAAGGAGGTGGGATGAAGAGGGGCAGAGAGAGCTAATTGGGAACGGAAAGGCCTTTTGAAACCTCAAAACCTGCCCCCCCCCATACACCTCCTCCATCAAGGCCACACCTCTTAGTCCTTCCCAAACAGTTCCACCAACTGGGGACCAAATACATATTCATATTCAAACGAACCCATGGAGGCCATTCTCATTCAAACCACCACTAGAGGGGAGTAAGCAGTGCTACCCAGGTACATTTCAAACCAAGTCATCACCAAAGCCTCCGCTGGGAAGAAGAACCTGAGCTAAGGCCTAGGAGAGGTGGTGTAGGCAGCCATGAGGGTGCTGGAGAGAAGCCTGCTTCAAACAGAGGGGGCAAGGTGAGTGAGGACCCCAAGAAGGTTCCTGCCTGCTGGGGATACAGAACAGTCAGTAGACAGGGTGGCTGAACTAAGGCTGGCAAGAGGAAGACAAAGGCCTAGATGGTGTGTAGCCTTAGGCCACCATAAACATTCTGCCTTCTGCTTTGAGAAAGGTGGGAAGATATGGAAGGCTTTGATCAAAGGAAGGACGGGGCTCATTTTTCGGTTTTTCATGCTCTACCCATTTACTTATGTATGCTGAAGGAGGAATAAATGGACTGGGAATGGAGATGGGTCCAGGGAGACCAGGAAAGTGGCCACTGCTACCCTTCAGATGAGAGGCAGTGGTGGTTTTAAACGATGTTAAAGCTGAGTATACTTTAAAGGTAAACATTTAAGGATTTGCTGAGAGGACGGGTGTGCCGAGAGAAGAAGACAGCATTGTGCTGGCTGAGTGCTTGCCTTGCATGTGCAAGGCCGTGGGCCCATTCCCCTGCACCACACACACAGTGGAGCTCAGTGGGTAAAGGGCTTGTTGCACAAGCATGAAGAACTGAGTTCAGATCCCCAGCACTCACATCAAAAGCCAGGCACATCAGTGTGTACCTGTAATCCCAGCAGAGTGGGCCATTCTAGGTGAATCAGTGAGCTCCAGGTTCAGTGAGAAATTCTGTCTAAAAGAAAGAGCAACTGAGGGCCTGGGCATGGTGTCACATGCCTTTAGACCTAGAACTCGGGAGGCAAAGGCAGACAGATCTCTGTAAGTTCAAGGCCAGTCTTGTCTACATAGTAAGTTCCAGGCCAGCCAAGGCTGCATAGTGAGACCCTCTCTATTAAAAAAAGAAAGGACGAAAGAAAGAAAGCAATAGAAAGCAATAGTAGAAAATATCTGATATGGACTTCTGGCCTCCCCGCACGTCCACTTGCACTTCCATACACGCTCATGTGCACATACAAGAACATAGAAACCAACATAATAAAAGAAAAAGGGCTGGAGAATGGCTCCTCAGTTGAAAGTGCTTACTGCTCTCATAGACCGCCCATCAGTTGAAAGTGCTTACTGCTCTCATAGACCGCCCATCAGTTAAAAGTGCTTACTGCTCTCATAGACCGCTCATAGAAGTCCTGGGTTCAGTTCCCACATCAGGTGGCTCACAATGGCCTGTAACTCCAATTGCAGGGGTCCAAGGCCTCTGGCCTCCATAAGCACATGTGGTACACGTAATCTCATGCAGACATGCACACACACACACACACACACACACACACACACACACACACACGTAAAAATTAATTAAAAAAAAAAGAGAAATGAGAATAACCCTAAAATTTTTGACCTAGGGAATGGAAAGAAGCAATTTGCCAGTAACAGATGAAGAGTTACAAAAGAAAACATTTCTGGATGACAGGAAGGGTGCAATTAGAAGCTCTGTCTGAGATCTGTTACATGTGTGTAACTCCCAGATGTCCAAGTGCAGCGCTTAGAAAGAAGGTAGATTCACGCATCTGAACCTAGCAGAGAAGTCCAGGTCAGAGAGGTCATGTTAGAAGCTGTTATAAACTGACCGTGTTACCACTTCCTGCACTGAAGCTCCGCCCCTCAATGTGATTGTATTTGGAGATGGACCTGTAACAAGGTGTAAGGGTAAGGTCCTGCCAAATGCCCAGCCTGTGCTCTGCAAACACTGTATTCACTAAAGACGGACTGAAGAAAAGGTCTGGATTAAGGAAACTAAGCAAATAGCAACTACATACAATACAAGATCCAAGGCCAGGAAAAACTTGCTGACCCTTGCTATAAAAGATAACAGTGTATGCCAGGCATGTGCTTCATATCTTTAATCCCAGCACTTGGGAAACAGAGGCAGGTGGATCTATGTGAATTTGAGGCCAACCTGAGTTACATAGTAAGTTCTGGGCCAGCCTGGGTTATGCACTGAAACTCTGTCTCAAAAATAAAAAATATAAAAGGTAACAGCGGCACTGGGTATGACAGCTAATGCCTACAGTGTTAACACTTGAGGTAGAGGCAGGAGGATCAGGAGTTCAAGGCTGTCCTCACTATGTACTCACTATGGCCACAGAAGGGCGGGAAGCATATTGGGCAGGAAGCCTGTGGAAAAGCCTTTTCAAGATACCGTTTCTCCCGAGAGACAGAAGCCAGAAGCTCAGCTGAGTTGGGGAGGAGGTGATAGAGGTTTGAGGAGATGGGAAGCATCCCTTGGGAAATGATGGACACAGGGAATCCGTGTGTAACTGTTAGTTCTTACCAGAGCCACCACCAAAGGAACTGTCCTGTGCACTGGGTGAGAGCTGTCTAAGGGGCTGTCCCGTGCACAGGGTGAGAGCCGTCTAGGGAGCTGTCCCGTGCACAGGGTGAGAGCCATCTAGGGAAATCTTCTGTGCACAGGGTGAGAGCCGTCTAAGGAGCTGTCCCGTGCACAGGGTGAGAGCCGTCTAAGGAGCTGTCCCGTGCACAGGGTGAGACCTATCTGTTCATGAAGTTTTTTGTTTGTTTATTTGTTTTCAACCAAACTCCACTGCTGAAGGGCAAGCCTGGAGTTATCAACCAGGAGAGGTTTGGCTGGAGCCTGGAAGGGAGTTTGAGGAGTGTACTGGTTGGTTTTGTGTGTCAACTTGACACAAGTTAGTCATCAGAGAGGAAGGAGCCTCAGTCGAGGAAATGCCTCCGTGAGTCCCAGATGTAAGGCATTTTTTCAATTAGTGATCAGTGGGGAGGGCCCAGGTCATAATGGGTGGTACCATCCCTGGGTAGGTGGTCCTGGGTTCTATAAGAAAGTAGGCTGAGCAAGCCAGGGGAAGCAAGCCAGTAAGCAGCACCCTCCATGGCCTCTGCATCGGCTCCTGCCTCCAGATTCCAGCCCTGCTTGAGCTCCTGTCCTGACTTCTGAGTTCATTATCGTCATGGCAGAGAACAGGAGCTATAGCTGTAGCTGAGAGCTACATCCTGATCTACAAGCAGAAAGTGAGAGAGAGACACTGGCCTTGGCACAGGCTTTTGAAACCTCAAAAGCCCATTTCCAGTGACACACTTCCTTCAACAAGGCCACACCTCCTAATCCTTCTAATCCTTTCAAATAGGACCACTCCTTGGTGACTATGCATTCAAATATATGAGCCTATGGGAGCCATTCTTATTCAAACCACCACAAAAGCAAGCAATAAAAGAGAGAAGATGGAGCTCAATGGTAGACTATATATGCTCGGCTAACATGGGTGGCATCATAGCATGCATGATATAAAACAATAGAATAAAGTAAAAGACAAGTTAGTTAGAATAAAACCATATGGAAATATTCTGGCACAACACAGGGCAGATGTGGTGAAGTAGCTGAGAGGATCCAGCTCTCTGGAACCACCACGAAGCTGCAGACAGAATGCCATGTGGGCAGCATGGCAGCACAGCTGTGTGGCTTTGGTAGTCCTTCTGTGGCAAGTTCTGAACCAAACATAGCCCAGCCTGCCCCAGTTGTCATAGGTTGAATATTGGTGCCCCCAAATACATGCCAAGACTGAGTCTCCAGTGTAATGAATGGTATTGGGAGGCAGGGCCTTTGGGGACTGACTGGGCATATGGGTGGGGTCCTCAGGATGGGATCAATGCCCTTATACAAGAGGCCCAAATAATAGCTTGCTATTATTTGGATCCATTTTTAAACTGGAAGAGCTGGCAAACACCAGTTCGTCTAGTTCCTGGACTTGATTTGCAGCCTCCAGACCTGTGAAAAATACATATCTGTTGTTAAGCCAGGCAGGGTAGCTCAAGCTTGGGATCCTAGCTAGCCAGGGCTATATAATAAGACCTTGTCTAAAAGAAAGGAAGGAAGGAAGGAAGGAAGGAAGGAAGGAAGGAAGGAAGGAAGGAAGGAAGGAGGGAAGGAAGAAAAGAAGGAAGGAAGGAAAAGAGCCTAATAAAATTTAAAAAACAGCCGGGCAGTGGTGGCGCACGCCTTTAATCCCAGCACTCGGGAGGCAGAGCCAGGCGGATCTCTGTGAGTTCGAGGCCAGCCTGGGCTACCAAGTGAGTTCCAGGAAAGGCGCAAAGCTACACAGAGAAACCCTGTCTCGAAAAACCAAAAAAAAAAAAAAAAAAAAAAAAAAAAAAAAAAAAATTTAAAAAACAAAGCAACAACAAAAACATATTGTTTCACATGGGAAATAACATTTGGCTCTAGGCCCAAATCCTTAAAAATAGGGTTTCAGTGAAAACTTTCTGGGGCCTAGAGGGCCCTAGCAAATGTCTGTGCCCATGCTGAACTCCTGCCATATGCCCAGGGCAACCCCATCCCTGGGCACCTCCTGACACTCTCCTGGAACTGCTCTTTGTCCTTTTAAACACTAGGACCATGTTTAGAAGCCATAGTGGCTGACCTGCTGGTCTCCAATGTTAGAGACATGGCGGCCTCTTTGGAAAGTCTCCAGAGCACTGTAGATACAGCACATTTTTGTTGCCAGAAGTCTCGAGAAGGGACTGGGGGTGTGGCTCAGTGCCAGAGTACTTGCCAAGCACGCACAGGGTCCTGGGGTCAATCCCTAGCACACACATGCACACAAAATCAGCAATCCTGTTTTAATTTTAGATCCCAGCCACTGACCTGCTGTGTGGACCTGTGTGAGCCATGTCACTTTGCAAGAGCCTCAGTTTCCCCTCCAGAGAAAGAAAAGGGGACAATATTTGTCTTGTGGAAGAAGGTCACTCATTCAGAAGTGTTTATTGAGTGTTTCTTGTCTACACTAGTGGCACTGGTGAGCTGGTAAACACCTCAGCCTTATTATATCGCTCATGGTTTCATGAGAATGACAGAAACCAAGCAGGTGTGTGGGATTGAAGAAAAGGTCATAGGGCAGGGCAGGGTCCCCTGGAGAGTGTAGTCAGGGAAGTTCCTGCGGGTGGCGTTCGAGCAGCACTGAGCCATGAGAGCACTGGAGACAGAGAAGTCGAGGCAGAACAGAGACACCAGCAAATAGCTACAATCTGAGGTGGGAGCGTGCGCGGTGTGTTTGAGAGAAGGTGCGGAAGCTGTGGAAGCTGACAGGGAGAGTGACGGAGAGGAAATGAGAGCAAGAGACAGAACAGGCCACACTGTGCCATGTCCACTGAGCCCCGCTGTGCTGGGTTTGCTTGCCAGTGAGAAGAGGGGTCGGGTATACCCTAAAGCTACTTTCCTGTCCATGACCCAGGTTTGGAGCTCACAGGCACCAGCCATGCTGCATTTCTGGCGGAGGACCACCAGGTGGAGACTCTGGGTCATGTTTCTGCCTTGCAAATGGTTGACTCGGGGCTTTGTTAACACAGACAGATGCTGGGCTGGCCCCTAGTGTTAAAAAAAAAAAAAAAAAAAAAAAAAAAGATCTGCATGTCTAAGACTAGTCCAGGGAATCTTTGAGAATCTTGGGTTGGAGCCCCGAGGCAGAAACCAGAGGCACTTTCATGTCATCATATTGGAGGTGTCTGACTCAAATACTGTCTTGCTGTTTTCTCTGTCTTTGTCTCACTTTCATTTTGTTTTTATGTGTATGGATGCTTTGCCTGCTTGCATGTCTGTGCCACTTGCATGCCTGGTGCCTGTGGAAGTCAGAAGAGGGAGTCTGATCCTTTGAGACTGGAGTCACTTATAGCCAGCTGTGAGCTGTTATGTGGGAGCTGCAAGTTGAACCTGGGTCCTCAGGAAGAGCAAGAGCAGCCAGTGCTCTTAACTGCTAAACCATCTCTCCAACCCCCCCTTTTTTTTCTTTTTTGTCTTTTTTTGAGACAGGGTTAACCTGGAATTTGCTATGTACAGCAGGCTGGCCTGGCACTCACAGAGATCCGCCTGCCTCTACCTCCTGGGTGCTGGGATTAAAGCTGTGCACTACCTACTCAGCTATCTGCCCATTTACATGCAGAGTAAAATACAGATGGGTCTCTTGCTGCCAAACCTGGTGGCCTGGCTTTGACTCTTGGGAAGCAGACGAGAACCAACTCCTGCAGGTTGTCCTCTGACCTCCACACACTTGCTGTGACACACACCACTGAAGTGAGCAAGTGCAAACGAAAAGAAAAAAGATGCCAACGAGAGCCTTTTCTCCACACTGGCTAGCAGATGGAGGTATCTGGTGACAAATCTAAGTCCCACCCCTTACCATAGTGACACTGCCCCTTTTTTATAATAGCTGTCCCCAGCCTAGCTGGGATCAGAAGGTCCTCAAAGGACAGGCAGATGCACGAGGAACACAGGGAGGGGTTGCCAAGCAGAGCTAGCAGGGGCAGGTGGGAACGGGCAAAGGGGGGGGGGCAGGACAGAATCTCCAGGCTGCCAATCAAGGGCTCTGTGATCAATGCCTACCCAGCACTAGGATTACAGATGTGTGCAAGCACACCCAGCCTTTAACGCTCACTTTTCAATGGAAAAAAATAAATAAAACTGACGGTACAGAGATGTCGAGTAACAAGAGGAAGACTTCTCAGTCAGCCCGTGGCGGAACTGGGGCTGGAGCACAAATGGTCTGTACCAAGATGGCCTCTTGGCCAGGTAGGTCACACAGAAGATCAGAGCTGGAGAAAGCCCTGGAGGGACCTGCATCTCTATAGCAACCCTGCCTGGCTTCTGTGCCTCTGATGTCACCTGGCATGGGCTGGAGGTGAGGAGGAGGCTAGAGTGGGATTCTGAGCCTGACAGAAGCTTAGCCCACCCCAGAGAGACTGGTAAGGAGGTTATGGATGGAAGAGCCCTTCCCCTCATAGCTGAGGTAAGTGATAAAGGACACAGGAGACTGGCACCAAACTGAAGCAGAGGAGAGAGGTTGGGTGGATGAGACATCGGCATGGGAGGAAGTCGAGTTCTGGTCTCAGGAGAGAGGTTAGGGATGGGATTAGGTAGGCAAGCCCCTCGCTTTGGGTTTCCTGTCCCATATCACAGCTTGTCCAGCTTTGATGAGTAGCAGGGCTCAGAACTGTCCAAAGGGGTTCATTTGATAGATGCGGGCTCCACTGGTATAAACCTGGATCCAGGATAATGGTAGGGCACACATTTATCATTCAACTGTTGTCTGTGGATGGCACGTAGCTGCCAGGCTGGACTCCCAGAAGGAAACCTTCTCTGTGATAGAGCCTGATTCCTTCAAGCAGTCTCCTTTAGCATGGACAAAATGACAAAAAAGAGCCTGGAAATGTAGTCGGTTACTAGACTATGCCTAGTATGCACAAAGCCCCGGGTTCAATCCCCAGCATCACTTAAACTGAGTGTGGTGGCAAATGACTAATCCTAACACTTGGGAAGTGGAGGCAGGTGTATCAGAAGTTCAAGGTTATCATTGGCTACATAGAGAGTTCAAGACCAGTCTGGGCTACCTCAGAAAGAGAGAGAGAGAATGAGAGAGAGAGAGAGAGAGAGAGAGAGAGAGAGAGAGAGAGAGAGAGAGAGAGAGAAAGATCAGTATTTCTATCACTTCTCTTAGCAGAAGCCATTGGATCAGAGACCAGAAGAAGGGGGTGCATCTGGATGAAGAGTGTTTGGGGCAAAGGCAGCAGCCAGTGCAGAGACCCTGAGGCAAGAGAGGTTCTAGCAAAGAGGAAGAAGGGCAAGACACTGATGCCCTGTGGGTGGAAGGGGAGTGATGGAGGATGCGAGGAGCTGGTGCTCAGGGAAGGCGAATTGTGGAATATTCCTTTACACTGTGTGAATATGTGTCACTGTGATTGGGTTAATAAAGAAGCTGACTGGCCAATAACTGGACAGGTAGAAGTTAGGTGGGACTTGCAGAAAAAAGAGAGCATGAGGAAGAAGAGAAGGAAGGTCTCAGAATCAGCAAGAGACACACAGAGAAGATGAACTTGTCATACTGAGAAAAGGTATTGAACCATGTGGCAGAGCATAGATAAGAAATATGGGTTAATTTAAAATGTAAGAGCTAGCTAGTAATAAGTCTGAGCTATTGGCCAAACATTTATTACTAATAGTAAGCCTCTGAATGATTATTTTAAAAGTGGCTGAGGGACTGAGAGGGACAGAAAAGCCTCCGTTTACAATGGGTTAATTTGAAATGTAAGAGTTAGCTAGTAACAAGTCTGAGCTATTGGCCAAGCATTTATAATTAATATTAAGCCCTTTGTTGCTATTGGGGAGTGTGGTGATATTTGTAATCTAAGAAATAAAGCTTGCCCGAAGATCAGAGGACAGAACCAACATAGAGGTGAGGCAGCAGTGGCACGCACCTTTAATCCTAGCACTCGGGAGGCAGAGATCCCTCTGGATCTCTGTGAGTTCAAGGCCACTTTGGGCTACATGAGATTGAAACAGTCTAGGAGAGAAAAAGAGCCAGGCAGTGGTGGCACACACTTTTAACCCCAGTATTTGGGAAGCACACACACCTTTAATCCCAGCACTAGGAAGGTTGAGATAGGAAGTGAAATGGCTGGGTGGAGAAAGGCAGATAAGGCATGAGGAGACAGGAACTAGAGAACCTTTCGACTGAGGACTCAGAGGCATTCGTCAGAGGATCTGAGGAGTTGGCAAGGTGAGAAGTAGCTGTGGCTTGTTCCTTTGTCTCTCTGATCTATCAGCATTTACCCCAATATCTGGCTCCAGGTTTTTATTATAAGACCATTTAGAATTTGTGTTACAGGGGAGTGGGCTGATGGGAGAGAAAAGTCTGCCTACAGTGGATCATACAGGGCCTTAAAAGCCACTGTAGGAGGCTGGCCATGCTAACACACATGCCTTTGATCCCAGCACTTGGGAGGCAGAGGCATGTGGGTCTTTGTGAGTTCAAGGCCAGCCTGGTCTACAGAGTGAGTTCCAGGCCAGCCAGAGGTACTTAGTGAGACCTGTCTCAAAAAATGATATTAAAAACCAAAAAAACAGCCGGGCGGTGGTGGCGCACGCCTTTAATCCCAGCACTCGGGAGGCAGAGCCAGGTGGATCTCTGTGAGTTCGAGGCCAGCCTGGGCTACCAAGTGAGTCCCAGGAAAGGCGCAAAGCTACACAGAGAAACCCTGTCTCGAAAAACCAAAAAAAAAAAAAAAAAAAAACCAAAAAAACAAACCAAAAAAGGCTGCTGTAGGGATGTTAGTTACTTCCCCACATTTATTTGTGTGGCAGGGAATGTGCAAATAGCACATGTGTAGGATCAGAAGACAAATTTCTGCAGGGAGTCAGTTGATTCTCGACTTCCATCATGTGGCTCCTAGGGATTAAATTCTTGTTGTGAGGTTTGGTGACAATTACCCTTACCCAAGAAGCCACCTTGCTGGGCCCCCTATTCCTCTATTTAAAAGAATGTTTTGGGGCTGGAGAGATGAGCACTGGTTGTTCTTTCAGAGGACCCAGGTTCAATTCCCAGGACCCATGAGGCTGCTCACAACTGTGTGACTATAGTTCTAGAGGATCTGATGTCCTCTTCTGGATTCTGCAGGCACTGCATGCACATGCCACACAGACACACGTGCAGGTAACACACCCATACACATAAAATACAATTAATTAATTAAAAAATGTTTTTTGAAACAGTATCTCACCGAGTTGCCTTGAACTCACGTTAGTCCAGGCTGGACCTGAACTTTTGATCATATAGACCATCAAGGCTTAGTCATGAGATGGGAAGAGTTTAAACAGTGAGGTATATATGGACTGACTTAGGTTTTTTGTTTTTTTGTTTGTTTTTTTTTTTTGAGACAAGGTTTCTCTGTGTAGCTCTGGCTGTCCTGGAACTCACGTTATAGACCATGCTGGCCTCGAACTCACAGAGTGCTGGGATTAAAGGCGTGTGCCACCACTGCCTGGCTAAAATTTATTTTTTACCGATGTATTTAAATTTGTTCATGAGGGGGTGGGGCAGAGGACAACCTGCAGAGTCAGTTCTCTCCTTCCACCACATGGGTTCTGGGGATTGAACTCAGGTGGTCAGCCTTGGTATCAAGTGCTGCTCTGGGGCCATTGACCCCCACGGTCACCTCTCTGTCTCCCTCCACTGTTTGAGTTTTTTTTAAGTGAGGTGAAGTTCATATACTATAAACCCACCAAACAGACAAACCAATGTTGTGTAGCTATCTCTTAAGGCTGGGTAACCATATCTCTGTTTAGTTCCGAGACGCTGTTCTCACCCTTGGAGAAAGCACCGTGCGATTAGGTAGATAGCGTTTTAATCTTCACTTCGCAGAGAAATGAACAGAGGCACCGACAAGTAGGGAAGAGCCCCCTGGTGTTGGGCCAGGAGCTGGAGCAAGCTGGTCACAGCGCTGACTGCAGCCTAAGGGTGACTTGCCTAGGTCAGGCTTGAACTCTTCCAAGTACTCTGAGATGGCAGCCCCAAGATGCTTCTGGGAAGGGACAATCTGAGCAACATTTGAGGCTGGAAGAGAGAACAGGTCTGGGGGTGCGGTTCAGCTGGTAGTGTTAGCTAGCATGAACAACACAAAACGAAGGAAGGAAAGAGTCAGCAGGCTGAGCTGAGACTCTGCTCCCCTGCTAGGTTGACACACCCCGAGAACGCGCTCTGGCGCCATCTTCCTCTGCCTGCTGGCTGTGCAACCTTGGGCAAGACCCTTTCTCAATTTTTTTGCCCTTATTTATTCATTTTAAAATTGTAGTGTATTTTATTTTGTACATGTACAGATACATGGCACAGTGCTCATGTGGCAGTCACAGGACAGCTTGCAGGAGTCAGTTCTCTCCTTCCACAACATGGATCCTGGGGATGGAACTCAGCTCTTCAGGCTTCACCTTTACCTGCTAAGCCATATCCCTGGCCCCTCTTTATAAAATTATTTTTCAGATTTATTTATTTTATGTGTGAAAGGTTTTTCCTGCTTATACGTCTGTGCACCATGTTTGTGCAGTGCTCAGGGAGGTCAGGAAACGGCATCAGATTCCCTGGAACTGGAGTTACAGAAGGTTGTGAACCACCGTGTGCGAGCTAGGAACTGAACCTGCCAAGTGCGCTTATCCACCAAGCCATCTCTCCGGCTCCCTCTTGACTTTAAAGAATTATTTTATTCATTCATTCATTCATTCATTCATTCATTCATTCATTCATTTCTTTTGTGTGTGTGTGTGTGTGTGTGTGTGTGTGTGTGTGTGTGTGTGTGTACCCATGGAGGCTGGAAGAAGGAAGCAAATCTTTTGGAACTGGAGTTACAGGGAGGTGTGAGCTGCCTGGTATGGGTGCTGGAAATCAAACTCCACTCCTCTGCAAGAGAATCAAGCATTCTTAACTACTGAGCTGTCTCTCCAGGCCCTTCCTTTTTGCTTTTTGATAAGTGTGTGTGTGTGTGTGTGTGTGTGTGTGTGTGTGTGTGTACACCATGGCATGTGTACAGAGGTTAGGGGACTTTTACATCACCAAGGCAGAGTCTCTCTTGTTTCTGCTGCTGTGCTGTATACCCCTTGCTAGCTGGCCGACGAGCTTCTAGATGATTCTCCTGTCTCTGCATCCCATCTCACTAAAGGAGCATTGGGGTCACAGACACATGCTACCACATCTGGCTTTTACATTTTTTTTATGTGCATTCTGGGGCTGTAACTCTGTATGCCATGCTTATGCAGGGAGCAGTTCTTATACAGAGTTTCTGAGCACCCCCAAAGCCCCACCCACCCCCATGCCTTTGGTGTCTTTGAGACAGGGTCTCACTGCTTACCTCAGCTTGCTTGAAACTCTTAATCCTCCTGCCTCAGCCTTCGAAGTGTGGGGATCACTTATCTCAGCGACCACACCTGGCCCCAGAGGCCTCTTAGATGTAGGCTTTTCCACCGAACTCTGGACATGATGCCCAGCTGTTGGCTGATGAATCCAACCTGCTCCTTTGGCAGCTGTGTGGGGCTCAGAGAGGGGTAACCCTTCACACAGCTGCTCAGGCTCTGCATCTGGAGCTCCTGATTCGTCCCCTAGCTGGTCCTGTGTGGCCACCTCTACCTGAATTCCCATTCCATACTCCCATCCCTACTGTTCCCTTCGCCTTCTGGCTAGGTCTCTGTGGCGGGGAACCTATCTATCTCTGGCACAGAGTGTTTCAGACACGAAAGTCAGGACTAGCACGGGCTTATGTGACACAGCCAGGAGCCCCAGGTCCGGGTGGAAATTGCCTAGACTGCCTCCAATCTTCCACGAGTCACATCCCAGTCTCTGAATCTGTTCTCTCCTCCCTAAACTGGAGATGAATGAAGCTCTCTGTAGTCAAGCAAGTTCAGAGGAATCACTTTTCCCTGGACAGGGGTGGGGGGCAGGGTGGAGGAATGGGGGGGTGTCTCCAGGGAGAGGCGCCCTCACTGACTTCATGTACTAAGGACACAGTTTGGGAGCAGGGGTGTGAGTGCAGACCAGCATGTCACTTGGCTTGCTTTCTGTGTTTCGGAAGTGGGAGAATGGAGGAGAGGACACCCATGCAGGAGCTGCTGCCCAGGGCAGGATGGAGGTCAGATAGGAAGGAGACTCGAGGGTTGTGTCTGTGTGGCTGCCAGGGCAGGAGCAGGAGGCCTTGAAGAGGTCTTCCACCTCTTGGCTGTGGGAGAACACACAGAAACCTACCTCACTCATCAGCTGCTATGCTGGGCCCTGCCTGGCCACATTTAGACCCCCATTGGAAGACCGGTAGAGAAGGCCACAGAGCCACCTTCTGACTTGGGTCCCAAGAAGACCTTCTTCTGGCAGTTGACCTTGCAAGCACCCCTCTCCAGAGGACCAACCCCTTGGCCGACTGTCACTGGGCCCCCTGAGACAGTTGAGACAGACGGAGAGATGTGTGAGGATAAACGTGTGCGTGCCTGTGGAGCATGAGTGATCCCTTGCCCTGGGCCAGGCAGCTGGACTAATGGTCCGTTTCCCCTGATCCGAGACCTCTTCTGGGCCCCCAGCTGCCCTGATGGGCCAGGTCACCCCCCTCCCGAAGGAGCCCCTTGTCACTCCCCATTCGGCTTTCCTTGTATTGTGTGCACGGCCTGGTTCCTCGAGGAAATGGGGCGGCTGGTGGTGCGGGGGCGGCCGCCAGCGACCCCACCCCCTTCCCCCCATTGTCATTCCTGGCTTCTCCCCTAGCCCTGCTGCACGCTCTAAAAATAGACCTGCATAAGGAGCTGGCCCCACCCTTGAGCCTCTGCTATGGCTGAGGTTGCCAGGGGCAGAAGTGCCCTGGGGACCGAAGTGGACTTCCGAGTGACCAGGGTCAAAACAAGTAATGACTATGTAAGTTTAGGACACGCTTTCCCTCTCTCTGAGCCTCGGTGTCCTCCTCTGTAAATAAGGACAAAGATATCTACCTGGGGGCTATCAAGGCTAGATGGGTCAACCCAGGGCAGCTGGGTCAGGAGGTCCCTGTGCTTGTCCTGTCCATGGGTTGGTGCCTGTGTCCTGAAGGGCCTGAGGAAGAAGGGTCTGCAGGTGTATCCCCCTCGCATAGCCTCGGTGGCTGCCAAGGACTTCTAGCCTCCTGGAAAGCCTTGGCAGCTCTTGGCTCTCTGGCCCCTGACATTGGTCAGCTCCTATGAGACCATGCAGCCCGGCAGGGACTCGAACCAGCCTCTGAGGACTGTTTTTTCCGCTTTAAGGATCTGCCTCGTCCGTCTGGTGACACTGAGGACTTCCTGGCTGGGATAACCCTGCCTTCAGTCCACAAACACATGATTCACCCGAAGGAAGAGGTGTTTGGTTAAGGTCTGGACTGGGGGCTGGGTGGCTGTCCTCAAGCATTTGCCTCTGTGCAGCTGTCCAAAGAAGGCAGCATGGCTGCTGCCTTTGGTCCTGTTCATGGTAGCGGCGATGTCATTCTGTCTTCTTCTCTTCCTTTGTTCTTTTGTTTTTTAACTATGAAAATTTACAAACCCGGATTTTTGTATTTATTGTGAGTGTTCGTGTGTGCAGATTTATGTGTGCCTTGGTTCAAGGGTCAGAAGACAATTACAAGAGTCAGTTCTCTCCTTCTAGCACGGGGATTCTGGGATTCTAACTCAAGTTATCACGTTTGATGGCAAGCACTTTGAACGGCTGAGTCATCTTGCTGGCAAAATGGACTTTTTTTTTTTTAAAGCAAAGTTGGAGTTTATTAAGACTTTCAATCCAGATTCACATATGGGCATTAAAGGGCGATGCCCACTGGAGGCATGGGTGCAAGTTTCTCAATAGAGCAGCACACAAACAAGGATTTAAATATATATATATATATATATATATATATATATATATATTATATATATATAATATTTTATATTTATTTATTGTGGGGCAAAGTCTCACCATATAGACCAGACTAACTTCATACTTGCAGTAATTAGTCCTCTTGCCGTAGACTCCTGAGTGAACCACCACCTGGCTCAGATTTTTATTGACGTGTTTGGGTGTTTTTTTTTTTTTTTTTTTAATTGATCCTCATGCTTCCATCTCTTAAGGATTACAGGCATGCACCACCTGTACCTACTCTTTATATGATTTTTTTTTTTTTGAGTAAGAAATAAATGTAGCTCAAGCTGGCTAAGAATGTCACTATGTTTCTGGGGTAGCCCAAATTTGTGGCCTCAGCCTCCCAGGTGCTCAGGTTACAGGGGTGAGGCAAGACTCGGAAGGGAAAAGAAGAATTAAAGGGAGAGGATGACAGCTGCTAAGGGGTTGAGGTTTTTATTGCAGAGAGAAGGGAGAACACAGGTGGAAACAGAGGCATCTGGGAGAGTCCAGAATGGACATGATGGGCGGGCAGACTGGACCAGGCCTTGTGAGGAGGGGCAGGGGTGGGAGGAGAGAGCCAGGAAGGAAGAGCTTTGGGCAAGAGGCAGAGACCAAAACGGCGAGGTTACACAGGAATCAGAAGAGTCGAGGGAAGGGAATGCCCAGCCCGGTCCCTAAGCCGGAGTTTGCAGTAGGGTGACTCTGTAACAGGTTCCAGAGATGCTGGGAGCACCAGGCAGTCAGCCCCCACTTTGATATGTTAAAGGCACCTCAACTGCTTGTCCCAGGTTTGAGATCTGACACACACCTGGTGCAGCATGGCTTCTTTTATATCAGAACCTCAAACTTGTAGGCCTACTCTGCTCAAGGTTAAAATTTTATAAGTGTTTGTGTATATCTCTATCACTTTAATTGTGCGTTCCAGAGAAGGAATTGGGATTTTATCAGTAATTACTGTGTCCTCTAAAACAAATACCAACAGACATTAGTATTGTTCCCCACAGCATCCTTCACGAACCCCAGGACACTCAGGTTTGTCTGCGGTGCTTGTTTTTGGGGGTTTGTAGGGGACACCTTGGCACCTCGTTGGTTCTTTTCATTTTTTTTCAATTTGATTTTCTTTCTTAAAAAAATGTATTAGTTATTAATGGTGTGTGTGTGTGTGTGTGTGTGTGTGTGTGTGTGTGTGAGAGAGAGAGAGAGAGAGAGAGAGAGAGAGAGAGAGAGAGAGAGAGAGAGAGAAAGGGAGAGAGACAGAGAGAGAGAGAGAACAGGAGCCACAGCGTGAGTGTGGAGGACAGAGGGTAACTTTCAGGAGGCGATTCTCTCCTTTCACTGTGGGTTCCAGAAATCAAATTCCCATCCTCACGCTTTGCCCAGTGAGCACTTTTACTCACCAAGCCACTTTGACAGCCCTTTTATTCTTTTCTTTCTTTCTTTCTTTCTTTCTTTCTTTCTTTCTTTCTTTCTTTTTCTTTCTTTCTTTCTTTCTTTCTTTCTTTCTTTCTTTCTTATTTCTTTCTTTTCCCTTCCTCCCTCCCTCCCTCCCTCCCTCCCTCCCTCCCTCCCCTCTCTCTCTCTCTCTCTCTCTCTCTCTCTCTCTCTCTCTTTCTTTCTTTCTTTCTTTCTTTCTTCCTTTCTTGTTTTTTTTCAAGACAGGGTTTCTCTGAGTAACAGTCCTGGGTGTCCTGGAACTTGCTTTGTAGCCTAGGCTGGCCTCTAACTCACAGAGATCCACCTGCCTCAGCCTCCTGAGTGCTGGGATTAAAGGCGTGCGCCACCACACCTGGGCACCTGCCTCATTTTCTAGATGCTGGGATTTCAGACAGGTGCCCCCGGCCCCCCCCACCCCCCCCCCTCTGCCATGGGCTGGACTCTAAACAATCTGACAGTTGGGCCCTTCCTCCCAGACACTGGGGAGTGGGTTGAGAGTGCTGGGTAAGTGCTCTACCACTGAGCTACTTCATCCTCAACCCCACTTTGGCTGTTTTTATGTGGAAATTTGAAAAGATGCAAAAGTCATGCTCCAGGCATCTTGACTCCTTTTGAATACACATGCAGATAAAAAATGGTCTCTGGTGTGTCCAGTGATGGATCTCTCACAGAGCCTGGAGGTGATCCTTGCTACCAGCTTTGTGTTGTTTGATTGCATTTTATGTACGTCAAACAGTCCAGTTCTTACACAAGGGCTGCACGCTATACATGCTGTTCTGCATCCAACTTTTTGTATTGTGTTTGGTGATGCTCTTGACTTCTTTCCAAATCAGTGTACACAGCAATTCCCCCAGTGAAAACGAAAATGGCTCCATTTAAAGTGACCTGTGTGTGTCTAGAGTGAGGGCCCAGCCTTACTGCTCTTCCGGAGGACCCAAGTTCAGCTCCCAGCACCCAAGTGGCTCACTACTGCCTGTCACTCCAGCTCCAGGAGATCCAAGACATCTGCACTCCCATAACATACACTTGCACGCACATACATGCACACAAATAAAAAAAAATAAACCTTTAAACAGCTGTTTTCGTCATGCACTGAGCCCCACACCTGGGAGTTTAAAGGAAGAGGATCATGAGGTCATTCCAGACAGGGTTACACAGAGAAGGTGCTCAAAAAGAGGGGCAAGATGGCTCAACAGGACAGAGCACCAAAGCATCTGCAGCACAAGTTGACAATCTGAGTTCAGTCCCCAGATGCTGCAGTGGAAGGAAAGAACGAGACTCCTCCCCTTCTCCTCTTTTCGTCATCTTTTTTGTTTTTTTACGACACGGTCTATCTATGTGGCTCTGGCTGTCCTGGAGCTCACTTTTGTAGACCAGGTTGGGCATTGAACTCAGAGATCTCCTGCCTCTGCTTCCGAGTACTGGAATTAAAGGTGTGTGTCACCACACCTGGAACAAGAACCTGTTCTTGAAAATTGTCTTCTGACTGCCACATGCAACCACTATATACACAGTAATAAGAAATGAAGAAGAAGAAGAAAAAAAACACAAGAGAAAAAGCCAGGGAATATAGCTCAATGGTCCAGTGCTTGCCTGGCCGCTTAACGTGCATGAGGCCATGGGTCAATTTCTAGTACCTTAAAAGAGCAGCAGCAGCAACAGCAGCAACAACAACAAAACACACAGGCTGAAGCCCAGAGCCAAGGCCGATGCTTATGCCACTCACTAAAACAAACAAGCACACGTGCTTTGAGCTCTGTGAGCACCCTGATGGTAAACCCATCTGTAAACCCAGCCCTTGGGACACGGGCAATAATACTAGAGTTGTTAGGGTCAGAGCTTGAGCCAGCCAAAGACATTAAGTCATAATGAAAATTGGAGAAAGATGTATTCAAAATGGAAATATTGAAAAGGGGAACAATTAAAGGGTCCAGTGACCCCCTCCTTCCCAGGTCAATCTTTCAGTTCTGGCTCATGCCAGGTTTAGGTTTAGAGGGCAGAGGTATTCGTCACTAAGTAGTTCCGGTCAAGGTGTAGTCCTGCCCATCACTGACCCATCATGGTTTCATTTCCAGTCTGTCTTATAAAGTGACCAGACAACGCACCAGAACTTTGTGAAATCTCTTCCTAGGAGACAGTTCCTTCTGGGACGGGCACCAGATCTCATCCTTTTCTTTCTGCCAGCGTGAAAATCCTAGGAAAATTCCGGTTTCTTGGAGACCATTGTTTTAATAGTTTTTTAGCCAAAGAAAGGCTGCAAGTGTCTCTCTTTAGAGTACCTTCATTTTTACCATGATGGCTACAGAGGCAGGCAAATGAATTCAAAGTAGGCAGTAAGTTCAAGGCCAGCCTAGTTACATGAGACTCTGTAAAACAAAACAAAAAAAACCCAACCAACCAAACACAAGGGGAAAAGAAGGAAAGGCGAAAGCAGTGGGGTTCCTAGGACCTCTTCCGCATCTAGTGAATATCATAATCACACCTTTCTAATGTTTTCATTTATTTATTTTTATTTCACATGCATTGGTGTTTTTCCTGCATATACGTCCATGTGAGGGTGTCGGATCTTCTAGAACTGAAGTTACAGACAGTTGTGAGCTGTCATGTGGGTGCTGGGAATTGAACCCAGGTCCTTAGGAAGAACAGTCAGTGCTCCTAACTGCTGAGCCATCTCTCCAGCCCATAAGCATGGTTTGTTGTAGGAATTTAGCAGAGTCACTGTATCGGGGTAGATATTAGAATGAACAACCGTCTTTTAAGAAGTACTTTGACCTTGGAGAATCCTTGTGGAAAACAGTGATTGTTTCCCATGATGTGTAGAATTGTTTTGCTGAAGGGACATTGCAGCCATCCCATGACTTTGATCACAAGACACACAAGGCACACCCGAGGCTCTTGTATTATTGTGTATTACATACGATACAAAATAAAGGACTATGGCCATGAGGGTGTGTGATGCTCTCCTTTAGTAAGACATGTAAATTAGATTATGGACCTTGGTATGAGAACACACTTTGTGTAACTCAATAAATATGCCTTTGTAAGGCTGTTCGAGGTTCAGTCCATTAGAAGAGGCTGGACCTTCCTGCTGCCGCATAGGCCTTACAATTTTGTCTTGGAGTACCTTCTTTCTTCAATGGACCCATGCTACATGGTGCACCCGGACAATGGTTTTTAAATGTAATAAGGCGCATAAGGTTACAAAGGAAACCAATGATACCAAAATGCAGTAAAAGCATTTTTTAAAAATTGTGTGTATGTGTGTGTGTGTGTGTGTGTGTGTGTGTACACATGAGTGCTGGTGCCCACAGAGGACAGAGGCATTAGGTCCTTGAAGCTGGAGTTGCAGTTGGTTTTGAACTTCCTGATGTGGGTTTGGGCAATAGAACATGGGTCCTCTGGAAGAACAGTAGGTGCTCTTAACCCATGTGCCATCTATTCAGCCCTCATTATTGTTTTTTTTTTTTTTTTTCCGAGACAGGGTTTCTCTGTGTAGCTTTGTGCCTTTCCCGGAACTCACTTGGTAGACCAGGCTGGCCTCGAACTCACAGAGATCCGCCTGGCTCTGCCTCCCGAGTGCTGGGATTAAAGGCGTGCGCCACCACCGCCCGGCTTCATTATTGTTTTTAATATATATATACTGGTTTTTTGAGACAGGGTTTCTCTGTGTAACAGCCCTGGCTGTCACTTTGTAGACCAGGCTGGCATCAAACTCACAGAGATTGGCCTGCTTCTGCCTCCCGAGTTCTGGGATTAAAGGCATGTGCCACCATGCCTGGCTATTTTTAATGTATTTTTAAAGATTTAAATAATAAGCCGGGCGGTGGTGGCGCACGCCTTTAATCCCAGCACTCGGGAGGCAGAGCCAGGCGGATCTCTGTGAGTTCGAGGCCAGCCTGGTCTACAGAGCGAGATCCAGGAAAGGCGCAAAGCTACACAGAGAAACCCTGTCTCGAAAAAACCAAAAAAAAAAAAAAAAAAAGATTTAAATAATAATTTCAGGCAGTGGTGATGCACATCTTTAATCCTAGCACTCAGGAGGCAGAGGCAGATGAATCTCTGAGTTCGAGGCCAGCCTTGTTATTTATTAAGTGGCTCAATGTTTTTCATTAAGCGGTGCTGTTTACCATGTGAGAAAAGCCACGAAGTACAACAAAACCCACTATAAGAGTTTATTAAGGGAAGGGAACAGAAGGGATGTGCATAGGCCTATGGAATGACCTTGCAGAAAGAGAGGGGAGGAATAGGTGGAACCTGCTTTTATAGGCTCCCCACACACATGCACATATGGGCTTACATAGCTACGCCACGCATGCACATAGACTAGGTGATCACACAATGCACAGATTACATAGGACATAAGGTCCTGGGATAACTAAGCATTTTGCCTGGCTACTGAACAATGACCCACAGGTATAGCTGGAGGAGTGGCTAGAAATTCTAACATTCCAGAGTCTTTGTTTTTCATAAAAATGGCAGGTGAATGGGAATGGGGGTGCTGTGTCTCCCAAAACTGCTTCCAGCTCACTCGGTGGGCATATGTTAACTTTTAGGGGTAGGGAAGGGAGCTTTTAGGGGAGCTGGACGTCCTGAGGTAGTGGATTGTCCTCTGCTGCTTTGAGAATCATCCATCACCTTCTGCTACTTCAGGCTCTGTGACTGTTTGGGTCTGACAAGGTGCTGGTGAGGCAGAAGAGGAAGTTTGGAAGAAATTTTATATTGTGGGGGTCCCCCAGGGGTCCCAGGGTAAGGGAGGGAAAGTTTGAATTAGACTTATCTGAAGTGGATCTGACCTGTCCAGGTGGATTCAAGCTAGCTTTGGAGCTCCAAGAATTTTTAAACATATTAAGAAGCAGCCACAGGGAATTTAAAATGTTGAGCTGGTAGCCATGATATTATAATGTTTAGTACTCCACTATCAGAATTTTATTGGTTAATGTTAGCAAGAGAGAGAGAGAGAAATCTGGAGCATGTTTTTTTTTCTGAGAAGGTCAGAAAAATAGGCTTAAGTCCTCTAAGTCTCTGGAGTGAGAGAGGATAATGAGCCTGGGTAATGTACCTGGTAGGGTCCTGCAGCTGGATAATAATGGGGGGATAGTGCCTAGCAATAGAAGGGTTCTGGGTGTCCCAGACTTTGGGGTCCACCTGAGAGGCTGGCAAGGGAAAAGAAATGTTAGAGCTAGTGGGCTGGGTGGCTAGGAGGAGGAGAGGAGCTGCTGATGAGTCTGGAGTAAGGCAAATAAGGGGAGCAAATGAAATAAAAGCTCCTACCTTAGCTAGAAAATCTCTTCCCATTAGGGGCATAGGGCGGGTTGGCACAACTAAATATGTGTGAGTGAGAGGGATACCCCTGAAAATACAATTAAGTGGTGGGGTCTGGTGAGGTAGGTAAAGCTGTCCACCTACCCTGACAATAGGAAGATTAGAAAGAGAGGTGGGACCCCAAAACTCCCTCAGGACTGATTAAGAGGCTCTGGTGTCCAAAAGGAAGGAAATGGATTGCCCTAAACTCTAATGGCTACCCTAAGTTCCCTGTGAGAGATGGCACCTTCAATCCTCACCCATGGCTAAACCTAGGAGATCGCCTGGAGGGTGGTCTTCATTTGATGTCCCCATGCCATGAGGTGCATGAGGGCAGTCAGCTGACCAGTGTCCCTCTTGGTGGCACTTTGGACAAGTCCCAGATGATAGCCTGCATGGGGTAGGGCAGGCACAAGCCCAGTGGACTTCTCTACCACACTTAAAACAAGGGACCTGGAGGCCTTTGGGTGGCCAGTTGGATAGAGTGTGACAGTTCTGTTTATGGGCTTTCTCATCTCTCCCATGGTACACTTTAAATGCCACTGCTAAGAATTCTGCCTGTGGGGTCAGGGGTCCTCTCTCCAGACCCTTAAGTTTAGCCCTGATGTCAGGGAAGTTCTGCGAGACAAAGTGGGTCATAAGGAACTGTCTGCCCTCTGGGCTTTCAGGATGTAGGCTAGTATATTGTAAGAGAGCCTTTGTAAGCTGTTCTAAAAAAAGAGACAGATTTTCTTCCTTATCTTGCTTTATGTTTTTTTTAGATTTTCATAGTTTACTGGCTTGAGGTCAGCCTTTCAATGACCTGCCAGGAGGCAGGTTATAAAGCAATCCCCAGTTAGAGAGCCACCCAGGGTTTTATGATCCCATTGTGGGTCCTGATCAGGAACCACCTTGGCCCCAGGTGGATGGGCAGAATTAGTTTGATGAACCTCATCTGTGTGTATCCTAACCTGCTCCCAAACTTGTCCATGCTCCTCAAGAAGTAGGTTATTAGAAAGTATCGGAGCACGTGGGCTGGAGAAAAGGAATCAAGAAGGGAGGGGTTGGAGCTGAGGTAAAAAAAGCTTGGGTATAAGGCAACTCTTTCCATTTGCCCATTTGCTGGCAGAAGTTGGATAATTCCCATAAAATGTTGGGATCCAAGGAGCCATTAGGTGGCCATTTTTATTGTTATCTAAGGGATATTTGGGCCACTTCTCCGAGGAGGAGTGGAACTAAGAGGAGGAAGCTTTATTCCCATGACCGCGGCAGAGAGAAAAAAAAATAAAAAAATAAACGTGATCCAGGACTACAATCTCAGGCGTCCCTGAGATCCAGTGAGGATTGGTGATTGGCACAAGTCATTCAATGCTTCATCAAGCGAGAGAATGAGGGCGGGGCATACGCAGCCTGAGGACGCAGCCTGGGGACGGGGGTCCCACAGTGAGAGCAACATCTCATACTAAAGTCATGGGAAATGGCTAGAAATTGAAGTCTGTGATGGGGGCCAACCGTAGCTGACGAAGGCCATAGACAGGGGTTCCCCCAATCCTGGGGACACCAGAAGGACGCCGGACAATCTACAGTCATTCCCATGGATACAGGGGACTGTTTACACTGGCTGGAAAGGGAAAACTCACCAATCGAAGCAGCCGGTGTTGTGCAGAGTGGTCCGGCGGCTGGGCAAATGGAAAAGTGGGCAGTTGTAGTTAGATTAAACCTCGGTACAGGATCCTGGGTGCAGAGCACTGGGAGGGTCTGCTTTGTCTCAGCACCATTGTTATTTATTAAGTGGAGCAATGTTATTTATTAAGCAGCGCTGTTTACCATACGAGAGAAGTCATAAGGCACAACAAAACCTACTGTAAGAGTTTATTAAGGCAGGGGAACAGAAGGGGTGTGTATAGGCCTATGGAATGACTGTGCAGGAAGAGAGGAGAGGAATAGGTGGACCCACTTTTATAGGTTCCCCCCCCCCCACAGGCTTATATTAGCTTACGCAGCTACGCCACGCATGCACATAGATTACGTGATCACACTGTATGCAAATTACGTGATCATGCAGCACATGGATTACATAGGACATAAGGCCCTTTAATGACTAAGCATCTTGTCTGGCTACTGGACAGCGCACACACGGCCATGTAGCTGGGGGAGTGGCTAGGAATTCTAACAAGCCTTGTCTACAGAGCTCAGGAAGGCCAGGGCTACGCAGAGACACTCTGTTTTAAAAAACAACAACAACAGATATTTTAAAAATAATGTAACTCTACAATATTTTATTACTTTATTATTATTTTTATGTGTATGGGTGTTTCGCCTGAGTCATGTGTGTTCCTGGTGCCCATGAAGGCCAGAAGAGGGAGTTGGATCCCCTGGAACTGGAATTGCAGATGGCTGTGAGCCGCCACGTAGATGTTAGAAACCAAACTGGGGTCCTTACAAGAACAAGTGCCCCTAACTACCAAACCCAGCTCTCCAGCTCATTATTATTTTGAGACAAGGCCTTGCTATGTAGCTCAGGCTGGCTTTGAACTCATGACCCTCCTGATCTAGTCTCCTGTGTGTGTAGAGAAAGCAGGCCTGAGACATCATAGCATCTGGCAATATTATTTTAGTTTAGTTTATTAACTTACTTTTATTTATTTATTTTATTGTTTATTTGGTTTTTCAAGACAGGGTTTCTCTGTGTAGCCCTGACTGTCCTAGAACTCACTCTGTAGACCAGGCTGGCCTCGATCTCAGAGATCTACCTGCCTCTGCCTCCTGGGTTCTGGAATTAAAGGCCTGTGGCACATTTACTCTTTTCAGAGGACGGCCTGGGCAGGTGTCTCTAAGAAGGTGACATGTAGGCAAAGACTTGATGGAAGTGAGGGAACAGAGTGACTCCTGGGGATGTGATGTGAGGCAGGACTGACTGCACAGGACAGGGGAGGAATTATGTCACTCTAATGGTTGCGATCTCATGGCATTCCGTAAGTCCTGAGTCCGTTTACAGGAAGGAAAACGAGCTTGATTAGTTTATTTATTTGCTGGCATTTTGGTGCTGGGTAAGGACTGAGGACCTTGTTCTCTGTTGAAGGGCTATGACCTCCCCCAGCCCTTATTACCATAATATTAAAGAGGATGAGTGGTTCAGTGATAGGTAAACATCTTCAAAAATTTATTTATGAGGCTGGAGAGATGGTTCAGTGGTTAAGAGTACTGGCTGCTGTTACAGAGGACCTGGGTTCGATTTCCAGCACCCACATGGCAGCTCATAATTGTAACTCCAGTTCCTGCAGATCTGACACCCTCTTTTGGACTCCATGGGCACCAGGCATGTGCACAGACATACATGCAGGCAAAATACCCATACACATAAAATAAAAATGAATAACTCAAAAAAATTAAAAACATTATTTATTGTGTGTATGTATCTGTTTATGTGTGGGTGTACACATGTGAAAATCAGATAATACCTAGTAGGGTAGGTTCTCTCTGTTAGACCCTAAATTAACCTGTAAGCCCCACCTGCCTAAGGACCAGATAATTCCTAGGATTCTGGGAGTTGTAGTTCTTGGAAAATAACAACAAAGCCTATTGGGAAAGTATGGTGGCCTATGAGTTTTGTCCATATAAGCCCCAACAACAGGTGCCTCGAGGCCCCACAGCTGGAAAGTTTCCAAGTGGTGGTCAAATTCCATCTTGATCAGTATTTAAAATTTTAATAAAAGCTTGCTTAAGGCTGGGCAGTGGTGGTGCATGCCTTTAGTTCCAGCACTTGGGAGGCAGAGGCAGGCGGATCTCTGTGAGTTCGAGGCCAGCCTGGTCTACAGAGCGAGTTCTAGGATACACAGAGAAACCCTGTCTGGAAAAAACAAAAACAACAACAACAAAAGCTTGCTTAACTTCAGCCAAAGTGGTGGAATGAGTTTTTCTCTGGCAAATTTCAGGATTAGCAGCTCCTTCTGCCATGTGAGTCGTGGATGATGAACTCAGGTCGGCAGTCTTGATTGCAGGTGCCTTTCAGGCTTGCTTCTTTCTTAGCACATTAGCTATTAAGATGGGGACCAGGGCTGACCATCAACTCAGTTAGTAATGCCCACTTAGGATGTGTGAGGCTTTGGATTTGATCTTCATCACTGCACAGAGTGGAGTGTAGTAGTGCGGGCTTGTAATCCCAGCACTCAGAAGATGGAAGCAGAAGGATCAGAAGTTCAAGCTCACCCTCAGCTACATAGTGAGTGTTCAGGGACTGCTAGGGCTACACGAGACCCTGTCCCAAAACTACTTAGGGCTGGAGAGAGGACGCAGGGTTAGTTCTCAGCATCCATAATGCACCTCATATGTACCTGTAACTCCAGTTCAGGGAACCGACACCTCTTCTGACCTCCAAAGCCCCTGAATGCACGTAGTGCACATGCATATACACATAAAATATGTTTTAAAAACTATTAAGATAGGAACTGGGAAGCTGGGCGGTGGTGTTGCTGGCCTTTAATCCCAGCACTCAGGAGTGAGTTCGAGGCCAGCCTGGTCTATAAAGGGAGTTCCAGAATAGTCAGAGCTGTTAGGAAGAGAAAGCTGTCTCAAAACAAAACAACAACAAAAAAACAAAACAAACAAACAACAACAACAACAAAAAAAAAACAACAGTAGGAGCTGGAGAGATGGCTCAGAGGTTAAGAACACTGGCTGCTCTTCCAGAGGTCCTGAGTTCAATTCCCAGCAACCACATGGTGGTTCACAACCATCTGTGATGAGATCTGGTGCCCTCTTCTGGTCCGCAGATATACATGCAGGCAGAACACTGTATACATAATAAATAAATAAATCTTAAAAAAACAAAAACAAAAAACAACAGTAACAAAAAGATAGGAGCTGGGGCCCAGTACACACCGTCTGCCACCTGTATGATGCAACCAACCCAAAGTGCTTCACTTCTGCCTGACAAAGTTCCTGTCACCTTAGTGCAGCTCAGGTTTGCACTCATCAACAAGTTGTTACCTCTCACTTAGACATTTGTGAGCATGAAGCTGTTTCAAGTTCATGGCTTCAGAGTTGCCTCCAAGTTCATGGAGTTCCTGAATTTGGAATTTTTGGTCAGGATTCCTGCTGAGAAATGAGGCTGTTCTTCATCCAACCAGTCACTCCTTGTTGAAAAATGATCCCGAGAGTTGCCCGCCAGCAGGGAAGACTCCTGCGGGCAGGCTTCCCCACCAACACACTCTGTAGGACCCTGCAATCTACAAGACCTACTCCCTACCCCAAACCCACCCATCCTTCTGTGACCTGAGCAGCTTCCTGAGATACAGAATCCGCCAGCTCTGATGGGACCAAGAGATACAATATGACCAGCTACCTCAAACTCCCTCAAACCCCAGCTGCTGTTCTCTCCCAGCATTCACCCCTCTCTACTTTGTGTCTGGAGATACAAAATGACCAGCTACCTCTAACTCCTGACTGCCAAGAGAACAATGAGGCAAAATGAATCCTTCCTCCTTCCGTGAGTAGCTTTTCTATGGTATTTTGTTACAGTAATGAGGAAAGTTTAAAATATACTAATAAAAATATACTAATTTAAAAGAAAAGGAAAATGATCTTGTTTCAACCCTTCTCCAAGTCTGGTCATGAAATGGAGAACAGGCCGGAGAAGGATCTGGGGTCCTTCTGCCCAGGGAGTGTCAGAGGCCTGTGCTCTGACCTGTGGTCAGGTCATTCCGCAGCTTCTCCTCACAGGATGGTGGCAAGGAGCCCTGCCAGCCAGAAGCAGGCTGGCAGCTGGTGTCCTGCCCCGTCATGACCCGCCCTGCCTGCGCCCCCGCAGGGCCCTGGCCAGCACAGCTGTGGATGTGACAGGAGCCTTGGCTCTGATTCACCCAGGCACATTCCTGGCTCAGCCACTGTTTTGGTTTTTTGTTTTTTTTTTGTATGTGTGTGACTTTTTCTCCCACACCCCTCCCACCCCTTTCCTCAAAAATGCTGTGTCTTTCCCTAGAGGGCTCCTCTGGGCGGCGCCTCCAGGAGGGAAACTCGGTCTGGATTTCCTGGAACAAGGGGAGCTTGTGAGAGGAGGGTTGCTTGTGACAGCCGGGCCAACCCCACCCGAGCATGACTGAGCCTCCTTGCAGAAAGAGGGACAGGGAGAATCCTGGGGCTCCTGGAGCCGATGGAATACAGGTGCCCCTGGTCTTAGGGAGACTGCTCCATGGAATCAGAGCCTGGCCACCTTTGTCTGAGCTTAGGTGAGAATTCAGAAATGTGATTTGGGGCTGGAGAGACGGCTCAGCAGTTAAGAGCACTGGCTGCTCTCCCAGAGGGCCCAGGTTCAATTCCCAGTACCCACATGGCAGCTCACAACTGTCTGTAACTCCAGTTCCAGAGGATCTGATACCTTCACACCGATGCACATAAAAATAAAGTTAAATAAGTTTTACATATATACTGCTCTACCCATCAATGGGGTGGGTTCCTTTCATGTAACAAATTTGTTGAGAAACCCCCATTGTACCTCTGGGGCCTCCTAGACAGTAGGCAAGTGCTGGCCCCCTGTATGGCCAGGCAGAGAGCAGCTGTGGAGCCAGAGCTTCTGAGGGAGCTGCAGTCCCCAGGCTCTGACAGACAGCAGGGGATGTAGGAAGGACAGGTCTATGCAGAACAGTGGTTCTCAACCTCCCTAATGCTGCGACCCTTTCATACCGTTCCGCATGCTGTGGTGACCCCCACCATAAAATTACTTCCGTTGCTACTTCATAACTGTAATTTTGCTACTGTTGTGAATTATAAGTAAGTATCTATGTTTTCTGATGGTCTTAGGCAACCCCTGTACAAGGGTTGTTTGACCCCCAATGGGGTCTCGACCCACAGGTTGAGAACCGCTGACATAGAAGGACAAGAACAGCAGAAAGAAGTCTGGGTGGGTTTTTTTTTTTTTGTTTTTTTTTTGTTTTTTTTTTTTTTTTTTTTTTTTTTGAGGAGGGTGTGTGGAGGTAGGCGGGTCAGAGAAAGATTCTGGCTCCTTTCATGAGACCCCACCATAGAAAGGGATCTGAGCTGGAAGTGATTAAGTCTAAAATGACCGGTCCTGGGGTGGGGGTGGTGGGCAAAGGGTGTTCTGTAAGAGGCAGGAACAGGTGGAGCAGGGTCTTTGGGAACAGTCAGCAGGGAACACAGATGCAGCTCCACCTGGTCAGGAATGTGGGCTGAGGATTGTTGGGGAGCTAGGACACTGTACGGAAATTGCTTTTTTTTTTTTTTTTTTAAGAAAGTGTCTCATTTAGCCCAGGCTGGCCTTGAACTCAGTACATAGTAAAGGATGACCTTGAAGTATTGATCCTTCTGCCTCTACCTCTCAAGTCCTGAAATTACACCACATTTAGTTTATGTGGTGCTGGGGACTGAACCAGGGCTTCTTGCATGCTAGGCAAACGCTTTACCAACTGAGCTAAATCCCCAGTCTGGGAGCTGCTCTTTAAGAGCTTTGAACTGGTGGAGCCACACAACTGGGGGGAGCCTCTGTGGGAAGAGCCAAACCCAGACTTGAATCCAGGTTAGGACAGTGGTTGCTTAGATTTGGGGGACATGTGAGGTCATGACCTGAGTTGGGGACATCCTTGGGTTTCCCTGTCCTTTTCTGCTTATGAGCACATGGCTAGATTTAGAGGGGTTTTGTGGGGCGAAGGAAAGAAGGCCTGGGAGCAGGAGCGGGGAAAGCCTTACCCAAAAGAACTCCGAGGGCCTCAAGGCTAAGCACCTTCCTCTTCCCCAACCCCACCCACCCCTGTTTCAAGCCCAGCTTCCTTACCTGTGGGAAGGGACAGCAAGTTCCCATCCCGCTAGGGATGGCAAGGTATGTCATGTGTGATGTGTCCAAGGAGGAGGACCCTTCTCCCAGACATCAGCTGAAAGCCAGTGTGGTCATAACACTCCACTGGAACTTTTGGTGGTTTTCCTTTGTTTTCAGATAAAGGGAAGGGAGCCCTGGAGGGTGGAGGGTCAGGGAGGGAGCCTCAACCTTTACAGCTTCCAGAGCACCTGTGTCTTACTCACTAACTGACACGGACTTGGCCGCGGCCTCGGAGCCTTTGTATTGTGACCCTTCCCCTTGGCCTAGGAAATTCTCTCCCTACCTGCATACTGGCCCTGTCTCTCATGGCGCTGACTCTCCTGGTAAGATCTGCTACTGTAGTTCTTTGGTTGTTATTGTTGTTTCCTTTTTCAAGACAGGGTTTCTCTGTGTAACAGCTCCTGCTGTCCTGGAACTCGATTTGTAGACCAGGCTGGCCTCAAACTGATCCACCTGCCTCTGCCTCCCCAATGCTGGGATTAAAGGTGTGCGCCACCACCGCCCGCCCGGCAGTTACTGGAGTTCTTTAGCAAAGTTTCCTGAAGTGACCACTGAAGGTTGCTGACTCACTCTGCCTCACAGCTGGGTGTCCCACGAGGTTGGGAGCATCCCCCAGCGTCTAGCACAGTGCCTGTCCATAACAGATGCTTCATATAAACCTGTTGGATGAAGGGAGGGACGAATCTTCTTGGCACCCAACAAGAGGTGGTACGCGGTAGCCCCTTCAGCTTCAAGATCTTTTCGCCTTCCCCTCCCAGGTGCTGGGATTGAGGCACAAACCACCACACAGAGTAGGAACAGAATGTACAGAGAGGTTGGGTAGCCCGCCACATAGCAAAACACAGCCGGAATCAGATGATCTTTGGGGAAATCTCCTTGCAGACCGGGGCCCAGAAGTGGGCAGCTGGAGTTATCCAGGGAGGCGATGGGACCATATGGACAAAGGAGTGTGGGGACCATGCCCCACCCATCCCTGTTTTCTCCAAGACAGCAGTTTGTGGCTGTTTTCACTAAGAGCGACTCAGGTGACCTTCAGGTTGGGGCCTAACAGGTCCCAGGGGCTGGCTGGGTGGAGGGCCTGGGCTGGCCCGCTGGCTCCTATTGCCCCTTTGCCCGCCTGCTGGCTTCGCACACAGATTACAACTTCCGCTTCTCCGTGGTCTTACGCAGGCTACCTCCGGCCCGCCATTGTCTCATTGTTTGCCGAGGGAAGCTCCTGGAGGAAATTAACCTGCCGCTCACCCGGAGCTGGGAGTTTCTGTACCAATCCCCACAGGGAATGCCTGGGGCGGGGCGGGCAGGGGTTCGTAGCAGACAATACAAGAGGAGGAGACCACAGGCAAGCAAGTGTGCAAAGCGGGGGCCAAGCTGAACCTGTTCGGAGCCAAGCTGCGTGCTGGGGAACTAGAGAGTTAGATGCAGGCAGGGCAAGGACCTTGACCTTAGGGACCCTGTGCAGGAGCCTCAGAGTCAAGTCTCAGGAGCCAGGCAGGTGACAGAAATCTGAAGCCCGTGAACTCCTTTTCTAGATACAGGCTCACTGTATAGCCCGGGCTGGCTTTGAAAGCCTCCTCCTGTTTCAACCTCCCAAACGGGGCTGCGATCACAGGCAGGCACCACTGCCCTCTCTTCGCTATTTCTCAAGATACACCACCACATCTGGCTTTCTGCGTGCCCTTGACCCCTTGGCATCCACTGGGAAAAGCCACGCTCATGTTTATACATTTTAAGTTATATTTTATTTATTTAATGTGCATGTAGGGGCGGAGTTTGTGCCCGGGCCTCGGTGTGAATGTGGAAGTCAGAGGATAATGCCATTGTGTCAGTTTTTTCCTTCTATCATGTGAGTCCCAGGGATGGAACTCAGGTCACCAGGCTTGGCAGAATTCCTTTACCTGCTGAGCCCCCGCACCGCCCTCCCCCCTTTTTACCTGTGGTTCTGGGATTGAGCTTTGAGCATGTTAAACTAGTGCTCTGTCACTGAGCTATAACCCTGGCCTTCATGCTGATACTTAAATTTTTTCCCTTTATTTTTTATTTTGTGTGTCTGGGTGTTTTTCCTGCATGTGTGTTTGCGTACCACATGTGTGCAGTGCCTTCAGAAGCCAGATTGGGCATCAGATTTCTTGGGACTAGAGTTATAGATGGTTGTGACCCACCGTGAGGATGCTGGGGGAATTGAACTCCGGTAGTCTGGAAGAGCAACCAACACTTTTAACAGCTGAGCCATCTCTCCAGCCCCTTCATGCTGTTACTTTGACCTTGCTCCTCTGTAGTCAGACCCAGTCCATTTTTCAGTCTCCTGGGAAAAAAGAGTTTAACTCTTGTTTAGTTCAAGTTGTGGGACCCTTATATGAATTCATCATTCAATTAAAATTTTTTTCTTCTGAATACCTACTGTGTGCCTGCATTGTGCATGCACTAAGGGTACAAGAAGGACCAATGTGGACTTTGTCCTCCCGTTGTTTATAAGTCATATGATGTGTACAGATTTGTGACTTATGTATTGTAGTGTCTCTTATGGGCAGACAAAATAAGAGTTATCATTTAAGTCAAGGTGAGGGTCAGGAGACGGTACCCGAAGTCTTAGCGGGTTGAGTCTATAGTTGTAGAACAGTTTGTAACACTGAAGACACCTACTGCCTGTTGTATTCCCTGTTGCCATTTGTTTTTGCTCTTTTGGGGGGCCCATCGCCCAGCTCCCAAACAAATCACATTTGGAGGCTTATTCTTAGTTATGAATGCCCAGTCTTAGTTTGGCTTATTTCTAGCCAGCTTTTTTTTTGTTTTTTTGAGACAGGGTTTCTCTGTGTAGCTTTGGTGCCTTTCCTGGATCTCGCTCTGTAGACCAGGCTGGCCTTGAACTTACAGAGATCTGACTGCCTCTGCCTCCCGAGTGCTGGGATTAAAGGTGTGCACCAACACCGCCCGGCCTAGCCAGGTTTTCTTAACTTTAAATTATCCTGTCTACCTTTTGACTCCGGACTTTTACCTTTTCTTATTTCTGTGTACCTTTCTTTCTTACTCCCACTACAATCCCCTTTCCCTTTTCTCCTGTTGGTCTGGCTTCTTTTTATTTGTTTGGAGATAGGGTCTTGTGATGTAGCCCTGGCCGACTCCAATTTATGGCTACCCTCCTTATTGCCTCCCCAATGCTGGGATTTCAAGCTATGCCACTATATCTGGCTTCAAATGCCAGTCTTTTGGTTTTTCAAGATCTTTGGAAGTTTCATCAAAGCTCTTAGTAATTTAAAGATATACACTTTATGCTAAAACTGACTATAAATAACTAGATGTGCCTGTATCCTAGTGTTTGGAGGATGGAGGCAAGAGGATCAATTCAAGGCTAGTCTTGAGGTAATATAGCTCAGGGGTAACGATCCTGACTGTGCAAGGCCCAAGGTTCAATCCCTAGTATCACCAACCTGCCTCCCCCGCCAAAAAAAAGGTCAATATTTGTTATATAGAGAGTTTAAGATTAACATGGGTTAGCCTCCAAAACAAACGAAACAACAAAAAAAAAGGGGGGTGTGTATGGAGAGATAGCTCAGAGGTTAAGAGCGTTAGCTGTTCTTCCACAGGACCTGAGTTTGATTCCTAGCACCCTCATGGTGGTTTACAACCATCTGTAACTCCAGTCCTGGGAGACCTAACACCATCCTTTGGCTTCCTCGGGCACACAGATATATACATGCAGACAAAACATTCATACTTCTAAAATAAAAATAAAAAAGCCAGGCAGTGGTGGCACAATGCCTCTAATCTAAGCACTGGGGAGGCAGAGGCCGGCAGATTTCTGTGAGTTTGAGGCCAGCCTGGGCTACAGAGCTAATTCCAGGACAGCCAGGCAGCCAGGGCTGTTACACAGAGAAATCCTGTCTTGAAAAACCAAAACCAAAACCAAAACAAAATAAAAGACAAGTTGCTTGGGACTATGTAAGAAGACCAAACTGTCTCAAGGAAATGGAAACCAAGTCAAAAGTCACAAGCCCATTGCCTGGCCGATCTCAGTAAGTGTCAGATGTTCAATGTGGGCCAAGACAGGGAAGGAAGCTACGAGGTCTCTAGAAGGGGAGGAGAAGGTTCTCGAAGGCCAGGGCGCATGGGAGGTTCTTGGAGGAGAATGGCTTTGAATAGTACAGGGATGTGCAGGGCTAGCCTAGGGATGAGGGACCACCCATCACGAGGAGAAAACAGACACCTGGACAAGGGGAGGCAAGCTTGGGGAGACCACTTCTACACGGGCTGTGTTTTCACCATGAAGTGGGCAGAACAGTCCCTGCCTTGCTTGGCACCCGGTTCCTTTACTGCTGAGCTACCCATTGCTGTGGTGTAAGTCAAGCCTCTAGTGAAGGGAAGGCGCCCCCAATAGCAGCTTCATTTCCCCCCACCCCAGAAGAGAGCACTCACAAGATACCAGAGCTGGAAGGACCCTCAAAGACCGTTGATGACACATCTATCCGTGCGCTGATCAGATGTCATTCATCAATCTATAGCTGACACTTACCCATTTTTTTTCATACTTTGACAAGTACCAGCCATTCATTCATCACTAACCCAGTCCAAAGCCCATTCATCCTTCATGTACCACCTACCCCTATCCATCATCATTCACACAGCACCAACCCACCATCTGTCTCCTTGCCAACCTCATCCATCTGTTTCTCATCCATATACCCATTCAGACAGATAGCTAATCAGCTATCAGTCTCCATCTGTCTAGCTATTGTCCTCCACTCATCATCCATCTAGCCACCATTCACTAGCCTCTAATTTGCATCTCTCATGAAAATAATTTGTTTCTTATCCGTCTATTCTTCACGTACTATCCATCTATCTCCCAACCATCTATTCACCCATTATTCATTTATTTGTCCATTCATTATTTCACATGTATTGATATTTTAAAAGTCTGTTTTTTTAATCTTTTCTTTCAAGACAAAAACTTTAAATTGCTTTTATTTATTTATTTGTGTGCATGGCCAGTGCCTAACATGGTACCCATGTGACTGTCAGAGAACACTCGGGAAGGGTCAGTTCTCTCTTTTCATGTGGAGTCTCAGGGCTCCAGGTCGTCAGGAGGAGGCAAGGGCCGTTACCAGCTGAGCCATCTCTCAGACATTTCCTTTTCTTTTTGAGATAGGGTCTTGGTTGTGTAGCCCTGGCCATCTTGGCACTCATTGACTTCAAGCTCATGGTAACCCAACTGCCTCAGCCTCGTGAATGCTGCGATTAGAGGTATGTGCCACCACACCCTGCCAAATTTATGCTTCATTTCTATCATCCACAAAAAATCACCAACTTACCACTTTACTCTTTATTATTCCTTCTCCATGTACAATTCCATCTTCATTCACTATTTCTTAAATATTTGTCATCTGTTAGCTGTGTCTGTCATCATCTATGCATCTTCCGTCTACACAGCTACCTACCATTCATCTAGTCATTCTATCGTGCATTTGCCCAGTCAGCCATTCATTTACAATTCATTTTCCACGTCACCTGTCAGGGAATATATGCTAAGAAGGCAGACTAAATAAGCTACAATCTGTCCCCCAACGGTTCAGAGTCTAGTAGAGAAAGATCCACAAACCGGGAAAGAATTAGACTAACACGGTGGTTTCCACACCAGTTATGACTCTGCCATCCAGCCGAAGAGGACCAGCCATGAATTCCATCTAAGGGAGCGAAGAGGTCACAAGTGTGGTGGCCATGAAACTTTGATTTTTTTTTCAGTTTGGGGACTGGAACCCAGGACCTTGAGGGAGTCGGGTCCTCGCTACAGTCTTGGGCCTGAATTGAGTCCTGATGGTGAGTAGAAGTTCCTCTGGTGTTTCTGCACCACCGCGTTCAGCGTTATTACCAGGACAGAGACTTGTAAGCAGGACTCCAGCCTCCTAGACTAACCCGTTTCCAATGCCTTATGGAAAACAGTAAGTACTTAGAGGAGGGAAGTAATCAAAGCAAACCTCCTTCAAGGGGGAACAGAGGTCCTAGGACTAGGCAGAGTCCTGGCAATGGGCAAGGTCAGGTATGGCGGCACGTGCTTCTAATCCCAGATGGAAACAGGAGGATCAGGTGTTCAAAGTCAACCTAAGTTACATGTGGGTTGGGGGCCAACCTGGATTATGTGACACCCTTTCATAAAAAACAAGACTAAAGTTATCATCAACAAGAAAGGATGGCTTTGGGATGGGAGGAGACAGGGAAAGGTGAAGAACACTTAGGCGTTACCTCTTTAAGTGCAATGGTTTATCCTCGTTGTCAGCTTGACTAGATTGAGAATTCCCTAGGAGGGCTGGGTGTGAGGACCCAGTGTCTAAGGCACATGCCACCAAGCCTGAGGATCTGAATTCAGTCCCAGGACTCACGTGGGTGGAAGGAGAGAACCGACTCACTCAAGCTGCCTCTCACCTCCACTTGTACACTGTGACATGCCTGTGCCTACATGTACACACAGAATAAATAAAAAGGTAGTTAAAAGATTAGACTCTCCTAGGAGGCCGCACCTCTGGGTATGTCCGTGAAGGCATTTCCAGGAAGATTCAGCTACAGAGCGATGACCCACCCTGAATGTGGTGACACCATCCTGTGGGCTGAGGACCTGACTGAAAAGGAGAAAGCAAGTTGGCAAGCAGTATTCATCCCTCTCTGCTGTGTGACTGAGTGTCTCCCCCCCACCCCCCTACCCTAACCCCCACCCCAACCCCGTCTCCCGTCCCCCATGCCTTCTTTACTATGATGGACGAGACCTCAAACTGACGGCCAAAACAAACTTATTCTTCTTTTAGATGATTTTTGTCGGGCAGCAACAATAAAATTTTGTCACAGCAGCAAGAATAAAACATATTTTTAGGTAAAAACGGACCAGGAAAGACATTAGGGGCTGGGTGGCAGCTCTGTAAGTACGTGCCTTACATCCTGCCCCTCTGATGCCAGCCCTGGGGTGGTGAAGACAGCGGATCCCTGAGGCTAGCTGGCGATACACTCTAGCCTACTTGGCAAATCTCAGACCAGTGAGAGACTTTGTCTCAAATAATAAGGGGACAGCACTTGAAGAAACAACGCCCACGGTTATCATCTGATCCGCACACGAAGGCGCATACATACACCTGCATACTCACATTGTACCTGTGTATACATATACACGGGATGAAGCCAGACTTTTTTTTTAAAGCATTTAATTATTTATTTTATATGTGTGTGGGCATGTGTGCACCACCCAGCATGTGTGGAAGTCAGAGGACCAGTTGCAGGAGTCGGTTCTCACCTTCCACCATGTGCGATCTAGGAATCGAACTCAGGCCGTCAGCCTTGGTGGCTGACGCCTTCATCCACCAAGCCGTCTCACCAGCCCCGAAAGCAGACATTGAAGAACTTCCTCGCTACCATCTCTCAGGTATTTACAGTGATGCTGCTGTTATGGTGACAGCTACATGTTACTGAGCACAGAGTGTGTTGAACACAGCTATACATTTTTTGAGCGTTACCCCATTTCATGCTCCACCCTCAGAAATTGTAAGAAACAGTGATGGCTCTTATCCTCCGCGCTGTGCCTGAGGAAACTGTCCCTGAGAGGTTAAGCTGGTGTTCAAATGTAGATCACGTGACTATACACAGCAGCTTCTCCCCATTTCTCCTTCACTCCTCTCAGGGTGTTTGGATAGGACATAAGGGTCCTGATTGTGGGGACATGTGGGGACACAGAAGGGGAGTGGGAAGAGGAGACTTGTGTGACTGAGTCACAATTGTGCACTTACTAAATTCGAGTTGCATATTAGAGACATCTCCATCTCCCTAGACTCAAACAGCTCCTGGTCCACAGCAAGTAATCTATTGCTTTTTGCTGAATCCTATTGCAAAGAAAATGACCGTCTAGAACGCAGGGGGTGCACGGTTGTGTTCAGACACCACTACAAGGTGCTAGTGTAAAGAAGATAGAGTTTCATCTTTTTTTTCCTGCTCTGTGCTGAGGGCACAGAGGTCCTTGTACTCACAGAAAAGCACTAAGAGAACCAGGAATGTTAAACACACAGGGGTCTCTTCTCACGGAGGAGATAAAATACCTGCTCTCCTGCCCAGCAGGCTGGGAGTGGATTTTGTTAATGACCTGGTGACCTTTTTGCTATCTGTAGAGTCAGACCTCACCCAAATTCCCCAAAATGATTATCCCAGACTCTTCCCTCCCTAGATCATTACCCAGCCTTAGGGGAGATGTCACATGTACGTTAGAGTCTGCTGACCTCCATGCTATGGGTCAGAGACCACACTGGATGCTCTGAGCCTTTTAGCTATAGACTCCACCTTCATGGTCACATGTACTTTGTAAAGGAGTTTTTATGTCGTCACACTGTAAGTTTTATTGTGCAGCTGGAATTGGACTGATTGTTGCCTGGAAACCTTTCCCCAAATTGTCCTGTGTTTGAAATCTGCTGACAGTGAACCGCCTGGCAGCAGACTCCCTGAGTCTGACCCAGACTGACAAAGTCAGTCGGCACCGGGTTTTCATCCTCATCTCTTCACACGGTTTGCTTCCCGGTCTGACTCCTTCCGGGATGCCCACAGTCTGGATGCAAATAACCCAGGGCTGACTTGCAGGTGTTGGAGTTACAGGCTACTTCCGTCTTGTTTTAGTCCCCATAGTGTCTGTACTTTTTCCTCTCTACCATATCTATACCACAGCTGCTGGGCAGGGGAGAGTTGAGGGGCAGCCTCTACTTCCCAAGTGTGGAGCACCCCCCCCCCCCCCCCACACACACACAATTACCTGGTTTATGCAATGCTGGGGATTGAATCCAGGGCTTCAGGAATGCTAGGCACACACGTAGCCCTGGCTGTCCTGGAACTCACTCTGTAGACCAGGCTGGCCTTAAACTCAGAGATCTGCCTGCTGCTTCTTCCTGAGTGCTGGGAATAAAAGCATGTGCCACCACACATGGTTTCTCAGCCTCCCTTTAAGAAAAAAGACTTATTCTTATTTATGTGTCGCTGTGTGTATATGTCACATGTGTGCCAATGCCCTCAGAGACCAGAAGAGGATGTCTGATCCCCTGAAGCTGGAGTTACACGAAGTTGTGAGCTCTTTGCCACGGGTGCTAGGAAACAAACTTGGGTCTCCAGCAAGCGCAGAGTGCTCCCAAGGACTGAACCATCGCTCCAGTCCTTTCTCAGCGCAAGCACAGAGTGCTCCCAAGGACTGAACCATCGCTCCAGTCCTTTCTCAGCACCCCCTTTAATATTAGTCTTATTACAATTTGCGTAAGTGCACAGCATTTCACAGGGCAAAAGGCATCAACCACTGTTCGATGTGTAATGATGGGGGACAATGCATGCCATTCCTCAGGATATACTAGCATCCAGGATGTCCAGCACACCCTTGTAGAGGTGTCCCTTTCCTGTTCCCCCTCTCCTGCTCACTTTCTTAGTCTTCTGCAGTTTTTCTGACATGAGTCAGACCTTTTTTTTTTTTTTTTTTTTTTGGTTTTTCGAGACAGGGTTTCTCTGTGTAGCTTTGCGCCTTTCCTGGGACTCACTTGGTAGCCCAGGCTGGCCTCGAACTCACAGAGATCCGCCTGGCTCTGCCTCCCGAGTGCTGGGATTAAAGGCGTGCGCCACCACTGCCCGGCGAGTCAGACCTTTATACTAGGTGCTGATCATGGAGAAAGAAAATGGCCCCCAAAGGGTGTGGCGCTATTAGGAGGTGTGGCTTTGTTGGAGTGGGTGTGGTCTTGTTGGAGGAAGTATCACTGCGGAGGTGGGCTTTGAGGTTTCATAGCCACAGCCAGTGTCTCAGTTCACCTCCTTGGATCAAGATGTAGAATTCTCCAGCACCACGTCTGCCTGCACGCCACTGTACTCCCAGCCACCATGTCCCACCATGATGATAATGGACTAACCTCTGAAACTGTAAGCTGCCACCTCAGTTAAATGTTTCCCTTTGTGGCCGGGCGGTGGTGGCGCACGCCTTTAATCCCAGCACTCGGGAGGCAGAGGCAGGCGGATCTCTGTGAGTTCGAGGCCAGCCTGGTCTATAGAGCAAGATCCAGGAAAGGCGCAAAGCTACACAGAGAAACCCTGTCTCGAAAAACCAAAAAAAAAAAAAAAAAAAAAAAATGTTTCCCTTTGTAAGAGCGGCTGTGGTCACGGTGTCTCTTGGCAGCAATAGAAACCCTAACTAAGATAGCTGCCATTTTTCCTCGAGAGGAGGGTGAAATGTTCACTTAGTCTTAAGAGTGGGTGGAAAGCCATGAACAGGCAATTTTGGTAAACCAAACTAAGTCCTTGTTATTTTTAGCCTACAGACTATGAAAGTACTTTATACCATGAGGGAAAAATAGGGCCGCCTTGTGTAGTTCTGACCCCGCTCCAGCAAAGAAGCCTAAAGCTCTCTGCACTCACGAACTCCCTAACAGGATGTTCTTGCTTCTTTCAGTCATTGCTTGGCGATTTCTTTCCTTTAAAATTTCGTTTACAGAATTTTGAATGATTCACTTATTTTTTTGTTTTATGTGTGTGAATGTTTTGCCTGCGTGTATGTGTGTGCACCATGTGCGTGCCTGGTGTCACAGAGGTCAGAAGAGGGTGTCCGATCCCCTGAAACTGGAGTTGGTGATGGCTGTGAGCCACCATGTGGGAGATGGGAACAGAACCCTGGCCCTCTACAAGGGTGACAAGTCTCTCCAGCCTCACCTTGTTTTTCTTGACACAAGATCTCATATAGCTCAGGCTGGCCTGAAGTGCACGCTGTGGTACAGGATGACCTTGCACTTCGCCTGTCCTGCCTCTGTCCTGCAAGTGTTAGGATTCTAGGACTCTACTACGTCCTGTTTATGCGGATCTAGGGATGGAAGCTACAAGTTTACACATGCTAGGTACGCAGGGTTCCAACAGCGCTACCTCCCCACCGCTGACTGCTTTCAGGAGCAGTAATTCCTTGGTAACAGTGACCCGCCGCTCTTGCCTACTTGCTTGCTGCCCTGCTTGCTTTTGTGAAACAGGGTCTCAGGTAGCCAAGGCTGTCCTCAAACGCAGCAGAGCCTGGCCTCAAGCTAGTAATCTTCCTGTCTCGGCTTCTCAAAAGATGGGATTGCAGGTTTGCCACTGTACCTAGCCACCAGACGCTCTGGAAAAGCGGATGCTCTTCCGTTTACGTGTGTCTTTCTTCATTGCTATGGTCATCGCTGCGCTCTCTCTCTCTCTCTCTCTCTCTCTCTCTCTCTCTCTCTCTCTCTCTGAATTTTCAGTGCTGGGGAATTGAACCCAAGATTGTACGTGTGAGACAAGCTCTCTATCACAGAGCCCCTGAATTTCTTTCTGTTATTTTCAGCATACATATATCTTTCACCTCCAAGGTAAAGTTCACTTCTAAATATTTTGTCCTTTTTAATACCTTTCCAGATGGAATTAACTTCCTTTTTTTAAAATTGCTTTTGTTAATGTACAGATATGCAAGCTGAGTGTGGTGGTGCACACCTGTCTGTAATCCTAGAATTCAGGAAGCTGAGCCAAAAGAAACACAAGGTTACATAGTGAGGGTCTTGTCTCAAAAGTAAGTCAGGCCAGGTGGTGGTGGTGGTGGCGGCGGCGGCGGCGGCGGCGGCGGCGGCGGCGGCGGCGGCGCACGCCTTTAATCCCAGCACTCGGGAGGCAGAGGCAGGTGAATCTCTGTGAGTTCAAGACCAGCCTAGTCTACAGAGTGAGTTTCAGGACAGCCAAGGCTACACAGAGAAACCCTGTCTCGAAAAAACAAAACAAAAAAAAGTAAAGTCAGTCAGTCAGTAAGTCAGTCAGTCAGTCAGTCAGTAAGTAAGTAAATAAATAAATAAATAAATAAATAACACAGCTGCTGGTTTTAATGTGATCATCAGCTTCCCGGTACTGTAAAAATGCCTGGATAGGCTTAGAATGAGGAGGCTTCTTTCCACTGAGACTTTCACACATCACTTGCCGCATTGCCTTTTTGGGTCCTAGGAGAGGCAGAGCATCGAGTTTCTGAAGCACAGTGGAAAAACGATGCTCACTTTATAGTGTCCAGTGAGTCAGGAGAGTAAATGGACCAGAGTCCTACTGTCCACTTTGAGGGCATCCCCAAATGATCTAACTTCCTTGCAGTCAGACAGCCCCATACTGGGGACCAATCCATCAACATGTGGGCCTGTCAGGGACAGTGGACATCCCAACCACAGTCATCAGTCTTCTGACAGGGCACAGTTGCACACCTGATTGGCTAGAGCCATCAGCTCTGCCCGAACTGACCTGGGCTTTCCACAGGAAGGGAGAACAGAAACTCAGGCTCCCGAGGCGGGCTGGGCATAGCAGGACACTCCTGGGCTGCTGCTGGGAGCCACAGTCATCAAAGAGCAGCGGACCCAGAGTGCAGCCTTCTTCCCTCGGCAGCTCCCTTCAGTCTGTTACTGGGCAGACAGTCTCCCTGACCACTGGCGAGCTTTCCACGCTCTGTGAACACTTCCTTCTTCAACAGAGAAAAGGCCTCCAGAGCCTTGTGCAGGCCACCAGAGCCGGCTGGAGTTTAACGACATTGTTTTGTTTTCATTGTGCTGATTTCTAAGGTTACTTTCTACTTATGGCACAAGATACCGGCTTTTCCATTTATGGAGGGATCTAGCTAGAATGTCCTTTTGAAATATTAAATTTATGGGTTTTTTTCCTTTTATTGAAAATAGTTTTTTTTCACATATAATATATCATGATTATGGTTTCCCCTCCCATCCAGATCCAGTCTCTTTCTGTCTCTCATTAGAAAACAAGCAGGCTTCTAAGGGATGATAATAAAATATAACAAAATAAAATGTAATAGGATAAAACAGAATTTATTACTTTGGAGTTGGACAAGATAAACAGAAGGAAAAGATTCCAAGAGAAGGCACTAGAATCAGAGACCCACTCATTTGCACATTCAGAAATCCCATGAAAACACTAAACTGGAAGCCATAATATATATGCAGAAAACCTGGTGCAGACCTGTGCAGGCCCTGTGCATGCTGCCTCAGTCTCTGTGAGTTCATATGTGCATGGATCCTGTTGGTTTAGAGGGCCTTGTTTTCTTGGTGTCCTCCATCTTCTCTGGCTCTTACACTCTATTTGAATCCTCTTCTGCAGGGTCCCTGAGCCCTAACGGGGACAATTTGATAGAGATCTCCCATTGAGGGACGAGTGTTCCAAGGTCTCTCATTCTCTCCATGTATGGATGTGGGTCTCTGTTTTTGTTCCCATCTGCTGCGAGAGGGAGCTTCGCCAATGATGGCTGAGCAAGGCATTCACCTACGAGTATAGAAGAATTCATTAGGAATCTTTTTTTCTTGTTGTTTTGTTTTTTGAGACAGGATTTCTCTGTGCAGCTTTGGAGCTTGTCCTGGAACTCACTTTGTAGACCAGGCTGGCCTTGAACTCAGAGATAGGCTTGTCTCTGCCTCCTGAGTGCTGGGATTAAAGGTGTGCGCCACTGCCCAGCTAGGAATCATTTTATTATTACATTTTTTTCTTTTAAACAGTAGCGTTTGGTTTTACCCTAGGTACCTGGGCTATCTAGTCTCTAGTTATTGGTCACCCAAGTAATGTCAGGCATGGGATTTATAGGAAGTCCAGCTGATCCAACGATGGCTAGCTGTGAATGGAAAGTTCAAGAATCCAGTAGTTTCTCAGTCCTACAAGGCTGGATGTCTTAGCTGGTCTTCGGTATATGCTAGAATCCTGAAGAAGCAGGTTCCAGTGCCAGTGAAGGAATGGATGTGCTAGCAAGGTAAGGGCAAGCAGGCAGAGAGCAAAAACTTCCTTCTTCCATGTCCTTATATAGACTTCCGGCAGAAAGTTTGGCCCAGATTAAAGGTACATCTTCCTGCCTCAAGATTTGGATTAAAGGCCTGTGTCTTCCCTAATATTTCCAGGTTTTATTATGAAGGGGTGTTAGGTTTTGTCAAAGGTCTTTTCCGCTTCTATTCAGGTGACCATGTGATTTTTGTCTTTCAGTTTGTTTATATGGTAGATTATATTTATTGATTTAAGTATGTTGAACTAATCCTGCAACTCCAGGATGAAGCCTACTTGATCAAGGTGGATGATCTTTCTGATGTGTTTTTGGATTCGGTTTGCAAGTATTTTATTGAGAATTTTTGCATCTATGTCCATAAGGGAAATTGGTCTTTAATTCTCTCTTTGTTGAATCTTTAGGTTGTTTGGATGTTAGGATAACTGTGGCCTCGTAAAGTGAATTTGGCAATGCTCCTTCTGTTTCTAGTTTTTGGTAGAATTTGAAGAGTATTGGCATTAACTCTTCTTTGAAAGTCTGGTAGAACTCTGTGCTAAAACCATCTGGCCTTGGGCTTTTTTGGTTGGTAGACTTTTAATGACTGCTTCTATTTCACTAGGGCTATGGGTTTATTTAAATTTTGTTTGTTTGTTTTTCGAGACAGGGTTTCTCTGTGTAGCTTTGCGCCTTTCCTGGAACTCACTCTGTAGCCCAGGCTGGCCTTGAACTCACAGAGATCCACCTGTTTCTGCCTCCCAAGTGCTGGGATTAAAGGCGTCCCCCCACAACCCCCCCCCCTACCCTAGCAGCATGCCACCCTCAAAATTAATTAAAAACAAAATAAACAAACAAACAAATAAAAACTACCACGCTTCTCTGTCTTTCCAACACCTCTTCATTCATACATCAGGAGTTGCAATGTGTCACGAAATATACCCTTCCTTCCAATCAGCTCCACCCACAAAATGTTCATTGCTGTGACTTATTGGTCTTGTTCAAGGCACACCATCATCACTGAACCTTCACTGAAACTCCTCCTGGCCACCCTGTCACTGCCCCAAGCCAAGGAGACCCGGCAGCCATTGCTCCGCAGGACCAGTCCCCTTGACGAACTCCAGCAGACCATAGACGGTGCAGATGTTAGGGTGGGCCAACGCAAGGCCCAGGATGTAGGTCTGAGTGGCAGCCGAGCCAGTCGGTCTGGGTCACTGGGACCTTCTACACACACTCAGGCCAGGGACAGAGCCAGCTGCCCTAGGCCCACACCATCGGTCTTACTGCAGTGTTCAGCAAGGGGCAGGGCCAGCCATCCCTGGGCCAGTGAGGGGCAGGGCTGGCCCAGCATGACCCTCAGACTTCAACAGGAATGGTTCCCATGACCCCCTATGGCAACAGGAGTCACAGACATCATGGCCCCAGGTGATAGTGCAGGTGACTCAGTTCAGCGTGCCCCTGACGGCAGCATGGCCCTTAGGCGCCAACGTTGCCACAGGTTTCTGGCTAGACCCTGGGCACCCCTGTGGCCCTTGGTGTCAACATGAGCCATGGACATCAACACAGACCCTGGCTGTGGTAGGACCATGGACCCAGACATGGTCCTCAGCAGCAGCCTGGGCTTGGATGTCATCTTGGCCCTAGGTGACAGTGCAGGCCACTCAGATCAACATGGCTGCAGCAGCAGGGTGGCCGCCGGGCGCCAACATGGCCCTAGATGGTAGCCGAGACCGCTGACACCAGTATGGTCCTCGATGATATCAGGAGCCACAGACAACACAGACTCTGGCTGCGGCAGGGCCATGGACCTGGGCCCAGAGGTCACTCTGGCACCTTGTGGCAGTGCAGGCCACCCAGATCTTCATGGCCCCGGTTGTAGCCCGACCCCCAGATCCCCACCTGGCCTCAGGTGATGGCCAACAACCTGGGTATTTGCACGTCCTTCAGTGATGTCAGCAACCACGGATATCAACCCAAACCCTGGCTTGCCGTAGGGCCACAGACCCAGGCATGGCCTCATGCTCAGGCTCGGATGTCACTATGGGCCTGGGTGACAGACAGCACAGGCCCATCCAGATCAGAAAGGCCCTGGCAGCAGTGTGGCCCTTGGACACCAACATGGACTCCTGTGTCTGACCAGACCCCGGTCAACCTCACAGCCTTCTGTGGTTACTGAAGTCATGGACATCAACACAGATTCCGGCTGCTGCAGGGCCACGGACCCAGACATGGCCCCGCGCTCAGACTCGGATGTCATCATGTCCCCAGGTGGCAGCACAGGCCACTCAGATCAACATAGCCCCAGACCGCACAGCCCCCAACACAAAAATGGCCACAGGTGGCGGCCCAGACCCCAAACATCCCCGTGGCCTTGGTGGCAACATGGGTCATGGGTGTCAACATAGACCCCGGCTGCAGTAGGACAACAGACTCAGACACGGCCCTTGGCAACAGCCCAGGCCCAGACGTCATCCTGGTCTCGGGTGTCTAGCAGGCCACAAATTCAGCCCATTCCTCACCTCCCTAACTCCTTCAGAACTGCCTCTTACCACACACACCATTCCGCCTCTTTGTCTCCCATTTCACCACCATAAAGGAGTAGGGCGGACCTGTGGATGCCTTCAGGTGGGTCGGGCTGTGAGGACCCAGGCTGCCCTGTCTTTCACCAGCCACCTCCGCATGGCATCAGGAGGGCCTGTGTTGAGTACAGGTTTTTAAAGAATGTCCTTGTGATTTTCCGGATTTCTTCAGGGTCCTGCATTGTTACATCCACCTGTTCGTTTCTAATTTTGTTAATTTGGATATTCTCTCTCTGCCTTTTGTTTCATCGATTCTTTTTGGTTGTTGCTGCTTGTTTGTTTCTATTTTATTGGTTTCAGCCCTGAATTTGATTATTTCTTGCTGTCTACTCCTTTTGGATGTGCTTTTAAGTCGCTAGTATGAGGGCTCTCCATTTTTTTTTCTTTAACATAGGCACTTAGTGCTATGAACTGGCCTCCAGCACCACCTTCATCCTGTCCCATAAACTTGAAACTTGGGTATGTTATGTGTTCATTTTCTTTTTCTTTCTTTTTTTTTTTTTTTTCGAGACAGGGTTTCCCTGTGTTGCTTTGCGCCTTTCCTGGAACTCACTTGGTAGTCCAGGCTGGCCTCGAACTCACAGAGATCCGCCTGGCTCTGCCTCCCTAGTGCTGGGATTAAAGGCGTGCGCCACCACCGCCCAGCATGTGTTCATTTTCATTCAGTTCTAGAAACTCTTATTTCTTAATTTCTTTTTTGACCTATTTTTCGTTCCGTAGTGAGTTGTAAGCTCATTTTCCATGAGTTTGTAAGCTTTCTGGTATGTTGATATCCAGCTGTAATCCAGGGTGGTCAGAGGGGATGCAGGGTATAATTTCAATTTTTCTTGTATCTGTTGAGACTTGCTTTGTGACTGACTATGTGGCCAGTTTTGGAGAAAGTTCCATGAGCTGCTGAGAAGAAGGAATATTCCTTTGAGTTTGGGTGAAATGTTCTATAAATATCTGTTGGGTCTGTTTGTTTTATAATATCTGTTAGGTCCAGAATTTCTCTGTTTAGTTTTTGTGTGGATGACCTGTCCATTGGCAAGAATGGGCTATCGAAGTCTCCCACTACCTGTGTGTGAAGGTCATATATTGATTTAAACTGAGGTAGTGTTTCTTTTACAAACTTGAGTGCTCTTCTGTTTGGGGCATAGATATTAAGAATTTTTTTCCTTAGATAAGCATGTAGTGTCCTCCCTCTCTTCTGATTAGTTTTAGTTTGAAGTCTTTTTCTTCAGATATTAAAATGGCGCCCGGCAGTGGTGGCGCACGCCTTTAATCCCAGCACTCGGGAGGCAGAGCCAGGCGGATCTCTGTGAGTTCGAGGCCAGCCTGGACTGCCAAGTGAGTTCCAGGAAAGGCGCAAAGCTACACAGAGAAACCCTGTCTCGAAAAACCAAAAAAAAAAAAAAAAAATGGCTACAGCAACTTGCTTCTTAGGTCCATTTGCTTGGAATATCTTTTTCCATCCATGACCCCTGAGGTGATATCTATCCTTGATGTTAAGGTATGTTTCTTGGATGTAGCAGAATGGATTCTGTTTTTGCATCCATTCTGTTAGTCTGTGTCTTTTTTACTGGGGAATTGAGACCATTGATGTTGAGAGATTTTTGTTGAGTTGTTTGTTGATTCCTGTAATTTTGTTGTTGGTGGTGGTGATGGTGGGGTGGTGTGTGTGTGTGTGTGTGTGTGTGTGTGTGTGTGTGTGTGTGTGCTCCTTTCTGTAGGTGAGTTTTTTGTCAGGACTTGGGTCAGCTGTGTTCTACCAGCCATTTCCCAAATAACCACTCAGAGACTTATTATTAATTATAAATGCTCAGCTGATAGCTCAGGCTTGTTACTAACTAGCTCTTACAACTTAAATTAACTCACTTATGTTAGTCTACATTCTGCCACATGGCATTACCTCTCTTTCATCTCGCATCTCCTGTGTCCTCTCTGTGTCTTGTTGGTGACTCCTCTGACTCTGCTCTCTTCTTCCCAGCATTCTTTCTGCCCCAAAAATCCTGCCTAGCCATCAGCCAGTCAGCTTTTTATTAACAATGAGAGCAATACATATTTAGAGTGTACCAGGATTGTTCCACAGCAGCTTCCCCTCTTTTGATTTGCTTGCCTGGGGTTATTTATGTCCTGTGTTTTCTTGGGTGTAGTTAACCTGTTTAAGTTGGAATTTTCCTTTTAGCTTTTTCTGTAGGACTGGATTTGTAGATAGATGAATTTGGTTTTATTATGGAATATCTTATTTTCTCCATCTATTGTGACAGAAAGTTTTGCGAGTATAGTAGTCTGGGCTGGCATATGTGGTCTCTTAGAGTCTGCACCACATCTGTCCAGACCCTTCTGTGTAGCTAGAGTTTTCCTGCCTGGCCCACAGTCAGGACAAATCTCTGTCACCCGCCAGTCCCACAGCCGTCAGACCTAACCAAGTAAACACAGAGACTTATATTGGTTACAAACTGTATGACCATGGCAGGCTTCTTGCTAACTGTTCTTACAGCTTAAATTAATCCATTTCCATTAATCTATACCTTGCCACATGGCTCGTGGCTTACCGGCATCTTCACATGCTGTTTCTCATCATGGCGGCTGGCAGTGTCTCTCTGACTCAGCCTTCCACTTCCCAGCTTTATTCTCCTCCCAGTCCCGCCTACACTTCCTGCCTGGCCAATGGCCAATCAGTGATTTATTTATTGACCAATCAGAGCAACACATTTGCCATACAGAACATCCCACAGCACTTCTGGCTTTTAGAGTCTCAGTTAAGAAGTCAGGTGTTATTCTATAGGTCTGCCTTTATATGCTGCTTGTTCTTTTTCTTTTACAGGTTTTAATATTCTTTATTTGTTCTGTGAATTTGGTGTTTTGATTATTATGTACTGAGATTACTTTCTTTTCTGGTCCAGTCTATTTTGTGTTCTAGATGCTTCTTGTACCTTGATAGGCATTTCCTTCTTTAGGTTAGGAAAATTTTCTTCTATGATGTTGAAAATATTTTCTGTGCCTTTGACCTGGGTTTCTTCTCTGTCCCTATTCCTATTATTTTTTGATTTGTTCTTTTCATAATGTTCCAGATTTTCTGGATGGTTTGTGCCAGGAATTTTTTAGATTTAACATTTTCTTTGACTGATATCTCTATTTCTTCTATGATGTTTTCAATGCTTGAGAGTCTCTCTTCCATCTCTTGTATTATGTTGGTGAGGCTTGCCTCTGTGGTTCTTGTTTGATTTCCTAAAGTTTTCATTTTCAGATTTCCCTCAGTTTGGGTTTTCTGTATTGATTCTATTTCCACTTTCAGGTCTTGAACAGTTTTATTAATTTCCTCCCACTGTTTGTGTTTTCATATATTTCTTTAAGGTTTTTTTTTTTTTCATTTCCTCTTAAGGACCTCTATCATATTCATAAAGGCTGTTTGAAGGTCTTTTTCTTGTGCTTCAGCTGTGTTGCAACACCCAGGGCCTCTTGTAGGGTTGCTGGGCTCTAGTGGAGACATATTGCCTTGGCTGTTACTGTTTGTGTTTTTACACTGGTATTTAGGCATCTGGTATTGGGAAGATTGTAAATCTAAGTGCTGATATCTGGCCTTTCTTTGTTGGGTAGGCATTTTGTTCCTTGGTTTATGTTTCCTCTCTTGTTCTTAGGAAGAGTGGGGTGGCTGTGTGCTGTCTGGTAGGAAATTCTTCTGGGGTCCTAATAAGTGTGGCCACTGGGGGTTCCAGGTAAAATGTTTGTCTGGGTATTGGGAGCTGACACTTAGGAGTGGGGATGGACTAGAGAGGGCTGAGAGGGTCCCAGGAGGGAAGAAAGTGGAATGTTCCACCAGGATCTGCTTAGTCCCCTGGGGATAGGGACAGAGAATTTGGAGAGGCCACAGCAGAAAGTCTGCTACACAAGTGGGGATGAGACTGGGGGACTGGATTTGGAGGAGCAGAGGGAGAGGTGAAGATCTGCAGTTAGCCTACCTGCTTCCCTGGCAGGAGTGGCCTATGGATTCCCAGGGAGTGCCTGCTGGAGTTGGTCCCCTGGAGATGGGGACCATGGCAGGTATGTGAGTGTGTGTGTGTGTGTGTGTGTGTGTGTGTGTGTGTGTGTGTGTGTGCAAGTGGTCTGCTGCAGGGCTGGGGGTAAAACTGGGGGATTGGACTTGGAGGAGGGGGGTGGGTGAAGAACTGCAGTTAGGCTGCCTTGTCTCCTGGTCAGGATACATAAATGTGTGGGTTCTTTGCTGTTTGTTTGTTTGTTTGTTTGGTTGGTTGGTTGGTTGGTTTGGTTTTGGGTTTTTCAGGACAGGGTTTCTCTGTGTAGCCCTGGCTGTCCTGGATCTCGCTCTGTAGACCAGGTTGGTGGAGAACTCAGAGATCCGCCTGCCTCTGCCTCCTGAGTGCTTGGATTAATGGCATGTGTTACCACTGCCCAGCCCATAAATTTATGTTTTAATTAGAGAGTCTTTAAACAAAAGTGCAAGCTGGGCGTGGTGGTGCATGAGAAGCAGGACAGACCTCTGAGTTCTAGGCCAGGCTGTCTTGAACTCCCTCCTCCTCCTCCACTCCCCACCCGCTCAGAAAAAAATGGAGAAAAAGAAAGAAAAGTACCCAGACATGGATGAAATGTTAAAGAGGTTTGTGGGCCTGAGGCTGTAAGTCAGTTTGGGTCAAGCCCTTGCCCATCATGCACTATGGCCTGAGTTCAACCCACCACACTGTATAAACCAAGCCCGATAACATAAGATTAGTTCAAGGTCATTTTAGATATATACTGAGTTCAAGGACAACATGGACTTCCTAAGTCCTCGCCTCATGAGGCCTCAACCACAGACAAAGAACTAAACACAACTAAGGAATGCTGAGAGCAAGAGAAAGAATCTTCCACAGGGAAGAGCCCCAGACTGCTATCCAATATCAAGTGGTCAGCCATGAAATTATACAAGTAACATTATATGGACTGAGCAGGTTGTATGTATATATTTAGGAAAAAATATGCATGTATGTCTACAAGCACAGTTAAAGAACTAGAGGCCATGAATTTGAGAGAGAGCAAGGTGGGGGTGCATGGGAAGGGCTGTGGGGGGAGGGAAGGTGGCTCTTTCCTTACACCTTCATATAACATGGTGGATTAGATGAGAACGGCCCCCATAGGCTCATAAATTTGAATCTTAGTCACCAGGGAGCGGGGCCGTTTGGAAAGAATTAGGAGGTGTGGCCTTACTGGAGGAAATGTATCACTGGAAGTGGGTTTTGAGGTTTCGAAAGCCCACTTCACTCTCGGTCTCTCTCTGCCTGCTGCCTGTGGATCAGGATGTAAAGGGAAGCGGGGAGGGATGGAATTATATTTTAGTTTTAAAAAATGTTTTGTAAAGGTATTTGATGGGAGGCTGCAGGCAGTGAGCGTGGAGAACAAGCCAGTGTCTCATTGTCTGGGATTCACTTAGCTGGCCTGGGAGCCTTCAGGATCTGCAGGTCTCTACTTTTCCAAGCTGAGATTGTAAGTGCCACCATGCCCAGCTTTTTTTTTTTTTAAACATGGCTTCTGGAGGAATCACACTCAGGTTCTCATGCATACAAGACAAGCATGTTACTGACTAAGCTACCACACCAGGCCCAGGTCACCAGTTTTTACATGCTTGATTCAAACGGCCTCCGGTTGGCCTCCCTGCTTCCTGCTGAAGCAGTCTCACCTAAGTCACTAGGATTTTTGTTTTGTTTTGTTTTGTTTTTCCCTCTGCTATTCTAACCAGCTGTTGCTGTGGTGAGCCCGAGGTGCCCACCATCGCTGCCCAGGTCTGTCCAGCTCTCCGGCCCCTTCTCTCCCCTCAAGACCCCATCCTTCACAGCAATCCTCAAGAGCTCTCCTGTTCTCTTCAGCCATCTTTCTCTTCATGGCTGGTTCTGTTTCCCCTCCCCACCCTCCTGGAGTCCCCCAGCATCAGCCCCACGGAGAACCTTCCCTGACCATGCTCATGTCAAGCTGCCTTCTCTGGCCTCACACTACCTCAGAATCTATGTCCTGCTGCAGAGGTAGGGCATGGACCACACCAGCTGCCTGTGTGGTTTGCTCCTTCACAAGCATCTCCCTCTCTCAGACTCTTTGATCCCCTACTTTTCTGCAAGTGATACTTTCACTGAGTCCATCAAAGAAACGAGTCTGTAATAATAATAATAATAATAATAATAATAATAATAATAATAATAATAACTTGGTCTGTACAAGCCTGAGGCCCTGAGTTCGAACCCTAGCTCCCACACAAAGCATGGTGTGGTGGCACACGCTTATCATCCCAGAGCTGGAGAGTCAGAAACTAGAAGGTTCCTGAGGTGTGGTGGCCGGACAGCCTCATCTAATTGGTCAGTTCCAGGCCAGCGAGAGACCCTGCCTCAAAAAATAAGGTGAATAATACCTAAGGAATGACACCCTGGGATGACCTCTGGCTTCCAGACGGTGGATGTGAGTGGGTGGGGCTCCCCAGATCTCTGAGTCCCAGGAACTTTGTGGGAGGAGCAAGTACATTACTTTCTCCTGTGTGTTTGTGTGCCTCCTGGGGCCTGGAAGGAGGGCTTCACACACACTAAGCTACTCTGCCCCAAGCTTCAAAAACTTGAAATTTTCTCTCCCCTTCCTTTTTTTTCTTTTGTTCTTTCATTCTCTCTCACACTCTTTCTTTTAAAACAAGAGACAGTGGGCTGGAGATTCAGTTAAGAGCAGTTCAGAGCGCTTGCTGCTCTCGAAGAGGACTGGGGTTCAGGTGCCTGCATCCACATGGTGGCTCACACCCACCCACAACTCCACTTCCAGAGTATTCAGTGCATTCTTCTGACCTCTGGGGGCACCAGGCACATATGTGGCCCACATATATACATGGAGGCAAAACACTCATACACATAAAATAAAACAAGTACTTTTTAAAACTAAAATAAAAGACAAGGTCTTACTGTGTTACCCAGACTGTCCCTGAACTCCTGGGCTCAAGAGATCTTTGTATCTCAGTCAGAATATCTGGGATAACAGGTGTGTCATTGTGCCCCACAAAGTCTATTTCTTTTATAAGAGCCTAGCAAGGTTCTCTTTTTAAAAGAAGTTTATTTATTCTTTCACAATTTCATACACACGCACACACACACACACACACACACACACACACACACACACACACACATCTACTTTGATCACATCCCCCCCTCGTTATCCTCTCATACTCTTCGTATCCACTCCGCAAGCGCACACTAGCTGTGGCTACCTGCTTCATCTCCACTCCGCAAGCGCACACTAGCTGTGGCTGCCTGCTTCATCTCCACTCCGCAAGCGCACACTAGCTGTGGCTACCTGCTTCATCTCCACTCCGCAAGCGCACACTAGCTGTGGCTGCCTGCTTCATCTCCACTCCGCAAGCGCACACTAGCTGTGGCTGCCTGCTTCATCTCCACTCCGCAAGCGCACACTAGCTGTGGCTGCCTGCTTCATCTCCACTCCGCAAGCGCACACTAGCTGTGGCTACCTGCTTCATCTCCACTCCGCAAGCGCACACTAGCTGTGGCTACCTGCTTCATCTCCACTCCGCAAGCGCACACTAGCTGTGGCTACCTGCTTCATCTCCACTCCGCAAGCGCACACTAGCTGTGGCTGCCTGCTTCATCTCCACTCCGCAAGCGCACACTAGCTGTGGCTGCCTGCTTCATCTCCACTCCGCAAGCGCACACTAGCTGTGGCTACCTGCTTCATATCCACTCCGCAAGCGCACACTAGCTGTGGCTACCTGCTTCATCTCCACTCCGCAAGCGCACACTAGCTGTGGCTGCCTGCTTCATCTCCACTCCGCAAGCGCACACTAGCTGTGGCTACCTGCTTCATCTCCACTCCGCAAGCGCACACTAGCTGTGGCTACCTGCTTCATCTCCACTCCGCAAGCGCACACTAGCTGTGGCTACCTGCTTCATATCCACTCCGCAAGCGCACACTAGCTGTGGCTACCTGCTTCATCTCCACTCCGCAAGCGCACACTAGCTGTGGCTACCTCCTTCCTTGGCAGTAGACACCATAGTGGGTGTAAAGTTGACTAAGGAGTCTCTGCATGCATCAATATGCCATCATTCCCCCAGATATATAAATATCCAAGGCAGGGTTTCTCTGTGTAGCCCTGGCCCTCTTGGAACTCACTCTGTAGACTAGGCTGGCTTCAAACTCAGAGATTCTCCTGCCTCTGCCTCCTGAGTGTGAGATTAAAGTGTTGTACCACCACCGCCTGGCTCTAAGATATCTTCTAAGTAAATATAGCAAAGAACAGAGCAAAGTGAGTCACAGCACTCTATCCATGGCCTTTTCAATAAAAGGACCGGAAGCCAGATGTGATGGCTCAAACCTATTAATACTAGCCCTCAGGAAGGCTGAGGCAGGAGGATTGCCATGAGCGACAGAGTAAGACCACATCTCAACTCCTTCACAAAAGGAAGAGAAGACTGTGGGTACAGCTGTGTCTTCGGCAATGCTGATGGGTGACAGCCACTGCAAACCCTTGCTCAAAAAGTTTTACGATACACCTGGGCAGAGGGCAGGCACACAGGAAGCACTGCAAGAGATTTTACTGATTAAAAGGAATGGGGACCCCACCAGGGGACGGGATGGGTGAGTGGCGAGCAGGGGCACTAACTTTTTCCCTCTTCCATGAGGCATTTTTGAATTTGTACCACGGGCGGACATTGGTAATGGGTTTTGAAGTTGCTATCAAGTGACTCTAGATAGAGAAAAGCTAACCCGGGACAGATAGGGCTTGGAGGGTGATCCCCCCCGGATTCCCGGGAAATAGCTGCGTTTTCGGAAGACAGAGCTGCCCCGGTGTGGTGTGAGAAATCAGGACTGCGAGACAAAGGGGGGGAGGGGATCGCCCACACCCCAGGGCCTACTATATAAAGCACATTTAAAAACACCAGACTGGAAAAGTTTTTTTAGTATTATTATTATTTTTTAAATAGCCGAAGCATCCCCCCAGGAGGCGGGCTGCAGCTGCGGCTCCAGCGGTTCCCAGGTGATGTCAGCCCTGGCTGGGAGCCAGCCCCAGCCCCTTGGAGACAGTCTTGGGTTCAGCTTGACTGTTTTTCCTTCCTGAGACTTGAGGACACCTTCCTGTCTCAAAGAAAGCTGCCTTTCCAGGGCTTTCTGAGAGCCGGGGCTAGGGGAGGCCGTGGGCCTGGGCAGGGAGGGAGAGTAGAGAGAGGGAGAAGGGAGGGGAGGAAGGAGGGAGGATGAGAAGAGGAGAGGGAACTGGAGAGGGGTGGGGAAGGGGGAGGGGCCAGGGAAGGGAGGAGAGAAGAGGGGGCTGGGAAGGAGAAAGGGGGAGGGGAGACGGAAAGCGAAGGGAGGGGACTCCTCAAGTGGGGGTGAGGAGTGAGGGGCAGGCAGGGGCCTGAGGATGATCCTGGCCTGAATCTTGCCTCCTACCCATATCCTTTCTCTTCTGGGTTGGGCTAGGGAGGCCCTAGGACTCCGGGCTTGGGAGCTAAGAGGTCTTCTCAGCCTTCTACCCTTCGCCAAAACCTGGGCCCACGGCTGTTGGCTATAAGCCGGCCACCAACCTCTTGCACTCCTGGTTTCTGAGCAGGGATGAAGCAAAGAGCTCCCTTTGAGGGTCTTACTGGGCACTCCTGGCCATAGGACCTCAGGATTGTCCCTAAGCCCTTTGGGTACCTCTATGGCATGGGTCAAGTCCACCTGGCCACAAGGCCGTACAGGTAGAGTGGGGTGACTAGGTGTCCAGTCCCTCCAGAGGTGTCTGCTAAGCCAGAGGGGAGGAAAGCTCTGGGGTCCTCGGCAGTGGTGGCTGTCAGGTATGGCCTCTGCACTTAGCACGGAGATGGCAGAGCCAGGAGGTGAAAAGCCTGGGTCCTGGATTCAGAGGGCCGAGTCCATAGTCTGTTTCTGTTATTTGGTGGTTTGGCCTTGGAGACCCGTGACAGTGCTCAGGAGAGGGCAGGTGAGTTGTTAGGTCTGACATGACATCTAGAGTCAGGCAGGGCATGTGTTAACTTGTCACCTCCTGGCTAGCGGCCGGGTGCCTGGCTTGCATGACCCCACAGTGAAAAGTGTGTGCGTGTGTGTGTGTGTGTGTGTGTGTGTGTGTGTGTGTGTATGTGTGTGTGTGTGAAAGGATACAAGCCCCAAATCACCAGGCTCTGTTTAGGGATACCAGGAGCCCTCAGGTGCACACCGGCCTGGCAAAGCATTCTCTTGCTTTGGTGGTACCATGCCAGGTGGTGGCTCTGGTCTCGCAGGCACAAGTTCCCACATGCCTCACTTTGTGTGTGTGGCAGGGATGCTGGGAATTGATCTAGGGTCTTGTGCATGCCAGACAAGCACTCTACCACCGATTATACTCCCAGCCCCACATTTTTATTTTTTGTTCAGTGTCCACTTTTTCCATAAGCTATGACAACCACGACAAAGTCAGGTAGTCTTATCATCCTAGAGTCTTATGTGGGTCCCAGAGAAGTTTCAAGATATTTGTTGACTGACTGACATGCTGAGCCCAAGGGAAGTTGGTCTAAGATGCTAAAATCTTATCCTCTGCCTTCTGGGTTTTACTTCCTACAGTGACCCTTTGGATTTGATTGTTGGTTTTACCGTTGTCTGGCTCAGTGATCCTGGACATGGCTGGCAACAATACCTACCTGTGTATGTTTCAAGGTCAAGAGAAACTCTCAGGGCCTTGGTCTAGACAAAACAAAACAAAACAAAATACAAACAAGAATAGGTGATGTGATCCTTAGAAACAAAAACAAAAGCCACAACTCTTGGGGGATGTGGCTCAGTTGGCAGAGGGCCTGTCTGCATGTGTGAGGCCCTGAGTTCAATTCCCAGCGCCACAGAAGTTGAGTATGGTGTCATAAGTCTGTACCAGCGCTTGAGAGGTGAAGAGGGATTAGGAGCTCAAGATTGCCAGGAGTTCAAACTCGGATGCAGAGTGAGTTCTGAGCCAGCCTGGGCTATATGAGAGCCTAACCTTGAGATAAAAAGAAAAATTCTGCCATGTTTTGCCACTTTAAGGTAGATCTGCCCCAGCTGACCAAGCCCTTCTAAGAAGTTCACTGTGTGCAGGCTGTGTTAGGTATAGCAAGGCTCAGAGACAACAGACACACCCACCCTGGATCACACAGAAGTGGTAGCCAACCTAAATCAGACTGGGGATCTTGCTTCCAGCCTGTGACTCCTAGTTTCCAGGCCCCGCTGGCCTGTCCTCTGACCCTGGCCCCCTGGGAGCCTGACCCCAGACCCATGGGGTCTGTAAGTCTGGTCTGGATTAGACACGCTGAGAAGCAAAGACTGCTCCCCCAAGCCGGCTGCCCGGTGGGACCCGAGCTCACAGCTGCTGAGGCTCACAGGGACATAAATCACAGTGGCAGGAGGCCCCAAGGGCCAGGACCATCTCAGCCTCCCGAGGGCATGGGGGCCTGAGAGTCCTGGGCAGGGACACCTGGGTCCACTGGGGGTCACTGTCCTCTCTTGGACTAGCTGGAACAGGGTGAGTTAGAGGGGCCAAGAAACGGCTTGGCAGCCCTTGGGTCAGCATGAGCCAAGAGCCTGGCTTCAGTCCTTCAGTTTTGCAATCATTATGCACATAGAAATGGGACAAGGGATGCAGAGAACCCCATACCTTTACCCATGCTGTGCTTTCAAGACCCCATGCTTCATCTCAAGACCCCATGTTTTTACCACCCAGGCATTAGCAACCCTTGCTTTTACCCCAGGTCTTTTCTGCCCCAGGATTTACTGACTTCCCCTTGCTTCACACCACTCTCTCCCCAGCATCTTTCTTTTTGGATGCGTTTGAGGATACAGTGTTGCCTGTATCATGATCCTCCACCCCAGAGAGACACTTGTTTATTTATTTTTTTAACTAGATGATTTGTATCTTAGTTGGCTACATGCTTATGAGCTTTGGTTGTTTTTTTTTTTTTTATTTTAGTTCTTGGTTTTTTATTTTTAGATATATTTATTTTATGTTGTATGGGTGTTTTGTCTGTATTTGTGTCTATGCATCATATGTGTGCCTGATGCCCAGAAAGTCCAGGAGAGGGCATTAGATTTCCTGGGACTGGAGTTTCAGAAGGTTGTAAGCAGCCATGTAGGTGCTAGCAATTGAATCCTGGTCTTCTAGAAGAGCAGCCAATGCTCCAAGCACTGAATTATCTCTCCAGCCAGAAGACTTAATGCTTAATCAGAAGGATGTCCTTTTACTTAACTGTAGCAAACTCAAATTACCTCTGGATTTCTTTCTTTTCTTTTCTTTCTTTTCTTCCTTCCTTCCTTCCTTCCTTCCTTCCTCTCTCTCTCTCTCTCTCTCTCTCTCTCTCTCTCTCTCTCTCTCTCTTTCTTTCTTTCTTTCTTTTTCTTTAAATTTGAGACATGCTCTATCTGTCTCAGCTGGTCTTGATTTGTGATCCTCCTCCTCGTGGCTGTTGGGAACTCCTTTGCCTGGTTTATTTATTTTTTAATTTTGGGGTACTGGAGATTAAACCCAGGGACTCATGCATGGGAAGTATGTGCTCTATCGCTGAATTATAATTTCAGATCTATTTTAATTTAACCTAATAGGATACAATCAAGAAACCATATATGGGTAAGAATCTGTGTTCTAAGCCTCATTCAGTCTCAGATCCTGGCCCATCACTGTTTCCATGTAGGCTTCAGTTTCCTATGGCTGTGTGTGATTTTTTGAGGACTTTCCCGTTGCAACCTGCTGTACGGCAGGGAGGGAGTCCTGGATTACTGGGGCCATGCCTCTGGGAAGCCTCTGGCTGGTTGCTGTTTCCTCACTGTGAAGTGAATGCTGAGAGCATTCTCATGGCAATGCGCCTGGGCATGGGGTGGAGTGGGGTGCTGCCATCATCAGGCTCAAGGTGACCTGGCTGGAGTTAGCTGTCAAGATAAGTTTTTGGGGAAGAGTCAGCCCCATTAAGAAAATGACCCTCAGAGGTCTTGGTCCACAGCTGTGCTTCTCCTGAGACATGTGTTGGGCTAGCCTTGCAACTCACAAAGGCTGGTAGACATTAACTGTCCATTGCCCAGAAAAACAACAAGCCACAAATGGCAGAACAGTTTGCAGCTTTGAAAGGTGTGCCAGCTCCTGGAACACCAAGGGTTTTGTGCAAAAGCATAAAGCCTGTACTGTGAGGAGAAAAATCTGGAGTGTGCAAAATGCTGTGTAATTATTGTGTAAAGTAAGACAAGTCACAGGCATGCACACAAACAATACCCCCTCACAGCACACTTGTGCATAACTTGCCTACTGTACACATAGGTCAAGACAGGGCTCAGCAGTAACTGCCTTGGAACTGGTGGCTTGGAGGGAAGCCGCTGACTGTCAGGACTTGGGGACAGGCTTTTTGACCTGACACCTGAGCGCTCTAGAGCTGACATCTCTGTCTCCATGCTTACGTGTGCCCAGATACAAGCAGGTGGTGAGAATTTACTGAATTGACCTGTAAAGTATCTCACGCTTGGATGAAGAGCTGAGACGTTGAACTTGGTGGCTGTGGGTAACTGTACACGTGTGTGCGCCAGACTCTCCAGGACTGTGGGGTATGCTGCCATCGTCTTTGGGATGGATGATGTTTCTAGAGCCATGAAGAACTTGAACTCTTGCAATAAAGACGTAAACAGAGAAAACTGTACTTATTGTTTTCTGCAAAGCTAGAAACCAGCACAGGGCCTTTGAGGAAGAACCCATGGGGAGACTCCTCATAGCGGTTGCCTTGTATGTGTGTGGGGGGGTGTGGAGGTGTGGGCTGAGGGAGGTGTGTGCCTTTCCTTGCTTACCATTTGATGCAATGTGAGCTGATTGCTCCCTGCCCCAGAGCTCTTTAAAAACCATTGCACAAAGCAAAATACTCCTTTTTCTCTTCTTGCTGCTATGGCTTGTTAAGATATTGGGAAGGCCCAGACGGGTCAAGCAACATTTCCCGGGTCACCCAGCAAATCTGGTGGCAGAAGTGGGCTTCCAGCCCAGAGCACCCAAGTGTCTGCTCTGCCCCCCTCCTAAGTTTCCTGCCATTGACAAGGTCATAGTCCTCTTCCTGTGGCTTTGCCAGCGGCTACGGTACCTGGAGTAGGGTAGGCGCAGGGAGAGCAATGTGCTTTCCTAATTAGCTCCCGGAGGGGAAGTGTGGGCGCTCTGGGACATAGGACAGGCAAGACCAATGTCCCTGGACACAGGAACTGAGGGAGAGGGCGTGGGGTAGGTCTCCTGGGCAGCATGGCCCCTGGGGACCCTCCTCCGTGTCCCTACTAATAGGGTAAGTGTGGGGCTGCACCACAGGTTCCAGCCTGTGTGACAAGGGGTAGACAGTTCTGGTGTCCCTTGCTGGCCCTGTTTTGTCTGTAGAGAGGACTGGACGGGTTAGGCTTGATCCTGTGGAGACTGTCTACTGATCTGCAGAATAGGCCGCCTCACAGTGCTTCTGCCAGAGGGTCAGATGCGGGCAGGCACAGGAGCCCGCAGTCAGTCTAAGAGCACAACAATGGTGTGTCACTGTCCCTTGCTGAGATAATGGCGGCTGCCTGGCTGGTCCTGCCTCTCCCAGCCTTCCTCCTCGCTTCTCTGATCCTGGTGGCTGAGCCAGAGAGCCCAGATCTTCTGGCTTCCCTAGGCTCTAGGAGCCAGGCTGTCTGTGCCCTGTTCTCAGATGAGTCTACACCGAGGAAACACGGGCATGGTCTCCTGGGGCTGCTGGCCCACCACCCCGACAGGGGAAGGATTGCTCTGCCCCCTCCATTTTGTTACATTTTCTTTTGTGTGTGTGAGGCACATGTAGAGGTCAGAGGTCAACCTGGGGGAGTCTGTTCTTTCCTTCCGCTACGTGGGTCTCAAGGGTTGTCAAGCTTGGTGGCAAGTGCTTTTACTGGGTGGGCCAGCTCAATGGCCCCTGCTTTGGGTTTTAAATGCAGACAGACCTCAGGGTGTCACCTGTCACATACTGTCTCCCAAAACTAAGCTAATGCCAGGAAAGATTCTGCCTTCAGCACCTGAGGCAAACCATGCAGGCTGGGTGGCGATGTGGGTCACACACTAAGTCACACTCACATAGGCAGCATAAGCAGCCAGCAGAAGAACGGGACATTTCCAAACCGACTCCAGTGTCAGGGAGCCTGAAGGAGGAACCGGTGGAGGCAGACTCTTCACCACAAGCCCCTAGAAGCTTTTGAATTTGAACCATGGTTCCAAAAAATAAATATACTTACTCAAAAATAAATATAATGCGGATTTCTTTGGTCACTACCCAATGGTGTTTATAACACCGAACCAAGGGAAGGCCGTGAGGAGAACCTGCCTATAGCTTCCCATTCAAGGTGAGAAGCCTTTGCCACAGCTGTGACAATCTTAAATCCTACAGAGGGGTCTGTCTCCACGTCCCATTGCCCACATCCCTCCCCTTACTTAGCCAGGATACACACCATTTTATTTAAAAATACCTTTATTTTAACCCACCAATTCTCTCACATATCACATTCACGCAGACACACGCACACTTTCAAAAATAGTCTTTGGTTTTCTGAACTCTCTGCCTTGTCCCTGGCCAGCTAGGCCTGGCTGGCTAGATGGGTCCTCAAGGCTCTCCAGGGTGAACGCTGTGTCCGGGCCATTGTCCTATGGTCCCTACACAAAGCAGGAGTGGTTTGAGCTTCTGGAATCTTCTCCCCTGTCCAGTGAGGGGCTGCTGGCTCCTGGCCTCTTTCTCTGGAGTCCTTCTTGAAGCAAACACTGCAGGGACCCAGGCTCATCGCCGAGGCCCTCGAAGGGGGGCTACACCCCTCACTTTCAAGCAGCTGCCCCCCAGGTCACGACGGCTACCCTGCGGGAGAGAAAGAGGTGTCGGGATGAGTTGGGAACTAACTATGTACCCAGCAACAGAGGTTTGGTAAAGTTCAGCCACACATTAAGTCTCTCTGCAGAGGAGACTCTGGGCTGACGGGGAGCATCATGGGGTGACAGTGTTTAGGGCAACAGCAAGGGCAGAGGGGAGCAAATGCCACTTACGGAGGGAAGCATGTGTGTGAGCCATTGCTAAAGGGTGCCGTCCCCGGAGGGGGTGTCAGGGGCACCCTTCCTTTACAACAGTTTACGTTATCCACTCCTTTCCCACCTGAAGACCTTTTGTCTTAAGAAATCTAATACATGCTGGGTGCGCCGGCCCATGCCTGGAATCCCAGAGCCATGGAGGCTTGCCCATCAGTTTGAGGCCAGCCTGGTCTACATAGTGAATTCCAAACCAGACAGAGCTATATAAGGAGACCCTGTTTCAAAAAACAAAAACAGAACCAAAACCCCCAGATTGAATATATATATAACATACCTATACGTTTTGGGCAGGAGGTGCTGGGGGTTGAACTCAGGACCTTGCACATGCTAAGTATGTTCTCTACCACTGAGCTACACTCCAAGGTCATACAATTTTCACACACTGTAAAACATATTTTACATTAAGAGACAAGGAAAGCCCCCTGGCGGTTCCAGGTGCTCCCTGACTGTAAAATAGTGGTGTGTGTGTGTGTGTGTGTGTGTGTGTGTGTGTGTGTGTGTGTGTGTGTATGCGCACTGTGTAAATCACCCTCAAAATAAGACAAGTTTCTGGCCTCCTTGCCTTCACCCAGGGTCTCTCCTGTGCAGGGAGCACACCCATGGCACTGGTCTTCCAGGAAGATTTCTCTATGAATGAAACTGCTTCCCACTTGTTGTTATTTGGGACATTCCCCTGGAGTAAACCACTGTTTACCTTTGCTTCCCTGTCAGGCCTGGAGTCCAGGAAACGGCAGGGAAAAGCATTCTTCCAGCCTGGGGCTGGAGCCCCGCAGGTGCCAGTCAGTGCTGCTTCAAGCTAAAGGTGGCAGTCCCTGAAGCCACCAGCCCTTCAGCCTTGTCCCTCCCACCAATACGCTCAGGTTGGACGTAGGTTAGACCCTCACTGAGAGCAAGAGCGCTCACAGCCCTGCACTGTCTTCTTGTGTTCTGACAGTAGATAGTTATGCAGCCTAGGTCGACCTTGAACTCCGTATCCTTCTGCTTCAGCCTACGTCTGAGTGCGGAGGTCACAAGCCCGTGCCACCATGCTCAGCCCAGCACTCCCTCTTGTGAGGAGGATTCCGGTGTTGAGTAACTGGCCCGGAGACACCAGCTGTTTAGGAAGAGCTAGGGAGAAGCCCACTGCCTGCCAAGCTGCCCCACTTCTAGGCCCCATATAGAACGGACTAGCACAGTAAGTGCTCAGTCGGCTGGGAGCGGCTGAGCCGGTGGTGACCTCAGTTCATCTAGAGACCCAGTGGACCATCTGGAAGCTCTGCCTCTGCTGCCTCCTGCCTCTGCCCCAGCCCAGGTTGGGGCAGATCCATCCAGATGTGAGCCCAGCCTCCCTGGAGGCTCTCTGGGCCCAGGGACAGCATGTTCATTCACAGGCAGGGCTATTTTGAGGGTTGAGGCCATGGTCCCAGCAGAGCCTGGGGCTTGGGCTTCTCAGACAGACTCTGGCAGGAGAAGCTGAGAAGGGTGGATGGGGCAAGGAGAGAGAGGCTGGGGAAAGAACCCCGCCCCCCACTCTTAGGTCCTCAGAGACAAGGAACGCCACCTCCCACCCTAAGTCTGGAGGTCATTCAGAGAACTTGGTTCCGTGGGAATGCTGGGACAGCTCACCTCCCTGGACCTCAGTTTCTTCATCTGCGGAATGGATACCGTCCAGGTGCCGTGGAATGTGAACACAGCTGTGTCCACTGCCAAGAACCCCAAGGAGAGGTTTGATCAGGTCCAGAGGGAAATACTCCTCTTCTAACATGGACTCCCTGCTGGATGGAGCCTCAGTTTCCTCCCCTGTGGCATGGTATTGCTTTACAGGATAAACAAGCTAACACAGGGGATGCACACTAACAGGTAACGCTCTTTTTGTGCGTGTGGTACTGGGCACGGAATCCAAGGCCTCATTTATGGCAGACAAGTGTTCTGCTGCAGAGCTGTAGGTCCAGTCTTGTTTTTACTTTTCGAGACAGGGTCTCACTAAGCTGCCCTGCAGGCCTCACACCTGGGATCTTCTGCCTCAGCTTTCTGGGTAGTTGGGGTTACAGTGTGGACCCACCACACACTCACACTCAAGCTGTACTGGAAGAGCTCAGTACAGCTTGAAGAACACAGTAAGTGGTCTAAACATTCAGAATATGATTACCAGCCTCTTCCAATGGCAACTCCTGGCCCCTTGTCAACCCTCTGCTGTTGAGAGGGCCACACCAACAACAGGGAATAGCTTCACAAAGGATCCTGTCCAGCTCCATCCCGGGTGACAGAAGAGAAAACAAGGCAGAGACAAGAACCGGCTTTCCACTCAGTACTCAGAGGTAACCTTAGCTCCTCCCCAGCAGGAAGGAGCTGTAGGGGACTGTGTCCATGGTGACCCCAACCCGACCATCCAGGATCAGAGGGGAAGGAGTGGCTTAGGAAGGAGTCGGGTCTGGAACCTTGGAGCGTCTTGACCTCAGAGATCAAAGTGTGCAGGGGCTCCCCCAAACACCTAGTATCTTCCAGACAAGTCCTAGAGGGGCTAGGATAAGCTGGCGAGGATCACCCCTCTGGCTTATTCCCAGAGGAGCCTGTGTGACTGAGCAAGGCTTGAAACAACCAAATTTGGTTGGGTTCTTGATCCCACAGACAGATCCCAAGGCAGCAGTCGGGCTTAGGCCAGCCACTGGGAACCTCAGGGGACAGTGCTCCGTGCTAGAAAGGAGCCCCCGTTCTGACTGCTGGGGTGGGGGGGCCCAGATATGCCTTCTCTGCAGCCTGCAGGCACAGGGCCTTCCTGCTGTCACTCTTCCCACTTCCCAGTTAGCCAGACCAGAGTGCCAATCCTGCTCTAACACTACTGTGCACCTCGGGCAAGGGCAGCCTTGTCCAAGCAGGTGGGGGTGACCACAAGACTCCTTCTCTGCCCTAGATGAAGAGGGCTGAGCACAGGCGTGTACTTGGAGACTCCTGTCACAGTGGTGGTCTAGGTCTACCTCTGCCTTTAACATCTCCCCACTTCTTTCTCGAGAGCAGGGGTTCTCTACCCGTCGGTGGCGGCCCCTTTCACAGGGGGTCGCATATCAGATATCCCGCACAGCAGATATTTACATTGCAATTCATAACAGTTGCAAAATTACAGTTATGAAGTAACAATGAAATAATTTTATGGTCGAGGGTCACCACAACGTGAGGAACTGTATTAAAGGACCGCAACGTTAGGAAGGTTGAGAACCACTGTCTAGACCCTGACTGCAAACTCCATTCATGCTCTAAAACGCCTTTTCCCGTCCTTTATCCGTATGCCTGCCTCTGTTTCCACACATCTTTTAGGGATTTAGCACAGCTCTTCAGCCTTACTCTGGAGCTGGGCTTCTCCTGGGCTCTCCAAGTCCCATAGCATCCTTGTCTTCACCCTGCTGTCCTGCCCCTGACGCTCTACTGAGAACACCTGACTGGAAGGAAGGCACCACATCTGCTTATTCTCAGAGCCAACAAAAGCTAGCTGCTGGGTGGTTAAGGGAAGCTGACCCGGATGAATGTGTGACAGGCTGTAAAGGAGTGCTGTGGTGGGCCCAGCTAGCCTTTCCATTCCAGATGCACACCTCAAGGCCCAGCTCTGACTTCTCTCTTCCGCCTGGGGCACTGACAGGGTCCCTCAAACGGGTACCAGTCGGAGGTTAAGAAGATTCAGAGAAACTGAGGCATCTGAGGGCTGGGAAGACAAGGGGGAATTTGAGCCAGAATGCTGGTCTGAGGCTAGGCCGCTGAGGCCTTTCCAGGGTAGAGCTATGAGAACCAGTGTGCTGAGTTGAAGGAGACTGACTATAATCCCCATGATTTTTCTCTCATTGGCCATGGAAAGCAAGGCAGGATTCTCTGAGCCTCAGTTTCTCCAGATGTAAACAGTAACTGCTGACCTAGCTCAAGTCACACAGGCAAGCTTCCTCGCTGTAAGACAAGCTCAGGCTGGAAAGGGTGAGGGCCTGGGGGCCAAGCAGGCCTGGGCAACTTCGGCTAAGAGGCCCCAGACACTTCTACTGCTTCCCAGTGCCCAGCCAGCCTCTTAGCTTAGACGGAAGCAGACAACAGTGTTCCCTCCTAACCCTATGTCCTTCTGAGGCCGGCGCTCTTCAAGGACCCCTTCCTGCACAAGTGTTGAGGACCTGCGGCTTTCTCGAGTTGAGGAGGTATATGTCCCCATTTTCTTCTCAGTCTCCTGCTGTTGGGTCAGGTCTTAGGACCTGGAACAATTTATTAGGGACGATGTTAGCTCAGAGTGATGCCTGCTACCACCTAGTAAGCCCAGAGCCTACTTCCTGTAAATGTGTGCAGTGCTTTTATCTGAAGCGCCTCAGAGATAACTGAGCGGACAACCAGCTACCTGCCCAGAGGGCGAGCATCAGGCAAAGATTAAGGTCCCAGTGTGCGGGCACCTCTCAAGGTACAATTAAGTCAGACCAGAGCTTACTGGACTCCCCTCTACGCTTTCTGTTTGAGGGTTAAGCAAGAGGCTCTGCTCCACTTCAATCCTAGGACATGAGACATGGCCCCCGCCGCTGCTCCGAGGTCGCCTCCAAAGGGGGTCCCTGTACCCTGACGGCCGGGCTGCAGCAGGCGTGCGGTGCACTCACCCCTTTGCGCTGGTTGCTGAGACAGAAGGTGCAGATGGAGCGCGGCTGACGGCCGTCGGCGGCGGGGACCGCGCTCTTGCCACCGCCCGCCGCGCGGAAACACGGCTGCCCGTCGTCGGCCGCGTCGCCCAGCAGCAGCACGTTGGCCAGGTGCGCGATGTAGCTGGACGCCAGACGCAGCGTCTCGATCTTGGACAGCTTTCGGTCCACCGGCTCGGTGGGAATGAGCGTACGCAGGGCGGTGAAGGCCGTGTTCACGCTCTGCGTGCGGTCCCGCTCGCGCGCGTTGGCCGCTTGTCGCTGCCGCACCACCACCACCGGGCCCGCGCCGCCGCTTGCCCGCCGCCCGCCCCCGGGACCCGGGCCGCGCCGCGCCGCCTCCAGCCCTTCGCAGCACCCGAACGACTGGTCCGACGCGTCGCTCTCGCTGCGGTTCTCCTCGTCCTCGCTCAGCAGCCGCACGTCCGGGTACAGCACGTGCGCGCCGACCGGGCGCAGCAGCGCGAACGCCATGGGGCGCCCGGCCGCGGGCCTCCGCTCGCCTGGTTCCCCGAGCCGCCGCCCCCGCAGTGCGCTCCCGCGCGCTCCCACGGACCGGCCGGACGCCGCCTTATAGCCGGGGGAGGAGCCAATCCCGAGGCGGTCCCGGCGGGACCAATGGGACGCCCCCCGTCCCGCCCCGGCCAATGACGATGCGCCTGCTTCTGGGTCCCCCCCAAGTTGAGAGGAGCCCCGAGCTCTTGGCCCTCCCCGAAGGCTCTGGGCTTGAGCGGGTCAGGCGCTCAGATACGGATTTCTGGGAGACCACTGTCAGGTCTCTGTTAGCATGGCCTGTTTCCTCCTTCCCATTGTGAGAATATCCCCGCGCTTAAAAGTCGAATCCAGTGTCCTAGCAACTTCGGTGTACGGTCAGAACCGCGGCCAGGGGCTTTGGACTAAGCTTCTCAGACTAAGTTCCATTCAGCAGCTCGGAGTGTGGCCCGGGACACTGCATTTGATACGAGCTCACCAGTGTGCACTGTGATGCTGGAGCTGTCCGAGGGGAGCGAAGTCACCTCTCTTGCTGACAAACATTTTTTCTTTTCTCTCCCCCTGTACTGGTCGGTTTTGTGTGTCAACTTGACACAAGCTAGTAGAGTCATCAGAGAGGAAGGAGCCTCAGTTGAGGAAATGCCTCCATGAGATCCAGCTATCAGGCATTTTCTCAACTAGTGATCAATGGGGGAGGGCCCAGCCCATGGTGGGTGGTACCATCCCTGGGCAGATGGTCCTGGGTTCGAAGAAAACAGACTTCGCAAGCCAGGGGAAGCAAGCCAGTAAGCAGCTCCCCTCCAAAGCCTCTGCATCAGCTCCTGCCTCTGGGATCCTGCCTTGTTAGAGTTCTTGTCCTGACTTCCTTCAGTGATGAACAGCAATGTTGAAGTGTAAGCCAAATACACCCTTTCCTCCCCAACTTGCTAAATGGTCATGGTGTTTCATCACAGCAATAGAAACCCTAATTAAGACGCCCCCTTCCCAGCAAAACAAACACCCAAGTCCCATTCAGTTACTTAACTATTTGACGGGGCTCTACTCTATGCCAGGCATGGTTTTAGTTGGAAGATAAAGATCAGAACATAATCATTTTTGCCTTCTCAGACCCTGGAGCCTAGTGGAGCCAATGGGACAGTTTTGTGTCAGCTAAAGTTATAGGACAGTGCCCCCGGTGCAGATCTGGCTTCACTACTCTCCTAATCCTCACAGGCTTCGTTCATGTCCTGTCAGCGCTGCCCCCCCCCCCCTCTTCTTTCAGAAATTTCAGGATGCAGTCTGGGTGTTCCCTTCTTTAGAGGACCTGGGAAGAATAACTGAGCAGATGATGGCCACTGGGGTCCCAGTGCCATCCCATCCCAGGTAAAATCAGCATCCACTTGGCCTTGAAAATGTTGTTCTTGTCCTCTCAAATGCTGACTAGAGCTGCAAGGAGCGAAAGGCTTGCAGGAGCTTCTTGGTTTTCTAAAGCCCTCTTCCAGCTCCGAGGGCTGTGTTTCTCCAGCCCCTGATCTAGCCCAGAAGGGGCCCAGGACTGAGCCGCTGGGAGAGGAAACCCTTAAGTCTTCAGAGCCCAAGGTCTGTAGGGGTAGTCTGTCCCTACACCTGGTTCCCCCACCCCCATACCATTTGACCGTGACCCAGTCAGGCTGGGCTTTAGTGAGGAGCCTCCTCGGGCCCCTCCCCACAGGGCCAGCCTCATACGCAGCTCCAGCGCTCCAGCCGCGGCTGCTTCCTGAGACCATGAATTATTACTGACCGGGAGATTTCCTTCCCTGTCTGCGCCTCCTCACAGGGGCTCCCTGCTCCCTTCACTTTCGCTTTCTCCCGGTTTTCCCCTCCCCTCTGCTCCTGACCCTCTGGAGGCTTGGAATTCCTGTCCAGCCCCCTCCCAATTCCAGATCCAAACTGGGGATGCCTGCTAGGCCGGAGGGTCCCGCCCCCGAAGGCTCATTCATTCAGTTGCTCTTTGGGCAGGTTTGGACACAAGGGACCTTGGAAGTAAAATAAAACCATGAATGAGACCGAGTGGCTGGCTGCAGCAGAGGAAAAAGAGCTGTAAACAAAGAATTTCAGGACAATACGGTCAGAGCCAGCCAGGGTCTGGCATCAAAGAAATCTGGCTTCAGTTCAAGGCCAGTGGCTTCTTGGGGTCTCATTTTTGCTGCTCTGGAAAATGGCGTTAAGAATATCTCCCATTCTTAGGACCAGGGACAGTCCCTAGGTCTTATGCCAAGAAATCAGGGCCTGGCACACAGCAAGAGCTACATACCAGAAGTGAGTTTGTATTATTTTGCCTGTGGCTTGGAAGGACCAAGTGGTGTCTGCTCTTCCAAAACTTGTCACCAGGAGTGGGCCAGAGCATCAGCTGCATTCTTGGCCATCTATGTGGCAGCCTCAACTCCTTTCAGTCCTCGTCCCTCGCTCTGCTCTGGCCACACTGACGTTTCTATCTATTCCCGGAGCCCACTTCTGGGAACACAACTGTCTCCAGACATACCTGTAAATGATCTCCTCACTTCCTCCAAATCTCATCTCTGTCAGAGGCCTTCACTGACTGCCAGGGCTAGAGCAGTAACTGTCCCTTTCATCTGCCAGTACCCCAACGCTCCTGTCTACCTTATCTTCCAATGCTATGGAAATCATAGTCTACAGATATTAACTGAGTGACGGATGCTGCTGTTGATGGTCAACTTAGAAATGGACCTCTGAGGATGCCTGTGATCATTTTTCACCCTTATTTATTGCTGTGTATGTAGAAAGCACCTTTATCCACTAAGCCATCTCACCTGTCCTACCCTGGTTTTGGAGATGGAGTCTCTCATTGGCCTGGAGCTCACTGATTAGGCTAAACCATCTAGCCAGTGAATCCCAGGGACTCTCTCTCCGCCTCCCCAGCATTAGGATTACATGGATTTGAGGCTCGAACTCCGGTCTTCGTGCTTGGGTGGCAAACACTTTATTAACTGAGCCATCCTCCCAGCCCGATCATTTTTCTTAATTGGGTGTATTGAAGTGTGAAGAATGTGAGTGACACCATTTCCTGGGCTGGGCTCTGGACCAAGGGAAAGGAGGGAGCTGAGCACCCGCAAGCATGCGTCCATCCTCTGCTCTCTGCTTCTTGTGTTTTGTTTTTTTTTTTTTTTTTTTTTTTTGGTTTTTTTTCGAGACAGGGTTTCTCTGTGTAGCTTTGCGCCTTTCCTGGAACTCGCTTTGGAGACCAGGCTGGCCTCGAACTTACAGAGATCCGCCTGGCTCTGCCTCCCAAGTGCTGGGATTAAAGGCGTGCGCCACCACTGCCCGGCTTGCTCTCTGCTTCTTTACTATGGATACAATGTGATTGGCTGCTCAAGCTCCTGTTGCTGTTATCCGCTGCAATGACAGCCAGTTCCCTTGAACTGTAAGCCGAAATCAACCCTTTCCCCCTAAGTTGCCTTCATAGGATATTTTTTTTTTTTATCCTAGTGATGAGAAGACACCACAACAGCCCTGCTATGTGTTTTTGGTGGTTTTGGAAGCTGGGAATGTAGCTGTAAACACATTCTCCCCCTCTCTCCACACCATCTGTCTCCGCTGGAATAAAACCTCCATAGGAGAGGGGCTTTGCAGATTTTGCTCATTTTACTTCTTGCCCATTGCTGCCACAGTATTACCACTCTTCCCATTGTATAGACAGAGAAACTGAGGTTCATCAAGGAAGAATAGGTGACTTGCCTGGGATCAACCAGTCGCCCAGAGCAGGAGCTCATGTTGGTCTGACTCTAGAGCCCTCCTTTCACATCACCTGGCATCTGAGGCAGTCCAGTGGTTGTGAGGGCTGACTGGAGACCACTCAGCAAGAGAAGGAAGGTTCCAGGCCAGGGGAGCAGCAACTGGCCCCTGTCTCCCTGCCTGAGCACAGCCTGGCTTTCTGAGCCATGGAAGCTCTTGCATTTGTTCAGAGGCACCAACTACGTACCTCTGGGTCTTTGTCCCACCTTCCTTCTTGGTTGGAGGGCGTGTCTCTCTAGATGGGACCAGACAAGCCTGTGCCTGGATTTAGTGTAGACTCTCATTATTATTATTCTGTTTTGCAACTCCAACCCCACCCTGGTGCAGCATCTTCTGGTCCCTCGTGAGTTCTTTCTTCATCCTGATCCCCACCTAGATGCCCACTTGATTATTTTTATTAAATATAATGTTTTGTTGGGTGGTGGTGGTGCACACCTTTAATCCCAGAATTCAGGAGGCAGAGGCAGGCAGATCTCTGAGTTCCAGGTCAGTCTGGTCTACAGAGCAAGTTCCAGAACAAACCACATATATATTATTTTAGACTTTCATACGTGCAGCCGATGTTTTTTAAGCCTATACACTTTCCACCTTCCCCCAATTCCTGCCAGATCCACCCCCACCCACTCCAAACTTTGTCCCCCCCCACTCTCTTAGTATAACCCACCAAGCCCCACACTGATATTTTTGAAGTGTGCTCTGCATACATACGTGTCCTTATCAATTACTTATGGTGCTGATTCGTGTGAGTAGGTCAAACCACAGATGGTACTTTCCACAGACCAGATCCTTGGAGGATTTCATTTTGTTTGGTTTTGTTTCCTTGCCACTGTTCTGTGTGTGGAGTCTCATACATGTTCATTGCTGCTAGGCACGTGTGGTGAGTATTCATCACCAGGCCTCCATCCTTAGAGGTAGACCCTGGCTTCCTCTGGCTTCTCCTGAAGCAAAGGGAAGTGAATTTCTGGCACATGACTCAGCGACTCCTGTATGTGTGTGTGTGAGGGTGTGTGTACATATATGTGTACTTATGTACATGTGTTTATATGTGCGTATGCACATATGTTTGTACATGTATATATATGACTGTGTTCATGTGTGTGATTCTGGGGTGTTCACACCAGGACAGCATGGCTGGGGGCCCACACACTGAGCCTCAGGACCGTGAACTCTACCATATGATGCCTGCCTCAATCCACACATCCCTCAGCAAAATGTGGCGTCCACTTCACCCCTGGCTCTTAGAATTAGCCGATTTCCTCGTGAGAGAGAAATGGGTGCCAGACATGCTTGTTCTCCATCTCTGGCTGTCTTCCTCAGCAGATGGTGCATTGTCAAGGCAGGGAATGCATAAGAGCATAGCACGCTAGGCTGGAGCCTGGCACATTGTGAGCAATAATGAGCATATTAATGAATGAACTAATGGATGAAGAGGCTACAAATTCCAACCTACATGGTTGCTGTGGTGGTTAATCTTGACCATCAGCTTGATTGCCACTGGGATCTTCCTGTCTTTGTTCTCAACACTGGGATTTCAAGTGCGGCATCACACTCAACTTTTTATTTTAATTTTATATATATATGGGTGTTTGTCTGCATGCATGTCTGTACCACGTACATACCTGGTGCTCTCAGAGGCTAGAAGAGGGCATCGGATACCCTGGGAGTGGAGTTACAGGTGGTTGTAGGTGCTAGAAATAAAACCCAGGTCTTCTGCTAGAGCAGCCTTTTTTGTGTGTGTTTTGCTTTGTTTTTCAAGACAGGGTTTCTCTGTGTAACAGCTCTGACTATCCTGGAACTCACTCTGTAGACCACGCTGTCCTCGAACTCACAGAGATCCACCTGCCTCTAGAGCCTCCTGAGTGCTGGGATTAAAGGCGTGCGCCACCACAGCCTGTGCTCTTAACTAATAAGCTAATTTCCAGACCCACATCTAGCCTTTCAAATGTGGGCTTGGGGGATCACATTGAGCTTCTTATCAACTGAGCCATCTCCCCAACCTGGATCCTGAAGTCCTTAGCTGCAGAAATCCTAATGAACAATGAAGATAATCAACAAAGGCTAGAAGGAGAGAGAATTAATAACAACAACCATTTTAGCTGCATATTTTAATCCTTCCTCCTGGTATATGTGACTGGGAGGTCATAGCTATCACAGAACACAGCAGCATCGGGGTGCAGGGTGCCCATGTGAACAGCCTGGAAGTTTTATAACTACACAACCTGGCCGCGCCCAGGCCCAGTGCACAGATGAAAAGCAGGACTGGTGCTGCAGGCCTGTGGGTTTAAGGTGTGTTCTTGTGTAGTGCTCAGTCAATAAAGCAGGCCATGTTGCACCTCTCTGCTCTATTTTATGTGACTTCCACTCCCTAGGTTGCTTCATGGACCAGAAAGACTGCTGAATCCATGCTGTCTGCCTTCCAGCTAGGGTGTGTGTGGGAGGCAGGGGCAGGGGTAGCAAAAGGCAGAAGGTGGAGGACACCCCCCCCACCCTTCAAGGATACTTGTCTGGGAGTTACGGCCTCACTTCTGCTCACACCCCACTAGCTTAATCTTGTGGTTTGACTAAACTTAGATAAAAATCATCCTTATTGCTGGGGACCACACATGCAACCGAGTACTGGGTTGCTATTGTAAAGAAGGCAAGACTGACTTGTGGGAAACAAGGATGTAGCCGGCCAGAAGACATGCCCACTCCTGAGATGGCATGGCTTCACACGGTCAGGTTCACTGTTGTCACTGAAACATACCACTGAGTGAGCTTAGAAGTCTGCATCTCAGTTTTTCCACCTGTAGACTAGGGACCTCAGTAAAGCCACCTCAAGGTTATGTGAGTTTAGGAATACGATGTTTGCAACGGCCAGACTCCAGTGACTCCCTGTGCATTATTTAGTCCCCACAAGGGGTTTCTTCAAAGTCACACAGCCAGAAAGTGGACAAATGAGGAACCCAGACAAAGGGGGATCTTATTCTCTTGCTTTGTACATTGGAGTAGCATATATACTTGATACAGTTTAATATAGCCATAGCTGGTTTAATACATACAGTTTATTATAGCCTCGAACTTTCTATGTAGCCAAGGTGACCTTGAACTTCTGATCCTCCTGCTTCCATCATCCAAGAGCCAAGATTATAGACGTATACCACTGCACCCAGTTTCATATGGTTCTGGGGATCGTGCGTTCCAGGCAAGCATTCTACCAAGTGAGCCATATCCTCAGCCCTTAAATAATATTATGAAGAGCTTGTTACATGCCAGGCACTCTCCTTAGCAATGATGTGTTCTCTCCTTCATTCCTCAGAGTGGCCTTGTGAGCTGAATCTTAGCATGCCAACCTTGCAAATGAGTAGACTAGAGAACCAGGAGGCTGTGAACTTGCTGGGGCTGTACATCTAAGAATGACTGGCATTACCATCAGTATGTTGCTCACAGAGGGCACAGGCAAATTCAAGCTCAGATGCTCACAAAGCTCTGCCCAGGGAGAGTGGGCCTGATCATCATCTGTAATGATTCGATTTTGTCCTGCAGAAGATGCAAGTTTGGGGACAGAATAGAACTTCACAGGAATAGGGAGAAGGCTGGTGCCACCATGGGAAATGCCAGGCTGTTGCTAAAGGCTGTCCAGGAGAAGCGAGCACCCAATGGTTTAGCCCACCTAGCTGCCTAGCTGGCTGGAGTTGGCTTTGACACGGTTACAAATGAGATGGAGGCACCAAGATGATGTGAGAGGTCAAGGAGATAGTAAAGGCTGGGGTGTGGCTTGGTGGTAGAGCAGTGGTCGAGAGTTTGTCCAGCTTGGGCAGGAGGATTTCAGAGAGGGTTACAGTTTCAATGTCCCTTAAAGGTTCCTACATAAAGACCTTGGTGCCAGCTATGGGCCTTTGGGGAGATGCTTGGCTCATGAGAACTCTGACACCATTGAAGATCTATAACTTGATGGTGTTGTTGGGAGGATGCAGAAACTAACAGGTGGGGCCAGACTGGAGGAAGTTGGTGACTTCAAGCATGCCAGAAAAGGATGTCTGTGACCCTGTCCTTTTCTGGTCTTTCTCTTCTTCTTAGCTGCCATGGAATGAGTGATTCTGGCTGGCCACAATGTTTCACCCTCGACCTAGGTTAAAAAAAAAAAAAGATAGATCCAGTCGGCATAGAGAGACAGAAACTTTCAAAACCCAGTGTCCAAATAAATCCTTCATCCTTCTCAGTTGATTCCAGGCATTTTGTCATAGAAAGGAAAGCTTACATGGGTGAGATTTTAGCTTCCTGGGAAAAGTGGTCTGAGTGCAGTTTAGGGGTTTATACTAAGTGAGAGTGCTTATTGATACAAAAAAAAACATCAATCTACCCCATGTGGTCCACGGTAGTCCTGGCACGAAAGGTATGTTTGTGGGCTTGGTCAGGTTAGGCGCACTGACGCTGCTCTCTGCCTTACCTTAGAAATGCATCTTCAGAACCCCAGTGTGTCTAGGGTGCCGGTCAGCCTAGCTGGAAATACTTGTCAGCCTACCTCACAGCTAGGGGTGGCCGTGTGGCTAGGGGTGGCCAGTGAGATGAGGATAGAGATTCCTAGGGAGGACCACTTCCCCAGATGAAATTATAGAGATTCCTGAGAAGGCTTCTGGCTTTTACCCTTCATGTCTTCCTGCCTGGAACGGAGATGAATTCCTGGGGCCACAGGCGCCAGCTCAAAGCTGGGAAAACAGAAGTCCCATGCCAAGAATGGGGTAGTTGGGCCTCTGGTGATTCTTTAAACAGTCATAGTAGTTTCCAGCTTCACAAAAAAATCAGAAGTTCCTATTTGGTGAACCAGTTATGGAGGTTTCTGTTACATGTAGCCAAAAGCAAGCCATTACTGGTATATTCAGGTGTTATTAGGAAGAATGTCAATGCCATTACCACCCACAGCATACTGTGCACCAGGCACTGAACTAAACGCTGAATACTCTGTCTTACTCCATCCCCAACATCCTGGAAACTGGGTGTGGTAATAATCACCATTGTGCTCCAGAATAGGAATTTGGTCTTGGAGGTGTTAGGGAGAGCTCATGCAGGATTCCAGCTGGGGGAGAGGTACAGGTAGATGCCCACACCTCTCATTTTCTTGTCTGTTGACAGGTGTAGTAGCTTAAAAACATGACACCCCCACTCTGCCTATCAAGATCTGGGGTCTGCCCTCTAAAGCCCAGAGAACATCATGGAAGAGGGGTGGCAGAAAGAATGCTAAGGGCCAGAGGAAGGCATGGAATGTTGTAGAAGGATGTCTTCTAAGCCTGACATGGCCATTACACTCTTGAATCCACAGCAGCTGTGGTCACTTGCATACAAGTACAAGATGGGGCCAACCAACCAGTCCATCATATGAAGCCCCACTTCTCCTGACAGCTAATGGTTGTTGGGGAAGGGAGGGACACTTTCCTCCATGGTGGAGCTATTCATAAGCTGTTGTACTTGGGTAGACAGCCTCTTACATACGCTCTGCAAGCAACCCTGATGAAACCACTGCATGCACATGTACACATGTGTAGTTGGAAGTTTTCCTGTGTCCCGGCTGGCCGGCAGTCAGGACAAATCTCTCCCACTTGCGTCCCTCAAGTAAGCACACAGAGGCTTATATTAATTATAACTGCTTGGCCATTAGCTCAGGCTTATTACTGACTAGCTCTTATACTTAATTTAACCCATAATTCTTACCTATGTTTAGCCATGTGGCTTGGTGCCTTTTCTCAGTTCTGTCTTGTCATCTTGTTTCCTCTGTGTCTGGATGGTGACTCCTGACCCAGCCTTCCTCTTCCCAGAATTCTCATTGTCTGCTTTTCCCGCCTATACTTTCTGCCTGGCTACTGGTCAATCAGCATTTTCTTTATCAACCAATCAGAGCAACACATATTTACATCCCACAGCACACATGTATACACACACACACACACACACACACACACACACACACACACACACACACCACTGTTCTGTAACAAAACTTTTCCTGAGGAGATGTAACACACGTCTACTCACCCAGGTAGGGAACCCGTGACAGACCAAAGTACAGGTACTATCCCGGTCCAACTTGGTGAACCAATGAGTTTTAAGGGGTTACTTACAGGAGTATGGGTGGGGGTTGCTTATAGGAGCAGAAATGTCTCAAAGACAGCTGTATCACCAAAGCCCACCCCAGCATGGGTGACAGCTCACAAAGTTGGGTGGGAATCTGGAGCACACTGCACAGCCTGCAGGCAGCTCAACTGGTTGAAAAGTGTCCTTGCATGTAGTTCAGTTGGTCTAAATGTCTTTCAGGCAGCTCCGCTGGTTTCTGCTTCTTTTACCTCAGCTTGGCTGAGGATCTTCTTTGTAGCTCAGCTCAGTTCAGCTACTGAGGGACTCTGAGCTTTCATTGCTTTCTCTGGCAGGGAGGGGACTAGTGAATCCAGTCAGTTTCAGGGACTTCCTGAAGCTGTTTTGAGTTGTTTACCTTCCTGTTTAAGGAGCTTCCCTGCAGGATGGAGCCTGTGTTCAGAAGAAGGACTAACTGGGAAGGGGAAGGGCACCAGTAGGAATGAGACAAGAGAAGGGAACAGGGGTAACTATAATAAAATTATATTATAGACATATGTGACAATATCATAACAAAGACTGCTACCATGTATAATCACTATATACTAATAACTTTTTTTTTTAAAGATCTAGGATCTGAGGGGCTGGAGAGATGGCTCAATGGTTAAGAGCATTGGCTGCTCTTCCAGATGACCCGGATTCAATTCCCAGCACCCACATGGCAGCTCACAACTGTCTGTAAACTCATTCCAGGGGGTCTAATACCCTCACACAGACATATATGCAGGCAATACACCAATATACATAAAATAAAAATAAATTATTAAAAAAAGAGACCTAGGGTCTGAGCCAGGAATGAGGCTTGCAGCACACATGAGGCTGAGGCAGAGGGACCACAAGTTTGAGGTTAACTGAGCTACCTAGTACAACTCTGTCTCATGAGAGGAAATGAAATGAAATCCCAGCTCTCTGTCCCTGTTCAGTGAGTCTGGGCGGGCAAAGGGGCAGCTCCAGTCACGTGGCAGAGCTGACCTTCTGTGACCTTAGACACTGGGCCACAGGTGCAGCAGCTTCTGGCTTGCTCTCTGGGTCCCTCTCGCTTTTGGGGCTCAGAGTTGCAACTGAAAGAATTTTGGTGTCCTGGGGCTACCACGCTGAGAGGAAGGTATGGCTGTAGAGACTGGATGAAGTGCTTCTGACTGCTCTGTTCTCTCTGTTGGCCAGGTCCAGGGAGCAGGTCTGTAAATGAATTCTCATGAGTCCAGAGCCATCAACTGTAGCCAGTCCTGACAGATGACAGCTTCCCAGGTGAAGCTGTAGACACCACAGAACAAGCCCTCGCTGTGGTGGACGCACCAGCTGGTGACAGTGGTTGTACTGTGACTCACGACCATGCCTGCAGATCCCCCAAGCCTGTCAGTACTGTGGGGTTCACTACGCTCTGTGACTCTAGGCTGTTCGGTCGCTTCAGATGCATCTCCCCTGAAGCAGTGATGTTCAGCACTTGCTCCCAGGAGCCTGCTAGTCACATTTTTATCAATAGTCAATTCCTTGGTGATGGGGGACCTCTGCTGAGGGACCCCTTTTGCAATGTGAGTCCTTGTCACTCACTTTGAGTTCACTGTGACATCATGCCTCACACTTCAACAAAACTGATTTAACACACATATCTTTTTGTAGTAAGGAACATTAGATGGGATGCCATGCAACACAAAGGATCATTTTAAACAGTCAAGTCACCACCCAAAAGCACAACAGGTTGGGAAACGTGGTCTGAAATAGACACTGTGACAGGCTGAGCGGGAGGCAGTGCTGATCTGTCCGGCCTTAGCTGGGAACTTGTGCTCAGGTGACTCATGTTATCACCACCTCTTGCCTAGTCTCCCCATTCACACTCTCGTTACTGTCCATGTGGAGTTCAGACAAATTTTACCCGCACAGAACCTGTAGGGACTGACTGGAGTTTAATATGCTCAGTCCTCAAAATCCGGGTTGGTAAGTGGGAAAGTGGGGCACAGGGCAAGTAAGGGAGCTTGTGCCACTTACGAAATGTGGGCACTGGGGTCTCCCTGCCAGGTTTGAGGAAGGACGCAAGGGACAGCAACAGTAACAGTGGCTGTGACGTGTCAAGTCCCAACAGTGTGTCTGCTTGGCATCCTTCCCTGCTCCCTTCCCCCGATGGCACACAACTGTCTCACGAAGCCGGTTTCAGAGAGACAGTTCCATCTGCACAGCCAGGATTAAGATCTTTCCAACCAGACAGGCCCAGCTGGATCTCCAGCTCCCATGCGTGCAAACCCATGCTGGCCCACCTTACTGCCTATTTCCTACACTTGTCTTGGGCCCATTCTCACAGGACAGTTGGCTGCGAGTCTGCCATACTGTACTACCCAATAAGTCGATTCGCCGTGATCACAAACAGGTATCAGGTGCCTTTATGTTTTTGTTTGTTTGTTTTTTTTATTTACTGGGGAATTGGGGCATGCATGCCATCATGCCTGTGTGGAGGTCGGAAGACAACTGAAGGGGTCAGTTCTCTCCTTCACCATATGTGATCCAAGGATCACACTCAGGTTGTCGGGCTTGGTGGCAGGTTTCCTCATCCTCCGACATCTCACCAACCTTTGAAACAGCTTTGCCGAATGCTTGGGGGAAAGTAGAGTCTTGGGAAAGACCAGTGTCAATTCAGGGTGGGGGCAGGGAGGATCTTGAATCCATCTCCGAGGTCACCTCCCACACAGGGTTAAAACAGCTCAGCATCCTTCCGGCTGAGCGGAAGTGAGGTTCTGAGAGGCCAGTGGGCTCCAGGGGGATGTTTTTCTTCTCCGTTTGTCTGCTTGTGGCTGGCCCATAAAATCCACCGGAACTCCATGCTGGACTGAGGAATTCCCGCTGAAGGGGCTGTGGAGAGCCCAGGCTGGGGGTGGGGTAGAGCCAGCAGGGATCTAACAGACTATCTTTGAGGTCCCAATTCTTGGCCAGTGATCTCTTCCACAGACCACCTAGGATTCCTGAGGAGACAGAGCAAGAGGGTGCAAGGAAGAAGTGACCCCTTCCTTACCTGTTCTCAAGTGAGCGGAGACAGGGAAGAGTTGTTACCAGTCACTGGCCTGTGCCTCGGGTCCCTCTTCAAAACCACAAGCATCTCTGCCCCATGCCCTCTTCTGTGCAGAGCCAACAGCAGTACTCTTTCTGTCTAGCAGGTATCTCACAGGCATTTCCCACCTGGAAAGACAATGTCAGCCTATGGCACGTGGACGAGGTGATCTGCTCCACGTCACCCACTGTAAAGAGCAATGCAGAGTTCCAACCTAGACAACAGGTACCAGGGCCTACCTTACCACCTTTCCCTCACTCATTTCTGCGCATGTGCAGCCCCAGTCTCTGTACCCAAGGACATTGTCATTTAAGATGCAGCTTGTGCTTACCTCCTCCAAGAAGCCTGCCTTGGCTCACCAGGTGGGCTGCCTACACACCTGAGATGTGACTATGGATTGGCCACTGGGCTCTGAGCCCCTGGGAGCAGAAACAGTTTTAAGTCCATGCCATACCTCCAGCACCATCCCACACAGCCGCCTTCAACTGTCTCAAAGATGCCAAGTGTTTGTGAAGCTTTTAGAAGGTGGTCCCCCTAGAGAAGTGAGGGGGGGATCTGTGTCTACTCTACTCGAGTCTGGGTGGCTTTGTTGCCTTTGACCAACACAAAGGGGCAGAGGTGACTCCATGACATTAGAGGTGGTTCCCTGGCTGTCCAGTTCTCAGAGTACAGAGCTATAGAAAGGCCAAGTGTTCTGAGGGTGCCCAGACCACTGGCACGGCTGCATGGAAGTATCCCTGTCATTAGTCTTGTTTGCTAAATCATCTGGTCCTGAGGCCCCTGACAATTGTAACTGTCACCCATAGACTCTTATCCAGCCTTTGAGGTCCAAGATCCCTTAAGGTTACGACAGCTCCATCCCTGCTATGCCCAGCTTGAACACATGAGCTGATGAAATTGGTGTCATGTTGAGATGCTTTGTATGAAGTCACTGCTACCATGGGGACCTGCTCCTGCCTCTCCTGGGAGGATTCCTATAGCCTAGTTGGTCCATGCTCCCCCATTGCACTCTGTTCACTGTGCAGTGTGTTGCTGACTTGGGGGCCACAGAAATCCTCTGGATGCCCCCCCCCAACGAAACCCTCCTTTGGTTCCCAGCTCACTGGAGCAACAACCAGATCATGACCTCGCAAGTCTCCTGACCAGGTGCAGTGGTCTCCTTTCCTGGGTCCTGCACCTCTCTCTTGTGTCCTGCACCTCTCTCCTGGGTCCTGCACCTCTCTCCTGGGTCCTGCACCTCTCTCCTGGGTCCTGCACCTCTCTCCTGGGTCCTGCACCTCTCTCCTGGGTCCTGCACCTCTTTCCTGGGTCCCACTCTCTCTGCTTGCTGGTGTTCACCAGCCACACTGGTCTCTTTGCTGCTCCTCAATCACCAGATGCTCTGCTAAAGGCCCATGCACTTGTGCTGGACAGTGCTCCATGGCATGGAGACTCTTCCTGGCCCAGTCCCTCATCTTTCAAGTATCCATGTTGCTTTCTATTTGTTGTATCTAACCCCATGGCCCTTAATTGCCTAAGACACGGCACTCTGTATTTACACATCCATTATTCCTTCTCTCTGCTCTGCATCATCCTCTCCATCCCAGAAAGCCAGCCATACATGGTGGGAATCTTCACCTATTCATGTCTTACCCTCCCCTGAGTAAAAGATGAACTACAGGAGCCCGAGGGATGTTGGTGTCTTTTCTGCTCTCTGTCTGGGGAGGTGGATGGAGCTTTGAAAAGGGTACAATAGAGAGGCTGGGCTTGCCTGATATCGCCAGGATTGAAGAACACTCCATGGAAGAGGCAGAATTGAGGGCCCTGAGGATGGGAAAGGCCAGGAAGCCTTTGAAGCTGCACACCCAGGCATCTCCCATGCTGCCCTCCTTCCTGCTCTGTCTCCAGCCTTGCCCATAAACAGGATTTCCAGGCAACTGCCTGAGAGCCCTTCCAATGCTCCAATGGGCCTGGGCTGGCTCCTTCCTGTGTTGTAAATTAGTTTTCTTATAACTGCAACATCCGGGAGTTACCGATGGAGTGAGGCAGACAGATCTGTAGGGAAGAGCTGTGCCTGGCCTGGAGCAGAGTGCCATGTCTCTGTTGCTTCTTGGAGAAATGGGGCTGACAGGAGTGTAGGCTGCAAGGTAGGCTGCAGAGTCGGAAACACCAAAATCTTTGTAAACAGAAAGGCTCCGGGAACCTGTGTGTGGGAAGAGGCACAAGGGACAAAGCCCAGCTGGGGATCTTACACAGGCCACCAACAATGAGTGCTGTTGAGGGATAGGAACCACAAAATTCTTGGTGCCCAGAGAGCAAACAGTAGGTGCCAGTTAATTAACAGTAAGCATCACAGAGGTTGAATCAGATGTTTACGAAAGACCTCTGGGAGAGGGGGACTGGAAACCTCAGTTTATATGCTCCTGAGGGAACAAGGATATTTGTATATATTTCAGTATAGCCATAGAAACTTACTTCCATGCCCCCAGCAAGCCCATACCTGGGGCATGAGTGAAGTGCAGTGTTGGAACAACTGTATGCATTCATTGATAACATGAACATGAGCACATATATGCTGTGGGATATCTTTCTGTATGCTGTGAATATGTGTGGCTCTGATTGGTTGATGAATAAAGCTTTATTGGTCTATGGCAGGGCAGGATGGAGCCAGGCAGGAAGATCCAAGAGAGATAGTGAAAGGAGAAAAGAGAGCCAGGAGAGACGCCAGCCGCCACCAGGAGAAGCAACTGCCAGCAGACTGGTAAGCCACGAACACGTGGCAAAACATAGATTAATAGGAATGGGTTAATTTAAGAAGAAAGATCTAGTTAGCTAGAATCTTGAGCCATAGGCCATCCAGTTCATAAATAATATAAGCCTCTGTGTGTTTACTTGGGTCTGAGTGGCTGCGGGACCAGGCGGGACACAGGAAAACTTATGGCTATACACATACAAACTATAAACATAGAGAGCAACAGGACACGCAGCAGGATGTTGTATGCCACCAAAATGTGCCTAAGGACCCCTGCAGAGTGGGTCCACAGAGACCCAGAAAATGGGAAGGGAGCTAGGTAGGAACAAATGTGGTAGGACTGGAGACCCACATCAGCGACACACTTCTTCCAGCAAGGCCTCTTTTTTTTTTTTTTTTTTTTTGGTTTTTCGAGACAGGGTTTCTCTGTGTAGCTTTGCGCCTTTCCTGGATCTCGCGCTGTAGACCAGGCTGGCCTCGAACTCACAGAGATCCGCCTGCCTCTGCCTCCCGAGTGCTGGGATTAAAGGCGTGCGCCACCACCGCCCAGCCCAGCAAGGCCTCTTAATCCTCCCCAAACAGCCACCAGCTAACAACTGAGTATTCAATGCATGCGATTTATGAGGGGCATCTCATCTAAGCCACCCCAAGGCATCTGAAATTGTCTCTTATAGAAACCCAGGAGCAACTGTCAAGATAAAGAGAGAGAAACCCAGCATAGCAGGGACATGCAGGATCCAACAGTGATTATCTGTCAGGAACTAAGTTTCTTTTTAAAACTCAAGTGTCAAGCTGGGCAGTGGTGGCGCACATCTTTAAGCCCAGCACTTGAGAGGCAGAGCCAGGCAGATCTCTGTGAGTTCAAAGCCAGCATGGGCTATAGAGTGAATTCCAGGAAAGGTACCAAAACGACACAGAGAAACCTTGTCTCAAAAAACAAACAAACATGGCTGGGCGGTGGTGGCGCACGCCTTTAATCCCAGCACTCGGGAGGCAGAGCCAGGCGGATTTCTGTGAGTTCGAGGCCAGCCTGGGCTACCAAGTGAGTTCCAGGAAAAGGCACAAAGCTACACAGAGAAACCCTGTCTCGAAAAACCAAAACAAACAAACAAACAAACAAACAAACAAACTGCCGGGCGGTGGTGGCGCACGCCTTTAATCCCAGCACTCGGGAGGCAGAGCCAGGCGGATCTCTGTGAGTTCAAGGCCAGCCTGGGCTACCGAGTGAGTTCCAGGAAAAGGCGCAAAGCTACACAGAGAAACCCTGTCTCGAAAAACCAAAACAAACAAACAAACAAACAAACAAAAAACAAAACTCAAGTGTCTACATTTAATTTTTTTCTCTTTCTTTTAAAGATTTATTTTAGGGTGTAGTGGCTCATGCCATTAATCCCAGGACTTAGGAGGCAGAGGCAGGAGGATCTCTGTGAGTTTGATGCCAACTTGATCTACATAGTGAGTTCCAAGACAGCCAAAGCTACATAGTGAGACCCTGTCTATAAAATAAAATCATTTTATGTAGTTGTTTGTTTTTTACTCTTTGTTCTTTTGGGGGGCCCCCCACCCAGCTCCCAAATAAATATACACAGAGGCTTATCCTTACTTATAAATGCCTGGCCTTAGCTTGACTTATTTCTAGCCAGCTTTTCTTAACTTAAATTATCCTGTCTACCTTTTGCCTCTGGGCTTTTGTCTTTATCTTGTATACCTTTCTTTACTTCTTATTCTGTGGCTTGCTGTGTAGCTGGGTGGCTGGCTTCTAGATCCTCTCAGATTTCTCCTCCCATTTATTCTCTCTGCCTGCCAGCCCCGCCTATCCTTTCTCCTGCCTTGCCATTGGCTGTTCGCCTCTTTATTAGACCAGTCAGATGTTTTAGACAGGCAAAGTAACACAGCTTCACAGAGTTAAACAAATGCAGCATAAAAGAATGTAACACATCTTTGCATCATTAAACAAATGTTTCACAGCAAAAATGAATGTAACACATCTTAAAATAGCATTCTACAACAATTTTACTTTTAATTATGTGTGTATGGAGGGGGGTGTTGTGTATGTGAGTTCAGGTGCTAGCAGAGGCAATAGAAACCCTAAGGCAAGGACCATCAGGGGAGCAAGGGCCAGACCCATTCCAAAATCTCAGGCTTTGCCACCATTGCCACGACCATTGCCACCATTCCTACCCTGTGTCGGTGGAGCACAGGTGGCTTCCCACAATGCTTAAGGGCATAGGAAGAGAGTAGAAACTGATGGAAAAGGACAATGAAACCAGGTGTAAGGTAAGATGAGAAGGACCTGAAAAAGGAGCCGAACTCAGCTCTCTACGGCCGAAGCAGAGAGCGAGTGGAGGGGAGACCACACTGGAGAGAGGTGGCCTTAGCTGTGCTCTCTAGGAACAGTGCCGTGAACTCTGCGTCTCAGTCCTTTCCCCCTGTGCTCTTGCCCGCTTCTCAAGTTCCTCATCATTTTTATGAAATAGGGTTTTACTCCATAGCCCAGTATGGCCTTGAACTTGTGGCCAACCTTGGACCTCACTCTCCCAAGTTCTGGGGTTACAGGCATGAGTTATGAAACCTCGCCATCTCCTGTCCTAACCCTTTGAATAGTGCTGCTGCTACCCCAGAAACCCACTGGTCCTACCTTCGAGGCTTTGCTCTTCCCAGGGAGAGTCCTTTTCTCTTTTCATCATTTTAGGGGCTCCTACACATTCATCAAAACACAGCCTAGAGCCTCCAATCTCAGTGAAACCTTTTCCAGGCAGCCATGGCTTTGGACTTCCTTTCTGGTTGGTTCTGGAGGTAGGAATTGAGTCTTGCTCAGGAGTCCTCAACCTATGGGTTGTGACCCCTTGAGTTTTAACGACCTTTCGTAGGGTCAAATGTCCTGCATATCAGATATTTACATTACAATTCATAACAGTGGCAAAATTACAGTTATGAAGTAGCAGTGAAACAGTTTTCTGGTTGGGGGTCACACAACATGAGGAAGTGTATTAAAGGGTCGCTGCCTTAGGAAGGTTGAGAACCACTGCTCTGGCTTATCGCTTTCGTCCCCATGTGAGTGCAGAGCCTGACCTATGGTAGGCTGACTATTAGAACAAGGATTCCTCTCATTTTTCTCATCTTTTTTATGCAGGTAGCATTTTAAATTGAATTTTTTGTTAACATACAAAAGAGAAGGCAGCCACAAACCAGAGAAACAATTCCATTCAAGTCCTGCTTACCCAAGCAGTTGGGGTGGGGGTGGGGCACGTGGAGGGTTACTTTCCTCACAGGTGGCTCTGGAAGCTGCATCACAGAAAGACCCGCAATGGCATAGGTGATAACCACCAAAAGCTGCCTTGTTGGAGTCCTCTCTTCTGTGAGCCTTCCCCTCCTTCTCTGTTTCAGCTGCTACTGAGGCCATGTGTGGCTGGGGTGACGCGAGGGAGTGTGGTCAGGTGAGGTTTTGATGACTCCCCAGCACTTTTATGAGGGATTACAAATAAGCCCATCTGTGAGAGTCTCATTCCAGGAACCATGCTGCTAACAAGCATCAGCACTACCGTCAACCACCGCCACCGCCGCCACCGCCATCACCACCATCAACCACCGCCACCATCGCCACCACCACTACCACCACCACCACCACCACCACACCACCACCACCATCACCACCATCACCACCATCACCAACGCCGCCGCCGCCGCCGCCGCCGCCGCCACCACCACCACCACCATCATCATCTGTGAGCATTACCTCCGTCACAGTCAGCTGTGTGACTTTGGGCAAGATACTCAGCCTCTGTCTGTCATCCACACAAAGCGGGAGGTAGTCACACCTTCTGGGGTGGTTGTCAGGATGGGATGCAGTCACATGTGCCAAGAACTCAGGATGTCACCCAGGCATACTGAATTGTCGTTGCATCAATTGGACATATCCACAACTGGCTTTTACCTGGCAATGTCGGATATACAGACAGGCTAGAAGACTGCCCAAAGCATTGTGTGCCCTGGCCTCAGACTCCTTAAATGCCCATGCTTTTGCCGAATGGCCAGCAGTTGCCGGCACAGTTCCTCCCAGCCCTAAGTTAACTCATGCATCCTGTTTTCTAGAAAGCAAAAATGTACTCTTACAAAATCACACCACAGACACAAAAGCCTGGGCACTGACACACTGATGTGACCCTATACCAGTTTGTCCGCCCATGTCCTCACAGCAAACCAGTGACACATCCGATCCAGATCCAGTGGTAGAGGGCTTCTTTCTTTTTTGTTGTTGTTCTGTTTTTTGGGACAGGGTTTCTCTGTGTAGCCCTGGCTGTCCTGGATCTCGCTCTGTAGACCAGGCTGGCCTCGAACTCACAGAGATCCTCCTGCCTCTGCCTCCCGTGTGCTGGGATTAAAGGCGTGCGCACCACTGCCTGACTATTTTAATTTTTTTTTCATTTAGTTTTTAACATCTTTTTTGTCTCCTTTCTCTGGAACAGTCTCTTAACTTTTCTTTGACTTTTACAACCTTGATTCAGTCATTTGTTTGGTTTTGAGGCAGTACCTTGGTATGAAGCCCAGGCTGGCCCTCCAGTCTCTGCCTCCCCAGGACTGGGATTTCAGACACACCCTGCTTGACAATATTTGGAGACTACAAATCAGTTGATTCTTCTGTTATTTGTTCATGATTAGGTTCAGAGCAGGAAGCCTGTGGGGGGAGGGGCACATGGTGCTGCTTTGTCCCATTTTTCGTCTATTCAGTTTGGTCAGTGACGAAGGTGGCATCTGCCTGGCGGCTCTCATACTTCCTGCCTCAATGACACCAGATGTCATTGTGATCTGAGCAAAGAAAGTGCCAGCAGGGAGCAAGAATTCAGCAGAGTGCAGCTAGGCACTGCCATGCCCAGCCAGACCCCTTCCAACACCCCTATCCCCCCCCCCCACCTCCCACCCCTGTCTCTAGATACACAGGCAAACTAAAATATCCATAGGTCTGCTTGTAAGGCTCAGCTGAATGCAGCATTTTCCTATACCTTGCTTTATTTTGCTCAAATTTTGGAGTCCTTTTTGTACCTAAAAAGAGACCTCTTATTTGGCATAGGCCTTCAGGACTCCCTGTGGTACCATACCAGGTAGTGCAGCCTCTGCCCTGGTCCTCCTTACTGGGCATGAAGTCCAGGCCTTCACACATGTAAACAAATATTCCACCACTAAGCTATAGCTACAGCCCTTCACTTCCAAGAGTAAAGAACCTGAGGTTCAGAGAGAGTAAATGACGGTCCTCAAGGTCAGAGAGCACGTGAGCCTGGAAACCAGCTTGCTTCCCTACCTCCCACCTCCTCACACAGGGAGCCCACAGGTCTTAGCACTGAGATCTGGGCCTTTGGGGGTGGGGGCTCCCTTGCTACCGGCTCCACCTTGGAGCCCACCCTCAGCCTGGCTGTTCTCTTCTGCCTGGCTATGCCTGCCAGGTCCCCTTCTTGCCTTTCATTAGGGACTCCCCTCCAGCGCCCTGCTGTGTGGGTCTTGGGAGCCCCATTGATCCTCTGACAGTCCAAGACAGATTGGCCAGCCTGTGTACTCAGGTGCAGCATACGCACATGGAAGCCAGATGAGGAGGCACTGCGGGGTCCAGGGGCCCACTGTGGTGGGAGATCGAGCACCGAGGAGGGTAAGACAGAGCACCCTGGACACCTGCCTGCTCCCCGAACAATTCACATCCTTCCTGAGATTCCTGGTTCCCCCTCTCACCAGGCCTGGACAATGCAGGACCTGAAGTGAGTGGACTTAGCCAGTATTGCTTTGGAAGACCTGGGTGTGTAGCTGAGAGTAGCTGGGATATGGGGTTAACCTGAGTTCAAAACCAGTGCAGATTTTCTGCAAGACTGGTGGGTGGAAGCTCTTCATAAGCCTCAGTTTCCCCAGGACAATGAGGAAGAAAACAGCCTCCACAAGGTCCAGCAGGCAGAGGGGTGTGGCCAGCACATGTCCCCTCCCGCTTCGCTGGCTTCTTAGGACTCCTATTGCAGTTTCCTGTCCAGCTGTGGAAGCCCCCAGACACAGTGAACCCATCCAGTTCTCCCTGGCCTTGCAGACGTTTGCTCCCTTGCTCCCGTAGCTTCAAAAGGGCAGTACGGACCTCAGAATGAGGGGTCTGCCCAGACGCCCCATGACACTCCAAGAAGCCTTTTGAGGGTACCATGGGAGTCTAGCCCTGTGTGCCATGCAAAGGGGCCTGAGCCCAGAGGGGACACTGAGACGGGGTTGCCTGAAGATAAGGACCTCAATGAGGGAGGAAGTCTCAAACAGGCGATGTGAGCAAGAGAGGAGACCTAGGCTTCAGGGAAATGAGCAGGGACTCCTGTGGGCTCCAGGGGAGGTTGTGTAGCAGGCCACGTCTCAGAGAGGACAATGGGGACAGAGGGGACTGCACTCAAAATAGAGTAAGGCTCAAACCAGGAAAGGACCACGGGGAAGGTCTCTGGGAAAGGCAGAAGGCACCCTGGCTTTATAGATCAAGAGGAGGAAGGTTGTATGTAGAGGGCTGGAGTGGGTGACTACTGAGAAGCCCTGGGGCAGCCTGGGCTTTCTTCCCAGCTAGACTTTCAGTGCACTGGGGTTAGTGAACCGTGGGACCCAGCTTCCCAAAGTTTGCATTTGGTACCACTGTGGCAGGCAGCCGTACCAGGGCGGCCTCTGGGGAACAGAGGTGAAATCGCTGCTTCATGCCGCTGTGCCTTCCCTGCAGATGAGCAGACAATCTTGACTCCAGGAGCACCAGCATCACTAACCTCCACAAGGCCAGGGCCTGGGGGGAGGGTCCTGGAGAGGGCACAGGGGCTGTGTCTTGGTGGGCCTTCAATGATGTGTGAGCTGACCCTGCAGATATGGAATGGAGCAGCGTCACTGAACTGGGCAGCAGTCTTTGGCTGATGGTGGCCGTGCTGGGCTCAGGCCACCATGCTGTGCTGGCTCTGCCCTTCCAAGCTCACACGGGAGCCTCTAGTATGAACTAAGGTAAGGCAGCTTCACAGTAGGGACAGCCATGCTGGGGCATGAGCCCTTTAGGCCCGATCCTACCGGTCTGACAGTCCCTCTGGCCCCTTAGCTGTCTCTGCAGGGACGCTGGTATGTTTGGTGCCCCCAGCAGGGCTGGAGGGTGAGACTTAAGTATAAATAAATAAACAGGGAACAGATGGTGTTGGGGAGGGGACAGGCCAGGGCCTCCCACTTCTCCCTGGGAAAACACTGCTGGCCTGGCAAATGGATTCCAGACTCTGGCTGGGAGTCTCTCCCCAGGTTCCCTCTTGCCTGCTGCTCTAGGACCCACCTGGCGCTTGGGAGGAATGGGTTGGGACCCCAAGTGCTGGGTTCTGTCTAGCCCCTGTTTCTCTCTTCCTCCTGTGTGTCCTTGAACAAATTTCATTACTTCTCTGTGCTTCTCTTTCCCTATCTGTCTGGTAAGTAGGAGAATGCACTCTGTCAAGTTCCTGTTCACGGGTCGCCTCCTCTGGAAAGCCTTCCTTGATTAACATGGGCAGATTGTTAGAGCAACAGTTCAGTAACCTGAGGAAGACATGGGTGTTTGAGTATTTTGTGTGCATGTGTTTTTTTTTTTTTTTGTGTGTGTGTGTGTGTGTGTGTGTGTGCGCGCGCGCGCGCGCGTGCATGCATGTATATGTGTATGTGAGTTGGGAGTATCATGCACATGTGTGTGCATTTTCATGTGGAGGTCTGAGGTAAACCTGGAGTGTTATTCCTCAGGAACCATTAACCTTGTTTTTTGGATGCAGTTTCTCACTGGCTTGGCGTTGACAATTTGACTAGGCTGGCTAGCCAGCAAGCCCCAGGAATCTGCTTGTCCCTTCATCCCTAGCACCAGGGTTACAAGTGTGTGCCACCCAGCTTTTTAAAGTGGGTTCTAGGGAATCGAACTCAGGTCTTCATGCGTGTGTGGCTGTATTTTACCAGTCCGCCTTCTGTTTCATTTTTCTAGCTCTCCACTCAATGTCAATAGATCATTGTTGGGGGTCTGCTGTGTGCCTGTCACCAGGCCACTCAGGTCATCAGGCTTGTGCAGTTTTTACCCAGGGGGCCACCATCTCTCAAGCTTTCGTGCTCTCTCATCCGGGCTCTCAGCTTCTGCAGATATTGTCTTGTTAGGATCTGATCCTGATGCGTGTGCATCTCGTTTCCACGCCAATCCTGTGCTCAGTTTCTGTGGGATGTGATGAGGATTCTGACTTCCCCCTTCCATTGGCTTTTCAGCTGTCCTCTTGCTCTGTGTGGTGCTGGGGACTGAACCCTGAACCTCACACATGCTGGGCAAATGCTCTACCACTGAGCTACATCCCTCCATACATTATGTTGAAGGGATTTGGGGCCTTCAGTACAGACTCAGGGGGTAACCTCTATGCTCTGCATTTGACTGCCGCTGTGGTTCTATGACTGTGTATGTCTGTCAAAATGTTTGGAGCTGGACAGACAGCTCATCAGTCAAGAGCACTGGCTGCTTTTCCAGAGGGCCTGGTTCAATTCCCAGCACCCACATGGCAGCTTACAAGCATCTGTACCTCCAGTTCCAGAGAATCTGTCACCTTCTGTCCTCCCATGGGCAGTAGGCAAGCACATGGTGTACAGACATACATGGAGGCAAAATACCCACATACATAAACTAATAAACTAAATAAACAAAATTAAAACAAAAACCAAATTTTCTGACACTTAAAATGAGATCATTTTGTTGCGTATAAATTGTACCTCAAAAGTGACTTTAAAATATATGCATTTGAATTTAGAAGTCAGGGGGCTGGAGAGACAGCTCAGGGGTTAAGGACACTGGCTGCTCTTCCAGAGGACCAGGGTTCAATCCCCAGCACCCACATGGCAACTCACCATTGTCTGTAACTGCAGATCAAGGATATCTGATGCCCTCTTCTGCTCCTCAGGATTCTGCATGCATGTGGGGTACATAAACGCTCTCTCTCTTTCTCTCCCTCTCTCTCTCTTACACACACTTACACACACACACACACACACACACACACACACACACACACACACACACGAAAAGATAATTTAAAAAATAAATTTAGAAGTCAGACTCCCATTTCAATGTTAAGCAGCAGTACAGATGTCCTGAGGAGGTAGCCGAACTCCCAAAGAATGTCTACCACACAGTGAAATTTGTAGTTAATGAATAAATGGATAGACAGAAAAGAGAATCTTTAAAACAAAATTAAGATGCACAAAGCCTGTGTCTTCTAGATGGACCCAGTAATAGAAGCCCAAATTTATCTCATGCCTACATAGAGAAGGAATGCTACATGCAAGCCGTGTGTGGCTGTTTTAGAATATTTGTTTTTAAATGTTTTTCTACTATGCGTGTGTGCATAATAACCATGAGTGACTGCATGTGACAGCCCACTCACGGATATGCCTCGGTCCACACGTGTTGGAGTCTGTTCTCTCCTTGCATTCCGTGGCTGCCCAGGATCTGACGTAAGCCCCCACGCTCGGTGGCAAGCGCCTTTACCTGCCCTAGTCCTAGTATGCTTTCTGTCTCTGTGTTAAGCACCATAACCAAAAGCAACTTAGGAAAAAGTTCATTTCATCTTACAAGTTACAGCCCACCAAGGAAACCAAGGCAGGAGCTTGAAGCAGAAACCCCAGAGGAACAAACATGACTCACTCAGCTTACTCGCTGGCTTGCTTCTGGCTCACATTCAGCTACCTTTCTTACGCAGCCCACCTGCCTGGGGATGGTGCCACCCACAGTGGGCAGTGCCATTCTACATCACCCAACAATCAGAAAATGCCCCCCAGACATGCTCACAGGCCAGTCTCATGGAGGCAATGCCTCACCTGAGTTTCCCTCTTCGTGGGTGTGTCAAGTTGACTACCATGATTAGCTTTTCCAGCCCTCCACCTGGATGTCCACTCTCTGACCTGCTCTCTCCCTAGGCTGCTCCGCCCCAGCCGCTTCTGCTTAGCCACTCTGCCCACCAGGCTCCGACTGCACAGAGCTTGTATCCTGGAGGAACAGCAAGAAAGAAAACAAGAACACAAGCTTAGGAACAAACTAGCTACTTTAAAAAGGAAGGGAAAGAAATGGAGGGGATGGCGGGGGTGAGGTGACTGCTGGGGAGGTAGAGAGGGTTGGGGGTAAGGGAGACCTCTTCAGGGAGGAGATAGTCCAGCTGAGAACTGAAAGATGCCAATGAGCTGAGCTACCCCAAGGAAGGGCATTTTGGGGGTTCTTTCTTTTTTAAAAAAATTTTTTAAGACAGGGTTTCTCTGTGTAGCTTTGGAGCCTGTCCTGGAACTCGCTTTGTAGACCAGGCTGGCCTTGAACTCACAGAGATCCGCCTGCCTCTGCCTCATGAATTTTGGGATTAAAGGCGTGCGCCACCAACACTTGGCTCTTTTCTTTCTTTCTTTCTCTCTTTCTCCCTTCCTTCCTTCCTTCCTTCCTCTTTCTCTCTCTCTCTCTCTCTCTCTCTCTCTCTCTCTCTCTCTCTCTCTCTCTCTCTCTCTCTCTCTCTCTTTCTTGTGTTCTGCCTTCGTGTATCCCTGCAGGCCAGAAGAGGGCGTCAGATCTCATTACAGATGGTTGTGAGCCACCATGTGGTTGCTGGGAATTGAACTCAGAACCTCTGGAAGAGCAGTCGGTGCTCTTAACCTCTGAGCCATCTCTCCAGCCCTAGGAACGGTTTCTAAATGTGATCTTCAAACACTTTCAGGCAAGGGGCCATATGAAATAACTAAAATTTTAGTAGGTACTCCATATGTACTGAATTAAGTGGAAGGCCCCCTACTTTAATCATTGGGCATTTCCTAGAGCAATAGGCCTTCAAGAGACACAGCCCGTGGTTGGATCAGATGAGCTTCCGGGGGTATCTTCCAGGACAGGCCCCTGGACCTCACCTATATGAGCCTTGAGTTTTCATCTTCGAGGCTGAGGTGGCCATTGCACCTGCCTCACAGTGTTGTGAGGAGCAAAAGATTGCATTTGGAGAAGAAATGCAGGAGACTGTGTGTGCTTACATACAGAAAAACAGGAGAGGGCACAAGACAAGGAGGCAGAGGCTCCCTTTGCAACCCCGCTGTCCAGTCAGATTCCTGCAGGAAAGGCCAGGGGTCCAGTGAGATACTTGTTAACAAATGGAGGGCAGCCACAGCTGGATCTGGAGGGAGGGAGTGGCCACTGGATACCCACCCACACCCCAGGATAGCACTCAGCCATTCCTCGGTTCTCTTTCCTTTTATCTAAGACAAAAGCAAACAAATTCAGAAATTCAGGATCAGTGATCCCCCAGAGCACCAGCCAGCCCTCCAAGTCCCTGTGGCTTTCTCTTGAAGGTGACACTTGATGTTCTTATTTGTTTGTGTGATTAGTTGGTTGGTTGGTTGGTATTTTTCGATGAGGTGTTTCCATGTAGCCCATGCTGGCCTCTTGATTCTCCTGTCCCAGCCTCCTCAGCTGGGACTACAGAGATGGCCTACCATACCCAGTTTCTCTCGGATTTTTAGAACTGTATTTCTTTCCTTCCCTACCCTTTGGACTCCTGGGAACTGGGCCCCACTGTATGTCCTATGCTTGGTTGAGTCTCTTAAGGCACTAGCTGCTGAGTGAGGATCATGCCTTGATATTCCTTTGATCTAGTTCCAGCCACGGGCAAGACCCTGGCTCCACCTTGAAAAACACCTAGATCCTGATCATACTCCATTACCTGTGGGCACAAAGGGCTGGGCATCACCTGGGCAGTTATGATGGTGTTTCCTCAGGATTAAGCCTTGGCCTCTCTTTGAATTCCTCTCAGTGGCCTTAGGCAGGCCACCTCCATCCACAGTTTAGAGCCACAAAAAGGCTGGGAACTTGCTTCTTAGGGGAGAGGTCTTCGGGTCAGGGCAGAATCTCTCAATTTTCTGTAAGCCCGCGGGCTGCTGCAGCCCCCTCTTTGTAGTCCTAAAAGTGTCGGGCTTCTGGATAGACCCATTCAGCCGTGCTTCCAGCTGAGTGCTCATCTGAGCAGGGCTAAGACAGAGGAAGAAATACAGTTCTAAAAACCCAGGAGAGCCTGGGGATGGTAGTCCATGCCTGTAATCCCAGCACCGCCGAGGAGGCTGAGGGGGGAGGAGCCAGAGGGCCAGCATGGGCTACACAGGAGCACCCTGTGGGGAGAGGGGAACGTCCTACACACGGCCTTCCCTTATAGACAAGGAAACTGAGACTTGGAGAGGTTCTTCTATGTCCAGGGCAGCTGGGAACTGGGTTTTCTGCTCTTTCTTTCTCCTTAGAACCCCACACTACCACTGACACACAGTAGGCCCTCAGTCGGTGGTTCTTACTGTTCTGAACCGGATGACGCTAGTCAGTGGCACGGACATCGGAACCCAGGGCTGTCAATCTGAAGTGACTAGTCACAAAACAAAACAGCGGCCACAGCGACACCATGAACAACGTCAGTGTTTCTCACCCCAAAGCTGGTAACCCCAAGGTGGTGCACTGAGTTGTCAGGTGGCTACACCTGCCTGGCACCCAGGGCCAGCTTTCAGCGCAGAGATGGCTAGGGGCCAGGGAGGCGGCCCGCAGGCGGCCCCGCGGCTGTGTGCAGAGTCCGCGCCTGGAAGACATTACACGGCTGTCGGCCGGGGGGCGTCGCCGGGAGTTCCGGAGGGGGTCCCGGAGGCGGCCGCGCCGGGGAGGGGACAGCCGGCCACAAAGCGTGCTTTGTTCTACCCTCCCCCCGGAGCTGGAACCAATGGATTGGCGGCAGCTGAGGTCATCTGCCAGGCAAAGCCGGGGGTCGGGCTCAGGATGGGGCCCCGGGGCAAGAGTCTCCATGGGCCGCCTTATGGGGCGGAGCCGGCTGGAGCACCCAGGCAGGTGGCTGCTTGTTTGGGGACTCAGTTTACGATCTGAGCAACAAGGAAAACCATGTCTGCCCTGCCCACTTCTAGGACTGGCTGTGGGGCTGGATCCTTTATTCTACGGAAGGGCGAACCTGGAAGCAGGTGTGGTGGGTATACCCACCACGAAGTTTGGAGGTCTTCCAGGTCCCTTCCAGGCCAGGGCAGTCATAGCCTCTCCTAGGATCCCCTCTGACCCAGACTAGGATCCAGGCGAAGCCTGGTGCTCTGGGGAGCAGGGTAGTCGTGCAGGGACCACCCAGGGAGGCTATTCTAACTGCAGGCTGATGGGGGTTGAGGATCCTCACCAGCAGTTGGCAACCAGAGTCCATTCAGTCTCTCATCCCACCTCTGCATGGGCAGGTACCTCCCTCTGAGACATGCTGTTAGTGCTGAGCACAATGACCCTGCAAGCTGTCTGTCAAGCTTAGGAAGGCCCAAAAAGTGCCCAAAGTGTATGTATTTTCTTTTTTAAATATTGTATTTTCTTCTTAATTATATGTTCATTTGTATGTGAGTATGCGCACTTGAGTACAGGTGCCCTTGGAGGCCAGAAGGGGACATCAGATCCCCGGAGTTGGGGTTACAGGTGGTTGTGAGATGCCTTGCTAGGGGAAAGGGCTCATAGCTTTCTTTTGTTCTCAACCATGATCCTGGTCCCAAAAAAAGGGGGCTGGAGTTAGGAAGAATAGTCTCCAAGTTCTGCCTGGGTAGCATTTGGATCATCTCCTCCGGCTAGGTCACCAATAAGGAGAAGCTAGGTAGGAGGCTGTGTGTCACCAGGCTCTTAGGTTTCTAGGTGTCCAGCTGGTAGAACACAAGAGGGGACGTGGGAATCACACGTTGAACAAGCAGCCAGTGGACTCCCAAATGTCCACTAACAGGAGAATGGCTGATACATCGTACATTCATACCCTGGAACACCAGGCAGCGATAAAACAGATCTCCCTCCCGTGGGATGGACTTGCTCAACAGCTGTCTGAGGAACACCTAAGTGCTGGGAGCTGTTCTCAGCGCTGGGCTCAGGATGGTAGGCAGGGAAGACCTGCCGGGATCTACCTTCTGGTGGGCAGGGAAGACATCAGTGGAGACCGAAGAGAACCATGGAAAGTAACGAAGAAAATCGAGTGGAAAGAGAAGAACATATGGGGGAAGGCCTTCGGAAAAAGAGGCCATGGAGCAGACACCAGCCTGAGTTCTGGAGAGGAGTTCAGCTGCCAGTGAAGGCAGTGGCCAGTGCCAAGAGATGTCAATCTGAAAATAGTGTTTTGAAAAGGGGTGGGTGGCTGGAGAGATGGCTCAGTGGTTAAGAGCACTGGCTGCTCTTACGGAGGACCAGGGTTCAATTCCCAGCACCTTCACAGCAGCTCACAACTGTTTATGTCCAGTTCCAGAGGACCGATGACTTCTTCTAGCCTCCGTGGGCACCAGGCACACGTGTGATGCACAGACATGCACGTAGGCAGAACACCTATACACATAATAAAAGTTAATCTTGGGGGGAAGAGTGGGGCTGGGGAGATGGCTCAGTCAGGAGAGTGCTTGCTGTGGAAGCGTGAGGACCTGAGTTAGATTCCCCAAGATGTCATCTGAAAAGCTGGGTGTGGTTGTGCACACCTGTAATCCCAGTGTTGGGGAGGTAGAGGCAGATCGCTGGAACTTGCTGGCTAGCTGGCCTAGCTGAGTGGGTGAGCTCCAGGTTCAGGGAGAGACCCTACTGGGACAACATTTGAACAGTTACCTGGTGAGACTCTGTTTCAGAAAATAAGGTGGAAGGGGCTGGAGAGATGGCTCAGCCCTTAAGAACACGTACTGCTCTTCCAAAGGCCTGGAGTTCACTCCTCCATATCCACACCAGGAGGCTTACAATCACTGACGACACCAGCTCCTGAGGGATCTGCAGACACCTGCACTCACATGCACACACAGATACACATATACATAATTTAAAAAAATAAAAGAAAAACCTTAAAAAAGAAAAAACAGGGAGTGACTAAGGAAGATACCTAACATTGACCCCTGGCCTCACACCTGATACACACACACACACACACACACACACACACACACACACACCACAAAAATGTTCTAGACATGCACAAATGTATACAAATGTGTATTCTGCAGTCAGGCAGACTTCTGGAAGGGCCAAAACTCATTGCATTAAAATTCAAAGCCAGCCAGGTCTAGGATCCATGATGGACTTGAGCCTGCTCCTAGTGTTTTAACTGAAAATATTTAGTTATTTAAGCTTTTGGAGCTTTTTTGGGACCGTCTCATAATGTAGCCCAGGCTTACCCTAAACTTGCAATGCTCCTGCCTCACCCTCCGAGGTGCTGGGATCACAGGCATGCACCCATTAATGTCTAGTCTTAGTAAAAGTTCCAGGGCCTTAAGGAGCCCCAAGGACACCTACAAACTACCCTTTCTGAGTGCAGGGGAAGGAACACGTGATATGAGAATCCAGAAGCTCACGGCCCAGCTTGGAGGGCCCCAAAGCTTCTTGGAGGTGCCCCCTCTGTAAAGGAACCCAGCACACCCAAGGTACGTACAAGTATAGGGGAGGCAGGATGAGCAGCAACTGAGGACGGGACCCAGGCTTCTTTCAGTCCAACAATCCCTCCCTCAACCATGGACACAGTGCCTTCCTCGAAACGCCGCTCTGTTCTAGGGACGGGAAAGCAGCGCCACTTGCTGGTGCAAGTGAGAAATGCAGCTCAGTACCAATTGACAGCCACACAGCTCCCCTCTCTCCCTGTCCCGCCCCTCTCTTATTGAACCAGTATGTCAGCCAAATGCTCTATTGCCAAGCTACATCCCCTCCCCCTTTCTATTTTTATGTGGAGTCAGGGTTTCATTAAATTGTTCAGGGTGGCCTGGAATCTGCTGTGCTGCCCGCAAGGGTCTTGATCCTGAACCTGTCATCTGGTCTCAGCCTCTCCAGTGCGGAGATTACAGACACCGGCCATGCTTGGCTTCCAGTTGCCTTTCTTAAATGGTCTGTGCCTCCACCCCATCCTCCTGGGGCCTGTTGGTTGGGTTCCTCCGAATGGAGTCGGTACCTGGGGTATTGACTACAATGCAGTTACCTCCGCCCAGCAGGTGCCGAAGTTTCTTCACCGGTGACAGTGGTACTTCAAGACAGCACTTTGCAAGAACACCTTCTACTCGCCTGACCCTGGTCACAAAGTTAGGGCTGCAGAGCCCCTCTGGCCGCTTGGAGAAGCCTCCTGCCAGGGGTGGGGAGTACTTGTTCAAGCTGCTCCAGAGCCCAAGCATCCTGAACACAGCCCAAGGGCCCAGCACAAAAAGCAAGCTGCGTCATCAGGTTACAGAGTCCTGGCTGCGTTCCCTTAGCAGCAGCTGCTCCTGAAAACCTTCTAGAAATATATGTTCCTGGGCCCCAGACCCAGGGGCTTCAGCTTCAGGGGCAAGGCCCATCAAACCCAACCAAAAATACTGGGCAAAGCTACCACATTGTTGTGTGTGTTTTCTTAAATTAAATAAACTTTTATTTTGGAATGACTTCAGATTTACAGAAAAATTGCAGACTAAAGAGTTCCCATACATTCTCCACTCAGCCCACCCCAGCAGTTTGATTGCCCAAACTGGAAGGTAACTAAATCTAGACAGAATGAGTTCCTGGTTGACCTGCTAATGCTCCCCCATCCCTTTTTGGTCTTAAGATTCAACCCAAGCACCATGTTGCATTTATTCCCTTTCAGTTTCATTTGCTGGGACACTCGGTGGGTGGGAAAGCCGTTGTCTTCGCTAGAGCTGGGAGAGCAGAAAGTGACACTTGACTGAGCTCTCTGGGAGAGAAGCAGCAAGTGCCACCTCTCTCTGCCGCTTCCTCAGCCTTCCCTCAGCCTCCAGGGCTCTCGGTTTGCAGAAGACCTCTTGAATGCCCCATTGCCCACCCCTTTCTGCTAGTGAGTCATCCTTGAGGATGGGGTACCCAGCTCTTGGAGACACCATGCCATGACTTCTTCTAGGTTCCAAGAACAGTAACTTAAGACTGCTTATGGGTGGGAGCGAGACATACTGTCACTTGCCCACCAAGATTCATCTGTGCTGAACGAACAATAGCCCTGTGTTCTTTACAGTTCCTCCTATTGAGAGCTGGGGTCCATTTGCACCCCTTGAATCTGAACTCAGCAGCAGTGACATTGTCCTAGACAAGGGCTGACGATACCTTGTCACCTTAAAACAAAACAAAACAAACAAAAACCACAAAAACTATGTATGTGGGTGCTTTGCTTGCATATGTATGTCCATAGACCATGTGTCTAGTACCCACAGAGGCTGGAAGAGGGTGTCAGGTCCTCTGGAGCTGGGGTTACAGTCACGAGTAACCATGTAGGTGCTCTTAACAGCGAGCCAGTACCTGCCTCGTCACTATTGACTCTCATTGGAACTCTGGGGCCATCTTGAGAGTAAGCCTGAGCTGACCCTCTAGAGGCAACAAGGATGACCAAGCCAATCCAGTCAACATGTGCCACAGAAGGAGTAAGGTGATCCCAGCCCAGCCAGCCCCAGCTGAGGTGACAGCTTGATGGTGGGCTCATGAGCAGAACCAGGCCATACCAGCAGAGCTGCCCAAGGGAGCCTAGCCCCAAGTGCTCACCCACAGAATCATGGGTAAATGAATACTTTTTTTTAGCCGTTAAGTTTGGGAACGGCTTGTTATGCAGCAAGGGCTAACTGATACATCCTTCTTCCTCTCCTGCTAATGGGATCCCAGTTTGGTTGCAGGAGACACAGTGCCACTTCCAAGGGATGAACAAGGCAGTCATGCTCAGCTGTGACAGCGTTCCCTTTGCAACTGTGGGTGCCAATGATGGCTAGCTCTGACCAAGGATTCTGTGCAGATGTTCTGAAGGTTTTCCTTTCTGATAGAAGTAGGTCTAGTGGGTTTCTTCCTTGAGCACAGATAAGATTCCTAGAGATACGGCAGCCATCTTGTGACCACGAAGTAAGGGGCCATGAGGGCAAGGCCAAAGGATTACCTAGAGGGAGGCCCCACCTTCACTGAGCTGTTGACCCAGTACTGTGTGAGTCATCTGTTCCGGGACTCAATCTATGGGGAAAACAAGCCTCTCTCACTTAAGCCTTGGTGACCTAAGTTTTCCTCTACTTCCCAGTTCATGAAGTGATAGGCTATCATAAAGATAAGAATGGAACAAGTCCTTGTCTCCATGTCCATCTCCTTTCTCACTTCCTCCTCTTGGTACTCCTTCAGAGTCAAGGCCATGACATCTTTTCACATACAGGGGAGCTGGGCTCCCTTATTCTCGGGCCTGGGGACTAGCGCAGAGGCACTAAGAGGCAGACCTCCCTCCTTAGGAATAGAGAGAACATATCCCTGCTACAGCTTCCGCCCGCTGGGGGCCACGTGTATCTTCTAGGCTCTGGAAGGTGGTGCTGGTGTGCAGGGGGTGGGGTGAGCAGGAGGTTTCTACTGCAAATCTGGTGTGGATGCACCCAGGTACACCCTCAGGTCTGAAAGGGTGGACTGCACGAGCTTGGCAGGGATGGTCTCTCTCTGTAGCTGCTGGTAGGCAGCATAGCGGTGGCAGCCCCCGAAGGAGTAGTAGTAGTCACCACCCTGGGCCCCTTTGATCCAGAGGACATCGATGGGGGGCACGCTGTCAGGGTCCTCCTAGAGAGAAAGGTCACAGGGTGAGTGAGCATGGCACTGTGCTGGAGAACCGGCAAAATGTTTTGTTGAGCCAAGCGGAGCTCTTGTAAAGGGCTCATGCTGGCGGGAGCAGCAGGCTCTCCGCCACCTAGGGGCTCTGCAAGCTGGCGGGTGGCGCCTTGGCAGCTTGAAAATCAGCCCCGAGAGTATTTCCAGCAGAGTAATGGCAGATGCCGTAAGTGAGGGGCTTCCCCCAAACACTAGGTGTGGAGTATTTATATCCATGTGAACGATCTACCCTGTACCCACTTGTCCACACTTGGGGGACACAGCACAGCCAGGAGGTGAGGACGGTCTCACCCTGATACGATTTCTGTCCCAGGAACAGATTGAAGGAGGAAGTGAATAATGGCGTGACATATACTATGAAGACAGTCTCACAAATGACAAGCCAGGAAGGAGGCCACAGGTCTCTCTGGAGTGACAAGGGGCACAGAACCACTGGAGAAGCTGCAGATATGGATTAGTTTAGAGCCCAAATGCTGAACTGTGGCTCCTCTGCAGAACAGCTAGGGACCTGTGCTGTACAGGTAACCTCCCATGTTCAACAGAGCAGGGCAGTGGGCCAAGTCAGGGAGCTGATACACGGGAGGACTCCCTGGAGGGGTGGCCCTGGACAGCTGCATTTGGCAGGCCTTGTGTTGAAGGTATGATAGGGGGTGGGTTCAAGAATGGTCCCTCTGGATGCTCATTTCCTAGTCTTTAGGACCTGTGAAACCCACCTTACATGGTGGAAATCTGCTAATAGGAGTAGACTTTAAGGCTCCTGAAATTGAGAGATTGTCCTGGGTTGCCCAGGCAGGCAGAATGTAACCACCAGGTTCTTTGAAAGCAGAAGAAGGCTGTGGCAAAAGAGGTCACAGTGACCTGAGGTGGGAACCACCAGCTGCTGCTGATTTGAAGATGAGGAAGAGGAAGTCCTCAGCTAAAGGGTTCAATTGTCAACTCGATGAAATCCAGAATCATTTTGGAGGCGGCCTCTTTGGGCATGCCTGTAGGAGATTGTTTTGGTTAGGTTAACTGCGATGGGAAGATCCACCCACTTTAAGCGGCATCATTCCCTAGGCTTACGATCCTGAACTGTATAAAGAGAAGAAAGTGAGCTACATAGATACAATGTAGAGATACAATGTCTCCAGCCCCTGCCATCATGACTTCCCTGACATGATGGGCTCTATCTCGGAACTGAGAGCCAATGTAAACCTTGTCGCCTTTGAGTTGCATTTGTCAGGGTGTTTTGTCACAGGAAAGGGAAAAGCAACTAAGACTTCAGGAAATGCATTTTCCCTCAGGGCCTCAAGAAACCCGCCTTATATTGATTAGCTCAATAAACCACACTTTGAGCTGGGCCTGGTGGAGGGCACCTGTGACCCCAGCACTCCGGAGACTGAAACAGGATGATGAGTTTCAGGCCAGCACAGGCCACACAGGGACACACCCTGTCTTAAAAAACGGCAACAACAAAACACAGCTTTGGACCCGTGTCTTGTTTTAAGCCACCATGCTTGTGGCCACATGGTTAGGTGGCCAAGGCAGACAAGTCCTTGTCTCCACAGAGCCTGTGGCTCCAGTACGGGACAGAGGTGTCTAAACTGGTCATTGAAACCCATCAGGATCCCAGCTGTGCTAGGGGGCATCCAGGTGGCTGGCTGTGAGGAAAGACTAAGGAGTTAGAAGCAACAAAGAGATTAAAAAACAAAAAACAAAAAACTAGGGATGCAGCGCACTGGTGGTGCTCCTGCTGAATGTGCCAAAGCTCCTGAGTGCAATTCCTAGCATCATGTGCACACAAAAACTCTAACAATGACGAAAAAGGAGGGCATGGCAGCCTTCCCGGGGGTGAGGGAAGTCTATGCAAAGGCCCAGTGGTACTCAGAGAGCATCCTGGGCTAAGTCCCCTTCCCACAAACTGTCAGCTTGAAGGCAACCGTCAAGGTGGCAAAATTCCTGCTCTTGTGAAATTCATACAGGAAGACAGGGTGCAAGTTTTAGGACTAAAACATCCTCCTGAGTCTCAGGGCTCACTGCTCAAGAATCTGGAAGAAGAGATAGTAAGCCACGTAGGGCTAACCTGACACAAATGTCCTAGTTTCTACCGGGACTCTCCCTCCATGATAGACTGACCTTGATCCTCTCCCACTTCCCATTTGGACAAGATCCTCCCAACAGACATGACACACCCAGGCCACTGCCACGACTCTCCTGGCCAGAAGAGACATGAGGATACCCAGGTTGTCTAGGTAAAAAGTCTCATTGTATTATCTTGAAAGTGCTTGACCGAGGGAAAGTTGCTTAAAAAACAAAACAAAACAAGACAACCCAAGTTTCCTGTGCCTCAGTTTCTCCTCCGTACAGGAGGAACGGCAGCTACTTCATAGAGCTGATCCGAGAAGCTGAAATCAGATCCGGGGCGACTGCAGCACTTTCGAGTATGTGCGTCACGGATCATTACTTTCATGGCCAAGTCCAAGTACGGAACCTGAGGCCCAGGGAGGCTCAGTCAGTCGGTCAAGGTCACACAGCCGAAGCTGAGCTCCCGCAGATCCTGGACCCCGACCCTCGCGCCCTCTCTTCCTCGCGCGGGCCAGCAGGCTCCGCGGGCTCACCAGGATCGTGTCCACGAGGCTCTGCACCTTGGCCGGGTCCAGTACGGACGGCAGCGGCCGGATGAGCACGCTGATTGGCACGTTGTGCACCGCGGCGATGCAGCCCGAGTGGATGCTGCCTCCCTGAGCACCGCCGGGGTCCCGGCCCTCGGAAGCCCCGGGCCCGGTGCCCACCCTGCGGAGCGCTCCACCCGCGCGCAGCCCCATACTGTCTCCTTGGTGGTTAGCTCAGTCCGCCCGCTTAACCCGACCGGGCTGTACCATCGGCGGCCGCGGGGGGCGACGGAGCTGCGCTTTCCCGGTCCAAGTGGCTCGGCCCGCAAGGTGACCGTACCCGCCTCCACGCCGCCCGACCGGAGCCCGGTGTCCCACGTCGACCCAGCTGCCGACTTCCTGCTGCGGCGCCCCGCCACCCCCTCGCGATGCACGCAGTGGACGCGCCCGGCCGCTGACTCAGGGTGAGTCTGCAAGTCGCGGAGCAGAGTCGCGAGTGACGCACAGAGCGGTGACTCAGGCCCTGAGAGGCAAGGACGCGCGCGGGCGGTTGGACCTGCCCAGCAAGGATGAGTTGGCTCTGAGTGGGAGCTGGGAACAGTGGCCCCCACAGGGTAAAGCCGGAGTGTGATGACTTACACTTCAGAGCCACCCTGTTAGCTGGGAACGATGTCAATCCCATTTTACAGAGGAGGAGGCTGAGGCACAGAGAAGTTATGTCACCCCCGCCCCTACACATACATCAGGTTTGGAGCTAATGAGTGGGTGAGCTGAGGCCCAAATCCGGACAGCTTTGCTCCACGGATCGCTCTGGATTCCACCGCGGGCTCCCCTGGGCTCAGGGACAAGAATTAGCCACAGCGCCTTCTGGATTGTGCTGATTCTGTACGGTTCTGCCATGAAGTTCCTCGTGTCTCCTAGCCTCAAAGTATATCCAGGAAGTAGAAGTAGGTGTGGTTGGTTACAGAAAGACCTCCCCAAAGTAGGTCCGCTGGGGGGGTGAGGGGGGAGCGAGGAAAAGAAACCAAAGTCAGGCCACCCGACTACACAGCAGGAGCTGTGGTGGGGTGTCAGCCCGGAACAGCTGCGCATTCCTTCTCTGGTGGCTTGCACTTCCTCCCAGCGTGGCTCCTGGTGTCCAACAATGAGTGTCCCTAGAGAGGCTGGGCCTATTCCAAGTCAACCTGGATGCGGTACAGGATCGTCTCTGCAACATTCTATTCCAGAAGCTGATACAAGCCTTCCCAAGCCCAAGGGAAGGAAGAGGACAGGAAGGTTCTGAAAGAACCTGGTGTGGTAACCTCTGTTAGGAGATAGAGCTGCGGACGTGGGTCACCAGTGAGAAGATAGACTCAGGGCGGGGTTCCCGCTGAGGACTCGGAATAGCCATCCTGAATCACCCTGGGAACGGAGACCCTGCCCCCTGCTCTTCTCTGGGCAAGGGCGGCTGTAGCTGCTGAGCTTAGCCTTTCATGGCTACCCTGCTCTTGAATGGAGCGGGCGTCTTAGGGACCCAGAAGCATACAGCTGTCTGCCTAGGCTGTCCTGAGAGGTGATTAAGGGATCACAAAGCAGGACATCAATAAATTACACTCCTGCCCCAGCTGGCTGACTGGAGTACAGGTGTGAAGTGAAGTTCCCAGAAAAAAAAAAAACATCCACATTGAACATTCTAGGCTGATCAAAACTTAGTGATTGTGGAGAGGTTGGAATGTTGCAGGTCCAGAGCCAACTATCTTACACTATCTCTAACCGTCTGCCCATAGCTGTTTATTGCCCATCCGCTGTGTGACCTAACTTCCTGTGACTATGGTGTGAACCTGTTTATGAATACTGATAGACAACTAGCTTCCACAAACCCACAAGTTCAGGATGTCACAGACAGCATCAGAGGTACTTACCTGGCTCTGATGTAACTCCCTTACCTGGTGCTTCCACAGATGTATGTTTTAAGCCATTGGCTAACTTAAAAACTTTGTGTTTATTTATTTTATGTTGGTGTCTGCATGCTACATGTATGCCTGGTGTCTGTGGAGGCCAGAAGAGGGCATCAGATCACTAGGAACTGGAGTTACAGAAGACTGTGAGCCTCTTGTGGGTGCCAGGAATTGAACCTGGTTCCTCTGGAAGGATAGCCAGTGCTTTTAACTGCTGAGCCATCTCTCCAGCCCCTCTACGAATGTATTTTAAGCATGTTAATTTATCTACTTTCTTTGTTCTGTTAATGCTAATAATTCATAAAATTGTTATCATGCCAGGTGGCAGTGGCACATGCCTTTAATTCCAGTATTCGGGAGGCAGAGAGAGGCGAATCTCTGTGAGTTCGAGGCCAGCCTGGTCTACAGAGCGAGATCCAGTACAGGCACCAAAACTACACAGAGAAACCCTGTCTTGAAAAAAAACAACAACAGCAACAACAAAACAAAACAAAGAACCACCAAAACTGTTATCATGTTGGAACATGGACTTTGGGGTGACCTAAGTGCTCCAGAATAAACTCGTATCCCCTTGGAGGTGAGAGCTGTGTGTTCTTTATGTCGCCATAGGCTCTACTCCCCGATTCCTTCTGCTCCCCGTCAGCTGAGGAACTTGGAGGTGATGCAGACAGAGAATCCTATTTGTGAAACATTTGGACATGCAGATGACTTTTCCCACGTGTTTGGAAGGTGAAAGGATTATGGGGTCCTTCGGTTTGAAGCCCCTCCCCAACCTGCTTGGCCATTTCTGCAGCTTAGGTACCAGGGCTGGCTTTCCATGTTGCTTACCCCACCCCCCAGTCCCACCAGCCTCTTGGTTCCTGTTTTATTTCACGTAGAAGGGTACCTCATTCTTTGGTGTCTGTTGAGCATTTCTTTGGGGGTGCAGAGGCAGCTTTGGCCTCCATCTGCTTCTCCTCACAGTCTCAAGACGGCTGCCAGTATGACGTGCGACTCACCTCTGTTCACATCCAGGAGAGAGAGGGAGAGACTACATCAGCAGTGGTGACATGAAGTGCTTTCTCTACTCAGTCTGATTGGGCTAGCTTGAGTCACCCAGGATGACTGGCATCCTCCAGGGAGATGCCATGTACTGAGCTGTTTAACCAAAGGGGATGACTGTGATGAATTTAGAGGGGACAATCAGCCACCCACCTGGGGTACAGCCTCCTCTGAGTCACCTGGATGTGGGCCCACGCTGGGTGAATATGAGGCTAGTGGGTGAGAGATGGATGTTGACAAGAGAAAGATGCAGCGGATGCCTGAGTATCAGTGCTCTGTCCCTTTAGCCCCCCCCTCCCCCGATGATGTTAGCTGCAGTTCTGCCAGAAAGTTCAGCCGCTGACTCACCAGCCCTTAACCCAGGTGCCCTGAGCTCCCACATCTGCCCACACATAGCACATGCCGGTGGTGTCATATTTACCGTGGGAACAGAACATGCCAATCTTCCACCAGCAGGGGTTGGCAATGCTGATCATTTGGGCCTTTCTGGACTGTTCTCAGAGATCAGTGGTAACTGGCCTGTTGCTCTAGCAGGGGCAGGCATAGCCCAGACTCATGCTTCCTGCTGCTCACTCTGCCGCTGGGGCCCCCACGTAAACTTGCAAGGGAGCCTGGAGCCTCAGCCTTTGCTGGTGGGGAACCAGAACTTCAGCTAAGAGGGCCTATAGTTTATACCCCACCTGGTTTAAAATTACACAGTATGAGATGTGTGGTCTGGAGGCAGTCACCATTTGTGCCTCAGTTCTTAATCTGCAAAATGGGCATAGTAGTACCAACCTGTGGGATTACTGGGAGATAAAAAGAGATACATTAGGTAATATTGCTAGACATGGTCCAACACCTTGTAAGGGCTCAGTAAATATTGGCTGTTTGCATTTTAGGTTAGTAACTTGTCTTGAAGGTCTGTCCAGTTCTGCATTTCCATACTGGTCTCCTTGTAGCCATGTCTTAGGCCAGACTCCTCAGTTGGTTTTCAAAACAGGGTCTCACTATTGAGAACCTCCTGCCTCAGCCTCCCGAGTACAGGGATTACAGATGTGCACTGCCAGCCCAGGCTTAGTCTGGACTCTCCTTTGTGTGGCAGAAAGCTGGTGTGAATCAGTATAATGAACCTAGGGGTATGTGGTCACTTCCCTGACTGTGGGTGAGGTTGAACCGCTCTTCCTCACTCAGTGGAGGGATTAACTCTCTGTGGCAAGAACATGGCTGCCAACAGTGATGGTGTTGGCGTCTTATAAAAGAGACCTAATCATAGAGGCTGGTGTCTTCTCTCATAGAAGGAGAAGGAAGAGGAAAAGGGGTCATCATCATCTGCAAGTTGGAAGTCTAGGGCCGGGATGGCTGCTTTATGGTTACTAAGTGGACGCAGGCCTATCTTTCTGCTCTACAATTTTGTTTATTGTTTATTTTTGGAGCAAGGTCTAAGTATATGGCCCTTGCCGACTTAGAACTTGCGGCCTAATCAGACTGGCCTAGAACTTGTATGATTCTCTTGTCCCTGCTGGGATTATAGGTGTGTGCCTGGCTCTGCCTCATTGTTTTAAAGAAAGGTTTTAAATTCTCTAGATCACCTCTTGGTTTAATATTGCTGCTGAAGTGTCAATCACCTCATGTGAATTTGAGCCTGAAAGGAGGTAGAAATTGTGAAAAGTAAACCTTTCCTTCCTTGGATGCTGTTCCAAAAGTTCCATGTAATACCTTCCTTGGGTCTCTACAACTTGGTCACCCTGACTGCTAGGGCAGCTGGGATATGTAGTCTTTATTCATAATGACAATCTGCTCAGCTGCAGTGGGGGTTCTCTCACTAAGCAAGGAGTGAATAGATGCCAGTAAGTAGCCGGCAATATAAGCCATAGCTTCTGAGTTGCATGTTTCATGGTATAGAGAGAGGGAGAGAGGGGACATTTGCAGGTTCTACTTAGATGCTTGCATCTGAAAAAAAAAATCAACTACTCTTAAAAGCAGGAGCCATTGTCATTAATCATGAATGACTTAAATGTGTGGAGTTCATCCAAGAACAACTACTGGTTGCTATTGTCTAGGCATTGTGCTAGACCCAAAGGGTTTAATGATGTGCAAAAGGACACTGCCAGTGCATTTTATGGAGCTTCCGATCTAGTAGGGGAAGAGAGGGGATGGACTGAATAGCTCATCAATTCTTGGGGAAGAATGGTGCTGGATGGGGTTGGAGATTTAGCTCAGTGGTAGAGCGCTTGCCTAGCAAGCACAAGGCCCTGGGTTCGGTCCTCAGCTCTGAAAGAAAAAAAAAAAAAAAGAATGGTGCCGGTGGGTGTAGCACAACCTTTGGCTTGGCAACTATCCAAGCACACCATACATGGCACAGCTGTAAACCTCAGGATTTTATTACTGTCCTGGAGGCTGAGACCAAGCACAGGGTGCCTTTGCATCACCCCACCTCCAGGGGGCTCCACTGGCCTTCACTGGCTGTGCTGAAATCTTAGCATTTGATGAGCAGAGGCAGGAAGGTTGGGATTTCAAGGCCAGCCTTGACTGTATATAGAGTTGAGGCTAGCCTGGGCTACATGAAAACTTGTCTCAAAAAATAAAACAACAACAACAAAAAAACAGCTTCCGAATCCTGATCCTCCATATAATGGTATCAGGAGCCCTTGGGAGGTTAGTGGGTGAATGAGTAATGAGGGTAGAGGGGTCAGAAGTTGGATGAGCAATGAGCATGCCATAAGAGAGACTTTGGGGGTGTTCTCACCTTCCACTGTGAGAGGAGACAGCAAAAACAAGCAAACAAAAGACTAAACAAAACAAAACAAAAAAAACCCCAGCTGTCTACAAACTAGTAAGTAGGCCCTTGCTGTTCACCAAGAATGTGCTGGCCCTTCCATCTTCTGAAACTTAGAGGCAAAAAAAAAAAAAAAAAAAAAAAAAAACCCACAAAAAACAAAAACAAACAAACAAACAAAAAACAAGCAAAGCAAAAACAACTTTCAGCCATTTGTAAGCAGTCTGTGGTAGTCAGAAATTGGTACTGGGAGAAGGGAGGCAATACTAAAATATCTGAAAATATGGAAATGGCTTTGGACCTAGTAACAAGAGAGGCAAGGACTTGGCGATGCCTTCACAGGTGATTTTGATGAAGGTTCAAAGCGAAGAGGCTGTAAGGAGCCCTCAGGAGGATACCTAGGGAGCCCTGGACATCGTGCTGGTTGGAACAAGCCTCCTAAGACACTGGTGAGGTGTCATTCAGAAACAGGAGCATGTTTTTAGACAGAAGTGAAAAGACCATCTTTGGTACTTGGCTGCATGGTTTCAGTGATGTTCTGTGGGCCGTAGATGTTGGGAGCAAAGACCTTATATTTAGTGAAGCTCTTTCTAAGCAAAAGGCTTGGGGGGCTGCAGGACTCTTCATAGTAAAATTCTGGCAGCAAGAAATGATGCAGACTCCAGTTGTGGTGGTACACACTGGTAGGATTTGCTGAAGGAGGCAGAGGCAGGAGGATCACAAATTTGAGGTCAGCCTGGGCTACACATTTTGCTGGGCAATTGTGACGCAGGCCTTTAATCCCAGCACTCGGGAGGCAGAGGCAGGCAGATCTCTGTGAGTTCGAGGCCAGCCTGGTGTACAGAGCAAGTTCCAGGATAGCCAGGGCTAGTTACACAGAGAAACCCTGTCTGGAAACTCCCAAAACCCAGCCCCCCCCCCAAAAAAAAAAAAACTGATGCAGAGATGAGATGTATTAAACAGAAAAGAAACAAAAATATCAAATGGAAAAATACCCAGCCTATCCAGCTGCAAATAGAGAGCAGGTATATGGGATAACACTGAGGGCACAGGCCAGGCTTATGCTGATAGGACACTTATTCAGAGCTCAGACCATGAATTTAGCACAGAGGAGGCTGAGGCAGGTGGGCTAGCTGTTCTGCAGCAGCCTAATCTCTGCATAGTGAGGACGACCGGAATTGAGAGGCAGAGGCAGAATGTTTCCCCAAAGGGATCATTTTTTTTTGTCTCTCCATTTTCATATGTCGGACCCCTAATGCGTGGTTTTAGGAGGTGATAACTTTAGAAGAGGAATAGATCATAACAACAGAGCCCTCGCTGATGGGATCAGTGCCCTTATGAGAGCCCGCTGGGAGCTGAGGGCAGAGATTGCCTGTAAGGCAAGCATGTTTGAGGCCCTGGGCTCCATCCCTAATGCTCTCACACCTACATGTATGCTTGTGCATACACACACACTAAGTCCCTGGAAAGCTCCACTGTCCCTGCACCATGTGACTGAGACAGAGGATGGCCATCTGTGCAGCAGGAAGCAGAACCACACCAGACACAGAATTTTCTGGAACTTCAATCTAGGACTTCTAGACTCCCAAAATTGTATGTGGGCAATTGGGCTCACCTGTGAGTATATGAGTGGAGGCCGGAGGCCAACTTCGAGCTTTTTTCTTTTATTCTTCTTCACCTTACTGTTTTGAGACTGTCTCACTGAACTTGTATCTATTTTGGGTGGACTGGCTGAGCAGCGAGTCCCTGTCTTACCTCCTCCACGAACACCAGCACTGGGGTACAGGCACACGCTGCCATGCCCTTATTTTATCGCTTGGGATGACCTAGAACTCACTATAGTGTAGGCTGGCCTTGAATTTCACAGTCCTCCTACCTCAGCCTCCCAAGTGTTGGGATTACCAGCATCAGCTACCATGCCCACCTAGGGAAATAAACAACTGTGTAGTTTATTTGCCCAAACAAAGACAGGTAGATAGGAGACCTGCACTTTGGGAAACATTTCCATGGCTGTTGTGTCGAGGAGGGGCAGTTAAGGAGGCACAGTGGATCCCAGGAGATCAATGAGAAGCTGGTCCAGTGGCCCAGTTAGGAGATGATGGTGGTTATCAACTAAGGTAGAGACTGAGAACATGGAGAGGAAAAAGGCTCAGGAGCCAGTAGTGGACTGGACGGTAGGGTAGAGCAACTTCTGGGCTTTGTGTCTGCAGCTAGATGGGCGGGACAGCCACTTGTAGAGGCGGGAAACTATGGAGGGGGACTGAGTTCTGGCTGTAGACTCTGGCTGGTCTCTGGTGCTTTGGGTCTCAAGTGGAGGAATCCTGCAGGCTGATATGGACTTGCAGTTCAGAGAGGAGGTGGGAACTCAAACAATAAGCTGGGGGCCATGTGCATGTGGGTGGAAATTAAGACTCAGGGGTAAGTGACTACAGGAACAGGACCTGGGCTCCTCCGTTGACTGTTAGGTGTGGCAGCACAGTTGCTGGGTAGGCAGCCAGACGATAGAGAACCGGTGACATCAGTCTTGAAGGCCTCTGGGGGACAAAGACAAGCAGGCTATATCCATATGCCAGTCAGGGGCCGTGAGCTGTGGGTAAAGAGCCTTATTCAACTGAAACAGTCTACCAACCATGAAGTTGCCGAGTGGCCTTTTTGTCAATTTTCAGGGTCCTCAAGGACAGGGGCTTTTTCTGTTCCTGTTTTGCACTGTGGCGTGGCTTCATGCAAGCTCTGGTTCCCTTCACAGCCAAACGTGACCCTCTGCTCATATGTACAGAGGAGAGAGACTGCCTATAACTTTTAAGATGGGGGAGGTAGTGAAGAATTCCGCAAGCTTCCAGCGCCCTTCCCTTAAATCTCATTGGCCAGGACTGGTTCGTCTATTACTTTCTTAACCTCCTGGGTAATGTTACTACTTTAATGAAGATATCTGTTGTGGAAATTACTTTAACCATGCAAAGATATGTTGCATTTGTTTATGCTGTGGAATATTACTTTAATCGTGTAAAGGTATGTCACATTTGTTTATGTTGCATTTGTTTAACAATGTAAGGAAGGATGTGTGCTTACTTATGTAAAGATGTATTGCATTTGTTTCATCTTGACTGCCTAAGGCACCTGATTGGTCTAATTAAAAAGCTGAATGGCCAATAGCTAGGCAGGAGGGGGATAGGCGGGGCTGGTGGGCAGAGAGAATAAGTAGGAGAAATCTAGCCAAAGGAGAAGGAGGAGGGAGTGAGGGAGAAGGAGAGGGCATGCCTGGTGCCGGAAGAGAAGCCAGGCAGCCACCAGCCAGACATGGAGACAGCAGGAAAGTAAGTAAGAAAGAAAGAGGTGTGGGGGGGAGGGGTAAAAAGCCCTGAGGCAAAAGGTAAAGAGAAACAGATTAAAATAAGAGCTCAATTAAGGCTGAGCATCCACAACTAATAATAAGTCTCTGTGTCATGATTTGGGAGCTGATTGGTGGCCCAAAAGAAACCCGGCTACAGATATCCCTTAAGCTACTAATTAAGGAGGAAAAAGTGAGGTGGGTGCTGGACCACTGTGATGGGGTTGGAGAAGCCTGATGGGCACCAATATCCATTCCCACCTCCCTTAGAGCATTGGCTCTATTGTGGGGCTGAGACGTTAAAACCTCTTCTCAGTGTTGACCATAAATTAAATTCTGCCAGTGGAATGCACTTGCTTGGGTTCTGGATCGTAGAAGTGGGCAGGGACCACTTTCTTATTTGGCTCTGGTTGCTGTCAAGATGGCCTTGGTGGAGCTGAGCTCTGAGGTGGCATTACAGAACAGGCTACCAGCATATCAGAGATGGAGGTATCAATCAAGGCAGTGACAGTGGCCTTCTGACCCCTGGACAGTGTCCATGGTGCTTTTTGTTTTGTTTTTGACAAGTTCTCACTATGTAGCCTTAGCTGGCCTAGAACTTACTATGTAGACCAGGTTAGACTGGGTTGAACTCACAAGAGATTTGCCCTCCTTTGGCCTCAGTGTGGGTTCTTGACCACCACCGCCTAACTGTGGAAGAAGTAGCTGTCCTGGTGAAGGTTCTGGGATGGAGTTCTGGGGGCCAGCTGAGGACCCCCTCCATCTTTTCCTGTGCCTCTTTTCAGCCGCCAATTCTTTGCATTAACTGCCTTTCTGCTTCATAAAGATTTAACCAGAGTATAATAAGCCCCTGGTCTAGCATGGAGCTTGTTCCCAAACTGGATACCACAGCAGACCAGGGCAGTGTGTAGTCCCAGAGGCTGCAGGTGAGGCGATGACGAAGGTTACCGCTGCCTGTGCTCCTCAGACCCCACTGGAGACTGTGAGTGGTGAGGGGTAGGCTGTCGCGCAACTGCTGTCATGGCTGGAGCATTAGCACACCGTTCCACTCTCAACTGCTCATAGGGTATCTAGGGACACTGGGGGGAAGTTCTAAACACGGGTCCCCGTCAAAGGTCTGGAGGCACTGGTGAGTGGCCAAAGTCCCTTTAATATCCCTGAATTGCGTTACAAGTAATACTGCTGAAGATGGGGAAGGAATAGGGGTGGGGGATGAGTTGGGGGTACAGCAAGGGAGGGGCCAAAGGCTTAGCATGCATGGGAAATTATTGCTGTCAGAAGTTCCTATTTACAGGGTCAGCACCCTCCGTAATTGCTTCTGGTGACCCCTCTCTCTCCCACCATCTCTGCAGCCTCCCTTCCAGGAGCCTGGGGCAGAATGAAGCTCCACTCCTCACAAGCCCCAGAGAGGGGCCTGGAGGGGTCTGCAGTCTCCTCCCTCTTTTGTGGCTAGGGGGAGGGCGAGGAGGTCTGAGTGTCCAGGACTCTCGTCCACAAAGGGGACACAGAAGGATGCGGGCAGAGGCGTGTGCTTAAAGCAGAGGGGGCCGGGCCGGTGCGCGCGGAGGTGTGTGCTTCGGTCCTCGCCCGGGCATGCAAAAGCGCGGTGGAGGAGGTAGTGGTGGCCAATAGGCGCCTGGCTGGCAGTCCCGGCCCTTCTGCCCGGGAGAGTTGCATAGTCGTGGCCGGGAGAGAGCACTCCTCCCGGAAGCAGGCCAGAGGCCCCAGCGGGGTCCGGGGCTCAGTCGGTCCCTGGAACCTGGGGTCCCTCTGAAAGAGGAATAAATAAGAAACAAAAGAGGAGGGTCCAGAAGGGCTTCCTGGGACAAGAGTGGAAGGCTCAGGAGGCCGGGGACCTGCCCCGAAATAGGACCTTCTGATGGCTCCTCCCCCGCCAGCTGAGGATCAGCAGGCTCCGCCTCCCCCATTTCTCCAGGCCTCTTCCTAGGGAGTTCAGGCTCTGATAAGGGTGGGCTTCTCCCCAGACCCATAGGGGAGGAGCAGCGAGCTACGGCCTTGCTGACCCTGCTCCTCGACTTCCCAGTCCAGCTGGGGAAGCCAGACAGTCCCTGGGTGGGTAAAGCCAAGAGATTAAATAGAATAATAAATAGATAAATAAATAAATACACAAATAAATAGCCGAAGGGGCCCTGCCAGACGATGGGTTGGGTCCATGGGTGAGGTGCAGAGGCGAACCTGTAGTCCTGGGGTGAGGGAAAGTGCTCAGATAATCCGGGAAAGGCGCAGCTCCAGGCCTGAGGCCTAGGCAGGAACTGTCCTGGGGTAAGAAGGGTCACCTGAGAAGGCAGAGCCCTGGGCTGCCTCCCAAGTCTAGGAAAACTGAGGGATGGAGAGCTACAAGAGGGAAGGAGCTTGAGAGAGCAGGGATTAGGATGACTGATGAGATCCAGGAAGACCGAGGAGGGTGGAGATGTCAGGTGGGATCGTACGTATCGAGGGGATCAGGGATGGACAGGCAGGGGACTCCAGGAATGAAGATTAGCTTCCTGGATGGACACACACATACACACGGAAACTTGGCAGAGAGACCCAAGGGATGGGACTGGGTGGACAGGGAAACTGAGGCAGACAGGAAGTCAAGGGTACATTCGGGTTTAGAGTGAGGGCTCTGATAGAGGAATGGCCAATGACTCAGCTGAAAAAATGAGAAGAAACATCTAGTAAGGAGCACAGCCTAGAGTCGGGGCCGGAGAAACTTCCAGCGCCGAGACCCGAAGAAGTACGGACCTGGTGCCTGAGTTGGGAGCCTTAAAGGCCAGACATGGGGGGGGGGGGGGTCAAGGTCCGAGTGGTGGCCAGAATGGACAATGTGGGTGGGTGCGATGGGGGAATCTGGTGCAGGAAGTGAGTGGTGGGCTTGGTCGGGGTTGAAAAGAAAGTTCTGGGCCAAGATGGGGTTCACCCCCACCCCGCCGAGGGCGCAGGCAGGGGCGAGGCAGACTGAGGGGTGGGAGAGGCCTCTGCAGGCGGGCGCCCCGCCAGGCGGAGGCTCAGCTGGCCGGGCCGGCGGGGGGCGGCGGCTCGGCAGCCTTCACGCACGCGGCCTCGCAGTGCTTGTGGAGGTAGGACTTGAGCGCGAAGCTCTTGTCGCACTGGCGGCAGCGGTAGTGCTTGAAGGCCGAGTGCGTCTGCATGTGCGCGCGCAGGTTGGAGCGGTCGGCGAAGGCCTTGCCGCAGTGCGCGCAGCCGAAGGGCTTCTCGCCGGTGTGCGAGCGCATGTGGCCCTGCAGCAGCCAGGGCCGGGAGAAGGCCTTGCCGCACACGCCGCACTTGTGGCGCAGGTTGTGCGTGAGCACGTGCATGGCGAGCGCGGGCATGGACACGTAGGCCTTGCCGCACGTCGGGCACTTGCGCGCCAGCTGGCTGTCCAGGCTGCGGTGCGTCTGCTTGTGGCGGCTCAGGTTCGACGACGTGGCGTACGTCTTGCCGCACTCCGCGCATGCGTGCCGGTGCCCGCCGCCGGCGGTCGCCCCCGAGCGACCCGCCCGCTCCCCGCCGCCGCCGCCGCCGCCGCCGCCGCCGCCGCCTGCGTCGCCCGCGCCCGCCACGTCCCCACTAGCCCCGGCCCGGCGCCTCCGCGAGCGCCCGTCGGAGATGAAGAAGGCGTCCATGGAGTAGCTGTCGGTCACGGCCGCCTCCCCGCGGAAGTAGCGCGCCGACAGGCTGGACTGCGGGCTCTCGGGGTCGCTGTACTCCTCCGACGCCGCGGCCGGGTATGCGGGCTCGGCGGGCGCCAGCTCCAGCCCAGGCTTCTGCTCGCCATCGTAGCCGTTGGGGGGCAGGCAGTGCGCCACATAACCTGCGGGTGACAAGGAGGGGCGTGAGGTCGCGGGGCAGTGCGGGGAGGTGTCCCCGCAGGCCGCCCTGCTCCCATGCGCGCCCAGACAGTCTGCCCGGTGGCGGCGCCTCTGCGGCCTGCCCACCCGAGCCTCCCTGGGTGAACCTTTATGGGTGCAGAGGTTGGCTCGGTTCTGCCCATTTGGCCTTCATTGTCACAAGTGTGCTCAACAGCGCGGTGGAAGTAGCCTTTTACTCTCTGTAGGTGGAGAGACTGAGGCACAGAGGGACAGCAAGCGATCTAAGCATGCAGAAGTTCTGCAATGCAAAGATGCCCTCCCCCACCCCAAGAGCATTTTGCCTTTCCACCTCTGTAACATGCGCAAATCTCAGCCTTTTTCTTTTCTTTTTTTTTTTTTTTTTTTGAGTCTATGCCTGGAACTTGCTATGTAGTTAATTAAACTGTCATCGAACTCATGGAGATCCTCCCGTCTCTGCCTCCCAAGTGCTGGGATTAAAGGCATTCGATACTACAAAACAGCCTTTGCCTTCATCGTATTTCTTATCTTCGAAATGGAGCTTGTAGGTGGTACATGAAGGAGGCTGAGGCAGGAGGATCTTTTGAGGTTAGGAGTTTGAGGCTAGTCTGGGCCACGCAGCGAGGACTGCATCTTTAAAAATGTTTGCTTTGAATGGAGCTTGTAATTAGACACCCAGCTCCAGGTCTTTGGTAGACCCCAATATAAAGTGATGGATGATAAACATGTAAGTATTAAGCACTTACATGTATGTCAACCTGAACTTCATGCTTTACAAAGGTTATCTCACTTAGTCATCATAGGAAATATTATTCTAGTTCCCATTTCACACGTAAAGAAACTGAGAGAATGCACAATAATTGCAGTACAATGTTAGTGTTATAATTATACTTTTTGTTTGTTCGATGAAGATGAATTGTCTGCCTCTCCCACTACACTACAGTACTAGGCTTGGGTCTGTGGACTCCGCCCTGCTTGGACTCTGCCCTGCAGGTGTGCCATGCGTGAATGCTGCGGTAAAGAAATCAGAGCCCAGCTAGACCTGCCTGCCCCAGTTTCTGGAGGACTTAGCAGTCAAGAGTGTGGCCTGTAGTAACTACTCCAGGATAGAAAGCTCCTAGTATTCCTTTAGAAGTCTCCCTGAACCCCTGGTGTGTGTGTGTGTGTGTGTGTGTGTGTGTGTGTGTGTGTGTGTGTGTGTGTGACAGAGAGAGACAAACAGATAGACACTCACTCTCCACCTGTTCTACTGGAGTTTGGATGAGAAATCCTGTCTGTCATGTGTTTGAGTGACTGCTGTGTGGGCAGGCTGATGCTCTCTCAGGGGACTTCTGGGAGCAGGGGCCACACCATTTGTCTCTGACTCCCATGGCCTCTTCTGATCTTAGTCCTTTCCCTGGGGACTCTGGGGGCTGGGCTCCTCAGAGAGTTCCTGGCAGACACTGAGCAAACTTATCATCCAGCACTTAATTACCAAGTGTTCCCATTGTCCTTGGATTCCAGAGAACAATAGAGGTTAGGCCCTTCCCCGCTTTCACAGCTGAGGAGGGGCATTCCCATTTGCCCCTCTCCAACTGACCTCTGGGACCTGTAACGCCCCTCTGCCCACGGCTTCCCCCATGAAGGAGCAGCTGGAAGAGGGCTTTGTAAGCACGATTCCAGCCATGTCTGGCAGGCTGGGCACTTTGGCAAGCTTTGTTTCCCTTAGAGGGCCTGGCTGACTATCCTCCAGGCTTCTGCCTTTTCTGGCATCTGGGATGATCCCAGGTTGGAATCTGGACAAACTACCTTTCAACACCGCTAGTCTGTGTCTGTATGTGTCTATCCTGTGTGTGGCCTGCACAGGACCCACTGCACACAGAACTGACTGGGGAATCAGGGTGGGTGACTCAACAGTAAGAGACTCTGTGGTCAGGACAAAGGGCAGTGGTGGTGACTTTTTTAATTAAAGAGGTAGGGGTGATTAGCCTGGAACCACTCATCTCCCCTCCCATCTGCTTTCGGTTTGGAAGGCCAGGACTGCCCATGCCGGGAGCCAGTCTGTCACTTTTGACAAGGGCTGCGTTATTTTATTTGGTGGGTACTCCCAGACCCTCTCCTTCAGCCTCCCCACATGGCGTGGCTACTGTGCTGTTTGCCGAGCACATCCTGGGTGCCAGGTTCTCTGCTAAGAGCTCTACTGCCACTTCTGAATCCTTACAAAAACATCTTCTGACAGATAAGGAAACTGAGGTACAGAGTGGTGGGACCTGCTCATGGGATGGAACAAAGAGGGGAACCCACTGTACCACTCTGCTTGTTCCCTGTATCCTAGGGAGCCCCCAAGAACAGGTAATGGCTGGGCCCCTCCCATCTCCAGGGCCCCGACAGTGGCACCTAGTAAGTGCTTGTGGAATGGATTCAGAGATGTGCCAGATAGCCTGGCTTACCATCCCAGCAGCTGTCTGCAGTCCTGTCCACCTGTTCTTGGGACAGGTCCGCACCTCCCAGGACCCCAGCCATGGAAAGGGGAGGGCAGTCTGATGCCAGAACACAGGTACTAGCAGAATGACCTTGGGCTAGTCATCTGTCCTTCTGTGCCTTGGGTCTCTGTAAATGAGGTATGAGATGATATCTATTGGGAGTGGTCATGTGATTTGATCTGATCATGTGGCCAGCATCATTTATTTATTTATTATTTTTGAGACAGTCATACTGTGTAGCTCTGGCTCATCCAGACTAGCCTTGAACTCACAGATACCCACTTGCCTCTGCCTCCCAAGTGATGGGATTAAATGTACCTCTACTAAATGTACCTCCGCATGGAAGGTCTTACCTTTTTGGAGGAGGGAATGAGGGGTGGGGTGGGAGGGGGAGGCTGGAGGGGTGGGAGGAGGGAAGAGGGGGAATCTTTGGTATGTAAAATGAATAAAAAATTTTTCTTAAAAAAAAAAGGTGTTCACCACCATGCTACGCAGTAACCACCACTTTGTATACTCGTATTCATAGATGGCGACATACTGGTTAAAAGCATAGCTTTGGAAGCAGTCAGCCTGCATGGGGCTCTCCTCTTACCGGTCCCAACTGTGTGGCTGTGGTGGTTTGAATGAGATGTGTCCCATAGGTTTAGATGTTTGGATATTTGGTCCCAGTTGGTGGCAGTGTTTGGGCAGGTTTAGGAGGTGTGGCTTGATGGAGGAAATATGTCACTGGAGGACAGGCTTTGCTCATGCCATTCCCAGTATGCTCTCTGTTTTGTGCTTGCCATTGAACATGTAAGTTCTCAGCTTCCTACTCCAGCCACATACCTCCACTCTGCCATCATGGACCTGTGTCTCTCTGGAGCCATAAGTCCACTTAAACTCTTTTGTAAGTTTTCTTGTTCACTGTGTTTTATCATTATCATAGCACATAGCAATAGAAAAGTAACTAATACAGTGACCTTGGTCCATCAGATCGTACCTCAGTCCCACCCCCCAACTTTGGAATTGAGTTCGGGGCCTTGTGCATGCTAGACAAGCACTCTGATACTGAGTTACGTTCCCGGCCATAGCTGTGTGCCCTTGGACAAAATACATGACTCCTCTGTGCCTCTACAGCGTCAGTAAAGGACCCTCATTGAGATGTTAGGCTCTGTTTGAAGTGTTTTGCATGTGTGGCTGCATTCTATCCTCACAACAGTGTGATTAATCAGCACCCAGCCCCAAGGAAGTTAAGTGATACTAGAGTGTTCTAACGCCGGTTCACGGTCTGGAGTCTCCCCAGCTGGATTTCTGTATATGGTTTCCTTGGCATTCATCTGGGAGCATCTTGCTGCTTCTCTGGGCCTCTCTTTCACCCTTTGGGTTGTATAATTTCCCCATCATGTTCTGATGAAAAAAAAAAACTAGTGAGCAGTGGGAGCTCAAGGATCTTTCCCTCAGCCCTGGCTCAGACGCGTGTGCTGCCTGTGGTGCCCTCTGCTGTCGTCTTGCAGCACTGCAGCATCGTATCCTGATACAGAGCTCTCCCTATGGAAACGGGTTCCTCAAACAACAGCCGCTCATTTGCCTAGGGATGCATATGAGATTGCCTTCAGGGCCAGCTCCACTGGCCCAAGCCTGATGTCCAGTGTGTATGAGATTTAGCATCAATTTGGAACATCATATGATGACACTTTGCTTCGTCATGTTAGGATTGGGTGGGTCTTACTTTGTGATGCTAGCCAGGTAGCTTAACCTCTGGGTTCAGCATGCACAGGAAGAACGTTGACGAGGATGCATGAAAGACTTTCCTGTATCATGGTGGAATCAATCCCTATGTGATGCTCTTTGTCCCTTCTACATCTTACTCCCTCATTACTCCCCATTCTCTTCAGATCCATAGATGTCTCCCCACTGTGTGACACTGGGCAAAGGATTCAGGATCAGTCCACCCCATCCGCACAAGGGACTTCCTAACAGAAGTGGATGAGCTAATGTATGGACCCCGCTCAGGCCAGCACCAGGCACATAGCATCCAGCCTCTCAAGCCATTGCCATTATTATTCCTGTATTTTCTGATGATGTCCAGAGACGTAGTATCTCAGGCTGCTGTGTAACCTTGGGAAAGCCACCTTGCTTCTTTGGCCTGAACCCTGGAAGATCCTTTATAACCCTGTACATCAGGTTTCCAACCTTAGCATAGGACTCACTCAGGGTTAGGCTGTGGAAGATTGTCCTACAGTTGACAAGAAGAGAAAGGTCTCTTTTGAGTGGGTCCTGCTGAAGTAGGACCCAAGGGGAAGACACTTGGCTCTCTCACCCCGACTCCTGTACACAGACTCTAGCTGTGTGACCTCAGTTAAGTCCTGAGGCTGAAATCCCGGGGACAGGGACCAGAAGAGCCTCTTCCATGATTGTGGGGAGGGCTCAGGTGGTGTGCATGCCACCTGAGAATGCCCAAGCGTCTGCATGCGTTACACAGCAGCATCCATTTCAAAAAAGTTCTGGTGCCACAGGAGGGATAGGAAGAGAAATTATGAAGAGTAACATTCTGGGACCCCTGCACACTACCTCAGGCACCTGCCTGACCCTGGGGTCGGAGAGGAGGGCTCTTACAAGTCCTTCTATGTCCGCTAGCCTTGAAATCAGCACCAGCCAGCCCTGGGAACAGGTGCGACAGTCTGCCAGAGGCCTGGTGAGGGCAGAGGACTCGCCCAAGGTCACTAGATGGGGGGTCAGGCTTGAGGATCCATAGCCAGCATTTCCTCCAGAGCACCAGAGAGAGACTGGAGGCCTGTGGGGGAGGGAAGAGAAGCAGCTGGGGGGGTGTCTTCCAATGACAGTTGGCCTGTGCCTCATGGGGTATTGATGTGATGGGCTGGGGAGAAGCTGTTACCCTGGAAAAAGGTCCAACACCCTGTTCATTTTTGTAAATGGCACTCAAGAGTAGTGACTCACCCTTACTGAGCATTTACTGCGTGTGAGGCCCTTGCTGAGGCTTGATGACATTAGCTCAAGTCTGAGGTCATACCCTCCTACACCTTCCTGCAGAAGCTGGAACCTGGAGAGGGGCCTTGAACCTTCTTCCCTGGTCACACAACCAGCTCTCATGGGAGCCTGCCTGGTTGGCCTCCTTTTCTTAATGGATCCAGCCCAAAGCTCTTCTCCCCAGTGTCTCCCAAGATTCCCAAGGTGCCAAGTTTCCCCAGGGAATCTCTAGCCCCAATCCCACCTCCCTGTTCTGAGATGGGCAGAAGAGGGGGCTGCTGGGTTCCTGGACAGGACTCCTCCTGCTGCAGTGGGGGCCGCACGGGGATGCTGCGTGGGTATATTTAGAGCTATCCCTTGCTGTGCCAGGGCCTCAGGCCTCAAGAATCAGCGCCAGCCAGCTGAGCAGAAAGCCAGGTCTGTCAGCAGCAAAGCAGGATAAAAATAGTTTCTCCTGTCTGCTCAGAGAGCTGGGCAAAGGGGCTGGGTACCTCCCCCTCCCCTATTAGAGCATCTTTGTTAGCTGTTCCCTGGGCACTGGACCAGAATGACACCCACCTTCTCCAAAGGCCTGGCAGCTGGTACATCTGTACATCTGCCCACAGGGGTGCAGGGGGCAGAGTGAGGGGTCTGGCTGAACACAACCAGGGCTGCAGAGCCTGGGGCTGATGCCCACTGACCCAGGCCCAAGGGGCTTCTAGAGAATTCCAGCTCTCCTTCCCCACCCTGACTCCTGAAATTCCCTATGTTCTGGGCTTTCCTGACAGTGACCCAGTTCCTGTGTCTCGTAGGGAGGCCCACAGCTCTGTGGGAATCAATAGGAAGGACTTTGTGAGGGGCTGTGGTGATGGGAGTATGTGGCTCCAGGTTTGGAGTTAGCCCTGGCTGGTGAGACCATGTCCTACTACCCGCTGGAAGGCATTATGCCTGGCTGGTTCTGGGCTTCCTGAACACAGGTGCACTGCACACAGCCTACCTTCTCAGTGTTTCTGGTTCCTGCCCTTCCCTTTCTCTGCCTCGGAAGGGTGCAATCAAAAGATCCCCTTCCAAAGCCCCTTACCCAGAGACCGGCAGCAGACACCCACTCCAGGAGGAAACACCGGAAAGCAGGCCCAGAGGCCTGGGGCCTCCAGCTCTCTCAGCAGCGTCTCAGCCTATTCCCAGTAGGGCCCCCAGGCTGTGGTGTGTGACAGGCTCCATCATCTATGCTCTTCAGATTCCAGGCCCCCTCCCTACCTCTTCTGCTCTGTAGATTGCAGCAATTCTCCTGAGCTGTTCTTTCTTAGCAGAGTGAGTATGTGTGCACACGTGTGTGGCCCCAGAGACTGTGTGCTGTGACTGGCATAAGGGCCTTGAGTACTCTCCTGCCCCCTCTCAGGAATCACTGCCAGCTCCCAACTTCCTAGAGGACCCAGATCACATATTCTGTGAGGGCCCTGCTTTTCCATACTCCCACTGAGCCCTGATAGGTAAACTGACTCTTGAGTCCCCAGTCAGAGCTGAACTAGGTCATGCTCAGCTACTCTTTCGTGAGAGAGAAACTGAGGCTGAGGAAGATGAGCTAAAGCTATCCAAAAAATTCTATCCTGGCCAAGCTTGAGATGATCTAGAATGACCTTGAACTGGAAATTGAACCTAGATCTTAGTTCTGGACCCAGAATCTTGAGCTGGACCAGTTTCTAGGCATTGAATGTGTTCTGGATATCAGACCTGGTTCTATAACCTTAGACACTCACCTTGGACCTAGAGTTTGGGCCTGGTCAACCTGAAGTTGGATATAAACATTGGACTTGGACGTGTACATGTCTTTAATCTGGACCTCAACTCTAGACCAAGATCAATATGCCAAAGGCTATGTGGTTACAAACACATGGGCCTGCTGTGTGTTCTTGGGCACCTACCCAGCCTTCTCTGGGTTCCCTCTGCTGAGGGATTGGGATAGCCCCCTGCATCCCCAGATGGACTTTCTGAGGTGTGGGAAGGATGGGTCTATTTAGCCGGGCTCCCAAGCCTAGCTCTGGAGCGACTACTCGGCGCCATCGGAGGCAGTGAAAGGAAGTGGAAGCCAGTCTAATGTGGTCAGCTAGATAAGCCCATGGGTAGGATAGGAGCGCTCTTCAGCCTGCTAGGGGAGGCTTAATGTAGCTGCAGAGGGCAGACAACAGTGTTATTGGATCGGCATTGATCCCTGTCTGCCGGGGAGGGTACACTCTGACAGGGTGTGGGGAGGACAAGGCTGGGGTAGAGCGGGAGGGGCCCTGGCTCCCAGCTGGAGGTCAGAGACAAGCATGAAGGGAGGTGGGCACTAGAGGGGACGTCCTTGGCAGGGGTCCACAGAGACCACTGATACGCAGACAGTAAGCAGCTGCCTTCTCCTAACTGCAGAGTCCCAGCACAGAGCAATGGGCTCTGGGGCTAAGAGGGTGGGCTTGGTAGAGTTGGAGGCTACGTTTTTGTGAGGAGGAAGGAGAATAGGGGTTGGCACTTCTCAGAGAGATAAATCTATGCTCAGAGTCACCCTGGGAACAGAGAAAGGAGAAGGCTCCCTGGAGAAAACCAACTGTAGAGGGGACACAGGACCAAGGGGAAGGTGCATCTTGATGAAAGCTGGGGGAATTAGGACCTTGTCTCTTTTCTTCTGGGAGCTCTGAAAGACTTTCTCTTGAGTTCTTCCAACTTGGAGGGGGTGTCCCTTCTCTATTGAGGTTCTGTAGGCCTGGAGTCGGTCTGGAACCATGTACACATGATGTTTACCTTTAGAGGCTAAAAAGAGAGTGGGGAGGGGGAGGGAGCTTGTGCATGTATGTGATGTGTGTGGGATTCTTCAGGAATTCTCTAGAATTTTTAGGCACTCCCAGAGCTGGGATCCACCTCAGTTGGGGTCCTATGCCTTTATGAGGAAGCCTGTTCCTCTGACTTTTACATTCAGTTCCCTCCCTCCTGGCCCCCACCCCCCAGCCTCAACCTGACCCTGCAGCCCAGGCTGCAGAAATGGCTTGTAAGAGGATCTTTCTAATAACTGGAACTACCTCCAGCCCCGGGCCCTCCCTCCTCCTTCCTCCTTCTCTCTCCATCCCTCCCTCTTTCTCCTCATCTCCCTCCTCCTTTCTTTCTCCTTGTTTACCCAGCACACTTACACACGCTGGGAGAGAGGGGGAAAATCGTCAGCTCAGCAATTTTTCACACTTCCCTCAAATGCTCAGCAAGGTTATTTCCGGCAGAGCGGAGAGACAACGGGCCACCAGGAGCCAGCAGGCTCTCTGAGGACCCTCAGAACACTTACCCACTCAGGGAGCCCTCATTGCCCAGTCTGGCCACACCCCATCGAGGGAAGAGGCCCTTGAAAAACAAGACCGAATAGACCTTATGTTTTCTAGTTGAAAGGCTAGAGGGCCATCCTTCCTGATTTCCACACTGGCCATTCACAGCAGACAGGGCAAGATGGGTACCCTATTCTACCACGAGGCAGCTGGCAGAGACCAGATCTGGGAAAACTTCCCCTCTCATAGAGGTGAAGAGAGCCTCAAGAAAACAGTGACAGTGGACTCCAGCATTCCCTTAGAGCCAGTGTCTCCCCCCATCAGCTAACCTTCCACAGAAACCGAGCTTGTCAAAGTTGGAAGGATGTTCAGTTCATAACATCGAAACTCTTGCACTGCTGGGGAGGCCGAGGACCAGAGAAAGGAAGGCACTTGCCCAAGGTCACGGTGCAAGTCACAGACCAGAGCTGTTGTATTGAGTCCCAAGCCAGGCATGTGGTTAGAGCAGCTCCAGTGTCTCCCAGAGGCCAGGGAGTAGATCCCTTTAGGAAAGGGACAAAGGCAGGAGTGGTTCTAGGCTGCTAAACCTAACGGGACCTCTGTAAAACACCTCCATCTCCATCTGTACTCCACATCATTCACGCAGAGGTTCTTTACAAAGCCTGCTTGGACCAAATTCAATGCAAGGCATTTCTTGCCTCCCTCCTGAGGAACAGCCTGCAGTTTGGCTGTGAAATTCTCTGGGTTTCCTCAGCTGGCTCAGGGACAGGATCAAGAGGGGCCTCAGGAGAGTTTTATGTCAGTCTCCTAAGGGATCCTATGGATCCCAGACCCTTGGAGACTTCACTTCCTACCGGCTCCCAGCACATGGTCCCCAGCCTTGGCACAACGCCAGGTCCACCCGCGGTCCTGCCAGCCCTCAGCCCAGACATCTCCCTGAGCTTCTGCCTTCCACCCCAAGGTCCTGGAGGTCATGAAAAGAGGACAGCAGAGTGGAAGATGTGGGCAAAGGAGTGGAGGGTTCTACGGGTAGCTGAGTGGGGCCAGAGGCTGAGGGGCTCTAAGAAGCGCTCCGATTGCTGCCTAACTTCTGTGACCTTGATGAGGTCACAGAGCCCTTGGCTCAGCACCTTCTCTACCTGGCTTGGCAGAGTGCTGGCATGTGGCTGAGTGCCTGGAAGTCCTCTAGGAGATGCTCCCAACCTCCCGGGTTCCTGCCTGCCACTTCAGTTCCCAGTTCAGACTCATTCTTAGTGCCTTGCTCTTCTCTCTTCTTCTCCCACCCCTGTGATGTCAGATGTCTCACTACCGAAGTGACTCCTCCTTCCCAGACACCTGTCCTGGTGGGGCTGTTGAGTGCTATTACCATCGCCCCCTTGGCGAGCCCCTTGGCTCACAGAAGCACCCTTCTCCTGACATCAGAATGTCACCCCCGTTGGGGCTTGAATGACCTCTCTTGTCCCCCGAATCCTTCGCCTTTATAAGAACTTGCTCTAAGAAGAGATGCGGAGTGGGGGTGGGGTAGGACGGGGAGGGTTTCAGAGGAGCAGCAGGTTTGGTTGTTGGGGGTGAGAAGCCGGAGAGGAGGAGTGCAGTCCAGTGGACCAGGAGACACGTTGGGGGAACCTCTTCCAATAATCTCATCCTCTGAGTCCCTAGGACAGGCCCAGCCTTTGGCAGGCATGTGGCAGAGGGTAACAAAAGAGTTGGAGAGAAGAGGGCTGGAGAGCACTTGTCTGGCATTGCCAGGGGGAGTATGGTTGAAGGGAGGCGGGGTGCTCCCACTTTCCCCAGAGAGCCAATCTCCTCTCCCCAGGGACCCGCAGTCCTGGTCCCTTACCTTCCCATCAGGGATCACACAGGCCCCCAGTCTCTCTCCTTCAACAGTGAGAGGGCACTCCAAGCCGCCCCTACTAGCTTTTCAGGGGCGTCCTCTCTCTGTCACCCCCTCACTCCAGCCGTATTCTAGGGCCACAACTTTCAAAGTCCCGGCTGGCGCGTGGCTGCGGGATCCGCCGACCCTGCCACTTTCCTTTGTACGACCTAGCCCCAGCCCCGCCCGGCAGGCCTTCAGTAAGTCCCAGGGGCGCACTCGGCCAGGGACGTCTCCTCCGGGGTTCCCTTCTGCGGCCCAAGTTGGGGAGCTCCCCCCCCTCTCCCCTAGGGCCCACTCACCGTTGTCCCCTGGAGGCCCGCGGGCGCCGGGCAGCACGTAGGCAGTCTCCAGGGGGTGGTAGATGGGGGCTGGCACCCCGCTGCACTGGAAGCCATCCGCTTTGATCTTCTTCACCAGGAAGGAACGCGGCATGGTGCCGCCGGGCGGGGGGCTCGCGGGGCACTGGCGGCCCGGTGGGGGAGGCGGCCGGCCGGCGCGATTGGCTGTCGGCGCGGGCTTCAGCACTGGACAGCTCCCAGCGGGCGGGCGGCCGCGGAGCCGGCTGGGTGGCGACGGCCGCGGCTCCGGCTCGGGTGCCGCTCGGGCGCGGCGGCGGCGGCGGCGGCGGCGGCGGCGGCGGCGGCGGCGCGCACACTGGCGGTCGCTGGAGCTGTGCTCAGCACTCCGGCTGCCGGCTTTATATGGGACGCAGGCTGGAGGAGATCAGGTGGTCCCCCAGCAATAGAACTGTTCAGCGCTCTAATCCATCAAATGTCCCCCAGGACAATCGCTCCGCACACGTTCCCCTGAACCGGCGGTGGGGGCAGACCAGGCGCGGAGAGGAACGAACAGGCAGGAGGGGAGAAAGTGAGAGGGACACAGGCGGGGGGGGGGGGCGGGGGAGAGAGAGAGAGAGAGAGAGAGAGAGAGAGAGAGGGAATATGAATCAGATGAATCAGAATGTGTGCGCGAGTGTGTGTGTGTGTGTGTGTGTGTGTGTGTGTGTGTGTGTGTGTGTGTGTGAGAGAGAGAGAGAGAGAGAGAGAGAGAGAGAGAGAGAGAGAGAGAGAGAGAGAGAGACTAAGAGAAGGACAAAAAGACAGGAGAGAGAAACAGACAAGAAAGGCACAGGGAGAAAGTGGCAACACACACTCAGGCACCCGCAGGAGAAAAAGAGAGGTCAGGACACATAAAAAGGAAGTCACCCCCCCCCCCCCCCCCCGCACACACCCTCTGGGGGATGCGAAGAAAGGGAAAGAAAGGTGCGAAATAGAGGGAGAAGACAAGGAGATTGAAGGGTAAGCGCCCCGCGCAGGTGGGATCAGGCCCAGGGGGCCTCGGGGAGGGGGATGAAAAGAGTGAGTCCGCCAGCCACCACCCTCTGTCTGTAGCCGGCTCCCTCTGCCCCAGTTCCAAAGTGGCAGTGTGGATGCCCAGATTTAACTAGAAGTCTCCCTGCCCCCAGCTTGGGCTTCTACTAGAGCCCCCTGTTGGGTTTGGGATTCAACTTTCTTTTCCAGAACTGGTGGAAGGAGCGGGTCCCCCATGCCGATGCGGGCCTCACTCAGCCGGTCCTGTTCCAGTGCCTAGCTCAAGCGAGCGCTGTGAGAGGAAGTGAAAATCGCCCAGTAATTAATTTCCCTGCTGCCGGGGGGTGGTGGTTTTGACACATCCGAGGCTGTGTCTTTCCCTGAAGCGGGGGAGCAGACAATAGAGACACGTGGACTGAGAAGGGAGAGGGGGGAAGGGAGGGGAAGCGGGGCTCCTGCTGGAACTCTTTGCAGGTCAGCTCCTTTGTCTCTGGAAGGATCTAAGCAGACCCCCCCACCCCACCCGGCAATCCAATCCTAACCTGGGGGAGCACTCATGCCTTGGAAGGACTAAGGAGCTGGGGAGCTCAGTCTCTTGTTCAGAGGCAGCCAGGCAAACCCGGGGGTGGTGGATCAGGCAGAGCAAATGTGGGGTAAGGTCAGTGTGCCGGAGTCCCAGCATCGGCCTCTGGGAATGCCGGGCTCTTCCTGGCCGATATCATCTATTATGGATGCAAAGCTGATGGAGTGGGGATGTCCTTGGGGACTGGGTCCTCCAGTGCCAGTTGGGAGTGAAAGACCAGGTCACACAGCCAGCGAGTCAGCAGCAGTTTCCAAACTGTCCTCTGGCACCACGAAGTCAAGGGCTATGGCAGTCCTGGAAGTGTGGCTAAGAAATCTCCCAGTAACATTTGGGTACCTGGTCTTGCCAAGATTCTGCATAATCTGGGAGTCCCTGTTTATTTTCCTAGTCATACTGCTTTCTGTTTTGTCCCTTGGGACTTTATTTTATTATTTTTGTTGTTGTTATTTATTTATTACTTTTCACCCTCAGATAACCACAAACCTCAACTCATGGTCCTCATTATCATCTTGTGCTCCAGACTTAAGGAGCTTGCTTCCAGCTCTTCAGCCTGGCTACCCTCTTGGTCTTTGTGCAGGATGACAGAGTGTCTTTTGCCCCAGCTAACCCTACTTGTTCTCATGACTTAGCTGAGGTGGCATATCCTATAGATGATGGCCTTGATTTCCTTTATTGTGGACAAAACCTGCTTGCCCACCAGTCTCTGAGCCTGTGAAGACAAGGACGGCCCATCTATGACACAGCATACTTTCAACAACGTGTGCCCAGGTTCCCAGCCCTCCATATAGCTGTAGAGTCTTGGGCAAGTTGCCCAGCTGATATGTGCCTCAGTTTCTGCATTTATAAGTGGAAACAATACTTGTTGCTGGCTCAGGTGTTGCTAGGAGCATTGTAGGAGCTGTCACCTATGAAGGAATTAGACTGGTGATGTGTTAGACTGGAATATAGGAAGTGCTCGGTACAGTCAGGTTCTGTTTATACAGCTGTGCCTGAAGGACCTAGCACTCAGAGGTAGGTATTCCTAGTCCCCACTGTCTTGGAGCTGATATCTAAAGGACAGTGAAAGAACACTGAACAGGGAGTGCTTAAGTCAAAACTGTCCTTTCAAAGAGGTGTTTGGTGCTGGGAGGGACCTAACAAGAGATGATGGAGGCTGGTGGGTCCTTTAGACAAGGAGCCAGCAAAGATCTCATAGGAGAGGTACCTCTTAAGCCAAGAGGCAAGCCAGCCATAGGAAAACCAGGCAATGACAGGGCCAGGAGCTATCCCATGTTCAAAGGCTCTGGGACAACAAGCTTGGACTTGATGAGGGATGACAAGAAGTGGGAGGTGATAAGGCCAGATTGCAGAGGGTTCTCAAGAAGCCCAGAATGAGTGCTGAATGAGTGCACAGCGGTATGACATTGAGCCTGAGACGGGATGGCCCTGTTGGTTGCAGAGTAGCATTGGCTACTCTGCAGATAGAAGAAACAGATAGAAGAAACTATCTGTATGGTGTGGCCCTTATTTGCGGTATAGCTGTATTCTTTTTCTGTGCTGGGTCTTGGACTTAATCTCCTCTATGAGTGTCCAGGGCACCGAGGATACATAAAACAAGTGGGTGCCAACAGGCTCACCCATGCCACTCCAGCCTTCTGTCTCAGAGATGGCAGAACAGAACCCAGATTGCTTACCAAAGCTCTAAGGGTCCACAAAGTCTGGAAGGAGCTGGAACTGAATTCTCCTTCATCAGGATTTCAAATTGGACAGGCCATAGAGTGGCCCATCCATTCACTGACCAGTAGAACCCCCATGGAAGTGATGCATCTCAGTCCACTAGAATCCAGCTGAGGCTAAGATCCCACTTGGAAGGTGACACACACATCTTTAGCAGGTGTGATGGTTAGTTTTATTGTCAACTTGGTGTGCTCTAGAACCACCTGGAGAGAGTCTCTGTAAGGAGCTGTCTAGATCATCTTGGGCCTTGATAGTGCCTATGAAGGATTTCCTCAATTGCATTAATTGATGTGGGAAAATCCAGCCCGCTGGAGGTTTGAGTCCTGGACCATGTACTAGCAGAAAAAGTAAGCTGAAGAGAAGCATTCACACACTCGATTCTTTCTCTGCTCTTGACTCTGGGTATAACTAGCTACTTCAAATCCCTGCCTTGACTTCCCTGTAATGATGAACTGTAACTTGGAATTTTGAGCTGAAATAAAACCCCCTGTCTCCCTAACTTTCTTTTGTTGTTACTGTTTTCAACTCTATGTGTATGAGTGTTTTGCCTGTGTGTATGCCCTCAGAAGAGGGCATTGGATCCCCTAGAACTGAACCCAGATCCTCTGCAAGAGCAGTAAGTGCTCTTAACTGTGGGGCCAGCTCTCCAGTTCCCCCTACTTGCTTTTTATCAGGATATTCTATCATAGCAACAGAGATGAAGCTACGAGAGCAGCTAAGAAGAAACCAGCTGAGGACCTGAGGTGCAAAGTGCCTCTTCAGGATGATGGAATATACTGAACTACACTGTGGTGGCGTAGCTTCACCACTAGGACACCAAGAAGGGCCTTCCACCTTGGGTTTCCCAATACAAGCTTCCTAGGTTTGTCCCCATATCACATAGAATGAAAAAGTGCTCTGTTCCCAAGGGCAGCTGCTGCAGTATTAAAGTCAGGGTGAAAATCCCAGTTGGCCTGAGTGGAGAGGGGTTTCCAAGAAGACATCCTCTATGGATGGGGATGACCATATTGGGAAGCACATGGCTTTATGTTACGTGAAGGATGCAGAATCCAGAACTCTCTCGGAAATGAGCCCAAGACCAAACAAACAGGCACAGAAAGGAAGGTGGCTGCGGGAACTCAGGTCATTTTCATGATCCTTGTTGTGTTTTCTCCAAAGACTGAAAAGACTGTTCAGTTCAGCAAACACTCCTCTTGAGCATTTCTATTTACTTCCAAATTAAAGAAGTGAAGTTCAGTAAAGTATAGCCTACTGTCCTTTTGCCTTGGACACAATGGCATTGTTGCAAGGTTGCCGTGATAACCAAATGTCAGCACACGGGTGCAGCGCTCAGAGCAAACAAAGCCTGGCCCACAGTGATTGATGGCACAGTCTATCTGGGCTTTGCTCACTTTCACTTATCTGAGCCTTGGCACACCTTCCTGGGGGAAGGCCCTGTTCCTGGCCTGTTCTGCACACTTGGGTGAATGACTGGCTTAAGGTCTCCTGGTCTCTATGCAGAGAAGCTGGGGGCAGGGTGTTCCATGTCTATGTGGTTCACTACCCACTTCCTTCTCAGGCTTGGTATAAATCTAGCTTCAAGCTGCCTGCCCAGCCTGCTCTGTCCTCCCAGCATCTCCCTCTGTCCTGCCTTGCATCTGGACGGGAGTCTCAGCTGTGTGACCTTAGATGGCTGGCAGTATGTTCTGAGGTCACCCTGCATAGCTGTGACAAGGGGGTGGGCATTGGGGAGTTTGCACCTGTCACTCTAGGGGTCAGAAGGAATAGTCATGGGGGTTGGGAGCCTGGCCCCTGCCACACTCTTCTCCATCCTTTCTCCCTTCTGGGCCCCAGCTTTCTTGTCTGCTGAATGGGAAAGGGACAACATGGTCCCTGAGCTGCTGTCCAGAGCTGATAATGGAATTCTGTATGAATTCCAAGGAGGAGAGTGGCCACAGAAGCATCCGCCCTGCACTGATGGCGCTTTCTCCAGGAAGCTCCGTGTACTCTGCCCCATGTCTCAAGTGCATTTTATCCAGACCCTGCTCCTTAGAGGAGGAGAAGGATGAGACTGGAAGTATCTCGAAGTCAGACCTCCCAGCTTTGAAGAGCTGATAGATGCTATCTATTCCTGCTTGTGTCTCTCTGGGTCTTCCCAGGAACAGATGTGAGGGTGGAGGGGAAGCCAAGGAGAGGTGCTGGAGTAGCATCTGTGACTACGGGAGAAGAGCATCCCACAGGGTGGTGGTGGTCTGGCCCTGGGAAGCCAGAAGAGGAAGAAAGAAAAACCAGAGCGGAGCAGCTCCGGCTGGGGCAGCTCAGAGGAAGTCCTGCAAGCCTGACTTCTGGAGGAGGAATCCCACTTGGGACTGAGAGGTCAGTCCTGAGTCCAGGCCCCCACTGGACACTATGGTGGATGTTGAAGGGGCTGCGAATGGAGGGTCTCAGAGAGCTGACACCAGAGAAAAAGCCAAGGGCATCACCTTACAGCGACCTCATGCTTTCCTTAATTCATTTTGTAAACACAGAGTTCTAGGCTGCATGCCAGGGACAGACCTATGCACTTTGCAAATGGTACTTAATCCTTACACTTACCCTGGAAGGCAGACGATATCACTGGGCCCGTTTTACAGCAAGGAAAATTGAGTTCAGAGAGAGTAAATAACTTGCCCTAGGCTTCATGGCCGATACATGGTGATTCACGATTCTCCCCAGGCAGTCTACTCTAGACATTGGGCCCTCACCTCTCCACCACGCTGCCTCCTCTCCAGCTGTAAAGACATGGACAGAGATTTCTGGGAACTTCTTTCGTTTTCACTCATACTGGCTCAGACCTTCAGATTCCTCACAGACTTTAGGAAAGAGCTGACTAGGGTGGCTCTGGGTATGACAGGGTCCTAGACTCCCTGAAGCTCCCATGTCCCCTAAGCTCCTGTGTCCCCCAAGCTCCTGTGTCTCCCACCTCAAGACCCTATGCATTCTGTTTCCACTGCCTAGAGCCCTCTTCTCTTTCCTCTTTGCTGAGTGACATGGGAGGGAAGAACATGGCTAATAATACAAACAGATGTTTCCCGGGCACTTACTGTACTCCAGGAGCCCAAACTAGCCCTCCGTGCTGCTTATCTTACTCTATCATTCTATCACTCTCCCCATTTTGCAGATGAAGGGACCAAGGCTCAGAGAGGTGACAAAACTTGCCCAAGTTGACCCAGCAGAGAACCTGCCGTGTGTTTGCCTAGCTGCAAAGCCTCGCTGACAGAAATCACCAGAGCCTCTCTGTGAAAGTCTCAAAACGCCAGTGCTGGGTGAGTGGGTGGACTCCTGCAAAGATTGCCCCTCCCCCTCCCCCTCACCATATCCCCACCACTGGCCCAGTGCTGGGCAAGGGATGGGAGCTCAGTGAACAAACAAACCAATGAAAGACTCCCTCCTGTGACCACGCCCCCACTCACCCTCAGCCAAGGCCAGGTTGTGCTTTGCACGCTTATGCTGCCCTTAGCGTTGGGAGATCACTGGATCAGAGACACCCCCCACTCTCCCCCGCAAAGTGCCTTTTCTTCTTCTGTTCCTGAAATGCTCACATTTCAGCACCTTGCCGAGGTCTTTTGGAAGGGACTGGCTGGTAGGAGGCTAATCGCCGGGCTCTGGGGGCCAAGGGACCTGGGACAGGCCTCTGCACCAGCTGGGATGAGTGTGTGAGACTTAACTCTGAGAGTTTCACATGAAAGCAAGTGAGCTGGTTTGGAGGCTCAAAGCATGGGCCTGGGGCATTGCAAGCCGAATGTTAACCCCAGTACTGCCTCTTCAAGCTGTGTGACTGAGCTGCTAGCTTTTGCACGTTGGGAGACTGAGGCCCAGGGTCGCCGTTGCTTTGTCAGACTTAGAGAAGGGTCAGCCTGAAAGTAAATCAGGTCATTGCCTCAGCACTCTCACAGATCTTGACATCGTCTCCTCTCATCCCCATTTGACAGCTGGAGAAACTGAGGCACAGGGCAGCGGCATGCTTTCTCCGGATTACCTGGGCTCCCTGCCAGGCCAAGGCTGGCTCTCACCAGGGATGGCCTCTCCTGCCTCCCTCATTTCCCCACTAGCTGAGCTCAGAACCATCCCTGGCAGATGTGAAGGCGGCTGCCAGGGCTGCAGAGTCGGCATTTCTGAACTCCCAGGATTCCTGGCACAGAGGAATCAACCCTGCTCAGCACCTCTGGCTCTGCCTCCTGCTTTCCACTTTGCTCACACACCAGCTGGACTCCACCAGTTTCTGGAGATTACCAATATTCACCTGTACTTGACCCCAAACTTGGTGGGGCAGATGACTCCTAAGGTGTCAGGACCCCCTCACATGTCCCCATGGTTCACCTTCCAGCCTTCCTGTTATCTACACCAGAAGCAGAGGGATGGGCACACAGGGGCTAAAGGCATGGCGGTCTGGGCTCAAATCTGTTCTGCCACTACTAACAAACCAACTACCCCGGCCAGGGACCTGCCTCTTTGTACCTCACTTCTGCCCCCAGACAGGAACATCTCTGTTACTTTACCCTTGTGAATCCCAAACCCACTTTTTTTTCCTTTTGAGGCAGGGTTTCTCTGTATAGCTTTGGAGCCTTTCCTGGAACTCACCCTGTAGCCCAGGCTGGCCTCGAACTCACAGAGATGAGCCTGCCTCTGCCTCCCGAGTGCACCACCACTGCCCGGCCCCAAACCCACTCTTTTATATTTGCGGTCCTGTGCTTTCAGGCTCAAGGAGCTTTTTCATCCATGCTTCTGACCCTGTGGTAACCAATTCCTCCTGGTCAGCCTCTATGCTTCCAGCCCAGATGGCCCCCTCTGGAGTTTGCGGCTCTCCTGTTCCTCTGTCCCCACATTCAGGGAAGAGCCTGGGCATGCTCATATTGGTGTCTCCAGTTCCTCACACAGTTTCTCAGAGGACAGTCCCAGTGCATGTTCATGGTGTGATCCAACCAGAGGCAGCATACATGAGTCTGTCCGTCCTGGTTTCTTCCCTAAGCCTTGTTCCAGATGGCTGATGTTCTCAAAAGGAGGGACCCAGAACCGAGAGAACTCCAGGCACATGAGGAAGCTCAAGGAGAAAGAAAGTGGCATTGTCTTTGCTCTATGGCTGGGACTCCCAACCACATTTCTTTCTTTTTTTAAGATTTATTTTCATGGTATGGGTATGGGTGTTTTGCCTGCGTGTATGTCTGTGCACGATGTGTGTGACTGGTACAGAGAGGCCAAAAGGAGACACCCGATTCCCTGGAACTGAAGCCACTGACTGTTGTTGGCCGCCATATGGGTCCTAGGAATCAAACCTCAACCACTGAGCCATCTCTCTCGTGCCCCCAACCACACTCCTTAAGCTTTTCTTGTTTTCCCTGTTCTCAAGTGTTGTTTTCATTCTTCTCCCTGTACTGTTGCCAAGCTTCATTTTACTGTTAGCCCTTAACCTCCCTGCCCCAGGAATGACAAGTCAATTACAGCTTCAGAGCAGAACTTGGGTGGCTAGGTAGCGGTTGCCAGGTGCTTGGTGTCGATATCCCCCTGAACGGAGTTTGAGTTAAGCGAGAAAGAGTGCAGTAATTGACTAGTGATGTCTGCAAAGGAAGGAAAGCGCTAATACGTTTGTGGTGTGTTTGTTATTTTTCTAAAGCTGGAGTTCACAGGAAGAATTCAGAAAGCCTACCATTAACTCAGCTAGGAAAGCATTATAAAATTGAGAGTTATTTGTTTCTTTTTAAGATTTATTTATTTTTTATTTTATATGTATGAGTATTTTGCTTGCATGTATGTAAGTGCACTGCTTGTATGCCTGGTACCTGAGGAGGCCAGAAGAGGGGGCTGGGTCCCCTGGAACTGGAGTTACAGTTCATTGTTAGCTTCCAAGCTGAGAACCAAGCCTAGGCCTTCTGGGAGAGCAGCATGTGCTCTTGACCACTGAGCCATCTTTCCAGTCCCTCCGCCCCCATATACATATGTGTCATATATACATGACAGTGTCAGGATTGCTAGTCCAGGAATCCTCCTGCTCCTGAGTACTAGAATTACAGGTTTGCACCACCATGCCTGGCATACTCCATCTTCAACTAATGTCCATCTGAAACTCACTGTCCTTATGTATGTCTTTATGATTACAGGCTTAAGGCACAGTGACAACAGCAGGACCTGTGAGTTCGTCACTGATGGAAATCAGGCATGTGTTCCTGTCCTATATAGAAGTTCTAGGGGTGTGTGTGTGTGTGTGTGTGTGTGTGTGTGTGTGTGTGTGTGTGGTGTATGTGGTGTGCATGTGTGTGGTGTGTGTGTATGTGGTGTATGCATGTGTGTGGTGTGCATGTGTATGGTGTGTATATGTGTGTGGTGTGTGTGTAGTGTGTGCATGTGTAGTGTGTGTATATGTGTGGTGTGCATGTGTATGGTGTATGTGTGTGTGTGTGGTGTATGTGTGGTGTGCATGTGTGTGGGGTATGTGTAGTATGTGCGTGTGTAGTATGTGTGTGTGTGGTGTGCATGTGTGTGTGTGTGTGTGTGTGGTGTTCATGTGTGTGTGTGCATATGTGTGGCGTGTGTGTGGTGTATGTGTGTGTGGTGTGTGCAGCCTAGGGAGTTATGCCATAGACACCACCAATTTATTTTTGACTTTGAGGCAGGGTCTCTCACTGGCCTGGGGCTTGTTCAGTATGTTAGGCTGGTTGGCTAGCAAGCCTCAGACTGGCCTGTTTCTGCCTTGGCAGCACTGGGATTACAAGCACACTGAATCACACTCAGATTTTGTTTTTAACTGTGGATTCTGGGGATCGAACTCAGATCCTTGTGCTTGCAAGTGCTTAACTGATGGAGCTATCGCCTCAGTCTGATTTTCATGCTTATCACAACTTGAAAACAACAATGGTTATTTGCTAAATCCCAGGTTACAAAGTGAAGCAAAGAAGCACATATAATCCTGCAATGCACATTTGTTTTTAATATTTTGATAACTGTTCCTATATAATTGGTTTCTTTTGTAACACGATGTACTTTATTAATTTAAAGTCGTTATTCTGAGAAAGGACCCACAGGCTTTTCTGACTGTCAAATGCATCCTTCCTGCCACCTACTACCTTCTAAGATCTTTATTGTGGTTCTGGGAGGGAGCGGGAGACAGAGTGACCGAACTGCAGCCAGCCTGTGTCCCCTGCCCTGAGAGATGGCAGAGCCCACACTGATGGAGGAAAGTCTGGGCAGTTGCTTCTTGGCCCCAGCTGCACCATCTTATGGGGGTGACATTGGTGACCTGTAGTGATATGGGAGTGACATTAGTGACTCACGGTGATGGAGGACTCCCTATCCTGGGCCACTGGGGGCTAAGCAGCAGTTTTGACCTGAGAGGCTCCAGGTCGTCCAGGTTCCTGAACCAGGGGTAGAATGGTGTAGGAAAGGCTGATCTGAGCATCCTGCTTTGCCAGCAGCACACACCTTCCCAGCAGGTCCATTCCTGCACTGTGGGCTCCTCACTCATGTTTGCTAGATTCCAGCAATGGCCTCCCAGTGCTAGGACCTGGGCCTAACACTAGCAAAGGAAGATGCGTCCAGACTCCCTCCCTTCTTCCCTCTCTCTCCCTCCTTTCCTGTATTCCTTCCTTCCTTTCTTTCGAGGCAAGCAGACAGGGACTATGTCCACCAGCTGGGGGATAAGAAAGGGCTCCGCGGGCCCAGTGACCTCTCCAGCACATTAAAGAAGCCAGGAGGAGAGAGGACAAAGGATCACAAGGCATTTGGTGCAGGATGAGGGATAGCTTCACCCCTGGAAGCCATGTTTGCACAGTGTGGTGTGGACTGCTCTGGGAATGGAGTCTGCCCTACCTGTTTTGGAAGCAAGGATGTAAGCTTGCAGTAAGCCAGTCAGTCTTCTACAGCTTGGGAAGTTAGAGCTCACAATCTGGGGCCAGGGAAATGGAGAGCATAACACCAGGACTGGCAAAGGCCATCAGGGACTCTGGGGTCAGCGCCTGCCCCTCACAGCAACAACCCCAGAGTGCTTGGGCCGGGAGGCCTACACAGCCTGTTCCTTTCTTTCCAGGCCACAGGGTGATCCCCTCCTTGCAGACAGGCTGGGTGTGGGGGGCGGGATTACTCACGCCCCAGTTGTGGTCCCTCTGCAGGCTGCTGGTGATGAGTGAGGTAATTAAGTGTAAAAGGCTGCAGCAGGGGAGGGCGGGGCAGTCACAAGCTCCTTTCAGGGGCAGGGGAGTGAGATAATGTAGGATAATAGCCTCCCCAGACCCCGCCCAGGCAGTCCCCAAAACGCCAAGACAATTCAGCCTTTTCAATGAAAATGGGGGGGCTCCACAGGCCCAGATCCCAGGGACAGCTGTATGGAAATGATACCTCCCATCCTTGGTCCTGGCTTGTACTGGCTGAGGGTTGGGGCAAATGCCTTTGGCTGGGGGAGAAACTAAAAAGAAGCTGATGGGACCTGAGGAGTAAGTGGGGCTGGATTGGGGGAGGGGGACCATGTGGGGTCGGAGGTTGAGTGACATGGTCAATAGTGTACATCATAGAGTCTGATGTCACGCAGATGGAAGTTGTGGCTTGGTCTGGGCTAACCGTGTGACCTCAGAATAGTCATGGACTTGGCACCCTCCAAGTAGTCCGGACCTCCCAGGAGTGTCTGGAAAGTTAGCGAAAGGGTACATAGCACCGGGCATACAGTGGGTGCTCATACATGCTTGGTAATCCAGTCCAGAATCAGAGAGCACGACCCATTCACTCATTCAATGAGTACATGTTTATTGACAGTTTTGATGCTGAAAATACAGTAGCGAATAGCAGAGTCCCTTCTCCACACTGACATCCTAAGAGGAAAGACAAACTGCTAAGCTACTAATCACTGAACATATAACAGAAAAGGCCACACACCAACAATCCCATTTCTGAACGTGTTTGCACATTCATGAACTGAATATATTAAAATCATTTTTATTGCAGCCTTATTTGGACTAGCAAAATATTAAGAGCAATCTAAATATCTATTATACAGCAATGTACTAACTGAAGTTGGAATATGCAAGCAGTAGAATATTGAACGGTCACTAAAAAGGTAAAATAATCCTTCATGTATTGCTGTAGAAAGGTCTCCTAGATATATTGACAAATGAGGAGAAGAATATAAGGACAGGTTTGAACAAAAGAGAGCAAAATAAAGACATATTCATGGCAGGCATGGTGGCACATGCCTTTAATCCCAGCGCTCAGGAGGCAGAAACAGATGGATCTCTGTGAGTTCAAGGCCAGCCTGGTCTACAGAGTCAGTTCCAGGTCAGCAAGAACTACATAGTGAGACCCTACCTCAAACAAAACAAAACACACAACCAAATAAAAAATTCATGTTAGTTAGTGAGCTTTGACACAATGGATTAATATAAGTCTTTGTGATGTTTTCATCACTGGTATAAACCCTGGCTGGACATGATGGGCACAGAGACTCCTGGCACTCAGGATGATGTAGAATATGATTTCAAGGTGTGTTACTTTTGCTTATGCTCTGGAACATTTGTTTAATGATGCAAAGATGTGTTTGATTAAATAAAATTCACCTGCGGTCAGGAGGCTGAGTCAGCAACTAGCTGACAGGAAGTGGTCGGGAGGAGCCAGGTGAGAAAGGGTTTATAAGGAGGGCGAGGAGCCGCACAGGGGGTTTTTGGAGGTCACCAGCAAGGAGAGGAGGTGAAATACTTGCTATTCAGCCTCTGAAGAGCAGAATTCTACCTTAACCTTTGAGTCTTGAGTTCTTTAGAGGGACAGAGGTTTAGTTAAGTTCCCTTTGTAGCTTTGCAAGAGTTGGAGCTGGAGGCCTAACCGCTGCTGGTAGCGGTGGAGTTGCAGTTGCTGATTCGGACAGCTGTGTCAGACTGGGCTACATAACGAGACCTTATCTGAAAAAATTAAAACAGAGCCTGGAAGGTAGCTAAGTCAGGAAAGTGCTCGCCATGCCCTGGGAGGACGGGAGTTAGATCCCCAGGAACCAGGTGTGTTGATATATGTGAGAATCCCAGGTGGACCTGTGGGGCTCCTCAGCTAGCCAGCTTAGTCTCCTCAGCAAGCTCCAGGTCAATGAGAGACTCTGTCTCAAAGAACAAGATGGGGGCCTAGAGAAATAACTCAGGCATTAAGAGCGTTGGCTGCTCTTCCAGAGGACCTGGATTCAATTCCCAGCATGTATGTAGTAGCTCACAACAGTCTATAACTCTATTTCCAAGGAATCTAATGCCCTTTTCTGGCCTCCTCAGGCACTGCATATATGTGGTGTACAGACACACACTCAGGCATAACCACATACACATAAAATAAAAATAAATACTAAAAAATGTCAACAAAGAACAACACAGCTCCTGAGAAATGACACCCAAGGTTGACCTTTGGCTACACATATGCATGTACATTGGCACACACACATGTGCATACACATGAACACACATCTTCCCACCAAAATAAGAACAAAACGGAGCTAAAACAGGAGACATAGACTACTTATGAAGAATGGGTTATTTAGCGTATAGTTTTGGAGGTCCAAAGTCCAAATCGGATGGCCCTGCTGGCATGGGCTCTCGTGTCAGACAGATAGTATCATGAGTCAGGAGCAAGTGCGGGATGAAGAGGTCACATCTTCTACCAGGAGCCAGAGGAGAGTGTAGAGGCCAGGCCTGCTCCTATGATGGCCTCTGGAGAGAGTGCCCCAGGCATGACATATGAACTGTTTGGCAAGACCACACCCCAAGCGACCTAGTTCCCTAGCACTGCCCGATATCACACCCATGGGTACCAAGCCTCCATCAGAATGGGCCCTTGGGGGACATTCAGACTTCCTCAAACCATTGCCCTAAACATTCTTGCAAATATTTCACTTCGTGGCCACAGAGAAGTCCTGAGATCAATTGTGAGGTACCTTGTAGCAGGTAGAGCCCATGCCCAAATCCATGGAAATGAACCAAGCTTGGGAAAGTCATCAAGTCTGGGCCACAAACAGGGATGGGATATCACACTCAGAGTAGCAGTAAATAAAGTATTCAGGCGTCTCATGAAAGATGGACGTTTCCATTACTCTCTCAACAACAAAAACAAAAATCACTACTGGATGCCAAAACTAAACCCACTGTGTGAAGGTTTGTTGTAGAAATGTCAGTATTCTTTGTGATGTGATGTGATGTGTATGTGTGTGTGTGTGTGTGTGTGTGTGTGTGTGTGTCTGTGTCTGTGTCTGTGTGTCTGTGTATACATGAGCAGGTGCCTGCAGAGGCCAGAGGCATCAGATCTCCCTGGAGCTGCAGTTACAGGGGGTTGTGAGCCACCTTACATGGGTGTTGGGAACTGAACTCAGGTCCACAGCAAGAGCAGTACTCACCCTTAGCTGGTGAGCCAGGTCCTCAGCCTCAAGTTCTGTCTTTGTATTCTAAAGCCTGCTCCAGGCTGCTTCCATGCAGTAATTGTGCTGAAAAGAGGGTGCTTTACAGGGGAAAAGCAGGGCGGTGACTAATTTGAGTGATCAAAGATTCCATCGCCCAGGGGTTGGAGAGACAGTCCCTCGGTCAAGAGGAGTTCAGTTCCCAGTATCCACACAGTGGCTCAAAACCATCTGTAACTCCAGTTCCCGGGGATCCAGTGCCACATTCTGACCATTTTGGGCACCAGGCTTGTACATGGTATATATACATACATGCAGGTAAAAACACTCATATTCGAGGCCAGCCTGGACTACCAAGTGAGTTCCAGGAAAGGCGCAAAGCTACACAGAGAAACCCTGTCTCGAAAAAACAAAAAACAAAAAACAAAAAAACAAAAAAAAACCACTCATACACATAAAATAGAATAGATATATCTAAAAATAAAATTTTAAAGGGTTTTATTGCTGGTTAGGGGATAGATAGTGGATAGAGGTCTTCTTCCATGAAGTGCAGAGGACAGCTCAGATCTTCCCTACAGTGTTCTAGACTCAGAAGCCTAGCCTACTTTTCATTTTTTTCTTGTTTATTTTATTTTATTTTTTTGAGACAGGGTTTCTCTGTGCAGCTCTGGCTGTCCTGGAACTCGCTCTGGCCTCCAACTCACAGAGATCCACCTTCCTCCCAAGTGCTGCGATTAAAGGTGTGTGCCACCACCTCCCGTCAAGCCTACTTTTAACTCCAGGGAAGCAGGGCACACCAGCCCCAGCCGAGGTGCCTTCCACAGAATAAGTGGCCTTGAATGTCAAAACCATGAAAGACAAAACTGAGCACCCAGTGTCCAGCGCATCCCACATGCACCTTGTACACGATGAAGGACTTCATTACCGGGATAACTGGCTGCATTTGGCTGGGCTCTGAAGATCACACTGAGGCCGTGTATCAGTGTCAATTTCCTGGTTTTGATGGCTTTAGTGGTTCCTCAAAAGAATGTCCTGGCTTGGAGAAAACACACAGTAGAATTCCAGGGTCAGAGGGAACCAGATCAGCAGCTTGCTCGCAAGTGCCAGAAGGATCCTTTTACCCACACAGCTCAGATGATGAAGCACATGTGTGTCAGTACCAGAGGGAGGTTCTGGGTGAAGATCCCATACGTGAGGATTCTTTGTCCCGTGCTGCCAACTCTTCTCCAAGCTTAGCACTGTCTCGAAATCAAAGCCACCCTGGCAAAGCTGAAACCATAGAACCGTGAGAAGTGATGAAGAGAGCCATGGGTGGGACAGGAAACAAAGGGGTGATGGTATCGTAGAGAACACAGTCAAGGTAGGACTCCAGAGACCAGTCTTCCAGCAGAGCCTTCCAGGCCTAGGGACCTACCTGAGCAAAGGGCCGAATGAGGCCAGATGAGCACCCATGCTTTGGCGACTTCTAGCTTTCTCGATGACTCTTAGAGTCCACAGGACTCTGCATGGCTTGTCAGCACCCCGCCCCCCCACTGTCAAGTCAGCAAAGATGTGGGGAGTCCTTCTTTGACCCCCATCTGCTTTGGAATCCCTCAGGAGAGGGGGCCAGCAGGCTCACACGACCCCCATTGCTTAAGGTCACCTGTGCCGGATAACCTAGCCATGGCACTAAGCCACATGACCTTTGCAGTGTGGAGGGCGTGGCAAGACTCACAGATGGATGGGGGGCTAGAGATCTCGGGTACCACCTCAGAATCTGCTTGCTATGGGAGTTGAGAAGTAGGGAAGCCAGCCTCGTGAGAGAGAGGGCAGGTGGGAGCAAAGAGTAGAGAGCAGAGAACCTTAGCTGGGGAGACACCATGTAGCCCAGTCCGTGGGTGACAGGCTTTCAAAGTGACCTTGTGCCATTTTGGCTCCCAAGGAAAGGAGAAACATGACCATTCTTCCATGGATTCTCTGTGCATGGGGTGTGTGTGTGTATGTATGTATGTGCATTCACACACACATATGCGAGCCAGAAGTAGACACAGATCAGCAGATAAATCTTCAATTGATCTCCACTTTACTTTTTCAGACAGGGTCCCCAAACGTGGAGCTCACCATATGAGCTAGAATGAGCAACCATCGGGGCACCAGGATCCACCTGTATCACCCTCTCCCCTAATACTGGAATTACCTGGATTTTATGTGGGTACACGGGGAATCTGAACTCGGGTCCTCATGAATGTTTATCCCCTTTGCAGTTCTCACTGTGAGCCCTGGTGTAGCCCTGGCAGAGCAGGGGCCTCTGAGCATGACAAATAGATGAGTTTGTCCCATGAGTTTGTGCTGGCAGACACAATGTTCACAAACCAGAGGCTCTTCAGGAGGCGTGAAACTGTCTAGCCCTGTTCCAAAGCAAAAGGTGGCTGGGAAACATTTGAAAGCTTCTCAAATGCCGGTCCTGGGGTTGTTTGTGCCTTATAGGGTAGAGTGGCTGTGTGTGTGCTGTGCTTATTACAGCCGCATCTCTTCCATGGATTTGTAGATTGTGGGGTTTGGGGTTTGGTTGTTGGCATTTGTTGGTTTTGTGGAGTCAGGGTCTTACTGTGTAGACTGGCCTGAAACTTACTATGTCAACCAGGCTGGCCTTGAACTCACAAAGATCTTCCTGCCTCTGCCTCCCAAGTGCTGGGATTAAAAGCATGCACCACCATTCCTGGCCTCTTCCATGGTTTGATTGTTGTATTTCTGTATTTTCCACAGTGCACAAATACAGGAAGGTGCAGGTCCCCTCTTCTCCACCAGAGCCCCATGCCCAAGACCAGTGGCCGGTGCTCAGAAGTGTGAGAGGCAAACACAGTGGGCATGGGCAGAGGCACACAGATGAGGGTGCACAGAAGTACTTGGCTCCTCCCAGAGCACACGGCTGGCTGCCTGCTGGCTTTGCTGCTTGGTGGTGTGTTTTTGGAGACACTTTCTGCTGCCCACGTGGAGGTGCCTGCTCTTGACAACTGTGGCGCAGTTTGTTCTGTGGACGAGCCCTGCCTGCATCCCTGTCACTTCCTTCCTAGCACCCTGAGTAGGTTTGGCCTCTCTCTGGTCCCTCGCCCCCCAACACAGATGACCTCCTAGATGCCAGGCTCTGGGCTTAGACTCCAACTTGCCCAGCAGTCACCCAAGAGAACCACATGACTCATGTGACCTCACCTGGAGGTGAAGGACGGTTAAAGCCCTGCTGGTTAACGTTGCCCGAGGAAAGAAGAAAGGGATGCTGGGAGAGGAGTTTTGAGCTGAAGTAGGGGACAGGGTCCTTACACACACCTCCCAGCACACATGGCTGGGCTTTCCCGGTAGTGTATCCGGAGATGGACTGCGGGGTCACAGAATAACTGAAGAACGATGCCAGATTGTTCTCTACAGTGATAGTACAAACGGCCTTCCCCTGTCGTCAGGGAGTCAGTCGTCTTGCTCTAGCAGGAGGGATCACATTTAGATTCATCCAGCAGTTTAAGGGCTGTCACTCCGATGAACAGAGATGAACTTCAAATTTGGCTTTTCCTAATTAGTCAGAGGTTGGGCACCTTTTCAATTGTTATTGGCTGTTCATGACTTCTGTTCTGTATGCTCAGCTCTTTAGATGGCTTTTCCTCTTGATTATCCTTGCCTTACTGATTTGTAGGAGTTCTTTATATATTTTTGGTGACAATTTTTGTCAAACATCTCCCAGCTTGTGGCTTACTCTTCCCTTCCTCCCCCTCCTTCCCTTCTCTCTTCCCACCCTCTCCTCTCCTCTTTTTCCTCCTCTTCCTCATTCCCTCCCCCCCATTTTTCTTTGAAGCAGGATCTCATTGTGTAGCCCATCCTATAATGCATATTTAAAAAGGGGGGGGGGGTCACAGAGCTGAGGAGATGGCTCAGTGAGGACCTGAGTTCAGGTCCCCAGATGCAGGGGTACACATTTCTATTCCCAAGAATAGAGAGCTCTCCAAGTAAGCGAGGGAGAATCCCCAGAAGCTCATAGGTCAATTGTTCTCACATGTTCAGTCATGTACAAGAGACCCTATTTCAAACACTAGAGGCTGTCCTCTGACCTCCACATGTGTGCCATGGCATATGTATGCCTGTGCTCACACACGAGCAACACATACGCGCGCGCACACACACACAGCTTTTTTGAAAGATAATAGAGTTTGTTCAGTTTTTAAAAGATTTGAATTATGTGTACATGTTGTGGAATGAGGTATAGTATGTGCAAGTGAGTGTGGGATGAGGTGGGGTGTATGCACATGAGTGTGGGAGGTGTGGTATATGCACATGAGTGTGGGAGGTGTGGTATGTGCACATGCAGACACTCAAGGACGCCAGAGGCATTGGATTCCCCTGGAGTTAGAGTTACAGATGGTTGTGAACTGGAAACCTAATTCAGGACCTGTGGAAGAGCAGTACCTGTATGTATTCTTAACCACTGAGCCATCTCGCCAGTTCCTATTATAAAATATTGGTGTGTGTGTGTGTGTGTGTGTGTGTGTGTGTGTGTGTGTGTGTGTAAAGTGGGCATGTACCAAGGTGTTCATAGAGGTCAGAGGGCAGATCTGGGAAGTTGGTCCTCTCTTTTTTTCTGTGAGGTCTGGAGATCGAATTCAGGCTTGTGCCACGAGCATCTTTACTGTTGAACCATGTCCTGGCCCAGTCTGTCTCATTTCCTGGCGACTTTTCCATTCACCAATCTAACATTGTTAGACATGTTTCCTGTCTAACATGCGTGTCTTCACTGATTCATGGCTACACAGCTGCCTGCTGTATGAAACAAAGCGTTTTCACTCACCCTCTCCCCTGCTGATGAACATTCCAGCCACTTTCAACATTTCACCACGATTCTAGGCACATCCTTCAGTGGCCATGCCCGCAGAGTCCTAGGGGTGCCACTGAATTCAGTTAGTTTCAGTGGTGGTTGTGATTGGAGACAGGTTCTGCCCTGTGTCACAGCCTGGCCTGGATGCACACTCTCTCATCTCAGTCTCTCAAGGGCTGGGATGATAAGCCTGCCCCACCACACCTACCAATGAGGTTCCTTGTATATTGCATCACATTTGTCAGAGTCCCATTTTGACTTCTTTTCCAGGAAGCCACATGCCACTGAACTCTCGAGCCTTTTATTCAAGAGTCCTGGCAGCCTGGCTGCTGTGCAAATGGAGAGCGCCACCCCAGTCACCCTGGTCACTTGAGAAATAAGGATATTCCTACCACAACATCCCTATGCTCCTCCCCAGAGAAGACCCTTTATTAGATAGTATTGAGGAAAAAGAACTGGGGGTGCCAATCAGGGGGAATCTCCATTAATTAATTAGATTCTGGCCCTAAGTGGATCTTTCAAGGAGTGTAGAAATGGTGTCTCTCCAAGCCACTGCACCTTACAAGGATTTGCCAGTGAAGTAAGGCATTTAAAAGTCCCCAGATAATTCTATTCTTTTTTTAGCTTTATTTTTCATTATTTTAGAGAGAGAGAGAGAGAGAGAGAGAGAGAGAGAGAGAGTGTATGTGTGTGTGTGTGTGTGTGCCTGTGTGTGTGCACTCTCGCACATGAATGTAGGTATTCAAGGAGAATAGAAACATTAGAATCCCTGGAGCTGGAGTTACAGTTCGTTGTGAGCTGTCTGATATGGAGCTGGGAGTCAAACTCGGGTCCTCTGTAAGAACAATATCCATTCTCTACTCCTGAGTCATCTCTTCAGCCCAGAGGACTCTCTTCTTCAAACTCTAAGGCCTTAGCTCAGGGTCCCCTCTTGCTGAGGGCACCAAGTTCCTGATACTTGAGCATTTCTTTTGGCAAATATCAACATAACCCTCTTTCTTAAATAAAGTAACTTTTATTTAAGGTAATAGTATACAACTTCCTACTAGCAGGAATTAACCTTACTTTTTCAAAATTATAGGCAGTTTGAAAAACACGAAGTAAGTTGAGAAACATAGACTGTAGATGGGTGGAGGAAAACCCACCTTCGAAGATCTGAGCTGTGCACTGGCTTTGAGACAAGCAGGTCCTCAGGCTTCTAGTCCTAGGGTGGGAGGCTGTGAAGGACAGGTTCCCCAGAGGGATATATCCAAAGAAGCGTATGCGGTTTAAACTACTGAGTAGCTGAGAATGACTTTGAACTTGCCGAGTGTGAGGATAACAGGCATGGGCCACCCCGTACATTTTATGTGTTGCTGGGGAGTAAACCCAGGGCCTTGTGCGTGCTGGGCAAGTGTTCTACCAAGAGTTACACCCCCGGTCTCTCAGCATTGAAGCTGAGTTTAGGGACTAATGTTTCTGTCACTGTACCCCTTGACACAGCAACTCTGTGATGTAACAGGTGATAGTGATCACCCCACCAATTGACAGAAGGAAACTGAGGCATGGAGAGACATATCAAGCTGTCCAGTGAATAGATAGGAAGAATCTCAGCCCTTCCATAATGACAATACCAATAGTTAGCTAGGGGTGGGGGGTGGTGGTGGTGGTGGTGATGATGCATACCTTTAATCCCAGCACTTGGGAGGCAGAGGCATGAGGATCTCTGAGTTTGAGACCAGCCTGGTCTACAGGGTAAATGAGTTTCAGGACAGCCAGGGCTACAGAGAGAAATCCTGTCTTGAAAAACTTAAAACAAAAAGCCAACAATAGCCTTCAGTGAGCACTTACTTCACTCTGGCTCTGTGCTAGGTTCACTCTGGCTCTGTGCTAGGCAGCTCCAGCTACAGCATGCACAGAGCTGAGCACTTTGCATGTGGTCCTTCAACCTCACAGGATAAGGTATGCCAGCATCCTAGAAAGGATCAAGGCCAGGGCATCTTGACTCAGAGCATCTGCCCATACAAGTTGTTGTTCCAGAGGGATGAGAGCCAGGAAACAACCACAGGAAGATGTAAATGAATGAGCCAGTTTCACAAAAGAAACACCGTGTAGGGGAAGGGGAAAGCCCACGGGTGGGCGATGGGAGATAGTCTCTGGAGGTAGAGAGACCATTTGCTAATGCTACCTCTCAGGTGATGCCTTTAAAGCAGAACCCAGACTCAGCTGGATTTGAACCTGAGCTGTGGCATGTAAGAATCCTGCTCCTGACCCAAACCTAGCCCTGTGGCTTATGCAGCACTGTGGAGCAGGGCCTAGGAAGGGAAGGAAGGACACTGAGAATTCTGAGTCAGACGAAGTCTGATCTATGGTGCTTCCCTGCCCACCTCTGGAGCCCTGACTTGGTCTACCATGGAGGTGGGCAACACCAGTGTCTCTACATGGTCTCTCTGTCCCAAGGGAAATGACATCCCAAAGATGAGACAGGCCCTGCTAAGGATGTGGGCAGTAGCCACAGTGCACATTGGGCTGAACTCAGTGTTGCCCTGGTCTCAAGGGACATCCTATGCTCACTGTGGGATGTCATTGCTCCAGGAAGAAAATATGACCAACTTTGAACTCATGCAGGAATAGTACGGGCTAATGGCACCTAGCATCATGGAGGATGGTGGCAGAGACTCCACTTTGTCACAGTCTTTTCTCTGGCTTTGTTCTCCTTGCTCACACCCAGCCTATACACACACTACCGCGGTCTCCCCTGGAGGGTTCCCTCCTCCTCAACTGTAGCAAGGGGACCTTGTAGAACCATCTTAGTGCTTATGGGGCTGGGAAGAAGGGAGGCCGCTGGGACTCCCTGGGGTCTTTGTGGGACTGACAGGCTGAGGGTAGGCAAGCGGGGGAGGCGTGTTCCAGAGGCTCCTTATCTCTGAGGTCCAGTGTCAGCTCTGGCCTGGCCCAGTAGAGATGGTATAGACAGGGGACCACAGTGAATTTGCATTTAGATTGGAGACTTCTGCTTCCAGGGCCTGGGGGGAGGAGGTGGCTACCACGGTCAGCTGAGATGCAGGAGAGGAGGGGCCTGGAGCCCTGTCCTGCCAGGGCCACAGGAAGTGGCCTCTGGGCCAGGCCTGGCTGGCTGAGGGAATGGTGGTACAGAAGGCGCTCTGGGCACTTAGCCGGCCCTGACAGCCTGCCTGTCCACTGTCCCAGCCACTCGCCAACATCAGCTGGGAGTTGGCTCTGCCCCATGGGCCTGGGAGCAGTGTTAGAGTGCTGTGCCAGCAAGGGGCAGGACTAGGCAGATGCACCCCTCTGTGACTCTGTGTGACCGTGTGTCATCTCGCCTTACTTACCTCTCAGATTCTGAACTTCTCTCAGAATGAAAACTGAGGCTCAAAGGGGCCTATAATTAGTCCAGGACCCCATGAAGCTCTTCCAAGGACTCCCAGGGTGTACTCCGGGAGACACCGTTGGTGCTCGGGAAGTAGGGGGTTCATTTGTGCAGAGCCACGGGTCACTCCTGGCTTGGTGGCAGCTGGGAAGTTGCGTTCATTTCAGGCCAGGCTGAGGGTCAGAGCAGGTCTCCTTCCCTTGGGAGAAGTCGCTGCCATTTGTGAGGCTGCACATGGAGGAGGAGGAGACGTGAGGACAGAGGACGGTGAGAAGAAAGGGAAGGAGGAAGCAGATGAGAGGAAGAAGGAATGAGGGAATAAAAACAGGGAGCAGATGGAGGGAAGGAGGGATGGGAAGAGAGGAGAATAAGAACTGTCAGGGCATGGGACAGAGGAGTCCTTGACTCCAAGTGCTGGTGGTAGTATGGCATACTCCTCCTGGTTTCCCTAGGGCTAGGCTTTCCTGATTTCCAGAGCGGACTGAGCCCTGCTCCTCTATGGGGGACAGTGATGAGCCCTCTGGGGCTCTACACGAAAGTGATGGACCTGTTAAGATCCAGGTCTCTTTGCTGCCTCTGGAGAGGCCTCTAGCCCATTTTTTGGGTTCTCCACACCTCCTCCCTCCCCATCCCTCCAGACGGAGGTCTTGGCCCCATTCCCCTGGCCTGTGGCTGGGCTTGCAGCTGACAGGCCTCCTGGTCCTGGCTCCCTGTCCAGCAGAACAAGCCCTCCCTGTCTGTCACCAAACAGTCAGGACAGCCTGTTCCACCTGGCAGGCTGGACTATTGCCCGGCTTGGTCTCTGACCACCCATGGTGTAGGTTCAGATACTGGGCATAATTCTGCTTTGCTGTGTGGCTTTGGGCAAGACCCTTTGCCTCTCTGAACCTCTGACTCCTCACCTTAAAATCGGCCTGTTGATAGGATCTGCCTCTTGGATTGCTCTCTGGGATCCTGCATGGAAAGTGACTGGCAGAATGTCCAATTGACATCAAAGCATGTTAGCGGTGTGTTCCTGGATCTGTCTGCCACTGCCTATCCTGGCTTCACCAGATGTCAGCTTCAAGGGCCCCTCCCATGCTTTCTCCATGAACCCTCTCATGCCTAGTGTCATGCACTGTGATTGTTTGAACACACACAAGGCTCAGCCCTGTGCTAACACACTGCACTTTAAGGACATCTATCATTTGCATGCATGTAACGAGGCAAACACTATTGGACCCATTTTAAAACCTGATAGGCTGGGCAGCATGGTGCTCACCTGGTCCCAGCTGTGTGGGAGGCTGGGGGCTGGAAGACTGCTTGAGCTCAGGAGTTTGAGGCCAGTCTGGGTGATGCAATGAGGCACACAACACACACAAAATCCATTTTACTTGGTATTCCTCACCTCAAAGAGGAGAATGGTTTTTGTTCCCTTATGGGATTGCTCCCATTGATGAAATGGGGCAAGAGTGACGCTGTGACTTCTGAGGATGTGTCAGAATTGCCCATGATGCTTCTGTGTGCATCTTGGGAGACATTGACTCATGGAACTCACTCCACAAAGTCTAGGACCCAACAAGAGCCCAAGTGTCATGTTCTGATCAGGGCCTGATCTGATCAAGTGTTAGTCAATAAAGATGGTGGAAAGACAATTCTAGATGATTCTGGTCCCTAACCACCAGCCCTTCACAGCCGAGGCCCAGATGTTTCGGAATAGAAGAAAGCAGTCCCAGTGTGCTCTGTGTGATCATCTGACCTCTGAGGATCCAGGAGCATGGGATGATGATGGTCCATAGCCATGTGCGGGGTCGTTTGCTACACAGTAGTATATAACTCTGTTCTGACTCCTTGAAGCTGCACCTGAGCCTAGGAAACATGGGTTATGGGCATATCCATTTCATAGCCCAGGAAAGGAAGCTTCCGCGGTGATTTAAGAACTTTTGAGAGGGGAAGCTAGGGCTTGTGGCCCCGGGAGTGAGCACTGAAGAATCACGCAGAGGTCACGTCCTGTGGGGCTTGTGGGCCAGGTGTGAAGTGGTTGGGTGTCATATTTAGGGCTTTGAGGGTTCAGAAGGACAGGGGAAGTAGAGTTGGTGAGACAGAGAGAGGGTAGTAAGCTTGTTTAGGTACAGCTGGGAGAGCAAGTGTGCTAGCTAGGGTTCTGTTCCCGGCTGGAGACTGGCTCAGTGGCTGAAGAGCCGGCTACACATGAAGCCTGAGTTCAGATCCCCAGCACCCAGGTAAAGCTGGACACAGCAGCGGGTGCCAGTTTTCCTAGTGTTCCCACAGTTTGAGATGAGAGGCAGGAACAAAAGAATTTCAGATGCTCACAGGCAGGCTAGCCTGGTGTATGCAGCGTGGAAGAACAAAGAGACTGTCTCAAACAAAGTGGAAGGTGAGTACTAACACGGAGGCTGTCCTCTGACCTGCACACATGTGCTCACACTCACACACAAGAGCACACATGCACACATACATGCACACATATCACATGTATCACACACTCGACTGACAAAACAACATTTTTTTTTTTTTTTGAGGGAGGGCTCATTTTGGGTCACCATTGCAGAGTCATTGGTCCACAGTCACTTGGCTCTGCCAGATCTGGGTCTGTTCACGGTGAGGCTGAGCACTGTTCAAGAGAGCTTGTGAGGAGGCAAAGAGCAGAGATAGCCCTCCAAGGGGCCAGAGAGAGACACACCTTCGGGGCTCATCTACAGTGACTTATCTCCTCCCACACAGCCCCACCTCCCTGTTCCTATCGCCTCCCAACCATGCATTCAAAAGAGTTTGTCCATGGATCAGTTTGTTGCTGAGGTCTGAGCCCTCATGATGAAACCCCGTTCCCCAAAGTCTTTACACAGGAACCCTCAGGAGACATTTCGGATCCACACCAGAGCAGTGGGTGAGAAGGGATTGGACAATGTCACCCTGCCCTTGTTCCCTATCTTTTCTCTAGGACAGAAGGGGGGGGGCCTGTACTCGAGGCCCAAGGAACTCTGCCTTGGTAGAGATGCCAGCCAATTCTAACTTGGGTTATGCCCTCAGATAGCTAGAGTTGGGCAGTCAGGGCAAGGAGCCTGGAAACCTGTGTGGATAGGAAGTGAAGGCCAGGAACACCCTCTGTTTGAACACCTCCTCGTGGCTCACAGAGTTCCCAGGTTATCTAAGCCAGTGCGTACATTTAGCTCCATGTTGGCTGGGAGGGGCAGAAAGCCTGTGTGGGGCAGGATTGAGTTTAGGGTCTGGGAGGAGCTGAGAAGGCCCAGGTGGCTGCAACAGAGTAGAAGGCAGTTCAGAGTGAGACTGCAGAAGGGAGGGGCTGGAATGCCCTGAATAGAGAGACGAGATGGTGAGCCCCCACCGGGCATCCCTCAGGGGGCCCAGTCATTACTGCATCTGGGGGTTTCCCAGCCAGACTCCCAAGGGGTGGGGACAGAGCACCTGCTGGCCTGGCACTATGTCCCCCTGCAGACATAAAGCTCCCATCCCCCTTCACTGAGACCTTCTCAGGGTGCCTCCACCTGCACCCAAGCCTGGGCCTAGAGCTGGCTCTGGCAGGCACACCTGGCGCTCTGGTGAGCCTGCTGGCGGTCCTGATTTAAGACTTCAGGGCCTGCTCCTGAATTCTACCAGCCAGGATGGGGAGGTCTGAGGAGGACACAGGCCCCTATAGCAGGCAGTGAAGAGACCCCTCCTCTCCAGGCTCTAAAGGTCTTTGAAACCCCAGAAGTTCCTTTCTCTAGCCATCCTTGAGTGGGGGATGTCAGTGACAGGGCACTCATCAAAAGCCTGAGCCTTGGGCAGGAGGCAAGGGAGTAAGGCTGCTTCTTCGCTGCTAGGCTTTGGAATCCTGCATAGAAGGGGTGAGAGGTACAGCTCAGTGCTATCCCAGCATTCTCAAGGCTCTGGGTTCAGTCCCTAGCACTGTAAACATAGGACATGGTACTTGGGAGGGGAAGGCAAAAATATCAGAAGCTCAAGGCCATCCTTAGCTACATAGAGGATTCTGGGCTAGCATAGGCTATATGGCTCCCTGTCTTTAAAAGAAGAAAGATAGAAATCTGTCGTGGGATATTTGTACACTGTGTGAAGGTGTATTGCTGTGATTGATGTAATAAAAAGCTGAACGGTCAATAGCTAGACAGAGGAGATAGGTGGGACTTCCTGGCAGAGAGAGGAAGAGGACGCCATCAAGAATGAGTTGGACACAGAATGGAAGGGAGATAAAAGCCACGTGGTAGAACATAGATTAATATAAATGGGGTAAATTTAACTTATAAGAGCTAGTTGAGACAAGCCTAAGCTAAAGGCCAAGATTTCATAATTAATAAGAAGTCTCGGTGTCGTTATTTGGGAGCTGGTGGTACTGAGAAAAACATGCTACATCTCTCCTTCTTGGCCTCTCTTTTCCCATCTGTATAGTGGGAGAACCAGCCTGGATAAACTCATGATGAAGCCAGACAACCTGGATTTGACTCTCCATTACTAGTGGCTGTTTAACCTACCTAAATTACTTGGCCTTTCAGGGTCTCAGTTTACGCGTCTATGAAATGGGGGGACAATGGCAATGGTAGCATTCAAGAGTTGTGTGAGGACTGAATGGATGAAACTGAGTGTGATGCCTGGTATTTAGGATACTGGCTGTGGTGGTGAGTGCTTGAGTGTGAACCCCAAGTGTTACTGTTGGAGTCTATAGAGAACATTGCACTGGAAATGCTTGGTGGACAAAATCGAATCTGTTTGTTTGCAAACTTTTGGTCTTTGTTTTTAACAGAGAAGGTCTGCATTGCTCAAGAGAAATTTTACTCAGAGCCCCCAGCTGTTCTCAGGAGATTGGGGGGTGGGGGCATCTGCCCCACCTGCTCCCCCTGTCTCTGTGTCTGCAACCCCCAAGAGAGCTGCTAGAGCACGTTTTGAAAATCCTTGCTCAGTTTGTCTCCTTCCGCTTACAGTCAGGGAAACAGAGATATGGAGAAGCCAGGGAATGGACCGTGATGAGTGTCCTGGCCCAACTTGGGAGTCTGCTTTTCTCAGTGCAATCCTGGGGCAGAACTGGGAGAAAGAGACCAGAAGCCGCTTAAAGGAACTGGGTGCATTGTGGCGTCAAGTCATCAGCATGCAAATGAGATGCAAATCGATGCAAAACAGCATGTTTTATGCTAATTTGCAGAGTCAAGAGCGACGACATTTTTGGTAATGGGGCAGCAGTCCTGGTCCCTGGGCATTGCCGAACACGCGTCCTTTTTTTCTTTTTTCTTTTCATTACTATGATCAGGCCCATAAATCTTGGTTTGGCTGTAACCCACCCCTTCTCGCCTGAAAGGCTGGCTCCTGTCACCTTCAAGGCCTCCCAGACTAGTCTCCCCAGTCTTGCCTGGGCTCAGGGTCAGGCTTGGGCATCTAGTTAGAGAACCAGGGCTCAGGAGTCACTAATCTGAGTTGAGGATGAGCTGGCCAGTCTGGCCTGGAAGCCGCTTCTGAAGGGAGGGTTCTGGGCACCTAGGGTTACTGAGGCTTCCTTGCCATTGTGTGATTATCCTGCCAGGTCCTGGAAGGAAGCTCATGCTTCAGCTCCTCTGGGCACCCAGTACCTGGCCCTCAGGTTCTGGATGTGTCTGAACCTGCACCTAGGGAGATGCAATATCCCTGGTGGCCAACCTGTGGTCTGTGAACCTCTGGCTCCGAACCAAAGGGGGCCTCCACTCCTTTCGGAGAAAACAATAATATCAAAACTAGCACGATCCCAGCCCCTCCTGAGCCCTAGCTGTACAGCTTGCTTCTGCTCATGCTGTAAGGTGGGCGTGGAGGAGGACGAAATGGTTTGTGCAGGCACTTTTTCTCTGGGGCAGAAGCTGCTGTTATAGGACCGCAGGGCTCTCCCTGGGCCCTTGGAACAGCTTCCAGCTTTACCTGAGTCCTGAACTCAAAGGGCAGTGATGGATGAACCCATGCTGTACCTCATACCTTCCTCTCTGCCCCCTCTGACTAGCTGTGTCCTCCTCACTGAATAAAAATGATCCCACCTTGCTTGCCTGCAAACTTTCCTCTCTTCCGTGAACCTTCGAAGGAGGCCAGACAAAGACAGTCCCACGACCCATTCTTTGTCGTGTGACCAATTAGCTGAGATTAAAACTGTGTGACACTCCTGAAAAGATTTAGACAAAAAGATAAACATTTCCCTTCCAGCTAACTGCTGGGGACCACCTCCCTTGTTTACAAGGCAAGCCCACATCTGAATCTCCACCTGTAACGCTGCCTTCTTCCATCAGGGCTTAAAGCAAACCAGCCAGCCCGACGATCCGACCCGGGGACCTGGGGTGTTCCCCTCCCCTCGCAATAGCGTGAATACTATCGGCGTCCCGGCTGTGGTGTGGATTTCCTCTTTGCCAGCTGCCACTTAAGGCTCTGGACCAGATAAGAGCTCGGTGAGCTTGGGCTTTCTCCAGGCATCTGAGTGCCTCCGGTCCTCTACGAAGCGCATGCTCTAGGCTCTGCCTCCTCACTTTGTCAAGGAAAGGGACCAAGCCAGGGAAACGCTGGACTACTCGGAGCAGAGGTCTCGGGGCAAGGCGCGCGCACCAGAACGCCACCTTTGTGCGTCTAGGAGACGTGAGCCGGAGCTCGGCAAAGGCCAGAGAGCTGCCGGGGGACGCTCTGATCCGGAGGCAGAGGAAGCGGGGTGGGGTGGGGGTGGGGGTAGAGCGCAGATTTGCAGACCTCGACCTCATCGCTGCGGGGAACCCCGGGTCCCCACAGCCCGCCTCGGGATGGCACCCTGGGCACCCTCCTCGCTGCCCCCTCCCGACGCCCGCCTTTGATTGCAGCGAGTTGCGCGTCGCGGAGCAAATTAACTTTTTGCACACTTCATTATGCGTCGGCCCGCGTCCCTCGGGGCCGCCGGCCCGCCCCCGCCCAGGCCGACAACTTGATTGGGCAATTAATCTTCGCGGCCCGCGGGCCCCCGCCGGCCCGGGCCTTTGTGCGGTGATCGCGGGCCGCGGGCCCGGCCGGCCGCCGGGTCTGCTCGCACTGATAAGGGCGCCCGCGCCGCCGCCTTTGTCATGCGGGGAGCCCGGCCGCGCCGTCTCGCACCCCGTCAGCGCGCCCCCCGCCCCTTGGGCTCGGTCCATCTGTCGGAGCCGCGCGATGCCCCCCGCCCCCCGCCGCCGGGCTGGGGGAGGGGTCCCGTGGGCGGGCAGGGAGCCAGCACCCCTCCACCCGGCGCCCCATGTGTCAGAAGCGTTCCCCGCCTCCCAGAGACACGGGCGCACACGCGCGCGCACACACGCGGGGGCCGCCCAATTAAACAGCGTGGTAATGACGAGGGGGAGGGCGCCGCCGTTTGCGCAGCTGGGGAGGGGGGAATCCCAGCAGGGGCCAAGAGCGGAGAATCGCTGCTCCCCCCACCCTTGCACCCCAGGTGTGGCGCCTGGTTAGTGGCCCCAGTGGTTGGGGCTGGGGAGGGAGGGAGAGAGAAAGGGAGGGTCTCTGGGAATTTGCCCGACACTTCCGTCTCTTTGTGAGTTTCCTGGGGCTCTGCCAGAAGTTGACACCCCTCCATCACGCCCTCAGCGCCCCCCCCCCCCCCCCCCCGCTCCGAGAAAGGCTACTGTGTGATCCAGGTGAAGCAAGGAAGCAGGACAAATTGCAAACTATTTCAGGAACTAAATAGCCAGGCCACTCTTGCCGGTGGCCGTGATGGGATCAGACATGTTGGCACGGTGCTGGGGAGACTGCAAATGTTCATGTGTTAGTTCCTGGGGTCATCTATGGTTTTCCGTGAATCATGCGGGTGGAACTCCTTGAGTTTTACTGGGACTTGTGCTGGTGAGGTACAGGGAGACACTTGGCTCAAAGCCGCGCGGGTCAGTTTGGTGCAAGCTGTCCAGTCCAGTTCCTGAGCAACATGAGGATGTGGGTGAACTCCAGCTTCTACTGATTTGGGGGTGTTGTGACTTCACGCGTCATGCTTGCCATGTACAAAAACTAGGAAAATCCACTCAGCTCCAGAGCAAAATAGGTTGGGTAGCTTTTTGCCATGAAGTCTAGTTACTGCCACTAGGTGATGGGGACAGTCATAGGCAAAGTGATTGCCATAGGCCTTCCTCAGATTCAGGTTCACAAAGTAAAATCAGCATGTGAGATGCAAGATGCATGATCCTGGGTGATGCAGGCTGTAGACAAAGAGGGGGGTGGCTCGAGTCCACCCTCATGCCACTAGTGTCTTATTGTCAGGGCACTGAAGGCAACTCTCCTGGGTCTGGAGACCAAAGGCCACTCTGACCCTGTGCAGCTTCCTCCCTCTACCCCGAGGCCTGAGCTGCCAGCCAGCCAGTTCTGTAGCCAGAGGGCTGGGTCCCTGGGATGATGAGCAGGCCTCTCCCTGTGTCCCTGAGGAGGTGGTAGAGAGAATGGTTCCCTGTGATAATGACAGCCTCCAGCCTTGCGTGACCACGATGCCTCATAAGCCTATAGTCCAGAAGGGGCCCAGTGAACAGAAGCTGAATTAAAATGGAAAAGTACAGCCTCCTTCCCCCTCCTCCCCTCCCCCACTACAGCCCTCCTTCCCGGCTTCTGGAACCATGTAAAGCCTCAACCCTTCAGTCTTGCTCAGCTGGGTCAGCTGAGTGGACACTTCCTTACTGATACTAAAATTAGGGACACACTAGCTGGGCAGAGCGTGCACTTGGGGGGCAGAGACACATGGATCTCCGTGAGTTCAAGGTCAGCCTGGTCTACATACTGAGTTCCAGGACAGCCAGAGCTACATGGTGAGGCCCTGTCTTGAAAAACAAACAAAAGAACCCCCAAAAATTAGGGATACCTAGGATGAGCAGATAGGGTACACAAAAGGACCGTTTGATTTTCTCCCCAGCCCTTCCCAGCACACACCAGGCTTAGATTCCTTACCAGCTCTTGTCCCCAGCCCTGATGTTCTGTCTCTAAACAGCCCTGAATCCTAACATTACAGGCTTCCAGCTTTCTAGAATTTTAGTATCCTATGTCTCTTCCACAAACATTCTAGAGTACAGTGATTTTAAACTGTATGTTCTAGCATTTGGAGGCTACAGTATGAGTGTCGGTGGGATTCCCCATTCAAATAGCAAGGAGAAAGCAGGATCACGTAGCAAGAGCCTGAAGAACAGCCACAAATTTTATTTCAACCATGTTTTTACTCCACAAGTATTTTTGTTTTTTGCAAGAACACAGTTTTTTAAAACTTTTTATTTTAAATGACATGTCTATGTGTGGTTATGTGTATGTGAATGAACTGTCCTTGGAGGCCAGAAGAGGGCATCAGATCCCCTGGAGCTGGAGTTACAGGTGGTTGTGAGCAGCCCTACATGGGTACTGGGAACTTAACTCTGGTCTTTTCCCAGAGCATCAAGTGCTCTTAACCATTAAACCACCTCTCCAGCCCCAAGAATACCTTGTCCTGACCCCCAGTGTTTTGTTTGTTTGATTCCCAGGTGTTTGTGGCACACACCTTTAATTCCTGCACCCTCTCGAAGCAGAGGCAGGCAGGACAGCCTGATCAACACAGTAAAATGAGATTCCAGCTAGCCAGATCCGCACATTGAGACCATGTCTTAAAAAGAAAAGAATTATTTTTATGTATGGAGCTGGAGAGATGGCTCAGCAGTTAAGAGCACTTGTTGTTCTTGCAGAGGACCCAGTTCGATTCCCAGGACCCACATAATAGTTCACAACTCTCTATAACTCCAGTCCAGGGGATCCAATATCGTTTTCTGGCCTCCCTAGTTACCAAGCATGTTGTGTGGTGCAGGCAAAACACTCATACACATAAAACAAAAATAAATAAGTTTGCAAAAACCGGTTGTATTTTCATTTCTCTGTGTGTGTGTGTACGTGTGTGTTTATGTCATGTGTGTGCAGATGCCCACAGAAGCCAGAGAAAATGTTGTGTGTGCGTTTATGTCATGTGTGTGCAGATGCCCACAGAAGCCGGAGAAAATGTTGGATCCCCGAGAGCCAGCTGGTTGTGAGATGCCTAGCATGGGTACCAGGAACTGAGCTCATGCCTCTGGAAGAGCAGTGAGTACTCTTGACGGCTGAGCCATCTTTCCAGCCCTGCAAGAGAGACAGGGTTTCCCTGTGTAACAGTCCTGGCTGCACTGGAACTTGCTTTGTAGACCAGGCTGGCCTCGAACTCTGCCTCCCGAGTGCTGGGATCAAAGGCGTGCACCACCACTGCCTGGCCCGAGAGCACATTTTGAAAAACATAATTTTCTATTATTTCATAATACACAATGTACCTTGATCATTTTCCCCTCCCATTATCTTCTTATCCTTCTCCCCCTTGTTTGTGTGGTAAATTATTATTTTTAAAAAATTTTTCTTAGCTGGGCGGTGGCGGCGCACGCCTTTAATCCCAGCACTCGGGAGGCAGAGGCAGGCGGATCTCTGTGAGTTCAAGGCCAGCCTGGGCTACCAAGTGAGTTCCAGAAAAGGCACAAAGCTACACAGAGAAACCCTGTTTTGAAAAAAACAAAAAAAAAAAAATTTTTTTTCTTTTATATTTTTAATTTATGTGCATTGGTGTTTAGCCTGCATGTATGTCTGTGTGAGGGTGTCGGATCTCCTGGAGCTGGAGTTACAGACAGTTGAGAGCTGCCATGTGGGTGCTGTGAATTGAACTCAGATCCTCTTGAAGAGTAGCTACTGCTCTTAACCCCTGAGCCCTCTCCAGCACCAGTAATTTTTTTTTTTCAAGACAGGGTTTCTCTGTGTATCATTGGCTGTCCTGGAACTCACTTTGTAGACCAGGCTGGCCTCGAACTCAGAGATCTGCCTGCCTCTGCCTCCTGAGTGACGGGATTAAAGGTGTGCGCCACCACTGCCCGGCCAGTAAATTATTTTTAAAGAGATTGAAATGATTAGAAAAAAAAAAAAAGAAAATAACTCACATGGCTGCTCATGTATTGACATTCCTCATGATCCCCATTCTCTGTGGAGATGCCAGATTTTCATCTGATCTCAATTGCTTCTCTATTTCCTTTGCCATTTCTTTCTTTTTTTTTATTTATTTATTATGTATACAGTATTCTGCTTGCATATATCCCTTCAGGCCAGAAGAGGGCGCCAGATTTCATTACAGATGGTTGTGAGCCACCATGTGGTTGCTGGGAATTGAACTCAGGACCTCTGGAAGAACAGCCAGTGCTCTTAACCTCTGAGCCATCTCTCCAGTCCCTCCTTTGCTATTTCTTGTACAGACCAATTCTTTTAGCTTTTCTATCTAAAGATACCTTTATTATCTTCAATTCTGAAAGATACAACTGTAGATTGGCAGATTTTTTTTTTTTTTAGTTCTTTAAAAGATGTTGCTGATGGTGCTGGAGAGATGATACAGTGGTTAAGATCACCGACTGCACTTCCAGAGGACTTGGGTTCAATTCCCAGCATCCACATGGTGTTTCACAACCACCTCAAACTCCTGTTCCAGAGGATCTGATGCCTTCTTTTGAGAGCACCAAGCTTGTGTGTGGTGCACACATACACATGCAGACAAAACATTCACACATAAAAATGAATCAAAAAAAAAATCTTAAAAAAAAAGATGTTGCTCTGCTATTTTTCTCCCATATAAGTGTGATGGTGCACACCTATAATTCTAGCACTCAGGTGGCAGAGGCAGGCAGATCTGTTGTGGAGTATTAATTTAACTAGACAAAGACGTGTTGCACTTGTTTATGTTGTGAAATACTACTTTAAGTAGGTAAAGATGTGTTACATTTGTTTATGTTGTGAAATATTACTTTAACTAGGTAAAGATGTGTTACATTTGTTTAAGCTCCATTTGTTTAATTATGTAGATATATTGCTGTTTCACCTTGCCTGCCTAAAGCACCTAATTGGTCTAAGAAAAAGTTGAATGGCCAATAGCCAGGCAGTAGAGGATAAGTAGGAGGGGGATCTCGGCTTGGGGAAGGGAGGAGAGAATGAGGGAGAAAGAGAGGGACACACCCAGGGTCAGCCAGCCACCAGTCAGGCAGCCACAGAGCAGGCAGTAAAAGTAGAACATATGCGCTCACCAACCTAAGACAGAGTGCCTGTGTGGCCTGGGCAGACGTCTCCATGACGGGTAAGGTGACCTGCTGACGTCCCATGCAACCTAAGTCAGAAGCTCCTTTATTAGTAAAAGGGGGACCTGTAGGGCCCTGGCCCCCGTTTTGGATAACTGTTGCCTTGCTTGCTGACCTTGACCTTGATATCCTCCCTATGCTAATTCCCTGCCGGGTTCCACCCTCCTGAATGCTCAAGGGAAGCTCCTTGTCTATGTATCCTGCATAATGAGCGTTAACAGTTTAGATGCAAGATTGTAAAACATCTGTAGCGTACTTCTGCCCGCCAGGATTCTCCCATTGTGCTGTAAGCCTGTATTCAAGACCTCCTCCCTCCTTCAATAAACTGCATTCAGCATTTAAAAAAAACAAAAACAAAAACAAAAACAAAAACAAAAACAAAAACAAAAAACAGGACTGGTGAGATGGCTCAGAGGTTAAGAGCACTGACTGCTCTTCCAGAGTTCCTGAGTTCAATTCCCAGTACCCACATGGTGGCTCACAACCATCTGTAATGAGATTTGGCACCCTCCTCTGTGTACATAATAAATAAATAAAATCTTTAAAAAAAAAAAAAAGTAGAGCATACAGAAGGAAAGAATGGTAAAAAGCTCTGAGGCAAAACGTAGATGGAGAGAAACAGGTTAATTTAAGTTATAAGAGCTAGTGGGACAAGCCTAAGCTAAGGCTAAGCATTCATAACTAATAATAAGTCTCCCAGTCATGATTTAGGAGCTGGTTGGTGGCCCAGAAGAAAGCCTGTTCGACAGATCTCTCTGAGTTCCAGACTAGCCTGGGCTACACAGTGAGACCCTTTCTCAAGACATTAAAGATGGGGGCGAGTGTGGGAATCTGCTGTCATTTTTATCTGTATCTGTATTTCTATATGTGACAAATTTTTTATTTATTGTTTTAACTTTATGTGTAGGGGTGCTTTACTGGCATGTATGTCTGTGTACCTAGTACATGCATGTCTAATGACCTTAGAGGCCAGGAAGAGGGAGTTGGATCCCTTGGAACTAGAGTTACAGACTGTGGTGAGTACTGGGAATTGAAGAATTTGCAAATTTGAGAGCAACAGATGCTCTTAACTGCTTAGCTCACATAACGAATCTTTTAAAACTATTTAAAATCAATCTGTCTATCTGTCTGTCTATCTATCTATCTATCTATCTATCTATCTATCTATCTATCTACTGACCTATATACTTCCCTCCTGGCCTCCCTCCCACGCTCTGAAATTGGACCCAGGGGCCTCAGGCTGTTGCAAGCATTCTACCACTGAGCTCTCTTCCTAGACCCCACCTACCCACCCTCAGCCCTTCTTTGACTGGGTTTCTCTGTGCAATAGCCCCAGCTGTCCTGGAACGCACTCTGTAAAACAGGCTTGAACTCAGAGATCCGCCTACCTCTGATGCCCAGAGTTCTGGGATTAAAGTATGAGCCACCATTGCCTGGCTTCTAGCCTTTAATATTGTTTTCTTTGTCATAGATTTTTGAGCAATTTTATCATGATGGCTCATTCCCCCCCCCCCCCCAGTTTCTCATGCTTGAAGTTTGTTAAGCTTTTTTACTTTGCGAGTTTGTAGTTTGCATCAGATTTAGAAATTTTTAGTCATTCCTTTGCAAATACTTTCCCTGCTTTGGGGACTCTGGTCACATGGTAGCAGGCTTCTTGAGCTGTCCCACAGCTCCTGATATGCTTGTCTTTCCGATTATTTTTCTCTTTGTGCCGCCTTTTGGACAATCTGTTCTGGCTCACTGTCTGCTTCTTGTGTGTACTTGGCATCTTTTGATTTCATTTTACGTGTTTGGGGGGTTTGCCTGTGTGCACGTCTGTGCACCATATGCATGCCTGGTGCCCTCAGGGGTCAGAGGAGGGCATTGGATACCCTGGAACTGGAGGTACAGACAGTTGTTAACTGCCATGGGTGCTGGGAACTGAACCCAGGTTCTTCGCAAGAGCAGAATGGCAAGTGCTGAGTCATCTCTCCAGGCCCTGAACCTTAAAATAAACTTGTGTTTATGTGTGCCTTTGTATGTAAGAGGACGTACCCAGCGCATGTGTGGCCTTTAGAGTCCAACCTGTAGGGGTCAGTACTCTCCTTCTACCACGAGGGGTCCAGAGATCAAAGTCAGGTTGTCATGCTTGCTGGCAAGTGCATTTGGCCACTGAACCATCTCACTGTCTCCCCCCCCCCCCCCCCATTTTCTAATCTCTTTAGAAGCCTCTCCCTAGCCTAGAGTAGGTTCATCATGCAAACACAACCTTCACAGCCCTTCACTGTCGGATTCCCAGTGTCCTGGAAACTATCATCTCAAATATGCTGCCTGCCTTTGTGTGTCTGTCTCTAGCAGGAGGGTAACTCCTGTCTCTGCTACTCCATTGTGGGTGGAAGCAGATGTCTGAAGGTGACATTTGATCACCAAGCCGGAAGGAGGTGACAACATGGCCCAGAGTGTAGAACATCCGAGTCCCAGGGGATATGTACCGCAGTGGCCTTGTGTGTGAGCAAAAAGAAAGGATGGCCGGAGGAGCAAGGGATTCTGGGGGAAAGTGGGGAGACCGGCAAAGATATGATAGCGCTCAGAGGCCCTTGTGGCCATGGTTAGGATTTGGTTTCTTCACTGAATGATAAGGGAAGTGTGAGGCTCTGGGCAGAGAAGAGGCATCTTGTGACACACGGCATCAGGAGTTCCTGACTGAATGAAGTGGATGGGTAAGAGGGAAGGTGGAGACCCTGTTGGACCCACAGTGGTACCCAGACATAGGTCCTGTCCAGGGCTCCATAGCAGGGAGGTGGCCAAGGAGGCCCCTGGGCACTGTCAGCATTCTGTGTTCTGATCTGGGTGGGTTCACAGCCCCACCCACTCGGGAAAGCCCCACTGGGCTGTGTGTTCCATGCTCTTCTACGTGTGTGCAATTCTTCAGTCAAAGAATAAAAGACTGTGCAATGACTGAGTGGGTCAGAGCGCTTGTTGTGCAAGTGTGAAGACCTGACTTAGTCTCCAGCACCCAAGGAAAAAGCTGGCCAAGGTCTCAGGAGTGCCTGTAGTCTCCGCCCTGGGAGCTGGAGAGCAGATGGGTCCCCAGAACTATGGCTCGTCAGCTTACCTGAAACTTCAGGTTCAGGGAGAGACCCGGTCTCAAAGAGAACGTGGTGCGTAATGAGAGAGGAAGAGAACTGCGTCCCTCTGACTTCTGCACGGTGTGTGTTGGTGCACAGACTTACATCCACGTACCACACATGTACCCCACGCACACATATAACTCCAAAACAAAATAAAACGAAGGGCTGGAGTGTAGCTCAGTGGTAGAGTGTTTGCCTCGTATGTGCAAGGCCCTGATTTTCAACCCCCAGAACTACATAACAGAAATAGTAAAACGGAGACACGGTGATGGCTCAAAGCAGGCCATTTTATGATGGATTATGCATGTGGTCCAACTTCAAAGATCCCCATAGTCTTTAACAGTCTCAACACTGTCCAAAGTCTTAAGTCTCTTCTGAGAATCAAGACTGTTTCTTAACTGTGAGCCCCTGTAAAAAAAAAAAAAAAAGCAAAACAAAAAAACCCCAAAAACCAAATGATATATTTCTAATATATAATGACACACAGTAAATAATCTCATTCAAAAAGAGAGGAATGGGGACATGGCAAGGGGTGACTGGACCAAAGCAAGCCTGACATGGGCAGGGTAAACACCAACCCTGCTGCTCCATGTCCAGTGTCTTGGGCTTGTGATGGACTCATCTGGTCTCCAGCTGCCTTGGATGGTATCGCCTCTCCAGCTCTGCCACCTACGGTAAGTACACGTGGCCTCTCTCTTGGTCTGCCTGCACTCAGGGGCTCTGGCTTTCTTTGGTTGATGTCCCACTACTCTGGCATCTCCAGTATCCCGAAGTCGCCACTGCAAATTGAACTCTACTTCCCCAGTTCTATGTAACACCCTTTCAGCATCTCCTTGCAGCGATTCCCACCTTGTCACACACGGCTTCACCTCAGAGGCTCTTTGGAAGCTTGGTGTGAGCCTCTATGACCCCCTCACTCTTGTATCTTTTATGTCTGCAAAATATGATGTGAGTAATGCTCCTAAATTTTGCCACCATAGTCACAGCGGCCTTTCATGTCTTCAAGGCTGCCCTGGAGAAGGAGTTCCCTGGGGTGGCATTCTGAGTTTAGGCTCTCTCCTTTTAAATGAATTTTTATTTCCACAAGTTAGCATTTTTGATGGGTGGGGCCTTACCCTCAAGGGATTGGTTCCGTATTGTTCTAGAGCAGAGCACAAGGCTTCTCTTTCCAGGGTGGGAATTTCTTAAACAATTAGAGTTGCCTTTACATCTGCCTTATCTGCAACTTTAAATCCACACTTGTTCCTTTCCTTGCCAATCTGCACATTTAAAAATTATCCTTTATTTCGGCTCATTGCTTTCTTTTACTGCATACCTGGATAAGAGCAGTGAGCAGTAACCATGACACAAACCTGAACGTTATCCTGTTTTGAAATTTCCTCTGCCAAATGAATTAGCCTTTTGAATTTAGTGTCACTTAAGTTCCCAGGATGTGGACAAAATATAGGAGATTCTTTGTCAGGGTATAGCATGAATAGCCTTTAGCCCATTTTCCAATAGAGTCCCTGTGTTCCTCTGAAGTTTTGTGAGTCAGACCTCCACTGTCAACGTTTCATTCAGCATTCTAGTCTTTCAAGCTCCCACCAGAATTGCCCACTAAGCTTGGCAGCTTTCTACCTCAGCTTCAGACTCTTCCTTATTCCTCCCACAAATCAACACCAAAGGCCTAAGAACACGGTCAGGTGTATCACAGCAACAACCCCACTCCTGGTTCCAATTTTCTGAATTAGTTATGTTTTATGTTGCTGTGGTCAGCTACTTGACAGTAAGCAACTTAAGGAAGGAAAGAAGGAAGGACTTAATTTGGCTTACAGTTTGAAAGGAAAGCATAACATCAGGTGGCCCATGGTGGCAGGATTGCGTAGCTGGGACTCCTTAGTTCCTTTCCTCTTAGTGTAGCAAACAGGAACAGAGAACAAACAGGAATTGGGACTGTATCGAAACTTCCCTAGGGACCTGCCCTAAGAAGATTTCTTCCAGAGTCCTGGGGAAGATGCTATGGCCGGCATGGGGTAATCTGAGGGAAAAGAATCTATGTACACCAGGCTCTTTTGTCCGTTTACTTTATTCCTCAGAGACTAAATTCTATCCACACAGCTTTATTTCTATTCTTACATTTAGCTCCTCTCTGTTCCTTCTCTTCCTGAGTTCTCTCTCTACACGGCTTCCGCTCTGTTCTCACACCGAGCTTCTCTCTGTCCCTGCTCTTCCTGTCCTCTCCTAGCCCTAACTGAGTTCTTCTGTTGTCAATCTCATCCCGTCTTCTGCTCCTCTGTCCCCCATCTGTCCTTCCTCTCTTCCTCTCCTGACCTGACTCAAATCCACCTACAATCTACAAAAACTCATCCTTGCTGCTTTCTCCTGGGGCTGAGCCACTCTAACTCTAATCCGGGGTCAGGAATTCTGCCCTAGTCTTCACTGTACCTCATTATGCAAAAAACCCTTTTGTTCTTGGTCGGTTGCTCTGGGAGGCCCCTAGGCCTGTGAGGGGAAGGAGGGTCTGAACTTCATTTGCACAAGAAACAAAGCTCTTAGGCCTCTGTAGGGGTGTTACCTAGCTCAGATCAGCAGTAGGTCTGAGAAGCTTACACTGTTTGCCATTATGGCCTAGGAGTATGAGTACACAAGAAATTGATAGCAGGAAGCAGCTGAAATATTAAAAGCCAAATAACATCAAATATTCCCTGGTATTTGACTTTTCCTCTGGAAGGATTCCTTGATCCTTCAAGGTATAGCTTTATCATATACAGCTGAATCTCTATTTCATACTCTTGCGACCTGCAGCAGGACTGCCTCCCAATCTCAAGGACTGCCTCCAATGATTCACGTTCTCCAGTGAGACTCCACCTCTTAAAGCTTCCATAACCTTCCAAAAGAGCACCACCAGCCACCGTGTATCCAAACACATGAGCCTGTGAGGGACATTTCATATTCAAACCATAACAAACATGAAGCATTCCCCCAAAGGCTTGTGTGTTGAAGGGTTGCTCCCCACTTCTCAATGGTTAGATTGTGAGGGCTCTGACTTAGTCAATGGATTGATTCACCGATGGATTCATAATCTGATGACATTATTGTAAAGTGGTGGGAACTAAGAAGTGGAGCTTGGTTAGAAGAAGTAGGAATTGGGAATGTGCCCTGGAATAGGGTACATTAAACCTGGAACAGTCTTTTCTATTTTTCTTTACCTCCTGGCTTCTCTGCGGGGGCAGCCCTCTTATATCACACACCCCTGCCCTCTCCATTGTGATATTCTGCCTTAACTCAGGTCCAAGCAATGAATGGAACCAGCTGAACTGGGACCAAAACCAAAACCATGGGCCAAAATAAACCCTCTCTCTTTAAGTGGTGCATGTCAGGTGTGTTGTTACAGCAGCTGAAGGCTGACATAGCTTGTTTATGTCTGAGGAATCTCAAGTGTGCAGGGTGAGGTGGAGTCCCCGGGATTTGAACTCTGCTCTGACTCCTTTTCTATTTTCAAGGTACTGTCCCTTGAATATTTCCAAGAGGCTATGACAGCTGAGACATGGGTCTGGAAGGGGCCTCCAGGCACTTCAGGGTAGGGGACAATGAGGCCCAGGTAGGTACTCTGCCACATCTCAGTGTCTTTCTGTGCCTGGAAGGGGATCCTGTGTGTGGGGTGAAAATGCTCATCATTGATTCATTTGACATTAACCTGGGCACCTATTGTGAGTCAGCCCCTAGTCAGGGCACGGTGGTACATGAGGAGGCAGACTGGGATCTGAGCTGTGAAGCCACAGGGATGCAATGGGGGAGTGAAGTGCAATGAGTCCAGGTCAGGGCACTTGGAGAGGTTTTCCAGAGGAGGCAGCCTGAGAGGAGAGCTGAGAAACCTGTTCCCGGATGAGAGAAGAGAGGAAACACAGACATGGGGGAGTTCCCACTGCTTCAGGGTTCTGAGAAAAGACGCCAGTCTGTAACACTGAGATAGCTTGGGGAAGGCATGGTCAGAAATGACAAAAGATATGGAAGATCGTGGTTTAGGTCCAACGCATACTCCTGTTTTTCTGTTCAAAGCAGAGTTATGGTTTACAGGAGACATAGTCTATAGGGCTTTGAAGGAACATTCCAGATTCTCCTCTCACCATTCTAACGCCCTGTGACCCCCTGTGCCCTTGGATGACTCCCAGTATCTTCAGATAATCCTCAGTGTTCTCAGATGGCCCCTAGTACCCCCAGATGACCCCTAGTACTCTTCGATAACCCTCAGTGTCCCTGTGTAACCGGAAGTTTTTCTGTGTCCTGCCCGGCCCACAGCAGCTCATAAAATAATCACTCAGAGGCTTAATATTAATTACAAACTGTGTGGCCTATGGCTCAGGCTCATTATGAACCAGCTATTACAACTTGACTCATTTCTATTAATCTATGTATCGCCGCGTGTTCTGTGGCTTTACCTGTGTTACATTACAACTTGGTACCCTGGCAGCACTCAGCATCTCCTCTCCACCTTTCTTCCTCTGTGTCTTTGCTTAGATTTCCCTCCTGGCTCTATTTTGTCTTGCCATAGGCCATAGCAGCTTCTTTATTAACCAATGGTAGCAACACGTATTCACAGCATACAGAAAGACCATCCCACAGCATCCCCAGATACCTTCCCGTGTCTCAGGTAGCTATTCTGTGTCCTTTGATAGCCTTCAGTGTCTACAGATAAACTCAGTAACTTCAGATGGCCCACCCCCTGCTCTCAAATCATCCTTAGTGCTCTCAGACAACCCACAATGCCCCCACACATCCCCCAGAACCCTAAATAACCCACAGTGCCCTCACATAGTCCATTGCGCATCTCCTCCTCATACCCGTGTCCTTTTCAAGTTCCAATAAAGCTGGTTCTACAACCAGTGGGATTTTATGGGGACAACAGTTTGACTTCTAAGGCATTGTGGCTTCTGCCTCAGTCTCTGGGGTTTGGCGTCTCTGAGAGGACCAGCCGCTATGCTGTGAAGTCACTCAGGAACTGAGACCCCACTGTCAGCCAGTACAGACCTGCAAGACGTATAAATGAGCCACCTTGCAAGTGGATCCTCCAGCCTGTGTGCACCAGAACCGCATGGCCACATCCGTTTGGATTCTTCCCAGAGACGTCGGGAGATGTATTCAGTTATGCTTGTTGGTATGACTCACTACATTTGGGGTGACTTGTGATGCTGTGTCATGTCTCAGGGGCCTCTCCATGTCCTTCCTTGGCCTCTCCATGGGCCTGTTCCATCCAGTGAGAGTCTGCTGCAAACTGCAGGCCCTTTTTAAGAAGTTCAGGTATTCGAGGAAGCAAATCGGGGTGTGGTTTCAAAGGAATCCCAGGCCTTCTGAAACTGAGCCCCCAGATCCCAGATCCCCACAGGGTCCCCATGGACACTGAACCTCACTGAGGAGTGGCAGCTGCTTCTGTAGACAGCACATAGTAGAAGCTTCTGCAGGTCTTTCGCTTGGCCAGGGCTGCTTGCACATGGCCTAGCCCCCTTCTCCTCTTTTCTGCACCCTTAGCAGCCTGTCCTCCAGAGAAAGCCGGCAGATGGCTAGGCTGTAGCTGATGTGTATGGAGTGTGTGTGCGTGTGTGTGTGTGTGTGTGTGTGTGTGTGTGTGTGTGTGTGTGTGTGTGTGTGTGTTGCTGTAAGGGAAACTGTGGAAGCTCCAGTTTTTTGTTTTTTGTTTTTGTTTTTCTCAAGACAGAGTTTCTCTGTATAACAACTCTGGCTGTCCTGGAACTCACTCTGTAGACTAGGTTGGCCTCAAACTCCCAGAGATCTGCCTGGTTCTGCCTCCCCAGTGCTGGAATTAAAGGCATGCACCACCACTGTCTGGCTGGAAGCTCCAGTTTTGATGGGCACAAGAGATTTACCCAGCCAGGCTGCCCCAGTGGCTATAGCTGATTTTTGGCTCTTGCCTCCATTTCAAGGAGGATAGTGTGTCAGCAATACATAGGTTAGAGAGGCAGCCTCCTGAGCAGACTTTGGGCTCAAGCCCTACATCCGGGGCTCCCAGGGGACAGACTTCATTCTTTGACTTGGGCTTCAGCTTTGGAGGCAGTAATTCCCCTGCCAGGCGGTGGCAGGGCTGTGAGTAGGCCCCTGGGAGGGCAACACAAGCCCCTGGCACAGCACCCCCTAGTCTGTCACTCGGGGCCCTCCTCTTATTGGCTGGGACAGCTGCTAGACTACCAGACCCGCTTGTGGAATCCTTGTGTCAACATCTTCCCATGTGATGCTCAACACTGGCCGGTTGAGAAGAAAGTGGAGGGCGGGGCAGTGGGTAGCCCCGCCCCCTCATCAAGGATGGGCTTCCTCTTGCCCCCCCCCCACTTGTCCCGCCTCCATAACTTCTGCCTTCTGCATCTCCTCTCTTTTCCCACATCTTCCCGGGTTCTCTTTGTCCCCCTTCCCTTTCTCACCCCTTTCCTTCTCCTTCTTGTGTCCTCTCTTCTTCCCGTGTTCTCCGTCTTCCCCTTGGTCACAGTTAGGAGGATCCCAGCTCTGTCACATACAGACTTTGGAACTCTTAGGCAAGGTACTTCATTTCAGATGCTGCCAGTATCTCTTGTGACCCCCCAAGGGGTCCTTCCTGGTTTTCTGTTGCCTTCCTCTCTTCTCATGGTCTGCACACCTGTCTGTCTTGTTCTCCAAGCCCCTCCTCCTGCCTCGCCCTCGAAGTGCCTCCCTGGGCCTGTGGTTTGCCCCTGATGGTGCTGGCTGTTCCATCCTCTCACATACCTACAAGGACAGAGCCAGGTGGCTGGAGCGTCTCCTAGGCAACACTCAGGAGCTGTGAACTGCCCTGTGCACTCAGTGACAGTGTCTCCGGGCTCCTTCTTTGACAGAAGCTGGTTTTTTTTTAGTTCTTTTTTTGTTTGTTTGTTTTGTTTTTCCTGTGGGACCTGGCCTGATGGGTGTTTCCTGGCTCCTGACTGATCCTTTAGCCACCCAGGTCCCCTCAACACTCACATGAGAAATTTTCAAGCAAGAGCTGGGCAGGAACAGGCCTGAGAATCCTTGCAGTGTTCTGTGTGCAGATTCTGCTTGTCATAGTGGTTCTAGGCACCGGGGGATCCTATTGTATTTCATGGTGGAGACAGAGCCATGCAATCATGTGGGCAATTGCCTAGGACTGGATGAACACGGTATGTGATTGCTCAGCTCATGGCTCAGTCCCCTCCACAGTCTGGAAGAGCACTGTCCCCATTTTTCAGATGAGGAGCCAGCGGTCTAGAGAAGGCAAGCAGCACACCCAGAGTCACACAGACCATGGCTGTCACTCCACAGTCCTGCTTCCACTCTTCCTCCACCTGGGATGTGTGCCGTAGGGAAAGGCCTGGAGGTGGGTAAAGAAGGACACCAGGGGCTGAATCAACCCCTCCATCTGCTCCTGCTGTCAAGGCTAGATCAGGTGCCCTAGGGGCCGGCCTCTTCTTGTCCTGATAGCTAGACTTGGTAAGGACAGTATCCCTATAAAGCCACACGCTACACACAATAAAGTGTGCAGCTCACATACATCTCTGGTTTGTTTTCCCCTTGGTCCACCCTGGGTGGCCACCACGCTGGGCAGTCATCCCATCAGCACATACTACTCTGACTTTTATCAATGTTTTAGTTAAGACCATGCTGTGGTGAAACACCATGGCCAAAAGCAACTCGGAAGGAAAGGGTTTATTTGGCTTACATATCCCCAGTCACAGTCCACTGAGGGAAACCAAGGCAGGAACTCAAATAGGGCAGGAACCTGGAGGCAGGAGTTGATGCAGCGGCCATGGAGGACTGCTGCTTACTGGCTTGCTCCTCATGGCTTGCTCGGCCTGCTTTCTTATAGAACCTAGGACCACCAGCCCAGAGATGGCACCACCCACACTGAGCTAGGCCCTCCCCTACCAGTCACTATTTAAGAAAATGCCCTACAGATCTGCCTACAGCCTGATCTTATGGAGGCTTTTTTTTTTTTTTTCCAATTGAGGTTCTCTCCTCTCAGATGAGTCCGGCTTCTGTTAAGTTGGCATAAAACTAGCCAGCACAGTTGACATACATAAAACTCATCCTCCAATTTCCCAGAAGTTCAGCTGCACTTCCTGAGCCCACTTGACAGACCAGGCAAGAATAGTCCAGATAAGGGAGGCTTGTGTGCTGGCAGCTCAGAGCCCAGCACTGATAGGTGCAGGAAAGAGGGGTGGGGCAGGGGCTTGCCTCTTTTGCAGCCACCTCATGGGAGCACGGAGGTTGCTTGTTGGAGGTCTACCATCTGGTGATGGAGCTGGAGTGTGAATTTCATACATGTCCATAATAAGATGAGCCTGTGCCGAAGTTGGTGTTTTGTTTTGTTTCGGTGTTGGGAATGGAACCCAGGGCCTCATGGTTTCTAGGCAAAGCTCTGCCACCAAGCCACACCTCCAGCCATCAGTTTCATTGAACTCCTTAACGGGGGAGGGGGGGGATCGACAGACAGACAGACAGAGCTGTCAGAAGAGATTATGGCAGCCGTGAGTTCAGAAGCAGCAAGGACCGACCAGGGAGGAGAATCCTAAGCTGCATTGTTCTTCCAGGACACAAGCATAACTCACAAGTTGGTGGTGAACGTCCCCAGAGGCTCAGCAGACAGTGCCTTGGTATGGTCCTGTAAGGACACACCGGCGGTCTGTCTTTTTAAAACTTCCTGGCTATCACTATCCCACTTCTGTCTGAGAAAAGACAGCTCATGAACCTCACTGGTCCTCTGTCCGCTCCGCTGAGGGCATACAGGGGCCCAACATGTGACCACAGACAAGGCAGGGTAGCAGGTACCCAGGATGGACAATCACTGGGCTGGGCTGCAGGCCCTGGGCCGACTACTGGACCGCCAGCAGGGGTGGCCTGGCTTGTTTGGCTCACCCAGACGTGAGGTATTCCCCGTGTACTTGTCAGCTGAGGACAGCGCTGGATTCCTGTTCGGTGAGCACTCGCGGACACTTTCTCCGGGCCTGCGGCGCGGACCGAGAGGAAAGCATTCCGTGAGAACTCAGGCCAGCCGGCTGATCTCGGGGGTTTCCAGTGCCACCATTAACCCGAAGTTTTGTGGACTCGCAGACTCGGAGCGATCCGCCTGCCCTGTTCCCCGCAGCTGACGGTGCGGCAGATGGGCCGGCGCGGGTCCCGGGTCCCGTCCAGGTGGCTCGGGCGACTTTCGGCCAGCTGCGGGGACAGGGCGGGTGGGGACCGCGCTTTCCATGACAAAGCCGCCGCAGTGCCTACAAAGGCGCCGCCATCAACGTTTTATTGGTTCCAGTTAATTATCTGCGGCGGGAGGGGCGCCCGGTTCCAGGACATTAGGCTGTGGGAGGGATCGACCCAGTCCTGCACAACTTGACTCCGCCTCGGCCTCGCCCCACCCCAGGCCCCGCCCACCCGGCTCGGCTGCGGAGCTCCAGCGCCCTCTAGTGGGCCTCTCCTCCTTCACCCATCCCGTCACGCAACCACCTGCGGGGCTGACCTAAAAAAGCGCTGGGGGCGGTAACAAACTGAGAATCCACAAATGGACCGCATTGGTCCCACTCGTATCTGGATCCCTGTTGGCTCCCATATGTACCACGAAAAGATCTGAGCCCAGAGCTCCAAAAGACCTACAAACCAACACTCTGCAGCCAGGTGGATGCCAGAGAAAGTTAGCAGTGGGACCCGAGGACCCAGAACAGGCTCCCAGAGAGGAAGGCGCGGTGAAGGGCCCCCAAGAGCAGGCTCAGTCTGAGATAAGACCAGGTCGGGGGAGCAAAGGGAATGAGGATTTGCAGGAAGAAGTCTCAGCAGCAGAGCAAAGGGATTGAAGCCTGAGTAAGACGCCCCCTGGAGAGTCCAGCTTGTTGGGGAGGGGCTGGTATTTACGGCGTAAAAGGTAGAGAGGATCCATGAAATGGGTGAGGCTATCTGAAAATGTGTTCTGGCAGTGCAAGTAAGAAGGGGAGGGCCGTGAAGTCCGGTGTAAACAAAGTGGAGACATCCGTCTTTCATGTAAATAGAGACTAGAGAGGCAGGCACGCTAAGGTTGGCTCATGCTCCACAGTTTAGGGAACTGGACTCCTGTCTTACTATTCCACTGCTCTCAGCGCATGGCCACAAATGACTGTGTGAGTATCTGCATCCTTAGATAGAACCAGTTATCAGAAAGGAGCCAAGCTTGGTGGCCCAGACCTGTAACCTTCCTACTTGGAAGGCTAAAACAGGAGGATCAAGGCCTCCTTAGTGAAATAGTGTCAAAAAGAAAAAAAAAATTCCGGGCAGTGGTGGCGCACTCCTTTGACGCCAACGGTTGGGCTTTAATCCCAGCACTTGGGAGGCAGAGACAGGTGAATCTCTGAGTCCAAGGCGAGCCTGGTCTACAGGACAAGTTCCAGGACAGCCAGAGCTACGCAAAGAAACCCTGTTTTGAAAAGCCAGAGAGGGGGAGGGGGGAGGTGCTGAGATACAGCAGAGTGGTAGGACCATATCTTTTTCTACCTGCTGATCTGAAACCCAGAGAATGTTCTGCCACATTAAATACTAATTGTGAGAGGAAAGACCAGGAACGTGCATTTGGCATCACTGTGCCCCTACTTAAGAAAGAAAAAACTCCCACCCCCTGGGCTGCAGATGGAAGCTGATCCAACAGCAGTTGCTGAGCAAGCCTGAGGACCAGAGCTTGATCTCAGCACCCCTGTAACAAACCAGCCATGGTCTTGCACGGGTCTGTAAACCCAGCACTGAGCAGCAGTTCAGAGTATCACTGGGGCTTGCTGGCTGCCAGCCTAGCCAAAAAACCCAAGCTCCAGGTTCATTGAGAGGCCCTGCCTTAAAGGAGTAAGGTAGAGAGCAAGTGTGTGCGTGCGTGCGTGCATGTGTGTGTGTGTGTGTACACCGAGTATCCTTTAATGGTTCTTCCTGGCAATTGGAACAAAGTCTGGACTCCAAGCTGTCCCCGCTCAGGCATCCTTTGCAGCCACTTTGCCACTTCCCTGCAGATGACTCAGCTCTCGGCTCCTCCCGCACACCAGCCACACCCCTCAGCTCCTGGAGAAGTTCCTGCCACTCCTCAGCTGGAGTTGGTCTTGGGGCTGGAAGAGCCTCTTCCTCATTAATCAGGACCAACACGTTTCCCGGTGCTCACTGTGTTGACCCCAAAGCTGTTTTAGTGGGGAGCGTGCTTCCAGGCCTGTCTCTTCAGGTACCAGCCTCTCCTGTCCCTGGAACACCAGAGCTCCCTTTTCTCGGCCTCGCCCTGGCCTGAGGCAGAAACCTGGATAAAATTTTTATTTCAGCCGGGTGGTGGTGGCACACGCCTTTAATCCCAGCACTCGGGAGGCAGAGGCAGGCGGATCTTTGTGAGTTCGAGGCCAGCCTGGTCTACAGAGCGAGATCCAGGAACAGCGCAAAGCTACACAGAGAAACCCTGTCTCGAAAAACAAAATCAAAAACAAAAACAAAAAAAAAATTTTTTATTTCAATTTTTAATTTTAAAGTGTGTGTGTGTGTGTGAGTGTGTGTGTGTGTGTGAGTGTGTGTGTGTGTGTGTGTGTGTACGTGCAGTGCCTTCACTGGCCAGAAGAGGGTGATGGATACTGTGGTGTGGCACTTACAGGTGATTGCGAGCTACGCTATGTGCCTGCTGGTAACTAGACTTGGATCCTCTGCAAAAGCAGCAATAGCTCTTAACTGTTGAACTGTCTTCCCAGTCTCAACACTTTTTGCTTACATTTGTTGACACAGGGTTTCTTTGTGCAGACCTGGCTGTCCTGGAACTTGTTCTATAGACCAGGCTGGTCTTGAACTCAGAGAGATCTGCCTGCCTCCCTCTCCTGAGTGCTGGGATTAAAGATGTGCCACCACACCTGGCTACTTTTTTTTTTTTAAAAAGTATTCCTTTAAAAAAATCATGTGTGCATGTGTGTGTGTGTGTGTGTGTGTGTGTGTGTATGTATATATATATATATATATATATATATATAATATATATATATGAGTGTGTGTGTGTGTGTGTGTGATCATGGGTACATGTGGATGTACACCTGTGCATTTATGTGTGGAAGCCACAGGTCAACACTGAGCGTCTTCTTCTACTGTTTTCCACTGCATTTTTGAGACAGGGTCTTTTGCTGGACTTGGAGCTCACCAATTAGCTAGGTTAACTGGCCAGTCAGCTCTGAGGACTCACAGTCTCCAGCCTCACCCCCATTCCCATTGTTAGGGTTACAGATGTACTGGTGGCAATGTCAGAGGTGGCAATTGAAGTTGAAGGTGTCAGCCCACCAGAAGGCAACCCCCCGGAATCTCAGTTAGGCAGTGCCCTAAGACCCCAGACCCCAGAGTGTCTTTTACTTCTGCTGTGTCTTCTCATGTGTGCCGCTGCCATCTTTCTCTGGTATCTGGCATGGTGTGAATGGGTGTGGGGAGATGCCCACTGCCTGTACTGTAGTGTGTTTATCTCATGGAAACATCTCACTCTACTGGGCATTTTTACGTGTGGGTTATTATGAAGACGACTTCCTCCCTAAGCTGTACTGTCTAATCGATAATAATAATGTTAGCTTATGCAGAGTTTTGGTGAATAAAAGTAAATACAAGGAAGTGTTAGACAGCCAGGGCCTATGAGTTTCCCTTAGGGAGCTGCGCAGATCATAGCTCAAGTTAATGATTAAGAGAAACAGTTGAGCCCCAGGAGCCAGGCTGACGCGAATTCCTTTAATCTTAATGTTAAAAGATGCAGTCACATGTTTCGGTGCGCATCATTAGCTGAAACAAAGCTTGTAATAACTTCAGGTTAATTCAGATGTTTTGATAATTGACTTAAGATGAAAAAACCCCAGAAAACAATCTAAAGTTCACAAGGACGCATAGCTAAAAGTCAAAGATACAAAGCAGCCAACCATTACCAGCTGATGTATTTTCTTGCTGGGGTTGGTTGATGATCAAAGGTGATGATTAATTCCCTGTACCCATTTCTGCCCTCAATCTCCTGATATAAAAAAACTATTGATGAATGGGTGTGTAATTAGAGAGTCTGCTTAAAGGGCAAAGGGATTTATTAAGAAAGGAAAACTCACAAGACAAAACAGAGGAATTGTCACAGGGTCCTGGAAAAGGTGAGGCTGGTCCCAGGCTGTTCTTCGGCCTGAGACTGTCCCAGCATCCAAGTTCCACGAGGGAGTGAAGAGGGCAGCCTAGGTGCATCTAAGGTCTTAAGGGTAGCCCCAAGCCACACCCCAGGGGCAGGTATTTAGGGCAGTTACCTGCTACATCTCTAGGGGTGGTACTTCAAGGTCATAGAACAGCTATCCACTACAGCTGTGCACTCTAAAGATCTAAAGTACAGTTCACTGTTTTTTATATATAAAAGTTTAGGTTTATGATTCCTTTAAGATTCCTCATAAGATTAACTTTCAAGATAAATAGTAAAATGATTGATCTTTCTTTGTAACCACAATATGCAACCTACCAACAAGAGAGTTGGCTGTGAAAAAATACATTTTTACCTGTACTGTGTAGGAATTTAGCAGAATCACTGTATGGGGTAGATATTAGAATGAACAGCTGATTTTTAGGAATACTTTGACCTTGAAGAATCCTTGTGGAGGCTGGGCGGTGGTGGCGCACGGCCGGGCGGTGGTGGCGCACGCCTTTAATCCCAGCACTCGGGAGGCAGAGCCAGGCGGATCTCTGTGAGTTCGAGGCCAGCCTGGACTACCAAGTGAGTTCCAGGAGAGGCGCAAAGCTACACAGAGAAACCCTGTCTCGAAAAACCAAAAAAAAAAAAAAAAAAAGAATCCTTGTGGAAAACAGTGATTGTTTTGCTGAAGGGACTTTGCAGCCATCCCATGCTTTTGGTCACAAGATACCCCAAGCACACCTGAGGCTCTTATATTATTGTGTATTGTATAGGATACGTAATAAAAGACTAGAGTCATGGAGGCATGCGATGCTCTCCTTCGGTAAGACATGTAAATTAAGGTTAGAGACCTTGGTATGAGGAAATACTTTGTGTAACAATCAATAAATACACCTTTGTATGGCTGTTCAGGGTTCAGTGTTATTTGTCAGTGTTATTTACTGGGCATGAGAAAACACGAGGTACAATGGAACCCACTATCAGAGTTTTTATTAGGGAAGGGGAAGGGTGGAGGTGTGTAGGCCTACTGAAAAGAAAGGTGTAGGGTGGAAAAAGAGAGAGATGAGCGCCCTACCTCTGGAGAGCGGGAAGTGGGTAGAGCCTGCTTTTATAGGTCACCTTGAGCATGTGTATAGGGGCTTATGCAGCACGTGCATAGATTACGTGACCACGCTGCACACGGATTATGTAGGACATAAGGCCCTGACTGCTGACAGCAAATGTGCAGTCATGGGATTCCAGAAGTGGCTCGGAATAAGAACATTCAGTCCATTAGAAGAGGCTGGACCTTCCTGCTGTCACCTGGGCCTTGAAATTTCATCTTGGAGTGCCTTTTTTCTTCAACCAACAATGGAAGAACACAGAAAGAACATGGAAGAATAGATAATAAAGAAATCATCAAGAGAGAGTGTGAGTGTCTTTTTCCCTACCCCCCCAGATAAAAAAAAGTCTAGTATGCACTGACTTGGGGGATCCCCCCAGGCAGTGATACAGATGCACACCATCATGGCCAGCTTTTTTATGTGGATGTTAGACATTCAAACTCAGGTCCTCATGCTTGTGAGGCAGGCACTTTATCCACTGACTGAGTTATCATAACAATCCCAAATATATATATATATTTTTTAAAGAAGTGGCCACAAACAGAACACATCTCATGACAAGGAAAGATGCTCACATCCTGACCCTGCCCTGCTAGCATGCAGCCTTATTTGAAAATAGATTCTAGGCAGAAGCAATCGAGTGGTGATGTGCTCACACTAGAGCAAAGCAGCCCTCGTCCAAAGACTGACATACTGACAAGAGAGGCATTTGGACAGACACAGCCATATCAGGAGACATCATGTGACGGTGGAGGCAAAGATGTGAATACTGGGTCTGCAAGTCAAGGGAGGCAGAGGCTAGCCCAAAGGCAGAGGCTAGTCTGCAGCCCTCACTGCCAGGAATAAACTGGGGGGCTTTTCCAGGGGCTTTCAGCAACACCCTGAAGGTTAAGAGAAGTCTCAGCCTCTGACCTCTGTGCTCACAAAGATGCATCTTTTTGTAGTCTGAGCACAGCTGGTTTAGAGCCCTAGGAATTCAATACCACACAGCCGGGGTAATACTTGGGCCCGGTCCAGGAGAGTGCTTTTGACACATCAGTGCATCCCAGATGACCACCCTCCTTCTTTCAGGGTGGACAGTGTCTCCAGCCTCCTGGAACTCTAAAGCAGGACTCAGAAGAGGCCACAGAATGGTGGCATGTTGTTGCTGTGGGCACGCCCCTTTGCCATTGCCAGACTTTCCCTTGGCCACTAGCAGAAGAAACGTGGCTTGTCAAGGACATCATGGTCATACCGTAAGCAGGGCCAGCACTGACTCTGCCACTTCCAAATAGCCAGGGACAGACCCACAGGGAATAGGGGATGTAGCCACGTTAGCAGAGTACTTGCCTAACATTTATGAAAACCTGCATTTGATTCCCAGCCCCACACAAAAACTTCAACAGGAGCTAGGGAGGTGACTCAGTGGATAAAGCACTTATCCCATAGACATGAAGACCAAAGTTTGCCTTCCAAGAACCAATGTAAATGCTGGGCAGGCAAGGTAGCATGCCTTCAGTTCCAGGGTATCCCAGGAACAAGCAGGCTAGCTGGACTGTGCATATCGGTGAACTCTGGGTTCAACTGAGAGTCCTTGCTTCAATGAACAAGGTGGAGAGTGATGGAGGAAGGCATCAAATTTCATCAAACCTCATGCCTTCACACACACACACACACACACACACACACACACACACACACACACACACACACGCACACGTCTGCACACACGCTGTGCTCTCACAGATGCATATACTCACATATACAGGCTCTCTGCACACACACCACACATAACACATACCGCAACAATACCACCACGGGGTGTGGCAGCTCACACCGGCAGTCTCAAGCCAGCTGGAAGCCAGGATGAGGTAAACATAAACAGTGCAGGTGGCAGGGAGTGATGTAGTTGAGGAGAGCCTCTAGGACGAGGTGGCGTGTCATGGGACCCTGCAGGAGGACTGGTGCCACTTGGTGAACTTGAAAGCTATTGGATGGAATTCTGATGATGGAGGTCACATGGCTGGAGTTTAGGGGCAGTCCCCAGGGGTGAGCCTATAGTGTGGCTGCTGCAGGCAGTCCCTCGGTTGAGGCCGGCTGGCAGCTGACGACAGAGACAACCTAGCAGCTGATAGACTGCTCCGTAACTGTGATGAACTGCTCAGTCCCCTCCCTGCTCCACTGAGGATGCTGTGTGACAGCTGCAAAGTGGAGTGGAGAGGCCAGGAAGGGGTTAATGGGTTATGCTTCCATCTGAGCCCTGCAGATGATGGGGGAAGGGCAGGCCTCTGGTGAGAGGTGTGCCTCAGCTGGGCCAAGTGAGTGGAGGGGACAGAGGCCTTGTCCCTGGGGACGGAAGAGGCCTCACCCTGCTATCATTTTCCTCTATAACACCATCCTTTCCCCTCCCCCGCCAGGCTAGCGCATCCCAGGTGACCACCCTCCTGTTTCCAAGGTGGGCAGTGTTTCCAGTCTCTTGGCACTCAGGCAGGACTCGGGAGAGGGTAGGCACAGAATGGTGGCATGTCGCTGTGGTGGGCACAACATTCGCCATTGTCAGACTTCCCTCGGTCACTAGCAGAGGAAGCAATGGCCCATCGGGGACTTGTTGGTTATTCTGCAAGCAGGGTCAGCGCCGGCTCTGCCGCTTCCCAACGGGAACCCTGGGGACAGGCCCACAGCACGACAAGGGTACAGACTAGCCACAGTTCACACATAGAGTAGGCCCGTCACCCAGGAAAGTGCCCCATGGCCACTCCAGTGAATGTCTGTGATTCCCTGGTACAGGAGGGTGGATAAGGGGCTTCCAAAGATCCCTGCATTCAGTTCGTGTGACCCTATTTGGGAAATGGATCTTTGCAGATATAATTAAGTTAAGGATCACAACATGAGGACTGTCTAAGGGGACCTTCGTTGCCATCACAAGTGCCCTGGTAGAAGAGGGGCAAACACCCAGAGGGGGCAATGTGACCACAAAGGCAGATAGTGATAGAAGTGGGGATGTGGTTTCAAGCCAGGGAATGCCAAGAGCCCCCCAAAGCTGGCAGATCCCTTCTAGAGACTTTGGACCACACCCTGGCATCCCTGCACTGTGGGGTGAGATCTCCAGCAGTATTGGTCTCCAAGCAAAGAGCCAAAGACTCAGGCTGGCCAGAGAACAACACCCATCAAGATCCCCTGGGATGACAGAATGGTAGGCGCGGGAGAAAGTAGCCCACCCTGGATAACGCTAGCACCTCCTCCCTGACCAGGTAACATGAGAGATGTGAGCAAGCCAGTACTCTAAGGTGGTCGAGGGCACTCAAAACTCCATGCTAGCTAGCCTTTTCCCTCTAGGCTAGGGACAGTGCAGGGAGTGCACCCAGGGTCCCATGAGCATTCCCAGGCCCACCTCGGAGGCTTCTGAGAGGGATGAGGGAGGATGGGTTCCCGACTTGCTTCGCGACTCCCAGGAGATGCTCAGAACAAGACTGTGTAAGACTAGGAGAGTGCACCTAAAGCTGTTCAAAGCCTTGTTGAGGAGAGATGTCACAGCAGCCAAGAGGGACATGTGCACACCACGGGATAGTGTTTGGTCTGAAACGGGAGGGAATTCTGATATGTGCTACATGTGGGCAAACCCTGAAGACATACAGGCAAGCGAAAGAAGCTAATTCCAGGAAGACAAACACTGCATCCTTCTCTTGTGGGAGGTACCAACAGTGCAATTAAACACAGCAAGTGGAATGGTGGTTGCCAGGGCTGGCTGAGGTCTACCGAGGAGTCAGTGCCTGGAGTTTTGGTTTAGAAAGATAAGAAAGATTGGGAGATGGATGGTGACAGTTATGTAACAAGGTAAATTTACTTAATGACACCAAAGTGGACACTTAGAAATGGCTAAAGTGTGGCACATTTTTTTTTTTACAATAACAGTAATAAATTGAGCTAGAGAGATGGCTCAGAGGTTAAGAACATGTATTTGTATTGCTCTTGCAGAGGACCCAAGTTTGGTTCCCAGCACCCTCGTTGGGTACCTCACAACTGCCTATAACAGCTTCAGGGACTCTGATGGCCTCTTCTGGCTTGCAAGGGCACTGCACTTATGTCCATAAACCCACACATATAGAAATACACACATACTTTTAAAAATCTTGAGGAGGAGGAGGAGGAGGAAGAGGAGGAGGAGGAAGAGGAGAAGGAGGAGCAGAAGAAGGAGGAGGAGGAGGAGGAGAAAACATTTTTTTCTCCAAGGCAGTTGGTTGGTTTCAGGGTGGCCCCCAAATTCTACACAAACTTGTGAAATGGACGCATTTACTTCCAAGGCTAATGAACAGTCGTGGTCCCCTCTGTCAACTGCTGCTCTGGGGAAGATGACATCATGGCAGAGGACACACCCAGAGCTGGTTTGGAGTAACTAGATGATAAATAGGACCATGCTCCTGAGAGGTGCAGAAAGGACCCTCCATCTTCCGCAAGACGTCAGGCAACAGCAGAGGCCTCGTGAAAACCCTGAAGCCGTAAACACCGATCACCAGAAATGGTTCCAGACACGAATGCTTGCCATTGTCTTAATTTGCTCGAGTTTGACATTTGACAACTGATACCTTGATGTGGGATATCAACACATTTGATTACATATGATGACCACTTCTCATATCCCCATACGTCAGATTCCTTCAATCCTGTCATCTCCTCCTTTACTATGTACTCAGAGCCCACATCCTCCCTCCCTTCTGAAAAGCCACCACCATGCTCCTTTGGCCCTTGCCTTGGCCTCCTTAAAAAAAATTAGATTCATTCATTCTATTTTTGTGTGTGAGTGTTTTGCCTGCATGTGGGTATGTGTATTGCCTGCCTTCTTGGTGCTCACAGGGGTCAGAAGAGGGCATCGGATCCTCTGGAACTGGAGTTATGAACCAACGTGTGGGTGCTGGGAATGGAACCTGGGTCCTCTGCAAGAGCAACAAGTGCTCTTAACGGCAAAACCATTTCTCCAGCTCCTTATCTTGGCCTCTTGATGGCGTCACCCTGGGTTTCCATCACTCCAGCCTGTCCTGTTTCTGTCCCTGCCCTGGCTAGATCTGTGGGAGTGTAGGGGAAGGGATTACCCATGGGCCCTCGGGCTGCAAGGACAAGGTACCTGTAGGAAGCAAAAGACCTCAGCAGGGTCCTTACAGGAGAGACCTCCCCTGACCATCACCAGAGATATGACTCCCGGGTGGCCAGGGATAGTGGTGTCATGGAAGAGGAAAGGATGAGCTTGTGCTTCTGTTCACACAGAAACACCCAAGGGATCACAGGTTAGAGGGCGGCCCTAGGGGAGTGTTAGTGTGTAGATGGGTGCTATGCTTTGCTTTGTGCCTGCTCCCAGCATCTGAGTGTATGTGTGGTCAGGGTAAGGCTGCAAATCACAGCTCTCATGCTTTGGCTGTGTGGCCTTGGACAAGTAGTTTAACCTCTCAGTGCCTTGTTCCCCCTGTAGTGAGAGACCAAAACTACCTTTACTGAGGAGGGAATGCTGGTGCTGGGCAGAGGAACTTGGGTTGGGGTGGGGGGGTAGGGGTGGGGGAGTGAGTGGGGGATGGGGTGGGGTCCTGAAGAAATTACATCAGAGATGGCTGGGCACAGATCAGTCAGATGTGTCATGCACTTGCATGTAACTTAGTACATGCAGGTCACTTCCTCACCTCTAAAATACGATTCTAATTGTAAATGAAGTCTGGTAAAGCTGGTCATGCTGAAGGGCCTCTCTGAGCCTCGAGGGATTCCACCTGTGAAGTATCATCTCCAAAACCTTCTTCTGAGCTTGCAGCTCATACCCGCCAGTGGCTTTTTGCCCACCTTTCCCTGCTTTTTGGGTAGCAGCGACTCTCGATGGCCACATTCCACATTGCATCCTCGCCCAGGTTGGCGAGGTAACTGCTAGTGGGAGGGCTGTGTACAACCTCACAAAGGCGCGCCCACAGTCAGCCAGTGTTCTGAACAGCCTGACTGGGTCTCCCAGAGCTGGGTGTGCAGTTGGAGGTAGACTCCACACCTCCTGTTGACCTCCACTCCAGATGCCCAGGTTCAGTGACCTAGGGAGAAGGTCCCTTCACCCTCTACAGTGCTAGAGAGCAGAGCAATGGACACAGGACTCCAGTCCCCAGACTGGTCTCTGGCTTTGCCCCCCACCCCCAAACCAGGAGGAAAGAGCCTTGGAAATTCTAGCCCATTTATTCTAATGCTTCGAGTTTTGTTGGAACTTTAGATTCTAATAAAAATAAACAAAATTCAAAATCACCTAACCCCTTTAAGTGCCTTCTCTGTTTGTATGGGCAGTTCTGTATGTAGTCCTTTGTAGTACACACATTTACAGATGGGCAGTATGTGACACCAGTTCCTCACCTGGGGACACTGTCATTTCAGATCTCACTCTCTCCCATAGCTGTGTGGGTTTCTGAGGAGGGTTCCCAATCCCCACAAGCTCCTGAATAGGGGGTGTCCACCACCACCTGGTATCTGAAAAGGGAGTCTCCACCCGTGCACTCCTGAAGAGGGGCCCGCTCGCCCCATCAGGCACATGCCTGGTGAAATCACACAGGAAAAGGTCCCCGATTCTCCCTTGCCTCTTTCTGGACCTGAAGATGCTCAGGATCCCAACAAGGCTGCTTCCACCAGCCCGCCCCCGTATACACCAGGCAGTCTCAGGCGATTTCTTGCATCTTCTCCTATAACCCTTCTAATGTCACAGTGGGTAGCAATGTTACATCACCCTTTTGTTGCTGAGTTAGACTGATGGAGCTGAGATCTGGTCACCTCACTTCAATCCCCAGAACCTAGAGAGGAACGAGCCAACTGACCTCCCACATCTGTTCTCTGACCTCCACCTGTGCAAGTGGCATGCACACATCTGCACACACACACACACACACACACACACACACACACACACACACACACACACTACATACAAAAGATGTAGCATACAAACAGAAAGACAGCCAGTTTCTGAAGATCCATTACAGCGGGGAAAGAGAAGCATCTTGTTAGGATAAAAGGGTCAAGCCAGTCCGGCATAGTGGCCCACGCCTTTAATCCCAGCACTCAGAGGCAGAGGCAGGTGGATCTCTGTGAGTTTGAGGCTAGCCTGGTCTACATAGAGACTTCCAAGCCAGAAACAGACAGTTGCTGAAGAATTTCCTCAGCTGTCAGTGTAGCCCACACAGCAGGGTATTGTCTCCAGGGAGCTGAGGGGACTAATGGATTGCTCAGCTGTGTGACATGCAGGAGAGTAATTATCTTTCTTGTGGTGCTGAGAGCCAACCCAGGCCCTCATGCATGCTGACTGCTCTGCTGTTGAACTACATCCCCAGCCCATGGTTTTGTTTTGAGACTGGGTCTTCCTCAAGCTGGTCTCAAATTCACAATGGAGACCACGCTGTCCTTAAACTCATGATCCATCTGCCTCTGCCTCTCGAGTACTGGGATGACAGGTGTGAGTTACAACCTGAGCTGAAAATTAGTGACCCAAGCCAGCTAAGGGCTAGCGGACCTTGAGGGCATCTTTCAGGCTTTCCCTGTAATACCAGGGCGACTGCTCACGAGGGTTCTCCCTCCAACAGGCTGCCTTCCTGTGTCTGACCCTGGCTGCTCCTTTGCAGCATCTCATTAGCGACCTTGCTGTCATCTTCTACGCGTGTGCTTACTCTTCCTTGGGTTCAGACATGCTCTCTTAACTGAGATCCAAAGTCCATGACCAAAGTTGCAAGGCCTGTTGGGGTCCTGGGGCTAGAAAACCCGCTGTATCATTTCTTTCACAAGCTTTTGAGCAGAGAAACTCATGGGTCTCATGCAGACTCTAGTTGGTGGAGAAACTGGCCGAGTTTGTTGTGGATGGAAGGGCTGGCGGAGGCTCCTCCATGGGCACCAGTGAGGGATGGGAGGAGTGTGTGGAGTCCTCTCCTCTTTCACTGTCCGTCTTATTCTCAATCACTTCCCATCTGCTACTGGGCCTCCAAGAGGCCAGGGCACGTTTTCCCTCTGGAGAGCTAGCCAGAGGGTTTTGTGCTTCCAAAAGGAATCTGGGGCAGCTATCCAGGCATGGCCTCAGCCATTCTTCAGAGAATAAAATTCACTAACTCTTGGTAGGCACTAGTACCCGGCAGCTGGAAGTGGTGGCCCACGCCAGCCTTTAGGGAGCCATAGGCAAGGGTATTAAGTCTGAGGCCAAACTGGGTTACACAGTGGGACCCTGACTTTAGGGAGCTAAACCGGGCTGGCAAGACAGCTCAGAAGGTAAAGGCACTTGCTGTTAGGACTGATAACCCGAGTTCAATCCCTGGGACCTACATGGGGGGAGAGAAGTGACTTTCAAATTGTTCTCCGGCCTCCACACTGTTGCATGTACACACACACACACACACACACACACACACACACACACACACACACGTAAAAACTGTGTTTAAAAACTAATGAAGAAGGAAAGGAATGAAGGTACCTGGCACACAGTGTGAGCACCTGATGGACTTTTGCCCACACAGATTCTGGCCTCTGGCCTCTTTGCTATTTTCAAACGATGAGACAGGAATCCTAAAAGGTACAGCAAGCTCCCTGAGGGCCGCACTGCAGCTGAGAAGGAAGCAGAGCTAGAAGCCAGGTTGTGCAAGCCCGATGCCCAGCCACATGCCCAGAGAGGTGGGGATAATCTCATCCATGACCGTGCTGTCCCCATAGCTTCCAGTCAGAGGGGGCACAGACCACCCTCAGCAGGCCCTGAAGCAAAGCCTAGCCCACGAGTCTAGGGAGGAAAAGAGGTCCCTCTGCACAGAGGCATGGAGCCCTGTCTAGAGACAACTTCTGAAACAAAGAAAGTCCATAGTTCACAGGAAACACAGCCAACTATTGGGGGGAAAAAAAAAAGAAAGAAAGAAACTATGTCAGGTGCAGGTGACCTTGGGAGCCCAGTGGAAGCTGCTGAAGGTGGATTAAACAATAGAGGCTACTTATAGCCTTCTCCCTTTCTTTAGATTTTATTGAATTTTGAAAGAATGCATAGTCAAAGAAAAATTCAAAGTACAGAAAAGTGTCAAAAGAAAAAAAAAATCATGCGAAACCCTTCGTCTCCTAGTGAACAGTGGGTTCCCGTTCCTCCAGCTTGCCCTGGGTGAACGCACATGTGTGTTTTATCTCGATCTGTGGGTCCAAGTCCTGTCCCAGCATTTTACTCCTTATCATATCCCTTTTGCCTTAACGTGGCCAACCCTAGCCGGAAGGAAGCCAAGGCACTGTGGTCTCTGCTCTGGGCTGCTGAAGTGAGAAGTGAGAAGTCAGAAAGCCAGGCTCAGGCAGCTGTTAGGTAGGTTAGCTCTGAGAGGGACTGACCAACAGGCCTCCAAACCAGCACACAGGGGGCTAGAGAAACGACTCAGAGAAAAAGCGTGCTTGCCACCAAGCCTGGTAGCCCGAGTTTGAGCCTCAGGACCCAGGTGAGCATCTCACACATCTGCTTATGCCCTCTGGGTAGAAAGGGATCTGAGAACGTGACTCTCTCCTGGCAGCACTTAGGTTGGGGAAGGCCCGGAGGAGACCGGGATCTGACTGCTGCAGCTGGACTCAGCCCGGTCTTTTTCTAAAGGCCGCATTCTTGCTTCCTTGGTGCTGCAAGAGAAATCTTTCAAGAGTCACTTTCTGTGTGGTGGGGATGCACGTGCCACAGTGTGTGTGTGTAGGTCAAAGGGCAATTTGCAGGAGTTGTTTCTGTTTCCTCTCCCTCTACCAGGTGGGTTCCGGGGATCGAACTCCAGTCCTCAGGCTTGACAGCAAGCCTCGTTACCTGCTGAGCCATCTTGCCTGCTTGCTGTCCTGCTTTTCCTTGGGGGAGCTTAAGAATCAAGACTGGTGCTGAGGTCCAGGCGAGGTGTTTAAGCCCTCTGAGCTTGAGTTTGTTCCTTCCTTCCTTCCTTCCTTCCTTCCTTCCTTCCTTCCTTCCTTCCTTCCACCCTCCCTCCCTCCCTTCCTTCCTTCCTCTCTTCCTTCCTTTTTTATTGGTGGGTTTTGTTTTGTGAAATGATCTCGCTATGTAGCCCTGCTTTCCTAGAACTCACTGTGGACCAGGTTGGCCTTGAACTCATAGAGATCCACCTGCCTCTGCCCCCTGGGTGTCGGTTGGGATTAAAACAGTGCTGCACCAGCGCCAGGCTGGGCTCCGGTTTCCTTCCACACAAACCTGGACTGAACATAGGAAGACTGAGGGCTTCTGTGAGGATGGAATGAGGAAAGCGGAGGGTGGAGCCCACTCCTGGGAAGGCCCTGCCTCAGTAGGTGGCAAGAGTGGCCTCGGGTCCTGGGGCGAAGCAGGCCGGGCAGCAGGGAGGGCCTTGACAGCCATGATGCTGGCGGTTGCCAGGGCAGATCTCTGTGGAGATGGGCAGGTGGGGTGCTTAGCGGTTCCAGGGAGGACTGACCCCCAAGGAAATGTGTGAGCCTGATTCAATGACTGTGCACTTGTCTCCAAAGCCACCCTGTCCTGATTTTCTGTGTCCATCTTCTTGGGTCCTCTTTCCTCTGGACAAATCTAAAGTGTGAGCCTCAGCATTTATGTCCCAGCTGGACAGGAAGAACTCAGAGCCTGCCCATGCATGCCATGTGAATGTGGTGTCCAAGGAAGCCAGAAGAAGGGATCAGATCCCTTGGAACTGGAGTTTCAGGGGTCTGTGAACTGCCCGATGTATGTGTGCTGGGACCTGAACCCTGGTCCTCTGGAAGAGCATTAAGTACTCTTAACCTCTGAACCATCTCTTCAGCTCCCTACCCATCATTTTGTATCCTGAATTTGCAGCACCTTTTCCAGGGGACTCCGGCTGCTGGCCCTCCTCTCATCTGGACCCGAGTGTCCACATCTACAGCCTGGGATGCTCTGTGGCCATCGGGACGCACAAGGACACACTTTGCAAGAGCAAGGGGCTGTGGAATCTCAAGAGGGAATACCATCCCCAATTTTTTTTCCTGATGCTGCAAGAAGCTACCACATAGTAGCAGCTATGAAAGTGTGGGTATGGAGGTACACACCCTCGATCCTGGCTCTCGGGAGGATGAAGAGTTTGAGGCCAGCCTAGGTTACAATACACGGTGAGACCCCTGCTAAATATATCAACCAACTGAAATTCAGATTGACTGTAGTTTCGTAGATTAGAATCAGCCAAGGTCTCCCAGCATTAACTTGAGGATGTTTGCTGTCTGGGCCCCTCGTGGAGGCTCTAGGAGAGATGACCTCCTTTGAACTCTCTAAGACTGTGGTCAGAAACCAACGTGCGCACTTGCAAGATGATATTCTGGCCCGCCCCCAGCACCTCTGCGTGGGTTCCACTTCGGAGCCCAGCCAGCCACTGAGGGCTCCCAGTTTCTCCTGTTTGTCCCAGACTTCCATGCCTTGCTTTTGGCGTCTCGTGTGATTCTCTGCATTCAGAGGTCGATGTGGATTCATGGAGCCCTCTTGGGCAGTTCCACAGAATCCTCAACTTTAGAGCCTATCAACTTTATCTGTTTGCAAAGTCGTCTGTGCCCTGCATGTTCCCTAGCTCCAGGAATTAAGGTGTGCGTGTCCTCTGTGACTCTTCCCAGGGCGAGGCAGGGTGGAGTGCAGGGTGAACAGTTCAGTCTTGGGCTGTTTCCGTGCACAGGCTAAGACGGACACACAGGGACACACACACACACACACACACACACACACACACACACACACACACGTCTTTAAAAGTGTAAGTAAGGCCACACCCAGTGGGAGTGTTTTGCCCTATAAGGCTTTGGGTTGCCCCAGGTCAGGAAGGAAGGACCAGCTGGGCAGGAACTGGGTGGAGATCCAAGATTCCTGGGCAGAGACTGGACTTGCCCAAATCAAAGGTAGCCTGGCTGGGCTAGGCTTTCCAGGGAGCCAATGCACGGGCTGGTGTCTGGCTCTGGTTTCTCCTAGGCCATTCTGAAAATCTCCCTGGGGAAACCATCACCAACAAAACGGCTGGAGAGACTGCCCCCAGGGGACCCCCACTTTGAGGGATTGCAGCGGCTCCCATTGGGGTTCCCGGGACAGAGTCAGGGACCTCACCCTGACTCTAGCTCCCCTCTCCCCTCACTTCCTACGTCTGCTAGCCTGGCTGTTCTGTCCTGTTCCTGAGTCCCTTTGTTCCAGGAGTCACCAGGTTCTGAAGGCATTTCTGCATGAGCAGAAGGAAGGACGAGGTCTGCATCCCTGTCTGTGCTGCCCTGGCCCGTGCCCAGCTCACCCAGCCAAGGCCCCTGCCAGGGCAGCGCTTTCTCTCCAGAGCACCCCAGTGGCTTCTTAGCTACCACGAATCTTTTGTGGTCCTTTCAAGATTACCCCCACAAAATACACCCAAGGCAACATACTGCGCTGCTCTGAATGCTCAAGGAGGCATTTCTGCAGATGCCCTCTCAGGCTTCACCCTGCATGGGGAAGCATCTTTAGCCAAGCTCCATGCCAACTCCAGGGTGAGGGCAGAGTCCTGATCTTTCTTTTTTTTTTTTAATTAAAAAAAAAAAAAAAGAAAGATAGGGCCTTGCTATATTTTCCAGGTTACCCTTAAGTTCCTGGGCTCAAGTGACTCTTCTGCCTTGGCCTCCCCAGCAGCTGGGACCACAGGCCCTCTGTGGTGGCACTTGTATTGTTGGTTACCCCTTTCAGTGGGCTATAGCAACATCCCACATCTTGGGTCAGACTGGATTCATGGGGCTTGGGGGGTGACTCTGTCAGTAAAGAAGTTGCAAGAGTAAGAACCTGAGTTCAATCCCCACAGCCCACATTTTTAAAAGCTGGGCATGGCGGTGGTGCATGCCTGTAATCCCAGTGTTGAGGAAGCAGAGACAGGGTCCCTGTCTGGAGCTCACTGGCCAGCCAGACTCACCCTGGGGTGGTGTTGTGGGCAGAAGTATAGCTCAGGGGCATCAAGGGTTGTGGTGGGCAGAACACCTACTGTTTGAGGAGGTACCACTGAGCACTTTGTATACACAGCTGCTCAACGTCACCCCTAAGAATCCTGGAAGTGATGCTCTTCCCACCTGTATGCTGAGAAGCAGCTGAGCCAGGCTGACAAGGGCCAATTTATAGGCTGGAGGCTCCTAAGATGGGGTGACAGACAAACCAGACCAAGTCCCTCGGTGGAGGCGACTTCCCAAGTGCCAGCACACCCTGGCTTACCCTCGACAGAGCGTGTGAGCCGGGATGGCACTCTGCTGCATGTGCGGTCTGCACTCACCGGTTACTCTTGGAAAGTTTTCCTCATCTGTGCTGCTCTCTGGATACCCATGGCCACATCCCGATTGGCTGCGTAAGGGAAAGTACTTCAAATATGGACGAGTAACTTGGCACTCCATGGAGTGTTATACAACCCAGGATAAAGAATGAGCAGTTTCTGTTTTCACTGAAGCAAAAATGTGTAAGATGAACAATGGTTTGTGACTCTGTGTCTTGAGGTCCTGCCCCTTTGGAAGGGTGAACAGGAAGTAATGAAAGTGTTTGTTTTTGTATGTGTTGTTTGTTTTGTGGAGGCTGACCTCACTATTTAGCCCTTCCTGGCTTGCCTAGAGCTCACTATGCAGACTAGGGTGGCCTTGAAGTCACAGAGATCTGGGGGAACTCTGCCTCCTGAGTGCTGGGATTAAAGGTGGATGTCACCAAGCCTGGCTGGATGTCACCAAGCCTGGCTGGATTTCTTGAACTCTTGATTGCCCTGCTTCAGTCTCCAGAGTAGTGGGATTCCAGGTCTGCACCACCCACCAGGCCCCACCACCCACCAAGCCCTGGATAAACACCATTTAAATATTTGACTTTCGTTGTGGGTCTTAGCCTTAAATGGCTGAGCTATATCTCCAACCCTACTTTAAGAGTAGAGAGCAGTGCGGAGTGGCGCCAGCAGATGGGCAACAGTCCCAAAGAGTGGGCTGGCCCCAGGCCTCTCTGCTCTGTTTCTGTGGTTCTCAGCCTTGACTGAAAACTGATTAGAATTAGACCGATACAGTGTAGCCTTCTGGTGTGTACACTGACTGCCCGCCCCTACTGTAAAAGCATAGAAAGTTTTAATTTTTACAAAAAGGAACAAAATACAAAAACCGAATAATAATTACAAACAGCACCCCTCCTGCCTGAGACACCTTCCGGGTGGGGTTCACTTTCAGAGGCAGGGCTTCCCTCAACTTATCTTAGGGTCTCACCATCCTGGGGGACCCAGAGCCAAGATGCTTGGAGTTTCTGTAGCCAGTGTCCCGTAGAGGTTCTCTCTTGGGACACAGAAAAGGGATGGAGGCGGGGCCTCCCTAAGCCCTCTGACCACTTCTGGCGCGTGTTAAGAAGGGTGTCCACGCAGGAGAGAGTTCAGGAGAACCTGCACGATTAAACCTACAAACTAAAGGCTGCTTACTACAACCCTCCTTTAATGAGGAAATAGGCCTAGAGAGTTGACTTCCCTAAGTTCTCACAGCAGGCAAGGGGAAACTTAATCTCTCAGAGATCTCCCCCTAATGTCCTTGGGCTGCCTCAGGCTGAATGCTACAAACCAGATCTCTGAGAAGTCCGAGAGAATGAAGTCCGCACCTGGGGCTCATCAGCACTGGGGCACAGTGTTGGGGGAGGGCTGCGCGTTTCAACTCCAGGTCAGGAGGAGGCCTTTCGTGTAAAAAAGCTCGGACCCAGATCTAAGCCCTCACGGAGAAGGGGCCAGGAGTTGTTAACCTTGCCTCTCTGGGTTCTGGTTGCCCACCTCAGCGATGGTGTCCTGGCGTCCTGTGGTGGCCCAAGTGAGGCTAGACGGAACAGTCCAGGCTGCAGGAGTCAGCAGATGCGAAGAGCTGCAGCACGTTAACCAGTGGGAACATGAGCAGGGCGCCGATCAGGGAGCCCAGCTGCACTGCTGCCCCACACCACAAGAGGGCGCTGCGGCTCCGGTCACGCAGGATCACACCCAGCATCACCTTGACATAGCTGAGACAGGCTGCAAACAGCACCCAGGAGAGCACCTGCGGGGACAAGGCCACCAGGGGAGATGCAGAAGGGAGAGAACTCAAGGGCGTGCCCTAGGGCAGGGTAACCTCACGGACCAAGGGAGATGAAATGACCCCTTATTACAAATGAGGTTCTAGGGAGGTGACCCTGAAGGGCTAAGGGAGCCACAGGCGCTATCCCTCCAGAGTAAAAGGAAACCCAGGTGCCTCTCCCTCCCCCAAATGATCAAGTCGGGGTACACATGGGGGAGGCAGCATTCACGGCAACTTCACCTCCCTAAGTCCCCACTTTCATGAGAACCACTAGAAGACGTAGGCTAACCGGAGAGGGGTCCCCCGGCCTTGAGAAATGAGAGTGGGGGAGGGGACACTTACGATGAGGACTTCTCCACCCCAGTGACCCTGCAGGATGGGGCAGGGGCTCATGGCAGCCATGGCCATGTTGTAGGCCCCAAAGCTGGTTCCCAGCACCGTGAGCAACCCCAGAAACAACAGTGACCTGTGACGGAGCAGAGAAGGACATGAGAGGAGTCGAGAAGCCTGGTGTCTGTCCCCTTCACCCAGGCCTCAAGGAGTAGCTTCCAGGGTTAGGTTAGACCTTTACGGAAAATGATCCCAGGCGACTTAGGTTAAGGGGGACACCGAGAGTCAAGGTACCTCATATGTTCATACCAGATCACGGTTCAACCACCCAAACCTTGAGACTGGTCCTTGACCTGTCTTTGACCTATTCTTGCCTGTGCAATGGGGGTGTGGTGGGCACAGGTGCCCTGGAGGGGTGCATGGAGCACAGGTGCCGGGCGGCTTCCCAGCCGTGGGTGTTGTGTTGCTATCATTTTCTTCATGATACCAGCTCCTTGCCAGGAAGCCACCAGAAGGGACTTTGATCTCTTCAGGGCTTTCTCCCGAACCCTCCCTTACTCTCAGGGGGGTCTGTCATCTGTCTGGGAGATCAGCCATGAGCTCTGGAGGTGACTTTCCAGAATTCCATCAGAATCTGGCTGGCAGCTGAGGACACTGCTTTCCTTGGGTGAGGCTCAGAAAAATGGCGTCCTCTTGCCCGGGTCCATGAATGAGTGTTTAGGAGCGATTGGCCAGTATACGTAGAAACTGTCTCCTGCACCTTTTACTTTCTGTACTGGCTGGTTTTGTGTGTCAACTTGACACAAACCAGAGTCATCCTGAAGGAAAGAGCCTCAGTTGAGGAAATGTCTCTATGAGATCCAGCTATAAGGCATTTTCTCAATTAGTGATCAATGAGGGAGGGCCCAACCCATGGTGAGTAGTACCATCCCTGGGTAGGTGGTCCTGGGTTCTGTAAGAAAGCAGGCCGAGCAAGCCAGGGGAAGCAAACCAGTAGGCAGCTCCCCTCCATGGCCTCTGCATCGGCTCCTGCCTCTGGGATCCTGCCCTGTTTGAGTTCCTGTTCTGATGTTCTCCACTGACCAACTATGATCTGGAAGTGTAAGCCAAATAAGCCTTTTCCTCCCTAACTTGCTTGTTGGTCACAGTGTTTCATCACAGCAATAAAACCCTAACTGAGACACTTCCCCTATGACTGTAACCTGAGACCATGCCCCTACAGAAATCTCCTACCCAGACTAACTCTTCCTCCTGTGCTGCCATGGGAAACATGAGATCTGGGTGGTGTAGTGGGTGCCCTCCCTCAGAGTGAGCACAACTCACCTGATCCCAGCTTTTCTGTACATGTATCTGTCATTTCTTCATTGCCATGGCCCCAGTTAGGTTCCCAGGATGAAGCTTCTACTTTTGAGCCAGGGCCCAGCCTGCTCTGGTAGCCTGCATTACATCTGATAGCCCGCCTAACTATCCTAGAAATGCAACTTGATGGGGCTGGCTGGGCCACAAGCCCAGCTCCATCCCTCCTTCTAGGTCTCAGGGTTCTATGTGTCCACCTCAGTAGCCGACTGTCACTCCTCATGGACTGGGGGCCCTGCTGCTGAGACATTGGAAGTGCCAGGCACTGATAAAGAACAACCTATATCACCTTCCTAGCCGTCATAGGAGGAAGCATTGCCACTCCAATTTTTCAGATAGGTACCCTGGAGGCACAGAGGCCAAGCATGTTATCCCATGTCTCCGGGAGACCATATACCAACCACCCCCCACATCGACCCATAGGTGGGGCTGGGCACTTGGTGTTCTGAAATGGCGCGATCCCCACTGTCAGGGTTCCCTGGGTTAGGCAGGGTACCTGTTAGGCAGGAAGGTGGGGAGGAAACAGGCGAGAGGGCTGGCCACGGAGCTGAGGGTGGCAGACAGGTGGTAGGCAACAGGTCCATACGGCAGGCAGGAGTAGGTCTGCACTGAAGGTAGCACGCCATTGGTGAGCGCGTTGACAAAGGCCACCACCGAGTAGATGAAGGCCAGCTGGGCTGGGCGGAGGGGGGCTGCACTGGCTTCCACCGACTCCTTGCCTGGGCTGCTCACGTAGGTACCCAGTGAGCCGGTGTCCTCTGTGTCTCGTGGCCTGATGGAGTGCAGGGTGACCTGGGAGTGGAGAAGGTCCTCTATGGAGCCTTGCCGTCCCCAGGGTTGCCGCTGCAGGAGGAAAAAGGCGACCAGGCAGCAGCCCATCAGGCAAGAGAGCAGTAGGAAGAACAGCAGCGGTGAGAAGCGTGGGGCCAGGTAGCGACTCTCCAGGTGCCAGGCGAGGGCTGACAGGGAAGAAGGGCTGTGGGTTGTCTGTGGAGGGACAAAGCTGCCGTTAGCCAACGTCACTGCGGGAAGCGTGCGCTACGTCAGATTCCCAGATAAAAATCCAGGTCTGGCCGGGCGGTGGTGGCGCACGTCTTTAATCCCAGCACTCGGGAGGCAGAGCCAGGCGGATCTCTGTGAGTTCGAGGCCAGCCTGGACTACCAAGTGAGTTCCAGGAAAGGCGCAAAGCTACACAGAGAAACCCTGTCTCGAAAAACCAAAAAAAAAAAAAAAAAAAAAAAAAAAATCCAGGTCTGGGGAGGTTAGAGACATCTTGACCTTAGGTTCTCGTTTCCCTGGTCTACATGATTTTATCTGGAGGCTCAAGATATCCTCCAATCTAACTAAAAGACCAGACTGTGCCACTCTTAGAATTCTTTAATACTGGCTACTCTAAACTGGTTTGTTTGGGACACACAGAGTGGACATTTTCAGGACCTTTGTCACTTGTCAGATTCCATCTGAGTTTATGACAGGCCACCTTTGCTCATCAGCCACCTCTTCCCCCCTCCCAGCGTACATCTCCACACTCCATTGAGCCGCAAGCCACTGTCCCTTTCTGTTGTTTGGGAAGGTTTGAACCCCTGTCACCTGGTGCGCCTTTGAATCTCAAACTCTGATGAACCTCCAACAGGCACACACTTAAAATGGTCTTTCTGCTGTCCACTCACCTGACACACTTTAATCTGTAGCCCCTAGCTGACAGGATGGCTCAGCAGGTGAAGGCATGTGCCGTGCAAGGCAGACAACCGCGTTCCGTCCCTAGAACTCTAGTAAAGATGGGGAGAGAGAACTGACTCTACGAAGCTGCCCTCTGACCTCCACATTTGTATGGTGGCATGTGGCCCTATGCACGTGTGTCAGAATACACATACTAAATAACGAAAATAAAGGAAGCCAATTTCCTGTTCCCTACACTGGGGACCACGCATAGCGTAACAATGGCTCTGGATCACCCTCGGTACCTGGGTGATGTGGGTCTCCACCGTGGTCACAGGGCTCAAGGTGGTGTCTGGTGTCTGTGTGGCGTTGATACAGGTGGTGATGCCTGAGCCTTGGGCAAGAGCCACCAGCGCGGGCAGGAGGCCGCTGAGCCCCTCTCCTATGAAGAAGGTGGTGAGATAGTACGTGGGCAGCTGGCTCATGAAGGGCAGGAAAGTGACAGAGGAGGTGCAGTCCACCAGGGCCAGGAAGAAGGTGAGGACGATGAAGGCCACACTATGGCGTCCGCCCTGTATCCAGGAGGTTGTGTTCCACAGGAAGGCCAAGAGGATGCAGGCAGCTGTGCCTATGCACAGGATGAGGAAGATCACGGGCACCTCAGACAGGCAGCCAGGTTGGAAGCGGTGCAACAGGGTGACTAGGAGGGGGCCTATGTTGGCCAGCTGGATGACCACGGTGAGGTAGGAGGGCAGGTACCAGCCCTCGGGCAACTCAGTCACCAGCAGGGGCAGCTCCACCCAGAGCCCGTTGATGGCTACCCAGGAGCCCATGCCAAAGACGCAGACCAGCAGGTGTGTCAGGAGGGCCATCGTGGGCAGCCTGAGCCAGACGCTGTCTGTCCTCCAGGTCAGGCTGCAGAAGAGCTGGGGGAGAAGGACACCTGTGAGACAGTCCCATTTTATCACCAACAAGCTGGCTTTTTATCAGCAAGGTTTTCCCCAGCAGGACTCAGAAATCCTGGCACCGCGAAGGAAAAGTTTGATCCATTCAACTTCAGACACGTTAAAACACACAAATGCAGTAAAACAGGTAAACAAAACACTTCTGTAAAAAGTGCCAAGAGCAAGGTCAAGAGACAAGTGACAGGCTGGGGGAGACCAGGGCAGAGCAGACAAAGGCCTGCTTCTTCAGTACACAGAGAGTTTTTGTAAACTGAGACCTGAAAATTCAAGAGAGAAATTTGCCAAGGATACAAACAGTTTAGAGGGAGAGCATATAGACCGGGCTTTGACCCACGGATCGTAAAATGACTGGGATGCCATGTCCATAGTTAATTTCACGTGAGTTGGAAAAGTCAGCAGATGTGACATGTTTAGATAGTCATAGCCAAGGAAGTTCACCCATCCCACACTAGTGTCCTCGATGAGCAGGTGAGGAAGAAGAGTCCCCTGCCCAAGGCCACCCAGCCAACAAGTGGCATGGCCTCTGTGAGAGCTGAATCAGCCTAGCCAGTTCCTCCTTGAAGAGGGAAAGTGGGGAGATCCCTTTCCCCCCACCATATGTATGTCCTTGAACTGGTCCCATACCAGCACTCACCCAATTGGGTGGTCTCAAGCAGACTCCTAGCCTTCTTTTCCCTCTTTTCTGTTTTGGTTTTGAGACAAAAATCTGACTGTTTAGCCCAGCCTAGCCCAGAACTCTGGTCTTCCCGCTTTTGCCTCAGGGGTACGTGTTGCCACACTCATGAATCCCAGTGTTGTTCTAGCAGTTCTAGAGCTTTCTGGTGAGCCTCATCCAGGACTCTTTGAAGCTCTGACAGCCCCTCCTCCTGGTCCCTACACAGGAAATGATTTGAGAGATGGGAGGAGAGTGGAAGACAGTGAGACCCGGACCTTCACTATAAAGACAGTCCTGTTCTTACCCAGGGCCCACCTGGTTGTGCCAGAGGACCTGGAGACAGGACGTTTCCAAGCTGCACTTGCTCTCCCGACCCCGCCTTCAAGTGCTGTCCTGGCCTGCATTGCCTCCACCCAGATTCCTGCAAGATCCTGCCCTGGGAAGTCAGCCTTCCCATTGCCCTGGTGGGGCTGGTGCTCCAGGGGGCGCAGGAGGACATGAAGCCCTGTTCTGCTAACTCTTCCTGACGCAGCAAATCATAAAGGGAACAGAGGGAGCCAGTCAGTAATTAAAGGAGGCAATCTCTCCTCTAGGGCTGTCATGTGAGAGCTCCAGCCTGGGGAGGTTAGCGCAGAGATAAGTGGGGTTCCATCAGGGTCTGTACCCCAGATCTCCACTTCTGTCCTGCCCAGTTCTCTAGGTCTGGAGACCCTTTAAGAAGCAACCAGCGAGGGGGTGTCCCAGGAAACAACATACACGAAGGTCAGACCGTTTCTCTCAGAGCAGTGAATGTTCTGAGTGTGGTAGGGACATATTTAAAAGATTCATGAGATGGGATGTAGCTCAGGCATAGAGTACTTGGTCTCCCCTCGAATCCTGGGTACTGAACCCAGGGACACATATAAGCCAGGTAAGAGCTCTATCGCCAAGCTATACACAGCTCCCTTGCCTTTACTTTTAATTTTGAGACAGAGTCTCTATTAATATTCTGATCCCACCCCTTGGGGGCGTCCTGCATCCTGACATAGAAATCTCTTAAGGAAAAACTCCACCCCTTTTCTGTCTCTCTGTCTCTCCTTCTACTTTTCCTCCCACGAGGTGTGCGCCCCTCTCTCGCTCCCTTCCCCCTCTGTCTCCCTCTTTCTGTCTCTCTGCCTCTTTATCTCTCTGTTATAATAAACTCTGCACGTGGATGCAGCGTCTGGATTGTGTATTATTGGCCACCGCCGCTGCCATGCCCACATGGCGTGCATCTGCCCAGCATGTTTCCCTGCGCACACGGGACACCCCCTGTGTCCCCGAGAAGTAAATCATAACAGTCTCAGCCCAGGCTGGCTGTGATCTCATTCTGTAGCCCAGACAGGTCTTAACCTTGGGATGCCCCTGCATGGCTCAGTATCTGTATTTTCTGCCCCATCTTCAGTGGCCTTGTGGCTCTTGTTCACTCACGTGTGTAACCTGCCTTTATTGGGTGCTACACCCAGCTGAACCATTGTCCTCTGCTCACCAAATAAATAAATAAATAAATAAATAAATAAATAAATAAATAAAATCTGTCACCAAGAAAACCAGAAAATCAAAACACAGAGCAGTCCAGGCAGCAGCGAGTACTGCAGAGGCAAGAAGAGCTATCTGTATATTATTTCTCCTGCAGTTGTACATAAAATGTTTTTACATTTAAAAAAAAGACAAATACTATAGAATTGTATTACATGAAATATATAGAATATACAAATTTATAGAGACAGAAAGATTAGACGTTATCTCAAGATGGAGAAGAAAAGAATATAGAGCAATGATTTCCTAGGTACAGAGTTTCTGTTTTGTGTGATGGAAAAGTCCCACAAATGGACAGTAGTATCAGGACATAATATCATGAATGTAGTAAATCAATACAATTAATGTAATTAATGAATATCATAAATATAATTATTGAATGAATACTGTGAATGTAATCAATGAATACCACAAATGTAATTAATGTCATGAGTGTAATTAATGAATATCATGAATATAATTTAAAAAATAAATTAATTGGCCGGGCAGTGGTGGAACATGCCTTTAATCCCAGCACTTGGGAGGCAGAGGCAGGCGGATTTCTGTGAGTCCAAGGCCAGCCTGGTCTACAAAGCGAGTCCCAGGAAAGGCGCAAAGCTACACAGAGAAACCCTGTCTCAAAAAACAAAAAACAAAAACAAAAACAAAAAAAATTAATTAATTAAAAAAGAAGAACTGGGAGGTAGGAATGTGAGGTAGAGAAGTCTGGGAAAGAGGGTCCAGGGTGGAGCTGGCCAGCCAGTACAAGGCCCTCTCCATGTTCAAAGATCAGCCTTGGGACCAGCGTGGCTGCGGCTATCAGATTAAGAGCAACAGAGAAGCCTAGGGAAGTCACCAGGGCCTTCAAGGGCAGTGTGGATGTATCCTCAGTGACCCACAGGCCCTCCAGGTGGAGGAAGACCAGTCCTGACTGGATATGGGGAGGCGAGCGAGGGAGCCACCAAGGAAGCAGGGCCCAGCCATTGTGCTCCTTGCTGTCCACCTGTACTAACCCCCTCACATCCTCTTGCAGCCTCTCAGCAGTCCTGGGTCTACCCCATTTCACAGAGGAAGAAACTGAGGCTCAGAAAGGGGAAAGAAGTGGCCAGAGTCGCACAGCTGGTCAGTGTAGCGTGAATTCTAATTGGTCTTAATAAGATCAGAGAAACGGAGCAGCCAGTCACTTGAAAGACTTCTCACCTCTGGGAATCCTCAGACCGAAAGGGCCGTTGGCTGTCCTGGAACTCACTTTGTAGACCAGGCTGACCTCGAACTCACAGAGATCTGCCTGCTTCTGTCTCCCGAGTGCTGGGATTAAAGGCTTGTGCCACAACCACCAGGCTCTGTTTCTCTTTTAAATCGGATCAATCTTGTGTAGTGGCCTTGAACTCCTGATCTTCCTGCTTTCTCCTCCCAAGTGTTGGGATTAAAGGTGTGTGCCACCACTGCCTGGCTTCCATGTCTATCTAGTGGCTGGCTCCACACTGTGATCTCCAGGTCAGCTTTATTTGTTAAGAGTACAAACGGAATAGCACCACAGGTCAGGGTGTATGAGACGGTGGAGCAGGCCCCAGGAAGGAGTGAGAAGAGGTGGCCTGACATTTCAGGCTCTGGGGCCAAGAAGCAGGGAGTGAGGAAGGGCTGAGGGGACCAGAGACACGGGCCCTACCAGAGAGCTGCTTCCTAGGTGCTGGAGTCCCTTTGGGGAGTGCAGAAGGCCAGAGACCAGACCAAGTCTCTGACTAAGATGAGGTCCAGAAACAAGTGAAAACTAGAGACTTCAGAGGGTGACTTCAGGCCAGGGCCTTTTGATTCTTGTGTGTGTGTGTGTGTGTGTGTGTGTGTGTGTGTGTGTGTGTGTGTGTGTGTTGCAGGGGTGAACCAGGGTCTTGTGTATGCTAGGCAAGTGCATACCACCCTCTTTGTTATTTTCACATCAAACGCCGAGTGTCTGCGGTCCCACACCCCCATTGTGTGGTACTGGGCTGCCTCCTCCCCTGTGTGCCCTGACCTTGCTCCTGCACTATAACAGCTTCCTGGCTTTTGTGCGAAGCCTCACATCTCGGGATCCTTAGAAGCCAGCCAGTCATGGAGCCTATCTGCGTCTATCAGGCAGTACAGAGCTCTCCCACGGGAACTGGGATATGTGTGTGTGGGGGTATTCTCTCCTACGTGGAGGCAGCATCTGGCTTGTAAGACACTGGGCCACCCTACACCCTGGCGCCATGGTTGGATGCTTACTCTGCATAGATAGGCTGGCAGTTGGTGGGCGCTGAGCCGAGGGGACCAGACGGGAGAGAGATGGTGCAGGCCTGCTGGTGGCCCTGGGGACTGGGTAGGACCTGCCTGGCTTTGGGTAAGCAGAGCAGGGGACCAGAAAGCCAACCTAGGAAAGGGAGCTGAAGAGGGGGTGGGGAGATATTGATGGTGGACAGGGCGCTGGAACCCAGAGAACCAACAGTTAAAGATGCAGGTGTAGACAAGAGAAACCGAGGCAGAAGAAACCATGAGGAGGCATAGGTTCCCCGGGGCAGCTACTGGGTGGCCAGGAGCCTGGGCCCTCTCACACCCAAGTGGGACAGGAATTTTCACCTACAGCCTCCAACTCATGCCAACTCAACTTTCCCGCTTACAAAGACTTGGTTGGGCAACCACACTCCCAGCAAGCAGGTGGTGGCAGTGGCGTCCTGCCCACTCCATCTCAGAGAGAGCTGTCTGTCATCCAGGCCTGGGCTCCCTGGCGGTATGACCTCAGGTCAATTGCTCACTCTTTGAGCCTCCTGGGAGGTCCCACCTGTGAAAGGACCTGGGTATGTCATGGCTTGGTGGCCCAGGTCTCAGGGAGGGAGAAGATCTCATGGCTCCCTTCCTCCCTACTCCTCCCTGCGGGCCAGGAAGGGCATCCGACCTCTTACGGCAGCCGAATTTTGGAGGGGAGCCATCCCCGGACTGGTGGGACCTGTGCTCCCGGGCCAGGCTGCTGAGGCTCGGCGGGCGGATACAGGTGCTGCGCAGCAGCATCGGGGCCAAGCAGGCCGGGACTGGCAACATGGGGGCAGCTCAGAGTCCGCGGCTGCTCCGCCCATCCCTGCCGCCCTCCTGGCGGGAACTAGGGCAAAGGTCACAGGCCACCCGCTGTCCCCAGACGGACGCCCCCCGCCCGTGCTCCACCGCCACTCACCGAGGGTCACGGAGGGTCTACTTGCCCGGCGGCTCCTGGAGTGTGTGGCGGCACCTGTTTGTCCCCGCCCCGGTGTCGGGAAGGTGGGCGGGACCGGGGGAGCGGGGAGGGTGGCCCTATGACAACTCTCAGGAGCCACAACCAACAGCCCGTGGTACCAGAGCCTTCTGCATCCCTTCCCTTTTCTTCTTGCGGCCAGACATAAACTAGCCATTGCTCCCAACTAGCCTTTGGGAGCCAACTACTTGAGCTCCTTGTACAGATGAGAAGACTGAGGCCCAGAGAGTGGGGTCTTGAGTGGAGCCACACAGCTCTGGGTGATCCTCAAGCCTCTGGTGACTGACGAACAGTCGCTTAAGCCTCCGGGGCAGGAGTTGCTTTCCTGCCCGATTTCACAGATGGGAAAACAGACTCAGGGAAGGAATATGCTTGTATCAGGGAAGATGTAACAGGAAGCCCCGGCTAGGACTGGAGTCAGAATCACAGGAGGGATCCATACATTGGGGAAATGTGTCAAACAGGTCCAGGAACTCAGCCTCCTTTTGGGTGGCCTCCAGCGAATAATTCAGCTCTTTCCAAGCTGCCTGGCACTGTTATGGAGACCTGGGGGCCCCACCCTTATCCAGCAGGCAGTGTACTATGAGGCTCAGGAAACACTACCCAAAGTGTACCTAGAAGATGGCAGCAGGTCTCCCGTCCCTGCCCCTCCACCCCCACCCCAAGCAGGCATCCTTAGATCTCTGATACAGTTTGAGCTGGTCCTTCTCAGGCCTACAGGGGCAGCCTGGGGCACTGGCCTTTGGTCATAGAATCCACATCTAACTATGAAGGCAGGTCCAAGGGAGTCACAGTGTATCTTCAGCTGTAGAGGGCTGTACTGACAGCCATCACCAGGGCTCTTTATCTCTATGACAAGACAATCTCTACTCACGTTCAGTGCCTCTCTCCCCCCCATAACCTGGGTACCACTACCGTTCCCAGACCCTTCTGTGTGAAGGATACTGGACTGGCTCCCGTTCCTGACCCTTCTTCAAGCCTCAGATTTTGCGGTAGTTCGGGCTGGAATTTCTCCTCTTGGTGTGCCTCCTGCCCATACAATCTTCAGTGCACATGAAGAGCCTGGAAGGTGCAGGCGAGACACGTCCTTCCATCTGAACCAAGGCCAAGTGTGTTGGCCTTGGGGACACAGGCTTGGCTCTGAAAGGGTAGCCTCCCTAGCAGAGAGGTTAGTTCTCGCCTGTCCTCCCAGGTCCATCAGGGTTCCCTCCATCCCAACTACCCTCCTTGCTGTGGTCCAGCCTGTGGCCGGCCTCTCATGGGTGCTCCACATGGTATGGCTATTTTAATCAAACGGTTATCAATCCTTGGAGACTACCTGCTGCTCACCCAACCCCCACAAGCAAGTCCTTTTCCAGTGGGGACCAGTATGCTTCAAGACTTTATGATCTCTCACCAGTTGCCCTGGTTACTTTCAAAAGTGTGTATGGTACATCTGAGCCACCGTCGTCTGTGCGATTCTTCAATGGAATATCCTTTCTGCTCATCACTTACTGATGAGATCCTATCTTATTTCCAAGCATGAATGTCAAATGCCGCCTCCACTGAAGAACTCTGTCTTGTCTGTAACAAACCACCTGCATGGGCGGTGTGAGTGTTCAGAGCTCACTGCTCACTGCTCACGTGAATGGAGGACCCCAGCCTCTGCATCCTCCTGACTCTTGTAATCTGTAGAAAGTCTTTTAGCTTTTGTTGTTTAAGATTCTTTAGTTTTGAACATTTTTTCCCCCTACACCCTGCATTTTTTTGCAACAGGGATGGACCCAGGGTTTAGGTAGAAACTTTACCACTGAGCCACGCCTCCAGGTCCTTTGAGAAATTTAAAGTTTACAGAAAGTTTAGTTTATTTGCACAGGCTGGGGCAGGGAGCTGGGACATAACTCACACAGCCTGCTCATTCCTTTGTTTGTTTTTGAAACAGACACTTACCCCAGACTGGCCTCAAACTCCATATCTACCCAAAGATGGCCTTGAACTCCTGATCCTCCTGCCTTTACCTCCCAAAGCCTGGGATTACACCACTCTTGGTTTTGTGCAGTGTTGGGAATCCAACCCAGGGCTTTGTGCATGCTAAGCAAGTGCTTTACCAATCGGGCTACATCCCCAACAACTCCTGAATTGTGAAGTTGGTTTTTGCACTTAATGTCAGAAACCTCTCAAGCTGGCAGTGGTGGTGCACACCTTTAATCCCAACACTCTGGAGGCAGAGGCAAGTAGATCTCTGAGTTCGAGGCCATCCTGGTCTACAAAGCGAATTCCAGAACAGCCAGGACTACGTAGGAAAAAACAAAAACAAAAACCAAAAAACTTATCTCGGAAAAACTTTTTAAAAAGTTGGAGACCTCTCTAATCACTACATTGACGTCTTCTTTCAGAGGCTTCATTATCAACTCCAGTTAAACGCTAGCTGTAAGCCTGGCACCGTGGGAAGGGCTTAGGATGTACAAGTGAACGGGGTTCAAAGTTCTGGCACTTGGCAAACTGACCTTCTAGTAGAGATGGATGAGCCAGCTGCTTACTCCGCACCTTACAATGCGGCTGTCAGGGGCGAGGCGGGTGGGCGGGGCGTCCGAGGCGGGTGGGCGGGGCGTCCTCTAGAGAGGACAGTGGCTGGCGAGACTCCGGCCTGCCAGAGTGGGAAAGGGCTCCTGTCTGCAGCCCATCTCGCTCCGGATTCTTCTTCGCCGGGTCAGTTTAGCTTCGTCCACTGAAGGTGCTCATTATTTGACAAGATCATTACAGCAAAGTTGGAGCGGTCACACCGGCCGGCGATAATCAACTCTCAGGAAGTTGAAGCAGAATCGCGAGTTCAAGGCCAGCGTGGACTGCAGAGCAAGACCCTGCTATCACTGTCTGAGAACAAAACTAAAGAGTCGTCGAGATGACTCATCAGGGTAAAGGCGCTTGCACCCAAGCCGGCTGACCTGAGTTCGATCACTGGGACCTGTATGATGGAAGGAGAAACCCAGTTACTACAAGTTGTCCTCTGACCTCCACAAACAGTGTTCTCCCCCCCCGCACCCTCCCCCCGCAAATAAATGTAATAAAAAGAAACCTGGTTCATTAAGAAACAAAAGGACGCCGGGCGGTGGTGGCGCACGCCTTTAATCCCAGCACTCGGGAGGCAGAGCCAGGCGGATCTCTGTGAGTTCGAGGCCAGCCTGGACTACCGAGTGAGTTCCAGGAAAGGCGCAAAGCTACACAGAGAAACCCTGTCTCGAAAAACCAAAAAAAAAAAAAAAAAAAAAAAAAAAAAAAAAAAAAAAAAGAAACAAAAGGACAACTCGGCCCTATCTGGTACCTGCAAACGTGTAGAACCTCGGGCAACTCGAGGTGGCACTCACGTTCCTTGGGGAGCCTCAAAAGCAGAGATCGGCTTATCCGCCTGTTCGGCTAACCTGATCGGCTAGCCTTAACTGCCCAGGACTCACAAGAGGGTTCTCGTCGCCCCACAGGCACAGCTTCCTGACCGCACCCTCGGGTGGGAAGGTCGAGCACGAAGGCGCCGCTGCAGTGCACCAGAGCAGCCGCCAGGGGGCGCAGAAGCCTGCGTCCTACAGGAGGGCCTTCGCATTTCACTGCTAAGGGCCCCAGCACTCCCGGGGTGCAGCAGGTGGGGCCTTAAAACTAGTGTGAGGAGAAGGCAGGAGGCAGAAGGCAAAAAGAGAGTGTGGCCAGAGCTCTGTGAGAGAACAGGCTTAGAGAAGGGCTCTAGAGAGACCTCCAGGCCAGCCAAGGACCCATTTGCTCCCCTTGTGGGGCGGCAGCACTCCTTAGTCCTTGTCAAGAGCACCCAACACCCAATAATACAGCCCAAGAGCCCAGAACAGCACGGGGAAGGGGGGCTGAGGAATAAAAACACACCGCATAACCTTATTCTTTTGAAAACATTCCCAGGAATAAGTCCCACAAATTCTTTAGGGATGTATGCGAGTAATTTAGCATAGGAGACTCATAAGAAACAATCCAGAAACACTGAGTGTGTGTTGGGGGGCCTGTGGGGGGGCTAAAGGGGGGATGGAAGAGTCATCAGAGGGAACTTCAGCCTTACCTGATCTATTTTAACCATCTGTGAACCTGTAAGCACGTTGATTGTTTAACCTAACATTATAACACTCTCTCTCTCTCTCTCTCTCTCTCTCTCTCTCTCTCTCTCTCTCTCTCTCTCTCTCTCTCTCTCTCTCTCTCTCTCTCTTCCCTTCTTTCTTTTTCTCGATACAGGGTTCCTCTGTGTAGCCCTGGCTATCCTGGAATTCTTTGTAGACCAGGCTGGCCTTGAACTCACAGAGATCCACCTGCCTCTGACTCCTGAGTTCTGGCTATAACACACCTTTAAACAGGGAAGCAAAATGAAGAATAAGTAACAAAAATATCAGGTGCTAATTTATGCTCGCTCACACTAGCTTTGAGGCCCCACCTACGGCACCCTGGAGTGGTGGGAGGAGCCTAAGCTGTGAAATTCAAGGGAAGTGACAGCTCTCTTGTGTGAAACCCTGCAGCCCCGAGCTAAATGTGGCAGAGGGCAGCTATTAACATGGCCCAACACACGAAACTGTAAATGTATTTACATGATGAGATTTTAATTATTTTTTTGGTAACTATTTCGAGGTTCTCTAGCATGAACTTTGTAGATGACAATATCATGTCTCAATGTCGAAACGTTGGACACGCCTGGATTAGGCAGGCCAAGGGTTGGAGGTGGAGGGAATCCCATATATCCAGATCATAGATAAGGGGTTATATACCCTCTAACCAAGCCTGAGGAACGAGGTGGGGCAGAGAGCTGACTCCCGGTGTGCAGGCAGGAATGGATACCGGCGCGCACCTCTGCCGCCCAATAAAAGGCGGGGAGCAGGAGTAAAGGACTGTGGAAATACCCTCCCCTCTGCTGCGACAGAGTCACCACTCACAGGGTAGGGCTGAGGTGGGGTAACACATGGCGGGGGAGCACTAGGTAGTATCCGGGGTGGATGCTGCTCGTCACGGGAGGGTGTGAGCAGGTGATACTGGGTGGATGAGCAAACCTCACCCTGACAGTTTGCGCGGGGTATTTGAGGACTTGCCCTTTCAAGAAGTCGCCACCAGGAGGCGCCGTCTGGAGAACTTGAAAGGCCATGGAGCTGGGAGAGGAGACCTGAGGTGGGCGTTGTCTTCCTCCGAATTTCACTGTTCCTGGCGAGGAAGGTCAGCAGGGCACAGGGCTCCCAAACGGACCTAAGATCTTCCCTTCCCTTCCAGAGATCCCGTGGGACCCAGGATTCTGCCGTTCACAAACCTCTGCAGGCACCGCTCACTCAGCCTCTTTGGTGGCCTGCCTGAACGGTTGCAACCTCTCCTTGGGCTGTCCTGCCCTCTCTCCCCAGTCACTTCACACTCAACCCCAGCTGTTTGCTTGTAGTTCTCTGCACGATACCTCACCACACTGTCGGCAGGACTCACCTGTCCCCAGGAAGCTGGGGACTTCTCTTCCCTCCCTGCCAACTCCACTCCAACTCCTTAGTGGCCGCCTTGCAGTTTGAACCCTGTGACAAACTTATTCCCTGCCTCAGGACGCTTGCATCCTCTGTTCTTCACATTGGCCCTTTCCTCAAGGCAGCTGCATGGCTCCTTCCTCCGTGTATTCAGGTCTCTCTGATCACTCTTTTTTGTTTGTTTGTTTATTTTGGGGGACAAGGTAGTCCTGGCTGTCCTGGAACTCACTCTGTAGCCCAGGCTGGCCTCAAACTCAGAGATCCGCCTGCCTCTGCCTCTCAAGTGCTGGTATTAAAGGCGTGCGCCACCATGCCCGGCTTCTCTGCTCACTCTTGTCTCCAGAAGTGATTGCTTCACTAAAATGCCTACCTGGTCGGCATGCTCTGGAATTTTGCACGGTGCCCTTTATGGTGTATTATATGTTCATTTGTGCCTCTTGTGTGGGGTCTGTCCCCCTACTGGTGTTGGGAGACAGTTAGGGACCGTGTTTGTTGTGCTCACGGCTGAGGCCCTAGTACCCAGCTCATGCCTGACAGACAGCAATACCGAGTGTGGTAGTGCTGGGAGGTGGAAGAAAGAGGATGAGTTCAAGGCCAGCCTGTGCTACATAGTAATACTTCATCTACAGAAAACGTGGGAGAGGCGTATACCTCAGTGGCAGAGTTCCTGTCTTAGTGGGTTCTCCTCTGGGCTGTATCTGAGGCACAAGTAGATTCCCACACCCCAATGTACCAGAAGAAATTGTAATGTAACAGATTTTTTTTTCTGTTTTGTTTTTTGAGACAGAGTTTCTCTGTGTAGTTTTGGTGTGTGTCCTGGATCTCGATCTGTAGACCAGGCTGGCCCTGAACTCACAGAGATCCGCCTGCCTCTGCCTCCCGAGTGCTGGGATTAAAGGCGTGCGCCACCGCCGCCCGGCTATGTAACAGATGTTTAATGACTGGATTTGGGGGTAAAGGAGAGAGAAGAGGTGAGGATAGTTGGGGTTCCTACCTGAGCAGGGCATGTGTGTCTGGAGTGGCTGGGCAGAGGGACACAGCTAAGGAGATGAAGCCGAGCCTGCCGGTACCAGAACCGTCTAAGGCCTTGGACAGGGAGCCTGTCCCTCACACCTGCACGTGCCTGGCCTCACTACCTTTTCTGTGTCCCGGCCATCTTCAGTCTGCCCTGTGTGAGAGCATAGAACAGCCCAGACAGTGAGAAGGGGAGAGGGGAGGCTTGGGGACAGCCTGGACCTCAGAGCCTCTGCCAGTCAAAGGAGGAGGCAGACATGTCAGCCTGGCCCTGATCCAAAAGGGTGGGGTAGGCGGAGTAAGGAAGGAAAACAGTGGCCTGCAGCTCTTCCCCAACTCACAGGGGCAGGGCTTGGTCTCCAGGGCCTGGGAACAGCTGAGCTAGGGTCTTCTTTTTGCTCAGTCTCATGTGTGGGGAGGGATGGTCTGGAGCGAGGCCCTTGAGAGCCACTCAGAGCACCAGATGCCACTGCCAGGGTAGGGAATCGGGGATCCCCAGGGGAAGGAGCAAGGGGCAGGGAGGGACACCCATGCCTGGGACGTCCTGGAGGCAGGGCTACTGTGTTTGTGCGGAAAGTTCAGTCTCCTCCTGTCCCTGAGCCCCGTCATTCCAGAACCAGCCATGATGGTTCTTTTGAACCTTCTCATCAAATCAACATGCTTAGGGTGTATTCGAATCCCTTCAGGCCTGCAGGACACCAGCAACATTAAAAACCACATGTTCATCACCCTGGCTTCCATCAGCATCTGCCATATCTATGCTGCTCCTTTCTGAAGCTCTTTCTGCCGGTGAGAGGTGTCGGGACTTTTCCTCACCAGACACCTTCATCTGCAGCTTTGAAGCCATTGCCTTGAATAACAACGGACACAACTGATTCCCTGTTGTCCCTCAAGTTGACAAGGGATTTCCTGTAACAGTGAACTTGACACAGTGCACCCTGTGGATGGAGCCTGCTCTGATCCTGCAGGGAGATGACGTCAGCATGGAAACCTTAAGCATTGTAGGAAGGATGCCTTCAGACCTGCATCATAGGATTTTGTTGTTGTTGTTGTTTTTTGTTTTTTGTTTTTTTTGAGACAGGGTTTCTCTGTGTAGCTTTGAGCCTTTCCTGGAACTTACTCTGTAGCCCAGGCTGGCCTCGAACTCATGGAGATCCACCTGGCTCTGCCTCCTGAGTGCTGGGATTAGAAGTGTGTGCCACCACCCCGTCATAGGATTTGAAGGAGCCCCAGGAAGAAGTCCCTTGCTCTGAGGTAAGAAGGTGGCCCCTGCCCTAGGGAAAGAGATGATTATGGCCTCTGAGAGTCTTCCTGGGAATACAGTCCCCCTGGAGGCCATGGTAGTCTGAAGGGTGTAAGCCTTTCCAAGTTCTGGTTTTGATCGGAAAAAGGAGAAATCATAGCTCAGGACAGGTTCCTAGGTTCCTACCCTGATCCCTCCCACTCCTTCAGGCTCCTCAGAACTCCCAAGACTTTCTGTTCTCACTGTGTTCTCCTGGCCCAGGCAAGCCCCCCTGCCTTGGGTGTGAACATAGACGTCTGAGACAGGACAGCTAAGGGTGATAAGAGCAGTTAATCCCAGCACAATAGGATCACACACATTTGTTGAAGGAGCAAATGATGACATCTGCGTCTTGCTTTTTCTGTGGACACGTCTGCCTCCCTGGCATTTGGAATGGGTGTTTGGCCTTTCCCTTCTCCAGCACCTGTTACTTCCCTCATGGGTATTTGTGGAATACCCACTGTACGATGGACTGTACTGTAGACAGGGAGGAGCAAGACAGACCCCCACCAGAGGAACTTACTCGGGGTACAGAAGGCTGGAACACCCATGAAGATAGGAAGATAAAGGACCACAGGTGTTATCCATCGTGTGAGGAGGCACAGGGCTCCGGAGACTATTAGGGACTTCACATCCAACTGTTTAAGTGGAAGTGAAAGAGAGGCAGGAGAGAGCCACAGAAGGCAACGGTTTAGGGCTGGGAGCAGACGGTGGACAGGAGCCTGCCTGCCTGTACCGCAGGCTAATAGGAGAGGGCTGGAGCCAGGCCCCGAGTGGCAGTGTCCAGGCAGGATGCAGGAGGGGAGTCTGTGCTGGGGGCTGAGGTGTCAGTGGCATCTGGACCCTGTGCACTGAGCCTGAGGCAGTATGCGGAGCCAGGCTCACTTGGGTCTGATTAGCATGTGCCACAAAGAGGTGGTTCAAGTTGAAAGGCCTGAGCTTTGTCCGGGATACAAGGTCTTGGGTGTCAGGCCTCTACAAAGGTTCTGTCCCTAGGCCGTGAACTTCCGATGGGGAAGGGGCTACTATCCCCATTGATTCTGTTTCTCTCTCCTGACCCTGCCATCTGGGGGTTAGGGAGGGGCCTCAGGGATAGAGTCATTTTCTTTCACGAGAGGTTTGCGGGCTGAGGGCACCCTTCCCTCCTAGCCCTCTTCCTTTGCAAAATCCCATCTGTCAGGGCAGCCTCTGACCCCCAACCTCTCCCCTGGAGTAGGCAGAGGATGGGGGAGGGGAGAGTCTCCCCCCACAACCCCAGGGGAGACACGGCGTCTCTTTCTAGCCCACGCCATCTGTCCCCTCCTGCTTTGGCCACCTGTTCTGTGTATCTAGGCAGGGCCACCTCCCTTTATGAGCCTTGGTTTCCCCACATGCTGAGTCTGGCTTTCCCGGATGTGAGTGGCTTGTGGTCACCACCCCCATGACCCACCAGTTCCATTGGTAAACTAAGGTTTGTCAGTTGAGCTTTGCTCTGCTTTACTTAAGTACATTTACTTTAAATGATTATGGAAGCTCGGAAAATGCAGAATTAAATATCAGCTGCCACAGTTTAAAAATACAGGCATGGGCTAGTGAAGGAGGCCAGGTAGCAGAGATGTCCTAGCATGTCCTGGGTTCCACCCCTGGCACCATATAAAACTGAGTATGCTGGACAGTTTTATGTCAACTTGACATAAGCTAAAGACACCTGAGAGGAGGGAGCCTCAACTGAGAAAATGCCTCCGTAAGATTGGGCTATAGGCACACCTGTAGAGCATTTTCTTTACTAGTGACCAATGCGGAGGGCCCAGCCCATGGTGGATGGTACCATCCCTGGACTGGTGGTCCTGGGTTCTATAAGAAAGCAGGCTGAGCAAGCCATGGAGAGCAAGCCAGTAAGCAACAGTCCTCCATGCCCTCTGCATCAGCTCCTGCCTCCAGGTTCCTGCCCTGTTTGAGTTCCTGTCCTGACTTCCTTCAGCAAGGACTACAAAATGTAGGTGTAAGCCAAATAAACCCTTTCCTCCTCACGTTGCTTTGGCCATGGCGTTTTATCACAGCAATAGTAACCCTAACTAAGACAGGTGGATCTAGATTTTGGACATTCTCCAAAACTCATCCAGGAACACTGAAAAGCCAGTGAGTTTTATTACATGTACAATTCACCTTAAAAATACATTTTTTAAAAAGAAACAAACAAAGCCATGCTCAGTCAATAGTGACATCTAAAACTCAGCTCTTCCCTGGCACTAGTCACAGTTCAGTCTCAAGAACCATGCAAGCCGGTGAGTGCTGTGGGGACAGATGCAGGCTTCCATCCTCACAGAATGTTCTGGAGAGTGAGCTGCTCTGTAGGCCTTGTGTGATGCTTAGAGCTTAAAAATGCGTACCCTTCCCTCACCTGCCTTGGGGACTCACTGGGTCTGATTAAGATCCCCTGTTCATGTCTTCACCTCTTCTTCCTGTCAGGTTCATTTGTGTGGGCTGATAACTACAGGGCCATTTCAGCTGCCACCTGGTACTTGGGCAGGGGAGGTCTCAGGTGCATGGTGCCTCCCCTAGAGAAACTTCCCAAAGAACAGAGACCAGAAAGCAGAGTTCAGGGAAAGGATAGTAGGTCCCCAGGAAGGCAAGGAGGGCAACTGGGAGGCTCTAAGGTGCTGGGGTCTTGAGATTTAGACTAAGATGAGTTTAAGGATAACGTACTTTCTGTATTTAAAATTCCTGTACTTGGGCTGAGGAGAGGCCAGATGTTAAGAGCACTTGCTGCTCTTCCAGAGGACCCGAGTTCAGTTCTTAGCACCGACATCAGGCAACACGCAACTGCCTATATCCCCAGCTCCAAGGGGTGCAATGTTCTCTTTGGGCCTCCTCAGGCACCCATGTACATGGCACATATACACACAGACTCGGTCACATAAATAAAAAACGTTCAACTTTTACTTTTATTTTATGTGTACGGGTGTCTTGCCTGCATGTTTATCTGTTTATGACACGTGTGGCTGGTGCCTCAGAGGCCAGAAGATGTTGTATCCCCTGAAACTAGAGTTACATGTGGGTGCTAGGAACTGAACCTGGATCTTCTGCAAGAGCACCCCATGCTCTTAGCTGCTGTAGCCCAACAGAAATAAATCTTAAGGACGGGAGAGGTGGCTCAGTGGTTAAGAGCACGTACTGCTCTTCCAGAGGACCTGAGTTTGATTCCCAGTACCCATGTCAGGTGGCTTGCAACTACCTGTAACTCCATCCTCAGAGAATCTGAGGCCTTTGGCCTCCTTAAACACCTACACCCATGTACATATCCCCCCGACACAAGTATACATACACATAGTTAAAAAAGTAAATAAATATTTAAAAAAGAAATAAATCTTAAATAAATAAATAATAAAACTCTTGGACTTGCAAATTCAAACCTCATCTCTGCCTTTGCAGCGTCAAGTTCCCAGGAGTAGGGGGCTGCTGGGGCCAGCTCCCTTTGATGCTCACACACATTTGTTCCTTCTTTCCCTGTACTCATCAGCGGCCATCCTGTCCCTCATCTCCCTGAGGACTGTTTGCTGGGAGACAGGGATTATTCTGCCTTGGCATCTACCTCAGCTGGCTCCAGTCCACACATGCATGTTCTCAGCTAGGTTTGAGGAGAATCAGAGGACACCCAAGCAGATGCTTTGCATAATCCTAGCAAGGACTGGCTCTTTGTATCCCCTAAGTTCCCATGTCAAGGACCTAACTGCCCAGTGTGATGTCACTTGGAGATAGGTCCTAAAGGAGATGTTTAGAGTTAGATGAGGTCATGAGGATGGGACCTACATGGTGGGACTAGTGGCCTTATCAAAAGAGCAAGAGAGGTTCCCTAGGTCCCACACCGATATGGCCACACACTGCATTTTCTGGGTACGTAGGTATCAACGCCATAGCCATCAATATGTGTTAGAGTCAGTGACCATTGTCCAGCCTTCAGATTTGACCTTGGGAAGTGACCCTGAGAGCCCTGCTGCCCCATTCACCGGTCCCATTGTCACATGGCCAGGCAACTAGTCATGTTAGCAGAGATCAGGAGAATCACCTGGTACTTGGGCAGGGCAGGGTAGGTCTCAGGTGCGGGGTACCTCCCCTAGAGAAACTTCCCAGTCAAAGAACCAAACAGACCAGAAGAAAAGGTCAGGGGCCTTGGATGAAAGCAGAGTTCAGGGAAAGGGCTGTAGGACCGCAGGAAGGCAAGGAGGGCCACTGGGAAGGGGTGGGAAAGACCCGGGGTCTGAATCCATTGAGGTTCCACCTCCTCAGGCCACAGAAGAAGAAATCACTACATTCTAATATTGTGGGTCTAACTCTGCAGTCAGTCAAAGGCTGTTTGGTGTGGCCCCGAACTCAGGGCGGGTGTTTAAGATATCTGTCCGTATCCATCACCATGACTTTACCTTTTAGCTACTGTCAGTTTGGGCCAGGAAGACAGCCAGTTAGTTGTGTTTACTGTTTACCCTTTAGCTGTCTGGCCAGTTTTAGGACCACAGGCTGCTCTTCTGCTTTCTATTTTTAACTCAGCTGTGACTAGCAGTTGGAGAAATGCTCACTGAACTGTTAGCATTTGAGGGCTGGTGAGGTGGTTCCGTGGGTAAAGTGCTTTTGTACAAGAATGAGGACCTGAGTTCGATTCTAAGAACCCTCTAAAAAGAGACCCTGTCTCAAAAAACACAGTGGATGGAGCTCGAGCATCCACAAAGGTTGACCTCTGCAACTTTCTTATTTCTTTATTTTGTTTTTTCATAAAAATATCCTGGAAAGCAATGTTTATATTTATGTATTTATAAACAGGTAATACATTTTAAAGGCACAACATTCAAAAGATACTGATGGGTAATCTTCAGGGTGGACTTGAATGAACGTAGACTCACTGTGGGATGATTGGCAATACAGAGTGGATTGGTTTCTAGGGACAAATGACATGAGCATATATTTTGATTTCAGGAAGTGCTGACCCTGGAGGAATTTGAATTTTTGCCAAGTGGCTTCTTGATTTTTTTATTTTTATTATTTTTATTTATTTATTTATTTATTTATCTATTTATCTATTTATCTATTTATCTATTTATCTATTTATCTATTTATCTATTTATCTATTTATTTATTTATTTATTTATTTATTTATTTATTTATTTATTTATTTATTTATTTATTTATTTATTTATTTATTTATTTATTTATTGGTTTTTCGAGACAGGGTTTCTCTGTGTAGCTTTGCGCCTTTCCTGGAACTCGCTTGGTAGCCCAGGCTGGCCTTGAACTCACAGAGATCCGCCTGGCTCTGCCTCCCGAGTGCTGGGATTAAAGGCGTGCACCACCACCGCCCGGCTTCTTTATTTTTTTTAAATAGAATTTTGTCTTATTTAATCTTTATAGAAAAGACAACACATTTTGTTTGTATTTCCTACAATCACCTCCTTGTTTACAAGACATTTTTAGTCTCCTCTTCCAATTCTGTCAACGTTGCCTAGCTTTCTGGTTCTAAGTCATTTGCCAGTAACATTATTTTGATACAATACAGGAGCTTTGCCAAATACAGCTGTTTTCAATTAGCCTTTGGATTAATCCTCACACGCGCAGGACCACACGACACCCAGCTGCAATCAAGGGAGGTGAGAACGGAAGTCTTCACCCTTTCCCCTTTTCAAACCCTCATCCATAAGATTAGAAACAAGGTCATTTAATTCGGAGGTTTTAATTAACTGTGGTGGCATTCTAAAGGACCAGCAATGGAAATCTCTCCAGCCTTCTTTGCTCAGGGGTGGTATGTCCAGCATCCCTCAGCCAATCCAGACCACAGTTTCCCTGGCTGACGTCACCTGAGGGGGCCCCTCCCACCCCCAGGCCAGTTCCAGTCAGTTCTCTTTCTAGATTTTTATCCTTGTTCAGTCCCCAAACTGGAAAGGACAGCCTGGACATTTGAGCAGTGGGGTCAGGGTAAGAAGGCCTTGTCACCTAAGAGAAAGCAAAGCCGAGGAGAGGCTCGACACACAGTTTCTGAGAAACTGACTTTTAGTTCCCAGGAGCAGCAATCTATACAGCCTAAGGGACGGTCCGAGGTCCTCCTGAGGGATGTGTGGATTCTAAGCAAAAGCTATAGGTAAGCTCCTAGCCCAAGGCAATGAGACTCTAAAATTAACTTAGTAACTTGTCATTTAAGGATCTGATTCATTCTGTCAACTTTACCTGAGGAGTAAGCGTGCCAAGGAGTGTGACAGTCCCAATCAACGTCCAACCAGGTGTAATATCTCATGGCAGTAAAACAGCATCTGTTGTCTGTTATTTGTCTGGTATTTCCTACGGGTTCTAGGAGTATCTTCATTATATGGTTAGCTGTACCACCAGGAGAGGGGACGCTTCCACCTAATTAGTTAAGTGGTTTACAATAACCAATAAATATTCCAGTTGACCCACATTGGACATTTCTGTGACATCTCCCTGGATACTCAGAGTCTGAGATCATGAGCCTTCTCATACGGTCACTTTTTTCATCTTCTTGCAAGTCATACATGCCCCACACACATGTTCAGCCACGGTGTAGATTATACAATTGTAACTTCTGTGTTTTGTCACACATACCCTGGGGTCCCCAGTGACTCCCTTCCTTATAAAATGTGTATGTACCATTTGGAGTCAAATCTCTGGAGATTTTGTGGCCTCTTTGATCAAGAGGCTAAGTGACTTATGGGGGGGGGGTCCCATTATGCCCTGGACTTGACTAACCTTGGAGGACAAGGGGCTATTGTCCTCTTTTGACTTCTGGGACTTGGCTGTTAAGGCCCTGAGGATGGCTTTCCTCATCATGAAATTCTGCTTCTGTGTAACATCAAGGTAAGGCTTAGACAAAACAAACTAGACAGTTTTAGATGAATCTTGATTTTGTTATGACTCCATTTCCCTAAGTAGTTAAATCCTTGCAAAGTTAGCAAAAACATAGTATCTCCATCAGACATTCATTACCATGAGCAGATCACTGTAGCCATAGAGATTTTAACAACTGATAACCTTTAATCATCAAACATATATCATCCTAAGTCCCGTCCTTCATAGGCCTTCTCCAACTTTCTTAGACCTTCTATAGGTCTTGGCTTTACACTGCAATGGTTTTACCCTCATCTGTTATTTTTCATTCTTAGGACAAAGCTATTTTATCATACAAAATCCACCCTTATCTAAAACACTCTCTATTCTTGTTAACCCTTGTTACCAAAAATATAACCTCAGATTTACAACCTTCTCAACACTTTTCTCTCATAACCTGTTTCTTGCTATTTTGTCTCCCCCCCCCCCCCCCCCCCCAGCTGAGGACCGAACACAGGGCCTTGCACTTGCTAGGCAAGCGCTCTGCCACTGAGCTAAATCCCCAACCCCCCACCTGTTTCTTATTTTACTTCCCTAAACAAGAATTGAATCTAAAATATATGTGGCACATTGTAGTGAATTAGGATCATCTGTACATATACTTTTAGGTGCCAAGTTTTTTTTGTTGTTGTGAAAACCCTTCTTTGCTGGGATTTTTAATGCTGGTTCCTCCTGCTATGGTCTGGCTCAGCCTGAGAGTTATAAAGTTTCCAATTTTGCTGGTGCCTTGGAGATACCAGTGTCCTTGAGGTGAAAGCCTCTTTGTAAACAAGAACAGGCAGGAGAAAGTCCTCACAGAGCCCCTTACTGTTACATGGTAATTCTGCAGCTTTAGATGGCAGAAGACATTTTTCTTGGTCTAGCTAGAACAGAGGGCAACATGCAGCCCAGAGAACAGCCAGAAAAGCCATTTCCTCTCCCTCTCTTCCACCTGTGGATCTATGGGGCATCCCCACTGGAACCTGCTAAAAAAGAACCCCTTATTCCCCAATTCTCATCAAAGGTCAAAAGGGAGGGTGTTACTTCCTGTTCTCTTTTTAAGACTGGGAATCTCCCCTTGAAATGTCCCTTCATCCCACTTTTATAACCTTCGTTTCTCTTTTCTCTCTGGAATTTTCTTCTGCCTCCGTCCTACTTGGGGTTGCAATTGTGGTTTTTTGATGTTGTAGTTTGGTCAACACAAACTAGAGACATTTGGGAAGAGGGAATCTCAATTGAGAACATGTCTCCATCAGGCTGGGCTGTAGGCCTGTGAGGCAGTTTTTGGATTAATGATTGATGTGGGAGTGCTCAGCCCACTGTGAGTGGTGCCACCCCTGGGCAGGAGATCCTGGGTTGACTAAGAAAGCAAACAAGGAGCCATGAAAAGCAAGCTGGTAAGCAGCATTCTTCCACGGTCTCTGCTTCAGTTCCCTCCCTGACTTCCATCAGCGATGGACTGTGACCTACAAGCCAAATCACCGCTGTTCCCCCACATTGATTTTGGTCAGCGTTTATCACAGCGACGGAGAAGCAAACTAAGACAGAAGTCCTCGGTCGGATGACTTGGACCTCAAGTTCCTGGGTCCTGCTTTACTGCTTGGCTCGTTTTATAATAGACAACGTTGTTTTTGCCTTTGCTTCTGTTTTTCTTCCTTCTTTCTTCCATACGCCTTGTGGGTTTCCCTCAATAACTCAAGTTTCTGACCTTCCACCCCCCAGTCCTCTGTAACTTTCCAGCTGTGTCTAGCCAGATGTTAGTTACCAAATTTAACGTTAGCATCCCTTGTCCCAAGGGCTCTTCTGTGTCTAATCCCGAGCACTTTCTCATCTGATCCTTCAGTCTCTCTGGGAACTCTGCATGATCCTTTTCTTTCCCCTGTTGCATATTAAAAGCTTTTTTTTTTTTTAATTCTAGGACCAGGGCACTAATTTCTAATCCCTCTTATGATCATGTGGCCTTGACGGACCTCACTGTTATTATTTCAGGTGGGTTGTTGTTTGGGAAATTTTTCATCTGCTGAGATTACATCTGTGTGGGATGATGTTTTGTTTCCCAAGAGGCCCTTCTTCTCATCCCCTCTTTTCACTAGAGGAGAGAATACTCAATCCTGACATCAAGTCAGGCCAGGTATAGAGTGAGGGCCCAAAGAATTGGTCCAGTTGATCAGTCACCCCATATGATCTTCTATCAGAGTCCTCAGCTTCATTTTGTACAGGGACTCTCGCCCCACTACCGGAGCTTGTGTCCCAGAGGACTGTTTGGGAGAATCTTATTCTTTTTTAAAAAATATAGATGGGTTGTCAGACAGTGGTGGCGCACGTCTTTAATCCCAGTACTCAGGAGGCAGAGTCAGGTGGATCTCTGTGAGTTCCAGGCCAGCCTGGTCTATGGAGCTAGTTCCAAGGACAGCCTTGGCTACACAGAGAGATCTTGTCTTAAAAAAAAAAAGCCCCCCCACAAATAAATAAATAAACAAATAAATAAATATACATGGGTGTTTTGTTTGCATGTATGTCTGCACATCATGAGGGCAGAAGAGGATATCAGATCTCCTGGAACTGGAGTTACAGACTGTGAGCTCCTATGTGGCTACTGGGAATTGAACCTGGGTCCTTTAGAAGAGCAGGTAATGCTTGTAACCACTTAGCCATCTCTTCAGCCCCAGGAATCTTATTCTTATTGCCCTCAGATCTTTTATCCTTACCCTTGTTTCTGGAGCTGTATTCCCAGAACCTCAACATCTACCCTAATGGGCTATGGGGGATGTCAGGGAGAATCCTCATTTCTCCCTCTTCTGGTCCTGCGTGCACTTACTCAACAGCCCTGCACTGGAACTTCCCATTTTCAGAGTGACCTCATGACTGCCGCTCTAGTCACATTGTCCCCCTACCCCCCAAACCTCCAACCACCAAGGCGGTACTTTACAGTCCAAGCCTCCTTCCGGCCTTGGTTCGTACATGAAGCCGCCTGGTTGCTGTGGTGCTCTCGGTGGGCTGTCTCCAAATTGCTGATCTACTTTTGATTTTTAGGTTTCTGTTAGTTCTGGAGCCAGAGAGTGTCTCCACACCCAGGGCCACTGCAAAGAGGCAGCAGGATGAACCTCCCAGTGTGGGAATCAGTCCACAAGACCCTTGGCCATGGAGAGAGTCCTCACATTGGACACCAGGTTGTAAGAAATGGACCTGGGATCTCAAGAAAATGACCACATGATCCAAAGTATTTCAGCAAGACAGAAAGTTTACCTTTGGGGAATGGGGCACTGCTTTTGCCCAGTGATGCAGAGATGCTAGCAAGCACGCCCACTGTGGGTCCACTGGGTCTTTATTGCCAACAAAGAGGGGTCTCGTGCCCCTCCCATTGTTCAGAGCTTGGCCTCATGCTCTTTTGTGACTGACTCATATGGAACAGAACAGTTTCTAGGCAAAAATGAAACTTGAGCAACTATTTTGATTTCAAGAAGTGCTGATTTTGGAGGAATTTGAATTTCTGCCATGTGGCTTCTTTACAACTTTTTAAATGGAGTTTTGTCTGATTTAACCTTTAGATGGAAAAGAAAGTGCAGTTTGTTTACATTTCCCATGAGCAGTTTGAAGCCCTGGATCTATCTTTGTAGCATACAGCATCCCCTGACCGTCCTCCCAAATGAGTATTAGCCAGGCCTGACCCTGATTAGCTTCCAAGACCAGATGAAACTGGCATGTTGAGTGTTAACATAGCCTTAGGCTTCCCTGTGCCTTGCTGACAGAAGTCTCTTCTGAATTGCTTGATGTATTATTAACCCTCCTCTGCCTGTCTTGGGCATAAACACAGCAAGTGCTCCACCCATCAATGACTCGATGTCAGCAACTGGAATGCAACAGAGGCCAGCTGCAAAGAGACCAGTGCAGATATAAACATTAACTGAGAACTACAATTAACTCAAGTTACTTTATTCTAGCACCTTAAACAATTTTTTCTTGAGCTGGGGAGATCCCTCAGTGGGCAAGGGTGCTCGCTGTGCGAGCGTGAGTAGCTGATTTCAAATCTCCAGAACTCACATAAGCTATGTGTGACTATATACCTGTGACCCCAGGCTGTGGCAGGGCAGAGACAGGAGACTCAATGGCACTTCCTGGCCACCAGCTGAGCCCCAGTTTCAATAAGAGAAGGAGATGGAGAGGGCCAGTGAGAAGACCAGACTTAGACCTGAGCCTGAGAGCCAGACCTAGATCCCTGGAACCTACAAGGTGGAAGAGAACTGACTTTCACAAGTTGGCTTCTGCCCTCCACATGTGCGTGGTGGCATGTGCTCATGCACACACTTATGTGTGCACACACTCATGTAAACAAATGTAAAAACACAAATTAAAAATAAAAGAGAATTAAATGAGAGGCAGAGTTAGGAGTTTAGAGTTATCTTTGAGTTTGAGGCTAGCCTGGTGTACATAGCAAGCTCGTGGACTATGGACTACATAGAGAACCCCTGTCTATGAGAGAGAGAGAGAGAGAGAGAGAGAGAGAGAGAGAGAGAGAGAGAGAGAGAGAGAGAGTGTGTAAAGTAGAGCAGGACACCCAAATCCAAAGTGGATTTCGCTTCTGGTCTCTGTGTACACATATGGGTGTGTGCACTAAACACACATGTATGAATTTACCACACAGACATACACACAAACAAAAGTTTAAAAAATTTCCTTTGACAGTTCAAGAGTTGGAAATTTGTAAAATTCACAACAGCATAACTAAGAAACTAAGTACCGCTAGGAAGCATCCTCCCTGCAAGCTGGCTTTCACAGCACCAGAAGGTGCAGTGAAGGCTGCCGGAAGAGAAAAGACATCAGCAGTCTTACCCAGACATGAATCCTCTGAGCTACAACAGTGACCAGCATGGCGTGGGTACGGTAGTGGTACAAATGCTATGGGGGTGACCAACAGCTTTCTGGTTGGATTTAAGGCCTGTTCTACAGAAGGATACATATGCCTGGTATTGCAAAACTGGCCCCAAACCCATGACTGGCGAGCTCACCGGCCCCAGGGTGAACCCACTGCTATTATTTTGCTAAATGAACATAATAGCAAACTGCCCTCTAAATTCTATCTCTATACCCATAAAACCAGCGAAGCCTTCAGGCCTCATCAGGGAAGCTTCTTTGTGTAGTGGATGGCAGTAGAAATTCACAGCCAGCTGAAGGGCAGAGAGGAGGTGTCTGTGGAGTGTTCAAGCACAAACGTGAGGTCTGTGTCAAATCAAGGAAGAGGGGGCGGAAAGACTGTAAGAGGGCGGAAAGGCTTCTTCTGGACACCACAGGACCACTGCGCTTGTGAACGCACAGCAGCTGGGTTGCCTGCACCAGATCGAACCAGCTAATAGTTCAGCATAGAGCAGGGAGGGACTTAGGAGCCCCCACCCCCAGCTGAGGAGCTTTTGACAGTTGATGGCTTCTGGGGGAAGAAAAATCAGTTTTTTTTTTTTCAAAAGGCTGCAGTCCTTGGTGGTTTAATCATGGTCCAGTGTATAGTGTGTAGACCTACACCCATGAATAGATAGATGGGCAGCAGATTGGACTTGGTGGGTCATAAAAAACAAAAGGAAAGGAAGGAGAGATGAGGATGGATGGGGGAGGAATTGGGGGAGGAGAGTGGGGTAAGATCAAAGTACATTGTATGTATGCATGTATGCATGTATGTATGTATGTATGTATGTGTGTATGCATGTGTGTATGACATTCTCAAAGAATGAATACAAGTATCATATTTAAATGTAAAAGAGAAGTTAGCTGCTGTTATTGTAAATAGGATATGTTTATTGTACGAATAGTATGGTTATGTATTTACTATCTATTTGTGCTGTAAGGAGTGCTTTGAAACATATGTTTAAAACACAACACAATGGGGCTGCAGAGATGGCTCAGGGGTCAAGAGCACTAGCTGCTCCTCCAGAGGACTTGGGTTCAATTCCCAGCACCCACATGGCTGCTCATAACTGTCTGTAACTCCAGTTCCAGGGGACCCTAACATCATCATATAGACATACATGCAGGTAAGACACCAATACACATAAAATTAAAAATAAATAAATTAAAAAGCCCTGCAACACTTCCTTAGCATTTCTCCATTATTTTTAAACGTTATTTAATTGTATCATTTTAAGTTACTACACAATATTCCTAACCAGAAAGTGGAGATAATTGAAGGTTGGTACCTCAGTTATGTCATGAGTACTGACAAGAATTACGTAGAAAGCTCAATTTAGCTTCTTCCCAGGATGGATATTATAACTATAATTGACAAGATTTTGTTAAGCATTGTGGGAACTGCTGGTATGTACGTTTGAAAACTAACTGAATTACCATTGCAGTAGGGGAACGGAGAGGGAGAGGGGCTCATGGGAAATCACATAGAGAGGTAGCTGCAGAGTTGGGAGTAGGGCCCAGCTTGGTGGCTGGGCAAGTAATACCAACTGGTCGGTAGGCTGAGGCAGGGGGATAACAAGTTTGAAGGCTATTTAGACTACAGCGTGAATTTAAGGTCAGCCTGGGCAACTTAGTGAGACCCTGTCTCCAAAGAAAAAATTGTAAAGAGATGCCAGCCTGGGCTAGTTATATGCCAAGGCCCTTCCAAAAAAAAAAGAAAGAAAATGTTGGGACTAGGGCCTGTGCAAAACCAAACAAATCTGGAACTAGCAAATCCTGCAGCTGGGGACCGAGGACAGCTAGAAGAGGAGGAGAAGAAAAGGAATGCATTGGCCGCCAGGGGCCGGGGCAGCCGGAAGGACGAGCAGCCAGCTGGGCTCCTGGCGGCCACCGTGGGTCAGCGCCCTCGCCCTGGCCATCTGCCGCTCCTGAGGTTGCCTGGCAACTCGGGTGGCGCGCCGTTCGAACGGAAGCGATGGGCCAATCAGGAAGTCCGGGGCGAACCATTGCGGCGACGGGGACGGCGCGCTCACTTCCCTTTCCTCCGGGCTCTGGGGACCTTCGCCCAGCGGGATCGTGGGACAGCCACGGCCTCCCTCTCGGGACAGCTCGCCACTCTCAACACGCGACAGCCGCCTCAGAGCTGCTGGGACCAAGCGCTCCAGCTGTCAGCCTCGGCAGCCCGCGAGAAGCGGGGACCCTCCAGACTCTGGCTGCCGGTAAGCTGGGGGGTGAGGGGGGCCACAAGCGTCCACCCACCATCCCAGGCAAGCGTTCCAGCACAGAGGGCCGACAGAGGGTTCAGGTCTAGTGTCCAGCCCAGGGGCCAGCGGAGGGTCCAGGCTGTTCCCCTGTCCCACCCTGCAGCCTCCACTCCAGGCAGATCTGCCTTGAGAGGTTCAGAGTGCCCCTGCTGGTCACTCTCAGGGGCTTATTGGGAGGATGTGGCTCAGGGGATCCCAGGGCTAGGCTACCTCTGCGCTACCTGTCCTAGGAGTTCCTCTTTAGGACATATGGCCTTCCCTTCCCCAGGGACTCATTTGGCAACTTTTCTGCCTAGTGATCCGGAAATCCCAGTCAGTGCTGCCCTCTGAGAGGGCCTCCCTGGGGGCAGGCTAGATTCCGGAGGACAGCAGATCCAAAGGCCCTAAGTCATGTGGGCCTCTTGGAAGTCTGCTCCTGTGGTGTGGTGTGGTGTGGTGTGGTGTGGTGTGTGTGTGTGTGTGTGTGTGTGTGTGTGTGTGTGTGTGTGTGTGTGTGTATGTTGGGTGTTGGGGATGGGTGGGTCAGCCTCTAAGCCAGAGTTGCTAGTCACTGGACTTTAGAGTCGAGTGCTGGGTCAGGCCCTCCCAAGTGGAGCATCTAATTTAGGGAGGACTGTGCCCCCTCCTCAGGTTGCTCTTGTTGGCCTCTTTTCATAGGTGGGGAAACTGAGGTTCTGAGAAGTTGAGCCCATTGCTCAAAGTCACAGACCTAATTGTGCAGGAGTCTTCCAGTCCTGAACACAGGGAAGAGCCGGGTTTGATGGAGAATCTCTTCTGAGCGGAACAGCTCATCCCCCAAACCTGGTTCTCGCTCTGGGGGGGGGGGGGAGTCTGCGTTGGCCTGTCTGTTTTTCCTTGTGTGTCGTCCCCGCCCCCCACCTCCCCTCAGGGTCTTGTGTGGCCCAAGCTGGCCTCAGTCTTACTGTGTATAGGAGGCTGGTCTTGAACTCATCACCCTGAATCTGTGTCCTCGGATGACAAGCACGCATCACCACCGCACCAGTTTTATGCCATTTCTAGGGTGGAACCCAGGGCTTGGTGTGTGCTGAGCGAGCACTCTGCCAGCTGAGCTCACACTCCTGCCTTTGTTCTTACCACCTTGTCGGGCTTCCTGCGGCCGGTGTGCCTTGTTTTTCCCGGCGGTGTCTGTTCCATAGTGTGCACTCGGTGTCTTATAAGGCAGTTTATTACCTTCGCCGCTGGAATGCGTCAGGCAAGTGAGATGCTTAACAGGGGCGCAACATGTCAGGGTGCCTGAAACTTCCAGAATCCAGATGATCAAAGGCAACATCTGTTGGCCATTTGCTGTGTGCTGTGCTGGGGTGGAGCCGGGTAGGGTGGTGTGAGCTCTGGCAGACTCTGACAAGCATAGGCATCGCTGAGGTGAGTACCACCCCGCCCCCCACCCCCATCCAGCTACCTCATTTTTAGGCAGAATGACAGACGCTATAAGGCTGCCGTGGCTTGTAGCAAGCAGGAACTGGACAGATGCATAGTGGCCGTCAGTAGGGGCTGATGGGAAATAATCAGAAACTCCTTAGGTACTGATGTGGTACCGAGAGGAACGTGGGTTACTGAGCAAAGGGCCTGGGTGAAAATGACACACATATTATGACGTGCCTTGCAGTTCCAAGCTTCGACCGTGGGTCCGCTAATGGAGAAGCCACTAAGAAGACATCGTGATTACATCTACAGAAAGTTATGAGGTCACGGCTCTGCCTGTGATTTGCCACTGGCTGTGTGACTTTGGGCACGTTTCTTCACATTCTGAGCTGGGATGAAACACTGCATGTGTGAGCTCAGGCCGAGGCAGGGTATTGTAGGACAGGAAGTGGGTGTGGCCACAGGTCTAACTCCGGCCTCACCTTCCCAGCCCCTCCCCCTCTCCCTCCCTCCTCCAGTGTAAATCTGCCTTTGCTCCCATTTTGTCAGGGTGCAAACTGAGTCCCCAAAGTTTGAATTAGTGGAGGAGCATATATGAAGGGGGATGTGTCCGTGTAGACGCTCACTGCCCTAGGCATCCACACCCACGCCCCTCCCATGGTGGCCCACTCATAACTCCCTCCCTGAGGTGCGTGCAAAGCTACTCTGAGCAAGGCTGACTCCTAGACAGGCCAGGGCACGATCCTGGGGAAAACTCCAGAAATAGCTTGGAACCTGGCCTGCCCTGGAGAATGCCCAGTCGGTGTCTCTGACCTGGACAGCTGGCTGGCTCTTCTCCACTGCCTGGAGCCTTCTTGATCCTCCTCTGCAACAGCCAAAGGCCTCTCTGTCTACCAAGCCTAAGCCAGGTTTCCTTTGAAAGGGCAGAGAAGCAGATGGGGTGGTGCAGAATGTCATAAAAACCATCAGCTCTAGAAATCCACCTTCTACTGGGAAGACAGAATACAAGGGGAAGAGTGGACACCCCGCTGCTTGGGCTCAGACCACTTGCCACGTGCTGAGCACTCTAGCAGTCTGAGCTGTGGTTTCCCCCACTCTAGGAAGTGAGGGGCTCACTGCTTTTATTCCATGAATTGCTACAAGAGGCGTGTGAAAGTCGGAGGACACATAGTCAGTTCTTGCCTTCCACTGTGGGGTCAGGGGATTGAACCCAGATCGCCAGGCTTGTATGGCAAGCACTTTTACCCCAAGCCTTCTATCTGGGCTCATCTTAACCACTTAGAAGTGTACAGAAACTCCATACCCAATACTCAGTCATTTCCCACCCTCAAACTCAGCCTGGCAACCACACTCTGTTGCTAGTGTTTTGACTCTTTATACACAGAAGCACGCAGTATCTGCTCCGCTGCATTCAGCTTGTTGCACATAGCCTGATGTCTTCAAGTTTCATTCATGTAGTGCGTCAGTGCCCTTCCCTCCGAAAGGCTGGATAATCTGTTGGACGTGGATTTTATGTTTCCTGACCCGTTCATTCACTGATGGGCACTTGGGTTGCGCCCACCTTTTTGACTGTGGTGACTAATGCTGCTGGGGATTTAGTGGGAGGCGTTTTGCTGGCATGCACACTCTAGATCCTTTAAGATGAGCGTTTGGAAGTGTGATTTCTAGGAGCTGCTCTGCTCATTTGCTGCTTAACCCTGTGAGGAGTTAAGTCATGTGGTTTTCACTATCAGCTGTGCACAGGGTCCTAAGGCCACACATCCTGACCAACACTCAATATCTTTTTTTAATTTTTTTTATTTTTTAATTAATTTATTTTTCTTTCATCAGCTTGATACAGTACAAATTCTTATCCTAATAGTAAAATGTTTTCACTACAGCTTTCTCAGTAATTGAGTAAAACCCAATCTTATTATAAGCCACAGTCATCCTAGGGTCCCCCCTGCTATGTAGCCTCCCTGGTTCTGTGGGTTGCAGTCTGATTGTTCTTTGCTTTATATCTAGTATCCACTTATGAGTGAGTACATACCATGTTTGTCCTTCTGGGTTTGAGTTACCTCGCTCAGGATGATATTTTCTAATTCCATCCATTTGCCTGCAAATTTCATGCTGTCATTGTTTTTCTCTGCTGAGTAGTACTCCATTGTGTATATGTACCACATTTTCTTAATCCATTCTTCAGTTGACGGGCATCTAGGTTGTTTCCAGGTTCTGGCTATTATGAATAGTGCTGCTATGAACATAACACTTAATATCTTAATAATGAGTGTTTTGGATAGGACCTGTGCTAACACTGTGTGTTGCTGTGATTTTGATTGGCATTTCTTTAATGGTCCAGAGATGTGGAGCATATTTCTTTACATTCATTGTCTTTCTAGATAGCTTTTTCATATGTGTGTGTGGTGGGGACAGCTAGGCTGGCTTCGAACTCACGACCCTCCTGCCTCAGCCTCCTGAATGCTGAGATTAAGGTATGTGCCACCATGGCCAGCTTCCTTTCCTTCTTTGACTGACTGGACTTTTAGCCGTCACCACGCTGCCGCTCTTGTCCTTGCAGCATGGTGGTGGAGGCCTCCCCCAGAGCCGGGCCTTGGAAGGTCTGTGTGTCTGTCCTCACAGCTTTCACTTTGATGGCAGTTGTGCCTTGGGCCTGTTTTATAGTGGGGGAAACTGAGGTATTGAGAAGTTCCCTGCAGTGGAGGTGTGGGTTGGAGCCCTGAAGATTCTGACTCTGCATCTTTGGAGGAAGAACAAGGCTTGGCTGGAAGTGGCCAAGCTGGAACAGGGTGATGGGGGGCTGGCGGAGGAGTGAGTGTGGAAAGGGCGGTAGTAACGTGGTGGCCTAGGGGAGACTTGGCACTCAGGGATCCTGGTCCCCCACTCCAGTTAATTAGTAATTACAAGGGGGAGTGACCAGTGTGTCAGCTGATCACCAAGATCTTGACAAATGCTCCTCCGAGGGAGGTGTGCTAGGGACGTGGGTGTTTCTACACTCCTTCCTTTCCATGTCCTCCCTTCCTCCTCTTCTCCCTCCCCTCCTCTTTCCTTCCTTTGGAAATTGTAGTATGACTGATGCACAGAAAGCTGTATGTGTTTGACGTGTATAGCTTGAGGCTGGCCTGGGCCTTCTTCAGCCTCTTGGTCAGCAATGTTTCCTCTCGTTTGTTCCTGAGGAAACGCAGCAGGGTGGTGGGCTCAGTCCAGTGGAAACAAATGAGAAGTAAGTGAGCGCCGGGAACGGCAAGATCAGCAAAGGTGCTTTAAGGGGAACAAAAGGTGCATGAAGGCCCACGGAGGCCTCACAGCGTCGTCGAAAGGGAGGCTCTCAAAGGAGAGGACATGTGAATGAGGCTTGAAGATCGTGAGGGAAGAGGTTCTGGACAGAGCAGCTGGTGCCAAGGCCCTGGGGTGGGAAAGACCTTTGTAAAGGACTAACCTGGAGGGTTCTGTGGTTGGTCCAGGAATGACAGTGTGGATGAGGTGGTAAAGTTGGGCAAAGATGAAGGCCACGAAGGAGGCTGGAATTTATCCCTGGGAGTGTATAAGGGTCAAGCAGAGCAGTAGTAAAGTGTGAATCTGCTAGGAAAACACCGCCGTTATTATCTCACGTTATAGCTGAGGAAGCTGCAGCTCCAAACACAGCCTGGATGTGTTTCCATAGGTGGCAGATGCTTATGGAGCCCAGGCAAGGTGGTGGAGGGGTCTTATGGAATTTCCCAGGAGGCACAGTCTGTCTCTTGTCTCTCTCTCCCTAACATATCCAAATCTGGGTTCAAATCCTGGTTCTGTCATTTGCTGACTGTGTGATCTCAGGCAGGTAGCTTCACTTCTCTGTGCCTTAGTTTTCCCATCTGTAGAATGGACACAGTAGCAGTATCTATCTCACAGATAGGTATAAGAATGGAACACGTTCACATAATTTGAGCTAGGCATGGCAGTGCATCATTGTAATCCCCGAAGGATGGCTGAGGCAGGAGGATAGAGAGTTCCAGACTTATCTGGACTATCCTGCAAGACCCTGTTTAAAACAAACACCCATCCTCCACCTCCTCCACCACCACCACCACCAAAAAGCGTCAAACAGTGTCTGCTGCCAAAGAAATACGCAGGAATGACCAGGGCTTCTCCTTGACAAGTGCGTCTGTCTTTGTAGTTCCCACGGTTAGTGCCCAAGGCCAGCTGTAAGTCTGTTCCTTTGTTATCTCAGCCAGGCCAGGCAGTGAGCTGGCAGGCCACAGTGGGTGACTTGTCCCCCCTGTCTGTGATATACAGGGCTAGAGGGGCCTTCAACGTTCAGAGGGAAGGAAAGTGGACAGGAACCATTTCCTGTCTCCTCCTGCCCCATCCCAGCCCTGGCCCAGCCTCCACCTAGGTACAGGAGTGCTTTGCCAGGGCTGGGGTCTGAGGTCTGGTGGGCATCTCCTTCCCCTGGACCTCACAATACCCTGGAAAGTGACAGAAGCCTTGTACTGGCAGAGGGGACAGGTGGAGCCCTCCCAGGGTTTCCCCCCCGGCAGGGTTGCAGTCTCCTCTGTGAAATATGGGTTTCAGATGGCCCCCCCTCCTGGTGGTCCTGCTGTTCAAGGGTTAGTGGGCCATGTCATGCCACTCTACTGTGACTGTCCTTCTTGATTCTTCAAGCTGGCACAAAGCTGTAGCCAGCCACCTCAAGCCTTGAGCGCTCACAATAGGCTCTCTCCCAAGGTCCCACTCTTCTCATTCATGGGACTGAGGCCCAGCCCCCTGCTGGCACACAGGAGGAAAGGGTGGCATTAAGGAGTGGTGGGAGGGAAAGTGCCCAGGTTGGACTCCCCCTGTTGATTTTGGGCAAGTGACTCAGCCTGGACTGTCTGGGGTTTCTATTAGTCAACTTGGATGACAATGGAGTTGCCTCATAGGAAGGCTGCCCGGACCGCACTGATGCTCACTGCGCCCCGTTTAATCACGGAAAGATTAAATGTTCAGGAAGAGCACTTTCCCGTGCCTGGCAGTGAACGTCAACTAGAATCCCGCGCAACTCTGCCTGATGTGCTGCCGGCTCTGCAGGCTCCAGCTCGGATAAGAGCCCGGCAGGGTGAGCCTTGGGGCGCGGCTCCGGCCAGGTTCCCGCACGCGGCTGTCAGTCACCCATTGCGGTCGCTGCCTGGCCCTTCTTCCTTCTCCTGGAACACTCCGGGCCGGCGGGTTCACCTGCCAGGCCCCGGAAGTTGCGCAAACGCCGGCTACCTGAGCCAGGTGGGCGGGAGGCGCGCAGGCTGCTGGCAGGAGGCGGCTTGCGCGGCCAGGTATGTTGCGGCGCTGGGCAGTGGGGAGGGAGCGCAGCAGGGATTATGCCTTCAGTCCCCGCGTTCGACACAGACGTGGGCCGACTTCTGCTCAGAGAGGGACGGCAGATCATGGGGGGCACACAGCTTTTGCTCACCTCAAGGCTTGCCGCCTGAATCTGCAGGATTTCTTCCAAGTGAGGAAGAGCCGAAACCAAACTGGGGCCTTGCTGGCGTCCTGATCCATTCTTTGGGAGCCTGAAGGGAGGGACGAAGGTGGGCTATGGCCCTGGAATAATGACCGGAGAGGCTCAAGGTTGGTGCATTTAGGGCCGTTTGCAGCAGCATTTGAAAGCCCATGGTGAGAAGAGTCCCCAGAGGAGACGTTAAATCTCACTTGGCGACCCGGACCTAGGCTTCCTCTTGGAGGGGCCCCTGTGACGTGAGTTGGTGCCGGTCTGCTGGCTCATTGTGATCAGCCCATACCAGATGTCCCCTTTGTCCCTGCTGGGGCCCAGATTAGCCCTTTTGGATGGAGCTTAGAGACCCTCGGAGGGGGCGGGTCTGCTCCCTCCTCAGTCAGAGCCTCAGTGTATGACAACAAGCCTGGTTTATGGAGCACTGCCCATTTTCCAGGTGCTGCGAACCCGTTTGATCTTTCCAGCGGTGACCTGAAGGCGCAGGGAGGTGTATTTTTAACTGCGTTGAGCAGATAAGGCAACAGTCTGTTAAGAGCTGCCTCTTGTGCAAGGTGTATGGCATAGGCTGGTGAGAGAGTGGGGACCCAGGTGGTCACCAGGCCAGGCTTGGGAACACGCATCTGTCCCATCTTTATCTAGGGTTAGGTGGTGGGTATAGAAGCAAGGTGGGGGGGAGGGGCGCGGGAGGGGGAGAGCTTCTGCCCTGGCCCTGCTCCTCTGACCTCCTTCCTCTTTCCCAGGTAATGTTTGGGAGGGAACTGCCTCAGCCACCACCAACGGGTTGGACTGGTTTGGGTGGCAGGGCAGATGTGGGGGTTAGGGAGGTGGGGCAGAGTCTGGCTTCCTAGACAAGGCTCTGCAGCAACTCTGCTGGCCAGACCTTTCCTGCCCAAGGTCACCTGGGGGGTCTCCTTGCGTGGAGCTAGCCTCCCTTTCCTGCCTACCAGGCCTTTGAGCCTTAGGAGCAGCCCTGTCCCCAGCCCCCACCCCACCGATGTGCTCAGGTTTCCATGGGGGCTGGGGAAGGCACATGGAGGTGCAGATATATCTGCAGACATGCTATGCTTGCCTAGTACACGTAGTCTTTAAAAATGGTGATGGAATTTGCTCACAGTTAAAAATCTAGAGAGCACCTGCCCCTCTGGATTGCCAGCCCTGGGAACGCTACACCCCTTCCTTACCTTGGACCCACCTGCCTGCAGTGGGTGGGGCCTCTAGTTCACTGGTGTGCTGGTTCTCAGCTGACCCCCTAGGCATTTCAGTTCAGGACACACTTGTGGAATATCTAGCATGTATTGAGAGCCACGACATGAAGCCGAAACACAGTAAAAAAAGCAGCCGAAATTTCTGCCCTCGTGGAGCTGTTATTTTAGGGAGTAGGGGACAGCAAAGAATGAAAGACCTATACCTACAGTAAGTTATATGGCACCCATGAATATAATGAGAAAAGAAGCAGGGTGTGTGTGTTTGTGTGTGTGTGTGTGTGTGTGTGTGTATGTGTGTGTGTGTGTCGTCTGTGGAGAAGTGGTGCAGGGCAAGTGTGCTCAAATTGCCTTTTTAATCTCCTCTGGGATCTAGGAAGTCCCTTCTCAGAGTCTCAGTTTTCCCTGCTATGGAATGGTGACAGTGGCCTCCAGGCTGTTGGAGGTGGTAGAAGAGTATGTGGCTTTGAGTGTCTGGCTGGCAGTGGGGAATCCCTGTCTTGGGACATCTGGATGTCTCAGTGAGGCTTTCACTGTGTTTGGGCATGCTCTGTCTCAGTGCTTTCTGGTTAGGAGTCACCTGCCACCTGCAGCCATGGAGAACTTGAAGCATGGCTGTTATGATTCAGGAGCTAGTGGTGCTGGGTGACCTGACATGCAAGTGTCAGTAGCCCCCAGGCTAAGCCCCCTCCTCCTCTTTCCAGACAAGAAGGTTTGACATAGGGTTTACATTGCTGTGTATCTGAGGGGCCTGAGTGGTGGGGGAGAACCGTGGCACTTTCTGATGCCTGGGATGATCTGACATCTGACTGTTAGACAACCATGGGGACACGGGAGCACCCAGGCATGGGCCTTACAGCCCATGAGCACTGTCATAGAGCAACCGTCATAGCTCTGGTTAGGGCTGTGACCTTGACAGTTCCTAGCAATAAGCATAGCTTGGGGCTGATGCTTACTCCTGTCTGTGTGCCTCGACCTCTGTGGGCTTGGCCTTGGAGCCATATCCTGGAAGCTACCCTAGTCTGGGCTCCACTCGGGTGGAGGTGTGGGGTTTCTTTCTGCTTCTCCCCTGCAGCCTCTGCTTTTGTGCCCTTTGTGGGCCTGGCATGTCCAGGCAGGTGGTTGGCACTGCGTAGCTTCCTGCCTGGGCTGGTTGTGGGATGTTGGTGGTATCTGGCTCCTCTGGGCAGTTCAGGTGGGATGTGGATGGCGGTCATTCAACCCCAACTATCCCATCGCTGGTATCCCTATCTTGAGAGCAAGGGAAGGCTTAAGCAAGTTCATTGCCTCCCTGAGCTTCAGTTTCCCCAACCTTAAATGGAGCTGTTGAGAGGACCCTGGGGCTGAGCCTGGAGCCTTGAGCCTTGAGTCTCTTTAAAGTGGACCTGACTTCTCAACCTCGTTCCTCCCTCCCTCAGCTGGGCGGGTCCCCGCCCTCTATTGGAGGGAAAGGGTGTGGGTGGGGTCACAGGCCTTCCAGTAGTACATTCTGCCTGACGATTGGCTCTTCGCGAGAAAGGGGTGTGTCCTTTACCTTATAATAGCGCAGGCTTCGCAACCAGGCGAGCCTTTGTCTAAACGTGCTCAGCCCGTCTTTTTTCCTTGCTTGCAGCCGAGCCCGGCTTCCAGCTGCCAACTTTGTGCCTTTATCGGTCTCCTCGCCTCTGCCCTCGGGGTATGTAACCGCCATGCCTGTGGACACGCTGAGCCCTGCAGCCCCCGCCGCTCCTGTCCTCCCTTTTCGCCTGCGAACCAAGGTCCCCAGCTACCTGCTACCAAGGCCAGCGGATGGGGGAGCCCGGAAGCTGAGTGCTGTGGAACGCCTGGAGGCTGACAAGGCCAAGTACGTCAAGAGTCTCCATGTGGCCAACACCCGCCAGGAGCCTGTGCAGCCTCCGTTAGCCCGACAGCCCCTCCTCAGCCCTGGTTCTCGCGGGCCAGTGCTCACACCCAGCCGCCGAGCCCTGCCCTGCCCTGGCCGCCGGCCCCAACTGGACCTCGACATCCTTAGCAGTCTCATCAACCTGTGTGACAGTCCTGTGTCCCCAGCTGAGGCCAGCCGAACGCCTGGACGGGCAGAAGGATCTACCCACAAGGTCCCACCAGCCACCCCTCCTCGTCCTCCACCTAGTACGGTTGCCGTGCGCCGAGTGGATGTTCGTCCACTGCCTGCTTCACCTGCTCGGCCCTGTCCATCGCCTGGTACCACCGCCACCTCCAGCCCCGGCCGGCCCCCTGGTCTGCAACGCTCCAAGTCGGACCTGAGCGAGCGCTTTTCCAGGGCAGCAGCCGACCTCGAGCGCTTTTTTAACTTCTGTGGCCTGGATCCAGAGGAAGCACGAGGATTGGGGGTAGCCCACCTAGCAAGGGCCAGCTCGGACATCGTATCTCTAGCCGGGCCAAGTGCTGAACCTTGCAGCTCTGAAGGGGGCTGCTCGCACCGCAGCTCTGCTACAGTGGAGGAGCGAGTCCTGGAGCGTGTCCCCTACGGGGTGTCTGTGATTGAGCGCAATGCCCGTGTGATCAAGTGGCTATATGGGTTGCGGCAGGCACGTGACCCTCCGGCTACTGAGGGCTAGGTCTCCTGGACTCGGGCTTCCCGGAAGGACATTGTCAAGAGGCACCTTGTCCTTTCTTGTATCCATTGGCTGCCTTCCGGCAGACCAGACGCGGCTCCCTTGGGTGAACTTGGTGTAGAGGCCAAGACTTAGTCCTAGACCAGCATCCTCTGGCAAGCAAGGACTGACCTACAGAGGCTTGCTGTAGCCCTTGGCCTCCCCCACTCCCTAACAAGGTTTGTGACACAGTGTGCTTCTGCCTGGTTCCTCTGGTGAGGCTGGATTTGGGGTGCTTACCCTCCACTGAGTTGGGAACCAAGTGCTTGGCCAAGCCGACTGTCACCCGAAGCCCCATTTCCTCCTTCCTTCTCTGTCCTTTGCTGACTTCCTCTTCCTTACCGAATGGGCCCTGGCTTCCTGGGAACTCACTCTGGGGAGGAGGTTGAGAGGATGGGATCTGTCTACTGCTCTTCCTGGTCTTTGGCAGTTGGCCTAGGTGGGTAAACTGTAGGAGGGACTGGTTAGATGCCTGCCGCTCAGACTTCTCTTTGGTTAATAAACACAAATGTTTGTTTCTCAAGGTCTGAGGCTTCAGACTCTTCTCTGTTCACAGTGGAAGGAGTGTGAGAGGTCTTGGGATAGGGCCTTCAAAATGTAATGATTGTTGACCCTAAGATCTGGTACGCAGGAGGTCAGTGGCTCACCTCTGTCAGTGCAGGAAGGCCTCACCTGAGACTTACCCTACAGACTCCTCCACAGGTGACTCCACAGGAGATGGCCAGCCAGTGAACAGAGCCAGAGCTGAGAGTGGGCTCTTCCCCTGAAAGGAAGGAGCCTTCAAGGAAAAGGCTGGCAGAAGGAAGGCATGGAGCCTCTCACCCTGAGGGCTTCCAGCACCCCCACCCCCAGCCCTGCTGAGTTCCCTAGGGAAGGAGGTCCAGCAAGAGAAAGCTCTGACTGTAGGTCACCAGGACACAGTGGGGACTGGGAGCTTGAGTTTTTGGAGGAAGAGGGACTTGGGGAGAACAGCCCAGAGTGTTGGCCTTACGTGTGACTCTGGGTGACCCTGGACAGGCCAGTCTTACTTCTGGACCTCAGCGGAGAGCTAAGTGGTACAGTTGAGAGCTAAGGTCTTCAGTTGGAACCTTATATTCTGGGACTTTTGAACTGCTCTATATCCCAGTGCCTGGGCCCTGCAGAGCAGCTAACCGTGGGGCCATGGCCAAACATCTGTCCAGTCTCCCAGGCTAGTCTTCCCCATGTGACAGAGCAGCAGGACTCTCTGGGTGCACAAAGGGTGACCTGGGGATGGCTGGACTGTCTCCCACGGGGAGGGGGACTGGGTAGTGTTTCCCCCCTGCAGACTGCCTTGGCTCCAGTCTTTAGAAACAGGAAACATCAGGGGAGGCCTGGTGACAGGGTCGATGCTGGTTTTATTTTAAGCATAAAGAGATTTCCGTTGGGCTGTTGACAAACATTTGGGTCAGTACAGCTGTCTGTTTACCACCAACCCCCAAAGTCTTGGGTGGCTTAGAGAAAGAAGGGGAAACTGAGGACGGGTTCTGCCCACTGGGGATACAGATGGAGATGGGCACAGGAGGGCAGTCACCTTCCACCGGTGAATTTTCATCATCCCCATGCTGAAAAAGGAATGGGACTGGGCAGAGATCCAGGCCAGCCTCGCACAGTGATGGCTCTCAAGATGCTAAAAACCACCCTGCCCCTCTCGGTACCCTACTGGCCTTGGGTCAGTGTCTCTCTCTGGCTGTGATCCTCCATGCCCCAGGAGGGTAGGTGAGCTGGCTGCACTTTGCATGTGAAGAAATTAGGGCTCTGACCAGGTGGTGGCGCACGTCTTTAATCCCAACACTTGGGAGACAGAGGCAGGTGGATCTCTGTGAGTCTGAGGCTAGCCTGGTCTACAGAGCTAGTTCCAGGACAACCAAGAGTATACAAAGAAACCCTGTCTTGAAAAACAAAAAGACAAAAAAAAAAAAAAAAAAAAAAAGGAAAAAGAAAAGAAATAAATAAATTAGGGTTCTAATTTTCTAATTCCAGGAAAAGTGGGTGAACCCTGTTCCTGGAGGAGGGGTTAGTGCTGGCCACACCTCTCATTGGATACTCAAGGTGATGTTTGGAGAGGCAGGTGTGTGGTCTTAGGGCAGAAAGTGGAAGAAGGAGTGGTGGTGATTTGTGGGCCACCACAGGGCAGGACTGTAATACAGCCTGGGCCACAGTCTGTTCTTCCAGACACTCCACAGCCAGCATCACCCTTGCCCCTCTCCCTCGACATGTACCCAAGCTCTCTTCCTCACCAGTTTTATGGTTAAGCATCTACTGGGTACCCATATCAGACACGATCCCCATCCCGGTGTGTGGGGAGAACAGGTAATCTGGTGGAATCTAGAGCTGGTGTGCCCAGGAACCTCAGCTCTGGAGGGCGTTACTGGAAGTGGTAATGGGGCTGGACCAGGCTCGATTTCTCCCGCGGGTGCTGCCTGATCTTGGGAGAGCGCCCAGTCTTCTAAGAGTCTGTGGAAGCAGCAGGCTGTGAGGGTCCCCTCTTCCCGGCAGCCATAGTGTCTGGGGCACCAGCTCCTCCATTGTTCTGCCTCTGTTGTCATGTGAGAATCAGGAGTCAGCCCAAGTGCTGCTGCTGTTCAGCCCTACAGAGGCCCCAGCAGCTGCTGCCCTGGCTGCTGGGGCTCCCAGCCAGTCTGGCCCCAGCTGCTGGGTGCCTAATTAGGCAGAGACGAGACCTCCTTTCTGTTCCTCCCCATTAGCTGACCATACACATGCCAGCTTGGGAGAATGCAATTTGGTGATCCATTTCAGTGCTGGAGATGTAAAAGGCCCCTGGGAAAAGCCCCATAGACCAGCCTCAGTTTACCCTGCGGCAGAGAATGGATTACTGCTGCCTATAGGGGCTGTCTCTGGTGGAAATGGTTATTGCTGCTAGCAAGGCATCCCAGGAGATTCAGGACAGACCTCCATCTGGCCTGGCATCTTGGGTGCAGGGGAGCACAGAGCAGTGAGCAGTCAGGACAGTGGGGACACCGGCTGGAACACAGTGACAGCTACCCCCTCATACACAGAAGGTACTCGCTCTATCCAGGCATGGGCAGAGCACCCCTGCTAGCTTGGTATTTTGTTTTGTTTTCTTAGTTTTGTCTTTTTTGGATTTATTTTATTTTGTAAATATGAACATTTTGCTTGCATGTATGTATGTATATGTACTACATGGATGCCTGGTGACTGTGGGGGTCAGAAGAGGGTACTGGACCCTTTCGAGATGGAATTATTAGATGGTTTGTGTCACCATGCTAGGAATTGAACCCAGGGCCTCTGCAAGAGCAACAAGTACTCTAAACTGTGGAGCCATTTCTCCAGGCCCCCAGCTAGGCTTTTTAACAATATTATATACTTCAAGTAACACACTCAGTTGCCCAGTTCCCCCAGCTTGTTATTAGAAAACCTTGAAATATGAAGGAGTTAACAGTGAACACTTACCCACCTCCAAATGCACTTTACCGTTCCACTGCGTCTGTTTTGCCTGACGTCCATCTGACCACCCATCCACCTATCCCTTAAATCAACACTTCTTACAACGCTTTTCAAAGTAAAGTGTGAATCTCAGGGCATGTATGGTATATTATTGTATGTGATGTGTGAGTGCATGTGTCTGTACAGGGGCTCTTGCCTGCGCATGCACACACGGAGGCCAGAGGTTCACATCTGTAGCCGGCCTCTGTTGTTCACTTTTTTTTTTTTTTTTTTGAGACAGGGTTTCTCACCGAACCTGGAATTCCCCACGTGCAGGTGTGCTGCTTAGCCAGCAAGCCCTGGAGACTCGCCCGTGTGTGTCCCTGCCATGCTGAGGATCCAAACCCAGGTCCTCACGCTTGTATGGCCAACATTTCATTCACTGAACTATCTCCTCAGCCCCTATGTATTTTTTTTTTAATAACAGTGAAACACACAGCTCTTAAAAGGCCTCACTTTCGGAGTTTAGCCAAGTGTGTACGGTGCCCCAAACCCCAACACCATCACTGTGAACTGTACCCCTCCCCTCCCAAGTCTCTCACCAGCAGGCTCTCTTTGCATATATGTGGGCTAAACAGCCACAGTGAGAACATCTTCCCCTCCCAGCCTGATACTCCAAAGCAACCACGTTCAGGTCTTTCAGTGATATCCCCCCCGCCCTGTACCTACCTCTATTTCTAAGGAGCTTTCCTCCCTTGCTACTGGTTGACTGTGGGCAAATATCAATTGGCTTTGTCATCTGGCGTCTTTATAGTGAGCCCGAGCAGGGCTCAGCCCTTCCCCTCACTGGCCCTGTGGTCAGTTTTCTCATTTGTCAGCAGTCATGATCTTTCCGGTGATGATTGAGTTGTTGGGAGGACCTGCACTCACGTGCTCAGCGTGATGCGCAAGTCTGGCTTCATGCTTCCTTTTGGTTGATATCAAGGAAGTCAGCTTTTTATTCACTGACTTCTCTAACTTTGTGCACCGCAATTTTTCATTAAGTGATTATACAATGTTTAGGTCACAACTCTACAAATACTATCTCACATCACAAATCTCCGTTGCATGCCATGCCGTCGTTTTTCCACGAGTTGCTGTTTGCATTGCTCTTCCTGTTTGCCTGGTGCCTCCTAACCCGGCCACACTTCCCTCAGTTTCCCCAGAGTTGTAAGACAGCAGCGCATTTATTGGTTTCGGTTTCCTTTCTGAAACTCTTCAAATGCTTTTGAACAAGTGCTCCTCGTGTCCTTTAAATTGGAAAAAGAGAATCTGTAGAATAAGATTCTGTAAGAAAAGCATCCATAAGAGCCCACAAATGGGGACTGGAGAGATGGCTCAGAGGTTAAGAGCACTGGCTGCTCTTCCAGAGGACTTGAGCTCAGTTCCCAGCAACCACATGGTGGTTCACAACCATCTATCATGAGATCTGGTGCAGGCATACACACAGCCAGAACACTGTATACATAGTAATTTTTTTTTTTAAAGAGCCTCAAGTGCTAGGAACCCAGATACATTCATATGTAAAAGGGGGATCATTTAGTCACTCTGCAATCAGTCCTTGACCACAGGATTTGGGGCTAGGTTTTGGGTGTTACATGTATAGATATGGTAATGATCTCACTGTCCTTTGGCAGCCTCAGAGAGGGATATGGAATAGAGAGGAGGCTGTAATGGCAAGTGAGCAGGAGGAGGTGGGGATTGGGTTCAGAGGAAGTACCCTGAGAAGAGGCAGGTCAGACGGGTAGGGTATACTGAGAATTTGTTTCCATCCTGGAAGAATAAACTGACTGTTCACAGGGCTGGAACAGGGAAGCCTGAGATGTTTGAGCTAAGATGTGAAGATTAGGTAAGAGTTAACCAGGATGAAGGGTGGAAACAGAAAAGGATTCTAGATGCCATGTGCAAGGCCCCTGTGGTTGAAGTCTGGAGAAAAGGTGGGTTTGGACCTGGAGCACCAGGCCCGGTTATGAGGAGCTGTGGCAGCCTTTGAATCATGTGAGAGTCTACCCTGCCAGACAGCCTGGACTATACCCTCATGTTCACGCTGTGCTTGACCAGGCCGTCATGACCTGGACCCTGTTTCTCCACACCCCATGCTACCTCCTTACTGTTCTAGGAGCACACCAGACATTTCTGCCCAGGGCCTTTGCACATGCTGTCTCCTTACGGGTCCTGGAGACCCCCAGGACGGATTTTCTCTGCTTTTCAGTGTCTGTGTTACCTCCTCAGAGAGCTCTTCCCTGTCCACACATGAGCTCACAGCAGAACCATCAGCAGTGGCCTCTGTGCCTCTCTCTGGCTTAGTTCTGCACAAGCCACACGCTGTGATGTGTTACACAGGCCACACGCTGTGATGTGTTACACACAGGCCACACGCTGTGATGTGTTACACACAGGCCACATGCTGTGATGTGTTACACACAGGCCACATGCTGTGATGTGTTACACACAGGCCACATGCTGTGATGTGTTACACACAGGCCACACACTGTGACTCCTGTCTCTGTCACTAGAACAGGAGCTCCAGGAGGCAGGGACTTTGCTCTGGTGTCCCCAGCCTCTGGGTTGGAGCAGGTGCTGGATGAAGGGATGAGTGATGGAGGGAATGGGTTCAGGTTCTAGCTGGGTCTTTCCTCTACCTGTTTCTTTTCCCAGTTGTGTGAGGCAAGAGAGCAGCTCTGGACTGGGATGCTTAGCTCCAAGCTTTCAGAAGCAGAGTCTGGGGAAGAACAGAGCTGGCCTCCTGCCTGGCCTCTGGGATTTGAAAATAGCACGGCATGGCTCCTGGTGAGGCCCCTACCCTCCTATGGTGTCCTGCTGAAGGGGCGAAGGGTGGTGGGGGTGGGAGGGTGGGGGGGGGGAGGGGGGAGGATCTGTCTGGAGCCTCCTGCCTGGTGCTGGGCTGGAGCCTGCTGGAGCCAGGTCACCTGACAGCTGGGCCCCTGTTCTGAGGCTCTGCCTGGCAAACTGGCCTCCTCCCCACCTGACCTCTTCCCTCTGTGACCACAGGGGGTAAGATAATACCTTAATCCTGCAGTTTGAAAAACTTGCTCTTGCCTGGAATCCGACTTCACACCTATACTGCTTGGCTGGTAGAGACATGGGATTAGATAGGAAGGCTGCTTTACTGAGGTGGCACTCTGGGACAGAGCATTGCTGTCGCTGGAGCCCAGGTAGGCCTGCTCACCTCTGCCAGCGAATGGGTGTGTGTGTGTGTCTTTCTTTCAAAAAATGCCTTCTTCTCTTGGGATTGGTGAGGTTGGTGGCCAGGAGCATATGGAGTCACATAGGCAGTTTGGATTCAAATCCCATTTTGGTACCTCCATAGAGGGTGCACTGCCCACCCCTAATGTCAAGTTCAGCAAAGGAGAAGTACCACCATCCCCGACACTGTCAGGATGAGTATCCTAAGTGCTACGCAGGGGGTTTCAACTTGGATTTGTTGTCAATATTTAAACACTTGAAGTGTTGGAAAGAAAACCATATACCCACTCAGTAATGAATTCCTCTGTAACCACAGACACCCACAGAGCAGGATGGGGTACAGGTTCAGCATGAAGTAGATCTGGCTCCATTATGGTCTCAGAAGGGGAAGTCACGTGCTTGAGGTCACAGGTAGGGCAAAGGCTCACACACACCCTGCCTCGTTTGGTCACTCTGGGTATCTGTGGATCCCTCCACAAATGTGGGTATGTGATGGAGGTAAATGAAGAAGCGTGCCCCAGCCCTCTGTCTCTACCTCAGAGCACCCACAGTCTCCTGAGAAGTGGGGTTTAGAGCATGCTCAGTACCTGGTGTCCCCTCACAGCCTCAGTGTGGGCAAGTGGCTGAGCGCAAAGAGACTCCTCCAGCAACTGTGCAATATCCTTTCTCACTCCACTGCTGTGCTAGCAATAAAAAAACAGCTGTCTGAGAAACTGCTAAATTCAGGCCAAGCTGTACCATGAAACCTACGTAGCAGTCAAACGTGCTCTATGCACACACATTTGGTCTGCAAGCACAGAACAATGCTGAGTGGCAGTGACGGGTGCTTGCAGGGACAGGAACACGGCTGCAAAGGCATGGGGACTCCAGTAAACACTCTCCCTGACCCCTGGAGATGGAATTCACTGGCTGGCTGGGGTCAGTGGTGGGAGGGAGACTTCTTCCTTTTGTACCTTTGGAAGTTGGGATCATCTATAAATTTATTATCTATGCAGAAAAAGTAAATAGAGTTCAAAGGAAGTACCCAAGAAGCTCAATACAGACAGGCCCAGCTGGACGCCTGGACAGCCTTTTGGGTTTGGCCCAGCTTGGCTACGCGGCTCCACCTATAGGGTAATATTTTGGTTTTCACACCTACGGGAAAACCCAGCCAATGGGCATCAGGTTCTCTGCTGGGTGCCCGCCAAGGCTGGTTGTGGGTATGACGAAGCCCCAGGAATGGCGTGGTCTAAATACCTGAGGGATGATGCAGCCTGTCCGTCCGAGAGGGGTGGAGAGATGCCACTTTTCACGGGCTCCCAACTTGCCGCTGTGGCTCTATGCACACCAGTCCTTCCTTCCTTCCTTCCTTCCTTCCTTCCTTCCTTCCTTCCTTCCGCCCTCCATTTTTCCTGTACGTAGTAAAGTACCCATTCAAATAGGCCTCGAGGGGATAAAGCAAGTGAAAACCCCTGCCCGTGGAGCTAAGGCAATGAAACTTTTGGAGACCTGCATAGATGTGTGTTCCAGACTTCCTCACTACAAGCCTCAGCTGCTACATGTGCTAAAGGATTTGAGTGTTGGGGCAGGACTTGCCTCTCTAACAGTTGACCATCGGAAGTCTGAGATTCTGTTTCTGCCTCTTGCTTGCTGTGTGGCTTTAGGGAAGTCACCCATGCTCTCTCAGCCCCAGTTTTCTTAGCTGCAACCTGAGACTATCGATAACACCTACCATGATAAGAAAGATGCAGGTCAGATGCCACAAGGCCTGCAAAGATCAGCTAGCAGTGTCATCATTATCACGCCACCAGAAGGAACAGTAAGCAGGGCCTCCCAGGTTGGGAGAAGTTTTATTTCCATGGAGACAAGTGCCATGGGCTGGGCTTTACGAGACCTGCATGTATTTCTGGGAAAACTAAACCAGCCAGTTTCTTTCTAGTCCTCTGGGTGTTGGTGCAGCTAGCCCGGGTCATAGCACTTGGACTCAGAGCACATGGGCAGTACAGGGGAAGAAACAGACTGTCCCTAACTCCTGGAATCATCTGCTTCCTTTGAGAACACTGGCTATCACCTGTGCACATGCTGAACCCATGGCTTGGATGTCACTACAGAGGCCCCGCTACCCGCAGCTGCTTTCCTGTGTTCACAGATGCCAGTTCTCTCCTGGGCACCTGAGTCTTGAGTGAGGGCAGGACGGCAGAGGTGGGTAGAGTCATGGCATTCTGGTGCCCCGCAGGGGCAAACCACAGGCTCTGGCTAGTCTCCCAAGGGGTTCTATCCTGCTCTTCCCCGGGGAGTAGCATGCTGAACTCCAGGGTTCACCCAGATCCATTCTGGGAACACCAACTTGTAACTATAGCCGTATTCCTGGGTCAGTCAATTTGGTGTCACTCAACTCCCCCTGGCCAAGGTAACCAGAGAAGCAGCATTGTTGGGGGCGAAGTGGGACACCTTGGTGGCCTCTGACCTGTGCAAGCAGTCACATGCATCTCTAGGAAGAGCACTGATCTTGGAATCTGATTTTCCAGAACATACTGCTGGGAGGTTTTTTTTTTGGGAAATCACTGTTTGTGTGGAATGGAACAGTCAGGGTAGAAATGGGGAACCTCAGTGAGCAGATATAGTGAAAGGTACAGGGGAGGGGCTCAAAGCTACACCCCAGGTTTAGGGTAGATCCAGGAGAGCCACCCCTGCCTTTGAAGACCCCCTCCTGGGTTGGGAAGCTTATTCCTCCCTAAACCCCCAAACCCTGGGTCCCTGTGCAGTTCTTTGCTCTGGCAATCGTATTAATGTCCCATGATCTGGCTGGGTAAATGGGACAAGGACATGTTTAATGTTATACTGCCACTTCATGGCTGAATTACAGTTCCGAGGCAGAACCAAAAAGTGAGTGCTTTTTGCTCAGAACTTAAACAGGAATTGGGATGTGAGGGGAGGTTTGTGAACCTGACAAAGGAATATTTATTTGTTTGTTTATTTATTTATTTATTTATTTATTTATTTATTTATTTATTTATTTATTTATTTATGTTTTTTCGAGACAGGGTTTCTCTGAACAGCTTTGGTGCCTTTCCTGGAACTCACTCTGTAGCCCAGGCTGGCCTCGAACTCACAGAGATCCACCTGCCTTTGCCTCCTGCGTGCTGGGATTAAAGGTGTGCGCCATCACCGCCCGGGTCAGGAATTTTTAAATTATTTGCTTTTCTGTGGAGTTGAATTCTGAAATAGTAACTCATAGACACCATACCATATACCATCAGTATAAGTGTGGATCCCATCTGACCTTGCATTTGGTCCTTTTGCGTGCGCGTGTGTGGTGTGTGTGTGTGTGTGTGTGTGTGTGTGTGTGTGTGTGTGTGGTGTGAACTATGGGCTAGGCACTGTGCTTTGTGCTTCTCTGTTTTCACTGAAGCCTTACAACCCTCTAAGACTGCTAATATTTTTCACTTTCGAGATCGGAAGTCAAGGCCCAGAGAGATTAAGGTACTAGCTTTAAGGTCAAGAGCCAAGATCTAAAACCGAGGATTATGATCATGCCTAGTGGGTTTTACCACTGGTCACTGGCTCAAGGGTAGAAAGGAAAAATTGGAGGTGGCTTTGTTATGCACAGATGAATTCCTACTGATCAGAAGCTGTGTGGTGCAGAGGTAGGTGGTTGGAAGAAATTTCTTTGTGGGTGGAATAGAGCCACATGATGGGAGCACAGAGTCATCAGCATGGTTGGGTGGGAGTGTGGAATGACCTGGGATGGAATGGCATCTTGTTGACTGCCCCACATTCACTCTGCTGGTGGCAGGTCAAGTTCAGCAAAGCAGCATTACCATGTTATTGGCTAACCCCGTCACACTGAAGATAGGGCAGCGTGGTCTAATGGTCAGGGTCATGAGCTCAGGAGTCAGGACCTGCGTGTGGTGAATGTATGTGTGCATGTGGAGGCTAGAGGTTGATGTTGACTGTCTTTCTCAGTTACTCTTCGCCCTATTTTGTAGTTAATGTGTTAGTTATTGTGTGTGTGTGTGTGCATGATGTGTGTGTGTGTTTGTGCACGCGTGCGTGTGTGTACACGCGCATGTGTATGCCGTGGTGCATGTGTGGAGGGTGTCTCTGTGTAGCTCTGGCTATCCTGGAATTCGCTTTGTAGACCAGGCCAGCCTGGAACTCAGGGATTCGACTGCCTCTGCCTCCTGAGTGCTGGGATTAAAAGGATGCACCACCATGCCTGGCACCCATCTTATTTTTTGAGGCAGGTCTCCCTCTGAACTTGGAGCTCACTGTTTAGATCCCTGAGATACACTTGTCTCTCTGTCCCCTGGTCCTGAGTACTGAAGTTACAGATGTGCACCATGACCTACTGTTTATGTGGGTGCTGAGAACCCAAACTCAGGTCTTGATGTATGTACAGCAAAGACTTCACCCTCTGAGCCCTCTCCCCAGCACCCAAGAGTCAGGGCTCTGGCTTTAGAGGTGACATCCTCTTTGTCTGGACCCCGGGCTGCGGGGAAGCCACTCGTTCTCTTGACCCTCAGTGTGCCAGTCCTAGTTTGGTTTCCGTTGCTATGGTAAATACGATGGCCAAGAGCAAATTGGGGAGAAAAAGTTTCACTTGCCTTACACATCCCAGTCACAGTCCCTCAATCATAGTCCGTCCCGAGAGAAGTCAGGGCAGGAACTTAGGGAGGGCCGGAACCTGGAGGCAGGCACTGACAGATTCCTGGAGGAATGCCACTTACCAGTTTGCTCCCCACGACAAGCAGTCTGCTTTCTTATACAACTCAGTACCACACCCGTCCAGAGGTGGCGCCACTAACAGTGGGCCGGGCTCCCTCTCATCTATCAGTAATGAAGAAAATGCTCCACAGGTTTGCCCACAGGCCAGTGGGATAGGGGCATTTTCTCAGCTGAGGTTCCCTCTTTCCAGATGACCCCAGATTGTGTTAAGTTGACAAAAAACTCAACCTGTACCACGTTCATCTCTAAGACAGAATTAGACCAGCCCTGAGGGTTGGTGCTTGCCCCTGCGCTTTCCTGCCCTCTGCTTCCTTGTTTCCCCAAACCTCCTCAACAGACTGTAGTGCTGGCCGCTCTTGAGGCTACTGACTGCCAGAAAAAGGCAAGTCATTAGGTGAGACCCTCTCCGAAACATCCCTCGGAGAGGCTTGTACCTCCGGGAGGAAAGCCCCCTTGCCTCTCTTTCTCTTCCTGCATAGGACTCAGGCATGATGGTGAGAGCCCAGTTGCCATCTTGGATCAAAAGGTTAAAAATGAACCACTTGAGTCAGGCTGAAGCAACCTGAGGTTAGGCAGGAACTGAGAGGTTGACAACGCGTGGAGTCTGGATCAGCTCTGTTCAGACTCTTTCTGTACTTCTTTTTAAAAGATGAACAGCTGGGGACTGGATGGTTCAGTGGTTAAGAGCACTTGCTGCTGTTGCAGAGGACCTGGGTTCAGTTCTCAGAACTCACACGGTGGGGTGGCTCACAAACATCCCTAACTCCAGTTCTGACCTCCAAGGCACCAGTGTGCATGTGCTACTGCCATGCATAAATGCAAGCAAGAACTCAAACACGTAAAATAAATCCAGAAGCAGCAACAATACCCAGTGATGGACTGGAGAGATGATTCAGTGCTGAGAACACTGGATTCTCCTCCAGAAGACTGGGGCTTGATTCCCAGCACCTGCATGGCAGCTAACAACCATTTATAACTCCAGTTCCAGGGAATCTGATGTCTTCTTCTGGCCTCTGTGGAAACCAGGCACACATGTGGTATGCATACACACATGCAGGTAAAGCACCCAGACACGTAAAAATAAAAAACTTGTGTTAGAACAATTTTGCATTTAAGAGTTATTCCAAAAGCTGGGCATAGTGGTGCACACCTTTAATCCCAGCACTCTGGAGGCAGAGGCAGGTGGATTTATGTGAGTTTGAGGTCAGTCTGGTCTACAGAGTGAGTTTCAGGACAATCAAGACTATGTAGAAAGAACCTGTCTAAAAAAAAAGAAACCAGACAGACAACAACAAAAGTGTTATTTCAAAGCTAGTGCAGAGTTTCTAAATGTTCCACAGCACTTCCCCTACCATTAGCATATTAGTATGTAAGGGCCCCGGCAGGGGTGAAGCTATTCTAAGGAGAGACACTTGTGCCCTCCTTTGGGCTACGACACTATTGAAATTGTGGTCCTCAAGAAATTGGAATCTCCCCAAGAGTCTCATGCTGGGAAAAGGACAAGGCTGAAGGCTGGTACTAGCCGAGGAGGAATTGCCTCCAAGAGAGGGACCTCACTGCTCAGTTACGCATACCTCTGCACTTCTGCTTGAACCTAAGCCTCATGTTGGGACCCCAGGAAGGGCCTGTGGGGAGGGGACTTGAGTGGTCACTGATGACTTTGTTCCTCTTCCCCATGTGAATTGAATACATCTCCTTTCTCTGCTTTCCACTATGACTTGTCTCCTTAACTGGCCTATTGAGAATGGGGGGTCCAAACCTGGCTTGTTAGGGCCCGGGCTCAGACCTTAAGAACTCGTATACTGCATGTATCACAATTAGCCAATGTTGTCACATTATCATTAGCTGATTCGTTTATACCACGTCATAGTTCCTCAGTTTTTCTCCCCAAGGCTCTGGGCCGAGGGTTCGTCTTGGACTGCTTTCTATCCAGCTGTTTCATTTCCTTTGGCTCTTCTGGGATTCGGCAGGTTCTTGGTGAATTTTCAGATGACTTCCTTGTGTTTGGGTCCTGTGATTGGAGAAGGCCAGCAGATCCCTCCCCTTTGGGTGTGCTCTCAGAAGGACTTACTGGTCCTCTGGTAGATTGTCTGTCATGGTGCCACTCTGTTTTCGTCCTCTTCTGTCCTAAATGCAGTCCATGTTTTGGGAGTGGGCAGTTCCATCCGGCTAGTCTGGGTAGCCCACATGCACATGCAGAATGCTTGTTCGTGGGAGTTTATCTCTTCTTGATATCTCATAATTGGTTTATGTAGACATGACTCATACATATTTATCTGGGAAGCTGGAGTCCACTGCTGCCCTCCAGGCTTGTGCAAAGGATGCTGTCTGGTCCTTGGGGGCTTCGGCTGGTTCTGCAGACTCCTTGACGTGGGAGAGGAACACCCTGAGGTGGGCGTCTCCCGGCAGCGGCGTGAGAGTCCTTCCATCCTCTCGCCTACCTGGTGAAGCATGACTGCAGAGGTCCCTCAAAGCCTGGCCTTTCTTTATCCTTCCCTCTGACCTCCACATTATCTTGCCCTGACTGACTAACAGGGAAGACCAAAGCTAAATACCGGCAAGTACCATTAGCCTCAGCCAGGCTGCGGGGGATAAGGTTGGACAGCAGCCCTTTAGCTGGCTGCAGATGCACGGTCAGTCAGAACCTGCTGGCCCCCCAGAGCCTGTCCACACAGCCAACAGAACCAGGCAAATCCAGAGGTCAGACCCTGGGCCTCGCACACTCTAGCACCATGCCTTTTGTTTGTTTGTTTGTTTTTTCTTTTTTAAACACCATAAGCCATTAAAGGCCCGGTTTCTTTTCTTTTTTTAATATAGCAAAAGCTTAACTGCTAAGTGAGGGCTATTTGAATTTTCCTTTTTGCTCTTGAGACAGGGTCTCATTATGTAGCTCTGATTAGCCTCAACCTTGGATCCTCCTGCCTCGGCCTCCTGAGTGCTGGGATTTCAGGCATGTGCTTTAATGCTCCATTACACTCAGTCCAGCCTCATGGGAAGCAGAAGGAATTACATTGCTCCAGGGAGGGCGAGTTATGAGAATCGAATTCATGAAGCAAGGAAAGTATGTGCACAGAGGTGAGGTAAGTAACGATAATTATTATCGATATTGATAATTATGCATACATTGATAGAAGCAGAGAAAGAGATATGTTGGGGGCGGGGGAATTGGAGGGGGAGTGTGGGAGGTGGCTATGAACACAGCACACTGAATACATGTATGCAGTTTTCAAAGAGAAAAAGACATACTCCAGAATTTGCAACATTCCTAACTGTTGCAGTGGTTCAGTCGGGTAAGAGCTCTAGGCTGAGGGGGCTGACACCTCATTTTACTTTAGTGTGTATTCTCTATATATTTCTTAGTATATAGTAATTATTTTAATTTATTTTCAGCCTGGGAATCTCTAGTCTAAAACCCTGGGGAGCACCCCGACAGTTTCTAACGAGAAGGATCATTGCAGCTGCAAAAGGCGGCTGGCTGGGGACCCATCTGTGTCAATAGGACAGTCTCAGTGAAGGCTTGTGATGGCATCTGGGCTGCCTGGGTGATCACGAAGAGGGGTGGGGGATGAGCTTTGCTCTGGGTTGGATACCATCGAGATGTTGGGGTGATGTGGTGTTCTTAGTAAATCTCCGTAGTGCAGGCAGACAGGACAGGCTCTAGACCAGAGCTAACCCACATGGAAACAGTGGTCCCTCCTCTTAGGTACAATTTGGAGAAATCAAGCTAGGTTTGTGGCCTAGATGTGGTCATGCTGGGTTTTGTACAGACACAGTGATGGAGAGGACTTGTTTCTGTTCATCAGTCACAAAAGGGTATCACTTTTGATGGTGTTATGTGAAGTCCTTATGCCCCACACAGGCCAGACCTGTCAACTGTGAGCCTCAGACTGTCTTGCAGGGACACCTGAGCCTGGCAGTACCTTTCTGAGTTCAGCTCCTGGAGGTTGACCTGTTTCCTTCCTTCTCAGCTGACATCAACACCAATTCGAGTGGACCTTTTCCCCTTTGAAGAGTGGACTGGGGTGTGAAGAGTGAACTGGGGTGTGAAGAGTAGACTGGGGTGTGAAGAGTGGACTGGGGTGTGAAGAGTGGACTGGGGTGTGAAGAGTGGACTGGGGTGTGAAGAGTGGACTGGGGTGTGAAGAGTGGACTGGGGTGTGAAGAGTGGACTGGGGTGTGAAGAGTGGACTGGGGTGTGAAGAGTGGACTGGGGTGTGAAGAGTGGACTGGGGTGTGAAGAGTGAACTGGGGTGTGAAGAGTAGACTGGGGTGTGAAGAGTGGACTGGGGTGTGAAGAGTGGACTGGGGTGTGAAGAGTGGACTGGGGTGTGAAGAGTGGACTGGGGTGTGACTCAACGTGAGACCAAAGAGGAAGTGTGGGAATTTGAAGACCACGCATAACATTGGAAAAATGCACAGGCCCCTGAGCCCAGGCCCTGAGCCACCAAACATGCAAATTCTTACTCCAGACCAGTCACGTACAAGCTTTGTGGTCTTTTGCAGCGTGCTCTTCCAGGTCACCCTACAGCACCTCTTCTGCCCTGCTCTACTGGTCTGAGCAGTTGCAAGGCTCCAGTGGGGAAGGACAAGGTGGTGAATCACCCCTTGATGGAAGACTGTCAAAGAATGTGTAGCTCTTCTAACACACACACACACACACACACACACACACACACACACACACACACACACACAACTGCAGGTAATGTGCACATGTGGAAGTCACATTCCCATATTAAGCAGGCATGTGATTAGGTTCTGCAGATTATTTTATTTATTTATTTATTATTTCAGTCTGTGGGCGTTTTGTCTGATTGTATGTCTGTGTACCACATGTGTGCCTGGTGCCTCCTTGAGTCTGGAAGAGGGCAAGGCGGTGGATTCCCTGGAACTGGAGTTACAGAGAGTTGTGAACTGCCTTGTATGTCCTGGAAAGCAAACCCTAGTCCCCTTGGAAAGAGAGTCTACTGTGATCTCAAGGCTGGGGAGACTTGGAATTGGAGGAGAATAGACTCTCAGCCTCCCCTGGAGGAGGGCACCCCCTGTCTGCAAGCTTCTCCCACCTGCTGCAACCCCACCTTCTGAGGTGTCAAGTTCAGTCTGCCTCAGGTCATGGCAAGGCATCCCTGCATTTGGCAGGAGGAGGAAGAGTGTAGGTACTACAGAGGCCGTGCCTCAAGCACCCAGCATTTCACAATGGACAGACACAGGGAGGCAGGTGACTCTTTGTAATTTGGGGGCAAGGTAAGCTGTCTCTGGTGTCCTAGAATGTCAAGGATGAGCCCTGGGCACTGATTTCTGGGTGGGGCCCACTTGCACAGAGCCATCTGGTTTGAGAATCCTCCTATGGCATCAGTCTCTGTAGGGCTGTGTGTCAGGCACCCATTGGCCGCAGCATCATGCGTGTGCCATGCAGTGAGTAGCTGGGGCCTCGGAAGTAGTGCCAGCGGATGCCATTGATCTTGTGCAAGTGTTGATGAACTGGATAGTAGATGCCGTTGAGGTTGGAGAGGCCACAGGCGTCAAACCACCAGCCTAGTGGAAGAAGGAGGACAGAGTTTGGGGGAGGTGGGATGTGGTGGCCTGGATTCTAGGAGGGTAGGGCTGGTGGACTGTCGTCTTGGGGTGCCAGCTTGCTGAGGGCAGTGGGCTGGGTATGGGCAGAGGTGAAGCCAGAGCTTTGGAGGGCAGCAGAGGCTCTGGTCACAGCTCAGGCCCCTCTGTGACTTCCTGCTGTCTCTCGGACACCCCTATCTCCCTGTTTTGTCCTTGACGACCTCCTACCATGCTGTCATGTCTTCCCGTTGTTCTCTCTAGAGGCCTCTGTGTGTCCTCTGTCTGTGTCATCTTGCTTGTGTGGTTTCTGTCCTTGTTGAACTGTCTTCCCGTGGGGCTCCGTCTCCAGTGTGGTTTGCACCTCCTGCCCATCTTTATTCCTCTCCTTGCTCTGTCTGCCATCATCTGCACCTCTCTGCCTCGGCCACTTTGTGTCACTGTTGGCCTCCTCTGGCCCTGTTCTCTGTGACTTGAGTCTCTTCCATCTGCGTTTCTCCTACCCCATCTCCTTCCCCCGGCCTTTGCTCCTGCCAGAGCACTGCCTGACACAGAGGTGTGGAATGGACCTGCCTTTCCTGCCTCTGCTCTCCCCCTTGCTGTTTCCACCTGGCCTGGGGAGTAGGGGAATCCTCAGACAATTCATGGACATCATGCTTTCCTGGAGCTACTCTTGGTGTCTCCCAGCTGGTCTCTAAGGAAATCTAGGGGTGTCTCTATAGGAGGTACAACCCCATGGGGACTCCAGTGACCTGGAAGAGGGAGGTTTGTCTGGAGCTTCACCAGGAACACCCGCCTCCAGACGTCATCTGGACATACCCTCCTCCACCTCCAGATGTCATCTAAACACACCCACCTCCAGACATCTGGACACACCCACCTCCAGACATCATCTGGACACACCCACCTCCAGACATCATCTGGACATACCCTCCTCCACCTCCAGACGTCATCTAAACACACCCACCTCCAGACATCATTTGAGCACATTTGCACATGCAGTTATCATTGTCCATGTCGCTGGTGCTGAACTTGGTGCCGCGTGGAGCCAGGCTGTTCTTGAGCCCCATTGAGCTGCTGCTAGCGTTCACAGAGAGGCTAGAAGCCCAGGAGAGGGGTGTAGAGTCAGGTTGGTGCTCCCCAAAGGGCTTTGTTCTGGCAAAGTTTCCTTCCTGATTTTTTTGCAGGAGAAACAGCCTGCTCTGAGGCCTAGGCCATTGTCCCTCCTGGTGACCCTCCTCACTTCCCTGGGGTCACAGCACTTACTGCTGCTAGCTCTTTCTTATTTGCTGAATTTGGGTCCTAGAGAGCTCTGAGTGGGAGACACAGAATAAGGACAGCAGCCAGCAGTCTTTCTGCTCTGGGCTAGGCATTGTTACAATGTCTTGAGAGGGCTAACTCATTTCCATTTACACCTCACAATACCTTTTTCTACATGAGGATGTGGGGATGCAAGAGCCAAAGGAAGCTGCTCGGTTTTCAGAGTCAGTAACTGCCAGAGCTCTGGTCCAGTCTGGAGTGGCTTGGTATGGGCAGGGTTGCATCCTTTGCCTGCCAGCTCACAGCCCTGTAACTTCAATGCATTGCAGCCGCTCTATTCCACACCTCTGCCTGAAAGCCTTCCCTGGACACACCAGCCCCCATGGATCAACACTCAGAAAACCCCCAGCTAGGGGACAGAGGGCTTCTAATTCTTTGCCAGACTCTGGTATATCCCTGGTGACTATGTCCAAGCCTACAGGGTGATAACGGCTGTGGGATGGGGGTAGGGCTGAGTGCCTGCATTCAACCCCAGCATGGCTGGTTGGTCACTGCCTGGCTTTGGGAAAGCATCTTCACCCCACTGAGGCTTCGTGTCTTCACTTATTGAAATGGTGCCAAGAGACTTACTGTGACTTTGTTCACCTTGTGATTTAGTGACATCAGCAGGTGAAGTACACTGAGGGGTGGGGGTGGGGCTTGGTGAGAGCCCTACACATTCAGGACTGGGGATTCAGTCCTTGGGACAGGTGAGCCTGGCTGAAAAATCTTGCCTGAGCAGCCGAGGCAGGGGTTGACTTGGGAGCCACTAAGATGCTTCCATAGTAGAGGGAAGCAGATGGCCGGGACAGCCAGGGCAGGACCTGGCAGGCAGCCCTGTGGGCCCAAGGAAGCATGGGGCCTCTATATGGCTGGCTCAGTCCATGCCTCTCACCCAGAAGCTCTATCTGTCTGTGGCAAGGCAGGGCATTCACGACCAGCCACGAAGGCCCAAGTGTGCCCTTAAATGTGCTGCTCTAGTCCTGAGGACCAGTGTTGCATAGAGGTGGGGCCAGCTAGGGACTCCAGGGTGGGGACTCACAGGCTGCCCACCCACTTACAGGATCTGGCTTCTTCCTCTGGCCATTAAACTCAATCATGTCCCTCTTCTTTCTGGGAATCAGAACGGGAGTCAGTGATTCTCTGGGGACCTCAGGGTCCAGGAAACCTCACTTTGATCATGTATGCCTGAAGAAACCCAGGTACTTGAATCTCTTGTGAATTCCCAAGTGAGAGCATGAAGCGTGTCCCACCATGTTCAGAGGGTTCCTGTCACTGCATCTGACAAACAAGGGCGCCTCCTGCCTGTCGCTGCTAGCCCTTTCATCCCCTCCTCTGGGCTTTTCTGTGGGTCCTCCCACCTTAGATGCTGACCTGGAGTTGGGACCCAGTACAAGCTGTCATCCGTCTCCCCCCCCCTCCTCCTTTGGCGGTTTCCAGGCCTTCCAGTGGTTTCCAGGACACCCATGCCCACCTCCCAGCCAGTCTTTCTGGCTTTTCCTTTATAAGTGGACACTTTATGGCCCCAGAAGCCCTAGTGAATATTTTATTCAGGTTTAGGAGATGTGTAATCCAGTTGGATGTATGTGGGTGCGTGTGTAGGTGTGTGTGTGTGTGTACAAGTGTACATATATGTTTGTGTGCATACAGAGGCCAGAGGACAATCTTGGGTGTCCTTCCTCAGGCATTTAAAATTTTCTGAGACATGGTATTTATTTCATTGGCCCAGTGAGCTCCAGTGAGCCTCCTGACTCCACTTCTCCAGCACTCGGGGTATAAGCATGTGCCTCCATGCCTGGCTCTAAAATTTTGGGTTCTGGGTTTGAACTTGGATCATTATGCTGGAAAGGCATGAGCTTTATTGACTGAGCTATCTTTCCATCCCTTCCTGCCATTTTTGAGGACACTTAACTTTCTGGGATTCCCCTCCAAAACAAAAGCCTCACCCCTCCCAGGAGACCTCTTTGATTGTCCTGATACAGCTCCTGGATATTGACCCTGGCAGCTACTGCCTCTCTGGAGGAAGTGGGTTGCCCGTGAACATGTCTATCCCCTACCACACTATTACCACACTGGGATATGAGCAGCTTTGAGGAGGTAGGTCCAGGCCAGAGTCTTTCCCAAGTGACCAGCACACTCCTGACCTAGGGCAAGTTTCAATACCCTGTCATTAGGGCTCTGCAGCCTATTAAGTACATGCTGCTCTTTGAGGCATGACAGAGCGGGTAGCAGGGAGCTCTCCATGGTTCAGAGACAAAGCCAGAGGTGTATAAAAGACCACTCTGCATGCAAAGAGCTTAGGGAAGGCAGAGACCTGAGCACAACTTTGTGTGGTGGAACACAAACCTCGTAGATTGTTAGACAGATGTTGGGGTGGTGTAGTTCGGCCTTTGAATCTAGCATTTAAAGATCTCCAACACTCATCAAATGCTAGGTGCCTTACCATAGGTTATGATGCCAGACTCTGGCACTCGCAGAGCAGGCCAGTGGCATAAGAAGTCTGCAACAGGAAAAGCTACTACGATACTATTTACCTGGGTGGGGGGAGTATGATCAGGACGTCCGTCCACTCAGCAAATGAAAGGGTAGAGGGATTTGCTCAGGGTCACTCAGAAAGGGGTGCAGGTGGGACATGGCCTTTCCTTTAAGGGTCATTGGCATCAGTAGGCACCAGCAGGGTGTGTCAAGTTCTCCCTGATCAGCTCGGAGGATCTGGAGCTCCTGCACAGCTCTAGGGATGCTCCCTCCAGCTCTGCCTCCTGCACCTCAAGCATCAGGGTGGGTAGAAGGCCCACTCCGCTGGAGGAAGCTAGGGCATGTCATAAGAAAAGAGAGGTATGGGGAGGGATGCCAGGGGAGTCCCTAGGCATAAATTTACAGGGAAGAGAGTCATTTGGAAATTCCCTGGGGGGAAGTAAGAGCTTCCTCAGCTTTCCGGAAGTTGTCTGCAGTTATAGAGGGGACAGATGTCAGGGGGCATCTTTGCAGCCCCATGGGTGAGTCCATGAGCTCATTCTGGCCTGATTCAAAGGTAGCCAAGACACTGGCTTAATTTGAAGATCAGTAGGTGTCTCAGAGGGGCGACATCAGAGAGTGGAGACACAGTGGGTTTGATAACAGGGAGAGAACTAAGTTCAAATCCAGGATCCATCTAACTTGTCATTTTAGACTTAAAGACTCAGTTTCCTTATCACTAAACCATGTATAGTAATGTCTGTCTCATAAGATTGAGAAGAGAATTACACTGTATCCAGAACATCTCAGGTACCTGGGAAATGCTTCGTTTCCTTACCACACACCATAAACCAGACAGGGAAGGGGCGGGAAGCCTTGATGACTTGACCATAGCCTTACTCCCAACACCGCTGAAGAGCACAGAGGATGCTGACCTCACTGTGCCCCAGTTTTGTTCAGAGCTGCAAATGGCAGTACTGGGAAGGGCTCCCCTCCTTTCTCCCAGTGTGGGGACTTTTGCACCTTACCACAGGGCACAGGACAAACTGAGAAGTCAGCCCCACTCCTGCTGTCTGTAAATGAATGGGGTGACTAACCTTGGAAGATCCCTTCTTGCTCTAGGCACGGTGGCGTCAGTGACAGTCTCTTCACCCCACCCAGTGGCCAAGATGTGCTGAGTGCTAAGCAGCCACCTCCAGATCCCGTGACGTGCACCCAAATGGGGGCCAGATGGTGGAAGAAGGAGACGCCCAGGGAATGACCCTGGGTGAAGACTCTGCAGCCACTTGCCTTGGGACCCCAAACCACCCACAAGCCTGGGCCCCAAGCCCACCTGTACCGCTGCCTCTCATTGCCCAGCTGGAAGTGCTCATACTGGATGGAGGTCTGGCGGCCTTCCCAGTCCTGCAGCTCCACACGCAGCAAATAGGCCGTCCTGCTGGTGAGGTGGTGCACAGCCTCGTTGCCCAGCCAATGTTCTCTAGCCACATTACCAAAACCCTGTGGGGGAGGAGAGGAAAGGGTGGCTGTGTGCTGAAGAGGGATGGGGCGGGGGTGTCTGTGTCTGAGGAGCTGGGCCAGCCCAGGCTCCATGGCCACTTATCCAAGGTCAGTGCCTGATGAGCAAATTCATAAGAACAGTGTGCATTGCATGGGCCTGGGGCAGGGGCTCCCTCCCAGAGACCAAAGATAAAGTGTTTGTAAAATTCAAGCCCACTAAAAATAACTGAAATCACATTCCTCCTAAGTCAGAAACACTCAAAACTCATTTGTGGTGATGGAGATTGGAATAGCAGGGGAATGGCTCAGCGGGGAAGCGCAATTGCTGTGCAGGCGTGAGGGCTTGAGGTAGAATCCCCGACACCCATGCACAAAGCAGAGACAAGAGGACCACAGAGGCTTGCTGGCCACCAGCCTAGCTCCAGTCGAGTAAGAGACTCAAGGGAGTGAGAAAGGGGGTCACAGAGCAGGACACCTGACACCCTCCACTGGCCTCCTAGCGTGACTGGGAGCACAAACCCACACGGGGGTGTGTGTGTGTGTGTGTGTGTGTGTGTGTACACCGCACAAGTAAACTCACACCCACAGACAATAAAATAAACATAAGGAAGAAACAGCCACTACCTTTGGGGACACACCTAGGGAGAGGGGGCAGGGGGCTTTCCAGGAAGTTGGGTATTTAGGTGTGAAGGGCAGTCACATGGGTGAGCCTGTGGTGAGATTCACAGAGCTTTCTGCTTTATAGTTGCGGACTCAGCTGCTTGCAAGTTAAGCCTCAGCAGGAAGGAAGCGGCTGAGCAGCTGAGCCAGCTGCCCGGCAGGAGTGGCAGGAGCACATTTTCCCAGAGGCAGGAGAGAGGCCCAATAGTTTCCACAACAGAGAAATGCAAGGCCATAAGTCCTCAGAGTGTCTTTGTGACCCAAGCTCCAGGGTAGCAAGAAACCGATGACCTTGGCAGAGAAATTTCTCAGGACCAAGGACAGGGGCACACAGAGTCTGCTGTGGCCTTGATCTGCGGGCTGCTTAACGCTTTAAGTCTTTGTCTGGAAGATGGCTGGTGGACACCGATTGCTTGTGAATATCTTTTTGTAGTTCTTTTACTTTTGAAAACTTTAAGGGCTTTTAAGTCATCTTGCCAAAAATCCTGTGTTCAAAATTTAACTGAAAACGTAAAATTGGAAGGCAGCTCAGCACTCGCTGCCATCCTATACAACACACGTGTTCCTAGAGGCAGCAGCCCCACCTTGGAGAATTACCCCTATAATCCTAGTGTTGTGAAGGTGGAGACAGGAGGATCAGAAGGTCAACTACAAGGAGACTTTGAGGTCAACTTGAAATACAGGAAATCCAGAAGAAGATGAGGAGGAAGAAGAAGAGAAATTTGTTTTGTAGATGTGTTACAGATGTATACAAAGATGAGGAAATTCATAGAGCCTTTAATTCTAGTACTCAGGAAGCAGAGGCAGGTGTGTTTTAGGCCAGCCTGGTCTACATAGTGAATTCCAGGAGAGCCAGTACTAGAGAGAGAGAGACCCTATCTAAAAAAAAGAAAGAAAAGAAAAGAAGAAAAGGAGGAGGAAGAAGAGGAGGAGGAGGAAGAGGAGGAGGAAGAAGAAGTTCATTTAAGTCATACAGTCAGAGATGATGGGGACTTTTTTTTCCCCATTTCATTCTTTGCATTATTCTTGCGTGTGTGTGTGTGTGTGTGTGTGTGTGTGTGTGTGTGCATGAGCATGTGCTGTGTGTGCATATGTATGTGTGTTTGTGTGTGTGTGCATGTGTGTTCAATGTGGACTGTGTGTGTGCTTTGCACATGCGCATGTGTTGTGTATGTGCAGTGTGTGTGTGCAGTGTGTGTGTGTGTGTGTGTGTGTGTGTGTGTGTGTGTGTGTGTGTGTGTGTGTGTAGTGCAGAGGTCAACCCCAGGGGTCACTCCTCAGGAGTTGTCCTCCTTGTTTTTGAGATAAGATCTCTTGCTGGCCTGGAGCTCGGCGATTTACTAGGCTGATTAGTCTTTGAGCTCCAGGGATCTGTCTGTCTGTGTCTCCAGATCTGGAACCACAGGTTTGTACCACTCTTCCCAGATTTCTTCTATGGGTTCTGGGGATTAAACTTAGGTTCCTGTGTTCACCCAGGAAGCATTTCACTACTGAGCTACCTTCCCAGTCCCTCCTGGGAGTCGTTAAAAAGTGTTACCAATGTGCATGTGTTACTTTTGCAAATATTAAAACAAAAATAAAATTCCATTCTTAGGACACATGTGAGAAATGTCAAAAGAGGGCTCAATTTGAGGTTGGGGTCTGGAAAAGCAAATGAGCCTGGCTTTAGATGAGCTGGGCTTTTGCCCTGGGGAGAGGTAAGGACAAACCAGTTCCCACCCACAGCATCCCCTTCACAGGCTCTGGGCTGGGAGTCCCCAGAACAGCATATTACCTCTTTGTATTCCTCCCAAGTCCTCTGGAAACTCATGCTTCCATCCTGCCTGCGCTGGATGAGAGTCCAACCACCTCCGTCAGTCTCCATGTCACAGAACACCTGGTGGTGGGGGGGGGGGGGACACACAGCACAGCTGGAAGCTCTTGAAGGTGCCACAAGCCAGCCTAAATGTAACTTGACTGAACTCTGCCCTTCTCCAGCTCTTGAACCTGAGGTCAAGAACATCAGGAAAAGCCAGACTCAGACTCCCCACTCACTTCGATTATCTTTCAAGGAGGCAGGTGAGAGGCAGGAGGACACCCTCTAAGAACCTCCTCCTCGTTTGTGAAGTGGGGATGTTCATACTGTGAACTCTTTATGCCCCAGTTCTCCTCTGCAAATGATATAAACCATGGAAAACATTCCGAATAGAGGCACACACACACACACACACACACACACACACACACACACACACACACACACACAAGGTGCTTCTGATTTGTTAGTACTGCAGGGGTGCAGCCAGGGTCAAAGTTCACATTAGACACGTGACAGGAACAACCTGAGGGAGGAAGGACTTATTTTGCTCATGGCTTAGGAGTGGTTTTGGGACACAGTTGCTTGGCATTCATTATGGGACAGAACATTATGGCGGTGAGAGCGTGCGTGTGTGTGTGTGTGTGTGTGTGTGTGTGTGTGTGTGTGTTGCTTTGACAAATGGTAGATAGGAAACAGAGAGTGAAGAAGGACTGTTTCTACTGACCCACTTTTTCTAAGAAGGCTCTATTGTCTATACTTTTCAGAACCTTCCAGAATAGCACCACTAGCCAAAAACCAAGTACTTGGCTCATGACCTCATGAGGTCAAACCACAGCAAGCAGAGGGAATTGGATGCAGTGTAGATGCAGGACTCGCTATTCCTATGGGCAGACTGGATTAATGTCTTCTGAGCACCTATACACTAAACTCTGTTCAAGGCAGGGGTTGTATGTATGAATAGATGAAAAGTCCCATTTTTCAGAGGGCTTGCAGCCTGGCTCAGCTCAATCTTTCAGCCTAGATTTGCTTACATACTCTTCCAACTGGTTCAGTACATGTTCTTCAGACAACGAACATGGGTATGTTGCCTGGCCCTGCACTAAATGAGTTAGTTATTGGTAAATAGGAGATAGATAAATCACAGGGCTGGCTGGCTTTGGAGGAGGCTTTGATAGGGCAAGCTGACTACTGGGAGTATGACTGCTTGGGTAGCTACAAGGAGGTAGTCACTGGAGACTTCTGGAAAGCTTCCTGGAGGAGGTGGCTTTGGAAGAGGGTATCAAGTGATGATGTACTTCTAAGTAGAAATGGATGGAATTTTCAGAGAGAGAGAGGGAGAGAGGGAGAAAGAGAAGCAGGAGTAGGGCTCAGCAGACCCCCAGAAGAAAGCAAGGGAAGGCAGCTGTTGTGGCGAGTGCAAAGGGTACAGGGAAGCCCAGAGAGGTGTGCAGCTAAGAGAGACCAAAGACACAGAGATCTGTGCTCAGAACTCTTGCCTCCCAGGCTACCTCCTGTCTCTCCATTAGTGGCTCCAAATTCCATCCGTTCACATCTGCCCACATTCCACCGCAGCTGAACTTACTCAACTTCACAGGACACATTTACTTTCGAAGTGCTCACACCCAGCGGGTAAAAGCCCGTTGGAAAGGAAGCCTTATCAGTATTGTAAAGGGAAAGCCAGAGACACTCGCCTTATCCAGATGCCTGTAAATACCAGGAAAGCAAGAGTGTTCTGAAGAACCGGCTAGACTGGCCAGGGCAAGGTCCTTGGCTTGATCTCTTTGTGTGGAAAGGGGAGTGTGGCAGCTTATGTAGAAACACGAAAGTCAAGCTGGGGTCAAACAAGGCTACTGCCCCCAACGCATGCAGAGAAGTCAGACTGGAACTTTCCCTAAAGGATCGCTTCCACTCCCTCTGGCCTGCCCCAAACCTCGCTCCTGGCATCTGTACTTCCCCTGACCCCTATCGCAGGGGGAGGGGCGGGTGGACAGACAGACAGATGACTGTCAAGCTCAGGGCACCCTTGGAGCCTCTCACTGGATGCCCCCTCCCCCATTAGCCCATCACCAGCTTCACAGACCCAGCTCCTGCTTCTCCGGGACTGTGTGAACAGAATAACCTGCTTGGGCAAAGACAAACAGGAGTGCCCACGGCCATCCGTGACATGAGTGGCCGACCATCTCTACCAACAAAGAACAGTTTCCTGAGACTTGGCTTAGAAACCTGGTTCTGGAGAAGATGGTGAGGGTATACTGCCAGCTTTGTGAACTTCTGCTTCATCCCTTCCTCAGAAACCTGCCCGGTGTGAGTTTCCAGAAACAGGGCTCCCGCCTTCTCTGGGCTCTCAGATGGGGGATAAAGCCTAGCATTGATGTTGTGCGGTGAAAGGGTCTGTCAGAGAAGCTCTCAGCTCAGCACCATGTCAAAGACCCCGTCCAGGGTCCAAGCTCCTAACCTTGAGAGGCCTTGTCATGTTGGCCACACGGATGGTGTAGACGCCGCTGGTGTTGGCTCCGGAGCGCTTGATCTCTGCACAGTCCTGGAGCAGCTGCTTAGGTATCTTAAAGGAGACTGCAGCGGGACAAAGCAAATGTCAGCTGTAACACAGGCATGGCAGTGCCCACCCGGAAGGCCAGCACTGGGTAGCAGAGGTAGGAGCGTCTGGATTTGAGACCTACCTGGATCATAAGATCTTGTTTCAAAATGAAGGAAGGAAGGAGAGAAAGAAGGGGAGGGGAGGAAGAGAGGGAGAGACTGAGAGAGGGAGAGAGGAGAAAACATCAGCTGGAAGTGAGGGGAGAGAGAGAGAGAGAGAGAGAGAGAGAGAGAGAGAGAGAGAGAGAGAGAGAGAAAGAGAAGAGACCAGGCTGGCACACCTGCCTGCTCTGTGCACATTCTGCCTGGGGAGGGATGGGGACAGGAAGATGAAGGAGGTCTCTTCCAGGAGGGGAGGGTAAACTGTGACCATCCAGGCGAGGTGGGGGGTGGGTATCTGTGCAGAGGGAGCAGCATGCTATCAATATCCCCGGGTAGGAACAGCTCTCTGCAGGGGATGGGGTGAAGGGAGGCTCATCGGTGTCCACCCTGAGATTAGGGGCGCTGGCACAGACAGGGTGAGGAAAGGAAGAACAGCAAGAAGCCTGGGCTTCTGCAGACTCAGCAGCTTCAAACGCCAGCCGGAGAGACCTGACTCAGGGCTCTGGCAGAGTGCTTTGCCCGAGTGGATCGGGCTGGAGCAGGGGATGCCCACGCTGCCAAGCTCCAGCACATGGAGAGGGCAGGTGACACCTGCCTCTCACTGAGGCACTTCCCGTGTCCCAGGGCCGGAAACTGAAGCACAGGATGAGGACTGACTTAAGGGCTCCCAGCCTCCCCTTCCTGAAGTGCCTTTGGGAGGGACCTGGGCTTTCCTATGGCCCACCAACAGGCTGGATCTCCTGCAGCCCGGTTAGAGACCACTCATCCTGCTCTTCCTGGAAGTTGATGACTGGCCTTCAAGGGTCCATATATATTCCCTAAGCAAAGTGTTCTTGGGAGCTATTAATTTAATGACTGGAATCTACCATGACCCTCTGGATATACAGGGAGTTAAAAGTCATCTGTCTATCTCACTTAGGCTTGGCATGTGATTCTACTAGAAGCCAATCTCTCTGAGAGGCAGGGACCTAAGGATGGAGCTGAAGTTGTGGAGGGATGGTTATTAATACAAATAAAAAGACAGGATGATACCAGGGGTGAGACTTCCTGTTTGGGCCTTGTACCTGGATGGTGACTCCCAGATACTGTCGTTGTAAGACACATTTGAAGGAGGCTGTTCCATACCACAAATGAAATGTCTAGAATGTTTCCTGAGCAGGGGCCTCTAGTACCAACATGTCAGCAGCCCCCAGATCCCCACAGCTCATAGGGATAGGGAGGCCAGACAAATACAGGGGAGGTAATGGCTTAGACATAAGCAGGGACAGGCCATGCTGTACCTAACAAATCAGGGCAGAGCTGGGAGCTGGCCTCCAGTTTCTAGCTACTCTCTCCGAGGCTCTGTCCACAGCCCATTTCCTCAGTGAACAGTAGCAACAACAACAGTCCAATAAAAGTGCTTTTACCTGGGACTGTCATGTTGGAGGGTTTCCTAGGAGCCAGGGTCTGTTGCGAGCATCTTGGGGTCAGGAAAAAATGATTCCGAGGACGGCATAAAAATAAAACAGGACTGATACGGCCATAAAACAGTTCGATGGAATGTGTGCCTGGGTGCTAACCCTGTCCAGTTCCACTCCCTCCTGGCCCTGGGCACCATGCAGAGTCCCTGTCAGTGTGGCCTTTACTGTGTCCTCTGCACAGAAGTGCTGGAGGCTTCTGTCCTACCATGTAAGTGAGAGGTCACGTGACTTGAGAGGTGAGGGAAGCAGCCAGGCTTGAACCCTGCTCTCTTCACTGGCTGGTTCTTCCCCTCTCTACCCTTCCCCGGGCTTGGGTGTCGCAGCTGAGTACAGGGAGACTGGGCAAATGGACTGCTGACGGATGCTGCTTTCACACGGGCAAGGCTGTGACCCTGTCCTCACGGTGTGACTCTGACTCCCTGAGATAGCTGGGCTTTTCCCCCCTCCTCTCCCCAGGTACCACTGGCTGGGAGAAAGCTCTGCAGAAGAGGACGCTGACTCTCCACCAGGCTTCAGCACGCCCTGACTCATCCTTTGCTCAGCTCCCCTTCACCATCTCCCATGGGCTCTCCGTCTGTCCAGAGGGCGAAAAGGAACTCCTGAAAGCCTTTTCCTGGTGACAGTCAGGCAAGTGGACAGGTGTTTGGACAGTGAGTGATGAGTGCTTGACACAACCTCCCGCTGGGCTCCGGGAATAGACATTCAGCCATAGCGGGAGGCAGTAGAGCTGTGGGCCTGTGGAGAAAGGCACCAGCCCAGGCCCTGGCCCTGTCTGCGAGAAACCATGGGACTCATTCTGGTTGTCTTGCTGCCAGGGCTGTACACAACCCCATAATGGCTTCTGGTCACTTCTGGGTTAGAAGGCATCTACCTCTCCTATTCATGGCTTCCGTGGCCTGTTAGACTTAGGGAAGTCATGGTGGGATCCTCCGCTCCAGTTTCCTGTCAGGCTGGGACTCCTTCACATGCTTAAAGCTGGGTACCTTACTGAAGGCCCAGCTCCTCCAAGGTGGTTGCAGGTTGTCCTACAGCAGGAGCATTTCCCCTTTGCCATCTTCCCCCACCAAGCCAAGCCAGTATCCACTCCATACTAGTCTGTGCTTTCTAAAAGAAGTCCCACCCCACCTAGCCCCTCTTGTGCCGCTGCTGGCCCTAGGCTGAAGTGCCCTCTTCCCAGCTCAGCCCCTTAGCCTTCTGAGCTGTGGAAGCTGTAGGTGGATAGCTAAGAGTACCTGGGATACAGTGGACCCTCAGTGAAGAGGCATTTCCTCCTCCTTCCCACAGAGACCTGCCAAGCGGTGGGAAGGTTTTCAGGAGACAGAGACCACAGCAGCTGTGTGCTGCTGGGTTCCTGCCCCCCAAGCCCTGCCTGGCACACAGTGGGTGCTCAATACATGCTTGTTGACTGAGTGACTGCAGATGGAACCGGGCATGCCAAAGAGGGCTGTGGAGCAAGGTAGGCATGTCTGTCCTTTCTATGGCAGTCTGGGGACGCCACATTTCTTTCCACTTCCATATGGCTCTCTAAGCCCAGGAGCAGGAGCATGAAGGGGAGCAAATTCTTGGGACTCATTGTGTCTGACTCCTCCATTTTATGGGGAAACTGAGGCCCAGGGAGGCATGTAGCAAGCCAAGCAAGAGGAGCTGGATGGCTGGGTATAGTGACACACGGCTTTAATCTGACACTTGAAAGGCAGAGGCAGGTAGATCTTTGAGGCCAGCCCAGTCTACATAAGAAGTTCCAAGCCAGAGCGATCAGATAAGACCCTGTTTCAAAGGAAAAAAAAAAAAAAAGAGCTGGGACACAGACTAGTCAGTGTAGGCTGCGGTTGTCTGGGCTGTTATCTCATCTCTATTCAGCAGATGGGGAAACCGAGGCCAGGAGCGAACTAGGAGCCTAGCTAAGGTCTCTTCCCTCCGCTCTGTGGCTCTCCACCCCGCCCATGCATACTCCCTCCTGCTCACCAGGGCGCTGGTCCTGGGCTACAATGCGAACCAGCCGCTGGACCAACTCCATCAGCTGCTGTTGCTGTTGCTGCAGGGAGCTGGAATTGCTGCTGAGGGCCTGCAGATTCTGCTTCAGGCTAGTCAGGGCTCCAGTCTGGTGGCCCAGGAGGCTCTGCAGCTGTTCCCTCTTGTCCTGGAGGCTGTTCATCTGGGCCTGGTGCTGTGCTTCCAAAGCCTGCAGCCTGCTCTCCAGTGCCCTGCCAGGTGGGACACACAGGGGTGAGCCCAGGCTCTCTACCCCCAGCGCTCACCCCATCCCCAGCATCCGTGGGGTTGAGTATGACAGCTACACACACCGTGCAGGGACTCAGAGATGCTCAGTGTGTGACTCTGCCACAGGGTCACACAGCCTGGTAGTCTGTGTCCACTGTAGCTCAGATCGAGAGAGAGAGAGAGAAAGTGAGAGAGAAAGAGAGAGGAGGGACAGAGAGGCTGTGGAGTCACATGAATAGGAGTGAGTAGAGAAACGAGGTCAGCAGGGTGGGACCCAGCAACAAGCAAGTAGTCACACGCAAAGCCCAGAAGCTGTGTCTAGGACCGGTGTGCCTCCCCTCAAAGGAGCTAGTCTCTAGGGGGTGTGAGCATGATACTGCTCATATGTGAGAAAGGGAGGCATAGGAGATACCCAACAGCCAGGACTGGTGGGTCCGTTCTGTTCTGGGGTTCCCAGGATTGTGTTACAGCCACAGAGAGGATGGTAAGGCATGAGGAAGAGGAGGTGGGGACTAACATGACATGGCAGAGCCTCTGGTAGATAGAACCCCAAGTGTGGGAGACAAAAAAAGAGAGGAAGAAGAAAGGAACGCACGGCAGTATGGAGGTGCTGGGGACAGATGGACAGGGTGTGGAAAGACGCTAAGAGCCTCAGTGTGGATGTCTGGAAGGAATGAGACAGACACCCTGAGTGTGATGACTATACACACCGCGGAGGCTCAGAGGTGCTCAGTAGTTCAAATCAAGGAAGGCTGAGAGGCTGTGGAGTCATATACGCGTGAGTAGAGGAACAAGGCTGGGCTCCGATAGAACAGGTACCTGTGACTGGCTTGCACTGCTGGTGTTTCTATATTTGTTCACCTAGTACTAGGGTGGAACCCAGGCCCTGGGTCATATTAAGTGAATATTCCACTTCTGAGTTGAGATGGCCACTTGCTTTTATATCACATGGGTCTATTAGCACAATAAGCACAAGGCATATCTTGGTATAAAAAGCAAAGACACATTTAAGAAAAGGAACTTTTCCACTCAGCTCTCCTTCTTTAGGAGTTTTCTACTGTCTGTGGGAGATGGGAGTACTTGTGTACCACTGGGTAGATCAGTACAACGCTGGACACGACCTTGATGTCCACTGACTGGGGACTGGGAAACAGACACCGAGGAACTCTGGGAAGTTGGAGAACGGAACAAGGTGTGTGCATCATTCAACTGCAGAAGCAGGTTATGGGCCCTGGGTGTCAGATTTCCCTGCCTTGTCTCTGCCCCAGGGTAAAGACTGCTTTTGTCTGTGTAAGTTCAGGTGTCTCCAGTGCATACTTGTACAGAGCACCAGACTGACAGTGAGGACGGATGCTGGGAACTGCTTTGTCTAGGAAGGGCATGTGGACGGATCAGGGCAGGCGTGTGTACTTACAGTTATGGAAGCCAGTGAAAGTTCACAATGTGGATTGTAAGGTGTGAAAATTGTATCTTAATAAAGTACTGAAAATTTAAAACAGAAAGAGGGAGATGGGTGTGGTGGGGCAAGCCTCACGCCAGTCCCTGAGGCTGAGGCAGGAGGATAGTAAGTCTGAAGCAACTGGGTTACATAGTGAAAACCCGGCTGAAGCAAAACAAACTGATGAAACAAAAACAAAAACTCCAAACAAAGGCAGTGTGTGTGTGTGTGGGGGGGGGGGGGGGGGCGGGGGCAGGGGGATATTGAGGGTTGACTCAGAGGTAGAGAGCTTACTTAGCATGTGCAAGGACCTGGGTTCGATCACCAGTACCACACAAAGAAGCAAAGTGGGGCAGAAAAAAAATCAAAGGAAAATGCACAGTCTCTGTTGATGCCAAATGCTGGGAGCCAGGCCTGGTGCTGCCTGGGCTAGCCTGCTCTAGCATCACCAGCACTTGTTTGGGTTCTAAGCCCAGTTCTGATCCTTACCTAGCCCTAACCTCACCCCAGCCTTGTCCCTAGTCCTAGGTCCATCCCACAGTGGTCCTTCACCCCAGTGCAAATCCAGGCCCCGGTCCCATCCCGACACTGGCCAGCTCCAGCTTCCCGCCCCAGCTCCGGCCCTCCCTTGCTCACCTGTTGCGACTCTGCAGCCTCTGCAGCTCGTGGCTCTGCATCAGCATCTGTCTCTCCAGCTTGTTGGTGGACAGTGAGCTCCCCAGCATTTGGATCTTCATGTGTGATGTCTGGTTGAGGACCTGTCCCCACAAAGCAGGAGGTTTGTGGGGGCATGTGCTATATAGGCCCGAGGGCCTGCTACTTGAAGCTTGCCAACCCACTGCGGAGTCCTAAGCTATTAGTTTCCATAGCTACTAGCTTACCACAGGCCCTCCCTGACTTAGCTGGTGTCTGATTTGCCCTTCCTCATCACTGGTTTTGCACACCAGTGCCAATCTTCAGGCTGTTCGGGCTCCAGAGACACATCCTTGACCCCCACATGCCATCAACCCATCAGCCCCATCTTCCAAATGGCCCCTAACCACTTCCTTTCCCTCCAAGGCTGTATGGGATGTTGGCCTCTCCCAGCTAGCTTCAGTGGTTAACTTGACAGCCCAGAGTTATGGAGGGAGTCCCAGTTAGGAGAGTGCTTCTATCGAATCGGCCTGCGGACATGTCTGTGGGGCATTTTCTTGATTGATGATTGATGTGGGAGGGCCCAGCCCACTACGAATGATGCTACTCCTGGGCAGGTGGTCCTGAGTTGTATAAGGAAGCAAACTGAGCAAGTCATGGAGACCAGCCATAAGCAGCATTCCTCCATGGTTCCTGCCCCGACTTCCTTCAGTGATGGACTGTTATCTGGAAGTATAAGTTAGATAAACCCTTCTCCCCCTCGGTTGCTTTCAGTCATGGCGTTGTTTATCGTAGCAACAGAGAGCCAACTCACTCACTGTCTGCTGTCTCTCATTCAGTGCCCTGCACTGGCCTCCCAGGGCTCCCTGCTCTTGCCTTATCCCCTTCATCCCTTTCCTACAAAGCAGTCGGAGGCAGCCTTTCATGCTGTGGCCCCTTTGCTCAGAATCCTTCTGTGGAAAGCTCACCCTCACTGGGCCCATGACTCAGTTTCCCTCTATACCTCCCTGCTCTGTCTCCCAGGTCATCGCTCTCCTCCATGTTCCTGGAGTAGCCAGCAGGCTCTATCTCTGAGCTTCTATACACGCTGTTCTCCTCCGTCTGGTGTGTTCTTCCTAGCAGCTTGGCCCAGGTTGTAGGAGCACGGCATCCCAGTGTCTTTCCGACCTTGCTGTCCGGACTCATAGCCTCCCATTCCACCCATGCACCCAGCCCACCCCTCTCTCTCTCTGTGCTGTGCTGGTTCCCTGGCATGGCCATGGAGTAATCTACAGGGGCCGTGTATCCCGCGTGCCTTCTTGGTGGGTTCCAGGGCAACAGATGCTTTGCTTATTGCACTAAACTGGAACCAGGGTCTCTCATGGTGTCTGGCACACGGGGGGGCTTTAGCAAACAGTTGCTCCTTCCTTCTCCCTGCTCCCTCACTCCCTGCTTGGCCTGTTGAGGTCACAAGGTCTTTTATCATCCAGTTCTCCCAGTGTGCCCTAATCCCTGGAGCAAGGGCTTTGTCAATGTTTCTGTCCCCCAGTACCCAGCACAGTCTTGTCATGCAGAGAAGTCAGACCCAGTGTGGCAGTCTCAGGGAGATGGCTGGTTATGTGAATGTGTCATCAGGGAGAGGAGGCCAGGGGCCTTCAGGCCCAGAGAGGCACCCCCCCCCCCCCCACACACACACATACACACCTCACCCGGACAGTGGCATAGACACCAGAACAGAGAAAGGAAGCCTGAGGCACAGCCTGGCCTTCTGGTGGCCCTCCTGTTACCTGTGCCTCCATAGCAGTCAGCTTGTCGGTCTGAGCCATGGTCTGGTTCATGAGGGTGGTGCCCAGTGCCAGCATGGTGGCTGTCTCATTCTGGGCTGTGTGCTGCTGGGTCTGTGCCAGGTTTGACCTCAAGTTCCTCCGGATGGACTGCTCCAGCTGTAGGGAGACAGTGTCAGGGCAGGGGCTGGGAGAAGCCTCCTGTCCCCCCTCCCTCCGTCCCCCGCCCCCCGCAGCTCCATGGCAGAGCACAGAGCAGCAGCTGGGGGTAGGTACCCACTTGAGATTGTGCCATGGCAGGGCACTGCTCCCCTCTCCCAGGTTTCCTCCACTGGCCTCTGTCTCTAGTCTGTCTTGTTGCCAACTGTCTGTCTCCCACTGAGCAGTCGGAAGCTCTTGTTGAAGCTATGTGAGCCACACCCCTCCTTTGCTCTGTGTTATTCCACTGTTCCCATTTCACAGGAGAAGCTTGATTTTTCTCAGTTTCCTCCATAGCCAGCCTACCCCTCCCTCCACCCTTCCTTTCATCTCTCATTCTTCTCCAGAAGCCATGTGTTACATTAGTTAATGCTGTGGAATATTTGTCTAATGATACAAAGATGTGTTGCATTCTTTTGTGTTGCATTTGTTTAACTCTGTGAAACTGTGTTACTTTTTCTGTCTAAAACACCTAATGGTCTAATAAAGAGCTGAACGGTCAATAGCGAGGCAGGAGAAAGGATAGGCAGGGCTGGTAGACAGAATAAATCGGAGGAGAAATCTGGGAAGAGAAGACAGAGGGGTGAGAAAAGGACTCCAGTGGCCAGCCACCCAGCTACACAGCAAGCCACGGAGAAGGATAGGAAAGGTATATAGGATAAAGAAAGGCAAAAAGCCCAGAGGCAAAATGTAGAAGAAGAGAAATAGGATAATTTGTTTTTTCGAGACAGGGTTTCACCGTGTAGCTTTGGAGCCTTTTCTGGAACTCGCTCTGTAGACCAGGCTGGCCTCGAACTCACAGAAATCTGCCCGCCTCTACCTCCTGATTGCTGAGATTAAAGGCATGCACCACCACCACCCAGCCTTTTTGTTTGTTTGTTTGTTTTGTTTTGAAATAGGATAATTTAAGTTAAGTTAGAAAAGCTGGCTAGAAACAAGTCAAAGTAAAGCTAGGCATTCATAAGTGAGAATAGGTCTCCATGTATTTATTTGGAAGCTGGGTGACAAGCCCCCAAAGAATGAAAAAAAAAAAAAAAACCCAACCCAACTATATCCATGCCTCCACACGTCCCTCCCATACAACCATGCACCTGTCTTAGGTCCTTTGCAATTGCTATTCCCCCAGTACTCTCTCCCCACTCACATGGTTTACTCCCTCAGGACATTTCACTGACGTCACACTCTTATCATTCCTTACTTTTATGCCAAGCATCTCTTTTTATCTCTTACCCTCCAGAATGTCAACTACAGGAAGCCAGGGGTACAATCTTAATGCTTAATATTCCATTCTCCATATCTAACCCACCACCAGGTACACGATGGGTGCTCAATAATTGTGTCCAAGGAATTGCTAGGAAACAGGGCACAGCATGGATCAGAGTGTAGCTCTCATGCCCTGCCTTTCCCCCAGCTTCCTAGGGGAGAGCCAGCCTATGGTAGGGTGGGGTGGGCTCACGTCTTTCCCTTGTACGGGTTTCCAGGTCCATCTGCCAAACTGAACTTTCTTTTAGCCCTGCTGTCTGCCAAACGGAGAAGAAGTCACAGCATCCAAGAGCCCTGGACCCCTTGAGCTGGCTTTCTTTCTTTGGCCATGGCGTTGGTCTGCTGAGAAGCCAAGATCAAGTTGGAGAGGTGAACAGTGAGTCCTCAGGCTGAGCCACTCCGTCACTGCTCCCGGCTGCACACACTGCCTGGGTCCCTCCTCTGTCTCTCAGGCCAGAACTCAAGCTTCCTTAAGATCCATTGGGGCCACTCAAAGGGGCCCTTGGAAGGTCAGGGCTCTCAGGGAGGGATGGGGATCTTGACTGGGGGTCAGGCTCACTCAGGCTGATTCTTTCTTCATTTCCCCCCTTTTCTGTCCACCCTCCCTTGTCCCTCTTCTGTCCACCCATCCCTTTCTGCCATGAGCACTTCAGAAGTTGCACGCTCCACTGCTAAGTCCCAGTGGTGCATTGGGAAAGCGCTGGAAATGCCTAGAGTGTGGCCCATGGATCAGCCTCACCTGGGAGCTGGTTAGAAACATGGGTCCCAGACCTGGTCCAACACTACTGAATGTGGAACCATCGGGGAGGCAGCTGTGTGTTCTTTAATAAGCTTCCAGCTAAAACTGAGACTTTGAAGTGGAGCACGCAAGGAAGAAGGGTGGGCCAGCGTGGAGCTTCTTCAGGCCTCTGCCCTCACCTTCCTTCCTCCTCCGCATCGTCACTGGTCCTAACCCTTTCTTGCAGCACGTGGAGGATATGTGCCCACAGATCCATCTAAACACTAGGGACCCACCCCTTCTAGCTGCCTCCTACTTTCTCTATCCCCAGAGTGTTGGTCCTTGCCTTCTATCTTGTTTGAGACAGGGTCTCTTGCTCACCCCTGCTGATTAACTGGCCTGAGAGCTTGTAGGGGAATTCTCCTGTCTCAGTCTCCCATCTTGCAGGAGTGCTGGAATTATGGACATGTGCTGCCTGCATCTTGCTTTCCATGGGTTCTGTGGATCCAAACACAGGGCTCTATCCATTGGGTTGTCTCTCCAGTCCTGTTCATGATCCTCTAATTCACCTTGTCATGATTTCCATGACCCCTTATTTCATACTGGAACTATCACCAGCATAGCTGACACCCAAATACACCCTCCTTTTAGAACCCAGCCACTGCCGAATCCTCCCTCTCCTGGTCTCTTTGCCTTCTTATTCCTTCTTTCCCTAGGCTGGGGGGTCCTCAATAGGGGACCAGAGGGTCTGTGAAGAGATTTCAGCAGTCCATGACATTCAGTGAGTGCAAGATGGCATTGGATTTGGATTCGTGATTGCAATTAGGCATTTCCATCAACTTTAGCTCAGGTCACGAAGAGGAGCTGGCCTAGTAGGCCCTGTGACACCATGGCAGAGAGAAATTCTGAATGCTTACATCCTTAGCAGGCTATCTACAGAATCCCCCCACCCCCACTCAGTGTGACTATGGTATTATAGGAGTTACCAACCCACCACTGGATGAGGCAATGACTTCACTGTCAATTTGGTCTTTAATATTTGGATTATAGCCACAGTATTAGTAGATGCTCTTCCAAGGGCCTTGACTTTAGTTTTTCTTGTGTGTGTGTTTGTGTGGCCTTTTGAGACAAGGTCTTGCTCTATAGCCCAGCACTTGGGAGTCTGATCTTGAGCCCACAGCAACCCTCCAGCTTTAGCCTCCTGAGTGCTGGCGTCATGGGCATTCGCCACCATCCCTAGTTGATTGTATATGTTTCTAAGAAAATCCATAGGCTTTCTCTGGGGCCAGAAGCTGAAGGGCTCAGTGCTCCAAAGACCCTGGGGTGCCGCCCATGTGCTTCAGCACTCCTGAGACTTTCACAGCTCATGACTTATCATTTCCTATGAGGAACTCTTCCTGAACACCTCTCCATATCTACACAGGTTTCAGACAAGCATCTCTAAAACTGGATATGGTGAAGCACTGTAAATGAAGGCTTTCCTCTGTCCTACCTGGTCACGCGGCTGCTTTTAAAATAATCACTCACAGGCTTATATTAGTTACAAACTGTTTGGCCTATTGCTCAGGCTTATTACTAGCTAGCTTTTACATTTAAATTAACTCATTCCTATTAATCTATGTATCGCCACGTGGCCCATGGCTTACTTGTTCTTTCACACCTAGCTTTTCAGGCAGTTCAAATTGTCTGCACTGACTCCACCCTTATTCATCTCCTTCTTCAGTTTGAATGCTCTGCCTAACCTTATTCTGCCTCACCATTGGCCAAACAGCTTTATTTATCAACCAATGAAAACAATACATTCACAGAGTACAGAAAGACATCCCACAGCAAAGCACACCTATGATTCCAGCACTTGGAGGTAGACAAGAGGAGTAATTTAAGGGTATCCTCAGCTACCTAGTGAATTCAAGGTCAGCCTGGGCTGCCTTGAGGCCTTATCTTTTGAGACCCTGTCTCAAAAACAAATGAGTAGAGAAATAAGGAAACAGCCAAACAATTAGCTTTTCCAGCATCCAGCACAGGCCTCTGAGTCCCACCTCTCTCCATGTCCCTGGAACTCTCAGCCTGTTCCCATTTTGATCATGTCAGTGAATGGCCCCACCCAATCCTGAAGCCCCAAACCAAGACCTTAATCTTGACTTCTTTTCTGTTCACCCCACACATCCTGCTATTAAGTCTGTCTGCTGAGATCCCAGTAAGAACTTCCAGTCTGTTCGCCTCCTCCCTCAGCTCCCCAGGGACACTACTAAGTGCCTGGCTGGGGCCCACCAGTGGCTAGGGTGCACAGAACACTGCCAGCTCTGCCCTAGACTCTTCTGCTCAGCATGAGCCTTCTGGAACCTGAGTCAGATGCAGACTCCAGGGCCCCAAGTTTCTACTCAGACAGTCAGCAGCAAGTTCATTTCTGAGTAGAGAACTTTCTAGACACCTCTCCACACTCAGAGCCAAAACCGCTTCTCCGACCCATGGTAGGTTCCAAGTTATTATCCACAGATAGGAAACCCCAGGTTCCACGAGGCCTCCCTCATGTCTACAGAGCCAGACTGAGGACTCAGGGTGACTTAGGGCCCTCCTGAGTGATTAGGGCTCCCTAAAAGCAGACTCACTGATTTTCCCCAGTGGGCCTGTGACTGTAAGTATCGGGGCGGGGCAGAAGCCACCCACAGCTGGATCCTGTTATCCAGTCCACTAGCCCACCCACTGGCCTGGGCCCTTGGCAGATAATCCCAGCCAGATGGCCTGGTTCAGCCAGCCTGGGGTTCTGGATACCAACACCAATCTAGATAGGTAGCTGGGGCTGGCCCCAGGCTGAGGCACCAGCCAGTGGGTGTGGAAAGGAATCCTCTTGAGAACCTGACCCAGGCAGCGTTCTGCTGTCTTCCAGGCATTACTGCCCTTTAGGATCAGACCATCGGCACCTTTTCCAGCACCTTGGAGCAGCAAATTCTCATACCTGAGCCAGCAGCATCCCCTCTCCCCATGCACTGCTCCTTCACCTTCACGTTCCAACTCTGCTGCATTCCGGTCTGTGGGCCCTGGCAGCGTTTTGCATGCTCCTGGGCCTCGCTTTCCAAATATGCTCTATGGAGGCAGTAAGTACAATTCTCTTTTGTGAAGAAGTTGTGTGGAAAGGGCAGAGGAGAGGAGAGCAAGCCTCTCAATAGGCAGAGACTAAGGAAGAAAGGAAGGATCCTCCATGCAGACCTGGGTGTGTGGCTTTGGCGGCTGGGCATGTCCAAATGAGCCTGTTTTATTGCTGTGTTATCTATATAAATGGGTCTTAACTGGCAAATAGCTGAATAGTTGAGCCCCAGTCACCCTGTGGGCTCTACTCCACCAAGAGAAGGAACAAATGAGTCCTTAGTGTGCCCAGCCATAGTGACCAGTTTCCAAAATGAAAAACACAGACTCAGTGTCTACAAATGTGGGATTCCACCAAAGGGACATTTTAGCAAGTCATAATCTACATTCACCAGGCCTTGAGTGGGAGTGTGTGGCTGCAAAGGGACATGAGAACTTTTAGGGATGCTGGCAATATCCTAGACCATGAGATGGCAGTACATGGATTTTCCTATATGTGGATTATGCCTCAATAAAAAAGAACCCCGCCAACACAAAGTTCTAGAAAGTGTCCTATATAAATACGTGTTATAATTTGAACTGTTTTTCTTACATCAAGGTGGGACCTTGAGTCTCAGGCACACATCCACTCAGGAGTTTTTGTTGAACTCTTTCTTGCTATGTACCGGCCCTGCCCTTGGTACAGGGAGTTGGGATGAGCAAAATTGACAAATATTCTGATTCCAAGGCTCCTACTAGATAAACGAGTTAGCCTGCAGTCGTGATGTGCACCATGAACAAAACAGGCAGGATGAACGTTCAAGGCAAGCTGGCCAGGGTCATCCGGGCTGAGGATGGGATCCCAGCAGTTGGAGGGAAGCCAGGAGGGAGGGATTTCAGGTGGAGGAAAAGCCAGGATGAAGGCCCCGAGGTAGATGGGAGTGTGTGTGGGGTTTGACAATCAAGATTGGCGACAGCAATAGACTCCATGTGTCTTTCAGGGGAAAGGTGCATGAGGCTCAGGGTTCAGAAAAACAACTGTTAGTAGAGAGGGGGTCATGCCTTGGATCAATGGTGGCCATCCTCAGCCCGTGGCTGGGTGGCCTCAGACAAGTGTCTCCACCTACCTGAGACACTTCATTGAAACAGTGACAATCACAGCTTCTACCTCCAGGGTTGCTGGGAGCACTGTTGAGATGGTGGGGTAAACAGCTCGGTGTGGTTATATAACCAGCAGGTGACAGCCCCAGTACCTGTGTGTTACAGGTTGCCTCACGGCAATGCTGGCTGACAGCATGGCTGAGCCCTATCACTGCTGTTTTATAGAGGGGTTCCAGACGCATGTGAGTGAACGCAGCCATGATCAAACACCATCAACAGTGTGGACTCGCTCCTGTCATGGTGGAGGTCCATGACACGGCACGGCCCTACTCTCGTGGAAGGAAGATGCTGTGAGCCTCAGTGACCAGCCTCTGGGGAGGAGTAACAACGGGGAACAGCATTTTCTATTTGGACTACACATCTCAACTGTGTTTGTATTTTAAAAGTACAATGAAAGGCCAGAGGGCTCAGTGGGCGAAGGAGCTTGCAGCCAAGCCTGAGGACCTGACAGTGATCCCAGGAGCCCACGTGGTGGAGGAGAACCACCTCCTGCAAGTTACCCTCTGACCTCCACACACGTGCCCTAAAATGAAGAAGTGTTAAAAGTATAGTGAAGATGAATAGAGGTAGAGTTAGTGTATTTAGCAACTAGCGTATGTGCCAGATAGTCTTCTGGTTCTTTGAGACAGAGTCTCACTATGCAGGCCAGGCTGGCCTCAGACATGTGATCCTCCTGCCTCTGCCTCCTGAGTACTGGGGTCACAGGGGTGCACCACCATGCCTGACACCACAAGGTATTCATTTTTCCCTCAAAGATTTATTTTATTTCTAAGTGTGTGTGTGTGTGTGTGTGTGTGTGTGTGTGTGTGTGTGTGCCTGAGTGGAGGCCATGGGTTAACTCAGATGTTTCTTCTCAGGTACTTTTCTTTTCCTCTTTCTCTGTCTCCCTCCCTCCTTCCCTCCCTCCTTCTCCCTCCCCCTCCCTCCCCCCCTCCCTCCCTCCCTTCTGCTCCCCATGTCCAGCATTTAAATGTGGCTCCTCAAGTCTTACAACAAAGCACTTTACAACCCATTTTCCAGCTATCCTCCCAGCCCTGCACATTTGATTTTTTTCCTTTTTTAAAATTTGTATTTATTTTTATTTTTTAGTGCTGGGGGTGGAGGGGAACCTGGGCCTTATGATAGGAGGTGAGCACATTGCTACTGGTGCACGCCCTCAGCCACTATATGCTGAACTCTTTAAAAGCCACATGCAGCCAGAAGCTATAGCAGGAGTTATACTCTAGAGCTAACGGCCAAGTGTGGTCCAGACCTCTGAGAATTGGGGGCCAGAGCTTCAGCGGCTCCGTGTGTGTGTGTGTGTGTGTGTGTGTGTGTTTCAGTTTCAACTCACATGTCTTTAATCTTAACTCTTTAAGATGCTTTTTTTTTTTTTTTTTTTTTGGTTTTTTCGAGACAGGGTTTCTCTGTGTAGCTTTGCGCCTTTCCTGGATCTCGTGCTGTAGACCAGGCTGGCCTCGAACTCACAGAGATCCGCCTGGCTCTGCCTCCCGAGTGCTGGGATTAAAGGCGTGCGCCACCACCACCCGGCAAGATGCTTTTTTAAAGTCAAGGTCTCATGTAGCTCTGGCTGGCCTTGAACACCCAATTCCTCATGTCTCTACCTCCCAAGTGCTAGGATTACAGATGTGCTCCACATTAGGCTACAATTTTAACCTTTTTTTTTTTGAAGGTAGATATAAAAACATGGTTCAAACTCCCAAGGAGCCAAGAGGAATAGTGTGAACAGCAAGCCCTCCATCCCTGTCCAGCTGCAATCCCTCTTGCTGTGACCACTGGGAGAGAGATCCCAGTGGCCATCCACGTAACTGAGACTGTTCACACCCCCTGCTCTCAGCTTACTCAGTACTTCTTTCCCAAGGGGAATGGCTGAGTTACAGGAATGCTCTGCCAGGCCATGCGCTGCAAGACCCCGTGGGCCAGAGCTGCTGGGTGGTACAGAGGGAAAGGGACATTTCACTCTGGGATCTGGTCAAAGCTCTAGCTTCCCGCCTCCCCCGAGAGCCAACAGTTCCAGCACAGTGAACGCTGACTGTGAAGGTTGCCAACATACAGACAGTATTGTCTCGATATCAAGATGTTTTCAAATAAGAAAGTCAAAATAGTGATGAGTCATGCTTAAGGTCTAAGCACATAAGACCTTTCTCCTCCCCCTGCTGTAAACCTGCAATTTGCTAGGAATCTCACAAGAAATGCCATTTACAGTCAAAGGAATGTCTTAAGCCCCTTTCAACTCCTGTGACCCATGGTTTTGTTAGACTGTTTCCCATCCAAAGAACCCCAAGAACTACCCTGCAACCCCACTTATTTAAAAAGAAGGGAAAGAAAAGAGTTTCTTAGCGACCTTTAGAGATGTCACCCTAGAGCCATCAAAATCGAAAACACAGTTTCTGCTGAGGCACTTGCTCGAGACCTTAAGTATCCACCTTTGAGCGCACCATCTCCTTTCCTATAACGTCTCTCTTTCTGCTGACCTCATGCTCAAAGTCTCTTTTTAAAGTGAAAATCCAACTGTGCGTCAGACTGGCTCATCCTGAATCCTTTCCGGCAACAAAGTCAAGAATCTGAGCTTCCTCTGAGTAGAGAGAGGACTGTGAAAAGAACTCAGACAGGAGTCTCTGGCTTCCGCTCGCCCTGCTTGTGACGTCACCTGTAGTGACATCACCTTGCTTCCAGCCCCCTCCTGCCTCCCAGCTCAGCTCCAGTGCAAGGCTCTTAGCTACCCTGGTCCCCTGCATCCCAGAGGGAAAGTGTGACCGGCTGGCCCTACTTGGCAAACGAGTTAAGTGAAGCTGAGAGTCAAACACTGTCCAAAGCCAGTGAACGAGGCTTTTGCTAGGCTGGCAGAACTGTTTCTGCAGGCCTGGCCTGAGCCATCAGCAGCCGAGGCAGATCCTGAAGATGGCACTCTGGAGAAGAGAGCCTGTGTGTGTGTGTGTATGTGTGTGTGTGTGTGTGTGTGTGTGTGTGTGTGTGTGTGTGTGTGTGTGTGGTACAGGGTCATGGAGGAGGTTGACGTGACTGTATGTGGCAGAGGCTGTACAGCTCATGGACAGGCTTTGGCCCAACTGCTTGCCTTTCCTGCTTGGAGGAGACAGGAAGAGGGTATGCATCCCATCCCCTCTTCAGATTCAGAATAGCTTCTTATGCTGGAAGAAGGAGGCAGAGACAGGAGCATGGTGGCCTTGGTGAGGCTTTGTCTTTTTAGCTGGATGCTTTCTCTCCCTGTCTTTTTATGCACTTGGACCATTTCAGCAAACATTGAAAGTGCCCAAAGGAATGCAAGGAAACCATGCTGGAGCTGAGGAGGAGGACCAGGGAGGCTTTATGAGTCTCATATCAAGCTGAGCAAATGGACAAGAATGCTGGTAAGGAGCAGCTTATGCCAGGCCGATGGACACTGCTGGCCCCCCTCCCCATCCTCTCCCTCTGAGGTCAAGTCATACCTCTGTGGAGCTTTCCGAGGGAGGTGCCCACAGCTGCTCAGAAATGATCTTCCTTCACCCCTGCATGGTGGTCCTGCTGTGTGCTATAACCCAATAGAGGCTGGGTTAGAGTCAGGAGCAGGGGTTCACAAGGTTCTGCTGGCCTAACTTCCTGAGGGAGGTGGCTGTGCTTTCAGCTTAAGGGTCCCTAGGTATCTCTTTATCCTGAGACCCCACCAAATATTTTCAGGTTTCACTTTACTTTGTCTTTACTGGACGAATTTATTATAATCCCCACTTCGCAGATGAGCAAATTGAGACTCAGGGAGTTAAAAAAAAAAAAAAAAAGGTTCTGTGTAAGTAGAGAGACCTGAGTTGACCTGGGTACCTGACTCCAGTGTCAATTCCCTGCCTTCTCCAGGCTCCAAGGTGATGGTTCCTGGGAGACATGCCCTGCCTGTGGATCAATCTTTTTCATCTCCACACTTCAGTGCCCCCTCCTGTGACAGAAAACAGAAGCAGAGAGGCCAAGCTATTGCAAAGACAGGAGGCAAGCTTGCAACTGGGAGTCACAAGTCATCCTGTGGCCGAGCCAAGGATGGAGTGTTACAGTTGGGACCCCCAGGCAGAGGTCTGTACTCCCTGGATTTCAAGCCTCCACATCCATGAGAAATTGGCCTTGGCTTAAAGCATGGCTCTCATCTGATCTTACATTTCCTGCCATGTGATCTTGGACAGGCCATCCCATCGCCTGCTGCCTCGGTTTCTTCGTCATTGACAATCTCATCTCCCAAGGGCCACTGTGAGAATGAAATGCTAAAATCTATACAAAGTACCCAGTACAATTGTGTGGTACACAAAAGTGCCCAGGAAATGTCAACCTTAATTTCTCCTGTCCTTATCTTTTGCTTATGCTGGGAGGCAGGGAAAAGGATGATTTCCACTTCCTAGAGAAGCCCAATATAGGTGATTTCCCCCAGGGTCCCACAGCCAGCCAATGCACCCTTAGGACGTGCTCCTCATCACAACCTCAGCTGCTCCGGGCCCTGGGTAGCCCTTAAGGCCAACACAGATATATTCCAGGGCCACTCTGAGGCTGGAATAACTGAACGTGGCTGAGGCTGAGGTGACCGAATGTCTCAGAGGAAGTACAGCTCATGGACACGTCTGGGGCTTGCATTTCCTGCCCTCAGGAGATGAGGAGGATATACATCCTAGCCTGAGCACTCTAGGCACTGGAAGAGAGGGAGCTAGACACACGTGGCCCTGGCCCACAGGCTGACTGGCCAAGCCACACGAACAAATAAACCTGTCCCTCTGGGGCAGGACGGGCCTTAGGCAGCCACTGTTCTTGCCTCCAGTTGATTATCAGCCAATTGCTCATCCCCAGGCCAGGACTTCTGGAGCAGCAGTTTTTAAGCCCTTCTTGGAAGAATCATCCTGTTCCTCTGAGAGGCAGGGGCCATTTGCTCCACCCCATCCCCCGCGTCGACTGCCCAGAAAGCCAGTGGAGAGGTTAGGAAATCAACCCTAAGCTATTTCATTCGGCAACCAAGATTTATTTCTTGTGGCAACTGAGATTTATTTTTTGTTTGCATAACCGAAGGCTGAAAATGCCAAGAATTTACAGGCAGCCTGGGGAGGCCAGGGCTGCTGGGAGCCCCTGTCAGCCTGGGAGGGTCTCGAGTGGGGCCAGGACCCCACACTAGGTTCCTGCTGAATGCCCTGCTGACCCTTGGCCTGTAGGCCAGGGCACTGGGCTGAGGGGGCCAGATAATCTATTTGCTGCCAGGAGCCTGCACATCAGTGGAACCCGACTCCTCCTTCTGTGGCTGTGGACAAGAGCAGAGGAACCTCACCCGAGCAGTTTGGCTGAGGGTGGGCACCAGCCTTGGGGGCCTAGGTCCAAGGTCTCCAGATTGGACGCCCAGAGAGAGAGGAGCAGGAGAGGTGGCTTTGGGGGACTTTGGGGGAGCATCTGAAGGAGACAGGAAGAGACAGAGGAGGAGAGAGAAGCATAAGATGACGGAGAGAGTAAGACTGAGAGAGAGACAGAGAGACACAGAGAGAGACAAAAACAGAGACAGAAAGAGACACAGATACAGACAGAGATAGAAACAAAGAGAAAAAGAGAAACAGACATAAGGAGAGACAGACAGACAGACAGAAAGATAAAAACAGGGAGAGGAGACAGAGCCTGGGGCAGTGGGCAGACCCCAGAACCCTAAAGCAGCGCTTACACAAAACAGGTAAGGAAGCACAGGGCCTGAGTTCAGTGGGTGGTGTCTACCCTGTGGCCCTAGAGACTCGGGACGGTATGCTGCTCTCAGGCAGTGGACAAAGGCTAGGGCCCAGCCCTGGGGTCCGCACTGAGTGTTCCTCCTTCACAGACAGAGAGATGTGGGGACCGGGAGAGGTCAAGGATGACACGCTATGGCCGAAAGACCTGAGACCAGTAAATACTGTCTGGGACGAGTAACTGGGAACTCCAGTAAGGAGAGGTAGATCTGTGGGATGGCGGCTGTGGCCAGGCCGGGTCTCAGGTGAGGAGTAGCCACCTCTGTTGTCCTGCTTTATAGCTGCTGTCCCAAGAGCTCCTGGGCACCCTGGGAGGTCTGTGGCTAACCACACGACTCAGCAGGAATCATTCACTGTCCATGCCTGCCCCTCATCCCTCCTGGCCACACAGTTCACCCAGGTGGAGGCATAGAGCAGCACTGAGCACTGATTACAGCCCACGATAGGCATCGTGGGTCACGAGCCACAGAGCGGAAGCTTTCTGCGAGGAGAGCGGAGGAGAGGCGAGGGAGGGGTGGGGTGAGTAGGGTAAAGAAAGACAAAGGAGGGGTGCAGGGAGGAAGAGCGAGAGAAGGAAGTTGAGGCTGGGGCTAACGTGAGTGTGAGTGGTAGGCCCCCAGAAGCTGCACAATGGGGACACGGTGACTTATAGGCTCCCTCTAGTATTGCCCTCCAGCACCCAGCGTCCAGTCAGGAGAAGACATGTGCAGCTGAAGGGAGAACCACTGTCCACCTCTGCCTCAGTTTCCCAACAGGTAAACTGAAGGAACAGGCAGGGAGCTAAAGACATGTAGGCAGGTGCTGGAGCTCACAACAGGGAGGGGCCCCCTGCAGCTTCAGGAGAAGGACCTCGAGGCGGAGAGCTTGGGCAGGCTTAGTTGTGCTGTTGTGGTGAAGACGTGATCAGGAAATGTTTTCAAACTCTTTTAAAAAAAGGTCAAAGAGGAGACTTTGAGTTTTGGTGGCTCTGAGGCATGCCAGGTAGAGACAGGAGCCTAAAAAGAGTCCCAGCTGTCGTCACAGAAGGCACAGCATCCCTGCCTGGGATGAGAAGCATGTTCAAGGGGTATGCGTGTGTATTGGACAATCTCTCTCTCTCTGTGTGTGTGTGTGTGTGTGTGTGTGTGTGTGTGTGTGTGTGTGTGTCTGTCTATTCAAAGGAGCCAGAGGCATCTCAATTGGGGGCAATGAAAGACTTAAACCTTCAGGACTCACACTCACGTCTGTTTGCAGAGGACCCTAGATCAAACAACCTGGACTCACAGAGAAGCCAGTGAGCGGAGAATGTCCTGGGCGTTGTCTGGCTAAATTTTACTAGAGGAGGGCAATGCTGTTACTTAGTGAGGCCTGGGGAGGCCAGGCCTCTTTTCTCAGTCATGAAGGGAAGGTCCAGTTGGAGCTTCAGGGTCAGAGTTCTCCCCTCTGGGCTCTGCTGCTACCCAAGGAGGTGACATTCAAGCCAAGTGACTCCAGGTATGTGTAGGTCCATGGTCTGATGTGTACTGGGCTTTACAGGTGCTGGGTGACCAGGCATGAATGCTGAGGGGTGCGAAAGGAAGTGCTCAACCCATGAGGCCCCTTACCCAGAAGATGGCAAGACTGCCCACCAGAGACTGGCCCAGGTTGGGAACCTGTTGAGAACACGGCAGGGGTGGGTGACATTCCTTGCCCCAAGGGATATCTCACTGCCCTTTGTCCCATGTGAATAAGAGGGACCATGACTGAGTTGAGAGTTGGGGTGACTCACGTATGGACCGTGCAGAGGGCCTCCAAACCCATCAACCCACCGGCGCTGCGCCTGGTGAGCTGCGCCGTGCTGGTGGGGTTCATGCCACGGGGACACAGCAAAGAGGGATGCCTGAGAGTCTCACAGTGCTCCCAGCGCCGCCTGACCTACTGTCAGAGGAGGAAACGGGCTTGTTCATCCACAACCACGTGACTAATCAGTACCTTCTGGCCCACCAATGTGAGGTCAGGCTGGAGGACTCTCCCAACATTCCAACGCCCAAGAAGGATCCCGTACCATAGAAAGAGTTGGGCCGAGTGACTGGTCTCAAAGATCATCAAGTCAAATTCTTCTACTGACTCAGCTGTTTCCCAGACACCAGGACTGGGGGATTCAAGGGACAAGAGGGTGGGGCTTGGGGTAGAGGGCTAGCAGGAAGTAAAGGCAGTGCCCAAAGGAGAGATAGCAAGTCCTGGGCAAGTGGGCACAGAGAAGCCAACAGCTGGTACCGGTGGGGCTGTGACGGATGGACTGGGTGCATGAAGAGTGCTTCCGGGCAGACCCAAGAGGATGTTGCTGGCTGCCAGCATTGTGCTGAAGTCTAGGAAGATGAGCTGAGTTGTGGTCATAGGATCTGGGACCTGAGAGGCAGAGTATGGGCCAGAGCTATTGCTGCTTCCAACGCCTCCATCTTCCTGACATGGGGGGATGCTTGGGCATGATTAAATGCCGAGGAGTAGACTGACAGAGAGGGGAAAGTCCCTAGGGACATGGGTGGGGGGGTGAGGAGGCTGAGGGGCCCTATCTGCTCTGAGCCTGAGGAAGATCTGGGAACCGTGAGGCATAGGACAATCCCCATATTTTCTACCGTTCATTATAGCCTGGGATACATCTGGTGAAAGGTGGATGGAGAGGGGAAGGGAAAGGTTAGAGGGGAAGGCTTGACTCAGACATCTCACAGGACTCGGGGACAGCTGCCCACAGAACCAGGCTCCATGTAGCCTGGAGCAGTCAGTGTGGGAAGCTGAGAAAGCCTTCCAGGGGCACGCGGACACAGGATGGGGGTGGCCTAGAAGTGCCGAGGGGCAGGAGGGAAGGAGCAGCAGCTGGGATGCATCAGGGACAGGAGGCTACATGTGTGGTGGGAGTGGGGGGTGTAAAAGCATGTGGGGACAGGGTTTCACTGCATGTAGTAGAGTCTGCTCACTACAGGGAGATCATCCAGGGGTGTGTTATATAAATATGGGCTCGTGTGTGTCAAGACCAACTGTGTGTGTTCTATGGGAGAGCAAACCTTTCCTACCAACTGAGTGTATGATTTAAGAAGTTCAGGGTCTGGCAAGATGGCTCAGTAGATAAAGGTACTTGCTGACATGTTTGATGACCCAAGTTTGAACTCTGGGACCCAAATGGGGGAAGGTGGAAACGCCCAGAAGCTATCCCTTGGCCTCCACACATGTGGCATGTGCATGCCAACACACATTGGATTGGTTCAGTCCCTTCCCAACATGGCTCTAGGTCTCCTTCTCTTTTCTTGGCAGGTGACACCTCCTTAGGGACTCTGGCTGGCCACATCCTGGACCCACAGGACAGGATCTGCCCTCATGCTCCTAGACCAGCTTGCGTTCTTCAACCCTGTACCCAGTGCATAAAGTAGGCATAAGCTGTGTCGAGAGGGTGGACAGAGACCCTTCTGGTCCTGGCACTGGGCCCAAACTGCAGTGGTGTACTTACCTTTTGGCCTTGGCCATCTGACTTCCAATCTATTAAGAAGCCTCAGAATAAATCAGAATCAGATAGCCACCCTGCAGGCCTCCAGACCCTCATGTATGGAGCTTGCAGTATCCATGGAGACCTCACACTTGGACGTTCTACCCCATATGCTTTCTACTTAAACCAAATCCACTGGTCTCAGCCTGTTCACAATGCTGTGGTAGCCAAATCACTGAGAAACCAAAGTCCCTAGGGCCTATGCGGCCTGCTCATCCCTCCGTGAATGCCTTGTGCCCGCCCCCAACTTATGTGCTCTTGTGCCCTCGCCTCTGTTAGGATGCCCTCCAGGTGCCCATTGCTCTCTTAACTTCCTCAGAGATTCTGCAAGGGTCTGACCTGGGAAGTAGCCTGTGCCTTCTTGCTGTCTCTGCCTCCATAATGTGTCACTACCCCACACAACAGACAACTTTTTTTTTTTGCACCCTTTCCCCAGCCCATTAGATAAGAATGTATTGTTCTGTTCCTGTGGGGATGCCCGACACTTAGAATGGTCCTGACTCATGGTCAGCGTTCAGCAAATTCCTCTTAGATGAATGAATGAACATTTGTGAGAAGCCTGGCTTCCTGGCCAAATGATGCTCAGCCTTGCCTATAAGGCCGGATAGCCATCCTCATCGCAGGCCCTCTCTGGACCCCACATCCCAGAGGCTCTCTACAGCATAGAGCACCGGGCCCTCTGTCCTGTGATGAACATCTCTGGGCGGATGCTCTACCTGGTGATCGCACAGTCCCCTAGCCACCCACTAGCCCGTCACACAACCCCAGCTGTACCTTCAGCAGCCACTGGGTGTTATTCTCTAGTATCTTCTCCAGCTGGCTCACACGCTGGGCCCGCTGGGCTCGCAAGTCTGCCAGGGGCAGCCTGGAGGCAGGCAAGTCCCTCTGGAGGCTGTTGGGGCCCCCCAAAGCCTCAGGTACCGCAGGCCCCAGCTGGCAGATATCGGGTTCCGGCAGCACAAAGGTGTAGCTGCACTGGCCGTGTTGGACCCGGTGAATCTGGCGGCGCCCACTGGGTGCTGGCCCTCTCTGCTGGGCTGCAGCCATGGTGGCCAGCAGGAGGAGGCCACCTAGCAGCATGGCTGGTTGGCAGAGCATCTGAGAACAAGAGGTGGCGAGGTGATCTCGTCAGAGGTACTGGGGTGGGTACCCACCCACAGTCAGCCCAGATGTGCTGAGCAGCTGGGGCCTGTGAAGACAGACTGTGGCTTCAGAGTCCTACCGTTGTAAGTCCTGAGGGCCAGCTCCTCTGGGCTATTTATACTCGGCGCAGCCACAGCTGCTGGCTTCCCCTGTGAGGCCTCGCCTCCTGCTCCCACCCCCCCACCCCTCAGGCACCTCTGTCCTCTCTGTCCCTTCCTGCCTCTTCCTTCTGCCTCCGAGGCTTTGATTGTGCTGTGGGGCCTGTCCTCCCTGGCCAGGCTTGAGGCCACCCTTACACACACACACACACACACACACACACACACACACACACACACACACACACACGCACGCACACACGCACGCACGCACGCACGCACACGCACACGCACACGCACACATGCACGCGCTGGACCACAGCTCATGCAAGGCTCCCTCCCAAATGGGAAGCCTCTGAACCTTCTTCCTCTCCTCTCCCCAGCTTTCTCTTCTCTCCACCCCCACCCCTGTCCCCCAAAGCCTGGTTCTCAAGTTTCGGCCCCTCCACCTTCTCCCTCTGGTTCCAAGTTAGGCTTGGAACACGGGTGGTGACCCCCAGAGCAGCCTGGGGAGGGAGGGAGCAAGGCGAGGCTAGAGAAGCAGCCTGGAGACAGAAAGCCTTCCAAGGCTGGAGGAGAGTCCTGTGGGTGCCCAGCACAATTGGCTCCTGGCCTCTCCTCTCCCTTGGGGCCTGGGGCGGGGGCATTCTGCCCTGTGGTGGCTCTGGCTTCGTGGTGGCGCCGGGAATCAGAAGTCTCCTGGGTAGGCTGTCCCAGGACTTCCTGTTCTGGGTGGTAAGTCTTGGGCTGGGGAGTATCCTGGCCAGTACCCCTAGAATCAGAGGTGGCTGGCCCTAAATCTCACACTCCTGCTGCAAACACGGAGCCGAGCCCAGCTCTTGTTGGAGGAATGCATGCTGGAAGTCCTGGCTCAGGGACTGGAGGAATTTTCAGTTTACTGTTCAAAATCTAGCTCTACCGGTTCCCAGCTGTGTGGCTGTCACCAAGTCATTTCAGCTCTGTGCCTTGGCTTCTTCTTGAGCAAGAAAAATGCCAGTACCGACTTCACAGAGCATGAACGTAATTGAGTCAGGCCATGCCGTTCAGGGACGCGCGAGGGAGGCCTGGTGTCACCATTTGCTTGTGTTTCTCCCTCCTCTGGATACAGCAAGGAAAGCCTGAGAGTGCAGGGCTTTGTCCCCGGGGCCGTGGTCACCGGGGGCCGTGGTCACTGGGGGCTGGTAGCCATGCTGAGTGGGCTGCCTTTGGGTTCTGCCCTTCAGGGTGCAGGCAGCCCATCTTCATGGTAGTGTTTCTTCTCTTTCGTATTTTGAACTCCTGATAAATGAATGAATGAATGAATGAATGAAGAGTGAATGAATGAATGAATAAGAGCTTACTGGAGCCTGAGCCCTGGGCCAGGTGTGAGGCTCTGGCACGAAGAACAGATTCAAGATGCCTGCCTGCCGGTCAGAGCTCAGCGGGCCACCTCTGCCTTGGTCTCCTTGACTGCAGATGGCTCCATGGAGGAGGAGGCCCATGAATTCACACCAGCCTCCTGTGTGCCCTGTACCTGACACACAGGAATGTAGACTAAAGGGCAGCTATGGTCATGACACACTTCTTGACCCCAACGAGCCCCGCAGGATTCCTCTCTATTTTACCACAGAGAAAACAAAACCTGGCCCAGAGCAATTGAGTTGTTTGCTCAAAGGCCTTGCACCGGATGGGGCCAGGGATAGAGAAGAGGGCAGGCTCAGCGGCCATTACCTTCCCCTCTATGCCCCATCCCCCTGGCAGTCCCACCATTCTCTGCTTCTTAGCCCTGGCAGTGGGCAAGACCCTCCGGCGCCCCAGCCTGTCTGAAGCCGACACAGGAAATAGTGTTTACACCCCCTGTGGGTTGTGGTGTGGACTCCAGGCAATGGTGGGGAGCCTTCTTCACAGGAGACACCTTTAATGATGGAGGGAACAAATGAATGGATGAAACGTGACTTCACTTCTGAACAGGGATTGTTGAATAGACACAGGGCTATGCTAACAGCTCTCAGCAGAAAGAGGAGACAGTCATACTTCACAGAAGAACATCGGCAAGACCAATAGAAGAGCTGGGTCTCCAGGGGACACGTTGGGATGGCTACCTATCAGTCGCACTACCTGTGACAATATCCTTTTTCTGAGGGCTTTGCATATAAGGACATGCCACATTCTCTGTCCGGAGCACTGTTGCCAACCAACTCTGCCTCTCCATTCATTCAGCACCCACAAGGGACCCCAGTGCTTGGTGGCTTTAAACACAGTAACAGCTATCACCTCTCAGGTCAGGAGTGTGGGTGTTCCTTGAGGCCTCCTGCTCCTGTCTTTCCCACGGCGTCATGACGGTTGGTCTGATTTTATTTGAGGACTTTCTCTCTCATGTGTTAGCCGCTGACCTTCCCTAGGTCTCTTCAGAGATGTCACCAGCATAGCAACTTCAGGTATTGAGGTTTCCCATGAGGCCACTGAAGGATACCGAGGCACACAGCTCCAGAGAGCCAGGTGAAGGCCAAACTACCTCTTGCCATTCGGCTTCAGAAATCATTTCAAGTGTTTCCACTAAGCTGGACGTAATACTGTATCACGTCTTAAAATTCTCAATGAAAGCACAAAGAGCGTGGTTTGTGTTCCGTGTGGGAGCCTGGGCTCTGTGGCTGGGCTTGCCCAGGAGCCATGCTCTCCCTCGATGTCTCTGCACTGGCCCCACATCCAGCCAGTTTTGCTTTGCCACTGGCTTTTGCACATACCTCTCTGTTCCAGTTCTGAGTACCCTGAGCCCACCGGCCTGTCTGGCCTGTATGTAATTCTCATGGTCTGTATGTCTGTTTGTGTCCTTGGCCAAGTTACATCGCCCCACTGACTGTTTCTTCTGTCCTATGGGGCTAACAACCACCATTACCCGATAACGATTAAAGTTAGAAAAGGGATCCCATAGTCAATGCACAGTGCATGCTAAATAAAGCACAGCCGTCACTCCTCTGTGTGGTCTGAGGATTGTCTGCTGCCAGGGTTCATAGGTTGGCACCTATTCAAGCCTATGTATCAGATGGAAAGGCCTTGGGGAGGGGGCTAGGGCAGGGCAGGGCTCCATGAACAGGATTAACACCCTTGGAAAAGAGGTCCAGAAGGGCACAGCAAGCCTAAGGTTTGGTCCTTGATGGTGGTGGTAGTGGTCGCTGAGGAGAGAGGTGTATTGATTTTGAGTGACATCTGGGGTTGCTGAAGTGCAGAATGTCCCCAAATGCCTTTCCAGCTAGCACCTTGCTTTGGGTTTCCTGAAAGAGCTCCAGAACTGAGAGTCAGAGATTTCTGCTCCTTCTCAGCCTGTGTGAACCAGAACACTGTCCTGTCACTGTCATGGAGGGCTGCCTGTCTCTTGCTGGGAAGGCATGCTAGCCTGTTTCCAAGGTGCCCATCAAGTGCTCTCTTCCACACGCATGGGCCCAACCTCTGTGCTCTGAGCCTCTGCTGGAAGTCTGGACTGGCTGCTCACAGACCCCTGTGGGGCTGTCTGTCACTTGACTGGGCTCTCTGTGTGTTCTCTGCCACCTGGAGCCTCAAGGCTCATATTCTGGTATAAAGCTGTACCTGAAAGTCACTCTAGGGCCACCCTGTAGTATCACTTTCCTTGGGAGGCCTGCCTTGTCTATCCCTTTAATTACTGCTCCAATGCCCCGGCCGAAATGTCCTTATCAAAGCACTCCCCTGCCTCACAAAGACCCAGGCTCAGCCCCCACCCCACCCCCGACCCCCGCCCCGCCCCTGGCTACAGCCTTTCTTCCTGTCTTAGTTCCTGATGCCTGCCCAAGGTTCACAGAAGCGTGCACAAAAATTTATTGAATGGATAATCCTCACCATTGGGCAGGAACTGGCTCAGTACAGTCCCAAAGAGGAACCTGGGTGTCATCTTTCTCCTTCAGGGCAGGGGTTATGGCAGGAAGCTTCCACCTGGTCATTCTAAGTGTCTTGCCTCCAAGTATAGAGAACTCACTAACTCCTAGGTATATTTTCACTTGGCCAGCATGGAGGCAGAGCGTGGAGAACTTTTGCTCAAATGTTTGTCAAAGAGAGAATTTGGTGAGCAATACAGCTGAGAAGCCAAGAGCTAACGTAAGTTATAGCTGATCTAGAAGCTTAGACAGTAGTGGAGACTGTTTCCTTCTCCAGGGTGATCTTCTTCTGTTGGCTTCACCCTCTGACGATGCCCACCACTACCACCACCGTCTTCTCTCAATTCAGCGGCCCTCAGAAACAGAAAGCCTCTTTCCGGACGGCTTTGGAAACATCCCAGCTCAGGGCACATAGCTATTCCTGGACCGCTTGCTGTAGCTGGAGGACTGAATGGGTCAGTCACTTTGCCCTGAATGCTGAAGACTGGAGTAGTGGAACAGGGCCTGGCCTCTTGAGACCCTGGTAGTCTTCCAGGAAACCCAAGGGGGCACAGAGTTCTTGTCCTACCTGCCCATCTCCACTGGAACTCAGCCATCCAAGTGAACCATTGTGCTTCCTTGGTGAGCCAGTGGGGTCCGGGGCCTTGCCTTGTATTTATCTCACAGGGAACTGACATCTAGGGCAGGAGAGGAAGTCTCATCACCCAGAGCCAAACACAGGGCCAGTGGTCCAAAACAGCTGGTTTTTCTGCTCTCCAGAACTCAGATGAGAAATGAACCATACCTGGTGAGTCACTTGCTAATTTGGTCTCCTTAAGTATTTGGAACAATAAGAAGACCAATGTCACCAGTCCAGATCCCCACTGACGGTCACCCTGCACCTTCCAGATGACATCCCCCAGATTCTTGCTTTTCATCCTCCGGGTAGTGAGTGAGGGCTGTCACCGATCTGGCCTCACAGTGCTACCCACCTCCCAGAGGTCATTACCTGGGCACCTCCCACAGCACTGGTAGGCATGGTAAAGTCCTGGCAGGAAGCTCTGGGCATGGTGACAACCCTGGAGGATGGTCTGTCAATGTCAGGGAGTCAGGGGCCAAGTTTCATGCAGCAGGCACCACGTTGTACTTAATAATCTTTCCCCCAAGACAACAATATGTTGCCTGAGTACTTCCAGACACACACACACACACACACACACACACACACACACACACACACACACACACACACACACCAGAAAGAGAGAAAAGAAAAAAGCATTTTCCTCTCTCGCTATGTGCAGCCTTACCTGTAGCTGTTGGCCAAGACAGTCCTCTTTGAGTGACTTGGGCTTCATATACATGGCAGCCCTTTGGTTTCCGAGGCAGAGAATCCCAGGGAGGGTGAGAGAGAAAGCAGCCAAGTCCCTCAGGGCCAAGCCTTCAGCATTGTAGCTAAGGTCAAGCAGAAGAGACCCACCCCTTAGTGAGGAACAGGATGTGAGGTACCAGGCCGTCTCTGGGTGGTATGTGGGCCACCCCAGGGTCGGGTGAGACAGCACCACTTAAGTGTTAGCACCAGAGAACTCCAGATGGCCTTCTGTCACCTGGGTTGGTGTTGGAAAGAGCCAGCGTCTCTGCACCAAATTGACACCAAAGAAGGTAGAATTCTTTCCACGTACGCTGCCGGAGGAAGTGGCCCAGAGACTGCATTGCTCGGTCCCAAGTTACCCAGTATATCAGCACCAACCCAGGCAGATGAGCAACTGCCAGACACAGCTGCTTCTGTGATCAGCTGAATGAGCTCTGTGGAAGGTCCTCTTGGCCTCTGTCTCCCTTCTGAACTCCCGAGCAATAGCATTACCTTGGTCCTGCCAAGCCAGAGACCCTGAGGACCACAGCGGAAGACGTTCGTCCTTTCAGCCCTGGATAGCCTGGGCCACGGCCATGCCTGTCCTTTCTCAGGCCAGGAGTTCAGCCCCAGCTTGCCTCTGGCTCTCCTCCAGGATGAGGGGACCAGGCCTGCCAGGTCGGGGCAGCAGTGGGGGGGTATAGATCTATTTTGGAACCTGGGACCCTGCAGAGGTCTGGAGGAGCCTGTGACCCAGAGAACCACTAGCCCCTTCTGGATTCTGTTTATTTTCATTTAACAAGCACAGTATGTCCCTGGTGGAAAGTGCTCCCCAGCTGGGGCAGAGTCCATGGGCAGCTCCACAGTCATTTCCCTCAGTCATTTCTCCATGCACATAGGTTTTCAGTGATGTTTTTCTAAACACACACACACACACACGCACACGCACACGCACACGCACACGCACACGCACACGCTCACGCAGAGGGCTAGTCTCTAAACAATTTTTAAATTTTATTTTACTTACTTCAGATTTATCTTTTGGAAAAACGTCATAACAAACCACCCCGCAGTGCACACACCCTTCACTTAGATCAGGAGTTTTTGTATTTGTCTTCAACTTTAAAAGGACTGAGACAGTGCAGGCTACGCAGGCATGCCTTTTGCACCTTTCCAGAGCCGCTCAGTCCCTGTAGATACGCACAATCGATATAGACACTTGTGTATGTTCGGAAGGCAGACAGGCAGTCTTCTGTGGGATGTGCTTTTTCTGCCCGCTGTTTCCAGCTCACTGTTTCCAGGTCGGTCTAGATTGCATATCCTGGCTTGGTCCCGAGCCTAGGGTCATTTTCCCTCCTGCTGGGAGGTGCTGCGTCCTGTAATTATACCCTCCCTGTGTTCCTTCAGCCCCGCAGATGGATGCTGGCTCCATTCAGGAACTTTTGCTTTTCCTAGTGAATTTGTGTCTGCTCCCCTCCAGAGCCTTTTGGCCCAGAGCAAGGGTTCAGTGTCTAAGGGACTGAGTGAAGGGTGTCTCTGCTAGGATGTGGCTGTACAGGCTACTTCCTCCCACCGGTTTGAGTCATGGCTCCACCTGCCTCTGGTACTGTCCGGTTTTACCTTTGAGACAATCTGGTGGTTGGCAAAGGACCTGTGCACTTTTCTAGCTCTCTCTTCCTACTCGATGACACACAAGGACCTACTTCCCTCAGCACGATCTTCTATAATTGTGTTCTTAGTGGCCTAGGCCTCCAAGCCTCCAGTGGGAGTTTTCTAAGTGCCCCTATTGTTGGACAGTGGGTTATTTCTGTGGTAGACTTCCTCGCAAGCTCAGGAGAGCATTCCTCTTCCATGCTCCCATGCCCTTGGCTCAACCTATGAAGAGGTAGGCTCTCTTCCGCAGCGTCTGACTTTGGCCCCCGTGACCTACTTTGGCCAGGGGGACACTTTCAAACAGAGGCATGCAGAGGCTTGGCTTGGCCTCGTGCCCTGGGGTTTGTTCTTCCGCTTCCTTGGAGCCCTGTGGCCACCTTGTGAGTGAGACTGAGCTAGCCTGCTAGAGGACAAGACATATGACCAAGTAAGTCTTCCTATCACCCCGCCTTAGGCTGACAGACTGGGTGGAATATCCGGAACTATGGAGCCCATGTGAATCACAGAGGGGGCACTGGTTCTTCAAGACACCCACTCTGGAGGCTTGTGAGGAAATAGCCAAAGCAGTTCTGGCCAGCCAGTCCACAGGCTGAGACTCGGTCTCTGTAAGTGGATGAACACAAGCATGCCACCAGCTGTCACTGGGATGGAGTGAGCGGTGCATGTGGGGGTCGTCACGCAGGGAGGACTCGATCCCCGCAGTTCCTGTCACTGTCAAGTCTCAGACACGACAAGTGACCTTTCTGCTTCTTCTTGACTGTTCTATTCGGAACTAGCTGTCTGACTAAGTATTCTGGAAGGTGCAGACATGGAAATGCAACCCTGGAGATTCCTCGGGCTGAAGAGCCTTCACCCTTCCTTCCCTGCCCGACCCCTTCACCTGGTGTCCTTGCAAGAGGACAGCAGACAGGGCTGCCCGCGAAGATGTCACCAGAGACGGAACAATGGGGCTGCATGCTCTAGGCAACCAGGACCGTGGCCACCACCAGAGGCTGGGAACAGTCAGGGAGGGACGGCCTGAGTCCCAGAGGGAGACCAGAGGCACCGTGATGACAGGCTTCTAGTGCCAAAGCTCTGGGGGACCTCATTTTTGTCACTTCAGGTAGCACTTCAGTGGCACTCAGGTAGCCTGGGAAAGGGATGCACTAAAATCCACTGACTAATATGGCTATGGAGGGAGGAGCCGCCCCTGGGTGGGGTCTGTGGGGCTTCCTGGGCACTGGCTCAGTACGTCTCGTCCATTCGCTCCTGTTTCTGTTTCATTTGCGGACTGTGCTACCACAGGTGCCCAGCGTCTCTCCAGGCAATGCCCACTCTGCACAGAGGAGAGAGGCAGACACCACCTGTGTGGTGGGTGGCCACGGGGAGATGCTTCTACAGCTGCCATCTGAACCTGAAGCCCCCCCCACCCCGCCCATGCCTGTGGGGATTGGTTGCCGTCTATCTGCCTGGAGCCTCCTCTTCCCGGTGGGATAGGAAACTGTAGCAAACCCATGGGCTTCAATATCCCAGTGCAAGACTCAAAGTGGATCATCCAGTTAAAAACCTCATAGATTATGCCCAGCACTCGGGAGGCAGAGGCAGGTGAATCTCCGTAAGACCAACCTGGTCTACAGAGCAAGTTCCAGGACAGCCAGGGCTACACAGAGAAACCCTGTCTTGAAAAACCAAAACCAAAACCAAAACAAAACAAAAACTATTGAGACCTTCTCTGGAAATGTGTCCTGGGCTCTGGCTGGGCAATGACACCTTTGGTCTTAGGTCCCTGCAAGCCCTATAATGTACCCTGCTTCCAAGCCCCTGCCCAGGGGACTGTACTGTGTACTCTGACCTCAATGGTTCTTCACAGCCCATTTTCTCTCCCAAGAGGCTGCCACTTAGCTCTTGGAGGCAGTGTAGCAGTGCCAAGGGGCTGAGAGGCACTGACATTTTCCAGCTCCTGGCCCTCAGATGGCATTCTGGGTGTTGGCACTCGAGGCTGGCATTTACCGTACTCCCATAGTCAGTGCTGGACACTGACAACAAGAGTGACAGGGAGAGATTGAAAGGTCAGGAAAACAGGTCCTCAGCTCATTGGGTTTGGTGTCCATGAGCCTCAGTTTCCTTGCCTGTAAAATGGGTCTAGTCCTGTACTCACCAACCTTATATTATTACAGGGGGATGATAGTAGACCTGCTTTCAACACCATCAGTGCTTGGAACAAGGGTTGGCCAGATTCACACTATGGGCATTGCTACCATTGTCATTTGGCCATTAGAACATTTACCAAGGACTTCCCATGGGCTAGGGACTCTGTGACCGAGGACAACGCAGGTGAGTCTGGAGATGTGCCTCCCTGCTTCTTCTTGCTTTGAATGTGAGTAGGCAGCCTGGATTGCACACCATCCTGCAACCCTGACAGAAAGCGAGGTGGGTGGCAGCAGTTGGTGGGGGTGGGGAGACACATAAAAAAACAAAACAAAACAAAACTGCTGGACCCTGAGGCCACACTCTGAGCTAAGAGAAAACTAAATTCAACTCTGCAATACCACACAGGATTCCTCTTGGGGACAACAGAAAGCATTCTGAGGGATTCACCTCCTGAACTAGAAAGACACTAATTAGCTTCACCAGCCACTCTTTCTCATGCTGAATCAAGTGAGTCCTTCAGGGGCTTGGATGTGGCTCATCTGGTAGAGTGCTTGCCCATCACGTGTGTTCAATGTTCCTGGGTTCAATCCCCACCACCACATAAACTGGGCATGGTGGTGCATGCCTGGGATCCTAGATTCCAAGAGTGAAGGCAGGAGGATTAGAAATTTAGGGTCATCCTCAGCTACGTAGCAAGTTCAAGGCTGGCTTAGAATATAGAAGACTCTGACTCAAAAAAACCAAACTACCACCACAACCAAGAGGTTTCTTCTCTCTGTGGGACAGATTCCTATTTTAGAATGGCTCATGGGACCAGTAGAGATGCAAATACACCTGACTCTGAGTGGCCACCCTTGCTGAGGAGATGAGTGTGTGTGGACAGTTCACAGCATAGAATCAAGGAGGGTCTTCCCACAGAGGAGTGATGTGGGGCCACACTTCCAATCTTGGGTCAGCAGGGATAGTTAGCACCTTGTTCCTGGCCACCAGTTCCTACCACAGAGCCTGGAACACGGAGGCTCTGGCTTTTGACTCCACCAGGCTTTTCCTTTGGGTGGGATCTCCCTGGGAACAAAGTTTGAGCTGTATAATGTACATCAGAAGCCAGGACGCACAGAGTCCTTCTGGCCTCCAGGCCAAGTGTTACCTTGCTTGGTCATGGAGCCACACTGGTGTTTTGATGTTTGTTTTGTTTTCCAGTCCTTGGGATACAACAGAAGGCTGAGGATCTCCTCTCTGAACTCCCTTTCCTTCCCAGCTCCACCCACTTTCCTACACTCCTCTCTCCCGCCCTTCTAATCCCTTTCTCTATGGAGTTCTTGGGCCAAATGGCCCTGAGTTCAAACCTTCCCCTATCTGAGTCTCATGCAGGTGGGCAATCTTTGTGCCATACACCTGTTTACACTTGTGACTCCAGGTATTGTGGCAAGGGGAAGCGCCAAGGGCCTGCCCTGGAGGTCCCAGGGCAGCTGCTCTGTGGGCACTTGCTCTCTAACTCTGCCCAGCAACCCTGCGGTTCTAGGACTGAGGCTGGGAACATCTAAAGGAGCAGCACCCCACCCAGGTCTCCCTGGGACTCACCCCTGCCTGCCTTGCTGAAGAGTGGTCTCTGACTGAGCTCCAGTCCACAGGTCTCCCTCTTTGAGCTGGCTATAACACAAACTAGAATCAGCTGAGAGGAGGGAACCCCAACTGAGAAAATGCCTCCCCAAGACTGGACTATAGGCAAGCCTGTAGGCATTTTCTTAATTAGCAGTTGATGGGGAGGGCCCAGCCCATTGTGGGTGGGGTCATCCCTGGGCTGGTGGTCCTGGGTTCTGTAAAAAACAAAACAAAACAAGCAAATAAAAAACAGGCTGAGAAGCCATGGGGAGCAAGCCCTTAAGCAGCACTCCTCCATGGCCTCGGCATCAGCTCCTGGCTCCAGGTTCCTGCCCTGCTGGAGATCCTGTCCTGACTTCCTTCTGTGATGGGCAGTGATATGAAAGTGTAAGCCAAATAAACCCTTTCCTCCCCAAGTTGCTTTTGGTCATGGTGTTTAATCACAGTAATAGAAACCCTAACCAAGACAAGCCCTATTCCTGGGGCCCATTGGAAGATGGGGGAGCCTGAGGAACCGGGGTTTGGGGGTTGGGCTGGGGTCTGTCAGGGCTGCTAATTCTTTCTCCGGGGGTTGTCTTGCTAGACACTGGCAGGTTTGGCACTGGGCACCTTTGGCTTCCTCGTGTCGCCCTGTACCCTCTGCCTGGAGCCCTCGAAAGTCTGCAGAACGATGGCAGCCCATCCCAGGGTCTCCTCACTGGCATCAGTGACAGCTCTGTGACATGCAGGCCAGACATTTCTCGAGCCCTTCCCCTGCCTGGACTGCCAGACGGCGCCCAGGCAGGCAGAGGGTCTGACGACAAGGCAGGATACAAACCATAACAAGGGTGGTAATCACAGAGCCACTGCAGCATGGAAGGGCACCGAGGGGCCAGGGCTGGCAGGCTGAGGCCATCCAGTCCTGCCTGAGGTCATCTTCACGGATGAGAGGCCGGGGCCCTGGCGGGGCGGAGCCTTCCCTGAGCTTCCTGCCTTTGCTCTCTCCTGGCCAGGCCAGTCAGCAGGATCTGTGGGCTAGGACCTGGTACCTTTGCAGCCAAGCTCACAGGATGAGGACGATGTAAGGAAACCCAGGACCTCCTCAGACACAGGGCCCAGCAGGGGAAGGCGGGACAGAACATATAGGCAAGTGAATGAGCCTTAGGAGTTTGGTGGGGGCGAATGCCATGAAGACCCTAAGACGTAAGACAGGAGGAGGTCTGGGGACCTCCACATTGGGGGTCACATGTGATCCTGGAGCTTAGACATTATGGCAGAGGGAACCCCAGGAAGACTGGTGAGGAGGATGCTCTGGACAGAGGGAAAAGCCAGTGCAAAGGTCCTGAGGTTGAACGGCTTGTCATCCTGGAATGGAAGGAAGGGCAATAGGATTGAGTGGAGAAGGCAGGAGTCAGTGTGACTGTCAGGCCTGGGCCATGACAAAGGCCAGCTCTGGTGGGCGGCAGTGGAAGGCCTTACCTGAAAGCCAGCCTTGGGGGTGTAGGAGGGAGAATCACTGGAGGAGAAGAGACAGGGATGTCTCTGTGCCCTCCATGTGACAAGCTGGTCCCTCCCTGCCTTTTTTTTTCTTGTTTTCACTCTATGTCTATGGCAGAGGTTGAGCGACTCAGGAGAGAGACTCAGGCCTGAATCTAGGCCCCCAGGACCTAGACCACAGTCTCATCTTCCCAAAGAGTCTGGCACATAAGGGGACAGTCTGAGAGTCCTGCCCCGACTCACCTTGCGACCCGGGGCTGCTCCGTGCCCTCTGGGCCTGCCCCTTCACTGTTCAGGAGGGGCAAGACTGGAGTCGAGCTTGGCAGCTGTCTGTCTCTGAGCAAGTCTTTAGCCCCTGTCTCAGCTGTGGAATGAGGATGGCCTGGTCCCAAGGTCGCCACGAGGTAGCTGATCAGTCACTGTGGGCTCTTCCCATCCTTTGCCTCTCTATGGCTATTGCTAAGGCTGTCGTCAAGATAATGTAGACCCTGACCTGGGTCCCTTCTGGCTTCAAGGGGTGGGGGGTGTAGGTGGCTCAGTAGTCAGTGCATAGGAGGGTGATTAATGACATTTGGATTCTCAACCTAGGGTGGGCGTGGGGACTGATCACTCCTTCAGGACTGAGTCTTCCTATTTGTCCTGAAGTCTTTCTACCTGGGCCCTGCCCTCTTCTCTCACAGGGAGGCGCTTTCTCTTCACGTTCCTGAAGGCTGGCCCTGCTCTTCTGCCCAACAGTGAGTGACCTGCCTGTGGGTTTTATGGCCGGAGCTCCATTAAAACGCAATTAAAATGCAGAAGGCGCCTGTGTCCAGAGCGCTGGGCTTGGTCCTAATCACTCCCAGGCGTCTTGGATAAGTGGCCACGGGCTGCTGGCTGCCCTCATCCTCCACTGGAAGGGACGAGAGCAGACCCGGAGCCAGGCTTCAGGCTCTTGGCCTGTGAGTGGAGGGCAGTTGGTCATGGCTCACGGGCAGAGCTGAGCAGCGGCTGGGAGCGCAAGCTGAGGTGGCAACCAGCCTGTGTGGCTTCTGCGGCTGCTGTTTGCTGGCTGCAAGGGAGGTAAGTGCTCTAGGATCGGCTTCCCCATCTGGAAAATGGGATGATAATGCTCCCTTGGGAGAATGGCTCTGGCCCACAGGCAGCACTCCATACACCCACTGGAAGGCTCCAGCCCTCCAACTCCCCCATCCTCCTTCCCAGCTTCCCCTCTTCCTGCCACTACCACCTGCCAGACACCTGGGGAAGGGGCTCCAGGCACACTTTAAAACTCATGCCTCTACTTACTCCTGGACCATTCCTTTCCCATTCCCAGCTCCCAGCTCCCTAGGATGCTCACTGCACACACTGGCCAGCAGCTGTATTTCCAAGCAGGTACAAGGGCTCACAACATCCTCATCAAACTTGAGCTGCGCTCGATTATGTGCCCAACACAGCTCTTAAAAAAGAATTCCGATATGACCGTTCCTGACTCAGTGAGGAAAGCTCTGGAAGGGTGAGTTAAAACTCTTTCTGTGCGTGCACTCCTGGCCCCACTTCCGGCTCATTCCCAGCTCCTTACGCAGACGGTTCCCCAGAATTCACACCGCCCCGCACTGGCCAGCAGCTTCCTGTGTCCCTGGAACAATGGGCTCTGCACAGAGCCTGTCAGCACAGGGACTCTGCCTCGGGCTTTTTCATCACCGCATAGTTTTCCCAAGTGTGGCCGGGCCACACGGCTGCTGTTGCTGGGCAGTTGGGCTGCGGCTAACGTCCTATTACTAACAGGGCTGTGGGGAAGTTCTTACTGGTGCCACTATGTCCACACAAGCCTGCTTCTCCAAGGAGCATCCTAGACAGGAGGTCAGAGGATGTGTTTTTTAATGCAGGAGTCAGCCACATTGCACCCTCCAGCAGACTGGTCTAGACTGTGCCCCAGTGTGGCGTTCCCAACCTCTCCCCACCACCGGGCTTCTATAAGTTCCTTTTCTCACTGCTGAGATCAAGCACAAGACTAGAGGAGGCTTGGGGGGGGGGTTGGGGGAGGGGTTATTTTGGCTCACAGTTCAAAGACACAGTCCATGGCTGCAGGGCATCCCTGGCTACAGCAGCAGGAGATCACGTTGCCACCGCAGTCAGGGAGCAGAGCCGGGTGAATACTGCTGTACAATCCATTTCTCCGTTGTTTCATTTTTGTGTATGAATATATGTGTACATGTGTGTGAACACTTGTGTGTGCTGGTGAGCATGGACGTGTGTGTGTGTGTGCTGGTGTAAATATACATGAGTGTATGTGTGAGAGAGAGACAGACACACACACACACACACACACAGAATACACACAGAGAAAGGAGAGGCACAGAGGGTAACATTTGGTGTCTTCTTCAGTCTCTCTCCACTTTGTTTTTTGAGACAGGGTCTTTCACTGAGCCTGGAGTTTCAGCTGGGTTGGACTGGATTATGGGTGTGGACTGTCCTGCTCCTACACGATCCCAAGACATAAGGCTGACAATAAGAGAGCCATCACTCTGGCTTTCCCCAGCCTCAGGCCTCTCTCTCCTCCCTGTTCACTCCTAATTGCTAGAGATGGCAATTCCTCTGTGCCCTTGGCAACCAGCACTGGTGGACACCAGTTTTCATGCCCATCTCAGGGGACAGTGCCACAAGTACCCGCAGAACTTCGGTTCATGGGTGCATAGGATGGTTAATAAGTGCTTTGATGTAGGAGCTCTGGAGCCAACCAGCCATGTTCATATCCAGCCTCTGCCATCTGCAGGCTGTGTGACTCTAGGTAAGTTACTCAGTGTCTCTGAGCCTTGGTGGGGTCATCAGAAGAGTCAAGATAGTAGGAGCACGTGGGTCAGGGGCTTCTGTGCGAAGTAGATGACGGAGCACACACTGGTTGAATCTGCATGGGATGCTCCAGCTTCTGGTGTGGTCACCTGCTCTGTGGCACAGAGGCCAGGAGGGAAGGGATGATTGTTGTAAGCCTGCAGGGACCTCTGGCCTGCCTGGCTTATGGAATCTTAACCAGGAAGGGAACCCGGGCATCTGTAAGGCATGGGGCTGTAGCTGGGCTGTCTGCTCCCCACCCCCACCCTCTCCTCATGGATCTTATGTGTGACTGCTCTGTCCCCATGGGGAGGGTGGCTGGCCTGAGGGTGGCTGGACCTGGCTGGTACACAAGATTTCCAGGGCTGGGGCCCAGTCCACAGTTCAGGCTTGATGAGGAGCAGATGTGTGCATGCACCCCAGGTCCTCCTGCCCTCCTCCTGCCCTCCTCCACTGTCCTCTGTGCCCAGGGCACAGATAGCTTCCAGATGGGCTGGCCTCTGAGCTGGCCCTCAAGTGATTTTGTCAGGGTCTCCTCAGGGGCAGGACGAACTAAGGGACCCTCACTGGCTCTCTGTCCCTCTGGCCTTAGAGGATACCTGACACAGCACCTTGGTTCAGCCCCAGTGACCCTGCTTAGGGGCTCAGTTTCCCCAACTGAGAAAGCATTCTCCACCAAGCTGGCCTGCTGAGTGTGTGTCTCCGGAGGCAGGAGGGGAGGGCCTCAACAGCAGAGGGCCTCCCCCAGGAGCGCCTCTGGGGAAGCAGCTTCCTCTGTTTCCATTTCCCATTTGTTTTTGGAGGGTGTACTCCCCAGCCATAGCATGGAATCTCAATGTTACAACGGGACACTGTGAAGAGCCAATGTCCCTGACGCCTGCCCTCCGGACCCCAGCCCTGTTCCCAGAGGCCATTCTGTGGTCAGTTCCCGATGATTTTCCCAGGTATGTTTTATACACACGTAAGGAAACACACAGAGAGTGAGCACTGGTTCATACACGTGAGCCTGTGCTGTCCTTGGCTGTCCTGACAGACCTCTTTAGAGCTGTCCCTCTATCCCACAAGGACAACTGCATTCTGTCTGATGCCTGTGAAGATGGTCGGAAAACATCACCGAGTCAACATGGGCACTGAGACACCAGAGTGGATTCCATCCAGCAGTGTGCAGCCCCTGAAGACGTCCATGGCTGATGGCCAGTACCAATGCTGTGGCTGTCATTTCCCACAGTGCTGGTGGGCCAGCCTGCCCCCTGGCAGTCTGTAGGTGAGGGGTACAGGTGGCTTCTGATGTTTTATTTTTGAGTTAAATTTGCCATAAATACCATCTTATACATTTGTGGGAGGGTAGGCAATACTTTCCCTCCCTCCCTCCCTCCTTCTTTTTTAATAGGTTGTCCAAAATGATCTTAAACTCCCAATCATCCTCAGCCTCTGGAGTGTGGTCTCGAGCATGCACCACTTGACCTGGCAGGAGGGTAATTGTCTGTCTGTCTTTCCTCTCTTTCGCACGCTTACGCCACAGCATGTGTATGGAGGCCAGAGGACAAGCTGGGTATTGGTCCTCATCTTCTACCTTTTTTTGAGACAGGGTCTCTCCCTGCTCCCATGTACTGCCTGGCCTGAGAGCTTTCTGGCATTCTCCTGTCTCTGCCCCCAATCTTGGCACAGGGGTTCTAGGATTACAGACATGTTACTGTGTCTACTTCACACCAGTTCTGAGGATCCAAGCTTCATCTTCCCTTTACCAGTTCAGCCACCCCCTGACCCCCAGGGAGGATAATTTTCCAGAAGTAAAATTGTATTCTATATTCCTATTAAAACAGGAAAGAGCCTGAGAGACGGCTCAGCATGCACAGGCACTTGCTACCAAGCCTGAGGACTTGAGTTCAATCTCTGAAACTCATACAGCATCACAAGAAAACTGACTCCTATAAGTTGTTCTCTGCCTTCTGCACATTAGTGTCAATGGCAACACACACACACATACACACACATACACACACACACACACACACTCATGTATACACCACATACACACTCATGAATATATACCCATGCAACACACTCATGCATGCACACACACACAGGCATTCACAATCATACACATGATTAAACACACTCATATACACACACTCATGCACACACACACAAAAATTAAGAAGAAAATTTAAAGGAATGAAGACAAGCTCACCACACCTCACGTACTTGAATACCTTGAAGAAGAAAGTCAAGATCTAAATGGAAGACCTAATTTCATAAAATTTCTGGACAAAAAAAAAACCAGGAGAAAATCACTGTGATTTTTGGTCAAGCAAAGAATTTTCAGATATGACAGAAAAACGACGAACGATAAAAACTGGAAATTTTTGACTTAAAATGTAAAGTTTGGAGCCTGCTGGGGATGTCTTTCTGTACACTGTGAATATATGTTTTTCCCATTAGTTAATAAATAGGCTACTTTGGCCTATGGCAAGGCAGCTTAGAGGCAGGCAGGAAATCCAAGGAGAGAAACAGGAAAGAGAAGGACAGAGTCAGGGGAGACGCCAGCTGCTGCCCAAGGAACAACATGCCAGCAGATGGGTAATGCCACAGCCAATTGGCAAAACATAGATTAATAGAAATGGGTTAATTTAAGATATAAGAGCTAGCTAGCAAGAGGCCTGCCATAGACCATACACTTTGTAAATAATATTGAGCCTCTGAGTGGTTATTTTATAAGCGGCTGTGGACTGTGGGGCTGGATGGGACTGGACAAACTTTTGATTACAGGAGCCTGTCCTGGCAGCACATATCTATCGTCTCAGTAGTCAGGAGGTGGAAGCAGGAGGATTAGGAGTTCAAGATCATGCTTGGCTATATAGCAAGTTCAAGGCCAGCCTGGGAAACATGACACCCTGTGTTAAACAAAAACAGCCCACCTTCAACTCAAGCCAGCAACAAAACCCCAGCAACAACAAAGTTCTGTTTTAACAGCATGGACCCTGTTGAGAAAATGAAAAGATAAACCAGAGACTAGAAGATGCAGGCAAAACCAACACTTGGTAAAAGGTTTGCATCTACAAGATACCTATTATTGTCTGTCCATTTATGTATCTCTATTTCTATACTTGATCTCTATGTAGAGAAACAAGAAGAGAAAGTTTTCACAATACGAAGGAAGCAATCCAATAAAAAAGAATAACAATTTTTAAAAATACTATATTTATCATTTTTAAAATATTTTTGTTTATATATTTATTATCTGTATGCATGCTGGTACACATATGCATGGCTAGTGACTGTGAGGCCAGCAAAGGGTGCAGGATCCCCTGGAACTAGGATTATCACCATGTGGGTGCTAGGAAGAGAATCTGGTTCTCTGCTAGAGCAGTGAGTACGCTTAAACCCTGAGCCAGCTTTCCAGCCCCAAGATGCTGTATTCATAAGACGTTTTTATCGTGTGACAGGTCCTGAGAACACAACTTAAGGAAGGCTTCCTTTTTTGTTTTGTTTTTGTTTTTTGTTTTTTGAGACAGGATTTCTCTGTGTAACAGCCCTGCCTGGCCTGGAACTCCCTTTGTAGTCCAGGCTGGCCTTGAACTCTCAAAAGACCTATCTGCCTCTGCCTCCTGAGTGCTGGGATTAAAGATGTGCACTACCACCACTGCCTCCGCCACCACTTGGCCCTTTTTTATTTTTGCTCATGATTTCAGAGGCTTGGGTTCATAGTTGCTCAGCTCCATGTGTCTGAGAACATCATGGCAGCATGAGTGTATGTGTATGATCCTCACTTCATGGTGTCTGAGAGGCAGGGAGAGGGGGGACAGAGGAGAGGAAGGAGGAGTAGGAGGAAAGGGAGGTCTCAAGGGTATGGTCCAGTGACCTTAATTCTTCCAGAAATGCCCCACATCTTAACATTTCCAGAACCTCCACGAATAGTGTTATGAGTTGGGGACCAAGCCTCCATCATGCTTATTTCAACCTCCAAGTCCTCAAAGGCTCCTCTCCGTCTCATAATTCGAAATGCATTTGGTCTATCCCATAAGTCTTCACAGCTGCTTGGGCAGCTGTCACATTGTTCAAAATGGTAAGTCCAGAGTCTCCTCTGAGACTAAAGGCAAAGACCTGTAATATCAAAAATGAGTGACATACTTCCAAGACACAAAAGCATGGGATAAGTATTCCCATACCAAACAGGAGACATTAGGAAAAAACCAGAAAGAAGCAGACCCAAGCAAGATGGCCACCCAGTAAACACCAAATCCTGTAATATCATGTCCCACATCAGGGAGGCATGCACACTGGTGGGATGTGAGTCCTAAAGGGCTTGGGCAGACTTGCCCTGTGGCCTTGCCCATGGCAGTCCACGTAGCTTCTGTCTTGGACTGGAACTCACTGCCTGCATTTTGCTCAGCAGATATCTCACGTTCTTGACATTTCCAATATCCTGTGATCTCCATTACAGCTTAGGCTTCATCCTCACAGCTTTATATGTCAGCCTCTCAGAGGCCTCCTGTAGGGACTCTGACCCTGGCACACATCATCTGACCCCCCCCCCACACTTCCAAGGCCTTCCATTTGAATCTAGGTGGAAGCCATGACCCTATAACCCCAGCCTTTCATACCCTTTCAAAACACGCATCACTTGACCAACACCAAGGTCCGCCACCAGTGTGGGGGTCCCCTTGGACCACAGAGCATTGGCCTCCAAGTGCTTGGCAGCTGAAGACAGTCGATCTTGGAAAGACACCTTCCCTGGGTGATCCTGTGTGAGCAGGTGCCTAGGTGATCCTGTGTGAGCAGGTGTCCTGCAGGTACTCTTCAAGTAAGGGAACATCTTTCAGGTGACTTTACTCTTTCACACTGTCTTACGTTTTTATTGCTGTGAAGAAACACCATGACTACAACAACTCTTATAAAGGAAACATTTCACTGTGGTGGCTCACTTACGGTTCAGAGGTTCAGTCCACTGTGGTGGGGAGCATGGCGACATGCAGGCAGGCATGGTGCTAGAAAAAGAGCTGAGTGTCCTACATCTTGCAGGCAACAGGAAGTCGATTGACTCACTGGACCATATCCTGAGTATATGAAATCTCAAAGTCTGCCCCCACAGTGACACACTTCCTCCAGAATATGTGTGCCTTCCAGCCTTGAAGTTTGGATTAAAGGTAATGTGTCATCCAGCCTCTGTTGGTGGTTTTTACTCTTATTGTGGGTGTGTGTACGTGTGTACACACGTGCACACATGAGGACAGCTTGTGGGAGTGAATTCTCCTCTTCCCCGCCATGGGTCCCGATGCGCGCTCAGTGCTGCTCAGAACCCATAAGGAGCGGTGACATTTGTGATCTCAAAGAGCTGTGTGGCCCAGAGCGGCTCCGTTTGCTCATCCGTGAAATGGCTCTTCCTGTACTTGGCTGTCCGAGGAGGAAACCGCCAAGCACAGAGGTTGTGCTCCGAGGACCAGGGATCCGGTGGCTCCACAGGCTCCTTCCCTGTCTCTCCATCCCTCCCAGCTTCCTTTCTCCCCCAGTTTTTCCTTCACCTTCACTGTGATTTATTACTACTACTACTACTACTACTACTACTACTACTACTACTACTACTACTTAAAGCTAGAATTCAGAGAAAGAGGTTTAAGTTGGGTGTAGTAGCACTCATCTTTAATCCCAGCACTCGGGAGGCAGAGGCAGGCAGATCTCTGTGAGTTCAAAGCCAGCCTGGTCTACACAGAGAGTTCCAGGTCAGCCAGGGCTACATACAGAGAAAAACCTGACTGAACAGAACAAAACACAACAGCACAAGAAGGAGTTCCACCGTGGCGTTCTCAAACACGCCCATCATTGCACCTTGTCTTTATCCGCCCTCCCCCAATCTCCATCCCCCTCCTTCTTGTCTCCTTCCCGCCTTCGGCTTCCATGTTGCCTATATTCCATTACCTTCTCTTGTCCTCCTCGTCCATTTAGACTTCTTCCTCTCTCACAGTTCCATTTCTGTTTTCACGTCCTCCATTCACGGGTGTGAGCGCCTGTGTTTAACCAGATTCCTCACACGAGGGAAAAACACGGTGTTTGCCTGTGCTGTACAGTTTCTGTCAACGTGACACACAGTAGAGTCATCTGGGAAGAGGAACCTCAACTGAGGAACTGCCACCATCAGATTAGCCTGTGGAGCATGATTTTGATCCATAATTGACGTGGGAGGGCCCAGCCCACTGTGGGAGGCGCCATCTCTAGACAGGTGGGCCTGGGGTGTATTTAAAAAAGTGCCCGAGCAAACCAGAGGACGTCAGCCAGGGACAGGGCTCCTTGTGGTCTCCACTTCAGTTCCTGCCTCCAAGTTACTGCTTGAGTTCCTGCCCTGACTTCCCTCCCTTAAGGGCAGACTGTGACATAGGTAGGATGCTGGTGGAGAAATGGGTACTGTTGGTGGCCTCTCCTCCAACCCAATTCAGCCTCAAGGTTCCCTTTCCCAGCTTTCCAGACACTGCTGCCCCCTGGTGACCTAGACAGGTATAGGACAAGCAAAGCATAGACGGGGGAGCCGGTGGAGGAAAGAAAGGTAAATAGATCAAGTCTCCCTGAAGGAGGAGTGTCTATGTGAAGAGGGTACATGACTTTATTCAGGGGTTGGTGACAGAACGAAAGGAATGATGACAGAAAGGGCTACCTGCCTCACGGAGCCTTGCTGAATGCCTGGTGTCGACACCTCATTGAATTGATTCCACCACCATCCTGGGAAGGCCACCAGGATGAGGTGCTCACTCACTCAGGGTCAAGCAGCCAGCCAGGCACAGTGCTGGAGACATGCCCTGTGACTTGCTGGCACACTCTATGGCTTCATTTCAGGGAGGACAGAGGGACCCAGAGAGTGGAGGCCCAGTCCTGCAGAGTCTGGGCATCTGGACCATGTCTTAGAAGCATTACACCCAGAGTCTGCTCGGAGGTGGAGGAGTGGACACGGCCTGTGTGGACATGGAGGTGGAGGAGTGGACATGGCCTGTGTAGACATGGACATGGAGGTGGAGGAGTGGACATGGCCTGTGTGGACATGGACATGGAGGTGAAGGAGTGGACACGGCCTGTGTGGACATGGACATGGAGGTGGAGGAGTGGACATGGCCTGTGTAGACATGGACACGGAGGTGGAGGAGTGGACGTGGTCTGTATGGACATGGACATGGAGGTGAAGGAGTGGACACGGCCTGTGTGGACAGGGACATGGAGGTGGAGGAGTGGACATGGCCTGTGTAGACATGGACATGAAGGTGGAGGAGTGGACATGGTCTGTATGGACATGGACATGGAGGTGAAGGAGTGGACATGGTCTGTGTGGATATGGACACGGAGGTGGAGGGGTGGACACGGCCTGTGTAGACATGGACATGGAGGTGGAGGGGTGGACACGGCCTGTGTGGACATGGACATGGAGGTGGAGGAGTGGACATGTCTGTGTGGACATGGACACGGAGGTGGAAGAGTGGACATGGTCTGTATGGACATGGACACAGAGGTGGAGGAGTGGACATGGCCTGTGTAGACAGGAGCAGGCTTGCTGGGAAGCAGTGGGTGGTTCAGCTTTCAAGGTTGGACCCTCAGTCTTTGACAAGCAGCTGGAGCTGGACACTGTGGGTGGGAGGAGTGTCTCTCTATAAGTTCTAAACATCGTCTGAAAGAGGCGTCCTTTCGGAATTTATGCTGAAGCCTTTGGAGTCCTTTTAAGGGCGTCTTAAGACCAGTTTTCATGATATTTTTCGACCTGCTGTTATGGTCAAATGGCTTAAATTCAAAAGGCATGGAAGTGAAGTCAGGCCCTCACTGCCTCCCTCCAGCTCCAGCCGTTGCCTAGTTCCCCCAAGCTGCCAGGGTCTTCTTTCACACAGGGTTGGCACACGCCTGCCCTGCACACCAAGGGCGTTCCTCTCCCCTCCACAGCTGTCTCACCCTGCACTCTGTGATGGGATCTGCTTTTTCTCTCAGCAGTCCACCACTTAGCCGTGCCATCCATCACAAGGCCCTTCACAATGCCTTTATGCCAGTTGGTATCCACGGAGAGTGTATATTCACAGCCCTCCCGGGTATTTCTAGTTTCCTTGTGTGTGGTCATATATGGGACTAGAGGGGGTAGCCGTGGACCCAGGAACCCTTGACATTTTGGTTGTGGGCCAGTGTAAGTGAAAGGGGAACCAAGGCGGTGGGTGGTGGGACCAGGAGACGTGTGCACGGCTGTTGTGGGGACACCGTCAGCCTTCTAGAGCAGTTGGGCCGAGTCTCACACCTTTGAGGAAGGCGGGGAAAATGGAAACTTGTGTAATCACCATTCCGTCTCTTTGAAAGATGGCGTCTTTGTGATGGGCCATCATGATTTGGATTTCCTGTGGGAGGACCTGTTCTTCTCCCCTGTGTGGTGCAAAGTAGGTCTCGTCCTTCAGGAACAAAACAAGCTGCAGGAAGGGTCATGGAACTCCACCTGTAGATACCCCACGAGCTGAGGGTGAGGATGGTCCTGGTCAGTGTGTGATGTGGCTGTGGTGGGGTTTTTTGTTTTTGTTTTGTTTTGTTTCCATGTTCCCACTCTATTGCTTTCTCTCTAAGTCTTGGATTCCCTGTTTATAAACAAAAAACTAATGGAAGAACCCACTAAAGAGTGTTCTGGTGAGGATGGATTTAGTGTTCCCTGTTAAATGGCTGGCCTAACTTCTTGCTCCAATAGCGTGCTTAGTTAATGTCTGTTGAATGCAAATGTAGTGAGCAGGCCGATCGTAGGCACTTAAGTTTCTAAACCCTTTCTCACACACTGCCTTGCTGAAACCTCACACTGACACCATGGAGACTACTTCTATGCCCTCTCACAGATGAAAAGACTGAGGCAGAGACTGTGGGTTCTCGTCTGGGCTCATAGCTGGGTGGGGGTGCAGATGGCATTTGTGACTTTGTCCTCAGTTCTTACGCATCTCACTTCTGCCCTAGAAGACAGATCTCAAGATCAGTCCAATCCAGCTGTGTGCTGCTGGGAAATGGCCCTCCCCTATGCCAGGAGCAGAAAACAGCTGTTCTTTCATCAATCATACCCTCGGGTTCTAAGGGTCAGGAGCCCAGGCAGGAGGGCAGCCTTCACTGGGGAGACTCCAAGCTGGGGCTGGAACCATCGGCCTGAAGGAGCCGCTCACTGCCCCTCTGCCTTTTCCCAGTGTAGGACATGGTGTGTGTCAAGGAGACAGGCAGGTGGCAACCCAGGGCTGTGGGGTAGGCTGAGTGATAGAGGCCCAGGACAGGAACAGCAGCCTCACCTTGGGCCCGTGGTCCAAGATCTGGACGCTTCTGAGGCTGAAGTTGGTATGGGAATAGATCTTTGGGCCCTTTGTATAAAGTGATTCCACACAGCCTCCCTCATGCCTTTTGCTATCAGCGGACTCTCTGGGCTTGAGATCTCTGACCAACGGGCTGTGGATGGGTGTTTTAACCCTCTTCCCAGAATGCCTCCTTTGCAAAAGGCCTTTCACACAATGGGAGTTGACTGAGCACACAGGGGACAAATATCCAGGTCTTTATCACCAGCATCCTGCTGTGTGAAGCACACAGTAGGCACCTTATGCATTTTGTACTCAGTGGATGAGGCTGACAGATCTGGATCAGTCCCTCTCTTCTATAAGCTGGCTGACAGGGTTGTGGGTACAAACAGGAGATAAAGGTTGTGAAAATTCAGGTATATAGGAGGGAGTCAGAAAAATGTGAGTTACTGTGGTCTCCACTGAAGAGAAGAATCAAGAGACCCGAAAGACAGTGATAAGACTCTTAGCCTCTACCATGCACCAGGCGCTAAACTAATATGGAACACCATCACCATCACTATCATATTTATTGTTAGAATGCACATTTCCAAGTCAGAAGGGTTCCACGGGATGAATGAAATTTTCTTAAAACTACTTGGGATGTTCACGGTCGCCTGGGGCTGGTGTCTGCAGATGTCAGTCAGTACGGCTCTCCTGGAATGTTGGCTGGTGTCTTTGGAGTCAGGCTTCTGTTCTGTTCTTGGAGTGGCCTGGGGCCGGGGTCTGGACTCTAGACATTGTGTGCTGCTGTGAAGGCCATTCCACTGAAGTCACTGGTCAGTTGAGGTGGGAGGCAGTCTCTCCCTGTCCTCCAGGACAGCAATATGCCCCCAAGCTCAGAGTGGGCAGCAAACAGGCTGGCAGTTCCTGATTGAGTCACACCCTCTAGTGGCTGTATTTGGGAATAACAGGCAGCCCATGGTGACCCGTCTGGTGGAGACGGGGACAGAGTAGGTACATCAGACCTGGTTCAGTCCAGCAGGAATGGCAAAGGGTAGGAGGGGCAAAGTGTCATCTCTGCCACTAGAACATCACTGAGGGGCCAAACAACCTCACTGGCCTTCTCCATGACTCCAGAAATGGGGCATTTCTGAACTTTCCCAGCTTTGCCTACAAGAAGCGTTCAGATGAGTTCTTGATGACATGGAGCTTCCTTTACCAGGAAGGTGGGAGAAATGGACCACAAAAGTGTAGTAGTTGGCAGAAGCCCTAGGTTACAGTGGGGGCCCTGGGAGAATCATTTAAACCTTGAAACATTAAAACAATATTTAAAAAATACCCAGAGCTCTCAGTTAGGGGCAGAATATCAGGTCCCCCACCTCATAGGGGAAAGAACACGGCTAGATAATGGCAGACCAGAGAACAGGTCCTGGAACAGCTGTGGAATTTAGAGCCTCCAGTGGCCCAGGGCTTGAGAACTCCAGACAGAACATATCTCAGTCTCCAATCTATCCACACACTCAGACCTTTGAGCTGTGTGGGGTCAGAGCTGGAGCTATGGCCCTCAATCCAGACCCTGAACTCAGCGTGCCCTTCCCTTCAACTCAGCCTCGAGTAAGTTCACTTGTCTCAATTGCTTCTCAGATTGTTCATAATGTATAGGTCTGGGTTGGGACCCCGAAATCTGAAGTTTAAAAAACCCCTTATAGCCCAGCACGTGGCTGGACCTTCCAGATACAGGCGATGGGGCGAGTCCAGCCTTGCCTCCTCTTCGTTCATCAAAAGGAGCAGTGCAATCCCCAAAAGGACATATGGCTTGGCCCAGACTCACAGTCAACCGCTCACAGGCTGAGCTTACACCAGGTTACCAGGAGTCCAGGTCATAGCCATGACTCAGTGAGACCGTGCTCTTTCTGGTGGCTCTGGGTTTCTAAGAAGTCAAACAGAGCACAAGTGTGGACCTGGGCTGTAACTAATTCATGATGCTGAGGCTTTGCTAGGATATGTCATCTTTTACCTCCGGCTGAAGCTCAAGTGATCTCTCTCTCTCTCTCTCTCTCTCTCTCTCTCTCTCTCTCTGTGTGTGTGTGTGTGTGTGTGTGTGTGTGTGCGCGCGCGCGCGTGCGTGTGCGCGCGCTCACACGTGCTCACATATGTATGCCTGTTGTGTACAAGTGTGTAGAGGCCAGAGGATAACCTCAGGTGTTGTCTGTCAGGTGCTGGCTACAGTTTTGGAGACAAGGTTCCTTACTGACCTGGAGCTTGCCTCTTGGGGCAGGCTGACTGGCCAACAGCCCCAGGCATCTGCATGTCTCTGCCTCCCTGGTGCCATGAGACCACAAGGGCATGCCACTATGCCTGGCTTTTTACATGTGTGTGCTGGGGGGTCACACTCGGGTACTACTGTAGCAAGGCAAGCATTTTAATGACAGAGCCCCTGAGCCCCCTTCTTAAGAGGGTCTGGAAGCACTCTGTCCCGTCAATCCCCATGAACCTTGGCCCCCTCTCAACCTGAACACTCTGGTGGAAGCTGCCCCAGGGAGTTTAGAATTTGCTACTGTGAACTTCTGGACATGGTAGTTCGAACCCTATCTGATGCCCAAGAAGCTCTCATGAGTCTCTTTCTTTTTCTCTTTCTTTAAAAAATAGCGCGGGGGGGGGGTCTCAAAACAAGAAAGCATTTCAGGGGTGTGAACTTCTACAGAGAAGTGGGGAGCCTGGCCTGGCCAGCAGGGGATCTGGCTGTTCTCAGTGGGACACCATGGAGGAACACAGCTACGGGATCAGGAGTGTGCTGAGGACCCTCACCTGCCAAGTGTAGGGTGGGTGTGAGGGTTCCTGCCTGCGTGTGTGTGTGTGTGTGTGTGTGTGTGTGAGACATGACATCATACGAGAGTCTCTCTTGCCTGTACCGCATCCTTCTCCAGCTGTCCTTGAGCTCTGCTGCCCAAACTCCTCCCCAGCAGCGGTGGCAGCTCCTAGGCCAATGGCAGGGGTAAGGACAGACTTGCCAATTAGTTTGACCTACTTGAAGGCTCCTCCCACTGTCCTTCCTGCCTGGAGTTGGAGGAATCCCAGTAGACGATCCTCAGGATGTCCACATAGGAGGTGGGTAAGTGGGAAGCCATCCCAACTGCTGACCCGGCAATTTTCCCTACTGCTTCCCCAAACGCCCTCAGGCTTCTTCACAGACACCATGTGCTGAGCGAAGGCTGGGGGATGTCAGCCCGTCGCTTCCTTAGCTGTCGGTTTCTCTGTGGGTATGATGGGCAGGCAGGTAGGAGGGTGGTGAACAGAGTGGGTGGGAACAGCTCTAAGTTCCATTTAACTTCAATAGCCTTTGAGATGAGAGACTTATTCCCTCAGGAATAAATGTCCCACTTGATTCTGTGCATGGGTCCCCCAAGGCCTTGGGAGGGTGGTCAGCTGGGGGAAAGGTCACGGGCACTATGGGAGGGAGACCAGAGGGGGCACTGAGGGTGTGTTGCAGGTATTTCCAAAAGGATGCGCCGGTGGGCCTGAGGCCACTGTCTAGCCAAAGAGCCCCTAGTGACTCCTACACCACCATCCTGGACAAGGGGCGCAAGGGAGATCCTGGAACCCAACCCCGGTAGCCTCATTGCAGAGGCCATGGCTGGGTGCTGCAGAAATGGCCGTGAGGGACTGGGCCTGGTGAAGGGCTCACACCTCGGGTTGCAGGGTCTCTCTGGCTCGAAGCTGGGCTCCCAGGACCAGTCAAGTTGCACCCATCCCTATTCCTCCTAAATTGTAACTCTGCAAAGGTGGGGGTCAGGGTAGAGTCACAGAAAGATCTGGAAGAAACACGTTTGCTTTGAGGTGTCGAGAGCCACATGGAGAACACAGGCACAGTCTCTTACGTGTGTCCGTGTGTGGGGTGGGGGTGGAGCGTGAAGAACGGAAAGTAAGGCAGGAGGAAATGAAAAACAAAAGGTGCACGGAGAGAGAGGGAAAGGTCCAAAGAAGAAACCAGAACGTAAAGAGGGGGGTGAGGGGAGAGAAGAAAAAGGAGATAAAGTGCAGCAGACAGACAGGAAGGTAAGACAGAAAGAGGGAGGATGTGGGAAAGAGCGGAGCAGGGGGAGAAGGGAAGGGCAGGGAGCCAAGGGCAGAGGCCAGATGATGGAGCTGGAGCCGGTCATTGTGAGCCTGGCTGCTGCGGCCTGCGCTCCAACTTCCTGTCCTTGCGCTGGCGTCGATCCTTCCGGCTCTTCTGCCTGGGTTTTCTCTCTGTAAAAGAGCACAGGTCCAGGGAGATCCTGAGAGACCAGGGAACCCCAAGTATTCCCAGCAGGGTCACCCTGTCTTAAGTGCGGGGCCGCAGGTGAAACTGTTCGGGACAGAATCCTCCTCGGTGATTCCTAGGGGGTCAGGAGGACACTGTGCCTGGAGTGGAGGTAGAGCTGGGCAACGGCCTGTAAGGGCTGAAGGACCCCATGCCTCTCCACGTATGTTAATAAGACTTCCTGCTGGAGACTCAGTTTCTCTGCACAAGTCCCTGTCAACTCTCTGGCTACTTCCAGCCAGGCTCTGCCCTCACCTGCGTCCCTGCAGCCCAAGACCCCAAGATATAGCTGCGGGCCGGATGACCCAGAGAGTATGGAGAGTAAATGCACGCAAAGCTACCATTTCTAGCCCATTTGACAGCGAGGGAAAGAGGCTGGTCTCAGCTGTTCCCACAATACAGCTGCTGCAAATCCCAGACTCAGGTCTCAGCTAGACCCAAGCATATCCTGCCAACCCCGGAGGAATACGGCATGTGTCGAATGTGAGCACCGGATTAGCCCCTTTTCTCGGATAAGGTGACCAAGGGCTGGTTAGAATGAACTTGCTCAGTGGCCTGGAGCACCTGGGGCCAGTTCTGATTTCCCTTCAGAGAAGCTCATTCTGGGCTGAGGCTGCTTGGGTGACCAGTGGCCAGAGTGGCCGAGGGTGTGGACAGAGTCCCAGCATGCTGTCTTTAGGAGAGCTAAATGTCCCCTGGCAGGGTCCTCTGCTGGCTTCCTTCAGCAACCCTTCTTCTTTTTTTTTTTTTTGTTAAGATTTATTTATTTATTTATTATGTATACAGTGTTCTGCCTATGTGTATCCCTGCAGGCCAGAAGAGGGCACCATGTGGTTGCTGGGAATTGAACTCGGGACCTCTGGAAGGGCAGTCAGTGCTCTTAACCTCTGAGCCTTCTCTCCAGCCCCGGCAGCCCCTCTTTGCTCACTTGTCATTATCCCTAGCTGCGCTTTCCTGTGGTGTTCCACTTGGCTTGCATGCCTTTGCAGGGATCTGCCAGCTCCCTGGGTCATCTTTCCCAGTGGAGGGCACTCTGCCGGCAGGAAGACAGACTGAGGTGTGTCTGGGAGCCAGGCCAACCCTACATTTCCAGTTTATGAAGTGTCTCCTCACCCAAGCCATTTTCTTATGCTCTTCGCCTCAGGTCCCTGGGGAGCAGTGTGCTCTCAGGACTGACGACATCATTCAGGGCGCTACTTTCCAACAGCACATAGCAGACAGGGAAAGATCTCCGAACCCTGTCACAGACAGGGCAAGAACTATTTCTCCAGGGTTAACTGTGCTCTCGTAAAGAGTCAGGGCCTCAACATGTCCCTTTGCAGGGCAGACTCAGTGTCACCCCATAGACTAGGCTGCCCACTTTTGGGCCTTCCCACCGAATCTAAAGCCTTGGAGACACTGCACAGGCCACAGGTGAGGGTGGAATCTGGGGACATATGAGAGTACTACCGGGGAGGTCCTTAGCAGCTTTGAAGGCTGGGATTGGGAGAGACGAGTGATTTTTGTCCCCATCTTTCCTCTACACTGCACACCCCCTCTCTCACTCACTCATGCACCCTCCCACCCGCACACCCTCCTACTTACCCAAGCAACCTCCCTGTATACCTGTGTACCCTTCCACTCATCTATCCATGCACTCACAAACTACCTGCTTACCCATCCACTGGCCCTCTCACTCCTGTGTCTTTCAACCCTACCTACCCACCCACCCACCCACCCATCTACCCACCCAACTGACTCTCTACTTACCCACCCATCTGCCCATCCACTCATACAACTATCAACTCAGTCACTCACCCCCCCCCCATCCACCCATCTTCCCTCCACCCATGCACCTACTCATCCCACAGAGTCAACATCTGGGTCCTGTTCCAGCATCAGAGGCAGCCTTGGCCTCCAGAGACCACAGACACCACACACAACGGCAGACGGAGCAGGGCTTTCCCCTAGAGGTGTCACTGCTGGGACATGATGTGACCAGTGATGACTCTGGAAGGGGAGCTCAGAAAACCTCTGAGTGGACAAGGTGCCTGGGCTGAGGCCCATAAGAGGAGGCTCTGCAGCCTTCTGGGAACTCAGACAGTAAGCATATGCCACTCAGAGCGATCACCACAGCGTCTGCAGCCACAGCTCATGTGAGAAGCATGAGCTAGTACCATCCTGTGAGAAGGGGCTTTCCTTGAGTTTTGGGTGTCTAGTCTCATCTAGGTCCCACTCACTGTCCCAATTGCTCATTGTGTATGTGTGGGTTGTGATGGTGGTGGCAGAGTCCCTGAATTTAAATTCTGCCTCTGCGATGTCCCAACTGTGTGTCCTATGTCCTGGCTCCAGGTCTTTCACTGTTAACTACGACTATTCTTCTTTGCCGCTGATTAACATTTGACCTCTAGGTCCACCTACTCTGGCTATGTGACCCGGGGGCAAGTGACTCAAGCTCTGTGGGCCTCAGTCTCCCAAGATGGGATAATAACTACACCGACATCATAATCGTTGCGCAGATCAAATTAGCCAGTGACTGTGGAGAATTTAATACGCCAGGCTCTTGGCCTTAACACTGATTTTTTGGTGCCGATGACTTTCATACTTCACAACTCTCTCTTCTGGGGGTTCTTAGTGGTCTCCATTGGAATCTGTGGTCTTACCTTCCCCAGTGAAGGGGCTCCTGTGGTATGTAGTGGGGTGGTATAGGCATACCCCCTCCCCATTCTACTGTTGCATAGTTGACAGCATCGATTCCTCAGAGCTGAGGTCTCTTTGCACATGCGTGCCTAGGGTTTTAGAGTATTGCACTCAAATCTCTATGGCAACCTTGGCTCTGCATTCCTGGGACCTGTCTCCAACTGATCCCTGTACGCTGGGTCAAGCATCTCCTTCTTGGCATCACTTCTCTTTTGTATCACAGTGTGGGTGTTACACTGCTCTGCACCCACAGCCCCTACTTCCCAGGCCTTCTCAGGAACTCCACTAGAAACAGCAGACTTTTCCAAAATCCTTATTGGAATTTTGGAAATGGGGGTCTGGGTACGCCAATCAGTCTTCCGACTATATCTGGGACTCTTCTCTGTAAGTACCCCATAGGTGATACTTAGCTCACAGGAAGGGCTGGCAATCAGGGACCTTTCAGGTGGCCTTCAGATGCCATCTGTGTGTGTGGAGGTCTCTGCCCCTGGAGACTTAAGAGCTCACTTGTGGATTGTTCCCAGTGCAGCCCTGCAGGCCTAGGACTCACCTCCTGGGCAGGGCCTCTTTATAGGACATTTCCTGGACTCAGATAACACTTGGCAGCTTGCCGTCTCCTCCTGCTTAGCTGGGCCAGCTTCCCGCACCCGGGTCTCCAGGCCCCAGCCTGAACCACAAGTCTTTCCATTGTGTATGCAGGGACTCCAGCTGCCCCATGGGCTTGGCTCACACTCTTCTGTGGGTGAAGAAGGAGACAGACAGGTGAGTCAGTTGGCAGTGTGTGCCTCTTGGATCTAAGGACCAGCAGTCTGAGGATCTCCACCTACTAGGGACGCAGTCTATCGCTGGTAGAAGAGAATACACACAGAGACTGTATTTGCAGGAGCCGGCAAAGAGCTCCATGAAGGCTGTGCTAGAAGCCAGAGCAGACTCCTGCCGGTGAAGCAGAAGGCTTCACAGAAGAGGTAACAAAGCTGAACTACGCCTCCTTGGTCAGCAGGGTTTGATAGGCCATGTGGCTGGAATTCAGAAAGGTGCAGGAACTGGGGGCAGACATAGAGGCAGCTGGCTGCTAAAAGGTTCTCAGGATCAGGGTTCTAACTTTGAACTCGGTCCGTTGTAGAAGGTCAAAGCCACCCAGTGCTGTTGTGAGGGACAAGGAGGTGATGGGCAGAAACTTCTCAGAAGAGGGAATTTCAGATACATCCCATTCATTTCTGAGCAGGAGGCAGCACCCAGCTCAGGGGACAGTGAATGTCCCATCTTGCAGTCTTAGGTGCTGAGGACTGGAGCAGGAACAGGTGTACAGAGCAGGGTGGGAACAGGTCTCCAGACCCGAGGTGGTTATGCTGCCACTACCCTTTGGATTCACCTGACAAGTCCAAGAGTGGGCACCTACTGTGAGACCCAGAGTTGCAGAAAGGTAGCTGCACCTGCCTCCCAGAATGCACCTGCCTGCCTCCCAGAATGCACCTGCCTGCCACCCAGAATGCACCTGCCTGCCTCCCAGAACTCACTATGTTGAGATACTGCAGGAAGGCAGGGGTGCTTTGTGCAGTTCTGGAGGGCACAGAAGCTGTGGGAGCCCAGAAGAGGAATGGACCACACCCTTCAGTCTGGGAAGCCTTCTTGGAGGACACTGGGGTACTGAGTGTCCAGTGGGGTGGGAAGGAGAGGTAGAAGGTGCTTCCAGTGAATGGAAACCCCACAAAGTCCCCAGGATGCTGACCTACAATAGGCAGGTCCAGCCTGGAAGAGGAGGAAGATGTGTAAAGAGGTCACAGATGGGAACCGGACTACCCAGGGCTCTGCCAGAGGCTAATAAGAGCCACAGAGGGCCTCGAGCAGCAGCAGCATTTTGCAGACTGGTATCTTCTATTTTCTGGTCATGGATGGGAGTGTAGGCTCAGAGACATACCCAGGAGGCCACACCAGAGAAGAAAGGTGTAGGGAGTGATTGATGGGCTGCATCCAGGAACTTTATACTTCAGAATTCCTCTCAAAGATTCTGCACCTAACATGCTATATACCAATTGCATGTCCCTTCTGTCTCCCACTGAAGTGTGAGGACAGAGACCTCAGCCACTCCCAGGGGTCCACCTGTCTCTCACAGTGCTGGGGTTACAGAGAGCACCCACTGTGCCTGGCTTTTACGTGGGTGCTGGGGACCCACCCTTTCCTCATAGAGCCATGTCCCTGGCTCTATGTGTTACTTTCTAATAATTTTGAGAGAAGCCCCAGGACACAGATGAAGTGACTTTCTGAGAAACTACAGTAACACTGTTTCTTCTTGCCCTGCTGGTGAGAACACTCTTGGTGACAATAGTAATGCCAGAGTTGGTGGCACAGTATCCATGATCTTGATGGTGACAGTGACATTAGAGCCCCGAAGATTCTCTGTGTGCCAACAGGGGGCTGGGTTGCCCATCCCCCCCCAGAACATTTCATTGACTGTTTCCAGGTCTCCTGATGTCTCCCTCAAGGCTAGGGCCTCACTCACCCTGGCACTCCCGGGTACTCTGGTGAGTCAAGGTGCCTGGTGGACAGGTGGGCAGGCACTTCCCTTTGTATAGATGAAAACGCCTTTTGCACCGGATGCAGAAGTCCTGGCTGAAACAGCTGTCGCACGTGGCCCCACATTCTGCAACAGAGCCAGGGACACATGAGTCATGGGTCTGCATGAGGCGGGAAGGTCTCTGTGCAGGTCACTGGGGCCTGGATACAGTATATTGCCACCAGCTCAGACTTGTACATTGTTGAGCTGGGCTGCACATGAGGAGGCCTTCCTTTTCTTATCTAAATTGAAGTTGAGCACAGGAAACAATGTGCTAGACGTCACATAGCCAATTTGGGCTGCGAGTGAAGCTCCCTTACCCTTTACCCACATGACTCAGAGATTAGTAATGATTTGTCCTAGGTCACAGTGAAAATGGAGGGAAGGTCAGGACCACTTTCCCTACTAGAGCTAGACCCAGAGGAGGCGAGAAGCCTGCTGAAGGCCATGCAGAACCGAGAAGCCTGCTGAAGGCCATGCAGAACCGAGGTAGACGTGGAGGTTCCCTGCCCTGCTTGTGCCCAGAGCTGCTGGTGTCCTCTTAGAGCTGATGGAATCAGGAAGGAGTCTACCTGGCCTAGGGCTGGCTAAAACCAGCAAGCTCCGGCTTGGCATGCTTCTGCTTCCCCCCAGGGTATGTTTGGGGAGAGGGTAGAATACGGGGTAGCTCTACCCAAACTTGCCTACAACACGGGAGGAGACACGTACTCTTGCACCTGTTGGCCTCCTGGCCACGGATTCCGAAGAAGCCGAGGGGACAGTCGTGCACACACTTGCCGTACTGACGGATCCCTTCCCGGCGGATGAACAGGAAGAGCCTCTGCTGGCAGGTGGAACAGCCGTTCTCCTCCGAACATATGACACAGCCCGTGCAATTGCCCCCCAGACCAGTGCCTGCTGCAGCCAGACCAGCGGGGAGAAAGAGAGTCAAATCACACACGTGAGCTGCTTAGATGGACTCATTGGGCTATTAGCTGGATACAATAGAAGACCACATTTCCAAGCATCCTCGACTACTAGATATCATGCGATCAAAATCCGGCGAATGGGACATAGAACTAGGCGTTTATAGACTGCTGATGTGACAGAAATCAATGTCTACTTTGCTCTGGGCTTCTCTATTACAGGCACATTTATGCTTTACTAAAGCAGTATTTCTCTCTCTCTCTCTCTCTCTCTCTCTCTCTCACACACACACACACACACACACACACACACACACACACACACACACACACGGGGATGGATGAGACATCACCTTCTTTCTCAGCTTCTGAACTCCAGCCCCCACTGTCACCATCACAAAGGCTGCCCACCATCGGGTTCGGGTAGCCCAAGGGAGGAAGCAGGAACGAGGCTGCCAAGCTGAGGGGGAGGTGAACAATTTTGTGGAGTAGAGTGGGATGCTCCACGACAAGGCTCGCAGGGAGGCCTTTGTGAACCGGGTGAGATGCTCGTCTTAAGCCCCGCCCCGCCGCCGCCAGTCCTTCCTTGCACCTCTCTGAGCAGAGGAGCCCGGAAGAGTGGGGCGGAGAGCAGCAGCAGGAAGCCCACCAGACTTCACGGCAAGCACGAGGCGCTTGCGGTGAGGGACTCACGCAGGAGCCAGCCCATAGGGTCTGTTATGTCTTGCTGCAGAGGCTGGTGCCCAGAAGAGAGGTAACAGTGGAGACCACTGGGGACAGGTGGTGGGAAGAGTCGGATTTGAGCAGGAGTCACTAAGGAAGGACACGGAGAGCATTAAATTGCTCTGCTTTACACATCATCAAGCCGGGACATTGAATGAGCTGGTTACCACCCTGAGCCCTCGGGTCCTCAGAAGAGGACATTCTTGGCTCTCCAGCTCCCAGCCCTTCCGTTCCCATCAGTGTGTTTCTTTCCCACTGAGGTGCCAGGGCCTCCCTAGAGTGGAAACCAGGGGCCACCCCTGCTCCTGGCAGCAGAGGGCAGTCCTCACAAAGCCTGGATGATACCTCATGCCTGGTACGCAGTAAGGGACCCGTGGGAACGTCCATGGTCTCTGCTAGACTTGGTGGGTTCCTGTCGCTCTCTCCTATCTCCCAACCCAGAATCCTGAGAGCCTTCCACCTCATCACCCAATTTCTGTTTCTTACACCCGAGGAGCTGACTGATGTGGGTGGCCCTCACAGAGTCACACTGTAGCAGATGTGTACCCTGTGACACTGTGTACCCTGGGTACTGGGCAAGAGTGCCAATGCCCTCAGTGAGCTTGCTCCAGGAAAAAAAAACAAAAACATGCGGAAGTGGGACAGAAGAGTATAGACCTGGGGTCTCCAAAGTTGCAGGCAGCTGGCAGCCAAGAGGAAGTATGCAGCCACTAGAGGGCCCTGAACTAGAGAGAGCCACACCACCAGACCAGACCCAGATGGAGCCAGGTTCTCCCACTCACTCAGCAAAAGCTGCCCAACCTGGATGATACCAAAGACAGACAGGAATGAAAGGAAATGTCTCCTTCTGCTAATGTAAGTCCTGGAGACAAGCATCCAGTAAATTCGAAGACGTGCCTTCTCACACCCAGCAGTTCAGCCTCTGACCCCCTACTCCAGAATGGCTGTGTGATTGGCTACTTCCATGTTGATGTTGAGGCAGGGTAGGAAAAAAACTATAAGGACCTGAGAAGGGAAAGGAGCCCCTCACTCTGCAGTCTGACTGCAGACTCACCAGCAGAGGCGCATCAATCTCAATATAATCACCAGCATCTACCTGAGGCCTTCTCTCCTTCCAGCTGGAAACCTGACACCCCAGAGACACCCCAGAGTCTCAATGATCAAAACAGGGACTAGACATAGGGGTGGGTCAGGTACCGTAGGAACCCATTTAGCAGGGACTAGGGAGGTGGCTTAATGGACAGCAGCACTAGCCAGTGCTTGGTGGCAGTATCAAAGCAAGGGACCCTGAATTCAGATTCCCAGCACCCACATAAAAGCCAGGACTAGCCAAGTGACTCCAGCATGGAGGGGTGGAGACAGGTGGATCCCAGGAGACTGACGGCCAGCCAGCCTAGCTAATGGTGAGCTTAGGTTCAGTGAGAGGTCCTGTCTTGAAAAGACAAAATGGAAATTAACAGAGGAAGATACTTGATGCCCTCTTCTGCCCTCTGAATGGATGTGCATCACACACACACACACACACACACACACACACACACACACACACACAGAGAGAGAGAGAGAGAGAGAGAGAGAGAGAGAGAGAGAGAGAGAGAGAGAGAGAGAGAGAGCAATGAAAAAGCTCCCAAAGTCCTTTCCATTGTCACCATTAGGACACTTGAGTGTGACTCTTCTTCGAGACGCACCCCACCTCACTGTGCTCTTGGTTGTGTCATATTCTTTTCCCTGAGCACCTTTCTATTTGTAACAAACTCAACTCTACTTCATGCTAGATTGTCCTGAAATGCTTTTCTGTGTTGAAGCCAAGAGGCCAGTTTTATCAGAGTTGAGATTAAGGGAACTTCTCAGGCCCCAAGGGTGATTTAGGGAGCTGTTCCTCCATCCCTAATAGCCACAGGGACAACTGTAAGGGAAAAGAGGTTTATCTGAGCCCAGAGTTTTAAAGCAGCTCCATCCGTGATGGCAGAGAAGTCATGGTGGAGCAGAGCAGTTCATGGCTGTGTGAGTACATGGCAGAGGCTGTTCACATCACAGCGGGTCAGGACGCACGGAGTGAGAGAGGAGGTTGGACCGGGAAAATTTTCCAAAGGCTACCTTTAGTGACAGACTTCTACCGGGCTGCCCCCACCTCCTAACAGTTCCAGCCTCTTAAAATAGCGTCTCCAGCTACAGAGCAGCATTCAGAATCCCAAGCTGGGTGAGCCATTTCAGATCCAAATCATTACAGGAGGTCTAGGGTAAGGCTCAAGAATATACCAGGTGATCTGTCACTACCCGTCACCGACTCACTCAGGAAACCACAAAGTCAAGAAACTCTTGGGTATCTGTGCCAAGAGGCCCTGACAGAGATGTTTACCACAGCACGGCTTAATAGTACACAGTAACAAAAGAGAACCCACTTTGGGAAGAAGAGATAAATACGTGGTGGTGTAGTCATATGCCACAGCATTACATCACACACACAGCATGACCACGATAAATGGTGGAGGCAGAATCAGTTATCATTGTGGATGCAGCTCAAAGCCAACACTGAGAAGAAAGAGCAAGTTGTGTGATGAGTCATGTAGACGTTACCATCTGTATCAAGTTCCACAGCAGAATCATGACTTGTAGCATTGCCTGTGCATGGGGTATCTGAAGAATGAGACACATTAGGGTGGATGCACACTTATCTCAGTATGGGGGCACCTCTGGGGCAGAGGTGAGAGAGGGATTGGGAAAGAAGACCCGAGACCTCATTCATATTAATCGTATTTAACTTCCTAAAACTTTGAAGCAAATGTGTACACGGAAAGATTGGTCAAAATGGCTGACGAGGGTGGGTGGGCAGGTGGGAAGATGGGTCAGCCAGTGCCTGCCACGAAAGCACGAGGACCTGAGTTCTGACCTCTGGCACCCATGCAAAAAGCTGGTTAGTGTAGAGTGTGGCTGTGATCCCAGTGCCAGGGATGCAGAGGCAGGGGGATTCCCTGGAGCTTGCTAGCCATCTAGTTTTGCCAAATTAGACAGCTCTGGGTTCAGCAAGAGACCCTGATCAAAACAAAACAACTAACTAACTAACTAACTAACTAACTAACTAACTAACTAACTAACTAACAAGGTAGAGACTACTTGAGGAAGACACTCAGTGTTGACCTCTGGTCTCCACATATTCATGCACGTATGTGCCTGTAACACAAACATATACACACTGGAATGTTTATTGCATTCATTTTTCTTTTTTATTATAGACTTGAAACAGTTTGTCACATTTAAAGAAACATAAATTTAGCTTCTCTGGTGCACCAGAGCAGGGGAGGGCTACATTTTTTCTTAAAGATTATTTTATTATTTTGTGTGTATCAGCATTTTGCCTGCATGGATGTTCGTGCACCATGAGCATGCCGTGTGCCCACTGAAGTCAGAAGACGGCATTTGGTTCCCTGGGATCGGAGTTAATAGACAGTTGTGACTCTGCCATGTGGGTCCTGGGAATTGAGCCGGGGTCCCCTAAAAGAGTGGCCAATGATCTTAATCATTGAGTCATCTCTTTAGTCCATAAAGATACATTCTTTATTCCCCCTTTCTTCCAGATCCCCCCCCTAAGCCCCATCCTGCCCTCAAGTTTGGGTCATGGGTAGGAAGGAAACGAATTCTGGAAGTGGAAGATTTGGGGGCAGTGGAGACCCACCCTTAGGCTGCTAATCAACTCCCACATTCCGCTCCTTATCTTCAGGAAGGGGCCTCTGATTTTTAGCGGATTTGTCTAAGAAGGTACATTGCTCTGGCCTTCTTGCACTGTTAAGTGGTCACATGTCTAACCCTGGCCAGTGAGATGGGAGTGGGTATGTCATGGGCCACACCCAGGAAGGGCCCACACTGCTCTTCTCTCCTCTGTCTTCCCTCTGTTAGGGTTTCAGTTTTGATGGCAGGAGCCTTGGCTGCTCCCTGTGGCAGAGGGATCTTGAGAAAGGCACTGGTACAGCCACCACATGAACCCACGGCTTTAATGGGAGGAAGAGAAAATCTCACACCCCTGGTCTGGGTCATTGGCCTTGCCCGGGCACCAACGCTTGCGATGCTGGAAAGGTTTGCATAGTGGTGTTGGTGGGGATGAGGGTGCTACCCATGTGCTGTGCACTAGGGAAGCCTTAGGAGCTGAGCTGCCACCTAGTGATGAAGGGCAACTCAACTGACTCAAAGTGATCCCAAGGAAACTTGGACGAACTACAAGTTACATTCTGTCATTGGAGCGCAAGGTGAGGTTTTTCCCTGCAAACTGGATTTGTGGACCAAGATGCCCTGATGTGGGGGTGTTGCCATTTTGCATCCGAGGAAAGCCAGGCTTGAGAGGAAAAATGACATGCCCAGGGCAATAGAGAACCAGGAGGCAGAGACCTCCTGCTGTTCTCCCAGAGTGCCAGTGCAGGGCTTGTCCGTGACAAGCACAGGCTGGGGCACTTGCTTGGCTTCCACAGGACTCCACATAGCAGGGGTGGCAGATGCCCCCAAAATAGTGCCCGAGCAGAAGACAAAAGTACCCTGAGACCTGGGCAGAGAAAAAATGTCTCCAATGTCAGAAGAACTTACAGATTACTCAGCCCGACCCTTGCAGTTTCATTGGTGACCCTGAGACTAGAAGGGGCAGGGCCTTCCTCAAGGGAAAAAAAAGTCTCAAACCAAAGAACCCCCCTATTGGAACCACAGCAACCTTTGGAGGATGCTGACTGAACATGCGGAGAGCCAAAGAGTCCTATAGGAACCGTTCCCTGACTTTGAGAGTCAGAAGGTAGGCACGTGATGAATTTGTGTGTGTGTGTGAAGGTTGTGGTCCAGTTTCTGGCTGCATCCTTGACCCAGAAATAGGATAGAGTGCCTTCTAGTGCTTCAAGGTTGTAACGGCATCTTTTGAACTTTCGTAGTTGGCTTTTATCACATCTTTCTTTACTCCTTAGAAAGAACAACTTAATCCCAACACTTGGGAGGCAGAAGCAGGTGGATCTCTGTGAGTTTGAGGCCAGCCTGGTCTACAGAGTGAGTTCCAGGAAAGGCGCAAAGCTACACAGAGAAACCCTGTCTTGAACCCCCCCCCCCAAAAAAAAAAAGAAAGAACAACAGGGTCCCCTCAAGGTCATGGGTGCAGGAACCTGAATGCTCGCTTTATGAGCGAGAAGCGACAACTGCTCAAGTTTGGACAGTGGTGCTCCAGAAAGATCCAAACACAGTGATACCTAAACCTGACTGTGACGGAGTCCCAGTGAGGCGCAGGAAGGGGTTAGTTTGGATCCAACGCTGAAATGAACACACTGGGCGTTTCACAGTGGCATCCTTGCTACAGTCTCCTTCCCCTGAGCCAAGGAGCGGGTCACCAGGCGTGCTACCTGGTCCTGGCTCTGGTCTGGCTCACCTGGGCTAGTCAGACATAGCTGTGGAAAGTGACTTTGGATGAGAAATGGTGGTCGGGACTGTGCTCTGTAGCTAAAGACAGTGGCAGGTAGGGTGGTACATAGGTCTTCCCCAAGGTAAAGTGGCCACTGGTGGGCACTGGCATCTTTTCTGGCTAAGGCTAGTCCTCAATTCAGCCTGACTTTTGAGGTGCATGTGGAGCCATCTACACTTTGACACCCATCATGACTTGAGCAGACAGATCACCGTGTAAACTTGACCTTAGTCACTGCTGGTCCAGATACAGATACTTTCTTTTTCGTAAGTCAATAGGGTCATGTGTTATTTTGTGTCTGGTGTGAGTGTTGTGTGGTATGGTGTGTGTGGTATGGAATGGCATGTAGTGTATGTGCGGTGTGGTGTACGTGTTGTTTGTGTGGTATGGTATGTGGTGGGGTGTGGCATGTTGTGTATGTGTGGTGTGGTGTATGTGTTGTTTGTGTGGTGTGGTATGTGGTGGGGAATGTGGTGTGTGTGTGTGTGTGTGTGTGTGTGTGTGTGTGTGGTGTGGTGTGGTATGTGGTGTGTGTGAGTTTGTGTGGTGTAGTGTGTGTGATAGTTCATGTTTGTTTTCTTTTCTGCACTGTGGACCTGGAACGCTGTGGATGGTTGAGGCTGGTGAATGCTGCACAAACCAAGAACGAAGAACACACAGCGCAGAGCCAGGAGCTACATCTGCGTTTAGAAAGGAACCTCCATCCCACCTGGTCTGCCCCAGAGGCCCCCACACTCTCCTCGTTTCTCACGCCACTTTGAGTTAGCTTTCCTGTCACTTGCAACCGAATGATTTCTGACTAATACAGAAGCAAAGGGAGAAAAAGAAATAAACAAATCAGAGGCAGAGAGGGAAGCAGCAGCCAGGAACCTCACCAGCTCCAACAGGCAGCAAAGCTTCTGAGGGCCTTCCAGGCCCTCCCGGGGCTTGGCTCTCTCACGGCTCCGAAGAAAAGAGCTTTTCCACTCCAGTTAATGCTCCTCTGTCAGCTTGCAATCAGAAAAGCCCCAGCTCTCTGGATAGGAAACAGACCTGGTGGGAAGCTGTGCTCCTGCAGAACAGAGGGGCCCACAGCACCACTCACTCCACTGCCCTCCATGGCACTCCGAGGAAATCCCAGGTCCTTCTTCATGTCAGGTGGATCCTGGCCTGAATCCCTACCCTATCCCAGATCAGACACACATATATAAGTGAGCACATTGGGGCTCTAATTGCAACCTTGTGAACTTCCTTGAAGTATCAGAGTTGACACCCCATGTGATTCCCCTGAGCAACCATCTCTTCCAACTGAGACCAGCTACCTGCAGGGGAAATGCCAGTTGGCCCCACAGGTATAGCTCTGCCTTGTGCCAGCAGCTGCAGAGGTCTGAATGACATCTGAGTCACCTGTCTTTCTTTCAGTACCTGGGGAATGAGTTAGGACTTGGAAGTCCACTCTACAGAATGCGGTAACCACCTAAGGCTTGACAGTTTATAAGGTGACTCTGGCTCATGATAACTCTGAATGGTTGCTGTCTTGGTTAGGGTTTCTATTGCTGTGAGAAGACACCATGACCACGGCAACTCTTATAAAGGAAAACATTTAATTGTGGTGGCTCGCTTACAGTTCAGAGGTTTAGTCCATTATTGTCATGGCGGGAAGCAAGGCAGCATGCAGGCAGACATGGTGCTAGAGAAGGAGCTGAGAATTCTTACATCTTGACTCGCAGGCAACAGGAAGTGGTCTGTCCTACTGGGTGTGGATTGAGCATATATGAGACCTCAAAGCCCTCCACAGTGACACACCTCCTCCAACAAGGCCACATCTCCTAATAGCGCCACTCCCTTTGGGGGCCATTTTCTTTCAAGCTGTTTGAGGTTTTTTTCTTTTGTTGGGGGATGCTAGAGATTCAGTGGTTACATGCTTGGGGTGGGGAGCAGTGTGTGAACCTGGGCAAGGTCCGTTACCACCCTGAGCCCTGGCTTTTCTAGGTATAAAATGGCATGATGACGCCTATCTTGTAGGGCTGCCACGATGGAGGGTGAGAGAGCCTGCGATGAGCTCTGAGCCCAGCACACAGCCAGCCTCTGAGAAACTGTAGCCATTGTCACCAAGTTGAAGAGGATGGTGTGATTTCCAAAATCTAAAGTATCTAAAGACATGTGCAGGTGTGCAGGTGGAAATCCTGGCTCCTTTGCTTGATGAATGACCTTAGACAAGTCATTTCACCACTGATGCCTCGGTTTCCCCACTTGAAGACTTGAGGTGGCAGCTTCCAGCCCTGAAACCTTAAGAGGGCATAACAGCAAATCAGCAGACGGTCCCACACACAGCTCATTCACACACTGAAGTGCCTATCCTGTTCCTTGTCATGACCCACAGTGGAACTGTGGACCACTATGTGCCCCTTGTCTCACATGGGGCAGGGGCATGGGAAAGACTAGAAGGTAGATAGCAAGGAATGGGGACATGGCTTTCTGCCACCACCGAGGGACATCAGACAGTTTTGGTTTTGGATGAAGAGCAGGTTTGTTCTTTCCTCTGGGGACAAGGGATGACAAAGATTCCAGGGTAAGAGTTATCTGTGTCCTGAGATTGGGCTCTGACACCTCATATAACAGGGATCAATGACCCCCCTAATAGGGAACTACCATTTGGAAACTCTGAGCTTCTTTTAAAGGTCACCTCCACATTGACATACATCACAGCCACCTTTGCCCCAGGGACTTGCGTGGACACCTGGGACCCTGACAACATCATGATGTTCCAGATAGGTTCATCTCAGCAGACACAGTGTGCCTGACATTAAAATGCCCTTTGTACCCAGGCCAAGTGTACAGCCCCACACTTTTTTTTTAAAGAGTAATTTGGACAGATGGCCAGTATTTATAAAATCAAGGGATTTCACATAAAAAGCAGGAATTTGGACTTCTGGAAAAATCCAGAGCATCTGCCAGTCCCGGCTTGCATTCTCACAGTGGCAGTGGCTGGGTTTGCCTGAAGTGATGCTCTTGGGTGCCAAATGCAGACCCTCAAGCTTCTATGCCCATCCTGGTTGCCAAGGATGATGGGAAGCTCCAGGTCTCGCTGGGTTTGGGCAGCACTCACATCCACTTCCCCCTCAGAGACGATGGGAAGAAGAGGGTCTCTCGTCAATTTTGATTTTAGAAAGGGGGTTTTGCCATGTTTCTCAGGCTGGCCTTGAATTCTTAGGGACCCTCCCTTAGTCTTCCATGTAGAAGGAACAATAGCTGTGGCCCCCCGCACTGGGCCAGCAGCATCCATCCCCTCTGGGTGTATACAGATTGCCCTGAGGGTTGATGGAACACCCCCAGCTGGGCCTCTCATCAACATTATACTTTGGGAGGGCTGGCAGGATCTGGAACCTGCATAGTTTATGGGTCCTTGTTTGTAGTCTTGAAGTCACACTTTAAAATCCACTAGTGGAGAGCAGGTTCAAGGCCAGACTCTGCAGGTGTTACCATGGACTAGTGTTCTAACCTTCCTGTGCTCCAGCTTCCCATTTGTAAAGCAGAAATCCTGTGAGTTCAGCTCACAGACATTCATGGAGTTGCTGGGCAGTGTTGACAGATAAGAGGGTCTCGGTGACATCGCTGTGCAGCTGAGACCTTTACCACCTACCCTGACTCTACCAATCTGTAGCTGTAATTCTTCTGACAATCAGTGCAGAACTGTTTATTTCAATGCCAACATTTTTCGGGGCAGAGTTTCCTCATAATTGGGGTATGCCCAGTGAAGTATGCCTTGCATGAGAACATGGTTTGTCATGGTGGACTACAGATTTAATACAGCCGTCCTCAGGACTCTCAGGGTGGGAAGGTGGGCGGGGGTGGGGGAGGCAGAGAAAGATCATGGTCCCTGCTCCAAGATAAGTAAGTCTAGAAGTACCAGGGCAGGACCTGGTCCCTGCTCTGCCCTTGGGAAGGATCCAGAACTCCAAAAGAGGAGCTGTAAAGAGAAGGCTAGTCAGCACATCTCAGATATCTTCCTGGCAATGAGCGACACATGTCACTGATGACCAAGGGGAAATGAACAACATCTGGCGCTCGCCTGCCCCCTTTGACGGCCACATATGGGAGGCAGTTGCCACCGCTGGAGGCTGGCTCTGAGGGCCAGCACATTCCTGCCTTGGGGGGCAGATTGCACCATCCAGACTCTGGAGATAGCTTCCGGCTTGGAGGCACCAAGAGAGCAGGCTTAGGGGCTTCTAGGCCACCGGTTCCTTCTCAGCACCACAGAGGGACGTCTAGAGGTTACACACCCAGCAGAATTCAAAGGTTTAACCTTGGTGTTCTGCCATCACGGGCCTCTTCAAGCCTCCACGCAGGGATGGCCACAGGCCCCCTCAACAAGATCTTCAGAAGTCTTCCTACTGCTGTGCTAAGGCCACTGTCCACCTGACTTTAACAGAGGTAGAAAACTTGCCAAATGGGGCCAGGGGCAGCACGGGCTGCTTCGGGCCTGACCCACCCTCTGCCTTCCTACTCTCCTTCCATCCCTCCCAGCAGCCATGGAACTGGTCAATAAGAGCTTTTGAAATCAGGGGACAGCAGCTTGGGATCACTCTATCTACAAGAGGGACCTTGGTTGTGCACTGTCCCTCTTGTGCCTCATATGACAGGAAAGAAATGGACTGTTTGGGTCCCTGTGTGCCCCTGGGACACGGTTGGTGTGCACTGACATCTTGTGATCATCTCTAACAGATTGAGATGCTCCTGGATGAAGCATGGAGAAGGCTTTGGCCTTCGCTCAACAGCGCCCCCGCCTGGCCTTCTGGTGGGGTGTGGGGTACAGGCCAGGTCTCTTCTCCCATCTCTGCAGGATCACCCTGGACCACCAACTGCATACTGCTCTGTTCGCTACTCAAGAGGAGAACTTGGACTGCTGTCCCTGGTGGGAGGCCTGGTGCAGCACAGAGCAGCCCTGGTGATCCTCAGAATCGGCGAGGTAGAGACAGGACTCCTCTTTCTGGGGCCTTGCAGCATGAGCACGCTGAGACAGGAAGCTGGGGAATGTGGGAACCACCAGCTGGCTTCTCCCAGATTATCTCCGCACAGCTCAGCCTTCTGATAGCTGCCAGTGCAGAGTCATCAGAGCTGCCCCCAGGGGAAACCGCTGGAGAATTAACTGGCCTGGCCTGGGTGTCAAATATGTAAAACAGTGTAAGAAGAAATTTTAAAAAAAAGGGGAGGGGCCACGGAGACAGGTTGGTCAGTGACGTGCCTGCTGCACAGGCTTGGAGATCCAGGTCAATCCTAGAACCCTAGAAAGTGGGACATGGCGCAGGCTTGTGATCCCAATGTTGTCAGGTGGGGACAAGGAGGATCCTGGGAGCTCACTGGTCAACCAGCCTAGTCTAACTGGTGAGCTCCAGGTTCTGTTATAGACCTTGTTTCAAGAAAGCCATGATGACTCTTGAGGAATGACATGAGGTTGACATGCCTTCCACATATACAGGCACACATGTATACCTGCACACCCACTCAGGAACCCCTGTAAGTGCACACACACACACGAGGGGGGAAGGGAGAGGAAGAGAGAGGAGAGAGAGAGAGAGAGAGAGAGAGAGAGAGAGAGAGAGAGAGAGAGAGAGAGAGAGGCGTTATCTTGTAATTGTCCTAGGGATCAACTCACAGTCTGTACACCTGTCACTTTAGCAAACACTGACAAGCTTTCCATGATGTAGGGAGGGGGCTGGTTGTGTATGTCACTGTCATCAAGGGCTGCTTCTGTGACAGCAGTGCCTGGCCTAAGCAGGTTCTCATCGAGTGCCTGTTACACAGTGGGTGCTAAATGAGTGTTTGCTGGATGACCTTGAGGCCCAGCAGCTCTGGCGTTTTGTGGCTTTGTCCCTCCCAGGTGGTCTAAGTTCCTCTCTGAGCTTTCTAGGTCATCACAGAGTACAACAACTTGTGTATGGAGTGCAGCAATTCGGGGGCCAGAGCCCTCCAGCTGCCCACTCTGGGAATTTGATTCCCCTGGCCTTTCACAGCTGTGAAATGTGAGTCCAGGACGGGTAAGGGGAGGACCCCATGCCTAGTCCTTCTGTTCCTTTAGTTTGTCTCTAGAGAAGCCCAGAGACTCGGGCACCCCTGAAGTCCAGCTGGACTGATGGCAGGATCAGAGAAGGGCAACACTTAGGGTAGCCAGGGGCACAGGCTGCAGAGGCAAATGGCCTGAGTTCTAACCCAGGTGAGCCTCCATAAGCCTCAGTTTCCCTTCCTGTAAAATAGGGATCAATATCCTCAGGTGTAAGGTCCAGTGTGATGGCCTGTGTGGTATGCTCAGAACATCTGGCAGGTGGCAGGGGCCTGGCAGTGAGACAGCTGTGAATACATAACCCTCAGAAGTAGGTTTTTATTAGACAAGGAAGCTAAGACACATAGGAGAGTAAGCTGCCTGGGGCTGCACAGATTCTGATGGTGAGCTGGGGTGTAGAACCAGGAAGTTTTAGGAAGTGGAGGTTACTATTATTTTGAGTGCTGAGAATGCAGACCCCCAAATAGCTTCAACCTGAACACCCCTCTCCTCATGAAGTGGAAGTCATCTTTGGAGCATCAGCTTCTGGTGCTGAGAGAACCTGGCCCTGCTTCAGTGAGTGGCAGCCAAAGGGGCGGGATCAGGCCCAGGCAGATCCAAGGGTGGACCCCTTCCAGAGAGCTCAGTCTTCTTAGCCAGGACCATGAGGACTTGGAGATGGCAGAGTAGGGAATCCAGTTTGGATCTCCTGGCTCCAGGGAGCATATTTAGAGTCTGATGTTTATGTGACCCCTCCCCATGGGCTCCCTCCTCCTCTCAAATTCTACATTAGGAGAAGCCCTGATGTGGCCTCTTGCCCAGGGCTGTGGGGCCTTGGGCAAGTCCCTGCCTATTTCTGGGCCTCAGTTTTTTTTTTTTTGTTGTTGTTTTTTGGTTTTTCGAGACAGGGTTTCTCTGTGTAGCTTTGCACCTTTCCTGGACCTCGCTCTGTAGATCAGGCTGGCCTCAAACTCACAAAGATCCGCCTGGCTCCGCCTCCCGAGTGCTGGGATTAAAGGCATGCACCATCACCGCCCGGCTGGGCCTCAGCTTTTTAATCTGTTGGATGGATTGTTAAAATGTGCTTCTAAGGACTCGAGATTCACTTATCCATCCATCTGTCCATCCATCAGTCCATCCATCCATCCATCCATCCATCCATCCATCCATCCACCCACCCACCCACCCACCCGTCCATTCATCTAATTTATCTTACTGTCCTTCCATTTACCCATCTCTTCATCCATCCACTCATCCATGCATCCATCCACCCACTCATTTGTCCATCCAGTATTTCTTGAATACCTACATTATGTCATGCTCTTTCTGGTCCATAGGAACATAGGGGTGAAAACAAGAACCAAAGCCTCTCCCTCACCTTTATTGGATTTATTAAACAAAGATAGAGATAAACCGTATCTGCAGGGCTTTTGAGAAAGTTACAAGAAACAGTACTAGACTAGAAATGTAAGTTTCTGTCAGACTCTGCCTTGTTCACCAACAGCCCTCACGCAGCCCGCACAGTGCCTGCTGCATGTACGTGCTTTAGATGTTTGCTGAATAACCTTGCTCCTCTAAAGTGTGAAAACAAACTCCCTATGCTCTGCCCTTTCCCTGAACCAGCTGAACTGGTCTAGAATTGGGGTCCACCCACTCCTGGACTTTCTGGGAGGGGACCAGCTCTCTTTGCCACCTTTCATCCCCTCCCGTGCACCTCTCCAGTCTGTGGGTGTCTGTCCACAGAGCACTAAAGGATGGTCTAGTGGTGACTGGTATTTCAGAATATTTGTTTGCACTGTAAAGATGTGTCTCTTCCTAAGACGGTTCTGACTGATTTAATAAAGAGCTAGATGGCCAATAGCTAGGCAGGAGAGAATAGGCGGGACTTCTTGTCAGAGAAAGAGAGAGAAACTGGGAAGAGGAATCTAGGTGGGCGATTTTGCCAGCAGACTGGGAGCACATCAGATGTGCTGTACTAAGAAAAGGTATCCGAGCAACATGGTAGAGCAGAGATTAAAAAATATAGGTCAATTAAGTTATAAGAGCTGGTTGGGAAAAAGCCTAAGCTAAGGCCAAGCTTTCATAATTCATAGTAAGTCTCCAAGTCATTATTTGGGGCTGGAGGTGCAAAGACAGCCCAACAAGAAAGCTTGCTACAGAATGGACCAGCAGACATCTCCCCAGCTCCCACATGCAGCTGGGCTTCTGGTTTGGAGGGGCCTGAAGAATGGGGAGACTGGAATGCCACACCCCAATTTAATTCATACTTGTTGTCTACTTGATAGACTGAGGATGAGCAAACTAGTAAGAGATGGAGCAGGTGGGGCAGGTGGGGCGGCCATGTTGTCACCATTTGGCCAATTTATCATCCCAGCGTAGGGACACCAATGGCGGCGACTGAGACTGATTTAAGATGGAGATTGGTACCTGGAGGGGTGCAAGGCTTCAGGGTCCCGCGGTGGGACAGCCGCCATCCATGCAACGGAGGTGCACCTGGCACAGCCCCTCCTCTCCACTCACTGGGATAGGCCCTGAGTTTTCCAACTGCGGGAATTCTGGAGGTGACAGCATCAGGAAATTCTGTCCCTACTCTTTCTGCACACAACATACAGGCAATGCTAAAGTTGGGACATCATCCCCAAAGATCTGTAATGTGAAGACTTGGTCGCCTAAGGAGAGGTGGGGGAGTCTTTTGGATCTAATGAGACCCTCAGGCTATTAGGGTACACACTTGACCTCTCCATCTTCCTCTTCAGCTTCTCCCTTGTGAGGTGAACAGTTTCCCACATGATGGGCTCTCCACCATAGCTTCCACATACCCCACAAGGGCCCAAAGCAACAGAGTTGCCGAACTGGGACTGGAACCTACATCAAACTAAGCAAAACCTGACACAGCCGTCTCCCCAGAGGGAAGAGCCTGGCTGTGATAAGAGGATGGGCATGTGAGGAGGAGTACTGGAGGTACATACGTGCAAAAGACTCAGTCCCCTAAAGAGAGGTGGGTGAACCTCTGGGTGCAGGGTCTAATGAGAGGCCCTCAGGTTACTGGGGCACACACTTGGCCACGCCATCTTTCTCTTCAGCTTCTCCATTATGAAGAGTTTCCCCCACCATGGGCTTCTCTATCATTGCTTCCCTGTACCCTATCAGGGGCCTCCACATACTAGTAAAAAAAAAAAATCAAAACACACGAAATATTACTGGCACCTACTGGATAGGCAAACTGAAGAAGACCACCAACACCTGCCACTCGAGAGGAAGTGAATCCTGCTGTCTCCAGCACGGAAGGTAACAGCATTTTACTGGGGGGTACTCCGTCAACAAAGGGTCCTCACTGAAGGATAGGAACTCTTTTTAGAGGCACACAGTGAATTCTTGGAATCCAGGGCTGAGACCCTTGGATCTGAATGTGTGCTTCTGATTCTTCATCTCTCCAGCTACCTTTTCCTCCCTATGGATGTGGGCACAGCCCCTGATTCAGAGGCCAACTCTTCCACACCCATCACCACAGCCTGTTGGGGCTGACAAAGAGTGGGACTTTGCCACTCCAGGTAACATATGCCTAACCATCACCTGGTCCTGGAGCTGAGGCTCTTAGTCAGGCTGGCTCGGTGGTGAAATGCAGAAGACAGAAGTAGGAGTGCAAGGTCAACCTGGGTTCGACCAACCTGCTCTCAGATCCCAGATCCCCACTATACAGTTGCCTGACCTCAGCATGTGCGTATGAAGAATGGGCCAGCCACACGATGTCTACAGAGAACTTACTGTCCAGGTTCTGTAATGAAAATATTAAAAAAATAATACCTGTGGACAGAACATACAGGGACTTTTTCTTGTTATTCCATAAACAATATAATAGAACTATTTACAAACAGTTACATTGTATGTGGCCTTGTTTGTGACCTCAAGGTTATATGGTATCTTAATTACTTTTTAATTGCTGTGACAAATCATCATGATCAAGGCAAATTAAAAGATAAATCTGGGCGGTGGTGGCACATGCTTTTAATCCCAGCACTCGAGAGGCAGAGTCAGGTGGAACACTGTGAGTTCAAGGACAATCTGGTCTATAGGGTGAGTTCTAGGACAGCCAAGCCTATACAGAGAAATTTTGTCTTGAACCGCTCCCCCCAAATAGCGTTTAATTTGTGGTTCATGGTTCCAGAGGGCAGAGGGCTGAGTTCATGACCATCCTGGCAGGGAACATGGCAGCAGGCAGGCAGGCATGGCACAGGAGCAGTAGCTGAGAGCTTACTTACATCTTGATCCACAAACAGGAGGCAGAGAGAGCTAACTGGGAATGGTACGGGTTTTCAGAAATTTCCAAGCCTCCAAACCTACAAATCCCATGACACATCTCCTCCAACAAGGTCACACTTCCCAATTCTTCCCAAATAGTACCACCAACTAGGGATCAAACATTGAAATATATGAGTCTATGGGGGCCACTCTCATTCAAACAACCATACATGCCCATACGCTGTTATTCAAGGGACTTAACCCCTGTACATTGGGCGTCTTGAGGTGGTAGAATATTAAGGGATGATGGTTTTGTGTCAAATACTGTTCAAGGCACAGGGAGACTTCAGTGGACAAGATAGTCCACTAGACAAGATGGAAACATCTAGACAAGTGGAAGTTTCCATCCTGAAGGGAATGGGATTCCAAAGCCTTTCTGGTAGCAAGTAAAAGGTCCTCAGGCTGGAGAGATCAGAGAAAGAGTGGGTGCTGAGGTTAGAGGATGGAGGCCTGGACACTATGGTGGGTTAACTGTAGTTGACTTGTCCAAGTTCTGCATTAAAAATATTTTTTAAAATGCCTGTTGTCAGAATAGGCAGGGGATTTTTCTTGTTATTCCCTAAACAACACAACAGAATTATTTATAAACAGTTACATTGTATGTGGCCTTGTATGTGATCTCAAGGTTATATGCTTGGATGGTGTTAAGTTTTCTGGATTCAAGCTTGGAGGTGACTGGAGGGGGATGCTCAATCAGGCCTGCCATCCCAGTACTATCCCCCAGGTGTTGGACTTTTTCTTGTTATTCTCTAAACAATACCACAGAACTATTTATGAACAGTTACATTGTATGTGGCCTTTTATGACCTCAAGGTTATAAGCCAGTATCATTTTAATTTTCCAGGATTCCAGCTGGAAAGTCACTGGAGGGGCATGATCTGCCATCCCAAGTACCTTCCCAGGTGTTGAGGAGAAGGGGCAGGACATGCAGTGTGAGAGTGCAAACCAACTCCATAACAGGCTCCTCAGTTTTCTGTCAGAAGTCAGGCCTCGGTTTTAGTTTCCCAGAACTGGGCAAGCAGTTCTTGAGAAACACCACGAACAATGGGTAATCAATCCACAACACCCCTGACAGCAAGGACAAGGGAGATGGCAAGCACCATGCCTGAGTCGGCCCCTACGGTATCTCAAGTCAATGACCAAATAAAGACAAATCCTGCATCCCCCCCCCCTTAGGACTTGCCGAGATATGACCAAAGATGGAAGGACTGTAGACCCAGCCAGTCAGAAATGTATTAGTGTAACTGCCTCTTAGTAAGCCAATTATATGTAGGATGACCTAACTGCTCCTGAAATTCCTGTAGCTGTGCTTAAAAGGAGCTTATGTGCTCTTTCCTGGGTTGCCACCTTGTCATGTGGCTGACCCTGGCATGCTGGAATTTTTACTCTTGAGAAATAATGCTCTTGTTGATTGCATATGTGAATGGTGGTCTTTGTGGACCGACTCGCGGACGCTAACATTTGGTGCATTGGCTGAGAAGTCCCCCCAAGACTCCTGACATGTTGAGTAAGTGGAAACCTGGCCAGTAAGTGAGCAGTCTCTGTCTTGGTCTGTCACTGTTGAGTACACTGTGTTCATGTCTCTGGGAAGCTTGAGCTAACTGAATCTGGAAGCTCGGTGAACCAGGCAGACATGCTATTGGCAACTACGCCAACTGGGCTGAGAGATGTATTGGGTCCACCTGGGAGGGACTGGGTCCCTTTAGAAACTGAGGTGGGACAGGACAGGATGCTCCTACAAAGCAGAGCTCACTTACAGTGAGAAAAGCTGTTTTCCTGATTCTGGTTTCTGTTTTGTGCATTGTACTTGTACATTTTCATCTGTGTCATTCTTGTGTGTTTTTGTCTGCTAACCACTTATATTTTCCTAGGAGAGATGGGGCAAACAGCCTCTACCCTCTGAATGTTTTATTGGATCATTTCAAGGACTGTAGGGCCCAGGCTGATGACCTGGGGCTTATTGTCCAGAAAGGAAAACTTTCCATCTTTTTAGGAATGAATGGCCCACATTTGATGTAGGATGGCTGGAGGGAAGAATCTTAGACCTCCTGACCATTTATTGAGTCAAGAACATAGTCTATGGATCACCAGGGCACCCTGATCAGGTTCCCTATATTACCATCTGTCAGTTCCTTATAGAGAACCCATAAATGGTTAAAACCTCACCCCACCCCCAAGACAGTTGTGGCTGTGGCTGCTGAGAAGAAAGAGAAACCAAAAGAAGATGTCAGACCATGGCCTTCTGTACCCCTGTACCCTGTCCTTCCATCTCCAGGCAACCTGGAGGAAGAATTCTTCTCGGCCCCACCACCTTACCCCCCAGACCACCTAGGGAGGGGTGGCAGAGGGGGCAGAGGAGGGATTAAGAAGCCCCCCAATCACACATGCTTACTCTCAAAGGGAGGAGCCACTGGCCGAGGCTGACTCAGGCAGTGTCTGGTCCCCTAGCCCTTTGCCATTAGCAACCTTTATAATTAGAAGTTACAAAACCTCAAATTTTCTGAGAGACCTGCAAGGCTCATTGACCTGTTAGATTTTGTGCTTTTCACCCACCAGCCCACATGGGACAACTGCTACCAGTTGCTCCAGGTCCTCTTCACTACCGAGGAAAGGACAGAAGCCCGGAAATTGGTTCTGGGCCCAGATGGAAGGCCTACCACCAATGTAGACCTCATAAATGCCAGTTTTCCCCGACATGACCCAAGTGGGACTTCAACATGGAGGAAGGTAGGGAGAGGCTAAAAGTTTACCGCCAGACTCTAATGGAGGGGGGTCTCTAGGCCATAACAAGGTGGCCCACAAATTTGTCCAAAGTGAGTCAGGTATGTCAGGGGCCTGAGGAATTGCCAGGAGCTTTCCTAGAAAAACTGATAGAAGCTTACAAGACCTATACACTCTTGGATCCAGAAGTACCAGATAATTCATCTGCAATTAGCTTGACCTTTGTCAACCAGTCAGTGCCAGACATCTGCCATAAGTTGCAAAGATTAGCAGGTTTTGAAGGTAAGAAGTGGGCTCAACTCATTAAAGTCACTGAGAAAGTATTCAATAATAGGGAGACCCTGGAGGATAGACAGGGGCTGATGAAGGCTTTAGATAAGCAGACTCAGGGACTCACTAAAGCCCTCTTACCTGCATCAGGCAACCTGGAAGCTAAAATACAGGCAGGAAAGTTGGCCTTTGGGGACTTAAAATGTGGAGGAAACAGCCTAAAGCCAAGACCAGGCAAGAGGACTAACCTACAAAAAGACCAATGTATCTACTGCAAAAAATTGGAGTCACTGGAAGAATGAATGCCCTGAATGACAGGGCTCAGAAGCAAAGGTGCTAGAGTTAGAAGAAATGAGTGAAGGGGACGGGGCTCAGAACCCCTCCCTGAGCCTTGGGTAACCATAAAAGTGGAGGAAAAAACAGATTTTCTGATGGACACAGAAGTGCAACATTCTATTCTAAAGCAACACTTAGGCCGAATGTCACAAGGGGCCACAGGGATGAACTGGTACTCATTGACTACCTGAAGATTGGTAGACATAGGAAAGGGTCAGGTAACCCATTCTTTCATGGTCATCCCTGAATGCCCATACCCCATGTTGAGAAGAGATTTGCTAGCCAAGATGGGGGCCCACATCCACTTTAAACAGATTGGAATATCAGTGACTGACCAAGAGGGAGAGGCACTACATGTGCTCACTATGTCACTTGTGGATGAATATAAACTGTTCAGGGGCCCATCAAATCAAAAAGACAATAAAGACCCACCACAACAATGGCTCCAAGAAGTTCCCCAAGCATGGGCAGAAACTGGGGGATCTGGGCTGGCAGCACACTGGCCTCCCATACTAATACAGCTAAAAGCTGGTGCAACACCAACATGCATCAGACAATACCCAATGCCCAGAGAGGCTAAACAGGGGATCACCCCCCACATCAAGCACCTCAAAGACTTGGGCATTCTGAACCCTTGCCAGTCAGCCAAGAACACATCTCTGTTGCTAGTTTAAAAGCCCAACTCCAATGACTATAGACCAGTCCAAGACCTCCGAGAGGTTAACAAGGGGCATGAGGATATCCACTTGACAATCTCCAACCCATATATCCCCCTTAGCACCCTGACCCCAGAACGGGTCATCCACACTGCACTGGACCTCAAGGATGCTTTCTTCAGCTTACCGCTGGCTCTAGCCAGTCACTCTTTGTTTGCCTTTGAATGGACGGATCTGGAAGATGGATTCAATGGACAGCTGACCTGGACACGACTGCCCCAGGGGTTCAAAAACTTTCCTACCGTCTTTGATGAAGCATTCCACAAGGACTTGGGTGAGTACAGATAAGCCCATCCTAAAGTCAGCTTATTGCAGTATGTGGAAGACCTCCTGATAGTGCCTGACACCTTGAAGCCTGCAAAGTCACCACTGAGGGACTGCTCAAAACTCTGGGAGGCTTGGGGTATTGTGTGTCAGCAAAGAAAGATCAACTCTTCCAGACTGAGGTAACTTATCTGGGATACATACTCAAGGGGGGCAAGAGATGGCTGGCAAAGAAAAGAGACCATCCTAAGGATTCTCAGACCCGGTAACTGCTGAGAGGTGAGAGAGTTTCTGGGTTCTATTGGGTTACGTAGGCTCTGGATCCCTGGGTTTGCTGAATTGGCCAGGCCTCTGTATGAGGCAATGAGGGGAGAAAAGGATCCCCTCAAATGGACCCCACAAATGACTTTAATGAAATTAAGGCAGCTCTACTAAATGCACCCACTTTGGTACTACCGGATGTCACTAAACTCTTCCACCTATATGTGGATGAGAAAAAGGGAGTTGCCAAAGGGGTACTGATGCAAACCCTTGGTCAACAGAAAAGACTGGTAGCTTACTTGTTCAAGAGACTCGACCCATTGGCCATTGGATGGCCTCCTTGCCTCCACATAATTGCAGCAACAGCCTTACTAGTTAAAGACTCAGACAAACTGACTTTAGGACAAAATCTTAAGGTGACCACCTCCCATGCTATCGAAGGGGTTCTTAATCACCCTCCCGATAGATGGCTTACTAACACTTGGCTGACTCATCAGACTCTGCTCTTAAACCCACCCAGAATCCAGTTCACCAACAACAGTGCTTTGAACCCTGCCAGTCTGCTTCCAGACCCAGACCTGGACCAACCCCTCCATGGCTGTTTTGACATCCTGAGCTATCTCCATGGGATCAGACCAGACCTCAAGGATGTCCCTCTGATGAGGGCTGAGGTAACATGGTATACAGATAGTAGTAGTTTCATCAAAGAAGGTACCAGGTATGTGGGGGCAGCGACCACTGAAGACGAAGTCATATGGGCAGAGGCTCTATCCTCTGGGACATTAGCCCAGTGGGCCAAGCTAATAGCTCTGACTAAGGCAATACAGCTGGGAAAGGGTAAGAGACTTAACATCTACACTGACAGCCAGTATGCATTCACCACAGTACATGTCCATGGTACCATCTACAGGGAGAGGAGGTTGTTGATTGTGGAAGGAAAGACTATTAAAAACAAACAATATTTTAGACCTCTTATGGGCCATATGGCTACCCTAAGAAATAGTTGTCACGCACTGCCTGGGACACCAGAAAGGAGAGGACCCCATCTTGAGGGGAAACAACCTGGTAGACATGGTAGCAAAGGAAGCTGCCCTCCAGACAACAACAGTCCTTGCTGGCCTCACCACCAAAATGGTAGTATCCATGCTGTCAGACTTTCCAGCTTACACTGATCAAGAGCTTTGGAGAATTCACTCGTACACTGATGCCTACAAAGAGAAAGGGTGGTTCAAGACCCCTGATGGATGAATAATTCTCCCATCAGACTTTGCCACCCAACTAGTTCAGTAGATACATCAGAATACCCATCTGGGAGAAAGAAAAATACAAGACCTTTTGAGGAGAGCACATCTTAAGGTTTTTGATCTCAAGACTAAGACAGCAGAAGCTATAGGTCAATGTCTCACTTGCTGCCTCGTAAATGCAAAGAGCAGGGTCAAAAGAACTGGACATCAAGAAAGAGGAACCTCGCCGGGCGGTGATGGCGCACGCCTTTAATCCCAGCACTCGGGAGGCAGAGCCAGGCGGATCTCTGTGAGTTCGAGGCCAGCCTGGGCTACCAAGTGAGTTCCAGGAAAGGCGCAAAGCTACACAGAGAAACCCTGTCTCGAAAAACCAAAAAAAAAAAAAAAAAAAGAAAGAGGAACCTGACCAAGAGCTAACTAAGAAATCGACTTCACAGAGGTAAAACCAGGCCTATACAGCTATAAATATTTATTAGTCTTTAATAGATACCTTTACAGGATGGACTGAGACTTTCCCAACCAAACATGAGATGGCCACAGTGGAAGTCAAGAAACTACTAGAAGAAATCATCCCAAGGTATGGCCTCCTGGTGGTCTTGGGCTCACACAATGGGTCTGCATTCATCTCACAGGTAACACAAAAACTAATTAAGGTCATGGGGACCAATTGGAAACTATTAGTCTTACATATTTTACATTAGTATGGATTTTGGTTTATTGATACAAATTTAAAGTTAATTTTGTTATACTGTATGTTGTTTAAGATACTATGTTTATGCAACTCACTTAAAAATGTAATGTATAATTAAGAAATACAGATTAATAGTCATCTATAATAGTCAAACTTATAGTAATGTTAGTTAAGCTTTCTAGGTATGCAAAGATATATTTCTGATAGATAGGTAATCTTCAAACACTTCAAAGACCTAAAGAATATGACATTTAAAATGTTTTAATAACCTAAGGCTTTTCATGACAGTGGTACACATCTGCTCTTGGCAGCACAAATGTACCAGAGAAGATGATGGGCATCAAAGAACCTCCATATGGAGTTTTTTTTTCTTTATAGTAAAACTGGCCTTTTTGGGCAAGAAACTGCCTTTGCCTTGACTGCTGACAGTAAGTATGCTGTTCAATCTGGACCAGCAGGACACAAAGAAAAGTGACTGCCAAACTTTGCCAAGACATGTAGGATAGTCCTTCAACATTTCCTGCATCTAAAAAAGGTCTGTCAAATATTCTAGGCCTGTAGGCCAAAGATGGATACCTCTATGTTGCAGAGGAATTATGGGTGACTGTCCAGGCAGCCTGATGTCCCTCTCATTAAGTAACATTTCATCCTTCTGAAGTCTTTGATGGAGTTGAAGACTAAATAGTTATAGTTATAATTTTTCTGAGTTATGATAAAGGATAAATTAGATATAAAACTTTAGACTCACCAAGATAGAATAGACAACTGAATGTTTTCTCTGATTTTGTCAAATACAAATAGACTAAATATTGTAACTATAATTCTTGCTTGATAATATTTTGTTGTATATAATCTTACTATGTTAAAGTTAAAACTTTCCTTTTTTTTATTTTTCGAGACAGGGTTTCTCTTTGGAGCCTGTTCTGGAACTCACTTTGTAGATCAGGCTGGCCTCAAACTCACAGAGATCCACTGCCTCTACCTCCTGAGTACTGGGATTAAAGGCATGTGCCACCACTGTCTGGCTTAAAACCTTCCTTTTTAATTAGACAAAAAGGGGAAAATGCTATGGAATAATCCTCTTGTACACTGTAAATATTTGTCACTCAAGTTGCTTTAATAAAATGCTGATTGGCCAGTGGCCAGGCAGGAAGTATAGGCAGGACAACCAAACTAAGAATGCTGAGAAGAAGAAGGGAGGAGTCAGGAGTCACCAGCCAGATGCAGAGGAAGCAAGATGAGAATGTCGTATGGAGAAAAGGTACATGGCTAAACATAGATAAGAACTATGAGTTAATTTAAGTATAAGAGCTAGTTAGTAATAAGCCTGAGCTACCAGCTGAGCATTTACAAGTAATATTAAGCCTCTGAGTCAATTATTTGGGAAGTGGCTGCTGGGTATTTGGGAGTTGCTGGTGGGACAGAAACTTCCACTTACAGGTTATACTTTTGTTTCCACAGGAAATGAGAGGCTGGAGATTCTTTCTGGGTTGAGAAAAATCAGGCTTGACTGAGGAAGACCCTCTTAAAAATCCAGCTACAAATATAAAGGAATAAACCTAAAAGAACTACAAGACACATGATGCGTATTTTACCTGCTCAAGCATAAAACAAAAAATCTTCTTTGGCTGACTTGTGTACAATGCACAATCTATACTTTTAATAATACAGATATCTATGTTACCTTTAAAAGTTTATGTATTTTCAGAGCAAGGGGACCAGACACCAATGAAAACAATGGCCCAGGTGATCCAACATCCAAAACAGCTTCCAGGCTGCTGACTGAGATGATCCAGCCTCACAGAATACTCCAGTCAGGACTTGATCATAATCCTAAATTTTCTCAGGGTCCCCCAAAGATTACCAGCACCCCCAATCAGCAGGAAGTAGTCTAGAGAACTACAACCACATTCCCAAAAATAAATTATGGATATTTGTCATTGTTTGGGGGGTTGGTTATAAGTTGTTATGGATAATGGTCAGGAAAAAAGCTAAACAAAGGAGATTAGATTCAGGGATCTTGTTCTGAAAAGAAAGAGGGGAAATATAGAAATGATAGGATAAAAGGGTAGATTATTGAATCTACTTTAGTCCAAAAAAACTATTAATCTTACATATTTTACATTAGTATGAATTTTAGTTTATTGACACAAATTTAAAGTTAATTTTGTTATACTGTATGTATATTTCTACTCTTGTTGAAGATATTATGTTTATGCAACTCATTTAACAATGTAATGTATAATTAAGAAATACATTGCTTCTCGGCCTTTTGGCTAAGATCAAGTGTAATTAAGAAATACAGATTAATAGTGTCTATAATAGTCAAACTTACAGTCATGTTAGTTAGGTTTTCTAGGTATGCAAAGATATATTTCTGATAGATAGGTAATCTTCAAAGACCTACAGAATATGGCATTTAAAATGTTTTAATAACATAGACTTTTCATGACAGCGAGACATGTCTGCTCCTGGCAGCACCAATGTCCATCCCTGGACTGGTGGTCCTAGGTTCTGTAAGAAAGCAGGCTGAGCAAGCAAGAGGGAGAAACCAGCAAGCAGCACCCCTCCATGGCCTCTGCATCAGCTCCAGGTTCCTGCTCTGTTTGAGTTCCTGTCCTGACTTCCTTTGATGGTCAACTGGTATGGAAGTGTAAGCCAAATAAACCCTTTCCTCCCCAACTTGCTTTCTGGTCATGGTGTTTCGTTGCCACAACAGAGGCTCTGACTAGGACACTCATGGCTGTCCCTCTTGAAACCTCTACCTGTGCCCCAGCACGTCGACTCCTCCCAGTCATGGATTCAAGCCATGCCTCTTGCGCCTGCTACTGCCTCCTGACCACTGTGCAGCTGGGACCACATCTTAGTTCTGGGTTCCCTCTGGTGACAGTTTTGAAGCAGACTACGTACCCTCTGTCCTCAAGCCTGGGACTGACACCAAGGCCCTGTCTGGGTGGCTCCCTTAGTCAGTTTCAAAGGTGGTGCACTGCAGTGACATCTTGCCAGGCCAAGTCCTAGGGAGGCCCTATGCTCCCTACCACAACCCTACAAGGTGTGGGCTAGGCATACCCTATTTGCATGGACAGACAAGAGAGCCTCAGGGTGGCAAGAGGCTGGTCGAAGCATGTGCAGCAAAGAACCATGGGATGCAGACTGGAGTAGAAGCCTCTCCCTGTCCATTTCTGAGTGGTGATCCTCTAAAAGCTGGGAACTACTACTGAAAAACACCACTGTTCCAGGGCCCAAAGTCCCCAGGGCTAGACCCCACACTGTGTGCAACAAGCAGGAGTTATGGCAGCCAAGACAAGACAGGATGTGAGGAGAGGCCCCGGAGATCAGCTCCTGGGTATCTTTGATCTGGAACTGTGTGTATGTGGGGATAAGCTCCTAGGAACAGTCCTCAGGCTTTCTAAAAATCCACCTTGCAAACAAATGTCCTCAGTGTGACTTCCTTTTGGATGCAGGAGAAGAAGACATCTCCATACTGGGGCCACTGGACCACATGCAAGCTGTTAGCTGGGGATGCCCCTCCTCTTGAGGAGGGCTGCCACTTAAGCCAAGGCGACCTGTCTCTAGAGGTAGAAGAGGGACACACACAGGAACACCCACATTCATTCTTGAGACCCAGCAGCACCCTGATGGTCAGAAGAGAAAGCTTAAGGGAAGGGATGCCAACGATGTGGCCCCTGGCTCACACCTCTGTAATTTCCATAGCGCCTTCCAGAATGCTCTCCCTAAGATCAAAGCCAGCTCAGTTCGTAAGGCAGAACAATCCTGTCCCTTTCAAAAAATGTAAAAAGAAAATTTAAAATGTGCCTACAAAATACTTTTAAATCAATACAAAATAAAATAGAATTAGTGGGTTGACTATGGCAGCATGTGGTGACTGGATTTGACTCTGGCAGCACCATGCCACGTGGTGACTGCTTTCCACAGAACTGATAAACTGATAAAACAAACCAATGAACTCAAAGAGACTCTTCAATGTTAAAATAAGATGAGTCAATAAGCAGGTGGCACCAGGGAGCCCACAAAACTGGCAGGAAAAATCAGGGAGCCCAATAAAAAGGGGAGCAAAAAAATTAACCTGGAAAGCTAAAACATATTTATGAAAATAAACACTAAAATGGGGTTGGGGAAATAGCTCAGTCAGTGAATGACTTGCCTTGCAAGCACAAGGATCTGAGTTTGAGTCTCCAGCATCCACATAAAAAAGCGGGTGTGTTGGCAGAGACAGGCAGGTCTCTGGGGTTCACTAACCACCCAGCCTATCCTACAAAACAGCAAGTTGCAGGTCCTAGTGAGAGACCCTGTCTCCAAAGACAAAGGAGATGGTTGCTAAGGTTGGCCTCTGGCCGCCACATGTATGTACACATCTCCTCACAAACATGCACATACATGTACACACATAAACACATAAAATCCCTAAAATATGATAATGAAAATTAATAAACAATTCTAAAATAAAATGGCATTTAAAACAGATTTAATTCACCTGTCAAATACATTTCCATACATTACTTTTAAATGAATAGGTATTACAGATTTAAAATACCATTAATGCTTAAATCAAGATTCGAAATGTAAAAATAGTGGCCAGAGAGATGGTTAAGAGCCCTGGCTGCTCTTTCAGAGGACCTGGGTTTGATTTCCAGCACCCACAAGGCAGCTCACAACTGACTGTAACTCCAGTTCCAGGGGAATGGGCACCCTCTTCTGGCCTCTGCAGGCGTCAAGCATGCATGTGGGGCGCAGACAGATGTTGGCAAAACACTCACAGAGAGAACAAAAGATAAGCGAAGTCGATTTTGAAGAGGAAAATTAAAAATTCAAGTGATTTTTAGCAATTTAAAAAATAATGACAGAAAAATATAGTCGGCACAAGACAAAAGCCGAGCTTTGTAGACCCCTGTGGCTGATGTTCAGGAGCTGAGTGGTTCAAAGGCCACCTGACTAGGATTGCAGCTTGTTGTACGTGAAGGGCAAGGCATCAGATGATACGGCGGCGTCACTTGGGAACACATAGCTTGCTACTCATCGGTTCGTGGTGATCCCTGAACCTGGTGTGCAAAACCACCCCCACTATCACCCTCTCAGGTCACTACACAGGGGAGTGCAGATGCTCGGAGAGGGTGGCTCACTAGGCCACGTCACACAGCACCAAGCACCGATTTTATCCTCAGAACCTAGGCTCCTCAAAGCTACCTCTGTTTCACTCACCACATCTGCTTAAGATCTTCAGCTGGTGTTAGGGCCATGTGTGGCATTACTTTTGAGCATTCCACATACTCAAGAAGCCAGCCTCCCGTGATACATGGCTGTCATCAACACTAGCTGAGGGCCTTGTGTCTTCCAGATGGGCCACAAGCAGTGACCTTCAGGACACCGTGCAGTCAGATGCTATCACCGGCCCCGTTGTCCTGACAGGCAGCAGTGACATTCGGGAGCATGGCTGTACGGAGAGCTGGCATAGAAGCCCAGGCCTGTCTCAACCCTGTCACAGGTCCTTGCCCGGGGGTTGACACTTGCCATTCCGTTGAGCACTCCTGTGTGTTACAGCGTGCTATCCTCATTTCAAGGCTGTTTTGTGAATCAGCCAACAGAGGCACAGAACGGGGCATGACCAGTACTGGGCATCAAGGGCAGCAGCACCCATGCCCACATTGCCACTGGCCCCAGGGCACACCTAAACTCACTAGACAGCTACAGCCCTCACCAATGCCGGAGTCCTTTGTTCCTGCCAGCAGCTGTAGGGAAAGCGGGCGCTCTGGAGATAGGGGGTGACTCCCCGCATGTGGTCGGGGGTCCCAGACATGGCTTGATTCCCTCTTGCATTGTTGGGGTACAGCCCCTTCTGAAACAGGCATCAGAACCTCCCTGTGAGCCATGGAGTGGGGCCTGGGCCCTACAAGAAATCAATCCAGGGTGTGGACGTGGCTCAGCCCGGGGAAGCAACACCCAGGGGTGCAGGTCTCTCCAGCCAGAGGCCAAACACGGGCCATGGGATCTGAGACAGGGCATGCGACCTGGATTAAGAAAGAAAGCTTGGGCCGGGCGGTGGTGGCGCACGCCTTTAATCCCAGCACTCGGGAGACAGAGCCAGGCGGATCTCTGTGAGTTCGAGGCCAGCCTGGGCTACCAAGTGAGTTCCAGGAAAGGCGCAAAGCTACACAGAGAAACCCTGTCTTGAAAAACCAAAAAAAAAAAAAAAAAAAAAAAAAAAAAAAAGAAAAAAGAAAGAAGGCTTGGGCCCCCAGGGACCTGCCTGGGGACATCGCATCTCTCCCTGTCTGTGTGTGGCCTTGGCTAGCTGATGCCTGCCCCTAGAGCACAGATGTCTGCAGAACCAAGCCACCTCAGGAGCCATACTGTAAGATGGGCCCTCAGAGGCCTGGTATTCTGGCACTGGACCCGAGCTCAGTCATCAATTATCTGGATTCAAGTCCTGGTTTGGCAAAACTTACTTTGTCAGGCTATTGTGTTGGAACATGAAATGGCTGATATTTGGCTGCTTTCAACATCCAAAAATGGCGATGGCGTAGGCTTCAGTTAGTGCTTCCGTCTTAGCTCTGTTTCCTGCTCTGTGGAATGTGGGTAACTCAGTCTCCATGAGTGGTGGATGTGAGGCTGTGAGACCACTGTGCTCAGTAAGTACCAGGGTCAGGCAGCATTTGGACCTTAGCCATGTGGTCTTGGACAAATTACCTAGCCTCTCTGGGTCACATATTTTCTCAGTTATATGATAGGTATAATACTAATATCCACCTCCCAGGCTTATTAATCTAAGGGATGTGAGCACTTCTGGGTGTTAGGGTCCCTCAGCAGCTGGGTGGTCCCCTCAGTGGGGGCCACTGAACAGCCTTGTAGAGGCCTTGAGAGCGAATCCTGCCTGCAGAGGCAGGATGCAGTGGTGACAATCACTGGTTGAAGGATTGGAAATCGCCACTTCTGTAGGTCAAAAAATTGGGCAGTCCCCCAGGGAAACTGAAGGCGGTATGATTTTGGTGAAAAATGCGAGCAGACTGTGTGGAAAGAGCTGGGTGAGGGTGCATGCTCTAGGAGTTACCATACCAGACGACTCCACGTCTCGACAGCATCCACAGCCACGGCTCTGGATGAAAGACTAGCCCTGAAATCATGACAACTTTAACACAGACCTTAACCAAGTCCCCAGACCCTGTGTGGTGCTGCACATCCCCAGGTCACTGAAGAACCCTGTGACGGCACCTGACCCTGGTCACTGGGCTGCCTCCCTCCATCTGTGGAAGGTCTCTTCCTTTCTTTCGACACCAATGCTGCCTGGGGAAGGGAAAGGCAGGCTAGCAGCCCTCTGCTACACAGTGGAAACAGGCTCTAAGGAGCCATCTCGGACTTCGCAGGCTCTGGAGCAGCAGCCTTGCTGTCCTTGGCCACTGGTCCTTCTGCACCTCCGTGGCCGCTTATAACTGCTGATTGGGGGCTGGCCTTTTACGGCCGCCACCTCCATTTTTACAAGTGTCGATCTCGAGGGTGCCTCTGGCCCTTTTTGTGTCTCCCCACCCTACAACATTCTACAGCCTCTCCCAGGAACTCCTGAGGAAAAAGTTAAGCATGGACTGCTCTGCAAATCATAATGTTCTGTGCAGAAAAGAGGCTGGTTAATGACGGCACTCAGCGCTCCACCGTAAGTGGGATTTGCTCCTGTGGGTTTTGGAATCAGAAAGACCCAGGTCACACACATTTGCTGTGTGACTCAGTCCCCTCAGTTTTCTTCCCGTGTACGTGAGGGGGTGGGGATGGGGGGAAGAGGAGGAACTGTATCCACCAGACAGGGCTGGGCTGAAGGCCAGCATGAAGAGAACATGAAGGTGTCTGTCACACTCACTGCTCTGGGACGTCTAACGCAGGAGGACCCTCAGGGCCCAGAGAGATGAGTCCAACCTTCTAGAGGTCAACTTTCAAGCGTGCTGGGAAGGATATGGCATCAGGCTTGGGCAACCAGAAGCAAAAGACCTCGGGAGTTGCTCATGGGTGTGTGTGTAGCTGTCCCCGGGGAGTGGGGGGGAGTGGACCTGTAAATCAGACTTTCTGGGCTTACTGCCCGGCCCCTGGATAGTGCCTTGTGGCCCACCAGCCTTGATCTCCTCTTGGGAAAATAGGGACCCTCCTACCTTCATAAGGTCTGGCATCTTACATCTGTCCTGTATTAGGCCAGCTTATAAAGAGCTGAGTGCCTCAGACAGGCACAGTGGGGCGGGGGTGGGGGATGGCACCCATGTTCTGATAGTGGGAAGAACACACTTTCAGAGGCTCGTGAGACGGCCCAATAGACAAAGCACTTGCTGTGTGCGTCTGGCGACCTGGGTTCAGGTCTCAAGCACCCATGAAAGTCCAGGCAGATGTGGTGGCTCACTTGTAATCCCAGCACTCAGGAGGCAGAGGCAGAGGATCTTCCAGGCCGGTTAGCTAGCTGGACTAGCCAGAATCGCAAGCCCCAGGTTCAGTGAGAGAGTCTGTTTCAATAAATAGAGAGCCATTGAGCAAGACACCTGACATCAATCTCAGACCTTCACACTCATGCACACACATGTGAGTATGCATACATATAAACATGCACATAACATAGGCATGCACACCACATACACGCACACAAATAAAAAAGAAAAGTATTTTATATTAACATTCACACTGCACACAGACTCACTTATGAGCACACATACTACATATTCATGTGCTTTTACACATACTTTGTATGCATGCTCACACACCTGTGTACATAGCCCTACACAGAAGCAAGCATCACTACCCTTTTCAATACTTCAAAAGCACTCTGCCATTTTCTGCAGAGTATGGTATGCGGTGGCCCCTGGCATGATCCTGGGGAGGGGGGCACACAATCTAGAATATTTACTCTGGTTCTTTACAGAACCAACCTCCAACTCCACTCTACTTTCTTCTACCCTATCCTGTTCCCTTCTGTCCTGTTCTGTTCCGTGCCATTTCATTAAAAAACTCTGACTGCCAAGGCTTCAGATCTCGGTGTGAATTTCTTTCACAAGGGACAGCAAAAACTCTTACACACGATGCTCCATCTCAGCAGTGTCTCCTCTTGGAGCCCCAGAGTCCCTAAGCAATGTCCCCTCTTGAAGTCCCCAGCTGAGACTGGAACAATGGCCAGCCTGCCTGTCAAGGCTGGGCTGAAGAGCACTGGGCGTCCTGCCATGGCGCTATCTCTGATGGACTTTAGGGACATGCTGGGTATTATGACATCAGTGACAATGCAGTGCCCACTCATGCTGTCCTCAGGACCCAGGAGAGCCTGGCCAGGGGAGCTCAGCAAATGTGGTACCCCAAATCCTTCCATGACCCAACACTGGCCCTGGTCACAATGGGACTCCCATCTTCACCCCATCGCGTGGTCCCCAAAGCGGCCAGGCCCCCTCCTCCTGCAGGTTGTTACACTGTGCCACTGCTCGGCAACCTGCTAAGGCTCCTCCTAGACATGACCGCCAGTCCTGACAGAGTTCCTTGCTCCATCCAGGCATAAGTTGATGCCTCCTAAGCTATGGTTCTGTGCCCCAACTTAGCAGCTGGGAGTTCCCCATAGGCTCCCCTTCCACTCCCTTGAGGAAGTCCATCCCCTATGCAGGGCCCCAGTACATAGCCAGTGCTCTCTCTGTGGTCTCTGCATCCCTGGTGGCTGGGAATGGGGAGGGTGTCTGGATGGCTTCCCAGGGCCATGGCAGGGTAAGTGGAAAGCACCACCCTTTGTACACAGGCTGGTTTCTGAGTGGCTGAGGAGGGACAGACCAGGTGTGGAGCTCAGGATCAGCCTCCTGTCTGCCTTGTGTGCAGGCTTCTGCTTCCTAGACTTAACTAGCTGCTGTTTTACCAAGAGACCCAGGTGTCAGGGCAGGATTCCCCCACACCATCCCTCAGCACCGGTCAAGGCATCACCTCGCTCTGCCGCAAGGGAACTTCCCTTTCAGAGCTGTGGCAATGTGCATCTGAGCCTGGCTCCATCTGCATCCCATCTCTCAGGCAACACATCTTGTTTTGCATCCAGCCATTGCTCTGACCCATAGACAAGAGGCCCAGGTAGCCTGTGCGAACCCTGCTGTCTGTCACTAGCCTGCCCATATGTGAACCCCCACTCTGGATCCGCATCCAAGGCTGGTACTGTCATCCAGGCTGTGTACACGGTATTCCTTGCACCCGCCATAGGAAATCAAATGGGCTCAGGGGAACAAGGTCACGGGGAAGTCAATGCTCAGGAGGTATCCTCTGCCCAGCCCTCTCTGCCCTAAGAGGCCTTTGTGTACTTTCCCTCCAGGATGGTGGTAAATTTTTCCTGATGCCCAAGGAGGTAGCTTCAGTGGCTCCCACTTCACAGATGTATCAGAGAAAGTGTGTGGCCTGCCCAAGTTCTCATGTCCAGGGTAGGAGAGACTGGAGGATTTGGACCTCAGCCTCACCTCATCCCTATAGGAAGCTCTAGATCTGTGAACAGGGGACACAACGTAGAGTCCCCTCATTTTGTCCCACTGCCCCACTGCCAGGCACACCAGTTCATTTCAAGAGAAATGTCCCCATCTGGTTCTAATTCATTTATACTTAATTAATCAAAGTGTTTTGTAAGAGACACTTGAGGTTCAAGAACCCCTTTCAAGCCTTTGCTTTCATTCTGTTTTGCAGAAACAGAAAAATTAGGTTTCATAAAAAACCAGTGATGACGCTGGAGCCAGAGGAGCCCAGGTCCATGAGAAGCGGACCCCAAGGGAGGCAGTGCAGACCAGGCCGGGGCAAACAGGTCCTTCCCCATGGCTGGATACTGGGCCAAAGACTGAGGTCAAGGGCAGGGTGTGGAAGAGGAGGCAACTCAGGAAAGCAGGGAAGGGTGAGCCTTCTGCTGGCTTGGATGTCTTAGCTTAGCACCCTCCAGGCGTTTGACACAAGCTGGCGGGGAGGCTGCTCTGCAATACTACGTGAACAGATGGATGAATGTGTGAGTGATCAGCAAGCAAGACACAACCAATATCCAAGCATCTAAGGAACACATTCTCTCCCCAAAGTCAGATCAGAGGGCCAAAGTCGATGAGACCCTGGGGACCATATACACAACCTTCCAAGACACGTCTGAGAAATGGTCCTCAGGCGTATGTCTAGGTTTGAGAAAGGTCAGCCCCTCTGCACCACCTCTTCCTGGGCTCTGATAAACTGCACAGCCAAGAACTCTGCCAGACCTCACCTTTCCCAAAATTGCTTGGTCACGATAACTGTGACTGCCTTGCAGAGCAGGCTCTAGGTTGTGTAGCCTCCACCTCTGTGCCAATGGAGAAACTGAGGCCATGGGCCGAAGCAGAGGAGAAACCCTCTCATCCAAGGTCACATGGCATGAATGGGTCAGGAGAGGGACTGAAGCCCAAGGCTTTGCATCACATGAATGAAGTCACAACCTCACTAAAGATGCCTGGCAGGTGTGCGCACCCGAGGCTCAAAAGCAGCATCTTCATCCAGCTGGACCAATGCAAGGAGCATCACTCTGCTCCCAAGTTCCTGAGGAGGTGCTAGTGAGCTGGGCTAAGGGGAAAAAACAAATTATTTTCATGCCCCTCCCCATCCTCTTCCTTTCATCAGTGAGAATCATCTTAAAAGTCCAGCTCCACTCCCCTTCCAGGGAGGCAAACTGAGGTTCCGAGAAAGGAAGACCAACCCAGCTCACAGGACCTCACAACACCCTATCAGCTTAGATCTGAGATGCTAAGCATCTGCTGTACAGCCTTAGACAAGTCAATTTCCCTCTCTGAACTTGTTTCCTCTCCCTGCATTCACTGTAAGTAGCTAACCACGCAACGGACAAGAAACTGGGGTGACTAATGGTGACAAGCACCGTGGGGTGCTCTCGTAGGCAGCGAGCCCTCTAGCTCACTTCCTCATAGTTATGGTCCTCCTGATGAAGGAGACTGAAGTATATTGCTCCCATTTTAAAGACAAGTCAGTGAAAGGAAAGGATTTGAAGCATCGTTTCAGAATGGAGAAGCATCTTGGAGGACCAATGTGAAGGATCTCACACAGGTAAACCTCCCCGAAGTCACTTAGCTGGAGCCTTCAAAGGAGGGATGTGCATCCAGACAGACTGACTCCAGCATCTGGGCTCAGTGAAGGCCACTCACAAAGGGACACCTTCAGGATCCCCAAGTCCCTGCTGCCCACCCAAGGTCCACCTGCTTCTCTATTCTCTCTGTCCCTTTGTCCAGCTTCCTTAGAGGTTGGACCCCTAGGCCATGGCCTGCCATCCTACCTCATACCCGCTCTCCCACAGCCCCTCTGTGCACCCTGCTCCCTTATAGGGACTAGAAGCCCTAAGGGCAAAGTCACTCTCATTCACTCCCATTCAGTGTTCTTGGACCCAGGCTCTCAGCCAGAGAGAACAGATCAGAGCTTCCACCTGCCTATGGGACCACTCAGCAAATCAACCTGCATGACCTTTGGGTTCCTGCTCTACAGAGTGAGCCAGCCCACTCTGTCATTAGGGCATCATAGGGACGTGCGGAGACAGTGCGTGGCAGCCTCTAGGCACTGTGGTCAGCCTTTGGCTGTTGATTCACAGACAGGCTTCCAGGGTACTAGGACCTGCCCCGGTCAGGCATAGGGCTTGCTAGTCCTCTTGCTCTCCCGGCCAGCACGGGGTCTACATAACTCCATCTCTGCAGGGGCAGTCCCAAACTCACCTCCTAAAGACATCTGACTGTGGCACTGAGGAACTGTGGCACAGGACCCCAAAGACAATGTTTTCAGGGCCCAGTTAGTCTCAGGTTCATGTTTCCTAGTTGCTCCAGGAGGTCCCAAAGGAAAAAAATCCCAAGGCTCCAAGAGAGGACAAACTTCTTCCAAGTCATCCAGAAGAGATCACCAGAGAGGCTCACCCAGATCACTTCTGGGGTGGTGGGGGGGGGGCGGGGGTGACAGCAGGAGTCAGGGGCAGCGAGAAAGCCCCCATGTAGGGCCTGGAGCCACTGCTCTTGATATAACCCTCTGGCCCAGGGAGGATGCTTGGGCTGGGTGGCTTCTAAGCCATTAGCTCTGTCTTCTAGTGCCTTGGTCCCAAGGATGGTTCCTTAGGTTTTTGGTGTCTGTGGAGTTAGTTACCCTTGGGACACTGCTGGGAGGCTGGGGCCAGTGAGCTCGATCACTAGCCCCTTCCCTCCGTGCAGTGCTCCTTGGGTCCAGATTGTTCGACAGCTCCCTGTGCTGACCCTGAGTTAGTTAATAGCTCAGGCGTCTAGCACCAGACAGATCCCCACCAGGCTACCACCAGCCTGCCTCATAGCGCCTACCCCAACGCAGTCCGGCCACATCTGTACCTTGCTTCTTCCTCCGGTGCAGGGCGAGCATGTCCACCGCGTGGGCGACGAGCAGTAGCAGGCAGAGTGGCGCCCGCATCTGGGCAGCCTGGTGCTCCCGGGGCCCGAGCGCCCCGACGGCCCGGCAGCCGCTGTGCGGGGACAGCTTGTGGCACGCGTTGCGCATCCGCGGATTGCTGGTCGCTGCGGTCACCGGGGACCCCGCCGTGCGCCCAGGGCGCGGTGGGTCGAGTGAGGGCTTCAGCGTGACCGCGCGGCTGGGGCGGGGAGGAGCCGGCGGCTGGGCGGCGCTTAACCCTCGGGGGGCCCGTGAGGGTGCTGGCGGTCCTGCCCGCCCCACGCAACCCCGCTCCCCGCGCACGTGCACAGGCCGACTGCAGGTACACCCACGCCCACGCAATACCGCACACCCACTCGTTCAGACCCTTCAGCAGCACCCTCCCTCTGCCACTTCTGATCTCCCCCGCCCGGTGCCCCCAGGACCCTCCTGAGCTGTTTTTCTGTTCCAACCGTTTGTCCCCTGACTGCTTCGCCTCCAACACTCCACTGTTGCCGAGAGCTAGGCCCCTCTCTGGCACAGGGGTTCACACCTGGCTCTCTGGTGCCCAGCCCTCTCTATCTCTTGGCTCTCAGGGCTGGGGGTGTGAACCAGGCTGCTTCACTCTCTTTTCTTTCCAGATGTCCCAAACACTTTCTGGTCTGGACCCTGAGTGGTTCCTGCTGCAGCCTCGGGGAGCCCCTCTGCTTTGACCCAGTGTCCAGAATCTCATAAATTTGCTTCAGAAGGGGCCTGGGACCCGGAGTGTTTCTTATCTCCGGGATTGGGTTAGTTTTAACAGTTTGAGTGCCAAATTACTCCTCCATAAAACAGTACTCTCCTGCCTCCTGTGACCCTGTGAACCAAGTCCAACCACAGTGAAGTTGCCACAGAGATGTCTGAGACCCATGAGCTTGGCCTTCTGCTAAACACTTCATGTAAGTTAAAAGCTTCAGAACAACTAACTTCCTATTTTGACTAACTGCACATTCCAAAGGGGAAGAGATGGTCGGAGAGACCAAATGATTTGCCCAAAGCTACACAGTAGGTCGGTAGCCTTTCAGCCACTTCTCAGCATACAGTCTCATCACAGAGGGAGTGGAGAGAGCCTTGGAGGCCCAAAGGACAATCAGCTTTCCTGTTTGCTACAAGTATGACTTGATAGAAAGAGGTCCCAAGACTGGCTGTCTAACCCCTACCCCCCACCCCCCCCCCCCCCCCCACCCTCCCACCCCGCCCCCAGCCTACATGCACAGGCCTGCCCCTGGCCAACTGCAGGTAAACACTGTGGCTCTCTGCCAGGGCTCTCTGGTTCTGATGAATCTGATTTCTCCCTTTCATCCCAAGTCTCCAACTTCTCACCATATTTTTCAAGTTTCTCAAACCTCTTATACCTGTGTTTTGTTTTGTTTTTGTGAGACAGTGCATTACGTATCCCAGGCTAGCCCAGAACTCACGGTGTAGCTAAGGATGACCTTGAACTCCTGACCATCTTCCTTCCACTTCCCAAGTGCTATCATTACAGGTGTGTAATACCACATCTAGCGTCCCCTTACATCCTGAGCATTTCTTGCCCTGGCTTCTTCATGGAGTGGTGGCTGAATCCCACTCCTCTTCTCCACTGACTCTTTCAGGACCCAGTCATGGTTTGACACCTTTCCAGGAAGTTGTCCCTGATTCTTAGTCCAGTACCTCTTCTGGGCATCCATAATTCTCCATTATAGATGTCTTAACACACTGGCAAGCACAGACATTTCTGTCTCTTCCTTTGCCCCAGCTACCCATGTCTCCTCTTGGCTCCCACTCTTTAGGTATAGGTCCTTTACAGGGCTTTTGTTGTGTCTCTGCCTGGAAAATTCTTCCCCTGGTCCCTTCAGAACTTGTCTCCAGCATAGCCTCCTCAGAAGCCCTCTCCCATCACTGCAGAAGTACAGGGCACTCACTCCACCTCATTCTCCTCTGCTCTTCATAGTCCCAGGAACCACTGGCCTGCTTTTGTCTGCAGCTTGCTTGAGTTACATAGGGTAGCAACCATCTGTGTATTCACCATGTGCCCAGTGCATAAAATGATTACTCGATACTTTTGAAATGAATAAAAGTACAAATGATGGAGAGGAATAAATGAATGGTTGAGCATCCATAAATCCCAAGATTCATTGTGGGACCTTGTGGTGGTCTGAACGAAAATTTCTCCCACAGGCTCAGATGTTTGAGCACTTGGTTCCAATTGGTGGTGCTGTTTGAGTAGGTTCAGAGGTGCAACCTTGTTGGAGGAAGCATGTCACTGGGGGCTTGCCTTGGGATTTAAATGCCACACACCACTCCCAGTCCCCTCTCTCTGCCTCCTGTTTGCAACCTGTGATGTGAGCCCTCAGCTCTCTGCTTCCAGCAGCATCCACAGGACTGTCATGCCATTTCTACCCTTATGGACCCTAAAATTCTGGAACCATAAGCCCAAATAAACCCTTCCTTCTATAAATTGCCTTGGTCATGGTGTTTTATCACAGCAACAGAAAAGTAACTAAGAGCCCAAGAATTTCCTAATCTTGTGAGCCCAGTGAACCCTTTGGGCTCTCCAGAATCTGAGTTTGAGGATTTAAGTCTCAAACTCAGGATCCTTTTCCTCCCATAGATGCTCAGAGGGTTTGGTGCTATCTCTAGGGGGCTGTCTTGGCATCTCAGCCTGCCATTCAGACCTTCCCCCAGTACAGCTACCCAGGGAGGGCATTAAGGCTGGGGATGCTGGTGGTCTTTCTAGGAGCTGTGGGCCTGAGACTATTACTCAGGGACTACTGGGCACTGTCAAGAATAGTGGCTTATAGCATTTGATCCAGAAGAAATCCTCTCAGAAGGCTCAGGCTTCCTCTCTCTTCCACACAGCAGCCCTTCCTCAGCCACAGTTTCAAGTGATATCAGTTGACAGAAGTCTGCAAATATAAAATGGAAAATTATAGAAACAAGTATTCATAAGTGTGAAATTGTGGCCTGTTTGGAGTAATGCATTCCTCTTGTTTAATCTGGTCCTGGATTTGAATCATGCCATTTTCTAGTGTATCTGCTCTGTATATATCACCTTCCTGTTAATCACTTAGTTGACTAGGCAGTGCTTGTGTTCAAGTCACAGTTATGTCATTTATTAATGGTCCCAAGTAGTGACACAAGTGATTCACATCTGCCAGAGAAACCAGAAATGCTTCCTTTAAGTAGAAAGACAAACATAAAATAAACTATCTTGGGGAGTATATTGTATTCATTTGACTTTTATTACACTATATTGTTACACTTTTCCCCTCCTTTTATTTGCTTGTGTTGTTAATCTTGTACCATGTCTGACTTATAAGTTGAACTTTATCATAGGTTGGATGTATAGGAAAAGCTATATATATATATATATATATATATATATATATGTGTGTGTGTGTGTGTGTGTGTGTGTGTGTGTGTGTGTGTGTGTGTGTGTGTGTGTTATGCTTTGTTTCAGACATGCACTAGGCATCTTGGGGGTATGTGTCTTGGAAAAGGGGCACTACTCTATATGGTTTCAAGCTTCCTGAGAAGGCAAAGGCTTGTGGAGAGGACAGAGCTGTTCATTTATGTCCTGTTGACAGGAACTCCGCTTCCCTGCAAGGGTGGCTGGGAAACGTAGTCTAGTCCAGTAGCTGGAGTCCACATAGTAGGCAGGAAGAGTGGGTGGATATCTGCAACCAGAACACCTGGACTTCCCATCAGGCCAAGCCCAAGCTCCCCAGAGCCACTCGATGGCTCCTGCTCAGATGACCACCAGCCCAGCTTTGCCAGGGACGGCATTGTTTCCAGAATGCTGTGTTATCTCACTGCAAGGAGCTTGGTTTCAGCATCACCACAGTCAAGATTCCTAACAAAGCCACCACCACAGGACTCCCACATGGTACCCTCATGGCTCTGCCCTCCCTCTCCCTCCTCAGCACTAATCCCCAGCAACTACTCATCTGTTCTCCATCTCTGTAATTATGTTGTTACACAAATATTATGTAATGGGATTGTGAAGTGTGTACAGTTTGAGACCGGCTTTCCGCATTCAGCATAATTTCCTTGAGAGTCACCCCAGTTTGCCCGTGCGCTACAGTTGGCTGCTTTTTATTCCTGAGTGGTCTTCTGTGGTGGTGGGCACCGAATGTAGTCACCCAGCAGTTCACTCCATCAAAGACATTTGTATTTTCAAATGTTGCTTATTATGAATAAAGCCACTGTCTGTTTTTTTTTTTATGTACTAGATAAAAAATGCTGTCTTGGATATTGTGATTTTTCAAATGTTTTCTCCTGCTCTGTAATTTGTCTTTTCATCTCCTTACCAGACTCTCTCACAGAGCAAATAGATTTAACTTCAATGGGGTCCACTTTGTCATATTTTCCTTTTTATAAATTATGCTTTGTGTTCTAGTTTGCTTTCCTGTTGCTGTGAAAGCACCATGGTCAAACACCATGACCAAAAGCAACCTGGGGAGGAAAGGGTTTATTTCACCTTACAGGTTACTGTCCATCTTGGAGAGGAGCCAGGGCAGGAGCTCAAGGCAGGAGCTGGAAGCAGAAACCATGGAGGAACAGCACTTACTGGCTTGCTCTGCTAGCTTTCTTGTACAGCCTAGGGATGGTACTGCCCATAGTGGACTAGGCCTCCTACACCAATTAGCAATTAAGAAAATGTCCTACATTCATGCCCTCAGGCCCGTCTGCTGGAGGCAATTCCTCAGTTGAGTTTCCCTCTTCTCTGGTGTATCTGACAATCAAGACTAGCTATCACACTTTAAGTTTCAAGTCCAAGAACATTTGTTGGTGTTGAGTGTCAAAGGCTTTTATCTATGATTTCCTAAAAAACGATATGTTTATGTTTAGGTCCATGGTTCGTTTGGGGTTTGATTTTGTGAAAAGTGTGGGGTCTAGGTCAAGGTTCATCTTCTGCTTGGGAATATCCAGTTGCTCCCGTAGGATCTGGTATTACTGTCTCCGCTAGCATTAGTACTCTGCCTCCATTGAACTGCCTTAACTCTTTTATCACAAATTAGTTGGACATATTTATATATGGATTTATTTTGGGATTTTTCTATCCTGCTCTGTGGACTGTATGTCTTTTTGCCCATCAACACCACATTTGGGGGGTTTAGGAGATGGCTAAATCAATAATGTGCTTGCCATATTAGCATGTGGACCTGAGTTCAGATCCCCAGCACACATGTGTAGAGCTGGACTCAGCAGGTTCTAATCGCAGTGCTGAGGAGGTGGAGCCAGGCAGTTCCCTCGGGATCCGGCCCAATCAGCAAGCTTGAGGTTCAGAAAGAGACATTCATATAAAAAGTAAGATAGAAACAGAAGATGCCCAACGTTGACCTCTGGCCTCTATGTGCAAAGCACAGGCACGCGTGTGTAAATGCACACACAAAATACTACATTGTCTCGATCTCTGTGCCTGAATAGTAAGTCTTGAGTTTAGTTAGGCCCACTCCTCTTACTTAATTATTTTTCAAAATTATTTTAACTCTTCTCCTTCTTTTGTCTTCCTATATACATCTTGGAATAAGTTTGTATCTATAAAAAAATCTTACTGAGAATCACATTGCATATGCCTATCAATTTCTGAGACATATCTTCAATCTACTGAACTGTCTCATCTACAAACGGTATGTGTCTCTGTCTACTTAGATCCCCTTTGGTTTCTTAAGTCAAAGTTTCATCAGTTTAGCACAGCATTCACATCTATGTTTTGTCTGCTTCAAATCTACTTCATTTCTTTTTTCCCCTAGCAAGTTTCAGTGCTATTGGATTTTTAATTTTGCTGTCTCTATCTTCATTACTAACTTATAGAAATATAGACAATTTTGTGTATTGCTCTGATATCTTGTCACTTTGCTGAATTTGCTTATTAGTTCTGTGAGTGTATACACACACACACACACACACACACACACACACACACACACACACACGCAGGCGCGCGCGCATAGAATTAATGTACACACATATATAAGTTTTTTTACATAGGCAACCATATTACCTGCAAGTAGGTACCATTTTCCTTTCTTTCTGAATTTCATACCTTTTATTTCCTTGTTTCTGCCTTGTTGAACTGGTGAGAACTTCCAGCACTGTGCTGAAGGGGACCGATGAAAACAGACATCCTTGTCTTGTTCCCAGTCTGAGTGGGACGGCTTCCAGCCCTCACCAGTGAGCATGACATTACCAGTCAGGCTTTTGTGGATGTTTTTCATCAAGTTGCAGGAATTCTTTTGGTTGCTGTTTTTCTGGTTGTTAAAATTATGAATGGATTTTGAATTTGTCGATATTTTTGTGTATACTGATACAATCATTTAACTTTTCTTTTACCTGTGGATGTCATACGTTACCTCCTATAGTGGAACCAGCCCCACTTGGTCATGTTTGCTTAGCTCTCTTTCCGAATGTTTTTAAGGACTTCTGAGAGTATGTTCATGAAGGCTAGTGGCCTGTAGCTTTCCTTTGTGTTCTCTCTGTCTGATTCAAGTGCCGGTGCTTAACACTAGTCTTGTAGGAAGCCCCAGAGGAGCAAAGCAAACGGAACAGAATTGCCCAGACTCTGATGACTCCCCTGACAGTGTGCTTCAATTGATTAATTAATCAACTAACTAATTAATTAGGTATTTTGAGACAGGGTCTCACCATGTAGGCCCAGGGAACCTCTATTTCTTTTGCTTTCTCCATCCACTTGACCCCAGGCTCACCAGCCATTCCCCTCCTTCTTCTCCTCTAAACCACACATTCTGATACTCCTTTTCCCTTACCAGCCTCTCAACTAGATCTCCAGGTGTGGGACACCCCAAACCTTCTATAGCCAAACATCACCCCCCTCTTATCATCCAATTACAAAACCCAACCAAATATATAACTAAGGCCCACCCAATACCCACTCTCTCTTCAAAGTCTCTTATCTCTGATCTCTTAAGAAAGGATCTTTTGCATCCCACTTCTTCCCCCTTTAACACGCCCATACTAGCAGTTTAAAAACCCAAACAGAGCCTACCACTTGGTTCTGGATCTCTGACTTACCAACTCTGTAGCAGTTCACCCCATAAGTACCCAAATCCCTATATTCCCCTCTCCACCATCCCCTCAGAAACCTCCCATTTCACTGTCCTTGACCTCAAGGATGCCTTCTTTTCTACTCACTATGTAGACCAGGCTGGTTTTGAACTCACAGAGACCCACCCACTTCTGCCTCCCAAGGGCTGGGATTAAAGGTGTGTTCCTGTCATTGTAACTCAGCGCTTGAAGGTCGACAGGAACCCTTGTGCTTCATCAGTAAGACGGTTAGATCAAGAGCTATAAAGGCTGAAGTTGTAACTCAGTGATAGAGCACTTGTCTAGTGTGTCCTAAGGTCCTGGGTTTGATCCTCAGCGTAAGAGCAAACTAACAAATACATGAATTCACAAAAAGAGAAGCTGTAATAAGATTTGAAACTTCCTGACATGAAAGCCCAAATGTCTATGATAGAATAGAGAATTATATTCATAATGAGAATCAGGATGACCACAACCTAAATGAGAAAGTACACTCAACTGACGCTAATATCAAGATAATTAAGATGTTGCAATCATTTGACGAGGATTTTCAAGCAGCCGTCATAACAATGTTCTTGTAGGAAATTACAAATTCTCTTGAAACAAATAAAAGTGTAGAAAACCATCGTAAAGAAAAAAAAAAGAACCAAATAGAATTTACGAAGCTGAAAAAATTAATAATTGGAAAAACAACTTGCTAATAGTCCCAATAATAGAGTAGAAATGAGTAATGACGGACAAACCCCAGCTCCCTCCCTTAAGGGACAGGGTGGCCCGAGGCATTTCCCAGCCACTGTCCCCTCTTCCCCAATGCCAGCAGAAACTGGGAATGGCAGACCAGGCTGTAGATGATTGCTGACTGAGCAGCTGACCCTCCAGGGCCAACCTCCTTCCTGTTTGGAGTCTATTTCCTTGTCCTGCGCCTATCCTGTGCTATGTTTTTGGGGATCACTTTCCATGGGGACTTGACCCCAACACTCTCTCTCTCTCTCTCTCTCTCTCTCTCTCTCTCTCTCTCTCTCTCTCTCTCTCTCTCTCTCTCTCTCTCTCTGGTTTTTCTACACAGGGTTTCTCTCTGTAGCCCTGGCTGTCCTAGATCTCGCTCTGTAGGCCCAGGCTGGCCTGGAACTCACAGAGATCTGTCTGCCTCTGCCTCCTGAGTGAGTGCTCGATTAAAGGCGTGCACCACCCCTCACCCCACCTCCAGCTTGATCCCAACTCTTGATGTCAGGATCTGCTAAGGCAACTTTAGAGCAAGGCAAGATGAGTGGAGTTCCCATGATAAGTCATAGGTAGTGCAGGTGAGCTAGGAGCAACTCCCATCCTAGGGAAGTTCTCACATGTTTCTCATCTGTGCCTGCTCAAATCTGTAAGCAGAGACATCAAACCTCCTCAGGACTTCATGTCAGTCCCCTCTTCAATCAAAACCCTGAAACCCCCATCTTCGTTGATTGTGTGTCTGGCTTTTCCCAGGGGGAAGCAAACAGCTCAGCCCTTATGGAGTACTCAGGCTCACAGCTTCAAGCCATCCTGCCCCATCTGTGCTAAGCCCTGAGGAACCCCAGCCCCCACCCACCATCGACTGGCTTGTTATTATTTTAATACCATGCAATAAGTTGAAAAAAATTACCCACAAAATACAGGTTTTGAGCAGCTGGCTTGAAATTTCTTTCCATAAACAAACGAGTTTGATGAGATACCTCAGTGTCACCCCAGGACTCTCTTAACCCTCTATGTCCTATGTGAGCGTGGAGTTTGCTGGGGCATAGCCTCTTGGGCAAAGAGACTGCTGAGAGCCATGGTCACCTCCAGGACTCTATGCTGACTTATGTCTACCACTCTGCTGCATGACACACTTCTCACCTCCTATCTCAGTTCCTACAATCAGCAGAGACCTGGGAGCCACATTCCCTGATTGAAGCAGAAATTTTCCCACTGAAGTGGGGCTTCAAACAACTTACTTAATTGAGCCTTGCCTCGGTTTCTCCACAGAAAACAGGGCTAGCCTCAGTCCATGGGATTGCAATAATGGGCAGGGGAAATGCCTCCGTGGGTAAAGCCTTTGCTGTGGGAGCCTGATGACCCGAGTTTGATCCCCAGGACCCATGTCAAGGTGGAAGGAGGGAATCGAATTAGTTAAATACACACCAAGTTCGCAGAAGGCAGCCCAAGGCCATGGCGTGGGGCTTCAGCTCTTGTTAGTGTCACACACAGGTGGAAGAGGAAGCAGAAGCTTTGGGGACGAGGGGAAGCTGAGAGTGTTGTTCCAACATTTCTCTAGGGTGCTCACGTGATCGTCTGCAGTTTGTAAAGCTTGCAGACAGCTGCTGCCTCATACGGCCTGATGCTGAAGTATGGGGGGCTTCAGGACAGGAGTTACGACAGACTAGCATCTGGCAGGCCAACTGACTCATGCTCTCAGAACAGTAAGAGCCAGGCTTCGTTTTGGTAGGTTGAGGACCCAGGACGGATCCTGATCCTTGTCACATACTGAAACTTGAACCCAATCCTAGACAGAATGCTCTGGTTTGTTTTCTGTTGTGGTGATAAACACCATGACCAAAGCAACTTGGAGGAGGAAATGGTTTATTGACTCTTACAGGTTATAACCAATCATCGAGGAAAGCCAAGGCAGGAACTCAAGGCAGGAGCTTCAGTAGAAACCATGGAGGAACACTGCTTATTGGCTTTGCCCCAGGTTCACCTTTGGCTATGTTTCTTACACAGCCCAGGCATCCCTGTCTAAGAATAGTACCACCAGTACCACAGTGGGCTGGGCCCTCTTACATCAATTATCAATCAAAAGAGGCTCCAGAGACATGCTCACATACACAACTTCATGGAAGCAATTCCTCAACTGAGGGTCTGTCTTCCCAGGTATATCAAGTTGACAAGCAAAATTAGCAAAGAACCTCATCTAAGGAAGAGCTCTGACCACATTATTAATTATAGACTGAAGGTAAAAAAAAAATCTCAATTTTAATAGAACTCAGGACCGAGAATATTGTTTTATACCAGCTCTTGAATCCAGTCCCAACTGGGCTTTGAGGTAGACTGATTCCTAATCCTTGAGACAAACTGAATTTAATACTGACCACATATTGACTCCGAGGGATCTTGGCTCCATGCTGAACCCTAACTCTGGCCACCGTCTGAGCACAATGGGCACCTCTGATTTAGATGTCCACCTCAACTGTCACCCATCTTTCCCCAGGGTCAGTCCATCTGTCCAGAAGACAGTGAAGCAGAAGATTGAGCATTCCTTGGAAAAGGTCCAGGTATCAGGGCAAGATTCATAAGATTCATAAGACCCTGTCTCACCTCATGTATTTGCAATTCCTAGGCATACCTCAGGGAGAAGAGCCCCAAAGTTCCAAGTCTTCTGATGCCGGAGTGACGACGAGTGCTATTGTCTGGGTGGTTTTCAGTTCTGATTATTGGATAAGTCATTTCTGGTTTTGTGTCCAGCTTTGGTCAGCCGGGATAGCATTTCTCTTTTCTCTGCTGTTGGAAGTTGTGACACTCTTTCCAACAAAGGGCAAGATGGAAAAACGGCAGTGAAAATGTTTCCAAAATATGTTCACAGTCAAGTTGATCCCTTGGTAACTGAGGAAAGAAGAGAAGGACCGAGAAGTTTTCCATCAGGGACAGTAGGTCTGTGGTGGGTGGGGGACAGGGGTGTGGGGGCTGAGCTTGGCTGCCGGTCTGCACTGAAGTAGTGAAGGAGGGCAAGAGAGAGGGATGGAGAGCTGAGCCCACAAAGGTGAGGAGAAAAACCCTTGTGTCCCGACTCTGGAAGGAGCTGATGAGAGCAGAGCCCATGAGCGACTGTGTGTGCTGCAGTCTGGCATCCCCAACACCTGCCCAAGGACGGCAAGGTGGCTGGGATGTGCCGAGCGGAGGCAAACAGCAGCGTCTGCCTTCGTCGTTGCTCACAGCCACGGTCAGTGGCATGACAGGAGAGTTTGATGAGCCACAGAAGCCAGAGTCAAGTCGTGGGCTGGCCACTTAACTTACGTGACCTTCGGCATACCGCTGAGTCGCTTGGAGCCTCCGTTTCCTCGTCTCTAAAATGGAGATGGAAATCGGGTGGTGAAAATTAATTTGCTGATAAATGTGGCCCCCGGTGTATCAGTCACTTGTCCTGTTGCTGTGGCAAAGTGCCTGGTAAAGGCAACTTAAGGGAAGAAAGGGTTTATTTTCAACTCACAGTTAAAGGTATAGTCCTCATGACAGAGAAGTCAAGGCCACACAGGGGTTTGAGGCAGCCGGTCACATTTCATAGGCCGTCAGGAGAGACAGTTGTGGCGTTCAGTTTGCTTTCTTCTTTTTGTTCAGTGGGGGAACCCAGCCCATGGAATGATGCCACTCAGCATTTAGGGTGGGCTTCTCCCCTCAACTAACCTAGAAACTCCTTCACAGATTTGCCCAAGGGTTGTTTCCAACGAGTTGACAGTCAAGGTTAATGATCGCAACAGGTCTCCGAGGGGGGTTAGCTTGTTACAGACTCACAAAATATTCCACAGGTACGTGCAGTGTTCAGGCAGCAAGGACAAAAAGGGTTGATCTTGTGAGCTGCAGCACGGACACTGGCCCTGAGGTCTTCCTGGCCCACATTCATTGGTGTGAGCAGTTGGTTGATGGGTTCATTCACTCCTTACCCAGCACTCACTGCAGCAGGGATTGGCAGAAGTTGAAGATGATGTCTAGGTACTCACAGGCTGGTGGAGAGGTTTATCAGGAAAGAAGGGTTTTTTTTTTTGTTTTTTTGTTTTTTTTTTGTAAAGTCAGCCAAGTTCTAGAATCCAGGGCTGTGGGAGGGTCATGGGCACCCACGGGAGGTACCATGGGAAGCCTATAGAAATTGTACCTGGACTGAGTTGGGCGGGGCTTACAGGATTTCATTCATTCATCCCTTCATGCATTGAATAAGATTTGCTGAGGACTGGTCCACCTGTAGTTGAGAATTCAGACAGGGGCACCACTGCAGACACGTCACTTCCTTTCAGGCACTCAGCTGGACAGCTTCACTGAGGTCCTGGGTGTCTTGGGCCCAGGGTCTTGGCCTTTCCCACCTGGCTCTGATTCCCAGAGGGGCCTGTCTACTTGCTCACTGAGTATGTGGACCAGGGCTTTCCTCCTGTGCCATGCTCTCAGCCCCTAGCTCCAGTCTGTCTCTCATGACGTACAACGTAACCTTCATGTCTTGTTCCCCACAGATATTTACCTTTCCATGGCCGAGCGAGCAGCCTTCTGTAAACAACTGTGACTCTCCTGAAAGCTTGCCGAGGCCTCAGCTTTGGACTGAGGAACTGTGTTACAAGCAGCCCTCAGCCAGTGAGGTGGGAGGCAGTGGATAATCCGAGTGCCCCGCCTTGGCTCGGCTTCCTCAGGAGTATGCCCTCTGTTGCATCCAGGCACTCTTTGAAGCTGGAATCTGTCACCCACTTCAGCAATTGGCTTGATTCTGGGTTGACAGAAGCCTTCTGTGTCCTTTTGTTATCTCAGAGCCACAGAATTTTCTGGAAGTCACAGTCTCTGCCCCCAGAGCACATCCATGAAGTCTCTTTAACTCAGTCTGAGAAGCCTTGGTCATCAGGGTGATGCCCAAACTTCCTGCCAAGTATTCAAAGACCCTGTACTGGGTCTACCTTTCCATGCTTGCGTCATGCCGTTCTCTGTGGCCGACAGACAGCTTTCTCTTCATTACTGCTTGTCCGAGTTACAGCCACTCTTCCAGACTCAGGTCAAGTTCATCTCCAGAAAATTCTCCGGAGCACATCCACCCCAGGAGTGTTCCTAGGGACTGAGTGTTTGTCTGGCTTGTGTCACGAATAGTGTTGGGCTTTCCTTGCCTGTTCCTCTAGTAGTTGCCTAGGTTAGCATCCTTCTGGGCATGGCCTAAGAGCTGGGAACATGGTGTGGTGGACCTCAGTGACTCTCTACACAGGCCTCTTCCTGGAGTCATTTGCATGTTTTCCCAGCATGGCATCTGGTTTCCCAGGATAGACATGCATGCTAAGCACTTCAAAAAATCGGGATAGTCCATTTGTCACAACATGCTCAAGTGACAGATACATTATTACTTGTGTTTCTCAGCAGAAGAAGCCACAGCTCTGAGAAAGAAAGCCACTTACCTTTGTCAGGAACAGAGCTAGGACAAAGCCTCAGGTCCCCTAATCCCTAAAGCCCTGCTCTCCATACAGGCTCATCTGGGTCCTAGTCAGACCTCCCCTGCCGGGAAGCAGTCCCTCTCTCCACTGTCTGCTCCTCCTGTGGCTCCCACCTTCCCTCACTGTGTGAATCACTGGATCGCCAGCCTCCTTCCCTCTCCTGTGTTGTCTACCCAGACTCTTCCAACCCTGCTGCCTCAGTCTCTCTCCAGCCATCTGGTTCCCACTGTAGACAGAGTCTGAGGCACGCTCCGGGATGTTCCCTGGGGGCATGCCCTGCACTCCCTGACTTTCCTTTGCCCTTCTGAGATTGACGGAGATAGAAATCCCGACCCTGGAGCCAGAGGAAGGACTGAGTAACCACAGGAAGGATTGTGAGTACACGTCTGGGGGAAGCTGCTTGGCTGCTGCCTCAGTGGCATCGCCAGAAGTGATTTCCTCTGCTGTCCCCAGGGTCCACAGAGGCCACGGCCTTGAGATCCTACGCAAGGTGCTGACTGTTGATAACTGGGTTGGCATCAGCTTCCTCATCTCAAGGAAGCTGGAGAAGATTCAAGAACATCGTCCCATCAATGTCTTGACGTTATAGTTGTTCCACAGAAGTTGCTAGGTCATGACGCTCGCTCTAAAGGGAGCAAAAATGATGAGAATTACAGACTGCTGGGACCATCCTGAGGAAAGCGCTTCCAATGCCCCAGCGAACATCGAGTGAGCAAGCAACGGAAAGGCTCACGTTATCACTTGTGCTCCGGAGGTAGCCCTGTGAGGTAGAGTTTGCTCTGTGTTGGGCAGATGTGTGGATAGTGAGTCAGAGAACACACGTAGCCAAGGTCATGAGTGGGAAGACCGGAACAAAGGCGGGGGCCATGGGACTTCAAACCCACTGCTTTCCATTCCGTTCATTAATCTGTCAGCCCACCACTAACCTGCAATTGACTAACCCCCCACCCCTGGTCACCAACACCCACTTCACTCACCCACCTTCCGGCCTATGGACACGGTTGCAGAGCCTGGTCCTCCAAAGGAAACGGCCACCACCTTCATGTGATCAGCTGTGCCTGATTGCAAGGGAGCCCCGTGACAGCTTGGGAGAGAGGCAGAGGGAACAGCTGTGCAAAGGCCCTGGGGTGGGAATGAGCTAGAAGGGCTGGTGTGGGTGGAGCAGTGTGGGGGAGGAGAGAAGAGAAGGACGGGAGACAAGGTTTGGCGAACGTTGTGTTCTGTCCACAGGAGCTGGCCCACGGGGTCTTCACAGAGCCGGAGTGAGCTCTCATCTACCAGGAAAAGGGCCACAGCTGTCCTGGCATGGGCGATTCCCAGTCTCTCCTTCTTCAGTGGCACTTGGGGTCAGAATGGAAGCCACCAGCAGACCGTGTACCAGCTTTTGTAGCTGTCTGTCTTTTAGGGAAGGGGAGGATCACGCCCCTCAGCCTTCTCCATCTTCTCCATCAGCTCCATTTCTAGAGGAGTGAGCTGAGCCTCAGGGAGGTTGTATAGCTAGCTGGAAGCCACATGCCAAATTCACCCCACTCTTACATCCTTGCTCAAGTTCGAACATTGAATATCCCCCAAAGCTTTTGTGTGAAAGGCCAGGTCCTCAGAGTGACACTATCGGCAGGTGAGGGAACCTTTATGATAGGCTCTGAAGTCTTTGGGGTATTTTCGTGGGTTATGGGACCCCAGTCCCTTCCTCTCCCTCAAGATCAGGTAAGCAATTTTCTCTGCCTTATGCTCCCAACCACTGCCATTTTATGCCCTTCTGGAGGCCTGAAGGAAGTGGGTCAGCCAGTAATGGGCTGGAAACATAGACAACCATGAACTACAGCCAGCCTTCTCTCTCTCTAAGTTGATTACCTCAGGTGTCTTGTTATAGTGATGGAAAGCTAACACAGTCCCCCGCCAGGTCTTTCAAAATCTTATTTACCAGAGTGCCTCTGAGCTGGTAGACCACGAAGGAGAGAGGTCCTGTAGATTCCCTCACAGCTGGTTTGGGAGGAGATGCCAACCACCCAGCCCAGCCACCATCCCACTGGTGATCAACAGGTATGGCCTCCAGACTACAGTTAGAGAACATGAAGCTGGATTTCCCAACTGGCTTCCTTCAGACCAGCTCTTCTTGGCAGGAGAGGGAAACTGGCCATGGCTTCCTCTGCGTGATGGTTTAACCTGAAGCTTGGGAACAGATGTGTTCTCTGACCTCTGGCTGCAAAACTAAGCACTTTCTCTGGAGTTGTCATTGCATTTGAGGGCTGGAGTCTGAGACTTCCCTGTGTCCACCGTGGGTCAATAACTGCCCCCCATAGTCATGGCTTGGGGAAGTAGGAACTGATTTATCGATGGATTTCTCAGTTGATGGTTCTAGTGGTTTCTTTGCCCCTATTATACAAAGGGTCTGAGGCAGCCTGGGGAGGAAGGGAAGGCGGAAGCTGGTCATCTGCTCATTGGGAACAGCAAGGAATGCAAAAAGAGAAATCCAGCCGCTCCCTGGCTGGGGAAGAAAGCTTGGTATGGAAGTAATTCTGCCACGCCGGCCTCCTCCGAGCACTGCCCAAATGCTTTTCCGATTCCCAAACTTAATTAGGAGCCATTGCTGCAGTGTGAGTCATCACTTAATAATGAGGGTGTTTATTAAGAAATGGGTGGAACGAGTACAAGACAGTTGGACAATTCAAGTCCCAGTTGTTTGAGTTGCTGGCTGTGTGGTCTTGAGTGAGCTACTTGCCCTCTCTGAACCATTTCCTTGTCTGTAAGTTAGCATTTACCTGGTAAGAACAGGAGGGAGTGCTAAGTGGATCAAGGGTATAAAATCTACTAGTGGGGCTGGGAAGATGGCTCAGTCAATACGGCGCTTGCTGTGGAAGCCTAAGGACCTGAGTTTGGTTTCCTAGCACCTGTGCCAAAAGCCAGACATGCAGCATACATCTGTAAACCCAAGTTGGGGGAGGCAGAGACAAGATCCCTCGGGCATGCTGGCCAGCCAGGCTAGCGAAATCTGTAAGTTCTCCATCCAGTGAGAGATCCTGCCTCAAAAACTGTGGTGATATTCCGTTTGCACTCTAACAAATAAAGCTTGCCTGGAGATCAGAGTGCGGAGCTGGCCACCAGAGGCCAGGCAGGCAGTGGTGGCACACACCTTTAATCCCAGCACTTGGGATCTCATGCCTTTAATTCCAGCACTTGGGAGGAGGAAACAGGAAGTGATAAAGCAGGGTGGAGACAGAAGCTCAGCCCCTTCTGCCCAAGTATTCGGTAGAGGTGAGAAGTCTTTCTGGTGGCTGGCTGCTCTGCTTCTCTGATCTTTCAGCATTTACCCCAATTTCTGGCTCCAGGTTTTTATTATTAAGACCAATTAAGATTCGTGCTGCAAAAAAACTAATGTAGAGAGAGAGTGAGGATGACCACTGAGCGCGACCTGGCCTCCACAGCTGGTGTTAATAAAAACCACCCTTTTCCTCAACTCTTCTCTTTCATGATAAGCATGTGCGTTCTCACTTTCTCCACCATGAACGTCCACCTCTCAGAAGGCCCCAGCATGCCAGCAGTGGTGATTAAGGTCCAATCCGATGTACCCTCTGCCCCTGCAGGCTCTGTCTCTCCCAGTAGGGTCAAGCACTGCTATAACACATCTTTGGATGGGGTGGGGAGTCCAGAGGTGTGGGGCATCCTGGGTTGGGATCTCAGAGGAAGGATCCTGACAGAGAAATGCTAGCATCTGGCCAGGTGATGGCGAAAGGAAGAGCTAGAAATAGCCGGGTAGGGAAGCAGGGCCGGTGGGTCACCACCAGAGCCCCTGGGAGCGCAAAGGAAGAGGGGAGAGGAACATTTCCATTAGAGGAGGGTCACGGCCACCATGCCAGTCTGCATCTGGGACAGCTTCCCTGTCCTCCCGGAGTCGTCTTCTGCTCCTTGGGGCCACAAGCTTCTGTCACACTCCCCGTCACACTGGTCCTTTTCTTGTTTCTAAGGGACCCCTTCCCTGATTCCCGCTACTCTTGCCTACAAGGGGAGGGCTTCCCATGTGGGGCTGTTGGGCAGTCTCACTCTTCAAGCAGTCAGGAGGTTGACGCTGGTGACATGTTTATGCCTTGTTGAATGAAGCAGGAGAGGAAGACACCCAAGATTAACCTCTGGTTTATACACACACCCACGAGCACACACATGTGCGAGTGCGCGCACCCACGCAAACACACACAAACCTGACTTAAGAATAATATATGTTTAAAATATGCACAAATGAGGGAGCAAACTGAGAAGCTTTCCAGACTGTCCACACCCCATATGGAGCACTTAGATGAAGAAAAACGAGTATCAGTCACATCGAATCCCCACCCCGTGTGTGGCTCTCTAGAGGATGGTTATCTCTACCCTCTTATGCCCTCTGGATCTTAGACTAATTTTTATCAGCTTTTAAGCTTCACAGGGATGTAAGCAAAGCAGCGGTCAGTGTGCCTTCTGTCAGAGTGTGTAGAACTGACTTTGGGAGCTGAGGTCATGGGGCAGAGGGGGCATGTGCTGTGACTGGGCAGATATGTCCAAGTGACCCCATCCTCCAACTGTGGGACACAAGGCACGCTTCTACCTGGATTCCCAGTGTTTTCTTCTCATCTGTGCCTGCATCCTGGTATTGTTCACTTTCCAAGTCATGTCCTTTGGGGCACTTAGTTTCTGCTCCAGAGTGCCATCTAGGACCACCTGTCACCTTGAGCTGCTGTGTTTCTTTGGTCTCCTCTCATCTAGAATAGTCCACAGTTTTTCTCTGGCCTTTACGACACTGGCAGTTCCTGGGAAAATATAAGTCTTTTGTTTGTTGAGTGTGTATCCCTGCATTTGGGTTGGTGTGATATTACCTCAAGTTTAGATTTAAGGGCTGGTGAGACGGCTTGGCGGGTAAGGGCACCCACGGCACAAGCCCAAAGACCTGAGTTCAGATCTCCAGGAAAGGCTGGACACATTACAAATGCCCCTGCAAACCCAGCGCTAGGAGCCAGCAAAGATGGAAGATTGGCTGGACTTGCCACCCACCAGCCTAGCTCTAGATTCCAACTCTCTCAAAGGAATCAGAGTGGTAGAGAAGTACACCTGATGTCTTCCTATGTCATCTGGGCATGCATGGGTTGTGGTGATATTGTGTCCCCCAATATTTGCACCCTAATAAACTTATCTGGGGTCAGAGAACAGAACAGCCACTAGATACAGAGGCCAGAAAACGGTGGCACACACACCTTTAATCCTAGCATTCGGAAGGCAGAAATCCGTCTGGATCTCTGTGAGTTCAATGTCACACTGGAAACAGCCAGGCATGGTGACACACGCCTTTAATCCTAGGAAGTGATGTCAGGAAGCAGAAAGGTATATAGGCGTGAGGAGCAGGAACCAGAGCCCGGGTAAGCTTTTAGCTTTTGAGCAGCAGTTCAGCTGAGATCCATTCGAATGAGGACACAGAGGCTTCCAGTCTGAGGAAACGAGATCAGCTGAGAAGTTGGCGAGGTGAGGTTAGCTGTGGCTGGTTCTGTTTCTTTGATCTTTCACCCAATACCTGGTCCCGGGTTTGTTTTCATTAATAAGACCTTTTAAGATTCGTGTTACGATGGGTGTGCACGCCCACACACATGTACGTATTCACATGTGCAGACCCCACATAACACACACGCAAAAGATGGTTAGCCTCAAGATATCAAGATATGCATACGGGGCTGGAGTAGCATGGAGAGGAGGCCAAGTCACACTAGGGGCTGTGAGGTCCCTTTGTCCCTCTGAGGAGGTAACTTTGAAAACCTGGCTGAGACAATGTTCACTTCATCCTCTGCCAAGCTGCATCTTTCCCATTTGTAATTCCTAAGTGGCTTGCAAGAAAATGCCTTCAAGTGTTTGTCTATTGCTCGCCAAAGCCTTGTGCGACAGTTCGGTGGTCCGGTTGAGAGGTGCTGGGGACTTTTAGGAAGGCTGCTATCTCACAAAATTTCCCCTATCACGCGCTACCTCAGCACAGGCCAGAGCTGTGGGCCACCTGACCGCTGACCAGACTGTCCACTCCTGGGAGCCAGAGCAGGCCTTTTTCTTTGTAAGCTGATTTTCTTCACTATTTTGCTGCGGTCTGACAAGGCCATAGGTCACTCCAGTGACTCCAGGAGACTCCAGCAGCCTCTTCTCAACCCTTGAGCCTTCCTCTATATCTCCAAGAATCTAGGTAGAGCTGCAAGGGTACGGATAGGAATTGTTAACCCTGGCAGTCAAGGTTTACTGGAAAGGTCCTTGGGGCCACTGTAAACACTGGCCCGCTTTGCATCTAAGGTTCCTGGAGCCCCACAGTGCTGGGGGACCCTGCTTCAAGAGACCTGTTCTCTGTTCCTTCCTCTAGGGCACCCTAGGGTAGCATGGGGAAAGGAGATGGCTTTGGGGAAACTTGGCATTCAGATGACCTTGGCCACTAGTAGCTCCTCTCTGGACCTGCTTCCTTCCTCCTAGGGTGCAGCCCCATGTGTGCACCCATCAGAGGGCGTGAGGGGTGAGTGGCAGGGAGCCCTTCACGGGGACGGAGGCCATTCCCATGACGGGGAATGAAATCCTGCTAAGAGAAGAATAAAATCCCCCAAACAAGCTGTCTAGCAGTGTGAAAAGACGGGAGGACACGGTGTCCACGACTGGGTCTGCTCGTCTCCCTGCGGCCCTCCCACATCAGGGGCCAGGGCCTCCCCCAGATGTTCTGACAGGCCACACTTTGTCTGGAATCCAGTCTCTTCCATCACTGAGCTCCGTGATGCTCCTGGAGTCCCTGCAGACAGGAGCTGCACATGTTCCTCTGGCAGCCTTCAGTATTCTGCACAGAGCCTGGTTCATAGGAGGCTCTCAGAACTGTCTTGAGACTGGCCGGCTGGAGCAGAGCTACAGACACACCAGCAGAGGATGAATCAGGCTCGGGGAAGGGGGAGGCAGGCAGACTCTCTCTTCCCTGGGCCTAGTTCGGAAGCCTCTTCATCAGGGCAGATGATGGACTCTAGCCTACCCTTGACTTCAGCCTGGGTGGAAGTGGCTTGAGGCAGGTGGCTGGCTACCTTGGCCTACTCTAAAGCATCTCACGTATAGCTTCTGAAGTCCATCTCTCAGGTAAGCTGAGGCAACAGTCATGCTACCATAGACACCAATTTCCATGACATGCATCATAACTGCTCACCTATCAGACGTCCTCTCTTTCTCAAGGTACAATGATCAGATTGGGATAATTAGCCTCCTTCCCACTGGCTTAAACTCAACAATGGTGTTAATACAGGATAACTGTACTTGTTAATAAACTATGGTGTGCTATTTCAATTCACATACACAGTGTGAACAAACAAAATGAGGGTAATTAATATTTCCATCTTCTAATTCCCTGGTACTTCATGAAGGCCACGGTGGGCTTTTGAGAGCTGCGGAAACCCCACTGTGAGTGGGATTCTACAGTTGGATTCTACCACGTCTATGCAGCTTTTCCCATTAGGAGAGTATTTGAACCACCTTGGTTGTCATGAGATATCTGACACAAAATCACAGCCATGAGTGAGAAGACTGATAAAGACTGTCTTTGTCCACAGTCTACATCTACAATGGCAGGGAGGGCAGATGGGGAGCAGCTGGAAGGAAGGCATGAAGGAGCCAAGCAGGGTGTCCAGAAAGTTCTGTTTCTCGACCTAGGTCACAAGTACATTTGCAAAACATTCCTTGAGATGTATATCTTAAGACCTGTGCACTTCATGCACACAATACCCAGTTATAGGCCACAGCTCAGTTTCTGTTTAGTTGTTTGTTTTTGACAGGCTGGGCTTGAACTCTCTATGTTGTTGACCTTCTGATCCTCCTGTCTCCACCTCCTGAGTGCTGAGATTACAGGAGTGAGATATCACACCTGGTTTTACATGGTGCTATGGATCAAACCTAGGGTTTTATGAATACTAGGCAAGGACTTGACCAACTGAGCTCTGTTTAGTTTTTACTTTATTTCAATTGGTGGTGGTGGTGGTGGTGGTGGTGGTGGTGGTGGTGGTGGTGGTGGTGTGTATGATATGAGCAGAGGGAGGTGTGCATGTCACCCCAAAGCATGTGGAAGTCAGAGGACAACTTTGTGGAGCTGGTTCTCTCCTCCCACCTTTATGTGGGTTCCAGATATTAAACCCAGGCTGTCAGGTCTGCATCATTAGTGGGTGAGTGCCTTTGCCCACATATCATCTCAATAGCCCCTCTGGTTAGTTTTAATAGCTACTGTCCAGAAGTTTTCTGAAGTGATCCTGCCAACTTACATCCTATATGGCAACATTAAATGTCAGCAATAATAGTAACCTGTTGTGAAATATTAGTTTAAGAAGTGTTACATTTGTTTATGCTGTGTAATATTTGTTTAATGATGCAAAGATGTGTTGCATTCTTTTACGTTGCATTTGTTTTACTCTGTGAAGCTGTGTTACTTTGCCTGCCTAAAACACTTGAATGGTCTAATAAAGAGCTGAATGACCAATAGCTAGGCAGGAGAAAGGATAGGCAGGGCTGGCAGGCAGAGAGAATAAACAGAAGGAGAAGTCTAGGCTCTAGAGAAGAACAAAGAAGGAAGGGAGGAGCGAGAAAAGGAGAAGAAGAGGAGGATGCCAGGGGCCAGCCACCCAGCATACAGCTGCATAACCAGCTATAGAGTAAGAAGGAAAGAAAGGAATATAGAATAGAGAAAGGTAAATGCCCAGAGGCCAGGCATTCATAAGTAAGAATAAGACTCCATGTATTTATTTGGGAGCTGGGTGGTAGGCCCTCAAAGAGTAAAACCTCCCCCCACCAAAAAAAAACAACTACAGTAACCTCTGTGGGTGAAGCCCACTTTACCAGGTATACCTTATTGCCGCCCAGAGGAGTCTAGTTAAACTTGCTTAGCCCACCTTGGAGGTATGGTAGGCTAACTGATTCAAAACTGAAGGAGGAATGACAATATGGGCAAACTACAGCATTGTCATGGGAACAAATCAGTTTCATCAGAGAACAGAGCGTGGTCTCCTGTCCCCACACCTCAGATCTCCCAGGAAAGAGCTTGTCGGTTTAAGGAAACAGATAAAGAAACAGACCCAAGGCTGCACTGAGCTGCCCCAAGTCTTTCAGGAAAAATAAGAAGATTGATCTGTATTATTTGATTTAATCTTGTTTAAATTTCCATTTTGTATATAATGAGAACTTGTAAATGTTTTTACTTTATAAGCCCATAAATAAACGTACACTGAGGGGCATGCTCACTGACAGGGAGGCCAGAACCAACTGAGCAGTATGGCTATGGGATCCCATGTGAGGTCTGCATGCGTTATCCCACAAGTCGGATCTCAGACATCTCAGGGACTCACAGTCATACAACCAAATAGGCTGTTGGGGAATTGCTTCCATCAAACTGGCCTGTGAGTGGGTCTGTGGAACATTTTCTAGTGATGGATGTGGGAAGGTCCAGCTTACTGTGGGTGGTGACAGCCCTGGATAGGTGGCCTCGGGATGTATAAGAAAGCAAACTGAGCCGGGCGGTGGTGGCGCACGCCTTTAATCCCAGCACTCGGGAGGCAGAGCCAGGCGGATCTCTGTGAGTTCGAGGCCAGCCTGGTCTCCAAAGCGAGTTCCAGGAAAAGGCGCAAAGCTACACAGAGAAACCCTGTCTCGAAAAAAAAAAAAAACAAAAAAAAAAAAAAAGAAAGCAAACTGAGCAGCATGGAGAGCAAGGTAGTAGTCAGCTTTCCTCCATGGTTCCTGCCTCTGCTCCTGCTTGAGTTCCTGCTTTGGTTTTCATCAATGGCGTATGGTGATTGGGCCATATGAGCCAAATCACTCTTTGCTCCCCAAGTTGCTTTTGGTTACTGTGGTTATCACAAAACCAGAGAAGCAAATGCAGAAGCAAAAGCTGATTCTTAGCTTGGCTGTTGTGAAACAGTGCCACAGTGAACACGGGTTGCAGCAGGTACTTCTGTGGTATACTTAGGTTCCTTCAGATATGTACACAGGGGTGGTATAACTAGGTCTGCTGTACCTTAGTTTTAGGGTTTTTTTTTTTTTGAGAAACCTCCATATTAATTTTCACTGGTGGCTGTACTAGCTTACAATCCCACCATCAAAGAATAAGGAGGTTCCCCCTGACATCCTCACCACATTTTGTTATCATTTGATTTCTTTTATTTTTCAAAAACAGTATGCATGTATGTGTGTAAGTATGTGTGTGCTGAGTGTATGCATTGAGTGTATGCGTATGTCTGTACCCATCCTACAGCACACACGTGGAGATCAGAGGACAACCAGTGGGGTCAGTTCTCACCTTCCATCACATGGGTTCTGGGGGTTGAACTCAGATCATCCAGCTTGGCAGCAAGTGCCTTTACCCACAGAAACATCTCACTGGCCTTTGTTTTCTTGATGATAGACATGCGGCTGAGGTGAGCTGGAATCTCAAAGCAGTTTTAATTTTCATCTCCCTGATGGCTTAGGATGTTGTACATTTCCCACGTTTATCGACTGTTTGTGCTTCTTCCTTTGAGAACCTTCCATTCCATCACCCCCATTTATGGATTGGATGATTTGGGTTTTTTTTTCACCTTTAACTTCTTGAGTTCTTTATATGTTCTGGTTACTAATGCCCCCATCAGATGCATGACTACAGTGGCTTCCTGTGTCTTCACTCTGCTGCTTCCTTTGCGGTACAGAAGCTTTTTAATTTCACACAAACTCCAATCAATTCTTGCCGTTACTTCCTGGGGCCGTTTTCAGAAAGGCCTTGCCTGAGCCATGACCTTAAGGTGTTTTCTAGCAGCTCTAGAAATTCAGGACTTACAGTGAGATCTTTGACGCAGTTTGAATTGATTTTTCTTTGTACAGATATATGTATGGATCTAGTCTCATCCTTATACATGTGGGGAACCCAGTTTTCCACACAGCATTTGTTAAAGAGGGGGTCTCCTCTATGAAAAAGCAGGTGCTGAAGCTGAGTGGATTTCCATAGTGTTCCCTCTGTTTACATGTCTGCTCTTGCTCTCTTTGGGGGTAGCGTGTTCTTTGTTACCCCCAATACTTCTCCTTTATAGAGTCATGTAAGGCAGCTTCTGGAAATGTCCTCATTTCAGATGCCATATGGAGGCTCCCTCCTGTAACCAGGAGGGGATGTTAGCTTAGTCGTAGCCACTTTCCCTCCCTGGTTTCCTCATGCGATGGATGTTGATTGTTTTTCCTGCTGCTGATTTTTGTTAATTTTGTCTCGGTGTCTTTCTTCACTATCATTGTGGATGCTGCTTCCGGCTGGGTCGGCTCAACTGTAACAATGATCTCTCTCAAACTCTCAGGCCTTCCCCGTTCCATTGCAATGGCCCTTTAAATGTAATTGTTTTCTTTGAATACTTGAACCCAGTCCCTGTTCACCCTGAAAACAGTTCTATGATATGCCTCCCTGTGTGATTTCCTGCTATTTCCCCTCTGAGCTCTGACTTTAATACCTATTGCGTTTTGGGCAGAGAGTCAAGAAACCCCTGTCTTCTGCTGTTAAACACCTGTCTCCTGCATTTCAGGTTGCCCTAGAAAAGTCACAAAGTAAAGACCATGAGATTCTCGGCTTCAACTCAAGCTCCCGTCTTCCCCTCCAGTCATGTAGACTTTGACCAATGGGATAACGGCAAACATCACGGTGGGAAGCAGGGAAATGACTTCTACATTTGGGTCTTTGCTTCCTTCAGCTCAGGTGCCCACCCCAAGGCTGACAAGGAACCCCAGCTGGATTCCTGAAGGAATAGTGGACCTGTGATGAGATCATCTCTGTTATCTCAGCTGATTTCAGCTGAGTGGGTCACTGTAGAGTAGCTGACATTTGAGGGAGACATTTGAGGGAGGGCAGACAGAGCCACATCAGCCTAAGATCTATGTCTTAGTTAGGGTTTCTATTGCTGTGAAGAGACACCATGACCATGGCAACTCTTAAAAAGGAAAAACATTTAATTGGGATGGATGGCTTACATTTTCAAAGGTTTAGCTAGCCCATTATCATTATAATGCTGGAGAAGTAGCTGAGAGTCCTACATCTTGACTCCCAATGGCAACAGGAAGTGGTCTGAGACACGGGGCAGTATCTTGAGCATATGTGAGAACTCAAAGCCCACTTCCACAGTGACACACTTCCTCCAACAAAGCCACACCCACCTCAACAAAGCCACACCTCCTAATACTGCTACTCCCTTTGGGGGGCATTTTCTTTCAAACCACCACACTATACTATGAACCAATCCATTGTGGCTAAGTTACTAAGTTTTGAGGCAATCCCCATCTCTGGAAATGCTAAATTCAGTTCCCATTTTTGGAAGAGACCCTTTCCTTTTACTCCCCATCCCCTTCCCTACCACTCCCTTTCTATTCACATTCTAGCAGTGTAGCCATTTAAAAACATCCATCACATTAGGAGGCGGAGCTCCTGACCATGAGGTACAATCCACTCTTCCTCCCTTAGGTTATGTCTTTTGGTACTGTGGTCACAGAAATAGGAGACTTGATGTGGTTCTCAGAGCATTCTTCACATGGGAGAAGAGGGAGGGCAGAGGTATTCCTAACATTCTAGAATAAGTCAGGCAAAAGGTCTGAGACCCTCCCTTTCCCTGGGCCTGGAGTGTCTCCCTTGGTAGCCTCATTGGTCCCCCTTTCCGGTGAGCTGCTCTTGCTGGTGGGTTCTATGTGGAGCCCTGGGCAGGGAGGGTTGGGGATCCAGGGCTTCCAAGCCTAGCTTTCTCCTACCCCAGCCTCTCTAGTTCCTCCTCTGGTATCTGGTGCCTCGAGTCCTTGAGCCTTTCAGAAAAACCACCCAACCCTCTTTGCAGCACCAGAGCAGCCAGCACAAGGCCACTAAGTGTAGAGGAGAACAACACTCCCTTTACGTAACTGCAGTTCAGAGCTTCAAACATCTCAGCTCCTGAGTTTGAATTTCTGCTTGCTCTTATTTGGGGGAGGTTATATCTATTTACTTTTTATTTTGAGGTAGGGCCTCACTACGTAGCCCTGGCAGGCCCAGAACTCACTGTGTAAACCACGCTGGCCTCGAACTTGTGGACATCATCTGCCTATGCCTCCTGAGTGCTAGGATTAAAGGTGTGTGCCAGAGGTGGTTATTTTTTTTAACAAGAAGAACAGCAATGTCTTTAGCCGGCTACCATCCTAGGCTCTTCCACCAGAGATCCAAGTGGAAAAATACCCTAGTACTGGGCAGAGCCTCAGCAAACTGGTTCATTAGTATTTTAAATGGAAAAACACTGTTTTGAGGGGTAGAAATGTGCCAATAATATGGGTTCAGAGACCGTCACTAGACACTCCATGTCTCCCACGAAAGGGCTTGGCATTCTGGTTTTACAGATGCACTGGGCACAGTTAATAAAGCAACAAGGGATGTACTGAAGGAGTCATGGGTAAGCCACTGCAGGCTGGGCAGCAGTGAACCACTGCTAGGAAACCTAGACTAGAAAAGCAGGTGGGGTGGGGGTTCAGCCTGCGCTTCCAACATGGAAGTCTCATTGTCAAATACTTGGACCCCTTCTCTCTGTAGGCCTCTGCTCAGAGTCACTTTTTCAGAGGGTCCCCTGCTCTCCTAAGACTGTTCAGCCATGACCTGACTTATGTGCTTGTCTGTCAGCCTGGCAAGGAATGACAGACATACTGGTTGACACATCTATTTGGAATACCTGCTGAACCCTGTATCCTATGAGCTGTGGGAGGGGATCAGGGTGTTTTTTGTTTGTTTGTTTGTTTGTTTGTTTGTTTGTTTTTTCTCACCCTCTTGCCTAGAACAGTGCCTGGCACACAGTAAAAAGTTGAGGTGTAAATGAACATGTAAATGGGTGATTGCATGGCGATCCAGTTTTCTATGACAGCCACAGATCGAGTCTGTGGGGGACTGATTGGGCCCCACTGCCCACAGAGTGAATACTCTGCAGATGGTGGCTCTTGCTCTCCAGGAACCTCTTCAGTGTCCACAATAATAACCCCCTCCTGGGAGGTCAGGGGACTATAAGAATGGGAAGAACATGTAGTCCTCTTCAGGGGAGTGGATTCTGTCTCAATTAAAAATTGTTACCTCCAAGACCACCAGCTGCCTGCCCACCATATCCCCATGGTCTGCCTACAGGCCTAGCCTGGCCAGAAAGAGCCCTGGAAACTAGTCTCCCCTTTAATTAACAAGGAGCATAAGCAGGCTAGGGAGTGGGGTGGGGTCAGGCTCATAAAGTCCCTGAAGGATCACAGTCTCATGTTTATTTTCCCCAACAATGTTCCCCTTTCCCCAGAACAGGGTGGGGGCCCAGCAGGCCGCAGGCAGGGAAAAAGCCTTAACCTCCACTGCCTGCTTCCCTCAGTATGTTGCAAATGACTTGCACTTTTCAATAATTACAAACTTAATGAAAAAATAATCTAACCCCCAAATAGGCCAGGGACTCATGGCTGGCACTGGCCGGAGCCCCAGGCAGCTGCCAGGGTGAGACGCAAGGAACAGAGGAGCTCCTGGGAGACAACGGACATGTTCTGCCTGGAGACACCTCCCCAGAACTGGCCTTCATTCCCCACTGCCTTTTTGGATTTGGTTCGAATGTTTCAGCCTGCGTCTTAGAGCTGATTTCGCCCTGTCTTCCATGCAGCAGCCCCCAGCTGCTCCCAACACAAAGAGGAAAGGGAATAGTTCTGATTGTGTGGGGCAGCAAGCTAGGTGACGACGAAGGTCAGAGGCCAAGCTGGGGAAGAGGGCATGCGGCCTCAGCCCCTTCAGAGTCGACTGAGGACACGCAACCCACTCAGGGAAGCATGCACATGTGCATCCGTCCTCCTGCCAGAGGACTAGATCCCAGGCTTGCCTGTCTCTTGAACTCCGCATGGAGGGTTCTAAAGGGAACTGGGGGTAGGAAAGTGGACAAACCCTCCTGACAGCACAGATGTGCACTGCCCACCTGCAGCACATAGGCTGTGCCCAGTTGGTCCCCATTACCATCTCTTCTCATGCTCTGAGTGGGAGGTGGTGGTATTGACCCACTTTGCAAATGAGTCCAAAGTTCTAGAGACTGTAAGCTTATGCCATAGGACAAATGCTGGGCCACAAGAGGGGTCTGGAATGAGCTTTCTCAGAGCTCCAGGGACCCTGTCTTCCATATTTACCTTTATGTCCTTGGAGCCCAGAACAATTTGACATGCAGATATTCAATCAAATAGTTGGGGTGTGACTAAGAATGAACAAAGATATGTAGTCCCAGAAGCAGCTTCCCAGGCGCCATCCCAACTCCCCTTCTCCATTTCATAAACCTTCAACTTTAAAGTGGATGAGAGCTAACGGGGCTTCAGAAGCCAGGCTGAGAAAGAGGACTGCCTTGCAGATCCAGTAGGGAGCCACAGCACGTTCTTAATAAAAGAGTTCCAGGCTATGAGAGGAATGCTCTTCCTTTGTCTGCATGGACTATAGGCCTTAGTAAAGGTCAATGAACCTTTGGCCAGAAGGTCAAGCTCTCTCCAGATGTTTCTCAAGCTTGTCCTGTTTATTTGGTTGGTGGCTGAGAGTGCCAGGATCCGCTAGCCAGCCAGGCTCCTAGCTTGCGTGAGGCAAATCCACAGGGTTATGGATCAAGGATCCCAGAACGTGGTGTCTCCACTAGCGGCTTACAGAGTTGGAATGGCACAGAATCCTTGAACAATAGATTCTTTGAAACTTGCAACTCTAGAGTCTTGGAAATAGCCATCTTAGGGTGAGAGTGTCGGAACATTCTCTCTGAGTCTAGAGGTGGGTATGAAGCATTTATTGAGTGGTTACTGTGCTCCAGGCACTGTGTACAAATATCAGCCCATTTAACCCCGCAAAACACCCTGTGAGTTAGTAGCTACCAGAATCCCTATGGGTGGGAAACTGAGGCCCCAGAAGGGCATGCAACTACCAAGATCGCCTAACCAGCGGGGTAGGGCCCACAGTGGGCAAAGAGTGTTTTTTGGTTACTTTTTTTCCCTGTCATTTCTTTTGAGACTAAAGTCTCATGTAGCCCAAGCAGGCCTCCAACTAGCTATGTAACCAATGATGACTCTGAACTTCTGATCCTCCTGCCCCCACCTTTCCATTTCTGGGATTACAGGCATGTAATACCGTACCACTTTTCATGTTGTGTCGTGGATCAAACCCGGGGTCACATGCATACTAGGTACTCTGGTTTGCTTCTTGTTGCTATGATAAAGCACTGACTGGAAGCAACTTGGCAAGGAAAGGATTTATTTGGCTTATACTTCCATGTCACAGTCTGTCACTGAGGGGAGGCAAGACAAGGATTGGAAGCTGGAGGCAAGATGCCCGGAGCAAGGCTGCTCACTGGCTCATTATCTGGCTTGTTCTCTGGGCTTGCTCACTGGCTCTGCGAGGCTTCTTATATAGCTCAGACCCACCTGCCTGGGGAGGGTGACACCCACAATGGGCTGGGACCTCGTACATCAGCTGTTAATCAAGACAATCTCCATAGACATGGCCACTGGCCAATCTGATAGAAGCAATCCTTTCATCAAAGTTCTCTCTTCCTAGGCAGGCATCTTGCCAACTGAGCTACATCTCCAGCTCACCAGGGTCTTTAAAGCCCAAGATGTTTAGATTCTTGGACTCACTCCATAGGCAGCAGTCCCAAGCCCAGTCTTCTACATGATGGATGTAGGAAGTGGGGTCTGTGGAGCTGAAGGGAGATTTCCCCAAAGACTGAGCTTAATGGACTCACTGTCAGTATTCAGAGAGAGAAATTAGAGTGAACAAAGAAGGGGCCGGGTCGGCAGGGATCTGCTGGTGGTCTATGGCAGAGGATGTGCCCTGGTCACTGGTTCCACCACCGCCGTTAGCTGTTACCTCTTCCTTCCCTCTCTTGTACCATCTCCCCAGGCTGTCCCCACCAGGCTGGAGGTCCTGTTTATACTGCTCACAAATTTTTAGAATTTGACCCACACAACTGGCTTCATGTGCTGCAGGCTTTCCTCATAGATGTGGGTTTTGTCTGTAGGATGCATACTCCGCAGGGGCTCAGCGTAGCCTCTCTGCTTGACTCACTGGGATCTTAGGCCAAGAAAGATGGGGGACAGGAACTGTGAGACAGGTGGCTGGGGCATGGGTAGGTCAGAGCAGGGAAGCGATATGTTCATGGAGCTCCACGCCTGGAGATGAGCATCTGATATGGAGTTCTCAGTCATTCAGTTATGTCTGTCACATGGGGCTTGTCTTAGGAGTGGAGACCAGTAACCCGGGAAGGCTTAAGCCTGGGGCCGATGAATGACCTCTGCAGTTAGGCCTTAGTCCCGGAACCCCACAGTCAATGGTAGATGGGGCCCTAAGGGGCTAGCCTCAGACTGAAGGCAAAAGCATGTGGAACTTTCTAGACCATTCTAGAGTGTTCGCAGTCTAACTCTTAGGAATGGTAAGACATCATCTTTTCTCCTCACTCCAGGGGTTTCCCAAATTCCAAGCACAGCAAGTGATGCACCATCGTGCTGAGAGAGGCACAAAATATTAATGCCCAAAATTCCCTCACAAATAAAAAAACCCAAACTTCAAGTAATTACATTAATTACATTAATTCAATCCACATTACTCACTTTCCCTTTTGTCTTACGGTCTCCCTTATGTATACAATGTTCTGCCTGCATATATGCATGCAGGCCAGAAGAGGGCACTGGATCTCATTACAGATGGTTGTGAGTCACCAAGTGGTTGCTAGGAATTGAACTCAGGACCTCTGGAAGAACAGCCAGTGCTCTTAACCCCTGAGCCATCTCTCCAGCCCCATGGATTATATTTTTAAGTATTGAAATGTTTATTTTAATGACTGGAAATTTTTTTTTTTTGGATTTTTCGAGACAGGGTTTCTCTGTGTAGCTTTGCGCCTTTCCTGGAACTCACTTGGTAGTCCAGGCTGGCCTCGAACTCATAGAGATCCTCCTGGCTCTGCCTCCCGAGTGCTGGGATTAAAGGCGTGCGCCACCACCGCCCGGCATGACTGGAAATTTTTAAAGATTTATTTTTATTTTCAATTATATCTCCACTTCTACCCTGTGTGTGAGTGGTGTGTGTGTTTGTGTGTGTGTGTGTGTGTGTGTGTGTGTGTGTGTGTGTGTGTGTGTGTGTTTATGTGTGTGTGTGCAGTGCCCAAGAAAGCCAGAGGTGTTGAACTGCCTGGAGCTGGGCTTACAAGTGGTTGTGAGCTGCTTGACATTGGTGCTGGGAATTGAAATCCAGTCCTCTGCAAGATCAGTACACCCTCCTAACTACTGAGCCATCTCTCCAGCCCATGACTGGGATTTCTGATGCACTTAAATTTGACACCCTACTGAGTGCCTCATTATCATTAACCTTGCTCTACTTCCGGGTCAGGTGTGTATAAGTGGAAGTGTTCCAAAGGTCCTGAATGGCTGAAGGGCATAAAGGGGGTCCCCAGATCAAAATGACGCGGGGATTAACAAAGGAAGTGGAAGGACCTAGACTCCAAGGTTATGAGCCCCATCACAAGGCATGTAGCCTAGGGGAGGGGCTAAGTGCCCAGACCTTCTGCCCCTGACATCTATGCCATTGTCTTATTAGTCAATGGGAAAGTACCCAACAGCTTTCTGTCACACTCCACGTGAAAACCAAGCCTTCTCCATGCTTCCATGTCCTGTGAGTCCTGGTCTGTCCCCAGACCCTTGCGTCTGGCTGGCATCTTTCCTGCCACAGTAGTCTCTTCCCAGTTTCTCAACGTGCCAAGCTCTTTCTCATGCTGATCCCTCTGACTGGAACTTCTTCTTTCCTCTTACTGGCTATTCCCCCCCACCAACTTTTTATTTTTAAAGTATTTAAAATATTATTTTAAATGGATACATAAAACTGTATGTATTTACAAGGCAATATATGACATTCTAATATATGTATAAACTGTATCATATTCAAATCTGCTCAAATATATCTACCTGCTTCAACACTTTTTTTTTTCAAGACAGGGTCTCACTATGTAGCCCTGGAACTCACTATGTAGATCAGGCTGGCCTAGAACTCAGAGATGTGCTTGCCTCTGCCTCCCAAGAGCTAGGATTACAGGTGTGCACCACTATTCCCAGCGAACCATTTCTTCGTGGTGAAAACATTCAGAGTCTTTTCTTCTGGTGTTTTGAACATGCGGTACACCAGTCACCCTCCTGTGCAGCAGGTCCCAGAGCTTCTTGCTCCTATCTAGCTGTAACTTACCACCCACTGCTCTGCAGTTCCTGAGCCCCCTCCCCTCCTCTCCCCAGCCTCTGGGTACCATCATTCTGCCCTCCACACCCAAGAGATCACCTTTCTCATGAATAACCTTTGAGAGGGAGAAAGGGAACCCTACCCGGTCAGTCAGATTAACCTTGGCCATTGGAGGGTAACAGGGGTCACAGCCAGATTGCCCTCACAGCCCCCAGTTCCTTTATATAGACAGTTCTACCAAGGCTCAGAGGTGAAGGACTGACAGAGACCTACACTAGGCCATGGAGGGCACCAAGGCCAGCAATTGCCAGCACTGTGACAGCTCATGGGGACAGGGACAGAGAAAGGCTGGAACTAGAACATGGGGGCCAGCTGGCAGCCTTCCATTCCTCTTCTGTTATCTCACCACCGCCTCCTTCCTCCCCAAGTCCTCCTCTGCCATCTTCTCTGTGTGTATCTGTCCTAGTTAGGATTTCTGTTGCTGCGAAGACACCATGACCATGACAGTAACTCTTACAAAGGAAAAACATTTAATTGGGCTGGCTTACAGTTTCAGTGGTTTAGTCCATTATCATCACGGTGAGACATGGTGGCATGCAGGCAGACATGGTGCTGGAGCAGAAGCGAGGAGTTCTGCATCCTGCAGGCAACAGGAAGTGAGCTGAGACATTGGATGTAGCTTGAACATATACGTGACCTCAAAGCCCGCCTTCACGGGGACACACTTCCTCCAGGACCACACCCACTCCAAAAAACCACACCTCCAAATAGTGCCACTCCCTTTGGAGACCATTTTCTTTCAAATCACCATAGTATCTCTCTGTCCCTTCTCTCTTTTCTCACTGCAGAAATAAGAATCTGAGGTAAAAATGGGTTGCAGAAGCTTGCTTGGCCAAGTGCCTTGGGATGACTCTGGTGAGGAGTAAGGATGACATGCTGGGAATGAGGGCACAGGGGCATGGCAAGTAAAATCACAGCAGGAGCTAAGGATACCCTCAGAGTTGTCATGGCTTCGATGTAAAAAGACATGCATGGGCCATGTGCAGAAGGTTTGGTTCCCATCTGGTGGTGCTATGGGACTAGGGAGAGGAGGTCAGTCTTTAGCAGCATGTATTTGAAGGTATAGTATGGCCTTTCTCCTGCTCTCTCTTCTCCCTGGTTTCCAGAAGTGAGAGGCTTTTCTTTGTCCTGCCTTCTCTACCTCGATGTTCTTCCTCACCACTGACACAGAGCAGGGCCAAGTGACCATGGATTGGATCCTCGGAAACTATGACCAAAACAAGCCATTCCTTCTTTTAAGTTGTTTCTCTCAGGTATTTTGTAACAGTGACAGAATGACAGGCCTCTTTTTATCCTAGACACTGGCCATGGACCACCCCTGGGAGGGACTGTGTCCTTCAGCAGGGCCAGGGCAGTTCCCAGCCAGGAGCCACCTGCAGCCATAGTTCCATCAGCTGGAATGGGTGTCGGGGGCGGGAATCCTGAGGAGCCCCAGCACCCCCTCCGACTCTACCCTCATCGCACAGTGTCATTCCCACAGTGGCCTCTGCTGGTGGACACTGGCCACTTCTCGGACACCTAACTGCACATATCTAGATTCCCTCGTGTCATCCCAATAGTGACTCCAAGAGGAGGTTACCCCCACTTTACAGATGAGGAAACTAAGGCTCAGTGCATTGAGGAGTTTGCTGGAGAATTTTATAGCTGGGTCCTAACCCAAGTATGAGATCTCAGGCTTCTACCTGGTCTCTCCTAAGGGTGCCTTCATTTAGTCCACCTTATCTCAGAGTCCCCGGAGCCATAGCTCCTGGCTTTACGAAGCCTGTAGATTAGTGAGGAATTCGGGACACCTAGGAAGAGGACAAGGTGCAGTGACTGTGAGAGGTGACTTGAAGTGGGGACAGGCCATCGGGCAAGGCACAGATACTGAGTTCAGCCTCAGTGGATGACAGATGAGAAGAATGTTCCAGAAGGGGTGGCAGGGGAGATTCTAAATGGTGAAAACACAAATGTAAAGACAGTTTGAAAGAGCAAGACCCATTAGGAATGGAAAATGGTCTGCTGGGACAGGACAGGTTGGGGGCGGGGGAGATAGAAAGGGCCTAGCTCCATTGCTTTGTCCCTATTAGTATTTTTTGAATGAATGAATGAATGAATGAATGAATGGTTTTCTACAAATGGGGGTGGGTAGGGAGACCAGAGGAAGGCAGAGTGACTGTCCAGGTGAGAAACAATGGGCCGAATTACATAGGAACCATAGAGATGGAGAAGGAAGGAAGAAGGAAAGAGAGAGAAGAGAGATAGACACACACACACACACACACACACACACACACACACACACACACACAAGGAGAGAGAGAGAGAGAGAGAGAGAGAGAGAGAGAGAGAGAGAGAGAGAGAGAGAGAGAATGTGCACCCCACGGAGTCCACGACCCAGAACTTCTCTGGCACATCTCAAAATCTAAGTTGTATTCTTAGATTTTGGTACCACATCCTCTGCCCAGCTGTTCTTCTCCCTTGGCATCTCCAAGACTTGCTTAAACTCTGTGTCATTGGGAAGTTTGCTGGACCACTGCCCCTTTCCCTTCCCCTGATGGGCCTCTTCCCTCCTGTCTCAGTTCTGAGACTTCCAACCACAGAGTCTGTGTTCGAAGCCCAGCACTCTACAACCTTGAGCGTGTGTCTGGGGAGGCAACCTGGAGGATGTACTGGAGCTGGCTGTGACAGGCCGAGCACAGGGCCACATCTCAACAGAGGTGGGAGCTCCCCCCAGCCCACCCACTGCCCGCTCCCTGGCCCTCTCAAGGCAGCATCTGGTTAGAACTGGGGCCTGAAGTTTGGATAATTGGAAACAGAATGACATCTCTGAGGACAGTCCCTAGATTCTCACAGAGCAGACAGCACAATTCTTCACAGAGGGGCTTGAAAGCCCTTAATTAAAGTTGCCATCGGAACAAAGACTCTGATGTAAGAGTTTGGACCCCACTGGAGCTCTGGATCCAGGGAACCACGCTGCCCCAGGGTGCTGCACAAAAGCCCACAAGCCCCTGGGGAAGAAGGGCTCCCTCATGAGGGATGAGCCTGCAGCAGGCACTCATCAGCCTTGTATCTGATGGCTCTTCTTGCAGAGAGAACTGGCCTTCATATAGGATGGGAAGGCTCCTGCTTGAGCTCCAGGGGCACCAGGCTCCAGGAGGCTCTAGTGTGTTGCTGGGGTAGACTTTGCCTCCATTTCTCTGCTCAGTATCCCTCAGAGTAGGCTCCGTTCTGAGTCTCTAAGGAAGCCAGATTGGCTACATCAGGAAGCAGCCATCACAGGCAAGCTGTATTACACTGTGAGTAGCTGCCCTTAGGTTATACTGTCCAAGGGCAGGAAGGGGTTCCACAAACAGAAGAGTTGAGGGGGGCTGGATTCAAGGGCAGGACACCATCAAGGAAGAGGCAGGCAAGCACAGAGCCAAGCCCGCCTGCCATCACAGCTCACCCTCCAAGTGCTCTGCCGCCCTGCCTGCCAGGCCACATCTGTTTGAACTTGGGGCATGGCACCGGGTAATTAGAAGGGTGACAGCGCCAAGGGGCCTTCCCTGACACCCTCCCTGACAGCCTGACACTCGGTGGCAGTGGCTTGAATTAAAGCCACCCTCAGAGGAGACACATTTGGGGCTATCTGAGGAGACAGAGGAGCTGGGGGAAGGGGCAGCTGCAGCGGGTGTGGAGGACCTCCAAGCAAACAGGGACTGCAGGAGGAAGATGCTCCGTTCTCCCTGGGCTTCGTGGAGCTCTTCTGAAATCGTGATAAGGAACATTTCTTCATTATGTGCCGCGGGGTGGGGGGTGGGGGTCTGTTCTATGTCTCTTGTGTGCTTTAGCCTTGGTCTTTTCAACAGTTCCATGAAGCTGGTGTTATTATTGATCCCCATTGTTGGGTTGTAGAAACTGAGGCATCATGTAGCCTCCACTCAGTTCAGAGTTCAATAAACCCCATGTTAGTCAACTTTCCAATGCTGTGGCAAAATACCAGAGACAATCAACTTAAAATACAGAAATACTTAGTTTGACTTATAGTTTTAGTCCATGGTTGCTTACTCTTGTTCATTTGAGCTTATTATGGACAGTGTAGTGGATGGATGCATAGATAGAAGGGTGGATATAGAAGGAGTAAGATGGTTGGGTAGGTGGAAGGAATGATGAATAGGTGGAGGGAAGAATGAAGAGGTGGAAGGGAGGATGAAGAGGTGGAAGGGAGGATGAAGAGGTGGAAGGAAGGATGAAGAGGTGGAAGGTTGGCTAGTCGTATTTTGCCTATGTGGTTTACTGGCTGGTTGGATGGTAACTTGGTAGATGGTTAGAAGGAAGGATGGCCATGTGGATAGGTGGTAGATGGTTAGGAGGAAGGATGGCCATGTGGATAGGTGGTAGATGGTTAGGAGGAAGGATGGCCATGTGGATAGGTGGTAGATGGTTAGGAGGAAGGATGGCCATGTGGATAGGTGGTAGATGGTTAGGAGGAGGGATGGCCATGTGGATAGGTGGTAGATGGTTAGGAGGAAGGATGGCCATGTGGATAGGTGGTAGATGGTTAGGAGGAAGGATGGCCATGTGGATAGGTGGTAGACAGGTTTGGAAGGTGGTAAGTGAGAGGACAGGCAGAAGGGTGAATTGGTATCTAGCTAGAGGATAGGTAGAATGGTGTTGAGAGAAACACGGATGATTGTCTCTGGCCTCTTGGCCACCTCTTCCCAGCTTCCTTCTCCAGTGGAAAAATTGAAAATCATGGGCCCTGGGAAGACATTCCCCTGTGTGGTCTGTTAATAGAGGCCCAGAAAGGCCAGCCGAGGTTGTCAGCTCACCCCATACCAGGACCCTGTCATTAGCCACATTCCCCCTACCCTGCCCTAGAGTGTAAGTATGAGTTGGTGGCCACTGAGGGGCTAGGCCCCTCATTAAGGCTTATTAAGACCACAGAGGGAGAGCAGACCAGGAGGGGAACTTTCTCCAAAGGTCAGCAGTTGGAAAAAGAAGGCACTGCCATGCTCTGGGGAGGTCATCTGCCCTTGGCACGCTGTGAAGAATGTGGAGTGTTGCCTAGCCCATTCTGAGCCACCCTCATCTTGCAGGCTGGGAAACCAAGGCCAGCAGAAGACAAAAGAGAGGTGGACACAGAAGCCAGGGCAGAGCCAAGCCTGTCCCCAGGCTTCTTGACTCAGACATTAGCCTTACCTTTCTGAGATTTATATCCTCTTGATCAGCAAGGGCAGTTTTCATACTCTAAAGCATTTTCTGATCATGAAGCTACTAGGCCTCCTGCGGGCTGTTGTAGAGTCTGGGTTGGCAGTTAGTATTGTACCAACTTCACAAGATGAGCTGGAACATATTTTCTCCTCTTCTAGTATCTGGATAATAGCAATTAAAAAAAAACCATCAAGCAGCTGCCATTGGCAGAACCCTGATCTAGATGCTAGGAATATGGAATAGCATGGCCAAAGTCCCCACCCTCACAGGGTTTACCTTCCAGAAGGATTATAGACAGACACATAGATGAAAGATGATGAAGAAAATTAAATAATGACAGGAGATGTGCAGTGACAGAGGGACATTTCTTTTTTTAAGAGATGGTCTAAGAAAGGTGTCTCTGAGAAGGTGATCATGGGCTGTGTAGTAAACTGTAACTAAACTCTGCGCTCCCCTTCACTAATACTTGCCCATGGACTATCTACATCCAGTATATATCTACTATGACTCCATGACCTGTTCTTGCCATCTAGGTGGGAGCAGACCTGGATTTTGCAGAACTGAGCAAACCTCTTCCATGTTCTCTTGTCTTCCCCTTGGCTGAATGCAAAGATGTGGCCCTGCGATGGAATAGCCATAGCTGAGGGGAGCCCAGGTTCCTGTGTCACCACCTGGAAGAGCGCCACTCATTGCCCTACCTTGTCTAATACAGGACTGAGAAATGCACTCCACAGCTGCTTGAGCCTGTAAACATTTCAGGGATTTTTGTCACTTACATCTTATCATGGTGCTTGAAAGACATGTGGCAAACTGAGTCAGGACAGAACTGAGCTCGGCATGTTTTAGGGATAGAGAGGATGGTGAGAGCATGGTAAAAAATAAACCCAAACAAACAAACAAAAAACAGAACAAAACAACAACAAGAAAACCAAAATGAAAAACCAAAATGGCATAAGAAGTAGAAAGGTATGATAGGAGTGACCTTAGTCAAAAGTCTTGATTTTGGAGAAATGTCAACAGGGTGGGAGGGGGACACAGGCAGTGTAGAAATGGAGGAATACCGTTCAGTTCATACTTTGAAAAGATCCCCCTGGCTGCTGGGGAGTGAGCTGGAGAGATGCAGCTGTAAGTTGACACAGCACACAGCCCCATGAGGATGGGGACAACAGAGGGTATGACAGAATGCATTCTGGATCAGCATCAGAGGCTGGGCTGGTGGGTAGCCAGCAGAGGGCAAGGACAACTACATATCCCACAAACCATCAAACCAGTGCATAAGACAGTATATGCTAACTGACACTTCCGGGGTATCCTTCTAGTTCCTAGCTTCTCTTCCCAAAGAACCTCTCAACCATGCTTATCCGACAACTTACGCTTATCTGAGGACCTTGTCCCACCTCTGTCCTAGCTGACTGGACCAGAGCTGGGTCCTCAGCTGATAATCCTAGCTGTCAGAAGACAGAGCTTGCTTCACTCCTGTGGGAAAGGAACTGAGTCCCAGAGTTCTTCCTCCTCAATGAAAACTCAAGAGGGATGGGTGAACCTAGAAACTAAGAAAGAATGTGCAGTTCAGTGACTATCCATTCACCCCATAGGCACACGCAGATGGGGTCAACCTCCCTTATCCATAGCAAGTATTCATTAAATACTTCTCCCCATTTCCCCAACCAGCCTCTATGTCCTGCAAGCTCCAGGAAGCCCTTCCACACTTCACAGGATCTGCTGAGGGTCTCGGCCACCCCAGCCTAAGTTCCTGCTTATTGTGTGACTTTTCCTGGGGAGATGTAAACACATCTCTTCACCTGAGATAGGGCACTGACAGTGGACTGAACAAGCAATACCACTCAATTCTAGCTTAGCAAATCAGTGAGTTTATTGGGGTCACTTACAGAGTAAGGATGAAGGAATTACTTACAGAAGCATGGTGACTTACAGGCAGCTGTCACTGAGAAGCTCACCCCAGCATGGATGACAACTACATTCCTGGAACTCCATCAGGCTGTTTCGCTGTTCAGACTTTCCCTTCTCACTAGCAATTGTTGCCTATATAACCTTGGGGAAACCTGTTGTGAATCTTGTTAAGTTTCAGGAGCTTCCTAAGACTTGTGAGTTCACTGGCTTCCTAAGACTGCCTGAGTCTTAGCATCCCTCCAGGAAGGTATATATCAACTAGAATAGCTAGGCAGCCTCAGAGAAAAATCACTATATAACAAGCTACACCCCCATTCCTCACCTCCTACTCCGTCCTTCATGTGAAGCAAGGCTCACTTTGTTCCAAGTGTCCATCATGGCAATGGCCCTGCTTCAACTTAGAGAGCAGAACCAGTCCAGAGAAGAAGCCCCGCTTCTGTGCCTGCCATGCCAGATGCACACTTGCCCCTAGGCTACAGACTCTCCCAGTTGCCAGGGTCCCACTGTTGATGCCAGGAGATGCTCCCCTCAACCCCAAAGGGACCGGAGCCTGCCTTCCTTCCAGATTCTAACATCTGTAACACTTTCCCCACATCCCAGAGCCCTCCCCTCCAAATTCCTCCCGCTTCATTACTAGTGTACACACAACATGAAAAAAATTCAGCTGTCTTCATCATTTTCCATATTAGCTGACAGCCGGCTTCCACATGTCTGGGGGATACCATACCTCCTGTGTATCCCCCTGCCATTCCAAAGTAACTACCTCAAATGAAGTCCAGTTGTTGAAAACCTTTGGTATTGGGGCCTCCACAGCCCTGTCCCCTGGGTCCTGCATGGCTGGCTGAAGGTTGACTCATGTCCCAGCAGACACGGGGCTCAGGGCAGGACCCTACTAAGCCTGGACCCAATCTTAGCACTATCATTCATGAATGGGGGGCCTCCATTTCCCCTGTGCTCTCCAGAAAAGGAAAGGATGTGCATTCTAGAGCAGATGGATCCGATCCAAATGCCAGCTCTGCAGCTGTGAGTCACCTAACCTCTCTGAGCCTCAGTTTCTCATTTGTGAAGAGGCAGAAACAATGCAACCAACAGCTCAGCATTGTGACCAGGAGTTAAGAACACGGTGCCAATGAGGACAGTTGACCCCCACACAGTCCTGCTGTGTGCCAAACACTGAGCCAGGTCCCTCCCTGGAGCCCTTACACACTTTAAAGACAGGGAATGGAAGGGCCAAGAGGTGAGGGGGTCTCCCCCAAGGTCAAGAAAGGGACAGTGCAGGAGCAGAACCAAATGTAAGTATCCTGAGTCCAAGGCCTGCCACATGTCTGCATGCCCTGCTCATCCCCACTTACTCTTGAATGTGGATATCAGAGATTTGCAGCTTTGCAGAGTCCCAGCCCCACTGTTCAAGTGATGAGTATCAGAAGGCGAGGGAGGGCATCGCTAGCCACATCTAACACAGATCTCGAATAAGAAGTCCCAAGCTGGAGGGAGATGCACTGTCTCCCAGAGCCTCACTCTTGAGAGTGAGGTTTTTGTTGTTGTTGCTGTTGCTGTTGTTGTTGTATACTCAACTGCAAACCAAACTGACTTGTTTGTTGTTTGTTTGTTTGAGACAGGGTTTCTCTGTCTAGCCCTGGTTGTTCTGGAACTCTCTCTGTAGACCTGGCTGACCTCAAACTCATAGATATCTGCCTGCCTCTGCCTCCTGAGTGCTGGAATTAAAGGCATGTGCCGCCGCCACCTGGCCTCTTTCTGATAAAAGGAAAGACAGAGTAAGTCAGTTTCTGATAGAAAATTCCAATGCATCTTCTACAATTTAGCCTAAATAGATCTTGATCAAATTAGCCATATTGACTTGGAATATTTATATCTATAAATATTTATGTTTGTAAAGACATCTAATATTTAGATCACCCCTAATATTTGATCCAAACCCCTACCGGTTATATTGAAGCACTTATTCTGAGCCTTGCACTTTGAGTGGTAAAATTTTATCCTTTGCATAGCCATTTGAGGGAAGTATCATTTATTTCTATCTTACAGATGAGGAGGTTGATACAGGAGGTTAAATGATCTGTAAGAATAGGAGGTGAAGATTGAACCCAGACCCCCGCTCTTTGGCTCTGTATGTGTGCCTTCACATGACTCTGTAGGAGGCTGCTGGCCTGTAGAGGAACAGCCATGGACCTCCCTCCTCTGACCAGAGTGGCTTCCATCCTAGGAGCTGGTACCACAGGCTGCTGCTTGGCGCAAGTACGGCTGAGTCGTTCAATCACCATGACAACTCTGGGAAGTCCTTTGCCTCCTCTGTATTAAGACAGAACACACAATATCTTCTGGAATTCTTCTGGGGAAGGAAGCAGTGATGAGCCTGAAGAAGTGATGTCCAGGGGCTAGAATTATTTTACTCCTATGACCACACCCCCAACCCAGTGTGAAGTGAGGAGTACAGGGCAGGAGCTCGCAGATTGCTCACTGGTGGCAAAGGAAAGCCGAAACAATATGAAAATGATGGGAAAGGACTCTCACAACCCCGCTGGTGATGGATGTCTCTGTGGGATGGTAGGTGAAATTCGTGGTACTGGGTTTCCTGGCTGTATGAAGGCCTGATCTGGGAGCAGAACCACCGAAGCTTATCTGGGAGAGAGGCAGACCTGCCCACACTGTGTTTCAAAACATGTTTGGCTTTTAGAAAGTTAAACTCTGTATGAACAGAGAAAGGAGGGTGCCTAGAACTGAGGAGCCAGATCCCCCGTTGCACCATCAAGGTCATGGTCTGGAAGGCTGTGGTGGTGTATGTCTGTAATCCCAGCACTTGGGAGACTTTGGAGACCAAAGCAGGGGGCAGGAGTTCAAGGTCATCCTCAGCTACATATATTAGGTCCATGAGTAGCCTGGGTCTCAAATGAGAGAGAGAGAAGGAGAGAAAGGGAGGGAGGGAGGAATGGAGAGAGAGAGAGAGAACAGGAAAACGAGGGGGGAGGAGGAAGGAGAAAGGGAAGGAAAAATCAGTAAAGAAAGATAAGACAGCGGTCAGGTAGAGAGAAAGCTGCTAACATTGTTGTGTGTTTATTTGAAGTATTGGGGATGAACCTTGTGCGTACTAGGTAAACGCTCTACCACTGAGCCACACTACCAGCTTCCAACTGTACTTTTTGAGAGGATGAGGAAATGAACACTCTTCATTGTTCTCAGAATCCTGAATGTCATCTGAATCCTGCCTGCTCACCTGTCCCACCTCGAGCACGCTAAAAATCATTACGTGCATATGTGCAGGCCGGTGTGAGAAGTCTGTGTCTCTGGCTTGGGACTTGGGAGTCTACTGAAGGTAGAGATCCCCATTCTGATCCCTGTCCCTGTCCATTTCCTGTCCTTTCTGACCCCATATTACAAATGAGAAAAAGGAGAGGCTAGAGGGTGAGGTCATCAGGACCTTCCCGCCAGACGGATGGAAACCCTTCTGCTTTTCCACTCCCCAGCATCCTTCTCAGCCTGCCCACCTTATCCCAGCCCTCTCCCCTTCCTGCTGGCCAGATTTCTTCATACACTTTCTCCCTAAGTGCTGAGTGCCCTGTTCTTCATTAACAAGACTTCGGGTATTTTTGTCTCTCCGAGTACTGTATTCTAGTGCCAGCAAATAACTTTAAATAGAAAAAATATGCCCAAAATTAGACTGGAAAACAGACAATAAATAGAAAGGGGTTGGGCTGAATGTCAGCCTGCTTCTTGGACAGAGAGGGGAATGTAATTAACCTCCTCAGAGCACCTGGCTTCCAATCAGAGGAAATGGGGAGTGGACACGCCATTCAGGGACGACGGGGCACGCCCACGTGACTGGCAGGCAAGGGTGGGAGGAAGGCAGAGAGAGATGAACTTTGGAGGGCTTCATGGTGCCTGTCCTGGAGGACTACCCAGCCAAGGGGATTAAGGCTGGGGAGTTGGGAAGGTTACACTTCAACTCTGGCGGTCATTGTGTCGACCTCCTAGGGTGCGATGGGACTCTGTAGAGATGATTCATGCCCTGCTTAGATCATCTAAGTGCCCATTGCTGAGTGGAATTACAGGTTCATTCATTGCTCAGACATGGGGATACTGTGCGGAGAGTTAAGGGACTCTGTCTGAGTCCCCAGTCGACCATTCTCATTCAAGACGTATTGCAGTCATGTCATTTTTCTGTAAGTACAGTTTTAAGAGAAACTATCTTCCCCCCTATTCCTGATCTAATGGTTCCCAGCTGCAGTGTGACTTTTCTGAAGGCCTAACTTAGGTCACAGAATTCCCAGCTTCAAAACCTTCCCATACTCCCTAGCCTCAGTCCTGGGCTAAGCCCTCCTGGATAGCCTCTGTGAAGGCTTCAAATTCCATCTTCCTTCATTTCCCTGTGATGGTTCTTCTTGTCAGCTTGACTGGGTCTGGAATCAACTAAGAGACGTGCCTCTGGGTGAGTCTGTAAGGTGTTTTCTAGAAACATTAAGGATGAAGACCCCTTCTTGAGTGGGTATCATCTCCCATCTCTAGCCCATTTATAAAGAGGTCCCATGCAAAAGCTTTTGCTTTTGCCTGCCTACTTCTACTTCCTGCTGGTGAGTGCATATACTCTGTGGCTGCCACTGATCCTGCCGTCCATTGTTGACATCAGAACCTACTAAAGATCAGTGGCTCTCCAAGAATCCCCCAAGTCTTCAGCACCAGATTGGAACTGCTGAGGCTTCCAGCCTTGTAGACTGAGCAGCTGCCAGGCTTTCAGCCTTTCCAGTGGGAAGACAGCCATTGTGCAAACCAACTGAATAAATCCTCCTTTAATACAGATTGCTTCTATTGCTTCTTTTCCTGTAGAGTACTAGTCAGCTTCCTTTCACCCCTGCTTGCCAGCCATGTACTCCTTCCCCCTTGGTCCCTAACTGGCACTATCCTCTTTCAGGTCCCCCCTCACTGGCATCCAGGTGAGGAGAGGTGGCTAGTCCTATTGTTCTATAATAATTTGCCCATTGTATGTCTCCACAGATCATCCCTTTCACGCCACTTGACTATTTTCATCCTGCTTAACCCAACACTCCCACAACACATGGAGGGTATGTCTCTAAACATGCACAGCTCCTTGGAGAACACACACAGGTGTTTTCTGTGTGTATAATTTGAATTTGCAGACATGCTTCAGGGTAATCTGGGCTTACCCTGATTGTGCTCAGCTGATAAGATGCAGCAGTGTTTTTTATTTTTTGTTTGTTTGTTTGTTTTTTTCTGACTGCAAAATTCAAAATGAGGCTCAGGGTATTCATTTCATCTAAATCAGAGAAAGCAGACTAAGTGTCGAGGCTTTTGTTCAATGTGAAGCAGATGATGAAATCAAATAGCCTTGGGAAAAGACAGAGAAACTATGGGGCACAGATAATGTTGAAGTATTCAGGTTAAACAACATTGAAGCAAATTGGGTGTTGAAGCACACAGCTCAAAATAGTTATGGCATGGCCAATGGCCTTTTGTACAGTATAGAGGAGTCCCCCTGGGTGTAGCAAGGAAGAAATTGCTCAGTTCTTCTCAGGGCTGGAAATGGTGCCAAATGGAATGACACTGCAGGTGGACTTCCAGAGGGTGAGTACAGGGGAGCCTTCCTGACATTTGCTTCACTGAAAAGGCTCTAAAGATATACAAGGAAAGAATGTGACATTGGTATATTGAAATATTTAAGACAGTGGAGCTGAAGTTAGAACTCACTATGATCCACTACGAGAACTTACGGCCATGCAGCAGCCAGGTCTCTATGACAGACCTGCAGATGGCAGAGGGTATAACAGCATTGGTAGAGGAGCTGGCTTTGAGAGATGAAGTGTGGTGTTTGTGGTGGAGGTTACTGAGGCTATGTTGATTATAATGGCTATAATGATAGCTATTGGTTTGGTTCAGACAGATTTGGAAGAGACCTCAATTATTGTTTTTCATGAACATCTGGCCACAGATATGGGGATGGAGGCTCTATTTCCCAGAATACAACACTGGACACAATGTACACATTACCTTACAAAGAACTACTGAGAATGACATTTATATTTTTTCACCACTCAACCCTGTGATAGTACATATTGAGATTGGACCTGATGGCAGATTCACTGGTGAATCTGTGGTTGAGTTTGCAAACTATGAAGGTGCTGTTGCCGTTACGTTTAAAGACAAAGCAAATATGCAGCACAGATATATAGAACTCCCCTTGAATTCTACAGCAGGAGCAAGCAGTGGTGCTTATAGTAGCCAAATGCTAGAAGGCATGGGTTTGTCAAACCAGTCCAATGACAGTGGCCCAGCCAGACAGCAGCTGAATAGTATGGAGGTAGCTACGGCAGCCAGAGCAACATCAGTGAATATGACCAAGTTTTACAGGAAAACTCCAGTGATTTTCATTCAAACATTGCATACGTAGCCAAGGAACAGTGAATCACATTACTACAATAGGAAGCTGTGCATCTATGTTCATGAATGGAATGAGAGGGATGTCTAGCATGTTGGTGTGAGTGGTAGGTAAATGGGGACTGTAACTGATTTTGATAATTGATGCTCAGTAAATTTTTTTTAAAAGAAAGTAAACCCTTGACCTACTTTAACAGTTTTTGCAATCCAGCCCTGTGATTTATGTCTACTCTCATAAATGAACATTAGGATCACTTGAAGGACTAAGGTTCAATATTGTTGAACAAAGCAGTCACCTAGGATGAAGATATAGTGAAGTTGAGTGAACTATAACTGTTAAACAATTTCTGTTGCTTTTGAATCAAAATATAGAACTCTCAGCTCCTTCTCCAGCACCACATGTGCCTGCATGCTGCCATACTCCTGGCCACCATGCTCCACACCATGATGATAATGGACTAAACCTCTGAAACTGTAAGTCACCACTTCAATTAAATTCTTTCCTTTATAAGAATTGCCTTGGTCATAGTGTCTCTTCACAGCCATAGAAACCCTACCTAAGACAGAAGTTGGTACCAGAGATGGGGATATTGCCATGATAGGCCTGACCATGTTTTTATTTGGAGGAATTTGGACTTTGGAACTTTGGGTTAGGAAAGCAGGAGAATGCTAATGGATCATATTAGTAGAAGCATGGAAGATAATGGTGCTGAGAATGATTTGGACTATGGGGGGCTGACTTAAGAGGTTTCAGAGGAGAAGAATTTTAGTATGTTGCCTAGAGATCATTCTTGTGATATTTTGGTGAAGAATGTGGCTGCTTTTTGCCTTGTCCAAAGAGTCAGCCTGAGGCTGAAGTGAAGAGATTTAGATTAATTCTGTTGGCAGAGAAAAATCTCAAAACAGCCTAGTATAAACTCTATTGTGTGGTTGTTAGTAGTAACTCTAATGAAGATTTATAATGAAAAAGAACAATCTGAGAAAGGAAAAATACAAAATGTACAATTTGAGGAGAAAAGGAGCACCAGGAAGTGGAATGAGGCCAAATTCTGTGTTCAAGGAGATAAACAGATTAAAAAATGGAATAAAGGGAGTGGTAACTTCAGGGCAAGATTCCACCCAGCTAAATTTCCAACTTGTGAAAAGGAATTAAATGAAAGCTTAAATCAGGGTATGGTGGTGTACATCTTTAATCCCAGCACCCCCAGGACTTGGAAATCAGAGGATGGCAGATCTCTGAGTCTGAAGCCAGCCTGGTCTACAGATAAAGTTCAAAGACAGCCAAGCTTAGGCAGTGAAGGAAACCACTGAAAATAGAAAGTTGGTGAAGATGTAATTGAATGAGGCAGCCATGTTCCATGGACATGTTTGCCAGCAAGCAGCAGAACTTGGCAGCTTTAGTCACATGGTTCTGGCATCAAGGATAGAAGAAGGGAGCCTTAGAATTTGCCTCCTCTACTAAGGAAAGCTGCTGAGGCATGTGTCTGGGGTATCCCTGAATGGAGGCCTAGAGAGGCCATTGTGTGAAGCTGTGAAGTTGAAGGAAACTTGGATTTCCTTAGAGACCCCAAGATATTGGAGATACCAGAGTTGTGGGATATTTGCCAAGGAAGCTGCTAACAGGGAGTGGAACCAGCCCGAGAGAGAGAAGTATGCTGCAGTCAACAAAGCTGAAAGGAGTTGGATATCTGAAGAGTGTTTTGACATTAGATAAGGAGATGCAGAGTTTAGAGTTTGCCCAGCTGGTTTTTGGTCTTTTTTTGGTCCAGTATTTCCTCACTGTGCTCCTTTCCCTACATTTTGGAATGGTAATGTATATCTTGTGCCATTACGTGCTGGAAGTATGTGATCTGCTTTTTTATTTTAATTTTACAGGGAATTACAGTTAAGAGACTGAATCTCAGAAGAGACTTTGAACTTTAGACTTTTAAACATTGTTGAGACTAGACTTTTGAAGTTAGACTAAATGCATTTTTGCATTATGATATTGTTACAAGCTTATGGGGGGGCAAGGAGTGGAATGTGGTAGTTTGAATGTAATTGGCCCCCATAAGCTCATAGGGAGTGGCACTATTAGGAGGTGTGACTTTGTTGGAGTGGGTGTAGCCTTGTTGGAAGAAGTGTGTCACTGTGCGGGTGGGATTTGAGGTCTCTTATATGTTCAAGCCACACCCAGTGTCTCAGCTCACTTCCTGTTGCTTTTGGATCAAGATGTAGACTTCTCAGCTCCTTCTTCAGCACCATGTCTGCCTGCATGTTGCTATACATCCAGCCACCAAGCCCCCACCATAATGATAAGGGACTAAACCTCTGAAACTATAAGCCACCACCTCAATGAAATGCTTTCCTTTATAAGAGAGCTGAGCTCTTGGTCCCATTGGCCACTGACAGCCTCCCCCTGACTCCACTATACCTATGGACAGTGGCTCGTGCTGTGTCTGACAGTATGTACCTATCCCTTCATTCTGTCATCGGGATGATGCCACCACACCCTCTGAGTCCTCCTGTGTCTCTTGGGAAGGACACAGGCCTAGAGGTCCTGGGAGTGAAGAGTGGAGAGAGCTGTGTGTAGCAGACCTACATTGATCTTGGAGTCTGTCCCAGATCAACTGAGCCCTGGCTTACTGGTCCTCATGAGGGACTGTGGGGAATGGACAAAGTCCTAGATGTGGGGAAAGGATGACGTAGATGTGTATGGTTGATGTGAGCACAGCCATGTCAAGGATCCTAATGCCTCTGACCTGTAAGAATGGCAAGGTCTTCCCAGCGTATCCCACTTTGCTGTTTATCAGTCAGTTTGCCTTTGTCTGCAAGTGTGCTGCTTCATGGTTGCAAGATAACTGCCACAGCTCCAAGCATTACATCCATCCTCAAAGATACAGAGAAGAGGGAAATCAATACCAGCATGTGAACACATAGGTTGGCTGTGTCTCATCCACATAGCATCTAATTTTGTAGGTGTCGAGTGAAACCTGTGCTGTGGCATTTCTAATTAACTCCAGGTGCTGGTCATGCTGTAGATCTGGGGACCAAGCCCTGAGACATCTGGATGACCTACCTTGAGCAGTGTTCAGAGCCTGCCTATATGTTGGACTCACAATACTGGTGCGTGGGTCCCATCATCCAGAGCCCGCTGCTAGTGCCCTGTATTATATCCCAGGAACCCAGAACTAAAAGCCTCCCTGGTGATCCTTGCATGTTGCCACAGCCAAGAACGACTGGTTAGGAGACTGTGCACATACTGCTGGGTCCTCATTTACTTCCCTTCCCCACATTTGTCCTCTGAGTTCAACCCGGACAGCAGTCAGTCATCCAGCACCTTCACTTGCCTGATTACAGGTGTCTAATGTCTGCAGGGCTGAGGTGGACTTTTGTTTTCTTTTTCTGTGGTGGGCACAGTGTTCCTGTGGGTATGTGCAAAGGTGTGTGCTAGAACGTGTGTGTATGTGTGTGTGTGCTAGTGCGTTTGTGTGTGGATGCATGTACACTGGTGTGTGTGCATGTGTGTACACTGGTGCGTGTGGTTGTGTGTGCAAGTGTGTGAGTATGTGTACAGGTGTGTGTACAAGTGTGTTTGCATGTTCATGATGCACAAGTGGAGACCAGAGGTTGATATCAGGGGTCTTCCTCCATTTATCTTCACCTTATTTTTTAATTATTATTTGATGTATATGGATGTTTTGGCTGCATGTGTGTCTGTGCACCATGTGTGTGCCTGGTGCCCACAGGGGCCAGAAGAGAATTCCCTGGAACTGGAGTTATAGATGTTTGTGAACTGCTATGCCAGTTCTTGGAATCAAACTTTGGTCCTCTAGAAGAGAAGCCAATGCTCCAGCCCCTTCTACTTTAGTTTTTGAGAGAAGGTCTGTCACTGAACCTGGAGCTCATTGAATGACCTCTAGGGATCCACCTGTCCCATTCCCTGAGTTCTGGGATTACAGACACCCACTTCTATGTCTGGCTTTTATGTGAGTGCTGGGGTTACAGACACCCCTGGGGCCTCATTCCTATGCAGCGACCCTTTACAGACTGAGACATCCCTCAGCTCCACATCTGACTCTTTATTTCCAAACACACCACGTCTCTGTCTTCCTCATTTCAGGAACAGCATCTTGGTCCTCTGGTTTCTCAGATAACATCCTTGCATTTGGCCTTGGCTGCCTTCTCTCCTCCGGTGCTCCAGATCCTTAGGTATATTCTGCCCACTCTGCCTCCAGCATATCCTCCAGTCTCCTCTTTTTCCCACAATCACGGCTACACCTGAGTCACAACTCCGTGGGCTCCTACCAGGCACTCAAAGAGGCCTTCCCCTTCCCTGACTCTCCCTCTCTTGCCAAGATATCCTTCACACAGCAGCCAGAACCAGACCTGTACAGAGTCTTCCAAACCTTCTTCATGCCCAGTATGCAGGTCCCAGTGTGACCCACAGCCGGGGATCCCTTCTGAAGCATCTCTAGCTCCCTCTTTCCCTGGCTCAGGTGCTCCACCATGCTGGCTTGCCCTTTCCCCACACAATGCTGACTACCTCCCCTGCCAGCTGTCCCAATGGCCTGCTTCTTGTTCTCCAGCCTCTGCGAGGCAAGCTGTCGCTCATCACTCCTAGCAAACATGTCCCTGAGCCACCTATTACTTCCGGTCACATATTTGTACCCTTTTAGTTCCTTCCAGCGTCTGCCATCATCTGCTTTTCTCTCTAGACCAGGAGCTTCATGAGACAAGTTGGAAAATACTCAGGTAAGGGGTGGGGAGAAGGAAAAGACCAGAAAAAGGAAATGAAGAAGGAAAAGAACCAGAAGGGAGGAGGGAAGGGAAGAGAGGAGGGGAGGGAGGGAGGGAGAGAAGGAGGGAAGGAGGGAGGGAAAAAGAAGAGGGGGAGGAGGGACAGGGGAAGGAAAAGGATCCAGCAATGCTCAGAGACATCCTCACCACCATACTTGCTTCTACCCTTGAAGTGGTTCAGGCTTGAAGTTGATTTCACGTGTCCAGACTGAGTGTCCTGAATTGCTGACCCGAGACAGAACATTTGGGCAGTAATGCCCCAGTGGGAACTGCCTCCAAGTCCCCTGAGCTTAGCAATCATAGCTCTTTGGCTCTTAAACCTGGGCTTTTGCACAGCTCCTGGCTTAAACACTGGTTCAGTCAGTGTTTAGTGAGTTATTTGAATGGCCCAAAACTCAAAACGGACATCCAAGGAAGCCTTGCCTCAGTTTCTGCATGAAAAGGGGTGAGGAGTTCCGGTCTCCCTTTCCACAGATCTGCCATCATCCTGGAAGGACTGGCACGCCAGCGCCCCTGCGGGGTGTCTCCAGGAAGCTGTGTCCCTGCACGTCAGAGCTCTGACCTCCCCGGGACCCCCAGTGGCCCAGCCTACCCTGCTCTGCTTTGCAGGAGGATGTCTAGCCGTCCTGGCCGGCTCACAGCTGGCGGCACAGGGGGCTTCCTCTAATCAAAAGCCAAACTGCAATTATAGCTGGGCCGAAGCTAGGCACATGGTGCCACTTAAAGGGACAGATTTATGGGACATTAACAACTCCAGCGGCAGAGCACCAGGTGCCACAAATCATCAAAATTAGAACCAAACGAGTCACTGAGGCTCCCGATACAGCTGCCAGTGGGGCCTGATGGGTAATTCCCAGACATGTATAAGGAGCACTTGAAATCCACTCGCTGTGTTCTGTCATAGGGCCTTGGCACACACTGCTCCTTCTACATCGTCCCTGATGCAGCAGAGAGTCCAATCTCCATGAAGATTTGCTCCTTTACAGATGGCTTCCCTGGCCACCCGATCAGCATCCTGGTTTACTTTTCATCATAGCATTTATTGTTGTTAGTACTGAGACAGGGTCTCCTGTACCCCAGGGTACCCTCAAACTCACTATGTAGCTGTTGATGTCATAGAAATTCTGGCCTTCCTGCTCCCACCCACTGAGGGCTGGGATTATAGACACACACCACTACACCTAGTTTTTGTGATATTGGGGATCAAAGTCAGAACCTCCTGAATGGTAGTCAACCTCTTTACTGGCCGAGCTACATCCACAGCCCCAAGCATTTATCATCATCTGATAGTGTACTTGTGTTCAGATTGACAGCCCTACTTGAATGAAAGTAAAACACATATCCAAACTTAAAAAAATTTTTTTTCAGATATGTTTTCCCATGCTGTATTTTCTTTATCTAGTCTCACACAGTCATGTGCTCCAGGTCAGTCTGCATTTCCACTCTCCTGGCAACATTTGTAGCTTCCTCAGATCTCATGCTTCTTTCCTCTCATGTTTCACTGAGCAAATGAAAGCTATTGGGTTAACAGTCACGGTTTTTTGTAAAAACTTTCATCACCACTTTGCTCTCTTCTTCCTCTCTCCCTCCCTTCCTTCATGTGTCCTGGACCCCTGCCATCTTTCGCCTAAACAAGAGCTTCACTCCTACAATCAGCCCCATGCGCTGCTATCCCTCTCAGATGAATCATTCCCCTTGGTAAGTAAGCACACCGCTATGCCCCATCTTAAAACAGAAAGCAAACCTCTGTATTCAGCGTTCTCTGTCTTCACGTCTTTTCCTTCAACACCAGTCAAGTTTTCTCCCTCCAGTCCACCAAAGCCACGGTCACCACTGACTTCTCCTTGCCACATCTGGGGGTCACTTTGCAGTCCTCATCCCACAATCGCAGACTACTCATAAGCGTTGGACATGATTCTTTTTGTAATTCCTCCCCCTGGTTCCTGACTTCCAGGTGTTGGTGGCCCCAGACTTCAGCCCCAGGAACCTCTACCTTCCTTCTCTCTACTCCTTCTTCAAGGCTTTGTCTAGATCCGTGACTCTAAATAACATGTCTGTTCTGGCGACTTTTGAACAGCTCTAGCTAGAAGCTCTCCGGAACTTGAGGCTTTCCCTGAAACCTGACCGCCTTCTGCTTCCAGTCACCACAAACGAAAATGAAGATGCTTTTGATCGCCTTCACCCAGCGAAGGGGAATGACTGGTTCCCGTGACACAGGCTCAGAAACCTCACCCAGGATGGCACGGGGAGAACGCTTGGTGGGCCCCAGAGAGAAGCCTACGTGTTTGTGAATGCCCTTCCTTTCAGCAAGAATGGTGCCCTACTCACTGTGATTTCCCAGCATGCTGGGAAGATCTCTCACTCGTCTCTCAAATTCCTCTCCAACCTGTTAGAATGTTGGAAGGTCTGCTGTTGCTGTGCCGTGGCAGATCACGCTTCATTCAGCTATGTTAAGCTGAACTGTTTCCCAGTACGGCTCCTCCTCTCTGCAGCCCTTCCAGCAGGGGTCAGGGGCTCTTGCTGCTGTGTCCCCAACAACAATCAGCACTACCAGCCCCCCGATGTTTGCCAGGCCAATAGATGTAAAGCAGTGACTCATTGGTGACTTATTTACTGTATTAATGAACTGAAACATCTCTCATCCATTTATTATCTTGTATTTCTTCACTAATCATTAACCATTTCTCCTTGCCAGTTGTGTGTGGGCACATGAAGAGCACACATGCTCAATCCAGGTGCTGCAGAGGCCAGAGGAAGGTGCAGGATCCTCTGGAGCTGGAGTTACAGCACGTTGTGAGCTGGCTGACGTGGGTGCTGGGAACTGTACTCTGGCCCTCTCAAACAGCAGTATACACTCAACTGCTGAGCCATCTCATCAGCCTCCATGGTTATATTCTTCAGTGCCAATTAAAGGACTCTGCTGAAGTGACTTGTCCTTGGTCAGCTTTCAAAATCTGCTGTCACCCAATTATCTTTGCATGTCTTTTAAGAAAAGCCCTTAACTTGTGAGGTTTTTTTTTTTTTTTTTTTTTTTTTTTTTTCCGAGACAGGGTTTCTCTGTGTAGCTTTGCGCCTTTCCTGGGACTCACTTGGTAGCCCAGGCTGGCCGTGAACTCACAGAGATCTGCCTGGCTCTGCCTCCCGAGTGCTGGGATTAAAGGCGTGCGCCACCACCGCCCGACAACTTGTGAGTTTTTTAAAAAAACTTTTTAGATATAAAGTGAAACATAGAGAAAATCACACTGATTAGTAAATTTTTACACGCTGAACCTTTGTTCACATAGGTCAACATGTGCAACTTTTCAAAATTAATGTTTTAGGCTAACATATGCTTGTTCCCCTCCCCCACTGCCTGTCCCCATTCCCCCTCCAGCTGGTCCCCTTCTGTCCCTTGGTCACCCTTCTGCTTTCTTTCTTTCTTTTTTTTTTTTTTTTTTTTTTGGAGCTGAGGATCGAACCCAGGGCTTTGTGCTTGCTAGGCAAGCGCTCTACCACTGAGCTAAATCCCCAACCGCCTCTTTCTGCTTTCTTATCCTGTGTGCGACATTACCCTCTATTTCCCTGTAAGATCTCTTCCTCTGCTCTCATGATCCCCTTTCTACTTTTACGACCTACACACACAAACACACATATCTGTACATATATACTTATAATTTTTAGACTAAGTTCTTAGTAAGAAAGAAAACAGGCCATGTTTGTCTTTCAAATCTGGCCATTTTGTTTAACGTGATGATTTCCTGTTTCACCCATTTTCCTGAAAATGCCATGATTTTGTTTTTTGTTTTTCAAGGCTATGAAAAATTCCATTGTGTACATGTTCCACTAGCTTAATCCATTCGTCAGTTGATGGACATCTAGGCTGGTTCTGTTTCCTGTTTGTGAGTAAGCAACAATGAGCATGAATTTGTGAGTATCTCTACAGTGAGATAAAAGCCCTTTCGCTGTGTACCCAAGAGTGATACAGTTGGGTCTTATGGTAATTCTAGCTTTAATTTTTTGAGGAACCTCCACGCTGGTTTTCACAGCGATGGTATATGTTTACAAGCCCATCAACAGAGAATAAACATTTTTCTTTCCCCACATCCTGGACAGTGTTTGCCACCATTTTTCTTGATGGCCGCCATTCTGACTGGAGGTGATCTCCCAATGTACTTTCAGTTTGCAGTTTCCTGGTGACTAGCAGTGTAGGACACTTTTCCAAGAAACTATTGGTTATTTGCATGCTTTCTTTTGAGAACTGTCTGGCCAGTTCATTTGCCCATTTATTGATTGGAAGATTTCTTTTTCTTTTTGGCATTTAATTTTTTGAAGTTCTTTATATATTATATATATTGGCTACTGTCTGAGGTGTGGCTGGCAATGATTTTCTCCCATTCTGTAGCCTGTCTGTTAACTCTGCAGATAGGTTCCCTCATTGAGCAGAAATGTTTTACTTTCATGTAATCACATTTGTCTGTTCTTGGTGTAATTTCCCATGCTGTTGGAGCCTTTTCAGAAAGCCTTTGCTTGTGCCCACATCTCGAAGTGTTTTACCTGTTTCCCTCTACCCATTCCAAAGTTTCAGGTCTTACATTAAGGTCTTTGATCCATTTTGAGTTGAGTTTTGTGCAGGATGAGAGGCATGGATCTTTCATTCTCCCACATATGGAAATACAGTTTCCCCAGCATCCTTTGTTTAGTGTGGTAAGTGTTCTGGTGGAGTCTGTAGGGTCCATTAAGTAGAGAGAATGCCATCTGCAAATAAGGATAACTTGACTTCTCTCTTCCCTGATTATAATCCCTTTATTGATTTCTTTTGTTTTATTGTTCTGGCAAAGGCTTGCACACAATATGGAATAAGAATAAAGAAAGTGAGCACCTTTGTCTCATTTCATATTTTAGAGAAAATGCTCTCAGTTTTTCCCCATTTAGGATAATGCTGGCTATGGGTTTGCCATATGTAGCCTTTATTTTGTCAAGGTATGCCCCCTTCTATTGCTCATTTCTTTGGGGGCTTTTACCATGAAGGTATGTTAAATTTTCTCAAAGGCTTTTTCTTTGATTAAGATGACCATGTGATTTCTGTCAAGTCTATTTGTGTGCTGTATTACATTCATTGATTTGCATATGTTGCACCAACTGTATACTCCTATAATAAAGCCAACTCAGTAATGATGTGTTTGATAATACACTAGCTGATCTGAAAATGGAACAATTAAATGAGAGGATAATTAATGTAGATGGGATTTACATAATGTTAATTATAAATATTATTTGTTTAATCATTTCTGTTTTATTATTTAAAAAGTTGGTTGATATGAGTGTCAAGATACAAGTCTTAGAAAAACTTATTAAAACAGATCATAGAGATATTCAGACCCAGACAGAGGAATTAAAGGGAGTACCAATTTAGCATTGCAGAGAAACAGCCTAAGGCTTTCAAACAGCCAACTTTAATTTATCCAGTAACCTTACAGGAACTGCCAAATGATAAATATCCTCAAGACGGTGTAAGAGCTGAATGGATGGACGCCTGTGCAAATGTTAGATTTGAGGAGATTCAAAGAAGTGATAGTCTCATATGGTATTCTTTCACCTTTTGTGAAGCAGATGTTAAACTTGTGGTCAACCTGTAATAGAATTATCCTTCAAGACTAGAGAGATTTGGTTACATCAGTCTTAGAGGCTGGTTCCCAATTACATTGGAGGACCTGGTGGAAGGATGAGGCTAAGACCATTGAACAATGAAGTAGGGCAAGAAGTATTGAAATTTGCCAAGATCAACTTCTTGGGGAGAGTGATTATACTGATATACAAAGACAATCTTTATACTATGACCACACCCTAGCTTTATGTGACATGGCAGCCTTGAATGCTTGGGACAGAATTGAAGATGTAGGAAAGAAAATGGAGTCATTTACAAAAGTTATAGAGGGCCCAAAAGAAACCGTCACTGATTTCTTACAAAGATTGACTTTAGCAGTGAATAGATTGATACTAAATTCAGAAGCTAGATAAATAATAATTGAATCTCTGGCTTTTGAAAATGCTAATACAAAATGGTAATTAGGTAATTAGGCAAGATCAGCACCTTTGGAGGAATGGATCCAAGATACAATCAATATTGAATCTCATGACCTTGATGATGCTTGGATAGAAGATCAGAGGACAGAGCTAGCCACAGAGTTAGCCAGAGAGATCAGGCAGTGGTGGCACACACCTTTAATCCTAGCACTCAGGAGGCAGAGGCAGAGATCTGTCTGAATCTCTGTGAGTTCAAGGCCACCCTAGACTACGCAAGATTAATCCAGTCTAAAAGAAACAGAGCAAGGCAGTGGTGGCACACACCTTTAATCCCAACACTTGAGATCTCATGCCTTTGCTACCAGTATTTGAGAAGCATACATGCCATTAATCCCAGCACTAGGAAGACTGAGACAGGAAGTGATATGGTGGGACAGAGAAAGGCATATAAGGCATGAGGAGACAGGAACTGAGGTCTTTTTGGCTGAGGACTCAGAGGCATTCCGTCAGGATTTGTGGAGATTGGCTGAGGAGTTGGTGAGGTGAGATGTGGCTATGGCTTATTCCTATGTCTCTCTGATCTTTCAGCCTTTACCCCAATATCTGTCTCTGGGTTTTTATTATAAGACCATTTAGGATTTGTGCAACAATGGTGTATCATCTTCTTTATGTGTTTTTTAGTATTTGTTTGTAAGAATTTTATTGAGAAATTTTATATCTATGCTCATCAGGGAAATTAGTCTATAGTTTTCTTTCATTGAGGTACCCTCATCCTTTTTTGGTATCAGGATAATGCTGGCTTTATAGAATGAGTTTGGTAATGTTTCTTCTTTTCTATTCTGTGGAGCAGTTTGAGGATCATTTGTGGTAGCATTTCCTTAAAGGTTAGATAGAACCAATCAGTAAGTCCACCTACTTCTGGGCATTTTTGTATGGGGATTTTTTTTTTTTACAATTTTATAATTTTAATCTTATGTGTACAGGTGTTTTGCATGCACATATGTCTGTGCACCACATGTGTGCTTGGTGCCCACAGACGACAGAAGGGGGTGTCCACAAAGTGTATTGGGTCCTCTGGAACTGGAGTTACAGATGGTTGCGAACCACCATGTGGGTACTGGGAATTGAACCCAGGTCCTCTGGAAGAACAGTCAGTGTTCTTAAACTCTAAGCCATCTCTCCAGTCCCATGTGGGGATATTATTATAACTGCCTCAGTCTTGTTGATTGTTATGGGTCTGTTTTAGTTTTTTCATCTTTTTACTTTAAATTTGATGGGTTATATGTGTCCAGGAAGTTATTATCTTACAGACTTTTCCATCTCCCTGGATTTATTAGATGTTAGCAGTCTCCTTTTACCACTCTAGTTGGTGGCATGGACCTGGGAGAGCAGGGCCTAAAAATGAGGCGGACTAAAGTCTCATGCAGTAGCCATCTTTATTCAGAGCACCAGACAGTTTATAGTCTGAGGGTTAAGAAGAGTCACCCAGGTAAAGTGTCCAATCACAAGGACAAGCCACATGTGACAAAAACATGTTTTTAACAAAACTGAAGTAACAAAATAACAAATTAACAAACTAACTTTTAATAACAAAAGCTGAAGTAAACTCACTCCTATTCACTACACCTGGGAGGAGCATGAAAACACATTGCAAGAACAGTTCTGTGTCTTGAAGAAACGGAGGTCACAAGACTTGTTTTCTTGGGGTTTTCTCACAAGCACTCAGAATTCTCACACAATTCCATTCTTGGACTGTGTTCTGACAACCTCTCCTTTTTCCTCTCCAATTTTTTTAATTTAAGACCTTCTTCCTCATTCTTTTGGTTAATTTAGCTAGGAGTTTGTCAAATTTGTCAATCTTGTTAATTTTCAAACATTCAATTCTTTATCTGACCAATCTGTGCATTGTTCTTTCAGTCTCCAGTTTATTAATTTCTGCCCTGATTATCATTATTACCATTATTCCTTGAGTTTGGGTTGCCCTTGTTTTCTTGGAGCTGCAGGTGCATCATTAGGTTATTCATTGGAGATGTTTCTCACTTTTTAATGTTAGCATTTAGAGTAAATCGTATTTTCATTTTCATTTGATTCTAGGAATTTCATATTTAACCCCTGCTTTTTCAACCACCTACTAGTCATTCAAGGATGTATTATTCCATCTCCATGTATTTATGTACCATCATTTTCCCTGCTGTTGATTTCTCATTTTATCCCACTGTGTTTTGATAAAATGCAAGAGACCATTTTAATTCTTTTTATGCAAAAGACTTGATTTGTGACTTGGGAAGTGATCTGTCTTAGAGAAGATTCCATGAGCTACTGAGAATATGTAGTATGTATTTGTTGGGTGGACTATACATACATATACATTCATACATATATATCCTATTTGATCTATAATGTGATTAAATACTGAAGTTTCTCTCTTTTTTCAGATTCATTTTTATTTTTAATTCTCTGTATATGGGAGGTATTTGCACATGAGTGCATTTGCTCTTAGAGCCCAGAAGCATCTCATCCCCTTGAAGCTTGAGTTGCAGGACATTGTGAGTCAGCTGACATAGGCACTGGGACCCAAATCCAGATCCTTTTCATGAGCAGTGCATGTCCCTAGCCATTGAGCCATCTCTCCAGTCTCAATACTGAGATTTCTTTATTGGAATTGCAGTTTAGATGACCTATCTAAAGATGAGAGTAAGGTAATGAAACCATCCACTCTTTGGCATCAGGACTACTTAACCTTTCATGTCTACTAGTGAAATTGGCAGTCACAGCATTTGGTACATATGGATTCACTATTTGTGCTCCTAAGTTTCTTGATGTTTTGCTTTGTTTTTGGTCAATTTGACACAGTGAGGATCATCTGGGAAGAGGGAACCTCAACTGATAAAATCCTTCCATCACATCAGCCTGTAGGCAAGTCTGTGAAACTTGTACTTAATTAACATTTAATGTGGGAGGGTCCAGCCTGCCACTGAACCTGAGTGAATCACAGGGAGCAAACCAGTAAACAGTATTCCAGCATGGCCTCTGCTTCAGTTCCTGCCTCCAGGTTCCTGTCTTGAGTTACTGTCCTGACTTCTCTCAGTGATGGACTGTGACTTGGGATTTATAAGTCAAATAAACCCTCCCCAACTCAAGTTGTTTTTGGTTGTGTGTTTAATCACAGCAATAGAATGCCAACTAGGACACAATTGTTATATCCTCTTGCTGAGTGGTTTACGAATATGCAATGGCTTTCTTTATCTCTTCTGGCTACTTTGCTACTTTATCAGATATTCAAAACAGCTACACAAGCTTATTTTTTGTTACTCTTCACTTGATAGATTGTTTCATATCAGTCTATATGTTTCTTGGAGTTGAAAAATAGTTGAATCTAGTTTTTCAATCCATTCAACCAGACTGCATCTCTTTATTAGTGAGCTTAGGCCATTTATAGCTAAGGTTATTACTTAAGATGTGTAAGCTGAATTTCCTGTCCTGCCAGCTAGCTCCCAAATAACCACACAGAGATTTATTATTAATTATAAATGCTCAGCCAATAGCTTAGGCTTGTTACTAACTAGCTCTTACAACTTAAATTAACCCATATTTCTTATCTAAGTTCTACCATCTGGCTTGATATCTTTCTTTAACACAGCATATTCATCTTGCTTCTCCCTGAATCTCCTGGTGACTCCACCCTCCCTGTCTGCAAGTCCCACCTAACCTCTTCCTGCCTAGCTATTTGCCATTTAACTCTTTATTAAGTCAATGAGAGCAATACATCTTCACAGTGTACAAAAGACTGTTCTACAACATTTCCCCCTTTTTGTCTAATTAAAAAGGAAGGTTCTAACTTTAACATAGTAAAACTGTATACAACAAAAAGTTAAGTAAGAATTAGAGTTACAATATCCACTCCATTTATATTTGACAAATTTAGAGAAAATGCTCTATTATCTCTTATCTTTGTGAGTCTAAAGTTTTATACCTAATTTACTTTTTATCATAATTAAGAAAAACCATAAGTTTTACTATTTAGTCTTTAACTCTATCAAAGACCCTAGAAGGATGTTATTATCTAATAACAGGGACATCTGGATGCCTGGACAGTCACCCAAAGCTCCTCTGCAATGTTGGGGCATCCATTTTCAGTCTATAGGCCTAGAATATCTGACAGACATTTCTGAGAAGTAGGGCATTTTGAAGGACTGTCCTACCTTATCTTGGCAAAGTTCAGCAGTTACTTTCCTTTGTGTTCTGTTTGTCCAATTTGGATAGCATACTGTCAGCTTTTGAGGCAAGGCAGTTTCTTGCCCAAAAGGCTAGCTTTTGCCACAAGGAAAGCAAACTCCATACATAGGTTCTTCAATGCCCATCATCTTCTCTGAAGTAGATTGGTACTGTCAGGAGCAGCCATGTTTCATTGCTTTGAAAAGCCTCAGATTTTTAAACATATTAAATGCCATATTCTGTAGATCTTTGAAGTGTTTAAAGACCATATAATCTATCTAAATATATCTGTTTAACCTTGAAAGCATACCTAATATGACTAGAAGTTTAATTATTATAGAAGACCAACTACTAACCTGTATTTCTTAATTACACATTACATTTTAAATGAGCTGCATAAGCACAATACTTCAAACAAAAGTAGAAAGATAGATATAGTATAACAAAAATAACTTTTAACTTACATCACTAAACCAAAATCCATACCAATATAAAATATTTTGAGATTTTTTTTTGGATTAAAGTAGATTCAAAAATCTACCCTTTCATCTCATCATTTCTATACTATATCCCCCTTTTTTTCCTTCAGAAAGAGATCCTTGAATCTAACTACTTTGTTTAGCTTTGTTCCTGACCATGACCAATAACAACTTGTAACCAACCCCCCAAATGATGACAAACATCCATAACCCATTTCTTAGGAATATGAGCATTGTTTTCTCTAGACTGCTTCCTGCTTTCTGGGGTTGCTGACATCTTTGGGAAACCCTAACAAAAATCAAAATAATGGTCAAGTCCTGGCTGGAGTAGTCTGTGGGGCTGGACCATCTCAGCCAGCTGTTCTAGGTGCAGAACTCTGAGGAAACTGCAACAGAGGTGCTCTGAGATATTGGATCACCTGTGCTATCCATCTTCATTGGTGTTTGATCTCCTTGTTCTGAAAACACATCAACTTTGAAAGGTAACATACATATCTGTATTAACACAAATATGGAATGTGAGGTGCACAAGTCAGTTAAAGATGAGTTTTTGTTCTGTTTGAGCAGATAAAATATACATCACCTGTCCTGTAGGGGTTTTTTTTAGCATTATTTCTTTATGTCTGTAGCCAGGATTTTAAGGGTGTCTTACCCCAATCAAACCTGATCTTCTTCAACCCTGAACAAATCTACAGCCTTTAGTTTTCTGTGGGAACAAAAGTACATTTTCCCCAAAGCAATACATCTTTTGACTTCTGTTTTGAAGTCAAAACACTTTAAAAATATATAGGTTGACTTAATCCAGCAGCCTATACAATCCAATGTCTCTCAGCAGCTATTGCTTTTCATCAGAAATTGAAAAATTTAAAGTCAATACAATACCATACAGGATCTAGACTCCTTGTGTATTTTCTATCTTCACATGGCTTATTTTTTATTTTACTTTTCTCTTTAAAGACTTTACATTATTTTTAAACTATTTTTCTAAGACTGTCTATACCCTTTCTCTCTCTCTCTCTCTCTCTCTCTCTCTCTCTCTCTCTCTCTCTCTCTCTCTCTCAAGCTTATATACATCTTAAATATTTTTAAGCCTATGTACATTTTAACCTGTTTATTTTTTTTCCATCTGACTATGTCTTTACTGAGCATCTGCAGTGTTCTCTGATTACATGAGACCAATCTCCCCCCCCCCTTTTTTAGTTTCTCAAGACAAGGTTTCTTTGTGTAACTGCTATGGCTACCCTGGAACTTACTTTCTAGACCAGGCTGGCCTTGAACTCACAGAGATTCACCTGCTCTGCCTCCTGAGAGCTGGGATTAAAGGGATATAACACCACCACATGGTATGAGTCGAATCTTAAACTGCTATGTCAGTTGCCAGCACAGCTCAGCATAGTACATGGTACTGGCAGCTGGCTCTATTCTGCAAGCAGTCTCTGTATGCTGAGCCTACCCTAAAGACCTCGGTCACCGGGAAGCCACATTTGACTCCATGTTCTGAACATTTTTTTTAACTTTCTCAGGCTTTATGTGGATGTATGTGGTCCCACCTTGGGTGCCATTAGTAGGCTGGATTTCCTGCCAGCCAGCTCTCAAATAACCACACAGAGACTTATTATTATTTATAAATGCTCAGTCAATAGCTTAGGCTTGTTACTAACTAGCTCTTACAACTTAAATTGACCCATATTTCTTATCTAAGTTCTGCCACATGGCTCAGTATCTTTCTTTAACACAAAGTACTTACCTTGCTTCTTCCTGCATCTCCTGGCGACTCTGCCCTCCTTCTTCCCAGAGAGCCCTCTCCCTGTCCACAAGTCCCACCTAACCTCTTACTGGCTAGCTATTTGCCATTTAGCTCTTTATTAAACCAATGACAGCAACATATCTTCACAGTGTACAAAAGGATTGTTCCACAGCAAAGATGCTTACTAATGGCTATAATTTTGTTGGTTGCTTTTCTGGCTTCTTAGCTTATTGTTTATTCTTTATGTTCTCCCTGTATTAATTCTCTGGGGGGGTTTTCTAGGAGAACAGAAATGATAGCATATGGGACTTACTGGGTTGGTTTACACAGTTTCTTCTGGGTAGGTCAACAATAGCTGACTTCACCCTGAGGAGGCTGAGACCCACCATCTGTTCAGACTCTGAGGATAGATACCTCAACAGTTCCAATCTGGTACTGATGGCCTGGAGGATTTCTGGAGAACCATGATGGAAGGCTAATGAAGCTGAGTCCTGATGTCAGCAAAGATGGTAGCAGCAACAGTGGCAATAGCAGCAACAGAGTGGATGAACTCACAGAAAGATGCAAAGGCAAGCATGCAAAAGACAAAATGTTTCCCCTTGAACTTCCTTATTTCTGAGCTGCCACTGGAAAGTATCATTTAGGGTAGATCATCCCACTTCAGTTAACTTAATCAAGAAAATATCTTACGTGTACCCAGAAGCTTGTCTCTAAGTCAAGTTGACAGCTAAGATTAACCATCACCCTCCCCTGTTGGTATCAGGGTTTTGCTGGTTACTATGTGGGACATGGTGGACTCCTGGCTTTCCTGGGTTTCTGTAGAGAGTTGCGTGCAGCCGCGCCTCCTAGATGGCGCTGGCTTCCGCCTTCCACCCTCCCGAGGACAGTGAGTGCTCTCTGAAAAACAACTCTGAAAAACAACTCCTTATTTGGCTAAGGCTGGGATCTGGCTTGCTTCCGCGTACCTGGACCTATCCATGGTACCCACGTGGCAGACTGGGGTAGGCTACCCAGAGGCTATTTAAGTTGTGGGTTGGCTCTCCCCGGGGTCAGAAGATTGTTTCAAGGTACCTGAATAAACTGCTTGGAGAAGAGCCTGGTGTTGCGTCTTCCTTGCTGGTCGAGGCGGACGCGACAGGTTTCCCTATTCCTCTCATAAAATTGTGATTGACAAAGTCTTCCTTCCTCTTCTGCTTATAGTCTCCCTCTAATAATTTTACAAGGCTAGCTTGGTGGTCATAATCTGCCTTAGTTAGTGCTTGTCTTGTCTTTTAAAATTGTCTCATTTTCAAAAGATAGTTTTATGGATATAGCAATCTTGGTTAGCCACTATCTATCTATCTTCAGAACTTGAAATGTATCATTCCATGCTTCCTGGCATTCAGGGTTGCTGACAAGAGATGCTATGTTCTTCTATGTTTCTGCCTCTGTAGGTGAGTGGGCATTTTCCCTTGACAATATTCTTTCTTTGCTTGTATGGTTTTTTTCCCTTCTTGACAGCAGTTTGTCAAGTAGAGGTCTTGTCTCTTTGGGGTTCTAAGGACTTGTTATGTTTGGTTGCCTATTTCTTTCTCTAGATTTGGGGACATGTCTGCTACAGTTTCATTGAGTAGATCCTCTGTGTCTGTAGCATTTATCTCAGTTCTGTTTTTTGTCCCATGAATTCATAGACTTGGTATCTTGATGGTATCCCAGAGTTCCTCAATGTGGTGGTCATGTTTGTTCATGTATATTTTCCACTTGATGTTTGAACGTAGTATTTTGCCAACCTCATCCTCTGTTCCTGATGTTTGTCAACCTCATCCTCCATTCCTGATGTTTGTCAGCCTCATCCTCCATTCCAGATGTTTGTCAACCTCATCCTCCATTCCTGATGTTCGTCAACCTCATCCTCCATTCCTGATGTTCTTTCTTCTGATGCTGCTTCCCACTGTGTTTTTTTCTAACATTTTTTGCATATCAACTTCCTTACTGAATTTTCTTCTGTATTTATTTTTCACCCATACTTATGGTTTTCTCCTCTGTTTTGCTGACATTTTCCTCTATTTTGCTGAGTTTCCTCCTCAGATCCTGACTGAATCCATCTACTTGTTGATATCCTCTTTCAGGTCTTCTGGTTATTCAACCAGAAAAGTGTTGAAATATTCCTCTGGCATTTCACCTGTTTCAATATCATAACTTCAGCAGCTGGGGGTCAGTCTCCTTTGGAGAAGTCATGTTGCTTTGCCTTCCTATGTCTCTTATATTTCTGTCTTGTGATTTGCACATCATGTCTTCCAGATTTTTTTTGTGGGGATTTTGCTATTGAGCAGCCTTCTCTTAAAAGCTCAGCACGCCTTTAATCCCAGCACTCGGGAGGCAGAGCCAGGCGGATCTCTGTGAGTTCGAGGCCAGTCTGGGCTACCAAGTGAGTTCCAGAAGAGGCGCAAAGCTACACAGAGAAACCCTGTCTTGAAAAACCCAAAAAAAAAAAAAAAAAAAAAAAAAAAAGCTCAGTAACTTAAAGAGATTCGGAGAAAAATATTTCCCAGTAATAAAATACTTCAAAAACAAAATTAGAGAAATATAAGAAGGGGAATTTTTAAAAAAAAAAAAACATGAGAATCAAAAACACTAAGATAAAGTCAAAATACTACTAAGTGTATGGAGGGAAGCAAACAACAGAGGATAACATAAAACAAAAGAAACTAGGAAAAGAAAAAATTAATGCCCAATAAAGACAAAAATGCATAAACAGAGTCATGTGAATGTATGAAGGAGATTAATAAAAATATCTTTACTTTTTTTATACATAGTTTTCATTGTGTTGTGGTATGCCCATTGTATTCCCAATTTCTTTTAAAGTATTTTCTTTATTTTTGAGAATTTCATACATGTATACACAAAATATGTTCATATTTATCCCCTCATGTCCTCCTTCCAAATCCCCCATATCCTTTTCAACAGGCCCCCCTTTCAATCTCATGTCTTTTTTTTTTTAAATAAGCTGTTAAGTCTAGTTAGTGCTGCCTCTGTACATGGATCTGGGGCCTTCCAATAGAGTGTAGGAAACCTACCAATGGCCACATCCTCAAAGAACAGTGATTCTTCCTCCCCCAGCAACTACCAACTTCTAAAAGCTCCTCAGTAAAGGAAAGGCCCTGAATATCTATCCCACCTATTCAGACTTTTATCTGGCTTGATATTATGCAGGTAACCACAGGTACTGTGAGTTCATGAATATGATGGACATATCGTGCCCAGATATTTGATGCAGATTAAACGTACATTCTCATGCTTTCATGGCAAGCATTCCATAGCATTCTTCCTACTCTTCCACAATAATGTCCCTCCTGGGTCTTGAGAGAGTAGTAAGTCAACATAGATGTTCCATTTTATACAATGAAGTAAAAATCCTGCCAAAGGTATCCTAAGAGAAGGGCAGAGCTCACATGAGAAAATTAACAGGATAAAGGAAGATGACATGATGGCGCAGCTCCTTTCTGGGTTCTCAAATATTGGAGACTGCCCCTGGGTCATGCCTGTCTCTGCCTCCTCAGTGCTGAATTCCAGGTGCATGGTGTTTTGTGGGCTGCTGTGCTGGGACTAAACTGAGGTCCTCACGCTGTCATGGCAAGTACTTTACCATCTGATTCCTGTTTCCAGCATGAGTACTGTGTTCTTTCATGGCATACCAGATATCTGGCCTTCTCTCTTGGAGAACACACTAATACTCAATTCTTAACAGGAATGAGTTCATTGGAAATTGGAAAATGAAGATGTTCTATCTTCTTTTTTTCATTCTTTTACTGGAAAAGTCGGTAAGGAGACTTTTCCCCCCATTGACTTGAGTTACTGTTATGGTTTGAATATGAAATGCCCCCACAGGCTCATGTGTTAAATGCTTGATTTCCAACTGACATTATCATTTGGAGAGGTGGTAGAAACTTTAAAAGATGGGGCCTTGATGCAAGAAATGGGTTACTGGGGACATACTTTTGCAGAATATCCCATTGCTTCCCCCAACTCCTTTCTTCCATGAGGTGGACCACCACCTCCTCCACCTGATGCTCCTCACCATGGGTCCAGATCAACAGGTGGACCACCTGCTCCTCCACCTGATGCTGCCTCACCATGGGTCCAGATCAACAGGTGGACCACCTCCTCTTCCACCTGATGCTGTCTCATCATGGATCCATATCTACAGATGGACCACCTCCTCTTCCACCTGATGCTGTCTCATCATGGATCCATATCAACAGAACCAAGGGCAGTAGACTGAATTCTCTGAAACTCTGAGTTAAAATAAGGAATTCTTCCTGTGGGCTGTTTTTGTCAGGCATTCATCACAGCTGTGAGAAAATGACTGAGGCTGTTACTGTCGTGGACTGAATTGTGTCTCCCTCTTTTCTGTTCCTCTGTTGAAGTCCTAGCTCTACAGACTGTGAGTAGTTGTTTTGGGCAACATGGAGACAATTAAAGTGAAATGAGGCCCCAAGGGTGGGGCCCTAATCCAGTAGCGCTGGATTCCTTACGAAATGAAGGTGACACCAAAAAGTTTGTCTTTCTCTCCGCATCCACACAGAGGGCATGTGAGAACACAGAGAGAAGGTGGCCATCTTAAAGCCAGGAAGAGATTTCACAGAGACCTAATTCTGAATAGCATGATCTTGTATTTCCAGGATCCTAAACCGAAAGGAATGTGTTTCTGTTGGTTAAGGCGTCTAGCCTGTGGTATTCTGTAATGGCATCCTGAGCAAACTAAGTCGCTGGCGGTAGAATTCATCCACACAGGGGATGAAGGTTACTGTTTGATCCTTTCTCTTTATTTACCAAATTCCAAGACAATTAATTTGTTTCTATCATCCTCCAAAGGTCACCCCATTGTGTAGATTCTTTTGTCATTATTGAATCACGGGTTTAAGGATAGTTTATAAGTTTCAGTCCATCACATTCCTATTCTAACACTCAAACTATTTCATCTTTGGCCAGGAGGGAGCCACTTCATGTTGGCACCAGAATCCTTCTTTGAAGCCTCTGTATGGGGTGTGGCTGAACATTCCAGGTTTTTCTGGCCCTGGTATCTTGCCTCAGATGGAAGATAAGCTATATCTTCAAGAAGCCTGGGTTCCTGCTAATGAGAACAGGTATCTCAAGAAAACAAACTAAAGGCTAAGCTTGCTGCTGGGATGGTTGTTATTTCTAGGCCAGGGTTGATGTGAACACACATAACACAGCTCACAAGTTCAAGAACACTTGCCTGCCATGTGCAAGAACCTGGATTCAGTCCCCAGTACTGGAAAAACAAAAACTCTAGATAGTTCTTTCTCTCCCTCTCCCTCTCTCCCCCATCTCTTGTGTGTGAGTGTGTGTGTGTGTGTTGCATGTATGATACATTTGACAATTATGGATTCTAATGTCACAAAGATGATAGAACTAGACCAGACCATTGTTAGTCATCTGCTTTATCCTGGTGATACGCAGGAACTTCAGAATATTATGAATATTCCCAATCTTATCTATAATCACTGAGAACCATTTTAAAGGTTTGTATATGGGCTAGGGGTTTGGTTCCATAGATAAGAGTGCTTGATGTGGAAGAATGAGCAGTTGAGTTTGAGTCTCTAGAACTTTCATAGAAAAGCTGGGCAACACACACACACACACACACACACACACCCATATACATGCACATATAAACACATCCCTACACACATACACATATCCACACACCCACACACACACTTATATATACATCCATACACATACACCCATACACACACACCCATGTACATGCACACATAAACACATCCCTACACACACACACACCCATATCCACACACCTACACACATCCATACACACATACCCATACACACATACACACACCCATATACATGTACACATAAACACATCCCTATACACACACCCATATCCACACACCCACACATATCCATACACACATACCCATATACATGCACACACACACACACACACACACACACACACACACACACACACAGGTTTGCATGTGCAAGTCCATGTTTGGTCCCAGTTAATATTATACTTTTTCTTTCTTCCCTTGGTATGTGGCATTTTTCCTAGGAAGATGGGACACAAATGTTTATTCATTCCAAACAAAAAAACTAATGACAGGCTGGGCAGTGGTGGCACATGCCTTTAATCCCAGCACTCGGGAGGCAGAGCCAGGTGGATCTCTGTGAGTTCAAGGCCAGCCTAGTCTACAGAGTGAGATCCAGAACAGGCATCAAAACTACACAGAGAAATTCTGTCTCAAACAAACAAACAACTAATGACAGACCAGAGTAATAACAGCACCCGAGTCCAGCTAGGAGAACCAATGAAGTCATCAGGGCTCACTTACAGGAATATGAGCGAGAGGTTGTCTACAGCAGCAGGAACCACCCAAAGGCAGCCTCATCACTGACAGCCCACCCAGATGGGTGACGCCTCGCGGAAGCTGGGAGCCTGATGCTCACTGAACCACTTGCAAGCAGCTTGGCAGGTCAGAGTGTCTTCAGAAAGCCTGTTGTTACATCCCCTTTTCATTTCTGATTTGGTTCATTTGAATAGTCTCTCTCTGCCTTTTGGTTAGTTTAGATAAGGATTTGCCTGTCTTGGTCATTTTCTCAAAGAATCAACTCTTTGATTGATTCTTTGTATTGTTCTCTTTGTTTCTATTTTGTTCAGTTCAGCCCTGAGTTTGATTATTTCCTGCCGTCTACTCCTCCTGGGTGAGTTTGTTTCTTTTTTTTTCTAGAGCCTTCAGGTGTGCTCTTGGATTAAAGTCCTGCAGACACTAGAGATGTGGCTTAAAATAATAGAGGCAATATACAGTGATCTCATTTTGAGTGGAGAGAAACTGAAAGCATTTCCACTAAAATCAGGAACAAAACAAGGAGATCCCTTCTCTCCACCCCTACTCCATATAGTACTTGAAGTCTTAGCTAGAGCAATAAGAAGGTGATCAAGGGATACAGTCAGGAAAGGAAGATGTCAACGGATCCTTATCTGCAGACAATGTGATTTTTTTTTTTTAAATCAGCATCTTTCTGTGTAGCCTCGGCTGGTCTGAAACTCATTGTATAGAGCAGGTCTGGCCTCAAACTCATAGTGATCTACCTGCTTCTGCCTTCCAAGTGCTGGGAATACAAGAGTATGTTACCATGCCCAGGTAGGTGATAGGAATGAATGAACGAATACATACATACATACATACATATATGTGTGTGTGTGTGTGTGTGTGTGTGTGTGTGGATGTGTGTGTGTGCATGTATACATATATATTTATATTTATATTTATATCTCCCTAAAGACTCCACCAGAAAATGTCTATAGCTGACAAATACTTTCAGCAAAACGGTGGGGTATAAAATTAATAGACTTTATTTCTTAAATTGTGTTCTTTATTTCTAAACAGAATTTGTAAACATACAGTGGAAGGAATTCTTCAGGTTTTGGAATCTCTTCTAGGCTAGCTACATCCCTCCCCGTGATGTTGTTGTTCATGGTGGGATGTTCAAAGCTCTGAACTCAAATGACAGGACTTCAGAACTAGGACTTGAGACACCTGCTGGTTCGGCCCCACGTCCTGGACAAGCAGCAGATTCCTTTCCACTCAGCCTCAGTCGTCTTCTGGCCCAGCACACCCTCAGCCTTGCATGCTTTCAGGTTCGGGTGCTGACCCTGAACTGACAAAAATCCACCAGCAACACCACACGTCAAAGGCCAGCAATCCTGGCTGAAAACCAAGACGAGGAGGCCAGGCACGATGGGTGACTGACTCCTAGGATCACATTTTTTTTTCTCCCGCGCTGGCATTATGTAAGCCCCTCCGGAATTAGATAGCACCTGTCAGAGAAGAATCTGAACGACAGGACTGAGATGTCAGCCTCAATCTCCACGCTCCCTCTCTCCCCCAGCCATGTGGGTCCTCCCCATTTCTCCCAAGAGAAGCCGGGCTTGCTCCAAAGTCCTTTGTACTTTTGCCTCTTGCCCAGCTAAACCCTTTGTCCTGGGGCTTTCCAAGCTCACACTCTTATGTTGCACATGTCTGTGTAAGAGCCACCTGTGTGAAATGGAACTCCGTCAACCGCACCCACCCCCCCTCTCGCTTTTTAAAACCTTTTTCTTCTATGGTTTCGTACAGGTACATAACGTATCTTGGTCGGTTTTTTACCTCCGTACCTCACTCTGTCGTTCTCCCACTTCTGCTGAGCCCCCCTCCTCTTCCCATCAAGTCCCCCTCCTGCCCCTCCTGTTTTCATGTCCTTGTCTTGTGACCCCCTCTTTCAATATGAATGACTACACTGGAGGGGGGATGAGTCTCTCTTCTAGCAACAGTTAACTGCCAATAACTCTGTGGGGAGGAGTGGGGCTTCGTGAATTTTGCCCAGATCTTGTGCTGGGTACCACAGCTGCTCTGAGTTCACCAGTGTGACGGCCATGTCATGACCAGAAGACCGCTCTTCACTCATCCCCACCCACAATCTTCTCATTGTTTTCTGCCCTCTCTTCTGCAATATCCCCTGAGCCTCAGGGGAAGTGATAGAGATGTCCCATGTAGGGCTCACCACTCACCAATCATGTATTCTCAGCACTCTGACCAGTTACGAGTCTCTGCATTAACTACTGCCCACTGCAAACAGACATGTCTCTGACCAAGAACGATAGCCACACTAACGTACCGAGGCAGTTTGACATGTCCCTTTACAAAACAATGGTAGTAGGTTCCCTGTTTGGGTCTATGACCTCCCCAGCCAAGGGCTTTTGACCAGGTTTACAGAACCAGGCCCCTCGCTTGGTTTTCTTCCAAATATTCATCAGTGTTTACACCAGCCCATCATACATTCATCTGTTGGCTCCTCCTTTGTCTCCTCCACTGAATTATAAGTTAAAGTCCAGAGTGGCAGAGATTTTATCTAATATGTCTATGGTTTAATTATTGTTCCTTCCCCAGCCAAACCTCTTGGGACATAGAAATTCTTGAGAAACATCTGTTGAATTAAGCTCTGCTACCTGTATAGATAGAAACTCTCATCAGATATTGTTTTATGTATGAAAAGGAAAACTACATTTATCAGAATGTGTACTTGGCTCATCCATGCTTGGAGTCAAGATAGATTTGTTTTGAAATGTTTAGGTTTCTGCAATATTGGGGATTGAATCCAGGGCCTTGCTCATGTTAATCAGGTATTTTATCACTGAGCTACATCTCACCCCTCTTTTTACCCTTTATTTTGAGACAGAGTCTCACCAAGTCATCCAAGCTGGCCTTGAACTCATGCTGTAGCCGAGGTACAATTTGGACTTCATTGTTTCAGATTCCCCAGTAAGTGAGATTGTACATCTACACTATCAAGCCCATCCGAGATACATTGGTTTTTCAGCTCTGCTATCTGTAAGCATCTACAATTTACCTTATGTGTTTCCAGGTCCCCATAACACTGCCACATATGCCAAAGATGGGATAGTGTCGGGCCTTGGTGCTCTGTGCTGCTCATCCTGACAGACCAAGCCAGACCGTAATGACTCTGAGATGTACAGACTGAGCCCAGGCACCCGGAAACACTTCACAGAGCAGCTCCAGCTTTGGGAGATAATTGGAAGAAACTGTTTGCCCGGCAAGCACGATGCAGGCACAGCCATCACTGGCCCCAGCCCCGACCTGATTTTTACTTCTCATGAGCACTTGTCTAAGCAGAGAAGGGCAATCCTAGCCTCGTGGGATAGGTTTAAGTACCACTAGGGTGCGAAGGGGAGCATCCACAGAGAGCAGGGATGCCAAAGTCATCAAGAAGAATAGATGGTCCTGAGAACTTGGTGCCCACTGAGGAAACTAGATGTCTCTGGCTTATGGTCACATAGCCACACACTCATGGGGACTGGGCCAGTGACTTAACAGCGAGACGGGGTCAGGCAGACAGTTGGTCTATATCCCTCTTTAAGGGGTAGATTTGACCAGACCTTGCCAAAAAGGGATACAGGCTCAGTATGGCCAGGTTTTCTGATTTCTCACTGAAAACCGGAAATCCAAATGTGTCTATGAAGTCTCCCAACTTGAAACGTTGCCAACAGAATGAAAAATTTTAGAAGCACTGTTTTCTAGTTAACATTTCCGTGTAACAAACCACCCTGGATTTAGTGACGTGAAACAACTGTTCTGTTATGCCCACAAACTCTCTGTGACAGAAGTTTGGACAGGATGAGTGGAGATGGTTTGACTCAGCTCCATGGCGTCTGGGGCTTCAGCTGGGAAGACTCAGGCACTGGAGCTAGAACCATCTGGAGGCTTTCTCTACTCACATAGCTGGTGCTTGGGCTGGAATGACTCAGGCCGTGACTCGGCTGGGACAGTCCACTAAAGCCCCTACACATGGCTTTCCATGTGGCCTGAGCCTGTCATGCATGGCTCTGGGTTCTGAGACTGCGTGTCCTGGGAGTGGTCTCTGCAGGAGAACCAAGCGGAAGCTCCCTGGCCTTTTACCATCTGGCCTCCAGTCTCACAAGATCACTTCCACTGTATTCTACTAGCCAAGGCAGCCACCCCTCCCCCTGAACTCAAGAGAAGAAGGGCCCAGCTGCCATCTCTTCATGGAAGGGCATCAACAATTTTGCAAGCTCCACATGCTGGGTGGGCCAGGCCTGAAGGGTGTGCAGGCCAGACTGGCAAGAACATTGCCAACAGTATGCCTGCAAGGCACCAAGGGATAGCGATCCATCCCAACCGCTGAAGACCTGCGGCAACAGTCCCAGAGCACAGACCCAGAAGTGGGGCCACAAGCAGAGGAGCCTTCCTGAGTGGGCTTCCTCGGACCTGTGGTCCAGATCCCATGCCAGATCCAAATGCTACCTGCACACAGTCAGGCACTGGGACCACACACTCAGGCCAGTCCCCAGCCTCAGCACAACCTCAGAACACACCCTCGGGTCTTACGGTTTGGATCTGAAATATTCCCCAAAGGTCATGTGGCTAAAAGCCCTTCATTGCCAACCTGTGGTGTTTGGGGAACTAGTATGGTTTGTAGAAGGCGGGGGGGGGGGGGGGGGGTCTAGTTGGAGAAAGTGCATCACTGGAGATCTGTCCTTGAGGGGTGGACACGTTCCCAGACCCTTCCTCAGCATCCCTCGCCTCCCCTGCTCTCCCCTGCTTCCTGGCTGTCATGCTTGCCACCACGGCGCCTCGTCACTGAGCCTCACCCCACGGGCCCAGAAACAATGCAGCCAGATGACTATGGTCTGAAACTCTGGGACAGAACAACCCTTCCCTGTTCTAAGCTGACTTCCCCATGTATTTTGTCACAGTGACGGAAGATGATTAGCACATCAACTCCCACCAAGGCATCCTCTTTCACACAGACCCAGAGCCCTAGCCATGTCCCTTCATCTTCCTCTCTAGGGAGATTTTTTTTCAATCCTTAGACCAAAAGAACCAAGCCCATACTTAATCCAGATGCCACAGACTGAACAAGGCCCCTGCAAATCTGCGTGTTGAAATCTAACCCTCAACGCAGTGGTCTTCTGTAGTTTGGAAAGGGGATTAGTGCCTTTACAAAATGGGCCCCACAGCTTGCCTTGCCCTTTGCACCATGTGGGGACATATTAGAAACCATTTTGACTTGGAAGAGGGCCCTCACCAGGGCCAGCATGGGAAACTTCTAGGGCAATGTGCAGTTCGGGCCCCAGAGTCACCTGCACAGGGCCACTCTCCTCTCTAACCACAAACCTGGCCTCGTGCCCACCCCCGGGACACATCCTGACGGGTTAGGTTCGGATCTGAAGTGTTCCTCATAGGCCACATGTCTAAGGGACCCTTTTTAAAACAGCACCTTGCTCTCAGGCTCCCAGCCTCCAGAATGGTAAGAATTCTTTGTTTATAAGCCACTTAGTCTGTGGCTGTGTTCAAACAGACCAAGCCACCGGACCGTCTGAAAGAAGTACTTCTGGAGAGCCTAGCTGGTCTCTAGTGGCAAACACCTTCTTCATCGATCTCTGAAGAAGTGTGAAAGAAAAGGCACATGGGGAAACAGCCATGGCCTTGGGCAGAGAGTGGATGCTGGGCCAGGCCATGTGCTGGCTTGCTTATATTCTTTTGTGGACTATAGTGACCCTGTGGAGCAATTTTTGTTTTCCATTTAAAAGATGAACAAACCAAGTTTCACGGTAAGTACAGCAAGTGTGTGGGCTCCTGCTAGGTGAACTCATAAACTTACCTGGGGAGCGAAGAGTGAGAGAGACCTGAAGTCCACAGGTGGGGCCCAATTGTGAAGAGCCTTGCAAGCTCTGCAGTCATGAACTTGATGAGTCAGGTTGTAGGGAGCCATCCAAGGTTCTGCAGCTGAGGGTGACTCTGCTAATTAAAGCCAGTGGAGATAAAGTGATTCCTTCCAGCGTCTTGTTTTCCACACCCTCCTTTCTATGGGCTTCTCATTTACGGTTGCCATGTGAGCGAAGTCAGAGTCCCAGGAGTCACAGCGTCCAAAGTACCAGTGGCGAAACCAAGACAGGTGAACCTCCTGAGTCCACATCCTGGTCGGTGAGGGTCACTTGGGCCCCCATAGCATAGTGTACATCTTCTCCTCATTGGAGCCGTCTCATATCACTGTCGCCCCATCTTTCTCTCATATCTTACCCCCAGCAGTGTTAATCATTGGTCCTATGTGAGCAGCATGAGGTCCAGCTGGCCAGTCTGAGTGACTGTCTGCAACTACAGGGATGCTGGAGGAGAGCCAGCCTCAGGCTTTCTTAGGGTTGTCAGTGGTCCTCATGCCCTGGCCACCACATCTACTGCCATGTGGAGAATCTCTTCCTGAGGTGAGTCCCAGTGATAATACTTCAGGCTTCTCCAGAAGGAAACCGAGTCCCAGATTCATTCTTGCCTGGACTGCATTTGTGGGACACTCTTATTGTTGACACTTGTTCCAGAAGCAGCCCTCGAATCCATGCCTTGGTTAGCCATGCACAGGTGGGTTTCCTCCAAGCCCCAACGTCCTCATTTGTGTAAGGACAATGATTGAAACAGCAAACTTAGGGAGTTTGTAGAGTATTGGATGCATGTCAGGACGGCAAGGCAGCAAGACAAGAAAAGGAAAGGAAAACACAAGTGAAGGTGTCACGGGAAGGTATACAAATTGTGTGTAATTATACACAAGTGTTGATCGTGTGTGTTTATGTTTATAATTGGATGCACATGACACGATCATTTTCAAAGAAATTTCAAATCAGGAACTTTGCTTTCTAGTGCTGTGATAAACAGCATGACCGAAAGCAGCTTGAGGAAGAAAGGGTGTATTTCCTCTTACAGCTGATAGTCCACCATGAAGTGAAGTCAGGGCAGGAACTGAGGTAAATATCACGGAGGCGTGCTGCTGACTGGCTTGCTCTCCTTGGCTTGCTCAGCCTGCTCTTTCATAGAACCCAGGACCGCTTGCCTAGGGATTTCACCACCTGCAGTGGGCTGGGCCCCCCCACATCAGTCACTAGTTTGTTTGTTTGTTTGTTTGTTTAATGCCTCATAGACTTGCCTGTAGGCCAGTCTAATGGAGGTAATTCCTCCACTGCTATCTCCTCTTCCCAGACTCTAGCTTATGTGAGTAAAGCTGATAAAAAAAAAAAAAACTAACCAACACATAGACACACTATTAGAGCTCTTAAGAGTTCAGCAATTACTAGATAGATAACCAATAATCAAAAATCAATAATGTTTCTATATATCAGCAATGACAAATCAGAAAAAAAGAACTCTTTGAAAAAGAAACCTCACTGGACAGTAGTAGCACATGCCTTTAATCCCAGCACTCAGGAGGCAGAGATAGGTGGATCTCTGCAAGTTTGAGGCCACCCTGATCTACAGAGCAAGTTCCAGGACAGTCAGGGCTACACAGAGAAACCCTGTCTTGAAACTGACCCCTCTTCCCAAAAAAAAGAAAGAAGGAGAAACTTTATTCACTCTAGACACAAAATCTAAGCGTTCCAGAAACAACCTGTGTGATATATGTACGTATATGTATGTGTGCATATACGAAATGTGTGTGTAATACATGTGTGTGTACACATACGTGTGGATATACGAGATGTGTGTGATATATGTATGTACATGTATTGTGCATATCTTAGATGTATATGTGTATATGATACATGTGTGTACATATCTGAGATGTATATATGTATATGATACATGTGTGTCCACGTATGTGTGCATACGCGCAGGATGTGTATGTAGGAAGAAGACAATTCACAGGGGTCTGTTCTACCCTCCACCACGGGTCCCGGGGATCGAAGTCACTCACAGGGCGTGCACAGCAGGATGTGTATGTAGGAAGAAGACAATTCACAGGGGTCTGTTCTACCCTCCACCACAGGTCCCGGGGATGGAAGTCACTCACAGGGCGTGCACAGCAGGATGTGTATGTAGGAAGAAGACAATTCACAGGGGTCTGTTCTACCCTCCACCCTCCACCACGGGTCCTGGGGATCGAAGTCACTCACAGGGCGTGCACAGCAGGCTCTTTTACCCGCTGAACCATTTGTTGGATCTCAAGCCTGGGACAAACGATCTAGGTGTCAATTCAGCATATCAAAGTGGACCTGGCCTCCAGGCTCTCCCAGCATCCCTCAGTCCCTACCTGTTACAGGGTCTTCCTGGCTGGCACCCCCCATCCCCTACCCTAAACCTCTCCAGCCCAGGAACTGGGCGGGGCTGCCCTTCCCCCAACTGCTCTTCCCTATATAACCCAGCTGTTTTGGCTACACCGAAAGGGGCCCTTTTTACCCCTTTTGGCCTCTTGCCCTCTTGGCCACTGCTCTTGGTTCCCTCTCTCCATCTCCCCTCCCTCCTCTCCTCACTTGCCCAGCTCAATCAGCCAAACTCTCCCGGATGTCTCTACCTCTGCCTCTGCATGTATTCTCCCTTTATCTATAATAAAAACCTAAACCTCAACCCCTTGGGAGCAGTTATGCCCCTTTTCTTTCTTCCTTCCTTCCTTTCTTTCTTTCTTTCTTTCCTTCTCTCTCTCTCTCTCTCTCTCTCTCTCTCTCTCTCTCTCTTTCTCTCTTCCTTTTTTTTTCTCATTCACCATCTTGACTGCTTCCAGAGTTTTTATTTTATTATTTTTATTTTTTGGTGGTTTTGAGACAGGGCCTCTCTATGTGGCCCTGGCTGTCCTGGAACTCAATATGTAGACCAAACTGGTCTCACACTCACAGAGATCTGCCTGCCTCTGCCTTCCAAGTGCTGGGATTACAGGCATGCACCACTACTTCCAGCCAAGGTTCTTATTTTAATAAGATGATAGAAGGTAATTTATTGTGTATATTTCAAATATTTTTGTCGTATTTAAGTATGCATCTGTATGTGTGTCTGTGTGTGGGTATTTGCACATGAGTGCAGGTGCTTGGAAGGCCAGAGGCATTGGATCCCCTTGAGCTGCAGTTACAGGCAGTTAGTTGTCAGTGGGGCCACTCTAGGTGCTGGGAACTGGAGGAGCAGCACGTGCTCTTAACTGCTGAGGCATCACTGCAGACTGAAGGTAGTGTTTCCAGTTCCTCCAGTTCCTGAGCCATGGACATCAAACCTGGTCAGATGACTGACTTTGACCAATGATCACATGGACATGAGTGATGTAGTGGTGCTTGGAGCAGAGCCTTCGGCTGCACCATGTTCCCACCTTCTCCCGACCTCCATCAGAGTATCACACTCCAAACCCTGTCACCCCTCACCTGTGCCAGAAGGGAGAAGGTTAGGCCAGAGCCCCAGCCAATTGGGAGTGTAGAGTGAACAGTAAGTCTGCCATGTTGGCATAGCTCAGGGAATCTGACTAATAGAAATTACCTACTGAACTGATAAAATGCTGCCATTGTGATTCATTTAGGCAAACAATGGCATTTTATAATAGTGCATTGATGTCTCCAACTGATTCCCCACTGTTGAGCTAATCATAAGCATCCCCCAAAATATTTACAATGATGTTCATTTGTTTGTTGTGATAGCGTCTCACTCTGCAGCCCATTCTGTGTGAACTCACAACAATCCTCCTTCGACAGTCTCCAAAGCGTTGGCATTACAGGCATGCACCAGCACCACAAGATTTTTATTTACGAGAAGTCTTATGAGAAATGAGTTTGGGGGAATGCAGGCCTTTTGCAGGCGATCCACCCTCCACATTAGTGTTGTGAAGAGTGCCAAGTCCTGCAATGAAAAGACTGTTATTAGATCAGGATTTCCTGACACCACTTGAAGACAGGCCCCATAGCCTGCTTAAGAATGTCTAATGAAAATTTGCTTCACAGGTTTTTCTCAAATGATTTTTTTTTCTTGAGATGACAGACCATGGAGAATTAGTGGGCTGGTTTCAAAAGCCAAACTGAATTCTCTTGTTAGCACATCAGTCATTTCCGCATCCACGAGCACGGTCCTCAGGTCCTCAGTCTGAAAGAAGAGCCTTGGAGAACAAGATGTTTCCCAAGTCCCTTATCGGAAGATTAAGAGCAGTTTGGGTAGGGGAGGTCGGCGACTGCCCCCCTACTCCAGGATGGAGGTGGTCAGCACTCCTAGCTGCCCTCTACGCTTCCTGACATTTGTGCTTTAATCAAGTCCCACTCACCCCTCCCAGTTTCAAAGCCCAGTGAGGAACCACAAACTCCCACAGCCTCTGGCGGGAAAGCCAAGGGGAACTCTTTGAAAGGTAATTAGCATCCTTTGAATCCTAGACCCTTTGATTTTGCTTCCTGGCCTTAAACAGTCACAGGAGATTTTGCAAAAATGGGAGAAAAACAAGGCACCAAGCAGAGGCCCTTCCACGGACGCTTTTCAAGAGAGAGGGAACACTTGTCACTGGGGTGGGGGAGCAGAGGTTGTAGTGATGTCCCCACAAACCATTCATTCATTCATTCATTCATTCAGTTAGTCTGTCAGTAGTTAGTCAATGTGCCAGGCATAATGCCAAGTATAGAGCACACAGTTTTAGCCATCAATCATTCATTCATTTGTTCAGCCTGACACAGACACAGAGCTGGACTCCAGGGCTTAGTAGGATAGGCAGATGGTAAACAAGTGACTAAATAAAAATTGTAACTGTTGATAATGGCTCAGTCAGTACAGTGCCTGTCACCAAAGCCCGAGGAACTGAGCTCAGATCCCCCAGGCATGTAAAAGACCTAGAGGTGGCTCTCAGATCTGTAACCATAGTACTGCAAGGGGCACTCACAGACTGGCAGATCCCTGGAGCTACTGGCCAGCCAATCTAACCAATCTATTAGCTCTAGGTTCAGTGAGGGACCCTGCATCAAAGGATGAGGTGAGGCATGGCATGGTGTCACATGTTTTCAGCACTCAGGAGGGAGAGGCAGATGGATCTCCATGAGTTCTATGCCAGCCTGATCTAAACTCTCATGGAAGATCCCTAACATCAACCTCTGACCTACACACACACACACACACACACACACACACACACACACACACACACACACACGAGATTAAGTTCCAGGAGCTAAATGAATGGATTACAATATTCATCCAGGGAAAAGCAGGGAGTTGTCCTTAGGGGAGGCATTACAGCTTGGATAGCAAGTGTTCCCCAAAGGCTCTTAGCTGCTGCTGTGTTGCCCTTGCTATAGAAGAGTGGTTGGATCACCAGGTTACTGACCCTTTGATGAGTTCATCTGCACAAGGTATCAGGAGGGAGGACCTAACTGGAGGAGGCAAGATCCATGGGGACATCTAAGCAGGAAGGGTATATCTTGTCCTCTTCCTCCTCCTCCTTCCTCCTCCTCCTCCCTCTCTTCCTTCTCCTCTTCCTCTCTTCTTCTCCTTCTTCTCCTCTTCCTCCTCCTCTTCTTCTTCTTTCTTCTTCTCCCCCTCCCCACTTCTTGGCTGCCATGAGAAAAGGAGCCTTGTCCCACCACACTCCACTGCAGTGCTCTCCCCCTTAGTACAGAAACAACAGAGCCACATGAAACATTTGAAGTCATGCCCCAAACAGAGCTTTCCTCCTTTATATTGATGTTCTCTGGGATTTTATCACAGTGATGAAGGTTGTTCACCAGTTTCAATGTGTTCTAATCTGTAACACAGCAGAACCTAAGTAACTCCGTACATGAATTTGTAAAGTGGTCTCAATTATTTTGGACAAAGACACTGTTGGTGATCTGACGTCTGGATTAGAAGCTGTTGGAGGATGAGCACTGAGGGGCAATGGTTCCAAGCAAAGATGGGTCAAGACTTAAGAACAGAGATGTTTGAGTCCGGATGATAACCAAGAGGTTTTTTATGCTCCCTGTCAGTTAACACGAGGATGATGCACAGGCCATAATGGACAGCTTTTTTTTTTTAAATTTCTCCCTTGAACCATGTACATCAACCCTTCACCAGTCCTGGTAATGAGCAGATGGAAGACAGAAAAGAAGCCTTTTCCCATGCCAGTGCTGCAAACTGCACGTAGAACTGACATTGCCCAGCTCCTAGGGTGTCCTAGGGTGGTGACAAGGCCGTTGATGTCAACTAAGTCATGAACTCAGGTAGCACAAGGCCCTTGTGAAGGATTCTGGGAGAACTGCCTACTGCCTGGTCCCTCCACGCCTCCACACACCCTTGGTTTCCTGTTCTTCCCGCTTCTGCCAGGCCAGGACACAGCCTGGGAAAGAGCTGAGCTAAGAGACATGATCCACCCATGGGCAGAGTACACACAGCTTATCAGCCGGGAGGTGGGAGGAGGAGGAAGGAAAAAGGAGAAGAAGCAGGAAGGAGGAGGAAGAGAGGAGCGTACAATGGCTTCAGTCCACTCCTCAGCCTGGACCCTCTTCTCCAGCGACCCGGTGCCTCCAGCCTCTGAATCCCCAAACCACTGCAATCAGGGAGAATCTTCTGGCAATCTCAGCAGCAGTTTTGGGGGTTCCCTAGTCAGCTTTCAGTTTCCATGCCCAGAGAACGATGGCCCAAAGAGTCTATAATTCCAATTGCCTATGCCCTGTGCTCTCCCTTGTTCTAGAGGGAAAGGAAGATGGCTAAGGCTGGAGTTAACTTAGTTCAGCAGTTAAGAGCACTGGCTGCTCTTCCAGAGGATCTGGGTTCAATTCCCAGCTCCCATACAGCAGCTCACAGCCGTGTGTAACTACAGCCCCAGAGGGTCCAATGCTCTTTTCTGACTTCCTCAGGCACCAGGCATGCACATGGTGCACAGACATATGAGTAGGCACTCACCCATACTCATAAAATACAAAATAAAGAAATCTTTTTTAAAAGAAAGAAGGAAGGAATGTGAATGCTCCCCTACCCACCCCCACCCCCCGAAAGCCAGGGCTTTGCCAGAGGAAAGGAAACAAGTATGCCAAACAAGGAGACACTACAAGCCGCAAATAATCCCTTTAAGGATTTCCTGGGCCTGGACAAACCCCCAGATAGATTATCCAGTCCCAAGTGGTCAGGCCCAAACACATACATAGTGCAACACTAAATAGGCTCAGTGGTGTGTGTGTGTGTGTGTGTGTGTGTGTGTGTGTGTGTGTGTGTGTGTGAGAGAGAGAGAGAGACAATAATGATTACAGAAGAGGTCACGGACTTGAGAAGGAGTGATGGGGTCATGAGAGGATTTGGGAGGGGGTGGAAATGATGTAAATACAGTAATCATGCATGAAATTCCCCAAATGTATTTTTTAATCTCTGAGAAAATGATTGGCAAGCATCTTCTGTCTGACTCAAGCGCAGGAGGCTGCAAGTGATTACTTGACACCCACAGTGAGAGCTGAGGAGGCCTGTTGAAATGGTTGAAAATCCCCTCTCCTCTCCCTTCCTCTGAACAGTCCAGGGAGGGGAGGCTGCACCCACATACATCTAGCCTTGGGCTTCTAAGCCTGATGCTCTCTGGTAATGCCTCCAGGGCAAGACCATAGTGACCAGAGCCCAAATGGAGTCAGTGGGGGCTCTGAAATCCCCAGGGAATATTTCTGTTGAGTGTGGGAGGAGGAAGAGGGGCTGATCTTTGAGCAACAGCCTGAGGGTGGCAGTATGTTTGTCTGGAGGAAGACAGGCTTCCTCTTCACTCACATTTGCCAGTCTATAAGAAAATGAGGCAGAGGGAGCTGAATGTGACCTGGGCACTGCAGGCCAAAATAAGTCTTGTACACAGACTTTTGACCAGTGTAGAGTCATGGAGGCTGCCTGGTAGTGGTGATGTCTGAGTTGGAATGTAAAGCATAAATCCAGCTGGAAATAGCAGAAGGCCTTCCCTATGATGGAGACGAAGCATATACAAACTCCGGGTAAGCCATTAGAAAAGCACATGGCTCATCATGAGTGGATGTGCCCATGGGGATGGGAAAATATTATGCTTTGAATGTTCCCACCAAAACTCATGTTGAAATTCAACCTTTGGGGGCTGGGAAGAGAGCCATCAGTAGAGTGCTTACCTTGCCAACATGTGAACCAGGTTTAATCTCATGAAACCATGTAAAAGAAAAAAACCAAGCATGGTGGAACATACGTGTAATCTAGCATGGGACAGGTGCTGGCCTAGCCTACTGGACTATTTGTAGACCAATGGGAGACTCTGTCTCAAAAAAGAAAAGTGGATGCTCCTGAGGAAGGACACCTGGAGTTGTCTCCTGGCCTCTACATATGCACACACAAATGTGCACACACATGCACATACACGAAAGAAATGTAATATTCTCTGTGTATTAAGGTGGGGCCAGATAGGAGCTCGAAGAGTGATTAGGTGGCAAGGGCTTTGTCCTCCTAAATGGACTATTCCATTCATGAATTAAGGAATTCTCTTAGAATTGGGTCTCTTTTAAGAAGCAACTTGGTTCTAGCTTTGACACACACCCCTCACTTCCCTTTCTAAGCACAGAAATGTGATGACTTGTGCTACTAGCAAAAAGGTCTTCATCAGGTCTGACTCTTGAGTTTGGGGTCTCTCATGCTCTGGAACCATGAGTTGATTCAACTTCTATTGCTTACAACCTGTTCAGTCTCTGGTGTTTGGTTATAGCAATGGAAACTGGACTAACACGACGGTGAAGCTGTGGTTGGCAGTAGGCATCATGCCACTGTCCTGCTGCTGTTCAGCAGTGGAGGGTTTCAGGATGGGATGAGACCACATGTAAATGTGCAGTGGTTCTAGTCTTGGCACAGCTGGAGAGGTGCTAGGTGTATGGATGAGCACTCCTGCTGGGAAGGGACAGAAGGCAACCAACTCAAGCCCTGTTGGCCCAAAGCACAGTCTAGGCAGGATCCTGGGGTAACTTGTCATCACTTCAAATTGTGTGAAACATCTGGAAAGAGATGACAGTGTGACTTCGTATTTTCTTTCTGGGAGGCCATGGGCAAGATGAGTAAACGTCTAAATAATCTTTCACCTGGAAAGTTCTCTTCGAGGAATTTACCCAAAGGAAATCATTAAAGATGAGGAAAAGACTTTACCTCAGCGATGTTCCCTGCAGCCTACTTAGGAAACAACAGGAAACAGTGTGAATGATCAATTCCCCCCACCCCCAGGTCTCGTAATGACTAGCAGCCCGCTGATGGGTGCTCTCTAGCTACTTTATCCTCTGCTAGAGTGAAAATGGAAAATTCCCACAGATGTTTGTCCATGAGCGAGGCTGCTGTTTGAAAGTTTTCGCTAGCTCACGGCATACTCAGAGAAGCAACAATAGAAGATGTCCATCACGTCTCTGCTCTCCTCTCCTTCTTTGGCTTCACAGTGATGATGGATGTTTATTATTTCTTCTAGAAAGGAAAAGACCCAGTTTAATTGTGCCATAAACATAAAACAAAGTCTGAAGGCGGCAAGTGCTAGGGGAGTGTGCCAGTGTTCACCAAGGATGGGCCTGGAAGGCTCTGTGAGTCTCTCGCCATTTCCCTTAAGGTTCTAAAGGATGGAGCTGCTCATGACATAGTTTTCTTATTCAAGGTAAGAAGACGGGCATGAGAAGGTATCAGTGACATTTCCCTGCTACAAGAGAGCAATAGCTCACTCCCAAGTCTCCAGCAGACTGCTTATATTCCACAGCTTCAGTGAATTCACAGGGACATAGCAGCAAGGGAGTCAGTGCAGGAAACCAAGGGTCTGGCAAAGGGAATGGGCACAGCATAAACAGGCTTTCTGATGGTGACTCTGGACAAGGTACACCAGCCCTTCAAATGAAATCAAGAAAGGAAGGGACAGAGCAGTAGGAAATGACTACTGAGAGGGCAGCCAGCCAAGCTTGCCACACCTTAAGGAAAGAAAGCGGGCAACCCTAGATTGTGCCCTGATTTTTTAAAAGTAGAGTGTATTGGCCTATGGAGGACTGAAGACTAGAAGTTATTAGAATAGATAACTGATTTCAAACCAGATTTCTGTGTCACCATGTTAATTTAGGGGTTGCCACTGGAATGAGAAGGAAGAAGGGAAGGCTGTGGGTACAGGCCCTCAGTCTTCAACACAAACATCTCCCTTCTGTCTGAACATCATATTGAGTGTACAGATAAAATTCTACTGAATTTTATATGTGTGTATTTAATGTGTATATATGTGTATGTACATGTGTATATATTTATTTTCATATATATACATATATGAAAATTACCTAAAAGTCTACCTAGTAGGAATTTCAAAGTGGTGGCTCCTGAAACTTAAGTCTATATTTAAAATATTTTTAAGGGATTGAGTATGGTGGCATGTGCCTTTAATCCCAGCACTTGGGGGGCAGACACAGGTGAATCTCTGTGAGTTCGAGGCCAGCTTGGTCTACATAGCACATTCGTGCCAGCTTCTATGCATAAGACTCTGTCTCAAAAGAAAAGTCTTTTTAACTTGCCAGGTGTGGTGGCACACACCTCCAATGCTAACACTCAGGAAGCAGGGGCAGAGGCAGGAGGATCTCTCTGAGTTCAAGGCCAGCCTGTTCTACTTTAGCAAGTTCCAGGCTAGCCAGGGTTGCATAGTAAGACCCTTATTTCAAAACAGAACAACCCCCACAAACAAAACACCTCTTTGACCTGCAGCTGCCGTCACACTGCCTACATAATCTATAGGACGAGCTGCCGAGAGTGGACGGACCCACGACGACAGCAGGACACATTGGCCTGAAGCTGTGCATCTGTCGACAGCCCTTGCTGTGGGATGGTCTGTATGTCAAGTGTGTTGCTGATTGGTCAATAAATCACTGATTGGTCAGTGGCCAGGTAGGAAGTATATGTGGAGGAGAATAAAGCTGGGAAGTGGAAGGCTGAGTCAGAGACACTGCCAGCCGCTGCGATGACAAGCAGCATGTGAAGATGCCGGTAAGCCACGAGCCACGTGGCAAGGTATAGATGAATGGAAATGGATTAATTTAAGCTGTAAGAACAGTTAACAAGAAGCCTGCCACGGCCATACAGTTTGTAACCAATATAAGTCCCTGTGCTTACTTGGTCGAGTCTGAGCGTCTGTGGGACTGGCAGGTAAGAGAGATTTGTCCTGACTGTGGGCCAGGCAGGAAAACTCTAGCTACAAGCCCTGGTCAGAGCAAACATACGAGATAGTGCTAATGTCAGAGTTCACTCATTTACAATAATTTTCACATGAACTAATTCACCCTATGTACATATACACGTTAATATGTGTGAAAACATGTGGGGGCCTGTTCAGGAGGATGCACATATGTGTGCATGGATGTGTTGTGGAGGCTAAGGGGACAGCCTCGGTTCTGTTCTTTGGTGCCATCTATCTTGTATTTTGAGGCAGACTCTCTCACTGGCCTGGAGATCGACTACTGGGCTAGACTGACTGGCCAGTGAGCCCAGGGACGCGCCTGCCTCTGACTCCCCGGTGCTGGGATCACAAGGACGTTGCCACCATGCCCGGGTTTTCTGAGTGGGTCTCAGGGCTTGAACCCAGTCTCCTGTGCTTGGTGCAAGCGCTGAGCCACTTCCCCAGGCCCTCACTATGAAGTTTAACACCCACTTCACATTTACATTCGCAGTCTGGCCCCATGGGCATTCAGCTCATGACTCCCGGACGTACGTGGGTGTTAACAGGTCTCTGTGGGTCACGGGTCGCTTTTAATTTTTCTTTTTCCTGGTCTGTCTTTTCTAATTTTGATAAAATAAACAGACGTGGCTTTTGTAATAAGGGGGAAAGACGCCGTTTTAATTAAAAAGTAATAACCATGTGGCCTGTGACCTTGTGGGCTGTTTGGACCATGCTCCCACAGCCCCCACTGAGCCTGGCTCTTCTGGGCCTCTGCTCCTCCTGCCTCCCCAGCTTGCCTCAAATGTGCAGCCAAGTGAGTAGCAGGGTCCCTGCCCTGCCTCATCCTGCCCTCTGAGTGGAGCCAGGGCTAGACACTTCTGAAGAGCAGGGCCCTCCTTGAAGGGTTCTGAAGCCCAGCTGGGGTCTGAGGGTTTTCAAATGCCAAGATCAAATGTGGGGACACTGTGCCTGCCAACGCCAATGCCTGTGCTCTGTCCAGAGCTGTTGATAGATATATGGCTTCACACTAATGTGCTGTTATCACAACGATTCCACCCTCGGCTACTGCAACTCACCAGCACATCTGGCTTGAATCTTTCCTTATTATGTCCTTAAAAAAATAAAAACTGAAATCCCAGTCACCCCTTTGACACCCTGTCTCCCTTCCTCCTTTCTTCTCCCTTTCCCTCCCTTTTCTTTTTCTTCTCTGCCCCCACCCTGCCTTTTCTCTGGCACTCCCGAAACTTCACGCAACTTTGAAGAAGGACTTTAGAGATTATCTATCCAAAGTCCTCTTGTTCCCATTTTACAGATGGTGACACGAGGTCCAGGAAGAGCCCTAGCTTGCCATATCACCATTCTTACTAAGCTGCTATGTACCATGTGGGAAGCAGCCCAGACCCGTTAGGTTCCTGATCTGCAGGACAGAACAGTGCTGCCATGCTGTATTAGTTACTTCTCTATTGTTGTGATGAACACCATGAGCAAGGCAACTTACAGAAGAAAGAGGGATGGTGGGGAGGGGATGAGGAGGGGGCACAGCAGCAGCCAGACAGGCACGACGCTGGAGCAGCAGCTGAGAGCTCACATCTCAGTCCACAAACAGGAAGCAGAGTGTATACTGGGGATGGTGGCAGAATTTTGGAGCCTCAAAGTCTGTCCCATGCCATCCAACAGGCCACACCTGATCCTTCCCAAACAGCTCCACCAACAGGGGACCAAGGAGTCAAACAAGTGGGCATTCCCATCCAAACCATACCACGTGTGCCTGCCTTGGATTAGTAACCTCCTAGAAGTCCCATGTTGAAGGCTTGGTCCCCATAACAGTGCTGCTGCTAGCAGTGGGTATGGGCTAGTGAGGGGTCTTTAGGTCACTGGGGGGGGGGGTGCCCCAGTGCTCTCTTATTCTTTCTTCTGCTTCCTGGCTCAAAGCATATGCAGTTTTCTTTGATACTGCTGCCCCCATGATGTCCTGCCTTGACCAGGGGCCCCAGGCAACAGGACCACAAATCTAGACTGCAATCCCCAAGAAATACACCTTTCTTTCTATAAGTTCATGAGCCCCGGACACTTCGTTTTAGTAACAGAAGCTGACTAAACCAGGTTCCTTACAACCAGCACCACATCCCTCGAGATGGTTAAGAAAAACAGGGGCAGGAGGGGGACCAGGGAGGCAGACGTTAGGATTTGACTTTATTGCACAAGAGTTCTCAATGCACTGGTAGATCTGTTAAGTCTTCCCAGAACTCAAGTCCTCTTACTTCTAATCATAGTTTATTATGCATTTGGGAGGAAGATCTGGGGAGACAATAGTAGCTTCTAACATCCTTTGTGCTGCATTAAATGCTTTGTGAATACTTCACGAGGCTGTCCTGGGGGACATCCCAGGGCTCTGGCCTCTCCAACATCCTGGATCTCCACTGCAGCTGAAGGCTTCACCTTCCCAGCTTCATACGATGGCCTCTCAAGGCCTCCTTTCAGGGATTCCAACCCTGACACACACTGGCTAGCCACACAGTGACTCTCCAACACCATGGAGGGAGACTCAATGACCCTCTCAATTTTGCATCTTTCATGCCTGTGAAACCATCATCATGTGGACAATGCTGTCAAGTTCTGTTGTCAGCTTGGGAAGAACCTGGCCACCTTTGGACCACAGTTGCAGCAGCCTCTGTATGCTGACCCTAGGGAAACACACTTCCAGGCAGTTGCTTTCCAGGAGCAGGGGACCCCTTAGGCATTCTAAGCGCAGGCTCTGTCCTTTCAAATAAGTTTGAATTTTCGCATGTTGGAGCCTTTGATGGACAGGGTCTTGCCCTGGGCTCCTTTCTTACTGCCCCAGTGCAGAACACTTTAACAATCACATCCTCTTTCTTATTATGTGCCTTGGCTGTAAAGTTAAACTTATCTGAGTTCTTTTTATGGACACTCTGCACTTTTAAAATATGTTTCTGCCCTACTTTTTCCTTCACTTTAGGCCTGGATAAAGGCAGTAATAGCAGCCATGTCTCAGCCTGAACCTTTTGTTATCTTGAATTACCTCCACCTATGAGATTAGCCTGCCGCTTCTGCATTTGGGCCCACTTAAGCTCTAAAGGCACGGGTTTAATGCAGCCAGGTTCTTTGTCAGAATACAATTTGAATAGCCTCCAGCCCCATTTGTGACAGAGTCCAGTTGCCCTCTGAAACCTCGTAAACTGAACCACTCACTAGTTTTTCAAACTCCCACCAGAATGGCCTTTTAAACTCTGCTTACAGCATTCAAAGTTTTTTTTTTTTCTTAGCCAAGAATTCCAAATTCTTCCACATTCCTCTTGCAAACCAGATCTAAAGGCCTAAGAATCACATGGTCAGGATTACCATAGCAACAGCCTCACTTCTCAGTACCAATTTTCTGTATTAATTACTTTTCCTATTGTAATAAAAATACTCTGACAAAATCAACTTAAGGGAGAAATGGTTTGCTCTGGCCCATTGTTCAAGAAGATCGTTCTGTCATTGTGGGGAAGACATTTGTCATTCTTCTTGTGTGTTTGTTTGTTTGTTGTTCGAGACTGGATTTCTCTTCTCTCTGTAACAGTCCTGGCTGTCCTGGAACTCACTTTGTAGCCCAGGCTGGCCTCAAATTCACTGAGATCCACCTGCCTCTGCCTCCCGAGTGCTGTGTGTGTCTTTCTCTCTATCTCTCTGTGTGTGTCTCTCTCTCCTGTGGCGTGTGTGTGTGTGTGTGTGTGTGTGTGTGTGTGTGTGTGTGTAATCCTTGGAATTTTCTACAAGGTCATGATGATGTTATCTACAAATAGAAATACTTTTATTTATTCCTTTCCAATCTGGGTACCTTTATTTCTCTTATGCTGTTATTGTTGTACAAATTATGTTTTTATAGACTATACACTACCAGCACAGACTTATAATCAGTTCTTTACATAATAATCTAGGTTATATGTATCTATACTGTGTACCTTTAGTGAAGCCTTTATCTTTGGGTATGGAGTTGAGTTAGTCTTGTATCCTTTCATTTAATCAAAGAATTCTCTATGGAGTATTTGCTTGGTTTTTGTCTGCTTGTTTGCTTTGGCACGAGGGGATGAATCCCATAGTCTCCCACATGCTACACAAGTTCTCTCCCATGGAACAACACCCCAGCCCTAGTTGATTGGTTTGGTTTGGTTTGTGACATGGTCTCACCATGTAGCTCAGGCTGCCCTTGAACGTGTGATCCTCTGCCTTGGCACCTCAAGTACTGGGATTATAGCCATAAACTAACACACCACATACATGAAATAGGTGTAAGTTTGTTTTGGAGCTCGGCATTGAACCAGGGCTATGGACTAAACCTGGGCAAGCATTCTACTACTGAGGTACATCTCCAGCTCTTTGCTGCTAACCACAAAATCCATGCTTTTGTTTATCTAGAAATGACTTCATTTTTTCTTATTTTCTAAAGACACCATGTTGTTACATTTTATTTATTTAGTATCTATGTATATGAGGCAGTATGGACATGCCATGGCACATGTGTAGAGGTCAGAGGACAGATAGTGAGAGTTTGGTTCTTTACTTCCATCATGTGAGTCCCAGAGATGGAAGCCAGGTCATCAGGCTTGGTGGCAAGTGCCTTTACCTGCTGAGCCACCTTTCTGGCCCCGGATACAGAATTCGTGATTGACAGTCTTTGTCTTTCAGTGCTTTGAGAATGTCACCCGCAGCCTTCTAGTCTTCGTGATTTCAGGAGGGAACTCAGCTGGTGAGCTTACTAGACTCCTAATACTAGGTGAACCACATCTTTCTTTTTATTTTCAAGATGTGTGACTTCCTTTGACTTTCAACAGTGTGACTGTGAGGTGTCCAGATAGGGACCTCTGAATGTGTGCTATTTACACTCATTTGTTTTTATTTTTTTTTCCTTCAAATATTCTTTCTCTCCTAGGAAGGATATATTATGTTTGATTATGTCCCGCAGATCTTTGTAGTTCTGTTCATCTTCCATTGTTTTCTCTCTGAGGCCCAGACGTGGAGATCTCATTTGGCCTACTTTAAGTTCCCTAATTTTCCCTTTGGCCGGCTCCAGTTTGCTGTTACCTCCTTCTAGTGAACTTCTTATTTGAATTATACTGTCCCACTCCTAAATTTCTACCTGCTTCTTTTTAAAGTAACTTACAGCCCTCTATTATTATTGCCTCCTTAATGGGACATCACTCCACTTTCCCTTAGCTCTTTGTAAGTGGGTTCCTTGGTTCTCTGGCTATATTTTAAACATATTACTGTAAGCCTTTGTCTGGGTAAGCCCAACATCCAGGCTTCCCCACAGACACTTTCTATCAATTACTTTCCCTGCTCTGTGTTTCCTACAGTTTATTGTTTCTTTGCACGGTTCATCATTTTTTGTTGTTGAAATCTGGAGTTTTTATATAACATAATGTAGATACCCCAGGTGTTAGCTGTGTTTCCCTCCCATGGATGTGTTGTTTGCCTTGGTGTCGTCTGTGAACATATTCTAGAAGGTCTGCATCCTTCTTTGTGTATGGTACTGAAATTTCCACTCAGTTACTTTAGTGGTCAGTCAATGATTGGGCAGAGATTTCCTTAAATACTTGGAACTTGTAAGTTATCCTGTCTGTGCAGAGGGGTTCTTTGTATATGCAGAGAATTGCTCTCAAAACTCAGCCAGGCAATTGGTTACCTGCTGGACTTTCATTCAATGCTTATTCAGAGAGGAAGTGTAGAGCCCTTTCCTGGGCCTGTGCATGAGTATAGGCACTGCACAGCCCTGCAAGCACATGGTCTTGTAGAGTCCCAGTAACTGACCGAAGTCCCTATGAAGCTTCTCACTCTCTAGTTATACAATTTAAGTTTTTGACTAGTCTGTTGTTCTCCCCAAATTATATCTGCCACCAAAGCCATCCCAAAGTTGCACAATTCCTTGTAAATGCCTTGGCAAACATTGCCCAGAGAAAAAGGCCCTCTGTGCTGGGTAAGTTGGGAGTCAGGTAAAATAAAAACAGTCTTGCAAAGTGGGACCTTCCAGAGACTCACCAGACAAGATGCCTAATTACAATTCTTAGGCCTTGGAGGAACTTTCGCCCCATCTGCCTCTTCTGGTGACTGTCAGGATGATTTTTCATCATGGATGTGGTCCACCGGTTTCCAAAGCTATCACAACATTGGAAATGAGTCAAGAACCCCACAAAGGCCGATGCTTCAATTCACACTTAGCCTTCTTTCTTTGGATACATGTGTGTGTGTGTGTGTGTGTGTGTGTGTGTGTGTGTGTGTGTGTGTGTGTGTGTATGTGGGTGCATGTGTGTGTGTGTGTGCACATGTGGAGGCCAGAGGTCAACATCAGGTATCTTTTTCCATCAGTCTTATTTTTTGAGACAGGATCTCTCTCTGAACCTGGAGGTCACCAATTGTCTTTAGACCAGCTGGCCACAAAAGCCAAGGCTCTTCCTGCCTCTGCCTTCCAAGCTCTGGGATTAGAGGCATATGCATGGTGCCCAACTTTTCACATGGGTGCCGGAGATCCAAACTCCGATCTTCATGCTTACAGAATGAGCATTTTTTTTTAAATCAACTGAGCCATCTCCCTTATCTCTTGGATAAATGATTCCTCAATTGCTGCAAGCCTTTGGTTAATCACAAAAGTTCTGAAAAAGTTGGTTCTGACCACGCTTTCCAGTTTTCTTGTTGCTTTTCTGGGGGAGAGATGTTCAGTCTTCACTCCTGTGTCCACCCTCGGCATACTAACTTATTAAGTGTCACCTCGGCCTCCCCTAGCTCTCAGCACTGTCGGGTAAGGGCCCAGAGCACTGGGCCAATCCTCACCACAGCTTCCTCCCCAGACCAACAGGTAAGGAGTCCCTGAATCCTTAGTCCACAGCCCAAATGTCTGCAGTTCCCTTAGCTCCTGGAATTGACATGTAAACAATTCCCAGACCCTCAGCTCCCACATCACCATTCCACTCAACCAGTTCTGGATACATAGGTCTCAAAGCAGAAACAAAACATGAAAACCCAAGACGGCCTGTCTCCCTAGCTGTCACCACAGCCCTAGTGAAGGTGGTCTAGCCATCACTAAATCCATCTGCAGATGAAGAAAATGAGAGCCAGAGATGTGATGTGCATTGCCAAAGCCCCCATCCAACTGGTGGTAGAGCCGGGATACGAAGCAGAGCCTGGCTCTGGGGCCAGTGTAGTGTAACCCTTTCCTCCCAGATCAAAACATTCCTCCCTGCTCCTTAACAACAACAACAAAAAATTAGCTTCAAACTCCCTGAAACTGACCAGATTCCCCATGTCCCTCCCTGCCAGAAGGAGCAGAGCCCAGCTGCCAAGAAGACGCTCAGACCAGCTGAGCTGCAAAGATTCTGAGAGGAGACAAGCCGCCCCAAAGACTCTCGGATAAGAAGAGGGGCTGCCTGGAAGAGGGTTGGACCAACCGAGGCCCGGTCGAAGGACACTCTCCAAGCTGTAGAGCTGCCTGCAGGCTGCACGGTGTGCTCTAGGTTTTCCCGGCTTTTGAGGGCTGCACGGTGTGCTCTAGGTTTTCCCGGCTTTTGAGGGCTGTCACCCATGCTGGTGATGCAGCTGTCCTTGAGTCATAGCTGAACCTGTGAGTAACCCCTCACCCATATTCCTGCAAGTAACACCAATAAAGCTCGCTGGTTCACCACCACGTCAGACTTGGGTGGTGTCTGTGCTTTGGTCTGTCGTGGGTTGCCTGACTCGGGTGTCTAGATGAGTGTGTCCCAGGAAAAGTGTTGCCACACAACGTGGGTACACCAGGATCTTGGTCTCCTCAGAATTGAGCAAGGGACACAGGCTTTGGGGAATCAGGAAGTCAAGTCCCAGCTTTGCTTCTGTCCAGTTAAGGCTTCTCTGAGCCTTAGTGCCCCACTTCCTGTCATTCTGCCTCAGTTTCCTGATCTGTAAAATGAAGCTGTTGGCAAGATTCTCCTATGCTCCCTCCAGATTTTGGTTTTCCAGGGAGCTTGTAACATCTACCATACACTCTCTCCCATGAAGCTGTGATCCTCAGCTGAGGACAAGGCTGGGCACTGCTGCCACAGGGAAGCCCTGTCACCCAGAGGATGGTGGACGGTGGCAGACAGCAACATGCTCTGGCACAGTCCACTCACCTGGGGGCTTTAGGTGTCTCAAAGGGTGGCACAGCAGTCTCCAACAGCAAGGTCCCTGATCAGCCTTGCTATATAACCAGACGCCAGTCCTCCCTCTCACTCCTCATCTGGACTCCTGAAACTGAGGGCCAGGCTGGTTGTTCTTGCTTTGTCTCTATGCCCTCCACTTCTGTTCCCTTCTTCAATCCCCTGCATCAGCAAAGCCTGCAGGAATCTAATGGTTTTCAGGACATGGAATAAAAAATTTTTCCTAAAAGATTTTTCCATTCGTTTCCTTGACGCTATAAGACCCGGATGATATCTGTTACCTCTGACTTCAAGTCTCATCCCTTGCCTCCCTCTCTACTCTGGCCACACACATCGGGCATCCTTGTTCTGTAGGGCCTTTGCACCTGCTAGCCCCTCTGCCTACGTCATCACCTGACTCCATTCATCATCGACTCAGGCATCCTTTGTCAGTAACGGCCTTCTCAGCTAAAACATGCCCACTCACCCCTGACCCCTCATCCTTCCCTGTTTTGCTTTCTCCTCAGGACAGCTTTGTTATATAAGCCATAAATGCCTTTTTTAAAAAAAAACCAGTTTGAGTTGTCTTTTCAAACTAAGTCTATATAATGATAAGGGCTCTTTTCTGCCCTGTCAATGGATAGCATCTGGGTCACTAAAGGCCTTAACCGATAGCAGGAGGCCCTTCTCTTGCTGTCAGTGTTAGGACAGGAGTGCCCTGAGCTAGTGGCTCTAGCCAGGTGACAGGGAGGTCACCCACAAGGCATGGGAACACCACTGCAGAGGAGGCTAGTCCCTGCCCATCCTGCTTACCCTCACCACCCACTTAGGTTTGACCTAGTGGGTGAGATCCGTCTTTTTCTTTCCTCTTGTTAGAGTCCAGTCAGGCTGGCCCTGTCTGCCAGGCCATGTGAGCAAGGTGGAAACTATGGCGATGCTGGATGGTCTGAAGTTCATGTGCTGGAGGCTGGAGGCCACCCTGCTCCATCCCTGCCAGTTGCCGTGACTCACCACAGCCATGCCACCTGCCAGGCCCTTCCCAGGCTGCTCTGGTTTGGAAGCTTGGCAGCTGTGCAGTGGAGGGAGTGGAGCAGGCAGCATTCAGGAGGTGAGTTCTGTAACTCTCCTGGGGAGATGGGCAGAGGAAGAGGTCTTATCAGGGAAGGAGACCTATGTGGATCACACAGGCATTCAACAGAATCAATCATTCCTTTTCTTGACCTACAAGGCCCTGATAACATTTGGCTTCCTGTTATTACTCTCTGAGCTCATAGCCCATTCCATATCTCCCTCTGCACTCTGGCGATACATGCCAGGCTTACCATGACCTCAAGTTGTACTTGCAGTTCCAAACTGTGCCTGGGGCATCACTTGATCCAATAACCTTCTTTAGGTCTCCAAATTGTGATGGTTTTCAGAGCATCCGTGAAGTGCCACCACCTTTGTGGGGTTGGTCTGCTACTCAGAGTCTTGCTCATTATGGGATGTGCAGAGGATGGAGTAAGGCAATCCAAAACAAGGAGCTCGATCAGGCATGGAGGATCCTAGTGAGAATATTAAGGAGCTCCAAAAGAGAGGTCAATGCTTGCTCACACATCATGAACCTCGTTCTAAGCAGCTAATGGCTCATTCCACCTTCTCAGCAACCCTGGAGGGAAATCAGTTAGTAGTCCCCTTTTACAGAGGAGGAAACCAAGACCCAGACAAGCTGAAAAGAACTTCATTTGCCCAGGATACGAAGCTGGAATCTCCAATCCTGTAAGCCTGTCCCTTATGTTTGATGCACGCCCCCCCCCACCCTCTGTAAATTATAGATAACTATACCTGTGTAAACTCTGTCTTGTCGTGTAGAATCTTTTTATTTCCCTTTGTGGAAAAACAGACTTAGCCTTTATAATTCAATTCCTTTAACCAGTTATAACATCTGTGTGGGTCCCTGGCAGTTTAACAAGTGAAGTAAAATCTTACAATGTGGTTGTTTTCACAGCTCTGTAAGAGTTATGCTCTTAGTTCTTTGCTCTGACAACTGTCTTTTAACAGGGTCATAGAAACCAATGGCTGATTCTTACTAAAGCAGCCAAGCAAAGCTCTATGCCTCTATGCTTCCTGTTCCCCTTCAGTGATGGGGCCCTGGGAAGAGTGTACTTCCAGGAATGGGGCATCAGGATCCCCTGAAGACTGCCTCTCCTGAAGTCAAATGATGTGCAGAGCTGAAGGTCGCTGTGTTGGCATAGCCTCCTAGGGTCTTTGGCAAAGGGCTCAGTAGAAACCCCCTGAAAGAAGGAAGTAGTATAATGATGTGTGCCCCGCCTCCTTCCTGGACATTTGGATGGATACGGGTGCCCTCTAGTGGCTTCCCTCACCTCTGCATGGGCCTTTCAAAGTCCCTGCAGTTGGGAGGGCTTTTCAGGCATTTCCTATTTATTTCTCTGTCCCTGGCTTGGACTCTTCACTATTCCTAGCCCTTCCTGCCCCCAAATGACACCTTAAAAATAGCACACAGCTATGGCTTTGTCACTTTTTCCTGCGTTGACCTCAGAATTCAGGAATGGGTTCCCGCAGGACAGGAGTAACACTGTTAGAGGGAATGCCCTTGTAGTGTGTATTAGTTATTAATGCTATTCTTTTTGCCATGAGATATTAACCCAACAGGAAGCCGCTTGAAGGAGGGGGCGTTTATTTTGTCTGGCTGTTTCCTTGGAGAGGCATGGTAGTGGGACTGACTTCTGTCTCTGGCCACAGGAGCTCGTAGCACAACTAGCCCGCAACACGGTGGATAAGGAGGCAGAGAAACCGGGCGAGCATGGCATGGTCCTCCCAGAAACCTCTCCTCCCAAAATTTCCACAGGTTCTCCCATAAAGCACCACCAGCTGGGGGCCAATTTAAACAGATGAGTCTTGGGGTGAGGTGGGAGAGGGGGGAATTTTCTACCTAAACCATAATAGCACCCTTTTTTTAAAAGATTTCTTTCTATTATTTTTAATTATATATGTGGGGGGGGGGGGCGCTATGTGTGTGTAGGTGCTGAAGACCAGAGTGTAGATAGCCCTGGAACTGGAGTTACAGGTGGTTGTGAGCCACCTGATGTGGGGTCGAGGAATTGAACTCAGGTCCTCTGGAAGAGCAGTTTGTGCTCTTAACCATTGAGCCATCTCTCCAGCCTAATAATAGCATTCTTTAATTGTTTATATTCTCTTAAATAAGCTAAGATATTGGAGGCCTGCTTAATTTGACTCCCTAGTTGATAGCTGTTTGTGCTGTGGTTTTAACTGTCAACTTGACAGTCTAGAATCACCTGGAAGAGAGTTTTTAATGGGGAATTAACTAGGTAAGTTAGCCTGTGGGTGTAACCATGGGGATTTGTCTTGGTTGTTAATTGATATAGGAAGACCCAGACCACACTCACTGGCACCATCCTCTGGTTTTGGACTCTGAGCAAAAGAATAGAAAAGTGCCGGGTGGTGGTGGTGCATGCCTTTAATCCCAGCATTTGGGAGGCAGAGCCAGGAGGATCTCTGTGAGTTCGAGGCCAGCCTAGTCTACAGAGCCTGATTCAGGACAGGCACCAAAGCTACACAGAGAAACCCTGTCTCGGGAAGAAAAAAAAAAAGCTAGCTGAGTACTAAGCAGGCAAGAGTCCCCATGTTTATTCTCTCTCTGCTCTTAGCTGTGGACGTGATGCTACCTGGACTTCCCCACAATAATGGACTGTAACCTGGAATTGTAAGCCAAATAAACCCTTTCTTCCCTAAATTACTTTTTGTCAGGATATTTTATCAGAGCAGGGGAAATGAGATTGGGACATTGTTAAATTCCTTCCTGGTGGCTAGCTGTCTTAAGTCCTCAATGGGGCGGGGGGGGGGGGGGGAAGCAGCCCCTCTTTGGCAACCAGCTGCTTTGAACCTTTTTTGGACACCTTGAGGAAGCTACCCAACAACCGCAGCTGCTTGTCCAGAAGCACTACTGCAGCCGGAGAAGTCATTCCTGTCAGAACGTTCCAGCTTGTCCAGAGTCCTTGCCAATCACAAGCCTTGGCAACCCCGGCAACCATTGCTATCCAGGGATGGGGTACTTCCCCGGTGGCCTAGCAGAAGGCCTTTGCTTGGCACAAACACAGTCCTCCATCTGCATTAAAGACTATGACATGATTGGTGCAAATATCTTTGCTATCCCACCCTCCTGGTTTCAGCTATATAAGCAAGCATTTTGCTCGCTTTTCTGTCAGCAAGGAGACACCTCCCCATGTTGCAACATTAGGCCCATTTAAAGAATCCTCTTGAATACTTGGTTGTTTTTTTAAAGACAGGGTAGTTACTTTTCTATTGCTGTGAAGAAACACAGGCAACTTAATGACCAAAACAACTTAAAAAAGAAAGCATTTAATTGAAGGCTTGCTTACAATTTCAGAGGGTGAGTTCATGACCATCAGAGTGGGGCCCATGACAGCAGGCAGGCAGGCAGGAATGGCACTGGAGCAGTAGGTTAACATGTTGAGACAACAACCACAAGTCAGAGAGAGAAAGAAAAAAAATGGCTTGGAATTTTGAAACTTCCAAGCCTGTTGGTCCCCAGTGACACACCTCCTTCTCCAAGGCCACGCCTCCTAATCCTTCCCAAATGATCCCATCAACTGTGGACCAAGCACTCAAATATATGAGCCTATGGAGGCCATTCTCATTCAAACCACCACACAGGGTCTCAGTGTGTAGACCAGGCCCGACTCAAAGTCATAAAGATCCTCCTGCCTCTGCTTCCCGTGTGCGGGGATTGAAGCTGTGCCACCACACTCCTGCCTACTTTTAATCTTTAGCATTAATAGAGCAGGTGGAACTGATAACATGAAGGGGAGGGTACAGATGCAGTAATGGCAAGAGATGTGCCGGAGAGATCCAGAGAGCGGCCATGGGTCTGGAACAGGGGGACGTGATGAAGGTCATGAAATGCTACTGTGGAATTCCGCCCTCATTGCCATGGCCATCACATCTCAAAATCAGAGGGGCTCTGATTACCCAGACGACTGTCACTGAGGCAAGATAGCACGATAAGAGCTATGGGAACAGAGGAAGGGACCTGAGCCTTCATGCCAGAGTCTGATGAAAGCCTCTCACCAGCTGGGAAGCCAGAACTCCAGCACAATGAACCCTTGTTATAAAGGCTGCCACAAGAAAATCATATTCCTTTCATATGTAGATTAAAGTAACAATGAACCGGGCTTAAAACCAGAATGCATATGACCCTGAGCTGGGACGCATTCCTTTTCCCAGACTGCTAACTTTGTTTACAATAAAGGTATCCTGTCTTCCTGCATCCTGGAGATCTTATCAAGGGTAATCCAGTCTGTGTTCCTCGGGAACCACCCTTTAAAGATAGTGTCTTATTTAGGGTTTCTATTACTGTGAGGAAACACCGTAGCCAAAAGCAGCTTGTTAGGGAAAGGGTTTATTTCCATTGTACTTCCACATCACAGTCCATCATGAAAAGAAGTCAGGGCAGGAACCTGGAGGCAAGAGCTTATGCAGAGGCCATGAAGCGGTGTTGATTACTGGCTTTCTTCTCATGGCTTGCTCAGCATGCTTACTTATAACACCCAGGACCACCTGCCCAGGGGCAGCCCTGCCCACAGTGAGCTGGGCCTGACCACATCAATCATTAATTGAAACTGCACTGCAGTGTTTTCCCTAGGCCAATCTGATGGGAAGATTTTCTCAATTGGCGTTTCCTCTTCCCAAATGACTCTACTAGAATCCAATATATGACTTTTGTAAAGAGAGAGAGAGAGAGAGAGAGAGAGAGAGAGAGAGAGAGAGAGAGAGAGAGAGAGAGAGCTAGCTTCAACTCATCTTAGAGAAGCCTACATCCATGTTCTTGGGTGTGCTTTACTTTCTTCTGAGAATCACTCTTAACTCTCAGGCTTAAGCTTAAGTTAAAATATCTTTATTAAATCCTAACCCTGATTTGTAAACTGTCTTGTCCTGAAATTCTTTTTTGTTTGGGTCCACGACAAGATCCTTAAAGGTCTAGAGGGACTGCTCAGGCTGCTGAGGGTGAGAGTGGGAAGTTGTGCTCCTGTGACCATACCCCACATTTCTGACATCTCAAGATAGGGCCCATTGGCATTCTGAACTGGAAGAAGGTTATCAGTCACTTGAGATTCTAGCACTCCCCCCATATACTCCCCCCCTCTCCATTCACACACCTACCCTCCCCCCATGCACTATTAGTCCTACTCCAGCTGGACATGGTCTCAGAAGCTGTTATAGTCTGCAGGAGGTGGAAGGCTAACTGAAGAGAGCCTCCATCTAGGCAGCTTTTGGGAAGTCATCACCCATGCTGGGATGGGACTTTTCAGTAAAACAGCTGATTTTGCTCCTGTAAGTAACCTCACTCGACTCACTGATTCCCCCAACATGGTCTTGGGTGGAATCATGCCTTTGGTATGTTGTTGGTACTCTACCAGGGATGAATAGAAAGAGATTCCTCAGGAAGTGTTACACTATCCAGCTGTTTTGTAAGCACATTCCATATTAAATCCCTTCCTGCTGGATGTGGAGCAACTAGGACTCTCATTCAGTCCTGGGGATGAGGGAAGGAATGGCATAACAATTTCATAAATCCATCTGGCAGTGTCTGATAAACATGGGCCAGTATGACACCAAGCAATCCCACTCCAAGGAATTTATTCCACACCAAGACTAGTACATGAATGTTCACAGCAGCATGGTCCATTTGGCCCATGGAAACAGCCCAGATGTCTATCAGTAAAGAAATGGATATATTGGGCTATAATCATACAACCATGTTATTAATCAGAAATAAAAACAGAGATGAGATTAACACCTCTGCTGTGGATGATTGATTGATAAATAAAACACTGATTGGTCAGTAGCCAGGCAGGAAGTACAGGCAGGACTAGCAGAGAGGAGAATTGAGAGAACAGGAAGGCGGAGAGGAGGAGACGCCAGCCTGCCGTCCAGGGAGCATCATGTAAAGGCAGCAGGTAAAGCCACGGAACACGTGTCGACATATAGATTAACAGAAATGGGCTGAGTATAAGAGTAAGAGCTAGACAATGGTAGGCCTGAGCTAATGACTGAGCAGTTTAAATAATATAAGCATCTGTATGCTTATTTTATAAATGGGCTATGGGACTGCCAGGGCTTGGCGGGATCTGGAGAGAAAAACTCTAGCTACACACCTCCATCGGCATGGGCAAATCTCAGACATGCCGATGAAGACAGACACAAAGGAATTATGTATTTCATGTCAGCCATAGAATGGGGACTTCAAGCAAGACATTGTCAAGCAGCAATAAGTATAGCCTGCTAACAGCCCCAGCTGTGGCACCCCTGGGCTCACAGCACAGCCCCTCTCTCCAGAAGCAGCCTGCTGAGCATGAACATCAGGAAAACTTAAAAACATTTGTAAAAAGATGCTATCAACAGGTGCTGGGGAGACAGCTAGGTTGATAAAGTGCCTGCTGCACAAACATGGGGACCTGGGTTTGATCCTCAGCATCTGCATAAAAAGTCGGGTATGGTGGTGTATAGTTGTAATCACAGCATGACAAAGACAGAGACAGGCAGATGCCTGGGAGTCACGGCCAGTCAGCCTACTGAGTCAGCAAGCCCCAGCTCCCATTCGAAGGCCCTGTCTCAAAAAACAAGGTGAACAGTTCTTAAAGAATAACACTAGCAGCTATCCTCTGACCTCCAACCCACACGGGGAGGAGGGAGGAGGAAGAGGGAGGGCGAGAGGAAGAGAGGGGGAGAGGGAGAGAGAGAAAGATACAAGATACTATCAGAGTAAAAAAGCAACCTATAGGGGAGGGAATATTTGTAAATCATACAGCTGATAAGGAAATAACACTCAAAACATACAGGGAAAAATCCTGAAAAGCAATTCGAAAACAAGCCAGGGCATTTCTCCAAATAAGAGCTACACCAGAGGATGTTCAGCATCACAAAGCATGAGGGAAATGCAAATCAAAACTACAGTGAATGCCATAATGAAACCTAACACTGTGTGTGTGGTGATATATCATGTACCCGAATAAAAATTGCCTGAAGATCAGAGACTAGTACAAGCCACTAGATTAAATATAGATGCCAGGCAGTGGTGGCACACATCTTTAGTCCTAGCACTCTGGAGGCAGAGATCCATCTGGATCTCTGTGAGTTCAAAGCCACCATGGGCTACATGAGATTGATTCAGTCTAGGAGAGAAACAGAGCCAGGCAGTGGTGGCACACACCTTTAATCCCAGCCCTTGAGATCTCATGCCTTTGTTTCAGAAGCACTCATGCCTTTAATCCCAGCACTAAGAAGGAAGTGAGATGGTGGGTGGAGAAAGGTATATAAGGTGTGAGGAGACGGGAACTAAAGTCTTCCGGCTAGAGGCTTTTTCAGGCTGAGGAGTCCTAGAGGTAAGATGTGGCAGTGGCTTGTTCCTTTGTCTCTCTGATCTTTCAGCATTTACCCCAATATCTGGCTCTGGGTTTTTTATTAAAAGACCAAATTAGATTTTGTGTTACATGTGTATCTTAGGAAAAGAATATTCCCATTAGGGTGGCTCCTATCAAAAAATGTTGACCAGATGTGGTAAGAGTGAAACCTTTATGTTCCACATATTGGAATAAAAAGTAGTATAGACCCTTGGTAAACAGTAGGTGGCGATCCTCAAAAACTTAAAAATAGGGCACAGAGATGTAGCTTACTTGGTAGAACGCTTGTCTAGCATGCAGCAAGCCCTGAACTCCAGCATCACATAAACTGGGTGTGGTGGCACACACCTGTAATTCCAGCACTCAGGATGTGAAGGCAGGGGGATCAGAAGTTCAAGGTCATCTATAACGAGCTTAAGGCCAGCCTGGGATACATGAAACCCTGTCTCAAAGTAATTAAAAATGGAACTGTTATATGATTAAGCAATTCCAATTTTAGGTTAAAACCCCTAAAGGATTGAAAGCAGAGTTTTGAAGTCATATGTGTACGCTCATGTCAAAGCTGTATTGTCCACAAGAGTCAAACTCATAGAGATAGAAAGTAGAACAGCGGCTGCCACCCAATGAAGGAAGGGGATGTGGGAAATTATTGTTTAATGAGCACAGGGTTTCAGTCTGGCAAAATGAAATGCCTGGAGCTGAAGGGTGGTGACGCTTACACAATAGGAATGCCTTTAGTGTCACTAAATTGTGTGATTACAAATGATTAAGATGGCAAATAAACTCTGCTCTGTGTGTTTGGCCACAGTAAAAATCTTTGAAAGACTAATAGTATTATATTAAAATTATATTTCAAAAGAAAGTTGTCTTCTCTTAGTATCAGCTCTGTTGTATTCCCAGTGCAAGGGGGATGGGAAGTCTTAGCTTCTACTCAGCCATTTGGTGGATGTAAAAGACAACATCTATTATATAGATCCCTCTGGAGATGGTGAGTGGCTGAGCTGAAGCAGAAGCTGGAGGATGCTGGTTAGACTCCTCATTACTCCCATTGCCTGCCCTGTATCACATCTCTTAACAGTTTCCAAGGGAGCACAGAGCTTGGAATGTACACATTGCTATCACTTGGCAACCAGGAACTGGTGGCTACAGCCACCAACCGGTCCTTCCTAACATCCTCTGCCCTTATCTGGCATGGGCCCTTTTCCACCCAGATAGACAGGGCCTACCCGGTGGGCAGGCATCTTCCACCTGCTCCCTGTCTCAGCTTCTCCTGGGTCTCGCAGGCAGACTGGGACCTTGGTGATGTAGGTATGTCCACAGAAAGCTCTGGATGGACCAGGGAGGCATAGAGAACTTCTGGTACAGAGAATCTTCTCACTTGTTCCCATGGGTGGAAGAAGTTGGGGACAGGGTGAGTAGAACACAGCCATGCCCTTGCAGGCTGGTTCCGGGAAACAGATTAGCTCCATTCTTTCAATTTGCTAATGCCTTTTCCAAATTGACTGCTGAGACACAGACTTTCTAAGGGACAGATCACCATTAGCTGGGGATAGGAGTACAACAGCAGATGCTATGCCCTGATCATCTCAGCAGTCACCTGTAAGCACCAAAGCCACTTCCTCTGAATTCTGTAACTCTCTACCTGAGGGTTTTTCATAATTCTAGAAGTAGCTCTTATCTGAGTGAAACACTCACAGTTCCCCAGTCTTGAGATGGGACATCATCTCTGAGATCATTCATACCTTCCCCTCACTGTTCCCCAGCAAGTGTGAGCCCCAGCTGCCCACAGAGCCTTGCTCAAGCACCTCCTTTAGCCCACCCCTTCTGCTAGGTACTAGAATCAGCTCCCAAATAAGCCACTCAGAACTTTTTTTCCAACAGGATCTTCTATGTAGCAGAGGATGGCCTTGAACTCACCATGTATCTGAGATTTGCCTTGAGCTCTTTATACTCTGCCTTTCTCCCAAGTACAGATTACAGACACATGCCACCATACCTTCAGCATTGGCTTTGGGAGAAGCCATGCTAGGATAGCCGGTGGTGTATAAAAGAAAAGGGAGGTGTGTGTGCTGCAAGTCACAGTAATGATATGCAAAGCGGTGTGGAATGAAAGGGTAGGGGTGAGAGAGCTGACTACTCATAAAGTAAGAGGCTGCATTGCAAAACAAACAAACCAAAACAATAATAGGGGAAGAAAACACTTAAAAGCATTAATAAAGTTGACCAAAAGTCTAGCCGGCCTTTTATCATTATCATGAACCAGAAATTCTAACCTATTTCAGTGATAAAATTCTCCCTCCTTACTGTACTGGTGCTGATAGCTTTCTCTGCTGCACGCCTGTCCCCTTGGCATGCCACCGACTCCTAGAGCACAGTGTAGAGAGTAGAGATGAGCACGAGACAGTGTTAATTCTCCAGTCACACAGGGGTAGCTGCATTTCACACGCACGTGCCTTTGCACATCCTGTTCCCTTTCACAGGAGCATTTTTTCCTTATTCTTTCACGAGAGTTCTGTGCAGTTGGCCATCTCCTTCTCCAAGAAACCCTTCCAGACCCTCACTTGAGTCACATGATTCCTGTGGGCTTGTGCAGGCCTCTGAGCACTTCCAAAATGGCAGATTTCACACTCGATTGATTTTGTCTGTTTTGTTTTTGTTTTTGTTTTTAACAACTAGACAGCTCCATCAGGACAAGACCTATGGCTTGTTAACTAGGCATGAAGCTGAGGGAAGTCCAGGCTATTATAGCCAGGAGAACAGGGGAGTGAAAAGACACTTGGAGGTGACATTAGAAAGGTGTAGGGCCTGTGGAGTAAGAGGGTGGCAGACCTAGAGTAGACTGCTCTTCTCCTTTGTGGTGGGAGCTCTAGGTGGTTTGGACCTAAAGAACATGGTCTTCTGTGTGTTTTAACAGAGTCTCTCTGGTTGCAGGGTAAAAACAGCGTAGTAGAAAAGGCTGATGCCAGGCACCCAAGTGAAAAATGACAATGGCTTGGGCCATGGTTCCAGAATGGGAAAATTCTTATTTGACTACAAAGAAGTAATGGACTTCAAGAAACTTGGAGAAATAATAGGTGGTAAAAATCTTGATGGAGATAGGTGAACAAGTGACTGACATTTGGCCATTCGCTCACGGGCTCCAACAACTCTCTGATCTGTTCTGTCACTTGCAAAGTGAGGATGGGTAACAGAATAGACCCCATGAATTTGTTGCGAGAGGGTGTAAAGGTTTTGGCATAGGATTCAGCATGCAATCTACATGGACAAATGCTATCCTAGAAGCCAAGTTACCAGCTTTCCAGAGTATCTCTACCACTTACTGGCTGACTGTGACACAGTTTCCAAATCTAGAAAGTGGTATAGTACTGTCACTAATACAAATTAGATGAGATATAATCTAGATGTATGAAAATTTTAAAGAAAGACATAATCTAGAGAGTTCAGTAAATGCATCCAAGTTTAGCATGTAGAAAAAAGGTGCTACCAGGCAAGCACTACAGGCATGCTAATAAATTACTATGAAAACATCTAAGCCAGCCTGCTTAAGTTCTTCCCCAGCCTAGTACAAACTCCACTTTGCCGATGAGAAGTCTATTGTAGTTGGCAGCGAGGTGGCCTCTTCCCAGGGAGGAACTGCCTGACAGACGCTCAGCGGTTGGTGGGCTGAAGGCGGAAGTAGAATCTGGCTTTGAGAAGCTGCGTCCCCGCCTTCGTGCTCCCTAGCGGAACCTTCCAGCACGGTGCGGGCGGTTCCAGCCCGGAGCGCCTACAAAGCTAGGAGCTATTTCCGGCACAGGTTTCTGTGTTTCTGCGCAGGTGCGGACGGAGCTAAAAGCGAAAGGAGCGCTCTAGGTGTCGCCGCTGCTCGCAGTCCCGCTCCTCCTGGGCGGAGCGGCTTGCTGCACTGGCAGCTCTTTTTCTTCCTTCCCCACAGAAGCCGCGAGCGTCCATGGCGGGCTTGGAGGTTCTCTTCGCGTCGGCCGCGCCGGCCATCAGCTGCCCACAGGACGCGCTCGTCTGCTTCCTGCACTGGGAAGTGGTGACAAACGGCTACTATGGCTTGGGCACCGGCGACCAGGTACGCTGCGGAGCCGGCCTGGGTGGAGGGGAGTCCGAAACCAGAGGCCCCGAGGCCTCGCCTGACTCTGCCAAGCTAGGGCCCCAGGCTTCTGACGCCGCACTTTTTGCGCGCCTGGCGCTGGTGTCAACAGCTGGCACAGCGTGTGTGTAAACCCGAGAACGGAAAGGCGTCCCAGCACAGCCCAGCGCTCAGGCCGTGTTGTGTGGATCTGACGCCGAGACAGACTAACTAGTAGCTTCCTCAGAGTCCTCATCCACCCGACTTCCCTAAAGCATCTTCATCACACAGTCGTGGCGTGGAATACTCAATGCTACACACCCAACTCAAGTCAACCCCCAGACGTCTGGTCCCAAGCACTGGTGTGGCTGTGAACTTTGACCTACTCAGCCATATTCTAGGACCCCTTCTTCACCACTCAACACGATGGACCAGCCTCAGCCCACTCACTACTCATCTATAGCCCAGGCTTCTGGAAACAGCACCTAGGTTCTGCACCTACCCAGCACCTACACACATACACCTTGGTTGTGAGCGTTCTTCCCTTAGCTCTTTCCATCAGAATTCCCATCTACTCTCCCATCTCCAGGTTCTGCCTCTTTAACTGATGGGGCTTTGGTGATATCCCCATCGAGGCCCGATATGGGACCAGTATACATCACTGATTCTCTGTCCTAGCCTTCTCCTTTTCTCTGCCCCTTCCTCATGACCCTCAAATCTACCTGTATGGCAGGTTTTTGGGTAAACTGGCCCTGGTCCCCTTACTGCCCCTTCATTTCTCACGTGCTCCATCAGAGAAACCTCCTCCCAGCCACAATCCCACATATACATTCTTGGGGACTCAGGAACTCCAGGCTTGGCCCTCTTTGTTACTGTCTTGGCACTCAAAATTCAGACCAGTTCCAGAAAGGCGGTCCCCTCACCCCCTGGATCTTACAGAGGGATTTTAATCTTTCTCTCATTTCTCACTGCATCAGTTCCCAAACCCCTACGTATTTTTAGCTTCTTAGATAAACTTTAGAGACTCAGTGCATTTTCTCTCCAACACAGCTTTAAAGTCTCCTCCTTCAACACACTTTGAACAGCCTGAGCACTTGAGCAAGCATGGCCCTGCTGGTGTTCTATTCCTGTCTGTCCTATAAAAGTAAGAACTCTCCCAGCACTCGGGAGGCAGAGCCAGGCGGATCGCTGTGAGTTCGAGGCCAGCCTGGGCTACCAAGTGAGTTCCAGGAAAGGCGCAAAGCTACACAGAGAAACCCTGTCTCGAAAAACCAAAAAAAAAAAAAAAAAAAAAAAAAAAGTAAGAACTCAGACCACGCTACCCCTTTCACACTTCATCCTCATCAGAAGGAAGCAATACACAAACATTTTTATTGATTTTTTTTCCTCTCCCTGTTCCCTCCCAAACCTCAAATAGCTTCTCAGGACTAGAAGATGCAGGATCCAAACATCTTCTGAAAGGACAAGGAGCCTGGGGGATGGGGGTTTGGAAAGCATTGCCTGCTGAGCCTCTGTCTACCTCAGTACTAAATCCTGCATGCCCTTAGAGGTGGCATAGTGTTTGGGTTTCAGACTAGCATGCTGAGTTTTTCTTGCTGCCCCCTCTCCTAAAGTCCTTTCAGGGCTCAGGTTGCACTTGTCCACTCACTGCAGATGGATGGGTGTATTCTCATTCAGAGTAGAAGCCAAAAGAATTTGAGAGGCATCTTTCCTGTTGATTTATCTAGTAGAGAATTTTATTTTCCAGCCTGGGGCCAGCAAACCAGTAATGCTTGCCAGACTCCGAGGGTAATTGTTTTGTCTCTCTAGCCACCTCCTGCCTCTAGAGGGGGCGGCGCGGTGGGGAATAGGGAAACACAGTACTGTTCTTGACTATGTCATAGGACTCAGCAGTTAAATAGAAAGCTGTATTGTCCGCTTCCTCTTTGGTTTCGTCTCTAGCACTGTAGAGCTGTGCATATAATATTTGATTTGAAGACCAACAGATCCCTTAACTTGAACAGCAATCTGACATTGGTTTGGTCTCCTTATTGAGGTCAGGGCTACTCTCCGTAAGAGCTCTGTAGCTATGTGAGGTGACTTAGTGACAGGGGCATGAAATGGCCATAGACATGGAATTTGGCTTTCTGTTGTAGGAGTCTGAAGATTATGAAGAAAGAGAAAATGGCCTGTTTGTGTGTGTGTGGTTTTATTTGGTTGGTTGGTTGGTTGGTTGCATTCTAGCCCATTGGCACTGGGGTGAGCTCAGTGGCCATTAAAGGAGGTTTCTAGCCTCAGGATTTCGCCTAAGATGGCAGTTACCCTTACCTTCTTAGGACTCCAGCCTGCCCTGCACTGCCCTTTAACAGGTCTCTGCTCCTCTTGGGCCTTAGAGTTTTCATCTGAGGGAGTTAAATTATACAAACATGCCTTGGTCACTTGCCAACCATGGCCTTCTGGGACACTTGATATTTTCTATCAGAGCGCAGAGGGTGGCCACATGATGTGTTGGGTGTGTGCCACTTCTGTTTTCTGGGGAACACCAGTCTTACCATGGTGAGGCATCAGCTTTACCTGACCCCAGCGATTCTCTCTTGCTCTGGAACGAAGGTGTTGAGGTGGGGAACAGAACAGGTTATCTGTATACCAAGAGAGCGTGCTGGTGGGTCAAATGCTGGACATGGAAGAGGCAGAGGAAAGCCAAAGGTCTTGACAGAACACAGATAAGGTATATGGCCCCAGTTTCCAAAGTAACCCTTAAAATCCACAACACTGTCGGAAGTCACCGCTGTAGGCAAGGGAGTGGTTTCACTTTTGTTTTCCCGTCACTCTGTCACTCTGCTTGAGGCCTGCAGTTTGATCGCCACCTAGCCAAGTTTCATTAGGACTCCTCTGCCAGTGGATTTCCAAGCACCAGGGGTGGCCTTTCCCTGTTCCTGCGTGTACAGTCCTTCATGTCTGGACACTGTCCTTGTCAGTGTTCTCCATCTCTAGCCCCATTCCCTCCCACCACGTTCTCATGAACACAGCTTCTAGTCATGTTGCTCTGTGTTGACATTGTAAATGTGTGCTTTCTAAAGTTTTTTTCATAAATGATACTGGACCATAAACCATTTTCCAGTTCCCCCCACTCTCCCTGTAAATCCCTACTTCAGATGTTCCTCAACACCCCCCCCCCCCGCCCCTTATCACCTGCAGAGTCCAGTTGTGCTTCCTGCTGGGTACTGCTCATTTTGTTACTTAATCTTACGTAGGTAACTATATCTGCTGTGAGTTCAAGAGCACAGTGGCCATGATGTGTCCCAGAGGACAGTGTTTCATGGAATTCCTCCTCGTCCTCTGCCTCTCACATTGTTTTCCCAACACACATACACACATATAAAGTTTGCTCTAGAATGCTGTAATTAGATCTAGAGTGTTCTTTCTAATTGCCGTGTTGTATACCGCTGTCAGAGTAGTTTGCATTTTCCCTCTGCTCTGGCTGCTCAAGCCCAGGCTAAGATGAAGCCCCCTATTGCTTATCAAGTCTTCCATGTGTCTGCACAGTTTCTAGGAGGACATTTGAGTCTTGGCTCCTAGGCTAACCTGAGCTGGATGGTATCAGAGGCCTGTGTAAGTTTAAATTCCCACAAGTAGTCTCTGAAAGTCACTCTATAGCGCAGTCAAACTCACAGTCATGGGCTGATGGACGCGTGTGACCTAGATCTCATTATTTCAACTGTGCTTCTCTGATAGTAAATTTAATAAAAGAAACTTTTATACTGTTTGCTGCTCTTTTTATTGTTTTCCCAGCACCCCCTTATGTGCTGGTTATTTGTGGTTCCTTTTAGCTGTAGTATCTGTGGCTGCTCATAAGCTTTAAGTTATGGCTGTCTCACATTGGCACTGTGTTTCTTATAGGGGTCCAGCTGAAGAACTTTGCTTCCCCACTGGAAATCACTGTTTTTACTATAACTCAAGAACTAGTCTCATACTTTAATGTATGAAAGGGAATGTCCTAGTTGGTTGAGTGTTTTGTTTTGTTTTGTTTTGTCAACTTAACACAAGCTAGAGCTATATGGGAAGAGGAATCTAAATTTTGGAAATGCCTCTGTAAAATAACTAAGTCTGTAGACAGGCCATTTTCTTTACTAATGGTTGATATAGGAGAGAGGGTCCAGCTCACTGTTTAGGTGGTTCTGAGGTGTATAAAAAAGTAACCTGAGCAAGCCAATAGGCAGTGTTCCTCCATAGCTTCTGCTTCAGTTCCTGCACCCAGGGTTCTGCCTTGAGTTCCCACCCTGACTTCCTTCTACGATAGACAGTGATGTAGAAAAATAAATAAGATAATAAAGTAAGTAACCCCCCCCCAAGTGGCTTTTGGTCATGGTGATTTATTATAGCAGTAAAAGTTATAACTAAGACCAGGAAATCTTAGAATTATTAAATAGGAGACTATTACAATGAATACACAGAAAGATACATTTTACAGCCCACCAGACTGGCAAAAACAAACAAGTAGTATAGCAGTGCTGCAAGCTGTGTGTGGCACCAGGAGCTCGCTTGTTTCAAGTTGAGTGCTGTAGGTGGAAGTTTCTATTCTGTCAACAACTCCCAAGCAGCTGCTTCCCAAATTACCACACAGACGCTTGTATTAATTATAACTGTTCGGCCATTAGCTCAGGCTTATCACTGAGTAGCTCTTACACTTAAATTAACCCATAATTCTCATTTATGTTTAGCCACATAGCTTGGTACCTTTTCTGAGTGTGGCATGTTCATGCTTTCTCTGTGGCTGGCTGGCGACTCCTGACTCTACCTTTCCTCTTCCCGGAATTCTTAAGTTTTGTTGCCCTACCTTATACTTCATGCCTGGCTACTGGCCACTCAGCATTTTATTAAACCAATTCGAGTGACATGTCTTTACAATGTACAAGAGCATTATCCCACAGTAGAGTGCTATTAGTGTACAGTTTGCTTTTACCTTATAGAAGTTCATCCTCTGGGCATACCACATGTGTGCCAAATGTGTACAACAGTGTGTTCATCGCAGCATTGTTTATAAAGGAAAAAGAAATCAATTAGAAGCACTTCTAATGTCCATCAGCCAGTGAATTTGTAAATCACAGCATATTCATTTAATGGAATACTGTACAGTTGTGTATGTAGATCAGCTACAAAATACATCTACATGGATCACCTTCTCAAAACAACGTTGAGTAAAATGGGCAAGTGTTGGGTCAAGAAGATGGTTCAATCAGCGAAGTGCCTGCCTTGTAAGCACCAGTTCCTGAGTTCTCATTCCTAGGACCCATCTAAAAGCCAGGCACAGAACTTAGAGGAAGAGGCACACCCTTGGAACTCAATGTGTGGGAATGTTTTGTCTGCATGTATGCTTGTACACCTTGTGCATGTCTGGGACCCACTAAGGCCAAAAGAAGGTGCTGGATCCATTGGGTCTGGAGTTACAGGTGGTTGAAAGCACCTGTAACTCCATGTGGGTGCTGGGGCTCAAACCGGTTCTTATAGAAGAGCAGCCAGGCCAAACTACATCTCCAGCCCTCGAAGCACTATATTTTTATAACTGCACATATAGTGATGCAGTGTGAAGGTAAAGTAATAATAGGGCGGTGGTGGCACACGCCTTTAATCCCAGCACTGGGGAGGCAGAGCTAGGCAGATCTCTGTGAGTTCGAGGCCAGCCTTGTTTACATGAGTGAGATCCAGGACAGGCACCAAAACTACACAGAGAAACCCTGTCTTAAAAAAAAAAAAAAAAAAAAAAAAAAAGATTAAAAGTAATAATAATAATAATAATAATAAGTGGTGCACGCCTTTAATCCCAGCACTCGAGAGACAGAGCCAGGCAGATCTCTGTGAGTTCGAGGCCAGCCTGGTTTACAGAGTGAGATCCAGGACAGGCACCAAAAAAACTACACAGAGAAACCCTGTTTTGAAAAAAACAAAAAGAAAAGAAAAGAAAACAAAAAAACCCACAGTTTTGGGTGCTCTTGAGGACAGAGACATTCCTTGGGGTACACGGCTTTAGTGATAATTTTTAGTGGCTGATGACACTGAATTTCCTATGCTAGTGGTGACTACATAGGTGTCTGTTTTATAACTTCTAAATCTTGTTTGTGTGCTACATTTGGGGTGTATGTTCATGCTTTTTATCAGACCACTACAGTTGGTTGGAGAGTCTCTGTTAGGATCTTGCTTTCAGGCATTTTATGATCCTATTACAGATAGCCCAAGGTCTGAAGTGTGGGGTATACTGCTTTGAATTTCACACTGGTCTTATTCTTATCGGGATGATAGATGATTATTAAGCCAAGGCTGTAGTTATTTTGATTTTAAGTTTTGGTCGTTCTGGGAATTAGCACATGGTCCTCACAAATGCTAGGCAAGCCCTCTGCTACTTAGCTATATTCCTAGCTCAAGGCTGTTGATTCCTGACAGGCGCCTCCTGTGCTGTGTTTTCAAGGCAGCTGGATAGCTGAGTGAGAGTACCGGTTCCCAGATCTCTAACCTGTTGTGTGTCCCCGAACACACACCCATGACGTGAGGGATGGGATTAGGTTAGGGTAATATGGTCCCTTATAGTTCTGTGTTCTGAGGCCAGGGTCTTTCTCTTCTCAACCCTGGTGTCTTCTCAGCCAGGTCCCAGTGATAAGAAGTCAGAACTACTGCCAGCTACGTGGAACAGCAATAAAGAACTGTATGTCCTCCGGTATGAGTCTAAGGATGGGGCCAAAAAACTCCTTCTGAAAGCTGTCTCTGTGGAGAACGGCATGATCATCAATGTGCTGGTGAGTCTGAGCCCAGGGTCTGCTGATGGTGTGGGATTCAGATGACTGTCTAGAAACCCATTTCAACAGTGGATTCAGAAATGTCCCCAAAGCCTTTATCTAGTAATTCCACTTTGGGCATTTTCTCCTGAGGTAAGAAACCAGAGTAGATGTAGAAAAGCTTTGTACATAAAGGTGTTTACTGCCTGTATTATACAGAAAAGGGATTTCCTGTCTACAGCAATACTCACTCAGTGACAACACAGGAGATAAAAGCTATTATAGTCCCAGCAGCTCTTTTAGTTTCTTAAGTAAGAGGTTTTACTGACTTGGGCCCTTTACATTTCATGTTTATTGCTCTGGAGACTATCATCTCACCATACACATACATACCTCCACTGTTCCATCATTCCTTTAGTGCTTCTCTCTCTCTCCCTTCCTCTCTGTCTGTCTGTCTGTCTCCGTGCCTCTGTGTGTGTGTGTGTGTGTTCATGTTCATCTATTCAAAAAGTTCAGTCATGACTATCCACCCCTACCTGCCAGACAAGTCTTAAGTGCTAGCTCTCAAGCCTGTTTATTTTCCATTTGGTACACATAACATCTTGCATTTATGTTCTTATTTGTGCTCTGCTTTTAATGCTGGTATTTTGCCCCTGAACTGTGAGCACCTTGAGGTAGATGACTTTCTTTCTGTTCCATTTTGTGTTGGTGGTTTGTATGTGCTCATGGAAGTATCTGGCTGTATTTTTCATACTTGGGTTTTTTCTACTCAATATGTTTCAGAGGTCTTTACATAACACAGATAGATAGACACCATTCTCTTTCATTACTATATATTACTCCACTGTCCTTTCCCTTACTGATGAACATTCAGTTCTTATCTAAGAACTGGCTTCTTAGTTGCAAACAATTAATTCCTTCAGGTTAATTTAAGTGGATTAAAAGAACTGAGATAGCTCATTGAAGTAGGTTCCAGGCTAGGCTTCCAAAAACAGTACCGCAACCTCTAGAAACCACTGTTGCTTGCCCCCTTCCAGGCTTAGGTACTGATTAGTACTGTCAGTGTAGAGTGCCCATGCTGTGACTCCTGCAGCCCGGTTGTTCCCCTCATGAGCAGGATGCCTGCCCTTAGCTGGGGCTGCTTTTCTATGTTGCTCCATGTTATGGTTATGTATTCATCAGGTACCTCAATTCCTTGCCCACCTTCCCCTGTATACCAGTAAACTGAGAACTATACCCCCGTCTCTCATTTTCTGTTTTCACTTTTCTAGGAACATGGCACACAGCAGGTGGCAGACTTGACTCTGAACTTAGATGATTATATTGATGCAGAAGACCTGAGTGATTTCCACAGGTACTTCTAAAGGATGTCTTTTCCATGAGAAAAGGCAGAGAGACTCAGTAGCGAGAAATGAGGAATGGTATGGAAGTGCCCAGAGAACAAGTATGGTTGACTAAAGAGCTCGCGTCCTAGGCATGGTCAGTTCTCTGTTCTCTTCTTGTTTGTTTGAAGACAAGGCTACATAGAAAATGTCCCATGAAGTAAAATGATGCATTCAGGAGTCCACAGATGCTGCAGTGGCTCCACACTTGGGTCTAGACTAACTGCTTCAGTCAAGAATAGGTCCTCAGGGGGCCAGCAAGTGCCTCCGTGGGTAGCAGTGACACTTTCCGGTAGAGGTGCTTGTGCACAGGCATGACAGCCTGAGTTCTGACCCTGAATCCCACAGGTGGCAGGAGAGATCCATGAGAGAGTTGTTCTCTGATCTCCACACACGTGCTATGGTGCGCGCGTGCACACATACGCACATATGCACACACGCGTGCGCGCGCTCACACACACACACACACACACTACACACACAAATACATTCTAAAAAAGAATAGGTTCCTGCCGGGCGGTGGTGGCGCACGCCTTTAATCCCAGCACTTGGGAGGCAGAGGCAGGCGGATCTCTGTGAGTTCGAGGCCAGCCTGGTCTCCAAAGCGAGTTCCAGGAAAGGCGCAAAGCTACACAGAGAAACCCTGTCTCGAAAAACAAAACAAAAAAAAAAAAAAAAAAGAATAGGTTCCTTAGAGAAAGCATGCTTAATCAAGTCTTCTCTCCGCTCCCAGCTTTTGTTCCCAAATAAACATTTTAGAGCCCAAAGTTAGTTCCCAGCTGCCCACTGTTCCCATCATCCTCTGGTGCCAGAGTTTATCTGTTACAAGCCCTAGACCGACCTGGGCACAGCACCTCTACGTTGGGGTTCACTGTTAGTGTTGTACGTTATGTGAGTGTGGGCACACTCAGGGTTTTAGTGTTAGATGGCACTGTTTCACACTGTAAGCATCCTTTGTGTTCTGCCTGTTCATTCCCCCTCCCACACTGTCCCTGAGCAACATCGATCCTGTTGCCGGCTCCATAGTGTCACCTCTTCCGTGAGGTTGTGGTTGGAAAAGGAGTCCACACAGGGTGTTTTCTGATGCGGCTGGACTGCTCTGCGTGCCTGCTGCAGTGACTGAGGGAGTCTGCACTGCCACACCCTGGTCAGCATTCGGCAGTGCAGCAGTGTGTCTCCCTGTACCAAGTGCAGCTCTTTGGGGACAGGATATGGATCGTCTTTCTTAGGCTGATTTCTCTCTGTAGTTCTTCTTTAATGAGGCTGTTCAGGTCAGTTTTGCTCAGTTTCAACTTAGGTGGTTCATTCTCTTACTGAGTTTTAAGAGTTCGTTGTATAATTTAGGTGACAGTCCTTTATCTGGTAAATGCTCTCCACATATTTTCTCCCAGCTTATGGGAGAAAACTTTTAAAGTTTGTAACCTACAGAAGAGAGACAGTTTGCAAAAACACACAGTGGATTAACCAGTTTTTAATATTTTGCTGTTTTTGCTCAATAAGAAATTATGGTATTTTTTATTCTTGAACCATCTGAGGATTATTTATAGGCTTTATGTAGTTTCATCCCTAAATACTGTAGCATGGAACAACAGTGTGTGTGTGTGCACATGTGTGATGTATGTTCATGTGAGCTTGCATGTGTGCCTGTTCTTTTTTGTTTGTTTGTTTGTTTGTTTGTTTTCGAGACAGGGTTTCTCTGTGTAGCTTTGGAGCCTGTCCTGGAACTCACTCTGTAGCCCAGGCTGGCCTCGAACTCACAGAGATCCGCCTGTCTCTGCTTCCCAAGTGCTGGGATTAAAGGCGTGCGCCAGCACCACCTGGCATGCATGTTCTACAATATGTGTTTGCAAGTCAGAGGACAGCCTCAAGTTTAAGTCCTCACTTATGACAGGGTCTCTGTTGTTCTGCAGCTAGTGGCCCACAAGCTTCAAGCGTGGTTTTGCCTTTGCTTCCTATTTTGCCACAGGATCACTAGGATTGCAGGTGTATGCTACTGTATCTGGCGTTATATGGGTTCTGGGCATTTGAATTTGGGTCCTCACACTTGAGTGGCAAGTACTTTACCCTTCCCTCAAGATCCCCACTAAAGCCATCTCTTTAGACTAGCAATCTTATAAGGATGTCATCTTCCTTAACTTTAAAACAATTATCACACTTAAGAATGTAGCACCAGGGCTGGAGGGATAGCTTAGCCGTTAAAGGCTAGGCTCACAACCAAAAATATAAGAATGTAGCACTGTTGCAATGTTTAATATGCAGTCCACATTCTGATTTCTGCACCTGTCCCAACAGTGTTCTTCAGAGCTGATCTTTTAGTTTTTTTATCCACCTAAAAAGTGCCCATTGCATTAATTTTTAAATTCATTCTAACTAACATAGTTCTTAGACTTTAATTTTCTTGTTTTATTAAGACTTGAAGTGTGTGTGTGTGTCTGTCTGTCTGTCTGTGTCTGTGTGTATATCTATGTGTATATTCTCCCTTGCCTTTTGTGGTGCTGGAATCAAAGCCTGACCTCATGGGCTGTGTTCCTAGTAATGCATGAAGGAAGAACCATCTCATGGAAGCACAGGCTCTGAGAACTAACTATGATCAGCTCTTCAGCACTAGCCTCCTTCTCACCCTCTGCTTCCAGCCTGCATTGTGGTGCTCCTAGCCACTTCCTCCCATCTGATTCTCCTCTAACAGTCGTTGAGTACCACCTCTTCTAAGCAGGAGCTGGTGCCCCTCGGTGTGCTTGCTGGCTAGCTAAGAGTGTAACCCTGGCTAACTCCTCTTTGCCTTGGCCTTTCTGTGTCCAGACAGTAGAGTAGGCTGTCTTTAGCCACTACCAAAATGACATTTGTTCTTGCAAGGAATAGTCTTCCAGGAAATTCTATAAGAACTTCTGCTTTAGGAGTTGGTAGTTCTTGAAATCAGGACTGATTTCTACAAGTGAAAACCCATAAGGGAAATAGATGCCTTCTCATATCATAGCTGATTGAAGGGAAAGAGGAGGTAGACTTGTCTCGCCTTAGCTTAGGCAGAAAAACAAACAACAGAGTCCCTAGTGTTCTGTGTGCTAAGTAAGAACATAATCTGTGTAGAGTTGGTTGGGCCATGGGCTCTCAGATCTTCTGGCCCATGGCAGCTGCTGTGCCATTTGACTTTTTGTTTTGTATTATTTTGGGTTGGTTTTTATGAAACAGGGTCTCATTCTGTAGTCCTGGCTGGCCTGGGACTCACTTTGTAAACCAGGCTGATTTTAAACTCTCAAAGATCCCCCTGCCTCTGCCTCCTGAATGCTGAGACTAGAGCTACAATGCTTGGCCCTTTGTTACCTTGTTGTTTTGTTCTGCTTTTGTCTGTGTGTGTGTGTGTGTGTGTGTGTGTGTGTGTGTGTGTGTGTGTGTGTGTGTGTGTGTGAGGATCTTGCTAAGTAGGCCAGGATGCCTCAGCTTCTTGGTAATTTGTTCTCCATTTCTAGAATTTTGTCATTTCAAACATTTTACATAAATAGAATTAATATGTAATCTCAAGTTTGGCTTTTTCACTCAGCATAATGTTCTTGTGATCCATCTAAACTGTAATGTACATTAACTGTTTGTTCCTCTTGTTCACTGAGTATATTCTATGTCGTGTATACAACAATTGATTTTACCACTCACTGGCTAAAGGACAAGTTAAATGACTAGACTGTGTCCCGTTGGGGCAATTATGGATAAGGATGCCATAGCATTTGAGTACAGACTTCTCTGCAGTTGTGGTTTTCATTTCTCTGTGGAAAATGCCCCAGAGTACAATGGTAAATTCGTTTTTGGTTTCGTTTTGACGTGTCTGCCATTTCACATGCACTACCATTATGAGCAACCACTTCTGTGCATCTGTCCTAACATTTGATTTTATATTATTTGTTGACTGTGCAGTGACCTCTTTGGGATCGTTAATTTTCATTTCTCTAATACTGAGTGAAGTTTTGAGGTGTTTCATTTCGTTGGGGCAGGCTTTCGTTGGAAATTTGTCATAGGCAAATAGTTTCATTGATCACTTTTTAATCTTTATGATTTTCTTCTTTTCTCTTATTATAGTGCCCATAGCTTCCAGTGTTATGTTAAATAAGGGCTGCCAGAGAGAGCTTCCTTGCCTTATTCCCACAGTTAGGGGACAAAGGATTCTGTCCCCACTATTGATTGTAGGGCATACAGCAGATGTTTTTTATCAAGCTGAAGATGGTTTCCTATATTCTTAGTTCTTTGTTAGTGCTGAGTTTTTAGCATGAGTGGATTTCTCATATTGTTTTGTGAAATGGCTTTGCTTTATCAGTTGGTAGGATTATCTGATGTTTTTTGCTTATTTGTTAGAATGGTGAGCTACATTGATTTGTGGATATTAAACCACCCTTGCTTACCTAGAATTAATCTTATTTGGTCAAATTGTATGATTTTAATATAATTTGAGCTCAATTTTAATATTTTGTTGAAAGCTTTTGTTTTGAGTTGGTAAAGAAATGCTAGTATGTAATTGTTTAGTTTGTGCTCTTTCTAGTTTCAATATCAGACTAGTACCGACTTCCTGAAATGATTAGGGAGTGTTCCCACCCGAGTTTCTGAAAGTGACTGTAAAATTTTGTAACTAGACTTTACTGTATTGGTGTCTGGAGGAGGGTTATGTTTTGTTACTTTTCTGTTGCTGTGATAAAACACCATGACCAAGGCACCTTATAGAAGAGTTGATTTGGACTTATGATTCCGGAGGGGTAGGGGTCCATCCTGGGGAGGAAGCATGGCCGCAAGCAGCAGGCTGGAGCAGGATGTTAAAGGCTGACATCTTAAACCACAAGCAGGAATCAGAATAAATTGAGAATGATGCATGGCTTTTGAAACTCACCCAAGCAACACACTTCCTCTTGCAGGGCCACACCTCCAAAATCTACCCAAATAGTGCCACCAACTGGGACCAAGTATTCAAATGCCTGAGACTATGGGGACATATCATTCAGATCACTACAGTATGGGTCCAGATTTTTCTCTTTGATCCCTACATTATCTGGAAGTGCTTGAGTTCCACAAGTTCAAAGACTTCTCTTTTAAGTTCTAATGTGGTTCCATATGACTAGGGAACACACCCTGTAGGACTTCAGGTGTGGAGTTGGCTTTATGGACCAGAATGTGGTTCATTTTTAAAATGGCAGTTTTTAAGGAGCCTAGAGTCCTGCCCACTTGTTGCTGTCTCATCTGGCCACCACACCTCTGCTGTAGCTCATGTTGCTTATTTCTCACAGGCAAGAAAGGATACCTAGGAGGGGCAGCCTTCCCAGGATGTGGCTGAACTGAGCTCCAGAACCCTGCCTCCACCCCAGGACCAGGATCCTGGTTCATCCTCACACTGAGCCTTTGCCTTCCATGACCCTTCCCATGACATGTGATGAACACATAATGAAGCTGAGGGAGGGGTGGCGTGGGGATAAGGAGGAGCAGTCAGTCCAGGCCCTGTGCCCCTACCTTCACCTCTTTCTAATGGGGTGGTAAACGAGGAGGGGCAACTCAGATGCCTAAGAAAGTTAGGCCCAAATCTCGGAGACAGCGCCAGGCTGTTGCCCCCCTCACCCAGGTCCGCCGGACGGCCCGTTCCCACCATAGTAAACAGGCCAAGCGCAAGGCCAAAAGTTCTCAGGGCCGCCACCCCTGCCACCAGAATACTGTGCACAAGATTAGCAGCCAACTGCAGGAAGCTGACTCCTCGTCTTCTTCCCGTAGGACCTACAAGAATAGTGAGGAGCTTCGGTCTCGGATCCGATCTGGAATTATCACACCTATCCATGAGCAGTGGGAGAAGGCTCGTGCAAACAGTCCCCATCGAGAGTTGCCCCCTGCCACTGCCAGAGAGGTGGACCCACTCCGGATTCCTTCACACTACCCTCACACTGCCCGGCAGCCTCCTTGGTGAGTATGGAGCCCCTAGTGGCCAGCCCATGAGTCTGTGGTAGGATCCCACTCTCCATCCCATTCTTCTGCTTGACCCCTCCCTGGCCTCCAAGTGTCTTCAGCAGAATTGTTGAAAGTCTTGGGGTGTGGAGGTAGAAAACAGAAGCCTGACTAGATCAATGCGTTCTGGTGCTGCTGCTAGTTTCTCTGACTATGCAGCTTCCTAAGCTGCCTGCCTTATTTCTAGAGACCACACAGCCCCTCCATCTGCAAGGGTCAGGGGCTGCTGCCCAGGTGAATCACAGTTACTGTGTGTGGGTCTGGGAGTGAGACTTTTGGGGAGAATGCATAGGGACAGAAGTGCCATCCTGAAGGAGAGGCAGCCCAGTGTCTTCTTCTCCATTTTACTGCATCTTGTTGTATACCTTCACCACTGACAGCTTCAGAAGATGGCCAAAATAGCTGCTATATGAAGGAGTCATGTCCAAGATCTTTGCAGATTAGTTTAGCAACAATAGTCCTAGAGACTTCTCCTCTGATGGAGGGGACAAAGACCAGGGGACTGTAGTCTCTATCTGAGACCACATGTCCTAGTCTGGAGCGTACAGTATAGTTGTACATTTTGGTTAGTTGACATAGTTGATCAATTAAAATCTTATAATTAATAATTGGCAAGTCAGTTTCTTCTAAAATATTGGATCCTGTAGAGAGAATGGAGAACAACAAAAATTACTTGAAATGTCTAGGAACTGCTTATGCTGTTACCCACTTATTTCATGGAAGAGGACTGGCAAGATGGCCTGCCTAAGGTCACCAGTCACTAATGAAGAGGCAGAGTAGAGGTTGGATCCCAGGTGTCTTCACTCCCACCAAGTGCTCTGGCTGTGGTCTCAGTGAGCATGCTTGCAAGATTTAAGAGTAAGTGCTGGGCAGTTTCTAGGCCTGAAGCAGTGCTACCCATCACTGAACAGCTTTAACAGAGCTGCGAGCCTCTGCCCTTCACACGTGACACAGACCCGTGCTTCACTTCTCACTGTCCACACCTGCATTTTACCTGCCTCACACCTAGAAACCACCACTCTGCCCTCACACGTGGATCTATTCTCCTAAGTGTGGAGTGGCCTTTCTGGGGCTTGTCAGGGATATTGGATGTATTCAGCTAGGAGCTGGAGAGGTCAGTTCGTTGTAATGGAGAATGCCAGGTGGATAGGGGCTTTGCGCTCCTAAACTCCTAAATTACTAAAAACTATCCGATAAAGGGAAGGTTGTACGTGTTGGGTTTTTTATTTTGTCTTTCTGTCTAAGCCTAACCTTTTATTGTTGGTCTTATCACTCTAACCCCTTATGTTGGCTCCATCTGTCTGTAGGTAGGAAATTGTCTGCCTCAGATCATGTCCTTTGTCCTGAAAATAAATTTTTCCTGTGCTTATCCAGTGTCACTAAAAGTAAATCTTCAGTGTCAAGCCCTTATTTAGGTCATTCTAAATTTATTTTTTGATCCTTATCAGTTTGTCTTTACATGTGATTTTTAACAGTTCATGTTCTGCATCTTCTTACTATTCTGTTTAGTAAAATGCTAAATATGTCTTTTTTTAGTATCTGATACTTCATTTTCTGGTGTGCTGTGATTTGTCTGAATGCTTGGAGTATTTCAAGCATTTCAGGTTTTCATTGAGAGTAGCCATGAACACTCCCTATCTAATTCTGTATCTGTATGTACACACACACACCATAATAAGAAATTAAATACATTTTTTAAAAAGAAGATAACTAGATTCCGTTCACTTCCTTCCCTCTCTTCGTAGTTGGATTCCCCCCTTTTTCTTTTCCTCTGGTACTACAGATGGAACCCAAGGCCTCATACAAGTTAATAAATATGCACTCTACCACAGAGCTATATTCCAGCTAGATTCTTATTTCTGCTTCTGCATTCAGTGATGTGGGTTTTGTTGAAGGGTCACACAGATTTTTGGAGTAAAGAGTGATAGAATGTTACTGCTGTAGCTGGCAGCATGAACCTGAGAGAAAAGGGCCTAAAAATGAGGTGGACGAAAGTCTCATGTGTTAGGCAGCTTTATTCAGAGAATCAGACAATTTGTACTCTGAGGGTTAAGAAGAGTCAGATGAGTAAGGTGTTCAATCACAAGAACAAGCCACATGTGGCAAGACATGTTTTTCCATAGAGGCGTATGAATAACAACAGCTGAAGTCAACTCGCTCCTGTCCGCTGCACCTGGGGAGAGCACAAAACCACATTGCAAGAACAACTCTGTGTTTTGAGGAAACTGAGGTCACATGACTCCATTCTTGGACTGTGTTCCAACAATAGAGTAGTGACCTTTCTAAATACTTTTTGTGGTTATTCTTTACTGTTATACTAAGCACTGATTGACAAGTAGTAATTTTTACAAGTTAGTTGTGGTGTGAAGACTCACAGACTTTCTGTGTGTCTGTTGCATTAAAATCTGCTCATCTGTCAAGCCCTTTGAATGGCTCTTTTCATCCATTATATTGGAAGATCATTTATTTGAACATTTGGGAAATACTAATTCCAAGATACATACATCTGCTAAAAACTCATATGTTTTATTTAAAAATATCAAAAATAACATTCAAAACTATTACTAATATCAGAAAAGTACTTGAATTTTTGTCACGCAAATGGTGAATACTTTTCCAATTTGCTAGTTTTTACTTAAAAATTTCATTTTCTAACTGGTAACATATATTGCTCATTGTTTTCTTTGAGCTAACAGGTCTCTTCTTTTGGAGAAAGTGCCAAATATATAATCAAGTCTGAATAACCACAGTCTTTCTGTTATTCTTTCAAGTAAAAAGATGGTTTTATTAGAAGATGTCTATTCCATTTATAACTTAAATCAATGGTACAAATTCTTTCTAGAAGTGCTTTGGTACATGTGATCTCCCCCAGTGTGTCTCACAGAATATAACAAGGCTTGTACAAAGACAGACATTAGAAAATACCCTTGAATGTGGTTAATGTACCCAGTCAGACTCCACTGGAGAAAACTAACTTTTCCTTTGCAATGGATGTCAGTTGGAGATAACTTCTTCTCTAGGGATGGAGAACCGTGCCTGCTTCCCCCTTGCAGTGCGGGGAGGGCTCTGCCAAACTTGAATGTGTGTGCAAGTCCTGTGAGTGTTGCCACAGTCTGGAAGTTCCTGTGAACATCAGTCCTGTTGTGTCAAGAAGACACGGTTTCCTTGGTGTCGCCCATCCCCTCTGGCTCCTAAAATCTTTCCTTTCCCGAATAGCCTCCAAACCCCGAAGAGAGATATTTGATGAAGATGCCCCATTAAGGGCTAAGTGTTCCAAAGTCCCTCACTCTGCACATTGTTCAGTTGTGGGTCTCTGCTAGTTCCCGCCTACTCCAAGAGGAAGCTTCTAGGATGGTGGCTGAGCAAGGCACTGATCCACATGTCCTCAGGAGTCTTTTTGTTGCTATGTTCCTTTAGCAAAAGAATCATTTTATTTGGTTTTCTCCTGGGCCCATGGCCTATCCAGTCTCAGGTTCTTGGCCACCCAAGCAGTGCCAGGCTTGGTTCCATCTTGCGGAGTGGGTTTTAAACACAGTCAGAAAACGATTGGCCACTCCCACAATGTCTGTGCCACTATTACAGCAGTGGCACAGTTAATTAATTTTGTTCTTTAATTAGAACCAGAGAATCTTGAATCCTTTGGATTTTTTTTTAAATCCAGGGATAGCAAATTTAGTTCAATAATATTCTTATAGCTACTGTTGTCTTGTTCTATATGTGTCAGACAGCATATTCAGTGTGTTCAGCTTCTCAGATCTGTCATTTAGCAGATGAGGAAGCAGGTTTGTGTATAATGTGCAACTTCTTATGTTACAATAATAATAGAGTATTGAACACTGCTTATTGAACTCTTTACTGTGTAACAGGTATTATGCTCTGGTAAACACTATCTTTTAATCTGTATGGCAGCCCTCAAAAATAGATACTCTTGTCTGTCTTTTGTGGAAGAAAAGCCTGAGCCTTGGAGATTTCATGGCTTGCCCCGGGTCATACAACTGTTAAATGGTGAAAGTACAGTTTGAACTTGAGATTCACTCAAAAGCCTTTGCTCTTTTCTTATCCTTATGTTACTCTCTGTGCCCATCATATGTCAGGCACTGTACTAGGGCTCTGGCACTGTGTGATGAGATATGCCCCAGTCTTTAATCAGCTCCCAGTTGATGACTGATTGCACCTTTCAGGCTTATCATATGTCTTGAAAACAGTGACAGAAGTAAACCTGAGGTATGCTGAAGCAAAGAGAACAGTGTTAACCTGAAGGACTAAGGAGAGCTGGACAGAAGGAAAGGCTTCATAAAGGTGGTACTTAAGCCTTAATTTAAAAGTATATGGGCCGGGCGGTGGTGGCGCACGCCTTTAATCCCAGCACTCGGGAGGCAGAGCCAGGCAGATCTCTGTGAGTTCGAGGCCAGCCTGGGCTACCAAGTGAGTTCCAGGAGAGGCGCAAAGCTACACAGAGAAACCCTGTCTCGAAAAACCAAAAAAAAAAAAAAAAAAAAAAAAGTATATGGAACTGAAGAGATGACTCAGTAGTTCAGAGCACTTGTTGCTTTGCACAGGACCTGGATTCAGTTCCCGGCACCCACATGGTGGCTCACAGCCATCCATAACTTTAGTTCCAAGGGATCCAGTGTCCTCTTCTGACTTTCATGGGCACTAGGCATGCATATGGTGTGCGCGCACACATACACACACACATACACATAAAAGCAAAACATTCATACACATAAAATTAAATAAATCTATGTATTTAAAAAAAAAGACCAGTACAAACTTGATGCTTTTATAAGTGATTTGTTTTTATGGTCAAGGAAACAATAGAACCTATGGGACTATGAAGTCCTCTTGGGTGGGAGTAAACTCTACTAGTGCTAGCTCATAAAGGAAGAAGAGGTACATGTGACACACACACATAACCATGGGCAGATGGTATGTGCCCCAGATCCACATTTGACCTTGAGATCATGGGAGCCATCTAAAGGTTTTAAAAGTAGTCTAGTTATAAGCCCTTTACTATTTATTGGTTTTGTTTCACCCCTCAAGGAATCTCAGTAAGAATCTGACAGCTTTGATGCTACTAAAATGGTTAATATTTATTGAGCCCTTACTGTGTCCTGAGTAATCATACTAAATGTAAAGATTATATCAGACATAATCTCCTAAATTGCCAAATAAGAGGAGGTAGGCACTGTTGTTTTCTATATAGAAAAGTGAGGCACAAAAGATTACCCAGAAAGCACAGGTCCTGTGCTTCGGGTCATGATTCAGCCCTTTTGCGTTTCCTCTTTTTGACATGCGTATCAGCAGTTGTTTTGGAAGTGATGATCATGGTTTGGATTGTTCCAAGAACAAAGTCCACATGGCTGCAGTACAGTACAGAGGTGGGGTCAAAAGATGAAGAGGATACCATAGTTTAGCACAGATCACTGGATGCTGAGCCCTAGGGCCAAGGTTAGAGGCAGCAGGAAGCCACTAGGTTAAATTCAGGAGGAGGGACTTCATATTGTCCACATGTTGAAAAGAGCTCCCCAGCTCCTCTGTAGAGCGTTATCGATTCTATAATATAGAAGGACGAGAGTAGAATAAGACTAGTGTTGCATGAACTTTTCCTGAGGAGATGAGAGCAAATATCTGTTCAACCCAGGGGAAACACCAATGACTGTCTAAAGAAACAATTCCACCCAAATCCTGCTTGATTCCTTGTAGGAGCAAGCCTGGGCAGTGGACAGCCACTACACTGAAGAAAACATCTGCCTGTCTCCTAGCTCAGTGACTGTTAACTTATATGGCCTCAGGGAAGGGAGGAGCCCTGTGTTCATGCTTTCTTCCTGTGTGATGCCTCTTGATCAGTGGTTCTCAACACATGGGTCATGACCCTTTTGGGGGGAGTCAAACAACCTGTCACATATCAGATATCCTGCATATCAGATAAATTTATATTACAGTTTACAACAGTAGCAAAAGTACATTACTACTTCTAGCAATGAAATAGTGTTCTGGTTGGGGTCACCACAATGTGAGGAACTGTGTTCAAGGGTCGCAGCGTTAGGAAGCGTGAGAACCACTGCTCTTGAGCCTCCTATCTCCTCTGTGAAGGAATGTAGGTGAGCACAAACCTGTGGGAGTGTTGTGAGTAGCAGTAGCTTCTGAGAGTTCAAGTGGACCACAGCCCCATGTCATGGCAAAGGCCAATGAAGGCTCTCAGCAGGAGATCTGGGAGGGAGGTGAGAGTTGCTGGTAAAGCAGAGAGTTGACCTGACTGGGAATAGAAACCAAGGATGATGCCAAGGATGGTACAAGTTTGTTTCTGGTTTAATGGTTTCTTTTCTGGACTACTCTGGTGGTTTGAATTGAAAGGTTCCCAGTTGGTGGGACTATTCAGGAAGGATTAGGAGGTGTGGCCCTGTTGGAGGAGGTGTGATACTGGGGGCAGGCTTTGAGGTTTCAAAAGACTCGTGCCATTCCCAGTGCTCTTTCTCCTTCTGTTGTGGTTATGGATCAAGGTGTGGGGCTCTCAGCTGTTCCATTGCTCCACCACCATGGACTCTAACCCTCCAAAACCATAAGGCAAATAAAATGCTTTCTTTTATAGGTTGCCTTGGTCATGGTGTTTCATCACAGCAATAGAACAGTAACTAAAACAGCAACCATAGCTAATGTAGACTCGGGAGACACATTTCATGTACCTTAGAGCCCATCTCTAAATATTCTTATCATACATTACAGAAGAATTGCTATCTCAAAGACTCAGTCTGTTTTTAAGGATTTTGATACACCCAAATAGTTATATTAATTCATCTTCCTACTATACCCCAGTATCATTCCCCTGTCCTTGCCAATGCTGGAGTTGGTCTCAGGTTTTGGGTGGTAGTTCATTTTGTTTGTTTAATTCCTTAGGAAAAAATATTGTCCCCCATGACACTTATAAACCCAGTCAGGCAAACACACCGGGTAAGCCATTTGCAGTACATATAGACAAGTTTTATATTGCTGCATAACAAGTTGTTTAAAATGATACCTATTTATGTCACTGTTCTATAGATCAGAAATATGGATACACTCAGCCAGACTCTGCTCCGGGTATGAGAAGCTCAAAGCCAAAGTCTCAGCAGGGATTTAGTCCTTTCTGGAGACCCTAGGAAACAGTGTGCCTCCAGTGGGTTGAAGCAGAGGGCCCTGCTTCTCCTCCTTACCTCACCTCTGCATTTCTTCCTCTGCTCTTCACCATTAGAGCAGCTGCCATGTATCAGGTCCTTGTGCTTCCGGTCTCCCCCTTTGCCTACCTTCTCTGTCACCAGTCGCTGTGGTTAGGTTATAGCTCACTCAGATCATCTCCCCTTTTGAGAGCAGCTGTGCTGTGTGTCAAAGCAGCCATAGGAGTACTTGTTCACTGAAGTCACAGGTTCTGGGGGAGAGAGTGTAGAGTTCTGATAGGGCCCAGATTGTACCTACTGCAGTCTGTCTCTGGCTTCCTAAATAAAAAATGCACTTCCTTCCCTCAAGGTCCAAGAGCCTTGCACCATTTGTGCATCAACTTAAGTTCAAAGTCTTACCTAAATTTTATTATGTTAAAAGACCCAATCTCACCCTCTAACTCCAGTGCCATGGAGGCTCCTGAGTGCAGCTTCTTTCTCTCTGCTGACCAGAACATGTCACGTGCTCCCGATGCTTCCATCGTATAGTGGGCAGGCAGAGGGGGGCAGTCAGCATCTTCTCGTAGAAGAAAACGTGTGGAAGTTAGTTAAAGCTCTCTCAGACTGGGGAGCAGATTGGAGAATGGCAGAATCTGAAGTACCACCAAATTTTCAGGCAGTGAATTAATTCACCACTGTCTGCCTGATGTTGTACAGTCTGAAATCAAGGAAGTTGACTGGCCTGGACAGGGTGCTCCAGGTCAGCCCTGTACTTCTAGCCTTTCTCCATCCCTTTGTACCCTAGACTTCCGTCTGTAGACACCTACAACTGAGAAAGAAGTCCTCCTTTCTAGTGGGAAGACTCAATGTCTCTAGAGTATAAGGCTGAGCCAGGTGTGGCCTGGAATCCCAGCACTCCGGAAGCTGAGAGAGGATTCCAAATTCAGCTCCAGCCTGGGCTACATGGTGACTATCTCAGAATGCTACCACCTACTACCAAAGATCATGAGACACACCAGTGTGGTTTTTCCTCCCTTTGCCTTAGTGCCACTTGATATGGACATTGGTACAGTTACAGAGCACTGTAACTAAAACCCAGTTTTCTAGCAAAGGACAAAAATAGGGGATCTCTCCACATGGAAATAGAATGTGCCCAAAAAGACCACAGAGAGACAAGAACTCAGAAAGGCTCCCATAAGCAGTAGATGGGCTTCTGGCCTCACTTGCAGACTACACAAATACACTTAAGTTTAAAGAGTAGTTCCAGCATTTCAAGAGCAGAACTACAGGAGAGCCTATCATCCAGCTAGACAGGCTGCTGGACACCACACATGTAGTACAGAGCTTAGTGGTATTGCAAAGGCTTTAGGAACACAATGGACATGGTTTGTTGGGTTTGTTTTTGAGGTAGTGTCTCCCTATACAACCAAGGCTGGCCTCAGAACCTCAGGATTCTTCTGCCTCTGTTCCCTGAGTTGGGATTATAGGAGTGCACCACCATGCCCAGCTCAGCACCAGTGTTGGAGCCAGAATTTAGAGCCCTAACCCAACTGCAGAAGAAAAAGATTTTTTTATATGTGTGAGCGTTTTGGCTGCGTGTGTGGGTGTGCACCACATGGATGCAGTGCCCACAGAAGCTAGAAGAGATCATTAGATCCCCTGGAACTGGGGTCTCACAGCAGACAATTGTGAGCTGAATACTGGATACTCGTGGGTTGGATACTGAACCCAAGTCCTCTGCAAGAGCAGCCAGGGCCCTTAATCACTGAACCGTCTCTCCACCCCAAAGAAAAGATTTAAAAATAAAGTTTTAGGAACTTATGGAACTATTATAGAAGACCTAGTAATATGGCTGTGGGAATCTTGGGAGAGGAGAAAGACTGCAGTAAGAAGGTATACTGGATTAATGGCAGCTAGAAGATTGCTTGATTTGGCAAAAGATCTAGAAAGCTTGGCAAATCTAAACAGTGTGAACCCAAAAAAGTCAGTGCTTGGACATATAAACTGCTAAAATTTAAATACAAAGAAAAACATCTGTAAGCAACTAAAGAAAATGCATTGCTTATGCAGAAATAAGAATGTCAGTGAGTGTTTCTCATCAGAAATCATGGAGACCAGAAAATTAAATCAGTATTTTTAGTCTGGAGAAAGAATCGTCAATCAGTAAGTCAAACAAAAGGCTGTGTAAAAAGTCCCACAGATAGAATGAATCAATGAGAGAACAGAATGTCAGGGTTTGAGTATAGGGTAGAGCAGTGGTTCTCAGCCTTCCTATTGCTGCGACTGTTTACTACAGTTCCTTATGTGTGGTGACCCCCTCCCCCATAAAATCATTTTTGTTGTTACTTCATAACTAATTTTGCTACTGTTATGAATTGTAACATATCTGTTTTCCAGTGGTCTTGGGCAGCCCTTGTAAAAGGATCATTCAACATCCCCCACCTAACCCAGAGGAGTCATGACCCACAGATTGAGAACCACTAGGGTAGAGAAATTAGAACATTCATACAATGAGAAACTATGGGGAAAAAAACAAATCTTTGAATCATGGGTATAGAAGAAGGAGAAGAAATTCTAATAAAAGCATAAAAGACACTTTCAATAATAGAAAATTTCCCAGATCTAGAGAGGGAAAAAAACGCCCATGTGTGTTTTTCATGCCAGGCACTTAGAACATAAGATCAGGAAAGAACCTCCCCTATGCCATGTTACAGTTGAAACACTAAATAGAACAAAGTATATTGGAAGTGGCAAGAGAGAAACACTGAGTCACAGAAAGGCAGACCCATCAGAATAACAGATGTCTCGACAAAAACTTTAAAAAGCCAGGAGGGCTTGGAATAATGTATTTTAGGCTCTGAAAAACAAAACGTGCCAACTCAGACTACTATACCCAGCAAAACTATCATAATTTAAGGAGGAAGAAAAACTTTGCACAGTAAAAACAAGCTGAAGGAACTCATGACTTCTGGCTCGGCTTTACAGATCCTATTTGGAGGAATCCTTCATACCAAAGAGGGAAAAAAAATGCATCCAAGATGCTGTCAGTTGTCTGGTGGGCAACAAGAATATGAGATTTTTAAAAGCATTACACATTAATATTTTTATCTACAGTTCTGAAATAGTAAGAACTCTGGAAACCAAATGTATCTTTAAAATTTTTATTATGCCAGGCAGTGGTGGCGCACGCCTTTAATCCCAGCACTCGGGAGGCAGAGGCAGGCGTATCTCTGTGAGTTCGAGGCCAGCCTGGGCTACCAAGTGAGTTCCAGGAAAGGCGCACAAAGCTACACAGAGAAACCCTGTCTCAAAAAACCAAAAAAAAAAAAAAAAAAAAAAAAAAAAAAAAAAAAAAATTATTATATTTAGTGTGGGGTGTGTGTGTGTACTCAGAGAACATCTTGCAGAGTTAGTTCTTTCCTTCTACTGTGTAGGACCAGGGGATCAAACTCAGGCCACCAGGCTCAGCAGTGATGCCTTATCCTACCAAGCTATCTCAACAGCCTGCAAAGCTTGGTGCCTAACCTGAAGAAGCATGAAAGCTTTTGTGTCTTCACTTATCCTACTTAAGGATCAATATTCATTTTTTGCAGAAATAATAGGATACTAGTTACAGGATCCTTTTGAATGTGTTAAATACACCTCTTGGTGTATCCATTGAGCCTTTCCAAAATAGGATGAAAAAATCTGAATTCCAACATATCTAGCCCAAGATATAAACCTGAGTATATTTTTTGACTCATCAATTTTGAAAATAAGGGATGCATTACCTATTTAAAATTAAAATTTAAAATGAATCTTTTTTTTTTTTTTTTTTTTTTTTGGTTTTTCAAGACAGGGTTTCTCTGTGTAGCTTTGCGCCTTTTCCTGGAACTCACTTGGTAGCCCAGGCTGGCCTCGAACTCACAGAGATCCACCTGGCTCTGCCTCCCGAGTGCTGGGATTAAAGGCGTGCGCCACCACCGCCCGGCTTTAAATGAATCTTTTAAAAAACTAAAGAACTAAGTTTAGCAAACACCTGACAGAGCAGGTTCTTGATAAGTGGCGGTCACTGTTGGTCCAAGCCTCTCCTAGCAGCAGGTCCCTTATTCTCCTCAAGTGTGGTTACCATCATTGTGCCTTATTGGGTGTTACTGTCAAACTTAGTGTCTTAAAAGTTGGGGATACAGAGACATGTGACAGGTCCCTGCCAGCCTGGTATAAAATCTCCTACTCCAAATCCAGAACACACAACCCTGACAGTCCTGAGGTCTCCCCAACTTGCCAGGCCACCTTAACTGTTTAGAAGGGAGTCATCTGCATTTCTGTGCCCAAGAGTTTGGGACCATGCACAGAGTGTTTCTTTTTTCTTTTTCTTTTCTTTCTTTTTCTTTTTTTTTTTTTTTATGTCTGGAGTACATTAGGACTGAGCCTCAGCCATAGAAGCAGTGAACAGCATGATGGTCCCTGTGTTGTGTATTTTAAATGGATTCCCAAGTCATGCAGAATGAGTTCTTGGAACGTGTTTGCCTTGTAGCAAGGCTGTGAAATACCTACAGGACAGCCATGGAAGTCTGAGTACATAAGTTACTGGGGTGGACCTTGCAGCTCCCCTCTTCCACTCTGTTTACTTTCTTCTTCCCACACTGGTCCAGAAGGACAATGGAAATGCTGGTTTCTTAGGAACCTTTACTTCTGCTCTTTACTCATTCTCAGTTTTGCTCCAGAGCTTTCTCAGAGAAGGAAGAACTTGATCCTTTGAAGGGAAAGGAGAAAGTATTAGAGATTGCAGAGGTTTATGGCCAGTGGCCATCCAGCAAGCTGCAGTTCAAAGATTCACAGTAGACAGTGGTGCTATAAGTACGCAAGGGCCGTGATGGGCAGGTCAGGGAGTGCTACACCCCACTCAGGCTCTCATGCCTCTGTCTCACCTCGCCTGAGAAGCTTTTATGTTTTAGCTCTCCGGTTTTGGTTTTGAAGTAATATTGAATGTATCAAAAGTTCTTGAATCTTATGTAAAAATATAAGAACTTTAACAAAGTCTGAACAAAATAGAATGTATCTGGGGTTATTTAATAGTTTGTCTTTATTCAGACTCAGCCCTTCATTATTTTAACTTTTTAAAGATTAACTTATTTTTATGTGTCTGTGCCTGTGTAAATTTATGTGTAGTTCATGCATGCAGGTGGCCGTAGAGCCAGAAGAGGGTGTCACATCCCCTGGAACTGGAGTTACAGGGGGTTGTGATGAGGGTGCTGGGAGCCAAACATAGGTCTTCTGTAAGACCAGTATGTTCTCCTAGCTGCTGAGTGTAGCAGGAGTCTTAGAGAGTCTTATTAATAAAATCAAACCTGAGTCAGGTATTGGGGTGAAATGCTGGATGGTCAGAGAGACAGAACAAGCCACAGCTAACCTCACCTGGCCAACTGCTCAGCTGGTCTTGTTTCCTTAGACTGGAAGCCTCTGAGTCCTCATCCAGAATGGGTCTCAGCTGAATTGCTGCTCAAAAGCCTGACTGCTTAACCAGCCAAATGCTTCTAGTTTCTGGTCCTCACGCCTTATATACCTTTCTGCTTTCTACCACCACTCCCTGGGATTAAAGGCTCGCTTTCTGGGATTAAAGGCTTGCTTTCTGGGATTAAAGGCATGATGAGTTACCATGCCTGGTCTGTATCCTTGAACACATGGATTTCTGCCTCTGGATTGCTAGGATTAAAAGCGTGTGCTACCACTGCCTATCCTTTATGTTTAATATTGTGGCTGCTCTGTCTGTCTCTGACCCCAGGTAAGTTTATCAGCATGCACAGTATTTTGGAGAACACAGTACCACAGCTGAGCCATCCATCTCTGCTGCCTCAGTTTCAACTTTTGATTCTTTTATGTCTGATGAGTATTTGGGCTGCGTGTTTGTGTGCCATGTGTATGCCTTGTGCCTGTGGAGACCAGACAAGGGCATCACATCTCCTGAAACTGGAGTTACAGATGGTTGTGAGCCATCATGTGGTGCTGGGAATTAAACCCAGGTCCTCTGAAAAAGCAGCCAGTGCTCTTAACCACTGAACCATCTTCCCCAGCCCTCCCATCCAGTTCTAACTTTTGTTCAGCTCTTTTCCACGTAATTTACCGTTTAGTAGGATCAATGTTAATCTCTGCTAAGGACCACTTTAAAGTATTCCTTATGTTGTGATTGTATGAAAGTTTCTGCCTTGTCTGGTGTTCCTTGTGCACCCACTGGCATCAGCTTTAGGCCCCTGGGAGCCGAGGTGTTTGGCTGCTCTGGGAATTGTGGTAATTGTCCTTGTTTGTTTCAGGCGTGATCCCCTGAGCCCATTTGCTGTCGGGGGAGAAGACCTAGACCCCTTTGGGTGAGTATTTCTGGGGAGGTGGCAGCAGTTTGACTTGCTCAGTGGCTTGCAGCCCAACTCATCTAATTTTAGAGTTTTCATCAGCCTCCCTTTGGAGTGAAGGAGGTAGTTGCTGAATGGCTGAGGAATCATTGCTACTCTCGGTGCTCTGCCATACCTAGAGCAGCAGAGAGAACTGGGAGGACTGCTTTCCTCCCTCTACATAGGAGGCTCGCAGCCCTCTCCTGGCTAAGAGTCATGAGGGTTTATCAGATGCAGAGAGAAGAGCACACAGTGGGCCGCAGGCTGTCGAGCAGCAGCTCCGGGCTGTTGCTGGTTACCTCACCCCACAGAGGGAGTCTCTAAGCCCCACTGTATCCTCTGATTCTCATCCTGCATCCAGCAGATTCATTCTGCAGCCTCAGCTGTGCTCTGCTCTCTGAGTGAGTCAGAGGAGGTTTAACTCCTGCTGAAGAGTGACCCCACTTTCATCTCATTTTTAGATAGTAGGACTCACTCAACTCTGCAGAGCTGCTCAAACAGTGACCTCAGCATGTGAGGAACATTAGCCTATTCATCCCAGTTGGAGTTCATGAAGTCAGGTCCATAGAACTCAGTGAGGGACAGAGAATGTCAGGAGCAAGGCTTGGGCAACCCACAGGCTATCAGCAACTGTACTGAGGCCCTCAAGGAAATAGCAAAACCACATCATGGGTGGTCATGATGTTATTACTCCTAGATTTAGAGTAATACTCTGCAGAGTCTGACAGTTCTGTATTGATCCTGGCCAATTCTAGCTCCAGTTCTTGACCAGTTGACCCCATCAGTTGTAAGACATGGCAGAGATCTCAACTCTGTGGGCTCGGGAAATCCTGCAGAACTTCCTATACTGCTACAGGCCCTTTCAGCATCCGCAGTATACACTTTGTATGCACTTTGTGTTCTTGTTTACTTCTTGCTTGATCTCGGGTCTGCTTGGACCATCTACAGTAGTCATCCTGGTCAATTTCAGTTCACTCTATGCTTGTCTCCCTTCTTCAAGGGCAGTAAGTCCCTGTCGCAGCTGCTTACCCAGCTTTCTTCCTGTCTCAGGTGTCAGAGAGGTGGCATGATTGTGGATCCCCTGAGATCTGGCTTCCCAAGAGCACTTATTGACCCATCCTCGGGCCTCCCAAACCGGCTTCCCCCTGGTGCTGTGCCCCCAGGAGCTCGCTTTGACCCCTTTGGACCCATTGGGACCAGCCCATCTGGGTAGGTATTCATTCAGGTATGCTGAAAGGTGGGATTTGATGGCAGCTCAGTTTGGCTTAGTTCAGCATTGCAGCCCAGGTATCTGACTCCAGGCACAGTTACCACTGCTGCCTCCCTAGAGCATTCCAGGAGTTCTCTCTTCACCTCCTTCCCTTGGTGTCTTAGAGTTATCATTGCTGTGATGAAATTGAACAAAGCAACTTGGGATGTAAAGGGTTTATTCCACATCAGTGTTCATCAGCGAAGGGAGTCAGGACAGGAACTCAGAGAGAGCAGGAACCTGGAGGCAGGAGCTGATGCAGAGGCCATGGAAAGGTGCTTTTTAGTGACTTGCTCAGCCTGCTTTCTTATAGTAACCAAGACCACTATCCCAGAGATGGTCCTGCTCACAATGAGCTAATCTGTCCCATCAATCACTAATTAAGAAAATGCTGTACAGGCTTGCCTACATTCCGATCTTGTGAAGGCATTGCCTCTCAGGTGACTATAGCTTGTATCAAGTTGACATAAAACTAGCCAGCACACTTGGTGACCTCCCAGGGAGGACTCAGAGGAAGAGATGCTTGGGCCCATAGTCCTTTTACAGATGAGAAGGGCAAGGCCTGGAGAATGGGTATTTGAGCCAAAGTAATATTTAGACCCAGGCCATAGAGTTCGTGATTCAACTCCATGACACTCTGTGGGCCTCCTCTATACAGGGCATGTTTCCTGTGCACTCAGCCCCCTATCCCTCCAACTCACTAGACCCTCTTTCCATTGCAGACCTAATCCAGACCATCTCCCCCCACCGGGCTACGATGACATGTACCTGTGAAGGCCTCAAGAATGTAACATCTCAGCCTCCCTTCCACTCTCCTGGAGCTGCCACCACTAGCCCCATCTGTGTCTGTGTTCTTGTGGACTCAGGGCAGAGGGTTCTGCCCATGTGTTTTCAGGCCCGCTGGGGTTGCATCCCCAGCCCTTGTCAGAGCCAAGGCGCCTGCTGCAGTACTCCATCCAGCTGCATATAGGTCCCAAGGAGAAATCAGTGTGTCTCTATCATCACCAGCTCCTCCCCACTTCCAAGGGAGACTCCGGCAACATAAACCCTACACCCGATGCAGTCCCGGTCACAGCGCTATAAGAACAGAACGCATTTTGGATGTTATTATAAGAACCAAATGTCAATACAGAATTCATGTTGCCGGTCTCCCACTGTCCTTTTTATGTTAATGAACAAACTCATAAGAGTTTGAGCCTTCATAGGACTAAATGACTCCTAGAAGGGCCCATTCTTCTCAAGCACCCCCCTTTCATAAGTTACTCTTGCTCCTGACATCACTAAGATGAGCCCCACTCAGGCTTTGTGCGTAGAAGTGTGACTGGAACCCCATGAACCACAAGGATGGTCTCACCAAGGCAGGCACTCTAGAAAAACTGCCGTCTCCTTCCAAGGGCATCCTCTTAAGTTGCTCCTTGTCTGTGCAGCCCTTGGCTGTCTCCATGGGCTGCCATGGCCAGTAAGTAGAGGAATAAACAGAACAGATCTGTAGGCTAATCTCATTCCTCCCCATAGTGGCCCTAAAGAAGTCCTTTCTCTTAGAGGCTAATGGCTGCCTGTGAAAACAGGCTCCTTCACTGACGCTTTGTAATGCATCTGTGTGCGAATGGGAATAACCCTAAGGACTGGAGAAGTGGAAAGAAGGAAAGTCTACAGCTGTGCAGCTTGTCCTCTTGTGGCCATCGAGAGCATAGGGACATGAGTCCAGCCAGGTGTGGTATTAAACTTCAGGAGGGAGGGGGAGCCCCAGTGTCTGGAAGCCTGTGTCCACCCCCCGGTCTGTAGACTGTCTGGATCCCTGGAAGCCCCAGCTGACAGGCTTTGGCAGTGCTCAGCCCTGTGCTGTAGTGATGGAATAGAGTGCAATAAAGGACCAGGCCAGGAGACACCAAATCTAGGCAGTAAATACATTATTCCACAACCAGTGTTTCAACCATGTGGCTGCTTTCACATCTCAGCTCCTTGGCATTCCTTCCCCCAGATTAGAACTTACCATTTTTACCTATAAGCAGCAACAAGTGACTGTAGCTTTTCTGGAGTACATTCTAAGAGGGTGTCCTGTGTGCCCAGCCCAAGAATGGATAGGTAAACTGAACTGACGGGACCAGGGCCAGTCTCAGGTGGAGGCTGGGCCTTGGGGCCAAGCTAGTATGAGCAGGCTCCCTAGCTGTTGTAGAGGGTCACACAGGTCAGGCACTGACCACCTTGAAGCTCTAGAACATCCTGTGGTCTGTGGGGGCCACAGATGAGGCAAAGTTAAGACAAGCATTCATTGTACATCACCTTTATCCTTGGGGCTGGCAGATGAAATGTTTGTTTTGGAATTGGATCATACCTGCAAAAGAGCTTAGGGCACATTGCTCATTAAAGCATCCCTTTTTATACAAGGAAGCATTTAAAGGAACAGCTGGTGGCAGTTCTTGAGATAGGTTGGGGAAGGTGGATAACTCAGGGCCCTGATTTGAGGAAAGGTAAAAATGGAAACATTCTCCAATTGGACTTTTTAATAACAAAAGTAAAAAAGATAGTCATGTACATTAGTTCTATTTTCTGCAAACAAAAGTTATAGTGGTTTTGTAGAAAGGGCCGTTTTTGTTGTTTTTACATGTGATCCTCCTTACATAATGCCCTTGAGAAACACAGTATCGTGGATGTGGGTAGCCTTGAATGGGGCCTCCAGGAACTTGTGGTCAAGCTGTTTGGGTCTCTGTCGTTTCTCTCCTTCCAGCTGTGAGTAGCCAACAGAAACAGAATATTTCAGGCATATGTCCTATAGAACTCCCAAATCAGAGCCTTCACAATAAACAAAGACCACTTTGTAATCTTTTTTTATTAACAATTTTATTAAGAGGATTTACATACCCAGGAATTTCACTCTTTTAAAGTACACAACTCAGTGGGTTGTAGGGTATTCACAGTGCTGTGTGTACATCCACCCCCAGATCTAATTCCTCAAAACAGACAAAACTATCCCCATTGGCAATCACTCTCATTTCCCTCCCCCAGCCTAGGCATCCCCGTCAGTTGTCCACAGATCTGCCTTTCTGGACAGTTCTCATAAATGAAATCACTCAGTGTATGGCCTTTGTGTCAGGCATCTTCCACACCTTGTTTTCACTGTCCCTGTGAATGCAGCAACAGCACTTTATCCTGTGGCTGGATAAGCACGGTATGGCGGCTTCACATTTTGCTCATTTATCAGCTGATGGATACTTGGATTGTTTCTCCCTTTTGCTTGTTATGTTGAATGCTGTTAACATTCATGTTCAAGTTTTTTTTGTGTGGGCGGATGTTTTCAAGTCATTGAATATGTCTAGGATGGATTTGCAGGGTCCCATGATAGCACTTTTAACGTTCTGAGGAACTGCCAGTGTTTTCCAAAACAGCCACACTCTTCATACTACCAGTGGTGCTCCATTTTTTTCCACATCCTCACTAAACGCTTGAGGCCAGACTAGAGGTGTCAAGTCATACCTTGTTTGTATTGTTGTCCTCTATTTTATATTTTTTTTAATGGAAAATTTTGAGCAAGACCATTCAGGGCAGAGACCAGAGCAGCTTGCCTTTGAGGAGGAGGACTTGTGGCTTTGATAATGGCCACTGTGGAGTGGCCATGACCAGTCGTGGAGTTGGGTTTGACTTTGGGGATGTTCCGGACTAGATGTGATACCTGGTAGCCTTTTCTCTGGGGGAAATTCCTGAAACCTTTGGACATCTAATAGGATTCAGAGCATCATTTTCACTGGGTTTGAAATTTCATAGCTCATCCAGTGGCTTACAAATAGAATCAAGGTCTACTTCTAAATCATTGTCTTCGGGTGCTAAATAGACCACTCATACTATTTCTAGGATGCACCGGCCCACATCCCACCTTCTCTTCTTGGCTTGCTGTCTTTTCTATTCTTAGAGCTGGCTGTTTTGCATTGCATTTATCTCCTCAGTCATGAGCTTCAGCCAACCTGCAGTCTAAGGCATGAGTCTCCTAAGACCCTGACCCCAGGAATGTATTAAGGATTAAATGGGGCTACATTCCTGGGCTAGAGTTAGTACCTGTTGACACATGCCTGGAGAACAGGTAACAAGTCTGTACAGTCTTCCTGTAGAAACCAGCTTCCTCATGACTTACCCTGCCATTGCTGATACTTTGTCATTGATCCATGGCTGTCTTCACAGGACGGAAACAAATCCATGGATCACTTCATATTCTCTTATCACCTGATCTTGTACACTTGGGTGCAATTCCAGTAAAGACAGGTCCTATCACCAGTGACAGTCCCCCAGGCATATTCCCAGCTTTACCTGTCAGTAGTAATTGTTGCTCACTGACCACTGTCCACCTCTAGAACAGATGCTCATGGTCAGCATCCTAGCCACCAGGCCTAGGCCTTGTTTTGCCCTTGGGATGCGACACTAAATCACTTCATCTGGGCTTGACCCAGAGTCTTCTCCTGAGAACAGGTCAAAAGGCAAGCATGGCCGAGAACAGGGGTATGAGCAGTGAGGACCAGCAAGGCCCTAGCCACTGGACGGATCCTAGAACACATCAGAAGTCTGAGCACCTCACTAAGGCAGTGCTTGTGGAAGCGGAAGGCCCATCTCCTACTCACAGTAAAGGACCATGGGTAACCACTGAACGGTGTCAGTGGTATGAGCTACATAAAGCAAGTGCTGGGAAAGTCACAGTGTAATGGTTCAAAGGGACAACCGAATAGGAGGGGCCAGTCTGGAAGTTCAGTGCAGTAAATACTCACTTAACCTAGGGGCCAGACAGCTGGTCACCATGGTCTGAGAAATAGGAACTATAAAACAGCAGGTGCCCAGATCTGCATAAGAAAGTGAATGCCTTTCGCTCTGTCACCTCATGCCCACTCAGCTCAATTCCAAGTTCAAGGCTCAGTGGACTGACTACACCTGGTTGTGAGAACCTGTATCACCTCTGACTCTAGCAGCAAGAGGTCTCGGAAATGCCCTTATGCCCTTTGCCCATCTCTGTCATTGGAAGGTGCATTGGAAAAGGTCTGCTGAACCTCCTGTGATTGTGTCCCATCTCCCATGATGTAGATGGGTACTGCACTCATGCTTGCCACCCCCTACATCTCCTGAAATGCTTGTATGTATACAGTACATCGTGGGCCCCAATCCACAGCTCTAAGGAAAGGCCTTCAAGTCCACTTGTAATTCACAGGTGATGCACGTTGAAGAACTGCAAAGGGCAGTCTTTCTACACAGCACCACCAACAGCAATGTTACCTGGAGTCTTGTTAGAAATGAATAATCTCAGGGCCCACCTCAGACTTACTATATGTGAACTTGAATTTTAATTATTTTTATGTGATGGGTGTTTTGCCTGAATGTATGCATGTGCACTAGGTGCATGTCTGGTGCACACACAGGCCAAAAAGGGCATCAGAGCCCCTGGAATTGGAGTTTCTGATAGTTGTGAGCTGTCATGCAGGTGCTGGGAATTGAACCAGGTCCTCTGGAAGAACAGCCACTGCTCTTAACCATTGAGCCATCTCTTCAGCCCCAGTGAACTTGCCTTTTGACAAGTTCCCCACATCCCATGTGCACACTGAATTTGCTCATGTACAGCTAGCCCTTTACCTTCACCTGGATATCAGGAGCAAAGACCAAAGTCAGCCAGTCTCGGTGGATGGCATACATGATTAATGCATTTATATTTGCATTTTCCCAGGTTGTACCCCTAATAGCCACTACATTCCCTAACTCTATGGCTCATTCAAGCATATTTCATAAATGTCTTTAAATATATGGATGCCTTTGTGAGATAACAATCCTCAGATCATTAATCACTCCGCCTCATTTCTAAACCAAAGAGGATTAGAAAGGTCTGGTAGTTTGACAGAAACCAAGTGTGGAGATGATTCCAGCACACTACTGGTATAGCCTTCCTCGTCTTCGAAATGAGTGTTACCCCCGCCTGCAAGACTTCTGGAGAGTTACCACTAAATGTGTCTTATTAAAGGTAGTGGGGGCCCAGTGGGTGTCAGCAGCTATCATTACCAAAGCCATATGGGTAAGTGAGAATGGAGCTCACAAAGGAGAGGAACTCCGGGCCAAACCAGTGCAGGAGACAAGGGTTTATCTGGTACCCACAGTATGCACAGCTTCTTATCCCAGACTCTGCTTGCTACAAGCTGAGGTGAAGATTGAGGGCGTTAGTCAAGATGCTGGACACACCCAGGGATGGGCACAGCTCTGAAGCTGGGCCTGTTGGCTGGGTGTTCATGATCCTGAGCACTTAACAGCTACTGCACCAGCAGCACTCAGGTTAGACCCTTCTGATACCACGTGGTACCACCTTCACTCTGCAAGAGACAGGCCCAGTAAGCCCCTCTGAGGGTGAGTTAAGGGCTCCTCTGGACCCCGAGGCTGGCTTGCGCTCTGTGCTGGGCCTTGCCACATGGCCCCAGCTGCTACTCACATTGGCCCTCGGGGGTTGGTAGGATGGAAGCTACTCTGTACTAAACAAATGAAAAAGCAAATCCACAGTAGATGTATGAGAAAGATTTCCCCCAGGGCCTCACAGACCACAGAAATTCTGTCTTCATATCCCAGGCTTCCCTGCTCAGTGTGGACCAAAACAGTCATGGAGTCCTTAGTAACAGGAACACATCAGCTCTCCTTCCTCCTCACTCAGCTAGCCTGTTAGGAAGCACCATGTCAATTCAGCACCCTGGTCAGCACCCAGCCTCGTGGCGCTGAGATCTCGGTCTACATTAAGTTTGACTGCTCTCCAAGCCAGTATAGCCCATTTCTGGAGGTAGGCAGACATCTCCGAGAGGAGAGGGCCTGCCCTCCTTCCTGATCCCTGACACCCCCATCCCTTCAAACCAGCACAGGTGCCTCTGTCAGTACTCCTTGGGTTTTTAACTCTTCAACGCTAAAACTAAAACGGGACATGGCAGCTACTCAAACCTCTGCGAAAGGATGAATGAGGATGCTTGGGTGGGCACCATCAAGTGGTCCCTGGCCTGCAGTTCAGAAGTGCCCACCGTTTCAAAGGCACCTATCTCTATGAATGATTTAATAAGCCTCAGGGAAAGGAGTTGTGCATCCCTGGCCCCAGAAGACGACATCTTATTGACATTCCCTTGACCTCAGTCACAATTCTCACCTTGCCACATCCTCCTACCCACAAAGTCCAGCTGTCCAGCAGCAATTGAAAAATTTGAGATTCTGATGGCCACAAAGACACAGATGGCCAAGGCCAGAGCAGACACTCCCTTTAATCTTGCCACCACTGCCATGGCCAGCTACTCTGCTCATTGATATTACCTGCAAAACTGCAGACATTTGCATTTGGGCTCCCGCTTTAATGTCTGGTGGCAAGAATAGGGGCTACTGGGAGGGTGTCAGCAATGGTGGCACAGCTCACCCAGGAGTAGCTTCAATGAGGGAAGGTGTGGGTACACAAAGGAGCCTAGCAGGAAAGAAGAGGAAAGAAGAGGAGATGGGTTTCGCTGAATGTCACTGGCCCTGGAGTCAGTACTGACCCAGATGCCACACCTCCCAGGAAGAGGTTGGCATGGCAGCTGCCTTCTTTCCCTGTCCTTGTTCCCCTGGGCCAGATCTGATTAGTGAGTCTCTTTTCACTTGCTACTTTTCCTTAAGCCCAGGAGACCAGCAGCCGCCACCTGACCTTGGAGGCTCAGAAGTCAAACAGGAAAGGGCTGCCAAGTTGAGGCATGGAGTCAAGACCATGTCCCCCTGGCTGTAGTAAGAGCCCTAAAAGAGGCTCACGGGGTGCTACAGTATTGCCCCCACAGGGCATCTGACACAAAAGAGTCTTCCTTCCACACAAACTGGCAAGTGGAGGGAGGACAGGCCCTGTCACCACAGCGCCACACTCATGCCTTACAGCCTTCCCACAGTATCCTGCCCGTCCGCCTTCTCCAGATGATGAAGCCCAAGCACCCACCGGGGGTCCCACTGCACATTCCTCAGTCACCTCCGTACCGCCTGTCCACCTCATCTCAGCAGCTGCTGAGGCCTCTGAACCTCTGATCACGTCTTTCTGCCCAGAACCCTTCCGTCAATTCTCCACATCAATACTTTCTAGTTAAGATTCTCATTAGGCACCCCCTATCCAAAAGAACCTTCCTAACCCCCAACTCACACAGGTCCTCCTGTCTCTGTCTCTGTCTCCTCCCCCGCCCCTGGAGCACAGCACAGTCACACCATCCTGCACAAGACAGCCTAAGTGCAGCCCAGCCAGGACTGTGTTTATTCATCGAACCATAGAAGGATACCATGGATGAACTAGAGAACATGAATAGCTGTTTACTGAGCAATTAGGAAACGCAGGGCACTGTGCTAAGTGCTTTAAAGACATATTTACCCCTCACTGCGGTCTTACAGGGAAGTCGTTGCATCTAGCACAGCTGCTTTTCAGAAGAAACAGGCCAGGAGGCAGTGAGCCATTGCCAAGCACCTGAGCAGCCATCCCTTACACTGTGTGATCAATCAGTCTCCATGGACCCTCGGGGTTCTGCCTCTTTTCCCTCTGAGATTCATGTACAGGCAATGCTCCAGCACTGTGTGCCACCCTCCGCACCATGCAGGTGTCCTATTGCTGTCCATCTGCTTGGGGCAAACCAGTTGAGGAAGAGGAATGTATGTAGGTAAGAGGATGCACAGGGGCTCAAGGACAAGAAGCTAGAGCAGGACAAAACAACAGGCTCTGTCCCTAAAGACTTCGGTTCTCCTCAAATGAACAATTTGGAAGCTCGGAGGAGCCTCAGGTAAATCCAGCTAACCCACTGTGCTCCATCTCTGAAGATACCTAACTCCTGGCAAGTAAATGCTAACATACCTCCACTGACGGGCACTCTCTATGACTCCAGTTCATCCAAGACCCCAGCAACCTTCTCTCCCAGATGAATCTAACCCTGGGGAATTTAGGGAGGAAACCAACAAACTGAATGGGAGACATCTTCCCACCGATGTCCATACCACTAACATCCCACTCTCCCCTAACAGAACTTCGCCTCTGGCTTCTTGAAGCCTCCCACATTCTTGTCCTGCCTTCTGCTTGATGTCACCCACAGCCAAGTGGTAACCAGCATGACATGGCTCTCCCAGTTCCCAGCTCAGGCCCCTCCCCAAGTGCCAGCGTTCTGGAATCCCCCAGAACTCTCCTCCTTTCCCAAGAAAGGAAACAAGAGGGACTATGGAGGGGACACTGGGCTGTTGCTGGGGAGGATGGCAAGATTAAAACCACACGTCTGTGGTAGACAGAGGAGAAAACCATCACCAGCTTCCAGAGGATGCCCTGGCTTAGAGCTCTGCAGCCAGAAGCTGAGTCCTTGGCTCCTGAGCAAGGTCAGATGAGAAAGCTGCAGAAGTAGAGACAGCGTGCATCGTGTGTGTGTGTGTGTGTGTGTGTGTGTGTGTGTGTGTGTGTGTGTGCTCGTGCACAGAACTGTGTATGTAGGGAGGAGGACCTTTGGAAGAGAATCCCTAGGAAGGTGAACTGCTCCCAAGAAAAGGAGCAGTGGTGGTGGAATCAGCCAGCAACCCCTGATGGCTGGGAGACCCAGAGGGTACCTTCGAGGAAGTGGAGGTGATGACGGGGCACGGTCCCAAATGCCTGGGCCTAGACACCCCAGGGCCTCAGATGCGCAAAGAGGAGTCAGGGGTCACAGATTCCTCTCCCCCTACAAGTGTCTCATGGATCCAATTATCACTGGGCTATGCCATGCCGGGACTGGGAAGAGGACCTTTCTTCATCAGGGAAATCCCTGAAACAAAGTTAAACGAAGGCCCAGAGAGGAAGTCCCAGGTGCAGAGCCCACTGACAAGCCACCACACTTCTAGTCATGGGATCTTCTATGTCACTGATTCTGACCACAGCAAGGGCTCTGGGGAGCTGGGCAGGGGCTGTGGGACTCCAGGACCTTGGAGAGGGCACCACTTGCCCTAACAGGAATAGAATTTTTTGTTTCACCCTTTCATTCAAACATGAAACTTACGTACGCCAACCATGTTTCTCACCCTAGGAGTGCGGTATGGCCTAGTTGGCCCACTTACACAGGGAGGTGGCGTAGCTCGTCCAAGGTCACAGAGCCAGTAAGTGGCAGAACTCATTCAAACCCTGATCTTACCAGTTCTGAAATCGCTGTCTGTTAAATACAGTGAGGAGAGCAAGATCTGGGGGCCTAGTGGTCTGTGGGATGGCAGAGACAGTTCCTAGAAGTCAGGGAGGCATGTTCCAGCAACATCAGGGACAACTCTACATCTAATCCCAAAGAAACCCACAGCGCTCCTCACGCCTCCCCGACTCCCTCCTAAACCTGGGTCCTCCGGCTGGGAGATCTCAGCTGCATCTTGGGGAAATGCTTTCGGCATCTCTCAAATCGTCTTAATTCACTGACAAGGTAATGACTGCCTTGATCCATTTACATGTGGTTTCTAAAGGAGTTTCCCCATCGGAATGTAAAGCAGGTTCCTCTGGCTTGGGGGAAAAAAAACCAACAACCTGCCATTCCTTTATTTTCTAGCAGATTTAGCCCCTAAAAACATTTCATTGTGTTTAAGCTGATCTGAATGGACAGCTCCAGGCAGATACTCTCAGTAAGCACTGTAGCCTAACATGCCCCCCCCTTCTACTGCCACAGGAATCCATACTGCTTGGATCAATACATTTATTATCATCATGGATTTGGGAAGCTGGGGCCCATCACTGGCAATGTCCCATCTTACTATAATTCATCTAGCATGCTTCCTGTCATTTTGTCCAGCATTTCCCTGCTTCAGCAGGGGAAAACTGACATGTCTACAGAAGTCCTGGGATTGGGACATTTTGCTCTCTTGAGCTTTGTCCTTTCTAAGCCACACCCTCTAGGCACCAGAGCAGAACCTCTGAAGCCAAGCTGCACAATTTTGTCATCCCTCCTCCACTCAGCCCTCTGCTCCAGGCAAAAACTGCCAACATGAGCAGACATTTGATCTGTCTCAGAAGCTGTGATATTATACTGCCCAGATGTTCAAGCTGCCTGGGCTGAAGGTTCATGTTCCACATAGTCAGGACCTCTCCAGCCCACAGACCTTTGCCACCCCATGTTCTGACCACCCCCCACCAACAGCTAGGCTCTCAGCTTATGCAGGCAGCTAGGATGGAGGACAAGGGACTTGCTTGGAGCAAGGGCTCATGGAAATGACCCTTTTAGAGTCTTCCCATAGCCTAGACAGTATGTGCTCTGGAGGTCTGCTGGGGCTTTCTGGACTGGACAATGCTCCCCAAATGTCTGCCACCATCCCTTTGCCCCCTAACGCCTACTTCCATTGTCAGAAGATTAAACAGTTTGGAGGGGCCCTGGAAATATTTCACTGAAGGAAAAATGCAAACAGCAGTCCATGTGGTTGGAGTATCCAGGTCACTTAAGTGTGCCTTATTTCTCCCCAGATGATTGGCAACTGAACTTTACTAAAAAGGAAAAGCAGACATTACAAATTCAGCATTAAAGAAAATTGTTTCTGCTACCAGGATGAGATCAGGCCTAAGTAACAGCCCACTGAGGTGATAAGCCCCCAACATGCCCACAGAAATACAACCAAGTCCTCACACCTAGGTGCCCAGGAGAAACTGTGCTTTGTAAATGTGCCACTGCAGAAAATTAGCCACCGTAGGAAATCAAATTCCAAGACCAATTCACACTGTGTCAAATTTTGGATTGAACTAAACCCACTCACCCGGGCTCTGTAGCAAGGCCATAGAACCACTGGCTCCTGGCAGTGGTAGTCACCAATGCGGGGCCAGAAGGTGGCAGTGACAATGGTCAGTCCCTGCCAAACACCCCCATCCCTCCTTGAAGGTTGGCCAGAGGCAGACTGGCTTCCTATTCCCAGGGAAGATGTGGCCCATGGTAGGGCACCCAGTCCTGCTCCTCACGTTAGAGACTGGGCAACCGAGGTCTGGAGAGGGGAGGGTTATGGTTCAGTCAGTAGGGTGCTGCAGGGGGCTCACCTCAGAACCGACTTCTCCCATCATCATGAAACCACACTCTACCCCAGATGGTCTCCCAACCCTCTTACTTGGCTAATGAAGATAGTAGAGGTCTCAGAATTCCCCAAGGCATGAAGAATGAAGGCAACCTTTCACATGACTCCCAACCCTGAGAAATGCCAAGCAACCTCATCTTCTAAGAGCAGTGGTTTCCAAAAATGTATTTTTAGCAGCAGAAGCCATCCTCCAAACAAAGCCTTATGCAAAAACTTCAAGCTGCAAAACACATTAGGAGTGCTTGCCTTAGTAGGGCCTAAGCCAGAATCCTGGCTGCCCCCACACCAGCACCAAAACTCCCTCCACAGGACCCTCTGTGGATCTCACTTTGAAGCCCCAGGTTTTGGGGAACCTCCAAGCTCTGCAGCTAAAGCAGCAAGATAGGGTGGACTCTTACTTAAGAGCCCTGTGTGGTATAGCTGGTCTCTGAGACTTGGACAACCTCGTTCTCCACTAGGACCTGGCCCCCATCCCCAGCGAGCTGCCGCATACGCAGGTTGATGGAGCCGTAGGTCTTCCTTGTTCCCCTGCCAGGGACGAAGGTCTGCCTGCGGTACAGCTCGCCCTTGCACAGAGAGACCATAAGCAGCACGGACAGGAGCATGCCACCCACTGTGAGCAGCCCCAGGCCCGCGATGATGCACTTGTCCAGATGCGAGCCCAAGCGGGCATAGTACATCTCTAGGCGTTCCATCTCCCTTGCTGTCACTGTGTCAGGGTTGACTCGGGCCTCTCGAGGGATGGCATATGCTGTTACCACCAGGAGGATTCCGCTCACCAAGAAAACCAGAGCAGAAACAAAGCCATAGTCGACTGGGCGGCTCACAGGTTCCAGGCCCGGCCCCTCCTCTGAATGCAGAGAAAGATCATCCCGCTGGGACCGGGTCAGTGAGGGGACACCTCCAGGAGGACTGGGAGAGCTACCCAGTCTGGCATCCCCAGGGTTCTGGAAACGAGTCTCATGCTCCTCAGAGAAGAAGCAGGCATTCTCCACACCCATCCTGGTTGGCGCCACTGGGCCCAGTGGGGCTGGTCTCCTTGGAACCTGGGGACCATTGCTCAATGTCTTCAGTTCCAGACCAGGGGGAGATGCCATTGGGAAGAACGACCCCAGCTCATCCCTTGGCCCCTTGGCAGCTAGAAGAGAAAACAGAATGTCAGTAGAATTCTCCTGCTGGAGCTCAGCATCACACTTGCCCCTGGCACAGCTGGAGGGAGCTATGGACTGTAGAGCAATATGGCCCATGCTAGGGCACCACTCCACAGTGGCTGGTGCAACTGTCCTCTCTGGGTCTCAGTTTTCTCCCTGAAAAGAATTCCCCAGTGACAACATTAATACCTACTCCCTACTGCACAGTGCTAATGGAGAGGCCAAGGTAACCCGTGGGTAAGGTGCGCAGCAGAGTACCCAGTAAGTATTAGTGATGGGATGTTATCATGATGGAGAGATTTAGAGTGGACATGAGGTCCATATCCCAGCCTCCTTGCTTGTGCTTAAGCATGTGACTGAGCTCCTCTGCAGGAACAGTGTTCTCATCTATAAAGTGGGAAGCCTCCCTCATCATCAGGTTGTAGCCCGTTCAGCTAATAGACAGTGTTGTATGAGCATGTGTGAGGTGCAGTGATGACGTGGGGTGTGGCAGACATAGTCCAAGTGTTACAGGAACTAGTAGCTGAAAGCTCGTGAAAGCTTGGGATGGGCGGGGGGGGGGGGGGGGGGGGGGGGTGTGACGGCATCTAAACACTGCCTAAAAGAAAGAGAGGGAAATTCCCTAGCAGGCAGAGAATGGGGGTATTCTAGAAAGAAAAGGGGGACCCCAGAGATCAGCTGGGCTAGTTCACAGGCTACTGTGAAAGCCAGGCCAAGAAGGAGTGGGCACTCAAGTCGTTGCAGCAGGAAAGGCTGGGATTTGTGTGGATTTTAGAAGGCAGAAGGTCGGATGCATGGAGGACAGGGTCCAGGGAGGAAGCCCAGGGCACGCGGCCTGGCAGAAAGAAAGGTTGAGAACGGAAAAGCCATAACTGAGCTCAAAGCCAAAAGCCTCAGTGTAAGCAGGGATTGGGGGTGGGGCAAAGAGGTGTCACTACCAAATCCCTGGACATATACCACACAGACTCACTGCACACACGCCCTTGTGCCTAAAGGCCACCAAACTATAGCCACGGGCCAGACTGAGTACACTGGAGTTCTGCTTATTTCCTTTCCAATTCTATTCATTGAGTTTTGGTGCGTTAGTTGCCAAGATATAAAAAAAACAAAGGTTTCACTTTTAAGCTTTGAGTTCCTGTAGGGAGCAAGTGAAGTGGTCAGAGGATGTGTATTGTTGATATGGGCATGGCCATCTCAAGGACCACAATGCCTCAGTCCCACAGGAGTGGCAAAGCTTTCCCCACAGGAGGCTCAGAGGGGTGGCAAAGCCTTCCTCAGGTCCAAATGCAAATGTAGACAGTGTGTGCAGAAAATGTCCATTTTAGATTCCCCCTCCCCCACATTTATGACCTGATGACTTCCCCTACAGAGACTGCTCTTACCAAGTTAGCTAAACCTGCCTCCTTGTTCAGCAGGATATCATAGTCCTGCCCTCTTGTTTATCTGTAATATCCCCGCCTCTTTATTTAGCCATATACGACAACCCTGCCTCTCTGTTCAACTGCATATAATAATCATGCTGACCTAGGACTGCTGTAGCTTCTCCACTGGAGAGTCCAGACCACCTGATCCAAGCTTTTCTCCATATCCATGTGTCTGTCTTTTCTTCATTCCCTTGCTGCCCCAGTCAGGCCAATTCCGAGGGCCATGCAGATGCAGCAGCTTCCCATTTCCAACTTCTCTTGCAAATCTGACCAGCATGTGCCACCACCCCCTCACAACATCCACCTGGCATTGGTAACTGGGCCATTCCCTTATGTGAGTCTCAACTCTTCTCCACAGGCACACCTCCCCGAAACGTCACTTCTGCTCCCACAGCAGACGTACAATGTCCCATACATACTCTGTCCTGTGGGTACATACATCCGCAGCCCTGGCATATAAATGCCCAGGCAGCAGAGACCCTAGGCATGGAGTGGGCTCTCGCGCTCTGATGTGTTTACACACCTGAAAGCTGGTTCTCTGTATTCTCAAGTCATTCTCCAGTGCTCTGTGGGTGCCCGTGTTTCTGTGCAAACATGAGCAAATCAATGAAGTGATGGTAAGCGAGAGGAATAAGTGAATGAAACGCCAAGGGGTTGATCGTTAGAAGTCTTTCGGACCTTCCCCTGTGGACTTGTTCTCTTAGCAAACATAGGGCTTTTCGTCTCAGTTCAAAGGCTGTGTCCTCCCTAGTGTATCCATTTAATACATGCTTGCTGAGCTCCCATTGTCAGTTAGACTCTCACCTCAGCATCTCACTCAGGAATAGCTCAGCTCTATCACCATCTTAGAAAACATGATCAAGACCCCATGGTATGCACGCAGACTAGAGACTAACAGTGGAATATGGGCACCCCAAGAATCTCTATTCCCTACACGCATGCAAACCCACACACTCCACCTTCCTTCCCTGGCTCTTTGAGCCCTTACTTGAGACATCAAGCAGGGGCATCCTGAGGGCAGAGATCCCTCTCATTCTCCCTGGGTTTCTGGTCTCCTGCTCCGGCTGCTCTCAGTTCCCAGAGGACAGATCGTAAGGGGGGGGGTGCTAGTTGGCTTTTTGCTCTTGGCACTAAAAGCTACTCAAAGCCTGAAAGTAGGTGCCACTTGTGGCCCCCACCCATCAAGCCCTCGGTGGGCCTGAAGAACTCGGGAGTGGCCCATAACCCCTTACCTAGATTGGTGCATTAATGCCTCCATATCCCAGAAGATATCTGGGGCACCCAAATTCTTAGAGCAAGACTCTCTTTTACCCAAAACTTTTTCCTTATGATGATGCCTGGGTGAAGGAGCAGACACAAGGAGGTCCTCTCTCTAATAGATTTAGAATGTATTTCTCTCATAAGATGCTTAGTAAGTTATTCAAGGGCATGCCCATCAATTAATTACTCAGACATAAGCAGAGCCACACAGATGTTGGTGCCCACGGATCACACCCCAAACCCGAAACAGCACCAGCTATTGTAATTGCAGTCCTATAGTTCCTGAAAGGCAAGCGCCCTCCCCCACCCTCGTTCCACACTCACAGCTCCCGGGACTGTACCCACAGCAATACCCACAGACCTGGGAAATAAGTGTGACTCACAGATCCACGGGTCACTCTGGTGGTACCCACAAGAGGGTAAAATTGGGGGAGATAGTGCGGGATGAGAAAGGGAGAGAGACAGGGAGAAAGGAGACAGCGACTACCTCTAGCACTGCTGAGATCTAAGCCGGAACCACCCAGACCTGCCCGAGTCCAGCACCCCCACCCATGGCGCACGCTGACACCCACCCGGGAGCCCGACACACTGCGAGGCTGGGTGAAGCTTCGCAAACCCAATCGATAGACACACGCACTCGTAGTACACAAAGCCTCGGGCGCGCAGATGCACACACGCAGGTCCACGCTGTTATACCCAAAGTTCCGCGCGGAAAGCCCCAGAGCCCCGGCCTCCCGCCTCCCCCGCGCCTGCCGGCCCGCAGTTCACACCCCCTGCTCCTGCCCTTGACCGACAACGCCACGGGCCAGAGCAGGCCGGACCCGGCCGGTCAGCGCTCGCAGCGGGGCGGCCCGGGGAGGCTGGGCTCAGCAGGGCCAGCGTGCGCTAGGGTGCCCGGGTCGCGTGTCCTTCTGCCGGCCGCGAGGTCAGGAGAGCTGTCCTTTGCTGCCACTCCCCGCCTCGGGCCCTGCGCCGGCGGCTCGCGGTTGGCGTACGGAGCCGTGCCGGGCCTCCCCAGTCTCCGCACGCGGGAGCACAGGGCTCCTGGCGGCCGAGGGTGTGCGCGGATCCCGGCCCGGCCGCCGCCTCGCCCTCCCTGGCTCCCGCCCCCTTTCCTGCCCGCCCGCAGCGGCTGCCCGGGCGCACGTACCTGCTCGCGCCGTGCCGGGCTGCACCGCGTCGGCCGCTGGGGGGCTCCGAGGAGGAAGGGACAGGGCAGGGCGGGAGCCGGGATCCTGGAGCGCCGCCGATCGAGCTCCGCCCGCGGCGGGCGAGGGCGCCCGGAGAGTTAGCGTGGGGAGAGAGAGGGAGGCGGCTGCGGGTGCCCGGCCCCCGCCGTCCCTAGGGACACCTCTGTCTCGCCCGCGCGCGCCGGCCAGGGAAACCCGAGGCTAGGAGCCCGCGGCGCTGGGCGCAGGGGCGGGGCGGGGCGATGGAGGGGCGGGGGAGGAGACCCCTCCCCCGCCTCTGGGGAGACCCCGCTGCACCAGGGATGCCTTTCCCACCCCAGGTAGGACCCAGGATCCTCTTCAAGGTCTGCAGGTCCAGAGTCTCATCACTACTTGAGACTCGATGGTTCACGGGCGCCACGTGAAGGCTGAAACGAAGCCTCTGCCCACCTCTGTTTCTGATGGGTGTCCTCCTGGGGTATTGTTCATGGCCACGCACACCCTTGCCCTCCAAGGCCACCTGCAAGGCTCCTTCTGAAGGCAGCCTGTCTGACTTCCTCACACATACACCCTCACCCTGAGGGGTTCCTCCATCTAGACACTCCTGTGACCTGGTTCGCCGCCCTGTGCACAGGTTTCTGTTTTAAGGGGAACTTTTTCCTCTTGGAAGCCCAGGGCCAAGCCCAGAGAGAGGACTGGTAAGGAAGGTAAGATACGGTTTCTGGACTTGATGACTCAGGACTTACGGGAACCATGAGGTCCTAACAATTAGAATGGCCATAATTCTGTCCCTGTCTCATACAGTCCTGACTCACAGCACATCCCCAGGGGTTACTCTGTTCCCTCATTTCGTTCAAGTCTTTGCTCACATGTCACCTTCTCAGAGACACCTCCCCAGGCCATTCTCTAAAAAAAGTAGATGTGGCACACTCCTTTAATTCCAGTACCGAGGAGGCAGAGGCAGGTGGATCTCTGAGTTCAGGCCCAGCCTGGTCTGCAGAGTGTGTTCCAGGACAGCCAGGGCTACACAGAGAAATCCTGTCTCTAAAATCAAACCAACCAACAGACAGACACACAGACACACAAAAAATAGTATAGTAGAGGCTTTGTCTCTTTCCCTGGTGTATCTCCAGAGACTTCAAAAGGAGCCAACACTTCGGAGGTTCTTGATAAATACTCTTTGAATAAAGAATTGAGAAGTGCATGACTACTTCTGGAGCTCCTGTTGCATACTAGCAACTAGGCAGAACCCATTTCTATCTCCAAGAAACTCCTGAGATATTCCAGGAGAAAGGGATACCCACAGGTAGCGCAGCAGCTGAAGTAAGGACTGCGAAACAGGTACGGTGTGCTGTTTGTCTTAGGCAGAGTGCTGGCCCAGTCTTGAGGATGGGATGGTTTTCCAGCAGAAGTAAGGACTGAGCCAAGATGGGCAGGTTGTATAGACGGAAACTGGATAAAGAGCAAGGAAGAGGGATTCAGCAGAGGACTGGCATGGGAAGATGCCTGGGGGTGGGTGAAAGGGAGGGCAGTGAGCATGGATGAAGAAGCGTGGTCACAGTGGGAGACCCAGGTAGGAACCTGGTCAGGGATGGGGCTGTGCTGGACAGGAGCCAAGTCTCTGCAAAGCCTTGAAGGCCAAGAAGTTTGCTCTTTGTTCTCAGAACAGTAGGGAGACATGTAGAAGAGCCTGGGCAGAAAGTTAACCACCACCACCCCCTTTCCCCTTTTACATGTGAATCTGACTTTTGGTTACCTGTCAAGCTCAGACTTTTTTCATATTTTTTGTTTGTTTTTGGAAGAAGAGAAATATATGACAAGTTTCTGAGCAATGCTACTTAGGTAAATAGGACCCCTGAGAAGGAAGCTAGACTGGGTGAGAATTGGAGATGTCAATATGAACTTATGTTCAGCTTAATTTAGGATGTGAGTGGTTACATATATAAATATTACAGAGTGGTCCTAGGCACTTCTGGAGCCGTGGGTTGCCATGCAGACACGGCAAAGTCCAAGAACCACATCGCACACGACCAATTCCGAAAATGGCACAGACATGGCATCAAGTAACCTTGGTCACAAAGATACGAATCTTTTAAGGGGGTCGACCCCAAGTCCCTGAGGAACACGTGCTTTGCCGAGAAGCACAAGAAAGGCCTGAAGAAGATGCAGGCAAAGGATGCAAAGGAAGTGAATGTTCGTACAAAGGCTATCAAGGCCCTCATGAAGCCCAAGGCAGTTAAGCCCAAGATGCCAAAGGACCCCAGCCGCAAGCTCAGTTGCCTTGTTTTCAACACTCACCCCAAGCTTGGGAAGCAGATTCCAGGCTACACAGCCAAGGGTTGCAGGCTATATCAGCTACAGCCCAAGCTCAAATCAAGTCCGTAGCTCCAGCTCAGACCCAGGCTTCAGCTCCAGTTCAGCCTTTCAAAGGTGCAAAGGCCTATAGAAAAGGTTTCTCTCTGCCAATGTGAAGACAGATGGACTGGTGTGTGACACACCTACACACTATTTGCAGGTGGTCAGTGTCCAATGCTATTTTTACAAATAAACTTGGTGAAATCTGTTTTAAAATATATAAAGAAATACACATATGCATGGGTTCACACACATAGGTATTTCTTTGCTAGAGGCAATTGTACTCCATAGCAAAGAGCACACCCAGTGTAGTGTGTGTGTGTGTGTGTGTGTGTGTGCCTACAGGAATCGTTCTCTTCTTCCACATGTGGTTCCCTGGAATCAAATTCAGGTTATCATGTTTGGTAACAAGCACCTTTACTGGCTGAGCCTGAGATCTTGGTTTCTAGTACCATTCTTCAATAAAAGAAAACAAGGGTCCTTGGAGCAATGAAGCAGAAAATATACAAGATGAATCAAAAAATAAAGATATACCACACATAGGGTTGGAGAGATGGCTCAGCAGTTAAAAGTACTGGTTGCTCTTCCAGAGGACACTGTTTCAATTCCCAGTACCCACATGGTAATATTCCATTATCTATCCTATCTTGGTGAGTATAAAGTTTTGTACCTAATTTACTTTCTATCTAACCTTGTAATATCAACCCAAAACTATGTTTTTAGACCTCAAACATTTTCTTAGATAAACAATTTAAGCTTTTGTGTCTTTCAACCTTATACACTTTACATCTCTTTTGGGAGTTTCTTTTCTGAATTTGGTAACAAGGAAAACTGTACCTATAACTATCTAATCTTCAACTCCATCAGAAACCCAAGAATATTACCCGAGTAAACAGAAAGTACAGAGCAAACAACTTCCAAAACTATAGAAATGACAGAAACAGCTGGCTGCCTGGGCAACACTGGGGCATCCATCTTCCACCTAGAATATCTGACAGACTTTTCTATAAATCAGGAATTTTGAAGGACTACCCCACTTTGTCTTGGCAAAGTCTGGCAGGCATTTTCTTCTGTGTCTTGCTTGTCCAATTTGTACAGCATACTGTCAGCAGTCGAGGCAAGGGCAGTTTCTTGCCCAGTGGCTAACTTTTGCCACAAAGGAAACAAACTCCACATGGAGGTTCTTCGGTGCTCATCATATTCTCTGAAATAGATTGGTGCTGTCAGATGTAAGCCCCTCCCCTGAGGAATTCTAACTGCCAGGTTCCACCCACAGAATACTCTAACTGCTGGACCCTGCCCCCACCCTACAAGAGTAAAAGGCCCAATCTCTGGACATGAAATCCCACCAATCTCCACCCTGAAAAGTTCCACCCCCTTCCCAAGAAGCTCTATATAAGCTCTGTATCCTGTCCAGTTTGCTGCTGCTTCCCAATCGAACAGAGGCAGCCACTTCCTGTTTTTTTCCCTCCCAATAAATCTCTTGTGTGAAGTTTGTTGTGCAGTGTGACTTTACAGTATTCCTTGGCTCCTAGCTACCAGGACAACTTTTAGTCTGAACTGCAATGCTTACATTTGATGCCTTGACTCAGGTAGGCTCTCCTAGTGCCTATGTTTCCCCTCATGGTCTAAGCTGCACTGGGACTCTGTCCCTCATCTCCAGTCCACCCACAACAGACTCAGCTTCTGGCTCACTGATCACTCAGCACCCCATCTACCAGCACCAATTAGGTAAGTTTCCCTTTTGATTGGTGTAAATGTTCCCCTGAGTTTGAGGAAGTGACTGTTGTGTGTCCGGCACCCCTCTAGTACTCTTGGAGGTGGAGGTATCCCCAGCCATGATCTTTAAGGCTATGCCTGTCCCTCTTCACCTGACCCCATCCCCCTACCCTTGGAGCTGCAACCCTGAAGTTTCTTAGGCCAAACCAGACTATTGTGCCCTTTCGTGCCCTCTTCTCCCACCATTCCCCGGAGCTGCCCGTAATCTCACAGCTCCTTTAGGCCCTCATGGCTTTTGTGACCCCATTCCCCACACTTTCCTGTGGACGAGACCCTCCTAGAGCTCGGCTTTCATCCTCGCCTCTATGAAAGCCCTGGTACCAGGTGCCAAGTCTCTCTGCCGGCTTAGCCAGGCTAAGTCCTGACCCCCGTTGAGTGTGGTGATGACCCACTGAATGAATGGCTTGGTCTTCCTTCAGTTCTTTTTGAGTCCTGGGGAGGCCTATGGCTACAGGCTACAGTGATGTTTTCCTTTTCTGTCATCCATGGGACTGTGTCTTTCATACCCTCTCATTCTTCCTTGGGATGCATGCCTCTTAGAAAACCTCCAGCCTCTCCATCTGACACCAACCTGAAGGGCCCTAAATGTATTCTCTTTTACAATCAAATTTGGATTCAAATTTGGATTACCCCTTAGATAATCAATCCAAAGGGCCACCTATTGGCACCTTAGACCCTAGTAGTATTTGGGGGCTTTACAAATACTGTGAGCGATCTGGGAAATGGAAAGAGATTTTCCCATTCCCTATTTTGTTGCTAGAGTTTTCCTGCCTGGCCCACAGTCAGGACAAATCTCTCTCACCCGCCAGTCCCAAGACGCTCAAACCCGACCAAGTAAACACAGAGACTTATATTGGTTACAAACTGTATGGCCGTGGCAGGCTTCTTGCTAACTGTCTTACAGCTTAAATTAATCCATTTCTATTAATCTATACCTTGCCACGTGGCTTGTGGCTTACCGGTACTTTACATCTTCCTTATCCTGATGGCGGCTGGTAGTGTCTTCCCCACCCAGCTTCCTGTTCTCTCAATTCTCCTCTCTGTTAGTCCCGCCTATACTTCCTGCCTGGCCACTGCCAATCAGTGATTTATTCATTGACCAATCAGCAACACATTTGACATACAGACCATCCCACAGCACTATTTCTCTGCTCCAAGCCCTGTTTGTTTTTGTCTAGCCTCCCCCTCCCAATGCACACTGTGTAAATGTCCTCTCTCTTAAGTTACCATACATGGATCTGTAAGTTTGTTGCAAAACGGGAGCTAGGAGACCTAGTCAGAGAGGAAGAAAACAAAGGAGTAGTCCAGCTACAACATGCACACACCCTGCACACTCTTCACTGGCTGGTGTTTCTCAGCTCCCTCCTGCAGCATCCTTTGTCTACAGCCAAGACTCAAAAATTTCCTATCTCTAAGCCTTCTTTGTTCTCAGCTTACTGGATTCAGTTTTACAGGGATTCCGGTGTCTTTTAGGTATGAGTGACATTAGACTGTTGTTTTATGCCGTCCCACTTGAATTAAAACCTGGCTCTAGAGTTAGGGTATGTCTCCCCCTTCTCTAGACCAAATCATGCTTGCTTAAAGAAAGGTAAGGTATAAATCTTATCTCAAGATTTGTAAAACTAAGAGGAGAGAGGTGGCTCAGCAGTTAAGAGCACTGACTGATGTTCCAGAGGACCCGGGTTCAATTCCCAGAAGTCTGATCATGCCAGGATAAAAAAAAGAAGAAGGAGAAGGAGAAGAAGAAGAAGAAGAAGAAGAAGAAGAAGAAGAAGAAGAAGAAGAAGAAGAAGAAGGATTTGTAAAACAATTGTGTAGACTTCCTATATCTCAAGATTTTTAAGCATATTGGATATGATTAAAACCCTGTAAAATCTGTAACAAAAGGATTAATTTGAAACTCATAACACCAAGGTTGATAGTTAAAAATCTATACATAGGTAATCTCAAAGGAAACATGTAGCTTTCTGCCACCTTAGCTGCTGTCCCCACACTGCGATGGAGGTAGCAATGTGGTTGACAGCCATCTTTGCTAGAGTTGGAAAGGATGGATTTGCTATGTGACCTCACTCCCATCTTGATAAAAGTGACCACATGTCATAAGCCATCCAAGGAAAAACAACTCCTCCTAGCTGTGAGGCCAAAACCAGATGATTCTTCCACTATTTTCAATCACACTAAGAAGCCTCTATCGTTCAATCACACTAAGAGAACTCCCTTCTCTTCCTCTCTAGCCACTCTGGTTTCCCTTTCTCCCTTCTCAATGACTGGCTGCCCACCCAGTCAGGACTTAGGCAGTCCCTGACCAGGACCTGAATGAAATTACAATACCCCAGGGAGCATCTTTGCTAGGAGTCAGTTTGTAACTTGCTTCCTAACTGGCCACCCTGAAAGAGGTAAATTATGAAAACATCCAAGAGGTCATCCAGGACAAACAACCCATCTCAATCCCTAGACTGCCTCACAAAGGCCCTCTTACAATATACCAGTCTAGATCCCAAGACCCCAGATGGAAAGCAACTCCTTACAACCTACTTCTTCTCCCAGAGTTCCCCTAATATTAGTGCCAAACTTAAAATGTCTAAAGAAAGGACCCCTGACTCCACAGGCAGAAGTCTTAGCAGAGGCCTTTCAAGTGTACCATGGAAGAAATGAAAAAGCCCAAAAACAAAAAATATGTGATGCTAGTGAAGGCCTTTCGACTGGCCATAGCAACTGCCCAGGCTCCTGGCCTCCCAAAGGAGCCAGAGACCTGCAGTACTTAATTATATCATGAAGATGAAGATCAAGATTGCCTCAAGAACCTCAATGCCCTGATTCAGCAGGAAGTAGGCTAATGATAACATAGACCCTTTACCCCATGACCTGTTTACCAATAACAAACAAAAAAGTGGGGAATGTAAGCCCCTCCAGTGATACAAGTAGCCAGGCTCCTCCCCCAGGACCTCTAACTGCCAGGTTCCACCCACAGAATACTGTAACTGCCCAACTGCTGTCCCTGCCCCCACCTTATAGAGTAAAATGCCCAATCTCTGGACATGAAATCCCACCAATCTCTACCCTGGAAAGCTCCACCCTAAAAAGTTCCACCCCCTTCCCAAGAAACTCTATATAAGCTTTGTATCCTGTCCAGTTTGCTGCTGCTTCTCAATCGAGCAGAGGCAGCCACTTCCTGGTTTTTTCCCTCCCAATAAATCTCTTGTGTGAGCTTTATTGTGTGGTGTGAATTTATGGTATTCCTTGGCTCCCAGCTGCCAGGATACCTTTCAATCCAAGCTGTAATGCTTATACCAGGAGCAGACACATCTCATTGTCAAGAAAAGCCTAATGTTATTAAACATCTTAAATGCCATATTCTGTAGACCTCTAAAGTGTTCAAAGACTACCTATCTAAAATATATCTGTTTAACCTTGAAAACATACCTAACATGACTACAAGTTTGATTGTTATAGGAGACTAACCACTAACCTTCATTTCTTTATTATCCTAAATAGTTTGTGATAATAACTTTCAAGGACTAGAAATTTACATTACATTGTTAAATGAGCTGCGTATGTATGATACCTTAAACAAGAGTAGAAGTGTATGTATAGTATGTTCTAACAAAAATAACCTTAAATTTGTATCAATATACAAAATCCATACCAATGTAAAATACTTAAGATTAATAGTTGTTTTTTCTAGTTTAAAAGTAAATTCAGGCTGGGCGGTGGTGGTGCACATGTTTAACCCCAGCACTCAGGAGGCAGAGCCAGGCAGATCTCTGTGAGTTTGAGGTCAGCCTGGTCTACAGAGTGAGTTCCAGGACAGGCACCAAAATGACACAGAGAAACCCTGTCTCAAAGAAACAAACAAGCAAACAAAGTAAATTCAATAATCTACCCCTTTATCCTATCATTCTTATACCCCCTTTTTCTTTTCAGAATGAGATCCTTGAATCTAATCTCCTTCGTTCAATTTTTTTCCTAACCAATTCCCCTAAATGATGACAAACATCCATAACCCACTGAATGACCAACAACCACCTACCCGACCTGTTGGGAATGTGGGTGTTGTGTTCGCTAGACTGCTTCTTGTTGCCTGGGAGAGGGGGAGTGACAGCATCTCTGGAGACCCTAAGAAAAATTGAGATAATGGTCAAGTCCTGGGAGAGCTAGCTGTATCATTTATTGTCAGTCTCTGTGTGATGGGAAAGTGCAGGGCTTATCTGAAGTCCTGGCTGGAGTAGTGTGTGAGACTGGACCATCTCAGCTAGCCAACTTGAAATTGTCCTGAGCAGTTTATAGTCCAAAGCTGATCTTGGGGTGGTGTTTGTCCACTTAGTGGCATTACCACAATCCAGATGGAACTCTTGTTGTGGGGTCCCATCATCCTTTGGGAGACTTCAAAGGTTGCTGTTAGGAATGGTCACAGCTCACTGCAGAAAACTTAAACATTTTAAATGTCATATGCAGCAGATCTAGGAGAGGTTAAAGGACCACAATTTGTTAAGTACATCCAGGGTACACAACTTAATTCCTAGTTACCTGCTTCAGACTCAAGCCTGAAATCATGTACAGGAAGCTAGATGAAGCCTTTTTCTAGAATTAGTTAGTATTCTATAGGACCACTAATATTATGACAGAAAGTTTAAATATATACATTTATTTAAAAAATATAATTTATTTAAATAAATATATATATAATTAGTTATAAATTTCAAGATGATATTTATACCTTAAGAAAAGTTTTAAAGGGTCAAAATAAAACCAAAGGATTGTGAAATTGGTGACAGTAGAAGAGCCCCTTAATTTTGGATTTTCTTCTGTCCCATACCAGGTGGCTCTTCTGACATGAGACAGAGATTTTGGATTTTCTTTTAACAAGCACGCTTGGGTTTAGGGAAGGAGAAAGCGACACTCCAACTCCAAAGCCAGCTTTAATTTTTAATTGAACTGGGACTACAAAAAGACCATTTGCCTTACATGCCTGTAGAGAACAGCAGAAACAAACATTTAGGAAGGTTTATGGAATTTTATCCTGTTGGAAATGTGTTACACCATTAGGCCAATTTATTCTTTTTCTTGGGACACCAACAATTCAAATACATGCACATATAGGAACCATTCGCATTCAAATAACCACAGCGTTCATGGTGGAGAATATGTGACTATGCCCATGTGGATGTCAGAGGTCAACTTGGGTGTTTTAACAAGCAATCCACCTTGGCTCTTGAGATAAAGCCTCTCTGGGACCTGGGACTTGCCGATTCGGCTAGGATGGTGGCTAGGGAGCTCAAGGGGTCCCCCTGTCTCCACCGCGCTAGTGAGGGAGTTACACGTGTATGCACCATCCTGGACTTACGCAGCAAACACTTCACTATCTCTGTAGCCCCTCCTCTGCTACGCTTGCATCTCGGCTTTTCCTGTCTACTTAGTGACAGTCACAGAAATCCCCTTCCTACTATGGATGTCACAAAGCTATTATTGTTAAGGAGCAGATTTGGTCATGAACATGTAAACATACGGAAGAGAATCAACCATTAAATCCATAGGTAAAGGGTTATGGAAAGGACTTGAATTGGGGAAACCAAGGGACTTGGTTTCTGCTCTAGTCATCTGGCTTGTTGTGGGGAAATTGTCTATACTCTTGTCCTTAAGATATTCAAACAATCATGTCTTCAATAGAACAACATATTCCTCCTGCAAAAGTCTACTTGGCAGTTCAGGCTGACATGGTGGCTTCCACCTAAAGTAGGCCTGGTCTCCACCTGTCTTGTATGCCCAGGTGGCGGCTTCTGCTCCAGCCTCATCGGTGCATGGGAGTCAGCAGAAGGTAGCACTGGGGTCAGAGAGGAGCCCCTCTCCATCTTTTAGGAGCATAAACCAGAAATTGAATATGTAACTGCCATTCATATTTCATTGGCCTGTATTTAACCATATGACACACACGCACCAGAAAGGGAGCCTGGGAGATGTAGTTTTTCTCGTAAGAAAAGAGAAGAAAGTATATTAAACAATAACATATATGTGTATTTAAAATAACATTTTTATTTATTTTTTGAAATTTTCATACATGTATACAATGCATACTGATCATATCTATCCCAAACCCCTCTTCAGCCTTCCCCAAGGTATCTCCATATCTCCCTCCCAACTTCATGTGCTCTATTTTGATCCACCAAGTCCCGCTAGGACTGTCCATGTGTGTGGTGGGGGGAGGGTGTCATCTACCCACCAGGACATGGGCAACCTACCAGGGGTCACCTCATCACCCCCTGGCCCCAGCCATCAACTGCCAATAGCTCCTCTGCTAAGGGTGAGACTTCAATAGCCCCTCCCACATATGTGCTGGGATTTTTAACTGGCTTGATCCTGTGCAGGTAGGTCTTGTGTGGGCAACCACAGTTGCTGTGAGTTTATGCATGCAACAGTCATGATATACCCAGAGGACAGCATTCACAGCTCTCCTTCCCAGCCTCCAGCTCTTTGCACTCTTCCCACCACCTCTTCAGTTATGTCCCCCAGCCTTGGGGAGCCGGTCAGTACAGATGTCCCATCTGTGGCTGGGCACTCACACACAGTTGCTTATTCCCAGCAGTTTGAATAGGAATGCCTCTCTGCATTAACCACTACCCACCGCAATAAGCAGCTTCTTTGGCTAAGGCCAGGAGCTGCACAGATTTTCACACACAGTATATGTAAACACAAGCTTCTTTGGCCAAGGCCGGGAGCAGAACAGATTTGTATGCATAAACAGAAATATTAGACATTTAGCAAAACAACAATAGTAGTTCCCACCTGCCCATGGGGCCTATGACCTCTCTAGCCATGGGTTTTGACTGTGTTTATAGTACCAGGCATGAATCCCCTCCTGTGGAGCACAGCCAACAATTTTTGTCACAGCCCTTTGTTTACTTGGGCAGCCAGCACTCCATATGAGCCAAAGTCTTTTTCATTTGAAAACTCATACATTCATTTTATGCTCAAATATAGATGTATGCATACAGATACTAGGTTTGTATTATAAAGTGAGGGTTTTTGTTTGGCTTTGTTTTGTTTTGAGACAGCACCTCAGGTATCCGGGCTGGCACTGACTTACTGCACAGCAGGGGATGACATTGATTTTCGGGTCCTCTTACCTCTACCTCCCCAGTGCTAGAGTTACTGGTTAGTAGCACCGTACCCAATGAATGCAGTCCTAGAGATCCAACTCAGGGCTTCATGCATGCTAGGCAAGCACTCTGCTAGCTGATCTACTTGTCAACCCTACTTCTTACTTATTTGAAATTTTGAGCCACAATCTCATGTGTTCCAGACTGACCTTGAACTTATATAGCCAAAGATGATCTTGAACTTCTGATCCTCCTGCCTCTACCTTCGAGTACTGGGATTACACCACCACACTCAATTTCCAGAGTGGTATAGTTGGAACCCTTGACTTCCTTTATGCTAGGTCAGTCAGCTGAGTTGAATCCTGAACTGAGATTTTTGAGTCTGTCGATTGTTAATAGACCCTCTTACCAGATGGACCGTGGGACCTATGAGGTCAGGTGTGAAATCTTGCTTACTCAGCACTCTATCCCCAGAATGCATTGTGGGGTGTGGTCCATGGAAGCCACTCTGATGTCAAAGACGATGAACAGATAGCCATTCTGGCTTTATGGTTATAAGGTTATGGTTATACTGTTTTCTTCTTTCAGGAGCTTCAGTTCTTTGCCAGTCCAGGCTTTCTGGCTCCATGTCTCCTCAAGTCTATGTGCCAAGCCTTTCTGAACCTATGAAATAAAATGTGCTCGGAGCCATGAATCCTCAGCGGGATTAAAAATAAATGAAAGTGTATCAAAACAAGTTAACCACAAGAAATGACTTTGTGAAATAATTAGGCATCAGTTTTGGTGGCCAAGTGCAGGGCACCAGCTCCTCCCTGCCAAGCACTCTAACTTTCCATGATGCCATGCAGGGCAGAGCACACTGGGTTAGCTAGAGCCTCTCTTGGCCTTCCACCACTTTAAATAGACCAAAACCTACCATGCACTGGTCAGGGAAAATTATTCTAATTCCAGCTGTCACCACCTGCTGGAGTGATCCTTGAAAAATTATGCCTCTCTGAGCCTCGTTCCCTGTGTAGAAAATGACTAATGGCCGATATATATCTCTAATATATTAAAAGTATATATTTATATTTACATAATAATTTGTAATTTGCAAATATATAATGTATTATGTATATGCATAATATATAACATATATTAATATATGTGTGTGTGTATGTATGTGTGTGTGTGTGTGTGTGTGTGTGTGTGTGTGTGTGCAATAGTAGGGACTGGAGAGATGGTTCAGTGGTTGAAAGCATTAGCTGCTCTTCCAGAGGACATGAGCTCAATTCCCAGCACCTACACGATGCCTCACACTGCCTGTAACTCTATTTCCAAAGGCTCTCACACCATCTTCTGGTCTCCATGGGTACTTTCTAGCATGTGTTCCACAAACATACATGAAGGCAAAACATCCCACACACACAAAATAAAATAATAAACTTTAAAAATACAAATAATAATGATGCCTAGCTTATAGGCAGAGGTTCTTAAACTTTCTCAGTTTTCCATAGTGTTAGCATATTAAGGACTTTTCCACTGAGCCAGGCCCAAAGAAATGCCCAATAATGATTACACAGTTCGATTCAAGTGCTTTAATAATGATTGTCTGCACAGTATCTTATAGATGACATTGCATCATTCCCCCGAGCTTTCAACTGCTCTGCACTATCTCTGAGTTTTCTGCAGTAGTTGGGGATGCCTTGGCACACAGTTTGGGGTCTGCTGTCTCTACAGGTTTAAAGATGGAACAAGGCTGTCTATGTTTGTCAAGGGCCCAGAGTAGAACATCAGTAAATGGTTGTCATCTCATTCTGAGGTCACCTCCTGTGTCCCCCACTACCACCACACCACTGTACGCCTGTCTCCAGCTTCGCCCATCTTGTGGTTTCTTTCTTCTCCTTCAGGACCCTTCCAAGCCAGTGGTCCTGTTCTTCTCCACTCAATAGCACAGTTGCCAAAGACTTCTCTGCAGATGGGTGTGGACTCTCAGCCTGGACTTGCTTGTGTAGATCACCTTGCCCAAAGGTGTGGGCAAAGTAGCAATGTGCCAGTTCCGAGCTTGGGCCTTAAAGGAGCTTCCTGCAATTCTATTTGCTCTTTTATTTTGTTTGTTTATTTTGAGATAGGGTCTCAAATAGCCTTAACTGGCCTCAAATTCTCTATGTAGCTGAGAATAACCCTAAACTTCCAATCCTCCTGCCTCTTCCTCCCAACTGCTAGGTTTATAGATGCATGCTATGGTTATTTATGGTGCTTGGGGATCAGATCCAGGGCTTTGTGCCTGCTAGGCAAGCATTCTACTGCCTGCTGAGCTGAATCTCCAGACATTTTTAAAATCTTACTTTTTGCACTGCCAAAAGAACATGCCTAGAAATCCTGGAGAATGGCAGGAGATCTGTGGAGCAGCCTCAGACCTGTAGATATGTGGCTGGCAGCAACTCACCATCCCATCAAACCACTAATTTTTCTGTGAAAATAGATGGTTGCTGTGATTTGGGTAAGTGTCCTCCAAAGACCCATTGGTAAAGTCCTCTCCAGCCTGAGGTACTAGAGGGAGGTAGGGGAACCTTGAACATGTTAGGCCTAGTGGAAAGTTTTCCGGTCATATGAAGGGAATAGTGGGACCCTGGTGTTCTTTCTCTCACCTTCCCCTATGTGGCTGTCATAAGATGAACAGCTTGTTTCTACACACACACAGTGCCGTAGTGTGCCACCTCACCACGGTTCCAGGTGGCAGGGCCAACTGACCATGAACCCAAGCTTTCAAAACTGAGCCAAAATAAACTATTTTACATTCATCATCTCAGGCATTTGTTATAGCAACAGAAAACTGATTAGTGCGATTGTTACTTGAAAGTATGGCGTTTTAGAGATGTTTGTTATCCAGTACTCTTGGGACAGTGCCACCTCTGGGGCAAATTCAAAATGAGATCAGATCTGATTGGCTCCTTTGGTCACCACCACCAAACAGCTCCATGAACATCAGCCACCATGAGCCAAGGATCTCCTTCCTGTCCAGCCTGCAGGTGGCTTTTGTGGACTGGAGCACCCATCTCTGCTCTGACAGTTGTCCTGTTATTTCATAGCCATGTGACACAGAGCCTGGAAAGGATTATTTCTGGCCCCCATGTTTAATAGCTGGGCGGATGTGGTCAGCATCTATTTCTCAGAGCACTTTGGTTCTAAAGCGTGACAGCTGAACCAGAATAGAATTTGCACAGCAAATTTTGTCTGTGTGCCGCCATCGGAATCCATCTTGGGCTGTAAACCCCAGAGTGAAAGAAAGCGGCACTCCTAACAACTCACTTTAGGAACTTCCTTCTACAAAGCTGGAGGCAGAACCCAGGCTCTGTGCAGCGCTAGGTCCTTTTGCCTGACTTAGAGACCTCACACTTAGAACCCAGGTCCACCTCCATGCCAGTGAAGCCCCCTCAGCTCTCTCTGGACATCACACCATGCTTCGTGTGCCATCCATCAAGTGCCCACCGCTTCGCAAAATTCCTAGCAACACTCTCCCCGGCAGAGACCAGCTTCCCCCATGTCCTTCACCCAGTGCTCCTGCCCTGTTGTCTGGGGCTAAAATAAGACCCTCCTCCTTGATTTAAAGATATTTACTTGAAGTTTTTTTGCTCGAATAAATTATCAGGTTCTATTTCAAATCCCCTTTGTTAATATGGTATCTTTTTTGTTTTTAATTTTTTGTGTCTATAATTATTTTCCTAATACTTTTTGTTTTAGACAGGGTCCCACTGTGTAGACCAGGCTAGCCTAGAACTTACAGAGATCCGCCTACCTCTGCCTCCTGAGTGCTGGGACTGAAGATGTGCAGCACCAAGTCAGGCTTCATAGTATTTTTCTCCTAGAGTTCTTGGAGGAAGAAAAGTCTGGTCCCATGGTGGTTGGTGTCTGCTCACTGTCACTTGTTCTGGGCAGTTTCCTTACATGTTTTGTCATTGTGGGTCCTGGATGGATCTAACGGAGCACATATCCATGGGTATGCTGTCACAGCCTGAGCTGAGAGCATGGATGGAATTCATTTAGCTGGTCCTCTCTGCTCTGTATCTAGGTTCTGTATCTAGGATGGCTATATCAGCTCTTGGATTGGAGTTTCAGATTCATGCGGATAGAGTGCATTTTTGAAAACCCTACATGAGAATTACATCCTGTTTATTCCCACTGTAACATGAGTTTGGGTCTCATTTGTTTCTGTTTGGTAGAATATCGACCAGCGAAACAAGGTCATTCTCTCTCTGGTTTGGAGCTTCTTCCTGGTGCCTGGGGCAGAACTTGGCACACAGTAGACAATCGTTAAGTGTTTATTGGAAGGGATGATGAAGGAATATCCTTTCCACAGTGTGCTGTGAGGAATAAATGTGGAATTGGGCAGGACCGGATTTGATGGCAAGCAGCGGAGTCCAGTTCAAAAGGCATTTACAGTCCCACTGACATGCAGATGGTGTCGCTGACTTGGTGGAAGCATGATTTCCAACCTCTCCTTTTGTTGGCTGTCATCTTATCGTTGCTAGACGGCAGCTGTAGCTCCAGGCACCACATCCACATCCCAGGCAGACGGAAGGGACAAAAAGCAAAATTAAAGAGGAAGCAACAGTAACATTTCCTGGTTTTTAGGAAAGTGAAGATTTCCCAATGTGTAAGAGCACATTTCTGCTGTGATTTCCCTCATGGAGAACTGGTCACGTGAGCATCCCAGAAGTTAAGGGGCATGGGAAGTCAGCATCCCTTCATCCAGACTCCACAGGTGAGGGAGGAAGGGTGGGAGACTGGGACCACAGAAGGGGTATCAGCCCCAGAGGGCATGTGTAAACTGCCTACTCTACACAGAAACCATAAAGAAACCCTAATAGGCCTTTCTGTGCCGGCCTCACTCAGCCTCATAGTCCTGGTGTGCCTGTGGACCATCACCGGCCTCACTCAGCCTCACAGTCCTGGGATGCCTGTGGACCATCACCGGCCTCACTCAGCCTCCCAGTCCTGGGGTGCCTGTGGACCATCACCGGCCTCACTCAGCCTCACAGTCCTTGGGTGCCTATGAACTATCACCGGCCTCACTCAGCCTCACAGTCCTGGGGTGTCTGTGGACCATCACCGGCCTCACTCAGACTCACAGTCCTGGGGTGTCTGTGGACCATCACCGGCCTCACTCAGCCTCACAGTCCTGGGGTGCCTGTAGCCCATCACCGGCCTCACTCAGCCTCACAGTCCTGGTGCCTGTGGACCATCACCGGCCTCACTCAGCCTCACAGTCCTGGGGTGCCTGTGGACCATCACCGGCCTCAGCCTCACAGTCCTAGTATGCCTGTTGGCATCAGATCCCCTGAGCTCCTGGAACCATCAGGCATGAAGATATCCATATCCCTGATTTCTCCCCTTCTTTCTTGTTTTGTTCAAAGCACTAAAGCTTAAAAAAAAAATCCTAAACTACGTTTTCCAACGTGAATAATGTCCTGCTCTCATTAATTCCACCTGGTGACTTAGCTGACAGGCTGAGACAGCTTGAAGGAAGCCGGTGACTGTACAAGTCAAAGGTCTCTCAAGCTCGTAGCCAAGTCATTGCCAAGGACTCTATCAAGGACACTGAGATGGAAATACCAGGAGAGCCGGCAGCCAATCTCGGGCAGATCCTGGAATGGCTGAGGAAGGAGCTGGTAAGCCTTTTCTTTCGCCTTGTCATTTCTGCCTGTATTTCCCGAGGCTTCTGGTCACACACACACTCTTCCCAGGACCTCGGTGGCTACGACAGGGGCTTTGGGCTGAAGTTTGAGCCCTGCAGGCACTCCTCCTGGGGCAGCCACACAGAGTACAATGGAGTTCGTAGGTACTGGGAAAGTGGGTCATGGCCTACATAGGAGACCCTGGGTGCTGGCCAGACTGGTTTTAGCATTGTGCTGGGTGCTAGGAATGTACCCAGCTCTGTTGCTGTGTGACCTCTAATTAGTGTCTTTACCTCTCCGAGCCTCAGTTTCTTAAATCACAAGATGAAGGTAATAATAATGCCAACATTATGAGGGCTGTTGGAAGGCTTCAGTGAGAGGTGTATGTCATTTATTTTATTAGTGCTTGGCACCTAGGATGAAACATGACCCCTGGGACAAAGGACACCCAGCACATTAGCTAGGAAAGCAGAGGCATCGACAAGAACTGAGCCTAAGATATAAGTGGAGGGAGATGAGCTGGAGGAAGCCCAGTAGAGGCAAAAATGGCATTGGGCTGGGCCAGGCCGTGAGTACTGACACCAGCTCCCACTGCAGAAGGGGCCAAACAGAGCCAGTGGCCTGTGGGACTTCCTCTCAAGTGTTGAAAGAGCAAGCAGGAAGACGTTCACTTATGCAGCTTGCTCCTGTCTCCTGTTTCCAGTTGGTAAAGACTCACCCACGGGTCCTAATTCTCCTGAGTATATATGCCGTGTTACCTGGGAAGCCAGGCGCCATGCCTCTCATTGTGGTCTTTTCTCCATGTCCCCAAATAAAGAGGCGTCCCAAAATATGTGTGCACAGCAGCCAAGACAGAGGAGAGAGTGCACAGGAACACCAGAGGAGAGAGGGACAGACAAGATCATCCCAGGAGACCTTTGTGGGTTGCTAGGCAACAGGCCAGCTGGGAGGCAACCCTGACAGGGTTTCTCATGGGGTTGGGGGTCACAGCTGCTGCTGAAGCCACAGGCACCCCAGCTGCACAACTGGTCCTCCCAGTGCACAGACCCGGGCTCCTCATTTGTAAGGTGATCAGGTTAACACACACAAAATAAAAATCACTTTTCTTTTTGCAGTGCTAAACCTGAACCCCAGGGCCTTCCACAGGAAGTATTCTACCATGATCCCAGCCCTCTTAAACACTCTTTTTAGTAGGAAAATAATTTTGATAATTATCTCAATTATCTCATAAAGAGAGACCCTCGTGGTGCTAGAGGTCCATCCTAGGATTTGGTTGATACATCCTCAGCCCTTGAACATCTGCATCTCTGAACCTGTGTCCTCCTGTGTGGCCAGAGAGCCATACGCAGTGACTTCCTCTATGGAACAGCTGAGTTATGTTGTATAATAGCTTGGGCTGGAGTGGGGTGGAGTTTTAACTGTAGTTGACTCTACTATTTTTGTAAAAAAAAAAAAAAAAGTTTTAAATTACCTTTTGTACTGGCTAGTTTTATGCCAACTTGACACAAACTAGAGTCTTCTGAAAGGAGGGAAACTCATTTGAGAAAATGCCCCCATAAGATCCAGCTGTAGATTATTTTTTTTTTTGATTAGTGATTGATGGGGGAGGGCCCAGTCCATTGTGGGTGGGGCCACCCCTGAGCTGGGTTGTATAAGAGAGCAGGCTGAACAAGCTAGGGGGAACAAGCCAGTAAGCAGCACTCCTCCATGACCTCTACATCGGCTCCTGCCTCCAGGTTCCTGCCCTGACTTCATTCAGTGATGAACTGTGAGGTGGAAGGAAGCGTAAGCCAAATAAACCCTTTCCTCCTGGGGTTGCTTTGATCATGGTACTTCACAGCAATAGTCAGCCTAAGACAATCACTGTGACCAAAACAACTTACAGAAAGAAGGGTTTATTTGGCTTACAGTTCTAGAGGGGCTGTCATGGTTCGGAAGCGTGGCAGCAAGCAGTAGGCATGGTAGTCGGCACAAGAGGCTGAGGGCTCACTTCTTGAACCGCTACACACCGGGAACAGAGAATGAACTGGGAATGGCATGTGGTTTTCAAAACCTCAAATCTCAGCCCCCAGTGGCATACTTCCTTCAGTAAGGCTACATGTCCTAAACCTACCCAAACGGTGCTACCAATGTGGAAGCAAGTTTCAAACACCTGAGCTTATAGAGGACGTTCAAACCACCACATTAAGCTTGGCAGCAAGTGCCTTTACTTGCAATGCTGTCTTGCCAGCCCCACAGTTGACCCCCCAGCACACTAAAGATTTCTTTTTAATTATGTGTATGTGTGTGGGTTTGTACACATGAGTGCAGGTGCCCATGGAGGCCAGAAGAGGGCGTCAGATCCCTGGAGCAGGAGTTATGGCTGTGGAAAGCATAATCTTCATTATATCAATAGAAACCTAAGACACAGGCCATCTAGCAATGACCAAAGCAAACAGAAAGCTCACAGGCCATGTGCAAACATGGTTCCATTTTCTGTAAAGTGCTTGGATGCCCTTAGATCTTGGTATCCACCGGGATGGATCCTGGAGCCATCCTCCTTGAATAATGAGGGACAGTTACCCTTTTGTGGCTTTTCAATGTATGTTGCAAAAATTACTTCATCATAAAATAAAATTTAACATTTTAAAATAGGGTGCAGAACAGACAAAATATATAGGAAAAGATTTCTGGAAGATGAGAGGTTTGGAGGTAGATGACAGTGATATTCTAGCATAGCAGCTTTGAACTCTTTGTCTTAGGTCCCCTTTGTGTTTGGCAAAACTATCAAGGGCACTGAAGAAAAACGTCCTTTATACGTATTATAACCCAAAGCCGAATACTTTAAATTATTTATTCATCAATACATTTGAACAAATAAACTCACAGCATGTTAATAAAATATTATTTAAATAACTGATTTTTTCAAAGCAGATATTTAGAGAGAAGAGTTGACCCTGCTTTACATTGTTGTAAATCACTTTACTATATGGATTAGTAGAAAACAACTGAGTTCTCCTTTCTGTTTCTGTATTCAATCGAGGTATTGCATGTCATTGGCTTCCGGAAAATCCCACTGGGTGATAATAAGAAAATAAAAGCAAAGGGGGAAATTGTATCTTATTGTAGGGCAAGTTGTTTTGACACTGCTGATCCCCTGAAAAGGTTTTGGGAACCTAGGTGTCCCCAAGCCTTGCACTTCCTAATGTGTTCTAACTGTGGGGTTGGCTTCACTTCATTATTAATGACAGAAGCCACTAGCATGTTAGCAATTGTGATGGCTCTTCTTGGTTGTCAACTTGACTACATCTGGAATTAACTAAAACCCAAGTAGCTGGGTACACCTGTTTTTTTTGTTTTTGTTTTTGTTTTGTTTTGTTTTGTTTTTTTGATTTTTTGAGACAGGGTTTCTCTGTGTAGTTTTGCACCTTTCCTGGAACTCACTTTGTAGACCAGGCTGGCCTCGAACTCACAGAGATCCACCTGCCTCTGCCTCCCGAGTGCTGGGATTAAAGGCGTGCGCCACCACCGCCCGGCGCTGGGTACACCTGTAAGGGATTTTTTTCTTAATTAAATCATTCAAAGTGGGAAGACTCCCTTTTAATTGGATCTTTTGAGGTGAGAAGACCCACCTTTAATCTGGATCTTTTGAGGTGGAAAAATCCACCTTTAATCTGGGCCACACCTTTGGCAGCCTGTATAAAGGACATGGAAGAAAGAAGCTTGTTCTCTTTGCCTGCTTGCTTTACTATCACTGTGAAATCCATTCCTTCGTTGGCATTGGAGCCCACTTCTTCAGGATTCTGGCATATTCTGAAGACCTGCTGAGACATCAGCCTCATGGACTGAACAACTACTGGATTCTTACACCTTCTGTTGGTAGACAGAGACTGTTGGGCTAGGTTGGGCCACAGCCTGTAAACCATTCTAATGAATCCCATCCATTCATTCACCTTGAGAAGGTGAGTAATTTGTTCTATCTTCCTAGATTCACAACTGAGGCTTCAGGGGAATATGGCACTTATGGCTTGTGTGAGGAGGTAAGGGCTTGTCTCCACTGAGACAATGACATGATGGGGCTCAGTGAACACAAAGAGTGCCTGTTTCATCCCATCGATGCCTCCTCTCTCCTAGGCTGAGATGCAGATCCAAGACCAGCAGCTGCTGCTCGCACTGAGGCATCTGCAGAGCCTCCTGGAGGAGCTTCGAACCGAAAGCACCCACTGGGAGGATACAAGGTCCAGCAGAAACACATCACCTTTCCGAGCTAGACTGGGCTCAGAGGGCCGGGGCTGCCAGCCTGTGTTGAGGGAACTGGCCCAGCTGCACCGAGGGGAAGAGAGCAGACGAAGCTCCCTTCCTTAACCAGCCAGAGAGGGTACTCATCAAAACCCTCCCACCTTGAGTATAAATTTTGTGTCTGCTGTGTGTCCTTGGATCTGTCAATTCTTAACTGTCTCTGTCACTTATCAATGTATGTGTGCGTTTGTGATAAATCATTGGATGCACACATGCTTCAAAAGAACAACCCTGTTACATAGTTTCCAGCAAGTTTATTACCCAGGGTGATAATCCTATTTTTAGGAATTTTTCATAGGGCGATTGTTAAAAGAAAGATTATGATGTGCAAAGATGGCTGCCTACTGTTGTCTTGGTTAAAAATCAGAATACCTGTAGTGACTTCCTGGCTACTTTCTGTGTTCCCAACAGGCCTTCCTGGCCCTCTTTATCTGGTAAGAACAGACCCTGTTGCCACCACAGATCACAGAGATGAGCAGGTCTCCAGGCCTAGTCAACTATATAATTCATGTTGGCTCTAACATGATTCGTGATTGGTTTAATTCATGGGCATGTGACTCAACAAAGCCAACCACAGTCCTTCCCTGGGATTGCTATCTGGATTCTGCCAACCACACTTCCAGGATGCAATTTGATTTCTCTTAAGCTGGGTTGGTCTTCACCAATAAGCCGTGTAGGGTTAGACTCTAAGGCAAGAGGTGGGAGGAGAGACTGGCTCCTTTGTCCCCACAGTATCTTGTAGGCTTCTTGCAACTCTTGGTGTCACCCTCAGTGATGCTTCACCTCAGAGCAAGTGGCACCAGCTCTGTCTAGATCTAAGGCCCAGCCTGGAGGCACCGTCTAGGCTCCAAGCCCCCTTTTAGATGTCTGTAGGCCAGTGCTACAGGCCTTCTTTCTGCGTGGTTTAAATTTTAATCCTTCAGCTTGTTCCCCCGGCACTGGTGGTAAATTCTTCCTGTAATTGCAAGCTTGGAATTCTTTTCATAACTTCTCATCCACTCAGTTAACTTTATACTTAGTTAACAATTCTTTGTATTAAATTCTGTGTGTTTAAAAAAAAGGAAGAAAGAAAAGGTGTGGCTTCTTTCCTACCTATCCCCACCGACACCATTTTTGCCAATGCAGCTCTAACTATTCAAATGTCTTCCAGTGCACAAGAATCCCTAGGATGCATATGTCAAAGAGAAGAGCCAGAGAGATGGGGATGCTTTTGTTTATAAGAAGCTGTAGGGAAGGCACTCACAAGGCCCCAACCTTAACTGAGGAACTAGTGATAGTTGATGGCCGCTGGCATCAACTATGGTACTTTCTTTAAGTGCATTGTCTCTGGTAGGTCAACCCAGTGCCAGTGGCTGGCCCCATAACCATGAGTGTACAAACTGGACTCTGTGGGTAATAAGATAAAAATAAAAGACATATAGTTAGAAGGAGGTTGGGTACATCTGGGAGGGGTTTCATGGAGGAGTAGGGGTGAAAATGATCAAAATACTGAGGAAGTATATGAAATTTTCAAATAACTAATATAATATCATAATTTTAAAAAGAAAACCTTAGCCCAGGGTAGGAGTCTAGATTCATCCTGCATGCACATGCGACAGTTGGTGCTCTGAATCTGGCCAGCACTCAATGTTATCAATTGAAATTTTGCCAGTATAGACGGTGATGACTATATTCCCAGTACTTGTGGAGACTGAGGCAGAAGGATTTTATGAGTTCTAGGCTAGCCCTGAGCTACATAGTAAGGGTTGAGGCCAGCTTGGGATGGAGATGTATCTCAGTGGTTTAGCACATGTCTAGCTCGTGTGAGGCTCGATTTGATTCTTAATATCACAAAAAAAGGACTTTTTACATGCTTGATTCTGATTACAGAGATGGTTGTTAAGCTGATTTTTAATTTAATTTTAACCCTACCTTTTCGAGTGTGTGTACGTGCATGTGTGAATATGTGTAGATACCCATGCATGGGTGTGCACATTAGGGTGGAGGCCAAAGGTCACTGTTGGGCATCTCCATAGCTTCCCATATTACTGTTTGAGACAGTGTCTCCTCCTTGAGCCTGGAGCTTCCTAATCAGCTAGGCTGATTGGCCACTGAGCTCCAGAGATCCTCCTGTCTCTTCTCCCTTCACTGGGATTACAAGTGCATATCACCTTGTCTGGCTTTAAAAAACAAACAAAACAAAACAAACACTGTATATTTCTGTGTTTGTTTCTGTTGGTGGAAAGGGTATGGAGATATTCAGGTACCCACAGAGGGAATCAGATCCCTGTTGTGTGACAGAACTTGTTCTGGGGAGACACAATACAAATGTCTACTCACCCCAGATAGGAAACTCATAACAGACCAAAGTACAGATACCACCAAAGTTCAATTTTGTGAACAAATGACTTTTATTGGGGTTGCTTACAGGAATGTAGGCAGAGTTTTCCTATCCTGACCACCTGCTCCCAAATAATCTATAGCTGCTTCCCAAATAACTGACTCAGAGACTTAAAATAAATTATAAATGTTCGGCCAATAGCTCAGGCTTGTTACTACCTAACTCTTTCATTTAAATTAATCCATATTTCTTATCTATGCTTTGCCACGTGACTCGTGGCTTATTACCTCATTTTCTACACATCCTGATTCCTCAGTGGCTGGCTGGCATGTCCTCTGACTCTGCCCTTTTTCTTCCCATCATTGTCCTAGTTTGGTTGTTCCCCTTAAAATTCCTACCTGGCTACAGGCCAATCAACTTTTTATTAAACCAATCTGAGTGAAAAAACTTCACAGTGTACAGAAGGATTATTACACAGCACAGGAACATGGCTAAGGGGTCACAAGAGTAGAAATGACTCAAAGACGGCTGCATCACCGAAACCCACCCCAGCATGGGTGACAGCTCACAAAGCTGGGAACTTGGAGCACACTGCACAGCCTGCAGGCAGCTCAGCAGACTGGAGCATATGCCAGGTGCTGTGCTCTAAACCTCTTCCAGATAGCTCAATCGGTTTCTGCTTTTCCAGGCAGCTGGTCTGGTCTCAGGGTCTTCTTTGCAGCTCAGCTTGCTTCTGTCTCAGGGGCCTTCTCAGCTTTTATGGTTTGCTCTTACAGGAAGGGAACTAGTGAATCTGGTCAGTTTCAGGGACTTCCTGAAGCTATTTTGAGTTGTTTACCTTCCTGCTTAAGGAACTTCCTGCAGAATGAAAAGTTTTAATCTCAGAAGAAACTGTTTCACAACAATCCTCTAAAGCTGGAGTGACAGGTAGTTGTTTGGTGCTTGACCTGAAGGCTGGAAACCAAATTTAGGGTCTTCTGGAATAACAAACAAATGCTCTTAACCACTGAAACAGCTCTTCAGCCCTCTCCTGGTTTTTATATTGATGCTTGGGATCAGAACTCAGGCTCTCAGGCTTGTGTGGCAAGTACTTTATGGACAAAGCCATCTCTACAGCCCCCTCATTTTTATATTTTGCTCTTAGGTGAGTTTCTCCAGGCTCTTTGAGCCTCATTCACCTTATCCACCCATGTATAACAAGGTGATAACAATAGCACTTCTCACTTAATATTGTACAGATGAAGTGGACTCATTCACATATAACGCTTCACACAGAACTCTGTCCTGGAAAGACTAATACTTGGCAACTTGTTCTTCTTGCTATGGGGTTGTATACTAACTTGTGAAACCATGATAATGATAAGTGGACAAGCTTGTTAACAGCCATCATCGAAAGACACACCTGGCCATGCAAAGGGGAAAGGACAGTGGTCTCCCATTTCTAGTGACACCACTTCTACCCTCTGCCTGTTCCAGCTTCCCACAGCTGGCTCCACAGACCAAAACACCCTGCCAAACCCTTCTTCCACATTAATCTTAGAAGTAGACCCAGGGCCCTGCAGTTGCTCCTTTATGAGATATTCTCCCTGCTCCAGGATTTTCCACCTAAAACCAGTTAAAGTTCTGATGCTAGGTCAGAACAAACTGAGACTGAGTCCAAGTGCTGGGAACAACATCCTGCGCACAGGTTGCAGAAGGCTGGGTATTGAATCCATCCAGGACTGCCAATGAGCACCAGGGGGAGCACACAGATCATGCTATTCGAAAGGAAAAGCCAAGGCCTTTGTCCACTGAGGAGAGGAGGGAACAGAGCTGACAAACAGATGCATCAATGTGGTCAGATGTTAACCACTCAGGGGCAGGAAGAACAGCAGTTCAATACAAGAAACCCAGAGTGGCTTGAGGCAGCAGGACAGGGCTCACACTGGATTGATGATAAATGATTAGGTTGAGTCCTGGTCTTGAGCCATTCATGCATGACACATGACCAAGTATGCATCAATGTGTACAAACTGCCCCAAACTTCAAATGACAGCAATCATCTTACGCACAGCCACTGCTGACTGGTGTAAACCATCTCACCTGGGCCTGGGAGTTGCCTGGGCTCTGCCCAAGCGGGTCTCCCTTTGGGTTTCTCATGTGGTTGCAGATAGGCCTTTGGCTCTACACATCTCAAAGACAGATTCATTCGCAGGTTTAGCAGGTGACACTGGCTGTTGCCCGGGGCCTTATCTGAAGCTGTCACACATGACCCTCACACGGCCTAGGTTTCCTCACAGCACAGGATTGAGCTTCTTTAATCCATAACTGGGATGCCCTTTCTAGTTTTTTTTTTTTTTCATTTTCTCAGTTCTTTCTCCACTGGCAATGAATTCCACTGTCCTGCTGTATGTGTGCACGCAGTATATACGTGTATACATGTTCATAGATATGCAGGTGTGTGCGCATGTGTGCAGAGGTTGACATCCTGGTCTTCCTCTGACAACCTTATTGTTTTCTGAGACATGGTCTCTCACCAAACTGCTCATTGACTTGCCTAGACTAGCTGGCCAGCAAGATCTAGAACTCTGCCTGTCTCTGCCCTGCCAAGGCTGGGGACACAGACACACATGACTGCCCCTGGCTTTTGTGTGGGGTATGAACTCAGGCTCTCATGTTTGCACAATAAGCACTTTCCCAGTGAGCCATCTCCCTGACTCTCCTGTTACGTCTTAAAGTCGAAATCTGTAGAGAAGGGATCTGACTGGTCATCTCCACTTTTAATACATGGACAGGATGATGGTAAGGTACAGGTATATCAGCTTCTTCCTCAATATATAGGGAACAAAATCAGATCAATTAAAAGTGAGGGTTTTCACCCTGGGCTGCCTGAGTTTGAATTCCAAGCCTACTATTATAGGTTTTGCCATCTTGGGTAAGTAATAGAATTCTTAAATTATTAATTTTCAAAAAATTGTGTTGGGGTATACATGTGGGTATGTACATGTGAGTACAGGTGCTCACAGAGGCTAGAGGTGTGAGGCCTTCTGGAGCTGGAGTTACAAGTGGTTGTGAGCCACCTAGTGTGGGTTCTAGGACTCGAACTCAGGTCCTCTGGAAGAGCAATATGTGGTCTTTGACTTTTTTAACGTGAGTGTTTTGCCTGCATGTATGTCTGTGCACTACATGCATACCTGGTGCCTATGGAAGTTAGAAGAGGGTGTAGGATTTCCTTGAACTGGAATTATAGATGGTTATGTGTTACCATGTGGGGGCTGGGGATAAAATTCAGGTCCTCTGAAAGAGCTACAAGTGCTCATGACCACTTAGCCAGCCTATCTTCAGCCCAAGTAATATAATTTTCCTGTGCTTCTGTTTGTTCCTCTGTAAAGTGGGGATAATAAAAGAAATGGCCTCATAGGACTCTTGAGCAAATGCAGTGTGTCAGCACATTCCTGGCACATAAGAAGAACTCAGTATATCTTTAGCATTATTAATGGAGGATGAGGAGATGGCTCAGCCAGTACAGTGATTTCATGCATAAGGACCTGAATTCAACCCCCAGCACCCATATAAAAAGCTAGGCACAGTGCACACTCCTGTATCCTGACGAGGTGGAGAAAGAGGATATCTGGGACTCCCTGGCCAGTCAGTCTAGCTGAATCATCAAGCTCCAGGTTCAGTGAGAGACTCTGCCTCAAAACATAAAGTGGAAAGCAATTGGAGGAGACACCAGATGTTAACTTCTGGCTTTCACACAAGTGTACACATATGAGAACATGTATACATATACACAAAATAATGACAGTTAGTTTTTTTTAACCTTTATCTATTTTATTGGGGGCAGGGCGCATGTATGTCACAACTCTCATGTGGCGGTCAGAGGATAACTTGCAGGAGCCAATTCTCTTCTTTCATCATGTGGGTTCTAGAGATTGAACTCAGGTTGTTCTGATAGTCATAGCTTTTATCCACTGAGCCATATCAATGACCCTGACAGCTACAACAGTCAGGATGATATAGCAGTTGAAGGTACAGCCTTACGGCCTGTCTTCCAATCCCAGCTCTGTCATTCACTAATTGTGTGCTCTTAGGCAAGCCATTAAACACTCTGTGCCTCAGTTTACTCATCCGAAGAACAAGGCTAATAATGCCTGTCCTCTGAGGTTGCTGTGAGGAACAAATGAATTAATACACATGAAGTATTCATACCAGTGCCTGGCACCTAATAAGAACTACATAAGTGTCATACAGGCTACTCATTGTCACCTTGAATCATCCACTCTTACTTCCCATACCATGTACAGCACTAGAGTGTGATCGTATTGAACTGAACCCAATCAACATCTCTGCAAGAGTGATTTACAGCCCCATTTTATGGGTGACTAAATGAGCGACAGGGTGACACAAAGTCTCAGCCCCATGTCCTGTCTAGACAGAGCTCCTGTCATGCTGCTGAAGCTCTTATATTTTTGGTTGTGAGCCTAGCCTTTAACGGCTGAGCTATCCCTCCAGCCTGCTGCTGAAGCTCTTATCAGTCACCGTGGAGAGGCATGCCACGGGACAGAGGAGGCAGAGGTGTCAGGAAAGCCTGGCTCCTGTCCCTTCCTTCTACTAGCATCTGGGGTAAAGTGGTCTTTGGCAATTGTAAATGGAACTCTAGGATGACAACGCTGAAGCCAGAACCTGGTGTCCCCAATGATGCATCCCCTTCCTACCCTCAGCAACCTCAAATCCCTAGTTCCTGGGTGGCACCTCTACCCTGCTCTCCTCTCTGTCCTGTTTGCCCGCCCTCCCCCAGCCCGAAGTTCAGCTCTTTCACCGAGTAAAAGTCAGTTTTCCTAGCCCAAGAGCCAAGTGTTGGCCAGGCTGAATCCCTCTGGAGGTTCACAGGGAGAACTTGTCCCTTGCTTCTTGCTGTTTCTGGTGTTCCCGTTCCTGAGGCTGCATCACTCTGGTTTCTGCCTGTCTTCTGGAAGCTTTCTGCAGTGGGTTTATGACCTCTCCCTGTCTTCCTCTCATGAAAAAGCCAATGGTTCATTTAAAAACTCCTTGCTGCCAGGGCTAGCACAATCCACATGCAGGGGGCCCTGGACTGGATGCCCAGCACCACAGAGAAAACACAAAACACATTATTGTGTACGAGGCACTGTTTGGAACTGTGAATGCAGCAATGAATAAAACAGGTAGAATTCATGTTTCCATGCAGCTAACACTCTAGCTTTCTGGTTTTTGAGTCATGCATCCATTCATTTACAAGTACGATTCTGATCATTTGTTTCTGAGACTACTAGGGCCAGGAGCTTCCTAAGCCATGGCCATAGAGGGGATTCTAAAGACTAGAAGAGCCCAGGAAGGCAGGGGGAGGAGGCCAGAATGGGACAGACTCCACCTTAGAAAATTTAGGTCGTTCGTCAGGAAAATGAATGTGATGTCGAATATACAGAATGGGATTAGGAAGGGAATGGTGTGTTAGGATGAGGGCAGCAACAAGTTACAAAATTTCAAAAGCTGGTAAACATCACAAACAGCATAAAATGTAGACATGGTGCTAAGGCTGAGCTCTTAAATGTCACCCATGAGCTGAAGCCTTGGTTAGCAGCCTGTAGCACTACTGGAAAGGAAGGGAATCTTTAGGAGACAGAGCCTAGTGGCAGGAAGTTAGGTGACTGGGAATAGTCCTTGAAAGAGATATGAGGACCCTGGATATCTCCCCACCCCACACCACTCTCACACTCTCTACCACTTTCCCTCCCCTTCTCCCTCTCCCTCCTTCTCCTCTCCCTTTCTCCTTCCCTTCCCCCCGAGACACAGTGAGGTGAACAACAGACCTGCTGCTCTTCCAGGCCTTATCACCCTGTTCTACCTCACCAAAGCACCACAACAACATGGATTGAAACCGCAGGCCAAAGCAAAACTTTTCTTCTTTTAAGTCGATTGTCTCAACTATTTTGTCACAACATTGGAAAATTAACACATAGTTTTATTAATTGACTGGATGATATAGCTCTGTATTAATTTCTACTTTTTTGCTGATTAATCATGACAATGCTTTTGTTGTATTATTTTCTATAAAGAGCCTAGGGAAATACTTCTGTCCTACAAGGTTAACTTTTTATGTGTGGATAATCTGACAGTTTTCTTTATGTTGTAAAGCTTAATGACATGTTAATTCCTAGGATTGTTGTGAATTTGGGGAAATTGCTAAGCTTCTTTCGTATTGGAACTCTTAAGTCTTACTGTATAGTGACTAATTCTAAATATTCTTTGAGCTGACAGCACTTTAACCAGCTTATTTTTGGTGTCCCCACTGTAATGATATATTATGAGCTGTCTGTTTTCTTCATCCATGCCAGCATTTCATGTCAAGAAATAGAAAAGCTTAACTCTTTCTCAGTACATTTATGACTCACTCCTTTTTTTGAGACAGTCTCACTGTATAGTTCTCCCTGACGATGTAGACCAGGCTGGCCCCAAACTAGCAGAGATCCACTTCCTTCTGCCTCCTGAGTGATGGGATCAAAGGTATGCACTTTTGTGCTCAACCCTGATTCTCTCCTTTTAATTAATTAATTGATTGATTAATTAATTAATTTTTGAGACAGGATCTCACTATGTAACTCTGGCTGTCCTGAAACTTTCTGTGTAGAACAAGCTGACTTTGAACTCACAAAGGTATGCCTGCCTCTGTCTCCCAAGTGCTGGGATTAAAGGCCTGTTCTACTATGCCAGGCCTTCCTTTAAATTAATTAGATTATTAAATGATCAATAATATACTCATCATTTTGACTTGGAATGTATCTGCTTCTCTTAATGAATTACTAGTCCATTATGCTCTGCAGGACATCTCCTTTATAGGCACCAGACATTGCCAAGGCAGACACTCCACATAAGATTTGACCTACTACAATGAAATCATACAACAAACACTCCTACTGGCTGCTTGTAGTATTGCTACATGTCTGTGCTCAACAAGCACAAGTCTGTGCATTTTGGGTTTTGTTGTTGTTTTAATTAGAAAGGAAGAAAATTATATATTACACCAATGACTGTATATGCTGCATTGCCAGAAGATTTCTGTTGGGTGTATCCATGCACATTTATATGTGTATTCCTGCATGCGAATATGGGTATGTTCCTGCCATGACAAGTGTTTAAAGATCAAAGCTATGTTTTTTGTTTTGTTTTGTTTTTTTTCACCGTGATAGGCCTCTCCACAGATGCAGCAATCCAAATCAGACCAAATTAGGTAAAGGCCCGGTTTAATGGGTAAAGTGTTCCTGGGTGATTTCCTTCCTGGTCCCCTGCAGAGAGGCAACAGGAAGAGAGACCAGAAGAACCACATGTCTGTTTTCTGGGATGCAGCTTATATACCCTGTGGGAGTGGTCTTGAGCCTCTCTGGGGGAGGAGCTGTGTTTGGTGAGCTTTGAAGGGGCAGGTTTGGGGAAAGAGATGGGAGAGGGGAGTTGAGATGGATCTTCCACCAAAACATTCCAGACTCTTTGGGTATAGGGATGCCAGGGTGCCAGGGGTTGAGGTGGAGCTCCCACCCAAACACAAACGACAACCCCAGGAGTGAATCCTCACCTTCCATCTTTTTTGAAACAGGGTTTGTTGTTTTTCAGGCTAGCTGTCTGAGAGCTTCTGGGTGTTCACCTGTCTTCACCTTCCATTTCTGTGTAGGAGCACGGGAGTTACAGACACTTATACCGTGTGTCCAGGTTTTACATGGTCCTGGGGATTTGAACTCAGGCCCTTACACTTCATGGCAAGTACTTTTACAGACTGAGCCCCAGGTTTCTGCTTTAACTGGCCTTTATGAGAGCCAAATCTTCTGCTTAAGTTATTGTGTCTGATGATGAGAAGTTGTTTTCCATGGACTAGCTTCCAACCTTGTTTCCAGCCCTGTGTACACACTCCTGATGCTGAGTATTAACATAGTTTTTGCCCATGGGATCCTCCTTCACATGGAGGTTGAGTCAGCTTAGTGTGTGATAGTTGCGTATCTAGAAGCCATTCCTATACTAAGATGGAGAGCAATGACGTAACATAGATGGAAACTAACAGTGGCCCATATGCATGGATCTCTTTGAACCTAAATTAAATGTGCACCTAAGTCTGTCTTGGCTGCTTCCTTTGTTTCACCAATATAGTGGGACAGAGAGTTGGAGTGAAAAAAAGCTATTGATCTTAAAGGATTACAGTTAAATATAATCCCCCAAAGCTTGCAGAAACACCTGGCCATGATGGTGTAGGCAGCATCAAGGATGTCTCAGATATTTGCTTGAGTAATGGCTGTAGCATCAACCTCAAGGTAGGAAATGGGAGCTATACTTGAATGTGAACCCTGTTTCTATCATTCCCAATGATGTGACCTTGGACAGTTTTGTTTCCTCTCTTAGAGATTTCCTTATTTCACAAAAAGAAAAACTAGTAACTACTATGTGGTTGTTTATAGAGTAAATGGGACAATCTCCTCCTTCAGGAAGGAGCCTGGGCCATGTTTACAACCTCATACTGGCTATCATTGTTTCAAGATGTATTATTGATACTTATTATGAAGCTCAAGAGAATTAAATTAGCATTAGATCATATGTTCCGGTATGATTTTCCTCAGATTCAAGCAAATGGCTTTAGCTATTAAAAGTTATAATTCAGGCTGAAAATGTTTACTGACCACAAAACTGGGGAAAGGGTGAGTCAATGTGAATGATCTTTTAAATAATAATAGCAATAATAGCCAATATTTGTTAAGCACTTATGACTGTGGGTCCTTTACATACATCATCTCAATAATTCTTTTTTTGCAATTCTCTTTGGTGTAGGTACTGTTATTATCAACATTTCCATTTTACAGATGAGAAAAACTGAGGTTCAAGGGGATGATGTCTTTTTTTTTTTTGCAGGGAACTCAAGTATGACAGGAGTAGCAAGTTGACTATGATGACTCCATTTTGGTACCTCAGACGACCTTTGTCTTGCTGAGTAGAGTGCCAATAACTAACTGTAAAGGAGAATTTAAGAAAAACAATTCCGGGAAGAAAAACAACTCAAAGATATGGGCTCCTGGCAATGGTCAGCCTGACCTCACTATTTTTGCTAATCACATATTTTAGTTTTTGAAACTATGTGCTTGCAGGTGCAGGAAGGGAACCTTAAGGAGTTTCCAGCCAGGATGTAGTTCTCTTGCTTACATATGGACCCTAAGAAAGGCTCGGGCGCACTTGGGTCCAGAATACCCAGGCACAGTCATCAGTCGTCTGGAATAAAGACTTTAAATTGGCTCATAGATTGTGTTTGAGTGGTCTTCTCTAGTGAGAGCCTTGCAACACGAGCGTGAAAGCGATTAGCACGCAGCCTAAGGAAGTTCAGAAAGTTCTCACCTTACACAGTAAGACCATAGGGCCTAAAACCTGAAAACCTGTCTCCACTCTATCTACCCTTGCAATTTTGTCAGAGATCTGTTCCTTTTTTAAAAAAAAAAAATTATTTTATTTTTGAGATAGGGTATCTGTATATAGTCCTGGTTGTACTGGAGCTAATGTAGCTCAGGCTAGCCGCAAACTCACGGAGATCAGGCGTATGCCACCACACCACCATGCCTGGCTCTGTGCCCAGAATTCAAGTACAGATCCTGAGCAGGTGGGCTAGGTCGGATGCCCACTCCTCACGCCTCAGCTCCGCCTTCCAGCCACCCTGTACACCTGCTCCTGCAGTTTCAACCTCTCATCCATCACCACACGCCCCCCGCCCCTCCACGCCACACCCTCACGCCCCGCCCCCTGCACTCCTCCTCTCGCCCCGCCCTCCACACGACCCCTCCCACCGCTCATCACAACGTGCCTGACTCAGCGCCACATTCTCGCGCCCCGCCCACCCCTCACGCCCCGCCCCTCCCACCTCTGGTCGCCCCAAGCCTTACTCAGCCCCGCCCCCTCGCGCCTCCGGCCCTCTTAATCTCTTAGGCTCCGTCCTACGTCACTTTACGCCACGCCCACCCACGCCACGCTCCTCACGCCTTATCCCGCCCCTCCACGACCGGCGCCCCGCCCACCTCTCCTCAGCACCGCACACTACTCGGCCCCGCCCCTCACGCCCCGCCCCTCACGCCCCGCCCCTCACGCCCCGCCCCCCGTCCCGCCCCCTCACGTGCCAGTGCCCACTTGGAGCCTTCACCCGGCAGCCCGGAGCGGCGGGAGACCTGCGTCCGGGATCGCCCTCGGCGTGAGGCGCTCCACAGCTCCGACTCTACACTGAACGTAGGGCGGGGCCTGCGAAGCCAGGCAGGCGGGGGGCGGGAGGCGGGCTGGGTGAGTTGGGAGTGGGGGTGCAACTCAGAATCCTCTGGGCTCCTGGCGCCGAGCCCTGAGGCCCGCCTGAGGAGACGACCTGGTCCTGCTCTGGCCTGGGCTTCCTCTCAGCGTTCCCATCACCCCTGGCTGCGGCTCGACCCTCAGCCCCTCCACCCCGACCCCTCTCCTCAACCCCAGGCCCTCCTGTGGGGCCTCGCCCTCCCCTTGACCTCACACTCTCTCCTCAAGCCCTCACCATCCCCCTCCCCTCAGGCCCTGCCCTCCCCTCGGACCCTCACCCACCAGGCTTGCTTGCGAGGCTCCTTAGACACCTGCCCAGGTCCCGCCTCCTGGCCTTCCCTTCCCTCTCTTCCCTTCCCTGGATGGGTTTCCAGGAATCAGTCCCGTCCCCTGCTCCCGCTTCCTTGTGTCAGCCTTGGCCTTACCTTGCACGAAGTAATCTGTACAAAAACTAAGGGGTATTGGTGGGATGGGGAGCAGGAGCACCCGCGGGTGGGGTGGGGATCCATGCTCAGTAAAGCAGCTCTCCAGAATGTAAAATCCCAGCGTTTGGCTTTTTCTCTTATGTATTATTTTAATCTATTGCTGAAAAATTATTTTAATTGTCTCACTTGAGAGCATTATTTATTTATTTATTTATTTATTTATTTATTTATTTATTTATTTATTTATTTATTTATTTATAGGGTGGGTTCGAGACAAGATTTTCTTTGTGTAGCCCTGGCTGTCCTGGAACTTGCTCTATAGACCAGGCTGGCCTCGAACTCAGAGATCCACCTGTCTCTGCCTCCCGAGTGCTGGGATTAAAGGCATGTCACCACCACTGCCTGGCTGGGAGCATTTCTTTTTAAACTTAGGTTTGGAATTAATTCCAAGACACTGAAAGGAAATAGAGCCATTGCAGGGCGCAAGCCATAACCATATCGAAGTGTCTCCCTGGGGACTGTGGTTTGGTACATAGTGTAACCTTTAGTTTGATTCTTGTGGTGGAAATGGGCATTGATCAGAGTTGACCTACGTTTTTAATTCTGTGGCTGACTTTATGTTTGCCTTCATTTTGGCTCAGTGTTCCTTTTTACCAAAACTTTGGGTAGGAAAAAAGCTTCAGATGAGGTATGAAATCATTAATTTGTACTCCAAAAGTAAAAATATGACATCTCTTTTCATTTTTTATTTTGAAATAGAGCCTTATGGTCTCATCAGCAGTGCACACTGTAAAAATATCCATTTATTTCCTGTCTTTTTGTTAAGCAAAAATTATTTTAGCCTTACTCCAAAATATTAAAATTCAGTGGTGGTTTCTTTTCTGACTTCTGATTCTTTTTCTGTTCATTCTTTTCTTTTTTCATTTTATAGTCCTTTGGAATTCTGTTGTTTTAGCTTCAACATTAATATATTTATTAATTTATTAATAATTAATAAGCCAGGCATGAGGTACATATGTGTAATCCTAGCACTTGGAAGAAGAAGCAGGAAGTTCAGAAGATCCAAACCACCTTGTCTATAAGCAAGGCCCTATTTCAAATAATAATAATAATTAACAGTTAATAATATTTTGCCTCCTAAAGAAAAAAATTAGATTACACACCTGGCTGTAAATTAATGATACGACATCAAATTCTTAATTGTTAGGAATCAGATGACCTGTTTCTTGGTTTTGTCCACTTCTTTTTATTGTTTCCTGTTTCTTCTCCCCCCACCCAGAAACCTTCTTGTAACTATTTTGTTACTGTATTTTATGTAGAATAAAACAAAATTTGAGAACATTGATTAGAATACATTTAAACTGGGTGTGGTTCACAAGTTTCTAAACAGGGCTTTAGCCTTAGTTTAAATCATATTCTAAATGAGATTTTCTTTCTTTCTTTGTTTCTTTTTCTTTTTTTTTTTTGGTTTTTTGAGACATGATTTCTTTGTGTAGCCTTGGCTATCCTAGAACTCGCTCTGTAGACCAGGCTTGCCTCAAACTCACAGAGATCCACCTGCCTCTGCCTCCTGAGTGCTGGGATCAAAAGTGTGTGCCACCACTGCCCAGCTGAGATGCTCTTTTTTAATGAGACAATAACATTGGATTAGGAGATAATTTGAGTATTATTTTGTAGCATTAATGACAAGTTTTGCTCACAGTAAATGAATACTAAAAAAGTTTTCTTATCAAATTTAAGACATTTTTTTTGTTCTCTCCAGTTCCTTGAATATAATTGAGGAATACAGGCAACATGTTCTACACTCATGTGCTTATGAGCAAACGAGGACCACTGGCCAAAATATGGCTTGCAGCTCACTGGGAGAAGAAACTCACAAAGGCCCATGTGTTTGAGTGTAATCTAGAGATAACCATTCAAAAAATTATTTCACCTAAGGTATGTTACTGATTAAAATTATAATTTGTATTAGCCATGGCTGCTGTATAAGAATTAAAATACATTTCCAAGATAGTTTTTCTTCTCAAATGATCACTTTTAATTCTCCCCTAAATTATTGTCTATACAAAGGCACTCCAATATGGCATTTAAGTGAAGCATGACTTTGCTGAATAAACAAAAATAAAAGTCAGTCATTTTATATGGTGAGGTGAAAAGTGGTTTACTTTAATAAGAATACAACATTTGCTTTTCAAAGAGAAATTACAGTTTCCTTAATTTTCAAAGAACAGAATTTACAAACCTAATGTTTATTATTCTAATGTTTTAAAAAATTATTCAAAGGTGAAAATTGCACTCCGAACTTCAGGACACCTTCTTTTGGGAGTTGTTCGAATCTATAATAGGAAGGCAAAATATCTTTTGGCAGATTGCAGTGAAGCATTTCTTAAGATGAAGATGACATTTCGCCCAGGTATACATACATTGTTAATTTGTGTCACTGTTGATTACTTTCATCATTTTTGTGTTGGGTGGTCTCAATTAGCAGCATGCTGTATATAATGAATGTAAACTTCATTTTGACTGAATCTTAAGTTTCCATAAAGATAATTATATTCTTTCCCTTGTTCTTTTCCTGTGTTTATAGGAAATAGTTATACTGTTCAAAACTTTTATATTTTATGTATTAATATAAAAAATATACTTAAAATCATCCCGATTGTATAAGAAACCATTACACTTTTTTTTTTTTTGAGATGGTTTCTCTGTGTAGCTTTGCACCTTTCCTGAAATTCACTCTGTAGCCCAGGCTGGCCTCGAACTCACAGAGATCCGTCCGCCTTTGCCTCCTGAGTGCTGGGATTAAAGGCATGCATCACCACCGGCAGGTTCCCAATACACTTACTTTTAATGGGTTATGTAGTTTGCCATACCTGTTTTTGCCTTTATGAGAGTAAAATTAGAAACTGACAAAATGTAAATATTGATAATGTAGTTGTTTTTAGAATTCTTGAAACTCTTAAATTACATGGTAATTATGAAGTATTATCAAAATCCCTAGACATTCTGCAGTGCTATTTATTTATATGTGTTATAAATATAATTTCTAAAAATTTTAATTTACATAATATCTGTTCTACTTTTAGATATGCATCATTTTCTACCTTTGTCATACTTGTTTAGATAAAGGTCTTTCCTCTATCCCTAGTCTTCAAAGCTCCCTAAAGGAATCATCTTTATCATATACATTTTCCTGATCTCTTACAGTACCTGTGTTAGTGCCTTTCATATACCATCCCTCCATCAACATTTGTGGACTCCAACTGACAGCTCTTTTTTTATCTTTCTCATTTTAAATAGTTTTAGAATCTTCAGGTAGATTTATATACTTACTGGCTATGTTTTATTTGCTCATTTATTTATGTATCCCACAAATATTTATTGACTCATGCTTTGTGATTAATATGTTAGGCTTTAGAATACAAGGACAAGAAAGATAAATAGTACCTTTTCAGTCTAATGAGGAACTCAGATAAATGAAAATGTTTTAAAAACTTAGTATAATAATTACAGATTGTGGTCATGCTGGGATTAAAGGCATGTGCTACTGCACCTGTTAATGGTCATGTTATAAAGGAAACTAAACCAAGATGTACAACTGAAAATAACAGAGGAGTTCATTTTACAGGTTAGTTAGGGAAAACCTTTGTGAGGGGATAAAAGTTAAACTTACACTTGAAAAATGAGATGTACTTTGTACATAAGTAGTGACTGAGGGAATGGCAATATAAGCAAATGGAACTATAAGTACAATATCTTGAGTTGAAAAAATGCTTGCCTTTTTCAGGGAACACAAGGCTAGTATGTCTGTGGAGTACAGTGATGGAGGAGAATGTCCATAGATGATGTATGATAAGAGTGTAGGGCTACAGAAGCTCCAGTCAGAAATTTAAACTTATTGTAGTGAGGAAGGTCTTTAAGCATGAGAATTATCTGATCTGTTTGCTTTTGGAAACTGTTATTCTGTCTACTTCAAAAAAAAGTAGACTGTTGAGGGACAGAAGTGGATATAGGGAAGCACATGAGAGATGATAAAGATTTAATTGGAAGTTTAATGTTTCATAAAGGATTACTGCTTATTATGTTTCTTTTTCATTATTTTCAGGACTGGTTGACCTCCCAAAAGAGAATTTTGAAGCGGCTTACAATACTATCACATTACCGGAAGAATTTCATGATTTTGACATCTATAATATGAAGTAAATTATTTTGCTTTCTTTTTTTCATATTCAGATTTAATGACAACAACTTCAATTAGATAACAACTAAACAAATACAGTTGACAAAGGCTTAAATTATAGTGTGAAATTTGAAAGGCCAAAAACAAAAATGTCTCATATTTACTGAATGTTAGTATTGACAGTATATTCATCTAGTAAATACTTATTAAATAAATGCCTTTCCTATGCTAAGCACAGTTCTAGACATTGAAGAGATAGCAATGAAGAAAATAGTTCCTGGCCTAATGAATCTTATATTTTAGTTGGTATAGATTGATAATAAATAAATATGCAATATGTAGATAAATAAATCTTAAAACAAACAATAGGATTGTCAGGAAAGGATTTTCTGATAAAGTAAGAACACAAGCCTGAAGGAGCTAAGGGAGCAAACCTATAGTAACACAGAAGAGTGTTCCAGTGGAAACACCCAGTGAAGTAAAAAGTCTCTGAGGAAATAAGGCAGATGAAAATAACGTGGAAAGGCTATAAGACAGAGTACACTGGGCTTGTTCAGGAACAGCAAGAAAGCAAGTGAGATGGAGTGGAATGAAAGAAGGGCTTGGTAATAAATAAATGAGGTCAAAGAAGGAGCAGAAGATGAGGAGACAGGGTTTGTAGGCTACAGTAGAGCTTTTATTTTGCTGGGCGTGGAAGCACAGGGAAATTTTGAATAGAGAATAGAGGAGTGACGAGATCTCACTTGATCTCAGCATGTTCCCTCTGGCTACTTCACTATAATGGGGGGGGGAAAGGAAAAGAAAACTTGTCCATATGAAGTAATATGTAATTAGTTTTCAAACTTCACTTCATTAAGATGGTAGCAGTTAAATCAATGGATATCTGTGAAAGGCAGAGTAGTAATGATATGTTGATGAATTGGATGTGGCCCTAAAGAAAAGAATGACTATTTGATTTGGAGCATGTCTTAGTTCGTATTTCTATTGCTGTGAGTAGACACCAGAATCACAGCAACTCTTTTTTTTTTTTTTTTTGGTTTTTCGAGACAGGGTTTCTCTGTGTAGCTTTGCGCCTCTCCTGGAACTCACTTGGTAGTCCAGGCTGGCCTCGAACTCACAGAGATCCGCCTGGCTCTGCCTCCCGAGTGCTGGGATTAAAGGCGTGCGCCACCACCGCCCGGCCACAGCAACTCTTATAAAGGAAAGCATTTAATTGGGACTGACTTACAGTTTCAGAGGTTTAGTCCATTATGGCCATGGCAGGAAGCATGGCTACATGGTTTGAGCCTCTGAGACATCAAAGCCCACCCCTAGCAATACACTTCCTCCAACAAGGTCACAACTCCTAATAGTACCATTTCCTATGGGCCTATGGGAGGTTTATCCAAACCACCATAGGGCATAAAATGGAGTTACCACTTACTGAAACCAGGATAACTAAAGGATGATAGGTTGAAGAAAGAGAAAGAAGGAAGTAAATTAGGTTTTGGACAACATATAATTTGGGTCTGAACTCATGTATATATTTCTCTAAGTTCACATGTAAAAACTTAATCCCCATGGTGATAGTATAAATGATGGGAGCCTTTGAAGTGGTAAGGTTTTGAAAGGAGAGGGCCCTTTTTAATGAGGTCAGTGGCATTATAAAAGAGCCTGAGGAAGCTTTCTTGTACTTCCACTATCTGAGGATACAGTATCAAAGTGTTTTCTCTGGAGAATAGGCCTGTACTAGACACTAAATCTGTGGTGCCTTGATCTTGGCCTTCCCAAACTCTAGAATAATATGTAATAAATTTCTTTTTATAAATTACCCAGTCCTTGTCATAACATTAACAAAGGAAGAGAAGACCAAAGTCAAGATGCCATAAATTCAGAGGCGTTGCTTTCTGGTCTTACTACATCTTCACGTGGTATAAGGATCAAGATGGTAGTGTGGGGCCGTACAAGCTCTGTTCATGAAAACAGAACCCTCAGACTTGGTTACTTCCTTAAGGTCTCATCTCCTAATAGCATCACACAGGGATGTAGATTTCAGTATTTGGACTTGGAGGGAACACAAACATTCAAGCCATAGCAAGAGTGACCCTCTATTCAAATGCGCAAGTAAGGTAGCAACTAAGAACCACCACTGGATTTAATAATCTGAAAATTATTTGTATAGACGTGTCTAAAAGTTCATGTGCATAAAAATACTATTGATAAAGAAAAAATCCTTTTATTATAAACTAATTTTAAGTTTTTTTCCCAACATTTTGTAAAACCATAGTGTGCTATACATACATTTCCTAAATATGTTTCTCTATAGTGATATTGATGCTTCAGAGCCCATTGCTCAGAACCAAAGCAGACCAGAGGAAATCACACTTAGAGAAGAATATAGCAATGATCTACTTTTCCAAGATGGGAGCTTTGGTGAGAATATTTGAGAAACCAAAATTATAAGACGTCATCAGTGATATTTGCATTTTGTATGAAAACAGTGGTAATAGAGATATCTATAGAATGAATGTTTTCATGTATAAATGTAGTCTCCAAAATTTTTTCTTCTCTTTTTTCTGTTCTAGATGCTAATACCCTCTATTAGGGGGTATTTCTTTATCATTGTACAACCATGTTTTTAAATTTCTATTATATATCAGGTGCTGTCATAGACAAGAACAGTACTAATATTTAAAGATGTAAGTTCTGGGGCATGGTGACATATGCCTATAATCCCAGCTAGGGCTTTATAGTATGACCCTGTCTCCCTTCTTTCCTCCCCCCCCCCCCAAAAAAAGAAAAGTTTCTGCCCTCAAAGGAGAGATATCTAGATTAACAGCTGGTATAGTTAATATACATATATATATATATATACACACACATATATATACATATATATATGGTTTTATATGTATGCTGCATAAAATTCCTTCAAATGTATTTTGTCCAGTGTATGATGAGTATCACTTATAAAATAACAGATTTAAGTCACCTTGAGAATGAAGAGAAAGAAATGCTACCACAGTAAATAATATACAGCTTGATTATGAAACATGCAATGATTTTTGAAATGTTAAAATATTTTTAAAAAGTGTATGGTTTTTTTAGGTTTTTTGGTTTTTTGCTTCTTGTTGTTTGTTTTGGTTTTTTTGAGAGAGGATTTCTCTGTGTAGCCCTGGCTGTCCTAGAACTCGCTTTGTAAACCAGGCTAGCCTCGAACTCAAATCCACCTGCCTCTGCCTCCATTGCTGGGATTAAAGGCATGTGCTACCACACCCAGCTACTGATTGATTTTTTTTTAAAAATATCTGAACTGTCTCCCAAATCTTCTTTTTACTTTCTTAGCTGCAACGTCATACTAACTTCCTGAAAATCTTCCTCCATTTTCTTCTCGTATTTTACACATTTCTGCAAGACTAATTGTCTTTAAGTACTTTTTTGTCTACCTTTTATTCCTCTCCCTAAGCACCTTGGGTTCCTGTGACTGCATCAAACCTCTGATATTCCTCTCCTCAGTGCCCTCTACCAATTCATCATTCTTTATCAATTTATCAGCCTCAACATAGGCATTTTCCTCTACTGAAGAGTATGTCTTACTATCTAACCAGTTCTACTTAGTTGTTCACAGTTCTGTTATCTTACATAATTCAGAAAAGTGGAGAAACATATCAGTCTGCAGTTCTAGGTTTGAATCTGGACTGTTTTCTATCAATTGGTTTGTGTACTCAGCAGATGACCTAACTGAGCCTCATGGCCCTGTCTGTAAAGTTGAGATCCTACTAGCAACATCACAGATTATTTTCTTTATTCTTGCCTTTTGTCCTCTCCACCAATATGTGATTTTCCACAAAAATCTTAAGAAATGTTTTATATTAATCTATCCTATTATTGATTATAATGTAAAATTGAAGGTTATGATTATTTCTTCTCTGTAATCTCAGGTTAGATAGATAGATTGATAGGTAAGTAGACAGACAGACAGAAAGACAGACACAAATGACAGTCTCACTACCTAACCCAGTCTTCTGTGGAACTCTAAATTGGCTTGCTGCAGCCTTCTGAGTGCTGGAATTATAAGTATGCAGAAAACATACAGTCTCACTACCTAACCCAGTCTTCTGTGGAACTCAAATTGGCTTGCTGCAGCCTTCTGAGTGCTAGAATTATAAGTATGCAGAAAAATAGCCAATTTACTCTCAGACTTTTGAAATGCCCAACACTCAGAATTTAGTGTCTGTTCTTGAGTATTATTCTTTGATTGAGGAAGGTTGATTTTCCTTTTTGGAAAAAGCTGCCCCTGAATAATATAAACACATTCTTGGTTCTTTCTCAAAAAATGATTAAGTCAGCCGGGCGGTGGTGGTGCACGCCTTTAATCCCAGCACTCAGGAGGCAGAGGCAGGAGGATCTCTGTGAGTTCGAGGCCAGCCTGGTCTACAAAGTGAGTTCCAGGAAAGGCGCAAAACTACAGAGAAACCCTGTCTCGAAAAACCAAAAAAAAAAATGATTAAGTCCATTTAGTAAATCTGTTTTTTAAGAGTTTAAATTTCATTTATTTTTATTTTATGAACATTAGTGTTTTACCTGCATGTATGTTTGTGTGAGGGGGTTGGGTCCTTTGGAACTGGAGTTATAGACAGTTGTGAGCTGCCATGTGGGTGCTGGGAATTGAACCCAGGTCCTTTGGAAGAGCAGTTAGTGCTCTTAACCTCAGAGCCATCTCTCCAGCCCCCATTAAGCAAATCTTTAATCCATTGTGATGTAGGTCTATATATGAATGTACAATATGGGTGATACTTCATGATTTTCTTTGCTGTATGAAAATTAACATGGATTATTGGGAGAGAAAACCATCCTCTGTCTACAGGGTTCAGAATCCTGGACATAGTGACTTTAAAATCTAAAGGTTGGAAAGAACATGCCAGAGCTGACTTTGGATCCCCTGTAGCTATTAGTATAACCTAATGACGAATTAGATCTGGCTCCAAGCCTTTCAGTGATAAGTTTTATTATTTGTTCAATGAGTATTATGCCTTCTATTACATACTACAATTAACTAAGTGCTCAGTTAATGTTAACTGACTGGCTATGCTCTTTTTAGTGTTCTATCTCCAACTCCTAGTACATTCTACAAATATTTACTGAATTATTATTATAAGCCCATTCTTTAATATTTTAACAAACATTTGGGGGGGATTTCTCTGTGTAGCTCTGGCTGTCCTGGAACTTGCTCTGTAGACCAAGCTGGCCTTGAACTCCCAGAGATCTGCCTGCCTCTGCTTCTGCCTCCTGAGTGCTGGGATTAAAGGTGTGTGCCACCACTGCCAGGCCTTTTGTTGTTGTTTCAGAGACAGCGTTTCTCTATGTAGAAGAATTTTCCAAATTCTTCTTAGGTATAAACTGTTCAAGCAGTTGTCTATATAAAATGACATGAAATAATACTTGGTCAAACAGAATGTGTCCTACATAATGTATAGGGAATCAGTCTACTCCCATGGCATTTTGACTTTCTAGGACATGACTAAACTATATTATAAGTACAAACTCTACTGAATGCTCTGGCATTTTTTCCTATTGTATTGGGAGAGTATTAAACTTGAAATCTATGTTGATTAACTGGGTGTCTTCAGTTGGATAATTCAATAATTTTAAAGCTTTTATTTTCCTCATAGAACAAGGATGAATTATACTAGATGATATATTAGTTTCCTCTAACTCTAAAAGTGTATGTTTCTATGATTAGTTTGTCACTAATGGTATACATTTATATAGGGGATGAACCTGAACTCCTCAGAAGACATAGCCTCTTTGATGACAACATATTAATGAACTCCAGTGGTCTTGTAGTTGAACATAGTTCTGGAAGCCTCATTGAGGAAAAATCATTGTTCTTTGACAATGGAGATGGATTTGGCGATGAAGGAGCTGCAGGAGAAATGATTGGTATGCTTTCTGGCCATAAAATATCAAATATTTATTTTAATCAAATCATTGTAATATATGTTTTGTTACATTAAATTGAATTTTCAGATATATATCTGTGCTTGTAGGCCAAATTATTTTTCACATACGTTTTCAAAGTCTATATATTTAGTCTAGGCCTAAGTTAATAGTCATCTGCTTAAAGATATTTCTATAGAAGCTATTAACTCCTGTCTGTTTTTATTTGTATCCTTCAACTTTGGAAAGAAGTGAGGTTACTATACTCTTCACAAAATGTACTAGATTATATGCTGGTAACATTGTCTTCTTTAATACAAATTGTGGAATAGATATTCTTCAGGGTCAGTGTAGCATTTTATATTAAAATTACAATATTAGTATAAAATATACATTTTGGAGAGACTGGAAAAACAAAAGTATGTATTTTAAAGATTATTAGAAATACATTTACAGATTTTTTTTTTCAGTTTGCATTAAAAGTCCAGTTATCACCCAGGCATGGCAGCTCATACCTGTAATCTTAGCATTTGGGAAGCTGAGGCAGAAGAATCATGAGTTTAAGGCCAGCCTGAACTATATAAGGAGTTCTAGGCCAGTTCACTACATAATGAAACCCTATCTCGAAAGAGAAAAGGGAATAGGGAGCAAAGAAAAGAGGGATGGGAAAGAAAGAAGTGTGGTTACGCTTTGTGTAAATCAGGGCTTCTTAAAACTTTTTCCATCCACAACCCTCTTTTGCCCAAGAAATTCTTATGTGGTCCTGGGTATACAGGTATATAAAATATGCATGTAAGGGATTGGAGAGATGGCTTAGCAGTTAAGAGCACTGATTGCTCTTCCAGAGGAGCTGGGTTACTAGCACTCACATTAAGGCTCACAACTATCTGTAACTCCAGACCCAGGGAATCCAAGGTCTTCTGTGGGCAATGCATATGTGTGGCACACAGATGTACATATAAGCAAACACCCAATACACATAAAATAAAAAAACACATTGTAAAATTTAAAAAAAAGTAATAGTAAGCCAAATAAATTTATTCTAAAAATAATTGTTTTGTATACTATATAATTTTACCATTTATTAAAATAAATATTTATGAAATTGAGATATATGCTTACTTACTTTTACATTAGAAAAACTAAATCTCTGCTAAAGCTTTGATAATCCAGGATATAGAGCATTTTCAGTGTTTTTCAAAGTTGATCAATATTTCGATTTTAGAATTTGTAATGCTGAGAACACTGATTTGAATAAATAGTCGTACAAGATGATAGAAGTATGTTTAGTTATAATCTAAAGATGTGCTAATTTGGGAGGAATAATGGTAGGAAAATATTAAATGTCTTTATTTCCTATAACTAAGTCATGTTTCTATTAGAACAGAAAATGTACATATAGTAAAAGCAATGCAATTCATAACATATATTAATCTTTAATCTGTGCCAAGATACTTCAGGCAGTGTGTTTGGCATTGTAAGGCACATGATAGCACGCACAGTGCAAAGTGCACATTGTGTGTTCAGAACCAAGGCTGCAGTGAAGTGGTGGAGTGAACTATGGGTGAACACTGCCAGAAATAATTTTGATTTTTAATTGGTTTTCCTTGTTGCTAAAATTTTCACAACACCCCAACCCCTCCTAATTGAGTTATGTGACCCCCATATGGAGTGAAAACAAATAATTTAAGAAGGAGGAATATAATGTCTTGTGTAAACTAATGCTAGTAAATGTTTAGTGAATAAAAAGTATTTATTTATGTTTTTAAAGACAATCTATTGCAAGATGAGAATACCCTTTTAGAAGACATATATTCGAACAAAGAAACGTCTCTGCCTCCTGAGCTTCCCAGTAGTATAATGGGTATGTTGAAGTCTTTTGCATATAAAATGTATACATTCTGATGTTTGGAACTTCTAAGTTTCAGCAGCACTGTAATGAAGAACATTGTCCTTCAAATTCTCTTAACCTGACACTAGACAGTGTAGAGTGTAGAACAGGAAGTTAGATTCTGAAAAAGTAGCTAACCAGGATTGGCTTTAGTAATTCATATTTATTCTTCTCAAGCAGTATGCTTTCAAATCCAAAAAAAATAATATGTTCTATCAGAAGAAAAATTATCACATTATGTGGCTTGACCATTGGTATACAGTTGAGAGAAGTTACAATTTTTCAAGTGAGCATATTTTTCTCTACTTCAAATTCTTACCAAACTACCTCAGATGAGTTGATGCCTTTAAGATTTTTTTTCCCTAAGTATTAAAAGTATAATTGGGCTGGAGAGATGGCTCAGAGGTTAAGAGCACTGACTGCTCTTACAGAGGTCCTGAGTTCAATTCCCAGCAACCACATGGTGGCTCACAGCCACCTAATGAGATCTGGCTCCCTCTTCTGGTCATACATGCTGTATACATAATAAATAAATAAATCTTTAAAAAAAAAAAATAAAAAAAATAAAAAAAATAAAAGTATAATTATCCTCTTTTTTGTTTTTTCACAATGTTTGATGTTACATTTGCTTTCTGGCACAATAATCAAAGTTAAAAATATAAAAATTATTGGGCAATCAAAACTTAGCTATTGTTCTTTATGAGTCAATTGATGGCTCAATAGAACATGGATGCTTTAGTTGTCATAGCAAATTTCTATCGGTCAGTTTTTTGTTTTGTTTTACTTCTGTGTGACTGTAACCTGAGATATCTCATATGTAAATGAGGGTGATGCCACTTGACTCACTCAAATGTTGTGGGTCCCAGACCATTTATTACTGAACTTCTTTGCCTCTGTAAAATTCATGACTCTAAGAATTTATGTATCATCCCAGCTAGTAGTATTTCCTCAATTATTTTTTACTTTATTTCTCATATTGTCTTCTAATGTGTAGCATAGTCATGTGCTTCTGTTTTTACTTTTATTAGTAGAACCAGGTAATTCAGATGACCAATACCTACCTGAAGACGAAAAAGTAGATGAAACAACATTGTTATCAAATGAAGAAGAAGGGTTTACTCTTGACCCAATTGATGGTTTAGGTAAGAGGTTTCGTGTTTTTATTTTTCCCTTTGGTACCCTGCTATCTTAATTGCTTTGAGATATGCAAACAATCCATAGAATGTTATAGAAGGCTGCCAGCATGATAATAGCATTGGGCATTAAATAGGAGAAGAGTATGAAAGAAATCAGAGATAAGTTTTTCATCACATCTAGTCCTATTCAAATCATATGTCCAGTTTGGAAAACTGGAATTTTTTTTCTTTATTAAGAAATTTTTTTATTCATTTTATATACCAACCACAGATCCCCCTCTCATCCCTCCTTCTGCTCCCTCCCAGCTTCCCCCCTCCTCAACCTACCTCCCCTCCCCTCCTCCAAAAAGGTAAGGCCTCCTGTGGGGAGTCAGCAAAGCCTGGTATATTCAGCTGAGGCAGGTCCAAGCCCCTCCCCCCTGTATCAAGGCTGTGCAAGGTGTCCTGTCATGGGTAATGGGCTCCATAAAGCCAGCTCATGCACCAGGTATAGATCCTGATCCCACTGCCAGGGGGCCCCTTAAACACCAACAAGCTACACAACCGTCTCACTTATGCAGAGGGCCTAGTCCAGTCCCATGCAGGCTCCACAACTCTTAGTCTAAAGTTCATGAGTTCCCACTAACTTGGTTCAGTTGTCTCTGTAGAGGGAAACTGGAAATTTAAAAACTGAGTTCAATTCAAAACATTTTCAGCTTTACTAAAGAAAAGCTTGACTTCTACTTTCTGTGTGGTATGGAATTAGCTACCTACTTTGAATTCATACATGAATTTCAGTGTGGGGAGGTGAAGTACACTGGAGAGATACACATTAATGTTTTGAAACATTATCCTGTTACACATTAAAAAAACAGAAAAGAAAAGCTCCAGATTCTTTAACTGCCCATTCCCTCTTTGCCATGTTTCTTTAGTTGCCCACTTAATTAACAAGTGAACAGAATCCCTCCTAAGCCCCTTCAAACAATACCTTGAAAAATATATCAGCTTTTGACTGCTCAGATACTCTAACTTTGCAAAAACCTTGCAAAGCTTATTTTCAGAAAACAGAAGGAGTTCTTCCCAGTGCAACTTTGCGGGTTATTTGTGATATACTTTCCTTAGATATGTAGTAGCCTAGAATATCATTTTACAAAACGTTCTAAGTCCATTTATACCTGTTTCTCTCTAGATATTGCTGAGAGAAGGAAAAGCAAAAAGAGGAGGTTGCTTATAGATCCAGTCAAGGAGATAAGTAGCAAGACTATGCATAAGCAGCTTACTTCCTTTGTGGACACTCTCATGGTTCTGGACCTTGCACCTCCCACACAAAGATTGATGATGTGGAAGAAGAGGGGAGGAGTGGATACACTTCTGTCAACTGCTACCCAGGATCTGATTCATGATGAACTGAAAATGGTAATTGTTTCCATCCTTTTGCATGAATATGATGCTTGTTTCTAAATTAATATGTTCATATTTATAATATAATTAGACATGTGGGAAGAAGAAACTATTATTTTAAAACTTAATTTGTTTAATAATTGTGTGTAAATGGCTTTTTTCCCCCAAGACAGGATCTCACTATATAGCTCTCACTATCCTGGAACTTACTACATAGATCAGGCTGGCCTTGAATTTACAAAGATACATCTGCCTCTGCTTCCAAGGCGTGCACCACTATGCCCAGCTTGAAAAGTTGTGTATGAATGGCCTTTACTTTCTAGCATATGTACTTGTGCTTTATTGATTTGCTTTACTAATACAAAGTCAAGAATATAAATGTGTTTTTACAGTTGTTTGCAAAATGCTTCCTGTCTTCTGACTTTAAACTTGCAAAATTGATACAGAAGGAGTCAGTAAGGAAAGAAGTGGGAACTAAACACATTCTAGGTAAGATTTCCTAATTCTGTTAATGTCAAGGGGAATGTTGTGTTAACAAAAATTTAACTTTATGTTTCAGAATGAAAACTAGGCTCAAATACATATTTTCAAATATAACCACTATTTGTAGAAGAGTATTTTAAACTTAAAATATTACCTTAGTATGGCACTTTTCCGCTTTTCATATTAATTTCTGCCCCAAGACTTCACTGAAAAGATGAAATATAGGCCATTACTAATGTCACAGGCCTGTAATCCCACCTACTCGGGCAGAAGGATTGCAAATTCAAGGCCTGCCTGGGTTATAGAGCAAGTTCAGGGCCAGCCTGGCCAATTTAGTGAGACCCAAACTAAAACACACTAAAAGGGGCTGGTGGTGTAGTTCAATGGTAGAGTACTTGTCTAGAATGTGTGAGGGCCTAGGTTTAATCCCCAGTATTCTCTCTACACACATACAAAAGATTTTATTTATTTATATTTATATTTATACACACACACACACACACACACACACACACACACACTGTGTGGATAATTTTTCTCTCTCTAACCTCCTCCACCCTGAAGGCAGTATTCATCAACTCTTAGAAAAGAAAGTCTTTGTGTCTAGCAGAATAATGTTTCATTTAAAACAACCTAAAACTCAGATAGTGATAAGAACAGTACGTAAATATTACAACTACTCGGAGACAAACATCACCATCTGCCTAGAATAAAGTTCACAGAATGTTAATAATCACTCATTATTGCTGTGACAATTATAAAGTAATGAAACCAACTTATGTGATGAATAAAGTTCCTTTTCCCAGTGACCATTTCTGAAGTCATTGGTATTTACAGAATAGTACACCACAATGAGCCTAAACTGTGCCTGCTGTCCTGTGAGTGAATGTGTGAAAGTGAGTGAGTGAGTAAGGATGACTGGAGGATGATGGGGAGTGGAAATGATAAAGAAACAGAGGAGGGGAAAGAGAAGATATAAATTCTGTGAGATGCAAGGGAGTATGAAAAAGTTGTGCACTCCTTATTTAAATTCTTGGATTCTAAGTTACTGGCCAGAAGTTTTCTTTTTGAATAGCCATATGCTAATTCAAGTTTAAAATGCACTTTTGTAACATTTTCTTTACTTCCTTGTAATTAAGAGCTCTCAGTGATAGAAGAGCCCAATTCCCACAGAGAGTTAGATCAGCCCCAGTCTTGGAAGGATGTGATTGTTGAATCTGTGGGTAGCTTTCAGGAAGACATCAATATGAATATTAACTCTGAGGTAAGTTAGCCAGAGAGAATCATTGAAATATTTTTTATGCAACTCTAGTGAAGTAATATTGAGAGGCTGATACATACTCTTACATATATTGTTCATATTTCATCTTATGTTGTTCAGCAATTTCTCAAAGTGTCATTACTGTTATAAGATAAAAATATAATTTTAATCTGCAAGACAGTATTCCTTTAAAGTTTAGGATAGTGAATCACTAGATAAGGTAGTTTCATACTGAAATAATATTTTAGGTAGCTTAGTAAATGAGTGATTGTGCTTGAATCTGGTTGTATATTGAAAACCTTACTAAGCTCTACATTGAATGAGTTATGGAGTCTCCTTGAACTCTAACCAGATGTTTTTATATTGTTTCTCGTCATAAATTCACCCATACTTTTCCTCTAGAACAACATTTTAAACTTCCCAACTATCTTTACCTTTAATTTGAAAGACTACCTGAAAGTCTATGACCAAAACAAAATAATTTTGTCACTCTGAAGGAACAGGAAAACAAAAATTTTCTTTGAGGACAGTTTTTATTTGAAAAGCTTAACTATTTGAAAACAGAAATTTTAAAAAAATATTTTTAAATATTTTTACACTAAAATATATAAATAAATATAATATAAATTTTTATATTAATTAAAAATATAGCCAGGCGGTGGTGGCACACGCCTTTAATCCCAGCACTCGGGAGGCAGAGCCAGGCGGATCTTTGGAGTTCGAGGCCAGCCTGGTCTACAGAGCGAGATCCAGGAAAGGCGCAAAGCTACACAGAGAAACCCTGTCTCAAACAAACAAACAAACAAACAAACAAAATATACATATATATAAAGTATTTTCTCTGTTGGGCGTGGAGGTACATGCCTTTAATCCCAGCACTCAGGAGGCAGAAGCAAGCGGATGTCTGAGTTTGAGGCTAGCCTGGTCTACAGAGTTCCAGGACAGCCAGGGCTTCCTAGAGAAACCCTGTTTTGAAAAATAAAATAAAACACTTTGTCACTTAAATATTAGGGTCTTACTTATAAAAATAAGCCAATGCTTTTCAGGTCTGTTCCCTCATCATTGTAATTTTTTTTCCTGTGAAAAAAGGAAGGCTTTTATTGGGGGTAAGGAAACACACTCACAGGAGGCACAGTGAGAAAGACTCCCTGCAGAGCAGAGACGGGGGAAACTTGGGAAGCAGAGCCCTCATCATAGTATTTTGATAACCACTCAGAGAATTCAGCTAACCCACATTGAAACTGGATGCCCTGGGAGGAAAGACAGTTTCAGAATACATTAAAACAGAACATGTTCTACTAAATACTTGACAATATACTGTATACTGATATGGTGAGTTGCCATGCTATCTGCTGTTTGGGGGCTTGGACATTTGCTAGGATGCACCTACTGAATTTCCTAATTCTTATTAGGAAAATGTGTTTAATTTATGATTTTGGGAAGGAAAATATAAGTGCAGTTGTAAACTGCTTATTTGCAAGAATTAGATTTTTCTTCTTGTGCTGTACCAGTTCTTTTGACTCTTACTCCTTTATACTATGCTCTGCTCTAATCTTTATTTCTGTTCTTACTTTGTTTTCTAAATGGTGAAGAAATAGGAAATATAGTAAAGTATGGGAGCATCCACAATGAGTTTAAAGGGACAGAAAAATGTTGATTCTGATCAATCATTTTAAAATCTCATAAAACAGAATTTTTGTGTATAGTAATTATAAATTTGACATTATTTAAAATATAGAATATTCATAGATACTAGAAAAAGACAAATATATGCTAAAGAGTAAAGAGCAATGCCTTCTAGTCACTAAAATATTTAAAGCTGAAGTGAAAAAAGTATAATAGAAAATCATCCTGTCTTACTCAAGATCAGAGATGGCAGCTGGGGAACAGGGCTTCGTGACAGGTTAAGGATGGAAAGGGACCAGCGCCTTATAGCAGTGAGAAGAGGAGGAGACGAGGGAGAGTAGAACATTTCTGGCCTTTTCTCTTTTTCCTTCTTCCCTTGTTTTCGCTCTCCTTCTAGAAGATACAGATCATTTTTTGTTGTTGTTGTTTCAGTGACCACTCATGTGTTAGAGTCCTATCACAGTCCTGGGTAGGGATATGAGTGCTCTAGCCCTCACTCTCACCTCCTCTGCTTGCCCATGCAGGTTTCTTTCCTGCCTCAGAAAGCTGGTGCTGGCCTGAGTAACCGCTAAACAAGATACTTCAAAGGAAAGCAATCTCAGCAGCGCAGCAGTAGAGGCTCCAATGTGGAGCCTGCATGAAGAGGAGAAAGGGAGAAGTAGTGTGCAGGGTCCTTCATTTGTGGTGGTTTGAATAAAAATGGCCCCCATAGGTCCATAAGGAGTGGCACTATTAGGAGGTGTGGTCTTGTTGGAGGAAGTGTGTCACACTCTCTTCTTGCTGCCTGTGGATCAAGATGTAAAACGTTCAGCTCCTTCTCCAGCACCATGTCTGCCATTCTACCTGCCATGATGATAATGGACTAAATCTCTGAACTGTAAGCCAGCCCCAGTTAAATATTTTTCTTTATAAGAGTTGCTGTTGTCATGGTTCACAGCAATAGAAACCCTAAGACAGAAAGAAGTTCGGTGTTGTGATAGGCCTGACCATGCTTTTGTTTGGAGGAATGTGAACTTTGGGACCAGATTAGAAAAGCAGTTGAATTCTTAATTGAGGCTTAATGGGCCATCCTAGTAGAAGAATGGAAGAGAGTGGTGCTGAGGGTGATTTGAATTGTGAGGGCCTGACTCAAGAGATGTCAGAGGAGAAGAATTTTAGTATGTGGCCTAGAGACTGTTCTTGTGATATTTTGGTGAAGAATTTGCCTGCTTTCTGCTCTTGTCCAAAAAAAATCTGCCTGGCGATAAATTGAAGAGTTTTGAATTAATTGCATTGGCAGAGGAAATCTCAAAACAACCTAATATGGACTCTGTTATGTGGTTATTAGTGTTCACTCTTATGCAGATTTATAATGAAAAAGAGAAAGCTGATCAAGGAAAATACAAAATGTATGATTTAAGGAGAAAAAGAGCACTAGGAAGTGTAAACAGATTAAAGAAAAGCCTGATGCTAAGTGGAATAAAGGGAGTGGTGACCTCAGAGCAAGACCCCACCTAGCTTAGCTTCCAACTTGTGGAAAGGAATTGAAGAAAGTGAAAAGCAGTTAAAGGAAAGCTTATGGCCAGGCATAGTGGTGCACACCTTTAATCCCAACACTCCAGAGGCAGAGGCAGACGAATCTCTGCGTTTTCTTACAGAGAAAGTTTCAAGACAGCCACACTTAGATAATGAAGGAAACCATCGAAAACAGAGCGCTAGTGAAGATGTAATTGAATGAGAAGGCCATATTCCAATCCCAGCAAGCAGTAGAATTTGGCAGCTTTGGCCTCATGGTTCTGGCTTTAGAGTCAAAGATACCAGAAAGGGATTAGGGAATCTCCCTCCTTGTCTAAGGAAAGTTGCCTAGCCGAGCATATCTCCAGAGTGTCCCTACATGGAGGCCTAGAGAGGCTATTATGTGAAGCTACGAAGTTGAAGCTTGGATTACCTTGGAGACCCTAAATGTTGGAGATGACAGAGTTGTAGGATACCTGCCAAGTAAAGCTGTCAACAGGGAATGGAACGAGGCCAAGAGGAAAAAGTGTGTTGCAGTCAACAAAAGGTGAAAGGAGTTGGAGATCTGAAGAACATTTTGACATCAGACACGAAGATGCAGAGTTTGCCCAGCTGGCTTTTGGGGGGTTTTTTTGGTCCAGTCTTTCCTCACTGTGCTCCCTTTTGGAATTGTAAGGTACATCCTGTGCCATTATATGTTAGAAGTATGTGATCTGCTTTTTCATTTTGATTTTATGGGGAATTACTGTTAAGAGATTGCAGGAGTCTCAGAAGAGACTTTGGACTTTATTTTTAAGCAAGTTTAAGACTCTTATAGACTATGAGGACTTTTGAAGTTGGACTAAATGCATTTTTCATTATGATATGGCTTCAAGCCTGTGAGGGCCAGAAAGTGGAATGTGGTGGTTTGAATAAAAATGGCCCCCATAGGTCCATAGGAAGTGGCACTGTTAGGAGGCCTTATTGCAGGAAGTGTGTCACACTCTCTTCCTGCTGCCTGCAGATCAAGTTGTAGAACTCTCAGCTCCTTCTCCAGCACCATGTCAGCTTGCATGCCACCATGCTTCCTGTCATGATGGTAATGGACTCAACTCTGAACTGTAAGCCAGCCCCAGTTAAATGTTTTCCTTTATAAGCTGTGGTCATGGTGTCTCTTCACAGCAATAGAAACCCTAAGTAAGACAATATGTTAAACTAATTTGAGAAATTATCATTTATGTTAATAAATTGTTTTTAAAAATTGAGCTGTTCATATTATAACCACTAGCAGAATTACCTGTAATTTCTGAATTTTCTTTAGCAGGATATATTTGAAACGACTTCTCCACCTGCCGAGGGATTATCTTCAACAAATGCTTCCTCAGCCCAAAAAAATTGTCCAGTTGAATTGGTAAATATATTTGTAGTCTTTGGGTAATTTTTTCATACTTAATTAGTTATTTTTAGATTTAATATAATTTTGGCAATTTCATATATATACAGAATGTACATGGTAATCATATTAACTCTATATTCTAGCATATCCCCCACCAACTCTAGGAAACCTTAGTGAAACTCAGTATATTAAAAAAAGGACATGGAAGTAGAAGGAATGACTAATAGGGAAGAAAGGAATATTCTGAAAAGTTGTCTTCCTAAATGTTAATGTTTTATTTACTTAAAATTTGGTTTGCAAAACTGCTGTGTTTATTTGTAAGTTTATAATTTAAATTTATGTTCTCAAGAAATATGTTTAGCTTGGCTTGGTGGCAGGAGAATGAGTATGAAGCAAGCATAAACTACATAGCCCAGGCTAGTGTGTTTGAAACAACAGCTGAGATATTTGTAAATCATTTGATGAGCTATGAAGAATTCCCATGACTTTTTCTCATACTTAAATTATTTTTGAGACTTTAGATAAAAGCAAGTATACAATTTTATGCTTAGCAAAGGTAGGGTCATGTTTTAAAATGTTGAGAATCATCACTGTTTTAAATCATTCTTATCTTTGGAGATTATACTATATTCAGATATAACCTAGGGCATTTGAAGTTTTATTTTTTAAGAAATAGTGTGAGCATCTTTTCCTCAATATTGGCACAAAACCTGTGTCTGTAGGAAAGTTTCAAAATCAGAAAATGAAAATGCTTAAAATCAGAAAATGGTGTGCTTAAAGAGTCACATTTTGATAGCAAATCCAGAAATTAGACTCACTGACACCATATGCATTACTACCTGGTTTTTTTCTTTTCTTTTTTTTTTCCAAGTTTTTTTTTTTTTTTTCAATGTACTCCTGGCTGTCCTGGAACTAGCTCTGTACATCAGGCTGGCCTTGAACTCAGAGATCTGTCTCCCAAGTACTGGGATTAAAGGTGTTACGCCAACACTGCCTGTAGCTGGAGTTTTCTCCAATCCTGCCCAGCCCCACGGACCCCACAACTGCTTATAAAATAATCACTCAGAAGCTCATTTTAATTAAACTGCTCAGCCACTAGCTTAGGCCTACCATTGTCTAGCTCTTACACTTATACTCAGCCCATTTCTGTTAATCTGTATGTCACCACGTGTTCCATGGCTTTACCTGATGCCTTTACATGCTACTCCTTGGATGGCAGACTGGCGTCTCCCCCTCCCAGCCTTCCACTTCCCAGACTTCTCCTCTCTCTTTGTCCCACCTATACTTCCTGCCTGGCTACTGGCCAATCAGCATTTTATTTATCAATCAATCATCCACAGCAACTGCCTGGCTTCATTTTTTTTTTTAAAGATACATGCATGCATACACATAAAATAAAAATAAATCTTTTTAAGATTTAAAAATTTTTATGAGTGCTTTGTCTTTATGAAAGTTCACCATATATGTTCCTGGCCCCTAGGAAGCCAAAAGAAGGTATTTGGTCCCCTGGATCTTGTGAGCCACCATGTGGGTGCTGGGAACAAAACCTAGGTTTTCTGCAAGAGCAGCCAGTGCCATTTCTCCAACCCCTAAGTTACTTATTTGAACCTTCCCGCAGTACTGAGGGCATTTTTTACCTTAAATTTTATCAAAAGTTGTTTAGAGCCGGGCGGTGGTGGCGCACGCCTTTAATCCCAGCACTCAGGAGGCAGAGCCAGGTGGATCTTTGTGAGTTCGAGGCCAGCCTGGGCTACAGAGCGAGATCCAGGACAGGCGCAAAACTACACAGAGAAACCCTGTCTCGAAAAACAAAAAAAAAAAAGTTGTTTAGTAAATACTATCAAATCACCTATTAAGTCCTGATGTTAAATTTTTAGATTTATTATTTTTATGTGCATGTGTGTATGCCTACATGAATTTATGTGCACACAGGTGACTGAAGAGGCCAGAAGAGGCCATTGAATTCCCAGAAACTGGGGTTATAGATAGTTGTCAGTTACCTGATGTGGTTCTGGGAACCTAACCCAGGTCCTCTTCAGGGGCAGTAAGCACTTTCAACTACTGTGCCATCTCTATAGCCTCTTAACTTGTTCCATTGTTTGTTTGCTGTTGCACACTATGGTCAGAGCTAGCCTAGGAAAACTGATAAAGTAGGTCAGAACTGCAGCTTCTCACCCACAGCCCTTTGCAGCCTGTTCTGTTTTCCTTGTTGTTATTGTTACTGTTGTTTTTATCAGACAGATCAATACCTTTCCTGAGACCCCATTCTCAACTCATATGGTGTTAGTTTGTAAGAGATTAGACTAAATATCAAGCCGTCTCTGGAAGTGATTAAAAGACAAAAGAGTAAACCAATCTGATGACATGACAGGCAGTGAGTTAGCGTTATGTAGACAAAATGCCTCAAAATCTGAAAGGTCTCTTAAACCATTTTTAAGGGTGTTTATGTCACCAGCTAAGTTCATACAAAGACCTTGAAACAACAGATTTTCTACAGTTTTTCTGTTTACTCCTGTCACTAGAGTTCAGATTGGCCAGACTGAAAATCCTAGCCCAAAGCAGCTGAGTTTGCTAACTACTTTTCAAAGTACATAAGGGCACAAGCTCTGGGCTGCATCACAATAAAGACTATAGTTTCCTGCTTTGCATCTCTTTATCAGAAGGCATGCCTGGAGGCAAGGTACAACCACAAACAGGTTTTTGTTGTGTGACAAAACTTTTGCTGGGGATACACAGTGCACACATCTACTCACCCTGGACAGGGAACCTACAATAGACCAAACTACAGATACCACCAAAGTCCAGCTTGGTGAACCAGTGAGTTTTATTGGGGTTATTTACAGGAGTGTGCATGCCAGGTTACTTAGCTTTCCTGTTTTAATCTTGAGGAAGCTGTTATACAGTAGTTGTCTCATGTTTGTGTCATTCTTCTCTTCACCAAATCAGACATTTTTGGGGCAGGATTGTGTTACAGTTGTATTTCTGTAGTAGCTAATGCAGTGCTTGGTGAATAGTAAACATTCAATAAAATTTGCTTAAATTAAATATTTATCAGTCATTCAAACAGGAGTCATCAGGCAGCAAACAAAATACTGAGGCAGAGAAATGGAATCAAAGATTATTTCAGACATTAAATGAATTACGGGTAAGATGGTATTTTTATTTTATTTATTTTGTGTGTTTATATGCATGTGTAGTATATATACACATGTATATGCATGTTCTAGTATGGGGATACGTGTATGTGTAGGTGGGTGTGTATTGTAGGCCAGAAATAGACATCAAGTGGCTTCCTCAGTCACTTTCCACTTTATTTCCTGAGATAAGGCCTCTCACTGACCCCAGACTTTACTGATTCCAGCTAGTCTAGCTAATGAGCTTGCCCTGGAGATCCTTTGCCTCTGAGAAGATGTGAACTCCAGTCCTTATAATTGCAGAATAAACACTTTATCTACTGAACTATTTCCCTAGCCCTTGATTTTTATACTAAAAAGTCAGTAATATATTGATTGAGCATCCAGATATTTATGAAAACAAAATATTTTTTATGTTTTATTGATGACAGCAAAAGCCACTGGAGTGAAATGGTTTTAAGTGATATACCTAAGGCTAAATATAGAAGAGAAAGGTTATTAAAGGATGACTATCAGTTTCTATTTCAAAGATTATGTAATAATCAGTTTTCATTGAGGCTTCATAGTGTGATTACAATTATTTTCGTGTAAATTTTGTGGCTGTGTTATTTGGTTTATTATCTCTTTTTAAAAAATAAAAAGTTTGCCAGGCGGTGGTGGCGCACGCCTTTAATCCCAGCACTCGGGAGGCAGAGCCAGGCGGATCTCTGTGAGTTCGAGGCCAGCCCGGTCTCCAAAGCGAGTTCCAGGAAAGGCGCAAAACTACACAGAGAAACCCTGTCTCAAAAAAAAAAAAAGTTTGTTTTGTCTGTGCGTATGTCTGGCATCGTGTGCATGTAATGCTTGCAAAGGCCAGAAGAGGATGTTGGGTCACCTAAAACTGGAGTTACAGGTGGTTGTGACTCTCCATGTAGGTTCTGGGAATAAACCTGGCCCTCAGCAAGAGTAGCCAGTGCTCTTAACTGAGCTATCTCTCTAGCCCTTTATTACATGATTGTATTTCCTTAATTTCTGTGTACCTATCTGTAATTATTTTTTCAAATTGTTTGCCAACTTAATAAAACCTCTTATTATGTGTATTGACCCATTAGTTCCCCACTTTGCCTCTCATTATACTCTTGTTCTAATTCATACTAGTTTCTCTTATGTCTCCTCCACAGCTTTTGTCTTGAGACATTCCTAAACCACAGACATGGAAAATTCCTTTTCTCCTCTTAGTTTCTCTGTTTGTGCTTTGATCTTTTATCGTAAATCTTTTGTCAGTACTATATCACAACTTCTCAAAATAAATGGTGTATAGGAGATAGCAAGTTTTCAAACAAAGCCTAAAAATCTGTTTATTTTTAACTTGAGTTTGATTAGTTGTCTCTATACAACTTGGAAATACTTTGTCTGATAAAGTTTTGTAACATATTTGTGTTGTTATTGAAGCCATGCACTGTCTTGTTTTATAATCTTTTGTAGTGATCTTTATTTTTCTCTCTGGAAGCTTTTAGATCTTTTCTTTGTCCCCAATGCTCTGAAATTTCATGATGCTGAACTCTGAAGGGTTTTTATTTGCTTGATTTTTCAAGTTTATTGTATTGCTTTGAATTGGGTAGTTTAAATCACTATTTTCATATTCTGTTTTTTAATTTTTAAATTTGAACTTGACTTTTTAAAATTTGAACTTCCTGGTGCTGGAGAGATAGCTCAATGGTTTAAAAGCACTTGCTCTTGCAGAGGACTCAGGTTTGAATCCCAGTATTCACATGGTGGCTTACAACTATCTGTAACTCCAGTTCCAGGGGATCTGACACCCTCTTCTGGCCTCCATAGGCACCAGACACGCACAGTGCACAACATACATGCAGGCAAAACACCCAAACACATAAAACATTTTAGTTAGACTGCCTGCTTGTTGCTTGTTGTACAATGCAATATTTTACCTATTAATTTATCAAGTATTTTAGACTGTCATAAACTCGTATTGACATTCCTAAAAGTACTTTGCAGTCATCCAAGGAGTATGATAGGCATAAGATACTGGCAAATTTTTGGTCCAGTATTTTTGGGTAAATAAAAACTATACTTTTGTAAGAATCTGATTCCAAATCCTAGTCTTCATTAAAGGTACTATCTTCCTCCACAATTTAATACTGTATCTCACTTAATATTGTATCTCACTTATTTTTAGTAGGTATGCAGGCACCATGTGATGACTCCAACCAGGAGATGTTTACATAGCTACATTCCCCTGCCACTGAAACTTACAATTGCATTTCCACATTTACCACAGAGGTTATTTTACAGGCATCTCTAACGCCTTTAAGGCAAAGATACACAATGAATTGATTATTCATTATATGTGAAACCTCACAAAGTCCTGTGAGTTTTTCCTATTTGTAAGACTAAACCAATTGCACTTTCCATAAGAGATATTTATGTTAATATCACTTTTAAAAAACTAAAATTTATATAACATATAAATTTGTATAAAACTTAGTAGTTTTGTGTGCATTTTCTCCATAAAACAGGTTTGGTCTCAGTGATCTATGTTTTTAGATGTTTATTAGAGTCATTCTCTTTCTCTTTTTAAAGATATCATAGTTACTTAGCAAAAATTGCTGTATTTGTTGTTCATTATGCATCCACAGACTGCTTTACTTCTAATAAATTTTCCCTTTTCTTTTCTCTTTTCTAATTATTTTCCCAGGAATTCACCAAGATGGGAATGAAGTCCTTTAGTCTGATAAAGCTATGCAGAAATAGTGACCGAAAACAGGCAGCTGCCAAATTTTATACCTTTCTTATCCTGAAAAAACATCGAGCTATTGAGCTGAGCCAGAGTGTTCCCTATGCAGATATTATAGCTACAGTGGGACCAATGTTCCACAAGATATGAAAGAAATCCAGAGCATGCAGGTTTATGCCATCACTGGCACTTCTGCATAGACTGTTCAGTTTGCTGCAGAAGCTATCAAGAAACAGCAGATGGTCTGGCCCATTTCACAGACAGTCTGGCCTCCCATTTTCTATCTAGAGGGCAGAACCAATCACAACCAGAATTGGAAACCTATATGGAGATAGTTAAGTCACTTTTTAACTTAACCGATTTATCATTTCCCTGATCTGAGGACTGCTTTTAGATTGTGTTTAGCATGCATTGTAAAATACAGTGTACCTTCAGGAAACATTCAAGGGTGTTTGGGGGTTTTTTGTTTGGTTGGTTTGGTTTTTGGTTTTTTTGAGACAGGGTTTCTCTGTGTAGTTTTGGTGCCTGTCCTAGATCTTGCTCTCTAGACCAGGCTGGCCTCGAACTCACAGAGATCTGCCTGGCTCTGGCCTCCCGAGTGCTGGGATTAAAGGTGTGCGCCACCACCGCCCAGCCTCAAGGATGTTTTTTAAAAGACTGTTTTACATTGGATTATTAAAGTTTGTGGGGTTAATGAATAGTTAATATTTTCTTACTTGTAGACATTAGTTTATTTGATCTACTTTGTATCATCATTGATAGTACCTATTTCTCTAATTTTAATCTAATATCTTAGTTAAAGAATTATAAAACTTATTTTAAATTACCTGAGTTACTTTTAGTCTGGTTATGGGCCATATAACTTTTTCATTTAATATTTAATAACTTTATTGTCACCATTAATGTCCTAGTGAAACCAAAGCTGCTTATGTTAAAAACAAAATAAAACAAAAAACTGGCAGACACTTGTTAACGTTTTACCTGCACATTCAGTCGTAGTAAAGACCACTGAAACAGATGCTCTTTTACTTAGTGTGTACTGAGCATTTTTACCAGTAAAATCATTTGTTTTTTTTCTTAGTTAATGTTTGAGTCAAAATTTTTCATATGCTCTATGAACTGCAAAGTAAACTATAAAATGTGGCCTGTGTCACTGTAAATAATGATACTGAAGTTACACTGTGAACAGTTCAGTTCTAAAGAGATTCTTTGAATATATTTAACTAAGATGCAAATAACAGAGTTGTCTTAAATATTTTTATTTTTAAATTAATACAGAAAAAATTTGCTTGATTTTTGGTGTACAGGCCTATAATTTATATATGTATATATGTTTGTGTGATAGATATCTCCATCACCACAGTCTAGACATAGATCATCTTTTAAAAAAATCTTTCCATGTTATCTTCTTGTGGTAGTCCCCCATTCTAATAGCTAGCCACTATTCTCCATGACTATACTTTTGTCTCTTTGGGAATGTTATATAAATGGAATTATATAGCATGTAACATTCTGAGAGTGGTTTCTTTCACTCAGTGTAGTACTCTTGATATGTATCCAAGTTCTTTGGTCTATCATTGTTTTGTTCCTTTTAAATGCTTAGTAGTATTCTGTTGCCTAGATATATTAGCTCATTTGTACTTTTACTCATTAAAAGACAGTTGTTATTTCCAATTTTGATGATTATAGAGCTATAAGCATATATAGTTTTATAAAGATAAAAGTGTTTCTCTAAGAGTAGCATTTCTAAGTCATATATAAATGTATATTTAAATTTATAACAAATTATTTGCCATAAGTTGCACTATTTTGTATTTATACTAATAAAATATGAGAGCTTCAGTTCACTTGTGATTTCGTTTGTTTTGGGAGACGGGGTCTCTCACTATGTAGCTATGGCTGGCCTGGAACTCTACTGTAGACCAGGCTGGCCCTGAACTCACAGAGATCTCCTGCCTTTACTTCCTGATTTCTGTGTAAAGGTATGTGCCACCACACTTGTAGGTTTTGATATTATTTTTGTTGAGTATTTTTTTTAGCTATATTCCTTTTTTTAACCAAAATTTTCTTTACATAAAATATTGAGATACAATCTAATTTCTAAGATGAAATTGTATGTATACAGTCGTACTTATAAGTATGCTAAATCAAAAGCTGTACAATAATGAGTAATATCAATGGGGCAAATGTGGGCACAAGTGAAAACACTTTTGAATTCCCTGTGTCATTGAGCATCAATCAGGGGCTGGAGAGATGGCTTGGGTGTTGAGAGCACTGGCTGAACTTCCAGAGGACCCAAGTTCAATTCCCAGCACCCACATGGAGACTCACAACTATCTATATATAACTGCACTTTTCCAGGGCATCCTACACCCTCTTGTTGCCACCTCAAGTACATGGTGCATATGCACAGGCAAATACTCATACACATAAAATTAATTTTAAAAAAAAAAACCAACTATCAATCTCCAAGCACTCATTGAAGGGGAAGGATCTCTCTCTCCCTCTCTCTCTCTCTCTCTCTCTCTCTCTCTCTCTCTCTCTCTCTCTCTCTCTCTGTGTGTGTGTGTGTGTGTGTGTGTGTGTGCGCGCGCGCGTGCGGTAGAATCTCAACTCACTGAACGCCGTTTGCTATTCTTTTCTTTCTCCCCCATGCCTTGAGTGTTAGTGGGCATTTGTGCTTAGATTGCTTTTCATTCATTTCTAAATCTTTACACATTTTTTTAGGGTTGGAGGTAGAGGGAAGGGCAGGAGATGGGGAAGGAGGAGCATAGTAGCCAAAATGTAGAATGAGGACATGGAATTGAAGAATAGAGCCCTGGAGGAGGTGACAGTCCTTGATAATTTCCTGTGTGTGAATGAGGAAACTGGAGGTCTGAATGACACTTTTTTTTGTTTTGTTTTTTTGTTTTTTTCGAGACAGGGTTTCTCTGTGTAGCTTTGTGCCTTTCCTGGAACTCACTTGGTAGTCCAGGCTGGCCTCGAACTCACAAAGATCCGCCTGGCTCTGCCTCCCGAGTGCTGGGATTAAAGGCGTGCGCCACCACCGCCCGGCTGAATGACACTTTTAAAAGAACTTGAGTTTCTGAGTTTGGTTAATGTGGAATTACATTCATTGGCTTGGCTTCCCATCCTAAATAAATGTGGAAAGTTGGAACTTAGTAGCAATTTCTAAGTAATTACCACTTAGAAGTCCTGGCAGAGAAGTGTCTAAACCTTACCTACCTCTATCTGAGTGGAAACAAAACCAAACTTCTCAGTACAGTAGAAGCTTTGCAAAATCTTAAAAGAATTGAAGTCTTGACTTGTTTAACTGTAAGGTCACAAATCTGGAGGATTACAGAGAAAGTATTTTTGAATTGCTGCAGCAAATCACATACTTAGGTGTTTGGGGCAGGAGGATAATGAAGCACCAGACTTGAAGTAGGATGAAGAGGAAGATGAAGAGGAAGCTGGTCCACCTGAGTTTATGAAGAGGAGGAAGAGGAAGATAAAAGAGGTTCAGAAGTGGGAGAGGGAGAAGTTGGCCTCACACTTCAGGAAAGAAGAAATTCAGGATGGTGATGATTGTATTGATGAAGGGGAAAAGAAGAAAGAGGAAGGTGGTCTTTAGGGAGAGAAAAGGCAACTAGATGCTGAAGGTGATGGAGAGGAAGAAGATGATCAGATCATTCTAAGATGAGATTGCCTAATGCTCCTGGGAATGCAGTAGAGTGATCACATTTTGTTTTTCATGTATGATAGCTGTCTCTATAGAAGATTGTGTGTAATTTATTTTGAGAAAAGTATGTTTTTACTATTTTTGCCTTATTCTGATTAAGATTTACTGGTTGATTAATCATAATTATGTAGAAAAGAATTTTCATTGACTTTGCCATTGTGAAATTCTCTAGTATTGTATTTAGAATCTTCATTTTTCTAATTCATATTTACTGATCAGATGTTTTGAGCTCATAATTAAAACCTGATTGCTTTTACACAGGCATAGGGTTCATTTCATTCATAATGTATTAAACTTGTTTATAATTTAACAAATTACAGTCAGTTGTAATATGAAATGACAACAGTCTCCTGAATGATAAAGCTGATTGATTGCTTCATCTTCCCCACATTCAAAAGAAAGCTAGCAAAGTTGTGAACACTCGGGAACCTTTGTCTTGTATCTCAATCACTTAATTTTGATCTGTCTGGGTTTTAAACAAGTGAAGTGCAAGAAATGGAGTTGTTGAGATACAATGATGATTGATTATGGATGAATCTTAGGAAACAGGCTCTGCTGCTGAATGTCTTCCTTTGACCAAGAATTGTGCACAAGCACTTTACCAGCTGAGCTCCCCACAAGCCTCCCCTGACCTACCCATCCCCACTAAAATTTTATTGGCTTTTTTCAAACATTTTTTGGTTTCATTTATTTTCTCTTGTTTTTCTATTTTCTATTTCATTGATTTCTGATCCTGTATACATTTTTTGTTTGCTTTGGGCTTATTTTTCTTTTTCTGGTTTTATTAAGGTAGAAAACTGATTTGTGATTGCCCTTCTGTTCTGATGCAATTAGCCCTCATATTTCCAAAAGCTTATAGGGAGCGGCACTATTAGGAGGTATGGCTTTGTTGGAGTAGGTATGGCCTTGTTGGAGAAAGTGTGTCACTGTGGAGGCAGGCTTTGAGGTTTCCTATGCTCAAGATACTGCCTAATGTTACAGTCCACTTCCTGTTGCCTTCTGATCAAGATGTAGCCAGCACCATGTCTGCCTGCACACTGACATGCTCTCCACCATGATGATAATGGACTGAAGCTCTGAAACTGTAAGTAATCCTAGCACTGGGGAGGCAGAACCAGGCAGATCTCTGTGAACCCCCATGAACCCTGCTTAGTTGATTCTGTGGACTATGCTCTCTAGATGTCCACAACTTCCCTGGTTCCCACAATTCCTCTTCTCCCTTTTCCACAGGGTTCCCCAAGCTCAAGGGGAGGGACCCAATGGAGACCTCCAACCTGGGCTCTTTCTCTCTGCCTAATGTTTGGCTGTGGATCTCTGCATCTGCTCCCATCAGTTGTTGGAGGAAGTCCCTCTGATGATGACTGGGTTAGGCATTGATCAAGGAGTATAGCAGAACATTATTAGGAATCATTTAATTGAGGTTTTGTTTTTGTTTTTGTTTTTGTTTTTGCCAGCTGTGTTTGGTTCCACCCTAGGACCCTGGGCTCTCCAAACTTCATTCCTGGTCATCCAGGCAGTGTAGTGCATGGGCTCCCTCTCATGGCATGGGACTCAAATTAGACCAGTCATTAGTTGGTTACTCCCACAAATTCTGTGCCACCATTGCCCAGGCACATCTTGCAGGCAAGACAGATTGTAAATTGAGGGTTTTGTGGCTGGGTTGGTGTCCCAGTCCCACCACTGGAAGCCTTTCCTGGTTACAGAATATAGCTTGTTCAGATTCTGTGTCCCCCATTACAAAACTAGGTGTCCCCTAATTTCCACTAGGGTCATCCTTGTAGATTCCAGGGAGTTTCCACTGCACTAGGTTTCCACATCACCCCCCCCCAATGCCCTCTAATTCCAGTTGTCTCTCTCCATACTCTCTCCCTCCATCCCTTTTCCCTGACCTGGTCCCTCCTATTCCCAACCCTACCTGCCCCTACTCTACCCACAGAATCTGTTCTGTTTCTCCTGAGAGAGCTCCATGCTTCTTCCTTAGAGCTCTCATTACTTCATTTCTCTGGGTCTGTGGATTGTAGCATGATTATCATCTACTTAACAACTTATATCCACTTATGAGTACATACCATGTTTGTTGGTGGTGGTTATTTTTTCTCTTTTGGCTTTTTACTCCTTGCTCATTGGGGGCCTCACCACCCAGCTCCCAAATAAATCACACACAGAGGCTTATTTTAATTATAAATGCCCAGCCTTAGCTTGGCTTGTTTCTTGTCAGCTTTCCTTAAATTATCCATTTACCTTTTGCCTCTAGAGGGGCTTTTACCTTCTTCTTACTTCTGTAAATCTTACTTTCACTCTTACTCCATGGCTGGCTGGCTGGCCTCCTGTGTCCTCCTCTCCTTGTTCTCTTGCTCCTCCTTTTCTTGATCTCTTTCCCTGGATTTCTCCTCTTTTTTCTCTCTGCCTGCCAGTCCTGCCTATCCTTTCTCCTGCCTCACTATTAGTCGTTCAGTTCTTTATTCGACCATCAGGTGTTTTAGACAGGCAAAGTAACACAGCTTCACAGAGTTAAACAAATGCAATAAAAACAAAAATAACACACCTTAAAATAATATTCTACAGCATTTCCCCCTTTGTGTCTAAATAAAAAAAGAAATATTTTAACTTTAACATAGTAAAATTATACATAACAATAACAGTTATCAAGAATTAATTTACAATATTCTGTCCATTTGTAGTTAGCATCCAGAGAAAATAATGCATTATCTATCCTATCTTAGTGAATCCAAAGTTTTACACCTAATTTACTTTCTATCATAACTAAGGAAAACTGCAACTATAACTATCTAGTCTTCAACTCCATCAAAGACCCAGAAGGATGTAATGTTATCTAACAACAGAGACATGTGGCTGCCTGGACAGTCACCCAAAGTTCCTCTGCAACATTGGGGCATCCATCTTCAGCCTATAGTCCTAGGGTATCTGGCAGATTTTTCAGTGAAGCAGAAAATTTGAAGGACTGTCCTGCCTTGTATTGGCAAAGTTCATCAGTCACTTCCCTTTGTGTCCTGCAGAATATCTGGCAGACTCTACTGTGAAACAGGAACTTTGAAGGACTGTCCTGCCTTGTTTTGGCAAAGTTCAACAGTCTTTCCTGTGTGTCCTGCATGTCCAGTCTGCATAGCACATTGTCAGCAGTCAAAGGCAAAAGTAGTTTCTTTGCCCAGTGGCTAACCTTGCCACAATGAAAGCAGTTTCTTCAATGCCCATCATCTCTGAAGTAAATTGGTGCTGCCAGGAGCAGATGTGTCTCATTGTCATGAAAAGCCCTAAGTTAACAAAATATTTTAAATACCATGTGTTTGAAAACCATTTATCTAAAATATATCTCTATATAATCTTGAAAACATATTAAACATACCCACAAATTTAATTGTTATAGATGACTAACTACTAATCTGTATTTCTTGGTTATCCTAAATAGTTCATAATAATAGCTTTCAAAAACTAGAATTTTACCTTACATTTTAAAATGAACTGCATACGTACAATACCTTAAACAAGAGTAGAAGCATATTTACAATATAACAAAAATAACCTTAAATTTGTATCAATATATAAAAATCCTTTAAACAAGAGTACAAACATATATAGTATAACAAAAATTACCTTAAATTTGTATCAATGTACTATATTTCCCTAAATTATAGCAGACATCCATAACCCACCAAATAACCAAAGACCATACACACACCCCAACTCTTGGGAATGTGGACGTCATTTTCTTCAAAATGCTTCCTGCTGTCTGTGGAAGAAGTATCTTTATGGTCCCAAAGAAAAAATTTGAGATAATGGCCAAGTCCTGGGAAGGCCAGCTATAACATTTGTTGATAGCTATCACCTGTCAAGGTTCAGGAGGTCTCCCTTGATCAAACCTGATCAATATTATTCCTGAAGGAATCCACAACCTCACATCTCCTGTGGGAACAAAACAAAGCATTTTTGTTTTCCATTTGACAAATTTATTTTTGACTTCATTTTTAAAGTTAAGGCATCCCTAAAGTGTCTAGACTGGTTCAGTTAGCAGTCCAGTTCACAACCCCATGTCTCTCAGTAGCTATTGTCTGCTTGTCAGCATTTAAAACACTCAAAATCAATACAATAACATACAGAATTCAGACTCCCTGTGTATTTCCCATCTCTATGTGGCTTTTTCTTTTTTATTATTTTACTTCTCTCTTAAAAGACTTTATTTTATTTTTAAACTATTTCTTTCTTTCTATGACTGTCCATACCCTTTTTCTTTGTTTTTTAAGCTACATACATTGTAAAACACACTGAAACCTGTTTAGAGGGTTTTTTCCCATCTGGACCTCTTTTACTGCATATCTTTTAGTCTTTTTTGACCACACAAGCAAACTTTAGACTGCTAAGCTACACTTGGATCCTCCTAGCAGCTCTCAGCTCTGCCCACTTCTCAGGTTGGGAAAGCCAACCAGGTCAGAGGTTTATGACCAGGAATTACATTAAACCTTTCTAGCTATGGAAGCTGGTACCTGCATTGCCACAAGCACATTTTTTTTTTTTTTTTTTTTTTTTTTTTTTTTTTTTTTTGGTTTTTCGAGACAGGGTTTCTCTGTGTAGCTTTGCGCCTCTCCTGGAACTCACTTGGTAGCCCAGGCTGGCCTCGAACTCACAGAGATCCGCCTGGCTCTGCCTCCCGAGTGCTGGGATTAAAGGCGTGCGCCACCACCGCCCGGCCACAAGCACATTTTATTTAGCTTGCCATTTTTATTTAACACTGCCAGCTGAACATCAGCACCTCTTAAAGGATCTGTGTCCTTTTTCTTTTCTTTCTTTTTTTTCAGCTTTCTCAGGACCTATGGAAATTTGGGCCCATATTGGAACACCAAAATGTTGTTGGTTGTTTTTTTCTCTTTTGGCTTTTTACTCTTTGCTCTTTGGGGGCCCCACCACCCAAATAAATCATACATGGAGGCTTATTCTTAATTATAAATGCCCAGCCTTAGCTTGGCTTATTTCTTGCCAGGTTTTCTTAACTTTAAATTATCCCAGCTACCTTTTGCCTCTGGGCTTTTTACCTTTCTCTTACTTTTGTAAATCTTACTTTATTCTTATTCCACGACTGGGCTGTATGACTCAGTGGCAGGCCCCCCCAAAAGAGAAAAAAACAACCAACAACAGTTTGGTCTTTCTGGATCTGGGTTACCTTACTCAGGATGATTGTTTTTTCTAATTACATCCATTTGCCTGCAAATTTCATGATGTCATTTTTTTAACAGTTGAGTAATACTCCATTGTGTAAATATACCACATTTTCAAAGGGGACATCTTGATGTTCAGCAATCTGAATGGCCTTTTAGTTATTTTCATGAATTTTTTTCTTTTTTAGTTTCTACTAATGACTTCATTTTATTACCAATCTGCAATTCCAAGATCTAAAAATTCAATTAGAAAAATCCTAATAAACAGGAAAAAATGGACAAAAAGCTAACACCCAGGGATTTGTGGGTATAAAAACAAAAACAAAAGCTACAGACACAAAATGAATGCTAAAGAAATGTCATGATCCCCAGAGGCAAAGGCCAGTTGATCTCAGCACCAGGGAGACTCCCAAGTTCCAGGCCAGCCTAGGCTACAGAGTGAAACTCTATACCAGAAAAAACAAAAATTAAAGAGGGTTTGATGAGCACCAGGTATGGTGGTACATGCCTTTAATCCCAGTGTTCATGAGGCAAAGACATGCAGATCTCTTATTAGTTCCAGGCTAGCCTGATCTACACAGGAAGTTCCAGGACAGCCAGGGCTACATAGGAAAAACTTATCTCAAAAGGGGTTGGGGGTGGGGTGGCAATGTGGGGGCTGGTTGGAGAGATGACTCAGAGGTTAAGAGCACTGGCTGCTCCTCAAGATGACCAAGGTTCAATTCCTAGCACCCAGCATGGTGGCTCACAACCACCTGTAACTCCAGTTTCAGGGGATCTGACATCCTCTTCTGGTTTCCATGGGCACCAAGCATGAAAGCGGTTCACAAATCTTCATGTAGGAAAAACACTTTTAAAATGTAGATTCTGCTTTTAAAAAAAAATTAAAAAGGCCAGGGTGTGGTAGTAGTGCACACCTTTAATTCCAACACTCAGGAGATAGAAGCAGGCAGAGCTATGAATTCAAGGCCAACCTAATCTACAAAGGAAGTTCCAGGCCTACCAACCATACAGTAAGACCCTGCCTCAAGAAAAAAAAAACTGAAGAGTTCAAGATCATACTCTGCTATATTTTGAGTTGATGCTAGCCTGGGCTACACTGATCTCCTAGGAAAAAAAGACAAAAATAAAAATTGCAACCGCCTGCCTGCCTTCATCCGATTTTGGGTGTCAGTGTAGACAGGGGCGGAAATCACTAACCCTGGGTCCTTTAAATGAAGCCCTAAGGCAGTGCTTCTCAACCTTCTTAATGCTTTGACCCTTTAATACAGTTCCTCATGTTGTGGTGACCCTCCAACCAACTGTAACTTTGCTACTTTTATGAATTGTAAGTATCTGATATTGCAGGATATCTTATATGTGACCCCTGTGAAAGGGTCACAACCCAGAGATTGAGAACCATTGCCCTAAGGAGCATAATAGATGCCTTCTCTTTAGATTAAAAATGGTTGGGGCTTGTTTCATTGTCATATCCATGTCATATCTATCTTGGTACCCACATGTTGAAGCAGAGATTCAAAGTCTCTGGAACGCCTCCAACATTGTGAGGAATTTGGTGGCCCTGGGAGGCCTGGGCTGTCCTGCTTACCTGGGGCTATAGATCTCTTAGCAAGGACTCCTTGCTCATTGAAGGGAGCCTGAGCTGACAGTTTTCAGAATGGCAGCAGCGGGCGCCATGGCATTGACAGAATATGAAGCTGGTTGGGCTAAGGTGGGACATGAAGGCCCACGGTCCCTCCTGCTCCGTGTCACCACCTGTGCTGAATGAACCAAGTCTCAACTCCCTCCTCCTTCAGGTCAAGGGAGCCAGGGACTTGCAAGTTTCCACATCAGGGCCAGGGTCCATCTCAAAATGTGTCTCTAGTCCCAGTTCCTGTAGCCCTGAGGATTCAGGATACAGGAATTATAGGAACTCCACAATTCTCCCATCTGGACTAAGCAAGTTTCAGGGATTGGTGCCAAAATGAGTCTTTTAAACTTCTAAATATTCTGTTTGTCCTTTGATTCACAATATATAACTCATGACAAGGGACGTGTTTCCTCTTCCTTAGGAAGTGTAGCAAACATGGATGGAGCTGTATTAGATTGCAGCAATGTACAGTAACAAAAACCTCATCAGGCAGACGTAATGTTGCTGTCAACAGTCAAAACTGCCATGGCATTGTAAAGATCAAGAAGAGAAGGGTGGTCTGTTGTGGGATATTAGTTAAACATGTGTTTACATTCTTTTATGCTGTGGAACATTTGTTTAATGCTGCAAAGATAGGTTACATTCTTATATGTTGCATTTGTTTAACTCTGTGAAGCTATGTTACTTTGCCTGTCTAAAATACCTGATTGGTCTAATAAAGAGCTGAATGGCCAACAGCTAGGCAGGAAAGAGGAATAGGCAGGAATGCCAGGCAGAGAGAATAAATAAGAGAGAGAAGAAGAGAGAAGAGGGAGGAGTGAGAAAAGGAGAAGGAGAGGAGGATGCTAGGGGCCGGCCCACCCAGCACACAGCCAGTCACAGAGTAAGAAGTAAAGAAAGGTGTATAGAATAGAGAAAGGTAAAAGCCCAGAGGCAAAAGGCAGATGGGATAATTTAAGAAAAGCTAGCTAGAAATAAGCCAAGCTAAGGCCAGGCATTCATAAGTAAGAATAAGTCTCCGTGTAGTTATTTGGGAGCTGAATGGTGGACCCCCAAAAAGCAAAAAGAAAAAGAAAAACAAAAAGTTACAGTGGTCTACTAGAGTTACTTCAATAGCTACTATTTCCATTGCCCTCCCTTCATGATGCTTTTCCTCATGTACCTTTTGTCTGAAGAACTGTCTCCAGTTCTTTATTGCTATTTATTTTAATTTTATGTGCATTGATGTTTTGCCTGCATGTATGTCTGTGTGAGGGGAGGGTGTCGGATCCCCTAGAACTAGAGTTACAGTCATGAGCCACCATGTGGTTGCTGGGAATTAAATCTGGGTCCTCTGGAAGAGTAGTCAGTGCTCTTAACTGCTAAGACATCTCTTCAGCCCCTGTCTTCAGTTCTTACCAGCAAGGCACCAGTGGTGCTCTTAACTTCCCTTTCTCTCAGAATGTCCTTGTTTTACTTTCATTCTTTTTTTTTTTTGTTTTTCGAGACAGGGTTTCTCTGTGTAGCTTTGCGCCTTTTCCTGGAACTCACTTGGTAGCCCAGGCTGGCCTCGAACTCACAGCGATACGCCTGGCTCTGCCTCCCGAGTGCTGGGATTATAAAGGCGTGCGCCGCCGCCGCCGCCGCCCGCCGCCGCCAGCCGCCGCCGCCGCCGCCGCCGCCGCCCGCCGCCGCCCGCCGCCCGCCGCCGCCGCCGCCCGCGCTACTTTCATTCTTAAAAGATATGCTTGCTAGGTATTACAATCTGGTTGATGATTCTTTTAACCATCCGTTAAGTTTGTTCTCTTTTCTTTTGCCCTCCATTGTTTATGATAAGAAATCACAATTATTCAAAACATTAATCCTATAAAATCAATGTATCTTTTTCTCTGCCTTTTCAAGATCATCTTCTTGGTTTGGTGTTTACCAGTAACAGAAAAGTATTGTTTCCATCATGGCCGTTACTGGGGCTTCATCAGAGAACTGCAGCCGGGGGCTGTGTTTGCTCTGTCCTGTCCTGCTGCCAGCTTCCCACATATGCTCCTGCAAATGGAGCTAAGAGTGAGAGCACTAAGAGAAAAATGTAATAGAATATTATCTTAAGGGGTGGTGCTTTTGTTTATGTTGCATTTGTTTAACTCTGTGAAGCTGTGTTCCTGTGCCTGTCTAAAACACCTGATGGTCTAATAAAGAACTGGCCAATAACAAGGCAGGAGAAAGGATAGGTGGGGCTAGCAGACACAAATATGTAGAGAGGGAGAGATCTAGGAATGAGAGAAAGAGGAGGACTCCAGGGCCAGCCACCCAGCTACACAGCCAGCTACAGAGTGAAAAACAAAAGTATACAGGAATAGAAAAGGAAAAGCCCAGAGGCAAAAGGGAGATGGGATGATTTCAAGTTAAAGAAAGCTGACAAGAAAAAAGCCAAGCTAAGGCTGGGCTTTCGTAAGTAATAATAAGACTCTGTGTGTGAATTTATTTGGGAGCTGGGTGGTGGGCCCCTCAAAAAGAGTAAAATACCAAAAACAACAGACAAAGCCAGCAGGTGCTCACCTCCTGCAGGACCACGCCTACTTTTTCGAAGTAACCTCTCTTCCCTGGAGTTTTAGCCAGCTGCAGTTTCCTGCTGCTCCAACGGCCCTGGCAGGATTGCCTGAGAACTGAGTTGTGAGAAAATGGAGAAAGATCTGAAAAGAGAAATCATTTCCCCCACTTATACTGAGCATCATATGTCTCCTTTCCGGAATCTTGAGGCAGAGCTGAAGGGGCTGTTTGGATGTCTTGTGCTGCTTCCCAGCTTCAGGGTTTGTTGTCTTGAGATCAGGCTGGAAGATATGCAAGGAAACAAAACTGTGAAATTCCTGCCACTCCAGTGACTTACCACCCTGTGGGCCTTCTCCAGTTAGCCCTGCTGGCGGCTTCCCTGAAGAATCCTCACATAGCTCCCATGTGCATGTATTTTGTTCCGATTTTAATGCTGCATTCAGTGAGAGCAGGGTGCTTACCCAGAAGTGGAATGACATTGCTTTTGAAACGGAAAGAAATTTAAATATTCCCTAATTAGTACAAAACAAAATTACTGATTTCTTTGGAGTAATTTTATCTTGTTTTATGTTTATAATCTTCATTTGTTGCAATTTACATTGTAACTAAACACTGATTCTCTTCTCAATTACCTGCTTTCTAAGGCTCAGGAGAATTCTTTACTGGCTGACACCATTCCAGATGGGAGTAGTGTAGGTGGAAGAGTTCTTTTGCTCTGGGGACATTGCTAGTGGAGACTTCTGGGAAATGTAGTCTTCTAAGTACCAAGTGGGAGGGGGGAAACAACAGGAAAGGAGATATGGAGTAGATGACAATCTCAGAATTTTCTTCCCATAACCATGCAATGATTGTATGGTGTTCTTTTAAGTGTGAAGAAGTCATTTGTTTAATTTAGGTGGTCATTAAGATAGACAAAACATGTCATCAATTAACTCTATAGAGTAACACTAGATATTTTTTAGACATTTCCATGACCTTTTCAACTGGAATGTATTGTTCTTGCTACAATTGCTCATTTGTGTTTTTCTAAAATGTATATATAATGATGGCAATTTGACAGGACAATTCAATTTAGCTGGATATTTAATAGAGAGAAATGTAACAAATGCCCCCAAATAGGCATTTATTGTAGAGAGGGAGGGAGAGAGAGAGAACCCCTGGTAGATTTACTGTGAATATGAACTATATGAACTATAGAAAAAAAGATTTGACTTCATAAGAAATAGGAAAGTTAAAATAATGATTTCTTCATAAATATTATGACTATGTACAAAGCTACTTTTGGAACGAGAGGCCGGCACTACAGAGTCTTAATGTAAATCAGTAAAGTTGCTTTGCAGGTTCTGTTGGAAAACTCAGCTTGGATATCGAGTCGAAGGCACCAAGTTCAGCTTTGCTCTTGGTCTCAGTCCATATTTCTTGACCACCTACCATGTGTTAGATTCTGTTCTAGGCACTAGGGATACAGCAAGGGGAAAAAGTTCTTCCCCTCATGATGTGTACATTCTAATGGAGGCGGTAATCTAAACAAGTAGTCAATAGACTGTCTTTTTCAATTATAGATATTTAAAGACAGCAAAACTCAGGCATTAGTGCAGGGGGTTGGGGATGCTGGGGAGACAGATGGCTCCGTCACTAGAGTGCTTTCCAGCAAGCATGAGGTCCTGAGCACCCATGAAAAAGCCAGACATGGCAGCACTAGTCTGAATCAGGGAGCTCCAGGCACGTTCACTGAGTGACTGTCTCCACTAAGGTAGAGAGTGGTTAAAAAAAGCCTCTGGTCTACACCCCCTCCTCCACGCGCGCGCGCGCGCGCGCACACACACACACACACACACACACACACACACACACACATAGTAAGAAAAAGTGAGTGAGGGAAGAAGTCAGTGTTTTGTAGGTTGAGCCAGGAAGGTGTATTACTTTTCTTAATGCTGTGACCAAACATCTGTCAGAAAGACAGCTTAAGGAAGGAAGACTGATTTTGGCTGTGATTTATACAGTGGCTGCTTATATATTTGGCTGTGGAAATACAGTCCATCATGACAGAGAAGACATGGCAGAAAATGGATGGCCCAGTCAGGAAGCAAAGAGATAAATGCCCTTTGTTTTTCTCTTTTTCCCTTTTAATCCAGCCTGGGCCCTAACCCACATCCAAAGTGAGCTGTCCTTAGTTAAGTCCCTCTGGAAACAGCCTCACAAACACAGCCAGACACATTTCCCAGGTGATTGTACATGCAGTCACGTTGACAGTGAAGATTAATCATGGCAGAAGGCCCCCCTGAGATAGTGCTGTCTGAGCAGAGACTTGAAGCAAAGGAGCAAACTGGAAGTCTAGGGTGTTCCAAACCCATGAAAAGGCAAATAAAGACGTGGTGTGGAGGCCCAGCAAGGCACAATTTGCTGAGAGTAAGATGAGTGAGAGTCTTTTGAGGGGATACCAGAGAGTTGGGTAGGGTAAGGGCAGGTGGCAAGGTGATCGAGAAAATTCCCCGCAGGCTGTGAGCAAAGACACAGCTGATCAGACAGGGCTGGTTCAAGAAGAGGAGCCCCTTCCCACTCTACCTAGTGCAGCAGGCAAGAAACCAGGCCAGCGTGTTAACACAGTCAGAAATGGGTGGGCTAGAAACGGACGGTCGAAATCCAGTTTCCTGGACTTCGTGGTCTCCTGGGCCCCTGTGAGGCCAGGTAGAAGGCAGGGGAGAAACCCACAACTAGGACCTTGGGTTGCGATCACTTAGCTTATCACTTATGTTTCCCATCTTTCCAGCTTGCTCTTTTAATACTGGAAAGGATAGCGTTTCTTAAGTGTCCTCGGGTAGTTAAGAGTCCTACTATCATTTGTTCAGAAAGCCAAGAGCTGTTTGCATTAAATCACTCTGGCACTCACAAGTTGGTTTAGGGGATCCAAAATGTTCAGAAAGGTGTCCAGATAATATTACCACTTGTCTGTGTGTCAAGGTGTGAGACTGGCGTGAGGACACTGAGGCCCAGAAAGTCAAGGGACATTCCCAGGGTCACATCGCAAGCCAGTGGATTGACACCCTTTGTACCCCTCCCCATCCTCCAGCTCTGCGCAACAGCTAGTTGTGGACAATAAAGGACCCTGTGCTGGCGTGCGATCGCCCCGGCTCCAGGGCTCTCAGAGCGAGACCAACTATCTCTTTAAGAAGGAAAGTGAAGACGGGCGGCTTACGCAGCTGCCGGCGAGCTGCCGACTGGCTCATCCCCTCCATCCACCTCTCCTCCCCCGCCCTCCACCTCTCCCTCCCGGCAGCCCCAGCCCCAGCAAGCACCCGGCTAGCCACCTCCAGCTGGGGCTCCGGAGAGCAATCTGGCTGCCCTCCTGGGGCAGCCCAAACCATGGAAGCCTTCGCAGGTGATGACAAGGACCCCGGGGACCTCCAGGCCCACCGCCCAGCCGCGCCCGCCGCACCCAGGAGTGCAAGTGCGGGGGTGCGGGGCGCCGGCCCAGCACAGGAGCTGCCCTAGCCCGTGGCGGGCAGCGAGTCCTCCGAGCTTGCAGGCTGCGGCCGCCCGTGCTCACCCGCCCCTGTCTCTCTCTTCCCCACCGCCGCAGGTTGCTGATCACCGCCAGGCGGCTGCTGCAGCGACTGCAGAGGCGCTGCGCCAAGCGGCGCGGGAGTCGTGCGAGCCGGCGGGACTGCGGAGGGCGAGTGGACCCAGGTGAGAGGCCGCGGCGGAGCGGGAGGGGGCCTGCGCGGCTCCGCGGCCGCCGGGGGCGGCGTGAGACCACTGGCTGCGGCGCGATCCCGTAGGGGTATCAGCCGAGGAGGGGATTAGTCGTGACTCATGCCTACCCTCCCTCCATTCCCCTACATCCTCCTAAGCACTCCTCTCCCTCGCGTGAAATTTACTAACTAGAGGATGCTGGTTTCAGTAGGGAAGACGCCCAAAGGTCTTCCTTGACATCTAGTAGGTGGGTTTTAGGGAACTAACCCTTCGCCCCTTCCTATTTGTTTTCTTCTTCTGGTATTCCACAAGCAAACATGTGAGCTTCTGTTTGGAACCGCACACCCACCCCAAGGTCAAGTGTCTATGACTGCTTCCTTCCTATCTTGCCCGCTGAGAAACATCAGAGCTCTGCAGTAGATCTGGCAGAATTTCCCATGATCCCTAGAGTGGGAAATTTGCCTCAGTCTCCCTGGAGCTTCCTCGGTATATGCTGTTCTCTCTTTCCACTCCCTAGCAGGGAGCCAGACGGCTTGCAACACCTGCCAGCCCGAAAAGTCCCACATTCCCTGCCTCAACTCTGCAGGGGTGGGAGGGCTGGTCACATGCTGCCGGTTTCCTTGCCCTTTTCTGCCCATCAGGGGATGGAGGCCGAGCTGGGCTGCAGGAGTTTCCCAGAAAATGCTGGTCTCTGCCAGTGGAGGGGTATAAGGAAGTGCCAGAGCCTGAGGTTCTGGGCCTTGGTTGGTCCCAAGTAGCCATCTTACTGTATTTTGGGTGTGGGTGTCTGCTTGTCTGTTCAGTGCGGGAGCTAGGCTAGATGCTTTGTACAATTTCAGTACATTACTTGAGCATGGCTTCGATAACTCTGGAGACTCGTCTATTAGAACAATTTAAATTTAGGTCCTTGAAATAATTGGGGTCCCCTTGGTTAGTCTTTCAACTCTGGACTTCTCAAGTGAAATGTTGACCTTGTGGGCCTTACAGCATGAAGGCATCAGTCGATTCTGTGGTGACATCCCTGCACTGACAAGTTACTATCTTCCCCAAGCCTGAAGTCCCTCATTTGTAAACCTGGGGAGCAGGGTACCTGCCTCAGAGGGTTGTCCTAAGATGAGAGTGATGTGGAAGTTCTTGAGACAGTATTGGCTTGACTGACACACACAGTAGGTTCTCAAGGATTCAGAATTTGGAGGTAAATTAGGGGAGAGTAGTTCTCCTCTGCCCTACCAGACTCTTCCACACCCCTGTAGAAGGTGTCCCTGCGGCGGTGGCCGGAGGAGGTAGGGGTAGTAACCAGGAGAGGCACACATCTCCAACACAAGAGCTGCAACAGTTCTAGCAAAGGATGGCTGCCTGCAGGCATGTATAACCCAGCCATGGGCGTGGAAGACCCTGGCATCCTTGGGCGGCATCCCTCAGGAAACAGAAGCACCTGAGTCTTGAGTGTGGGCAGAGAGCGGGAGCCAGGCTTGCAGATCTCACACCAGTCCTTGCCTTCCCTGGAATCTGTTCTGAGACTGGAGCAAGGGTCAAGTTCCAGGTGCCCACATTTCCTGTTCCCTAGCTCCTTCTCACTGTCATTTCCAGCCGACCATCCCTCCGGTCTGGTTTTAGTTTATTCCGCATACCTTGTGCCTTTTGACAGCAGCATAAAGGAGGTTCCCAACAGGGTGGGGCGGAGCCTTTGCTGCAGCACCAGTTAGGTCAAAAGAAAGTGTGATGCACCCCCACCCACCTGCTTCTGCCCTAAATCCCTGCTAGACCATGAGCTCCTCCTGGCAGAGGCCCAGGCTTTGCTTCTCTGTCTCCAGCCTCTGGCCCGTGACAAGGCATAAAGTAGGTGCTTAATAAGTGTTGAGTTAAATACATTTGAGAGGATGATGCTTTCAAACCAACTATTGGGAGAAAAGTGAGTTGACTTTCAAAGGTCAGGTGCTGCACACGTGTTGGTTGCCATTATATTGGGAATCTTAATGTTCATTATTGTCATCAGCTGTGGCTACCAGACATTTTATCTGTACTTCCAGGCTCCTCGTTAGGGACAAAGGGGGCAGGTGTGCCTGGGGACTTGAGGCTGGCAATCAGGGTCCAGTTGGCACTGGCTAGTGAGCCATGGCTCTGAAGGGGACTGGGTGAGGAAGGGAGGGCTGCACAGGAGAGCTAACCAAGCCAAGAAAGCAAGCAGTTGAAGGTCAGAAGACCCGGGTCCCAGAAGCCATTCAACTGCCACCTCAATGTCTGACCTGGGGCCTAATTCTTTAGTGTGTGTTCATCTCCATCTGTATATTGAGGAGACTGGACTAGAGGACCCCTCGAGCTCCTCCTGGTTCTGAAATTTTATTAAGAAGACTTTTAAAAACAAAAATGGATGGTTATTTATTATTCCTAATATCATTTATGGAATGCCAGAGCATGGCAGGTGGCCCTTATAACCATTGTGTCTTTTAGGAAGGGAGGAGGCTGAGGCTTAGAGAGATTAGGGATGTGCCTAGGGATTCCCAGGAGGAAGTGGTGGTCTCTCTGGTCCAGAAGCCCCGCCCCTTTCACATATCCTGCTGCCTCCCACATATACCTGGCGCGTGTGTGAGTGTGTGCGTGTGCGTGTGTGTGTGTGTATGTGTGCGTGTGTGTGCGCGCCCGCGTGTGTGTGTGCGTGCGCATGTGTGTGTGTGTGTGTGTGTGTGCGTGTGCGTGTGCACTTGCACACAGGCGTGGAGTTAGAGTCAGGAAAGCTGTGAAGGATCGTGAGGGCAGATCAGGCATCTCCCCAGAATGACTGCTGCAGAGGATGTGCTGGGCTGAACTGAAGTGTGTGAGTCAGGGCTGCAGAGCTCTGCTTAGCTGATGGATGGAGGGTTCCCCTTTCTCAAGGAGAATGCCTAGGTCTGAATGACAGCCATGACAAATGTGCTTCCTGAGTGCTCCCTATGTGCTATTTTAACGTGGTTTCAATGACGTACTCTTCAGACCATCCTAAAATATAGACTCCATACATCATTTTACCCATTTCACAGTGAGGAAGCCCAGCAGACAGGCTGGGAGTGTTCTTCCAGAGCTGGACAACTAACATACTACAGAACCTGGAGAGTATGGAGCTGGGAACACATTGGCTCAGGAGTTAAGGAGGTGATTTAGTTTGGGTCACCTTGGGTAAGCCAGTCTCCCTCAGAGAGTCAGCGTCCCCACTGCTCCAACAGACTGAATGCACTGGCTGGTTCTAAAAGTCTAAAGGTGACCCTATTCCAGCACAGGGTGGAGGGATTCCCAGTCCTTTTGAACAGTGCTCAGTGTTTGTTATCATTCATTAGCTAGGCTCTGGGCCAACTGCATGGGTATGGGAAAGAGCAGGAGCCAATCCTGAGTTTCAAGAAGCCCAGTGCAGGTATGAAAAGATGTCTAGAAGGCAAACTGACACATACCATAACTGGATGGGGGGCAGAGAAAGAGCAGGGGATGGTCCTTCCCGCCCAGTGAGTCAAGAAGACCCTGTGCTAAATTTGGGAATAATGATACTAAGATTCTTCCCAGCTCCAGTGTGAGAGGCCTGTGAGTTCTTCTCTCCAGCAACTTAGAAGGAAGCAGCAGAGTCTGAGGGACCACCTATGACACTCTGTGATACTGCTCAGTTGACTTATACAGTTGTCTCAGGTGGATCAGACCCTTTCCTGTCCTTAGAAGCTTTCTAGAAACAGGATCTGCCAAGTTTGTTTTTGTTTTTTGAGACAGGGTCTCAAGCTGACCTTGAACTCATGATCTTCTGCCTCCCAAGTACTGGGGTTATAGGTGTGTGCCACCATGCATGGCAAAAGTGTGACTTTTCTATGTTGTTACAAAGTCTGTCTGGTGCCGCGACTACCTGGGAATTTCAGACGCTTTTCCTCAACATCTCAACCATGAAGAAGAACCAATCACCCTGAGAAGCGGAGTCATTGCTCAAGGTTTCTCAAAGGGGCAGGGACAGAACCATCCAATAGGAACTGCATTTCTGAGTCATATGGGCTCTTTCTGTGTCTAGGCCACCCAGGCCCTAGGGGTGGGCAGCTGGTGCTCAGTGCCGATAACACTGAGCCAAGAGCCCTTGCAGAGGGAAGTCTGTGTTCCAGGCTGCTCCACATCTCTTAATGGATGGATATTTATGAAGTGTTTGTCACATGCCCAGCACTGTCCTCTGAATTGAGGTGGTGAGCCAACCCTCAAGGAGTATCTGGGAGGCAATGGAGAGGGCTAGTGCAGGGCTACAGTGGAAAGAGGCATGTAAGAAGTCTGAGACTGGGGCCCTCCCTACACCCTGCTGTCCACTCGCTTGGGGGCCTGAGGTCAGGCCTCTTCACACCTGCAGAGTAAGAGTTAGAGGTGGCAATGGATGAGGGTCCTTCCAGCTACGATGGGCTAAGGACTTCACAGCTGTTTTCTTCTGTGTCCACTTTTGAGGGGGGGTGTATGTGGATGGGAAGCAGATGCCTGTAACTTGAGGAAGATTCAGATAACGTAACAAGAGGCAGGAACAAACGCTCTGTGGATTTGCTAGAGGGATAATGTTTGGGAATGGCTCCATTCAAAGCCACCTCTTGAAAGATAGAATGCTACAGATATCAATAGATGGATTCCTGTGGATTCAGGTTTGAATCAGGAGGAGCAGCAGGAACCTGCTGTCATATGGGGTCAGGCTGGCTATGTAGCAAGGACTTGAGTTTACAGAGATCTGTATTTTGGGGAGTCTAGCATAGCTTGGGCAGCTTTATATTTTGCCAGATAAGGACATTGCAGGTGATACTCAGCATTCTGTTTATTATGATAATCATAAGAAAGAGCCGCTGACTACCTCCAGGCCCCATACCAGTATGAAAGAAAGATACCCTGCAAACTGAGTATATTTGCTTTCTGAAAAACTCACTGTAGGCTGGGGGCATAGCTCAGAGATGGAGCATTTGCCCACCATGCCCAAATCCCTGGAGTCCTTCCTCAGCACCACAGATGATGATGATGAGATGATGATGATGATGATGATGATGATGATACATTTTATAATTATTTTATTTTTAGCATGGGTGTTTTGCCTGCCTGTGTGTGTGTGTATCATGTGAATGCCTAATGTCCACAGAAGCCAGGAGAGAACATTAGATCCCCTGAAACTGGAGTTACAGATAGTTGTGAGCCACGATGTGGGTTCAGGGAATCAAACCTGGGTCCTTTGCAAAATCAGTCAATGTTCTTAACCACTGAGCCATCTCTCTAGCCCCCATAACAACACATTTAAAAGCCCTAACTCACTGTCCATATTCGGCTTAGTGTGCCCCCCAGACAAGTGTCCTTGTGTTGTTGGCTGGAGTCAGGCTGCTTGAATTTTAATCTCTCCCCACATCCCACCCCCGCATCCCCCAGGTTTGTTTCCTTGTTCTGTGAAATGGCAATAATGTGCTCTGTTTGATGAAATCATTAGGAGGTTCATTCACCAAAATAGAAGCCAAAAGCAAGGGGCCTCCCTTCCAGTTCTCTGCAAAGGCACAGCAGACTGGCTGGGCTGTAGCAGCTCCACGTGCTCTCTGGAAAGAGGCAGTTGCTCTCCTGTCCTGCCACTCTGGACTGTGAGAACACCAGCCCGGTCTTCTTAGATCTGCTGGTCTGTGAGGCCGAAGCCTGAATAACCGCTGTGACGGTGCTCAGCTTTAAAAATGGAACCCGTGACGCAATATTCCCAACGCACATAATGAACTATGTCTGTGTTAGGTCATTGACGGCCTCTGATGGAGATTTTCAATGTGAGGCCCACAGTGCTCAGCAGTTGCCGGCTTGTCTTCAGAGAGTGAAAACGGTCTGGCAGGCACAGGCCAGGGTAGGCCCATTCTGCACGGCTGGGACTTTGCCTTGCTTTGGTTCTGACCCCCTGATTTCCAAAGCCCCAGTTATGCCCTTCACTTTCAGCAGCACTATCTGGACTGCCTGAGGACTGAAGCCTGTAGTACCCCTGTACCCATTCGAAACCAGCCCTAGACAGGCGTCCAACCATAGAAGCTCCAAAAGCTTGGTGGGCAGTCTTAGTAGAGGGTCTTATTGAGTGGCCTGTGAAGCCTGATACAACCACTTTTGAAGGGGCTCTGGCAGGCCCGAGCATGGTAAACATGGCTCTGGCGGCCTTGCCCTTCCCCGATCCCCTCTCCCTTGCTAAAAAACCATCAGATTACATTCCTAAAGCTACCTAGCTACCAAGGTCTAGTTCCTTATTTGGCCACTTCCTCCTCCTGAGACTGACTACCAAGGTCCAGCTATCAAAGTATTGAAGTCTAGCAATCAAAACCCCCTTTGGCTCACCTAATTAACATACCCAATCAAAACAAACCAACTCATCATAACACGAGGTTCCCCTTTTCCCTTTATAAACTCATTTGCCTGTGGGCCATGTCTGTCTCCTCTCTATCCCTTCCCCCTGTCCCTTGTTCCCTTCCCTTTCTCCCCCCTCCTGTCTTTGTCCCTTCCTCCTGCCCCTCTGTCCCTCTGGGGCAAATAAATCTCCTTTGTGCTGAGCACTTGGCCTTGGGGTGTCTTGTGCCGATTTTGGAGTTGAGGAAAGGCCCCTGGTGCAGTAGTTTCTGTCTTTGGAAGTGGAATATGTACGCTGTCCTCTGCTTCAGTAGGATATGACCGGCCAGCAGGTAGGCAGTCTGCATGCTGCTCTGTCAGCTGGCCACCTGGGCAAAGTGGGCTCTGGCTGCAGAGGAAGCCTGGAGTGTTCTAAAAGAAGGGCCTCTGAGGAACTTATAATTAGCAGAAGGAACCCCACAAACATGGATTCAAGGCCTTCCAAGATTCAGACGAAACCCCTGATGTCAGTTTACAGTCTTGTGGCCCCAGTTAATCAAATATTCATCAAGCAACTTAATGTGATAAGGCTCTGTTCCGGACATGTCAGGAGAGGCAAAGATACATCTATTCATTTACATCTGTTCTGCTGAGTGTCTGTCTCAGGTCCAAGGTGTGCTCCCTGCCCTCGGGGAGCCTTCTAGCCTGGCTAAAGATGAGTGGACAGATGATATACACAGCCTGGTACACAGAAGTGCTACCAACAGCCACCAATGGGCTCTGCCACCAGAATGCAAGTTTTAGAGAGCACATGGCATTCAGTACCATGTCTGCCACTCAGTGAAGTAGCCATGTTACAGTTGGCCTGGGAGATCTGGCAGACCCAGAAGAAAGGCAAAGACTGGCTGGAAGAAAAGGAAGCAGCCAAGCTATCCAAGGGCTCAGGGGCATGGGTCAGAGGTGCTTTTGTGTTTAGTAGACCATATCTGGACCCAGTGTTCAGTACCTGCCTCCCAAAAAACACCACTTGCGGCCCCTTATCGTCGGTTATCCACACTTTATAGTGGGAAGCACTGAGACCAGGAACAGAAGCAGTTTGCTCAGGATTACGTACCTGTCATGTAACAGACCCCACGCTGTTTTGGCATGGAGGCTGTGTTCTCCCTCTAAACTGCCTCCAGATAATGATTCCTTTGATGACCCCATGGGCCAGCACTACAACTTCATGGGTAAGCACGTTGTCATAGTTTAGGAAACTGGGACTCCTAGAGAGAAGAGCTGGCCCAAGGTTTTATACCCATAGTGGCAGGGTCAGGACTCTGACCTCCTGGCTTCCTACACTGTAGAGACAGAATAGCACCCTGTAGGGAAGGGCAAAGGGGATCCTCTGCAGGTATTCAAAACCCAGTCACAGGAGGCAGCCTGCACACCAGACAAGGCAAACCCTGGCCCAACACTTGCTAAGGGCCATCAAGGGAGGCAAATTCTAGCACAGACCAGAGCATGTTCTCAATAATAACCATCTAGCAATAACCATCCCCCAATGGTGCATTTGAGGCTGAGGAAAAGGCTTGACCGTTAGAAGCAGGTGCTTCTCTTTGAGAGGACCCACGTTTGATTCCCAGCACCCACATCTGGAGGCTCACAACTGCCTCTGTCTCTGGGGGGTCCAACACCCCTGATCTCTGTGAGCATCTGCACAGAGCCCCCCATTACTAAAAATAAAAAAAAAATCTACAGAAAAAGAAAGATAAGGTATCTTTAGAGCTAGGTTCAGGCATTAGGGCTGCCCACAAAGGCCAGGATGTCCTAGAGGAGCTCCAGAGGTGGCATGGCATTGAGTGGCAGCTGTGTGTGACTCGTCCTGTGGTACAGAGGGTCTGGAATTCCAGGACAGGGCACAGTGATGCAAGCAGTCAGCACCACTCACATTTCCAAAGGACAACCGTAAGCTGGTATTTCCAGGAAGGCTTATTGGAGGAGGAGGACCCAAATTCTGGCAGAGTAAGGGCTGAAGGGAAGAAGAGGAAAAAGCAACGATCCCCAGCTTGATGCAAAGGGGACATCCCCGTCCCTCTGGCAATGGGGGCACTGGAAATCCTAGGTCTGCCCCAAAGTCTCGCAGGAAAACCAGTTTGGTGCCATTTCTCCCATCCCCACACATCCCTCTCTTCCTTGTACTGTGTTCTCTCTCTCTCTCTCTCTCTCTCTCTCTCTCTCTCTCTCTCTCTCTCTCTCTCTCATACACACACACACACACACACACACACACACACACACACACACACACACACACACACCACCTTCCCTTTCAGAAGTGACAGACTTTAGACACTGAGCTAAGTGCGAGAGAGGTCCGCTGAACATCATCTCTGCAGTGAGGCACAGACTTGTGACAGAGGCCACCTCCCTCACCTATGGGGTCCTGAGCCTGTGGGGAGGAGCCTTGGATCCGTTCTCTGAAGTGGCCCTGGCTCCTCAGAGTCAGGTCTGGCTCGCTTCCCGGTCTGCTGTTTGTTAACCTGGGACTTGACACATCCTGTGACCCCACCCTTGGCCACGTTCTCATCTACCAGAGAAGGACCAATTGTTCCTTCCAGAGAGCAGATGGGACACTCTCCTGAGAGCCCATGTGAAAAGGGTCCAGTATGCATCAGGTAGCCCCCAGAGCTGCCCCCGGTCACCTTCCTCCCCTGGCCTTAACCTCCCTCCCCTTCTCAAAGCCCCAGGGGACAAAGAACACTATTACCCATGCAGGCCCAGGTATGTGGGACCTTACAGCCCCCTCCTGAGATCCCACTAGGGACAGCATGATTCTCCAAAGGGATGCTGAGTTATAGGGAATTTAAGCAACTGGTCCAGGGTCCCACACTACCACATGGAGGCTACATCTCCAAACATCTGAGTCTAGCCCGGTCTACCTCTTTTTCTTTTGCTTGTTCTCTGCCTCATTCTGTTCTTGGAGGAGACTTGTACATATCCATTCCTCACTCCTCAGCTCTCACCCGGGCTCTTCAAAGTAGGAGCATGACCAGGGCAAGCTAAGAAAGGACTCTTGATGGTGTGTGACCCCAGGAAAGCCCCCAAGTGGCCCTGGACTTGATCTATTCCAGATCAGCAGTCTCCCCTCTCTGCTGCCTCCTACCTCTATTATTTCACCCACCTGCTGCCTCTGTATGTAACCCTCTTCCTGCTGATGTGTGCTTGTGTTCAGGGCCCAGCTCAAATGCTGCCTTCTAGGAATCCTCCTCCAAGGCCCACTTAGAACCCAGGCCCTTTACAGTCATGCTAGGTTCTGTGTGGTCAGCAGTGGGATGGCCCCTTGCTACCCCCAAGGAAAAGGTGTCCCTTTGTAGAGCTCCAAAACTGAGGGGATACTGGCCTGTGGGTCACTTAGGACTTAGAGGAGGTGAGTATTATAAGGGTCCCAAAGATGAGCTGTCACATTGAGAAGAGGGCTCACGTTGAGGCCTTTTGTCTCACTCTCCGAATGGTCAGCTATGGAAAGCACCAATAGTCTCCTGGTCAACCCTTTAACCTCTACTGTGAACAAGGCACTACATTTGTCTGGCCTTGTTACCTCATGGGTAACTGGTCAATGTAATTGAATTTAGCCTCAGATGAGCAACATTGAAGTGAAATTAAACTCTGTTGGGAACTCCATTTGTGCTCCACACAAATGGGTTCATCCCATAATAGATGCACAGAAAATTCCAGGAATTTTGACTCTTGTCTCCTCAGGTCTCTTCAGTTGACAGTGAGCTTGCTCCTCACCACAGGGGTTTAAATAGGTCAGGTGCCTGCAGAACAAAGAGAAAAGGTCACTCAGAGAAGCGTTTATTCAGAAACAATCACTCTGGATGGTGGGCTCTGGGGCCCTCAAGTCCCTTCCTGCTCTGAACTTCTGTGACTGTGTGAAGACTTGATTCCCATTAGTTGGTTATTAGAAGTCATTTGGAGTTCAGCCTGGATGTCTGTTTAACAATGATAAAAGGCAGAATTCTGTTACAGTCATGAGCTAATTGAAGGTTCTCTTCCAAGAGGTAGCAAGGTTATAAAATCCCAACCATGAAGAGCTTCAATGGAGTCCAGGAAGGAAACCCAGATGGGGTGGTTGGAGCCTGTGTCTGTTTCTGTTAGGTTTGGGAAGCATGCATCATGGCTGCTTGGATGGATTTCCTGGGGCAAGAGTATCCTCAGGAAATACTCAGCCTGGCGTGAGTGTGGCACACAGGAAGTACTCTGAGGAAATGACAAGCAGCCTTAGCATCTCTATCAGATGAAATATTTGGCCAGCAGGGTTTTCAGGCTACCCCAGAAGCCATGTGGCAGCTTCATCCTCAGTGAGTGTATGTGTGTGTTGTGTGTGCTCCCTAAGTCTCTTGCTGACTGACACTATTCCTCCTCCTTCCATTTCTCCCACCCTCTCCCCTCTCCTCCTTCTAGCTTGAGTGAAGTAAAGTCAGCAAACAGTGAGCTGCACATATCTGAAGTACACAGTTAGGTCATTTTGGCAAATCACCCTCGTAATTAAGGCAATGATCACCTGCCTCCCTAGAAATTTCCCCTTGCCTCTTGTGACCCATTGCTCTCTATTCCCATCCCCTCATGCCTGTGCATCAACCTACCTGCTTCCCATCACTGGTGTTTCCAGAAGTTTCTATAAATGTGATCCTACAGGGTATATTCTGTAGGGCCTGCATTTGTTCATTCAAAATACTTATTTTGAGTCTTGTTGTATATATGAATAGATGATACCTTTGGGGCATTGGGGAGATGGATCAGTGGGCAAAGTGCCTACTGAGAGATCATGAGACTCTGAGGTGAGATCCCTAGAACCCATGGAAAAGCCAGGTGGAGTGTGCACATCGTGGCTCCAGCACTGGCAGGTGGAGTGTGCACATCGTGGCTCCAGCATTGGCAGGCAGAGGCAGGTGGAGTGTGCACATCTGTGACTCCAGTACTCGCAGGCAGAGGCAGGTGGAGTGTGCACATCTGTAGCTCCAGCACTGGCAGGTGGAGTGTGCACGTCTGTGGCTCCAGCATTGACTGGCAAGCAGAGGCAGGTGGAGTGTGCACATCTGTGGCTCCAGCATTGGCAGGCAGAGGGAGGTGGAGTGTGCACATCTGTGACTCCAGCACTCGCAGGCAGAGGCAGGTGGAGTGTGCACATCTGTGACTCCAGTACTCACAGGCAGAGGCAGGTGGAGTCACTGGGCAGCAAGCCTTGGCAAAACAATCAGGTTCAACTAGAGACCCTGTCTCATAAACTAAGGTAGACAAGTGATGGAGGAAGACATCCAGCGTTGACCTTTAGTGTCTACATGTACACCCACAGGTGAGTACATCCACAAACACATATGTAAACACAGGCATACATGCAGGAATGGACACAGACACACACACTGAAAAAGAAAAAAATAGCTCATTCCATGTTATTACTGAGTAGCAGTCCATTGTATGAGTAAAAGATCAACCATGATTGGTTTATCCACTCATACCTTTTTGGTCATGGTTTGTTTGTTTGTTTGTTTGTTTTTGCTGCTACAAACAAGGTTGTTGTGAACATTTTTATGCAGATCTTTTGATGAACACACACTATTTTCTTGGTTAATTTCTGTAACTAAAATGGACATATCATTTGATAAGCATGTATTTAACGAAGACACTCCCAGTTCACAGTCCCATATCAGTTCACAAGAATTCTGGCTCCTCCATGTCCTCTCATACACTTTAACTGTTTTAGTTGATGTGTGAGGATGCCTCTCTGTGGCCTCCACTTGCCTTTCCAAATGACCAATGGCGGGAACATCTCCTGTACTTAATTGCAGCCCATGTATCATTCTTGGTGAGGTGTCTATTCAGATATTTTGCCCATAAAAGGGGGCAACAGCTGAGTTGTTATAGTTTATTACTCATTTTGGATTCATGTTCTTTGTCAAATATGTACATTTTGTAAATATTGTGTTTTAGTCTGTGGCTTACCCTCCAGGGGCTATGAGAGTCTCATACTCAGTGTACATGTATGGAGATGGAGGAAGGCTGGGCTGTACTCAGTGTACATGTATGGAGATGGAGGAAGGCTGGGCTGCACTCAGTGTACATGTATGGAGATGGAGGAAGGCTGGGCTGCACTCAGTGTACATGTATGGAGGTGGAGGGCTGCACTCAGTGTATGTGTATGGAGGTGGAGGGGGCTGGGCTGCACTCAGTGTACATGTATGGAGGTGGAGGGGGCTGGGTGACACTCAGTGTACATGTATGGAGGTGGAGGGCTGCACTCAGTGTATGTGTATGGAGGTGGAGGGGGCTGGGCTGCACTCAGTGTACATGTATGGAGGTGGAGGGGGGCTGGGTGACACTCAGTGTACATGTATGGAGGTGGAGGGGGCTGGGTGACACTCAGTGTACATGTATGGAGGTGGAGGGCTGCACTCAGTGTACATGTATGGAGGTGGAGGAAGGCTGGGCTGCACTCAGTTTACATGTATGGAGGTGGAGGAAGCCTGGGCTGCACTCAGTGTACATGTATGGAGGTGGAGGAAGGCTGGGTGGCACTCAGTGTACATGTATGGAGGTGGAGGGAGGCTGGGCTGCACTCAGTGTATATGTATGGAGGTGGAGGAAGCCTGGGCGGCACTCAGTGTATATGTATGGAGATGGAGGGGGGCTCTGCTGCACTCAGTGTACATGTATAGAGGTGAAGGTGGAGGGCTGCACTCAGTGTACATGTATGGAGGTGGAGGAAGCCTGAGCTGCACTCAGTGTACATGTATGGAGGTGGAGGGCTGCACTCAGTGTACATGTGTGGAGGTGGAGGGCTGCACTCAGTGTTCATGTATGGAGGTGGAGAGGGCTGGGCTGCACTCAGTGTATATGTATGGAGGTGGAGGTGGAGGGCTGCATTCAGTGTATATGTATGGAGGTGGAGGTGGAGGGCTGCATTCAGTGTATGTGTATGGAGGTGGAGAGGGCTGGGCTGCACTCAGTGTATATGTATGGAGGTGGAGGGGGCTGGGCTGCACTCAGTGTACATGTGTGGAGGTGGAGGGGGGCTGGGTGACACTCAGTGTACATGTATGGAGGTGGAGGGAGGCTGGGCCACTGAGGACTCTGGCTTCTGGATCTAGTTCTCTCCATTGCCTTTTCACAGGTGTGCACAATCTTTTGACATTTCAGCACATTGCGGTCCTTTCTGTCTTCAGTTCTGCGAAGTTCACACTCAAGAACCACACAATCCATTTACCAAAAACAATTTCTCCCAAACCTCATAATACTTGGAGCATATACACCATTGTGTGTTGGGCCACAGTCATATCTATCTTGGGCCTGCTGCAGCTCAGGGATGCAAATTGAACACCCTGGTAGTCAGCACAGATCAGCATCCAGACGTATCTACAGAGCACAGGTCCTTAGAGCCTCCTTGTGCAAACAGGAACCCCGTGGAAGCTTAGTCAGAGCCCATTCATGACTGACTTTTCAGGGAAGAGGGCCAGAGCTGCCTCTGATGACTGTAGGCAAGTCAAGGGACTTTTCTGCCTCCTTTATCTGTAAGATGGGGACAGCAGAGCCTTGCTGTGGATGAGAGGTGGGGACTGACTCTGCAGCTGTCCATCTCCACCCAAGGATGAGGAGTGCATGTCTGCACCATTGCCATCCCAAGGCCTCTGGGTGGGAAGCAGAGGAGGGCCCTGTGCTCATTCAGAAAGGTCTGTGGAGCTTGGCCCTGGCCTGGGTGGGACAGAACGTTGTTTGATAGCCTCCTTCGCTGTGTTCTGGCTCTCTTGAACAATAGCAGCAGCATCCTTTTGCAAACGCTCTTTCACAGCTCTGTGGCATTGTCTAGGCTCAGAAGCCAGCTCCAGGTAGGGCTGTCCTCTGAGGAGCATATATAGCAGGGCCACAGGTGGGAGCTGTGAAGTTGACCCCCTTTGGAGCCACCCACAGGCTTCCCTGCCTGAATGACTTTGGCAGACTAACAGAACTGACAGGCTCCCGAGAGCCTTTTAGGGGGCACTGCATGGGCAAAGCTGTGACTCCACGTGAACTCAGTCAAGGTGGTTGGGAAGAGGGCTTGGGTATGAGGTTGGGATGTCACAACAGCTCTGAGAGGCAAGAAGTGTAACCTTCACTTTATAGATGGAGATACCAATGTATGAAGAGGTCAAAAGATGTGTGTCCATAGGCTGAGGTAGGTGCCCAGGAGAACAGAGGAAATTCCAAGAGGCCCCTTCCTGGTGCCCAGAGTACTCTTTGGGGATCTCAGGATGCCCAGGTCATCTGTAGACTGCTTAGCACCCCTCAGCAGATGTTTGATCTGCTAACTCTTGATTCTGAAGGCAGCCCTGCTCCAGGTACTGCGGAAGACTCCCTGCCTTTGAAAGCATGGCCCTTCTTGCTCCCCCTTTGCAGATGAACAGCTGGCCAGGTTCTCAAGCCCCAAATGTTGGGCACATAGTTCACAGATGGGAGCTGCCACTGTGTCTTGCATACAGAGTTGGGGGTGTTTGTAGAGATGCTTTGAGCTGGAGACACTGCCATCTTTGAACAAAATTGGGGTTCTGCAACAACAAAAAAGAAAGGGAGAAGGAGGTCTGAACACTGGGAGGTGGTGATTAGTGTCCATGGCCTCCCAGAGGCCTGGTGTCCTCACAGCCCCTCTCTTCCCCTTGTCCCTCCTGGGCCATAGCTCCTGGGCTCTGAAGAACTGACCTCCTGAGTTCCTCTTGAAGTCACTTCGGCTTCTCGCCCCTGCCCTTTCATCTTGTTTCAGCGTTCCACGGCCATCTTAAATACCTTACCGTCTCTTGCCTGCTCCACTGGAGTCCCCCCTCCTCCTCATCTCTGGTCACCTGTCATGATTTAAACCTGACCGACAGCATTAACCCCGACTTGACGTTAATTCTGCTAGCACACCCGCACCTCCTGGCCCCGCCTAGCTCTCTAAAGCCCCTCTGTTCTTCCTGTGGGAGGAACATTAACTGCTGACACACACACACACACACACACACACACACACACACACACACACACACACACACACCTCCCAACTGTCCCACACTTAAACTGGGAGAGCCCCTCCACAAGCAGCTCCTATACGTTCTTCAGAACCCTGTTCAAGGGCTCCCTTCTGACTCCTGCAGAAACACTCACTTGTGTGCCGGGCCTCTCCCAAACCTGTGCCTTGATACTTTGGACTGTGGCATAGGAGGCCAAGACACACCAGACACAGGTGCTTGCGAAGTCCTGAGACACCGGGAGGTGCTGTGACTGGGGGTAGGGACACCGTGGTGGCAGATTTGCTTTCAGTTTGGGGCTCGGTCAGTTTTGAGCTTGGCCATAATTTTCCCGCTTGCCACATGGGTGTGAAGACACTCACCACGAGGGAAAACAGAGAGCAAATTCTTATTGAGTGACTCTTGTGTCTGAGCTTGAATTTGCCCTTTAAGGCTTTGGTCAGGCCCAGTGGCTTTGCCACATGGAAAACCTAGCCATGGTACAGATGTTATGGGTGGGAGGAGTCAACTGGCAACCTGCCCTTCAAGAAATCAGCTTGGCGGAACGTTCAGACTTGTTGACCCTGGAATCCACCCAGGGATCCACCCTGAGGAAATAACACTAAATGTAGAACAATATGGATAAGGATGGCAATTATTGCGCTGGCTTTGATAATGAGAAAGTACTAGTGTTCAGCAGAAGGGGAAAGTTAACCATCGCAGACCAGTGATGGAAGATTATGCAGGCCATAAAACTCTGTGCGTGTGTGCATGCTTATGTGCACGTGTCTTTGTTAATGTGGGTGTGGGTAGGTGGCCCCTGTTCACGTGTGTGAGTATAGGAACAGCTGTGCCCCAGCACTGGTGTGGAGGGCAGAGGACAGCCTTGGGTGTCGGTCCTCACCCTCGCTGCCTTTGCCTGGTGGCTTGGCCTTCAAGCTTCTAGAGATTCTCCTGTCTCCACTCCCTTCTCACTAAGAGCGCTCAGATTGCAGATACGCATTCACGTGGGTTCTGGAGATTCCAGCAGCTCTTCACACTTGCACAAAGATACCCGCTGAGTCATTTCCCCAGCCCCCACAAAACACACTTTATAAAGACTGCACCGTATGGACAATTCTTAAACCATGTTAAATTTTTTAAAGATGCAAAGTTGTATATATACTATGGTTAGAACCATGCAGAAACAATAACAACATCCTTCTCACAAAAATACTCTGTGCTAGCTGGGTGGTGGTGGCGCATGCCTTCAATCCCAGTGCTCAGGAGGCAGAGGCAGAAGGATCTCTGAGTTCGAGGCCAGCCTGGTCTACATAGTGAGTCCTAGGACAACCAGGATTACACAGAGAAACCCTGTCTCAAAAAGAAAAAGAAAAAAAAATACTCTGTGCTTTGTGTGTGTGTGTGTGTGTGTGTGTGTGTGTGTGTGTGTGTGTGTGTGTGTGTGTATGGAGGGGGGGTTAAAGATGTATACTACTATATTTAGCTTAAAAGTGGTCCAGTCATGGTGGCTCACCCTATGGCCCCAGCACCTGGGAGGTGGAGGCAGGAGGATCGAGAGTCCAAGGCTTGCCTCAGTTTTAATTGAGTTTGAGGCTGGTCTGGGTTATACAACACCTGACCTCAAAAAGACAAAAGTTGACCTGGTCCAAATGAAGGAAGGCTCCTGCAGCGTTGGAAGGCCTGTAATCCGGCCTCCAAGGAGTGTTGAGGCTCCTTTTGGGCATCACTAAATGGGTCTTTGCAGCTGACCCTCACTTGGCAGGGAGGGAGAGCTGAGGTTCCTATCCAGTCCTCTGCTGGGAGTTAGGTTCCTGGCTCAGTCCTGTCCTAGGACAGCTCACTTTCTCTTCCTACCATTCCGGAGTCCCTGTGATAAGACTCCTCTGTACTCTTAGGAAAGGGATGTGCTAGAGCCCGGTGTCAAAAGAACCAGAAAGGGCGAGTTGTTTTCCGGAGTGGGGATCATGTGTGCCAGCTGCCAGGAGGAAGAGAACTTTTTCCCCCAGCAGCCCTAGTGGCCTTGCCCTTTCAACCCGGTCCAGCATTTTCACCAACTTCTGGCAATAGCCAAAAGAGCATGCAGGGCTGGCCTAGCCCACTGTGCATCACGGCACCCTGGTTTTAAACCACAAGCATACGCTCCAAATCCTAGCTCTACCACTGATGGCCTTGGGGCTTTGGACAAGTGCCATCCTGCATCCCACACTCAGATCCTTTGCCTATATGATATCTCTAAGAGAGAGAGAGCAGAAATTCTTAGCCTATCAGGAAGCTACCAAAGCAACCAGACCATGAGGGGATCTCCTGTCAGAGTCCTGGGAGGAGCCACTTCCCAGCCTCAGCCTCCATTGCTGTTCTGGAATATGCACACAGAGCTGTCGGGTCTTTGATTTGTTCAAAATAAGCCAGACATAATGGATTTCAAAGAAATAGGAAATCTCTTAGTTTATCAATGTTCACTGTGTACAGACACAAGGCAAAGGGAAGTGGCCTGGAGCGTGACACTGCTTGGTGTAGGCTTGGGTCCCCTGTGGGTGTCAGCATCTGAACACCTGACTCTGGCCCTCAGGCCATAGAGTCCTGATGGACAGTCACTGCTGGAGCCAGGGCATGGCAGAGCCGAGGAGGAGGGATGGAAGGTTTGATTCTGTTCGTCCTCCGTGCTCACTCAAGCCAGATACTGTCTTCAAAGGCTGTCTTGTCACCTGCTGGAAGTCCTGCCCCAGCTGTGACATGCCTCATGTGCTAAGAGCTTCTGTGGTGGGCACTGCCCTTCATGACAGTGGTTCACCTCAGGTACACTTAAGGAAGGTGACCCTGAGCGGGACTGGCCTGAGGGCCCACAGCTACCCTGACTTACCATCTGAGCTCTTGCACTACAAGGGGCCCTCTGGTGCTGGGGCTAATGGCATTGTTTTGTACCAAGCCTGGAACATATGAACTTCAACTAGACCGATCTTGTGCACATCTATGAAAAAAAAAAAAAAAAACTATGTTTAAAAAACCGTCAGACTTGTGGTATTATATTTTACAAAGTTGCAACAAACTCTAAACTATCTAGTACTGAGCCACTGTGGTTAAAGGAATCATGGGTAGGTTTCTGCAGGCCTTGGCCACATTTTCATCCACGTATAACCTTACCTCATGTGAGTTTCTGTTTATATCTCCTTTAATACATGTTGATTCATGTTATTTAATACATGTTGATTCATGGGCATACAACCAACAGCATTATGGCTTATGCTTCAATGAAGTGTTTCTGACCAGTGTATTTCTCAGTGAGAGAGCCTTCCTGTGCAGAGAAACACCAGATGGTTTTTTAACATGAGGTTTGGAGCAGTCATTTCAACCATGAAATCACGAGCAAAAATGTTGAAAATCTGGCTGTGGTAGACCTCGACTAGATCCTGTGCTTATAATAGAAGGGGTCAGCTAAGAAGCTACCTTGTTGGTCTGGAGATGGCTCAGTAGTTAAGAGCACTGGCTGCTCTTCCAGACCACTGGATTCAATTCCCAGCACCCACATGGTAGCTCACCACCTTCTGTAATTCCAGTTCCAGGGGATGCAATGCCCTCTTCTGGCCTCCATGTGCATGTTAAGCAGACAAACATACACGCAGGTACAACACTCACATAAAATAAATCTTTTTTACACAACATTAAGAAGATGCGTGTGGTCCACTGAGAACATAGGCATCTAGTAGCTCAAACTTTCTGTCACCCATGCCATCTGTGAATGACCAGGGAAGAGTTGAGACTATAAATATCAGCAAGTGGTGACTTTACAAATATAAAATCCATGGATAATGAAGAGCAAGCATAATCGTTAGGTGTTGATCTTTCTCTGAGAGCTGCTGTCAGGCTTTGAGATTGCTAATATACCTAATTAGATTTTACAAGAGCAGAGAAGTAATTTGGCGGGGGTGGGGGGATGGGGGGTGGTGGTGGCATGCAGCTGGAATGAATTCTGAGCTCTGGAGAGTCCCTATACTGCCGAAGATGAGGCGTGAATGAATAGAATGCTTGTGGAGCACCCACTCCTCATGAGCAAACAGCAGCCTTAAAAAAATGTTGTTTTTATTCTTATCCTCAAGATCCAGTTATGAGTTTTGTGCTCAGGTCTCTGCCAGGGAGTAGAACCAGCCTGGAAGGAAAGATGACCCACCACACAGTGCACTGTGCACAGAAGGGACTGTGAGCGAAGCATTCCCAGCTGTCTCCATTGCTAAGAAGCTTGCATTACCCCAAGCAAGTGCAGACTCCCCCATCATTCAGCAAGTCTGCATCGGACACTGGGCAGATTGCAGGTCCTAATCTAAGGATTGGGAACACAGTCAAGAACAAAGTAGGCCTATGTCTTTAACTTTCCTGGTACTTATAAAGATAATAGACAAATAAGTGCATAAATAGGTTAGTAGTTGCTAAGGATGATAGAGAACAGTGAAGTGAGAGGAGAGAGAGGAATGTTGGGGGATGGGAGCTTGTATCATATTCAATGAGGTGCACTGAAAAGATGCCCTTGGAACAGAGACCTGAGTGAAAGAGGAAATGCTGAACAGAGGTGTGGGAGAGGAGCATTCCAGGCAGGTGAATTGGCACGTGCAAAGGCCCTGAGGTGGGGATGTGTGAGAAGGTATAGTGGATGAGGGGAGCAGTAACAGAGGTCAAAGACAGTCGATGAAGGAAGGAAAGACTGTAAAAGACTTTAGACCAGCCAAAGTAAGGCCTTGGCTTCTGTCCCGAGATGGGAGACATTGACTGGAGGGGTGCCACAATCCAATCCCTGCTCTGAAGAGACCCCTCTCACTACAAGATTGTAGGGGCTAAGAGGATCGCTGTGTTCAGACTGTGGTGGCTGAGTGTGTGGATGGGCACTGGCAGTTCTGACATGTGTCGGGTTCTGGATATGCTGAGCAGGAAAGGGAGGCTGGCACAGCTCTTCTGAAGCGTGTCAGAGAATCACATGATGAGGCTGGAGCAATGGGGTTGCTATGAATAATAATAGAAGGAAAGCCTCAGAAAAACAGATTCCTGAGGAAAGACTAGAGAGTTGTGCTTTCAGGAACGTTAATCTTGGTGTGCCATCCTACACCCACGTGGCAGTGTCCTGGAGTGCCATTGTTTGCTCGACAGTTATTGGCTTCTCTTTTTCTTTTGCCCCACCCCAACTAGAACCCCAAGGTGAAAGAAATGTTTGGAGGGAGCTGGACCAGGAGATAGCTCAGTCATTAAAGGACTTGCTTGCAAGCATGAGTTTGACCCTGTGTCAAAACCTGAGCATGGTGACACACATTTATAATCCCAGTTCTGGAGAGTTGGAAACAGACGTCATTGGCTGGCCTAGCCTAACCTGTGAGCTCCGAGTCCCAGTGAGAGAGACCCTGTCTCAAAAAACAGGATAGATGGCTCCTGAGGAATGACACCCAAGGTTGACCTCTAGCTGTCCCGTGCACACATATGTGCACATCAGCACACACACACACACACACACACACACACACACACACACACACACACACAAAATGCTTCAGGAACCTCTGAAGTACAAATTGTTCTAACATTGCACATTAAGATTTTTGAATTGAGAGGGCTGGGGAAATGGCTCAGTCAGTAAAATAAATGTTATGCAAGCTGAGCATGTGGCCCCCAGCACCAATGGAAAAACCGAATGCAGTGGCGTGTGTCTGCAATCCCAGCACTGGGAAGACAGAGTCAGGAGCATCCCTGGAGCTCATTGGCCAGCCACCATCGCCTAATTGGTGTGATCTAAGATCAGTGAGAGAGCCTGTCTCAAAAAATAAGGTAGAGGATGGTTGAGGAAGAAACTTTGTCTCCACACATATACATGTACAAACATGCACAAACCCACATGACTTATATGCCCATCATGCATACACATATGTACACACAGAAAGAATTAGGATTGGAATAAAGATAAAAATATATGAGTTACATTAAAGTGGGGCTGGAGAGATGGCTCAGCAGTTAAGAGGACTGGCTGCTCTTCCAGAGGACCCGGGTTTGGTTCCCAGGACCCACACGGCAGCTCACAGTTATCTGTAACTCCAGTCCTAGGGGACCCAGTGCCCTCTTCTGGAATCCATGGACACTGCACGCAGGTGGTACACAGCCGTGTCCACCCACACTTTTAAAACAAGAAAGATGTTTTTAAGAAGAGAATGGCTTGCCGGGCGGTGGTGGCGCACGCCTTTAATCCCAGCACTCGGGAGGCCGAACCAGGCAGATCTCTGTGAGTTCGAGGCCAGCCTGGGCTACAGAGTGAGTTCCAAGAGAGGCGCAAAGCTACGCAGAGAAACCCTGTCTCGAAAAACCAAAAAAAAAAAAAAGAGAGAGAAAGAGAGAGAGAGAAAGTGGCTGGGGAGATAGCAGTCAGTAAAGTGTTTTCCGGGTAAGCACGAGGGCCCGAGTTCAGATCCCTAGGACCAAATCCAGCCGTGGTGATGACGTGGGGTTACACTTTTGTAACCCCAGCACTGGGGGACAGGCTAGGGGGATCACCAAAGCTGGGTGGCCAGGCAGGCCAAAGAATTGGTGAGCTCCAGATTTTAGTGAGAGAGCCTGTCTCAAAAAGTACGGTGGAGAGTGATAGAGACACGTGATATCAACCTCCAGCCTCTGTGTACACACAAGTACACACATACCGGTACACACACACACACACACACACACACACACACACACACACACACAGAGTCAAATAGTGCCAGTGAAACGGCTCAACAAGTACAAACATTGGTTTTGTAAAGCCTGAAAACCTGAGTTCTGTCCATGGATCCCATGGTAGAGAGAGAGACCCTGCTGCCGGAAGTTTTCTTCCATGTGTGAGTGCGTGCACCCCCACACATACCGATCATAATAATAAGCTGGAAATAATTATAAAGAGAATAGACTCGGGTAAACGAGTGGAGTGGTCCCTACTGTCTCTAGAGAGAGTCCTCTGTGTCGGAGGAGCTCTGCCAGCATGGAGCGGGCATTATTGCTGATGTTCTTCAGGGCTGTTCCATGTACAACTGTAATCAGCCCCATTTACAGAAAAGGCACCTGAGACTTAGACATCCACAGTGGCATTAGGAGCCCGAACCCAGGTGCATCTGATCCCAGCACCATGCTGTTCTGTTAAGTTAGTTGGTTTCTCCATGAATAAAAACTTCCTGAGACAAAAGACTTTTGAGTGGAGCGTTTGCAGACTCCCCCTCTTAAAGCATGTTTAAATGCTTGTTTTGACCAAATCAAGAGGCAGAACAGCTTCTGTGGAGGGGGGTTTGTTAATCCCTGGCCCTTATCCAGCAAGCGTGAGCAATTCTGGGCCTTGCTGAAAGCCGGGGATCTTCCTGAAGGTGAAAGGTTTCCACATGATGTGGGAAATGCCACCAGCAATCAGCTTAGCTGGACAGGGACCAGCTGCAGAGCAGGCTGGGCAGCTGGCAGCTGCAGATGAGCAAGAGGAGCAGAGGGTGGAGGATGCTGCAGTGAGAGGCATGGCTTGTGGGCAACGCAGGGCACGCTTGGGTGAGCCGTGCTGCATCTCTGTGCTCAGCCCTCAGGCCTCAGGGACACAGATATGACCTGGCTCCAAGCAGAAGCAGCAGGGCATGAGTGAGTGCTCGTGGGACCAGGATGAGCTGGGTCATGCCTTCTGATACTGTTGCTCATGCTGTGGGCGTCACAAGTCTCTGGTTTTCTGCTAAGAAAAAGTGACCATTGAACTAGAGCAGTAGTTCTCAACCTGTGGGAGTTAAACAAACCTTTTACAGATGTTGCATTACCAGATATCCTGCATATCAGATATTTGCATTATGATTCATAACAGTGGCAAAATCCAATTATGAAGTAGCAATGAAAATAATTTTATGATGGGGGTCACCACAGCATGAGGAACTGTATTAAAGGGTCACAGCGTTAGGAAGGTTGAGAACCACTGGACTAGAGTGTCATGAGGAGCTGGTGGGATCAGGGAGATCGGTTGTTGGAGTATATTGGTCCTGATTTGGCTTCCCCAGGTGGCAGAGGCTCTCTAATCACTGATTGGTGGAGGGCTGTCCCCATGGAAAGGGCCTGTGGTCCCAGGCAGATCTGTTGACATCTCTGCATCCCTTTGGTCCCTGATACACAGGCCCCATGATCAAAACAGCATTTGAAGGTTGGCTTGGGTGAGTTCTGGGGGTACCCGCCTCTGCTTTCTCTCAGGTTCCTCCCTGCAGACCCCCCAAGGAGTAGGTTTCTTCTCCTGCAGCAAATCCTATGCAGAAATTCTTCCTGAATGTTTAATTCACTTAAGGGATGTCTTTATTTTTCCCAAAGCATGAACCTGCCCCTCATTGACCATAAGAAGACTGATCCTAAGTTCCCTGTTTAAATCAGTGGGCAGGATGCTTGGGATTAAACCACTCCATTTGTACTCATGGTCCTGTGTGGTGGTCCCTTCTTCCTTGGGCCTCAGTCTCACCTTCTATTGATGTGTGACCTGCCTTAAAGTTGGTAGAGCACTTGTTTTATGCCTCAGCTTTTTCTTCCTTTGGCAAATCTCTCCTTTGTTCTAATTGAACTCAGGCTTGCTTTTAAATGGGGATGGGTGGGGGATGGGCAGAAGGCCTTTCCCTGGAATCCAGCTATCAGCCCAGACTCTGTCTCCCATTTGCTGGTCAACCACAAACAAATTACCTGCCCTTGCTGGATTTTAATTTCTCTGTGGATAAAATGGTGACAAATTCTCCCTGAGGTGTCTTCCATCCTAGGCTTCTGAGACCGCATTAGCTCCTGCCAGTACTTGGGATGGGTGTTGGCATAAGGAGCAGTGAGAACCCAGGCTCCCAAGAGCCAAGGCCCAAAGAGCAGAGAGAAGCCATAGAGATGGAGGTCCACCATCATCCTCTTCCTGTGGTGCTTGAGAGGAGGAGGGGCAGGGGAGGGGCTGCAGAGATTGACGGCTCTATCAGTGAGGAGGCCCAGGGAAACATATGCTGTGGCCAGGGCTGCTGGGGGCCTCCATCTGCCAGGAGTCATGTGCCAAGTTGGCTACCAAGCTGAAGTTGGCACCATGGCCTCCCTGTTCCCTCACCTCTCCCTGGTGTCTGCAGAGAGTCTATCCTGGAACAACTGGCATTGGAAGGAATAGACCCAGGGTTCCCCTACTGCTCCCTGCCCCTGGTAGATGTCCTTGGGCAGCCAGCCTGGAAGAGGGTACCTGTAACTTCAGCATCAGCTCGTGCCTTCTCAGACTCTGAGAGGCATACAGGTATATATACAGGTATATACCATAAAGAAGAGCAGATCCCTTTAAGGGGCAACGATGGATATGATGAAGCATCCTGATTTTCCAAGAATTGCCTATCTCTCCCTTTATTATCATGGTTGGGTCACAGCAAGAGGTTACCACAAGGGCTTGAAGTCGCTGTACTTGAGAGAAGAGAGGCCCCAGATCTCCTCCAGTGATCATGTGATGTGACTCTGAGCTGCCAAGGGTTCAGGGCACTGCTTGCCCGGTGCCTAGGCTGTAGAAAGGAGAGACAGTTGGGAGACGCAAGAGCCGAAGTCTCTGGATAGACTTTGCTTTGTCTACAAGAACAGGAGCAGTCCTACTCAGGCTAGAGAGAAGGCGTAGGAAGAATTCCTTGGGAGCAGCCTAGATGCTGCCCTTGCTTCTGGTCTCAGGGGAGGGCAGACAGCTGGCTTTCCATCTTGTCCTGCTGCCACTGCTGAGCGTTCTGGACCATTCCCTCCCTTATGGACCATGCCAATCCTTTAGCGACTATTCATTAAAAATAGAGATTATGTGGATTTGTTTTGACTGGGTTTTTAAAAATTGAGATGCAGTTCACAGACCATAAAATTCAACCTCTGAAAATATACCACCCCCCAGATTTGTAGTACATGCACAAAATTGTGCAGCTAACCCCATTATCTAATCCCCAAGCATCTGCGTCATCCCCCTTAAGAATCCCCATCCTGTCGGCAGCTGCTTCCGTTTCTTCTTCCCTCCATCTTGACAACCACCAAGTGGCTCCTGTCTCTATGGATTTGCCCGTGGTGGTATTTTGTGTAAACCGAGTCATTCAGCACTTGGTGTTTGCATCTGACTTCTTTCCCTTAAGTCAGTGTCTTCCAGGCTCACCCATGTTGTGGCACATGTCACTACCTCATTTCTTCTGTGGCTGAAATCCTGGTACACGGGTGTCCTGTGTAGCGCTCATCCCCACCTACTGACGACCACTGGGTGCTCCCCACCCTCGGCTGTTGGGAATAGGGTTCGGATCAACCCTGTGCAGTGTGTCAATGCCCATTTCACTCCTCGGGAAATCTGTCTAGGAGTGGAGTTGCAGGCTCCAAGGCCATCCTGTTTAGCGTTGTGGGGGACTCCCAGGCTGTTTTCCGTGGCAGTATCACCATTGTGCGTCCCCACCAGCTGTGCGGGAGAGTTTCTCCACATTTGTCCCCTGTCTTCTGATAGCCATCCTAATGGATATGAAGTTGTCTCTCAAATTTTTAACCTGTAGTCACCCCTCTTGTTTGGGGGGTAGGCAGTGCTTGGGGTTTAACCCAGGGCCTCCCACATACTCTGAAAGCCCTCTGCTGTTAAGTTACATCCTCAGCCCCCAAATCCTTCTTTAAAATATGGTCTTACTCTGGGTTTGGTTCCCAGCACGCACATGTGGTTCAAAACCATTTGTAACTACATTCTAGGGGATCTAATGCCCTCTTCTGGGCACCAGGCACACATATGATGCACATATATATATATGTAAAAACTCATACACATAATAAAAATAAATTTCTTTCAATTAAAAAAAAGTAAAGAATTCGAAAACAACAACAACAAAAAATGGTCTTTCTGCCCTGGGGAAATGGCCCAGTCAGTAAAGCCCTTGCCATGTAAGCCTGGGAACCTGAGTTTGGACTCCCAGCTGGGCATGGTGTACACTGTAATCTCAGCCCCTGGGAGGCTGAAATGGAAGGATTTTGGGGGTTTGCTGGCCAGCCAGTCTGGATAAACTGGAGGCTTCAAATTTGGTGAGAAACCCTGTCTCAAAAAATAAGGTGGAGTCATTGAAGAAGACACACACACACACACACACACACACACACACACACAGGGGGAAAAAGTCTTCAAACTTTCTGATGGTCAGTTTTTTGTCCCTGTGGCTAAACATCTCAGCAAAATGAGAGGTGGGGATGGGATTCATTTTGTGCCCAGCTTAAGCAGTGTTAGCCTATCGGGCAAGGGAGGGCATGAAGCCACCACTGTTCACCTCATGCAGCCAGAGAGGGGAAGAACAAGAGAATACCCATCCATACGGATTCTGTTCCCTTTGTTCTGGCCTGGGGCCCCGCCTCTGGGATGGGGGTGCTTTCCTCATCCTCCGTGCTGACAGTCAAGATTAATCAGCACACAAGTAGAACAGATATGAGCATCCCATTGGCTGAAATGCAGAAGGAAGCCTGAGCACACCCAGCTCAGCAGTCCAGAGCTAAGTTCCCTTAGGTGATGTGTAGACCAGGGCTTGAGACCAGTGCTGAGACATCTGAGACTTGTCACTGAAGGCTTCCTGTGGAGCTGCCTCAGCCCTCCAGCCTTTCCTGGTTGCCTTGGGAACTCCTTGAGCATTTGGCCAAGTTATGGAACAGCCCTGCCACTGTACTGGGGTTGCCACAGTGAGAACATAGAATTCAATGGCTCCGTTGAGTGGTTTCAGTCCAGGGAGTGGCTTGTGCCAGAGACAGGAAGTGAGCTGGAGAAGTGCCCCCACCCCAAGTACAGGAAGGCTGGGCTTGAGTGTGCTGGTGGGGGAAGATGAGGCCGACCTGAAGGCTGCAGAGTTTTCCCGTCGCCTCAGTGGAGTTGCCCTAGTGGTCTAAGGTTGGAGGGTGACTGCTGGCAAATGTCCTGGCCCCTTTCCATTCCCATCTCTGCATTAGCATTCAAGGAGCACAAGTTGCTGTGTTTGCCTAGGAAGAATGTTCCAGGTTCTGCTGCTGTCTTGGCAGAGACACGATCCCTCCCAAACTCTGGTTGCCATGCTCTGCTTTGCACAGCTGTTGGGGGCTGAGTCATCAGCTCAGCCTGTTCTGTTCTCTGGGATTTCAGGGCTGCTTTTTTCTTTTGTTGATAGCTAATGCTTTGAAAAAGACCTTCAAAGGTATATTCTGGGACTTTCCCTTAGAATACTGGGTTGACCTGACCACCTGGCTGCTCCCCTGTTGAGTAAGATGCCAGGATCTCCCCAGAGATATGCAGCTTCCTAATCTTATAGCTGGGGAAACTGCTACCCAGGAGCCTAGTCATTGAAGAAGAAAGCATCATTTGCAAGTCCCTTGTTTCATAAACAGCCCTAGAATCAGAATGTGGGACCCAAAGTTCCTCAGAGACCATCTAGTCTAGCTCCGTGATCTAGCACAGGTTTTTAAGCCATTGTATTATGAACCATTATGCGTTAATTGTGTTTGTTCCTATGGAATACACCAGGAAGCTTCAGCTAAGGGGTTAAGACAAGAAGGGATGGGGGCTGGTCCCTGAAGGAAGGCTGCAGAGCACACCCCAACACACACAGTCCTGGGGATGCTGTAGGCTGGCAGATAGCTCAAGCAGAGAGACGGTGGTGCTTTTTCAAGCAGAGCTCTCATTGCATACATGCACATATACACACACGTGCATACACACACAAACATATGTGTGCAAGCGAGCATGTGCAGAGGGGGAGGGAGAAGAAAAAGAGGAGGAGGAGGAGGAGACTGTTGTAAGTGGCAAGGACTTGGACCAGATTAAGTGTTTTCCCTTTATTCTCTCATAACCATGAGCTTCTGATAGATTCCAAACAGGGTCCAGGTCCTTTCTCTGTTATTCCTGGTGCTGCCGAGACCCATGCCCTCCTAAATTCCCTCCTGGAAGACCCAACTTGGTCTCCTTCCCTCTGGTCCTGTCCTTTCCCAACACACTCTAGAGGGCTTCCCACCCAGGGCTTTCTCACATGTGCTTACTCTCCTTTTGGAACAGTTCTGTGGCTCCCTGTGGCCCACTGGACAAGACCCTGGCTTATCAGGTTGTATGTGGCCTGGCCCCAATTCCACTTTCAGCCTCACTCCCACTGTTCCTCACCAGGCACCAAGCGTCCAAGCCACTGTTGAGTTATTTATGAGTTATTTACAGCCTCTGGCCATGCTGCCCCTGCCTTCCCACTGGCGGTCTCCTACTCATCCTTCCAGACCCAACACAAGGTTCTGGTTGGAAAAGGCTTTTCTTGGCCTTCCTGAGGCCACCAAAATGTCTTGTGTTTCCTTCTTGAAGGTCATCTCACACTTCACTTGTTTACTTCCAGAACACTGTCTGTTCCTGTTTGTTTAGCGTCTCTTGTGTGACAGAGCACCCATCCATGCCATGCCCATGCTCTGCTGCATGTTACTCTCACAGCACCCAGAGGGGAGGTGCAGCCCATGGCAGAGGAAAGGCTGCAGTTCAGCAGTAGCCAGACTTGCTGAGGCATGCAGTCAAAGAGTACAAGAACCAGAATTTAATCCCAGGTCTGTTGGACCCCATTTCTGCATCCTTTCAGCTCTCCTTCCCCATTTCAGGCCCTCAGGCAGCACTGAGCATGGGAACGACCAATCCAAGAGGCAGATGTTTGTGTGGTTACTATGGAGTGTGCACAATGGGGAAACAGAGGGAACTGGTGTGAGAGGGACAGGTTTCCTTGGGGTTGAAGGGATGAGAGATTGTTGGCCCTGCTCCCGTGGCTTAGGATTTCCTTTCAGCGTCTTTTCCAAGTGGCTGCCTGGGGACAGGCCTGTGGGACTCCAGGCTGAACAGGCGGCATGAGGATAAATGCCATGGCAACATGCCTCCTCTCTAGGGCTAGGATGAGAGGGCGGAGCCAAGAGGGCACAGGACACACACTGGGGCCTCTGAGCAGGATCCTGAAGAGGAGGTGCCCTGTGGGCCTGGGTGGCTTCTGCCTTCCCAAGAGGGCCCCTGCCTGTGAGGTCCCATCCCAGCAGGGGAAATGGTACTTCCACTTCTGGCCTGAATTAATGGCTGGTTCTGGTCTCCCAGGAGACTGTCAGCTGTGTCCGGGTACAAATACCACCCCATTCCCACCCACAGCCAGGGAGGAAGGAACAGAGAACGCAAGAGGGGGGTGAAGGGGGCTGCCAAGCAAGGTAGTAGCAGGGACAGCAGGGACAAAGCTCGCATTGTACCGGGGCCACATGGGGTTCCCATCTAGCCTTTCTCACCTGCCTCCCAAGACCTAGCCTCCGCCAGCTCTTCAGCCATACTCACCCAAGCTGGTTGTGGTAGAGAAGCTATCTGGGAGGTGAGGCCTACTGAAGGTGCTAGAACCAGCCTAAAGCCAAGAGGCAAGCAGTGATGGGAGCGTGGCCAGTGAAGCCAGGGTGACATGGACTAGCAAGGGCCCGAATGAAAGAAAGCTGCTAGCAGGCCACCTGACCTCAGAGGAATTCGCTGTGTGGCAGGTTGTCCTCCAAGATTTGTCCACACATGAGCAAAGGCCACTGCCCCCTCCCTACACCACTCCAGCTGCTCCCACAAGACCCTCCTGTGCCTCCCATGGGGCAGGAACCCTGTGTACCTCTCTGGACAGGTATGCAGTCCACGGATGCCCACCCTGTACTTGCCCACAGCCTCCACTGTGGGTCTGGCCCTGTGTTGTTTCCAGAGGCTTTTCTTGGGTGACTGAGACTGGTGGAGGAGAAGTGGTGCCAAGCTGGTTGGGCAGCTCAGGTGACGGGCATAGTGTCAGCGGCTCTTACAGCCCAGTACCTGACACCTCTGGGCAGACAATGCGGCCTGTGTCCAGGCCCTCTAGGGGGACGGGCTGTGTTCTGTGTCGCAGCCAGGAAACTGACCATCTGAGTAGTGCCTTTGTCCACTCAGGAGGTGGCCCCACTACTGTCCAGGAGCAAGCTCCTGGGGACCCTGCGTGGGAAGGAGGTAGTCCCTGGGTCAGGAACTCTGGGGTTTGAGATCTCAGTGTCCGATGCTGGTCTGGTTCAAATGCTGGTCCTGCCACACAACTGGGGTGTGACTTGGGCAAGTCCTTTTGCTCATGGTGGCCCTAATTCCTTATTTATAAGGGGGGACTAATCTCAGCCCTTCCTCATAGGGTTGTTGGGAGAAGTCAATGGCGTAATGTACGTAACCGTGTAGCACGGGCCGGTGTGCAGTGGGGCTTAGCTTGGCGGCTGCTTCTCCCCCAGCATGAGCAGAAGTCCAGGGCATGGCATTCTCAACTAAGCTTTCCCAGGCTTATCGTCCACAGTTCCTTCTCTGAACGTGGAGTCAGGGGCTATGACCTCTAGAGCTGGCTCAAAACTACCCACTGGCTGTAGAAAACCCAGGTTTCTCTCCATTGATCCAAGGGAGCTCTGGGCTGATGTCTAGTATAGCCCTGATCCCAGACAGCTACACCCTCCGCATGGGGCCTCTCCCTCCCCCACATCCCTGAGGACATCCTGCAGAGCTGTTCTTGACACTAAAGTCCCTGCTCAGAAGAACATCCTAAGGACCCAGCGCAGGAGTCAGTGGGCCTGAGTCCACCCAGCCCCCTTCTCAAGTCTCCTGGGCATGTGAATGCCACTTGCTAGACCCACCCACGGCAGGACACTCAGCAACTAGGGAGGGCTTCTGCTCTCTTGACCCTGGCCTCCTGTGCATCAAGCCTGTGCTCACTTTCCTGGGATGTGCTAAAATAAACGTGCACGTTTATATGACAAGAGTCTAGCCTGCATGCATGTATGCAGCATGAGAGTCAGGGGGCCTGGCTGCTTTGTCCTGCCTTGGGAGCAGGCGCTTGAGCATGTACATGGACCTGTGTGTGACACATCTTGGAATGACCTATTTTGTCTGTATCCATTGATCTTTCTACACGTGTGCTGGTATGTCCGTCTGTCTTGTCTCCTTTGTAGCCAGGAAGCCCTGAACCACGTGCCAACTGGGAAGGTGATGGTCAACGAGACCAGCCCGGCCTAATCTGGGGCACCTACTCCTGCACCAGGAGTCCTCCGACCTGCAGCCCCTGCCACAGAGGGAGGCCTGGATGTGGGAGGCGGGCTCTGAGGGGCAGGGACCTGGGGAGAAGCAGGCTTTGCTGGTAGAGTAGAAGACCCTCTTGCTGCACTGGTGGACAGGAGACCCTTGTCCTGCTGTCCCCGTGACCGTGGTGGGCTCTTCACCCGCTGGGTGCCTTCACTTGACCTGGAAGATCTGGGGTTGGACTGATGACTTCTAGCCACCCATGAGGCTCTGAAAACTAACTGAGACTTTAAACCGGGCTTAGCAGTCCGTGCCAAGCCCCCCACTGAATTTATTGGCGGAGGCAGCCGCCCGCAGCCTAGCCCACAGGTCCTCGCTTGATTCTGGGGTGTCGTGCCGAAGGGCAAGAGGAGAAGCCATGCCAGGCAGTGGCCCCAGTGAGAGGATGACATGGCCCGGCCCTGCCCTCCCTACGCCCCCCACAACCCGCCCTCTCTCCTCAGCCCCGGGAACACCGCCCATCCCACCGCTAACCAGGACCCGCAGCCTCATGGCCATGTCCCTGCCAGGAAGTAGACGGGCCTCTGCTGGATCTCGCAGGTGAGTGAATCTCTCCCTTGTCTAGAGCCTGAGCTTCAGAGGCTCGGCTTTGTCTTCATTGGCAGCAGACTTGCAGTGTGCCTTTAAGCAAATTGCGCCCTCGGTTTCCCCATCCTTAAAATAGGCTGGTTGATCCATGCCACCTCCAGGAACTATTTAAGGACCTAAATGACACGGTGGATGTAACAGTTATCTGAAGGTTCCCATCAGCACCAGCCCTGCCATTACGGTCCCTGCAGTAGATGATCTCCTTTGACTGTCACCCTGTGGGTCCCTCCTCCAGTCACCCCCTGTCTGCCCCACGCTATCCCCTCTGTTTCCGTTCATGCATGGATATCCTTCCCGGGGCTAAGAGACCCCGGGGCCCGCCATTTGTCCACAGCCGTGTCTAGCCTCTGTTCTTGGCCCTGGGGAGCTAGGAGGGTCAACCACCTTCCGGTTTCTATCTTGATTTCTACTGTGTTCTGTCACCCTTGTCTGTGTATGTGTGTGTCCCCTCCCCACCGCCTTCCTTCCCTGCGATGAACCCGAAGCGGGGGCACTTTAGGCCGTAGTGGCCTGGCAGTGTTCGCCCAGTGCCCACAGCTGCCCGCCAGCCAGAATGAGCAGCTGCCTCTTCTCCCCGCCTCCAGGCGTACTTCTCCACCTGTGAGTGTGCGGGACGCCTACGGCACCTCTTCCCTCAGCAGCAGCAGCAACTCTGGCTCCTACAAGGGCAGCGACAGCAGCCCCACACCGAGGTAACCCGCTCCTCCTCCCAGCCAGGCCCGGCCGCCTGGGAACCTGGTGCCCAGGAGATGGGGGGAGCAGCGCCATGTTCTGATGTCCGAACTCCAGCCTTCTTACTGACTGTGGCCTAGAACATGTCACACGGCGCCCCTCTGAGCTTCGGCTCCTCTCTGTAAGATGGACATGAGCACTTGCGATGAGATGTCAGGGACAGAGACAGGGCAACTCCTGAAACATCACAGATCCCACCTGTTCCTGGTCACCATCCATGTGAACACCTTTTGTCCTAATTATTCCAAGATGGCTCCTGGGCCACCAGCCATCCCATCAGCAAGGAAGAAGATACCCCCTTGAGTTGGTGGCTCTGAGAAGGGACGCTTGCCCTGTGAAATTTTGCCCAGACTTCATTGGTTAGAATCGGGTCACGTGACTTACTAGCGACCTATCCAGTTAATCCAGGGAGGATTAGTGTTTTCCCCCCAATGGCGCCACCCCCAACAAAGAGGAAAGGGCCAGATGGATGTGGGGCATTTGTCTCAGACACTGCGAGTCGCAGAGGTGGTGATGTGCTGCAGGTGTGGCATGTGCTAACTTATGGTCTAGGTACAGCAGGCAGAGACCTGAAATGCAGGGTCACACTGGCGGGCAGGTAAAGAAGAGCTGTGGGTCCTTGATTCTATCCAGGGTGTGAGAGTCAGGGTGCTGGTGTGGCATCCTGCTTCCTGGGTGCTGGAATACATGTGGGCACTAGGGGGTTGTGGGGAGCTTCGGGCTTCCTGTCTATAAAATGGAGCTAAAAACACAGATGCCAGCGAGTTGCTCTGTGCACTGCCTGTATGTCCTGGGCCCTAGTGAGGCTTGAGGGTTAGGGACATGGGGTGAATCCTAACTGCAGACCCACAGTCAAGCTCCTCCCTGCGAGCCGTGCCCTGCTCCTCTCAGCAGAGATGTCGTCTGTGTTCAGTGATGTCCAGAGCCGTGAAAGCCACGGATCTCAGTTTTTTCCAACAAGGTGTGGATGGTGGGTAACAGTCGTAAGCAGGACCTGTGCCCAGCTTTTCTAACCGATTTATATCTTGAAAAGCATGGGATGGGAAGCATCCAGACCCTTCTATTAGTAACAGTTTTGTAATACATCTCCCGAACTGCAAGTTGAGCACCTGTAGAGAAGTCCTGCTGCCCAACAGGAGGCCTGCTACCCCTGGAGAGGGGCAGGAGAGTACCGTCTAAGGGCCTCGCTGCAGCCTCTGTCTCTGCTAAGCTGTGTCTGATCACATTTCTGTTTTTTAGTACATCACACACGTGGGGCAGGAGGCTACTAGTGACTATAAACATGTGTTAACTGTTATCTTGGAAACAACGCCCGTGAAAGCACATGAGAACGTTCACTCTAGCCCTGGTTCTCACTAGCTCAGCATTGGCTTTTCTCCCTCTTGCCTCATGCCCGGCTGAGAACTCCTCACTGCCAAATCCCTTGCAGGGCAGGACAGATACAGGTCCGAATGGAGGAGGCTGTATGGCTGCTTCTCCTTTGGGGGGGGGGGGATCTTAGAGCAGGGTGTGAAAGCCCAGACAACCACCACGCCACCCCTTGACCCTTGCAAGGTGGAAGAGAGGCTGTGTGATCTGCCTCCCCCACCCCCCGGCCACCTTCTCTCTAACACGTCACAGTCTGCCGTAAACGTGACACAGCTTCCACGAAACTTTAAATCTGCCTTGAACCTGGCCACTTCCACAGTGGGCCTCCACAGGACCTGTCTCTCCCAGCCCTATGAAGCGTCTATGTGAGGCTAAGTGTCCCCAGCCCCTGGAGCAGCAGAGTGATGCAACGGCAGGCCCCAGTCTCCACTGTGTGGGAACACTCCCGGGGTTTAAAACCAAGATCCGAGCAAGGTTCTTAAGAACAGATCCTGCAGCCAGGAAGCTGTGGGTGGAACCATCTGAACCATAGTCTGTTGTGGAATCAGGGAGTTCTCCTTCCTAGGAAAGCCTTGGCCAGCCCTCCGCCCTGAACCCAGTGGCCCTCCGGGCGGAGGCTCCTCCACAACGGTGTGGTATGACACACTGTATTGGTTGCAGAAGGCGTCCAGCCAGCTGCTACTCAGGGCCCTGCTGCTAACTGTCCACACCTAGCAAGTGTCCATTTGTGTGCTCACACATGTCCCAGAGCATGGGTACGTAAACATGGCAGGTGTCCTGGACCAGGCAATTACCTATGAAGGCAGCATGAAAATGCTGTATGTACACCCATGGGGACGTGCAGGTGCACATGGCTGGAGACACCATGAATTTCCTGAGAGGAAGGAGTGGCCAGGCCTCCCAATGTGTACATGTAATGTAGACCTGTCCTGTATGTTCCTCGAGGTGGGTGAGGAGAGTGCATCATGCTATCTGCAGAGACAGCCGTGGCTTCACACCTGTGTCTGTGCCCCCCATTCCTGTCCCTAGGCTAGATAGGCTTTCAGCTGCAGGGAGGAGAGTGTCTCCCTCCCAGGAAGATGTCACCTCCTCTGCAGGTGAGTCCTTATCCTCCAGGCCCACTTGGAACCTGCCCTTGCTTCCCATTCTCATATCCTCTGGTGAAGACAGGCAGCCGGGGTACAGGAAGCACAGACTGCATGGATGCTGGTTGAGCCACCCTCTCTGAAGAGAGGGTATGTCCGCAGGACAAAGGCTTCCCTGCACCCCCTGCTGCATTGAGGGTCCACACACGCTGTCATAAGGCACTGAGCACACACAAGCCTCCTGAGGTCCCCCTCTTCCCCAAGCAGAGGTGTCTTGAGCCCCCTCACCTCACAGAAGGCTGGCTGTCTTTGTGCCATGCCCACAAGGCCTGCCCAGGAGGGCTGGTGGCACAGGCTGAGCTGAAGATAGTTAGGCTGCTCCCTGGCCCAGCTCTGTATCCGGCCTGCCCTCCTCATCCCCCCCGCCTCTGATGGACACACTGTTGCAGGCGCTCCATGAAGTATACACTATGCAGCGACAACCACGGCATCAAGCCCCCCACCCCAGAGCAGTACCTGACTCCACTGCAGCAGAAGGAAGTCTGCATCCGGCATCTGAAGGCCCGGCTCAAGGACACACAGGACCGGCTCCAGGACCGGTGAGTGGCAGCCAAGGAAAGCTCTGGGAACACCAACTAGCTACAGTCTCGGCAGAGCCAGGGTCCTGGGCCATCCCCTGGGAAGAAGGAGGGATGGGCCTCACTGCCATCTACCTGAACTCTCCTCTCGGCAAAGTCTCACATGGGCCCATTTGTAGAGGCTCCAGCCCCTGACACCCCTTGACTACTTTAAGCAGGTGCTTGGGGCCAGTGGGAAAGGGTCCCTGTAAGGACTGTCAGTCACTTTCCTTCTGTGATCCTCTACTGACCAGAGCCCTGCACCTCCTTTTGATGGCAGCTTCTCCCCTGGATCCTGTCTTCTCAGGGAGCTGGAGCATCTCTCTGGTTCCCTTATCCCTGGGGGGCGGCGGGTGAGAAATAGACCTTTAGCTCTCCCATGCCTCTACACAATGAGACAGAGGGGTCTCAACCCATCAGACCAGGCCTATAAGCCTTCCTCCATGTCTGCTTCCTTCCTATAGAAGATGTAAGATCAGGAGATGCTATGGCTGAGGTCCGACTCAGCCTGGGGGTCTTCCAGGAGCTCAGGTCCAGCTATGCTCATTCTCAGGTCCTTGTAGACACTTGGTGCTGCCCCTCCTGGTGGTTTCATCTTTAAGAGCCACACTTCAAAAGGTTGAGCTTATGGCACATAGGTGTCACCCCAGCACCCAGTAGGCTGAGGAAGGATTGTAGTAAGTTTGAGGACAGCTTGGAGTGCATAGTGAGGCCCTGTCACAACACACAACAAAAACCCTGTATTAGGGTGGGATCCTCACCTCTGATCACCTTCGCCAGCCTCCTCTGAGCCATGTCTGTTCTGAACTGGACCAAGCTGTGCGGGTCACTAGAGCTCAGGGCAGGCGTCCCCACGGTGCCTTTTCTTTGCTTCTACAGCAGCTTTTATACCCACCGGAAGTTATTCTAAGTGCCACAGAACTGGCCCTTCTAACCACTGGATGGTGTGTAGTGCCCTCACAGAGTTCTCAGTTTCCACAATCCGATACCTCTTTGTTGTTGTTGTTTATTTTTGTTGGTTTGTTTTTACATCCCAACCAAAGTTTCCCCTCCCTCCTTACGCCCCTCCCCCCACCTCCCTCTTCCCTCAGCACACCCACTCCTCCTCCTCCTCTGTTTCTCTTCAGACCCTCCCATGGTTATTGGCCAGTCATGGTGTGTCAAGTTGCAGTTTGACTAAGGCACCATCTCCTCTCTTAAGGCTGGATGAGGCAATCCAGTAGGAGGAAAGGGTCCCCAAAGCAGGCCACAGAGTCAGAGACAGCCCCTGCTCCCACTGTTAGAGGTCCCACAAGAAGACCAAGTCACACAGCTGTAACATAAGCGGAGGGCCAAGGTCAGTCCCATGCAGGTTCCCTGGTTGTCAGTTCGGTCTCTGTGAGCCCCTGTGAGCCCAGGTTAGTAGGTTCTGTGGGTTTTCTTGTGGTGCCCCTGACCCCACTGGCTCCTTCCGTCTTTCCTCCGCTTCTTCTGCAGAATTCCCCGAGCTTGGCCTAATGTTTGGCTGTGGGTCTCTGCATCTGTTTCCATCAGTGGCTGGGTGGCCTCTCTGAGGGCAGTTGGGCTGGGCATCAGTCTATGAGTGCAGCAGAATATCATTAGAAATCGTTTCATTGACTTGTTTTTTTGTTTTCCTGCCAGTCATGTTTGGTTCTATCCTAGGTCTTTCGGGTATCCCCCGTCTGGGTCCTGGCCCTCAGGGGTGAGCTCCCTCTCATGATCTGAGTCTCAGGCTGTGCCAGTCATTGGTTGGTCACTCCCACAATTTCTGCGCTCTGATACCTTCTTTTACCACCCTGTTCCCCTTAGCAGTCATTCCCCATCCTCTCCAATCACCTAGCTCCTGGCCCCATCGGTCTTCTTGTCTTCCTCGATCTCGGGACATGTTATAGTGCAGCACGCATGACCAGACTGTACCAGTCCAGACTGGGTCTGTTGTGGTTTCAGAGGTCGGGGTGGTCTGGGGGCTCCACCATCCTTGATTTAAGGTTTTCCTTTCGGGTTCCTGCCTCTTTCCAGTGATGCTCAGGGTCTGATTGCCCTTTGACACTGATGTCCATGAGGAGCCAGAAGCTCACCTCCCAGCTTCTTCTCTGGACCAGCCAGCAGTGTCATGTAGGCATCTACCTGTTTTTGGCAGAATGTCCTCTCATCCCCAACCACTGTTACCTTTGAAAGGCCCTCAGCAGGCCTGTCCTTGGCATAAGGCCTCTCTCCTCCCACCCTCCAGGTATTATTTAATATCCATACTCCTATGCTAGCCTTCCCTCTACTTCTCAGCCACCATGTGCTTCGACAACCCCCTCTGTGCTTGTGGACACTGTGTTCCCACACTTTGAGGTGTTTTTTCTTCCATCTTGCATCCTTGCTGCAAGATACGGTTCACATGTTATTCCTATAGCTGCAGGCCAGCTCAGGACGGGGATGCCATTGTCCCTGAGGTCTAGCTAGCTCCAAGGAGAGAAGCACAGGGGCTGCTAAGCTGAGCATGCTCAGCTCCTTCTTATAGACTCACCTCGGGGGGGGGGGGGGTGCACCAGTGGGAAGTGGAGATGCTCCACCCTGAGGAAGAGGAGGGAGATCAAGGACCCCATGCCTGTTATCTGCCTGCTGATGCCACTTAGGTAGCTCTAGTTCACTGCCCTCCTCTAGCCCACTGCTGAATTATACCGTGGTCAGACCCTCCGAGAGGATATTGCTTGACCTCTGGAGCCTATTCCCGAGTGGGATTCTCAATCTAACTTTGGAAAATCTGTGGTTCCTTATGTGGCACAGTCACTCTGCTAGGCTCAGAACCCCCCTAGTGGTAGCCATGCCATTAGTAGTTTATTCACATAAGCCAGACTTCCAGCTGAGATGTCCTATGTGGATCCCATCGCTAAGATGGTCCTGAGAAAGAGTGCCTGGACAGGATGGTAAGCCCCGTGAGTGTCCGCCTTTCCCACTGCTTGCCATCAGTGTCCACTGAGTCTCACCCTGACTTTCCCTTTGGCCACTGCGGCGTGGGTCCCTAACCACCTCCCTCTTCAGCACCCCCGGGTCCATCTGGGACTCAGGGACCTGAAAGGCTTTAGCCTTTCTGGGTGGAAGCCTCGCTGCTGTTCTGTTGCTGGTGCAACCCTTCTCGCGGTAACTGCGTTTCCCATCCATCTCTTCAGCCCCTCCTCTTGACAGTAAATACAAAGAAGCTTCTAGCATGCATTCAAGAGAGCCACCCAGTCCTCCTCGCCCTCCTCTGGCTCCTTTCACTTCTGTTCTCTCTGCAAGAGGAACACTAAAGTCATCGGCTCCCCCACCAACACCAAAGGCTGTCGTTTCTCTCGTCACCGTCCTCTCTCTCCCTGGGGGTCTGGGGACAAACGTCTCTCCACTTAAAACACTCACAAGCTGCTTCAGTAGGAAATCATACCCCTCTCTCACGTTCGCTGCTTTGCATTAGGAGTTTGTTACATTTTATTTTTATTTATTTATTTATTTATTTATTTATTTATTTATTTATTTATTTATTTAGTTTTTCAAGACAGGGTTTCTCTGTGTAGCTTTGCACCTTTCCTGGAACTCACTCTGTAGCCCAGGCTGGCCTGGAACTCACAGAGATCCGCCTGGCTCTGCCTCCCGAGTGCTGGGATTAAAGGCGTGCGCCACCACCGCCCGGCAGGAGTTTATTACATTATTATAGCAGTGGGCTCATCAATTAAGGATCTGGGTAGTGTCTTCTGGAGGTGATGACGTGAAGGGCGTGGCTCAGCGGTGAGATGGGGATGTGGCTCCGGCTGCCATTTCTTCTCCCTCTCAAGGAAGCCTCTCCTGGCTTGGCCCCTGGCTCCACCCCCTTCCTCCTCCCTGTGGGGGGATCCTCCTACTGTCAGCTCTAGCGTCGAGCCACCCTGCTCTGGGGCCATCTGTGTTTGGTGACATCCCCTGGCCCCTCCACAGCAGCACTGACGGGTGGGAGGACAGGCCGCAGAGCAAGTGTGTCTCCTTTGCTCACAGGGACACGGAGATTGATGACCTGAAGACTCAGCTGTCCCGCATGCAGGAGGACTGGATTGAGGAGGAGTGTCACCGAGTGGAAGCCCAGCTGGCTCTGAAGGAGGCCCGCAAGGAGATCCGGCAGCTGAAGCAGGTCATCGACACTGTCAAGAACAACCTGATTGACAAGGACAAGGGGCTGCAGAAGTACTTCGTGGACATCAATATCCAGAACAAGAAGCTGGAGACGCTGCTGCACAGCATGGAGGTAGCCCAGAATGGAGTAGCCAAGGAGGAAGGAACTGGGGAGTCGGCTGGCGGGTCCCCTGCACGCTCCCTCACCCGCAGCTCCACCTACACCAAGCTGAGTGACCCAGCTGTCTGTGGCGACCGCCAGCCAGGGGATCCCTCCAGCGCCTCTGCTGAGGATGGAGCCGACAGTGGATTCGTGGCTGCTGACGACACACTGAGTCGGACGGACGCCCTGGAGGCCAGTAGCCTGCTGTCATCAGGAGTGGACTGTGGCCTCGAGGAAGCCTCACTGCACAGCTCCTTCAATCTGGGCCCCCGCTTCCCTGCCAGCAACACCTACGAGAAGCTGCTGTGCGGCATGGAGGCTGGCGTGCAAGCCAGCTGCATGCAGGAGCGGGCCATCCAGACAGACTTCGTGCAGTACCAGCCTGACCTGGACACCATCCTGGAGAAAGTAGGCCAGGCTCAGGTGTGTGGGACAGTCCCCAAGGACAGGCACTCAGAGCTGGATCCCTACCCCTCGGGGCCCAGAGACCCCAACTCGGCAGTGGTGGTGACAGTGGGTGATGAACCTGAGGCCCCAGAGCCCATCACCTGTGGGCCGGCTACACACCGGCCTGCGGCCAACTCCAACCCGGGACTGCCAGTGAGTGTGGTGTGTCCTGTGGAAGAGGAGGAGGAGGCAGCTGCCACCGAAAAGGAGCCCAAGAGTTACTGGAGCCGCCACTACATTGTGGATCTGCTGGCTGTGGTAGTGCCAGCTGTGCCGACAGTGGCCTGGCTCTGCCGCTCCCAGCGGCGCCAGGGCCAGCCCATTTACAACATCAGCTCCCTGCTGCGGGGCTGCTGCACAGTGGCCTTGCACTCCATCCGTAGGATCAGCTGCCGCTCGCTGAGCCAGCCGAGCTCCAGCTCAGCCGGCGGCTCCCAGCTCTGAGGAGGCTGCCAGCTCTCCACTTTTGGCAGCCTGACCACTGATTGTAGGATGCCACTTGCTGCCCCCCTCAGATCCCCATGGGCATCCTCTTATTTACTTTCAGGTCTGGAATAGTGCCCCCCCCCCCCCCCCCCCCGCCAGATGTTAATAGTGTCAGGGATTCAGAAAGGCATCCCAAAGCTTCAAGAGAAAAGGTGGCCAGTTGAAGAGGGAGAAACTGGGAAGAGCTCCCCTCTGGCCCCTCTGGCCGCCCGGACTTCAGACAAGGCAGGCCCTGCTCAGAGAGTCTCCGGGCTGTGTTGATCTGGGGATCTTCCTTTTCCTTGCATCCTTTCCAGCACCCAGTCCACCTCCATGTCTTCTCGCCCACGCCACCCCGTGTGCCCTCCTCAGGCTCCTGGACCAGTATTACCTCCTCAAATGGAGGCAGCCAGGACCCCAAATGCAGAGAAGCACTCCAAGCAGGGTCTGGCTGCCCGGGTCCCACTGAAGCTCCAGCCTCTCCTCCTCCCTTGCCCTGGGATGCAAAGTGTGATCCAGCTGGCATGACCAGCTCAGGCAGGAGGGGCAGAGGGCAGGGTAGGTTCTGTGTCTGTCTGTCTGTCCTCCAGGCCTCCCCCACAGTCTGTTTTCCTTTTGGCTTCTGGGTGTGTTAGATCTTCATGAGCTGTCCAGTGCCCATCACTACTCCTGACACACTAATCATGGGGTTGGGAGGGAGCGCCAGTACAGAGAAGGCAAGGCCAGCAGCTCTGGGAACCCTTTGCCTTCTGAGATGAGTCTATCTCATCTGTAGCCTAGAGGTGCCTCAGCCAGTTGGGAAGGTCAGAGGCCACTTGCCCCAGGCCCTTCGTCCTCAGACCCTGCCTATGTTTGCTCTTGGTTCCCTTAGGGTCTTGGTTTCCTGCCCATCCCAGAACCCCCAGGCTGCTTGCTCTCTGGGATGAGGACTTCTGAATCTCTGACCCAGCTGTCTCCAGAGGAAGGTGGCCATCTGGAGGAATCTCCAGATAGGGTTCTGAAGCCACAGTATCTGCCTATCCATGCCAAAGCAGGGTCCCCTGAATGTGCTTCCTAATCAGGGGCATGGCCAGGCGGTGGGAGCCTGCCTGGGCTGCTCCTGGTCCAGTCAGCCTGGGAAGATGCCCTGATCCTCACCTCCCTCTTCCCAGAGAGGTCATACCTACCTGACTGGCCCACACCCAGGGAGTTGGTAGAAGCCTGCATCTCACTCTCTGGCATAGGAGCCTCTCTGGTTCTCTGCTAAGGTTGCTTGCCCTCACCGATGCCCCGGCAGCCACTACTTGACTCCTGAGTTCTGCCCCTCCACTCTGTGCCCTCCCCAAGGGCACCTGCATGCACTGGGAGTGGGCAACCAGCCTAGCCATCAGGGCAAGAGCCCTCTGCCACGCGCTTTGTGCCTCCAAAACTCCCCCACCTTGGCTGGGGCCTCAGACCGGCCATCCTTGGTGGAGCACCCCTACCCCAGCTGAACCAAACCCAAATGCCTGAGGCCTCGCTGGGGCTGCCCCATAGGACACTGGGGTGGTGCCATGGAGAGACAGGGGATAAAACTGATCCAAAGTGAAGCCAGGATTGGCCACGGACCCAGCCTCCTGCGCCGTGCACTCATGGAGCTCCATATGTCTCCTTAGCAACAGTCGAAGCTCTGCTGAGAAAATAAATGTATGAACTATATTTGACAACATAAAATCCATATATTTTTCACCATTGGCATTTAGTCCAACTTCGCAGCCCCTCTGTTCCATGTCTTGCTGTCTGGGCCTTCTTGTCGTGTCTCGTGTTTTGGTGGACTTGGGCAGGGCTAGGACTGTGGTCCGCTCTGCTCCTGCTGCTGGAGAAGCCATTATAAAGCGTCCAGGTCTGTAGAGGCAGTAAGTGAAGCTGACCATTCACCCTGCTCCTGCTCTGACCCTAGCCCTGCCTCGCCTACAGCAGGGGTCCTCTTTTGTGAGTTCTGCCTATCAGAAGGGCTCTGCTCCTTGCCAGTGGAGTGAGCAGGTCATTACCCAGCCCTTGGATGACCCTGGATCCCTGCAGGCTGGGGTACAGGTCCTGCTCCTAAGTGTATATAAGCCCAGAGTCCCATACCCGTGCAGAGGGGTTGCGATGCCTGCGCAATCCCAGGAAGTGGGCTTGGACGTCGACACTTCAGCAGCCTGCTGGTTCCAGATCTGGAGGAGGCGGCTGAGAGCAAGGTGGGACTGGGCCAGGCTCCCCCTTTGATGCTCATCCCCAAAGCTCCCCCTTTCCTCCCAGTTGGCCAGCCCCCATAGGCTGCAATTTGCCCTCTTGCCCTTGGCTCCTGGAGCAGAAATGTTTAGGGTGCTCCTTTCCCCGCCTCCAGTCAGAGCTAACAAGGTCTTGAGGAAGTGTCCCCGCGAACTGCCTTCTATAGCTACTGAACCCTTGGAGCGCAGTGGCTTGAAGGAGTAGCTCCTTAGTTCTGGAGCCCTCTGTCAGGGCTCAGTGAGGACAGAGGCAGCCTTGAGCAGAGTTCACAACCAATGTCTTCAAGCAGGTAGCATACAGAGCTTTTCACTGAGACCCCTTCCCACCTGCACAGGCATCGGACAGCAGATCCCAGGCTCGAGGGCCAGAGGCTGTTGAGGGCCCCCACCCAGGGCACTCACAGCCCCTCTGAACTAGGTGACGACATGAGTAGACCACCGTGCACTCTCACATCAGGCTATTCCCTTGACAGAAACTTCAGGGGACACAGGACGGGGGCCGGGGGGAGGGGTCTTGACTCTCGGTCTCCTTTGTCTTTTTGTTCGGACAGAGTTGTGCCTGTAGCAGACAGCTCTGAATTAAAGCATGAACACACACGCAGCCCCTCGGCCTGGCGTCTTTGTACCGTGTCATTTCTCTAAGTGTGCTGGGGTAGGTGAGAACTCACCATGGCACCCAACACAGATGGAACCAGCCACTGGCTGGCTCAGCCCCACCAGGCCCTGCTGTGTAGGCCTGGGGCTTCTCTGCCCATCTGGGATCAGGTACGGGATCTAGAATCCCCACTTGGATCCCAGTCACATCCTGCCTAACACGGGGAGACTATTCCAGTTCTTCCCAGTAGTCCTGAAATGGCTTCTTCGGCCCATTCTGTAGCTACAAAAATGGCCACGACCACTCAAGCCGGGGTCCCAAAGCCAGTGCGGAGTCTCCTCTCCTATCCCTGCCATCCCACAGCCACATGACCCTCAGTGCCAATATTCCTATGACAGACTGGCAAGCAGCCCACGATACACAGACAGACCACTGCTCTCAGAGGCACACAGATAAGGCCCTGGCCTGGTCTCTGTCCAAAAGCAAAAGCAGCCCTGGCATGTCATGGGTCCAGTGATTCTGGAATTTCCAGGAACTTTCATAGAAGGGGCTGTGTTTAAAATCCACTCTTTATTCAAAAGACAGTAAAGGGTTACACAAGTAATCTATATACAATCTGTGACAAAGATCAGTGAAGGCAAAGAACACACGAGGAATTCCTCTGTCAAGTCAGGTGGCTGACTTTCTAGAAGAGGCGAAAGTCTGCAGAGGGACCCAGCTGCCTTCGGTGACATTCTGCCATTCTGCCTAAGTGCCCAGCAGCTAGGGTACAGAGAACCTCAGTCCCTCCTGTACCTCAGCATAGCGAGGAGTCAGGATCCAAGGAGGCCTGGAAACAGCAATGACAGACTCATCCAATATGCGTCCACCTGGGACATGACCCCTGCAGTACCCAGACCCAGGCAGCAAGCCAGCTGCAACCTGTCATCTGAGGACTGCCATCTGCTGCAGGATGGCGGGAGGCCTGGGCTGCCCGTGACTTCAGATGTCTGGAATGGAGTGGTCCATGGTGTGGTGAAGCAGCAGTGGGGACAACCTAGAGAGGGCAACAGTGACGGTGGCTGAAACTGGTCCCTGTTGGTCCTTCGTCCCACCCCAGTCTGCGCACCCGACAGGGGCTGCGTTCAGCCCCCACTTCTAAGGACTTCAAGTCATGAGACGCCACTGGCCACCATGAACTGGAGAAAAGTCGAAGATAGAACAGACCAGACCCGTGCTCTGGGTCAGCACTGAGGCTGCCAGGGCGCAGGAGGTGGACAGGAAGCAGAGTGCAGGGGTCGGGTTAACAGCCTTACTTTTTGACCATATGCTCGTAGATCACAGTGGGGATGATAGTCAGTGTGACGACATTTCCGGCTGTGGTCAGAATCTCCGTAATCTTTTTGTCCTAAAGAGGAGGAGAGTGACTGGTCATCTTGAGGAACAGGAATAGCACTGCCACCTGACTGGTGGCTCAGCGTGGCTGTTGCTAGAGGACACCAACTACACCTCACACCTGCCCGCAGCGGCTGGCTGCTGGGACCCTGGACATCTCAAGTGGGGTATTGTTGCTCTCATTTGAGATTGGCAGGGTCACGGGAGCATGGCACTGGCCTCCCATTCTTGAAGGCCAGCCATGTGGGCCTTACAGCACTGCCCCACAAATGTGATTCTCCTGTCTCTGCCAACTTCACTGGCTCCAGTTACACTTAGGCTCCTGTGGGGGACACTGGGTCCACCTGGGTCCTCAGACTCCTGCTGGCTCACCAGCCTGAGCCAGCCACATGGGTCCTCTCCCACACCTCACTGACTAGTAAGAAAAGCTTGTAGAAACTGCTTAGATCCTGAAGAGAACAGACAAGCTCCATGCAGACGGTGTCCACCAGTCGAATGACTACCGTTGTGAGAAAGGGCCTCTGGTCCCTGCTCAGCTCCTGGTGACCATCATTTTGCATATGTACAGAATCTGGTTCTGTGCTTTCTTAGTTGTTCCAGAATAAATGGGAGAAGAGATGCCCCATAGGACTAGTGATGGCCGCAAACTTTGAAAGATACCTGACTTCAGAAAGGGTGACTACTAGGCACTGCTCAAGAGCACAGACCGAGTACCTGAGGGTCTCATGGTACCATAGCTAGGTGGAGTAACCTGTAAGGTCAGTGACGCCATGGGCCATCGGTGCAGCTATGTGAACCACATCCAAGCATGGCTGCTCTTAGAGTTAGGAATGGACTGTCGTCTTTTCAAAGAAGCAATCCCTAGCTGCTCAGGAGTGGCATTACTGCACTCAGCTTTTCAAGCACAGACTGTGGTGGCCTTTTGCCCGGTATGCTTGACCACAGAGAAATGGGAGAGGATTCACCAGGAGGGATCTCAGACACGGGAAGAAACTTCCTGATCACAGCAGTACAGCCACCAGAATACGCCTCCCCAGAAGGTGAAGGGAGACTGCCAGGGACAAGGAAGCAGACACGTGACTGGAGTGGCTTATGCCCTGTGGTGATCATTTATCTGTGTCCCCCAATAAAATTTATCTGAGGATCAGAGGATAAAGGTCAGCCACTATTAGAAAAAACCATAGAGACCTGGAGGTCTGTATAGACAGGCAGTGAGGTAGCCAATGAGAGGGCAGAACAGCAAGGCAATAAAGGTGTGGGTAGACAGGAAGTAACACACATTTGGAAGCTGCAGAGTTGGTGAGTTAAGGTTGGCTGGTGGCTTCTCCGATCTGTAAGGCTTTCACTCCTATATTTGGCTCCGTGTTTTTTATTTAATAAGACCACTTAGAAATTTGTCTACAATGCCCACTGTGGAGTGAGATGCCACCACTTGCCCCATGAGCACCGGTGGGTGGAGAGGCACACTCCCATAGTAGCAGCATGAGTCAGGGCTGAGTTGCTCTCATTTGTTCAAGTCTCAAACCACAGCTCCTTACTGCCCATTCCCAGAAGACACCCCTCTTCCCACATCTACAGCATGGGTCCAAAGCCACTCTGTACCTTCTTGGTTTGTAAATAGAGGATTTACCTACCCTCCCTAAATAAGCCAAGGCCAGCAATGGATTTCCAAGTCACGTTTTCTAAAGGGAGCCTCATTACTGTACGTGATTAGCATCCAAAGAGAAGCGCCACACAGAGGAGGAGGTATCCTCTGGCCAGCAGCCATCTGGGGATCCCGTGTCCTCGCACATTATGATACCCCTCTGGCACATCTTGCATGTTAGCGAATTCTTACTGGGCACTTACTCATTCCTGATTGACAACTGCTCAGAGCTCCACAAACACAGTCATACTGAAGTCCCCGTCTACCTTAGGATGGGGGTGTTGAGGCTCTGGCAGGTTCTACAGCCTATGCAGACAGGAGCCATCCCACCCCCACCATCTCCACAGTGCCCGCATTTCCTGGCAGAGCTACACCACTGCCTACCTTTAGCCCAATGACGTTCTGTCCGTTCACCTCACACACGTAGTGGTTGGTGAGAAGTCCATTACGGGCTGCGGAGCTTCCCTTTACCACGGATACAATCTTCCCCTTCTTGATGAAAAATCCAACTTGGCCTGAGCTGTCCTTGTGCATAGTGACAGTCCGCTGGAACGGCCTGGTAGAGAGTGATGGTAAGCTGGGCTTGCGGGTGTGGCTGGGGCCAAGCAGGGAGGATGCTGGGACCTGGCTACTGACCTGTCCCGAACAATCATGACAATCTTCTCCGCGGATGCCTTCTTCAGTGCTTTGTGAGCTTTGTATGTGCTCCACCCAGCACAGTCACACCCGTCAATCTGCAGGATCTGGTCCCCAAAGCGCAGCCCCACGAGGGATGCAGGGGTGTTGGCCTGGACCAGCTGCACAAAGAGCCCCTGGGAAACAAGACTCCAGAGTCAGCACCCCTGGCTGCCTGTCCCAGGCCCCTCCTTTCAGATGTTCATTTCCCCCTACCCTGTGAGCTTAGAGTGTAATGGAACCTAAGGTCTGCAGGGGGATACACAGGTTACCCTTATTTTCCTGGAGGAGGAAACACATCAGACCACACAGAGTCCGCTGAATCAGGATTTCAGCATCACAGTCAATTCTCCTGTATCACCCTTCCCAAGGGCATCATCTGGCTGGCTTTCTCTACAGTCATCAGGAAGCCAGACCCAAGGGCGTTGGGGTACAGGAAACAGGGGCTCTGAGTAAAAGGAGCCTTGTATGGGACTTAAAGAGGATCCTGCTGCAACTAGGCACAGCCTTGAGGCCTCGGGTATTATGGTGCCTGCTTGGAACCTTCCTTACCGTATACAGAGACTCCCTGAGCCCTGGAAGGGGAGGCCCTTAAACTCTACGCCATCTCAGACTGCCGGGCAACTGTCCTGAAAGGGAGCTTGTATCCCTGGGGCTGTGACAAGTGCTATTTAGCACCAGAGAGGCACACTGTCCTCCTGGGGTCCGCCACAGATCTTGCTTACCTTGTCAACAGCCTGCAGGCGCAGTCCAGTCTTGCCACGCTCGTCCTTGCACAGGTGGATCTCACGCATGCCAGGCTTGATCTCTGCACGCAGCACCCCCAGGTTGTTCCCAGAGACTGGCGCTGCCACCTGGCCAGGCCCGGGGCTAGTGACCACCATCTGCAAACACAAGCGGGGGAGGGTGGTCAGCCAGGCACCTGGGTCCCAAGCCTCCAGGGTCTCTGGGTTCTAGGAAGGGATGAATAAGAGGATGGAACAGTCCCTGGGTTCCACACACAAACACACTTGGCAGAGGCTGCGCGGGAATGGAGCTCGATGATGCCACTAGAGGGCGTCAAAATCCATACCCCAAAACACGAGAGGAAAGGGAAAGGAAGCCAGGCTCAGGAAGGAGTCCCTTTATTTTCCAAAGGAAATGAATGTCAAGAAAAGATCCACTTAAAACAAAGACATTTCACAGCAAGTAATGAGCCATGGGAAATGAAAGGCTAGTTTTGACTTTGTCTGGAACCAAGAATAAAAATTAACAAATGATTTCTCCTGGGAGACAGAAGAGAAGGATGTCCAGTCTCAGGCACAGGACAGTGAGGCAAGAAAATAGAAAAAGGCACACAGGACAGAAAGGAGATATAATTACTCCTGTTGATTAATGGCATGATGGTCTACTAGAATATCCACAGAAATCTAAAAACAAATTGCTACTTATAAGTAAATACATACAAACATTCAAAGACCTAGAATTCAATGCCAGCATATAGAAATCAACTGTGCTGGGCATGGCACCATGCATCTGTAGTCTTAGCTACCAATAAGGCTGAGGCAAGAGGATAACTTGAACCCAAGAGCTGGAAGTCAGTCTGAGCAAGACACAACTGTGTTTATCTACACTCTAACAAAAAAAAAAAAAATGGGGGGGAGCAGGAGAAATGAGATATGTATGAATCTAACAAGACATGTGCAGAAATTGTGTGACAAAAATCCTGATAAACATCAACAAAGACCTAAGCAAATAGCTTTCCAGTATGCACACCCTGGAAGAGCTAGCAAAGCTGTTGACTCCTCAGGCCAGTGCACAGACACAGCACATTTCTATCAACATCCTCCAAGCTGTTTTGGTGATGCAGGTGGAATGATCTAGCTTAAGGTAGAAAGGCAATGGGATGTGAATAGTGAAACCGATTCCAACAAAAAGAACAGAATGTGAGGAACTGCACAGACACATCAAGGTTTCTCTTGCCACAGTACCCAAGGCAGCAGGTACTGGACACCTCAGTCAACAGCCAACTAGGAACTCCAGAGAGAACCTTACCATGGAGAGGACAATTGCTTTGTGGCAGAGCTCAAGATCAGTTGGGATATGGGGCTATCTCAACAAGATTCACTGCAGCAATGGATGCCCAGGGGAAAAATAGGAACTATGACGTAGGAACCTTCTCTGCTGGTGGCCGTGTCAGAGGAGCAGCAGGTGGCAATTGAAGTTCAGGTGTCAGCCCACCAGGAGGAAACCCCCTGATGGGTGAATCTCGGATAGGCAAGGTCCCGAGACCACGGACTGCAGAATGTCTTTTGCTTCTGCTGTGCCTTTACCTGTTTGCTGCCGCTCTTTCTCTGGGATCTGGCATGGTGTGAATGGGGGTGTGGAGATCCCTACTGCCTGTACTGTAATGTGCTTATCTCATGGAAACATCCCGTTCTACTGGGTATTTTTACCTGTAGATTATTATGAAGATGATTTCTTCCTAAGCTGTACTGTCTAATTATTAATAATAATGTTAGTTTAAATAGAGTTTTGATGATAAAAAAATAAAACAAGGAAGTGTCACACAGCTAGAACACATGAAGGAGCTGTATAGACTGTGACTTAGGTTAATGATTAAGAAAAACAATTGAGTCCCAGTAGGCCAGCTAGTTTAAATTCTTTTAATCTTAGTGTTAGGAGATGTGTTCACAGGTTTTAGAGTGCATCAGAGAATTAGGAGGAGAACATCAAGAGAGTTAGAAGGAGAAGGAAAACATCAAGAGAGACAGAAGGGACATTTCTGGATAGAGATAAGAAAAAAGAATATAAAACACAGAATAAAGAACACAGAAAAATAAAGAAGGAAACCATCAAGAGAGAGTGTGAGTGTCCTTTTCCCTAACCCCCTCAGATAAAAAAGTCTAGTACGTGCCGAATCTGTGGATTTCCCTTTGAACCCTGTGCTGCTGGAGGCTGGTTCCCCCAGGCAGCAATATTTTTCCAAAAATCTATTCAAGTGTAATTATAAAGTTGTCTTAGTGAGGGTTTCTATTGCTGCGACAAAACACTATGACCAAAAAGAAAGTTGGGGAGGAAAGGGTTCATTCTGCTTACACTTCCATACAGCTGTTCATCACCCATTATCAAAGGAAGTCAGGACAGGAACTCAAGCAGGGCAGGATCCTGGAGGTAGAAGCTGATGCAGAGGCCATGGAGGGGTGCTGCTTACTGGCTTGTTTCACAGGGCTTGCTTAGCCTGCTTTCTTTTTTTTTTTTTTTTTTTTTTCTTTTTCGAGACAGGGTTTCTCTGTGTAGCTTTGCGCCTTTCCAGGAACTCACTTGGTAGTCCAGGCTGGCCTCGAACTCACAGAGATCCGCCTGGCTCTGCCTCCCGAGTGCTGGGATTAAAGGCGTGCGCCACCACCGCCGCCCGGCTAGCCTGCTTTCTTATAGAACCCAGGACCACCTGCCCAGGGATGGCACCACCCACCATGGGCTGGGCCCTCCCCATTGATCACTAATTGAGAAAACACCTTATAGCTGGAGCTCATGGAGACATTTCCTCAACTGAGGCTCCTTCCTTTCTGATGACTCTAGCTTGTGTCAAGTTGACACAAAACCAGTGTGTACAAAAGTCAAATGTAAAACAAAACTATAGCAATTTCAGAAGAATGTAAAAGAGAAAATCTTTAGGACCTAGGGCTTGAAGGAAAATTCTTTAGACAGGAAATCCAAGAAAAGAAAGGGGAAAATATGAAAAAATATATTTGACCTCATCAAAATTAGAGGCATTTCCTCTGCTAAAGACTCTGTCAAGGAGATAAAGAGCTAAGCCGAGGAAGACTGGGAGATGGTATTTATAACCCATGTTATCTGATGATGATCTCAGATTATAAAGTGTAGTCACTAAACTCGACCTTTAAAAGTCTAATTAATATGCATGAAATGAGCCCCGTGATGCGGCTCAGTCAGGAGGGTGCCTGCCTAGCGTGCTAAGGCCCTGGGTTTGCCTAACACCACACAAACCAGGTGCAGTGGCACACATCTGTAACCCCAGCACTTGAGACATGGAAGCAGGGTGGGGGGTGGGGGGTGTCAGAAGTTCAAGGCCACCCTCAGCTATACTGAGTTTGAAGACAGATAGGGCCAGATCTTGTCTCAGGTGGTGGGGACATAATAAGATATACCACACCACTAGCCATTAGGAAAATGCAGATGAAGACTTGTCATAACTAGTGATGACACTGAGTGCTGGTGAGGATATGAAGACACCAGGCATTTGGCACCATTGACAGGAGAGATGAATGCACAACCCCTCCAGAAAATAGCCTGACAGCTGCCTACAAATGCAGATTTATCACATTGTGTAACAACTGCAAATTCCCGCCCGCTATGCCGAAAAGGAAATTTGTATCCATACAAAAGCCTTTACACAACAGCTCTGTGTGTAATAGTAAGAAACTAAAATTATTCTTGGCAGGTAAGAAGTGGCAGCTATGCACACATGAGATCCTGAATTCAGATTCTCAGAACCCACATACAAAGCTGGGTATGTGACCATGCATCTGTCACCCCGGTGCTGGGGAGCTGGGGAGACAGAGACAGGAGGATAGCTGCCATTCATTACCCAGCCTGGCTCAACCAGGGAGCTTCAGGTTCAGTGAGAGACCCTGTCTCAAAAAATAAGGTGGGGAGGGATAGAGCAAGACATCAACCCTAGTCTACACACACACACACACACACACACACACACACACACACACACACACACCAGACATACAACTAACACATGCATAGAACACCCTAAAAGAGTCATACTTTCTGGTTTCCATTTATACAACATTCTGAAATAAAATTCTACAGACAGAAACCAAGGCTGGGAGTGTGACACATTGTGGAACAAGCTAACACCCATGAGGTCCCCAGTACTGCCAAAGAAATAAAAAGAAAGGGGGGAGGAAGGGTGAGCAATGGAAGAAATAAAAAGAGGAGAAGGTTACAGGGGTTGGGGAGGGCTGGAGGAGGGAGCAGGTGTGACCACGAAGGGGTGGAGAGCTTCCTGGGGAGGGATGATCCTGCCCAGAGCTACAGACACTCCACTAGTGTAAATTATTCATCCTGCTACTGTTCTGTGGTTATGGAGGCAATACTGGTGAAATAGACTTCCTGTCTTTGCAAGTTACCGGGAGCCTACTATTTAAACACAAAAAAGTTGAGAACATTGAAAGTAATTACAATTAAAAAAATTGTTAGCCGGGCGGTGGTGGCGCACGCCTTTAATCCCAGCACTCGGGAGGCAGAGCCAGGCGGATCTCTGTGAGTTCGAGGCCAGCCTGGACTACCAAGTGAGTTCCTGGAAAGGCGCAAAGCTACACAGAGAAACCCTGTCTCGAAAAACCAAAAAAAAAAAAAAAAAAAAAAAAAAAAATTGTTGAGTATGGAGCTGGCTCAGCAATTAAGAGCACTTGTTGCTCTTGCAGAGGACCCAGGTTTGATTCCCAGTACCTACATGGAGGTTTACAACCTTCTATAACACCAGTTCTAGCTAGGCATCTGACACCCCCTTCTGGTTTCTTCAGGTACCAACCACACATGTAGTGCACATACATACAGGCAAAACAATAATATACATAAAAATAAAATAAATCCTTTTCAAAAACATTCAAGAAGCCGGGTGGTGGTGGCTTATGCCTTTAATCATAGCACTCAGGAGGCAGGTGCAGTGTGTCTACAGAGCGTGGTCTACAGAGCACTAGGAACTATCCAGGACAGTCAGAGCTACACAGAGAAACCCTGTTATGAGAAAACCAACAGCAACAACAAAAAATCCAGGAGTGGTGGTGCATGTCTTTAGTTCCAGCACTTGGAAGGCAGAGGCAGGCATCTATCTCTATGAGTTTGAAGCCACCTGGTCTACACAGACAGTTCCAGGCCAGCCAAGGCTACATAGTGAGACCCCATGTCAAAGAAAAAAAAAGACAACCATCATAATTTAGGGTGAGTGCATTTGGGTCCCAATTGCTGTTATAAAGAATGACTGGGTTGACAATATATCCATACACACACACACACACACACACACACACACACACACACACCTTTTTAAATGGCAAGACCAAGAGATAGGATGTTTAGTGGCCACCTGAGGCAGGGGACAAATACCTACATTGTCACCATCTGGAATCTGAGGCAGGCTCTTCTGGACTTCTTGGCTAGAGAGGGACAGCCCCATATAACTCTCCAGTTCTGCCAAGTTTGGGTACAACTCTGATGGCAAAGAAGAGACAAGGGTCACCCAGGGGCTTGCGCAGAGCCACCTTGGCTGGCCCAGGGCCACTCATTTTCCATGAACCTGGGAAACTTCAACCACACCCTGATCCCCTGACCATGCTGTGTGTCCTGGGGATGCTTGCCAGTGGCACGGGCCAGCTCTGCCCAAGGTTCGAAGCACCTCTGTCTAGGAGTAGCCTCAGACACTGAGTTTCTCCTATACCCCTGAGGCACTCAATTCAACTGCTTTGACAGCTGACACAAAGCCAGAGCAGGTGCAGGACTACCAGAGACCACGGGCCATGGTGGATGGCAACTTGGGGAGATGGCAGAGCACCGAAGGGGGAACCATGGGCCCTAGTTTAAGCTTCTCTCACAGGACTGGCTCAAGATTGCTATGGGCTTCTCTAAGGGCTACCTCAAAATCTGGTCTTCCCAGACAGTCTGCCTGTGGTGGCCCCAAATCAGGCACTTTCTGCCTCACACGTCAGTTTCTCCAATGTTTCCTCAAAGGGGGAAGGTGAATTATACGTGAGTCCCACAAAGTGACAGGTGAGAAACGGGCATTGAGATGTGGCCAGAATGCTGGGCCACGTTCTCAGAGTCAGTACACGGCACACCCAGGAGAGGCGGGCCTGCCTTCCATGGTGAGAGACCCAGCAATGCTGGGCTGTGTGACGGAGCTGTCATGATGCTGGGGTCAGGTTCACTCACCTGAAAGTGGGGGTGCAGAAGCCATCGGGGCTGACGGAGTGAGCATCCTGGGTGAGGCTCTGGCTTGGGCCTAAAAAGAATGTGAAATGTTGCTCAGCTGTAGCTGGGACTCTTGGATCGTTCAATCCCCAAAGGGGTCGCCACCCACAAGCTGAGAGCCACTGCATCAGCCTCTGCACTGTGTCCCAGGGCTTCCAAGGAATTCCCAAGGGCTTCCAGTACCCAGCATCCCCCAAGACAAGCCTTAGTTACTAAGGTTAATTCCCAAGGTCACAATAAGGGACTCTAGGCAGATGGAGACTAGTTCCTTACCTGGATGACTTGGCTCACCTTCAGGTCCTCCAGAGATGGGTATAGGACAGACATAACTGCTCCTTGAAGCACCCTGCAAAGCAGAGAGGGTGAGGAAGGATGAGGATGCTGCTCCTATCTGCATCCAGGAAGGATGAGGATGCTGCTCCTATCTGCATCCAGAAAGGCTTCAAGGGTGCTGGCTGAGATGATCCAGCCTCACAGACTACTCCAGGCAGGACTTGACCATAATCCTAAATTTTCTTTGGGTCCCTATAAGATTACCAGTGCCCCCAATCAGCAGGAAGTAGCCTAAAAAACTATGTTCGCATTCCCAAAAAATGGATTATGGATGTTTGTCTTTGTTTAGAATGTTGGTTACAAATTGTTATGGATGATGGTCAGGAAAAAAGCTAAACAAAGGAAGATTAGATTTAGGGTTATTTTGAAAAGAAAAAAGGGAAATGCTGTGGGATAATGCTCAGGTACACTGTAAAGATTTGTCACTCCTATTGGTTTAATAAGATGCTGGTTGGCCAGTAGCCAGGCAGAAAGTGTAGGTGGGGCGACCAGACTAGGAGAAGGTGGGAAGAGGAAGGGAGAGGCAGAGTCTCCAGCCAGACACCGAGGAAATAAGCAAGATGAGAATGCTGCACTAAGAAAAGGTACCAAGCCACATGGCTAAACACAGACAAGAAGTATGGGTTAATTTAAGCATAAGAGCTAGTTAGTTATATGCCTGGGCAACAGGCCAAACAGTTTATAATCAATACAAGCCTCTGTGTGTTTATTTGGGACTGAACGGCTGCGGGACCAAGCGGGATAGAAACTTCCTACACCTATCTTTCTGAAAAACGGTAGAACAGCTGCTCCTGCCACCTGTGCCCCACAGCACTCTATGATCAGCAACAGGAGTTACTATCCCATTTCAGAGATGAAGAGCCAGGATTTACACCAGTCTGTCTGTTTCAAGCTCAATCTCCACCCACAAAATTCCACATCTGACTGACCCTGGATCTTAGAAACCAAACCTAGTGGACCATCCAGGATATACCTACTAGAACAGACAGGGTCAAGAGCCATGTGTCAAAGGTCAGATGAACTATGAGGTTTCCTCATCCGGTTCAGCAGGTGCACATGGAGCAGCTGCTGCATACCAGGTAAGGCTGGGAGCTGGCACAGCATCACTCACAACTACAAGCAGGTTGGGACTTAGCATTTACAGAAAGGCAGGAGACTCTAGAAACCCTCCCAATTCTTTTCATCCTGAGTATTTCAGCTCTGCAGTGCACCAGCTGGCTTAGGGTTATTGTTGCTGTGATGAAACACCGTGACCAAAGCAACCTGGGAGGAAATGGGTATACTTCGTCCACACTTCCATATAACTGTTCATCACCAAAAGGAACTCAAACAGGACAGGAACTTGGAGGCAGGAGCTGAGGCAGAAGCTATGGAGGAGTGCTGCTTATTGGCTTGCTCCCCATGGCATGCTCAGCCTGCTTTCTTGTAGAATCCAGAACCACCCAACTGAGGGGTGGCAGAACCTACATCAATTAAGAATATGCCCCACGGGCCTGCCTATGACTGGATCTTATGGAGGCATTTCCTCAATTGAGGTTCCTTCTACTCTGGCTTGTGTCAAGTTGACATAAAAACTAGGTAGTACAATTGACCCCTTGACAACTTAACACACAAACACATCACTTATTAAGCAACACTCTGTGTTCTTTCTCAGGCCCAGGCCAGCACTTCACCTGGGATGCCCACTCTGTTGACCCCGATGGCTTCTGCACCCCCACCTTCAAGAGAGTGAGCCTGACCCCAGTGTCCATACCATGATAGCCCCAACTCCTTTCTTGTTGTCCTCATTAATTAATATTAATACTACAATCAGTCTTTACAAATCCAAACACTTTAAAAGTTCAGTCTCTTTAAAAATCCAAGGTCTCCTAAAAATCCAAAATCTCTTTAGAAATTCAAAGTCTCTCAACCGTGGGCTCTTGTAGCATCAAAAACAAGTTAGATCCTTCGTTACTCCATAGAGAAGAGTCGAGTGGTGGTGCCATTGCATGGCACACTGGAGGCCCTGGGTTCCACTCTGACACCACAGTCCTCTCTCCTACACACACACAAACTTGGGGCACTTAGTATAACCCTGCTCCACAGGGAGGAGGAACAGACGATGCAGGGGTACTGCACATACACACACTTCATCATCCCGCCTGAAAATCTGCAGCACCTCTAAGCGAGGTGTTCAAAGCAGCTCAGACTATCAACCTCTTAAAAACACACCATTCCCTCCCTAGGTGAACCGTCCAGGGGGAATCTGCCCTTCCGGGTTCTTCCTGGCTCTGTCATACTTCCTGCCCTCTGCGAGGCAGGCCACTCCAGCTAGATACCCCACCCTACCTCCCTGTCACCTCCCCCTTGCTGGACCCGCCTTCTAGGGTAAAGGTCACTGCCCTGTCACACTGGGCCCTGTCACCAGGACAGGCTCTGAGCTATACACCCACCTTGAACTTTTCAGTTACCCCATGCCTTTCCAGCTCACTGCCACTATTAATGGTCAAGGTATGTCCTTCTTGCCCACATGTAACAGGAATGTCAGAGGTGACATAGGGAACTGATTAGGCTGTGCCATGATGTGTGAAACCAGCCCCATGACCCTGTATGACCCACAGGCACTGAGGGCATTCTCATAAGTCACTTCTCCCTCTGTACTTGCTGCCCCAACCCATGTCCTTAACTACCACCCCCACCATCCTTCTCGTGTGTTATCAAGTCACCTCTCACCCATATCCCTGCCATACAGACCTCTTTCACTGTTCTGTCCCTCATTAGTGCCACAGCATCCCCTAAATAGGCCATGGACTCCTCTTTCTCTGCTCCCCAGACGGTAGCCACCAGGCCTTTTATGCATGAGGCCAGGATGTTGTGGCTTTGCTTAAAGCCCTCCCCCTTGGAGGCAGGAGCTGATGCAGAGGCTGTGGAGGGGTGCTGCTCTCCATGACCCCCTCCTACCTTCAAAACCAGTACCACCTGGGTGGCTCTTACACTGCCGCCCAGCTGCCAGCACATGGCACCACGCTGGCTGAGTCTAGAACACAGCGCTGTGTGCCGACTCTCAGGAAACACTTCCCAGACGTCACCTGGCTAGTGCTGGTCTTTTGTAATCACCATTCGTTTAGCAGCCCCAGCTGGCCAGCATCTATTGTCGCAGTAAAGCGATGGTTTTACTTCAGTGGTGCTGCTCTCTTACTAATCACAGCTGAGTCCTCAGCCCCAGCTGACCAGAACCACAGATTCTTAATTCAAAGTATCAAACGGCCCCAACTGGGCCTTTGCTTCTCTCTGAAACTTCCCAAGCCAGGCCTCCGTCATCTACACTGCTTTCGGCACTACCCTCTAATCTTCCAAGTTCTCACAACAGCTCACCAAGCTTTGAACACTCAATGGCTTCTCCAACCCAAAGTGCCAAAGTCCTTCCACAATCCTCCCCCAAACAACATGGTGAGGTAGATCACAGCAATATCCTAAGGGACGAATTTCTGCCTTAGTTAGGTTTATTATTGCTGTCATGAAACACCGTGACCAAAAGCAACTTGGGGAGGAGAGGGTTTTTCTGACTTACATATTCTGAATCACAGTCCATTGAAGGAGGCCAAGGAAGGAACTCAAACTGAATGGGAACCTGGAGGCAGGAGCTGATGCAGAGGCCATGGAGGAGTGCTACTTACTGGCTTGCTCCTCGTGGCTTGCTCAGCCTGCTTTCTTATAGCACCCAGGACCACCAGCTCAGGAGTGGCCCTACCCACAATGGGCTGAGCCCTCCGAAACCAACCACTAATTAAGAAAGAAAATACCCCACAGGCTTGCCTTCAGTCAGATCTTATGGAGGCATTTTCTCAGCAGAAGTTCCCTCTCTCAGATGACCCTAGCTTGTGTCAAGTTGACGTGAACTAGCCAGCACACACACACCACACACACACACACACACACACACACACACACACACACACACACCAGTAGCCCCCCTGGAACCTAGCCTGTATTTCCTAAAATGGCCCCCACGGGCTTCTTGAATCTTCCCTGGAATGAACTGGTGGCCCAAGGGCCAGATGTAAAGAAATTGTATTTGACCTTGCAGAATACTTAACAATTTGTTTGCAGATGCTACACTAAACAGATTCTGACTGATCCCGGAAAAGGGGGAAGCTTTGGCACCCGAAGTGTCAACTGAACACCCACAGACTCCAGTGTGCACGGCCCTACCACTCTCCACTGTCTCCACACCCAGGCCACTCTAGTCATTGGCATTGAGTTCCAACAAATTGCTTACCATTTTGACCTTACTCCCCAGTTCCTCATCTTTCCATGTGCCTTTCCCCCACCCCTACTTTCAACTGCTGCAACAAGGAAATACTGGAATGGATGTCTCTCTCTTGTCTCTCAGCCTTAGAATGGTAGTCCCCCTGTCTGGCATACTGTCTGGATTACAACCCCTGGTCCTTGCCCAGCTCATTCCTAATAATCCTGAAGTCTAAAACCATAAGATCTTTCTCATAGGAAGCCTGCTTTGGATGGGTGCACGTCACAGTGCTCCCCCATGTCCTTACTCCTGTTTATTAACTAGTCTTGTAGTTGACTCTCCTTGTCCTGCTGTCTTATTAGACTGGGAGTCCCAGGAGGGCCTTCTCATTGGCTGCAGAACCTCTCAAACCCTGTGCACAGAGGATAATGCAATAATATGCCAGAGGCAATATATTTGGTCCTTCCATCCTTCCCCTTGTAAAGCAGAGTTCTGGTATTTCAATATTATGCCCTTCTTAGAAATGGAACCAAGAACCAGAGGTCTAAATGCACCTTGTGAGTCGATTTGTTTTTTGTTTTTAATGTGCATTGGTGTTTTGCCAGCATGTCTGTCTGTATGAGGGTGTCAGGTACCCTGGAACTGGAGTTACAGACAGTTGTGAGTCGCCATGTCAGTGCTGGGAATTGAATACGGGTCCTCTGGAAGAAACAGCCAGTGCTCTTGACTACCGAGCCATCTCCCCAGTCCCCACCTTGTGTATCTTAATCCTGTGTAGTTCCTTAAATATGAATTGTCAATCATGGGCCTACCCCTTTAAGATGATCACTCTAGGAGACCAGATCCCGAACCTGGCTCCTCCATGCTGTTTGTCACATGTCTCTCCTAGACTAAATCATGTGGTGTGGCCCTTTCTGCCATTCCCCAAAAGGATATAAAACTCAAATACTTTCCCATGTTACCTCCCCCGTTCTGTCTATGACAGCGGTCACTCTAAGCTCTCTCTCTCTCTCTTAACGCAGCTCCTCCTCTCCAGATTTTGAGGGGAAGCCTCTCCTGTCCTTAATCACATTGTCTCTGATAGAAAACATCATTCCTTCTTAATGCTCTCCCTCATCAAGGCCTGATCATGGCTCCTATGGTCTCAAGGATCTTTCTCCCAACAAAGTTCATCCCTGAAGGGTATTTTTGTGTAGGCTTCTTTCCAAACCCAACCAACCAACACCTGCCCCCCCGCCCAACTCACCCATCTGCTTGCAGTCCTGCTTCTCTGACATGAACCTGTGCTAGCATTACAAAATCTGAAAATAGGAAGTTCATTGCTAATTTGTACTGAAAAATATAAAAATTGACAAGGTTAAGTCACATAGCCAGGACTCTTTCGTAGATGGGCTGTACCAGCTTCCCTGCGGCTCAAGTACCCAGCCAGCCCTTTGCTGATTTTGTGCTGCCTGGCTGGCTGCTGGAGGACACGGCTGCAGTTCTCGGTCCTAGGGTAGTCTTCGGGGCAAAAATGACTATCCTAAGACGAGAATTCCCAAGAGGAGGGGCGAGTATGATTCTAGCCTTTTAGATCAGCTAAGGGAGGAGACCCCTTCACCTGGGACCTGCCCTACAGTGCACCCTCCAGGTGGCTTTTAGCCCTGAAATAATGCTCAGCAGTTACCATATACCAAATTATGCTTTGCCACCAGGAGTATGCACTGCGCATATACAAACGTAAGAGACCACCCTTGTCTACCTTTTTCTAACAGTACAGCAATAGAAGAGATGCGTTCTGCAGCTGCCCTCTGAGAGAAAACAGGCCCAGAGACCCACTTCCTGGAAACTGCTTCCAGACTAAAACCCTTTCGCCTCTGTCCTTACAAGGGGCGGTGCACAGTCTTCTATTGCAGGCTGCTGTTCTTCCCCTCACTACAAGGCGTCCTTGCCTGGGCAGTAACTCAAGGCGAACCTGTAACCCGTCCCTTCTCTTTAGAAACGGGAGCAAGTAGGCACAGACTCCGCACACTTCACGCACTGAGTACCCGGGAGAGTCCCAACTATCCAGGGGACATCCTCTGTACGCCCCTACGTCACACGGGTCCACGACCCGACCCGACCCGCCCCCACAAGCCGCCTACACTCTGCTATTCTAAGGCTCGGAGCCCGGCCGGAAGCTGCATCTCCCCTGTCGGGTACAACTCCTGCACAGAGATCCGGCTTGCCCACGTGCGGCGCCTACAGCGCACGCGCACCCAGCCTGCTCGCTGTAGGCTCCCAGGATGCCCCGCGGCTGCGGAGCTAGCCGGGTATCCTGTTGTCGCGGACGGTGTGTGCTATTAGAGTGCACCCTGCTTCGGGTTTCCTTCAGGCGCCCGTATCCAGAGTCCAGCAATGCAGCAAAGGAGTACGGGTGGGGAAGACTACCCGGGCTCTCAGCCCTCCTCATGTGTACCCAAAGAGACTCAGCCGGTGGTTCTCGCGAGAGCCCCTTGTTGGGGTCGTAGCTCGTCACCCGGTTTGACTTACTCGCCACTAAGGCGGCGATAGATGGGAGAGCAGAGTTCACACGCGACCCGCTGCTCGTTCTGAAAAGGAGATTTCCTCTCCCTTTAATTTAGAAGCGCCTTCAAATCCCTAGGTGTTGCTTCTGATGTCGCCCTCTCTCCCACGCTCTCGGGATTCTGGCATGGCCCTGACTCGACCTGCCCTGCTTAAAAATGCACCCCCACCACCCACCCACAGGCCCCAACCATCAGTGATGGAACCATTGGACATCTGCTGTCCAGGGAAGTGGACTTGGCTGAGGGATCACTTTCCACGGAAAATCAGACTGATCGCCCTTTGTAAGGGACCTAGGCAATGGACTCCATGGGGTGCAGGAAAAATAGCTGGAAAAGGCCGGGCGGTGGTGGCGCACGCCTTTAATCCCAGCACTCGGGAGGCAGAGCCAGGCGGATCTCTGTGAGTTCGAGGCCAGGCTGGACTACCAAGTGAGTTCCAGGAAAGGCGCAAAGCTACACAGAGAAACCCTGTCTCGAAAAAACCAAAAAAAAAAAAAAAAAAAAAAAAAAAAAAAAAATAGCTGGAAAAGCAGGGAAGCCTCCGAGAGGGAGAAGACCTGCCTATGACCATGAAGGATGGAAAGTTTAAGCCAGTGAAAGTAGAGTGTGCTATTCCTGGATAGGGAGGCCCAGGCCTGAGTTCCACCTGCTGTTTGGATATTTCTTACCTTCAATAGATCATTTCAAACGATTTGCTGGTTCTGAAACTCAGCCTGCTAACCCATGCCTCCATGCTTTGGCACTGCTGTTCCCTCTGTCTTGAATGCCATCCACAGTTCATGTGGTGAATTGTTCAGTTCTAAGCCTGCCTCTAAATCCTACACCCACACAACCCCCAAGGATCGTTATTCTTCTGCCTAGACCACAGCATCTCATGAATTCCCTAGTCATTATTCATTCCCCAAATGTTTAGGAAGCACTGAGCTAGGCCTTTCGAATTTCCTGGATTGAAATTCCACCATGCTGTGTTTGTTTGCCCGTATCCTCACTAGCCAGTGTGAATTCCCAGGGCCAAGCCCTCATAAAGTTACAGGAGAAAAGCAGACAGGGAAGAGAATTCTGAAACCTAGTGGGTAGCCATTTCCTCTCAATTGAAACAACATTCCCTCCTGGAAGGGAGTGGGAGGACTCGGGAACCTAAGGAAGCATCAAGACTCCAAGAAGCTCAGAGAGTTAGGATTCACAAAGCCCTTCACCCCCCATGGTTCTATAAGCACCGAACAATTGCCAGAGGAGAGAAGACTCTCAGGGAGGAATCTGCAGCCATCGCCCTTGCTGGGGTGGGCTCTTCTGTGATGCAGCTGCCTTTGAGTCCTAGGCTTCTCCAACCCCACTAAACGCCTTGGTTTACCACGGAGACATGGCATCTTTTAGTTGCTCTGTCATTGGTTCTAAGGTGAACAAATGTTTGTTCACGTCTCCCCAGAAATGTCACCTGACACCTAGATAAACATTCTTCCAATTACCACCTGTAGACAGTCCTTGGGAGACTAACTGGGTGTAGAAAGGGAAACTGCAGCCCCCATGAGGTACACACACAGCAGTGTGACAATGGAAGGGTTTGTTCAGCGCCTACAAGTTGCTGTCTTCGTCTTTGAAGGGAACCCATCCAGTCCTTGCTCCTGGAGGGACTTCCCTTCCCCACACCTTTCAGATTTCCATCCCAGAGCTTTCTACACCTCTTCATATTGTAAGCAATAATATCGCCCACAGCCTATCAGCAGGCCCTGTGGAATCAGCCCATCGGCCCCCATCTTTGAACTTAAAGAATGAGAACATTTTGTTCCAAACTGCTGGAGCTCAGGGACTCCCACTTGTTCCTGTGGACAACTCATCCATCCTTCAGAAAACAGAAGCGTGGGTTAATGCAGTGGAGTAATAGCTCCTGTAAGGCCAAATTAGCCCAGGGATCTGGTGAATCGGCAAGGAGGAGGCTGTTGCTAAGCCGCAAGCATGTGCCCTCTTCTTTCAGGGCTGTACTGTGCCAGAGGGAACTGGACTCAGAAACTGCTGTTCCCCCAGTGAAGGGCTAGGGGAGGCAGAGCAGAAGCTTGGACTTTAGAGAGAGGCTCAATCTACTACCTGCTCTGGCTGTGAGAGCAAAGACCGGGCAAGGGCCTACGTCATTTCTTTTGTAATAGCAGTAATAACACTTCACCACAGTTATCCAGGCATTAGATGATTATTTAAAAGAAATGCACATAGAGGACATTTAGCACAGTACCTAGCACAAATAGGCAACTCCATAATAGCTTTCTGCTCATCCCACATGCATTTATTAGCACCTCATAAGTCCAGGTACTCTTTGGGATGCCAGCAGTAAGAAGTGAGCAGGGGTTGGGGATTTAGCTCAGTGGTAGAGCGCAAGCACAAGGCCCTGGGTTCAGTCCTCAGCTCCAGAAAGAGCAAAATCATCACTCTTTGAGGTAGGGGCTTTATTGAAGAGCTGGATTAAACCTTGTAGGCTGTGTCGGGTGGTGGGAAGAACTGGGGAGGAATACGAAGTAGGATGGAGAGAGAACAGAGTGGCAGTACAAGCAGGGGAGGCTTGCTGTGGGGGTGAGAGACATCTGACCAAAAGCTTAAAGGGCTGACTGGCTGGGCAAGAACACTCCAGGGAGCCAGTGCCACTGCACAGACCCTGAGGTGAGAGTGCCCTCTGTTTAGGGACACCTGACCCCCCAAGACTGAAGTTAGCTGTTCAAAGGACTCTAAGGGAAGAAACCAGAGAAGTGGGGAGAAGTTCAGGTCCTGGAGGGCTTGAAGGTCTCGGTGAGGATTTGAGCCTTTCTTGAGAGAGAGCCACCTTTGGGACCTCCTGGCTAACGGCTGTGGGACAGATTGGAGTAAGGGGAGAGGCATAGAACAGTGAAGAAAAGCATTCATCCTTCAAACCCTGCCAGGGCCTGGGGTCAGAAAAGGGAAGCTTTGTTCCCATTTCATCCCAAGAGAGAAGCAAGTTTTTAAAAGGACTGCCCAGGAAGTCCTTGAAGACAGGACAACAGAGGCAAAGAAATGGTTGTGAGCAGGTCTTGTTTAGAATCTGTCCCAGCCAATACAGACTCTGTTCTTACCTGCTGGCCAGATGCTCTGTCTCCGTCTCCGGCCACTGCAGAGTCTCTTGGGATGTGCTGGTGGCCTGTGTGCCAGTTGGAGTCCTGCTCTGGGAAGGGTGGTGCCCGCCCCTTGTTCAGCTGACTCACAATAAACTGGGATGGGCCCAGGTTAGGCTGTATGACTAGGTAAACAGAGCAGTCACCAGGCACACGAGGCCTTTGCCTTAGTCTAGATTCAGAGGTGGGGTTAAGGACACACAGCTGATATGAGCTGTTGGAGAGATGGGAACAAACCAGGGCTACTTGGCCCTATGAGGAAGTCAGCACTGGCTGTGGAGGCCTCACTCCACTGATGGGGAAAGTCAGCTGACTGGAGAGCAGTGAGATAGATGCCCTGGGTTTTTTAAAGTCCATATTTTGTAACCTAGTATATTTCTTAGAAATGTATTACATTGAAGTCTCTGGATCCATCACTGTGTTTCTTTTAGTAAAGCCAATCTGGAAATCCCCAGATGCCTGACACTGGTTAAACGAGTCACCAATCTATGGAAGATGACAAAATTATTAAATCACTTAAGGAAGGTGCCAGAGGAAATGGGACCACGACACTAGTGAGACTGGGAAAATCACCGTTGGGGTCCTCCCGTCTGGTTTAGTTGTCAGAAGTCTGTTTTCCTGCAGCAGCGGAAGAAGATGTATTTAAATGCTGAGTGGCTCTGGATGGGAGCTGAGGTTGAACTTTTTTTCCTCTCTCTTGTTCACCCATTCTCTGAGATGCTAGGGATCAAGCAAATGCTAGCCTGAGATCTCCAGCCCCTGGTGGGCTTTTTAGTTTGTACTTCTGTATGGGTTCCAATGAGGATGGGGTGTGTGTGTGCGTGCACGGTGTGTGCAGCATACTGGCCTGTGTGTGCATGTAGGGGCCAGAGATCGACACCGCCATCTTCCTCTCCACCTTAGTTCTTGAGACAAGGTCTCTGACTGAACCTAGTGCTCCCCATTTGGGGTAGACTGGGCTGTCCAGCAAGCCCCTGGGATCTATCTCTGCACCCCTAGTGCTGGGGTTACAGATGTGTGCTGTTGTGGGGTCCTCATTACCCTCTGAGCCAGCCAGCCAGCCTTGCTTATGATTTTCTTGAGAGCAGTAAACATGGTTTTGGTTTTTTTAATTGGTTGTCTCCTGGAAGGGAATTAAGGAACAGTGTTGGGGTAGTGTTCGGGTAGGACAGTTTCTTCCTGTCTTTCTTTTCCTTTGTCACTTTGCTTTTTTTTTTTTTTTTTTTTTTTTTTTTTTTTTTTTTTTTTGGTTTTTCGAGACAGGGTTTCTCTGTGTAGCTTTGCGCCTTTCCTGGAACTCACTTGGTAGTCCAGGCTGGCCTCGAACTCACAGAGATCCGCCTGGCTCTGCCTCCCGAGTGCTGGGATTAAAGGCGTGCGCCACCACCGCCCGGCTAACTTTGCTTTTTTTTGACACAGGGTCTCTATATAGTCTTGGCTGGCCTGGGAACTGACTATGTAGACCAATCATAGAGCTCTACCTGCCTCTGCCTCCCAAGTGCTGTGTTTAAGGTTTGAGCCACCATATCCAGTCCTTTGTGCCTTTGAAATTTTGAAAAGTATGTTTATCCCACTAAATAATCATATGAAAATCAAGTTAAACGGAAGAGGAGGAGGAATTCCTGGTGGGTATAGTTAGATGTTGTCTAGGGAGGGACCTAGGAGTCATGTGCTAGGCAATCCCCTAAGGAATGAAGCAGTGCATCTACCTACTCAGGGTGGGGTGAGTATCAGGGATACTTGCCAGGCAGGCTCACTTCACAGTTCCTATGATGAGCCTGGCAGGATTGTACTAACAGCAGATCCTGAGGCACTGCGTGCCTGTGGGGAGCCTACAGCCCAGAGTGCCACACAAGGAATACATCCTAGGAATGGTGACACCCCTGTCCACGTGGCCTTTTACCTCTGACTCTGACAATCATCATCTTGTATTGCTTACGTTCCCAAAAGGCTGAAAATTCAACCTGTGGTTCCTTGAGTGCAAGGCATACATGTTAGATCTACAAAGGGTGTTCTCAAAATAAATACTAGAACCAGGGCTATGACCAGGATTTATTTCTGTTTTTTATAGACTTGCATGAATAATTTTAATAGGTTTAAAACATTGGTGGCTAAATGTGCAGGATTCAGAAACTCCCTGACAGCACTGTGGCAGATCTGAGCAATCAGCCACTGCACCTTCGCTCTTAGCCCATGGCTTGTTCAGAATCCTCCATGTACCCAGGGCAGTGGTGGCGGGACATCTTTAATCCCAGCACTCGGGAGGCAGAGGCAGGCAAATCTCTGTGCGTTTGAGACCAGCCTGGTTACATAGTGAGTTCCAGGACAGATAGAATCACATAATAGAAAGACCCTGTCTCAAAAAAAAAAAAAAAAAAGGCAGCACAAATGAAGGTGAGGTTGATGCCTAGAGAAGAGCATTGCTTTGACACACATGTGCTGACAAAACCACTTGAGTTTTACATGTGTCCTGCAGGCAGACGTGTTGAAAAGAATATTGAGGATACCTGTAGGAAGAGGCAATGAAGAAAATGGAGTTGGGTACAACTGATTCCATTGTGAAATAGCAACAAGATGAACAGATGGACAGTTTTCTTGAATCAGGTTGGCCATTTCTCTACTTACCAGGTTATTCATAAACTTTAGAGTTGTAAAAAAAAAAAAGGCTAATTTTGAAAATATTCCTAAAGCTGATCATGGTAGTGCGTGCATTTGGGAACTAAAGTAGAATGATTTCCTTGCGTTGGAGACCATCTTGGGCTTACAGCGCGAATGCCAGGCCAGCCAGGGATACATAGCAAGACTGTCTCAAAACAGCAAACATGGAGGATGGGGAGTTCTGTGAAATGCTGTCCTCTAGACAGAACAATGCTGCTGCACACACAGATCCACCAGAGCTGTGGTTGCCTGTGTACATTCAAGCCAGTTAAAATTCCAATATGGATCTCGGAGTGGCCTGCCTGAGGCCCTACCCAGAGCTGAGGAGCTATTGGCAACTGATGCAAGAGTACTTCTCTCCCTTCTCCTTCCCCTGCCTTTCCTTTCTTTTTCCGTCCTTCCTTCCTCTCGCCTTCCCTTCTCCCCCACCTTTCTTTCTGAGACAGGGTATCACTGTGTAGCCCTGGCTGGCCTGGAAATCACTATGCAGACTAGGCTAGCATAGGACTCACAGAGACCCACCTGCCTCTGCCTTCCGAGTGCGGGGATTAAAGGTGTGTGCCACCATGCCCAGTCTGAGAGCTACTTTTATTTGGAAAAGCCTTTTAGCGAACTTGAGACCCTTCAGAAATTAATGGTTATGTGAACATCCTCTAAGCCTTAAGCTTTTAAACTCAAGACATGGTTAGGGAGTATATTATTGAAAATCTGAAGATTGACATTTTTAGCTGAAAATTGGAATTTCAAATGAAAATGAAAGTTCTTCAGCTGAAGTCTGAAGAATGTAGGAAGGATGAACTTGTTAGTCGTGTGGTTCATGGTGTGGTGACCTTTTCTTGCATGAGTGTCAAGTATGTGACCTAGTGCTTAAGAGACTAACCTCCATACCATGTAATCACTGTGACCATGGGTTCCCAACACTGACAGCTCTATGTACCAGTCCTGCCTCTTTCAGTTTGTCCCGAGACAGTACCTTCAACTGCGAAATGTATTTGATAATCAAGTGAGGGCAGCATGTCTAATGGTGGCCTCCAAACCTTCTCTTTCTCAAGGTTATTATTAGTATTTGGGAGCTTGTCTAGGAACTTGTCTGATTACAGCAGAGGGAAGACAGGGGTTTATGAAGTCTGACCTTCCTTGCATGTTGTATCTACTGTTTATTTAATAGTGGTCAGTTACCGTACCTAGAGATTTAATGGTTTTTCCTTATACAAATTATAAATTTTACCATAAAGTGGAAAAAAAAAACCCTTCAGACATAAAAACATCTAGGGCATTCTGGTAATGAAAGTCAAAAGATCACCAGGATTTCAGTGACAGCATTCTCTACTGCAAGAAAGGAGAGGCTGCTCAACAGGGAAGGAGCTGCTGTACCCTCTGACCCACCCCAGGAACATGGAAGGAGCCTTGCAACCCAGGCCAGTGTGCCACAGCTGCATCCGTCCCGCTGGGAGGTAATGGTGGGCCAGGTGCCTTCATGGCATTCCGATAAGCTGAGTGCTCTCCTTGACTCTCATAAGCTGGTCTCCAACGTTCTTCAGAAATCTCCAGGCTGACAGCAGCACCTTGGTTGGGGCACACAGTCTAGCTTGGCTGCAGCAGAATGCAGTTGCCTGGCTCCCAGCCCCATGCAGCTGGGCTACATACAGCCTTTTACCTAGAAGACTTCACTAGGTCTAAGCAGCTTCAGCTTTAAAGGGTGGCAAGAATCTCACTTCATGGCCACATGCATGGGAGGCCAGGAAATGACATCTTTTGGCTAGGCTACTACCAAATAACACTGGGGTTCCTTTAGAAAGAAACGGGAGGCCAGGCATTGTAGTGCATGACTTTAATACCAGCTCTCAGGAGCCAGAGGCAGGCAGATAGATCTCTATAAGTTCAAGGCCAGTCTAGTCGACACAGCAAGTTCCAGGCCAGCCAGGGCTGCATAGTAAGACTGTCTCAAAAAAAAAAAAAAAAAAAAAAAAAAAAAGAATTAGAAGAGGAGGAAAAATGCAAAGCAAAGGGAGGAACACGGGCATGAGGCAGGCACTGAGCAGCCTTAGCCACCTTTGCCCAGGTGTGCATAGGGCCTGAGCTGACTGATCCTGCCTGGCACTGTGCCTGTCTGTCCTTCCCAGACACTGTCCTGAGAACATCTGCCTAAAAGAAAGGGCATGGTGCTGGGTGGTGGTGGTGGTGGTGGTGGTGGTGCATGCCTTTAATCCCAGCACTCAGGAAGCGGAGGCAGGTGGATCTCTGTGAGTTCAAGGCCAGCCTAGTCTACAAAGTAAGTTCCAGGACAGCCAGGACTGTTACACAGAGAAACCTTGTCTCAAAAAACCAAAAAAAGAAAAAAGAAAAAGGGCATGGAAGAGTCATGAGTGGGGACTGTTCCTAATCTGTTTCATCCTTCTTCAGGCCTCCATCTTCCTATATGTCAAATGAAGATCATGACTGACAGATTTCTGACCCCATCAGAGAGAGCTCTGCTTCGGGAGTCCTCTGCCAAAGCACACTATCAAGCCTTTGGTCTCTGAGCCTCAGTTTCCACATTTGTTCAAACAATTTGGGTGGATTATCCCAGACTTCCCCCATGCTATCTAAGGTCCCAAAAAGGGCCACACAGTGCCACCTGACTCCCTGTTAGGAGCCACAGACGCCCATGTGAGCACTTGGTCTCCAAAGACAACACCAAAATGTGCTTTTTTTTTTTGCTATTTGGCAGTTTGTTCTGCCAGGGTAGGCAAGGCCATGTTAAGGTAACAAACACAAAGCTCATTTCTCACACATGCACATGCCTGCCAATGGCAGATCTCCATGTCTCCTAATGCCAGGTTTCAAGGTTGGTAGAGCAACTGCAGCTCCAAGGATGAAATCCCCAGTGACATATGAAGCTTTGTAGTACGATTAAGCATGGAGGTGGAGCCAATTGTGAATGAGACTCATGCTTTTAGGAACCTTGGACACTTGTATTCCTACAGGAGAGGACACCAAGGATAATGTACTGACCCAGCCCCTCTTCTGAGAGAGAAGCCAGGTGTGCTCTAACAGGTGGTCGAGCCTTGTGTCCTACAACTTAAGCCCTGGCCTGTCAGATTTATTCCTTTGATTCCTGTTTCTAGCAATGAGACCAATGGGTAGAATGGTCTCAGGACTCACAATCCTGAGGTGGCTGCTTGAGGTGGCAGGGACTGAGAGTTCCAACTTGGGGCCTGCATAGGCCATGCTGAAGATTGAAGAATGGGTCCCCCCTTCAGGAGAAGGAACCAGGGTTCCTGAGCTGAGGTGGGGCTGTACAGGCCAGCAGCACCAGAGAGAGAAACAAGGTTCCTGTGGGATAACAGTAAAATGAACCATTTTTGAGCACTTAGCTGTACACCAGGACCTGAGTCCCTGGATCCACGGGATTATCTCAGAATTCTCACCCTAGCCCTAGTGTAAGTCAAACTTTACAGATGAAGGAATTGAGGAACAGAGTTTAAGTTTCACACCCAAGGTAGGAATTGACAGCCAGATTAGAATCCAGGCAGTCTGGTTCCAGAGCCTATGCTCTTAACTGCGACTGTGTGTGTGTGTGGGGGGGGGGGGGGGGGGGATGTGAGAGAGGGGGTCCCATTTCCCCCTGTGGAGGCTATCCCAGTTTTCTCCTCCTCTGCCTCTGATTCCAGGAGGAAGGAGGGACCAGGTCAAGCACAGGCCCTGCATTTCATTCCCAAAGCTGGAGTATTAGGCAGAACTGCCCAACTACAGGGAAGTCTAAAAGCTTCCAACTACAGAGGACCCCAGGCTGTAGATACTTACCGACCACCATCCTGCCTCCACTGAGAGCTGAGCCCCTGCAGCACACGGGTGAAGTGCTTTAGTGCAGAGGCACTCAGCTGTCTTGTACAGAACCATGGGGTTCTGGGCTGTGTCCAGAACACCTGTTTTTTGTTGGCTCTCCTGGATTCAATGACACCAAGTTGAATTTTAAATAAAAATACCAAATCTGCCTAAGAATAGTGTAAGTTTTAAACCAAATTTGATGTACCCTATTTAAAAGTTCATTTTTGTTTATACCAAAGTTCTTCACATCTGAACTTCATTTAGCAATTCTTGCTATAATCACAAACTATAGAAATGATCCCTGAAAGCAGAGTCTAGCAGTCTGTACTTCTAAGGGTGTTGCCTGGCTGTGGGAATCAGTCTTCTGCACACTTGGCAAGCTCTATTTCCATGTGACATCATTTCAGATAATGAAGTTATAAGAGATCCAATCTGGTGAAATGCTTGTTTCCTGCTTGGTGCCCAAACTGGAGAGCTGACAGTGATGACGCCTAACTCACCCTCCACCTGCTGGCTGTCACTGACACATCCTCATCCCAGAAATACTAAAGACAGTGGGGTTGGGAGGCAGTGTGTAAGAACTAGTCATGACCCAGTAGTTCACTTTCCAGGAGACAGCTACTGAGCCCAGCAGGACAGAGATGTGACATTAGGCTGGTGACAGCACTGCTTTTTTAAAAATATAATTTATTTATGTGCATTGGTGTGAAGGTGTCAGATCCCCTGGAACTGGAGTCACAGGCGGTTGTGAGCTGCCATACAGTTGCTGGGAATTGAACCTGGGTCCTCTGGAAGAGCAGCCGGTGCTCCTAACATCTGAGCCATCTCTCCAGCCTCAACATCACTGCTTTCTAACAGCAACTTCAAGTAACTTCTTTCTGAAATTAAAAAGTCCAGAAGAATCACAAGGCCCAGGGAGGGAAGACTGTCCAAGCACATGGTCATCAGGGGCAGGGGTAGAATGGCAGCCCCACCCCCTCCTCATGTGGCTCTTATACTTTAACATAGTTTTATATTTTTTATTACTTTTATTACAATGTATGTGTATGTGTATGGATGTTTTGTCTACATGTATGTATGTGCACCACGTGCATGCCTGCTGTCTACGGAGGCCAGAAGAGCGCGTCAACACCTGGAACTGGAGTTACTGATGGTTGTGAGCCACTATGTGGGTCCTGGGAACCAAAGCCAGGTCCTCCAGAAGAGCAGTATGTGCTCTTAACTGTAGAGACATGTCTCCAGCCCTGGCCCTCGTATTTTGGTGTTCTTCCTCATATACACCCATCCTAACCTGGCCTGTTGGATCCAAGAAGCCCTTCCCAGGCACCTGGTCTGGGTATGTGCCTCATGGCAAAGTACTGGCACTTGCTCGCTGTTTCTGATGTTGACTTAGGAGCCAGATCCAGACTTTCTCCCACTCCCAGCTATGCAAGCTTTAGCCCATTCCTCCACATTATTGACTGACGGCTCTCCATTGTAAAAAAAAAAAAGGCTATGATATCTACCTTATGGTGTTGATATTAAGTTTCGGAGAAGGGTAGCCTCACCCCATCTTCTCTACACAACATAGTAATGGCCAGAAAATACGGACAGAATTTTTTTTCTTGTATTGAATTTCAGTCTAATTTCGTGCCAGTCTAAAATAACCAAATAAGCAAACAGTATTATTATTTGTGGTGTGTGTCCAGAGATCAATCAACCTTGGATGTTATCTATCAGGTATCATCTACCTTGTTTTTTGATACAGGGTCTGGAGCTAGTTAAGTAGGCTAGACTGGCGGGCAGTGAGTCCAGGTATCTGCTTATTTCCCCTCACTGGAATTACATGTGTGCATGCTACCATGCCCAGCTTTTTCATGTGGGTTCTGGAGATCAAATGCAGGTTCTTTACACTTGCACAGGAAGCACCTGACCAACTGAGGCTTCTTCCCACTCTCCATAAACACGGTACTGTAACATAGAGTTTCCCCCACAAGAGGAGAAAACACATTAAGAGTGAGCCTGTGAGGTCCTATGTGGCTGGCACACAGAGGTACAGTGCTCGAGCTGTAATGCTCTCACAACTGCATGTGCTCATTCTTTTCATCCCGTTTTTGTTCTTTAAAGATTTTTATTTTACACATGTGTACTTGCATATATGTGTGTGCACCACGCACCAACCTGCACAAGCCAGAAAAAGGTGTCAGACCCGCTGGAACTAGAGTTATAGATGATAGTGAATGGGTGCTGGGAACTGAAACTGGGTCCTCTTTAGAGCAGCAAGCACTCCTGACCCGAGCCCTGTTTCTAGCACCCATCACTCCCCACCTTTTCTTGAGAAGTGTCTCACTTTGTAGTTTAGGTTGGACTTGAATTCACAGCAATCCTGCCTAAACTTCCCAAGTGCTTTGGTTATATACGTGTACCTCGACACCAGGCTTTCCAGTTGTTTAAACGCAGAGGTGTGGAAAGCACAGAGAAGAGGGGACTATGCCAAGTCAAATGGGCTGCTCCAAACCGTCACCAGTGTCCAAGGCTGAGCCGATGTTAGGGCCAAGCATAGATGGGAAGTCTGCCACATTAGCTTTCTTATAGATTCCGGTATTACAGGAAGCACTGTTAAAATATGCTAACATCATTAAAACTGAACAGGGGCCACTTTGCTGCAGTGCAAGTCGTTTACAGCTGCCCACACCCTCCCTCCCCGCTTCATATGCTCCTGAGGTCACTTTTACTACTCTGAACAATTATTTATAGGGCCAGGAAGGTGTGCTAAAGTATTTTATCGACCATTACTGCACTGTCAGATGCTCTTTTTTGTGGATCTGAGTCACTTACCTACATCATGTCTCTCCCTGAAGAATCTCTTCTAACATTCCTGGTTAGTTGAGCTGAGGGTTTGTTAATGTTTTCTGTTTTTGTTTTCTTTCAAAAAATCAACTCAATTGATTCTGTGTATTCCTTGAGTTTCCATTTCATTAATTTCTGCATGTTCCTTATTATTGTTTGATGTTTAGATTATATTATTCTTAGTTCTCTAGGACCTTCACTTGACTTCTCTGGTCTTTAATGAAGCTCACAGCTATGAGTGATCCTTTTGGATCTGCCACAGTTGTAGCATATTCCAGAGGGTCTGCTAAGCTGTGCCTTCATCTTCACTTTATTCTTAATTTTCTTTTCACTTGACTCTCCAGATGTCCTGTATTATGTTCAAGAAAAGCGTAAGAATCCTTTAATCTGCTAATACCTAGGTACTACCCTGTCTGATGTGTCAGTAGTCCACACAGGGGCTAGTGGGGAGGCCCGGAAGGACCGCATCGTTGTCCTTTTAGAATCGTGAGAGCTGCTACTGTGGAATTCTGTAGGAGCTGAGGATACGTGGGGCTTCCATTTTTTGTCACTAGGTCTATGTCCAATTAAGGGGAAAGATACCTAGGCATTACCAGAAGTATTGGGAAAAAATACAATATTCCAGACAGCATTAAGGTGGAAGAATTATTTGGCGATTGGAGTCTTGCCAATGGCCATAATCCAAGAGTTGGAGACAAATTGTCTAGAATGTGAGTTAAAAACAGAGTAGAAAGCCCCACTAACAAGGAGAAAATTATTGGTCCTACCAGGGACTGCAAGATTTACCCAAGGCTCTGTAATACTAATGGAGATGGTCAGAGGCCAACTAGAGCCAAAGGTTTTCTCATTCCAGGGACAACATCTGGGGTCTGGACCATAAATCCATCAGTCTTTGGGAGCAGTCGGCCCTCCAGTGTCGTCTTGTCACACTGAGGGCAAGAGGTCTTAGAGGACATACGTGGGTAGTTTCCCTTCTGTGACCGATCTGACATAGCATTTGTCAGTTTATTTCCCCCAGTAGAGGAGTTGGTTGATCTGAGTGTGAGTCCTCACACCCTTGTTCTCCTAGCTTTGGGCTCTTTGTGTTCCCACTTCCTCCTCTAGATTCTGGTTGCAGAAAGCAGAACTTGTATATAGCAGATAATTTTTGTAATTTTCTTCTGATCTCAGAGTAGATTAAGTAAGAAATCTGTCCTGGAGATGATTTCTCCAGGAGAGAATCAGAACACTTCTGCAGTGTCTCCCAAAGGTACTCTAGAAAAGATATGTTTTCATTAGGTCCTGGTTCAACAGTTGCCACTTTGATTCCTGAGTTTCACTGATCATTAGGCCCTCAAGAACACAATCAAGTGTCACCATTGCTGTGTGACAATCCCACTCTGGAGAACCCACCATGGATGTTTCTGGTCCTGTAAGGCAGTTAGGATTATCTTATGTAACTCACATGCATATCATGTAGGCCTTAGGTTTTATTCTAGTCCTCCCAGTTTCAGACCTGTCCATCATAATGCTGACATTCCAAGGAAGCTCATTATTTTGGGTGAGATGCTGAAAATACTCTACTTTAGCACCATTCAAAAACCTTCTGCCAGGTATGCCCCGCCCTTTAAATCTCAGCACTCAGGCGATAGAGGCAGGAGGACCTCCGAGTTTGGGACCAGGCTATATGAGATTTTACCTGTTAACATAGCTGGTCCTTCCAGTAGATGAAGCTCTATTCCTTCATCCCTTCCAACCTGGGATGGCCATAGGTTTACCTTGACAGAGAGCACCAAAGTCCTACAGTGTGTTCTTCAGCTTTGACAGTCTTTGAAGCTCCTTGTCTTGGGAACTTGAGGCCACAAGGCCCAAAAGCCTGGGCATGTTTACTGAGAGGTAGGCCACAGATGCCTGGGACATTACCACAGTAATATGCTATAAACATCTTGAAATTTAAAACTAGTCTGAAGTATTTTTTCCCCTTAGAAATGTAATATTTAGGGTACAAGATTTTTGTTAAGTTTTGAAAATTCTATTATAGCTCGCTTTTTAAAAGAAATCTAAAATATGTACAGTGGAGCTGGAGATACGCTGAAACCCATAAAAGACCACTATAGAAGTCACTGACCTGTGACATAACACTGCCTATGTACCCTTGCTAGTCCCTGTAGTCTCACTGCTGCCACCAGCTAACCCAGTACAACAACCCTCAGAGCCTTCGTATTTGGTGTTCCATTGGCCACTCCCTGCTCTCTGCTGCATTCATGGTGCATGCAACCATTTACTCACCTGCTGGTTCTCTTCACTAGATGTTAAGAGCCTACAGCAGGGCTGGAGAGATGGTTCAGAGGTTAAGAGCACTGGCTGCTCTTCCAGAGGTCCTGAGTTCAATTCCCAGGACCCACATGGTGGCTCACAACCATCTGTAATGAGATCTGGCTCCCTCTTCTGGCATGCAGGGATACATGCAGACAGAACACTGTATACATAATAAATAAATCTTTTTAAAAAAAAAAAAAGAGCCTACAGCAGCACTGCCTTATCTCAGGCTGTAGTCACTCCTAGCACCCAGGATGACTGGGTCACATGACTGCATAATAATTACAGGACACTCTGCAATTAACTGGATATACTTTCCTTAATAAACCTTGGGCAAACATTTTTGAGGAGTACTAGAAATTAATGTTAAGAGAGTGCCCATCAGTAGGTAGATCTGACCTTGTATCAGCCACACATACATCATCAGAATATTCTTCAACCTTTCCAAAAGCTGACAGTGGTTTGTCTGTGTGCCATGTAGCTCAGTCGGGCAAACCCAGCCTCCAATGGGTACAAAGCTCAGCTACGTGGGGCACACACATCTGGAATCTAAGCAACTTAGATGATCTCATCACACACTCTGATCAGAAGACAGGAGTGCTATCTTGGGCACTTTAATTTTAGTGCATTTTAAAAAAACTTTATGGGTGTTTTGTCTGCACATATGTCTACACACCACTTGGTGCTTGGTCTCCACGGAGGCCAAAAGAGGGCTCTGGAATGGCTGGAACTGGAGTTATAGACACTTGTGAGCCGCCACGTTGGCTGGCAATCAACCTGGGATCCTCTGGAATAGCAGCCAATGCTTTTAAACACCTGTAACTACAGCTCTATGGGATCCAAGACCCTATTCTGGCCTCCAGGACATCTACACACATGCTGCTCACACTCACACACAAACATACATGAAAAAGTCTCTGGGGGGTATGGTAGGATATGAGTTGGAAACGGCATGAGCCTTTTCTGGGTTGACAGTGATCTTGATGGGGCACAAAAATGTAAACAAATACTGCCCTCTACTTTATATGTGTTTGGGGAACTGGAGTGAAATGTGACAGAAAAGACGGTATGTATCAAGCACCAACAGTTTTTAAATAAGTAGTCGCCAAAAATACCATTTTGACAAATCTGATAAAATAACTTTGAGGAAAATTAATATGTAATTCTAGGCTATTACTCCAGAAGTCTAAATTGAAATAATTTAAGGAAAGTATTTTTGAAAACCATTATTCAGGCTAGCAAGATAGCTCTGGATGAAGGTGCTGAACCCTCAGGACCCACACTGTAGGAAAACTGGCTTTTGTAAGCTGTCCTTTGACCTCCACATCAATGTAAAAAATAAAAATCAACCATTATTCCAGTACTTGACAACCTCTGTATTTAAAATGACTTATTAGAACTTTTTTTTAAGAGGCAGGGTCTCAATATGTAGACCAGGTTGGCCTGGAACTCACAGAGATCCACCCGCCTCTGCCTTCTGAGCGCTGGAATTAAAGGTGTGCGTCACCATGCCCAGCTCCAGAGCAATTTTAGAAGGTATCTGTCAAGGTATTAAGGGATCTTGGTGATCAGCGTTAACTCTTAGTAAGAGAAACATTACTGGCACTTACAGGATGGGGGAGGCTAAGGGGAGAGGGTAAGATAGGAAAATTACAAGGCAGTCTTTCCATACTATCTCATGCAGGACAGAGATTACATCCTATCCATAATCCTTCACACATTTGCTTATAAAACTTCTCCATCTGGACTCCCTGTTGAAAACAGGTTGATCTTCTACTTCTCTGTGCCCCCAGAACGGTTAAGGGATGTGAGAGACAGGAGAGTAGGACCCATGACTGCCCTAGCCTGGCCCCAGGCAGTTCCTTTAAGTTAAGCCTACTGCTCCCACACACACAACCCCCAACATGGCCAAGGGGGAAAAGCTGCTCACTGCTATGCTGTCAAGATATAACCTTGGACCCTACATACCTACCAATCTCTGTGCTAAAAGGGGTATGGGGAATGTGCAAGCAACCACCACGACACAGAGCTGAGAAAAGCCAGCATAAAGCACTTTTATTGCAATAATAAACTTGAAATGCATATGTGGTGCAGAGGGCAGGGGACAAAAGCATACTTTCTCTCACCAAATCACTACACAGGACAGCAGAGGGTGAGAAGCAACTGGAGGAGGAATAGCCAGGAAGCCGAGATTAGCAGAGAGAGCCAAGCATCAAAACCCAGGAGATGCTGAAGCTGTGATGACCAGCATCATTTTCTTAGAGAACACTCAGGATTTGTAGTGATGACTGGGCGTCCGTTGGGTGGTGAGTCTACAAACAGCACCTTCAATTTAAACTTTCCATAAAGTTCTTAAAATTTAGGAAGTGGAGCTTGGATAGTTACAAGATTACAAAAGTCCTGAAAATCCACTAGAAAAACCATAGGATGAAAAACAAATTAAGCCAGGTCACAAAGAAGGCTTCAGAGGTCCCTACCGACCCTACTGTAGTGTCCAACACAGCAGTAAAGGGACCTGCTTTAAAAGGCAGACGGTTTCAGAAGGTGGGAGGACTGTCAGAAGCAAAGGCTCGCTCCCTCCCTTCCCACTTCAGTTTGGGTAGGGCTTTCAATTTAACAGGACCTCCCTCACTGGAGAAAAATCCAGCCCTCAACAGCATCTCGAATCTGCTATGGCTTTGCAGCACAGCAGCAAGAATGTCTTAATATATAATAGATAAATTTTTCATCCAAAAAAAAAATAAAATAAAATAAAATAAAAATTCTTGCAAACCCCACCCCCAACACCAATTCTATTCTAAAGTTAACCCATCGCTTGTGCTGTTAATACTTGACAATATACTTCATTGGAAACCTAGATCTGAAAGACTGAAACTGAATCTTCACCCCAAAACAAAGTAACTTGAGGTTTATGGCATATAGTTTAAGTCAACACACATACAGAAGGGGAAGAGGACATGGAGGTGTCCGAAGCAAAGCTGAGTGACGGAACACATTCAGTCGGGTAGGTGTCTATACAAATAGTGGTGGGACATCAGGAAAAGCTCCACATGGATTCATGTGCACCCGTCTGGAGGTACCAGATCCCTCCATGGCAGATCTGTTGGGGACAGAAAATCTGTGAGTTCCAGCAACTCATTGTTCTCTTCGTAGACAGCCACAACATTATCCATCATGCCAAGTCCCATCCTGAGCAGCTGAGAGGTCTTTTGGGATCAGGCCACTTCTTTTTTTTTTTTTTTTTTTTGGTTTTTCGAGACAGGGTTTCTCTGTGTAGCTTTGCGCCTTTCCTGGAACTCACTTGGTAGCCCAGGCTGGCCTCAAACTCACAGAGATCCACCTGCCTCTGCCTCCCGAGTGCTGGGATTAAAGGCGTGCGCCACCACCGCCCAGCTCAGGCCACTTCTTACAGCTGGAAAAAACTGATAGATTGACTCCGTTTCCTAGCAAGTAACCTTCTTGTGCTCAACTTGCCATGAATGGTTCATATATGGCTTTTCTCTTGTTAACCTAACATTAAGTTTAGCTTTCTAAGAACAGAAGGAGGCTACCCCTACCACCCGCCTCCCATCCCCAATGCTGCTGACAACACAGTGATCACCAGGATCCAACTTGGCTTCAGGTTTCTAAAAGCATCTTCATTCAGCCCCTGGCTGTGGCCTCTGGATGGGGGGGGTAGGAAAACTAGGAAAGTCTGGGCCACCAGTTGGAAGGGTGACATCCATGTGTGAAGAGATTCTAACAGTCACAAGAGAAACGCCACACAGCTAGGATGCCGAGCTTAGCGTCCTAAGAACGAAAGAAGAGGGCACAGGAGACAGGCCTCAGGTCTACTTTGCTGCCACATGGATGTGACTAGGAAGACAACCCAGGATCCTAAGGTCTCTTCCTAGGACCGCTTGATCTCAAGGCTTCTTCCTTGAGGCTGTTCAAGCTGACATGCTGCTCCTATAAGTGCTTTTCTTACTAGCTTCTAGAAGCACAGGGCAGAACAAAGCCAGAAAGTTTTACTTCTAAAAGTCCAAAATGCTAGCACTAGGAACTTGGCCTGTGGTTCAAAAAACCTCAATTCAATAAGCTACATATAAACAGTTGCCATCCCCACGAGCTCCTTAGAAACACATGCCATCCTTTCTTAGAACGGCCAACAATGACGGGATGTCACAGAGAGGGGAGGGGGCTCTGTAGTTTTTCTGCCCTCACCTCTATCAAACACTGGCCTAAAAAGGGAACAACAAAGGCACTTAGAGTCCTTCAACGTTAAGTACTCTTACCCATGTGCAAGGAGCCAAGGGAGGAGGCCACTTCTGTCATTCCAGTTTTAGAAGCTCCACATCAAAGACCAGAGTGGCATGTGGAGGGATGATGCCTGGGTGCCCAGTGGCTCCATAGGCATAGTCTGGGGAGATTGTCAGTTTGGCTCTCTGACCCACACTCATCTGTGAAAAAAACAAGGAGTAAATTCAGCTGGACAAACTCCCAATCCCTTCACAAGCCGAGCTGGTTCCTGGGTGTCCCTACCCAGGACTGTGTTGACCGAGACATTCCAGTGACTGCAGCTGCCCATCCAGCAGGCAGCACCCATACTGTGAAAAACTTGGGAGGCTGGCAGTTAAACTAGATGGAACCCAATGGCAATTAAAAACCCCTCTTGACTTTTCAGGACTTACTAAAGTCACACAAACAATTCTCATACTGTATTATCTGGATAATTAACAAAGGGGGAAAGGCAGCATGTGTTTATACAGATGCAACCTTTTCATTTATGGTTGGTGTAATCCACGGATGTGGCAACTCTGTACACAGAGCTGACTGTACTTTGATTAAAAAAAAAAAAAACTTAAACAAAAACAACAAAGATTAGTATCTGAGGAGAGTCCACCATTCTGTACTATATTTAGATCTTTTTTTGGGGGGAGGGCAGCATTTCACTCTGTAATCTAGTGTAGTGTAAGCTGGCCTCAAACTCACAGTAATACCCTTGCCTCAGGGTAAGTTAGGGTTACAAGTATTTGCTACCATATTTATGTAGCCCTGGCTAATCTGTAATTTACTATGCAGCCAAAGCAGGCTTCAACTCAAGGGTGATTCCCTCACTTCAGCCTTCCAAGTGCTGGGATTACAAGTATGAACTACCAGCCGGGCGGTGGTGGTGCACACCTTTCATCCCAGCACTGGGGAGGCAGAGGTAGGCGGATCATTGTGAGTTCGAGGCCAGCCTGGTCACATAGTGAGTTCCAGGACAGCCAGGACTGTTTCACCAAGAAACCCTATCTCAAAAAACCAAACAAAAAAGTATGAACTACCATGGCTGGTTCAAGCCCATGGCTTTATCTAATAAAATTCAAAACAATCATTCCATTGACTCAACAATTCTACTTTCTTCGATATTCTGCTAACAACCTATACATGCCCATGACAAAGGATAATGACTTCATACATATGCCCATATCACAGATTAGCCATCAGAAAGATCCCAGTGGGCTTTTAAGATACAACATGGAAACATGGCCAAAACACTGTTAGATGAAAAGGGAATCTTCCAAAATTGCACCTGTAGCAGGACCTTATACCTAGAAACATTGAGCTAAATAAGCATCAAGAAATGGAGACAAGGTATCTACCTCCCCCACCCACTCTGTCTTTTTCTCCCCCAACCCCTTCTGTCATACACAAATGACCTAAAGATTGATGGCACCTTTACTACCTGGTGACACTTCAGTGTATAACCCTACAAAGGCTGTAACTGAGCCTACTTTCTCGAACTTGCCCTTCAGTAATACTTGCACACGTGTGAAACAAAAAATGCAAGACAGGTATGCAATATTGTTTACTCTACCAAAATACTAGGAAAGACTTAAATGGCCTTCATTAGAGTTCTAGTTAACTAATTATATCACCCATGTCCCCCAGAGAGCATTCAACTGTATGGGTCCTGTTATGTTCAGGTATGATCAAAGTTAATGAAAGAAGAAAGTAAACTTTAGGCAATTTTGTGTATGTAAAGGCCAGGAAAGTGTGCTGAACTATGCAAGAAACCCCATGGGAGTGGAGAGACGGCTCAGTAGTAGAGCACTGACTGCTCTTGCAGAGGACCTGGGTTCTGTTCCCAACACCCACATGGCAGCTCACAACCATCTCTAATCCTAGTTCCAGGTAATCCAATGTCCTCTTCTGACCCGATGGTACCAGATACAGATACAATGGGTATACATATATGTAGGCAAACACTCCCGATGCTGATAAAAATAACAAACCTTTGAAAAGAAATAAAGAATGAATCCTCACAGAGAGTTACTTGTGGGGTATTAGGCAGATGCTAGGAAACAAGGCAAAGGAGAGCATACCTGGGCTACCCCTTCTTCCCAGCCTCGGATCACCTCCTGCTTGCCTAGCATAAACTTAAAAGGCTTGTTTCTGTCCCGAGAGGAATCAAATTTCTTTCCATCTTCAAGCATCCCTGTAAAAAAAAAATATATATATACAATTTTAACATAAGCAACCAAGAGAAAGACAAAACAGGTCAGAAAGTAGCAACACAGGTCCCATGCCCACAGCAGTGCCAGTGTGCCTGGGGGTCAGGTTCTAGCCTGGAGAACTGTGTTATCTCTGGAGGATTTCCTGTGGCCTCACTGGAGAGCTATGCAGTTGGCCTGAAGCCATGCAGTCTGTCACCTCACTCTGAGGCACAGCTACTACCTTGCTCTGGAATTAGAGCATAAGCTCCCTGTCATGGCCTTCCCAGCACCATGGATGTTCACAATTGGTAATGTGGTTTCCTTTGTTCTGTAAGGGCCTCCAGTAAAAGAGGCAGCAGTCCCCAATTTTGCCACAGTACACGTGTAACAAGTATACAGCATGTTCTCTCAACCCTGCTCTCATGGCTGGCTATGACTATAGACGTTGCTGCTCTCCACGGCAGGTGAATGAGTGAGTATTCATCTAGAGAGGAAAATCCTCCCAACATCATGGGGAAAGAGAAAACAGGAAGACAGCTTTCCCCAGCACTCTGGTGATGTTTTATTAAAAACAAGCAAGCAAGCAAACAACAAAAACAAAATAGGAACCTGAGCACAGACTAGCTCTTGAGTTGCCAGTCTTCCTGAGAAAGTAGCAAATAACCTGGATAACTAGAGGAACTGGAACATGCTAGCATTCATCCCACTGCTGAGGCTTATGTCTTCACAGCACATCCCACTTCACAGATGAACCTCTGGCAAGAAGTGATTTGTTCAACTAGCAAAACTAGACAAAACCCTCACACCACGTTTCTTTCACTGTACTGTTTTCCCAAGGGTCAGGCAAACCACAATGAAAGAGGAATCCCAGCAATGGAGATCGGAGAGTGAGCACCGTGAGAAAAGAGTAGTAGACATCTGTGGTAGACATCTGCAGCTCCCTTTTCAAAAACATCCCTGCAAGAGTTTCTCCGGAAGCCAGTATCAGCCATCTGGGATAGCAGACCCTGAGCTCCTGAAAGCTCTCACAATGCAACCCCAGGCTAGAGGAAGCTAGTGCTGGGCCCAGAACTGATATGCAGCAATAGGGGTTCAAAGATCCATTAAAAAAGACTTCTCCTGTGCACATGTATGTGTTTATAGGGGGAGAAACCCTGATAAAAATCCCAACCTGAAAAACAATGTCAACCCTGGTCGGTAGACTGAGGAAACAAGACATGAACTGAGAGCGTTATCACAGTCGCCAGACTTCTAGACTTTAACCAAATAGGAAACAGGGTGGAGGCTGCTGTCCTGAGAAGGAGTCAAGACGGATGTCCTGCAGAGAATGGGTCTCACACTGACTCTAGGACATGAAGAAAACAGGACCTACCCCTTTTCCAAGTCTGTAAAGAAACAGGAGATGGCACCAAGACTACATTTAGCTTGCTCTTTTACCAGAATATAATCACCACCTAGATTACAACAGAAGACCTGACAAGCAACAGACATGAACAGTCTATCAGAAAAAAAGAGATCATCAGTTTCTAGGTCACAATAACTACTACACACATGCCCACTGCTAGCTCAACTTCAGCCACAGGAACCACCCAACTGAGCCTGAAGTTAGGAGAAAAAAGATGACAAGATTCTCAGAATCCTTTCTCTGGACATGTGCAAGCCTTTCCGTTCTGCTTATGAGACTGCTTAAACAGACATAAGGAAACCAACTCAAGGCTCTGGAGCTTACCCAAGGTCAGAGCCAACGAACAGGGGGACCTAGCTCTAGCAAAAGGCTTTATTTAGCCCAGCAAGAACTGCGAAGCATGAAAGATAACTGGTAACCAGAAATAGCCTCTTCCTGGTCTGGGCTCCTCTGAGGAGACCTTGAGTTAGGCCTCAAAACAACAGTAGTCCCTGACCTTTAAGCTTAACTGTCTTCAAGAACCTGCTGGGGTAGCCGGGAGGTGGTGGCGCACGCCTTAATTCCCAGCACTCGGGAGGCAGAGCCAGGCGGATCTCTGTGAGTTCGAGGCCAGCCTGGGCTACCAAGTGAGTTCCAGGAGAGGCGCAAAGCTACACAGAGAAACCCTGTCTCGAAAAACCAAAAAAAAAGAACCTGCTGGGGAAAATCCAAAGAAAAGGGGCTGGAGACATGGTTCAGTAGTTAAGAGCACTGGCTGTTCTTCCAAAGGACCTGGGTTCTGTTCCCAGCACCCACATAGTGGCTTACAACAGTTTGTGACTCTATTCCAGGGATCTGAAGCCCTCTTCTGGTCTCCATGGACACCAAGCATACACATGGTGCACAGACATATATTCAGGTAAAACATCCATCAGGTAATATAACTTATTTTTAAAAATCTTGAGCTGGGTATGGTGGCACATGCCTTTAATCCCAGCATTTAAGAAGCAGAGGCAGGCAGATCTCTGTGAGTACAAAGCCAGCCTGGTCTACAGAGCAAGTTCCAGGACAGCCAAGGCTATCTATCTCAAAACTATCTCAAAAACAAGTAAATAAATTAAACTAAATATTCTGAGAACATGACCAGAGGGGTGCCTGAATCAAGACTATGAAACAGCTTAGACCCAGAGCACAGAGGATCTCTAGTGTAATAAAAATCATCTATCTGATACTTTATTGGTAGACATTATATATTTGTCTAATCCCTCCAAATTCAACAGAATGTGTATCAGGAGCAATCCTTATACTATGGTCTTGTGTGATTATGGCATAGGTTCACCACTGTAAAAAAAAAAAAAATTTGGTTTTTTGGTTTTTGTTTTGTTTTGTTTTGTTTTTATGCACACACAAAGTCATTCCTCAGGCACATTCTTTTTGCTTGAATCTCGCTGGAACTTTGCCAAGTAGAGCAGGTTAGCTCGCCAGGGAGTGCCACAGACCTGCTTGCCTGTATCTTTTCACCTGGCCACTGGTGGGAATGCAGGCATATGTCATAGCACCATTTTTCAGATGGGATCCAAACTTAGGTTCTCATGCTTTCAAGCCAAGTGCTTTACCAACTATTCTCAGGTTCATCACTTTTTAAAAATATGCCACCTCTGACAGGAGACACTTCTAATGGGAAAGGCTATGTCTTTATGGGGCCGATTACAAATGGGACATTTCTGTTCCTTCCTTTGGAGCATCCAAAGAAGGGGAAGGCATGCTTTGCGTTCTTACTTAGTAGGACTTCTGGATACTTATGGCTGAGCATAACCTGTATGAGACAAAGCTTCATGACTTACTCAGCACGCCTCACTGTAGAGCTGCTATGAGGAGTAAACACTCTCCTGACCTGTGATAACAGGACCAGCGTCTGTGTGGGGCTCAGCACACACACCTACACTGTATGTGCACAAACAAGCACATGGCTAACTACTTCTCATTTTCAAAAGAACCTAGTACTGCGTTGCCTGAGTTGCCTCAACTGACTAGTAGCAGGCAGGAAGCTCAGAGGGACAGTTTCTATCTGCTGCTGAGGCAATTAGCTGTCTTCAGTGAGGGAGGTCTAACTCCCTTATCTTAAATTTCTGTGGGACACAGGGGGCAAAGGCTCAGTTAGCTCAGGAAACAGGATCAATGCCTTATTCTCTTACATTATTTCACATGAGCTGCTGTCTAAGGAAAGAGGGCATGAGTCTTACACCAGCTTCAGACCATAGTCATTTCCTGTCAATCTTATCTATGTTATCTTCACAAGAAGTGAGGGTAGGAGGTATTCTTCCGGGCTGAAGGATTTTCCCTCTATAATTGAATTCTTTTTTTAAAGATGTAGTTTATGTATAAGGGTGCTTTGACTACATGTATATATGTAAATAAGATCTCATTACAGATGGTTGTGAGCTGCCATATGGTTGCTGGGAACTGAACTCAGGACCTCTGGAAAAGCAGCCAATGCTCTCAACCACTGAGCCATCTCTCCAGCCCAATAATTGATTTCTAAAGGCTAAATATTCCTAGAGGTGGCTGGGTGGTGGTGGTGCACGCCTTTAATCTCAGCACTTGGGAGGCAGAGGCAGATGGATTTCTATGAGTTCAAGGCCAGCCTGGTCTACAAAATGAATTCCAGGACAGCTAAAACTGTTATACAGAAAAACCCTGTCTGAAAAAAACAAACAAACAAAATATCCCTAGAGGTAAGGGTAGTTGAATGAGTGTCACAATGGGCCCAAGCTAAACGGTAAGGAGGTTCTAGAAGGAAGAGATGCAGAGGAAGCAGAAACGTTGAAAGGCAGGCATGAGTGTGCATGCAGCTTTCTGAGAATGATGCTGCTCAGCTTTGAGAGCAGAACACAAGAAAGGCAGATGTAAAACAGCTAGCAAAGATTTCCACTTTCTGCCAAGATGAAGGAAAAGGGACAATACTGTCTCTGTACAGCTATCCAACCAACTACCCCCCTCTCCACAATACCTAAGAAACCACCTCAATGAAACAACAGATTCAAGACCTTAGACACACAGTAATCTCTGTAAACTGAGAGATAAGCAAGGCCAGCCTCCCTTGGCTCCAGCTCACATCCTTGGGATTTCCTGAGGTGGGAACAGGGATGGTCCTCAAGACAGCAAAAGTAGACAGAACAGACCACTACTTATGCATCCCCTGCTTCACACATACAAGTTAGAAAATTGGGATTCATATCCACACTATATCAAATATTACTTCATCCCGTGTGTGTGTGTTTGTGTGTGTGTGTTCATGTGTGAGTACACATGTGCCACAGTACACAAATGGAGGTCAAAGGACAACCTTAGATGTTAGTCCTCACCATCAACTTTGTTTGAGACAATTTCTTGTTCACTATTTCATACTCTAGGCTATGTTGTTTCCAAGGACTCTGCCTTGACCTTCCATCTAACTGCTGGAGTACTAGGGTTACATGCTATCATGCCCAGCTTTACATGGGGATCTGAAATCAATCCTGTCTAAGTCCTGAGCCATCTCTCTAGCCCTCAACTGTTACTTCAAAATAGATCATGGGCCTAAATGTAAATGGTAAGCCTACAAAACTCTTTAGAAGAATACATGGACAAAGAAATCTTTACAATCTGAGACTAGGCAAAGATTTCTTAGGTATGGTGTCAAAACGCATAAGTCATAAAAAAGAAAAAACTAAACACTGAAGTTCATTCAAAATTATTTTAGCCAGGCAATGGTGGTACATGCCTTTAATCCCAGCACTCAGGAGGCAGAAGCAGGAGGATCTGAGTTTGAGGCCAGCCAAGTCTACAGAGTGAGTTCTAGAACAGCAGGGCTATGCAGAGAAACCCTGTGTCAAAAAACAAACTTTTTAGAAAAGACAAGCCAACCAGGAAGAAGATTCTATACACCCAGATTATATGAAGAACTACCAGACATGGCCCCTGTTACCATCGACGGCCATGAAGATGCCTGAGGTCTGGGCCACCACCTGGGTCCATGTTGTGGTGTCTGAGGGCCACTGCTGGGGCCATGCCAATCTAAGTGGCCTGTGCTGCCACCTGGGGCAATGGTGACATCCAGGGCCATGTCCGGGTCCATGGCCCCTAATTACTACCAAGGGCCATGCGGATGCCTGGGGTCTGGCCAGCCACCTGAGACCATGCTGGTGTCCAAGAGCCATGCTACCACTGGGGCCATATTGATCCGGGTGACCTGAGCTGCTACAAGAGCCATGGTGACTTCTAGACCCTAGCTGCTGCCAAGGGGCCATGTCTAAGTTCATGATCCTGCTGCAGCTGGAGTCTGCATTACCACAGGGGGCCATAGGAACCATGCATGATGAAATCTGAGGGCCATGCTGAGACCGCACTGCCCTTTGCTGGCCCTGCTCTTCATTGGACACCGCAAGAGAATTGGCTACCCACACTTGGGAGAACTGGCCTTGATGGCACGGGCATAGGAGAACTGGCTCTGCCCTTTGTCTGAGGGGGGCAGCCCCAATAACCTGGACTAACCAGCTCAGTTACCACCCAGGGCCTTGGGTTGGCCCACCCTAACATCTACCCCATCTATGACTGCTGTAGCACATGAAGGGAATGATCCTGTGGAATGGTACCCGCAGGATCTCCATTACTCGATGATATACTAGAGGAGTTTCAGTGAGGGTCCAATGATGAAGGTATACCAGAACCAGAGGCCTTGAACCAGTCCAATGACTCACTGCAATGAACACTGCAAATAAAGCTGACAGGACAAAAGGGTACACTGTGTGACACACTGCGGCTCCCAATGCCACTAGGATGAATGAAGATGTTGGAGAAGTGGGAAAGACAGTGGAACAAAGGTCTGTTTTTTGTTTTGGCTTTGTTCTTTTTTTAATTTTCTTTTGGGGGGGATGGCTGCACAGGTGGAGGGCAGATATGGGGGTACTGAGAAATGAATGAAATTGAGATGCATGATGTGAAATTCCCAAAGAATCAATAAAGAAATTATGTAAAAAAAAAAAAAAAACCAAAAACCAAACAAACAAACAAAAAAAACACAAAAAACTACCAAGGCAAGAATGAAGAAGGATGATTGCCGAGTTCAAAGGTCAACTTAAGCTATGCAACAGATTATCAAAACTGAGTAAGAAAACAAGCCAATTAAGTGAGACAAAGCTTTGAACCTGTACTTCACTGAAACAGATGTACACAGATGGCAAGAGAGCATATGAAAAGATGTTCAAAATTCTTAGTCATTACACAATGCAATCCAAACCATCAGGAGGGGTAGACAGTACTGGTTAAAGTGGGTAACTAAAACACAGGCCCCATCAAGTACAGGGAGGACATCACACTGTTGGTGGTACAGATAGTACTGGTTAAAGTGGATAACTGAAACACAGGCCCCATCAAGTACAGGGAGGACATCACACTGTTGGTGGTACAGACAGTACTGGTTAAAGTGGGTAACTAAAACACAGGCCCCATCAAGTACAGGGAGGACATCACACTGTTGGTGGTACAGACAGTACTGGTTAAAGTGGGTAACTAAAACACAGGCCCCATCAAGTACAGGGAGGACATCACACTGTTGGTGGTACAGACAGTACTGGTTAAAGTGGTAACTAAAACACAGGCCCCATCAAGTACAGGGAGGACATCACACTGTTGGTGGTACAGACAGTACTGGTTAAAGTGGGTAACTAAAACACAGGCCCCATCAAGTACAGGGAGGACATCACACTGTTGGTGGTACAGACAGTACTGGTTAAAGTGGGTAACTAAAACACAGGCCCCATCAAGTACAGGGAGGACATCACACTGTTGGTGGTACAGACAGTACTGGTTAAAGTGGGTAACTGAAACACAGGCCCCATCAAGTACAGGGAGGACATCACACTGTTGGTGGTATATAAAACAGAGCCAACTACTCTGGAAGGACCTGTGTGTGAACATTTGTGTCCCATATGGCCCAGCCATTCTGTATCTCAGTATTATCCTAGGAAAATGACAGTATACATGCCTACAAAGACTCATACAAACATTCAGAGCAATTTTTTTGGGGGGGAGGGTGAGACAGAGTTTCTCTGTATTGTTTTGGTGTCTGTCCTGGATCTCGCTCTGTAGACCAGGCTGGCCTCGAACTCAGAGATCTGCCTGGCTCTGGCTCCCGAGTGCTGAGATTAAAGGCGTACGCCACAGCTGCCTGGCCTCAGAGCAATTTTAACAGTCAAATCCTAAGTACCAACCCAAGCACCTACCAAATAATGAATGAATATATAACCCATATGCAGAAAACTATTTAGCAACAAAAAGGAACAAATTATCTATACACAGAAGAATCGTAAAAGAAAGCAGCAGAAGACTAAACACTACCTAGTTTCACTTGTAAGTAATTTTTAAATCACAAACTAGCTGGGCGTGGTGGTACACATCTTTTATCCCAGCACTCTAGGATGGCAGAGACAGGAGGATCTCTATGAGTTCAAGACCTGCCTGGTCTACATGGCAAGGAATTTAGCAGGACTTAAATCACTGTTGTGGTCTTTAGGACAGTGTTTCACTATGTAGCACAGGCTGGCAATAACTTATAATCCTCCTGCCTCTGACTCCAGGTTGCTAAGATTTTAAGTATGAGCCATTACACCCAGCTAAAAGTGAACTAAACATGTGACATTTATTGTTGGACAACTACGCCTTAACAAAACTTTTAAAAAGGAAAGTAGGTTACTGATCATGGAGATGCATGTCTATATTGAGGCTGGGGGAGATCATTCTGAGGTCAGTTAGATCAACAACTGAGACCCTGCCTGCAAAGACAGAGGGAAAAAGGAGGTAGTAGCATTTACTACCCCCCTGCTTATGCTCAGCTCCTGTTCTACACAGGGAATGGAAGTAGGGCAAAGAGAAGGGAACAGGTCAAGTCTTAGCAGTGCTCCATCCTCTTCAACTCTGGAGCCTCATGCACTGGAACCTGGAGCTCTTGAGCAGTGAAACCACCTGCCAAGTTAGCAGCAGAATTTCCTAGAGGAAAAGCAGGTTCAGCAGGGAAGAGGCAACTGAGGCTACAGTTCACACAGCAAGTTTTCTACTCTCAAGGCCACACTTTCTTCTGTTGGCAGCAGTGGCCAGTTTCATTTCTAACTAAACACAAACTCCATCTCATGACTGGGTGGTCTGAAAAGCTGCAGATTCTCCGGTTCCAGTCTGAAATCATGGAACTTGCAGACCTGGACTCTGTTCTACATCCCAGTGGCATGTGGCTCAGCCCTTCGCTCCATTTGCCTGACTTAAGAACCAGCAGGACAGGACAAGCAGGAGGCTTCCATATTTAGCCCTTCTTCCCTATATGGCAGCAGCAGCTGAGGGATGCTCGTAGAAGGGTTTTACTTTCTAATCAGTGAGAAAAATGGGAAGAATTGGAGGTGTTCAATGTAAAGCACAAGACCACGAGCGGAGTACAGGCTCCCGCTGCACACAGCCCATGCCACTTCCATCCCATGCAGCTTCTGGCTGGGAGGAATCAGATTCAAATCCTTGCAGGGGAAAAGGGTTTTAGGGGAAAAAATAAAAACAAACAGATTCAAATGTATCTCCACATAGGATGCTAGGCAAGCCCTCTATCAGTCACACCCAGTTCTGGAGTGTGCTTTTATTCACAAGTACTTGGCAAAGAGAAAAGATATGGGCAGCACCTGCCAAGTAAAGTACCAGAGTGCCCTAGGCTGTGACCCTATGCTGTGCTCCCAGTGCTTGGCTCAAGCCAACAGTGAAAACCTAAGATATCAAGACTCAAACCCAAGAGGCCCAATGACTGTTTCAGATGACTTCTGGCATACTTTTATTTGTGGGAGGCAGAGTTCCAATATGTCCTCTACTGGGTGGGGACACAAGAGAAGACAAGAGACTCAAGCTTCAATACTTGTAATGGAAGCTCATTCACAACACTCAATAATCTTTGCATGAAGTTTTCACAGGTAGCACTTTCTATTGACCAAATAAGGGAAGTTATAAATAGAAAATTTTAAACCCCTATATTTAAATCAAATAAAACCATCAAGTCACCCGACCATCCCAAAACCTTCAAAATCAAAGCAAAGTTCTTGTCATTTGTCAATGGGAGAGGGAGAATTGTTCGCTAAGCCCAAAACAGAAATGAGTTTCCTAAGTACAATCAGCACAGTTGTTGAATGGAAGAGAGAGCCATCCAAAGGCAAGCAGTCTGCAGACTTGCAACTGAAACCACTCAGGACTTTCCCAGATGGGAAGTACTGCCAGAGACCTGAGGACAGATCTGTTTCCTTCCCCTCTTTTTTTTTTTTTTTTGGTTTTTCGAGACAGGGTTTCTCCATGTAGCTTTGCGCCTTTCCTGGATCTCACTCGGTAGCCCAGGCTGGCCTCGAACTCACAGAGATCCACTTGCCTCTGCCTCCCAAGTGCTGGGATTAAAGGCATGCGCTACCACCGCCCGGCCCCCCTCCCCTCTTTATTAGACACAGAAACTTCCCAACCCCCTTGTGCATAACTTCTGTGTTAGAAAGACACCAAAGGGGAGAGGGGAGCAGTCAGCTGCATTTTTCCAAAGCCAGTCATGATGGTTATACTGATGATGTAATTGAAGAGCATGCAGATCAGTGAAGCGTGGGCATTACTAGATCAGTCTAGCTGAGTGCTTGCAATGAGTCAGTGCAGGAAGACAGAAAGAATGCTGCCACTAGTGAGGGATTGGAAAGGCTTGGCATTTAGATTTCTCACAATAGACCTTACTTTATTATAAGAAAACAAAGACAAAATTGGTGTTTGGAAAACTCCACCATACTCAAAGAAAAAGCAATGGCTCTTCAGCAAGTGTCTGAGCTGTTTTAGTCTACTTCCAGGCCCCCGTGACTGCTTCCCAGTGTAACCTTCCTGCACTGTTCTGCTTCTTATCTAGGTGAATGGTATGGCCAGAGGCCTATCCCATCACTTGCCTAGTCCACTAAGTACAAGGAAGCACATGCCCAACTCTGAGGAAACACTTTACTTACCTTTGGCCAAATCCCTTTAGAGTCTATGATCAAAAGCTCTCAAAGTCAAGACCCACAATGGGAGGGGCTGTGCAACAATCTGAAGAACACAGGTAAAGTCTTTCCTTGCAAGTGTATCATTCAGTTCCCGTGTTAATCACGATACAGACAGTGGCTCACTGGAGATAATATACATTGCTCTAGGGTGTACTTAGACTCCAGACTAGTTCACGGCCTTCCCTGCTCTGCTTCTGCTCTCCCTTCAGCATAAACGCGACAAGAGCAGGCAGACAGAGCCTTTGAAAATAAAAACAGACCTTATTTCCCCTTGCCTTTTAAAGTCCTTCCACAGCTCTTCATCTTTGAGAAAAGACTCTAAATCCTTACAGTGGCTCACAAGAGCTGCCATCGCTCTGATCTTGCTGGTTTGGCTCCCTCACACTTCTCTGCTTCTCCAGCACTCCTTCCTCACAGACTGCGTTCACAACAAGTGCACTCCTACTCCTCTGCACTTGCTGCTGCGCTGTCTGAATTCTTACTTAAATAGCCCTGTAGATTAATCCCCTAAATCCTTCAGCCATCTATTCAAAAGTCACTTTCTCACTGAGGTCTTTGCCATTTAAAATCTTGACCTTTTCCCGATCCTCTCCTTAGCATTAATGAGCAATATATCTTTGCATTAATTATACCTTTTCCACTACAGCTGAAAACCTACAAGGATAGGAATTGGGCTTTTCTTCATTCTTAAATCTTTGATGCCCAGTACAGTACCTTGCACACAATCAGTGCACATAGAGAAATCAAAGACACCTTCTCCCTTTAGGCACATATATACTTGGATAATTCTTTCTTCTTGCCTGCCTGAGGCAAGGACACCCAAGACAAGGGACCACTTCTTCCAGGCAGCTCTGGCTTACAGGTGATTTCAATGTATGGGCACTTGCCCAAGGCTCTCTCCCACCTTCAGTCACCGTCACTGAATAATAGAGGGAAGACTGAGCTGTGGCAGTAGTGGTGTAAGTACTTTCTCTTTCTGGACTAAAGGAAACAGAAACACCTACCACAGTAACAGGAGTGTGGAAGTGGAGACAAATGTGGTAGCACTTTAAGCAGAGGGGCAGAGACCCTCCATCTCGCCCCCCAGGAAGAAACTTTGAGTTCAAGAAAACACACAGGCCTGCCTGAGTGGTCAGAGCTCTTGGGACAGAAAGTGCAAATTCCAAAGCACACAGACCATCCCACTGCAATGAGTGAACCTCAGAAGAACCAGAACTGGAGTCATTTCACTGAGTTTGATCTGGGATACGTCCGGATCACTTTATACTGTACTGGATGTCATAAGAAGGAAAATAAGGAGGATACCCTTGTTCTTAGCAGGGGCTCCTGTCTTCAGAGGTAAGACATCAGGATATTTCAAGCTAAGCTGGGAATAGTGGTGCACAACTTTAATCCCAGTACTTGGGAGGCAGATCTCTGTGAGTTGAAGGCCAGCCTGGTCTACATAGTGAGTTCTAGGATAATCACAGCTACATCCTGAGAACCTATCTTGGAATAAAACAAACAAAAAAAGATGGCCTAGCTAACCACTGGCGATAGAACTATGGATGTAGATAGTTAGTGCATATAACAAAACGGACCCCTGGGCCATGCAAGCCGTAGCACTCAGGGGCACATTATGGCTGTTTTCACTTTTCTTTCTTTGAAAGGCTCTCCATGGCACCCACACAGGAGAAGCATGCTTTGAGGAAGACAACAGGACTTGTGTAGTTGATCTGAGGACTCTCAATGCCAGAGGAAAGGTAGCACAGGCCAGCTGCCACCCTCACTTGGGGTGGCCCCAACTGCTACTATCAAACAGCTTCCTCATGCACACACCCTGGGGGTGTGGCTGAAGATGGGCACTCATTCCACTCCATCTCTTCTTCATACCTATTTCTCTACCTGTGAAACAGGAGGTCATCCTGGCTGGACCCAACCACTTCCAACTTTCTGTGTTTGAGACCTGGTCGGCCTGGAACTTGCTAGGTAGATCAGGCTGGCCTTAAACTCATAATGATCCACCTGCTCTGCCTCCTGAGAGCTGGAATTAAAGGTGTGAGCTACCATGCCTGGCTTCCAACTGCTTCAATCCTGAGTACCTCCAAGTCTGACCACTCCAAGAAGTTTTGGGGCCAAGACCACAGCTCAACCTTGCTCCTACTCTTGATATCACAAAGGACAAAAGCTCCACTGCCAGGTACATGGAACATAAGAGATCTAAGAACAGTATGAACAATGCCACAGCTGCCACATGTCTCTGCTCACGAGGTGCTACTACTCTGGTTATACAGATAGCACACAGAAGCCAAAAGAAAAGAACAATTTACATTCCCAGAGCCCAATGACTGCAAAGATGAACACAAACCCAACAAAGGACCTCTATCCTTTGAGGAGCATGCTTAATGACATTACTTCTGTCCATGGACTGGGCTAGAACACTCTCACACTTGAGATACAAGCAGGGTACTGTACATCCTCCAGAGGGAGAAGGTTAAAGTCCATGTCAGCTCAAAACATGTTCACTTGACCCAGAGGAAGAGTGTTCTTGTGGCAACACATCAAGTGCTTCAATCCCCACTGCCTAACACTCCTTCACACAATCCACTCCAGTGCCTTGCCCTTGCACAAGAACTCTTCCTCCAGATGGCCACAGAGCCCACTACCAAACTTTAGGACTTTTCAACTCTCTCCATTAAAAGCTGTGAGTGATGCTGGAGGCAGGGGGATCACTCATTAGGACTTTTCCAACTCTCTCCATTGAAAGCTGTGAGTGATGCTGAAGGCAGGGAGATCACTCATTAGGACTTTCCAACTCTCTCCATTGAAAGCAGACTCCCTTCCCTACCCCTCTTTGGTTTACTCTCTCCATTGTGACTCTCACTACCTGACATGTCACGATCATACTGGTCCCCCCTCTTGAGCTAAACCCCACTAGATCAGGTCTTTCACTGGCCATATATTGTTGCTGCAGAAGGGCGGGGGCGGGTCTTGTCTAGGGAAAAAAAAGCATCTAGTCACAACTCTGCCCAAGGGCTCCAGACTGTATGTTTTGTGACCATGCACACTAGAAGAATATCACCTGAGGGATTTCTTAAACATGAGCTTCCCTCCAGACATCACCAACTAAAACAGCTGCAGGAGTGAATAAAATAAGCAGAGAAGAAGGAAGCAGGCTAAAGAAAAGCTAAAGGTAATGGGCCAGACCTGCCCTGGGAGCTGTGACTGCCCCAGGCAGACCCGAGGTGATGCCAAGAGACTCTTGTCTTCTCCACCAGACACCAGGGGGCTACAGAAAACTTAAGCCTCATTCCAAGGACAAGATGTCTAGCTACATTTTAGGAGGATAAAAAAAGAATTCCTTCAACCCACTTGAGACTGCTCTCACAATGGCAAGCACGTGGCCTGCTATGGCTGAGTGAAAAGGGATATGCACTAAGATAAGCTTCACAGCAACCATGAAGCAGCTATGGGAGGCATGGAGGGAGGGGCTATGGAAATCCACTTGGCCTTCAAGGACTTAAATGTGTAGCTTATTATCCCACCTCCTCCCTCATGTCTCAGTCAAGGATTATCACAGCTCTTAGCAATCACTCAATATCCTCAGTGGCACCATAGAGGCCTTCAAGGCCGCACTCATGCTGTGCTCTGGCAGAGGTCACAGAAAGCACCAGAAGAAACCTTAAGGTGGCACTAAGTCAGCCCTCACTGGCATTTAAAACATCACTGAGGTTGAGGCTAGGGATGCAGCTCAGTTGTTGAAGTGTTTGGCTACTTGCAAGGTCCTGGGGTTTATCCCTGGCATTCAGGATTGGGGGGTGGAGGGTCGAGTCACCTTACTTCCTTTGCTATTTCTTTGGACCCATTCTAAATCAGCAGAAATGGACACCTGGCTAAAACTCACATGATCGAAAAGTATTCCCCCAACTTATGCCTCAGTCACTCACATCCTTCCTCTCAGTCACTCAGCCAAACAATCTGAGCCAGACAGTCAGAAGGAAACAGAAAAACTAAGCATGGGCATAAAGACTTCTACCACCACAGCAAGAGAAAACCATAGATGAGAAATATAGGCTTTCTCCTCCCTTCTTGGGACTCCATGGGCTTCCTGTCTTTGAAGATCCTCTTCCTCTAATCTTAAAGGTAACCTCTTCTGATCACAGTTCCTTCAAGATACATTCTATTCCCAGTGACTTAAAAGCCTTCATGCTACGGATGTGATCTCACAGCACTTCTACCCCCTTCTCTCACGCCCCCACAGGTCTCAAACAGGTTCTTCCTGGGAGGCTGGTGGCAAAGACTCAGGGAACAAAGCCACCCGCCCTCAGGAGAAGAGCCTATTCTGTGAGCGTGAGGCACAGCTGGCTTCTCACTAAGGCGTCTTTGTGGAGCTTATCAAAATGAAATAAAAGAGAAAGCTTTTGTTCTAATTCGTGCCAGGGTCCTGCTGTTGTTCTGGGAACATGTGGGTGGGTGCCACCCGCATGGAGAACACAGGCATGAAGAGGCATTAGGAGCCCTGATGGTGTTCTGGGTCCCACAGCCATCTGTTCTTTTAGGAAGAGGCTCCAGACACTCTATAGAGTCAGTTCACCAAGAGGCACAGCAAATCATTTCTGCCTACATGCTGGTACCTGGTTTTCAGCAGCAGTAAAACATAGGCTAGGCAAGGATGAGGGGCAGTCTTGGACACAGACAGAGGGAGCCAGGCACTTTAGTGTGGCTGCTGCAAACCAAAGGTAAAGAAGACCGTGGGAATTCAGGGAACTGCCCACTCACCCACATCCCCAACCCCTTAAAAGTCAGTGGTTCTCAACCTGTGGGTCATGACCCCTTTGGGGGGGGGGGGGCTGAACAATCCTTCACAGGGGTTGCCTAAGACCATCGGAAAACACAGATATTTACATTACGATTCATATGAGTAGTTATGAAGTAGCAACAAAATAATTTTATGGTTGGGGGTCACCACAACATGAGGAACTGTATTAAAGGGTCACTGCATTAGGAAGGTTGAGAACCCACTGCCTTAAACACATGTTTAAAAAAAAAAAAAAAACAGCAACAGTATTCTTTTTCAACTTGCCATCAAAGACAACTAAACTGATGATTCTTCCTCTACTAGCCCTCCCAGACTAAGGCTGTGGTCACAGCATAACACGACAGCTACTTGAACGTCCAAACCACCCTGCACTTTTGTTCATGACATGAGTCTGCTCTCTCCAAAGATGGATTTCAATACCCTTCCCCCACTGGCAGCTTTTTAAGGTTCTAGCCCGTAACTCCTCCCATCTCCTGTCCACTTCTCCACTCAAGAAGTCACAGAAATAAGCAAGCGTCGAAAGGAGGGTGAGAGTTGCCTTTCCCCTCTTCTCACTAAGTCATTTCCCTCAAGAGAGGGATCCTCCCCTCATCAGGGAGACAAGGCAACTTGAGCCTGAACAGCTTGGCCAGATCAGCCAGAAAAAAAAAGGTGGGGGTGGTGACAGTGGAGGGGAGGAGGGAGAAGCAGAAGAAACAGAGGAAGGATGGGGAGGGGGACAAAGGAAAGGGTGGGAAAGGGAAGGCGCGGGAGGGAAGCCGATTCCAATCAGCTGTGGCTACACCACTCAGCCTGGCTATGAAGTCACAGCCAGCTACCCTCCCCCTCCCCAACCCAGAAGGACCTTGTAAGGGCATGGAGTAAAAGATGGTCCCAGGGCCAGCAATCCTAATGGTCTTGAAGCTTGAATTTTGGCTGAGTGTGCACGTCTTTAAAATTTCCTTTGATTTTAGTTACTGTGTACTGCACTCACGACCCCCCAGTTTCCTTTATCATTAAAAGGGGGGGTGAGAAAAGTCTCTATTCCTAGAAAGGGGAGACTGGGAATGACATGGTGCATCCTTTGGTCTGGTAATCATTGCTACCCAGGCTGAGATTTGCAAGTGGGTCAAAGAGAGAGAAAGAGATCTTGCATTATCTATTTCCTGAAGGGCACATGAAGCCACAAGAATGACTTAGCAAGTGGGTCGTTTCCCACCCGCCCCAGAAAGATGAATTCAAGGGTTCTCCCAGGAAAGGGTGGCTAAGCAGACTAGGAATCACCTCCCCTTCTTAGCTACTAAAGGGAGAAAGAACCCCAAAGCACGGAGAAGGTATCCACCAGGACTCGGAAACGGTTCAAATCTCCCTGAAGGGTCCCTGGCCGGGAGCTCTTGACCTCCGCCAGGCGAGGAGCTCGCCCTGCCTCAGTTTCCTCGTCTGGGCAGTAGGCCCCCTGCAGCATCTGGGGGGCCGCGCACCGCTCAGGGGATATGAGCCTGCGTCTGCCGGATGCCCCGCTCGGCCCGGCGGGCCCAGTCTGTCCCTCGGGGCGCGGCCACCGCCCAGGCCTCGGCCGCCGTCCACGCGGCCGCCACGCCCCGACCTCCAGCCACTGCTCCCCCCGACCCCAGCGCCCGGCCCCACCCGGCCCGCCCGACTCACCCGTGTAGTGCACCACGCAGGTCTGGCCGCGCTTCGGGAAGGTGCGCCCTGAGGAGAGACAGACGGCAGGTGAGCGGCTGCGCGTGGCGGCAGGGGAGCGGGCGGCGGGCGTCTACTCACCGTCTCCGGGAGAGATGGTCTCCACCTGCACTCCCATGGCGGCGGCGGCGGCGGCGTTGGCGGAGGAGGAGGAGGAGGAGGAGAAGAAGGACGCGGGCGGCGGCGCGGCGGGCGGCGTGGAGCCGGAGCGGACCTGGCGGCGGTTCAGCGGCTCGGCTTCGTCCCTCGGCGTGTCGCCTGCGCACGCGCACGGCAGGGCACGGCAAGCCCCGCCCTCCCTGCTTGCGCCGGGCGCTCACGTCTCGGAAGCCCCGGCGGCGGGGCGGAGGGACCGGAAGTCGGCCGGCCGCAGACCACCTCCCGCCCTCCACCCCGCGCCGGATGCAGCTGCGACGGCAGGCTAGTCGTGCTGGCTGCTGCCGGTCTTTCTGTACGTTTCTCTGCCTCTGAGGATCGCAGTGATAACGGGGTCCACCCGTCACTTAGAGATGCTTCCCACTTCTGCACAACTAATTGTCCTGTACAGACGATAGCTGTGAGTAGGCTTTGTGTATGTGGAACCAGGTTAACGTTCGAAAGTGGCCCTAGGTTCCTTCCGTGCTCCCCATTGGAAAAGTCAGTGTTAGACACTGCCCTGCATGAAAGCCCCCTTTTGTACGAGTATATGGAGATATAGCCGGGCATGGTGGCGCACGCCTTTAATCCCAGCACTTGGGAGGCAGAGGCAAGCGGATTTCTGAGTTTGAGGCCAGCCTGGTCAACAGAATGAGTTCCAGGCTAGCCAGGGCTACACAGTGAAACTCTATCTCGAAAAACAAAAATTTATCACATATATATGTGGAGATACATATAATATGTATCTGAATGCTTGAACCCCCTCCTCACACAAGCTTCCAATGGGACTCTGAGGATTTTGTTTGAATACCTTCATGAACAGATCATCTACTACTTTCAAGAATTAAAACCTTAAGGGGTTGGAGAGATGGCTTAGGGATTAAAAGCACTAGTTACCCTTCCAGAGGACCTGGGTTCAATTCCCAGCACCCACATGGCAGCTCACAACTGTCTGTAACTCCATTTCCAGGGAATCCTACAATCAGTGTACAGACACACATGTAAGCAGAACACCATTCATATCAAATAAAAAGGTTAAAAAATACAAAAAAAAAAAAAAAGAAGAAGAAGGAGAAATAGAGACTGGAACCTTTGGAGGGAGAGCTCTGTGAGTAAAAGAACCCCTGGGGATGGGAGAAAGAATTGGCTTGGCTGTTCCTGTGGGTGGGTGAGTGAGTGCTGGAGGTCCACCCTGAAGTTCATTTTGTGGAAAGAAGATGGAGGTGAGAGGCCCTACCGTGTAGAGGCATGGCTGAGACATGACTGAGGACAGTTTATACGACACACGGCAAAAGGTTCAGCTAAAGGGAAATGATTCAAAGCCAGGCACACGTTTGTGGTGGACATTTAGGGTAGATGCCTTTTCTTAACACCAAACGTTGAATTCCGTAGTTAGGAAGCACTCCTCTACTTTCCAGCCCATAATTTATAAATGTAGCTAATATCACTCAGCGCCAGAAAGGGGATGTGACCCATTCTGGCCATCTGGAGCCACACAGTCCCTAGAAACTGGTTGATGTAAGGACTTATGTTTTAGTCTGTTCAGGCTCCTGTCAACAAAATACCATATACTAGGTCGTTTTAAACACCAAAACGTTTATCAAGGCGGAGGTGAGTGGCTGGAGAGAGTGCTAAGGGGTTAAGAGCTAGCACCCAGGTGAGATGATTCACAAACACCTGTACTCCAGCTCTAGGGGATCCAACATCCTCTTCTGGCCTCCACGGGCAGTGGAACATACATGGCATACACTCACACAAAGAACAACAACAACAAAAACCCTAAGAGCTGCGTGAGGCGGCTCAGTAGGTAAAAGCACTTGCTGTGTAAGTCTGACAACCTGAGTTTGATCCCCAGAACCCGTGGTGAAAAGAGAGAACCATTTCCTAAAAGTTGTCTGTCATCTCACCTTTGTACACACACCATGGGGGACACACACACACACACACACACACACACACACACACACACGAATAGTAAGTAATCTTTTTTTTTTTTAATTCTCATGGTTCTGGAGCCCAGGAAGTCTAAGCTAAGACAGATTCTGTGTGTAGTTAGTGAGAGCCTGCTTTCTGACTCAGCGCTTTCTTAGTGGGTCGTTGTGGGAGTGGCGAGTGGCCTCTCTCTGGTTTCTAACCCTCTCTACACCAGCCCTGCCCTCACCACTTACTGACCTTCCAAAGGACCCACCTCCAGTCAGTTTGGGGGATGGGACACAAACATACAGTAAGCAGCTGTGATGCAGAAAGGATGCTTCAGGCAGTTTGGGCTGCAATAACCAAATACCAGAAATGGAGAGGTTGTGTTGTCCCCATGTGTTGCCGGGGGTTGAACTAAGGGCTTGTTTTCACCGAGCCACAATTTCCCCAAATTGGACGGTGTAGATAACAGAAATTGATTTCTATCACATCTCTGAGGACTGAAAGTCTAAGATCAGAATGCTTGCATAGCTGGGTTCTGGTGAGGCCTGTCCCTGGGTTACAGACTGCTAGCCATCTTCTTGCTGTTTCCTCACATTGGTTAGGGAAGGGGAGAGAGAACTCTCTAGTATCTCTTAGGAGGACTAATCTCATCAGAAGGATCTGTTTTATTTAATTCTTAGTTGCTTCCCAAAGGCCGCATCTCCACATACCATCACATTTGGGGACAGGGCTCCAGCATATGAATATGAGAGATGTAGTTCAGTCCATAGCACAGAGTTAAGGAATTTTTAACTGTTGTTATGGGAACAGCTAATGATGAAAACAGCCCTGAGGAATGTGACTAGAGAATCTATATTTTTTTTAAGGTTTATTTATTTATTATGTACACAGAAGAGGGCGCCAGGTCTCATTACAGATGGTTATGAGCCACCATGTGGGTGCTGGGAATTGAACTCAGGACCTCTGGAAGAGCAGTCGGTGCTCTTAACCGCTGAGCCATCTCTCCAGCCCGAGAATCTATATTTCTAAAAAATTCCAAAGCAATACTCATATTAGTTGCTTTTTGGGTCTCTGTAAATATTGTAGTCACAGAGGGAGGAAAGATTTATCTGGGTTGTTGCAGTAGAGGATTTCAGTCATCATGGCAGAAAAGTAGCATGTAGCAGAGACTGTTCACGTAACAGTGGACCAGGAAGCAGGGAACCAAGCAGGAACCAGGGGCTGGATGTAATCTTTAAAGGCCCACTTCTAGTGACCTTCTATAATCTATGGAACCTAAAGATTCCATAGCTTCCCACAGCATTATCACCAGCTGGCAAATAGCATCTAAAATAAGAACATATAAGGAACGTTGTATACTCAAATTCTTTAAACCATGGAAATCTTGTTGGCCTGGAAACCACGTTTGGGAAAACCACTCATATAATGGAATAGCTGACTCCTGAGATTGAAACAAAGAACCTAAGTGAAAAAGAACCATGCTAGTAAGTTCTATGAGTCCACAGGAAATGTAGTTCCCACTTTCAGCTCCCAAATGGAAGGCATCAAGGTTCCATAACTACCATTCTCAGATAACCTCTAAAAATGCCTGTCATATTTCCCCTTTCTGTTGTCCCCAGGCAGAACTCAGGGATCTTACCAAGCCCTGTGTCGTCTATTTGGAAAATCAGAAAAGACTTCACTCTCTTTCCTAGTTTGCTTGCAATGCTGTGAGAAACACCATCACCAAAAGCAACTTGGGGAGGAAAGAGTTTATTTCCTCTTACAGTCCACGATGAAGGAAACATCAGGAACTCAAGGCAATAACCTGGAAGCAGAGAGCATTGAGGAACACAGCTTACTGGCTTTCTTCCTCTCCATGGCTTGCTCAGCCTTGCTTTCTTACACAACCCAGCACCACCTGCCTGGGGATGGCACTGTCTATACTGGGCTGGTCTCTCCCACATCAATGGTTAATTTCTGACAGGCCAATCTGATGGGAGCGCTTTCTCAACTGCAGTTTCTTCTTAGCAAGTAACTAGCTGTGTCGAATTGACAAAACCCAACCAGCACACTCCCTCATGCTCTTGATTCTGACATGCTGTCTCCACAGCTATGGAAGTCATGTGTGCTGGAATTTCCTGGACCATTTAGGGGAGAAGAACAAGCCTTAATAACCATGAACTCAGAGGTTAGATTGGAAATTGTGGTCATGGTGGCCATAAACAGGGACTTCGAGCTCCAAGGGAGTCACAAAGCACTGTGACCAAAGAAAAAGATGAGAAACTCAACTACCCTTCAAGGTCAGGAAGGTCTTCAGGCTCCAGCAAGGAGAGAGGCAGCTGAGTCAACAGCAAGAAGTACAGTGAGGGCTGTGGGGGACTCTGAGTGGTAGAGTGTTTGGCTAAACCTGTGACCCCCCCCCCCCAAAAAAAAGATGAATGCAGTGTTTGTGGTTTTAGATGTTTCGCATATGCAAATCCCTAAGCCAGAGCCCAAACTCCAAATCTATTGCGAAAGGAACCAATTCCAGAGGGACCTGTTACTCTCGTTTTGTTCTTTGGTGGAGAATCTTGTAGCCCAGGCTATCCACTATGTAGCAAGAATGACCTTGAAATTATAATCCTCCTGCCTCCATCTCCCAAATGCTGGGATTATAGGCACGTCTGGGTTTATATGGTGCTGGTGATCCAATACAGAGCTGTTAGTACACAAGCAATCTACCAACAGCTCCATCCTCAGCCGAAGACCATGTTATTCTTGACAGTTTCTCAGAAGGTACCACAGTGGAGACATGTTTTGCTTCCTCATGATTCCAACAGAAGGCATTTGTCCTTTAGCCACTTTCTTAGTGAACACCGGAGTCTGTGGTGTGTGACAGAGACCTAAGCTCAGAGAGCCTCCATGAAAATGGAATGTTTTCTCCTCGAGTCCAGTGTCTGTGGAGGGGTTGGATCCTTGAAGGTTCTATGTGCACAGGTCACAGATCATCTCCGTGTCCTGGAGGAGACTTGGTACAGTAGACCCACTCTGGTGCCAACCTTGTAGGTGGCAGGGACGAGACATCTACTTACTTGTGAGTTACTGATCCCTAGCATCCAATGGTCATGGGGTGAGTGTCAGCATCTGATGGTTTCATTCTAAGTTCCCAAGCCTAGGGTAGCCTCTCTCCATTGCCAATGGAACCTCCAAAGGTCCAGGGTCATCTTCACTCCAGCTTCTCAGTGGAGAATGAAGCCAAAAGCTCAGACTTCCATTGTTAGGGTTCCTTCTCTGTTTTCCAGGACTATTCCCTCCCAGTGGTTGAGAATTAAGGATTGTCACGCCTAGAAAGTTTGGCAGGGAGGTAGAAGAAAGGACATCATCAACATTTTAAGACTCCATAACTAAATGGCTAGAATCATGGTTCAGTGGGCTGAGCATACTTAGTAAGTACACGCATTGTGTGAATACTTGAACACAACAGGTTTATTTCTGTCTTAGAACATTAGGGCCAATGCTCCTTCATGGCCGGTGGGTGCTACACTCTGTGTGACTATTCAGGGAGCCAGGATGCTTCTGAGTTTGTAGTCTTTAGCAGGTGGTTGCCACAGACATTCTGTTGTGACTTGGGTTCAAGGACAGAAGGAAAGGGAACTTGGGAGGTTTTCTTGGCCAGGCCTGAACAGCATTAGCCACCCAGCCATACTCAACTGCAAGGAAAGCCGGGAGGTGTTCCCAGCAAGGACAGGAGACTAGAGCTGGGTGGTCACATAGTGGCCTCTCTTGTAGAAGGTGTGTTTAAGAGCCTCCTCAACTAGACTTTTGTAGGGAACTTCAAGATTGTGCGAACAATCTTCATCTTTAAGCCTTGTTTCCTAAGTCAGAGGCAGTGACACACAGTGACAGTTGGTTACTAATGTTGACTGCTTGGTTCTTACTCAGTATTTCCAAGGAAACTTCACAGTTGGCATTCCATCCAGAGTCTTGTGGGAGAGAATTTCAGGCAGTGAGCAGGGCTGTTTGATTTGCTAATTAAGGCTTCAAGACACTGCCCTCTGCTCCAGAGGGTCCCACTTCTTCCTCACTTCAGAAGCAAACTTTCTTCAGAGATTAGGGGGTTTTTGTTTGTTTGTTTGTTTTGTTTTTTGTTTTTTGAGACAGGGTTTCTCTGTGTAGTTTTGATGCCTGTCCTGGATCTCGCTCTGTAGACCAGGCTGGCCTGGAATTCACAGAGATCCGCCTGCCTCTGCCTCCCGAGTGCTGGGATTAAAGGCGTGTGCCACCACTGCCTGGCCAAAGATTATTTTTTAAACTGTGTATATGTGTATTTGTATGTGTAGGTGTGTGTGCAGGAGAGTGCAAGTGCCTCTGGCCTCCAGACACCCTGGAGCTGGAGTTACAGGCAGTTGTGAGCTCCTCCACGTGCAGCTGGAAGTCAAAAGCAGCACTCACTGTTACCTGCTGAGCCCTGTCTCCAGCCCCAAGAACCAGGCTTTATTCAAAGCACTGCAGGGCTTGCAAACTCCCCATCCACTCCTCCTCCTCCTCCTCCTCCTCCTCCTCCTCCTCCTCCTCCTCCTCCTCCTGTGTGTGGGCTCCTTTGCTGCTAGAGGTTGCCATGTGAACAGCTCCAGCTGAGGAAGGCGGATGTTTTCTGACTAGGGCTCTGAAGAAGGCCATTGTATCCCTAAGAGAAAAGAGAAAGCCAGGTGCAGGGTATCACACGTGTGCTCTCAGAACTTGGTAATCAGAGGCGGGAAGATTGCTTCAAATTCAAGGCCAGTATGGCTACAGAGTGAGGCCTTGTCTCAGGCGAGTTGGTGCAAGAGGGGAAGAAGGGAAGGGGAAAAAACGAACAGGAAGGGAGAGTGGCGATTTGGTATTCTGCTCAGCCTGTCTCACTGTTGCCTTTTTCCTACAGAGGACATAGTCCCCGTGGAATGCCGCAGCCTCCATGGATCCATGAAGACTAGTATCACATGCCAGGGACCTGGAAGGAACTGTAGAAGGCCTAGGTCCTTAATAGTGTGACTGTCACTGCCCTTCACCTGGCTGGCCTCCTTCCAGACCTGTGTGAGAAAATAAATCCCTTATATGGTTATTCCAACATCCTTACTCAAGCCTCAAGCAGTTGAATGGCCTTTTTTTGTTTTTGTTTTAGATAGGGTTTCTCTCTGTAGCCCTGGCTGTCCTGAGACTTGCTCTGTAGATCAGGCTGGCCTCAAATTCACAGAGATCCACCTGCCTCTGCTTCCTGAGTGCTAAGATTAAAGGCGTGCACCACCACCACCTGTCTGCTAAATGGACTTCTAACAGGTACAGGTTCTCCCTGAAAATTAAGCATCACTGCCTGGCTTACATGTTAGTCTCTGCTAAATTCAATTTTGATGGGTCTGTCTCCACAGATAGTTCCTGTTCCTATTGAACAAATGGATTTTTAAAAGTTTTATCTTCCTTGTCTATATCAAGATTTGAGGGTAGCCTGGGGTACTCGAGACCTTGTTTCAAAATTAGTTTACATTTTAATTCATTCGTTATAATTATACATGTATATGAGGTTCATCATAATTATACATATGTATAGGGTGCAGAGTGATGTTTCAATAGGTGGACACAATGTATACTGATAAGATCAAGGCAGTTGTTGGCATATCCTGCTCAAAGCTTTATCATTTCTTTCATTTTTTTTTTTTTTTTTTTTTTTGGTTTTTCGAGACAGGGTTTCTCTGTGTAGCTTTGCGCCTTTCCTGGAACTCACTTGGTAGCCCAGGCTGGCCTCGAACTCACAGAGATCCGCCTGGCTCTGCCTCCCGAGTGCTGGGATTAAAGGCGTGCGCCACCACCGCCCGGCCATTTCTTTCATTTTTATTTGTGTGGTGAACATCCAAAATCCCCTGTACTACCCATTTTGAAATGTACAATTAATTATTGCCAACCATATTTACTGAGCTGTGAAACAGAACATTAGCCGTTGTCCCTTCTACCCAGTTGTTTCCCTGTGTCCACCACCTGTCCTCAGCTCACTTCCCCTCTCCCAGCCCTTCCTTTACTCTGGTAGTTCTCATACTTGCTGCCTCTTAGAATCAACGGTTTTGGTTCTCATATAGACATGAGAATATATGGTGTTTGTATTTCTGTGCTTGGCTTATTTCACTTACCATAATGCCCTCCAAGCTTGTGTGTGCTGCCACAGATGACAGGATTTCATTCTCTTCTATAGACGAAGAATATCCCCATACACACATACATTTAAACACACACACACACACACACACACACACACACACACACACCATGTTTTCTCTAGTCATCTATCCATCCACCAATGGACATTTAGGTGGACTCTCTAGTCTGTTGTGATTAGTGTTGCATTACATCTGGGGCACACACAGCTCTTTGACTTGTTGATTCTTTGAATATACGCCTGGTGGTAAGATTGCTGGCTCACGTGGCGTTCTAGTTTTGGCTTTCTTAAATGAACTCCACGCTCTTTCCCATAGTGGCTGTATTAATTTACCTTCCCTCCAACAGAACTTGAGAGTCCCTCTCTCTCCCAACTTCACCAATACTTTTTTCATCTTTTTTTTATTATAGCTGTGCTAATCAACTTTCCATTGCTGCAACTCAAGATAATCAGTGTAAAAGGATGATATATATGTTTTGGTTCATTGTTTCAGAAGTTGCTTTGGACCTGTGACAGAACAGGCATGGTGGGAGCTCATGAGGACAGGGTCAGTGTACTTCAGGGTGGCTAGCAAGCAAAGAAAGGAAGAGGTTGGGGTCTAAATAGCTGTGGGAGCCCACAGAGGTTTCCTAGTGAGATCTGAGCTTGCTTTACACAGCAGGGCTGCATTAGGGAATGGCTTGACCATGTGCTTACCAGGTGTTTGGGATGGTCTGCACTTGGCTGTGCAGGAGGGAGGTCTTTTGCTTCACCCCTTGGCATTCCATTAAAAGCCCTCTAGTAGTGACAGAAGGGGCCAGTGGGTTTTGATCCAGGCCCTCCTAAGGCTATCCCATGTTTCTAACTGTCTCTCTCCTCTATATTTCTATCCACATATTTCTCACTTTTCCCTCCTCAAGAGTACCCTGGGGGAAAACATGGGAGCTGGTCTCCCTCAAATACCCATTCCAGGACAGGTTTCCAATGGCTTTTTTTTTTTTTTTTTTTTTTTTTTTTTTTTTTTTTTTTTTTTTTTTTTTTTGCCTTCTAGGCCCACCTTCTAGTCCTCACAAGCTCCCAGCAGGCTACAGCCTGGCACCAGACTTGTAGCACATTTGCCTTAGTGGGACTTAGATCTAAGCCAGAGCTATACCCATTTTAACTGGGATGATCACTATACTTTTAATGTGTTTCCCTCTTGAATGTTACATTGAGCAATTCTTCCATAAACTTGTTAGCCATTGTATATCTTCTTTTGAGAAATGTCTACTCAGATAATTTGCCATTTTTAAAGTGTATGATTTGTTTTTATGCTTTTTCTGCTGGATTGTTTGAGTTCCTTACATATTCTGAATGTTAATCCCTTGGCAGAGGATTAATTTACAAATATTTTCCTTATTTTGTACGTTATCCCTTAACTAAAATTCCATTTGTTGTGCAGAAGATACATATGGCAACAGCACAATTGGGCCCATTGCTTACATGCTAATGAAATTTTCAAGCATCCTTAGGGACCAAGCAAAGTAATTGTCACCCAGAGTCAGGAACATTTTAAAAACAGAATATGCTTCTCAGAGCCCTGGGTAGAAATGAGGACTCTGACATACTGGAAAGATTCCCAGTTCAAGGTCTTCCAAAGTACACAAAACTGCCCTGAAAGGCCAATAACGATGGGGGATTGTGACATACCTCATCTCGTGTATGTAAGTCAGTGAGCTGGAGGCGCTCCTCAAAGCAACAATAAAAACAAGTTGCATAGGCCTCCCTTGGTTGCTTAGAGGCTGCTGCAAGCCTAACTCATTGTTTGAAAAACTAGGAAATTAGGGAATAAGAGATAAAATTGTCCTGTGTTTAATATCTGATCAGCCAATTCCCTTATCAGATTACTCCAGGTCACCAAGGATGAAGAAATGATAGGATTAAAGCCACCATGCTGCATTGATTCAGAGCTCTTTTTTTTTTTTTTTTTTTTTTTGGTTTTTCGAGACAGGGTTTCTCTGTGTAGCTTTGCGCCTTTCCTGGATCTCGCGCTGTAGACCAGGCTGGCCTCGAACTCACAGAGATCCGCCTGCCTCTGCCTCCCGAGTGCTGGGATTAAAGGCGTGCGCCACCACCGCCCGGCAAATTACTTTTTTTTTTTTTTTTTTTTTTTTTGGTTTTTCGAGACAGGGTTTCTCTGTATAGCTTTGCGCCTTTCCTGGAACTCACTTGGTAGTCCAGGCTGGCCTCGAACTCACAGAGATCCGCCTGGCTCTGCCTCCCGAGTGCTGGGATTAAAGGCGTGCGCCACCACCGCCCGGATTCAGAGCTCTTATAACCAAGAAATATCTCTAATTCTACATGGCTGCCAGTGTCACAATGTGAAACAGAAACAGACACATTGTGACTGTCCACTGAAGTGCACAGTGGCCTTGCCATAAAACAGACAAAAAAAAAAAAAAACAAAAAAAACCCTAAACTTGAACATGCTCATTCTTCTTGGGAAACCCTGGAAAATCGGGCAGTCCTTTACAGTGCACTGCCTGTCCAGGCTCTTCCTGCAGCCTGAGTGATTTGAATCAATGCATCATGGCTTTAATCCTATCATTTCTTTGTCCTTGGTGATCTAGAGTAATCTGATAAGAGGATTGGCTGATCAGAATTAAACATTATGAGCATTATAAGTTCATCACATGGCATGTACCTGTGGTCCAGGTACTCAGGAACTTGCGGCAAGAGAATCACTTGAGTTCAGTAGTTCAAGACCAGCCTCAGCAACATAGCAAGAATCCCTTTCTAAAAAATTGTTCAAAAAAAAAAAAAACAAGAAAATGGGCAGTGTAAAATAAGCCCCCTCATATCTGTCCCTCAGCTATCCAGGTGTTCCCTCCCCAAACCACAATTACTTTAATGTGTCTTTTCAGAATGCCACTTGCATAGAGAGAAGCAGATACAACTTCATAAGCATTTTGTTTTGTATGAACAGTAGTGGCCACACACATTTTTTCTGCCCCCAACCCTGTTGTGGAATATTAATTTAAGATGTGTTCCATTTATTTATGCTGTGAAACATATCTTTTAGTGATACAACGATGTGTTGCATTCTTTTGTGTTGCATTTATTTAGCTCTGTGAAGCTGTTACTTTGCCTGTCTAAAGCACCTGATTGGTCTAATAAAGAGCTGAATGGCCAATAGCGAGGCAGGAGAGAAAAATAGGTGGGGCTGGCAGGCAGAGAGAATAAATAGAAATCTAGGAGGAGGAAGATCAAGGAGCGAGAGAAGGAGGAGGACATCAGGGGCCAGCCACCCAGCTACACAACCAGACATGGAGTAAGAAGAAAAGACATACAGAAATAGAGAAAGTTCAAAGCTCAGAGGCAAAAGATAGATGGAATAATTTAAGAAAAGCTGACCAGAAACAAACCAAGCTAAGGCCAGGCATTTATAAGTAATACTAAGTCTCTGTGTGTATTTATTTGGGAGCTGGGTTATGGGCCCCCAAAGAACCAAAGAGTAAAAAAACAACCAACAACCCCCGCTCCAGCCACGAGAGGGAAGAATACCCAGCATTTGAGAACAGGTCCTAAACTTTACGTCCACAGCCCATGTCTCATTTCTTTGGTGGGTTTTTGTTTTGTTTTGTTTTGTTTTGAGACAGGGTTTCTCTGTGTAGCTTTGTGCCTTTCCTGGATCTCACTCTGTAGACCAGGCTGGCCTCAAACTCACAAATATCCACCTGCTTCTGCCTCCCAAGTGCTGGGATTAAAGGCATGCGCCACCGCCCGGCCTCTTTAGTGGGTTTTAGTGTGAAGGAAACCAAGGAAAATCTGAACAAACTCCAAGACCCCCTCCCCCATTCATTCTTGGGAGGCAGGTGGGAGCTCGGGTCTCACATGTTCTCACACCTCATGAATAAACCTTTTCTTTGGCAAAACTTGTTTTGGCATACTGCACAGCAGGCAAAATAACCCTGCTTTTGTTTCATGAGGACTCTGAGTTACTATCCCTAAGGCTCTTGAATAGGCCCTGACAGAGGTCGTCTGGACTCCTAGAATCCCCTCACTACTGTGGGACAGCCTCCATTTTCACACACCAAGCTCCTTCCTGTTCTTTATGAATGACGGCACTGCATTCCACTACAGATATGCATCCTATGTCGAATAAGCATCTTGGATGATAGGTGTTTCAATTTGGCTGGGATCTTCTATTACAGACTGATGCAGGACTCTTCTCCATTCATGCCCCACTCAGCTCCCAGGTATCCAACTCTCCCCACCCTCTTGATCTTCCCAGAACATTCTTCCTCTGTTCTCCAGCTACCCGGCTCTCCTCCCAGGTCTTGTGGCAGGGTCTTCTTCTTGGAGAGGTCATGCCTGCATGAGAATCTTTTGCTCTTCCCAGTCTTGTCTCCCTGCATATCATACAGAGGTAGCTCATTATGCATTCTTGAGTCTGGTACAGGACAGGAAGTCACCAACCCTTGTTGACTGACTGATGGACACCCTAGAGTCCATTTCTCTCATTTGTTTTAGTATTCAAAGTCTTACAAGAGAACCTGATGTATGTATCTGTCTCTCTGTTTCTGTTTGTCTGTCTGTCTCTCTCTCTCTCTCTCTCTCTCTCTCTCTCTCTCTGTGTAGAGGCTCATCCACGTGAGTACAGGTGGAGGCCAAAAGTCAATCCCAGTGTCTTCCTCTATTCCCATTTTTTGTTTATTTATTTTATTTTGAGACAGGTTCTCTCACTAAACCTGGAATTCAATGTTTTGGCTAGACTGGCAGGCCAGTGAGCCCCCAGGCTTGGCCTGTCTCTGCTCATCCCCAGCCCAGAGTACTGAGGTACAGATGCATGTACTGTGCCCGCCTTTTCCGTGAGGGCTGGGGATCAATACTCAGGTCCTCATGCAGCAAGCAGTTTGCCCAATGAGCCCAGAAGAGAACTGCATTTTAAAAACTCTCTTCCTCTCTTCCTTTTGTGCTCACTCTCCCAGCTGCCTTGGGCAAGCTCTTTGTCTGAGCATCAGAGTCCACCCACCTCCTGTTCCCTTGGGGAATGCTCCAGCACAAGCTTCTTTCTGTTTGGTTAAATTTTCACCGAAAAGCTCTGAGGTAGATGCAGTCATTACCTTGCATTAGAAACAAGGGCATGAAGGTTCAGAGAGGAGAGCTTCTTGTCTAAGGACAGCAGCCAGCAAGGTGGGAGTGGGGGGTGGCTCAAATTCAGGTCCGGCTGAGATGCATGGGTTGTGTGCTAGTCACTTGTACCTGTATTCTCGGGGTCCTGGGCCTTTGGTGAGATTATTGTGATAATGCTCTTGGGACTTCTCCCAAACTCCACTTCTACATCCAGCCATCTGGTGGGGAAACTGAAGGTACCCACATGGCCAGTGTCTTTTTGTCACTGGTGACTTGGAGATCTGTCAGCCTGCATTTATGTTTGGGGTCAAGAGTTTGCTGATCAACCAACTTATAAGAGCCATGTGTGCCTCAGCTAGACAGGCTATACCCTCAGGTTCCTGATTCAAAATCATCTGATGGAGAATGAAGCCCTGGCTCAGGGGGTACAGGGTGCTGCTGTGGGCTCCCTGAGCTGACTCACATGTTAGTATGTCCCTGAAGTCCCCTCCCCACTTGTAGACCACTCAAGGCCTCCCTGGAGCTGGAATGTAATTGCCAAAGCTACCAGGCCTGGCTGACCTTGGCATACAGGAGCTGACAGATATGGAAAACTGTTATTGGGTGTTAAGGTAGGGTGCTGGGGGTTAAGCTGGGTGTTGATTCCTTTAATTGCACTCAGAGACCATTTTACAAATGGGCAAACTTCAGAGCATAGAATGAAAGGAAGAAGAGGAGTTTGAGCCCAGGTCTCTGAGGTCCATTCACAGCTTTGCAGTCTTCTCTACTCTCAAAGCCCAAGAAGGGACTTGACCCTCCTGAGGGTGAGGTGCTATCCCTGAAACTGGCTGTCTCTCAGATTAGACAGATGTTGGCTGGACGGGAGGCCAGCACTCGCCAGGGAATCCATTTGCCACGTCTGTGCATGGGTCATGCAGCATCCCAGACTGGCTCAGAAAGAGATGGATGAGGGAAAAGGATCTAGCTGGAATGGAGAGGCCATGACAGGGTTAACAGGAGGCCTGTAGTCATAAGACAGAGCTATACCCTGGATCTGCCTGCCTAGATTCTGGGGGCAGTCACCATGGCCAGCATTTGGGCAGTGTGTGCCACTGGGAAACTCATTTCAGCTCTGGGCATTTCCTAAGTGTCAAAGAGGAAGAATGACTCAGCTCTGCATCTTCTGTTCCTTTGTCTAGAATGCCTCTGCTTCCCTCCCTATCCCTCTCCACACACACACACACACACACACACACACACACACACACACACACACACACATGCCTTTGTGGAAACCAGAGGTCAACCTTGAGTATGATTCCTCAAGAGGCATAGACCTTGTTTTTTGAGACAGGCTTTCTCACTAGGACTTGAGGATTGACAATTAGGCTAGACTTGCTGGCCACTAAAACCTGGGAATCCACCTGTCTCTGCCTGCAATTATGAGCCACTGTGCCATGCCTGGCTTGTTTTTAAAAACAGGGATGCTGGGAACTGACTCAGGTCCCTGTGCACACTCCGCAGATACTTTACCAGCTGAGTTGTCTCCCTTCCACAGGATGCTTTGCCTCCAGGAATCCCCATGGCTCATTTTCTTACAGTTCCCTGCCTTACAAAAAAATCCTCAGATCAGGGTCCACAGGTCCCCACATGTCCTCAGAACCTTTTTAGAGGATGTACAAGGACATGTTACATTTCATAATAACATCATTTGTCTTGCTTCATTTTTTCATGAATACAGTGTTTTCCAGAAGCCTATATGACCTATGACGTTACAGCCAGTTGAAACAGATTTGAGGAAAGCCACCTGCTCTTTGTTGAGCTAGACTACCCAGAGGATTTGCAGCACTACGTAGCAGCACTATTCTATATGCTAATTTTGGGGAAATATAGCTATTTTCATTAAAGATGTTATCGTGTGATTATTTTATTAATTTTCAGTTTTTATTTTTTTGGGTTACTGGGGATTGAATCCAGGGCCTTGTGCTATACATGTGTCAATAAGTAAAGCAATTTAAAAGTTGGGGCTGCTCAACCCCTCCTCCCAGCCTGCCTCTGTCCTCTTGGGACTCAGCCTCCTGGTGCAGTCCCAGGATTCTCCTAGTTTTTCCTCACCACTCCCCTCCGCCACTCCTCCTACTGACGACCTCTGTGAGTCTAGTAGACCTGCAGAACTGCTTTCTACCAGGGACCTCATGACCACCACGCCGGGACCCAGATCACTGCATCTCCAGTCCTCATCAGAGAAGCTTCCTCTTGCAGTAGCTAGGGATTAACACAGAGACACACACCTGGACAGTGTGTAGACAGAGACCTTGGGGCACTCAGCAGCCCTAAATGGGGTATCTTTATTAAACTCCTCCTCTCAGGGATCTATGTAAAACAGGAGGGCAAAGGTGTGTAAGAGCCAGCGGTGGTGGATGAGTCCAAAGAAATGGCGGTTGATGACTCTAGACTGGAGTGGTACACATAAGAACTCAAGAGTGTGACAGGCAGCATGAGCAAGACCTGGGCAGGTTCAAACTGGACAAAATTCCAGCACTGAGAAGGGGAAGTGGACACAAAGGCCCCCTAACCAAGAAGCTATTTATAACTGATACCTGCCAGGAGAGGGAAAATCAGTTTTCCCCAATGGAGTGACAATAGGTATATCAAGCACACTTCAGGGAAGACTCCATGCTCAGGAGGAATTGACCAACATAAAACAGACTGAGGGGTTTTTGTGCATTTTTGTTGTTGTTGTTACGGTTTGGTGGGTTTTGTCTTCTTGGTTTCTGGCTTTTTTCTTTCTTTTTTGGGGTGGTTTTCTTTGAATCTGGGGAGAACATGAAGCTGGGTGTATAGCGGTGGGGAAGGATCCTGGAGGACTTGGGAGAGAGGAAAGAATACCAAAAGCTATTGTATGGCCAGGCAGTGGCAGTGCATGCCTTTAATCCCAGCATTTGGGAGGCAGAGGTAGAGGCAGGCGGATCTTTGTGAGTTCAAGGCCAGCCTGGTCTACAGAGCTAATTCTAGATCAGCCAAGACTACACAAAGAAACCCTGTCTTGAAAAACGAACCAAACAAACAAAATACTATTGTATAAAAAAGTTAATTTTTTAAATGTAATAATATAAAAGGGTGGGCTGAGGAGAGAGCTCAGCGCATCGTGTTTGGTGTGCAAGCATAAGGGCCTGACTTTGGATCCACATAAAGCCAGGTGCAGTGGCATGGGCCTGTAACCTTAGCGTGACGGACAGACACAGGAGGGTCCCAAGGACTTGCGGGCCAAGTGGTCTAGCCAAAATGATGAGCTCCAGGTTCAGTGAGAACAGTAGAGGATGACACCTAATGTTGACCTCTGGGTAACACACACACATATACACACATACATATGTGTGTGTACACACACATACACACATGCATACATGTGTGTACACACACACATACACACACACATACCACACAAAGAAATTTAGTAAGTTTCTTAGTTTTAATGTTGGCTATGCTGACTACTGACATCTACTGCTAATGCAAAAACAAAAGCCCTGTCTGGAAGGATGGCTTGGTGATTAAGAGCACTGGCTGCTCTTCCAGAGGACCTGGGTTTGGTTCCCAGTACCCACAAGGTGGCCAACAACCATCTGTAACTCTAGTTGTAGCAGATCCAATGCCTTCTGGTCTTCATGGACACCAGGCACACCCAGGCACGCGCGCACATAACGCGCACACACACACACACACACACACACACACACACACACACACACACACGATACACTGATATACATGTGGGCAAAACACTCATACACAAAATAATAAAATGAAAATAAAGAAAAGCCTTTCAGGTTCACAGTCTTTAAGAGCATGAGGAAAGCCAGGTGTGGTGAGAATCTAGAAGCTCAGCACTCGGGAGGCTAAAACAAGAAGACTTGTTGGAGGCCATCATGTCTGGGCTACATAATGAATACTAGACCAGCCAAGGCTACATATGAAGACTATCTCAAAACAGTTTTTTAAACCAGTGTTAATGGTTCCTACAGCAAAACATCTAAGAACTGGTGGCAACAAAATATAGCTGATCCAGGCCCAGTGATTCCCTATTCCAGCATTCAGAAGAACATCCTAGGCTATATAGTGGAACACTGTCCAAACGGAGGGAGGGAGGGAGGGAGGGAGGGAGGGAGGCAATACTATACACGTAGTCCAGCCCTCAATTCCTTCCCACTCACCCTCCTCATGGCATTCAGTAAAAAACACCGTAACTTAAAGCAGTTACCACGCATCTTCTCTGGAATGGCTGTCCTGTGCAGGGTTGGCGCTGTTGGCCCTCAGCACCAGGAACAATTACACCCAGATGTCCAGTGAGCATTCAGGGCTGAATATCCACTATGGACTGGGAGGATAGCAGGTGATCTCAATCACCCCAAGTCCTAGAGGACGGTGACAACGACCTCACGAGTCTAGTGGCTCTGGAGGCAAGAAGGGCTCTCAGAGTTGCCCATCTGGGCTGAAGTCGCTGCAGCTGGTCTCTCTGCACTGGCTGAGGTGGGCCAGCAGGGAGGGACCCCTCAGCTTGGCTAGACACCGCAGGGTTTGGGGCACCAGAGGGCATGTGTGTTAGGGAAGGTAACAATGACCTGAGGAACCATAAGAAGCAGTCCCAAGATTGCTATTAAGTAAAGGCAAAGTGCAGATGGGGTGTGAGGGCTGGGGCCAGAGAAAGGAAGGTGTCCCTTTGGAAGCCCCAGCCTTGGCCAGGGGTGAACGAGCCCTACATTCTCAGTGTTCAGGGCAGATACAGGGGTAAGAGAAAAATCCTGACTTGGCTGTGTCCCTGACCTTGACTTTAGGACTGAACTCAAGGCTAGGCCAGTTGCAGGGGGTTCTGGAAACTAACCCAGGGAAGGAGTGAGGGATTGATTACTCATCAAAATTGTTAATGCAGCACTGGTACACCACACACAACAAATGCCAGTTGTTTTCTTATGATGACTTGTATTTATTTTTGAGAAAGGGTCTCACTAGAATTTGTGGTGCTATATCATGTACCCTAATGAAATTTGCCTGAAGATCAGAGACCAGGACAAGCCACTAGATTAAACATACAGGCCAGGCGGTGGTGGCACACACCTTCAGTACTAGCACTCGAGAGGCAGAGATTCATCTGGATCTCTGTGAGTTCAAAGCCACCCTGGATTACATGAGGTTGACTCAGTCTAGGAGAGAAAGAGAGCCAGGCAGTGGGGGCACACACCTTTAATCCCAGCACTTGAGATCTCATGCCTTTGCTTGGGAAGCACACACACCTTTAATCCCAGCACTTGAGATCTCATGCCTTTGCTTGGGAAGCACACACGCCTTTAATCCTAGGAAGTAATATGGCTGGGTGGAGAAAGGTACAAGGTGTGGGGAGACAGGAACTAGAGGCTTTTCGGCAGAATCGCCCCTTTCAGCTAGGGGATTTTTCGGCTGAGGAAACTCATTTGGCTAGAGGTGTGGTGGTATTGTGTTCCCCAAAATATTGTGTATCCTAATAAACTTACCTGGGGTCAGAGAACAGAAAAGCCACTAGATGCTTGGGATAGGCAGTGGTAGCACACGCCTTTAATCCTAGCATTCCAGAGGCAGAAATCCATCTGTTCAAGTATACAGCCAAGCATGGTGACTCACATCTTTAGTCCCAAAAGGCGAGCCTTTAATCCCAGGGAGTGGTGGTAGAAAGCAGAAAGGTATATAAGGCATGAGGACCAGAAACTAGAAGCATTTGGCTGGTTAAGCTTTCAGGATTTGGAGCAGCAGTTCAGCTGAGTTTCATTCTGGATGAGGACTCAAAGGCTTCCAGTCTGAGGAAACAGGACCAGCTGAGGATCCGGCGAGGTGAGGTAGCTGTGGCTTGTTCTGTCTCTCTGATCTTCCAGTTCACCCCAATACTTGGCTCAGGTTTGATTTTATTAATAAGACCTGTTAAGATTCCTGCTACATAGAGGCCTATCGGCTGAGGCCTTTTCAGACTGAGGAGTCTTAGAGCTAAGAGGTGGCTTGTTCCTTTGTCTCTCTGATCTTTCAGCATTTACACCATTATCTGGCTCTGGGCTCTTTATTAATAAGACCTTTTAAAATTCATGTTACAAGAATTCACTATTTAGACCAGAAATCTGCCTACCTATATCTTCTGAGTGCTGGGATTAGGGGCATATACCCCTACACCCAGCCCATGATTTTGATTCTTTTCATTGAAAGAACAATGGTCTGGGGGTCTGAAGGCCTGTTCCTCTGCCCCAGTCTCTAGGACTATGAGATAAGGCAGATAGATGGGGGAGGGGAGCTTTCACCTGCTTCACATCAGGGCCAGCGTGTAGAGCAGAGGCTTCCTGGGCAGTGCTGCCGCTGGGCCTCCTGCACCTGCCTTTCATCAGAAGCCCCAGGACTGCTGCAGCCTGCTGAACTTCACCTGGGAGCACCCTGGCTCTGCTCCAGGAGGCTCCTCTGATGTCAGCTACGATAAAGGGTCTGGATGTAGTAACCAGTCCCCTCTTTATCTCTGATCAGCTGTGAGATGAGACCTCAGACCTTACTTCCTGTCTCTGAGCCCCAGTTCCCTACTGTACACTGGGAATAAAGAGTAATCCTTTATTTCTAAGAGGCACGTCGCTCTGTCTGCTGGAGGGAATTGTTCTATGAGCACTTTTAGTGGGATTCCCAGAGGAGCAGAGTAGGTAGCCCTAAGCAAGTCATACATGGACACAGGCAGTGCTACAGCCTGTTGAAGGGCTGTCCCCACTCTCACTTTGCCTAAGCAAAGGCAGAGGAACCATCCTGAGCAGAGGGTGTGAGGAACTGAGGCCTAGGGCTGCCCAGCTCCTTCCCTGAGAAGAGACTCTCCCAGCTTCCTATAAGCCATGCAAGAGCTCCAGGAATGAATGCAGTTTTCGTGAGTCGTCCCTCACCCATGCTGGGTGGGCTATTCAGCAATGCAGCTACCTGTAAGTCACCCGTGCTCCTGTAAGCCCAGTAAGCTCATTAGGCCACTAAACTCGACTTGGGTGAAGTTGTTTCCTTGGTATGTTGTCTATTCTTTATCTGGGGTTACTAGACATTTGTTCTTATCTCCCCAGGAAAAGCCACATAACAACTCTATTTGGCAGATGAGAAGCTGAGGTTTAGAGAGGGAAGGTCACTTACCCAAGGTCACACAGTGTGTTAGTGTTGACTTAGACTTTGTAATCCAGGAGGCTGTATTGAGTAACTGCAAGCAGGGGAGGGGGTACAAGGTCAACAGGGGCCTCATTTGGAATCTGCTGACCCGGCTTTGCAGCCTGCCCACCCCTCCCCATAGCCCACCCATTCCCAACTGTCTAGAGTGTGGTCACAGCCAAGGACTCAGGGCCAGAATCCACAAACCATAAGGACTCCATCAGCAATGCTCAATCTTGCCAGCCTCAGCCTCCCTGTATCTCTCCCAGGGACTGTATTCTTGGCACCCTAAATGACATTCCTGGGTGCTCCAAGACTCCTAACCATATGGGAATTTGCCTAGTTGGAGGTTCAAGTAGTGAAGTTGGTGAATTTGTTGCTGTTCTTTTTTTTTTTTTTTTTTAAGATTTATTTATTTATTATGTACAGTGTTCTGTCTGCATGTATGCCTGCATGCCAAAAGAGGGCAGCAGATCTCATTACAGATGGTTGTGAGCCACCATGTGGTTGCTGGGAATTGAACTCAGGACCCCTGGAAGAGCAGCTATTGCCCTTAACAGCTGAGCCATCTCTCCAGCCCCTTGTTGCTGTTCTTAATTTAGGGCTATCATATCTGTGCAAACACTGAATCCCTCATGGGGTCAGTTCAAAGCTTTGTGAGCAGTTGACTTCAGGTTCCCTGGAACCGTAGACCATACAGCCTCCTCTCCATTACCCAAGTAGGAATCATGAGGCTGGGAACACTGCTCTACACATCAGCCATCCTTCCGGGCTGGGCACCACCACCCATGGAATGATGCTCCGACTGAACTTCTCCTTTTCCCACTCAGACCCAGTTCACTAATTCACCAACATGACTGCCTAGCTATAAGTGAACACTTGTGGGTGCCACCATTCATTCACTCACCCACACACCTCAGCCATGCGCATCCTTGAACTCCACACCTCCTGGATCTTAGGTGCACTATGGTACCAGAGCAGTGCCTGGCTGCCAACCAACAGTGACACGTTGGATGAAAGGATGAGACTTGGTGAGGGTAGTGGATGAGGTCACTCTAGGAGGCAACTCACTGGGCCTGACCAGCCTAGGAGACCAGAGGGAAGAGAGTCTGGCCTGGCGGATTCTGGTCCTGACAGGGTTCATGGGAGGAAATGGAGGAGCAGAACTCTATCTCCATTTGCTGAAGCCCTTGTGCCTGACCTGGTTGGTGGTCACTGCTTCCCCACCGCTGCCCTACTTCTTCCAGGGCTGGCCTCCAGCTCATGTTTCTGCCCTGTGGTGTTGGTTCCTCCGCTGGGCTCTGTTCCCAGGTGTTCCTGACTTACGACCTAGATTGTTGTCTCTGAGCCACAGCTTGGGGCCAGGTGCTGTGTTCAGCACTTAAAATAACTCCTCAGGACTTCATGGAGTCTGGAATGTTAGCTGCTGGTACCCCACCCCCATTCTGCTTTGAACCCAGGAAACAGACTAGTCTACTCAGAATTCGCAAAGCAGTGGTGCTGGGCTTCAGAAGGCTGGCTGACTCCAGTCTGTGTTAACTGCTACCCCATAAGTGCCTCTTAGGAAAGGGCAGATGTCACCAGGGAAGGGGTGGACTGGCGTGATTGTGTAAAAGGCCACCGAATCCTTTAGATCCAAATTCCATCTCTGCCATAATCTGGCTGTTTGGCCTTGGGTGTGACCTGCTTCTTCCAAAAGGTAGGATTCCCTCTGGAACCACTATCAGGCTGGCATCACATCAGGGCCCAGCAGCCAGCCTGTCCCCACTGATGGCAGCTGACAAGGCTATTTATCCACTCGTCTATTTGCACAGATAAATGAATGGCTAATAGTTTTTAGTTGTGATAACTAATCATTGAGCATCTACCACGAGTAAGCACCATGCTGGGCCCTTGTGACCACTTGGAGAGTTGAGCATCTATCCATCAAAGATCCCCTGGACTGCCCCTGGCCTCTCTTCCTACAGCTCCTTACTTACTTACCTCCTACTGGAGCTCAGAGTTGCTCCCAGCAGAATGAGGGCCTTGTTCTGTGATGCTCACCTTTGTGTCTCTATCACCGGGAGTGTCACTCCATAGTGATGCCTCCATGAGGCTAGTTTGTTTTCACAGCTTCAGCTAAAAGCGGAAACTTAGTGAGGATGTAGATATGTCAACTTAAATGGAGAGACCCCAATTGGCTCTCTTAATCGCTTAAATGCCTTCTCTAGTGTATGAGTCCAATCTGTTAAGGCTACTGTTTGGCCAAGTTGTGGCCAGGACACTCTGTCCCCAGGGTGAGGCTCTGGTGTACGTGGAGTTCCACGTTTCTGCAGTCCTGTTAGAAAACAAAGAAGAAACAGGGTATCCTTATGCTTATATCCTACTGGCTAGAACTTCGTCATGTGGCTATCTCTGGCTACAAGGGAAGCTGGGAAGTAAAGTGTTTGCTTTATTATAAAACCTGGAGTTCCCATCATGGTGAGAAAGGAGAGGAATCTCAGAATCTGACCCACAGCCCAGCTCTGTGACAGACAAAGGGGACCATTAGAAAGGCAGCACAGGCCGGGCGGTGGTGGCGCACGCCTTTAATCCCAGCACTCGGGAGGCAGAGCCAGGCGGATCTCTGTGAGTTCGAGGCCAGCCTGGGCTACCAAGTGAGTCCCAGAAAAGGCGCAAAGCTACACAGAGAAACCCTGTCTCGAAAAACCAAAAAAAAAAAAAAAAAAAAAAAAAAGAAAGAAAGGCAGCACAGAATGCCTGAGCAGTGTGCAGTACTCACCTGAGCAGTGTGCTATACTCATATGTGTTTATGTCTGTGGGCATATCTGTGTGCTGTGTGCAAATCTGTTTCAATTCATGTGCATATATCTATGTGTACTTGTCTCTGCACATGTCTGTGTGCAGGACTAACCAACTCTCTTCCTCCTAGAAGGATCCTTCATGAGTGTGGGGACCTGGGCTTTCAGGGTTGTTGCTGCAGTGGGCCCTCGGCTGGCACAGATAGGTTTCCTTACTGTTGCCTCTCCCCAATTATGTTCTCCCCAGGGAAGCTAAACCAGCTTCTTCTCAGTTTGTTCTGCAGTGATAGGGATTGAACCTAGGGCCTCACAAGTGTAAGGCAAGCACTCTACCACTGAGCTATATCCCTCGGCCAACTTTTAAACCAAAAGATCATGACATGGCTCTTCTTACCAGTCCGGAGAATGAGTGAATACATTTTGCAGGTGAAGCAAATGAGGCTCCGAGAGGTGGCTCGCCCAGGTTCCCACAACTAACAAGCACTAAGGAGTGGGGAACTCACCTATGTTACGGCACTTTGCATCCCAGGGAGGAGAGGTTTGCTTGAGTGACGGAACAGAGGCCACTTAGGCCTGTCCACTGGACACTGGACGCCCTGGATGGAAGGTCACCTGCAGCTAGGCCCAGCTAAGGGAGCCTACTCTCCACAGACTTCATCAACTGTACCTTGTGCCCTTAAAGACCCCACAGTTGAAGTGCCTCCAGGAGACCACTGCAAACACTCCCAAAGGGGTGAGGGGAGAGAGGTCAATTTAAGGTTCAGAAAAGACTTTGTGATGGGCAGACCTACAGTGACAGAATGATCGGCAGTGAGGTCCCCGCCACCCAAGAAAGGTGAGAGGGTGAGAGGGGGCAGAAGAGGGTTCTGCCTGAGAGTCAGAAAACAGGCCATGAAGCTACAGCAAGAATCACAGAGCAGGCGGCATCACTGTGCACTTCAGTGCTTCTGACCTTTGCACTGAGTATGTAGGTCCCCAGGATCTACAGCAATTTTTGCTTTGCTTTGACCTATGCTGTCCATGCACCTCGAGGGCTGGGCAGACTTTCCAAGTCTAGAGATAGGATCTGTGTCTGGCGCCAATGATTCCTGTCATTCAAAGTCATCTTGTCCCTTTATCCCTGCAAGCAGTCTTAGTTCATCCAGGCACAAAAATAAACTTCTGTAAGGATGAAGAAAAACAAAACAAAACAAAACAGTAGAAGCGAGTCGTAAGACAAAGGAAAAAGAATTAGAAAAACATTTGTGACTCCTATCTTCATATTTCAGCATGCATCTCTTTGGTTCTGAATTACTCTTTATCCATAGAAAAGCAAAAAAGGACAAGGAATGGAGGGTCACAGGAAAAACCCACAATGGCTTCCAACTGTTTGCCAAGATGCTTAGTGTCTTTGGAATCAGGAGGTTAAGGTAAGTGACACAGGGGAGGGGTCCAGTCCTGGGCAACATGGAGCAGTCTTCCACCGAGCAGCTGTAAAAGCCGGGCAGGTCACCGGGTGGATATGTAAGTGGCTGAACTGGGGACAAGATTAGAATAAAAAGGGCCATCATTACTTCCTTTTCTGTCCTTCTGACATATTTAGGCACAATAAAATGCAGCAAACCTTTTCTCCCTGGGACGCAAAGTACCACAACATAGGTGGGTTCTCCGGCACCTGTGTTTGTTAGTTGTGGGAACCTAGGCAGAAATGCCAGAGAAACTAGATCTGGCTCAGGAGCTGGAAGGGTAATCCTCTCCCTCCACTTTTTGAGACAGACTCTTGCTATATGACTCAAGCTGGCCTTGGACTGTTCATCTTCCCACCTCTGCCTCCTGAGTAGAGATCGTAGGTGTGGGAATGGCAACCAAATCCCACCTCCTTTCTTCTTGTTCTCTGTGACCAGCCCCCAGGCAGCCCCTGGTGAAGAGTGCCACTGCACACTGAGAGACTGCAGGCAGCCCCCGAAGGAGGGGTGAGTCCCCAGTGAGTCGGCTGGGCTGTGAGCAATAAAGACAGCAGCAAAGCCCTCTGCTGCTCCACCTGTCGTCCTGCTCTCGGCCTCTGCCTTGGACATGTGTGCTGAGGTGGGCACTGGGGCTTCTTCTGCTGGCAGGCTGAGAGGAGAGCCTTAGGGAACTGGAAAGTGCCAGGGAGGTTAAGAACAGGAGGAGCTGGAAACAGCCTCCTGAGGGGTTTGTGAACACCTTGGCTCACTGCTGAGCTACCAGTGGTACGTGTGTGGGGCAGATCCAAATGACACAGAAAAAGCTGCCAACCCAACTGCCAATGGAACCACTGACCACAGAAGGGAGGGGCTTTTGGCCTAAGCTAGCCAGGTGTTGTCTTCCTGCCAGAAAAGAAATACCAACCTTCTTCATGGAATCTAATCAAGACTAAAGTTCTGTAACGTAATATTCAAATGTTCAGGACACAATCCAAAGTCACTCAGTTTTTCATCACTGTGACACATACCACAAACCTTTCAGGGGATATCTCCTATCCCAGCTTACACTCAGCACATAAAGAGATAAGATATTCTCAATATACAGAGGTTTAAAAAAAGGTAGAGAGTAGGAGGAAAAGGGTCCCAAGAGCAGCCAAAGAGTCAGAGACACTCCCCTCTACTACTGTTAGGTGTCCCACAAAAAACCCAATCTAAGCAACTACAACATATATGTAGAGGACCTAGCACAGATCCATGCAGGTTCTTGCCTTGTCCAGCCTTGATATGGAGGTTTGTGCCTAGTCTTATTGCATCTTGTTTTCTGTGTTTGGTTAATATCCCTGAGGAGCCTGCTCTTCTATGATGGGAAATGGAGGGGTAATGGATCTCGGGGAGAAGAGAGAGGTGTGTGTGTGTGGGGGGGGGACTGGGAGGAGTGGAGGCTCCAGTCAGGATGTAATGTATGAGAGAATAAATAAAAAGAAAAAATATACAGGTGCTCACTCCCAGGTGACATGTGGACATTGGGGCTCTATGACAAAATGTGTTCCAAGCAGTAAGGATACAAAAATTCACATGGCACAAAAAGAGCCATTTTAAAGTAGCATTTAGAATATGCACAGCGGTGTATAACCACTCCTCTATCTAGCCCCAGTAACCCTGAGGCACCACTTCCTCCTATTCCGCCCTTTCTCTACCGAGACCCTGCCAACATCGTTCAGCTTCTGTTTCTGTGGATTTACCTATTCTGGTTATTTATATTGATAGAATCATAGACCGTGTATGACTTTTGTATCAGTCTCTTTCACAAAATGTTTTTGAGGTTACCTGGAGTTAGTAAGTAGCTTCAAAATCATATGAAGGGGGCTGGGAATAATCAGTCAAGTTCTTGCCATCCGAGCCTAAAGACCTGAGGATGATCCCCCAGAAAGCATAAAGTTAAAAATGTAAAAACTGCTCTTGTTCTTAAGTTGTGGATTTTATCATGCACATGTGCTAGATTTTGTTGCATGTTTTTTGTGTCTTTTGAGATGATCATATCGTATGTAATACTAACATTAGGTATGTTACACTGATGGGCTTTCTTGTGTTCAACTATCCTTTCTGTAAGAAATCTCACTTGGTCATGGTACTAATCTTTTTTTTTTTTTTTTTTCCGAGACAGGGTTTCTCTGTGTAGCTTTGCGCCTTTCCTGGAACTCACTTGGTAGCCCAGGCTGGCCTCGAACTCACAGAGATCCGCCGGCCTCTGCCTCCCGAGTGCTGGGATTAAAGGCGTGCGCCACCACCGCCCGGCTGGTACTAATCTTTTTGATAAGTTATTGGATTTAGTTTTCAGATATTTTATGGAGGATTTTTGAAGTCCATGTTAGGGATATTGGTCTGTTTCCGGTATCACAATATTAGTCTTATATAAAGTACTAGGAATTCTTCATTTTCCTTCTGTTTTGGGGAAGAATTTGGTAAAGACTATTATTAATTCTTTTGTCTATTTGAGAATTATGTTGGTTGAGTTGTAAGAGTTCTTTACGTTTTTTGGTTCCTGTGCCTTTGTGATTTGCCAATGTTTTCTCCCACTCTGGAACTCTTTTTCCTTAAGCTTTAAAGATAGTTTATTATATGTATGGGTGATTTGCCTCCATGTATGTCTGTGCACCAGGTGGACACCTGGGGGCTGTGGAGGTCAGAAGAGGGCATCAGGTTTGCTGGAGCTAGAGTCACAGTTGTGAGCTGCCATGTGGGTGCTGGGAATTGAACCCAGGTGGTCTGGAAGAGCAGCAAGCGTTAACCACTGAGCCACCTCTCTAGCCTTCCATTTTCTTAATATCCTTCACACAAAGGTTTACAAATTTCATTCTGTTTGACTTGTGTAGTCCTTCTGTTCTTATGCCTTTGGTGCCACAGCCAGTCTGTTTCCCACTTCCAAACCCAAGTTCTTAAATTTTCTGTATTCTCCAACTTCTAAGTGTAATATAGTTTTGGGGCACATGGCTGTACATAGAATACCTTACTTTCCCCCCACTGTTAACCTGTGAAGTTGGTTTGACTGATGTGTCTACTTTACAGATGAGAAGGAAAGCCAAAGGGTCATGTGACTTGCCTAGAGTCTTGCTGCTAAGGGGCAACACTGAGATTACCGGCAGTCCATCTGGAGTCCATCTCCTTAGCGTTGTAAAAGCTAACTCAAGCAGAGCACAGGATCCAATGTTTCTCAGATGGGAACGGTGACTGTTTTTCTTTCAATCTCTTACAGATTTTATTGATTATATTTTATATATGCTGTGATTAAAAAAATCTATTTTAATGTAGATTTGTAGCAGCTAGATTTCTTAAAACTACATGATGGCTGATCATGAGTCTCTTTAAAGATAAATACATTTTAGAATCATAAAAAGTGGGTCAGTGAGATGGCTCAGTGGGTGAAGATGTCTGCCACCAAGCCTGGAACCACGGGACGGAAGGAAAACAGACTCCTACAGATTGTCCTTTGACCTCCACATGCATGTCATGGCATGTATACACACACACACACACAAAATTTAAGAAAGTAATATAATTCCAAAAGTAAAATGTGAAAAGTTACATTCTTATATGGCCCACTCTATAGGTAAAGACAGATAGCTATACAAACATGAAGACTGCAGTTTGGATCTTCAGCATCCATGAGTATGTTGGTGGGCATGGCAGCTTGGCTGTAATCCTAGCTCCTGGGAGGCAGATATGAGACTCCCAGAGGAAGCTTCTTACCTAGAGACTGGCCAAATCAGTGAGGAACTGCTCTACCCTACAGTATGGCTGACTCTGTAGTTGGTCCATAATGATATGAATAATGTAAGAGATCTTTTTGAAAAAAGGATACCACATGGTATAAAAGCTGCAACTTCTGGAGTTGGGAGGATTTGTCCAATAGGAAAAAGAATCTGGCAGAGAGATTTCTTGGGAGTAACATGACCATCAGTGCTTACCACTGCTCTGAGTCACTCCTGTCAATCACAGAACGGAGAAATGCAACATTTATGTCTTAAGGATTGTCTTGGCACCAACCCCAATTGTTGGGATTGTGACTCACCCTACTGGGGAAATACACTCTTTTTCTCCCCACTTCCTGAGATTCACTAGCATAGAATTCAGGACATTTGAGGAACAAATGGACCATTTCCGTAGTGAATCAGCATGTTAACTTCAGCTGTTTTCCCCAACAGTATGAGTACATCCAATTCCAGCATCAGACAGCTCGCCATGAATGTAACTCATGTAAGACACTAATGACAAGTGTTGTTATACAGTATAGCATCCTTTCTGAAGCGGGTAACAGTGAACTGTTCCCCATTACATGGGGAAAGGAACTGCTCAAATGAGAGATGCATTTGGTGCTATGATCCTACAGCCTTTTGGGGAAATAGCAGACAAGTCTCATTTTCCTGTATGCAGCATCTCTCTGGAGATTTGAAGTTGGTTACTGTATCGTGAGGCTGAAACATCCTTACTTAATTTGTTTGCATTTGTTCCAGAAATATTTAGTTGGATTCTTAAAAAAAAAAAAAAAATTCTGTGTCACAGGATTGGTCTGAGGATGGAATGAGAATATGTAGGGGGAGGAATGAGCTTATCATGAAATGCAGGAAAGAGTGCAGCAAATGGTTTATTTATTACATTTATCTGCACAAGGAAAACTACCAGGAGTGCTCTTTCGTGTACTGAACTGTCCCAGACCACAGCACACCCTGCTGGTACATCCATGGGAAACACTTTCACCTGCTGCCACTGGCCTTATCTCTGCTTTTGTCTGCACTGGCCAACACAAGCTGCTCCACTGCAGCACTGTTTGCAATAGCAAAAACACCAGGACACCAACACGTCCTTCACAAGGAATGTTCTCCCGAGTCTAGCAGTCAATGGGAAAAGATGCACATGGGTGGGGAGGCTGTCACTGGTGAACTAGAACCATTGCAGAGTCACTAACCTACCACTCCAGGGATGACAGAGACCTCATCAACCTGTGTACCACGACAAAAGACAGACCACTGTTCATTAACTGGCACAAAGATTAGAGTTTTACACTTGACAGCTTGCTTATTCTGGCATGAATTTGTCTATCAATTTTGGGGATAGACAGAAAGGGAAAAATATGGATAGGAAAAGAAGGGTAAGGCTTTTGGTGACAGCATGACTTCCTGATTGCATAATGCATTCTAATTTCATAGGTTTGTCTAATTTCATAGGTTTGTTAAGATGTGCAAAGTTTTGTATCTTAGGGTGGACAGTGGGTATTGGTTTGTATATAGGAAGTCTGAAGGGATAAATAAGAGCCTTGTGGTGAAGAGGGAAAGATTATCTCAAATAGGAGATCAAGTAGAAAGGATATATATGTGTGTGTGTGTGTGTGTGTGTGTGTGTGTGTGTGTGTGTGTGTATTTTAAGCTTTATGAATATATTACCTGATTTAAAAACAAAGCAAAACAGCTGGGCAGTGGTGGCGCACATCTTTAATTCCAGCACTCTGGAGGCAGAGGCAGGCGGATCTCTGAGTTCAAGGCCAGCTTGATCTACAGAGTTCTAGGACAGCCAGGGCTACACAAAGAAATCCTGTCTCAAAAAACCAAACCAAACCAACCAACCAACCAAACAAACAAAACAACAAAGAACAGGGTCTGAGAGATGGCTCAGTTAGGCTCTTCAGTTCCCAGCAGCTGCATGGTGGCTTACAACTGTATGTAACTCCATTTCCAGAGGATTCAATACTCTCCTAGCCTCTGTGGACACAGCACACATGTAGCACACAGACAAATAAGTAGGCAAAACACCTATGCACAGTAAATAAAAATAAATAAAATCTAAAAAACAGAATGAAAACATCCATCAGTGAAAAGAGGAAAAAATAATTCCAGATCATAGTCCAGAGAGTACTTCATTTAGAGGTACCAAGGTCCTGATACTAGTCACGGGAGAGGCTCCCTGAAGTAGGCCAGGTGCTCTGAACCTCTCTCCAGACACACACGGCTCTTTTGGGTATTTGGGTATTATAGGCACGTGCTGGGAACACGTGCCTGTATTCCCTGGAGAAGGCCAAATAAGTCCCTGCCTGGTCCACTGTTTCTCCTCATTCCTCATTCTAAGGTCAGTCTTCCACACAGGCCTCTCAGTCCCTACAGAGTCGTCCCCTGGAGTCCAGCCGAGCTGTCTATGGGCCATCCCCTAGCCCTTGGGAGGCTCCATAGATGCCTGGGGTCCAGACCTTTCTAGGCACCTGCAGCCTCACTCATACCAGCTCTGTATGAGGCCGAGGCCTAGCACTGACATCACCTCCATGTTCTCCAGCTGTCTCACGGAGATCCTACTTCCTGGTAAGGGGAAGAAAGCTTGTTCCCTTTCCTTTGAAGACTTAATGCCTTTCAGCAACTTTGTTTAAAGAAAATTCTTCAACAACTTGACTTTTTGTGGCCTTGTTGTGGGATGGGAAACTATGAAACTCTTTTGATCTCTCTGCAAGCCCTGTGTGTGGACAGCATCTTACCTTGGGCTGTAGGGAGGCTGGGCCCCCTATTGTCTCAGGGACACAGTTTCATCACAGTTTACCATCATAGGGGGTGTCACACTAAGCACTTCCTGCAGTCTGCTCAGCTGGAACTTTCCTTGAGGCAATGAAGGTCTGCTCAGGGCAGAGAGGGCACAAGGATGAATGTGTAGGATCCTTGGTTTGAGTCTTAGCTCTACTATTAAAGATGTGTTCTTGAAAAGCTTTTTCCTCTCTGATTCACCTGCCCAAGTGTTCAGTGCCTGGCTCTGCTAAGGGCCTAATAGATGGTAGCTGAACTCATCAGAAAGTTCTTCCTAGAGATAAATGCTTCTTAGGTATCTTTGGCCCCCACAGTGTGGGATGAGGGGACTATGATTTCTCTAATAGATGAGAAACAAAGATGCAGAGAAGCTTAGGTGACTGCTCTTAAATCACACCTAGCAGAAAATGGAACCTAAGCTCAAAGTCAGATCCACCTGTCCACATTACCTGTCTGCTAGATCTGGCCCGTGAGAAAAAGTCCTGCCCCATCTATCCGTCCATTCCCACCTCCTCTCCTTCTTTCTGTGTTTTTGTTTTGTTTTTTTGAGACAGGGTCTCTTTACATAACCCTTGCTGTTCTGGAACTCATTATGTAGACCAGACTGGCCTTGAATTTAGAAGAGATCCACCTGCCTCTGCCTCAGAGTTCTAGGACTAAAGGCAAGCACCACCACACCTGGTGGTTTCGCCTCTTTCAAAGAACCAATCCCCAGCTATCCTTTACCACCCAACTTTCTTCCACTGACTCCTCCACCCCTACATATCCTTGTCATCCCTGCCACCTCTGTCCTTAGGCCTTTTTCACAGCAGAAGAGCCTTGAGGTCAAGGGTCATCATGGCTTTTCAAACAAGCAGTGAGTGGTTCAAATGTAGTGCTGCCCATTTTTTTCCATTGGTATCATCTTCCATAAAAGGGTCCCCATGGTTGGTACCTGAGTGTTGACAAACTAAATGAGGTAAAGTACAAGGTTAGTACTCAAATAATGGCAGTAGCTGGCATTATTGGTGATAGCGAAGTCCTGGTGCTGGCATCAACCCCAGGTTCTCAGTGGGCAGTGACTGGCAGGCCAGGTGCTGGAGTGTTCTCTTCACAGAATGCCCCACCTCCTGAGTACATCTGGTTAGTCTACATTTTTTACCATCTGCACAGGAAGAAGTAAAAGAGACCAATGTCCTGGCAAAAAGCTACCTTTCTGGCTGTGAGCCTACTGGGGAGACTGGGGTAGGAACTGTAGTTACCAAGAATTTGCTACTCAGGGCACTTGCATCCTTTAGATATGAATCTCAACTCAACTTCAATTTCATCTGCCCTACTACTGCTGACCAGTCAAGGTGTGGGTGAGGGCCACCGAACACTGGACCCTTGTAGAGCTTAGGATCCAGTGAGGGCCAAAGTAAACACACACACAAATGGAGAGTATATGCTGTATCAGGCAGAAGTGAAAGACGAGGCAAGGGATGACAAAGGACAGTGGGCAGGGGCTGATCTTGCAAGATCCCTTAGTTGTTTCCAGGCAGAATCCAAGGCACCCGAGGGCATTAGAAAACGAGGCTGTAGCATCCAGTTAAAGTGGTGAAAGGAGCCTCTGCTGGGTGTGACAGAACTGCTGACCACAGGGCAGAGTCAGGGGAGCTGTGGAATTACTGCAAACTGCATGTAAAGTATGACGGAAGCTGGTCAGGGAGCTGAAGGGGAGGGTGGCAAGGAGCACCTATGAGGCACCAAGGGGTAAAGCTGCAGAGACTGATCATATGCAGGAGCTGGCTCAGACTTGGAGCAGGTTAGATGCTTTAACCATGTGCTTTCTACCCTGCTTCTCAGGCTTGACCTGAGCGTGTTGCCTGGAAGGAGATGGGAAGTCAGAGTCAAATCCTAAGACAGAGCCACATCCATTGTCAAGAAAGAAGACCTTTTATTTGGGCCTGAGAAGGGGTCTCAAGACAGCAGCTGTCTTGAATCTGGTAGTTAGGACAGAGAGGGCAGCAGGGAGCCTATAAGTCTGCACCAGCTGCTTCTTAAGATTTCCAAGTAACCGTGTAGGGTCTGGCAGGGGAAGGGCATCTCTGTAGTGCTGGTAGTAGGAAATAGCTAATGACACTCGGGAAGGAACTGTGGCAGTATCATCTAAAGCCAAGAATGTGCCCAGTCCCTGCCCACATGCTTCCTTCCTTCCATAATCATCTTCTAAGGAAGCCAAATGTATACAACCCCACCTGTGAGCTTTTTGGTGTAGTCAGTAAGACCAAATATGTTCCAGTGGACAAGCTTGAACTGCAGTTGTTAGAAAAGGCATCATGAAGCCAGGCATGGAGGCGCATACCTGTTATCAAGGGTAGCCTAGTTTCCACAGTAACTTCTAGACCAGCCAGAGGTAACATTGGGGTCCTGTCTCAAAAAAGAAAACAACAAAAGCAGGCATCATAATTAACTTACCTTTACTCTGGTGAATATGAGGTATCCTCCTGACAGACCAAGACATATCCAGGCACTGTAATACATGCTTTACATGGCCCATTTAATTTCAAGTGATTCTCCTACTTTCCATGCAATGCTGGGGATGATCTAAAATGTTCCAGTTGAGGACAACTGCCCTGAGTTCAACAGCCCAGGATCAGTGGTTGGAATATGCTATAAAAGCCCATTGGTGTGGACAGATGTTTCCATCTGAGCCTCCAGAACAGAAGCCTGAAGCTAGAAACAGCGTTCCTGGGCGTGGAGCCCATTTTATGCAATCCCTCTGGCCTTGGGCCAGGCCCAGAACTGGGGCAGTTCAAGCAGCTGCCACCCATATTCACAAGTAGGGAAAAACCCAGGACCCCTTGCAAACCACTCGAAGATGCAGGCTGCAACCAGGTGCTGGAAGGGGACTGAATTACGCAGCAAGGCCTGGGCATTACAGCAGTTTCTGGAACCTTGCCCATGGCATTCCACTAAGACCTGGGCCCCGTGAAGCACTGAACAGAGGTGCTGCTAACTTCCTTCCAAGAAACTCAATATAAAGGACAAACTCTAGTGTATTCATTCTCGTTTTAAATGGCCAGTTTTGTTTTCCAGACCTTTGTTGCTGGTTACCTTCACATGCTGGAGACCATATCATGGTAGATGCTGCAGCCACAGCAGGGAATTGCTTGCCATGGCCCTCTCTCAGGATGTTTCTTAGCTCCCAGTGTCAAGTTGGCTCCTGGCTCAGGGCAGGGCAGGAAACAGCATAGTATAGTCAGGGAGGCAGAAGAGTTCTAGCTAAGGTCCCTACTATCCTCCTTACACCTTCAAGGGTGGGGAGGTCTTTGCCAGGCTGGGATGTGGCTCAAGCGGCTATTAAGTCAGAGGTCAGCAGGGCAGGGAACAAGTGTGAAACAGAACTTATGACCCAAAGCCACATGCTGACATTAATTACATATGCCTGAAGAAAACTAGCTTCTCATAAGACTCTTGCAATTACCACCGCAGTTAAAGGTGCTCCAGACACGAGACACTTACCGCCATACCTAGATCTGCCATTAACATTAGTGACACTTTTTTTCTTTTAGACAAAGACATCCTAACTAAACTCGGTTTTGTGCATCCAGCTCTGGCCCCAGATGTTGACTCCTAGTTTGACTGGGGCAAGTGAGATGTTCCTATGGAAGGGAGTGGCTGCAGTCTCTTCCTGCATGTCCCCCTCCTTCCTTCTCTATGAAGCGGGAGTCCTCCACACAACCACCTGTGGCAGGAGGAACACACCAGGAGATGAGTATGTGTGCCACAGTGACTTTATGCAGAGGATAAATGCACAGTCTCCAAGATAAGATTTTCTAACAATCAAATATAGTTCCAGTGGAAGAGTTTCTGTACAACAGGGTTGGTGGTATTCCTTCAACTTTTTTGGTTGTTTTTATTTTTTTTCTTTAAAGTCCATTGATCACCACAAAAACCCAGGAAATACAACTAAAGAGAAAACATATGTCCAACTGAAGTCTAAGAGCCCAGAGCTACACATAAGACGTGGCACTGGAAGGGCTGGGTGTATACAGGGGGCAGGAAGGTGATCCCCATGGGCATGGCTGCAGTCATGGGAGACACATAGGAAGGTGAGGCAGCAGCTGGGCGGTTATGTTAACCGCTGCACGATGACAGCGTTGAGAAGGTTGGCTTCCTTCAGGGTCTGGTTCTCATCAGCCAGCTCTTTGTTAGGAAAGGTAGTCATAAGGACAAAGCTGGTGGCAGCCATGGCTGGCCGGGCATCCACGATGAAGAGCCGGATGTCGCTGATCCTGGAGGAGTAGGGTAAGTGTGAGGTGATGAGCAGGGTTCTCTGCTGCTGCCCTTAACCCTAGCCCTTGGGAAGAGGAACACATCTGGAGGACCCTCTCACCATGCAGGCCTGCTTCCCTTCTCTATAGAGCAGACACAGCTGTCACCCAGAAGCACACCAGCTCATTCCTTCCCCTGCCTAAGCTCTCTCTTCCTGAAGTCCTACGGCCTGCCCTATTCTGCTCTCCTTCCTTGTCCTTATTTCTCTTCTCCTTCCTTCCTCCTATATTCTGCCTTCTTTCATTATCCTATTCCACTTCAGGACTCTTTGCAAGGCTGCCTCCTATTGCCCCCAATCTTGCCATAGCACTGGCTGTAAGCACACATTTCTGGGACCACCTGACTCCTGCCTATGCCTACAGACCATGAATCCCAGCAAGGCAGACACATCACAGGAGACATTTCTCAACTGTATGCCAGCAACTCCTTAGTCCTAGGAATCCCTTCTCCAGGCACTGTCCTGCACCTGGGAGTCACAAGGATGGAGTCAGTGGAAACAGCATTTTTTTTCTAGATACCATCAACAGAAACTTCTTTCTGCCACTATGTAATGGTGACCCATGAGAGTACATCATACAAGATGTAGCCTAGACCTCTCATCCACACTCTGCACAGGCTGTCACCTGGGTAGGGTTAACCAGTGAGGTAAAACTAAAGTAGTAACTGGTTAAGATGGATCCCAACTCTTTCAGAGGGAAGCACCAATATTAAGGACATTTTGGAAGAATCTAGGAAGATCTTTGGACTTGCTTTACACCTTTATCCCATAAGCACATCTGGTTAGCACTCAAGAATTGCCAGACGACTCACTGATCCACACCTGGCTTAGCTGACCCACCATGGATGAAACTTAGAGGCCCTGTTTTAGAGAAAGGTGCCACCAAGTATCTTCACTGTTAACAACTCACTGGCACCTCTCCAGCTAGTCTCTTCATTCCATGGTGCCTCAGTTTCACTATCTTTAAAACCAGAGGTACTTCCTTTGAATAAAGAGCCTGGTGGCTTAATCCTGATGAGGAATGAGACCTACAGATGAGATGTGAACGGACAGACCCCGCTGCTGCCTGCTTCCCACAGGTCTATGCCGGACTCTAGGACATGCTGACAAAAGGTAGTCCAGACAGTGCAAAATACCTGTGGCTGTGGTTGAATTTCTGTACCAGCCTCCCACCATCTGCAAGGCGGATTTGGATGTTCGTAGTAGGTTCTGCCTCATTGATTAAGATGGACGAGCTGGCTTTGGCTTCATTTTCTGCTTGCTGGGCTGGAGAGCTGGTGTTCAATACCTGGGGGGCCGTGCTGAGGAGAATGGAGCACATCAGGGCAGAGTAGAAACAAGGCCCTCTCAGGCAGAAATCTCTGGGTTCTCACTGAGCAACTGTTATGCGCCCGAACTTGCTTCTGATGCTATTGTCAGTGACTAAGAAAGGTAGAATCCTGTCACCTAATATATTTACCTCAGAATCCAAGCAACAACCACTCAGGTCAGGTGCTCACCCTGCGTGTCCTATACGACAAAGGCTAGAAAGAGGACCGCCTGTGGTAGCAGAGATGAGACTGTCGAGAGGCTAACGAACCCACAGATCAGGATGTCTCAACCTCAGTGAAGTGGTGCTTGGAGGACGCAGTCCAAGTCCGTGACCAAGGCAGCCTTGGCACAGCCTGACAAGTGACTGGTTGTGCTACGGTCTTCAGGAAGTCATCCTCTAGTATGTCCACCTGTACCTGACTCAGTCTCGGAGGATGAACTCCCATGTCACTTGGCTACATAAAACTTTTTATGCTCAGTCTTCATATGCAAGCTAAAAGTGAAGATTTACTTACAGAGACTTGCATTGCAATGTTGTTCTTAGTGTTAGCAAATGTCCTAAATGTTCCAGCAAGCACTGCTACATTATAGGAGAGCAAACTATGCAAGCAGTAGAAATGAAGGAGTAAAAATACAACCACACTCCACTGATTAGACCAGAAGTAGGGGAAAATATTATGTATGGACATTAGTTTAATGTCTATCCCTACTCTGGCCTAACCAGTGAAGTAGAGTTATCATTCTGTATCAGGAGATGCATTGATGTATTTTATTTCTAACACAGTTTTTCTGTCAGGGGTGAGGACATGAGAGGGGTGAAGGTGTAGAGGAAGAGAAGGACACAACTGACAGGAAAATGGAAAGGTGGCTATGGGTGAGTGGTGGGAAGGGTATAAGGAGAGTCAGGAGAAGAGGAAAGAGAAGAAAAAGGAGGGATAAAAGAGCACATGTAGCAGTCAGCCTCTCGTCACTGTAACTAAGTACTTGAGGGAATGAACTTACAAAGACTTTAGTCAGCTCAGTTCTGACTGTCTGTTTCCAAAGGTAGGAATACCAAATGACAAGAGCAAAGCCTAGACAGCAGAACAAACTTCTGTACATCTCATGCTCAGGAAGTAAAAGACAGGAAGTGGAAAGGGTCTTAGAATCCTTGTCTCCAATGAACTAAGGAGCACCCAAGAGTGTGTGCAAGCACATTATACAAGTAAGTAAGAGTAGAAAGGCGTCTTTTCAGATACTAACTGAACATTTCTGGATGTTAGTGTTAGGCAGTATCAAAAAACAGTAGTCCTAAGAGTCGCTGAGCTGCCAGGACAGTGAGCAGCAGCCTTTCCAAGGGTGACAATGTCCCCGTGCTCCCGTGCATCCTGAGCAATACTCTTGGGAGGCAGTGTTGGATAAGGAAGTCAGAAGTTCCTTAACCCCAGTATGCTTATTCTAGGCTTAGCATCCAGGAGATCCCAGCTTCCCCAACACTCTGATTCTGAGTCAAAGCAGCAGTTATGTTACACTTACTGCTCATGCCAGGCAGTTCTACATACATCAGCTCCTTTATTCCCCCCAACAATAGTTCTGTGGGGTAAGGACTCTTGTCAATCCCAATTTACAGCTGAGGAAACTGAGGCTATGCAACCTAAGGGCCACACAACTATAAAGAAAACAGAGAGAGACTTAACTCAGGTCTGTAGACTCCACAACCCATACTGTCCTTTCTCTCCCTCCCCTGAAATAAACTCACTCTGTAAGCAATGAGGAGCTCTTCACAGTGAGCACATGGGATTGGCTGGTGGGACTGACAGTTCAACTGCTTCTCACCTGCCCAGTTTCTGGCCCTCGCCAGTGAATGCTTTGAAAGCTCCCTTGGGCTTCACGAAGTCCTCATCCCGATGGTCCTCCATATCCAAGTTCACCTGCCCACCGTGAGCTAACCTCCGAAGCTCTGCAGGCACCTCCCTGAGGGAAAAGGCAATGTTGGGTTTCATTGTAAGCAGGATGGACACTCTAGCCATGGTGTGTCCTGGTTAAGTTTTTATTATCAACTTGATACCACCTAGAGTCATCTGGGAAGAGGGAACCTTAAGTGAAGAACTGCTTTGCCCAGACTGGCCTGTGGCCATGTCTCTGAGAGGTTTTCTTCATTGACAAGTGATGTGGGAGGGCCCAGCCCACTGAGGACCACACCATCTCTCAGCAGGTGAATCTGGCTATGTAAGAAAGCCAGTCAACAGGAGTCAGTGAGCAGCTTGTTACCTGAAGGTGTAAGCTGAAACAAATCCCCTTCTCCCTTAAGTTGCCTTTGGTTGTGTGTTTACCCACTGCAACAGAAAGCAAACTGGGAAGAGTGCACAAGGTGAGAACCAACCTCTCAGTCCCTTTGCTGTCTCAAGCCCTGCTCCCTCCTCTTTGTCTCTCCATCTCTCTGTCTCCCTTCTACATCCCTGAGGACTTTCATGAGGAAGAGAAGAACTGGGAAGAAGGTGAGGGGGACCCTACCCCCACAGCTGGCACAACATCTCACACCTAACGGCCTGAGGAGAGGGAGACTGGTCATGGTAGAATCACCAGGGTCTGGCTTTGTAAGTGGCTACCTGCCTGACTCTACCTTCCCCACCTGCTCAGTCACAGCATGGCCTACTTAGCTTTGCCTCAGAGCAAAAGGCAAAAAATGGACAAAGTTTTTTAGAGTGACCTGTGAATCTTTATGCCAACTGTGCTAAATCTGCTTCAATAATTTTATTTTCCAAAGAAATACTGTTTCTTCCTTTCTTACCTAACATCTCATTCATTGAATCGAGACTAACGTGGGCTTTTCCACTTACCCTCTACGGATAGACTCCAGAAACTGGGCATTGGATGGGTCTTGGTAGCTTCTGAGTTCACCATTGTCAAGGCTGAATCCAGTTTTCCAGAGCTTTAGCACTACATGGACCTGTGACAACAGGAGGGAAGCAGTAAGTGACAATGACAGGAACTTAGAGAACGCACTAGGAACCTGCAAATGAGTGGGTTGTCACTATTTCACCACAGTACTATAAACCAGCAAGTCAGACAGATGTGCACACGAATAAAAAGGAGTACAACCAAGTGTGTAAGCACCAACCTAACTAGGAACATGTTATGACACAGGTTGGGAGAAATGGGCATTGTTTTAAGGAGACTTTGCTAGCAAGGTGACTATACAGTAGATGACGCAAATCACACCTGGGATCCTTAACTGTAGGGCTGCCAATGTGCTTCATGTATAGCTTGCACTACATGCAACTCCAGTGTCAAATCTAGTCCTGACCTATTTTTGCAGTTATTAAAAATGATACCTGGGGTTGGAGAGATGATGCAGTGCTCTTGCAGAAGACCCAAGTTTGATTCCCAGCCCCATGTCAGATAGCTCACAAATGCTTGTAACTCCAGCTTCTGAAGCTCAAACACCCTCTTCTGGCCTCTGTACTCAATGGACATATCCCCTGCCCCCTCTACACAATTCAAAAATAAGGGTCTGGAAGACTGACAACCAATGCCTTGATGACCACGGCTACAAGCCTATAAAAGTTTTATTCTCTTAAACCTGCTTGACTTTATTTGGAATAAAACTTAAACTATTTAAATTAATAGAAATGAATTGACACAAGACAACATCAAAGTATTTTGTAGCATACTGTTAAAAAAACTCAAAATTATATAGTATCATTACATGAGTGTGTGTGTGTGTGTGTGAATGTACGTGGAAAATAAAGAAAACGCAAGCAAAATGAAACAAAACAAAGCCCTTCCATATTTCAGGCCCTCTTTGGTATTCTCTTCACTCTATGCCAATTTACCAGAGGAATCTCCACACACTGCCCCTTTGTCTGAGATCCACAGAATGCTCAAAAACCTTCCTACGTCCATCCTTTTCCCTACCCTTTGCCCTGGCACTCTGCCCACCAAGTGAAAACTGTCTCATTCTTATGGTAAGTCCCCGTCCGGGCCACAGCAAGGACACCGCTCTGCAAGCTCCTCTTTCAGAGGCTGCCTGTTCATACACACGTGACCAATCCCTTCTGAAAATGGGCACAATAAACAGCCCACAAGTAATCCCCAAGGAAGACAGACACTTACATCTTGGCCTGAATGTCGCCTCCTTTCTCCTGCCACATAGGCAGACTCTTCCTCTGGTGCTGCTCCAAGGCGGTAGCCCCCTCCTGCAAACGGCTATAAAGGACACGTTCATAAACACTTGGGGGCAGAGTTACTCAGGTACAAAGACACATTTGGGATGAGGCAGAAAGCATGTTAACTACTGGGTATCAAACTCACTGGTCACAGGACCAGGTTAAGAGGTGAAAGCTGGAATGCCCAGCTAAAGGGAACAGCTACCACCAACCTCTCAGTAATAATGGCTATGCAGGAATTTGGGTTATAGGATAACACCAATGACTTTTTGATTTTCCCAAGGACAGAGACTTTTACATAAAAACTGGTAGTGAATTTAATTACAGTGAAATAAAGGAAAACACTAAGTTGGTCCAAATGGATAGGTGTGTTTCTAAGAACTGATCCAGAACACAGGCCACACTAGTCTTCTACACAGGAGAATAAGTAGCGAAGTGAGAAAAACAAAGAACCAGTCACTGCTGGAGAGAAGCAGGCCTCAATCACCACTGTGAAATTCAATTCCTTTAGGCACAACAACCCTTATGCTCACTCTCGGTTTACTGGTCTCTCCAGGGCTCTTGGTCACTCGCTCCACAGCTACAGCTCCATGCTCTTTGGCACCCTTAAAGAGATCATCCACCAGCTCGTTGGGACTTTTCTTCCGGGGAGGGCCAACAATCTGCTGTCCACTTCTCTCTGAGCCCCCAGCATAAAACCTGTGTAGAAAATGCCAAACAAAGCAGAAGATGAAGAGAAGATGCCCCAGGTTCTGGGTACACTGAAGCAAAGGGTACAATGTTTCTGTCTTTAAGGAACTTCCTGGCTAGCTAGGGACACATGTAAGGATGCAGGCAGGTATGATGCAATGGGAGCAGCCATGACATTGGTACGGAGGGTCTCTGGCACAATGCGGAGGGGGGTGGGGGGGAGACACGACACACAACACAAAAGTTAAGACTGTCTAGGTATTTCCTGAGCCCTTTGAGGATGATGTTATCAGGTGGAGAGATGAGGGAAGAACATTCCAGGCATGCACAACAACACATCAGTGCAGGAGAGTTTCAGCAAGGATCATCCATCTGGAGGCCCCGGACCAGAAGGCAGCAGCTATGGTCCAAGTCAGAAGCAGCTAACTCATAGAGCTCTGGATTAATGGTAGTGGTGCAGTTAGTACAAGCAGCTAGGATCCAGTCCTAGCTTGACAACTGTGTGACCTAAGTAATAAGCCAGTGCACTGCTCGCACATTTTCTTGCTTTGGAATGAGAGAAGGATTACATGCCCTACCTACCTGCTCCTTAAGTCAAGGTCGTGAGGTTCAAATCAGCAGATGTATGCAAAAGAACAAGCAGAACAATGCACACATGTGAGGCAGACTGACACCACACCAACAACTCCCCAAGACTCGCTGCACCTGCCAATCTGACGACGTACACTGGGAGCCTCAGGAGACATACTAGAAGCCAGGGAAGCTCCAATCTCAAAAATAAGCTCCAAGATACCTACACCAGGTGTTCTAGTGGTTCAAGACCAGCTTGAGATTAAGTTAGTACTTTTTCACTAATCTGGACCTAAGAATGAGTTGTCATGTAGCTGCTTCCTCATCTTATTTTTGGTTTTTCAGAACAGGTTTTCTCCGTGTAGCCCTGGCTGTCCTGGAACTCACTCTGTAGATCAGGCTGGCCTCGAATTCATAGAGCTCTGCCTGCCTCTGACTCACAAGTGCTGGGATTAAAGGCATGTGCTACCACCACCTCTCTTCATCATTCTTAAGCTAATTCTGCAATATGTCTCTAAAAGGGGCCAGTGGGAATTTGTAAAAATTAATCTTGGTCTTCTAATTCCTCATAATTACTCTAGAATGGGAGAAACAGGTTAAGCTCTGTTTACAGTTTCACGTCTAAAGTGTGTAGGAGCCTGAGAAGCTATAGGGATGGGATTAATGGAAGGTCAAAATGGCAGACATGACCAAGCTGGAAAAGGTAGAGGTGGTATTGGGGAACTAGGCAGTCAGACAGGTGATAGTCAGTGCCTTCTACTTGAGGAGTATAAAACCTTGAAATGAACAACACCCCAGAGTCTCCAGTATATTTAAAGCAAAGTTCTGAGGCAGTGTGAAGCACTACATGGCTGAAACAGAACACACCTGACTTCTCAGACCTCCACGGTGAGGTCACTACATTTCCACAATGGTTATCTTCTACTCTCTGAGGAATGTTTGGCAGATCAAAGCAGACCCATGGAGAATAAACACCTGAGAAATGAGGCTACAGCCAGTTTATTCTTGTTCAATCCAGGTAAATACAGTTCTGCCTGGACTGAAAGGCCTTAGTTAAAGGATCTTTAAGTCTTGGCTTAAGAACTGGGAAGCTGTGATCAACAGCCTTAAAAGTATTTACGTTCCTGACCTGGTATTTTTGTTAGAAGAATTACTGTAAAAAAAAAAAAAAAAAAAAAAGAAAGAAAGAAAAAAATTCAAAAGTGGTCAAAGATGAATATACAAAGATGCTCACAGCATTGATATTTACAGTAGTACAGACACACTATAACCACTGGGCATAGGGGCTAGCAAAGTTATGGAAAACACAGGAATTCCAATGTCAGCAAGGAAGTGTCTATAAGACCTTGAGTAATGCAACACAAGAAAACAAAATCATCTTCACCATGTAAAACACAAAAGTCTATTCTCAGAACAAGGACTGCATGGGAACATACCAAAATATTAATGATAATTATCAAATAAATGCTATAATCTTCATTCTATGAGTCTCATATTTTCCACAATGAAACAATAATTCCATTACAACATTCTAAAAGTGAAAGCAATATGATTGTGTTGTGAGAATACATATTTATAACCCCATTTTCCTACTTATTGTGTGATTTATTTATGTGAATAGAAATATATCACAAGTAGCTACTTGGCTATTTCTGCATTGTGATCTTATGGGTAACTTTTCCATTATTAGAGCTTCTGTTTCCCTTCCCATAATATTCTTCAGCAAACATTGTAACAATTAGAAATAAATAAATAAATAGATTGAGCATGGCCCAGAACATTTTTTTTTTTTGGTGTGCGGGGGTGGGGGTTGGGCGGCCGCACATACGTAGCAATGAGATAGAGATTACTTCTAAACTACATGGAGCAGACTGTTCTTAGGCTATCATACCCCTACACACAGCAGTGAGGGCTGGCAATAGTGAACATGTCTCTCACACAAAATCCTAGGTGATTTAAGCACCACTTTATACGCCCTATAAACTGTGCTCCCTTTCAAAGCCTTACCTCTGCCCCTCCTCTTCCTCCTCCTCCTCATCTTGGTCATGAATAAGGTCTCTGAAGGACGTCACCCTATTATCACTGGAGACAGAAAGGAGCAAAATTATTTCAGTAATAGTTGCAGAAAAGCAACGCCTATGGTCAGTTGGGGAGTTGGACACTAGGGTAAGATGTTGTGGTGTGAAGACAACACAGATGGAAGATTGACCTAAGTTTAGATAACAAAGAATGTGGCATTTGTCTGTTAAGGTCACACAGGACTGAGACTAACGTAGCAAGTACTACTGTGAGGTAAAGTGGAATCCAATTTAAGCTGTTCTGGGAATGAGGCATTTACTAATTTTAAAACTTACTATTGAGGGTTAGAGATGGCTCAGTGGTTAAGAGCACTTGATGCTCTTGCAGGGGACCCAGGTTCAGTTCTCAGCACACAGATGGTGGCTCTCAGTTCTAGGGAATCCAACACTCTTCTGACCTCAGCAGGCACCAGGCATGCACATGGTGCACACACATACACATAACTTTTCTATCATTTAATTTTTAACATGCTAGGCACCAACTAAGTGTTGGGTTTATAAAGATAATTAGACATAGTTCTTATAGGCTAGTGGCATAGACAAGTCACGAAACTATCTACTATAGTGCTGCACAACAGCGGCTGTGACAGTACATGTGACCTTATGAACACAAAGCCTCTTGTCTAGTGTGGGGGAGACACCAAGAAAGGCTTCCTAGAAAAAAGACACATTTGGACCATCACTAAGGACTGGAGGAGAAGCAACTGAGTGGGAAAAGGATGGTGGAGACAGTGGGAAGGGACTAAAATAGCATTATGGAAACACACATGGAAACGCAGAAACAAGAGAGTAACATACTAGAGAAAGGTCAAGGAGTCGTGGAGAATGAATGTGCGGCTGGCAGGCAGCCCTGGAGAAGAGAAGCTCCCTGCCTGCTTCTACTGCAGGATAAGTCAAAAAGGTTCTGTTGTTTAGATCCTCATGCCTCCGTCTCCCAGGTGCTCAGATTATAGGCACGAGGCACCTCACCTGGCAAGAACAGTATTATTATTAATATTCAGGGGGAGAAAACAGAGTCCTGAAGGCTGCAGAGGGGAGGCTTGAGGGGTTAGCTCTGCTAACATTGTTTTCAATTGCTAATTTCTTCCTTGTTTGGATGTCAGTGAACAAAAGTTTAAGGACCGTGAGACATGCATTTCATTTATAAAGAGGAAAAAAAATTCCATTATTCCTTGGGAAAAGTAGCTTTCCTAGAATGCAGAATGAGAAAGGGGAAATTCAGGTTCACAGGGCCAGACAGAGGAATAGCTGTCTACTAACAAGGAAGTTACAGCTATGTCTTAAAGATTTGTTTCCATGAAGCAATCAGAGGACAAGAGAAACTCTGAGGCTTCATCCGTTAGAAACGAGAAGATAAAACCCACAGCAAACACAGATGCTGCTTGAGTTAGTTGGGAGTAACCTCCTAGGTATTCTGTGAGGGGATATGACAGCACAAAGGGTCCCAGTGATAACGACTACACTAATACCTGGAGAGGCAACTTCCACTCACTTTCCCAGGTCTCTTTGAATGAATGACAGGCTAGGACAGAATCTATGGAAAAATTGCTACTGCTTTGTTGTTAAACACATTCATATACACAAATACACCTGCTTGAGCAAATAACACACTCTCCATATGGATTTTCCCTTTCTCCTAAACCTATATACCCAAATCCAGAAGCAATTGACATATTTTGGTGTTGGTACAGATGGTTTCCATGCTAATTCTGCCCCCTACTTTGGGATTTTGGACATTTAATTCTCTATTTAAATTCTCTAAGCCTTCACTTTCTCATATGTAAATGGACATAATGCCAGCACCAACCTCTTGGGCTTTCTGGGTACTGCTGGGGTGCTGATACATGTAGAGACCTCTGCATGCTATGGTGCACTTAGGGACTACTTTTCTGAAGCAATTCTAAGTGCAATACTTAGATCAGAAGTGCCAGGAGCTCCCAAAGTGAATCTGTGAATCCTCAACCCCACACTAAATCTCTAGACTCAGAACTCTGCAAGTGGTGCCCTGCACAGTCCCTGCTGAAGATGGAAAGGGGCCTCAAGTTTGAGAACAACTACTCTGGGGTAAAGCTTTGGAGAATCACCTTATGGCACAAATGTGCTGGAGGCATTATCAACGTCAGAACCTTCTATTCAGTGATCTTCATTTGGAGGCATTAACTACCTACCCTGCCCCCCAGGGTCCCTGGTACCCTGAAGCAGCACAAAAGTCCAAGTCCCTTAGTACATGCTCTGCTTTAAAGCTGGCCATCTTAGTTCTATGGCAGCTCCTTTCTGTGACTATGGAAATGCTCTATCTACATGTTCAACCAGAAAGACACAGGATATCATTTTGGCCATTCAGCATCTGAAATGTGGTTAAGGCCCAAGCATGGTGGTACACACCTATAATCTCAATACTTAGGAGGCTGAGGCAGGAGAACAGCAAACTACTTTATATGTAGCCAGCCCTCGCTACATGTAAAGAGCCTGTCTGGAAAAATAAAATACAGTGAGTGCAAATAAATAACTAAACATTTGCTTTACTTAACTTTAATTAATTTAAGTAGCTACAAGATGCTAATGGTAGCCTACTGAACAATATAGTCTTAGGGAAGGGGATAATGCAGGTCCTGAAACTTTAACAAGCATAGGTTCTGTTAGATCAAAGAGGGATTAAAAAATAACTGACGGTTACGTTTTGTTGGATTCAGTGACGGGGTGGGAAGTGCTGGGCAGGAAGGCAGCATGTGGCAGCTTTGGATTTAGATAAACATGGGCCTGAGAACACCAGGGCAGCAGCTGTGACTCAGCTTTTCTAAGACTCTACATGTTGACCTGAGACTGGTGGTCGAGAACACAGGTGACACTACCTGGCACCACTAGACAGATGGTGAGTGAAATACTCATGCTCTTCTAATTTTATTAGAAAATTTTCAGTTAAACTTCAGATGAAATTTTTAGAAATTAAATTTTCAGATAAAAAATTTCAGTGAAATTGTGAGAACAAGGGTTCAAGACAACATGGACGGATATGACTTAGTACATGGATATGGCTAGAGTGAACAGATTGGAGTTGCAAGCGGAGTTCTGAGAACAGGGCTGTGGTGTGCTGCTCAGCAGAGAACACAACTGGAGGCACACATGGGAATGGGAGGTGCACTGAGATTGACAGGCAGAGAGCAAGAGAGCCAGCATGCCTATTTAGAGAAGAGACACCAACAGAGACAGAGCCATACATGTGACAGGGATGAGTCATCAAAGAACTCAGTTTGGTTGGAACAAAGGATTTAAGAAAGGAAAAGGGGTTCAGATGAGGAAGGCAGAGTCAGGGAAAACTTTGGAGGACTTCTGAGCGTCCATGAGAAGTATCCTGCTGGGGCTGAGGGCTGAGATTCAGGAAGTAGGACAGCTCTGACCTTTTATCTCCGTTTGACTGGCTTGTGTGATCTGGGGAAAAATCCCAGCTCCCGTGTGTCCTCATCTATATAAGGGGGACAGTACAGTCTCACCTCACAAGGTGGTTAACAACTAAAAAACCATGTACAAAGGCTTAACTCAGGAGCTGGCACTTACTAAGTGCTCAGTAATGACAGCGATTCATAGTGAACTTCCATTTCCTCCCAAAGTAACAGTTATGCAAAACACTTCATGCCTTGAGAATCTAATAGACTCTCTTGCCAGAAGACAGCTGTCAAAGTATAGTTAAACCTGTACCTACAGTCATTTCAATCTAAAGACATTCTTCTGCCCCTTTCTAGACCCCTCCTAGAGGCTCAGGGGCTCCACACTAAATGCTCCATTCTAGAGTCAAAGGAGGAGCATAGTGACTGAGTCTTCTTGCTTGGCATCAGATACAACATGAAAGGTAGATCACAGATGAACAGGGATCAGTCAGCAGCAGGCTAAGTGTCCTGTAACAGCTAGGTCAAAGGTTGGAGAGCAGCTCCTCCCACCCCCACTCCACACACACATCAAATTCCTTTGGGCTGCCAGTACAGTTCAGTTTCTCCCAAACAAAGACAATGACCCCTTTTCCTTCCTTTCCTTGCTTCACCGAAACCCACTATCAAGTTTAGGGCTTAACCAAAACAGTAAGGTGAGGCCAATAGGCCTGAATATGCGTCCAGTCTTATATTCTTTTCAAGCTTAATGCTAATGTTTAGCTGTAGTTCCTTGGTTGTTTTACTTTAAAGCACACATGCACACATATGCACGTATGTATCTGCCTATGATGGAATGAGGCAGGCTACAGTGTCAGTACTAGCAGGCAACATATTATACTCTAAGTGCTACATAAAGTTATTGGATTTTTTTGTTGTTTTTGTTTTTGGCTTTTGGGGACAGGGTTTCAGAGATCCACCAGTTTCTGCCTCGAGTGCTGGGATTAAGGAAGTATGCCACCATGTCCGGCTTGTTGTTGTTGTTTTTGAGTCAAGGTCTCTTTACATAGTTGTGGCTGTCCTGGAGCTCACTATGTAGGCCAGGCTGGTTTTGAACTCAGAGATCCACCTCCCAAATGCTAGGATTAAAGATGTGTGCCATATGCCTGGCTTGCTATATAAGTAGTAATTCACTGACTCTGCCAAGTGGCAGACACTATTAGCATTTCCATTTGACAGTTTTAAAAACTGAGGGGCTGAGATAAACATCCAGTTTAGAGTCACAAGTCTCTGAGCTGGGGTTCTGAACCTGGCAATCAGCCTCCTTGGCCCTATTTTAATAAATCCTGCTGTGCTAAGACTTTTGGACTGCAGGGGAAGAGAAGGGAGCAAAAGACTAACATATGAGGCTACATTTCAACTTGTCCTCCATGGTACTTTTAACACACCAATAACCCAACAGTGAGGTTGGATCAAAGAGCTGGATCCCAAGAAATTAGCCACCTTTGCCAGTAACCCATACCTTTAAAATGTCCGTCCATCCCCCGTCGCCCGCGCCCCCCCCCCCCCCCCCCCCCCGGCAATAACATTATAATATTTTATCAATACCTCATAGCCTAGCACCTGCAAATAAACAAAAGATCACTTTCCTATAATCTCTCTTCTGCGGAAACCAAAGGCAGGGAAAGGTGCGAAGAACCAATGAGATTTGGTGTTATGTTTCTCAAAGGGAAGAAATGTACTTTAAAGCTCAGAGGCCCTCCAAGAGAGAATTCACCACTTCATGGCAGAGACAGTCTTTCTGCATTTTTGGAGTTAAATTCAAACCCAGCAAAGTTTTCTGGCTAAAACATACACTAGAGAGTTAGTGCAATTAGACTAAAAGCATATGAGTTCTGGGAGCTCAGACACTTCTGTGGGAAGAATCCCTGACTGCAACTGAGAGGACTAATGTTCTCCTGCAGTGAGCCAAAGGTCTAAGAAAGGTGATGTACCACACCATGTTAAGTTTACTTTCCCTAGCCAACTTCAGGAAAGGTGGATCACACAGATTTTTTTCCACAATCATCTTAATAGGGTGTTGGGCATTCCTGAAGTCATCTAAGCTCATTGATATCGCAGCACCCACAAAGGAATGAAAACTTCAGAGACGAGACAGTCATGAACACAAAGACCTTAAGCAGGAGCTAAAGACAAGGCCTAGTGGTTAGGAGCACTGAATGCTCTCCCAGATGACCCCCAGTTCAAGTTCCAGCATCCACATGGTGGCCCACAACCATCCATTAATTCCAGTTCCAGGGAACCCAATGCCTTCTGGCCTCCACAGTGCACAGACATACATGTAGGCAGAACACCCACATACATTAAAAACAAAAAACAGGTAGGCCCTTACACCCCTCTGCTTTCTTAAGTAGATCTTCAAACCTCTTCATATACCTAGGCCTGAACCCTCTGTCAAGTCAGAAACTCATGTAGCAACTGAAGTTGGTCCTTACCTGGGAGCTGTGCCTCTGGACACTGAACTTGGGGTTGCCTGTGAAATGGTCACAATGTCTTCATCCCCTCCATCCTCATAAAAGCTTGCTAGTGCAATCTGAAAGAGAGAGAGTACCTTGGGACCCTCTAGTCTTTCACTTGACACTTATCTGACAATGGAACAAAAACATGAAAATATAATTTACACTTAAAAAAGATGTCCTATACCTGGAACCAAAGAAAATTAGACAGAAAGACATCAAATAACCTATATTGCCTGAAAAAAAAAAAAATCCACCCACTAAGGGGGAACAAAGATAACAAGTAAGATTAGTAAGGAAAACAAAATAAGATCACCATCTATTTATTATTTATTTGTGTGTCAGTTTGTCTGTATATTATATATGTGTTAATTCATTTAATCCATTCAGAACTCCATTATTAGTATTATTATTATCTCATTTTTACAGCTGGTACAGAAGAACTGAGTAATGAAGACAATTTCTGGAGGTAAGAAGTGGGATCAAGTTCAACCCCAGGTAAGATGATCAGGTGCTCTCTCTTATGTTTTTATAGCAGAAGTGATGCAGTATAGGGATAAGATGCTGTATTTCCTTTCTTTGTGAAGCCCAATTTCCTATTTTGTGAAATGGGGATACCATCCCACCAACCCTCTAACACCAAATGAGATAATCATTAAAATTAATGCACTGTCATTTTAGCTTTACACATATGGAAGTCCTTTACACGTGAATCCTTTGGCCATTTGAAGCTGTCACCACCTCAATGAGTAGGCATTTATTTATCACATATTCTCTACACAAAGAGACAGGACACTACAGTGAGGTCGCACACAGATGAGGGAAGCAGATCTGGTCCACAAGGTGACAAACCAAACAGGAGGAAATGAGCTGTCATGGGACAATCAGTCTGAAGGTATCTTCATGTAATATAACCAGCCTGCTGGGAGGTAGTGTGCCATCTTACGACTCGCACTGAACTGCCATTTAGAGAATGTGCATTCAAATTCTGGCACTGGTAGCCAAGTTACCCACAGGTAAGAGCCTCAGTTCAGAGGATCTACTGGGACAGAAGCTTTTCCATTTTGTGTTTCTGTTCAGCACAGAGGTTTCACAGTGCCTGTAAGAGCATGTGATCTCTTTATTTGTTTTGTTTTTGAAACAGGGACTTTCTATTTAGTCCTGGCTATTCTGAAACTCACTATGTAGACCAGGCTGGCCTTCAATTCAGAGATCTTCTGCCTCCGAAGGATTGCTCCACCACACCCATCAAAGAAAGGCTTTATCTCTAATGTTTGGGAAGACATTTAAATGCTGCAGTTAGCAGACACGGTTAGGTTACACAGCTCACACACTGAGCACATTCTTTGTCCCTTTGAGGGTCCAATTCCTCATCCATAAAATAGGGTTCGTCTTTACCTGTTTAATTAGTAGTTAGTGAAGTCTTCAAGTTACTTATCCTCCAAAGTCTCAGCTGCAAAATGTGAGACATGTAAATGAGACATTTTGTAATGCTGAACAGTGTCTGGCTTGTAGTAGGTATTCAAGAAATATTAGTCATCATCATCTACCTAAGACGTAGGCTGGCCAAGGACATTTATGCAATCAGTTCTTTCTCACATTAAATACTGAGTGTTTCTGAGCACTGAGAGATGGGTATTGGATTGCTCTAGGGATCAGAAGTGTACAACATTCCCTGCCTGGTGAAGCTTATCTTGTCTTCTAAATTAATCAAGTACTTTGTGACCATTTATCACATGCCAGTGAACAAGACGTAACCCCCGAGACCCCCATTTTACAGGTAAATTAACTAGGAAACGTGGAGAGGCCCCAACTTTGCGCCACAATCCCACAGGTAGTTTCTCGCAGCCATTAGGCAAAAGGGGGGCGTGGGCCGACTACCAGGCAAGGTTCCTCCCTCCAGCACCACACCGTTGCAGCTGCGGAACTGGACGACCACCGCGTCCTAAGTGGGGCTCCATCTGGCAGCCGGTCTCTCGAATCCACCCGGCCACCCGCAGGCACTCCCCGCGGCAGCCACGCCCCCCAGGCGACTCCTCCACGCGGACTGCCGCAGCGCCCAAAGTCTCGCCGACACTGCGAGCCCTCGGGGAGACCGAGGCCTTGCAGAGCAGGCCGGGACCCGCCCGCGTCCCCCAACTCCCAAGCCGAGCCGGCGACGCGTGGCAAGCGAGCCCAGAGACCATGAGGCCTGGACTAGGGCCCTGGCCCGCAGGGATGACTGTGCGCTTCGGACGCGTAGAGATCAGAGCGCGGACTTCGCGCTCCGCATTCCCCAGCCCGCCTGTTGCGGCCCGCCTCGCGGCGCTACCTGCAGGTCCCAGCCGGCTGACTCCAAGAAGAAACGGGCCCGGTCCTCCTCAGCGCCCGTCACCGCCACGAACTCTCTCAGCGCGTCCTGCCGCTCCGCCGCCATCTTCGCCCCGTGCACTTCCCAAACCGCTCCGGCCGACACTGCAACAGCCCCAACCCCACAGCTGCGTTCCGCCCTCCGTTCTACCCGGTCCAGCCGCTGGGCGCCTGCCCGTAGGCTCCGCCCCTCGCGGTGCCTCACGCAAAGCCTTCCGTGCGGGAAACCCAGCCGCTTCCCGCCCTCTGGTGGCTGCTATGCGAACCCCACCCTAGTGGCGAAATAGAAGGTTGATGGATGTGAGTAGGGAGGAGCTGGTTTTCCCAAAGGATGTAGGACTCCAGAAGAAGTCAGATCCCGCAATTACTCATGGTCTCATCCCTTTATTTCGTTAATTTATTTACTTGTTCATTCATTTCCTTCTTGAAGCATTACCTGAGAGCTGTCTATGGCTTGATGTTCTTCCTAAGACTGTGGATATAACAGAGCAGAACAAAGTACATTGTCTTTTTGTTGCTTTTGTTCTTTGAACCTAACAGTCCAGTGCTCACAACCTCTCCATGGTTTCCTATCTTACCTTAGGAAAAGTCTCATGGCTTGCCACTTGTGTATGAAATAGGACAGTCCAAGCCGGGCTGTGGTGGCGCACACCTTTAATCCCAGCACTTGGGAGGCAGAGCCAGGTGGATCTCTGTGAGTTTGAGGCCAGCCTGGTCTACAGAGCGAGATCCAGGAAAGGCTCCAAAGCTACACAGAGAAACCCTGTCTCGAAAAACCAAAAAAAAAAAAAAAAAGAAAGAAAGAAAAGAAATAGGCCAGTCCTTCCAACTTGTTTCTATAGCTTCCTCTGATTCCGGTTCCTTACCCTTGATGGTTCTGAAATGTATAGGTATGCATTGGTGCTTCCTCACTTCCTCCTGGCCTTTGCTTCAAGGGTATTGTCTCAGACATAATTCTGTCTTTTAGGTCCTTGATTTCTATGCTCTACCCTGCCTAGGATGTTTTTCCTTTCCTCTTTACTTTGTTAACTCTTGCTCATTTTCAGGTTTTGCTTGCTAAGGGGGCTGGAGGAGCTCCTCAGCTCAAATCCTGCTCCCTTTTGATACGGAGTCGTGCTTTGTAGATCAGGCTGGCCTTGAATTTCTCATCTTCCTCCTGACCTCACGTGTGTGTGTGTGTGTGTGTGTGTGTGTGTGTGTGTGTGTGTGTGTGTGTTGAGAGACAGGATCTCTCTTTGTAGTCCTGGCTGTCCCCTAGAATTCACTATGTAGACTTGGCTGGCCTTGAACTGAGAGATCCGTCTGCCTCAGGCCTCCCAGGTGCTGAGATTAAAGGTGTACACCAAGCCAGGCAGTGGTGGCACACTTTAATCTCAGTTACACAGGGAAACCTTGTCTCAGAGGACCAAAACAAACAAACAAATAAAAGGTGTGCACCACCACATTTAGTCTCTGATCTCACAGCCTGAATTCTAGAATTAAAAGTGTGTGCCACCATGCCTGGCTTCCAAACCCTCTTAGTAAAGTTGTTAACTAAACAAAGTCCAGTTTTCTATTAACACTGTAGATATTTTTCTTGGAAATTGAGAGTATGCCTCACCCCACCACTAACACACTCCTACTTCATCCAGTGTTTCTCCCCTATTCCCTGTCCATTCTACATTCCTTCCCTCTCCAGCTTCACCTCCAGCCTTTTCCCCACCCAGTCCCACCCAGCCTTCCTTTGCCACTCCCCCTGCTGTTGCTTCTGGCCTGGTGGCTTCACTGTGGTATAAACTGGAGTGTCCTGAAAAAGCCACATCTGTGTTGAAGTGTCTATGGACTGAGGATAGAGTTGGAAGGTTGGAGATCAACAGCCAAAATGATCTTGGGCCATCTCTAGTTTCCCAAGTAGCCGCTCACCACCTGCTTCTGTCGATGACCTAAGACCCTTGTTGATGGGTTTTTGTTGTGGTTTTGTTTTTGTTGGTTGGTTGGTTTGTTTTGGTTGGTTGGTTTGCTTTTTTGAGAGCCATTGAGCCTTTCTTGGTTCTTGGCAGTATTGACTGGGGGAGGTAAGGTGCTTGATGAACAATGGTCACCAAAGCTACCCCATGCTTTTCAGTTCATTGTCTCACACTCAAGATGAATAAAGAAACACAGATAACTAGGAGAGAGAACTTCCAAGAGGGGGCAGGGTCCCAAGGGAGGAATACTGCAGGGCTGCCTGCCCAGTGATCTTTTGTGGATCTAATGGTGGGAACTGGATGGAGACTGAGGTCATCTTTATTGGGATTGGTCAGCTTTGGATGCCTTGCAGGGTAGGCTGATACTGGATGACAGGTTTATGTGTGTTCCTTCAGCTCCACTGGAGAAATGATTGTGTTTTACTAGCTCATGACCCATTACAATCTCTGGCCTTTGCAGAACTTCCCTGCTTTGCTGTAACCCACTGATATATTAGGTAAATGCATTTATTTATGACTTCTTCTGTGCCGTGACCACAGAATTTCACATGATTCTCTTCCATAGTGGAACATGTCATTTTTGGACAATCTGAATCCTTGTTCCTGGGACATGGTCATTTATATTTAGCTCAGACTATATTATCTCCTGTACTATTTGGAACAAGAGCTGTGCTTTTAAATTTAAAAAAATTGTTGTTACAGTATGTACATGATGGGTGTGCATGGGCTCATGTGTCACTATATTTGGGTGAAGATGTGTCTTTGGTCAGTGATTGGATGTCATATGAGAATTTTGAGTGCTTGGGAGAAAACTTCAAGAAAACAAGACAAGATTCTTGTGATCTCAGTTTCTGCAAAACAGAGACTTGTTCTTGGAATGTGCTTTCATGCTGCTCCCAGGTGTAGCAGATAGGAGTGAGTTCACTTTAGATTATTCATTGCAGCTGGCTGTGTTATTTGTTTACATGCCTCTATGAGAAAACATGCTTTTCCCACATGTGGCTTGTCCTTGTGATTGGACACTTTACCTGGGTGACTCTTCTTAACCCTCAGAGTATAAATTGTTTGATGCTCTGAGTAAAGTTGGCTATCACACAAGACATTAATTACTCCTCGTTTATCAGCACCATTCTCCCAGGTCCCACCAATGCTAGGACAGTAAATGCTTGGGGGTCTACATTGGATGGATAAGCTTTTTTTGTTGTTGTTATTCATGGTTCCCCGGAAAAAGGTCACTAAACACCCACGCTGGTCTTGAACTCACTCAATACTAGGCAAGCCTTAGATATTCCATCCTTCTCTATCAGCTTCTCTGGCAGCAGGTACTGAAAGGCTTGTGCTAACAGAGCCAACTTAAAGGTGTAACAATCATTCTGCCTCCAAGCCCCAATCTCTGCTTGATTGAAACTACTTGTACATCGAAATAAAGCTTTGTTCCAGGCTTGGTGCTTCTCGGTTCTCTCTGCTGTTTTGAGGCTGAAGTGTATGTATGGGAATGAGTACTTCACTGACACTGGCCAGATTACCTGGGAACTGTCTCCAGTGTAAGCACAGCCCTAGCAACTCAAGAGCTACTAACATCAAGTCTTCCCAGGATGCAGTTCTGCATTCCTTGAGGCAATGCTCCCTGGCGGGGCAAATCTGCTGATAGTGGTGTGTGTGTGTGTGTGTGTGTGTGTGTGTGTGTGTGTGTGTGTGTGTGTGACAGAGAGAGATGGGGGAGGGGAAGAGAGAAACAGAGACAGAGAAACAGAGAGACAGAGACAGAGAGTGACAGTGAGGGCGAATGGTTTCTCAGTACTCTAATATACAGACACATAAAAGGTCAATAGTAAAAGCAGAAAATCCCCACACTTTTACCATTAGACCCTGACTGCTTGGTACCTGACCCAGTGATGTCTTATACAAATGTTTAAAGCTAGCTTCCCGTGGTACCTTGTTTCAGATGTTCAGCTTCAGGAAACAATTAGTGCTGTAAAATGTACTATTTAACTAGATAATACAGACTCCCTCATCGCCTCTGATACAGACTCCCCCTGCAAATGGCCCACAAGATAAAACTAACCCACTCCTCATCTGTTATAAGACTTCCAGCCCCTCTCAGCGTCACAATGCAATCCTTTCTCTGGGTACTCACCGGCTGTGGCCTTACCAAGATGTATTTAATACACTTTTCTTCTGCTGTTTTTTTTTCTTCATTTTGGGGTGGTGGTGTAGTAAATTCACTTATAACACACTCATAACCAACCTGTCACTTTCCACAGCATCTAACAAGTCACCTTGCATCTCCTCTGGCAGGCTGGACCTGGAAAAGGAGGCTCAGAGCAGAGGTAAGGTGGACATGTGTCCCTACAGAGCAAGCTCGGGGCTCTCTCTCCAACAGCAAGCTACAGTGGAGACAAGTTAAACTGGGGGTGGTGGTGCACACCTTTAATCCCAGCACTGGGGAGGCCGAGGCAGGGGGGAATCTCTGAATTCAAGAACAGCTTCGTCTACAGAGCGAGTTCCAGGATAGCCAGGGCTACAGGAAAACAATTAGTGTTTCAGAAAAAAATAAGTAAAGACAAGTCAAGCTGAGAGCCTCCCAAGTCCATTTATATATCCCTCATTTTCAAGGTTCAACTGTTATCATCCTAGACTCAGCTTAGCTGTTGACCAGAAATTCCTTCAGCTCAGAACTTATTGAATATTTACTGAGTCTCATGTCAGCTGATTGCATGCTTTGTCTTTCTCTTCTTCCTATACCTGATTCAGTGCATCGCTGTGAGTGAAACCCCTATCAATGAATGAATGAATGAATGAATGGATGGATGAATGAGTGAAGAATGAAATGACACACCGATCAGACAATGAGGATCTCACGGAGTTGGGATCTGTCATTTTCAGCTTTTTTGTTCTACAGAGTCATGCTTTGAGGATGAAAAGCAGGAAGAAAGCTCTGTCAAGGACGTCTCCAGCTTCTGAGCCAGCCCCAAGGCATGGCTGCTCATCCTGACACCACCGGGCTGCTGGGGACACCATTCTTTGCTGTAACTGCAGATCGGTTCCACTGTAATCAATTGAAATGGTGCACAGAGGTGGTTCAGAACAAGACACATTACAGGAAAGCAGATGCCCTCTACTGGGTGACAGAGAATGAACAGGTTGAGCCAGAGAAGTGGGAGGCTGAGTTTCTAGTCAGGAGGGGGGACCCTGCTATCTCAAATGAGTAGGGAGGATGGGGACCCCCATCAGCTCTTGATGCTGGGCCGGTTCTGAGTCAGCCTTTCTGCCCAGCCTGAGAGCCATCGAGACTATAGGAATGAATAACTGTGAATGCGGGTCCCTGTGGCTCCCTCAGCCTGCGGCAGGCACTATATTCACATTACCATCTGTTTCACCTTAAAAGAACCTCTGCTAGATAGAGATTATTACTTTCATTTTATAGGTAAAGACAGAGACCAGAAACTCAGTAGGACCACGTCCAAGGGAAAACACAGCACTCTGGAGAGGCCTAGTAGCCTAGGCCTAGCACCCCAGCTGCCCAGGAAGCTGAGACAGGAGGCTCAGGCTGCAGAGCACGTCCAAGGTCAGTCTGGGCAACATAACTACACCCTGTGAGAAAATGAAACCATGCTAAAAGGTCGAGGATGGAGCACAATGGCAGAGTGCTTGCCTGTCATGTGTGATGCTATAGGTTCAATCCTAGTAAAAAAAAACTCCTAACTTCGCAGTTCGGAGAAAGACTGGAGCAATAGGACCCTCTCTCTCCTTGCTCTCTTGTCTCACAGCTCCACCTGTGGTTAGGTTATGGTTTCAAATCAAATCTGACTCTTTGCCACTCGGGTATGAGGTATAATACCCCAATACCTACAGCTTCCCTTCCAGCCAGTCCATTCCACATGTTCTCCCAAATATCCAAGATGTTCCATACACCAGTACCCATGGATTCCAGGCTACACACACACACACACACACACACACACACACACACACACACACACACACACTCACACACACACTCACACACACACTCACACACCCTTACCCGTGGCTTCCAGGCTAACACACACGTATCACCATCATCATCACCCATGGCTTCAGGCCAGTCCACTCTTCAAACAGCACAGCATGCCTGGGTTTCACACCATGCACATTCTGCTTCTCTGTCTTCAAGACACACGCTGTCTACATTTCATTGGTCTAATTCCAGGTCAGTCTGCACTTACTGTCTGTCTGCTACCCTGCTGGTGGGAGGCTCTGGAGTCACACAGAGACTGCAGGAAAACCCAGCCCTTCGTCCTAACCCAGAAGACACAATGACAAGCATTGATGTCACTGGAGTGCCACAGCCACAGTGTCATTTCATGTAGCCCCCTCCTCTGCCTCAGGAAGTGGAAGACACCAGCAGGGGGGCGGTATGGCTTCCCAAATGGCAAGGAGCTCTGCATCAACAGTGGGGTGGGAAGAGAGACAGGTGGAGGGGAGAACTGGGGTGGAGGGAGGGAGATAGTGAGTTATACTATCAGTTGTGACAACTGCCTGGGAGAAACAATGTAAGGGAGGCAAGCTTTTTCTCAGTTTTGGGGTCCATTCTGGGGTGTTGTGTTCAGTGGGGTATGCCCACCCTGAGATGCTGTATTCAGAGAGGTAAATGGTCACCAGGGTACATCTGTCCATCCTAAGGTGTTGCCAGCTGTGGGGTACCCTCATCCTGAAGTGCTGCCTACAGTGGCGTATGCCTGTTCTGAGGTACTCTCCACAGGAGAGTATCCTGAGATGCTGTGGTTAGCAACACATACTCCAGCTTCTTGCCACAGTGTGCCCCTGTGCCTGGCATAGAGAATGGGGGTGGGGGGGAGACTTTGCATTTGACGCAGGTCTCCTGGCCAGCAATGTCATCCTGGGGGCTGCAGGAGGCCTGGGAATCTATAAATGAACAAGTCTATAGGTGAGGGCCATCAAATGGCCCTGGAGCCGCATTTTGGAATGCATTTCAACAAATTCGCTGGCTTTCACCTAGTTCTCAAACCTGAGCCCAACACCCCCCCCCAACTTCAAGGTCACCCCCTGACCAGCGCAGCCAGGAGATTCACCTTTCTTTTAGCACCAAGGCTGATCAATCACCTGCACCTTCAATCTGGAAGCCTTGAGTGCAGAGCTCTGGATGTGATGTCCAGAGACATTGGTGACCAGACTGGAGCTCAATGGGGAGGTGGCAAGCAGTCAGATGCTACAGAGACCCAGCTTCTAAAAAGTCTGCACTTATCCTGGAATAAAAGAAGAGGAACAAATGAAAGCTAAAGGGCTTGGGAGGGAGTTTGAGGGAGAGAGACTGACGGGGGATTGTGGTGCTCTGGGCTCTGGGAATGTTGCTGCAGCCTCCGACCTCAGCGGAGAATCCACCATAGGGAGCAGGGTCTACTTGACTTGCACTGGGACCTGGAGCCAGCTCCTCTCTAACAGAGTGGCCAGGGCCTCCTAGTCTGTGAATCGTTGGATTTTAAGAGAGACTTACCCTGCATTTGTGAACAGTAACTGTCATAGCCTCTCCTCCTGCCAACCCCTGTGCTAGGAGCTCAGTTAGGGAGCAGACACTGGAGTGTAGGCCCAGCTCCTGGCGGGATGATTTTCAAGGATCCATAGGTTTTACCCACAAAGGAGACACTTTGAAACACACTCACCGCCTGGGGACTCACCCAACTTTACCCTGGTCCACCCTGGAAAAGATCCCATCAGGGCCAAAGTTCCCACAAAAGTGTCACCTGACTGTCCTACCCCTATATTTCTCCCATCAGTGAAGAGGCAGAGGCATACTGGGGAGGAAACTGATAGAAGAAACAAAATTAGCCAGAGAAAACAGAGAGTGTCCCCACCCCCAAAGAGAGGAGGGTCCTGGGAATCGACATGGCCTCCTGGGTACATGCATTCATGGTGGGGAATCCACACAAGTGCCTAGTGAATGTGAATGAAAAAATCCAGGGCACAAACCTTGGCACTGCCCTCACCGGAGCAGCAAAGGGCTCTTGGCCCTGGGCTGCATGTGAAGTGGTATGAGGGTAGGAGGTACAGAGGGATATATACCATTTCCTTTCTCAGTGCCAGCAACCAGAATCCCACTGGCCAGAGACTAAGTCACATAGCCACCAACACATGCAAGGAAGGCTGGGGGAGTCTGTAGATGTTGGCTCCCTCTGGGCAAAAGCTCAGTGACTTCCACTGTTAAAAAAGAGGACATTAATGATGAGGACAGGTGAGTGTCTCATTCTGACAGTGGTACTGGAGAGCAAAGTGTCTGCCTTGCTGTGGAAAGGGGTGAGTCAGGGTGGCTGACCATATTTGATAGTTGTCATACATTCAAAACGTAGAACTGTTTCTTGTGCTAACTTTACACAGCAATGCCTGTACCACCTGTGCACGGGGCAAATACAAACAAGGATGCTGCAGAAGGTTAGTCCTCTGAGAAGGCCCCGCTTCAGTGGGGAACATCTCTTAGGAGCTTTGCTAACATGAGCAGGCTCTTCCAGTCCTGATAACACTAAGGACCCCGAAAGACTGTGGGACAACCGCTGGACCATGACAGAAAGAGGCCTTCTTGGGATCATAGTGGCCGGCCAGCCTTTTAGTTCCTGTGCCCTTCTCTGCCTCATGAATGACCGCCAAGGGGAGCTGAGGCACAATTCTTTTTGCTCTGCTAGGAAAAAGTGAATTCATACTGACGGACTCTCATGTCAACAATCCTTTGTTTCCTGGAAACTGTCCTATGGAGTGTTGTCAGCTTCAGGTTCCCTTCAGCTGCTTCCTGAGGATGAGCTTACCCCTGTGGTGGACTCTGATAGAAGCTGAACTTCAGCCTCAGAGAGTGTTGCTCAACCCTGGGTTCTGTGTAGGACTCTTTACAGCTTAGCTCTGGCAGCATTGCAGACACTCGGTGCTCCCCTCAGATCTGAGGCAAAGGCTTGTAAGCCCAACATCTGACTCTGAATGTGAGCCAGAGCTAAAAAGCAGGAGCCCAGGCCTTTGCTGCTACCACTCCCAGGAGCTACTCAGGAGAAAACTTCCAGAAGTTAGAGTGGAAACAGCATGATTTGGGTATGATGCTGAGTCTCTGAACATTTTCTTTTTTTTATGCACTTGCATGTTATTTATTGATTTATTTATCTGTCATGTATTCTTCTCTCAGACATTGCATCCCAAGTGCAGTTTTCCCTCCCTCCACTTCTCCCAGTCCCTCCTCCCACCTCCCCCTCTCCCAGATCAACTGCTCCTCTGTTCCCCTTTAAAAAGAGAAAAAAGCAGCCGGGCGGTGGTGGCGCACACCTTTAATCCCAGCACTCGGGAGGCAGAGGCAGGCGGATCTCTGTGAGTTCGAGGCCAGCCTGGTCTACAGAGCAAGATCCAGGAAAGGCACAAAGCTACACAGAGAAACCCTGTCTCGAAAAACCAAAAAAAAAAAAAAAAAAAAAAAGAGAAAAAAGCAGGCCTCCCAGGGATAGCCACCAAATACGCCCTGACAAGATACAATAAAACTAGGCATAAACGCTTGTATCACATATCAGGACTGGATGTAGCAACCCAGTAGGAGGAAAAGGGTCCCAAGCATAGGCAAAGGAGTCAGAGATATCCCCCATTCCCATTGTTGGGAGTCCCACAAGAACACCAAGCCACACAACCATATGTACATGCAGAGGACCTAGCTCAGACTCATGCAGGGTCCTTGTTTGTCACTTTTGAATATTTTCTTAATCATGTAAAATAAAAAGAGAAAAAAAATTCCTTTTGTGAGAACCTGAATTTGGATGCATAGTTGTGCTTTGCTCAGGGACCTTCTCTTGCTGCAGGCTAGGGCTCTACTCAGAGAGAGTGTGGCAGGTATGTTAGTGGACAACTGTTCAAGGAGGAGCCTCGAGGGAGCTGGAGGCAGCTAACAGCTTAGAGACCCTCATTGTCAGGACAGCTAGGCCACCAAGGTGTCACTGTGGGAAGGAGAACTGTGAGCAGAGGGACAGTAGCACCCAAGCTTTCTCGGTAGAGCAGATGGGTGGAATGCACTAGAATGAGAGGATTGATGTTGATGTGAGAAGGTGCGTTAGATCTAAAACCATCGAGCTAACCCTACAGTTCAGCACCAGGGAGCACTGGCAGTGGCCCTCTGGTCCCAGCCCTCATGTGTGGAAGGCAGGTGCAGAGAATTGGGCCTGGGTTGTCTGCACTGGGTGCAGTGAGTCAGCGGGATCATCCAGCTGGGAAAGAGAGAGGGAGAAGAGACCAGGCAGGCTGGAACCCAGCCGCTCTGCAGCTTGTCATTTCGCCCCTGTGTTGGCCGTGAGGAACCCTCCGTGTGTGCCGTCTTGTGAACTTGGGGTTAGAAAGGCTTCACAGAGCTGCCCTAAGGTTGCTGTTTACAAAAGTCACTGGGTGGGAGTTGGGGAAGGGACAGCCTTGGCTGACGGGCAGAGATGAGGATTTCTCAGCTCTCCATCCCCTCCACCCCACCGGCCCTAACAAGAGCCCACTTGGGCGCACACTGTATCAACAGTGCTGCCTGTGCTCCGCACCTCTTTTATTCTGGAGTCTGGAACTTGGCATGTGCCAGGCAGAGGTGCCTATGGAGCCCGTCCCCAACAAAACCCTCTACTCTGAGTCTGCCACATATTCCTGGTAGACAGCATGTCACAGGAGCCCTCACAGCTCTCTGCCGAGGATCAGGGATATCCTCTGTGGCTGCATGGGATGAGAACTCGGGGAGCTTCTGTACTCCGATTACTAAAAGGGGTAGGGAGGGGCTCTGGTCACACAATTTGGTAAACGTGGGCTTAAACCATGTTGAAAAAGGGTCCTTTGAAGCTGGAGGTCTCAGTACCCTTAATTTGGGAGTCTGAGTTTCCAAGGAAGAGGTTAAAGGGTATTCCCCAAATGTACTAAACTATGGGATCCTTCTTTTGTGAACAGTGCTTGTCAGAACCTTGCCAAAGCACAGACATCTATAAATTGACCCATTTGTCAAATGATCAGAGAAGGCTTGCTCTGCACCATGATGCATGTGGCTCTTTGCTAAATAAGATTTCATTGTCTGATACATAGATTCCTTTCTTTACTGCAAACACGTGGGAATCTGTTGGTTCTGTCTGGAGTGTCCTTCTTTTGAGGGCTTTCCACAGCATGCACACATCTTGACTCTTCTATCCTCAACACACCACGGGTGGGTACTTGGAGCCTAGACATCTGTGACCATGTCCCTGTGGAAGAGGATCACTTCTGAGCAGGACCAGTTGGCCCCTTCTGTGTCAGGCACATGGAGCAGCTGAGGAAAGACAGGATTTTGGTTCGCTGCCTGGTAAAATGTGGGAAGCAGAGAGAGCCACAAGGACATGAGAGGCAGTCACAAAACAACTTGGTGTCACTAAATGCCACTGCCTTGCTAATCAGTTGGCATATGTTGCAGCCCTTACAGGACTGGGTGAACCCGTCTTGATCATGAAGTATAGTCCTTTTAAGTGCTGTTGAATTTTGTGTGAAGTATTAAGTACTCTTACTAAGGACTGTTGCATCTGTGTTCACCAAGGACATTGATTATACCTTTCTCTTGTTACTTACTGTATCTGCTTGGTTTTCGCACCTGAGTAATACAGGCTCCTAGGATGAGTCTGGAAGCATCCTTCCCCTCTTCATTTCATGCAATCGTCTGAGAAGCATTGGTGTCTGTGCTGATATTTTGTGTATGCTCTAACAAAGCTTGCCTGAAGATCAGTTGGTGTTGATACTGAGCATTTATATCAACAAAGATGAAGAGGTGGGAAGCGGCCAGAGGTACAACCCTGCAGTACAACCCCTATGATGAAGAGCCTTTAATGGAACATTACAAAATCCTAACGACCCTTCAGAGAAGTAAAATTGGCTAGCCATCTACTCACCCAGACAAGGGTAGCAGTAAAAGTTCTTCCAAAAAGCACAAAGAACATCTTCATCAAATCAGAAATTGAAATAATAAAATCTCTAGACCATCCCAATATTATTAAACTTTTGCACATAATCGACACCACAAATAACACTTACATGGTTATAGAACATGCCACAGGGGGAGAGCTAATGGTCAGGATTGTGGAGTTTGGCTACCTACTGGAGTAGGAGTCCCGTAAGCTATTTAAACAGATGGTATGTGCCTTCCAGTATTGTCACAGGAAAGGGATAGCTGATAGGGATTTAAAGCCCAAAAATATTTTAGTGGAAGGCAAAGAAAATATAAAACTCAGTGATTTGGGGTTGGGCATCAAGCTTAACATGGGGCAGAATCTAGCCTATTTCTGTGGAACTGTAGCAGGAATCTTAGAAGGTCTTATCAATAAAATCAAACCTGAGCTAGGTATTGGGGTGAACACTGGAAGGTCAGAGAGACAGAACAAGCCATAGCTAACCTCACCTGGCCAACTTCTCAACTGATCTTGTTTCCTCAGACTGGAAGCCTCTCAGTGTTCATCCAGAATGAATCTCAGCTGAACTGCTGCTCAAAACCTAAAAGCTTAACCAGCCAAATGCTTAACCAGCTAAAAGCTTAACCAGCCAAATGCTTAACCAGCTAAAAGCTTAACCAGCCAAATGCTTCTAGTTTCTGGTCTTCACGCCTTATATACCTTTCTGCTTTCTACCACCACTCCTTGGGATTAAAGGCTCGCTTTCTGGAATTAAAGGCGTGAGTCACCATGCTTGGCTGTATCCTTGAACACATGGATTTCTGCCTCTTGGAATGCTAGGATTAAAGGCGTGTGCTACCACTGCCTATCCTAAGTATCTAGTGGCTTTTCTGTTCTCTGACCCCAGATAAGTTTATTAGGGTACACAATATTTTGGGGAACACAATACCACATTTCCTCTCTTTTTGTCTAAAATTTAAAAAAGCTATAACTAATAAAAGAAAACCTATCTAATAAGTATATACAATATATACAGTCAAAAATTACATTAACAATGTCTAGTCCATTAACATTTGACAGATTCAGACAAAAAACTCCATTATATATATTAACAATGCCCAGTCCAGTAACATTGGAAAAACTCAGACAAAAAATTTTCATTACTTATCCTATTTAAAACAAGTAGTTCCTTTTTAAAAGTATTTTTTCTTTTCATAATAGATTCAGTAATCTACCTTTTGTCATTTTTATATCTTCCCCTTTTTCTTCAGTGTAGATTCAGTGATCTACCTATTTATCCTATTATTTCTTTATCTTTTTTCTCAGAGTAGATTCGATGATCTATCTCATATCTATATTCTCTTTTTCTTTTTGCTTTCTAGGGGTGAAGATATCTTTAGGAAATCCTGAAAAGAAAATTTTTGGGTTAATTGTCAAGTCCTGTATTATTTGTCCAGTTGCTGCATAATGAGAAAGTGCAGGGCTTGTTACCCTTCCTTATTGCACCGCAGAACTCTTTGAAGGTAGAGGCTACGATGGCTGTGCAATCCACATCTGGAGCTTGGGGGTTGCATTCTACTTTATGTCCACAGGGTGCCTCCCTTTCCAGGGAAAAACCTCTGGAGTACTAAAGGAGAAGATCTTGGCAGGAATGTACTCTATTAAATTCAAGCTGTCGCCAGAGCTTTGGGACGTGATTGCTAAGTTGTTAACTGTAAACCCTGGACAAAGACCAAGAATAGGTGACGGTTGTGGGTTTCAATGGCTAAAGCATCACAATGAAGGTTCTCCCAATCCCTTTAGAGAGAACGATGAGGACAGCTACCCAGACCCCACTGTGATGGTCATCATGGGGGTCATGGGATATAAGCAACGAGAGATAAAGGAAGCTTTAAGGGAGAAGAAATTTGATCAGGTGATAGCCACCTACTTGATTCTTAGGCAGCAGTCACCCTGGGGGGACAACTTTATAAAAAATCTTCAGCCCAAGAAGTCGGCTTGAACTTTGGACCTTACAGGGTCCCACGATACGAAAAGTGACTATAAAGAGGGGATCTAGTGTCCCTACCCTTCCACCTCCATGTTGCCCACTCTCCCTGAGAGTCCTGAGAACGACTAGAAGGGGAGAGCGAGGTCCAGTGCGCCTCCCGCCCTGACTAACCTAACAAGAAAACAGACCCCATTCACAGAATCTGCCCTTCGCGTGCACACGACGCTCACTTCATGAACAGCACTTGGGGGGATACAGAAAGCATTATTAACACTTCCAATGAAATATGTACCAGCCTGTCTTCAGCACCAGAGACTTATTCCAACCAGTTATCCTTGGGTGTGTCCAAAGCCGGCCCTAACAAATCAAAGAGCAAGGCGTCCTCACAGGATGTTTTATCTCATCACACCTCTATGGAGGAAACTCGGTGCAAAGACATCAACATACCAGGTGAAAATATCAGTTCGTCTCTCCCACAAACCTTGCCTCAGGAGGACCTCAGAGCACAGCCCTACAGTGTGGCTACAGCTGGTCTGAGAGAGAAAAATATCAGCTCATCTCTCCCACAGACCTCGGCTCAGGAAGACCTCAGAACACAGCCCCACAGTGTGGCTACAGCTGGTCTGAGAGAGAAAAGTATCAGCTCATCTTTCCCACAAACTGAATCTCAGGAGGACTTCAGGGGACAGCCTCATAGTGTGGCTACAGCTGGTTCAAAGAACAACATGACCTCACGGGATAGATCACCTCCATTCTCCAGCAAGGAGGCCCAGGATGAGGGTCCCATTGTATAAGAAAAAGAGCTCAGCCCATCTTCCCCAGAAACACCCCAGGGACACCTCAGTGACTGGTGCCAGATTGCACCCAGAGCCCCCTTTAGAAAGCGGGTGTGGAAAAGCCCACAGAGCAGGATTATGAAAGGCCTGAGAAGTTTATGTTGCTGCCTACCAACAGAAAAGAGGGAGCACCTAGCCAGCAACAAAATCCTGGCTGTGAGCTTGAAGGGCCGGGGAGGCAGTCGAGGTAACAGGTAGGTGGAGAGGCTCCAATGTTGTACTTCTGTATCTAGGACTTTTTAAAAAAAGGATCTTTTCTTTAAAGAAAAAATATTTATTTACTATATGTGTGTGGAAGTTAACTTGCAGGAGTCAGTTGGGTCCTAGGGAATGGATTAAGGTCCCAGGCTTGGGGCCAAGTGCCGTCACTCCCTAAGCTCTTTCCTGAACTAAATGATATGCTTTTAAATAAACAGATTATAAACATACCTATTTTAGGGGTAGGTGACAATATATTATCACACTAGAAAGCAAATCCCACAGTATCCTTCCTGAGAAACTTGACCTAGCTGTAGATAGACAGCAGAGGATAGTGGCCCGAGGCTGGGCATGGATGAGGAGAAGGATTGCTGAAGAGAGCACTGGGGTGGCAGTCAGGAGGAATCAGACAAGTGCCCAGCACAGCACAGGGCCAGCACAGTTCAGGACCAGCACAGCACAGGGCCAGCACAACCAGGCAGAAGACCTGCATGTTCTCCCAAGAAGCCCCTTTCCTGTGTCTGTTTCAAGTGCTGGTGGAGGCACCCTGCTCCCTGGAAGATGAAACCAGAGAGTGGAGAGCAGCGTGCTGAGGATGCACACAGTCGCAGGAGAGAGCCAGGTAGGAAGTTCAGATGGCTGTATGCCAGCAGGAAGCTGTGCCCATATCACAGGCTGAAACTAGGGGCAAAGTGTTCCTGTGTCTGCAGATGAAGACTGGGGAAGAGGGAGCATGCCACACCCTTCTCAGACCACCTGGACCCTAAGGACTGAGAAAGGATTCTGGGAGGCAGCTCTGACAGACTCATGATCCTCCTGACTCTCCCTTGTAGTAGGTTCATGATGGCTGGGGGTGCCACAGTTGTGCCGGTAAAGTGAAGCCCTCTGTGGGACTCAGAAATCCTTTAAACAAGGATCCACAGAGTGCTGTGATCATTAGGAAAACAGGCCTCAGAGGACCTTCTACAAACAGTGAGATTGTCAGTGCAGCTACCTGTCTCCAAGTGTACCTGTGAGCCATTAGAAGAGACAGCGGCACTGGGCCAGAGGAGGACCCCAGAGGGCCTGACCAGTTTGTATGTGTTCACGATGAATACTGCTGACCAGGTTGGAGCCAGACACAGAGGGATGAGTTTGCAGGGAGTGTCCGTCTTGTGCTCATTTGGAAGGTAGCGTGTGTGGGAACAGGTGAGTCCATTAGTTATGGTGCGGCTCTCGACACCATCCTGAACTACTAGACAGCTTGCTTCCCATCCCCACCAGATCCAGACACCATCACAACTCACCCCAGCACTATTACTGGTGAACTGCTTGTTGCTTTGCAACCTGAGTCATATGGATGCACTCTTCTGTACTCTGTATCTGGACAGACAGGGACATGGACACACACACACACACACACACACACACACACAACTCCCGATGTACCTTGTGCACAAGTTGACACTAGTAAAGTTTGCTTGAACTGGAGAGAACTCCCATTCCAAGCAAGGTAATTTCATATTCCATATGATTTCCCTCCTGGAAGTACCTCAAATTCCTCTAACTCAGCTTATTCCTGTCTCCACCCCCACTGCAAACACTTACCACCCTGCTCTACTGCTTCGCAGGAGCCATGTGAAGCCAGCACATGCCATGGTGCACACCTTGCCCCAGGGCATCTGGTCCTGTGCAAGGTAAGACCCACCAGCTGTGCTTTGAGTGGAAGCAAGGTGAAGTCTCGAGTGTTTGACAGTTGGATTCAGAGATGGAGCTGGTTCCAAGCATGAGCACAGATAAGACCTGTTGATGGGAAAACCATGGCAACCCCCGGCCTGACAGTGAGGGCGTTCCTCTGGGTGGCTCATGGTCTCCTGGCATATTCCCACCTCCTAAGATAACTCAGAGACACTTAAAGAGATTTAAGGGGTCAGATTCACACCCCCCCTTAGGCCCACACCCTAGTACACCCCAAGACCATACTCTAGTATACCCCAAGATACTATTTTGAACAGTATCTCACACAAAGATCCCAGATGTTTTCTTTCTGACATCCTGTAGGGACATTGCTGCTGTGAAGCTTTGTGTCCCCAGGCAGCGGGCTGGGAAAGACTGGTGCCTCTGCTGTCTGTGTGACCCTATGCTGGGGCTACCAGAGAGACTCCTGGGACTATACCTAGCAAGGGACATTTTCAACTGGATGGTGCTTAGAGCAGGAGATGCCACACAAGCCCTAACACACTGGGTGGAAGAGAGACACACAGGTGATGCTCCTCTGCTCAGGCCATGGGGAAGGTATGATTGGCTACAGGGTGATGGACAACTGAATGTTTGGTAATCTCACTAAAATGCCTTGTTTTCAGGTCTCGTTGATGGAAGAGGCTTCTTCTGATTGACAGAGAGGTTGAGCCAGAGACTTACAAACAAATGGACTAGAGGGACAAGAGAAAATGTCTACTGATCCGGGTAGCACCCAGGCCCTTGTACTAACCCCAGTGTCTGAGGCAGCTCGGAGACTTACCTCACTGAGGGCAGTGCCTCTCTGTCCTGGCAGGAGCCGTGTGAGGGTGAGGCGCTGCTCAAGTCCCCTCCATCTACTGTATGAGTCAGCTGTTGTTCCCTTGGTCACCTGGGCAGGGACACCACTTCTCCATCAGAAAGACTGCCGGCTGCAAGGGACAGACCTAGAGAACACTGACAGTAATTTGAGGGCTTTTTATAGTGGGGCCCCTTTTAGAGAGTGACATCGACCAATACCTAGAGAACTGAACCATGAAGACAGTCCCTAAGAAAAGGTCCTAGACAGTGAGAGCTGAGTGACTGATGACTTTATGCCTTGTGTATCCAGGTGAAGATCAGCCATCGAGGATATGCTCGGAGAGCTGGGCATAAGATTGCTCTGCAGAAGTGTTACTGAGAAAGACAGGCACCGGACAAAAGGATATATGGTACAAATATCTCTGAATAAAGACTGTTTTCTTACTACAATAAATTCCTTTGTATATTTGAACCACATGCTCTGGTGTCCTGATTTATATCTATGTAAACATTCTGACAGTGGGATTGGTCAGCATGTCTGTCTTCTGAATGCACCATTTCTCCCTGTGGTGAGAGCCGCACTAATTCTCCACGATGCACTTGGGTCTTCATTCTGTGCATCAGATCTCTGCCCTCTTCCTCCTACATACTGCCTGCTCTACGTCCTGGAAACATCTCCCATCCCGCTGTTATCACGAATGGAGAGTTTTGTTTAGGCTCCTCATATGCAGTATTTCTCTCTTTTGAGGGTAATTTTTCTTAGCACAATGTCTTTCAGGTGGACTCAAGTTGACCCCAAGTCTCAGTATCCCTCCCCCCTTTCTTTTTCTGAGACAAGGTCTTGCTGTGTAGCCTAGGTTGACCTACAACTCCTGATACTCCTGCTCAGAATTCTGGGTACTGTGGTGACAGGTTTGTGCCCCCTGAATTATAAGGCCTAATCACATTATTCTTCAACAGACATGTGGATGTAGGGTAGACACATTGTTAAAGGATTAGGTTTTGATTCGTTCTTGAAATACTTCCAACGTTCTCTGCAGTTGTCCTATCTCAGCATCATCAAAAAGATCCTTATAATTGGGTGTGGAAGTGCTCACAAGGCCCCTGACTCCTAATCACAAGGCACTGCCTTTGTGTAGCCTGTAATCTGGTTCCTTCCTCAACTTGTATTTCTGCCCTGCCATTCATATCCTGTTGAGGGGGCAGAGTTTCCTTCAAGGGACGAGGGATGCTCCACACTGTGTCTCATGATGGTTGTATCAATGTTTGCTCTGCCAAAAATGTGCAAGGGTCTCCAGTTCACACACAGGCAAATGTTTTTTTTCATCTTTTGATAATATCCAGATTAGTTCATATGGTGAATTTATGACAACTTATTTATCAATGGTTGGCCTATTCCCTAAACAAATGGAGTTTAATTCACAAAGTTCTAACCTATGTCTCTACCTTGGTGAGTTTTCCCTATCTTTCCAATAGAAATTTCAGAGTATCAGGTCTTACATGAAGGTAGTTGGTCCATTTGGAGTTGATTTTTTATGCAGGCAGAGAGATAAAGATCTAGTTCACTCTTCCACATTAAATGCCCAGTTTTTTCTAGCACCATTTGGGGTCTACATAGAAAGATGCAGGCCAGTCTGGGCTAAGCAGGGAGACTATTATCTATAGATAGATAGATAGATAGATAGATAGATAGATAGATAGATAGATAGATAGATGATAGAAAATGCAAAATGTAGATATCGAGATTTTCCCAGGGGCCTGCCCTGAGAAAATTCCTCCCAGGGTCCTGGGGAAGATGCTACATCCAGCGTGGGGTTATCTGAGGGAAAAGATCTATGTACACCATGCTCTTTTGTCTGTTTACTTTATTTCTCTAAGACAAACTTCTATCTACACAGCTTCAGTTCCATCCTGACACTCAGCTCCTCTCTGTCCCTTCTTTTTCTGTCCTCTCATAGTATTAGTAAGCCCCTATGCTTTGATCTCGTCTTCATCTTCAGTTTCTCCATCCATGCTCATTTCTTCTCTTCCTACTCTTGTGACCTGACCCAATCCTTTTTCTCTACAAAAGATCTGCCTTGCTCCTTTCTCTCCGGCCATGCGACTCTGCCCTACCATCCACAGAAACTCTGCTTCCGGCCACTAGACTCCCTGGCCAGGAATCCTGCCTCCCCTTCACTCTCACCTGGATCTGCAAAAATCCTTTGTTCCGAGTCAAATGCTCTGGAATGCCATTTGGCCAGTCTGGGGAAGGAAAGTCTGAGCTTCATTCGCACAAGAAACAAAGCTGTGCATCTACAGTCTGCCTGTCTCCTAGGCTCTGTAGGGGTGTTACCTAGTAAGGGGTGTTACCTAGTAGATCAGCAGTAGGTCTCAGAAGCTTGACTGTTTGCCATATGGCCTTATAGTACACGAGCACACAAGAATTTTCATAGCAGAAGACAGCTGATATATGTTAAAAGCTGAATAACACCAAAATATTCCCTGATAAATGGCTTCTCTCTAGAAAAATTTCTTGATCTTTCTAGGTATGGCTTTATTATATACAGCTGAATCTCTACAATATATTCTTGTGGCTCACAGCAGGTCGATACCTAGGATTCACTTCAAATTTGTCTGTTCTCTTCCCAATTGTCTATTAACTAATCAACAGTAAAGGTTCATGAAGAAGCTGAATTATGAGACTGGTCAGTTTCTTGGTTCCTAAAATGTACAGTGGGTAGATATGAGCTCTGTTTAAGGAGTAATTAGTGCTTTGTACAGCATTTGTCTACTAAAGACCTGGGGGAAATGCAAGAAAGTCTATATGCAGAAACAGCTGTCTATCACCTTGTGACATTAGAAAACATTAGAATGTCATTTAATTGATACTGTTGGATCCTTGTGTACTTGTTAGAATTTGGTCTATCTTAACCTCAGATTTAGGTGAAGGCTAAGAAGACTATAAGACAGAAATTAGCATCCTAACTCCAGTTATAAAAATTCAGAAAGTGTGGGGTCAGAAAGATTGGTTAAGAGTACCTCTTGCTGTTGCAGAGGATGGATGTTCGATTCCCAGCACCCACACAAGGTGACTCACAACTGGTGTCATTTCAGCTCCATGCATCCAACACCTCTGGTCTCCACAGGTGCCTTCATTCACATGGACACACCCACTCAGACACACATGTAAGTGTAAGGGAGGGAGCAGTAAAGCACTGAACCAGGCCACACCACAGGTGGAAAGGAGGTTTACTTGGGAGAGTTCAAAGCTGCCATGTTACCTCTTGGGGGCAAAGAGAAGCAAAAAGCATTTGGAGGAGTCCAAAGCTGCCAGGACTACCCCCTGGAGGCAGAGAGACTAGCAGAATGGTGGGGAAAGCCTTTCCTATTTTAAAGAAGTGGGGGAGGTGTGCAGGCCAGAAGAGCCTGGAAGTTAAAAGTAGAGGTGAGGAGGTTTGTGGGCCAGAAGAGACCAGGAGCCAGCATGGAGCTTTGATGTTACCAGTATGTGCTTATCGGGACCTAGATGCCTCATTTGCTGAGGTAGAGGGAGATAAGGGAGTGATAGCTCTTCCTAGCACTCAGAAGCCCATTTCACAGGTTTCTGGGGAGTGCTGAGTGTATACATCAGTAATCCTCTGTTGAACCTGTCGGGAGTCTAGGCTGAGCTGAGCCCAGACTGTCATTTAGGACGTTGTCAGTGGCACTGCAATTGAGGGGGTTTGGAACATAACATTCTAACCTTTTGCTGATGACAGGGGCTGATTGTAGTTATCATCTGACTTCTTTAAGCTGAATTGGGATGTTGTAGGGGTTCCAGGAAGGCTGGGAAGTAGTTCTGTCAAAGGTTGAGGGTGAGGAGGCAGACAGGTGAGTGATAGTAGGAGACGCAGGGAAATTTTGTCACAAGTGTCTGGTTACAGACCACTGTGTAATTTTGTCAGTTTTCTCTGGAAAGAACCTGTAGAGATAGAGAGCAATCATGATTGTGTGTCACAAAGAGACTCCACCTGGGACCAGCTTCAAGCGTGGCAATACTGACACCTGGGCAGAGAACTGCCCACACCCCACCTGCTGCCAGGATCCTGTCAAATTGTGAACAAACAACACTGGAGGGTCAACTACCCAACTCTGCCTTGCCAAGGTAGGTCAGGTCCTAAGGCTTTAGTAGAATCTCTGAGTCCAAGGAGGAAAGAGACTCAAGGAGACAGGAAAAGGGAGGGGTAGGAGGAGCCAGGGGCCTAAGAGAGACCCAAAGGAAAGCGCTGCAAAGGAGTCAGCCCCTGGAGGACATAGTTTGTGAGTCAGCTCATGGAAGTCTTTAACCCTCTCTTTCACTTGGCCAGACTGGCTCCCAAACATTCTTCATCAGCATGTTGATGATTGCTTACTGGTTTGGGCAAAGTTTGCCCAGTAGTTGATTCCTGGACGCTGTCTGTCTTAGGGTTTCTATTGCTGTGATGAAACACCATGACCAAAAGCAAGTTGAGGAGGAAAGGGTTTATTTGGCTTACATTTCCACATTATAGTCCATTACAGAAGAAAGTCAGGACAGGAACTCAAACGGGGCAGGAACTTGGAGGCAGGAGCTGATGCAGAGACCATGGACAGGTGCTGTTTACTGGCTTGCTTTTTATGGCTTGTTCAGTCTGCTTTCTTATAGAACCCAGGACCACAGCCCAGGAATGATATCATACACAATGGGCTGGGCCCTCCCCTATCAAGTACTAATTAAGAAATGCATATAGCTCAATCTTATGGAGGCATTCTTTTAATGCCTCAGACGTACCCTTCTCTGGAGATGACTTTAGCTTACGTCAAGTTGAAATAAAACAATCCAGCAGTGTCTGTCAGCTAAGTGGAAATCTGAGACAGATACAGACTAGGGAGAGAGGACAGAAGGTAAAACTAGGGAGCTTAGAGGTATCTTTATCTTGGGCATATACTGGATCACCCAACGGAGTGGGGGCAGGAAAAGCCCATCCCCAGGGATAGGCTGTAAGTAGGAGAGCTTAAGCTGCTCACTGGAAGGAGTGGTAACTAAACAAGGGATCTAAAGTCCTTTTGACTTGTGGCAGATGGATCCAAGTCCTGGCTCCCTAAAGTTTACATGGATTTTTTTTTTTAAGTTGACAGAAAAGGTAAAAGTTTCAGCAGGACCACTGTCTATAATCTGCCCTGGAATCCTTACTGGAGAGAAGGCAGTCAACAAGTATCTGCAATCAGCTTGAGTAGACTCACGTTTGAACAACAGCAAAAAATAAAGCTTGAAAAGTTATCAACACGATAGAGGCATGGACATTCATCTCTAATAAGACAAATTTTCTGGCAGAAAAGAGACCAAAGGGAAAGAAGAGCCTGAGGACCTGAAAGACAGTTTTGGGGAGAAAAGCACAAACACTCGTTCCTCTTGGACGGAGCTGTTTTTAGCACAAGAAGCAGTTTGAAGTCGTTATTTAGAGAAGGAAATTAAATTGTTGGAGCCGGTAACTATGATAATTTTAACTATTTTTTTTAAAGCTTAAGTATCCAGTGCTTATAACTGTTACCGAGACTAGATTAATAACTTACCAGAATTCTGTTGGATGATATGTTAAACTTGGAACTTTTAATGTCCTCTGTGTTGTCTTTAAGTCTCGTTTTTCACATTCCTTAAGTCACTTCCTCAGAACTTTACCACTTGCCTAAACCTTCTATTTCTTTTTATTCTGAAAACATCCAGTCATTTACTGTGAGACATAGGTGCTTGGTTATTGAGAGTTGTCATTGAAAAGGGGGCTCGTTCAGTAAGAAACAACAGCATGGTAGTTTGGAGTTCGCCTCTCCCTTGAAACCTGTTTTGTGAGTTTACCTTTCTTTCTTTTTTTTCTTTTTTTTTTTTAAAAGCAGGAAGCCTGTTAGCTCTAGGAAAAGCAAGGCCTGATCTTACATTTAACACCAGCTTTTGGCTGGCAGGTTTTAGCCTCAGTTTCAAAACTTTTTTTTTTAATTTAAGAGGATCATGTAACTTAAACTTTCCTTAGAACTCTCAAATTTATATCACCTGCAAGCAACATGTCCATCTTTTGCACCCGAACTTATTGTAAAGCCAGACTGGTTTTAAGGTGGAAGTACTTTCTGTCTCTGGATCGACCAGGCTGCTGCAGCCTTTGGAGAGGAGCTGGCTGAGGTCTGTTTGCTGCTATCAACAGATAGCATGACTGCTAAGGTGTCAGACAGGGCCTAGGACAAGGTGGGCCCTACATTCCATCACAGAGATCTGAAAAGGACACACTTTACTGGAATCAGCCAGAAGGATAGACCAAATGGCCCCCATATCAATAAAAATGGCAGAGACTTACCTGCTATCCAGACAGTCAGCCTAGGCTCCTCTGTGGCAATCTCAATGGTTTTGTTGGGGCAGAGGTCCCAGGGCAGGGACACTCTCTGGATTCAAGGCCCAGGAGATCTGAGAAATTCTCCTGTGGAGGAGAAACTTGGAGGGGGGTGGGGACTTGACCTATCTTGGCAAGGCGGAGTGGAGTATTTGACCTTCAGGTGCTCCATTTGTTCACAGTTTGGGCAAGGTCCTGGCAGCAGGTGAGGTGTGGGCAGTTCTCTGCCCAGGTGTCGGTGTTGCTACACTTGAAGCTGGTCCCAGGTGGAGTCTGTTTGTGCCACATTGTCTGTGGAGGTGCCCTCAGAGCTGCTGCCAGAAGCTGGTGTTTTTGTCTATTGGAGAGCTCTTTCCTGCTCCTCCCTTCCATTAAACACCTTAAACACCATATTCAGCTGACCTCTCTGAGGGGTTTGAGGGCCATCATCTAGTCTCTGATTTTGAATCTTACTTTACATTAAACAAACTTTACTTGTTTTCAGTTACTTCCTTTAGGCTTAACTTTGACAACATATATAGAAGGTCAAAGCTTGTCCTTGTAAATGAATCACATTTGTGTTTATCATGACTACAAACATAATTCTGAGCACATTAAAATATATGATAATTTTAAGGTGATTGACCAGTAGCTTGCATGTCTTAATTATCTTCACCGGTTTACAAGTTGGTACCTTAAATAAGATTAGGATGTTCTCATTGAAGATCCTTGAGTATCAAAATAAACACTAAACCATTAATACAGTCCATGGAGAGACTGGGAACTTCACTTTCCTGATTCTTTTATAGTATAATTTTATAAATTATCACAGTTTTATATGACTCAGTTTATCCAAATAACTAAAGCTTAACACAATTACCAAAGACATAAGTGGTTAGACATGTATCTTTAAGTCAGCTTCTGCTAACCTAAGTGGATCTTAGGAATTTATCAAACATATGTTGTTCCTTATCCAAAATATCTTAGAGGCCTCTTGTCTCCTTAGTTCAGAAAGATCTATCTTTGTTCAGAAAGATCTACAAATGGCGCCCAACGTGGGGCAAGAGTTTCCACCTAAAACCTAAGAAAAGATTCTAAAACGGAGCTAAAAACAGCTTCCTAATTGTCTCTCTCAAATGAGCGGCAGTCTGCCGGTTTGAGCTACTGGCGGGTTCCTAGCGTGCACGCTCAATCTGCAGTATTGCCGGAATGAGGCCTCTGCAAGTGACACATTAAGCTGCGTGGTGGATTTAGCCTTTGCTAGTACAAAACAAAAAAAGAGGTTTCTGGGCTACACACTGCTTCGATAAAAGCATAGACCCAAGATGGGTCTATGGTAAACATACCACCACCATGTTAGGAAGCTGATGTGGGCAGAGCCAGAAGCCACAGTGCCGTCTCAGTCTTGGAATGCTGCAGTTTAAAGCAATAGACTCAAGGTAATATAAAAAATAAGCCACGTAAAGATGGCTACCACACAGAGAATCTGGATTATGTTCTCTTTGATATTCATAACTAAAGAAAAACATTTGATTACAAAAGCTGTTGAGTTATGCCAAAATGTATATCTTTTTTTTTTAGGTTTTTTTTTTTAGTTTTTCGAGACAGGGTTTCTCTGTGTAGCTTTGTGCCCTTCCTGGAACTCACTTGGTAGCCCAGGCTGGCCTCAAACTCACAGAGATCTGCCTGGCTCTGCCTCCCGAGTGCTGGGATTAAAGGCGTGCGTCACCATCGCCCAGCCAAAATATATATCTTAAAGGTACCTTGACTTCAAAATTTGGATGTAAAAATATGTTGCTTTGGAAAGAAGGCTCTGCTTTTGTTTCCACAGAAAGCCAGAGGCTATGGGTTTGTTCCAGATTAAGATAAATCAGGTTTGACCAGCCAAGACCCCCTGAAAGGTCTCTGATGACACCATGGCCCAGATAATCCAATATCCAGATCGGATTCAAGGCAACTGGCTCAGACAATATACCCTCACGGACTACTCCATAATCCTGAAATTTTCTTTGTGTCCCCATAAGATACAGTGCCCCCCTCCAGCAGGAAGTAGTAAAAAAAAAACTACGCCCAAATTCCCAAATATACCAAGCTGACTTTAGAGATGTGTAAAAGTTAAAACCTTCCTTTAAAAAAAAGGGGGGGCGGAGAAGTGCTGTGGGATGGTCTGTATGTGCTCTAATTGGTCAATAAATAAAACACTGATTGGCCAGTGGCCAGGCAGGAAGTATAGGCGGGACAAGGAGAGAGGAGAATTCTGGGAAGTGGAAGGCTGAGTCAGAGAGACACAGCCAGCTGCCGCCATGACAAGCAACATGTGAAGATGCCGGTAAGCCATGAGCCACATGGCAAGGTATAGATTTATAGAAATTGATTAATTTAAGATATAAGAACAGTTAGCAAGAAGCCTGGCATGGTCATACAGTTTGTAAGCAATATAAGTCTCTGTGTTTACTTGGTTGGGTCTGAGCGGCTGTGGGACTGGCGGGTGAGAGAGATTTGTCCTGACTGTGGGCCAGGCAGGAAAACTCTAGCTACAGATCTATTTTTTTTTTAAAACAAGAGTTGTGTGCTGTAGAAAATTAAGATTACCTATACATATATCAACCACCCCTCTGCCTTTTGTTTTTTTGAGACAGGGTTTCTCTGTATAGCCTTGACTGATCTGTAACTCACTCTGTAGACCAGGCTGGCCTCAAACTCACAGAGATTCACCTGCCTCTGCCTCCTGGGTGCTGGTATTAAAGGCATGTGCCACCACTGTCCAGTTGTACTATCAGTTCTTTTGTTACAGATTTTAAGCTAACTTTTTTGCTTAGGATCTGACAGATTTTTTAAAAACCAAATGAACTTTAAAATCCTGGGATAAATTTATTTTCCCGCAAAAGTGTGAAAGATAGTAAACAAAACCAAGAAAAAGAGGAGAGGAGTATTCAGAGAGCTAAACATCTGTGATTATACTGTGCCATTTGTAATCTCCATTGAAAAAATCCATTGTCATCTTAGCTGTCTCCAGCATGTAGTGTCTTTGTCCTTGGTTGTTCTGGTTTGCTCTTTTCCCTGTCACAGAGTCAGGTGACCAGTCTGACCTGGGTCAGAGGCTTTTGAGGAAACCTTTACACAAACATGCTTAGGTCTAGAGGGAGCAGCCCGAATCCCATCTCCAGACTCAGATTTTCAGTAGCGTAGAACTGCATGTGTCAATATTCCAGTGTTATCTACACCCAAAGGATATTTGAATCTCTATAAAACTGAACTCAGGGATAAGAGGGAGGGACAAGAATGGAAGGCAAAGAAAGTTTGGAGATAAGGGAGGTTTGGGATCATTTGCTGGTGTGGTGGCAGAAGGTGGTACAATCTGGGAATCTGAAAATCAAGCATGCCGTTTTCTGGCCATTGACACCAATTATCTAGTTTGTACTGAGACCAAGACATTTATAGCAAGACATCAAGGCTTTAATGAAATGCCTGAGTCCAAGGAAGAAAGAGACTTAAGAAGACAAGCAAAGGGAGTTGAAGAGTGGGTGGGAAGAGTTCCTGGTTAGTTCAAGCTCCAGAGAGAGAGAGAGAGAGAGAGAGAGAGAGAGAGAGAGAGAGAGATGTCCAGGAGCAGAGCAAGGAAGAAGCGGGAAAGAATTTAGGAAAGGCTGTAAGAGTCCCACCAGTGGGATTCCAATAGCATAGAAACAGAGACACAGGAAGAGAGAAGAATAAGTGTCATGGAGGATTTTTCTGTCCTGCCTGCCAGCTCTCAGATAACCACACAGAGACTTAATATTATTAATTATAAAAGCTTGGCCAATAGCTTAGGCTTGTTTTTTAACTAGCTTTTATAACTTAAATTAACTCATTTCTATTAATTTACTTTCTTCCTCATGACTTTATTACCTTTACTCTGTACAGCCCATGTTGTTTTCCTGCTTTATCCATGTCAGGCTGGCAACTCCGCCTTTCTTCTTCCCAGCATTCTCTCTGCCCTGAAAATCCTGCCTAGCTATTGGCCATTTAGCTTTTTATTAAACCAATCACAGTGGCATATCTTCAAACAGGGTAAAGGAATATTCCACGACACACACACACACACACTTCTTCCTTCCTTCCTTTCTTTTTTTCTTTTTTCTTCCTTTGAGACATGGCCCATTATGTAGCTCTGGTTAGCCTGGAACTTAATATATAGACTAGGTTGGCTCTGAACTCACATAAGATCTACTTATTTCTGCCTCCCTAGTGATGGGGTTAAAGGCACATGCTGCCATACCCTGATCAATTTTGCATTTTAAAACCCTGGTCTTTATTTACCCCAGCTAAATCAGCATTTAGTTATCATATATATAAGATAGGCTTCTATTCTACACAATCTTTTAGTAATGAATGGAACTCTTCTCGACATTTGTAAGAAGCCTAAATTTTGATATATCTTAGGTGGATAAAAATATATTTTAGATACTAAATCTCCTAATTTGTCCCCCAAGATCAAACTATGGAATTCCTTTCCTTGTGAAACATGTTGAATTGATTTAAGTGGAACTGGGGGCTGTGAACCTGCATATGCTGATGGGGATTCCTGTTCATGGCTGGCTCCCTTGGGTGCACCAGACAGCAGCAGTCACCTACCGCTACAGAAGAGTGTTTTCCTCTATTAATCTCTAAGAGCTGCAGTGACTCTGGCTGGGAAGGCACATGAATTCTTTAACTCTCTTGTCTCAAATCAATACTCTCTCTGATAACTCATCCTCTAAGTGTCTTCTGCTGACCAGATCAGAGCAAGCAACAGAAGACTGAGAAGCAGCAGCGAGGGTCCATCTGTGTCCAGAAGTGAAGACAGAGTGGCAGGGACAGCTCAGCCCCACAGCTCTGGTGCAGGCTTTAATGGCTTGCTACTGCACCTGGCTACTACTGCACAGCCATGCTGAGGGAGATCCTGAAGCCTTCACAAATCACCCCATCTCTAGTCTCTGGTTGTGCATGTTGTTCTGAAATTTGAGTCATATGGTCTGTACTCTTTATAACTGGTCAGAAATTCTCTCTCTCTCTCTCTCTCTCTCTCTCTCTCTCTCTCTCACACACACACACACACACACACACACACACACACACACACACACACACACTCACACACACACTCCTAATGTGCCTTGGGCATAGTTGATGCTAGTGAAGTTTATTTGAAATGAAGAGGGTAATTTCATATTTCATGACTTGCCCCTTTGGGAAATGTCTTGTTGGCCTCCTAATCAGCTTGTGCTTGTCTCCACCCCCACCTGGAACACTAATCATCCTGCTCTACTGCTTCATAGGAGCCATGTGACGTCAGTATGCGTCTTGTGCCCCAATTTGCCCCAGGGCATCCAGCCATGTGCAAGGTGAGGCTGACCTACTGGCTGTCCTTTGAGAAGATCCAAGGTGAGGGCTGAAGTGTTTGCCGCTTGAGTCCAGAGAAGGAGCCGGTAACAAGTACTGCAGGGGGCAGGGACAGTGTGGGCTTTCCTCTGGTAGGCCCATGGTGACTTGCCACATTCCCACAAAGCAGAAAGACCTGGAGACCCTCCAATGTGGTTAAAGAGGAACCAGATTCCTCCACCTCTAGCCCACACTCTCTAGTGCAAACTATTTGGTTTATTCTCATCCGTTTCACCACAAAGCTGGCACCTGGCACCCACAGGTCCTTGCCACCTCTGCTTCTACAGCTGCTGCTGCTACATTGTTATCTGTAGTTTGTTTGTTTGTTTGTTTAACTTTTTTGGGGCCTGCTACCCAGCTCTCAAATGAATACACAGAGACTTATTCTAACTTATGAATGCCCAGCCTTAGCTTCACTCATTTATAGCCAGCTTTTCTAACTTACATTAACCTGTTTCCTTTTAACTATGTTTTGTCTCTGGGCTTTTTACCTTTCTCTATTACATATTATCTTTCTTCCCTTCTAAACTCCATGGCTGATTGGGTGGCTGGGTGGCTGGGTGGCTGGGTGGCTGGCTCCTAGTTCCTCCTTTCCTTCTCCTTTTCTTGCTCCTAGTTCTTCTTTCTCTCAAGTCTAGATTTCTCCTCTTATTTATTTTCTCTGCCTGCCAGCCCCGCCTATCCCTCTACAGACTGGCTCATTTCCATCCTTAGACCAACATCTTCCTATCATTTTAGCATCTCGCTTTAAGTCCCTCTAAGCAATATTTTCCCCCTCTTGTGGCTTCCTTCGCTCAGCATTTTACCCTCCCATTTTACCCATGTTGACATTAATGGCAGGATCTTTTCCTCTTTCTTTCTCTGAAGCAGGTTGCTGTTGTGACAAGCAGGCTAGCCAGTAACTCACCATCCCTTACAGGATCCTGGGTGCTGGGGTGACAGGCTTTCTCCCCTTGCATTTTTAGGCCTAATCCCATTCCTCTCCCTAGACATGAGGGTGTCTTGGGCAGGCACATCATGGATTCCAACCCATATCACACATGTGTTGACTCCTGGACAAACATTCACTGTGACTGGAATGTTTCTGTACTTTTTGTTTGACATACCTGTTGCCTTCAATACCTTAAAGATTTGATGGCTTGAAGATGTTCATAAGAGCCTAGATTTTGATGCCAAGGCACTTTCTTCCAGTGTCTGGTTCACACCCAGTTTAGCGTCTCCCTCTGGAACAGGAGATGGGGGCCCTGTCTTGCACATCCTCTAGAGTCATCTAAGCAAGGGACAGCAATTTTTTATTCAGGGGCCACTCTATGCCTTCTGGTTAAGTGGTTGCAGTCTGGGGGTGATGGGATGGTATGTTCATTCCTGAGAGGACAGTTGTTATGGGGGTCTTGGATATTCATTTAGGGGTACTATGAAGTTCATTCCATGGGATGGACAAATCACTGTACATCCTAAACATGAAGTCCAGGCAGAAAGCCTGAAAGTGGCAGCCAGATAGAGATGAGCCACTGCTTTGGGGAATACATGATACAATAACAATCTCAAACTTCACTTGAACAGAAAAACACTCGCCATTGGAATCAAATGAAGGGCCCCAGACAGAAGTGGCCTCCACTCCATGTGTATTGGGCCCACACAGGAGGGTAGTATGTGAGCAGACCACTAGGAACTTGACCTGCCCTGAGAGCCAATATGCATTCAACCTTTAGGATACTAAGGAGCTGTGGGTGGGGCATTTACTCAGCCTCTTGAGCATTGGGTCTGCCTTGTGGTCTGCCTTTAGTGGTCTCCCGGATACTAGGCTTGTCCTAGTAGTAGTGTGAAGGAACTCTCCTGAATACTGTGACTGCCCGGAGGCCTGCATGTTGTGTGGCTCTCAGATCTGGGCCTTACCAAAAGTCAGCATGTGAGCAGTCCCTGGTCACCGGGCTTGCTCTTGGGCCTGTGTGCTGGAGACCTGATATGGAGGCACACTATAAATCTCCACTTGATGTTTGGCATAGGGGTAAATTATCATTGGATCCCTGGTTACTGTTCATGAACTGGGTTGAAACATTTGTTCTATGCCTAGTCTGAGGTCAACAATGGGCCAATCTCCTGGGCAGTAGTCCTGCCTTGTGAGCAATGTTCAAGATACCTTCCTGGGTACCATCCCGACTTTGTGAAGCAGTATGGGCATTCCTCTGGGTACTGAGTACCCCATGGGTATATGTCTGCCATCACAGAAACCTGTAGGCAATCCCCCTAGTACTAAACATGCCTCAGGGTCAATGCCCTGGGTCCAGCCTTCCAGGAGGTCAGCATCCAAGCAACCTTCTGAGTCTTGGTCTTGCCCTGGTTGCACCAAAGTAGTGGCTGCCTGGGCTGTGGGCGTGCTCAAAAGTCAGAGAGTGGTCTCCTTATAAACTGGGAGTGCACATTTGTTTTTGTCAACGTGCCACAAACTGGAGTTCCCTAGTCATACAGAGGGAACTATTAAAGAACTGCCTCATTTATCCAGAGGGCCTGGTCCAGTTGGGGGCTCTTCAGCCATTGGTTCATAGTTCATGTGTTTCCACTAGTTTGGCTATTTGTCCCTGTGCTTTTTCCAATCATGGACTCAACAATTCTCGCTCATACAATCCCTCCTCTTTCTCGCTGATTGGACTCCCGGAGCTCCCTGCACCCGCTCCCATCAGTCATTGGATGAGAGTTCTAGCACGGAGGAGATGGGAATGGGGGGTGGGTGGCGAGAGGAGGGAGGACAGGGGAATCCGTGGCTGATATGTAAAATTAAATTATAAAATAAAATAAAAAGAATTGCCTCCTTCAGATTGGCCTGTGGGTACATCTGTGGGGCATATTCTTGATTAATGTTTGTGGTGGGAAGGATCAGCCTACTCTGGGCAGTTTATCTCCTGGGTAGATGGTCTTGAGTTGTAAAACAAAATATCTGAAGGGTAGCTGGGACTACATAGTCAGACCATGTGTCAAAAATGAAGTAATTACTTTGGAATGACAAAAAGACCAACAAATTTCGGGCTACAAGGCATTTTCTAAATTAGCGATTGATCGGGGAGGGCCCAGGCCATTGTGGATGGTGCCTTCTCTGGGCTGGCAGTTCTAGGTTCTATAAGAAAGCAGGCTGAGCAAGCCATGGAGAGCAAGTCAGTAAACAGCCTACCTCCATGGCCTCTCCATCAGCTCTTGACTCCAGATTCTTGTCCTGGTTGAGTTTCTTTCCTGACTTCCTTTGATGATGAACAGTGATAGTGATATAGAAGTGTGAGCAAAACAAACCTTTTCCTACCTCACTTGCTTTTTGGTCACGGTGTTTCATCATAGCAATAGAAACCATAACTAAAATATGGCCCCATCACCCATATCCATGGGAAGGATACTTTTGTTCTGTATGGGATTCTGGACTCAGTTCTTTCCTTGTCATTTAAAATATGTTAACCCACTTGGAATCCTGGAGTTCTGGTGAGAAATATAATGGGGAAAGCCAGAGAGGTGGCTCAGCAGTTAAGAGCACTTGTCTGGTCTTGCAGAGGACCAGAGTTTGATTTCACAACACTTAGGTTTAGTGGTCCCAATGGTTTGTACCTCTAGCTCCAAGGGATTCAATGTTCTCATTTATCCTTTATGGGCACATTCTCTCTCTCTCACACACACACATTAAATAAATGAAATTAATGTTACAGGGTTTTTTATTTTTGGGAATATATGGTGAAGTTTTCTCTGTCTCAGTCCCATTAATGTTAATAAAACATTCTGCTACCATCCTTTTTCTTTGCTATCAATCAAAGTTTAGAAAAAGTAACTTCATACTTCAGTGGTATGATAATTGTAAAAGCCAAAAAGTTACTAGAGAATATTAGGATATTAGGGACAGTTTTAAAAGGCATTGCAGCATCATACATGTTCACTGTCAAACTAGTATATATAACACAATGAAGTATAATCATTATCCTCATTATTATCATTATTATCTTAAGGAGAAGGTCCTTGCTATGGGTTGGATGTGAAATGTCAAGGACAAGCTCATGCATTTGACTACTAGGTTCCTGACAGGAGTTGCTCTTTTCAGAAGTTATGGAACCCTCAAGAAGTGTGGCTCAGATACATAAACAGGGTTAATGGGGTGTGTGTGTAGGGGGGATAAGTGGTGTTATGTGACTTTTCCTGAGGAAACACAAGCAAATATCTACTCACTTCAGATAGGGAACCAATGACAGACCAAAGTAACAATTCTACCAAAGTCCATCATTGTTGGAAGCCATGCAGCCTAGTCTTGGATCAGCATATGACTACCTGTCCAGTGGGTTTCCTTGGGGGAAGGCACCCATGGAAATGGACTCTCACTTGGAAAGAATCAGTAGTCCATGGGACAGCATAGGAATTTGCAAACATGCAGCTTGCAGGCTCTTTTCTTTCTCACTATAGTGCTGACTCTTTAGGTGGTTTTTAGTTTTACTTTGTCAGTCACACATGCAACAGCTGTAATTTCCCCTGGAAATTCTGTTCTTTCTCGAGTATTTTCCCCTAAGATTTAGCACGGAGTTAATGCTTCTCAAATCTCTTATATGGAATTACTAACTATAACTCCTAACCCTGGGAACTTTTCTGACTCTATAGAGACAGTTAGGTAGGTATTTTTGAGAAAATAACACTTGGAACATTAACCAAATCTCATAGTTCTAGAAAGGAGAGTAAGGCATGCATACACAGAATAGGGAGAAAGCCTCAGGAATTCACATAATGCCAAGAGAGTATGTTCCCTGGACACCAAACATATAGAATCAATGATGGGACCTAGTACGATCCAATGAAAAAATGCAATGTAAACTATGGGATAGATAGATCCATCTTTACCATAGACAGGGGCTTATATTGGTGGAAGAAGTATAGTATAGTGGGAAGGGGGAAAAGTGCTTTGTCAAAGTCTGCCTTTTATAGAGAGATTGAGACATGGAACCCTCTTGTAGGAAAGGGAACTGTATAAAAGCATATCTTACAGACATGAAAAAAATTGTGTGGGTTTGAATATTGCTGTCCTTAAAGCATTTTACCTATGTTTATTACTTTTAACTTTGTAACCAACCACTTTTTAACGTTGTAACCTCAAGTAGCCGCCAGCTGACATAAGTGCTACAAGAGCTGGATGTGTCTGGCTCGATATTTAGTTAAGCCTACAAAAATGCTGAACTCTATATCTAGAACAAGATTATTAGGAGGTGGAAAACTTGGGGAAGCATAAAGGGGAACAATGGGGGCTTTTATAATGATTATGATCTATTTCTTAAAATATGATGTATTTCTTAAGAGTCAAAAATAGGAGCCAATAATAAAGCTGTTCATGTAAGCCTGGTAGAACAAACTCCATTAAAGTATAAATAAAGAGGCTCAAACTATTTGGGCCCACTTGAGTGCAATTCACCTGGTGGTCAGAATTTTTCCTTCAATGATGCCTCTTCCCCATCTCAGTTCCTGAACCTGAGCCAAGGATGGACCCTGACACATCATATAAACCAACGTGTTTATTAGATTTATTTACAAAAATATGGGGTTGCTTGCAAGAGTATGAGTGACTCATAAACAACTATAGCACTGAAATGACCATGCTTCATAGGTGATAACTCTCTACAGGGTTTGCAAACAGCAAACCTCCATATTTAGGAGAATCACTCCCCCAGCAGTTGTTTCTTATATCTATAGCTTTGGGGAGGGGGGTCTTGTGAATCTTTTTAGCTTCAGGAACTTCCTCAGATTTGTGAGTTATTTATTTCTTGAGTTGGGTGAGCCTCTCACCTCCCTTCTAGAGGGAACATTTCAATTCTGGGAGAAATAACAAACAAACAAACAAATGGTACACAATATTCCACCCCTTCCTCTGGCTCTTACAATCTTTCCGTCCCCTCTTCCGCAATGTTCCCTGAGCCTTGGAGAGGGTGATATTGATGTGTGCTTCTGATTAAGGATTCGGCCACTATGCCACAGTAATAGTCACTCATTCTCAGGATCTTCATCAGTGGTTGAGTCTCTGTCACACACCATCATTTCCGAGAAGGAAGTTTCCTTCCATGATCAATTGCAGCTGACAGAAACAGTGATCTATAGGTGTAAGTAAGCACAAATGTTTAGAAGGCAGACTGACAGACTTACCACATCCACTTAACAAAACAATAACAGTTGCTTCCCCACTGGGGCTTTAACTTTTCAGCCACAGGTTTCTGCTCTGGCTTACAGTACCAGACATGAATTCCTTCTGGTGGAAGAGGTCTTAAATCCAATCAGAAAACTGTGGTTGTATCCATAATAGTCATGCCAGTATTGTGCCAGCAGACAAATTCTGGGATTGTAGTATACAGGGTCCATAAATGAACAGAAATGTTGGGTGACACTTCTCCCCCAAGCACCTTTCAACACTATGAAGGCCAGCCAGTAAGGAGGGAACTTCCAGGTCAGTATCAGCTTTGTTTCTCCATGACCTGTAACCAAAGCATATGATGTCTTCAAGAACAGGGCCTTATCAATTAGTTCTGGTATGTAACCAATAACAGTGCCAGAACCCTTTATAATTTGTGTGCCACAGGAATCTCCCTGGTCAACACTTCATACAGAGGTAGCCTACCCCTAGCACTAGAATTCATTAAAATTTTCTATGACATCTGGGAGTGCCATTTTTGACCTATGAAAGCTACCTCCTGTACTTAAACCATTTAGCTGCCGTTTTAATAACCCATTTTTTCCTTCAGTTAACCCAACCCCAGTAGGATCATAAAGTTGGTGGGGGTATCATTATACCTGGTTGTCTGCATCCCAGTTCCATACGGCAGTTTTTAAGAAATGGCTATCTCTGTCACTGTCCATTCTCTGTGGGGGTGCATGCCTACCACTGAGTTGGCTGAAACATGGATGGTGGCTTCACCTGTTCCTTGTTTGCCTAAACAACTGTGGTGATATCCATACAGGTGAGGGTATACCTGCGTCCCTCGCTGGCAAGCACAGTCCCCATAGAGGCTATTTTTACCACTTACTTACTGAGCAAACTTACATATGCATGTGCCCCATCATAGCACACATGTGCTGAGCCCACAACTGGGAACAGGATTAACATGACTGAATGGTGCACAGTATTATTATGAGATTTTATAGACATGCCAGTAGCTTTCACTATGTGATTCCATGTTGGCTCCCTTTGTGTCTAGACTTTACACAAATCCAATGAGCAGCCTCCAGTTGGCACCTGAGAGTAGATGGCCTATATTTTGGTAAGGACATCTGTCTGCTTCCTGATTTTCAGGAGGTCTCAGTAGGCTGTGAGCTGACCCATGGAAAACTACCAGAAGTTCTGATTCCTCTTGAACTCTATTATATCTTCCTCCCACATCTGTTGTCCTCACTGTGGCCAAACCAGTGCTTGCCAGTTTTCATTTTCCTATTGGGCCACCCATAAAATGAGGCCTCTAAATACTGCTCAACTGCCAGGACAGATCGACACAGACTATGTCCCATGAGTTACTATTAAACATACTGTTCTTAACTAGACCCGTGGGCTACATTTTCCTTCTTTCTACAGCCATATGATGCTTACGCATTATGCATTTGTATGTTACTGCTACCTGTTCCTATTGGTGCTTCTACTCATACCATACACATACCAGGTATTCACAAGTATGGGTGATGCCCTTTCTAATGCATTATCTGCCATAGCTGTTCATTCAGTTATTTGGAGGTGGCTCAGTGGCTTGAACAGATACTGCTGCCAGGGCAACCTACAGGGTGTCAGGACTTCCAGACACCATGCCACATTATTGTAAACATGCAAACTACCATTGTAGGGTTTGATTCTGTGCCACCATGGAAAAAGGCTTTGCCAAAAGTCCTTCACTACAATTCTTTTTTAAAAAAATATTATTTTATGTATATGAGTGATCTGTCTTCATGCACATCAGAAAGGGGAATCAGATCCCATTACAGATGGTTGTGAGCCACTATTTGGTTGCTGGGAATTGAACTCAGGACCTCTGGAAGAGGAGCCAATGCTCTTAATCACTGAGTGATTTCTCCAGCCCCCTTTACTACAAATCTTAATTGGACAAGCTTGTCCTTATGGTTGCTGAGATGGAGCCATTGATGGATTCCATCTGTTGTAATGCCTTATATGTTGCTAGAAACTACCATCTAGCAATAAACTGAGCTTCTTCTCCTCCCCATGTGTAGTAAGATAAGGCCTACAAGGTTGAGAGACTAGACAAGCTGGCTATGACCAACTCAAACCAGTTGCTAAGGCATATTCATAAAGTACTTCCTTATGAGCCAACCTGGAGTCTGCTTGAGGACCTAGCCACAGATGCTGCCAGAGCTCCTGATGGTTGCACAGCCAATGAGGGGCAATCACACAATGTCACCAGATGGGGACCCAGCCTGGGTGCTGGAAGGAGGGTATATAAGGCTCTCCCCATTGCTGAATAAACGAGTCTGCTGTTTGCCTTTTACCTGATTCCCGGTGTCTGTGCTGTTGAATTCGGACTTTCTCATCCCCTCCTCTGAGAGAGCCATTTGGACCCAGCAACACCCATGACTGAGAACAAAACCCCATTAGAATCATTTTTTTCTGCTTAATTTTTCCATAGTCCCCAATCATAGCCTCCTGAAGTTCTAGTGACTTCTGTCAGGAAGAGATACTGTGGCAATAGTGTAGGGAAAAGGAGCTGGCTAAAGAAACCCACCTTGACCCTGGAGCCCAGAACTAGGGAAAGATGGCTCAGATAAAGCCAGTGAAAGACACACAGTTTGGCTCAGACAGAGCCATCTCTGCCCCTGGCCAACTGACTCATGAAACCAACCAATCACAGAGCAAGACAGTAGAACCCTAGGCCCCAAGTCAACCACTGGTTGACTCTACCTCCAAGACATCCTGGGTTTTAAACCACCCTGCCTGGTCAGTTAAAGAGAGGTGTTCTTTCCACCCTGGTAGAGGCAGCTACTCTCTTGGACTCCTCCTTCCCAAATAAATCTTTTTTTCACTAGTTTTGGGTGAAGACCTTCATTCACTGGTGCACAGAAGAACCTTGCTGGGACATCCCATAATGGATTGAGCAAGAGGGGAGCTAAACAGAAGAACCTTGCTAAGACATCCCATGGTGGATTGAGCAAGGGGAAGCTGAACAGAAGATCCTTGCTAAGACATCCCATGGTGGACTGAGCAAGGGGGGGTGCTGAAAAGTAACACTTTTCTAGTGGAATGAGCAAGGGGGAGCTGAACAGAAGAACCTTGCTAAGACATCCAATAGTGGATTGAGCAAGAGGGGAGCTGAATAGAAGAACCTTGCTGGGACGTCCCATAGTAGATTGAGCAAGGCGGAGCTGAACAGAAGAACCTTGCTAAGACATCCCATGGTGGATTGAGCAAGGGGGAGCTGAACAGAAGATCCTTGCTGAGACATCTCTCAGTGGACAGAGCAAGGAGGAGCTGAAAAGTAACACTTTTCTAGTGGATTGAGCAAGGGGGAGCTGAATAGAAGAACCTTGCTAAAACATCCCATGGTGGATTGAGCAAGGGGGAGCTGAACAGAAGAAACTTGATGAGACATCCAATAGTGGATTGAGCAAGGGGGAGCTGAACAGAAGATCCTTGCTGAGCCATCCCTCAGTAGACAGAACAAGAGAGAGCTGAAAAGTAAAACTTTTCTCCTGAGCCAGAGGAGATTGTTACATTTTTGCAATTTCTTAGGCCGGAGAAGCAGAGCTCTGCTAGGAAGCCCCCTTAAGTGGGGCCTGAGTAAAGCTTAGCTGTAATGGCTCTCCAGGAGAGCCATTACACCATCACACCATCTCCCCCATCACACCAGGCATAGCCTGAATTTCCCGAACAGTCAGGATACCCTTCCCTGCTGAAGCAGTTCCAGGCCTGACTTTCCCGAGAAGTCAGAAAAACTTCCCTCCAGGGCTGAACTGTCTCCTAGCAGTTCCAACCATCAGAGCTGTGCTAAACAGCTCCAGGTGTCCAGGACACCTTCAGGGCAGAGCTGTTGTTCTGAGCAGCTCAAGGTGTCCAGGATACTTCACTCTCCAGGGCTGAACTGTCCTTGCAGTTCAGCCGAGCTGTCCTAAGCAGCTCAATGTGTTGCCTGACTCCTAGGTAGTCAGGACACCTTTCCCAGAGTTGCAAAACTCATGTTTTAGTGCCAAAATCCAGGACCAAACCCAGAGTGATTGCAATCAATTTACTTACAAATAGATCACATAGCTGGTTGGCCTATCTTAGAAAGATCTTAGCCTGTTAAAAAGCCTTTTAAGTCTCTTTATCCCAAACCCACATTGTTGCAGGATATTTGAGCACACAGTGAACCCTGAAATTGCATTATTTACTGGCAAAACCTGTTTCTAGTTGTGGTGTGGCTCAGCCCTAGCACATACCTTTAATCCAAGAGCTTTCTGCTTATTGTAAACAGGATTAAATAAGGTTAACCATAGGTTAAGTGGCAAGCAAGCATCTGATTGACAGGAAAAAAACAGAGTAAGAGGAAGTCAGAAGGATGGATAGAGAGACTCACAGGAAGTAGAAAGGAGGGACATTGAGTTTGAGGAGATTTGTTTGAGATGGCACAGGAGAAAAGCCTTTTATCTGGGATGATGGCAGAGGAGGAGGGTCAGCCGGGTGCTTGCTCCACCTCTCTGAGCTAGGAGGCTTTCACCCCAGCATCTAGCTCTTGAGTCTTTATTGGTAAAAGTGAATGTCTGAGATTTCGTTAAAAACAACACCACATGGCATCCTATTTATCAAATTATTCAGAGAATGGGCAACTTGGTTAAGGCAGCATATGAAAATCCACCAGTATCCCTCCAGCTCTCTTACATTTACAGGCACAGGCTTGCATTCAATGTTTCTAAATAACTTTGTCAGGTAATGTTGTACTAATGGAGGCTGGACTTACACGGTCATCTGAGTGTGTGATAGGTATGTGAGGTGTGCATGTGTCATGTTGTGCATGTAAAAGTCAGAGGACAACAACGTTATCGACTGGTTCTCTCCTTCCACCTCTATGTGGATTCTGGGGATTGAACTAAAGATTGCCAGGTTTTATGATCAACACTTTTGCCCACTCAGTCCAATCACAAGTCCCAGACTGCTAGTAGTCTTGTCCAGTATGTGGTACTTTCAGGAACTACATTTGCTCTAAAACTTCAACTGTTCTCAGGCCATCTTTGTACTCACAGAGTGTGCTCTACTTATCAAGCAGGCATGCACTCCACACCACACAGCAGACTTCCACACTTTGAGTCCCCCTAGGGACAGTCCATCTTTGGGACACTCTCAGTCACATGTTCCACACCCCTTAACAAGGCTTACACAACTTCTGACAGAAAGGCACTATCACATACTACACGGAGAAGGGAAGTCATCCCAGAATTTCTTCTGAGGGTGCTCCATCCTCAGACTATTCAGCCTTAGCTTCATGCCTTACTAACCAGGACCATTAAATAACTTCTCTCAATTTCATCTATACTCTGTCAGGTCCCTGCTTGGGTGTCATGTATGTTGCATGAGTTTTCCTGGGAAGCCTGGTAAGGTATGAAGAAATGTCTACCCACCACAGACAAGGGGCTGACAACAGATCAAACTAATGATTCTACCAAAATGGTGAATCAGTGAGATTATTGGGGTCTCTTGGAGCATGGGTGATAAGAACAGGAGACAAAAATTTCACCCCCAGGCACTGGTCTTACAGACACAAGCATCTCCACCTGGTTTTGAATACTGGGGATTTGAACTCAGGTCTTTGTGCTTGCTGAGTAGGCACCTCATTGACTGGGGCATCTCCCCAGCCCCAAGCTAAACACTCTTATTAAGAATTTCCCCACATATGTTCATCAAGGAAACCAGCTTTTTTTTTTTTTTACCATTATTGTGTCTTTATTCAGTTTTACTATTGGGACCATCCTGGCCTCACAAGATGAATCTGGAAGCCCCCTGCTCTTTTTATACTATGTATAGTTTGAGAGTCATTGGTGTTAACTCTTTCAAGCACTGGTGAAGCCCATCTGTGACTCTGTCTGAGCTTGGGTTTTCTTTTTTTGTGAGATTTTTGTTTTTATTTTATTATTTTAATTTTGCTTGCTATCACTTATCTGCTTATGTATTCCATATCTTTATATTTAATTTTTGTATGTCATATATGTCTAGAAAGTTATCCATCTCTTAAAAAACTTCCAGATAGTGGAATATAAATTTTCCAAATATTCCCTTCTGATCTCGGGACTTCAGTGACACCTCTGTCCTGTCACATTCTTCTCTGTCTGAGTTTATTAAACTCATGTCTTATCTTGCTTTTTATTTTTGCCACAAGTGTGCCAGTATTTCTTATCCTTTAATTAACAAACTCCTTGTTCAATTGATCATTGTGCTCTTGTGGATGTCAGTTCTGATCCTTATTACTTCTATCTACTGTCTCTGGGTTTGATTTGTCCTTGTTTTTATATGAGCATCAAGTATATCATTATGTTGTTTATTTGAGGTATCTCTGATTTTAATGTAAGGCTTTATAGAAATAATCTCTCCTAGATCTGAGTTTAATTTTCTTTATCTGCCTTCTTTAGTTGGTGCTGCTACTAAATATTTCTCTAAGGGGAGGGGTGGCAGTGGAGGAGGACCTCAAAGGTCAGCTGCTCAAACGAGCACCCCCTGGAAAACCATTATCACTTCATCACAACACTTGCTTGGCCAAAGCGCCTTGGGAGGGGTGAAATTGGCCTGGTCCCTCCTCACAGAGAGACAGGTGGCAGTGTGTTGGAACATGGTTAAAGGAACCCATGGTGAACAATGCCTTTGGGACTGTGAGAGAGACTATAGGAAAAAAAGGCAGAGGGCCTTTTACCTCAGGTGCATTTTGTTCCCTGGATTGTTCTTGGATGTGATTTTGCACCTCCTATGTTAAATATTTACATCCAATTTATAAGACATGTTTATTCCTATTTGATGTCAGAACATAGCTATAGAACCCAGTCTGGTGAAAGGCTATGCTGAGTGCTGTCCTCAGTATACCCTGAATCTGAGTATGGCCTTCTATCTTGCTTTTGTGCTTTCCTAGATATAATCTATAGTATGTGCTGGGCATTGTGTTTAAATTGGTCTGTCCTGAGGAAGATCTGGGATAGGGCTGCTCTACTAATATTTAATATGTGGTTACTGGTGTTTATTTACATTTGAGTTTTTCTGAACTCAACCTTCCTTAGGTCATTGCTTTCTTTCTCACATTCATGTATAAAAGTACACTGGCTGGGTATTGGTGGCACACGCCTTTAATCCCAGCACTTGCGAGGCAGAGCCAGGCAGATCTCTGTGAGTTCGAGGCCAGCCTGGTCTACAGAGCATGTTCCAGGACAGGCTCCAAAGCTACACAGACAGACCCTGTCTCAAAAAAACCGTAAATAAATGAATAAATAAATGAATAAATGAATGAATAAATAAAGTACACTGAAACTGAAGTAAGATTGTCTACAGCATTAGACTGTAATCTGCCCCATTCTGTCAGGTCCTCAGACCCAGGTTCAGCAGACAAGATCTGCACAGGTCAACAAAAGTTAACAGTAATGAAAACCCTGAAATAGGCAAGAAGAAAACCTGCCTTACCATATCTGAGGTTGAGATAATGAAATCTTTGGATCACCCAAATAATGTCATACTCTACCACACCACTGACCTCACACAACACCTATATCTTCATGGAACATGCCACAGTACGTGAGCCATGTTACAGAGAGTCATGTCATCAGTGTAGAGTGCCACAGCAAATGAACCATGCCACATAGTTTGGGTATCTGCAGAAGGACGAAGCCTATAGACTCATAAACTATTAAAGCAGGTAGTGTGGACCCGCCATTATTGCTATGGTAAAGGAAATACACATAGATACATCAAACCAGAAAATATCTTAGTAGACATGAAAGGGGACATAAAATAAGTGATTTTTGCCTGGGTATCAAACTGACCCCTGGGGAGAAGTTGAAGGCCTCCTGTGGTACCATTGCATGTTGTACACCTGAGCTCTTTAGGCATGGTGTATCATGGACTTGATGTGGACATCTGGGGCCTGGTAGTACTGCTGTATTTTATAGTTACTATGTCTTGTCTCCCTTCAAAAAAAGGAAAATGCATGTGTAAGTAGCAAATATAAAAAAAATGTATTATTCCTTCTCAACTTTCTCTAGAACTTCATGACATGATCAACCAGTGGCTGGTCATTGACCCTGGACAGTGGTCCAAATAGGCCACATAATAAGACACTTGTGTATAAACCATGGTGATCAATCTTCCCTAGGTTCTTCAACAAACAAATTCCCAACCAACTGGAACCCTACATAAATTTACAAATATGTTTGTACTACAGCCTTCAAGAAACACAAGACTCTTTATGACAGAAAAACAGGAGGAGATAGTATTTAACTGTTCAGCAGCGGTCACCCTGGAGAGGACAAAATGACAAACATGTTAAGACTTGGAAGCAGGGTGGCACCATCACCTCTGCACATCCACCTTCCTTCTCAGCCTGGGGAGACCCCGTTTCCTGCCCATCCCACTCTCACCTTGCCCACTAAAGGCAAGTTTCCCTCATGACAAGAAGGGTGAAAAAAATGCACAGCATATCTGCAACCCAGTGCTGCCAGAGAAGAGCCAGCCTGCATCACACTCTAACAAAACATACCCTGGTGCAGTCCGAAGGCCTCACTGCATGAGCAGCAGCTGGATGGAGATGGACAGCCCCATCATGCCTAAGGATGTGTTATGGACCTGCCCATCTTTAGAGAGTTTATTATCAGAAACCTCCTTCATCAAACCACCCCAGAATGTGACCAGAGCTGGTGCTTACCACCCAAAGAGTAACACATACTCCTAGGGTATAACACCTCTTTCTCCAGGAAGGAAGTTCAGTGTAAGAACATGAGCACACAAGACACAGACAGCAGTTCATCTCACAACCCCCAGCAGACATCACCTCAGGAACAACTCAACGGCCAGCCCCAAGGTGTGACAGACTCTCTAAAAATGCAAAAGGCCTAAAGAATCAAATTGCAAATTGCTTGCACAGATTATGCTGCTGCCTTCTGGCCCCAAAGAGGCAGTGTTGCCCAAGAACAGACACTTGTCAGGGAGTCAGGAAAACAGTGGGGACAGTGCTGGAAACAGATAAGAGTGGCTGCATGCATGTCTGCATTTTCTCTTGATACCTTTAAGATCCTTTTCAAATAGACATATTTTGGGGGTGGTGACTTAACATACCCATCACCTAAGAAGACAATTCCCACAGCATCTTCTTTCTGAGGAATGTGATAGATAACAGAAAATGGAGGCTGGAGGCGAAGCAAGGATGGTCGAGAAGCGCTGGTGAAAGAAAAGGTCACTCAGGAAAAGTCAGTTTAGGGAACCATCCTCCAAGAGGGTGAGCACAGTCAAAGATAAATTCCATGGGCTGGAGAGATGGCTCAGAGGTTAAGAGCACTGACTGCTCTTAACAGGACCCTGAGGTCCTGAGTTCAATTCCCAGCAACCACATAGTGGCTCACTACCATTTGTAATGAGATCTGGCGCCCTCTTCTGTATACATAATAAATAAATAAATCTTAAAAAAAAAAAAAAGATAAATTCCATGTATTTTAATGTCATCCAAAGTCCCTTTCCCATGTTTCTCTGCTTTTAAGTGTCCCTGGAAGCTGACATCTGATGTGGATGCAGACAGCCACAGCAGAGAGTCCAGCCTATATGGTGATATTTTATTTGTATTAAAATGTTATTTGTAGGTTAATAAATAAAGTTGCCTGGGGGTCAGAGCTATTAGCAAGCCATAGGAAAGCAGGGCAGTGGTGGTGTACTCTTGTAATCTCAGCACTTGGTAGGCAGAGCTGGGTAAGTCTCTGTGTGTTCAGGGATACAGCCATTATTGGATACACATGCCTTTAATCAATACCAATCATGGAAAACCTGAAGGCCTATACAGACAGGCCGTGAGGAGGCAGTCATGTGGTTGGGTTTACAACCAATGAGAAGGCAGAACAGGAACTCTATATAAAGACTTTAACACAGGGGTAGCTCTGGTTCAGAGAGGTAGGACCACCGCAGGAGGAAGGGTAAGGTTTTAGCTCTTAGCTCTGACCTCTTGGCTTTCTTCTTTGCATTGGTTCTGTGTTTCTTATTTAATAAGAAGGTTGGTTACATCTACAAGCCTATGTTCAGGCAGCTGTGTGCATGAACTCTGGTCAAGAGGATTCTATCTAGCACAAAAGGTGTACAAACTACCATATGCTTGTCCACATAGAATCCCACCCACAAAATTATTTGGCTCAGTGCTGGACTTCAAATGTGTCCTACAGAGAGCAGAGGTTGAGCTAAAAGGATGCTCACAGACATCTGGGGATTGAAAGCTCCTGTGAACCCCTGAACAGAGAATTAACACACTGGTGCTAAGACATGTCCACCTGATTGCTCCTCTGTCCATCTTCATGATTCTGGGCAAAGGGAGATGATCTTCTGCATGAATTACCCTTCCCAGTCAGAGCAGCCCACCAAAGACAAAAGAGGCTACAGGTGATGCAGGCTGCTCAGGCCATGGGGCTTGTAGTTGTTGGTCACAGAGTGAAAGACAATTGAACATACTTCATTTCTTTGTGCAAATCTCCATTTTCAGATTTCCATGATTTGTGAAGTGTCACCTAACTAAAGAAGAAAGAGGATCAGAACTAGGGAGAGATAAGGTGGACAGACAGGGAGATGGAAGAAAAATGACCATCTATCCTGAGAGTCCTGATCTCCTTGCATTGGACCTTTATGTACAGCAACAACTGTCTAAAGACTTGTTAGCATCACGGAATCACATATAGGAGCCTGAAGAAAACATATCAAGCTATACATGCCTCTGAGATACAAAGATTATTTTCTTCTTTAATTTTCTTGTATATATTTGACTACACACTCACAGTGACATGTGTGGTAAAATGTGTTGATGATGGAATATGCCCATCATCTCAATGTACCATTTGCCCTAGGAGACAAAAGCATTGGTAACTCACTGTAATTCACTAATCATTATGAATATTTGATCTCAGACTTCTTTCTTCTACCTGCTTATCTACATCTCCCCATTCTGTGTTCATTTTTACATATGTATCTAATATTAAGCAGGTTTGCAATATTTCTCTTATGTGCCTATTTTCCTTAGCAAAATGTATTCCAGGATCACCCACTTTGTGATCAATGACAAAACCCTCCCCTGGATTTTCTAACACAGATTCTTGCAGTGTGGCCTAGAATGGATGCTCCTTCTGCCTCAGCCTCCTGAGTGCTGAGATTACAGGGGTACGTCCCTTCCATTTACGTCCCAATAATGACCCTCTTTGCTAGACATGTGGATGCTGTAGACAGGTGTTCTAAAGATTCAAATTCTGCTATTTTTCTAGCTTCAATTAATTTTATGGACTCACCATAATAACCAGTGTATAATAGACATTAGAGGAAGAACAAAAAAGTCATGGTAATGATGAAAAAATCACGACATAAGATGCATGACTATTACGATTTAAATTTTTCTTAAAGATTGTTTTCATTGATAAATGATGCCCATAGGTCACATGAAGTTTTCTCTTTTTTTTTTTTTTTTTGGTTTTTCGAGACAGGGTTTCTCTGTGTAGCTTTGCGCCTTTCCTGGAACTCACTTGGTAGCCCAGGCTGGCCTCGAACTCACAGAGATCCGCCGGCCTCTGCCTCCCGAGTGCTGGGATTAAAGGCGTGCGCCACCACCGCCCGGCCGAAGTTTTCTTTTTTATCCCCTTATAGAATCATTAGCTCATGATTTAGTATTTAGTTTTGGCCTCCTTTTACATAGCTGTGAAACCTATAATAGCCATACATATTCAAAAGACTGGTTAAATTTAATACTTTTAAATAGCAATTGAAAGTATGAACAGAAGAGCAGTTTCTTTCCTGAGTTATATTCCAGCTAAAGAGTCTTCATTCCTAATGGCACATTATTTATGTTTTCCTGTTATCTGTCAGTATTACAAAGCCTGAAGTTTCAGTTCTTAATTAGGCTCTCTACTTGTCTTCAGTGTCTCTGTCATGGTAGAGAATAGGATGTACAAACAACCCCATCTCCTATAGAGAGAACAACATTCAGAATATGAAATTTGTTATCCAAAAATCAAATTCCTGACATATTTTTATTTAAACAAATAAATCGGCAAATATTATAAACATATCACCCCTGACTTTATTGTCATTACACTATATCAGAACTAGGCATGACATAGAATGTATATATAAATGTACGGTCCTATATGAGCTTCTAATTTGTAGAAACCTTTTAAAGACCAATGCTACTGGAATTGCAACTGAAATTTGAAGTCTGCCTGAAGACATTTTAATATTAATATATAATATTATTTATAATAATTCAATATTAAGTAGATGCTGTTCTGGAAAACAATGAACATGGCAGATGAAGGCATACACTGGAGTTTAAGAACAAAACAAGTAACATGTTTCATAAGAAGAGAGTTTATATTTGTAGTGGAGTAGCAGTTAGATGGGAAATTTGTACTGAAATAAATTTTTGTGAATATGGACAAGAATGTGAACATGAAGCTGCCAACTAAAGGAGAGAGAGAGATACACATGGAATTCTATCAGGATGACAAACGGGGAAAAAAAGCACAGTAATACCATGTTTCCTGTTGGAGGCTTAGCAACATGGATTTGCAAGAAAGTTGGAAGAAACAGAGATGTCAATACTGTCATTGTTTTCCCACTTCATATGTAAAATAAAATCTGCAAGCAAAATTCTGTTGTAGTACACACATTTAATTAGAGATGTCTGCTAAATTCCATCCTTATTAATCCCTGCTATGGGTATTTAAAGTTCTCTCTGAACTGATAATAACCTGCCTGTCTGTGTTATTTAATGTTAGAATATCGTTATTAAACATATCCCTAAAAAATCCACAAAAATCTATCAGTTTGTGCTACCAGATTTCTTTACAATTCATCTGATCTGTAGCAGCTGCTACAAAGTTTGCATTTAAAAATTTCATGTATCTTGAAACCTCTTTTCATTTTTCTACTTTGGGCAACAAGTATATCTGTCATTGCATATTTTCTAAATAATTATTATTTTATAAGTATTTTCTAAAATTAATATTTGTAAAAAAATTTTGTTTTCTGTGGAATGAAAATAACATTTATGAATTTTGAAGTCAGTTCTTCATTTAATGTGTACATGAGCTAGTCTTTTACCCACAAATATATCTCATCTGGACTTCACTATCTTATTTACACAGAGACTCAATGAGGATAAAAGTTAGATATTAATGATGAAAGATGTTTGATCATTTTTTTTCAAATCTCTTGGTTTTGATTTCATGTTTATTTTCTTTTTTAAATTTATTTATTTTTTATTTATTACATCCCAACTGCAATTTCCCCTCCCTCCACTTCTCCCAGTCCCTCCCCCACTACCTTCCCTCTCCCCCAGATCTACTCCTCCTCTGTTTCCTTTCAGAAAAGAGCCAGTATTCCAGGGATATCAACCGAACACAGCATAACAAGTTACAATAAGACTAGGGCCCTCCTCTCATATCAAGGCTGGAAGAGGCGATCGAGTGAGAGGAAAAGGGTCCTAAAAGCAGGCAAAAGAGTCACAGATACCCGACTCCCACTGCTGGGGGGTCCCACAAGAACACCAACCTACACATTCATAACATATATGCAGAGGACCTAGCTCAGACCCATATAGGCTCGGTGGATTGTCGATAGAACCAAATATGACTGGCCAAAAAAAAAGTAGTCAATGAAATGATTCCTACTGGTGTTCTGCTATACTCATAGACTGGACCCGAGCCCAGTGGTCATCAGAGAGGGTTCATTGGGAGCAGACGTAGAGACCCACAGCCAAACATTGGGCAGAACTGGGAGAAGCCTGCAGAAGATGGGGAGGAAGGATTATAAGAGCCAGAGGGGTCGAGGACACCAAGAAAACACGGCCACAAGGCTCGTAGGGACTCACAGAGACTGATGTTTCTTTTATTTTCTATGTAATTAATATTAAAAAAGGATTGTGAGGTTTTCTGGGAAACTGATTAGAACATTTTTTGTTTTTGTTTTTGTTTTTTCGAGACAGGGTTTCTCTGTGTAGCTTTGCGCCTTTCCTGGAACTTGCTTTGGAGACCAGGCTGGCCTCGAACTCACAGAGATCCGCCTGCCTCTCCCTCCCGAGTGCTGGGATTAAAGGCGTGCGCCACCACCGCCCGGCTTTGTTTTTCGTTTTTTTGGGTTTTTTTTTTGTTTTTTTTGATTAGAACATTTTTATCTAGCTAGTCTTTGGTACGATTCTTTTACAGCATATGTTTAAGCGGCCTCGGCCTAAGGGCTCTGCATGTGTTTACTTTGGTAAATATGGAACAGGAGAAAAACACAGTAAATATGGAGAAGAAAGGTAAGAGCATTGCATTATAAAATGAAAGCCTTGTCTGAGTGCTTCTTTGACAATGAAGGAGCCAAGTGTCCCTCTACTCAAAAGAAAATGTTATGAAACATTTATGAATTTATAAGGCATTAAGTGACAGTTATTTGTATATTTCAAATCAAACCTAGGTTCAGTAAGTGGCAAGAAAAAATAAAAATCCAAGCAGAAAAGAATGAAATACAAAGGAAGAGTGGGTATATCGAGGTTTTATTCATTGTATGAGTGCTAAGACATAAGGAATAGTGGAGTCATGGAAATGATTCAGAAAGGTGGAGAGTATGGGAATTACATGAAGGAAAATGGGGTAGGTGTATCTAGGGGATACTGTAATACCCATTTATTAGAAAAAAGAAGTCTCCGAATATTAAATATGTGGGGTAGCTATAAATTGACCTGCTAATACAGCTACTTCTTTCAGAGGTACAACTAAATATCACTATGCTTTTTTTGTGATATGTTCCTCAATTCTTGGGAAGATATGAAGGATTCAAGAACGAGGTCATACAGAGCTACTTTTTACATTACTTGAACATAATTATGTATGATCTTCTCTACATAGCCTTGATTCAGTGTCATACATTGTAACTACTTCTCAAAATATTATTACACATGCAGAAGTTAACTGTCAGTGTACACATGGGTATGCGGGGATCACTGAACAGCTCATTCAACTTCTCTGAATAAGCTTAAACCTTTTTTTTTTTTTTTTTTAAAGAAAATGTAATGTCTGCATGTATCCCTGCAGGCCAGAAGAGGGCACCAGATCTCATTACAGATGGTTGTGAGCCACCATGTGGTTGCTGGGAATTGAACTCAGGACCTCTGGAAGAACAGCCAGTGCTCTTAACCTCTGAGCCATCTCTCCAGCCCAAGCTTAAACCTTTTTATAAAGAGCGTGGGAAGAGGTCAGTGAAGAACTGAGTAAGAGGAGCTTCTTTCCAACTGGAAACAGAAGGGTTCTGGGATATCAAATGACAACTGAGAGCCCATCCATTCATCCAGTCTTGTGGCTGGGCAAACACTCAAAATGGCTAACTTTGAAACCAGAGAAGGTGGCTCAGGTGTGATCCAGCAAGGGAAGAGTCAAATCCATGCCTAAGCATCACACAGAAGCTGCTGCTCAAGAACCAGCGAGGCCCTCAAGCTATAGTCTAGAAACTTCATAGAAAGGCCAGTGAGGCCGTCAAGAGGCAGTCTAGAAACTTCATAGAAAGGCCAGTGAGGCCGTCAAGAGGCAGTCTAGAAACTTCAAAGACTGCAGAAGCTGACGATGGAAAGAAAGGAGTTAGATGCAGCCCTCTGTGGTTGGAGACAGCATGAAGCCAAGTAAATGACACCCAGAGTTGCAGGCACTCTCGGCAAAGATACATCCTATACTTACTAACATTAGGGTCCTCAGAAGGAAGGGCACTGAAGCAGAAATGTCATCTCCATTAAATGAAGACTCTCTGGACAATGAGAGCGCCACGATGAAGGAGGTAGAAGACACACCTCCCAGAGGCATCCGACAGTCAGGCAGGCAGTGAACAAAGGATTTCCTGGCACTCAGAAGCTTTCAAGACGGTAATTCCCAGGTCTTTACCAGAATTGTTGTTCCTAGGGTCCTGGCAACCTAAGGCCTGAATTTTCCCACATAGCCAGTATGAGCACAAGGAAGCCCATCAGCAAAGGCACATAGGCACTGCTTCTGGTCTTCCACATCCAGTGTTTGTATGGGGTCCAGCACTCATGCTGGAGGTTTTTGGTCTGGTTTTTTTTTTTTTTTTTTTTTTTTTTTTTTGACACTGGCCATTCTGCTTACAGGGGTGGATATGATGTATACAGCTACAAGCCCTGAAGGGAACTGCAGAACAGTCTTCTCCAAAACAATCATTTGTTCCACTTTGGAGTGAGCCTTCCAACTTGACCACTGACCCACAGATCCAGGGCAACATGCTGGGGCCTAGTGGCTCCACTGCAGATGCAGCTATAGAGACTAGCCCTGGCATTCTAACAAGGGGCATCCTGACACCTGCATACCACACCTTTGCTTATATTGTTTTCCCTGTCTTTGCCCATCTCCTGGCAAATGCCTACCTAATGCTTACCCCACAAACATATCCTCTCAGGTACCGCACCCCACTCATGGCCAATGAGTTCCAGGAGAGCAAAGATGACATTCTGAGAACAGGAACCTGAAGGAAAGGGGTTACAGAAACCCTGGGGCTCTCAAGGGCCCCTAGAGATGTTCTGCCATGAGCAAGTAGTCAATAGCTCAAGCAAGCCTTTAATCTTGAGTCAGCTAGCTCTCTTAAGGCTAGAAGATTCCTTCAAACGCCAAGCTTCTGGTAAAGAGTTAGCAGAATCAATGCCAGTGATGTCAAGTGCCAACCAATTAGCCCAGGCAAGAGCAGTTTCCCTGGCGACGTGATGAGTGTCACTACTGGCTGAGCCTCGGGCATCCTGTCTGGGCTTTGGTTCCCACTCAGGGAAGGCACAGAGAGGCTTTCAATAGAGATCCTGCCTCCCTTTTCCACCTTTAGACTGGTGAGAGGCTGCTGTGTCCTTCCAAATCTCTCAAATAACAAGGTTGGAATGATACATCAGAAAGCCAAGATAGCTGGCCCTGGATGACTCCAGTAAGGCAGAGCAGAACCTCCATGGCTACATGTCAAGCCCAGAATCATGTCCTCAGGCAGGACAACATGACACCAGGGACCCTAAATGTGTTTGAGAGCCACAAATTGTAAAAGGTGAGATGAGCCAGGAACCACCCTAGATAACAGGTATGGCACCTGTTCCGGTGACCATGTCAGAGCAGCACTGGCCTGTGTGGTCAGGTTGATTTACCAAGGCTTTGATCAGGGAGTTCTTTGACATAACTGCCCTACTTTCAGCTTCTCCAGACCACCCAAGGTCATCTGCCAGACTTAGAAGACAGCCATTTAGCTCTCCTGCTAAACACATTGCAGAGGGAGAGAGATTTCTAGTGTATCCGTACAAGAGTAAGGCCACACGCTGGCAACCTTAAATAGCAAGGATTTTGGAGGCCCCATCGTGCTTCAGATAACTCCAAGGAAGCCCCACAGTACTAAGGAGAGGCAGACAGGTTCCATTCAGAAAACAATTCCACTGTAGTCTGAATAAAATAAACCATGTGTGCGCCATTGGCATCAGCCCGCTTAGGTCCTGGCACCTGGAAAGCTTCCTTCTCTGGGAAGCCATGTCCAGCTTCTCTGTTTCCTAATTTTTTGACTACTGCACAAGGATAACATAGAAAAGATGAGTTTGCTTTGGGTGGTTGAGTCTGGTTGCCTTGTGGTGTCATCAGACTCATGGTAAACCGGTACGGCTTAAAAACTGATATCTGATACCATGAGTTGAGTTGCTATGAAGGTGATATGGGAGAGCAGAAGTCATGCTAGTACTGAGCTGTGCTTTTCTTAGGAATCTGGATTCTTCAGAGAGGTGCTATTGGCCTGGCCTACCAGCACATAGAGGGAATCAGGTGATGAGTGTGACCAGAGACTCTGACCATGGGTTAGTCTCTGGGTCCACAGAACTTACCTGGCCTCTGGGCTACTTGGTGAGGAAGTCTCTTAGAGTTGCCTGGACAGCAGGCCTGGTGATGGACAGAACCCTTTGAGGCAGTATTCATCTGCATGGTAGTCTAAGCCAGGTTCCAGACTCTTGTCTCCTGATCAGTTTGGAAATTAGCAACCTAATCTGATAGACAGGCATTCCAGGACCTTCCTTCCCAAGACTCTTGACTTCCTCGGGGTCTTGAGACTGCCTGCAGCATTTGGAAGTAGAGGAGGGGTTTTGACTTGAGAATGGATGGGCAAGTAACTGGAACATGGGGGACATCCATCTGAGAAGTCCTGGTACTACCACCCCCTCACCAGATACCCATCTCCCTTCCTGAACCTTCCTCATGGGAATCCAGGAAAATCGCTCAGGGTGCTTTGAAAATCTATGGGAATAATACCTCTGAAGTGAGGTCCTTCTTCCTGGTAACAGGAAGGAGGAATTCCACATGCCCACTACCTGTAGCCTGGCTGGGTAGAGCTCATCCCTGGTAATGAGAAACAATGGTTTCCTGGCCTCAGTGAATAAATATCATTAAAGAAGTTTTCCTTGGCATAAAGGCATATCTGACTGAAGAGCATAGGAGTGGAGATCATTCACATTTGTGCATATGTGAGAAAAGGAAATTGAAACTAGCAAGACGAAGAATTACAGGAGTAAATGGAAGAAGGGTTGCTATGCCACTGATGACTGTATTTGTAGTTGCAGCAAGTTTCCGTTTTTTGAGGCCAAGGAGTAATTGGTAACCATGGACAAGTTAGGTGTGCCATACCGTCTGTACTTGGTTACATGTGTTAGCCATTCCTGTGGTCTCCATTGAAAAAATAAGCACTTGTAGCCTCATGAGATCTGTGACAGAATGCTTTGCTTAGTCTCTTAGTCTAGACGCACCTTTGGTGCATTTAAGGTTCCCAGTTGCAAGAAAGACACGTATAGCTTGCTTTCCTAGTATAGGGTGTGAGTCTTATGGAAGTGGTGTGTCATTTTACCACATTGGCTAGCAATCAGTACATAGATAAAGGAATGAGTATGTTAATGCCTATTAGAAGAAGAGTGGCCTATGATTAGGGTATCCACAATCAAATTGCAAATCACTCACCAGTTAGAGTAATAGCAGGTGTGAGCACTTGACCTGTAAGACTAGCTGAGAAAGAGCAAATAGATTACAGTCCTCAGGCCAGAGCTATGGGATCATACTATGAGTTAGCAGAGTAACAGGGATGAGATCAGAGCATGTGTTGCACACTTCTGGCTGCTGCTTCTATAAGGCTGCTGGGTAGCTTTTGCAATATATTTCTGTCAATGATGGGGCTGCTTTGGGGATGGTGTGTGTGTGTGTGTGTGTGTGGAGTGGGAATAGCTTCTGTGGAGGTTGGGTAGAATCTCCTAAAGGGAATATAGGGCAATAAGAGCTGAAACATGGCTTCTTCTCACCATGCTCAGGGGAGGGAGAGAGATGACTGAAACGTCTGGCTACGGATGCCAGTCTCTTCCTGGGTGAGGCAGGGGAAGGTGAATGATGATAGCTGTGGTGGCTCTACAGCTGCTGCCTTGGCTGGTGGCAGCTGAGTGATTTCTCAGTGACAACTAGTCATTTTCTTTTGGGGAAGCCTGGCAAGCAATGATCACCAGCAGCTCTGAAGTTTGATAGCTTCCAGCAGAGCCATGATATTAGGCAGGGGCTCTTGATGGGGTATTTGGTAATCCCTTTCCAAGTGGCAGCATGGGCATGAATCACATGGGAGGTAGAGACTAAGTAGTATGTGGACACAAAGTGTCCTGTTGTCCAGTGGCTGAAGCACAAGGGGAAGAATGATAAGGTCAGCTTTTTGTGCCACTGTGGGTATGGCTAGCTAGGGAAGGGGAAGTGTTATGGGGTAGCCAACTCCAGTAAGGCTCAATGTAACCAAGTGTGGTCCAGGTTCTGGCCTCGGCCATAGGTGAAGCACAGGGCCTCAGGACCAGAGAGAGGAGTGTCCTGTAAGCTCTGGCCTGGCTTATATAGGTTCCAGATAAGGATTCCAGGCAGCAGTGTTGGGGTGAGGGGACATAGCTGGAGTCTGGTAGTAAGCTAGCAGGATTCTAACAAGGCCTAAGGTTGGATTCTTGGGATTCTAAAAGTCAGGTCTGGTTTTTGTGAATGTGGGTATGCAAAAACCATGGGGAAAGCCTTGGGCTTTAATGGATCTAACACCCAGCAGGGTATGAGGACAGAAATTCTTTGAGCTCCTACTACTTTGGAGACTCCCTAGATTATAAAAGAAGCTGTGGCCAAGGAGACTCAGAGACATAAGAGCCACCACTGAGATACTGGCTCTGTTATTTATTAATAGGTAAGCTACTGGGTAAGAGATCAATGCCAGAACTTGGGTGAAGACCCCTGAAGCAACAAGTCCCCAAGGTATAACAACTCATATTCCTAGTGCAGACCCTTATAAAACTTCTGTCAGCTGGGTCCTTGTATGCAGAAAAGCAAAATAAAAGTGCAAAACCCAATCCTAATGACCTTAACAGGAAGCTGTCTGAAGTCTCAGGCACCTTGAGCTAAAAGATGGGAAGTACATCCCATTCCCTTAGGTTCTCACCCCCCATCCCCTACCTTCGATTGCCCCTCCCCCACATCCCCAGTTTACTCATGGAGATCTCATCTATTTCTCCTTCCCAGGGTGATCCATGTGTCCCTCTTTGGGTCATCCTTGTTAGCTAGCTTCTCTGGAGTTGTGGGTTGTAGTCTTGTTATCCTTTGCTTTACATCTAGTATCCACTTATGAGTACATACCATCTTTGTCCTGAGTCTGGGTTACCTCACTCAGGATGATATTTTCTAGTTCCATCCATTTGCCTGCAAATTTCATGATGTCATTGTTTTTTTTCTGCTGAGTAGTACTCCACATTATGTATATGTACCACATTTTCTTAATCCATTCTTCAGTTGACAGGCATCTAGATTGTTTCCAGGTTCTAGCTATTACAAATAATGCTGCTATGAACATAGTTGAGCATGTGTCCTTGTGGTATGATTGATCATCCCTTGGGTATATGCCCAAGAGTGGTATAGCTGGATCTTGAGGAAGATTGATTCTTAATTTTCTGAGAAACTGCCATACTGATTTCCAAAGTGGCTGTACAAGTTTGCACTCCCATCAACAGTAGAGGAGTGTTCCCCTTGCTCCACATCCTCTCCAACATAAGCTATCTTCAGTGTTTTTGATCTGAGCCATTCTGCTAGGTGTAAGATGGTACCTCAGAGTCATTTTGATTTGCATTTCCCCGATGACTAAAGATGTTGAGCAATTTCTTAAATGCCTTTTAGCCATTTGAGATTCTGTTTAGAATTCTCTGTTTAGCTCTGTAGCCCATTTTTAAAACTGGATTGTTCATTATTTTGATGTCTAGTTTCTTGAGATCTTTATATATTTTAGAGATCAGCCCTCTGTGAGATGTGGGGTTGGTGAAGATCTTTTCCCATTCTGTAGGCTGTCGTTTGTCTTATTTACTATGTCCTTTGCCTTACAGAAGCTTCTCAGTTTCGGGAGGTCCCATTTATTAATTATTGCTCTCAGTGTCTGTGCTACTGGTGTTATATTTAGGGAGTGATCTCCTGTGCCAATGTGTTCAAGAGTACTTCCTGCTTTCTCTTCTATCAAGTTCAGTGTAACTGGATTTACGTTGAGGTCTTTGATCAACTTGGACTTGAGTTTTTGTGCATGGTGATAGATATGAATCTATTTGCAATCTTCTACATGTTGACATCCAGTTATACCAGCACCATTTGTTGAAGATGCTTTCTTTTTTCCATGGTACAGTTTTGGCTTCTTTGTCAAAAATCAGGTGTTCATAGGTATGTGGGTTAATGCGAGGGTCTTCAATTCAATTCCATTGGTCCACATGTTGGTTTTTATGCCAATACCAAGCTGTTTTTATTACTACAGCTCTATAGTAGAGCTTGAGGTCAGGGATGGTGATGCCTCCAGAGGTGGCTTTATTGTACAGGATTGTTTTAGCTATCCTAGGTTTTTTGTTTTTCCAAATGAAGTTGAGTATGGAATGGGATGGTTGAGCTGGAACAGGGATGGAGTGGGAAAGCAATGAAGGAGATACCATGATAGAGAGAGACATCATGGGGATAGAGAGAAACAGGGTGCTAGGGAAGTTCCCAGGAATCCCCAAGGAAGACCCCATCTTAGACTACTAGAAATAGTGGAGAGGGTGCCTGAACTGAACTGGCTTACCCCAGTGATCAGATTGGTGAATACCCTAACTGTCATCATAGAGCTTTTCTCTAGTGACTGATGGAAGCAGATGCAGAGATCCACAGCCAAACACCAGGCAGAGCTCCAGGAGTCCGATCAGAGAGAGAAGAGGGATTCTATGAGCAAGGGCATCAAGATCATGATGGGGAAACCCGCAGAGATGATCAGACCGAACTGGTGGGAACTCGTGAAGTTTGGATCAACAGCTATGGAGCTTGCATGGGACTGGGCTAGGCCTTCTGCATAGCCAGATGGTTGTGTGGCTTGGTCTGCTTGGGGGACCCCCTGGCAGTGGGATTGGAATCCATCCCTGGTGCATGAGCAGGCTTTTTGGAGCCCACTGCCTATGATGGGACACCTCACACAGACTTGGGGCAGGGAGGGGGAGGCTTGAACTTGCCTGTAGTGGATATGCCTCCTCATGGGAGGCCTTGCCTTCTTGTTGGGGGGAATGGAGGGTGAGTTGGGAGGGGGAGGCTGGAGGTGGGGGAGGAGGGTGATCTTTGATTGGTATGTAAAATGAATAAAAAAAATTTTCTTAATGAAAAAAAAACTACAAAAAAAAATGGGAAGTACAGCTAGGCATAGTAATGTAGCCAGCTAGTTAGGAGGCTTCGGCAGAGGGATCACTGTTGTCCAGGAGTGTGAGCTAATTTGGGCAATAGGGTAAGACCCTGTCACAAAACAAAACAACATAGCAATACTAAACAACACTGGCAATTAGGGAAGAATTACATACAAATGTCTGTGAGGTGTGGGATGTTGCAGTTGGAATCTCAAGTGAGGGTCCCATGACCCTCACCAGCCCCTCCCTCTATTAGGGAATGACTAGAGTCCACAAGCCTGATGATATTGAAGATCTCTTGCAAGCAGTCACCACTGTTCTGATGATGGTGGTGAGAGTAATGCTCAGAAGCCAGCATTCTACAAACAGTGACCAGAAGTCTCTAAAAACCTTCAAGAGTGCAAATCCTTGTTGCAGAGCCCGGCATCACCTCTCTCCCTGCCACCTGGCCACTCTGCTCATGAACTCATTTGTGTAATGACAGGGTGGGTGGCAGGGATAGAAAGTTGACTAGTCGCCACAAATCAAATCATTCTATGCACTCAATTATTAAATTCCTCTTCTCCCTACTAAGGCCACCTTTTGGAGACCATTCATAGGGACACAAGTAATTTTATATCACTTGCCATTCAGAGAGGTCTATACAGCATCTCTTCCTCAACTTTCCTTATCATGCATATAGAAATCAAGCTGAAACTGACCTAAAAACTTCCTCACGGCAGACCAGTTTTCATGGTGTCAGAAGGTGCAGTGCAGGCCACTGAGGGAAGAAAAAAATCAATGGCATCCCTGCAACCAGCCCTGCAAGGCGACAATCCCAATCTGCCAGGCAAGATGGGCCCACTGGTTCAATAGTGGCACAAAGTTTTACAGGTTAACCAATGAGTTTTAGATTGGATTTGAGGTCTGCTCCACAGGAGGGAACTCAGGCTTGCTGTTGTAGCTTGGACAAAAGCCCATGTCTTGTGAGTGTATAGGATAATGGCTGAACCTACTGCTGTTGTTCTACTAAACAATATATTGTCAAACTGCTGTCTAAACAGTTATACCTACACCCAAAAATTAGTGCTGCCCTGCCCTCCCTCAGCCAGAGAAACTCCTGTGCAGTGGTCAGCAGTTAGTACAGAAACTTGTAACTGGTCAAAATGCTGAGAATTAGTGTCTATTGAGTGTTCAGCCCTAACTAACTCTTCCCCCACCTGCAAAGCTTGGGGAATATCACAGAAGAAGAGAAGAAAGTTGTAAGAGCCATAGGATGGGGAATAGTGCTGTGAAATGCTGTCTATCTTTAGGGCACTCAACCATTCTACTGATGATCTCACTTACACAAGCCAAGTCAACAAGATCTGTCAACATACCAATAGGCAGCACTAATCAGACTCTGTGGGTTGTTAAGCAAAAAAGGAGGGGACATGAAAAGGTGAAGGAGTATGTTGGGAGTGCTGGGGGAGTAAGAGAAGGTAGTTGAGGTTCATCAGTTGATGAAGATGCATGGCATATATGTATTAATTTTTTGAAGAATAAAAAAACTTATTAAAAATTTCCTTGTAATCTACATTATGTTCATGCATCTGTGTCTCTGAGCCATTGCAAACCAGGTTGTATCTACTGTGAGGGGAGAATATCCCAGGAAGGAGATGTTCTAGAGGAAGAGAATTCCAGAAATTGGCTGTAAATCTGCAACTGACTACTTTTTGGTGGTGCCTGACTGTTTTTTTATCACACAGAACTATTTGTAGACAAGACACAGGACTCTCTTCCTCTGTGGCATGAGGACATGAGACAGAAAGGAATGCCACTGTATGTGTCAGGTTAGCAAACTAAGCGGCTGCCTCCCTACTGTAAGGTCTGTCAAACAGAAAGTAGTGACAGCACTCTCCATGGATGCTGCGACGTCTCTTAGAAGTCATTCCTACAACGGTGGTGAAATATATCTTTCAGACCACTTATGTAGGTGAGTCTTAATGACAGTCCCCCTCATACAACTCTCTCTCTGAGTCTTTGAACCCTTAAACCACAGCACAGCAAGCATTTCCATCTCACCATTCTTGTGGTCTATAGTCCAACCAACCTAACAAATGGTTAAAGCATTTTCCTATTAAATGCCATTCTCTGTCTAGTGAGCACATACCAGCAAATCATCCTGATCTCTGTTCTCGCTACCATCATCACCATTATCCCTACCCACACACATTCTCCAGCGCTCTGTCTGTATCAATTAGAAATTTCAAGCAAAATTTTGGTATGAAGTACACATCACTTCAGTCACTTGGCATAACATCTCATATTCAGTGACCTGCTTAGACTTCTATTATATACCTATAAGCAAAGCAAGATAGCAAGGGTGCTTCTAAGGTGCTTCTGCCTTGCTTGGAGCTGCCTTAGAGAAGCCATGAAAGCTTCCCTGGGATGGATGGGAGATCCCCTCTGACAGTGCTAGGGAAAACACATCACCACTAAGGGAGGAGGCTGCTTCTGCCACTAAGGGAAAGAACAGCTCTTCCAATGAGAGAGAAGATACCTCTCTCACTGGCAAAGATTCATTAGAATTTGTCTCACTATCTGTGATGGCTATTCTTGATTGTCAACTGGACTATATCTGGAATTAACTAAAACCCAAGTGGCTGGATATACTCATGAACAATTTTTCCTAATTAAATCATTTAAAATGGGAAGATCCACTTTAATACTGATCTCTTGAGATGAAAATATACACCTTGAAATCCACATCTTTTTAGGTGCCACACCTTTGGCAGCCTATATAAAAGACATAAAAGAAGGAAGTTTTTGCTCTTTGCCTGCTTGCTCTCACTCTCACTGGCAAGTCCATTTCTTCACTGGCATTAGAGCCTACTTATTTGGGATTCTGAGATATACAGAAGACCCAGCCTCATGGAATGGACAACTACTGGATTCTTAGCATGTCCATTGGTAGACAGTCATTGTTGGACCACATTATCATGGAAGCTTTATATCATGGACACTCTCAATGCTTCACCACAACTTCCCAGAAGGTAACTGAGGGACATGAATTGTTCCTAAGGTCACCAGGTGTTAAGAAGCAAAGCCCAGTGTTACTACCTTGCTGTGGGATATCATTCTGTATGGTGTGAATGAATGTGTGTTGCTCTGATTGGTTGATAAATAGAATGCTGATTGGCCAGTAGCCAGGCAGGAAGTATAGGCAGGATAAGCAGACAAGAAGAATTCTGGGAAGAGGAAGGCTGAGTCAGGAGTCACCAGTCAGACACAGAGGAAGCAAGATTACAAGGCAGAACTGAGAAAAGGTATCAAGCCACATGGCTAACATAAATAAGAATTATGTGTTAAACTAAGTGTAAGAGCTAGTCAGTAATAAGCCTGAGCTAATGGCCAAGCAGTTATAAATAATATTAAGCCTCTGTGTGATTATTTTATAAAAGGCTGTGGGACTGTGGGTGAGAGATTTGTCCCGACCACAGGTCAGGCGGGACACAGGAAATCTTCCAACTACATTTGAAATACCAACGTGGGGCTCTTGAATTTCCATAAGGCCTAAAAGAGTTTAAAAAGGGCTTCTAAACACACAAAAACAGAGCTAAAAATGGAGCTTCTTAGTTATGTCCCAGGCAAGCCTTGAGTTACAGAATGGCAGGTTTGTGGCATGGAGGCTTGACCTGCAGCATGGTGGATTCCCACCACGGTACACAGAGGCTGTGCAATATGCTGTGTGGTGGATTTAGCTTTTGCTAATACAGACAGAAAAAAAAAGAGGTCTCTGGGCTACATGCTGCTTTGATAGAGGCATAGACCCACTGCTTCCAAGAGCTGGTGGTGCTCATGGCTCCCAGAGCTGGTGGTAAATGTACCACCACCATATTGGGAAGATGAAGTGGGCAAAGTCAGCAGCCAAGGCTGTCGCTTCAGTACTATCCACTGCAGTTTAAAGCAATAGATTCACAATAAGGCAGATTCAGATGGAATGAGACTCTAAACTGTTTACAATGTGTGTAAAAATGTATGTAGGCTTGGAAGAAAGAGGAAAATGAATATAGACAGTTATATAAAGAAATAGTTTTAAAAAATAAAGTCTTCCCAGCACTCAGGAGGCAGAGGCAGGTGGATCTCTGTGAGTTTGAGGCCCACCTTGGCTACAGAGTGAGTTCCAGGAAAGGAGCAAAGCTACACAGAGAAACCATGTCTCAAAAAAACCAAAAAATAAAAATAAAAAATAAATAAAGTCTTTTAAAGAGACAGTAAAATATAAAAAAATAAACTACATAAAGATGGAAATCACACACAGAGTCTGGATTATATTGTCTTTGGGTTTTTTTTTAACTGCAGAGGGACATTCGATTGTAAAGGCAAATCAGTTAAACCAGTATGTATATTTTAAAGTATCTTGACTTCAAAATTTATGTATAAGGATATGTTGCTTTGGAAAGGAGGCTCTGCTTGTTTCTCTAGGAAACAAGAGGCTAGGGATTTGTCCCAGGCTAAGATGGATCAGATCTGATCAAGCAAGATCTCCTGAACCTTAAGAGAGGGTACCTATCAACAAAGGTTATAGCTGGTCTTCCCAGGACTTTAGCATTATCTCAAATTTTCTCAGGATCCCCATAAGATTGCCAGTGCCCCCACCAGCAGGAAGTAGCCTAGAAAACAATGCCCACATTCCCAAAAACTGGATTATGGATATTTATCTTTGTTTATAGATTGGTTACAAATTATTATTGGTCATAGTCAATATCCTTCTAAAGAAAAAAGGAGGATGGGATATAGAAATGATAGGATGAAAGGGTAGACTATTGAATCTACTTTTAAAGAGTATCAACTGTGTAAAATGTTTTAAATTGCTATAGATTTTAGTTTATTACAAATTTAAAGTTAATTTTGTTATACTGTATGTATATTTCTACTCTTATTTAAGGTATTATGTTTGTATAGCTCATTTAAAATTGTAATGTATAATTACATTAATACATTACATAGATTAATAATTAGTCTCCATGATAATCAAACTTATAGTCATGTTAGTTAGGTTTTCTAGGTATAAATAGATATATTTCAGTTAGGTAGTTAATCTTCAAACACTTCAAAGACCTACAGAATATGGCATTTAAAATGTTTTAAAAACTTAGACTTTCTGGACAATGAGACACATCTGATCCTAGCAGCACCAACTACTTCAAGGAGAATGATAGGCATTGAATAAATTCAGAGTTTGCTTTCTTTGTGGCAAAAGTTAGCCACTGGGCAAAAAAGTGCCCTTGTGTGGACTGATTGACAATATGTTGTATAAACTGGACATGCAGGACCCATAGAAAGGTGACCACTGAACTTTGCAATGTGAGATAGTTCTTCAGGTTCCTGCTTTGCAGAAGAAACTGCGAGACATTCTACAGGACACAGAGAGAAACAACTGAGAGACTCTGGGCCTATAAGCTGAAGATGGATGTCCCAACATTACAGAGGAACTTTGGGTGAAGGTCCAAGCATCCACCTGTCTCTATAATTCTAGATTTTTGGAAGTTGCTTACAATGCTCTTCCTGTTTACTTAGGTAATATTATATCCTTGTGAGGTTTTTGATGTAGTTGAAGATTAGATATAATTTTCCTTGGTTATGATAAAAGATAAATTAGATATGAAACTTTAGACTCACAAATATAGGATAGATAATTTTGTTTAATTTTGCCAAATACAAATAGACTAGATATTGTAACTGTAATTCTTGCTTGATAACTGTTTTGTTATATGTATTTTTACTATGTTAAAGTTAAAATCTTCCTTTTTGATTAGAAAGAAAAGGGGAAATGCTGTGGGATATCGTTCTGTATGCTGTGAGTGTGTGTTGCTCTAATTGGTTGATAAATAAAATGCTGATTGGTCAGTAGCCAGGCAGGAAGTATAGGCAAGATAAGCAGATAAGGAGAATTCTGGGAAGAGGAAGGCTGAGTCAGGAGTCGCCAGCCAGAGAGGAAGCAAGATGACAAGGCAGAACTGAGGAAACGTATCAAGCCACGTGGCTAAACATAAAAAGAATTATAGGTTAGCTGGACAGTGGTGGCACATGCCTTTTATCCCAGCACTCGGGAGGCAGAGCCAGGCGGATCTCTGTGAGTTCAAGGCCAGCATGGACTACAGAGTGAGTTCCAGGAAAGGCGCAAAGCTACACAGAGAAACCCGGTCTTGAAAAAAAAATTATGGGTTAAATTAAGTGTAAGAGCTAGTCAGTAATAAGCCTGAGCTAATGGCCGAGCAGTTATAAATAATATTAAGCTTTGAACTGAAGTGTAACATTTAAGAGAAACTGCTATCATTAATGACATATCCATTATTTAAAAAATCATTTCACATGTATCTTATGAAAATCCCTATTCTTGAAACTGCGGCTATACATCCTTTTCCTGTTTGAACTGGCACTATGTTTAAGGAAGACAAATGGTTCTCACTTTGGTGTGGGTATTCATGAATTTTAGTTGCCAGAGTTTGAGTAACATTGGTTCACTAACACAAGGCTCAAATTTCCCTTCATACAGCAGATGTAGTGTTGTAGACTTCTAGAACTCAGTAGTTCCCTAGACATTAGCACAACTGATGCCATGATGGAAGTACCATTCAGGTCTTGGAACCCAGCATGTAGATAGCACCACCTGCCAAAATGAGATCAAAGACCGAATCTATCAATGTCCAGAGTTCTGGGAAAGTCCCTAAATGTACTAATCTTGCTTTTTGGCTTCTATACTTTGGCTTCTGGCTAAATTTCTTGTTGACTGTGGTATGTCAACCCAGGGTGTGGTTTTCATACTTAAAGCCACACCAAGAAAAAGGCTTAGGACTGCACTCAGATCCCAAACACCCAGTGTAGTTGCTGGCTGGCTAATAAAGGATTCCTATTGGCTTGAACCATGCCTGAGTAGTCTTCTCCGGCAGATACCTCACAAATGTAGCGTAAGGAATTGCACAACATGTAATCTTGAGTGCTGGCTCTTTACTTTACAGATCAACATACCAATTTAAAATGCTTATCACGGGCTGGGAAGATGGCTCAGGGGTTAAGAGCACTGGCTGTTCTTCCAGATGTCCTGAGTTCAATTCCCAGTGACCACATAGTGGCTCACAACCATCTATGGTGAGATCTGGTGCCCTCTTCTGGCTTGCAGACATACATGCAAGTAGAACACTGTATGTATAATAAATAAATAAATCTTTAAAAAAATTAAATAAAATGTTTATCACTATCAGTGACCAATAATATCATTTCCTTAGTGCTGCTGGTAATAAACTAGTCTGAGTAGGCATCTTTCTCAATATTTACATACCCAGGAAACTGATAATTGCCCCCCTGTCACTCAGTAATGAGCCCTCACAGTATTTACAAGAGTAAATAATTTGTAAAATGGTATTGGCAAAAAAAATGAAAGTTCAGAGAAGAAGCAAGAGGAGCTACTACTGTGGTAAGATGCAATCTCAACCAGAGAGGAGTTAGAGAGAGTTGAGTAGGTGGCAGTGGTGTGCTGGCACTGACCCATTTGAGAGACTCTACTTGGGCAACCAGAGAATTTCATGTGGAATGTGGTGGTAGCAAAAGAAGGAAGATGGTACCATTTAAAACTCCACATTAAAGGAACTATTGAAGAGATCTCCCAGCACCAAAAGTACATACAAGGGATTAAGGGTTGACTGCTAATCCAAAACATATAGAGGATGATGACTAATAAGACAGAAAAGATGCCTGCCTTACAGAGAAATTATATAAGAAATTCAAGGTATTCTTCATATGCTTTTCTCAATATACAAAAGACAAAACTCACAATGTCTAAGATTTCAAATTGCAGTGCACTAAAAATTGTTTTGTATTATTCTTTATTTACTTACACATTTATTAGTGACAGTATGAAGGTTTTTAAGATTGATTTTATTTTAAAATTTTTAATTATGTCTATATATGTGTAAATGTGTGTGTGTGTGCGTTGTGTAGGTGCACAAGGAGTCCAGAAGAGGGAATGGATCCCTGGAGCTGAAATTACAGTTATAAGCCATCTGGAAGTGGGTGCTGGGAACTGAACTCAGGTCCTTTGCAAGAATAGTATGCATTTTTAACTGCTGAGCCATGTCCCCAGGCTGGAAGGTTTTTTAATGTTTGTAAAATGTCATAAGGTTCATAAGGGGCTGAGATGGCTCTGTGGGTAAAGAGCCTGATGGGTAAGTGTGAGGACCTGAGTTGGTGTCACCAGAACTCACATAAAGCAGGCCATGATAGTGTGAGTCTCTAAGGCCAGCACTCCTCCAGCAAAATTGGAGGCAGAGACCAGAGAATCCCTGGAAGAGAGCAGGCCGGCTAGCCTACTATACGTAGTCAGGAACAGGAAACCCTGTCTTGAGCAATGTCCAAGAAGAGGACCAACACCCAAAGTTGTCCTGCACACATGCACCATGGCATATGAACAACACATGCCTGAACTTACACGTGTAAACACACACACATACAAACATATAAATATTTAAAAAAAACTTACAAGACAATCACATTTGCTTCAAAGAATACACAGATGGATCCCATCAGTTTCAGTTTCTAACAACCCTGTTCTTCTATGCAGAGCCTCTATCTAGGGAAACACTGAAACTGGAGTGTGTAGAGGCTATACAATGGTCCACTGGGTGTGATATGGCTGAGCCTAGGGGAGACAAACCAACTGTGGACACAATACAGTGTTGTGTTGGAGTGGATTGGACTGAGAAATGACCAGATAGTAATTAAACTGTTAGCAGCCCCAAATTAACCACGGTGAGAGAATCTATATGAGAATAACATAAACATTACAAATAATTTTTCCCTCATTTTAGACTCAGGTTCGGAACAGTTACCATTTCATCAATGGATGTAAGTACTTTCCGAGTCTTGATTACAATCGGGAAGAAAAGAGAGAAAGCAAGACCGACTCAGCATCTCTGAACTGTCCCAGCACCTTAGGCAATAGGGATGAGAAGAATGTAGATGACCGAAGAGATGATGTTCATTGCAGAGAGGGTAGGGCAGTCTTTGGTTGAATGGGTCTGAGGACTAGACCCACTTGTATAAAGAGGAATAAGAATAACTTTTATTCCTAAGTTAGGCTGGGGCTTATTTGAGAACATCAACAAGGTTTAAGAGTTTTGTTAGATAGGAATCCAGAAAATATTGTAGCTATGGAGAGCATGGAATAGTATATGTAGTGACAGCCAACCCCATGGTGAAGGTAGAGAGACACCCTGATATGCTCAGATTGGGTTTATTCCTCACATTTTAAGGGAAGGTCCAGATCAGGGCGCAGAGCCCATTCTCAGGGCACCTGCTCCATACCATGGATCCAAACCCAGCTCTGGGGCATCAAGGCCTATGCAAAGGAACAACCAGATATTATGGGATAGTCACTGTCCTTGGAGGGAAGGCATTAGGAGGTAGCAGAAATTAAGGGTCCAACATGACAAAGGAAGGAGAGAGAAATGAGGAAATATGTCCCATTTAATCATTTTTCTATCATTTGTGAATTATCCCTCGAATTTTATGACATCCTTAGTGCTGCTCTACTCCTGTATGTCTCTTCTGTCTCCTTCCCAAGTCATGACCATCTTTCCTTGTCATTTCTTCTTGGTCACAAGCAATAGAAACATCCCTGAGAGCAGATCATCTATAATTTCTAAAAATGTAGATTCCCCTTGGCCCACAGACCCCTAGCCATCTATTAATCTAGAGATGACCTCCAAGAAGACCATGACAGTCAGTGCTCCTTCAATCACCCCCATTCCACCTCCTTCAGATCATCTAAGATGCTGTGAGTACTGCTGGCAAGCCCTTGACCTATCCCCTTCTGCATATCACACATAGCTCCTGGGAGCTGGGAACTACTCAGGGTTTCATGAGACTCCTGAGTATACAGAGCAGAGTATATAGAGCAATGTGTGATATCTCCTCCAGACTCCTTAAATCTGATGCTGTGTGATGTTACCTGACCCTCCGGCTGGCCTTGACAATTCCATGACAGTCCTTAGACTACCCTCCCGCAAACCTACAGTCAGATCTTCGGCTTCCTGTGGACATGGACAGCAGAGACAGCAACCATCTGCAGTACCATGGAGCTGAGGAGTAGAGCTATGAGAACTGTAGCAGTAGATGATGCCTCCAGTTCTGGAAAAAAGGGGTACAGAATGAGTCATTAGAGAAGCAACCGGGGGCCTATTTCAGAGATGAGGACATCTTCCCTGTTACCATGGATGTGTAACAATCTGTTATGGGTTTGGTGTCAATGTTAGGATTGAAAGTAGGCAACCATGCAGTTCCTGCCTACAGTCTTCCCCTCTGCCATGCTGGGATATGCCACTGTCAATGCTCTGACCCAGCACCACAGAAGGGACACTATGGGCCTCTTTCTTTGCTGAATGTGGGCTTTTACCACTACCTGGTCTGTGGGCAGGGGCTTCAGGTACCTGTTGCTCTCAGGAATGCAAGTGATAAAGGCCCCCCACAGCTGAGCTCAAATCTACAGTTATTAAGGAAATGTCATGACTAAATTGGTAGCACTGGGCCCTCAATTGTTAGTGTGTCCACACATGGGCATCCTATCTCTTTTAAATTAACTCACAAATAATGCAGCTTGTTAATGGAAAACAAACACTTGCCCAGTCCGTACACTGCACGTCAGTGAACTTCTATACAGAGAGAACTCTCTTACATGGCCATTCTGAAGTAGTGGGACTGTTAACAAGAAGTTCACTCAGGGCTCACACTGGTACCATCAGTTACATTTCTATACCAACGTCATTGACCATTACAGCCAGTTTCCCATTTCTCCAGTTTGAACTTCTGAATTAGATGAATCAATCCCTTTGCAGTCTGCACTGCCTCAACACCTCATCCAAACTCTCATATTGTTCTGAGTGCATGCCAGAAACTGTGATCTCAAGAAAGCAAGAACCGTCAGACTCCTGCTCCAGCAGCTGGGCTCCCGAGGCTCCTGGTAAGTGATGTCAAACTTTGTGGGCTCAGCATTACCACCTCAACTGAACACTCCAGTGAGGGCATGATCCAGTGTGTGCCCCACCACCTCACCACAGGGACCACAGCCACACCCACTGCAGTGGCTGCCATCTGAACCATCAGGCCTGGCTGTCATGGCACAGTGTCAGATGAGCCAACTGCAGATGATGAAGCTGCTGCTAGAGGCTAAGTGGCTCTGGCTTCTGGAGGGCACCCTAAGTGTATACTTAGCCTCTAGAGATGACAAACTGCAAATTTCTTAACATACAAATGATCACATTTGAGCCATGAATACCTTGAAACCCTAAACAGACCAATAAGGAGCGGCAAGATTGAGAAAGTACTGAAAGGAAAAATATTTGTCTACTGTGGTGATATTTTTATATTTGTGTACCCCAATAAAGCTTATCTGGAGATCAGAGGAAAAAGCCAGCCACTACAGTAAACATAGAAGTCAGGCAATGGTAGCATGTAGCTAGAGTTTTCCTGGTCCTGCCTGGCCCACTGTCAGGACAAATCTCTCTCACCCGCCAGTTCTGCAGCCGCTCAGACCCAACCAAGTAAACACACAGAGACTTATATTTCTTATAAACTGTATGGCCGTGGCAGGCTTCTTGTTATCTAGTTCTTCTATATTAAATTAACCCATTTCTATTAGTCTATAACTTTGAACAATACAAAATTTTAAACAAATTAAAAAGAAATGAGTATGTAATTCTTTTGGATGGCAAAATCTTTTGCCTTCTGTTCATTTCTCATTTGCATTTTCTAATTTTTCTGCTGTGGTTTCATTTTAAAGAAGGAACTAAAAAGGAAGAAAATAAGACTCATTAGGTTATCCACACTGAGTGATCATTCCTAACAATATTTCAGAAATTTTAAAGTGTTATAAACATGGCTGGAAAGATGGCTCAGCAGTTGAGCACTTGTAAAGGACCCAAATTCAAGTCTAGTACCCACATGCAAAACACCCATACACATGAAAGTGTTTGTTTTTAAGTATAGCTTTCATGGTACCAGAAGGTGCCATGGGAGCTTTCAAGAGAGGAAAGCAACTATCGTCCTAACCAGTTATGATGCCTATGAACCACACCAATGAGCATGTCACCCTCGGGGTGCAGTAGGGGCATGCAGACCTCGATGGTAACCAACAGCTCTCTAATTGGATTTAAGGCCTGGTCAACAAGAGAGAGATCATGTCTGGTACTGGAAATTACCAATTACCCAGGGCTAGTAAGGTCATAGATCCCAGAGGATACCCTAATACTGGCATTTCTCTAAACCAGTATCATTACTAACTGCATTCTAAGTATCCTTATACCCACAGATAAATATAGCCTTCACTTCTCATCAAAGAAACTTCTCTTTACAACAGACAGACCATTACAAAAAAACCACAATGGGTCGAATGGAGAGAACAAGTAATCACGTGGTACCCAACTCCAACTGATATATCTACAACCTAACTCCTGCATGTAAGGCCCAGAACATGAAGGGATGGGGGCCAGAGGATTTTAAGAGCTGGAGGAACAGGAAATCTGTTGTGGGATTGTGTTTCCTAGAAATGTAAGGGAAGCCACACCTACAAAGTCTCAACAGCATGGCAGCCTAGACAAGACCTGAATAAGGACAATACTAATAGACATGCTAACATGGAGGAGGGAAACCTCACAGGGCCTCACCCATAGACAAAGAACTACAGGTAACAAGGAATGCTGGGTGCAGAAAAGATAGTCTTCCTTAGAAGAAGGGTCCCCCAATTAGTTATCTAATATCAAGTGGTCAGCCCTGAAAACATACATACAAGTAACATCATACAAAAGGAGTAGGCTGTACTTATATCTTTAGGAATAGATGTGTACAACAATTAAAGAAAATTGGCCATGAATTTAAGAGAAAACAAGGTGGGTACATGGGAGGGATTGGAGGTAGGTAAAGGAAGGATGAAATGATGTAATTATATTTTAATTTCAAAAAGCAAAAAATAAAGCAAATTGAGCAAGCCACAGGGAGCAAAGCTGTATCAGCAATCTCCATGATTTCTGCATCAGTTCCTGCCTCCAGGGTCCTGCTGTGAGTTCTGGCCTGACTTCCCTTCATGATGGGCTGTAAGCTGTAAACTGAAATAAACCCTTCCTGTCTGCCTTACCCCTTAAAAGTTTAGGTTCGGCTTTTGCCCTGGAACTAGGCAGCCACAGGGGTTAGCAGCAAGATTAAGGGTCTGGACCTTCAGGGCCAGGAGGACCAGCTGAAAGAGCTGGAGGATCTAATGGGAGCCCTGGCTGCTCACTGATAAAATGACAGAGGCCCCTACCAATCTCTCCAAGATCCGAGATGTCAGCAAATCTATCTCCTGTGTTAACCCAACTGTCTTAGAGTTTGCTGTGAAGAGACACCATGACCACAGCAACCCTTATGAAGGAAAATATTTGAGGTGGTGGCTTACAGTTTAGAGGTTTAGTCCATTATCATCATGGACGGGAGCATGGTGGTGTGCAGGCTGGTGCTGGCTACATCTTGATCAGAAGGCAACAGGAAGTGGACTGAGTGGACTGGGTATGGCTTGGGTATATATGAGACCTCAAAGCCCACCCCCACAGTGACACACTTCCTCCAACAAGGGCATAACTACTCCAATAAAGCCACACCTCCTAATAGTGCCACTCCCTATGAGCTTATGGGGGCCAACCACATTCAAACTACCACAGTGACCCAGAGGAAAAAACAAAGGAAGTCCTACCATGGCAAGAAGTGCAAGGCCAGAGGGGCGGGGCAGGAGCTGCAGCCCTGGAGGACAGGAGCCATGTGCTGTCCCCTCCCCTTCACCAACCACAGAGCTAAAGCAGCAGCAGCTGTGGAAGGAACCCTGAGCCCGCTGCACAAGGACTCTCCAGGCCCAAGGTGATAAAACACAAAACTGGCTGGAAAACAGGGGATAGGTTTGAATACCTGTAAATGACTCAAAACTTCCCACTTCAGGGTTCCTCTGGGAAGCAACTATTGATTGTGGGGCTCCTCATAGCATGTGTTAAGCAGAGTCTTCTTTACCATACACTTTCTGGCAGACTCTCCCTATAAACCACCAAGGATCACTTTTATAACAGAAATTTACCACTGAGTTATTTAATGTTTCATTGCACCATGACCTTTCACCCATTTCAAATGTGCCGCCAGGGGCTGGAGAGATGGCTCAGCAGCTGAGCACTGGGCACTCTTTCAGAGGACCTGGCTGAGTTCAGTTCCCAGAATCTACATCAGGAGGCTCACAACTGCCTATTATATTAACTTCAGCTCCAGGGGATCCTCGCCCTCTCCTGGCCTTCATGGGCAACTGCACATACCCACAAGTAAACACATACATACACATAACTAAAAATAAAACAAATCTTTAAAAAATAAATGTGTTTCTGAAGCAAGACAAAACAAAATACCCTTTGGACTGTGGTGAGAATGCTTATAATTTTGTATGCTTTGAAAAGACATTTATTATGTTTCAGAGAAACTTGGACACAGGTTACTTCAGCTTACAAGATCTGCAACACAGCTGAAAACCAAACACATTTTTTACCTACTAAAACCAGATATTTTTACATGCTAAATACTGCATATGTTGTGTGAGATGTAATCACTCTTATAAATCTATTTTTGGACTTAACTGCTCACTTTATAATGTGTACATTTTTACTGTATAAACTAAATAATTTTATTTATAGGTATGTCAACTCATTGTCTTTTTTCCCCTGTAAACAATATGGAAGCCCTCAACAGCTGATAACTGGGTCCCCTTGTCTTAGGATATTCTGTGTAGAATGTGTATTTTTTAAACCTGAGATGATCTTCCCACTGTAATTCTCAGCTTACTGATTATAATGGAGAAACACTTGTTTTGGTTTTGTTACACTGGACTTAACCTCTACTGCAATGTGAATTAATTACCCTGCTAAGTAAGAAGGTGTGTACCTTTTATTTGTTGCTCTTCACATTTGAATTTTTCCATAGAGACAATATTATATTGACACCTTCTACAGATCTTACTGCAGCTTTTTCCATCCACGTAAATAAAATGTTTTTCGACTATACACACGTACACTCTGATAGACATGCCTTAATTCAATGCTGAGATAAGGGTTGGCAGAGGATGGACAAATGAGCAGGTTAGTTTCCTACGGGAATCATTTCCATGGTTAGAAGTCCATTCTGACTATATACACGGCTCAAAAAGAAAAGCATAAAACCTCTCCACTTCCATTTCTTCTGCATTAGGCTTAAAATACTCACAGATGAAGAAGCAAAGCTTCATGATTTGTCTCCATTTTCACTGTTAAATCTATAGTTTCTTCCACCATAGAAACCTATGAAAGAGTGCAAAGCAAATGAAATAAATTCAGTTTGAAATTATATTTAACAAAATCTAAACGTAAATTGATCTGCCATGACTAATCTGCCATGACTCATTAGCAGTCAGACTTATTTCTGCCAGCACCATGAACAAACTTCCATCCCTTGCCTATCATTTATCAGAAGATCCCAAGGACAATAATCTTCACCCTACTTCCTAGCAGTGAAGGGATACTCAGGACTCTATGCGTTCTTCCATGAATGCTCAAAGCACTAAGTACGCTTTCCCCCAAAGTCTGGCTGTTACAAAGTTGGCCTTAACCTGGCACCTGAGAAACTGCTTTTCAGGAAGGTTCCAATCATTCACTCATAAGAATGGTGCACACCCTAAGCTGTGTGCACAATCAGTGTGGTTTTATGTTAAATGCCTGCTTCTGTGTGAGTATGGATCATTGGTACCTACTATGAACAGGACATCTATGAGACAGATTTCCAATAAACTCTGAGCATTGCATTTCTTTATAATGTTCTTCACAGGTTCACATATCACATATGTTTTCACAAATCACTGTCAGAGAAATTAAGCATGCTCTGTGAGACCTTGTAGGCTTGGCTCTCCTTTCCTCAGATAAACCACTTTCCATTCCTCTGTAATAAATCTTATCCAGGTCTAACTGTGTGCTGAATCCTGTATATCCTGCTGGACAATCACCAGACCTGGTACCACTGTGGGAACTCCCACAGCATGGGAACCATATGGTGTCTCCCCATCTTCAGGAGCTGGTCATCTTCCAGGCATTTCATTTTTATTGTTTGTTCCATTGTCTTCCTAGAGCTCATGGGCAAAGTACATCATTCAGTGAGTTCTCCAGTGGGTCCAGATGTTAGGACAACTGTTCCAATCTTCTCCTCAAATGATTTTGTTCAGTGTTTTCCTTTGGTTTAGATGACAAATCACTTAGTCCTTTTTCATAAGGTAATTCTGTAACATCTTCTAGTTTATTGCTAGCGAGTGATACGTGTTTTACTGGCTTCATTTTGTGATGAGCTTTGCTTCTAAATTATAGATGAAAAGTTTAATCCTTCCCTGTAAATAAAACATTAAAAGGTTCAAAAGAAAACTCTATACCATTTAATTCATACACAAAAATGATATTCGGATTAAATTTACATAGTATAACTTCGTATTGTTTTGGCAATTCAACAATTTGTTCAGAGTACATCAAGTGATTCATGGAGGCTATGATTATGCTTTTGATTATTTTGATTTGCATTTACTTAAAACAATGAAAATGATACCAAGTTATTTAAATGTAAGAATGATAACCAGAATAGTGAAAGTTCCATCTATTTTAATCTAAATATGTCCTTTTTATTTTTATTTTTATTTTTATTTTTTTTGGTTTTTCAAGACAGGGTTTCTCTGTGTAGCTTTGTACCTTTCCTGGAACTCGCTTTGGAGACCAGGCTGGTCTCGAACTCACAGAGATCCGCCTGGCTCTGCCTCCCGAGTGCTGGGATTAAAGGCGTGCGCCACCAGCGCCCGGCTTAAATATGTCCTTTTATACATTCGCATCTTATGTGTGATTAAACCACACCTACAGAAGTCAGTCAGTCAGCTGGTAAGGGTTAAGGTTAAAGTTGGAATTTTATTTTATTTATTTATTTTTTATCTATCTATCTATCTATCTATCTATCTATCTATCTATCTATCTATTTATGGTTTTTCAAGACAGGGTTTCTCTGTCCTGGATCTCACTCTGTAGACCAGGCTGGCCTCAAACTCACAGAGATCCGCCTGGCTCTGTCTCCCAAGTGCTGGGATTAAAGGTGTGTGCCGCCCAGCTAAAGTTGGAATTTTAAAACACCTAAAAATCTTATTTTTTTACTACATTGTTTGGCTTCCAAGTGTTGATATATTTACTATAGGACATACATAAATTTTGTATATGTAATAGGGGTAATAATGGAAAAGATTTCAGATTTAAATTACAGATTAATTATTGCTATGAAGATGGTGAATCCCAAAATTAACTCTGGAGGAATTTCAACATGAAGGAAACATTACTGTGACAGCTGAAAGCATTTTTAAGAGATAGACCAGAGGACTGAGCTGAGTGTTGTGCAAAACTGTCTTCCAGGCATAACATGTCTGTGGCACTGTTAAACTCACAGCAACTGTAATGACATGCACATGGTTGAGCACATCAGCATCCTGTCATGGAGAGGCAATTCCACACTTCTTGTTAAAGATTCACAGGCAATTAATAGTTGTTAAAGGGAAGGGCTCAGGAGGCAACAACAGGCCCTGAGGATCTTTAGGCAATTAATGGTTCTGGGAGATGGAAATACATTTTCTTCAGTGGTGTAACCACTGGTTAAAGTGCCCAAAGTTATAATAGCCTCTTACTTATTTTCCTTTAAGAAACTCTAATGAAACTCATTTGAATACAGACACACACACTCAAACATAGGCATGGGGGGCACATGAATCTCTACCTTGAGGAGCAATTTACAGTTGATAGCTGCTAGAAGAGGGAGAGTCAGTTTTCTTTAGGTGTGGTCCGTGGTAGGTTGAGCATGCTCCAGGGGTTGGCCCCACACCCACGTGTATAAGAGCAGCACTAATTACACTCAATGATTATGTAAAAAACATAGTAAAAGGGCTGTAGAAATGACTCAGCATCAGTCAAGATCACTTGCTGCTCTTGCAGAGGACTAGGGTTCAGTTCTCAGCACCCACACAGTGACTCACAACCATCTGTGAACTCCAGTTCCAGCAGATCTGACCTCTGTAGGCACTAGGCATACTTGTGCACATACGTATGTACATGCAGGCAAAACACCCACACACAAAATAATTTTTAAAAAAATAAATACATCAGGTTAGGATGGGGGATGGAGGGAGAGAGTACTGAAAGTGATTACTGGAAAGAGGGGGAGCATTTAGGGGTCAGGTAAAAACCTGATGCAAGGGAATCTCCCAGGAATCTACAAAGATGACCCCAGCTAAGACTCCTAGCAATAGTGGGTACGTAGCCTGAACTGGCCTTCTCCTGTGACCAGGCAGGACTTCTAGTGGAAGGAGTGTGAAACCAGCCCAGCCACATAACCGTCAACCTGTCCTGCCTGTGGGATGTGCTGGGGGAAAGACAGCCTATTGCTGTGGGATGTTCTGTATGCTGTGAATGTGTTGCTCTGATTGGTTGATAAATAAAATGCTGATTGACCAGTAGACAGGTAGGAAGTATAAGTGGAATAAGCAGACAAGGAGAATTCTGGGAAGAGGAAGGCTGAGTTAGGAGACACCAGCCCACCGTCCAGGGAGCAGCATGTAATGGCACACAGGTAAAGCCACGGAATACATGGTGACATATAGATTAACAGAAATGGGCTGAGTTTAAGTGTAAGAGCTAGTCAATAGTTAGCCTGAGCTAATGGCCAAGTAGTTTTAATTAATATAAGCCTCTGTGTGCTTATTTGGCTCTGAGCAGCTGCTGGCCAGCCAGGACACAGAAAAACCTTCAGCTACATCCTCGAGATTGAGGGAGTGGCCAGCTAATGACTGGCCTAGCCTAAAACCCATGCCAGACGAGTAAAAACACCCCTGACACTGCCTGGAGCACCAGGACCCAGAAGCTGGATGGTCCAGAGACCTAGGATAGAAACAAACATGACTGGAGGAAAAAAAATGTCAATGTAATGATGCCTAAGGTTATTCTGCTATACACATAGATAGGTGCCTAGTCCAATTGTCATCAGAGATTCGTCATCAAGCAACTGATGGAAACAGATGCAGACCCACAGCCAAACGTTAGGAGCAGCTCGGGGAATCCTGCAGAAGAGGGGGAGAAAGGATTGTAGCAACCAGAGGAGTCAAAGACACCACAAGAAAACTCACAGAATCAACTAACCTGGGCACATAGGGGTTCACAGAGATAGAATCAGCAACCAGGGAGGCTGCATGGGACTGACCTAGGCACTACACATTTATGTTACAGTTGTGTAGCTTGGTCCTCTTGTGGGACACTCCTAACAGTGGGATCAGGGACTGTCTCCATCTCTTTTACTGGTTTTTGGGACCTATTCATACTGGGTTGCCCTGCCCAGCCTTAAAACATGGAGAGATGCTTAGTCTTACTGCAATTTGATATGCCATGTTTTGTTGATACTCATAGGAGACCTGCCCTTTCCTAAACAGAAACGAAGGAGGAGTAGATTGGGGGTGGGAACAAAAGAGGGGGGGTGGGGCTGGGAGAAGAGGAAGGAGGGGAAACTGCAGCCAGGATGTAAAATAAATTTATTCAATTTTAAAAAAGAAAGTAAATACATCATAAAATTTAAAGTCAGATGTGAGCTGAGCATAAAAGGAAGGTATTGGGAGGCAGGAAGTTTGCAGGCATGTGCATGGGCAAACACCAAAGGTCAACCTTGGGCGTTGTTTTTCAGGAGCCATTAACCTTGTTATTGTCCACCCTGTCTTCTGTGGCAGTCTCTCACTGGCACCTGGGAATCACCAACTCAGCTAGAATGGTTAGCTAGATAGCTCCAGGGAAAACTGTCTCCCTCTCCCCAGGGCCAAGATAACCAGCACAAACTACCACACCCAGTCTTTTACGTAGGTGCTGGGGGATCAGACTCAGGTCTTCACTCTCAAAAGCAAGGGCATCTTACCAACTTACACAGCTCCTCAGGTCCAAAGCATTTTTATAGGAAAAGCTATTACAACTGTATGGGTTTTGTGGGTTGAATTGCATGCTCCTAAAAATGTGTTAAGCCCTAACTAACTCCAGAACCTGCCAGTGCAACCTTGTTTGGAATTAGGGTTGTATTAGTTATTTTGCACAGTTGGGATAAATTCCTGATAAAAGTAACGTAAGAGATGACTTCATTATTTTGACTTCCTACACCAGTGTTCACACTTACTTGGCCATGTGAGCTTGAGCACAAGGTCACAGTGACAATGGAGTGTAGTAGACAACAGCTGTTCACACACATTGCAGTGGTCCAAGAAGCAGAGGCAGTCTATAAGATATTCTCATGGATCATAACCAATAAGAGCCACCCTTCCTTTTCCTGAACTTTCCAGAATCTCCCAAAATAGCAAGGCTGGAGAGAAGACCAAACAAGAATTCATGAGTCAGTGGGGGACATTTCAGATTCAAACCATAATAAGGATCTCTGCAGATGTAATCAAGTTCATGAGATAGAGTGGTCTTTAATCCAGGGACTTTCACATACAATGTAAAAAGCAGAGACACACAGGAGGATTCGATGAGAAGACAGGCAGATGTTGTAGTGGTGGTGAGTCTACAAACCACGGGACACCTGGGATTGCCAACCAACATCAGAAGCTAAGAGGGAGTCCATACTAAGAGCTTCCAGAGTATCCACCTCTAAGAAAACCTTGATTTTCAACTCTTAAAACGCCAGTCGGTGAGACAATAAGTGTGTTTTAACCCACCAAACATGTTACAGGAGTCCCAGGACTCTCACTGTCTCCCTTCCTTCCTCCACTCCACCCCACTCCCGCCATGGATATGACTCCTGGGAAAATTGCTGGGATAGATTTTTTTAAAAACATGAGGTGACCTGCTTCGGAAAGGTACAAAAATATATAACAGGCAGGCAAAGCTGTTATCTATTTTACAAAGCAAGTAAGTAAAGGAGGCAGAACTACACTGTCTACTATACCTGGTTTAAGAAACTAAGGAGTGCATCCCGGAAGTTCACATTACAAAAAAAAGGGGGGTTGTCCCCCTGAAGCGAATACTTGTATTAGGTAGAAAGCAATCAAAGATTTTAGACATTTACTGAATTTAACCTCTTTTCACCTGAAATAACGTCCCAGAGCCCACAGTCCTCCATGCCCAAGCAGTAGCACCGCCTACCAACTGCGATTGTCAACTGCTTCACCCAGAGGCCTTTGCGCTCAAATGTAATGCACGCCAACTGCTTCATCCAGAGACCGTTGCAGCCTTGTGCAATGCCCGCCCACTTCTTACCCAGAAGCCTTTGGGCCCCAGGCAGGCAGGGACAGAAGGCACATACCGCCCATTTCTCCGAGATGCCATTGCGGGAAAGAATAATGTAATCACTTCAGGCAGAAACACTCCAACTTGAGGTGGCAGCGAGCACACAGCGGAGCCTCAGTTTTCCCAGAGGAGGAAGTGGAATTGCCATGATGGCTTCCTGAAAACCCTAAGTGACTTGGAATAAAGTTCATGCCCCCATCAAGAAGAGCTGTGTATTCCAAAGTTCTCCAGAATTCCAGATGTGTCAATTGCTCAGCTATTTAGGCTCTAGGAAAGAGGGAGTTCGTTTGTGATAGAAGATGAAATATTGGCAATCTAGTACAGAAAACGAAGTCTAAAGTTACTACGGTGTCTCTGAATACGTGCCGGGGCACAGATAAACAGCTGAACACAATGAATTATGCCCAATCAACACTTTCTTCAGACAAAAACTTAGTTTATTGAAAATAGATTTCCCAAACTGTCCAGGCATAGTCTTTATTCTCAGAAAGGTTTGGAAGATCCAGACATTATTATTATCGATTATCATAAACACACTGGTTTGGAATCCTCTGTTATTGACATACAAACACTTGGAGACAAAGACTACTGTCACAGCATACTGTGGGGCCAGAATCCTGGGGTAACATTCTGGGTTGTCCACTGAGCAGCTATATGGGCACAGACAAGGGAACTGGCCTGTCTTGCCTGGCTCTTCTTTATAACACCTAAATGTAACCTTCCTCCAATGAGGTTGCACAGTGATTAGAGTAATGCCTCACACCTGTATGGTAGGCCCTGGGAAAGCTAACTCATTTTTAAAAATGAATTTCCCTCTTTAGTTAAAATATATATACAAATAAACATATACGTACAAGCTGCTGAGTCCATTTAGTGTTACTCATATGTACATGTTTTTAGGGCTCACCACACTGGTACTGAATATCCATTAGAGGATCATCCCTGGAGAACACTGATTTTCCCTCTCTGGCAGTCATTAACTGCCTGTAACTCTTCATAGAGACTTTGTGAGAGTACCCTCATCCATGCTGGCACATGGACTGATGGTGTCATCATTCAGATCTTGTCTAGGCAGCCATATTGTTGAGAGTACATGGGCAGAGATTCCTAGAAGTTACACTCTTGCAGTATGTAGCAATAATAAAGAAAGAGTCCATGAATTCAAAAGGGGAGACACATAAATATGTAAACTACATGAGTATGGTATACATTCATGAATTAGAAAATAATCAAGGCAAAAGGGTTTCCCTCATATGAGGATTTAATAGAATGTTTTCCAAATGGATTTTAGTGCCAATAAAATGTATTTTTATGGAAAAGGCAATAAAAAGACTCGCTGTTTTCATTTTATCAAATAGTGCACATAATATTCTTTCTTTTGTTCTGACTGACAGAAAGTTTCATCTAAATTTATTTGTTATGATATTATTAGTAGTGTTATTCTCTGTCCCTTCATGTTACTCTTTCCATTCAGAATTGAATGTCCTTGTAGAGAAAACTGTTTTTAAATATCCTATAAACTTTATTAGTAGTAGAAATAATGACAAATCCAGACTTTTTATATAAAAGACAATAGCTTAGATATTCTTAACATTTTACACATTTAATGCTTGCCTAAAGGATTTTATGGGACATCTAATATAAAATTGTTAAAAATACTTCATTAAAAATACATTATAAAATGTATGTTGATGCCTTTAAGTGAAAAGGATCTTCAAGTATGTAGAAAGGGGAATAAGAAAGAAATGTCTGTGGTCAAAGCCCACACTCACACCCAGAAATATCATAATGAATTCTTTTACTTTGTATAATTAATGCTACACAAAACTCTGGCCCCAGCTCTTTCTAGATGTGTGTCTTCAAATACGTTGCTTTTCCTCTCCCAGCGCTGGTCTTCTTGTCTGTGCAATGAGGCCACAAGGATGGACTGGGCAATTTTACCTGCCTACTGAAGCACATAGATGCTCAGCAAATTCACATCTATTCCCATAGTTCCTCCCTTTTGTGAAATCACAGCTGGATTAAAAATGGTTCTTCTTGGTTTCCTTTTTTACTTGTTTCTGGAGCTGAAGGAGAATTTTTGAAGCCCATGTGGCTCTTTGGAAATCCCTTTTCCAGCCAGCTTGCTCTGACTCCCTTTGTCTTACTGTGTATTACTCATACATGGCTGTAGTGTCTCTGTTCTGTCATAAAAGGAACAAGTTTTTCCATTTTATTTCCTCAGTGTGAGGCCTCCTGCAAAGATCACAGTCCAATTTCAACTTATGGTCCAATGTAAAGGCATAGGTATCATCTCCTCCTGCCTGAAAATGGAAAACTTTAGTAAGAAGGGTAGAGTCAGGGAGATACCATCCAGCTGCCCAAGGAACAAGATGCCAGCAGACCAGTAATGCCATGGCCACATGGCAAAATATAGATTAATAGAAATGGCTTAATTTAAGATGTCAGAGCTAGCTAGCAATAAGCCTGAGCCAAAGACCAAACAGTTTGTAATAATAAGCCTCTATATGTTTACTTGGGACCAAGCAGCTGTGGGACACAGGCAAACTTCCGGCTACATAAGTGTGTAGCTAGAGTTTTCCTGCCTGGCCTACAGTCAGGACAAATCTCTCTCACCTGCCAGTCCCACAGCCACTCAGACCCGACCAAGTAAACACAGAGACTTATATTGGTTACAAACTGTATGGCCATGGCAGGCTTCTTGCTAACTGTTCTTACAGCTTAAATTAATCCATTTCTATAAATCTATACCTTGCCACACGGCTCGTGGCTTACCGGCATCTTCACATGCTGTTTGTCATCGTGGCGACTGGCAGTGTCTCTCTGACTCAGCCTTCCACTTCCCAGCTTTATTCTCCTCCCTGTCCCACCTACACTTCCTGCCTGGCCAATGGCCAATCAGTGATTTATTTATTGACCAATCAGCAACACATTTGCCATACAGACCATCCCACAGCATAAGTGGGTTCCTGAAAGTCCTTGGGGAGCAAGAAGTGCTGAGTGGGTCTGTCTGGAGCCCTCACTGCTTCTGGGCCCTCACATAGGTCTGAAGGGCATTGCAAGGCCCAAGGAAGGGCACTTATGCAGTTCCTGGAAAATGCTATTGTCAGGTGAGACAGTGAGAGTGGTTAGGAGACACATTCCTTGGCCCACATGGTGAAGGTAGCAGCTGCTTCCTGTGTGAGTTCCCTGGGCCCTGTCCCGCCCTGAGCCTCTCCTGCTAGCCCAAATTGACTCTGATGGTCAAAAATCCTTTGTGACCTTGGAGATAGATCCAGGATCAACCCAGAAGAGGGAGGTTTGTGGAAGGACAAGGCCAATGCAACAGACATTTTGGGTGATTTGCCCTCATGGCCCTGACTTATACTCACTCAGCACTATGGGGAGTATGAGGGTGCTGTTACAATGTTTCTGGAGTTTAATCTCTGTCCCTTACCCTGCTCAGCCCTTCCAAGTTAGGGGAGTGGGTCAGAGGACTCCATCTTCTACCTTCTAACCATTTAGTCTTTGTGGTAGTTGCCTTCCCTGAAGCTATCTACATACTTTCCCTCACCACATTGCTATAAATGTAGATGTGATCCAAGTGGGATTATTACAGGCAAGAAAACATTGCATCACTCAGGGCACACCGAGGGATTAAAGGGACTCGGTAACTGGGACAAGGAACAAACACATGATACAAGCAGTCACCCAATATTATAAATTACCAGACCTTTCCATAAATTAATAACATGGAGTGGGAATAAGACTCTTACAGTATAGAGTTAGTCTCAAGCAATGATGGATCCAGTGTGACTGGAACCAGTGTTTCAATTGGACAGGAGACCTTGTGGCAAAGACTCTGTCCATGACACTTCTGTCATTAGCACTTCCTTTCCCAGAGGCCTCTTCAGCCATATCTTCTGCCAGATACCTAGATGCCAGCCTTGGCACCAGTTGCTAGATGGTGGATGCCTCTGGTCCCACATAGGTGTGTGTTAAATGAATGTTGCTTTCTTTTTTTTTTTTTAAGATTTATTTATTTATTTATTTATTTATTTATTTATTTATTTATTTATTTATTTATTTATTATATAGCATGTATGACTGCAGGCCAGAAGAGGGCATCAGATCTCATTACAGATGGTTGTGAGCCATCATGTGGTTGCTAGGAATTGAACTCAAGACCTCTGGAAGAGCAGTCAGTGCTCTTAACCTCTGAGCCATCTCTCCAGCCCCCGAATGTTGCTTTCTATTTGGGCTACTCCAGTTTAGTGCTATAGCCTTTGGATTTGAGCCCTCATTGTTAGCCCCATGCTTTCACCATCCGCCTAACTAAGACACCAACCAATACCTGGTAACACAAAGTCAAACAAACCTGTCTGTTAGGATTGATTACATAGACTGCTATGCCTTGTCTAGGTTTAGATCTGTCACTGAACCAAGGAACACTCTATATGCACATTAGAAGAAGACCAGCTCCAACTCTGTAAGATTCACGTGCCCATCAGCAGCTGCTTCTACATTGATTATGACATTTGACACAACTACAAAAAGTAACTCCACATAATGCATTCATAATTTTGGCTGACTTCTAGCCTAAGAGAACACAACTGATTCGCTACCACTGTATCCATGGGAGGTAGTGCTAGCCCGAGTGAACACAACTGATTCCCTACCACTGTATCAATGAGAGGTAGTCTATTAGAAGAGGCATACTTTGGAGAAATTGCATGAACTTATTCTCCCCAGTAGCAAGGGGATTTCAACTGTGACCCTGCTCCACAAAATACAGAAACTGTAGATAGTCTGCCATTCATCCCTTCCTATTGGGCATCAGAAACCCATTTGTGACTTGTGTATCTCAGGTTATGGGAGCATTTTTTTTTCTGTTAAAAGCTAACTATTTTAAACCTAACGGTGATGTTATTCAACTCTGTCACTGTAGGCAAAAGCAGAAATATACTACACACCAACAATTATTAAATTAATTAATTAAACAAATTAATAATGTTGCATTTCAATGATTAAAAACCCAAGATGAGTTAAACTTATTTCAACAAATGGGAAGTTCTGTGGTCAGGCAAAACATCAGATGAAAGCTGGTTCAGCGGGTTCCTTACGCACACAATACAGTTCAAAGTTAGATTTATAGCCAATGAAAAGACAATGGTATACAGGAACAATCTGATTGGCTGAAGTCAGCATTTACCTTACATAATTATGTTTCGGCAGTTTCAGCCCGACTGGCTGAAGGCTTAGCTGTTTTGTCACATTTTTTGTATGTATTGCCCAGGTAGGGTATCGGTTCACCATGAACAGAAGCCACTTTTAGCTGGTATCATTCAAGAATAAACACAGATCCCAGTCAAAATTAATTCAAGCCAGAGGTGGTAGTGTATGCCTTTAGAACTAGCACTTGGAAGACAGAGGCAAACGGATCGCTGTAAATTCGAGGCCAGCTTAGTCTACATAGATAGCTCCAGGCCAGCCGGTTACACAATGAGACACTGTCCCAGAAACCTAAGAAAAGAAAGAAAGTTAATTCAACACACTAAAATTATGGACAATTGAACTTGAATTACATCAATGTTCATGTCATAAAACACTTCTTGGTTTCTTTGAACAACTTACAATGTAAGAACCTCTCCTAGTTGCAAGTTCAACAACATCAGGTCTGTAGCATTGACGGACCCAATAAATCATTTCTGGTTATTGATGGTGGCCCTAAATTTCATTAATCAAAAAGGATTAGAAGTTGATTTCAACTACCACAAGGCGAACCTTGTTATTGCCCTTGTGGGGGTGGGTGGTGGCGATTAACAGTCTGTTAGTTTCCTTTCCCTCTTGTTATAGCCAGGAAACCATGCAATTAATAGGCACACAAGACATGGACTGCAAGGTTTCAGGGAAATGAATAAAAGCGGGGAGAAATGAGCTGCAGAAATGGTTCAATGGCTAAGAACTCATACTGCTCTTGAAGGGGACCCAAGTTCAGTTCCCAGCACCCACAGTGAACAGCTCGCTATTCGGTCTTCTGCAAGCACTTGCACTCGTGTGCACACGAACACAAATACACATAGGAAAAAAAAAACACCTTAAAAATGGGAAAACCATTCAGTTGATACTGTAAAGCTTCCCGCGTCTCTTTAGACACAGCTGTCAAGGGTTCAAGCATTTTTCAGAGGATGTTCTGGTGCAGACCCCAGGCTCAACAAGGCTATGGACAGGAAGTAAAGCGCTGAGGACATCAGGCAGCAGGGTGCCAAGGCTGGAAAGCGTAGCATAGATTACAGGCTACCCAGTGGTGATCCAGCTCGTGATGGTGACTGTGCAGTCACCAAAGACAGACCAGCCAAGTGCCTGGAGAGTTCCTCCAGTGCGGTTCGGACGTCCTTTTCAGCCCATACCGCAGAGAAAGGAAAGCAAGCCCACCAAGCCATTGAAAGAGAGACCCGCGCTCCTAAACGTCCACCCGCCCATTAGCAAGCCACCATAATACGCTCGCACCCATCTCGCGCACGCGCACCGTCTACAAAATCGATCCTCTCCGAGTCTTGCGTAATCCCCCGGCTCTCACATGCTCAGGTATCGAGGGCATCTCGCGGTAGTTCCGCAGAGGCCCCGGCGGTTCAGGAGAGTCAGGTGACCCCGCGACTCCGCCCAACGTCGCTTGGCCGGCCTCGCGCGTGCGCGGTGCGGCGGAGGCGGCTCGCGGGCGGCTTGAGCGGCCGAGGCGATGGGGCTGAGTCGTGTGCGCGCGGTCTTCTTTGACCTGGACAACACGCTCATCGACACGGCAGGGGCGAGCCGGAGAGGCATGCTGGAGGTAACGTCCCCGCGCCGTCGCCCTCCCCTGCCGGGCCAGCGCTCTGCGGTCCGCTCCGCTCCCTCAGGTTCCCCGCCGCATGCCCCCGGAGCTGCCTTCCCGCGCGCGGGGCTGGGCGCTGGACTCTGAACTGCCACGACTGCAGCAGAGTCGCCGCCACCTGCGGTCCCCCGGGCTCGGACGGCGCGGGACGGGACCGCGCGCCCTCCGCCTGCCGCAGTCCCGCGCGGGATGGGCTGCGGTGGGTTTGGGGGAAAGAGGCTCAGACAAGGTTTTAGCCCAGGAAGTTACATAACTCGGAGAGAGGGGCCTGGACTTAACCTGCATCAGAGTGTTTTTTTTTTTTTTTTTTTTTTTTCCTCCTGCAGGCCTCTCTCTGGCCTTCCGGGCTTTCTGGTGTTGAGACCCTCGGGACATAAAGTGCTGAGAGGGCATTCTTTTAGTGAGGCATTGCTGATCTGCATCCTCCTTCCTCTAGCTGCAGATGCTGTCGGACAGCGTCCTCGTCTTCTCCAGCCCTTAACCCACCCCTCCTTTCCTTCCTCTGCCTTTGCTTCAAGGAGAAACCGAAGGACTTTCAGATGTGGAAAACACACTAACAAAAGCCAGCCCTTTCAATACCAAGGGTCCTATGCTTCATCAGGTAGTTTTTGTTTATCCGGATCTTAAACCTTTTCCATTTCTTGCCGCATTTCACACATGCAGTTCGTGTCTGTCTCATACTTTATTCTTTTTACACAACACCTCTCTTGGACTGTGCTTTTCTGCACAGCTACGTTTTTAGGAAAATCAACACCCGTCTATCTCCTTCAGGTCTGTCCTCTATGTATTTCTAAATCCACTGGCAGGTAGCTTCTGTCTCTACCATTAGAATACAATAGGCTTGCTAAGTGGTTGGGTTGCTCCCGAAGTGCCAACCTCACTAGGTATTTTGAATTGGTTTTGGGTCATGTGTTTGTGTGTGTTTTCTTGGTTCTGAGGTTTGAACCTGTGGCCTTGCCATCCTAAGCAAGAGTTTTCCACTGAGCTATTTCTCCCCACACTTGGAATCAGTCTTAACTGAAGCTTTCCACGCTGTTGATTGCCTCTTGCATTTTGACACCCTCTCAATTATCTCTGCCTGCAGACAGTGCATACTTAACCTCTGTTCTTATCCAGCTCAGCCGAGTGTTTGGAAACTCAGTTTTTGTTTTGGGCTGTTTCTTGTTATAGGCTCTAAAATCGTACATTTCGTTTAAATCACAGTTCTCCCAATAACAAGTGCCTCAGCAGTTCCCTGTCTATGCTTAGCCACAGATCCTTGTAAAATTTGAGTATTAGTCTGTGTACCACTGTCAGGTAGTTTTAATACAATACATAGGAAGAATGTAGCACCCAGCACTCATTTAATGAACTGTGTCCTCATGCACTCTTGCCTTAATTACAGAAAGGCTCAACCTATGTAGATTTTTGCTATGGTCTTGTCTCCAGGCTGACCACATCCAATTCATCTCCACTTTCCTACCATGGTGAGCTTTGTTTTTTGTATTTTTTTTTTTTTTTTTTTTTTGGTTTTTCCAGACAGGGTTTCTCTGTGTAACTTTGCGCCTTTCCTGGATGTTTTTTGTATTTTTAAAACCTTACTTGGGAGACTAAGGCGAGAACATCACTCAGCTCCAGAATTTGAGATCAATCTAGGCGACATAACGAGACTCCTATCTCAAAGCAACACCACCAACCCACTATATTTCTCCATATTTTTTTTTTTTTATGGTATCTCTTATTGCACCTGCCAGAGGATGTTATCAGTTTTTGCAGCTCATGCCTACAGCTGAATCCTGAGTTTACTGAAAGGGAATATGCTGTCGTAATTATCTTTGTTTGACATGTAGTAAATGCTGAATGAATCCTGGATGGTGGACAAAAATTCAGATCTCCAGTCATGGTTCTTTTACCACCTCGTTTATTTATAAATAGTCTATGAAATTAGCAAAATTAAATGTTGTGTAGATTTTATCTTATAAGGTTGTAACATTCCTTATAAATTTTTACCTATTCTAAAGTAATATGGCAGCTGTCATAAGCCATTCTGAATGATTTATGAGGGGCTAAGAAACCATCTGGCCTTTGCCTTGGGAAGGAGTATTTCAACTTTACTTTTTAAAGAGTCATTTGGGAAAGTTCTTTGCATTCTCTTTAAGCATATGTCTTAGTTACTGTACTGTGGCTGTGACAAAACCATGACCAAAGCAGCTTACAAGGGGAAGCATTTAAGTCAGAGCTTCCTTAACGTTTTAGAAGGCTAGTCTATGGTCTTCATGGTGGGAAGCATGGTAGCAGGCGTGCATGATGCTGGAGCAGTAGCTGAGAGCTCTCATCTGACCTGCAAGTTGGAGGCAGAGAGCAAGACTGGGCCTGGCTTTTGAAAACTCAAAAGCCCACCCCCAATGACACACCTCCAACAATACCACACCTCCTAATCCTTCTTAAGTGGTTATCAGACAGTCAAATACATGAGCCCTATTGTGACCATTCTTATTCAACACTACAGCATGCTTTTATAGTCAAGAAGAAACATGCATAAATGTATAGTTTCTTATTGAACAGTGTAGCTGGAATCCTAATTGGTCTTAATAATAAAAACCTGCAGCCAGATAGCAGGGTAAATGCTGAAAGATTAGAGAGACAAAGGAACAAGCCACAGCCACCTCTTACCTCACCAACTCCTCAGCCTGAAAGGGCTGAGCTCCTTCCTGGCTCTGCCCACCTTATATTCCTCTCTCTGCCCAACCATATCACTTCCTGTTTCCTCCTCCCGAGTGCTAGGATTAAAGGCGTGTGCCTCCCAAGGACTGGGATCAAAGGCATGAGATTCCAAGTGCTGGGATTAAAGGTGTGTGCTCCACTGCCTGGCCTCTAAGGTTAGCTAGTGGCTGGCTCTGTGCTTTGGTGTCCAGTCGTGCTTTATTTGCTAGAGCACTAACAAAATATCACCACAGAACAGATCAAAAGAAAATCATTTGTAAATTAAGTGTCTGATTGAAATAACTCTGAACATGATAAATGCATTTACAGGTATGTTAGAAAAAGTAGAGGGAGCAATGTATAGCATTTTAAGGTAGATTCATCACATTTGGCCTTAATGAGTAGATGATGTTTGACTTAACTAGAAATAACAAGGACCATCTGGGCTGAGGATGTAGTTCATTTGGTAGAATGCCTGCCTAATTTCCACAAATCCCTGGCCTCACAGTCCCCAGAATCAGATAAAATTAGGCATGGTGGTACATGCCTGTAATCCCAACATTCATGATGTAGAGGCAGAAGATCAGAATCAGAAATTCAAGGTCATCCCTCTAATACAAAGAGAGTTTGAGACCAGCCTGGACTACATAAGATTCTGTCTCTAAAACTTTTTTTTTTTTTTTTGGTTTGTTTTTGTTTTTTTGAGACAGGGTTTCTCTGTGTAGCTTTGCACCTTTCCTGGAACTCACTTTGGAGACCAGGCTAGCCTCGAACTCACAGAGATCCGCCTGCCTCTGCCTCCCGAGTGCTGGGATTAAAGGCGTGCGCCACCACCGCCCGGCTTAACATTTTTTTTAAAAATGGGGACAAAACAAAACAGGTGGAGGAGCTGGAGAGATGGCTCAGGGGTTAACACTGGCTGCTCCTCCAAAGGACCTGAATTTATATCCCAGCCATGTTGGATGACTCACAACCACCTGTAACTCCAGCTTCCGGGGATCTGATGCTTTTTGGCTCCATGGGCAGCCCAACAACACATGTGGCAGACATGCATACATACAGCTACATAAAAGTAAATCTTAAAAAAAAAATAGTAGCAAAAGTCATTTAAACTTCTGGACTGTTTAGCAGTCATTTTGTGTGTGTGTGTGTGTGTGTGTGTGTGTGTGTGTGTGTGTGTGTGTGTGTGTGTTTTAATTTAGCCCCTTCACATTCAAATGACAGGCATTCAGAAAATACTTTCTTAAAGTGTTACTGTTATATCGTTCCCAACCTAATCCTCAGAGAGTCTTGTCAAATAAGTTAGCTTGACTTTTATTGTGACAGTGACTTTAGTTCCAGGTCCGGGGAGTGGAAAGTAGAAAAGATCTTTCTTTTCATAGATGTTCAGAGTACTAGAGTTTTTAAGTCAATTTATTTTAATCTAGACTGATGCCTGCTCTCTCGATGTTATAGGGCTCCTGTCTTCAGGCCTTCAGTTACCTGGGGCATTCATTACCTCAATTCTTTCTAAGCTGTCACCCCAAGTACAAAATGTCCTTACAACTTCAAGTTAGAGGCCTTTGTCCTCTACTTGCAATTGAGCCCACACTTACTTTGAGTGAGGGGCTAGGAGAGTTTGTAATAATAGGTGCTGATTCAACTTAAGCAGTATTTCCGTTAGAACTAGTAATATATGGGTGACTGATAAACATTTTTTTTCTAAAGATTTTGATATTTTTATGTGCATGGGTGTATGTTCATGAGTGTGCATACACATGTGTGTTCAATGTGGGGGCTGGAAGAGAACCTCTCATGTATCATCCTCAAGAACACGATCTGCCTCCTTTGCGACAGGGTCTCTTGGACTGAAGCTCACCAATTAGATTAGACTGGCTGGCTAGTGAGCCTTCAGGATCTTCCTGACTGGACTTCTAGTACTAGGATTGCAAGTACTTGTGATTATTCAGCATTCTTCCATGAGTTCTAGAGATTGAACTCAGGTCTCTGCACTTAGAAGGTGTTTTGCCCACTTTGCCATCCCTCAGCTCAAGATATATGACAGTTAGAATAAGAATGGCCCCCATATTTGAATGCTTAGTCATCAGGGAGCAACATGATTTTAGAAGAATTGGGAGGTGTGACCTTGTTGGTGTAGGTATGTCCTTGTTGGAGGAAGTGTGTCATGGGGTGGGCTTTGAGGCTTCAAAAGCCCATGCTAGGCCAGCACCTCAGCCTGCAGATCAGAATGTGGCTCTCAGCTCCAACATCAATCCTGTCTGATTCCCACCGTGATAATGGATTAAATGCTTTCCTTTATAAGAGTTACCTTGGTCGTGGTTTCTCTTCACAGCAGTAGAATAGTGACTAAGATGTTAATATGATTAAAATGATATTGTCATAATAAACAAATCTGATAAGTTGCTGTGTAGCAGTAATGGTGTGACTAATGGGAAAATTAATTACAGATGTGATTAGGAAAGGTATGGAACTTAGGGGAAGGGAGTGGTGTGCTTTTGGAGGTCCTTGACCCTGCATTTACAGAATCTCAGAAGTCAGGTTATTGTGCTGCCAACTGCAATAACGGGATAGTGGATCGTTGTTGCTTTCTACTCTGTCAACCAGGCCTGTGTCACTTGACCATGTCGCAGTGGGCTGCTGCAGCTTTTAGAGTGCTCTTTGCATACAGCTGAAGAGTAATTGAGTTCCACGTTGTTTTTGTTTTAAGATGGTGGCACAACCATGGAGTTGAAAAGGCTAATTTTCTGTGTTTTGCCTTTGCCTTAAATTTTTAGGACTGATGTATTTTTCTTGATGAATAAAACTTTTCTTCTTGCAGACTGGGGCAGGAGGATCACTGTAAGTTCAAAACCAGCCTGGGCTACAGATTGAGAAAGCTTGTTTACACAGATAGCCTGAAATACTTGCTTTTCCTCTGTTAGAAGGAATTCTTACACTCTTTAAGAGAAGAAACTGTGTTTCATGAATACCTTTCCCCTGTTAAGTATGTAGTTTTGGAGTGAGCAATGTGCCGCTTGCCCCTTGTGTCATTCTGTCTCATTGGACTGCTGTGCCTCAACAGACATGGGTTTTTGATGGTGGTGCAGGAAAGGGCCTTATGCATGTTAGGCCCGTGTTCTTTGGCTGCTGAGCGGCACTCCCAGCCATCATAGCGCAATGCCTTGCACTTGTTTCTGAAGATCAATATTTACCTTGGTATGACAGACTTTAGAAGCACATCCTTCAGTATAGGTAGTTCATTGGAAGGGTGTGGGAGATAAGAGTAGGGTGGCTATTACGAAGTTGATCATGATCAGGTAACTGCTGGTATGAGACACCAGTCTGGAATGACACTGTAGAACATGCTTCAGTTGTCACAAGAAGCAACAAAGGTGTGATGTTTATCCACAGTTTCTACCTCTCGTTGTCTGAATGCTGCTCCTAGGGCAACACTTGAGCCCCAGTCTGCATGCTGGATGCATCTGTGGATAAGCCTGTGAGCAGAGAAGTCACAAACTTGAGTATGAAACTGTGGGCATATGTAGGAAAAATGGGTGGGTGCAGAAGGGATTTGGGCAGCATGTGTTCAAGGGCCCTCCAGCATATCCGTGTCTCCTTGTCCTTTCCATTTTGGCTGAACTTGGCTTGCCCGTTGGGGTCAGAATTCAATGCCCTTGTGGCTTCTGTGTAGAATGAATTAAACCTCCCATGTCCATGTTATCTGCTTGTCACCTCTTGTTTTAGGTATGACTTCTCTGTCAAGTCTTATCCAACTATTCTTAAGAATGAATTCATGGCCAGGTGGTGGTGGCACACTCCTTTAATCCCAGCACTCAGGAAGCAGAGGCAGGTGGATCTCTGTGAGTTCCAGGACAGCCAAGGCTACACAAAGAAACCCTGTCTTGAAAAACCAAAATAAAAAAGAATGAATTCAGTTTTATTTCCATCATCCTTGTCCATTTAATTGTCAGTGGCAGTCAACTCTCGGCATCAGTCAACAATGGTCTCCTGTCTGCTTCCTTTTCCTGTGATGATGCCCCAGGGATAAGGGACCCTGTCTCTATCAGGCAAACAAGTCTGCTGTGGAAGCAGACAAGTATGGATTCAAATCCCAACTCAGGAAATTTTTTAACAGTTCTGAACTTCCATGGCCTTATCTTGAAAAGGGAATTGTAGAGTTATAGCAAATGTTAAGGAGGTATATACTAATTCAGCCATAAAGCTAGCCACGTTTCAGCCCTTAATAAAAGTTAAGATAGCCCAACAATGTGGTATAATAGGGCTGGGACTGTAGCTCGGTGGTAGAGTATACCTAATGTAAACAAAACCCTTGGTTCCATCCTCGGTACTCTGTGTGTGTGTGTGTGTGTGTGTGTGTGTGTGTGTGTGTGTGTGTGTGTGTGTGTGTGTGTGTGTTGCTTTTCAGAAATTATTAAAATGTTTCACTAGATTTAAGCAAAATTCTTACTTTCATGTCTTCACGACCAGTATGAAACATGGTAGGCTACCAACCCAATGAAAGGTTGTTGTTTTACTTTATGTGAAGTATCATCATAAAATAGATGCTGATTTTTAAACATATGGGAATCAAAGAGATGGACACAGGGAGCAGGGGTAGGGGGTAGACAGATAATTGATTGTCTCTGGGGGTGGAGAGTCCTTAATTTGGTATCTCCAAAACTAAGGCCAGTTCCCTGTAGAGATGGTATGGTAATGGGAAGAAGTCTCTGTTTCTCAAGACATGACTGTGAAGATGAGGTATGCTGACCAAGTTCTTTTCCTCTGCCTAGGTTATAAAGCTCTTACAATCAAAATACCACTACAAAGAAGAGGCAGAAATCATCTGTGATAAAGTTCAGGTTAAACTCAGCAAGGAATGCTTTCATCCTTACAGTACATGCATTACAGATGTGAGGACTTCACACTGGGAAGAAGCAATCCAGGAAACCAAAGGTGGTGCTGACAATAGGAAACTGGCAGAAGAATGTTATTTCCTGTGGAAATCTACACGTTTACAGCATATGATCCTAGCAGAAGATGTCAAAGCCATGCTCACTGAACTTCGCAAAGAGGTCCGCCTACTCTTGTTAACAAACGGTGACAGACAGACACAGAGGGAGAAGATAGAGGCTTGTGCCTGCCAGTCTTACTTTGATGCTATTGTTGTCGGAGGAGAGCAGAAAGAGGAGAAACCAGCACCTTCCATATTTTATCACTGCTGTGATCTCCTTGGAGTGCAGCCAGGAGACTGCGTGATGGTTGGTGACACACTAGAAACCGATATACAAGGAGGCCTCAATGCGGGACTGAAAGCCACAGTCTGGATAAACAAGAGTGGAAGGGTACCGCTGACGTCATCCCCCATGCCTCACTATATGGTTTCCTCTGTGCTGGAATTACCTGCTCTCTTACAAAGCATAGATTGCAAAGTCAGCATGTCTGTGTAGCACACAGAGGAACACAGCAACCAAGTGCAGAGCCAGTTGACAGGGGTAGAACTAATGAACACCGAGGCATTCTGTGTCTGTTTTCAGTTCCAAGAATAATGTAAGTGAGGGATTCACTGCCATGCTGTGAAGATCCTCCCAGCGCTGCTGCTGTTGATAACCATAGGCTTGTGCTCACATCTGAAATCCAGGTTTTAATTGTGTAGTCCAGAAAACTTGAAGGAAGGCAGGATAGCTTACATGTGGATATGAAGGTACTGGTTTACAGCATAGAAATAGATTATTTTTTAAAAAAATAGATATTCTAAAATAGAGATTCAAGCAACCAAATCAGGTTGGCATAAGTACTAAATCATAAAAATCAAAACATTTCATAGTGAATTTTGCATATTTTAGACAATTTTTTTGTTAAAATATTTTGCCTACTTTCAATGTGTATGTTCTTATCTATTTGATTTTTCTGCATGAATTTTGAAGGGCTTAATTTTTTGTGGTGTGAACATAACAGATTGTTATCATTTGGAAAAAAAAATAAAAATCAACCCATGGTGCTCCTTTTCCACACCATTTTGATACTTCTATAGTGAGCTTGTGGCTTCCATAGTCTTTATTCCTAAAGAGTAAAAACTACCTTTTTTGAGGCACACAGTGGAGAGGACTGGACACTTTGCTTAGGTTAAGTGCTGGCCACATAGCACCAAAGCCATTTGCTCTTGTGGATCCACAGAAGAGAACTGCCTCCATGTGTTCTGACCAGGCAGCCTCCCTACTGGTCTGTTTTCTGGTGACTGTTTCCCCCAGATGACCAAACTAGTAGAGAAAGTTAGGTATGGAAAGCCAGGTGTGGTAGTACTCACCTTTAATCCCAGCACTCAGTCAGCAGAAGCAGGTAGATCTCTGTGAGTTCAAGGATACATCGTGAGAACCTGTCTCCAAAAAAAAGAAAAAAGAAAAGGAAGAAAGAATGAAAATTGACTTGAATGGCTTTCACAGTTACCTCCAAGTTTGAGGAAGCACTGTGTCTCAGACCCTCTAGTGCTCACTTGGAGCTTGATTAATGTTCCATGGCAACATTGGCAACCAGGGAATTTCCCCCAGGCTGTTAGACTGCCAGTCTCATGATTTTCTAACCAGACTTGGAATGTGTGGCTAATAAAGGAAAAATAATGAAATAAATATTACTTGAGTTGGTTTGAGTAGGTTTTAAAAAATTAGGAGAAAGCACTAATGGGAAATACTAGATAGTCTACATTGAGAAATATGTAGGTTTGACTTGAAGAGTGAGACAATCAAATTCTAGGTTCTACCTCCTTGTGAACCTAATAACCATTGTTCTATGTCTACTAATAACAGCCAGATTCTCTGTACAAATGTCCTCTGGTGTTTGCTTCTCTTAGTTCTTTAAAACATTGTGTCCTGCAGTATGGCTGCTGTGAAGTAGGATGTTCAGGTACAGATGACCTTGATTAAAATGTACCTATCTAAAAATTGTTGAGTTTGAGTGAAAATAATTATGTACATGATTCTTAGAATAGCAACCGATGTCACACTGAGGTCTCATCCTTCTAGCCATCCCACAAGTAGTAGACACAGATATGCCAGGTCATCTTTACTCTGCTAACTAAAGGTTTTTCATTCCTAAGATGTTAGCAGTTCTTCAGCAAAAGTAGTCTGGGAAAAATACAAGTAAAATTACTTGTCTTCATAGCATGTCCCAGACAGTTTAGTGCAATATCTCAGTCTGTCCATACCTTCCTCAGGAAAGAGTTCTGATGCTCTACCTTCTGATGGAGTGTTACATAAATAGTAAAGGTATTTGAATAGGCCTATGATGCTACTAATGCTTTTTAGGATGTTAGAATTCTTTAAAATTTAACAATGGTAAAATAATGGTTTGTCATCTATGTTATAGTTTCCCCAGGGATGGCATGCCCATACAAAGCCAGAAATTCTCAGTTGTCCAGAGGTCCCAGAGCACTGCAGCTAAGAGGAATACCTAAAGTAGACGTGGGCAGGGCCCCTAGTTGGGTATTAACACAGGTGGGTATGTTCCAAGTCTGTGGCATTCTCCACTGTTCGAGGATGTGTGGGAGTCTGTCAGAGTCCAGGTCCGACCTGTCCAAGAGTTCTTGGGTGGAGGAGAGAGGAATGAGGAAATATTGTGGAGAAAGAGAGACACAGGACAGCTTTGGGAGGGCCCTGGGTCAATACCCAGCTGTCCAGAGGTTTATTCAAAAGGGTTTTTTTTTTATAATATGCCAAGGGGAGAGGCAAAAGACCTCCCCCTTGCAAGATCAAAGCACACCATACAGCCAAGTGTAGACCCTTGCAAACACCTGGTAAACACACCCCTGGCCAAATCATCCATTATGCAGCCCTGCTGGGTAAAGCAAGCTCAGAGTCTCTGACCTTGAGTAAGGTCTCACTAGGAAGCTTCTGTGGGCCACCACAAGGATGGAGCTACTGCAAGAATTTTTCTACAGAAGTACTTGGTTAATGGCCTTCAAACTAATTTGTAACTCTTGGTAAACATTTTTCAGGGCTGAGGTGTAGTTTCATGGTAGAGTACTCAGCCAACATGCACAAAGTCTTGGATTGGTTCTCAGTACTGGGGGAAAAATAGTTTTTTATCATATCATCTTAATATTTATTTATAGTGAGCATATTAATATGTTAATATATGCCTGTTAAGTACAGCCTTGTAATTTATATATTCCTAAAGTGTGTGGTACTCTGGTATTTTTCATTCCTTTTTTAAAATGGCAATCTACTTTGTTCATATATGAGCAAACATTATTTATACACAAGTCAGAGAAAAGGAAATTGGCAAAAAGGCTCATGAGGTGAAGAAAGCCAGCTCAGCTGTGGGATCCCTAGCCCTGCCCCGGTCTGGACTACATGTTACCCGCCTGGTGGGTAGTCCTGTCCTGAGGTTTCCCTTTGGTCTCCTAGATTGGATTTCCACTTGTCTATGTCCTCTGTGACCCCTTTTACTTTCTCGTTTGGGTGCTGGGCTTCTTTGTGTAGGTTCCTTAGAAATAGGTGAGGGAAACTTACTGAGATCTTAAATGCTTGAAAGTATCTTTGGTTGCTGATAGTTTGAAAGTATACATTCATACAGCATTTTCATTCAGACTGCCCAAGATGTTGGTTTGTGCTCTAGCAGCCATTTGTGTGTGTGTGTGTGTGTGTGTGTGTGTGTGTGTGTGTGTGTGTGTGTGTGTGTTGAGGTTCTTTTTTCTCTCCTGTAGCTCTGGGAACTCTAGCAGTCTATTGATGAGAATTCTTTTTCCGTTTGGCCCTCTGAACCTTTACAAAAACTTACACTCTGCTTCTGGGAAATGCTTATGGATGCCTATGAATGTTTGCCTGCATGCATGTGTGTGCACCACATATCTGCAGAGGTCAGATAAGGGCCTCAAATTCCCTGGAACTGAAGTTAAAGGTGGTTTGAGCCACTGTCTGGGTGCTAGGAGCTGAACCCAGATTTTTTAAGAGCAGCCAGTGTTCTTAACCACTGAGCCATCTCTCCAGCCCCTATTGCTTATTTTAAATGCCTCCCTACTGCCTTGGGTTTTGTGGGGATTTTTTTTTTCTTTAATGGAACTACTACTGTTCAGATGTTAGACACCCCCCCCCCACAACCTTCCACACTTCATTTTGCTCCTGTTTTCCATGTCTGTTACTAATGTTTTGAGATGTTTCTCCAACTTTATCTTGTGTCTTTATAACCCTTCCCCCACACATACTACTTTCGTACCTAAAGTTTTTAAGAGCTTTTTCAGATTTCCTGAATGTTCTTTTTCCCAGTGGACCAAAGATGTCATTGACACTCACACACACCCTGGAAAGTCAGCCTCACCTTGCAGATGAGATCATCAGCGTAATAAAATTTAGTCACAGATGCTAGCACAAAGTCCTCACTTTGTGAGGCAGTTCTCAACTTTAGTTTCAGGCCATGTCGTCCATCATGTCAGGGAAGGTATGACAGTAGGAGGCAGCTAGTCACCATACTGTCCACACACAGGAAGCAGAGAACAGTGAGTGTTTCACAGCTGGACCATCTGGAAGTGACCAGAGGCAAAGGAAATCTAGCCATCTCTGTTCTGTACCTACTATTCCTTTAGTATCTACTTGGTGGGGGAAGCCTTCCAAGAAAAAAAAAAAAAGTAAAAACTAGTTTTCTGCTTGTTCCTGGAAAACTCTGTGGTCACTTTCAGTCAAAGAAACAATTAGGAAATCTCCTGTGCAGTGGACCTCCTCAGTCTAGTCGGGCCTTTGAGGCCATCACCTTGGAGGGATGAAGAGTGGATAGTTGCATCTTTTTCTGCACACTCATCCCCTCCTGGTTGGTAGGAGCAGGTCGGAGAGGATTAAGCCTGTCCCTGTCCTAAGTTAGCTCCACAGCCTCCAATAGCCTACTGATTATGTGGGCTGCCCTTTCTAGACAGCTATGGGCATCAGTTGTCTTTCTATTGCACAAGGGGGCTGCCTTCCCATCAGTGGGCCTCAAAAGGGGGTCTGGGAAGGGAACTTCCAGACCAAAGCTGGAATGGCTACCCACTACATGGCTGCAAGTGTCTCTTGTCCTTGTCTCATTATCAGTGAGAATTAAGGTACATCCCACCCACGTTGTCTACTGTGTTTCATGCCCCGGCCACAGCCCCCTTATGCTTACGCTTTACAGGGGAGGCATACCTGTTCCCCAACCCTGAGTTCCACCATGAGACTACACACTCAGCTCAAGAAGGGGGCTCACAGATTAGACACTTCAAGGAACTAGGGCTGGAGCAGACTGGGTTACAGATCAGTGGTGGAGGGAGAACTTAGCATGTGTGTGGTCCTGGCACCCCCTATTGGTGAGATTATTAAGGCCACTCCACGTAGTTAAAAGGGAGATTTATTAATGGCATAACTTACAAATGAAGGGATAGGTAGGTTGCGGGTTCTGGGAAAGACGCAGCGCAGTCCGGTGGTGTTCTCTGGAGAACTCTCCTCGGTCTGCCTCTAGCGTCCGGTCCAAGAAGAAAGAGAGCACGACGCATCCGGATCTCCGGTCTTCAGGGCCCTCCCTTGGCCCCGCCTTGTAGGCGTGATAGTTACCAAAGCCTCAATGGGAGTTGGAACTTCCAGACCAAAGCTGGAATGGCTACCCACTACAACCACCAGCACTGAAAAGTTCACATCAGTTCCCTTGCCCTTATATCATTTCCTTTCTCAACTCATTCTTACAAGGTGTGGAGGAGTTCTGGGGAAAAACATGCTCTTAGCAGCTGCTTTGACAGCTCCAAGGACTGGTTTGCTTTGACATCTGTATCTACCAACTTAGTTACCTGGAGAGCAGGTACTGTATAGATGAATTGCAAAGGTCAAACAAGCTATTCTATTTGAGTCCTAACTCCTAAGCTGATATATAAAGGAATCAAAACATTTGATGGGGGCAGAGAAGGAAGAGAGAATGAATTTAGCCCAGCACCAGTGCATGGAGTCCTCAGCAGCCAGGAGGAGGTCACCATCTCCAAAGAAGTAATGTCAGCCTGCTTGAGGAATAGGATCTGCATGAGAGATGGTGGAGTCAAATTTGCACAGGTTGGATGGACCTTCAAAAACAGGCTGTGATAGGAGGCCCAAAGAGAGTAAAGAAAGCTGTCATCAACAACATTTCAGGAAAAGTGCTGTGTGTGTGTGTGTAATAAAGCCATGTGGACAGTGGAGAAAAGGGCTGTGTGTGTAATGGTATACATAGTGAAGTTTTGGATAGCCAATGGGAGGAGCAGTTCTAATGTGGCTAAGGGTGCAGGGGTGTGTGTTCAGTGAAACTGTGTGACACAGTTTTATGGATCGATGGGAGGGTTTGTGTATGTAGTGGGAGTTCGTTAAGAGGCATGTGCATGTCCTCCTGCAGCCTCGTCCCCCAGGAGGGTGTTTAATGCTGAATGGGCTCTAAAAGCACAAAAACTGGTCCTTCTGTATGGATTTCAGAGCTGTATTTGCTTCCCATTCCCAGTGCTCTGGGGAGACACCCTCTGTTTATCATATTAGCTGCCCTAGGATGCATAAGTGGAGTCAGAGGAGGCTGGGAGAACCTACCTGGCCTGCACACTGCAAAGCTAAGTGTCCACGGCGGCTCCTGATACAGAGAAGTGACTCCTGAAACCAGGACAGCTTGAGTTGCCGTCTGATAGAGTCCCTCCCCACTGTCCCCCCCCCCCCCCACCTAAGAAACAAAATTTAGAAGACCAAGAGAGAACTTGCTCCAACACTTCATCTTGGGATTTAAAACCTGTGCTCTTGGGAACACTGGTCTCCACTCCCCATCTTTTTACTTTCCTTTATGTAACTTTCCATGTCTCCTCTTTGGCTTCTTTCGTTTACAACGGCAACCTTTATCTTAAGTAATGGTTGATTTTACAGCACACTCTACTTTCGCTTGCTTTGCCCTGTTTCTTTTATTTCTGTTTTGTGACTTATGCATCTGTTGCTTTAGTTAGCTCCTGTTTTATCTTTAAAGGGAACAGTCCTTTTTTGTTTGTTTGTTCCTCTTTTTAGTTTTATTTTATGTGTATGGATGTTGTGCCTGCATGTATGTCTGTGTACCATGTGTACACCTGGTCCCAGCAGAAGCCAGAAGAGAACGTCAGATCCTCTGGAACGGAAGTGAACACTTGTGAGCCACCATGTGGGTGCTGGGAATCAAACTCGGGTCCTCTGGAAGAGCAGCTCCAGCCCCACCAGCTTATTCTTTTCTTTCTCTCCCCCCCCCCCCCCCACTACAGACAGGGTCTCTCTGTGTATCCCTGGCTGTCCTGGAATTCTCTCTGTAGATCAGGCTGGCCTCGAACTCACAGAGATCCACCTGCCTCTATCTCCCGAGTGCTGGGATTAAAGGTGTACACCACCACCACCCGGCTACAGCAGTTTTTATTCTTAATGGCTCAATCCACAGTACCATTCAGATAGGAGAAACAAACTGCTATAAAGAGCAAAAACACAAACCAGACAAGAACAGAAATACAGACAGACTCAATGAATGCCAATGACTGCCACAGAAGAACACAGCAGGAAACAAAAACACACAAAAAACCGAGAGACCAATTTCTGTGATGAAAGTAGACAAAAATACTCAAATTAGTTGCAAAGAGAATTAAAAACATCTTACACTGTAACCAACTTGGCTTCATTTCAGGGATGCAAGGTGGCTCAACATATCAATAAATGTAATTCAGCACAAACTAGATTTCAGGACAAATAATGTGATTATTTACTTCATGTAGAAAATTCCTTTGAGGGGTTAAAGAGGTGGCTCAGCAGTTAAGGCGTTTGCTGTGTCAAGATAATTATGAATATGGCCCAACACAAATCTGTAAACTTATTTAAAACGTGTGTGTGTGTGTGTGTGTGTGTGTGTGTGTGTGTGTGTGTGTGTGTGTGTGTGACTATTTCTTAGTTCATTGGTAGGGTCTTGAACATGAACTTCATAGATGGCAATGTCATGTTGCAATGTCAACAGGCTGAACATGCCTGCTAGAGAGTGAGAAGACCCCTGTGCCATGGATCAGCAAAATTAACATTGTGAAATGGCTACAATACTAAATGATCTACAGATTCACTTCAATCCCTATCAAAAGTCCAATGACATTTTTCACAGAACTAGGAAAAACCCTCTAAGTCACAAGGAAGTGAATAAGGCTCCAAATAGCTAAAGAAATATTAAACAGAAAGAAATGCCAAAGCTGCCACAATACCTGACTTCAAATTATACTAGAGTCAGATTAACAGAAACTGCATGGAGGTAGCACAGAAAAAGATACATAGACCAATGGAACAGAATATGGGACCAAGAAATAGATCCACATAGCCACAGAAATCTGATTTTTGACAGATGTGCCCAAAACATGTTTTGGAGAAAGGACGGTCTCTTCAACAAATGATGCTGAGAAACCTGGACAGCTGCAAAGAACAAAGCTAGATCTGTAACTCCCACCGTAAACAAAACCAGTTTAAAATGCATCCAAACCTTTAGTCCCAGCACTCGGGAGGCAGAGCCAGGCGAATCTCTGTGAGTTCGAGGCCAGCCTGATCTACAGAGCGAGAGAGAGCCAGAACAGGCACCAAAACTACACGGGGAAGCCCTGTCTCGAAAAACCCAAACCAAACCAAACCAAACCAAAGCGGTATGCGTGGCTGTTTCTCAAAGCACAGCTCTCTGAGGGTTACTGGCGTGTCCTGACTCCGTATATCACACGGTGATGGAAATTTCATGAGGAAAAGAACATCTGTTTTGTGGAAACTGTTATTCCAAGCTATAGTCATGGAAATCATTGCCAGAGCACATATAATTTATCACAGACTTAATTAAACATGAAGCCTGACTGTTTATCAGGCTTCCTGCTAGGTGCTGTGGGAGATGTGCCACACAGACCGTTGCTCCTCGTGGTGGAGACTTTCAATTTAGTTGGGAAAGGTGGAGCCTAACAGTAGGACCTTAGCCGCACAGGACTTGGCAGAACAAGACAAAGCAGAGTAGGATAGTTGACCGGATGTTGCAGGTGCTCAGGGTGTCTTTTTAAAGATGGACAGAGCTGGGGCTAGTGAGACGACTCATCTGGTGAAGGTGCTTGTCAGCCAAGCCTGAAGTCCTGAGTTCAACCCTTGGGACCCACATAGTGGAAGGGGAGAATTGGCATTCCCCTAAATTTTCCTCTGACCTCTACACATATGTTGTGGTACATGTGCTCACACACACACACACACACACACACACACACACACACACACGAATGAATGAATGAATGAATGTAATAATTTTTTATGTGGGCAGATCTGAATACAACCTGATAGATGGACAGACTCAAGTCAATGGAAGGGAGGCTTGGTGCATTAGCATGAAGTACACTCTCCTGAATCATCAATGCAAGATTTTCCTGGAGGAGGAGACCCACAGGGCTGTGATGTCCTTGAGGTTAGTGCAGTTGGCTTCCATTGTCTTAAATGCAGACTCATTAAAGACCATGGGGAAAGAAGTCCAGCCAGGCACCAGATTCCTTAGAACTGGAGTTACAGATGGTCGTGAGCTGCCCCATGTGAGTGCCAGGAACCAAACTTGGGTCCTCTGAAAGAAGAATATGCATTCTTAACCACTGAGACAACTCTCTAGCCTCCCATGTGTGTTCTTGTAAGCCACGGATAACTACCTTTCTGGCTAGTTTTCCAGCTAAAATATAATATCTGGTTACTTCCTGACCAATTTTCCTGAGAAATCTATCACTGGCATTATGAGCCCAACATTCCCTTCCCATCTTCATTATTTGGCCCATGTGGCTCTACCAGCCAGGTTCAGATTCTCCGACTGGCCTTTGGAAGTGTGCAAAACAATTCTCATATCTGAAGAGAGCTCAGTTCTGCAGACAGTCTGAATTGTGTGATTGATTCAGGACAACTGCTGCATGAGAGAGACACCGGAGCAGATGGATTTAGAAACCTAAGGGAAATCCATTTAATGAATATGAAGTTTAAGGTAAGAGACCTGAATATTCTCATATAATTGTGTTGGAGATGGTTCATTGCCCTCAGTCTTCATTTTCTTCTTTTTGCGGTCATTCTGAATAAAGGCTCTGTATTAACCAAGTGTGATGGCACACAGCCTGGGAAGCAGAGCAGAATCAGGAGTCAATGGCCAGAGTAGATTACATAATGAGACATGGTTTCAAAGCAGATAAACAAACCAGCAAAAATACTAACAAAAAATGTGTTAATGCACTATTTATTGATTCTTTTATTTATTTCTAAGTAGTATTTAATTAATTCTTTGAGAATTTCATACATGATACTTTTTTTTTTTTTTTTGGTTTTTCGAGACAGGGTTTCTCTGTGTAGCTTTGCGCCTTTCCTGGAACTCACTCTGTAGCCCAGGCTGGCCTCGAACTCACAGAGATCCGCCTGGCTCTGCCTCCCGAGTGCTGGGATTAAAGGCGTGCGCCACCACCGCCCGGCTGATACTTTTATCATATTCACTTCCTCTCCCCTCAGCTCTTCCCAGATCCACCCCATACCTCCTTGCCCACCCAACTTCAGGTCTTTTTTTTTTTTTTTTAACTCATCAATTCCAATTTGTGCTACCCAAATCCTCTTGGGTGTGGGGTCATCTCCTAGAGCATGGTCAGCCCACTAGGGGCCACACCCTTTAAGAAAACAGACTCGCCGGGAGGTGGTGGCGCATGCCTTTAATCCCAGCACTCGGGAGGCAGAGCCAGGCGGATCTCTGTGAGTTTGAGGCCAGCCTGGGCTACCAAGTGAGTTCCAGGAAAGGCGCAAAGCTACACAGAGAAACCCTGTCTCGAAAAACCAAAAAAAAAAAAAAAAAAGAAAAGAAAAGAAAATAAAACAGACTCTCTCTCTCCCAGTAGCTATCTATTGCCAATAATTCCTCAACCAGGAGTAGGGCTTTGGGACCACCTCCCCACTTCATGCTCAGATTTTGTCTGGCTTGAGTGCATATGTTCAATTACCTGTTGTGTCCAGAAAGCACTGTTTCATTATAGTCGCCTGCGGCCTCTGGCTCTCTGTTCCTCTTCTGCAAAGATCCCTGAGTCTTGGGAGGAGCAGATATGATAGATGTCCCATGTAGGACTGCTCACTCCAAAGCCTCTTATTCTCTGCGCCTTGACCAATTGTGGGTCTCTGTTTGTTGCCACCTGCTTTCAAGAAACTCTTTTGATATGGTAGAGAGATTCACTAGTCTATGGGTATAGAAATAAACCATGACTTGGTTAATAGTAGTGGGTTTGCTGGGCACTCGGGAGGCAGAGACAGACTGATCTCTGTAAGTTCAAGGCCAGCCTGGTCTACAGAGAGAGTTCCAGGACAGCCAGAGCTACACAAAGAAACCCTGTCTCAAAAAAAAGTAGTGGGTTGTCACCTAGGTCCTATGATCTATCTTGCCACAGGTTCTTAACCGTGATAGTTGTGCCAGATATCTTGTGGTTTGGGCCTTAAATCCAACCAGAAAGTGTTGGTAGCTCCTATAACGTTTGTGCGTCTATTTCACCAATGGGCATGCCTTTACATGTTATTACTATAAGTCATTATATGTCACGACTCTAACTTGCAGGACTCACAGCTGGGTAAGACTGATGATTTCTTTTCTCCTCCATTAGTATGCATAGCATCTTCTAGCACTGGGAAAGCAAGCCAGTGAAGCTTGATATTTTTTTTTCATGTTCTATGACTCAAGAATGCAATGTCTTCAGCAACAAGGTATTACCATCAAGTTCTGCAGGGTTACCAAGAGCAGCGATAACAGCCTGTAGTGTTGGAGGGTCTATGGGACTCTACTGGCTAACAACTCCAAAAGAGGTAACTGATTTCTTTTTTTTTTGGTTTTTCGAGACAGGGTTTCTCTGTGTAGCTTTGCGCCTTTCCTGGAACTCGCTTTGGAGACCAGGCTGGCCTCAAACTCACAGAGATCCGCCTGGCTCTGCTTCCCGAGTGCTGGGATTAAAGGCATGCGCCACCAACGCCAGACGAGGTAACTGATTCTTGGCACTGGGTTTTTGTGTGCTCCCCTGTGGTGTCTATTCTCCCTGTTACAGGGTAACTCAGTTTAATCTCTTTTTATATATTTATATGTATGTATCTTAGGGTATTTCTACTGTACTGTTTCCTTATGACTTTCTCAAAAGGTCTTTAGTGTTAATTACCTGTCTCTGTACTCTCTCTGCTATCCTACTTGGTGTCCCAGGTTGGCCTTAAACTTTTTGTGTAGCCAGGGTGACTTTTAACTTCTGATCCTCCTGTCTCCACCTCCCAAGTGCTGAGATTACAGGCACGAGTCCCCACGCCTGGCTTATGCATTGTTGGGAGTTAAACCCAGAGTTTTGTGCATGCTAGGCAAGCACTCTACCAACTGAGCTACATCCCTACCTTATTTTCCAACCTGTGGATGCTTAATCCCACTCCTATACTTTGGCAAATACACAAATAATGTGCACTCTAATATACTCTGAACTGGACAAAATAAGCCTGCGATTGTTTGGAGGCAGTTTGTTTCTAAAGTTTGAGTATGTCCTCTTGGGGCTGGCCCAGCCCTCCCTGGTAGAGAGAAACTGAGATGGTCACTTATCAAACCTAAGTTAATCCTGTCATTTTCTTGTGAGAAGTGCCCTTCTACCACAGTTTGGACATGGGTTGTTCCAAGGCTTTATAGGCCAGAGGCTTGGTTACCATTCAGTGGTATTTGGAGGTGATAGGCTACATATAGAGTTCCATGCTTGAACTCCCAGCATTTAAATAGCTGAGGCTAGAGGATTCCAAGTCTCAGTCCAGCATGTAGCAAAGCTCATATTAAAAAACAAACAAACAACAAAACCAAACAAAAATAATTTTTAAAAAGGAAGGACCTAAGGCGGTTAGATTACTGGGGCCACTGCCCTTGGAAGATGGTGATAGAGTTCTTGTGGGTTCCTGCTTAGTTCTTGCAAGAGGAGGTTGAGGTCAGAAACGCTTTTCACTAAAAGACGGCACTGCAAGTGAGGAAGGAAGTTCTAGCCCCTCCCGAGCCAGAAGCCAAAGTGAAGGAACTGAAGGTCAAGTAGGCAGTGCTGAAAGGCATCCACAGCCACGAGAGGCTCATCCTCACCTCCGGAGGCTCAAGACCCTGTGGCTCCAGATGCGGCCCAAATACCCTCTCAAGGGTATTTGACTAGCTTGACCACTGTGCCAAAATCAAGCTCCCCCCAGCACACGCCAGAAGACAGATGACAGCACATCTGTGTTCACTGTGCATGTGAAGGCAACAAGCTCCAGATCAAACAAACTGAAGAAACGCTACTACATCGATGTTTCCAAAGTCAATACCCTGAGAGGGCCTGATGAAGAGAAGAAGGCGTATGCTCTGCTAGCTTCTGATTATGATGCTTTGGATGTTGCCAACAAAATTGGGATCGTTAAACTGAGTACAGCTGGCTAATTTTACCTACACATTCTTTTTTTAACCATAAAAATAGGAGTAGTTTGACACCAAGTATGTGATAAAGCATGGCCAACCCTGGTCGGGGCCACCTAGTCTTAGATCATCAGCCTTCAGAACTGTGAGCTCAATTAAACTTCTCTCTTTATAATTACTCAACTGCAAGTATTTTTACAGTAAAAAAAAAAAAAAACTGGACTAAGGCAGCATCTTAGCCAATCTGTCACTCCGTTTCATCCCCATCCATGCCACATCCTCCAGCTACTAGACCAACCAAAAGGAAAAGAAAGAAAGAAGTAGAGTGTGGTGGCATGTATCTATAATTCTGATATTTGGAAGGTTAAGACAGGAGGATTGCCAAGTTCCAGCCCAGCCTGGTCCACAGAGAAAGACCATGTCTCACAAAAGGAGGAGAAGAGGAATGAGGTAGGAGGAAAGAAATCACACAGTACAAGCCAACTGATACTAGAAATTCTGGGCAAGAGGGCTGGGTGCGGACGTAGCTCAGTGATAAAGGGAGAGAGGGAGGAAGAGAAGGACCGGGGAGGGAGGAGAAAAAAATGTAGGCAAGAAGTCATAAGGTCATTAGAGACGGGGGTGAAGCTCATTGGTAGAGCATAGACCTAACATGCACATGGCCCTGGATTCAATCCCAGACACCCAAACCAAACAGCACTCATATCAAGTGGTGAAAAAAGAGATTTCTAAAAAGGACAGATTGCTCAAGAACACCATGAGCCTTTGCAGTGGTTCTACCATTTCCTCCTCTGGTTCAGTCAGGAACAAGAAGACAAAATACAAAGAATCAAAGAAGAAGACGTAGTCCAAGGATCAGAAAGAAATTCTTCTCATTTTATCATACTGAATATAATGTTAAAACTGGAGATGCAGACCAGTTAGAAATGCTTAGCAAGCTGAAGGTTGTATGTTCCTGCTCAGCGCCAAAATAAATAAGTTAATGAATTAATTAAAATTAAATAAAAAGACAGAAGAAAAGAAAATGGCAATATTAGTTCAAGGGTTTACTGAATTACTGCTTAAACAACAGTGTGAAATGAAAGGAGAGCTGTGACCATTTCACAGACAACTGATAATTTTAAAATGAATGTGAGTCAGCCAGACTGGGACAGTGAGCCTCCCGGTTGCTCAGCATTTGCTGAGCTGCTGAGAACAGATAAGGTACCAGCGTGGGCTGCTAAACCCATAGACTCTAGGGCAGAAGCCTTGTTCCCTAGTTCCTTGGCTTAAAAATGATACATTATATCCACAATGAAAGGGGATCATATTTTGTCCCATGACAATGAAACTTTTCTTGTTGGGAAGGTTAAGTGTAATCGGCCTGTCAAAAAGATTTGCAGGGCAAAGGTAGAATGTGTCTATCTGGAAAAGCAACTTTCTTTATGTGGGAAATCAGGCAGTCCCAGAACCTGGTCCAAACGCCATTACTTCAGTGACGACTCGGAGGCATGTGTTCCACCATTTGTGTTCAAAAGGAGATGGGAAGTAATTATTTTTTAAAAGACACTACCTTCTGGGCCCTGGGAGACAGTTTAGCTGGTAAAAAGCACTTGCTGCACGAGGATGCTGCCCTCCACGAAGCACAGGTGCCCCACCCCCGCCATGCACACAGACTAAACTGATCAAATAACTTTTAAATCAAACAAATAAAATGTTCACAAAAAGAAGGCCCAGCGGGATGAGATGCTGCTGGGATGTGTGGAATGGACCAAAGGGTATAAGAAAGCGAGACAGACGCCGGGCGGTGGTGGCGCACGCCTTTAATCCCAGCACTCGGGAGGCAGAGCCAGGCGTATCGTTGTGAGTTCGAGGCCAGCCTGGGCTACCAAGTGAGTCCCAGGAAAGGCGCAAAGCTACACAGAGAAACCCTGTCTCGAAAAACCAAAAAAAAAAAAAAAGAAAGCGAGACAGAGAGTTTGGGGCGGGTATGTTTCCCACATACTGCCAGCTTGGTTCTAGTCTGTGATGCTGTTGAAGCAACAGACCCTTTAGGAAGTGAGGTCTAGTACTAAATCCTCTGGTCATTGAGGAGGTGCCCCTGAAGGGACTCTGCCTCCCTACCCCGCCACTCCCCTCCCTCTCCAGCCCCCTTGCATCCCAGCTTTGATGTGGTGTGACTTGCCCCAAGCAGCAAAGATGGATGATCATGGACTAAAAGCTCTAAAATTGAAAGACCAAACAAACGCATTTTTCTTTATAAGTTTCTTATCTCAACTGTTTGCTATAGTAAGCGAAAATTGAGCAACATAGCCTGTTTCTCTCTGGCTATGATGATCACTGCTGTGATGGCTAATTTTGTTTGCTGACTTGAATGGATGTAGTTCTTCTCCCTGCAAAGGGTCTTTTTCACATCTCCACTCCACAAATGAAGAAAGTGAAGATGCTAGAGATATATAACTGGGTAGTATAAAGTCCAACATTCATTAAATGGCATGGTGATTCTTACTCATACCAAGTTCATTCTCTAACAGTACATGAAAAACCCAAACAGAGTGTAAGGAGATAGAGAATGCATAGTCTTTTAAAACATTTTAAAACGCTATTATTGTGTGAATGTGTGTGTGCATGATGCTTATATGTATGTGTCCAGAGGGGCATGTCCATTAATGTGTGTGTGTGTGTGTGTGTGTGTGTGTGTGTGTGTGTATGTGTGTAATCAGAAGAAAGCTCTGTGGAGTCGATTCTCTCCTACTACCTCTATTTTTTTTTAATTTATGTGTATGAGTGTTTTGCCTGCATGTATGTCTATGCACCACATGCACACCTGGTGACTGAGGAGCCCTGAAGAGGGCATCGGATCCCCTGGAACTGGAGTTACAGATGGTTGTGAGCTGCCATGTGGGTGCTGGGAATTGAGCAGTCTGTGTTCTTCACTGCTGAGCCATCTCTCCAGCACCTCCTATCACCTTTACATGGGTTCTGGGATTGAACTCAGGTCGTCAGGCTTGCAAGGCAAGGGCCTTTATGCACCGAACCGTCTCCCCAGTCCCAGTAAAACCCATTCTTTACAGTAGCAACTATGGCACAGCACAATTAGGAACCTCATATCACAATCTAGAGGGAATCGGAGCCCTGGCTATAGGTCCCACAGCTACACCACTGCCACAGGGTGTGCATAGCTGTCATGTCCTTCACCAGGTGGGACAAGTGATGACTTATCAAAAGGGAAAAAGCCATAGCATGGCTGATCAGAGTATGGTGTAGGCTTTTTACATGTCCCTGGCCGCCTTTCACTCTGTGGAATTCCCCACTTGAAAGGACTTGGGTAACTTGGTTTCTATGACACCCTATCTCCCAGAGCCTAGCTTTTTTTATACTGTATCTTCTTCCTGACCAGCTAGGCCCCTGGTCCAGCTCCGCCTGCTTTCTCGCCCCGCCCCCATGCCCCGCCCCCTGATGCAGCCCCTCCCCTTCCCTGGGGAGGCCCCGCGAGAACGAGGGGGCGGCGCCCGGAGGCCTTGGGAGCCCAGGGGAGCGCGGCGGGCCGCCAGACACAAAGAGCGGCCGAGGGACGCGCGGCTGGGGAGCCCACCCGGATCGCTTTGCACTAGGCTCCCAGCGCCCGCGTCGCGGACTCAGCGTGCGGAGAGCGGAGCCTCCCACTCTCCAGGTGAGTAGGGCGTGGGAGAGGAGCTGAGGGGAGGGGAGCCGAGCGGGGCCGAGGGGTGCCGAACAGGGCCGAGCGGGGCCGAGGAGGGCCGAGCGGGGCCGCGGGGGTCGGCATCCTCATGCTGCCTCCGGGACATAGCGGAGCGGATGTCTGGAATGCGGGCGCGCGCTCGGGAAGCCACACCAAGCCACACCAAGCCACACCGGAGTCGCGCTTCTCTGGGGCGCTCTTGGACTGGGAGGGGTGGTCGGTACCGAATTTAGCGTGGGGTGCAGCCGCCGCTCCAAACTTTGACGAACTCGGAGCGCGGGTTGCAAGGGTCCGCCGCGCTTCCCGCCTTCGTCCCCTTTTGATGAGGGGAACCGGAGCAGGAGGCGAGCCCCGCCTGTGCCTGCGCCCACCAGTCCCCCTGGAAAAGCCGGGGTCCGTGCTTGATTGGGAGCACCTGCTGGTGTTGTTACTGCGCGTTGATCTCTCCTGTGCCTGGTGAAGACGTCCTTGTGATCTCTGGTTGTATTATCAGTTTGCACTTAGTTGTTGAAAACTGGGACACCTCTCTGGGGCGGAGAAGCCCGTTGCATCTGTGTCAAGGTCGTCCCTCTCAGCGCACCCGTTCTGCTACTTTGCTGTGCACTTCCAAGACCCGTCCATCAGTAGTAGAGTGGCAGAGATCCTGTGTTTGGGTTCAATCTAGTTGTCTTTTAAATTCGCAGATCCCACGATGAGAGTCCGATTCATGGTTTCTCAGGCACACACATTGTCAGGTGATCTCTGTAGCTGTTTGTATGTGGTGCAAGTGAAGAGTGATGCACTCTCTTCGCTACGATTTAGTCAAGCTTTGGAACCGGGGAGGAGGTCCAGAGACAGCCCATGCAAAAGGTCAACTGATGTACAATGCAGGTAGCCTAGAGGGACTGTTAAGATGGTGTTTCTCCTTAGAGGCTTTTGGCTGAGATTTCCAGGTTCTTGACTGTGGATTTACACTACTTTTAAAGCAGGGGGGAAAAAGAAGAGGAAAAGAAAAAAGAAAGAAAGGAAATGAGTCTATTCAACAGAACACTAAACCAAGCAGTTTATGAACTGTGTACAAGAACAGGTGTGTATGAGAAGGAACATGCCAGTGGAGGCAGTTACAGCAGCAGCCAGCTTGCCTGGTCTGTTCATTTTACATCATCTGTTAGTGGCTTAAACTACTACGGATCAGGCTAGTCTGAAGTCATTTGCCAGACACTAATGCTTTGATGAAGGACAAACCACATATGTGAAGGTGGTCCTAATAGGAACTGAAAAAGGGATGTCATCCCTTATAACCTTGTAATGATTGTTACATCCTAGTTCAAGGAGTTGCTGATGTTAACAGTCTAATCTGCTAGCTTTGTAAGAGTTATTGTATGCAGTTAGGTGTAGCGCATAACGTTTACTTTTGGGGGTGCTGGGGATGGAGATCATGGTCTCAGGTATGCTAAGCTCTACTACTGAACTACATCCCCGGCCCAGTAACAATAACAAAGATAAGCAGCTCTTACTGCATTTACTGTATTTACTGTAACTATACTTCTGTCGTGACTTTAGTTTGACTATTTAGAAAGCTTACTGTAAGACAGTATGCTCTGCTGTGTCAGCAGCAGCCTCAAGCATCTCGTGTATGGAGCTTGTTAACTGTATTGAGAGGCCACTCAGGTGATTAACCTTCGAAATCTAAGTTATTGTATGTGTACACCATGATATTAGCACAGTAATGAAATTGCCAAATGACTCACTTCTCAGTGTATATCCCCATCATTAGCAACACGTCTTCAGATGGTAAAGTAGGATCTTTCTGTTACATAAAATGGAGATTGTAAAAATTGGAGGAGGATACGGCTTTTTTTTTTTTTCCCAGAATGAGAAAATAGCCTTCTCCAAAAACTTGAACTTCAGATAAGATGTAACAACACTGACTTAGAAAAAGAACACATTATAAAGGAAAAGTTAGGATTTAATGCTGGTGGCGCATGCCTTTAATCCCAGCACTTGAGAGGCAGAGCCAGGCGGATCTCTGTGAGTTTGAAGCCAGCCTGGGCTAAGAGTGAGTTCCAGGAAAGGTACAAAGCTACACAGAGAAACCCTGTCTCAAAAAAACAAAAAAACCCAAACCAAAACAAAACAAAAAACAACAACAAAAAAACCCCAAAAAAACTTTTAAAAATCTGTATAAACTTACAGAAAATGGGCTTTCTCTAACTCATTTTACGTTGCAGTTTGAAGACATGTTAGGTCCTTGCTAGGACGTGGGTGGGCTGGGGTCATTTGCTGACAGCCAGGTATAAATCCCTTAGAGTTTGCATCTTTAGGAATGTTCAGCAGAGTTCTAACCATAAAGTATGGGTGTGAATGTTATTTGGTGGGTGATCCTCTCTAAATTTTCAGGATAATACATGTGACATTTGAGACTTGAAACACATGAGGATCCCATCTGAGCGCCTTCTTCCCAGCGTGGATACCTGCCTTTGAGGAATGCCATGACTAGACAACTGTTAGGTGCCTCTCTTTCTCCTGGCTCAATAAAGATCTAGAAGCAGGATATAAAATCTGGGGCAGTGTCCTGGCCTCACACCGGAACTCAAAGTTTCCTGGGTAGAAGAGTTTTCTCTTTGTGTGCTTTGTTACTTTTCTGCTCATCAGTGTTTGAGTGCAATGACTCTAGGTTTGGGTTTAACTCAGTCCTTGGCTTCAAATATGAATTACAAATTCAGGCTCAGTGCCAGAAATTTGGTTATTCACAGCAGGAGGCCAAAACTTTGGATCAGACTCTACCTGGAGCTGTTGGAAGGTGACCACAGTTGCTGGCTTAGCTCTCCCCACCCCCATCCTCCTGAGTGTCCTTGAGCCTATGACACTCTGACAGCTCTGTTTGAACCAACAGAAGTCTTTAAGGAACTGATGAAGCATGTGGAGTGTATCTCCCATTTGTGGGACGCAGATCTAGCACTGCTCTTTCCTTTGTCTCTGGTATGGACTCACCTGCTCAGACTTCAGTGAGGGAGAGCCTGTGAGGCTTCTTGTTTCCCGAAGGCTGGGGTGTGATCTCCCTTGCATTCAAGTCATGTTTTGTTTCTGTAAGAAACCAGAATCCTCCACATAACTTTGATTGCTCAAGTTTGAAAAGAGTGCTAGTGTGTATTGCAATTTTTTTTTGTGTGTGTGCATTGCTTTGTACCTCATTAGAAAAAAGTGATGTTTTCTTTTTTGTGTGGTATGCTGCAGTCTTTAATATCCCAGTTACCTTATCTTGGGATCTGCTTCATGTAGTAAGCAGTGATTTTGATGTGTTGGAGTTTCACTGAGTGTGTGTGTGGGGGGGGGGTCACTGTCTATTAGGGAAATCAAAAGCTCTGAGTTTTTAAGTCTCTAAGAGTTTTGCATATAGAGATGTATGTCAGTTCAGCGATGGGAAACCTAGTGTAGTGCAGTGTAAACAAACAGGGAGGTGACCGGACTTCAAGGCGTTAGCTGTAGCTGAGGTTACTTGTCAGCTGTAGCTGAGGTTACTTTCGTCACTCACTTGCTCCTCTGTGCATAGCATTATGCAGGGTAGGTTGTAAAGGTGCATCATTTCTGTGACTCTCTTTAAGATCAAGGGGTTTGGTTGAACAGATGGCTCATTGGTTAAGAGTACTTACTGCTCTTGCAGAGGACCAGAGTTAGTTTCTAGTACCCAGGTCAGGTGATTCACAACCACCTGGCACTCCAGCTCTAGGGGATCTGATACCCTCTTCTGGTCTTCTGCACATGCATGCATGCATATAATAAAATAAATTTTGAAACAAAGAACAAGGAGTGGGATCTAGTTTGTTGGAACTGTGCCAGCAGCAGCAGCACGAGATAGAACTCCGTGTTGTGTCAGTACAGCCCGAGGACCCTCAGAGCCTGTGTGTTTGTGTGTATGTGTGCTGAGTCCTGCATGGCTTGACCTTGGAAACCTGAGTGGGATGAGGTAGGAATGGAGAAATGACAGACAGACATACAGAAAAGCTGGGATTGGATGGGATGTGCTCACTCTGATGGAAGCATCTACTGCAGTCAGAACCAGGAGAGGGATTAGCTCGTCTCGGTAGGAGGTCGCTGTAGGGGAGCAGTCATCCTGGAAGAAGGGAGGAAGCTGTAGTTGCTAGTTTTTGCACACACTGGCCAGTCTCTCCTAAACCCTTGGGTTAGTGGAACGCTTTGTTATACCTGAGTGCCACCCGGGTAAGACTTTGACATGGCTATGCCCATGTCAGTAATACACACACCCAGGACTACTTCATCTCTCTCTCTCTCTCTCTCTCTCTCTCTCTCTCTCTCTCTCTCTCTCTCTCTCTCTCTCACTGTTTCTCAATAAAAAGAAATTTCAGGATGACCAGAGTAAAGCAGTTAGTGTTGATGAAGCAGAAAGACAAGACACATTTGAAGAGAGTCAAGTATGGAGAGAAACACACTGAAATGCCCCAGTAGCAGCTGAATATGTGATTGAGGGACTTGAAGCTACTTATTCTGCAGCAAAATTTAGATATTAGAGAGCAATGTACTGGTATAGTCCTTTATCGTATTCCATAGGAATCTGTCTTTGAAGGGAAGACTTTTCTAGGTACATCATGCTAACTTGTGCCCGGAGAAGAGAAAGCTAGTAGAGATGAAACATGGGTCAAAGGGAAGCTTACTTAAGTTCCAAGGAATGTGGATTTCAGGCATGGTACACGAACCATTTTAGCAGTGTTGTTTGGGCTGTTTCTGATAAAGTGGAGCATGGCTATTTGTAGGAGGCTTAGTCAGTTATGTGAAAATTCTTTGTGTCACTCAGCAAAAGATAGAAATTAGAGCCAGGAGAGAAAGGGGGATCCCTTCCCTTGTGTCTCAGGTGTTTTCTAACGATTCTGCATGAGAATCCCTGGATGGGAGGTAGGTCCTGTGCTTGGAGGCAGGATGCTGTGGAAGCATGGGAGAAATAGTCTTTGGATGCCTGGTCCTTGGTGGGCTTGTATAGGCCTCACTGCAGAGGCAGCGGGCTCGCTGTATCAGGCCCTATGTGTGGCCTCATTGTGAATTTGTCAGAAATAGTGCCCAGGTCGCTGGGAATTTGGGGCTAAATTTTAGTGTGTGTGTGTGTGTGTGTGTGTGTGGTGCACGCGCGCGCACGCGCACACACACACACACACACACACACACACACACACACACACACATGCACACACCAACATGTGTATGAAGGCCAGAGGTTCATGTCAGGTGCTTTTCTCAATCATTCTTCACCTTAGTGTTTTGAGACAGGGTCTCTCATTGAACCTGGAACTCATCCGTTCATCTAGACTGACTGACAGCCAGACTCAGGGATCCTCCTGTTGGTGTGTTCACACATGGGCATCCCATCCCTTCTGCTGTGTGCATCAGCCCTAAGTCATTCCTTTCTCTTCTGTCCACAACTTCTAAAACCTGCTTCCAGGAGACTTACACCATACTTCTTGGCTAGAGCCAAAATCAAAATTGCATACCAAACAGACACCCCAAGACACATTTTCATGAGAAAGACATTTACCATGAAAATGCTTTGTCAGTGTGGTTTAGATAACTGATCCATCAGATGCACAAATCTCAACACAGGAGCACAGGAGACACGAGAAAAACAAGGTGGTTTGAGGCTTCCCAAATATATAATTCTCTAGTAACAGATGAAAAAGGAAATGATATTGATGAAATGTCTGATAGCAAATTTGAAAGAGTCAGGAGTTTGCTCAAAGTGGTAAAGTACTTGATGCTCAAGCATGAGGACCTGAGTTTAGATCTCCCAATTCCACATAAAAGCCAGACATGGTCTAGTAACTGTGATCACAGCACTCCTATGGCAAGACGAGAGAGGCTTCCAGAGTCACAGAACACAGCCTGGTATGCACAATGTAAACAGAGACTTGAATCAAACAAGGTGGAAGGTATGGATGACCCCTGAGGTTGTCTTTTAAACTCCACATGCATACCTAATGCACACATGCACACCTGATGCACACATGCACACCCTGTGCGTGCTTCTGTACTGACACACGAACACAGACACACAGAGAAAAAAATAGTGTTAATATTTTAAGAGAAGCTTCTTGTTGCAGTGAGTAGGGGTTAATACACAGGGCTCATACTATTCAGAGTGCTGAGAAGAAGAGATTGCGAGTGACCAGTTGTAGATGGGACGTCTATTGCATCCTTCTCTTCCACAGGGTTCAGGTAGGAGGAGGCAGAAAGAGTGTAAGAGCTGGATAATGGGGAGGAGTGCTGAGAAATGCTGTCTCTTGGACTTGACATGGCTGTTAACTCATGAACTCGACAGCAGCCATGGTTAGCTGCATAAGATAATGCAGCCTCAATTCTGGTATAGATGGGGAGTCCTCTCCAGGTCTCAGCCCTTACTGAGGGGTTATTGAAAGCTGGTAGTTACTAGAAGAGGGAGGATCATTCTATTTTGAACATGTAGCCACTGGCAGATTTCTCATGATTCAGTGGGTGACTCCACACCCATACACAAGTGGGCAGTGCTTGTAGGGAACTCGGCCCTGACTAAAGTCCTGAACAAACTTGTATTGTTGATATAGGCATAGCCATATCTAGGACCCCATAGGGGTTCCTCAGGCTCAGGGGATGGTAAAGCCTTCCTCGGGGTGCAGAAAATACCTACTCTAGCTTTCTCCCCCCCACCCATGTTTGCGTCTGAAGACTGCCTTACAGAGACTGCCCCTCCTAGCAGGGTTAGTGAAACTTGTCTCCTTGGTTAGCTCTATACTCTGCCTCCTTGTTTATCTGTATGTAATAACCCCACCTCCTGTGTATCCATATGCTGTAACCCTACCTCTCTGTTCAACTCTATCTAATAAACATGCCAAACTTCTGGGGTGCTGAGGTTTCTCCAGCAGCGAGCCTAGATCCCTCGACCCCAGCTTTTTGTCTGTGTCTGTCTGTGTTTGTTTTTATCTTGTTCCCTTGCTGCCCCGGCCAAGTCCCTGGAGCTGTGCATGAATGCAGCAATAATTAGACTTAGTAGGTTAACAAACAAATGAAGAGGCATTAAGTGGGAAGGGGCCAAGTTAGGGAGGATTTGGGGAAAGTTGGAAGGAAGAAGTGAAGGTGGGTCTGATCGTGTTTCATTTTATACATGTACAAAATCCTCAAGATTAAAGACAAATTATTAAAATTTTGAAAACATTGCCCTCTGTCCACAGTCTATGACTCAAAAAAGCCCATTGTATTCTTCCTTATTCCAAGGTACACCTTCTTTATGGTAACATTTCTGAATTTGGGGTGTGCCTTAAAATTGATGTTATCTTCTCATCCATCAGACTTTGACATTATGTTTCTGTCATTTGCCTTAGAATCAGTGGCCTCTCAGATTTATGTGAAGGGTAGTGTCTTTCTGTGGTTCCAGGGTCTAAAGAGGAGGAGAAGATGACATTCCTCTGAGTAGCTTCAGGTGTAAACATTTTCTGTCTCATACTGACATCTGTGACCCAGTCTGGTCTCCTGCTTTGACTGTTCCCACCCGTCACTTCCTACATACACAGACACTTTAGACTAGATTTCTGCCTTCACCTCCACACTCTAGTCCAGTCTTCCTTTGTTGGCCGCCTCAGGGAGCAGAAAAATGGTTGGTTTTCAGTCAAAGCTGACTTCAGAAAGTTCAAGGGCAGAAGCCCAGGGTCTAATCCCCAATGGAGACAGGAGACTGACCTTAAAATGGTTGTGGGAGAGGTGGGTATGAGGTCTTCAACCAGCCATGCCTCTGTATAGGTTTGCAGAAGGATGGGGTCATGGTCAACAAAATGCTTTAGCATGTGACTTCATAACTGTGCGAACATCACAGAGAGCAGGCACGCAAACTAACCCTGCTGCGGTATCACTGGATCCATGTTGAATATGCAGGGTTGTTTTAGATATGCTGGATCCTCCTGCCTCAGCCTCCTGTGCTGAGTTTGATTCAGCTCATTTCTTGAAATAGCTAGAATCCACCTGCCTGTGCCTCACTTGCCCTATTTGTCAAGAGAAAATAGTTTCCAAGACAATGAAGGAGGCAGCCTAAGATGTTCTAAAGCTCTAGACTCCTAGGGCTTGAATAGGAGGGCTTTTAAAAAGTCTTTGAAGTCAGAGTCATAGAATGACGATGCACATTAGGCCAGCAGCTCTGGGAGCTTCTCTCTGGACCAGGTATGAGCCTGAGCTGCTGTGTTCTGCTTCCTGGCTCTCAGCGTTCCCTTGAAGTTCTACTTGTTACAAGTTCCTGGTGATTTTTTTTCACTGGGTAATTTACTCCAGGCCTCAAGGAACAGGTACTTTGTGCAGTATTTACAGTGTCCCCCAGGTGCTCCGTTGTCCCTCAGTGCTCCGCTGTCCCTCCTGGGCCTCCTGTCACTGTAGAGCTAGCAACTTCTGAAGTCTCTTTAGACATTGAGGCCCTCTGCGTATCACTAGAAATGTTTCCAGCCCAAGTCTAATGTTTAGTGGTTCTGGATTCCTGCTTGACTAAGGGGAAACTTTGCATCAGCCCAAGATTATAACTTGTTAGGTTATTTTGTTTGGCGTGTCTTTTAAACAGCTACAGTAGAGAAATCCAGTGATCTCCTCATTGCCTGGTTTCTGGAATGGTTGTTTATCTGCAGTTAGGATGACTAGTTTGGGGCAATTGTGAATCCCTTTGGAGCCTTCTAGTTGTGGGTGTTGACCTTCACAGCAGGCCTATTCTTTAGAAGTAGAAATTCAAAATATTAATTCTCTCCAGATTCTCTGGACTGTTCATGTACAGAGGTTAAACAAAACAAAACAGTCAACAGTGTGTGTTGTGCCTCAGGCTCCCAATCGCACAGCTGGAATTTCAGATAGAAAAGAGAATAATTATGAGAAGAGTGTGTGTATGTGAACATTCCTGGGGTTTCTGATTAGATTTTATAGGCTGTACTATTTATTCTCTTATTTCCTTTATAGCTAACATGAAAAAAAGTTACACCCAGGTTCTGGTGAGGAGAAAGCATCTTACTGGGGGTTAGGGTGTAAAATGCTTGGCTGAAACTTTTCCTTCTTAATTTGGGGGACTATTGACATTAATGCTCTTTCCCTGTAGTTAGGGGTACTAATACAGATTCTTGCATGATATTAAGACTGTCCATATGGTAGGGAAATGAAAGAGATAATGTTCCAATGTATTTTGGATATGAAATCCCTGTATTTCGTAGAAACAGTTTTAATTTAAAATGTTTTATTTTATGTGCATGAGTGTTTTGCCTGCATGCATGCCTGTGCACCAGTCTTGTGCTTGCTGCTGTGGAGGCCAAAAGAGGGCACTGAATCCTCTGGAACTTGAGTTACAGAGGGTTGTAAGCCACCATGTGGTTGCTGGGAATAGAACCTGGGTCCTCTGAAGAGCACCCAGGGCCCTTAAGTGCTGAACCATCTGTCCAGCCCTGAAACATTTCTTTAAGTACTAAAAATTCTTGATGTGTTTGTGTGAATGAGGAACTATATTTTCAAAAAGTTGGGTTTGTAACTGGAGTTGAGGACTCATTTAATCAGCTCTATGGCCTAATAGCCAAGACCTATATTTGTTGCCACTGGAAAAATCCAACCACTAGAGGGGCCAGTTGTTTGGGCAAGAAAAAAGATTTGGAAAGTTAGTGTGCTGGCTAGTTTTATGTCAACTTGACGTAAGCTACAGTTATCTGAAAAGAGGGAACCTCAGTTGATAAAATACCTCCATAATATCTGACTGTAGGGCATTTTCTTAATTAGTGATTGATGGGGGAGGGCTCAGCCTAGTATGGATGGTGCCATTCCTGAACTGGTGGTCCTGGGTTCTATAAGAAAGCAGGCTGAGAAAGCCATGAGGAGCAAGCCAGTAAGGCCTCTGCGTCAGCTCCTGCCTCCTGTTCCTGTCCTGTTTGAGTTTCTGCCTTGACTTCCTTCAACGTGGAAGTGTAAGTCAGATAAACCCTTTCTTCCTCTACTTGCTTTTGGTCATGATTTCATCACAGTAATGGAAACCTTAACTAGGACAGCCAGCATGGAGCCTGTGGCCAACAAAGGCCACCTTGCTGGGGTGTTATGGGTACAAGGCTTGCAAAGGGAGTCAGGAAGGTAGGCTGGCACAGGCTAGAAACTTTGGGAGGTCTGCTTTTCGCACACCAGGCCAGGCTGTTCTAAGTCATGGGGGTTCTGTGAAGCTAAAGAAAAGTTTCTGATTAGAAAGTTCTAGAACTCACATCTTTTTAGCTCGTTTTCTTTGGATTGGTTCCAGTGCAGTTACAAAAGGTATTATTTTCCCCATCAGGAGAAGATACCTGAAGGCTACTTCTCCCTGGAGGTCAGGGGAGGTAGAGACAAGCAACTTCCTGTGGAGGATAGGGGAGGCCTGTAGAAGGCAACTTCTTCAACAAGGAAGTAAAATGCAACTTTTCGTTAGTCAGAGGCATCATCTACTGCAAAGCCAGTGGGAAAGCAGTGTCTGTAAGAATGTGTGTGTGTGTGTGTGTGTGTGTGTGTGTGTGTGTGTGTGTGTGTGTGTGTATGTGATGGTGATGATGATGATGATGTCAGTGGTACATGTGCACGTGTGAGTGTAGAGGCCAGAGGAGGACATTGGGTGTCCAGCTCTTTCTATCATTTTATTCCCTTAGCACGGGTTGCTCACTGAATCTGGAGCTCACCGGTGGCTTGTTGGTTTCTTTCTAGCTAGACTGGCTGGCAGTGAACCCCAGAATCCTGTCTGTGCTTTTGGACCATACATAGCTTTGTGTGGGTGCTGGGCATCTGAATTCAGGTTCTTGTTTGCAGAGCTAAGGCTCTTCCCAATTACACATCTTCCCAGCCTGCTAGTAACATTGAAGTCAACTGAGGGTCTGCTCTGTGACAGCCTTAGACAGATTGCGTGCCTCTCTATGTAGATGTAACGGTCTTATTAAATAAGAAACACAGAGCCAAATGCAGAGTTAAAAGCCCAAGAGGTCAGAGCAGTAGCTAAGAGCTGAGACTAAAACTGCCGCCTTACCCCTCGCTGCCGCTCCTGTCCTTCCCCTGAGAAAGAGAGCTACTTCCTGTGTGTCTGTCTTTTTACTGACTTTCTGTTCTACCTTCTCATTGGTTGTAAACCCAATCACATGACCTCCTTGTCACTGCCTGTCTATACAGACCTTCAGGTCTCTATGGTTGGTATTGAGATTAAAGGCGTGTGTCTCCATGCTGGCTGTATCCTTGAACACACAGAGATCTGCCTGTCATGTGATCGGGATTAAAGGTGTGCGCACCACCGCCCGGCTTCTGCTATGGCTTGCTATTAGCTGTGACCCCCAGGCAACTTTATTTATTAACATACAAATAAAATCACATTTCAGCACAAATAAAATATCACCATATCTCCATGCCTCAGTTTCCTTACCTGTCTGTTGGGAACAGTCTTGGGTCCTCTGCCATATGGGTCAGTGCATCAGTGCTTAGGAATGTGCCCAGGAATTTGAGCTTCAGAAATGTTAGTTTTGTTTATCAAAGGTTATTTAGCAAGTGTTCCACAAGTTTCAGCCATGGACTGAGAGGAGATCCCAGGACCTGCACGCTGGGAGGCAAGTGTTGAGAAAATCTCCCAGGCTCCGGTTTGTTTTTCTCCCTCAACCTTTAAGGTCACCTGACTAAAACAAAACACAACCACTCAGAATGGCAAAATGTGTAGCAACTTAGGTCCTTTAGGGAAAGGGCTCTATTACATTTTCTCATCTTGTGTTCTGGGACTTTGAAATTAATGCCTTAGTCTTGGAGTTAATTTCCTTTTTTAGATCAAAAAAATTTTTTTGTATGTGTAGGTGTTTTGCCTGCCTGTGTGTCTGTAACCCACATGCCTGCAATGCCTGTAGAAGCCAGAAGAGGGCATCATATCCCCAGTACTGGAGTTACAGACAGTTGTGTTGTACCATGTGGGTGCTGGGAATTGAACTTGGGTCCTCTGGAAGAGCAGCCAGTGCCCTTGACTGCTGAGCCATCTCTCCAGCTCTGGGGCTCTCTCTCTCTCTCTCTTTTTTTTTAATAATGTGTTTTTTTTAAGATTATAATTACATAATTTCTCTCTCTCTTTGCTCCCTCAAAGCCCTCCCATACACCCCCCTTGTTCTCTTTCAAATCATGACCTCTTTCGCTTTAATTATTGTTAGATGCGTGTGTGCGCGTGCGTGCGTGCGTGCGTGCATGCATACACCTTAGATCACTGTCTCTGTTCTGAAGACGGGGTAGCTTCTCACTGTCTCCTCCCCTCGGTCATCTCTGTGCTGCTGAGGAGCCCCCAGGCGAGGTTTTAGTTTCAGACACTTGGCATTTAGTTTGGAACTTCCATTTGGTCCTTTTAACATGGTTTGTTTCTCTGCCAAGATTCCTGGTGTGCATGCTCACATGCAGAACCTTTCCTCCGCACCCTTGAGTGGCCGCAGTGGCCAACAGGAGCTGAAAGCCACTTGGTCAAACCTCTGGATCGTCTGGGTGGTTCCCTGGATGCGTTTTTCTTGAGAGTGGTTTTTTTGACTTGGCATTTCTGTGACAGATTTTGAAATACTTCTTGGTTTGTGACGTGAACAGCACTGATGTTGTGGTTCTCTTCGAATTTCTTGAAGAACACTGATTTTTACCTTCCCTGGGAAGGTGGCCTCAGTGGTGAGGGCGTATCCCTTGTGAACTGATGTCCTTGCACTAGACCCTGCCTTTTAGTAGTTCTGCCACCTCCCAACACTGCCCTACTTCATACAAAACTTCCAGCATGTGACCTGCCAAGGGGCACATTCAGACATACCCAAATGACTGAAGTCCCAGACTTTTGACTTTTTTTGTTACCAAAACTGTTTAATGCATCCCCTCCCTCCCTTCCTCACCCCTATTTTTAAATATTTATTTAATTTAATTTTATGTATATGGGTGTTTTTCCTGCATGTATGTATGTACACCACCTGCATGCCATGTTGGCTATAGTACCCCAAGGATTTAGGATGCTGTGAGGTATATAGTGGGTGCTCAGTAAATGCCCACCGGTGAATGAATGCTTTATACCTTGCTTCTCCTAGCTCTTTTTAAAGCTTGAGACGGAATCTGGCTGTTTTGCTCAGGTTGGCTTCAAACTCCTGGGTTCCAGTGATTTGCCCGAATCAGCTCACCAGGTAGCTGAGACTGCAGGTGTGAACAGACTGCATTGGCCTTTCTGTCTGGAACATGGCTGTCTGGGGGTCGTGTGCACACAGTGTTGTACCTCTTTCCTGGTAACTTACCCCAGCAAGTTACAGTGTACTGCTGATCTTTTATGCTCCTGCTCAGCAGAGCATTTCTGTCATCTGGAAGTGACTTGACAGCTGATAAGTGTTCTGTGGCCCTGAGTCATCAGGCTGGGGAGCCCTGTAAACTTGGTTTCTCTTATATGAAAGAAGCACCCTGGGTTTGACTCTCCCTGTGGCTCAGTGCAAGTTGTCACAGTTAGTCATCTGTGTAGGATGAGGTTGTTGAGGTCCCTTGAGATAGACACTGCTTACAGGTAATTGCCGGAAACTAAAAATAATGCAAAACATAAAAACCCTGGAGAATAATACAAGGCCTTGGAAACAAAATGCCCTTGTAGAGCAAAGCAGAAAGTGTGGGCCTGTGACTCGCTTCTGGTGCTTGATGTGGGGGAAGAGCATGGTGGCCAGAGTATGAAATGGGGTCAGAGCTATCTCTACATTTTCCTGCTTTGTTGCAACTCTCAAAACTATGTGTACCAGGATACTCAGTACCTCTGACCACCCACTTAGAGCTGCCCCTCAACACATGTTTAAAGATCTCTGGGAAGCACAGAGCTGGAGACATAGCCTCCACTGTGCCCTCAGCCCTCAGCAGCCAGCCACATCTGCCTTCTAGGCAAGGGGTGGACAATCACAGCTTCCCGAGTCCTGCTTGGGTCCTGCCGATAGCTGAGGTGAGTGTTATTACTGTTATTATTGTTATCCATGTGGAAGGAAGGGCTGTGGATCTCTGCCTGCCTGATGAGGAGAGGCCAAGAAACTCAGTTGGCAAGCCGCAACCTTTGCATGCCTGGTGCTCACAGAGGCCAGAAGAGGGCATTGGATCCCTTGAAACTGGTTAGAGATGGCTGGGATCCGCCATATGAGTGCTGAGAGCTGAACCCAGGCGAAGCCTCTGTAAGAGTAGCCTGTGCTCTGAACTGCTGAGCCACGTCCCCTGCTCTGCCCTCCCCTGTTTTTGAAACAGGATTTTTCTTTCCTTGACTCCAGCTCCCAAATGCAGGGATTACGGGTGTCACTCACTCAAGACTGGTTTTCCATCACTGTTGCAGCTGCTGTGTGAGTGTGGGGACCTCTCAGTGCCCCTGTGACTGGCGCCTCCTTCCAGAATCCTCCTGCTTTTTACTTACCTTCAGGTGCTTCCTTGCGGTGGCTTTTCTTTGTAGTTTTGCCTTTTGTGTTTTTTTTCCAGCGTGAATATAATGATGGCTAATACTTCTGATAGGGAGTTTCTTAATGGTTTTACCAGCCAGTCCATTCCCTGAAGACTGCTCTCTTACTCTCTGCTCATCCTCATCTCCTTCACATCCTAGAAATGAGCTTTCCTAGCTATTCAGGACATTATAGTATTTGATAAATAGTATATATCCCCAAACCAGACACAGTTTGATGGTTGGCCAATGGGGGAAACTGTGAATCAGAATTCCTGGAAAGGAGCCGTGTCTGCAGAGGCTGACTGACAGATTAGAATGCTGGTGACGTGGAAAGGCTTGCAGTGTTGCTGGTCCAGAGCCTAATTATAATCTATCTCTGGCTTACCACTAAATAGCCGTTCCTTGCCTCCCCCTCTCAGACTTAACATCCTGTGACTAACAGATAGAGACATTCTGGAATGCATTAGCTTACCAAAACCCTACTCTTCCATTAGTGAAAGGGCTGAGAGCGTTGTCAGAGTCCAAGGCCATTTTTATGACCTGCCCACCTGATGTGCCCACCAATACATTTAAAAAGTGTCTTGATCCATGGCTTGCTTTATCCTCGTACTTTGGGGAGACCCAAGTCTGCATTCCTAGGACGCGATCACTGACGTTTAGCTTTAGAGTAAACCGTGTCTTTTATTCCTGGGAGGTGAAAGCTGTTGCTTTCATTGACACCGGTCTTCGTCTGTGAAAGGGCCACTTTGATTGGATTACAGACCCCTCTGATTTTAAAATGTATTCAGTTGTATGTGTGTGTTCCTATAAAACTTTATAGAACATTGGAATTTTCTTTGATCAGGCACTGATTTTTATATACAAGATTTATGATATAATTCAAATATAAACTTAGGCATGTATCTTCATCTATGACATGTTAAAGTGTGTGTGTGGTTTATATGAAACTGAAGTGTCAGAGTAAAGTTTTCTTTTCAAGGCTGTGGGTCTTAGTATGTTGCCAAGGCTGGTCTTGAACTTCTGGATATAAGTGGTTTTCCTGTATCTGCCTTCCAGGTAGCTATGATTATGGGGGTGTGTTGTCGAACATGGATGATTAACCTTTGAATTCTAGTTAAGGAAAGAAAAAAAAAAAAGGTCAAATATGAGGTATTTCATTACACTGTGCTTTGTGATTTTCAGGAGAAATGTCACTTTCCAAGGGAATTCCTATCAATATCGGGGTCAGAAAAGATGTTTTTAAGACATTTGAAAGAAATTTTACGGTCTTCAAAGTGCACCTCAAACACCTCTGAAGAGGATGGCACAGTGGGATCTCCTGGACATGTTGTCAGCGTGTCTTTTCTTACTCTGGATGGTCGTTATGAGTGTGTTTGCTTTATAAATATTCCTTGAGTAAACATACCCACCTAATGCTGAACTTCTGTCCCTCCCCCCCCCCCCCAGCTCTGCCTGGAAGATTCACACCAGCTTCTCTAAAGCACTTGCTGTGGTCTGCCTTAGCTGCTCTGGGGAATGTTATTTGTGACTTCTTTGTATCTTTCAGGGACTGGGCATTTGACCCTCAGTCTTTCTGCTCTGGCCTTTCTGTCTTAAGGCAGGATGTGCTGGACCCAGAAGCACCATGGATGAGGTCAGAGCCATATCCTGTCTTATGTGTGTCCTTCTGAGAGGCTCACCCTCCTCACTACCATCCTGGTGGGGAAAACCTATGACAGGCCATGTTCCCTACCCAGGTTCCTGGCTGATACATGCTTGTATTTGTCTTAAAAGAACAAGGAGTTACCGCACTCCAGTTAAGGCATATGCTAATGCTGACCTAGCCTGTTTATTTTAGGCTAACTCCTATCTCCTCGGGACTCTGGAAGAAACTATTTGCTCTACTATGGGAAATGACTACAGTTATTTCTTTCTTTCTTTTTTTTTTCTTGTTTTTTTTCGAGACAGGGTTTCTTTGTGTAGCTTTGGAGCCTGTACTGGATCTCCCTCTGTAGACCAGGCTGCCCTTGAACTCACAGAGATCTGCCTGCCTCTGCCTCCTGAGTGCTGGGATTAAAGGTGTACACCACCACAGCCCGGCTCAGTTATTATTTCTTTACTTTTTTTTTTTTTTTAAGATACAGTCTTGTGTAGCCCAAGTTAGCCTCATACTTGATGTATAGCCAAGGATAGCCTTGAACTTCTGATCTTCTGCCACCACCTAGTGAATGCTGGGATTACAGGCATGTACCACCACCATCACACCCAGGTTATGAGCTGCTGGGGATTGAACCCAAGGCCTCATACATGCCAGGAAACACTCTAGGCACTGAACCATATTGATAACTCCTATTTTTTCTTTACAATTGTCTTTAATAGTGAAAGAAATCAGAAAATGGCTCTCTATGTGTCACCCACAGGCCGTTAGTTAGAGATACCAAAGCACAGAGGAGGACACTAATGGCCACTCCTGAGTGTCCCCAGCCCTGGCAGAGACCACTGTCGGCTGGTGCATGGCTCTATTTAAAATACCACTTCTCCACCCCTTGCTTTAGATCACATACGTCTTTTCCAGTAGCATTTTGAAGCCACTTAAGATTCTCACATAAACAAATGTAGGAAATGACTTTCAGTATAGTGGGGTTTGGAATGGGAAGTCTGCTGAAAAGAGGCTGAGCTGGTGTGAGGATTCCTGAGACACTCAGAGGGGGGGACCTTGCTGGTGCAAGGCTGGCTTTCCTGTATTGTTTGTTTTTTCTTGTGTGGGGCCTACCACCCAGCTCCCGAATAAATCACACATGGAGGCTTATACTTAATTATAAATGTCCGGTCTTTGGTTGGCTTGTTGCTAGCCAGCTTTACTTAACTTTAAATTATCCAGTTTATCTTTGGCCTTGGGGCTTTTCCTGTTCTCTTACTTCTGTAAATCTTATGCTTACTCTGTGGCTTGCTAGGTAACTGGGTGGCTGACCCCTGGAGTCTTCTTCCTTCTCTGGCTACTTCTCCTTTTCTTTTCTCCCAGACTTCTCCTAATTATCCTCTTTGCCTCCCAGACCCGCCTATACTTTCTCCTGCCTTGCTATTAGCTGTTCAGTTCCTTATTAGACCATCAGGTGTTTTAGACAGGCACAGTAACACAGCTTCACAAAGTTAAACAAATGCAGCATAAACAAAAGTAACACACCTTAAAATAATATTCTACAACATTTCTTCCTTTTTGTCTAAATAAAAAGAAAGGTTTTAGCTTTAACATAGTGTAACTACATAAAACAAAAAGTTATCAAGTAAGAATTAATTTACGCCGGGCGGTGGTGGCGCACGCCTTTAATCCCAGCACTCGGGAGGCAGAGCCAGGCGGATCGCTGTGAGTTTGAGGCCAGCCTGGGCTACCAAGTGAGTTCCAGGAAAGGCGCAAAGCTACACAGAGAAACCCTGTCTTGAAAAACCAAAAAAAAAAAAAAAAAAAAGAATTAATTTACAATATTAATATTCAATCCATTTACATTTAGCAAATTCAGAGAAAGCACTCCTTAGTGACTCCAAAGTTTTATACATAATTTACTTTTTATCATAACTATGGAAAACTGCAGCTATAACTATCTAGTCTTCAACTCCCTCAAAGGCCCCTGAAGAATATAATATTATTTGAGTAAACAAAAAGTGCATTGCAAACAACTTCCAAAACTCTAACAATGACAGACACATCTGACTGCCTGGACACTCAACCAAAATTCCTCTGCAACATTGAGGCATCCATCTTCAGCCTACAGGCCCATAGTATCTGGCAGACTTCTCAGTGAAGCAGGAAATTGGAAGGATTGTCCTGCCTTATATCGGCAGAGTTCATCAGTCGATTTTCTCTGTGCCCTGCAGAATATCTGACAGACTATTCTGGAAAGCAGGAGTTTTGAAAGACTGTCCTGCCTTTTTTCCAACAGTCTTTTTCCTGTGTGTCTTACATGTCTAGTTTGCACAGCATTCAAAGTCGAGAGCTGTTTCTTTGCCCAGTGACTAACCTTGCCACAATGAAAGCAAACTCCATAAGGAGTTTCTTCAATGCCCATCATCTCTGAAGTAAATTGGTGCTCCCAGGAACAGATGTGTCTCATTGTCATGAAAAGCTTTATGTTAACAAAGCATTTTAAATGCCATATTCTGAAGGTCTTTGAAAGGTCTGAGGACCATCTATCTATTTAAAATATATGTCTATATGATCTGGAAAGCATACCTAACATATCCTGTGTTTCCTGATTATCCTATATAGTTTATAATAATAGCTTTCAAAAACAGAACTTGCCGGGTGGTGGTGGCACATACCTTTAATCCCAGCACTCAGGAGGCAGAGGTAGACGGATCTCTGTGAGTTCGAGGCTAGCCTGGGCTACAGAGTGAGTTCCAGGAAAGGTGCAAAGCTACACAGAGAAACCCTGTCTCAAAAAAAAAACCAAAAACCAAAACACAAAACTAGAACTTCACCCTACATTTTTAAATGAACTTCATAGATACATTACCTTAAACAAGTAGAAACACATGTACAATATGTGGTAACAAGCCGGGCGGTGGTGGCGCACGCCTTTAATCCCAGCACTCGGGAGGCAGAGCCAGGCGGATCTCTGTGAGTTCGAGGCCAGCCTGGGCTACCAAGTGGGTCCCAGGAAAGGCGCAAAGCTACACAGAGAAACCCTGTCTCGAAAAACCAAAAAAAAAAAAAAAAAAAAAAAAAAAAACAATATGTGGTAACAAAAACAACCTTAAATTTGCATCAATATACAAAAACCCTTTAAACAAGGGTAGAAACATATATACAGTGTAACAAAAATAAGCTTAAATTTGTATCAATATACTATATTCCCCTAAATATAACAAACATCCCTAGCCCACCAAATAACCAAAAGCCTCCCACACTCCTCTTGGGAATGTGGATGTTGTGTTCTCCAAATTGCTTCTTGCTATCTGTGGACGAAGCATCTTTAGGGTCCCAGAGAGAAAATTTTGAGATAATGACCAAGTCCTGGGAAGACCAGCAGTAACCTTTGCTGATAGATATCACCTGTCAAGATTCAGGTCTTGCCTGATCAAACCCGATCCATAGTAACCCTGAAGGAATCCACAGCCTCTCATCTCCTGTGGGAACAAGACTCCAAAGCATTTTTGATTTCCATTTGATGAATATATTTTTTGACTTTTTTTTTTAAGTTAAGGCATTCCTAAAGTATCTCGATTGGTTCATTTTAGCAGTCCAGTTCACAACTCCATGTGTCCTAGCAGCTGTCTTTTGCTCTTCAGCATTCAAAAAATTCAAAATCAAGACAATAATATATAGAATCCACACTCTCTGTGTATTTCCCATCTTATGTGGCTTTTTTCTTTTATTCTCTCTTTGTTTTATAAATAAAAGACTTTATAAACTATTCATTTTTTTCTATGACTATACCCTTTTCCTTTTCTTAAGCCTATACACATTGTTAACCACACTGTAACCTGTTTAGAGGTTTTCTGTCTGGATCTCTCTTACTGCGAATCTCTAGTCTTTTTTGCCTGCACGAGCAAACTTTAGACTGCCAAGCTACACCTGGCAGATAACTGTTGTGGAATATTAGTTTAAGATGTGTTACATTAGTTAATGCTGTGGCATATTTGTTTAATGATGCACAGATGTGTTGCATTCTTTTATGTTGCATTTGTTTAACTTTGTGAAGCTGTGTTACTTTGCCTGCCTAAAACACCTGATTGGTCTAATAAAGAGCTGAACAGCCAATAGCTAGGCAGGAGAGGGATAGGCGGGGCTGGCAGGCAGAGAAAATAAATAAGAGGAGAAATATAGACTTGAGAGAAAGAAGAACTAGGAGCAAGAAAAGGAGAAGGAAAGGAGGAACTAGGAGCCAGCCACCCAGCCACCCAGCCACACAATCAGCCATGGAGTTAAGAAGGGAAGAAAGATAATCTGTAATAGAGAAAGGTAAAAAGCCCAGAGACAAAACATAGTTAAAAGGAAACAGGTTAATGTAAGTTAGAAAAGCTGGCTATAAACGAGTGAAGCTAAGGCTGGGCATTCATAAGTTAGAATAAGTCTCTGTGTATTCATTTGAGAGCTGGGTAGCAGGCCCCAAAAAAGTTAAAAAAGCAAACAAACAAACTACAGATAACAATGTAGCAGCAGCAGCTGTAGAAGCAGAGGTGGTAAGGACCTGTGGGTGCCAGGTGCCAGCTTTGTGGTGAAACGGATGAGAATAAACCAAATAGTTTGCACTAGAGAGTGTGGGCTGGAGGTGGAGGAATCTGGTTCCTCTTTAACCACATTGGAGGGTCTCCAGGTCTTTCTGCTTTGTGGGAATGTGGCAAGTCACCATGGGCCTACCAGAGGAAAGCCCACACTGTCCCTGCCCACTGCAGTACTTGTTACCGGCTCCTTCTCTGGACTCAAGCGGCAAACACTTCAGCCCTCACCTTGGATCCTCTCCTTGCACATGGCTGGATGCCCTGGGGCAAATTGGGGCACAAGACGCATACTGACGTCACATGGCTCCTATGAAACAGTAGAGCAGGATGGTTAATGTTCCAAGTTGGGGGTGGAGACAAGCGCAAGCTGATTTGGAGTGACATCTAGGCACTTACGGAAGGGGAAGTCACACAAATATGAAATCAAGCATTGTGTGTGTGTGTGTGTGTGTGTGTGTGTGTGTGTGTGTGTGTGTATGTGTGTGTTTCCAACCAGGCATAAAGAGTACAGATCAAACAACTCAAATTTGAAATATCATGTACAACCAGAGACAAGAGTTGGGGTGATTTGTGAAGGCTTCAGGATCTCCCTCAGCATGGCTGTGCAGTAGCCAGGTGCAGTAGCAGACCATTAAAGCCTGCACCAGAGCTGTGGGGCTGAGCTGTCCCTGCCACTCTGTCTTCACTTCTGGACTCCAGATGGACCCTCACTGCTGCTTCTCAGTCTTCTGTTGCTTGCTCTGATCTGGTCAGCAGAAGATACTTAGAGGATGAGTTATCAGAGAGAGTATATTGATTTGAGACAAGAGAGTTAAAGAATTCATATGCCTTCCCAGCCAGAGTCACTGCAGCTCTTAGAGATTAATAGAGGAAAACACTCTTCTGTAGCAGTAGGTGACTGCTGCTGTCTGGTTCACCCCAGGGAGCCAGCCATGAACAGGAATCCCCATCAGCATATGCAGGTTCACAGCATATGTAGGTTCGCTTTGGAGACCAGACTGGCTTTGAACTCACAGAGATCCGCCTGCCTCTGCCTCCTGAGTGCTGGGATTAAAGGCGTGCACCACCACCGCCTGGCTAAAACACCTGATGGTCTAATAAAGAACTGAACGAACAATGGCGAGGCAGGAGAAAGGATAGGTGGGACTGGCAAGCAGAGAGAATATATAGGAGGAGAAATCTGGGAGAAGAAAGGAAGGAACCAGAGAAGGAGGACATCAGGGGCCAGCCACCCAGCCACACAACCAGCAATGGAGAAAGAAAAAAAGGTACACAAAATAGAGAAAGGTAACAGCCCAGAGGCAAAAGATAAATGGGTTAATTTAAGAAAAGCTGGCAAGAAACAAGCCAAGCAAAGGCTGAGCATTTGTAAGTAAGAATAAGCCTCCATGTGTGATTTATTTGGGAGCTGGGTGATGGGCCCCCCAAAAAGAGCAAAAACAAACAACAAAAAAGAGCCAGCCCCAGGCAGCATCATTCCACAGAAGAGGTGTGTCCTCCAGGTATCTTTTCAACTTCTGCCATTGAAGTAAAATTCAGGATCATTAGGACAATACAACTACAGCACTGGTAAATGGAAAAATTAAGGCTCCTTACAATTGTAGAGAAGAGGAGCAGTCCTTACAAGAAGATGGTGTGGAGTGTATCTTACATATATAATAACTAAATGCTGATTCAGCAGACACAAATAGATTAAAGACTGGGGTTTTAAAAAGCAAAATCGATCAGTAGGTGTGAACATGTGCCTTAACCCCAGCGCTCGGGAGGCAGAAGCAGGTAGATCTATGTGAGTTAAGGACCAGCCTCGTCTATATTAAGTTCCAGTCTAGCCAGGGATACCAAGAGGACCCTATCTCAAAGAAGTGTGGTTGTGTGTCTCTGTCTGTCTGTCTGTCCAAAGAGCAGGTTTTACATCAGAACACACTGCAAACTGCATTTGTGGGTCACTTTGCATGTATTAACTTATATTCGTTTAAGTGCATAAACTTTGGCTTAATGTGTAATGTGTAGACACATATTTCTGAAAGCAACATATAAAACATCTACTAAAAAGCACTTTAAAATAGTGCTTACAGAGCTGTCTTTTAAAAAAAATTTTAATATAGATACCTGAAATATCTGTTTAAAGACAGTTTCCTGGATAGCCAAATGTCTTTAACATAAATAGCAGAAGGCAATTAAAACAACAACACATAAAATCTTATCTTCTCAATCAGGTATAAAATGGTCCTAAAAGCAGCATGTCTGTAAGAGTGTTATTTGCTGTAGATACAAAAATAATGCTCTAGTTGCATTGATGACTTTTTATTAGAGCATTAACACTTTTTAAAAATAGCTGAATATAGCCAGGCAGTGGTGGTGCATGTTCTTTAATCCCAGCACTTGGGAGGCAGAGGCAGGTGGATCTCAGTGAGTTCAAGCCCAGCCTGGTCTACAAAGCAAGTTCCAGGACAGGCTCCAAAGCTACACAGAGAAACCCTGTATCAAAAAAAAAAAAAAAAATAGCTGAATATTATTCTGTTCTTCAAATAGAGATTTTAAAAAGTTTTGAATTCATTTTTCATTATGTCTTGTCTCTGTGTGAGTGGATAAGTGCATGTGAGTGAAGGTACCTGTGTAGGCTACATGTGCTTGATACCCTGGAGCTGACAACTTGGAGGTTTTGAGCCACCCTGTATGGGTGCCGGGAAATGAATGTCCATCCTCCATAACAGCAGTAACTGCTCTTAAGCAATGATCCGTCTTTCCAAACCCACACACTCTAGATTTTTATCACTGGAGATAGGATGCTAATTTCTGTCTTGTAGTCTTCTCAGCCTTTGCCTAAATCTATGGTCAGGATGGACGAAATTCTAACAAGTACACAAAGATCCAACAGTATCAATTAAATGACATTCTTAAGTTTTCTGATGTCAGAAGATGATAGACAGCTGTTTCTGTGTGTAGACTTTCTTGCATTTCCCCCAGGTCTTTAGTAGACAAATGCTGTACAAAGCACTAATTACTCCTTAAACAGAGTTTGTATCTACCTACTGTACATTTTAGGAACCAAGAAACTGACCAGTCTCATAATTCAGCTTCTTCATGATTCTTTACTGTTGATTAAATAGTTAATCGATGTTTGGAAAGAGAACAAGCAAATTTGAAGTGAATCCTAGGAATCTATCTTTTACATTTTGAATTTATTTATGCATTTGTTTATAGACATGGTTTCATTACATAGCCTGGACTGGTCTGCAGCTTGCTCTGTAGACCACGAATGGTGCTAGGACAATTGGATATTTAATGGAGAAGAGTGGAACCAGATCTTTATCTCTCTGTCTGCTGCATAAAAATCAGCTCTAAAGGGACCAAATACCTTAATGTAAGACCTGATACTCAGAAATCGCTATTAGAAAAGTAGGGAAAACTCATCTAGGTAGAAACACAGGTAAGGATTTTGTGACTTGGACTCCATTTGCTCAGGAGATTTGGCCAGCCATTGACAAATGCGCTGTCATAAAATTAGAAAGCTTCTGTACAGCAAAGAAAACAGTAAACTGAGTGAAGAGATGCCCGCAGAATGGGAGAGTATCTTTGCCAGCTGTATATCTGATGGAAGTTTAATGTTCAGAATATACAAAGAACTTAAAACTGATGAAGAAGAAACCAATCAAAAAGAGCTAAGGAGTCTGGAGTGATGGCTCAATTAGTGAAATATTTGCAAGGCCAATCAATAGTATAGAAATTGATTCTGATGGCTAAGAAGTGCTGAGAGCAAACGCTGCTACTGAAGGCAAGACCACTAAGTGTGATGTGTGGTACTCAGCTGGATCCTGGGCTCTGGCTCCTTCCTGGCAAACCAGGACCCCATCTGGAATGATTACCTTTGGTCTTCTTTGTTCGTAGTAAGCAGATTTTATAGAGGCCATTTGGTGGGGCTTGTTTCCTATTACAGAGGCTCCCCAGGTCCCACAGAGGAGCATCACTTATGGAGCCTCTGAGCTGCTCCTGGTCTTTGATACTCAGTGGGGTCATGGGGACAGGGATTAGATTCCCTTGGGACTGCAAACCAGCATTGGCTGCCTCTGCCTCCAGAGGGCTTCTCTGTCCTGTAGAGTGACTGCCAAGGGTGATTGGCTGGGGTAGATCCCATGTGTTTGGAAGTAGGTTTTACTCCTGTGTGGTGAACAGGCTTTGGCTTCCCCTGGCAGCAATGTTTACCGTTGAGTTTCAAAATTAGCACTTTTGAGACTCCTCATTTCTGTTAGAAAAACATATATCATGAAGCAGCCAAGTGAATTATTACCCCATTTTACATTTAGCTGCCAGAAGCCAGGCTTTTGGGTGGTTTGATGTGCAAATTATCTTACACATCTGTGGAATCCTGAGGAGTATCAAACAATGAATTTTGAGTGAAGAAGAAACAGAAAAGACTTTTGACATGCCCAGGGAAATGGTGTTCATTATTGACCACAAACTGTTTTGCTGCAGGTCTGGCCCCGGATGTTTGACTGGGTACAGCAGCTTCCTTAGGAGGCAGTCTAGATGTCCAAAGATTCTTCACCCAGTGAAAGCTGGCAACTGAGAATAATGGGAAGCAGTTTGGGTGCGATTTGTTGGGAAAATAGAAAATCTGCCACATAATATTTTCACAAGTGTTAGGTTACAGACCCTCGAGTTGTGTCCACTTCCCAGAGTCAGGCTGCCCACCCCCAACCCCCTGCAGCCTCCTTCTCTAAGGAGTTGGTAAGAGACACAGGGCTGGGACTTTGCAGCCCTCAGCTGAGTCATCTCCTTCTCCTTGAAGCCACAGTCAAGGCCGAACCTGCTCAGTGCTGCTCAGACCCAGGATGTCCTTCCGTTGAAGCTAGCCTTTCACCAGTGCCTTCCTGACCTAAGCAGGCTGGGTCTCATGGAAACCTCCGTTTGTTCCTTGGGATCCAAGGCTCTTTCTGCCTTTAAGACTCCATCACTCTGCTGTGGCATTATAACTCTCCTGATATTGTGGAAACTGAGGGAACTAAGGGATTTTTTTCCTCATGACCCTGTAATGCTATCCTTTATGGTTAATTCTAAAGAAGTTTTTCCTTGGTCCTGAAGTCTTGCTGTTCCACTTCGGGCCAAGTTGCTGTCTGTAACTGCCTGAGAAATTTGCCCATGAAGGATAGTTTATTCTTGGCTTCCTTTCTGCAGACTTGTTACATCTTTTATTGTCCTTGACAAGAGGCAGAACTGACCCATGCCTTTTGTGATGGCAAGTGGAGATTGGAAGTGGTGCCGTGGAAGCACCGCACTATTCCCTTCTCTAGTAGGAAGGAAACCGGACAGAAGCACGCAGCTGTCTTCCGAAGCTCAGCAGCCACGGGCTCCATCCCACCTCGGGGCTCTGGCCGGATGCACAGGCCACATCTGCCCCCTCAGTGCACTTTGACGCCAGCCTGGATGGTGATGTGCATTTCTCTCTCAGTTGCTATTGCAGGACTTGGCCCAGTGAGACCTTACCTCCGTCCACACTAGGAACCAGTGCCTCTTGTCAATGTAACGTGAGCCAGTAAGGCAGCTGCTAGCTGTGGACATTGCCACTTGGGGTGGAGGCTGTTTTGGGATGACAGGGAGAAGGAAGAAGAGAGAGGGAGTGAGGGGGCACTTGAGACAGACAGCGGCAGGCAAAAAATGTAGGCACATGTGACATTGGGCCTTGGCTGGATGGAAGCCTGTGGGATGTTGCTGTGGGCCATGAAGATGGCAGAGCATTCTGGTATCCGGATGTGTCCTACCTCTCTTTCTGTTACTGTTAAAACACTTGACCAACGGGCGGTGGTGGCGCACGCCTTTAATCCCAGCACTCGGGAGGCAGAGGCAGGTGGATCACTGAGTTCAAGGTCAGACTGTTCTATGTAGAAAGTTCCAGGCCGGCCAAGACTATACTGAGACCCTGTCTCAAAAAGGGGATGGGAGGTGTCAATATTTTAATTACACAGTATTCTGGGTTTTTTTGTTTTGTTTTGGGTTTTTTTTGTTTGTTGGTTTTTTGTGTGTGTGTGAACTTGACACAAACTAGAATTATCTGGGAAGAGGAACCTCAATTGAGAAAACACCTCCATCAGATTGTCCTTTGGCAAATCTGTAGGGCATTTTCTTGATTAATGATGGATATGGGAAGGCCTAGCTCACTGGGCGCAGTGACACCCCTGGATAGTATAAGAAAGCAAGCTGAGGGGCTGGAGATGGCACTGGCTGCTCTTCCAGAGGTCCTGAGTTCAATTCCCAGCAACTACATGGTGGCTCACAACCATCTGTAATGAGATCTGATGCCCTCTTCTGGTGTGCAGGTGTACATGCAGACAGAACACTGTAATATGATAAATAAATAAATCTTGAGAGAGAGAGAGAGAGAGAGAGAGAGAGAGAGAGAGAGAGATTGAAAAAGAGAGAGAGAAAGAGAGAAAGAAAGCAAGCTAGCTGAGCAAACCAGTAAGCAGCACTCCTGGATGGCCACTGCTTCGGTTTCTGCCTCCGGTTTCTGCCTTGAGTTCCTGCTCTGACTTCCTTTAATAATGGACTGTGATGTAGAAGTGTAAGTCAAACACTTTCCTCCCCAAGTTTCTTTTGGTCATGGTGTTTATCACAGCAATAGAAACCCTAAGACGCATGGCCACCCTATCATCTTTATCATCTTTATCATTGATGGACACTTTGAGTGCTTCTCCTCTTGGCCATTTTGGGGTTAATGCTATAATGAATGTAGAAGTCCAAATATCTCTTTAAGACCCTACTTACTCTTCTTTGGGGGTATCTACCCAGAAAAGGCATTGCTGGTTATAGGATAACTCTTTTAGTTTTCCTTGTGGCATCTCTGTGGGGGTTTCTATAGCAGCCACACCATTTTTTATTACCTCCATCCATCCATCCCTCTTCTGTGGCTGTACACTTCTCCTAGAAAGTAGAAGTTCAAGTTCATCATCCACTCCAGTGGTTCTGACAGCCTGTGGCCGGGAAGAAGATATTCAGCTTCATCTTGACACGGTCAACCACCTGGGAGGTATCATGAGAAAGAGGCTTTAACGTTTTATGCCTTCTGCCTCAGCCTCCCCAGTATCTAGGACTACTGCATACTTTATTGGTGTTTCTCTTTCATATGCCCTTTTATTTAGTGAAGTTTAGTGTAGAATTTACTAATTTAATTTTAAGTAGATATTTTTATGTAAAAGGAGAGATCTTGTGTTTATAAGGTAAAACGGAAGAGTATGTGTTTCTGTGTGTGTGTGTTGAAAAATGGTGTTTGCTCTTTAAGATATTACTAACAATTTTTTTTTAGGTATTGGAATTGTGAATGCTTTGAGCTTTTTTGTGCTTATCTCTTTTCTCCTCCTCTCCTCCTCCGCCTTCTTTCCTCTCTTCTTCACTCCTTTCTCCCCTCTTCATTTCCTTCTTTGAAAGGAGTATTGTTATGTTGCCCAGGCTGACCTCAGACTCTAGGGCTCAAGCAGTTCTCTGCTTCAGTCCCATATGTTGCTGGGTCTGTAGGCAAGTGCCATAGCACCAGGCTTTGTCTGTTTTTTAGTTAGTTAATCTAGAGTTTGTTTTGTTTTCACAAGAACAAAATCCCTTTTCTTGTAACTGCTGACTGACGAACGGCTTGGGCCCCTGTCCTAGACACTAGCCTCTCCTGCAAAGAGAAGCTGATTCCTCCAGCTGCACTTGACCCCGAAAGGGCTCCTGATGCCTCCTCTTTGGACGCAGTACCTCTGGGACCAGCTTTTGTCCAACATGTAGTCCTGGGAGGAGTGGGGCCGAGAAACATATCCTAACATGTACTTTTCTTCGTCGTTACCAGCCTGCTATGGGATGGACAACGAAGAAGAGGACCACTATGTCTCCCAGCTCAGGGATGTCTATAGCAGCTGTGACACCACGGGCACCGGGGTTCTGGACCAGGAAGAGCTGACCCAGCTCTGCACAAAGCTTGGCCTGGAAGAGCAGCTGCCAGCCCTTCTTCAGATGCTTCTTGGAAATGACCGCTTGGCCAGGGTGAGGGAGCGTGCAGAGCTGTGCCACTGACACAGACATTTGGTACACAGTGCCCAAAGAAAGACAGTTGGGAGAGGAAGGTCGCCAGCAGTGAGCCAGGCTTGTTCTAGGGTTGTGGCAAGAGCTTGCGGGAATGTAAGCAGTCACACCCACCATGTGTAGGTAGTGTAGGTGACCCACCACACCAGCTGCTGTTCTCTAGTTGTGTTGTTTAGTTTGGTTTCATAAAATGATTTATTTGGTGGTGGGATGGTGGTTCACATTTACCTTCTGTATTAGATTCTTCTAGTGAAAATAATTTTAAGTACATATTTGGAAAAGTGAAAGGAATGTTCTCACTCTGAAAGGCAGTGATCAGACATCTTTTGAGAAAAAAGACTCTTTGGTTTGGTTTGGTTTTGTCCATCAACTTAAATGTGAATCTGTGGAAAGTTAAATGTGAATCTGTGGAAAGTTAAATGTGAATCTGTGGAAAGTTAAATGTGAATCTGTGGAAAGTAACAGTGTCTTCTCCTTACTCAACTTCCTACAGGTCAACTTTGAGGAGTTTAAGGAAGGTTTTGTGGCTGTGCTGTCCTCTGGCTCTGGTGTAGGACCCTCTGATGATGAAGGTAGTTCCTCAGAGTCAGGTAAGAGACTTTCCTCTAAGCACTTAAGTTTCCTTCCTATATTTGTCTGTGGCCTCTTAACTTTTCTAAATTCCAGCCTTTCTTTCTGTCACCGTCAAGCTGTGTAGACTTGAGCAAAATACCTGGAGTTTCCTCTTCTGTAAATGTCATGAGATTGTAACATCCATTACCTGTAGGGGGCGCTGACAAATGAACTGAGGGGTGTGGAGCAGGGAGAGGTGGTACCCAGGGCTCTGAGGTACCAAGCAAGCCGACTGGCCTTCTGTCCTGGACAGTAGCATCTGCTGTTATAGCCAGTGGTGTTAGTGTGCTAACAGGACTAACAGGAATCCAGTTGTGGAAATGCTTGCGGGGCAGGAACACAAGAATAAGTATAACTGTGTCATGGCAGGAAGCCACCAGGCCCAAGGACTTGGTCCTCAGGTACAAGAACAGTGGGCCTGGGGGGCGGGGGGTGGAGCTGGAGGCAGTTCTGTTGAGGGACATGAGGACTGTGTGAGGTGGATGTTTCACTGGACACGACTACCCCCTCTGGCATGCTGTATGACCATGTAGGGTGACTAGGTTGAAGGACCCTACCTAGTCAGGAGCAGAGACATAGAGATGAGTAACAGTGAAAGTCACAGGGACTGGCACTCACACCAAGTGTCTTCTAGGTGCTAGGCCTTGAGCTTCCTGTGTATTTTATGTAGATTTTACCCTCTTAGAAATCCCGGGGTCCTGTCCCACCCACAGTTGAGCTGAGAAGACATTTGTCCCTGATCCGTCTGAGTCCCCGATGTCCACCATCCCTGTGCACACAGTGTCAGAACATGTGCTGCTCGCTTTGGATGACGTCATCGGCCCCTTCCCCACCTCCCGTCTGATGGCAGAGACCCTGGGCACAGGACAGAGAGCGCTGGGGTCTGTGTCAGCCCCACACCGCGTGCACAAGTGTTTGTCTCATCCCTTTCTCTCCAAACATGAAGAGGGCTTGTAGTCTGTCCTGACACAGGAGTTTGGGCGGTAGTTGGAATATCAAAATGTCTTTGGAAAAGTGAGACCCAGCCCCTCTGTTGGACCAAAGGTCAAAGTTAACCTACTTCCTGTCATGTGACCCTGCACAGCTTAAAACCCACCGTCTCTGGAACATGTTCTGTTTCCCACAGAAGTGAGCCTCTTTAACATCTATCTGTACTTCTTCCTCACCAATACCAGTTCTTTTTCTTTTCTTTTGATAGAATTTGAGAAGCTTTTCTCAGCTAAGTAGCTCCATGCCTTTCCTGAAACACGGCCCCATGTGCCATTGAATGGAGACCAACTCTGGCCCATCTCTGTTGTGGGACCTCCAGGGAAGAGATGTGAACAAAAGTCTGTTTGCTCTAGATAGAGCACTGACTACAGGCCAAAGAAAAGATTTTTACCCGTGCCTCAGTGGGGAAACCAGTGAGATTAGTTACTCACAGGAGCATGGATGGGTCCCCACTCTCCACCAGCCTCTTTCCCCTAGCTGTTGCTCAGTGCTGATACAACCTCGGACAGGGGTCTTGTGAGCCTTGTATCTTCCTGATTTTCCTCAGTCTGATAGCTTCAAGAGCTTTGCTAGTCTTGTGAACCTCCCTCCTGACTGGAGGAGGGAATGTTTCAGTTTGGAGAAACTAGCTATACACAGTCTGGAAACATCTACCTCCTACCAGAACTGACCTTGTGTTATGGACCTCTGGCCACAGAGTTGGGTCAGCCCTGCCTTCTCCCTCCAGGGCTGAGTCTGGTTCAGTCTTTTTCATAGTTCTCTGACTTGTCTCTGGTGCCTCACCCCTGCCTGCTTCTTAACCATCTGGCTATACTGCCTGCCTTTTTGGTTCCGGTTACATTATCTTCATCCTGATTTCTAGTTTCTCTCCTAGTACCCCCCACCTTGCCATTAGAATGTGTTTATGTGGCCAATGCCTGGGTTAGGAAGAGCCACCCTGTATTTCTTTTCCCCTTTTCTTTTGCTAAAGGCCATTGGTGAACATGTAACTAAATGCCCTTGACTTTCCAACTCTGTTGTACTTTCTCAATAGTCTGTACACTTCATAATGGCACATCAGTCTCCAGAGTTCTGGCCAGACAGTGGGGCTCCTGCAAGCTATTATGCAGTGCATATGGAGTTGATGTTGTGATGGACGGTGGGAAACGCTGGGTCCAGGTGACTTACGGTGCTCCCACCTCATGGGAGAGCTATGGTGCTCTGCCCAGTCATTGTTTCCACTGCTCTGCCATCGGTGCTTCTGTGCGGAGGAGCCCTGTGTGTACCTTTTCTGACTAGTGCTTCTCCACAGTGGAGGGTGCTTTCTCCTTGGGCTGCTCTGGTGAGATCCTTAGGACTGTTGCAAGAAGAGCATATATTTTCCTCCATGGTTCACTGCTCTAAGGGAAGTGCTGCCTATCTGTGGTTGAAGATAGAGTCACAGCAGTATGGAGTCTGTGTGGAGCCTGATCATGGACAATAGAGATGTGAACGGGACCATTGGACAGGAGGAAGCCCACAAGAAAGAGAAGAAGCATGGGCAAGTTGCACCGTTTTCAGATATGACCGACTAACTCCAGGGTGGGGCTGTAGCCATGGCCTGGTGGCCAGGGTCTCCTCTGTGGCAGGCCTCCTGGTGGGGAGGACGAGAGTGGGCATCTTCTTAGGTTGCCCAGGTGTCTTATGCTTTCCACTGCACAGGACGGGGGTTTCATATTCTAGCCCTACCAGAAAGTGCTTCCCCGGGAGACAGGAAGGGAGCACCATGCCCAGCTGTACCTTGCGCACAGATGGAAGCCAGTCAATGACAAGAGCCTTTGTTTTGTGACTGCTCCTTCGTGAGAGCCAAGCACACAGGTTTATTAAGGAAAAGTGAGAGTAACTATAGGGTGGTGGAAGGGGTCCCAAGGGAAGGAAACACGGCTGAGACGTGTAGGGGCTTTTAATAGGATTTATGGCAGAAACTGGACAAAGACTGAGGTCGTTTGAATTGAGATGTTTAACCCTTTCAGCATACCACCCAGGGAGATGACTATGCACTGTTCTCCCAGTTAGGAGGGTGGTCATCTGAACTGCCCTCTGTCCCTCTTTGGCTTGCTTTGTTAGCTGCTAACCTTGGCTTCTGCTGGCTGCAAGCCCTGACCGAAACTGTGACTATTGACCTTGCAAGTGTTGCTGCTCTCTCATCTTGGCTGGTATTTTGTTGGCTTCCAACTGAACTATACACTCTTTGTTTTTCTGTTTACAGGACTAAAGGTCTTGAGTTGGGGTTTAAAGACACTGAGGCAGATTGTTGAAGATATGAAGTTCGTTAAAAGAGTTATTGTCACCACAGATAGACAGACAACAGCATAGCAGGGCCTCGGAGGGGAATTGAGGCTACAGGACCCGAGACAGAGAGTGTGCATGGTCTCCAAAAAGAGTATCCATAGCCCTCAAAGAAGTGTAAAGGACCTGCTTGAAGTTTTTTTACCATGTGCCTTGCCCGCCCCCCCTTTTTTATTCTCTCTGCCTATGGGGAATTGACTCTAGCCTCAGGTCATTTTCTCATGTGTTCTCTTGATTTCTCTCAGTGGAATGGATGCTTTTCCTTCTTCTCAACATGCCCCATGACCTCTCTCCCTTCAAGGACACTATGTCTAGCCTGCCAATGCCTATTGTATTAGAGTAGTTATTAGTGATACTCATGATGACTGTTAAAGTGTCCCTGAAAAAACAACCCTGTGTGTTTTCAGACACCTTTAATGCTACACTATCACTTCACATTCAGCATATCCAGAATGGAACTCAGCATTGACCTCACTAAACCTTGTTCCTCATCCCCAATTCCTGTGTGTCTTCAGGTCACCCGGATTTCTCCTCGGATGGCCCAGGGGTCGACAGGTAGTGACTACCAGCACAGAGGAAAGAATCTAGATGGTTTTTGGTCTTACGAAGCTGCCTTCTGTTTGATAAAACCTAAGTAACATGTGCTATGAAAGGCCTGGCCTCAGTGGGCTTGTCCAGGTCTCCTTAGCTGCCCTCCTTCAGAATCCTGATCCTGAATTCTTCTACAGAATCCACATCCCAACATGACTGCTGCTCTTGTTGCCCATCCTGTGCTCTTCTTCCCACATGTGCTCAGTTAGGATTGTGTAGATGTGCAGATTGGATGAGGAAAGAAGGACCACAAGGAAGTGAAAGGTTTAGAGTATTCCCTTCAGTCTGGAGACTACAGTCCATGCTGCTTCTGCCTTCAGACTGCACAGGATTGCAGAGTTTGTCTTTGTCTGTTGCCCATGCCTGCCTATGGAGCCCCTCTACCCCAAGGGCTTGGGATCCTCAAGTAATCAGCAACCTAGCAAGAGTGAGAATTTTCTAAAGACACACATGTGTTCCTTACTCTGGCTATCTGGACCAGTGGAACAAGGCACCCAGAGAATTGGGATTTCCCCCAGAAATCTCACACTGAGAGAAGGAAATTGCTGAATCCTGGTATGAGCCAGAGGAGGATCTTGTATCTAGGAAAGCAAAGCAGAAGGATTTCACATAGTGCTGGCAGGTTTTCAGCCTTGCAGGAGAAACTGAAGTCAAGACAATGATGGGTCACTGATAGGCAGAACCATACCTTGATTGAGAGTGCCAAATTATGCATATCTCTTGCCTTCTAGTTAAACCTTAACCTCAGGGGAGAGGGGTGTCACTGGATCTCTTTATTCCTTTTCTTAATGTGGCCACATTGAGTACACCTGCTTTTTACTCTTTCTAATTTGGCTCTTCTAATTGCCATATTGTGATGGTGGCTGAGCTTGGCTTGTTGGGATACAGGCTGTGACCCTGAGTCTAGTACTAAGAAAGGAGTTCTGGGAAATAGCCTGAGTTCTCTAGCTACATGTTCTTGGACTGTTGGCATTTCCCTGAAATATGCTTAGCAAAGGGAAAGAGCACCTGGTGTTTAGTAGGCACCCCCTTGCCCAACCTGGCTTTCCCAGTTTTGCTTTAAGTAACCGTACAGCCACTGTTAACTGCTCAGTGTCCTTGTGTCCTCCAGGGTAACGTGCTCAACAGTGTGTCTGTGAGCCATGCTGGGGCTCTAACCTGCAGCTTCTAGGAAAGGGCCTTGTTGGCAGCAGGGCCACCAGCCTGCTTTATAGCCCTCCCCCTCCACCTATCTCCTTTTGTCTCGCCAGCCACTTCCTGTGCTGTCCCTCCGAAGTACATGAGAGGCTCTAAGTGGTATGGCCGTCGAAGCCGACCTGAGCTTTGTGACTCGGCCACTGCAACCAAATATGGATCAGAACAGCAGCCCAAGGGTAGTGTGAAGCCACCTCTGAGGCGTTCTGCATCTCTGGAGAGTGTGGAGGTGAGTCAGCCAGCCCTTCCCACCCAGATTGCCCAGCATTAGGGAAGTGATTGTCGGTTCGTCACTCTCCATACACATGGTCCTGGAGGATGGAGGCAAGTTCCTGGGCCTTGAGTTGTCAGAAGCCTGGGTGTGCACGGCAGCTGTGCTTCATCTGAAACTCTCTTCTATTGGTGAAATTATTAAGGCCACTCCACGTAGTTAAAAGGAGATTTATTTAATGGCGTAACTTACAAATTAAGGGATAGGTAGGTCGCGGGGTCTGGGGAAGGTGTATCACAGTCCAGCGGTGTTCTCTGGAGCTCTGCTTGGTCCACCTCCACTATCCAGGGTCCTGGACTGGAGAGAGCGTCCCCGATCCAGATCTCGGGTCCCCAGATGCCTCCCTTGGCCCCGCCTTGTAGGCGTGACAGTTGCCGAAGTCTCAATGGGGGTTGGAACTTCCAGATCAAAGCTGGAATGGCTACCCACTACACTCTTCTCTGTTGGTGGCAGTCCTAGGTCCAGGCCACCCTCCTTTAGATTTGGAGCAATGGGGACTTTGTGATGACCTTTACTTCTCTTCCGTGGCTCTCCAGCCACGACTTCCTTTCATTGTGGAAAGTTCAAGTTAGGGTTTCACAACAGAGGAACATTACAAGCCAGGGAATGGAAAAAGGAGCCTTTGGTGAGCCTCCCGGTTAGGAATGTGGGAGTATGGAGTCCACAGTACTGCCTGCCTCAGGGTATACCAAGGTCCACACCTCCAGCATGGTGCAGCCAGTGCCTCCTGGAGTGTGGGAGCTGAGCCTTTCCCTGCCTCTGAGCCTGTCACTGCTAGCAATGGAGCCTCGCCTGCTTCGTGTAAAGAACTCTGTGCATCGGGCAGGTGAGGTGACTCAGTGGAGAGAGGCACCTCTGCCATGCTGACAGGTTGAGGGAGCACACTTCTGAGCCCGTGACTCTCCGTCCCCATTGTGATTCTTCGTCCCTGACTCAGAGTGCAGACTCAGAGAACACTGTGTTTGTCCCTGACTCAGAGTGCAGACTCAGAGAACACTGAGTTGTCAGCTGAGGTGCATGCTGTAGAGGAACGGAGCTGACTGTCTATCACCAACTTGAGTTCTGACCTCTGAGAGTTAGGGCAGCTTTAAAAGGGCAGAGTCTTGGTCACCCTGGTGTTCATTTGGAAATCAGCAGGTCACACAGCACTTGTTCAGAAGCTGGCTTTAGCTCTGGTCTGCTGGTGTGGTGAGGCTTTTACTTAAATCACACATTCCTTCATTGCCCTGTCTTCCAGGCTGAGGTATCAGTGCTTACTATGGACTGTATCGTCCCCAGAGCCCCTAAAGGGACAAGGGCCAGCCCTTCTGTGTGCTGAACTAATTGGGGTGGGAAGGAGTTGTGCACAGGGCCGTGATACCACAGTATTTGTTACAGGTGTCCCATGAGTGGAATGTTGGACAATTCCTGTCAGATGCTGGGGTATAAAGCTGGCCACAGTCTGCTGTGGGATACAGGAGCTTTCTGCATTTTCAGTGGGACCTGTTGGTATTTTACGCTAAGGGCCCGAGTATGCAGAACAAGGCATGTGCCCAAACTCATGTCTGAACCCTTTGCTCTGGAGAGGGCATTAGTCCTCGTAACATACAAAGCTCCATTTAGTGGGACCACAGCCAGCTGAACTTCAGTCTGAGTGTGTCAGCCCAGAGTACATCTTCAGTGACCCCTCCCACCCCAACATCCTTTGTACTCATTCCTGACGCTTCACCCGCTGTACCACCCACTGGGGTACTCACATCCGTTTCTTCACGTGTTCCACAGAGCCTCAAGTCAGATGAAGATGCTGAGAGTACTAAAGAGCCCCAGAATGAACTATTTGAAGCACAAGGTAACTATGGCTTCAACTTCATGCTGTGTCTGATTGGAGCTCTGAGAGCCATTGCTGGACAGGGCAGTGTCTTGGGAACTACATGTTTTATGTATGTGACACTCATAGGTTCCTTCTCCAGAAGTGGTTAGTATGTTGGTGTCACAGCCCTGAGACAGTCACTTGGTCTTTAGTTTTCCCCGAGACTAGTTCCTGAGATAGAGGCTTCTGGCCGAGGTTGCAAGGTCCTGCTGCTGTGATTCACAGCCTGTGGGGTCCAGGTATTACCCAGGAGTCTCGGACCAAAGGGCTTGACTTGGTCTGTTTGCAGGCTCTTGTGCTGTGAAGGGGTAGCCTCTGGCCCTACCAGGGCTTGAGTTGTCCCCAGCAGAGAGTAGCATGTGGTCCTGCTCCTGAAGAGCCTCGCACAGCAACCAAATACCCACAGTTGGAGCAAATCAGCATCAGGAGAGTGTGGCTGGTCCAGGTGCTCTCGGTCATCAAAGCTGCTGTGGTCTGTGTGTGATACTGAGCTCCAAACAGCCACTGGGTGCACGGGCATGAGCTGGATGTGAAGTACATCTGCACCTTTCTGGGATGGCAATTGCATTACTTGTTCCTGGGGATGTAGAAATTCACAAAAAAAGTTTTTCATAGTAGTACCCCAAGAGACGGTACAGAGGCTTTGTAGGGAAGTGACTTTATTCAAACTCATATTTGCCTATGTTGCTTCTGTGATAAAAGGTAAAGAAATAGTGTTTAAGTGTTGGGGTTGGCTCAGTGAGTAGAGTACTTACCATATAGCCAGAGGACCTGCATTCAGAGTCCCAACACTAACATCACAGGTTGGGTTTGTCAGCACACCTCTGTAATTCTAGCACTGGTAAAGCAGAGACAGTGGGATCCCTAGTGTGCTGACCACCTAACCCAATCAGTAAGCTCCAGGTTCATTGAGAGACTGTATGTGTGCCAGCAAACATGTGTACACTGACAGATATACATGAACATGTATGCAGGTGTGTGCATAAACATGAGTTGAATCCTGGAATTTAACTAGGGAAACGAGACCAGGGCCATTGGCAAACAATTCCAAAGCAAGAAGAAAGTGTAGGGGGCTGCAGAGATGGCCCAGCAGTTAAGAGCATTGGCTGCTCTTCCAGAAGACCCAGGTTCAGTTCCCAGCACCCATATGGCAGCTCACAGCTGTCTGTAATTCCAGTTCCAGAGTATCCAATGCCCTCATACAGACACACATGCAGGCAAAACACCAATCATATGAAATGAATAAATCATTTAAAAAAAAAAGACAGGGTATAATTACATCAGTGATACCGCAGAAGTGATAAAAGGAGCTGGCCAAGGGACCGCCTAGGCTTTTCTGAGCCTTTCAACAGGCTGAAAGCAGCCTGAGCACCTCTCACTGTGCGAACCACGGCATTTGCAGAGGGTGTTTATGAGCTTGGCAATAAGAGCGAGGATCATACTTGGCCGCAGCGGCCAAAACTTCATACTGCTGCTGCAGAGCTTCTCGGGAAGGGGACTGGAGTACTCATGAAGAGTTGAAGAAGGTGGGTAGCATGACTCAGTGTCATGAGATCCAGGGCCTCCGCTGAGGCTCAGGAAGGCTGTCCTGAATCACGGGAAGATGTGATGGTGACTCACATAGCTGGGCCGAGGCTCAGAGGTGGACTGCTTTTGAAAGTCCTGTCAGCATGGCCCGGCTTCCTCATAGCATAATGGCTCAGGTCTCCCCACACAAGGTCTGGCCAGCTGGGCTACCTATCTTTTGTGTTATAGGAACCTACCCTACGGTCACACAGCATGACTTCTTTCACACAGCATGAGTTCTATTGGTGAAAGCTGTCTCCAAATTTCTGAGGTTGGACGAGAGAGGCCACAGACCCCTGGGTACTGACAGAAGAGTCAGAATTTGGAGTCATGATTTTAAACCATTTCATGGGGAAAGCCAAAAAGATGAGGGCAGGCATTTCAGAAGAGGAGAGGAATGAGAACATGAATGTGGCACATGCTTCTGTAAGCTGTTGGGGAGCACACTGTGAGGCCCTTTAAAGCCAGACCCGTGAGACCTGAGGGCAGCAGGAAGCTGTTGTAAATCTTTGGAGAGGGTGTTGATGAAAGAACTTGTGTGTTAGGCTGCAGTGACCAAGGAGGAGGAGTCTGGAGCTGGTTGAAGAGGTTGGTACTCTTCTGGCTGCAGAGTGCTAAGCCCCATGCCACTTGTAAGGAACTGAGAGGTGCCTAGTGGATGCATTTGTGGAGCTGGTCTGTCTTGTTGGAAAAGACATTAGACCACCTGTGAAGACATGAAGCTTCTAGCTCTGTCTACCCCTGGGCCATGAGTGAAATCTAGGCCTCATTAACCTGCACACAGCAAGTCCCCAACATTGGGCAGAACACTCTGCGATCTATGTCTTGGATCAGGCTGCACTGGCCACAGGCCCTTTGGTGTGCTTTTCACTACTCAGCCCATGGTGTCATTTGGGAGTACTCAGCCTGGTTTTCTTTGGAGGACAGTAGCTTTTATGTTACTTGTTGAGTTATGAAAGTAACTAATGCCCATAAGGCTAAGTTTTCCATTTGATTTTTTTATTATGGGTGTATTTATCAGTGTTTAACTGTGACCCTCCCTTGCTTCAGGCCAGCTCCGATCCTGGGGTTGTGAAGTCTTCGGGACACCCCGGAAATCCTGTAGCCCCTCCTTCAACACTCCTGAGAACCATGTCCAGAGCATCTGGCATGAGCTGGGGGTTGGCAGCAGTGGTCACTTGAATGAGCAGGAACTGGCTGTGGTCTGCCAAAGCATTGGGCTCCACAGGCTTGAGAAACAGGTAAAGGTCCGGGGCCGCCCCAGTGACTTGGTATTTGTAATGGTCACATTTAGTGCTGAGTCTGGAAAAGCAATTCACCTTCAGACTGCTGTTTTCTTCTGCACTTTGTAATCTCAAATCTTTTGATGGCTCCCAGTGCTGTTGACCAAAACCTCTTGGGGTCCATCTTCACCCACACAGCCCATCCTCACAAACTTATGGCTGCCCTCAAGGGTCTCAGCTGCTTCTGAGACCTTCACTTCCAGCTCTCCTTCTGCTTGGAACAAATACCCTTCTTCCTCTGCCCAGCCCAGCCCAGCACCTTTGAGCTTGGCTACACCCGGGTGTGTGCACCATTCTTCCGGGAACACTTGGGCAGGAAGTTGGCTGTGGTGATAGCATAGGTCCCTCCTCTTACTGTTCCTACCCTGTATCCATGATGGACCATGAACTGTAAGGCCGAGGCTGGGTTTCCAGCAAGGTATCCCCAGTGGACATTGGAGTATCTGTAGAGTTAGGACATTCAGATGCTGCCCACTCCTGACAAGGCCACGTAGGATTCAAACCAGTTGGGCAGCCTTCGTAAAGCAGCTAGACAGTTTAATTTTTGGATAAGCCAGTTGGGTGCTTGGAGTGAGAGGGACAGAGAAAGGTGACTCCAGGCCTGAAGAGTGGTGGCTTTTGTCTAGGAACTTGAAGAACTGTTCAGCAAACTGGATCAAGATGGAGATGGCAGAGTGAGTCTTGCAGAGTTTCAGCTTGGTCTGTTCAGTCATGAGCCTCCTTCACTTCCAGAATCTTCCAGTCTGGTCAAACCAAACGGGCCTTGGTCTCATTATCAGGTAAAATGGGAGAATTAAATGTCCAACACCAGCAGGACTTGGTATTGCTCCTTGACTGATGAGGGTCCTGGCTGATGGTTCTGCCAGTGTCATGGCACTGAGCCCAGAAGCTGGATAAACATGCTCACACACTCGTGCATGTGCAGCACTCCGTGGATCTCAAGCTTAGCTGGTGATGCGCATTCCTGACGGTATGTTACTCACCTTCTCTGAGCTCTGTGTTCATCTGTAAAATGGAAACAATCTGAGCACCCACCTCAGGAATTTCCAGAGAGTAATGCAGTGTGGGGCACATGGCAGTTCCTCAGCATGTCCTCTTAGGTGTGCAGTTGGGTGATGTTTTCCAATGAGACAACGGGCTCCCTCTCCATTACACACTAAGGATGAGTTGTGGAGTAGTGTAACTTGTCTGGGATTCCTCCCCCATATGGATTGAGGTTTTTCTGACCTGAAGTCCTGAATTTTATTTTGTACAAGCCACTGTACTCAGAGGCTACTGGCCCAGCACGTGTTTCTTTAGCACCAAGTGCAGGCTAGCTCTGGAGACAGGCACTGGTGTGGCAGGTGCACTTGATAATCTTAAGTTTTTGACTGAAATCACTGGGGACAGGCAGAGAAACTCAGGGGAAGCACTTCAAGATGATATCAGCCCTTGAAGTCAGAAATGCCAGGGACTGGGTGTGGGTCAGTGGTGGAATTCTTGCCCAGCACATGCCATCCCTGCGCCATTCTCACACCATCTGTAAACACAGAAACATCAAGTCAGAAAGCCTGAAGATGAGACCTCCCCCACCAAGTCAGTGTTGGTTCAGCTGGATCCCCCTCTGAGTGAGGCCACGTGTCTCCTGTGCTTTGGTACCACTGGCAGCTGTTATCAAATGGGATCTCAGATCCTTTTAGAAGGCCCAGCAACTACCTGGACACCCCAGGCTAGCATATAAGGAGGACTGTATGTCCCATGTGCTTCCCAAAAGTTGCCTCTTCATCTGGTAGCCTCACCTGTGGTCTGGAATGTGCTAGAAGTTGTAGCTCCTCTCTGTATGCCTTATTTCCTTTCCTCTCCTGCACACGGTGAACTGCTCCCATGTTCCCGGCACTGTGGCTATTGGACCAACTTCCCACCTTGTTTTCTCTTCTCACAAACTACCTACAGACAAGTGTGCAGCACACGCATACAGCTGCATGCATCCACACACATCCAGCTGCATGCATCCACACCTACTGTGCTTTGCTCACTGTGTGTACATGCACAATTCACTGAGTACACACGCATCCAGCTGCATGCATCCACACCTACTGTGCTTTGCTCACTGTGTGTACATGCACAATTCACTGAGTACACACGCATACAGCTGCATGCATCCATACCTACTGTGCTTTGCTCACTGTGTGTACATGCATAGTTCACTGAGTACACACGCATACAGCTGCATGCATCCACGTGCATACAGCTTGCATCCATACTTACTGTGCTTTGCTCACTGTGTGTACATGCACAATTCACTGAGTACACACACATCCACCACGAATGCATTCCTACTGTGGACATGGCACGTCCATTTTATGTGTGTATCTGCTGTGTACTCACATTGTAAATGCTCACTAGTTGTACACATGTGTGTTCACTGTACACTCATATCAACTATGTACACACATTTTCTGTATGTGTACACCTGCTCTAGACATGTGTACATCCATTGTACGTTTGAACTTTCTGAAGACTCATGTGAACCCACTGTATGTGTGTACGTGCTGTAGACCTTGTGCATCCACTGTATCTGCATATCCACTGTATGTAGATGTGTTTAGGCTCTGTACATGTCTCACCCAGTTTAGAGACATTCAGTCCACCATACCTACACATCCACTGTATGTGTGAATCTGCTGTAGAAACATTCACATCTATGGTGCATGCATGCCCACTGTAGATGAGTAGTCAGTCTCTGTTGACCTGTGCACATTCAGTATATATCTGTATCTACTGTTAACTCCACATCTTCTGTATGTACACATCTGCTGAAGACATGCACAGCTTCTGTACATGCACACCCATTGTAGACACATGCACAGGTTCTATATGTGCATCCAATGTGGACGTGCACATCCACTGTTCTTGCACACTGTACAAACACATCTCACTGTATACACTCCTACTATAAGCATACATGCAGGCTCTGTACACACACACCCACTGTGAACGGTTGCTCATTCACTGTGTGTGTGCACCCACTGAGTATACACAGATCTTCTGTAAGTGCTCATCAAATGTAGGTATGTACCTGCTGTAGACACATTCATTATCACAGTAATTTATCTACTGAATGTATAAGCCCACTGTGTGTGTACATATATGGCACACATTCATGCATGCTCATAATTTATATACAAATATATGTACACATTAACTTTAGCCTATGCTCATTGTACATACTCCATAAGTGCACACACACTGTGTTCTAACATATTATGGCACATGCTGACAAGATGAAGAGAGGGCAGATTCTGACTTTAGTCTGTGGAGCACCAAATTCCTGCCCTTCTGATGTCTCTTGTTTCAGAATGTCTGCCTCCTACTTTGGGCAGCATTCAGGACTCCAGGGACTTGAGCAGAGTGACCTGCTTAACTGCAGGGTTGAGCCTCCCATGTCCTGTATGGGCTCTGCTCGCTTTTTGTGGCTGTGCCAGCTCCAGGAAGGCAAGCTCCAGAGAGATTCCCGTAGTCCTGCCCTTCTGCTGGAGCCAAAGCGGGGACTAGCAGTTCCTCAGTGCATTTGGGTATCAGGGCTTATGCGCAGGTGGCCATCACTAGGCATGGTAGAGATGTTCTCTCCCTCTGTAAATGGGGCAAGATGTCTGCTGTGTGGGGGTGTTAGACAGCCGCACAGCTCAGGAAAAGCTCTCCTGCATATGCTGGAGCGGTAGGGCCAGGGGAAAGAGCGGGTGTACGGGGCTAAAGGGAGACTGGAGCCGCAGCTGGCAAGAGAGCCGCCTGCAAGCCCTGCCCGGGTGCTGCACCTCGGTGAAGCGTTTCCAGGCTGGTCTGCGGAGCTGTCAAAATGCAGTCCAAGAAAGGGACTGGGAGAGGACAGGCTGAAGTGTTGGAGAAGGTATTTCAACACAGGAGTGTTGAAAAGAGAAGGAGACCTAGGAACTGGAGGTGGTGAGGAGAGTTTGCAGCAGCCCATCTATATCACGCAGGATGTGGGTTGTGGTCCTGGGTGCAGCGAGTGCCCGGGGTTCCAGAGCACAGGCCCTAGTATAAGGGAACCACCACCCACCTCAGTCCCAAGGCTCCTTACAGCTGAGACTTGTAGGGAAGGACCCCAGGTGGGACGGAGAGGGTGGGGAATCATTCTCACCATTGGGTTCAGGTGGTAGAGAAGCCTCACAGGCAGCTTTCCCTCTGGGAGACTTCTCTACAGTCCCATAAACTTCCCTAATACTGCTTAGGCCTGGGCTGTGGGGCTCCGAGTTCTGGGAATTGTGGGGTTCTGCTTGGGCTATTCGCCCCTCCTTTCTGAGCCTGTCTGTCATTTGCTTTCTCATCCTGGCTCTTTCTGGCATGTACTTTCTTTTTTTTTTTTTTTTTTTTTTGGTTTTTTCGAGACAGGGTTTCTCTGTGTAGCTTTTGCGCCTTTCCTGGAACTCGCTTTGGAGACCAGGCTGGCCTCGAACTCACAGAGATCCGCCTGGCTCTACCTCCCGAGTGCTGGGATTAAAGGCGTGCGCCACCACCGCCCGGCCAGTTTCTTTTTTTTTTTTTTTTTGGTTTTTCGAGACAGGGTTTCTCTGTGTAGCTTTGTGCCTTTCCTGGAACTCACTTGGTAGTCCAGGCTGGCCTCGAACTCACAGAGATCCGCCTGGCTCTGCCTCCCGAGTGCTGGGATTAAAGGCATGCGCCACCACCGCCCGGCTGCATGTACTTTCTTAACATAGGAAGAAATGGCCAGATCCCTTTGTGGGCCTTCTTTACATGATGATGTGTTGGGCAGAGCTGACTCAGGCCTGACAAGTATGAGGTGCCAATGACGGATAAGAGCAGGTGCCCATGGACCCTTGCAAGTTCAGGGGCGGGGGCTTAAGGACTGGGTGCAGTCCCACTTCTGTCCCTTGCAGAACCGTGTGATCCCAGGTAAACCCTGGGCCATGCCACACTTCTTCCTGAGGGAAGGGGGCTCAGGTCATTGCGGATATATGGTCTCTTGTTTTAAGCCTGGATGAGAAGGCAAAATCCTGAACACAGGCTGGCAAGGTAAGGTATGTGTTAGAGGTCACGGACAGCACAGCCTCAAGACACCTGAGTGCTCAGGGCCTCTTCCTTCCTGATGTGCAGGAGGAGAATGGCTGCCATACAGCCACGACCTCGTCCCTGGTGTCCGTGTGCTCAGGCCTGCGCCTCTTCTCCAGTGTCGACGACGGCAGTGGTTTTGCCTTTCCCGAGCAAGTCATCTCCGCATGGGCCCAGGAGGGGATTCAGAATGGCAGGGAGATCTTGCAGGTTTGGAACGCACTGCTTGTGGCTGCCCTGTTGGGGGGTGTCCAAGACACTGTGGGGCTGAGCAGGGGGCATGAGAGGCCATGTGTCTACAGAGGATACATCCAGCAGAGCATGTGCTGTATGCTGATGAACCCCCACCCCTGCAGAGCAATCCCAAAGGGAACATTTCTCCATCGAGTTTTGCAATTAAAATGTAGGAAAATTTAATTTGGAAACTTAAAAGTACGGAGGAACAGTCTGGAAATGTCCATTCCAAGGTAAGTTTCAGTGTCATACACACCGTCCTCGATTGTCACCCAAAAGAAGGAAGTCACACAGCTTCTTTGTGCTAAGAGGAGCTGTAGTTACCACTGTCAGTCAGTCATGACGAGGCCACAGTGAACCAGAACTCCCTCTGAGCAGAGGTGGGTGAACTTTACACAGGTGGGCTTATTCTTGCTCTGTAAGTTTTGGTTGAGTTACATTTGTGGTTTAGATAGAGTTCTGCCCTGGGGCAGCCACACCAGGCTCACTGAGGCCAGCTGGGGTGAGAAACTACTGTCTCCTGGAAGTGTTACAAACTAGATTTAGTTTTCTTTCCAAATTTTGCTTTCCATTGTTTGAAAAAAAAAGTTCACAATTTGGAGCGAGACGATAGCTCAGTGATTAAAAGTGCCTATGGCTCTTGCAGAGGACCCAAATTCAGTCCCCAGCACCCAGGGCAAGTGGTTAATAACTGCCTCTAATTGCGACTCTAAGAGATTTCAGGTCTCTGGTCTCTACTGGCACCTGTACTCAGACGTGCACACACAGACACATAGATATACACAAAATTAAAAATTTTAATATGCTATTTTTAAATCACAGCTAGGCCTGGAGAAATGGCTCACTTGGTAAATTACTTGCTACAAATGCATGAGGAGCTGAGTGTTTGTCATCCCAGCCCTGATGAGACAGAGACAAGAGGATCCTTGGGGTTTTGTTCAAGGCCTTCCAGCTTAACCTACTTGGCAAAAAAAGACCCTGTTTCAAAGTAACAGCAGCAAACAAAAAGAAAAAGAAAAAAGAAAGAAATCTAGATGAATGGCATCTGAGGAAGAACTCCACTGGCTTCCTTCTGAATATGTGCACACACACCCCTGCATGCCATGAGCCTATTGTGGAGTTTTTCCAAGCACAGAAAAGTAAATGTGTTTATACATTCCAGTTTAATTTTGTCAGTATTGGTATCAGAGTGTGTCACCACTAAATTATGCAGCCTTTCCTTGCTATTGGACAGGTGGGTAGGTTTTTTCATTTCTTTTCTCCTCAGCATATGTAAAGTATCAGCTTCCCTGTGCTCATGCTGACGATGCTCTGTGTAGTTGATTCCGATAGATTTTACCTTTTAAAAAACTCTTGTTTCTACTCTATGAGTTCTAGGAATAGCATGAGCTACCACCTCACTCCATTCATTTTGTTTTTGGGGTGCGTGCATGTGTGTGAACGTGCATGTGTGTGAGCGCGCACACGGGTGGCGGTCAGAGGACGACCTCTGGCGTCAGTCCGTGTCTTCTGTTTTGTTTGAGACAAGCTCTCTTGTTCCTCAGTGTGTATGCCGGGCTAGCTGGCTTGTGAGGTCCCAGGGATCCCTGCCTTTGTCTCTCATCTCACCGAGAGAGCGCTGGCATTACAGATGTGAGCCACGGCACCAAGCTTTCCATGAGTTCTAGGTGTTCAAACTCAGGTTCCCACACTTAAGCAGCAAGCACTGTAACCCATTGGCCCGTCTCCATAGCCCTCCAGGGTAGTTTTGGTGGCTCCCTTTTACTTAGACAAGGAGCTGCTGTTGCTGTGACATATTTCTGTTACTTTTTGGCTCTGACTCCATCTGAGGACCCTTATAAGGAAGGGCGCACTTGTGTGGCTCCAGCATTCTTGTCATGAAACCTTTCTATACACACAAAAAGTAACCTGTTAGGGGCCCGAGTGGCTCCCAGGAGTTGGACATCAAGTGTCAGATCTTCTGTTTTGTGATGGTTTGGGCTGGGGCATCATCCACAGGCCTACAAAGTACATAACACTTGGTTTCCAGAGGGCAAAGGGCCACCTTCCCCAGTTCCCCTTTTCAGTTCATGTGATGTACTGAGGTGAGACATGCCCCTTACTTCATCTTATACATTGTTTACATAGAAGGATTCGGCCCATCTTTTGTTGTACCCACCAATGAAATCATGGTGTCTTAGGGACCACAGCATGATGGGGAAGCCCAGGGTTGACAGCCCAGTTGAGTTACTGGGGTTGAGAAGGAGCACCCCAAGAAACACTTGTAGACAGGAAAGGGGCAAGTGCTAGCTATGGCAGCCACTGTGGGTGTGGGCCCCTGAGCTGCCACAGAGCAAGAGAGTACGTTTGGAGAAGTTCCTCACTCCCCCTTGCCTTCTGGGGCTTGCTGATTCCAGAGCCTGGACTTCAGCGTGGATGAGAAGGTGAACCTCTTGGAGCTGACCTGGGCCCTTGACAATGAACTCCTAACAGTTGATGGTGTCATCCAGCAGGCAGCCCTGGCCTGCTATCGCCAGGAACTGAGCTACCACCAGTAAGAGCCCATGAGGGAATGGGGATAGGGTCCCGCTGGCCTGGTCCACCTCCTGGGAACTTCAGGTCATGCCTCCCCTGCCTCATCTGAGTTTCCCTGGGTGTCTCCCAGGCTGCCTGTTACCTACTCTCCTGCCCTTGTAACCAGGGCTCAGATGCACAGAGCAGAGGAGGTCTGAGGGCCCACAGCTGTTCACTGTGGCTACTGCTTGGATTATGTGTCCCCAGAATTAAAGATTACCAGAACATCCTCAAATATGGGATATGGTTAGAAATCCGTGTCTGGGACCTCATTCAGCCACTTTTATGATGTTTGAAGATTTAAACTTGACCCTCATCCTGCTAACTCTGGAGCTTACTGCTGCGGAGGCAGAAACCCTGTGGTTTGAGAGGGATCCCTGGCTAAGGCTAGCACAGGAAAGGGAAGTCCATTTGAATACTAACCTTTCTGGTGGGCTGGGATCTGGGTTAGCTCACCATTGAGGAAGTCATTTGAAAGACTTACTTGACTGTGCACTGGTAAAAGGGCCACAATCATAGAGTGCCCCGGGAAGTGGTTGTGGGGCAGTGAGGTCACACTGGGCTGTGAGACCCAGGTACGTCTGTCAGGCTGACAGCAGTGTCCCATCTGTCCTTCCCACGGCAGAGGGCAAGTGGAGCAGCTGGTACGTGAACGGGACAAGGCGAGGCAGGACCTGGAGAAAGCCGAGAAGAGGAACCTGGACTTTGTGAGAGAGATGGATGACTGCCACTCCGCGCTGGAACAGCTCACGGAAAAGAAAATCAAGTAGGTTCTGGGCCCTCAGCTATAGTTCCTAGCTGCCACAGCAGTGACCACTGCATTCTTGGGCACCAGCCAGGGGCCAGGGACGCTGCCTGCTGAGGTGATCTTGCCATTTTACTGGAGCCAATGGAAGTTGGGACAGCTTTGGGGAACACCTTTTTTAAAAGGAAGGGTTGCATCTGACAAGCAGTGTCCTGCTTTCTCTGATGTGGGAACAGTGACCCCTGGTGTCCCCTGTGTGCCTCTGGCCATGGGGAAAACCCTAGCTCTGTCCATGGATTTATCAGGCTCTGTCTTAACTCGAGTTGCCTGTATTTCAAGATGGTGAGTGATTTGGAAGGAACAGCACCTGGACTGATCCATAGGGTTGCCTCTTGGGTTTATTAACCAGACTTTGGAGGAAACCCTGGCATGAAGATTTCTAGGGCTACAGCATGGAAGGAGCACCCCCAGCTCCACTATGGGAGTCGCAGGCTTCCTGGCCAGTCTCAGCTACGTGGTCATCTGCCTGATGCTTTTAATCACCCAGCTCTGGGTTATGATGTGAGCCAGAGAGTGCTGCTGCTTGTTTTTCCCTCTTCTCCATCTTGGGTTGGGCACCCAGCCAGGAGAGGCCTGCCCCAGGCCAGAGTCCCAGTCCTGCTGTGCCAAAGCCCTTCCTTCGGCCCCTCCCCTGTGGGCTGGGTAGGGCCAGTCCAGCATCCACGTGCTTAGCATTGAGTGCACCACTTTGTCTCAGTGTGACCTGCGCTGCATGAGGGGAGAAAAAGGAACGGTACTTCGTGTGGAATGGGTGTCCACCTGCTGAGGGGTCTGTGTACCCTGTCATGCGTACTGGGGCATTTGAAGGCCATGCTTCTTCACAGCAGTCCTGACAGCTGTGGAATGTGGAGTTGTATGTCTCCCTGAGTGTTACTCAAGATCTTGAAGAAGCCTCCCACACAGACTTGATGGGAATTCAGGGGATTTCACAGGGGTTTTCCTCCTCCTTTATTTGCCTTGGATGCAGCTCTGGTGCTAGAGTCCACCTGGCCAGGGGCCTGTTAGGCCATCATGGCCCCAGGGACAAGGGACGAATGGCATAGGGTCAGATTGGAGCCCCAGTGGCCTAGGCAGCACTTACCTAGCTGAGGATAGCTGGTTCCAGGTACCACAGGCTCTGCAGGGTGATCCCCGTGCTACTGGACCTCAGCAGCCAGCCCTTCCTTCTGTCAGTTTGCTTGTGTTCTGAGACATGCTGGGTTTAAACCAAAGGCGCATTGCTTCCTTCACCAGAGGTGCCCTGGACTTTTGCAGGGCAGCCCAAAGCTGCAAGGAAGGAGATGACGAGTGCCCAGGCAGTTGTGGTCCAGTCTGTGTGGATGGTGTCTCACCTAACCCCCAACACCCATTGTAATCCCATTCTAGGCAGAGAAATGGAGAGTCACATAAGCTCGTAACTTGCCCACAATTACTCACGGGTGCATGCAGTTGAAGTCTTACCCCGTTCCTTTCTCCCTTCTTCCTGGGTCTTATGCATACTAAGCCAGTGCTGTACTATATCCCAGCCCTTTGTATTTCATTTCAAGACAGTCTTACTAAGCTCCCCAAGCCAACTTCCCGCTTGGAATCTTCCTGCCTCAGTCTCCTGAGTAGCTGTGGTTATAAATAGTAGCCTGGGCCAGTGTGGCTAGCTAGTCCTGCTGTATCTCAAAGATAGCTTATTTCTTTAGGGAGTGTAAGAACCTTAGGTGTGAGAAGCGCCAAGGGATGCGGAGCCTGCACACTTGGTCAGGCAGGGTGTGTTACTAGGCCTCTCAGAGTCAGCTGTGGCCTTTGGTTCAGCGTGGAGACCCAGTATCTCCCCTTTCTCCATGACCTGCCCCCCTTCCTGCAGCCAGTGCTGCCCCACGCTGGCCAGCTCTGGTAGGATAGGGCTTGTGTCTGTGGCCACATGCGCTCCTCCTCCCTGAGGTCCAGGGAGGGCCAAATACCACAGGCTCACGTGTTTGATGAAGGTTGTGTACAAGTTGACATTCTGGAGATGAGGAGGTGAGCCTTGACCGCAGCTGTGTTTGAGGTGAGTTTGTGAGTGCCAGGTGTGTGGAGAGATGTATGAGTGTGGATAAACAGGTGTGAGACTGTTAGCTATGTGTAGATGATCTGAGAAGAGGCATGGGGATGGATGGGTAAGAGTGTGTAAGTGAGCATGGCTGCACCACCAATGTCTTCATAGGACGATGGTAATTTTCAAAGAAGCTAGAAGTGAGGTGTCTACTTTTAGGTGTTTCGCGTCAAATCTGAGCTGTGATTTCATCATAGGACTGAAACCAAGTATGGGAGACCCACTAAGAGGTGGAGCCAGGGCGCTTGGCCTTGCTGGTCTAGTCCCCTCTTCCCTTTGGCATAGGCAACTTTTTTTTCCGTAGGAAATCACTTGTTATGTTTCTGCTGTTGTGAGTTCTGCCTCTGAAGTCTTCCACAGTGCCCTGGCCCAGGCTAACCCGTCTTCACAGTGTTGGTATTTGCTACTCTAAGAACCTCCCCTTCTTCTTGTCTTCTCAGAACTGCTCATGAAGTCTCTGTTTTGAGAGTGAAACTGTTGTTAGAAAGAGAGTAGAAGGCTGGAGAGATGGCTCAGTGGTTAAGAGCACTGACTGCTCTTCCAGAGGACCTGAGTTCAATTCCCAGCAACCACATGGTGGCTCACAACCATCTGTAATGGGATGTGGTGCCTTTTTCTGGTGTGCAGACATACATGCAGGCAGAAAACTGTATAATAATAAATAAATCTTTTAAAAAATATTTTTTAAAAAAGAGTAGAAAGGGCTTTGGGTTTATATACAGGAGTAAATGAAGGTGGGGGTAGGATGCATGTGCCTGCAGATGTGCGTACATGTGGAGACCAGAGGTCAGCTATAAACCACCTTGTTTGATGAGACAGGGTCTCTCACTAGCCTGGAACTGGCTGATTAGGCGAGGCTGGATCCCAGCCAGCCGCAGGGATCCTCCTGTCTTTGATTTTCTGGAGTTGGGATTTTAAGTATCACTACTGTGCCTGACTTTTTCATGGGAAGTGAGGTCCTCAGGCTTGCAGAGCAAGCGCTTAGCTAACAGAGCCATCTCCCCAGGCCCAGAGGATCATAAGCTTTGGAACAGTATTCCTGTGTGTGAATCTGCTTGAGGGATGTATGGAGATGCTGAGTGACTCTCATCACATAGCAGTAGGGAATTGTCAGTAGGTTCCTATATATAGCTTTCATTGTTTGGTTAGAGTTTTATTACTACAAATATAGTGAGGAATACATATTTGTTATAGAAAATTTAGAAAACCCAGGTAAAATCAGAAATCGCACTTTCTAGAGAGTATCTTTGCTGCTTTTTCATAAGCTTCTCATTACTTACACGATGACATTACAGGGGCTTGAGTAGATGGCTCAGTCAGTGTAGTGCTTGCTAAGCAATCATGAAGCCCTGAGTTCAGACCCCAGCACCCATGTGAGAAGCTGGTTACAGTAATACACGTCTGCAACCCCAGCACTGGGAGCAGATCGGGAGGTGGACACAGGTGGATTCCTGGAGCTGGCTGGCCAGTCTGTCGGAACCACAAGCTCCAGGCTCGGTGAGAGACCTTGTCTTAAAAAATAACATGGAAGAGGCTGGAGAGATGGCTCAGAGGTTAAGAGCGCTAGCTGCTCTTCCAGAGGTCCTGAGTTCAATTCCCAGCAACCACATGGTGGCTCACAACCATCTATAATGAGATATGGTGCCCTCTTCTGGCCTGCATGCATACATGCAGGCAGAACACTGTATACACAATAAATACATAAATCTTTAAAAAAAAACATGGAAAAGCAGCTGAGGAAAACACTTGATATTGACTTCTGGCCTTCACATGCATGTACATGAAACAAGAGCATACACAAATACCCACACACACACAAAGCAAGAGCACACATGAACACACACACACACACACACACACACACACACACACACACACACACATTTTCCTGATGACTGCGGAGGTCCCATTGTGAGTGTGCAATCCTTTATCAACTTCCTTTTCACTGTCCATATCTAAGGTTTTTAAATAGGGTGGTAGGTCCAAATATGATAAAATATGTTGTGGAAATATCTCTTTTTTGTTTTCCAGAGTTGAGTACTGAACCCAAGGCCTATGTTTGCTAGTCAAGAGTTCTACCACTGAGCTAAATCCTCAACCTTTAAAATATCTTTAAAAAACAAAATTTTCCCAAGTTGTTTTTTGTTGCGTCTGCCTCGACCAGCAAGGAAGACGCAACACCAGGCTCTTCTCCAAGCAGTTTATTCAGGAACCTTGAACAATCTTCTGACCCCGGGGAAAGCCATCTTCTGACTTCTCTCTGGGGAAAGCCAGCCCACGCCCTTTATAACCACTGGGCAACCAACCCTGTAGTGCCACGTGGACAATGCCGATAGGGTCAGACATGCACAAGCAAGCCAGATCCTAGCCTTAGCCAAATAAGGAGTTGTTTATCCCAGAGAACACCTGCCATCGGGAAGGCGGAAGCCGGACGCGGCGCCATCATTGAGGCGCGGCCGTGCACGGCTCTCTACAGTTTTTGAGCATAAATCACATTTGTTGTGTTTCCCCCCCAAGTCACAGCTGCCTTTCCTCCATTTCCTCCCTTTTGGGTATTGTTTCTGGAAAGCTCTGAGCTGAGATAAAAGTCTTGGCTGTGTCAGCTGGAGCAAGAACCCACACCTTCTTCTCTTGGGTTTTTATCACTGACCCTGCCTAGGGTGTCCCGCTGAGGAGGAGCCTTGCTCATGGACAGCTTAGATAGACTTGAAAAGCCCATGTCGCTGCTTCGAGAGTGCAGACTAAGGCTTGACCCTGCTCTCCCCCGTTAGCAGCACTTGTGGAAGATGAGAGCAGAGTCTGAGGGAGGAGCACCCGCACCTCTTCCTCCAGTCCCTGGGAATTCAGTGTCCACAGGTTTTGTGCAGCCTGGTTCCTAGAGAAGGAAGCTGACTTTGATGTGCATCTGGCACCAAAGGTGTGTCGCAGGGCTGCTGAGGGGCAGGGCTGCCCAGTGTGGTATGGTATAATGTGGGTGCAGGAGGTAGAGGCAGAGACATCCAGGGTTCCTGCCCAGAGTTCTCCGCCTGCTTGCTCACCTCAGGGCTCCAAGGGCAATTTTGAGTATTTGCCGTGTGTCCACCAGCACCCTTGTCTGGGTGTCACCTCCACCAGCCCATGAGGGAAGAATATCCACCGTTCATCTGTTGATTGACAGGGTCCAGCAGAGGGGGCGTTCCAAGGACAGGTGTCCAGAGAGGCAAAGTGACACTTCCAAGTGGGACTGTGTATTTTGTGCTATGTTGTAGGCACCTAGAGCAAGAGTACAGGGGCAGGCTGAGCCTCTTGCGGTCGGAGGTAGAGATGGAGCGGGAGCTATTTTGGGAGCAAGCCCGCAGGCAGAGAGCTGTGCTGGAGCAGGATGTGGACCGCCTCCAGGCTGAGGAGACCAGTCTCCGAGAGAAACTGACCTTGGCCCTGAAGGTAGGTGGGATGCATCCCTGTTGTAAACTGTGAAGGCACATGTTGGCAGAGTTTTAGTTAGGGTTTCTGTCACCATGACTACAGCAACTCTTATAAAGGAAAATATTTTATTGGGGCTGGCTTATAGTGCAGAGGTTTAGTCCAGTATTGTCATGGCAGGAAACATGGCAGCATGCAGGCAGACATGGTGCTGGAGAAGGAGCTGTGAGTTCAATGTCTTGAATGCAGGCAGCAAGAAGTGAACCATCTGGGCATGGCTTGAGCTTATATGAGACTTCAAAGCCTATCTCCACAGTGACACATTTCCTCCAACAAGGTCACACCTACTCCAACAAGGTTACACCTCTTAGTAGTGCTATTCCTAATGGGCCGTGAATTCACATACATGAGTCTGTGGGGGCCATACCCACAGTGGAATGTGTTCAAACCACCACATTCCACTTCTAGCCCTATAGGCTTGTAGCTATAACATAATGCAAAATGCATTTAGTCCAACTTCAAAAGTCCCCATAGTCTGTCACAGTCTCAACAATATTTAAAAGTCCAAAGTTCAAAAGTCTCTTCTGAGATTCATGCAATCTGTAATCCCCTATGAAATCAAAATGAAAAACAGATCACATACTTCTAACATAATGGCACAGGATATACATTACCATTCCAATGGAGGAAAGGGAGGCTAGTGAAGAAATATTGGACCAAAACAAGACCAAATACCAGCTGGGCAAACTCCAAACTCTACATCTCCATGTGTGATATCAAAATACTCTTCAGATTTCCAATTCCTTTCATCTTTGTTGACTGCAACACACTTTTTTCTCTTGGGCTGGTTCTACTCCCTGTTAGCAGCTCTGGCATCTCCAACATCTTAGGGACTCCAAGTCTATCCAGGCTTCAACTTCACAGCTTCATACAATGGCCTCTCTAGGCCTCCGTTCAAAGACACCTCTGACACATGCCTGGCCTTAGCAGCTTTCTATAGTCTCAGAGGAAAAATCCATAACCCCTTTCTTCTATCCCTGACTCTTAAAGCCAGAACCACATACTGAAGCTGCCTAGTTCTGCTGCTTCCTAGGGCTAGAAATTGCCCCTTTGTTCAAATACATCTTTATCAGCTTTGTGTTTTTGGTGATTTCCTTCATTGTTTAAGCTTGGCTCTTCTGGAACTTGCTCTGTAGACCAGGCTAGCCTCAAATCCAGAGATCTGCCAGTCCCTACCTTCCCAGTGCTAGGATTAAAGGCCTGCACCATCACACCCAGCTCTAAGCTTTTCTTTAATTCCTTTTCACAATTGGAAACTTGGCTGGGTAGGATCTTGCCCTGAGGTCATCACTCCCTTTATTCCATTTCTTAATCTGTTTATTTCCTTGAACACAGGATTAGCTCCATTCCACTTCCTGGTGTTCCTTTTCTCTTCAAATTGTACAGTTTGTATTTTTCCTTGCTCAGCTTGCTCCTTTTCATTATAGATCTTTATTAGAGTTAACAATAACAACCACACAACAGTGTCTATTGCTAGGCTCTTTTGAGATTTCCTCTGCCAATGGAATTAATCCAAATATCTTCAATTTAGTTTCAGGCAGACTCTTCAAGGGCAAAAGCAGCTACTTTCTTCACAAAATGCCACAAGAATGATCTCTAGGCAACATACTGAAATTCTTCTCCTCTGAAATCTCTTGAGCTAGGCCCCCACAGTTCACATCATCCTCAGCACCAGTGTCTTCCATGCTCCTACTGGTGTGGCCCATTAAGCAGTTCTTAAAGCATTCCACTGCATTCCTAACCCAAACCCCCAAAGTCCAAATTCCTTCAAACTAAAGCATGATCAGGCCTATCACAATACCCCAGTCCCTGGTACCAGCTTCTGTCTTAGGGTTTTTATTGCTGTGAAGAGACACCATGACTACAGCAACTCTTATAAAGGAAAACATTTAACTGAGAGTAGCTTACAGTTCAGAGGTTTAATCCATTATTGTCATGGTGGGAAACATGGCAGCATGCAGGCAGACATGGTGCTGGGGAAGGAGCTGAGAGTTCTACATATTTATCTGCAGGCAGCAGGAAGTGAACTGTCTCACTGGGTATGGCTTGAGCATATATGAGACCTCAAAGCCCGCCTCTACAGTGACACACTTCCTCCAACAAGGCCACACCTCCTAGTAGTGCTACTCCCTATGGGCCACACATTCACACACGAGTCTGTGGGGGCCATACCCATTCAAACCACCACAGCAGAGCAGGGTGATGCCATGCTCTCACCCAAAGTAAGAGGTCCTGGCTTTGCTCTGTCCTCTGTTCTAAGTCATATGAACTCAAAATCAGTGAGTCAGCTTGACTGCATCCCTAGGGTCTAAGAACACCTCTAGACCCTGCTGCCATGGCCTGGGCTCACAGTCTGGAGCAGACACAGCTTTTAGGGTTTTGATGAATGTCCATGCCTGTACCTACCCTGCCTTTGGCTCCCAAAAGCTGTCTGAGCTGTTTAGACAGCCAAGTTCCAGAAGCGCTTACTGTGAGCCTTCTCGCTGTCCTGCTCCCAGCTTCTCCTTTCCTGTGCCTGAGGACCTCTGTGGTCTCTTTCCCTCCTACCCTGCTTCCTGCAGCCCCCACCCATTGTGGTAGGAGTATCCGGATGTAACTGACATCACCCTAGTGTGATGGCACTGTCTTGACCCTTATCAGCACAGCCCTTGTCTACAAACACTCCTGTTGTGCTAGATCTCTGAGCCATATTGACACAACTTCAAACCCATCATTTTAAAAGCAGCTCAAAGATGATGCATTCCCAGGCCGTTTTTGTGTCCCTCATGAACTTTCTGAACATGGGAGTAGGGGCAAGAAAAGGGGAGACAGTGGGGAAGCAATCACCTTGAAGGTGTTGGGTGTGTCATAGGAAGTTGTGGGTTCCAACAGCATACCCTGCCTGCTTGGTGCAGAGGCAGTAGGCACCCACATGCCCTGTCTTTCTCAGGGCTATTTCTGAGAAATACTGCTGGAAACAAGCCTCCAGCATACAGAGAAGTGACATGGACACTTGCCATTGTCTTTCCCTGTGTCCTGCCTGAACCCATGCCCATGTCCATGTCTCCTAGGAAAACAGCCGATTACAGAAGGAGATCATAGAAGTGGTGGAAAAGCTTTCAGATTCAGAGAAGCTGGTCCTGCGCCTGCAGAGTGACCTCCAGTTTGTGCTGAAGGACAAGGCAAGCCTTTTTGCTGTTTGGAGTTTTCAGCGTAGTGCCTGTGGTTGGTGGATCATAGTCAGGGCATCACTGCTTGTCTTCCCCGAACCCTGATATGCTGATTTGTACATGTTTCTCACTTTCAGCTGGAGCCTCAGAGTATGGAGCTCCTGGCCCAAGAAGAGCAGTTTACAGCCATCCTGAAAGAATATGAGCTCAAGTGCAGGGTGCGTGCCTTTCCGAGTCTGCTTGGCCATCTTGAGCATCCCTGAGTCCTGCTCCTACAGCCTGTCCAGCCGCAGTGGCAGGAAAGGAGGACCACTACACAGGGCCAGCACTGTGGCTTCTCAGAAACTCCCTGGCTCTGACCCTGGAGGCCATGTGTAGCCTCATCTCTCTCCCCTCCTTGGTCTCCAGGTGCAGGGTGGCCCACAAGTGACTGCAGGAGCATCTTTCCCAGCAAGAACTTCTTATTCAGGCTGTGCTCAGCCATGCATGGGCATTGCTTAATTGTGCAGCAGATATCCCAGTGACTAGTCAGTCCCAGGACAGAAGGTGTCCCTGACTGTACTCCCAGGGTGAATCTTCTTAAAGAAATTTCAGTGTAAGAACAGAAAGGAAAATCAGAGTTGACATGTTCTACTAATGATACTGGAAAGACCTTTGGTTTACAAAGTGATCTATCACAAATCATTAGTCAGCTTTTGATTAGGCTTAATTTATCAAAAGTTAATTTATGTAAAACTTACCAGAAACATTATTTACAAAGAGAGGCATATGCATGCTTAAAAACTCCTGCCCTTGAAACTGAATATACAGTAATGTGCTGTCTCAGCGAATGTAGGAGCTGATGCAGGAGAATTGCTTGCACCCAGGAGCTACAGGTCAGTCTTAAGCCAAACACATGTTTATAATCCCAGTGCCTGGAGGTAGAGGCAGGAGTATTGGAGTTCAGGGTCATTCATCTTTGCGTTCATAGCCAGATGGAAGTGCACTTGGGCCAACTGAGACCTTGTCTCCAAAAAGCAACCCCCCCAAAAAAAATAAACCCCACAACAAAACAAATACATGGGAGCCTGGGCAGTGTTGCAAAATCTGTCTCAAAAACAAACAACAAAATCATAAGAGCCCACAGGCTCATTTGCTCCTTTATGTCATTGGCATCAAGAAGAGTAAAGGGATAAGTAATATGGGTGCTCAGGTAATGAGTACTTAAAACTTTACATGAGGTTGTAGTACATTAGAGGACCCCCATACATAGCATGCATAAGTTCTGGGTCTGGTCTCCAAAGCCAAAATAAAACAAACCCACTCAATAATAAACCCCACTGACAGAGATAGGAAATCTAAGGAGATCAGTAGAGTTTACTGTTCAGTCATTTATTTTTCTCATGTTTTTACTACAATAAAAATATGACAAACGATAATTTATAGCTGTCTGAAGACATTACTAAAGGATGTGGATGAAGCAGACAGCTGGCTTTAGTTGCATCTGATTCTTTACAGCTCCATTGACTGTAAGGCTTTGCTCTGAGTCAATTCATGCTGAAAATCGGTAGCTATTTCTGGGGATACCATTATAGGCATTGTTAGGACACCAAGAGTTTTACATAACATGAAAGCTGATTCCCACATTGCAGAAGGCTGTAAAGAATTAGACAGAAAACACTCAGAAATGGAACTGCTGCTGTTTTATGCGTGTCCTTGGTTCCTCTTCCCGTGCTATGTCTTGAGCTTGCTCCGGTTGGAGTGCCCTACAAGTTGCATGTCCTGGGAAGACATGTGGCCTTGCTTTTAGGGCCCTCTGGTTGAAACAGTCACAGGACTGGAGATATGAGCCTCTGTCAGGACTGATTGCTGTCATCCTTCCCAGGATTCTGCAGGACCCCAGACCTCCCAGGAAAGTGTACTAGAAGCCTCTTTTCCTACAATAATAAGCAAGTGTCTGAGCCTGCTCTTCCAGACACATGTCATTAAAGGTGGTGCTTGTCACAAATGCAGACTCTCCATCATCACAAAAGGGTGTCTCTCCCAGTGCAGTTTCCTGTTGCCCATCAGCCTGTACTCCAACCAGGCCTCTGCTTCCCAGATATTATCCTTTCTCTCTGCTAAGTGCATCACTGCTCTATAGCATTTAATCTAAAACAAATGGCCTGACAGCTATGGCTGTGAGAACCTCATGCCACTTCCACTGCAGCTGAGAGGAGAGAGCAAACACATAGCCCCAGACATGTCCCAAGTTGTTGATTCCCATGCACATGACATGCCACCACTCTGGTGATAAGTAGCACCTGTTGAGAACTTGCCTGTCTTCACAGCCTCAACCTTTTCCCCCCTTGAGTCCCCTCCATATATCCAGTGATGTCACGTGGTATCCAGTGATATCCATGAGAAAGTCAAGAAATGGTTTCCCCAGTTCTGCTAGGACCTTTAGGTAGTAGAGTCTTAACTCTAGGTTTAGTGTTACATGCTGGAAGTCCAGAATCTACACCTGCCTATATGTCTAGCCTGTAGTGGACACTCACTGCGGATGGGGCTGGTCTTGGGTTTGGCCTTCCAAGGCTGAATGGCTGCAGCAGCTGGAGGAGGTATCTGGCTCTGCCTACACAGGACCTACAGGATCGCAATGATGAATTGCAAACTGAGCTAGAAGGCCTGCGGGTACGGCTTCCCAGGAGTCGACAGAGCCCCTCAGGGACCCCAGGCACTCACAGAAGGCGGCTCCCTGGACGTGGCCCAGCAGGTAGGAGCTCAGTCCTGAGGGTAAGTTGAAAGTGGACCTCTCGGACATGGCCACAAGGCTGCACGTTAATTTGGCACCCCAGAGGTCAGAGACGAGAAGAGGGTGGAAGATTTTGTTAGGTTTGTAGAAATCACAAAAGTTATAATTACCTGACCCTGGAGGATACAGGTTTGCCCTAGGGACCTGCTTTTACAGGAGATCCTATGAGATCACAGGCAACTTTGTGACATGGAAGGTCACTGGCATGGAAGGTCATATAACAAGGTGGCTAATAGTGGGCATGGGATATTCCCAACTGAGGGAGTCCTGGCTGCTGGGTTCAGTTGAAATCACACTACAGGCTCTCCTGCTCTTGGGCAGTGGGGTCAAGACAAAGGCCCATGTTGAAGTGTTCTTGGTCTTTTCTAGAGACTGACGGAGTAGGGGGAGGGGCGTGTTGTTTAGGTGTCACAGTCCTTGTGGAGAACAAGGGGTACTTGGCTACTCTCTGCCCTCCCACTGGTTGTCCCAGGCTGTCACCAATGCAATCACTCCAGCTCTGCTTCTTCCGGCAGTATCATATGACACATATGACACTCACGGCCCCATCTCTCTGCTGCCCATGGAATCCAACAGCCCTGACTACCCCTACCCAGTTACACTGTGGCAGTCCAAGCCCCTCAGCATTGTTCTCCAGTCTTTGAGAGCTCATGAGTCTCCGCGTACCCTACAGCTATTTATGTTGGAAAGCAGAAAAAAATAATATACCCCAAAGAAACTTAGTAGAGACTTTACCTATGTGGGACATGAATGGCTGCCGGAATCCCTGGGGAGTCTCAGGAAGAAATAGAGAGTGGCCTTGGCACACCCCTATGGGGGCTAGGGTAGAGGAAGAAGGTGTGGGATGAAGTCACCTGTGCTGTTCTGACAGGAGCCTAGCCTAGTAAAACATGATGGTTGCTCCTCTGGTGTCTAGGGAGCCTAAGTTGCACAGAGCATGTGGCCCTGGTCAGGAGAGTGGGGATAGACCGCTGTGGAGCTATTCACATTTCCCTCTGCACTCACCAGAGCCTTCACACCACCAGGATTTCCAATGCTGGACTTAGGTGACTGGACCATGTCAGTGTATGATTTAAAAACAGATGACACAGAATCACTGAGAGCACACAAGACCAAGACGGAAAATGTGAGCCCGTGCATACATCTGAACATGTTCCAGAGTGTGGAGACTTGGGCATGAAGCTCTACACAGTAGGGAGGTTGTGAAGCTCTTGTCCTTCTGCCTTGTCTTCTCCTTTCCTCTGCTCCTGGCATCATCTGGAGCCAGATTTTAAACACAGTGAATACACCATCTGACAAGGGTCTTTCAGAGAGTTAAAGGCCCTGATGGATCTAGTGGGAGCCTCCTCGTTCTCTGTTAGTAACCAGTGATATGGTGGAGACTTGAACTATGCTGGGGATATAGTTTAGAGGTTAAGAGCGTGTATTGCTCTTGCAAAGGACCTGGGTTCAGTTCCTAGCAACCACATGATAGCCCACAACCATCTGTAATTCCAGTTCCAGAGCATCTGACATCGATCTCTGGCCTTCACGGGCACTGCACACACATGATATGCAGATACATATGCAAAACACATACTCATAAAATATAGATAAATCTTTTTTGTTTGGTTTTTTTTTTTTTTTTTTTTTTTTTTTTGGTTTTTCGAGACAGGGTTTCTCTGTGTAGCTTTGCGCCTTTCCTGGAACTCGCTTTGGAGACCAGGCTGGCCTTGAACTCACAGAGATCCGCCTGGCTCTGCCTCCGAGTGCTGGGATTAAAGGCGTGCGCCACCACCGCCCGGCATAGATAAATCTTTTTTGAAAAAGACTTGAACGTCTGAGTTCTTTGTAGTATCAACTTGCAAAGCAGTGTGATCCTTCTTTCCATCCCCAGAGTCCTCAACCACTATGTGCCTGGAGGGCGGAGTGACCCTTACCACCAGCTCCATGTTCTTTATACAGTGCAGGTGGAGGGCAGGAAGACCTGCACTCAAATGTCACAGGTGGAAAGCTGCCATCCAGAAGTCAGATGAAAGGGGACAAGAAGTCACTGGAGGCATCCTTGGCATAGTGTCATAGAGTGTCCTCTTCTTTGCAGGCAACCTGTTCGTGGGTGACTCTACTCCAATGAGTTTGGAAACAGAGATAATGGTGGAGCAGATGAAGGAACACTACCAAGAGCTCAGGATGCAGCTGGAGACCAAGGTCAGGATTTGGGACTTCAGGCTGCAAGCCATGTGTCTAGCTCCTCAGACTGCTTAACAGGACAGGCCATTCTGTTCTACTATCATATCTTTGTGTTTTCTGGTAGATATGCTGGAAGCTTCTGGCATGACTGTGCCTGTATATCTTGATTATTTCCCTTCCCCTAGGGCTTCCAGGCTGTGGAGTGCTACCCCACTGGTCTTGTGAAGTCTCCTTCATTGTCACATCCTCTAGACTCATGGTACTTGCCAGGTGCTTGGCCAGTCTTGGTCCCAAGCCCCCAGAGCTCACCCACTGACCCTACCCCAGGGTTACTGTGAATGGGTGCATAGGCACATACACACCTTGGGAATATCACTATCCTGCCGTTCCCTTTTCTAGGCCATGGGATCTGGTCAGGTCTGGGCCATCAGCTCTTTTGAGCATCCTGCCTGATACCCTCCTGTTCATGTGTTATGCTGCTTGTCAAATTGTTGCTAGGACTTCCTAATTCACTGCTCATCTTTCTTTAGGTAAATTACTACGAGAAGGAAATTGAGGTCATGAAGAGAAACTTTGAGAAAGATAAGAAGGAGATGGAGCAGGCATTCCAGCTTGAGGTCAGCGTGCTGGAGGGCCAGAAGGCAGATCTAGAGGCCCTGTATGCCAAGTCTCAGGAGGTCATCCTGGGCCTGAAGGAACAGCTGCAGGATGCGGCACGAAGCCCTGAGCCTGCAGCAGCCGGGCTGGCCCACTGCTGTGCACAGGCACTGTGCACTCTGGCCCAGCGGCTGGAGGTGGAGATGCACCTGCGACACCAGGAGCAGCTGCAGCAGATAAGGTTTGGACAGGTTTTTGTTCAGGGCGCTCACCAAGAACCAAAACTTGACCCTAGGCTTATGTAAACTGGTCAGGATGAAGAGCCTGGTAACAGGCAAGATTCCTTCCAACAAAGGCCCAGAGAACACATTTCTATAGAAGGACTTCGCTTTCAGTCCACCTTGGGCCATGGAGCAGTTTGCTGTGTGGTGTTTGGACTCTGTTCTTTTACTCCTTCTCACTTGTCTGGTAGCAAGATAATGTATTCCCCATCACTGAATACTGAGGACATCAGCGAGTAGGTGTATTAGTCAGAGCTCTCCAAAGGAGGGACTGGTAGAAGGGAAAATACACAGAGAGAGAGACAGAGACAGACAGACAGACAGATAGACAGACACAGTAAAAGGGGATTATTAGAGTGGCTTACAGGCTATGGTCTGGCTAGTTCAACAGTGGCTTTCTCTCAACAGAAAGGCCAAGAGTCTGGTAGTTCAGTCCATGAGGCTGGATGTCTCAGCTGGTGGAATCCTGAAGAAGTAAGTTCTAATACCAGTGAAGGAATGCTTCAGCAATAGGGTAGATGACTTTGCCAATGAGTGTGAGGGCAAGCAGGCAAAAATCAAAAGCTTCCTTCTTCCATGTCCTTTTATGTGGGCTGCCACCAGAAGGTGTGGCCGGGATTTTAGGTAGGCCTTCTCACTTCAAATGATTCAACCAAGACAATCCCTCACACATGTACCCAGTTGCTTGGGTTTTAGTTGATTCCAAATATAGCAAAGTTGACAATCAATATTAGTCATCACGGCAGTAGAGGAAGGAAAATCCAGAAGCCCCTCTAAATAGACAGTTAATTTGGGTTGAGAAAAGTCTTGAAAAACTAAAATATTTGTACCAGGAAGGAAAGGGTCACTTGGAAACTGAATGTGGTGGGTTTTATTGTGTCAGTTACCTGAGAAATGTCACCTGCCCTCTATTCCTTGAAGCTGACTTGGTAGAGTCAGTACTTAGTTACTGGGGACACATAGGCAGTGGAGGTTGTTGCCCCACAAAAAATGGTCCTTCCTACCTCCTGGCCCAGCCACCCTCATGTTGGGGGCCAGACCCTCCCACTGGCTAGACTGAGCAGACGGTTCCCTTGGATGTTATCTGGAGGCTTGTTGGGTCCAGATGTTGACAGTGGAGGGTTGCATCCCTGTCATGTGACAGCCACAGCTCAGGTGGCTGTCATGGTGTCAGTTCCTGTTAAAGTGGGCGCTCTCCTTGGTGGGAGGGAATTGAGAGTAGCCAGAAAACAGGATGTGAAGGGGAGAGAATCAGAGCCTCCTCTCCCTCCCTTGGGGATGATAGCAGGGACACTGGGGACCTGAGGGAACTGACTGTCGCAGTCTTGAGGGGCGGAAGCAGCCATCTTCAGGTCACATGCTCTCCCCAGACCTTAAGCCATCTCCTCTTAAACATGAGGATTGTGTTAAGGGACTGGAACAAAGCTCCTTTGGGGCCTGGTGTGGCGCCTGAAGGCAGAGGCATGGGAGCCCTCTTTCTTGCAGCATCCAGGAAGTACCAGGCTCCTCCTTCCCGGGGAGCTGCTCAGCTGGGCGCCTGGTAGCTTCTCCGTGGAGGTGGAGCCACAGCTGGTCCAACTGTACTTACGTCCCCTGCCAGGATGCACAGCATGCCTCACCAAGCTGGGTGTTTCTGTCTAGCCCTTCCCTCACTCCTACATTCTCTCCACTTTCTCTGGGCTCATGAGACCCCAGGCCAAACCACTTACAGAGTTTTCAAGGGGAATTCTGAGTGTGGGTCAATTTTACCTCTCTCACTAACACCTGGGACCAGCGCTGCCCAGCAGCACTCAGTGCAAGGCCCCCAGTCAAACTTTATTAAGCACTTGCAGTGTGCCCAAGGACAGGAATTTGAATAGTAACCTCTATTACCTTTAAGCTGTCAGACATGGTGAATGATTCTGTGCTGTGGAATCCACAAAGGACTCCAGGGAAGGAACAGGGCATCCTGACACAGAGTAGGGCTACAGAAAGGAGGGAGGAGGTTAGCTGGGCACTCAGAGCAGGAGTTCAAGTGGCTTTTTCTTCCATGAGTTTCCGGAAGGGCCTGGGATTCAGCTGGCAGAATCCACAGTGTATGACTGTGTTTCTGCAGGAGAGAGGCAGAAGAAGAGCTGAACCAGAAGCTGTCGTGGCTGGAAGCCCAGCATGCGGCCTGCTGTGAGAGTCTGTCCCTGCAGCATCAGTGTGAGAAGGACCAGCTGCTGCAGACACACCTGCAGCGAGTAAAGGACCTGGCTGCTCAGCTTGACCTGGAGAAGGGGTGGAGGGAGGAGAGGGAGCAGGAGGTCCTGGCACCCTGTCGGAGGCAGCCGTTGAAGCTGCAGGCTGTGATGAGTGAAGAGCAAGCTCGGATCTGCGGGTCATTCACGCTGGAGAAGGAGAAGCTGGAGCAAACCTACAGGAAGCAGGTGGAAGGACTTGCCCGGGAGGCAGATGCACTGCGTGCTCTCCTGAAGGATGGAACCGCTGTGGTGAGTGACCAGCAGGAGAGGACACCCAGCTCCATGTCCCTGGGTCCAGACAGCAGGCCGCAGCCACCAGTCCAGCAAGCTGTCAGTCCTGATGGAAGGACAGGGGCGCCAGCAGAAGAGTGGCCTGGCCAAGAGAGAGCTAAGGGGAATGAACTTCCTGGTCAGCCTTGTAATACAGTTGCCATGCCAAGGCCAGCCCCTAGCCCGGTGTCCAGAAGGTCCTCGGAGAGCCTGGGGGTCAGAGACAACCATCAAGGTCCACTCAGTGCTGAGGAGGGAACTGTCCCAAAGGAGCCAGAGCCTCCTGCTAGGACCTTACCAGGCCAGGGCCAGAAGCTGCCCTTGCCCACTCAGCCCCAGATGTTGGAGCCATGGTTGGGCCCAGCTGCTCTGGACAGGAAGCCAGCTCCTGTTGGGTTTCAGGGACAGGCTTCAGAGGAGCCAACTGGGGATACTGAGGGTGTCCAAGAGACTTGGCTCCAGTTCAGGGGAGAAGCTTCCAGCATGAGGCTCTCACTGCCCTGCTCTGAGCTCCCAGATCCACAAGAGGCCAAGTTTAAGCACCTTGCCATTCTCGGGGAGACAGAAGCCAGAGTGACATCAGTGATGTCCGAGAGTGAGATGAATGATGTGAAGACCAAACTTCTGCAGCTGGAAGATGTTGTCCGGGCTCTTGAAAAAGAAGCGGACTCCAGAGAGAATTACAGGTTTGTCACTGCTAGTGATAAAATGCATAAGAGCCCCTCAGACTTGGCCCTAGTGACCACTGTACAGTCCCCCCAGTTTCTAGCTCTTGGCTGCCAGTGTGGCTGTGTAATTAATATTACTTGTGCAGAAATCACAAGCCCACTCCTGTCTCCTGTCTCCCCTGGTCCCTGGGTGTCAGCAAGTGGGTCAAGAAGAGTAGGCCTTTCTGAGGCAGCTGAGCTGGCTCTGGTGTCCCCACATCTCACCTCAGGAGGACTATGCTTTGGAGGCTTCACTTAAGTTGTGAGTTGTCTGAACCCTCTTACCTCCAAGTTTCAGAGAAGCAGGGGTTTGGGGTGCAGCATGCCTCTGTGCCAGGCTCTTGGATGAAAGTGAATCAACAGGGTACTGTGCTAGTTATTAGGCAGCAGCCAATGAGGCTTTCTGTGGAATGGGCCCCTGGCTGCAGTGCTTTGGGTTGGCCTGAGCACTGTCCGGTTTGGGGAACATTACTACATTACTACTACATATCTCATTACTACAGAGCTGTAAATATTTCTGTATCTGTAGCTGATGTCATTGGAATATCCTCCGTGGGAAGGAGGCTGAGGTTTTGGTCTGTTGACCAGATGGCCAGGAGTTGAGATATGGATGGGTACCAATTCTGTCACAGATGCAAGGATCCTGGGAAGGCTTGCCTAAGCTACAGGCCATGGCTTCCAGAGCCTTCTGGCTCCTTCTTTGGCAGTAGAGGAGAATTTGCAGGCACATGATTGTGAACCATATATACTTCTCTTTACTCCCACCAGCCCTCAACCAGGGCACCAAGGAGATACCTGCTCATGTAGAGACAGACTACAGGTCATTACAGGAAGCTCAGACTGGTGACACAGTAGACACACATTCTGTCCCAGGATGGTGCGTGGTCACATATGAAAGATAACAACCATTTCCACTAAAAGGTGAACTCCTGCTCACTGGGGAAGAGTGTGCAGTTGCTTCCATTCTGGGGAACAGTGTGGGGTTTAGGTATGGCACAGTGACATAGCATGTACTTAGCATGAATAAAGTGGGATTGCAGACATGTAAATGTCACTATATAAACAGCTTAAGAAAGCAGACATGGCTTCCTTTCAGCAGGAAACTATCTTCCAAGAATTCACCAAAATAGTGCTGGAGAGATGGCTCAGAGGTTAAGAGCACTGGCTGCTCTTCCAGAGGTCCTGAGTTCAATTCCCAGCAACTACATGGTGGCTCACAACCATCTATGAGATCTGGTGCCCTCTTCAGGCATGCAGGCAACATGCAGGCAGAATGCCGTATACATAATAAATAAATAAATCTTTAAAATAGAGCCCAGCCCCTGTGAATTCATGGTCAGGGAGGGGGAGACGTAAGTGACCCATCAGCCCTCAGCCCTCAGTTCAGCACACTGCTCTTCTAGACAGGCAGGGAGTCTGGGCTAGTGGCACATAGTAGGCCACTGAGCCATCTCTCCAGCCCCATTTGTCACTTTTATTAGCTGACATTCTTCTATGCAGAATTCTCGGAGAAGAGATGGGAGAGAAGAAGGAGAGGGGGTGCCAGCCTAGATAGTAAAAAAGGTTTTCTTAATAAAATTGAAGTTTGCCAGGTGTGGCAGCACATGCCTTTAATCCCAGCACTCAGAAGGCAGAGACAGGCAGATCTGTGTGAGTTCAAGGCCAGCCTCCTCTGCAGAGTGAGTTCCAGGACAGCCAGGGCTGCACAGAGAAACCTTGTCATAAATAAATGTCTCAACAACAGCAACAACAAAAAACAATAAATAAATTAAATTGTAGGACAGCCAGGGCCACACAAAGAAACCCTGTCTCAAAAAAAAAAAAAAAAAAACCTATAAATAAAATAGATTGAAATGTGTTCCTCCGTAAATATTTAAAGCAAAAAACAAGACCAACCCCGGACATTTTTGATGGGCTAGAAGCCCAGCACCCTCCAGGCCTACCTGCATTGTACCCAAAGGGCTCGCTCTTCCTGCAGATATCTACAGGTGTTTCTCCACACCTTTGCCTCTTAAGCAGGTGTCTGTGCAGTGTAGAGTATTGTCCTCAGTACCCTGACTTCTGGTAATTCTAGTGTCTGAGGTTCCTGGGGATCTAATTATGGGTTCGTTTGTTGTTTCTGCTGTCATTCCTGGTGGCCTTTTCACGTGTCTGCTAATCTCTGTGTGCTCACATTTACCTGAGGTTAACCACAAGGAATCTTGAGAGCTTCAGCAGAGGGTGCTTTTCTGTATTGCCTTTGCAGAAAAGTGGGACACCACTCACCTGAGACGGCCCAGGCTTCTTTCTGTGCTCCAAATGTGTGGGTGCCTAGCGTATAGCTTCTCTGCCCTCCTGATGGTGGTGCTGACACAGATACTGTGCTATGGGCCAGCCCAGTTCTCTGAGGCATACTGCTTGCCCACAGCTTCAGTTCAGCTTCCAGTTTTTTGTTTGGTTTGGGGCCCTTGGAGTATGGCCTCTGTGAAGATGGCATACACTCCAAGTGACTTGGCTCTTCACAGGCTCTAGGTGTCTGCCTAGTCCAGGAGCTGAGTGCGTGTAGGAGTTGTGGGTGTGGTTCAAAGGGCCTGACGTTCAGGGAGTACACACCAGAGCTTGCTCCCCTGGAGACAGGGAATACCCTTGTGCTTGTCTCCTCCTGAGAGGGGATGCAGCCTGCAGTTTTCAATGAGCTGGCTGTGAGGTTGTGTCCAGCTTACCCCTTCCAGCTCTCAACTGGCCTCTTCAACTTTAACCACAGGGCTGAGTTTCAGAGGCTTTCTGAAGAAAACTGCATGTTGAAAAGTGACCTGGGGAGGATTCAACTGGAACTAGAAACTTCAGAGAGCAGAAACGAAACACAGAGGTAAGGTGGGCCTCATGGTTCCCTAGACCTGTGTCCTGCAGCCTATTGATACTCTAGAATGAGCTTAGGAGGGGCAGGTGAGTGGGGGACTGTGAGAAGATGTGCAAGCTTCGGGGCTCTGCAGAAATGTCCCACATGGCACTTGAGGGCTGGGGCTGCCAGTGTTTGGAGGGGAGCAGAGCCTAGCACAGCCTGATGGTGGTCCACTGTGCTATTCTCCAGCCTTTACTATGGGCATCTGCAAGTCAGTGAGTCGGAGCTGGGACAGGGCTGAGCCCAAGCTATGACGTGATGTTTTTAATCTGCTTCTTTAACAGGCAGGAAATTGAGGTTTTGAAGACAGACAAGGAACAGGCCTGCTTTGACCTGGAAGAGCTTGGCATACAGGTTGGATACTGACTGGCATGAGGGTGCCACCTCCCTTTCTTAGTGTCTTAAAGTGGTTTCTCTCTAGTGAAAGAAGAGTAGAGAATTTTTTCCCTACAAGTTCCAGTTGCAGCCGACCCCAGCTCTCTTCCTCATGTCCCTGGCGAGGATCCGAAGGCCCCTCCCTAGGTTGGCAGCTCTCCCAACTGTTAGCAGTCATGAGTGCCATCCAGTCTCCTTCAGTCTCCACATGGTAGTCCCTCCGTGAGTATCTGTGTCCTCACCTCCTCTCACGAGGACTCCAGTATCACCTCAGTTATTCTTTAAAGCACTCCTCTCCAAATCTAGTCAACTCTCTGGGGTGCTATGGTTAGGATCTCAAGATTTGAATTTTGGGGAGGACATGCCTCAGCCCTTAACAATGCCAGCCAAAGTACAGTATTGATAGATTCTTAGAGCATATTTAGATCCCCCAGTTTTCATACCTGTCCTCATTGGCTGCTTGTAGATTGGATGCTGCATAATTGTATCAACTGAGTAGACTTTTGCCTATGTTCTTGGAAGACACGTGACTGGTGTTCCTGCTGGGGAATTCCTGTTACCTTTTAGCTGCCATGCCAGCTTTCCCACCTGGCAACCCCAGTCTTCCCTCCCTTCCAGAAATGTCATTTCAAAGTGTAATGTAAGTGGGACTATACCAAGTGTGGCCTTTGGGGTTGTCTTTTGTCACACATCACCCTTCCCTGGTGAGTTTTGGGGACTCTGTGTAGCCACAGTTTCTCATTGTTGCTATATCTGTGTTTCCTGTGTGTGTGTTCTTCTGAGTCGTATCATGACACTGTGTTCTTAAACACTTCAGCAGGTGTGTCCCCAATAGGTGCATCTTTTACTAAACGCAATCTTGCTCTAATGCCGAAGAGACTTAACTGTGCTAGCTCAGGTCATACATTGCTTCAGTGATCCAAAAGTTACACAGTAAGCAGCTGGCATATTGTATGTAACTATCAGACCTTTTTTTGGCATAAGCCAGCCACTTTGTCTTGTTTGCATAGTAAAGGGGTTAGAGAATGAGCCTGGCACATCTCTGGTGATGTGCCTTGACCAGCACCATCATCACCATCATGTAGCTGAGAAGACTGGATAGCTGAGGTGATCAGTAGCATTCCTAACGTGCAGGTCTGTGGGCATGGCACTTCTCTGTGGGGCCAGGTTCTGAGGAGTGTCCTAGGCAGAGGTACCAGAGGTCAGCATCCAAGAGGGTCAGGTGGATACTTCTTCCCATGGATCCCATGGAGACTCATGGAAGCTCAGGGTGGACACATGTCCAGTCACATGGCAAACAAGGACCCAGGGGACACTGCTGGGTACAGATATGTAAGCATGGTCGTCTGCAGTGACTCATTAGCTCTAATTGAGCCAGAATACCTGCTTTTCTCCGTGACACTGGCTTTTGGAAGAGACTGTTCTTTCACAGGCTGTCCCTGTTGTCTCTGTTAGCTGCTTCCTCAGGATGCCATGCTGTTTGGTCCTATGTTACCTGTTTGACTTGCAGACCAGAAGAATGATAAAGACTGGAAGGCATCAGAAGGGTAGTTTGGTGGCTGTGGTATATAATGACCTCTGGTGGCCTGGGTTGTCTCTTGTCTTACAGAACAGAGCAGGGTTTCTAGTTCTCAGCTCTACTGGCTGCTAAGGTTGGATCATCTCCTGCCTTCTGTGTACAAGTACAGCCTCTGCCCACTTGCCCAGCTTCTTTGATTACTTAAAATGTCTCCAGGAGGTGCCAGATGCCCACAGGGAGAAAAAGTCAGCCCTGGTTGGGAAACTCTGGAATGATCTGAATTGAGCTGCTGTTTAAAAGCATTTTTTTAAAAAATATGTTTTAACTCTTTTTGCTGTAGACTCAGAAATACAAAGATGAATTGTCACAGCTCAACTGCAGGATCCTTCAGCTGGAAGGGGACACTTCTGCCCTCCATACCCAGAAGGAGGAAAATCGTGTTGCCATCCAGCTGTTAATGCAGAAGCTGGAGGAGGCAGGGTGCCGGGAGGAGCAGCAGGTCAGAGGCCAGGCTGTACCTAGGGAGTGGTTGGAAGGAGGGCCTACTGGGGGGTAGAGGCCGAGGAGGTAGGTGGGTACCCCCAAAAGTGAAGTAAAGGGCGAGCCCTGGAGAAATGGGTCAGCCCGAGCAGCTCTGGCACAGCCACCAGGATGTAGAAAGGGAACAAACTGTGTTACTGCAGGCGACAGAGCCACTGGTGAGGGTCTCCAGCTTTCTTAAGTAAATAGCAAGAGCCTGAGAGTGTCCCTGTGTGTTGGCATTGTAATTTTGCTTGGGAAAATTGTACCTAAAAGCATTATGGATTTGGCTGGAAGTGTTTTTATTGATGTCCTGTTTATAATAGAAAAGCAGGGCCAGAATCAATTTGAACATCAGCAGTAGGTGAATGAGTAAATGATGGCGCAGCCATTAGATACCATGTTCTCAAATAGCAGTGTTTGGGAATGATCCAGGTTCCATAACTACAGGACACTATGTGCTTTCTGATACGAGCTCACAGTAGATGTGCACTTGGATAGAAGAGGGTAAAGAAATTAGGTGTGGGCCTCAGGCTCTCAGGGTCAGGGGAGATAAAAATCCTGCAGTCTGTAGCTTTCTTATTTCTGTGTCTGTGTGTCAGGCTGTGCTTATGATTATGAAAATATTTTTGGGTTTTTTTGTTGTTTCTTATAAACAGGGTGTCCAAATCCAAAACCTTGAAGTTGAACTTGAACGTGTAAATGAGGAATGCCAGGGCTTACGACTGTCACAGGCAGAGCTGACAGAAAGCCTCAAAGAAAGTCAAGACCAGGTGGGTAGATGAGGTGGTTGGAAGTACTTGGTCTAGTCCTAGGCTATGAGAAGTATCAACAGTAGACTGACAGATCTAGCCCAAAGATGTTATTGGGCCAGCCAGATGCTCCACAGCTGACCAGGAACTCACTGGGCTCAGAGGCATCCCCACTCTGTTAGTTACATGGACAGATCAGCTTTGCCTCAAACACGATCTGATAGAGCTAGGCTTCTCACTCCTGTCTCTGGGATCTTGGCGGTAAACGGACTGTGGCAGCGGTGCTTCTGAGCTGTCAAGGGTGTTCTGTGTTTCAGATAAAGCATCCAGCATCACTTATTGAACTTGTGTTTCGGTCTTACCTTTAATTGCTTGATTGAAGGAGTTGGCTAAGTTATGCATAGTTTAATAGCAGAGACTGCTCATAGCCATGCTGAGCTCTGTGGCTCTGGTCCCCTGGGTTTAGGACCTTATGCTGCAGTCAATTCCATCCCTGTCCCCAATGTCCTCAATGCCTTGTATATTAATCACACTCTAGGACCTGAGCCATAGCCAAGTCTCAGGACCATGAAATCCCTTCCCTGTGTAAGGAAACCAGGCAGGGCTCACATGGCCTGTACCTCACTCTGGTCACATGAAGTAGGTCATGATGGATAGTGAATGGAACAGAACCTGATCTAGCAGCTGTTGTTTTGAGGGTTCCAGACACAATCTTTCCCTACCACATTGCATGGAGACACTGTGGCTAGTGGGAACTTAGTTCTGAGTCCCCGAAGACTGCTGTACACACACAGGCAGGTCGCACAGCACAGGGAGTGGGCCTTTATGTCCTCTCTGGGGTGACCTTAACAGAGGCTATAACACTAACACTTTCACTATGTCTGGTAATGACTCTGCATTTATCAGTCATGCCAAAACTTGTCCTTATAGCTGCACAGTGCCCAGCTGTCACTGGAGACTGCACAGTCCCAGCATGGCCGGATTGTCAAGCACCTGCAGGAGCAAATGGGTCAGTTGGTTCCTAGAGCTCATGTAGTTGAGCTACAGCACCTGCTCAACCTTGAGGAGGAGGCTGGGAGACGCCTAAATGCACAGCAGGTAAGTAGGGATGTGCTACTTCCTGCTAGCTGCTTGGGAAAAGGCATTAAGGACAAGGAATATGGAACAGAAAGGGACATCTAATAGAAGCTGAGGGTAGATCAGGGTCATAGTTGAAGACTAGGAAGCCAGCCAACCCTAATGGCCCCTCCAGCCAGATTCCACAGGTCCTCCCAAACTCAGTTTGTCTTCAGATCACACCATCATAGTCATCATTGGTGAAGAGTGACATCATTGCGGAAACTCATTTGGTAGTGGTCATTTATGATTAAGATTCTGAGGACAGAGTGGTCTACAGTGTCTCCCTGAACTAGAGAAAGAGGTGGTTACTATAGCCTGGGAGACATTGCTGATATCTGCGCAGCTAGCTGATCATCTATATCATGCTCAGATTTGTGCACTTAGTCATTTTTTTCACTTAAAAAACCACCCAGGGGCACTGCTTGTGGTACAAGCACTGGTGTGTGTAACTTCTGTGCAGGAAGAATACAGGCAGCAACTGAAGGCCAAGGAGGACCAGGTAGAGGATGCTGAGGCTCGGCTACGCAATGTGGAGTGGCTGCTCCAGGAGAAGGTGGAGGAGCTTCGAGAACAGGTGAGTACAGCCTCTTGCCCTTCCTCCACAAACTCCCCTCCCCATGGCCCAGGAAGGCTCTGTTTCCAGAACCTAGATAGAGATCCATGAAGGAAGGGTTCATTCAGAAGCACAGGCAGAAAGTGCATAATTTTTCTTTAGTAATTACTAATCCAGGGAGATGGACTTCTGAATACATGTCATACTGTATTTGTATATCATTCCAAAATTGTGGCTGCCATTCTCAGGGTGGACACTATCCATTTATCCTTTGGCTTCTCAGTCGTCAGATGCTCCTCCCTAACCCAGGACGGGTTCTTTGTGAAGGCTGTCTGAGGGATCTCACTCTAGAGGCAGAGACAGACCTTAGATAGCACAGGTGACCTCAGCTTTAGTCCTTACTCATACTCTGAAGATGGGAGATTGGAGGGAGGGTCAAGGAGGGTGGGCAGAGCCACTCACTCAGAGGCTGTGCTATCCCTGGCAGGAGCCAGGTGGACTTAGCAAGGCTCTCTACTGGGTCAGACTATCCTGTATGTTAGAGGGGGAAGGCATTTGCACTGTGATCACAGAGCAGCATGGGAAACACATCCTCCTGTGCTGGGGGCCCTGTGGATGAGGTATATGGTGTACCCAAAGGACCCTCAAATGAGTCCAGCAGGACGAGACATGTGTGCCTTTCCTTCACAGGCCTCATGGGCTGTGTGGAAGGATCTAGTCCAGAGTCACCCTGTGTAATCTATCCTCTTCTGCATCCTCCTCCTCAACCTCACTGTCTCCTGGACTCCGGTTACAATGTGGCCTCACTTCCACTTAACCCCTTGTATTCACCTGTTTATCTCTTGTCTAGGAAACGTTAATTCTGGTCAAACTCTGTAGCTGCTACACACTTCCCACGCCTGCCCTGCTGAAGGGACCTCCCTGCCTGAGCTCCCCTAACCTCATAGCACTGTCCCTGCTGCGTATTTCACAGGACACGCTGTTGATGCTTCTGACCCCTTGCTACCTAATGCCCTACACCTGCCCTACCTCCTATGAACATGTTCTTTGGCACTGTCTAATCTTGTTACTGCCTGCATCCCACTCCTCCCAGCTGCTGGCTCAACCAGAGACCTTGGGGCCGTGGCCACCTCCTCCCCTACACCTTGTATCATATTTCAGCTTCACCTTGGACACCAAAGCCAGCCACTTGTCATCCCACCTACTCCTAACTGGCTTCCTTCACCCTCCCTTGTCTGCACTCAGCCCAGGGGCAGAAGCCAGCTTTTAAATCACAACAGTCTTAACAAGTAAGATGTGCTGAAAAAAACAACAAAAATTCTAAAGGGCTGGGGAAACAGCTCAGCTGGTAAAGTGTGGGAGGCAGGCAGACACAGGATTCCTAGAGTTCTCTGGTCAATCAGCCCTAGCCAAAGGAGGGATGGAAATACACCTTATCAAATAAGAGTGCGTACTGCTTGCTCTTACAGAAGTACTGGAGTTTGGTTTCTAACATCCAAGTTGGGTGGCAGACAACTGCCTTTAACACCAGCTCCAGGGGATCCAATGCCCTCTTCTGACCTCCAAGGGCACCAGCACTTATGCCTGTACTCACACACACAGACACACAACATACATATAATTAAAAATAAAAAAAGAAGCCGGGCGGTGGTGGCGCACGCCTTTAATCCCAGCACTCGGGAGGCAGAGCCAGGCGGATCTCTGTGAGTTCGAGGCCAGCCTGGGCTACCAAGTGAGTTCCAGGAAAGGCGCAAAGCTACACAGAGAAACCCTGTCTCGAAAAACCAAAAAAAAAAAAGAAAAAAAAAAAAGAAAAATAAAAAAAGAAGCAATTGAGGAAGACTCCAGACTTCAACCTCTAGCCTCCAGATGATTGTATACACACATCAACAGACACACCTAAACACACACACACACACACACACACACACACACACACACACACACACAAAATTCTGCTGATAGAGTTCCCTTCCTTTGCCTTGCTCCCCATTACATAATTCTGAGCCCTTCTGCCTCCTTGTCATGAATGTCACATGTCAGAAGCATTTGGACACATTTCTGTCTTTCTATAATGTCAGAACTGATTAGATTAGTCATAAATTCACAAGCTGCTATATCCATGTCCTTGGCTACAGTTTGACAAGTACTTCTGGTTTCCCATGGTAACTGCCCACTGACAATCATAGGCTCTTTTATTGCAGACTTAACTAATAGTAACTGTTGTACCACATACTGCATTTCACACAATAATCTACAAACATGTAGGCCACAGGATGAAAGAACAGGTCAGACTGCAGCATTCAGGGGTGTCCTGAAGCTGAAGATGGAGCTGATACAGGTGCACAGAAGAGCGAGACAGTGAGGCAGACAAGGAGTGCAGGCGCAGAGCTGGGCACTGCAGGTGTGTCAGGTCAGGTAGAGGCCAAGGGTCAGCTTGAGGTCGCTCAGTGTCACATGCAAGAAAAACTACGCTTGAACTGCAGCCCGGGAAAAAGGCAAGATTCCTCCCCTGTGGCAGTTTTCCTGGACGAGGCTTGGGCTGAGGGACCTCATGACTAGAGGTGTGTCCGCTGCATGCTAGCCCTGCACTGCTGCTCCCTTTAGTCTCAGGCAAGGGGTTACTGATGGAGTGGCTGAGCTCCTGGGCCTGGTGTTCCCGACACATTAGTTGGTGCCTCCTGGTGTGCCGCAGATGGCTTCTTTACTTGAATATACAGGACACAGCCATGCTTTTCTTGCCACTTATATTCCAAACACAGTAATTCCATTTGAGGCTGTTGCTTTATAACATGGAGCCATCCAAGGCTAGGCACAGGCTAAAAGCTGCTACTCACACAAGAATAAGCTAGGACAGGCCCAGCCTGTTCTCACTTCTACTCCAAGTCTGTGGAACCATAGCTCTCCCCAAGCAGTGCTAGCCACAGGGCCTCTGTATGCGTCCTTCCTCTGCAGTGCTCACGCCGGCTTTGACTAGCCTTTTGACTTGATTGCTCACGCCGGCTTTGACTAGCCTTTTGACTTGATTGCTCACGCCGGCTTTGACTAGCCTTTTGACTCGATTCCTATCTCTGTCCTTAGAGCGGCCCTACCCTGTTCATCCCACCACAATGGCACACACTGCTCCGCTTCCTTTGCACGTTTGTTTCCGGCTGCCTCCATTGTTAGCGTGTTCTGCCACAGCACTGGTGTTGCCAGAGTAGGCACAGTGATTATGTCCATGTACTCCATGTGGCCTCATGGAGCCCAGCGCTCAGATCTCTGTGCCTATGTGTTTTGAACAAGGACACAGCAAGGGCCACTGCCTGGAGATGTCGGTTTCCATCACTGAAACCTGTCCAGACTCCTTGTACCTAGTAACTGGCTCACACACCTAGCTACAGGGTGGCTGTAACCACTCAGTGTGTCCCACATGGCATCACCATGGCAGAGCACATAGACATAAACCAAGCATTCTGGAAACTTGAAGGTTTCATTGTTTCTTCACTGAACAGCAGGGTTTTCATTTTGTGGCAAAGACAGTCATAAATTTGTCTTAAGTTTTCTCCACATAGTTCTGCAGATTCTCACTTTTCTCCCTTATGTCAGGGAACAGAAATTGTCATTGTATCCAGTATGTATGTGTGTCAGAACTCAAGAACGCCAAGGGTAGGGCTGGAGCAGAGGATGAGGGGCAGGCTGGCCTAGCAGCCTGCAGCAGTTCACAGGAAAAGTGTGGCTCTCTCCTCTGTCTAGTTGGAGAAGAACACCAAATCTGATCTGCTGCTCAAGGAACTGTATGTGGAAAATGCCCACCTCATGAAAGCTGTTCAGCTCACAGAAGAGAAGCAGCGAGGTGCTGAGAGGAAAAACTGTGTCTTGGAAGAAAAAGTTCGAGCTCTCAACAAACTGATCAGTAAGATGGCACCAGCGTCACTTTCTGTGTAGAAGCTGCTGATTCCTAGAGTTCACGTGAAGGAATGTCTCTTCAAATAATGCTACTCTGATGCCATAATTTTCTATGGCTCACTAGCCACACTTCCTAGACACGTAAGGACTGAGTCCTGTTCACCCTACAAGCATTCAAAGAATGTCTACTATGTGCCAGGTGCTGGGAAGTCAGTCTCAAGTAACACCCTGGGTTAAGTCCCCAAGTTTAAAGACAGGCTCTCAGGAAAGAGCAGCAGAAAGAAAGTGGCTGAGTATTTTGAGTGTTGTGCTTTGGGCTGGAAGACTGGAATGCAGAATCAGGTTCTGGGTGGGCTCTGTCATCAGAGCTCTCCGTGTGGGTCAGTACACCCCAGGAAGAGGGCGTCCCCCAGCAGTCCTCTGCTGCTCCTTAGAGGTGGAAGGGAGGGAGGGAGGGAGGCATCTGAGGTGGTGGGCTCAGGGATAGCAGTGTTTGTTGATGCAAGTGCAATCTCATTACAGAAATGTTATCACACTGGAAATTGTACATATTTTTTTAAAAAAGGTATAGTTTTATAACTGAGATATACCTAAATTATGACCATTTGGTTTACTACTGTGATATGAAAAGTTACTGTATTTTCAATAACTTCTTTCCTATTAAAATTGATTTAACTCTTTAAGTTTTTTAAAATTGTAAATTATTCACACATAAGTAAAAAGTTGTATTTATCACTATGGGGCTAGGAAGAAGGTTCGGTGGACAAAGTGCTTGATGGACAAGCATGAGGACAGCGTTTGGACTCTTCCAATAAAAATACAAACAGGGATGGATAGGTATAGTGGCGCATGCCTTAATCCAATGGTTCTCAACTCGTAAGTCACAACCCCTTTGGGGATCACATATCAGATATCCTGCATATCAGATATTTATATTATAACTCCTAACAGTAGCAAAATTGCAGTTTGAAGTAGCTATGAAATAATTTTATGTGGGAGGCACTATAACATGAGGAATTGTATTAAAAGGTTACAGCATTAGGAAGGTTCACAACAACTGCTTTAATCCCAGGCGAATCTCTGACTTTGAGGCCAGCCTGGTCTACAGAGTTCCAGGACAGCCAGAGCTACAATAGTAAGAAAAACAAAAAAAACAGGATTCTCTACTCCAGTCAGCGCTTCACCCCAGAAGGGAATGCTCTTAAAATAAAGAGTCTAGTTTTACTAACCAGTAAAATACTTAGCCTCAGTACAGTTTGCCTTATACCTGTTAGTACAACAGCTCTGCCCTGAAGGTGTCCCGGACACCTGGAGCTGTTTAGCACAGCTCTGATGGCTGGAACTGCAAAGCAGCAGCCCAGCCCTGGAAGGGAAATTTTTCTGACTTCTCTGGAGAGTCAGGCCTGGAACTGCTTCAGCAGGGAAGGGTATCCTGACTCTTCAGGAAAGTCAAGGCATACCTGGTGTGATGGGGGATGGTCTCCCCGCAGGATATATCAATCCTGCTCCTCTCCTGGAGAGCCTCTACAGCTGAGCTTTGCTCAGCCCCCACTTAAGGGGGCTTCCTAGCAGAGCTCTGCTTCTCTGGCCTAAGATGTTGCTTCTTTTGCTTTACTCTGTGAAAGGGGAAACCCCTGCAGAAATGTAGCAATCTCCTCGGGCTCCTCCGGAGCAAAGTGTTACTTTTCAGCTTGCTGTGTCCACTGAAAAGATCTCAGCAAAGATCTGTTCAGCTCCTCCTTGCCCTACTCTTTCAGCTCTCCCTTATTTTGTCCACTGGGGGATGTCTCAGCAAGGATCTTCTCTATGTCAGTGAATGAAGATCTTCACACCCAAAAAACTCTTTTGAGAAAAAGATTTATTTGAAAGGAGGAGTCCAGGAGAGTAGCTGCCTCTACCAGGATGGAGAGAACAGCCCTTTTTTCCCTAACTGACTAGGCAGGGCAATTTACACAGGAAGTCTAGGGGGTGGAGTCAACCCTGGGCCCAGGATTCTACTATCCTGCTCTGTGATCGGTTGGTTTCACAAGTCAGTTGGCCAGGGGCAGAGATGGCTCTGATCTGACTGAACCAAACTGTGTTTCTTTCTGCCCCGATCTGAGCCATCTTTCCCTAGTTCTGGGCTCCAGGGTCAGGGTGGATTTCTTTAGGCAGCCCGTTTTTCCTACAATACCAGTATAGGCATTGTCAAAACTCACAGTGGGGTGGTGGTGGTAATGCACACCTTTAATCCCAGCACTTGGGAGGCAGAGGCAGGTGGAGCTCTGTGAGTTCAAGGTCAGCCTGGTCTACAGAACAAGTTCCAGAACAGCCAGGGCTACACAGAGAAACCCTGTCTCAAAGAAAGAAGGAAAAAAAAAATAAGAAAGAAAAAGAAAACCACCTCCCAGTGGGTGCACTTCTTTACTTTGGGTTCTGCCTGGAACTGAAGTACAAGGTGAGAGGGCAAGAGATATGGGTCAGCTGGTAAAGCTCCTGCTGCACAGATATGAAGACCTGAGTTCATATCTCCAGAACCCTTATAAAAATCTGGCTGTAATCCCATCCCAGGAGAAGTAGAGACAAGAGGTTCCCTGGAGCTCACTCTCCAGCCAGTCTAACTGAATCAGTAGGCTCTAGGTTCAGTGAGAGACTCTAGCTCAAAAAATAAGGTGAAAGCCATGCAATGGGAGTGCACACCTTTAATCCCAGCACTCAGTATGCCAAGGCTACACAGAGAAACCCTATCGCAAAAAAAAAAACAATTGAGGAAAACATCCAACACTCAATATCTGGCCTCTACATATATGTGCATTAGCAACCACGTGTACACACACAAAGTAGATTGGTTAAAGACTGAAAACATGATCAGCTAACTGACATTTACAGAAAACTGACTCCACTCCCAAATCAGCATTAGTAAATAAACCTGTAACAATTACCATGATGGACCTTGTTTGGGGCCTTAATACAAGTCTCAAAAAATTACAGAGACTGAAGTAATATCAAATGTGTTCTATCATCATGATATCTAATACTGTATAAACTAATCAAAAATTATTTAGGACGTGAATGGGATCAAAACATATTGTATAAAATTCTCTATAAAAATTATTTTTTAAAATTAATTTTAAAAATATATTCTCTATATAAATGAAATCAAATTAGAAACCAAATCCTAGCACTCAGGAGGCAGAGATGTAGCTCTCTGCGAGTTTGAGGCTAGCCTGGTCTACATAGTGAGTTCCAGGATAGCCAGAGCTACATAGAGCCTGTCTAAAACAAACCAGCAACATCAAAAAGAATCCAAAACCAGACTGAAAGCTGAAGCTAGGCGTGGCAGCTCAAGACTGTAATCCTAGCACTTAGGAGGCTGAGGCAGAGCATCATCAGTGCCAAGATCTCTGGGCCCTTACAAGGATGCTGCTCATCTACACAGTGTAAGTTATCTGCTCAGTACTGTCCAGCCTCCTCCAGCTCCTGAAGAAGGCTCAGCCTCACCTTTGGCCTACTAAAACCTTCACTTGGCCAAAATAACTCTTCCTGGGGGCTTATTCTACTGCTAAGGAAACAGATTTATTTCCCTACCCCTGGATGTTTCCATCTTCTACTAGATAAATATTTGCTACTTTTGAAAAAATGTATCATGAAAACAGATTCGAACTGAAGACTGTTGATTTTTATTTATAAAAGTACAGCGTTTACTGTGGGAATGCAATGACTAGAGATATAGCTTGTAACAAAGCTTAACAGGTGGCAGATTATACTTGTAGCCACATGCTCCTGGTCTATAGTCTGCTCTTTGACTTTTGTTGTCCTGTCTTTTGAGGTGCTAGGGATGGAACCCAGTTTCTCAAATGCTAAGCAAGTGCTCTACCACTGAGCCCCCCCCCCCCCCACACTGCCCCAGGTGCCCTTTGTGGTTATTTTAGAGCATGTCTGTAAATTTAAAATCAAAGAAGGAGGGGAGGTCCAGTGAGGATGTTTCCATGAGCTAGACTTAGCTTCTTCACACCTGGCAGAGCCTGAAGTCCCTGCTGTCGTCATCCCAGAACACAGTCAGGACAGCACATGCTCCAGAACCCCTTGTCTGATTAACTGCTCACACTTCCACCGAGGCAAAAAGTGCTACGAGCAAAAGGAAGCAGAAGGGAAAGAATGAGAGAAATGATTAGGAAAAAAATTTAATTATATTTCACATTAGTAAAAAGCAACAGTTATTATATACCTTATCAACTTCTACAGCTAAATAAATAAAAGCTAAACTTAACTAATTTGCTATTTTTATTTATTTATTTATTTTGGTTTTTCGAGACAGGGTTTCTCTGTGTAGCTTTGGAGCCTGTCCTGGAACTTACTCTGTAGCCCAGGCTGGCCTCGAACTCACAGAGATCCACCTGCCTCTGCCTCCCGAGTGCTGGGATTAAAGGCGTGCGCCACCACCACCTGGCCTAATTTGCTATTATAACCAAGTAAAATTGATACTACTAAGAGATGAACACTACTAGTAAAGTTATTATTTTTATAAAAGTCATTGCATAATTCTTAAGATTTATTCATTTTTATTTTATGTGTATGAGTGTTTTGCCTACATGTATCTATGTGTACCACATGTATGCCTGTTGCCCATGAAGGCCAGAAGAGGGCACTAGATCTCCTTGGACTAGGGTCCTCCGCAAGAGCAGAAAGTGTACTTAACCACCAAGTCATCTTTCCAGCTCTTTATTCACCAAGTTTTTAAAAATTATTAAGTGTTAAACACACACACACTGAGTGATACATTTGATAGTTGCTTTAACACCATATTCATAAGTATTAAAGAATACATGTTAAGCATGTCTCCACTAGTGTCTGAACTATGTGGATGACCTACACAGATACACAGTCAGTTTTAGGTGTAGCCAGATATATTTTTAAGTAACTAATTTAGTATGCATGCATGCATGTGTGTGTATGTGTGCATGTGCAGATATAGACATGCATAGGCCATAGCATGCATGTGAAGGTCAGAAGACAACTCTCAGGAGTTGGTTCTCTCTTGTCATCTTAGGATCCAAGGATTGAACTCAGGTCATTGGGCCTGTGTGCTAGTACTTTTATTTACTATGCCATCTTGCTGGCCCATGATCAGGTATTTTAGAAATTCCTTAACATTAAACAGTAGAAAATAGGTTTCAAACACAGATAATGTAAGTTGTTGAGGCTGTTCACATGTCCACACAGGAGCAAATGAACAGGCTCAGGCCTCACTGGCTCAGCACACAGTGGGCAGATCAGCAACAGAGCTCCAGAAAACCTCAACAAATTGAAAGCATTTCCACTCATCTTGCTCTGAGGACAGCTTTGCTCCTGGCAACTGCAGGTTCCCATGGCACCTTCAGAACACAGATTTTTTTAAAGCACCTTAATTCATCATCTGGTTTTTTGGTGCAGTATGTTTAAGGAGACACATGGGAGAGAACAGTTGGTTTAACAAAGATTTTAGGCTATCTTTGAAATCAGTTCTACAAACCTACTTTTGGGAAATGAAAGCTGCACGCTAATAAAGCAGATCAGTCACCCTCTTGGGCCAGAGCACAAGATGACTAGAAGTATTCTGTTCCAGGATGTAAACATTCAACATCATGATTTAGGGACAAGACACTAACTGGTTAACACCCACATGGCAGGACAGGCAAAGAAGAAAGAGTGGCCCTTATCTTCCTTTACTATGACTTCAGAAAACGGGGAGAGGATAAAAATGAACTGGGTTAATAAGAAGTCACAGCTCTTCAATGACAATCTTATCCTATTAAGCTTACATATTAAGTACTTAAAAGTTCTTGATCTGCACCATGATTTCTTGCTCTAAAGAACAAGGTTAAAATGAGGTATAAGCTGAAAATGGTTGCTTAAGAATTTTCATAAATTCGCCGGGTGGTGGTGGCGGTGGTGGCGGCGGCGGCGGCGGCACACGCCTTTAATCCTGCTGCAGGCCTCAGGAATGTATCATAAGAACTCAGCTGGTTATGGCAAAGTCACTACCTGGAGGGATCAGGGAATTCCTCCAGAGGAAGCCAAATTCCAAGAAGTTTTTGGTGTTATTTGGCTTGTTATAAATCAGCTGTATCCTGTTATGAAAATCAAGTGTGCCTTCATAGTTTTCCCAATTGACTTTTCCCTAAGAAGGGCTAACAGTGTGGACTGATCACTCTCTGGACATACGTATTCCAGGTATTTGGAGAACAGCCTCAGGAAAGGCTTTCTCTGGAATCAGATATCTCCCTTAGCCACTTTCAAGGACTAACAGAAGACACCACCTAGGTGGGCGCCCAACTTTCAATGACTAACAGTGATAGCAGCCCACATGCAAGTCTCCTGACTTAAGGTAAATTCCACAAGGAGATACCGCCTAGGTGAGGTGGACGTTAAGTAAATAGTTTTACACAATTTAGCTCGGACCCTCCCTTTTTATACCGGGACTTCCAGGGCACGTAGAGGACGGAGAAGAGCAAAGAGAATGGAAGAACTAGATGGGTAAGAACTTGAGAGGAAGCCGGGCGATTGTGGCACATGCCTTTAATCCCAGCACTCGGGAGGCAGAGGCAGGTGGATCTCTGTGAGTTCGAGGCCAGCCTGGTCTACAGAGTGAGTCCCAGGAAAGGCGCAAAGCTACACAGCGAAACCCTGTCTCGAAAAAAATAAAAATAAAAAAGAACTTGAGAGGAACAAATGGAGATGGGAAAGAACTAGATTGAAGGGCGAGAAGAGAGGACTAGAGGAACGAGATGGAAGATGAGGAAGAGTCAGATGGGAAAGACCTAGCTGGGTAAGAACAAGGTGAAAAGGACCTAGATGAGGCAGAATTAAGACGAGAGAATTAAGATAGAACTTAAGAGGGAACAGCAGATAAACAGAGAAATCAGGCAAGAAAGGAGCTAGGCACGAGAACAGAACTGAAGCTGTGTATATGTGGATGTTATGCCAGAGGAATTAAAGCAAGTGGACTATAGAGCTCGATGTGCTGAGATTCTATTTCCTGAAAATAGTCCTCGCTGTTAGTAGTTCTCTCTCTTGAGCCCCTGGGATGTATAATATTAAGGCTGGTCCCTCTAATATTATACAAAATAATCCCAGCACTTGGGAGGCAGAAGCAGGCAGATCTCTGTGAGTTTAAGGCCAGCCTGGACTAGAGAGCGAGTTCCAGGATAGGCTCCAAAAGCTACACAGAGAAACCCTGTCTTGAAAAACCAAAAAAAAAAAAATCCATGAAGTCAGGGATAAGCTCAAAGCAACGTTCTTTTGCTTCTTACTCTAGTACTACAGATATGAACCTATCTATAGCTTCATGCACGCCGGACAGCTGGACAAGTGCCACCATTGAGGCACAACTCCAACCCTCTTTTTATTTTTTGAGATAATATCTCACTAAACTGCCAGGTATGGCTTGGAATTTCCTTTGTAGCCCAGGTTGGTTTTGAACTTGCTATTGTGACCAACCTGGTCTGGAACTCTGGAATTAAAGACAAACACCACTATATGTGGTTGGTCTTCAACTTTTGGTCCTCCTGCTCAGGTGGGATTACCTCCTGAGTAACTGGGATTACCAACTCTTAAATTCAGTATTTTAATAGTCCCCAAATAATCTGTCAACTAATCAGAATAAGGCCCATCATAATAATTACTCAGGAAAGTGTTTAGTATTAAATATAATCAGCAGCCTAGTAAATAAATAATTTTTTCTTGCCATATGAAACATTTGCTTCAAGTCTTAGTATTTAGAAAAAGTTCAGAAAGGTCTGAGATACAGAGGAACATCACAAGGAGATGCTCATTTTGCTACTGAATCCAGCATTTCCTCACACACATTCTTAACAAAGTTTAAAGTATATGACAACAGAAAATACCTGACTATTTTTTTTAAGCAGGACTGAAGTGCCGTCATCAACTTCAAATTCTCCATAGTCTTTTAAACACCGTACCTGAAAGAACAAATTGAGACTTTGTTTTTTCTTTGAGACAGGGTCTTTAGCTGGTTGACTAGTTGAGTCTTAGGCTCAAGTGATCCTACTGTGTCGGCCTCCTGACTAGCTGAGAACGTAGCTATGCCCCAGCATACCTGATTTATGTTATTATAGGTAGTAATCAAACAGAAAACAGGTGCTGCACGAATATCTATGTAATATCTAGATCCACTCCAGCCTCACTTTTGTAGTAGTAGTATGAGAACAGGATACAGGTAAGTTTGCCAGTTCCTGCTTTTGGAAGAGATTCTTCCAATCTTCTTCAATAGGCAGACTCATTCCAGGGAATTCTTAGCAGCAGAAAATGAAAGCAGTGCCACAATAGAAGCAAAAATGAAGTTGTACTAAATTATCTTTTAATTTGTAAAAATTCTTAATCATCTCAGCTTGTCCTCATCTTAACCTTATTCTTTAGGCCACCAGGCTACCAAAAGTGAGGTCCTGGTTGGAAGGTAGAGGAGCGAGGCAGTCTTGGACAGCAACTCCTACAAAGAAAAGAACTATCTGGGCCGTCAAGATAGCTGAGAGGGTAAAAACACTTGCTGTGTAAGCCTGGTGACCCCTGACCTCACAGGGAAGGAGAGAACCAACTCCCCAAAGTTGTTCTCATGTATACCAAAGGACACACAACCGCACTCAGGTACACATTCCATGTAAATATTTCTTTTGAAGGGACAACACTAAATGCTCTCCAGGAAAACGGAGGCATTTCCACCTCATGAGAACTGGGAAGGAGTTTACTCTCCTGAGGGTTAGGACCCATACTGCACTGCTACTGACTTCCAGTAACGCCAACTCCAGCAACAAGTACCAGATATTTCTACATGTCCTAGAATTAGTCTGAAATTTGACAACAACTCTCAGAGCTTTTTAACAATGTGAGAAATACTATTAGAGGAAAACCTCCACTGCTGTATTGACTTCTTTGAAAAGACTGGTTTTGGGGAAAAGGTGCTGTGGCCAAGTGTGTCCCCTCAATCACTTTAGGATTACTTTTTCCCCATTTTGAGACAGGGTCTCCTGTAGCCCAGGCTGGTTCTAAACTCTAAACTTCTGCCTCAGCATCCCAACTACTAGGACTGCAGGTATGAACTACCACACTTGGCTTAAATTACCTACTTCTACACATTAATATTCTTTTTTTTAAAGATTTATTTATTTATTATGTATACAGTGTTCTGTTTGCATGGATCCCTGCAGGCCAGAAGAGGGTGCCAGATCTCATTACAGATGGTTGTGAGCCACCATATGGGTGCTGGGAATTGAACTCAGGACCTCTGGAAGAACAAACAGCCAGTGTTCTTAACCTCTGAGCCATCTCTCCAGTCCCCGGCATTAATATTCTTAAACAAACAAACAAACAAACAAACAAACAAATAAATAAATAAAGTCAAGCATGGTGGCTCAAGCCTGCAATCCCAGCACTTGGGAGGTGGAAGCAAGAGGATCATGAGCTAAGTACGAGTTACCCTTGACTACAAGGCATGTTCCAGGTAAACCTCAGCTGCATGAGACCCTATCTCAGTATATATATATAGTTGTGTGTACACACACACACACACACACACACACACACACTGTCTCATATCATTACTCATTTAATACCCAAAAGTTCCCACTTGTCTCATACATATTTTGGTTTTTTCCCCATTTTATTTCATGTGTATGGGTGTTTTACCTTCATGTATGTCTGTACACCACATGTATAGTATCCAAGTGGGGTGGATGGCATTGGGTCCCCTAGGACTGAAATTACAGATGGTTATGAGCTGCCATAGAGGTGCTGGGATTGAACCTGAAGCCTCTGGAAAAGCAGCCAGTGCTCTTTACCACTGAGCCATCTCTCCAGTCCCTCATGGATATTTTTCTAAGTTTTCATGTTGAAACTAGAATCTGAGAGAACTACATTGTACTTTATGTCTTACCTTTCAATCTATAGGTTTCTCTCCCTCTTTAGAAACTTTTTCTTTCCTTTTGGCAATCTATTTGTGGTACCAAAACCAAAACTATTAAAATGGGTGTACTGATGAAATTGTAGGTGTCCATGCTAAAGACAGAGGAAACTATCTTCTCCTCACTCTTTTGTCTTAAGTTTCCTTTCTTTCTTTGTAAGAGAAGTTAGTAAATCCTCATCTTTAATAAAGGGTAGCACAATGTGCACATTAAGGTAAGTTTACCTACTTCAATATACAGGCTTTTTGGGGGTTTCACATCCTGGGTGATGTCCAAGCCTTCCTCTCCTCCCAGTGACCTCATGTAAGTAGCAAGAGACTTTTTATAATGGTTGAACCACTCCATCTGTGAACATAACAATGGTCATTTACAAAGGTTTAAGAAAATTTGTACAGGGCAGTGGTGGTGCACACCTTTAATCCCAGCACTCAGGAGGCAGAGCCAGGCGGATCTCTGTGAGTTTGAAGCCAGCCTGGTCTACAGAGCGAGATCCAGGACAGCACCAACGCTATACAGAGAAACCCTGTCTCAAAAAAAACCAAAAAAAAAAAAAGAAAGAAAATTTGTACAAACCACGTACTACCATTTCAAAATTGACACATCCTAGGGCTGGATCTTCCCACAGCAATTAACTTAATTATTAAAATCCCCCACAGACATTCCCACTAGCCCAATGATCTCTTCCCAGGAATTTCAGGTTGTGTCAAGTTAACAAAGCTATCACAACTACCAAAGTGAAGGCAGCTCTGGCAGACATCAGACACTCAGCCGGCATGGTCTGAGCAACAGCATATAAAAACCATAGGGAAGACAAGGGTCCACAAACTCCACTGACCCTGCCCCTGTGCATGGACCTAGCAGACTCCAACTTCAGAGGACCCTCAAGAATGACTAGAAAGGTGCCCTAGTACCTCACCCCTGTTTTATTTCAAACCCTGTGGAACCCCTCACCCTTTTATTCTTCTTGGTACACTTTTAGTGTTACTTTTACCCCCCCCCCCCCTTTTTTGTTTGTTTGTTTGGGATTTTATTTTTTGGTTTTTCAAGACAGGGTTTCTCTGTGTAGCCCTGGCTGTCTTGGAACTCACTCTGTGGGCAAAGCTGGCCTGGAACTCACAGAGATCTGCCTGTCTCTGCCTCTGAGTTCTGGGACTAAAGGTGTGCGCTACTATCACTGCCTGGCTTGCTTGTTTTTTGAAGTGACTATGGTTGAGATATCATTTGTTTTTTTCTTTTCTTTTCTAATTTCTTGCTCTTTTCCCTGAATAACATTTATCTCACTCAGCTTCTTTCCTCATTCTTGTATTTAATCTTGCTTCTCTATTTTCCCCCTTTTCCTGCCTCCTCCTTTGATGTCATTCATTTACTGTTTCCACACTCACTCTTAAAAATTACCTTTGTCCCACATTCTACAGTAGCTTTGCCAGTTTTACTTTTGTGGTCACTGATGATCCATTAGTGGGCTGTACTTGACTTTAAGTGTATTTCTATATCTTGCATGGCTTCTTGGTTTGCTGCTATCACAGAAATTTGCTTTCTCTCTACAGAGGGTACTAGAGATTAAGCCTTCAAGAAGATCCCCAAATAAAACAGGAAGAGAGTTCCTGACCAGCAGATATGCACATCACAAGACAGAGACCCCAAAACATGAGAAAGTGTGGCACACTGGCTCCTCCAAAAGGCTCTCTGTAATTCACTACCAAACTCAGTGACAGTGAAACAGCTATAATGCTAACTGATGATCTCAAAAGTTTACTAGTAAAAACTGATCAATGTTTTCTAAGACAATACAAACAAAGGGATTCAATAAATCCAGAGCCTAAAGAGAAGAAAGTCAGCAATACAGAGGGTAGGGGAGGATAAGGTAGTAAAATGAATGAATTAGGGACAAAAAGGCTGCAACCTGCTGCTGGTGGTGGTGGTGGCGGCATACACCTTTAATCCCAGTGCTTGGAAGGCAGAGGCAGGCCTCTATGAGTTCGAGGCTAGCCTCGTCTACAAAGCAAGTTCCAGGACAGCCAGAGATGTTACACAGAGAAACCTTGTCTTGAGGGGGGAAAAAAAAAAGCAACCTAGTGGAAAATGTCAGAAATTGTGGGGAAACAAAACAAAAACAAAACCCATGGAGAAGAGGAAGTAACTATGTTCAAGAAAACAAGGAAATAAGCATCACCACACAAGGACCGAGAACTCTGGCGCACAATCAAGAGACCAAACCTAAGAGTCCACAGGATAGAAGTGAAGGTAAATTTTAAAGCGTTAAGAGATTCCACTCAATGAAATTATAACAAAAATTTCCCAAATCTAGAGAAAGATATCAGACATAAGAGGTATTAGAACCCTAAAGACAAGACCAGAGAAGAACCTCTCTAACATATTGTAGTCAAAATGTCAAAAATGCAAAGCAAAATAAAATTACAAGATGATATAACAATTGGAAACATATGTTGAGGGCTATAAAAGGTCAGATAGGTCCTGATCCAATGGCAGTAGTGTGGGGCGTTTACCCACCACCCCCACAGTTCCCCAGAGTTTTCTTGAGTGCGAGCAGCAGGAAATATTAGATAGAAGGATTTATTGTGGAGAATCTTGCGGAGATAAACAGATAGAAAATAAAGGATAGCCTTGAGAGGGCCTGGAACCTTTTCCAACGGGCCCCGACTGTCTCTGCCCCAGGGTTTTTATAGAGACGCCAAAGGGTGGAGCAAAAGACCTCCTCCCCCAGCACAGCCAAGTGCAGACCATCTCAGACACCTGCACTCAGGCCTGTGGTCTAATCATCCTCTATGCGGACCTGCTGGGTAAAGCCACGAGGAACCCGAGAATGGGCTCCCACACAGTAGGTGATTCAACACACCATTTTCATTCAAACTGAAACCTGAGTTAAATTATACTGCAGAGGCTGGAGAAATGGTTCAGTGGTGAAGAAACACTTGTTGCTCTTGCAGAGGACCTGGGTTCTATTTCCAGCATCAACATAGTGGCTCACAACCAATTGTCATTCCAGTTCCATGGAATCTGACCCCTTCTGACCTCTAAGGGCACCAGGCATGCACATGGTGTCCATACATACACATAGGCAAACCATTCATACATATAAAATAAATCTAAAAAATCAAACTACACTGTAGATCAAATGAGTTTATTAGATACACACAGAATATCTATCTAACAGGTAATGAATATATATTCTTCTTAGCAGCCCATAAGCTTCTAGAAGAGAGATCACATTCTGGGTCACAAATCAAGTCTTAAAAAATACAAGAGAATCTAAATAACTTCTTGTATCTTATCAAATTGATGCCATAAAACTAGAAATCAACAAGAAGAAAACTACTGAAACCTCACAAGTACTTGGAGAATCAATAATATACTTTTGAATGACCACCGAGCCACTGAAGAAATTGGGGAGGAAACTGAAAATTTCCTAGAATCAAACAATGTGAGAATACAATTTACCAAAATCTTTGGTACACAGCTAAAGCAGTTGTCAGAGGAAAGGTGGTAGCTATAACAAGCACTTCCCCTAGCCGGGCGGTGGTGGCGCACGCCTTTAATCCCAGCACTCGGGAGGCAGAGCCAGGCGGATCTCTGTGAGTTCGAGGCCAGCCTGGGCTACCAAGTGAGTTCCAGGAAAGGCGCAAAGCTACACAGAGAAACCCTGTCTCGAAAAAAAACCAAAAAAAAACCAAAAAAAACAAAAAAAAAAACAAAAACAAGCACTTCCCCGGAGAAATTAGATAGCCCCCCACAAAACAAAACAAAAACCTGGCAATGCACCGTAAGGTTCTAGGAAAACAACAACAGTCCAAACCCAAATGCAGGAGGACGAGAGAAATTACAAAGATCATGGCAGAAATTAATGAAGTAGAAACTAAAACAATAATATATAGACACAATCAAAAAATGGATAAATTCCTAGGCACATAAGATCTGCCTAAAGTAAATCAAGAAGAAACAAATCCATTATAATCAGTGAGACTACAGCAACCATAAAAGGGCTCCCAACAAAGGAAAGCCTCAGGACTAGATGGGTTTACTGTCAAACTCTACCAAACCTTTCAAGAAGAGCTAACACAAATACTTTTAAACTATTCCATAACAGAAGGAAGGAAACAATGCCAAATGCATTGTACAAAGCCAGCATTATCATGACACCAAAACCCCATGACACACAAAAAAAGAAAACTACTAAGTTCCCTGATAGAAATAAAAATTTGCAATAAATTCTTAGAGTCAGAATTAAAGAACACATTAAGAAGATCAGACCATGACAACGTTGACTTCGCTCCAAGAACGCAAGGTTGGTTCAACACACACAAATCAACATATAAATAGTTAAGGACAGAAATCATGTATCACTGATGCAGAGAAGTATCAAGAGTTGTCAATGAGGACTCTCGATAGTGGAGGCTAGAAACCATACAGTCAGTGGACTGGGCTTTGGACCTCACTAACAGTGTGGCCTCCTGGGAGGGGAGGAGGGAAGAGAGCTCTGTCAATTTGAGGCCAGCCTGGTCTACAGAGTGAGTTCCAGGACAGGTACCAAAACTACACAGAGAAACCTTGTCTCGAAAAACCGGAATTAAAAAAAAAAGAGTACCTGGATGGCAATGCTTTGTGTACCATTATGGGATGTGTCGGGAGGGTGTCCAATGCTCTGCTGTACAAGCATAAGATGCAGAAGCTTAGAGTCTCCAACCCTCTCAGCCCTGCCTCACGAGTCTCATCCAGCTGGTTCCCATTTGTATCCACTTTGCTTTGTATCCATTTGGCTTCAAGACATTGAAGTTTGAAGCTGAATGGTTTTCTGAGTTTTGTGATTCATTCTGGTGAAGTACTGAACCTATAGGAATCATGGAACATTAGAACTTGTAACTGTTGTCTAAAGTAAGGGGAACTTTTATGGAAGACTTAGGTGAAGTGTGGTCTAACTTCAGGCAGTTACTCTGAAGTCCTTGTAAACTGTATCATTTTTAAAGGAGATAATTTAGACACAGGGAGAGGTGTAACAGGAATCTTAACAGGTCTTATTAATAAAAACAAACCTGAAGCAGGTATTAGGGTGAATGCTGGAAGATCAGAGAAGCAGAACAAGCCACAGCTACCTCACCTTGCTAATACCTCAGGTGATCCTGTTTCCTCAGACTGGAAACCTCTGTGTCCTCATCCAAATGGATCTCAGCTGAACTGCTGCTCAAAAGCCTGAAAGCTTAACCAGCCTAGTTCCTGGTTTTCACGCTTTATATACCTTTCTGCTTTCTACCCTCACTTCCTGGGATTAAAGGCGTGTGTCACCATACCTAGCTGTTTCCAATGTGGCCTTGAACTCACAGAGATCCAGACGGATTTCTGCCTCTGGAATGCTAGGATTAAAGGCGTGAGTGCCACCATTTTCTAGCCTCTGTATCTAGTGGCTGTTCTGTTCTCTGACCCCAGATAAGTTTATTAGGCTGCACAATATTTTGGGGAACACAGTATCACCACAGAGAGGTCAAGTTACTTGCTTGAGATAGACAGCTGTTGGATAGTAAGGATTTAAGTTTATCTGGCTTCAATCCAATATCTGAAGTAATCTTATGCCTTGGACCAATCAAGACTTATTACCAATATAAATTTGTAATATTGATTAGAATGTACATATATACATATATGTACACATTGTATAGAAAGCACCCAAGTAATAATTCCAGTTTTTAATCCCAAAGATGGATTAGTAATAAATAGCATATTGGGCAGGGTGGTGCACACTTTAATCCCAGCACTCAGGAGATAGAGGCAGGTGGATCTCTGTGAGTTCGAGGCCAGCCTGGTCTACAAAGCAAGTTCCAGGACACCCAGGGCTGTTATACACAGAAACACTATTTCGAAAAACAAACAAAAAACTATTGGGACTCTATTTTGTTAAGTACCTAGTTTTCCACACAGTACAGGCACTTAGAAATACTCCCCACCACATACTTCCTATCATAGTATATAAGAAATTAGTTCAAGGCCAGGTGTGGTGGTACATGCCTTTAATCCCAGTACTCAGGAGGCAGAAGCAAGCAGATCTCTTTGAGTTCAAGGCCAGCTTGGTCCACAAAGCTAGTTCCAGGAGAGCAAGGGCTACACAGAGAAACCTTGTCTCTAAAAAACAAAAACAAAAAACAACAACAACAAAAAACAAACAAACAAGAAATTAGTTCAGGTTAGAAATTGCTGAATACTAAAGACAAAAGGAGAAACACAGATAACTACTGTTAGAGAACATAGAGAGCATTTTTATACATTTGAATAGTGCTAACTTACTTCTTCAGCAGACATGTGGAATCGTAAAGCATTTGGCAAGACACTGCCATATTCCCACCTGAGTGCTCTAATCCGAAGCAACCGGTCATACCTAAGATGTGAAGGGATTAGATGGTCTAAGAATAAAAGGGGTCAAAGTCATTCTGATGAGAAGACTCGAGACTCACAAAACCTAAATGGAACATGGGGACTTTGTGTGGCTACTGATAGAAAGACACCAACAAGAAGACATCTTTGGGACAATGGAAAAAAACATGCATAAAAACTGTTTAGATTGTTGGTGTGGTGGCAAATGCCTTTAATCCCAGAACTTTGGAGGCAGAAGCAGGAGGATCACTGTGAGTTCAAGCCAGGACTACATAATAACAACCTGTTTCAATCTTAGAAAATTGTTTAACTCTCCAAATGTGACAACATGCAGTGGTTACATAAGCCAAGAGATCCTTACTGCTTAGAGACAAAAAACATTAAGAATTCAGTGGTGAGCTGCCATGATAATCCAAACTAGTGCAGTGTAAAAACAAAATGCAATGAAGTAAATGTGGCAAAACACTAAGGTCTAGGACCTAGGTTCTACAGAGCAAGTTATATTATTTTCACTTTTTATGAATACACTAATATTTCATAATTTTAAAAAATTTAAAAAAAATAAAAAGGAACAACAGAAGATTTCTTTCTTCCTTGCTACCCACTGAGAAACCAAACTACATCAAAAACCTTCCTAGGTTCCCTGACACTCCAAGCAAAACCCAAGACACTTACAGGTATGCTATAGTGCAGCGTCGATTTCTTAACAAAGAACAATGCCGAAATTTGATGGTTGGTATCAAATCACCTCGTCCAGCTGACTTTGCTTCATTCCTGGTAAGGACATATAAAGAGCAAGAAACATATTCCAGTGTAGGTAAAAGTTTCAAAGCCAGAATGACTGACATACATGCTTGCTTTGTCCATTTAAAGTTAGCAGCAGTCAACCCAAGCAGAGTAGCTACCACCATGCCAGTGCTTTCATTAGTACATTAAAAGATAAAAACCAGAACTGGGTACAGTGGTACACACCTTTGATCCCAAGCATTTAGGAGGTAAAGTCAGAGAAATCTCTTGAGTTCAAGTCATCCTAGTGAGACCCTGTATTTATCAGAGAATCTAGGTTGTTTTGTTCTTGTGGTGCTGAAGATCAAACCCAGGGCCCCACACATGCGAGACGAGAGCTCTAGCACTAAGCTTCTTCTTGACCACAGAGAGCCATTCTACATACTTCTGCCCCTCTGTGGAGGTCAGGCTAAGTCTCCACATTCCTTACAACTGCTTACAATGTAAAGATATCATCCCCAGATTATAAGAAACCATTATAATACATTTGGACTAGCAGGGCATGGTGGCACCATGTCTATAACCCTAGCACTTGACGGAACTACAAAATGAGATCTTTTCTCAAATGATTAAATTTAATAGCCGAATAATGTAGAAAGTACACGTAAAAACTCTTCATATTTACACATGATTAGTTGAAGGGTTCCCCTTTATTCACAAGTTATTTTTAAATTTTTATTGCATTTATTTATGTGTGTACGTAGTTTGTGTAGAGAACAGATCAGAGGGCAACTTCAAGGAGTTTACCCTCTCCTTTTACCAGGTGAGTCCTGGGGGCCTAACTCAAACCAGCAAACTTAGCAGCAAGTACCTCCACCCAGAGTCATCTCATCAGCCCTATTTTTTTTTTTTTCAAAATCTTTTTATTTGAGTTGGGTGGTGATGGCACATGCCTTTAATTCCAGCACTCAAGAGGTAGGTGACTCTGAGTTAAAGACCAGCCTGGTCTACAGAGAGAGTTCCAAGACAGTCAGGGCTATACAGAGAAACCCTGTCTTGAAAAAAATTTAGAAAAAAAAAATCTTTTTATTTGTATAGGTGTTTGCACCACATGCATAGAGTTCCCACAAAGGCCAGAAGAGGGTGTCAAATCCCCAGGAACTGGAGTTTTAGATCATTGTGAGCTGCCATGTAGGTTCTGGGAATCAAACCCAGTGCTCTCAAAGCAGCTGGTATTCTTTCTTTTCTTTTCTTTTTTTTTTTTTTTCCAGAGCTGAGGACTGAACCCAGGGCCGTGCACTTGCTAGGCAAGCACTCTACCACTGAGCTAAACCCCCAACCCCGAGTAGCTGGTATTCTTAACCACTGCCATCTCTCCAGCCCCCTCACAGATAATTTTAACCAGAAACTAGTAACAATGATCACCTCCCCAGCGAGAATTTAACAAAGTAAGGGACAAATTTCTGGACTATTAATTTGCACAGAATACAAATACATGGAGTACAGAAAATTCAGTCCCTTACTGGACCAAGACCTAATAGGCCAATTCTAAAATATATCTTTATTCTGTTTATTGTAGTCAATGACCTGAATGACCACTGTGTCTCCTCCTCTCTGCTTGTTAAATACATATAGCAGCCAGGATGACCTTAAGACAGACTGCCTACCCCCTACCAATTATCTCATCTGATGACACCCTCTTCTCCTTGCTAAGTTCCAGCCACACTGGTCTTTAAGTGTGGTTTCCTGAGGACTAGCCTCTTTAAGATCCTTAACATATGCTGTAGCTACTGCCTGAATGCCCTTTGCTCACCTTGATTGTTTTAGTGACTAAAACCCTCTTCTTGAAGCCTCAGCTGAAATATCTTTTCCTCAGAGAAAACTCCCAGTTCCTCAATTTCAGTTACACTTCATATTGGCTCCTATCATTATTCTCTCTTCTAGCCTTTCTTTAGAGCAAAGTGTCTTACTGTCTGTCTCCTAAACAGTAAGGGTCATGAACAGAAATCTAGGCTATGTTAGTTATCATGGAAATACCAGAAATATTTATCAATGCAAATTTATTCAGTGTATGTCTATTGAATGGATTAATGAACAACTTTGCAGAATTGAGTTCAAGACTTGTCATCGGACTCACATTTACCACAGTCCTCATTATATTGGTAAAAATTTTTCTGTTATCTACATGTATTATGTTCCTATCGTTTGTATACCTCACAGATCTTATCATATTATTAATTTCTACATCCAAGTAACTCAAACCTCTCTAGGTAAGATTCTGACTACCACTGGGCATTAATCCCAACACTTGAGAGGCAGAGGCAAATGGATCTCTGAGTTCGAGACCACCCTGGTCTACCCCAGCTTTATCCAGTTCTCAGCACTCTTTTTTTTTTTAATCTTACCATGTGATGGCAGCCTCTGAAGTCTGTTCACACAGTCCAGATTCACCACTGTATGAAATGCCAGGCCTCGCTTAAATATCCAATAAATCTATAGCCCTCTCTTGACCTGATAGGTGGTAGCCTTTTGTGATACCAGTTCTCAATAAACTCTACTCATGGTGTCAGAAATCACTGCTGTTCCTGCTCAGAGGACCCTTCTCCTTCAAACACACTAAGGCATCGGTTAATGAAACGAAGAGTGGGAACTAAGTATTTACTTGCATTGTGGGCTTTATCTGCTCCTGTCTCATCTTTTAAAATCTACCTTAATTCTTTCAACTTAGAAGTCATACATCATAATACATCACTAAGATGTATTAAGCATCTAGCATATGTGAAGCATTGTCCAACCACAGAGCAGCAGAAACTCCTTTAGGTTCAAGTCCTGTGCTTACTTGTACAATCAGGGTAAGATCAGGTTCAGAAAATTAAAAAAAAAAAAAAAAAATTACATCCCCCAAAGAGATAAAAGGTTCTGATTTTAACATCTCATTTTTTTTTTTTTTATTTTTTTTTTTTCTTTTTCGAGACAGGGTTTCTCTGTGTAGCTTTGCGCCTTTCCTGGAACTCGCTTTGGAGACCAGGCTGGCCTCGAACTCACAGAGATCCGCCTGGCTCTGCCTCCCGAGTGCTGGGATTAAAGGCGTGCGCCACCACCGCCCGGCAACATCTCATTTTTTATTTTTATTTATTTGTTTGTTTGTTTGTTTTTTTATTGGTTTTTCGAGACAGGATTTCTTTGTGTAGCTTTGAAGCCTGTCCTGGAACTCACTTTGTAGACCAGGCTGGCATCAAACTCACAGAGATCTGGCTCCCCAGTGCTGGGATTAAAGGTGTGCGCCACCACCACCTGGCTCATTTTTTATTTTTAAAACATTGATATTATCACAACTTACACATCAGACTGGTTTTGTTCATACAAAGCTTTCATCTCCTCCAGAACTTGTCTGAGTCCATCCTCCTGAAATGTATAAATATATTAATTGATTTTCCCGATTAATTTCAATCTGTACTATATTTATCTTTCATTTACATACCTTAACAAAAAATAGTCTTCACAATATATTTCCATGGCTACAGATATTGGTAAGGAACATAAAATGGTATAGCCTGTGGAAATGAGTTCCACAGCTGTTCAGACACTTAAAAGGAATGGACAGAGTTCCTGAACCCAGGATGCCAAGCAGGAGGATCAAGACTTCAAGGTCTTCATACATGACATAGATACCCGATCTTAAACAACAAAGGACTGTAGGTGCAGCTCATGGGTAGAGCACTTTCCTAGCTAGCAGAAGACCTCCATCCCCAGCACCAGAAAAAAGTTAAACTGAACTACCATATGACCCGGCGATTTCACTTCTAGTTTTAGACCCAATCCCATTCTTAGACATGTTTTCTTTGTTATTTTCTTCCTTTCACTCCTTCATTTTTTTCTTTCTACTACTGAGCTAAACCATACACAAAAACTTACAATTTTTTGTGTTTGATTTTTTTTTATTTTCAGGTTTTCATAATTTTGTTTTGTTTTTTGTTTGTTTTGTTTTGTTTTGTTTTTTGAGACAGGATCTTGCTAGTACTATGTGACCCAGGCTGACCTCACAATAAATCTTCTGCCTCAGCATCCCATGTCCTGGAATTACAGGGCTTTCTGCAAATGTTCTTGGCAGCATTATTTAAAATAGTCAAAAGCAAAAATCATTCAAAGGACCTACAACAGATGTGGTATATCACCCAATGGAGTATCATTTAACAATAAGAAGGAATGAGTACTGATATGTGCTACAACATAGATGGATCCTGACAATTCCATGTTAAACCGGAGACAGCAGACACAAAAGGACTGTAATACCTAGGAAGGCAAATTCATAGACAGAAAAGCACTTTAGCCAAGCATAGTAGCACATGCCTAGAATCAATCCTAGCAACTGGAAGAGTATCTTCAACAAATGGTCCTGGCATAACTGGATATCAACATGTAAAAGATTGCAAATAGATCCATATCTGTCACCATGCACAAAACTCAAGTCCAAGTGGATCAAAGACCTCAACGTAAATCCAGTTACACTGAACTTGATAGAAGAGAAAGCAGGAAGTACTCTTGAACGCATTGGCACAGGAGATCACTCCCTAATATAACACCAGTAGCACAGATACTGAGAGCAACAATTAATAAATGGGACCTCTTGAAACTGAGAAGCTTTTGTAGGGCAAAAGACACGGTCAGCAAGACAAAAAAAAGAGCCTACAGAATGGGAAAAGATCTTCACCAACCCCACTTCTGACAGAGGGCTGATCTCCAAAGTATATAAAGAACTCAAGAAACTAGACATCAAAATACTGAACAATCCAATTAAAAAATGGGCTAAGCCGGGCGGTGGTGGCGCACGCCTTTAATCCCAGTGCTCGGGAGGCAGAGCCAGGTGGATCTCTGTGAGTTCGAGGCCAGCCTGGGCTACCAAGTGAGTTCCAGGAAAAGGCGCAAAGCTACACAGAGAAACCCTGTCTCGAAAAACCAAAAAAAAAAAAAAAAAAAAAAAAAAAAATGGGCTAAAGAGCTAAACAGAGAATTTTCAAAAGAAGAATCTCAAATGGCTGAAAGACATTTAAGGAAAGCTCAACATCCTTAGTCATCAGAGAAATGCAAATCAAAACGACTCTGAGATACCACCTTAAACCTGTTAGAATGGCTATGATCAAAAACACTAATGAAAGTCTATGTTGGAGAGGATGCGGAGCAAGGGGAACAATCCTCCACTGTTGGTGGGAGTGCAAACTTGTACAACCACTGTGGAAATCAGTATGGCGGCTTCTCAGAAAATTGAGAATCGATCTACCACAAAACCCAGCCATACCACTCTTGGGCATATACCCAAGGAATGCTCAATCATACCACAAAGATACATGCTCAGCTATGTTCATAGCAGCATTATTCGTAATAGCCAGAACCTGGAAACAACCTAGATGCCCGTCAACTGAGGAATGGATTAAGAAAATGTAGTACATATATACAATGGAGTACTACTCAGCAGAGAAAAACAATGACATTATGAAATTTGCAGGCAAATGGATGGAACTAGAAAATATTATCCTGAGTGAGGTAACCCAGACTCACAAGGACAAACATGGTATGTACTCACTCATAAGTGGATACTAGATATAAAGCAAAGGACAATCAGACTGAAACTCACAGATCCAGGGAGGCTACCTAGCAAGGGGGACCCTAGGATGACTGTGGCTTATAAGTTTTGGTTTTGCCCAATCCCTGGGCAAGTTTTAGTTAAACATTTCACTATTAGGATAAGAATTTGTACCGTATCAAGATGATGAAAGAAAATGTTGGCTGTACTTTCAGGAGGAGAGGCTAAAATCTTTTTAGATTATGGATTAGCCTACAGAAAAATGTCTGCCATAAATCAAACAGTGAAGGGGAAGATGAATAGGAATCTCACTTACACAACTTAAATAAAACATAGCTTTCTGAACAGATGAAGATAGGTTTCTTCTGTATCCTAGAATCTAATCAATATTTATATGTATAATTCAGCTATTATTTGGCTTAAAAGGGAAATGTTATTATTGGGAAATGTTAGCATTTTTACTATTTTCCACAGAGAAAATATTTTCCAGTTTCAAATAACCCTGGACTTTTGAATTATAAACGGTTTTTATGTTCAAGCTATCTGTGTATTATTTCTCCTGCAGTTGTACATAAAATGTTTTTACATTAAAAAGGACAAATACTATAGAATTGTATTACATGAAATATATAGAATATACAAATTCATAGACAGAAAGATTAGACGTTATCTCAAGATGGAGAAGAAAGGAATATAGAGCAATGATTTCCTAAGTACAGAATCTGTTTTGTGTGATGGAAAAGCCCCACAAATGGACAGTAGTAAAAGGACATAATATCATGAATGTAATAAATCAATACAATTAATGTAATTAATCAATATCATAAATATAGTTATTGAATAAAAAAATAAAATGGGCAACTTTATATTAGAATGCATATTTTACCAACTAAAAGGTAAAACAAGCCGGGCGGTGGTGGCGCACGCCTTTAATCCCAGCGCTCGGGAGGCAGATCCAGGCGGATCTCTGTGAGTTCGAGGCCAGCCTGGGCTACCAAGTGAGTTCCAGGAAAGGCGCAAAGCTACACAGAGAAACCCTGTCTCGAAAAACCAAAAAAAAAAAAAAAAAAAGGTAAAACAAATAGCCATTTAAAAAGTACATAGCTGGGCGGTGGTGGCACACGACTTTAATCCCAGCACTAGGGAGGCAGAGGCAGGCGATGGAGGCCAGCCTGGGCTACAGAGTGAGTTCCAGGAAAGGTGCAAATCCCTCCCTAGTGCTGGGATTAAAGGCGTGCGCCACCACCACCCGGCTACCTCTATGTTTAATATAGCGGCTGTTCTGTTCTCTGACCCCCAGAGAACATAAGTTTACTGGGGTGCACAATATATCAATCACACTTGCACAGAACTCAGGTTCAATTCCAGCACTCACATGGTGATTCATAAACATTTGTAACTCCAGTTCCTGCTCTCTTCCGACCTCCGTGGGCACCAGGCATGCATGTGGCCGCAAAACATACATGCATGCAAAATATTCATACACAGAAAATTTAAAAATAAATCTTTAAACCAGGCGATGGTGGCATGTGCCTTTAATCCCAGCACTTGGGACACAGAGGCAGGTAGATCTCTGTGAGTTCAAGGCCAGCCTGGTCTACAGAGTGTGTTTCAGGAAATCCATGCTACATCAAGAAACCCTGTCTCAAAAAAACAGTAAATTAATCTTTAAAATAAAAAAGCACAATAAAACTACTGAACTACTGAAAACATACACCACAATAAGAATAGTCTTTTTGAAGTCAGCCTGGTCTACAGAGTGAATTCCAGGACAGCCAGAGCTGTTATACAGAGAAACCCTGTCTCAAAAAACAAAACAAACAAAAAGTCTCAAATAGATTATACTGGGCAAAAGAGGCCAGATACAGATACAAAGGGTGCATACTACATGATTCCATATGGCCCTTCACAGGGCATCAGGCCCTTTCTAGAAGTGTCAGCTCTTAGCAGATTGAACCCAGATACATGAAAGAAAAAAAATTCAATCATCTACAAGCAAGAAAAGCAAATGGGTGGTTTCCAAAGGCTGCAGGTGGGACCTGGCTTCACAGCGACCCCCAGAACTACTAGGGTTACTTCAAGATGCTATTGGTTCATCAAGAGGCTGGGTATAAAGATGTATGTGGAGCTGGAGAGATTACTCAGCGGCTAAAAGCACTTGCTGCTCTTGCACCCACATCCTGCAGCTCACAAACGCCTATAGTCCCAGTTCCAGAGGATCCCATACCCTCTTCAGGCTTCCATGGGGCACCTGCATGCAGGTGACGCACATACACGTATTTTGTTGTTGTTTAAAATAGAGTTTCAGGCCAGCCTGGATAACATGAGGCCTTGTCTCAAAAAACAAAATCAAGAAACAGATGGGGAAATGCACCACGGCAATAAATAACATGAATGTGAGTATTTTCTTTTTCTTCCTCCAATTGGTTTGGCCCAGTTTCAAACTTTTTGTTTCCGATCTCGGCACCTAGCAAAAGAGGTAAAGCGAACCCAGCAACTGACACGTGAGAAGAATCTTCTGCAAGACAAAGCGGACTAGCCCAGGGAAAGTCCACATAGGCCCCGCCCCCATGCTTGAGGCCCCGCCCCCAGGCCAGAGGCCTGGCCCTCGGCACGCCCCTCCCGGTCCGCCGCTCCTCACGTTGAAGGCCGGCAGCTGCCCTTCCGGCGCGCGGTGTAACTCGCGGACAAGCTCCATAGCTTTTTCGCAGAACATGACGGACGCTCCTGGGTCCCGCGGTCCTGTCAACTGCCAAGTGACGCCAAACGGTCGCTGGGCTCTCGGCTGCGGCACTTCTATTGTTCGGGAGCCCCACAGCGCTCAGCCGCTCCTCCTCGCTTTGGCGCCAAACGGGCTCAACCAATAGAAGGGCGCTGTCGGATTGGGGGTGGGGTCCTAAGGCGGCCGAGCGGGGACATTTGACCTCATTGAGTAGCCGCACTGAGAGTCAAGGAAAGGAGGGTTAAGAGGATGATTTTTCCCTGGCGAAGCCGGGGAAGTCAGTTGCGTCTGAGACCCTAAGCTGAACCAAAGAGCTGTTTTCGATTGTGCAGCAAAGTAGAGTGCACATTCTTCCCTCCTTTTTATTTTTTCTATTTGAATTAATTATCTTTAGATTCCAAGGGGAACCTTTAAGTTAAGAGGAAAAGCCGAGAAACTAGTTGTGACACAGTGTTTCTCTTTAGCTCTGCAGTGCCGGCTGACATTGAAAAGAAACCATCTTTTATTGGGTACTTTCTGTATGGTAGGGACTATAATTTATTTCAGTTAATTCTCAATTCTCCCTAAGGGTTATGTAGAACTGATAAGGAAACCAGAACAGTTAATTTACTGAAGGCCACACTGCTTCTAAAATAATTAAAACCTATTTTTCTATGCTTTGCACTTTCAGCTCTGGCACTCTTTGATTTTTAAAGCAGTTATTTAAAAATATTTGCCAACTGGAAATGTCACAGATAACAGCAGTTCAAAGTTGGGCATAATAGTGTGGTCGAATGCCTGCAGTCACAAAACTTCTGTGGCTGAAGAAGGCAGATTACTTCAGTTCAGGAATTCTAAAGGAGCCCATCTTTTTTATTTTTTTGTTTGTTTGTTTGTTTTTCGATACAGGGCTTCTCTGTGTGACAGCCCTGGCTGTCCTGAAACTTGCTCTGTAGACCAGGCTGGCCTCAAAATGCAGAGATCCGAGTGCTAGGATTAAAGACCTGTGCCATCACTGTCCAGCAGGAGCCCATCTTTAAAAAAAAAAGTTAAGGTTTTTAAAAAAGTCTTGATTTGCCTTCTATTATTGTGATAAAACACCCACCAAGCCCAAAAGCAAACTGGGAAGGAAAGGGTTAGTTTCGGTGTACAGTTGTAGTCATCCAGGGCAGGAACTCAAGCAGAGGCCTTGGAAGAAGGCTGCTTATTGGCTTCTCATGGCATATTCACCCTGCTTTACCCAGAACCACCAGCCTGGGGGTGACACTCCCCTCAGGGGTCTGGGCCATCCCAAGTCAATAAATAAGAAAATGCCCCCACAGATTGGCCAATCTGATGAAGGCAATTCCTCATGATTCCCTCTTCCCAGATATGATTAGGTTTGTGTCAAATTGACAAAAAACCAATTGGCACATTCAACTACATGATTATGGGAAATTTCCTAACCTTACATAATCCAAGATAAAAACCACTTGCTTTATTTAGTATTTTTTGTTTTTGTTTTGAGACAGAGTCTCACTGTGTAGACTAGGCTGACCTCAAACTCACAGAGATCCATCTGCTTCTGTCTCCTGGGTAGGTGCCACCTTGCCTCACTATTTAGCTGGTTTTTGAAAAAGCGCTATTCATTTCTATAAAGCAGTAATGGATTTTTGTGTTGTTCTTTTGCAAATGTAGATGTCAAGATTGCTAGAGGAGCTGGACAGTGTTGAGAAAGGTGGTTCAGAGAGAAGTGCTGAGACAAACTGTCCTTCAGGTAGAGCTTTGGTACTTATTAATGCCACATACAAGTATGGCGGGGTTCTGAAGACAGACACTTCTGTTCCACCAGACTAAGCAGAGGTCTTCTCTAAAACGCTTCAGAGGGATGTGGTCCAAAGCCAGAAGGCATAGGCATGGAAAGTAACCCATACTACATGCTGGCTGCTTGAAATCAGTTTGTCTCTGTTTCTGGGTCAACTAGGGGAGCAGGCAAGATTCTGCCTTTTGACTTCAGAGTCATAGCATGGCCTGTCATGTTCCTGTAGCTGATGCTGGAGGGAGGGAGATTGCTGGGAGTGTGGCCTGATCTGTGAGGCTGCAGCTTCTGATCTAACAAGGACATAACATTGTCTACAAAGTGGGTATGGGAATGCCCCACTTTAAAAAGGAACTACTTGTCCAGGTGTTATGGCTCATGCCTGTAATTCTACCATTCCAGATGCTGAAGTAAGAGCAGTCCAGAGAGTTCCAGGCCAACCTGGGCTTGAGTGTGAGACCCTGTCTCCGAAAACAATAGATAGGTAGGTAGATAGCTAAGTAAATAGGGATGTCCTTTTTTTTTTTTTTCTCTATTAGGGATACTTGGGTTAATGTTGATTAAACACCCAATTATACTGCTGCAGGATCGTGATTCACAGGCTGGTAGTTATAACCTTCTCGGCCATGCATCTTTTCAATTTCGGCCAGAAGGCACGTCCTTTATTGACCCTTAGGCCTCTTTACTTTTAAAATGGGAACAGTAGTATACCTGTGAGCAGTCTTGATGATTCAGTCTTCCCTTCAGCAAATATTTATGAAGTGTGTACTATGAGCCAAGCCTTGGTCCAGATACTGAAGATAATGCAGTAAACAAGGTCCTTTCTTGGAGTCTATCTTGCAGTGTGGAAAACATCAATACAGATAAAGATGTATCAATGTCAAGTATTTTGGTGATAAGCACTAACAAGAATAAACCAAGGAAGGTGAACACAGCAAAGATGAGAGAGTCTGAGGGTTCTCTAGTGTTCAGCAAACACAGTTCTCATGGGCAGGGGAGTAACTCTGTAGATGTGGGCTTTAGGGAGGCAGAGCTTTGGGGTAACAAGACTCAAAGAGCCCAGGTCTTAGGGAGGGGCCGAATAGCATTGTGAAGGACCAGCAGGGAGGCAGCGATCCTGGGAGAGGTTGGCACCTGAGAGTAGGGCTGGAGCTCTGTCAAGTAGGCTACTGAAGAGCCTTTTGTATATAACCTTTCAGTTTTGAGAACGGTGGGAACCCACTGAAGTGGTTTTAGTGACAGATTCAGATCTAGTTAAAAAAGGAAATCCTCTGGCCGATGAGTTAGAAGGAGGTAAAGCGAAAGTAAAGGCGAAAGACCACTTACACCTCTGAAATAATCCAAGTGAGGGATGACGGCTGCTTGGTCCAGCATGGGCATTGGTGCAGAAGACAGGAAGTGGTTAGATACTGGATTTTGAATAGAGGGCTGACCCAAAACTTGATGACTGGTGTAGTGCGATATAAGAAAGGAAAAAGTCAAGAATGAGCCCAGAAAGACTCCACGAAGGGTAAGGATGGAGTTTCCATTCCTCAGGAGGGAAAGACTATAGATGAACATGAAGTAGGAGAGTTGGGTGCCTTTTAGAATTCAGCAAGGAGTCAGGCTGTGGTGGCGCATACCTTTAATCCCAGCATTCAGGAGGCAGAACTCTGTGAGTTCAAGGCCGGCCTGGTCTACAGAGCAAGTTCCAGGACAGGCTCCAAAAGTATACAGAGAAACCCTGTCTCGGAAAACCAAAAAAAAAAAAAAAAAAAAAAGTCAGCAAGGAGTAGACCTTTGCATAAAGAGTCTTAGTTCCAGGAAAGGTATGACCCAGAGAGACAGTGGGGGCTTACCCAGTGTGGTAGTGTATTTAAACACTAGGAGACCAAGAGATGAGGATCATATGGACAAAGTCTAGCACGCCCCCCAGCCCCTCCTCCAGATCATTTTTTTGGGGGGTCTGGGTAGTGGAACCCTGAACCTCTGGTACACTAAGGAAGTGCTATCACTGAGCTATATCCAGCTCTTTTTATTTCTCTTATCTTGAGGTAGGGCCCACTAAATTACCTGCTTGGCCTGCATCCTGCAGCCTCCTGCTGTCAGCCTTTGTAATAACTTCAGGCAGGTCCTACTAGGTCTATCTGCTCTTTTGTTTTCCTATGAAGATTTTATGACTGATAGGTTAAAAACTATTTTTAAGCATTTTGCTTTTTGAATTTTCAAATCTACTGTAGTGTTTTTGTTGTTTGTAGATATTCACATGGTATGAATATAGGTTGTGATATAGCAAAATGGTCAAAGAAATTCTTGGCAACTTCAAAATACCATTGCAAAGCCAACAACATAACCCCTTACATTTCTAAATTCTTAATCTTTAATCTTTATCAGTTGCCAATGGTTTTCAAACTGATTGACACACATGTTGAAATTACAAAGGGAACTCTGGACTAAATAGGCAACTAAATATGTATCTCTTGGTTGTAGGTCATTAGTAAAATTAATGCTACCATATCAAACAAAGCAAAAACTATAAAAAGCTACATTCATGAAAAGTGTCCTTTCCTTTTTTCCTGGGTGGATTGAATTATTACTTAATTTCGGGTGTCATAAGTACAAATTCATCTTTGAAACGGATTTCCTGGCCTCCACCATTTCTAATCATTTTTGTGAAGATCCAAACTTTAATAAGAGATTTCAAAGCCTATGTAGGCAGTTCATTTTCTTACATTCAAAGAACAAAAAGTAAATGTAAACTTGTTTTAAATGATACATTAGCTACAGAGGGCGTGCTTTTTTTCTTTTCTTTTCTTCTCTTTTAAGGTAAAGCTTTTTGTTGATATAACAAACCGTAAGACTATCTGGGGATTCTCACGTATTAGGGGAGCCAGAGCCCCCAGAGAGAGTGGAGGGTACCTATTTGCCCTGCAAGTGGAGCTAGCGCCCTCTAGGGCCCTTTCTGACTCCCTGGGTCCTCACCATTTGGACCACTGAGATGAGGCATGCCTGAATTTGTCTGCAAAGGACACCTAGCACCTAGAGCAACTCATCCCGAAAACCCAAACCGACCCTAATCCACAGTGTAATTGCAGCGAGACACTTCCGATCAGCCCTGCCCTGATAATGACCCGAAGCTTGAGCTTCTTCTGCCCTTCTCCAAGATGGCTGTTGTTGGCGCCGGGGATTCTGGGCTTGCTGCCCGCGGAACCAGAGGGGAGGTGATGGGGGCGTGTCTTGGGGGGGCGGAGCTGTCTGGAGTCTTGCGCTGATTGGCCGCGGTGGCCGACCGGCCTCCGGCGCTGGTCCATAGCGGGCGCCGCGGCCTGGGCTGGGATGTGACCGGCAGTGGGCTCCCGGCTCCCGGCGGTGACGGCTGTGCGCGGCGGAGACTGCGGCCAGGGCGGCGCAGGCGGGCGGGCAGGCGAAGCCAAGGCGCCTAGGACTGCCGGCCGACAGGGCCGCGGGATGAGGAAGCGGACTGAGCCCGTCACCTTGGAGCATGAGCGCTGCGCCGCCTCCGACTCGTCCTCCTCCGGCTCGGCCGCCGCGGCGCTGGACGCGGACTGCCGCTTGAAACAGAACCTGCGTCTGGCGGGCAAGGGGCCGGCAGAGCCGCGCAGCGAAGCCGACGCGGGCATGAAGCGGGCGCTGGGCAGGTGAGACGCGGCGCGGGTACTCACGGGCCCCTCACCTGGTAGGCAGGTAGTCCCACGCCCCCACCTTCAGTGATCTGCCGTGGGAGCATCCCAGCGTCCCATCCTCCCGGCGTCCTCTTCGACCCTTCTTCAGACTGCCTCCCCTCATCTGGCCTGCAGGGACCATCCAACCCCATTCTTTCCTCCAGGCACCTGCGTCCGGAGCGTTCCTTCCATCCTTGCTTCCCTGGCGTCCACCCCTACCCTACGGGCTTCTCACTAAACCCACCCAACACTCTGGCTTGGAGACCCTTATCAGGTTAGCCCGTAGGGATACTTAGTAGTAGTCAGGGGTCCAGCAGTCCTGACTGGCCCTGGAAGAGTCTCCTAAGGAGTTAGAAAGGCCGTGTGTAAGAAGAGGGCCACGCAGGGTGGGCCTCGGACCCTGCAGATGCTCTTAGCCGCTTCACTTGCTTTGCCTTGACCTCAAACGGAGCTCAGTCGCAGCGCTCCTCTGTCTGGAAATTTACGAGTGCTTGGTACTTCCCTTCGGTAGTTCATCCCAGGTAACTATTTCAGAGCAACATTCGCCGACCCTCTTTCGAGGGTTAAGCCGTTTGTAGTGTCTAAGGGAAAGGATGGATGCATCATCCATACTCAGCTGTTGGAGGGAACCGGTGGTTGGCTGTGCAGGTGGCTCCCCTCACTTGAAGTCTGTACAAGAATTGGTCATTGAGAATCACTTTGTAAGGTCCTGAAGTCTTCTGGGGTTGGTCGATTAGTTAGTTTTGCATCCTCCCTTTGGAATGGAGAAGAGTACAGTTATGTAAAGCTGATTTCAAAATTGAAATAGCATACTTCATAGGTTTTTTTCCCTCTATGATGGTTTCTTAATCTGACAGTTTGCCAATTTGTAGATTATTATCTTTCTTGAAAGTTTTGAAGTCTTGATCAGAGATGTTGCTTTGCAATATTCCCAAGACAGGAATTGTAGCAGTCATTTCTTTTTACATCATTTGAACGTTCTTTATGTATATGTAAAATATTTACCTAAATAGAAAGAAAATCAGAGCTTGAAGCTCTGTGGTAAAAGGTCATGAACTTAAACTATAGAGAACTTTTAAGTCAGTGATTCTCAGTCTTGCAGAAGGGCCAAAACTGGCTGGTTTTGTTTTGTATGTGGATACAATTAACCATCAAGGGGTAGGTGAGATTGCCTACTTGGTAAAGGCTCCTGCCATCAAGCCCAATGACCTGAGATCCATCCTGGGTCCTAATGGTGGGAGGAGAGAACTATCTCCTGAAAGTGGGCCTTTGACCTCCTTGCAATCCACCTCACATACATGCACACAAAATAAATGCATTGCATGTAATTAAAAATTAACTAGCAGGTGATTAACCTTTTGTAAAACTGATATACTCCTTTTACTTTCTCTTAAGAAAAGTTTGCCTGCATTAAAAACCCTTGATAGTTCGATTCCTTTTTTTTTTTTTTTTTAATTTTACCCTCGGTCCCTCACCCCTCAGCTCCCCACACCAGGTCCCCTGGCCCCATCACCTGCCACGTTTTCATAATCCTCTCAGGCTCCAGACCAGCAGTGCCGGCCACATGAGGCCTGATCATATAAGAAAAATACCTCGGGCTCACTCGGGGCTGGGTCGGGGACCCAGGCGCGCCCTGTTCTACTGCATTTCCCCTTCCTTCTCCAGACGCCCCAGCTACCCGCGACCGAAACCCCTAGACTACTAGCTCAGGCCTCCGCCATCAGTCAAATACATTTTTATTTATATGCTTTGCATATAACTTAAATAACTTAGAAGTTCTTCCTTTGAAAAAAATCAAATTGCTATGTACAGTAATGTTCAGGGGACGGGAATACTGCCCTGACACCTTCCTTGTATTAAAAGGACCTGATTAATATTGTGGGACAAAGAGAAGCATTCAGATGGTGCCCACATCCTCTGAATGAACAGAGGCTTTAGGGGAATAAAGCATAATGAAGGAAGGCCAGATTGGAGTATTACCCCATAGCTTTCTTTCCGGCTGCTTTTACAAGACATTCTGGTGCTTCACTCAGCCCAGCCCAGCCCTGTCTACCTTATCACTTACCTGACATTGTAATTGTTATAATTGCATGCATACTTGTTGAATTACTTTATCTGTCTCCTCCCCAACAAGAATGGAAATGCAATAAGAGCAGGTTGCTTCCTCCACCTCTGTATCCCAGTGCCTGCCAAATAGTAGGTGGTAAAAAAAAAAAAAAAAAAAAAAAAAAAAAAAAAAAAAAAAATGCTCGTTGAATAAACGAGTATCTATGGAATAAATTCCTAGAAGTGGAATTGCTGGGCCAAAGGGTGTGTTTATAACTGACAGGTAAAGCCAAAGTATGCACTGAAGAATTAGTACTGATTGTGACCTCCATCATTGTAAGTTGCCTGTCCTTAAGACGTGTGTGTATATTTACCACATTTTGACCTTACCTACTTCTTTTAACTCCGTTCCTTGGATACTTTCTGATACATGAAAGTGAAGAAAACATATAACGGTTCACTATGTATCTGTCACACACTTTCAAGCTTTCACTGTTGAGCAGTATTGAATCATCTCTCTTCTCTGCATTTTTTTTGCAGGGTGGGGGCTAGATACTTTTAAACAAATTTTATTTATTGATTGGTTGGTTGGTTGGTTGGTTTTTTGAGACAGGGTAGCCCTGGCTGGTCATCTTGGAACTAGCTCTGTAGACCAGGCTGGTCTCGAACTCAGAGATTTGCCTGCTTCTGCCTCTTGAGTGCTGGGATTAAAGGGCATGTGCCACCACCACCCAGCTTTCAAATTTTATTTTTAAGCACTTTAGGGTAACTTGAACAAAAAAAAAATTATTTGAAACAATATAATAGTGATAGTACCATATATCAACTATATGTACTATCCAGTCTGCACTCAAATTTCCTGAATTCTTAGAAATGTTTTACTGATTATCTTAAAATTCTGTTTTTTTTCCTTTGTTCCCTACCTGTGTACTTGCTTTAGAAAAATTCTATACACTCTTTTTATACATTATTTTGTGTGTGTATGATATGTGTATGAAAGTACATGTACCATGTAAAGATCAGAAGACAATTTTTCTCCTACCTTTATGTGGGTTCTAGGTTCGAACTTGGTTCTCCAGGCTCAAATGACAAGTGCCTTTACTGGACGAATCATCTTCCTGGCCTCTCCTCTACGTTTTTATCCTAATTATTTGATTTTGTTGTTGTTGTTGAAAGTAGGATCCTTTATCACATAGCATGTGTTCTTATTAGTCATAACTAGTAACATTATTTCTCACAGTTTTTACAATTGATTCTCTTTGATTTTCTGAGTATTCTGTTATGGCAGCTACAAGTAGTAAGAATTTTGTCCCTTGTCTTCCAGCTTTTATGTCACTTGTTTCTTTGTCTTTTCTGATTCATGGTATTTCCAGACAGAAAGCTAAGTACTGTTGATACTGGACATCTTTGACTAGTTCATGATTTACTGACAACCAAGTACTTATGGTGATACTGGGTACCTTTGACTAGTTCGTGATTTACTGACAGTCAAGTACTATGGATAATACTGGGTACCATTGACTAGTTCATGATTTTATGATAGTCAATTACTATGGGTGATACTAGGTCCTTTGGCTAGTTCATAACTTTACTGACAGCCAAGAACTATGGGTGATACTGGGCACCTTCATGACTTTATTGATAATGCTTTTGGTATTTTTTGACATTAAGCATCATGCTAGTTATTTTGGTAAGGGGTGTGTTGCTGGTGATGTTTTTTAGTAAAAAATGGTAGCTGAATTTTTTTTAATGTCATTTTAGCATTTGTGGCAGATTCATAGTGTTTTTCTCTTTAATATAACAGGTAATAGATTTTTTTAAAATTATAAAATCATTCCATTTTGGGGATAAGTATTATTATATAGAGGTATATTGATATTTTATTTAGAAATTATACATCATTATTTGTCAGGCTCATCTATAATTTTCTTAATTTTTTTTCAGTACTGGGATAGTGAATAGTTTTTTTTTTAAGATTTATTCTATTTTTAGTTACATGAATGTGCATATGAGTGCAGGTGCCCAGGCCAGAGGTGTGGGATCCCTGATAGCTGGAGTTATAGGTGGTTGTGAGCAACCTGACATGGTATTGGGAACTGTTCAGGTCCTCTGAAAGATTTGTACATGCCTTTAACACGGAACCATCTCTCCAAACCCCCAGACTTCTTTTTTTATTGCTGTCTCTATCAGTTGTTTCAGCGCTGTCTATAGTTTATTTAGAAGTTTTCACTGGCCAGGTGTAGTGGCCTGTGGGGGTGGAGGCAGAGGAAGATGCTTGAGCCTGGGAGTTTGGGGTCAGCCTGGGCAACATGGGAATCCGGGTGCAGCTCTTTTCCCCTATGTAAGGCAATTTAAACTACTTTGGACAGAGTTTTAAGTAACCCATGCTGTTATCTAGTTATCTGTGTAACCAAGGATGACCTTGAATTCTTGGTCCCCCTGCCTCAGCTTTCAAGTGCTGGGATTACAGGCCTCTCCCAGACCTGGCTCAATTTAAAATACTTTCAAAATTGTCTGTTTCTTTAAAATTTTTACAATTCCCTTGGCCGGGCGGTGGTGGCGCACGCCTTTAATCCCAGCACTCGGGAGGCAGAGCCAGGCGGATCTCTGTGAGTTCGAGGCCAGCCTGGACTACCAAGTGAGTTCCAGGAAAGGCGCAAAGCTACACAGAGAAACCCTGTCTCGAAAAACCAAAAAAAAAAAAAAAAAAAAAATTTTTACAATTCCCATGTAAAACTGCCTAAGTATGGAACTCTTTTAGCATATAGTGTATTGTTAACTGTTACAAATTGTTCTAGGCTATCAGTGTGTAGGCTTTACTACTGTCTGGTTCACTTTGGCTGACTTACATGTTCATGGAATATTGTCCAATCGTCTACTTAATTTAGCTTCTCCTGCCTCTCTCTATCTGAGGCTATTTCCCTAATATTATTAAATATTTCCTGCCCTCCTCCTTGATTTAGACTAATGATATGTCTAATACAGACGTACACTGGAATTTGAGGGAAAGTCCCCAAGAAAATATTTCTTGCTTTTTGGGTTTTTTTTTTTTTTTTGGTTTTTCCAGACAGGGTTTCTCTGTGTAGCTTTGCACCTTTCCTGGAACTTGCTTTGGAGACCAGGCTGGCCTCAAACTCACAGAGATCCACCTGCCTCTGCTTCCCGAGTGCTGGGATTAAAGGCGTGCGCCAACCAGCACCCGGCAAGAAAATATTTCTTATCCTAGGAGGGCTGGAGGATACCAACGGTCACTAGAAATGGTTCTGGCTGAAGGGTGCATTAGCCGTTATGCCCTGTCTTGTTGGTTTTTGTTTGTTTGTGTGGGGTATTGTGTTTTGTACATGGTCTCATCAGCTTTAAAAAGCAAAAACAAACAACAACAACAAAAACACTGTAGCTAATTGAGATGGAAACAGTTTTTGAGATCAGAAGCCCCCATTTTGTTTGTTTTAAGGGTGGGTCAAAAGGTGATTTTTAAAGGTAAATAATGATACAATTAATATAGGAACTCTGTACTCTCTGGGAAGAGGAATGATATTAATTTGCTTTGTCTGATGAGCACAGGGCAGATGAACAATTTTGTAGGAGTTTCGCTTTTTTCTTGTAGCCCTGGGATTCTTGACAGTGTCCATCAAAGGTTCAAGTGGTCTAACTTGAACCCTTAGAAGACATGCATAAAATGTATAAGAATGGTCTTTCTTCTCCCAACCTTTAGACCAAATCCAGGGATGGACAGAGACCAATGAGCTGCATGGGAGGTTTCGTGGTCGGATCACTCTTCATATAAATACCAAAGAACACAATCAACACCCTTCCTTTTTCCTTGGTCCAGACAGAGAAGGGTCCTCATCCAAGATGCAGCTGACTTTATAATAGCCCAGAAAGGCAGGTGGCTGAGGTCAGTGTCCATGTCCTTCACCTTTAGCCTTCCCAAGATATAACCTGAAGCTCAAGCCCCATGCATCCCTGTGTGTGTCTCTTCATGCTTAATTTACTAAGATGAGAGGAAGTTCAGAGCCGACTTTTTTTTTTTTTCCGAGACAGGGTTTCTCTGTGTAGCTTTGCGCCTTTCCTGGAACTCACTTGGTAGCCCAGGCTGGCCTCGAACTCACAGAGATCCGCCTGGCTCTGCCTCCCGAGTGCTGGGATTAAAGGCGTGCGCCACCACCGCCCGGCCTCAGAGCCGACTTTTATTCTTCTGTTTTCCTCTATGGCACCTAAAACAACAGAATTGGCCCCATGTAGTTACAGTGTAGCAAGTTGGCTTGGTCTGTTGTACTTCATCTGGACCCCGGTTTGTAGATGTAACAGTCTTATTATTAAATAAGAAACACAGAGCCAAATGCAGAGTTAAAAGCCCAAGAGGTCAGAGCAGTAGTAAGAGCTGATACTAAAAACCCTTCTTCTTACCCTTCCTGCCGCTGCTGTCCTTCCCCTCAGAAAGCGACCTACTTCCTGTGTATCTGTCTTTACTGACTTTCTGTTCTGCCTTCTCATTGGTTGTAAACCCAACCACATGACCTCCTCGTCACTGCCTGTCTATGCAGACCTCCAGGTCTTCTATGGTTGTTATTTAGATTAAAGGCGTGTGTCTCCATGCTGGCTGTATCCTTGAACACACAGAGATCTGCCTGTCATGTGATCTGGATTAAAGGTATGCACCACCACCACCCGGCTTCTGCTATGGCTTGCTGTTAGCTCTGACCCCCAGGCAACTTTATTTATTAACATACAAATAAAATCATATTTCAGTACAAATAAAATATCACCATACCCTTTGGGTTAGCCTTTTCCTATTGTGCCCTACCTTGTCATGGTTGTGCTATAGCCTGACACCAGAGTTTAATAGGACTGCATTTTTTATATTTCTGTTTGACTCAAAGTTCCGTTCAACCCACACAATTACTACTCCTTCCCAAGGCAGCTTTCTGTGATGGCTCTGACAGACAGGTCTGAAGGGACCAGTGTGACCACAAGACACCCTAAGACCAAGTTCTCAACACAAAGGAGATTTCTGTGCCCCAGAGGGACAGAGGGCAGGGGATAAGAGTCAAAGACAGGAGACAGAGGACGAGGGAGAAGGAGAAGGGGACAGCGGAGAGGAGGAAGGGATATTTGTCCTGAAGGGACAAAGGACAGCCTCCGAATAGAAGGGAGACAGACGAAGCCCATAGGCAAATGGCAGTTTATAAAGGTAAAAGGGGAACCTGGTGTTAGGATGAGTTGGTTTGTTTTGATTGGACATGCCAATTAGGGCAGCCAAAAGAAGGCTTTTGATTGCTGGACTTGAATACTTTGATAGCTGGACATTGGCAGTCAGCCTCAGAGGGAGGAAGTGGCCAAATAAGGGACTAGACCTTGGTGGCTAGCTTTAGAAATGTAATATAATGATTTTTAGCAAGGAAGAGGGACTTGGGGAATAGCAAGGCCTGCCAGAGTCATGTTTGTCATGCTAGGGCGTTGTTGTTCGACTCTTAGATGGTTTTTTAATAAAAAACCCAAGGCCAGGTATCTTATATCTTATATACCTTTCTCTGCCCCGCCATATTACTTCCTGGAATTAAAGGCGTGTGTGCTTCCCAAGCAAAGGCATGAGATCTCCAGTGCTGGGATTAAAGGTGTGCCACCACTGCCTGGCCTCTGTCTAATCTGTTATCTGGCTCTGTCCTCTGATCCTCAGGCAAGTTTATTAGAGTATACAATATATCACCACAGGGCCCTCTAGAGTCCTCTGAGGTCTACATTGTGGAAGATGCTTTGGGACAGATTGAAAGTTCTTGACCTGATCATGGAGGCCACCTTAGAAGGAATCATGAAATTTTTTAAAAGTTTAGAAGTGACTGGATAGGAAGAGCAGTAAGATGGGCTAGTGGGTGAAGGTGCTTGTTGTACAAGTTTGGGGACCTGAGTTTGATCCCTGAAACTCATGTATGGGCAGAAGGGAGAGAACTCTACAAAGCTGTCCTCTTACTTTTACATGTGTGCCATGATGGCAAGCATGCCCCCGTGCGCACGCACACACACACACACACACACACACACACACACACACACACACACACATTTTTAATACTAAAAAAAAAGTCATGGAAGATAGTCACTTTATCAGGTCTGTGCTAATAAAGGTGGAATCCTGTTTCAGACTCCTGCTACTCCTCCCAAGAGAACACTTGTATATCAAATAAAATATGTAGGAAGAATGTTTAATGACAGTTGTGACAAGCTTCAGGTCAGTGCTCTTTGTCTGCTGTTGGTACCAGTGGATTTGTGCTTTGTGAGTGGCTCTGTCAGCACAGCAAGTCACTTGTCTCATCCTTTGTTGTGATGTGCATGTGGGATTTCTGGACAGAGGGACTAGCCAACACAGGGAAGATGGTAGCCAGAGTGCTGGGACTCAGATATCCATTATCTAGAGGACCTGGCATTTGCTTTAGTCTCCCCTATGCTAAATTCCATGGTTTTGTTTTTTTTGAGACAGAGTTTCTCTGTGTAGCTTTGGAGCCTTTCCTGGAACTCACTCTGTAGCCCAGGCTGGCCTCGAACTCACAGAGATCCTCCTGCCTCTGCCTCCTGAGTGCTGGGATTAAAGGCGTGCGCCGCTGCTGCTGCTGCTGCTGCTGCTGCTGCTGCTGCTGCTGCTGCTGCTGCTGCTGCCACCACCTGGCTCTAAATTCCATATTTTATAGGATGCTGCATAGTGATCTGAGTCTCAAGTGAGTCTTTTCAGAATCTGTGGCTTGGCATAAGCTACTTAACTTTCTGAGTTTGTTTTTCTCATCTGTAATGTGGGGATAAGAATGTCTCCCAGTTGGATTGTGGCGAGGCCCAGGTGTGTGGAAAATTCCTAGCATCTAGTGAGCATCAGTCAGTAGCATCTTCTGGTGCAACTATCCCCTTGTTATTACTAATGTTATAAGCTAAGAAACTGAGAAAGCTGTTAGCTTGTGTCAAGAGTTTATTCTTCCTTCCATTCCTGCCCCCAGATTATAATCTAGCACTTCATAGTTGTGCATTTAGTGTATCCTAGTTGGTAAACATCTTTTTTTATTATATATATTTATTTGTGGCTTTTTTGGCGGGGAGGCACACACAAATACTATCTGGAGGTCAGAATAACTTGCAGGAATCTGTTGTGGAATGTGATGGTATTTTACTTGTACTGAAATGTGATTTTAATTGTATGTTAATAAATAAAGTTGTCTGGGGGTCAGAGCTATGAGAGCCATAGCAAGTGTGTGGCGGCGGTGGCGCACACCTTTAAGGACCTGGAGGGCGGTACATTCAGGCAGTGACGAGGCAGTTACATGTTTGGGTTTACAACCAATGAGAAGGCAGAACAGCTAGAGTATATAAAGTCATACACACAGGAAAAGGCCCCCTTTTTTTTGGAGAGCTCTCTTGGCTGAACAGGATCGCTGAAGCAGGAAGGGTGAGGCTCTTAGCTCTGACCTCTTAGCTTTTTTCTCTGAATCGGCTCTGTGTTTTTTATTTAATAAGACGGTTGGATACATCTACAGTGGAATATTGTCTTAACTAGGTAAAGATGTGTTGCATTTGTTTATGCTACAGAGTATTACTTTAATTGTAAAAGGTGTGTTACTTTTGTTTATGCTGCATTTGTTAAGCAATGTCAGGGTGTGTGTTTAATTATGTACAGATAGGTTGTATTTGTTTCGCCTTGCCTGCCAAAGGCGTCTGATTGGTCTAATATAGAGCTGAACGGTCAATAGCTAGGCAGGAGAGGGATAGGTGGGGTTGCTAGGCAGAGGGAATAAATAGGAGGAGAAATCTAGGCTCGAGAGGAAAGAACGAGGGAAGGAGGAGAGAACGAGGAACATGCCCGGGGCCAGAAGCCAGGCAGCCACAGCCAACCAGCAGACTTAGAGAAGCAGTGAAAGTAAGATACACAGAAGGAAAAAAAGTAAAAAGCCCTGAGGCAAAAGGCAGATAAAGAGAAACAGGTTAAGTTAACAGAGCTAGCTGGAAAAGAGCTAAGTTAGGCGGAGCATTCAAAACTAGTATGTCTCTGTGTCATGATTTGGGAGCTATTTGGGTGGCCTAAAAGAAAAAACCTGGTACAGGAATCCATTCTTTTCTTTCACCATGTAGGTCCCAGAGCAAACTCAGGTCCTCAAGCTTTGGCTGCAAGCATCTGGGTACCCACTGAGCCATGGGTCAGCCCTGTATCTGTTGACCTTAGAACATTTCTAACTGTATTGTTGAGTCATCCAACACTTTTGTAAGCCATTTTTTCCTAAGCCCCACCTCGTGTGTATGCCTCATGACATACACGTGAAGGCCAGAGGGCAGTTTGTGGGAGTCAGTTCCCTCCTACCATGGATTAAATCCCAGGGATTAAATTCAGGTTGTCAAACTTGGCAGTAAGTGCCCTTACCCATTGCGCCATCCTGCCAGCCCTGAGCCATTTTTTTTTTTAACAGTTTGAATATCTGTTAGGTATGATAACCCTTGTAAGACTGCAGCAGCGATCATGGACTTTACTTTCCTATGGGAGAGACAGGAGACAAAGAGAAATACGGCAGGTGCTCTCAGTACTAAGGAGAGCTGTAGAGCCAGCAAGAGACCAGCTGTGGACCAGCTATTGTGGTAGTGGTCTAAATGAGAAGGAAACCTTTCTGACAATGGGCACCTAAATTCTGGCTGCTTTGGAGCAGAATGACACAATAAGCTGTGTATCTCTCTCTCTCTCTCTCTCTCTCTCTCTCTCTCTCTCTCTCTCTCTCTCTCTGTAGATAGATTATAGATAGATAGAGAGAAATATCTTGTCTGTTACGAGACCAGCCTGGAGAAGATGGGGTTAGGAGTGTTGTCATCGGTGTAAGAAAGACATTGTGGGCTTGGGCTAGGGAAATAACCTTGGAGATGGGGGGAAATGTGGAATTCTGACCACACCTCAAAGGAGGCATTATCAGAATTTACTGATTGCTTGAATGGAAGAGTGTGAAGAAAAAAGGAGTCTTTTCTGAGTAACTGGGAGAATAGAACTACCATTGCTGAGAAGGGAACTGTCTTAGTTGGTTTGCTGCTGCTGTAACTGCCACAGACTGGAGAAGGATTTTCATTTACAATTCTAGAGCGTGGAAAGTCCAGAATCTAATGACTGCATTTGAGGAGGGCCTTGGTGCTACAGCTTAACACAGCAGAAGGTATCACATGGAGAAAGAGTATTTTAGAGTAAATGGGACAAGGACAGAATACTTGAACACTCAAGAGAGAAGGTTTGCACTTCTAGCAAAGCTACTCTTCATGATTTCTGACCCACTCCTGGTTGTAACAGCCCTATCTGGTCTTACCACCTCTTAAACAGTCCACCCTCTCAGTTCAGTCCTATTGGTAATTAAGTTTCAACGTGTGCAGGATATGGCAGTGCATGCCTGTTGTCCTAACTTCTGGGGGTACTAAGGAAAGAAGAAAGGATCACTTGAGTCCAGATGTTTGGGGCCACCACCACCGCCTCTTTTTTTTTTTTTTTTTTGTCATTGTGTATTTTGGAGGAATTTAAGCAACAGCATTTCATTATAATAGTCTCACAGATCTGAAAGAAATCATAGTACAGCATCAATCAAATGTCCCAAGTGCAGAGTCTCATCTGAATCAGATATGGGTGACATTCAAAGCACAGTTCATCCAGAGACCTGTTTTCTCCTGCTGTGAACCTGCCTTCCAAAATATAGAGGTGGGGCAGGAATTCCAAAGGGAGAGGTAGGCAAGAAGGAAGAAGTAGCTGGTCCCTAGTAAGTCCAAAGCCCATCAGAGAAAATAGCATTTGTCTAAAAGCTAAAGAATGGTTTCCTTTGATACTATATCCCACATCCCGAGCACTGTAGGATAGTAACAATGTGTTCATGGATGCTTCAGTAGCTTTGTTGGGCTTTTACTAGCAATCATAAATTGGAGTCTTTTACCTCAGTTCTTCCACAGTTGGAATCTCACTGGTAGCACTACAGTTCTGGGATCTTTCTGGTGGCCCTCACCCTTATAGCTTTGCTGAGCATTTGCCCTAGCATTTGTGGTTTCTCTGCCTCATGATACCGCTATCTAGTCTCCTTGCCTATTGGCAACCTACTTTAAAATGAAGTTATACATGCCCTACAGCTCTCATAATGTTCTAGAGCTTGGACAAAATTAAGTTTTTAGAACTCTATAAACAAGAGTGATCTTTGCTCTGAATTCTGATATAGTTCCTCATTTGTGCCTGAGATCTCACAAGGATGGCCTTTACTCTGATTTCCAATATAGTTCCTCACTTTGAGATCTCACAAGGATAGCCTTTATTCTGATTTCCAATATAGTTCCTCATTTCTGTCTGCCCTAGTTAGCTTTGACTGTCAACTTGAGTTGATCGTTAAACCTAGAGTCATCTGAGAAGGGAATCTTAAATGAGGGATTGCCCAGATCAGATTGACCTGTTGGCATGTCTGTGGGGAATTGTCTTGATTGTTAATTGATGTAGCAGGGCCCAGTCTGCTGTAGGTGGCACCATTCCCTGGACAGGTGGTCTCATGCTATATCAGAAAGCTAGCTAAACATGAAGCTACAAGTGAGCCAGTAAGCACTTCATGGTTTCTTATGCAAGTTCTTGCTTGTTCCTGCCTTGACTTCTCTCAATGATGGACTGTAGTCAGAGGTTTTCCTGTGTCCTGCCTGGCCCCGCAGCCACTTGGTCCTAAATAAACACATAGAGGCTTATATCAATTACGAATTGCATGACCATGACCTATGGCTCAATTTTCTTGCTAGCTAGCTCTTATAACTAAACTCAGCCCATTTCTATTAATCTATATGTTGCCACATGTTCCGTGGCTTTACCTGTGTGCTGTTACATGCTGCTCCCTGGATGGCTGAATGGCGTCTCCCCTCTCTGCCTTTCTTCTTCCTCTCTCTCTCCTGGATTTTCCACCTATCTCTAAGCTGCCTTGCCATAGGCCAAACAGCTTTATCACTTATCAACCAATCAGAGCAATACATATTCACAGCATACAGAAAGACATCCCACAGCAATGGACTGTAACTTGTAAGTTGAAATTAACTCTGTCCTCCCTGAAGTTGCTTTTGGCTAGAGTGTTTAATCACAGCAGTAGAAAGGAAACTAAATACTGTCTAAGACCCAACACACACTTTAGCAAAAATGATGAATTCTTGACTTCCCTGAAGCTCTTTTTCTGAGCCCTTATCAGAATTATCTCTAATGCTTTGCTCATGAAAATATAGGCTTTTTCTAACTTTCTCCAAATTATTTCAACTTTAACCCATTATCAAGTTCTAAACCTTCTTCCACGTTTACCTGTGTGTATGTGTGGAGGCTAGAGGAGGGCCTTGAGTGCCCTCTTCTGTCATTCTCCACCTTATTCCTTTGAGGCAGTCTCTCCCTGAACCCAAAGCTTTCATTTTTCAGCTGACAACCAGCAAGCCCTAGTAATCCTCCTGCGTCTGCCCCATTCAGTTCTGGGGTTCCAGACACCATGAGGATCACTTCTAGCGTGTTATATGCACTCACAAAGAATGCTAGGCTCTAGGCTCAGGTCGTCATTCTTCCAGAGCAAGCACTCCTAAACCACTGTGCCTTTCTCCAGCCTCAGTCTGTTTTCATAACTATAACAGAAGACTACAGATTGGGAGGATTATAAACAAATAGGAGTTTATTTGGCCCACTGTTGTAGAATATGAGAATTCTAAGACTGAGGATCTGTAGAATACTTAGAATATCTGGTAATAGCCTTCATGCTGTGTTATATATAACACAGTAGAAGGCATCGTATGGAGAGAGAGAACCCAGGAAATAGAGTAGCTTCAAGCAAGAAATCACATGCCAGAGCCTGTTCACCTTTATTACAAAGCTCCTCCCTTGATCTTTAAGCCACTTGTTCATTTTGTCAAGAACTGAACCAAGGATATGGCCCAGTGGTAGAACACTTGACTTACCATGCTCAAGGCTCTGGGTTTGATCCTCAGTACTGTAAAAAGAAAGAGATGGAGATAGAGAAGGACTGCCAGTTGAGGAATAAAGGGAGAGCCAGGAGTGTTTTGATCTTTTGTTGTTGTGTTGTTTTGTTTAGAGACAGGGTTTCTCTGTGTAGCCCTGGCTATCCTGAAATTTGCTCTGTAGACCAGGCTGGCCTCAAACTCAGAGATCCACCTGCATCTGCCTCCCAAGTGCTGGAATTAAAGGTGCGTTTTGGTCTTTTATTGGTTCAAGAACTTTAGTGGTCTTGCACTTTAAAGTGAAGAAAAAAAAGTTATACCACCTTCAGTTGTTATCAGACTAATGGAAGCTCCACAAAGGATTGGATATATTGACTGGCTCCTCATAGAATGGAAAGGTAAAAGTGTAGGGTTGATGCCAATTATTTTGATGGAGTGAAAGAGGACCCTAGAAAAGATCAAGATATTGATTTTTCCATTGCTTTTAATAACATATGTGGCAGATACACTATGTCCTTTCATCTTTGACCTGTGCCATTCTCAATCCTGGAATATCCACACAGCTTTGCCTGAAAGTAACATCAGTGTCAGGTACTGATACATTATTGTATTCATCAGTTACTGTGCTTTCACAGATACTGAGAAAGCAACTGGTGATGCAAGGAGAGGACACTTTCCCCTAGGAAATCTTGTTTTTCAGTTTTTGTTTGTTTGTTTGTGACAGAATTTCTTCGTGTAATAGTCTGGCTGCCCTAGAACTCACTCTGTAGACCAGGCTGGCCTTGAACTCACAAATATCCTCCTACCTCTGCCTTCTGAGTAGTGGGATTAAAGGCATGCACCACCACCACCCAGCGTTTTCCAGCTTTTATGAATGGCAGCCATCAGCTCTTGTACTCAAATGTTTTGATGAATGCTATGGCTTAGAGAGAATACAAGGGTGACTGGAGATAGTCTGTCTGCTCTCACATTCATCTTTTTCTTTTAGAGTCTTGTTGTGTAGCCCAAGCTGACTTTAAACTTGCCTTCTGTGGTGGCTTGAAAAAAAAAATGACCCCCACAAAGGGAGTGGCACTATTAGGAAGTGTGTCACTGTGAAGGTGAGCTTTGAGGTCTCATATATGCTGAAGTCCAGTGTTTCAGACAACTTCCTGTTGCCTGTGAGTTAAGTTGTAAGAACTCTCAGTTCCTTCTCTAGCACCATGTCTGCCGGCGTTCTGCCTTGCTTCCCACCATGACAATAATGGACTAAACCTCTGAAACTGTAAGCTGTCTCATCACAGCAACGAAACCCTAAGACACCTTTCTTCTCCCTCAATGGGATTACAACAGACATTTACTCATTGCTATGCTTGATTTCCTGATGTCCTTCCTTCCCTTTTTCTTTTTTGAGATAGGATCTTTTGTAGCCAAGGCTGGCTCTAAATTCCTGATCTTCCTGACTTTACCTCCTAAGTGCTGGGATTACAGGTATGCACTGTAGACCAGGCTGGCCTCAAACTCACAAAGATCTGCCTCTCTCTGCCTTCTGAGTGATGGGATTGAAGGAGTGCACCACCACTGCCTGGCATTTCATCCTTTCTTAAAGACCCATTTATTGCAATATTTCTTATGTGCTGATTTATGTTAAAAGCATCTCATCTTTTGGCCTCTCAATTCATTCAAATGATATCATGCAAAGAACATCACTGACTAGCTACACAGTCTAGAAACAGAAAAGAAAATCTCACAGTTAGGGACACCAGGCACTCTGACAAAGCATATCATGTCAGGACCCTGAGGAATAACAAAGAAGACACCATTGTAGAACACTTAATATCTAGCTTAAGGTTCTAGAAGATCCTCCTAAACCAGTGTGGGCCATGTGGAAGCCTGCCAGTGCCTCCCCAAGGCCTCAAGAGAAAACTGGAAGATTCTGTAGGGCCCAGGGAAGGATTTCTAGGTGTGAAGTCCCCCAGGAGATGCCATCGCTATGGTGAAAGGCTGTCTCAGGGGCCATCACACTCTCTCTCAGCTCCTTGCTTTGAATCTGATTCCATAATAAAGATCCCATAGTGAGAATCAAGGCACAGAAAGATGACAGGAAAGTGAAGTTCTCCTCCAGAGTTTTAACTGTGTGGTGCATATTGAAAATGGGATCTGTGTTTTCTTTCGTCCATTTAACAAGTAGCTTTCACTTAGCCTTCCTTGAAAGCTAGATAATACAACTAAAACACAGCACAGGAGTAGGTAAGTCTCGATCTGTGTAGAGCTTACAGTCTTGTGAAGGAGAAATACAGCCAAAGAGGTAGCACATCAATACCAAGTAAAATTCAACAGTGTGATGAAGTGCTATGGAAAAACAAAACTGAAAAACCAAGAACAAGATAGGAAACACAGCCATGTATGAAGCCTTGGAAAATCTTTGTTTTTGTTACTGCCAGAACCCACCCAGTCCACCTTCCCCCCAACACAAAGCAGACCTTCCCACAGTGGGGTACTCAGCTGGTCAACTCTGCCAACAAATCCTCATGATTTTGTTTTCCTCTTTGGAAACAACGAGACGTTAGAGGTGGGTGCTTTGTGTTTCACTAAGGTCTTGAAGTTTTCAGCAGTGTAGTGTAATTGCACCTAATACCAACTATGTTGGAATAAGATTTGAAGGTTGTTAAGATTTCCGCCTAGCCGTGTGCAGTGGTGCACACCTTTAATCCCAGCATTCAGGAGACAGAGGCAGGTGGATCTCTGTGAGTTTGAGGCCAGCCTGGTCTGCAAAGCAAGTTCCAGGACAGGCAGAGCTGTTACATAGAAAAACCTTGTAATGAATCTTTTTCTGAACCGCCAGCTCTCAAATAACGGCTTGGAGACTTCTTATTAATTATGAAAGCTTGGCCTTAGCTTAAGCTTGTCCCACTAGCCTTTATAACTTAAATTAACTCATTTATTTTAATCTGGCCATGTGGTTCGTGGCTTTTACCTCTCCTTCTACATGTCCTGATTCCTCTGAGTCCTCTCTGTCCCCAGAAGTCTTGCCTAACCTCTTCCTGCTCAACTATTGGCCATTCAGCTCTTTATTAAACCAGGCACAGTGATACATCTTCAGTGTAAAGGATTATTCTGCAACAAAACCTTGTTTCAAAAAAAAAAAAAAAAAAGATTTCTACCTAAAAATTAACAAATATTTAATTCACCTTCTAGTGTTGGGGAATTAATCTTTATTAATGGGTTTATTCTTTTGTTCTTTCTAAGAAAACATTCTATAGTAAGATCAAAAAGAAAACACTTGAACTCTTTTGAGGATTACAGGGACGGAACTGCAATAGCTACTTTCCTCATTGCTGTAGCAGAACATCAGACAGAACAGTGTAAAGGTGGGGATTTATATTAGCTCACAGTTTTAGAGGGTATGACCTACCGTGGCAGGGAAAGCGTGGTGGCCAGAGCTGTTCACAGCTCATATGGCAGCTGTTTTACATGTAGCCAAATAGAAACCGGTGAAAGATGAATACAGCTCACTTTCTTCTTTTTCCTCGCTTACTCCATCCAAGCCCCTAGCCTATGGGATGGTCCTGTACTCAGGTTGGGTCTTTCTTCCTCAGTTCATCTTCTCTGAAACATTTTCACAGACTCTCAGAGGTATATGCTTCAATTTCTTTGGAGGTCCTAAATTTGACATTGGAAGTTACTCTCTACAAGTCCACTCATTGTCAGTTTTCAAACACATTACTTGAACCTCCAGTACTTTATCTCTCACCTTCATATTCCCATTCACCCCCTCCCAAACCCCACTCCTGTCTGTTTCATCATTTATCTAACTTCAAGAGTCCCTTCAAACATTATTCAGAAGGTGAAGTTCAAAGTCTCTCTTGAGTTGGTGCTTTGACTCTAAGTGTTCTCTTAACTTGAGCCACTGTAAAATTTTTAAAATGTTGCATACTTCCAATATACAGAGTAAACAGTCCCACTTTAAAAGGGAGGGACACAGCAAGAAGTATCAGACCAGACCAAAAGCAAAGCCTGGCAGGGAAAACACCAAATTTTTGTAGTTCCAGGTTCAGCATTTAGGGCTCATGGTACCACTGGCTGGTCTCCCACAGGCCCTATTACCTGTGATAGACATGGCATCTGTTGTGAGCTGGCCCCACTTGGTACTCATAGCTTTCCTAGCATCTGCAACGCCCTAGAGTCTGTATCTTTTGCAGCTTGGGCTTCACATTCGTAGTTTTACAAATAGCCCACGCAGGAGCTCCATTCAGGGAATCCTACCCTGCCATACATTGCCTGGCCCAAGTGACTTTCCTGAACCTTGATACAAACCCTCATTATCCTACAACACTTGTATTTTTCATGCCTGCAAGATGATTCCAAGTTGTGTTTCTGGCTTGAGATACAGCCTGGCCACTTTGAACCATGGTTGGAGCAGCCTCTGTGTCTGTGTAGATGAACCTGGGGAAACATTCATTCCTTCTTCCTTTCTCCTTCTCTTCCTCCCTCCCTTCCTCCCTTCCTTCCTTTCTTTTCTTTCTTCTTACTTCATGTTCATTGGTGTTTTGCCTGCATGTATGTGTGTATGAGGGTGTTGGATCCCCTGGAACTGGAGTTACAGACAATTGTGAGCTGCCATGTGGCTGCTGGGAATTGAACACAGGTCCTCTGGAAGAGCAGCCAGTGCTCTTAACTGCCGAGCCATCTCTCCAGCTCCAGAAAAACAGTTTTCTAAGGGATCCTGCTGCAATAGGGTGTACTGGAAGCTCTGTCTTCTCAGGCGTTCTCTTCCATTCTTCTTTTAAATTAATTTGCATGTTTATGCCCTGAAGCTTTTGATAGATTGGGGTCTTGGCTTCATAATATCTTTTCTATTGTCCCAGTTCAGAGTGTGATCTCTCTTTAATCGAACCAGAGTGTCAGTTACAAGACTTTGTCTTCAACTACTTTGTCTGGACTTTAAAATTTGCTCAAGATCCTCTGTTCACACAACTGTGTGTTTTCACATCTTCTAGTTCCACTTTTGCACTCTCACTGTAAAGGCTAAGAACAGAGATCAGTAACCATGCTATAGACTGGCTACGGTCTTGAAATTACCTCTGTAAAATAACCTATTATCTTCTAATTTAGCCTCACTCAAAATTTCAGAACATAGAACATGGTCAGATCTTTTGCTAGATATAATACAAATAGTCTTGATCACAATTCTTGATAGAATCTTTATTTCTCACTGAAACCTGATGAGTAGTGTTTTCTTATCTGCTTTTCTATTGGCAGTCTAATCTTCTGAGTTTCCAACAGAACAAACAGCTCATTAAGCTATGCTTACAACACTCTGGGGTTTCTTCAGGCCACAGCTCCAAACTCTTCCACTTCCCTCCCACATACCTGTTCCCAAAGCCTATGAGCCATATGGTAAGGTTTGTCACAGCAAGACCCCACCCAGAAGTACCAGTTTCCTGTATTAGTTACTTTTTTACCCTTTTTGTCAGTGGGACAGAATATCTGACAGACCAACTTAAGGGAAGAAAGGTTTATTTTAACTCACAGTTTCAGAGGGTACATTCTGTCACGGTAGGGAGCAACTGGGTTGGCAGGAACATGTGGCAACTGCCTTTTACATGTTGCCAAACAGGAAGCAGGGAGAGGTGAATGTTGACACTCAGTTCATTTTCTCCTTTATCCCATCCTGGCCCCCAGGTCATGGAATGATTGTGCTTATATTCAGGATAGGTCTTTCCTCCTCAACTAATCCTCTCTGATGTACTCATATCACCCATCAGAGGTGTGCCTCAGTCCCCCAGGTAATTCTGAATCCAATCAAATTGACAACAAAGGTTAACCATCATTCAGATACTGCTGAAAAATAACTATGAACACTTCTGAAAAGGTTTCATAGAGCTTCCACTTCTCTGGGAGTTATGGAGCACACCTGTAACTCCAGTAGTAGAAAGCTGAAGCAAGAAGATCATCAATTTGAGGCCAGCCAGGTATAATTAGTGAGACCTGCCTCCAGCTCACTTAGAGACACATGGGGTTGAGTTTATCTTGAAGTAGCTGAAACAGCACTACAGCAAAAAAAGGAGACAGTATACATGGAATAAAGGCTTGTTTCCTTGTTTTTTACACTCTTATGTAGCCTAGATTGGTCTCAGAAGCACTGTGTGGTGAGGCAGGTCTAGAACTCCTGATCCTCTGCCTCTGTCTCCCAAGTGCTGGGATTGCAGATGTGCACCTCTATGCTCAGATGAAATAATGTTTTCAAAATACATGGCATTGAGCACCAAGAGCCAATAATCCCTGGAGATGACTGTCAAATAATTGCTTGACCTGACTTCTTTGGGAAGTTTCCGTGTCATAGCACAGGCGTGGAGCCTAGTGGACCTCCTGGGTTATGGATATGGACCCAAGCAAGAGTCTAGGGACTGCCGGATAGAGTACTGAAAAGAGGCATGGGGCAAAGAGAGAGACTGTGGAGGTCTGCAGGCCTTCAGGAGGCACTGATGAGTATGTATGTGAGGGAAGAACTCTGAAAGATTAAAGCGAATAGTAAAAAAAAAAAAAAAGACCTAAAAGCAGCAGACCTTCTTCTTGTAACTGTGTCCTCAAACAAGGCTAAGTGCTATTGATAATAATATAAAAATAGGACCTGGTGTGGTGGCACACATCTTTAATCCCAGCACTCAGAAGGCAGAGGCAGGAGGATCTCTGTGAGTGTGAGCCTGCCTGTTCTACATAGCAAGTTCCAGGATGGCCAGAGCTACATAGGGAGACCTTGTCTGAAAAAATAAATAAATAAATAAAAATAAAATAACAATATCCAGCACCTAACACAGTAAAATTCACAAGATCTAGCGTCAAAGATTACAAGGTGTATGGGTTTGCTGAAGCTCTTACACCAAAGTAATGGCCGACTGAGTGACTTAATGACAAATGTATTTTCTCATAATTTTGGAGGCTGGAATTCTGAGGTAAAGTTGCCAGCACAGTTGTTTTATGAAAGCTGACTGTCTTTCTTTTTCTTCACATGGTCTTTTGTCTATGTGTGTTCATTAATATCTTCTTTTTGTTGTTCCTCATTTTGATTTTGTTTATTGAGACAGCATCTTATGTAATCCAGGCTGGCCTTAAGCTTACTACATAGATGAAAATGACATTGAACCTCTGCTTTCCCTTCTTCTTTCTCTGAAGTACTGCGTTTATAGGTATGCATCATCACTCCTGGCTCCCAAATTCACCAGCCTCAAAATTCTTTTTTTTTTTTTTTTCAAAATTCTTCTTATAAGCATTAGTCATAGTGGGTTTGTACTAACCCAACTGATCTCCTTTAAAGACCTCTCTCTAAATATAGTTACATTCCCTAACACTTTGAAAAACCCAAAAACTACATTAAATGGGCACCCAAGTATAGTTGCAACAGCAGTAATATTTTTTTGGGGGGAAGTGTTTCAAGACAGAGTTTCTCTGTGTAGCTTTGGAGCCTGTCCTGGAATTCACAGAGATTCGCCTGCCTCTGCCTCCCAAGTGCTGGAATTAAAGGCATGGGCCACCACTGCCAGGTAACAGCAGTAATATTTTTAAAAGATGAGTTCATTGTGACAAAGGGTTCCATTAATGAAGAGGACGTAACAGTACTAAATGTTTATGCACATAATTGGCAGAGCTTCGAGATACACTTCTTAGTTACTTTTCTCATTACTATAACAAAATACTTTACAAAAATAAGAGGATAAAAATGTATTTTGGTTTAGTTCAGTCGATCGTGGCAGGGAGGCATAGTAGAGTTCATGGCAGTGTTCATGGTGGCAAGAGAGTGTGGCTGAAGCTCCTCAGATCTTAGCAGATCAGGAAGAAGCAGAGATATGATGGAAGAAGGGCCAGGCCAAAAAACACACTCCTGTGATCCTTCTCTGCCAGATCTCGGTGCATCTACATAGTGAAGCATCAGAGGTGGTTTTTAAAGCTGACTCAGCAAAAACTGATTTTCTGCCATCCTGGATGTATACCACATAGTTATGTGTTTGAGAAAAATCCTCAATGGACAACAGCAAGTACGAACCTTGTGTGAACTATGAACTCTGGGTCCAAATGTGTTGATGCTGGTTCTTCAGCTGACAAATGTTCCCACTCTTCACGGGATGTTGATACATGGGAGGCTGTAGGTGTATAGAGAAAGGAGTATATGGGAAATCTGTGTTGCTTCTGCTCCATTTTGTTGTCAACAGAACTGCTCTAAAAGATTAAGGGTTTAAAGAGACATGAATATTGATGGGGCAACAATGAGTGAAGAGCACAAACCCTCAAATATGATGCATGAAGAAAGAAAAACACCTCAGTTTTCTCTAGTGACAGAAAATAGATCCATAGACACTTGAAGTTAGAGCCCAACTGGAGGGGTGAGAGGGATGAGTGAGAGGAGCTGGAAACAGGATGACAGACAGGCCTGTTGGTTTCCCAGGAATTGAAGTTCAAACTTAGTAGGTTATACACCTTTATGCAGTTAGTGTGTGTCAATTATGTCTCATAAAGCTGTTTTTAAAGCTAAATACACATTACCGTAAAAACAGAGTTTGAAGGAAAACATCTGACTTTGGTCTAGTCTGTGGTAGGATTCTGGGTTTTACTCCTACTGGCCTTTGGTATTTGTGAGTGATTACTTGTCAAGTAATCTGAAACATCATGGAGAAAGCAAGGTCGAGTTTGCTTTTGCGTTTTTGTGTATTTCTGACTATGCTTTTTTCATTCCAAGTGAGGAGTCAGTGGAATGGAAAGAGTGGCTGAACTCGAAGCCTGGGATGTGAGCTCATTGCCAAGCAGAGGCCAGACCTGGACATGGCGTTTGATAGCACTGAGTTCATTTTCCATTTCTCTACAACGGGAGCCTGATCTATGGTTCCTCCCTTGCTGGTCGTACTAAGATTTCAACAGGATCATATCATCAGTATGTAAGAATATAGTTCTGTAGTTTGTTGTCGCCCATCTGTTCACCCCATCTACTACTGCTAAAATGTACGGCTACTTTTGCCTAGTTTTAATCCCCAGTGTTGGAGTGTATGTACTAGACAAGAGCTCTGCTGCTTGGCTGCAGCCCCAGTCCTGCTTTCTTTTCCTTTTGATACTTGGTGTCACTCTTTACTTAGACTGGCCTTGAATTCACTGTGTAGCCCAGGCAGGATTTGAACTTGCAAACCTTCTGCCTCAGCTTCTCAAGTAGTTGGAGTTAAGTCCTGCACTCTCAGGCCTGACTTTACCCAGATTTTATGATGCTCCTAAATACTGCTACACTGCTAACATAGATCATGTCCTTGTATTTTTGCATTAACCACAGGTTTCAAAATTTTCTCCAACACGTTTTGTATGTGTGCTTATAAAGAGTGTTGAAGATCAGGTAATTTTTTTTCCTCCACTGAGTAAGAGATATGTAGCTCTGTTTTTTTTTTGTTTTGTTTTGTTTTGGGGGTGTGTGTGTATGCATACATGTTCATGTTTGTACATGTTCATGTGGAGAGCAGAGGTCAACACCTAGTGTCATTCCTCAGGTACAGTCCTCTTTGATTTTTTTTTTTTTTTTTTTTTGAGACAGGGTTTCTCTGTGTAGCTTTGCGCCTTTCCTGGGACTCACTTGGTAGTCCAGGCTGACCTCGAACTCACAGAGATCCGCCTGGCTCTGCCTCCCGAGTGCTGGGATTAAAGGCGTGTGCCACCACCGCCTGGCTCCTCTTTGATTTTTGAGACAAGGTCTGCCAATGACTTGAGCTTGCCTTGTCAACTAAGCTAGCAAGCCCCCGGTCTACCCCATCTTCATCTTCTCAGTGATAGGATTATAAACTTGCACCCTGACACCTGATTTTTTTTTAATGTGGGTTTTGGGAATTAAACTTACATCCTTGTGCAAAGCAACCACTTTACTGAGTTCTCTCTCCAACTCTCTTATTTTGAGAAGGGTTCTCATTGTGTTGCCTAGACTGACCTTGAACTCCCCAGCTCAAATGATTATTTGGGCTTAAAAAAATTTTGTTTGTTTTTTTGAGACAGGGTTTCTCTGTCCTAGAATTCACTCTGTAGACTAGGCTGGCCTCGAACTCACAAGATCTGCCCACCTCTGTGCCCCCACCCCCATTGCTAGGATTAAAGGCATGTGCTTATTTAGAATCAGAAACCTCCACAAACAGGGAGCTTATTGCAGTTCTTTTGCAGATACCTTAGTCTTGTTTTCTGCTACTATAATAAAACACCTTACACTCGGTAATTTATAAAGAACAGAAATTTATTTTTTGCAGTTCTAGAGGCTGGGAAGTCCAAGACAAAAGTTCCAGCAGGTCTGGTATAGGCAGTTGTCCACGTTTAAGATTTCACATACCTTCATACTGTGTGCTCAAATGGTGGAAGCCGAAAGGCAAGCTGGTGAATGTTGTCTGAAGCCTCCTGTGTAAGTGCCTTCGATGGGTTCATGGAGGAGGAGCTCTCATGATATAATCTCATAAAGGCCATCTTTTCACATAGGCAGCGCCTGAACTTTAGAGGGGCATATTCATACATGTGACAGCGGATAGCTGCTACTGTTTTCTTTTTTTTATAATTTATTTAGCTTTATTTTATGTGTGTTGGTGTGAGGGTGTCAGATGCCCTAGAACTGGAGTTACAGACAGTTGAAAGCTGCCATGTGGGTGCTGGGAACTGAACCCAGGTCCTCTGGAAGAGCAGCCAGTGCTCTTAACCGCTGAGCCATCTCTCCAGCCCAACTGTTACCGTTTTCTGAGCTTCCAGTTGGGGCCAAGCTTACATAGCAGAACAGAGTTTCTTAGTATTTGCTATACCTCATTAAGGAATAAAAATAAGTGTTTTTTTCTTTTAGCCAGGGCATATAGGAGAGCAATGGGGTCCATAGAAAAGGGGGTAAGGTGAAAGTAGCTACTCCTATCCCAGAACTCTAGGATCTGCATGGTCCTGTTCTGGCCCACAAGAACAGAACAGTGGGCAAGAAAATAAAATGGTACCGTTACTACAGTAGTCCCTTTTGGGTGAGGCCAAGAAGGTTACCATCTTACCATTAACGGAGGCTTCTTCTATAAACAAAAGGAGAATGCCTCCCAAGTGTTGGGATTAAAGGTGCGCACCACCATGCCCAGCTATCAGCTTGCTACCTGGTGTAAGATGTGGGCTGCAGAGCAGGCCATGTCCAGCAGGTAGATCTTCCTTAGTTAAGTGCCAACCTGGGCCTCAAAGCTTCAGGTGCTAGAGAGAGGAGCTAGCCCCTGGTCCTAATCTTGAGGGATGAGGTCTCAACTCCTGGCTTAGAGTCCAGAGTGCTTAGAGCTACATTTCTGATATCTGGAAAGGAAATGAGGAAAAGAAAGATTGGGGCTGGCCAGAGGGTTTGGTGGGTAAAGGCACTCACTGCCAAACCTGGCAGCCCGAGTTCAGTCCCCAGAGCCCACATGTTAAAAAAACCAGACACAGGAATATCTGTAATTTCAGTGCTGGGAAGAGAGAGACAGGAGGACCCCTGGGTCTTGATGACCAGTTGAGTCAATGAGGTCCAGGTTCTGTGAGAAATCTTATCTAGAAAAAAGTAAGGTGCAAAGAGATTGAGAAAAGGACCTTTGACCTCCAGATGTGTGCACACACGTGTACATAAGTCAACAACCTAACTTTACAACTTAAGGACTTAGAAAAATAAGAACAAGTTAAACTCAAATTTAACAGAAGGAAATAAATGGTAAAATTAGAGATGAATGAAAATAAGAGAAAATCAGTGAAAGTAAAAATGCTTTTTTATAACTAATTTTTTAGACCTTATTTATTAAAGACTTATTTATGTATTTTATATATGAATGCTCTATTTACATGTATTCCTGCATGACATAATAAGGCATCAGATAGAAGAGGGCTTCGGATGCCATTATAGATGGTTGTGAGGCACCATGTGGATGCTGGGAATTGAACTCAGGACCTGTGGAAGAGCAGCTAGTGCTCTTAACTGCTGAACTATCTCTTCAGCCCCAAAATTAATTCTTTGAGGTCAATAAAATGAACAGACTTTCAGTGAGATAAACTGAGAGGAAGAAGATTCAAATTACTAAAATCACATGTTAAAATGGGGATGTAATTACCGATTCTACAAAGTAAAGGGGCACTCTGAACAGTTGTACACTGACAAATTGGCTGACCTAGATCAATAGATGGATTCCTAGAAAAAAAACATCTGTGAAAACAAAAATCATGAAGTGAAATAGAAAATCTAAGGGGACCTACAAATAACAATACTAAATCAGTAACCCAAATTCCCCCTTGACTAGGTATATGGCTTATTGATGGAGCGTGTGCTTTGCATGTTCAACCAAATCAAAAAAGTCTGAAGCTAGTGTGATGGCACACAGCTGTAATCCCAGCACTTGAGGGGTAGAAGGGACCTTGAGGATCAGTGTCATCCTCAGCAGCCTGGTGAGTTTGAGGCCAGCCTGGGCTTCATAAAACCCTGTATTGGGGGGAAAAAATCCACGCCAAAAAATATTATGAGACCGTAATTTAGTTCAGTGGCAGAGCTCTTGCCTGGCATGTGCAAGTCTCTAACCTGGTACTCAGCAGCTCCAAAAAGAAAACAGTCTGTGTGGGGGACCAGACACTTTCAAGAGTAAAGTAGTAGCCAACAAGATGGGAGAAAATATTTGTAAATATCGTATTTAATAATAAAAAGATAATGTCCTCACAATATGGAAGATTTCTAAAAGTTGACCAAAAATTCATAAAATGGTCAAAGAACTTTCACAAGCATTTCTCTACAGATACATACATGACGAGTAAGCACGTGAATTGATGCTGAGCATCACTAATCAGTACAGAAATGCAAATTGAAACACCAATGAAGTGCCGCTGTGAATCTATAGGGATGGATCATATAAAAAATAACAGTAGTGCCGGAATGACTGCTCAGTGGTTAAGAGTACATGTTCTTGCAGAGGACCTTGGTTCTATTCCCTTCACCCACATGACAGCTCACAGCCTCCTGTAACTCTAGTTCGGGGTTCCAATGCTCTCTTCTGCCCTCTCCTGGCACCAGGCATGCATATGGTGCAGACCTACAGGTGAGTGAAATACTCATACACATAAAATAAACCTAAAAAAATACAAACACCAGAAGCTAGCAAGGCTGTTGAGGATGTGGAAGAATGGTACACTGTGAATGGAAATGTGAGACAGTATAGCCATGTGAAAAACAGTCTTCTAAAACTAAACATAGAATCGCCATATAACACAACAATTCTATTTCTGGATATTCTACTCAAAAGAATTGAAAATGAAATCTACAACATGACTGCCTGCATGAGCTGAACAAGGACAACAATGACAGACCTGCTAATGTAGATGGGGGAAAGCCCAGGAAGCCTCAATCCTAGGCAAAGAACTACAGGTCACTAAGGAAGGCTGAGAGCTGGAGAAATGTCTTCCCCAAGAAGAGCACACCAGTTAGTTATTCAATACCAAATGATAAGCCCTGAAAACATATATATACAAGTATACATTATACAGACCAAGCAGGTTGTATTTAAGTATTTAAAAGTATGTGTGTGTGTGTGTGTGTGCATGTGTGTATATAAAATTCCCAAACACGTGTATGTATATGTATGTATATGTATGTATACACATATACACATGTGTATATGTATGTATGTGTACACACACACACACACACACACACACACACACACACACATACATATATATGCACCCATGTACATGTATTAATAACGGTGAAAAAAGAGGCCATGGATTTGAAAAAGAGCAAAGAGGGGTATATGGGAGGATTTGGAGGGAGGAAAAGGAAGCGGGAAATAAAGAAATTATCTCAAAATTAAACAATTACAAAAAAGAAAACAGGATCTGAAAGCCACATTCTTCTTGTTGGCAGTGTATTTACAATAGCAGAAGCATGCAAGTGGCCCTGGGGCCCACTTAAGGCTAAGGATAAGCACAATGTGGGGAATGGAATATTAGCTTTAAAAAGGAATGGGGGGGGGCTGGTTGTAGAGATGGCTCAGCAGTTAAAGGACCTGAGTGTGGTTCCAGGCATCCAGGTCAGGCAGATCACAAGTGCCTGTAACTTCAACTCCAGGAGATGTGACGCCACCTCCTGACCTTCATGAGCAATTGCACCCATGTGTCTACTCACATAGACACACACCTATACATGATTAAAATAAAAAAGATAAAAATAAAAGGGATGGAATATTATAAAATGATTCTTGAAGACATGCTGAGTGAAAACAAAGTCACAAAAGGACAATTGCTGATCCCACTTGTTTGCAGTGCTGGTATTATCCATGGAGACTGACGGTAGATGGAGGTTGGGGTCTAGAGAATGGGAGCTGTTGTTTTAGTGGGTTCAGAGTTTCAGTTTCATAAGACAAAAAGAATTGTTGAGATGAATGGTGGTGATGGCTGGTCAACAATGAGTGCATTTAATTATTTAACTCGACACTTAAAATGATACTTTTTAACATTATTTTTTGTGCATGCATGTATGGGCACAGGCATTCCATGTGGCATGCGTAGAGAACAGAGAAGACTTATGGGAAGCCAGTCTATCCTTCCACCATGTGGGTTCCAGGGGTTGAGCTCTGGTCCTCGGTCTTGGCAGCAACCACTTTTACCTGCTGAGCTATCTTGCCGTCCCCAAAGGACCATTTTGTTACATGTATCTTACAATAAGAGAACTGAAAAACAAGTATGTGAGAGAGCTATTACCTATCATGTGCAAGGCCGTGGGTTCCAATCACAGCAATGGGAAAATAAGAGTGTAATTTTTTTCTTAAAACTAAAAGATGTTCTGAAACTTCCTCCCATTTCCCCTTCTGAACATGAAAATCCTCCCCCACAAGACTATAACTCCCCATAAGAACATAGTATAATACGTTCTCCCTATAGATGACAGCGGCAGACCATCTTTGTGTGACATGCTGTCCTCTATTAAGGAGGTAAGGTTCAGCATGTCAGGAGGCCAAAGCAGGAGGATTGACATGGGTTCAAGGCCAGCCTGGACAGCAGCGTGAGGCTCTACCTTAGAAACAAACATAACCCAAGCAAACCTGTAATCTGGAGGTTTCCTATGTATAAGCAAGTGCTTGTTAGACAAGATGAAAGAAAAGATTTTAAAAATCCATTTGTAAAAGTACCTCAGAGAAAGCTGGGCAGTGGTGGCGCACGCCTTTAGTCCCAGCACTCAGAGACAGGCGTGTCTCTGAGTTTGAGGCCAGCCTGGTCTACAGAGTAAGTTTCAGGACAGGCACCAAAGCTACAGAGAAACCCTGTCTCAAAAAACAAAAAACAAACAAACAAAAACCCTCAAAGGACACTTAGGGGGAAATGCAAAATCCAAGAGACATAGGAGAAGAAAAGGAAAGACTCAGCAAATGTGAAGACACACTGTTCTTGAGTAGCAGACATCGGAGTGAAAGGCTCCCTAGTCCCCTAGATGATTTCTCTAGAGATTCCGAGTGAAAATACCAAGCTGCCTCTCTGAGGCTAAGGGGAGGGCAACTTCCAGAGTGGCAGGAACCTCTGCAGAGGAAGATGGTAGGTGGGGCTTGATCCATGCTGCAGCACTCTTCAGAAAGTTTGGCCTTAATTTTTAGTAACAGGCAGGGAGCCAGGACAGGGGATCAGAAAGATCCCTTCTATAAGTTAGTGTAGGATAAAGATGGAGTAATCCAGGAAACAGTAAAGACGGACTGTTTCTTGGTTCTAGAGACAAGTCCAGGTCTTTGATCAGGCTAGTCAAGCTTAGTTGCACTTTCAGCCCTGGATTCATTTATTTAGTCTGGTTTTCTAAAAAAAAATGCTATTCAGTTCCTTAATTTTTATTTTTAATAATTCTTTGAGAGGCACATATATAGCCACTTGAAATAAAGTATCTGAGTCTGAGTCTTTCATGGTATACCAGCATCAAATGTACAATGTGCTGGGTTTGGTGGCCCGTGCTCTTACTCTCAATACTCCAGAGTCTTAAGTCAGGCCCATCTCTGTGATTTTCAGGAGTGCTGGCTAGTCTTAGGTCAACTTGACACAAACTAGAGTTATCTTAAAGGAGGAACCCTCAATTGAGAAATTGCCTCCCTAAGATCTAGCTGTAGGGCATTTTCTTTAATTAGTGATCAATGGGGAAGGGCCCAGCCCATTGTGGGTGGTGCCATCCCTGGGCTTGTGGTCCTGGGTTCTATAAAATAGCAGGCTGAGCAAGCCAGTAAGCAGTGCTCTTCCATGGCTTCTGCCACAACTCCTGCTTCCAGGTTCCTGCCCTGCTTGAGTTCCTGTCCTGACTTCCTTTGATAATGGGTGATGAACAGCTATATGGAAGTGTAAGCAGAATGAACCCTTTCCTCCCCTACTTGCTTTTATTTAGGTCGTGGTGTTTTGTCGCAGCAATAGAAACCCTCACTAAGACACCTGGCCAGCATGAAAATGTTATTAATATCTGTTAGTTAAATAACATAGTGGTCTTCATTATGATGTTGTGCTATATACACTACTATATTCCAAATGAGAACACTGATCTGTTATGTGATCACACAAGAGTCTGTTAAAGAATCTCAAGAGTTTATTAAGATATAAAATGGGGATAATTCACTCAGGGATACAGAACGAAATAGACACCGCCGCTTATCCAGCTGTCGTTGTCCTCTGTTCTGCGCAGGGGTTATGGGCACCAGCTACAAGCTGCTCCACTCGGCCTGATCCTGTCCTCGCTACCCAAGAGAGCAGGATCCCCCTCTCTCTCCTCTCAAGCGATCACATATGCAGACCCAACCACGCCCATTGAGTCAGATCCCCTAAAAGCCATTGGTTGAATGGAATGAATTCCTACAACACTGATGTTTTGGGGGGCTGGGGGTGGGTCCTATCCAAGCTGATTCTGAGGCTAAGGTAGTTCCTGGAGTGGCATTGTATACTATATTCACACCCTTTGGGAGGACGTCCTCCTAACTACAAATCAGAGCTCAGATCATCTAGGTGATGACAGTTACGACAAAGGCCGAGGAACTCAAGCTAGCTGTGTTTTGTGGCTACACTAAGAATCTTGATTCTAAAACCAGTCTACCTCAAAACTCTGATGTTTACATCTTTTTTTCCTCCTTTTTCCTTTTTTTTTTTTTTTTTTTGACACAAGCTTTTGAACTTGCTGTGAACCTTCTGCTTCAACCTCCCAAGTGCTGGGATTATAAGCCTGGGTCACCATGCTCCACTTAAATTTGACTTTAAGCATAAGAACACCTTTATAGTGTATGGAATCATAAAAGACAAATAATTACAAGGAGCTAACTGCTTTAAAAAGAAGAGCTTCTAGGAATTGGGATGGAGAGATGGCTTATCACTTAAGAGCAGTTCCAGGGGATCTGATCCTACAAGGGCATGAGGCATGCATATGATACACGCAGGCAAAACACTCATAAAGTAAAATGAATAAATCTTAAACATTTTTCTAAAGCTTCTAGTAACTGAGAAGAAAGAAGATCAGATTGCAGTGGATATTGTGCGAAGACCTAACTAAAGAACGAAACAAAACAGAGAGAGCACTTCAGCATGTGAAAGGATGCCCAAGTACATACTTCTCAGTACATGCCTCCCCACCTCATACAGACAGGCAATTGCTCTGCCACTGAGCTACACCCCTAGCCCTACTGATCAAACAAGAAATCAGGGATTAAGTGCTTGCTTCAAATGCATAAAACCCTGAGGACAGTCCCCGGCCATGTATAAACTGGTGTGGTAGGTAGCACACATCTGTAATCCCAGCATTCGAAATGTAGAGATGGGAGGATCCCTGGAGTTCACTGTCTGGTCAGCTTACCACAATCCATGAGTTCCATATTCACTGAGACTCTGCCTCAAGAAAACAAGGGTAGGGAGGGGACCCAGGAAGATGGCTGAGTGGGTAAAGGCTAAATTCAATCCCCAGGAGTCTCCTGTGGAGAGAACTGACTTGTCCTCTGATTTCTGCAGGAATGCCATAGCACAGGCCTCCAACCACCACAAAATAAAAAAAACAAACAAACAAAACAAAACCCTAAGATGTATGAGTGTTTTGCCAGTGTATCTGTATGTGCACCACATGCATCCCTGGTCCCCTTGGAGGCCAGAAGAGGGTGTTGGAGCCCATGTAACTGGAAGGGTTGAGAGCGGCCATATGGGTGCTGGGCATTGAACCTGAGACCTCTGGAAGAGAAGCTAGTGAGTACTCTTAACTGATGAGCCATCCCTCCAGCCCCTTGATCAGTAATTCATAGTAGAATGCTGAGTTCAAGGCTAGCTCTCCACAGCTGTTGAATGTTAACTTTTTGGTATTGTCAGTATTCTTTTGCCGTTCTGAGATCCAGTGTTACTGCTTTGTGGCCCAATGTGTTTTTTTTTTGTTTTGTTTTGTTTTTTTTGGTTGTTGTTGTTGTTTTAATTTTATTTCTGGTTTTTTGAGACAGGATTTCTCAGTGCAGCCCTGGCTAGCTTGGAACTCACCCTGTAGACCAGGCTGGCCTTTAGATATGCCTGCCTCTGCCTCCCAAACTGGGATTAAAGGTGTGTGCCATGACTGCTCAGCAGAGCTTATGAAGTTTTACTGTTTTGGCCTCCTGTGTTCACCATTGCGGCCAGCTTGGTATTGTCAGTCTTCTTCTTCTTTGCCAGGAACACAGTGAAAAGCCGAGCACAGCGGCTCTCACCTGTAATCCCAGTATTCAGGAGACCAGAGGCAGAAGAAATGTTGCAAATTTGAGGTCATCCTGGTCTTCATAGGGAATTCTAGGTCACCTAGGGAGGGCTCCACAGCAAGATTCTGTCTCAGCTGCAAAAATGACAGAGTGAAAATGGAAATTAGTTATTGAATTTGCATTTTCACGTGTCATCTTTACTTAGTACCTGTGTTTGGGTAACTGAAGAGGCCTAACTTAACATTAGTGCCGCCATGGCAGGCTGCAGACTAACAATACTGGCACTAGGCCTCGCCATTACCATAACCAGGAAAAGCCACACACTGTACCCCGCGGGGGGGTACCAATCAGAATTGAGACAAACAAGTACTAGATGCTCCAAGACATAAAGGATAGCTTACATCAGTTGTATATAGGTTGCCAATTTCCTTGCAGCAACGCCAGTACCAATCCCTGTTTGGCAAAACTTCTGTTACTTCACTTCTGCCCAGTCAGGAGTTCAACCCCCATCTGAATCCAGAATTCCCCTACCCCTGCATCCTTTACTCCTTAAAAACCCTGCCTCAACTGAGCTCAAGGTTCTCCCTGATCCAACCGCTGTGTCGGAATGGACAAGAAGCCCAAGCTTGGGCTTGCAATAAAGGTGTTTTGCTTTTACAAACAAATTCGGACTCCTGGTGATCTCTGAGGGGCTCATGACACGGGCATAACAGTAACAAAAAATATCACAAAATACTATCTGTCATGTGAGAACAAATTCCCAGTCTACACCCTGGTAAATTTTTGTTGTCTATTTGTTTTTTGTTTGTTTGTGAGACAAGGTCTATTCTGTATCCCAGGCCGACTTGGAACTCTCTCTGTAGCTTAGGCTGATCTTGAACTTCTGGGAATCCCCCTACTCCAGCCTCCCAAATGCTGGAATTACAGACATGAGCCACCACATCCAGCTGTTTTATTTAAATAAAAACACAAGTGCAGTGATTTTAAGAGCTGTTTCAGTGGTCTCAGACTGGCCTTGATGGGAGGGGGGCAGATATGCAATTATTCATTCTGGCTATTTGCCTTCGGTGTGCATTTTTTTATTCATTTTTATTTTATTTGCGTTGGTGTTTTGCCTGCACGTATATCTGTATGAGAGCATTGGATCCCCTGGAACTAGAGTTACAGAAAGTTGTGAGGTGCTGTGTGGGTGCTGGGAATTGAACCTGGGTCCTCTGGCAGAACAGTCAGTGCTCTTAACCACTGAGCCATCTCTCCAGCCCCCCCAGAAAGGGAACTTTTTCTGCTCCATTCTCAGCACAAGGAAGCCCAAGGCATAAGGATTCTCAAGTGGGTGAAAATGCAGATGATTGTATTCTAAAGCTACTTTTTTTTTAATCTAATGTTTTATTGACAAGTGCTACATCTACAGCATTTAACGTTAAATTTTGATCAAAGACATCTATTTCACCAGCCAGAATTGTAATAAAAAGTGGAATGTCTGTCATGGTATTCACTACCTGATGCCTTTTGGATACTGGAAAAGTATTTGTTAAGTAAATGAAAATTCAAGTAAAGGAACAGGACTTTACATTTCTTCTCACTGTGGTATAAAACATTCTTCTGACTGTTCTGGTTGTTATGAGAAGGACCGGTCTAAGAGCTGGAAGGATCGATCATTCAGTAAGGGGCTTGCCTTGCAAACATGAGAACCCACATAAACAGAGCTGGGTGTGAGGGTACAAATTTGTAATTTTAGCACTGAGGAGATGACAGGCAGCTTAGGCCAGCCAGCACAGCCTACTCGAAAATGTCAAACCAGTAACCAGTGAGAGGCCCTGTCTCAAAACAAACAACCCAAATCTGTGAGTAGCATCTGAGGAACAACATGTGAGGTTGTTTTCTGACTTTCACAGGCACGCATGCGCATGAATACACACCTATACCCAGATCTGCACCCACACGAACCAACACATGAACACACACAAAACAAGAGGCCAGAATTGTCACTGCCTGCTTGAAGATGATTTCTTACCTGGAAAACCTTAAGAACAGTGAAAAATAAATGTATGCCAATTGAGAGTGTTCTTACATAGCAATAATTGACAGCTAGAAAAGAGTGGTGGTATAAGCTATATTTCTTAGTAGTAGCACAGAAATACATAATATCAAGAATAGACATTAATACTGGGTGGTGGTGGCACATGCCTTTAATCCCAGCACTCAGGAGGCAGAGGCAGGCTGATCTCTGTGAGTTCGAGGCCAGCCTGGTCTACAGAGCTGGTTCCAGGACAGCCAAGGCTACACAGAGAAACCCTGTCTAGAACCCCACCCCCAATAGATATTAAATGATATTTTGTCAAGAAAATCATTAAACTTTACTAAGAAACAGTAATATGTATGTAAAGAAATATATTCTTATATAACTTTTTTTTTTCTTTATTTTGTGGTTTTTTTTCAAGACAGGGTTTCTCTTTGTAGCCTTGGGTGTCCTGGAACTCCCTCTATAGACCAGACTAGCCTCAAACTCATAGAGATCAGCAGCCTGCCTCTGCCTCCCAAGTGCTGGGATTAGAGGCATGCGCCACCACTGCCTGACATAACATTTATTTTTATACTTGTTTCCCGTTTTTTTGAGACAGGGTTTCTCTGTGTAGCTATGGCTGTCCTGGAACTTGCTCTTTAGATCAGATTGGCCTTAGGAATCCTCCTACTGCTGCCTTCCAAGTGTTAGGATTACAGGTGTGCATCACTACCACCCAGCTTTCATGGTGTATCTTTCATATGTACCTTCCAATTCCCCCTCCTGCTACCTTAACACTCCCAAATCCCCCCATTGTCATGTAACAACCCTCCCGCTTTGTAACCTATTGAGTCTAGTTAGTGCTGAACGATGGATTGCTAACTGAACTTGTTGGCTTGTGTGCAGGTAAGCATAGTTACAGTGAGTTCATGAGTACAATCGCTGTGGAAAGCAGGGCTCTTGATCCATACGTGACAAGCCACAGTGTGGATCAAGGCCTGGACTTTCAGAAGGTTGTCAGAACCTGCTTGTAGCTTTTGTTTCTTAGCTTACCAGCTTCAGCTCTCTGGCAGCGGAGGAGCAAGTGTGGGGTTCCCAGCACTTTTCCTTAGCTTTCCTGTATTTCCTGTTTTTAGTATTTAGAACTCTATGATTCAAACCTTTTCTTTTACCCTCTTGAATAAATAAACTCAGTATTCTGGTAGATCAGAACAGTAGCTCCACTCTGTTCTATGAAATAGGAGTGAGGGTCGGTCAGTCTGTCTGTCTGTATAAAATTGTCCTGATTCCTGTCCCAACCTGAGCGACTTCTAACCTGATGCTGCCAGCTCCTGTGCCTCATTTGCTCACATGCTGATTCAGGGCTCTCTTAGGCATGTTGGCTTAATTCCCTGGATTACTATTCACACAAGCACATTTTCATTTCTATCTAAGATTTAATTTTGTTTGTTTTGGGGAAGGGTCTTACAATGTAGCCCAGAATGGCCTTGAACTCAAGATCTTCCTGCCTCAGTTTCTCCAGTGCTGGGATTATAGGTGGTGTACCACTGTACCCAGCTCTGCACATGATTTTATGAATTGTAACTTGACTACTGTATACTAGATTTGGGTCCAGGTCCTCACGTAGAGATGGCATTGTTTTTTACATTTGTATAGCAAGTGCCTTCCTTGTTTGACCCTGGGGCCTCTCTATGTACAGAGTTGCCATAATGCTGTTTGACTGAAAGATACAAAGGAGTAGGAGTGATCTGATGTGGATAAGGGGACTACATGTGGCCTGAATGCCACCCTGTTGTTTTATCTTCATCACAGTGGCTGCACTTTAAACTACTAGTGGCTCAGCTAGCTCAGTTAGTAGAGCGCGGGACTCTTAATCTCTGGGTTGTGGGTTTGAGTCCCATATTGGGTGCCAAATGTAACAGGTTTTCTCAGACCACCAACCCCCAAATTGTGACCCAGAGACTTATTATTAATTATGAATGCTCAGCCTTATCTTATGCTTGTCCCACTAGCTCTTATAACTTATTTTAATCTGTTTATCTTCATCTGTATTTTGCCTTGGAACTTTTTACCTTTCTTTCATTCTATATGTCATGCTTCCCTGATTCCTCCATGTCTGGCTGGCTGGTGTCTGCCTGGCTGGCTGGCCCCAAGTGTCTCCCTCTTTTTCTCTCTCATTCTCCTCTCTTGAACCTAGATTTCTCCTCCTACTTACTCTCTCTGCCCACCAGCCCTGCCTGTTATTCTACTGCCTGGCTATTGGCCATTTAGCTTTTTATTAGACCAATCAGATGTCTTAGGCAGGCAAGGTGAAACAAATGCAACACATCTTTACATAGTTAAACAAATACAGCATAAACAAATGGTCTTTATATAGTTAAATGCAACATAAATAAATGCAATACACCTTTCATAGTTAATATTCTGCAACATAAACAAATGTAACACATCTTTACATAGTTAAAGTAATATTCCACAACAGCATGCTGTGTGCTTTGCACAAGTACTCCTGATAATGCTCTGTGTGGAATTTTCTCCTGTGTGGCCCTGTCCTGCCCCTTACTGTGTTTTGACACATATGGAGAATGGTATACAGGTCCTAGTCCAGATTGCTTTTGCAGAAGCAAAAAAGGGAATTAATGCAGACTGGAGATGACACAGGAGCGTTAGCATGCCTTCACAAACCACTGTTGCCTACAGGGATGGAATGACCATTGAAAGGGCAAGAGGAACCTGTAGCCACCCATTATGATGTCAGGGAAGTTCTAAAAGAATAGCTACTGCTTTTCTCAGTCAAGGCCGGGTATGATATATACCCAACATCTTTATAATACATGAGTTCATCATTTATTTAATCCACTTCCTACAGATCTGGCTTTTCTCAGTGCTTCTTGCTATTATTAGTAGTTTTCTAGTGTTCAATCTGTTCCTTTTTCAAAGAGTGCCTTGGTACTTTGGGTAATTTGAGATGTGGTGAGTCAGAGTATGAATATTTACAGTTTTGATACTGTTGCCAAGGTGACCTGTGACAAGGTTATAATGTTTTACCCTTTTGCCTGGAATGTTAAAGTGGACCATTCTTATCTCACCTTCATTAGCAATTATTAAGATTAAATGACTGTTTATGGATGAAAATGAAATTTTATGTGACACTTTCCTTTGATATATGTACTGCATAATATTTATTTCACTTGAATCTTGCAACATTTTATAGATTATTTCCTTGAAAATATTTTGCTAGTGGAAGTTGTTATAAGAACTTGACTTCTAGCTGGGCAGTGATGGTGTGGTGGGTGGTGCACGCTTTTAATCCCAGAACTCTGGAGGCAGAGGCAGGTAGATCTCTGAGTTTGAGGCCAGCGTGGTCTACATAATGAGTTCCGGAACAGCCAGAGCTGTTACACAGAGAAAGCTTATTTTGAAAAATCTTTAAAAAAAAAAAAAAGAACTTGACTTCTAGGGTTGGAGGTATATATAGCTCAGTGGCCTAGCAAGCTCTAGGTCTTGGGTTTGATGCCCAGCAATTGTCCTGCTGAATTCGTTTTTTCATCTAATCAGAAGATTCTTGATAGAAACTGTAGACTTCTGCCTTTGTTAATTTATTAACTTTGTAAGCAATATTTCATGAGCACCTGTGTGCTAGGTACTAGTGACAGTGTCAACTCTAACATATATCATGGAAAAGACATATAGAAATTATATATTTAACTATTCCCTTACAGACTGTGGAAGGGAAAGAAAGATCAGATTAGATTGGAGTCACAGGAAGACTGCAGAAGGGTCAGTGAGACACACCTGGCTGAGGACAGGCCTGGAGGCTCCAGGTTGAGAAATGCATTGTGTGTGTGAGGAACTGAAGGATTCCAGTGAGTGAGTGCTGAGGTGCGAGCATCAGCAGGGGTCTCATGAGATGCTCAGGGGGGCACCAACATGACCAGATTCCATGTTAAAAAGGTTTCTCTTGCTGTACAGTAGAGAATGCCACAGAGCAAATCAGGTGTGAGGCAGAGGCTTGCAGCTGGATGTCGTTCCTGGAGACCAGAGCATTGGTCTCCAAAGTGCATTATCTGACACATAGTCACTGTGGCCTGGGAAGGAACTGTAAGGCCTTCTGATTACATTCATATTTAAAAATTAACCTGCATAAACATGCAGACAGGTCATACTTTTATATCATTTAGTAAGCATGTATATAATGAGGCCCTGTGCTTTTTAAAAAGTTATTAATACAGTGAATAATAAAGAGTGATTGCCAAGCATGGTAGTTAGTTACTTTTCCTGTTACTGTAATAAAATACTCTGACTACAGCAACTTAGGTGACAAAAGGTTTATTCTGATTCACTCCTGAAAGCCGCAGGAAAACATAATGGATCAGCTACTATCACAAAAGCTGTTACTTGGAAAAGTCAAGGACTTTTCTGAAGGTCAAGCCATGGCTTAAGAAGTCTTGGTGAACGGCTACCTGCACATCACCATGCTCCCCATCATGATGATGATGCACTGAACCTCTTAAACTGTAAGTGAGCCCCTCAATTAAATGTTTTCCTTATAAGAAAAAAAAAAGAAGTCTTGGTGATATTTTAGCTTTTGTATATATATTAGCCAATTCCTGCAAATGATTTCCTTGTATGCTATGTATGCTTCCAAGAACTCCTAACAGTGTATTTGATCTGAAATACCTATCAAGCATCCAAGGCTAAACAATCACCTGAATTAAGGTATATTAAGCTCAGACCCTCCTTTCTTATACAGCCTTAGTGGTATTTATACTAACATTGTAGACTTCTAACATTCCTAACCACTGCTAGGAATGTAGTTTGAGCACATAAATTCCCTTTTTCTGACATAATTGACCTCCTCCTTTACCATTCCCCTTTTGGGTTGTCAAAGAAAGCCTGGTGGTCACTGCCTGAGGAAAACTCTTGTCTGTCTTTATGACCCTGTAAGAATTCAAGCCTGGTGACCTTGCTTTAGCTAGAGCACTGCTATTGCATGGGTATATAACCGTAAACCTCAGAGACTGAGGAGGATTCTGACTGGAGAACTAGAAGAATGAGATGGAGGATGAGGAAGAGCCAGATGGGAAAGAACGAGATGAGAAAGACCAAGATGGGCCAGAACTGAGATTCTCATCTCAATTAAGATAGAACTTAGAGGGGACAGCAGATAAATAAATGTAGAGAGAAATCAGGCAAGAAAGGAGATAGGCATGAGAACACAACTGAAGCTGTGTAGATAGGATTTTATCCCAGAGGAATAAAGTAGACAGATGAAAGAGCTTGGTGAACTTAGATTATTTTCCTGACAATTATTCACGCCGTTCATAGCTTCTCTTTCTGGGCCCCTGGGAAGAAGATGATTAAGGCTGGACCATAATAATATTCGAGAATTCACAGTTCAAGGGTACACTCCATCACGTTGGGGAAGTCAAGGCAGCAGACACCTGAAGCAGCTGGTCACACTGCACCCACAGTCCAGAGGAAGCAGAGAGTAAGGGATGCATGCTGCGGCTGCTCAGTCCCCTTTTTCCACTCATACACCCCAGGTTCCCATCGAGGGAATGGTGCCATCTGCAGTGGGCTGGTGTATTAGTCTGCTCTCGGTTGCTGTCTTAAACACCATGAGCAGCTTGCAGAGGAAAGTGGGGGTTTTGGCTTACATTTCCCGCATTATAGTCCATCATTGATGGAAGTCAGGGAAGGAACCTGGAAACAGGAACTGAAGCAGAGACCATGGAGGAGTGCTGCTTACTGGCTTACTCCTCATGGCTTCCTTTTCTTTCTTTCCTTTCTTTCTTTCTTTCTTTCTTTCTTTCTTTCTTTCTTTCTTTCTTTCTTTCTTTCTTTCTTTCTTTCTTTCTTTCTTTCTTTCTGTCTGTCTTTCTTTCTGTCTTCCTTCCTTCCTTTCCTTTCCCTTCTTCCTTTCTTCCTTTCTCTTCCTCCCTCCCTCCCTTTCTTCCTCCCTTCCTATTTATGTGTGTTGGTGTTTGGCCTACATGCATGTCTGTGAGAGAGAGTCAGGTCCACTGGAACTTGAGTTACAGACAGTTGTGACCTGCAATGTAGGTGCTGGGAATTGAACTCAGGACCTCTGGAAGAGTAATCAGTGCTCTTAACTGCTGAGCCATCTCTCTAGCTCCAGAGGGACTCTTTTTTGTTTGCTTGCTTGATTTTTGAGACAGCAATTATGTAGTCGTGACTGTCCTGGAACTGGATATGTAGACCATGCTAGCCCTGAACTCAGAGATAGCCTGCCCCTGCCTCCACAGTGCTGGGATTAAAGAAAGGTGTGTGCTGCCACAAAGATTTCTTTTGTTTTTGTTTTTGTTTTTTTCAAGACAGGGTTTCTCTGTGTAGCCCTGGCTGTTTTAGAACTTGTTCTGTAGACCAGGCTGGTCTCGAACTCAGAGATCTGCCTGCCTCTGCTTTACTTACTTTCTTTAACAACCCAGGACCACCTGCTCAGGAGTGGTACCACCCACTTTGGACTGGACCTTCTCACATCAATCATTAATCAAGAAAATGCCCCACAGGCAATCTGATAGAGACATCTTCTAAATTAATGTTACTTCTTCCAAAGTGACTCAAGTTTGTGACAAAAACTAACCAGCACAGTTGGTCTTCCAGCCTCAGTCAAGGTCATCTCCCATTGGCATACCAAAGGCATGATTCTGTATTCTATCAAATTGACAATTGACGCTCTCAGCATAGCACAAGCCTATAATCCCAGCACTTTGGAGGTGGAGCTAGGGGTATCACACATTCAAGGCTGGCCTGGGGGTACAGAGCAAAACAAAAAGGAGAAAAGGTGGTAAAATAGTTGCCTAGTATGTGTGAGGCCTTAGATTCCATTCCTAGCAATATAATTAGTTGATTAATTTTGTGTAATGTGCGGGAGATGGCTAGTCTGAATTGAGAGGTAGTACTTGAGATGATTAAAGGTAAAAGGTGGAAGCAGGTGTCCGAAGACTTGGTGCGGCTTGCATATGAAGAAGAGCAAGGAGGCAGATACCAAAATGCTGTCGGGCATTGGGCAAGTGGTGTTTGCAAGATGGAAAATGTCGGGTAGAACCGGTGTTGGGAAGGAGAAAGAGGCAAGAATGTTGGCTTTGAGTAGCTACTAAAACTCCAGATGGAGACCTAAGGAGAAGTCAGGTAAGATAACTCAAATAGTACAGGTGTAGATTTTGCTGAGGATTCAAGTCCACTGAAGCATGTTGCTTACTCCTGCTGTGTGCCAGCTGGTTTTGTGGTGGTCATGCAGGGTTCAGGCCATTGCCCACCACAGCTCTACACATACTTTCTTCTTCTCTCAGGATAGACCCTTCTGCTCATGTTCCCTTAGTCTAAGCAACTGAGTTGGCCACCTCTGACCTTAAAAGTGGAAGAGTACAGTATGCCATCCTTCCATGATCTCAAACAGGGAACAACTCTAGCCATTGCTTGGCAATTTTCCAGAAGACCCACTGGTGCACAGGCCATTAGGTATAGTGGGAACAGCCTTGAACTTACCCCAGACCTCTGGGCTCTGGGCATGCCCTGGGGGGAGTCTTAGCTAGAAAGCACTGTAGCCGAATTCCTGCTGGATAGGCAGGCGCAGGTGTCCTCAGAATGAAGATGCTGCTGCCTACACTTGACTGGGAGTTAGCCTCCCTTCCCCACTGCACTCTTGGGGTGACCTCTGCAGTCTCAAGCTACTAGTGCTGCTGAAGAGCAGTAGTTATAGATGGTACCAGAAGAGGAAGTGTAAGCTCATCATGATGGGTTTGTCCAAAGGGGCCTTGTCAGATTGTATCTGCCTCTCCCTAGCCTCTGCTAGGCTCTGAGACATTTCACTCCCTGCCTTCTTCGGGGAGCACACTGGTGGTCTTGGTCTCTTAGGGTCTGTTGCATTGCAGTCTCTCTGAGGTCAGGCAGCTGACAGGCAGAGCCAGTGGGGCTGTAGTGACTGAGGTAATGCATCTAGGAAAGAGAGGGTCTGGGAAAGTTATATACTGTCCTCTAGAAGATGACCAGAGAGTGACCACTCCCTGGTTTGGTTGATGGATAATTTGAAAGCACTGGTATTTATTGATATATGGCCACTTAAAGGGAATTTGAGGGCCCCAAGGGAGCGAAATCTGAAGCCTCTGGTGCAGGAGCAGAGATCAATAGGAGTTACCAGGAGGCCTGACCCTGGGTGTACTCACTGAAGATGTCATCATATAGATGACCCTGTGGCCACTTGGCTCCCATGGTGGCTGGACTAGCTGTTTTTTTCCCAGGAAAAAAAACAGACCCAGCATTGTTTTATAGTATTGTCTCCATGTCACAGCTTAAAGTGGTGAAAGGTCAGCATTCTGAAACTTAAATGTCATATTTGGAGGCGTTTGTGTTTATATATATGCTTTTCTCTATATGTCTCCTTGGGATTTTCTGAAAGGGGATGGTTTATACTCCACCAGGAAATGGTTTAACAAAAACAAACAAAAACAAAAGACAAGAGTAGTGGAACACAGCTGTAATATTCTTCATTTGGGAGGCTGAGGCAGAAGATCACAAGGCCAATCTGGGCTACACAGTGAGAAGGTGTTTCCAGAAAAAGGGAGGACATGGGGAAAGGAGACTGATGGGACAGTCCATTCCCCGCTGTGTTGGAGATCAAGTTCCTCACTGACCGTGATGAGCTCAACCTCATCCTTGTTTTCTGTATGAGTCTGGATGTTGAGGACAGAGATCTGTTCCTAAAATTTCTTGGTGTTTACTGCCCCACCCCCTGTGATGCTGGAGGTAGAATTCAAGGCCTCCCACATGCTAGGGCAGTGATCTGTTACTGAGGCACACTCCAGCTCCTTCTGTTTACTCTAACTGGGAACAGCAGGGAATCACAGAACCTCTCTTTTGGTCTGAGCAAGGAGGTTGCAGTGACTGAGATCATGTACCCAGGAAAGAGAGGGTCTGGGAAAGTTATGTGCTGTCCTCTAGAAGTTGATCAGAAAGTAAGCTCCCTAGTCAAATTGATGGACCATTTGGAAGCACTGGTGTTTATGACCACCTAAAGGGCATTGAGGGTACCATGGGAAATGAAAGTGAAGCCTCAGGTGCAGGAGCAGAGGTCCAGGGACGCTGCAGGTTATTGAGATGGAGAGGGATGTGTACCTCACAGAATCAGCAAATTCGTGGAGTGCCAGGACCTCAGCAGGCTTAGCAGAGACTGTGCCAACTTTGACCTGAGGGTGGACCTTTTTTCAGAGATGGGGCTTGGGGGAGGGGGCTTACCATTACTTTACCTGTCTTTTGTTCCAGTTACAAACCTCATCAAACAAAGATGCTATCTTCATTGTTGAAAGCAGTTTAGTTAAGTTTGAGAGGTTTGAGTATCTGTTTAGAAGGCACAGAAGAAGCCAGTGTTGTAGTTCATGCCTGTAATCCTAGCACTCAGAAAGTAGAGGCAGTAGAGTGTCGCAAATATGAGGCCATCTTGGGCTACAGATTTATTCTGTAGCTTACTGTAGACACTGAACTCGGGATTCTCTTACCTCAAACTCCCAAGTAGCTGAGGTTACACTTCTACATAAGATGTATATAAGCCCAGTTTTCTTCATTTCTTGTTAAGATGATTCTTGGAGAATTTTTCTGTTAGGATTCCATTCTTTTCTTACTGTTATTTTGCAGTGTTGGGGATTGAGCCCTGGGTCTTGCATGTGCTAGCCAAGTCTCTACCTTTGAGCTATAGCTCTAGCATCCAGGATATAATTTAATTTGTAAATCCTGGTATGTGAGGAAGCTGTTGGAATTTATTGGGCAACAAATTACTTTCTCAATGACTTTTAAATTTTTTAATGATTTTTCAGTTGATTTTTTTTTGGTGGTACTAGGGATTAAACTCAGAGCCTCACACATGAGCAAGTACTCTGATCTACATCTATAGCTTGAATATTTTGTTTAGAAACTATCACCCACTTTTTTTCTTTTAGTTTCAAGGGTTATAATTTGTGTTTACCCTTGCTTAGCTGTTTTAACATACACGTGCATGATAGTCTGGTGATGGCAATGGCTATCCTGCTGTAACTGGTGTTTTACTCTGAAGTTCTGCTTTGTTTGGATAACTGGTTTGAGGTGGATATGAACTTCCCCTGTGTAAAGGGGGAGTGCCTTCTTCCTGTATTCCTTTCTCACTAAGTGTTTTATTATTGCAACTGCAAGTTGAATTCTCCCCACCCCAAGACCTTGCTTATGTTATTTATGTTTTTCCACTTTATTTTCTGGATTTCATTATTTATCCAGTGTGTGTATGTGTGCAGACGTGTGTGTGAGTGTGTGTGTGTGCTCATGTGCTCACCATGATACTTATATGGTTAGAAAACAACATGTACCTTCTATCATCTGGGAGTGAACTAAGGTCATCAGGCTTGTCAGCACCTTTACCCACTGAATCATCCTACCTGTTCTGTCTTCCTCAAATGCAGGACACAGCTTCTTCAACCACCGTCTCACACCCTTACCAAGCAGTTCTCCAGGCATTACAAGAAAATATACAAGCAGTTCAGTGTTCCTCTCTCTCACCCTCCCCACCAAGTAGCATCTTATACAATCATGGTGCAAAAATCAAGCGCAGGGCAGGGATAGCAGTGCAATCCCTAGAGCATTTTAGATATACCACTTCAAGTACATTGCTTGTATGCATGCAAGGGCATGAGTGTGTGTGTATATATGAGAGAGAGACAGACAGGTACACACAGACTACGCAGTTCTGCCATCACTGTAGTGAAGATAGACACTCCCTGTACCATCACCACCACAGTTACTGTAAATATTGCTGTGCAAGTGGCAGTGAAGTGCTTAAGAGTGCAGTTCTGGGCTGTTGTTTGTTTTTGCTCTTTTGGGGGCCTGCCATCCAGTTCCCAAATAAATCACACTTGGAGGCTTATTCTTAACTATAAATGCCTGGCCTTAGCTTGGCTTGTTTCTTGCCAGCTTTTATTAGATTATACCATCTACCTTTTGCCTGTGGACTTTTATCATTCTCTTACTTCTATAAATCTTACTCTTACTCCGTGGCTGGCCTCTCACATCTTCCTCCTTTTCTTGCTCTTTCTTCTTTCTCCTCCCAGATTTCTATTTATTCTCTCAGCCTGCCAGCCCTGCCTATCCTTTCTCCTGCCTCACTATTGGCCATTCAGTTCTTTATTAGACCATCAGGTGTTTTAGACAGGCAAAGAATCACAGCTTCACAGAGTTAAACAAATGTAACATAAAAAAAAGCAACACATCCTTGCATCATTAAAGCAAATGTTCCCCAGCATAAACAAAAGTAACACCTTAAATAATATTCTACAACACTGCTCCCTATGGGAAACCTAGTCGTTGCATTTGTTTTTGCAATTCTCTTTAGTTTCGTGGCCAGTGAGTCTTGTCTGTGCACTAAGTAACTTTTAAGGAAAAACACTGAAGGATAATACAGTTTATGGGGGAAATGTGACCATGGACCTGGGTGTATGAAGTTTGGAGAAACATAAGCCTCTAAGAGAACATCAGGTCTCGTTCAGGGTCTTGAAGGAAGGGATGTGTTCCTTTAATGCTGTCCTGAGCCCTGAGGGCAGTCTTCACTGCACCCAGCCATCAAGGACAGGATGCTCACTGTGGGACTGACTATAAACAGCAGTACTGGCCGTGATGAAAATTACAACTGAAGGACTCTCTGAGCATTAGGGCTGTAATCCTCACACCCAGGATGTTGAAGAAACTACCCCCCACCCCTGAGACAGGGTTTCTCTTGTAGCCTTGGCTGTCCTAGAACTCACTCTGTAGCCCAGGCTGGCTTCAAACTCACAGAGATCTGCCTGCCTCTGCCCCCTAAGTGCTGGGATTAAAGTCGTGCATCACCACCACATGGCCAAAAGTACATCAATTTAAACATTAATAGTCATAAACTCAGGCCAGGCAGTGATGGCAACTTGAAGGAGTTAGTTTTCTCCTTCCTTCTGTGTGGATATCCTTCCAGGGGATCAGATTCAGATCTTGAGGCATGGCAGCAACCACCTTTACCCATTAAACCATTTCATTGGCCCTATGTTTTCACAACTTTCTTAAAGCTGGACTGCTCAGAAGCTATCTGCTGCTTTCAAGGTTACCAATACCACATGAGGTGCAGCATCTAGAAACTTCCATTGTACTTAGACGGGAAAGAAAGGGGCAAATTTCAGGTCAGTGTTATGAAAATCAATGATCTCACTGGCCCCTGCAGGATCTTGGGGGCACATGAACCTGCAGTGCCCCTGGGAACTGCTGTGTCACTTAGCATCTCGTTCAGCATTTTTTCACTCAGTGTGTCAGGTGAAGCGTGGCTGGAGCCAATTGCTTGTTTCTGGGCTATTTCTAGATAACACCTAAGATGATTTTTAAAACATCCATTGGACTGCTGACACATGGAACAGCAGAGGTGAACCTCAAAGGACTGTGCCAAGTTAGTAAGACGGCCACCAAATCAACTGTATGACTATTTATCGGAAAGTCTAGAAAAGGCAAAAGTGTGGGACAGAAAAGCAGAATAGTGAAGCTGAGAGCTTAGGTTAGAGGGAGACCGACTGTGAGGGGTACGAGGGAATTTTGGAGCAATGGAAATGCTCTTCACTCTGTGTCCCTCCCACAACCTCTCACTCATCTTTTATTCTACTGGAAGGTATTCAGTAGTTTGGGATCTTACGCCTGAGGAGAGAGAAAGCATATCTACACAAAGACTCACCAAGTATTCATGCAGCTTCATCCACAGTGTCCTCAAACTGAAACTCTATCAATGCCCACCAATGGGTAAATGGACAGACAAACCTGATGGTATCCTCAGACTAAACATAATATGGCAAAAACATGGAGAAAACCCCTGTTTATTCATCTCGAAGTTACTCATCTTCATGTGTTATTTCAGAGTGATGCTTCCTCAACAGTGAAACCAATGGCTCTTTATCAAAAAAGATAAAAAACTTCAAAACACATTTTTCCTTTCTTGTGTTGGGATCAGACCCAGGGCTTCATGCATGCTCTACTACTGGGCCCTTTTTCTTTATGCTTTGAAACAGCTTACATAAGATGGAATCATCTACTCTTTATAAGGTTAAAAGAACTTACCAAGAAGAAACTAAAAACAAAAAGGTATGGTGGCGGGAGCGAAGTCTCACTGTGTAGCATAGACTGGCCTTGAACTCAGCATTCCTCTTTTTGGTGTGAGTGGTGCTGGAATTCAGGGCCTTGTATGAGCTAGTCAAGTCCTCTATGACAGCTCCTGTCTTAATTCCTCAGTTTTATCTCCTTGGATGACAGCAATAAATATAAATAAATGCGCCTTGGGATACTCATTTTTTTTTTTTTTATGTAGAGTTATCTCAAGAATTCATGTTTGAAAAGTTTAGAGACACCTTTTAAAGGGGATTGGGAAGAAGCTGAGGGCCTCTTGGTACTACCCAGGAATCAGAAGTTTTGAGAGCTGAGGTACTGACCCTGCCTGAAAGGGATTCCGTGGGATGGGTCTAAAGGCTGGCCTCATTTTCAGCCTCTGCAGTCTCCAGGACCTGGTTGGGCAGGTTCTGCTGATGTCCTGGGTGTAGGTACTTCCTGCTTCCCACGAGCAGCTAATGAGTAACTCAGCACTGAGCTGAATCAAAGCAGCTTAGCAGCAGTGAGGCTTCAAGGCCCAGAGAAGCCACTCTGCCGGGATGAGGTGGAAGCGGGGGTCTGATATCAGGTGGGATGCTTTCTGAGAGCCTTTGCCTCTGCTGGATTCTTATCCAAGGGCCAATATAACAGATCAACAGGACTGGACTGTCTTTGGCTTTTAAGAAATAAAACTAAAACATTCCCTCTAGTATAGTTGAAAACTCAAAAGACTGTCTCAGTTAACTAACAAAAGCAGATGGGAGACCACTTTTATCAACAGCAGGGTCCCCTGTGTGGAAAGATGCCTGTGGCACTTGTTTAGAGATCTAAGGTGCTATTACCAAGCTGATAGAATCGTACCTACTGCCTTTTGACCCATATTGCTTCTGTCTCATAGACGAAAGAGCCTGTGGTTCCGACTGAAGAAGATAATTCTCTGTGTTCTGGGGTTCTACATTGCCATTCCGTTTCTTGTCAAACTGTGTCCTGGGATACAGGCCAAACTGATTTTCTTGAATTTCGGTAAGTCCTTTGTATCAATTTTTCTTTAATTTTACTTAAGAGTTTATTTTCACGATGGTGGCTGACTTTAAAAAGTATCTTTTTATTTTAATTGAGATTGAACTTACATGTAGTAAAATGTATAAATTTTAAGTGTACAATGTGTAGGGAAGTGGAGCTGCCACCCAGACTCAGGAATAGTATGGGTCTGTGACCTGGGACGTTCCCTGCACCTTTTGTCCAATTGAGTGACATGGCAAAGATGGCATTACCAGCCAGGGCTGTATTTGGGTCTCTAGGTGACTGTACTGCATTGGAGGCGATTATCTCTCTTGAGCCAAAGTGGATAAAAATGTTGGCAGCGTGAACAGTTGTCCTGTTAGAGACATGTTGTCACTTGTATAGTCCAGGTAAATTGAAACCATAGGAAAGAACAGAGTCTTTAAAAATAATAACAATAATGCGGCCTCATGGGTTTTTTTTTTTCATTGTTGTTATTATTGGTCCTCCCCCTCCTTTTTTTTTAAATCTGTTTTGTTTTCCATAAAAGAAAAAAAGCCGGGTGGTGGTGGCACACGTGTTTAATCCCAGCACTCAGGAGGCAGAGGCAGGTGGATCTCTGAGAGTTCAAGGCCAGCCTGGGTTACAGAGTGAGTTCCAGGAAAGGCTCCAAAATTACACAGAGAAACCCTGTCTCAGAAAAACAAAAAAAGCCAGGCGGCTGTGGCGCACGCCTTTAATCCCAGCACTCAGGAGGCAGAGACAGGCAGGTCTCTGTGAGTTCGAGGCCAGCCTGGGCTACAGAGTGAGTTCCAGCATAGGCACGAAAACTGCACAGAGAAACCCTGTCTCAAAAAAACAAAAAAAGCCAGGCGGCTGTGGCGCACGCCTTTAATCCCAGCACTCGGGAGGCAGAGCCAGGCAGGTCTCTGTGAGTTTGAGGCCAGCCTGGTCTACAGAGTGAGATCCAGCATAGGCACCAAAACTACACAGAGAAATCCTGTCTCGAAAAACAAAATCAAAACAAACAAACAAACAAACAAAAACCTGACACATTTGGATTTTTGTGGAATTTTGTGCTGTTTACAAAACATACAGTTTCAGGTCCTTGAGTTAGCATTCACCCTGTGTGGTTCCAGAGCTGTTTGGGGTTCAAGAAGGAGGGAAAAGTGAGGGGGTATTGTGATACAAAGCAGGAGGCAGAGGGTCCTAGGTATGTTTGCTAGAAACAGTCCTTTCAGAAATATCATTTTATACCCCAAATGAGGCAAAGGAGGGTGGGAGGCATTAACTATGGCCATGAAAATGGCTATGGTCAGTGTTGGGATGGGTGAGGTGGACTCCTCACCAGATCTTTGGCAAGGTTGGCTTACTGTGTGACAGGCCCTTGTGTTTGAGAGCTTGAGACTCGAAGCAGGTTTCATGCTGGGAGACAGCAGGCAAGCTTTGGGCAGGGAGAAGGGCCTGTGAGGATCCAGTCCATGTGAGAGTGTAGCCCAGGATATGGTAGAGGCAAGGATGCAGGGCAGGTGGGAGGCATGTCTCAGGATTCAACACCCCCCACTCCCCCCCACCCCCCACCCCCCCCCCCCCCCCACCCCCCCCCCCCCCCCCCCCCCCCCCCCCCCGCACCCCCGCACCTCACATAGTAACAGAATTCCAGGCTCTGTAGGGTCTGGTTTTACAAAGTTTGGGTGTTCAGTCTATGACAGACTTAAGATACTAGCAAAATACCAACAAGGAATTTCTATTCTTTAAGCTAGTAAGAGAAACAGAAATGTGTGTATTGTATATTAGGAGATACTTTAGTTTTTCAAGAGGAAGGTTCTTCTACGAATTTATGACCTCTAAGTTTGGTAACTTGTAAGGAATAAACTTAAGAAGGAACAAAATCATTTAAAACAACAAGGCAGTGTTTTTCTGAGTTAGTGTCCCTTAAAGAAGGTACAGAAGAGATGCTGGGGTTTGCAAACACAAAGACACAGGGCTGTCAATGTATTGGTGGAGCCCTTAGAACTGACCCGTGTAGCCTAAGGCTGTGTGTTCTCTGTTGTTTGGCACACAGGTGCCAGCAAAGATCTGGATTGGGTTTTTTCACTGGATTCTGTGGGCTGCTTTAGACAGCCCACGGTTTTGCAGCGCTGGTTTTCTGAAGACATAGTAACTGTGCCATAGGCACAGAACTTTGAGTTCTCTAGTCTAATGTGTGTCACAGAGAGGAGGTTGTATAATGGCTGCCCCCTAGGTTGATGCTCCCTGCTAACATTTTCCTTCCACTGCCTACCGCTTGGGGGCAGAGGGACCTGGAGCAGGTTTGGTTTGGGATTGTGTTGATTTTGGAGTAGTGGGATTTAAACCCAGGGCCTCACATGCACTGTACCACTGAGTCCCTCCCTGTGCAGTGTTTCTAAAGGGATAATAGGATAAAATCTGTCTCTGGATTGCTGGTTTTGTTTGTTTTGTTTTTTAAGTTACTCAAAGAGCTGAGGAGGTGGTTCCGTGGATAAAGTACTTGGTGCTGCTCTAGAGTAAGGATTTGAGTTTGGATCCCCAGCATCCACATAAAAAAAACTGAGTGTGGTGGCACATGCCTGTAACCTGGTCACTGGTAGTAGAGATAGGCTGATCCTGGCCTCAGTGACTAACCAGCCTAGCTGAAATGGGGGAGCTCCAGGTTTAGTGAGAGATTCTGTTTAAAAAAACTGAGGTAGAGCTGGGCATGGTGGTGCATGCCTTTACCCCAGCATATATGGAAGGCAGAGCCAGATGGAGCGCTGTAATTTCAAAGCTAATTTGGTCTACATAATGAGTTCCAGGCCAGCCAGATAGACTCTTTCTCCAAAATAAATAAATAAATAAAAGAAAAGTGATTCAGAAAGATATTCTGATATTAATCTCTTGAGCAAGCATAGCCACACGCACACACACACACACACACACACACACACACGCACGCACGCACGCACGCGCGCGCACACACACACACACACACACACACACTCCCCAACAAAATTTACAAAAGAATTTTTTGAGTTACCTAAGGTCCAGAGGAAGGCTCAGCAAGTACAGCTTTGCTGTACGACAGCCTGGACTTCCTGGAAAGGCGGAAGGAAAGAACCAGCTCTGCAGAGTTGTCCTCTGACCTCCGTTCCTGTGCGCTAGCGCACGCATGTACCACCCACTACAAAGAATTATGTTTTTTTTTTTTTTTTTTTTTAGTTACTCAAGAACTTGGCACTGTTGGGCATCATTTTAGGGTAGTGGTTAGCCATCCCCACAGCCTTTCTCACAGTAGCACTAGCCTGCCTCTCTTTACTGTACTTTCACTGTGAGGGCTACTCTCCTGGGAGGAAGGGGCGTGCTGGTTTTCTAGGTTAAGTGTGGCCAACTTTAATTCCTTTGCCTGTTTCCTCTGGACTGGAAGCAGTAGAGGTGTCTATCCATCCTGACAGTCATTAGGGCTCAGGGCATGGTTAATATAGTCATGAGTTTATAGCAAATTTATCTTAAAATAAATTTACAGCCAGATAAATAAGCTTTAGAGGAAGTACAGCACCTTTGAGTATTCTCCTTTAGATGCATTTTCTTAGAAAGAAAAAAAAAAACTATAATTCTTCTACAAAGAAAAAAAAAGTTAGCTGAAAAACCCTGAATAGAATAAGTAACAGTGAAAATCACTTTGAGCAACTCTTTGTTAATACTGTAGTTTATTGCCTGCTGGTCAAGTGCCTGTTCCTATGAGCATGCTTCTTGGGTCCTGATGTTCCCAAGACTGATTCCATCCCAGTGATATTTTTTAAAAGATTTATTTATTGTGCACAGTGTTCTGCCTGCATGTATCTCTGCAGGCCATATGAGGGCACAAATGGTTTTGAACTACCATGTGGTTGCTGGGAATTGAACTCAGGACCTCTGGAAGAACAGCCAGTGCTCTTAACCTCTGAGCCATCCTCTTCAGCCCCTTCCTAGTAATATTTGTGTGATGCCTGGCATCTGAGGTCTGAGAGGCTGGAATATGTCCCCAGCTGTCACTCTGCTATCCTGTTTCAAGGGTTAGGAACATGTCTCCCAGAAAAAGAAAGGTCTTGGTTCAGAGGCAGAGGCAAGGGAGAAGTTCAGACCTTCTTGGGAAATGGGTTAGTTTTGTTAAACACTGGCCTCTTTCATCTTTCCCCTGAGCAGTCCCTGTTAAACCCACATAGCTTTCTTATTTCTTTATCTCCCATGGAAGCCCCTGGTTGATCTTATAAAGTAATTGGAATTGATAAAACCCAGATAACCTGCTAAGCCCTTCCTTTGTTGGCACCACACCTGGTACAAGGAAGTTGTTACTTAAAAAGATGGAATGAGATGCACCCCATAACAAAAATCCCCAGGCAGTCACAAATGCCCATCCCGGTTTAGTAGCTCCAGGCTTTTACCCTTTCAGATACTTTTCCAGGTCAGCTTTTAAAAAGGTGTGAGAAATCAAGTTGTTTTCTAGTCGTTTGCATATTTATTCTCTCACTCTTTACTGAGTACCTGTATGTGAAGGATCTTTTCCAAGTCATGCCCCTTGGTGTTTATGATTGCTGATACTTAGTGGCCTGGCTAAAAAAAAGGCGGGGTTGATGAAAATCTGGAGAAGCCAGACACGTGCAGAGGTAGGGTTTCTGACCTGTGTAGCCAAGCCCTGTTTGAGAGGAACCAGTGAGAGATGGTGATGAGAGCGGACTGTCACATCTGTGGAGGATGGAGTAATGAGTGCTCTGTGGAGGGACCTGCTTCTTCTGTGATACCCTTGAGCCACACACTCTGCTCCTGCTTTAGCGATTGCATGAATCAGTGCCTCAACAGGGTAGGCTCAGACAGCCTTCCAGTCCTGGGGGTCACAAAGGGTTGATGGCTAAGAGAGATATAATAACCGCTTGAGAGGAGAGGGAGCCAGGAATGGGCAGAAGGAGTGGGCTACACATCTGGTCCAGGTGATCCCATGACTGCACTCAAGCTACCTTCACCTAATGCACTCCTTATCCCAATTTCCTGCTTTGTAGCATTTCTGATCTTTTAGACCCACACTGGCCAGGTGGTTCTTGTAACTGAAGTTCTCTGGGGCAGTGTGACCCTGGGGACTGACCAGGCTCTATGTCAAGGTCTACATAAACAAGGACATGAAGGGCAGCATCTGCTGACTGTAGGGTATTCCCTATGCTTCCCTTTCCACTGCTGACTAAATCGGGAATAAAGGTGAACTGACAGACCAGCTTCCTGGGATGATCTGGTCATGAGAACAAAGCTTCCCAGTTCCTAAATTTCCTGGCCTAGAAGCTTTCAAGATTAGCTGTTAATCCTCATAAAACCACTTGACCAGGAATTCCTCCAGAATCCCAGGGTGGTTTATGTTTCCATATTGGCCTCCTTTTCTTTCTGTACACAGTACTGAGTATGTTAGGATGCTGAACCAGGAAACCAAGTGTTCCAAACTTTTCTCCCCTTGGGAGGGTGGCCGTGATTCCATCTTCAGAGGCAGGACTGACAGATGAGTCTCAGGTTACCTACCAGTGGGCATTTGATTTGGATCTTTATAGTTTTACCAAGGGGTTCACCTTGTTAGCAGTGGCAGGCAACACAGCCCAACATAGCCACCAGCAGCCTGAGTTCTCCTACCCCTTAAGGATCTCTATTCAAGTAAAGCAGATTCTTGACTGTGCTGCAGAAAATAATTTCAGGATGAGCCACAGTGAAGCAAAGTGAGTTTATTCTAAGTGTTTAGACAGAAAATCATTGTATTAGTTACTTTTCTGTTGCCGTGATAAAACACTGTGACCAAAAGCAACTTATGGAAGAGTTTCTTTTAGCTTATAGTTCCTGAGGGGTAAGAGTCCATCATCATGAGGATGCCTAGCAGGCATGTGGCAGGAGCAGGAAGCTGAGAGATTTCCATCTGTACATCTCCAACTATAAACACAAACCTGAGAGAATTGGATGTGCTGAGGCTGTGAACTCTCAAAGCCCAGTGATCTAATTCCTCCAGCAAGGCTGTCCCACCTTCCCACCTACCCCACCCCAACAGCACCGCCAACTGGGGACCAAGTCTTCAAACAGCTGAACCTACAGTGGACATTTCTCATTCAAATCACCATGATCATAGGAAAAAGGATAATACATAATCATGGGTCTAGGCTTCTCAAGAGAGTCATGCTAAGGTCAGCAAGGTGGTTCAGCATGTAGACATGTACAAGCCTGATAACCTGAGTTTAATCCCCAGGACCCACAGTGGAATGAGAAAACTGACTCCCCAAAGGTGTCCTGACCTCCACGTACATTCCATGGGACATCCACAAATGCCCGCATTCACACACATAAGCATACATATACAATAATAATAACTTTTTATATCACACTACACTTCACTTAGGCTTTGTTTTTTTGGTTTTTTTTTTGGTTTTTTTTTTTTTTTGGTCTTTCAAGACAGGGTTTCTCTGTGTAGCTTTGCGCCTTTCCTGGAACTCGCTTTGGAGACCAGGCTGGCCTTGAACTCACAGAGATCTGCCTGCCTCTGCCTCCCGAGTGCTGGGATTAAAGGTGTGCGCCACCACTGCCACTGGCACATTTGTTTTTCTTTTTATCCTATCTTAACTTCACCTGCAAATGAGACTGCAGCTTTCAAGTTCCAGTGTGTGGTAAGGTCTGAGAGGGAAGCATGGGCTTGGCTTGTACAGCACAGGAAGTAGACTTCTTTCTAATCAGAGCCTCATGGGTCCCACTGTCAGCAATGGAAAACTTAAATCAACCCTTAGCTCTCTGATGGGTGCTGCAACTGGACAAAATGCCCTGACATTTCTATGGTCCTTCCTTTGCTGCCATCGTCCTCAAATCAGGTTCTATTCACCCTCCTGCAGAGCTGCTGATCCTCTGTGCAGCTGGTCTTGTGCCCATGGAGATCTTCCAGCAGCTCCAGTCCATAGTTCAGCCTCTATTCCACCTCAGGCCAGCCAGGAAAGGCCTGCTTCTCCTTTGTTCAGGGAGCAGCCAGTGCTGGCTCCTTCCTTCTTGGAAGCTGGATCCCCATTAGAGCCTTGCATGTATGCCTTTGCTTGGTTTTGTTCGGATTGTTTCCGTGCCAGACGACTCCCAAATCTCCAGTACACCATTGTCACAATAAAATCTGAATGCGTTAGTGTAACTGTCCATTTTCCTGACAGGTCTTCAGGATAGCTTAAAACAAAAACGCTGTCTCGGAGTACCAGTGGCTGAAAGTCTAAGATCAGAGTGTTGGCACCCTCTGAGGCACCTGGATAGAGTCCATCCTTTCTCCCTTTCCTCTCTCCCTTCCTTCTGTACTAGGGATGGAACTCCAGGGCCTTGTGCATAGTGGACAAGCACTCCATCACCTCCTGCCTGTTCCATCAGCTGGCAGTGGCCTGCAATCTTTGATATGTCTTGGCTTGCAGAAACCTCAACCCATCTACTCACAGTCTTCACATGGTCTCCGTCTTTAGAAGTCTGCTAGTCATGATGGGTTAGTGGTTACTCTGGAAACCTCATTTACGCTTTGTTACTCAGAAAAAACCTGGGTTCTAAGTGAGGGCATGGTCTGGGGTTCTCAGAGTTTGAGGGAGGACATTATTCAGCATATAACAGAAACTTAGAGGAGATTTAAAATTTCAGCCTCCTGCTTCAGGGAAATGTGGATTAGGAAGGTAGTGATGTGAACAGCAGTCCCAGGAAGAATCCCTCTCCCAACACGGCCTGGGGGAGATGCTCAGAGGACTTGGTGAGAAGAAGCATGTACATCCCTGTGTCCTCATAAATCAGATGGTTCATTTATTCAGCAAGTGTTCACTGAGGCCCATGGCATTTCAAGAAGTGAGTTAGACCTGCTGTATGATGTGTGAGGTTAATCTTGAAACCCCCCTCTTTACTGCCCCCCCCCAAAAGCTATGAATGGATTCCGTCTAAAGATGGTAATCACCCAGAAGTCAGGACCATTCCACCCTTTGTCAGTCTCCCCCATGGTAAGGATAAATTACACCTTGGGGCTTATGCTTTTTGGTTTATCCATTTAAGTTTTTCATATTTCCATTAATTTTTTTTCTTTAAAAGTTGTTTGCCATTGCAGTAAAGTACAGTGATATATAAAGGAAAAAATAAGTCTCTCTGCACACTCAAAACTTGGCATGTGTCTTTCTGTGTTCCCCCTCCCAGCCACATGTGGTGTGGTTGCAGTTGTTGATGTCCTTTGCTTGTGTTAGCAGTGACAGTGGGACAGTGTCCTTCTTATCTACCTGTCCTGCATGGTTCCCATAGCTGATGCTTCTGTGATCTCCTATAGTTTGGCATACAGGTTGATTCAGTTGGGGCCCTACTGGCCCATGACTATTAACTGTAAGACTGCATAGTAGCCTTGAATTCACTATGGATGAGGTTCTGGATTCATCCATTTTGATGTCTTTTCTGGGTTAAGCGATGTACCAGAAACTTGGACCTCTGCCGTCTTTCCCTCTTGAACCCATCATCTTATTCATTATCCCCTTTCCAGTGTCTGCCAGCCACCCTGGCCCCAGCCTTCAGCTGTGGCCTAGCTGAGCTCCTCTGCAGATCTTCTACCCTGTGTCTCAGCCTATCTTGTGTCGACTTATCCCATTAAAGACCATCCCTTCAGCTGGGTGGCAGTGGCACATGTCTTTAATCTCAGCACTTGGGAGGCAGAGGCAGGTGGATCTCTGTGAGTTTGAGGTCAGCCTGATCTACAGAGTGAGATCCAGGACAGGCACCAAAGCTTCACAGAGAAAACCGTATCTCCAAAAACCAAACAACAACAACAACAAAAAAGACCATCCCTTCCCTTGCCTCTGTCTTCTCCACCCAGGCAGTGTTTTCAAGCTGTATTTCAGTTCTTCTTAGCTTTACCCCTTCCCTGAAGTGTGCTTCTCATGTCGCAAAATCCTGACAGAAAAGCACCTAGTGCCTTTTGAGAGTTTGTCCTATGCTGTGGGGTGGGGTGTGTACTTGTCAACACATGTGTGTGTGTTGGTGGGGGAGGTATGTGTATTGTAGTGGTGTGTGTATGTGTTGTGTGCTGGAGAGTGTATGTGAATGCACGGATGAGCAAAAGTGTTTCTTTGTGTGTGTCCATCCTCTCCCATTAACCTGGACTTCATCTCTTTGTCCCCTACAGTGAGGGTTCCCTATTTCATTGACTTGAAAAAACCACAGGATCAAGGTTTGAATCATACCTGCAATTACTACCTCCAGCCAGAGGATGATGTGACTATTGGAGTCTGGTGAGTGTCTGCATCCCAGGCTGCAGGGTCGAGGCACTAGCTTCTTTGGCCTCTTCAGGAGGCTCCAAGGGCCCTGCTCAGCTCAGGCAGTGTCCTTGACGCTGGGCTCGGGGTACTGCTGATTGTTTTTATCTTCACCCATTCTTAAGGCCAAGGGCAGAGCTCAGCTAAATTTGATCTCAGTGGTGTAGAGTGAGATGACACCACACTCTCTCCTGAGGTCTTTGAAACAGCAAAGGCTTTGTAACCACATTGTTTTTAGAGTCTTATTTCCAAGATTTTTTTTTAACCAAACAAACAGTCTAGAGACAAAAAGAATGTAAGCACACAACCAGGAATACAGGCTTGAATGTACTTCTTCAGAGAAGTGAAACATTACTACCTGTAGTACTTCTCAGGAACCTGTGAGAGGGATGTTTTCTTTCTTCTATAAATTTACACTGGATGTAAGCCCTGTGGCTTCTCCGTGGTTTCCTTGGATGTATTTTAATGACTTTTTCTGTAAGTGATGATTCCTGAACAACTGGGTCAGAGTTGACCAGCACTGCATCAGCATTTCTGCTTTCCCTTTGAAGCAGCTCTGAATAACTGCCCCTTTATCTTAGCTGGGTCTAGTTTTCAGTTGCCATAAAGTCTCTTTCTGCAGCCTTAGAAACCCACCGTGTATGTGAGCCGTTTGTAAATGAACCCAGTGAGTAGGCTGCCAGTGTGGATGAGGGGACCTTCAGATGCTCCGGTTGACAGTCTGTGGTAAAGAAGAGAGAACAAGAAGGGAGGCTCTTGTTCTCAGCAGAACTCTTGTGCAGGAGTGTCATGGTGGTACTTAGGCAGAAAGCATGGACAGCACCTGTGTGCATTGTTAAGTTCCCACAAGAGTTAGAGGGATGGCCATGTAAATCTCAAGGTAGTGGACAGCCGCGGCTGCCCCTGCCTGTCCACCTAGACCATTCCATGACCTTGGGCCTAGGGAAGCAACAGGCTCCACTCTTGACTGCCCTCACTACATCTCTTCAGATTTCCCCACCAGCTTCTGCAAAGGCCTGAGTGCAACCCAAGCCCCATTCCTAGCTACTAGCTCAGTGTCAGCTGCCCTCTGCCAACAGGTTGGAGGTGTGTACACTGGGCCTCTGCCAAGAGTTCCAAGTTGGGATAGTCTGGCTTCTAGAAGAATGTCAGCTCCAAACATCTAAAATAGGCTACCTTCTTTCCCCCACTACTCCATCAATACTATAGATTACCTAGGCTGGCTGAAAACTCCTAGAATCTAGCAATCTTTCTGCCACAGCCTCTCAGGTGTCTGGTACTATAGTTTGTGATTGTATGGGAGTGATTAATTATAGTGGCTAGAAACACAAAAACTTAATCCTCATGAATGGATGCATTAAAATGAAAAAAATAGCCAGGCAGTGGTGTGCATACCTTTAATCCCAGCATTTAAGAGGCAAAAGAAGGTGGATCTCTTGGGTTTGAGGACAGCCAGGGCTACGCAGAGAAACCCTGTCTTGAAAAAACAGAGAAGAGAGAGGAGAGAGAGAGAGAGGACGAGAGAGAGAGAGAGAGAGAGAGAGAGAGAGAGAGAGAGAATGAGAGAGAGAGAATGAGAGAGAACAAGAACAAACTTAGCTACTTGATTTTTAAAAGACTTATGCCATTGGTGTCTAAAATGAATTTGGTTAAGATTTTTAGAGGAAAAATAGACATCAATTTAGACCATCCCCAGTGATTAACAGTATTCATTTTAGCCTTTGTATATCTCTGAAGGAGAGTATGGCCAAATAGAATAGCAATATCCAAGAGCCTGGGTCAGCCTTGCTGATGGTGAATTTGTCCATGTATTTGTGGTTCTAGAATGCAGGAAGGTCCTATCTAGAAAGTTCTAGTTAATGCAGGATAGATTTCTCTCTTATCTGGAGAAAGGCCACCAAAACAAGCTGTTTGACCAACAAGAGGCCCTTTAGCTCTGTCTCAGGCTATCAGCCTCTGACGTTGCAGCTTTCACTTCTTGTTACTTATTTGAGGGATGAGAGAATATGCCACCTACCCGTTTGTCCACTTGTATGTAGATAGGAGCTCTGCTGCTTTCTGTCTCCATAGACCTTCATATAAGTGCCACTGTCTGAGCAGAAGGGACATCTGACTTTGCTTCCCTCTCTGCTTCTGTCTTCAGGCACACCATCCCCTCCATCTGGTGGAAAAATGCCCAAGGGAAGGACCAGATGTGGTATGAGGATGCTCTGGCTTCCAACCACCCCATCATTCTATACCTGCATGGGAATGCAGGCACCAGGTAAGCCCACACAGTGGTGTGACTCGTATGCGGTACCCAGCTGGCTCTTTCCTAGGCTGGAAATGTATTAGCTTAGACTAGCTGAAGTGGGCCTGTGTTCTACATAATCAGGTTACCGACCTACTGCATGCGAGGGAAGCTTCTCCAGAACAAAGGAAGGTAGCCTTCTTTTGGGGCCAGGAGAGTTTAGAGGCATCCCCATGTGCTGAGGACCAGTGGATCTACCCAGAGCTCCCTGGGAGATAGTGCTGAGCAGCAGCTTTGGAAGTTGAATTTGAATCTGGTGGAGAGGGGATGTGTCTCTGCCAGAGAGATTGAGCTCCTCCCGCCATAGGGTGTTCCTTCTTCCTGCTTTGGGTCAAAGGGCACTGTGTCTGCTAGTGTGTCATTTAGGAGGCAGGGCTTCTCTTTAAAGAAGGGATGGGGTGGCACTTGTTGGTGCCTCGGTCCACCTTGAGGAAAATGCTGACTCCCTTTCACCTCTCTGTGTTTACCACCCCTGGTCTGAAGAGTGGCAGGCAAGTCTGTCTTAGCTGAGATAGCCCCAGGGTATAGACCTGGGCAGCTATAGAAAAAGGCAGGCACGCCACTTCCCCCTCCCCGCCCCCAACTTCTCAAAAAGAGACAGAGTATTAAAAAGTGACCAGAGGGGAAGCCGAAGGCTGAGCATGCATGGACATGTCCTGGGCTGCCTGTGTGGGTGAGCTGTCTGCTGGCAGCTTTGATACAAGCAACATCAGTGTGTCCTGATGGGCTGTTGAAAAAGTACACACTTTGTCCATTTGGGCCTTTCTGTTTTACCCCAGACACTTCTCATGAGTGGGTTTGATGCCTTGGACTTCAGGCTGGCTTAAACTGGATTCGCTCTTCCACCTAACAAGCTCATGCTCTTTTTACACCACAGCTTGTTGTTCAGAAGGGGCAGGGGAGGCAGGGAGGTGCATTTTTCTAAGGAAAGCATTGTTTGAAAATTCTAGGGTCCCTTTTTCTATGCTTCTTTGGGTTGCCTGTGAGAGAGCCTAGAGGAGCCAGAAGGGAGGCAGCCTTCCCCAGCAGGGCAGTGTGAGGGTAGCTGTGAGGTAGGTAGACCTTTTATAGGTAGAAACAGTGAGGAGAACAATGTATGAGTCTTTCTGGAGGGGAAGACAGTCCTGGGTAGATATGTGCTGTGGAGCCATACAGAGGGCATTGTAGAAAGAACCCAGAAGCACAGCCCACGAGGCTGGTCTCTGTGCCAACAGCAGACTGTTTGACTACTGAGTCACACATGCTCTGCACAGTTTACAGTCTGCTTTGTTGGGGACGAGCTGCAATAGGTTTCTCTTCTGCTTTTCAAAGACCAAGTAGCTATAAACAGCTCTTGTAGCATCTTTCCATAAATGAGAAAATTGTAGTCGGTTGTGACACATGTTTCTGGCAGTCACATGTTAAATAAAAAGGACAAAGCTTTCCTGTAGCTATGTCTGAAAGGAATAGGGTGACATTCAGTGATTTACTGCACCTTTCTACTCCCAGAGACAGCCTTTAGTGCCTGCATTCTGTCTAGACCTGTCTACACCCCCATTTCTCAAAGGCTTTGGCTCGCTTACTGACTCTCTTCTCTAGCTATCCCTCCCTCCCCAAGCAGGGTCCCATCAGTCTCACAATCCTAGCTTTGACATCTCCCAAAGGTGTAGTTTTCAGAGCTCTCAGCCCCACTTTCTTTTTTCAGTCAATGGAGGGGGCTTGGGGGTTTTAGGAAAGCTGTCTTCCAAAGATAACTAACTAAAAACATCTGGCAAGAGTTCTTTCTGGTCTTGAACACATTTCTTTGCATTTTTGTGCTGCAACATATTGGGTTCTCTCTCACTCACTCATGTGTCCCTGCCATGGCATTCCCATTTACCAAATCCCTGAAATAGCCTCAGCCCTCATTATAAAAGAAGGAAAGTAGGTTTGAAGGATGAAGAGGGGAGTGAAAAATGCCTGATAAGACTCTAGTCTGCTGGGGAGCTAGCCATTCTCATATATTATGATGAGAGCCAAGGGTCTGCTGATGAAGGTCCAGCAGCTAGGTCCAGGGCTCACTTACCTGTGTCTAGGTATATCCCATATGTGTGTATGGCACATGCATGTGAAGAGATACCAGTGTAACCTGATGAGGCAGTAGGCGGAAAGGTGCTCCCATGACCAGGGGTCCAGATAAGAAATGAGGGTCCAAATAGGAAGGTACCTGGACAAGTTCCTTGGGGCACAGCTTCCATACTCATAGGTAGCCCTGGCCCTAGGAAGCTGGGGATGTCTGAGTGGCACAGGCAGGCAGGGTGGAGGTCTGTTGTGTTTCTTGAATCTGAGTGGTAAGTGTTCATTCCTATGAAAAATTAGAATACACACCATAATTAAGAAATATCTCTAAGATGCTGGAGAGAAGTTTGACACCACTTACAGGGACCAGAGAGTCATGTGTCTACCATAGGTCCCTCTTTGAAATGGGGTTTGGGATCCCAGAGTTAAAATAAAAAAATATATATGTATGTGTGCCTGCATGGGTTTATGTGCACTATGTGCATGTGGGTGCTCACAGATGACAGATGGCAGAGGGTGTCGGCTCCCTTGGAACTGTAGTTACAAACAGTTGTGAGCTGCCTAAAGTGGGTGTTGGGAACAACTCAGGTTCTCTGCAAGAGCAGTAAGCATTTTTCACTACTGAGCCGTCTCTCTCGCCCTGGGATCCCAGACTCTCGTGGGTCATCCTGTGCCTCCCCTTGAGCAGGGGTACTAACACCACTTCCTGTTTCCTTCCCTCTCCTGATGCAGAGGAGGCGACCACCGTGTGGAGCTGTACAAGGTGAGTGCTGACGGCTCAACGGAGCAGTGCTGTTTGCTGCAGGCTGCTGGAGTAGAAGGGGTCGCTTGAACTGGCCGCTCGGAAAAGTCACCAGTCGTGGACATGCTGGGAGTGATGCTCGGCCAGTTCTCCCAGGGTTCTTCCATGGTGCTGCTTCTGGGGTGGGCTCCAGAAACAGTGCATACATGAATTTGCTAATGAGATGAAAGGCATTTGCCAATGTTTTTAATGTGTGTTCCTCAAATATAGAAGTGCTCTGGGAGCTATCCTTATTGTAGGATCACCCTTGGGGTGTAGGGAGTGTAAAGGCAGGTGGGATTTGAGTCAAGTTCCAGACAGGCTTTTTAGAAACCCCTGCAAGTAAATGTTCATGCCTTGGGCATGATATGGAATCCCCTTCTGTTTTGTAGTTTTGTTTTGTTTTTGTTTTTGTGTGTGTGTGTGTATGTGTGTGTGTGTGTGTGTGTGTGTGTGTGTGTGTGTGTGTGTGTGTGTACGCGCGCGTATGCATGCGCTTACCCTTGTGCAAATCAGAGGATAACTGTGAGAGTTGATTCTTTCCTTGCACCATGTGAGACCTGGGTATCAAACTCAAGCTTTGCAGCAAGTGTCTTTACCTGTTGAACCATCCTGCCAGCCCTGTGGTTTTGTTCGTGATCTTGGGTCTTGGAACCTTGGTACAGCATGCTTGGCCCACCTATGCCCGCCCTCCTCTCCTTAGAGAGTTGTCTGTATTTAATAGGGCAGAAGAGAGTATACACAGATATGTGGACCTAGTGTGCTCTGGGTAGTGGGAAGTTTTTATTCCCTGGAGTAAACTGGATCAAGGCAGGAAAGGTGAGTGGCTGAGAAGTTAGCAGTTCCCTTGATGTTTCTGTAGTAGAAAAGAATCTCCTTGTCCAGGCCCACAAGGCTTTGAGTGCAGGCCAGGAGAGGACAGGATTCACCAGGCTGCCTAGGAAAGTACCATGTCTTCCTGAAGGTGGAATGCTAAGTGGTTCTAGGTGACAGTGGTGGCGTGGAAGCCTCTTTCATTGTTCTGGGCACACCCTAGCCAGTGTATTGGGCACTGCACATGAGTAATGATCTTAATGAGAATGGACAAGGACAGCTAGTAAGTCTGTAGGGATTTTTAAAAATAATAGAGAAATTCACCAAAATCAGAGAAATACTAGGTTGCAGAAGGATTCTCAAATGAAATCTCTGAGGTCCACTATGCTGCATTAGACCTGCTGACAGTATCTGAGAGCTGTCTGGGAACTGTGGGAGCTGACCACTTGGCCATCTAAGCAGCAGCAGAAAAGGCATCCTTCCTATGTTGCTCAGCCAGAGGAAGTTAGAACAGTCTACCGCAGCAGGTCCAGGCAAGAGCTACATGTCAGCAGTCTGTAAAGTTCCCACTGTATGCAAGACTCAGTACAGAACTCTGGATGAGTTTAGCAGGAAGCAAGTTGCTCAGTCCAAGACATGTTGTCAATGATGGATGTTTTTCACTTCACAGGTGCTGAGTTCCCTTGGTTACCATGTGGTCACCTTCGATTACAGAGGTGAGGGTCTTTTTGAATGTATCCCTTGAAAAACAAAACAAACAAATGAATGTATCCAGACATGCCCTCACTTCTGATTTTACATGATGGGCAGACTTGAGTGAGAGCTTGGGGCGAGGCCGACAGCTTGTTTGTACAATGCTGGGCCTGAAGAGCTGTGCTGTGAGTGGGAGGAAGGGTAGTGGGTGTCTTGCTGTAGCTTCTGGGTGCTGACTTTCCTGTCAGTGCCTCTATAGTTTAAATACAGAAAAGACTCTTTTCTCCTTATTGGACTCAGATTGTCCCTGCAGCTGGGCATTAGACCCTAGCTTAGTAGCACAGCTCGTCTTGGAGAAATAATGAAAACTGGAAAAAGATCCATTGAGAACAGATTCCTCTGTCTTGATGGTCTTGATTCTTTCTTTTTGTCATTAGTCAGGGTCGCCACTGGGCAGACTGAGAATCCAGTTTGATGTGTGCTGTGAGCGTTCTGATAAATGAGCAGCAGAAATTCATTTTCAACCGTGAGCAGCTGTTTTAAAGGAATATTCTTCCATAGAGTCCCTTGAAGAGCTCAAGGGACAAAGGCTGTTTAGCTAGCTTGTTTGATTCTTCTGGAGGAGGGCAGTTATTCAGATGTCCTCGGGCCAAGGGATTGGGAAGGGATGGAAACCACTGCCACCTGCAAGTAGGTTTACATTAGTTTTCTTTGGTTGATATAATAAATTACCACAAAGCAAAGCAAATTTATTATCTTGTAGTTATGGTGATCAGAAATCTAAAATCTTTAGCAAACCCTGCGATAGAATTACGGTGTCTGAGGGCTTTGCTCTTCACTGACTTCTGGGGAGGGCCTAGCACTTGCCTTTCCTCGCTGCAGAGGCCACTACACTGTTTGGCTCATGGCTGTTTGGATCCTGGCATCTGACCTCTCTTTCTGTTATCAAAATGTTTATGAATACTTGGGCTTTACCCAGATGATCCAATGTCACCTCAACTCAAGGTTGGCCCATTAGTGGCCTTCCGTCTTTCTGCAGCTTAACTCCCCTGGCATGAGGTCACATGTTTGCCAGTTCTGTGATTAAGATGTGGGCTTCGCCAGGCGGTGGTGGCGCACGCCTTTAATCCCAGCACTCGGGAGGCAGAGCCAGGCGGATCTCTGTGAGTTCGAGGCCAGCCTGGACTACCAAGTGAGTTCCAGGAAAGGCGCAAAGCTACACAGAGAAACCCTGTCTCGAAAAACCAAAAAAAAAAAAAAAAAAAAGATGTGGGCTTCTCCAGGAGTCCTTGTTCTGCTGACTTCAGTGATGGCTTTCGATAAAGAGAGTTACATCAAGATGAATGTTCGGAGCCGGGCGGTGGTGGCACATGCCTTTAATCCCAGCACTCAGCCGATCTCTGAGTTTGAGGCCAGCCTGGTCTACAGAGGGAATTCCAGGATAGACAGAGAAACCCTGTCTCAAAACAAAACAAAACAACACAAAACAAAGGATGAATGTTCTGGGCTCAGAAAAATTAAGTGAAGAGCTGGAAAGCCCTGCTCCCTTTCCTGCCTTCTTCCTTCTCCGTGATGCGCAGGTTTTTGGAAACCTTCCTCCTCTGTGTGCTGAGACCCTCGGGTCATGAAGAGAACAGCTCTTCCCCTCCGTGTTCTCTTCCTGTAGCCTCCTATCAAGATGTCTCCGGCATCTTCTCTTTCCAGGCCAGGTCCCTGCCTGTCTGTGTGGTGTGGGACCACCCCATTCCATCTCTGACCCGGCTCCTATTTTCTGTGACTGTCTCTCCTTCCTGTCTCCCACAGGACATCCTAAGCCTTTACCCATGTCCCTCCCTCCTCAGGCCTTCTTCCCTGGGCTCGGGAGGCTGACGTTATAATTAGAGGGGTTGCTCACACAGCAGAATTGTATCTCTGGACCTTGTGGTGTATTCAGGTCACGTGATGGTGACTCAGTGCTGAGCCACTAAAAAGGCAGTGGTGCTTGATCTTTGCTGGAGACCATGAGGAGAATCAGGAGAATCAGAGTTGCCTGAGGCGGGAGCCTCCCCGGCTCCCCGGCTTCACCTCCCTGCAGCTTCATGACTTCCTCCTCTCTGACCTGCGCCTTCTGTGGGCCCTGGCAGACTGGGCTCTCCTATCAGCACACCACCTGGCCTGGCCCTCCTGAGTTTCAATGCTGGCCTGTCAATAGAGCAGAGGAAGAGCTAGGATGTTTATACCCGTGGGCAGGCACTAGCAAGACGTGTTAGAGGTTCTGGTGTGTGTTTTGCTGACTCTGTTCTGTTAGTTACCAATCTGATGTGCATGTAGACTGACAGGAACCTCTGGTTTGTCGGCCAGCAGAAGTAGGAGAGCTTCACTTTCGGGCCCTCCTGCCAGTCTCTCTGCCGCCAGAGCTGGAGTAGGAAGGAGGGTACAGAAGTGGGTCTGCAGGGCTTACGGGGCAGCTTCTTCGTGGCTGCTTTAGTTTCACAAGCTGCCTTTCAATTTCTCTTTCTCAGGTTGGGGTGACTCAGTAGGAACACCATCGGAGCGTGGCATGACGTACGATGCACTCCACGTTTTTGACTGGATCAAAGCAAGAAGTGGTGACAACCCTGTGTATATCTGGGGCCATTCACTGGGCACTGGGTAAGAGCTCTCTGGCAGGAGGAAGGCGTAGTGAAGGCAGGCCTAATCTGTGACCTCTGAGCTTGTAGCGGCATCCATTCTTACAGTCTTGCTTCCTGGCCCTGTGGTAGGGGGTGAGGGAGTGAAGCACCATGAGGGACTAAGGAGACTGAATTTCTAGAACTATTCCTCAATTCAGAAGTGCCTTCGAACCAATATGAGCAGTGGAGATGACAGCCAGTGTTCCGGGGAGCTCCTGTCCCCCGAGCATCTTTGGAGTACCACTAGAACACCTAGACTACCGTGTCAGGTGTGGACTAGTGTGTGTTTACCAACCATTGAGTCCAAGACCACTATGTAGAGATGTTTGGAAGCCCCTTTGTCACGTTGTCATGTTAAGCTCAGCAGGGTGAATCAAGAAGAAAGATGTGTGGTTAACCTGGATTCTGCTCAGCAAGGGCCCAGATGTTCTTAAAAGAGCCTTGGTCCTCAACCTTCCTGATACCTTTCCCTACAGGCATACTGGCTCAGCTCTTTCTTAGCCCTTTTTCCTCACTTGGGTGGCATCCTGCAGGCCAGGGTTACCTGTCCTTCATGGGGAGAGGGAGGCTATCCCATTGAAGGATACTGGCCATCTCTGCAGAGTATCTGCCAGGTGTTATCCGAAGCCAGCAGAGGTCACAGGACAGTAGCACTTGTCATCCACCCGAGTGCCAGCTGAAGGGAAGGGGGAGGGGAACCTGTGGGAGACTTCCTGGAGAGAGATCACATGCCTGAGGACACCTTTTAAGAAGGGTCAACTGATGACTCACCTTGTTTCGCCCACTTACCCTGGAGCCCCAAGTTAACTTCAGGTGGGATTCTCTGGGCCCTTTCCAGGATCAGTGCAGTCTCATCTAGAAGAATTTGCATCGTAATTCAGCTGAACTCTGTTCTTTTCTTCCCAGAGTGGCAACAAATCTGGTACGGCGCCTCTGTGAGCGAGGTGAGGGAGCCAGGCGCTGAGGCTGGGCACCTTGTTGTACATGTTAGTGGTCCAGCCCCTGCTACATGTTCTTGCCAAGCAAGTTCTAACTGGCAGGCAGCACAGTGATGCATGAGCTGACCATCAAGGGTGGGGCCCCAGGTGTGCTCAGTTTACCCAACCTGCCCTCCCAGTAGGATCCTCAAAAGTCATCTGGGGCCCCTTGGGGGCTGGGATTAATGGTGGTGAGAGGCCGGCAGAACTGGGTCCCTGGGCTTCCTGTCCTGTCCAAGCTCCCTAGCCACCCAGGCCCACTAGCTCGATCACTTCTTACCCCCTGTCCGCTCTCTCTGTTTGCTTATGTAGAGACGCCACCAGATGCCCTTATATTGGAGTCTCCGTTCACAAATATCCGGGAAGAAGCAAAGAGTCATCCATTTTCAGTGGCAAGTACATGATTTTATGAAAACTTATTTTCATTATTGATAAAATTGCTATGAAAATAAGAGCAAGTAGACAATGAAAATAGTTATTGTAAAGAATAGTTTGATGTTACTGAAGGACTCTCAGTTCTAGGCACTGGCCTGCCCATAAAGCTGCCAGAAAAGGGGACAGCTTTCAGCCAGGGACACTGGTACTACAGGAGGCCTTGGCCCTGTGGCCTCATGGTGTACCCAGTACCCATGTGACTTCACTGCACACCTAATCTCACAGCATCACTGTTCACTTGGTGCTGTGGGAGGCTGCAGACTATCTCCTTCCGTGGGGTGGGGCCTACACTTTGGGTACTATAGGAGGATTGGAACCCAGGCTCTGTGCACAGGAGAATATAGGCTGGACCTATTATTGTTTTCATTAGATTTCCCAGCAATACCTCAGATTAAAGCCCAGGTAATCCTTGCTGGGGACTCTAGGGTGGATCAGTCCCCATCTTTCCCTCTTCAGGTGGGAGCCATCTTTTTTCTGGCCTGCCCTCCCACCTTCCCACTTCAGCTCCTGACCAGTGTGTGTTCTGGAGTCTCTATGTTGACATGCTGTCATGCTACCACCTGTGGGCCACAGCACCCCTTTATTTTCTCTCATATCATTGGTACTGCTTTTTTTCTGACATTTTGTGAGGAAGCCAGCCTTTGATCCCTATTTCCTTGGTGGGTAGTGGTCTTCTGTCTGTGGGGAGTCCAGTTTCTGAGCAGGATTCTGGTTGTACCTGAGGTGTGGAAGCCCCATCTGATCAAAGCCAAGACAAAGCTGGGAATGAATGGAAGCTACACATCCCCCTAACTCCCTGAACCTAAACTGCCAGAACTCTTGGCCTTCCCTCTGCACAGCTATCTTAATCCTTCTGAAAAATGCTTTTCGTCTTGTGTTCAGATATATCGATACTTCCCTGGCTTTGACTGGTTCTTCCTCGATCCCATTACAAGCAGTGGAATTAAGTTTGCAAACGACGAAAAGTGAGTATTGTGGTCAAGTGAGTAGGAAGACACAGGGGTTGCCCGCATGACTCACTGCAGTCTGTTAGCCTGACAGAGTGGGGTTCAGAAGACTTGTGGCTGATCTCTAAGAAAGTGTCTCTTGAAAGGGAAAATCAAGCGGAGCTTTGTATTAGAAATGAGAAAAACATTGAAATGGCAAGGCAGACAGGTGTGTGCATGCCACGGTTTGTGTACGGAGTCAGAGTCTCAGGAGTCCGTTTTCTCTGTCCACCTTGTTAGGCAGGTTCTCTTGCTGTTTCTGCCATGCTGCATACTCTAGGCTACCTGACCCGCAAGGTTCTGGGCCATTCTCCTGCCTCTGTCTTCTGTTTTACTCACTTCAGGAGTGCTGGGATTTTAGACGCCTGCCATCACATTGATCTTTTTTAACACATACTCCGGAAATCCAATTAGTTTGTCAGGCTTGCACAGTGAATGCTTTTACCCACTGAACAAGTAGATAATAACAGTAGTCATTATAAAAGGTCCAGTCTTTTCACTAGCACAGAAATAAAGAATTTTAAAAGATTAATAGCACATTTTGTCCATATAATTCTTTTCTTCAGTCTTGAAACCACGACTCCTGAATAGACATTAAAGCAGTATTTAAATTTAACAGTGAACACATTGAAATAGAGGTTTATACATAAAGTACTTTTCCTTCAAGTACGTATTTTTGTTCTAAAAATTAAAATGTACCAGATTAAAATTTCAGTAAACCATTACAAACAAAACCCCTTGCTTAATTAAGTATTGCCATTGTAGATCTTAAAGGAAAGTTATCTGTATAAGGCAAATTTCTTTAAAAACAGGTGGACCTGGGAAGCTACCTTTGGCTCCAACTCTCCCACAAAGATAGATAGCATATGTGTAGCTGCAGGACCACACACCAATAAACCCTTAACCTTCACATCAGCCTCACGTGTGGATGGGGCCTTCCTCAGCTCAGACGGGCAGTTTCTGTACCAAGGACTTGCCACTTTCTCCAGGGGCTCAGGTTGAAGGAACCAGCTCATCAGATGTTCCACCGTCAGTCAAGGAGACAGCTTAGTCAGTGAAATGCTTGTCTTGCAAGCATGAAGACCTGGGGTTAAGCTCCAGAACCCTGTTAAAAAGCCAGGCAAGATGGTACATGTTTGTAATCCCAGGGCTAGGAAGGCAGAGACAGGCTTCCGTGGGGCGCTCTGGCCAGCCAGTCTAGCCCTACTTGCTGAATTATAGGTCAGTGAGAGATCCTGCTTCAAAACAAAAGGTAGCTGGGCACCTGAGGATGATGTCCAAGATTGTCCTCTGGCCTTTACCTACACATGCATACGTGTGTGGGTATATACACAAGAAACGTTCCACCACTGAGTCATGTGTGTGCTGGGTCCACTAGTGGGAGGCTGTGTTTGGGTGGCAGGCTGTCTCAAGGCTTGGTCGCGCTCCATGTGCTAGGATGGCACTGTGCTGCCCTCGGGGAATGCACACATCTGCTGGGGTGGTCCTGTCCAGTCTTGTCAGCTCGTCTTTCTACTATGGCTTGTGGAAGAACTCTGGCTCTGTTGGACCTATTGTCCCATTTACCATCAAAGGTTCAAAGTTAGAGTGCCTTAAATCTTATCAGTTACACCAGAGATTAAATAGAGTACTGATTCTTTTAACCAACAGATTCATAGTAACATGCACTTGCAGTAAGCCTCTTAGAAGACTTAAGTATTCCCACTTACAAAGATTCTTTTTAACTTTTTTTTTTTTTTTGGTTTTTTGAGACAGGGTTTCTCTGTGTAGCTTTGCGCCTTTCCTGGAACTCACTTTGGAGACCAGGCTGGCCTCGAACTCACAGAGATCCGCCTGGCTCTGCCTCCCAAGTGCTGGGATTAAAGGCGTGCGCCACCACCGCCCGGCTGATTTTTTTTGAGACAGGATTTCTCTGTGTAGTTTTGGAACATATCCCAGAACTCACTCTGTAGACTAGGCTGGCCTTGAACTCACAGAGAGAGAGAGAGATCCACCTGCCTTTGCCTCTTGAGTGTACATACTGATTTAAAAAACAGAACAAAACAAAACCCTGAGAAGTTATTTCTTAGCTCTATAGTGAAAAGAAACCCTATTATATCCAGACTGTTAAGCACCAAGGCAGAACACACCATAAACCCAGATCCCTGCCAGGGTGAGGGTGCAGGTGACCCCTCTTTGGTCTCCACCTAGCTCCTTTCTCCTACAGTGTGAAGCACATCTCCTGTCCTCTGCTCATCTTGCACGCTGAGGATGACCCAGTTGTGCCCTTTCATCTTGGCAAAAAGGTAGGTGCTGTGTGACTCTGCCCCTGTTGCAGTGGGTGCCACTGGCCCCACGTGTGGATTAGGTTGGGCATGCAAGGTAGGGTGTAATGGAGTGGGTTCAGGTCACACTAGTCTGCATCTTCTCCAGGTGCTTGACAGCCTATGAGGTCTGATGTCAGGGTCAAGAGCAGACGGCTGTTGTATCCATCAGAAACTATGACAGACAAGCATTAGAACCGAGGGGACAACACCCGGCCCAGCTGGCAGAACTGATGTGAAGATAGCCAGTCTGTCTTCTTGCCTGTGGGGATAAACTGCAAGGACATTGCACTTGTTTCGACTAAATCTGCTTTGACTTTGCTGCTAGGAAGCTAGATTAGATTTGTGGAGGGGAATAAAAGTGGAATAAAGAATACCATGTGGGTCCTTGGCATATGAGCAAGTGAGCCTAGAGGAGTGCATGCCGTGCCTCGCCAGCCTAGGACTTGGCCTGGGACTCACTTTGAGCAGGCTTCATAAAGTACACAGACGCTGAAGCCATTCTGAGAGTGCGAACTGCCCAGCAATGCACCTCTGGTGCATGGAGCTGAGGTGGGATTCCATTGCCTTTGCCATTGGAGCCGCCCCCACTTAGCCGTTCCTCAGAGGAAGAGCACTCTGGAGGTATAAGGGCAAAAAAAAGGGCCTTAAATGGTGGGCTTAAGGAGTAGCCCTGCCTAGTGTTTGGCCCATTAGCCCGGACTCGGGCTTCTTGGACCCTGGCTGTTGCGGGCTGTAATAGCAAAAGCAGTGTCCATGGGCACTTGTGCTGTGCTCTGGAGGAGGCACCCAGTCTTTGTTGCGAGAGAGGTCTCCACTGGGCTCTGGGCTCATTCATCCCTCCCTCTCACCAGCTGTATAACATTGCTGCACCATCTCGAAGCTTCCGAGACTTCAAAGTTCAGTTTGTGCCCTTTCACTCAGACCTTGGCTACAGGCATAAGTACATCTACAAGAGCCCTGAGCTCCCACGGATACTGAGGTGAGACATTCTCTCCCAACCCATGCGCCTCTCCTGGATAGTGACGCCTCCACAACTAGCTGTGCAGCAAATGGCCACCACTGAAGCCATTTGAGGCGCTCAGTGGCCTGCCACAGTCACGGTGATTCAGGAGCCTCCCACTAACATCACAAAGGAGTTACCAAGTATGTTTCACTTCCTTCTGGATAATTCTTAGTAGGTGGGGCCTATGTCTCCCCGTACACATTGTACAGACCCACATGAACATGTATAGGGGGAGTACCTAACACAGTGTACACATGCACCATCCTCACTCACAGACTGCCGTGTGTGTATAGGAGTGTGGGCACATCCTAAAGGCCTTTCAGTGTGCATATGTACCACTCCCGGTACACAGAAATGTACAGGAGTACTCAGACACAGCTTCCTGAAAGGAGGGCATGCTTCTGGCTACTGCACACTAATCATATTCTTAGACAGAATGTAGGCTGCAGCCCAGAAAGCCAAAGGCCCCCATCTGGCCTGGGCCCGGAGCCCAAGTATGAATGTGGAGTAAGAAGGAGCAGAGTTTCAAATGACAGGCCCTGCCTCTCATGCATGCCTATCCTCCATGCTTCTATGAAGATTTCCCCATATCATCACCTAGTGACCCAGGTTCCACCCACCACCGCTCACAGCAGCCCTGGTCACAAGTGTAACCCTCCCTGCACACCAAGGAGAGGGTGCATACTTGGGCTGCTGTGTAGCACATGACCCAGGGCACTGGGCCCGGGGAGAGCCCTGTTGCTGCTGAGTGTGACAGTTCTGCTGTTTGTGCTGGTAAGCTTGAGAAGTGGGTTAGAGGCTAGTTACTTCCAACCTGTGACTAAAACTGGTTCCATAAATTGTCACCCAAAGAGCAATATCCTGTGTCAAATTATAGTCTACATTCTAGCTCCTTTGAGAATTCCAGGGGCAAAGGTACATTATAGTAAAGGATTCCTTGCCATTTGGGACTGATATCTTTTCCCCTCACAATAAAAGGGAATATGGCAGAAAATTTCAACTGACTATGGAGCCCCAAAGCCTAACTTTGTCTCTACTTCTCCGCACTGGGATTTGACCTGGGGGCTGAGCTGCAGTGCCCTGTCTGCTCACGGGGGCTCACTCTTGTCAGGCAGTCTGCTCCCCCAGTTCTTTACCGCTTCCACCACCTAAAACAGCCACTTGAGGATTGTGGGGAGTGGGATCTCGGGTCCACGCACAGTTCGGTTCATGCGCTTGTCCTTTTCTGGTCTAGGGAATTCCTAGGGAAGTCGGAAGCGGAGCGCCAGCACTGACACTGGCCGTGAAGGAGCATGCAGACCCACCCTCCTTCCCTTCTTCCCCAGCCAGCGGTCTGGCACCAGGAGCCCAGGGTGCCACCACCTGCGGTGCTCAGGAGCCCAGTGTGCACCTAGAAAGAGGACTCAGACACAGCGGGCAGAGGCTCCGCAGACATGGATCTGTGAGGAAGACGTGATGGCAGGCAGGCGGCCCCTTGGTGGCCACCCTACCTGAGCTCTTTTTGGAACGGTTTACTGACAACAGGTGGACCCTATATGCCTTGCGCTGGATATAGGGAATCTGGGAGGGGCCCGGGACCACTCCAGGATCTCTGGCACCACCGCTTAAAAGATGGGGAAATGGTTCTTCCTGCCCTTCCTGGAGTACACGGAATGGACTCTGGGTGGCTCGGTTTGTCCCCTTCAGCTCGCCTACCTGCTTGCCTGCCTTAGCTGACCCTGCCTCTCCTGGCATCTGCTCACCCACAGTAAGGGGCACCTGGATCTGCACTTCCTTCCATTCTGCCCACCTGTCTGTCATCTAACCTGGCTGTAGACTGAGCATTTATTTAAGAATAAAATCTTGGTGGTGGTCTATTTGTCGTTCTTCTCTACAAAGTAGGGGTCATCGTTGCCTCCTCCACTGTCCCAGGCGCATCCCCACAGGAAGTATAAGGGCTGCTCCCAGCTCACAGGCACCGAGGTCGACTGATGGGAGGCGCCTTTTCCTAAAAGGCAGGCCTAGCCAGAGGCTGCACCACCACACGTTATCTGAGCACCGGCACTGCTGGCACACAAGCACTGCCCTTGCAGAGGATAGGAGCTCCATAACCTGGACTTGGAAATGTACCAGACACATTTCACCATGTGAAATCAAGATCAAGGTTGTCTCAATCTAAGTCTTTACAGACCAAGCAGGTCTGAGAAGTGTCCAAGCTTAGCAAGAACTGGCATGAGGAGCAGCTATGGTCATGTACATGCAGTTGAGTATAAGTATATGCACCATCAGCATCTTCTAGATGCAAGATCCTCTGGGTGCAAGTGCACTGGGGACCCAGCCTTTCCTGATGGTGGACTTTCTCCCCCACATCTGCATCCTCTAGATGCAAGATCCTCTGGGTGCAAGTGCACTGAGGACCCAGCCTTAACCTGATGGTGGACTTTCTCGCAGGTCCTCAAACTGTAGAACTTTACATCTCTGTTCTCCAAGGTCAGAGGCCTAGCACTAGGGGTGAGCTTAGCTGGAGGACCCGGGACTGGAACTTTATACTCACCCTTTCCAAAGCACCATAGAGCTCTCTCAGTGATTTTCAGGACATGGGAAACAAACCTTCCCTACATCACTCTAGGACCAGGGATTTAGCCTTACTAAAGCCAGCCTGTGACAAGAACACCTAGCTTCTGTCTCTTGACCTGTAGCTAGGTGTACCCATCTTGTGTTACCCATCTACAGTTTACTGTCAACAGGGCATGGCCATCAGGGAGCCCTTGGCTTCATTGTGTAAGTGGTCTATGCCAGCAACCTGGGCTTCATCACAGAGGGACAACTATGGCCTGTTGTGTGTGGTGCCTACCCCAGGCTTACATCCTCCAGCCTCCCCTGGGAGTTACCTGACACTCGATATGTTGTGATAGAAACACAGATACCACATTGGCCAACCATGGGCATAGACGTTTAATCCATTTCTCACACAAGGAGGTAACAGCAAGTAGTAGAGTGATGGTCATGTTTCGTGGCTTCAGGGACCTCATGCATAAGGCCACCACACAGGGCAGCCGATGACCAGCCCTAGAACCTGTCCACCCCACAAGCTAGCACAGTGGCTCCGGTGAATTGAGTACTGAAAGCAGATACTTCCCAGCCAATGCTGCTGGCGTGAGGGAAGTGAGGGGGTCCCCTGCCCACCCCCAGCCAGTTACAGCAATGCAAGGTGGCAGAAGCCTCTGGAGAGGAGAGACCCACGTAGTTTCTCTGACGAGCCACTCTCCTTTGGAGCACTTAAAGCAGGTTCTGCCCTCGGGGAGGAGCATGGCTCCTATAGTCAGAGGGGTGGGGGTGCTCAACCTCTCTTCCTCACTAGGCTGCTGTAGCAGAGTGGAAACTGGGCTTCTTTGGACCCACGGGCCCTTTGTCCAGACTTGGCTGCTGGAAATGGAGGCAGAATGGTGCCTGGTCTTTGTGCAATCAACAGGAAATGCACCTCAGGACATGGACAGAATGTTAGGGGGCCTCAGAGCCCCAGGGCCTCAGGACAAGCAGCTGCCTCTTCAGACAGGCAGATTATCCCCAAAGTAGCCAACACCTGACACCAAACTGACCGACCTAGTACAATGTTTACGTGCTAAAAAAGAAAGGCTTTAGCTAGTTTCAGTTCCTCATGAAGTGTTATTTCCTGTTGAAAAAGTGAAACACCAAGCTAACTGTAGAATTGCCAGTCCTTAACCAAGGCCTCAGATATGGGACACACCCTCTTCAGTGCTGCTCTCCTGAAGTCTTGGGTTCGACGTGACATCCACATGGTTCCACAGATGGCTACAGAGGCGTGGCCTACATGGATCAACAAGCCATATCCCCAGTATAGCCAAGGGCAGAGGGCAGAAAGCTGTGAGCATGAAGCCTGAGGAAATGATTCTACCCAGCAGGGCCAAGGAGGCCACATACTGGTCTTGACCCTAGCTTACAGCTAGTGAGCCAGCTACCGGTAAAACACAGATACAGGCTTCATCACAGATCCCTACGCAGACTCCAGATCCAAAGGTTCAGAACTAAAGCCTTAAGCTCCCTCCGCTATGTGCAGGGTTTCAGGGGCTCAGCTCCCTGCTCATCCTCTGTGGGGACCATCTCTGCCCGTCTGTGCTGTGAACTCTGCAAGAGTTCCTTTGCAAGAAACCAGGAGGATGCCACACACTCCTTTATATCCAGGTCCTCAAAACCATCCCCATGGCCCCTCCTGGAAACACAGCACATCGAAGGCTGGGACCAGCGGCTGCTTGCAGTGCCCGGAGACTGGCATGGGCATGGAGTCAGCCAAACAAGCCGCTGGTCTCACTGCATGGGGTCATTAATCCTTGGGGAGGTTGGGGGGTGGGATCTGCAGGTCGGAGGGCTCTACGCCCCAGATCTCCCGTGCGTACTCAGTGATGGTCCTGTCACTGGAGAACTTGCCAGAGCAGGCAATATTCCTGATCACCTTCTTGGTCCACTCCTTGGAATTCTGTCAGAGAAAGAAGAGATGATTAACTTTCGGCAGAGCTAAGGGGTCCTAGGAGAGCCCAAGCTTCTGGAACATGAAGACTGTTAACAGATTAGCTCTAAGCCTTGGGACAGCCTGGTGACAGATGAGACTGCCACCATGTGCTCAGAGAAGAGGGGCCCTCACTGGCCAGAAGAGTGACATTAGACGTAAGGGACCAGGAGCTTAAGACAGGGTCACTGTCCTGTCCTCAAAAGGCTCCTAGGCATGGCCCACAACATTAAGCAAGGAACACAACCAGGTAAACGACCTCCACAGGCAGACAAATGTCCAAAAGTGACCAAACACTCTCTTCTAAGACTTCAGCCCCATTACAACTTCCTCTGAACTTCAGAACTGCCCCAGACTTCAATGGAAGGGGCATTCTAGGAAGGGCTTGACTCCTGTGGGCCAGGCCCTCTGGAGGCTGTTTTCAGGTCCCTCATTCTAGTCTCGGATGTCAGGAGAGGTTTTCCCCCATGACACCTAATGACAGGGCAGTTGACCTAGACGCAGGCTGGATATACTGATAACAAACCACCCCACCCCTCTGGTCTGACTGAGAAATGGTCCAACCCAACAGGTCCACAGAGACCCATCCAGCCACATCCTGCCCATCTTAATGGCCCACAAACCTTACCCGGTAGAGGTGGTCCACCTGGGCCTGGCACTGTATGTAGGCTTCATAGTCTGCAAACACCTTGAACCTGAAATAGTAATAGGAGGCTGGGTCAGGGCAGCAGGTACAGTGGGTGAGGAGCCCTGCCTGGAACATCCTGTGATATTTCCCAGAGGACAGTCTCCCAGCCAGATCAGGAAGGCCCAGGTCATGTCCTCTCATATCTTCCCAGCTATGTTGGGAGGCCAAGGTGGAGACTACCCTGCTTGTGGATGCACCAGGTCCACATGGCCATAGGCTTCTCTGGGAGTCCTTATGTTTTGGGGGTGCTTTTTAGGAAGTCTGGTTTCAACCCAACATTTCTTTTGAGGAAACTGTCATTTCCAAAACAGGTGTTCAAAATGTACATGCCTAGAGACAACTGCAGACCCAGAGCAGCAGGTCCACAGTGCATTGTATTTGACTATCAAATTAGAGGTATGATTCACTGTTTAAAAAGTCCCTCCTTCATCACAGGCCCCAGCTGGACACATGGGTGGAGCCATGATCTAGTCTGACTGAGGCCAATGCATGGTACAGTCTTCATAGAACAAAGACAAGTTAACCAGAGGCAACTGGAGATGGAAAAGTTAATACTGGATTCAACTTCTACCAGCAGGGAAAGCACTACCCTGAGGCACCAATGTCTTTGCAGACTTGTAACTAGGTTGGTTGTACCCATACCAGGTGTAAATGATAGGCTATCTCAACAAAATACTGAGTACATTCTAAGCTTGCGATGCAGCAAGTTGAGTCCATTTTAACCAGGGAATGTCCATGTAGGCTAACACTTGCCATGGACCCATACCCTCCCTGCCACCATTCTGCAAGCTCTAGGCTGTCCGGCCTGCACTCCTGAGCACCCTCTGCAACAGCCCTAGGACACAGCTCTCCTTCTGGACAGGGTGGTGCTGCTGGCTGCCACCCATGACCCAGGGTCCCGAGGCACCACTAGAGGCCACTGCAGACTGGCCCTGGTTTGGCTGTGACCTGAGTCGAGGTGGAGAGGGGAGATCCTAAAAACACAGGCAGGCCTTACACTCCTCACAACATGGAGTTTTTAGCGCACCAGATGAATCCAACTATCTCAATGGTGGGGAGTGGGTGGCCAACAGGGAAAGACAAAGTAATAGGATTTGTGTGCTACCTGTCATGGTACATCAGCATGTTGACCACATCCTTGAAGCAGTCTGGATCTTTGGGAGAAAAGAAGCCGCTGCTGATCTGGTCCACAGCCTGTCTCAGCTCAGGCAGGCGTTCATAGAACTCTCTGGCATTGTACCTAGGGGAGATAAACTCACTTAGCACTAGGCACCCCAGGCAAGCAGCCTCAAAGACAGCTGGTGGGACCAGTTTATGCTTGACCCAGACTCTACCCTGTGGCAACCCTCCCGGGTGGCTGAGGGCATCAGCCACTGACTCCATGTGGTTCGCTTGAGAGGCAGTTGGTTAGACAAACTCAATCCCTGCTCTCTTCATGTTCGGAGACATGTTACCAGGACACGTGTATTACACACAAGGCTCCCTTTATCTTTCTGGTAGAGAATACAGAGCCCAGCACAAGCTTACCACTCCAAAAAATCCTCGCCAGGGTTCTGAAACAACCAAAGGACACTCTGAGAGACATGATGCCTGGGAGGGTCACTGGTTGGACCGTAGAACGAAGGAATAAAGCCAGACAGGATGACATAAAGCTAGCTGTGACTCACCAAGAAGCCTGAGAGGACAGTGAGGGACATGCAGAGCTGAGAGGACACATGAATTGCTGGGAGAGAAACTGAGACACCCTAAACAAACACATGAGCTCTTGGGGTGACAGGACAGCTTGACCTCAGTGGCTCCCCAGGAGCTTTGAAAAGCAATTAGACTACACTGCCTTTTAAATTTGGAGACCAGGATCCCTCATCAATGCCAAGGTCAGGAAAAGCAGCTGTTTTCAGATCAGAAATGGGGATACATGATGACCCCAGCCACCAAGGGCAAGAAAGGGCAATGCAACATGGCCTTTCATGACAGTGTGTCACTGGGAGGCTGCACCACCCACAGGAAGATGTAAACAGTGGGGAGCTGGGAGAGTGGGAGACAGATGCTCTCTGTACTGTTGGAGATTCTCTGCATTCCATTTCAAAATGGAAAGGTTTGTGGACTGTGCCCTGAGTGGGATGTCCCTCCCTCTAGGAGGAGACCTGTAGCCAGGGCTTCAGCTGACGGGAGGGTGCTTGTCACGGGGACATGAAGGGGCAGCCAGCTTCCTACCCCAGCGGCCTCCTCGAGACCTCATGTTTTGTGCTTATGAATGGACTCTGTGAGCACTCAGTCCCTGACCCTTGCCCTGCTTCAGCTTCCTACAGGCCACCTCTCACAGCCCCTCCCCAGAGCTGCCACACACCCCGACAGGAGGGGAAGGGACACATACCCTTTCCGGTCCAGGGCCTCAACATCCTCCACTCGCATACCAAAGATGAAGAGGTTCTCCTCCCCGGCCTCCTCAGCCATCTCCACGTTGGCACCGTCCATGGTGCCGATGGTCAGAGCCCCATTGAGCATGAACTTCATGTTGCCAGTGCCTGAGGCCTCGGTGCCCGCAGTGGAGATCTGCTGTGACAGGTCAGCGGCTGGAATCACTGCAGGGAGGGACAGACAGACAGACAGGATGGCAGCTCAGCCCAGGAGGCAGCTTGTCTCTGTGGCGGGTGATCCCTGGACAGGAATCATAGCCCTGAAGCCACTGAGCTCACTGCCAGAGGAAGGGACTGACCCCAGAGCAGCCACCTGAATTTTCCAGACTCCTCCTCTGAACCAGGTCAGCTAAGTGGAAGGTCTAAGATGGAGACCCTTGAGGAGAATCCTCACAGTGGCATGGGATTTTTGTTCTGGAATTTTCCTTTTATTTTTGGTTTTTTGAGACAGGGTTTCTCTGTGTAGACTCAGCTGTCCTGGATCTCACTCTGTAGACCAGGCTGGCCTCAAATTCACAGAGGTCTGCCTGTTTCTGCTTCCCGGGTGCTGGGATTAAAGGCGTGTGCCACCACCGCCCGGTCCTTATTTTTAATTTCTAAAAATGTTTATGTATGCTTTTCCTATACATGTTTATGTACTTCATGCATGCCTGGTGCCCACAGAAGCCTGAAGAGGGCTTTGGATCCCCTGAATTAGAGTTACAGATGGTTGTGAGCCACCATGTGGGTGCTAGGAACCAAACACAGATCCTTTGGAAGATCAGGCAGTGCTTTTAACTGCTGAGCCATCTTGACAGCCAGTTCTGGGATTTTCTAGGAACCATGCCAATCAATCAAGTTCAGTGGGAGGACTGGGTCCTGGTTTACCGACATTGCAGATACTTCTTCCTCTTGACACTGGTGTCTTATTCAGTTATAACACACTCCTGATTAGCCTGAGGAGGACTTAGATCCTGCAGAGCCAGAAGATGGGGAAGGCTGAGTCCAAGCTTGAGGTTCAGAGCGTGGGAGGTAATTCATGTGCACAGGGGCACATGCAGGCAGCCAAATACCACAACCTCTTCCAGGCTTTTTGTATTTATGATGTAGCAGCCAAGAAGTGATATCCTTAGGGATGGGTCACTGCCCAGGGCCTAACCTTGCTGGACACCTCATCTCAGCATCTATAGCTAAAACCAGAGCTCAATTCAGCAGACACCAGAACCTCAAGGGAGGAAAGGCCCAGGGTCAGGCATCTACAGCCCCCAGACCCCACAGTCCAGCTGATGGCAGCTGTATGCTTCCTAACAAGTCCAAGGAGCCAGAGAGAAAGTGGGGGCAGACCCCGCCTGAAGCCCAGACTGGTGCCCTGTGGCCGATTCTGTAGATGAGGTGGAGCCAAATGGTCTCAAAAATAAAGGTGAAGAGAGTTGCAGGCAGAAAGGGCACAAGATGCTTTGGTGGTAAGTCCCGCCAGGGTTCCCGGCCACCACCTGGGCGAAGTCCAGTTCCTTGAGCCCACCAAGGGACGTCAAGCATCAAGTGCACCCAGCAGAGGTGGGAGCAACAACAGCATGGCCACGACAGCTGGACCAAGGACCAGACCGTGGAGGAGTCTGAGCTCATAGGGAAGTGAGCAGGCCAGGCTCCAGGGCTTACAGCCACAGTCTAGAAAGCAGCACTATGTAGCTGGACATGCGGGCATCTGACCTCAGTGAAGGAAAGGGAATGGGAAGCCCTGGCTCAGACTCCTTGTCATCCATCTGATTTAAAAACATGTTTCCTAGCAAGAAAGACTAGGTCAGTGAACATCCTCATCTCTTAGGAGAGGTCCCCAGTGACAGCCAAAGTGGACAGCCCCAGACCAAACTCAGAAACGAATGCCAGCGGTGCTGGTACATCACAAATGAGCAGTGCATCTCAAAGGAAGAGAGAGTGAGGAGGACTATGGGGGAGAAGAGACGTGTAAGGACGGGGTTCAAGAAGCAGGGAGGAGAGGGAAGGTGGCAGGAGCTGGTGGAGGTGAGCAGGGAAAGGAGGTAGAAGGTTCTGGGAGGTCAGGGGAGTCACATTCTACTGCCAAGAGAGACCCAAGAGCATGCAGGCAAAGCTGAGGGAAGAGGAGGAAGGAACAGTGAGATCCAGACAGGTGTGAGGAGGTCCAGATGGCAAAAATGACAGTAGTTCCCCCTGTGACATGCAAAGGTTCTCAGACACTCAAGAAACACAGTGTCCCCTGGCAGGGCCTTTGTGTCCAGGACAGAAGCTGACCTTGGTGGAGAACAGCCCTGGTCAGCACGGACATCCCCCCACCCAGCCCCAAGCAGAAGCCAATCAGAGTTCAGGGCTACCTTTCTCAGCTAAGGACACCCGGTAGTTCTCCAGGAAGATCACTTTGAGCCTGTCACCCACAACTGGATCATGATTGACAACGTCTCCAATGGACGTGACCAGCTTGATGATCATCTTAGCCATGTGGTAACCAGGAGCTGCCTGGAAAGAGGAAGGTGAGGTTAGGCAATTTTAGCATAAGAAGGGTCCACAGAGCATCTGGTAGCACTCCTGGCTCCTGGGCATGTGAGGCAGGGACCTGTGAGCCAGGGAGCCCTGTGCTGGACTGGTCGGGAGCCCTGCAGTGGCCCTGCTGGTGTTGGGGAAAGGGAAGAGTCTAGCTTTGCCCGAATGTCTTGACTTCTACTGACTCCACACGTCACCTCACTTGTGAATTTGCCAGCCTTGAATCTGATTTTCTGACTCTAGTCAGTGTTTTAGATGTAGCTGGGCGGAGTGGTGCACACCTTTAATCCCAGCACTTGGGAGGCAGGGGCAGGTGGGTCTCTGTGAGTTCAAGGCCTGTCTGCTCTATATAGTTCCAGGACAGCCAAGATAACATAGTGAGACCCTGTCTTAAAATAACAAAACAACCCCCCCCCCAAAAAAAAACACCAAAACCAAAAACAGATTCTAGAAAAATTAAGGGACCAATCTCAATTCTGGGACTTTACTTGGAATCTTGACTAAAACAGTTAAAAATCGCAAACACTTAAAAACAGGGCCCAGTGGCAGAATGCTTGTCTAACATGTGGCAAGCCCTAGGTTCCATCCCCAGCACTGCAAAGGAAAGGTAAGTGTAACTTTGGCTGGGCCTGGTGACACCTGCTTGTCCAGAGCCGAGGGAGATGACTTTGAAGCCAATTTAGGCAACACAATGAGAACCCCCAATTCACAAGAGAAAATATTTAAACTTTAGTAAGACAAAGTGGGTAGTGGTTGTGGTGGTATTGTGTTCCCCAAAATATTGTGCACTCTAATAAACTTATCTGGGGTCAGAGAACAGAACAGCCACAATATTAAACATAGAGGTTAGGCAGTGGTAGCACACGCCTTTAATCATAGCATTCCAGAGGCAGAGATCCACCTGGATCTCTGTGAGTTCAAAGTCACACTGGAAACAGCCAGGCATGGTGACTCACTCCTTTAATCCCAGGAAGTAATGGCAGGAAGCAGAAAGGTATTTAAGGCATGAGGACGAAGAACTATAGCCTGGTTAAGCTTTTAGACTTTTGAGCAGCACAGTTCAACTGAGAGGCATCCAGTCTGAGGAAACAGGATCAGCTGAGAAATTGCGAGGTGAGGTAGCTGTGGCTTGTTCTGTTTCTCTGATCTTCCAGCGTTCACCCCAATATCTGGCTCCATGTTTGATTTTATTAATAAGACCATTTAAGATTCATGCTACAACCAGAGTAGGTTGGTATTTATTGGCCTGGAAGAAACCTTGTCCAGCGTGATGGGTGTTTGATCAGACAGTGATGCTGAGAATCTAAACATCTTATGGTTTTAGAGAAACATCTTGTGAAGCGGAGAGTACGGTATAAAGTATATCATCTGGACTCCACTCTGAGGTGGCGGAGCAGGACATTCTGTGGTCCTTCCTACTTTTCTCTAGGTTTAAGTTTATTCATTTTAACACTTGAAAACTTTCCTAAAAGTCCATATTGCTTTGGACTGTACATACTAAAATACTAACAAAGTAATATGATATCCCAATTTGCTTCCAAAATACCAGGTGATGGGTGTGAGCAGAGACCAAACAAGGTGAGGCACTCGGATGCTGAGTCTGACCCTCCAGACCCTAACATCAGAGGAGAGGATGGCCTTGCAGCCAAGGGCAGCCTCTGTCTGCCTCACCCCACCATGGAATGGCACGAACAGCAGGAATGCCATCTGTGGATGGCCATGAGAGGCTGACCCAGGGCACTCACCCCAACAGCTCATCTCCTCTGACGAGACCCAGTCACCAGCTGAGTACAAGAATGTGGCAAGCATGTCCACTACCCCTGGAATGTGTCACAGTGAATAAAATCAAGTCAAACCATGCTAAACCTAGTGTGGCCTCATGTGTGGCAGATGAAACTGTCACAACCACCACTGCACTGTGAAATCCTAGAGGCAGAGAAAGGTTGGGGAGCAGAGGTGTACTCCTGGCTCCTCATGGCCAGGTGTTACTGGCTTGTGTACTGACACCTGTTTTCTGTGTAGGCAGGCTGCCCAGGGACAGGCCAGGAAACCATGTGCTTCTAGGTCCAGCATCATGACAAGGAACGAGGAGGAAGTTACCTCACCTTGCCGCCGATCATAACAGTCCTGGGCACAAAGGCCTTGGCTGGATCCTTCTTTATTCCTGGAGGGCAAACAGAAGAGGCAACTTTACCAGACGGTCCCTGCCCAGCTCCCCAGGGTAACCTAGCAAGAGGCACATTCACCAGACTGTGTTTTCACCTAGGACATACACAGCTGTGGCTAAATACCGCTGTAGGAACCTGTCACTCAGAGAACAAGGCCTCCCCTAGGCTTTGCACTTACACACCAGGCTGGTGGAGAAGGCTGTCTAAGACCACTGCTGACCAATCACGCAGTATCCTGAGCTTGAGGAAAGCCACCCACATGGTTCCAAAAATGAATGTCAACCCAGGAGCTGTTTGCCTGTGGTCATGGGGAATCAAAGGCCTGTAGGAAACATGCACTGTGTTCTCAAAATGTGTTTTTCTTTTCTTGCTATGTTGCTATGGTTACTATGTGCTCATGTGTGGAATTTTGCTATGGTTACTATGTGCTCATGTGTGGGAGCGTGGGTGTGCATGTGCTGCTGTCCACATGTGGAGGTTGGTCCTCTTCGACAATTAGGGACAGAATCAGGTTTTCAGGCTTCTGCAGAAAAGCTTTTCCTTGCCAGGCTGTCTCGCCAGTCCTTAAAACACGTTTTAGACACATCATTTTAATGATAGTGAGAAAGGAGGTGACCTCAGGATTGTAGTCTGGCACCATTAGCCCTTGAAACGTGAAAGTCTCTCCACTGCCTGTGTGTGGCATGTGTATGCTATCTATCATTTGGAAATGCCCCCCAAAGGTCCCTGTGCCAAAGGCATAGTCATCAGCACACACTGTCATGAGGAAGTAATGGAGCCTAGTGAGGTTTGTGGAAGGAAGTTAGTCACGAGAAGGGTGCCCTTGAAGGGGACATTGAGAGAGGCCTTCTCCTGTCTCTGTCTCCTGGCTGTCATGATATGAACAGGCCTCTCTGTCCATGTGTTCCCACTGTGAGATGTGTGCTACCCCTGGGCCAGGTGACCAAAGCCTGGAACCATGAGCAGGAACAGGCTGTCCTCCTTAAAAGCCGAGTCTCAAGTCTTCTGTCACAGAGGCCCCTTCACTTCACAGGCTGAGAAGCTCGCACCTGACACGTTCCTGTAGAGATCTGGTCAGAGGCCTGAGACACGGTGACCACTCATACCTGTCCATTTACACATTTCAATCAGGGGTGAAAGTGTTTGTAACAAGCATTCCCGACAGCTGTTCAGCGGCCAAAGCTGAGGAGTGGGCTTACCTTTGGTTCTGTGGGAACATGGATGTTTTATTTCTAAACTTCCCACTTTTGGAAACCAGGCAGAATAACATGAAGAAAAGGGAACAGTAAAAAGGAGGCTGGCCAGGGTGGCCACACCTATAGGCTACACCCTTGAAAGGCTGAGAAGGAATTTTTTTTAAAAAATTTAAAAAGCCCAGGAGTTCAGGACTAGCCTGGGCAACAAAGCAAGACTCTTTCTCTTAGTAAAAAACAAAACAGAAACAAACAAACAAACAAAAACCCCACAAATTACATCTTCACCAAAACTACCAAAGTGGACACCAGGCAAACTTCAGGTCACTTAGTAACTCCTATCAAGGACAACAGGCGTGGAGAACACCAGGGTCTCAGGAATCTAACAGGTCCTGTCTCAGGGCGGACCAGACTTCAGCTGGACTACCCACAAGGCGAAGGGCCACGTGCTAAGGAAACGTGGCTCAGACTCGTTTCCGGAGGAAAGTCAGAAAACTGGCCTGGCAGAGGAACACCTACTGCATCCTCCTGGGCATCCAGCTCATCCTAAGCTCAGGAATAAGTGGCCTGCAGGCCCAAGCGCCAAGACACAATGAAAAATAAGCTGTTTACATGATCAAAAAAACAAACAAACAAAAAACCAGAGAGCAGGGCTGGAGAGATGGCTCAAGGGTTAAGAGCACCGACTGCTCTTCCAGAGGTCCTGAGTTCAATTCCCAGCACCCACATGGTGGCTCACAACCATCGGTAATGAGATCTGGCGCCCTCTTCTGTATACATAATAAATAAATAAATCTTAAAAAAAAAAAAAAAGACAAAATTCATTATAGAAATAAACTTAAAACAAAAACTCAAATGAGCCGGGCGGTGGTGGCGCACGCCTTTAATCCCAGCACTCGGGAGGCAGAGCCAGGCGGATCTCTGTGAGTTCGAGGCCAGCCTGGGCTACCAAGTGAGTTCCAGGAAAGGCGCAAAGCTACACAGAGAAACCCTGTCTCGAAAAACCAAAAAAACAAAACAAAACAAAAAAAACTCAAATGAGCTAAGACCTTGCCTGGAAACTCTACAAAGCCCCACCTGCACTGAAGCCCGACAGACTGTTCTTGGCCTCCACAAACAAACAAACAAACCATGCGTGTCCCAGTCCTGAGGTTTTCTAACCTCAGGCTCCAATACCGAGCACTTAGAAAACCCAGCAAAGGAACCCCCCCCCCCCCCCCCCCCCCCCACACACACACACGGAAGGCAGGGGTTGAGGATGGAGTCCTGGGCCACCTGTGGCTCTTGAGGGAGGGAGGACGTCGCGGGGACCCGGAACTCACGGTTGTACAGGGTGATGACGTGCAGGCAGTTGAGCAGCTGTCGCTTGTACTCGTGGATCCTCTTCACGTGCACATCAAACATGGAGGCAGGGTTGATCTTCACCTTGTAATCCTTCTCTAGCAGGGCAGAGAACTTCAGCTTGTTTTCCTGAGAAACGGAAGATGGAGACTGTACAGATACGGGAACTGCCTGCAAGCTCTCCCAGGCCCACCAACACCCCCACTTTCCACCTAACCCAAGAAGCTCTTGTCTCTCCAGAAACCATCGTGGACAACACTGGGGGCCTTAGAGACCAGAGCTGGGGACGAGAGTGGGGAGCAGGGAAACGTGGATGACAGTGAAGACGGAAGCGCGGGCCACACAAGTAAGTGAAAAACAAGGGCCAAGTCCAGACCTGGAGCTACGCAGAGAAAGGAGAACTAAGTAAAGGGGCCATGGTGTCCTGAAGGCACAAAGAGCAAGCGGGGTCAGTGGGAGTGCGGCACAGTGGTGAGAAGTGGCTGGAGAGAGGGCCTTGGAAACTCCGCACTATCACGGATGCCCAACACACAACTTCCTGCTGCCCCAAATGCTGCCGCCAACATCCCTGCCAGATGGCACCACAGGGGGACCTTCCTAGGTTCTGTTGAACCGGAGGTGCCAGTGACCTGACCAGGGACTATTAGAGGCCACAACCTCAGCTCTCCCAGATGAAAACGGAATGCCCCTGCCAGTGGCGTCCAGGGGCTTCTCCACTTGTTGCTGATGGAGGAGCAGAGTGAGGCGAAGGTTCATGTGGCAGGGCTGCATGCATGTCACCTACTTGTATGACCCTGAAGATAAATAAGTCCTTGTCTGGAGAGCTGAGAGAGGTCCTGAGCCGGGCCTACCCAAGTCCCAGATGCTGAGCATGAGGGAGGCAGACTGCAGGCCGAGGAAGCCTACCTGCTTGATCTTGGCTATGTCTCTGATGAAGGCCTCATCATCCACCAGTGACAGCAGCTTCTTCAGTTGGCTCAGATCAGTCAGGAAACCTTCCCCGATTCTCTGGGTTAAGAGGACACACGAGTCCTGTTCACCACGCCTCAGCCATCATGAAGCTGGTCCCTCCCTCTGTCACCTTTTACTTTCTCTGGGATCTGCCTGCCCTTCTGGGTCCTCCTGCCACCCCCTCTCACACCCACAGTCATATGGCCACTAGGACTCAACAAACTCACAAGCCTTGTCAGTTCCCACTGTCCAGTATCTCCTGCTTGAGACACCCTGTCACAGGTGATGCCTTGGACCAGCAGAACAATTCTTCCTTCCAACCTCCACCACCGTGAACCAAGAGGCTGCCTTCTCGTTACCATAGCAACAATCATTTCCAACACATGGCATTAAGGGCCTTCCCCACAAGAGGTCTAGTGCTCTATGGACAATGCACTGACTTCCAGACCCCTTCGGGGCATGGGTACTGTACCGGATCTGTCCCCAGAAAAGCTGCTCCAGACTTCCCTGGCTTTTTTGGAGATCCTCCTTCACCCTGCCCACAAAGTTCCATGTGGACTGTCTTTCCTAGCCTCAGGGCACTGTGCCCTTCGAGGGAGGCCTTAGGTACGCTCTGTAGTCCTGATTCCAGCAGAGCGTCTGATACATGGAAGCGTGTGATTAGGGACCTAAGACGCTTGGGGTACAGCCTCATCTAGTCCTCTCAGGCTGGTGGCTGCCACTCAGCTACATCCCAGGCCTTCCTAAAGCCCAGACTAGCTTTCAAGCTGGCACATAGCCGGAGCTGGGCCATTATGGTGTGCTGAGGGGTCTCTACTGCTCCTGTACCAGGGCCCCTGCTGGAAATGAAAGAAATACTCTTACTAGTTCAACAGCCACTCTGGGAAAAGCTTGGTGAGTCTAATTGTGCCCACTGCTCCTTTCCAGACTGGCCTAGTACCTCACAGGACAGAGAGCAAGGCCAGGGACTCACCTCCACGATGACGTCCGCCAGCCCCGGGTTGCACAGCAGCAGCCACCGTCGGGGTGTGATACCATTGGTCTTATTCTGGAACTTCTCTGGCTCTAACTCATAAAAGTCCTTAAAACTGCGAACACAGAAAACAGGGCCTTCTCACAAAGGCTATTCTAAACCAGGCGAGACTGAGACTGTGAGATCTTTACAGGCAACTTCCGAGAGGCCCCAGAGCTCAGCCGCTTGGTTTTCTGAAGCAGGAGGAGGGTTTGCACTACCACTGAGAGCTGTGGCTGTGGGCTGTGTGGCTGCCATGTCCTAGGTGTCAGGAGGAACAGTCAAGGTCACGAGAGTGGAGACTGAACAGGCAGGAGAGCCTAATTAGACTCTGGGGCTCACTTTCCACACCCATATGCTAAGAAGTCGGATATGGGGAGAAATATACAAAGTGCTGGACCAAGCCCCAGAACACAGGAGGGCTTCCACAAGGATGATGTGGCTAAGGGCCCTGCACCCACGGTCTGCTCGACTGAAAATGGTGGTGGATATTCAGGACTCTGGAGGAAGAATGGGAGGAAGAAACTCCTCAGTGGTATCACACTCCTTACCTCATCGGCTGGACCCAGACACTCGGCCCCACGTGGGGCATCCATGTCACCCAATCAGCAGCAGATGCCCCTTAGCTAGACATTTTAAGAAGGCAGGAGCACATGAGGAGTGATTACTGGCAGCAAAGAAAGATGCCCCCAATGTCACCCAAGTCACCTGTGAACGAGCGTACTGGTGCGTGATGTGGTGGGGGCTTTGGGCGACTTCACCGTGTCCCAAAGTGACTTAGTGGCATGAGGGCTATGTGCCACACCTTGGTCATGGTAGGGTAGTGGACAAGTCCAAGTTGGGCTGGAGATCAAAGAGGAACCCCCCTAGGCGTGGTGAAGAGCCCCTCACTCACACAGACTGCTTCACAATCTCGGAGTGAATCCTTGCCACACCGTTCACAGCATGGGACCCAATCACACACAGGTGTGCCATGTTGATTCTCTTGCAGTCCCCTTCCTCAATCACAGACATCCTCCTCAGGCGGTCCACATCCCCAGGAAACAGGGAAGCCACGTGCTGGAGTCAAGAACACAGGAAAAGATAGGCTGAACATCCCACAGAAATGGAGGTGCTCCCCAGTGCCCAGGAACGTCACCATGGCTAAGGAGGGTCCACTACTGCCAATCAAGTGCCTGCGATGTCCAGCCCTGAACACCAGTGTCCCTGAAACTAGCCACTTATCCGAGTGTCTTCACCCAAAACCTAGCTCAGATGTGCTCACAGGGGCCCTGAATTGCATATTTCACCCAGATAAGGCCCTGGGACCAACAGAGCTGTATTGAGGAATTCGGGACACCAGTGGGGTAGGAGAGTGCCATCCAGTTTATGAGGAGAGAGCTAGGCCATGGTCCCTGTTGACCTGAGCAGCATTAAGCCATACTTTCATTAGGAGGACAGCCGTCCTTGAGGAAGTCACAAAAACGCTGGCGTATGGCTCAGTGACAGAAAGATGGCATGGCAAACTCATCCCCAGTACTACATACATGCAAAGGCATGACAACTACCCCAAACCAGAGATTTCCCTGCTCATGTACCACCATTCTCTCTGGGGGTAATACAGAATAGGCAGGTTCTAGTTCTGAATCGCCTGGACCTGTCAGGACACCACCAGTGCCGCCCAGGAAAGACACTCAGATGTATAGCCTGCTCAGAATGGACTTTTTAAAGAAGATCTGCATTCATGCTTCCCATATACAGAGCAGGGCTCTCACAGGTCAACCTGGAACTCTGCCAGGTGACAGTCCTTAGCCCTCACAGTAAGATACCTCCTCTGCCAGGCAAGATAAGGCCAGTGTGGTGGAGCTAGCGTGTGTTGTTGTCCAGTCCCTACCCCCAACCCACGCTCACATCCAAGTGCCTCTGGTTGATGGCGTAGATGATGTCCAGGTGCCGTGGCAGCAGCTTCTCAAACATGGACACTGGCCAGCGCTCCAAGGCCTCGGGCAGCACAGTGTGGTTGGTGTACGCACAGGTCTTCTTGGTGATCTCCCAGGCCTACACATGGAGAACAGCAGATGTCACAGGGACACACTGGAGACAGGAGGGAAGGCCCTCATTCTGTCTCTGCTCTCTGCTCTTCATTAGCCCAGGCTAGCCACCACACTGACACGACCACCTAACGTCCACATCCCACACATGTAAATACACACAACAGACCCTGTTCCCTGACCCCACTCTCTGACAAGTATCTTTTAATTGCTCCTTTGTAATCCTTCTGCTGTTGGCGAACTACCAGACAATGGAGCAATTTTCTGCTAGTTTCCATTAAACTGTCTGACACCACAGGTCACCACGTGACCTGCCCCCAGGGGATAGCCTCAGTGGGAGTGTACACCATCAGGCCAGAGAGGGGCTCTGGTTTCTGAAAAGGAACAAGAAAACTGCCATATGGTTTTCTGGTGATCTAGTTAAAGCTCAGCCAAGAAGATGCTGCTGTACCAAAGAGGAGGACCAAGGAAAATGGAGCCTCTAGACAGTCTTCACACATGGACACTGCAGACTCCCCGACTATGTAGCCCAGGGTGGATTTGAACTTACTACCTTCCTGCTTCAGCCTCCTGAGTGCTCAATTATAGGTATGCACCACCACAGCCAACTAATATATTCCTGAAAGCTTAACACTTCTAGGTTGTTTGTGAAACAGGATATCACTATGTAGCTCAGGCTGGCCCAGAACTCACTATGTAGATCAGGCTGGCCTCAAATTCACAGAGATCCATCTGCCTCTGCCTCCCAGGTGCTGGGATTAAGGCATGTGCCACCATGCCCAGCCAAACTTCAAGGGAGAAAACATCTTTATCCTTGTCTCTTCTGCTCTGTCACCCTTGCCCTGCTATGCAACTGTCCCACAGGGCATCCATCTCCTGGAGCCAGACACTCTCTCCAGGGCCTTGACACTCTCAAAGGTGAATTCCCAGATCTCCTGAGGCTCAGGAACTAGCTCAGCCCATAATTACCATGTGTTGCACAGCTTGAGGTCTACCAAAGATGCCGTCCCCCAACCCTGGTCCAAGGAGGACACTGTCTTTCCTTTTTCACACTCACCTTATCCCAGTCTACCTTCTCCACATCCACCAGGATCCGCATGAGCTCAGGAATGGAGAGCGCAGGGTGGGTATCATTCAGCTGGATGGCTACCTAGAGTTCGGGAGGGGTGCTGTTCAGTTGTCTCACCCATGGTACCTGAAGTGGTGGACCAGGGTGTGAAGGAACCCGCCTAGGAATGTACTCTGGAGGAGCCCAAGAACTTAGAGGGGCCAGGAGGGTGCTGCTGGCTCTGCAGGTAGCTGTGACCTACAGTCAACTGTCCCCTCACACAGCTGCGACCTGTGGGCATACGTGTCCCTAGAGCAGCTAGGCTCCGAGCAGGTGCAGAAGGGACCCTCACAGGCCACTTCCCCTCATCTCAGATGGGACAGCTTTAGTTAGAATTTCTACCGTGAGCCTGTCACACGCATCTGGAGCCTTTCACAGTGACCTCCCTGCCTCTACTTCTGACACACCAGGGCTGCACTGGTTTTGGAAGAGACCCCGAGACTCAGGACACAATGTCATCCTCCTGCTGCCCCTCCCGAACACAAGGGAGAAACCTCAGAAGCCTGAGGATGTCCCATCCCTATGACAATGAGCTCACTCCTTTTTACAGACCTTGTCCGGGAACGTCTCGAAACAGGTTCTCACTGGGTCCCGGCAGCCGAACCTGGAGGACTTGAACCTTCGAATGATGTCCTGAAGGGTGGCAGCCACCACAAAGTACTCCTGCTTCAGCCGCAGCTCCTTCCCCTCAAAGAACTGCAAAACAGCACCGCTGTGGCACCCAACACCAACACAGTATCTCAAGACTCTGACGGGGAGGCTGCATCTTGCATTTGCTTGTTGTCCCTTTCTCCCATGCTTATCCCTCTAGAGGGCCAGGGCAGGAGCCCTACTCAAGGTGGGAGGCTGGAGGGCTGCATGGTGGAAACCAGCCTGCCTGACAGCAAGGCCTGCACATACACCTTCAGCACAGGGTCACCTAGTTACAAATGTCTGGTCTATCAGTGGGAGTGACAAGTCCAACTATGAGGAGTGCCACAGCTGCTCAGAACCAGTTCTCAAGACAGACATCAGGAGACACCCCACACCTGAAGTTCTGGAACGTACCTAGTCTCCACTTCACGGAGAGTACACTAGCCACTCACATTATCATTGGGATACAGGACCCTGGAGATGTTTTCGGCCAAGTTCCTGTCCAGGACAGCTTCGATGTAGTCCCCAACGTTGACTAGGGAGAGACAGAGCCCAGTCAGTGCAGCTTCTACTCAGGCCCATAGGTCTTGTGAGGCAAGGCTGCTACAGCTCTTCAGCAGCTTCCTGGAGGAGTCTGAGATGCCCTTGGGCCACTGCCAACATCATCTCATCACAACAGAGGAGGGAGGCATCTCCCCTCTCACAGCTCCTCATTCCCACTGCACACTACCTACCCCCAGCTCTTTTCTTGGGGACTTGTGGTCTGAATGACCATGACCCTGGCTGGCTGGAGCCTGGCACCCTGTCTACCCTACATCTTGTTTGTAGGGGAGCTGTAAGGGTCACCCACTTCACAAGATGACCCACCCCAGCAGAGAGTATAAAAACAGGGACAGGAGTGGTGAGGGCCCAGTGTTTGGATAAAACATCTAAACAGACAAGCGCCCAGGAGCCACAGTGGGAACTTACAATCCTTCAGCTTGAAGTCATTGGGTGCCTTGGCAGACCAGAGCCTCATGGTGTTGACGGTGTTGTTCTTATACCCAGGCACTGGGGTGTCATAGGGCATGGCAAGTACCACCTGACCATAAGAAAGCACATTTAGGGCCGAGTCAGCAAAGACCCCTTCCTGCCCAGTCACCATTCCCTGGCGGGACAGCTCTAGTTCTCCATGGTCCCTAACCCATCTGCTCCCATGCTCCTTCCTTCCCCTCCTGCTGGACACACTCATCTGTCAGAACACTTACCAGAGTGCTGCCCCTGCACTCTCAGGGTGCCATCCAGACACCCTGAGCAAGGCCATCCGAGAGGGATAGCAGCCACACTGACATCTTTCCCAACCACACCTGTCCCCCAGCATCATCTACTTTGGTACCGGCGGCAACTCAACAATCCTCCCACGCTGGCCTCTCAAGGTGCTACAACACAAGCACCCCACCCCTCCCCCATACACCCATGCTCTCTCTTCAGCCACTCTGCTTTGGCGAGTCCAGGCCCTGGCTAACTCCTATCGACACCTGCTCCCACTTTCTGACATCTTTGGCAGGGCTCCTCTTGACCGTACCTTAACCATACCCTCCATGTACCTAAATCAGCCCAGACAGAAACACAGCCACTCTGCCCTGTTCCCTCCTTGCCAAGCCAGCCAAGCAGCTCTGCAAAGTCAGTTAGCTGACAACCGTAAAGGACAGTGTGTCTGGGTCACCAGGAGTAACTTGGTTATCACCTTTCTCTTCCTCTTTGCTGCCAAGTCTCTCTCCTGCCCTACACATGCTCACCTTATGGAGGACAGGTCCAGTCACCCCACAGCCTGCCCACAGTCTTCAGAGCTAAGGCTCTCATCAGGTACACTGACCAATCATCACACACACACACACACACACACACACACACACACACACACACGCACATTAGAACACAGGATCACTTTTCTGCTTCTTTATGTATGACCTGCACAGTATGGCTCTAGACTGTTCTGGCTCTAGACTGCTCTAGGTCCAGGTTTCCTATTTAAAACTCTGTTTTAGAATATCAAAGAGCTTCCCCAGCCACCTGGCTTCCATGTTTGCTTATCCTTCTCCACCACAGATAACTGAGGCCACTATTCTTACCTTGTTCCCTGCATTCCCTGCTTCCAGGATGCTCTCCCCTTCGCCAGGGAGCAGGGTGTGTGCTTCCAACCCCAGAGCTGACTTGTTCTCTTGCACTACATCTTCCCAGACCAGCACCACACAGGGGCCAGCTGGGAGGGAGGGACACTGGCCACGGCCTGGCACACCCACCAGGAGCTTGGCTAGCTCAGACACTACACAGAGCTGTGGGTCATAGGTGGTACCAGGAGACAGCAGTAGTCAGTGCTCTGTGATTCATCTAGGAGCTGTTCTCATCCTCCTAGCCAATACCTTTCTCCCCAGCAGGACAGGATTCTGAGCTCTGTCATTAAGCACTGGCTCTGTGTCATCTAGTAGAACAAGACATTCTGGCTGCCAGCGTTGACCCGAACACACAGCCCTGGCTAAACTACTGCTGTGTGAGATGCATCATATTCTACTGCAAGGAACACCCACTGAAGTGCAAATATTGATGATGTATATGTTGGAATAATCCCTTCCTTGGGTTTTACCTTAAGTCCTCCAAAATTCCCAAAATGAAGCCGAGGTGATAACAAAGGCCCTCACTCAGGGCAGCCCTCTTGCTCAACAGCAGTGTGTCCCTGGGCTGGGCCTCCATACCTGTGTGTCCAACCACAGGACGCCGTCAGGGGTGTGTTCCACTCTCCCGTAGAAGTGCACAGGCAGCGTGTACTCGGGCCGCGCTTTCTCCCATGGGTTCCCATAGCGCAGCCAGTCATCAGCTTCCTCAACCTGGAGGGGCAGCCGGGAGGGAAGGTCTCAATGTGGAGGAGAGGATGCCAGCAAACCAACCCTACTCTTGGGCAGGGCATGCAAAATGCAGAGATCACACGGTGCCCGGCACCAAAACATCCAGTCAAAGTTCCAACCCAGTCAGGCCACACACACTACTAAAGCAACAGAGTCCTTCACTAGTCAGAAAAAGAGAGCTAAATCAAGACACTGAAAATCACCCAAGTGAAGGACTGACGCCCTTGCACTGTGGGTGAATCTTGCAAAAATGATGGTAGAAGTGAAAGAAGGCTGGGTGGTGGTGGCGCACGCCTTTAATCCCAGCACTTGAGAGGCAGAGGCAAGTGGATCTCTGTGAGTTCGAGACCAGCCTGGTCTACAGAGTGAGTTCCGGGACAGGTTCCAAAGCTACACAGAGAAACCCTGTCTCAAAAAACAAAAACAAAACACAAAACACAAAAAAATGGGAGAAGTGAAAGAAGACAGACACACAGAGACAGACAGACAGACAGACACACACACACACACACCACATACTCGCACACGCACACCACATACTGAATGACTCCATTTACAGTAAATGTCCAGAGCAAGCAGACTCACAGGACAGAAGACAGAGGATTAACAACAGTCAGACCTAGTCACAATGATAAATGGATAAATATTCTGGAGACAGTAAGTGAGGCTAGCTTCCCACCTGTGAACCATCCATAGAGCTGCTGGTAACATGGGAGGGAGGCCAGGGAGATGGCGCAGCAGTTAAGGTGCTTGCTGAGCAAGCATGGGGACTGAAGTTCAGATCCCCAGAACCCACAAAAATTATGGATGGCCAGGACTACTTGGATGTGTGCTCTGCGTACGTGCATGCACGTGCATGCACACATACACACACACATGAATTTGTACCCATACACATGCAAAAGAAACATGCATACACACATGCACACCACACACACATGAAGATGGAAAATGGGGGGAAAGTTACCTCAAATAAAAAAGGACAGTCATAGTGCAGAGTTAGGTATGGTGGCACATTCTTATCATCACAGTACTTGGAGGTGGAGACAGGAGAATGAGGAATTCAAGGCCAGCCTCAACTACTAGTGAGTTGGAGGCCAGCTTGGGTTGTATGAGATTTTGTCTAAAAAAAAATAGGGCAAGCCCTAAAGTCACAGACCAAAATCAATGTGCACCGGGTGGGCTGTGGCCTGGGAGGTATCCCCATGGGAACGAATGCCTGAACACATCTCACTAGAGCAGTGGTTCTCAACATGTGTCTCCTGACCCCTGTAGGGTCACATATCAAATATCCTGCATATTAGATATTAACATGATTCTTAACAGTCGCAAAATTGCAGTTATGAAGTAGCAGTGAAAATAATATATTTTATGTTGGGGGTCACCACAACATGAGTATTAAAGGGTTGCAGCATTGGGAAGGTTGAGAAGCACTGCTCTAGAGGATGCTGCTGATTGGACCAACCATCCTCAAATCTGCATTTCCCCAAACCTAGATCAGTGGATATGCAAGACCCACTCCCATCAGAAACCTAAAGATTCGAGTGAAACAATTGTTTTTCCCTTTGAATAAACAAGTGAGCCCAACATGTTACTCTGAAGGTCTGTTTTGTTTTGAGACAGGTCTCATGTAGCCCATGCTGACCTCAAACTCAGGATGAAGCTACGGGTGACCCTGAACTCCTGATCCTTTTGTCTCCTCCTCCCAAGTGTTGGGATTACAGGGGTGAGGCACTCTGGCCACTTTATAACGTGCTGGGGACTGAGCTCGGGGCCTTGTGCATGGTAGGCAAGCATTTAACCAATGAAGAAGCTGCATCCTCTCTGAAGGGATTTTTTGGTTGTTGCACAGAAGTAAAGAATCTCTAGAAGTGTATCTAGGGTGTTCAGGAAGGTGACATGGAGTCAGTCACCATGCATCTTTTTATTCCCAGCAAGATGCTTCTGTGCATGGTGATCAGTCCTGCCTTTGACCCTATGGCAGCATTCCCATGTCTGTTACTGAAAATGGTCAGTACCACAGCTGGTGTAATCCTACAGAGTAATCCCGAAGTCAGCTACCTTCCCACTTCAGGCGGCAGCAGGCCTACCCTCGGTCAGGCTCCTCTATCTTTCCACCAGAGGGCTCCACAGGCCACAGCCCTGCCTGTCACTTGCTGCTATCCAGCCGCTGCCTCAGTGGTGCTGGGAATGAAGGCAGCAGCAGGTGGGAACCAAAGCTATAATAATTGCTTCCATTCTACTCCAATCAAGTCTATGGTTTTGAGACAGGGTCTTGCTATGTAGGCCTAACCGGCCTAGAACTCAAAAAGTGGACCCTACTGGACTCAAACCTGTGTCAATCCTTCTGCCTCTGGCCTCTTGGAGGGCTGGAATTACAGGCATGAGTCACCATACCTGGCTTTGCTTCTTTAGCTATCAAACTGTCTCAGAGATGAATCCCAACAGCAATACCCTCATCCCCAAAACAAGCATCCCAGGACACTAGCACATAGCTCGTGGTGTCCTGGAGCTCTCTCCAGGGAATGTGGAGCTCAGTCAGATGAACTCCAAGAGTGCACACTCACTTCCACGTATGAACGAGAACTGAAGGGGCTGGAGAGATGGCTCAGCAGGTAAGAGCACTGACTGCACTTCTGGAGGACCCAGGTTCAATTCCCAGCACCCACATGGCAGTTCATACCTGTCTGTAACTCCAGTTTCAGGGAACCTGATACCAATGCACGAGAGAGAGAGAGAGAGAGAGAGAGAGAGAGAGAGAGAGAGAGAGAGAGAGAGAGAGAGAGAAAGAATGAGAATGAGGATTGGGAAACAATGGAGATGCCTAAGCTCACCCACCTGCCAGCCATTGACAATCTTCTGGTTGAAAATCCCAAATTCATAGCGGATTCCATAGCCATATGCAGCTAGACCCAGGGTAGCCATTGAATCAAGGAAGCAGGCTGAAATATCCAATGCAAAATCACAGATCATCACCAGAATTCAGACTGCTGGACACCAAGGTTCCACTGGGATTCAGCCAAGAAGCTGGAGCTAGTGATAACCATAGCAACCTCAGTTTTCACAAAAGGGTACACTTGAGTTCCCCTTACCCAAGAACAGGGGGTAAAAGTGAGGAACCCCAGAGATCATGCTTAAGTCCCCTCATTGCCATGCCAGCCTGCTCACAAATGTGCAGCTTGACTTCTGTACATTCAAAATCCACAGCTCTGACAGCTGGGGAACATCTGACTCTAGTCATGGGAGTCAGGCCCAGAAATGGAGCCACTGATACGAATCTCCTGGCCCAGATACTAAACATCCAAGCACCACAGTGCCTCTAGGGGCACTGATATACAGCCCCTGGCACAGATACTAAACATCCAAGCTCCACAGTGCCTTTAGGGTCACTGATATGCACCCCCTGGCCTAGATACTAAACATCCAAGCTCCACAGTGCCTTTAGGGTCACTGATATGCACCCCCTGGCCCAGATACTAAACATCCAAGCTCCACAGTGCCTTTAGGGTCACTGATATATACCCCCTGGCCCAGATACTAAACATCCAAGCTCCACAGTGCCTTTAGGGTCACTGATCTATACCCCCTGGCCCAGATACTAAACATCCAAGCTCCGCAGTGCCTCTAGGTCCCAACATGAGCTGCAGCATCATGTCCCCACATGGAGCTCTTGGTTTGTTCCAATCAGAACCTCCTGAGGGGCTGAAGGGGTGGCTCAGCGGTTGAGAGCACTAGCTGTTCTTGCAGAGAATCCAGGTTCACCCACATGATGGCTTACAACTGTCCTTAATTCCAGTTCCAGGGGATCTGATGCCCTCCCTCTTCTGACCTCTGTAGGTTCCAGGCACACGTGCAGTGCACATCCATCCATGCAGTGCAGGTAGAACACTCATACACATAAAAACACTCATACACATTTCAAAAAAATCCGTTTTAAAAAACTTCCTGAGAAAGGGATAAAATAAGAAGTGTTTTGAATAAAAATGCAGGAAGAAGCTATGTTATATTTCTGGCTTAGGCCAGGGAGATGGTGATTGCCTCTAATCCCAGCATTCAGGGGGAAGAGAAAGATAGATCTCTGTGAATTCAAGGCCAGCCTAGTCTACATAGTGAGTTGTAGGCCAGCCAGGGCTACATAGTGAGATCTTTTCTCAAAACAAACAAAAAATCCAAAAAGCACCTTCTGGCTTTAAAAAGGAGGGCGGAGGTAGCTCTCAGTGGTACAATACTTGTCAGGCATGGGTACGGCATCGCCAGCTTTACAAAGAAAAGAGGGAGAGAGGAGGAAGGGGCTACGGAAGGCGAAAGGAAGCAAGAGAGAAAAGAGAAGGGTGCCACAGGGAACACTAGCACATAAAACGCGTGTCTAATTCACCAAATGAGACACCTGCAAGGCAGAGCAGCAGCGAGGAAGCCCTGGACTCCTGGGAAAGAAACAGATCAGTCAAGCCATCATGGACTCACTCCCACCAGGTCAAAGAAGAGGCTGGACAGGGAGGGGGAGGTGTCCAGGTCCCGGCCATGCAGGGCAGGTGACAAGGAAAGGTGCCTGGCATCAAAGAACATGCAACAAGGCAGAGGTAGGACACCCTGGGCTCAGAGGTGGGTTCGCCGGGCTGCTGCAAAGCTGGTAAAGACCATGGGGGCTTCCACCCAGGAGGGTACACGGGCTCTGCATCAGCAGAGCAGGGACAAGGCGAGAGAGTGATGGCTGTGTGTCATGAAGGCTGGGCCAAGAGTAGCTGGGACATCTGAAGAGCGGGCTCACTTTCAAAGCCAGCACCATGCCTGGCCTGACCTGTAGCTTCTGAGAGGAGGCTGTAAAGTGTAGGGGGTGGGGTGGGCAGGACCAGTCATTTCTTTATGTAGATTCAAGTACACAGTTTTATTTGAAAGAGACATGATGCCTTAGAAATCTTAAAGAACTTAGTTACTATTTGAAAACACACAGGTACATTTCAGAGCCTATCTCAGTTTATAAAAGGGCAACTTCCAAAAAGCCTGGGCCTGGATACCCTCCCTCACTCACCCCACCACAAAGCCAGACTGCTTTTTTAGCTTCTATGTTCATTACCTGGCTTGCTCTGCCCCCAAAAGTCTGTAAAATACTCAAAGAGGAAAACAACATTTGGGGCTGTTCCCAAAGGTAGTAGCCAGAGAAAGCAGCATGGCCCAAAGCCTGGCCCTAGTCTAACAGGAGCCATTAGCTCCCTATGTGGGAACCACAGCCTCACTGGACATGGGCAATACTCCCCAAGCACTGGCTTTTGAATCCTGGAAAGTGGTGGGGGAGGGGATCTCGGGGAACCTTCTTGGCACCCCTGACCCCATGCCAGCAAACACAGGCTTCATGATAATTACAAAGTGCTGGCTGGGAGACAACGTACATTTTCCTCTTTGTCTAGCGATGGCAAAGATTTTGACACACATTTATTTGCCCATGCCTCTGATGGAGGCCAGTTTATGATGATGGATGGACATCAGGAGGACACAGGACGTTGGCGTTGTCCTGTGATCCTCCACCAAGTCAACAGGTTAGAGAGATGCAGGAACAGATTACCTGCCAGCCGCCCCAGGCCGCCATTCCCAAGGCCAGCATCCTCCTCTATTTCCTCCAGCTCTTCCAAGTCCAACCCCAACTGCAAACAAACACAAAGGTGACATTTCAGTGCTGTTCACTACTGCCCCCCCAACAAGTCACAAGTAATTACATTTTGAGTTTGATTTCTTTCAGACTGAAAAGTCAATGGTAAAACATAATGCTAATCAATGCACGGAAGTGAAAGTTTTCAGGTATTTCAAAAACCTGCTAATGGTGACCATTCAAAATTAGATACATCTCGTGGGTGTGCTCGCCCTATCTGTGATCCCAGCACTCAGGAGGCTAAAGCAGGAGGACTCCCAATCGTAGGCCAACCTGGGCTATGTACTTAGTAAGACCCTTTAAGATAAAAGAAGAGCTTAATAGCTACAAATACTTGTTGCCGGGCTATGAACCAAGTTACAGTGAGCCGATTCGACAATCTGCTTAACTATGGTTTTGATGAAGGCCAATGTACCCACTCTTTTCTTTTGTTGATTATGCTTTTTGATGTCATGCTGTGGGATGGTCTGTATGTTAAATGTGTTGCTGATTGGTCAATGAATAAATCACTGATTGGCAGTGGCCAGGCAGGAAGTATAGGCGGGACTAACAGAGAGGAAAATTGAGAGAACAGGAAGCTGGGAGGGGAGACACTGCCAGCCGCCATCAGGACAAGGAAGATGTAAAGTACCGGTAAGCCACAAGCCACGTGGCAAGGTATAGATTAATAGAAATGGATTAATTTAAGCTGTGAGAACAGTTAGCAAGAAGCCTGCCACGGCCATACAGTTTGTAACCAATATAAGTCTCTGTGTTTACTTGGTCGGGTTTGAGCGGCTTGGGACTGGCGGGTGAGAGAGATTTGCCCTGACTGTGGGCCAGGCAGAAAAACTCTAGCAACAATGTCAAAAAACTACTGCCCCATACAAGGTCATGAAGTCTTACCTCTATATATTCCTCTGAAAGTTCGACAGTTTCAACGCTTACAGCTAGGTCTGTGGTCCATTTTGACTAATCTGTCTACTTAGTGTGAGGGAGGGTCTGACTTTACTTGTCTGCTGTGTGTCCAAGTGTCCCAGCATCACTTACTTAAAATACTATTCTTCCTCCGTGGAACTATTTGGGCATTCTTTCCCTTTATTTTATTATTGTTGTTGTTTCAGACAAGATCCTCCTATGTAGCCTAGGCTGGCCTCACACTTGCATTCTCCTGCTTTAACCTCCTGATTGCCGGAATTATGGATGTATGCACCCATATTCTTTCCCGCTTTTAAAAGATTTGTTTGTGTGTGTGCATGTGTGTGCTGTGTGTGTGCAGGTGCTCCCAGAGGCTAGAAGAGGGTGTCTGATGTCCTGGAGTTGGAGTTACAGGTGGTTGTGAGCCACCTCATATGCTAAGAACTGAACTTGGGTCCTCTGCATGAGCAGCAAACACTCTTCATCACTCAGCTCCCATATCCTTTCCTTTAAAGGAAATGCTTTACATGTGACACCAAAAGCATAGGCAATAAGAAAAACAAACGAACAGTACTGCATAAAACTTTTACACTTAGCCTGGCGGTGATGGTACACGCCTTTAATCCCAGCACTCAGGAGGCAGAGGCGGGTGGATCTCTGTGAGTTCAAGGCCAGCCTGGTCTACAGAGAAAGGTCTAGGACAGCCAGGACTGTTAAACAGAGAAACCCTGGCTTGAAAAGCCAAACCAAAACAAAAAACTTTTACACTTTGTGAGTCAAAGGATGCTATCAACAGAATAAAAAGACAACTTAAGGAATGGGAGAAAATATTTACAAACCACATATCTGATAGGAGACTAGTATCCAGAATAAACAGAGAAATCTAAAAACTGAGTATCGAGAAACAAGCAATCTGACAGATGTACTGAATGCCACTCAACTGCACACTAAAATGGCTAAGGCGGCCAACTTTATGTGATATGAACTTTTCCAACAATTATTTTAAATTGAAAAAGAGAGATTTACCCTTGACATGCAGGTTATTTCTGGACTCTCAGTTCTATTTGGTGGCTGACACACGTGACTTTCTGCCAGCAGGACTCAGGCTGGTCACTGTAGCTCTACAGTGAGTTTTGAAACTGGAAGTATGGGTTTCCAAGTGGTTCCCTTTAGAGACTGTTTTGACTGCTCCTGACTCCTTGGGAATCCACCCAGACATGTGGATCGTTTGTCAGTCTCCGAAGAAACTGACTAGTGTTGTGTGATATTTTGTTTGTGTTCTGATAAATAAAGCTTGCCTGGAGATCAGAAAGGCAAAGAGCAGCAGCCACCAGAGACTTCTTACCTCTACAAATCCTCAGACTGAATGGGGGAGATTCTGCCTCTATGATCCTCATATTTAATGGGGGCAGATCCTGTCTCTACCTGCCTTATGTTCCTATCTCCACCTCCCTAGTGCTGGGATCAAAGGTGTGAACCACCACCGCTCAGCTCTATTTCTCTTTTAGACTGGTTCAATCTCATGTAGCCCAGGGTGGCCTTGAACTCCTGATCTTTCTGCTTCCTCCTCCCGAGTGTTGGGATTAAAGGTGTGTGCCACCACTGCCTGGCTTCTATGGTTAACTAGTGGCCAGCTCTGCCCCCTGATCTCCAGGCAAGCTGTATTTGTCAGAACACGAACAAAATATCATCCAACTGACTGGGAATTTGAAGAGGACTGAATTGAATCTATAGATCAATGTGCAGAGCTCTGCATCTTAACAATACCAAGTCTGCCAAGGCGTTAACAGGAGACGTCTCTTCCATTTTTAAGCCTTCCTTAATTTCTTTCAACTTCCTTTCAGAGCATAAATGCTGCACACGGTGGGGGTGAGGTGGGGTGGGGTTAGGGGTGGGGTGGGGCGGGGGTGGGATCTTTGCTACATCTTCACCTATTTAATTCTTCCTTCTGCTTCTATAAGCAGAACTGCCATCTTTGTTCCAATTTGGATGTTAATCCACAAATTTACTAAGATATAGATGGTTTCTGCAATCGATCCTGTATCCTGAAAACCCTGGCACTCTCTTGCCAGTTCCAGTGTTTCTTTATGGATGTCTTTTGTTGTTGCTGTTTTTCGAGACAGGCTTCTCTGTGTAGCCCTGGCTGTCTTTATGGATGTCTTATGATTTTCTAGTTCATGTCATCTGTAAGTAGATGGTTTTACTTCTTTCTAATCTGGAGGCCTTTTATTTCCAGTTCTTGCCTTATAACTACCTGGCCAGAACCTACTACTGTAGGACATTGAGACAGTGTGAGCAGACATCTTTATGCTGTTAATACAGGCAGGTTAAACCCAAGATGGGAGACTCAGGAAGATGAAAGAAACTCGGCAAGGTAAGTCCATTTCCAACAAATAAATCACAAAGCAGAAAAACAAAGAAGAGATGCATATAAACTAAGGGAAATTTAGGAGATGTACCAAATTCAAACATTCTGTTTTGCTGTCTGTAACTCTAGTTCCAGGGGGATCTGATGCCCTCTTCTGGCCTTGAAGGGCACTGCATGCACATGGTGAATAGACATAAAATACCCACACACACAAAAAATTAAACATGAAAAAATAAAATTAAAAAAAAGAAGAAATTCTAAGGCAATTTATATGGTCAGCATCGTGGGGTGGGTGTAGTCTGTCTTCTAGAGATCACATTGAAGCCCTGAGTTAAAGCTGATGAGAATACTTTCCATACGCACTTAAAATTTTCTACAGTGCAAATGATTTCCAGTGCATCGCTGATAAGTTCACTCAGAAGAAGGCTGCTTGTTTTGAAGTTCTAGTTGTGAGAGTAAGCTGTTCCCTGAACGTTCTGGCATGTCATACCTTGAGAGGAGACTGGATCATGAAAGCTGTGACCTCGTGGATGGGTTGAACAACTGATGAATTCACAGGCTGAGTAAAGACTATCAGGAGAGTGTCTAGTTAAAAGAACTGGGTCATGGTGGGGAAGGCACCCTAGAAGAATGTGCCTGTCCTCAACCCCTGGGAGGGGAGGCTCCTCTGCCACATGCTCTAGACACCAAGACATGCTGCCTGTCTCAGACCCAGTGAAACTGCCAGCTAAAATAAGCCTTTTTTTTTCTTTAATTGATTTTTCTCAAGTATTTTGTCACAGCAATAGAATGGAGATTAGCACGGCCTCAGAGAAGGAGAGACATGGGTCTCCAGCAAGGCTTACACCATGACAGACTTATGTCCCTATCAGGCCCCCCAATCTCCTCCTACCTATGCACCAAACAAGCAGGTGGGGTACTGCAGTTATGCTCTAAACAAACAGGTGGGGTACTGCAGTGTAGATGGGAGGACCCCTCTCTAAAAACTTTTGTATATCCATGCCAGCAGGGAGGAGCCTGTGGGGGTCTTACCACAGAACTTCTCCACCAGAGATCAGTGTTCCAGGGGCGAGAGGAGAAGGCAAAGGCGGCTGGGGAGACAAACCTAATTCTGCTGAGGCTACAAAAGACCCGTGCAGGAATTATTCCAAAGAGAATGGGGTCATGAGGAGCCCTTAGAAAGGGTTAGCTTCTTCCAAGGAGAGGAGGGTACCTCCATACCTATACAGCACAGTGAGTTCAGGAGGATGTCTTGAGATGGGGGAGTGAAACCAAATGGATCATGGCATATTCAAAACCTACCTCTGGGGTGGGAGTGGAGAGTACCTCTTTCTAGAAACTTCCAAACCATAGCATCACCACTCAACTCAGTCTTCCCATAATAATTCCATTTATTATCTTCCCTTACAATCTTACATTCTCCCCTAAGGATGAGGAGAAGGCATGCTACCCACCAGCACAGTCCTTTCTGGTGGGGCAGCACACACCAGAGCACATGTGTCCACTCCCAGAGGACACAGGTCCTAATATCAGTGATCACTCTGCAGGGGACAGATTAAACATACCTGGTAAGTGGCTTCATCACATGCAGTCTGAAGGCCCAGGTTCACCATGGTGTTCTGCAGCGTGCGGCCCATGTAGAATTCCAGGGAAAGGTAATAAATTCGCTGAAGAAGTAAAAGAAAGAATCTTAGGTTTCCCATTCTGTCCGCACATGGGGGAGGCATCGCAGGGAGAGAGTCACGAAGCACCTAGGTAGGATTTTCATATTAATCAATGCTGATCCCTACAGGTTAACCCCACTCTCCTGAGTCTTTAGTACACAGAACTGACTTCCTGTGACAGAGGTTGTCCTAGAATCTGGGAACAGGCTTCCATGGCTGGCAGATCCCACATGAGCTAGGCTGGCCTCTTACCAGCTGTTCGCCCTAAGACAGGCTGCTTTTGTAGCTCTAACGTGGGATAAAACAGCCTACAGAGGAGGGAGTGTTTTCAATTATTAAATATAAATATAAATAAATATATGCTGGCCATGGTGCGTGTTCTGTTGCTCTAGATGCCTGAGAGACTAAGGCAGGGGATGACTTAAGCCCAGAAGTGTGAAGCCAAACTGGGTGACCTGGTGAGATCCCATGTTCAAATGGGTGGCTTCTTGAGCTCACAGGAAGTGCACCATAACCAGGAACGCGGATGCTGGCAACCTATTCCCTCAAGGCAAAGTCTGGTTTTTACTGGCTGTGAGGTAGTTTGCTTGGTGTGGGGTGCGGGGTGTGTGCATGACATAGTGAGATGTTTTAACTTGGACTGTGGCCACACACAGTGCTACCAGACCCGACAAGTTCTAGGAGCTACTGTCAAGACTCAGAAATCAATACCCATCAACAGGTGCTAACACTCAGAGACATCTTGGAAGCCACTTCAGAACCAGACATCCCAAGACAGGGAGGGGATGGCTTTTAGCCAAGTTCCCTTATCTACCTGATGAGAGTCCCCAAAAGAGGAACATGTTGCTTCCATCTTCTTCCTGACATCCTGTTAGCCACAAAGCACTGACTCCTCAAAGACACTGACTGTCATGTTACTGGGCAGTCTTCTGTTACACCCATGTCCTCTCCCTCAGGCACACTCAACATTGCAAAGAACCCCCCCCCCACACACACACACACACAAACTGCTGCTAAGTCTGTGGGCCAAGGCAACTTTACCACAGGCCGTGCCATGCTGTCTATGAATTCCCTGAAAAACTGGCTTCTCCATGGAGTTCTCTAACAACGCATTTGCTACCCCTCTGAAAACTGCTGAACCTGACTTCCTTCTGCTCCGTGCACACGGTATTTAAGCTGTAACCATCTGCCACTACCTCTCACCTTAGCATGTGCTATCAAAAGTCAGTCCTGACTGGGCCTGGTGGTGGATGCCTGTCACCCAGCTACTTAGGAGGCTGAGGCAGGAGAAGGAGGATCACACTTTCAAAGCCTGTCTGGGCAACTTAGTGAGTCCCTGTCTCAAAACAAAACGTTAAGGTGGCACATGCCTTTAATCCCAGTACTTGGGAGGCAAAGGCAGGCAGATCTCTGAGTTGGAGGCTAGCCTGGTCTACAGACCCAGTTCCAAGACAGCCAGGTCTAAACAAAGAAATCCTGTCTTACAAAACCCCAACAAACAAATAAATAATAAAAAGTTAAAAAGCTGAGGGTAGGGGTTGGGGATTTAGCTCAGTGGTAGAACGCTTGCCTAGCAAGCATAAGGCCCTGGGTTCAGTCCTCAGCCCTGGAAAAAAAAAAAAAGTCTGAGGGCAGGAGCGGGAGAGATGGATCGGCAGTTGAGAGCACCATGTCTCATAGCTGTCTGTAACTCCAGTCCCAGGGAATCTGGTGCTCTTTTCTGGCCCCTGCAAGCACCAGGCACATACAAAATATACCTACATACAACATTCATACACACATTTAATAATTAAAAAAAAAAAGCTCAGGATATAGCTCAGGTTTAGAGCACTTGACCTACACACATAAGGCACTGGGTTCAACCCCTGGTTTAAAACAAAGACTGGGGAGGGCAGAAAACCACACAGACTGACAGATGTCAAAGGCTGAGGACAGTGTTTGAGGCGTGACACTAGCATGGGTGTGATGAATGCAATGCTTTTGATTGTGGTGCTGCATGCACGAGCCTGTGAACATTCTTCCCTCACCTGCTCCCTCCCCAGCTCTCTCCTCCCACTTCTGCAGCTCAAAACCAAGGCCCCCCATATGCTAGGCAGATTCTCTCTCCCCAAACCATTTCCCCAGCCCAATGTGCATGTTTAAAATGGTAAATTTATAACTGTATGAATTTTATTTCAATATAGCTATTACCAAAAGAAGATGAAATTGTGTTAAAAAAAATCAAAGTTAAAATAAATTTAACAATATTTTTACATTCATTTATTGTGTGTACGCACATGCTATGGCACATATGTAGAGGTCAGAGGACAGCTTTAACGAATCAAATTTCTCCTCCAACTGTGTTCTAGGGATACAACTTAGGTCATCAGCCTTGGCAATATGTGCCTTTACCCACTGTGCTATCTTGTCAGACACTCCACAACATCTGAGGCAACAGGATAAGACCTCAAATTTAACAACTGAACGGAGAGTGGGATAAAAATGACCCTGCTCACATATCCCTTAAAACTCACTGGCCATAAGAAAACAGATGTCATGGGCCATGGCGGCACTTGTCTTTAATCCCAGCACTCAGGAGGCAGAGGGAGGTGGATCACTGTGAGTTAGAGGCCAATCTGATCTACAGAATCCAGTTCCAGGACAGCCAGAGTTGCGTAGTGAGACTTTGTTTGGGGGGAAAAAAATTGGGGGGGGCAAAAACTACTGGAAGGGGGGGCATTTAGGGGTCAGGTAAAAACCTGGCATAAGGGAATCTCCCAGGAATCTACAAGGATGACCCCAGCTAAGACTCATAGCAATAGTGGTTATGTAGCCTGAACTGGCCATCTCCTGTGACCAGGCAGGACTTTAAGTGGAGAGAGTGGGAATCCAGCCCAGCCACATAACCTTCAACCTACAGTCTGTCCTGCCTGTGGGATATCCTGGGGTAATGGAGGCTTAGAGATTGAGGGAGTGCCCAATCAATGACTGGCCTAGTCTGAAACCCATGCCAGGAGAGTAAAAACACCCCTGACACTGCCTGGAGCACCAGGACTCAGAGGCTAGATGGTCCAGAGACCAAACATGATAGAACCAAACATGACTGGAGGAAAAAAATGTCAATGTAGTGATGCCTAAGGTTATTTTGCTATACACATAGATTGGTGCCTAGTCCAACTGTCATCAGAGATGCGTCACCCAGTAACTGATGGAAACAGATGCAGACCACAGCCAAACGTTAGGAGCAGCTCGGGGAATCCTGCAGAAGAGGGGGAGAAAGGACTGTAGGAACCAGAGGAGTCAGAGACACCACAAGAAAACCCACAGAATCAACTAACCTGGGCTCGTAGGGGCTCACAGAGACTGAATGACAACCAGGGAGCCTGCATGGGACTGACTTAGGCACACTGCATTTATGTTACAGCTGTGTAGCTTGGTCCTCTTGTGGGACTCCTAACAGTGGGAGCAGGGGCTGCTCCTGACTCTTTTACTGGTTTTGGGACCCTATTCCTCATACTGGGCGCCATGCCCAGCCTTCATACAGGGGCGGTGCCTAGTCTGACTGTAACTTGATATGCCATGTCTGTCAATACTCATGGGAGACCTGCCCTTCCCCCCCCCAACAGAAATGGAGGAGGAGTGGATTAGAGGGTGGGAACAGAGGGGGGCGTGGGGGAGGGACTGGGAGCAGGGGAGGGAGGGGAAATTGCAGTGAGGATGTAAAATAAATGAATAAAATTTAAAAAATGTATCAAAAATTTAAGAAATAAAATAAATAAATAAAAAGAAAATAGACAATACACTGAGCAGCAAAATTAGAAAATGTCTCAAATGCCACTTACAACCAAGGGGCAGTAGGGGACAGATGTCCACTGTGAGTCCTGCCTTCAGAAGTCACTGACAGTACCTCACAGGCTCCCACGAACACCCAGCACCCACATGTTCTCACAGCAGATGCTCACAAGCACACACACAATCCCACATGACCTTTCCCACTCAAGCACTCACTCACAGACCTTAAAAGAATTCCCCTAAACTGGCCTGTGGAGGCACACGCCTTGAATCCCAGCACCCAGAGGCAGAGGCAGGAGGATCTCTGTCAGTTCCAGGCCAGCCTGGTCTATAAATTCCAGGACAGCCAGGGCAACACAGAGAAACCCCGTCTCAAAGGAAAAAAAAAAAAAAAAGAATTTCCCTAAAAAACCAGGCAGGAAGATGGGACAGGAAATATAATAGGCAAAAACCACACTGCATCTACCACGGGATGAAATAAGTTCAAACACAAACTCATGCCCCAAAGTCAAGGAACCACAAAGGATCCAACTGAACACAGACCAGAAGAAAAACCAAGACATGGTGGAAGGCATCTCTGCAGCTCTGGCCTCTGTGAATACCTGCACAAGTGTGAAGGGTACACTCCTGTAATTCCAGACTCAGGGGACACAGACAGAAGGATCACAAGTTCAAGCCCAACCTGGGCTACAGAGTATTTAAAAAATAAATAAATAAAAAATAAAAAGAGAAAGAAAGAAGAAAAGAAGGAAAGGAAGAAAGACAGACAGACAGACAGACAACAAGTAACTTTTGGACTTAGATGTATCTATGTACTGAAACATGACATGTTTCAAAACATGTTCAAAAACAAAAACTCACCCCTCAAAGGTTACCATGGAATTCAAGGAAGAGCCAAGTCAGAAACAAAAGTGTGGCTTATTGGGGACTATGGGGGTCCAGCCCCTTGATAGTTAATCTTTGATGAAAAGAAACTCCTTAGTCCACACACTTTATTATTCTGTGTGAGTTCTCTCTCTACAAGCTTCTATTCTGCTCTCATGCCTAGCTCCTTTCTTGCCTGATTTCTCTCTATATTCAACTACTGCTCCCTCTAAGTTTTATCTTAATTCTCTCGTCTCAATTCTGCCTCATTTAGGTCCTTTTAATCTCGTTCTTACCCAACTAGTACTTCCCCATCTGACTCTTCTTCATCTTCCATCTCGTCCACACATTCTCTCTCCTCAAAATCCTCCTTATCCCTCTCCTTTCTCCATCTCTCTGTCCTCTCCAAGTCTCTCAGGAGTCCAGTTATAAACCCAAGCAATAGCAATCCCCTGGTCGAGCAAGGTCACCAGGCTTGAATTCTACGGGGTCATAAAGGTAGGCAAGAATTTTCCTCCGGCAGTGACCACCAGGCTTCCAGGGTCAAACGGAGGGGTGATAAGAATCATTTAATGGGGCAGTAGCTGTTAATTATCATTTGCAACCCAAAAGGGAAGTGACTAATGAATTAACTAAAGGCTAAATTTGGGTAATATCTAAGGAGAGGGATCTTATGTGCTAAACTATAATCTTAAACGTGATTGGTAGAAAAATCTGTAAGTTGCTAGGTCAATGGGAGAAAATAAAACTGCCTTCTTTTTTCCTGTGGCTCCTATCTGTCCAAGCTATCTGCCGTTTTTTTCTGCAGGGTGGGGGAAAGTGTGCTCGGTCACTAAGCAACCTGTGTACAGCTAGATGCCTCTGGTGATAGTTAAAGGGAGATCTGGAACTAGAGGTAAGATTTGGGAAAGGAGGAAGTTAAAATGGCACATCCATCTGCCAGGCCCTCTCAAACAGGTAGCCTGGATGCTTAAGTCTGTTCTTAGAGAGTACAGAGGTATCTCTGATAAGGTACTTTCCTCCATCTGGGGATGGACCTGGCCGGATGCTGCCAATGATGATAATTACAGGGAGGCTTGAACTGGGGTTCTGGCTGAGCATAGCTGTCAGCGCAGAAGGTTATCTAAATATTCCTAGAAGTGGTTAGGTAAGGAGTTAAAGGTCTATAAAGTTAGTAAGGCTGTAAGAAAGGAGGGTCCGAGCTAAATTGTGTAAAGCTATTACTTAACGTCCACCTCACCTAAGCGGTGTCTCCTTGTGGAATTTACCTTAAATCAGGAGACTAGCATGTGGACTGTTATTACTGCTAGTCCTTGAAAGTGGTTTAGGGAGATATCTGATTCCAGAGGAAGCCTTTCCTGAGGCTGTTCTCCAAATACCTTGAATGTTAGCCCTTCTTAAGGAAAAATCAATTGGGAAAACTATGAAGGCACACATGATTTTCATAACAGAAGACAGCTGATATATAACAAGCCAAGTAACACCAAAAACTCCTTCGAATTTGGCTTCCTCTAAAGGAATCCCTTGATCCCTTCAGGTAGTGACTTTGCCATAACCAGCTGAGCTCTTATGATACATTCCTGCGGCCCGCAGCAGTGGCTGAGGAAGACTGGACAAAATGAGACAAAATAATTAGTAGAAAAAATACTGATATTGATGAGAAAGAACAACACAAAGAGAGTTGGTGTGCCAGAAAAGGAAATAAAATGTCAAAATTCCATAACACTAAAGCTAACCATTGAAAGAATATATTAAAAGTCACAAAGTCAGAGTGTGTGCTGCCCCACCCCCATTCTTTATTTAATTATGTGAATTAACATTGAATTTCTATCCGAATTCCAATATCCTTTAAATGACATAAGCAAACATATTGCAGGGTAACTAGCAAGTCCCTGAACAGCTGTAATTGCTCCGGCTGTTACTCCTGGTTCACAGTCCATTGCTTCTTGTTTTTTAATCACCTTATGCTTTATTTGCACTACACTTGAGTCAACTTATTATTTTATAGAGTTTCCACAGTGCAAAGGAAGCTGCAAGTCCTGTCTGGGTGAGGTTTATTAACAAATGTGGAAACATACAGAGTCCAGCTAGATCCCAGCAGCCTGGGAAAATACTGAGTGTTCAAGGTCACACATACAAATTATTTTTCTACTATGGACTGTCTCCAGCCTTATCCATGGGTGATCTCCTCTAAAACTCTCAACAGACGTCAACGTATGTCTAAACTCTACATGGGTTGAGCATCTCTCATCTGACATTTTTTGGATGTGAGATGCTAGAATGGTCAGGTCTATGAAAATACTCCAAACTCCAAAATCTAAAAGCACTTTTGGTTCTATGCATTTGTGATAAGAGACTGTCAACCAAAGCGTACCATGTTTTCTCATATATGTGTGTATATGCATGTATATGTATGAGCCTAATTCATAAGTTAATAGCAATAATGAAAAAGAAATATAACATTGCAATTTGATAATAACAAGGAATACACTCCAATGAAGTTATGTGATTGTGGTGCCTCTAAAAAATATACTAGTTTGCACCAGATATTAGCAACCCCAGCACATTCTTTTCTTTCCTTAGGTCAAGAGCTTTCACTTGTTTGTGTAAAGGAAGGTCTTTACAGCCTCGATTTGACTTGAGAATTGCCAGCACTGCCCTTGTGCCTTGGGGCCAGCCAACAAAGTAAGTCATTTGAATGCAACACTATGATACTGCAATAGTCCTCATGACAACTACAAGCACCACTAAGTAGCCAATGGACAAGCAGAATATACTGGACAAAGGAATGACTCATCACCCGGGCAAAGCAAAGAATGGGTGCAAATCAAAGCTTCTGGTGTTGTCAGTACTGGGAACAGGTTACCTCTTTTTGAGCTGTTAGTCAGAGGGGCCTCATAGACCCAAATGTAGGCCCAAATCAGGCTGGCCTGCCTTGGCCAGCTGGGTGCCGAGCACAAGGCTCTCACCCTCTGAACACAACAAAGCACCCTGGGGTTTCCACTGGGCCAGGCTGGAGCTCAAGAAGCACTGGTTCCCTTCATCACACCATGTTTTAAAGGGGAATTGCAGAACCCAATCAGTTAGCAAGCGGCAGCTGCGGGAAGCAGCTGTGAGGACACCTGTCCAAGCCTCAGGCTGCAAGCCACTTCTCAGTGCTCTCCTCTCCACACTCTCAGCCCTGCCTACCTCCAGGGCAATGGTGCTCTGGGCTTCCCTGCTCAGGGACAGGAATGAGAGAATCATTTGCCTATTCTAGCTAGAGAATGGCTGTTGACCTTTCTCTGGAGTCTGTTCATAGGACTAGAGCAAGTGTTAAGTTGCCTGGTGGACGCCTTTGTAGGCTGTTTTTGTAGTGCTAAGGATGGAACTTAGTTTTCACTCTTTTGGGGGGCCCACCATCCAGCTCCCAAACAAATCACACACAGGGAGGCTTATTATTACTTATAAATGACCAGCCTTAGCTTGGCTTGTTTCTTGCCAACTTTTCTTAACTTTATTTATTCCATTTATCTTTTGCCTCTGGGCCTTTTCCTTTTCTTCTGTATATCTTACTTTTACTCTTACTCCGTGGGTGGCTTGAGGCTGGCCCCTGATGTCCTCCTCTCCTTCTCTGGCTCCTTCTTTTCACTCCTCCATCTCTCCTCTTGCTCCGCCCAGATTTCTCCTTCTATGTATTCTCCCTGTCTGCCAGTCCCGCCTATTTCTCTCTCCCGCCTTAGACCATCAGGTGTTTTAGACAGGCACAGTAACACAGCTTCACAGAGTTACACAAATGCAACATAAACAAAAGTTAACACACCTTACAATAATATTCTACAATGCTCCAGCGCTTTGCTCACGATATGCACGTGCTCTACCAATGAGCCACACTCCCCACCCTTCTTTCAATGTTAGGCTTATTTATCATGCGCAAAGCCTACACTATTAGGAGAAACCACAGAAGAGCACTAATGAAGCTCTCCAGCTAGAGAGGGAGATTCCAACACAAATACCACACGACATAGTGACCTTCCAAAGACATCTTGGAAGTAAACGGCTTACGGAGGTGGAATTTAATACCAACAGGTGAAGCCTTCATATAGCTACTTTTTTTTTTTTTTTTTTTTTTGCATTATTTTCTCAATGGGTTTTGAGACAGGACCTAACTGGGTATCTCTGGCTGGCTCTGAACTTGTGATTCTCCTGCCTCATCTGAGTGCTGAAATTACGGACATGTGCCATTACCATCACACCTAGCCTGATGCCCTTTACAAAACCAAGGCTCAGAACTGGGTCTTTTAGACTCCCCTATTCTCAACCAACTCCTTTTCCCTTTTCTGAAAAAAAAAAAATCCTTAATTAAGAGTCTCTGATTGCAGAAGTGTCTGGGCAACCTGCTGGAAAAGGAAAGAGAATTTTCCAACACTCGGGAGCACAAAACAAAGGCCTGAGCAACTGCTTTCATCAGAATAATCAAGGCTGTAGGCAGCTGGCCTGAGATCTATATTTCTGTTCCCAGGATCACGAGGCAACATTCCCCTTGTCTACGTGGTTCTGTGCATTCACCAGTGACTAAGGGCACAGAACAGCTCTAATCAACAGACTAACATGCCACAGGCACACAATTACAGACCAGTGAGCACAGTGTAGCACAGGCCAGGTCCTGAGAAGGCTCCTTGCCGCTTTAGACACACAGAGCCATTCCGGGGGCTGGGTCTTCGGCCTCCTGCTGCCTTCCTATAAGCCGACCAAGGCCCAGACCCTTCACAGCATGAACGGAGGTCTAATGAGAGGAGAAACCACCAGGCAGGGCAGGATCCAGACAAGACCTGCCCTTACCTTCTAACCATAGCACCGTATCCACACTGCAGCATCTCAGTTCCTGTGTGTGTGTGTGTGTGTGTGTGTGTGTGTGTGTGTGTGTGTGTGTGTGTTTGTGGTGGGGGTGGGGGGAGTGGGGGGTGTTACTCCTAGATCAGCCTTACACACCAAGCATGGCATCTGCCATAGGATACGTGGCCTGCCTGCCGCAACTCTAAAACCCCCTACCTTATCTAATGGGCATTCTGGGGCTTCTTTTTCTAATGGTGAGCGCAGTCATAAAGCAGACTGCTGGCAGCTTTCCAACTCTGAGACTGGCAGGAACCAGGACCAGCTATGGGAGGAGGGGCCCAGCACCTCCTGCTTATCTGTGACTCTGAGCTCTAAGCACAGCAATGATTTTGTCTTGTTTCATTTTAAAATTTTATTTATGTATATGAGTGTTTTATCTGCATGTATGTCCGTACATCCCTGCCCAGAAGAGGGTATCTGGATCTCCTGGGACATGGATGGCTGTGAGCCACCATGGGGGCCCTCTGGAAGAGCAGCCAGGGTTCCTAACTGCCAGCCACCTCTCCAGCCCAGCAGTAATTTCTTACAGAACTATCCACATCCTCACTTCATATTCACCTTAAACTGCATTTAGAGGCTGAGGAAAGCCACCGAGCTACAGCCAACATGACATATCACACTTCCTCAGCAAAATCCTGTTGTAGACACCATTCAGTAAACTCCTGTGTCTGCATGGCTTTCTAAGTTTCTGGATCACAGAGCTTCCCTTTACTACATCCTGAGAACCCTACCCTGCAGACAGAGGAAAAGCCATTCCTATGTTGTGCTGGATATTTGGTTCATGACTGCTATGGTTTGAGTGGGCACTGCCCCCTACAAGCTCCTAAGCTCATGTGTGTTTGAAACTGTTGGCCCCCTAGCTAGGAACACTGCCATGGGGAGGTGGTCAAACTTTTGGACACGAGACTTGGCTAGAGGAAGTGGCTCACTGGGAGTTTTCAGACCAGCCCCTTTCAGCCTCTCCTGATCCACCCAGATACAACGGGTCATGCCACAAGCTTGTACTGCATGCCTCCCCACTGTGGAATCATGAACTGAAATACTTCGTCCTCTAAGTTCCTTCCATTAAGTATTCTGTCCCAGTGACATGAAAAGTAGTATAATGTCTTATAATGTGTCAGGGGTTATTGGATTTTTGTTTTTCCAGACAGGGTTTCTCTGTGTAGCCTTGGCTGTCCTGGAACTTGCTTCGTAGACCAGGCTGGCCTTGAACCCACTGAGATCCACCTGCCTCTGCCTCTCAAGTGCTAGGATTAAAGGCATGCGTCACCACTGCCCATCTTTTTTTTTTTTTAAAGACATTGAGACAAGGGTCTTGCTATGTAGCCCAAGCTGGCCTTGAACTTGAGGTAATTCTCCTGCCTCAGCCTCCTGAGTGCTGGTATTACAGCTATGTGCCACCACACTCAGCTTTTGTTTCTTTCAGATGAGTTCTGCTATGCAGTCTAGGTTGGCCTTGAATTCCTAGATGTAAGTAAGTGGTCTTCCTAATTCAGACTCCTAAGTAGTTGGGTTAGGTGGCACCATCACACCCAGGCTTAAAGCCTTGCTCCTTTTTTTTTTTTTTTTTTTTTGTTTTTTTGAGACATGGTTTCTGTGTGCAGCTTTGTGCCTTTCCTGGAACTCTGTAGCCCAGGCTGGCCTCGAACTCACAGAGATATGCCTGCCTCTGCCTCCTGAGTACTGGGATTAAAGGCGTGCACCACCACCACCACCACCACCACCACCACCACCACCCAGCTAAGCCTTGCTCTTTTTAATGAGGAAAAAAAAATTGATACAATCTAGTTTACAAAGTTCTATTCTCTTATTTTTATTTTTCATAACTGTCACATTGCATTTTCCTGTGTGTATGTGTGTGTGTGTGTGTGTGTGTGTGTGTGTGTGTGTGTGTGTATGTGTGTGTGTTTGGTACAAGGATTGAACCTAAGGCTTTGCACATGCTAGGCAAACACTACTACTGAGCTACCCGCTTAGACTGTTTGTTGTTCTTCAGCCACAATCTCACTCTGTAGCCCCGGCTGGCCGCGAACTCACAGCAATCCTTCTGCCTTAGTCTCTGATCGTGACAGAGGAACACCACACCAAGCTTATTACATCTTATTGTACTATTTAGCAGTGGGAGAGCTGGTGGCGCTGAGCAAGCAGAGGGCAACACCTTACCAGTGAGAACGTTGGGACTTGAGCAGTGTAAGAGGCTCTGTGAAACCTGAGACTTTTAAGGGCACACTGAGGTCACTAGTGGTAGAGGGACGCCATGGCTACAACTAACTTTCAGATAATTCAGAGGAAAAACTGAGTTTACAGACAAAAAGATCTGACAATTATGTTAAATTGTTCAACATTTAGGGAACTCTGTGTATGAGTCATGCCAATTTTATTTTGTTTTGAGACAAGGTCTTACTATGTAGATCGGGCTGGCCTGCCTCTGCCTCTCAAGTGCTGGGACTAAAGATGTGTACCACATACTCAATATCTTGCAAATTTTAAGTCATGTAAAATAAAGTTGTGAAAGTCATATAAAGGGCAGGGGCTACTGCTCAAGGGTAGAATGTTTGCTGTCCATGATCAAAGTCCTGAGTTCAATTCCAGCACCAAAAATATTTTTTTTCTTGTGTGTGTGTGTGTGTGTGTGTGTGTGTGTGTGTGTGTTGTTGTTGTTGTGCATAGAAGGGGGAGCTGTACACATCTGTGTGTGTATCCTAGAGGTCAAAGGAAGGCATCAAGTGTCCTCTTTTTTTTTTCTTTTTTTTTTTTTTTTTTTTTTGTTTTTCGGGGCAGGGTTTCTCTGTGTAGTTTTGGTGCCTGTCCTGGAACTTTCTATGTAGCCCAGGCTGGTCTCAAACTCACAGAGATCCACATGCCTCTGCCTCCCATGTGCTGGGATTAAAGGTGTGCGCCGCCACCACCGCCACCACCCGGCCCTTCTCTATCTCCTATTACTCTTCTCCTTATCCCTTTGAGGTGGGGTCTCGAACCTGGAGTCTATGTCGCATCATTCAGCTAAACTAGCAACCAGCAAGCCACAGCAATCCTCCTGCTTCCTCCCACTTCGATGCTAGGGTTACATGCACGGAATGGACCATGCCTACCTTTTACACGGGTGCTGTGATCTGACCTCCAGCTGGGACATCTCTCTGAGGCCCCCAAAATATTGGGACTTATTTTTATTATTTGAAGTTATGTGTATATATATATATGGGTCTGTGTGTAGCTAAGTGCGCATGAACGCCAGTGCCTGTGGAGGCCAGAGATGTCTGATCGTCCTGGAGCTGGAGTTACCACAGTTGGGAGCCATTCGACGTGAATGCTGGGATGTACTCAGGTCTTTTGCAAAAGCAGCAAGTGCTCTTAACTGCTGAGCCATCTCTCCAGCACCACCAGTCCCATTTTTTTTTTTAATGAAAAAAAAATTAAAAATACTTGAGGTATAGAGGTGAGGTCAGTTGCAATATTTCATAAAGATACAATGGCCCTTGCAGGCATTTTCAGGCCTTCCATGTTAGGAAATCTCCAGAGAAACGAAACCAACAAACAGAACACACTGGACGGGAGGCTCTGCAGACTGACTGTGCAGCAGGAGATCAAGCTCTCTATGATTCTGCAGGACAGACCAGGCTGGCAGAATCGCAAGGCCAGTCCATAAGCAGCCAGTTAGCAGAATTCACTCTATGAGGTGCTCAGGCCCTTGAGGAATGCACTAAGATATCTATATATATAGATATATATATAGATATATATCTATATATATAGATATCTATATATATCTATATATATATATACACACACACACATTTGGTCTTCGTGGCCAGAGTGCCTTAACCCTTGTTTGGTTTCTGTCATTTTTCTAAGTGGTAAGAGTAATAAATGTAAAATGAGCATTGCTGGGGATATGGTGGCACAGACCTATAATCCCAGCAGAGAGGCAGAGATGGAAGGATTTGGAAGTGGAAGTCAGCTTGGTGTTACACAGCGACCCCTTGCCTCAAACGATAACAAAAAGCAAAATAAATGTCAAGGAGTGTCTTTTGTAATCCAGCCTCACCTGACTTTGTGTTCCTCAGGTAACCTCAAGGAAGCCACAAGAATGGAGACTGGCAGCCAGGGGAATCACACAGGTGATTAAGGGTCAGACAGTGCAGGCTCAGTCTGGCCTTGACCTTGCTGGGTAGATGAGGATGAGCCTGAACTGATTTTCCTGCCTCCACGAGACTGCTGGGACCACAGGTGTATGCCACCACACCCTACTTATGCAATGCCTGGATCGAGTCCAGGTCCTTGTGCATGTCAAGCAAGCATTCCAACAACTGAACTGCATCTTTTCCCCTCTCTTTTTAATCTTAACCTCATTCTGAAATTCTTGTCTGGAGCAAAGATTCAGATTTACCTGAATAAAGTCTGTGGTGATTTGAATAGGAATGGCCCCAAAGATTCATATATTTGAATGCGTGGTCACCAGGGAATGGCACTATTAGGAGGTGTGGCCTTGTCAGAGGAAGTGTGTCACTGGGGGTAGGTTCTGAGGTTCAAGCCAGGCCCTGTCTCTCTCTCTCTTCCAGCTGCCTGCAGATCCAGGTATAGAACTTTCAAGCTACTTCTCCAGCACCCTGCCTGCCTGCATGCTGCCGTGCTTCTCACTATGACTATGAACTAAACCTCTGAACTGTAGGCAAGCCCCAGTTAAATACTTGCTTTTATAAGAGTTGCTGTGGTCATGACATCTCTTCACAGCAACAGAACAAATCCAGTAGCAATTAAAATTTTAATTGAATAAATCTAAGCAGAGTGGTATATGCCTAGAATCCCAGCCAGGAGGCTGTGGTAGGAAGATCACAAGTTCAAAGCCAACTGGGCTACACAGGGAGACTGTGTCTCAAAATAAATAAAATGCAAAAACAAATCCACTGATTTAAATGTTAATCTCATCCTCTAAATCACCTTCCTCTAAATCAGGATAATGCTGTCTGTCTGGGCACTGTGTCCCAGCCAAGTTTACACATATAATTAGCCATCACAGCCTGTAAGAGCAGAGGCCAAAGGTGCATGCTCACTGACAGAAGTCTTCATCCAGTCAACACTGAACAGCTGCTGACCATCAGTTTCAGGCCAAAGACCTTCGTTTATCTGCTGTTGGGGAAGCCTGCCGGAGGGAAAGGTCACCTTCACACACACACACACACACACACACACACACACACACACACACACACACACACACACAGTCGGGAACACACACATCAGGAAACTAGGAATCTCAAAAAGGTTTTGCATTTGCTCCTACTGCTGATGAATTCTAACAAAGCCCCAGATGTGGGGCTCACAGAGGGCCCTGGCTGCTGGATTACCTCTTTAGGTCCAGCCAGACTGCAAATTCATTGTGGTTATTTTCCCAGAAGACCTGCTTTTCCTCAGCCTACTGCTACCATTGGGCCTCATGCTTATGGGACCAAACCACAGTCCAGGGGGCCCCAGAGTGAAGGTCACTAGCCACAGGGCACTGAACTGGCTTTGCAAAGGCCTCTATAGAGACCAAGCGCCTGCACACAGCACACAGACACCATTCTGGTGTCTCCCAGAAATGGATTTCATCTGCCATTTGCTGAGTTTAGTTCCTGACTTCTTGCCCAAATTTAACCCACCCTCTGCATTTGTGAGGTGGGCACCTTTAAGAGCAGACTCCTCAGTCAATGCACTCCAGACCATCACTTTAATCTTTCTTTCTTGGTTTTGGAGACAGAGTCTCACACTTTAATATTTTTAATTTAATATTTATTTTTGGTTTTTCAAGACAGGGTTTCTGAGTTGGTTCCAGTTTTGGTGCCTGGCCTGGAGCTCACCATGTTTGGCTATGCCATGATGTCTTACCCCAACTTCACTGAGGCCTTCTACTAATTTGAACCCTTTATGTTACACCTTGCTTAACCATCCGCAAATCTTTTTGGATAGCAGTTTTTGGTTTTGCTTTTCTTCTTCTTCTTCTAGACAGGGTTTCACTGTGTAGCTCTGGCTAGCCTAGAACTCACTATGTAGACCAGGTCGTGAACCTAGAAACCAGCCTGTTTGTGCCTCAAGGCATGTGCCAGCAACACCCAGTAAGATTTTGGTTTTTGAGACAGAGTCTCTTGCATGGTTCATGATGATTTCCAACTTGCTATGTATCCAAAGATAGCCTTGAACTCTTCTGGCTCTCAGCATTTTGGATAGCTGGAATGTCAACATAAAATGGAAACATTTTACAAGCAAACACAAAACCTTAACTTGTCAGAATGTCAAAAACCTCATAAATAGATTACATAGCTCAGCTCTCCTCGTTGCTGGTGTGTGGTGTCACTCAAGGCCATTCTGGGCTACACAGAGGGATCCCAAAGCGGAGGGCTGTCAACCCAAACAGACAGTAGCACACCACAAAGTGGGAAAATCAGGATGGAAAGGAGTTTGAGGCTGAAAGTGTGGCTCAGTGGTGAGTGTTTACCCAGGATGCGTCAGGCCCTAGGTTTGATCTCCAGCACCAATGAGTGAAACACAAAGTGTCAAGGAGGTTAGACTCAGGTCCAGCCCTCCTTTGCTACACAGGTCTGCTGGTCCCTAGATTGAGGAGCTGTTTCAGGATGGACTTCTAGACTTTGTCAGAAATTAAGAGAATCCATGCTAATTACTGTTTCTAATAACCACGATTCTAGGGCTGGAGAGATGGCTCAGTGGTTAAGAGCACTGGCTGCTCTTCCAGAGGACCTGGCTTTGATCCCAAGCACCTAAAAGGCAGCTCACAACTGTCTGTAACTCAGGTCCCAAGAAATCCATCACCCTCTTCTGGCCTCCATGGGCACCAGACTCAAAACTGATGTACAGAAATAAATGGAGGCAAAACACCAATTTTACATTTATTTATATAATAAAATATATTTATTTATTATTTTATGAAATAATAAAATTAAGAAAAAAAAAACAAAAACAAAAAATGAAAACACAATGCCTCTAAGTGAATGAAAAATCAAGAGCCAATGGACGAGTTTAAGAAAGTCTTTGGAGTCGGGTGGTGGTGGCGCACGCCTTTAATCCCAGCATTTGGGAGGCAGAGGCAGGCGTATCTCTGTGAGTTCGAGGCCAGCCTGGGCTACAGAGTGAGTTCCAGGAAAGGTGCAAAGCTACACAGAGAAATCCTGTCTCGAAGAAACAAAAAAAACAAAAAAAACAAAAAAAGAAAGTCTTTGGGGCTGTGCAGTCTGAGAACCAAACAAATAGAAGGCTTTAAAAACTAAGAGCCGCCAAGATGGCCCAGTGGGTCAAGGCTATTGCCACCAACCCTAATACTATGAGTTCAATTCCTGGGACCCACGTGTTAGAAGGAGAGAACTGACTTCTGCAAGCTCTCCTCTGACCTACACATGGTTATGTGCCTGCCTCATACACACACAGACACACACACACAAAATAAAGATTTTAAATATAATAAAAAATAAATTTAAAAAAGAAAAGCCTGCCAGGCAGTGGTGGTACACGCCTTTAATCCCAGCACTCGGGAGGCAGAGCCAGGCGGATCTCTGTGAGTTTGAGGCCAGCCTGGGCTACCAAGTGAGTTCCAGGAGAGGCGCAAAGCTACACAGAGATACCCTGTCTCGAAAAACCAAAAAAAAAAAAAAGATGTAGAAAACAAACTGAATGGCACTTCTAACGTAAGCACCATGTAGCGAGACCATAGTTAACATCTCCCTCCTAGTCACTGTATATGCCGCCATGCTTCCACAGTCGAGTGAGACTTGCAGGCTCACAGCCCTCAGGCACTGCCAGAGCCTGGGAAGGCTCCGAGGTGTGCTGTTGGCAGTCTGTTCCCATTCCTCACATGGACTTGTGCAGAGAGGTGACTGGCTGATTGTCATCATCAGTTACCCAGACAAGTATGGAAAACCAGGGCATCAAACACTCAAATCTGGGCTCTACCACTGTGCTACACCTCTCCTGTCTCTTGTATGAGACAGGGGCTTTGGCCCAGGCTACCTCAAACTCTGGAGTAGCTGAGTCTACAGGAGCACATCACCATACCCAGAGCCACTTTTAATTTATTTATGTTTGTGTGATGTGTGTGAGCATAGGCACACATTAGCACAGGTCAACTCCAGAGGTCAGAGCACAGCGTCGTCGTTCCTTCCTTCCACTAGGGGTTCTAGGAACCAATTTCAGGCTCGCATGGCAAGTGCCTTTCACCTCACTCATCTCACCAGCCCTCAGCTTTCCAGCTTTATATATATAGCTTTCCTATGCGGATCTGACGAACAACAGCCTTCCATTCACAAACTGGGCAGGTTACTTATCTTTTGGTTTTTGAGACAGGGTATGCTGTATGATGGGATTATCGGTGTAAACCACCCAAACATACTAAATTAATATATGATATGTGTATGTTAAGCGGAGCACGGGGAGAAAGGTTTCCATCTATAGTGAGGACAGCGGACAACCCGCCACACCTGAGGACCAGGAAGCCTGCTGGGTAGACTGCTGCACTGAGAGACATTTCCTTAATCCTTGGACCCATCATAACCGCAGCCCTAGTGTCCTCCAACTCCTGGGAAATGACCTTGAACACGCAGGCAAAGCCACATCCCTTGCCACCCACTGCCTGGACAACAGCAGAGAATCTGAGCAACACAGCTCTTCTACTAACAAGGCATTCTGGGGGAGCCACTGCTGCTGGCCGGTTTCCCTGGCAGTTATCCCCAGCCCTTGTTGTAATAACCTGCTTTAGCCATTCGGGGCCACTTCTCTACAAGCTGTCTTGCATACTAAATATGAAGAGGCCCAACTGGTAGTCTAACAGTCTGTCCTTACCATCTTTATTTCAGGAAGGGGAAAAGCCTCAGGATGCGTTTGGAACGCAGTTAATGTTTACTCTTACCAATTACCAAATATACTTCAATGCCCCGTATAAAAAGTTCTCTAAAGTTCTGTCAGTAAAGCAGCCGCCGGGTGCCCAGGTTTCCACTACAATCCAATCATTACTAACTGGCCTCAGATCAGCAAGTGTCTGTTCCTTGCTAGTTTTTAACTCTATCTTAGTACAGGGTAGGCACAATTCTCCAAACCAAGAGGGAAAAAGGAAGGAAGGGAGGGAAAGAAGGAAAGAAAATCTGGCAACAGGGGGCTGTGCAAAAATATGATTCATCCATAAGTTGAAAAGCACCAGTATGTGTTATTGACCAGGAACCCTGTTTATGGGTGAAGCGACAAATGGTTTGGAGTGAAACAAAAGCCACAAAATTGTGCAACACACAAATGTACATACCTGTGTATTTGGGAACAGAAATTACCTGGAAGCACAAATGGCAAAAAATAATGCGGACTGTGGGGCTTGGTGGAGCTGGCTGCGCCTTTAACCCCAGAACTCGAGACAGAGGCAGGGGGATTTTGAATTTGAGGCCAGTTTAACTGCATATGGTTACAGGCCAGACCGGGCTTAACAGTGGGGGCGGTGGGGGTGGGGGGTGGGGGGGAGAACTGTCAGAGGCTTTCTTCAATTACTCTATTTTCCCACTGAGAACAAATGTTTGCAAAATAGAGAAATTAACAACTTCTAAAGCAATCTCCAGACAAGTTTTGCCAGTTTGGAAACCTCAAAGACAGCCTTCAGATCCCTCCCGTTTTAGGCAGGCTTTACAATGATTTTTTTCTCATCAGTCCACGGTATGTGTGTGGGGGTGGGGGGGATTGGGGGGGGCCACAATTCCTGCAGAAGATGACTGATCTCACCCCTATCCAACTCATAAAACTACCGGGCCTGGTTCCAGTCCCTCGTTCTTCACTCGGGGCTGCAGAAAAACAAAGGGGGTGGGAAGCACCAACTGTGCAGCCATCTCGGAAACTCACAGCTGGAAACCAGTCGGAAAATCCGCCTGGACTTGGGGCCTGGCAGCTGCTCAAACAGCAGACCCCTAAGGCACTTTTTGCAGACCTGCGACTCCGCTGAGCTCAGAGGCCTGGCTCTGGACTGCCTGATTCCGGACGACACACCCCAGGGGACAGACTGCAGTGGAAGACCAGGGCCACTCAAAGCCATCCTCAGGGACTAGGGACTGCAGGCAGGGGAGCCGGGGGATGGCTCTCAATCAGAAGGAAACCCGCAAGCGCACGGTATGCACGAGTCCTTTAAAGAGGATGCATAGCTCCACTGTCACTTCACCGGTCACTGGTGAAAGTGGTGCAACAGGGACCAGAGCCCACCGGCGACACTGGGGGGCGGAGCCCGCCCTGTCCAGGGCCGGGTCTCCCTCCCGGGAATGGCGGGCGGCTCACCTTGGGGTCCCGCTCATAGTAGTGCTGCTGCGTGCGGATCCAGCGGCCCACTAGGTGGTCGCGCACGGTGTGTGCCAGAGCGAAGAAGTAGTCGCGGGGCGTGGCCACATTGCGGTCCTTGACCAGCGTGAAGTGCAGGTGCCTGTTGAAGCTCTTCCGCACCTCGGCCACGTCGCCCAGCCCCGCGAGGCCACGCACGCTGATCTGCTTCTGCCTCTCGCTGTCCGTCAACGGCTTCGCCATGGCGCCAGAAGAGGCAGCGGACGAGGGATGGACCTGGAGCGAGCGGAGGAGACTCTAATGGCTAGGATGCTGCGACGTCTCTGGCGCCAAGGACTGCGGCGGAGGACGGCTGATACGGATCGCGCTTGCGCAGTTCGAGGGGGCAGGGCCGCGCCGAGGGGCAGGGCCTGAGCTGGAGGCGGGGCTGCCGGGAGAAAAGACCACGGATTAGGAGAACGTTTTTAGCCGGGCAGACAGCACAGACTCTGGAACGTGGGGAAATGGTTTATCCCTTTTACTGGTGTGTCTGAAGCTGGAGTGACCGGCCTACAGCTTCACCATACCTGAGATCTACCTCCTTTATGGAACAAAATTAGAAACAGAAGTAGTGGCTGGTGCCTGCCACACCAGAGGGCGAACCCTTTCCATCCAACTTCCTGGAGTTTCTAGGGCTGCAGGCGCTGGCTCTGCACAGAATCACCAGATGTCCCCTTTAGGACTGCCTTGGGTGCTAAAGTGCAGCAGAGTCCTGTTAAATGTTGAGCGCACATGCTTGGCAGGCAGCCTCCAACACCTGCCGGGCCCTGTCGCTGAGCTGACAGGTGGCTCTGAAAATACACCTAAGAAAATAAAAGGTTGTTTATACAAAAATTGCAAATTCAGAATTCCCCATGACACTTAATTTCAGCTCTGGGGAACAAATTGCATGGAAATCCTCCAAACACAAATTGCTAGTCTAGGCTAAAGAATCATAAAATACTGAGATACATATTATATATATATATATATAATATATATATATGTGTGGGTGTGGGTGTGTGTGCAGAATACATACATGTATATATGTATACACATATTCATATGATACAATTTATATGTATGTATGTATGTATATATGTGTATATATATATATATATATATATATATATATATATCATCTCCTTATCGCTCTGAATGACTACCAAGTCATTCAGAACCCCTGCTCCCTAAATCACACACTAGCAGACACAATGCCCTTTGACCTGCAGCAGGAAGAAAGAACACCCCACATCTGGAGGAGCTCAGTTGGCTCCTTTCAGTGGGCTGATGGGGATGCAGAAGTTTCTGCTTGTGGAGGTAAAGGTTGCCACAGGGGATATCATAAAAGTCCAGGTGTAGAGGAGGTGTGTCACTGGGGGTGGACTCTGAGCTTTCAAAAGCTTGCCCTGTCTCTCGCTCCCTCTGCCCCCAACTTGCGGGTAAGATGTGAGCTCCCAGCTACTGCTCTAGTACCATGCTTGCCTGCCTGATGCCAAACTTCCTGCCATGATGGTCATGGACTCTAAACTTCTGAAACTGTAAGTAAGCTCCCAATAAACTCTTTCTTCTATTAAAAGAAAAAAAGTCAGCCGGGTGGTGGTGGTGCACGCCTTTAATCCCAGCACTCGGGAGGCAGAGCCAGGCGGATCTCTGTGAGTTCGAGGCCAGCCTGGTCTCCAAAGCAAGTTCCAGGAAAGGCGCAAAGCTACACAGAGAAACCCTGTCTCGAAACCCCCCCCCCCCAAAAAAAAAAGAAAAAGAAAAAGAAAAAAGTCCAGGTGTAAGGTTGGAGGTACAGCTCAGAAATAGTGTGGCTTGCACAGTGGATACCATCCCCAGCTCCAGAAAAGGCAAAACCAAAACTCCAGGTGCAGCTGTTTTCCTGGTTTGATGCTTCCAGAGTTAACTGACCTCTTCATCTACAGACTTCTCAGGAGACAACACACTGGAACATCTCCCCTTACTCTTGTATGCTCAGGAATTCACTTCAGCACTTTATCCTTGTGATTTTGAAGCAAGATCAAATTTCAGCCACTGATGGCAGGGCCTGTGGGATTCCTGATAGACTGCAGGCTGGGGACTGTAGCTAGAGTTTTCCTGCCTGGCCCACAGTCAGGACAAATCTCTCTCACCTGCCAGTCCCACAGCCACTCAGACCCGACCAAGTAAACACAGAGACTTATATTGGTTACAAACTGTATGGCCATGGCAGGCTTCTTGCTAACTGTTCTTACAGCTTAAATTAATCCATTTCCATTGATCTATACCTTGCCACATGGCTCATGGCTTACCGGCATCTTCACATGCTGTTTCTCATCTTGGCAGCTGGCAGTGTCTCTCTGACTCAGCCTTCCACTTCCCAGCTTTATTCTCCTCCTTGTCCCGCCTACACTTCCTGCCTAGCCAATGGCCAATCAGTGTTTTATTTATTGACCAATCAGCAACACATTTGCCATACAGCACATCCCACAGCAGGGGACTCTGGCTAATGTTATCTGTTTGAGAGTGACTTTGCAGTTCAGAAGTCATACCAGTGTGTGTGCTCCTACAACACCACTTGCACAGTCCTGGGGAACAGATTGCAAGCTTCAAAAGACAAAAATATTAGAGCTGGCCATGCCTGTAATCCCAACACTGGCTGACGCCAGCCTCATAGGCAGACCCGCTTCAAAACAAATAGTTGTTCAAAGACAGATTTTCTTTTCTTTTTTTTGGTTTTTCGAGACAGGGTTTCTCTGTTTAGCTTTGGAGCCTGTCCTGGAACCCACTCTGTAGCCCAGGCTGACCTCGAACTCACAGAGATCCGCTTGCCTCTGCCTCTTGAGTGCTGGGATTAAAGGCGTGCGCCACCACCGCCCAGCCTTGAAACTTTTTTTCCCCCGGAGCTGAGGACTGAACCCAGGGCCTTGTGCTTGCTAGGCAAGCACTCTACCACTGAGCTAAATCCCCAACCCAAAGACAGATTTTCTGGTGTAACAGATTGTACCTAACATCTGGGAAAGGTTCAGCCACCTACCTTGGCAGGGAATAGGGACCCTCTTGCTCTAACGATCTACACTTAACTCAGAGGTGTGGAAGACTGAAGCTCCCTGGGTTCCAGGCAATACTGCTGGCTTCTCTATGCCGATCAGTCAAGTGTTAAATAACCACAGACCAGACTTTTCAAGAAATGGACACAAATGGCAAATGCATTAATTAGGCTGGACCAGGTTAAATAGAGAACCTCACCCCACCCCCAGCTGGAGTGATCTGGTGACATGGAAGTCCTCCCTCACTGTTCTGGTTCATTTTTGTCAACTTGACAAAGCTTACAGTCATCTGCGAAGAAGGAACCTCAATTGATAGAAGGCCACCATCAGATTAGCCTATATGAAAAAAAGGGGAGGGGAGCATTTTCTTGATTAATGCTCGATGTGGGAAAAGCCCAAAGCACAAGCTGAGCCAGTCACAGAGAACAAGCTAGGAAGTGATGTTCTTCCATGGTCTTAACATGAGTTTTAGAGGAGACAAAGATTTAAACCACAGCATATGCTCCACACTCATATAACCCAGCCAGTCTCCCAGCCAGTCCTGTGACCACTAACCTCAGACTCCTCACCTGTGTTTGCCTGGTTTTCAATTCCATCCAAGCATCTTCCCATCTTCCAGACCTTACACTGGGATTTTCTTGTGTCTCCCCTCCACCTATAGCAGATGCTGTTGATTCTAATTCAATACGGTCTTGTGTAGCCCAGATTTCAGGTGAAGCAGATGTTACTGAGCTCAGGTCCCTAGCCTCATCCAATACACACACACACACACACACACACACACACACACACACACACACACACACACAAACAAAACAAAACAAAAAAAAAAAACAAAAAAACGACTGTCTACCCTACAGGCAAATGCTAGGAATAAAAAAGACTTTATTTGGTAGGCAAAGAATGGGAGGGAGGAAGTTTGCTAGCAGGTTATCCAGGAGCGTGAGGTCGAAGATCTAAGACAGGGACAATGAGGGGAGAGGCAGGCTAAGAGAGAGGAAGGATTCTCGTGTTCTCCCTGGAATAGGTAGAGATCTCCCAGGAATCCAGGTGTCATTATTTTTTTTCCCTTCTCATTTCATAGTTTGATGTTTCCAATCACAGTAGCTGGTAGGTGTCTTTAGCCTTGAAGGGAGGAGGAGAGAGGCTTGGCAAGTCTAGGTCAAGTACTCTTGGGATTACAGTCCCAGCAAAAACATTTCTCAAATGTCAACATGTAGGTAGGCCCAAGTAAAGTCTGACCCAGAGGTAAAGGTAGCAAGGAAGAGAGACACAATTTTTTTTTAAAGATTTATTTATTATGTATACGGTGTTTGAGAGACACAATGTAAAGACAGATGTTAAGCTTGGCACGGTAGCACATGCCCGTCTATAATCACAGCAATGGAGAGGCTGAGGCAGGAGGATTACCAGTTCCAGATCACCGTGGGCTACATTGTGAACTTCGGCCCTGCCTGAGCTACAAGGTGAGACTCTTTCTCAAAACAAAACAAAACAAAACAGAACAAAAGGAGACAAGCACCCATCAAACATGAGCAGGCTCAAGCGAAGCGTCAGAAAAAGTGGTATTGTGTGACACTAGTCCGAAGAGTCACGAACAAGTGTCTGCTTACACAAACGGAGATGGTGACGGGCTGAAGTAAGGATACCACCAAAGTCCAACGTGGTGAAACAGGAAGTTTTATTGGGATTACTTACAGGAGCGGAAGTGACTCAAAGACACCTGCACCAGCTAACCTACCTTCAGCATGAGTGACAACACTCAAGAACGCTGGAAACCTGGAGCACACTTTACAAGCCGCTGACAGCCCAACAGATCGGAGAGTGTCTCTTCCAGGCAGCTTCATTGGTCCCAGCCTCTTCCAGGTGGCTTGACAGGTCTGCTTCTTCCAGGTAGCCTGGACTGTCCAGGAGTATCTCTCAGCAGGCCTTACTGCTTACTTAAGCTTGGAGAGGAAGCCTAGGGAATCTGGTCAGTTTCAAGGGTCTCCTGAGGCTACTGAGGAAATTGTTTACTTCCTGAGTTCCGGCTTTGTTTGTTTGTTTGTTGTTTTTGAGAAAGAGTCTCACTATATAGATCACACTGGCCTTTCTCACAGATACTGACCTGAGTGCTGGAATTAAAGGCTGACTACTTTCTGAGTTTTAAACAGCTTCCCTCCAAGTCTGAACTCTTTATTTGCAACGTTTTTTTGTTCTTTGAAATTTCCATACAATGTCTTTTGATCATATTCTGCCCCCTTTCCAAATTCTTCCCAGACCTACCACCTCTCCCTACCCACCCAAATTTGTGTCTTTTTTTTTTTTTTTTTAAACTCATTAAGTCCACTTTGTGCAGCCCATATCTGCTACTGGTCTTCCACTTCAGTACCACCAAACTCCCAGGGACTACAACCTTAAAGAAAACTGCCTTTCTCAGAAGCTATCAATTGCCAAGAACTCCTCAGCTAGGGCTGGGGCTTCATGCCCACCTTCCCTCTCCATGCTGGGCTTTTGTCCGGCTTGAGCTGGTGCCGAGCTTCTGTGTGCTGTGACAGCTGCTGTGCGTTTGTCTGTGCAGCTTTCCTGCTGTGTCCCCAAACCAGTTCCCTTCTAGTCAGCCACCGTCTCTGGTGCCTACAGTCTTTCCACCCCCTCTCCCACGACGACTCCTAAGCCTTGGAGGGAGGGGTGTGATATAGACATCCCATTTAGGGATGAGCATTAGAAGATGGAATATTTTGTCCAGAATAAATTACTATACAAGTGGCCTTCAAGTCTCTGAAAAGCCATCTATCTAGAAAACCCTTACTATTATAACCCACATTCAGGAAAGCTAGTGGGAACTGGTAATTATTGGGAACTATGGGGGTCCAGCCCCTCGATAGTCCCCTCCCAGGGTCCGGGAAGAATCTACAACCAGCTGATAATTAATCTTTGATGAAAAGAAATAAATCTATGTACACAAAACTCCTTAGTCCACACACTTTATTATTCTGTGTGAGTTCTCTCTCTACACAGCTTCTATTCTGCTCTCATGCCTAGCTCCTTTCTTGCCTGATTTCTTCCTATATTCATCTACTGCTCCCTCTAAGTTTTTTTTTTTTTTTTTTTCCAGACAGGGTTCCTCTGTGTAGCTTTGGGCCTTTCCTGGATCTCGCTTGTAGACCAGGCTGACCTCGAACTCACAAAGATTCGCCTGGCTCTGCCTCCCGAGTGCTGGGATTAAAGGCGTGCGCCACCACCGCGCCTCCCTCTAAGTTTTATCTTAATTCTCTCGTCTTAATTCTGCTTCATCTAGATCCTTTTCATCTTGTTCTTACCCAGCTAGTACTTCCTCATCTGACTCTTCCTCATCTTCCATCTCGTCCACATGTTCTCTCTTGTCAAAATCCTCCTTATCCCTCTCCTTTCTCCATCTCTCTGTCCTCTCCAAGTCTCTCAGGAGTCCAGTTATAAACCCAAGCAATAGCAATCCCCTGGTCGAGCAAGGTCACCAGGCTTGAATTCTACGGGGTCATAAAGGTAGGCAAGAATTTTCCTCCGGCAGTGACCACCAGGCTTCCAGGGTCAAACGGACAGGTGATAAGAATCACATAGAGGGGCAGCAATTGTTAATTATCATTTGCAACCCAAAAGGGAAGTGACTAATGAATTAACTAAAGGCTAAATTTGGGTAATATCTAAGAAGAGGGATCTTATGTGCTAAACTATAGTTTTAAATGTGATTGGTAGAAAATGTTAAGAATCTATAAGTTGCTAGGTCAGTGGGAGTAAATAAAACTGCTTTCCTTTTTCCTGTGGCTCCTCTCTGTCCAAGCTATCTGCCATTTATCTGCAGGGTGGGGGAAAGTGTGCTCAGTCGCTAGGCAACCTGTGTATAGCTAGATGCCTCCGGTGATAGTTGAAGGGAGATCTGGAACTAGAGGTAAGATTTGGGAAAGGAGGAAGTTAAGCTTAAATGGCACATCCGCCAGGCCTTCTCAAACAGGTAGCCTGGATGCTTAAGTCTGTTCTTAGAGAGTACAGAGGTATCTCTGATAAGGTACTTTCCTCGATCTAGGGCTGGACCTGGCCGGATGCTGCCAATGACGATAATTACAGGGAGGCTTGAACTGGGGTTCTGGCTGTGTGTAGCTGTCAGCGCAGGTTATCTAAATATTCCTTTAGTAGAGGGGAAATGGTGCCCAATAAATGATGGAAAAGCAGCCGGGCAGTGGTGGCACACGCCTTTAATCCCAGCACTCGGGAGGCAGAGCCAGGCGGATCTCTGTGAGTTTGAGGCCAGCCTGGGCTACCAAGCGAGTTCCAGGAAAGGCCCAAAGCTACACAGAGAAACCCTGTCTCGAAAAACCAAAAAAAAAAAAAAAAAGATGGAAAAGCTACAACAGCACACAAGAAACTCATAGCAGAAAATGGCTGATAATCAAAAGCCAAATCTCACCAAGGCTCCTTGAGCCTTAACTTGACCTCTGGAAGGCCCTTGGCTTCTTCCAGGTATAGCTTTGTCATAATCAGCTGAAATCCTACTTTGTATATTTTTGCGGCTTGCAGCAGGTAATGATTGGCTTCATTTCCTCAACAGCAGTGATTTTTGTTTCCTCCGTGCTAGAACTGAACCTAGTGCTCTGCACAGGCCAGGCATTTGCCATGGGCTTGAGACAGGATGCTGCCGTATTCTCTAGGCTGGCTTCAAACTCACAGTCTTCCCACTTCCACCTCCTGAGTACTGGGGATCACCAGTAAATGCCACTCTACCTCACATCAGAATCAGGATTTTTTTCCAGCCAGATAAGAGCAAATGAAGAAGCATCTTTAAGTTTTCTTCTGTAATACCAGAACATCTGTGAAATGACCAGGAACCCCTTGGGTTGCACACTCTAACATCACTGGAATGTCCTTGACTTTAGTGTTGACTGCTGACTCAGGGTGCATCCTAGTCTCTTCAGTTTCTACAGCAGTAAAACTCTTTATATACAAACACACGAGAAGCTGGTCGTGTACACAAAAGTAAAATTATCCTTTCTGACCTTTCTACTCCAAAGAAAACACCCAATAAAAATGCTTATGTCCACCTGAAGTCATGTGCAAAAACCGCTAACAGTATGTAAATAAATGTCCATGAATACTTGAATGGGCACATAAATTGGGACATAACCGCATAGCCACAAGACATCCACAACCATTCCCACTAGTGCAGATGAGTAGTGCTGTGTGGTAGAGGCCAGCTCAGAAGAGCAAGCCCAGATTGCTGCTGCTCATGACGCTCTGTCAGATGTTAGCATACATGAACCTTGGGGTAGGTACATTTGAGGAGTGAAAATCTTGGACTACTTCTTAGGTTTCAGATGTTCTGCTTGCTGGTCCTCAGCTGTCAGTCACAGCCAGCTTGTGGGCTCACCTTGTCCCCAAAGTGACTGAGAAACCCGTTGCAGATGGCAGTATCCCAGGAGGAGCTCCTGGCATATTGATCTATCCTGGAGTCTCTCTGGGTGCCACCCTCAGCTGCTGCTTTGGTTTCCTCCCAGCCTCCCCTGTTTTTGGATGTCCCCCATTAGAGATACACTATATGAGCTGCAGGTCCCACACTTCTTCAGGGGAGCTCCAAGCCTAGACTCTTCCTGCAAACGAACACCTCCTAGCAAGGGCCATTGTCCAACCCCACTCTCTGTAGCCCACTGCCCTGTGGCTGGGCATGGAACGGCAGGAGAGGGGCTGGGCAGGTGGTAACTGAAGGCAGACACTGGGCCACAGGTGGTGGGTGTTCTGATGTGTGAGACTCGCGCCTTTAATCCTACCACTCTGGAGGGAGAGGCAGGTGAATCTGAGTTGGAGGCCAGCCTGGACTACATAGCAAGTTTCAGGCCAGCCAAGGATGGCAAGACCTTGTCTTCAAAACAAACACACAAAGCTGGATAAGAAGAGCATATACTGTGTGATTCCAGTCATGTGACATTGGAGGGCTAGAGGTGTAGCTCAGTAGTACATGTTCAATCCCCAGAACCCAAAACAGATGTGTGTTGTGATGGCAATCAGACAATGGTTGCCAGGACACTGAGTGAAACCCTCTGGGGTGACAGACATGTTCCGTATGTTTTAGGGGTGTGAACGGCACAAGGACAATCATTTCACAAAATCACTGAAGTAGCAGTTTGAAGATCTGCGCATTTTACTATATGAAAATGCTATCTAATGAAGGAAAATCGGCTGGACTGGAAAAGGCTAGAAACAGCCTCTACAAAGCGGGCAGCTGTGGCCAAGAGTGAGCCCTCAGAACAGCCCTGAGTTCCCACTGAGTGCCATTTCATGCAGAGCAAGTTCATCGGAGACGGAGCCAAACATGGAGCTGCGTCTAAGAAGGGAAGGCAGGGAAGACTTCTTGCCAAAAGTCTGTTTGCTTTGCTGCTGAACCCTGGCTGTTTGGTTTGGGTGGAGCTCTGCCTGGGAGCGCCCACTGACAAGGCAGATGAGCAGAGAGCCCTACAAGGAAATGCCAGGCAGGGCGAGGAGGCAAGGCCCCCACGACCCATCAGGGATTTCATCTTCTTCATTCTTCTGGACAGACTTTTCTCAATTGAGCCCCCCCCCCGTACCCTGCCCCCCAGGATCCCCAGCTAGCTAGCTGGCCTGGCTCTTCTCTCAAGCGTCAGTGAGACTGCAGGTCTGAAAAAGGCCTGCGGGTTGAAAGAGAGCATCTGCTGAGTTAAGAACAAAAGAAAGTATGTGGTCAGGCTTGGCTGGAGAGACCCGCCCAAGAGAAACCTGTTGTTTATGATTCCTCTGGCAGAGTTGTACCAGGAACACGGGACCTCACAGATCCTGTGGAAGCCCCTGAATTTCATTCCCAGACTCATGCTTCCGTTTTTTCAAACTGCTTTACTGAGATGTAGTTCACCTATCATAAGCTACCAGTGTAAAGTACACAATTCAAGGAGGTTTTAGTGTATTACAGAGTTATACATTATAATTATACAGAGTTATCATTATAATTTAAGTGTACATAACCTTTTCACTGTCTCCCCCCAAAATACTGCATCTGTACCAGTTTGGAGTTACTATCAATTCCTCCTATCTGCTCTGGGAAGCTACCACCTTGATTCTGCCTTGACTTTGGATATTTTATGTAAGTCAAATCATACAATATGTAATCTTTTGTGTCTAGTCCCTCTTTCCACCACTGTTCTAAGAATTAAACCTAGGGCCTTTCTCTGCATGCTAGACAGCTTCACCCCATGGATTTAACCACAGCCCTAGAATTTCATTTCTTTTAAAGACTGAATTACATTCCAACGTGCTCTTTTTATTTTATGGGTATTTTGCTTGTCTGTATGCCTGGTGTTCAGAGGCCAGAAGAGGGTATCAGATGCCCTCGGACTGGACTTATAGATAGCTGTGAACTGCCAAGTGGGTGTGGGATTCACATCTGGGTCCTAGAAAAGCAGTCAGAGCTCTTGACCAGTGAGCCATCTCCTCAGGCCTAAAGTACTCATTAAAAAAATAAAGGTCCAGCCGGGCGGTGGTGGCGCACGCCTTTAATCCCAGCACTCGGGAGGCAGAGCCAGGCGGATCTCTGTGAGTTCGAGGCCAGCCTGGGCTACCAAGTGAGTTCCAGGAAAGGCGCAAAGCTACACAGAGAAACCCTGTCTCGAAAAACCAAAAAAAAAAAAAAATAAAAATAAAGGTCCTTTAAAGGTCTGGGATTATGGCTTAGTGGTAGAGGGTTTGTCTAGTATGTGTCCCCCAATCTTAGAAAATAAATATCCTTTGAAATCTCCTACTCCTCAGAAAGTTCAAACCCCTTATTTTTATCCCCCCATCTCTCTCTTGCCTTAAAAACAAGTCCTGGCAGGCCTCTGAGCTTTGGCATTTTGATTTGCAAAGCTGTTTGATCCTGAGCTGTCCTCCCTGGATGGGTTCCAACCTCGAAGCCGACTTTTCAGAGCTCCCCCAGCCCAGCAGACATCCCCCTGCCTGGCTCTGTACCATGGGACCTACCTCATCAGGGGCTGGAGGTGGCTCAGCAGGAGAACAAGATCATGCATGCTCATGCTCGGCACTCTTCAGACCGTTCAGACTGCCACTGGGGACAGCCTTATAGGGGGATATCTGCTTGGGAACTATGTAAACCACGCAGCTCACACTAGCATTTACAAGGCAGCACTGACCCTCTTCCATAGAAACCCTTATCTCTACAACCAACCACACAGCAAAGGACTAAAGGTCGTTGGGTGATAAAGGGGCAGCCTAGAGATGTTGCTTCTCATTATGTCTATTTCCCTAAGCATCGAAGAACACATTACAACTATGACTGACGCTTTAGGGTGGAGCCCAGCCTGTGGGGTGTGGGTCTGGGGTGACCAGGAACATTATGGTGATGCTCCCCGACAAGGAATGAGATAGCACATTAGCTTAGGATAAGAAGAGAAGCCTCTGGGCCTGTGTCTCACTCACTCGGCCCTAGGGAATCCTTTGAGCTCCTTAAGGCCAAGCTTGCCAGTGTCAATGAAAGGGCTAGTTGTGTGGCTTGTGACCCTAGTGACCACACAAGATGTAGTTAATGTAATGCTTGGCACAGTGAGCACTCATTAACCAAAGCCACTGCTATACTAACTTAATCGCAGGAGAAGAGATGTAGTGTGCTCCCTGGGGTTATGACTGGAATGAGTCCCTCATACACGGCATTGGAAACATGATTTCTGATGCACCAGTGTGAGGAGGTGGAGCCCCAATAAAAGGGGACTGGCCCCCTTGTGAGCAAACCGAGGTGACAATCAGGAGAGTGGGTCAGTTTTCTCCAGCGTTAGGAGTGCAACTTGGGGGATGGGACTCAGTGGGTGAAGTGCCTGCTGTTAAGCATGAGGCCTTGAGTTTAAATTGCCCCACACCCAAGCAAAAGCCAAGCATGGTAGTAGGTACATGCCTGTACATGCCTGGAACTCCAGGGCTGGGCACAGGAATGGGATTTTGTTGGCAGAGACAAGTGACTTCCCAGGAAATCAAGCTCTTGGTCCAGTAAGAGAGAGCAAGCTTGCTTTTTTAAAAAAGGATAGAAGAAGCCGGGCGGTGGTGGCGCACGCCTTTAATCCCAGCACTCGGGAGGCAGAGCCAGGCGGATCTCTGTGAGTTCGAGGCCAGCCTGGGCTACCAAGTGAGTTCCAGGAGAGGCGCAAAGCTACACAGAGAAACCCTGTCTCGAAAAAACCAAAAAAAAAAAAAAAAAAAAAAAAGGATAGAAGATACTTAAAGTCAACCTCTCTCTCACTTCATGTGCACACACAGATGAGCATACCCACATGTGTATACACATGTATACACCACATACACACACACACACACACACACACACACACACACACCAAAGAGTATAAGTTGGATCCCCTTTGCTTTTTCCTATGGCCTTCTCTTGCCATTCTGCTTTTTTACCATAGACATAGTATGAAGATCCCTGCCACAGGCCTGTACCATGGTCTTGGACTTTGTAACTTCCAGAACTATGAGCCAAAGTCATTTCTGCTCAGTGTAAATTATCCAGGGTGTAGTCTTCTGTTACAGTAGCTGACAACAGACTAAGACACTTGTCCATGATTTTCAAGGCAAATCTAAGAATCTTGAAAGTGAAGACATTGGAATTCCTGATTTTTTGTTTTGTTTTTGAGATAGGGTTTCTCTGGGTAGCCTTAGCTGTCCTAGAACTTGCTCTGTAGACCAGGCTGGCCTTAAATGTACAGAGATCCACCTGCCTCTGCCTTCTGAATGCTGGGATTAAAGGCTTGTTCCACCACCACCTAGCTGGAAGTACTGATTCTAATTCCGCATCCTTTGCAGAATCCCTGGATCCTCACAGGAGGCATTATTTCTTGAGAGGAAGAATGTCTTTTTATTATTTATTCAATTTTATGTGCATGACTGTTTTGGTTGCATGAATATACTTGCACCACATGCATACTTAGTGCCTACCGAGGTCAGAAGAGGGTGTTAGATCTCCTGGAACTGGAGTTACAGAAAGCTGTAAACTGTCATGTAGATAGATGCTGGAAACTGAACCCAGGTCCTCTGCTACAACAACACATGCTCTTAATCACTTAGCAAAGTCTCCAGCCCCAGGAAAAACACCTTTTGTTCTTATTTCAAAACCTGAAAGCAGCTTTCTTGTGACCTGCCTCCTTCCTGGCACTACGCCAGAACCTGGCCCCTGGAAAGGCACAGGCCTTCAGGTCATGCTGGCCACCTGTCATCTTCCAACCCAACCCAAAGCTTTTCAAAGTCACCTCCAACTGTTTCAAGCATTCCTCACATTTCAATGTCTCCAAACAAGTCCCACAAGCATGACGTGACTGGAACCCTCACACCAAGTCTTTTCCCAAGGTCCTGCCTGGGGTGATGGCTGCTGATACCACTCTGACTGCCATGCTTTGCAAAGTGCCATCCTGGAATTGTCTCTGTCTTTACCTCAGACAGTATTGTTAGCCTGAACTCACTCTTCCAAGGACTCTGAAATGGTTCTAAAAATGAGTAGATCACAATGACTTCTTGTATTTGAAAGTATCCAAATGCGTCGAGCTCTTGATTAATGGAAAAACTAAAACTATAGAAAGTCCATTTGGTCAGTCTGTGGTGCTGGGGGTTGAATTCAGGGTCATGCTGCCAGTGCACCACACCCCCAACCCCAGGACTTTAAAACTGTTTAAGTGAGGAAGCCTCTGTACTTTGTGACACAAAGTCTAGAAGCCACACGATAAATTTGTATGTAAATATAGATTTGATCAGTTTATACACTAAAAAGCTACCATAGAGTCAAAAGGGAGTGGTGGAGGAAAAAAAAATTGACCATCTTATCACAATGGGCTATCTCCTTAATAAAGATCCTAAAATCAGGGGGAAAAATGACCAGTGTTCTTGAAAAATGGTAGATCTTAACAGATGTTCCACAGGAAACACAACTGGCACTTAGATACAAAGATAGATGACAGGAATCATCAGTCTCATTTTACAATCTGCCAGAATGGCAGACATCAAACTGTGGGGAGTGGCTGTACTGGTGAGGGAAGCCAGCACTGGTTAACTGTGGGGTAAAAACCTGGCGATGTCCACTCCAATTTAAAATGCTAATGTCTTTGACCGGACAGTGTCAAGATGGCCCACATATATGGGCTTGTAGGTAGGAGGACAGCCTGAGGTCCTGTCATCCAGATGTGGGAGTGTCACCACCCCCCACAGCATGTAGCCAGGGTCTCTGCCATTCAAGTCGGAGCAGTGTAGGGCAGGGGCATGGCAGGAGGTGCTTGGGATGTGTTGGATGGACTCAGCGAGGCACACAGGCCTACAGGCCAGAGTGATGCAGCTATTTTAAAAAAAGACAATAAAGTCCTCTTTATTATTATGAGGGATGCCAAGAGTGGAGTGACTCGCATATTTTGCTGGGCCTAAGAATATCCCATAGTTTGTTAGTGTTCTTTTGGGAGGTATCCAGCTGTTTACTTTTTCATGAGTGAGATCATTAACCTTTACCTGCAATGAATCCACTTCCGTATTTGTCCTGTGGATTTGGTGCTTCGCCTCTGTAGGTCTTTAAATATTCAGGCCATTAGCTACAGGAGAAAGTGAGCGGTGGAGACTCTGCCAAGGAGTGGGTGGCAGTGTGGGAAAGCACAGGGTTTTCCATGCCCTCCTCGGCAATAACCTCCGGGCTCTGGTCCTGGGTGACACACTGGCCACAAGCCCCTCCAAGGTTTCGTTAACGGGAGCTTACTTTGCTCTTCTTCTGGGGTCTCCCTACTGCCTTGGAATTGGGGTCCCACTGACCATCCCGCCCCCCGGAAATGTCAGGTCTTACCCAGGCTCCCTCCTACCCCTGTCACCTGTGGAGCTACTGCTTCTGTAGTGAGAAGCCACCCAAGATATCAAATACAGCCCTGCCATGCAGGTTCCACTGTACAGGGACCAGCTTCTTCGGGGTCATGTGACCATCAAGAGGCCAGACCCTCTTGGAGCTACTCGAGTGGCATGAAAAAGGTGTCAAAGAAGTGAGAGCTGGCTCTTTGGAGGCTTCACTGCCTGCTTTGTCTGCAGAACCCTTTCCTCTGCACTGGCCGGTCCAAGTGGCATTCTTGGTGTAAGGGGTGGGGGGTAGGAGGCGTTTCTTGGGACCAGACTGTAGATGTAACAGTCTTATTAACACCAGACCTTGTGAATCTACCATAGGCTGGGAGTATTTGGGGTATCAGTGGACCCACTGTCCTTCCCCTGGCATGTGACCCTTTTGGGATCATCGCTGAACCCAGAATGACCTAGAGATGATGCACCCACAGGTGTCCCTAGCCAAACTGTCACCATGTCTCAGGAGAGGGAGGAGCTCAACGGAGAGCTGGGACAGGTTGCCCCTGGACCCTGAAACAATCTAGGCCTTGGGTGGCCTGCTGTTGCTGGTTACTGCTACCACCTGCTGGGCAGGTTTTAAATGCTGGGTGCTCACTCAGGAGGCAAAGGAGAGAAACCCTTGTAAACCTTTATTCAGAGTAGAACAACAGCGGCTCAGCTTATTCTATAGACTGTACATTCACTGAGGGGCCACAGGGAGCCAGCTGCAGCCCGGTGAGGAGGACGGGGTAGAGGGCAGTATGGTTCCGGGGCTGAGCTTTCTGATCCGCCCCGCTGGTCTGCAAGTGGCTCACAGCAGTAATACATTCACTGGGACATAGTTGTGTCCAGAAAGGGGCTCAGTTTTCACATAAAGCACTCACAGCTCACAGGGTAGTGCCTGAGTGCACAGCCCTAAATATTCTTATAGCTCTGCTCATAACCATATGCTCTGCAAAGCTGGAACACTGGGTCTGTAAAGAGGCATTGTTCCAGCTGGGCGGTGGTGGCGCACGTCGTTAATCCCAGCACTCGGGAGGCAGAGCCAGGAGGATCTCTGTGAGTTCGAGGTCAGCCTGGTCTACAGAGCGAGATCCAGGACAGGCACCAAAACTACACAGAGAAACCCTGTCTCGAAAAACAAACAACAAACAAACAAACAAAAAGGGACATTGCCCCACCTTCCTCCTACTCAGTGCCCCCACATCAGTTAATGCTATACCATCCAAAGAGGGAACAGTAGAGACCTCCAGTAACCTCATGTCCTTCCTGAGGAAGGGATGGACACACTCAAGATGTGCTCCCCTGGAGACTGTACTGTGTCTGGGCCAGCCTACTCCAGCTCCCACAACTCTGGGAAAGCAGAGAGAGGCCTAGCTCACGAGGGAACAGGGACTGGGAGACAAAACAAGACCCGTGTCACAGAAACACACAAGAGCAGCCACAATCCCGCAGATGGACGGGATAGGAACAGGGCTGCATCTCTGTCTCAGTCTGTGCCCTGGGCCCCACCTGGCTCCCTGCACACTTGGAGGCGAGGCAGGGAGATGGCCTCAGGCCAGGCAGCATTCCTACCCTGGCCCTGCCCCAGCTAGTGTGATGTAGCGGGGCTAGTACATGGGCCATGTCCCAGGCCAATCTGCAGGAGATGAAACTGCAAGCCAAGGAGGGTCCCAGCCAGGTGCAGGCTCCTCAGGGAGGGTGTCACTTCCAGGACAGAGGGGTCCGTGGAGTTGGGAGCCTTGCGATTCTGGCTAGGGTGGGGACTGGGGCTTGGCTGCTACAAGGCAGGAATCTTCTCTCTCTTCAGGGAGTCGATGTAATGAAAAATAGCCCCCAGAGCCCAGCTGGTTTCAACGTTGTCAATTTTCCGAGCCAGCTTGAAAGGACAAAGAAAAGGAAAGGAGAAGGTCACAGGCCTGAGGTACAGAGCCTGGGTGCATCTGCGGAGGAAGACCGTGGCTGAGGAAGCTATACACAGTTTTGGGCTGTTTCTTCACAGCAAGGATGGGAGCAGGAGATAAAAAACAGCAGGGCCAACAGTTCCCAGCACCCCATCCCACAAGTGGAATGTGGACTCCAAGACACAATGCTTACCTTCAGCACCTTATCCCTGGGAAAACCAAACTCATGGAGCAGCAGGCTGATGTAGGTGAGGTCCATGCAGGCAAAGGGGCTGCTTGGTGGCTGTGTCTCCAGGGTGCGGCATACTGGGAGAGATGCCCGTTCCCAGTCATGTTCTAGACCAGTGGTGGTTCTTAACCTTCCTAACGCTGCAACCCTTTAATACATTCCTCACATTGTAGTGACCCCCAACCATGATATTATTTTCATTGCTACTTCACAACTGTAACTTTGCCACTTTTTTGTTGTTGTTTCCCTGTGTAGCTTTGGAGTCTGTCCTGGAACCTGCTCTGTTGACCAGGCTGGCCTCAAACTCACAGAGATCCACCGGCCTCTGTCTCCCGAGTGCTAGAATTAAAGGCCTGTGCCACCACTCAGCTAATTTTGCTACTGTTCTGAATCGTAATTAAATATTTTTTGGAGACAGAGGGTTATCAAAGGGGTCGACAGTCTGGGGTTGGGGAGGAGGCAATCCTGACCCCACCTGCTGTGGGTACCCATCTTGCTCTTCACTTCTGATTTACTCTCAGACTGCACTGTAGTGACCCCACTGGCAGGCCAGGAAGCCAGTCTCAACCTCCACTAGGCCTGGACGCCAGGACCAAGACAGACTTGAATGTCTTACCTCGGGGTAACAGTGGAACCTTCCCCTCCCTCGGCCATACCTCTGCATCTGAGACCCTTGACACTTCCTAGATGTCAACATTACTAGAATCCAGCCTTTCTAAGACATGAAAACGACACTAAAGCTGACTCCAAATCTACTCTTGTGTGGGCACAGAGGAAAACAGCTGGTGTCCTGCTGTATCACTCTACCCTTGTCCCTTGAGACAAGGCCTCTCATTTGAACCCGGAGCTCGGCTGGTGGCCGGCAAGCCTCAGTGACCCTTCTGTCCTCTCCCCCACGGCCTGGGCTTTGCAGGCACAGGCAACCACAGCCGCTCGTTATGTGGATTCTGGGGATCTGAACTCAGATCCTCACGCTTGTGCAGCCAACACGCTTACACCATTTTTACCGCTCCCAGAATCTATTCTTGATAGAGGGTCACATCAATCCATCTAGAGACCCAGTGTCTAGGGAAAAGCCAAGAAGTGACTGGAAGGCATACAAATGCCCTGTTTTTTGGCGTGGGAGGGTGGGAGAGGGAGAGGAGGGAAACTTTCTGTGGAGAAATGCACAAAGCTGAATTGCTCTGAATAGCAAACTGGGGGCAGCAACCAGAAGAGCCGAATATGGACATGACACTCAGTCTCGGGTGCTGGGGTGGTGTGACCCAGACGGCTGCAGTAAGGGCGTCGGGGAGAGGAAAGGCAACTCGGTGAGACGCCAGGATGCTGCCACAGCAGGTGCCCCGGTCCTAGAACCCCCCACCTCCTCAGGGCCATTTGACCATCAGGAAGTGGCTGTGACCATCCCAGGGAAGATTCTCTTGGGGTTACTTTGGCAGCAGAGAAAAAGTGTCAGAGATCTGAGATGAGGGACCTGGTGCCTCAGAGTCCTGTGGCAGGCACTGGAACTGTGGCCCTTCACATCTGGGGATACCCTCCACCGGGAGGCTGTATCTGGGGTTTAGGCCCTAGGTGATGCTAGTACTCTTTGAACGCTGCCCTTGCACACCTCTCAGGACTAGCTAACAGACAGAATAAGGTACTAAACCCACCAGTTCTGGGTCTCGTGCCCATCACAAGCACACGGGGTTTCTGCTCCCATACCCCCTTGACCTGTCACCCTGACAAGTGCAGCGCCACTCACCGTACTTGGCTGCCGTCTCAAAGTCTCCGACTACAAGGATGCCTCCTTTCTCTGCATCTGTTGGATAAGATAGACACTGTCAGCCTCGGCAGACTTCACTGGCCGACTGGTTACCCTGCCCTGGGTCCTTGGGTCTAGATGAGCCCCTCAGTGCAGGTCCAACCTCTTTCTCAGAAAGAGAGCATGTGGCCACCCATCCCAAGTGGCTCCTGGGCAAAGCCAGACAGTAAACCACAGAGAACGAGTCTGGCGGGATCTGTCTCCACAGCAGGTCCTTTCTATTTTTACTAACTGGCTCAAAGGAACTAGCTTACCTATGAAAAGGGGCTTATAACTTCCTGCCTCTCTCTCACATTGCCTCCTCAGCCCACTTACTTCACCCAGACGAACACAGCCACTACAGGCCAGCATCGGCCCTTTGCCCAGACTGACCCGGCCCTTACCTATAAGACCAAAGCTTGCTGCAAGGTCATAGTAGTAGGAAAAAGCATAGAAGTCCACATGCTGGGCCTCTTCCGTCCTGTGCACTTTGTTTCTGAGGATTTCTGACACTCTGCTGGCACACAGCTCATAGAGGCCCACTGCAAAAGGCAAGAGGAAGCACCCAGCCAAAGTTAGCAAGGCCAAGGCACATAGGTCACACAGCTCGGATCCATGTGAACCAGGCTAACCACACACCAAAGGCGGACGTGCCACATGTCTTGTGTCCGGCCTGGGAATAACAGCCCAGTATTTCTCCTAGAAGAAATTCAAAGGACCCAGAATAACAAGGCCAGCGTGAGGGCCAGTGACAGGGTGGTGGAGGCTGTGTCCTGGGCTGCTGGCAGGAAGCAGCCTTCACGTCTCTCTGCACAGAACTGGCCAGAGCAGGGCTCCTGGGCCAGGAGCCCAAATGTGGCCATTTGTCTCAGGCCCCAAGACAGCCAGTTCCTTCCTCACTGGAGTTTTGTTGGGAAACTGGGCTATTTGGAAAGAAGTTTTTGGTGACGACAGACAAGGAGACTTTGTGCAGAGACCCTGAAAAGGGACATAGCCAGAGGAGGCCCCAGCTCTCAACAAAAGCCTTCACAGTCCTGCCACGGCTCTCGGCTGCCTGTGCTCTAGGGGAAGGGACAGTCTTGTCTGTATTGGTGTCTGCTTTTGAGAGGTATCCGGAAAAGGAACAGGGGGAAGCAGACTGCCTTTGACCCTCGGGAGCCCGAAGAGCAATGCTACCTACCTGCCTTCTGTCCTGAAATTCTATAGGTGACCTCAGCATGCTCCCACTCTCCTCTGAACCGGGGAGACAGACAGGGGCTGACCAGTTCTTTGTCACCCTCAGCTGCAACAGAGAGATGACCATGAAGTGAAGGAGGAAAGTGCTGTGTCCATTACACAGAGCTTAGAGGACTGGGTGGGGGCCCGAGAGAGAATGCTACAGGCTGCTGGGGGACAGGGTGCTGGGGGACAAGGGGACCTGTCTCCCAGGGCAATCTGGGGTAGTCCGGGCCAGCTGGAGAAAACCCCTGCTCTGTCACAAGGGTGGCAGCCAATCTCACTTGCCCAGAACCATGACTGTGGCCCTGGTGAAATGCAGCAGCTCATGCCTCCTGGGCATCTGCGGTTCCAGATGTTACTTCACTGGTTATCACAATGACACTATTTGGAGGAGACTGTCGCAACCCAATTTTACAGATGGCCGAGGCTGGCAGTAACTGACAGCTTGGTAGGAAGGCAAGGACAGGTGCCACCCGGGGCTACCATGCTACAGAGTGAGTCTGTGCTCCCCAGCATGAACCAGGCCCAGGAGCTGTGTGCTGAAGTGTCCAGCCTTTAGCACTACAGAGATGGGGTGAAACCTTTGGTAGGTGGAGCCTAGGGGCGGAAGTTAGGTCACCAGGGCATGTTCTTGAAGGGATACTGGAGCCTGACCTTTTCCCTTCTTTGCCTCCTGCTGTCAGCTGGGGGACAGTATCCTCTGCCACATGCTCCCACCATGATGTCCTGCTGCGCCACAGGCCCAAAGGCAACACATTTAAGTGATGGTGAACTTCAACCTCCCAAACCATAAGCCGAGCAAACTTCTGAGTCACTTGTCATTTGTCTCAGTTACTGTCAGTGACAGAGAGCTGACACAGGTGATTCTAAATGAGGGTGACATGGTGCAGAAATTCTTTCCCTACTATCTCTCCTTTTTTAATGAAAAATTTCCCATTTTATGTACATGGGTGTTTTGCCTGCATGTACGTGGGTATAACACATGTATGCAGTGTCTGCGGGGGCTAGCAGAGGGTGTCAGATCCCCTGGGACTGGAGCTACAGACAGTTGTGAGCTACCATGGAGGTGCTGGGAATCGAACCTGGGCCCTTCAGAAGAGCAGCCAGTGCTCCTAACCACTGAGCCATCTCACTAGCAACCTCCTAGGATCTCTTTTAAGAATGGTAACTTAGAAGGTTGTACAAAGGTAAACGTGTCACCCCATATTCTATCTCCTCTGTGATAAGGTCTGGGCCCACCCCATCCAGGCTGGCTCGGGGGAACGGGGCAATGGCTGAAACTCTGCTTGGTAGCAGAAGGGAAGAGGCGCTGGGAGTAGGGGCAGAGCCTGGAGCAAGCGTTCTACTCACCAGGCTTCCCCTCCACACCACCCAGAATAGCCAGTCGTGCCGACATCAGTCCTAGCCCCAGGTAGCTGTGGAGACAAATCCTGGTGAGGCTGGGCCACGCATGTTCCTGCCTGGGCTTAGTGGGAGTAAGAAAGGCGTTCCTGCTTCTTCTACGAGCCTTCCACCAAGGTTGAAACATTAAGTCATTGAACCGGGAGCCTGTCATAAGCTCTTATGGAAGTTGTGCACGTGGCAGTGAAGGAGACAGATCCCATCTGTTTTAATGGGGTTCAAGAAGGATCTATTGCAAGTGCCATGTGGCCGGTAGGCAGCCAACTCCTCACCTCTTAGTCTTTCCAAGTCTCCTCCAAAGTGGAACAGAATGAGCAGAAAAGAAGAACACGATTTTACAGGAAATTTAAAAATGAAGCATGCAGGAGGAGAAGCAGGAGAGTCAGGACAAGAAGGGTCCAGGCAGTCACTTGGCACAAGGGATTCTGGGATCTGGCATCTACGTGGGGAAAGGGTCCCACCATAAGGCAGTGGTGGGCGGTGCACCAGGAGCAGGCAAACCCACCTGTAGGAATACAGCTTGTAAGTCCTGTTAAACATCTGCAGCGCGGTCAGGTGGCCAGGTGGGGAGGCCTGCAGGGTGCCCTGGGGAGGAACGCGAAGCAACTGTTGCCCGGTCTTTCCAGAAGACCAAGCCCTCCTCCCTGAATCATTTGGAAGAACAGGGACATTTAATGAACTTTCCATTAAGTCTTTGGCTATGAAATGAGGGCAAGTGGTAAAAAACCAAACCATGCAGAGTGTTTCCCCTTAGGAGCTTTTTTTTTTTCTGTTTTTCTTTCCATATTAGGGATCACACCAGCGCTTCTGGGTACTTAGCCAGTGAGCAATATCCTCAGCACATCATCATCGTCATCATCATCATCATCATCATCATCATCATCATCATCGTTTTGAGACAAGGTCCTGTTAGCTTGTCCAGGCTAGCTTTGAACTCCTAATCCTCCAACCTCAGCCTCCACAGTGCTGGGATTACAGGTGGACAACACTGGACCAGCTGCATCTTGCACCTTCTGCCACACAGAGTCCAATCAGACCAGACCAGCGTCTGTCTCTAATAAACTGAATAGGACCATAGCTTCAGTTATTAGGTGTGTACGGGTGCATTTATTTACACACTCTGTTCCACTGGAAACAAGATGTGATTGTTAGTAAACAGTGTGGGTGACGAGAGGTATTTAAAATAGCAGATGCCATTAAACCCAAGTGTTTCTATCTCTTTAGAACACTTATCTTGAAGAAGGCTAAGATCCCCAACCCCCATGAGCCATCCTGTCCACTCTTGCTCCTGGAACTTCGTGGGGGATGGGAGGTGTCTAGTCTCTGGCCCAAAGCTTCCTAGTCATCGTTTGATTTCACCGCACTGGTTTCTATTTGGTTTTTAGTGTGTAATTAAAATCTAAGAAGCTATCCGTGAGAGAACCCAGAGGGGTGGAGCGCCTTCCAGTGGCCAAGGGGCCTTCTCTGAGGGGCCTCCAGCCCCCTGACTGCGATGCACACACCTGGTGAGGCAGACAGGGCTGGTTACCTCGACACGCGGGAGGAAGGTGATCTGAGTGGATCCTCCGCCCAAATCCAGCATGCCCACACTGCTGCTTCCTGGGCTTTTCAGACTGCCTAGATCACAGTGAGTGAAGACAGTGTTAGGAAGGATATGAGAAGGCCAGGGAGATTAAAGAGAGGTCAGAAGATGCCCTTCAGTGGGGTGGGGGGGGGGGGGTGGGGGAGCAGGGAGGCTGCGGAAGCTGCCTGCTGCAACTACTTAAAAAATAGCAACTTAAAAGTATCCAAGAGCCCCGGCTCTACCAGCTGTGGCTTTGATGTGAATGACAGCCGACTCTGACCATTGAGAGAAACGCTCACACTGGCCTACCTTCTGGCAAGGCCAGCCTCACCTCCCAGGGAACACCAACTTCTTTGCTGTTCTGGCACAGGTCCTCCCTACAAGGCATTCTCTTTGACTAGCCCCATCTCAGATTCTGTTCTCCCAAAGCATCTGAGGTAGCCATCCCCTACCTATCCACCAGTGTCCTTCTGCCCTCAAATCAGTGAGACCTGCCAGGAAACCCCTTTTTTCTTTCTACATACAGACACTACCATTCTCCAGTATAGGGGCCACCCTGAAAACAATCTGAAAGTATCTCTTCACGACCCGTTTCCAAGGCAAATGCTTTGGCGGGGTGACCAGCACTCACATCATATCCAGTATCTAAAGACCTGACTAGGTTTAATGCGCTGCTTCTCTCAGAAACAAACTACAAGTCAAAGTCCCAGTGGATGCTGGGTGGGGGCTGTCCTGAGAGAAAAGTAAGGGCCATGAGGAGCTATGAACACACGCACATCTGGGCTCACACCACCTGACCTGTCTGGATATGCCGCTACCCCATTCTGCCTCCAATCCAGCAACACTGACTCTGGGTGTTATGGTAATGGGGCCTCTGTGCTTCAGGAAGCCTGGCAGGCACTCCTTTCCCAGGGATGGTGAGCCATTAGCCTTTCCCATCCAGTAGACACGCACCTGTCAGGAAGTTGACAGTGATCCATGCTGAAACACCTGTAAGAGAACAGACATTTCAATTCCTTTAAATAAATAAAAAAAAAAAATTAATGTATTTTTTGTGTATGGGTGTTCTGCTTGCATGTATGTCTGTGGATTTTGTGTGTGCCTGGTGCCCATGGAGGCCAGAAGAGGGATTGGAACCCCTGGAACTAATTATGGATGGTTATGAGCCACCATATGGATGCTGGGAGCTGAATCTGGGTCTTGTGTAAGAGTAGCAAGTCTCTCCAGACCCCATTTTATCTCTTGACACATAGGGCTGCTACCTATTTCCAGATTTCAGGGGCATGGTGGGCACTGCTTGCCATTCCCAGCCTTCAGAGAGGAGCAGTATTCACTTAAGAACCCAGGGGCTTGAGCACACACTAAAAACCTAGAACACATTACTAAGTGCCATGTCTCCTCCAGGACCTTGTCACCAGCTTCCATTTTTTAAGGAGGCAGGCAAAGAATCAGTGTCCCTGTGTCCCATGCTGTGTCTCCCCCACCCCCACACCCTCCAGACAAGCTCACTCTTAAGGTCATATTGAAAATTACTGGCCTGGGAGGAACCTCAAGTGTCTGTTTCAGAATGAGCTACATAATCACAATGTTCCCAGCACAGCAGCAACCGGCATTTTCTAGATGTCCTTAAAACCCAAAGCATGATGTTTTCTGAGGTTTCATCTGTACCAGCTTTGGAGCTGGTCAAGATAAGAACCCGTCTTTTACAAACTGGGAACAGGATCCTGACAGGCTAGCTACAGTGCCTCCAGGCCTGGAGTCTGGGCAGCGGCAGCGGAGAGTCATTTGTCTGACTGGGACATGCACTGAGGAGATGCTCATTTGTCTACTGTACCTTCGTCAGTGCCATTCATGATGGAAACACAGTCGTCCCCTACCAGGAAGGGTGATGCCTGGAATACCTCCTTCACCTACATGCAAAGAGAAACACTTCTTAGCCTGGCATGGAGCTGCACACTTGTACGGAACTTGGGAGGTGGAGGCAGGAGATCTGGAGTTTGAGGTCAGTTTGGTTTACACAGTGATTATCTCGCCCTCCACCCCAAGTCAGGGCAGAAGGATGTGTTCATTCTCCAGAAGCAAGATTAGGAGATTCCGAGAGCACTGTGTGTTCAGCTGGCTGGGACAGAACGCTGAGGGTTCTTCGGTGTTCTAAGACGCAAAGATTAAACTGCTTCAAGCTTCTGTGATCTTCTGTGGGGGTGTTCTTGACTGATAACCCTAGGATAGCTAAGAGATGTGCTACTCCAGGTACCTCATCTTTAACTGCTGGGGATAGGAGAGTTCTGAGAGATGGCCTAGAGAGAGCTGGAATACACTGAGCCTGCAGGGTCCCCAAACACTGCCCGGCTTTGGGTTGAGAGATGAAAGGCAAGAAGCCCCAAGTCAGGGCTTAAACCCGGGCACCACTCATACGGCCTGTGTATATATAGGTGGGGGCACAGATCCAGGGACGTGTGCCATCAGGGCCCGGCAGAGGGAGGTGAAGGTGTGAACAACTAGGTATATTTCTTTCTCCATTTTCTTTTTTTTTTTTTTTAAAAAGAGATTTATTTATTTATTATGTGTACAACATTCTGCCTCCATGTATGCCTGCATGCCAGGAGAGGGCACCAGATCTTGTTACAAATGGTTGTGAGCCACCATGTGGTTGCTGGGAATTGAACTCAGGACCTCTGGAAGAACAGCCAGTGTTCTTAACCTCTGAGCCATCTCTCCAGCCCTCTTTCTCCATTTTCTAAGGAGTCTCAGGACATAGAAACTTTGGTACACGTAGCCACCCCTACCTCCCTTGTGTCCTAAGAAGGTGTACTGTGCCACCATCTTGCAGGTAAACAGTATAAGAACAGTCTAGAAGTTGAGGGAGACTGTATCTTCCCAAACTTGGTGGGAAAATTAGAAATGCGTTCTGGGGTTGAGGATGTAGCCCCAGTATAGAGTGCAAAGTGGCTGTCTGGGGACACCAGGTTCCCCAAGAAGCACTGGGGCTGGGGAAGAGGCCGAGGGTCTCTTGGGCAGTCACATCTGAGTTTGGGCTAAGATGCCAGGTCAGTTCACACACCCGGGGGTGCCCTTCAGGAGCACATCACAGTTGTAAAACAAAGCAGTTTTCTTAAATGTCACATAGACGATTCCAAACTGCGATACTGTGAACATTCCAAGGTTTTCCTCTTCACTTCAATGCCCTGCCTGCTTGACACTAGCTGGAAGGTTAGTGGCTACATTGTTTAGAGACAGTGTCTCACTCTGTAGCTCAGACTTGCCTCTGGTTTGAAACTGTCCTGCTTGGCCACCTGGGTGCCGGGGTGACAGATGTGCACCATCATGCCCAGCAGGGTTAGCATTTTTAGTGACCCTTTCCCCCTCCAGGGGGGAAATGACTAAGCTCACCTTTTGCAGCAGCTTCTGGGCCTTTTCTCCCGGCAGCAGGCGCAAACCAGCTGTGGCCTTGAGGACCAGAGGGGTGGCCTTCCAGAAGTCATAAGGAATGTGTTGCTTAGCAACGTTCAGAAGCTCCTGGATCCCCTGAGCACTCTGTGGATGTAGAGAAAGCAAAGCAGGGCTGTTATACAACACTGCCCAGTTACCACCACCCGTTAAAATGCGTATTAAACATATTACCTAATTTAAAAATTAAGTTTGGGGGATGTGTGTGCACGCACGCACGCATGCATGCATGCACATGTTCACATGCAGAGATGGGAGACTGACTTCCAGGAGTCAGTGCTCACCTTCTGCCTTGTGTGGAGGGCCTCTCTTGTCTCTGCTGCTGCAGACTCACTACAGGTTATCTGACTCAGCACACCAGGCTTTTTAGGTGGGTTCTGGGACTCAAACTCAGGTCCCCAGGCATCTGAAGCTGGTGCTTCTGCCCACCACCCCACCTCCTGGCCCCTTTCTCAAATTTTCAAAATCAGCAGGAGCACAGCATCAAGCAGCACTGGCCATCTGTGAGAACACAAGGGGTCAGAACACAGAGGACAGCCCTCGGCATAGAATGCTGCGGGTGAAGGCAGGTCAAGGGTCATGGGGCTGAGCCGCCTCCTAGAGTAACTGTCATGCTTTCTGAACCAGACCCATGCCCTGGCCTGTCACCACCTGTGCTGCCTAGTTTTGTACCAACTTGATACAAGCTAGAGTTATCTGAAAGGAGAGTCAGTTAAGAAAATGCCTCCCCTAGAGAGCCCAGAGACCTAGGGTAGAACCAAACAGGACTGGCAAAAACAGACAGACAGACAGATAAATGAAATTATCCCTCACAATATTCTGCCATACTCATAGATTGGTGTCTAGTCCAGTCATCATCGGAAAGGCTTCCTCCAGCAGCTGGTGGGAGCAGATGCTGAGACCCACAGCCAAAAATTAGATGGCAAGAGAGCCCAGGTTGGAGGTCTCCAATGAGTCCCTCCCCTTGGAGCTCGGGGAACCCATGGAAGAGAGGGGAGAGGAACTATGGGAGCCAGAGAGGTTGAGGACACCTTAAGAGCATGCCCACTGAATCAACTAAGCGGGGCTCATAGGGGCTCACAGAGACTGAGGTGGCAATCCTGGCGCCTGCATGGGTCCTCTGAGTATGTTACAGAGGTTGGCTTAGCGTTTTTGTTGGACTCCCGGCAGTGGAAGAGGCGGGTGTCTTTGACTCTTTGCCTGCTTTTGAACTCTTCCTCCCACGGGTCGCCTTGTCCGGCCTTGATGTGAGGGTTTGCACCCGGTCTGACTGTAGCCTCCTGTGCTGTGTTCCGTTGGGGTCCCTCGGAAACCTGCTCTTCTCTGAGGGGAGGGAGAGATGTGAATCTGGGGGAGAAGGAACTGGGAAGAGTGGAGGGAGGGGAAGCTGTAGTTGGGATGTATTGCATGAGAGGGGAGTAACAATTACAAAAAGAAAAGAAAGTGCCTCCATAAAATCCAGCTGTAGGGCCGGGCGGTGGTGGCGCACGCCTTTAATCCCAGCACTAGGGAGGCAGAGCCAGGCGGATCTCTGTGAGTTCGAGGCCAGCCTGGGCTACCAAGTGAGTTCCAGGACAGGCGCAAAGCTACACAGAGAAACCCTGTCTCGAAAAACCAAAAAAAAAAAAAAAAAAAAAAAATCCAGCTGTAGGGCATTTTCTTACCTAGTGACTAATGGGGAAGGGCTCAGCCCATTGTGGGTGGTACCATCCCTGGGCTAGTGGTCCTGGGTTATAAGAAAGCAGGCTGAGCAAGTCATGATGGGCAAGCCAATAAGCAGCACCCCTCCATGGCCTCTGCATCAGCTCCTGCCTCCAGGTTCCTGCCCTGCTTGAGTTCCCTGGCTTCCTTCATGGACTACGATGTGGAAAAGCCCAATTAACCCCCTTCACCTACAACTTGCTTTCTGGTCATGGTGTTTCATCACAGCAAAGAAACCCTACCTAAGACATCAGGTGACCTCACAGGGTTGTGATTTCCCTGGATATCATGAGCATGGGGGAACAAGTAAATTCTAGGGTCCCTTGTAGAACTGAGTCCCATGAATAACCTCACTGAGGGGGTCACACCACCTGCCAGAGAGCTCAAAGGGTGGCTTGGCATGTAAACAGGGGTAATCGGTAAAGTCTGCCCAAGAAGAACACTTACCTTCTTTTTATCCAGAACTCCTACTCCACAAATCCACCCAAAGACGCCCTTGTGCATGTGGGTGGTAAAGTCTGTGTTAGATGACACTGTCCCTCTCTACTGTGTATGCAAAATAAAAACAAGGACAAGTCTCAAGTACCTATCTGTCCAAGGACGCACAAGTGGCTCCCGAAGGCTCCGTGAGAGAGCAGGGCGTGTAGTGGAGGCAGTCCGGACACTCCTCCCCCTGAATGTGCGTCACCTACCTACAAGTTGGATTTTTAAAATCTCACCAGCTTATTACTCTAAACCTGTGAAATTTAATTTGGCTTAGCTGGATGGCTACCCTTGAATCACTGATTCCTCTGGTGTACAGCCAAGCCTTGCACTACCCTGTCTAAAACCACACGATGCACCTGTGGGCTGAACAATGGACTAGCTCAGGGTCTGAGGAATGCTGACTCGGACTAAGGATGGTGGGTACTTACCTAACACATGAGAGGCCCTGGTTTCATACCCAGCATTTAAAAAAAAAAAAAGGGGTGGGGAATGCCAGGGAAGTCACAACCCTCTGGGCAAGCAGTTTCTGCTTTAGAAGAAGCCCAGGAGTCCTTGGTTATATGTTAGTCCATATGTTAGTGTATTAAAACATTAGGGACATCAGAAGTCTAGACGCTACACACTTTCAGAAATCCTTGTTTCACCTTCATGGAATTTGTTTTACAATTAATTATTCTTTTACGTTTATTTGGTTTGTGGCTTTCATAAATTATTTGTGTTTTGTATTTGCTATTTATCTTTTCAGGAACAGGTACTGGAGAAGAAGCTCAGGGTACAGGCATGCTAGACAAACACTTCACCACTGGACTTCTCTGTGGGCCCTAGCCTAACAGTTTTGACATTAATGTTTGGTTTCAGTAAATGTTATACCTTCCAGCAGAGGACTGCAGTGAAAAATTAAAATTACAAAGTCACTATGGGGAGTCCTGGCTCAGTATCAGAGCACTGGTCTAGCCTTGGGAAGCCCTGGGCTCCATAGCTGGCTCCCTGCATCACACAGTACTATGTAAAACTTACATTACTAATACAAATATTTTAAAGTCCAACTATAACCTTTTCTTTTCATTTTCTTGTTGTATGAGTGTTTTGTCTGCACGCATGTCTGTGCACCACATGTGTGCAGTGCTCACAGAGGCCAGAAAGTGGCACTGGATTCCCTGGGACTGGAGTTCCAGGTGGTAGTAAGGTGCCATGTGGGTGCTGGAAACTGAACCTGGGTCCTCTGGAAGAGCACTCAGTGCTCTTAGCCACTGAGCCATCTCTCCGGCCCCCCAGTAATGCTTCTGTACATTTTTGGGTGTGAGCTTCTGAACTGTGTAAGGATCAGGGCCTCATGATGTCAGCACCCTGGTGGGTGAGACCCGCACTTCTCCCCACCTCTCTATCTTCCGGGACGCGGCATACCCCAGGCATACCAGTACCCAAGTCACCTTTCCCTCAGAAGATGGCCAACTGATCCGGTTCATAAGGGGCTGGCTAGGAAGTTAGTTAGAGGACACTGGAAGGACAAACAGACACAAGATGGTGGTTACCTTTTCAACATCATCTGCATAAGCAGAAAGCCCAGGCTTCAGTGCTTTGAAGGTTTCATGGGTCAAGGTGGGAGTTTCTAAAGGGAAATATTTTTAAAAGATGTAATTATGAATATATACAAGGAGTATTACTATATACAGAAGAGACCAGCTGATGTTAAGAGCAGAGGCCTGACCATGGAGGCCAATCAAGAGGGATTAATTATTTTTGTTTAAGTTCTGCCATCTAGTTCACCAGAGCTTTCATACATATATATATATATATATACTATATGTATATATATATATGTATATATATATACATATAGTATATATATATATGTATATATATATACATACACACACACACACACACACACACACACACACACACACACACACACATATCTCGCACACAGAGGCAGGCTGGGGTGAGTGTGCTTGCCTAGCATGCTAGAGGCCCTGGAATTGATTCCAACACTGCAAAAAAACATACAAACAAACAACTCACACCTCAATTTTATTAAGGATAATTTACTTAAAGTTTAAGATAATTCTTGCTGATTTAACAAGATAAATGATCTTAAACTGTAAAATAAAAATGACGTCCGTAACTCTGAAATATTATCCTTATATGGGCCGTGAACAGGCTTCTGAAGGTTTGTTTTTCTTCTTAAAAAGTTGAGTTTTGATGCCAGCAGGAATGGACTAGATCACAACAAAGAAAGTGTCCAGAGGCATCCTGTGGCCAAAGACACCAGTCCAAAATAGGACGATGTGAATATGAAGGCTGAGGAAAGAAAAACAGAACCAAAAAAGCAAGAATAAAACTTTCTCACCAAGATTATTCTCTTTAAAGACAAACACTGGATTATAACTATTACTACTTTAAACTTAGATTATTTTTTTAAAATTTGGTGCTAGAAGTTGATTGGGGCGTCAAATATGCTAGAAAAGTGTTCTAACACTGAGCAAAACCTCCTAACCACATCTGTTACATTTAGCTTCAAAACCAATTTTGGAGTTAAGTAAGTAGATCTGGCATTTAATGTTTAACCATTACAAGGCTAGAGCATTATGTATGCTATTGAGTCAGCAAGAATTAACTGTTAAATTATTATTGGTGCTGTTTTTCAGACAGGGTTTCTCTATGTAGCCCCGGCTGCCCTGGAACTCCCTCTGTAGACCAGGCTGGCCTCCAACTCACAGAGATCCACCTGCCTCTGCCTCTCAAGGGCTGAGATTAAAGGCGTGTACCACCACACTCAGATTAACTGTTAAAATTTAACACGTTAAATGGACACAAACTTTTTTTTAAATCTAAATTATCCTCAATAACATTTATTTTTTTCTTTTCTTGTAAAGCAAAGTTCTGGCCCAAACATATAAAAAAAATAAACAGTAATTAAATCAGAAGCAAGTAAAACAGGCTGCTGTAGCTTTGGAGAGAGGTACCAGGGGTCTCATGCTGATAGAGCAATTAATGCCAGGATAGTGTCTGGCCACTAGGGACCTGGATATGGACCTGGGCAAAGCAGAGGGCTGAAAAGCTGGTTGACTGAAGGTCAGATGTACAAGAGGGTAGATTTTAGGGCACCAGATGGGAGAGCGGAGTAAAGAGCCAGGCAGCCAAGCGGTCCTGGAGAAAAAGTCTCCACCTTCTGTCTAAAGTCCCCATTCCTGGGAAGCAAAGCTGGCAGGCCTCGCCTGAGGTGCAGACCCCTTCCCAGTGCCACGCTAGGCTCTTAGGACCCACAGCAGCAGGGGCTGCAGGCCTCCATCCCAGGTTTCTGCTACTGTTCTAACTGGCCTGGGCTCTGGGTCCTGTGAGCCTGAGTCTGCAGTTGTTTCTGCCTTGAGATCTCCCAACATCAACATGATATGGCCCAAATCACAGGCTCAGCCACCAGGCCTGCTATGGACAGGGAGGACACAGGCAACTAAATGTCCTCTAAGGTCTTAGCTGCCCATTAATGGTAGCCACTGGACGTCTCAAAATGTAAGAAGAGCCTCAGGCTCCTGGGGAATTTAGGTGCACGTGGGCTTTGTGTCCACTGAGTAAGCATTTTTAGCAACTGCACTTTTTCACCCCCAAGTGCTGGTGCTCACATCCAGGGCCTCACATGTGCTCTACTGCTGAACTTTGCCTTAACAACTTCATGTTAACAGGCTTCTGGATTACTCTAGGGCAGGAGCTCCAGCCCACAGTCTTCTGAAGTAAGGAGTTGCTAAGAGCCTTGCCCTGAGAGAGGGGGAAAGGCAGACCCTATGTCTGAGCCCACAATAACTCATGGTCAGACAGATACCTCCAGGTGGCCGGGCAAACTGGAAGACGTGGATGCGGGTGCCGGTGCTCCCAGCGTCAAACATGATCCCATAGAAGACCTCGTGACTACGTGTAGCTGAGCCTGGGGAGCTGAAGGCCTGCTGGGTCCACCGTGCTCCTGAGGCAGCCCCAGCAATGGTGAAGAAGGCCTGGGCAGCAGAGGCCCGGTGCCACTTGATATAGGCAACATAGATGAACAGGCCCACGCACAGCCCGAGGGGGTATGCCACCTTCGTCATCCGCAGAGTCCCATGGTTTGGTATTTTTCTCATTTCTCAGTCTGCTGGGGACTACGGAGCTGCTGCTGGCTGAAGGGAGGAGAATTAGGTAAATCACATTAGTCTGTAGTCTACAGCGGGTGTCAGAAGTTCCCAGGTCTGGCGACAAAGTATGTGATTCAAAACTGGTCTGCAGTCCCCCTCCCCCAGAAGTCAGAGGAGACAACTGATTTTCTTGGTGATTCTGGAAGGGATGGTCTAGAACTGAGGGTCATGAACGCTGGGTAACTTCCCCACAAACCACACTGGGACATGCTGCTGATCATATCAAAGAGCCCAGTGTCCACAGATTACTCTGGGTAACAGATCCGCATGCTCCACCCAGTCTTCAAATCTTTACTCACAGGATTCATAGATTATACTGTCAGCAATTTACTTTCCCAGGGGCTTGAAAACTGGCCATTCAACAACCACAGTGAGTCTGAGACAGGTGTGAGACACTGAACTTATTTTTCCAAGTGTTTAGTGGATGCTGCTTTTCATTTATAAGAAACATTCCTGTCGAGGGGCAAATGATATCTGGTACTTTCAAAGCCCATAAAATTCTATAAAAATCGATGCCATCAGTTTTGGTCCAATAAACTCTGAACAAAATCACTCACTCACTTTAAAAACTTAATTTTTAACTTTTTTGAAAGGGTGAGTGAGACAGATTCTTGCTATATAGTCTAGGCTGGTCTCCAATCTCAATCCTCCTGCCTCAGACTCTTCAGTGATGGGAGTCTAGGTGTGTACCATCATCCCAGGAGGTTCAATTTTTTTTTTTTTTTTTTAGTAGCTCCTAATCTTAAAAAGATGAGAAGTGAGGGGCCTGCATCTCTAGGCTTCTCCTGTCCTCAAGGGATGTCTGTTGGTCTTTTCACTCCTCACTCTTGTGAGTTATGGAAATGCAGCAGCTAATACTGGAAAACCCGGAGGCTTGATGGTATGAGCTACAAGAAGGCCTTGTGTGACTAGGGCAGACTAGTTCCTCCAGGGGCCTCCTCTGCAAAGTGGCTGCCCATGGTGGGCTGTCACATGAATTACAATGGAATTTGGAAATTCAATGTGTTCAAGAATAGCCACAGCCGGACAGTGATGGTGCACGCCTTTAATCCCAGCACTCAGGAGGCAGAGCCAGGCGGATCTCTGTGAGTTCGAGGCCAGCCTGGTCTACAGAGCGAGATCCAGGACAGGCACCAAAACTACACAGAGAAACCCTGTCTCAAAAAACCAAAAACCAAAAAAAAAGAGTAGCCACAGAGAACATAAGCTGAAGACAAGCTTTGTAGTGGGGCAGAGGTCACATCACCCTGGAACCAGGGACGACAATGGGCAGAAGGACTCTGTGGCTGTCCTGCTTGGGGAGAGTAACAGTAGTCCTAGGCAGGGCCTGTGTGCTCATCCTAAGGCGGTCCAGGCGAAACAGGAGTGGAATGACACTACACACAGAGCAGGCTTGTCTTGGTTCACCTCTGACGACACTCAAATACTCTTAGGCAAAGAGCTCAGGTCACATAAACACTGCTTCTGTGCCCCAGGCCCAGGGAAGAGGCCCAAACTGGGGCAAGAAAACAAGACAAGTCACCCTCCCCAGTTCCTGCCCCATGCAGAGCTCAGAATGGCTCTTAGCAGGTGCCAAGGAGTAAGTCACCCTCGCCAGTCCCCAGCTCCTGCTTTACTTTGGGTCTTACTTGGTCCCGTTGCACTCGAGAGTTATACGCTGCTCTCAAGATCACATCTCATCCCCTGCTGAGGTCTGGCCCTTGCAACTTGTTCAATACCTTTTATCCTTGCCCATGCATTCCAAGAACTCCGTGCCTCCTTTTGCCTGGCAGCTTCCTGTCCCAAGCCCTTTATGCATACTATTACTCATTCCCGGAATGCTCAGCCACCAAATGGGCCAATTTTGTCCAACTGTCCAAATTCTACTGCCTTCCCCAGCCTGAATGTCTTCACCTTGTGCCCTGAGTGCCCTATACCCAACCTGTAAATACAAGATTCTACTTTAGACAGCCTGACAACACATATGAGTTCACAGACCTACAATCATTGCATTTACACACTGGCAAGCTCAGGATGATATTAACAATCCAAACAGAACACCCTATCCAGGGGGCACAGGACTAGACAGACTAGTCCACAGGCAACTCCATGTCTCAGAGGCTCAACTCCAAACACACCAATTTTATTCTGTTGGGTTGAAGTGTTTGTCCATAGCTAAGACACTTGCAGGAAGGACCAATCACTTTTCTGTAGCCATGTCTAACACCCAGTGGTGGTATACTGATCAAACTCCCCAAAGGCCTCCTGAGGAAAACAACTCAACCTTACTTTGCACTTTACAGAACAGAGTTAAAAAAAAAAAAAAAAAAAAAAAAAAAAAAAAAAAAAAAAAAAGCAAGCAGCAAGCAGAAGTAAAGCCAGGTAGGTGGTGAATGGGCAGGAGGCAGACCAGGAAGCAGCATGCACAGGCAAACAGAGGTAGTTAGGAGACGTCCACTTCCTGTCAGGAGGTAGAGACTGGAGCCAGAGAATGTAGGTATGGCGTTAGGAGGGGAAGGGAGGGGAAGAGGGGAAGCTGGATCTCAGAAATATGCTCCATCTGATTTGAACTGGCAGTGGCAAGATTTTTCCAGGTTGGCACTGAAGCACAAGGAACCAAGCCATGATTGCAAATGACTGCTGCACATGCTAAGTACGTGTCCAAAAATAAAGCACACGAACAAAGCATCACTTATTTCTTCTGGTAGTTGCAGAAAATCTTTTCTTGGAGAAAAGAAAAAGCCCATACATCAACAGCCCTGGAAAGATGACCTCCTCATTTCTTTTACAGGGTGCCATGCCTTTGTGGGCTGGTACCTACGCCTCTCAGGTTCTGTCCATGAGGCTCCAGGAGGAACTCAAATACTCAAATACTGGGGCAGAAGGAGAGGGGCAAAAACCCCTCAATTTTTGGATTTTCCATTATGCTTGCCGCATTTTTTAAGGACTACATCATTAATACGCTGGTAACAGGAATAGGGAAACCTCCCCTTAATGCTTTTCAGTCCTATCCATTGCTCTGCAGAGCTCCAGGAGAGCCCCTGTAATCACATTCATCTACCTTCCCCTGGGGGAATCTCTTTCGTGGGCGTCTGAGATTTTCCTGCTGTGGCTATGAGACTTCGCTATACTCCCTGTGATGTAGAGATGTATGGCTTACCACACATGACCATGAGGTACAAGTGCCTGCAGAGACATAAAAGGCCCAGGTATTTTCAGGCGACTGATTCCTTTGGATAGACTCTCAGTATGAAGGGCTGTGTCTGCTGGAACCTACTCAGCAATGTAGTCTCAAAACCACCCAATTACTTCCCGAGGCTCTTAAAATGAAAACTTGTTCCCTCTGATTCTCTATACTTCTACATTCTGGGTGTCTACACCAGGACCTCTCCCTCCTTTAGCCTGAAGCACCTGTGGCCACACACCAACTTAGGCAGAACCACCCCGACCCCTGGCAGGCTTTTCCCGGTCATCTTCGGACCCACCGTCTGTACAAGCGGAACACAGGATTTCCCCAGTTTCCTAGCAGGACTGGGCAGTGCAGGAGAGGAGGGGCATGGGCCTGGCTCTGCTGGGGGCGGGTCAGCACACGCCGGCCGAATGAATGGGCTGCACTGGGGCAGAGACCCCTGCTGCCTGGCCTACAGTGGAGCTCACAACACTGAACGAGTCCCACCATGTAGTGCAAACGTGCAAGGCTATGCAGCCGGGAAAGGCAGCAAGGGGAGAGGACCGGGAGCGCAAGTGACCCTGAGGCCTCCCCCAGGAGCTGCCGCCTGACTCAAGGAAGTGCCAGGCACTTGGACCCGCACTACGGGGAACCCCGTCACTCGCGCGTTGGGAGACCCACCGTAGTCAGTCATCCCAGCCAAGCACACCCCGCTGGTCCCGCTTACCCTGCACGGCGCCGTCGGCCCCTCTGCGGAGGCAGTGGTGTACCCCAAGACAGAGAGCGACCACCCACCGAGGACCAAGCTCTCCAGCCCTGGTCCGCGTCAACACAGCTTTTAAGCGTGGACCCGGGACCCAGCAGATGCCGAGAAGCTGTCCCCGCCTACGTGCACTTTGCGTCACCGGGTAGGTGGGTTGGCATCGATGCGCGTGCGTTGTGGCGCCTGCCGGCTACGCAGGCGCAGTAACCAAGTAACCAAGTGCTCTTCCGGTGTGTGTGTTTTTCTGTTGCTTGATTGCTCCTTGGATCCTTCTGACAAATCCTCGAGGCGTGGAGGAACGGAGCCTTGTCTTGACTGGTGTAGGAGTTACTTCGATCTCATCCATCACCTTGTCCTTCTGTAGGCGTTCCCCCTGGATCCCTCCACACTCGAGTTGATTCCTCTTTTACTTTCAAGGGAGTACGTGATAAGATACACATTCATAGCCGGGCGGTGGTGGCGCACGCCTTTAATCCCAGCACTCGGGAGGCAGAGCCAGGCGGATCTCTGTGAGTTCGAGGCCAGCCTGGGCTACCAAGTGAGTTCCAGGAAAGGCGCAAAGCTACACAGAGAAACCCTGTCTCGAAAAACCAAAAAAAAAAAAAAAAAAAAAAAAAAAAAAAAAAGATACACATTCATGATAGAGAATGCAGTGCCGTCAAGCCTCCTTTATCTTGGGGAGATATATAATATACATATTGTCTTCCTGCAAGCCACAAAGTCACCAGCTAACTGCAGTGAGACCCCGAATGTATGCCCCTAGTTCATCTGTCTGAATGTCCCCCAAGTTGGTTGTCTTCATCAGATCAGGGCCCCTCTTCTGCCTGCCCACGTGATGGCATCTGTACATTGAGGTACGGGGTCGTTGGTCCTGGTTCTGGATGATTTCCTTCTCTGTCGGCTGGGAAAGCCCAGAAACTAGGATTTCTAATGGCCGAGACAGGGCACTCGGGATTGAGCGGGTAGTAGCCACAGAGTGCAGGGACACGGTGAAAGCAGGCTGGGCAATCGCTAGTAGTGCCGCGAAACCATTGCAAATGGCCACATGAGTCGCTGATTGGACCTTGCCTTGTTTTACTAAACAGACCCCTGAGATTTGATTACAACAGGGGTCTATACGTCTCTTATTTGGTGGATATTAAAAGTCGCTCCCAGACCCCCCTCCCCTGATTTGTTGTAAATAACACTACAGTATCCACTATCTTGCCACCGACTGTGGATGTGCTGTAGGAGAATCTCAGAAGTGGAATTGGCTATGATAAACGATATGGCCCTTTGAAAAGCAGCTCCATAGATATGGCTGAATTTTCTCTGTAGTCATTGTGCTAATTTACACTCTTCAAATGTGTGAAAGTGTGGGTTCCCCACAGCTTCACCAGCGGAGTCCTTCCAAACTTTTGGTTCTTTGCTAATCCAATGGTAGAAAAACTGCACCTCACAGTTCTGCCTGAATTTTCTAGTGTTTTGTTCGTGGACCTGCCATGACCCGGCTTCTGTCTGCCTCCTTCATACCTTTTACCACCTCCTCTGCTTTTACCACATTTCTCGCACATTCTAGAATGTGTCTCAGTTTGTATATGCGCTTACTCACTGCCTGGAAAGCTGTTCTGTCAGGTGTTTCCTTTTGTAGAACTTTTCTCAGACCGTTTCATTTGCAGTGACCTCTCCTAGCTGTTCCCTATCATTCTTTGTGTATTTCCTTCATAGTGTATGTCATGCTCATCATGACTTGTTGGCGTGTTTATTGGTTCATTCTCTGTTTTACTACAGAAATGTAAGTTTCATGAGAGCAAAAGAGGCGTCTGCCCTAAGCGGTAATGCTTGCTCATCACCTAGCATTTTAATACATGGAGCCTACAACCCCAGCCTGCCTATGACGTCATCAGTCTAGCAGTAGAGAGTGCTCATGATGGCTGCCATCTCTTTGCTGTTCTCTTTAGGGCTTGGAACGGCCTGGACGTTGAAGGAGATAAGGTTAACTTTCCCAGAAGCAACTGCAGCCAAGTTCTCTGTTGCTTGAACAATTCAATCCCCTAGGAAGGTGGCATCTTGAGACAAGAGCGAGCTGGAGATAGGCTCTGACTCAAACAATGTCTTCTTCAGTGCTTTAGCCCAAAACGTGAGTCCTCTTAATAAAATAATAAAACTTAGAGTGGTCTGCTTTTCAAAGTCCGAGGTATAAGTAGAGGACAGGTACTGTTGAGACATCTTCTACTCTAGGCAGCCTTCCTGGACCTTCGTGGAGGAGGGAGATGGCTAATAATGTGTCTAGGAGGCTGTTGTCCCTGGCTGCCTATCTGCAGGATAGAAATACATTTTATGTAGATTGTTGAGCCTTAATGTACTGTGTGTTACTAGACCTAGACAAGGTGGTAACCAGTGCATAGTTAACATGCTTCATAGCAGCTCTTAACTAATTGTTAAGGTTACTAATCGCTAAGCTTTTAACACCCCAGTCTGCCCTTCACAGAGGTGCAGTTTTTAGTCCACAGCAGGCATGAGCCTCAGTTGCCCATAGTAATGGCTTCTCCTTCCCAGCCAGGTTTCCTCCCCCCTCCCCGCCCCTTCTCCCTTCCCCTCCCCCCCTCCCCCCCCCTCCTCCCCCCCCCTCCTCCTCCTCCTCCTCAAAGATTTATTTATTACATATACAATGTTCTGTCTGCATGTATGCCTGCAGGCCAGAAGAGGGCATCAGATCTCACCATGTGGTTGCTGGGAATTGAACTCAGGACCTCTGTAAGAGTAGTCAATACACTTAACCTCTGAGCCATCTCTCCAGCCCCTTCCTTCCCTTCTTTCTCAGACACATTTCTGGGGGACCACCAGTCAGACAACCTCTTATAAACATTGATCTCAGACAGCATGCAGGGAAACCCAAGTTAGGACAGTATTCAAAAATGTCTGTTGAAGGAAGAAATAAATGGATTCATCAGGATGCTTCGGAAGTTTTCCCTTCTGAGAAGGAAGATGCTGAGAAGCATCCACTCCAAGGAGGCTGGAGAAGATGATGGAGCAGATAGCAGAGATGTGGGCAGAGCAGGAATGCAGAAGTGTGCTCTGACAGCAGATATGACTGGTCCTGCTTTGTGGGCTGAGGAAGTGTTGGAGGAAGTAAATGAGTATGTGTCCTATCTTAGCTTACTCAGGGACCAAGAGTGGGGAGAGCCGCTGTTTTGCATGCCATCTACTAGGTTTGCTTGTGTAGTTATACCAGCTCTAAGTCTGTTAAGTGGAGCAGGAGCAGGGCCCGTGATGCTGGCCTGCCATCTTAGCTGCTCAGGAGGCTGAAGCAGGTGGATGGAAAGTTCAGAGCCAGTCTGGACAATTTCATAAAAGCCTATCTCTAATTTAAATGTCAAAGAAGGCCGGAGGATGTAGCTCAGTTACTTGCCTAGGGTGAGGGAGGCTGTAGTGCAATCCCAGTACTGCAGAAGAACAAGACAAACAAAAGAATCAGGCTAACACGGTTCTGCAAGGTCCTTGGTTTCAGAGGCTCTCGGTGGCCACCCACGTGATTCACCCCACGGCAAAGTGCCCATGATTCTGGAACACCCGAGTTTTCTATCAGTCAGAGAAGTGCCCAGTGACTGAAAGTTCTGGGCAACTGATCCTGGGAGAAGCCTTCAGCTTGAAGTGTAGATCCTGGCTTCCTCCCAAACAGGACAACTGGCATATCAACAATGGAATGTTTGGTAACAAAGCATGGCTTTCCTCTTTCGTGTCTTCCTTCCTCATCGCCCTATTGGTGTTTTCTGAGGTCACTGAGTGGGTTAGTGGGATTGATATAAGTCACTCACCAATTGTAGGTCCTTTGATAATAATACCAGACAAAATATCTAGTTGCCTCTCTGATTTCTTTTTTGTTAGAAATAAAATCTGATAGTTCGTTTCCAAAGATGCCTTGAGCCAGCATAGATGCAGCTTCCAGAAGACACTAGACTCCTGCTAATGCCCTACAGTCTGGTTAGTCCCCTCCACCCAAACTCTATTAAGCAAGCTCTGCCTGCCCCCACCACACAAACCAGAAGTTCAGAGTAGAAAATTCCTAATAGCCAACCCTGCCTGCAAGGTCAGGCATCTGGTGAGCTTTGAAATAAACAGGACGTAAAACAGAGATAAACCCAGGTATGTTTGTTGAGAAAAGACAAAAGTAAGCAGGGGGAAGATAAGAACCAGATGACACCTAAGACTGCATTCCTAAAAGGGAGGATGGGTCATGTGTTCGGGCTTATAAGGGTTGTTCTTTTCCTCAATAAGCATGCCTGTAATTCTAGGTTGACACAGGTGTTGGCAAGATCATGAAATAACCCACCTCGATTTCACTACTCTGCATTTCCAGTGCTCTTATTATGAAGTGATTATTGTTTCTCCATTTATTCTTTATCATTATATATTCTTATTATGAAGAGATCATTGTTTCTTAATTAAAAAATTATTACATCTTTTTATTTGTATGGGCATGTGCACACATAGGCCATGGCACATGCAGAAGTCAGAAGATAACTCTGTGACGTCACATCTCTCCTTTCATCATGTGCATTCGGGTCATTAGACTTGGCAGCACGTGCCTTTACCTGCTGAACCATCTTCCCAAGCCCACCTCTGTGGTTTCTCCCTCAAATTATTGCCTTTCCAACCATATATATTCTCCCTAACTCCTCCCAAAACTCAGGCCTGCTTTGTTCATGGTGAGCCTTGTATTTGACAAAACCTCGTACTGTATGTGGAAGAAACAAGGGCTTTACCCTTGTTCTCAGGAAGCTGGCGGTTTATTCTTCTCACCTGCCACTCCGCCATTTGTGGTTTCCGTGGGCTTCCTGAGACGTGGTCCAGCAGAGATCACCTTGCAGTGTAGCAACAATCTGGCTGAGACAAGAGGGACAGCTGTAAAACAGGTAATGACCTCAGTAGTTTATTAAGTATCTTGGTGAGGCAGAGGTTGGTGGAATTGACCTGTCAATTTGCTGTTGTCTCCTCCCCAGGAAGGCATTAACTCTGTACCCATAAATGTGATGTTACCCACTGTCAGAGTAAGAACAGTCTCTTCCCTTTTCAGTTCAGGAGTGTTCATTTGAAAAATTATTTAATTTTGTTTTCTTTCTTTTTTTTTTTTATGAGACAAGGTCTTACTTTGTAGCCTTGGCTGGCCTGGAACTGGCTTTGTAGACCAGGGATGGTCTTAAACTCACAGATATCTGCCTACCTCTGTCTCCAGAGTGCTGGGATTAAAGACGTGAACCACTACTTATTGCTTTAAAAAGGTTTATTTTTATTTTATGTGTATGAATATTTGCCTGTGTGTACATAAGTACCTAAGTGCACTGTATGTATGCCTTGTGCTCACAGAGGCCAGAAGAGGGTGCTGGAGGCCCTGTTGCTGTAGTTATGGACAATTGTAAGATGTCCTGTGGATGCTGAGAACAGAACCTGGGTCCTCGGGAAGAACAGTACACACTCTTAACCTTGAAGTCATCTCTCCAGCACCATTATTTTTATTATTAATGTTGTGAATTAAGTTCTAACAGTGAGTCATTCCCAATAAAAAGCATTTTTAAATGCATTGCTGGATTTGATTAGCCAAGACTGTATTTTTGAAATCTTTTAAATATACAGGTTTGAATAATCTATGCCTTGAAGAGCTGATAGACTATACATATTTTTACATGAGATATTTGAAACTTCTGACCCCTTTCTAAGGTCAAGGTTCTTTTTTTTCCAGGACATTTTGGTATCTTTATAGCAGTTTTCCCACTTCACTGTTTTCATCTTTATTGAAATAACATTATGTATAGTTTCCCTTTTACTAACAGCTTCCATTTGCCTCAGAGCACTATTTGTTCTCTCTCTCTCTCTCTCTCTCTCTCTCTCTCTCTCTCTCTCTCTCTCTCTCTGTCTCTCTCTCTCTCTCTCTCTCTCTCAATCTACAGTTCCAGAAATTTGGGCATTTTGTTATTTTCCCTTTCAGCAAAAACTACACTTTGGCACTGTTGAGCTGTCCCATAATATTTAATTTTGTAGTATGAACTTAATTTTCTTTCTTTTTGTACTTTATTTTTGTGCATTTTTTTGTTTTTCTAGTTTAAGCTAAATACTTCCCCACTAATTTTCAGCCTGTGTTCTAATAAATGCATTTAAAGCTTCATACTTTCTCATTTATTTATTATGTGTGTGTATGTGTGTCTGCATGAGTTTATGTGTACCACATGGCATGTAGGTGCCCGAGGAGACCAGGAGAGGGTGTCAGATTCCCTGGTGTCATCTGTCGTGGGTGCTGGGGACCAAACCAGAACAGTAAGTGCTCATAACTGCTGAGCTCCCAAAGCTCTACATTTTCTTTTAAGTACTATTATTATTGCTTTACATCCCACAGACTTTAACATATAATACTTTTTATAATGTCACTCTGAAGCTCTCCTCAAGTTCCATAATAGTAATTACTATGTGGGGTTGGAGAGATGGGCTCAGCAATTATGAGTTCTTCCAGAGGATTGCAGTTAGCTCCCCAGAACCCATGTGCGTGACTCACAGCTGCTTTTAACTCTAGCTCCAGGGCATCTGGTGTTCTCATAGGCTTCCACAGGCACTTGCATGCCATGGACACACACACACACACACACACACACACACACACTAAAAATAAATATTAATAGGTAATTGTTATGTTTTCTCTGTTCCACGTTATTAAGAATTGTGTTTTTCGCAAAGCTACACAGAGAAACCCTGTCTCGAAAAACCAAAAAAAAAAAAGAATTGTGTTTTAGCTGGACGGCAGTGGTGCACGCCTTTAATCTCAGCACTCGGGAGGCAGAGCCAGACGGATCTCTGTGAGTTTGAGGCCAGTCTGTTCTACAGAGCAACATCCAGGATAGGCATCAAAACTACACAGAGAAACCCTGTCTCGAAAAACCAAAAGAAAAACAAACAAAAGAATCGTGTTTTAAGATTTTTAATTAATTTTTATTTTAGCTTTTTGTTGTTGGTTTTTAAATTTTTGGAGAATTTCACATATGTAATACAATGAACTATGATCATATTTGCCTACCTTTAGCCTCCTCCAACTCTCCCCAGGCTGGTGGCCACCAAACAGAGGGATTCTCTCTTCCCCAGGAACTAGTCACCACTAACAGCCACTCGGTATGCTGTGGGGCCTGGTGATCATCTGCTCTGCCTTTGTGGGAATTTTGGCTGGCTTGCTCTTGTGTAGGTCTGGTGTAGGTGACCACAGCTTCTGTGAGCTCGTGATTGTGATAGCCATGTCATACCCGGACGACAGCATTTCACAACCTCCCTTCCTCCTGCCCTAGCCTTCTTTTCACCCCCTCTTCTGTGATGTTCCCAGAGCCCATGTGGTGGTGGGGTTGATAGAGATGTCCCACAAAGGGCTGAGCATTCAGTCTCTTGGTGTCGGTACTTAGGCCGGTTGTACATGTCTTCATTGACTGCTGCCCTCTGCAAAAGGAAGTGTAACTGACCAAGGTTGGGATCCGATAAATACCATGGGCATAAGCATAAATATTTAGAAGGCAACTTGGCAGCATGGCCACTTAGCAAAACAATAACAGTAGATTCTTCTTTTAAGTTGCTTTTTGTCGGGTGTTTGGTTTGGTTTGGTTTGGTACTTTTCAGACAGGATCTCAGTATGTAGCCCTGGCTGTCCCAGAACTCACTTTGTAGACCAGGCTGTCCTCAAACTCCCTGAGATCTACCTGCCTCTGCCTCTGGAGTGCTGGGATTAAAGATACACGCGTGTACCATGTTTACAGTGTCCTTGGAGGCCAGAAGAGGGTGGATCTTCTGGAACTGGAGTTACAGTTACTGCTGTCAGCTGCCAGGTGGGTGCTGGGAACAGAACCCGGGTCCTATGGAAAAGCAGCCAGTGCTCTTAACTCGAGCCCTCTCTGCAGTCCCATGTGTTTGTTTTTGTCCTTGTCAAGTAACTGGATGGGTGAATGAATCAGATAAATAATAAATCAGAGACTTATTTTTAAAATGTTATCTCTCCTTTGTGATTAGCAATACTTCGTATGGTTCAACATTGAAAGACACATAATACTACACCACGGTTTTCCGAGCCTCCCAGCCTCCCAGCCTCCCAGCCTCCCAGCCTCCCAGCCTCCAGCCCTCTTTCTGGAGGTCTCTACTGCAAACAGTTTAAATCTGCTCCTCAGAGGTGTTTTCTGTATGCAGGGCTTGTTCAGTGTCGTTTACCATCCTTGTTTCTTTTGGGAGGGTCTTGTTACATTGCTTAGGCTTGTCTGGAACTTATTATGTAGCCCGGACTATTTGAATTTGTCATCCTCCTGCTTCAGTTTCTGTGAACACAGGCCTGGGCCTCCAGGTCTGACTGAGATCATTTCCTTAGCAAGCATTAGGTGGCAGTAGAAGACCACAAAAAGGATAGAGTCCGCGGCACCATGTAACAAATACTTACATATGTGTGCATCTATACATGTAGGTATACATATAAGTAAATGAATGGGAAATTAAAATTAAATTTAAAAAACTGAGTTAAAAATCAATTACAGGGGCTGGGGATTTAGCTCAGTGGTAGAGCGCTTGCCTAGCAAGTGCAAGGCCCTGGGTTCGGTCCTCAGCTCTGGAAAAAAAAGAAAAAATCAATTACAAAATTAGTTGTGAGGGCTGACTTGGGGACTCATAAGTATTTACTTTATTGAGAAAATGTATACTGCTAAGTATTTTATACATAAATATGTTTTTAAATTGCCCTTTAAAAAAGAAAGAAAACAGCCAGGCATGGTGGCACTCACCTTTAATCCCAGCACTTAGGAGGCAGAAGCAGTGGATCTCTCCGAGTTCAAGGCCAACCTGGTCTACCAGGGCTGTGACTCAGAGAAACTCTGTGTTGAAAAGCCAGAGGAAGGGAGGGAGAGAGGGGAGAAGGGAGGGAGGGAATGAAGGACGGAGGGAGGGATGATCAAGTAGTTCCCTGGTCAGATTCCCTAATTATTCTCCCCAGGTCATGTGATGACATCTACCTTACGTCTTTAAGCTGTTAGTATCTGATGATCTAAACCCATGTAGACAGGTAACCTGTAGTATCAAAGTACTAATATTCATGTTTATATTTCTCCTGGCCCCATTCCTCATCTCTGCACTCCCTACCCCAGTGCCTGTGACTCATGCTCTGTCTTAGCTACTTTTCCCATTGTCTTCCAGTAAAGTTCCAGACACAGGCCAACATAGTTTGTCTATTTCCTTAACGGAGCGGGGATCCCTGTCCCTGGTCAAAGCTTGCATTCCGTACACATTGCCCCAAACACCCTTTTTCATTTGCTATCATACTCTGGAAAAAATTCCCTAACTTTTGAGAGCTCTTTGAAAACTGGTTGTGCTGCCCATGTGGTAAAGTACACAAATCTAAGCGGCTCACTGGTTTTCACACAAGTTCACACCTGTGTCACCACCAGCCTTTGGTGACATAGGAGGCCTATGGCTGTCCTTGAGCCAGGCCTGGTCATGCCCTCTCAAGTATCCACAACTGCGACCTGAAAAGCCGTTTACTTACTTAGAGACTGGGTCGTTTCCTGGGTCCTTTACCTACTTTACCTTCCTTTATTTCCAGCTTCCCTTTTTTGCTCTTACCTATGAGAGATCTCTCAGCTTCACCTACTAGTGTGGATTCATTCTATCTCTGTTATTCCCATTTGTGACCCAAAGTCTGTTGGGAAAACAAACACATTTGCCAGTATATTAAGCCTTTGGATTGTTACAAACACGGAACACCCTTAGGGAGCTAGCATCCATCCACCAACTAAATCATTAGGTAACAGAAGTGCCTGTAATAGTAGACTGTGTGGGCAGGCTACAATTGCTTAGGAGTTTAATAACTGCAATTAGCCTTGTTAATCTCTGTCTAAGACACCGGCTCACACAGTTGCAGTGGCTCATCAAGATCAGAAAAGTATCCAGGCATGGTAGCACTCTCTTACGGTATAGCTAGCTAGAGCAGAGGAGTTCCAGGCCAGCCTGGGCCACCTAATCAGACCCTGTTCCTAAAAAGAAAACAAAATCGGAAACTCAACCCTCACACAAAACCAACATCAAACTCACACTTCTCAGGTTTTACCAACTTCACTAAGGGTATCTCTGGTGGTTTAGATAGGAATGGCCCCCAAAGGCTCATATATTTGGATGCTTGGTCATTAAGGAGTGGCACTACTTGAGAGGGATTAGGAGGTGTGGCATTGTTGGAGTAGGTGTGGCCTTGTTAGAGGAAGTGTGTCACTGGGGGGGGGTGGGCTCTGGGGTTTTAGAAGCTCAAGCCAGGTTCAATGGCTTTTTCTCTTCCTGCTGCCTGCAGATCCTGGTGTAAAACTTTCAACTTCTCCAGCACCATGCCTGCCTTCCTGCCGTCACTCTCTCTACCATGACAGTAATAGACTAAACCTCTGAAACTGTAAGTCAGTCCCAATTAAATGCTTTCTTTCATAAGTGTTGCCCCGTCCCTCACCACCTATGGTGGATGGGAAAGCTGGCCCTGAGGTCATCAGAGTGAGGGAACTGGTACTGTCCCCTCATTAAGGGACATTAAGGAGAACAGGCCCTGCGTCTCGCCTGGACAGCACAATAGAGCTGACTCTGTTGGTGCGGACACAGGTGGGTGGACCCTCGGGGGCAGGGACTCAGCACGAGAGCAGGAGGACTGACCTCGCCCCCCCATCTATCATATGGTGGCATGGGTGAGGAAAAAATGCCCTCTCTCCCCTCACTCCCTGCCACCTGTGGCAGGTGAGAGAGCTGGCCCAGGGGCCATGAGAATGGGAGAACTGGCCCTGCACCTCACCAGCTGGAGCACGCCTTGCCTGGGCAGCACACTAGCACTTACCCTGTTGAGCAGGGCCTGTGGGTGTAAGAGCAGGAGAGCTGTCCCCATCCCCTCCTTGGTATATATGGAATAGCAAGGGCAAGGGCAATATGCTATCCACTCCCACCCCTACGTACCTGGAACAGGCAGGAGAGCCGACCTTGGGGGCATGAGAATGGAAGAGCTGGTCCTGCCCCTCACCAAGTGCAGCAATCCAGACAGCAGGACCAGCACCTCCCCTGGGTAAACAGTAGACCTGCTTCTGGTGGTGTGAGTGCAGGCGAGCTGGACCCAAGGGTGAGAGAGCAGGAGAAATGTCCCTGCTCCTTGCTGTCTGCCACATTGGGTGAGCTAGCTGGGGCAGTACTGGAGAGCTCGCCTGGGTGGTGATGAGGAGGAAAAGCTGGCAGGCTGACCAACCCAGCTACCATCCAGGCCCAGAACCAGGACTACAAGATAGCACACCCCAATACCTACCTCATCTATGGACTGCTGGAGCATGTGAAGAGGACGAACCTACAAATCCAAAGCTACAGGATCTCCATGACACAAGCAACAACAGGATATCCAAGAGGAGCCCAGTGAGAGCCCAGTATTGACAGTGGAGCAGAAGCCAGAGGCCCTGGACCAGACTAATGACTCATTGCAATGAACACTTACAAGTAAAGATGTATGGACTAAAGAGTATACTGTATGACTCACTGGGCCACACTATAGCTTCCATGCTGAGACTTTTTTTATTTGTTTTTTTGTGGGTTTTTTGTACTTTTTTGACCCTTTAAATTTTGTTTTTGAGGGGGAGATTGCAAGGGCAGAAGATGGAAGTAGGGGGATGGGGAGATGAGTGGGATCTGGGATGCATGATGTGAAATCTATCAAATATCAATAAAAAGTTAAAAAAAAGAGTTTTCTGGTCAGGGCATCTCTTCACAGCAGTAAAACACTGACTAATGCAGTATCTCTTATTATTTACTTAATTATTTTTAATATTTTATTTTATTCTTATTTATGTGGATGTAGGTGGGCATGTGAATGTGAGTGCAGTGCCCACAAAGGCCAGAGAAATTGGATCCCTGGGAACTGAAGTCACAGGTGGTTGTGAGCTACCTGATATGGGTGCTGAGAACTGAGCTCAGGTCCCGAGCAACAGCAGTGTGTGGTCTTACCTGATGAGCCTCCTCTCCAGCCCTCTCAAGGGCATCTTTTAGGAGAAAATGTTAAGAGCAGGAACTTTCTGTCCATTCTTCTTTCTTTCTGGTACAAGGTCCTCCCACATCCCACATCATGTAGTCATCTGTTTAAATTTTGTTCCCAATCTACATGACATCTAGGATATCTAAATAGCTCATTGAAATGGTCACATTAACAAGAAGATAAACAGATGGCCAACCATCATGAGAGGAGCTTAGCATCGCTAGGCATTAGGAAAATGAAATCAAAACTTGAGGCACTAGTTCACCTCCAGGAGGATGTCTGTGAGGAAAAAGGTGGAGGAAGAGACAAGAGTTGGTGAGAAAGTGGGAAAACTAGACCTGTCATCCGTTCCCAGTGGGAATGTAAGGTGGTGTGGCTGCCATGGAAAACAGGTGGGTGGTTTCTCAAAAGCAGAACCACTGCATGGTCAAGCAGTTCAAGTCCTAAACAAATACCCAATTAGAGAAAAACCCGGATGCTCAAGCATATCATTGTCCACAAAGGTTCTCAGCAGCACTGTTCACAATAGTTAAAAGGCGGACACCATCCAAGCACCTCTCAGCTGATAAATGGATACACAAAGCATGGCATATACACACAAAGGAATGTTGCTTAGCCATGCAAAGGGAAGAAGCGTCGGTGTTACAATCTGGGTGAATCTTGAAGACATCGTGCCAAGTGAACAAAGCCAGACACAAAAGGCCACATAACTGATGTTTCTATTTATATGGGATATTCAGAACAGGTGAATCCCATTGAGTCAGGAAGCAGTTTTCCATTAAAGTCCTTTATAACGGGAGATCTGATCATGTATTACAGTGGTCATTTCTCATCTCCTTTAATGGGGAACAAATCCTTAGTCTTTATTTTCCCATGACCTTGATCTCTTGCCCTCTCTCCCTTTCACTGCCCCTCCCTTTTCCTCTTTATTGGGACTAGTTATTGAACCCAATTTCTTATTCATATTAAACATGCATTCCACCACGAAGCTGGTATTGTCCAGGAGTGCAGGAATTGTGAGAGTCAAAGTTACATTTTAAGTTTTAATTCTATGCCTTAGAGATCCATGAAACAAAAATTCCTCTGATCTGTCAGCTCCTTGTCCAATGACAAATAGTTCCTGAGATGTTGGAGGCTATTGTTTATGGGAGATAGCAAGTCACATGTTTTCACTCCCCTAAACAAGTTTGTTTGACCCATCTGCACCATATGTGCTTGATCACATGTGGGTGGGAGGTTCATAGGCAGGAAATAAATCAGGATGTACACTTGCCCCTGATTGGACGTAGGCTAGAACTATGTCAGGATGTATGTTTGCCCTTGATTGGACCTGATGAGAAATACTTGAGCTGCTGCAAAATTTGATTCAGGGCCATTTTTTTTTTCTGGGAAACTAGAGGTGGACCTGGTTAGAGCCCATCCACCTGGTCAGTATTTAATTAGAGCTTGCTTCAAATTTGGCTTTGAATTGTGGTAGTAGTCTTATTCTTGATTAGTGGGATTAACAGAATGAGTTCATTTTCTCCACCAATTAAAAAAATCAAAAGGCAAAAATAAGTTGGAAAGTCAAACAAAGCCAAAGTTTATTTTAAAAGAACAATTGTACTAGAGTAAAAACAAAACAAATAATAGGGCAGGAGAGCTGTAGATCTCAGCAGCTGGCCAGAGGAGGAGACTGGAGGAGAGAAGGGAAAAGCCATGCTGTGTGAGTTAAGCAGGCTGGAGGTCGGACACTTGGTGGACAAGCAGCCACATAGTAAGGAGCAGAGGTTTAGGGAAAGAATAAGAAAGCCCAAAGGAACTCTCCTCCACTGCTGGTGGGAATGCAAGCTTGTACAACCACTTTGGAAATCAATATGGCGCTTTCTTAGAAAATTGGGAATCCATCTCCCCCAAGATCCAGCTATACCACTCTTGGGCATATACCCAAGGAATGCTCAACCACACCATAAGAGCACTTGTTCAGCTATGTTCATATCAGCATTGTTTGTAATAGCCAGAACATGGAAACAATCTAGATGCCCTTCAACTGAAGAATGGATAAACAAAATGTGGTACATATACACAATGGAATACTACTCAGCAGAGAAAAACAATGACATCATGAGGTTTGTAGACAAATGGATGGATCTAGAAAAAATCATCCTGAGTGAGGTAACCCAGACTCAGAAAGACAAACATAGTATGTACTTACTCATAGCAGGATACTAGATGTAGAACAAGGATGACTGGACTGCTACTCACATCACCAGGGAGGCTACCTGGAAAACAGGACCCCAAGAAAGACACAGGGATCGCCCAATGACAGAGAAATGGAATGAGATCTACATGAACAGCCTGGACATGAGTCGGGGTAGTGAAAGGCGAGGGTCAAGCGAGGGAAAGAGAGCTTGGGGGAGCGGGAGATCCCAGCTGGATCAACAACAGTGAGGGAGAACAAGGAATAGGAGACCATGGTAAATGAAGACCACATGAGAATAGGAAGAAGCAAAGTGCTAGAGAGGCCCACAGAAATCCACAAAGATACCCCCACAACAGACTGCTGGCAATGGTCGAGAGACAGCCCGAACTGACCTACTCTGGTGATGGGATGGCCAAACACCCTAATTGTCGTGCTAGAAACCTCATCCAACTACTGAGGGATCTGGATGCAGAGATCCATGACTAGGCCCCGGGTGGATCTCTGGGAGTCCAATTAGTGAGAATGAGGAGGGTTTATATGAGCGAGAATTGTTGAGACCAAGGTTGGATAAAGCACAGGGACAAATAGCCAAATGAATGGAAACACATGAACTATGAACCAATGGCTGAGGGGTCCCCACTGGATCAGGCCCTCTGAATGGGTGAGACAGTTGATTGGCTTGATCTGTTTGGGAGGCATCCAGGCAGTGGGACCAGGTCCTGTGCTCATTGCATGAGTCGGCTGTTTGAAACCTGGGGCCTATGCAGGATTGCTTGGCTCGGCCTGGGAGGAGGGGACTGGACCTGCTTGGACTGAGTCTACCAGGTTGATCTCAGTCTGTGGGGAAGGCTTTGCCCTGGAGGAGATGGGAATGGGGGGGGGGGTGCTGGGGGGAAGGTGAGGGGGACGGGATGGGGGAGAACAAGGGAATCCGTGGCTGATATGTAGAACTGAATTGTATTGCAAAATTAAAAAAAAAAAGTTAAAAAAAAAAAAAAAGAAAGCCCAAAGCACCAGAAAAAGCATACTGAGGCTCTGGCCAGCATCAGAAAGAAAGAGATAAAAACCAAGAAAAGTGAAGTAGTTCCATCATGACTCAAAGTCTGACAGGCCCAGCCAAGTCTCGTGGCAGCTCTAGGGAGTGGGCTAGGGAGTGGCAATCCTGGGAGGAAAAGGGCAGTATCTCATTAAAGGGATAATTATTCCACCCATCTCTTTAGTGCGGGATAAGGTGAGCTGGACTTCCTGGGGGTGGTCTCACCTCACTAAGGGATAGTTTCCTGGCTGTATGAGTAACTTTGTTATGTTTTGGGTAGTTTGGGTGTTAGGTTGTTGTAGAATATTATTTTAACTAGGCAAGGATGTGCTACATTTGTTTATGCTGCAGAAATTACTTTAACTGTGTAAAGGTGTGTTACATTTATGCTGCATTTGTTTAATGATGTAAGGCTGTGTGTTTAATTATGTAAAGATACGTTGCATCTGTTTCACCTTGCCTGCCTAAGGCATCTGATTAGTTTAATATAGAGCTGAATGGCCAATAGCTAGGCAGAGAAGAGATAGGTGGGGCTGCCAGGCAGAGAGAATAAATAGAAGAAATCTAGGCTTAAGAAGAATAAGGAGACTGTCAGAAAGAATGGAGTGGAGATGTGCCCATTTATCCTGGCTAGGTGCCTGCTTAAGTCTGGAGTGGTGGTACTAGCACTGATATCCCAGAAGCTGGGGATGGCATGTCAAATTGGGGGATGAGTGTGAGTCACCAACTCTGGACTCCCCATCCCCCATGTCATCCCTTGCCAACAGGAAGTAGCCAGACTTGAACCAATGCTCATACAGACCCAAAAAGGTTGAGATGTTGGAAATCTCTGCTCCTCCCATTCCAGACCCTGCCCCCAAAAAGCCCACCAAGCAGTGGCAGCTCCCCTGGGGCTGCTCAAAGACCGCCTACAGGATAAGATATTTAAGGCCCCCGCTTGGGAGCAGCCTTGTGTTTCCCCTCTTTCCTGAGACCACCTGGGAATGCTTTGCTCAGATTAAACCTGGTCTTATTAAAAAAAAAAAAAAAGGGGGGGGGGCGGCGGAACAAGAGAAGGAGGAGGAGAGAATGAGAGAGACACCCAGGGCAAGCCAGGCAGACACCAGACAGACAGACAGACATAGAGAAGCAGTGCAAATAAGATACGCAGAAGTGAGAAAGCTCCCAGGCAAAGGTAGATGAAGAGAAACAGGATAATTAAAGTTAAAAGAGCTAGCCAGAAGCGTGCCTAAGCTAGGCTGAACATTCAAAACTAATAATAAGTCTCTGTGTGTCATGTCTGGTTGGTGGCTTAAAAGAAAAAGCCTCCTACATTAGGTCTCTACCCAGGCCAGAGATTTCGTCTTCTTGACCAGAAAGAATTAGTTTTCCCTTGATGGGCGCGCCTTTCTGTTGCTGTATCCAAGCTATATCGAAGCTCCCGACAGTTTCTAAGAGTTAGGTATTTAAAATGCTTCTCAGTTTGGGTTCAACTAGCAATCACAGGGCTAATTTCAGAGTTTACCTTTTTGACAAGAATACCCTAAGCAGGGGAGTGTACCTTTCTGTGCTTCTGGTTAGCAGGCGGGTGGTGTGGCTCCTCCCACAGCTGCTCATTGCTTCAGTGGTTAAGGCATCTTGGCTTTGTGGGGAGGGGCGGGGCTTCCACTGTTAAGTTTCCACACTTCCTTTTGAAATCAGTAAGTATCTTGTGGGGAAACACTTTGAGAGCAGCAAATACCCCCCTACTCCCCAAATTTCTATCCATTAACTTCATATACTGATCGGTGATCTCTCTCTCTCTCTCTCTCTCTCTCTCTCAAAAAAAAAAAAAAAAAGCAAAAAAAAAAAAGCACCTGTTATTCGAGGCTGTGTTCTTGGTTCCTAAGGCTCTCTAGTACAGGATGCCTCAGCCAATGCTGAAGTGACCCGTGAGAAAGTTAAATCTGTTTGCAGATAATCACACCTTGCACACGTGAGTTTAAAACAGCAGATTGGGTTTTGAGGTAATTCTTAGTCTTCTTAGATATGGGTAGACATAGTAACAATTTGGTAATTTAAAGAAACAAAGTAATACTTTATAGGAGTCCAGAAAAATCTGGATCATTTCATTCATTGACATTTCCAATGTATTAAAATATAAATAGCAAAAAGGATTTTGAATATGATAAAGAAAAAAAGAATAGGGTTGTCTGTGGGCTAGGGCTGGGTTCTCTATGGAGAATCACTATAACTTTATCAACCTCCCTACATATCTGAATACTTAAAAAAATAAAATGTTGGAGAAATATGGGTCACTGTAAAGTTATGGCATGTTAACAGGTAAAAGCCTTTAATAGGCCAAAATACAATGCAATAAAGTTGTGCCGTTCGTCTTCAGGATAACTGTAGGAAGTACTGATAACAGGGTAGTGTCAAAGGTGCGGTGTAGTCAAGGACACGAGGTTAGCATTGGATGAAGCAGTTTTTCCATTTTTAAATTCTGTCAGCTCAAAATCGTACCACATTCTGTACCAACTTGAAATTTTATATAAACTTTGAACATTTCATCAATTTGTTGAGCCCATAAGACAGTATGGTCCTTGTCTCCCGTACACTGGGATGGTGGCGTTCATTATTAATGGCTCCCACTACATTTTACAGAGGAAAGCAATAACCCCATGCAGTCTGTCTGCGCAGGAGCCCCGCCTGGCCTCTTGCCCACTCCGAGACCCCGCAGCTCCTTGTTGTGACTAAAACAAATCACAAAGCTTTAACATTTACTAAGCAGGAGGTGACAGGTCCTTCCCATCTCTTTTCTATTCATGGCTTCAAATTAATAATTAGTCATTTGAAAAATGAGCCAATCTGTCTCCTGGAAGGGGAGAACCCTGAGCCAAGCCAATTAGCATCTTGGTTCAAGCTGCCTTGGGAATTTAATGTAGTTTCATGGCCCATTTAAGGTCTCAGAATATTGTTGTGTCCTGAAGAGGGAAGTCATGATTGTTAACTGAGGGGAGGGCCCTGGGGACCCATATGCTGAGGATGCTCCTCTGGAGTGGCTGGTGAGGGCCCTGGGGCCAGCAGTCTTTGTCCAGGCCACATGCCTGCTCTTTTCTTTGCCCAGGACTTAGCAGCTGGCTGTGGGGAGGGCAGGCCTTCACCACCAGCAGAGGGAGTGGCCGCTGCCCCAAATAGCTGCACACTTGAGCAGGTCTTTTGTCTGTCCAGAAGACATTCAACTGCCCATTGCCAGTTGGCCTCCTCACAAAGGAGGGTAGTGGCCCTGGGCAGGGCGGTCTGTCTGTGCAGCATATTGTAGAGGGTAGAGTCTGTACACTGACAGCCTGTCAGTTACCCCTTCCAGGGATGTGTGCAGGGAGTGGACGCAAAGGGACGAGCGAGCGAGCGAGCGAGCGAGGGTGTGGGGAGTAGGGACCCAACCAGACAATTTAATTAGGGAGACTTAAAGAACCATAAGATTAAGATACCGGGCTCCAGGAGACTAGAGGGATGATTTGGCTCTTTTCTCTCTCAGGAGCTACCCATACCTGATGATAATTTTTTTTTTTTTTGAGACATGGTCTCATGTACTCCAGGTTAACCTTCAAATCAATATGTAGTGAAGGATGACCTTAAATTTTTGTTTCTCCTGCCTCCACCTCCCAAAAAATGAGATTACAAACACATGTCAACACAATCACACCTGACTCACAATTTTCTTTAAGTAAATTTCAAAGACTCCTGGATTTAACAATTCTTTTTGGGGGGAAAAATACTTTGAGTCATTCTGACTTAAACATCTGCTTCTTGGGGAGAAAAAAAAAAAGCCAGGCAGTAGTGGTGCACACCTTTAATTCCAGCACTGGTGAGGCCAAGCCAGGTAGATCTCTGTGAGTTCGAGGCTGGCCTGGTTTACAGATTAAGTTCCAGGACAGCCAGGACTGTTACACAGAGAAATCCTGTCTTGAGAAACAACAACAAAAATCTGCTTCTTGGGCTGGGGAGATGTCTCAGTGTGCAAAGTGTTTTCTGTGCAAGTATGTGGACCTGAGTTTAATCCCCAGCACCCAATGTAAAAAGCTGGGACTAATGGTGGGCCCCTGGGGCTTGCTAGCTTGCCAGCCTTCCTTAGCTAAATCAGTGATCTCCAGGCCAGTGAGAGACCCAATCTCAAAAGACAAGGTAGATGGCACTGGAGGAGGACACCTGAGGTTGATTTCTGGCCTCCATACACATATACACACATACGCACCTGCACACACACACACACACAAATTTAAAAAAAATCTGCTGCTGCTTTCCCAAGAAGTTGCCATGGACAGAAATTTGAAAAATAGTTGAAATGGAGACAAGAACAACCTGGTGCTGTCTTTCCAGATTCGTTTCATTAACACCCCTCCCCCACTCCTACACACATACAAGAGCCTGGGTCAACAGACATCATTGCCATTGTCAAGGGGTAAGGGAACAGACTGGAGTTAGGTAACTCCAATCCAGTCTGGCTGGTCTCCATGTTGGTTCTGAGTGCCATCTCGCTCTTCCCTTTCACAGGGGTCACTGTCACCCCTCCTCCCTACCAGAGGCAGCCATGGCCCTTGAGTGTCCCCTGGGCAGTAGGGATAACTCTCATGCTATAGGATAATGAGCCACGTTGTGGCTGGCTTCAGGCTTTGCTTTAAGCACTCAGCCTCATAGCACCTAGCATGGGGCTGGCGACCTCCGTGCACAGTGAGCGGAGTTCCGTGACCCCACAGCCACTGAGCAGGGTGACGCCCTTAAAACAAAACCAAACCAAACCACAGAACAAAACAAAAAAAAAAAACCCAGCACAGCACAGGGAGACAGCATCACAGAAGCATTCTGAGATCCAGACAGAACTGGTAAAGAAAGCTGCTCTCATGAAATTTGAGATCAGAAATGTCTTGAGGGAAGTGACATTCAGCAGGGGAGGAGGAAGACAGGGTGCTGTGACTAGGCTTATGGTGACAGGCAGTCCTTAGGGGTTCTGGCGGGGCTCAGGTGGGCCTGCAAAGCTGGCATAGTGACATGCCTGAAAACTGATTGGGGTGTTCACTCAAAGTGGAGCCTGAAAAGGGGGCACCCTTGCCTGGAGTTCCAGGAGCAGCTACTACTGGAATTCTGGAAGCATGAATTTTAGGAGGTGCAAGGAAAAGTGGGCAGGGAGATGGGCCCCCTGCCCAGCACTCAAGGCCCTGCCCCCGCGCTCTGACTTTGCTGGGTGGCCTCAGTTTTCAAGGGCTGAAGCTCTTGGTGGGCACCTGGCCCGGAAGGTGTTCTGGCTGGTGTCCAGACTTAGGATGCCTAGTGACAAGGATGGAGACCTCAGTGGCCCGCCTCTGACATTCACACATCGTCAGCACTATCTGCTTGAGAATTCATGATTCACCACAGTCACTTGCCAAATAACCCAACTCTAGAGCCACAGCAGCTGCACCGCTGGTGACAGAGCAGGCTTGGGAGGCTCGGGGGTGAGTTGGCAAAGAGAGCTAGCCGTGAAGAGGCCTGGGAAGGAAAAGGTGGAACCTCCATGCTGTCTGTCCTGGGAAGTACCAGGGCTTTCCTAGGACATCGCTGATGTCCCTGAGGGCGTAAAACTGAGACTCCATTGGAGGAATACATGTTATGCCGATTCCTACAGAGATGGTCACCTCGGCCTGATTGTGACAGACCACCCTGTTTTAGTTAGGGTTCTATTGCTGTGATGAAACACCATGACCAAAAAAGCAAGTTGGGGAGGAAAGGGTTTATTTGACTTACATTTCCACATCACTGTCCATCACAGAAGGAAGTCAGAACAGGAACTCAAACAGCAGGAACCTGGAGGCAGGAGCTGATGCAGAGGCCATGGAAGGGTGCTTCTTACTGGCTTGCTTCCCATGGCTTGCTCAGTGTGCTTTCCTATAGAACCCAGGACCACCAGCCCAGGGATGACTCCACCCCCTAATGGGCTGGGCCCTCCCCCATCAATCACTAATTAAGAAAATGCCTTACAGCTGGATCTTATGGAAGCATTTTCTCAATCAAGGTTCCCTCCTTTCATATAACTCTAGTTTGTGTGTCAAGTTGACCTAAGACATCACATACTACAAGTCATGCCATACCCACCTAAGAGTCTACCCAAATCTTCCTATGCTCTTGCATACTCTTGGGTTACTGCACTATAGTCCCTACACACACACACACATAAAGGAAAATTTCTTTTGGGGAAATGTTAATCCCAAAGATGAGAGGAAAAAGACCACTGACCCAAATCATCATGGCCAAATTAATTAAAACAAGCATTTAATTAAAGCAACCTTTTTTATTGGTGTACATGAGCTGTCTCTCCCTAAAAGTGGGGTTCAAGAGATCAGCCTTGGATGTGAGGAAGACAAAGTTTTTATAGCTCAGGGGTAGGGGTTTCCAAATGGGGGATTTGGTAGGCAAAATAGGGTTATAGGAGCAGAACATAAGCATAACAAATTAAACATAACTACTTTCTAATACAAAGACATGATTGCAAGGTGGTTTTAACAAGGTAGTCATAACAACCTTTTGAAACAAAGGTAGGGTTGCAAGGTGGGTTTGAAACAAAGAATGGGGGCTGGAGAGATGGCTCAGAGGTTAAGAGCACTGACTGCTCTTCCAGAGGTCCTGAGTTCAATTCCCAGCAACCACATGGTGGCTCACAACCATCTGTAATGAGATCTGGTGCCCTCTTCTGGCCTGCAGGAATACATGCTGTATACATAATAAATAAATAAATCTTAAAAAAAAAAAAAAAAACAACCAAAAAACAAAGAATGGTTGCTGTTTCCTGAAACAGGCGGTACAGAACCATTTGTAGTCAAGGTTACAGGTGGGGCATAGCCTAATCCTTGAGAAACAAGTCTAATCATAAACAGGAATGAACCTAGTTTGTCTTTACTATAAGATGATTTTTAAGCCCAAGATAGAGGCAGGCTGGTTCATCAGAAATACAGCAAGCCATCAGGTGGTTTGAGGTCACAGGCATGAGGATTTGGCATGAAAGGATGTGGACCAGGGACAGGTGTGACCCAAGATATACAGTGGAGATGTGGAAAGACCTTTTCCTTCCCACATGTCTCCCTGCAGCTGGAGAGACAGAAAAGGTGCTCAGAGTCCCTAGTGCCCCTTGTGCATGGGTGTCAATTGTGGCAGAGATCAGAAAGGTGACATTGGTAGCCAGTGGCATGCTGATATCCTGTGGCTGTCACAAACATGCCTAGTGAGAGCCACTTGTGAGCTGACTTTCCTGAGAGAAAAGAACTGGATCAGAGTTAAATATGGACCCTTCTTTAGGTGGTAATGGGGTGGACCTTGGTTTAGTCACTCTTTTGGTTTGTTTTTTCCCAAGCAGACCTAAGACTAGGATTTGCGTGCAATAATAGTTGGCCCTCTGTATCTGCAAGTTCCTATTTATAGGTTGAAGCATCCGAGGATCAAACTATTTGGGGGAAAATGCATCTATACTGAATATACTAAAGAATTTTTCTTGTTATTCCCTAAGCAATACAATGTTAGAACTATTTACATACTGTTATCATTTGAAATTTTAGTGACTCTTCCCAGGGCTCCTGCTAGAAACTCTGTCCTGGCTTGGCACTGTTGAGAGGTGTGGCCTAAAGGGAAGACTTGGGTCACTGGAGATATGCCCTGGGAGGGGGTGTGGAACCCTGGTCTCTTGCTCCTTGGCCATGAGAATACTCCTCTCATGATGCATTGTCCCACCACAAGCCCAAAGAAACTGGGGCTAAAGGATCACAGACTGAAGGCTCCCAAACTGAGTCAAACAAGCCTTGGCTTTCTCTCAGTTGATTGTCTCAAGTGTTTGTCCCAGTGATGGGGAGCAGACTCAAATAAGCACTTCTAGGTATGCGTGTTACAGCTTACGTAGCGGTGATCTGAAGTACACAGGAGGTTGAAGGGAAACTATATATAGTCACAACACTATATAGTCACGACCTGAATTTTACACAAGGGACCATGGATTTTAGTATTTGGGGGTTCCTAGAAGTAAAGCCCTGCGTCCCCTGAGGGATGACTACAGTGTGTTTGTGATGGAATCCTGGACAACTCCAACAGGGGAGTGGGGTTGGGGAGAAGGTACAGGGCAGGGTGTCTGGTAACTAGTGTGGGCAGCTGGGAAGGAGGAAGACCGGGCTGCGGGGAAGGAAAGAAAGAACTTGAAAATACAGATTACAGAAAATAGGCAAAAGGAAAAAGATCCCCACCACCCAGAGGCTATCATTTATTCTTTGACATATATGCTTACAGAACAGTTAAAATGCCAGTAAAAGGGGCTGGGGAGACTGCTCTGCGGCTCAGGTGTTTGCTGCACAAACGTGAGACCTGGAGTTGGGATCTCCAGAACCTGTGCGGGTGATGAGCAGGCATGGCTGCCACCTCCAATTCTAGTCTGCAGAAGCAGAGACAGGGGATCCCCAGAACCAGGCTGACTAGCCAGGCTTGCCACATCAGCAAGCCCTGGGTTCAACTGAGAGAGCCTGCCTCAGTGAAACAGGTGGGGAATGATCAGGGTCATCAACCTAAGTCTCTGCATGAATTCACATACGTGTGCATGTGCAGTGGACCCACACGTATGTGAACATGAGTACGCACACACGAAACTAATACTAAGTACACATGAAGACAAATGTCAAATGGTGAAAGGTGAAGAAGACAGTTAACAAATTGTCTCTCCACTGTGATACCAAATCGTAAAATTGTACACGGACTGAAAATTATTTAAATGCAACATGCCAAGCTGGGTGTGGTGGCACGTGCCTTTGATCCCAGCACTCAGGAGGCAGAGGCAGGTGGATGTCTGTGAGTTCGAGGTCAGCCTGGTCTACATAGTGAGTTACAGGACAGCCAAAGCTATGTAGAGAGACCTTGTCTCAAAAACAAACAAAAAAGTCACATACATAAAACACACACACACACACACACACACACACACACACACACACACACACACACACACACACTCAGACACGGAACACACCAAAAATGTTAACAGGGCTAATCTATGGATCAAAGGCTTAAGAGGAACTGTTATTTTCTTATTTCCTTCATTTTCCACAATAGACGCAGAGATTTTATAATTAGAAATGAAGAGCCACTTTAGAAAGTAATCATGGTTATTGTTGAAGTAAGAAGCAGTTGGGCATCCATGTGGGATGGATGAGCAGCTTATTTCCTGTCTGGTGACTGTGTGGCTGTTGTGTTGTTTTGAGCTCTGCTCCCCTATAGAAAAAAAATCAAATCAGACTGTTATTCAATTCCATGACATTAACACATGACATTTCAGGGGTGCGTATGCCCTGTGGTCAGTTGATTGGCATGGGGATTATACCATTGGGAGAATGAGTATGGAATTTGCTAGGTGCTTTGCTCTAGTAATCAGGACTTTATCTCTAAGCTAAGAGAGAGGATTGAGTTCCTTAACAATGATCAGAAAATGCTTTTAGGAAGATTCCTTTTCTAAGCAACAATTTCTTAAGTTTTCAGTAAACACGTGGATCACCCTGGTCAGGGGATACCTGCAAAGAGCTTGGCGGCTAAGCACCTTGGCCTTCAAAATCAACAAATGAATAGAGTCTATAGAGAAAAATTACCTAAAAGAGAAAAAAAATAATGAAGAGGTGAGTGTTGTTATTTATGATATGTTGGCAATGTTCTCTGGCCCTAGTTCTCTTTGTGGGGACTTTGATTTTCCTCAAGTGGCAAGACTCTCATCACCAGCCACCAGAGCATTCCATGATGAATGGAAGGGACGGTTTGAAATTTAGGTCTTAAAACCAGATTCACAGTGAAGGGTATATTGCAGCATTATGGATCAATTGTAAATTCTGGTTGGTTGGTTGAATTAGAAGGGAGATGCTTCCTGTAGGCTTTCAGAGAAAAGTTGTCCTAGCTCTGATGTCCCTCTGGGGCTGCTTGAGAGCCCAGGACACATCCCTGATGTCTTAGGTACTTTTCTATTGCTGTGGAGAGACACCACAACCAAAGGAACTCATAAAATATAACATTTAATTGGGGGCTTGCTTACAGTTTCAGATGGTGAGCCCATAACCATCATGGCAGGAAGCATGGCAGTTGGCAGGCATGGTGCTGGAGCAGTAGCTGAGAGCTTACATCTGGTCTACAGGCACATGGCAGAGAGAAAGAGTGACTGGACCTGGTGTGGGCTTTTTGAAACCTCAAAGCCCGTCCCCAGTGACACACCTGATAATTCTTCCCAAAACAGTTCCTTCAACTGGGGGACCAACCATTCAAACATATGAACCTACAGGGACCATTCTCATTTCAAACCACCACACCTGGTGTGGCCCAGTACTTACACCTGGTGTCATGCCCCATAATTACACCTGTTGTCATGCCCCAGTACTTACACCTGTTGTCATGCCCCATAATTACACCTGTTGTCATGCCCCAGTAGTTACACCTGTTGTCATGCCCCAATAATTACACCTGTTGTCATGCCCCAGTCCTTACACCTGTTGTCATGCCCCAGTCCTTACACCTGTTGTCATGCCCCAGTCCTTACACCTGGTGTCATGCCCCAGTCCTTACACCTGGTGTCATGCCCCAGTCCTTACACCTGGTGTCATGCCCCAATCCTTATACCTGGTGTCATGCCCCAGTCCTGACACCTGGTGTCATGCCCCAGTCCTTACACCCGTTGGGACTTGATAATAGAATTGCCATTTTCTGCACTTCCTTAGGAGCCCTATTTCTCGGGGACAAGGGAATGATTGCATCATTGTGTGAGGCTCAAAGGATTTCAGACTGAAGGTAGAAATATCCTTCATGAAGACAGAAATTATGTGTCTTTGTTGACTATATACAAGATCAGAGTCCAGCACATCATCACATCACCACTAAATAAATATTTGTTGACTAAACAGATCAGGAACGGAGTTTCTCTCAGTGCCATTTTACCCAGTTGATTATGTGGCTCCTAATACATAGCATATTGTGTATGTTTTATTTTTCCCTATTCTTTTTTATTTTTATTATTTTTTATTCATACATATCTGTGTGGGTGTGTACCATGTATGGGGGAGGGGTATGCCCATGCAGACTAGAAGTAGGTGTTGGATCCCCTGGAGCTGGAGTTATAGACAGTTGTGAGCTGCCTGACATGGATGCTAGGATGTTTCTTGTGACCTTTTACACACAGTGTTTCCATATTATCCAAATGACTGAATCAGAAATTCTCTTTTCTGGATAAAGTTTGATCCTGAGTCTTCATCCTTCTGCCTCTTGTGGATTCTTTCAGATGTCTAGCTCTGGAGTTCCTGGATAAGCCTTTGTTTATGCTTTGCCTTGATCTGAGTGTTGATGCCCTCCAATTCATATGTTGAACGCTAACACTTAGTGTGATGGAATTAAGAGTTGAAGTCTTTAGTAGACAGGTTGTGAGAGTTCTGAGCTCACAAATAGGATTAGTGAGTGTCTTTATTTCATGTCTGTTGCTGTGGTAAAACATTATGACAAAAAGCAGTTTAGGAGAAAAAGAGTTTAATTTAAACTTACAATTCCAGGTTATAGTAGGCCAAACATTGTGGCAAAGTCAAGGTAGTCATATCACATCCACAGTCAAGAACAGAGAGAAATGAATGCATATATACTTGCTTGCTTGTGCTCCACCCAATTTCTCTGTTTTACATAGTTCAAGACTCCTTGCCAGGGAATGATGCTGCCCACAGAGGGCTGGATCTTGCCCTGTCAAATAATTTAAGACAACCTACAAACATGCGTACATGCCTACCCAATGTGGATAGTCCCTCACTGAGACTCCCTTCAGGTGATTCTAAGTTGTGTCAAGTTGACAATTAAAGCAAGAAAGCCTGTTAGTCTTTTTTTGCCACAGAAGGACACAGGGTCTGTCTCCCACTGCCTTCTATTCCGTCAGGATGCTTAGAAAGTACAATCTGTGAGTGAAGCACATAGGTACCACCACAAGGGGACAAAAGGTAAGTAAACACTGGAGCTCTAATTTGTTTCCCATTAGAAGCATGCTTTAAGTCTAGGGAGATTCCTCAGGAGGTAGTATAGCAAGTCTTTCTCGGTATGTGCTGGTAAAAGGCATCTGTCAACTTTATAAGTCCATTTGGACCATTTAACCAAACCTCTGTCCATGCTATATGAAAGGATGGCATTTAATAAAAAGTCATGAGGATTCTGTAGCCAGCAAGACTTATTATGTTTCATCTAGTATCAGAGCAGTTGCCATGCAGAGGGGTCAGCATGCAAATCACCTGTCCTGTAGTCTTTCCTGGCTTCCTCCCTCGTGTTTGCAGCCAAGATTCTCAGGAGGTCTCCCCCGATCAAATCTGATCTTTATTAATTTTGAAGGAATACATAGATTTTTGTTTCCTATGGAAACAAAAGAATAACCTCTCCCCCAATGCAACACATTGTCTGACTTCCATTCTGAAGCGAAGGCATTTTGTAAATATATAGGTTGGTTTAATTTAGCAGTTTCCATAATCCAGGGTCTCTCAGCAGCTGTTGTTTTTTGTTCATTAGCATTTAAAAAATTCAAAGTCAACAAAACATCATACAGGATCTAGACACCCTGTGTATTTCCTGTTTTTATATGGTTTATTCCTTTTATATTACTTTAGTCTCTCTTTTAGACTTCACTATTATTTTTAATCTATGTATTTATTTTTCTATACTCATTTTCTTTCTTCAACATCTAAGCACATTTTAAAGCATATCATATCCATTTAAAGGTTTTCTCAGTTTGGAACTGAGACAAACCTTAAACTGTCAGGCTACCACTGTAAAGTGACACTGTTGGCTAGCTCTACACCCTCAGTTCCATGAGAGCCCAGCTTCATGTTGGCACTGGCCTCTGAGCCATATTTACCTACCCCAGCTCTGGGAATATGTGTCTGCCTGTGGCAGGCATTTGTACCCAGTGCTGGCTGCTCAAGTTCTTAGCTGTACAACAGAGCCTGTTAAAAGAGCTGCACCTTTGTATGCAGAGCCTATGGAGGTTGCCAGAAAGCCAGGCTAGGAAGCTGCATCCTCTGTGTTTGGATGCCGTTTGTAGCAAGTCTTTCTCTGTACCACCAGCTCCCAAATAATGACATGGAGATTTTTTTATTAATTATGAAAGTTTGGTCTTTAGCTTAGGCTTGTCTCAACTACCTCTTATAATTTAAATTAACCCATTTGTATTAATCTACATTCTGCCATGTGTCATACCTCTCTTCCATCTTGCACCTCCTATTTCCTCTCCATGTCTGGCTGCCGACTCCCCCTTTCTTCTTCTCGGATCTCTCTCTGTCTGGAAGTCCTGCCTATACCTCCTGGCTAGCTACTGGCCATTTATTAAACCAATCACAGTGACATATCTTTCTTTACACAGTGTAATCAAATATCTTGCAACATGGTAGTGCTTTTCATGCAACCGTAAGGACCTGAGTTCAAAACCACAGAACCCATGTAAAAGTTGTGTGTGGTAGCATATACATCTTATAATCCAAGTTCTCAGCCAGGAGGCTAGGAGATGGAGACAGCAGAATCCCTGGAAGCTTGGGGGCCAGCTATCTTGGTGTACATAGCAGTAAACAAAGAGACCCTCTTTCAAACAAGGTTGGAAGATGAAGGCCCACACCTGAGACCATCTTCTGACCTCCACATATGAAGCATGGCATGTGCATGGCTGCACACACACACACACACACACACACACACACACACACACACACAGTGTGTGTGTGCACATTCAAGGTGGGGGGGGGAGACTTAAAAAAAAAAGCATGCTTTCTACAGCTTTGTCATAAAACACCAGATTAAGCCACAAGGCCAGAATGTCTATAGATCAAGAGCCACTTACCACTTACGACTAAGCAAGCTAAAACTGGTGGTGTCCGAGATGGCCACACAAATGACAAAGATAAGGGGATTATTACCAAGGGAAAATGCCCTTGATAAGCCTCCAGAATCAACTCAAATGGCAGACAATCTGTTGGAGCAAAATAACAACATTTGCTCTTCATTAACTTAAACATCTCAAATTTTGGAGGACACACAGCTGAGCAATATGTGGTTAGCTTCCACCATAGATCACAGCTCTGATGTGTGGACTGTAGCTGTTCCCAGGGTAATTTACAAAAACTCTAAGTCCATTCTTGCTAAAAAAAAAAAACAAAAAACCACTGACTCCTCCGTGGAGCCTGCAGATAGTGATGGGTGACTCAGATGGGATAAAAGACTTGTCTTCACAGTATGTCTGTCCCCTTTGCTGTCTTAACTTAGGAGTCGGACTCCGCTCAGCTCTACATGCAGAAATGCCCAACATATAAGCCTGTAATATAGGGTGAAATTAGCCTGTTGCCTTTTGGAGCAGACATAGCCCATGCATTATGTCAGCATGTCAAGCACCCATGATCCTTCAGCCTTACCATGAGGCCAGGATGCTAATGCAACATGATGATGCCAGCTGTGGAAGTAACTCAGCAAGTCACTGCTTTAGCTTGGGATCTTTGCACACAGGAAGGAGAGCATCTTTTGAAACCATGTCTATGGCTAGTGGGCAGGTGCCAAACTTTAGCCCATCCCAGAAAATGAATAAAATGTCTGTCATTTGTTCAAAGAGCAGCTGGGTCACCCCTAGCTAAGGCCGGTTCCCTGGAGCTGATCTATTCTAGGTGAAGTCCTCACAGAGGATCTTGCCCTGTGTTGTTGATAGTGTGTGGGTTGCTCATTTCTACCATTTTTGTGTCTGTGGTTCCAGCCTGTGATCATGAGGAAGAAATCTTAACAGACATCAAGTCTGCTAGCACCTTGATCTTGGAGTGCCTGGTTGTGGGACTTTGAGCAGTAAGTTTCTGTTGTTTTTAAGTTACTCAGCCTAAGGATTTTAGTTATAGCAATGGAAACAGACTAAGTATGTTCTAGAGTATGTAACCTGTGGCTTGTGAGGTACATGCACCCCAATATGGCTACAAATGTAGCCCAACACAATTTTATAAACTTACTTATAACATTATGAGATTTTTTTTAACACAATCTTTAGATTGTTTGGAGACAGAGTCTTTCTACATAAACTTGGCTGGCCTGGAACTCACTTTGTAGACCAAGTTGGTTTTGAACTCACAGAGATCAATCTGCCTCTACCTCCTGAGCACTGGGATTAAAGGTGTGAGCTACCATACCTGGCTAATTACGAGGTTCTGAGCATGAACTTTGTAGATGACAGTATAACGGTGCGGTGTCAAAAGGTTGAGCACACCTGCCTGAACCTCCCTGTGATCAAAATTTCCCATTAGAGGCTGTATGCTCAGTAGCTGTGAGAACACATTCCTGCCACCTGTTCCTGGATCCCCCTGGGAACGGAAGCTGGCTTGTTCAGAGTGGCTCCATGATGATGTGGCCTCTACCTGCCAGGTTGAGTGGCTGGGGCATTCTCTGCATCCTGGAGAGTATACCTCAATAAGCCCTGCACAGAGATTCCTGACTTAATGGTGCTTCTGTGGTACCCAGACTAGGACACCCACTCTGAGCTATTCTTGTTTCTCCAGCTCCCTGGGAAGCTGGGAACCAACCATTTTCTTTTTCCATTTTGTAGCCCCTGAAGATCAAACATAGTTCAGGGCTTCCCTGGAGTCAAGAGATAGTGTAAACACTATCTAGATGCTACATCTGCTTAGAGAACACCCCAGAATAAGCTGGTAGATCCTTCTGCTAGCTCCCTGTGGGCACAATAACTCAGCTCTACATGGGGTTTGGTCAAGGGTGGTGATTGGTGACTGACAGGAAGATGCCACCCGAGGTGAAGCTGGAAAACAAAGCAGAGGCGGGTGGAGGTGGCTCAGCTTTCATGCCTGGGAGGGGGGTGGGTTGAGGCTGGGATGAAGCAGCCATAGTTGATGAATTCTTTCCTATCTCAGGGAACTCTAGTGGGAAGTAAAGTGGAACAGGAGAGGGAGGACCTAAACCAGAACATCACCCTGCTGGCGTTAGAGTGAGCAACACTGTTCTGCCCAAGTCAGTGGCTCTGTAGATCCGAGCCCACACCAGAGGGGATCCCACCTAGATATCTGCCTGTGGTTGAGGGCTGTTCCCAGGGGCACTGTTTCTCAGTGAGCTCCCAGACTATTCAAAATCCTTCTACAGTTTGGATAGGAGATTGTTTGCACCATCAGGTAAATGGGATAGGTAGGATGGGATAGGCAGCATCTGCACAGTGAATTTTATTGATATTGTACTGAGTGCTCGGCCTGCCCTAACCATACCACACCATAGTCCTGTGGAATAAGCATGGAGACCATTTTCAATTTACAAGGCAGGGAGCCAAGGAGGCCAAGACTGTTGCCCAGGATGGTACCACATCCTGGAGGGTGAGGGGGAGGTGGAGATGGGGATTTGAGACTCAAGTCAACCTGGCTCAGAGCATTGTCCTACCACTGCCAAGGTGTTTGGCATCTTACTGGGAACTTCCCCATGAAGGAAGACTCCTGACTCTGGCATCTGGCCTTGCAATGGGCTCCTTTCAGCCAATCATCCATGCCCTGGTTACTGCTAGTCTCGCCGTGGGCAGCAGCAGGAAGATACAGACTGTGCCCTCCCCACAGGAGATGCCAAGAGCCATAATCAAGCTGTTATACACACATTCTGTGAGTCTCCTGTGGGACTGGGAGGAGAGGCAGGTAACTGAAATTCAAGTTCATGTATACACTGGGATGTGATGAAATTCCCATCGAGGGACTTTTCACTTTACCTCTGTGATAGAGAAGAGCACAACAGGGTTAAACATTTTATCTAGATGGCTTTGCTTGTTCTGTAGAATTAATGGAAGATAAGCTAAAAGTTCATTTATAAGAGTATTAAAGGATAATTATTATGGAGTAAGTGCAGAGGGTCTAAAGGCATTATGATGCCGGACTTACAACAGAGAGCTGGAAAATAGGCTAAATGCATTCAATAATGCGTACCTGACAGTTCCCCTGCAAATTCCACTATACAGGAAAATCCCCCTCTTTTTTTTTTTTCTCTTTTAATTTAGCTTCTGGTTAGGTCATCTGTGAACTTATACATTGGACCCAGTAACTTATGAGTTTGAGGCCAATCCAAATAGATGATCTTTTAATAGCAACAAAATAAAAAAAAAGATTTTGTAGGAAATCTGCTTCAATCAGATTAGATGGAAAATGGGTAAAGCTGATTACAATCTTACTAAAGACAGTGTTTGTGCAGTATTTGTTTAAACAATGACATTATTTTTCATTTAACACACATTCTCTGGAAAAAATCAGTAATTAATAAGAGGTCAATTTCGCCGGGCGGTGGTGGCGCACGCCTTTAATCCCAGCACTCGGGAGGCAGAGGCAGGCGGATCTCTGTGAGTTCGAGGCCAGCCTGGGCTACCAAGTGAGTTCCAGGAAAGGCGCAAAGCTACACAGAGAAACCCTGTCTCGAAAAACCAAAAAAAAAAATAAGAGGTCAATTTCAATTCCCTGTGCAGTCCTGACATGGTTCAGGGTGTTATAAGCCATGTAATAGTGATTATATCTACATGAGGATGTATGCAGGTTATATGCACACACTAAGCCAATTTATGTCAACTTCTTGACCATTAATGAATTTTTGTTATTTACCAGATTCTGTTTTTTTTTTTTTTTTTTTGCTTTGGTTTTTTGAGTCAGGGTTTCTCTGTGTAGTCCTGGCTGTCCTGAAACTCACTCTGTAGACCAGGATAGCCTCAAACTCAGAGATGCTCCTGCTTTTGCCTCTTGAGTGCTGGGATTAAAGGTGTGTGCCATCACCTCCTGGATGTTTACCAGGTCCTGGAATCAGGCTCCTTGGATATTGAAAGGCAGTGGTATTCAGATTTAGAGAGGTCATCAAATGGCCCTCAGGAGCCCATGACTCCACCACCAGCCTGATATGGACTTCCAGTCTTCAGAATTGGAAGAATGTAAGTTTACTTTTTAAGATTTATTTTTATTTTTAACTGTGTGTTGTGTGTGTGGTGGGAGCAGTATGTGCCCACAGGGGCCAGAAATGGTCACTGGATCCCCTGGAGCTAGAGTCACAGGGAATTTATTGTGAGCCACCGGTGTGGATGCTGGGATTCTATCTCAGGTCCTCTGAAAAGAGTAGCACATACTCTTCACTGCTGAGCCATCTCTACAGTCCTACAAAATAAATTTCTGTTAAAAAAAAAATCACTCTTTTCCTTATCTAAATTTCCCCCTTCTTGTTATGGGCACTTGGACTGGTTGTTTTTTGTCAACTTGACACAAACTAGAGTCTTCTCGGAGGAAAGAACGTCAATTGAGGAATTGTTTCCATCAGAGTGGCCTGTGAACATGTCTGGGGGGATTTTCTTGATATGATTGAGGTGGAAGGTCCCAGCACTTAGAAGGCAGAGGCAGACAGATCTCTTTGAGTTCAGGTACAGTGAGAGCTACCTAGAGAGACCCTGTGTCAAAAACAGAAACAGACAAAGAACCAAAAAGAAAAAGAGTGAAGAAAGTAAAAGAAGTAAAGAAAGACGAAAGAGAAGAATAAGTTACTCAGAAAGGCGAGCAGACCCAGCTTCACGGTGGCTCTGGGGTAACTCTCGTGACATGATTTTATGTGGCACTGGCTAAAATGATACGTCACCGGCTGAAATGCTATCTATGACTCCTGTGGGGGTATACACTCCATTTTCTTTATCCATCTGCCTGTCAGTGGCCCCTTAGGTTGTTTCCATAGGGCTACTGTGAGTGACGTAATGAACATGGGACACATATCTGAGGTACCAACTTCATTCCCTTTAGATACATACCTAGATGCAAGACTGCTAGATCATATAGGAATTTTTTTGTTTGTTTGTTTATTTTTGAGACAGAGTTTCTCAGTGTAGCCTGGCTGTCCTAGATCTCACTCTGTAGACCAGGCTGGCCTTGAACTCATAGAGATCCATCTGCCTCTGCCTCCTGAGTGCTGGGATTAAAGGCATATGCCATCACACCTAGCCATAGGTTTTTTTTTTTTGTGGCTATTTCATCTAGTTACTGAAGATTACATTTAGCATACTCAAAGGATTTGTTTGTTTATTTTTGTGTGGGTATATTTTACCTGCGTATATGTAGATGTGTGCACTATATGCATGCCTGGTGCCCTTGGAGATCAGAAGAGGGTCGGGTCCCCCAGAACAAGATTTATGGATGGCTGCGAACCACTATGTGGGTGCTGGAAACTGACCTTGAGTCCTTTGCAAGAGCAACAAATGCTCTCAACTGCTAAGCCACCTCTCCCTCCCTCATACCCAAGTCTCAGCACTTCAATTTGAGTTTAGTCCGCCTCAATTTCAATATAAGAGAAGAGGAAGTTACTCAGAAAGGTGGGCAGAAGCAGCGGTACAAAGATGTTCCTTTAGCAAGTGTGTTCCCTATGCTTTCACTTGTGGACACCACAAAGAGACAGTTTTCATTATAGAGTGTGCCCTTTAAATGAACAATTCTTTAGATGGATTGTTCTCTTAAATTATGTAGAAAGAACAAGGTAGAGTTAGAACCCAAGTTATAATGATAGTATCTTTCTTTTCTTTTTCTTTTTTTTTTTTTTTTTTTTTTTGGTTTTTTTCGAGACAGGGTTTCTCTGTGTAGCTTTGCGCCTTTTCCTGGAACTCACTTGGTAGCCCAGGCTGGCCTCGAACTCACAGAGATCCACCTGGCTCTGCCTCCCGAGTGCTGGGATTAAAGGCGTGTGCCACCACCGCCTGGCGATAGTATCTTTCAGATCAATAATTTAAAAAGATATCTGTCTGTCTCAAGCTGGATGTGGTGGTTCATGCTTGCAATCCCAGGCCTGGGGAGGCTGAGACATGATGGTGAGTTTGGAGTCAATCTATCTAAAAACAAAATATATAATAGTTTCTTAAATCACAATGAAGAGAGCAGAGTTACAAACTGTTATTAGGGTAATAGTAACCTTTAAGATTGCAATGACCTTTATTGAAATCCTTGTTTCTTCATATGAGGCTGGGTTATTGACTTGAGTCTTTCCGCCTTGCCCTGAGGGACTCTGGGCATTTGTTGCAGACTAGGTCTAGTGTTAGTGAACTGCCTCAGCTTTGGTCTGTCTAGGGATGTTTTAATTTCTCCCGTGCTTTCAAAGGACAACAGTCTGTCAGCTGTAAGACTCTCAGTTGGCAGTATTTTTTTCATACTCTGAGTACCCCAACTCATCTTCTGTTGACTTTCAAAGTTTCTGATGGGAAACTTCATCTTATTGAAGACCCCTTGTTACAACTTACCTTTCACATGCTGATTTTATGGTTTTTCCTCTCTTCATCTTTCAAAAGTTCTGTTTAAGGGGCTGGAGAGATGGCTCAGTGGTTGAGAGCCCTGGTTCCCCTTGCAGAGCACCTGAGTTCAGTTCCCAGCATCCACATGCTGGCTTTCAACCATGCATAACTCCAGCTCCAAGGGATCTGATGTCCTCTTCGGTCCTCTCTGCATTTCTGTGGGCAACATTGTTTTGGTTGCTTTTTCTCCTCTCCCATTTTCTCTGCTTTTGAAATTTATTTTATTTTATATTCTATTTCTCTTTTTAATTTTAATGAGAATAATGAGAACAAAAACTGTAGGTCAGTGGCCATATTTAACTGAGTGCTCACCAAATGACATCTTATCCAGTCCAGTGAATAGATCAACATTTAAGGATTTCTGAGGTGTTTTCAGTATCTTTCTGTTATGGCAATGAACTGCCTCGAAGTATTAACTTTTGTTTAATTCTTCCCTTGGGCTAAATCCCAGAGGGGACCATGATGCCAACATCTCTAACATCTTCATGGCCATTTCTTCATTTGCATTTCTTGTTAGTGCAGACCTCTCCATAAGATGTGTTCATGAAGGTTGTAATTCCCAGTCATTGAAACAGGTCTCGTTGTCCTTAGGTGTCATCTAGGATGAGGATAGGACACAAAGCTCATGTCTGGAGAAGGCCCATGGTTTTCAGGAAATGGGAGGTTTGTGGGTAACAGTCCCACCATGGCTGCAGAAAGCAAGGGACAGGTTGTATAGACAGGGAGGGGCTCAGAGTGACATTTAATCACTGGACATTAACGGGGGACATCTGTCACTGCCTTTCAGTGAGGAAGCTAGGCCCACAGCCCTGGGATGACAATATGTTCCAGGTTTCATAATCGCTCAGAAAATACCACTTCTGCAGAGGGTTCTTTCAGCGTTTGTTGCAAATCCTTCTATTTTATTACAGAAATCCTGGGCAAATCCTTCAGTGAGTGGACTTTCTATTAACACAAAGCTGCTAAGTGAAAAACAAAATGAACAACAGAAAACTTAAGCCAGATCCCAAATAATCACACATCAGCCCCAGGACCACCAGCCAGGAGAGACTTGCTTCAGAGCTCTGAAAGGTGTTCTTGACGAGCGTGACATGGGAGGCTGTAGAGATGGCCCAGTAATTATGAGCATGTGCTGCTCTTGCAGAACACCTGGGTTCAGTTCCTAGCATTTCACAAGGCAGCTCACAACTGCCTGTGACTCCGCTGCAGCAAATATTCTCTTCGGCCCTCCATGGGCACCATCCACGCAGGAGGTGCACATACATACATGCAGACAAAGCATTCATACATAGATTAATAAAAGTAAATCATTTAAAAAGTGAATAAAGAAAGGCGTGGAAAAAGCTCCAGTCCTGGCCAAATGGCCCTGGGTGCCCTTGTCCTTCCTGCTCTTCTCTGTACCTAGCTCCTCTTTTTCTCTCGAAAAGGAGACTTTAATGGCATACCCATCCTTCAGCAGCAGCTGGAAGGCAATGGAAGTGAGGTGCTCCAGAGTTTGGTCGCCCCCATGAGCTGCTGCCACGAGGACCTACAGATACAGTCTTTATTTATGTAAGCATGTGTATGTCTCTCTGATATGTTGTATGTAGGCAAGTACCTATGGAGGAGGCCAGAGGAGGGTGTCAGATTTCCTGAAGTTGGAATTATAGGTTGTTGTGGACTGTCCAATTTGGGTGCTGGAAAATGAACTCGGGGTCCTTTGGAAGAACAGTAAATGCTCTTAACTACTGAGCCATCTCTCAGCCTGCCAGAAGGAAATTCTAAGTGTAATTCCGTTGTGTAGCTATGACTAAGATACTTGGGAGAACAACCAGCTGTACAACATGAGAAGAACATGTATATTAAGGGTAAGTTTCCAACTTATCTATATTTTTTCTTTTTTGGCATTAGAGACAGGACCTTGTGTGAGTTAAGCATACACATTCTATCACTTAGCTGAATCTGCCGCCCTCTAGCTCACATATTTATAAACATTTCTCCCATTTTTCCTGATGAGAGAAATGCTATCACTGACTTTTGTGGAAAGAATATTGGAAATCTATAAAACATATTTAAAATTAGGCTCTAGTATAGGGCAGTTTTGGAGCATTGCTTAGCATGTGTGAGGCTTTTGGTAGCACTAATTTTTTAGTACTGCTGCTGCTGCTACTACTACTACTAAGCTGGAGTGCTGCCCATTACAAGTGACCTTTTTTGGCTTTGTGACACCTGGCAGGAGTGGTGGGATGTTCCATAATTAATGCTCTTAGCAGCAGCCATTAACATCACAGCGTGAGCTAAGATCAACGTTTCACTCCCACCAGCAGAACACTCGTTGTATCCATGTTCAGGATAAGCATCTTCCTAAGGCATAATGTAGGGATCAATTCTCTGAGAAAAACGGCTTCATTTAGCAGGATTAGTTCCCTTGATTATCTGCGGAGAGACTGAGATAAATCCACCATACATCACTGGACAGTCAGTCCTTATATGTACACATGTATGGGTATCTGCCTCCCTGTTTATCCAGCATGATGCTATTCACCAGATATTGCAAGATGACACATAAAATTAGGAATAGATTGAATATATTAGATTTGGTTCAGAACTACCAGGAACATTTCTAAAATGCATATTTTAAATTTTACTTCATTTTTGGTTCTTTGGTTTCATTCCTTAAACAGCTCAGTATCTCTAACAGATCTCAAGATATGTCAATAGAGAAGATCTATCTAAGTCAAAGGGAAGTAGGTGCAGATGGGTCTGAGAAAAGTCTTTGGTGCTTTGCATTCTCAAAATGAACAACTATAAAACTGTTTAAGGCTCTAAAAGCTGATTAAAGCCTAGCAAGATGGCTCAATGGGTAGTGTTAGCAACCAGGTGACCTAAGATCAATCCCCAGGCCCCACGTGGTGGGAGAGAACCGACTCCTGCAAGTTCTCTTCAGACCTCCACATCCACACCGTGGCGGGAGTGCACACTCCCTCCCAGCACACAAGATAAATACATAAAATGGAATATTGATTTTTAGAAACTTATTAAGAACTTGCATTTCAAATTTTCTTTTAACTTTTTTTTATTAATGTGTGGAGAACTTAGCATTCGTCTGTGATCCCTAATCGTCAAGCCTTAGGCGAGTGAAGGACCAACCTATTTCAAGAAACAAGGTTGAGGAACAAGGCCTGAGGATGACCTCTGGTTTCCATGTGCAAATGCACATGTACACATGTGTTCACATGAACACACATGTACACAAAGACACAACCATGCAAGTGAAGCTGTCCAAAAGAAGCTACATCCAGATCCATTCACTTCATTAATACGAGATATTAATATCTCACACATGAAAAATGAAAAGAAAGATTAAAGGAGGTCAACAGCTGTCGTGCAAAGCATTTACCGGCACATGTGGACCTAACTCTAACGGTCTATTTCAAGGAGCTAGGTTCCCCTTAGCTCTTTCATTTCTGTCTCTCCAGACTTTCTCTTAGTCCTGCTGCAGCCTGCTTGCAGGAGCCCCTCTTCCCACCCCACCTCCATCCCCTGAGGACTCTGCCTCCTGGTGCAGACCCAGGGACCCCTTAGCCCCTTACAGACCCTTTCGGCTTTCCCTTCTAATCTAACTCCATTCCTTTGTGTCACTCACCATTGACCTGCCCAAGCACTCTCTACAGGGACCCCATAGCCACCACACATGCCTGGGACCCAGAGTGGGCAATAGTAACAAAGAACAGAACACCTACTGACAAAGACAAGACCAGGTATCTACACCAAGAAGCACTTCAATCATTCATCATAACTTCAGATGCCTAGATCCCAGCACAAAAACATAAACAGGCAAGACAATGATGCCTCTTCCAGAAGCCAACAGCCATATTGCAATAGGCCCTGAAAAAAGCAATTTAGCTGAATCACAAGACAAGGACCTCAAAGTAGCAATCATGAATATGTTCAAGGACCTTAAAAAGGATATGAACAAATGCCTTAATGAAGATGGTAGAAACACAAACAGTTGAATGAAATAATGAAAATATCTCAAGACATGAAAATACAACTTAACAAAGAAATAGGACATTTGTCCAATAAAATGGGAGCTCTTGAATCTAGTGATTTTTTAAATTTTAAACATACTTGTGACATATTGTTCAACTGAACACTAATAATTGTTGCTATAATTCAACCCAAATGATAATTTTTTGAGGCAGCATCTCACACTGTAGCCTTGGCTGTCCTTAAACTTGTCTCAATTCTCAGATTTCTAAGTGCTGGGACTACAGGTGTGTGCCACCACCCGTGGCTCCCCAATGATATTTTTAAATGTGTTGAATTTTTAAACATTAAAAAAGCATCATGGTTACACTCAGGAGGCAAAGACAGGCAAATCTCTGTGATTTCAAGGCCAGCCTGGTCTACAAAGCAAGGTCTAGAACTGCCAAGACTATGTAATAGAGAACAATCTTTCTGGCCCTAAAACTTAGAATTTAAAGTAATGTATTTGTGCTCCAGAAAAATAAAACCATGCTCCATGACAGGCTGTCAAACACAAAGTATATTTAATACCAGGGTTGAGATGGGGCTGAGTTGAAACTATGAATTCAAGGAGCAAAGGAAACTTTGATAAGTTTCTGATTGGTAAGAAATGTTTGCTGTGGCCTTTTTAAAATATTGATAACTGTGGGTGCCAAGTCACCCTTACAGGACACTGAAAGCAGTTAAGGAATGTCGCAATAATCTTATCTAGTGATACTCATGTACACAGTGTGCTGGAAGCATCCTTTGTGAACAATTCTGATGAAAAATTAAGCAACAATAGATCCAGTTACCTATGGCTGCATAAAAAAAGCATTCCTAACCAGCATTCCTTCACCAACAGCACATCCCCTTGAGATCCCTACTGCCAGCACTCAGGAGAAGTCAGATACAACCCTACTGGGATCCCATTCTCAGAAGGTGGGAGCAGCTAAGTGTTATGGAAAGAACACAGACTAATCCACCAAGCTACCTGGCCAGTCTCAGAGTCTCCTGAGTGAGACTGCCTATTACTGAGCTAATGCAGTAAGCAGGACCTGCGCCCGCCTCCAGCCACCAGTAGGGGGTGAGCAAGAATTTATAGGAAGCCGGGGATGGAGACTGTCAGCAGAGTGGACAGGACCCGAGAGCGAGCCAGGAAACCAAGAGATGTCCTTCTCTAGATCCTGTCTCTCCCCAATCCCCTGCCCTATCCCCTGCCCCATCCCCTGCCCCATCCCCTGCCCCATCCCCTCCCTCATCCCCTGTCCGAGAACCTTCTTGGGCACATGCTCAGGTGACAGAGGGAGCACCAGCAACTGCCAGCCCCCTCAGAGGAAATGTTTAATTTTGAGCCTGGTGTGACTCTTACACAGGAGCGTCTCTCACTGATCCTCAAGGTGCCAGATGGTTCGTAGGGCCAATGCTCTTCTAGCTCTGCTGAGTCTGAACCCCATCCACATAGATGTCTTCTGGGTGCTCTCTTAGCCTATGTCCCACAAGGAATGCAATGTCACTCACGTGTCAGAAGGCTCTCAGGCCAGCGGCACACGTGGGAAAGACAGAGACGTGGTCTCATTTGGCCCTTCATCTGTTCTTCAGTCTCTCAAGCCCCAGTCAGTATCTACCAGTCCCAATGCTCCTAGATTCTCTAGTCTCCCAACACATCCTGGAATCCCACCCTGTATCTCTGAGAGGAAAGCCAGGGCAGAGACGATCAGTACAGGACTGGCCCGGTCAGCCTGCTTTAGACACTCTTAGACTGGCCTCAGAGCCTCTACTTTTGCAGGCAGAGCATCCTTCCTTCCATTCCTCCCACATTTCTCCACGCATTTATTGTGCTCTGGTTGTAGTAGCTGAAGATGTGTCTGTCTGACAACGGCGCAGTTCTGAACCAATCCGCCTGCTTCCCTCGGGACAGTTTCATCACATCCTATAGCAAACAGGATCCGCCCCCCCCACCCCCAAAGAGATGAGTAGATACAATACACTCAGTGTTTGCAATACAGAGTATGACTTCAACCAAATGCTTCCTCACTCCAGAGGCAACCTGGTGTCTGGACATGGAGCATGCTCCATGGTGAAGAAGAATCAGAATACTCAGAGATAGAGCCAGAGGGGGGAGTATCTCAACACAGTTTCTGCAGACCCAGTTGTATCCCATTGTTCCATGCATCCCATTTACTGTTCCATCCTACAAGCTAGTTTCCTTCTGCTTAAATTAGTTCTGGTTGGTCCTGACACTTCCAAACAGAGACACCTTGGCACTTGTATGTGTTTGAAATTATTTGTTTTGCTCTTTTTTTGTTATTTTTGTTTTTTAGACAAGGTCTCATGTAACACAGGCTGGTTTCTAACTCTATAGTCAAGAATGATCGTGTGCTCCTGATCCTCTTGTCTGCATCCCCAGAGCATTGAGGTTATAGTGTGTGCTACTATGCCTGATTTACACGGTGCTGGACATGGAAACTGGGACCTCATGCATGTAAGACAAGTGCTATATAAACCATCTCCAGCCTCTTGATTTCCATTTTCAAAACAATTGTGAATGGACTAAACAGAATCACCCCTAGAAATGCTGGATAAACATGCTTTTTAAAGTCACCATTCATCTTTCGACATTTAAGGGGAATTTCCAGGGCCCAAAATGAAGGTGAAAACCAGGGTGGTGAGAGGAACTGAGAGCATGCTCTTCCTTGTGGTCCTTGACAGCTCTGGGAACTACACTTTGCTTTTTATTTTAAGAATGTGAACAGAAAGTACAGAGAGTTCCCACATACACACTCTAAGCCCTGCTCAGGCCTTCCATCATTAAAACCTTTCATAATTTTGTATTAATCAAGACCACAATTTGGGGAGGGGGTTCATTGAATTATGGAGTCTGAGACTGGGCAACTGCATTACATCATCACTACATCATCACACACAACAGTTTACACCAGAATAGTCTCCATATGCTGCCCATTCATCTCCTACTGATCCCCTGGCAACCTGTCTCCATAGCTCTGCCTTTTCTAGAATGTCATATGTGAAGTCACACAGTGTGTAGCTTTTTCAGATTGGGTTCCTTTATTGAGCAATAGGCATTTAAGATTTCTCCCTGTCTTTTCATTTTCATTTCCCTTTTTTTCAAGTCTCTCTATGTAGCTCTGGTTGTCCTGGGATTCTCTATGGAGATCAGATAGTCTTGATTTTTTGTTTGTTTTGTTTTCGAGACAGGGTTTCTCTGTGTAGCCTGTGGCATTCATTTTGTAAACCAGGTTGGTCTTGAAGTTCTAGAGATCTACCTGCCTCTGCCTCTCAAGTGTTGAATTGAAGGCATGGGCCACTATGCCTGACTCTTTTCATTGTTTTGATAATAGAACAATATTTCACTGCCTGCATGTAATATAGTTTATATATTTCTCAGAGGGACCAGGTTGATTGCTTCCAACACTAGAGTATTATTTTAAAAAGAACCTGCTGTGAATATTCATAATGTGAGAGCATGCTTACCAACAAGTGAGTAAATACCAAAAAAAGATTGCTACATCATATGATAAGATTATGTGTAGTTTTGGAATAAATGGACAAACTGCCTTTAAATACAAGTTTTTCAACAGATCTGGGTTTTGTAAATATTGTCTCCAAGTCTCTAGTTTGTCCTCTCATTATGTCATTCTGTGCCTTTCATAGAATAGATAATAGGTTTCCATACAGATTTTCCAAACACATTTAATGTTAGCTCCCCCACACCTCTGATTTTGCCCTACCCTCAGATTCCCAAATTATTCCCTTTCTCCATCTCCAATCTGCTTCTGCTATGCCCCTTCCCTTATCCACCCCCACCACGGACCCCTTTTGGTTTCTTGGCTATAGGTACTCCAACTTAAATATACAAATCTAAAAGGCTGAAAGCCCCAATCTATATATGAGAGAGAACACGTGACACTTGTCTTTCTGGGTCTGAACTGTCTCATTAAATATGTTTGTTTCTGTTTTGCAGTTCCATCCATTTACCTGCAAAGTTTACAATATCATTTTTCTTTGCAGCTAAATAACACTTTGGTATGTATATGCACCACATTTTCATTATCCTAGCTATTGTGAATAGAGCAGCAGTGAACACAGGCGAGCAAGAATCTCTGCAAATATAGAATCCTTTGGATGTATATACCCAGGAGTGGTATAGCTGGTGCTTTGTATAGTCTCTATTCTTTCAAATTTGTTGAAATGTGTTTCACAATCCAGAATATGGCCTATCTTGGAAATTTCCGATGTAATCTTTTTTTGTGTGTGTGTTTGTGTGTATGCATGCTTGCTGTTTCTCAGGCATTACCCACTTTAAATTTTTTTTTTTTTTTTTTTGAGATTAGACATTCCCTGCCTGGAGTTCACCAAGTAGGCTAGGCTGGCTAACCATTAGATCCCAGGGACCTGCTTGCTTCCGCCTCCCCAGTGCTGGAATTATAAACATGTTCCTCTGTTCCTGGCTTTTTACATGGGTACTGAGGATTTGAACTTAGGTCCTCACATTTGTGAGGTAGTCACTTTACCAACTGAGCCATTTCCCCAACACCTCAATCTCCAAATCTGTTACATTTTTTAAAAAGATTTATTTATTTTTTGAAATCCCTCCCTATGTGTAGGGGTGGATTTGGGTTTGTAAATGTAAATGCTGGGGCCTGAGGAGGCCAACAGCATTGGATACCCTGGTGCTGGAGTTATTGGAGGTTGTGATCCCCATGACATGGGTGTTGGGAACCAAATTCAGGTCCTCTGTAAGAGCAGTACACACTCTTAACTGATGAGCCATCCCTCTAGCCCCAAATCTAATTTTTTTTTTTTTGGTTTTTTGAGACATGGTTTCTCTGTATAGTTTTGGTGCCTGTCCTGGATCTTGCTCTGGGCTGGCTCGAACTCATAGAGATCCACCTGGCTCTGCCTCCCGCGTGCTGGGATTAAAGGTGTGCACCACTGCTGCTTGGCCTCTGATATTTAAAAAAAAAAAAAAACAACAAAAGATATGAAACATAAGAATGAGGAGCAACAAAGAAGTCCCAGAAGTGTGTGACAAAAGTTCTCCTAAGGGTTGTAGGACCAAGAACAGAGCAATTCAGACCACTTTCCTCTTGGGAAGATAGGAGGCTTGACTAAAACTGTAGCTGTGGGGATAAAATATGTCTGGGATACAAGCTCCTGTTTGGGTAGCTGTACTTCTAAGAACATAGCATTTTTGCTGTGTTCAGGAAGGTCTATGGTCTGCCTTGGTCACATCTCCTCTCTTCTCCTTCTGCTCTCCTCCTTAAGGAGGATTTCTCTAGTTGATTTGGGTCTGTCTGGCTCAATAAAGCACTGGGAAAGTGAGTTAGAACAAGTTAAACCAGCATGCTGCTGCCCTTTGCTTGGACTGATGAATGGATAGAGATCTACTGTGTGGTGAATCCTGCCAAGGTCTGACTAGTCTGGAACCCACTCAACCTTGGCTGCTGCTTTTATGACCTTCATAAACAAAACTTCAACCTGGGCAAAAGCAGAATTTCAGGATAGTCATTCATAGCCAAAATGGTGTTGCCAATGGGGCACCTGGTGACCTATCTCTGTAGTTGAGGAACCCATCCTAGAACTGTGAGAGTTCTATCGAACTGTACTTTGTAAGCAACCTCTCCATATTCTTACAAGCAACGACAACAAACTCTTTGGTTTACCAAGATAGACTCAGGTGGAATTCTTTTCTTCGGTCTGTAGTTATTGCTACTTATTCACATCTGTTGTGAAATATTTGTTTGCACTGTGAAGAAGTGTCTTTGCCAAGGTGCCTTCTGATTGGATTAGTAAAGAGCTAAATGGCCAATAGCTAGGCAGGAAGAGGTTAGGTGGGACTTCTGGGGACAGAGAGGACTCTGGGAAGGAGAAAGGCAGAGACGCCAGGAGACGCAGAGAGGAAACAGGAGGTGCAAGATGGAAGAGAGATAACACCACATGATAGACCTTAGATGGATATCATGGGTTAGTTTGTTATAAGAGCTAGTAGGATAGGCCTATAGCTAATGGTCAAGCTTTAATAACTAATAAGTCTTCATGTTGTTATTTGGGAGCTGGCTGGTGGTAAAAAGAGAGACTCACTACATCATCTTTCTTTTTTCTTCCCTCCTGGGATACCACAGATGGCAGGAAATAATGCTCTCAGATGTCTCAGGCCCTTGGAAGTGGGCTCAGGATTTAGTGTAAGCTTTCTTGGGGGACCAGAAGAATAAATGAAGATAAGCTGAAGTTCTCCAAGGAACCGGATCAGATAACAGCCCACAGTTCATAATCCCAATCCACCCAGGACTCCTTCACTCTGTGCTAGGTTGTTTCATGACTTTTCTTGGGAAGATGTGAATAAATGGCAATGACTACAGACCAAAGAAAAGAATTCCACCCGAGTCTAGCTTGGTAAACCAATGAGTTTGGTGTGGTTGCTTATAAGAATATGGTGAGAGGTTGATTACAAAGCACAGATAACTCTAAAGCAGCTGTATCCCTGGAAAGCCCACCCAGAGTGGGTGATGACTCCTGAAGATGCATCCAACTTAGAAACCTTGTATCTTTCTGAGCTTCCTGCTCCCTGAAAGTTTTATGAGCTTCCTGAACCTTGTAAGCTTTTCACAGTTTCAATTCAGAGGAAAAAGCTGAAGAATACAGGTACCCCGCCTTGCTCAGCTTTGATGCAGGGGAAAGGGGCTTGGTCCTGCCTCAACTGAATGTACCAGGCTTTGCTGACTCTCCCATAGGAGGCCTTACCCTTTTGGAGGAGGGGATGGGGGTTGGGGGAAGGAGGCTAGGAGGGAGTGGGATGAAGGATGAGGGATGAGAGGGGTATCTGTGGTTGATATGTAAATGAATAAAAAAAATTCTTAAAAAAAAGAATACAGACACCCATAGCACTATCAAATCAGTACTAGACCTGTTCCAGAGTTTGCTGTGAACTGTCTGGATCTGGGTTCCCTCAAAGAAGAGCCTGAGACAGGGATTTGTGTGAAATAGTTCATTGGAAAATGACCCCAGAGGTTCCTAGGTAGAAGGCTAAGGAGTGGTGTGGGATGAAGAAGCATCTGTTCCTGCATTTTGCAATGGCCCAAACCTTTTGCATATTTAGTAGCTATCCACTAAAAAATTATCCCACACTACAAGGAGAGATTGGTTTTGATCCAAAGTGTGGTGATGGGCCGGGAGGGAAGCCTCCTGCTTTTAGAGGATTTGAAGAGGGAGGCAGGGTTGCTAGTGGTCAGGCTTTAAGTTCTTATTATTTGGGTTCAAACCCTGGCTCTGAGCAATTCAGATAGTTACACCACTACTCTAAATCTTTGTTGCCTCACCTGGAAAATGTGCTCAATCATTTTATCTACCTATAGAGCTGAGGTCATGAGCTGTGATTTATCTGATAAGGTGCCAGTTACTGTTAGGAATTGGAGGCCAGGCTGAAGGGATGGTACAGAGCTGGCTCAGGATGCTGTAGGCTCCTGAGCAGGAGAAAATGAGGAGAGAGGTGGGGTGGAGGGAGGATACTAAGTCCAGCTCCAACTGGGCTCTCAGTGCTTTTCTAACACCTATGAAAGAGAGGCAGCCTTCAAGAGTGTGGCCCAGGCTGGAGACAAACCTGAAAATTCTTGTCGGGAGATGGTACTGTGTGTGAGCTCCTATATGAAGAGGAGAGATGCCCAGGTGTGGTCTCTCAGTCAAGCATTCTGGGAAATATCAGTCCGGAAATGACTTCAGGGAACACAATGAGGATGCAAGACAGGACAGGATGTACTTGAAGCTGGGGTCTCTAGATGCAAAGCTGGAGATGATATCTGGATGCAGTTTCATGGGAGGGTAGGATCCCAGGACCAAGGGATGTCAGAGAAGCAGGGGAAGGAGCCATGCAAAGTTGCCACTACCTTGATCCATGAAGGGGAAGGACCCTGCAGTTGTCCTCCTTGAAATAACTGTGTGGCCTTAGTCACCCTTCTTAGTAGACTGCTGCCGAGACCCAGTGTGTTCTGGGTTTAATGGGTTTCTGTCATTGGAAGGAAGTTTTTCTCCAGTGATAGGCAGGGTAAACTGTTAGCAGTCTGTATTCACAGCAGGACCTGGGGAACAGTCCTACCAGGACCTTTCGAGACAGAGTAGAGTGCACTGCACACGTCCGTGGTAGAACAGTGTGTAAAATCCACTTCTGTTGTACTGTGATCCAGGACTTTTCAGAACTTGCTAATTCTTGTCACATGTGGCTAGCTAGCAAGGTGGACTCAGAGTCAAGAGAATTCCCAGGAAAAGATATGGAGCTGGGGGTGGGGTGGGGTGGAGAACTAAGAGGAGGGCAGGCAAACTGACCAAGGAAAGGGATAGGAACAGAAAAAAACTGATCTACAACTCATTTGTTTGATGGGTTTTGTCTTGAGACAGTTTTTTACTCTATAGCCCAGGTGACCTTCTGGCCTCCAGTGAGTCGTGATTTTCCTGTCTCAGCATCCCAAATGCTGGAATTACAGGCATGAGCCAATGTACTGGGCTCTAACAACATTTAACAAGGGGCAGAGAAGCAGCTGTGAGTGCCCCATGCTCTATCCCACTCCGGTTCCATCTGAGGGTTTTGTATAGCCAGCCAGGCCTGCAGCGGTTCTGAAAAGATGAGGAGTCGTATCTGCAGACCAGCCCCAATTGAACAAGCCCCAGCCTGGTTCTGTGAAAGGCTGCGACGCACCTAAACTGGGCAAACAGAAGCGGTGGGTTGGCACATTTGTGGTTGGCATCAGAGAGGGTCTGGAAACATTCCCTGAAAATAATGAGAGGAAAAACTTTGATTAGTTAAATCCCAGATAATCCTGGCTGATGAAGGCAGATCTGGACTCCTTAACGGATTTAGGGTTCCAAAGGGGATGGCAGAGGCAGCAGACGCTGGCCCTAGATCCGCCCATGGTGAGAGGAGGCCAAGAGGAGTCCACATCAGGCTGCCAAAGTACCAAGGTGAGGTGGGAACCTCCCAGCCCACGTCTTTATCTGCCTGGAGATAGGATGGACATACAGTGTAGGTGAGCTCGGGGGCAGAGCCGTCTCTAGTGCCCGGTCTCTTAAACTACTGGAAGTGGTTTCCTCCACTTTTGAGGACATTTCAGCAAAGCACGTCCCTGTCTCTTGCTCCCGAGTCTCCATCCTTTGGTGTCAGCTGTTGGACTTGCTGCAGCACTGGGGGTGCAGTGGCACAGGATCCTTAGTAGGAAGGGGACTGTGAAAACCAATCAGCCACACACACACACACACACACACACACACACACACACACACACACACACACACAGAGACAGACACACACACACACACACACACACACAGAGAGACAGACACACACACACAGACAGACAGACACAGAGAGAGACAGACAGACACACAGAGAGGGACAGACAGACACAGACAGACAGACAGACAGACAGACACACACACACACACACACACACACACACACACACACACACTCTTTTACTTATTTTATGTGTTGGAGAGGATCGTGTGTGCCAGGGGGTGCACTTGTCAAAGTCTGAGGACGCCTTGAGAGAGTAGGTTCTGTCCTTCCACTACGTGGGTTCTGGACAACTTGGGTAGTCCAACTTGGAGCCAAACACCTTCATCCTCAGAGTCATCTCAAAGGCCCCATCAAAGGATTTCTTGATACCACCTTCCCTTGCCAGTAAGGTACCCAACGATCCAGCTCTCCCAGAGTCCCTGCAGGCCCCATTCATCTTGCCAGTTGGGAAACAGGCAGCATCGGGGTGCCTCTGTTCAGGAATAGCAGGACCCCTTAAGCCCTCAGAGCCCTAAGCCAATTCCTTCCTCGGCCAGGCTCTGCCTCACTTTCCCCAATTCTCTTCCTGTGTTCCACGAGACTATTTGATTTATATGAATGATCTCTCATCTGCAAAATGGGTTTATTTGCTAAGATCTTTCTCGAGGTTAGAAAGAGATGTGCTCTGGGCTGTTCCCAGTGGCCGAGGCCAGATGTTCCTCTCATCCCCAACCTTTTGGTTTATTTGTGTCTCTGGCATCCACTTGGTGTGTGTGCAGTCTGTTGTCTTGGTGGTCTTCCACCTCCTAAGGTAGAACCTAGGAGAGAGTGGCCCTAAGATCTGGATCTTGGCTGCAGCCCTGAGGCAAGGTCGCTGGAACTTTTTTACTTGCAGGTAATCATGGCTGAATCACCTACCCAGGCTACAGAAAGAGTGGACTCCTGGGTGTATTTCTTAACTGCGAGCCCAAATTCGGATTTACAAACGATCATGCTGCTAGTTAGCAGGGCTCTGTATCCTCTGATGTCTTTCCTAAATCCAAAGGTGAATTTTGGGCAACATTGCTGGCAGAGCTGAAAAGAACCACGCCCTCCCACCCCTCCCGTGAGCAACTCAGGACAATTATCCTGGAGGAAAGTTACTGGTTTGCTAATCCAGGAGAACAGCTTGGAGGGGAGATTTGGGTCTTCCTTTAATAATGGAAAGTTAATGCGCAGCCTCTTGTCATTGTCTTTCTTAGAGCCTCTTGTTTAATCCTCTGGCTTAGTGGTGGCGCCCCTCACACAGCGAAGACAGTAAGGGAGACTTGCTGTGCAGGGCTCTGACCCGCTCCCACGCGGAGGAAGCCGCGCCACTTCCCCGTAGGTCTCCAAAAGCTGCGGCTCGCTGTCTGGGCGACCTCAGACTGCAAACCAGGCAGTTGTAAGAAGCGCGGAAGAGCAGGGACCCCAGGGAGGATGGGCCAGGAGTGGCTTGCTCATGTGTTTTAATTAGCTCCAATTTCAACAAATACGGAATTCCTATGTGTCAATCAGATTGTCTTTGGATAATCATAAAACAGGACAGTAATTTGTTAGTCTCAGGGAGGAGTCCCAATAGATGGACCTGTTTTATTCCACGCTCCCACCCATTTAGGACTGGTGAATCAAATACCGGTACACCGTTATACTAAACCAATATCCATTGCTTACGTATTTTTATTAATCCTGCCCACGGTCTTAGCCCTCCTGGTCTACATCTGCCTCTCCTCCTCTCTCCTTCGCCTTTCCTAGCTCTTGCAGATTTGAGAATTTCTTGCATTCTACTGTCCAGCCCTTAGAGATCTAGCGACGGGAGGGTTTGGCTGGAGGGAGAGTGGCGGGCCTTGAGTTTAATACCGAATGTCAGCTTCTTTCCTCCAGGGATTTTCAGACTGGGCGCTGGAGTTGAAGGGGCTGGCCGGCGTGGTTTGGGTGGTAGTAAGACGGATGTGGTTGGGAACCCGCCCAAGGCATTACAGGGCAGCTGGGCGTGTAAGAAGGTTTTGGAAGGCCAGGAGTGTCCAGAAGGGAGACCCATCAGGATGTGGAACTTGTGGGTTTCATAGGGGTGGGCAGACAACACAGCCCTTGTTGCTCACTTTTCCTCCCCTTCCAGAGAATAGGGGGTGGAGTGGGTAAGGGACAGCTGGAGAGAGAAAAGAGGTGACTAGGAGGACCGCAGTAGGGGGGCCAACAACTCAGGGGAGGGGAGCTGGTGGCCTCTGCACCTCTCTGGTGGGAGCCTGGATGCATCTGCTCCCTGCTGATTGGCGCCTTCTAGACCTTCTAGGTCTCACGGACAGCCTCCCCAGCATAAAAGGCGTCGCTTGAGCTAGCCTCTTTTGCATAGGTGACCAGGAGGGACTCAACGCCCCTCGCGTGGCCTAGAGAGCTGACAAGCATGACTGGACGGGACGGGCTTTCAGATGGGCGCTCTAGGAGTAGAGCCCTGGCGCCAGGCTGTCCTCCCACCGGCTCTCGCCTTCGAAGCTTCGCCATCAACGACCTGCTGGGCTTGGAAGCGGACTTGCCGACACCTGCCGGACCCGGGTTAGGATCCAGCTGTGAAGCTCCAGCGGAGGTTGCGGGGCCCAGGCCAGGACTCTGCGGTTCCTGCCCTGCTCGCGGGGCTCTCCCGCTGGGGCTGGGCCTCCTCTGCAGCTTCGGGGCGCAATCCCCCTCCGCTGCCGCTGCTCGTGCACGCTGCCTGCTCCTCGCCGATCTGAGGCTCCTGCCACCCGCAGGACCCGAGTCTGCGGTCGCCCAGACCCCCGTCCGCCCGCCGCCTGCGCCCGGCTGCCCGCAGCGCAGCGAGAGCGTCTCCACGTCGGGTAATTAGGCAAAGCTTCCCGACCCCAATCCTCGAATGGTCCAGGAGCACCTGGGTAATGAATGCTTGGTCGCCCTTCGAGGCACCTTAGATCTCGGGAGGTGGGAATCCCAAAGGGAGCCCAGTCCCAACGCGGGGTGGGGGTGGAGTGGGATTGTCCGCTGTACCTCATGTTTTGTTCGGAGTCCACCTGTTTTTCTCAGGAAAAAAAAAAGTCTTGCACTGTGGGGAAAGAGAAGGAACCTAAGACATTCATTCCACAGGGCAAGAAACTGGGAGGCTGGAGATGTGAGAGGGAGGAGAGAGAATTATGCAAAAAAACCGTGGACCTAGTGAAACTCTGTCCTGCAGAGCACCCGGCTAGGTAGGCAGAGTGGAGTCTGACGAGCAAAGAGGGGCCGGTCTCTGTGGCTCTCAACGGGAAACCGACTTTATTGCACACTCCTCACCTCTATAGGATGAAATGAAACACTGTTTGTTGTGTCATTAAAATCCAAAGGGCTATCTTCATAGGGTGGCTTCTCCGAATATTAATAAAAGGAAAGGTAAAATGCAAGTAAATTTTATTCTGCAAGAGCATTTCCTGTGGAAACAGCATCATGTGACTGGTGAGAAATTCTGTCACCTTAAAAGAAAAATGAAATGGTTGACTTTGATTTAAATACTAGAATGTCAATCCAATATATGCAAATATTATCATTTCCATGTAATCAATATAAAACAATTATGCTTTGGGGAATATTAAGTTCTCCAGCCAGACAGTGTTTTATATCTGCCACAAGTCTTAGTGGCTACTTCTCATGCATTTCCTCACCCCAAGTATCCAATGGCTTCCGGACACTCCACAGCACAACATAGAATATTATAATCCAGGCATGCCATTTTGTGGTGATATCATTGATATAGAAACAAAATTGGTGTTCTTTCATTGCTTTTGACTTCACTCACTTAAAAACTATTTTTGGGGCAATTCTACTTTTGAATGATGAATCTGATAATCGTTTAGCTTCTAGCTTTCCTTATCCTGAGCTCTTTTGCTACATTGAATATGGGTAGACAACTGCACAGTTGAATGGTATTGTTTCCAGGGGAATCCATACATCACGAGGACATGTATGCCATGCATGCATAAGCTTCCTGGGCTGGAGAATAGGTGCATCAGGGCAGGGTGAGCTCTGACAAAGATTCTGACGTCACAAATCCTGCCTCTCAGAAATGTCCACATGGGGAGAGGCATGCTGGAGCAGGGTGGGCTTTCAACTTCGGAATTCTGGTTAGAAAAGACAGTAAGTAGCCAAGTAGCATTGGCTTTACAGAATATGAAATTTGGATCCCAACTTCATCACTGCAACTTGACCTTATATGACCTGGAAGGGCAATAATACCAGCTGCCTTTGTCTTTTTATTTTATGAGGAATAATTGAAATGGTGCCGACAGTATCTGGAATGTGGGAATTGCTCTCTTGGCTTGTGCATATCACTAAGTACATTCTACATTCTTGACAGACACACAATGCTAGCCCTCACATTAAATTACAGCAAAATACATAGCTCAAAATATGGCAAACACTTTCACATTTTCAGAGAGTTATCTTCTTGTACCAACAGATGGGGACAGTCCATCTGAAGAAAAGAGTGACCTGAAGATGTCCCCTACTCCGGGCAAGAGGAAGAAACGGAGGCACAGGTATGGGTCCAGGCTTCTCTGCTTACCTTTCCTCAGATGGACACAACCCTGCTGTCTTTGAGAACAGCATCTGAGAATGTAGAGGGTCCAGCAGTCTACTGGTGGGCATGAGAACCACATAGCCATTTTCAAAGATGACCCGTAGTTCTCAGGAGGCTACAGGAGAATCTGTACAATTCTAAAGACATGATTTTGTGGGTTTATAAATGGGTTTTATCTTTCTGGCACATTTCCTGTGTATTTCTTGCTCTCTACAGGACAGTTTTCACTGCCCATCAACTAGAAGAACTGGAGAAGGCATTTGGTGAGGCTCACTACCCTGACGTGTATGCCCGGGAAATGCTAGCTGTGAAAACTGAGCTCCCTGAAGACCGAATACAGGTGTCTAGTGGTGCTCTTTCTCTTTTCTAAAGACACTGCAGAGAACATGTCGCTCCTGCACACAGAGAACAGCTCACAGCCACCCAGAAAAGCCTCCTCTTCATTGAGAACTGAGAGTGGCCCAGTTAAAGGCACTAAAAGGCACTCTCTCTGGCCATCTCATGCCTTTTTTTTCTTCTGTCGTCTCTAGCCTATCCTCAAATATTACACAATTGTGAGCCGTCGGGATGGCCTAGCGGGTTAAGGCACCTGCCACCAAAAAGACTTACGCCTGAATTGAATCCCTGCGACCCGCTTGGTAGGAGAGTACTAATTCTTGCAAATTGTTCTCTGACCTCCATATGTGTGCTTGTCACACCAACTTCTGCACTCACGCACACAAAATTAGTAAAAATGATGTTTAAAGAAAGTACGCAATTGTGTGTTGAACTAGAAGACTGTATGAAGACATACTAGTAAAAATGTTTAGTTCTCATCTTTAGTTCTTAAAGAAATCACCGAATACAGCCTGAGTTCGTGTCACACGGTGCTGTCTCCGCATAGGCGTATCCACCCTGAAAGTTCTCTTGTGCTGGCAGACATGCTCTCTGTTGGAAGAGCTGCCAGTGACTTGCTGCTCTAAGTTTCAGGATATCATGTATTGTTTAAATTCATGTATTTTCTTTAGGAGAAATAGCAGCAATCCATCAATCGATATTTGAAGGGGCCATTGCCGCTGTAGACTTTCTAAACAGAAAAATCAGGAAACGCTGTAGGTAGCCCCTTTATAAACACACTGCAGGAAAGGGACCTTTTCATTCCTTATTTTTGATTTCCAACTCCTTAAAAAACTTCAGAGGAAGCAACTCCTATGTTATTCCCATGATGCTGAGTCCTTGCGGATTTGGAGGGTTGCTGCTACGCAGGCCTTCAGGCTTGTGGGTGCGGAATGGACCCTTTGCAGACCCAGAGTCCTGGAGTGCACGCGCTTCTCCCCACCCCCCACCCCACCTCCGTTTTTAAATGTCTCTTTTCGAGCTTCTCGGCCTCCCCTCTGCCTCTAACCAGGTCTGGTTCCAGAACCGGAGGGCCAAGTGGCGTAAGCGAGAGAAGCGCTGGGGCGGCAGCAGCGTGATGGCTGAGTACGGACTCTACGGGGCCATGGTGCGCCACTGCATCCCACTGCCTGATTCGGTGCTCAACTCCGCGGACAGCCCGCATGGCTCCTGTGCGCCTTGGCTTCTGGGTAAGCTCTGGCTGAGAACAAGACCAGAGAGGTGGGCGGGGTCCTCACCAAGGGTTTGCAGAGCAAAGCCGGACAGGTCTCAGGTTTAGGCCCAGTCTGGACTCTTTAATTCCTAGCCTTAATTTTCTTTGGAACTGTGGAAGCACTGTGTGGGAAAGTCCTCTTAGGTTATTCACACTGGTAAATACGTATTAAAAACTTATAAATAGACAGAGACTTGCCTTGTGTTTGATACATATTTTCAAAGTGGTGAATGCTGCTTGAAAGTTTAGAAACTATACAGTTTAGAGTGTAAGGTTAATAGGGCCATGCAGAGCAGGGAGAATGTAAAGCATTCCGTTCTGTTCGCATAGCTGAAGTAATAGGCCGGGTCCTGGTCCCGATTTAACGAATGTGTTCTAGATTAGTAAGTAAGTAGTGCCCCTCCCGGTGAGGTCAAGCCCTTTCTGGTGCACTTACCCCTTACTGATCTGCTTGGGTTCAGAGTTTGCAGACTTGGGTCACAAGATAATCACTACCAGAAAATTAGGTGGATCATAGTGGGATTTTAGGTTGGGAAAGTTCAGCAAGTGGTTTTCCGGCCAGGTACTGTGCTGAGAACCGAAGATAACAGCCTGGACTTTGCCTAAGGACCGAAGAGATTAGAGAGAAGTAGGGATGGAGAGTCAAGCCCAGTCCTCAGAAAGCACACGAACAGGGGTCCTTGAGGCGTGGGACTTCAGTCACACAAGCAAGTGGGTTTAGTGCTGAACTAGGGTTTGTTGATTATCCAAACAAACGTGAAGTCACTGTGTCACCCAACAAAGCAATTTTGCAGGAGTGACAGCTGGTGGATAGGGCCTTCTAAACCCTAATGCAGGGAGTTAACTACTTGGTGGCTCTCCTTTAGGCCCTAGAGGAACATTGGCAAAGAAAAAATTTAGAGATAGAAAGAACAGTGAGAAGAAAGCAATGTACTTAATTGCTGAATTGAAAAATATTTTTGAGCCTGATGTGGTGGTACATGCCTTTGATCTGAGTACCTGGGAAGGAGGGGCAGGTGGATCTCTGTGAGTTTGAGGTCAGTCTGGTCTATAATAGCAAGGTCCAGGACCGTCAGGACTACACAGACAGACCCTGCCTCAAAAACAAACAAACAAACAAACAAACAAACAAACTATCCCCAGTGTTGTTGTTGTTTTTTTTTTCCAGGAATGCATAAAAAGTCGACAGGGATGAGAAAACCAGAAAGTGAAGACAAGTTAGCAGGACTCTGGGGTTTTGACCACCACAAAGAAGGTGCTAATAAGGATGGACCTGAAAGGGGCCCAGACAAAACGAGCCTGAACCCTGAGGATAGCTTGGAAGATGTGGCCATTGACCTGTCCAGCTCTTCCAGGCAGGAGACAAAGAAAATGCCCCCGGAATCCAGTGATCAGGCATGTTCCCATGCTCCAGGGCTGCAGGTGCCCCAGCCCCCAAAGGTGGGAGCCTCATGAGACCAACAGATTTGCCCCTCCCCAAAAATGGAAATACGCATATTTCTCACGAGCAATTTTTAGGAGATAAGACTGGTCAAGACAAACACCTTCAGTTTGATTTTCTTCCTGAAACATCTGGATAAGAGGCAGCATTACAATATTGAATATATAATGATCTAGGGGAAGTTCCATTTAATTCTAGAAGGGAGAACATTTGTACAATCTCTTGAATCACTCAGTTGGGTATAAAATTTTGTTTCTCCTTTGTAGAATTTGAGTAGGGAAGATTTGAAGTTCAAAGATAATTTTAGGGATGGGGTATGATGTAGCCCAGTTGATAGCACACATGAAGGCCTGTGGTCAATCCCCAGCACCACATAAACAGATGTGGTGGCACACACCTGTAATCCCTGCACTCAGGAGGTAGAAACAAGGGATCAGATGTTCAAGAGCATCCCAATCAACCTGGGCTATACAAGACCTTAGAGAGAGAGTATTTCTACCTACATCATTTGAGATGTGGTTAAATCATTAAGAGTGCTGGTCTGACCTCTTCACTCTAAGAACATTTGGATTTGTTTGGTTTTGTTGAGATAGGCAGGGTCTTGCTGTGCAGCCCAGGCTAGCTTCAATTTCATGATCTCCTGCCTCAGCCTCTCCAGTGCTGGGGTTACAGGTGTGAATATAATTGTTTTACACTCCGAGGAGAAGTTTCTAAAAAGATGAATGAACGAATGGATGCTATATCATCTTTCCTTGAACTGGGTCTTAGACTTTCTTGTTTTCACAGTAGGCAGTAATTTTGTGTTGAGTGTCACTTGATAGGTTTTGAATATTCAATGCCTAAACAGTAAAGAGAGCCATACTCTCCTCCTCTGAAATCACCTGGAGCCATGTTTAGGCAATTGTTAAATATCTGGAGACTGTCAGAAGGCCAGACCTGATTTCTTGGTCCTTTTGATTTTATGTTTGGAAGCACTTTAGTGATGTGGATTCACGAATGTTTTCTTTCCTGTATTTCCTTTGCTGTTTATTTATTATTTAAAAATAAACGTGTGGTATGTCTGGCTCAAGGCTATTTGCTGGTCCCTTGATGGGCTCTCCCCTTCTGTCCCTTTTTAGGGAGCATGCCCAGCAGGTTGTCTTTCAGGCTCCTGTGCAGCACACTGTGGGGCAGTGGCCCTGGCTGAGCCACCTTTTGGAGTTCATTGTCTGAAGAAGGCTTGTCTGTTTTGGGCCTCTTCCTCTGCAAATCATCTCAGGAATCCATCAGCTTGGGTACACAGACACACACACACACATACACACACACACACACACACACACACACACACACACACACACTCACTCACTCACTCACACACCATCTCTTCAAATGAGAAAACGGAGCTATTTTTATTCATGTTAGTTCCATAGTGTTGTAAATATTGAATACTACTGATTGCACACTGTGGAATAAATTAGTCTGCTCACTTTGGTTTATTCTGGCTGTTACTGATCCTGGCTGAGTCCTGGGACTGAACACTGGTGAAAACCAGAAGTCCTTCCATCCTTCTTGCCTAGAGAGGGCAGCCCTTGCTCTGATCCCTGGGCCACACTCATCTGGTTTCTTTTATCTCATGAGGACAGTGTGAGTGGGTGGGTGTTCACATACATTTTTCTTTTAAAAATTAATTTATTATTTTTGATTTATGTGCATTACACATGTTCAAGAGCCCATAGAGGCCAGAGAGAGTATTGGATTCCCTGGAATTAAGAGTTATAGGCTGTTGTGAGCTACTATGGGTGCTGGGAACTAAACTTTGGTCCTCTACAAGAGCAGTAAGCATTCATAACTGCTGAATCATTCCTCTAACCCCTTCTCACACGTTTTTATCATACACTATCCTCAGATTCTTGCTCCCGTCCTTCATCTTTAATTTATCAAAAGTTGAGTTTGAGGAAGGGGGCCAGTAACTGTTGTGTATTTCCTCAGACCTGAAGAAAATGAGCAGATCCTGGAAGCTCAGAAAGTTACAAAATTCATGCAGCTCCTCCCCAGGGTTATGGAAACGAAATAGTTTCAGGGAAGGGGAGACTGTCCAGCCAGGTGGGTCTGCCTGCACAATACACAGGGCGCCCTAGAGTTGCAGCTGCTGCGAGTCAATGTCCATGCTGTGGTGGGCTTTTTGCTTACACGGCTGCTTTTGAGTCAACCATGTACCTGTAAGTGACCCCCATAAACTCACTGGTTCACTAGGCTAGACTTGGGTGGAATTGTTTCCGTGGTCTGTTGTCAGTGTTCTGTCTGGAATAAATTCAAATTTGCTCACATATCCCCAGGAAAAGCAACACCACACCCATGCAACTTGCATGCATTACACTTATAAAGTCTTAATAAAGTGTTAACGCTGTCTGTGAATTGTCCCACAGTGAGATCTGTGAGATGATGGTAAAATGTCACTGAGCAAGAAATCCTCTAGAAGGGAAAACAGATAGGAGTAGGAATAAAGAGGTTTAAAGTACAGTGAAAATTAAATAAATGACATTTGACAATTGGTTCTGAATAAATGTATGAACAATGGGCAAATTTCTCTGAAATATTGTAAAGAAGAAGGAGATACCAGAAATAATGTGAGAAAAGGGGAAATCATATATTTATATAATAAATGCATGTATATATGTATAAATATTTTTCTTTTTTCCTTGGCATGAACTTTTGCTATGTTGCCTAAGCTATTTTGATTTTCTTGGATAAAAAGATCCTCCTGCCTCAGCCTCCTCAGTAGCTGGACCACAATTATGTGACCACCCAGCTAAAACTATGTTAAATATGTAAGAAAACCCTATAGTCCAGTGGGGTATTTGGGAGATTGAGGATTTCAAGTTCTAGGCTAGCCTGAGCTACAGAGTGGGATCTTGTTCCTTTCTTTTTTTCAAGATAGGGTCTTATTATGTAGCCCTGGATGTCCTAGAACTCACTATGTAGACCAGGCTGGCCTCTAACTCAGAGATCTACCTGCCTCTGCCTTCCAAGTGCTGGGATTAAAGGCCTGGCCATGAAATCTTGTTTCAAAAAATAAGATAAAATCACTTTTCACAACTAAAATGACTGGTTATGTTCATTAATTTGCTTTAAAAGTCATTAAGAAATGGGCTGTGGAGATGACTCAGTATTTAAGAGCACTTGTTGCTCATTCAGAGAACCTAGGTTCGGTTCTCAGCACTCACACAAAAGCTCACAACCATCTGTAACTCCAGTTATGGAGGATACAATGTCCTTTTTCTGCCTTTGTGGGCGCTAGGCATGCATAAAATACATAAACATATATGCAGACAAAAGACTCACACACATAAAGTAAAATAAAACAAACAAATAAACAAAAAAATGAAATTCTTGGGGGGGAAATGAAATTCAAACCCATAAGGCTTTTATTAGGGGAAAATCTACAAAAGGTATATTTTCTGAGAAAATACACATTACTAACATTGAATCAACAAAAGCACAAAGTACGTGTGGTAGTTTGAATGTAATTGGCCCCCATAAGCTCATAGGAATGGCATTATTAGGAGATGTGGCTTTGTTAGAGTAGGTATGGCCTTGTTGGAGGCAGTGTATTACTGTGGAGGTGGGCTTTGAGGTCTCATATATGCCCAAGCCATGCCTAGTGTCTCAGACCATTGCCTGTTGCCTGCAAGATGTAGGACTCTAAGCTACTTCTCCAGCACCATGTCTCCCTGCACACCACCATGTCCCACCATGATGATAATGGACTGAATCTCTGAACTGTAAGTCACCTCAATTAAATGTTTTCCTTTATAAGAGTTGCTGTGGTCATGGTGTCTCTTCACAACAATAGAAACCTTAACCCAAGACAGTATTAAAGATCATTAAACAAAGACTCCATAAAACATACTGTAATCCGGCTGTGGATTGATGGCAAAATCACATGCAAATTCTTGAAAGTTAAATAAAACTTTTTTTTAAAAGATTTATTTATTATGTATACAGTGTTCTGTCTGCATGTGTCCTTGCAGGCCAGAGGATGGCACCAGATTTCATTACAGGTGGTTGTGAGGCACCATGTGGTTGCTGGGAATTGAACTCAGGACCTCTGGAAGAGCAGCCAGTGCTCTTAACTGCTGAGCCATCTCTCCAGTCCTAAATAAAACATTTTTATGGTATAGATTTTGCTCCTGAACACAGAAAAAAAAATGTAGGATTTCTAACCCTTACATCATCCCAGTTCTAGAACCCCCCAAAATTAACACACTCTATTTAGCTTCATAAATGGAAATGTGAAATTTGCAAATAACTATCAGTGTTTACAACTCAACAGAATCCTAGGCATGTTATTGGACCGCAGAAGGTCTACTCCAGGCATACAAAGGCATTTAAATATTGTTATACATAACCCAGGAATGCAAAGGTATTTTAATATTGTGAAGGAAACTACTTATACATTTATTAGCATAACTACACGGTAAGGTTATCTTGGTAGATATTGGAAGCATTCAACAGGGAACAGAGGAAATTGCTCAATGGATAAAAGGTTTGCCGTGTAAGCATGAGGATTGGAGTTGAGATCTCCAGAGTCTGTGTAAAAGCTGGATAGGCATGGTGGCCTGCCTGTAATCCTGCACTTGGGAGGTAGAAATGGGGGAGCCACAGGGCAAGCTGGCTAGCTAGAGTAGCTGTAATCGGCGAGCTCTGGCTCCACTGAGAGACTCTGCCTCAATAAATAAGTGGAGAGCAATAGAAAAAGACACCTGACACCAATTTTGAGTCTCTACATGAACATACGCACATGCTTGTACGGGACCCGCCCTCACAGGTGCACCCACACACATATGAACACACATACACATGAACTCACACCACATATGCACCTAGATAACCATGAAAGAAAAGCACTCAGTAAGTAAAATATCAGGTTCCTATGCACATCATTTAAAACCAGGTGTAGTGGTGCACACCTGTATTTCTGACAATCAGGAAGCTGAGGGAGGAGGATTGGGAGCTCACAGCAACAGAAAAGTAACAGATACAACATGGCATCTTCACAGAACCGGCATGCATCATTCCACATGGCTCAGTCCTTTCTAGGTGACTTACAACATATAACACAATGTAAACCACATGTAGATAGCTGTAGGCTGTGTTATTTAGGAAATGTTGATAAAGAAAAATGAGCACACATGCACTTCCAGATGAGCTTTAAAAACATTCTTTATCCAGGCGGTGGTGGTGCATGCCGTTAATCCCAGCACTCAGGAGGCAGAGGCGGTGGGTCTCAGTGACTTCTAGGCCAGCCTGGTCTACAGAGTGAGCTCCAGGACAGCCAGGACTGTTACACAGAGAAACCCTGTCTTGAAAAACCAAAAATACTCTTGCTCTTCAACGAGGCCGCCGAGCAGACGCCAACATGCAGATCTTTGTGAAGACCCTGACGGGCAAGACCATCACTCTTGAGGTCAAGCCCAGTGACACCATCGAGAATGTCAAGGCCAAGATCCAAGATAAGGAAGGCATCCCACCAGACCAGCAGAGGCTAATATTTGCCGGCAAGCAGCTGGAAGATGGCCGCACCCTGTCGGACTACAACATCCAGAAAGAGTCCGCCTTGCGCCTGGTGCTGCGCCTGCGTGGTGGCATCATCGAGCAGTCCCTTCATCAGCTCGCCCACAAGTACAACTGTGACATGATGATCTGCCGCAAGTGCTATGCCCGCCTGCACCCCCGTGCGGTCAACTGCCGCAAGAAGCAGTGAAGCCATACCAACAACCTGCGCCCCAAGGAGAAGGTCAAATAAGGACCATACCTGGCCCATGACCCCGGGACCAAATAAAGTCCCCTTCCATCGACTGGAGCAGTAAAAAAAAAAAAAAGAAAGAAAGAAAAGAAAAACCAAAAATAAACAAATAAATAAAATAAAAAATAAAAAACATTTTTTATTTATGTTTGAGTACTACAGATATGGAACAAAATGATACAGAGAAAGAAGGCCGACCATGAATACAAATAGCAGGGGTGGAGGGGCACTTGTCGAATCGAGCGAAAATTCCCACTAATTCCTAAGCAAAATAAAGTGACTGTAGTGAGTCACGGTCCTGGGGTAAATAAAGTGTCATGTAAATCAAAGGATCAAAAGGCTTCATGGTTTTGTCTGTCACCCTTACATTTTTAACCTACCTGGAAGTGTTTTCTTTCAAGTCGTAGGGTAGAGGCCCAGTCTAATGTCCCCATCTATTGATAATTAATAATTGCCCCAAGGGCTTACCAGGGCTGCCTTCCCCACCCTGACTCAGCTTTATGAAACACTCTCCCTGTACTCTAATTTAAACTTCTGCTCCTACCTACAGGTTGCTTCTGTGTGTGCACAGGCTCCTTCATATCCTGCAGTGATGGATGATCAGTTAAGAGGGGTTTTAAATGTCCCCCAAAGGCCATGGATAAAAGGCCCTGCTGCCAGCCAGTGGCAAGTTGGGAAGTAGCAGAGCCTGGGAGAGGTAGGGTCTAGTGGAAGGGACTTAGGTCACTGGAGTTGTGCCCTTGAGCGGACGTTAGGATCCTGCTCCTCTTTCCTCCTGGCCACTATGAGGTGGGCAAGCTTCTCTGTACTGTATTTATGCTCAACATGTGGAGGCTAAGCAACTATACAACGAGAATTCTGAAGTCCTGGGACCTGTTTTTTTTTTTTTTTTTTTTTTTTTTTTTCTGTCACAGTAGTGACAAGCTGGCTCACAGGGTCACCTTTGGGAGAACCCTTGAATGTCGCTGAAGTTAGCTCGCTGGAGAACTCTGTGGCTCTGTCCTGCTCTCATGTTGCCTTGGATTCCCCTTTGTGGGTTCCTGAAATGCTGAAGTCTCTCCAGACTTAGACTGGAGAGCCAGAGCCTTCAGCTCTCTTATTTAGTCCCCACCTTTGTTACTTTGTTGACAGAATAGAACTACACTTCCGACACATAGGCAGATAGGAAGCTGGTCTGGAGCGCAGCGCCTCTCAATGGCCAAATCCTGGGCTACTCAGACACAAGAAGGCAACTGGAGAAACGGAGATCCTCAGATTTCCATGGATTTTCCTGGGCCCCCATCTTATGAGTTCATCTAGGGGCAGAAACCTTAGAACCTAGTTTATAACAAATGGCACACTGGCACCACCTGCTGGCAGGTTCGGTTAACATGCATCCACTCGGACTCCCTGTCCATTCTCTTTTTTTTTTTTTTTTTTTTTTTTTTTGGTTTTTTTCGAGACAGGGTTTCTCTGTGTAGCTTTGCGCCTTTCCTGGAACTCGCTTTGGAGACCAGGCTGGCCTCGAACTCACAGAGATCCACCTGCCTCTGCCTCCCAAGTGCTAGGATTAAAGGCGTGCGCCACCACCGCCCGGCTTTTTTTTTTTTTTTTTTTGGTTTTTCGAGACAGGGTTTCTCTGTGTAGCTTTGCGCCTTTCCTGGAACTCGCTTTGTAGACCAGGCTGGCCTCGAACTCACAGAGATCCGCCTGGCTCTGCCTCCCGAGTGCTGGGATTAAAGGCGTGCGCCACCACCGCCCGGCCCCTGTCCATTCTCAAGTCACACTTCCTGTCTTAGAGAAAATTTCCGTCCTCCTCTACCCAGTCCTCCGAGTCACCCTCAACACCACCAGCCATATTTTCTTTCTGATTCCTGATTTCCACCTAGGCTTTGAAATGTCTTAGTTTCAATATGTGGCCCATCAGGATTTCTCTTTCACTCCCCTCCAACAAAGATCCTCTAGTCTACCTCTTTTCTTTTTATTTCTAAAATTTAATTAGTTCAATTTATTTTTCATTTTATGTGAATGTTTTTGTCTGTGTGTATGTCTGTGTGTCAAATGTGTGCAGTGCCCCAGAGGCCAGAAGAAGGCAGCAGAGCCCTTAGGACTGGAATTACAGCCATGCAGGCACTAGGAACTGATGTTCTAGAAGAGTAACAAGTGCGGTCAACCAACCAACCACCTCTCTGCCACCTAGTGAGTTAAGCGTTTCTCTCAGTTGGGGCTTCTATTGAGACGAAGAGACACTCTGTCCATGACAGCTCTTATAAAGAAAAACATTTAATTGGGGCTGGCTTACCGTTTCAGAGGTTTAGTCCATTATTGTCATTGGTGGGAAACATGGCAGCACGCAGGCAGACATGGTGCCAGAGAAGGAGCTGAGAGTTCTATGTCTTGATCTTAGGCAACAAAAAGATACTGTGTACCACACTGGGCATAACTTGAGCAAATGAGACCTCAAAGCCTGCTTCCACAGTGACACACTTCCTCTAACAAGGCCATACCTCCTACTAATGCCACTCACATGAGTCTATGGGGGCCATTTCTATTCAAACTACCATAGTTTTAGTAGGTAAAAGTTGTGTGTACTTGGTACAGCATGAGGTTTCAAAATATGTACAATATGGATTGTCTATATGGAGTGAAGTAATGTAAATTCTGCTTCCAGTGTTTATCATATTTTGTAGTAATGTCTTAAAATCCACTTTAGGCCACATGATGGTTGATATGGTTAGTGTGATAAGACCTTGAATCATCTAGTAGAGAAACCTCTAGGCATGTCTGTGAAGGAAGGAGTTTCTAAACTGTTTCAATTGATGTGGGGAGACCCTCACTGAATGTGGACCGAGGTCCCAGTCTGAATAAAAAGGAGAAAGTGAGCTGTACACCAGTACTGATCTCCCTGCTTCCTGACTGCAGTCAAAATGTGACCTGCAGCCTCACACTCCCGCCGGCATGCCTTCCCCACCACGATAGACTGTACCCTCACACCGAGAGCCAGAATAAACCCCTCCTTCCTTGTTGATTTTTATAGGCATTGATCACAGCAACAAGAAAAGTAACTAATAGCGCTCATTCCATTATCTGTAGTCACTGTGTTGTGGGGTGGATCTATTGTTACTACAGTGTAAACAAAGTTATGTATCCTTTCACCAGGCGCCCCAATGCTGTTTTGTTTCCCTCTTCAATACAATGCCAGTTTAATTGTTATATATATAATATAATATAATATAATATAATATAATATAATATAATATAATATAATATAATATAATATATATTATATTATATTGTGTGTGTGCATGTGCTTGCACACCATGGAACACATGTGGAGGTCAGAGGACAACTTTCCAGAGTTGGTTCTTTTTTTTCCTCCTCGTGCACCTTGGGGATTGAACTCAGGCCATCAGGCTTAGTGACAGGCACCTTTAGCCCCTGAGTCATCTCTCCTGCCCCACACTGCCAGCTTTGTACAATGACTAAAGTGTCATATAATCATAAGCAAAGTGACCAAGTTGCTGGGTGAGGCATTCTGGGAAATTTTTTTAATGTCATTGGTGGGAAGTTTCTGTAGGTCCAAAGATTCAGTAACAATTAACCAGTTCAATCCAGTTTTGTAGAGGACTACTGTGTGTGTACATGCTCTTGAGCAGGCACTTGTGCATATATGGGTGTGTGTATGGGCATGTATGAGCTTGTGCATGTGTATGTATCCTCTTTCATTTTATCAGTGAACATGATGAAGATTCCTTCACATGACTTCTGATTAGAACACTCCTAAGCCTTCTGTCACATCTTTAGGAATATTTGTCACTACAGCCGAGGCCCTGGGACTTCCTTAGCCTTCAGAGGATGCTCGTATAGTTATCTGAATGACCTGGAAAGAATTCTTTGAGGGAAATGTGCAGCATATGATTTTTGCAGGATTTTTGATTGCACTATGACACCCCGAGACTGTGTTAATAAAGTTAACCTTGAATAAGGGAACAGAGCCAGTAACTAGATGACAGGAATTAGCCATAGAGAAGCCAGGAATATGGATAGAGAAGATGCACATGAAGGAGTAGGGAGAGACTCAGATTTCAAGGTCTCTTTGATCTGGGAAGTGTGGAGAGAAGGTCAATTGGTCACTGCTCTGCTGCTTCTTTGTTCTATCAGATTTTCACCCCAAAGTTTGACTCCTGAGTCTTTATTGGTAACAAAACAACTTAGGTAAAAACAACATAGGAGCAAACTGGTGAGCAGCAGAACGGGGTGAGTTCCTGGGATGAGTGCTCTGGGGACGTCTGACGTCACGCCGCACAGCAGTGGGAAGGCTCTGGTGGCACCCAGCTCGAGTTGACCATAGAGGTAACAAACGGCAGAGCGGGCCTTTGCCTGGTGCTCCCTCATCCCCACACCACAGTGCTCAGTTCCCCATTCTTCTCCCTGGGTCACCTCCTATCTCAAGCCACCTGTCCTACAGCAGTCTCAGACAAAGATGGGGTGGGAGTGGGAAGAGGGTTGGGGTAAAAGGGGAAGTAGTGTGACAGAGGGAGCATGGAACCTGGAGGGACAATCAGGCCTAAACTTTTACCTGCGTGTTGGCTAGTTCTATGTAATTCAGTTTTGTCAGCAAAGTTTGAATCCATCAAGAACAGCCAACTCTGGAAATCTAGATAATATTATCATTGCCTGAGTTTCAAGGGCCAGGTTTGGGATTATGCACACAGACACTGAAACACTGTTAGGGTCACTTTGCAGGTCTCTTCTTGAATTTCTGTCATCTTTTGTTCATTGTTCTAGAATAGTGTGCAAGGTGGAGTTCCTGGTCTTCCCAGTAAGCAGTCACTGTGCCTTGCTTCCCTCTTTTGCGCTCCTCTTGTATTTTCTCTTACTGTGCAGCTATTTAACTTACATTTGTTTAGTATATGTTTTCCATCTGTCTTAGTTACTGTTCTATTGTTGTGAAGAGGCACCATGACCAAGTCAACTTATAAAAGGAAAACTTTAACTGGGGCTGGCTTACAGTTTCAGAGGGTTAGTCCATAATCATCATGGTGGGGAGCGTGGTGGCAGGCAGACAGGCAGGCATGGTGCTTAGAGCAGTACCTGAGAGCTTACATCTTGATCCACAGGCAGAAGGCAGTAGGCGTGGAGGGGTGAGCTTTTGAAACCTCAAAGCCTACCTCCAGTGACATACTTTCTCCAACAGGCCACACCTCCCAATCCTTCCAAAACAGTCCACTAACTTTGGATCAAGCATTCACATATGTGAGTCTCTGGGGGCCATTCTCATTCAAACCAACACACCATCTTTCCACTAACATTTCTTTTCTTTTCTTTTTTCATTTGGTTTTTCATGATAGGGTTTCTCTGTGTAGCCCTGGCTGTCCTGGAACACACTCTGTAGACCTGGCTGGCCTCCAGCCAGAGATCGACCTGCCTCCTGAGTGATGGGATTAAAGGTGTGTGCCATCACTGCCCAGCCCCACTAACATTTCTTGGTAGGCCTTACGTTAGTTATGATGTATACAGTTGGGATCTTTTAAATTATTCTAAATATCTTCACCTTGAAAAGAGAACCTAGTCCATTCATATATTATAACTGTTGACATTTAAACCTTTGCGTTCATCAACTTGTGTGTGTGTGTGTGTGTGTGTGTGTGTGTGTGTGTGTGTGTAATGCTTTACTTTTCCCGAATTCTTTGTTTCTTTTACATTTGTTTCTCCCTCTTCCCACCCTTCAGCCTCTTCTATTTCCCCTTCTGCTAGATTAGAATTTATACATCCTATATTAAATGTGGCCGATCTCACATAACTATTAAATGTAGATCAGAACTCCCCAAATTGTAAAGGGTTCTGGGAAACTGGCTCTGACCTCCTCTGTCACCTCCTATGCTCTGGTTGCCTAGGATTTTGTCCGTGTTTTGTTTTTCTTAGCCCTGTGGCTATGGCAGGTGTTTCCTGTCACTCATATTTGTTTGTGTTCATCCACAGGTGGAGCAATTCCCTTGCTCACCATTCATTCTGTTTCAGACCTTCCTTCCTTTCGTGGTTCTCCCTCCTCCTCCTCCTTCTGAGACAGGGTTTCTCTGTGTAGCCCTGGCTGTCCTGGAACTCACTCTGTAGACCAGGCTGGCCTTGAACTCAGAGATCCACCTGTCTCTGCCTCTCAAGTGCTGGAATTAAAGGCATGTGCCACCACCACCCAGCCTGTTTTTCTTCTTTTTGAAGTAATTCATTGTTAGAGTCTAGACTGGGGAAACTCCATTAATTTTTATTTGTCTGAAAATGTACCTCATAGATATTCTGGAGAAATGAAACTATCCTATATATAAGATACAGCTATACTTCTAAGGTTGACAGCCAATCCCCATTTCTGGATCGGAAATCTGTCTTTCTGATTTTATGGCTGCAACCTTGTTAGATACATTGACTAGGATGTGTGTAGGTGATGGTTCCTGTTGTATTTAACCTGCTTGCGCTCTGTGTATGTCCATGATTTCTGAAGTCTTTTGTTGGTAGCAGAAATTTTGCAGTTTTAAACCCAACCTCTCTGTGCTTTCTCTTCTGGAAACTCTAAGTGTGTGTGTGTGTGTGTGTGTGTGTGTGTGTGTGTGTGTCCTACATTCTGTGTCTTGTGTCCTCTTTTTCAAAGTTTCTATCATTTTGACTCTGCTATAATTGTAACTTTGATGGGGAAATTTATTTAGCTCATAGTTACTACTAGGCTAGAGCTAGGATATGTTTCTTAATCCTATTTTATGTTTTCTAATTTACTATCCTTATATGTTCTTTCCCCCATTACACCTACTCTTTAGTGTTGTTGTTGCTGGTTTTTTTTTTTTTTTCTTTTTTTCAGGGCTGAGGACCGAACCCAGGGCCTTGTGCTTGCTAGGCAAGCGCTCTACCACTGAGCTAAATCCCTAACCCCATTGTTGCTGTTTTGATGCAGGGACTCAACTGTGTATCTCTGGCTGGCCTAGAACTTGATATGTAGATCAGGCTGACTTCAAACTCATAGAGATCTACCTGCTTTTGCCTCCCAAATGCCGGGATTAAAAGCATGCCACACATATCTGTCCATTCTTGGTTTTTTGTTTGTTTGTTTGGTGTCTGAGACAGAGTCTTGCTGTGAAGCATAGGGTGGACTTTAACTCCTAGACTCAAGGGACCTGATGGTTTCAACCTCCTGAACAGTTGGCTCTGCCTAGTTGTTGTTTTGTTGTTATTATTTACAAACTTTTGCTGCCATCTTTTCACTGATGGCTTGGAAGTTCTGTACTGGTTTTAATTTTCTAAGAGTTATGCATGTACTTTAACCTACAAACGTGTTCCTACCAACATCCAGAGCTGCAGGGTAGTCACATCATGCCATCATCTAGAAAAGGACTTTGGCATGCTTCTTATCCAAGACTTTCAGCTTGCTGTGGAATAATCTTCTTGTACACTGTAAAGATTTGTCGGTCAAATTAGTTTAATAAAATGCTGATAGTCCAGTAGCCAGGCAGGAATATAGGTGGGGCAACCAAACTAAGAATGCTGGGAAAAGGAAGGGAGGAATCAGGAGTCTCCAGCCAGATGCAGAGGAAACAAGGTGAGAATGCTGTACTGAGAAAAGGTACCAAGCCATGTGGCTAAACATAGATAAGAATTATGGGTTCATTTAAGTCTAAGAGCTAGTTAGTAATAAGCCTGAGCTACTAACTGAGCATTTATAATTAATATAAGCTTATGTGTGGTAATTTGGGAAGCAGCTGCCAGGTGTTCTGGAACTGGCAGGCAGGAGAGAAACATCCAATTACACAGCTAAAAGCCTAAAGGTTCCCCTGAACCCTCTGCCGCTGCTCACCTCTGTCCTTTTCAAGACGCAGCTTCTGCACACATCTTGAGCTGTACTTTTTTCTTTCTTTCCACCATACTTACCTGTCACCTGTTGGAGGATTTCCCTGCAGTTTCTTTTCAACCTCAGAGTCCATGTGTCACAGTTTATCATATTTTAAAGAAAGTCCAATTATTCAGTCATAAAATGAAATCTGCTTAGAAACTAAATAAACCTCATATACCCAGTCGACCATGTTAACTATGTATCTTGAACATTCAAAAGAGATCCCTCAATTGCTATCCAGAGTCAGAATCCTTGAGGTCAGAACTTTCATACTGCCTCTGCCAGTCATCCTGTGCTCATGAGTTATTTTAAGTTATTTTAAGAGACTCTTCTCAGGGCATCTAGTGTTAAGGCAGTTCTCCTGGACTCCTTTCGACGGTGGCATCCTTTAAGGAATGTCTTATGTTCTGGTTGATTTGTCTAGGGGAAGATGACAAGCAAAGAGTTGCCCTCCCAGGACAGAACTAGATTTGAAGGCGAGGGTAAAGTTCTACCACCTGGTGGCAGTGTTGGTCATTTTTACAATTCCTTGGCGGCTGGAAATGCTGTCAACTTGTTTAGCTTCTGATCAGCAAACACACATCCTCTAGGAATTCTCAGTTGAGATCCTCAGGGTTGGACCATGCTTGATCACTTGCTGGGACTGCCCAGAAAACCAGCAGCATTTCCTGGCTCATCCATGCCTGTGGTCTTTCTTCAAGTCAATCCCACAATATAAATCTTCCTACTTGGGTTTTGGTGGAAAGACTGGGACGTCCAAAAGGATGGTAGTTCCTTTACCACTTGTGGGCAAAACATTGACCAGAAAGCTCAGATCTGTCAAAATTCCATTCTCTGGGACACCTCCCCTGTAGTCTCTTATCACAGAGGAGCCCAGGAACCTTGGTACTTGCTGCAAAAATAAATCTTCAAGAAGAGTCTACCTGACAGTTGAACAGTGCACTTGAGGGGCAGGCAATGAGATGGGGTGCAGTGAATATTAGGACCTTTAACTCAGAAAAAGTGGATGGTTCCAGGCTACTGGATAAGCATATTCCCAGGACAAAACCATAAAGGTCTTGAGTGAGAGAAGGCACAGGATTTGGTGAGACATTCAGGTCCTCAGAAAAGGGGAATGACTTTTTTAAGACTGATGTGGGACCTCAGGAGGCAGAGACAGGCGGATCTCTGTGAGGTCGAGGTCAGCCTGGTCTACAAAGTGAATTACAGGACAGCCAAGGCTGTTACACAGAGAAACCCTGTCTCAGAAAACAAAAAACAAAACAAAACAAAAAAGATTGATATGGGACGATAGTGAATTGTTGCTAGAGTTTTTCTGCCTGGCCCACAGTCAGGGCAAATCTCTCTCACCCGCCAGTCCCAAGCCGCTCAAACCCGATCAAGTAAACACAGAGACTTATTTTGGTTACAAACTGTATGGCCGTGGCAGGCTTCTTGCTAACTGTTCTTACAGCTTAAATTAATCCATTTCTATTAATCTATACCTTGCCATGTGGCTTGTGGCTTACCGGTACTTTACATCTTCCTTGTCCTGATGGCGGCTGGCAGTATCTCCCCTCCCAGCTTCCTGTTCTCTCAATTTTCCTCTCTGTTAGTCCCGCCTATACTTCCTGCCTGGCCACTGCCAATCAGTGATTTATTCATTGACCAATCAGCAACACATTTGACATACAGACCATCCCACAGCACCTCCCCTTTTCTTTTCTTAAAAAGGAAGGGTTTAACCTTTACACATCTCCAAAGTCAGCTTGGTATATTTGGGAATTTGGGCGTAGCTTCTCTTATTACTTCCTGCTGGAGGGGGGCGCTGTATCTTCTGGGGAAACAAAGAAAATTTTAGGATCATGGAGTAGTCCGTGAGGCTGTATCATCTGAGCCAGTTGCCTTGAAACGGTTTTGGATGTTGGATCATCTGGGCCATGGTGTCATCGGAGACCTTTCAGGTGGTCTTGGCTGGTCAAACCTGATGTGTCTTAATCTGGAACAAATCCATAGCCTCTTGCTTTCTGTGGAAACAAAAGACACTCTTTTCCAAAGCAACATATCCTTACATCCAAATTTTGAAGTCAAAGTATCTTTAAAATATACATACTGGTTTAACTCAGCTTCCTTTACAATCAAATGTCTCTCTGTAGTTAAGAATCCCAAAGACAACACAATCCAGACTCTCTGTGTAATAGTCATCTCTATGTGGCTTATTTTTTATATTAATTTTACTGTCTCTTTAAAGACTTTATTTTTTAAAACCATGTATTTGTTTCTATACTGTATATATCACCTTTTTTTTTTCTCTTTTAAGCCTACGTATATTTTACACATATTTTAAACTATTACATCTGAATCTGTCTTATTGTGAATCTATTGCTTTAAGCTGCAGCAGCTGTGGCTGCTGGCTCCGCCCACCTCAGCTTCCCAACATGGCGTGGTACTTTACCACCAGCTCTGGGAGCTATCGTGGGTCTATGCTTTTATCCAAGCAGCGTGTAGCCCAGAAACCTCTTTTGTTTTGTACTAGCAAAGGCTAAATCCACAATGTAGCTTAATGTGCCACTTGCAGAGGCCTCATTCCCGCCATACTGCAGGTCGAGCGCGCACGCCAGCAACCCACCAGTAGCTCAAACCGGCAGCTGCCGCTCATTTGAGAGAAACAATTAGGAACTGTTTTTAGCTCCGTTTTAGAATCTTTTTTTCTCAGTTTTTAGGTGGAAACTCTTGCCCCACGTTGGGCGCCATTTGTTGCTAGAGTTTTTCTGCCTGGCCCACAGTCAGGGCAAATCTCTCTCACCCGCCAGTCCCAAGCCGCTCAAACCCGATCAAGTAAACACAGAGACTTATTTTGGTTACAAACTGTATGGCCGTGGCAGGCTTCTTGCTAACTGTTCTTACAGCTTAAATTAATCCATTTCTATTAATCTATACCTTGCCATGTGGCTTGTGGCTTACCGGTACTTTACATCTTCCTTGTCCTGATAGCGGCTGGCAGTGTCTCCCCTCCCAGCTTCCTGTTCTCTCAATTTTCCTCTCTGTTAGTCCCGCCTATACTTCCTGCCTGGCCACTGCCAATCAGTGATTTATTCATTGACCAATCAGCAACACATTTGACATACAGACCATCCCACAGCAGTGAATTAATGAGCTCCCATGCACAGGTATGGCTCAATGGAAGAGTATGTGCTTAGCGTATATAGTGTCCTGAGTTCCACCCCCAGCACTAACAGAGTTAGCATGTTTTGGTGTTGTTCAGCTTTGATGAGCATGTGGCTGGAGCTGGGGCTGATCCACCATGGAGTGCCTTGTGCAATCCTCTCAGAGCACCATTGAGCAGAAGCACATGAAGATGGGGAATTCAGGACACTAGAAAGGTACCTCTCCATCATTCTCCCTGAAGTTAGTTCTGATTTTCACTTCCTGCTCCCTCCCGTTCTTGATGGTCGGCTCTCTTGTCTTGTGTGTGTCTGTGTGCTGTTGGGCTAACCCTATAAAGCATAGATAGCTTATATACATGTGCAGTGTTGCACAGTGAGACTTGGGCCTGCTACAGTTGGGTAGGGACCATCAGGCCTCCACTACCATAGGGCACATTTATATAGAGTGACCTCAGACCTTTACATCATCACTGAGTCTGTGAGAAACCAGAAGCCACCCAGAATGCTGGCTTCTGGCTCTCTCCTTCCCTTGACCCCTTTCCATGCTCTGTCATGGATTCCTTGCTTCAGTTTTGATTTGCATCCCTGTGATCTGAACATGTATTATGACCTCATCCAGTGCAGGACCTTTGCCTAATGGATGCCCCTCAGCTCTGGGTACTGTATACAGGAGGGCCCCAGAGATACCCTATGAGTGTCGACTGAAAGAAGTGTGGGATGGGTAGGAGGGGATGAATAAGACGGAGGACGTGCAGGAAAGAGGAGGCAGGAGCTTTAGGGGTTCATTGGAGGCCATTGACTTGACAGTGAACAGATTTGGTGACTCCATGCTAGGTCTTAACAATGTAGGAGGGTCACAAAGAATCCACTACCAACCAAAATGGCTTATTATTTATTTAGTGTTAAGTGGTGCTAGAATTCAGGGCTTCTTGTGTGCCAGGCAAATGTACCACCACTGAGCTATATCCTTTGCCTGGGATTGTTTCTTATATTACATAAACACCACAGGAGGCCATTCTTTTGGACTGGCACAGCAGACAAGCTAAAATCCCAAAGAGCTGGAAGTCTGGCTCAGTCTACAAAGTGTTTGCTTTGCAAGCACAAAGACATGTGCTTGGTTCCTCGAATCCACATAAAAATGCCAAGCATGGTGGTGTGTGCTGTGTGTGCTTGTAATGTCAGGGCCGGGGAGACAGAGGCAGGAGAATTCCTTGGGCTTGCTGGCCAGCCAGTCCAGCCTAATTCATAAGCCCCAGGCCAATGAAGGATGCTGCCTCAAAGGAGGTGAATGGTGCTCCTGAAGATGGCAGAAGTTATCCTCTGGGCCTCCACATGCAGACTTGTACATACACACATCACTCATACCTGACCATGCGCATGTGCACACCCACAGCCCTACACACAAATAGCTTAAATGGAGTTACTCATGCTAAAGTTCATGTCACAAAGATGAAACTAGGATGCTAATCTGATCTTCAGAGGAAACAGAGAGCAAACAAGCATGTGTCCCACCCCAGGCTATTCTTAGTGGGGCTGGTGGTGAAGTTCCATCCACATTCTTCCTTGCACAGAACAGGAAGCCGAAGGGACTTGGGGAGAGCCACCGCCATTTACCCATTGTTCTCTATTCCTGTCCCTACTTTACAAGAAAAGTGATTTTGAAATGACAAGCCACCTTTTGAATTTTGTCTTTGCTTGCTCCAACTCTGTCTATACAACTTACTTTCTCTGCCTGGCCTGTTGGAAAACCTGATGTATTTCATGGAAGGAGAGATCAAGAATTGAAAAGAAAGTTGGTTGAGATCTTTAAATGGTCGTGATTTTGTTCTTTAATACCTAAGTGGATTGGAATCCTTTGCCTCTTTATGATGTGGAGTGGGAGCCACAGAAGCAAAGGTAAAGGAATGATAGATGAAGGCACCCTGGAAATTGCCCAGTGAACCCTGGAGGCCTAGCACTAATCAACAGCTCCTGCCTACTTCTTGACCTTGGGCACTGGTTGCCGCCAGGCAGCGTGAGAACAAGTTCATCTAGTTTCAGGGCTTGAAGTTTCAGGAATAGCAATGCTGGAATTGCCAGTGCTGAGAAACATGACAAGCCCCAGGTTGCCCTCCTGCAGTCTGTGGCCTGCACTCTGAGACTTCCAGCCCTAGATTCTGCTGACTTCAAAGCCAGACTCCAGAAGGAGAAAAGTGTGGCCAACACTGCCCAAATGACCCATGTTCTCAGAACTGAGAGCTCCAGGAAAGAAGCTTGTGGACCCAGGGCTGGTAAGGCCCATCCTTCTTCTAGTTCTAGAAGGATAGTCTTGGCCTTAGGCTGTCTTCTGGAGGGAGGGCCTCATGTGGCCTCTTGGTTGGGCAGCAGAAAGTGTAATTTTCCCCCATCTGGCTGATTCTGCTTCATATGCATATTCAATCCAAAGAGGAAATAGGAACTGTGTGGTGTTTCTTTATTTGGAAATAGAGTCAGAGGACAGATTGTAGCTCAGTGTTACAGTGCATGGTAAGCATACAGAAGACCTTGGGTTTAATCCCGAAAGAGAGAGAGAGAGAGAGAGAGAGAGAGAGAGAGAGAGAGAGAGAGAGAGAGAGAGAGAGAGAGACAGGAAAAGCCATACTTTTATCATTGTTAAAATACATTTCTTAGAAAGCCAAGATGCTAGAGGGTGCGCTATCCGTGGGTCCCATGGCAACCAATCATAGAGAAGCCGTCTGTACTGTCTCATTCACTTGTTCAACAAGTATCTACTGCCTTTGCAGTATGTGCCAGGGAGAATCTAGGTGCTGGAGACACAGTCCCAAACACAGAAATTAGAATCTATTTTTTTCCCTTCGACCTCCGCTTCCAAGAAAAGAGAAACATGCAAAAAACTCATATATGTGTGCTACAGAGAACAGTGAGGTCAGAGGTTGGACACGGGTGTGAGTGTTGAGGTGATGAATCCATGTAGTTGACAGAAAAGACCTGAGGATAAAGGGAATTCGAAGGGGTCTGAAGGAAGTGGAGGGGGTAGTCTATGTGGATTTCTAGGACAAAGTGATCCTGGCAGGATAAATAGTATGTGGAAAGGTCCTGAGGCAGGAGTGGGTCTGCTGCTTGGAGGACAGGAGTACAGTGTGGCTGCAGCCTGAGAAAATGAGGGTAGAGAAAACACATCCCGGGGGAGGCGAGGCTGCATCAGCTAGACCCCTTCCCCTTCCTCTTAGACCCTTTCCCTTTCCTCTTTCTCTTCTCTTCCTTTTGGAGACAAGGCCTTGCTATGCTGTCCAGCTGGCAAGAGATCCTGCCTCAGATTCCCAAGTAGTTGGAACTTTAAGCATAAACCTCTGTACCTGATCAACATGGCATTTTTCATACTCGACTGTGCATATATGTCTTCTGGGGATGTGATAACATACAGGTTGTGAAGTACAAGGCCTGTGAAGGGGCCTACCACTCTGAATGTCTCAGACTTCTCGGAAGATGACCATGATGTTGTGAGTTAGGGTAACGGGGAGGAATGGAGTGGAGGAGATGCTGGCTTGTTCTGAATGCAGACAGACCTCATCTGACCTTTGTTTTCTTTTTCTATCCTATTTTTCTTTTTTTTCTTTCTCCCCCTCCCCACCCCAACCCCATGCTGGGGATGGAACCCAGGGCCTTGCACATGCTAGGCAGTAGCTCTGCCACTGAGCCATAGCTCCTGACAGCTACAGCCCTTAACCTTTGTTTTGAAGAAACTGCATTGGCTGATCAGGCCACGGAGGGAAGGAGTAATGGAATTAGAAGCCCATTGAATGATAATTAGAAGGATGTTGAGTGTGGTTCAGATGGCGGATCAGTGGGAGGATGAGGGGTGTTATTCTGAAGGTGATCCCTGGGGGTCTTGCTGATAAGTTGCTACTGCCATGTATGAGAGAGGAGTCTAGGATGACAAGGGTATAAGCCACTTGAACAGTGAGAAAATATATTCTCCTTCTCTGATCTGGAAGGCCAGTGTTTGAGAAAGCGTCTTCAGGATGTGATCTATTCAAGAAGTTGATTAAACATTTGAATAGGGGCTGGGCATGCACTCAGTTGGTAGAATGTTTGCCAAATATGCTTGAAGCCTTAGGTTTGGTTCCCAACACTCCATAAACAAAGTATGGTAACATATACCTGTGATATTCAAGAAGTGCAGATAGGGGGGAGGTTTAGAAGTTCAAGGTCAAATCTGAGGCTGTCCCTGCCTCAAAACACCAAAACCAAAACCTAACATTTGAATACGGGCTGAAGTTGGAGGAAAGGTTCTGGCTACGGGTTCAAGCTCAAAGGATGAGAGCTAACTCTTGTCTCCAGGGGTCCTGGAGGCCAAAGTTGACAGTTGAGAACGGACACTCTAGCACTTTGAGGACAAAGAGAGAAAATGCAACCAGTGCAGGGATGAGATGTAGAAACTGGTAAAAAGGAGGGCTTCACATTTTAGGAGTTGTAGCTGAATTTCTAAGTGGTCTTATTAAATGAAAAACACGGAGCCAAATATAGGGGTGAAAGCCTTGGAGATCAGGGAAACAGTGAGAGCCACCAACCAACCTTATCTCACCGGCTCTGCAGTTTCTAAAATGCCACGACTTCCTGTCTGCCCAGGCTTTTATTGCCTTGCTGTTCTGCCCTCTCATTGGCTCTTGGCCCAGCTACCTCACTTCCTTGTCACTGTCTGTCTGTACAGACCTCCAGGTCTCTATGGTTGGTATTGGGATTAAAGGCATGTGTCACCATTCTTGACTCTGTTGCCTAGTATGGCCTTGAACACACAGAGACCCTGCCTGCCAAGTGATCTGATTAAGGGCGTGTGCTACCACTGCCTGACTTTTGTGTTTACTTAAAACGACTTGCTATTTCCTCTGATCTCCAGGCAAACTTTATTTATCAACATACAAATAAAATAACACCACAATTCAGCACAAGTAAAATATCACCACAAGGAGTAGTTCTTGTGTCAGCTAGCTATGACTGAGTAAGAAAGTTAAGGCTGTTTGAGATTTCTTCCAACCTTGCAAATCACTAGGAAGATCTTTTGTGCTGAGGGTGAGGTCCTCAGACCTGGTATAGAGCGTCCAAGGCAGATGCACCTCTGTCCAAAGCTGGTCCTGGCTATGGTCTAGTATAATTCCATTCTCTCGTGGGCCCGCCGCCTCCAGAAGACAGGGCCAGTTCCCTCACAGCATGGCGGCTGGGAAACAAAAAGGCCATACTCAGGGCTGCCAAGGCCTCGGGGTCTGGCCAGAAACTGTCAAAGCATCACTTCTGCCAGGTCCTATGGAGTAAAGCTAGAAGGTCAACCCAGACTTTTAGAGGATCCTCATCTTTTTAGAGGGCTAGGTGTATGGGGGGATAGAACTTATGCTAGGCATGAGTTCTGTCACTGAGCCACACCCCCAACTCAGCCTCCTCATCTTGATGGAGCAGGAAAATTCCCAGTGCACACTAGGAGAGCAAGTGTTGGTGGGCACCTCTCAGAACCCCCTGGCTGAGTCTGCTCTTTCTCTTACTTATAATTTTATATGTCCAGTTAAAAGGGGGGATTGATGGTATAGTTGGGGGTGCTGGGTGCTACCTTCCTCTTCCAATAGCCAGCCATGTGCTCTTTTGTATGTCTCTTTTATTAGTTTGGACTGCTTCCTTGTTTATTCCAGCACTATATAACCTTTTGTTCTACTATGTTTTGGTTCTGGCCTAGCCAAGTTTTGGTTTGGTTTTGTTTCTTAAGGCGGAGTCTTGCAATGCTGCCCAGGCTACTCTCAGACTCTCCAGTGAGTGATTTCTGTCTCAGCTTCCTGAATAGCTGGGACCCCCGGGGTGCTCCACTGTGCCCAGCTTACTAACTTTTAGAGTGACTAAGGCTGAGGGCAGGCAGGGCATGTGCCTGCAGTAGCTTTTGACACTGCCCTCCAACCCTCCCTCCTCAGCAGCTCACCCACAGTGTCCCCCTCCAAGAGAATGACCTATCTGCAGCTGTCACAGCCAACAGGAAGGAGTCTTTGCCAGCCCAAAGAACTCAACAAACCAGTTTTTGAAAATCCCCCAACCCTAGTGCTTAATTTCTATTATGTATTTACTTCTTAGTTCTTTAAGAAAATCAACAAGACAGACAAACCCTTATCCAAACTAACTAACAAGCAGAGTGAGAATATCCAAATTAACAAAATCAGCAATGAGAAGAAGGGCATAACGACACTGAGGAAATCCAGGGAATCAATAGGTCATACTTCAAAAACCTGTACTCCACAACACTGGAAAATTCAAAAGAAATTTCTTGATTTCTTCTTCTTCTTCTTCTTCTCCTCCTCCTCCTCCTCCTTCTTTGGTTTTTCGAGACAGGGTTTCTCTGTGTAGCTTTGGAGCCTGTCCTGGAACTCACTCTGTAGCTCAGGCTGGCCTTGAACTCACAGAGATCTGCCTGCCTCTGCCTCTGCCTCCTGAGTGCTGGGATTAAAGGCGTGCGCCACCACCGCCCGACTGATACCACTTAAGTACTTGGTAGAGACACATGTCTTTCTATTCTTGATTCTTCAATAACAAAATCTTCGTCTCCATGACGGATATGATGGTGCATAGTGTCAATCAGGCTAGACGTGCTGAGAACATTGATTTTATTCTTCACCATAGCTTCCCATCATCTCAAATCAGCGAAGGTTCCCAGGGTAAGAAGCAATCGATACCTGCCAGGACAGGGGTCGGCAGCTGGGTAACATGAATACGGTCCCTGGACTCTGGCCTTCATAGCACCTTCTTCCGGGCTTGAAGGCCCCCAGGCTTGTTTATCAGCCTTTTAGTCCTCCAGAGGTCAGTTATGTGTGAGTGGAGTGGTGGTACAGGCCAGCACCATTGGGAGAGGGATTCGTTCTCAGGAGGTCACCTAGGGAGGAAAGATTTGACTTCAGTCTCTGGAATGCAGAACCGACTGACGGTTCATCCACACCATCTGTGCTCTTCGCTCTCATGACCCATTAGTCGCTTTCCCAATCCGATCCTTCCTTTCTCAGAGCGCTGCCCACGTCCCAGGTCCGGAGCCTGGGCAGCCCACGTACTTGAAGCTGCTGTAGTGAGCGGGGAAAGTTGTCTGGTTGCAAAAAGCGATCGCAGAAACCCAGGAACTTGAAGCCCAGAGCGCAGGCTAGCCTGACACTGGGTGCACAGCAATCTTGCCCCTACCCCCACCCCTCCCACTCCCACCCCCACCCCCACCTCCACCCCCACACTGCGCGCACCCCTCTCCAGGCGGGGAGAAGAGGTGGGGCCAGGGCAGGCTCAAGGAAGCTGCTTCAGTGAAGCCGGGGAGTAGTGGGTGGTGGCCGCGGGGGCGGAGCCGGGGCGGGGCGGTGGAGACTCTTAGGGGCGCTCAGGCTCCTGCACCCGCGTGGGGCGTCGGGCGAGATGGCGGCGCGCAGCCTGGGCAGCGGTGTGGGGCGACTGCTGCGTAGCCTGCACGGGCGCTCCGGACAATCGGGGTGGTTGCTGAGCGTGTCCCTATCGACCGCCACTCGGCTCCTAGGCAGCGTTCCCCAGGCAGCGCAGCCGGGCTCATACCCTGCGTTGAGCGCTCAGGCGGCCCAGGAGCCAGCCGCCTTCTGGGGGCCGCTGGCCCGTGACACACTAGTTTGGGACACCCCCTACCACACTGTCTGGGACTGCGACTTTAGGACGGGCAAGATCGGCTGGTTCCTGGGAGGCCAGTTGAATGTATCTGGTGAGTGGGTTGCTGGGGACCAACTCAGTCCTGCCGAGACTCGGGAGGCCCCTTGTCAGTAGCAGCTGTCCCCAGGCCTTGGCCCCTTTCTCCAGTATGCTTCACCACCTACTCTGATCCTTATGCCACGTCCTCCTGTCCTGCATCCCACCCGGTCCAGAGACTGCAGCTGGCGGAGCACCGGCTACGCGCGCAAACCTGCAGCGCTGGCTCAAGCGGGAAACTTGAGGATAGCCAATTTGAGGTCAGAGTGGCCTACCCTAGCTCAGATTCTGGGGGCACTTTCTTCAGACTTTAATCTCGGGAGTCCCCAGCGCGGTGGGCACACAGCTTACGACCCCAGATAGGCCTAGGTGGAGAGAGCGCATGCTCCAAGAGTCGAGACTTTTCTGCTCAGGGGCCCCCAGGTCAGCGGGATAAACGCAGTGTGTAGGTTGTTACCGTCTGACGGTGCTAAGGTGCTAGCGTTCGCGGCTACCCTGGGGACAAGCCCTGCAGTGTAAACAGAGCCCTGGTGGGTGCAGGAAGAAGAAAGCACCAGCCGCTGGGAGGGAACCGGTTATCTCCCTTCTCGGGGGGTGTGTGGGCAGGAAGTTCTGGGTCTCAGAACTGCACCCCAAAGACAAACGTCTACAGTGACAAAGGCAGGTAACCCCAGCACTGTGGAGGTTGAGTCAGAAAGAGCTGGGCCAAGCTCAAGGCCAGCTTGGGCCATGTAGCCTCCTCCTCATTCTCCAAAAGAGACACACCAGTCACCAGCTGTCTGTTTTCTGATGAGTCTGAATTCGGTGCTGCTAAGGTTGGAGGACCACTGAGGCACTGAGAAGTCCAAGAACTGAAGGAGGGGCTGGACAGAGGGGCTGAGCCTCTGGTGCACGGCAGGGGTTCAGGGACTTCTGCCTTCCAGTGGGGTGGGAGTTAGGATTGGGTGGGTCAGAGATGCATAAGAAAGGGACTGACGGCCGGGCGGTGGTGGCGCACGCCTTTAATCCCAGCACTCGGGAGGCAGAGCCAGGCGGATCTCTGTGAGTTCGAGGCCAGCCTGGACTACCAAGTGAGTCCCAGGAAAGGCACAAAGCTACACAGAGAAACCCTGTCTCGAAAAACCAAAAAAAAAAAAAAAAAAAAAAAAAAGAAAGGAACTGACGGTCCCCCTGGCAAGCTGATGCTTTGTTCAAGGACCAGTTAGAGGAGGATTCTGGTGTCTGCTGCACTCACTTGAATTAACTTTGGTGCATCTCAATCTCCCCACTTATGGTTAGGGAAGTAATACTCATCTGTTAAGCTGGCTGTGCCAGCACAGTGGGGTTTACAGAACCTTGTCCAGACTTATTGGTAATCAATAAGCTGTATCAATTCTGATTTACTATATTCAGAAATTATAGGTAGTGTCTTTTTTTTTTCAAGCACAACACCTTAAAGAAACTTTGGACCAGTCATTTTTTCCCCATATTGTATATTACTTGGCAAGTTTAATCTAAATGAGTCTCTTACTAGATAAGTGTTGTCTTTAGAGTTGAGTCAGCAAAATCTCCAACTTGGGGGATGTTCTTGGGTCTGTAGAATTGATGGAATGTGCCTTTGAAGTGAGTAAAAATGTTTGCTGAAGGAAGAGGGCAGAAAGTGTGTGGCTTCTTTGGAAACCTCCCCAAGGCTTAAGAGGCCAAGGCCACTGGTACACCCAAGCTTGGAGCTGATAAGGAGTGGTATCAACCTTATGGTGAGGCTTGGGTGTGGTCTTCAAGGAATTCTTTGGCCTCTGTTCTTCCACCTTTAGAGCTGTGTGAGCCAGAAGCTGAACTTCAGCAAGCTGACCTGCAGGAAAGCAGCTTCTTTCTCTGTGTAACTGTCAGCAGCGTCTTTGTCCTTTACCAGTGTCTGCAAACCCCAGAGGTCATGGTATGAAAAGGGGACAGACTGCAGCTGCCCTGGGAGCCACCCAGGAAGTTGTGAAGTGGTTGAACTGTTTGCACCAGATCTGTTTGTCTCGTGTGATAATGCCAGCTTGTTCCAAAAAGTGTGAGTGACACTATTGTCCTTTCAGGGATCTCCAGACTAATGCTTCTCAAAGCATGGTCCTGGACCAGCAGCCTTCTCAGGGAACTTTTAGAAATGCAAATTCTGGGGCCCACTCTAGACCCTTAGGTTTAGAAACCTGGTAGCTGGGTATCTTCCAGGTGCAGGTGCTTGGTACAGCATAGTTTGGTGGCTTCAGCTGCGCCTTTTGCGCTACATTGAGGTCTCAGTTGTTACTGTGCTATGCTTCCCGTGTTTCCTTATATGTGAACTAAAGATAGTGTGTCCTGAAACACTGTTGTAGTTACCATTGTTACATACTTTCAATTTAAGCACCCAGGATACAAGACCATTTTATTACCCTCTGTGGTCTAGGTCAGGACTCTGGACAGGGCCCCCCAGGCCCTTCCCTGACATCTCAAGCAAGAGTCTTCTGCCTTGTTCTCACTTCCTAGTTTGAGGGCCTGAGTTGGAGCTATGCTTAAAATATGGTTCATCCACTAAACTCCCCAAGTAAAGTGCCTTTGTCAGGTATTATGAGGGAGGTAACTAAGATTAGGAGAGGTTATCAGGGCAGAGATATTAGGTCAGATCGTGGTGTTTTATAAGAGGGAGAGGCCAGAAGAGATAACCCATGTCTTATGCCATGTGATGCTCTGCATTGTCTTAGGACTCCCTAGGCAAAAAAATAAATAAAATAAAAAAAGCCACCAGATGCAGGCCTTTGAACTACAATACAAATAATTGTTTTTCTTTGTAGAGGTAGTCATCCCCTGCTATTTCATCACAGTTTCAGAGAATGGGCTCAAACAGTTGTGATAAGTGAAATTTCAGGCTGGGCTCAATTGAAACTTGTTCCCCAAACCACAGAAGGCTTTTCACAGTGTAATGGCTAGGTTCATGGAAAGTTCTGTGTCCAGAGGGTCAAGAGAATTGTGCAGAAATTAAAGCTTCTTCCGAGCAGCCTGTTTGAGGTGGGGAGGGTACTTGTTTGCCCTTCTTCCCTACCAGATGTGGTTCTCAGCACACCTGGCTGGGGCTCTTGCTAGGATTAGGTGAGCTGAAGCTTGTAAAGCTCTTGACACTGTCCTTAGCACATTGCAGCCCTAACCACTCACTGCTGTTAATCATTAATGAAACATTTGGTGGATGTAGTGACCCTGAGTTTGTCCTTCAGGAATGCTGCTGAGTCCTGTGCCCACCTGAAATAGACCCCCCATGTTTGAGCCCCATAGTCTGGGGCGGATGGGAAGCAGGAGGTTGGAAGATGTGCAGGTGCCTAAATGGCTCTCAGGGAACCACACACTGTGTCCCCAAGCTGTGACAGTGAGCTGTGATGTTGGAAGCCCCTTGATTTGGGGGGCAGTGTGTGTGGGGGAGGTACAGTCTCCAAGCCCTTCCTTGACTTGCCTCTAATGCTTATGAAACATACTTTGCAGTAGGGTCTTTGGAAAGCCACAATGGAAAAAGGATTTTTCTGGCCTTGATCATTTGCCTCTGTTTTCTGTAGGGCTCCACAATTATTTTTGCTTTGTGTATGTATACTCAGGATGCCAGGAAACTGGGAATCTAAAACCAGGGGTCATGGTGTATATGTTGCTTTCACCACACACATTTTAGTCCTATTTTTATAAATCCCAGACCTTGAGTCTGATTTATTTCAATGTAGGCATTCTTACTCTAGCAAGAGTATGTACATAAACTTTTTGGAGACAAGGTGTTGTATGTAGATCAAACTGACCTGGAATTCACAGAGATCCACCTGCCTCTGCCTCCTAAGTACTGAGATAAAGTTACCACCATGTCTGGCTTAACTAAACTTTTTTTTTTTTTTTGGTTTTTTGAGACAGGGTTTCTCTGTAGCTTTGGAGCCTGTCCTAGACTAGCTCTGTAGCCCAGGCTGGCCTCGAACTCGTCATCCTCCTGCCTCGGCCTCCTTCAGCAGCAAATCCTACCGGCATGCGCCACCACAACCGGCAACTAAACTATTTTTAACTAGCCATTGAATACTGAGACTTCTTGGGTGTGTGTGTGTGTGTGTTTTCCTTCTTCTTTTATGCTGGGAATGGAGCTCAGGTTCTCAGGCAGGCTAGGCACCACTCGCCACTGAGTGCTACCCTCAGCCCTCTTGATGCTTTGGGAGCACCACACAGCTAGAAGTCGTGGTGCTGATGCTCTTTCTTCGATGGCAGTGACTCAGAGATCAGACGATGCTGAGATGACGCAATGCAGGCAAAGCCTGTTTTTAAAAGAACTCCAACTGGAAATGTAGCTCCGAGCTCATGAAGTGGAGCTTCTGGAAGAATCTGAATTCTTCTCACACGTCAGAAGCATCACTTGCTTTAAATAGCAGTTGCTTCTGGAAAGTTGGCAAATAGAACTTTCAGGACGAAAGTTCTCAGAATGTGCCAGGGAAGTCCGCTATTTAAAGAAAGCCATTGTGAATCTGCAGTGTGGTTGCTAACCCCAGTTTCTTTTCATGGCGACTGAGGCTTTGTGTTCTGGGTTCACTTAAATTTGAGAGGGGTGTGAGGGGGATATATTTAAGCAACCAATCAGAGCTTTTGGATTAGGGGTGTGGCCTAGTAGTCGAGCACTTGCTTAGCATGTAGGGAACTCTGCATTCCATTCCTAGCCCTGTAGGGGGAGGGGTGGGAGTTTGAAAACCACTTTATTGTCTGTCATCTTGCTAAAGGAGGTAACAACACTCCTGTAATTTTTTTGTGTTGTTAATAAAACTAAAAATCTCTGATTCATTAACAAGCATTAACTGCTCAGAGGCTGTGTTAGGATCTGGGCTGGGCTGTGTGCTACAGTGACTGAAATGGAGCCCACGGCTGAGCAGGCACCCTGCTCTCAGGGGCCATATCCCATTCTTAATGATGCAACCATGGAATGGTTGGTGTCCTGTTATACAGATGGAGACACAAAGGCCCAACCTCAGAAACAGTGGAAAATGCCCGTTGTCATAGCACCTGAGCTGAAACACACAGATTACAAATTCAGGGTTGGAAGGTGGGAATTACAACATTCTCAGATGGACAACACTTTGTCTCATAAAATATATCAATTATTGAAAACTGGCTTTTATAGACAGAGAAGGACTGAGAAAAGCACAATAGAGATCAGAAAACTGATTGGCTCTTTCAGATACTTTCCTCGAAAGGCAGGGACAGGGAGATAGGACAATATGAAAATAATGGACAGCTCACCTACGCTCTGTTGGCTTTCCTTTTCTGTATAAGCATTAGGTGGGGGGACTTCACCACCAGGCACACTGAAAAGGTTGGCTCCAGTTTTTGTGTCTCCCATCCTGATTTTTCCAAAGGTCTGATAAGCAGTCCTGTTTCAGCTTGGTGATGTGAACGTTAGTATGAACAACTCCATTTTGATTTTTAGTATGGTTTGTGCTAGAGCTTAGATCACAGTGGTCTCCTATAATTTTTTATTTAACACAGTAAACAAGTAAATCTGTATTGGGGCAGCGTGCTCAAGATTTTCACAGGGCTGGGGAAGAACTGTGGCTCTCAACCAGTCCCCATGAGAAAGGAACCTTATGGCCCTTGTGACCCAGATAGTGGGGGGAGGAGCATCATGCCCCCAATGGGGACTCCTGGGCAGAATCAGGAAGTGTTACATGGTGTGGGCCACTGAGAAGTGGGAGGACAGAGGCTCACTATGTGCTGGGGACTTGGAAGGCTCAAAGTAGGAGGTGGGGTTTGAGCTCCGCCTTCAGTTGTGCTGGGCCCTGGCCCAGTTCTTCCTGTAAATGCTTGAAGGTGGAATTTTGTTGTCTCACTGCCCAGTTCTTCGGATTGTTACTTTTTTTAAATGAGAGATTTGGTAAATCTTCCGTGTCTTGCTTCCTTTCTCCAGCTCCTTTCCTCCCTTCCCAAGTTCCCTTTTCCCTTCTTACCTCTTTCCTCACTTCTCTTCTCTCTCCTCCTTTCACTTCCTCTCTCCCCTTTACCTTCTTCTCTCCCATTTTTCCTCTTTGCTTCTTTCCTTTCCTCCCTACCCCTCCCTCCCGTCTTTCCTTCCCTGTAACTGAGGTAGCAGAAGGAATCATAAATATGTGCTAAAAGCCATCACGGACATGGCATTTCAGGGCCATGGTTCTGTCAGACCCCACTCTGTGGGGGCTCTAAGGAATGGGATTATTCTGTTGGTGTGTTCCTTGGGAACACTGTGACATCCTCCGACCCAATCTTATGACATACTTGGGGGCAACTAATTCTTAGACTCGTCCAGAGTCAGGGGTTGCTACACCACCCTGTGGATTAAAAAGCTGAGACTTGATGTAAATGACAAGGACATTGTCTGTAGTTAGTGGGTGGCTGGCCAAGGGCCAGGCTTAAGGATTTTTCAGGCAGCTCCAGGCTACCAGCCAGTAAGGCATGGCCAGGTGTTGCACAGGGCTAACAAGGACCTTCCACCCAACTAGGAAGAAAGAAACGCAATCTCCATGGAATCTGGAAGCTACATACATAGTGGGTGTACATGTAAACACACAGGCATCTACCAAGACAGGCTGCAGCAGGACTGTTTGCTTAAAATGCACAGGCTCTGCTAGAGGCTGGTGTGCTTCACAGGGCCTAGGCTCCTGCGTGCTAACAAGCTCTTCGGGGAGTCTGATATGACTCAAGGGTGAGAAGCGTGGGGGTTCACAGACAGGGACACATGCAGTGAGAGAAATATAGACCAAGATCTGTAGCGTGGACAGGAGGGCTGGCAGTATCAGGCAGGAAAACCAGAGCAAAGACCCTGGGGCAGGGGGAGCTCTTCGGACTCTGCTTGTCCAGCAGGGAGGGCAATGTCTTTGGGGACCTTGGTAGCCAGTGGTCTAGCGTCTTCTCAGTGTGGGAGGCCTCTGGGGAACACTGGCTTTGGGGATCTATCTCTTCTGAGCTGCCTAGATTTGTGCCATCTGTCAGCCCCAGGAAGCGATCCACGGGACCACCCAGCTGTACCCTGACGCTTTCCACCTGTGCCAGGCCTTCTTCATCCCCTGTCTCAGCCTGCCTTCCTTCTTGGCATAACACAGGCAGGAAACCTTGCTGGGCTTTGCAGGGCCGAGGGTCGCAGTTCAGAGTCAGTCACTCCCTGCGGTGGAAGGATGCCGGTGCCCTGACTGTCGTGGGAGCAGGCGATGTTCTGTGGGGTCTGAACCCCTTCCTGCAGCTCTATGACTGGGATTTGGGCAGGTCCACTAGGACACCAGGACCTCTGGAAGGCTGCTTCCTGTTGCATCTGACCAGTCCACTCTTCAGGATGACACAAGTCAGGGTGGGTTAGAGCAGAGATTCTCTGGGGAGAATATGGGGACATGTCTCCTGTGGCCTCCCAACACAGCTAGGTGGGTGAAGGACTTACATTTATCACTAGCTCCCAGGTGTCCAGAGCAGTCCAGACACTCCGCTCTTAACCAGTCCTGTCCTGGTTCTCCTTCAGGACTTTCTGTAGCACTGATTCTCAGGTGACCCTTCACAACTTGTCACGACCGGCTCAGAGTCACCTCCATGGCCAGGCAGCTGAGGACATGGCCCTGTACCAAGGGGTGACCTCTTTGCTGGCTGCTTAGAAGCCATGAAACCATAATTTTAGGATGACAACTCTTGGTATTTGGGTATCCGTGTACACACAGAGGCACACACACACACACACACACACACACACACACACACACACACACACAAGCACCACACTGGTGAGCGTGACTCAGGCTGGGGGCATGTTCAGCTGATACTTGTGAAGCCAGCTTGTGAGTTTCTTCCCCAACAGCCTTGGTTTTCCACCCCTGGCAGGAGCTACCTATTCTCCTCTGCCTGCTCTTCACTGCTCTCCACAGTTCCAAGTTTCATCTGTCTGTGGACTCATACCTCTTCCTATCTCCTCTCTCCTTTGCCACAGGTTGGCCCCAGCTTCTTCCATCTGCTGCATAAAGCAGCTCTTGGCTGTCTATTTGAGCCATTATAGGGAGACAGTGGAGGGCAGTGTGAGGGACCCTGGAGCTAGTCTGAGTCAAACTCCGATCTGTTACTGTGAGACCTTGGGCAGGCTGCTCAATCTCTGTACATTTCCCATCAGTGATGAGAAATACTGGTAGTGGGTCCTCAAGAGCGCTGTCTACATCCAGGCTCTGACTGTTATTGTTGCAATCCCAAGTGTCTCTTAGCTTCTGTGAGTAGGTTTGTCTTGTCTAAGTAACTTCAGCCCCAGTGTTCTCTTGGAAAAAGTTATGTGGCACTTGCCACAGTCCACCTCTGAAGATTGGAGGCCACTGGTGGAAACATGGTTGGGTAGAAGGGGCCACCGTGGGAACCAGCACAGGTTAGGCTCACCTTTAAAATCAAATAATCAGTGAACAGGATGTCAGCAGAACTGAGCCCACTAATCCTCAGGTTTTCCGTAAACCAGCCCACTGACCGTGTGTGTGTGTGTGTGTGTGTGTGTGTGTGTGTGTGTGTGTGTGTGTGTTCCCAGCAAGTCATGTGGGCTGAGCTTGGGCAACAGAGGGGGAGGGGAGCAGCACTTTCTTGAAAGGCATGTCCAGCTTAGCACCTATTATGCAAAGAGTCTTGGATGGTGATGCCTCATGCAGCCGGTGTGGGGACCCTTGGAGTGATGTGACTGCAAGGTCACCTTGCAGAACAGATCATGTTTGTATAGTGACTGTGTCCGTTTTTTTGCAGTAGTGGCAAGCACCCTTTCTGTGGGAGGAGAGCCTGCTCTGCAGGAATAGTAAGCCACAGCAGATCAAATCCTACTCTGCCCTCTTCTAAAGCATCCAGAATAACATCTGTTAACTTTTCTTTGCATAGTCAACTGCCTGGATCAGCATGTGCAGAAGTCCCCTGAGACCGTAGCTTTGATTTGGGAGAGAGATGAGCCTGGGACTGAAGTGAGGATCACTTACAGGTACTGTATGTCACCCAAGGGGGGACCTGGACCTTTCTGCAATTTGGTTTTGGGGAAAGTGCATGACCCCTGCTTTGACCATTAACACAAAAGTTTCCCAGTCTGGAAGGACTCTGGCTCTGTGTTTGCTTGGTGATACCTGATGTCTGAAGATTCTTGTAGCGATGTTAGGGGCTGGGGAGGCATTGGCTCAATTCTGCTGCCGTGTCTGGCTCAGGACATGGAATTACCTAAGCATTGGGAGATGTTTCAGCTTTGGGGATATTCTGTTATCCCAGGAAAAGGAGATGCAGACAAGGCAGGTTGTGGCAGGTATCAGAGCACACAGAATATCTGTCCAACAGAACCCTGGGCTGCAGTCACTCAGACAGACAAGGCAAACACAGGAGCTATGAGCTACCCGAGTCTGGATGTGAACAGCACCCTTGGAGCATTCATTACCAGTATCTCTTATCACTGATGTAAAATTCAAAGAGATGAAGTGGCCTGCCCAAGGTCAGTCACTTAGTAGCAGATCTTGATTTGATTCAGTTTAGCTCCAGGATCCCTCCACCATCCTGCCCTCCATTGTTATCTTGTAATGGTCTAAACATGAATCAAAGAACTACTCTACCATCAATACCAGCTACTGATAGTTCTCTATATACGTCATGATGGGGGTGGTGGGTGGGGGGATGACAACACAAGCTTTTTTAAACTTTTTTTAAAAGGCTGATGTTCTTTGATATTACTGTCTGGGCACCGAGTGTGAGAGTGTGAGGAAATACCAAGGTTTTAGAGGAAAGAGGGAACGTTCAGGGAAGTCTGGCTATAGACTGATGGTGATTTAGGTGGGTACACCCACATGGCTGGCTATCTGAAGCTGTTGCTTCTGGCTTGTCTTGCTCACAGATGCTGAGGTCCAGCAGGGAGGCTATTGCCTCTTCATTGATGTCTCATTAGCCGAGGATAGGTGTAACTCAGTGAGCATGCTTGCCTAGCAGATATGATACCTCAGGTTCTATCCCTAGCACTGAAAAAAAAAAATCTTTTTGGCTAAAGACACAATTTACCTTTATAGTGAGGCCTCTGGCCCACTATGTGTTCTGTGTCTTTTCCTCATCAGGTCTTCTGGGTATGATTTTTCTCCTCCAGGTAGCTTCAGGCTTTGCATGTCCAATCAGTCATCTAGCAAGTACTTGTTTCGTGCCTTTATATCAGTTACTACTGGTTAGAGTATGTTGCAATAACAACCAAAGCATGACAGAATATTCAGGCTGAATAGTGAGGGAAGGTCTCTTTGAGATGAAGCTGAGATTCAACTGATGAGCGAGAACACTGTGTCCTGGGGGCAGGGAGATGGTATGGTAGTTGGGACCTGGGAATGACAGGGACATAGAAGGAGTGTTCATAGAAACAGTTTCAGGTTAGGGTTCTGAGCATAACAGTTACTTGTGGACGCTTGGGTAACTTGGGGGCAACTGGATACTCATTTTCCATTTGCTTCTGGAGTTCTAGTTTTATTCCAGACCAAAATCAATCCTGGCATACAGTGCTCAGGCTGCCTTTCATAGAAAGCAAGGTGACTTAAAAATAGGTATTTTGATTATTTTTAAATTATGTATATGTAGCCAGAAGATTTTTTTGGTCTTGCCTGGTCTCGCAGCCACTCAGACCCAAATAAACAAACAGAGGCTTATATTAATTACCAACTATATGGCCATGGCCTATGGCTTAAGCTTCTTGCTAGCTAGCTCTTATAACTAAACTCAGCCCGTTTCTATTAATCTATATGTCACCATGTGTTCTGTGGCTTTACCTGTGTGCCATTACATGCTACTCCCTGGACAGCGGAATGGCGTTTCCTCCACCTCTTCCTTTCTCCTTTCACTATCTCTCTTGGATTTTCCTGCCTGGCTCTATCCTGCCCTGCCATAGGACAAATGGCTTTATTTATCAACCAATCAGAATAACGCATATTCACAGCATACAGAAAGACATCCCACAGCATGTATATATGTGTGTGTGGGTATGTGCATGAGAGTGCAGGTTCCCACAGAGTCCAAGAGAGGACACTGGATCCCTGGGAGTCAGAGGTAGAGGTGGTTATGGGCCACCTGATGTGGATGTCAGGAACTGGACTCTTATGCAGGAACAGTACCCGCTCTTAACCATGAGCCAACTCTCCAGCTCTGAGGTGACAGTTTCAATCTTCTGTAGCCCTTGGTGGTGCTACTGGCCCACTCACCCCTTCATCTACCCATCCCACCAGCCCTCAGGCATATTGTAGCCTTCAAGGCTAGAAGGCTGTGACATACTTTGACCCTCTCTCCCTTGCTGGGCTGAGCTCAGGACCTGTGTTGGTTTCTTTTCTCTGGTATCTGGCTTCAGCCTCCATGTGACCCACAGACCAACAACATCTTACTGTCAGGAGCCTGGAATCTACCAGACTGGATGAGGAGATTCCTAGATGGCTTCTGTACAGGTGATCTTGTGCGAATTGGCTAGTTCAGCAGCTTCTTAAGGACTTTGGGTCCACCTCCGTTTTCACGTCCACATACATCCTTCTAAAAAGGGGCTGAGGCAGCTGCTTGGGTACTGTCATTCATTAAAAGATGAACACCATGTGGGGCAGGCCAGAGGCACTAACTAAAAAGCTGGGGTCTTGCCCTGATGCTGCCTGAAAAACTGGTGCTTCCTTCCCTCCCCATCCCAGGTATGCTTAGAACTGCTGATAGGCAGGTCACTAGGAATGCCCTGTGGCCGGATGCAGCAGTATTTGGCAGTCTGTGAGCTGCTGAGATTTGTGGTTGGAAGTTAAAGGTAAACCACATGGAATGCTCAGGATTGCAGCCAGCTCATTAAAGTCAAGAGAGACTTAAGGTTGATGGGAATGAAGCAGCTCCCAGCTAGACAGACGAATTTCTGAGCACAAGTGAAGTGTTTACTAAGCTGCCCCTCTATAAACATGCAGGATTTGTCCAAAGTGCTTGGGTCGGTCTCTGATGGCTTAGAACTGGATGGCTGTGTCTGCCGTTAGGGCAAAGTGTTACATACACTCTGTAACTGCAGTGAGTGTGTAGAGGCGCCTAGTTAGCCCTTTCCTGGCCATTTTCGGTGTTTGACTTGCTGCTGATTGTCATGCCAGTAGACAGACAGACACACACGTACTTACCACATGCCCTCTGAAATAATGTGATTTCCTTCTAGATGCCCTGTGGGGTGGCACTGAGGGTAACTTAGGATAGTCACAAGCCCGGTAGAGTCAAAGGTCAAGTTCCAGATTCTTACTCACATTTTTTTTTTTTTAAATATATTTTGGTGTTCTTCTGCTAGGGATCAAATTCAGGACATTGGTTATACCAGGCAAGTGCCCTCCCACTGAGCTACACTATACCCCTGACCATTTAAAGAAACTCAACATGGCTAAGGATGGTGGTGCACACCTGTAATCCTAACACATAGGACAGGAAGCTGGAAGTTGGCAAGTGTGAGACCAGCCTGTGTTACCTGGAAAGCCTCTGTCTCAACACACACACACACACACACACACACACACACACACACACACACACACATCACCCCAAAACAATACACAAAGAAAACACAAGGGTTGGAGATACAGCTAAATGGTGGAGCAGTGGGTCCTGAACTGAATATCCACTACTGCAAAGAAAACAAGAGGGGAGTTGTTATAGGCAGTGGTGATGCTGATACGTTTTTCTGATTCCAGGAAGCTTGCAGGTGGCTCGGACAGCTGCATATAAACAGGACCTGGGAGTCTCATGTAGCTAGAGTTTTCCTGCCTTGCCCACAGTCAGGACAAATCTCTCTCACTCACCAGTTCCACAGCCGCTCAGACCCAACCAAGTAAACACAGAGACTTATATTGCTTACAAACTGTATGGCCATGGCAGCCTTCTTGCTAACTGTTCTTATAATCTTAGATTAATCCATTTCTATAAATCTATACCTTGCCACGTGGCTTGTGGCTTACCGGCATCTTCACATGCTGTTTGTCATCGTGGCGGCTGGCAGTGTCTCTGACTCATCCTTCCACTTCCCAGCTTTATTCTCCTCCTTGTCCCGCCTATACTTCCTGCCTGGCCACTGGCCAATCAGTGATTTATTTATTGACCAATCAGCAACACACTTGACATACAGACCATCCCACAGCACTCTCAGGTGACCTGTAGATAGAATCTCCCTGAATGGCACCAATGGCCTTTGTCATGTTTTTACGTCTGGTCCTCGTTGGTTCAAAATAGCCTCCTGGCTGATGGTCTGGCAAAGCTGTGTGGTCTCCCAGGGCACCACTTCCCTCTTGGTAAAATGGGGTGGTCAGTGCAGGGGAAATGACTTTACAGGGTCGGCCCAAGGATGCTGAGCTGAGCATAAGCGTCGGACTGCAAGATTCCCAGTCCAGTGATCGCTAGCTATGGTTATGATCAACAGCTGACCAGTGAGTATCGTTTAAAGCACCATGACAGAACTGCTTTAAAGACTATGATTTGATTAGATAAGAATAATAGTGCTAATTTTGATTATTTTCAACATTTGGTTATGAAAAACTTGAAGCAGTGCAGCCATCTACTAACTAACCTAGATTTTGCAGTTGTTTTGTGGTGTGGTATCTCTACCCCTTGTCTGGGTATCCACCCTGTTTTCTGGTGCCTTTCAAAGTGAGTTGTGGGTATCAGAACTGTATTAGCCGTTTATTTTTCATCACTACCAAATACATGACAAGAAGCAAAGGAGAGGAGGAGGGGCTTACTCTTAGCTCACAGTTTGAGGGCACACAGCCTGTCATGCTGGTGAAGGAACAGCAGTGGGCTGTTCTGTGGTGGCTGGAACACGAGACAGTCACATTGTGTGGAAGTCAAGAGGCAGAGAGAGAGAGTTCAGGAAGGAAGGAGGGCCAGACTATAACCCTTAGGACCTGCTCCCAAGTGACCCAGTTACTCCAGCAAGGCTCCACCTTCTAATGTTTCTAAACAGTACCAGTTGCTGAGAAACAAGTGTTCAAACATATGTGTCTCTGGGGGGATGTCACAGTCCCTCAGACCTGTTGAGTGCTCTCCTCCCAAGCTCTCCAACATGCATGTATCCTCATCAACCAGAGGATAGACAGTACGTGCTTATTTTTCTCTTTTGATATGAATTTTACTGGCAATGAACCAGTTTGCTGGATTTTGACCCATCCATGCAAATGCTATATAACTCAAATCTGTACTTTAAGTTACTGTGTTTGCTCCTTGTGGATTATTAGTTCTTCTGTCTAGCTCCCAAAATACTGTTGATCAGTTTTTTTTTTTTCTGACATAGTTTTTAATCCAACCCTACAGATAAGGAGGCAGACTCAGAGAGATGTTTCTTGTTTATGGGCAAATGCCTGGTGTGGGTGGGGAGCCACAGCTTGACCCTGCATCAGCAAGTTCAATGCCATGAACCCACATCAAGTGCTAAGGGCCACGTCAGCAGATGTTTCTGAGGCTTGGTGGATCCTGGGATGAAGCTTGTCAGAATGAGCCAAGTCAGCATCTGGTCTGGAATTTAGTTTGTCAGGAATGGACACCGATATGTTGTCTTCCTCAGGTGCCCAGGGCCTCTCACCACTGGGTCTAATGAGTTCTCTCAACAAGTGTATTTCTGAGGAATCTGATTCGGTGAACTAGCAACTCCTTTACCCAGTAATGTGGGGTTCAGCCCTGAATAACACCACCATCCTGGAAACTCACAAGAGTCACCACAGTGTGCCATGTGTGGAGGCAGACGGACACATGCACACACTCCCACTCACATACTTTTAAAATCAACCCCCACAGCCTGGGTTCAAATCTGCCTTATGCTTTGTGTGGGCTGTGCCACCATCTTGTGAGAAGACACACCCTGAATGACTTATTAGCCTTTGCCTGTGGGTAGACACGCCTGTGTCCTTCAGGAGCATGTATTCTGCACCCTGGCCTATAATAACCCACTTCACGTGGTCTTTTGTACGTGGCCATAAACTCAGAGCTGTGAGAAGGGAGACAGATGGAGCCAGTTCCCTGGCACACTCTGCCAGAGGGCACCTGAAGTTGGGGTCCAGCTTGGATGTCCTGTGCCCACCTCCCAGCAAGTAGGCTGTGGAACCACAGGGAAACGATAGGCCAAGTTCCCCTTACACTTGTGGATAGTGGTTGATGGAAACTATCAGGCAGGGCACGGATAATCTGGTCCTTCCTGAGGCAGGAGGCCAGACAGCACTTGGGCAGTCAGTGTCCCTTCTCACCCCCTGGGTGCCTCTCATATGACAACCCTAAACACCTCAGGTGGGCATTGCAGAGACTCCGGGTTCATGTGGAGAAGCCCCAGTGCTTTGTGGTAGGACTGACGAGGCTTTGGGCCTCTGCTTGCCTGGCTGGTGGGGCCCTCCCTGCTGTGCTTCAGCGTTTCAGCCCAGATTTCTAGGATGGGGAGGGCATAAGTCAGGGAACTGACTGAGGCCCTGCAGTCCACAAGCATGACCACAGGAGAGTCGCCAGGACTGAACCAACACATTTCTTCTCTTTGGCTCACTGCAGAGGTCTGACTTTGAACGAGAGCCCAGATGACAAACCCTAAGATCAGTTTTTCTTTTTAGTGTACAGAACAACGGGTTTCATTACGGCATTTTCTTAGATGTGCATCGCTAGGCTTTGCCCCTATTCACTGGCCCCTATCACCTCCCCTGTGCCCTTCTTCCATCTCATTGGTCCCCTTCTTTCTCCCATGGCCTCCCTCTTTGCTTTAATGGCCTACCTTGTAGCATTGGGGCCCATCCTTCAGTTCTGGCTTGATCTCTGAGAGGAGGGATTGGTTGACACCAGTACTCTTCAATGCTAGCTGTGGGATAGGAAGGTGGGGGCCTAACTAGCATTGTAAAATGGTGTAGGGAGCAGGGTCCAGTGGTCCAGCACCATGGGCCTGTGCCATGGTTTTCATGGTGCTGATGCTTGTGGTTCTATACCGGGCCATTGTAGTGGGTGGGACACACTCCTAGGAGGCAGCAGGGTCCACAGTTGTAGTGGGGCCATTAGGATGCTGCCTGCCTGCCTCCAAGGCCTCAGTGAGCATTGAGGGGAGGGTGTCCTTCTCGTATGCTGGACTGGGCATTGGGCATTACTGTAGAGAGCCACAGGGATGTGCAGAATGGGGTCCAGACTGTGTGTGTGTGTGTGGCTCCCCTTATCCAGGTGACAGGGCTGGCATATAGCACATACTGAAGTCAGGGTGGAGATGGGGGAATCTTTAGCTGGAGCCACCTCCCTAAGAGCCTATTTCTGTCTTGACCTAGAGTGTCTTCCAGTGTGACCAGAAGGGGCTGGTCTCGTTGGGTTGAAGTGATAGGAAACTGGAAGTCACTCCTTGGACATCAGCTGGGGAGGTTCTGGGAAGGCTTGGGTTGAGAGGCAGAGGAAGACAAACTTTTGAGGGGTCTGTAATCTTGTGCCAGGGTCTTCAGTGGGCCTGCTCCATGCTCTCATTTCTCCCCAGCTGGGTGTGACCCAGGACACATCACGCCTCTGACTCAATTTTCTCATCTGCAAAGTGGAATCATGCTTTTCTCCGACAGAGTTGAGTGCTGGGTGTGCCACATGTGATGGTCTATTTATTTTAAGTGTGTGTGTGTGTGTGTGTAAGTAAGTGTATGTATCTACACCATGTGTGCATGAGTCCATGGAAGTCATGAGGGCATTGAATCCCCTGGAGCTGGAGTTACAGTTAGTTGTGAGCTGCTATGTGGATACTGGGAATGGAACCTTGTTCCTCTGCAAGAGCAGTATGCAATCCTAACCTCTGAGCCAACTCTCTAGTCGTAATACACTGATTTTAAACCTTTCCTTAAGACCTTGGCTTCTTACATTAAAGCTGGAAGATTTTTTTTTTATCTTCTTATATATGACTACTGCTGCATTTCTTTGTCATTCATTTGGGCACATTAAGGGTCTCAGAAGTTTATGCTTTAGGTGGAAGGATCTTTGGACTGCTAAGAAGGTGTATTTATGTCTCAGGAATCCTCTTCGATGCAGCCTCTTTGAGGTTTCTCTGGGGCAAGCCTGACCAAGGTTCAGTGTGAAGAGCACACAGAAGCAAACACCTCCCTTGCCGCTGGGTCTCCACGCTGTCAGTCCCCTTCTGCTGTGCAAGAGCAGTTGGGGGTGGCCAGCTTGCAGGAGGTGGAAAAGCTTCTGCTGGGGGAGAGCAGAGGGACCCAGTTTCCGAGGGGAGGGGCATGGCCTCTGCCCTGCCTGAGAAGCCCGCCTGCGGTGGAGAACTTCCTTGTTCCTGTTTTGTGTTTTTCTTCCTTTTTCTGCAGCTCTATAGACTATAGCTTATGAATTAGCCCGACTGGCAGTTTTGCCGTGTGCAGCTGTGGCTTCCTGTGGCCCTGCCAGGAGGGTCCCCTTTAGGACAGCAGACTTGTGGTTCAGACAGATCTCTTGCTTTTCTAGAAATTTGAAACTGTTCCCCCTCCCACACTGCATTCTCTGTCCCTCTCTAGGGACATTTTTTTTTTCACCCGTCCGGCTCTTGCCTTCTTCTTGTGTGGGGGACGCAGCATGCCATGCTTAGGGTGCAGCCTTGGGAAGGTGAGGGCAGACTGTGAGGGTTCTGCCACCCAGCCCTCTGCCCTCCTGAAGTCTCTTATCGTCTCTTTTGTGTCCAGTCTCTAGCCTGTTGCTCTTCTCCGGTTGCTTGTACCCTGTGGTCTCTCCACCCCCGCTGTGGATGACCTCAGGTCACTATTCAAGGTTACAGCTCAGACTCCCAGAGAGCTTCTGGAGCTGGGAATTTCATACAGCTGGGAAAGTCATTATTAGGTTTGTGCTCAGCTTGGCCTCTGCAAGGCACAGAAAATTCTTCTTCTGGTGTCTGTTGCCTTTCACGGGGCAGTTCTGCAGCCCAGGGACGGCCTGCCGGTGTAGCTTAGTATTGGTTGTCAACTTGACAGGATCCAGGATTGCCTAGCAGACAAACCTCTGGGCTTGTCTGTAAGGGAGTTTGTAAAGTAGGTTAATCAAAGTGAGAAGACCCACTGTAACTGTAGGAGACACATTCCATAGGCTGGGAGGCCCAGACTGGATATAAAGAGAATGGGAGCTGAACACCACATTTATCTCTCTGCTTCCTGACTGCAGATGCCCTGTACCTCTAACTTCCTCTCGCTCCTGCCTTGTGCCCGTCCTGCTAGGACTGTCCTTGAACTGTAAGACAAAGCCCCCTCCTCCATCCTTGAGTTTCAGATATTTGACCACAGCAATGAGAGAAGTCATTAACATGCCGGCCACGCCCCCCAGTTAGCATCCTGTGTGCCTATAGTGTCCTGCTCACTGGCTGTCTTTCAGATTACCTGGAAGGAGGAGAAGCAAGCACTGAGGCCAGTTGGAGATGAGCAGAGTTAGTGGGAGACATCATAAAGACAGAGAGCTAGCCGGAGAAGAAATGGGAGGTTGGGGGAGGGCAAAGGTCAGATTGAGTGATAGAGCTGCTTGCCAGTCAGGAAGAATGGAGCTCAAAGTGTCAGGGCAGAAGTGGGCCTTGTCAGTTGGCTCTCTTAGAACAGAGGTCTCTGCCTGGCACTGCCGTGATTTGGCGAGGAGACATTTCACACCAACTAAGCCAGCTGAGCTTCCTCCGAGAAGCCTGGAGAAGAGATCTGGCTCTGTGGTTGGTGAAGTGGATGGTTTCATTGTTTTGTGTGAGGTTGTTGGAGTGTTGCCCACTGGTGCCAGTGGAGATGCTTTTGTGGGATTGCAAGGAAGGCTTGAGTCCACGGAAAGGGTACCAGACCTGGTGAGGTTTCCAGCCTTCATGGACTAGTGCCTCTCAGCAGGAATGAGCTGCTTGACCAAAGTGACAGGACTACCCAAGGGAACCGTGTTAGTGTGCTCTCTGCCCTTGAACCTATGTCCCGAAGTGCAGTGGGTCCAACCTCTCAGAGTCTACAGAACTCCCTGTTATCTGGAAGCCAGGGTGAGAAGGCGTGTGGCCAGGAAAAGGAGTTGACATGGCTGGAATAAAAAGAGGCATGCAGCTGCTCTTCCCTACCTCCCAGATACTAAATAGAGAGTAGGACATGATTGACAGTTTCTTATGAAGGGAAAATACAAATCTTAGTTTACATTAATTTTAAAGACATCCTCAGGGAGGTCGGAGGGCACAGGCTGTTTCCAGGGCTGCCTGCTGCAGCAAGGCAAGTTTGCTTGAGTTCCCATGCTATTGAGTCCATGCTTAGCTTTCAACACCTTGTTTAGGGAGTCATAGTGGAGGTTTGCAACCGGCCAGATTCACAGTGAGAGGCGAGATTCACACTGTGAGCACTGGCACATGCTGCGAGCCTGTTTTCCCAAGAAAGCTGGTTTTTGAACCCTTGCCAGCGTGACAGGGTCACTGGAACTGCCTCTCCTTCTCACAGTAAAATGCTTCACCAAGCTGCTCCAAGAGGCAGGGAAAGCACCCAGCCTGTGCCTCCTAAGGAGGCATCCTGGTGACGGTGTCGGCTAGAATGAATCTTTCCCAGAGATCATTCTCTAAGTGTCAAACTGCAGTGTTCTGTGGACTCACAGGAAAGCCTCAAAAAGAGAATGGCTCCCAGCTTGTGTCTAGTCTGGAATTTTCTGTGGGAAATCACTTGGCTTCTCTGTTTTGCCACATGGGCTTGTGCAGAGTGAGTGCAGGAAATCCACCAGGTGGCTCCGGGCATGGAATAGGACCTGAGAAATGCCTCATGGCTTGCTTATTTGTTTGTTTGTTTATTTTCACAGGGAAAGTGAATTTTTTTTTTTTTTTTTTTTTTTTTTGGTTTTTCGAGACAGGGTTTCTCTGTGTAGCTTTGCGCCTTTCCTGGGACTCGCTTTGGAGACCAGGCTGGCCTCGAACTCACAGAGATCCGCCTGGCTCTGCCTCCCGAGTGCTGGGATTAAAGGCGTGCGCCACCACCGCCCGGCAAAAGTGAATGTTTTAAGAAGGGTAGTAGCTACATTCATTTTCATGTCTCACCAGGAAAAGGACTCCCTGTGTGGCTTTGGAGCAGTAAACATGTCTGCAGGCCAGGGTGAAGTGTCCTGCCCGGGCCAGCTGTTTTTGCTGGCTAGCACGCTGGGATTCTACCAGCTCACTGGGCCTGGAGCCTGTGGGAGCCTTCCGAGTGCTTACTGCTTTGGCACTTGCCTGCTCTAGGGTGTGAGCTGAGCTTTGTGCCCGGGAGAGAACTTCTTTTCCGGAGACAAGAGGTGGGCCAAAGGGAAATCAGGCGTTAATAAGGAGAGTCTTTCTCAGATCTGACTAGTTACTTCTATCCTGCAGGGGTGTATTTTTGGCCGACAGACTTCTGGCTTTGGTCAGGAATGTGGATTTGACCTGGACATGGCTTGGGCAACACCAGGGGCAGAAGGTGTTGAGTATGGTGTTCTTCTCCTCCCCTAAGACCTCTTCTCCAATCTGTTCATGCAAAGGAAAAGGCTTCATTTCACTTCCAAGTTAGTGGACTTTCATCCATTCTTTTGCTACTTTCCCTGTTTTCAAAAAGGTTAATTTTTAAATTATGCACATTGTGTGTATCTCTGTGTATGTATGTGCACATAAGTGGAGGTGCCCAGAGAGTCAAGAGCTTTGGATCCCCCCTGGAACTGGGGTCACAGGCTGTTGTAAGCTGTCCGGTGCAGGTAGTAGGAACTTGGGTTCTCTGCAAGAGCAGTGTGCTCTTTTAACTGCTGAGCTATCTCTCCAGTCCCTTACTTCCCTTTTGAACAAGTCAGCCTCTGGCTCTCTTGTAGACGAATTTCTAAATGGTCTAACTAAATAAAAAACAGGGAGCCAAAGATAGGGGTGAAAGCCTTAGAGATCAGGGAAATAGGAATAGCCACCAGCTAACCTTACCTCAGCAGGCCACAGCATCCAAAGTGAGCTACTTCCTGTTTACCCGCGCCTTTATTGCCTTCCTGTTCTGCCCTCTCATTGGCTCTTAGCCCAGCTACCTCACTTCCTTGTCACTGCCTGTCTGTACAGACCTCCAGGTCTCTGTGGTTGGTATTGTGATTAAAGGCGTGTGTCACCATGCTTGGCTCTGTTCCCTAGTATGGCCTTGAACACACAGAGACCCTGCCTGCCAAGTGATCTGATTAAGGGCGTGTGCTACCACTGCCTGACTTTTGTGTTTACTTAACATGGCTTGATATTTCCTCTGATCTCCAGGCAAACTTTATTTATTAACATAGAAATAAAATATCACCACATTTCAGCACAAATAAAATGTCACCACACTCCCTTCCCTCCCCATCTCCTGTGCTGGGGATGGAACTCAGGGACCCATGCATGCTGAGCTATTCTCTCAGACCGGTCCTCTTTAAAACAAGCCGGGGCGGTGGTGGCACACGCCTTTAATCCCAGCACTCGGGAGGCAGAGCCAGGCAGATCTCTGTGGGTTCAAGGCCAGCCTGGTCTACAAAGTGAGTTCCAGGAAAGGCGCAAAGCTACACAGAGAAACCCTGCCTCGAAAAACAAAAAAACAAAACAAAATAAATATATTTTAAAAAGCAAACTAACTCAAGGGGATAGTAATAACATTAACATGGCTGATGGGGGAAATCACGGTTTTGGGGAAACTTTATATTAGAAAGAAAAGTTATTGTGATCCTGGGGTTTAAGAGAAGAGCTGTCTAAGTCAGACTTGGGTTTACATCCTGCCCCAGTTAATTGGGGTGAATAACTTTGAGGGAAATGTGGCTTAGTTTTCATGTGTCTCAGTTTCCTCATATATAAGGACTACCTTTGGACCTCCAGCCCACAAATAATGGCCCAGAGACTTATTCATTATGGAAGCTTGGCTTTAGCTTAGGCTTTTCCCCAACTGGCTCTTATAACTTAATTAACCCATATTTTTTAAACCTACATTCTACCACACGGCTTGGTTACGTCTTCTTAGTACGGCACATCTGACTTGCTCCAAATCTGCTGCCTAAATTGCACACTTAGATTCCTCCTCCCAGTTTCTCTCTCTGCCCGGAAGTCCCGCCTATTCTCTCCTGCCTAACTATTGGCTGTTCAGCTTTTTCTTACACCAATCACAGCAACACATCTTCACACAGTGTATAAATCTCCCACAACACTCGTATGGAGGACTAGAGCTCGTAGATTGGTGTTCAGGTCTTGGCTGCCCTGCCACCCCATCCCACCACCACCCTGAGAGACCCGTCTGTTGACAGTACCGTGTGCAGCCTGTGGCACTAAAACGCGGTAGACCCTTTAAGAAGTCAAGTCCACTGGGAGGTCTTTGGGTCACTGTGGGCATGCTCTTGAAGGAGATATTGGGACTTTGGTGTGCCCCCACCTCCCCTCTCCCCTCTCTCCCTGTCACCCTGAGGTGAGAAGATTTCACTGCATACTCTCACCATGATGTCCTGAGCCTCCACTACAGGTCCAAAGCAGTAGAAATAACGATGAAATAATAAATTAGTAAAACCATGAGCCCAAAACAAACCTTTTCTTTTATTAAAGTGATTCGCTCAGGTATTTTGTTTCAGTGACAGAAAGCTGTTGCAAAAGTCCTTCCATCTGAAGGATTCGGAACCATCTTGGGTGCAGGGCACTCTACAGTTGTTAGTTACTGCTGTTGTAAGAGGAGGGAGATGAGAATTTGTGAAAAGGAACCAGCCACTTTAGGCTGGGGCGTTAAGAGGTGATGGGCCTGAAGGTGGCTGTGGCTGGCCTAGGGAGAAGGCTGCCTGTGCTCACAGTGGGAAGCAAGTGTGGCTGGAGGAGGAGGGTGGCTGGTGGTTGCACAGATGGTACAGGGTGGGCATACCTTCCCCTAGGCTTCTTCAAACCCCAGGCCCCAGTGAGTGCCCAGAGGGCAGCAGCTGTATTTGTGGGTGATCCTGTACCCTTCTTAAGGTCATCAGAGAATTAAGGTTGTAGATCAGTGGTAGAATGCTTGCCTAGAATGTGTAAGGTGCTGGCTTCTATCCCGAGAACAGTCTAAAAATGTATCTTTTAAAAAGTCTGTCTCAATGAATAAAGTTTTATTTAGCTGTGTGTGTAGGTCAGTGATAGAGTGATTGCCTTACATGTGTGAGGTCCTGGATGCAATACCCATGTAGAAAAAGAAAAGGCAGTTAAGGAGCTGTTTGTATTCACACTCTTTCCTACCTCTTAGCTTATTTTCTGTAATGATTATAGCCGCCGTCTATGAAATACCTTTAAAGATGCCTGGGGCGTCATAGTTGGGGCCTACAGTTCCTTTAGTGGTGCACTCTTTTATAAGGTCATTTTATTCCAAAGTGTGGGGAGCCTAGTGAGATCTTGTTATATGTATTATAGGTATTAGCTTCTCTTGGGTAGATACGTCTACCACGGCAGATGGGCAAAGCAACAGTTCCACCCAGTAAGTTAATCAGAGTTCCTTACAGAAGCCTGGGAGAGGGGCTAGTTACAGCCCCCACCCCCAAACAGTTGCGTGACTGAAGAGTGCCACTCTGGCATGGATGACTACTTTCCAACCTCTTTACACTTCGAGCACCCCTGAGATCACAAGCAGCTGGAGCAGACTTGCTGGGAAGGGGTGGTGGTGCAGGAGGGAGTGGCTGGAGTCTCTGGTGAGGGTCTGACACCATCCCCTTCTATAAGAAAGCAGCAGAGCCAGGTCTTGATAGGGTGGCCTGCAGGTATTCACAGCTGTTCCAGTTAGCAGGGCAATGGCAGCTATGCTCAGGGGACATTGCTCCACAACAGATCCTCATCTTTGCTCAGACACGACTGTGTGTCCAGGGAAACACCCTTCTGGGGGCTAAAGGCTGAGGTCAGTGCCTTCACCAGAGTGTAGCACACCGCAGGGAAAGTACATGTGTTTTCTGAGAGAATCTAGAAAACCTAGCTGGAGTGGCCCAGGTTGACTTGAAGTCCTGGTATCACTCCCAGCCACCCAGGTATTGTCTCATGGGATCCCCTGATTGTGTCTTAGGCTTTCACTGGCAAACAGCAGCAGCTTTGGGAGTTTTCCATGTTGAAGTATGGTGCTTAATATTTTCGTCAAGGCTCTGTGCTAAAGGTCACGGTCATAGCAGCTCACGATGGCATACTTGGTTTATAAGCCTGTCCAGCCCATTTCTGTGGCTTCCATTCTCTGAGGGTTGTAAGCAGCCGAGTGAGTGGATTTCATCACTATAAAATCAGAAACTGTCCCCAGGGCTGGTTCCTCAAGATAGGATGCAGTCTTGTCACATTCTGCATCGCTAAAACTGCACTGAAGGGAATCCTAGAGTCTAGAGATTGTAGCAGAGTCCTTCTGTGTTTGCTTAGGTCATGGAGTTGGCCCTCCAAGGCTTGAGGGTAGAGAGATTATGCCAGTGGGCTGCAGGGGTGTGGTTCATTGCCTTGGACCTGTGTGGCTCCCATTTTATGTTCACTTGCTGTACTCATTTATATATTCATTTAATAAATATTTTCCTGAGTGTCTTTTATGACCTCACTTTATTATAAATGCTGAGCAGAAGGCAATGAGTATGACTCAAAGCTCTGTCTAGGCAGACCTTGTACTCTATGGGACAGGCAGATACTAAAGAGGATGAGATTTTCAGCTGGTGTTTATTTTATGATCTTGGAAAGCCAGAGTCAGTGTGGGAAATGGACAAACCATCCATTGTGAATTTGTTGTTTCCTAAACACAACACACACCAGTCAATATCTTCCTTCCTTGGGCTAACATCAGGAAATGACTAGGAGGGAAAGAATCTTTCAATATCGGTCATGAAAGAAAAAAAAAATAACCAGCTTTGAGCTGGGCTTGGTGGTGGCACACACTTGTAATTCTAGCACACATGAGGTGAGACAGGAGGTGGAGAGTTCCAGGCCAGCCTAGGCTATATCAAGAGTTTCTGGTTAGCCTGGGCTATGAGATCCTATCTCATAGCAATGACAACACCACCACCCAAAAATGAGTAGGTAAATACAACTCCTTCTTCTCTGGACTCTCTTTCTCGCTGTTTCCTGTTTAGAGCTCATCTCAGACTCTCAGGCTGGGGGTGGAGGGTGCACTTACACTGTGTGACGTTAGGCAAGTGTCAGGCTGATCACAGAACTTGTAGTAGGGTTGCGTCTGCTATAGGAAGGTCTTGCTATAAGGACAGGCCACAGTCCTTCTTTCTTTAAACTGCTGCCTCAGGGCAAAGGCTGTGTTTCAATACCAGTGGTCAGTGGGCATGGCACTCGAGACTCCATCTCCCTCAGCACTGCCCAGGGCATAAGCTCTAGAGCTGGTGGGAAGGGCCCTGATTTCTTCATGCATCTGATCATAGCTTTTTTTTTTTTTTTTTTTTTTTTTTTTAGCACCGGGCAGGCTTCTTAGAGGAGTAGGAGTGATTCTGGGCCCTAGATTCTGTGGCTTTGGCCTTGGAGCGTTTTTTTTATTGTTAACTTAGGGAAAGGGTAGGCAAAGTACCGCTGAATGGCGCCTTTGTCCTCTTTAAAGCTTCAGGGAGAAAAGATGGAAGCCCTCAAGGGGCACTGGGCTGAGCTGGGCAGGAGTGGCCAGCAGCTGAGCCAATAGCAGGCCGGACGGGCATCAGGCGCACTCGGGTGCCTTTGCAGAACAGCTTCAGAAGAAACAAAGGACTCCTTGAACTCTGCCTGAGATGGGGGCTGCATTTTCACTCTGCTGTCGTTTCCCAGGGGCCTCTCGTTGAGATTAGCCTTTCTTGAAGCCCCGTGGATAGGGAATTGTGCTTTTCATGGGCTTTGAGGGGCTTGAAGCAAGGTTCCCCCGTGGGCCTGCTTGCAGGCCTGGCTCTGCCTTATTTGGAGCATCTTGGTGCAATTCAGAGGTCAGGAGTGTGGCCAGGAAAAGGGGGTCTTTGTTCTCCCACTTACTCTAGCCTTCTGAGTTAGTTTTTTTGTTGTAATTAATTAATTAATTATTGATTATCAGTTAATTGTTGTAAATAATTAATTAATATCAAACAATGCACAGAAAAAGAGGGAAAATGGGTATCCATTTTCCACGTCCAAGTTTGATGAGAAAAGGTGTTAGAACAGCCAGACACACACTTCTGCCCTCTGCTCTGCTTTTCTCCTCTTCTGCCTCCACCGTGGGGCAGCTTTCCTATTCTATACTCCTGAGTTTTTTTTTTCTTCCTTCATTCCTTCCTTCCTTCCTTCCTTCCTTCCTTCCTTCCTTCCTTCCTTCCTTCCTTCCTTCCTCCCTCCCTTCATTCCTTCCTTCCTTCCTTCCTTCCTCCCCTTCTTTCTTCCTTTGGTTTTTCGAGACAAGGTTTCTCTGTGTAGCCCTGGCTGTTCTGGAATGAACTCTGTAGACCAGGCTAGCCTTGAACTCACAGAGATCTGCCTGCCTCGGCCTCCCGAGTGCTGGGATTAAAGGTGTGCACCGCCACTCGGCTGCTCCTGGTTTTCTTGGAATTCAGTATCATGCAGGGACTATGATTAGCCAAGGGTTATGATTATGAAAGAATCGTTAGTTAACTCTGAGCCAACCCAACTTCTTATCTTTTGATTAGCTGGCTAAATGTTGTGACCTGGTGAGGACTCTTATATCATGTGGATGTAGGTGTGTGTGTGTGTGTGTGTGTGTGTGTGTGTGTGTGTGTCTGTGTGTGTGTGTGTGTGTGTGTGTGTGTGTGTCTGTGTGTCTGTGTGCCTGTTTGTTGCCAGTCTGTCATTTATGCCCAGTCAGTGCTGGGCACAGATCTCTGCCTGTCAACTCTGCCCAGGGGGTTAGAGGCAGGGTGGTCATCTTTCTGTTGATTTCTCTTCCCAGTCACTATGGCTTCACATTTGGTACCTGTCCCACCAAGGTCTAAGCACTTGACTAGAAGTGTTTCTTGGTGCTTTGGCTTCTGTTGATATAGAAAACTGGGACCCTCCTTTTCTCTTGCCAGAAGACTTTCTTTAAAACCTGCCTTGGCCTTTTTTTTTTTTTAAGCCAACATTCTTAGAAGTCTTGGGAACATGACCTCTCAGAAACCAAAATGACTGTCTTGCCATGCTGCAAACCCACCTGCTCTCCTTCTGCACTGGGCTGGGACACAGTGCCTGTAGTCTGTGACTTGTCCCACTCTGCATTGTGTTGCATTGTGGCTCTTCCTTGTCCCTAATGGCCTTCTCTTCTCTATGCTGCAGGGAGCTTCTGGAGACCACGTGCCGCCTGGCCAACACCCTGAAGAGGCATGGAGTGCACCGAGGGGACCGTGTGGCCATATACATGCCTGTGTCCCCACTGGCTGTGGCGGCAATGCTGGCCTGTGCCAGGATTGGAGCTATCCACACAGTGGTATTTGCTGGCTTTAGTGCAGAGTCCTTGGCTGGGAGGATCAATGATGGTGAGCATGGGTGGGCATGGGAGGAGCTCAGAAGTCCCTAGGCCTTGTGTATCATGAGCCAACATACTCCCACCCATGATTCATTAGACAGTCTTCTCACTGGTCTTGAACTTGAAATTTACTAGCTTCAGTCTCTTGGGCTAGGATTATAGGTGAACAACATTTTGCCCATCAAACACAACTGAAATTTTCATTTTATTCTTATGTTCTGTAAGTTTATTGAATGCTTATTAACTTTCATAGTTTTCAAATAGATTTCCTACCTACAGTCTATGTCTTCCGTGGGTAGAGACAGCGTTACTTCTTCCTTTCCACTCTTGATGGTTTTCATTTAGTTCTCCAGTGACACTGGTTGGAAGTCCTGTGACCATGTTGACTAGTGATGGGGTAAGCTGGCATGCTCATCTGGGTCCTGATCGCAGAGGGAATGCGTTGGTTTTTTCAGTCTGAATATGCTGTCAGCCATGGCGTTGCCTGGATGCTCTTTATCAGGTTGAGGACATTTCATCGGATTCCTCCTTTATTGTTTCGTGTTTCTAGCATGAAAGGTGTTGGATTTATCAGATGCTTTCCCTGCACTCGTTGAAACATAGGTTTTTCCTGTATTCTGTTAATATCGTGTATGACATTGTTGGGTTCTGTTTGCTGAGTTGTCCTCGCTTTCCTGTGGGCAAACCCTACTTGCTGTGGGCTACAGTCTTGTTACTAATAGCACTGAGGGGTTCTGCAACATTGTTCAGGAGGGATGTTTATTCACCTACAGTTTTCTTTTAGTGATTTTGTCTGACACTGGCATCAAAATAATGCCGTCCTCATAAAATGAAATCGGAAATATAACTTCCTGCCGTTTTTAAAAGAACTGGAGAAGGATTGGTGCTGGTTGACTAGGACTCCATCTGTCCAAGGTGCAAGGTCTTCTTGTTTTTTTTTTTTTGAGAGAGTGTTTCTCTATGTAGCTTTGAAGCCCTTCCTGAAACTCACTTCTATAGCCCAGGCTGGCCTCGAACTCACAGAGATCCGCCACCTATGCCACCCGAGTGCTGGGATTTAAGGTGTGTGCCACCACCCCCCAGCTTGCAGTCTTCTTAAATGTCAATTCTTCATTTGCCAGTGCACCTGCCTGATCCTGGTCTTTTCTTTATGAAGGGGTTACTATTGTCTCCCTCCTTTTGTTTTTTGAGTTAGGGTCTTACTATGTAGCTCTGGCTGTCCTGGACCTCACTATGTAGACCAGGCTGGCCTCAACTCTCAAAGATCAGCCTGCCTCTTCCTCCTGACTGCTGGTATTAAAGGTGTGTGCCACTATGCCTTACTATGATTCCCTTTTAATTAGGAAACAGACACAGAGAATTAAATGAATTTACCCCAAATCACACAGCTGATAAGTGGGAGAACTGGGGTTTTCCGTAAGAGCTGATGCTATAGCGTTTAGCGGGCTGCTCCTGTCCCTCCTGCTGCTGTAACTGTAGTGACTGAGTTTGTCAGCTAGGAGTCTCTGAGGATGAGGACTGTAGTATATGGTTACGTGGTGGGAACTGGGGAAGCTCCCAGAACTTGGGGACCTCTGAATGAACAGTACGGGAGTGCAGAGGTTGGCTGGTTATGAGGCTCAGGAAGGCCCCTCCTGCAACAATTCTTCAGGATTGTCCACTAAGAAGAAACTGTGCCTTCAGTCATCTAGGAGCTGACCCGGGAGGCACCATTGATGGTAGGCCATGGGGCTGGGAAAAGGAGTCCAGATTGGACCCCAGAGCTCCCCTCACAGGAGGAAATGGACAGCAGTGTATGGCTCAGGATCAGATTTAAGGCCCTAGGATATTAGTTATTTTTTGTATCATTGTAACTAAATACCTGATAAAAAAAAACACCTTAAGTGGGGAAGGGCTTATTTGGGGTTAGGGTTTTGGAGAGTTCAGTCCATTTTGTTTGGCTCCACTGATTCTGTGCCCACAGTGAGGGGGAATATTATGCTGGTGGGACCGTCAAGCAGAGGCTGCTCACCTCATAGTAGACAGAAAACAGAGAAGAGACTCTGTGTGTGTGTGTGTGTGTGTGTGTGTGTGTGTGTGTGTGTGTGTGTGTGACAACCTTCAGCTGCATGCCCCAAGCAACCCACTTACTGTAGCTAGGTTCCACCTCCTAAAGTTTCTAGAACCTCTCAAAATATCACCACCAGCTTGGGAACCTGGGGGAGACACTTGAAATTCAATCCTTAACACCCAAGAGTATGGAGAACTCCTGCAGGTAGTACCACTGCCGAGACTCCTACACAGGACAGACTGAAAATTAATCCACACATGGGAGTCTGTTTGTTGGGTTAGCCCCTTAAGGTAGTGTGAAGGCTAGTCTCTCAGAACCATAGTGTCTCTCACACTCTGCCCCGGGCCTCAGCTAGCTTGGTTGTAGAAGTGTGGACTTCCAGGGAGAGTGCTGAGCCAAGCCTGGCTGGGTCTTTGAAGAGAGGGAGGGATGTGACAGGGGGATGCTCCCCTGAAGGCAAGGCTGGGCTACAACTCCTGGCACCCACCTGGAGGCAGGGACTCTATTCTCCAGACAGCAAAGGGCTTTGGCCTACAGAAGTCACTGGCAGGACTGGCTATGTGGAAGCCTTGGGATTTGGTCTTCATCTCTTGGTGTTTCTCTGCCCCGGGGGTTACACTAGGCAGTGTGACCATTCCTTACTTGGGGCAAGCTCCTGGGACAGGTGAGAGGGTAAAAGCCTGCCTGGGAAACTGTCTTTATGTTGTTAACTTGAGGAAGAACAGTTTAGTCTCAAAAAAATTTGTTTCTGGTTCTTTCCCACTCCCCCCCCCCCCCCCGAGTTGAGGAAAGACAGGGCACTTCTATGTGACACCCCGAGCTTTCACAGCAAGCAGACCTTACATTTTCTGTGGGTTCTTTTACTGGATTGGATTTCCTCTGTCATACTCCTAGACCTGGAATATCCAGCTACAAGTCAGGCCGGGCTGTGAGGGTCTACACTGATCAGACAGTCTGTGTTGTGTTCCTTAGCCAAGTGCAAGGTTGTTATCACCTTCAACCAAGGACTCCGGGGAGGGCGTGTAGTGGAACTGAAGAAAATAGTGGATGAAGCTGTGAAGAGTTGCCCAACAGTCCAGCATGTCCTGGTGGCTCACAGGACAGACGCCAAGGTCCACATGGGGAATCTGGACATTCCCCTTGAGCAGGTTGGTTTACCTCATGTGGTACAGTGTGAGGAGAGATTATTATTAGATCACCCGGGTCTGGGAATTGTTAGACTCCTAGTCTGGATTTTCTAGATGTGCCCCTCCAGCTTCCTCCCTGCCCCCTGCAGTGGGAATGGAGCCCAGCATTTTGCATATGCTAAGTAGGAGCTCAAACACCAAGCTATATCACTAGCCTCAATCTGTCTTTTCGAGTCTTTGCATTTGAAAATGACATAAAATGTAAACTTTGAGAGTCTTGACTTCAGCTAGGGAAATGGTACTCTCCAGGGGCCTAATGGAGGGGAGTGGCTAAATGTGCTTCTGTCCCTTCCAGGAAATGGCCAAAGAGGCCCCTGTGTGTGCCCCTGAAAGCATGAGCAGTGAAGACATGCTCTTCATGCTCTACACCTCTGGGAGCACCGGCTCACCCAAGGGACTCGTTCATACGCAGGCGGGCTATCTACTGTATGCTGCCATGACGCACAAGGTAGGAACCCAGGGGAAAAGGGTGAAGGATGGCCCCTGCTGTGCCTCTGGCAGATTCTGGGTAGGGCAAGGAGGAACCACAATGATGGCTAGAATTCTTGCAGCCACAGCTTGTGGTACTGATGTTTGCTTGTAGCACGCTTATGAGCAGGCTGTGGTGAACTATGGCGCAGTAGAGTGGGTGTGTGAAAGAGAGAGAAGAGCCAGGGTACATCTGAGCTTGCAGTGGCCCAACAGCCCCTCTATCCTGCTCCAGGTCCTTCTGCTGGTGGTGTGGGGGATGGAGTCCATGGAGGCTCCCTTTCATTTCTGACTTCATGAGCTCCTTACACATGTACCTTACAGCTGCGTTGTAAAGAGAAAGGATATAAACAGCAGGAACTCACCAGGGCTGGGGTGGTGGAATACGTGCTTAGTGTGCACAAAGCACTGGCTTCCAGCTGCAGGACTGCAGAAAACCAAAGCCAAGCCAAACGCAGCCCTGTCTTGGTGTAAAAATGAATGCATGCACTATTATATGTTAAAATACTTACTTTTCTTCTACTCAGAAGTTCATAGTTTATCCTTTCCTTCTGATTTTTACTTTTTGTTTGTTTATTTCATTAGAATTTTTTTTTTATACAATACAGTTTGATCATGTTTTTCCCCTCCCCTAAGTCTTACCAGGTCTTCCCCACCTCCCTAACCAAACTTTCCGTTTCTCTCTTTCAAAAAAAGAAACAAAAACAAACTCCCCCAAACAAAAACAAAAACAAGTATAACACCAATAAGACAAAAAAAAAATACAAAAACAAAATGAAAAATCCACAAAAATATCATTGAGTCCATATTATCTTTGTCAATCATGCCTGGGTATGGGCCCTGCCCTGGAGTATGGTTGATATACTCAGTGATATACACTCTTGGACAAAACTGATTTTCCCTTTGCCAGTGAGTATCAGTTGCAGATAACTTCTTTGTTAGGAGTGAGAGACCCTGTGGTGGTTTGAATAGGAATGGCCTCCATAGACGTATATGTTTGAATAGTTGGTCCATAGGGAGTGGCCCCATTAGGAGGTGTGGCCTTGTTGGAGTAGATGTGGCTTTGTTTGAGGAAGGGTGTCACTAGGGGTAGATTTGAGGTCACAGAAGCCCAAGCCAGTTCTCTTCCTGCTGCCTGCAGATCCAGATGTAGAACTCTCAGCTACCTCTCCAGCACCATGTCTGCCTACATGCCACTATGCTTCCCGCCATGACAATAATGGACTAAGCCTCTGAAACTGTAAGTCAGCCCCAATTAAATGCTTTCCTTTATCAGAGTTGCTGTGGTCATGGTGTCTCTTCACAGCAATAAAACCGTAACTAAGCCAGACCCTGTGTCTTCTTTTCCTCCCAGTGCTGGGAACCTATGCAGGCCTTGCGCATGCTGCCATAGTCTGTGAGTTCATATTAGCACCAGCCTTGTTTCTGGAAGACACTGTCTCCTTGGAGTCATCTGTCCCCTCTGGCTTTTACAATCTTTGTTTTGTTTTGTTTTTTTAAGATAGAATCTTACTCAGTGGCCCAGACTGATCTCAAACTTGTGTCATCCTCCTGCTTCAGCTTCCCAAGAGCTGGGCTTATAGGCTTGTATTAGCAAGCCTGGCTTCCCACTGATCCTAAAAATGAAAAGGAAAAAATTTTAGTTGCTAAAACAATTGAGGATTCAAAAGTAAAAATAGAATTAAGAACACATTTATAAAGAAATTTGAAATATTAAGTGGAAATTGCACAACAGTGGGCCACCCTTCAGGCATGTGAAACGACAGATCATGCTTTTATTCCAATAAGTGTGTATAGAAAGTGTTGATGGGTAGACAACTGTGATTTAACATGGGTTGCTGGTTGCCTCGGGGAGTAGCTGACACTTCCCAGCTAGGAGTGAGTTTCTAGGTTCCATTGGTGGACAGGATGCTCTATTCCTAAAAGTAAACTCACCTACAACTAGTAGCAACAGTAAAGGGAACAATATGGCCGTGAAACCCATGTCTCTGTGAGCAGGGCTTAGACACTGTTCTGGCTGGTAGCAACTTTCCTTGGCCTGGTCTCTTCTATCATGAGGCCAGAGTTCCAGCCAAGCTTCCAGAGAAAGCCTTGTGTCCCAGAAAAATCTTGGCTGGTGTTTTAGTCTCTGTTCTATTGCTGGGAAGAAACACCATGACCAAGGCAACTCTTAGAAAAGAAAACATTTAATTGGGTGCTTGCTTACAGTTTCAGAGTATAGTTCATAATCATGGCATGAAGGCAGGTACGGTGCTGGAGAAGTAGCTGAGAGTTCTAAATCCTGATCCATAGGCAGAGAGAGAGAGAGACTGCACCCGGCACAGGCTTTGAAACCTTACAGCCCACCTCCAATGACACACTTTCTCCAGGAAGGCTACACCTCCCAATCCTTCTAGTCCTATCAAAGAGTTCTATTCCTTGGTTCCTAATCATTCAAATACATGAGCCTATGGGATGGGGGCCATTCTCACTCAGACCACCACATCTCACTCTCTGGTCCCCATAGACTTGTAGTCATGTCATAATGCAAAAATGCATTCAGTTCAACTTCAACGGTCCCCATAGACTATGGTAGTCTCAACACTGTTTAAAAGTCCAAAGTCTCTGAGACACAGGACAGTATCTTAATCATAAACCCCTGTAAAATCAAAATCAAAAAGCATATTATGTACTTCCAACATACAATAGCACAGAATATACATTACCATTTCAAAAAGGAGGAAAGCAAGCATAGTGAGGACATACTGGACCAAAGCAAGACCGAAACCCAGCAGGGCAAACTCCAAATGCTGTATTTCCATGTTTGGTGTCAAGGCACTTTTCAGATCTCCAACTCCTTTCAGCTTTGTTGACTGTAACACACTCCTCTCTCTTGAGCTGGTTCTGTTTCCTGTTAGCAGCTTGCTTTGGCAGGTATCCCATCTCTGGCGACTCCCACATTTTGGGAGCTCTAACACAATCCAGGCTTCACTTTCACAGCTTCGTGCAATGGCCTCTCTGGACTTCCATGCAAGGAAACCTATGACACACCCCTGGTCTCAGCAGCTTTCCTTAGCTGGAGGGAGACTCCACCACCCTTTCTTGTATCCCTGACTCTAAAGACAGCATCATGCAGGGGGTGGGGGGCTGAAGCTGCCAAACTCTGTTGCTTGCTGGCACTGGAACTTGACCCCTTACATTTGCATCAGCTTTCTGTTGTTAACGGTGGTTCCCTTTGCTGCTTAATTCCTTTTCACAAATTGGAAGCTTATCTGGGTGGGGTCTTGCCCTGAGGTTCCCACTCTATTCTATTTAGCATCAGGATTTCCTTTAATTTTTTTTTTTTTTTTAATCTCTTTGAGCATCGGACTTAGCTCCAACATCACCTTTCCTGGTGCTTTTCCTCCTCAAACTGTACATGTTGTATTTCTCTTCATTCAGTTTGCTCCTTTTCATTATATCTATGTACAGGTATATGTATATATATATGTATATACACATACACAAGAATGATTAATAACCACACAACAGAGTCAATACTAGGCTGTCTTGAAATCTCCTTTGCCAAAGCCATTAATCCAAAACTCTAATTTAGCCTCAGGTAGATTTTTAGAACAAAGTGAAAAACAGTCGTGTTCTTTACCAAAATATCACAAAAATGGCCTCTAGGCCACTCACTAATGTTCTTCCCCTCTGAAACTTCTTGAGCTGGGCCACCACAGTTCAAGTCACCCTCAGCACTGTCTTCCATGCTCCTATGAAAATGTCCTGTTAAACACTGCTTAAAGCATTCAAATGCTTTTCTAGCCCAAAGTCCCAAAGTCTTCCATATTCCTCCAACAAACAGCATGGTCAGGCCTGTCATAGCAATATCCCAGTCCCTGGTACCAATCTCTGTCTTAGTCACTTTCTATTGCTATGAAGAGACACCACAACCAAGGCAACTCTTGTATATATAAAAAAACATTTAATTGGGTACTTGCTTACAGTTTCAGAGGCTTAGTCCATTATCATCATCATGGCAGGGAGCATGGTGGCAAGGTGGCATTCATTACACTGGAGAAATAGCTAAGAGATTTTATGACCTGATCCAAAGGCAGAGTGAGATCGAGAGAGAGAGAGAGAGAGAGAGAGAGAGAGAGAGAGAGAGAGAGAGAGAAGGGGGGGTCAGGCCTGGTATAGGCTTTTTGAAATCTCCAAGCTTACCCCCAGTGACACATTTCCTCTAACAAGGCCACACCTCCTAACCCTTCTCAAATAGTGCCACCCCCTGATGACTACACATTCAAATAAATGGGCCTAGGGGGCCATTCTTATTCAAACTACCACAAGGGGTAGAGATAGGGAAGGGAGCATCTTTTTCAATACTTCGGTGTTTTTTAAAAGAGCACTGGGAGACTTTCAGGCTTTTATGGCTAAGAACAAACAGGCAAGAAAGAGTGTGTCTTTCTGCTCATTTGGTGTTGGAAGTTTTTTTCTGTGCCAAGTGTCACACTCAGGCCTTGGGGTATAAGAGGCCTGAGGTGGTCCCAGGAACCCAGGCAACTCTATAGCCCTCTCTCTGTGTGGCTATAACACACAGAAAAAAGGCTGTTGGATTAAAAGTCTGGTTTCCCCTCTGAGTGTGCCCAGCTCTGCTTTGATGTGGCTGGTTCAGCTTGTGCAAGTGCTGAGGCTTCCATGTCTCTGTGTTCTCAGTGGAAGATGGCTAGAGGCATCCACACTGGGGCTGTCCTGTACTCAGATGACAGTGTGTGCTAGGGTCCTAGGTTCAAATGTTGTTGATGCTTACCATGGCTGTAGGGATCTTTGTGTATGCTCACGAACAAGTGTACATGTTTTAATGCGCATGTATGTATTCACCTGGGGGAATGTTCACATGTCTATAAATGTATGTGATGCATACAAATGAGCCTATTTGCCCACATGCATGTGATCGTGTGTTTATAGGTGTGCTCATGCACATGGCTGCATGCTGATGGTATTTGGGACTCTTAGGGAAGAAGATGGTTCACTGTGAAGGGCGATAGAGGTGGGAGTGACATTGGGGCATGCAGTGGATGCATAGACTTTCCTGGCTGCTGGGCCTTTTGGAGAATGACTGCACACAGCCCCTGGTTTCCTGTAAGGGACTATGGAGAAAGAAATCTCCAGTCCCAGGACAGACAATTTGGATCTGAATTGCATACATATTTTTTTTTTTCTGCTCTTGTGTGCTTGGAGTTTTAAGCTAAGAACATCCTGATTCCCCAGAACAGTGAAAGTGCCTTTCTTCTCCAGAGCATCCTTGCTGGCCTGGAGACACAACTTTACAAGGGTCTGATTGCTCACGATCTCTCACAGCTGCTTGTAAACTGCTGATTCCTAGAGAAACTGACCCTGTCTGTGGTAGCAGGAACTGGGGGACTTCCCAACCAAAGATTAAAAATATTGTTTTTTGAGACAAGGTCTTCCTATGTAGTCTTGGCTGGCCTGGAACTTTCCATGTAGATCAGAGTGGCCTCAAACTCAGAGCTTTGCCTGCCTCTGCCTTCCAAGAGTGAGGCTCTAAAGCTGTGTGTTACCATGCCCAGCAAAACTCTTTTTTGAACATACACAAATCCTACCAAAATCCAATCTGTGGTTCAAAGAGTTACTATATAATGAACATCACTTTTGGTGAAGAAATAGACTACTAGTCTTGCAGAAGCCTCCTCTACAGTCCCATCCTTTATAATGTGACACATCACTGACCCATGTTCCTTTCAAGGTTCACCCCAGAGCCATATCCCTAGAAATCCATATTCCTGTTCATCACATTATTTGGATGTTTTCTTTACCCTGTGGGTTCCCCTTTATCCCTTTCATTTCCTTGGACTGTGTCTATGGCAGCTGGGTCCCTCTAAGCTTTGTTTTCCTCAAATGGTCAACAGGATCCCAAGATGACCCTTCAGCAAGGGGAAGCTGATGGTGCTCCATGGGTGCTTGCATTTGATTTTTTAAAAAATTTAAATGTTAAAAAAAACAACACTGATATAAGGTAGTTCAGAAATATGCCAGATTTTTTTTTCTTTCTCCTGATGCTATGAGTTGAACTTAGGGGTTCATGTATGACAAGCCTGTACTCTATTGCCAATGTACTTACATTCCCACTTCAAGTTGCCACACCTTAATTGTACAATGAGATGAAATGGCACCGCTGGGCGTGTACGTGTTCCAGGACATGGGCCATCTTCAGCTCACAGATAAACTCCTGAGCAACTTCCTCCTGTAGCTCAGCATGATTTTGCTTGGAGTTTCCCCCTAGGCTCGTGTACCGTGTACTGTTTGGTACTGGCTATACTGCTGCTGTCTGTGTGGATGATTCTGTCTTCCACTGAGCTCTGTGGGAAACTCCTACAAGCCATCACTCACCCTACTCCCGGCAACTGTGGTGGCTGTATCAGTTACAGACTGCTGTGCAAATGACTATGCCTTGGTGGTGGGCAGGAAAAGGGTGACTTGGGGAAGGCAAGTTCTTGAGGGTCCCTTCCTGTGTCCGTAGCTCGTGTTTGACTACCAGCCAGGTGATGTCTTTGGCTGTGTGGCTGACATCGGTTGGATCACAGGGCACAGCTATGTGGTGTATGGACCCCTCTGCAATGGAGCTACCACGGTCCTTTTTGAGAGCACCCCTGTTTACCCGGATGCTGGTGAGGACCAAGAACTCTGGTGAGGCCTGCTCTAGGTAGTGTGGGAGGGATCTCAAGGTTGGAGGGAAGGGTCACAGAAGCCTGGAGGCTTGGATCTGGCAAGGGAACTGTTCTTGTGTCCCATTGACCAGATGCCAAGTGGACACTAGAATGCTACATGAACTGGAGCCTAGTGCTGTGTGCAGAAAGATCAGAGGGAGTTGCTCAGGGAAGAATCTCATTTGAAAACTCCCCATTTCACTTTCACTGCCCCTGTACTGGAAGCTGGCTGCAGAGAGCATCGCTTTAACATTCTCTGTCTCATATTTAGGGCCACCCCACTTGTCTACATCTACCCTTTCCTCAAAGCCTAGGCCAGCTGCCCATCTTTCCTTCCCTCCTCAGCCTCACTGCCCAAGCCTTTAGGACCATACGTGGCTTGTAGCCACCCTTGTTAAGCGACACTCGCTTTGAGGGTATGGCCTCATCCTGCTGTCTTTGGTATTTCTCTCGCGCAACACAATGTCCCCAAACATTTGCTTTAATGTAGTCAAATTGCGGGGGCTCCACTGCTGGCTCTTGCCCTAGCATGCCACAGTGTTGGGGCATGAACTTTTCCTGATGCCTCTTGGTCCCCTCCAGCGGCACTCAAGGAAGCATAATGGAGTGATAGCAGGGATGGAGGGTCATTGCTTAAATGCAGCTTCAGGGAATAGTGTGAGCTACCGAGTTTCATGAGTATTAGGTGTGTGTTTTCTGGGCACATGGCTGCACACATACCGGTGGCTATGTTGTTACCAAGGGAAGACGAGTCATTTTTTTTTAAACTTGCAGCAATAACATCTGAAGCTGATCCCTGGCTAGCTCACGTAGAATGCCTTGCGTGATGCTGTCATCTAAGGTTGGGTGTAGAAGCCTCTGCATGCCACCTTGTAGTTAGGGAGTTCCCTAGAACTCCATTCTTCAGGGATGGTATTGGCTCCTTTTCTGTGATCACATATATAACCCCAGCCCTTAGTAACTCTGAGTTTAGCTTGAATGTGTATCAAATAGGCCATGTGCCGGGCGGTGGTGGCGCATGCCTTTAATCCCAGCACTCGGGAGGTTTAACATTCTCTGTCTCATATTTAGGGCCACCCCACTTGTCTACATCTAGCCTTTCCTCGAAGCCTAGGCCAGGTGGATCTCTGTGAGTTCGAGGCCAGCCGTTCGAGGCCAGCCTGGGCTACCAAGTGAGTTCCAGGAAAGGCGCAAAGCTATACAGAGAAACCCTGTCTCGAAAAACCAAAAAAAAAAAAAAAAAAAAAAAAAAAAAAATAGGCCATGCATGGTGGGATCTTTGGCTGACTCTGCCCCTTTTGTAGGTCGCTACTGGGAGACAGTGCAGAGGCTAAAGATCAACCAGTTCTATGGTGCCCCGACAGCTGTCCGGCTGCTACTGAAGTACGGGGATGCCTGGGTGAAAAAGTATGACCGATCCTCCCTGCGCACATTGGGGTCAGGTGAGCAAAGTGCTGTGTGGCTTAGCATGGGCCTGAGGCTCAGAGTGCTAGGCAGTGCTGACTGAGTAGCCCTGACAGGTGACTAGCAAGAAGGGCACCCCATTGTTTCAGCAGTAGTTGCTTTAAACTGATGAGCGAGGGTTGTGTGTTAGTCCTGGAAACTTTCCTGACAGACACTGAAAAATCACAAAATGCTAAGGCAGAGTACCTCTTTTCAGAGGCTTAAGATCCATCAAACGTACAGATGCTAAGGAGCCAGGTTGATAAAGACTTTCTTTCATACATAACACAGATGACTGCTACCAAGATCAACTATAGAAGAATATAGACTAGAAAGCAGAATAGGATATGGAAGGCTCCCTTTAGCAACCTCTTGTGACCACTGTAGTTCTCTCAGTGTGTGTTCTTATGTTCTGAACTTCATGTGGATGGGGCCATACAATGTGTTGTCATGGGTAGCAATGGCTTGCTTATTTTCATAACTATATGGTATTCCACTATATAGATATACCCCAACTTAGCCATTCTACCCTTAAAGGCAGTCTCTTTCTGGCTGTGATGAGCAAGACTGGCATAGATCTATCCTTGTACATGCCCATTTTTTTGTCAGGTGTCTACTTTTAGTTCTGTGGAATGAAGTCAGGAGTCAAAATTTCAGATAGTGGGGTAAACACACCTTTAGCTTTAGTAGATTCTGCCCCTGACAATTGTCCAAAGTAGTTGTACAGGATGTATACTCTCTTAAATATGTCAGCAAATGTGTCACTTGCTCCTCAGGAACTCTGTGTGCCCGGTTTCAGTCCTGCACTGTGGGTGAAATTCTGTTTCCCCACATTCTTGACCCTTTTTTTCTTTGCCTTTTGAAGTGTCATGTTGAATGTACTCATCATAATGTATATTACTCTGAAGACTATGGACATGGGAACACAGGCCTTTCCAGGTCTTTTGATGTAACCTTCAGGAAGCTCCCTAATCATTTATTCGTTTTGGCTTCTGGTTTTCTTGAAGACTACTAGTTTTTAATTTGAAAGTAATTCTTGCTTTTGTGTGGATTCAGTGGGAGAGCCTATCAACCATGAAGCCTGGGAGTGGCTCCACAAGGTGGTGGGTGACGGCAGATGTACGCTGGTGGACACTTGGTGGCAGACGGGTGAGTGTCCCTGAGGGGGAGTTGGAACAGGCCTGGGGACTAGCGGGGGACTGGAGGGGCTCATGCATGCCTAGAGCCGGGGTTCATGTTCTCAAGTGGCTGTGACGGTGCTCACCAGGCCCGTGTCCCTTCAGTATGCAACTGTAGAGGAGAAGGCTCAGAGGTACAGCCTGGCTGCTGGGGGATGTGCGATGCTCTCCTGAGTCTTGCTTTCATGTGCTTCTCGCAGCCTCTGTGTGAGCCTCAGAGTGAGGAGGAGATGAGGTGATATGCTAGGGCAAGTGGCCTAAGGCCAGTGGACTGGCAAGTTCTCAGAGTTCCCTCTCTTTTGCAGGCGGTGGCCCTTTCCTGGCTTGCTTCCTTCCTTTTTAAATTTTGGTGCAGCACTGGGAGTCAAGCCCAGGGTCTCATATGTGCTCATTAGTCTTCTGCCACTGAGCCACCCCTTTCTGAACACAGCCACTTCTGAGGAGGACAAGTCCTTTTGTTCGAGGGATCCAGAGTCTAAATTTAAATTTTGGCAGGAAAAGGAAGTTTTCCTGTGGCTGTTTTAATTTGTCCTTTTTTGAATATTTGACTCCTTGGGATGTTTAGGGGAAGAGGCCACCACTATACAGTAACACAGCTGTTGGAAGTCTTGGGTTGCAAGTAGCCAGCATGAGACAGGTTCAAAGAATAGCGCTTGTCTGTGCTGGAAGACTTGGGACAGAGAACTTTTCACAGTGGGCCTCATGAGTTGCTGCCATACATGCTGGCCACACGGACTTTACTATTCATTGTCGTGAGCCAAACAGGTCCTGGCTTCAAGCTGTTCATTTCTTCCATCTTCCTATGCAAGTAGGTGGCCCTTTCCCCTTTCCTATTTTAAACACAGGCCTGACCCAGTGAGAGCCTATTAAACAGAGAGTAGAACCCGCACCCATCTGCTGAATGCAGAGCAGAGGGCTCTGCTTGTGCCCGCAGTGGAGGAGAGTGCAGTCCAAGCCTAGATGGGCATGTTCTGGAAACTACCCACCCCTGGTTCTCAGGTCAATCGGTATTCCTTCATCCTTCCTCCAGAAACTGGTGGCATCTGCATCGCACCACGGCCCTCAGAAGATGGGGCAGAGATCCTCCCGGGTATGGCCATGAGGCCCTTCTTTGGCATCGTCCCAGCACTCATGGATGAGAAGGTGAGTGGGGTCCTGCAGAGGTTGTCCCCTGTACATATGCCTTGCTACTCATCTGGCAAGCCTTCCACATCCCCTGCTTTCTGTCTCTTGCTGAGATGCACGGTCTGGTCCCTGGAGTAAAGGCCAAGTCCTCACACACTCTCTGCAGCTCCTTCTTAAATGGAACGGCTGATGACTGCTGCAAGCCAGGGCCCTCATCAGATCTTGCCAGAAGGAAAGTTCTTGACAGTTCCGTTCAGTGCTTCATATTTTCTGCCTCGGGCCAAGCAGTCAGGACTCTGCTTTTCTCCCAGAACTAGCCAGGTCTCTCATGAATGTGTCTCCCTTCATCTATAGGGCAATGTTGTCGAGGGTCGTGACGTCTCTGGGGCCCTGTGCATTTCCCAAGCTTGGCCAGGCATGGCAAGGACCATCTATGGTGACCACCAGAGGTTCATAGATGCCTACTTTAGAGCATACCCAGGTGAGCAGCTAGGGTGGATCCCTATACCTTCTCCATGGATTCCTGGAATCATGTTTCCATAGATAAGGGAACTGGTTAAATTCATGGCAACTGAGTGTAATGTGATGGCTTTATGGAAGCGAGGCTCTGAAGACTTTCCAGACTTTCCTTAACTTGACTGGGGGGTGGGGTGGGCATACCAAGCCTCTGCAGGGGCCTGGGTGGACATGAGTGTATCCATTAACACATGGCTTTGGTCTGAGATGGATATATTGGTATATACTGGGAAAGATGAGTGAAGAAACATGCTTGGGAAACTGTCACAAAGGGTGGGTGTTCTCACAGTTTACATTCATGTTCTTCTCACTTTTCTTTTGGGTCCTGAGTTGGAAGTTTATGTGACTGCCACCATCTCTGCCTTGCTGGAACTAGTAACTTTCAGTCTCAAGGTTATAGCTGACTCTCATCTTGAGGGGCATCTCAACTGTGCTTCTGTCTGTTTTCTGCTCTCTGGACATTTGCAGTCTTGACATCATCCATGGGATGTGGTCTCAGTGGCACTTGCCTTCTCATTAGAACACAACCTGCCATATCACCTAGAGAGGTGTTTTTGCATTAGTTGCTGGAGGGAGATCACAGATCAATAACAACCCAGCCACCTTCAGAGTTAGCTTCCAGAGTGGGGCTGGGCCATGGACTGTGCAGAGTCCCTGGCACTGAATGCCCCACTATGTATGGTGCAGGCTATTACTTCACTGGAGATGGAGCTCACCGGACTGAGGGTGGCTATTACCAGATCACAGGGCGCATGGATGATGTCATCAACATCAGTGGTCACCGCCTGGGGACTGCAGAGATTGAGGATGCAATGGTAAGCTCAGCCTGCCTTTTACTTACTGGTACTCTAATGACGCCTCTGTTGATCTCAGAGTCAGGGTGGGATTGTACACCCCAAGTCACATCAGGGCCTTTTGTCCTCTGTTGTGCACAGGCTGACCACCCTGCTGTTCCAGAAACTGCTGTCATTGGGTACCCTCATGACATCAAGGGAGAAGGTGAGTGTCCCCTTCTCTCTACTGTGGAGGGTCATGCCCAGCAGGATGCCCAGTAGAAGGAACCGTAGGTCTCAGAGGATGCAGGGACAGGCCCTTGTGGGTCATACTGTTACCTTCTGGTGAGGAAACTGAGCAAGGTAAGCATTAAGGGTCTGAACTGTGAAATGCTCAGATTTGCTGACCTTTAAGGACACTAGGCCACAAGAAGCCATGACCTATTCAGTCCCTGGCTAAGCCTGGACAGTCACCTCTGTTCCTAGTGTCTCTGGGACACTTTGTAAGCCACATACACGGCCCCCTGCCTAGCTACCTGCTTGGTTTCAGCACACATGTCAGCTCTGCTGTTGCCTTACCTATGCACTGGGCTATAGCAGACTGTGTGCTGCCCTGAGACGTGACCTGTGGGAAATGTGACCTGTGATTCCACTGCATTTTGATGCAGTGAGGGAGGGCAGAGCAGGTATCAGAATGATCTTAAACCAATTATAGCTTTTTTTTTAAAAGCCTTTCCCCATCCCCCAGCCAGCCGATTTCTAAGTGGCTGTGTCTGGAAAGGACACTTGAGTGTTGCAATGGCAGGCCCACGGCACTCATACTGGTGTGACCTGGCCGTATCCTAAGCCTGTGTGAGGTCACTTCTGCACAGAATGACCTTGTCTGCCCTGCCCAGGGGCCTGGGATTGAGTGTTCTCTTTCCTCTTAGGGACATTCCACGTTACAGCTTGCTCTAGCTGACACCTGTCTCTTGTCTACGCTTAGGTGCTGCTGTTCTAGTATTTACTCAAACATTTTAACTTTTTTAATGTCCTGGCTAGAACCCAAGGCCTCAAACATGCTAGGTTTGCAGACTACTACTGCACCACAGCCCCCAGATGCTGCCTTTTCTTTCTTTATTGTATTTTTATTTTATGTCTGTGTCTGCGTGTATGTCTGTGCATTGTGTGTTCTGTGCCCACAGAAGATAGGGTTGTGCACGGGTGGGGTGGGGTGGGGTGGAGTGGGGTAGGACATTGGATCTCCTGGGGCTGGATTTACAGATGGTTATTAGCTGCCATGTGGATGCTGGGAATAGGACCTTGGTCCTCTGGAAGAGTGGCTGGTGTTCTTTTCTTTTTTCTTTTTATTTATTTATTTTACATACCAACCGCAGTTTCCCCTCCCTCCTCTCCTCCCGTTCCATCCTCCCATCTCCTTTCTGTCCTCTCCCCCATCCACTCAGAACGGGTAAGGCCTCCCATGGGAGTCAATAAAGCATGACATATCAAGTTGAGGCTCCTCCCCGCTGCATCAAAGCTGAGCAAGGTATCCCATCGTACAATATAGGTTCCAAAAAGCCAGCTCACGCACCAGGGACAGATCTGATCCCACTGCTAGGGGCTCCACAAATAGACCAAGCTACACAACTGTCACCCACATGCTGAGGGTCTAGGTTGGTCCCATGCAGGCTCACTAGCTGTTGGTCTAGAGTCCGTGAGCTCCCATGAGGCTGGTGTTCTTAACTGCTGAGCCATATCTCCAGCCCCATCAGATACTTTCTTTGAAATGACTTGTTGCAAAATTTAAAAAGCAATTTTTTTTTTTTTTTTTTTTTGGTTTTTCGAGACAGGGTTTCTCTGTGTAGCTTTGCGCCTCTCCTGGAACTCACTTGGTAGCCCAGGCTGGCCTCGAACTCACAGAGGTCCGCCTGGCTCTGCCTCCCGAGTGCTGGGATTAAAGGTGTGCGCCACCACCGCCCGGCGCAATTTTTTTTTTAAAAAAAGGTGCTAGCCGGGCAGTGGTGGTGCATGCCTTTAATCCCATCACTGGAGAGGCAGAGCCATGTGGATCTCTGTGAGTTCGGGGCCAGCCTGGGCTACCAAGTGAGTTCCAGGAAAAGGCGCAAAGCTACACAGAGAAACCCTGTCTTGAAAAACCAAAAAAAAAGTGCTTTAAAAACAGCATCCTTCATTACCATAGAACCGATGTGCTGATGTGGCTGAGGCTTTGTTAGGGGGACACAGGCATGTGGGAGAGCAGTTTGGGGCAGCCTCCAGCAGAGGCCATGTCTAGATATCATCAGGATGGGAAGTGGGTAGCAGTGAGAATAGTTCTTCATGGGTGACTGTGAAGGTACCTCATTTGGGTAGGGACCTGGACCACTTTTGGGGCCTCAGCATTTTACATCTCTGTAGTCAGTCCAGGGATCTGCAGTACACTGGTGTGCTCCCGGCATTTGGAAACTGTGAAGGTTCAGTTTGAGCTTCAAGACAGTGTCAATACTTCAGTCCTGAACCTGAGAGGGCAAGGAACTGCTGAAAGCAGCCTGTGACTCCAGGCACCTTCTGCCTTGCCTTTAGGTGTATATCAGCCCCTGGATATGAACCCTAGAGAATATGCACAAGGTCAAAGAAACTGCATTGCAGAGGGATAGCTTTAGGTTGGGCAGGCTATGCTGGGTTGTGCTGTGTCTCAGCTGCTCTGCCCACATGTGGGTTCTTCAGGGGCACTCCCAGTGTGGTGCCTGATGCTTGCCACTCTCTCTGGGCCCTCTGGCCTCCTTCTGCTCTGGCAGCAGCTCTCAGCATAGGAATTGCCAGCTCTTCAGTGCTTGCAGAGTTGGGAGGGGAATTTACATATAGTAAGTGTGATTGTAGGTCTTGCATTGGCTTCTAACAGATTTGGAATAACTCATTCACAGTTTTTAGTTAATGTCAAGCTGCTTGAATGCACTTGCATATCTGTCCCCACTCCCTCTGAACAGTGGAAGCCCCTGGCTCTGATTTGACTGGGACCTGAACATTGTGGGCTTTGGCCAGCCTCTTGTCCTGCTGATTTAAAGCACACTGCTTTCTGGATCTTCATCTGCTCCTCCACCAGCCTTTATCCCTGCCTCTGGAATCAGTAATCCAAGTCTGTCTCCAATGTCATGTCAACTACCAAGACGAAACAGTGCAGTTCTTTTCTCTGAAGACTTCACATGTGGACAGAGTCAGAAAGAGTGTCATAGAGTTTAAGTTAACCAAGCTGGGCTTTGAGGGATGAATACGAGTTTTTTAGGTGGACATGGGAGAGCCTTTCTAGTAGCAGCTTAGTTCACTACATGTAGATTATAGCTTGTACAGGAAACAATCATTTGTCAACGTAATTAACAAGCACCTGCTATACTCCAGGCATGGTTTTAGATGCTGGAGACACACCAGTGAATGTGAAGTAGGTGACGCCTCTTCCATCATGGAGCCACCTGATGGCATGGTCAGGGAAGAGAAAGGAGGAGCAGACGCTGAACAGTAAGCACGGTCAACGAGGAAGCTACAGAGTGCAGCAGGTTCAAGAGGCTCAGGGGAAGGATACATTTGGAAGATGGAAACCAGTGCAGAGCAGACAAATGAAAGACTGGAAAGCTGTGAGAAGTATATATATATATATAAATACTTTATGTGAGGAGGGACATGGCAAGTAGTAGGGACAGGCCATCAGAAATGGTGTCAGGACATAGGGCAAACAGTACAATTAGATCCTTGTGTGGCAGTAGGAGCCATGGGACATCCTTTTCAGAACTCTCCAGGATACTGAAAAATGTCCTCTAGTGTTTGTGCTGACACATGCACTCATTCACCTTGCAGCCTGGCAGAACTTTCTTCCATGATGAAGCTTTTCAAGTCTGAAGTTTGAGACTGTCTAATACAGTAGCCCCTGCACACTCAATGAGCGATTGAACTACGGCCGTGCAATGGGGAAATGTGTGTGTGTGTGTGTGTGTGTGTGTGTGTGTGTGTGTGTGTGTGTGCGCGTGCGCGCGTGCACGCGTGCACGTGCATGCATGTTTTTATAGTGCACTTGCATGTGAAGGTCAGAGGTCAGAGTCAAATGTCTTGCTCAGTTGTCCTGCACTGAGTTTTTTGAGACATGGTCTCTCACTGAACCTGGAGCTCACTGATTGGCTAGGCTGGCCTGCAAGCTCCAGGGATTCTCCTGTCTCTGCCTCCCCAGGGCTAGGATTATAGGCATACACCACCATGCCTAGCCAGCCTTTTTATCCAGGTGCTGGGGATCTGAACTCGGGTTATTATCCTTGTATGGCTCCTACGTTGCTGATTGAGTCCTTTCCCCAGCCTCAGGGAACACGTTTTTAAGTTAAAAGACCACTGTGCTAAGCAGCCACCGTGTTGTTGGGCATGGACCCAGGTGTTCACCAGGGTGCTGCTACACAATTTTGTGTCCATCTCCAGGCAGCCCACACCGTGCATTCTTTCACAGCTGAGAGAACAGAATGTTAAGTCACATGTCCGAGGTCACGCACAGCCATCAGCACTGCCTCTGGGTCACGCTCTCAACCATGCATGACTACCCATGTGGGACACGGGCATATTGTTTTCACTTGCCGGGCCGTGGGCAGGCTTCTTCAGGGTTGCGGGAGCTGAAACCAGTTGTTACTATGTAGCCATCTCATGACTTGGAAGCCCTCTGGGTTTACAGCCGCTGGTGACCACAGAGTCAAGCCAGACTCAGGCAGGACCTAGCACTCTCGGGTCTTTGCTCTCTTCCAGCTGCCTTTGCCTTCATTGTGCTGAAAGATGACACACGTGATACGAACGCGGTAGTAAATGAACTGAAGTCGGCAGTGGCCACCAAGATCGCCAAGTATGCCGTGCCTGACCAGATCCTGGTGAGTCAACTCCCCGTCAGGGGGATAGCATCGCTCTCTTTAAATCTCCTCTGCTTTCCACAAATGTCAAGCAATGGTCAACTTTTACAAGCATGGAGCTCCTTTGCCACCAATGTCAAAACTGTCCTTCGCGGCTTGGGCTTCCCTGCGTGTTTTCCTGAGACTGGGAAAGGCCATAGCATTTGAAGTTTACAGCACATACCTGTTTAGGACACAGCCCTGGGCAAGGCTAGATGCTTTTGCACTGTAGCCTTTGAAGGCTGCCTTCAGGTATAGGACTGAACGGTAAGGAGAATAGAATTTTTTCTTCTTCTTTTTGGTGGTGCTGGGTATGTGTTTGCTTTCTATCTCTGTGACACAATGCCTTAGACAATTAACTTAAACGGTGGGAAGGTTATTTTGGTCCACAGTTATAGTTCATGGGTGGTTGGTTGGGCTGTATTTTGGCCTGTACCCACACTGCTTATTTTGGTGTGAAGCATGTGGCAAAACAAAATCATGGTAGCTGAGAAGGAGGGAGAGCTGCAATCCTAATGTGTCCTTCAAAGGCTGTTGCCTGAATGACCCAATTTTCATTCATTGGGCCTCACCTTCTATAAGTTCCATTATCTCCCAATAACACCACAAACCGGTGATCATACCTTTAACACAGTCTTTGGAGGGCATTTAAGATTCAAATCATGAGAGTATCGAACCTAGAGACATGTGAATGCTCAGCATGCACTCTACCACTAAGCTATGGCTCAGCCAAATTACAGATTTTAGATTCAAGAGACATGGAAAGCACCAGAGTCCTCCAGCCCTGTGGGGTTTCTGAACACGGCTCCTAGTCCCAGCAAGGACTCAGTTCCCGTAGGAAGGCCCGGGCCACCTGTTAGTCTTTTCAGGTTTTCTTCCTTCACTGACACCTCTCCATAGTGATTTCTGGGTTTGGGATCCTCTGAGGCAGAAAGAGTCTAGCTCCCCTTCATATCGCTCACAACTGCTGGCCTTAACAGCTGGACTTGTGACGTGAACTATTTCCAAAGACAGAGTCATTATTAAAAATTTTATATACATGAAGCCCTGGGTTCAGTCTCCAGCTAGTACTACCATTACCACACACACACACACACACACACACACACACACACACACACCCCTCCCAAACACAGTTCTTAAAGTATTAGCTTTTGCATCAGACTGTAAGACAAAATTTTCTGCGCAGTGGCTTTTCCCCAACTAAGTCTCAGGCTTGGGATGAGAAGGAACCCACTCAAGTATAGTGGTAGGCAAGCAAAGGCCCAGCAGTCACACTTGGAGGAGGCATCAGCAAAACTTGGTCACAGGTTAGATCCTGCCCTTTGGGTTGATTTCAGCTTCAAGGCCAGGTCACAGGGGGATTAAGACCTTCCTTGGCTCATATATCAGGCAGCTACTGTGGAGTCTTCAGTGAGAAATGTCCACAGGAGAACTCTTATTTCTGTGCAATGTGACACTGGAGACAGAGGGCACTGTCCAGACCCTAACAACACCCATCTTTGCCAGGTGGTGAAGCGTCTCCCCAAAACCAGATCTGGGAAAGTGATGAGGAGGCTGCTAAGGAAGATCATCACCAGCAAGGGGCAGGATCTAGGGGACACCACTACCCTGGAGGACCCCAGTGTCATCACGGAAATCTTGAGTGCCTTCCAGAAGTATCAAGACCAGCGGGCTGCCACCAAGTGAGGTGTGCCTGTGTCTATGCTCAGACAAGGACCCCTGGCAGTCCTCAGGGAAAGGAGCCTTGAAGGTGGCTTGTTCCATCTAAGCACATGACCCCTCTACTGTCCTACGTGGGGCCAAAGCCCCTTTTTTCCTTCTGCGGCCCAGAGGGCCGCCTCTGGAGGGGGAGGCCTTTGTCCTACATCTGGTTTCCAGAATGAAGTCATAATCGGCAGTGAGCCAGCATGGGGTGGCCAGAGGACTGTTCACCATTTGGCTTCTCCAAAGCCATCATGCTTTCTCCAGATGTGTCTAGATATAAAACACAGATGTTTTATTTTTTGTACTTTTCTATTTGGGGAGAACAACAGAACACTGAACTGTAATGTGAACATTAACATTTACTCTCTCTCTCTCTCTCTCTCTCTCTCTCTCTCTCTCTCACACACACACACACACACACACACCACACACACACACACACACCACACACACACACACACACACACACACACACACACACACACACACACACACACACAGAGGAATTGGGGAAAATCTCCCTTCTTGTTTCCCCAGGGAAGCATGAAGATAACAGAGTGTACTTTTTACTAGCATTTGGCCTGCTTGAAGTCCAAATCAGAGATGTTTGTGCCTCTGTCTTACACAGAACTCTCCTGATCCTGCTAATCCGAGTTGCCACGTCCACTTGCTGTGTCTGTTTCATATTTGGTTCATTTGGTTTATGTTATAGAACAAACTCAACAATTCTTATGTTTTGCATGTTAGGGATTGCACTCAGGGCCTTCTCCAGACTAGGCAAGCGCTCTACCTCTGAGCTACACACCAGCACCTCTAACTCCCAAGAGACAGGGTGAATGTCCTCCCCTTTACTTGTAAAAGCATTTGGGTTTGTTTCTCTAAGCTGTGATCTGGAAAGAACTTCTTTCCCCAAGGTGCCTCTTAGTAGGAGGTTGCCATTGCTTCAAATATGTGAGGTTGTTTGTGGGAGTCAGTGAAAACTCAGGTGTCTTATTAAGGTTCTGGGCTCCTGAAGACTCTGCCTGCCCTTTCTTTTGTGGTTGGAGAAGCAAGAACCACTGTGGTCCAATTATGACACTTGGTGCTCCCAAGCAAGCTCTCTCTCAATGTGCCTTAAGTCCTCTAGACATTGGTGGGTGATGCAAATTGTGAAGTCATGAAAAGCTTATTTTGTAGCTAGGTGTGGCTAAGTATGGGAGGCCTGAGGGTGTGGCAGCTCTGTGAGCAGGGCCCCAGGGGAGGGGGAGGAGGGACTATTCTGTCTAGTCCACAGAATTTAGCTATATGGGTGTTTCAGGGGTATCTTAGTTACTACACACCTACTGTGAGTTTAACCTGTGCTGACTTCTTGGGAAGTAGGGTAAATACGCTGTCACTTCCAGGAGGTGGAGAGGTTGTAGTACGCACAAATATTGAATAATAGTCCTTTGTTACAATCAGCAATGAAGAGTCATGTGATGGACTTGGTTGACTGTAGTTACTATGCCCTTTTAAATGGCTTAGGTTTCCAGGTTGCTGATACAAGCTCTCAGAATGATCTGTATAAATATTCAAATAAAGCTTTATTTTGTTCACTCTCTTTTTTTATGGTGATTTTTTTGGTTGATGCTGTTCTGTCTTGTTTCTTCCTGATGTTAGAGATTGAACCTAGCGAATGCTAGGTAAGCACTCACCTCAGACCTCCATGCCTCTTTTCCCCTCCCTGAACATAATCCTAAGGGAAAAACTAGAAGGGGTCTATTTACTCAAAAGACAGCACACACAAAAAGTGTCGGTTGCTAAGTGTATTCATGTGGGTGTGTATTTGTTCATGTGTGTGCAGGTGCTCTTGTGTGTGCGGATGTGCATACGCGCGTGTGTGTGTGTGTGTGTGTGTGTGTGTGTGTGTGTGTGTGTGTGTGTGTGTGTGTGTGTATGTAGAGGTCAGAAAACAATCTTGGATGTTGGGGTCCACAGAAGGGAGCGGAGCTTGCTTTACACAGCAGGACTGCATTAGGGGATGGCTTGACCACGTGCGTGCTCACCAGGTGTTTGGAATGTTCTGCACTTGGCTGTGCTGGAGGGAGGTCTTTTGCTCTACCCCTTGGCATTCCTTTAAAGGCCCTTTGTCAAAGAAGGGCCCGATGGGTTTTGATCCAGGCCCTCTCGAGGCTATTCTATGCTTCTATCTGTCTCTCTCCCTCTATATTTCTATCTAAATGTTTCTCACTTCTCCCTCCTCAAGAGTACCCTGGGAGAAAAAGTGGGAGCTGGTCTCCCACACTTGCAATACCATCTACCTTTTGTTTTTGATACAAGGTCTTTCACTGGGCCCAGAACTCACCAAGTGGCTAGTCTGTCTGGCCAGTGAACCCTAGAGACCTGTTTCCACCTCCCCAGTGCTGGGGTTACAAGTGAACACCTGCCTGTTGTATCCATGCCTGCCTATGTACCACGGCTTCTGTGGCTATCCATGCCTGCCTATGTACCATGGCTTCTGTGGCTATCCATGCCTGCCTATGTACCATGACTTCTGTGGCTAGAACTCACGTCCTTATGCTTGCAAGGCAAGCATTTTAGCAAGGCAAGCTACCGTCACACTGCTTCCGGAAAAGCCATCATTTCTGCCGGAAAACCACCCCCTGACTTTGTTAAGTGGCCAACTCTGGCTGTAGGAATGAGGTTATAATGCTCATTTCCCAGTATCACAGGACCCAGCCTAAGTGACATGCTCAAGAATGGCCATGTGACATTGCCAGGGCCACTGAGAAACACACAAAGACACCATGGAAGTTGACAATTATCTACCACTTGCTAGACAAGAAAAGATGTGGCCTGTCAGAAGAACGAAGACCCAGGGATTAGTGGAGGCCTTAGAAAGCTACCTGCCTGTTTCCCTTAGGACTTCCCATCTTGTGTTTGGTTTTTTTTCTCCTTGAGATTTCTGACAAGGAGCCAAGCTCTTGGTACTGCGGTGCAGAGAGAAGAGCAGACAGCTTGTAGAGATGGGTTACAGAGAGTAGCCCAGTACCTTGAGGTTGGTCAGTCTGAACAGCGTCTCTCAGAAGTGCCTAAGATCACGTGTGTAATATTCGTATTCACAAAGGCAAATTAAAGCTAGACTCAGGAAGCAGCTGTGCCTTCTGAGGACGTTCCACTTAAAGTGGCTAAAACGAAAGCCACCAGACTCAGGAACCACAGCTTTTAAGCGTGACTGACAGCCCTGTTCAGTCTTTAATAAAGTGCGGCTTTATTTAATAAATGAGGCTGGAGAGATAGTTTAGCAGGTAAAGGCGCTTGCGCTCAAGCCTGATGACCTGAGTTCAATCCCCAGGGCCCACATGGTGGGAGGAGAGAACTGACTCCTGCAAGTTGTCCTCTGACCTCCACGTGCGCACTGTGGTGCACACACAAAGACAGAGACACACGTACCCCAAAGGACAAATAAATGGCAAAAATATCTGGCAGTGAGATGGCTATCGCTTATGCCTTGGCTGCCAGACTTACATGAAAGGAAATCACGGGAAATGCTGGGGAGCATCCATCCCTGGCATACCCACAGCAGCTGAACTCACGGTGAAAAAGAGATTCGTGGTTCCCGCAATTTCTCCCTTAAAGGTCTGATTGGTCACAACACACAGAGAGTGGGCTACCTTGTAGTCCTGGTTCTGGGCCTGGGTGGTAGCTGGGTTGGTCAGCCTGCCAGCTTTCCCTCATCACCACCACCCAGGCGAGCTCTCCAGCACTGCCCCGGCTAGCTCACCCAATGTGGCAGATAGCAAGGACCAGGGACAGTCCAGCTCTCACCCGCACTCACAGCACTGGGCCCAGCCCTACAGTTTTGCCCAAGCGAGGTGCAGGGCCTGCTCTCTGGATTGGGGCACTTGGTGAGGGGCGGAGCCAGCTTTTCCGTTCTCAGTTCTCAAGCCCCCAAGGTGGGCTCTCCCTCCTGTCTCGAGGTGGCTAGGGTTGGGAGGGAAGGCATGGCTCCTTACTCTTGACATCTCATGGCATACCAGAGAGAGGGCGGGGGCAGCTCTCCTGCTCTCACAGCCACAGGCCCGGTTCCCCTGCACCCCTGCCAACAGGGTCAGGGAGGTGCCGTGCCTGCTTTCCCATGTGCTATAGCTGGCTGGGGTGGGCAGGGCCAGTTCTCCCATTCTCATGGCCCCCGGGGGCCAGCTCTTTCACCTGCTGCAGGTGGCAAGGGCCTAGGGGAGGGAGGTCATTTTTTTCCTCACCCATGCCACCACATGGCAGACAAGGGGCAGACAGGGTCAGTCCTCCAGTTCTCATGTCCCCTCCCCCATGCCTGCTCACCTGCGTCCCCGCCAATGGGGTCAGCTCTGTTGCGCTGCCCAGGCAAGGTGCAGGGCCTGTTCTCCTTAGTGCAGCTGCCAGTGGGTCAGCAAGGGGCGGGGGGGCGCGGGGGGGGGGGAGGGCCGGGAGGTGGGGGAAGCCATCCCTCTCTCGCCCACTCCACCTTATGGTAGAAGAAGGGTGAGGCCAGATCACCCATGTGCATGATCGCCCTTGCCTCCGTCAGCAGGGTGAGCTCTATTGTGCTGCCTGCGCTAGGTGTAGGGCCCACTCTCCCAAGTGCTGCAGCTGGTGAGGGGCACGATCGGCTCCTCCACTCTTGTGACCCTGGACCAGCTTTTCCCACCCACAGCAGGTGATGAGGGGCAAGGAGCAAGGGGGATATCTCTTCCTCTCCCATGCCACCGTGTAACAGTCTGTGGGGCTCTCTCTCCCACTCTTGCATATTCAGGGTCGGATCACCCGCACCCCCCCCCCCCACCAACAGGGACAGCTCCACTGTGCTGCCCTGGGGAGGTGCAGGGCCCACTCTCCAGAGTGGTGCAGTCAGTGGTGGGCAGGGCCAGTTCTCCCTAGTTACAGCTTGATTTTTAGAGGTATCTTTTTATGAACTTTGAGGTTCTCCCTGAATGAGTTAATTTGGGTAGAAAAGTAGCCTAGATCTAGTCCAAGGGGGACATTTTTTAGGTCCAGAACAAGGGAGTGTTTTTCTAGGTCTAAATTGAGGAGCTGTCTTCTATCTCTGGACCAATGGGATGCAGTCTAGATCTAGACTAAAAGGCCACCTTAGAGATGTAGGCCAAGAGGATCCCTCCCTCAAGGTGATGATTTCCTTTTTTTTTCTTTTTTGGAGGAAATGTGCCAGTGAGCTCAGTGACCTCTAATCTGATACATATATATATATATGTCCCTCTATCATCTTGTTTAAAAATTTTGTTGGGTAACAGGATTAAACCAATTAAATATAATATTTCTGAGTCTGTTTATGTTTTATTTCTTTTCTTTTCTTTTCTTCCTGCCTCCTTTTCTTTTTTGGTGCTGAGGATGGAACCCAAGGCCCCAGGTTTGTTAGCCTCCATTAGTGAGTGAAACCCTGGTCCCCCTACCAATTTGTTTTTAACTATGGTATCAAACATAGGTATAAACAACTTTTACTAGGAACTGAATGTCTGTGACGCCACCCCCCATTCTTATGTTGAAACCCTACACCTGAAGGGATGGTATAGGGGAAGCTGATGAGGTCAGGAGGGTGACACCTTCATGAATGGTATAGTGCCATTATAAAAGGGTGTGGAGGCACCTAGATCTTCCCTGTGCAGAACACAGCAGGGACAGTGATACATGCAAGCCAGGAAGTAGTTTCTTGCCAAACATGCAATCTGCCAGTGTCTTGGTCTTACTTTTCCAGTCTCCAGAACTGTTTGAAATGATTGTCATTTGAGCCACCCAGTGCACACATTTTGTTAAAGCAGCCCAACGTTTTTAATCATATTGTACTGGGGGGAAAAGGGACTGGAGAGAAGGCTTCTGGACTGTCCGAATTCTGAAGATAAGCTGCCTCCCTCTAAATAGGTAAGGACTTCAATACAAAGACATCGTGGAAGTTATCAGGCAAACTGCATGTACACTTGGATGGCTGTTTACATTCTGGGTGCCTGCAAGAGGGCTCCTTTGGTTACCATGGAGTTAATCAACAGAGGCTCTGGGTTTCTGGGCATGGTTCCACCTTCTAGTGCCCAGGATTCCTTGTCTGTGTTTACTTGGTATTGATGCCCTTCACCTGCCCTTCTACAGAGGAGCTGCTTGGCCTCCAACCTTGCCCAGCCAGCAGAGGCACCTGGCTTTCTGAAGTTTCTATTGGCATTGCGATTTCTTTACCCCATTGGCTGTTTAGAAGGCTATGATGGTGGTTTGAATGAAAATATCCCCCATAAGCTCACGGATTTGAACACTTGGCCCCAGTTGGTGGCACTGTTCCAGGAAGTTTAGGTAGTTGTAACCTTGATAGAGGAAGTACATCACTTGAGGCAGCTTTGAGATTTTGTAGTCTCACCCATTTCCGCTTCCCGTGTGTCTGAGGTTGAATATGTGGATCTCAGTTTCCTGCTCCTGTTGCAGTATCTGCTTGCTGCCATGGCTCCCTGCTGTGATGGACTCTTACCCGTTTGGAACCTTAAGTCCACAATAAACTCTGTTTTCCCCATAAGTTGCTTCTGGTCATGGTGTTTTATCACAGCAACATGAAAGTAACTAATATAGCTATCCTAAGCGGGGAGAACCTGAACAACTCCCCCGCCCCCTTTTTGGCTTTTTGAGACCATAGCCCAGGCTGGTATGGAACTTGCTAGGCAGCCCAGGTTGGCCTTGAATTCCTGTTCATTCTGCCTCAGCCTCCCAAGTGCTGGGAGATAGGTGTAAGTGTGAACACTAGGTGGAGAGCATCTAAATTTCTATTTTTCAGGGTTTTTGTTGTTGTTTGAGACAAGATCTTGATTAATATGTAGCACAAGTTGTCCTGGAACCCATGACCCTCACACCTCTACCTCAAACATGTGTTGCTGTATCTGACTTTTTTCCAGCTTTGGCCACAGTGGTTTAGCTCATTTACATGTTGGCCTGACAATAGACAGGGTTTCAGTCCTCTGAAGTTGGTAGAGGCTTCCTTTATGCATCAGCTGACAACCATCTCTCCTTACCTCTCTCCCTTTCTTTGCGTGCGCCTGTGTGTGTGTGTGTGTGTGTGTGTGTGTGTGTGTGTGTGTGTGTGTGTGTGTTTCACAAGGTCTGATATAGCCCAGACTGGGCTTGATTTTACTGTGTAGGAAGACTTAGAACTTCTGATCCTTGTATTTCCATCTCCCAAAGGTTGAGATTACAAGCATGTGCTACTACTCTGGGGATTACAGGTACACATTACCATATCTAATCTCTACCACCAATTTTATGACAATCATATCTTAGGTGAAAAGGAAGTACAGTCTGCAAACGCTAGGGAAATACTCTGTGCACATCTGCTAGGTGAGTTTTGCCAATCATGCTGCCTGTGTTTTCTTTTATTTGCAGTTTCTGAGTGAAACATGATAAAAATCTCTCACTGTGGGTGTGGGGCTGTCTGTTTCCCTTTATTTGTGTAGCTTTTAAACTATTTGTGCTTATTTATGTATATATATATATATATAAATATAAACTATATATAGAGAGTTTATTGTATATTAGGTACTATTTTAAACCATTATCAGTATCTTGATAAAATCACCATTTTCTTTTTAAGAGGTGTCCCTCTTTGTCTTTTTCACTTTTATTAATTTTTTAAAATTATTTATTTATTTTTTATTTAATTATTTTTGGAGACAGGGTCTCTCTATGTAGCCCTGGACCTCACTATGTAGATCAGGCTGGGCTTTAGCTCCCAGAGATCCACCTGCCTCTGCCTCCTCAGTCCTGGGATTAAAGGTGTACACTACCATGCTCCTGCTTATTCTGTGTTATTATTTTTCTCTTTGTCCTTTAAAACACACTATTTTTTTTGCAGTAAAGTATATTTTGTGTGATATTAGTATAGTCATGTTTTGCTTTGTTAACATTTTAAGGAAGTTTTCCATGCTGTTAATTTTAATCTTTTTTATATCCTTACATTTTCATATGTCTCTTTGAGGCAACATGTAGTCAAACATTTTTGTTTATTTGCTGTGTTAGTTTTTGATGGTACTGGGGATTAAACCCAGGGCCTTATGTGTTAGGCATGTGTTCTACCGTGGAGCTATATCCCCAGCCAATCGTTTCATTTTTAAACCACTCTGATAATCTTTGTTATTTAAATAATATATTTAGTCCATTTATATCTAATGTAACTATTTGAGTTAAAATCTGCTGTCTTACTTAAAGCTTTCTGTTTCTCTTGCCTAATTAATATGTCAGTTTTTGACTTTATAGTGACTATTTTCATTAATACTGTGTCTTTTCCTCTCCCCATTACCTTGAAACTACAGATGCTTACTAATTATAAACTGCTACTTTAGGTTACAAGTTACACTCTTGATTTATCAAAGTTTGATTTTAATTACTACCTTTAAGTTCTTTTTTTTTTTTGAGACAGGGTTTCTCTGTGTAGTTTTGGAGCCTGTTCTGGATCTCACTCTGTAGCCCAGGCTGGCCTCGAACTCACAGAGATCCACCTGGCTCTGCCTTCCAAGTGCTGGGATTAAAGACGTGATGTGCAGGGCGTGGGGGGCGGCCCTAACTGTATTTCTTTCCTTTATACATATCCACGCTTCTCTTCCTCCTGTCTGAATCTTTTATACCTCCTTTTAGCACTTATGTTTGGCAAAAATTGTGCATTCAGTTTTTTTTTTTTTTCGAGACAGGGTTTCTCTGTGTAGCTTTGCGCCTTTCCTGGGACTCACTTGGTAGCCCAGGCTGGCCTCGAACTCACAGAGATCCGCCTGGCTCTGCCTCCCGAGTGCTGGGATTAAAGGCGTGCGCCACCACCGCCCGGCGTGCATTCAGTTTTTATCTACCTAGTAGTAACTATTTACTCTCACTCTTGAAAAGCATTCTCCTTGAAAGAATAACTTGGACCTGAAATTATTTTCTTCTAGCATTTTAAAGAGTCCATTATACCCCCTTAGTTCTTGTTGCCAGTTATCAGATGTCATTTAAAGGTAATCTACTTTTCTCTAGCTGCTAATATATTTTTATTTGTTTTTTTCAGTTTTATTTTATTATTAAAATTAAAAAGTGACTAATCGACATACAGTCCAACCTGGATGAATATTTAAAAAATGATTTATTTTTATTTTATGTGTATATGTGTTTTGTCTACAGGTATCTATGTGCACTGTGTGTAAGCCTGGGGCCTGTGGGCTAAAGGAAGGTGCTGGATTCCCCTGGAACTGGAATTTCACATGTTTGTGAGCTATTATGTAGGTGCTGGGACTTGAACCCAGGGTCTCTGGAAGAACAGTGCTCTTAACCACTGATTTCTACAGCCTTTTGATTCCTCTTGATTTATCCTGCCTAGGCTTTGGGTTTCTTCGACCTCCAGCTTGATATCTGTGTGTCAGTTTTGACATCACTTCTTTGAATACAGTCACTGCCAACTTGCCAACTCTCTCCTTTTTTTTTTTTTTTTTTTTTAGGACCCCTGATATCCCATAGCTGGAAAGACTCACATTCTATTCTCTCTCTCTCTCTCTCTCTCTCTCTCTCTCTCTCTCTCTCTCTCTCTCTCTCTCTCTTTCTCTCTCTCTCTCTCTCTTTTTTTCTGAGACAAGGTTTCTCTGTGTAGCTTTGCGCCTCTCCTGGAACTCACTTGGTAGCCCAGGCTGGCCTCGAACTCACAGAGATCCGCCTGCCTCTGCCTCCCGAGTGCTGGGATTAAAGGCGTGCACCACCACCGCCTGGCTTCTCTATCTCTTTCTGCCCTGAAAACAGATTCTGAGATAAAGGGGTAAGTAACTTAAGAATAAATACTCGAAAAACCAAAAAGAAAAACCAAAAAAAAAAAAAAAAAGAATAAATACATTCCAGGAACAAGTATGACACATGGCAGAGGGGGATAGGGAGGGTTCAGAGCAGGGGAGGGCTTGTGGATTGGAAGAGAAAACCTAACTAAGGCTCCAGCTTGCTAGACTCAGGATCTTATCAAATGTATCTCAAACTAACTCTCTCAGAAGTAGCTGTTGGGACCCTCAGGGCAAAGGTGGCTCCAAACCACAGGCCTGTCCCAGATCCTAGTCTCTTCACGGCTACTTTACGGTTTTTCTGGTATCTTTAAACAAATGCTTAAAATATTTTGTTCATCACATGACTCTGGATTATCTGTTCTCTGTCATCTGAGGAGAAGCTATTACTAACATGGACTTTTTATTCCTTTTGAGGTTTTACACTGGAGCTCAGGCAGGCCTGAAATTACTAAAGCAGCCCAGGCTGGCCTCAAATTTGCAGGACTTATCCAGCCTCAACCTCCCAAAAGTTAGGCTCACTGTAAAGCAGCCATCAGCTGTCCGGAAGGTTATTACTGACCAGTGAGAAGATGGAAGAGGATAAGTTTCCAGATCATGACTTTTCTCTCCCGTTTTCCATCTAAACCATTGGATGGAGCTTTCTGCTTTAAGTCATTAAAACACTGATGCCAAATTAGTTCCATTCCCTTCCCAAACTAGCTCTAACTCAGCTATTCGATGATTGCTACTCTCAGAGTTATAGGCATTTAGGCCCATGGGTTTTTCAAGGCCAAAGTCCCTTACTTGGTCCTGAAGGCCTGCTGTCTTTGGAGCTCGTAGAAGTTCCTAGGGATCATATGAGATTCCCTGTCCGCCCAAGAGAACACAGTTCCTGGGTTTATTGTAGCCGCTGAGACTGAATCTCACAAGGCTGGGGTCTCGAAGTCTGTGTTTTTAATGACCGCTCGGTGAATTACACAGTGGGAGACCAGCTTTTGATGACCACCTATCAAGCTCAACAAGATGTCCATTTTAAGATAGTGACCCTAATGAAGAGAACTGGGATCATATGACAATGCAAGGGGAACCACATGCGAGAACAGGGCAGACAAATGGTTGGACCAAAGCTCTGTAGCTGCATCACACCAAAGCCTTCATCAGCTCCAAAGGGGGTCTGAATGTCCTCACCGGCCTTGTTCTCTGGAGGGCAAAGGGGAAACAGGGAAGGAGCCTCAGTTTCTTTCTCTAGGTTAGGGATAAGAGCCATTGCTTTGATAGATGTTGGGCTTCCTCTTCTCCCTTCACTAAGGATGTGGGGAGACTCAGGGAACCCCAGGTTTGTTCCCCAATGAATCTGCTGCAGGCATGCTGTCACCCTTCACACTGGCCATGTGCAGATCTCTGAGTGTGCATCTGGTTTTGTCACACTGGCTGTGCTCTTTCTGTGCCATCATATAAATGCCAGTGAAAGCACAGTAGTGATTCTGGAACTTGGGGCACGGGTGTCAACGTTGGCCAAGGAGGTTCTCTTCCTCTGTTCCTATAAATCTGTGATTGTTTTGCGATCATTTCCTTTCTTTCCTAAAGACAGACATTACTTCACCTAAACCATGTATCTCCTTATCACTGGGAGTCACAAAAACAATGGACTCTTACAGATGTCAATCAGTTGCTTCAGCAAAAGACTAAAAGGCAGGATAGTAATCATCAAAATAAAAGTGATTGCTTGCTTTTAAGAAGTCTCTAAGCCAGGCATGGTGGCACATGCCTCAAATCCTAGCACTCAGGAGGCAGAAGCAGAGGGATCTCTGTGAGTTTGAGGCCAGGGTGGTCTATAGAGTGAGTTCTAGGACAGCCAAAGCTATACAGAGAGATTCTGTTTCCAAACACCACCACCACCACCACTACCACCACCACCACCACCACCACCACCACCACCACCAACAACAGCAACAGAACAGAACACGGCTCCCAGGGCCTAAGGATGTGGCTCACGGGTACAGCTTGGGTTCCTGGCACTGTGGGAAACAAATTATAAAACACAAAACCAAAATGGTTTCTTGGTGTAATTTAACACAAATAATGAGGAAGTGGTGCCACTCAAAAAAATATCAGCGCTAAGGGAACGATGGGGCTGATCCAGTTCACTTCCCGACGAGGGAACAAACGTAACTACCCACTCCATTGGGAGGCATCACCTGCTGAATGTACTAAGCCTCTGGCTACTGAGGCTGGGCGGACTGAAAGAATAGAGGACAATTACAGCACTTTTCCTTGGCAGCCCACTTTTCAGTCATCCTCTTGTCCCCTCCCGGTTACTTGGGGGAGCACTCATCACTCAGCATGCCGGCCGGTCTAGCCCTGCCTGCACCGGTAGCGTCTTGTCTGCTCTCTGGGTTTTTCGTTGCATGTCCTGTGGGCCACAGAATCCTAGTGGTTGCTGCAAAACAAGATGTTCTGCCCAGGAATATGGGCTCGGGCAGAGACTCGTGGGACACATGAAATGGAGAGCCGTGGAAAGCTAGGTTTGAAGCCATGTAAAGGGTGTGGGTGTGTCAGACGGTATGTTCTCGGGGCAGCGTGCATGACATCAGGGACCATTTTCCTCAGCTGTCAAGGAACCTAGAGTTGGTGATGCAGGCACTGGGTTGGTATTCCTTGGGTCTTTCTGTTCTCAATGATATGTTGGTCCCATTTGTCTTTTTTTTTTTAATCAACAAAGCAAAATCATTGCTTTTAAGAAGGACTCCCACACCTCTGTATTATTTTATGGCAAGATCCGTGCCTGTGGCCCCATTCCTGTCACAGACAAGAATGGCAGCAGTTGAGATGTTACTACTTCACAATGGAAGGAGAGGGGCCGAGCTGCAGGCTTTGCCAAGGAAGCTTGGGGAAAATGCAAAGGCCAGAACTGTTGGGGGTTGGTGGTGAGTCGTGAAGAGGAACTTTGCTCTTGGTCATCGTCGATGTTGTCTCCTCCACTTCCTCTTTCTCCTTCTTCTCTTCCTCCCTCTTCCTCCTCCTCCTCCTCCTCCTCCTCCTCCTCCTCCTCCTCCTCCTCCTCCTCCTCTTCCTCCTCTTCTTCACATCCCCTTCCAGTCCCATGAGACTTGGCTACTCTTTCTATGTCCAGGTTCCATAACATCTCCCCTTGTCCTGCTGCCTTCCTGATTGTCCTTTGCTATTTATATTTGAGATGGACTTTGATGTGTTGCCCAAGCTGGACTCAAAACTCCTAGGCTTCAGTGACTTTCCTGCCTCAGCCTCCTGACTAGTTGGTAGTACATTAGTGTATCATCATGCCTAGCCTTCCTTCCTCTTAATCTGGCTTGTGTGGCTGTCTGTTTCTGTCAACCGAGTGTAAGTTCTTCTGTGTTCTGGAGCCTCATACTCTCTTCTGCCCTATCTGCACTGAAACCAGAGCTTCTCGTGACATGGCAACTTACCTGGAAGCTCTTTCTCACTAGGCCACTGCTATTTCCACTTAAAAATTATTTGTTTAAGCTGGACTGTGGTGGCACATGCCTTAAATCCCAACTCTTGGGAGGCAGAGGCAAGTGGATCTCTGTGAATTCAAGTCCAGCCTGGTCTACAAAGTGAGTTCCAGAACAGCCAGGATTGTTACATAGAGAAACCATGTCTTGAAAAACCAAAAAAAAAAAAAAAATTACATATTTAATGTGAGTGATTTGTCTTCATGTATGTATGTGCACATAAAGTGTGCCTGGTGCCCAGATACTAGAAAAGTGCTTTATATCCTCTGGAACTGGAGTTACAGACAGTTGTAAACTGCCATATGGGTGCTGGGAACTGAACTCAGGTCCTCTTCAAGAGCAGCAAGTGCGCTTAACCATTGAGTCATCTCTCTAGGCCCCTCTTCCCACTTTCTAATCATTTGTTGTCCCTTTCAGACTATTTTTCTTTGATCAGTCAGTGAACTTGAAGCCTAGCCCTGGCCATCATCCCCTTGGTCACCCATCTCGGGGCTCCCCACACCCTCCCACTTTGTCTCTTACCCTTCTCTATCCTCCCAGCTCACTAGCCGGAATCTTACGTATGCAGAATCGGTGCACAAGCTCCTCTAGGTATTCCTCTCTGCCAGCACAGCTCCTGCCCGAAGGCAGCAGTCCTTTAAAAGATCATAATCCTTTATAACAGTTACCACGCTGTCTAGCGTCTCTCCCCATTCACGACAGTGAATATTGGTTCATTTTGGGCCCTTTGTTTGTAACAGCACTTGAGACCTGGCAGGCTTGAAAAGTATCTGCATAAGGAATTGAAACAGTGCGGGATTAGGGGGAGAAAGCCTAGGACTAGAATTCAGGTTTGCTTTTATTTTAGTTTCTTTTTTCCAGTTTAGCACACGGGGAGCTGGCTGCTCTATACCATGTACTTCTTCTTCCATGCTGGGATAGCCCCATTTTGTTGTGATAACTGCTGTCTGTGTCGGCCAGTGCTTCGGCGAATGTAGGCTGCGTCTGAAGTCCCAGGATGGGGAGTGGTCTCACCCAGTGTTTCTCAACCAAGGGCTGTTTTGTCCCTTAGAGGACATTTGCCAAGGTTTAAAGACATTAAAAAAATTATCATGTGTCTGTAAGCTCTTGTCACTAGAACAAATACTGAGACAATCAACTTATACAGAGAAAAGGTTTAGTTCGGCTCAGGGTTTTAGAGGTTTCAGCCCATCATCAGCTGGCCATAACTGCCTTGGGTCTGTGGTGGTACATTATGGGAGAGGGATGTGGTGGAGCAATTGCTACCCCAATGTGGAGAAATGAAAAAGTGAAAAAAAAAAGATAAGGTTCCATATTTTTCATCAAGAGCATGCCTCACCGCAGCGATGGTGCACGTTTTTAATCCCAGCACTCGGGAGACAGAGCCCAGGTGGATCTCTGTGAGTTCAAGGCCAGCCTGGTCTACAGAGTGAGATCCAGGACAGGTACCAAAACTACATGGAGAAATCCTGTCTTGAAAAACCATTAAAAAAAAAAAGAAAAAGAAAAAGAAAAGAGCATTCCTCAGTGACCTGAAGACCTTCCAGTAGGGCCAGCTTCTTAATACAATAATTACCTCCCAGTATCACCCACACTGAGGACCAAACTTTAACAACACAAACTAGGTGGGGTGCTTCTAGCATCTAGAGGGTAAAGGCTAGGAGTGGTGCTAAACATCCTCTACTGTGCATGACAACCCCCACCCCACCTCTACAACGAAGGATTATCTAGTCGGAAATGTAAACAGTGCTGAAGTTGAGAAACCTGACCTAACCAGGCATGGCGGTTCCATTCCTCTTTGTGCAAATAGTTGTCACAATGAGACAGTGAAGCTGATTGGCTGCAGGGCTGGAGGGTAGTATGGGACAATAGAGCACGAAAACAAGACGCAACAAGTAAAATGGACTTTTCCGAGACTTGCAAACAGAAAGCTCCTAAGCTGTGTTGCGTAACACAAATGATCGAAGCTCAGCCTGTTCTAACCATGGCTCAGTCAGACTCATGTGCTCCAAGATAAGGCTGTGAGTGTATCCCCCAGTAACTCTTTGTGGACTTATGTGTTTCAGAGATATGGCCACAGGCTTTTACAAACAAGAGCTTGTGGCTCTTACAAACAAGAGCTCTTACAAAACTTACAGACACATGATAATTTTTTCAACGTCTTTAAACCTTGCCAAATGTCCTCTAAGGGACAAAAACAGCCCTTGGTTGAGCATCACTGGGTGAGACCTCTCCCCATCCTGGGACTTCAGATGCAGCCTACTTCCACTGAAACATTGGCCTACACAGGCTTGTAACATGAATCTTAAAAGGTCTTATAATAAAAAACCCAGAGCCAGATATTGGGGTGAAAGCTGAAAGATCAGAGAAGCAGAAGAGTCGGCCACTAGCTTACCTCTATGAAGTCCTCAGCCTCAAAAGAGCGAGTTCCTGTTTTTTTTTTTCCCCCCACACCTTATATACCTTTCTGTGTCCTGCTATATTACTTCCTGGGATTAAAGGCATGTGTCACCACTGCCTGGTTCTGTTTCTCTCATGTAGCCCAGTGTGGTCTTGAACTTGCAGAGATACAGATGGATCTCTGGCTCCCCAGTGATAGGATTAAGGATGTGTGCCACCATTGCCTGACCTCTATGTCTAATTTAGTGGCTAGCTCTCTCCTCTGATCCCCAGGTAAGTTTTATTGGGGTACACAATATATCACCACACTGGCTCTTCCAGATGCTCTCCTGGTTTATGTATTCTAACCAATCCCTTTCAAGACCATCTCTAACTTGAGCCCTAAATTTCACGAGCAGTCTTCCATAACTGCCCTCTTTTGAGGGGCTCACGGGTCCTCTGGTGAATCCCTTCATGCAGCAAGTTCAGTGTATTCAACTCTTTAATATTTTCACTGTGTATGTTCCTGGTTGTTTTGTTCATGTGGTTTCATTTCACACTGGGCATGGGATACACATAACTGAATAGGCTTCTCGTGACAGTTCAGGAATATTCAAAGAGTCTCCTAGAGAGGAAGATACTCTGGGGACTGAAGACGAGATTTTCAGCAATAATACTTGAAGTGGATTCTGGATGATAAAAATGACTTAGGTGAAGGTGAAAGAAAAATGTATCATAAGGAAAAAAGAATAAGACTCCAAGGTGAGAGACATGGGATCAGAAATGGCAAGCCTTCCAGGCAAGCAGGAAGGTGCCAGACCACATAGCATTTGTTAAAATTACAAACAGTATACGATTTTTTATACTGTCTGTCTTCAATGATGGAATCAAGTACAATGGTGTCAGGGCCTGAATTATATAACCCAGGATCCCTACAGAACCGGGTAAGAAATCTCCACTTCCCGCAAGCGGGAAGGAAAATAGAACATTAAGATGGCATTCTACCGCCATCTAGTGCTGAAAAGATAATTGCATGTATGTTTCTGCAAAACCTCTAAGTGCAGCTGGGAAACTTAAGTGACTGCACTTTGAACATGTGTGTATCCTAGAGAGCATTCCCAGTGCCCTAAGGAACAGGACTTGGCTTCTGCTGCCTGAAAGGGGGTTCTCCTCCTTGCCTTTTCTTCCCAATCCTACCCCCATGTCCCATTCCTTCACTGGTCAAATGCTTCCACAAGGTCAAGTTTCTTCCTTTAGAAACCATCACTGTATTAAATTTTACATTTATTGAAATCATGGCTCCCATTAGTTCCAGAAAGGAGGGGCTTTACCTGTGGTCTGCTCACCTCAACTCCTGGAGTATGTTTGGCTCGTTGTAATACTGTGGAAGCGCCACCTGCTGCTTCCTTCATGATCCCTAAAGTTTTGCCACTAGTGGTCTTTTCTACTTGGGCCTGTCTTTACCTAAAGATAACTCCTTTTAGAAAATTTTTTTCAAATGTCTGTTGTATAACCACCCGAAGATCTAGTAGTCAACATTTGTTCTCGACCAAAAGGGAACATTTTGAATCTTTCCGGAAATCGTTTCAGAAAAGAACGATTTTCAGGCGGGGATTATTGCACTGCAAGAGGATGAACGCGGAATTTTTCACACAGTTCGTTAAGAATCAGTGGCATCCTCTCTTTGCACGCGTGTTACTGCAGACATCACCGCCGGCACAAAGACGTGAGGGAGACCCCGGCAGCGGCCTCAGCACCCAGACTTGGTGGGGTGAGGGGGGCCCCCCCACCATTCGCCAGCGGCTGTTCGCCGAGGCCGGGGGTGGGGCCGTACCGCTGTGCCAATCTCCCGAAGGGGGAGGGGCCAGTATGCAGCTGGGTCGCCAGGCATACGTCATTTCCGCGCGCCGGGGCGCGGGGGCGTGGGGGGGGGCGGTCCTGGAACTCGTGCGACTTAGTGCCGACCGAGGCGGTGGAGCCCGTGGTGCGGCTGCAAGATGAACGAGGCAGATGGGCTGCGGCAGCGCCGGCCCCTGCGGCCGCAGGTCGTCACGGACGATGGCCAGGCCCCGGAGGCCAAGGAGGGCAGGTAGGCCGAACCTGGACTGGGGCCATCCTCTCCGTGGACGAGAACCCTCTTCGTTAACTCCACTTTGACCGAGGACCCGGGTTCTGACCTGCAGGACGCATCTGCGGGGCGAGGGCTCCCGCGCACCCGGGCTGTCAGTGCTCGCCGTGCTGCGGGCCTTCCCCGTGCCTTCTTACACCCCAGCCGCTGGAGCCATCGCCTTTTGGCATCTTCCCGACATGTCCTTGCTGGATCCTCTGATACTCGTGGGACAGCCACCCGGCCACTGCCCTGCCTGCCACTTTTGTGTTCTCCTTTTCACTTTTCCTGAAGGGAAGTCAGAAAAGATGCGGGATCTTCCTTCTGCGAAGAGCCTCTCCTGCACCTACTGCCGCCGCGCAGTCTGCAGTCCTCACCACGGAGTAGAGAACCGACATGACATTGTTGGCAGTTTTTCTGATAGGGACAGTAGTTACTGACGATTAGTAAATCTCTAAAGTTTTTTTTTTTTTTTTGCCCCAGTCTTCCTGTATTTAAGAATGTTCTGTTAGCTAAAAGCTGAAGCATGCTCCTTAAACCCTAATAATATAAGACATTTAAAATTCACTTTTCAGTTTTGTGATGTGGATTTTATATTTTGAATTTCTAGATCAGCCTTAAAGTTGTGGAATTAACTTACGTGATAGAAAAATTGGAAGTATTTATTTGGTCACTAGCAGTGTCATGAGGGGGTGTGGTACATACTGGAGGAGAGACAGTTTCTGCTTCTGATGGTCAGCTTTATTGACTAATGATAATAAGATAAACACAAAACACTTTGGCTTTAGAAATGAGTTTGTGAAAGAACCAGAAAGTGATAGTATGGGTCTTGACTAAGGAGACCAGCCATCTTAGGTTGCCTTGAGGTCCCATTTTCTAGGGCACGCTTTACTAAGTGGGTGTAGATTTGGGACAAATTGCTCACCAGGCTTGTTGTGGATATTGCGAATTAATTACTAATTAATGACGAATCTTTAGGATGGATAAGCAAGGAGTAGCCAAACCTGACTGCAGAAACTAGGAGAAAAAGGATGGAGCAGTTGAAGGCCCTACCCAGGTACTCTGAGAGGTTCAGTGCTTTGAAGCCTGGTGCACCCTGTACCTGGGGGCCCTTGGTAGATGGGCCTACCATCTAGAACAGCTGCTGTGACACTTCTGGCCCCCAGGCAAAGGGACATATTTAATTATCTTGATTTTATTTTTTAAGGTTCTCTGTGGGGATTTCTTCCTTTCTGACTACAAATTAGATGCAAATTGTCTCTTTGCACCTGATCTTGTCCAGTGTCTTCCATTTGTGCTTACACTGTTTGACTTTCTGTTTGTAAATAATGTTTCTTAGTATCCTTTCTCTTTCATTAGTGATCCTTAATGGTTGCTTCTAAAGTGAGTTCTTGTCAGCCACCTTCCTTTCTGCCCTTACTATTATAACGTTCCTGTTTTCATCAGTAGCAGCTCTGTATTTTTGTGGTAATTTCTAGTAGTTTGTCCAATTATCTTCTTGATTACTGTAAGGGTCTAGGGTTGAATGTGAATCAGGAAAGTTTTGTGAAGTAAAGAAATCTGGAAGTTGGGAGCTCAGAGGTAGGACACTTACCTAGTTCACCTAAGGTCGTGTGTTTGACTCTCGGTGCAGAAAATAAAGACAGCAAGGAATCTGAAGAAAGTATAAACAAACAGAAAGTTAGAGCAAACTTCAGACTTGCGAAAGCCTGCAAGCCTAACACAAAATTATGAACTGACTTACAACATTATGAGATTTCTTTCCTTTTTTTTAAAAAAAAGTTTGATTACACAGTTGAGTGTAAATTCTGTAGCTGACAATGGGGGATTGCAATGTCAAATTGCTAGACACGCCTCAGAACGGAGTGGTGGAAACTTGATTGTCTAGTTGTCAGAATAGAAGAAGGAAAACAGATGTAATAGTGGAGGGGCCCTTAGCAGTACTTTGGAAAGTTTCCCGCCTTGCAGGAAAAGCAGCCTTGCTCTGTTTGACTGGAGTGGTTGTTGAGGTCGCTGTGAGTGAGATGTTATGAACGAAGTTACAGTAATGAAGGGTGGAGCTGGCAGTTGGACAGTGACTGAGAAGCATCTTTCAGAATCATGCCTTCAGAGTGAGCTTTGGTGTTAAAGCTTCTGAATATCTGAATGAGCTACCCAGTGGAATTTGATTGTTCAGCCCTTTTATTCAGTATGGGACACGGATGAGTGAGGCATTTACCATGCCGCTGCCCTTTAGAGTTACTGTTTGACATTGGTCTCCCAAATGCTTCAGGAACTTTGTTGCAAAGTAATCCTTACACTATGAAATTATCTTTTGAAATATCCTTCTATCTAGGAAGAGAAGGCTTTAGTTTTTATGCATGTACCTAGGAGTGAAGGATTCATTGAGAGTTTGACAACAGTGTTTTCAGTAAGCTTCAGAGGGCTTTTAGAGTAAAAGTGTCTTTCAGGCCTCATTCCCACTTTCCAATTTAAGACGGAGAACAAGGGAGTTGGGAGATTATGGTGTTTTCATCCCAGCACTGCCCAAGTGTGTCTTCAAATGGGTCTTTTAACTTATTTTTCTTTTTTTTTTTTTTTTTTTTTTTTGGCTTTTTGAGACAGGGTTTCTCTGTGTAGCTTTGTGCCTTTCTTGGAACTCGCTTTGTAGACCAGGCTGGCCTCGAACTCACAGAGATTCGCCTGGCTCTGACTCCCGAGTGCTGGGATTAAAGATGTGCGCCACCACCGCCCAGCTTATTTTTCTTAATTGCTCAATTAAGACAATTAATTTCTTACTTTTTCAGAAGAAAAAAATGATTCTAGGAGGAAGGAATGTGAAAAATGAGCAAGTTCCATCACTTTAAAAGATGAGACTTGTTGCTCTTTGGCTTTGAGCGTCCTTGGCACCCAAGGCTGCTCGTACCCTATGGATTTGGAGCCTGTAGACTTTTTTTCTGCAGAGTTCACAGTTCACTCTTGGATTCTTGGTGTCTTGTTATCTGATGGTGGTCTGGTGTGCACATGCAGGGAGCGTTAGAGAATACCCTTCAAATTGAGCGGGTGAAATGGCAGAGGATTTTGTAAGTTATCCCAACTGGTTGCATCACTGTGACTGTGCCCTTTCCCATAGAGACTGCAGGCAATTCAGGATGCCCACGTCCTCAAGGGAGCAGGCATTGCTCTAGGCTCTTCTTAAGAGATTGGACAAACAAGTAGGTTGCTCAGGCTGCACTTGGAAGATAAGTTGCTAGCTTTTCTGATTATGTGATTATAGGCTGGAAGTGTGTAAGTGAAAACAGAGATGAAGGGTGTAGTTCCTTCTTTAAGCTAAATTTATGCAGGTGCACAGTCTGAGGAAAGCCAACATGGAGAAAACATGGAGGGCTGGAAGTGGACTGTGAATTCCCAGGATCAGTAGTGGGGATGTCTGGTCAAAAGTTAATCTTAGGCTCCAGTAAGTGTATGCAGAATAAGAGTGCAAGAACAGTTTGCCTCATTTATGTGACAAGTTCTCTCCATCTCAAGTGCTCAGTAGCTGTGCCTCGTTAGTGCCTGCTCTATTTCCATCATGGTGCTCAGAGTTTTCTTAAAACTTGACCAGCACAATTACTAGTAGAAGCTGGATAATGAAGTCCAGGAGGAAGTTGGATAAGATTAGTGGTATCCATCTGTTTATCAGGAACAACTGATGGGAAAAATGGGTTTCCAGGCCCACTCTGGACCCATAGACCAGAATCTCCAGGCATTGTTTAAAGCTGTAAATATGTTAGGTGCATGCCTTTCATCCCAGCACTCTGGAGGCAGAGGCAGGTGAATCTCTGTGTGGTTGAGGCCAGCCTGGTCTATCTACTGTGTTCCAGGACAGCCAGAGCTACATAATGGAGAAGCCCTGTATCAAAACAAGCAAACAAACAACCCCCCCAACCCCCCACCAAAACCAAACCAAACCAACCAACCAAACAAAACTGTGAAGATTGTCTTCATTGAGGAGTTCAGTTGGGAGCACCCAACAGGGGACTTCTAAATTCTTCTCCAGTTTTGATCCTATTAACGGTAAGAGACTGGCAGTACCAGATCCCAGCAAATCTTGTCAAGGGGCTGGTGATGTCACTCAATGGTAAGAGTGTTAGCCTGACATGTAAGAGGCCCTGGGTTCCATCACTAGGACCACAGAAAGAAAATAATAGAAGGTGCTTGTCCAGATCCCGACAAGGTGGGAGATGTGGGACACTCATTGTGTGTCATCTTTGGAAGTTGGCTATTTTTCCAGCTGTAAGCACGGGTGCGTTGAGTCCTGGCTGAACTTACTTTGGACACAGTTGAACCTTTTGCCATGATGTGAAGGGACAGTGACCCAAGCAGAGTGTCACATACTCTGAATCAGGTCACTAAGTTAAGAGTTTTGAAATGTGAGATACAGGACTGGAAATGTACCTTCATGGGACAGTGCGTGCTTAGCATGTGCATGGCTCTGGGCTCCATTCCTAACACCCTTCTTCCCATGCTAGGACAGTGTGGGAAAGGAGAGTTTGTGTAAGTCTGACACAGATTAGGAGAATTTGTGAAAAAAAGAAGACTGTACTTTGTGAGATTTTCATGCTTATTTTGGTTAATGCCAACCAACAACCACAGATCGGACTATAGTGTCCCCCTGCTGGTTCAGATGAAGTAGAGGATTGCATCAGCATCCTTTAAAGGACAAGAAGAATATCCTGGTTGGACTGTATCGTGTTCCCTGGGTGCTTTGAATGTGTTTGTCTCTCTTTGGGACTCGTGTTTTTAACAGCCATTTTTTCTGTCATTGGTACTTGTAACCAGCCCTGCTTTTTTGAACAGATACCTCTCAGTTTATTTCTATTGTGGTAAAAAGCTTTAGGCCGCTTCAAGAAAATCACATTGATATAGTGCTCCAGGATTTTGTGTGGGTTTTGCATAGAGAAGTCACTGACTTTTAGTTTCTTTTCCTTCAGTGGGAACAAATCATGTTTACTTAAAATCTCCAATTTAGTGCTTTTTGTTTTATAAAGTGATGGAGTTTTGCAACAGTTTACCACTGTATAAATTCACATCATTTTTGTTGAGATGTAATTCATGAAACACACAAGTTACCATTTTAATGTGTGAAGCTCAGCGGATTTACAGTGTTTGCAGTGTTGGTCAGTTACTTTCATCATCCCTTTAAGACACCTTTTATCCAATAAGTAGTCACAGTTACACTGTGTGAAAGAAACCATTTCCCCATTCACTCACAGATGTCCATAAGTGAATGAGTGTAACACGAATTGCTAAAATGTCTTATAAAAAACCTGGAGCCAGATATTGGGGTAAATGCTGAAAGATCAGAGAGACAAAGGAACAAGTCACAGCTACTTCTCACCTCGCCAGCTCCACAAACCCTCTGTTTGAAAGCCTCTGAATCTTCAGCTGAAAAAGCTCTCTAGCCAAAAGAGCTTTGGACGAAAAGGGCTTCATTGAAAAGCCTCTAGTTGAAAGGGCTTCTGCCAAAAAGACTTCAGCCAAAAAGACCTTAGTTCCTGTCTCTTCACACCTTATATACCTTTCTCTACCCAGCCATATTACTTACTTCCTAATGCTGGGATTAAAGGTATGTGATTCCCAAGTACTGGGATTAAAGGCATGTGCCACCACTGCCTGGCTGTTTCTCTCCTAGACTGAGTCAATCTCATGTAATTCAGGGTGGCTTTGAACTCACAGAGATTCAGATGGATCTCTGCCTCCCAAGTGCTAGTATTAAAGGTGTGTGCCACCACTGTCTGGCCTTTTTGTTTAATCTAGTGGCTTGTTCTGTTCTCTGATCTTTAGGCAAATTTTATTAGGGTACACAATTTATCATCACAGATGAGTAGATAAACATATGTGGTATACACACACACACACACACACATACACACACACACACACTGGGGGGGTTGTCTTATACTAGTAAAAACAAAAAAAAGGGGTAATACTGATATATTGTATAACATGAGTACATGAATGAACCTGAAAGATCTTATGCCAAATAATAGAAGTATTCCCTGATGGGCAGCACAGAGACTCCATGATGCCTGGTGTTACTGTAGAAGAGGTAAACCAGCAGGAGTTCATCAGACCTCTGATAGCTTTCCTCCAAAGGTCTGGGAAACTGAAAGTCCCTGAAGAGTGGACACAGGCAGTCTGACCAAACATAAAGATCATGCTCTGAGAACTGGGTTTTACACACAAGCCTGGGCTGGTGATAGCGTTGGCTCTATGACCAAGATCTATGGAGGATTTAAGAGAAATAGCATCAGGCCCAGCCACATCAGTAGAGGCTTCAAGAGTGTGGCCTGTCTAGTCCTTCAAGCCCTGGAGAGGCTGACAGTGGTGGAAAAGGACCAACATGGGGGCTGCAAGCTGACACCTCAGAAACCGAGAGAGCTGTATGGAATTGCTGGACAAGTGGTGACTGCTAACAAGAAACCATAGAATGAAGGATTCTGGGTTAAAGTTGCCTCATTGCAGGTCAGGAGGGAGGAGTTACTAAAAGTCACACGTTGTGTGGTTGCATTAACATGACTCTCGGAGAGATATAGCATCATGACCTTTTAAACCCTAAGGGCTCTGGGTCCAGGCATCTTCCACTCTGCTAATTGCTAATGGGGAAAGCAGGCCTAAAGTCCTTTCTGCTCTGCTGATGTTCTTCCAGTTTGGCAGTGGACATTGCTTGTCAAAGCCAAAACCCTTCCTTCCAATCTGTTCTATTAAGTAGGACTCCTCATTTTTCTCTTTACGTCTACATTTAAATTTTACAGATAGAAACTTTCTGATAAGCTCATGATTTTATTTTTTTTTAATTTGCTCAAGTTAACCTTTTAAAAAAATGTGTGTGTGTGTGTGTGTGTGTGTGTGTTTGTATGTGTGAACATGTGAATGTGAGTATAGGTATGTAGGCATGCATGCCACAGTGTCCATGTAGTTCTCTCTTTCTGCCCTGCGGGTTCTGGGGATTGAAGTCAGGTTTTCAGCCTTGGCAGCAAGAGCCTTTACACACTATATTGCCACCCTTTTTAAGTTAACCTTGATGTCAAGTGTTTAATAAAATTACAGTGTAATTTATATAAGCAGATAATGATTCTATGAGGTTTATGTAGCAAGAAACTGAAGATTGTCACTTTTTAAAAAAAAACCAGATAAGAATGACAATGTGTGTGAGGAGTTCTAGTTATTGCTGTCATTTGTCTTTTTTTTTTTTTTTTTTTTTTTGGTTTTTCGAGACAGGGTTTCTCTGTGTAGCTTTGCGCCTCTCCTGGAACTCACTTGGTAGCCCAGGCTTGCCTCGAACTCACAGAGATCCGCCTGGCTCTGCCTCCCGAGTACTGGGATTAAAGGCGTGCGCCACCACCGCCCGGCCACTGTCACTTGTCTTAAAGCTACCCAGATTCAAAAGCACCTCTTAGACTGGTAAATAGCTTTTTGGAATTTTAACTGCAGAATCTATGTGAATTCCCCAGGAACATCTACCAAATTCCACCAAAGGAAGAGCAAGGATTTCCTTTGATTCCTAAAATGGAGCGGTGCAAAATGTGCCAGAAATTAGGGGCTCAGAGAGTTGGCAGGACTCCTGTTTTCTTCATGAAAATCTCAGTCCACCCGCTCTCTCTCTTTGCCCATCTTCTCTATATGTGACTATGTCCATCACATCATTGAAAGTCTTTCTCCTATCTTTTCTGAGTCAGGATCTTGTAGTCCTGCGGGCCTTCAACTTATAACCCTCCTCTGTCAGACTTCTAAGTGTGACCTGGGGTTCCAGGTTGGTGAGCTGTGCCGGCTCTCCCATTTACATTTTGTATTCGTCAATTCTTTGAGTTTTTCCTTGAAATTCTGCTAGAAGAAAGAATATCTAGACTCTAAATGACCAGAGTGTTTCACCGAGCTGCAGGATTTTACACAAAGAAGTAGTCATGTCTGCCAAGGTTGACGAACCACTCAAGTTTAACCAGCATCACAAAGTCAGTGACCTTGCAGTGGATAAACTTGGTGAGCAGAGAAACTGGGTGAGCGGTCGTGCTTCCGAGCAGGCACCCAGAGCCGACAGGTCTGTCACCGTGTGTGGCTGTGCTAACTGCCACTCATGTGTTCTTTCTGACAGCTCCTTCAGTGGCAGAGTTTTCCGAACGACCTTCCTGATGCTGGCTCTTTCCCTTGCCATTCCCCTGCTTGGAGCCGTGATGCTCTTGGAGTCCCCTATAGATCCTCAGAGTCTCAGGTAAGTGCCCAGCAGTCTTGGGAAGGGTTCCCCTACCAGTGGGGGTGTGCAGTAGATCAGTGTGGTCTGGAACTTGGTGATGAGTAGGAGAGCTCTACTTCTTTAGTATTTGGGTTTCATGTTGAATTAGATATAACTCAATACCTGTGAAATTGTCCCTGCCATTGTGACAGAAACCAGCTATAGAAATCAGAATTAAAGAAGCTGAAGTGTTAGAAATAACTGGCCTTAGTTCATTTGAAGTAGCAGAAGCACACTGCAGTGATTTAAATCCCTTATGTAATTTTTGTAAATAGTTAATTTTTAAGATCTGTAATTAGTATTCTCTTTTTGCTAAGTTATAATTCACCAGTGGAGGTCTGTGAGGAATTAGTCTATTGTAATTTGAAAACCCCTTAACATGTAGTCATGTTTGTGGTCACAGAAGGGAGGGTCAGGCTTTTATTGGTGTTTGCTGATATTGAACTTGGGCTGGTTGTAGAAGGGTTGTGTGGTTTGGCCTGGAGAAAATGGAAGGAGGTAGGTTGAGCTTTTTGTGAAGGAGCTCTTTCAACTCCCTTAGCCTCTAATTTCCTAATCATTTTGTATCTCCCACCTTTAGAAATCAAAGGAAATCTTAGCTCTTCCATTTGGTTGAGTAAGTTTGACAAATTCACATAGGAAATTCACACAGATTCTGCAGTAACAAAACTCCAAGTCATCATGACAAAGCCTTTGGAGATACTAGTGGGAGGGAAGCCATCTGAGATTCATTTTAGATGAGTTAGTACTTCATGTAAAGCTTTCAAAAGGACTTCATACAAGAACTTTGTCTAACTATGGAGCAAAGATAATATATACAACTGAATAATGTGTTGGTGTTTTATATATAAAAATTAAGATTTTATATTGGCTTCAACTCACTAAGAATATGTTCAGCAGCTAAGGTAGGTGTCTACCAGATATCCGAGATGAGGGAGGACACAGTCTGATCTTAGATGAACATGTGGGCAAGAGTTACCTTGTTTATTGGATTTAGAATTACCAAACTTTAGTAACTAAAGGGCCTGGGGGATATGGATAGAGTACTTACTTACCTAGCAAGTACAAAGACCCTTGATTTGATCCCCAACACTGTAAAAACCAAAAACCCAAGTAATCACTGACTACAAATAAAGGTGCACAGTGCTATGGAAATGGGATTAGCTTGCATCTTACGATCCAGGAGGAATGCTGACCTAGTCAGCTTGAGGGGTTGGTTCTAATTATCTGTATGCCAGTGGGTACTCTTCCACACTTCCTGTCTGAGCCTCGGGCCTGAGGACATCGGGTAGTCTTCTCAGAGGCCCTTCTTAACGTGTAGAAAACTGTCTCAATCTCCTCCCAGCAGAACTGACCCAGGTCTCCTTGAGTAAGGCAGGGAAGTAAACAGTGCATATCCTGGTAGTCAGAAGCCAGGTTAGAGCCAGCCTTGTGAAGGGGAGATGCACACAGCAGCTGAAGATGTGAGTTTGGAGTTGACTGAAATCCTTTGATCTCAGGGAGGGCCAGTTTGTGTGTAGAAAGAATGGTGATGAAACTTAGCTGAAAAGGGGTGTATGACTATGGCAAACAGAAAAACAGCTCAGTGAGGATTTGAAGTTGTACAAGGTGAGCACTGGTTGTACTGTAGGGGAGCCTAATGAGGCAAGAAGGGTTCAGATGCAGCTAAGTATATTTTTAAAATGCCTAGAAACGCCCATATCCTTCTGTGGAAAACAGTCCTCTTGTTCCTTTCTGAGTAGAAATGCAACTGCTTTCTCAGGCCCTGTGAGATGTAAATTGGAGTGAGTCTGGAGCAAAGATCTCCTAAGATGGCATGCCCCAGGACTGTGTCCTGATGTGGACATTTGTGTGAGACAGACTCAGCACACTTAAGAGTTGACAGAGCTAGCAAAGGGGTGTAGGAAGCTTGGTCTCAGAGGAAAGAGCAAAACATGATTCTGGCTGAAAACTACAACAACAACAAGAAGTTAATGACTGGACGTAAGAAGTACAGCCACAGAGTTAGCAAGGGTGAACTAGTGTCACTGGCTTTACTTTAATGGCTAGCCAGGTGAGGCCCCAAGACATGATCTGATTTGGGCTTCCTGGTGGCTGTCCTCTGCTGCCAACTACTGCCATGGGGACCTTGCTTGCCTGCCCTTTGCCTTTTTGCATCCAAATCTGCCTGTCCCTGTCCCTGTTCCCCCCACCCCTTGAGACAAGGTCTCCCTTTGCAGCCCAGGTTGGCCTCACACTTGTGGCAATCTTCCAGCTTCAGCCATGATGATAGGCATGAGCTACTATGCCTGGCTTTGAATTTTCTTGGTATTTCCCTACTGAGATTGTCCTCAGGTTGCCTGTGGGCAGGGACAAGCACACAGTCGCTTCTTGAGAACTTCCTGAGTGGAAGGATTTAAGCCAAGATGGGGAGGTTTTGAGCGTCTGTGGTCTTGGCTTTATGCTCGTACATGGTTTGCTTTGCAAGCGCAGCTTGGTGGTTGGGCCTGTCAGGGTCAGACCTGAACTCTTGGCCAAAGCAGGCAGGCTACTTCCTGCCTCCTCCTTTGGCACTGGAACTTTCTAGTTAAGCTGAAAGGGTTTGCCTTTATGGCTGGTAGAAAGCCATGGTTGAGAGCCAGGGCAGAGGGAGGAAAGACAATTTAATCCGGGTGTGGTGCTGACTCAGAAGTGGCAACAGGGAGTAAAGTACAATGTTGTGAACAATTGTTGTGTTGCAGAATAGAGAGCTTTTTATCCCTCACATTCTCAGCCACCCCCAGGCCCCTACCTCCCCTCCACTGGTGAGCAGGCCAGGAAACAGCCTCACTGAATGGCAAGGTAGAGGGCAGGATGGGAAATACTCCTCTTCCTCCTCCTCAGCAGTGTGTGTTGGGAACTCCCTGTCTGTCAGGTTCTTGAGATACAGCAGAGGGAAGCAGGAAGGAATCTCTGGTCCACACAACATCCCTTCTAGTGGGGCCAGAGAGGCAAACACCCCAGAAAAGCAAATCCAAAAGTATATGAGAAGATGGTAAGTAGAATGGAAAGATTAGAGCAGGTATGGGCCAGGCCCAGGGGGCTGGCCAGTTTTAAATTGGGTGCTAAGAATAGGCTTCACCAAGGAAAGAGGAGTTTATGAGAGTTAATGTTAAGGACCGAAGATACCTGGTACTCATGATCCTACAAAGGGGGCCTGGTATGGGGAACAGAAGAAACAACAAGGTAACAGGTGACAGGGCCAGACTGGGCAGCATAAGAAGTCACTCCAAGGGCTTTGGTTGTGAGTGGGATGGGGCATTTGCAGGGATCAGCAGACAGATGCTGTGATGTAAAGTGGGCTGCTTGATTGAGAATCGACTGTAGGATGAGAGAGAAGAGGCAGAAGATACTGTCCAGGGCAGAGTGGCAGCAGAGGACCTGGGAGGAAGGTCAATCATGTCTCTTTCAAAGTGGCCTCAGCAGTAGCTGGGAGCTGTGGCACTTTTGTCTGTGGATGGGAATGAGTTTGGAGGGGAGTTGCTGCAGTTACTCTGTGGGAGGGGAGGATGCTCTGGGGTTCAGCAGAATGTACCTGTGTGATGTCCTGAGCCCTGGATGTTGTTCCATGGCTGGCTCCCTCCCTTCCCTTACATGAAGCAAGAAGCTAGTCAGCTGTGGAAGGTCAACAGCGCTCTCCCCATGTCAGGCAGACAGTACTAGCTACAGATAGATACTAGCTACAGGGCTGTCTGTATCAGGGTGTGAGAGAGTCTAACTGTCTTAAGGCCCTGGATGGTGATGAGATCCATGGGATGTCTGGGGTATGGGGACATGCAATATTTGTATTTTCATAATTATTTCCTACTGTAATCTCTTTTGATATCCTTGAATTTTCCCCCTTAATCTTTATTTTTCTGGCATTCAAGGGTGTTTTGGGAATGTATTCTGTGTGTTAGAACAGGGAGATAGACATGCCATGGGTCCTCAGGAAATGTTTTCCTTCACGGATATTTTTATATACAAATCCTTGTAATTGTACTGTTTTACAGCTTCAAAGAACCCCCTCTTATGTTTGGTGTTCTGCAACCAAATACAAAGTTGCGACAAGCAGAAAGGCTATTTGAAAACCAACTCAGTGGGCCAGAGTCCCTGGTAAATATTGGGGGTAAGTAAACGGATCTGTGGCGTGCACTTGGCTGATTTCCAGGCCGCTGTTGCTCAGGGTGGGTGGGTGGGCTCTGTGGGAGCAGCAGCAGTGGCAGTAGGGAGCTGTGGGCTTGGGTTTCAGCTGTGAACATCTCAAGGAACAGCTCTCTCTTCTCTCTGTCTGGTTTGCATTCCATTTTTGTATGTTTTATTTGTTTGTTTTTTTTAAGACATAGTGTCTCTGAGTAGCCCTGGCTGTCCTGGAACTCATTCTGTAGACCAGGCCTGGCACTCAGAGATCTGTCTACCTGTGCCTCCTGAGTGCTAGGATTAAAGGTGCATGCCACCATGCTGGGCTCCATGGGGCGATTTGGAGCTAATTTCCACAGAGCACTTTGATACTTGGTTGTGCAGAGGTGGAAGGCAGATGCTGACCCTGACACTGAATTCATTTGTTTAGTTAGTAGGTGTTACTTGACAGCACCCCCGTTCTGTGCTCACTTTGTCTTTGTATCGCATAGGTTTTATTTTGAAGTGGAGAGGAGTAGTTCTCAGTATTTCCACGAAATCTATCCATCTCAGGATGGATTTCCTGAGAACAAGAATTGGGCCTGATAATGAATTTGACTCTAGCAACCAGACAGTAGGGTTTTCTTTTTACTTTTTTTTTTGGTTAGGGTGAGAATTATGCTTAGTATTGAAAGGACACAGTTAATGAGATGATTAAACTTGGACTGGTGTGAGGGTTTCTGAGTAGCAGCTTTGAAATGCTGCAGCCCTGTGTCTACTACATTACCTGGGCAGTGGCTGTGGACATTGTGTGCTGTGCACCTAGGTTTAGTTTCTCAGCCTGCCAGGGCCATTGCTGTGCCAGTGTTTGATAAACTCTTGTCCTGTCTCTGCTTTGTCCATAGCGACCCCAAGGCCTGCCCATTTCTGCAGTTATTGCTTTATTATATGGCTGGCAGAGTAAACCTTTTTTTTCAGTAGGAGTAAATACTTTATGGTAGAACTTCCGTTTCTCTTAAAAGGGCTTGACATTTGTTAGTAAGTTTCATCAGTTCTGGTGACAAAGCCAAACACTGTTGTTTCAGCTAGAGTTTGTGTTGCTTGGAGGTCTTTGCTGCCTTATGAGTGCGCCTGTTCTGCCTTCTCCGTTCTTGAGGAGCTGAGTATACTGGGTGCCAGTTCTGGTGTGGACCCAAGGGGACCTCTCTGCTTCTATTCCTGTGGATGTGAGCTACAAGCTGGAATCCAGACACCTGCTGCAGCAGCTTTATTTGGAGGGTATCCTGGGAGAGAGTGGCAGGTGCTGACTGCCTCAGGACAGGTGCTAGAGGAGAACAACCACCAATTAGCATACTTCAGTTCATGGTTTTAAGTGATCCTGTTCTTGCAGCACTTAGGCCCAGCTGGCAGCTGCTTGTGGTTACACAATTAAAAGGTTATGGGCATGGGTACATTGCTCTAAGGACAACAATATTTGAACCCGAACAATTCTTTCCTATCGGTAAGATATGCTTTAATATAGTTCCCTGGCCTACAAGAGGTCCTACTTACCTCATTCTCTCACAGAGGGCAGACTTTGATGAGGCACTCTTTTCCCATCCCACCATACCATTCTTCCACCAGTGTAAGCTCCTGTGTATGGTAAAGGTGGATCTATCCATTCTACATTTTGCATTGCATTTTTTCTCTTGGAGCATACCAGATCCTACCATTGATTCTATATGCTTGGTGTTCAGGGAACTTAACTTCAACAGTTGGTGCTATATATATCCCTAAGGGGTTTTCCCTTTCTGTGTATGCATCACCTTAATCTCCTTCCCAGAACTGTGAGACATGGTTAGTGTTCCAGGTGTTGTTGCCTTATATGTACTCATTATTTCCAGCCAGTACATTTCTATGAGTCACCCTCTCCACAGGTGGTGCTATCTACCTTTTCATTAGAACAATTATGAAAGCATGACCGGATAATTTTAACTGCCTCTATTGAGTTAGAAAAGTTCCCTGGATTGGGAATTGCAGTTAGTAATTCTGTCCCCTCTTCCGGGATGTTTCCTCAGTGTGGGTGCTATGGATGTCTTTTGAGGGCTGAGCACTCAGCAGTCACTTATCCTCAGCAGTCTGACCAGTTAAGAGTCTGTATTAGCTATCACCCACTGCAAAGAAAGACTCTGACCAAGGCTGAGGGCAGCACTAATCTGTGTGTATAAACGTGTATATTTAGGAGGCAGTTTGACACCTTTTCTATTGAGCAAATCAACAGTAGGTTCCCCTCTAGGATTTGTGAATAGCTCCCCAGCCTTCTGCTTTTGACCAGAGCAAACTTTTGAAGATCTGTTTTAGGCTTACAGTAATGGAGCAGAAAGAAGAGATTTTATCAGAATGGGTGTTGGGTTCTGCACACAGGTCCAGCCTTCCTACTGTTGCCCCCTCCTACCATAGTTGGGTTATTATTTCCACTGTCTGTTTTAATCAGGGTTCACTCTTGGCATTGTGCACTCTGTGGATTTGGACACCTTTGTAATGCCATCATAGAGGATATTCTCTCCGTCCTAAAATTCACCTGTGTTCTCTTCCCCTCTTTAACTCCCAGCTACTAGTGACTTAAATTTCTGCATTGTTTGCCTCTTCCAGAATGTTGTACCATTAGAGTCATACAGTCTGTTCAGGTTGCCTCTTGCATCTGTGTGAGATACTGGTCTGTAGTTTCTCTTCATGTCTTTGTTAGGGCAATGCAAAAGTTGTAATTCATAGAATGAGTTAAGAGGTATTATTTCAGCTTCTGTCTTCTGAAGCAAATTTTAGAGATTTGGCTGTAATTTTTTAAGGTAGAATTCACCAGTGATCCAGCTGATGGGGGGCTGATGCTTTCTGTCTTGCAGGATTATTAATTATTTATTCAGTTTCTTTAACACACATAAGTCTGTTCATATTGCCTATGTGCAGACTTTGTACAGCTTTGGACAGTTGTATCCTTTGAGGAAGCCCCCATAGTTTTGTTACTTTAAATTTTTTGTTTTGTTTTGTTTTTTCAAGACAGGGTTTCTCTGTGTAGCCCTGGCTGTCCTGGAACTCACTTGGTAGATCAGTCTGGCCTTGAACTCACAGAGAATCACCTGCCACTGCCTCCTAAGTGCTGGGATTAAAGGCGTGTGTCACCACTGCCTGGCTTGTTACTTTAAAATTTAAGGATTTAAAAATGTCCCGTACATCATTTCTCCATCATCTTCAGAATTGTTGTTTCCTTTCTGGCTGTTAAAATATAACCAAACTGTTTCCCTTATAGAAGAGACAGTGTGGTCATAGCTCTTAGGCCAACCCTTTAATGACCCTTCCTCTTTTTATTTTCGTAAACAGATGCGATGTTTACTGGCACAGCAGATGGCAGAGTTTTAAAACTTGAAAACGGGGAAATAGAGACCATCGCCCGCTTTGGTTCAGGCCCTTGCAGTAAGTTGGTGACAACTCATTCAGAAAGTTGTCCTTTCCCCTGGATGTCTCTTTCACTGTTGGAGAACTGCTGACCATTTGGCAGACAGGACACGCTGTGGTGTCACCTTCGTTTTTTATTGCCGGGTGGTCATCTGGCCTTGGTGTGTCCAACAGAGCCTGTGGTTGTCACTCTGATGTCCTTGCTTTCCAGTTGGGCATTGGTCATGTGACTGCTGAGTAGTTCCTGGTGCTGTGTCCCCTCATCATCCCATTCAGTCTCTGGTTGCCCTGTGGGAATTTCAGCTGTTAATCTCTGTGGGTGGTGCTGCTTTATATAAAGACAGGGGCTTTGTGACTGTTGGGGGCTGACATGTGACTCCTTAGTAGCTCCTCAGGGATTTCAGTTGTGTTACTCAAGTCTGAGAACCCTTAAATCATTTAGACGTTGGAAGCATAAGCAGACAATCACACTGTTTAAAACTTGAACCACAGGATTCCTATCATTTTTAAAAATTAATTAACTTACTGTAAATTTTTATTTTTTATTTATTTTTTGTGGTATTTTGGGTGGATTCCAGGACTTCCTGATTACCGGGCAAGTGTTCTACCACTATAATACACAGCCTTGTTACCATTTTTGATAACTGGAGATGTTTTATAAAAATGATGCATTTTCATTTCAAAATAAAAGCAGCATAAACATACAAAATCAAAATAAAAATCACTTAGGGTCTTCTGAAAAGTGACTGTGCCAACAATTGAATGAGTACCTTTCTAGGAAGCTTTGCATCCATGGACACCCATGCTCATACTCTGTATTAGCTTCTTCAGCCTGCCCTTTCCACTCCACACATAACACCTACTCAGCACCTACATCGAGCACTGGACAGTGAGCCCCCCTTGTGGTACAGTAGCACTTGCAGTAAGCACCTTAATGCATAATTAAGTATATGCTGTGGTAGCACCTACAGTAAGCACCCGGGTTGAGCTCCTTGCAGTGAGTCTCTGAGGAGGCAGGTCCATTTCTAACACTGTGGTCTTTTTGCTCTGTACAGCATGGTGTCTGTTTAGGGAGTTATGGAAGAGATACTTGGACACTGAAGAGGGCACAGGTAGAATCTTGGAGCAGCCACCGATTCCTGTTGTTTATCTTCCTAGAAACCCGAGATGATGAACCTACCTGTGGGCGACCGCTGGGCATCCGGGCAGGGCCCAATGGGACTCTTTTTGTGGTTGATGCATACAAGGGATTATTCGAAGTAAATCCTCAGAAACGTATGTGACAACTTGTTTCTTTGATATTTTCAGCTCTTTTCAACAGTATACACATAAAGCATATTTAATAAGATTGTTAAATGTAGTGTAGGCAACTACAATGTTTTCTTACTAAATAACAGCACAAGTATTGCCTACAGATACTTGTGTTGGCCACCAGAGAACTCCCTTTCTGAGACTGCCTTGGTCCTAGCCCAGTTTTTCTCTGCATCTATGTTTTAGCCACTGGCTCTCAGAAGGGTTGTGTTGTAAACATTTACTCCTCATCCTCCTGTCTGAGAATCTTTTTTTCCTCCTTAGACAGTTCCTTCTCATTTTTTTCTTATGACTGCATGTGATATAACTAGAACTGGTATTATAATATATGCTGTGTGCTCTCTCTATGGAGGATCTATGCATGGGGCTTGACCATGGGCTTTGCAGACTGGCCTCTGCTTTCTGGTGGTTATGACTGGGGAGGTTACATAGCCTTTCTATTCCTGTTTTCCATATAGTAGGAAAGATTCATAGTAGACCTTGCCTATGGATTCTTGCACAGGGTTAAATAATAGTGTACATAGGAAACTTGGCACTCAATTTATGTCCTGTATGTTATTTGAGTTTTGAGCTGGGGGTCTCATTGTATTCCCAAGCTGGCCTCCAATTACTGAGTTCAAGCCCTCCTCAAGCCTCTACCTCTCCTACCTAGGACTGCAGTGTGTCCCTCATTCCTGGCTAGTTTTAAAAACTCACTATTGTTGCTTAATGTAAAAGCAGATGAATGGAAGATTTGATTTTTCTTCTCTCCAGCTAAAAGATAGTACTAGATTTTTTTTTTTGCTCTTAATATTGCTCTTAATAGTTTTTTTTTTTTAAGGTTTGTTGATATCAATTAAAAATGTGTTCTTCATCTTTGTACTTCTGCCTTTGGTAAAGTTTAGTCTTAAAAAAAAAAAAAGATTGTTACCTAATGGTTGATAACTGCTCTCACTGGGGGTTAGAAAAGCTCCTTTTAGCTTTTTGTCTTGACATCAGCTGGCTTGATAAACATTGTGAAATTATTAAGAAACAAGTTCCTAAAATGAGAGTGAATCTTTCATGTTTTGTGACTTCAGGCGCAGTGAAACTGCTGCTGTCCTCGGAGACTCCCATTGAGGGCAAGAAAATGTCCTTTGTGAATGATCTCACTGTTACTCGGGATGGGAGGAAGATTTATTTCACGGATTCCAGCAGCAAGTGGCAGAGACGGGACTACCTGCTCCTGGTGATGGAGGGCACTGATGACGGGCGGCAAGTGCTCCTTTCAGGCCTTCCCCTCAATGAGTAGATTAGCCACAGGGCAAGGGCAGCAGACCTGTTTCTGCTGGAAGCTGTAGTAGGGTCTCAGCACGGGGTGTCAGTGTCTAGGAACAAGACCGTAGTGGCTCTGGAGTCATGTGATGGCTCAGTATGATCTCCCTTCCTCAGAGCAAATAAAAGGCAGTCTGTCTATCCGTGGGGGTTCTAGACAGAATGGGTGAGGCCCCCCAGCAGGCCTAGGTTTCAGGTCATGCCTCTAAAGGCTGGTGTGCTGGCCTTCATTGTGCTGACCTAGTTCTCTAGTCAGTAAGGGGATGCTGGATCTGGTGTGGACAGGGAGGGCCCTTACTAGCCAGCTTGGGACCAGGCTCATACAGATCCCTGACATGGGTTCTATCCCTCCAGTGGGAGGCTGAGTCACTTTCCCTTGCCCCAAGCCCACAGGAGATCTTGGGCTCTTCCCCTGTGTGACTGCTGTGTTGGGCCTTCCACAGCCTGCTGGAGTACGACACTGTGACGAAAGAAGTGAAGGTTTTGTTGGACCAGTTGAGGTTCCCCAATGGAGTTCAGCTCTCTCCTGAGGAAGACTTCGTTCTGGTGGCAGAGACAACCATGGCCAGGATACGAAGGTGTGTGTGTGTGTGTGTGGTGTGAACAGAGCTTGTCAGGGCCTGTGGTAGGATAGAAAGAAACAAGGGGAATGGATGTCTGGTTTGGATGCTTTTGGCCACTGCTCTGTGTAATGATGAGAAAGTTGAAGTTAGGATAGGCTTCCTTCCTCATGTTTCAGCCCTTGTGAGGGTCACAGTCCAGAGTGTGTCTTGAGTTCATGCCATTTGCGTAGCCTGCAGTCTGTTCCCCTGTAAGGTGGACTTTGGCTCTTCCTGCTTGTGTGGTCCTCAAGATGTGTGTCAGCAACTCTGCTTGCGTTCACGACAGACACGTGAATAGTATTTTCTGTGCAGATACTTGAACTAAGACCAGGTTTGTGCCTGGCTAAAAATTTTACCTTAAATTTTTTTCTACTTTGCATTGCCTACTTGGGCATGTTTTTCAGAGTCTATGTGTCTGGCCTGATGAAAGGAGGGGCAGATATGTTTGTGGAGAACATGCCTGGATTTCCTGACAATATCCGGCCCAGCAGCTCCGGCGGGTACTGGGTTGCTGCTGCAACAATTCGTGCTAACCCCGGGTTTTCCATGTTGGATTTCTTATCTGAGAAGCCTTTTATTAAGAGAATGATTTTTAAGGTAATTATGAAAACTGATTCCCAAAAGCAAGGTGGAGATGAGTCTAATGGTCTGTTTCCATTGGCCTGACTAGCTCTCAAACCTCAGTTCCAGTTAGAATATTGGTACCTGTCACACCTACTTTAAGCACACGTGTGTTCATGCTTAGGTGTGTGCATGTGTGTGAAGGCTAGATGTCAACCATAGGGTCAGTCCTCTGGAACTGTCTACCTTCTTTTGTGAAACAGGGTCTCTCATCTGAGGTTCATCAGGTGGGCAAGGCTGGCCAGCCTTTGAGCCTCAGGGATCTGCCTGTCTGCACATCCCCAGCATCGGGTGTGTGCTGCCACTTTTGGCTTTTTACCTGGGTGCTTGAGTGGTAAGCACTTGCTGGCGAAGGAACTCCTCTAGTACTGTAAACAGGTTTTATTCTTTAGCCGAAAATACAGTTGAAACACTTGAGTCTCCCTCCTCTCTTTCTTCTGTTTTCCTTGCTTCCGAGTATTTTTGTCACTTCACCTTGCTGACTTCGGAGGCCACCTTACCTGGTAGTCCTGCTGCTCTCTGTCTACAGTGGCTCTTTTGACCTGCTTCTGCCTTCCTTCACACCCTGTGAGTCTCATGACTCCTTGGCTTTTGCGATCTTAGGAGCCCCTCTCCCCTCTCCAGGAGGGAAAGTTTCAGTTCTGAGGAAATGAACACACCCATGTTGCATTTTCCCTGCTCTGGAATTGGCCGTTTCTTTGGGGGAGCACTTGGACTTCTGGGTATCAGTGCTGATTCTTTTGGTCAGCACTGTTCATTGGTTCCTGAGGAGCAAAGCTAGGAAGTGCAAGCATATGCTTACACCTACATTTCTTGATCATACTAGTTTAAAATTTAAAGCCGGCGTGTATGCAGATTACCTGTAGTAGAACTGAGCTCTAGGGCTTTATTCTCGTTTTCTTAGCTCCCCTCATCTTTGTACCTTCCTTGTCTCACCGAAGTGAGATGCCTGGGTCACCTTATCTTGCATGTATTTCCTTTGTTTTTGAGACAGGATTTTACTATATAACTGCCTAGATTTGACTAGAACTTGCCTTCTGCCAGCCTCTGCCCCTCACGTGCTGGGGTTATAGGTGTTTGCCACCATGCATAGATGTGTTTGCTGTTTAATAAGTTCCTCCAAGTGCAACCATGGTGTAGCTGTCGCTCCTATCTGAGAAAGAAGACTCAGGCCTGCTTCTTTTTTTTTTTTTTTTTTTTTGGTTTTTCGAGACAGGGTTTCTCTGTGTAGCTTTGCGCCTTTCCTGGAACTCGCTTTGGAGACCAGGCTGGCCTCGAACTCACAGAGATCCGCCTGGCTCTGCCTCCCGAGTGCTGGGATTAAAGGCGTGCGCCACCACCGCCCGGCTCAGGCCTGCTTCTAAACTCTACACAAGTTGCTTTTTTCCACTGTCTTTCTCCATTGCCAGAAATCGTGTCCCTCCATGGGATTTCTCTGCTTAAACTTTGTATGAGCCCCACAAGGCTACATCTGTTTGTAGCTGTGCTCACAGGTGCCCAGCTCAGCACTCTGTACAGGGGCTCGCCCACAGGGACTGCAGACCAAGTTTCAAGGAAGACGTCAAAATGGGCTTGTTCAGAGGGGATATCATAGGATGGACTTGCTCACTTAAACCTCCCAGCCCTTTTGTGACTGTGAAAGGCTTTTTAAACTCTCATCATTTGCCTCTTACATTCCTTGAGTGTAAGACTTGTGGTTAAGCTGTACTGGTTTTGACCCAGTGTTCTGGTAGACAGAGATGGTTTTCAGCTTGACTTCAGTGTAGTGATCTCTTGGAATGTGATCTTGCATTTTTTCTGTGGTTAGCTAAGCCATCGCTGTCCCTATGCAGGCTTGACCTCCTTAGTCTGATCTGCATGGGAGTGGGGAACATGATTTTTGCCCCTGCACTTTGGGACCTCCCTATCCCCAGGATGCTGGGCTACTCGTAGATGATGAGAAGTTGTATGATCAGTTTGCTTGCAGTCAGAAGGTAAGCTCTCATCTCTGATATTTCCTTTCCAGCTGTTCAGTCAGGAGACGGTGATGAAGTTTGTGCCACGGTATAGCCTGGTCCTAGAACTCAGTGACAGTGGTGCCTTCCGGAGAAGCCTGCATGATCCTGATGGACTGGTGGTCACCTATGTGAGTGAGGCACATGAACATGATGGACATCTGTACCTGGGTTCCTTCAGATCGCCCTTCATCTGCAGACTCAGCCTCCAGTCTATTTAGTCAGCCCAGCAGCTGCTCTCACTGTGCATGCCAGGAATCATCACACTCAGCTACCATAGGTCTGGAAGGAGCCATGGACATAGCTTTGTCCTTCTGTTCCTGTTAGTCCTTGGAAGTGTGGGAGTAGCTGCTGCAACCTGGAGAAGGTATGGTCTCCAAGAGGTGCCTCTCACCTGGACTTGATGTCACTTTTAGAGGGAAACAGTGTATCTGCTGTGGGAAAGACAATTCACAGAAAGCCAATATCTCTTTAACAAAATTTCACGCTAAGTACCCGAAATCTCTAGGACTTGGAGAATTTCCTACACTTGTCCCAGGGCTCAGGGTTTGATTAGAGTATGGGATTAGCTATGCAGGGACCTTTCTGTTGCAGTCGGCTCTTTCTGCCACATTCAGTGTCTTCATTCTAAAGTGGGGTCATGCTTGTCGGGGATGGTGTGGAAGTGCCAGTGCAGGTGTGTTGAGGTTGCTGGCTGGGATCATGCAAGCTGAAACTTTGTTCTCAGGGTCATGTGAGATGTGTGGGAATACCTGGACTCTTCCTCCATAGTAAAGGGTGTCCTCCCAACCTCTACATGCTATGGCTCAGCCTCTTTTCATGCCAGAGGGTTTTCAAGACTCGTGTTTTAGTGGCCAAGAGCATTTCATTGGGCTTCTTGCTGTGACTACCTCCTCCACTAGAATTGGGTGACCCAGCGAGTCTGTACCTGCACAGTGTGCTTTAGAAATGTCCTTTTTATGGCTTGGTTCATTACCTTTCTACCTACAGATGTGAGTAGCGACCTGTTGATGTTTGTGCTAATGTAATAGGCTCAGAGTTGCTTATTTCTTGGCAAGTCTGTTTATACACTGGTCTTAATTTTGATGATAATAAATAATATAAAACCCACTTTTCTGCTGGTTACTCTTTTTGATGAAGTGGCTTGGGAGTTTCTTCTCTACTTTAATTATTTTATTTTTCTACTTTAATTGCTTAACAGTGTCAGTATGAAAACTTTTGGTAAGGGTATTTTAGGACCATACAGCCATCTGGTTTGCTTAGAAGTGAAGCTAAGGGGACCTCTTAGGGCGCCCAGGGTCCTCTGGTGGTGTCTCCCAGTTTTGATTGATCCCAGGTAAGTTGATGTTGGCCTTTGCTCCTGTTTGTGTCCTCTGCTGTTGGTACCTGTTTCTTTTCTCCTTGGGTGTGAGAATGCTGAAAAGATGGTGTCTCTGGAAGTGTTTGAAATAACTTGACAGAAAAGTAATTTGAATAGTTAACGATGTAAAAATTGAAAGAAGTCAATAGCTGCGGTAAGTGAGAACCACTGGCTGCCCTTCCTCCCCACACTGCTCATGTGCAGTTGGAGAAGTGGCTGGAGTCTGAGGAGTCGTCTTTCCCAATCTTGTGTCACCTCCTCGGGACTGGTTTGTAGAAATAAAGCAACAGTAGGTTTGTGGTGAGATGGCCTTCAGACCAGTGAATGCAACCGTGTTTCATCAGCTAAACAACTGTCAGTGCTATTTCTGGAACTTTATAGGAAAGCGAACCGAACGGTATGTCATACAGTGGTGTGTCCTATCAGGGATGCATGAATACCTGGGTAACACAAGGGAGTCTCTAAGAACTAGAGAGTTTGGCCTTCAGGGCTGAATTCTCCCTGGTGAAGTGATCGTTTTTGTGAACTTTTAGCAAAGGACTCTGGCTTTTGACTCAGCTGTCGCTTTCAGCTCCCAGGCGTCATTTCCTACGTTTATCTGGTTATTTGGTGCTAAAGACTGTTGTCTTAGGAGCTTCACATATGTGGCATGCTTTTCTTGTAAACATAAAAGGAATCTTCTCTAATATGGGTTATTAATATGTCCATAAGATTAATCAGGTAATTAATAATTTGCCTCGACACTGTTTCAAAACTCTGTTAAGAGTCAGTTTTTTGCCGGGTGGTGGTGGCGCACGCCTTTAATCCCAGCACTCGGGAGGCAGAGGCAGGCGGATCTCTGTGATTTCGAGGCCAGCCTGGGCTATAGAGTGAGTTCCAGGACAGGCTCCAAAGCTACACAGAGAAACCCTGTCTTGAAAAACCAAAATTTAAAAAAAAAAAAAAAAAAAAAAAAAAAAGAGTTTTTGCCTGACATTGCAATGAAATGCCTTTTGAGATTTTTATGGTCAACATATCCTTACGGAGTGGTTATGTATAATTTTGGAAGTTTTTCACATATATTGTCTTACCAGTTTTTTTGAGATATGGTCTTGCTACATTGTGCAGGCTGGTCTTGGATTCATGGGCTCAAGCCACTCTTCTCTCTCAGCTCCTGAGTAGCTAAAGCTATATGTGCAGGCATATGTTGAATTAGCGATGCAGGAATGGATGGCCTTGTATGGATGAGAACTGAGGCTCAAGGGTTAGTGATTGCTCAGTGTCACCGCCAGAACATGACTGAGCTGGAGTCCTTGTTCTAGTAAATGAGGAATGTTCTGTAAGGCTGGACAGGAGGTAAGTGGCCTTCCCAAGGCTTTGGAGGCAGTGGCTGCTGCAGTTTTCAGGTCATGGGCTTGGGCCAGGACCTTGGTGGTATAGCAGAGTCCCTCAAGATGCCTTAGAGTGTGTATGGTGGCCTGGCCAACAGTGGTGTGAGGAGTTCCCATGGGCAGGGGTGAGAGTGATGTGTTTTGGAGCAGTAATTGTAGGTCAGCTCACTTTGCCACCTGCATGGGTTGCTAACTCAGCAGAAGCAGATAGTTGAAGTATTTGGTCATGGAGCTGGCACAATGTATCTGGTGAGGAATGTGTGGCAAGGGCATGGCTGGAGAAAGCTCTAGAACATCAGAGTTGAGCTCTGTCAGGATTCTGGATGGCTAAGGGGAAGCAGGTAGACCAGACCTTGATGTGCTGTCATTGATACTTAGGAAAACCAGGATAGGGAACCCTTCACCTACTGCTTTATCATGGACATCACACAGCTGCATCCCGAGGATGCTGGCTGTGCACCCTGTGACTCTGTTTGGTTATATGTGGGGTCATGGATCTTTCTCAAGAATTGGCTTCAGTGGCTCCACAAATTGCCAAGTGAAGTCCGTGTCTTGTGGCATCGCTGCTATCACTGTTCTGAGTTAAAATAGCCTGGAGGTAGTCAGGACAAAAATAAGGTGGAATTTGAAGGACGCCAAGGCAGATCACTGTGCTGTCCTGTTGGGAGGGTTACAGCAGTTACATTGCCATGCACATTTAGTTGTTATCAAGTCTGTATTGCTTCCAGGTGCCCGCATCTTTCTGCTTTGTATTCATAGTTTGAGGAGAGCCCAGAGAGAAGTCCACCCTTGTACTCCTTAGTACTCAATCTGGGTTCCCTCAGAATGAGGGCTCTGAGACCCGGCTGCCTGCCCATTCTGGGTTTACCCTCTGCTCTGTCCCTGTGCATCTTCCTGCTCAAGCTCCATTGCTGTCTTTCCCAAGTTTCCAGTGCCCTGCAACTCTTGGTTGCCTCTTCCTTCTTCCAGGGCCCCACACAGCCTGTCTATCCCCACCCCAGCCCCTTCATCCAGGCTCCATATGTGCTCTGTCTCCAGTGGATGGCTTTGAGGGGTCCCATCCTTTACCCTACTCTGTGTTGAGCACTCCCAAACTATTAGCCTTCAAGGCAGCAGAGAACTTGGGTGGAGGCCCTGTTCCTTCAGAAATGCTTCCTCTCTAATTCTCTGGGTGCTGTTACCCTGTTGATGAGAAGGTCTGGGCCAGTTGCTTAGGTCTTCAGCGCACTTGTGCTTATAGCTTATCACCTCATGAAGCCTCCTGAGGCTAAATTCACCAGGCTGCCCACATTCCTGGGTTCTTATGAAGGGTAACATACACAGTATTGCTTTGAGATGATCAGTTTTTTATTTATGATAAACCACTCTCATCAACAGTGGTCTGATGTTAATAGTAGACAAGAGATGGATACAAAGTCTGTTCAGTCAGTTATCAGGAAGCCTTCCACACTACTACTACCTTGTTGACTCTACCTGCTTTGCTCTACCCATGCCCCAGTAATGCCATCAAAGGATTCTGTCTATGCCCACTTCCTGAATCTGGGTGTGCAGCACCAGAAGAATTAATTTTAGAAGACAATGTGAATACAGTTAATCTGGCCAGGAGGGCACTATATTCTCCCATTCTCATCACCTGATGACCCACTGGCATTTCCACCTGCTCACTGGTAAGAAGGCCCCGAGGATCAAGATGTCCAGGCTGGGGTGGAAAAGTAGGGAGTAGGAGGGCACAGCCCTGGTATTGCTGAAGAGGCAGAAGTCAGTGGCAGCGGAGAACAGGTACTTCAAAGCTGTGGAGCCAGGGTATGACCCAGACTTCAGAGTAGCAGTTCAGAGTCTGAAACACAAAAGGGCTCATCTGAGAACCTCAGCTGCCACAGAGACCCTGTCCACCCAGGGCAGCTCTTTGAGTACCCTTTGTGCATGCCAGGCAACTGGGAGCTGTGTGTGAATGTGCATGCATACACATGTATTCCCTGCTGGGGCAGTCTCTCCCTTACCCACCTTCAGCTTTTATTTTGAAAATCTTCAAACCTACTAAAAGTTGGAGTGATTCAAGAGTATATGTTTCTCATCTATAGTTATGAATTGTTAAAGTTTCCCACATTGCTTTTGCTTTCTCTGTAGAGAGATAATACATAGTAATACAGCACATGATATGTATATGTATAGTATAATATACATATCCTGTCCTGTGTATGTAGGTGTTGCATATGATTTCTGAAATATTTGAAAACTTTGCCTGCTGTAATGTCCCTCTCCCAAATTCAGATTATTACTTTGCAAAGAGGCTTCAGGAAGTGAAAGTCAGGTGGTATAGGTCATGTGAGGGGTGGGAGGACACTGCCTTTCAACCCTGTGTCCCTTGAGAGCATGCCTAACCCCTGCTGTCATGTGTTCTTGGTTGGGAGGGAGCATCTCCTTGGGAATGAGGTGTGGAGAGGTGTTGCCAGTGAGGAACTGCAGTCCTGAAAGGGGAGTTGGGTGACTGGGGGTGGGCAGGGCTCAGCAGACAGACTTTTGTCTTACCCGTTTCAAGGCAGGGTTGGTTTGGAAGTCACAGTTGTCCAGATGGGGGTGCATGGTCTTCCTGCATGTAGTTCTGCCGATTTCCAGCTCCAGCATGTATTTCAGACCCTTCACCACCTGAAGAAACCAAAGACCCAAGAACTAGATTACTTGGCATAGGATGCAAGAGGGTCACTGCCTCCCTAGCTGGTGAGGAGTGAGGGGAGGAGAGTCCCGTGGAGCTGGGCACAGGGGAGGCAAGCTCAGGGCTTGCCAGGAGTGTGGCTCTGGATGAGCAGGCCCAGCTTCAGCTGACCCTCTTCCCTGCCTGCTATCAGTGTCCTATAGCCCTGGCTTAGGGACTTGTTTTCTGCCCAGAACTTTGCATTCTGGAGAAACAGGGTTGCCATAGCGACAGGTAAAGACTTGCCGTCTCTCTCTTAGCTGTCATCTCACCTACCCAACAGCCCCTATTGACCCGCAGTGGTGTTTAAATGGGTGGCAAGCCCGCTGACTGCTATACTGCTTGTTGGCATGCATAGTACCCACTGGCTTCTCCACTCTTGTGGGAACGGATTTATTTTGAGTTTCAAAATAGCCCCCTCCACTTGGACACGGCCATGACTTAGTCCTTTTTCTTGTTTGTGGTTTCTGTATAGTTGGAGGAAAGTTCCTCAACTTTTAGTCCCAGTCTTAACCAAATATCATGTGAAATAGTCTCCAACATCATGAGGTACTGTAGTGGGTAGCCATTCCAGCTTTGACCTGAAAATACCACCCCCTTTGAGGCTTCGGTAACTGTCATGCCTACAAGGCGAGGAGCCGAGAGAGGACCCCTGAAGACCCGAGATCTGGATGGGGGAGCTCCCTTGGTTCCTGGACCCTGGACGCTGGAGGTAAACTGAGCAGAGTTTTCCAGAGAACACTGCTGGACTGCGCTACACCTTTCCCAGACCCTGTTACCTATCCCTTCACTTGTAAGTTACCCCACAAAATAAACCTCCCTTTTAACTACGTGGAGTGGCCTTAATAATTTCACCAATAGAGTACAGAGGGAGAATGCTCATCTCCCTTATGGGGGACTTTGGGCACTCAGGCCCAGAGATCTGATTGTCTGAGGCTGGTCCTTGGAGTGCTGATAGTTCTACACACCAGAGTGTTCCTAATATATCCTTTCTGATACATTACACTCTTAAAGAGTTTATAGTTGTCAAAAGAAGACTAGGGAAGCCGCCCTGACTCCGTGGCCCAGAACAAACATGAATGCTGTGAAACCTTCATCCTCAGCAGGCCCTTCTGTAGCCTTTTCCCTGCAGGCCCCAGCACAGTCTCCTAAAACTAGGTCCACATGTCAGCAGAGTGCTGCGCAGGGCCTGTATGTACAGCAAGTGAGAGGTTGCCCGGTGTCTCCTCCTGTCATGTCAACACTTGTTTTTGGGACACAAGGATTAGCAAGGCTGGCCGTGCCCCCTAGGGTCCCCAGGGAAGGAAGTTCTGAGTGGATGTAATCAGTCACTAAGAAGGCTGGCTTGGGATGGTGACACTTGAGAGCAGGCTGGAGGAAGAGTGGGTTTGTGGGTCTGCAAAGGGAGCGGGCCCAGCTCTAGGAGGAAAATGAATGGGTCCAGAGGGAAAATAGCCCAATGGCTTTGTGGACTGTGGGTGAGGGATGATGACAGGAGATGCCCGGACCCTGGACCCTGGTGGGGCAGCTCCGACTAGTACTGCAGTGCCCTCCCTGCTGGGTAGTCAGCCTCAGCACACCACTCTAGGACCCTTATTCCTCCACTCCCATTTCTTGTTGCCACTGAGGGACTCTTGCCCTGGCTGTCATGCCCAACTCTGGGCAACAATGGTCTCAGCTGCAGCACAACTCTGCTCTGATGCTGTAGGTTATGTGGCCCAGCTTCCCAGGAAGGGCTGTCCTGAGGTGCCAGCTGGTGGTCCTCCGCACCTGGACCAGGGCTTTGTTGACCCGGGACTCCTTGAACAGGAAGATGTCATTCGTGCAGTTGTTGAACTTGTCCACACTGTGCCTGGCCGCCTTAAGCACTCCTGGGTTATTGGTCTTTATTGGTTTGGGAAATCCTGGTTTCACACTGGAGTTTAAATCTTTGGAACAAAAATCTGAAAGAAACAAAAGGACCAGAAGAAAACATTGATGTCAGTGGAATACTGGATCAGTGGGTCGTGCCTCATCCCTGGTGGTACCCAAGTTCTCTCAGCTGTGTGGCCCTCGCTCCTCCTCCACCGTCACCTGTGTGCCTACCTCCTATTTACTCCACCACCTGAATATTGTGCGTCCTCATTATGTTCTTTACTTGAAGTTGAGGACAGATGCCACGGATATATATAGTATATATATATCCAATAGTATAATTCCTGTCCCCTAGTCCCTGCTTACACAGCCTTTTTCAGAACCCAGGTTTATTCTCAACATGGGGCCCCAGGCAGTAGAACTCCAGACAGGAAATGTGTTAATTTGCCCAGACTGGTTTTTGAGGCTGGCTGTACTCCCCACAGAATCCCTCCTGCACTCTCACACCTCGTCAGAGTGGCCTGTCCATGTCTGCTCAGGCACACCTTAAACACAGCCTGTGACTCCTGAGGTGCTGATATCCATATCTTCTCCCTCCCAGTGAATGTTGTCCCTTGAGTTTTGGGTCCAGAGCCTGGTGTGCTGTGGGTGTGAGAGCGTGGTCAGCTGATTGCCACCTAGACCTGTTTTCCTGTACCAAGGAGTTCATATTTGTGTGTAAAAAATGGGGGAACAGTATGAGGGGCATCTATCTTACAGCCAGGCAGAACTTGGAATCCTAGCTTCCCACTTGGGACTCCCTGCTCCCGGAGGCATGGGGCTAACTGATCCTGAAGAGCCACCTTCCTGGAGACCCTGATTCAGTCTCTTGCCCAGCTCATTCATGGGATCAGTTCCCAGCATCCCAGAGGCGGGGTGGCTGCAGCGAGGGGAACAGGGCTTGGCCAGGCGTTTGCATTTGGCCACGTAGCTTCAGAGTCTGGACTTTTTTTACTAGGAAAATAAAAGAATCAGTGAACCAGTAGATGATGCTTGCCCTGCTGGCTGGCTCCCCTCATTCAGGTTCTAAGAAGCAATGGAAACAGCCTTTTGCAGTGCTTCACTTAAGGTTCTCTGACAGATCACTGACATCCAGGAAGGACCTCCCTGTTGACCTGAGCTATCTCCACCTCTCATATCCGGTGTGACTGGAGATGTACCAACAGACCTGACCACCCCACTCTGGGTATCACGATTCTAGCGGCCATACAGACAGACAGACTGCTCTAAAGACCATGTTTGATATAAAGGCCGACTCCTTCCCTGGCCTTCGATGCTGAAACCTTCCCCACAAAAGCTCCACAGAAGCCTCCTGCCTTCTGATTCTGAGGTGGCATCTACCTACAGTATTCATTCCTAACTCCCAGGTCAAGGTAAAAGGCATTTCTCCCTCCACTTCCACTGGGCCTTAATGACCACCCACTCAGTCACTGGGATGGGGGAGCATCTTGTCCTCAAAAGGAACTTGGGATCTACGGTTGCTATAATAACACAGCCACAACAGCAGCCAGCACTTGCCTCTCGGTGTCTAGCTCCAGGCAGTCATCAGCACACTAACATCTCAGCAAGGTCTTAAAAAGATAAGTTTACCAATCTAAAGCCCTCTATCCCACCCCCCCCCCACCCCCCACTAGCCTCGAGCTTTTCGTTTTTATTGCATTTTCGTTTTTACTCACTTATTTCTGTGTGTGAGCATCATCTATAGTCCACTATCTGCAGCCCACTACAGGTCTTCTTATGTGGGCCAAGGGGAGGGTGGTAAAGTAGAAAAGTCATGGTCTGTTGGACACCTGTCCTTGGGGCATCCCATTGTGTGACCAAGCAGGGTCTCCTGGCAAAAGGCTCCCAAGCTAGAGACACAAGATTCAGTTACAGCTTATCATTGCTGCCAGGCTTCCTCGGCACGGGCCACTAAAGCCCTTTATCCTAAGAAAAATAACATGCCGCTAGTGTTCTTGTTCAATAGGGCTTTGGGACTGGGTCTGGTCTGTAGATTGCTCATAGCTGGATCCTACCCAGTGACCTCTGGACTGTCAGCATGCTCTCCAGCCCTTTATGATGTTCCCACAGAAGCCCGAGGAAGTCTGAGGACTGGGATGGCGATGGAGTAAATGCCAGGCTCTGCCCAGCTGCAGGTGAGTCACCCATACTCTGTACCTCTTAAGCTCCCTCATTTTATACCAGCAACCCCCCTCAAGTCCATGTCTTTGCCATGAGTTCTATGGGTCATGCTTATGCTTTGAGGCCCTGAGTTGTGAGGGTGGGGTGGGCTTCTTTGAGGCAGTATTGTCTCCTCATGCATGGATGCTGATACTTGATAGGATTAATTCTGTCTTTACCAACGGGGACAAACCCATGGTTAGAATTTCGGTTGTCCTTATTGACTGTGCTGGCTTGTGCAAGCTGCTTAACCTTTCTGAGCCCCCATGTCCCATCTGTAATGGGGATGATGCTGACGCTGACCTCTCAGGGTAAGAAGAAAGGAGGCAGTCGGCATGACGCAGAGGTGTCAGTATTATTCAATACCATATCAGGTACAATATGGCCACGGTAAGGATCTCTGAGGACAAACGTATTCATTGAAAATCCTAAAACACAGGCTGGGCCAGTGGTCTGCTCAGGCCCAGACCCAGCCTGCACCAGCTTCCAGAGCCTTCTAGGGGAATCTGTCATACCCAGGCCTAGTTATGCCCCTAGCCCTTGCTATGGGGAGCAGGTGGCTGCATTGGCACATGTAGGTTTCTTGCTTTAGCAGACAAGTATCCTGCAAGTCCTACTGGAGAGGGGCAGGGGATGAGGGAGAGGGTGACCAGCAGCAGGGAACCTTGGAAGAGGTGACACATTGAGAAAGAAGGCTCCCCATTCTCACCAACAGCAATTGAATGTGGCAATTTCCTAAATTCTGAAGACTGGGGATCCTTCCCTGGGCCCTGCATGTGGGTATGGGCAGCTTAACTCCTGGGCACAGAGTGAAGCCATGTGCTCAGATCAGACATAGTCAGTCTCCCTGTTGCCCGTGCCTTGGGCTCATAGGAGGCTCTAGAATCCCACAGGAAGTAGGGAAGGTGGTGTGTGTGTGTGTGTGTGTGTGTGTGTGTGTGTGTGTGAGAGAGAGAGAGAGAGAGAGAAAGAGAGAAACCATCAGGGGCCCAGGTTCCCAGCTGTTTGAGTCCTGAGAGAGGGACCTGAGCTCAGATGAGGCCCTTACTGGAAGCATCAGGAAGGGTGGTACCCCAGTGGGTGGAGGTGGGGTTCATTAGCATAGCAGAGTGAAAGGCCTGACCACAGACTTGCAGACCAGGGTGGTACTGTCAGGAGTACCCCAGGCCTCCAAGCACTTTCAAAGTCATCACCGATGCGCTTTCATTAAGACTCTCGCTCAGGTCAGGAGCAGTTTACGGGCCATTTCAAAGGGCAGGCTGAAAGGTCAAGAGTCCTCAGCTGGTCGGTAGGGGGCCTGTGGTGGTGTTTTCAGGTTCCAGTGTGAGGGTGGTGTTTATTGGGTCTGGGGCAAAGAGGTTTGAAGGAGGTGACCCAGAGAAGCTGCTGTAGGCAGGAGGAATGGGGAGGACTCCTTTCAGTCTCATACACTAGTGGGAAAATATCATGGTAGAGATAGGGAACTGACCGTTCTCAAACACCTCCCCCAAAGGCTGTCTGATGCCGTCAACTGTCACACTGGATGTGGCTACTCTGTTTAGTGAGGTCCCAGAGGAGGCAAGTACAGCATCTTCCAAACACTGAGTCTAAATAGTGGAACTCCAGGACAGGAGAGACAGCACCAGGGCCCTCCCTAGACCTCCCACACAGGCTAAGAGGGCTTTGTAGAATGAAGCCCCAGATTCTGCCTGTGTCTCTCCCTGGAAAACTGAGACAGAGGAACAGGAGGGAGGCAGGAAGGGCTTCCTAGCCAGCACTAAGGCTGCAGGGAGCAGTGTAGCATGAAACTCTAAAGGTCTTATTAATAAAAACAAACCCGGAGCCAGGTATTGGGGTGAATGCTGGAAGATCAGAGAAGCAGAACAAGCCACAGCTACCTCGCCTTGCCAATTCCTCAGCTGATCCTGTTTCCTTAGACTGGAAGCCTCTGAGTCCTCATCTAGAATGGGTCTCTGCTGAACTGTGCTGCTCAAAGCCTAAAAACTTAACCACTCTAGTTCCTGGTCCTCATGCTTTATATACCTTTCTGCTTTCTGCCATCACTTCCTGGGATTAAAGGTGTGAGTCACCATGCCTGGCTTTAAACTCACAGAGATCCGAATGGATCTCTGCCTCCCAAGTGATAGGATTAAAGGCGTGTGTGCCACCATTTTCTGGCCTCTATATCTAGTGGCTGTTCTATTCTCTGACCCCAGATAAGTTTATCAGGGTGTGCAATATTTTGAGGAACACAATAGCACCACAGAGCAGGACACAGAAAGGCAGGATCCATGGCCTGACCTAGTCTGTCTCTCCTACCAATGCTTCTAGCTACCTGTTTGCCAACCACCCCTTGGGCTGCTGTGGCTTGTCTTTATCTCAGAGCAGAAGCTGCCCCCCACCCATACCCTGTTCTTGTCCTATATTCATAGTGCCCAATTCACAGCAAACACATCAGGTCTTGGATTCTGAGGCTATGCACTCCACTGATTTCTTGGCACCTGATTTGCTGTGATGGGGAATCCCACATCCCTGGTGTCTCTTGGGTATTACCTTTCACTGTGTGTTCCCCGAATCCTCTGCCTAATCCTCTGTGACTAGACCCAGCCTGTTTCAAACAGGAAGAATGACAAAAGCCTTATGCCTACGTGCTGTCCTCTTTTGGTGGGAGATGGTCAGTTATCAGCTTTCTTGTCCATTAGAGGCAAAGCCCTCAAACTTTATCTGTGTGCTGAATCTGCTTGCAGGGGCGGATATCATCCGGCTCTCTGTGGGCAAACAGGCGTTCATGGCTGGGCTAGCAAGTCAGCTAACCTCCCTGTGTCAGCTTCTCAACACAGGTGGCCTCCACCCCTCACTGGCCACCAACATGCTGACTGTGGGTAGAATGAGTGTCTTATTGGGGTCCCTGCAATAAAGACACAGGCAGGAGAGAAAAGCTGTCAGATACAGGCTGTTTGACTGAGACCCTTGCCTCTGCCTCTTTCTGTCTCTGTGGTGGGCCCGAGCACAGAACGGAACAAAAATTGCTCTCCCTATCCCTGTGGCTGCTGCCATGCTTAATCCCAGATGTTTGTTCAGCTTGGCAGTAGCTGCTGCCCGGATCCAGAGCCCCTAGCCCCGGGTCTTTCCCAGGGCTCCAAGAGTGTCCTGGGAAAGTTGCAAGACTACCAGGCCAGGGCCCCCATGCCTCCACTACTACAAGATGGTCAGGACAGCACCCCGAGATGGGACCAGATGACCCTTCTCTTACCTGGGGAGTGTGCCCCATGGGTGTCGGAAGTCAGGCAGCAGAGGGCAAGCAGAATGGTCGGCCACATGGCTGCCTGGGCTAAGGGCAGCATGTGGTGGGCCAAGTCTAACAGGGTAGAAGTACTCGGCAAGTAGAGCTCCAGGACCAGGGCAGGGTGAGATAGCCTTCGTGGGGGCGTGGTTTCTCGTTGAATCATTTTAACCAGAAGTGCTTCATCTCCAGGACTGGGGGCCACAAGAACAACCACTTCCTTTAAACAAGTTTCCAAGCTGTGATCATTTGCAGGGGGAGGAAGAAGAGAAGTGAGACCCATGAGCAAAGCAGCCTGCCTCCTGCCGGGGGGAGAGGCAGTTCTCTGCCACTCACCACACACAGGAGATGCTGATGTAAAGAAACCAGGGGATTTTCAGAAGCAGAATCACTTGACTCTCCTTCCCTAAATTTACACCCTCCCTTGCCCCCTGCATCCTATCATTCCAAGTAGCCCTCCTCAAGAGACAAGAAACCCTGCTGCCTTTGGTGTGGATGATTTCACCTGCAGGGAAACGATTCATACTTTCCAAAGTTCCTGAGGAGGAGCATTGGCATGTGGCTTCTGCACCTCTGAGAGGAGCCCAGCACCATGTGAACTGAGTTATGGATCACGACACCACTGTAGGCTCAGAGCCATCAAACGAGAGGAAATTGTGTGGACAGAGGTCTGATTCTGGCCGTACCTCTACTTCCTGCCCTGGCCATGGTTTGGAGTAGGTGCCTGTCACCAGCTATCTAAATCTGAATCCAGGCTTTGCTTCTAACACCTGCTGTCACAAAACTAGGAACAACCAGTGTGCCTCAGTTACCTCCTGGAAATGGTGAAACACTGGGAGCTTCCTTAGCATAAAGGCCCAGAGCAGGAGTAGAGCAAGCTCTAACTGGCCTCAGTGTGGGGAGGTGTGTTCACTCAGAACTAGGCTAGAAAGATAGTGTGAAAGGATGCCTGGGTTTCATTTGCTCCTGAGGAGACCCATGGGGCTCCTAGGCTGCCTGATATATATATATGTGTATGTATGTATGTATATATATACATATACATATACATATACATATACATATACATATACATATATATAATCAGATCCTAGGGGCCCAGGGGGGAGCTCTGCTCCAGGTGAGTCCTGCAGGGTCCTACTGAATTGCAAACAGAACAGTCAGGGTCTGTGGGACATGGACTAGCTATGTAGTCTGAGGTCCCAATAGGTTTCTGGGTGCTTTGAGGTTTGTTGTTTGGGTAGTTTTGTATTTAGTACTGTGCACAGTGGGTGGTATTCAGTAAGTGGTGGCTGTTATGACAGCCTCCATGGTCCTTCCCTGAGTGACCTTGGGATCCTCAGTTTTGGCTGCAAGGGTCTGGAACATGAGGTCTCTAGTATATATGGGATTCACTGTTAGTGTCAGCTTCAGTTTTGGACATCAGTTTCGGGTTGTATGTCAGAACATAGGCCCCAAAGACAGGAGAGGGCTGTTGTATTTCCAGTAGTAACCAGAGCATCAGTGGTCTAGGAGGGAGCTGGCAGTAGATCAAGCAAGGTTGGCCGCTTGATCCTTACATTGCTGGACAGTGTGATGTAGTAAAAGGACAAATTCAGGGATCTGAATTCCCAGATCATGTGCTGCATAAAGGACCAGAAAGCTTCTGTGGAGACCTAGAGGAGAACGGTGTCTCCTGTAGCTGCAAAGCTAAGATTGCTGAAAACCAAATGCAGAATCTTATTCTCCAGTTGTCTGGATAGAAGTTCTAGCCTTGCAGGAAGCTTTTGAAATGAGAATTTCAAAAGAATGGGATCCTGTAAGTTGAGATGGAGGATATAGGAAGATTCCAGTGAAGCAGGGATAGTGGGCCCCATGAATTCTGATGGGTCTTCTTTGTCAGTGAAAGAGGTGGCATTCTCACTGGGCCAAGCCTGGATATTGAACCTGTATTAAGGTCAGCTTCTGTGAAGTCCCTGAGGTACTAGACCTGTCCTTAGGTCAGCATGCAGACAGTCTCTTGGGTATTAAGCCTGTATTCTGGTGGGCAGTTTGCAGCTTTCCTCTGGATACCGGGCCTCACATGGGGTCCAGTGTTCTAGTGACTCCTAGCATCAGGTACCTGCCCTGAATTCAGCAAGGAGTCAGACCCCGTAGGTACTGGATCACCTTGAAGGCAGATGTGGCTAACCCTCTTGGTACTGGGTCTGTCCTAGGAGCCATGTGAGGTCAACAGCATTGTTACCAATCCTCACTGTTTCCAGCTTGAGAGCAGCTGTGAGGTAAGCACAGAAGCCTCCTGAGTACTGACCCTACTTTAGGAAGCAGCCTGTTTGTGGCCCCCTGGATAGTGACACTTCCATGAGCATTATGAGAGACACATTTTGGTAAAAGGCTTGCTCTGGGGAGCTGTGTTAAAGCAGTTTCCTGGATACTGGGCCTGTCCTTGGGTCGTTGTGTGGGTAGCTCCCAGAGAACTGGATATATACTGGAGGCATTATGGGGGATGCCCTTGAGTACTAGGAATGTCCTTGGGATGTTGTGTAATATTCCTTTACGCTATGTGAAGATATATCACTGTGATTGGTTTAGTAAAATGCTAGGCAGGATTTTGGTGGCAGAGAGAATGCTGGGAAGAAGAATGGTGGAGAAGCCAGACAGACACAGAACGAACCAGACACACAAAATGGGATAGAGGTAAAAGCCTCATGGTAGAAGTAGATTAATAAAAATATGGGTTAATTTAAGTTATAAGAGCTAGTTAAGGAACTATTGGCTGAGTTTTTATAATTAATAAGTTTCTGTATGGTTATTTGAGATCTGGCTGGTGGGACAGAAAAATCTTCCTACAAATGATGCCCAATGTCTGGCCACATATATCCGTATAAAACCTGAGAAGGCTTGAAAAAGGTTTTAAACACACAAAACAGCCAAATGTGGCTTCCTTGTGTTTCTCATGCTGGCCACAGTACAGAGACATGTATCCCAGCAGCTGTCTGCATGCTTGAGCCACAGTGTGCCATGAGCTAAGCCACATGGTAGGTTTAAGGTTTTTCTCATACAGATAAAACAGGTCACAGATCTGCAGTAAAACAGGTTCAGATGGAAAAACCTTCTAAACAGGTTACAGTGTGTTTAACAATGTGCATAGGCTTAAAATGAAAAGAGAAGAAAAAGAGTATAGACAGTCATAAAAATAATAGTTTAAAATAAAGTTTTAAAAGAAAGAGTAAAGTAAAAAAAGGATAAGCTAAATAGAGATGGGAAATACACAGGGAGTCTGGATCTTGTATATAACATATGTTGTCTTTGAATTTTTTGATTGCTGATGAACAAATGGTAGCTGCAGAGAGACATTGGATTATAGAAACTGCTAAGTTAAACCAACCTATATATTTTTAAAATGTCTTAACTTCAAAATGGAATTCAAAAAAAATGTTGTATTGGAGAAGAGATTATGCTTTTGTTTCCACAGAAAACAAAACAAAAGCCTGTGGATTCCTTCAAAGGTAAACAGGATCAGGTTTGATCGAAGAAGATCCCTTGAAAATCCTGGCTACAGACATAAAGAAATAAACCTAAAAAAAACACCAAACCCTACAAGACAAGTGACATATATTTTACCTGCTCAAACATAGAACAAAAAATCATTTTCACCTGACTTGTGCACACCGCACATTCCATACTTGTGTTAATGCAGATATGCATGTTACCTTTGAAAGTTTATGTGTTTTCGGAACAAGGGGACCAGACACCAATAAAAACAGGTGGCCCAGGTGATCCAGTCTCTCTCTCAGAGTGCCTCTGTTGTGGTTTCCTTAGAGTTCTGCATCCAGAGCAGCTTCAAGGCTGCTGATGGAGATGGTCCAGCCTCACAGACTATTCCAGCCAGGATTTGACCACTATCTCAATTTTCTCAGGGTCCCGTAAAGATGTCAGCATCCCCAGACACCAGGAAGCAGTCTAGAGAACACCATGTCTACATTCCAAAGAAGTGGGGTGGGTGGGTTTTGGTCATTCAGTGGGTTATAGATGTTTGTCATCATTTAGGGGGGTTGGTTACAAGATTGTTATTGGTCATGGTCAGAAAAAAACTGAACAAAAGAGATTAGATTCAGGGATCTCTTTCTGAAGAGAAAAAGGGGGATATAGTATAAAAATGATGGGATAAAAAGATGGATTGTTGAGTCTGCTTTTGTATAGCCACTAGTCTCAAATATGGTATGGATTTTTGTGTATTGATACAAATTTAAGGTTATTTTTTGTTATACTGTATATACGTTTCTATTCTTGTTTAAGACATTGTACCTATGCACTTCATTTAAAAATGTAAAATTTTAGTCCTTGAAAGCTACTTAGGATAATAATCTATAACAATCAAACTTATAGTCATGTTAGGTATGTTTTTAAGGTCACACAAAGATATATTTTTAGATAGATAGATGGTCTCAAACACTTCAAAGACCTACAGAATATGGCATTTAAAATGTTTTGTTAACATAGGGCTTTTCATGACAATGAGACATGTCTGCTCCTGGCAGCACCAATCTACCTCATAAAAGGATGATGGGTATCAAAGAAACCCCATATGGAGTTTGCTTTCAGTGTGGCAAAACGAGTCATTTGGGCAAGAAATTGCTTTTGTCTTGTCTGTACAAACTGGACAAGCAGGACACACACACAAAAAGACTATTGGACTTTGCCAAGATAAGTTGGGACAGTCCTTCAAAATTCCTGCTTCATAGAAAAGTGTGTCAGATATTCTAGGCCTGTAGGCCAAAGACTGGATGCCCCAACATTGCAGAGGAACTTTGGGTGACTGTCCAGGCAGCCAGATATCTCTATCATTTATATAGTTTTGGAATTGGCTTGTATTGCACTTTCTATTTACTCAGGTAATATATCCTTCTGGAGTCCTTGATGAAGTTAAAGACTATATGGTTAGTTATACTTTTCCTTAGTTACAATAAAAGGTAAATTAGGTACAGAGCTTTTGACTTATCAAGATAGAGTAAATAATGGAGTATTTTTTTCTGAATACAAATGGACTGGACGTTATAAATGTAATTCTTGCCTGATAATTGTTCTTGTTGTTTATAGTTTTATTATGTTAGAGTCAAAACCTTTCCTTTTGGCCGGGCGGTGGTGGCGCACGCCTTTAATCCCAGCACTCAGGAGGCAGAGCCAGGCGGATCTCTGTGAGTTCGAGGCCAGCCTGGGCTACCAAGTGAGTTCCAGGAAAGGTGCAAAGCTACACAGAGAAACCCTGTCTCAAAAAACCAAAAAAAAAAAAAAAAAACCCAAAACTTTCCTTTTTTATTTAGACAAAAAGGGGGAAATATTGTGGAATATTCCTTTACACTGTGTGAAGATCTATCACTGTGGTTGGTTTAATAAAAAGCTAAACAGCCAGTAGTTAGGTAGCATTTTTGGGGCAGAGAGAATGCTGGGAAGAAGAATGGTGGAGAAGCCAGACAGATAAAGAATGAGATGGACACATAAAATGGGATAGGGGTAAAAGCCATGTGGTAGAGCATAGATTAATAAAAATATGGGTTAATTTAGGTTATAAGAGCTAGTTAGGAACAAGCCTAAGATATTGGCTGAACTTTCATAATTAATAAAAAGTCTCTGTGTGGTTATTTGAGAGCTAGCTGGTTGGATAGAAAAATCCACCTAAACTTGGGGTATCATTGTAGGCAGCTGCCTTGGTATTGTTCCTGCACTTAGGACAGCAAGAGGGATGTCACATGGGTATGGATCTGACCCTGTCCAGCAACCTAAGGGGTGCCTCTGTGGTGGGTTAGGAGCCCAGAGACCTAACCCACAGATGGCAGGTAGTCTAGGCACCCAGGTTATCCTCTACTGCATTGTGGATCTTTTGTGATGGGCCACTGGACTTTCCGGGTTGTATTGCTTCGTTTCAACTACTACAAGTTGTTTCCCTTTTTGTTTTGATTCCTCACATTGTCCTGAAGTGGACAGGAGTAGTGGTGGTAGTGGTTTCTTTGAGTTTGACAGAGACTTTCTCTCTCCATTCAGATGGACTTAAAGCAAGCTCATGGTCATATGAAACTTCCCATGGTGCCATGCTGTGGGATGTTCTGTATGGCAAATGTGTTGCTCTGATTGGTCAATAAATAAATCACTGATTGGCCCGTGACCAGGCAGGAAGTATAGGTGGGACAAGGAGGAGAATAAAGCTGGTAAGTGGAAGGCTGAGTCAGGGAGACACTGCCAGCCGCCACGATGACAAACAGCATGTGAAGATGCCGGTAAGCCACGAGCCATGTGGCAAGGTATAGATTAATGGAAATGGATTAATTTAAGCTGTAAGAACAGTTAGCAAGAAGCCTGCCATGGCCATACAGTTTGTAACCAATATAAGTTTCTGTGTTTACTTGGTTGGGTCTGAGCAGCTGTGGGACTGGCGGGTGACAAAGATTTGTCCTGACTGTGGGCAAGGCAGGAAAACTCTAGCTACAGTGCCAAGTTCTCGTGTGAATTTGAAGAATGAAATTCATGGGTGAGGTGAGTTGTAGAAAGGAGTTTTATTACTGGGTGCTTAGGAGAAAGAAGGCAGAGCTCCTGGATGGCAGGAGCAGGTTCCAGGAAGTAGTACCATCAAACATCTGCTAGTCTGGCAGCTTCTCATAGCATCAATAGCAGGAACTGGGGTGAGGCATGGGGAATTCACACATTTGGCACACCTATCAAATGCCTGGTCACACCGAGAGGAGTGGAGATGACAGGAAACCAGGACTTCCTCCTGATATTACTGGCAAGGACAGAACTACTGATGGGATCACAGACCTTCTTGGAAATGATGCTTCTAGGGGCCTTGCCCTAAAATTGCCTGGCCAGTTTTTACTTCATGTTCTCATCATCTCTCAGACCAACCTTCTGAAGAGGAATTTGGGTGATGACTGATCTTACTGTTTCCTGTTTGAGTGGAGTTGTTGGGTGCCAGTGGCTGTGTCAGAGGAGCAGCAAGTGGCAATTGAACTTTAGGAAGTTGACCAAAGGTCTTGAGGGCTTTGGCCCCAGAATGTCTCTTGCTACTGCTGTGCTTTTACATGTTTGCTGCTGCCATTTTTCTCTGGTATCTGGCATGGTGTAAATGGGTGTGGGAGAAGCCCCACTGCCTTTAATGTAGTGTGATTATCTTGTGGAAATATACCATTCTACTGGGCATTTTTACTTGTGGATTATTATGAAAATGATTTCCTCTTAAGTTGTACTGTTTAACTGAAGTAATGATTTTATACAATAATAGTGTTAGTTTAAATAGAATCTTTTTTTTTTTTTGGTTTTTCGAGACAGGGTTTCTCTGTGTAACTTTGCGCCTTTCCTGGAACTCACTTGGTAGCCCAGGCTGGCCTCGAACTCACAGAGATCCGCCTGGCTCTCCCTCCCGAGTGCTGGGATTAAAGGCGTGCGCCACCACCGCCCGGCCCTTAAATAGAATCTTGATGATTAATGTTTTTTAACAAATGTAGTTAGGGACTATTATGGAGGTTAGTATAGTGGGAAAATTAATATAGGTAAAGGCAGCATATAGTGTTTCTCCTACCCATGATAAGGCAGGAACAAGGAAGTGTCATGCAGTTAGGACTTTGAGTTTCTCTTGAGGGGCCATATAGACTGTGGCTTAGGTTAATGATTAAGGAAAACAATTGAGTCCCAGAATCTAGGCTAGCTCAAGTTTTTTTAATGTTGGGAGATGTGTTCATGGGTTTTGGTGTGCATCATAGCTAAAACAAAGCTTTAAATAATGACTTAAGGTTAGGTTAAGATTTTTTTTTGAGACAGGGTTTATCTGTGTAGCTTTGCACCTTTCTTGGAACTCACTCTGTAGCCCAGGCTGACCTCGAACTCACAGAGATCCACTTGCCTCTACCTCCTGAGTGCTGGGATTAAAGGCATGCGCCACCACCACCACCCAGCAAGATGTTTTTGTTAATGGTTTTGAGGTAGAAAATATTGGAGAATAATTTAAAGTTTAGAAAGACACACTTTTAATAGTTGAGAGAGGGACTGTTGAGGTCGGAGACCAGAAACAATGACAGCCTGGCTATTGCTGGCTGATGTGCATTTCTTGCTAGGATGGGTTGGTGATCAAAGGTGATTAATTCCTTGTATCCATTTCTGCCCTCAGCTTCCTGATATGACTTAATAAGAAACTGTTGATGAGTGGGTGTGCACCCTGAGGACTTAAAGTAGAAATGACTGACTGTTTTTCATAATATGAAAGTTTAGATTTGTGATTCTTTTAAGATTTTTTTATAAGATCATCTTTTGAGATAAATAATACAGTGATCGGTTCTTTCCTTGTAACCACAAAATATAGTCTGTCAGTAAAAGAACTGACTGAGAAAAATACCTTGCTTGCTTACATTTTGTTAATCTATAACAAGTTGCTTGGACATGAATTTATGTGGGTTCTTGGGGATAATTTGTTTTTCACCTGTAATACATAAAATGTTTAATCATGTAAGGGAAATGGAAAGCATGCTATTTTTTGCTTATATTCATTGTAATCATTCACTTGAAAAATAGAATGTAACCACAGTGTAATTTTTGTATTGCTTGAAAGATTCTGCTGGGTGTATAGCTGTAAGGAAAAAAAAATGAAGTAGTTAGGAGGAAGACATCAGAAAGCAGTGTAGAAGGAAGTCATCAAGAAACAGAAGGGAGGGGCTGGAGAGATGGCTCAGTGGTTAAGAGCACCGACTGCTCTTCCAGAGGACCTGAGTTCAATTCCCAGCACCCACATGGTGGCTCACAACCACTTGTAATGAGATCTGGTGCTCTCTTCTGGCCTGCAGGGACACATGTAGGCAGAATACTGTATACATAATAAATAAGTAAATAAATAAATCTTAAAAAAAAGATACAGAAGGGAAAAATCAGGGTAGAAGAACAGAACAGAAAAGGAACAGATAGAACAAACAGCAGAAAGAATAATAAGATGAAGAACTAAGCCTTGCCCCTCTGAAATATCCTTGTGTGTCTGTCTGTCTGTCCAGTAGTTTGCCTGCTTTGTATCTCCTCTTCAGTTTCTCTGGCCTGTTGAAGGCTTGCCATTCATCAGCACCCTAGGTGAGATCCTGACACATTGGAGGTGTGTGTGTGTGTGTGTGTGTGTGTGTGTGTGTGTGTATGTGTGTGTGTGTTTCCCTTTTCCACCGGCTCCAGAGAATTAAGTTTTACTCCCTCAGATAGAAACGTCAATTGAGTGATTAGTCCACTGACACATTGGCTCGCCTTCAGTTCCTGAGCTGCTGAAGGCAGGTCCTCACCGTAGCACTCCAGTTCTCTGGGAGCAGCGAAGAAGGGACTATCACCCCTTTTATTTAGTTCTTCGATTTCTTTTTATCAGAGCTTTATAGTTTTCCTAATAAAAGATCTTGGGTGTATTTTCTTATTTTTGAACATAGTTTTTTTTATTGGTTCTTTGGGAATTTCATATCATGCATCCCAATTCTACTCATTTCCCAGCCCATTCATATGGGAATTTCACTCTTGTAGCATCTCCCCACCATCAAAGAAAATTTAAAAAGAAATAAAATAAAAATATTAATTACAAACAGCAACAAAACACAACGACAACAAAAAGCAAAACAAAAACAAACAAACACTTTGCTTCTCCGTTTTTCCCACCTCTCCATCATGTCTTTATTTTTCTTAGTGGCATTGGGAGTTGCGGTGTGTCACACAGCAGACCCTTTTGTCAAAACAGCTTTGCTTATAAACGTTTGTTGTGTAATAAGTTGTTGGTTAGGTTCAAGGCCTTTGGCTTCTGGTACACCATCGATACAGGACCCTCACCAACACTCCTCTTGGATACCTTCCTGTTGTCCTGAGTCATGGAGATCCTGAGGCTATGGTTCTGCAAGACCAGTCCCTTTACATGCTCCAGCAGGTCATAGATGGGGTAGATGTTGGCATGGGCCAACTCAAAGCTCTGGGGATATGTGCCTGGGTGGTAGCTGAGTTGGTCAATCAGGGCTGTTGGGACTGTCACCCTCAGATGAGAGGTGGGTCCAACTTTCCTAAGTGTGGGGGCAAGCTCTCCTCTGAGGGGCAGGACCAGCTCTCCTGTGCCAGTATCATTGGGGTCAGCTCTCCTAGGATCAGTGAGGGGCGGGGCTGGCTCAGCATGACCCTCAGACTTCAACATGTATGGTTCACATGGACCTGTATGTTAACATGGGCAATGGGCATCAACACAGACCTCAATTGCAGCAGGACTACGGACCTAGATGTGGCCCTCAGCAGCAGTTTGGGTCTGGATGTCACCATGGCCTTGGGTAGCAGTGCAGGACACTCAGCTGTTTATGGGTCTGGAGGCAGCTTGGTCCCTGGACTCTAGCATAGTCTCAGGGGACAGCTCAGACTCCAGGCACAGCCTTTGGTGGTAACAGGAGTCATGGACATCAACATAGACCCTGGCTGAGGTAGGGCCATGGACCCAGACATGGCCCTCAGCAGCAGCTTGGGCCTGGATAATACTATGGCCCCTAGTGGCAGCACAGGCCACTCAGAGCAGCATGGCTCCAGCAGTGGCACAGTCCTCGGACACCAACATGGCCACAGGTGGTGACCCAGATCCAGAGCATCTGCACAACCTTCAGTGGTAACAGGATCCATGGATATCAACACAGCCCAGACATGGTCCTTGGAAGCAGTCAGGCCTGAACATGACTATGGCCCCTAAAGGCAAGCAGGCCACCCACATCAGCCTGTTCCTTACCACCTTCACCTCTTCAGATCCCCCTTTCTCCACAGCACACAAACTATTGTACTTCTCTCTCCCATTTCCCCACCCTATATTCACTCACCACAAGGGGCTGGTGGTTGTCTTCTACCTGCCCAGACCGAGCAGATGAAGCAGGCCTGTGGGTGTCCCCCACCTGCCCAGGCCTAATGGTGCCAGGCAGGCCTGTGGATGTCTTCTACCTGCCCAGGCCAAGCAGCGCCAGGCATGCCTGTGGGTGTCCTCCACCTGCCCAGGTCTACTGATGCCAGGTGGGCCCATGGTTATCTTCTTCCCGCCCAGGCCAAGTGGCATTGGGTGGGCCTTTGGTTGTCTTCTATCCACCCAGGCCAAGCTTCACCAGGTGGACCTGTGGGTATCCTCTGCCTGCCCAGGCCCAGTGGTGCCAGTCAGGCCTGTGGGTGTCCTCCACCTGCCGGGGCCTAGTGGCCAGTACACACTTTCATAAAGAGAGAAAAGTCACAAATGAAAGAACCAAAAATAAAGAGCAAAATTTCATACTCTCTAACTGTCGGACCCTAGTGATGCCTTAATGAACAGCTGGATCCTACGTCCCAGGGCTGCTTGACGTCTCATTCCTAACAACCAGTTACAGAGAGGACCATGGTGGTACAAAATTATTACTTCAACATGGTGGGCTCCTGAATGCTACTTAAACATGACCCTCCAAAGATGGCCCAAGAGACAACGTCAGATAACATCTCAAATTTTTTTAAAAAATAAGTCTTTGAAAATGTCACGTAGGCATACAATGTATTTTAACCACCTTAACTACTATAAAAGGAGTCCATTCCATATCAGGGGTATGATTCCCTCACAGAATTTGTCAGCTATCTTTCTGTCAATTGTGCCTATTATTTATTGAGTTTTTTTTTTTTTTATCAGGCATGGTAAATATCTTACCCCTGCCCCTTGGGCTCCTTGTCACAGCATGAAAGACAGAGTTTAGTTCTTCTTAGTACCATGTGAGAACTCTAACACAGTGCCATGATAGATCTAGAAAGCAGCCCTTGCTCCACTTTGACTCACTTGTACCTTGGATCTTGACTTCCCAACCACCAGCAGCACAAATGTCAATGTCTGTTCTTTATAAATGTCCTGGTATCTGACCCTGTGCCCCAGAAAAGGAAGGGCTAGGGCATCTGCAAACGTTCCACATCTGACATCAGTGGAAAGGAGGCTTTTGGTCTCTGTAAGATTCTGGGATGACAGATTTTTTTTTTCTGGGTCAGTTTGAATGTAAGATCCACAGACATCTAATGTCCTGGGTTTCTGATGAGAAAGCTAATGAGGCCTTTGAGGGAGGTTGGAGTGAAGCTCTCTTCCTAGTAGTCCTGTGTCTGTTGGTAAATGTCCCAGGGTGTCTTGGGAAATAAAATGTGCTCTTACAGCCTCACCATGCCAGTGAGGGGCTGGCATCCTTTTGATAGCAGTCTGGTTTTTTGTTTTTTTAAAGAAATGAAATGGGAAAAATGGCGGGGGGGGGGGGTCCAAATAAGAGAGATTGATACAGAAGAAGGAGAGAAGAGGGTAAAAAACATGATGATTGAAAAACTCATAAGGAATATACCATTAACCGTCTACCGTAAACTTTCTGTAATACATGTAAGTCACTGTATAAATACACACACATGCTTGAAATGACAGTTTTCCATCGGGGCTGACAGTGCTCTCCACAAATCATAGATCACGTAACGAAGGCCCCCAGCACCGGCACGAGAAGCCCTCTTTTGCGTTATTGGTCAGGGTTGTTCAAGAGACTTCCAAAACATTACATCCGGGTGTGGTTGCCCCCCACACCTGGAGATGGAAAGTACACTCCTGTTGCTGGAGACACATGTACTTCAGACTTAAGGCCCAGAGAAACCTGAGCTAGAACTGACCCGAATGCCTTTTCCTTTAGGGCTAGCTGTTGTGGTATTTCCTCTTTTTTCTTTCTCACTCTTTGCTTTTGGGGGCCTGCCACTCAGCACCCAAATAAATAGATGGAGACTTACTCTTTCTTTTGAATTCCTGGCCTTAGCTTGGCTTATTTCTAGTCAAGCTTTTCTTAAATTATCCCATCTAACCTTTTGCCTCTGAGCCTAGCCATAAGAACAGAGAGACTGTTGGGAGGCTCTGAGTGCCCACGCCATGTAAGCCACCACATGGCCTGGCCGCCAGCTGCCCCCACCATGCCTTCCCTGCCCCCTCAAAGCATTAGCCAAAATAAAGCCCTTCTTCCTCAAGTTGCTGCCCGTCATGTTGGTGGTCCCAGTGAAATGAAATCAATTGATAGAGATAGCCCATGGGGACAAGAAGTGAGAAAAACCACAGTGGGCTGTGTCAGCTGTGATTGGTCCACTGGTGCTCTGATCACACAAGGAGCCATGTCACTGTGAGGAATGACACACAGCTGTCCATATAATGCACTGCTCGGGGCTGGTTTGTGTCCTGTGAAGAGAGCTGTTCGGTTGATCTGGAGGTTGGCGGGTAGTTGGTGGATGGATTGTATTTGGACGTTGGTGATTGTTTGGACTTTGACATTGACCATCTGCCACATTTTGACATCGTGAGTTTTTTCTTGCCATTTTGTTGACACTCAGAGTCTTAGTTTTCTGGCTATGTGACTTTATGCATTTGGGGATTTTGAATTCAGGTTTGTCTTCTTGTTATGTCACTTTGCCAAGTTAATTGTCTGTTTTAGTTTTTATGACTGTGCTTTTTATTTTTATCACTTTAAAATCGTGCTTTCTTTTTTTTTTTTTTTTTTTGGTTTTTCGAGACAGGGTTTCTCTGTGTAGCTTTGCGCCTTTCCTGGAACTCACTTGGTAGCCCAGGCTGGCCTCGAACTCACAGAGATCCGCCTGGCTCTGCCTCCCAAGTGCTGGGATTAAAGGCGTGCGCCACCACCGCCCGGCCGTGCTTTCTTTCTTATTTTAAATTTCCAGTGGTATGAATTAATTGTAAAAAGTAAGGAATTTCACTAACATTTGTGCAATACACTCTGACCATGTAATCCTGGTCTACTCTGGTACTGTCTATCCATCCCATCCCTCCTTTGATCTTCTTCCAAGTCCTTCATCCCTTAACTCAAGCCCACCACTAAACCACCCAGATTCCTAGTATATGGAATAACATGACATTTGTCTTTGTTGTTTTGGGTAATTGATCGAATGCAGTGATCTCAATTTAGTCCACTTCTAGAAAATGACAAATTTTCATTCTTCTTCATAACTGCTGTGTGCTTCTTGCCCTTGCTCCTGAGTATATCCTGTATGTCAGTTTGTTTAGGTTGCATTTCATGAATTCTCGGGTAAGCCCATCTTGATGCTGAACTGCGGACTTCTACGAGGTGTTGAATTTCAAGTGAAGTATTCAGTAAGAACTCTCTTTTGTGTGTGGGTGACAATGTGCATTGCATGTGCATGTAGATATGAGGGTGTGCACAGGACCATGTAAGTGTACATGGAGGCCAAAGGAGGATGTCCACTGTCTTTTCTTACTCTCCACATTCCCGTTTGACACAGGGTCTTTTACTGAGCCAAGAGATCACTGATGTGCTACACTGGCTGGCTGGTGATCTCTGGGCATCTTTCAGTCTCTGCCCCTACCTACCCTCCAGTGCTAGTTACAGTTATGTACCACCACATATGGCTTTTTATACAGATGCTGGGGGATCTGAACTCAGGCCTTATGCTTCCCTGGAAGGCAATTTGGTGACTGACCCATCTCCCTAGCCTAGTGTTAAGGACTAGGCTTTTACACACACACACACACACACACACACACACACACACACACACACACACACAGAGAGAGAGAGAGAGAGAGAGAGAGAGAGAGAGAGAGAGAGAGAGAGAGAGAGAGAGAGAGAGAATTTGATTATACTTTTGTCTTATTGTGTCTTTATGTAGTCAGGATAATAATGGCTGCACGGAGTGAGTGGGGATGCCATCCTTCCTTCTACTTCAAGGAGCAGCCTGAGAAGTATGGGTCACAGTTCTTTAAACCTCAGGGAGAATTCATGGTGTTTGCATCAGGTTTTGGGTTTCCTTTCTGGGGACATAGGTTTTTTTTTTCCTTCTTGAAGTTTGTTGGCTCTTGTTTATCTGCTTAGGTGTTTTCTATCATCCCGATTTAATTTCAGTCAGCCCCATGAGTCTAGAAATTTACTGAGATTTTCCATCTGAGAGGACTATCAGTTATAAAAACATTGCTTAAGGAGCCTCTGGATTAGAGTGACATGTGACACAACATCACCCTTTCTTCTAATTGGATTGAATTTAGAGTCCACCCCTGTTCATGGGTTCCTTAGGTAACTGTGTCAAAGTTTTGCCCTTTGAAATAAGGATCTGCCTTCCCCTGACCTTTTGCCTATTTCCCTTTCTTTCTGCTCTGACTTCCTTCTTTCATCCACCGGGTTTGTCTGATTTGTTCTTGTTTTCCTGTGCCCTTGAAGTGTATCCTGACTGTTTTTGAGCTCTGATTTTTAAAGTTAGAGTTTATACCTATAAATGTTCCTAGAGGTGATTTCTTGTCTTTGCCATCTTTATTTGTGGTTGCTACTGGTCACTTCTACCAAAGGGAAGCGAAGTGTGATGGTGACAGGGCAGCTCAGGGCTGTTCATCATTCAAGCAAGTCAGGACAGGAACTCAAGCAGGGAGAGACCCTGGAGGCAGAAGCTGATTCACAGTCCTTGGAAGAGCGCTGCGTACTGGCTTTCCCCTTATGGCTTGCTCAGCCCACTTTGTTACAGAACCCAGGTCCACCACACTAGGGTTGTTACCAGCCACAATGGGCTGGGCCCTCCTTACTAATTAAGAAGGTACCTTACAGGCTAAACTATAGCCCCATCTTTTAGAGTCATTTTCTCAATTGAAAGTCCTTCTTCCCAAATAACGTCAGCTTGTGACAGTGAGAAAAAAAACCCACAACAAGAACAAGAACAACAAGAACAAGAACAAGAACAAGAACAACAACAACAACAAAACTGCAAGGACACATAGCAAGGCCAGGTTCATTGTCACCTACTGGTGGGAACATTTCTTCACTATTGGCTTAGGTAAAGTTACTCTGTAGATAATAGGTACATGAACTCACAAAGAATGAAACTAGTAACATCAGATGAGCTCACACACCTCAGAGAGACTATTTAGAGGGCCAGCTATCTGATCAATGAGTTCCCACAGGATGGGGGGAGTCCAGCTTTCAGCCCCATAGTTGGGTGGGAGACAGAGTAGGGTCCAAATCCCGAGTACCCATCCAGTCTGCAAGGTGTCTTCTGGATTCCATGCTCTTGGCTGTCAAACATTCTGGGACTGCTTTCTCTCTTTTCCTTCCACACCCTGTTCTCCCCCCTCTCCTGCTTTGGAATGTATTCAGAAGAATTTGGTGGCCTGTTCCAGGCCCAGTGACACCAGGGGGCTCACTAGCTGACATCTCAGATTCTGAAGCCTCTCTGTGGCAGTCCTGGTGACCTTGGCAATAGGCTTCCAGGTAGGAAAGACATCCTGGTCATAACCTGTATCCTCACAGGTGGGGCCTGCGCTCAGAAATGCCACTGCTCTGTGTGTGTAGAACTTGTGAAAGAAATAGATGGAATGTCAGCCTCAGAGATCTAAACATCAAGTGCAGCAAAACAACCAAAGCACAGATAAACTGTGAGAGTGCCAGCCTGAGTGACCGCCAGAGATAATTGAGGGAGGCAGGGCGGGCTCTCCAGGACCCTTAACATACGGTGAGAGGATTAGAAGAGGAAGAGTCAGTGGCACACAATAGGCTGTGTATATCAGTGCTTACCCACAACCTGACTGCCAGCTCCGTTGTTGCAATTCGTGCTCTCTGCACCAGGCAGCTGACCTCTAATAGCCATGTCTTTGTTGAGGGCATGTTGTCGAGATTGTGGGAGGAACTTCATGTGAAATCTCACTTCATCACTTGTCACAAATGGTAGTGGTTGCTCTCCACAAAACTCCACAGTGGTAGTTTGCTCACTCCCGGGGCAATACCACAAGCATCAGTGTATCCAGCGAATATTCCTTAGATGGGATGCACTGTTTTGGCTGCAGGAAACCACAATGTTTTTTCCCCCTAAAGTGTACGTTTTAAAAATATATATTTTTAATTTTATGTGTATCTATGTGTCCCTGAATGTATGTGTGTGTACTTGTGTACCTGTACATGCAGGTGCCCTTGGAGGCTAGAAAAGGGTGTCACTTCCCTGGGGACTGTCAGTTACAGTCAGTATGAACTGTCTAATGTGAGTGTTGGGGACTAAGCCCATGTCTTTTGCAAAAGCAGTATGTACTCTTAATCATTTATCATTTCTTTGTGTGCGTGTGTGTGTGTGTGTGTGCGTGCACACGCGCGCGTGCGCGAGTTTGTTTCATAACGAGAAGGATTTATGGAACAAGGTTTTATTTTACCATGCCAGGTATAATAAATCTCATTTTCTAACTCAATCATCTGTTCTGTAGAGCACATAGAAGACATCACACACTCACAGGCACACGCATGTGCATACAATAACAAAAACTAAATCTCAGAAAGTGGTTCACATGGTGGGTGAACAATCAGACTCCCATGCCAGCTTTCCCAATCCCTTCAGCACTCTATGCCTCAGTTTCTTCACATGTATGAGGGAGATAATTAGGGTACTGCCTGTGATATTGTGGTTTATAATTACAATTATAATTATAAACTATTATATACAATTATAATTACAAGTACTTGTTGTTCGATCTTTGTTAATTTCCTTTCTAGGTTTTTTGACAATTGTAGTCTATGAAATAGATTGGCAACATACAGATTAATAGGGGAAAATAAGTTTTATTACTTATCAAGAAAGGAAAGAAAAATGGAGAAGCATTTTGGGTGCTTAAAACAATCCCGGGAGTCTCTTCTTTAATCAGGCTTTAGGCATGCATGCCCCTTCAAGATGAGCTTTTAATTTGTTTCCTTGTTGTTGTTGTTTTATCAGGTTCTCACGGAGTAGCCCTGGCTTGCCTCAAACACACAAACCTTCATCTTCTCCCAAGACATGTGATGCTGATCCAAGATCCAAAATCCCATGCCTGGCTGAATTGGACTATTGTCCTGGGCTACAGGCATACCTACCTTCAGGTGTGGCCTGGTGTTTAGATCAGGCTGACCACAGCTGGAGACACTGTTTGTCAGGTCTCACCATCTGTGCCAAGGATCTCTTCCCCCCATCACACAGAGAGTTCACTTCACCTGTTGTGCCCGTGTTGCAAGACCCCCCAGCAAGACCACCACAGAGCCAGTATCCGATGCAGTACAAAGGGGTTTACTAAAACTAGCAAGCCCGAACTTGGTCCACGTCCAACACACTGGCTGGTCAGGTGAAGGAGGACGGCCCTGAGCTCTCAGAGTGCAGGGTTTTTAAAGGGAAAAACTGCAGGCTAGGGGGCCCAAGCCTTTGCATTTCAGGTCATACTTCAGTTAACAGGAACATTTAGCCAAGAGAAGAACTACAGAAGACAAAACACATTTGGAGACTCTCCCAGTACCATTGGAGACTTTGATGGATTAAGCCTTTGTTTTAGCTTCAGAACTATGTCTTGGCCAGCAGCCTACCTACCCTGGGTGTGGGGGCGTGGGGAGGGTCCGCCTTGACCGGAGTCTTAGCTGGGTGTCTGTGTCTCTGGAACTTGGTTCAGCGTCTTATCTTAGTGCTATTAGGAAAAAATGGAGTTTGTCTTGCTCTCTCACACCAACCACATTCTTATAAAATAGCTTAATTTATCTAATACCCAAAATGAACTCCTGTTTTAGAGTTTACAGAAAGCTGCCATTTTCTTTGAGTCTCAGAACACAGTTCAAAGCTGCTTAAATCACTGTCTCCCTGGTTAAAACTCTAATTACAGCTCCTTTGTTTTTGTCTAGACTGACATGCCTCCAGTGGGTCACAGGGATATGGCACGAAATTCAAAAGAGTGGTTTGTGATTGCAAATAAACTCAAAAACAGCTAATGCTGCTGGAGAGAGGAAATAAGAGGTGATGTCTATTCTTGGTTGTCAGCTTGACTATATCTAGAATTTACTAAGTCACTGGGTACACCTATTAGGAATTTATTTCTTAATTAGGTCATTTGAAGTGGGAAGATTTACTTCTAATCCAGATCTTTTGAGGTGAGAAGATCCACCTTTAATCTGGGCCTCACCATTTGCTGGCATCCTATTTAAAGAACCTGGAAGAAGGAACCTCTCTTTGCCTGTTTGCTCTCTCTGGCGAGTTCATTCCTTCAGGACATTGGAACCTACTTCTTCAGGATCATGGTGTGATATCCAGCCTGTAGGTCATTCTCATAAATCCCATATATATTTATTGTTTAAATTCTGTTACTCGAGAAAGCCCTGAGTAATACAGAAGGAAAGAGGAAGACACCACAGTGAAGATCTCACTCTGCACATAAGGTCCCCAGGGTGGCAGCCATCAGGCCACCTGTGTTACCTATGTCTGGACAGGTGTCACATGTCCATTCCTCACTCCTGGGAAATGAACATTCCCATGGGGATGAGAGAGCTCAGAGAGCCCCATTCAGATTGCTGTTTACTTCTATTGCAGATGCAGGTCGTGTACCAAAGGAGAGCTGGCTCCCACTTCCAGTCTCTATTCCTACAGAAAGTCAAGGTCAAGTGAGCCTGTGCCCTTCTGCTCCACGGGAGGCTTTTGTCCTCCCAGTTGAAGTCATTGGTTCAACCCGCTGGACTGTGGTGGTTCCCTGACTATCATCTGTTCCCTCTCTGCAGGGAGTCAGCCTTTGCTCAAGTCTCCTCTGGAGTAGTGTCACATGTCACACAACACACACCTAGTGGCTTTTTCTCTTCGTCTGTTAGATAGCTTTGGGATGTTTGCTCATACATGCCTGGCCTTTGGCTTCTCTGCAAGAGCTTTGTGGCTTTTTTTTTTTTTTTTAATTTAAAAGCTGCAACATTGTCATTTTCAGGGAAGCCCTGACATCTAGTGGCTGTTGTTGTCAAGGTAAAACACAGCTCGTTCTCCACAAGGAGCAACAACAGTTTGTTTGAAGCCAAATGTGAGTGACTCTGCCAGGGAACATGGATTCAGGTCGCCCTAAGTGACCAGGTGCCTCCCACGGTTAGATAACATTTGTAGTTACAGAGAAAAAAAAAAAAGAGTCAAAGATGGGCGGTGGTGGAACACGCCTTTAATCCCAGCACTCAGGAGACAGAACCAGGCGGATCTCTGTGAGTTCGAGGCCAGCCTGGTCTACAGATCGAGATCCAGGACAGGCATCAAAACTACACAGAGAAACCCTGTCTCAAAAAAAAGAGTCAAAAGTCAATGCAGTTATGAGATAGGTTGGGTAAATGGGATATGGCAGAGTGGGGAAGACTCGGCTACAGGTTTCACATGCTATTGGACTTTCAGGTTGGTGACAGCTAGGAGTTTCCCCGTCCACTGCAAATATCTGACCTAATTGTCACAAAGATACCCAGGCACATACAAAGGAGGGTCATTGATGTCCATGGAAAGGACTGACGATGGCCAAAGACGCTTTTGGCTTTCAACTGTAACACCCCACTTCTCAAGAATCATCACATTTTAACCAGTCAGTCAGTGGGCAGACTCTTCAAGACAGATGTGACCTTTCCAGAGAACTTAGTCTCACAGCAGATAAGGAAGTCATCCTATAAGGCCAGAGCCACAGCAGCGTTTCAGGCAAAGACTCCATGGTAACAAGGGACCTACATCAGTCCTTCCTAAAGATGGCACTGATTGGCTTAATCTTGTCCCAGTGGATTCCATCTCTCAAAAGTCTGACTGTCTCTGCATTGCCATGCTGGGGTCTAGATTTTTTTCGTCCATATCCTGTCACCAGGTTGCTGCCGCTCTAATTTTCTGTGAACAAAGTGTGGAAGATTCCTCATTTGGTCTCTGTGGACCTCATGGCCACCATCCAACATAGGTTGTTAGTTGGAAATTTTTCATCTATTATCACCACCCCTATTTGTGTTAGGTTTTTACTTGTTAAAGCCATGGTGGCCCTTGTTATCATCACCCCCTTCTTTATACCAGGAGAGCAAATACTCAATATTGACATCAACCAAGACCAAGAATAGAATCAGGGGAAAGGAACTGATCCAACTGAACAGTCATCCCTTCTATCAGACCTTAATTCCCTATAGAAATTTCAAACTTCTGAGCTGGGAAGGGAGGCATTGAGAAATCCTACCTTCCCCCCGCCCAGTAGAACCTCCCTTAGTGGGAACCTTGTTGAGAAGGGAGGATTTTGGATGTCCTTCTGACACTGCTCATTTCTTTCCTAACCTGAGGAGAGAGGGATGAAGAGGAGCAGAGGCTGCAGCCGGGGCAGATGGTTCAGACACCCGTGACTCTTGGGACAAGAGAGCAAGAGAGGTGACCAAGGGGATCCCATGTAGAAGGTATTCTCTCCTCTTCAGTCATTTTGATGCCTTTGTTGTTTCAGAAAAAAAGAGGGTCTCACAAGTCCCTTTCTCCAGCAAAGAGCATAATCCATTTCCGTCTGACTCACGGGGCTTTTTCACTAAGATATTCTAGGAAAAGCTGACACACCCAGTCTTCACCTGTTGTTCCTTCTCCCCTTTTGTTCAAGGGTTGTTTTCCTAATACTGGGGCATGTGCTGGAAGACCATCAGGGGGTTATTGGTATTGGTTCAGATCTTTCTACACATCCCTTTACCCAAGGGGAAGCCATGTTTCCCATCCCAATCCCGTGTCTGTTATGTTTAGACCAGAGACTCAATTCTCCTTTTCTATGGCTAAAACACCGAGAAAGCATCAAAGTGGCCCTTCTTAGTTCCTAGTGCATTGGTAGAAACCTCAGATAAGAGTCCCTGTGCACCACCTTGTGCCTTATGAACATATCCTGGAGACCAGTCCCGTCACATCACAGGAAGAGCTGTCTTGCACTCAATTCCTCCATCTCCAATTGGGTCCCTCACAGGAGACTGGAATGACAGACTGGGAATTCACACTAACATTACCTTGGATTATCTTTCTCAGTCACACTCACTTTTCTGTCTCTTGGTTCAGGAGTAGTCTTCCTGGAACCTGAGCATTCATTCACCCCCATGGACTATCAGGTAAAGGTTAGCTGGAGACTCCTCATTTCTCCCTTTCCTGGTCCTACCTGAGTTACTCAGCATCCCTGCATTGGACGTCTCTTGTATTCCACCTGGACCTTTGTTTCACATTTTTTTTTAATAACTCATGCCTGCTGTCTCAGTCACATTTTCAGCCTCCACCGGAGTCCAGCCACCAAGGAAGTACTTTACACTCTGGGATTCTTACTTTGCTTCCTGTGTAGGGTGAGCATTTGGCCACTCAGCTTTTAGGTGTCCCTTGGTCCCTGATCCAGGTAATGTCTCCTCTCCCAGGGCCATAGCAACAAGGATTCACCTTCTAGGATGAGAATAAGTTCCAACAACTCCTAGTCATGGTGAGAGAGTCCCACACCAGGATGTAAGAAATGACCCTGGAGATGTAAGAGAATGTAGCTGGAGTTTTTCTGGTCCTGCCTGGCCCATGGTCAGGACAAATCTCTCTTACCCGCCAGTCCGACAGCTGCTCAGACTCAACCGAGTAAACACACAGAGACTTATATTGCTTACAAACTGTATGGCTGTGGCAGGCTTCTTGTTATCTAATTCTTCTATCTTAAATTAACCCATGTCTATTAGTCTAAAGTTGCCACGTGGCTCGTGGCTTACTAGTACCTTACATCTCGCTTGTCATGGCAGTGGTTGGTAGTGTCTCTCTGCCTCAGCCTTCTACTTCCCAGAATTCTCTTCTCTGCTTGTCCCACCTATACTTCCTGCCTGGCTACTGGCCAATTAGTATTTTATTTATTAACCAATCAGAGCAACACATTTGACATACAGAACATCACGGCAAGAGAACAACCCACAATCCCAAGTATTTTGACAAGCCAAAAAGTTTTACTTCTGCAGAAGGGTGTAGAGCCCCTCTAAGCCTAGCAAGCACTTCTAGAATGGACCCATGGAGTTATTATTCCTGATGCAAAGGGATCCTGTGGCCAGAGCTGGTCTTCCCACTCTTACAATCCTTGCATAGTAGGCTAGCTCAAATAGCACAGCTGATAAGCAAGGAGCAGGATGCAACCTGGAGCCCATACTGTTAGCTTAGGAAAGTGCTGGCTAGGGGGTGAATTTGCCAGCTGGTGTTTTGACTAATCTCTGTGAGGATGGGAGTTTCTTGGTCTCCTTTAACCCTTTGATGGAAAAGATGTCCATTTCATTTGTATTTCCCACATTCTTAGTTCAGTTTTAATGGGTCATGTATGTGTTCATTTTTTCCAAGGTTTTCTAGTTTAATGGAATATAAACTTTTAACCTATTCCCTAGTGGTTCTCTGGACTTCAGTGACTCCTGTTGTAATATCACTTCAGTATCTACTTTTGTTAAAAAATCTATTCCTCTCTTGTTTATGCTTTTTAATTTTATCTAAAATGTGTCTTTTTTTTGTAATAAGGGACACTTTGTTTCTTAGGTCTTTTGTGTTCTTTGAGTTTCCATTATTTTTTCTTTCATCTCTGATCATTATTTCTTCTTTCTATCAGCTTCCTTGTGTCTCATTTCCTCTTGGTTTTCTCTTACCTTGAAGTCTACAGTTACATGTTTCTTTGAGATAACTTTTTTTATCCTTTGCTGTACTCATCCAAAAGTACTGTTACTTATGTATTAAGTAAATTTTATTGTAAAGAACTTGCAAATAAAAAACATATCACAGGGAAATTAGCCACACTCAAAGTCCACTCATCTCAATGAGCTTTTAGAAATACTGTGAGAACAGCCAATCCCAAGCTGTGGAACTTCACATTATATTTTACACTTTTGCTATCAAACATATTTCTATGCATTTACCTACTGTGGTGGCTTAAAAAAAATGGCCCTTAATGGGAGTGGCACTATTAGAATGTGGCTTTGTGAAGTAGGTGTGGCCTTGTTAGAGGAAGTGTGTCACTGTGGGGGCAGGCTTTGAGGTCTCTTTTGCTCAAGCTTCCCTCAGTGTGACGATCAGTCAACTTTCTGTCTCCTCTGAGTCAAGATGTAAAGACTGTCAGCTCCAGTACCACATCTGCCTTGCAGGCCTCCATGCTCTCCGCTGTGATGATAATGGACTGAACATCTGAAATTGTAAGTGAACCACCTCAGTTAAATGTTTCCTTTATAAGAGTTGCCATGGTTGTGGTTTTGTGGTTTTCCTTCACAGCAATAAAACCCAAAAAAGATACCTACCACAAAAAAAATCGATAGCTCAATTAAAACAATCGTAACAGTTAACTTTATCACATCTTTCATGGTTTAAATGTCTGTTATCTGCATTCAGACCTTTCTTATCACCTAACATTTGCTCTTTCTTGTTATACTCTACCTGTTTATATGTTTGCTTGTGTTTGTGTGTGTATACATGTGTATATATCACACAAACTAGGATCCACATCTGAGTAAGAATATGCAGGATTATTCTTTCTGAGACTGTGTGACCTTTCTCAATATTATGAATTCTTAGTACATTAATTTTCTGTAAATTTTGTGATTTTATTTTTCTTTAGAGCTTACTAGTATCCAGTTTCACACATGGGCCAGATATTATGTATTAAATGTGACAAACAACTACGTTGGTTCCATCTTCTTGCCATATTCTATCAAGGAATAATAAACATGGAGGTGCAGATACCTATGGTAGGCTATGGAGTTCCTTGTATATATTCCCAGGAGTGGAATTAATTTTTCACACATTTCCCCCAAAAATGAATCCAAGAATGAATAGGGATCAAAAGATTACACACACACACACACACACACACACACACACACACACACACACACACATTTATGGAGGAGTTACAATATCCAATCTCAAACTATACAACAGACTTACTGGTAAAGACAGCCTGGTACTGGCATAAAAATAGACAGACCAATGGAATAGAAGAGAGGACCCAGAAACCAAACAGCAAAAGTTTGCCCAATTAATTTGTGACAAGGGAGGCAAAAACATGCATTTGAAGTAAGACTAATAGTTCTGACACAGTACCATTCTACATGCAGAAGGATGAAGTTAGATTCATACCTTTCACTTTATACAAAATCAATTCTAAATAGATCAAGGATCTTAATTCAAACCTGAAATGCCGAGACACTGAGAAGGAAGCAAAAGGTATACTCTTCAAGACACTGGAGTAGGTAATAAATTTTTTTTCCTTCAGATTTTTTGAGACAGGGTTTCTCTGTGTAGTTTTGGTGCCTGTCCTGGATCTCGTTCAGTAGACCAGGCTGGCTTCAAACTCACAGAGATCTGCCTGACTCTGCCCCTCTAGTCCTGGGATTAAAGGCATGTGCCACCACCACCTGGCTGGTGGTAATAACTTTTCTAGTAGAACACCATTAATATAGGAACTAGCCCCAAATATCAGCATATGGGATGACATGAAGTTTAAAGTATCTGCACAGCAAAAGAAACTATCAGCAGAGCAAAGAGATGGCACATAGCACGGGAGAGAAAGTCTTTACCACCTATACTTCAGACAAGGAGCTGATGTCTGAAATTCATGAAAAATTGTAATGATTAAATACAAAGACAAGACAACTGCCAATCAACAAGTGGGATAATGACTTGAATAGACAGCTTGAGAGAGAGAGAGAGAGAGAGAGAGAGAGAGAGAGAGAGAGAGAGAGAGAGAGAAAGGAAAACAATGGCTACTTACTATTTTAAAGGTTGTTCAATATCCCTAGACCTCAGGGAAATGCAAATTAAAACTGCTTTGAGATGCCCCCTCACCCCAGATGGAAGGGCAGTCATTAAGAAGCCTGATAACAAATGAAATGCTAGAGAGAATGTGGAGAGACAGGAACCTTTATTTATGGAGGGTGGGTATGCTTAATATAGCCTTTATGAAAATCATATGGGAGATTCATCTTTTGTTAATGTAGAAATTTACACCTACAAGCTCTTCTAAAATTGATTCACAGGTGTTCACCTACTGTCTCTATTTTGTGAATTTACTGAGCATTTCTGGCCGAAGTGAGGAACTGATAATGAAGAGGGGGTCTCAAAGCAAATCCCTGCAATGCAGAGACCCTTGAGAAAATTATAAGATTATCCTGAAGGCTGCTTGGGTGAAGTTAAGGTAGGTACAAGCCTGCTACCTCCTCACAGAGTCCCAGGGAGGCAGTGAAAGTTCTGAGAACATGGTGACCCCTCCCTCATTATGTCTGAGTTGGGATCATGAAATCTTGAGAACATTCAAATATTATGCACTCCTTCCAGGCAATTGACATCTATGTCATCATGGAGTGTCCCACCAAGGAAGAGATAATGAGTGGCATCACAGAACTTGAGTATCTGCAGCAGGATGAGTTGATTCTAACCATAAAACCAGAGCACCCACAACCAGAGCACTGCCCGTGAAGGCTTCACACCAGAAAATATTAGAGATAGATGGGAAAGGGAACATGAAACAGACTTTGACTTGGGCACCTGACTGAACATTGGGAAAAAGTGGAAGGTCTTCACTGGTACTATACTATATTGTACCCCAGAGCTATTTAGGCACTAACAGTACCACAGGCCTGCTGTGGATATCTAGAATCTAGGAATGCTGCTGTATTCAGTAGTAAGGAGGTGACTCCATTTCAAAGGGACAGCTTACTTAGAGATAAAAAGGCATATCATATAGGGAAACTATTCTATTCTTTTTCAACTTTTTTCAGAACTTCCAGATAACCTTTAATAATAGTATGTAAATAACCCTGTTAAGAGGTCCAAAAATCCCTGTAATGGGGCTTCCATGGCTGAGTCATGTTAGTGGACTTTTTTTTTAATTTTTAAATTTATTTTTCATACCAACCACAGTTGGTTCTCATCTTATTCCCTCCCCCACCTCCTATCTGCCCCCCAACCCCACTCTTCAGAAAGGGTAAGGCCTCCAAAAGGAGTCAACAAAGCATGACATATCAAATTGAGGCAGGACCAGGCTCCTCCCCCTTGCATTAAGGCTAATCGAGGCATCCCACCATAGGAAATAGGTTTATTTGAGACTGGAAGTGGGAGCCAGCTCTCCTTTGGTACACGACCTGCATCTGCAATAGAAGTAAACAGCAATCTGAGTGGGGCTCTCTGAGCTCTCTCATTCCCATGGGAAAGTTCATTTCCCAGGAGTGAGGGATGGACATGTGACACCTGTCCAGACATAGGTAACACAGGTGGCCTGATGGCTGCCACCCTGGGGACCTTGTGTGCAGAGTGAGATCTTCACTGTGGTGTCTTTCTCTTTCCTTCTGTATTACTCAGGGCTCTCTAGAGTAACAGAATTTAAACAATGAAATATATGGGATTTATTAGAATGGTGTATAGGCTGTGGTCCAGCTATTCCGACAATGGTTGTCTCCCAACAGAAGGTTTATGAATCTAGTAGTTATTCAGTTCATGAGGCTGGATGTCTCAGCTCACCTTCAATATACACCAGGATGCTGAAGAAGTAGGCTCAAATGTCAGTGAAGGAATAAACTTGCCAGGGAGAGCAAACAAGCAAAGAGAGAGCAAGCTTCCTTCTTCCAGGTCCTTTAAATAGGCTGCCAGCAAATGGTGAGGCACCAGTTAAAGTTTGATCTTCCCATCTCAAAAGATCTGGATTAAAAGTAGGTCTTCTTACTTCAATGATTTAATTAAGAAATAAATTCCTAATAGGTATACCCAGTGACTTAGTAAATTCTAGATATAGTCAAGTTGACAACCAAGAATAGACATCACCTCTTATTTCCTCTCTCCAGCAGCATTAGCTGTTTTTGAGTTTATTTGCAATCACAAATCACTGTTGAATCTCATGCCATATCCCTGTGACCCACTGGAGGCATGTCAGTCTAGACAAAAACAAAGGAGTTGTAATTAGAGTTTTAACCAGAGAGAAAGTGATTTAAGCAGCTTTGAACTGTGTTCTGAGACTCAAAGAAAATGGCAGCTCTCTATAAACTCTAAATCAGGAGTTCATTTTGGGTAATAGAAAAATTAAGCTGTTTTATAAGAATGTGGTTGGTACAGCTAACTCTCTGTGTGATGAGGGGAAGGGATCCTTTGCACAGATGGTGAGACCTAACAAACAGTGTCTCCAGCTGTGGTCAGCCTGATCTAAACACCAGGCCACACCTGAAGGTAGGTATTCCTGTAGCCCAGGAGAAAAGTCCAATTCAGCCAGGCATGGGATTTTGGATCTTGGATCAACATCACATGTCTTGGGAGAAGATGAAGGTTTGTGTGTTTGAGGCAAGCCAGGGCTACTCCCTGAGAACCTGATAAAACAACAACAACAACAACAGCAACAAGGAAACAAATGATGAGGCATGCATGCCTAAAGCCTGATTGAAGAAGAGACTCCCAGGCTTGTTTTAAACACCCAAAATGCTTCTCCATTTTTTTCCTTTCTTGATAAGTAATAAAACTTATTTTCCCCTATTAATCGGTATGTTGCCAATCTATTTCATAGACTACAACTGTCAAAACCTTACTATTGGTGAAACTTTCGCAGTGTTTTAGGAAGCCATTAGCTCACGCCAACCCTAACGCTCTGTTTGCTATAAGACAGGTGAAGCCTATGGCAGAGCCTATCCACATTCCCTGGCATAGTCACTGGCATTTGGCTCCAAATACAGAGTTTCTCACTCCTTGTGGAGAAAGAACCATGTTTCACTTCAACCACATCAGCCACTAGATGTCAGGGCTGGCCTGAAAATGGTGATGTCGCAGCTTTTCAGTGAGACAGCAGCACACTCAGCTCTTACAGAGAAGCAGAAGGCCAGACATGTATGAGCGAGCATCCTAAGCGCTGTCTATTCCATGAAGAGAAAAAGCCACTAGTAGTTGTGTGACACTATTCCTGGGGAGACATGAGCAAAAGCTGATTCCCCACGGAAAGTGAGCAGATGCAGATCATAGTAAGGAAACTGCCAAGTCCAGCGGGTTGGACCGATGACCTTTATTGGGAGGGCAGAACCCTCCCGTGGAGCAGAAGGGCACAGGCTCGCTTGACCTTGAGTTTCTGTAGGAATAGAGACTGGAAGGGGGAGCCAGCTCTCCTTTGGTATACAACCTGCATCTGCAATAGAAGTAAACAGCAATCTGAATGGGGCTCTCCGAGCTCTTTCATTCCCATGGGAAAGTTCATTTCCCAGGAGTGAGGGATGGACATGTGACACCTGCCCAGACATAGGTAACACAGGTGGCCTGATGGTTGCCACCCTGGGGACCTTATGTGCAGAGTGAGATCTTCACTGTGGTGTCTTCCTCTTTCTTTGTCACTGCCTCTCTCCAGCAGCATCGGGTTTCTTTCTGTATGTTTACAACACATTCCTCTTTTGAATCTCATGCCATAAGCACGTGACTGTGAGTACAGGCATATCAGCCTGGTCACAAACACTGGAGTTGTAATTAGGGTTTTAACCAGAGAGACACAGACTCAAGCAGCTTTGAATTGTGTTCTGAGGCTCAAAGAACATTTTTTTTTTTTTTTTTTTTTTGAGACAAGGTTTCTCTGTGTAGCTTTGGAGCCTGTCCTAGAACTTGCTCTGTAGACCAGGCTGGCCTCGAACTCAGACATCCACCTGCCTCTGACTCCCGAGTGCTGGGATTAAAGGTGTGTGCCACCACTGCCTGGCTCAAAGAACATTTGATACATTCCTTATATATTTTTTCTTCTTTTGAGAATGCTCTATTTCTAGCCCATTTATTGAGTAGTTCCTTTATCTTTTTTTCACTTTGATTTTGAGTTCTATGTTTATTCTGTATATTAAATCTCTGTCTTATGAAGAGCTAGTGAAGATTCTCTTACATTCTGTGGGCCTTCTGCTCACCTGGTTGATTGTTTCTTTTTCTTTTTTCGGGTTTTCGAGACAGGGTTCTCTGTGTAGCTTTGCGCCTTTCCTGGAACTCACTTTGGAGACCAGGCTGGTCTCGAACTCACAGAGATCCGCCTGGCTCTGCCTCCCGAGTTCTGGGAGTAAAGGTTGATTGTTTCTTTATCTGTGCAGAAGCTTCTTGTTTCATGAATTCCCATTTGCCAATTTTGGCCTTAATTCTTAGGCAAATGGAGTCTGGGGTCTAGCTTTCATGGTACCAGAAGGTGTCATGCAAACTTCCAAAGTAGGGAGGCAACCAATAGTCCTACCCAGCTATGGCATCTGTGAACCATATCAAAACCAGCATGGTATATAACCGTAAGGGTGTGGTAGTGGCACATATATCTTTGCTCTAACTAACAGCTCTCTAGTTGGACTTTAGACCCACTAAACGAGAGGAAGACTGTGCCTGGTACTGGAAACCCAGCAAACTCCTCAATGCTAGCGAAGTGTTGTTGAGGGAGAATCTAACCCCTGCTGTGGGATGGTCTGTATGTCAAATGTGTTGCTGATTGGTCAATAAATAAATCACTGATTGGCCAGTGGCCAGGCAGGAAGTATAGGCGGGACTAACAGACAGAAGAATTGAGAGAACAGGAAGGCAAGAGAGACACTGCCAGCCGCCATGATGAGAAACAGCATGTGAAGATGCCGGTAAGCCACGAGCCACGTGGCAAGGTATAGATTTATAGAAATGGGTTAATTTAAGCTGTTAGAACAGTTAGCAAGAAGCCTGCCACAGCCATACAGTTTGTAACCAATATAAGTCTCTGTGTTTACTTGGTTGGGTCTGAGCGGCTGTGGGACTGGTGGGTGACAAAGATTTGTCCTGATTGTGGGCAAGGCAGGAAAACTCTAGCTACAAACCCCCTAATTTACTAAATCAGCCTAACCTCTAACAACAATCTATAAATATTTGTCCTTTTACTCACAGGTCAGTGCAGTCATCATTCAGGGAAAATTCTCTTTGAAACAGATGGAGACCCTTGCAGAAACTGACAGCCAATCAAAATACAGAGTTGTGGAGCCCAGTCCCAGTGGTTACAGCTACAAAATACCCCCACACCCAAGGCTTGGGGTCTTAAAGATTTTAAGAGCTACTGGATCAGGGATTTTGCTGTGAGACTGCGTCTCTTAGTAATATAGAACCTACACCCATAAAGTCTTACGGACATGACTGCTCAAATGTGAACTGAACGAGGGTGACATGCCGAACTGGTTGGGGGAAAGCCCAGGGTGTCTCAGTCTTACACAAAGAACGATAGCAACTGCAGAAAGATGAGATTGGGAGACATGGACTTCCCCAGGGAAGAGGCACATGTATCGGTTGTCTAATGCCAATGGTGAGACCTAAAAACATACAGACAGGTAATATTATGTAGACTGAACTACTTATAGTTAGGAATATGTGTATATTCCTATATATATTCAATAACAATTAATTTATAAAAAAACATGCTATGAATTTGAAGGAGAGTGGGGGATGGGTATATGGGAAATTTAGAGGGAGGAAAGGGAAGGGAGAAATGTTGTAATTAAATTATAATCTCAAAACTGAAAAATTTTAAAAAATCAAAAAAGGGAGTGAGGGAGGCATGGGAGAGGTTGGAGGGAAGGGGCATAGAAGAAGTTGGAGAGAAGAAAGGGAAGTGGGAAATGATGTAATTTTATTTAAAATAATATTAAAAATCTTTAAAAAGCTATATTGGTTAGGGTTGCATTTGCTGTGATGAAACACCATGACCAAATGCAAGTTGGGGCAGAAAGGGTTTGTTTTGCTAATACTTCCACATCACTGTGCATCATTGAAGGAAGTCAGCACAGGAACTCAAGGCAGGAACCTGGAGGCAGAAGGTGATAGTCTATGGAGGATGCTGCCTACTGCCTTGCTCCTTACGACTTGCTCAGCCTGCTTTCTTATAGAACCTATTGTGATATGTGACTAGAACAGGGAATGGCTTAGGACTGAATACATTCTTCAGGGACAAATGGAGCTTTGCTATTTGAAGGGCTTCAGGTCAGTGGGCTCTAATGGTTAAGACCATTCAGAAAGTACAAGTGGGTGTTGCTGTCTCTGGATCTGGCTGCTTAGTTGCAACTGAGAACCTTGGTTTCCAGGAAGTGTGGGGGTAGGGGGGTTCAATGTTCTTATGCTATTTCTCTCCCCTTTTCCACATATTGGCTGAGGTGGTATGATCATTCCTGGCTCAGGACTAGAAGATGGCACCCTGCCAAATTCCAGACTCCAGAACAGGAGAGATGCTGGGTGCATACTTCACTGCTGGTGCAGTGTAGACCCAGAGGGCTCCTGTGAGGGCTGCAGAAATCCTCACACCCACTCAGGGTTGCCTCCCAACCCCTCCAAAAGCCTTTGTGGACAGTGACCCCAGTCCTGTTCTGTGATCTCTTTCTGTACCCACAGACCGTGAGAGGGCATATGTATGGGCAGGTTGTAGTGGGAAATGGGACCAGCTTGGTGATCCCGTCTGCTGCTGACTCATTGCACCTCAGGTAAAACACCCCAGGATGGGTTTCTTTCCACCTTCTGGGTCTGTGCCTTTCACCTGCCACTCATGAAGGATGGGACCTCACAAGTACAATTCTCCCAGTGATGACTGTTGGGTGAGCACTCTGTTGATCATATCTGAAACTACCGTTCCATCCCCTGACTCACGCAAACATGGAGCCAACTAAGTCTTCATCTCCATTCTAGAGTGTTCCATCCATCCAGTCTGCCAATAAGGCCAGGGTGTTGGTGCCTCCTGGGCCCTCTGCTCACATACCTTCATACCCTCAACATTTTTTTTTGGTGGTCTTGCTGTCCTGATTATGAGAGCCTCTAAGCTATGAGATATCTCCATCTTGCCCCAAGACCCCTATGGGGATGCCAACCATCAACATACCTATTGTGTTACTTGTGGATAGAGCCTTGGCCCACAACACGATATTTGTCCCTGAGGAGAGCACAGCTCTGCGGCTTCACCCTCAACTATGCATCCAAATTCAGGTTCTTGTGGAAGGAAAATGTTTTCTTTTAATTTCATACATTTGGTAGAAAGATTACAGAAGTGTTAGCATCATACCCACACGTACTCCTTTCCATCTGACTTCCTTGTGCTAGTTCCTGAGGAATGATGGCAGCTAGGACCTGGGCTCTGGCTCATGCTCGAAGTTGGGTTTCTCCCACATCCTGGGTTCATGGGCCTTTGGTACAAATCTGAGGGGAACATTGAGTGTCTGGAACACTGCTGGGCTAAGCTGTGAAGGGTCCCGCATAGAACCCAGGGCTGAATAATGCTCTTGGTGGCTAAGATTCAGCTTTCATCAGAGTCCACCACAGTCTCCCCACTGGCTACAAAGGTGGCAGTAGGTGGACCTAACAAATACAACAGACAGCTGCCTCCTGCCCACCCCAGTCACAGTCTCCCCTAGCCAGGACCTAACCTGTGCTGCTCTTTAAGGATAGTGCTCCCTCATGGCCTGTTCAAAGCTGGGACTGGCACCACCTCAAAGACAGCTGCTATGAGCAAGACTGTGGAACAGGCTTGGGAACATGAGAGGCAGTCTGGTTTGCTTTCGTTCTCATCAGAGAGGATGAACACGTGGCCGCTGTCTCTAGCAGTCATGGTGCTGCAGAAGGAGGACACAGGGGACTCTGGAAGGGTGCCTGGCCGCTGGCTGATCCCAGGAAGGCTTGTTTTCTATCACGACTTCGTGGCTGCCCCTCGGGCTTTGGGGTTCTTGGAACTGGGAGTTCTCATTCACAGCGTAGTTCTTTTTTCCCACTGTGGCTAGACAAGTGCTCTACATGGAACCCCAGTCTCAGCCCCAGCTGTGGCATTTCGAAGGCCCTCTTTCAACGTTCTGTTTGATACAGAAGCACATATACAAGCGCATAAAAATGTGTTTAAATAGTTTGATAGTTATTTCAGTACAGTTGACTCCCATTGTAATTCAATGTATTTATTTTATTCATTAAAACATTCTTCTGAGAAGGGATCCCAGAGAAATAAGGTTGACACCTTCAGTCAGGAGTGGAAGTAACTTATGGGAGTCACTTCCCTACAAAATTAGGTTCTCATGGTCTCTCTGTAGCATGTTGCTGACAGGTCTGACATGCATTGTCTGGGATGTAAAGGATTTTTGGGTCAGGCTGACTCTGATCAGGTGCAGCTGTCAACCCTGGAGTTACAGAAACATTTCAGGCTTGAGTTTCATCTTGTGCAAAGTAGGTTAAGACTAACACTCACGTCCTAGCCACAGAGAGTGATCTGACTGAGCCTGGGCAGGTTCACACTGGAGTCACAGTAACAGCATCCATTTCCCATTATGAGCATGATGGAGGTGGCTGGGAATCTCCTTAACAATGCATGTAAAGTGTATGCGTAAGGTGGAAGGACTCCGAGATAGAGGAGGATTGTGTGGAACATGAGGAGCTTGTGTGTGGGTCATACCTGCAAAAAAAAAAAAAAGGATGGTAGACATGTGGGGGAATAGGTAGGGGCCAGACAGCTCCCTGCTGCCATACACCTTAGCAACACCTCAGGATGCACAGGTATACCCTGACGATTTCAGCATAGACAAGTGCACTCCACTGCTTCTAGTACAGCAGGATAGACAGGTGTGCCTGATGACCATAGCCCCCCAGAGCAGGCAGATGTACCTTGCTGATTGTGTATCTCACTGCCCATTGCACCTCAGGATGGACATGTGTACTTTACTGACTATATACCCCACTGGTCATAGCACCTCAAGATGGGCAAGTATAACCCACTGATTCCAATACCTCAATACTCTGTTTACCCCAGGACCTTAGAACAGGTAAGTGTACTCTACTGACTGCAACATCTCAGGATGAGCAGGTGTACTCTGCTGACCACAGCACTGCGGGCTAGACAGGTGTTGTCATTTAACATAGCACCTCAAGATGGGTGAACGTCACAACCTGCAACTCCACAGGCCAGTGTACCTTGCTACTGACAGAGTGTTCTGTCAGCACCATGGTTCTGAGGTTGGTTAATAGTGGATTTCTAGATTGCACTGTAGAGACTCTGCATCAAATATCAAGATTACCTTCCTCCATCCAACACAGTGCAGCCATCATTCCTGCTAGCAGGCCCTGATGTGGTAGTATTGTGTTCCCCAAAATACTGTGCACCCTAATAAACTTATCTGGGGTCAGAGAACAGAACAGCCACTAGATACAGAGGCTAGAAAATGGTGGCACTCACACCTTTAATCCTAGCATTCCAGAGGCAGAAATCCCTCTGGATCTCTGTGAGTTCAAGGCCACATTGGAAACAGCCAGGCATGGTGACACACACCTTTAATCCCAAGAAGTAAGCCTTTAATCCCAGGGAGTGATGGCAGAAAGCAGAAAGGTATATAAGGCGAGAAGATCAAAAACTAGCAGCATTTGGCTGGTTACGATTTTGGCTGGTTAAGCTTTCAGGCTTTTGAGCAGAAGTTCAGCTGAGATTCATTCTGGATGAGGACTCAGAGGCATCCAGTCTGAGGAAACAGGATCAGCTGAGGAATTGGCAAGGTGAGGTAGCTATGGCTTGTTCTACTTCTCTGATCGTCCAGCATTCACCCCCAATAACTGGCCTCAGGTTTGATTTTATTGATAAGACCTTCTAAGATTCCTACTACACCCTGACATTGCTGTGTGGTCAGAAGTTTATAAGGGGTGATCTAGGAGATCCAGAGGACAGGGATCAGATACTGGGCAGGGAAAGGGAACTCTCCATTCAAGGGAGGAAACAGCTAGAGAGTGAAGGTGGATCCACCTGCCTATCACACGGGTAGCTATGACAGAATCTTGACAGGATCTCTGGAAATGGGATCACCACAAGTTTGCCCCATGGATGGACAAGGGAGTCAAACTCTTGTCACTCTTAGGAGTGATCCCCTCCCTCCCTCCTTCCTTTCCTCCCTCTCTCCCTCCCTCTCTCCCTCCCTCCCTCCTTCCTTCTCTCCCTCTCCTCTGCTGTGAAGTGAACTATTCTGCCTTGTCCTACACCTCAGGTTCATACCTCACCATGTTCTCTGTCTTAGTTAGGGTTTCTATTTCTGTGCAGAGACACCATGACTACAGCAACTTTCATAAAGGAAACATTTAATTGGGGTGGTGGCTTACAGTTTCAGAGGTTTAGTCCATTATCACCATGGCGGGGAGCATGGCAGCCTGCAGGCAGACATGGTGCTGGCTACTTCTTGATCAGAAGGCAACAGGAAGTGGACTGAGAATGGCTTGAGCAGATATGAGACCTCAAAGCCCACCTGCGCAGTGACACACTTCCTCCAACAAGGCCACAGTCACTCCAACAGAGCCGCACCTCCTAATAGTGCCACTCCCCATGGGGGCCATTTTCTTTCAAACCACCACTGTCTCCAAACAGCAGAGCCAGACAACCATGGATCAAAATCTTTGAAACTGAGCCAAAATGAAGGTTTTCTCCTCTAAACTGTTTCTCTTCAGTATTAGTCACATTGAGTGAGAGTGTAACTCACCCTCACTACCCCTATTTCCTCATTTTGTCCCCCTTCCCCTTTCTCCCAGTTCTCTCAAGGAGCATCACCTCCCTGCTGCTGGCAGGTATACAATGGGGTTTCAATGCTTCACCAATGTCAACCTTGTCATTACCATGTTTCCTGATTCAGGATGAAGGGCTAAGCTTCCCCGCTGTCAATCGGTAGGTCCTCTGTGTGTGAGAGCGAGTAAGCTATGGTTGTAGAAATTGTAAGTCCCTGTAGGGAGCAGAGGAAGCTCTGGCTGAGTGAAGTGCTGTGTGTGTGTGTGTGTGTGTGTGTGTGTGTGTGTGTGTGTGTGTGTGTGTGTGTGCTGTTGACATAGGCCTGGCCATGTCAAAGACCTCAGAACCTCAAACCCATGGAGAAACGTCAAAGTCTTCCCCATGGGGCAAGGCACATAGGCATAGGAATGGCAAAGCCTTCTTTGGGGAACTGAGTGCTAGTGTTGACAGTGTGTGCAAAAAATTGCCCCTGTAGAGATTTGCACCTACCAAGACACCTAAATCCATCTTTTTGATCCAGCTTTGTACCATAAACCTGGCCTCCTTATTTATCTGTATGTATGTGAAACTGTATGCTATAATCCCACCTCTCTGTTCAACTCTGCATAACAAGTACCCTGAGCTTTCACAGTGCTGAGATTTCTCCAGCAGAGAGCCCTGACCATCCAATCCTAGCTTTCTGTGTGTCTGTTGTTTTTCTATCCCCTTGCCACCCTAGTAAGGTCCAAGTCCCTAGAGCAATGCATGGGTGTGGCACATTCCTCTCTCCCAAGCAGGTGATAAGTTTTATTTTGTACAGTTAATTCTACTGTTTTGGTTGCAATGAAATCGATTTTGAAAGAAATGAAATGTTGAAAGTAAATTTTGCTAGCTGGTTAGATGCTTATTGTTCAACTTCTTTTTCCTGAGGTAAAATGTCTTAGCCTAGAAATACGTATTATTGCAAAAATGCAGCATTTTTTAAGATATGACTACTACAGCTTTTATTTTAGTTTGACTTTTGTTTCTCTATAAATTGAGTTTCAAAGACTACTCACAATCATGAAAATCTTTAGCACCAAAACCTTGGATGGAATGTGTCTTAACGTTAGAAGCACTGTGTGGAACCTGGGCAGGGTGAGCTGTTCAAGGAGTGGAATGGCTTGGATGCCATGTATTCTGAGGTGTGTGGCATGGTATGGGAAGATTTGAATATTGGAAGTGGGTGGAATGGCCTGGGAACCATGGGGCCTGAGGGTGGGTGGAGTAGTCTGTAAGTGTGTGGGCACAGAAGGTGTAGCTCACACTGGTGTGGCATGAAAGTTGGATTTGAAATGAGACTGAAGTTCTCCCACAGATGGAGCTGTGGAATAAGTGAGATGGAGGCTGAGTGTCAGGCCCAGCTCTCAAGAAACAATGCTACTGGAGCTATTTCTAGCCCTGAGTTGGCTGGAGAGAACTGCATCCACTCTCAGGATGCCCTTTGTCCACATCCACAGGTCCAAGGCCTGCCCCTGTTTCAGACCTTTCCTGTTCAGACTTTCCAGCTATCCACCCCACCCTGACTCTTGGTACAACTATCCTTTCCTTGCTTCATCCTATCTTGAAATTTCCATCTGTTATCTTCTTTTGTAAATGTGTAAGGTTTTTTTTTTCCTGTACTTATGTCTCTTACCACATGCATTCCTGATGCCCACAGAGGCCATCACATTCCTTGTAATTGAAGTTACAGATAGATGTGAGCCACCATCTAGGTACTGTGAATTGAACCCAGGTTCTCTGGAAGAGCAACCAGTGCTCATCACCTTTTAGCTATTGCTACAACTCCCCATCATCTGTTATTCTATTTTTTAAATAGATCACCTGGTTTGTGCTTTTGTTTAATTTTAGTTATTTCAATCATATAGGTATATGGAGCACAATGTGGCATTTCAATCCCTGTGCACAAGATGTCTTGGCTAATAGAGACAACTTACACTTTCATATCATCATTACTGTGTGTGCAGCCTTCAAGTTCCACTCTGGTTCTTACGCACTATAAAGGCACACGTGGCACTGTTGAACACTGGTTTATCACGTCTATCTAATGGTAAGTTACCCTGACCCCCAGCCTCCGTAGTCTCTAGTCTACATTAGTTTGGCTTTTAAAAGAATCCACATGTGATATTTGTCTTTCTGGATCTGAAATTTTACTCAGCTCAGTGTCCTGCAGGTTTATTCTGCTATAAGGGGCAGGGAGTCATCTGTATATGTGTTCCATTGTACACACAGCACATTTTTTGATCATTCATCTGTTAATGGACATCTAGGTTGATTCTACATCTTAGTTATTGTGAATGGCAAACAGTAACCAGGGGTGTGCATGCTTCTCTGTTGCTACAGAAGACTGCTGTGTCAGTACTCGAAGGGCAACCCGCTAGGTGACTGTCTCAATTTCCAGTTCAGTGGAACTAGTGTTATGTTTCTTGGTGGAACATTCTACCCTTGGGAATCCCCAAAAATCTGAGTTCAAAGTCAGAGTTGTACCAGTGGGGGACACAAAGTTAGCTGTGAGCTGTAACCACTGTGCTGTTCTGCGGGGGTAACGCCTGGTGGGCAGACAAGCACCGTGTTTGTCAGGACACAGAAGTCCACAGGGGTGTTTTAACACATTCTGAAGTGAGGGAATGGGTAGGCCCACACTGGTGACTTGAAAAGGATGTAGTTCGAAACTGGACAGGTCAGGCTGTGTGGAGCCCTTTGTGGGGGGACCCAGCATACCCAGCCATTTGTGCTCATGTCTCTGGCTTAGAAGCAACTCAAGGGTCAGAGGTCTTTGGATCTCATTGATTATCTAGGAGTGGTCTTCTTGTCCAATTTTAATTTTTTAAAATTATTCTTTGATGGTTTCATGTATGTATGTATGTGTGTATGTATGTATGTATGTATGTATGTATGTATGTATGTACGTATGTATGTATGCATGTATGTATTTTGATCAGTTTAGCCCCTTGTCGCCGTAGTCCAGTTTTAGTAGCTGCTATTATTAGGAGCTAACTAAGGGACAATTTTGTGTTCCTGCATTCTTGCCAACAATCTTGAAGAGTAGGCATGGCTGTTTCCATCTAAGGGGGACGTGGGGAGGAGAGGTAGATGCCTCTAGTAAAACCAGCGTCTGGTGGAGACACATGGTGGCAGCTCATGGTCCTGCCTGTGGTTGCTACCTCACAGCTGTTTCCTATTTCCTGAGCATGGATGTTACCTTTTCCTCACCTCTGAGAACTGCAACCTGTAGATTTGACAGAATTTCACTCTGGTGACAATGTGGCATTATTAAGACTGTCTTCCTGGTATGTACTGTCTATCCGTCTCCATCTTTCTCTCTGTCATTGTGTGTCTATCTCCCTCTCTCTGATCAGTCTGAGGAGAGGAAGCTTCTGTTGGGAGCTGCATGGTAAAGAACAGCCGGGGTCAAGGCCTTTAGTCTTTCACCATAGGAAGTGAGTTCTGCCAATGGTTTGGGAGAACGCAGAAGTGAGACACTTCTTCAGTTGAACTTCTGATATGACTGTGAATCTGGCAGGTACTTGGTGAGACCTTGAGCATGGGGCTGAGCTGAGCTCAGGCCAGGGCCCTGTGCCACAATGCAACACATAATACTGTCATTGTTTCTGAGCTCATAAATCAATAACAGACCCAGATGTAGGAGCCACCAGTGGTAATGCACTGGGTTAGGCAGGAAATGAGGTGTGGCGAGTCGGGAAGGGCCAGAACAGAAGAGGTTTGTTTTCCCTGGGGAGGGGAGAGAGAAGGGAGTGCCCAAAGGACCACTGTGAACCTGTAAGATCACGTGACAGGTGCACAGAGGGGAATAAGAGTATCAAGCTGGGTGTTCAACTTTGCCCTGCCCTCACCTGGCTCTGTGACTCGGGAGACCCTACCTGCTGTGAGTCAGGTGTCAGAGGCACATTACCCATGAGAAGAGAGAAGGTGTTGAACCACTAGTGCCTTGGGAGAACCTGCAGTCACTGAGGCATCCCTCCCCTGCACCCTATTCTGTCTTCAGAGTGGAGAGGAGTGAGATGGACCACAGTGTTCCAGCTCCTGATCTGAAGCCATACAGATAGCTTCTGAGGAAAAACATACTAGTGCGTGTAAACAGGTTCCAATCACAGGGTTGTCTGATGCTATAACAGAATGTTACAGACTATTTTTTTTAAGTTTAGTGAAATAAATAGAGGAACTTTATTAAAAGGAGGCTGCTGAGAGCAGCATTGAGGTAGGGAGTGGGGAAAACGTAGACACAGAATGGTGCTGGGCCACAAGAATCTTAGGGTCTGTAACCAGGTGTTTGCTAAGAAATAGTTTACTCGGCTCACGTTCTAGGCATATAAACTCAGGACGAGGGCCTTTGATCTGCAGCACCCAGGATCAAAAGATGCAAGCACACAAGAGAAGTACGGGGCCCACCTTCATCCTTTCATCAGGGACCCACTCCTGTGTTCATCAACCTGATTCAGCGGTAACAGTATTAAGCCATTCCCCTGTAACTGTTCGCCTTTTAAGCATCCCACCCCCTGATACTATCATAGTGGCTATTCCATTGCAACATGAGTTTTGGGGGGAATATCCAGACCATGACAGGTCCACCTATCAGAGGTTTATTTTATTTATTTATTTATTTATTTATTTATTTATTTATTTATTTATTTATTTATTTATCTTGTGTTTTTCATTGTTTTATTAAGAAAAATTTTCCATTCATTTTACACATCAATCAAAGAAGAGGTTTATTTTAAAGTGAAATAGGGAGTAAATGTGAATATAGTATCTTGTGCAGGCTGAGGGAACCATGAGAACATCCAGTCACAGTTATTCTTACTGTCTTGTTGGCTATCGGGTTGGCCAGGAAGGCTGACTCAGACTCCAGCCGCAGGAGAAGCTGGGGTCCCCACATTCTCTGCTTATCTGAGATAGCAGGGTACCCCCTCCTGACTAGAAGTCCAAACCCCTGCTTTTTGGAGCTCAGCCTGATTATTTATTGTTACCCAGTAGAGGGCATCTGCTTCCCTGTAATGTGTCCTGTTCTGAACCACCTCTGTGGGCCATTTCAGTTAATTACCGATCTGCAGTTACAGCAAAAGATGGTGTCCCCAGCAGCCCAGTGGTGTCAAGATGAGCAGCCATGCCCTGGGGCTGGCTCAGAAGCTGGAGACGTCCTTGACAGAGCTTTCTTCCTGCTTTTCCTCCTTGGAGTGTGGTTCTGTGGATCAAAGAGGCTTGTACTGGTTTGGGTTTGCTTTCTATTCTTGTGATAAAGACAATGACCACAAGCAGCTTAGGGAGGAAAGGGTTAATTCAGCTTACACACTTCAATCATAGTCTATCATGAAGGAATGTTGGGACAGGAGCTCATGGAAGGGACTGAGGTAGAGGTCACAGAAAAACACTGCTTGTTGACTTCTCCTTGGCTTACTTAGCTTCCTTTCTTCTACCACCCAAGACTACCTGCTCAGGAGTGGTACTGCCTCCTATGAGCTGGGCCCTCCTACGTCAATCATTAATCAAGAAAATACCCCACAGGTTTGTGTACAGGCCAATCTGATGGAGGTATTTTCTCAGCTGAGGTTCCTCTTCCCAGGTAACTGTAGCTCGTGTTAAATTGACAAGAAACTAACTGGACAAGGCTGGAAAGTGGTCCTAAGCCCCCTTCTTATGAGCCCCACAGTGTATTCAATCCATGAATCATTCCATTCATTCATTGAAGTTTCATGAACAGTGAGGTTGTGGGTTAGGTAAAGATGAGCAGAGAGAAAGAAGAAAGCATGTAACCAATCTATGTGAGGCTCGTTGAATGTTCAGTTGGGTTTCTGAGCTACTGAGTAATAAGTAAACTGAATACTGAGATGATGACTTCAAGGTCTGACCTCGAGGATGAGGCATGAAAGGACGGACTTACGAGGCTCAAAGGGTGACTCAGTCTCAACTCTTGCTCTCTAGGGACAACACTGGTGGAGAGGAAGCCGGGAGTTGGCTGGCTCTACAGGTGGGTGGGGTGGAGGGAAGGCACAGGCACACCTCATCTCTACCCTGAGGCTCCTTTTCTGAGGCTCTTTCTGGTCATCTTCTCTAACAAATGCCCATGATGTGATTTGTTAAATGCTGTGGACAATGACAGGTTGATGATATGCAGGCTACAAGTGCATTTACCAAAGCAACAGAAAAATGTGGAGTAGAAAGATTATCAAATACATCTTGGTAAGGCAGGTGAGTAGGGGAGAAGGAACCCCAGAGTGAGGCTGAAAGTCACTGGATGCTTTTTACAGCCGTTGACTTTTGGTTATTTATCCCATGGGCAGTTTGTTTGAGGGTCCATCTCTCTTGAGACTGGCCATTTGTAGTATCTCTAGATATGTGTATGAGCTATCACAATTTATTGGGGGAGACTTAGAGTCGTCAGGATCTGATGTTAAAATATGTGAATTTTTGTTGTTAATTTTGGCCTTTTTGTCTCTACATTCAAGTTCAAAGGAAGCAGTGGGACCAACCATCCCATGTGATAGGTGGATCTGCTCTGCCAGGGAGCAACAGGGAATATGGAATGAGTTCTTACAGATGGATGTAATGATGTTGCCTTAAACAACGCATTACTGTGGGTTATCCCAGGAAATCTTGTATATTAACTCTCCAGTAGTGCAAGGCTGATCTTACATTGGAGTCTATCCTGAAGAAAACTGGCTAAAGTCTACAGAGTACTCATCCCCATACATGTCCATCAGTAGAACTGTGATCAAGACATCACTTTGCTTTTGAGAGAAAAGGTGGGAGAGCAGAGAAGCATCAACAGAACCTATAGATGCTAGACACACTATTTGGTGCTTGAGAGCCCATTTCTCCCACTTCTTTCCAGGGCTCCTATCTCAACATAGCTCAAAAACACAAGAACCTAGGAGCTGAGGAATGACAAAAAATGAAACCCAAGTACTATCTTTTGTTGTTTCCTCTTATAATGATGGCAAGGCATGGACTCCCTTTTCTTGCATAGAGACCATAGAATTTGTTACTCTTTTCTGCCTACAGCTCCCTTTTGTGTCTGTCTGTAGGACCCTTCCTACTTAGGGACTGTATGCCTTGTGTCATGTGCTGTTGGTCTATTACTTTTACTTTCTTCTGTAACTTTTTTTATTGATTCTTTGTGGATTTCACATCATGTATCTCAATCCCACTAATCTTCCCATCACTTCACATCCTCTCTCTGCCCTTGAACCCTCCCCCAAAAGATAAAACAAAATAAAATTTAAAATAAAAGAAAAAGGGAAAAAAGAAAAAGAAAAATTTTGTGAAAGTTGTAGTATGACAAAGTGAGTCACACAGTGTACTTTTTAGTCCATACATCTTTACTTGCAAGTGTTCATTGTAATGAGTCATTAGTCTGGTTTGAGGCCTCCTGTTTCTGCTACACTATTGACAATGGGCCCTCACTGAGTCTCCTCTTGGATATCCTGTTGTTGTCCTGTGTCATGGAGATCTTACAACTTTGGGACTGCAGGACTGGCCCCCTTCATGTGCTCTAGCAGATCATCAATGGGGTAGATGTCAGGATGGACCAACTCATAGCCCTGGTTCTGGGACTGGGTGGTTGCTGGGTTGGTCAGTCCACAGGCTCTCCCTTATCCTCAACACCAGGGTGGGCTCTCAAGCATCATCCAGGTTAGCTCACTCTATTCAGTAAGCAGCAAGGAGCAGGGCTGGCTTTCTTGTTCTCATATCCTCAGGACTTGCTCACCTGTATCTATACTAGCAAGGCCAGCTCTACTGTGTTGCTCAGGTGAGGTGCAGGTGCCACTCTTCTGAGTTCTGCAGCTGGTAAGAGGCAGGGCCAGCTCTCTAGCTCTTGTGACCTCAGGGCCAGCTCTCCCACCAACTACAGGTGGTGATGGGCAGGGGGTGGAGGGGTGGAGAGGGCATCTCTCCCTCTCTCATGGCACCATATGGCAGATGATGGGCAGGGCTGGATCTCTCACACTCATGTTCTCAGGGCAGGCTCACTCACACTCCCAGGGCCAGCTCTATTGTGATGCCCAGGCAAAGTGTGGGCCTGTTCCCTTGAGTGCTGCAGCTGGTAAGGGGCAAGGTTAGTTCTCCCATCTGCCAAGGTGGCAAGGGGTGAGGGAGGAAGGGCATCTTTCCCTTACCCTAGCCACCATGTGGCAGACAAGGGGGTGCAGGGCTAGCACTCCCACTCTTACAACCTCATGGTAGGCTCACCCACACCCCTGAGAGCAGGGTGAGCGATACTGTACTGCCCATGTGAGGTACTGGGCTTACTCTCCTGAGTGCTCCAGCCAGTGAAGGGCAGGATCAGCTCTTCCACTCTCATGACCCAGGGGCCGGCTCTCCTGACTGAAAGTGGCAAGGGGTGAGGGGCAAGGGAGTGCATCTCTTCCTTGCCCACACTGCCACATGACAGAGGAGCAGTGGGGCCAGCTCTCCTACCCTCACACCCTTGGGGCTGCTTATCTGAGCACCTGCCAGCAGAGTCAACATTACTGGGTTGCTCAGGTGAGGTGCAGGGACCGCTTTCCCGAGTGCTGCAGCCCCTGAAGTGCCAGCTCACTGGTTCTCATGTACTTGGGGCCAGATTTCTCATCTGTCACAGGTGGTGAAGGGCAGGGGGTTGGAGAGCATCTCTCCCTTGCTTGCACCACCATATGGCAGATGAGGGGCGGGGCCGGATGTCTCATGCTCACATTCTCTGGGCCAGCTCACCTATGTCCCTGTTAACAGGGTCAGTTCCACTGTGCTGCCCAGGCGAGAAGCACGGCCTTCCCTCCCTAGTGCTTCAGTTGGCGAGGGGCTGGGTTAGTTCTCCTGCCTGCCATAGGTGGAGAGGGGTGAAGAGATGGAGGGCATCTTTCCCTTGTCCAGGCTACCACATGGCATACCAGAGGGGAGGGACCAGTTGTCCCACTCTCACACCCTTAGGCCCAGCTGGCCCTCACACCTGCCGACAGGGTCAGTTATGTTGTGATACCCAGGTGAGGAAGGACTCACTTTCTCATGTGCCCCTGTGAGGGGCAGGGCCAGCTCTGTGCAGCCCTATCAACTCAGCCTCTGGTGGTAACAGGAGCCACAGACATCAACACAGACCATGGCTGTGGCAAGGCCACAGGGGCAGACATGACCCTTGGCAGCAGCCCAGGCTCAGTTATCACCATGGCCTTGGGTGGCAAGCCATCCACCTCAGCCCACTCTCTGCCTTCACCTCTTTGGATCTGCCTCAGGGTGCTGGGTGGGCCAGTGTTGTTTCCTCCCTGCGCAGGGAGAAGAGCCCCAGGCTGGCATGTGGATCTTTGTCTCCTGCTCACTCTCTATGGCACTGGGCAGGCTCCTGTTGTCTTCTTCCATCCCAGGGTGGAGAGCCCCAGACTGGCATGTCTATGTATACTTTTGTATCCTGCTTAGAGGCTCTTCTATTTAAAAAGGGGTGATCATACTCATGTAATATACTCTGGATGTCCTTATTGTCATGTGATAAAGTCAATGTAGTCTCTATCTCAAACTAAGAGATAATCCCAGAACCCTGAGTGTGTTCTTCTGGTTTTGAGTCAGTTATTTTATATAATGTATTTACTTGGTCCCAAAGGGAATTTAGAGATTCCTCTGAGGCCATGTGCCTCCAACACACTGTAGTGACAATCAGGCAGTTTTTGATCTTTGGTTTTCCTCCTGGATCACTACAGCTTGTGCAGGATGGAGTGCAATGAGATATCTAAGAGAGACAATAACTTTTCTATTAAAAAAAAGTAAAGCTTGATCCCTGCCAATCAAGACAACTTCTATGTCCTGAATCTCGCCAGTCAGTCAGGAAGCCTAATCCTCACTAATTAATGAATCTCTGGAACTGGAGAGAGTGTGCCACCCCTTAAACCTTGCTTCTTGCCAATGCCAGAATTTAAAAGTGCACGTTACTGTGGATTCCCAGATTTATTGATTTGTCTCTCAAATATATCCCACACTTTTCTACTCATTGGCTTATTTAATCAGGTGAGAGGCATCAAGGTCATAGTACAAGGTGTTAAAAAGTCACATTAGTGAGAGCAACTTGCCTGGTAGGCCTCATCTCCTCTATTTGCCAGGTATGAAGAAGTGGAGCAAGGCAAAATTACTGAGGAATGCCCTGAGGAGAAAGGCAAAGGATACAGAAGAAGAAATTGTAGCATCTGCTTTGATCCTATAGATGGATAACACTGTTGTTCTTTCAAACCATAGACCTCAAAAAACAAAGTCTGATAATTTTCTGTATTTGAGCCTAGCCTGACTTTAAACTAGACAGTTGAAAAGCAACATCTAAAAGAAATTATCAGTCACAGTATTATCTTTTTGTTGGAGAGAGGACAGTACTCTTACTAAGTTTTTCAGGTTGCTCCCACATATTATTTGATTGTATATTATAATTGAAACATATTATATATATATGCTTATAAAAGAAGCATATTATAATTGATTGTGGGGACAGGCTTTCAGTCAGTCACCCTCAAGTCTAGCCATGGGAATCTCAAGTAGACACAGGCAATGATGTATGTACGATATTAAAATTTCTGAGGTCAAAGTTTAACAAGTGAATAACAAATTTCTATTTAAAGCAATAGCATTCCCTGAAGTTATTGATCTGCTCTTGATGACATTTACAAATGCTGTCTATAAGACAAGTGTATGCCCAATCAAAATAACTTCTTGGTAAACTGAGTCTTAACAAGATTAGAATTTATTTATGTCTGGTTTATGTCAAAGTTCTATCTAAATATTACACAGAAGTTAAAGTACCAGGTGTGACTGACCTCCTAAGCTAAGATGTCTATCCTAATGTGGACACTGGGACTAAAAGTATGGCCAACAACATCAACTGGTTGCAATAGACTATGAGACATCACTCAAAGGGTCGTTCAGTTCAAGATGAGTCACCTGGCCTCTTGACTAAAGAGGCCATGCCAGGACATCTTCTTATATAATATTAGAGGGACCAGCCTTAATATTATACATCCCAGGGGTTCAGGAGAGAGAACTACTAATGGCGAGGATTATTTTCAGGAAATAGAATCTCAGCACACCGAGCTCTATAGTCCACTTGCTTTAATTCCTCTGGCATAACATCCTTTATAACCAGCTTCAGTTCTGTTCTCGTGCCTAGCTCCTTTCTTGACTGATTTCTCTCTGTATTTATCTACTGCTTCCTCTAAGTTCTATCTTAATTCTCTTGTCTTAACTCTGCCTCATCTAGGTCCTTTTCATCTTGTTCTTACCCAGCTCACCAGGTATCAGGGACTATGGGGGTCCAGCCCCTCGATAGTCCCCTCCCAGGGTCCGGGAAGAATCTACAACCAGCTGATAATTAATCTTTGATGAGAAGAAATGAATCTATGTACACGAAACACCTTAGTCCATATACTTTATTATTCTGTGTCAGTTACAAGCTTATATTCTGCTCTCATATTTAGGTCCTTTCTTGCCTGATTTCTCTCTACACTTGTCTGTGGTCCCCTCTAGGTTCTATCTTAATTCCTTCATCTAGTTCTGCCCCTTCTAGGTTCTCATCCATCTTGTTCCCTCCCATATCATCTTTTCTCCCATCTCCTTCTCTCTCCTCATCTCGTTCTTCCTCAACTAGTTCTTCCCCATCTAGTACTTCCTCATCTGGCTCTTCCTCATCCATCTCATTCCTCTAGTACTCTCTTCTAGCCCTTCAATCTAGTTCTTCCCCATCTCAGTTTGTTCCTCTCAAGTTCTTACCCGTCTAGTTCTTCCATTCTCTTTTCTCTTCTCCGATCCCCAGTGCCCTGGAAGTCCTGGTATATAAAGCCAGGCTTCCAGGGTCAAATGGAGGGGTGATAAGAATCACATAGGGAGCCAATAACCGTTAATTATCATTTGCAACCCCAAAGGGAAGTGACCAATGGGGAAATGAATTAACTAAAGGCTAAATTCGGGTAATATCTAAGAAGAGGGAATCTTATGTGCTCAACTATAGTCTTAAACGTGATTAGTAGAAAATGTTCAGAATCTATAAGTTGCTAGGTCAATGGGAGAAAATAAAACTGTCGTCTTTTTTTCCTGTGGCTCCTATCTGTCCAAGCTATCTGCCGTTTTTATGCAGGGTGGGGGAAAGTGTGCTCAGTTTCTAGGCAACCTGTGTACACCTAGATGCCTCTGGTGATAGTTAAAGGGAGATCTGGAACCAGAGGTAAGGTCTGGGAAAGGAGGAAGTAAAGCTTAATTGGCATATCCACCAGGCCTTCTCAAATGGGTAGCCTGGATGCGTAAGTCTGTTCTTAGAGAGTACAGAGGTATCTCTGATAAGGTACTTTCCTCCATCTGGGGATGGACCTGGCCGGATGCTGCCAATGATGATAATTACAGGGAGGCTTGAACTGGGGTTCTGGCTGAGCATAGCTGTCAGCGCAGAAGGTTATCTAAATATTCCTAGAAGTGGTTAGGTAAGGAGTTAGCGGTCTGCAAAGTTAGTAAGGCTGTAAGAAAGGAGGGTCTGAGCTGAATTGTGTAAAGCTATTACTTAACGTCCACCTTACCTAGGTGGTGTCTCCTTGTGGAATTTACCTTAAATCAGGAGACTTGCATGTGGACTGTTATTACTGCTAGTCCTTGAAAGTGGCCAAGGGAGATAACTGATTCCAGAGAAAGCCTTTCCTGAGGCTGTTCTCCAAATACCTGGATGTGTATGTTCAGAGAGTCCACACTGTTAGCCCTTCTTAGGGAAAAGTCAATTGGGAAAAATATGAAGGCACACGTGACTTTCATAACCGAATACAGCTGATATATAACAAGCCAAGTAACACCAAAAACTCCTTGGGATTTGGCTTCCTCTGGAGGAATTCCCTGATTCCTCCAGGTAGTGACTTTGCTATAACCAGCTGAGTTCTTATAATATATTCCTGTGGCCCACAGCAACATCTCACTGGCCCTAACTTTTAAAAAAATATGTAAGATTTATGTGAACTTGAGAATTTATTAAAAACTTGAGAATTCTGTTATAATCAGATGACGTTATATTGTCTGACGTGAAAATGTAAGTGAATAAGTCAAACAAATGTCTCATCAGTGATAATGAATCATTGCTGCAGAACTGACATTGACTCTAAATATCCACTAGTTCAGTGCAACCCCCATTCAAATACTGATATTATGTGTGGGGAATGGACAGGGACCTCCATAGAAAGGAGAATAATAAGGAGAAAATGGCCCTATTAAGTATAAGATGTGCTATGAAAGTCCAATAGCTGGACTTTATTGATGCTGAGAGTTTTCGGGGAGCAGACAGGGCTCCAAAACACCTAACAAATATTCACAATTTGTCTATGTGACAGATGGCATTTCAAGTCAAAAGGTCAAAGAGGAATTACTGTTTAGAGACATTTGCCTATTGGGAGAAGTACTGACCCCTGATCCACTGCTCCAGCACCCCAGATGATTCTAAATGCAGCTGAGACCAAATGAAAGGGAAATCCAAGATTCTGAGGAGGAGAGGCGAATTCATCGACCATTGTGAGGGGGAAGGCTTTCTATTAGAATACAGATTTAGAAGCTTGATGAAAAAGGGTGATATTCTGTATTTGTCTGAAAATTAAAATAAATCAAGGGAAAAATATCACCAGGAAAAGCAAACTGTGAGATGAAGGAAATGTTTGTAGCCCAAGTGACAAGGAGCTTATGTGCTTCAGAGACACAGATTTTAAGAACAGCTCTCATTGTCAAAAAGGACAATGTTTACAAACCCGTATGAAAAAGGAAATGTTCATGGAAATATAAACGAAATCGGTCAATACATTCACTTAAAGGAAGCTTGATCAGTGTCTCTTAGAATTTAAAATGTACAATTTAAAACAAGAAGATGAAAATTTTTCTCTCAGTAGTCAAAGTATCCATCAGGCTATACTGACTGCCTAAATTTGCCTCAGAGATAGAGAGGGAAGGGGAGAGGGAAAGGGAGATAAAGAGAGAGATAAAGGGGAGGAGGGAGAGAGATATTTGTGTCTTCTCAGCGCTGAGCACCCTCACAGCAGGCCTGGGTTGCCCTGCCTACCAGTTTGCCCCATGCAAGGCTTGCCCATTGGTGATCCCATCCCCAGTAGGCTGTTGAATGTCTGGAAAGAGGAGCATGATTTTATGGCTCTCATTAAGGCTGACCCATGTCTACCAGTCAATATGAGCAGACTCCTAGACAGGGGCAGAGCAGGTCATGAAGCTGCCTGGAGAGTCTGAAGATACTGTGTAAAAGACAGCTTCCTCCTTGTTTCTGGTAGAAGGATTTGCTTCTGCCCTGTAGGGATCACTCCCCATCCCTGAATGTTCCTCATCCTCCATCTCTACTGGGAGCTTCCTTCTTATTTGGTCAGGTAACATGTGAGCTGCAGGATAAAAAGGCTCTATCCTTTTTGTCTCCCAGTCACTGTCCAATTTTTGGTAAATTGTACAGTGGCTGGGAGACAACAAGGGAGACAGGTCTGGATGTGATAGTGTGTCAGGGAGGTGATCTCAAGAGGTGCTGGGACTGGAAGTGAGGGGTTCAACTAAGACTTGAATCACTGGGGCTCAGCAACGAACAATCTACTAGTCCATGGAATAGGCTCTGAGCTGAAAAGTCAGAGATTGAACCATTTACCCTCCAATTCTGGTCAACAACCAGGAAGGGAGTTCTGGCTCTAAGACAGGAGGACAGCTGTAGGAAGGGTCACCACTCCTGAGAGAGAAGGCTGAGGACTGTCAGAAGCTGTGGTCATTGTAGGGGTGTGGACAGTACCCACAGGGCCAGTGCTGGGAAGGACCCATTGTTATTGGATGATTTGAAAACAGATGGCTGATCTCTTGGAATTATGGAACAGAGTCTACTCAAATAAGAGGGGGAAAGTGTTTTTTTTTTCTATCTTCTAGTTAACTGGACTACTCTGGGAATGAAGATTTGGAATGAAGCCATTGTGCTCTGGGTCTCTGTTTAATAAAACAACCACAAGCACAGCATTACCCAGCCATTGATATTTGTCTTCCAAGTCAGTTGGCAGCACTGGTATCTCTAATTGCTGAATACATGTGGTTACAGAAAAATAATAAAACACGTACTCTCCATTTATTGCAGTCAAAGAATGTATGCTATTTAAAGATTGTGGGAAATTAGAAATCTTTAAACACAGTGGTAAACAAAGCCTGGGTTGTACTTTCTAATGCAGAGACTGCCTGGAGTTCTGTGTTCATTGCAGGGATCATTCCACATGCAGCACTGGCTGATGTTTGCAGACAATCTTGCAGGCACTGTGTGGCATTGCTTTCCAGAGAAGGCATGTCACAGTGTAAGTGGAGTTTTCCCATCCTGACTGCCTGTTCCCCAGTCCAGTAGCTGCTTCCAAATTTAATATTATTTATTAAATAATATTAAAGAGACTTAATATTATTTATAAATGATTGGTCAATAGCTCAGGCTTGTTACTAGCTAACTCTTATATTTAAATGAATCCATTTCTATTAATCTATGTATTACCACATTGCTTGTGGCTTTACCTGTCCTCTAGCATGTCTTACTTCCTGGGCAGCTGACTGGTATCTCTCTTGATTCTGTCCTCCTTCTTCCCATCATTCTCACTTTGGTTTTCTTACCTAACTTCCTGCCCAGCTACCAGCCTGTCAGCTTTTTATTAACCAATGAGAGAAATACATATTAATACTGTAGAAAAGGATTATTCTGCAGCATTGTATTAATGTATTAATCTACATTAAGGAGGCAGTGCTGGGTGGAGAATTTGGGTATAGAATGTCCCCCAAAGACCATTGTGCTGGGCTGGTGAGATGACTTAGTGGATAAAAGTACTTTCCTGCTGTGGAATAATCCTTTTGTACATTGTGAAAATGTGTTGCTCTTATTGTTAATAAAAACCTGATTGGCTGATAGTTAGGCAGAATTTTTGGGGGCAGAGAAAATGCTGAGAAGAAGAAGGAAAGAGTCTGGGGAGTCTTGAGCCAGATGCAGAAGAAGCAACATGGGAAGCTCACAAATGAGGTAAACGAGCCTTGGGGCAACACATAGATTAATAGAAACATATTAATTTAAGTTGCAAGAGCTGGCTGGAGACAAGCATTTATAATTATAATATATATATAATTTATAATTATAATTATAATTTATAATCTCTGAATGGCTATTTGGGAAGCAGCTGATAGGACAGAGCTGATCTTGACACCTACAAAAAACTCAGCCTACATTTACAATAGATCCCGAGAACTTGAGTCTAATCTCAAACCCACATGGTAGAAGGAAAGAACCAACTCTTGCAAGTGGTCCTTTTATCTCCATCAGTATGCCATGGCATGTACCCCCATCCCCCCAAACAGCAAACAAATAAAAGCTCACTGCCATTCTGGGGAGCTATTAGAAGGTAGGGCCAAGTATAAGCAAGTTAGTCCATTGGGAGCAAGTTCTTGAAAGGCATATTGAGTCTCTGGTATCTTCTCTCTATTTCCAGGCTACTATGAGGTGAGCAGCTTTAGCATGAGGTCACCACCATGAGCTTCTGCTTCTGAACAGACCCAAAGTAGTGTGCTCACTGACCATGAACTGAAACCTCTAAAACTGTGAGTTAAAACAAACATTTCTTCCTCATAAGTTGATTATCTCAGGTATTTTGTCACAGTGCATAATGATGGCTTTCAGTACACCTGGCCTGGTATAAGGCCACTGGTGTAGTCAGAGAAGCAGAAAATAAAGAATCAAAACAGAACTGTTACCGTTGCACTGCTCTGTGCATTTGCAGTGTGTGGGCAGCACCTACATTCCATTCTGTCTGCACCCTGACTTCCCTTTTAGGCATTATGTTTTCTCCTCTGGGTTGGTTTGGTGAGACCAGGCCCTCCCTTAGCTCAGGGGCATGAATAAGCCACCCCAGACCACTTAGGTATTCTCTTTCAATTATATCAAATTGTCAATTAATTCAACAAATGTGTCTCCAGAAGCTCTGATGTCCAAAGCATTTTTAAGGAGGTAAAGTGGTGAGAGAAACAAAAATACTCATTCCTGAAAAATCTCATTCCAGTGAAGGAGAAACATGCAAACAAGATAAAGAGGAAAAAAAAGTGTAAGGTGCTAGATGGTGGCAGTTTCTGACATGAGAGTATATGAGGGGATGGATTTCATAGAGATGTCTCAGGAGTCTCACTGAGAAGGGGTCTTTGAACAAAGAGCTAGAAGATGTGACAGAAAAGATAATGGAAAGAGGTGATGAGGTGGGAGGGATGGAGTGGGGGAAGGACTGAGGAAGAAGAGCTAGAGGGATTAAAGGATAGAGGAAAGAAACATTGGATGGGGAGGAATGGAAGTAGACCAATGGACCAGAGAGAGAGACAAGGGAAGAAGAGACAGAGAGCAAGGGACTGAGTTAGAGGGGTAGAGAAAGGAAAGATGGAGGAGGGGAGGATGAAAATATAAATAAACCATATCTGACCATTGGTGGTGGTCTAATTTGGAGGTAGGTGTTCTGTTCAGGCTTCTCACAGGTTCTCTATACCTGTGCTGTCATCTGACCTGCTCTCACATCCTGTGTAGCCTGCCTCTCTACTTCATCTCATCTCTATCTCATCACTGGCCTATGCTGATACCCCTCCCAAATAAGCCTATTGCCCTCAGATCTTGGCCTCAATGTTTGTTTCCTGTAATCCCAGTCTAATGCAATTATATTCTCCTTGGGTTAAAGGACAATCCTTCAAAGCCCAACACCCATGATGCCCTTGCTCTGTATGAACATATCAGTGACTGCATCTTTAGGGACATGTGTGGATACTGGCAGTCATCCCCAGGGTGTAGACTCACCCACTCAGTATGATACTAAAGAAGGAGGGAAGACATGCATCATGGGCCCATCCTGGGGATTAGGACCCATCCCACCACACCATGTTTGTCAAGGGGGCAGGAAATGCACTTAGTTATCATGAAGAGTGGGCTATGCTTTTATACTTTCATCACACTTGAATAATAAGCATTGTGATGTATTGCTAATAATCCATAGATACTGATGAAGGAACTATTTATTAAGAAATTATATTGAGGGGACCAACTCATTAAACAGGATAAGGCAAATCAGTTGCACAGTCCTGGAAGGCTGATGGCTGGTCCCATGCTGCTTCTGCTGCCTGAGTCAGTCCCTACCATCCAAGCCCACAAGGGAAAGAAGAGAAGGGGCATGCATACATGCCCCTCAGGTCTTAAACTACCCTAGGGGCTGGTATCTCAAGGTCATAGGTGGAACAGGTACCCACTACAGTGATGTAAGAATGAGCCTTCTCCTGCCTCCATCTGTGGTGATATTGTGTTCCCCAATATACTGTGAACACTAATAAACTTATTTGGGGTCAGAGAACAGAATAGCCACTAGACAGACATAGAGGCCAGAAAATGGTGCACTTACACCTTTAATTCTATCACTTGGGAGGCAGACATCCATTTGGATCTCTGTGAGTTCAAAGCCTCACTGGAAACAGTCAGGCATGGTGACTCATGCCTTTAATCCCAGGAAGTGAAGGCAGAAAGCAGAAAGGTATATAAGGCATGAGGACCAGGAACTAGAGGTGGTTAAACTTTTAGGCTTTTGAGCAGCAGTTCAGCTGAGATCCATTTGGATGAGGACTCAGAAGCTTCCAGTCTGAGGAAACAGGATCAGTTGAGGAATTGGCAAGGTGAGGTGGCTGTGGCTTGTTCTGCTTCTCTGATCTTCCAGCATTCACCCCAACACCTAGCTCAGGTTTGTTCTTATTAATAAGACCTTTTAAGATTCGTGTTACATCCATCTCCCACTAAGTGTGGTTGACCTTGCTTGCCATCTGAACTTCTCTTCCACTGGCTTACCTGTGTGTGTGTAGTGATGGCACTGGTTGAGCTTTTGTTTATTCAATAGTATATGGTGCCACTGTATGTGGCAGGGTCCTGTGCTCCCTTTGTGGGAAGGGGCCAAGTAGGCACAGAGTCAATGACACAGAATCTGGGAGAATGTTGAAGCAACAATTTCAGTTGATTCAGGAAGAGGAAAGCTTTATATACCCTCGACCCCACCCTGGGGGAAGGTCTGATAAATATGCATCTGCCGGTGTAACATGACTGCCTCTATTTGTTTCAGGTCATCTCCAGATCATGTCTCAGCTGCCCTTAGGCAGACCCAGGCTGGCTTTCAGAAAGTATCTTATTACTGGTTTGGGCAGCTGGCCCTCAAGCCTGTTAGGGATGAGTTACCCCACAACTGTGCATCATGGAATCTAGGGAAATTTCCTGGGTGATTTGGCTCTAGGCTATGGAGAGTAGTCCAAAGTTAAAGTAGTGGGAAGCAGAGTTGTAGAAATAGAACTTCAGTCAAGGACTCTGGGCCTTGTCACATATACCCTGGTCCCTTGTTCATGACATTCTCCTTCATTAAATTAACATTCTTTTCCTTCTTATACCTGTTTTCTCCTGCCTCTGCAGGAAACAGGATGAGTTATCTAGACTGGGAAGTGTTGGGAGAAAGAACTGGACATGCAGGGTTTGCCTCCTTATGCCTTCAGGAAATCTCTGATGAGCAGAAAAGACCCTACTATGGTCCTATTTCCTGTCCCTAGTGGAGAAGTAACCTCATCTTGGATACGTCAGGAAACCTGTGCCCCATGCATGGGCCATCTTGGTAGCAAAGCAAACCTTTGACTCTAGAACTGTGTTTCAGTGAATTTTGAAATTGGTTATTAGTGTCTTGGTCCACTTCTTTTTTTATAATTTTTTTTTAATTTTAAAATTTAATTTAATTTTATGTGTCATCCACAGATTCCCCTGTCCTCCCTCCTTCCGCCCTCCCTGACCTTCCCCCAATCCACCCCCCATTCCCATCTCCTCCAGGGCAAGGACTGCCCTGGGGATTCAACTCAGCCTGGTAGATTCAGTGGAGGCAAGTCCAGTCCCCTCTTCCTTTCACCCAGGCTGAGCAAGGTGTTCCTGCATAGGCCCCAGGTTCCAAACAGCCAGCTCATGCACTAAGGTCAGGTCCCAGTTCCACTGCCTGGGGGGCTCCCAAACAGTTCAAGCTAATCAACTGTCTCACTTATCCAGAGGGCCTGATCCAGTTGGGGGTTCCTCAGCTATTGGTTCATAGTTAATGTGTTTCCACTAGTTTGGCTATTTGTCCCTATGCTTTTTCCAATCATGGACTCAACAATTCTCGCTCATACAATCCTTCCTCTTTCTCGCCGATTGGACTCCTGGAGCTCCACCTGGGGCCTGGCCGTGGATCTCTGCATCTGGTTCCCTCAGTCATTGAATGAGGTTTCTAGCACAACAGTTAGGGTGTTTGGCCATCTGATCACCAGAGTAGGTCAGTTGGGGCTTTCTCTCAACCATTGCCAGAAGTCAATTGTGGAGGTATCTTTGTGTATTTCTGGGGACCTCTCTAGCACTTTGCTTCTTTCTATTCCCATGGGGTCTTCATTTATCATGGTCTCTCTTTCCTTGTTCTCCCCTCTGTTCTTGATCCAGCTGGGATCTCCCGCTCCCTTAAGCTCTCTTTCCCCTGACCCTTGCCCTTCATTACCTCCCCCCCACGTCCAGTTTGCTCATGTAGATCTCATCCATTTCTCTGTTGTTGGGCGATCCCTGTGTCTTTCTTAGGGTCCTCTTCTTGCTATAACTGAACATTACACAATGGATGGATTATAAAGAAGACAGGTATATTTGGTTCATGATTCTGGAGGCTGGGAAGTCCAAAAGCATTGTGTTGTCCTCTGCTTAGCCTCTGGTGCATCATGGCATGGTCAAAGGCATCAAATGATGAGCAGAGCTAGGATATCAGAACCAGAGTACCCCCATAGCAAAGACTTTTATAAATGGACTAACCCAACCATCTTCCTTCCAAACACCATCAAAAACAGATTTTGAGGATCAAACACATGAATGCTGTGGGATAATTTGATCACATTGTGAAACTCCGAGACTGTGTTAATAAAATTAACCTTGGATCACAGGGTGGAGTTAGTGACTAGTTGACAGGAATTAGTCATAGAGAGGACAGAGGAGCCAGGCATACTGATAGAGAGGCACACAGGAAGAGGTAGGGAGGGACTTAGAGATTCAAGGTCTTTTTTGGTTCGGGACAGCTAGAGAGATGCTTCTCTTGCTGGGTCTCTGGCCAAAATGGAAGGCCAGCTGGTTGCTTCTCAGCTCCTCTGATCTAGCAGGTTTTCACCCCAACATCTGACTCCTGAGTCTTTATTGGTAAATAGAACGATAGAGACTCAGTTAAAACTTACATTTGGCGGCTGCCCAGCAGGTGCCAGCAGGACCAGAAATCCTGCTAGGCTGTGGTTTGAGCTACAGGGTGCTGACTGCAGGGCCTTGGCTGCTGATCATAGTTAAAAGTATCAGTAGATTCAGGTGTGGCCACTAAGCCAACAGAAAAACAACACACAAACTTAGGGAGACTGGTTCAAACTATAGCAATGAATATGTCTTGGTTCTGAACTTAAATTTGAAATAAGAGCATGGCCTCTAGGCCCTTCATAAACACTTGAGAACTCTGATTTGCTCTCTAGCTTTTCTTGTGGATACATATGGTGGCCTCAGTTTGTGATTGAGTATGGTGTAGGACTGGTAGGTAGCAAACACTGAGGTAAAGCTATGTCAGCCACTCTGTCTGCCTTCCCCAGGGATGCTGGAGACATCTCCTGTTGCCAGGACTCCAGGACCCCCATGGGCTCCATCAGTGACAGGGCAGTATCTATCTTCTGCCCCATGGGCATGCTACAAGAACTGCTGATAAGCTGTGCCTTCCATTCTACCCCTGAGATATCAGCATCAAGAATTTCTTGACACTTGTTCCAGAAGCTTCTTCAGGAAGAGAATTTTTCCTATTCAAGGTGGGTGGAGCACTCTCGGAAAGCTGATGGATGGCGCATAGTGTGAGCCTGACTTTGGAGCAAGCTGTCAAGGCTGAGACTGCATCAGCCAATGCTGAGATTAGGCTATGATAATGGAGAGAGTCTCATCAAAAGCAATCACAATTTTGATGTAAATGCCATTTTGGAAGACTGATTAATATGCCAAAATATTCAGCTCCCAAGGTATGATAAAAATAAGCAGAGTCCTCTGTAATTTCATGGCTTAGCATTCAAGTGACTGATTTAAATTCCATTTCATAAAATCCTATTTAGTATGCCCTCTTTTCCTAGGGATCTTGGAAGCCTGCTTCACTGGGACCCGAATTTGCATGGGCTGGAAATAACATTAGAAACCACAGGCTATTGTGAGACTGTCTCCAGACTAAGGTGACAACAATGCGCTGACTCTCAAAGGCTCTGAGGCCAGTGACCTGGCATGTGAATCACAGTAAAGAAAGCAGGAAGCTGGGCACAGGTGGAAGGACATCCACTGCCCATGTGGCAAGCTTTAGGGTGCACACATAAGTCGTACCCAGGCTGGAGAGACTATTTCTGTGGATTTGTTTTTGGAGTCAAGGTCTCCCTGAATGACCCAAGCCTCTCTGCTGTCCTCCTGTCTCAGCTTCCTGGGTGTGGGGATATAGGCTGTGCCACCAGGTCTAGGTGGAGAAGCCTATTTATGCACATTCCCCAGGGGCACATGGCGATAGTGATGTTCTAGCTAAGACAAGACCTGGTCATCTCTGCCAGCCCACTTCCTTTCTCTCCTGTAAGTGCTCTCTTGACTTTGCCAAGGTCTGGGTATGCACAAACCTCCCATGTGCTTATCAAGCTCACTCAGATGAATTTGTGACACCATCAACATGGCTAAGGTAATAAACATATCTCAGGTGTCTTGACTCTCTCTCTCCCTCTCCCCCTTCCTTTCCTCTTTCTCTTTCAACAGGGTCTAAATAGAGAAGATGCCCAGGCTGAGCTTAGACCTACCATATTTCCTGGGGTGTCCTTGAACCCATGGTCCTTCTGCTTTAGCCTCCCATGTGCTTGGAACCACCCCTGGTTCAGTTTCCATAGTTTTTATTTTCACTTTGTTAGTGGTAAGAACAGTCCATATGACAACTGTACCTTCAACAAATTTTCAAGTTTTGTTGAGATGTAAATGACAAATGGAAATTGGATGTAAAGTAATATTAGATGAACATACAGAAAATGATGATGATGTAAAATCAAATGATTGTGGGATGGGGTAAAGGATATATGGGAGATAGTTGCCTCAATTTGTACCTTTTTCTGGAAGCTTTAAATGATGTAAAGATAAGGGTTATAATATATATATATATATATATATATATATATATATGTGTGTGTGTGTGTGTGTGTGTGTTATAATAAATCATAATTGTGTTGATCACAAATAGTGTTTATGTATATTTTATCTTCTAGCTGTGTATTCTGATCTATTTACCTATATGACCTTTACCTTATTCACCAATTGCTTACATTTTGGCTCATTACGATTTTATCTATGAGTAATTCATGTTATTTTATCTTTCTGACGAGTTAAGAGAAAGTTGGACTCATTATACCTTTAGCCCAAAGCCCTTTACTTACATTTATTTTACTTATTTTGTGTGTGTTCCTGGGGGAGGGCAGGTGGGAAGTACAGCATTACTCTTGTGTCACAGTGTGTGTGTGTGTGTGTGTGTGTGTGTGTGTGTGTGTGTGTGTGTGTGTGTGTGTGTGTAGGCCGGAGGACAACATTTGGGAGTTGAGTTTCTCCTTACTCCATGTAGGTCATGGTGCCTGAATGCTGGTTTTCGGACTTAAGCAAATGTTTTTAATCATTGGGCCATCTTGTTAGCTCTTTCCCTGAGTTTTTCAGTGTATCTCTTAGGACCAATAGCACACATTTTTACATAGCCACAACACAACTGTCAAATTGGGAAACTGAATATAGTCGTGTCCTCTAGCCATGTTTGTTATTTTCTTGGCAATGCCCATAGTCAGTTGCCTCCTCCATGTGGGTTCCAATCATGAATCATGAGTCCTCTCTACATATATCACTTCATTCTTTACCTTTGGAATGATTTCTTTCTTTGTCTTTCACTGGTTTGATATTTTTGAGAACAGACCTATTATTTTGACAATGTTCACATAATCAGACTTGGGTAGGGCATGCAGGGCATAGAAAATCCAAAGTCAGCATATGAGATAGACAGCTTGAAGAGATAGTGTAGTTGACTGGACTAACCAGCTGTCCTAGTTAGGTTTCTCTTTTTTGTCACTAAACTAGAGTCACTAGAGAAGAAGAATTCTCAATTGAGACAATAACTCCATTGGATTAGCCTGTGGGGCATTTTCTTGATTAATGGTTAGTGTGGAGGGGCCTCGCTCACTGTAGCTGGAGCTTCCTGAGATGTATAAGAAAGTAAGCTGAGCGTTTAATGAGGAACAAGCCAACAGACAGCTTTCCTCCATGGTTTCTGCTACAGTTTGTATCTACAGGTCCCTGCCTTGACATCCTGTCCTGGCTTCCCTCAGTGACTGACTCAAAAGCTGTAAGATGAAATAAACCCTTTTCTCTCCAAGTTGCTTTTGGCAATGGTATTTTATCACAGAATAGAGACCCTAGCTAATATACCAGCTATGTGTATAAGTATGGGATTGTTTACCAGCAGTAGGCTCTGTTGGTGTTAGAACCAAACTCAAGATCTGCAAAGAAATTCTCAGCAGGCATAGCTATGACCCTGATTCAGGTCCCTCACCCAATCCTCAGCCAGAGGCACACATTGCTGGTTTATCTCCTTGTGTTTCCAGTGCTGTAGACAGAGCTCCATTGAACCGGTGCCAGTGAGAAAGTGTCATCCACATGCCTGCCTCTTGTGGCTCAGTAATGTCTTTGTTGGCTTCTCAGCCAAGGTGAATAAAAAGACATTGCATCTATGATCTAGAAATAGAAACTGAGACTATGAAGTAAATATCCAATTCTGTCTTGCAATGGTGACCACATCTTCTGTTTGCCCTTTTCTGTGCATCTCAGAGATGCTGCTACCATTGGCAGTGACTTCACAGGGATGGCCTCCGGGGGATAGAGTAGTTTGTTTTCCTGGTGTAATCTTTAGTGTGTAAGAATGAATAGAGCTTGCTTCTGTGCCCAGTGAGAGGCATTTTAATAGAGGCAGGAAAGTCTACATACAGACAGCGCAATGATAGATCCCTCCATCCTACATGCAGGTGCATAGACAGCAAGCACAGCTGGGCAGAACTGCCTGGCTCCTCCTTAGCAGGTTCTGAAACCTGCCATGCTCCCTAGATAGGTTAGTATGCTACCACCTTGAGGGAAGGAGTTTGTCTCTCTGGAAGAAAAGCTGTAGGAAAAAGGCAGCATTGTTTCTGCATTTGAAAGATGTGAGGGGTGGTAGGTTGGTGTGGGCAGGCCTAGCGGGACAACAGAACAGCTGGCCGCAATGTGTGGGACTCAGCTACTGTTTGCTGTGAGCTTCACTGGAGAATGTAAATGTTCAACCCCTTGTTACATTCACTGGCTGGCTCTGAAGCTTCAAAGACTTTGGATTCCAAGCTGCCACATTCAAACATTTGTGCTGGGAGCCTTTCATCACCTCTTTGATTCTGGGGAGACCTCTCTCAGATCATTATAGCACAGCTCCTGCCAATATCAGCTGCCACAATAGTCACATCTACATGAGATGGCTACCCCAAGGAACGACTCTTCTGCCACCTTTCTGGCACCAACATTGCAGCATGTGTTTCACAAAGGAATTCTGTGTTGTTTCCAAGTGCAAGGACCTGCTTTAATGATGCTGTCTGGATTTCAGACTACCAAGTTAAAATTTCTATGGCAGGACTGAGGAGATGGTTCACTAGCCAAATCACTTGTTGCTTAAATGGTAGGACCAGAGTTCGGATCCCCTCGGCTCATAATCAAAGCTAGCAGGCATGATGGCATGCACATGCTTGCAATCATAGGATTCCAAAGACAGAGGCAAGGCATAACCAGGGAAATCTGGCAGGGTAGGTCAGCCAGTTTATGGGCTCCGGGTTCAGTGAGAAGCTCTTCCTCAGTCAAGAGCAGAGCAGTTGAAAAGGGCATCTAACATCAACTTCTGGCCTCCATGTGCATATGCACTTGCATGCTTGCACTAACTCATGAGCAAATGCACTTACATATGCACAAGCAGGCATGCACACCACATATAGACACATAAAAGATGGGGGGGGCAGTAGGACAGAGTTGTTTTAAATATTTAGTGTGTTTTGAAAGTTTGAGTTAATTGCTATTATAAATACTCAACCAAGTCTATTATCCCATAGGTAAATATGAAAGTCAGCACCTAATGTTTATTTAAGCAGATAGGCACTCACCTGGGTTAGGTACTTGGCTGACATCACTATATTTGTTCTCATCAAACAGCTCCGAGAGATCCCTGCCCCATTCAGTGTAAAGATGAGGATAAAACTGAGGAGGGCTGTCTTAAGTTCAGTCATTATAAGATGAGGACCTGGTGCTTTAATTCAACTCTGGCCCTGGTGCTCATAGTCTTCATTAGTATGTTGCGTGGCCTCCTTTTCCTCTTGAGAGTTGAATGCCTTGTCACATCTTGTTTTCTGCTCTTCCCTTGGTTCCTTTAACTCTTGAGTGTGAAGTTTTGTAATTATTTTAATGATATAGTTTGGGGTCTGTGGATATGTGCAAGCATCAGGACCTGCGTATGAGTTCCCAGCATTCACATAAAAGCTGAGTGTAGATATGCGTGTCTGTAACTCCAGCCCTGGAGGGCAGAGACAAATGGATCTCGGGAGCTCTCTGAGAATACAAGTTCATTTTCCAGCCTGCACATCTGGTGGCTCACAGCAATCAATTCCAGGGAACATAATGCACAGGTACCCTCCCATGGACATGTAATTAAATTTTTAACCTTAAAAAATGATCCTATCATGTCACCTTGTTGAATTGGAGACAATATTCAAAATACAGAAATTAAGATGAGAGATTACCTTTTTATCTGAAGTCTAGCACCCAGCAAAAACATGCTAAAATGGCCTTGTGATGAAAACAAATAGGATCACTCAAATGTACAGCTCTCCAGTCCCATATCCAATCACCTGCTGACAAGGTTACTTGTGGCATTGTTGAGCAGAACAGTGGAATACAGTTAAATAAATGCCAGGAAATTCAGATAGATGAGGTGCTCCGAGGAAGGGAGACCACCCGGCATCCAGCCTTGTCCTGAGCTCTCTGGTGAAGTTAGTGTGGGTATAAAGTACATGACCTCCTTGGAATCTGGGGGACATGTGTCAGCCTCTCCTTTCTACATGAAACCTATGATCAGGCTCAACTTTTTCGTCAATGCAAAACAAATCACAAAGCTTCTTAGTATTTTAAATAACTCAGTATTTTTCCTGACCCCATAGCCATGAACCATATATAACCTTTCTTTCTGCTCTTGATCTCATTCCTGAAGATTTATTAAGGAAGGGTTTGCAGTGCAAATGGAGTATTGCATCCCAGGGGAACCATTTCCTAAGGTCTCTGAGAGTGCAGTTGCATTTGCTCTGGGTATACCTTTGCCTGCTCCATCCAATTCTATGCAGAACCAGATAAAGATTTTCACACCACACCTCATACTCCTCGATCATCACTTTGGGATATACCTGAAGGAATCTAAGTCATGCCACAGAGATATTTGCATTTCTGCATTTACTGTAGAACAAGTCACAATAGTCAAGAAATGGAACTAGTCTAGGTGCTCATTAACAGATGAATGAATAAAGAAAATATGAGGCTAGCAGGAGATTAGGGAGGTGAAACCGTGATCAGAATATATTATATGAAAAAATTATTTTCAATAAAATATTTTTTATAAAAGAAAATATGGTTCAATACATGCAATAGAGTTTTATTTAGTCATGAAGATGAATGAAATTATATCATTTGCATTTACCTAGAGATCATTATATTAAGTGAAATAAGCTAGACTCAGAAAGACAAATATGCTTTCTCTTATGCAGAATCAATCAGCCAATCAATCAACCAATCAATCAATCAATCATCTTTTAATATAGATGATATGCCCATATATACGTGTTAATAAAGCATGGGGGGTCAGTGTAGCAGGGAACACTATTTCCCCCCTCTTCCCAGTCATTTCTAACCCTAACTCCATTTTGTTACCAGTCTTCTCTGCAGCCATGTGCTCACTGCTCTCCTGCTCCCTAGACCAGAGATAATATCTCTTGCCTTTTCCAGGGAAGACATCAGTAGGACTGCATGGGCAAGCTGCAGGGGGACAGTGAGGAACTCCCTACCTTCCCTCAGTCCTTAGTTAGCTAATGACCTTTATTTTCTTTTCAGTTCAGTACTAAGACCAAATGTGAGTGGACTAGTCACTTTACAGTTTGTTGTATCAAAAACCCGACAAAAACAACTTAGGAAGGAAGGCATTGTCTCTCAGTTCTAGGGTACAGTCCTGCATGGCAGGAAAGTCACAGTGGCAAGAGCTTGAGGCAAATGGTCACAGCTTCTGCAGTACGAAAGGAAAGAGAGATGAAGCTTGTGCCCAGCTCCTTTTCTCCTTTGTCTTCAGTGCAGGAACCTCAGCCCATGGGATGTAGTGCCCACAGTTAAATTGGGTCATTCCACTTCAGTTGATATAATCTAGATAATCTCACACAGATATGACTGGAGGTTTGTCTTCTAGGTAATTCTGGGCCTTATCAATATTGACAATATTATTTATTAATTAACCATCATAGGGAGTAGCTGTCCTTCTTGTTCCGAGAACCCAGAAACCTGTAAAAAGGTTTCCATTGACTTCCTCAATCTTAGAAGAAAAACAGCAAATGATGTATCAAAATAAAAGTGATAATGTGGGGACACTGTCCACTGTTAGTGTGTGGATTGCTTACTTAGCGGAATAAAACATAACAAGACTCACCCCAGACCCTCACAGATGACTACTGAGGGGTTTGCTGGATACTGGGGCTAACACTACTGTATGAGCTGTATTCCCAGATGGAGCACTCTGCTGTGAGAACCCACACTGAACCACAACTGAACCTTGGAGGAAGCCCCTCCCTGTCCCTAGCTGCAGAAAGCATAGCATCTATTTGTTCTTTGCAGAGCTGGACAAGCCCCTAGGGGGTTGGATACAACATTATGGAAACCATGCAGTCCTCTTGACTAAAGGCCAAGGTTATCCCTTCTCTTGTGTTTATGAGCAGGACATTTATTGGTTTACCTCTAAATGAGTCTTTGCTTCCCATGTGACCTTATGGTGTCTCACGCAGGACAGTTAGCACTTGTGAATGCACAGCTCTTCCTAGCCTTCCTAGCATTCTATCCTGCTCTTCTTAAACAGTCAGATAAGCTGCTACACATTGTACTGATGGACCAGACATCAGGATCTAGGGGGCCGTATGGCAGGAGATGGTACACTGGCCTGAGCTCTCCTCTGATACAGGACAAACTTGCTCACTAGAAAGAGAGGAGGGAGGATGAGTGAATGAATGAGAATGAGTACTGTTAGGCAGCCTGTGGCTTTGAGATGCTCTGGAAACAGAAGTGTGATTCTTCCACTGCTGGTCCCTCACTTCCAACTGAGAATTCCAACACCATTGTTGAGAGCCAGTGCTACTGCTTCCGTTCACCCCCACTGCCTTAGTCTGTCATTTATCTCCCTCCAATATCATCTAAGTCTGAAATCATGAGCCAATCTTGACAGAATTTCCTCTCCTGACCTAAAAAACTCATTATAGGAAACGTCTTAGCAAGGTGCAAATGAAAAAAGATCACACTCAGTATGTATATTAAAAGTTCATCTTTGTCAAAAAGCACTCAGTTTCCTGATTTCAGGTAATGATAATGGGCATCGGCCCTCTTTCCTCCTCCTCTGGGAACAACTGTGCATGCCCCATTTTACCTCTGGCCATAGGGGTAAAAGGGAGTCATACCTGAAATACTTTTAAGTCTCTGAGTGACCAGCATGTCCTTCATGTGAGATAGATCTTCAGTTGTCGCTGTTCAAACACCAGCACAGTGTTCTCAGATTGCTCTTAAATCACCAAATCCCCAGAAACCAGTGGGTTTCTTATCTGCTTTTCCAGGCCTTAGAAACACAGCTTCTGAACCTAAAGGGGGCAGTCCGTGCTTTCCCAGATGGCGGAAGCACAAGATAGTTAACTTAGGCATCTGAAGCAGAACCCCAAACATTAACCTCTAATTAAATCATATCCTCCTGACACCTATAATGTTGAGATTATGGTAATGCATGAGGTTATTAATTATATCTAATTATTCAATTAACAGAAAGCAAATACCAGTGGAGATGAAAGTTGGTGAGTGATTTATGAGAAAGGCCAAGTTTGACAGGCTTGGAGCCTGCTGCTTCTTGACAGAAAGAATTTTCTAGGCACTGGGGAGGAGAAAAGATATCATTCTGCCTACTATGGTTTCACTATGCTTTGTTCCCGAAAGTCGTGGTGGAATTTGATACATGCTGAGATGTTAGGAGGTGGGACCATGGGAATGTGTAGAGGCTCTGAGGGCTCTGCCCTCATGGATGGATGAATCCACTTATTAAATTAATGGATCAATGCGTCATTGAAATGTTTCCAGATTGGGTCTGCTATGAAGTCTGTGTTGTCTAGATGTCTCACATACTTCCTGTCCCTTAACATGTGATATTTCTTGTAGTGTTGGGGTTCCACCAGCAGCAAGACCATTATTAGATGTATACCCTTGATCTTGAACCAGAACATGAGCCCACATAAACCTCTTTTTTTCATAAATTACCTACTCTCTGGTACTGTGTCATAACTTGTGCTGGGGAAAGGCCAGGATAAGTAAGAAGGGCCCTGTTAGACAAGGGCATTTTATCTTTTTCTCCAGAATTAAGGTAACATCAAGTCTCAAGTTCAGACTGCTGTCTATGTCTGGATAGGGCATATCTAGCCTTTTAGCAAATGTTGACTTGCTTCTTGAATGTTGGGTGATGTCTGGGTAAGGTAGTAAGAGAGTTGTAGCCTGAAGGGAAACAGGGACTCTATGTTGATTTGAGAAGCAGGAAAGATGGAGGCATTTCTCCTAGGTACCCTTGACTCCTGATGTTTCTTAGCAATAGGTAAGTTTTGTATCTTCACAGTGGCCTTCCAAAATTTGATACTCTTGGTGACCATGCTTAACTCCCTTGCTGTTCCTTGGCAATGGTACCACTCCACCTCTTCAACATTTTGTGTAGATGGCAGGGATACTTGAAGGCTGAAGGCTGACACAGAGTCTCGGACACAGCCTGGTTTTCTCTGACCTTGGCCTCTTCTGTTACAGAGAAAACAGTAGAATGTTCTTAATCTTTAGTCATCACAGAGAGGAGTACAGTTTTGATGAACAGCCTCCTCCAAGCTTAGAGGATTGCTGACAACTGCAAAGGCCCCAGGGTTGAAGCTGAGGGAACCTGGTGAGAAACAGTGACTGAATTCTTTCCCCCATGGATTTAAAAGCAGCTCCCTTTCAGCTCTTGGTCATGCCTGACAGATGGGTACATCATTGGCCAGAAAGAAAGACTTTTGAATAATCAAAGTACTATGGTTTATATCTTGTTATGTACTATAATTTAATGAGATTAAACATGGTTAGAATCCTAAAGAAGAAGATTACTAATGTTTTTCAAGATACATGTGCTAAAATTTTCTGATAAATTTTTTTGTTGTTCCAAGGAGCATTGAACTTAATTTTATCAAATCAGAGTGATATGCATATCCTGACAGTTAGCAGTTCTCACATTTATTACAAACCACATTCATTTCATCCTTCTTAATAAAAATAAATAAATTTATGTATAGGCATCATACCTGTCTGCATTTTAGCAGTTTTACCTTTATTTTCATCAAATATTCAGAAAATTTTGGATTATTATGTCTAGTAAACTTCATAAAGGTATTTGTGATCTTAGTAGGTGATTTCAAATATTTTCAACATTAGACCAGACAACCAAAGTGTCTAAAAAGTTTGCAAGGGCTTCCTGATGAGGCTATCATGCAGTTATTTCGTAAATGGTAGCCTGGAGTCATGGCATGTCACTGTGACAGATTTAATAGCAAAACAGAGTATATATATTTCATCTTATAACACGTTGTAATAAAATAAATATGACAGATTGCATTAGTTTTTGATCATTTTAATCATTTTGCTCATATTTTAATGAAAAGTTTTAGATAATTGAATGGATTTCATCATTTATCTATTTCATACCTTCCTTATGTAAATCCTTATTCCCTCCTCTTGTCTGCTTTCCTGCTGGTCCTCTTCCTCCCCCCGATGTTCCCACTCTAACTCTTGTGTTGTGTGCGTGCATGCACACAGGAACACATACTCCACATATGAAAGACATAGGTAAGATTTGTCTTTTTCTCACAATACCCTCTCTTTTTTTCTCTTGTTTCATATAGATTGCATTTTCTACTTCTTCCACAGTGTTCCTTTTACTTTCATATATGCTTTTTTTCTGGTTTCAAATAAGAGAATGAACGAACATAAGACGAGATGAATGAATATAAGGTGAGATGGAGTTTCAATATAGTTTTGTTTTCCTGGTTGCTAAGGATTTTAAATACTTCCCCTATATTTACTGATCATTTGCATGTATTCTCTTGAGAACTTTGACTGATTTCAATCATCTTTGTAAGTTCACAATTTGTTTCTGAGCAATTTTTGTGTTATTTCTTGAAACACATCATTTGCACATTTATTTGAGTTGAAAAACAATGTACTCCTTTAACCAACAACAAATCCCATCTAACAGTTGGCTTCAGTCAATGGAAGCTGGAAAGCTGGCTTTCCAGGCATGCTCTGGAGGCTGGCTAATCCCTAACGTCTTCCTGAAGACATGTTCAAAGCATATGATAAAATAAGATCTAAAGAAAAGGCCCATGACTACAGGAGGAAAGGCCAACATGGCAATCCTCTGAGGGCTCTAAAATGAGGTCTTCTGGGTAGACTTCCAAATTGTTGAGTGAGACTATTTTGAATGACTGGACCAACTCCTTATAAAGGCAGGTGGTTTCCCATTCTTTGCCTTAAATAAAGTTGGAAACAGATCTAATTGTTGTAACTCAAGATGTGGTCTAAGAACTGAATGATGCTGGTGTAACAAAACTCTCACCTGCTTTCAGTGAGTCAGCTTTTTAAAATTTTGTTCTTTTATTGAAAATAGATTCTTTTCTCACATAATAGATATTGATTATAGTTTTCCCTCCCACTACCCCCCTAATTCCTCCCCACCTTCCCTCTCATCTATATCTATTACCTTTCTGTCTCTCATTGGAAAAGAACAGGCTTCTAAGAGATAACAGCCAAACATGACAAAATAAAATATAATACGATAAAACAAAACCCATCACATCTAGACTGGACAAGGCAACCCAACAAAAGGAAAATAGCCCCATGAGTAGGCACAAGAATCAAGAGACCCAACTGTTCTCACACTCAGGAGTCCCACAAAAATACTAAGCCCAAAGCTATAATATATATGCAGAGGACCAGTTGCAGACCCATGTAGGCCCCGTGCTTGCTGTTTCCACTTCTGGGAGTTCATATGAGTCTTGCTTCATTGATTCAGAGGGTCTTGTTTTCTTAGTGTTCTCCATCTCCTCTGGCTTTTACACTCTTTCTGTCTCTTCTTCTGTAGAATTTCCTGAGCTCTGAGGGAGGGATTAAATGGAGACATCCCATTTAGAGCTGTGTGTTCCAAGAACTCTCTCTTTCTCTGTGTAATGTCTGGCTGTGGGTCTCTGCATCTGTTCCCATCTGCTGCAGGAGGAATCTTCTCTGATGACTAAATAAGGCAGTGATCTACAAGTATAGCAGAACATCATTAGGAGTCATTTTATTGATACTTTATTTTTTTAGACCAGTAATGTTTGGTTTTATCCTAGGTCTCAGGGATATGTAGTCTCTGGTTCTTGGTCAGGTATAGATTTCATATTGTGGAGTCAAATCAGACATTGGTTGACTACTCCCACAATTTCTGTGCTATCATTGTCCTAGTATATCTTGCAGGAAGGACAGATTGTAGGTCAAAGGTTTTGTGGCTGGGTTGGTGTTCACATTTCTCTTTTAGTAATCTGAAGAGTACCTTCCCATGGGAAAGATAGTAGAATGTAGGGGTGAAGGCTCCATGTAGGCACCAGCTAGACTTCTCCATGTTCAATGAGTTGTATGGGTGTTGTCCACAACAATGGTGCCCCACTGTCAGTTTGCAGAGAGCAATCCATTGTCCTAGCAACAGCCTGAGTTGTTTGGGGATTTTCATGGGACACCCTTGGCCAACAACTCAATGGAATGCAACCCAGTCCTGGCACTGGAATCCTAGTTTGGTGACAAGAGATGGCCATTTGCGACTCCGTATTCCCCATTATTAGGAAACTGCATTATGATTACCTTCATATATTTTAGGAATTTTCCATAGGTGGGCATGGGAACTGGAGGACCAGGTAGGGAGTTGGAGGGGAAATAGGGTTGAAGTAGGAAACATGGAGAGAGACAGCTGAAATTGAGTGGCATTTGAGGGTGATATGGAAACCTAGTGGATCAACTTCTTAGTGTTTATAAGTCCAAAACAAACCAACTAGAACAAAATAGCATCTCTCTTCGTTAATTCTAGAGATAAACACTTTTCACCCAGGCAAGACCTTAAATGAAAACACAATTTATATTCCAAAACAAAGGTGAATTCAGATCAGTAGGAGCCACAGAGGTTGGGAGGAGTTCTTAGTTCTCTCTAGACCCCCGAGCCAGTTCTGGGCCTCATCTCCTTAGGGGAACAGACACACAGTCCACTCTGACTTAGTCTTACTTTTTACCCAAAATGATTTAACAAAAATTGAAATTATAGTATCTATCTTGAGTTGTCCCATTATGCATCAACAACAATTTTTAAAAAAATGTTAACTTAATAAAGAAAATATTTAATCACGTTGAGCTTTTTGGTCAGAGGAAATAAACTAAGTTCAATTTGTATACAAGTGTTGGCTACAAAATTTTATGAGTTGATAGTAGTACAGTACTTTCAATATATTAAATTCATAACATTAAGATAAAATTCCACAAGGGAAGTAGTAACTGTGAGTTCAAACAGAACAACTGAAGAAGTAGTGAAATTTCTCCCTGCTAGATTGACTTACAAATAGATAATAACGGATTTTATGTAACTGGGATGTTTTCTTTTCTTACATAAAATCTAAGGAGAATCATAATAGTTTTATTTTAAAATACCAGTGTGTATAATATTTGAAAAATTAAATACTTATGTAGAAAAGTTAAGTACTACTTTATAGTATGGGAGACTAGTTCCCTACTTTTGTTCAAAATCTTCAAAGGTGTGAACTCAGTGGTTGGATAGTGATCCAAGGAGTAAGAACTTCAGTTAGGAAGAGTCCCATGGGGACACAGAGCCAGATGGAGCCAGATGGAGTCAAACAGAGCTGTTTCCAGGACACTAACATGACTTGGGTTCTTTTAGATGCTATGGAAGGATATGGTTTGGGAGAAGACCAAATCTAAAAGCAAGTAGGAAGATGACTAATCACAAAGGCCATAAACAAGATGCTGTAGAGGATTCTGGAGCTCCTAGAGGAATTGAAAGAGTGACTAATTGTGTCACAGGGTACTTTAGGAGGTATATGTGGTGCCACAACAATGAACAGTTAGCATGTGGAGAGGGCAGAGGGACAGGAAGCAGGATGAAAGAAATTAGGAGTTGAGAAATGAGAAGACAGAAGAGGCAAGAGAGGAATAATGAAGGAAGGGAGGTGGTGTGGAAAGTATTCAGCAGGTAGAACTAACAAGTGTTAATGACACACTGTGATAAGGCATGAATGGAGGGACGGGTCCAGCCTCAAGTGGCTGACTCACTGTCTGGGCACGTACATTGTGGAAGATATTAGAGGCAAGCTGAAGTCTTTAGATGATACCTTTAAGTATTTTAGGCTTAGCAAAAAATGAGATCCTGTTGTTATTGCTTATATTTTCACAACTGAAAATGCATATGTCTTCGTCTCTTGATTTCAGCCATAGAACACATGGAAGAACTCTAGAATCAGGCCATTCCTGAATGGGTGTGTAGAGCATTGTCTGAACACTGACTTTCAAAAGAGTATTAGAAGTCTGCATCAAGTTCTTATTTGAGAGATGAAGAAGTTGAGACCCAGAAAGAGAATCAATTGTCAGAGGTATGCTTTTAGTGGATTGGTAGTTTCTTTTTGATGTCTTGGTTGGGACAAATTGAGTAAGAGTTTATATTATGTGCTCAGAAAATAAAATAAATGTTATAATCTTGTTATCTCTAATGGAGAAGGCAGATTTAGAAATATCTTAAACTCTTCTATTAAAAGACTGGGAATGGGAGCTGCTAGGATGGATTTGTCAGTAAAGTGCTTACCTTGCAAATACAAAGACTTGACATTGGACACAGCACCCACCTAAAACTTCCATGCACAGCAGTGCACACATCACCCTACCACTTGGGAGGCTGAGACAGGAGGATTCCTGGGGCTCTCTGGCCAGTCAGATAACCTAATTGATGATTTCCAGGCCACTGAGAGATACTACCTCAAAAGGAGATGTACAACATTACTGAGGATGAAACCCAAAGCTATCCTCTGGCCTCTGTTTTTGTACACAAACATTCAGGTAAACATACATCCACAAAATGCAAAGAATGGAATAATGGGTAAAATTTGCTTCAAAAATGTAATAACTTTTTGTTCTTTATTTTATTTTACATACCAACCATAGTTTTCCCCTCCCTCCTCACCTCCTGTCCCCCCTCCTCCCTTTTACCTTCCCCCCCATCCATCCCTCCTTCCTCTCCATTCAAATGTAGTAAGGTCTCCCTTGGGAATCCACAAAGCATGGCATATCAAGTTGTGGCAGGACCAAGATTCTAAAGCAATTACTTTAATTTCAAAGACAGAAATAGGTTGAAATAAAAGCATATAAAAATGTGTTGCATGCAAAACAACCCAAAGAGAACTAGATTATGTATGCTAAACCAGACTAAACAGACAGACTTTAAGATCAAAACTGTTAGTTGAGACAAAGAAGGACATTTTATAATAATAAAATGGAACCCCCCTAAAAACAACTGACAGAATTAGAGAAATCGTGATTCAGTCACAACAGTCTGGTGCCCTTTCTTAAAGAGTGAGCAGAACAGCTAAACATACGATCAGTAAAATATGGATGACTTAAGAACACTCACGATGGACTTTTAACCCCCAAGAACCAAAACCCCAAACAAACCCTTCCTTCTATAAGTTGCTTTGGTGATTTTTTTTTTTTTAAATCACGCAACAGAACAGTAACAAATACATCAGGAGAGGAGGTGGGCAGATGGTGAAAGCTGAAATGAGACCACACCTCCCAGAAGGTCACAGCTGTAGAGGGTGAGTAGTTACAGAGTCAAGACACTGTATGGCAAAGCTGAGGTAAAACCACACCATGGTGGATGTATAAACTAAGTGCCACAGGAATCGAGAATGTCTAGCTTCAGTGACATTTGCGGCACCGTGAAGACGATGAGGGTTCCTGGGTTCAGTACTCACTGAACCTGTCCAGTTTAAAGTCTTTCTTTACTGTGCATGGAGAGGGAACTTCAGTTGAGGAAATGAGAAAGGACAAAGATGGTGTCCCTTTCTAAGCCAGGAAAAGGGCAGGGAATGTAGAAAGATGCACATCTCTGTGCACCATCCCATGAGGAAGAAGCCGTCACCTATCCTCACTCTACAGGGGAGGGCTATGGCGCCCATGCGACCAATGAGCTTTTAAAAATGCACTTAGTTATGGGTTCCTGAGTGCCCATACAGTAAGTGCCACTGGCTGTCATGGTGCCAAGCTCAACAGTGATAAGACCAACGCTTTTCAAAATCATCTTCCCCTCACCTGGCCTTGATCCTTCCCAGGAATGACTGAAACACCACCACTGAGTACCCTGATATCAGTGGTGGGTGGGTCTCTCCTAGAAGGGGCTATGCCCCAGTTATTCAAAGATGACCACATGACATTGCCCTGGGTGTGACGGTGCACTCCTGTAATCCCACAGAAGATCTCAGTCTTCTCCAACTCATGGCAGAAAGTGGTAGGGCAAGAATAAGCACATGTGAGCAGAAGAAATAGAACATGAAGACAGCCATGATCTGAAGCAATCCTCTGGGTAACCCAGTCTCTCCAGACCAAGAGCCCTTCCGAAGGATAATGTCTGACAGTGCAACCCAGAGGCAAGGGACAAACAGAATGGAGGCAGAGACTCAACGTTCAGTTAAACTGGAAAACCCTTTATTCCCTCAAAGAGAAGCGGGAAAATAAGGTGCACTTTTGGGCCAAACAGAAATAAGAGAACAGAGGCAAAAGAACACCTTGCATTCAGGACAGAATCCTCAACAAGAAGTGAGGCAGCCAGAGAACCAGCTAGTACTCACCTGCTATTGCAGTCACAGGACCAAAGCAGAGCATGAGCTACTTGCAAGAGAGCCTCCTACCTTTGATGGAATGGAGACTAAGCAAAATAAGAATGAGCACATAACAAACTGCAAGTTGAAGAAACCACATACAGGTGTAATAGCAGGCAATGTGCACTCTAAGGGACAAAGCACGTTTCAAAGAGGACCATTTAATAATAACCCAAATGCCATAATACTAAATGATGTGTAATAGCTCTAAACTTACATCTACCTGTTAATATAATTCCACTATATAGGACCCAAACTAGTAGAAGTAAATGGTGAAATATCTAAGGCCACAGACTGTGGGCAACTTCAGCATGCTTCTGTCAACTATTGATTAAACAAGATGAAGAATCTTGAGACAGCTGATGCCAGAGACTCTGAGCTGACTTCTGCTGGAAGAACTCAACTCAACCAAGGTGCAGGGAGGCACAAGTATGCTTCTTCAAGTGTCAAAGGACTGAGAGCATCCAGGATGTATTATGTGACATCATCTGAGGCAGAGAATAATAACAAGCTACCAGGAAATCTCCACACACCTGGAGATAAATCAGCATACTTCTGAAACAACTCATAGACATGTGGGGGAATAGCAAGAACAATGAGCAAATATCTTGAAATTAAAAAATTATAACACATTAAAACCTGGGTTGTAGCCAAAAGTGTCTATAGGGAAATTTTTAGTTTTAATTGCATATATTAAAGAAAGCAGAAATAATAAAATCCATGGTATAACTATTCATTTCAAGAAGTTATAATAATAGTAGCAAACTAAACCCAAAACACATGAAAAGGTGAAAATAGTTAAGTTAAAAAGGGTCAAATTAGTTAAAGTAATAATAACTAAATGAAAATAAAATATGAACTTATGTTTTTAACATATATATATATATATGCATATGTAATTTAGATGAAAATTTCCCATCTGGGCTGACAATGCTTTCTCCAAGAGGCAAAGACCATCTAAAAAAATCTCAACACCAGCCATGAGAAGCCTCCTTTATTCAAAAAAGCACTTCAAACACCAAACATTTCTGTGTTTCCTTTTCTTTTCTTTTCTTAAAATCAACTATCACATAATATTACTATGATGTAGTAAAACTAACACCTAAGGTGACAGAAAACAGTAAAAGTGATGTTATGTTACTGAAACTATTCCTTCAGATACAAAATCTTTAAGCTTTAAATGACATCTTGTTCACATAAGTCAGGAAAAGAAAATACGTATTCAATGTGTGAACAAAAGATGAGATCAGCTTTAGAAAAGGAAACACAGGAAATTAAGTGCTCTAAAGGCAAGAGTTGGAAATGGTGGTGACTGGAAATGGTAAGTAGGAAACGCCTCTTGAACTGACTTGAAGATAGGTGTGTGCACAGAAGCTCACTTTTGCACAGATGCTGCACACATGCAATGCACACAGTAATCCCCAGAACTCACTGGCAGTTGTGTGTATGTATACACTTGTGTGTGCTGCACATGCACCCAATAAAAATCAGTGGCACAATGAAAGGACATGAAAAACAACAATGTGAATAAACCACAGAAATGTCTAACACAGGTTCAAAAGAATATATACTTAGTTTTAATTATATATAAAAATATTTATGGATTAAAGGATTTCCTGGAAAGGTATAAACCAATGAAACTGACTCCGTAAGGTACCAGAAGCCTAAAAGCTCAAAGGCCACATTATAAATTGAGAATTTGCTCAGGTTATACTAAAGAAGTATTGGAAGTGATGCTGGTAGCCATTTGCAGATGACATGGCATCTTCTAGAAGGTACTGCTGCTGTGTGGGGAAACTGGAGCAGTGTGGTGCAATCCCCTTCCTGCTGTGGTACAGTGGGTAAAGACTGTGGGTATGTGTGCACATATGCCATCTTGTGCATGATCATCCATGCTGTGGCCACAGGAGAAATGACTCACTCCGAGGTGCTGAGGGTTGCTACTCAGGCAAGTGGGTTGGGAAGAAGTTAGACTATTATATTTTTGTTTGTCTTTTATGATCTCTCTGAATAATTTTTAACCATGCTCTTGTCATTTTAAAATGGAAAAATAGACAAAACATTTTACAGAAAACTTCAAAATAGTCTTCCCAGAGTTATTTTTTATTAGCTGATAATAATATATGATATCACTGATGTCATATATGCTGCTGGCTGGGGCTGAACTGTGCAGAGTTTCCTGCTAGGACAGGCATGGGGTGGGGTGTGGCAAGTCTCCCAGCTTCTCTGTCACCCTGTAAGCAGCAATACAAACCTGAGCTTGGTGGCTCCAGTTCTCTTTCTGCCAATGGCCTCTTACTCATGCTTTTATCATGAAATAATAATAAAATTGAGCCTAGAGAGTGATTTCTGAAGTGAGAATGGTGATTAAAACCCACAACTGTCGAGATTTAGCAGAATTTGTCATAGTTTTCAAAGAATTAAATTACTCCTCCATTAAAAAATGACTAAGGGAATTAATTGTCAATTCAGCAGCTTGCATGACAATGAGAGTTCTTGAACTTTTAATGAACTGTTTCCTTTAAAATGTTCTAACGAAGCTGACTTCAGAAAGCAGTTCTCAGATAATTACCAAGATCCAAGACTCTCCCAAATGAGCTTTTGGGTGCCATAATTTCCAGTTGACCTTGGGCAAAGGACTGATGAATCAACACTAGTATAGGAACAGGTGGTGAGAGGCATTGGTGGATGGTCATATCTATGACTCCAGTGCCCTGTCTTATATCTTCTTATATCTTAGGGCATCCTCTTCCTTGCTAAGTCTGGATGATGTTGGGTGATTTGTTTGGGATGAAGTTTGTGCCGATTGATTTCTGTCAACTGGACAAAAATTAGAAATGCCTGAAAGGAAGGAACCTCAGTTGAGTTGCCTGTATCAGATTGGCCCATGGACATGTCTGTGGGAGTATTTTCTTCTTCTTCTTCTTCTTCTTCTTCTTCTTCTTCTTCTTCTTCTTCTTCTTCTTCTTCTTCTTCTTCTTCTTCTTCTTCTTCTTCTTCTTCTTTTTGGTTTTTTGAGACAGGGTTTCTCTGTGTAGCTTTGTGCCTTTCCTGGATCTCTTTCTGTAGACTAGGCTGGCCTCGAACTCACAAAGATGTGCCTGGCTCTGCCTCCCAAGTGCTGGGATTAAAGGCATGTGCCACCACTGCCCGGCAGGGGAGTATTTTCTTGATTGATGATTGATGCAAGAGGACCCAGTGTGCTCTGGGAAGTGGCACCACTAGATAGCATAAGAAAATAAACTAAGCAAGCCAGGAAGCAGTTCCCTCCATAGTTTCTGCTCCAGTTCCTTCCTCAAGGTTCTGGCCTTGAGTTCCTGCCCTGACTTCTCTTACTGATGGACTATGACATGGACATGTCAGCCAAGAAATTCTTTCCTCCCCAAGTTGCTTTTGCTCATGGTATTTTATCATAGCAATTAAAAAAACCTAACTGGAATGGGATGTTAGCAAATATGGCTCTGAGCAGAGGCTTGGGGATACTTGTAGATGGAGTTGTTTTCTTACGATTCTCCCTCATGAATGCTCAGTGCCCTGCAAGATTATACATGGTTTGGGACTATTTTACCATAAGGAGATGAAAACTGGAGCCATCCCATGGCCAGGTCACATGGAGAGGGAGTTGAAGTCTGGCTGTTGTCTTGCTTTCTTAGCTCTGGTGCAGAGTAGTTTCAGGTCTGTGAGTATTGATGCCACAGTCCCGGCTCAGAGAGGAAAACTGCAAGCTAAGCCATGGCTCAATTTCATTATTATTATTATGTTAGCTTTTAAGTGTCCAAGAGTTTGGTCATGCATAGAGGAGTAAAGTAAAGCTGGGAGCCAGTGGCCCTAACTGAGACAGACCCGAAGAAAGGTAGCAGAAGTAACTGTAGAAGGAATGACAGTCTTTCCAGCTGCCATGGCATTACTCCTGTCTCAGAATCCTGGGGGAAATAGCCAGTGTTGACCCCAAGGACTTAATGTGCAGGGCCACAACCAGCAACACTGCATCCCCGAGTGTGCTGATTTTTTCGAATCTCAGCTCCTGCCTCATATCTGCTGATTCTGATCTGTCTTCTACCAAGATTTCCTATGTTTTCTGCGCTTGGAATCACACTTGTAAACTCTCAGGGATTCCACTCTTCTGATCCATGCTTGGAGCAGGAAGAACGTGAGAGTCAGTACACCTTGCACACCCCTGTGCTTGGAGAGGTCTCTTCCAAAGGGAAGTATTCATCCACCAGTGGTCTCACTGCTGCTTTCATGCCAAATACAGTAAAGCAGGATTTAGGAGGCCATGCAGCATCTGAGGGTCAAGAAGGAAGACTTTCTTTCTTTCTTTTTTTTTTTTTTTTGGTTTTTCGAGACAGGGTTTCTCTGTGTAGCTTTGCGCCTCTCCTGGAACTCACTTGGTAGCCCAGGCTGGCCTCGAACTCACAGAGATCCGCCTGGCTCTGCCTCCCGAGTGCTGGGATTAAAGGCGTGCGCCACCACTGCCCGGCTCTTTTTTTTTTTTAATTAAAATTTTTTTATTCATTTTACATACCAACCACACATCACCCTCTCATTCCTTTTCCCGATCCCCCTACCCCCAACTAACCCCCCATCCCTCATCCCCTTCTCCAAAAGGGTAAGTTCTCCTGTGAGGGGACAAGAAAGCCTGGTACATTCAGTTGAGGCAGGACCCAGCCCGTCTCCTCTGCCTCAAGGATGAGCAAGGTGTGTGACCACAGGTAATGGGATCCAGAAAGCTGGCTCATGCACCAGGGATAGATCCTTATCACACTGCCAGGTGCCCCTCAAACAGACCCAGCTACACAACTGTCTCCTGTATGCAGAGGGTCTAGTTCAGTCCTACACAGGTTCTGCAGCTGTTGGTCTAAAGTTCGTGGGTTCCTATGAGCTTGGTTCAGTTGTCTCTGTAGATTTCCACATCATGATCTTGACCCCCGTTACTCATATAATCCCTCTTCCCTCTATTTGACTGAACTCCTGGAGCTCAACCTGGTGCTTGGTTGTGGGTCTCTGCATCTGCTTCTATCAGGTACTGGATGAAGGCTCTATGATGACAGGGTATTCACCAATCTGATTACCAGGGTATGCCAGTTCAGGCACCCTCACCACTATTGCTAGTAGTCTGATCTGGGGTCATCCTTGTGGATTCCTGGGAATTTCCCCAGCACCAGGTTTCTTACTTACCCCATAATGTCTTCTTGTATCAAGATACCTCTTTCATTGCTCTTCCACTCCATCCCCGCTTGACCATCCAGTTCCCTCATGTTCTCATCCCCCTCCCCTTCCCTCTTTCCCCCCACCCATCCCCAGTTTACTCATGGAGATCTTCTCTGTTTTTCCTTCCCAAGGTGATCCATGCATCCCTCTTAGGGTCCTCCTTGTTTCCTAGTTTCTCTGGAGCTGTGGGTTGTAGTCTGATTGTCTTTTGCTTTATATCTAGTAACCACTTATATACACAATGGAGTATTACTCAGCTGTAAAAAGCAATGACATCATGAAATTTACAGGCAAATGGATGGAACTAGAAAATATCATCCTGAATGAGGTAACCCAGACTCAGAAAGACAAACATTGTATGTACTCATTCATAAGGAAGACTTTCTTAAAGCGTCAAAGTGGTGCTTTACGGACTGGGAAAGGGAGCGAGTGGGAAGGGAAAATGTCCTGTTTGAGAGGAGATTTGAAGCTCCAGGTGAGAACATCTCTAAGCCCTATGATTCAATACCTGCAAGGCTGGCAGGTCTCCTTCTTATTAATGTACATATAGTCGTCACCTTTTCTAGTCAATGCATAGGCTGACATGCAGAATCTACTCCAGGAGAACCTTCATGTAGCAAGGTCACCCTAGAGAGACTGCGGGATTACCATTTTTAATTTTCTTTAGGAAACAACAACAATTTATTGCAGTGGAATCTTAGTGAACCAGCAATCCAGAAGGAAAAGGAAAAAACAAACAAGTAAGCAAGCAAACAACCCACCCACCCACCCGGCTTCCTTACTCAGCATCTTCTGATTCTGTGGTGGAAGCCCTCCCACACTGCAGACTTCAGTCTCCTGATAGTTTAACAGTGGCTCGCTTGTACTTGCCTGAGCCAAATGCACCATACCTGGGAAGAGGTTTTTCCTGTAGTGATGCTAATGCTAGCCATAGTATCAAAACTCCTAGCCAGAAGAACACAAAGTGCTCAGCCTGTGTTACATGATGTATGTAGTACCTCACCCTGTCAACAATTTACGGGCCATGTAGAAAGGAGCTGAAGTTTTACTGGTACTTACTGGCCTTGTGCTGAGAGATGGAGGTAGTATCTTAGTCTTCAGCTTAGCAGTATTGATGGCCTTCAGGGAGCTTGCTTGGTTCCCTTCTTCATTTTCCTTCCTTTCTTCCTCTCTCTCTCTCCCGCCCTCCCTCCCTCCCTCCCTTTCTTTTTCTTGTGTATAGCTCAGGGGAGGGTACTTGCTCACGAATTCCGTCACTACCTGGTTGCAAGGGTCAGTCTGGTCTTGGTGCTTGGTGTGTCTGAGAGGTACAGATAAGACCCTTCTGGGGTCTGTCCCTCTGAGATGTCCAGGATGTCTAGACGGTGCAGACCAGAAGAATGGAGGGCTGCTATGTATGGGTGATTTCTGATCAGGGACAAGAGGATCCAGATGTGGCTCTCCTTTTCTCTGGGTCTGTTGACTTCCAGGAACTGTTTCAAGCAAGTGAGCTACCCAGTCTTGCTAAAAAGTTCTTTGTGGACCTCATAATGCACTCTGTGAAGTTTGGTCTCTCACCTCCTCTACCTCGTTCTTTCTGAACTCCAGATCTTTGTTCCTTGGTGTTACCTTGCCTAGGAAGTCACCAGTATGAACATTCTTGCTGAAATCTGCTTTATTGGTCCGAAATCCAAGACTGTTTCGTTGAGTATATGAGTGGATCCCTGTTCCCCCCTCCTCAGAGTAATGCTGTATCTGATGTCACAGAGTTGCCCAACTCTGCTCTGGCCAGGTGTTCAGCAGCAGAAGTGATGTTGGGTTTATACACCTTGTCCACCAGCCACCTGAGGACCAAGATTCAGGACCAAAAAAAGCCACAGTCTTTCTCCCAAGCCATGGCTTGTTGGAAAACTAGCTGAGCAGAGAGTCTTTCTGAAAACCCAGCTTACAAAAAATATGTCAAAAGAGTGCTCTATATTTTTCCAGAAAGTTTTAGGCATACTCATCTATCATACACACACACACACAAACACACACACAGAAAGAGAGAGAGAGAGAGAGAGAGAGAGAGAGAGAGAGAGAGAGAGAGACATAAATCACACAATATGAGAGTGACATGTCTCTGCCCAGAATTACTTGTTGCAGGCAGTTTTTCAGAGGCATCCATGTACATGAACCTCAGCTGTATGAATGGAGTACTCATGAAGGAATAAAGTCACTATAATGCATTTGTAATCTGCTTAGTTGATCCCTTTGATTTGGCTCTTGCATAAGATTCACATCCTTAAAGGCCTCCTGGACATGCTTTCTAAACCCAGAGGTCCTGGGTACAAGAACAGGAGTCCCAGGGCCCTAGATGCCTGCTAGATCCTTGATGTCTCCCATGGTAGGCTTCTACAACAGGCTGGCAGCTCTGTCACCTGGGCAAACCCTCTTCCAGAACATTGTACAGAGAACTCATTTGTGCAAAATTGCTTCTGTTATTTGCTGCAAGTAGGAATGAAATGTCATACATTACTTGCTTGATGCTTGCACACATGCTGCTTTGCTGTTACTTGCCATGGGAGACACCAAGGTGAGGCAGGGGTAAAAAGATGTGAAATAGCAAAGCCAAACAGAGTTCCAAAGAGGAGTCAGATATCACCTCTTCTTGTGTTATAATTGACAATAATCTTACCAAACTCCTGGCCCATAGGCTGCATAACAAGCAAAAATGTCCTTGGGGAAGTTAGATTGTTTTAGTCACTATGCCTGCATGCCAAACCACCCCAAAACCTTTAAAAATTTAGTAAATGATATTTACTACAGTCATGACTCAGTAGGTTAGAAGTTTGTACCCAGAGCAGATCACTGGATCCTCTGCCTCAGACCATGTCATGAGACCATGTCATCCGGACAGCTGAGCACCAGAGCTCTATGACATCAGAAGCTCCTATGTTTTTTCCACATGATCCCAAACAGAGAAAACTTCAGGGTATTGTCATATGGTGTCATCTGTCCCCAAGAAGCATAGTACCCAGGAAAGAGGTAGCTCGCCTTCTAAGCCTCACAGGGTCATTTCTGCTGATATGTTGCACGGGACAGGTACACAGTCCACTTGGGTTCAGGAGACACAGACAGTCCCTTCCAGAGGCATCTGGGAATCATGCTGTGAGAACACAGAGATAGATGTACCTTGGTGCAGCTGCCTTTGAGGGTCTTGATTGGGACCATTGTTAGATAAAGGTGACATCAGGAATGATAGCAGTTGGACACATAGGAACTTGTCCCAGGACAAGAGAATGCGGAGATTGGGGACAGTCCTAAGGAAGAGGGTGTCCCAAGAAACTAGGCGCCCCACCATAGCAGGGTTCATGGAAGGTCTATGGCCCATTGATCCTGTTCATGTCTGGGCCTTGAGTGGGAATTGGAGCTCCCAGTAGCAGATGGAGAGGATGATGGCAGTGATTCCATGCTGATGTGGGCCCCTTGGATCATTCGTCCAATGGCAGTAGAAAAAACAAAACAAACAAACCAAAAAACAAAACAAAAAACCCCAGAAAAGTAGAAGGGTCTGGTATTAGTCTGTGTCTAAAAGGCTGAGCCCTAGCAAGAGTTGAGGTCTCTCTTAACCTCTTCCCTTAGCTAAAGGACTTCTGTGCCAAGACCAATTCCTGTGAGTCTGTAGCTCAGCCCCGTGGGAATTTTCTGACTTCACACCCTAGTCTTCCCTTTGGAAGCCTGTAGCGACTTTCTGCAAACAAATACTATGACAAGCCACAGGAAAGGATGGAAGTAGGATTGTGTTGCCCACCTGGTCAGTCCTAACAGGATATGCTGGCCATTCCTGGCTGTGCCATGGTGAGCCCTGACCGCTCAGTATACCCACCTGGGAGGATGGCATGCGGGTCTGGAACTTCATTTAGGAGATGCTAGGCTGTTAAGGGATTGCTCTTAAGCCATATCCCCCCAAAATGGAAAGCATAGATCAGGAATTTGAGGAGACATACAAATAGAAGTAGCTGTCACTCAGTCCCCAGTGCCTTGAGGTAGTTTCCTGTGTCCTCTGAACTCATAAATAGCACTAGAAGACTGAGTATTGTCTTTAGGAAGCAGCAAGTGACTAGATCAGGCCATGGCAGGGTGGCAGACTGGGTGTATCTGGGTGTTGGAGAGAATTTTATTTGCATGGATACCTAGAAAGATGACGTTCTGTGAGGAGAAGTTGTAGTCTGGGGTCCTAGAAGAGGGCTGCACTGTGCCTAGGGCCTAGCCCATCATGTGTTTTCCATGGGCGGGTGCTCCTCCTACAATGTCCAAACCTTTGGGCCCACTGATTCAACTAGACCCTGCTCCTGCTCTGTTGTAGTTTCCAGGCCAAAAAACTGTATTGGAGTGTGAGGTTCTCCTGGGAAAGCCAGGCTCAGCTGGCAGGCTCCTACCTTCTTCTTTAGTATTACCCTCTCTCCCTGGAACCCTAGCTCCCCCTCCACAAACACCAAGCTCACGATTGTCATTTGGGGGATGTCTCGGAGACCTGTCTTTTGTTCCTACTTGCAGGATGTCATATGTCCCCACATGCCACAAAGGGACTCTGACTTTGCACATTAGATGATAGAGTTCAGATAGAAGAGAGGCAGGCAGTGGTTAGTGGTGTTGGAGGTTAGACTGCGGCATGATGAGCCCCTAGCGAGTCTGAAGGTAAAGCAGCTGGATGGTACTCCAGATGATTTGTGTGTAGGGGCCTGACTGCTCACAAAGGGGGCTGAAAATGAGGAGGGAAGAAGATATTGAAGGAGCAGGTTTGGGGAGACCAAGGACAGAGCCAGACATCTGCCTGCTGGACCAGTCTCCTCATGCCCAGCAGCCTTACTTAAAGCCCAGCAGAGGGCAACAAAGGCTAGAGAGAAGCTGTGTAGGCCATGGCCCTGCCTGGACAATGTAGATACGTGGATGCTTAATTAATGCAAATGTGTCTTAATCATCCTCAAATGCGGCTCCTGGTGAGGGTTGCCATGGTCACAGGTCTCTGTCTTCCACATTAGCTCCACATGTCCACGTATAATTCAGGCAGTGCGTGACTGTGCTCTGAGCCCTGGGTACCTATAGCAGTTACCAGAAGCAATCCTGGAGCCTCTTCCTCCTGCCACATTCCAAGAGTCACTGGAGGTCTCCATGACTATGAGCCATGATAGAAGTGGGTGGTCTGGTAAGCTTTGTTCCTGGCTTCTGTGTCACTTCTATGCCTTGAAGCAACACTGCCAGGCAAGAACAGGGCAGAGACAACTAAATCACCAGGCAGAAGAAAAATAGGCTCAGAGGGAGTGACTCATACAAGCTCATTTTTGACTGTTCAGGCTCCAGGTCTGGTGAAGAGGTTTATGTTATTGGGTAGTTCTATGGCTATGTATTAAGTTGAGATGTGTCTTGTGTTACCTAGCATCCCGGAAACTAATAAAAAAAGATAAGACATCACTCTGTTTTTCAGGTGATGAGAGAAGCTTGGAAATGGTGTGTAGTTTCCCCTGGGTCACAGAGCAGTGGGGTAGATGAGTCAGGAATCCATGTTTTGGAGCAGAAGTGGGCCCTAACCTATATTATACATTTCTAATCTCAAGCACAGCATTTAAAGGTTGCTATAGTAGGGACATGCCTATCTTTACTTACCCCAAAATGCTACTGGGGGCCCTGGCACTTGTGGCAAGGGAGAGATTTGGGGGTCATGCCTTAGTGGGGCAAGTTTCAGTCAAGGAGTCTTAGCCAGACACCTTCCCTGCCATAGTAGGGCATCCATGCAGATGTAAATCGAGTTGATTTGTGTCACCACACAGGGATGGCCCAGGAATCAGCACAGGTGTGTAGTGGGTCTGCACCAGCTGTGTAGTAGGGAAGGCACTCTGGGCTACAGCTGTCACGTGTCCTCAGCAGAGGCAATGAGAAGTAGGCTGGAGCCTCCAGGACTGATGTCACCTTCCTGCTGTTCTTGTCCTTCTCATGAAAGCCAGATGTAATCATCTGAAAATCACTGCTTTTTCTTCTTCAGATTTTCCCCCATGGATTCATATAGGGCTGTTAGCGTTAATCATGCCAGAGGTTAAAGTAATGCATGGTTAGATATTCACATAGAGAGGCTGCATCTCTAGAGTGTGGACAGTTATGTCACCACAAGCCTGTGGCTTGGGGCTGGAGGAAGAGCTTTGAGCCTGGGGCTGACAACTGGGAGCTCAGGGTTTCTTTCCTTGGCAAGGCATGTGCTTTGAGAGCGATGTGACCGGATCCTGAGAACAGAACTCTTTCTGAGAACCTCATAAAAATCTTTGTGGCTGATGCAGAGATCCACAGCCAAGCACCAGGCCAAGTTCTGGGATTCCAGTCGAAGGGAGGGAAGAGGGATTATATGAGCAAGGGTGGGGGGCGTCAAGATCATGATGGGGAAATCTACAGAGACAACTGAACCAAGCTCATAGGAACCCATAAACTTCAGACTGACAGCTGTGGAACCTGCATGGGGTTGGACTAGGCCCTTTGCATAAGCTCTGCATAAGCGAGACAATTGTGCAGCTTGGTCTGTTTGAAGGGCCCCTGGTAGTGTGATCAGAATCTATTCCTGGTGCATGAGCTGGCTTTCTGGAGCCCATTACCTATGGTCGGATGCCTTGCACACCCTTGATGCAACGGGGAGGGGCTTGGTTCTACCTCAACTGAATGTACCGGGCTTTGCTGACTCCCCATGGGAGGACTTATCCTTTTGGAAGAGGAGATGGGGGGTGGTTGGGGTGGGGAGCGGGAAGATGGATGAGGGGGGATTTGTGGTTGGTATGTTAAATGAATAAAAAAATTTTGTCTAAATAAAAAAAAAACAGAAAAAAAAAGAATCTTTGTGCCTGACTTGGGCCCATCTTCTTTGAAACAATCCTGGCTGCTAGAGCCAGAAGATTCTAAAGATCGAGAACCCCCAAAACAAACCGTTATGTGTGCTCATTAAAGAGTGCAAAGTGTTACATCCTTGTCATCAGATAGCTTTCCTTCATCCCAAGAGTCCTGGAAAGAACCCTCCTCCACCTCTCCTTGGCCATGTCTGCCCTTCCCTGCGACCCTGACCCCATCTTCATTTCCCCACTGGGTCTTTTCCTGGCTTCCTCTTGTTTTTTTCCTCACCTATTTTGCCAAATCCTTCCAAATCTTCCCCATTAATCTCTGGAAAGGCTTCTGAGTCCCTATTCCAGTACTCTAGCCTTTTATCCAAACTTTCTCAACTCATGTCTTTCCTAGCTGATAGGAGTTCTGAGCCATCTTCCTCCAAGTACAGGATTTGACTGTGGCAGTCTCCTAGGGATATTCTGCCCAAGAGGAAAAGAAGAGGAATGGAGTTATATGAATGTCCCAGCACATGCCCTTTTTGCTTGTTAAGCAAAAGCAAAAAGCACAAAAATCTCATGTGCAGAATCTAGCTAAGGATATTTCCATCATATCGAATTCCATAAATAATATGGAATGTTTCCATCACATCATATCCCAGGGCTTGGTTCCAGCACAGGGCCCTCAGGATGAAGGGGATGCTGGGCTTGAAGGACTGATAGCACTTGGGGATGCATGCCATCTTTAGCATCTGGCACTGTCCACCCTCCTCTTAACTGCCTTGCTTTGGGCATATGATAGAGAATTCCTGTGGCCAGTAGGCCTGCCATCCATGGGGTCTTCTGAGAGACTTTCTAAAGTGCTCTTCCAGGAGGAAGAGCAACACACTACATCTCTTAGGGCAAATACATCTTCATTTTTAGATGACCATCCATGTTTGTTTAATCATATTATTATTACTAAATAATTCATAACACACACACATACACACAACTCTTCCATCATTTTTTCCCCCTCTCAATGTAATTTTCTTAGCACAGTGCCTGGGTTATGCCTCCTTCTTAGTTGTGTTTGTTGAAAGTATCACTACGAGTGAGTGAGACATGAAGTTGGAGGTGGTAGGAGATGGGTGGAGCTGAGAGGAGTTAGGGGGAGGAGTGAGGGTAAATATGATCAACATACATCATATTAAATAATTAATAAAATATATTAAAAGGGAATTTGTGAGTAAATGAATGGATGGATGAAGAATGCACTTGTCAAGAATCCATGCATTCCAACTCTATCTTATTATCCAAGCACACTGAACCCATTACTTGCCATGCCTGTTATAAATTTCCTATGGTTGGTTCTCATAGAATCTGGGGGCTGGGGTGAGACATTGGCCATTGAGTTGGCACGTGATCTATGTCATGCCATAGCCATCAGAGCACCCTCTGACTGCATTCACCCACTGCCAGTGCTTCAGTGGGAAGCCATTCTGATGTTGGCTGTAAAGCTTGAAAAGGGCAGTTGTGGAAGGGATTTTTATGAAACTAAAAAAAGAGTGAAAATGGGTCCAGATAAGCCAAGCAGGCATCAAGGAGAGGCAAGAAGCACTTCAGCATGTGCTTGGACAAATAAAGTCATTGGTCCCAGGGGTGCCTAGGACTCAGGAGGCCCCAAACAGTCTGTCTGGACAGGCAGCTCAGTCACAGTAAGAGGTAGGTGTCAGGAACAGAGGATGGAAGGCCCTCCTCAGCGACACTGGATTTATAGCAGCCTTTCAAAGGAAGCTTGGCTTGGGATCAAAAAGAAAATTATCTTCTTCAATGCTTCATTTCCTTAAATTTACAGCATCAATAACTCCTTCAGCTCTCATTGTGCAGCCCAGCAGGCTTAGCAGATGGAGACAAGGCATGGAGGACTCCCAGGGCCCTTCTGTGACAGATTCACATCAGGCTTTCCCTCAGGACAACCATGGCTTTGAGTATTCTCATCCTGTAGGTTCTAAACCCTGGTCCTCCTCAGAATCTATGGACCTTACCCCTACCCCACAGATTCATAATCCAAGGCAGAGAACATACTGTAGTGTGGTCTGTAGGTCTTGCTGGTCCAAGGCTTGGATCACTCAGGTGATGGAAAATCAGGACCAGTCTTCACACCATGGAGCACATGTGGCCTACCTTCCCAACAGCACTAAGAATGTTTACTGGCTGTTCCCAAGACATTTTAAGTGTTTCACGGAAGCTACATTGTGGATTTTTCCCTCCAGTTAAACATCTTCTCCCCAAAGCAGTCATCTTCAGGACTGTCATTCTGTCTACTTGCCTAGCCCCTCCACGCCTGCCATCTCCTCAGAAGGTTTTCTCATTCTTCTGATTGCTGATTTCCCTCACATTGACCTCTGCATCTCTAGCTGACTTTGATGTCCCTTGGAAATGGGTTCCATTTTGTTTTGAGGAGCATTGTGTCAGAGGAAATGGTGTCAGAGACAAGCATGGTTTGGACTTTGACTTACCAAGGATGGTAAGGTACTTTCATGACATTGACTTATTACATTTTGCTGTTTGTACCCAAGGCCTATGTCTTCTACACATTCCTCAGCGTTTACTTCACAATCAAACCTGGGACTGGTTACAAGCTTCTAATGTGTTTTCTTAGGCATAAAACCTATAGACTCCAAAGGCTGGCACTCTGGGCATCCTTCAGTCCACATAAATGAATGTATGCAAGGGGGATGTTCCTGCCCAGCTTCAGGTCCTTGACAGTATCTGAGCTTCTTTCTTGGTATCTTTGGATCTTCTTGAAGATCTCAGATCCCTCTCCCACCCCTTTTTCAATTGTCACTCAGCCTTCATTGGACCTCTGTGGTCTGACTCCTGTTGCATCTCTGCTGACTTACACTGAAATCTGTCTCCATGAATGTGGGTACCAGGAAAGGCTCAAGCCAGGAGCCTCAGTACCACTCAAACACAGGGGAGCGTCCTTTATTCACATGACACAACCCTGAGTTACCCAAGGAAGTCTCAACTCAGGTACTGCCTTGATCAGACTGGCCTGTTGTCAATTTGTCTGTGGGGTATTTTCTTGATATCTTACTGATGTGGGAGTGCCCAGCCCACTGGAGGTGGTACCACCCCTGAGCTGGTGATCTTAGGTTGTATAAGAAAGCTAGATGAGATCTGTGATTGTTATGTAAAATGAATAAAAAAATTCTTAATAAAAAAAAAGAAAAAGAAGGAAAGCTGGATGAACAAGTCATGGGAAGGAAGCCAGGAAGTGGCTTTCCACCATGGTGCTTGCCTCTTTCATTGCTTGAGTTTCTGCCATGATTTCCCTCAGTGATGGGCTGGGATGAGGAAATACAAGCCAAATAAATCCTCTTCTACCCAAGCTATTTTTGTTCAGAGTATTTTTAGCACAGCAACAAAAGTAAAATGCAACAATACCCCCTTCACCTTTTAGTGGAATAAGGCAAAGTTAGAAAGTGTGGAAGGACAAGATACAGACATCAAAAATGGCGGTATCCTTTCATCCAGAAAGGGAAGGTCATTGCAGAGTAGATGAGAAGAATGCGTCTATGATTTACTTGCTAGCGTAAAACACAAACTCCCATTATGTACAGGATATAGCTGAAGTGACTGAACACAGCTGTTAATGGAAGTAATTTTTGAAATAAGAATTGTGAATAATTTTCACATTTTTCCAAATTATGGGATTTGTAAAACAGCAAATAAAAAAAAAGAGTCATTGCAACATAGAAAAAGCAGGCCACTCATTCTCCACCAGAGGTCTAAATTTTGCTGAAAACTTCTTCATGTAAATAGTCAGGTTGTGCTGACAGCCAGTGTTGGCTAGAACCAAGAACCCCCCACCCCCCAGGAAATAATGTATCTGGACTTTGTACATGATTTGTCTACACCTGTCCCTCAGAACCAGCACTGCTATATGGTGTCCCATCTCACCAGACTTCCACTTAATATAGTGGTCATCTGCTGCTTCAGCTGGGTATCCCACATCATACCTCAGACAAGGTCTTTGGGGACAGTGGTTGAAGGAAGCACTAGTAAGGAAATGCAGACACGAGACAGGGAAAAGTCACAAGACATAGAGGTGTTAGTAATTCACTACTGGTCTAACCCTGCACACACTTGCCCCAAACTGAAAATAACCCAAATGTTCCTCAGTGGACAAACATTCTACACCACAACATGGAGCAGTACTCAGCAATGAAAATGAAGAAAGTTGGATGCCAGCAATGACCTGGAGGTATCTCAAAGGAAGGCCGAGGGAAGCCAGACTCAAAAGCATGCAGAGTCTATGATACTGGTCATGTAGTACTCTTGAAAAGGCAAGAGCAATAGGAACAATAGGAACAATGACCAGGTAGTAGCTCCCATGGACTGTGGGTGGGACAGGCAGTGGCTCCAAGGAACGAACATGCTCTGCTCTGCATGGCTTGGGTCCTGGAACCTTGTCTAGGAGTGACAAAAGAATAAAGAAAGGACAGACACAGGTACAGAAAAGCTGGGATCAGGTAGAGTGGTGTGTGCACTCTGATGCAGAGGCACCTACCGCTGTACCACCATACCCTGGACCCTCAGCATGCTTATTATGTACAGCACAGGGACAGGAGTGGCTAGTCTCTGTAGGTGAACAGATGGTTATTGGTGAAATTATTAAGGTCACTCCACGTAGTTAAAAGGGAGGTTTATTTTGTGGGGTAACTTACAAGTGAATGGATAGTTTACAGAGTCTGGGAAAGGCATAGCGCAGTCCAGTGGTGTTCTCTGGAGAACTCTGCTCGGTCTGCCTCCAGCATCCAGGGTCCAGGAACTAAGAGAGCTGGCGCATCTGGATCTTGGGTCTTCAGGGTCCTCTCTTGGCCCTGCCTTGTAGGCGTGACAGTTACTGAAGCCTCAATGGGGGTTGGAACTTCCAGATCAAAGCTGGAATGGCTACCCACTACAGATGGTTATCATCCAGGAGGAGGGGGGAGCTTCAGTTACTAGTTGTTGCACACACCAATCAATTGTCTGTAAACTCTTAGACCAGATGAAAAGAAGTTTTGACAACTCTGAGCATGGCCCATGTAGGGATAGCTTTGCCAATTTGCCATGGGTCCAAGGCCCTGGTCTTTGTTATGGCTGTGCCCATGTCAACAATTCACTCAGGACTTCACTCACTCAAGGCTCCCTCTGCTTCCTACAGTACATGGATTTGGGTGATGAACTATCTTTGACTATGATAGCTCTTATTTATCAGTGTTTATTGTTAAAAGTCCTGTAACCATGCACTAAAAAGGGTCAACTTCAGGCTCACAGTAAAGGACAGAGACAGGTATGATTGCTGTTATATTCATGAGGCCCCTGGACCAGGAAGCTTGTTGGAGTGGAAGCCACAAGCACCGAGGTTCACGGTATTTCCCTGAGGTGCTGTGTGCAGTGTAGGACTTCATGTCTACAATGGCCGTGGTAGGCAGTAGTAGTCCCACTACCTACTGCAGTGGGGTAGTAAAATACTGATGACGCAAGAAAATCAAGCAGGGTTGTGGAGGTCAATTCTTGTGTTAGAGACTTGGTGTTAGAAAGGGGAGGAGAGGACAGGAAGGTGAAGCCTTGGGCAGTCACCCCTGCAGATCCCTCTACAGATGTAGTGCCAGTGGTTTGCTTGAGAGACAATCCCAGGAAGCACTGGGGAGGCGATGTGAGATCCAAAAGGGTTTGGAGCTGGAAGAGGCTACCTGCAAAATCAGGCAATGGCCCTGACTAGCTGAGGCTTAACCTCATGAGGGACCCTGAGAGCCTGTAGTCTCCACCCCCAAGACCTTAAAAAGCTGGAACAGTTATTCAGTAATTCCCATGGCTATTGGCTGGAGCTGCTCCCTGGGTGTCATAGGCTTGATCGTGTATCTGGCTGTCTTTCATCATTTGCAGAGATGGCATAGGCAGGAGAAGATGTGAAGACTCAGCCTTTTAAGAAGACCCTGAGGAGGACAGCAGGACTGACTTCTCTTTCTTGGAGAAGCCCTGTCAGGAAACATTGTTTAACGTATTCTTTCATTTTCTAGTTTTGATCTCATCGACACCCACGTGAAAGAGTGCACAGAAGATGGCGTCTCTTTTCCCTGCCTCCACCCTCACGGTTGCAATCACACTTGGGGGTCAGGGAGACGACATCTCAGGCAGACAGAGGTCAGGCAGAGGAAACCTGAAGGTGCCACGGTCGCCGATCAAAAGCCAGACCTCAGAACTTTCCTTTGGAATCCTTTTGCTGCATCTCGGTGGTGAAGTGAAAACACACAGCTTCCGGTCTGTGGGAACAGAGGCTGCCAAGCTCACCTCTTTCTGTGGAGCTTTCAAAGAGCACACTTCTCTTCTCTCTGGAGATGAAAGGAAGGTTGTCACAGCTGTGTTGTGAATCAAAATTTTTCCAAGGAGAGTTTTCAGCTTTCAAGCATACGTTTCTCTCAGTGTAGCAGTTTCCCCAGTTCCCTAGTAACAGCCTCCAGGATCTCTCAAAGGCTGACAGGAACTTTGGGGACTGAAGAGCGTCGGGTGCTGAGTGTCCTTGGCTGAACATTTGAACCAGGTCTTTTCTTTTTTGTTCGTGGGGTGAGATTTTCAAATGTGGAAAGCAGCCTTTGGGTTTTTGGAATACTCCTTTGTAAGAAGAGGAACTATTCTATGGAGTAGAATCTATACTTCAACTTTGAGCACCTCAGTTTTCTTGTCAAATTTAAAAATAGCTTTCCCATTTACATACCTCGTAAGGGCATTATTAATGAGATCAGATTTAATCAGATCTAAGAACATCTGCCTAACACAGTATTTTTCCCCAAACAAATAATGTTGATGGAAATAAACAAATACATAAAGTAAAATACCTGCTTTAAAATAAATATTCAAATACGGAGGGAGTTGAAGTCATGTGGACGGCATGATACAGGGCTGGAATGGGAACCACATTTGCAATGAGACAGCAGTCACTGCTGCTCAGGAGGCCCTGCGTCACGCCTGTCCCTTGTGTTGTCTCACAGTGCTTCTGTACCAGGTGTCTGCTTCTCCCACTGTGAAAATGAAGAAAGTTAGGCTCAGGAATGTTTGATGAAGTGACGTTGGTGAATTGGGTTTCAGAATTCCTCATTCATGTCTGCCAACCCTAAATCACACACACACACACACACACACACACACACACACACACACACACACACACACACACACACACGTCAATTGTGTATGAGGCTGGATACATGGCTCACTGGATAAAGTGCTTAATGCACAAATGTGAAGACCAGAATTTGGATACTCAGCACCCACATAAAACCCAAATGGGCACAGCTTCCCTGGTAGAATCCCAGCATTCAAAAGGTGGAGGCAGGGGATCCCTGGAGCAAGCTTGGTAGGTCAACTAGGAGAATTTGTGAGCTCTTGGTTCAGTGAAAGACTGTGTTTCAGTAAGTAAGCAGAGAGCAACTGAGGAAGAACCTGATGTCAACCTCTGGCCTACACACACACACACACACACACACACACACACACACACACACAGACATACACACACAGAAACATCCACAAGACACATACATAGAACACACATACAGACAGACACACATGGGAACACACACACACGCACAGATACACACACACACACACACACACACACACACATGGGAACACACACACACATACACACGCATGGGAACACACACAGTGTGCACACATGCACAAATGTTTACAAATATGAGTATACAAGTGTATGGGCACCATACACACACACACACACACACACACACACACACACACACACACACACACACATTGTGTACTGTGTGCATACACAGTTTAAGATGATTCGAAGTAGTTTTACCCCTCTCATCCTGAGAGCTGGAGATTGCCAGTATTTCAGTCATGCCTCTGCTGCCTGCCACCCTCAATGCCTCCCTCCCTAACGAACAACCACCACCTTGAAGTGTGTGTGACCCCCAGATAAGGAGGACACAAAAATCACTCTGTTGTTAGAGGAGGAGTGGAGAGGGTCTCCCTGACAACAATCCCCAGGATTCATAATTGAATGCTGTTGCACTCAGCCCATCATTACCAGGCAGCTTTCATTCCTGCCTCTCTGGTCCTCCTCACATTATGACAGGCCTCTCACTGAAGTTTGGACAGACAACATATTGCTCACTGCCCACCGAGAGAGAAAGCACGGACTGTGTATAAAATCACAAATTCAAGTTAATCAAATTCAGCACACATCCAGCGAAAGTCTTTCCTGCACATCATTCTAGACACTCGGGCAGCTCTCACTGTAAAGGCATTTCATTGACCAGCACTCCGTGATGCAGAAAAACAGAGAGCTCCAGAGGTGGGACCGGCAGGCAAGCCACTGTGGAAATGAAAGCTTCAACCAATGAGCATTACCCACAGGCAGCAAACCCAGCCAACCCTGGGGAAATCAATGCATTTCAAGTAAACTGGCAGAAAGAACGCTCGAGTGGAGTGGTTTTACAGTTTTCCTGCCGCTGATGAGAGATGGGGAGGAAGGGGATGCCGCAGCCCCTGTCTGATGATGGTTTATCTGCTGTGCTCCAGGTAGAATCAAAGAGGTCACTGGTGTCACTGAAGATCGGCAAGGGACAGCTGGAAGATCTGATATGACAATAATAATGACCAGTAGGTTAAGCCGGCACAGCTGGACTGCTGTGCACCGGCTGCAGTGTGGCCAGCAGTGTACCAGATTCTTATGTGTAAGGAGCCCTTGTGTGTGATACAGAGGCTGCTGTTATCCTCTGCTCAGTCTGGGGGTACAGCAGAGAGACCGGGGATGGTGCTGGGTTCTCCATGCCTTGGGTTAGTGGCTAAAGGTACCACAAGTGCTTCTGGGTTTCTGGGGCCTGATTAACCTATATTCAAGCCCATGTTGCCATTTCACATGTTCCTGGGCTAATCTCTAGGAGCTGTGGTTTCACTTGATTAATTTTCCAACAAATCACATTTTCTGTTTTAGCTTTCAAACTGAAAAATTGTTATGCACGTCTTTGGTACATAACTTAGAAGTGGAGGCTGCTTTCCCAGCCACACCATCATAATTCAGGAGTGCTTCCAGGACAACAGAGCTTAGTCCAGAGGAAGTCTGTTTCAGATGTGATCTGCAAGTGAACACTTGTGGGTTTTCAAAGTGTGCAGGTAATCTCAGGAATGCAAGCTGTCTCAGTGCTACTCAAATCTTAGCTGCAAACGTCCATGCCACACATGTTCTTTGCATTCTGCTAATGGGGGTCTCTGCAAACAAAACCTGTGCCCAGTCTCTTTCCCAGGGCTGGGGGACAAGTGTTCTCTGTGCTGTGAGTTCTGGGTAAATTTGGCAAGCCTGTCAAACTTGTCTTCATCCAGTGAGTTTGCAGGGGCCAAATCTGTGATTGCAGCCTCCAGGTAGTGGCACTTCTCAGAAGTGTTCTTACTAGGGAAGGGGACTAGGAGACCAGATGGATAGCACTAGGGAATGGCTACAGGTCTCAGTGAAGTAACACAGAGGAAGAGTCTCATGGAAGCTATGGTGGAGGCTGGGTTCCCATCCCTGAGAAGGAGGCTGGGGGCACCATAATGTGATGTATTGAGGGATGTTATAATTGGTATGTGGGCTGCTTGCTTTTCTATGGAAAGTCACATAGGGTTGACTGAAAGCCTGAGCTTTCATTTCCCTATCCCTTGTCCATGGGTTTGGGGTAGGCTGGTTTCTCTAGGAAGCAATACATACATACATACATACATACATACATACGTACATACACACATACACACACTATGTATATATATATACAACAATGTGTGTGTCTTATGGGTTGTGACAGTATCCTTTACCTGCCTTAGCAGAGCAGTAGGGAAGGAAGCTCAGCCAGTCATGATGGGAAGGCCGGAGTCCCTTTCTACCCACTTGGCTGACTTGGGAAAGTTGCCTTACAGAGAACCTTGGTTCTGCCATCTGTGAATGGGGCTGTGGCCCTTCTAGGGTGATGCAGACCCTTCCTTTCTAGAGCCATGGTTTAACCAGTGTGAGGGCCATCATTATCTTATTGCTTACCTTGTACTGCAATTAAGATACGTACAAGTAAAAGCAGGCAGAGCTGTGCCTTGGGCTGCTCTGGCATTTGGCTTCTTCCTCCCCTCCTCTGGTTCCACTCTCCCACTTCTCTTGCTCTCCTGCTAAGCTGTGAAGCCTTTCATGGGTCTATGAGTAGATCTCAGGCTCCCCGCAGCCAGGTGACCCTCTACTTGTGTGGTTGATCCTTCCCTTATGCTGCTTAAATTGTAGTCTATTCAAACATGACTTCATTTACAGCCTCCTTGGCCTCTGTCTAAAAGACAGACAGTTGTGACAATGTCTCCAGACACTGACAAATATCCACAGTGGTGGAAAGTTGCCCCTGGTTTGCTGATTTCGTTCTCTGTCACACCTTCATACTGCTGTGTATGTCTTTTGATTCATGCCCTTCTGGTCTTATGCCTTTTCTTTCAAACACCCCAGTCTCTCCCTCTCTGGGAACTTGACTTAGACGAATCCAGTCCAGGTGAAGTCTGGGGAGGGGTCCAGAGAATGATCCTTTCCCCATCTGGAGTCCACACCTCCTCTAGGGTAAGCCACAGGACAGGGCATGACAAGGTAGATAGCTCCAGCTTTTCTTCTGCTGCAAGTTTAGCAAAGGGGTGCTCAACTGTGTGGGGGTGGGCACAACTGGGTGTCCTTGATGCCCAAATTTCAGTTAGACCTCAGTTGGGGACACCCAAGGCTATCTCTGACTATTGCTAGAAGGACACTGGCCTCAGTACTCCTAGATTGAGCCTAAGCCTCGATTCTGTCCTTTCCCCAGCAGGTGGCATGGAGAACTCTTCACTGAAGATAGGGACAAGTGTGGCAAAGTCCTGCTACAAATGTGAAATGCAAAAATCGTTTTGCAATTTGTTCTTCAAATGCAAGACACATGTTATTTTAAAAGACCCGTTGCTAGGAAATCCAAAAGATGCCATGTGAAGAGCTGATTTGGGATATCGGAAGAAGCTGAAGATTTTCTTGAAATAAAACTAGAAGAGCTTCATTTGTGAGGGTTCCACATTACCACCCCACCCCCACTTCATCGTCAACTGAGTTATAAAGCTGAAACGAGCCTGATCTCTTTTCTGAATTAAAGACTGTCAGTGGTCAACCACTGCCTCTTACTTCTAATTACCCAAGGGTCTCTTGAGGAAACAAATAGGAATGTTGTCTCATGCTAACAGGAGATTGCATTTGCACAGCTCCTTGTGAATGGAAGGCTAATTCCGCCCTCAGTAAGTACAAGCCAATCTTAACAGATCCTGCCTACTCACCAGGTACACCTCACCAACCAGTGCAATCAGAAAACAGAAGTTACTTAAAATGTGTGGGAATCACATCCAGGTGACAAAGATGTTAGTTAGTTTATGTGACTTAGAATAGCACCAAGCATCTTGGCTAAACATCTTGATTTGCTGAAGAAAATAATTTGAACCTAAAGATGGATTCATTATGTAGCAGAAACAGATACAAATCGCTGCTTCTTATTAATTGGAATCGTGAGTTAGAGCCAGGTATCATGAATGTCACGAGCAGAGCACGGTGAGGACATTAAGTCATTCTACTTTAAGTTAGAGCTGCATGCTGATCCTGATGTGTGGCACCTCTGTTCCCTACACACAGATATATAGGTATCATACTGCTCTGCTTTCTGTCCATCTAGATTCAGATCGTTCCCAAATGACCTGACATCAGTGAAAAGCAAAGTAGATAGCTTTGGCGGACATAGGGGCTGTGCTCACTGACACTCACTGGCAAAACACCCTGTGTTACTCTTTGCTTCCCGATGTATGCTTATGTGCTAGGCAGACACGTAGACTTTTCTCTCGAGTCTTGATGGAGGCAGACCTGAGCTCACACTGTGCTGGAGCAAAAGGCTTGGTTGTGAGAGAAGAGACTGGCTACAGTGCTCAGCTAAAGGGACTGTCACCGCCAGAGCTGGGATAGGTGCAGTGGCTATGGAAAGCAGTGGCCTGATGGCTCAGTCACTCAGTGGAATCCTGACAAGGAGGGAGGCAGAGAACCCAAGGTATTGATTCAGAAGTATTTGTGGAAGCTTTGTGGCCTACATATCTCAGTTGTGCTGATTGGGGACAGCTAATGGGGCAGATGTATGTCAGGCAATGGCAGTGCCTATGGTGAATGTCAATGAGTATGAGAGTCAGGACAATACCATCCCATCCCATCCCATCCCATCCCTGTGACTCAGCCCTGACTTCACCTCACTGTCACCTGGCCTTCCAAGGCTTTCTGTAAGAAATCTGTCCTGCACACTGTTATTTAAAAACAAAGAAAACCATAAGATAACAGGAACACTAGAGGTGACAAAACCCTGAGGAATTAGCTCTTGACCTTCCTCTTGGAACCAAGGCTTGCTTGCCAGTTTTTGCCTCAAGAAGATACAGGTCCACCTATGATCCTGAGTTGCCCCTCTTGCCATTGTTAAGCTTTAGAAAGCCCAGGCAGGCATCACCCCCTAGAAACGCCTCCAGCCTAAAGCCTCTTGCAGAAGACAACCACATTCTGCTCTATCATCTCCCATTACCCTGAAGGTTTCCCTTGCCATGAGTCACTCGACCACATAGAGCTGTGGAGCTCCTTGCCCAGTGCCCTGTCCCGGGTGCACAGGCAGCAGTACTCAGCCCCCAGTGTGGCCAAGGCTGTGGCTGCCATGTCCCACCCACCCTTCATTCCTGCTGCGACAGACAATGCTCTGGGATCCCAAGTCCTGCCTACAGAAGCTCTCATCCCTGTGGCTTTCTCCACATGGAGCTTTGACCTTTTCCTGGGGTGCTCAGCAGGCTGATGTAGTTATTACTCCATTTACAAGCTTGTTTGGCAGGGTGTCAGCCATCCTCAGGCCCCATGTGTCTGTGAGTTTAACATCCACTGTTATCTTGCAGAGCTAAGACGCTAAGCCCAGGAGCGCAAAGGCCTCTGATTCTGTGCCCCTTGGTCAGCTAAACTTATCCTGATGACCAGGGATGTAACTAGTTGGGAACATCGCAGCCATGATCACCCCTTCTGGTGCATCTAATATTCCCAGTGTTTGAGAGCAGAGCAGATGCACAGCCTGGACTCTTTTAAGAGATAGGTCTACTCCACTTTCCAAAAGCTTGCTTGGACTAAGGTTCAGAGTTGCTATGCTATAGTTTATTTGCACTTGAGTCAAGAGATGTCAATATGCATGGCAATAAATGTGCAAGTAGAAACACAAGTGTGTCCTCAGAAGAGACTAGAACTTTAACCAGACCACTAGAGCCTCAGAGCCTCTGAAAATCAGATCAAGTTTTGGCCATGGCCAGAACTGTGGTGGCCATTTAGCATTTATATTCAAGGAGATGAAACAATTACTGGCAAAGGAGGGGTGTCCACTGATGTTCTTCATATTCAGAGTTCATTCTGCATTCTAGGTGGCCTCTAGTGCTTTCAGAGGGCAGGAGTCTAGCCAGGCTTGAGGGATGTTCTGCTTAGCATGGAAGAGTCTGTTCATGTTCTCCTACTTAGTCATGTGGCCTGTCTGGAGGAACCGGGCAGCCAACCAGTAACTTCCATGTCAGTACTTACAGATATGGTCTTTATCATCATGTTCTTAGGACTCACTGTAGTTTCATGAGGATAGCTAGGATACCTGGTCAAATGGGTGTAGCTGGTTATGTAATGCCTGCTTAGATCAAGGAAGGGCACTTGGAGGGTGGAGATGCCTGGTAAGTTGAGATACGCATAAAATGGGAGCCTATTGTGTATTCCAGAGACTTAATACAGGAGGAATTCTAGGTATGGTTAACTATCTGATAAATTGGGGACTCCAGTGTGATGGGACATAGGATATCACAGGAGACCCCAGTGAGGTATGTGTGTGTGTGTGTGTGTGTGTGTGTGTGTGTGTGTGTGTGTGTGTGTGTGTATGCAATACCTGGTAAGATGAGACACCTAGTATATGCAGGGTACCTGGTGGTGAGAAGGTATTTCATAAAGTGGGAGACCTTGTGCGCTGAGGATATCCAGTTAAGTGAGGACTCCTGGTAAAGTCAGTCTTCTCAAGCAAAATAAAGAGTAAATGAGAGAGGTGAAAGAGCCATTTTTCAGGAATGGAACAGCAACATCTGGAGAATCGAGTTGATATACCACCGCCATCTTAAAGAAGGGAGCATGGAAACCAGCCACTGGAAGAGAGACTTCCTAAGCATTGATGTCATTTCAGGTCTCTCCATCCTGCTCCCTAAATTTCTGATAAAGTCAGCTGGAAACATAGAAAGCCGAACATCTTCCATGTCCTTAAGCATTGTGTCTATGTCTTATGAGCTGTGTGATCCAGGCCATTTCTCTTGCCACGTGTTGCAGCTGAGGTCTAAGACATGGACAAAACTGAGTAGACAAGGGTTGCTACTTGGCTTTATAGGACTTTGGGAAAAGTATTATGTACTCTGGGTCTCTGCTTTTCAACAATATGGTTTTGAGAATGACTTCACAATGCTTGAATAGGTTGGCATGGAAAAGACACTTTTTCCTTGGCAGGGGCAAGGATGTAAATGCCAGAAGCAGCACTTTGTCCCTTGGGGTAAGCCAGGCTGGGGCTTTGCAGGTATAGCTCTGCCCTCTCACAACACCTGCCTACATATGTGGTGTGGAGTATGTTCGTTTCTCTGACCTGCAGTTTTCATCCTTCCTTACTATGTTTCTCTTAGAATGCTGATATGAGGCTATGTCCATGTGCCCAAGGATGGGGCTGCCCATGCAGTATTAGTCAGTGATGGGAACAACATTCATGATAATAAGATCCAATGAAGTACAAGCTGCAGGAAGGTTGCTCTGCTTTGCAGCAGATACTAACATGGCCACTGAGGATGACATTCAGCCACTTCCCCTACAGTCACCACAGCCATGCTGTTCACTGGACTGTTCTACCCACTAAATATGCTGATGAGCCACACAGCCCCAATCCATTAGTTCCAATTCTGCATACAATCACTTTTGATCATGACTAGTATGATGCCTGAAATGGCCTTGGTCTCCTTACCCTGGAGAAATATGGATGTAGTAGTTCTTGAGAATCTATAGCAAGGGCAGCAGCCTTAGAAACAAAGGCTCTTCCATTTGGAAAGACAAAACTGGGATATGGTGGGTAGCTGGGCTAGCATGAATGAACTAACTTGCCTAGACAGACTGAAACTATGTCTTTACCAAATCTTAAGAGATGGAAGTTTGGGCATCCCTTGAGTTTAAAATGCATCAGACCAACACCCCTCCCTATTTTATACAATGGTTTATGATGCTTAAATCCTGAGAGGTTGAACTAAAAGAGAAAATGATAAAAAATATGCTATGAAATGGCCTATGAATAATTCTGACAGTAACCAGAGCCATGCCATTTAATGTTCCTACTTACACCCATCACAGTTCTCTTGGCCCCAGGAAGTCTCCAGCAATCCTATGAAGTAAACCTTTCAATTATCCTGTCCCAGGGACACAGTTCAAAGTGTTACAGACATCTGTCCAAGATCACACAATGAGAAAATAGCATGACTAAATCTGATTCCAGGTTAGGTTGACCTCCAATCCTCTACTTTCTATATGGCCAGCTCGTTTAACTCTTGTTGGGGAGTGTTTGGGCAGCTTCTATACATTCTTCCTAGAACTATGGCCTTAGAGAATGTTCTGGATTATCTTTTTGAGATGAATGCTGTGTTTAACTAAGAAAAACAATGCTAGTAATTTTTAAAACATTAAAGTTCAAGGTCAAGGTGGGCAGTGTCAAGTTGGAGAGACTAAACTTGTTGTTATTATTCCAGGCAGGGTTCTCACCTGTAGTATCCACTGAAATCATCAGACTGAACTTCTGACTAGTTAAGTCAGTATTTCTGGGGCTTTGATGCCAGGATCCCATAGACTGGGAATATTTTAAAGCTGCAGGGAGAACTCAAACAGAGTGCCTCTGCATCCTTTGATGGCTCAAGATGGACATTTAAGCAGCTAGGGCTGTGTGATTCATGATTCTTTCCCTGCAAGGCCACCTAACCATAGTTGCTGAGTGCTGGCTGGCTCTTCCACAAGCAAGACATGAGGTAAATCATCAAAACAGAGTACAACCATCACCATTCATCAGAAAGAAAAGTCATAAGCAAACAAGCTAAAAGATAATTTTTGTTAAATAATGAACACTCGTAAAACAGCAATGACATGGTATTAAAACATCTGTGATTACTTATTTCTCAGCATTCATCTGGCAACTGAAGCAGCATGAAGCAAGAGTTGCACTTAAAAAAATGACAAGAAAATAGCCATTCATTTAGTCGACAGAATAAGGCCCATCTCATTTCCGGGATCCCAGTATTGCTGCTCATGACCAGGATGAGCGTCCAAGAGTTAAACATCCTGTGTGTCTTCACAGTTCCTCTCCTTCAGGCTCCTGGGGCAAATGCTGGGCTTGTTCTTGAGGGAGGCAGGGCTATGGCTGCCTCCCTTTTAAGATTAATGAGGCCCCAGAACTGTGTATTGCTGGGTATCTGCAGGGAGCCCAATGCTCCAAGCTGGGGCAGCGTGCTGGGACTGAGCAGGGCCAGGATAGGCGCTATGCTCCTCTAATTTTGAATTCTCAGGCAGGACCCATCTGTGGACAGAGACAGCAGATCTCCCAGCAGATGTTTTCTTTTCCTTTTCAACCTCACTTGTTTCTGAAAGGAAGCCACAAGGATGGGGGACACAGAGGACGTAAGCGGGCCACAGCTAATGGTGACATGTCTCCTGCATTCTGCCTATTGCACCATATTCCATAAAAAATAAACATTATTTTTTAACTGTTTGTATATTGCTAATGGGGTGGTGGTCCAGGCACTGGCAGGCTGCAGAGCTGGGTTATCATCGATCCATTAGAATCCATCCAGGCTCAGCCACTGGGCTGGAATCTTTGGAGCTTCCATGTGGAAGAATCAGCATTGCTGGCTGCCTGGTGCTCTGCACAGTGCTGAAGATGAAATGGAAGGATTAAAAAAAGAAGAAGAAGAAGAAGAAGTAGTCCAGGAGTAGAAGATTCCAGGGCATCATGGAGTCATTTGGCAATCACTTGTACTGTACAGTATCACACAGTTGTCTCTTCTCCACCCTCACATACATGGCCCGGCTCCCCTCCTTCTGCCAGCCTTTAGGAAGCTCACAGGTGGTTATTCTTGGAGAGGTAGGCGATGAGGGCGACAGCCACACCCACGTAGATGCCAGTTCCAATGGTGATGGATAGCACTGCCAGGAACAGGGCCCTCCGGGAGCTGGTGCTGGCCTGATGGAAGTCTCCTTTGGCCACAGCTTTGTTTGTCTGCAGAGTTGGCAGAGAAAAACAGAGGGAGAGTGAACAAGTTGGAAATAATGGCGAGGAAAGGGTTCTGCTTGGCTCCTTTCCAACATTCAACTTCACTGGACTACAGAGAGGATGTGCCAATACAGGCAAGGACACGGGAACAGCAAGGATTCCCATAATGACTGGGCACCTGGTAAGTCCCTAACTGTTAAAGGAGTATATGGTTGGTGTTTGTCGCTGCTCCCACATGTCAAGGGAGTCGAAGCTCCCATTCTGTCTTGTTTTAAGGAAGTCACATCTTGAAGTATCCCAGTGAGACCACACATGTGAAGGCAGGGTCTCAGGAATGATAGACCAGGGGTGGGTGAGGCTCTCATCTCTACTGCCATACTTCCTACTCAACAATGGTATAGTTTTCATTAGGAAAACAATTTCTAAAGAACATTTTCAATCTCTAAAGCCCAATAGAAGTATGGAGAAGAAAATTGTATCTCTCATTTCTCAGAGAGAAAAGTAGGGCATAATATTATTAAATGCATCCCAGAAGTCTTGAGGTTCCATTCTTCAGAAGTTAGCCACCATGTGCTGAGGCACCTTTGATTCCTGACTGCTCCCCACCCCTGCAAAAGCTGGGTTAGGTTTAACCTTCTTGGAGTCATGAGGTAAACAGTGATGTTGAGATTAGATATTGGCTCAGAATCAGCATTTTGAGGGCAGACCCCGTAAATCCTTCTTTAATTCCTCCCTTCCTAGTCCCTTTCCACAACTGAGACTAAACACACTATCCAGAGAGGGGAGTTGAGTGCTGTAGGAAGGTCTCATTCATCTTTGGAAGAACTCTGGGAAGTATTTTCTTCTCTGATAAGCCATGAAACTACATAAGACACTCCTCCTTCCTGCCTGGGGACATGGAGCCATCTAAATAGTGGGTGTCTTGAGGCTGTGGGGAATCCCAGAGGTGATTATGGAAGCTCATGTCAACACTCAGAGACCTGTGAACTAGTTTCAGAAACCTCCTGTCCCAGATCTGCTGGTGGAGGAGCATAAATCTCTGTGTTCAGATTCTACTGGCTGGCTGGGACTCTTCGCCACACTACGCTACGCATGCTCCTTGATTCAGGAAGTAGAGCACTGTTGGATTAAGTTGTAGCAATATGGAGGGACTTCCTGAGCCACATGGCTCATGGACTAGTGGAGTGGATGCTGCTGAGACACATGATCCCCTGTAACTCTTAGTGATGCAGAGGAAGGCTAATCCTAAGAAGCAGAGGACTCACTGCTCAGCAGAAAGGTGGAGCTCATTCTTCTGTGGCATCCCCTAACTCATGAGCCACCCCTAAAAAGCTGTATATTCTCACTGGTCCCACTTTTCATGGTGTATCTGTGATATTTCTGCATTATATGTGGGTACAGGAGGACATGCTATTCACTTAACCTAAAAGCAATAACATATGCCATGAGTTATATAGAAGACCAGACTTGGAGATAACTGGTGAGTGGGAAATCATTTTCCAAATCGCCTGATGCTGGTTTAGTGAGATTGGAAATCTGTGATGTGTTCATAAGGACCCACTTCTGCCACTGAACCCCTTCTCTGGACACCAGCTTCTGAATCTTCAAAGCTGGGTTTTATTTTTTCCTTCCTCATTTCTTGCCTTGGCATTGAGCTTGGAAGCTAACAGTGGACAAGGTTCTGATGAAGTGGAGTTGAGGGAATTTAAAATGAGAAGCCTCAAAGGACAGCAGTAATTAATTAATTAAGCTATAATTAGCTGGGTTTCATTTTACATAGCAATGCTCCCAAACACTCCAATGTCCTATAACATAATTCACTGTAATTGCCCTTCTTGGCATTAACCCCGAACAGCCCTGGGACATCAGCAGGCAGCACAGCTAACCACTGCCTGTCATTATCCTAGCCTTCACATGGTGTTCCTGGGCTAGTATGGAGGAGGAGAGACAAAGGCAACCTGGAGGGTGGGTGCAGAGCCCACTTTAGCTGATCAAGAACCTTCCGAAAGATCTCCTGAGTGCCACTTTCCTGACTCATCAGAGTTGAACCTGTGGGTACTTACTATGGACCAGGGCCTGCACTTCCCTTGTCCTCTATGGTCAACTGGGAACCTAGAGCATGCCCATAGGAGGTGGATGGTGATGTTGGTGGGCAGTCAGTAACTATTAATGGATGACCAACTGTGTAAGTGCTGAAATATCACCTTCAAAAGCCGTGCATGGTTTAGCCCTTAGTAACTGATCTTTGTTTGTTCAGGGGTGAAAACACGGAGTAGTGGCCTGCCCATCTCTACAGCTGAACTCTGGCCCTGTACTGAAGGTTCTGAGCATAGGGAGCCAAAGCACTCATACCCCAAGTCTCCATGTCTGCGGATCAGGCTTACTCCTTCCTTCTCCTAGTCTGCCTTAGAAGATCCTGCTTTCTCTTTTGTTGTTGTTGCTCAGTTGTTGAGTATTTTTTCTTCCAACAAACACCAGGGGTGTGACATGAGGACAGTGTGGTAGAGACAGCCAAAGCATCAGGTAGGTAAGGTCATGCTGTACTTCCTTCACAACTGCCTTTCCCAGGATCAGAGTTTCTGGAGTCCCAAAGCCATGGGAACAGTTGTCATTTACCTACCCCATGACCTCAGGAAGGGGATTCCGCACCAACCCTTCATCTCGGAAAGTGGATAACTGTGGTTACCAGCCTTCTTCTTGACCCTTTGGGAGGGGACAAACCGGAAGAAATGCCTGCCTCCTGGCTAACAGCATAAAGTCCTATGACAGGTTAATTGTTAGGTATGAAGGTAGGAGTGCTCAGCCTGTCTGCAGATGATGGAGACAAGACTATGTGCAAGTGTGTGCTTCATAAACAGACCGGCCCAGCTCAGTGGATTCTTCATGCTACTCCTGGCTACTCTTTTGGGGAAGGAGAAGGAGGAGACAAGGACAAGGGACAGATGTAACCAGTGCCTTTAGGCAACAGAGACACAGTGGGGGTGGGGAGACTGGCTGGAACGAAGAGTGCCCCGAATAACTAGATTTGTCTATACTCAGATCTACACAGGAAACTCCCGTGGCAAAGGTGAGTATTTAGAAAGCACCCCAAGAAGTTAGTCTCAGGGTATCCCATGAGTGTGAAAACACTGCTTGCTTGTATGTGAACTAGCCACCTACCTCTTGCAGCTTTCCTGAGACCCAGCCTGACCTGCTGCTCTCTGTACCAGAATAGGCCTCAGCCCTCATAGTCTAGAAGTTTGTGCTGTGTCTGTCATCTGTTGCTAAGAAACACGACAACTCCAACCTCTGTGACCATAAGCAAGGCTACTCACTTATGTCCCACAGTTCTTGTGGTCAGAGGTCTAGAGGAACTGGCTTGTCAGTCTGACTTGGATTCTGTTGTGGTCATCTCCTGTCTGCTTCTTGGGCTGGAAAGACTGGGAATCTGTTCCCACCCCTGTGGAGCTCTCCTCGAACTGAATATTCACTCTTCCTTAGGATGCCGTACTCAGTACCTGCCCTCAGTGGCTTCTGGCAACCTCTTCCTGGTCTTTCCTCAGGGTCCTGCTCACCACCAGGTACGTGGAATCATCTTCCAGATAGACAACTTGTTCTTCCTCACTGTAGCTCAGAATCTTTGCCTCTAGAAGGTTCAAATCATAGGCTACCCCCTTCCAGATAGACAACTTGTTCTTCCTCACTGTAGCTCAGAATCTTTGCCTCTAGAAGGTTCAAACCATAGGCTACCCCCTTACCCCTAAAGCCACTGGGAAACCACCACATGGTCCCTGGGAGAAGGTAACTAATACTACCACAGAGGCACATGCAGAATGTCTACCTGGGGGCTCCTCTAGCCAGAATGGAATCTGATCTCAACCAGCCTTTGGAGTGTAACCAAATTCAGGTTCCTGGGCTTAAGAGGCTGCACCTCTGGAGGGTCACAACAGGGGGCTTTCTTTTGGTTTTTCCTCTGCCACTTTGGAACCCAGAACTTTGAAAGTCACCAGACTGAACAAGAGGGAGGTGACAGTGTGTAGTAAGACTTAATATCCGCCTTCCATTTGAATACACCTTCCTAGCCACAAAGACATGATTCACAGTCCCGAGAAGCCCTGTTAGCCTATGCTTATTGTAGTGAGAACACTGCTGCCTTCTTTCCTCGGCAGAGTAAGAACAAGCTCCCTTGTGCCTGGGTATTTCTTTCCCTGCCCTTTAGCCAACATGTTGTGAGTAATGTCTGTCATAAAACAGAAAGTGCAGGAGTCTCACAAGCTTGGAGTAGCAATGGCTTGGTGTGCACCTTTGCATGCCAGAGGAGGAGGGCACAGGGAGGGGCCTTAGTGTGGCCAGCAGCCATGGCTTCTCTACTCTTGAACCCTGTACAGGTGGATTTCAGCCCACAGATAAAGTCACAGGAAAAGAGAACCTTAGAAACTGGGTTGGTAAGATGGCTTAGTTTGTAAAGGAAAGGGCTTACTGTGTTAACCCCTAGTTGGCTGTGGCAGTGTGTGCCTGGAAACTTAGTGCTGGAGAGGCAGAGACCAGAGGAACCCTGGGGTTTGTTGGCTAACCTGTTGAGCCAAATTGGTAAGCTCTAGTTTCAGTGAAAGACTGTCTCAAAAACAAAATGGAAAGTGATTGTGGAAGACGTCTGATGCTGCTCTCTGCCGCTACAAGCTTCTGCACACATGTGCCCATACACATCAACACATGCACACACACACATACACACACACACACACACACACACACACACACACACACACACACACACACACAGAGAGAGAGAGAGAGAGAGAGAGAGAGAGAGAGAGAGAGAGAGAGAGAGAGAGAGAGAGAACATGCTCTGAGAGAAAAGCAAGTATAATGCAGGCCCATATGCAAGCCCAGGGTTTTAGACATAGCTGAAAAGGGAGAAACCACCTAAACTATGAGGGGCTGGGCATGCAGAGAGCACTGTGTACACTCTGATTCCTGAGATAAGGAGCTCTCTTCTTTTGTCTTTCTGTAAAGATACAAGGAAGATCTGATCTTAAAATCAGAGAGCAAAAGCAGCCATTAAGACTCAAGGAAGCAGTTCACCTTCATGAATGAAAAGCAGTTTCAGCTGAGACAAATAAGGCTGAGATGGAGCTCAGTGTAGCGCGCTTGCCTGGAATGCCTGGCTCCCTGGCTCCCATCCCCTACACCACAACAAATAGATGAAATAAAGAAGTATATAAAGAAATGAACGGATAAATAAAATCTTAAACTGAGAATATAAAACCGCTAAAAAATGGAGAACTCTTGGTGAGGACAACTGTGCATTGGCTAAAATTGCCACTACCCGTTCATGTCTCTTTAGCTAGACTTGTGGCCACCCAACAACTGGATCAAAGGAACACACTGTGTTCCTGTGAAAGAACTCAAGGCTTTCTGACATGTGATGGTCACTTTGCTCTGATTGTCGAGGTAAGACATGCCAAGTTTGCAGAGAAGTGGTTATTTCTTCTTCTTGGGTGGTCGTTTTAATGGCTCTGTCTGGCTGATAGGAGAGCTCATCCATGGACAAGGGCTAGGAGATGGTTCAATCTAAAATAAGCATTGCTTTCTATGGGGAAGCAGGGTGGTTCTGCCAGGATTCCTGCAGAGTCTACTAGTTGGCCCAGACATTTCCAGACCTGGAGATCTGTAAGGTTGACCCCATCTAGCTTTCTAATATCTCCTCTTTGTGCTGAAGATCCTGGTCCCTGAGTTACCCAACTGACTTTTCTTAACATAGTTTCACAGGCTGGAATATTCTCCTTTCTTCTCCTGGTCCCCCATACTTGGACACAGTGAAATAACTTCAGGATGAAGGAAATTCTATGGAGTCAAGGAAGGGATCTCGATATCTGCAGAAACTCACGGTTCCAGCATCTCCACATCACAAGTGTCCACAGACCTGTGCTCAGATTTGAAGTTTCACAGGAGATTCACTGACATCCAGGGACCCTGGTTCTCAGCAACACCATGCCTCTCCTTGAGGACACCCAGTCTCCTGCTGTGATGAGACTATGTTCTCTGAAGTACCTGGACTCTGGTCTTTCGGTGCGCCAGTGACCGACCCTGTGCTGAGGATTCTCTAGCTCTAGATTGAAATCTTGACAAGCAGTTCTCAAAGTGTCCATTTCCTTCTGCTGGAAACCGCTTAGTTTGAGGTTTTGAAAAAAAAAAAAAAGCACAATTTTCTCTGAAAGAGTGCCCTGCGGCTCTGCTCTTCCTGTAGTTACTATCCTAAAGGGAAGGAGGCATTCAGGCCAGATACTTCCATGTTCCGCATCATCTACCCAGCCAGGCTGCTGGTTGCTCATGGAGAGTCCTGGGTCACGCATAGCATGAGGGCCTTGGCAGCAAATGCTGGACCCCACCTCCTCGAGTCTGGGACAGGCTCCTGCAGTCTTTATAGCCACTTCTCTGAAAATTACTAACACTGTGGGCACCTTGACTGCCTGTGTTTCCTCTGGTATGAGTACCTGGCTGCCTTACATGTCTTTGCATTCTCAAGGTCATTTCCATGATTTACTGCCAGCTAACATCCACTGTGCCAGGAAAAGACACTGAGCGCTGTACTGGCAGTGGGAGGAGCACAGCGGGGCCATGATGAGCCCCCAGGAGGGGATGGCCCTTAGACCAAACAGCTCATTCCAACATTAGCTGCCATATACACAAAGTTTAAGAGGAATGAGGGACAGATGGAAAGTCTGAATAAGGATGTTTAGCCACTTACCACTGGTTAGATCTGGAAATCAGGCACTTATCTCCATGCTCACTCCATCTCCAATTGTGGTCTAACAGGGAAACTTCCTGCATTCTTGAGTACTGTTAGACCTTAACATGCCACATTAAAGGCAGTTGGTATATCCTGAGTAGAGCAAGCTCACTAACAGGCTCTGAGACAGTTTGTGGGTATACACTGGTTTTGGAGCCCAACTCTGGCCTGGAAGACAGAGGCCACAGGGAGAGAAAAGCCTCAGCTGACACTTTCTGAGATAGGACAGTGCTTTGGATACAGGACAGCAGATCTCACATTCCCTGAACAGGCTCATGAGGGCAGCCTGCCTCACAGCACACCACCCCCCTCCCACCAGGCATGCTGACTCTGATTTGTAGGTTCATCTGCACAGGTCCAGGGCCAGCATGTGGAAGCATAAAGAACATATAACAACCACCCCCCAAAAGGAAGTCTAGCTGAGTGCACCCCAGGGTTTGGTGGCTTCTATAGTTCATGAAGAAGGTCCTGATAACAGCAGCTCATCAATCTTGTGATAGGGAGGCCATGAGCCCATGGCCTCCACTGCCACTAGGTGCTCACAGTTGTGTTCTGTGTACATTGAGATCCTGAACGTTTGACCTGGGTGCCAAGATGTTCAGATATCTCCCTAGAGCACCTCTGTCCCTAGCTGTATGTAGTATCCAGACTGTACACTGTGGAGGGTCTGTTGCGTCCCTTTGTGATGTGTGCTGGCTGAGATCTGTGGTCAAGCATGCTTGACCAGCGCCACCAGTGGGAGTTGTACCACAGACCACTGGCCTGGGCAAAAACCCGAATTCAAAATTTGCAGTATTTTTCTCCTATTCTTTTGTTCTCTGGCGCAGACCCGTACCTCATGAAAAATCCGACACCCCACCTCCTCAACAAGGTAGCCTTAGCGCTATGTAGGTTAGGGTAGCTTCAAAACTCAGACATCCACCTGCCTCTGACTCCTGAGTGCTGGGATTAAAGGTGAGAGCCACTTCCTGCTACTCTCTCCAGTCCTGCAGGTCTTATTTCCTGGCCTCCAGCCTCCACTCAGGAAGACATAACCTTACAATATGTGCTCCTGAAGTTGCCTAGAAAGCCATGCTTGTGATTGTGTGTACCTGTAAATCGCCATATTCTATCTATTTGATCATTTAACAGTTTAGCCAGATATATAATTCATGTGGGAACTTTTTTTCCCTAAAATTTTTACAACCTCTTCTCATGCATTTCTCATTTCCAGTACTCACCAGGCCAGCATCAGCAGCACTCAGTATACTTCTGTGGACCTTCCCTTCTCTCTAGGAATGTTTGAGGGCACCCTTCTTCCTGGTATTCTAAAACACTAAAGTGAAAGTCCTTCCTGTTCAATTGCTGAACTAACCTTCCCCTATCTCTTTTGTGTGTGCGCATGTACTATGGTCCACTGCTTGCCCTTGGCTAGGAGAGTTATCCTTAGCGCTCCTTCAAGCCTTTTATGGGATTTCACTCTGAGTGGCACCCTGCTGTATTTCCAAGGACTCTTCTTCTTCTCTCACGGCTGCATTTTCACTTCCTTGTTTTGCTTCAGAAAAATAATTCCACCTTTTAGCTCCCTGAACATACTAATTGTACAATTAAAAGTGTTCTTTTCCCTGAATGTGCCTATATCCCAGCCCCTTTCTAAAGGCCCCTCCACTTGTTCAGGTCTCATCTGGGGCTTGGGTGTGGTGGGGAAAGGCTTTCTCAGGGGTCAGAGCAATTGTTGGATGGTATTTAACACTTAAGTGCATCATCACAAGGCTGACTGGTCCATGGGGCTGATGTCCATGGGGTTTTCCTGGGAGCCTGTCAGATTCCACTGTCTGCACTGAACCCTCTCTGGTCTGCTCACAGCTTTTGTGTGATATGTCCCCATCTTTGTTTCCAATGTCTCCATCTCCTTTTTCCTTTTCTTCTGACTGTATTTTTAAAAGCATTTTTGGGACAGAATTGAGATAGTGGGGATGCTTTAGCTGCATATGTCACTGAAAATATATCCGTTTATTCTAAATGTCACTCCAGTCAGGCTGGGTTCCCTGAGTGATGCTGAGACAAGGATTAAGTGCAGGGACAATGTGAAGGTGGTCTCAGAGAAGGTCACTGAGAATATGGAGTCAGGAAAGGTAAGCTAAGAGTGGGATATGGCCAGACAGTGAGCAGGGGACGGTTGTGTAGGTCTTACTGAAGATATCTGGAGAATATTTTGAAAACATTTCCTGAAGGCAAACCTCTAGGATGTCCAGTTCAATTCCCTCCACCAGTGCTGAGGACAAGCATCTTCCTGAGCTCACTCCCCCATACTTCTGCCCTCCCCAGCCAATGACTAGTCACTCTGCTATGAGCTTTCTAGTAGTCACAGGTCCTTGGCAAGGAGAACTTTGAGTGTCAAGGTATGTGGAGGTCACACTGACACCATTTGCTGTGTCCAAAAAAATTGCTTCATGTTGCTTCCATGATGTCCCATATCCTGTCTGCTGACAGATGGGCTGCATTGGGTCACTCTGGATTTCTCAGGGAAGTGCTAGCTTCAGCCAGGCCTGATATGACTCACAAAAGTCCTCTTGATTGATGTGGTGGTACATTCCTATAATCCCAGCTCATGAGACTGGGGTAGAGGGATCAGATCAGGAGTTTGACACTATCCAGAGCTATATAATGAATCTCTGTTAAAAAAAAAAAAGACTGAGCTTACTGTAGTTAGAGGCAACAATGACCTAGGTGAGGGCTGGGCAGGTCCAAGGGTGTGATGCAGTCAGAAAGTTCTCCTGATGCACCTCGGTTTTGTAGACATCTATGGTGATGGGAAGGGTCACAGCTAGGAGGCAGAGCAGTGCAGAGTGTAGTAAAGCGACCTAGGATAAGGGTGACCCTGGAATTGAAAACTGAAAATGTAAGAGGGGTCAAGGGAAATTGATCGGTGTCACTTTGATCTTACCGTTCATCTTACTTAGAGAAGCCTTCACTCATTAATCCCTCTCCCTTCTCGGACTCTGCCTGGTTTCCTAGTCAATCACCTGCTTCTGGAATGCCATGCAAGGACTGGGTTACCTGCTCACATTTCATTCCCCTCTGAGGACTTCCCTGTGGGTAGAGGAGACTGACTGTCCTAATTATCCGTTGCTGGGTAACAAGTGACTCCAGAATTAGTGGTGTGTAACACAACCATTTGACGATAAAGTATTATTTTAGAATCAGGAATTCGGGTCAGATCACATTGACATTAAATGGGGTTGCTTGATCTCTAACTTGTGCTTGTCCTCCTCTGAAGGGTCCAAGATGGCTTCATTCATACTTAGCATCTTTCCCTCTCCACCATCATGGCCATTGATAGCGACAATTCCTGAGTGGCACCCCAGGACCCCAAATGGGAGCCAAGAAAGAGGGAACTCCACAGAAGACTCAGCGGAGCCCTGATGTTGTGTCCTTTTGGTTACAGGTGAGTCACTGGGGCCAGTTCAGGTTCTAGGGAAGAGGACACTGCTGAGAGGCATGCCAAGAATCATCTACAGTGATGACCTCCTTCCTCAGCATCTCATTTCCACATACATAGCCATGCTCTGGAGTCTTTGTCTATGACGAAGTGTCCCCAGCTTACTGCCGGTCTTCTAATTTTGGCTGCTGAGTAAATTTCCCTTGTTTTAAATACATGTCAAAAACAACTCCAAGCACAGAGAAAGTATACCGCCAAAACCACCTCAATATGTCCTATAACTGTGCATTAGTAAATACAATTTATAAAAACATTATAGTTTTCCTCATGCCATCATTACTGTGGTTCACACAGGCTCGGGTTTTATTCTTTGTCACTCAAGAGCAGTGTACCCTGCTAGGAACATAGGGCATTTAGATAATTTCTGGGTGGGGCAAGATTCTATCAATCAACCCACAATTTCTTGCTGCTTAAAAATGTTTTTTTTTAAAAAATAAGACAGACATTTGTGACATTTAGTGTAACTGTGGTCATGGTCTCAAGATGGTGTTTGAGACACTGAAGCTTTTAGCAGAGTTTCTCTGCAGGGAAACAAAATTTGACAAATTCTAATGTGTTTATTTTTAAATAAAGTCGTGATCAAATACAAAGAACCTAGAATGGCGAGAAGACACATTAAAAGCAAATGTGAATAGAATACAAGAAATAGAGTCAGGCCATGGCAGATGGACAGCCTCCCACAGCTTGCTGGCCTTGGGGCCAATGTGATCTCTAAGAGGTACAAGGTGTACTGCAGTTTCAAGGAACTGGTGTTTGTTTTCATATTGTGAAATAGCCAATTTAAATAGAAATTGCAAACTGACTTCTGACTGTGGTTGGTATCAGCATGCTAAAGCAGTCACTGATTCCCAGCTGGGCAACTGGGCCAGAGTGAGACCCAAGATTCAGTGCTTATGCCTGAGAGCAAGCTTTTTGCTTACTTGGAGAATTCATACAACATTCAGGACTGAATCTTTTTAATTCAAGTGTAATAAGAATGGAAAGAATGCCTGCTCCACCAGGAGCTCTCTCTCTCTCTCTCTCTCTCTCTCTCTCTCTCTCTCTCTCTCTCTCTCTCCCCCTCTCTCCATATATACAAAAGCCAGTCTTGATACCACCTAGCTCTGAAGAAGCCCCAATTCAGGAGCCATAACGGAGACCCGCAGTTAGATACAGTGCTTTATGGACCTTTGACTGTTACCATCAGCAGCCCCAGTACTGGCTAGGCAAAACATTTATTTGCAGTGCAGTTGGCAAACTTGCATCTTTCTATTTTTAAATGTAGTATCTTCTAGAAGGGAGAAGCAACATTATAGAGATGCCTCACTTTTGTGGAATTGATTTTACCTGCCTTTAAACAACAAATAGAGACCGAGAAAAATGCAGAGTTGCAGAACTTCTAAGAGTAAGATTTGTGTTGGAGACTTTTATCCAGAGCCTGCCCTTACTCCTGTGCTCACTGAACCTGTGCAGGTTTAGTAGAAATGTTGATTATGTGGCCCAGCTAACTGGTGGGGAACTCTAGCTGGACCTTCCATGCCCAGGGTAGCCCAATCCGTCATGCTGCACAGAGTAGGCCAAAGATGAATGTGTGCCACAGAGAGGAATGATTACTTACTTAAAAAACTGTTTTCATTAATTATTTGAGAATTTCATATAATGTATTTCAACCAGATTCATCTTCTTCCCTATGTTCTTCCATGATTTGAATTATACTTCTGTTTGTATTTTTGTTTTCTAAGATTTTCCTGTTTTTAAGAGTCTTTTGCCTTTGTTATTGAGGTTGGTGTTCACTTGTGAAAGAATCCAGTTTGGATTTCAAGATGGTAACCTGGCCTATCCTTCCAACAGAAATCATGGGTAATGTGCATCCAGGAGATAGGTCTGTGGGCTGTGGCTGTTTCCAATGCTTTGAGGGGAGAGAAGATAAAGTGTTTGGCAAGAAGAGAGCCCGTGCATAAAACCAGAAATTCAAAAACAGTGTCCTCTCTCTGCAAGGGTGCTGGAAACTCCTCTATGCTGGTAAGCCTTCGAGCTCTGTGTTTGACCTGGCCCTTGAGTAAGCAATCAAACCAAGTCCAGGCTAATCAGAGGTGTGGGCTCTGTGCTTATTATATTCAGGGCACAAGTGCCCTGCTGAGAAATTAAAATACAAATGGATTCAGCACTCAAGCTGGGGGGAGAAACACCACAAAGATGGTCTCTAAGGACAATGACAATTCACAGCTAGAGCTCATGAGTTTCCAGCAGAGAAAAAAAATATAAACCTGGTTCTAGTTAGACCCACAATAGGAAATTATAAACTGCAGGAGACATAAGAGACTGGTGAGACAGAATCATTACTTCCTGAGTCACGTCCTTTCAAAGCAATTCTATTTAATCTAGTCATAGAGATCTAAGAGAGTAGAACTGTAGAGTTTGTAGAAACTAGAGCAGAGGCAATCTCAATGTTCAAAATAATTGAAATGATTTCAGCGATTAAGAAGGACAAAAAACTATGATTAATCTATAGTGGGTAATAGGTCACATTAAAACAAATCTAAAATTGGAAGCAGCAAGAGTTTTCAAAAGTGAAAGAGTAGAGAGTTATGGTTGTATTTCACTTATGGTTGATGATTCACTACGCACAGCTGAAGAAAGGATTTGTGTTCTGGAAGACAGATTTAAAAATGTCAACAAGGCAGCACAGAAAGATTCAGAGATGAAAACCCTGAGGAGATAAAGCACTCAGGAGAGAGGAGGGTAGAAAGGGTGCTCAAAGCAGTGGCTGGGGACTGTCCAAACTGGATTGGGAGATGAGTCTTCAGGCTGAAGGGGTTCACTGAGTCCTGAATAGAATTAATGAGAGTGAAGCCATGGAGTCATCACGGTGGAACTGCAGAGCATAGGCCGGATCAACAAAGGCTCAGTTCAAAGGCCATCCTATCGTTACTTAACTCTTGACCAATCATTAAAACCCACAGATTCGGCCGGGCGGTGGTGGCGCACGCCTTTAATCCCAGCACTCGGGAGGCAGAGGCAGGCGGATCTCTGTGAGTTCGAGGCCAGCCTGGGCTACAGCGTGAGATCCAGGAAAGGCGCAAAGCTACACAGAGAAACCCTGTCTCGAAAAACCAAAAAAAAAAAAAAAAAAAAAACAAAAAAAAACAAAAAAACCCACAGATTCAACTACCGTCTCATGTACTGAACCTTGGCTTCCTAACTCCAGCCCATACACATATACACGACAGAGTTCCACTACTTGATTACCTCATCAAAACCACAGCTAAACTTGCCATCACCCTAGCTGCCCATTGGCAGCATAATCAGTCTTTCTGGCCACCCTTTAACTTGATGATTTGTCATAACAGAGAAGTCTTCCTCACACACTATTTCTGGTCATGCCTGTCTACACCATGCTTCCACAGAACTGATGCCTGTTTGTTCACACCAGTTACTGAAATGATGCTCATTTCTCCACTGGACTGTAATGTCCCAAGGAGTAGAGGCTGCTTTGTTGCTCACATTTTAATTGTCAATAGTTAGCATATCACCTTGCTCATGGGTAACATTGAACATTACTCCTTTAATAAATGGTTTTCACAAGTTTTTATTTTGCAGCTGGATCAAATTGTTTCTGGGAACCACCTTTTCCAACATGGATTGAAACAGCCCAGTGATATTATAAATATAGCAGGTGCTGACCCCTATCAGCCAGGAATATCCTAGGACTGACTGTGAAAATTGAATTTGGCACCAATGGCTTTTTTTCTATGTTGCTGCACTCGACTTCAATGCTAATTTCAGATATTTGGCTCATTGTGTTCCGGCTTGCTTAGCAAAGCTGTTAGATATGAACTTTCTTTAATTGCTTTGTACAAGCAACCCGGATATAGGTATGCTGGGCTGGTGCTGGGCTCATACCTGGCTTCTGGTCTCCCTGGAATCTTATTGCTTTCTAACTGGGGGCAGAGTCTGCCAGCCAGGCATGCACCCCTCTGAATCCGCTCTTTGGGGGGCAGCATGTTTGTCTTTATTTCTTGCAGCAAGAGCTCTTCTCCTAAACTAACACCAAATGTTTGATGATACAGTGGGAGCAAGGGAGTAAGAATGTCAGAATTTATTTGACAGGTGAAATAAAACTGAAGTAGACCTTGTGGTAAGCACTGTGTTCTTTGTGTCCTCAGATCTCTGGTGAGTCCAGGACACAGCCACAAGAGGAAAGACTGTAAATCACAAACCCACATAAATGTCCTCTCTTACTACAAAATACTCACTTCAAAAGAAGGACTTTAGTAAAGTCAATTATTCCATGGAGGTGTGTCTGTGAGCCAAAATGCCATCGATTGAATGTCTATGTTCATATTGGGTCCTTATGTTGAAACCTGATTCCCAATGAGGAGGAAAGGTGAGGCCTTTGGGGTCAAAAGGTGAAGCTCTTATGCTGATATTAACTCTCTTATAGGAACATGAAAAAACAGGAGCATCATAGTCTTCCAGGTAGGACACAAGGACCAAGATGGCTGCCTGTAACCTAGAAAAGAGTCCTGAGCGGAACCTGCTGGCACCTGACCTCAAGTTCCCACCCTCCAGAGCCCCAGCAGAAGGATATCTGTTGCCTACTCTACACAGTTTACATTCTCTTGCTGAAGTTGTCCCATTTGGCCAGGCAACTGCTCACTTTGTCCTCCACCTCCCACAAACGATCCCTGTATGTACCTAATTACTAGTGCAAAATGTATGTCCTGGGATTTTTCATTCCAAGTGAAAAAGTCACTTCCTCTTTTGAGCCAGATCCTAGCCTGACTGTCTGTCTCCACTGGGACTGTCTTTGAAATGCCTTTGAGCATTTTCTGCTCCTTCCAGTTCTTTGAGAGACTTCACCCTTTAGTGGAAAATGTCTCAACTTCCTAACCAATGTGCACTTGTTACTCTTCCCGTTGTTGTTACCAAATACCAGACAAGAAGCAACTCCAGAGGGGAAGGATGTATTCTGGATTGAGGAGGAGGATGAGGAGGATACAGTTCACCATGACAGTGAAATCTGGGTGGTGTTTATGGCAGTGGGACTCACATCTTGGAAGATAAAGAAACAGACAGGCTAGCCCAAAAGTGTGTCTGAGTTATAACCCGTAAGACCTCCTTCCTTCAACTCACTTCCTCTAGTAGGCCCCAACGGTTTCACAATCTCCCCAAACAGTACCACCAGCCAGGGATCAAGTGTTCAAACACATGAGCCTGTAGAAGCTATTTTACACTTAACCCATAGCAAGGTGATGGTTCTGGCTGGTTTTATGTCAACTAGAAACAAGCTGGTCATTTGGGAAGAGGAACCTCAATTGCAAAAATTCCCCCGCCATATGGGCCTGTGGGCATTTTCTTTAATGATCATTGGTGTATTGTGGATGACTCATGTATATTCAATGATATAGCCCATTGTGGATGGTACCATTCCTGGGCTGGTAGTCCTGGACGCTATAAGAAAGCAGGCTGAGGAAGCCAGTAGGCAGCACTCCTCCATGGCTTCTGCATCAGTTTCTGCCTCCAGGTTCCTGCTCTGCTTGAGTTCCTTCCCTGATTTCCTTCAGTGCTGGACTGTGATGTATAACTATAAACTGAAATAAATCCTTTCCTCTCCAAATTGCTTTTGGTCATGGTGTTTTACCACAGAAATAGAAACGCTAAAGGAAGACAGTGCCTATGGACATACCTGTGCTGATTGGAAATATTTACCATCATGCTTCCTGTTGAAAGTGTTTGACTCACAAACAATGTCCCTGTAGCATTGCCTTGCCTATCCTAATCAAAAGGAGCCTTACTTACGAGGCAAGATTTGATGGGACATATATACACAACAGACATGATTCTGCAGTGTGCTCTATGGTTCTGCTCAGGTGAATGGATGCTGAGACATGCTGAGAGAACTGCCATTTGCTCTGCCTGTGTGCACAGCACTCCTCCTCTGTGTAGTCCCCTGGGCTCCCTGATTGGAAGCAGAATGCAAAATTACAAGTATGTCTACATCGACTTCTTTATTAGAGCTTCTAATGAAGTGCCAATTCTCAGACACAAGCTAACAAGAAGCTCCTTGTTTGGAATAAATTCAAAGGCAAAGATAGGACATTTACTTTTTTACCAGACTCGAAAGAATAAGATACAAAGGAAGTTAGCGTCCCCTGTCCCTTTGGAGGTTACTGTATATGGCTCAATGTGAACACATTGTCATCTGCCTGTAGACCTGTTGGTGTCTGATAGGCATGCATGGCTTGTTAGAAATGTTTGTGGGTTCCAAGTGAGGTGCTGTATTGGAAAGGGAAGGTCTCTCCCCGGATATTGCCTTTTGGGAGAGGAGTAGCTCAGATGTAGATATGAAAATTTCTTGAGACAGAGCTTGCATCTGCCTCCTTCTCTCTACCCCAAGTAGAAGTAGTTCCATGAGGGATGAGGTTATGTGTTAGTACCCCAGGTAAAGTGTGAACTTAAGTTACATCCTGGTTAGTGGGTATCTCAATTTATGCCAGAAATTTCTGGAGCGAGGCAGCATGGGGAACCCTTACTCCAAACCTCCAAAGTAGAAGGGGAGAGCCCACATCTGAAGGTTTAGTATCTGGGGTCTGTTGGGATGCTGCTCCCTGAGAATCTGCTGAGCACTTTCCACCTTGTGAATAAAGCATAGATGAAACAGTGGTCATATGGAGTAGTTGTGTGAGGTTCTTTTTGGTCCAGCCTCTGCCATTTGACAGTGACACCAGTGTTGCCTTGTGGGCCAGAAGGACAGAAGAATCAGAGGGCTGAGTCTCCTAGAGAGCCCACAGTGGAGACTCCCCAATCCTATCATGTATGGAAGAAGGCGTTCCCCACCATCAGTTCCATCTATGCTAGCTCCATCTCCCCCGCCCTCATCTGTAGCATGGACTGGTTACTTCAGTGGGAACTGTAGCCATGGGAACAGACACTGCTGATTCAGTTGTGAGTGCCCTGACTGGAAGCATTAGGTGCTCAGCAATGGCTGGGAAGCCAGTTAGTTTGGTCTGCTCATCTTGTGTTTTGGTTAAGTAGTCTGCCATTCCTATTTGGATGATCTGTATCTAAGAGGTTCAGATGCTTTCAATGGAAAAATAATATGATAAATATAATTAACAAGGGCGTTTTCCCTGGAAATGAGGCAAAATCTTTAAAGACACTTTGTTTGGTGTCTTCATCCTAACAGGAGGCTCAGTTCACAGGCCAGAATAGCAGTGATGAGGGTTATGGCCACAGTCTGATCCTGAAGGCAAAGCAGGCAGTTTTAATTTTCCAATAGTTCCTTCCCCAAGTGTCTGCAAGCATTTTGGGAGCCCAAGAGCTTTTCTCCCTAACTGTCCAGATTTCAAGTTCACTGCTTACCACTAGAGTGGCTTTCAGCAAGATTCTTTCCCTCCCTGAGCTTTGGTCTTCTCCTCTGTCAGTTGGAGGTAATGAGTCACTACATCATGGGGTCTCTGGGAACATGAGAATTTGGACATAAGCAATTTTTGAACAGTAACTATAGTGTAGTTGTGAGGGATCTGGTGATCAGTCACTCTGCAGCTAAGTATGCCAGGGGCTAAGGCAATAGTCAGGGGATGTTCATGATGCTGTGGACCAGAGTCTGGGAAGGGCTCAGCAGAGGGTTCTCAATAGTGTTCACAAGGAAAATGGACTGGACGTCCAATTTGGAATTTTTTTTAGACATCTATGGCCTGAGCTGAGATGGCTCGAGGGCCTAGTACCAGTAGCCTCTCCATAGAGTAGCTTGCTTTCAATGTGGTGGTCCCACAGGGGCTAATTCTTTGCACAGCATCTTGGGTCTCTAAAATAATATCTGCATCTCTGCAGATGAGGAAGATGCAGGGCCTCAGTGACCCTGGCCTTAGAATTCACACAGCACTACCTTCCTGCATTCTCTCAGTGACACACTGGGTGCTAAGTGAACCCATGAGAACTGGGCTCCTCCCAGGATAGGGCAGGGGCAAGGTTGCCCTGAAGAAGAGAGAGTGAAATGGAATGTCATTGTAGCGATGTTTGGAAAACACAGATTGCCACAGTGAGTAAAAAGTCATTTTAAATTACATTCATCTTAGAATCTTTATGTGCTGCAGAGGGCTGAGGATGAATAATAGCCTTGCTTAAGGGATGAACACATGGAGGTTTGGTAAAGAAGATTAATTTGCTAAAAATCATACACTTAAATGAAAATGTGTTCAGAATCTGAAGTGTCCTGAATCCAGGACCAGCTGCTGATTTCCCCACATCCCTGTGGGCAATGAAATGTAGCTAGTTTGCAGGACTCTGCATTCTTTTTGGGAGTATAAACTCTAACTTTTACATTTTGAAATATATAAAGCCTCACAAGTTAATTACCACTCAGTGTTCTTTTATTTTTGTCAGTGCTCAGGATGGAACCAAGGATCTTGTGTTTGATGACTTATCCACTTTTCTGTTGTGAAACTCAGACAGCAGTTACAGGGCAAAAGGGAAAAGCCAATAGCACATGATTATTTTGAAGATCACATCTTAAAGACACTATATTGAGGCTGGGCAGCGGTGGCGCACACCTATAATCCCAGCACTCGGGAGGCAGAGCCAGGCAGATCTCTGTGAGTTCTGGTCTACAGAGCAAGATCCAGGACAGGTACCAAAGCTACACAGAGAAACCCTGTCTTGAAAAACCAACCCCCGCCCCAAATTGACTACATTGAAGCTATATTACTTCTTGTTTGAAGCTGGCATATCTGAGAAACTGTCTTGTACATACATGTTATCATGGTGGGTACGCAGTGCTTGGCACATAACTGTCGATGCCCAGGGAACTTAAGCACAGAGTATGTTACAAATGCTTACAAATAAAGTGAGTAGGAGGGCAGGGGACACCAGGATGAAATGCAGATTATGACAGGAGGTCTAACTGCCCCATGTAGCAGGAATCTTAGAAGTTCTTATTAATTAAATCAAACCTAAGGCCAGATATTGGGGTGAATGCTGGAAGATCAGAGAGACAGAACAAGCTACAGCTACCTCACCTTACCAATTCCTCAGCTGGTCCTGTTTCCTCAGACTGGAAGCCTCTGAGTCCTCATCTAGAATGAATCTCAGTTGAACTGCTACTCGAAAGCCTGAAAGCTTAACCAGCCAAATGCTTCTAGTTTCTGGTCTTCACGCCTTATATATCCTGCTTTCTGCCATCACTCCCTGGGATTAAAGGCTCACTTCCTGGGATTAAAGGCGTGTGTCACCATGCCTGGCTGTTTCCAACGTGGCCTTGAACTGACAGAGATCCAGAGGGATTTCTACCTCTGGAATGCTAGGATTAAAGGTGTGAGTGCCACCATTTTCTAGCCTTTGTATCTAGTGGCTGTTCTGTCTCTGACCCCAGATAAGTTTATTAGGGTGCACAACATTTTGGGGAACACAATACCACCACAGCCTTACAAACTTATGAAGCAGCATCACTGAAGGGCTTGGTGGGAATGTGTATGAAACATGATCCTTATTAGTCTTAATCAATAAAAACCTGGACTCAGATATCAGGGTGAAAACTGAAAGATCAGAGAAGCAGAACAGCCAGCCATCAGACTTCTACAAAATCTCAGACTGAATGGGTCGGCTTGTCTCTATGAATCCTCAGACTAAATGGGGTAGATCCTATCTCCATCCACCTTATATTCCTGTCTCCAGTTCCCTAGTGCTGGGATCAAAGGTATGGGCCACCACTGCCTGCATCTATTTCTCTTTTAGACTGGTTTAATCTCATGTAGCTCAGAGTGACCTTGAACTCCTGATCTTCCTTTTCCCAAGTGCTGGGATTAAAGGTGTGTGCCACCACTGCCTGGCCTCTATAGATAACTAGTGGCTAGCTCTGCCCTCTGATCTCCAGACAAGCTTTATTTGTGAGAACACAAACAAAATATCACACAACAGGTGTTGACCTAAGCAACTTTGGAAATGAGGTGAGATTGTGGACCAAGGGAGAAGGACCCGCACTTGGGTTTTGCATTCTTTCCTGTGAAGCTATTAGTCAACAATTATGAAGCTCTGGGTTAATATTGGAACAGAACAACTGAGTAAATAACCAGTGAACATCCAGAGACAGGTTTCTCATTGCAGAAGCAGGAAGCTGCAGGGAAACAAGGGAAGACTCGTATAATGAGTTCTGGTAGTGTGTTAGAATTGGGGGCATCATTGTGGATGGACTCAAGTTTAGATTAATATGGACACAGATGAATGTGCATATGTAAATGTATTCAAAATAAGTGTAGATGTAGAAACAGTTCTATGTATTTAAAGGTACAAATACTGTCTATTGGAAGGAGTCACATGACTAAACATGCACATTTATCTTCTAGTTTTGTCAGAGTGAGGGCTGAGCATCAACAGTTATTGTCTACATCTTGGTTTCTTATACCATTATCCAACCAAAGAAGCCAGGGTTCTATGAGGAAAGAGCTGGTTCTAGAGCTAGAAAAGGGAAGATGCATGGCAGCAATTCTACAGCTGTACATTATCGCACATTTATAGCACGAATCTTAAATTGTCTTATTAATAAGAACAAACCTGGAGCCAGGTATTGGGGTGAACGCTGGAAGATCAGAGAAGCAGAACAAGCCATAGCAACCTCACTTTGGCAATTCCTCAGTTGATCCTGTTTCCTCAGACTGGAAGCCTCTGAGTCCTCATCCAAATGGATCTCAGCTAAACTGCTGCTAAAAGCCTAAAAGCTTAACCAGGATCTAGTTCCTCATCCTCATGCCTTAAATACCTTTCTGCTTCCCATCATCACTTCCTGGGATTAAAGGCTCTTGTTACCATGCCTGGCTGTTTCCAGTGTGGCCTTGAACTCACAGAGATCCAGATGGATCTCTGCCTCTGGAATGCTAGGATTAAGGGTGTGTATGCCACCATTTTCTGACTTCTATATCTAGTGGCTGTTCTGTTCTCTGACCCCAGATAAGTTTATTAGGGTGTACAATATTTTGGAGAACACAATACCACCACACACATGAATACTAGGTGAACTGGAATAGCATCTTGTAGTGAAAAAAATGAGCTCTTGAGATGAAAGGCTATCAGCTGGACACAGGGGCTAGTGTCAAGTGCTCTCAATGGCCAAAGCTACAAAGCAACATAATTTTAGATTATAAGGCAAGAATAAATGAATATGCAAGGGTTCATGTAAATTGCTCCTTAAATTTGTCCTGCTTTCCATCATGAATTGCAGTGTCCAAAACTTCAATGGAGATAAGGAAGTTAAAAAGACTCCTGAGGCTGGGACTCTAGAGAGCTATTAGGTCCTCATCAATGCCAACCCAATACATCAATTTGTTCCTACAAGTAGGAGGAGGCCCTGGATATGGTGTCCCCGTCATACAGGCCAGCAAGCTGATGCAGAGATGTACCATGCCATTTTGTGAGCCCGAAGACAATAGAATAATCCTTAAAATGCCAAGGCTCTGCCTCAGGTGAAACTGGGTGAGGGACACTGCCTTGGTCTCCTGATTCTCATGGGCTTCCATCCACAACACAGGGACTACTGTGTCCCCAAGACAATAACCATCATTGTAAGTGCCACTTGGAAAGCACCTAGTAGCCGTGGATCTACAGGGCACAAGTCTCTGTTGGGGTTTGCAGTCCATCCTAGCTAATCCTGTCACTCACCCAGTCACATTCTTCCTGGTTATCTTTCCCTAGTCCAAAATGGCACCTCTCCTGTTCATGTTTCAGACATTGCACATTTCTGGACTGTGATCCTGTGTACCGCCTCCATGGTCCCTCCCTGAGATGGCATCTCCTTGCCTCCACTTACCACTCACACTGATCATTCTCCAAAGATAACAGCTTCACTTATTGCCCTGGAGGACATGGCCACAGAGCTCTCTCCTGGCTGGACAATAGTATCTCAGCACAGACGTCAACAGACAGGGCCTCTGACACTCCTGGGCAGCCCCTTGTTACTTTATATTTCACAATTGACACTGTACTCATTCTGAATTTGGAAGTGGAAACCACCATGGGCTCATGATGAGAGTCACCAAGAGCCTTTTGTGTTGGAGTCCCAGACTCTGCTTGCTTACTTTGTTATTCCTCTTGACAATTGCTAGTTTCTATTTCCTGATTGTTTTCAGTTGCAACCACACCCACAGATGCTCATCTGAACATACATTTTAAAACACACAGATTCTATCTTGCACTTCTCATGTGTCTGCATGCCTGTCGGTTAGTACCCCTTTTTTTTGAAGAATTCAACTTCATACCTATAGTAAACAGATGTGGTGATGACATTGCTCCTGAATTGAAGGGGTGGGTGTTACTCTACAGGCAGCTACCTGGCCATCTTCTTGTGTTTGGGATGGAGTTGCTCCACTGTCTCCTGGATGCCCTTGCATTGTAGCCCCAAGAGGGAATTCCTTCTGTTTTCATATGATTGGCCTATTTCCCATCCACTATTCCCAGGAGAGAATGATGTGTGATACATAGGACATTCTCATGGATGACTTGCTTCCTCTCTCATGTTACTAGAGGATAAATGAGTTTGTGGTTCCCCTTTCAGAACATAGGAGGTACCCTCCCATTGACCACTCCCACCACTCTTAGCACTCGGCTGTACTCCAGGTGTCTGGCTTAGTCTTCTGGAGCTCAGTGTTGGCACTTTGGGTATCCGTGGCATATTTTCTCCTGACTTTTCCCCTAGTCATCTTTTCCCTTCCCCTTCATTGCTGTTCCTTTACATTGCTCTGAGACGGTTCTTCAACCATGCACAGTCATGGGGTCTCGGACTTTGGGACACAGTGGCAGGGATGCTCTATACTCACTCTTTTCTTGTTTAAAATGAGGGGTGAACAGCAGCTATTGTACTCAGGTGACCCATTCACCTTCATCTTTTATAACTGCGTGTGGCAATACAATGTACTGGCTGGAAGGAACACTTCTTTGGACATTTTAGCCTTGGCCATGTACCATCTGTTGCCTTGACAGAAGCATTTAAGGAAATCACAACAGTTTCCAAGGTTTTTTTTTTATGATTGCATCCATAGAGTCCTGACAGCAGGAAGGGGAGTGGTAGTTTGGAAGTAAGGAGGTCCAGAGGGAGCCAAATGGTCTCTACCGCTGGCTCCTTTCATTCCTGCTTTAGAGTCTGCCGCGGCCACTCCCGCCCCCAGGGTGGGTGTTGGCCTTTGCACAGTGCCTGCTGGCTGAGAACCTGCTCTGCTCTTTGTCTTGTTTCTGGATGTCTGTCCTCTCTCTCCATTTAAATACTGAATATTAATGACTTGGAATGGGCCATATCCAGGGATATCAGCTCTTGGGATAACTCCTCTGTGGCAGAAATCTGAGGACCCTACACTGTGCTGGAATTTCCTAGGTTAGCAAGAGGCTCCATCAAGAGGATCCTATCTGTCTAGGTTCACAGCTTTTGACCTAGAAAAGTTGTTAGAGGGAAAGGAGGGGCAGACGAATACGTGTTTCTTCTTGCCCAAGAGTTCTCCAAGAGAACATTCAAGCAATGACTGCTGTTAGGAGCAAAGGCCCAAGTGACACTGGATAGCCTTCAGAGGCCTCCATCACAGCTTTTAATTTGTACCTGTGTCAGAGGGACATCTAAGTATACTTACACAGTTTTTATAGGTTTCTGCCTACAATGCAAAGTCACTTTCCAGATATGCAGCTGAAAGGAGATAACTCCACAGACATGGAAGTGCTCCATTTCCAAAAGGAGAAAAGTAAACATTTTCTCTTTGTGAGTTGACTATCTCAGTCATTTGTCTACACAGTGGAAGGCTGACTAACACATGAGTTAACTGTGAAATGTCAGAACACACAGCAGCTGTGGTTATCTGCACAAGACCTGCACACAAGATACACACACACACACACACACACACACACACACACACACACACACACACACAGAGGCAGAGGCAGAGGGCAAGAGAGGGAGGGGATTATCTGGGAAGAAGTGGTTTGCAGGTCTAAGAGGGAGATAAAGACGGTAATGGGGTGAATTTGAGCACAATACACTGTATACATGTATGAAACTGTGTGCATACTCATGGAAGTAGCAAGAAGGGTGTTCAAGGTAAGTAGTACAGGTCACCTGTGGACCAAATACCACACATACATTGAGCCAGTGGGACCCAGTCTCACACAGAGTGGGGAACAGACAGCAAAATACAAAGCCTTTATAGATAACTGCATCAGTTTGCCTGTGCAAAAGTATATGTTGTATGAATGCAAGGAAAAACAAAGTTTACTATCAAGTTGGCCTCCTCCTCAAGATGTATTTCCAAGTTAGAGACTTAAATAGTTACTACTTAAAAGAAGAAGAAGAAGAAGAAGAAGAAGAAGAAGAAGAAGAAGAAGAAGAAGAAGAAGAAGAAGAAGAAGAAGAAGAAAGGAAACTGGGAGAAAGCCCTGCCCAGCACAGGATCTGCTTACTTTATATTCTATTTGAAAAGAGAGGCAATGTCCTTTGGTCTCAGGCCCATCTTTAGTACAGCAACAGCCTCCACTCTTTACCACATTGAGAGGAACTTATATAAGCCAATGGAGTTGCAAGGATGTCATTGGAAAAAGTAGAAAGCCAGAGAAATCTTCAAATGGCAAAATGAAGCAGCCTGGGTGGGAGACTCTGTGTAGTAGGTGAATTACCTAGCTTTTACCTGAGGACTAAGGACTTGGTTCCACTTTATTTCTTCTTTGCTCTTTTCTCTTGACTGAAAGAAAGCATACTTCTTCATATGCTCAGGAAACACACTGTGAAGCCAGCCCTAGGGCTTAGGATAACAAGAAAGTTTTCTATTGGCATTGGTTCCCTTGTCTCAAAAGTCTCCGTGCCAACAGAGTAAGAGATAGCTGGGAGGCTGTGCTCTCTTCTTATTTGAAGCAGGGAGGGCCTGAATGCTGCTGAGTCAGGTATCCAGGCTGCCTGGAGACTTGGATTGTGTGATGTTGCCTGGGAGACCATCAGTACAAGTTTCTGCCAAGTGACACCAAGATTCTACCTAGTCAGCTTACATTCCTCTCCAAGCCACAGAAGAAACTATTTCAGGGCTGCTTTGTGTGGCAAATGGCACTTTTGACAGACAAGTCTGTCAACAGCAAGTACAGGAGATACAGCTCATAGGCAAAGCAAATAGCTGACATGAAAACAGTATCTACAATCAATAAAGTATAAAAACTCTATGGAAGTAGGGGAAGGTGTGAACTAGTAGGCTACAGAAGAAATAAAAATAATGAAAGGAATATATATGTAAATATTTAACATTGCTGTCATCAAGGAAATAAAAATTGAAAATCAGTGAGAGCTTTGTTTTCATCTACCATGTGGTAGAAGTTGAACACTGAACCCCGCACTGAGCACTGTGGAGGGAAAAGCATTCCATATTTTGTTTCTTCGAAGTAAAAATTGACGCCTGTGGCAGAAGGATGGTTAACAGTATCTGACTAAAGTTGGACATGAGTAATTTTTGATTCAGTGGAATTTCACTTGCTGAGATGAATACAAAATGAGAATTTGAAAACAATTTATATGTCCATTGGGGGGAGAAATGGCTTGATTAGATTATTATACATTCATAGATCATAATGCTACAAAATCATTAAAAATATCAATACTGAACACTGTGCACTAAGAACAAAAGTATTTATATTATGTAAAATTGCAAGTTGCAGTAGATCTTGACGTTCTCTTATTTGTAACAGAAAACTTTATTCATGAACATGTTTGTAAATTCTTGGTCTCCTGGGAAGGCTGTCTTTAGGAAAAGACATGGAGAGAGAAGTTCACTTAAATTTTTTTCTCTTTCTTCTCCTCATATTAACTGTAGGGGCTCTTTATGTGAATAAAAAGGCAATGAATGAATAAATAGAGGCATATAACATTGCCATGTTCCACTGTATGTAAGGGACACAGAGTGCAGCAATGCTGGTGAGCTGAAGTGGGTTGGATCTGGGAAATGGCAGCTATTGCTGATGAGGGTCCTAAAGAAGAGATAGGACGGAGCTGTGGGACAGGGATGCCTTCACTATATCTCCCTGTGCACTGGGGTTACTAACGAAAGTGACGGGCTAATTAGGAAAAGGCCAGCATTGGCCTTCTTTATCCTAGAAGACTAGATTCAAACATGAGCTACGCCAGTATCTCATAGACTTGTCCATTCAGATCCTGTGCCCTACTCTGGAAGGTCTCATTCACAGGATCTGGGGAACAACCAAGAGTATGTGTAATTCCAAGACAATCTGATGCTGCTGGCCCAGGGTCCACACTTGAAGAACTACCCTTAGAGCCAGTAAAGCAGAGGCCTCTGATTAAACTGTGCAACTTTTTCCTCCAGGGTGAGAAACTAGAATTAGGAGAGCACTGGAAATCTGCCTTCACCAAGATAACTGGTGATGAGTCCATATCAATGCATGCTTATGCTTTGCTTCACCTCTGAACTGCTCCTGTACTGGGTGGGTCCTTTTAGCTCTATCCAGAGAGGAGGAGCCAGGTGGATTTCACATGGTGATCACATGCCACAGTGTAATCTATGGGGTTGTTGTGACATTGGGGAGACAAGCAGGTACCAGAGAGGTGACAGAGCTTGGGAGTGGGCTCTGATCCCATGATGGCACTCAGACTGTGGCACCTACTCAGATTGCAGGACAAGGACCTTCCAGTTTGCAGATGAACTTTGGCTGGAGGCTGCTTCCAGGCACATGCCTCCTCACCACTTTCCGTGACTATTTAGTATGGCATTAAGCTTGCCGAAGGCCAGCAAACTCCACTGTGTTCACATCACACAATTCATTCACTTCTAATTTTCCTGAGGGCAATTGAGGACTGGAGTAGAATGTGAAGAATGGTTGGAAAAGATGGGAAAGATTGTGTTGTGCTTGCTGAAGCCAACAGGAACTCTGCTGCCCAAAGAGAAATAAGGAAACTTCACAGCAGCAGAGACAGTGCCTCCAGCACCTCTGCAAAATGCCATTGTTTCTTTCAAGTTCTGTTTGACTTCTTCCAAATGTATTCCAGAAGGGAGGAGAACAGTGTGCCTTGGACCATATCCTACCCCAGGTGCCCTCCCAGCATGAGGAGACTTGCTGAAATCCCCAGCTATTTACCATCCTCTTTCCTTCAGACATGCACTAGACATGGCCAGAAGGCAAAAAGACTCCTGGGCCCTTTCTCCACTCAATCCCCACAGCCAAATTATCACCCCATTACCTGGGTGCTCTACAAAGAACTAGAAGTTCTGTGTCCACCATGGTTGCTGACATCACCTTAGCCCCCCAAGCTTCCTGCACTGCTCACTCTCATCCGTCATCCCTGCCACTATGTTTGAAAGGACTTTGCCAAAGCTGGATCATCTTCATTTCTTTTTGCTGGCAGCCTGCCATGGTTAGAATTGTAAATCACTCCTTGCTCAGAAGCCTCAGTGCTTTATAAATATGTGGAAAGGCTCAGATTCTATGTGTTCCCACAGCACACATGGCACAGGCAGTGCCTTGCTTCCTTTCTTTGGCATGTTTATTCGGCGTTGACACAGCAAAGCTGTTGGATTCTGGAAGGCCTGAGTGCATCTCCATGATTTCACTGTGGTCCTCACTTTTCTTCATGTCTTTTCCTTTCTCCTTCCCTCCTGTCCTTCCCTTTTGCCTCTTTCCCTGCTCCTTCCTCCTACCCTATATATTGTCAGCTTCAAATCTGCCACCATTCTCTGAGAGGCCCTGAGGCAAGTCACAGGCGTTGCCAATTCCAGTATCATCCATATAGGTCCTTCTCCTTCCCACCAGGTTCTCACCAAGGGAGGCATCAGCATACATTCCTGGAGTTGTACAGGGAAACCTGAGCCACTCTTACATAGTCCTTCCAGTGTCAGTGGAAGTATTCACTATGTGTGCAGAAGCTGAGAGACACATTTTGGGGTGATACAGAAGGATACTGCCATCTTTCTTTGGAACATGTTCTGTGATGAGCATTTAGCTGTGTGCCACCACCTTCTAAGTATTGCTTTCTTTCCACCAGCTTCAGAGTCACATACATGGTGCTGACATAGGTGTGGCAAGGTGCTATGCTGGGGTAACTTCATCTGTACTCTGTTGTTGTGGATTATTAGTTTAAAATGTGCTACATTTGTTTATGCTGTGGAATATTTGTTTAATGATGCAAAGATGTGCTGCATTCTTTTATGTTGCATTTGTTTACCTCTGTGAAGCTGTGATACTTTGTCTGTCTAAAACACCTGATGGTCTAATAAAGAGCTGAACGGCCAATAGCTTAGCAGGAAAGGATAGGTGGGCATTCCAGGCAGACAGAATAAATAGGACAAAGAGAGAAGAGGGAGGAGTGAGAGAAGGAGAAAGAGGGGAGGACGCCAGGGGCCAGCCACCCAGGCACCCATAGAGTAAGAAGGAAAGAAAGGAATATAGAATAGAGAAAGGTGAAAGCCCAGAAGCAAAAGGTAGATGGGATAATTTAAGTTAAGAAAAGGTGGCTTGAAATAAGCCAAGCTAAGGCCAGGCATGCAAAAATAAGCATAAGTCTCTGAGTATTTATTTGGGAGCAGGGTGGAAGGTTCCCAAAGAGTAAAAACAACTACATTTTGGCACCCAACATGGGGTTCAAAAATCCTCCTAGAGTGTGAGAAAGCTGAAAACAAAACAAAACAAACCTGACATGACTCCTTTTAGAATTTCTGTCTTACATCAAGCCTCTGAGCAGCCAGTGCATTAAGTAAAAAAAAAAAAAAAATAGAAGAACAAAACAAAACAACAAAAAACAAAACAAAAAATGCCTGCCACATCACAAGCATCAGTAGTCTAGAGCTCTAGGGAGTTGAATGCAGTTCCTGGTCAAATGCATCTCTGACCAGGCTTCAAGCTTTTAGGCTTGGCTTTCATGACCCAAGGAGAGGGCAGAACCAGCTGATAGAGCCGTGCAGAGGACTCAGCTGTAGCTTAGCAGTTTAAAGTTTGCTCACATGGTCAAAAAGGCTAAAAGATATGCAGTAAAAGAGGTCCAGATGGAAAAAAGCCTCTAAACAGGTTACAGTGTGTTTAAAAATGTGCTTAGGCTTAAGAAAAGAAAAAGAATATAAACAGTCATAGAAAGAAATAAAAAGTTTAAAAATAATAAAATCTTTAAAGAGATAGTAAAAGTAATATAAAAGAATAAATCACATAAAGATGAACAATACACAGGGAGTCTGGATCCCATGTACTATTGTGCTGATTTTGAAATTTTTTGATTACTGATAAGCAAATGACAACTGCTAAGAGACATGGAATTGAAAGGACTGCTGAAGCAAACAAGCCTTGATATGTTAAGAATGCCTTAACTTTAAAATGGAACTCAAAAAGCACATTGCTTTGGAGAAGAGGTTTTGCTTTTATTTCTACAGGAAACAAGAGGCTGTTGTTCCTTCGGGATTGATATGGATCAAGTTTGATTGGGGAAGACCTCCTGAATCTTGACAGGTGATATAGATCAACAAAGGTTACCACTAGTCTTCCCAGGACTTGACCATTATCTCAATTTTCCAGGGACTCCTAAAGATGCCTTCACCCATAGACAACAGGAAGTAGTCTAGAGAAGATGGCATCCACTTTGCTAAGAGGTAGGGTAGGTGCTTGTTGGCTATTTGTTGGGTTATGGATGTTTGTTATCATTTAGAGGAATATAGGAATATAGGATTAAAAAGACAACTATTAATCTCAGATATTTTTCAGTGGCATAGATTTTGGTATATTGATACAAATTTAAAGTTATTTTTGTTACTGTATATATGTTTCTACTCTTATTTGAGATATTGTGCTTATGCAGCTCATTAAAAAATGCAACGTGTAATTAAGAAATTAGGTTAGTAGTTAATCATTAATCTATAAAAATCAAACTTACAGCCACATTAAGTATGTTTTTAAGGTTAAGCAGGTATATTTTAGACAGATAGATGATTTTCAAACATTTTAAAGGCCTACAGAATATGGCATTCAAGACAATTAATAACCTAGGTTTTTTTCATGACAATGAGACACATCTGCTCCTGGCAGCACCAATTTACTTCATAAAAGGATGATGAACTCTGAAGAAGCTCCATATGGAGTTTGCTTTCATTGTGGCAAGTGTAGAACACAGGAAAAAAGACTGTTGAATTTTGCCAAGACAAGGCAGGACAGTCTTTCAAGATTCCTGCTCCACTGAAAAGTCTGTCAGATATTCTGCAGGACACAGAGGGAAGAGAATGATGCACTTTGCCAATACAAGGTGGGACAGTCCTTCGAATTTCCTGCTTTACTGAAAAGTCTGTCAGATATTCTAGGCCTGTAGGCCAAAGATGGATGTCCCAACATTGCAGAGGAACTTTGGGTGACTATTCAGGCAGCTAGATATCTCTGTTGTTAAGTAATATTACATCCTACTGGGGTCTTTGATGGAGTTGAAGACTGAATAGTTAGAGTTATAGTTTTCCTTAGTTATGATAGAAAGTAAATTAGGTATAAAACTTTGGAATCACTAAGATAAGATATTACATCCTGTTCCTGCTTTTGGCTTTGTATTTTTCATCTCAATCTTTGATTTTTTACTAGAACTTTCTGAGGAAGACTGCAGAGGTTTGCGCCTAACTCAACAGGAGCTGTGTCCCTTTTCCAAGTGGCTACACTGCTCCTACTTCAGGCAGGAAGTTAGCCTACGTGGACCACATAGGCCACAGTCCGACTGTGGCTGATATCTAAAGAGAAGTGCTTCGAGCAAGGGTGAAGCCAAAGAGATGTCATTCAGAGACTTGCTGTGCACATGATTTGGGCCTGCCACTCATCACTAAGATTCGTTTCTCCATCCATGTGAAGGACATGAGATTCTCTTTCAGGGGTTCTTTCTAGCTAGATATGCCTATGTGAACTCTAGAAGTTCTCTTTCAGCACAGGCAGAATAGCTTTTCTCACAAGGTATCAGGCCCTCTGAATCCTTAGCTTCCTTCTCTTCAGAATCCAGAGATATTATATATTTGAGTGAATGGACTGGGCTCAACTTCAGCTGCAGGCTCTGTTGTACCTGGGTGGTTTTTACTTCTATCTCCTGAAGGTCAAAAGAAAGAGAAGGTTCAATGACAGAGAGCTTTCAGATGTGGTCAACAGATGGGGATGATGGATGCTGACTTCACAAGGATAGCCACCTCAAAGAGAGCACACTCCCTGGAACCATTACTCTGACACCCATACCTATGCCTGTGAGCACTCACATGTGTATTCTCATTCAGCAAGGAACAGAAAGGAGTCTTTAACTCTAGGGGGTCATCCTCTGGAAGAATCGTGTGCATGCAGGTCATTATGTACCAACACAGGCTGTCCTCACATGAAAACAGTCCTGGAGTCAGCATCTGGGTCCTCCAGTAAACAATCAGGATACTAGTCACTTGGGATCTTCTCCTTTCTCTGATATTATGGAGTTATGGTCACACCCAGGCTGCAGAAAGCCAGTCACTTCAGTTTGTGAAGGTCATGGCCACCCCTGTTTCTTCCGAGAATAGGGTAAACAACATGCCAACATGCCTTTCAGGCTCTGGCAGTACCAGAGAGCTTTTTACTTGCCTTCTGACAGCCACAGCTAATTCTGGCCTTGTCTCTTCTAAGAGAATCGTGAGTGAGAGAGAGAGAGAGAGAGAGAGAGAGAGAGAGAGAGAGAGAGAGAGAGAGAGAGAGTGTGTGTGTGTGTGTGTGTGTGTGTGTACAGGTGCATATGAGTTATATGTATGAACATGTATACATGTGCCCAGAGGTTAACCATGAGTATCATTCCTTAAGAGACACCTGCTTTGCTTTTCTCAAATAGTGTATTTCATTGGTAGTTAGAGCTCACTGGGGTGACCAGATGGCTGGCCAGTGAGCTGCAGGGATTCCAGTCACCTGTTTCTGCTTCCTCAATGCTGGGATTATAATTATGTGTCATCTCTTCCAGATTTTTAATAGACTGCTTGGGGTTGAACTCATGCAAACATTTTATTGGTTAAGTTATCTCTCCAGACTATCCAGGAGAATCTTTACATAAATACAGGCTGAGTGGGCTGCTTACAACTTACTAGTGTCTGTCTCTCTCACTGGGTTTCCTTCTTCCTAGCTGGGGACCATTTTGCTCTCATCTGAATGCTGTTAAGTACAAATGATCCACTGATTTCACATCTGCTGTGCACCAAAGACATGAATAAAAGATCCACAGATTGGCCACCACTGAGAGGGACTGCTCTTCAATTCTTCACAGCCACCCTGCTGTCCCAGGGTCAATGTGTGTGCCACACAGTGGGGAGTAGCTGGTGCTATGACAACACATTTATAATGTCACAGGAGAGGAGGGGATCTGCTCCAGTGAGGATTTGAGGAAGGAGTGAAGAATCATTCCTCCTTTGGGGCCTTCTTTGCCCTGTTTTCAAACTCAGCTCATAGATGTGTTCCCTGTGAAGTTTGGTGGCAGAACACTGTGGGTCTTGTTTGTTTTTATGAGAACTGGTTGGTTGATTGTCAAAACTGGGCTGAATCCCAGGACCATGGAAAAATTTTGGCTATTGAAAGATACACTAAGATGGAATGAGTTTTTGCTCAAATGATATCAGAATAGCAACAGTGCAGGATCGATTTGTGCAGGACAACCAGGAGGAGTGTTCTGAAACTTGAACTTTAGTCCACTTCCAGAAAAATTGCTAGGAGAAGGACCCAGGCAGGATGCATAGGTGTTAACATTTCCTAGATGACACTATGCAGGCTAGAGGGAAGGCCAATGTTTCTTAGGTTAGAAAGTCCAGGTTCTTTGTGGCTGAGATTGGAGAGTTTGTGTTCATAAGGCACTGAAATTTTTTATTTGGGATATTTTACTCACAGGCATAGGGTTACCAATTGCTGTGGTTATCTGTATGCTGTGAATGTGTTGCTCTGATTGGTTAATAAACAAAGTGCTGATTGGCCAGTAGCCAGGCAGGAAGTATAGGTGAGACAAAGAGAGAGGAGAATTTGGGGAACAGGAGGGCTGAGTGAAGAGTCGCCAGCCAGACACAGAGGAAGCGAGATGTAAAAGTACCAGTAAGCCACAAGCCCCATGGCAACTTATAGATTAATAGAAATGGGTTAATTTAAGATATAAGAACTGGATAGCAAGAAGCCTGAGCCATTAGCCCAAACAGTTTAAATAATATAAGCGTCTGTGTGTTTTTGGGTCTGAGTGGCTGCGGGCCCGGGCAGGACTGGAGAAAACTCCAGCTACAACCAATGGTGGGGTGTATACCAGGAAGACAGAATGGGGGCAGGCAGGGCATGACGTCGCTTGGAGCTGGAGTCTCAGGCATTTGTGAACTGACACCTACCTGTGGGTATTAGGATCTGACCTTAGGTCCTTTGATAGCGCAGTAAGCACACATAACCACAGCCACCATCTTTCTCGCCCTAAGGATTGCATTTCTTATATTAACTGTGTAAACATTTTTTTTTTTTTTTGGTTTTTCGAGACAGGGTTTCTCTGTGTAGCTTTGCGCCTTTCCTGGAACTCACTTGGTAGCCCAGGCTGGCCTCGAACTCACATAGATCCACCTGGCTCTGCCTCCCGAGTGCTGGGATTAAAGGCGTGCGCCACCACCGCCCGGCCTGTGTAAACATTTTACTCATCATTATATTTCTTACTTTGTGTATTTGAGTTTCTCCTTTTTCCTTTCAAAAATTGTTTGTTATATATTGTATTGATTAAAAATAATAAAATGGGTTGTTTGCTTGCTTATTAATTGATTGCCTTTCCATCATTCATTGTTAATTTTCCTTTATACTTGTATTAATTCTTCCATCTTATTTTATAGGTGTCTTTCCAGCTTTTCAATTAGCCCTTATATTTATAGTTTAATTACTAGCACTTTCAAAAAGTTCTGGAACTTCATTTTCTATTAACCTCCTTTTATTAAAGAGTTGTTTTATGGTATATATAAGTGTCGCCATTAACTTCCAATGATATGATATCATAGGCTGACAATATTCACCAATGCTGTGTGTACCTGTATGAACCACATTTGTGCCATTCCTATTTCTTGAATAATGCAGTAACATTTCAGAGTCTACCACATCCTTTACAATTTTTCTTTTCTTTTAAATCTTTGACTGTTTTGACACACAATGTTGCTACCTTAGGCACTCTTACTATGCACTTGAAAAGAATGTGTGTTCTGCTGTTACAGGAGATGTTCCTTTACTGTCAATGAAGTCAAGCTGATTGACAGTGGTGGTTAAGTCATCTATATCTTTCCTAATTTTATCTCCAATCTGTCAGCTATCGACAGGAGCCGGATCTCCAACTGTAATTGCATCTACACCTCCTCAGTTCCACCAGTGTCTGTCTCTTCTGTGACTCTCTGTAGTGAGATGTATATGTGTTTAGTGAACCAGTGTATATCGCTTTGGAAAATTGGTACTTTTATCATCATGTATCTTTTTTATAGAAAAATTTTCATTGCCTGAAATTAACATAGCTACTTATGATGATTAAATTTAATCGTCAACTTGATACAATCTAAAATGACCTGGGAAGAGATTATCAACGAGGAACTTTCTACATTGTATTGTCCTGTGGGCATGCTGGCAGGGATGGTCTTAAGTTAGTTGATGTGGGAAGACTCAGTCCATAGCTGGAAGCAGAACTCCCTAAGCAAGGGGTCCTGAGAACTAGAGTGGAGAAATTGAGCTGAGAACAAGCAAGCAAGAAAGTGAATATGTGTGCACTCATTCTCTCCGCTCTTAACTATGATGTGACCGCTGTCACAGTTCCTGCTGCTGTGACTTCCCTGCAGTGATAGGCTGTAATGTGGAATTATGACCCAAAGTAAACCATGTCTAGGTAGTTTGTCACAGCAACAGAAATAAAATTGGAATACTGTGCTAGCTTTATTTTCACTTGTGTTAGAATAGTTTATCTTTCTCTATTCCTTTACATTTGTTTATGTGTCTTTATGTTTAAAATTTCTTGTAATTAACATATAGTTGGATTTCATTGTTTTAAAAATCTACTCTGACAATCTCTATCTTTTAAGGATATCCTTAGAAGATCCACATGTAAACAATTAACAATATCACACTAAGAGATATCACCTAAATGTCTGGTATATTTGTTCTGTTTTTTCTTCATTTTTTTTCAGCCTTTTTGGGTTTTAGTCGAGCATTTTGTATCATTCCTTTTTGTCTCATCCACTGACTCATTTATCCTACTTGATATGTACATATATTTCAGTGGTTGCCCAGGATATACAATACATACAAACTAACTTTCATATAAGACCTTGTCTCTTCATGTGTCATTACAGGTCCTTTGAGCAGCATACTCTGCTCTTACCTTTGGGGTGTGCTGCCACGTCTCACTGTCCATATGCTAGATTCTTGTTTTAGATAAATCAAGAAGAGCAAGAATAAGATTGTATTCTTTTACGAGTATTTATTCTTTATCTACAGATCCATGTTTTTACCTATACCATTTTCCTTCTGCCTAAAAAATTTATTCAGTATTTCTTATAAATTCAGATCTGCTGGCAATCAACTCACTTCTTTGAGAATTTGTATTTGATTTTGATGGATATTTTCTTTCTTTTTTATTTTTACAGTTGATGTAATTTTTTAATATTTGTTATTTTTAAAATTTTTATTTTGAGATTATAATATAATTACATCATTTCCTCCTTCCTAACTCTCCCATATACTCCTCCTTGTACTCTAACAAATTTATGGCCTCATTTTTCATTAATTGCCATTACATGCACATATGTATAGGCATATACAGATATATTCATAAATATAACTTGCTCAGTTTGTTACTTGTATGTATGGTTTCAGGGCTGACCGTTTGGTGTTGGTTAAGCACTTCCCTATGGAAGACTGTTTCTCTCACTCTCAATACTCATTAGCTCCCTGCACTATCTAGGGTTGAGGCTTCAGGAACTTAAAGAGGTAGAGGAACATGGAGTTTGCTGCAATACTTTCTTGAATATGTAATTCTAATCTGGAAAATTTCTTTTTTAATTTAATTATAAATTCAGTTTCTTAAAGATTACACTCTACTGTATTCTTAGATGCATGGTGTCTGATAAAACAGCTGCAGGAATCTTTATCCTTGGTTCTGTTTAGATAAGATGTCTCCCTATCCAAATACTGTAAAGGACATCTGCTTCTGAGATTTCTTTCTCCATTTAAAAATTTTTTTTCTACAAATTAAATATGAAATACGTAGGTTTTAGAGGGTGATGTTCACTTGGTTGGGGTTTTGTCCTTTCCAAATCAATGGCTTTGTGTCTATCCCAAATCTGGAATGGCTCTAAAGCATGGCTTCTTCAGGCATCTCTCCTGATGCTCCTTCAGTTATTTCAACAGGCTTTTTTTTTTTTTTTTTTTAGCATGGTGGTTCTCCTCTCCCCAGATCTCTGCCCTCTTTGCTTTAGTCTGATCATTCCTCAAGCCTGTCTTCACATCCAATTGTCCTCAGTCCCGTTGTCATCCTATGAGCCCAAGAGAAGAATCCTTAGCTCCTCTTACTGTTTTCATTTCTAGCATTTCTTTTAGTTTTTCTCTCTTTAGCAACACCACCCACACATCCTTGTATGTTGCTCAGTTTTTTCATTAGACTTTTGGACATTCTGACCATACTTATTTCATTTTAATTTATATGTTTTTAGGCAGTAACACAAGAACATGAGATTACTATGTCCTTATTTATTATTTTTGTGGGTTGTTTATTAGTTATTTGAAAATCTTATTCAATGTATTTGGATCATACCTCCTGCTCCACCTGGATCCACTGTCCCTTCCCTACCCACTCAATTTTGTGATCTCTTTTAAAAAATGAAACCATTAAGTTAAATTTGTGCTGATCATACACTCTCAGATATGGGGTCTTACACTGGAGTGTGGTTAACCTTCTAGGACCCACACCCTTAAAGAAAATCAACTCTCCCTCTCCCAGCAGCTACCAGCTCCCAATACCTCCTCCACAAGGGATAGGACTTTATGCTTATCTCCCCTCTTTTTGCTAGGACTTTATCTGGCTTGAGATTGTTTTAAATTCCCTGAAAACTCCATCTGAGTCATATTTGACTTGAGTTGTGATGATTGCTTTGAATCTTGACTCTTGAAGTACAGTATAATTTTTTAAAATGTACTATTTTGTGAGTCATGTATAGGATGGTAAATTTGGAGATAAATAAGCCACTAGCATGAGAACTATTTTGGTCAGGAGTGGTAGGGTATTGCATATAGCATTTACTATAGTTAAGTACCAGAAGTTTCTAACTTTTCTAAGGTATAATGCCTTACCCTTTTGGCTTTGGGATATACTCTTCATCAGCAGAATATGTATTTTGCAAATATCTCAGCTAAAATCTATAATTATTGGGCAGGTTTATTCACATGATGGCATGGCATGGAAGGTGAGGTGTTCTTGGATATTCTGGTCAATTATTATCTTTGTAGTATGCTATGGCCATGGAGTGCACTATAGAAAATGATGTGAGTTCAATACTCAACCTCTCTCTCCTTCAGAGTAGACATCGTCCTTATCAAAAGCATGTTGAAGACTGTCTTACTAGAGACACAAATAGAGAGGAACAAATAACACACCTCAGGCATATTCACAAAGAGGCTTTGTGCCAAGTGCCAGAAGAGTTGTTAAAATATAAGTAGATGCAAATTAAAAATAGAGTGTCTCAGCAAACCTGAGATGATGCACTTTGTAAATGGCCACTTATCAGGAGAGCACACCAAACTGATGTTAACCAGTACTAAACTGGTAAAACTCAATCACCTAAGCACATGCACTTAGGACGGCACATCTTATTTACTTAAATTGCAAAAGTGAGAATAATAAAGCTTCCTCAGCACTGTGGTCTTAGTAAAACAAATGACATGGATGCTGGAGATGAGCAAATGCCTCAAGTGCCTTTTTTTGAGACAATTTCCATTTCTATATGTACAAGCAGCACACGACTACCAACATTTGAAGGAACATACTACCTTAGATTAGTTTTAAAACATTATGAATATTTCATAAACTCATTTGACATTACTAGCACAATGCTTGCCTTGCTGACTGAAGGTTCACAAGCTTCTCAGCCCCTCTCCTCTTGATGTGTTACCATTGCTAGAGTACCCGACAGGGAGCCTTGGTAGACAGCATGAGTTTTGAGAGAAAACGTGCCTTGTCTTTTGTAGGAATAATGCTATGTATTCATAAGCTTGGAAGCCCTTTAGGTACCAGAAGTTTTGTCAATTTTATATAGATTATTCTTTCAATTTGTAACTGTTTACAAAGGAAAAATTAATTTTCTCCAGTGGAATCTCACTGGGTTTACAAACCACACTTAAGGGAAGGCCCCATGCCCAGCAGTAGACAGCCAACACACACACACATACACACACAAAACTCAGTGGTACTTTTGAAGGCTTTTTGGTCTCATAATGCTTTGTCTGGGAATTTTTTATTTTTACCTTATAGGTCTTTTGCTTACAAATTATGCTTTCCAATTCTATGTCTTTATGTGTGTGCAAATGTGTGTATCTTTGTCTGTATGTATTTTTTCTTTGGTTCTCTTTTGTTTGATTGTTTTCTTCCATTCAGGTTTGTTGGCTTTTATTTCAACTTATTTTTTTCTCTTTCTCTCATTTTTAGATGCCTATTTGTTTTCTAATGAAAGAACAAGAACATATGTGGGTTTAAGTTGGTGGGGAGGTAGGAATAATCTGGGAGGAGCTGGGGGAGGGGAACCATAATCAGAATATATAGTATGAAAATGAATATATTTTCAATTAGAAAAAAAGAAAGAAAGGAATAAAGGAAGTTGTTCTGTCCTTGCTATTTTCTTATATACCTTATAGTACATTTATCTTGGCATCGTATTTTTTTCATCCTTGGAAATACAGCATCTGACAGATTATACAAAACCCAAGGGACTGCTGTGATGGATCCCATCCCTCAATCTCTCCTAGTGTCCCAGTGTCTTTGTTGCATCACATGAATACTTCAACTAGCTGCAGTCTAGCATATGGAATGCTGCATGGTTTTGGAGGCCAGATCACAGCAAGTGCTCTTACATAGGAGTCTTGGGATTCTAGGTAACCTGAGACCTTTGCTCCTGTGACACAGCTGTCATGCTATAAGAAGGCTCATATTAGCCCAGTAGAAAGATCACTTAGAAAGGGAAGGGAACGGCCACTCCCACCAACAGCCTGGTGAAAGCCCCATCCACAGCCAACACTGACCACCAGTCATGTGAGAAGAGACTTCCCAATGGTTCTCCCCAGCTGAGGGCCCAGATTTCGCCAAGCAGAGAGAAGCTCACCTCACAGTGACCACTGAATTCCTTGGATACACAGAAACTGTGAGCCTAATGATGGTGTTGCTTCATGCTAAAAGGTATGGAAGGGTTAGTTTTGCAGCATCAGTGCTCTAGATAACATTTTGAGCTTTATTGGAAACCTGGGAGAAAGCATTCCATATAAATCATTTTCTCCATAAAATCAACAAGAGCTATGCTGACCTTGGCCAAAGTTTGATCCAAGTTAACTCTGCCATAGACTTCATTTTCTTCTGCAGTCCTATGGAAGTTCTTGCCTGGGTCAGGATTTCTAACCACTCAGCAGTTAGTGTAGTTCTGGGTCTATGTGTAAGTCCTTGGGGCCTGTGTTCTGTGTAAAGCTTGATAATGAACCTTGCCTCATTCTGATTCTGAATCCAGAAGGCTTAATTTCATCTTGTACATGAGTTACTTTTCTCATTGCTATGGTCAAATACCTGACAGAAGTAACAGAGGAAAGAGTTACTTGGATGGATTATTTCAAAAAAGTAAAGTGATATTATCTTAGAAGGTATGGTACAGCAGAAAACTCAACATCATGGGGGGAAGAAAGCACAGACAAGGGGAACACACGGAGACCCCAGGATAGAGAAAGTCCCCAAGGCTAAGCCCAAGTGAGTTACTTCTTCTAACTAAGCTCCAGGTTTTACTTACCTCTTACCTACTAACAAAGCCATCATATTATGAATCTATCAAGGAGCTAATCCATTCATTAGATCAAAGCCTTCAAGATCTCATCAACTCTGGAAAGACCTGACAGGCACACCCAAGAGCATTCTTTACTAGTCTTTTGGGCATCTTTTATCCAATCAGTTTGACAGTCAAGATTAACTACATTGAAGCTCTCAGCTGAAAAATACTGAGCTATGACTTTACACAGGACTGTTGGACTGGGTCATATCATCTGGGGTCTGGAAGATGCATGCTCTGGACACTATTGAGGAAACTGCTGTGGGATGGTCTGTATGTCAAATTGCTCTGATTGGTCAATAAATAAAACACTGATTGGCCAGTGGCCAGGCAGGAAGTATAGGCGGGACTAACAGAGAGGAGAATAGAGAAAACAAGAAGATGGGAGGAGACACTGCCAGTCGCCACCATGATGACAAACAGCATGTGAAGATGCCGGTAAGCCACGAGCCACGTGGCAAGGTATAGATTTATAGAAATGGATTAATTTAAGATATAAGAACAGTTAGCAAGAAGCCTGCCATGGCCATACAGTTTGTAAGCAATATAAGTCTCTGTGTTTACTTGGTTGGGTCTGAGCGGCTGTGGGACTGGCAGGTGAGAGAGATTTGTCCTGACTGTGGGCCAGGCAGGAAAACTCTAGCTACAGGAAACAGCTTCTCTTTTGCCAGTGGCACTGCAGTAGAGTAGTACTCACAGAATAGAGTACAATGGTTAGGAATGGCTACATGATTGGCTTAGTCCATGTTCTATTGGATTAGGATAGCTGAGAGCAAGCAATTCATAAAGGGAAATGAATATGGCTCTTAGTTCTGGAGGTTGGAAACTCCGAGAACAAAGAATGGCATATGCCCAGTATCTGGCTAGGATTCTAACATGTCCGGGGGCATCATGTGGTGAAAGAACAAGTATGCATTTCAGGTTTCTCTTCTTAGAAGACTGGCAACACCACCATGGGAGCACTTCTGATTTTATCTAATTAACAACACTAATCACTTCTGAAAGGACCAACCTCCAGACCTCCAAATACTATTAACATATGACTGGAGATCAAGTTCCCAACACAGGAACATTGGAGAGACACATTCAAATCATAGCAGCTGCTTATGACAACACTGATTATATTTATCAATGTAAAAAATAAGCACAGTGTTTGGGTAAGGTCCTTAAGTCATGTGTGTGTACATGTGTGGGGTGTACCAAATGCCTGATCTTGTTGGTGTCACACTATCCTCTGTTCCACGGGAATCACCTAAGAACGTGTGTGTGTGTCTGTGTGCGTTTGTGTGTGTGTGTGTGTGTGTGTGTGTGTGTGTGTGTGTGTGTGTGTGTGTGTGGAGATGGAGGAAAGATGTGGAGAGGGGAAGGCTTTTCTTCCATTTCTTGGCTCCATGGGGCTCCTCTGCTTTGCTTTGCACTGTATGGCTGCCACTTTGGAAGCCTCAGTGGTCCCACCACTCTTTTCTCATGGGAGTAAGCAGAGTCCTTGGAAGAAATGAAATTTTGTGGCTGCCAACTCACGCTGACCAGTACACTGTCCCTCTCTTCCTCATCCTTCAGACTGGTGCCCAGGCAAGTTCTACTTGAGTCTAGTATAATCATCCCACTTCTGTCTTGTTTCTCTTATGACTTCTTTTTCTTATTTTATAATTTAATTTAATTCTACATATCAACCAAGGATTCCCTTGTTCTCCTCCCTCCCCCCCCCACGTTTCCCCCAACCCACGCCCCATTCCCATCTCCTCCAGGGCAAAGCCTCCCCCGCGGACTGAGATCAACCTGGTAGATTCAGTCCAGGCAGGTCCAGTCTCCTCCTCCCAGGCTGAGCCAAGCATCCCTGCATAAGCCCCAGGTTTCAAACAGCCAACTCATGAACTGAGCACAGGACCCGGTCCCACTGCCTGGGGGCCTCCCAAACAGATCAAGCTAATCAACTGTCTCACTTATCCAGACGGCCTGATCCAGTTGGGGGCCCCTCAGCTATTGACTCATAGTTAATGTGTTTCCATTTGTTTGGCTATTTGTCCCTATGCTTTATCCAACCTTGGTCTCAACAATTCTTGCTCATACAAACCCTCCTCTTTCTCACCAATTGGACTCCTGGAGCTCCACCTGGGGCCTGGCCAAGGATCTCTGCATCTGGTTCCCTCAGTCATTGGATGGGGTTTCTAGCACGACAATTAGGGTGTTTGGCCATCCTATCACCAGAGTAGGTCAGTTCAGGCTGTCTCTCGACCATTGCCAATAGTCTCTTGTGGGGGTATCTATGAATTCTTAAACACAGGTGAATTGATGGGGACTTGCTTAGTGCCCTAAAAGTGACTTGCTGCTCCATGTCTGAGAGCCGTTTTGAAAGAAGAGACTAAACTATAGCAGTAGTGACAGCTGGGTCGCTGTGCAGTAAGGGTTGTTTGAATCATACAGACAAATGGCCCCAGCACTGGCCAGTTCTTCTTTCACACTCTGATAAAAGAATCCCTGAGACCCTCAGGGTCAAGAATGGCTGAAGGTTCTACCAGTCACGTGGTCAGAGTGGATCCAGACTCACTCTCCTGTTACTAAAGTGGATGAGCCCAACACCATAGCCTTCCCCCAAGCTTTTCAGCAGGTTAGGCTTCAAGCTAAAGAACCTCACCCTTGCCATCTGGGTCTGGGGATAATCTCACCTCTCACTTGTTTCCCAGACCTCCATCTCCTCATCAAAGAATCTGAGGGTCCACAGAGGCCACATCTGGGGAAAAACAAGTGGTTTTCATTCCTTGCTTATCTGATGACATTTCTTGTTTACTTTCTTGTTGTTGCTGTAATTCAGGAAACTCATCACAGAAGATGGCCTGGGAGCATGGTTACAGGAGTTAAAAACTGAAGTATTGTAAGAAAGAGGACTAGGAGGAGGGAGAAGAGGAGAAGGAGGAGGGGTAATGGAAGAGGAGGAGGGGGAGGAAAGGAGAAAGAAATAGAGACTGCCAGCGTCAAGGTGAGATGAGTGATATGGAAAATGAAAGACTCTACCAGTAAGAAGAAAAGGTCACAGTGACTATTTCTGGTGCGTCAAACATTCCATTATTGTGATTATGTGGAGGGCATTAGTGCTGTGCACTGTGGGAAGGAGTGATTGGATACAGAACATCCTTCTTTTAGCTTCAACAGAGGAGAATAACATAGGAAGGCCGTGAAAGCATGACTGATATGGTGTTTCCTCTCTTTGGGAGCTTTGCAAGTTGGGTGAGGAGCAAGCTAGAAGAGCAGTGTGTGAGTCTACCACCAACTACAGGAGAGAGCAGTATAAGGCCACAGTATTAGAACTCTGCTAGTTTATATAGCCTTGGTACCTGACCTGATGTTTTGACTTCCAAGATACTGCAGGCATACTGTATGAGTAGCCCTCCAGTGCTCCATTTTGGGGAGAAATCACCTCAGAACTTCCATCATGAGTCTTCCCTTAGGTCTTCCATTTCCATTGTGAGTTCCCTCAGGATCTTTATCCTAGAGAATTTTTTAAAGCCTTCCTTCCTCGGAGTTTCTTAGGACCTCCATTATCAGGCACTTATCAGGTTCACCATCATGAAGTACACCTCATGTCCTTCATCACAGGGCATCTCTCAGACCTGCACCTGCATCCTGGGGCACCCCTCACACATTCCATCATTGGGTACTGCTCAGATCCTTCATCTGGACTACACCTGTCCTCTATCATGTGGTACCTCCCAGGCCTTCCATATTTGGGCATCTTTCAGGCCCTCTATCATTGGGCATCCCCCAGGCCCTCCGTTCTGGAGTATCCTTTAGACTTTCTATTATGGGAGTCACATATATCTTCTCCTAGGCTTGTAGTGTCTTGAAGGAGGAATCTAGTTCAAAGCTGAGTCTAGGCATTGCCTATGACCCCAGTAAATATCCCATTTCTAAGACACCAGTGCTGCTGTCCTGCCAAAGAAGGTGTGATGGCTATTCTTGGTTGTCAACTTGATTACATCTGGAATTAACTAAATCCAAAAAATGGAGTGGCACACCTGTGAGGTATTTTTATTTAATTTGAAGTGGGAAGATCCACTTCTAATCTGGATCTTTGAAGTTGGAAGACACACCTTTAATCCAGATCTTTAGAGGTGAGAAGACTCACCTCTTATCTGAGCCATACCTTCTGATGGAAGTCTATATAAGGACACTGAGGAAGGAAGCTTTTGCTCTTTGCCTGATTGCTTTTGCCTCACCAGCAAGTCCATTCCTTCACTGGCATTAGAGTCCCCTTCTTCAGGATTCAGGAATACAGTGAAGACCAGATGAAACATCCAGCCTCGTGGACTGAACAACTAACTACTGGACTCTTGGACCTTCCATTCATAGGCAGCAATTGTTGGATTAGCTGAACTATAACCTGTAAATCATTCTAATAAATCCCCTCTATGTATGTATGTATGTATGTATGTATGTATGTATGTATGTATGTATGTATGCATGTATCTACCTGTATGTACACACACACACACACACACACACACACACACACACACACACACACACACACACACTGCCATACTATCAGTTCTGTAACTCTAGAGAATCCTGACTAATCTAGAAGGCACTATGATTGGGAAGACTACACCTATGACCTCCATGACTTCAAGCAGCTGTTGTTGTCTTTTGGGTTCCGCAGCTAACTTGAACAGAGAGGTAAAGGAAGGCCATCCCAGAAAGGCATAAATTGATCAGAAGTACGTGCTTTGCTTTCAGTGGGTGCAAGGGATGGCCTCTATTTCAGGGAGTAGGCTAAGAGGCTCCTCTAAGCTCCACAGGGGTAAAGGAAGGCATGCTAGAAGAGCGATGACAGAAAGTGTAGGAGGAAGGCAAGTGAGTACCAAATGTAGATTTAAAGGTTTAATAGATGATGAGCTGAGGGACAGGATGATACAGCAGAGCAAGCAGGAGCTTGATGGAGCTGCTGGCAGGAGGAGGAGCCTGATCTGGAGGCAGCTCATTGGGTTACCAGCTCCACGATGAGAAGGTGTCAGGGAAGGGCTGCTCAGTGGTGGTGCTGTCTCTCTTCTCCCCATCTTCTCCCCATCATCTCCCCATCATCAGACTGTCTGCATCTCGTCTGGATAATCTGTAAACCTAAAGTATCTGGCTTGGACAAGTGCTAGGAAGCTGACATCAGTAGCTCTGGAAACGAAGAACCGACTCTGACCTGGGGAGGAGTGCATAGCCCAGGGTACCTGAGAAGATGTAGGAGAAGAGAGGCCCGAGAGGCAGGGGCAGTGAAGGGAGAAGGGAAATGAGAGTAGCAAACACTGAATGCTGGACCCTGGGGGCACTACCTGGATTACTACAAATATAAGGCTTTTGTCCTGCTCTCTGATGAGATCCCAACGCTGAGCATGTGCAGGGCTGGTACATCTGTAAGTGCTCAGTTAACACTTCTGAGGAACGCACTTTACAGAGAGAGGTGGTGGATGGCAAATGAGACACTACAAAGAGGATTTTTCTCTGCAAGTTCTAGCTGAATGCTGTCAAGTTGGAGGGCTGTGGGCCCACATTATCCAGCTAACCTGCTTTGTGTGCAGCAAGGTATTCTTTGTGACTTTGTTTTGCCAGGAGGACTTGGTATGCCTTCCCTCCAGAAGCAGTGGCCCTCACAAGCCAGCTCCAACACTTCTGGTATTGTGACTGCTGAGGATACAAGGGTAGGGCCATGGCTGCAGAGCCAATGGAGGGGACAGCAGGACAGGTGGGTTGTCCACTGGCATCATGACTTCAGCTCTCTAGAGAATGGGATTGGAGTGCTTCAGTTTCTTCTGAGTTAACACCCCCAAAGGTGGAACTGGGGGGATGCATGTCAAGTAAGGTAACCCCAGAAGAGGTCCAGGTAGAAATGAAGAGAGGCAAGACTGAGCTAGGCAGAAGGCAGCACATACAGGATAGACATATATGTCAAAGTGTCCAGGAGGAGCACTCTCCATTGTAGTTTCATAGACACATTTCAGAGTTGAATTTTTAAAATACGTTTTGTTGTATTTATTTTTATTTTATGTGTGTGAGTATTTTGCCCACATGAATGTATTTATACTATGTGCCTGCCTGATGCCTGCAGAGGTCAGGAGAGGGTGTTAGATCCCCTGGAACTGGAGTAAGGAATGGTTGTGAGTCATCAGGCGCTGAGAACTAAATCTAAGTTCTCTGTAAAAGCAACAAGTGCTCATAACCATTGAGCTAACTTTCTATCCCCAGATGTGCATTTTTATTTGCTGTAATTTTTATTTATTTGTTTTCTGGTACTGCTAGTAATGAAACCCAGGGCCTCATGCATACTAAGCATGTGCTCTGCCTCTGATACACACTCTTAGCTCCTGAATAGTGCTGTAAAATGCACAAAATAAGATACAAAGGTTTAGACCAAGAACCAACTATAATGACATGGAATTTTTAAAGTACTGAAAATAATAGATGGGGCATATTAATAGACAGACTACATTATTAAAGTACTGAAAATATCATGAGAGGTTGTTTTCATAGTAGTACTGCAAAAGACATCATGGGTTCCTTCCACATCTGCCATGTGGAGTGAAGCTGACTGCTTTCCACTGTTGACAAAGTCTAGCACACTCAGCTGTCTTGTAAGGTTGGAGGAAAGAGCAAGTTTCCAGTAGACACTGGTAAAAATAATGATGCAACTGGTTTCCCATCCAAGCTTCTGCATGCTCTAGATAAATGCCAGGGGCCTCGAGGTTTCATGGGTCTTCCTCCAGATCAGGGGAAGGACGAAGGGGAAGAGCTTCCAATCCTCTGGGTTAGAGAAGGAGATGAGAGGGAAGGACCACGCTGACCCTCTTCTAGATGCTCATTTCAGAGATCAAAACACAGGGCAAACTGGGTCCCTGAGTTTCCTCTGCCACTGCCTATGGACAGGACTTGGGGTGGACCTGGGACACAGAAGCTATAAACTCCCAGGCCCATGAGGCAGATGAAGTGGGTATAGCATGAACTTCTCACACTCCCATATCTCCGCAAGTCCCACTGACCACATGGAGATGTCAAGCAATTACAGAAAGGTGAGCACCCTAGCTCATGGAGCCCTGTTGCTGTGAAGGAGTGGAGGGCAGGGCAGAAGCTAAGGTACAAAGCCCTTGAGTATCAGTCACGTTTGTCTTTGCTGACACAGAATACCTGGCAATAGTTATAAGGAAGGAAGGTTCTATTTTATCTCACTATTTAAAAGGGGATACAGGCGACCATGGCTGGGAAAGCACAGTTAGGGTATGAGCTGGCTGGTCATCTTTCATTTGTTTGCAATCCCAGAAGCATGGAGTAGACGGAGTGTAGGGCTTGGCCTTCAAACTTCCAGCTCCCTTCATCAGCATATACCGCATGATCTACTTTGTCTTGAGAAATCCTCTCTCCTAAATGCTTTACACCCTTCCAAAAAAAAAAAAAAAAAAAAGCATCTACACCTGGAAGCCAAGTGTTCAAACACATGAGCTCATAAGAGCATTTCACATTCAGACACGGCATGTGGCCCGACTCCAGGTCACACCTCACTGCCTCGTGGCTTCAGGCACCTCTAACTCTCAGTTTCATCTGTGATATTAGAATAATGCTCCTTCTGGGTTCATCAGATAGCTTTTAGGGCAGCAGAAACTTGAAAGTACATCATATTGGCAAGCCAGGCCATGGTGATGTGGAAAAGCCATGTAGATCAACTACAGGGAGGGAGGTTCAAATTCCAGCAAGGAAAGTGCCTAAGCTTCTTCAGGTATAAAAAGCTTTAAGGATTTTGATAAGTGTGCATAAATCAGTTATTCCGTTCAACTTGAGGTTTTCAGTTATTCAAGCAGGCCTCTCAAAGAACCCCTTGACATATAAGTTAGTTAATTGTAAAGGAGTGGGAGTACTTGAAAGCAATAATGTTATACTAAAATATTTGACAATTCAGGACTTTCCCCCACACTTGATCCCAACTAGGAGGTGTTATTAAACTCGGTTCATTTAATTCCCCAACTCACCAATTACATTAATTTACACATGGTAAATATTCTAAATATACCTTGAGCACCTACACAGGCAAATCAGGTTTTCTATTTTGACAGCGAGGCATCAATGATTAAGGCTTTAGTCAAATTTATGTTATGAGCAGTTTTCAAGAGACTGAGAGCTAGAGTCCATTTCTCCTATATAACTAACCATTCATTTACATCTTCTGACTGAATTCTTTTAGTCTTAGCTTCTGGTATCAGAGTATATGTCCTGATGACTTAAAATTCTTCTAATTAGCTTCCTGAAACCATCTTTATAACTAATACGAGCAGAGAATTTGGGGGAAAATGGCTTTTAACAAGTTAGTTCCTTCTGATTTCAAGATTTTATTATTTTTATTTAATGTTTATGAGTGTTTGTCTGCATGTATATATGGATGCACACTAAGTATGTGTAAGGCCCACAGAGGCCGTAAAGGATCCCCTGGAACTGGAGTTATAGGTGGTTGTGAGCTGCCATGTGGGTTCTGGGAACCAGACTTGGGATCTGCCAGAGTAACAAATGCTGTTAACCATTGACCCAACCCTTCAGCTCTTTCTTTTCAGTTTTTATTGGCTGCCGCCCTGTTTTTCATTCAAACAAATAGAAAACACAAAAGGTGCATTTTTATAGTCTTTTACCAAGCTGCATATTACAGTGCAGAAATACTAAAAGGTCTTATAATATGTTGGTATGTGAAATGGCCTCACTGATGGCCGGCGTGTCCTTCCTGATAATCCTGCATTGGCATGTGCACTCAGCTGTCCGTCCTATCCCACGGCAGAAGGTTAGCATGGAGTACTGGCTTGCCCTTGCAAGCTTCTTTCCCATGTGCTCCTGGCTCCAAATCCTGCCCACTACCATCTAGAATCCAACCCTTTGAGGTCACAATTGAAACTAGAAATGTCTAAGTCTTTTCACTGGAAACAGAGAAGAAGCGATTGTCCCCTGTCCCCTGAGCTGCAGGATTAAACAGGGAGGGAAATTCCTTAGTCTGGAGGGGGCTCAATAGAGGTGTTCTGAGTAGTTTAGGTCAGTGCTGCTGGCACAGCTTCAGGAGGAAAGTGGAGGGAAATGAATGACTGGTTGAGGCCCAGAGGTGCAGCTTTCAGAGATGCAGGGGATGGATGCAAGGGATACAGGTGTTGGCTGGGTGCTGCGGATCAGATAAAGACAAGATCAAATTAGGATTCTCTCCTGGAGGCTGTGGGCGGGTCTGAGGCCAGCAAACAGGTGTTAGAGGACACAGCTTTGTTTAGGACAGAATGGCAGCAACAGCAACAAAAACAAAAACTTGTGTAAGCAGGGATCCCCCTTTCTCCATCAGAGATGGGTAAAACCAGACAGAAGCTGTGCAGCTGGGAATGGCATCTCTCCAATGGACAGAGCACGTTCACTGCTCTCACTGTCACAGCAGTTTTGTGGAGCACTGTGTGACAATGCCAGCTCTTTATCCTTTCCCTTGTCTCTTCACGGAGACTCAGAGTAACTGGCCTAGTCTCAGCTAGAGCAGATGTCACCAGGGTAGTTCCTGGAATCCCAACCCAAGTACCTATCCCTCACATTTGAAAAATAGGGGCTGTGATAGCTTCTTCCGATTGACTTTGAGGTGGGGAATTTGGCAGGATAGCAAGACTGTTGGCTTTGTAGCCAGGTCTCTACTCTGACTTTACATCTTGTTTTCCCTCCCTCCTCCCTGAGACTCAGTTCCTTTGTAAAAAATTCCTCCTTTTCTCATCTCATTGTGAAGAGGGACATCTGATTAATGTGATTAATGTGGCACGTGGTTCCTGTAAGTGTTCGGGGGGTGGGTGGGTGGGGGACTGTGTCTAAGGCACACACTCAGTACCACACGACATATGAGTGTCCTTGAGTGCCCACTGTGCTGTCTAGATCAGGGTCTTCCTCAGACCTCAAGTTCTCAGATTGCTGAGAGCTGAACCCCACTTCCTGTTTATGATGAAGAACTATTCTTGTTCTGTGCCAGATTTGAGAAGGGATATTTCTAAGCTAAGCTATATTTAGAAACATGTCTGAGGTGGTTCTGCTGGAGCCTGTCCCCCAGCTTTCCAATTCTGTTTAGTTACTGAGGAATAAAATTAATCCTTCCTCAGGTTAATGAAAGGTTGTGCCAAGTCTGCTTTAAGCCTTGTTGCCAGAGTTGGCTGTTAGTCCTTGAGCTTGGGATGTTACATGCCATGGATAATGAGGGTCTGATTATTTCCTCCCCTGCTTCAAAACAGGGTGGCTTGGATGTCTGTGTGGGCAGGGACCATCACAATATTCTCAACTGGACATTACTGTATGGAGAAATCCTTTCTGAAAATTGAGGACATGATCCCCCTTTCAACTCACAACAGCACTGAAAAGGGGGACTGTCTGCTGTGATATTTGCAGACTTCTGTGTGGCCTACATGTCCCTAAGGTTGGGATAAAATTATCAGAGTTTTAATATTTTTTAAAGATTCTGTCCACTCAAGTGTGTGCAAGTGAGCACACCATGCCATTTATGTAGAGGTCAGAGGACAACTAGAACTTAAAAAAATTATACATTTATTTTTTTGTTTTGTGAGTATGAGTATGTGTGTATGGGGGTGGTTACAATAGACTGGCTATTCTCATGAAAGCCTCTTATGCAAGTATGGAGATAAGCCAAACTGTCTGCATCTACCTAAGTGTGGGCCTGTAGGATTTTGGATATGTTAAGTCTTGTTCATCAGGATTCAGTTTTCTTGCTTGCCATGAAGTGGTTATGTCACTGTTGGCAGTTGTGTAGTGAACAGGAAACAGGAAGAACACCCTTGTTACTACATGCCATTTCAAGTCAGAAGCAATGGCTTTGTTTTATTCCAGAACACCTGAATTACAGGGCTGTTCAACTTTGGGGATCACATCTGATGCTGACAGGAAGATGGGTCTGGAGGTAATCTCTATGATTCCTGAGCCCATAGCTGCTCCTCAGAATGAATCTGGCACCTTGAGAGGAACAAGATGGAAGAGCAGAGTTCCCTCAAGGAATCACAGGGGGTGATGGCCTGTACCATAATCTGAATTATTGTTCTTCAAAGACTCAGGTGGTAAGGTCTCAGTCCTTACTAATGCTACTGGAAGTGCTAGAATCTTTAAGAGGGAAGGCCTAGGAGTATACCCCTGAAAGAGGTAGGAGACCCTAGTACCTTTCTCTTCCTGTGTCTTTTGCATACTAGTCTTGAGGTAAAAATTATCCCACCATGACATGTGATCCTACTGTTGTGTGGCATGATTCCTGGGGAGATGTGAACAAAATACTTCATCCTAGACAGGAAACTGAGGTCAGATCAAAATATGAATACCACCAGTCCAACTTAGTGAAGCAATGAATTTTACTGGGTTTACTTATAGGAATGTGGGTGAGGGGTTACTTACAGGAGCAGAAATGACTCAAAGACAGCTGTACTACCAAAGCCCACCCCAGTATGGGAGACAGATCACAAGAGCTGGAAATCTGGAGCACACTGCACAGCCTTCAGGCAGCTCAACAGGCTGGAGAGTGTCCTTTTTCAGTGGCTCAGCTGGTCTGAGCTTCTTTTAAGAAGCTTGATTGGTCTTGGTTTCCTGTAGGCAGTTGGGCTGATCTCTATTCCTTTCAGGATACTTGGTATGAGCCCCTTTTAAGCAACTCAGCTTGTCTAAGAATGACTCTCAGCAGCCTTTATTATTTGCTCTTCAAGAAGGAGGAGCCTAGTGAATTTGGTTGGTTTCAGGGACTTCCTGAGGCTATTTTGAGTTGTTCTTTCCTGTCTTAATGAGCTTCCTTGCAGGATGGAGTGTTTCACTTTCCCTTAGAACTTAGTGTTATTTCACTGCCTTTTTCACATTCTGTTTTAAGAAGTTTCAATCCAAATGGGAACGTTTTAACATAGGAGGACAGACAATAGGAAACACAAACATAGGAGCTACACAATACCTGCCACAAGCCCCCCAAACAACAAACTAATGGGCCACTGGCTGACACCTCTGAAACCATTAACCACAGCAACTCTTTCTTTGCTCAGGTTATTGCCTAAGGTATTTTTGTTGCAATCATGGTGAGCTAACCCAGCTTGGCTATGAGGGACGGGTCAGGGGAGCATCTTGCACAGCTTTCATGAGTGAAGTGAAAGCTTGAAGGCAGGAGGGCAGGCAGCAGGGGAGGAAGAGGCTCCTGGAGAGGTGGAAAGAGTCTCATGTGTGTCAGAGGGTAGGGCACAGGTACACCAGAGGAACTGAGGTCCATGGAATGGGGTGTGAGGGTGGCTAGGCCTGGACTAAAACATCAGGTTTTAGGAAGGAGGGAACCCTGGCTAGAGACCAGAGGAAGCTGAAGGCATCTGTGTGCTTTTGGATAATGGTAGCCTCTCTGCCCCAGGCATACTAATTTGTTGACTTTGGGAGACACAGTAGAAGTGTAGGGTGCTAGAAACAGGGTTATGAGCTGGAACACTAATTTAATGGCTCTGAAAAGAGATTGGTTGTGAGAACTTAGTCACTCAAAGGGATTGAATTGAGGACTAGGATGACAGGTGCAGTTATTAGGGTCCTGGCGAAGTCCCACCATCCACGTATGCAGTCAACAAGAATGTTTATTATTCCAGTATGCTGGGATCACCCATCTTACACAAAGGCAAAATGGCCACAACCCCAAGAGGAGCTCACAGGATCCTCTTAAGCATAGTTGAAGGGGAACTCCTAAGGCAGTTAGGAAACTTTAGATCTGATTGGCTTAGGCAAGTGGCAATCATATTAGTATGTTCTAATTGGCTAGGGCTAGCAAGGGCTGGTTAAGGCTACAGTTTTTCCATTTCTTGGCAGGCTTGGACAAGTTCCAGGCTTTGTCCTTATTTGGTTATCTGCTGACTGTGGCTCAGGCCTGGCTTAGCCTGGTATTGCACAAGGCCTTGTCCTTGCTATCAGGGGTGTTGGAGATTGATCGTCGTTTGTTTGTGACTCTTTCAGAAACTGCTTGCTCAGACTCAGGAAACTGAAATTGAGGCCTGAACTCTGAGAGAAGACTGAGCAGCCTGTTACAGTGTCTGTTCGATCCTCTCAGCAGTATTGTGGAGCCTTATCTGTAGGAAAACATCAGTTCCATCAACAGATGAAGGAAACTCACTTAGAGAATAGCTTGAGAGCCACCAGCTTTGAGGAAGTGAATGGATTCCATATGGTCCCTCAGGATCCCTGCCTAGGCCACACAGGCATAAACAACCCTGACTTGAAAGAGATGCCAGCTCTACCCATGCCTGCAAGTGTAGGGCCAGGAGGCATCTGAGGAAGATGAGGACCTTTTCTCATCTCATATTAGGAAGCAAGATATGTAAAGCAGCCTCCCTTCCTGTAGCTCATCCTGTCTCCCCAGGAAGGGACACAGGCTTTGAGTACGGACACTTGTAAGTACCTGAGGAAATACAACACAAGACTCTGTCTTCCTCCTCTCCCCTCATGAGCTCATCAGCTGATTGCAGGCTACTCTCTCTCATGTCTCAGCACTCATTCATAATAGATCACACCCTGCTGGAGGTAATTAATCACAAGATAACTCCCCACTTGCCTTAAACAAACAAACCAACTGAAGGTCCAGGGTAGTCAGGTAGTACATGAATCTGTGCTAACTATGTGAAGGTGTGTGTGACTCAAGGACACAACTATGGATTCAGAGCTAGAGATATACACAAGGTCTAGCTGATTGCGGCTTGGCTCCCTTGTGTGTGGTGCCATAGGAGTAAAGTGGGCCATGGGTGAATGTGTCCCCATTGTCCATGACTGTGCCATACTGAATTGTTACACAGAAAAGGGACAGGTGGATGAAGATTCATCCTTTAGAAGATCCTTTTTATTTTTCATACTCTGTGTGTCAGTTCTGAAAGAGTGCAGAACATTTTGCACACTTGCTGTGATCAGGCCCAAGATGTTCAACATTATAAAATGTTGATTTTAAAGTTGAGTTTAAGACTGTGTGTAATGCTGCGTGTAAATAATTCTAGCACTTGCGTGGCTAAGGCAGGATGACTGCTACAAGTTAGAGGCAATTTGGGCTACATAATGAGTTCCAGATTAGCCTGGGCTACATAGAGAGTAGGACCCTATCTCAGAAGAACAGTAAATTGCTGGGTGTGATGGTGCTACCTTTAATCCCAGAGGTGGAGGCAGGTGAGTGAGGCCAGCCAGGTCTACATACAGAGTTCCAGGCCAGTAAAGGCTACATAGTAAGACCTTGTCTCAAAAAACAACAACAGCAACTATGAAACAAAATCAAAGGTACCAAAGGGCTCACTATTCATTGGCCTTAGATACACAATGCTTAGATGATGTTCATAGAGACCAACCTTAATGAATGCTTAAGGTGGGCTTAAAGAAGCCATGGCTCCTTGATCCACCATCTGGACAGGCTACAAATTGAGTGCCCTGTCTTAAGGACAACAGAAAAACTGAAGGGGTATGAGGGTATGGCAGCATGCTCAGATCACAACATGTGCCTGAGATGGTTTTGTCAGCTTTAAATCAACATTTGCTAGACTCTGAGTCTAGGTTCTTCATAACTCTCAAATGCTGGAAGATGCTAAAGCTGAGCCAAGAGGCAAGGAGGGAGGGGCACTGCCAAGAGTGCTACCTTGAGTGCTAAAGAGTGCTAAGCCTGGGTGAAAACTCTTGCTCTGTATGGTTCAGCACAGATTGGCAGGTGGCAATGTGATCAACATACATAAAATGGCGTGTGAGCTAGCAAGGGGTTTTTGAGATTTGGTTGTCTTCTGTCATATCAACTCAGAATGTTCTCAAACCAAATGAGGCAGGCAAGCATAGAAAATAGTTTAGTAATTTGAGACTGTACTTGGTTTGGGCTATGTACTGCCTTTACTAGCAATGAAAGTGGTAGCCTATTACCAGAAGTATTATGCACACTTCCCCTCCTATGAACAATGTACTTAGTAACCTTGAATCCCTACCTGCATAATGCCATTGATACACCCCTCTCTCAGTACATGGATAAGTTTCTCCTCTCCTTAATAGCCATCAAGTTTGGTCAGTTTCTATTCAAATGTATTCCCAATACATTCCAGAACAGAGTAGCAGGGGTAGGATCCAGGCTGAACTGGTTTTGGGCACATGGGCAGTAAGGCACATGTAAACTTCAGTAAGGCCTGAAGTAAACTTTTAGGAATAATCCTTTATTTATCATTTTATATCTATACATAATTTGGAATGTATATGGTTAAAGTCAGATGCATTATGGGGAGGAATATGGTAGTAGAAAAATGATTATATGACGTAATTTATTAGTCAAAACAGAGATCCATGCTCATTAAACCATATTAACTAAACTCCTTCTCTTGAAGCTCATAAAAAGCCACAAACAATAACTGGAGCTCTTAAACATTTTTACTCACATGGTCTCTGCTCCCTTGCAGTATGTTTTCCCATTGCTTTGCCTTAAGTAAAGTTTCTTGGTACTTTTGTAAATCTATGTGGGCTTTAATTAATTTCCTTGAATAAGAGGTCAAGAACCTGGAAACACTTAAACCTAACCCCAAACACCAGCAACAAAATCATGTAAAAACCTAATTGTCAAGAAGGATGTGATTATAACTTGTGTGTGTGTGTGTGTGTGTGTGTGTGTGTGTGTGTGTGTGTGTGTGTGTGAGCCTGTATGCATGTGTGAATGGATATGGTGTATTTACATATTCCTGTGTGTCAGCATGCTGTGTATAAGCCATACATTCACTCTTTGCCGGGCTTTTTATGTGGGTGTTGGGGATTCAAACTCAGGTCCTCCCATTTGCAGGCACCTGCCTGACTGAGCCATCTCCCCAGCTCTGACCTTAGCTTCAGTTCAGTTTTGGGAGTAGTTAAGAGAACAGGATTTGTTATTATCACCACTGCTGGCAATCTTTGCATCCTGACAGTGTTGCTTTTCATCCTAGTCTCTCCTAAGATTCCTGGCCACACCAAGAGACATCTGTTAGAGCCTACTACCTCATGCATGCCTGAAAACTTCCCTTCCCATAAGGAAAAGTGGTTTCCGTGGTCTTTTAATCAGTGGCTCACCCACAAAAAGCATGCTTAAGTTCCTGTAGGCTCCTGCCAAATGCGATGTGTTTGGGCCTCTTTTCAGAGTTTGTCAACTCTGTGAGTGTGGTTTGAATGTGAGCACCTTCGAGTGTTTCCATTTAAAGTGGGTCCTAGGGTGGGAGATGGATCCTCTCTCTTGAGGTTGGATTTAGAAGACAACATTGCTAGTGTTTTATATTACTTCTGCTTTATTCATGTGGGTTTACCTATTGGAGAAAATATTAATTGGTTATCATAACCTAAGATTGAAATTTCATGACAAAATGGCTTCTATAAAACCCAGTTTGTGAGTCATTGCCTGTAGTAGGATAGGCCAGTCCTGGTGGCCACATAGCTTAGAAGGCAAGAATATCTATTCACTGGTCACAGCATTGCAGTCACATCTCTGAATACAGACAGAGCCTTGAGACCAGACAGAAGCCATTGGATGTTGGCATGGGAGTCCATGGTGCTATGCAAGAGACACTTGTGAAGATGCTTTGGGGAGGCTGTGACCAATCAGAGCATTCCTGAATGCAAGTGTGTCCCAGGCTCTGGCTAAACAGGACCTATTCTCAGAAATGGCCATCGATACTATCTCCAAACCAGGAGCTTCTGGCATTGTGCCTTCATGGTGCCAAAGGACCCATCCAGAGGGCTCAGTATTTGAAGAGATGCAAAAGAGGTGTGTGAACTCCTCTGTTGCTGGAGGCATGCTACACTCTGATTAATAGCTTCGGTGACACCATTTACCAAAAAGCATCACACATTGGAAACATACTCAGAGCAAGCCCTAAGCCTAGACAGAAGAATACACAATGCAACACATCAATATTTCAATTCTGGGTGCCAAAATGTCCACAGAGCACCAACCCTGCCTTCAACAGTCAACACATGTTCGTTCTCTACTATACACCACTAATCACAAAATCAGCACTAATTATCTAGACAAAGCTTTCCTACAACTGAAAAAAAAAATTGGTTCAACATGCCACAGGGAAAAAAAAACAGACAGGGTTTGTTCACTTATTCATCCAAACAAATTTCTTTTTTCTTTTCTTTTTTTTTTTTTTTTTAAATCAGTACCTCATCTACAGCATAGATTCTGTGGAAGGAGGTGGAACTCAGAAATCTGACCTGTCTCGACTATATCAGGTCATTAATATTTATGTGGAACTGTTTAAATCCAGAAGTTGCAAAACAACTCTTAGATGCTACAATCAGCATATTAAATATTCATATGGAAACAGAGATAGAGATGGGGAAGGGGAGACAGAGGAAGGAAGAAAAGCAGAGAGGGAGGGGAAGGGGAGGTGGGAGAGGGCTCACAGTTGATGCCTGTTGAGCTGAACGCAGTCTCTTGATGCAGGTATGACATGTCCACCTGACACACTGTCCCCTCTGTCAGGCTTTTCGATTTTCCTGCCTGAAGACCCAGTGCTGTTCTTGAGCCTGCCTGGGTTTAAAGGCTATTACAGTTCCTTCACTGTCACCTTCGCTTTTGTGTCACTTGCCTGGGGAGGCTGAGGTATCCCAGCTCTCTACCCACTCTGTCCTTGTCAACAATCTCCCAGTGTTGCCCTGTCTCCTGTTCCCCACCTCTCTCAGAGCTGGGACACTTTCTCTTCCCATTACAGCAATCTCTTGACTTTCAGAAGACGAGCCCCAACTCCCTGCCTGGATGGCTGTGGCTCTCAGGTGCACAATTAAACCTCGAGCTGATGAAATCAGCCAGTGCTTATGGGGTGCATTCAGCCATAGGATCCAATTTACTCTACATCTAGTGACATTGAAGAGTAATACACTCGAGGTCACAGGAGGCAGATGGTGGGGTACAAAGGGCATTGCCTCCTAAGATCTGTGACTGTAACAGACACTATCCCAGAGTGGAGCACACAGCCTCCAGGTTCATGTGAGTCACAAGTTCTGAGCCACAATATTGAGCAATAAAAAATAAAAAGTATTTTTAAGCCTGTCTCTGTGTCCAGGTTTAGAGAGGTAAACATAAACATGCTTCCTTGTTTTTCTAAGAGAAAGGCAGATAGGTGATAGTTTCTGAAACTATCCTGTCAGTTTTGGTTTAGATGTTTGAGAGAGGCCAAGGTATTAGTCAAAGGTGCACCATGGAGTGAAGTGAGGTGCTAACAGCCTGAGCGGTTCGCTCTCAGCATCCATCTTCAGCAATTCCAGGTGTGTTTTAGGTCTACACAGTACCTGCCCAGGCAGGGCCTGACCAGGGGCTCTGCTCTCTTCCTGGGTAAGTCAATTTCAGAAAACTCTGTTTCCACCCACTGTTTCTTGATGCTGTACTTGCAGTGGAATTCTACCTGGCTTTAAATGCTGTGCCCATCAGGGACAATTCTTGTTTGTCTGTAGGGCTCTCAGACCCCACTTTTTAGTCAGCCAACTTTCTACCACATAAAGTGTGCCTTCTCAAGTCAATGTCCTACTCTGGTCACTTCTGTCATATTTCCAGGAAGGAACTGCAGGCCCAAGGGCTTAGATCTTCTCGGATGAGTTTCACCTGACCATCAGCAGCCTACTAGCCTACTCCTTCCTGGGGAATAGCTTAGAGAACACACACACTGGCTCTGCCTCGAAAGGTCTAGAGGCACCAGTCGCGTGAGTCCTGGCTGCCCATTGGATTCCATAAGGCCTTCACTCAGAGCACTGCCGTGGCTGGATTTGCTCTTTGCTGTAGCCAGCCCTGCTCAACTATGTCTGACACCCTTACCAGACACTGTTCTTCGATCTCTCCATCAGATACAAACAACTGTCCTTAGTGAGGACTTAGTGAGGACCTGGGCTTGGTGCTTCTCTGTATTATTGAAGTAGGGACTTTTTCCTCCTTGGCTGTTGAATGAGAAGAACTGGGGAGTGCCAGATTTCTCACACAGTTCAGCCCCAGTAGGTTGCACTTGGTTACCCATGCAGGGCAACACAGTCTAAGTTCCAATTAGCACCAAAAGGGACAGGTATTTGAGCAACAGATAATTGAAATCCCTCATATAAGACTTCACCTGTCTAAGTTAAAATAATGATACTGGAAAAGGAGGATATTATTCATTTAAATAAAGAGACAGAAGCGCAGACTCCTGCTTTGGGTAGTGGCAGACTAGTAGTCTTTTAATAGATGGCCTCTAAAAATCTCATGGAGTGAACCTCCATCACCTGTTTCCTGGGGAGGGGGGGAAAGGCACTGCTAGACCATCCCTCCAAATTTGTGGTAGAAGAGGACTAGAGAGAGGGTGCAGGGGCATGGTTTGGGAAGGAAGGAAGGATGGAAGGAAAAAAGGAAGGAAGGAAGGAAGGAAGGAAGGAAGGAAGGAAGGAAGGAAGAGAATGCAAACAGATCTTCACCCTGATCTTCCTGAAGGTGCAGAATCTTCTGCACTCAGTATCCCTATGCCAGGCATTGACACTCTTGTGTCTCCTTGGAGATTTGCATCCCAGAGACAAGGGCTAGGCCCATCCACTCCCGTAGAGTCTATTCCCCAGGCTTGTGGGTGCTGTGTGAGTAGTGACACCTCACAAACAAGGCAGAGAAAGAATGGGGCTTGAGGTTGAGCTGGGAACCAGAAGTGATTGTCCAGGTGCCCAGTGGAACTGAGGATGGAACAGGGGTCCACTAGACAAGCAGTGAGGAAGAGTAATCCCTGAAGACAAAACTCTCAGGTGAGGGTAAGACCGTCACTGGAGACATCCTATTCAATCTTTTTGAAAGGAGCTCTTGGCAAAAAGAAACACATAAATAAACACAAGAAACCTGAGTTATTCTGCCTGTAGTTTGGCAAATGGAGGAAAAGTCCCAACAATTTGCTCTAATAGATTTTCAAGGCATCTTACCAACCTCGCATTTTTTTCCATTTAAAAAAACTGGCAAATGTGGCACATCCCCACACAATCCCAGCCCTAACCCTTGTGGATCGGCTCACCAACCAATCCAGCATGGTCTAGACATGGGCAAAAGCCCAGCCACAGATGGCATCATCTGGTGTTCTGTCAAGAGCCACACCTACTCTCTAAGCAAAGTCCTGGTGGTAGTCCAAAGAAACCTTTGGCTTTGGTTTTTTCCAGAAAATGGGCTGAAAACACTGACAATCTCACAAACTAGCCATATGGAACTAGCATTAGTGTCTAGGTAAAGACAGAAGGGACACACACTCATGTCCCTTGGGGATGGATGTCCCTCTTGATGTGGTCTACTAGAGAATATTTGGTGGTAGATTTCACATTCAAACCATGTGATATTTCTCCTCACCCTTTAAGAACTTGTGGAACCTTGTTTAGAAGGAGGCTGAGACATGCTTGTTCTATATTGTAGGGAGCGTCAAACTCCAGAGAAAACATAAGTACTTTTAGTCCTTGGCATCAAACTTGGTTTAACTTGGTTGTCTCCTGATAGTTACCAGGACCCAGAACAGACAGGGTTGAGAGGTAAGAACACATGAGGCTGTGAAGGCTCCTGAGAGGGCTGTTGTTTCCCTGGGGATAAGAGGAAGGGGTATATAGACCTGCAGCGTTCTCCTCTCTACATGACACCTTTTGTCTAAAGTGAGACTTACGCTTCCTCTAACATGGCAGTTGTGGGTCAAGTCAGTTTCAAGTTCAGAACTCACTGAGCCTAATCCCAAGGTAGCTAAGAAAGCTGTGGACAGGATTCTGGGACCAGCCACTCCATTTTTCTAGTGCCCTCCCTACCTCCCCCTTCCTCCCTTACTATGTGGCTCAGCCTCCCTAACTAGGACAGAGCCCCTGCCCTGAGCTCTTACTCTCCCTAGCAAATGCACAGAAGGATCACTCTCTGCTCACAAGACTGTGGCCCTCTGCCCATCAGCACAGCTGGGTAAGCCTGGCGCATGCACACCTTCCTGTCCAGCATCTTGGTTTCTAAATTCTCCAGCCCTTTCTTCCCATCCTGTGCTCTCCTTGTTCAGGTCCTACCTCTCAGACTCCCTTCTTCCTCTGAGGAAGACTTCTTCATTTCAGCTCAGGCCTGTCCAGGACCTCTAGGTGAAGGTTCCCCTTCTCCAAGCTCCCTCACACATCTACCATGCTCTTGTTCTGTCTATGACTAGGGATAAATCCTCGTCTGAGGACAATGGCCTTTCTACTTCTCATGCTTGCCCACCCCTATCACATAGGATCTTTCCAGCAATACTCTCCCATCAGTTCCTACATTGAACACCCACGTCTTATTCTGTTTGATTTCTTTGAACACACACTGTACATACATGTGCAACAAACAGTGGCTAGAGTGGAGCTCAGTGGTAGTCTGCCTAGTATGCTGGATGTCCTGGGTTGGATGCCTAGCATTACAAAATTAAATAAGCAAATAAACAAAAAAGGCTGCCATTTACATCTCTTCAGTAACATTAAATATTACCCTATTTCTATTCATAGCAAACTTCAAAAGACGTTGCTCTGTGCACCATATTCAATCGCTGTCTCCCATGTAAGCTTGCATCCTTTTAACTGAAGTGCGATAGACTTACAGAAAAGTGTACACATCATAGGCATGGGGAGAGCTCCAGGGGAGATCAAGAAACTAGAATGGCCCAGAACCCACGGCTCCTTCCTGTGCAGGGCCTACTGTTCTGTTCTCCATGGCGTGGTTCTCTGGGTATGGAAGGGTTCTGTCCTATACCCTCTGGAGTCTACTCCTCAGATTGCCCCCTCCCTCCAGTCCCTGAGGACTTTCCAATGATCACTCACCTCTTCACTGCTCCCTTCAGTGCTTAAGGCTTAGCTCTGTCCTGGCTCATGTTTGTACTCAGACCTGTCCCCTGAAACCCAAGCCACACATCCAATCCACCTGCTCTGTGCCTCTCTTCCATGCCAACACACTAGCTGAAGTCAAGACAAGACCTGCCCTGCTCATTGTACATGCCTGCCTTCCTGCTGCATAATCTTCACTCTCCAGGGGCCCCATCCCTCTGTCTCTTCATGTCACAACACAAACTCACAGGTAATTCTTCTAAAAGGCATTCCAGTCTACTTATAAAATCCCTGGTAGCAGAAGTGGTCCAGCCCCACTGGTTTTCTTCTGGATTATGGTAAGCAGCTCTGTTGCCTGCTGCCTTCTGTGGCAACACCACATGGCCCCTCATGCCCAAATCAGAGCCCAACTCATTTTAACAGATAAGGTCCTTGGGTCTACTTACACACCCCTACCTGTTCCTCTGTCCTAGTTTCCAACTCTCACACCCAGTAGTCTCCTGGCTTCAATCATACCAGGTCATTCTTCATGTGTGCCAGTCTAGTTCCTATCACAGAGCTTTTATACTGATTGTCTCTGCCAGGAAGGCTTTTCTCAAGAGCACCTCTTGGCTTAGGCCTATGGCTTTGTCATGAAATGTCACCTCCTTAGCAGTCACACTGTGGCCACTCCTTAAAATTTATCTCCCATATCCATTTGCAATGTTATCTTTCCCCTGCATACTCCTGTGGTTTTATTCTTGTTTTTCCACTGCCTGACTTTACTGGAATGCCAACTCTATGAAGGGGGAGCTTGACCTGTCTTGTTTACTGCAGATCCCTGGATCAGGGCTGACACATTCTGTGTGTTTAATAAACACAGACTCATGGGTACATTTCAAGGCGATGTTGACCAGCTCTGCAGGATCCCTGTTCCCCCAGAAGAAGGTTCCCTTCCCCCCTCATTTCCTGGTTCCCTTTGCTGGCACTATTCATGAAATTCCTAATCGGGTTCTAAGTACCCATCTCCCATTTAATTATTGCTGTAATGTTGCAGTTAGTAAAGGAAAGAAGCATTTCATGAAATGAAATGAAATCAAGGCATAATAAATGTCTCAAAGAGAAAACTCTGCTAGTCACCTCACACATGTAACCTCAGGGCCTGTGGTGCAGATCCAGACCCAAGGCCCCTGGGGAGTGTGTCCAGCTGCAGTTTCAGGTCACCATCTGTTCCAAGGGACGGAGTGCAGGGCCACAAAGTCAAGCATGACCGTGTTTCCCCTGGGATCCCTGTGCCAGGCATTCTTGAAGTGGGAGGTGGGGACAGAGGATTGAGGAGGGAGTCCTGTGATTCTAGGAGTGTTTGCACATAGACAAAGGGGTTCTGCTGCAGCAGATTCTGCTTTAAAGGATAGAAGTGCTGGTGTTCGGCCTCATGCGCCCCCATACTTACACCTTTATGAGATCTAGAAGTTGTTTTAATCCTTGAAACTTTTTTCCATTTCAATGGAGATATTAATTTTTCACTTTTAGATTTATTGGAGGATTAAAGAAGATAAGTGTGGGCATTAACTGGCTTACAGCAGTTACTCAGCAAACTGTGGGACTTATCTCTACCTTAGCATCATTTGGAAGCAGCAGTTTCTAACTTAATCTGCATTCCACACCTTTCTCCGTAAGCTGGTTTACAGAACTGGCACTCTTTGGGGGCCAGATGACATCACAAAAATGAAGTGGGCAGCAAGCTTCCTTTGTCGGCCCCCACTCTGTATCTATATCAAGTCCTTTGTTACAGCTCAGGGCGTGATGTTGGATGGCAGGCTTCCCAGCCAGATTCTCTATCCTAAACTCCCTATCCCCCTATTCCCTATGCTCCACCTCTCTGAGTCCAGCCTCAGCCACAACAAGATATATGTGATCCCTGTCCGAATGAAGTCACTTGGGTGGAAACCAGTGCTCACACTGAGTGCTTAGGAAATCAGGCAGCAGGCTTGTTAAGATACAGGTTCCCAGGCCAGAGGAATAGGTCTGTGCTGGAGAGGGAAAATGCATTCCCCAAGCATTCTCTTCCCACAGGGACCAGAGCTTAAGCAGGGGCACAGTGTGGTGTGCAGTCTCTGGTGCATAGTGGGTGCTCAGCAGAGTTACTCCTGCCGTCTGTCACTACTGTAAGTCTGCTCTCACAGCTTAAGAGCTCCTGTCTGCTGTCTGCCTCTGTCCAGGCATCCACTTGCCTGCAGATCCACAGTGCCTGGGCAATTGTGGTGCCCAAAGGGTACCATTGTGCTCCCTGTCCTAACTCCCTCTGGGAAATCTTGGGTGTGGAAACCATTTTGATGACATGCTGTGGACCAGGAAATAGTCATGGAGGGATTGCCCATAGATAAGGATCTGCTTAGAAGAGCACAGAACCTCAAAAGCCCAAGTTTGTAAGCCCAGAACAGCGGTTCATTTTTTTTCACTACTGACTGATTTAATCACCACCCCCCTCCCCTTTGCTTTCCTAGAATGGCCCTGTGTAGCATTCCTGTAACCTCACTGAGAGTTGCTTTGACAATAGAAAAGCACAGTTGATACACTGAAATAGGTTCAGTGAGAAAGGAAAAGAAACACCAAAAAACAAAACAAACAAACAAACAAAAGAAACCAACTAAAGCCACATGTGGATGTCAAAGATTTCTTGTGAGCAGCACCACAGCCTTGGGGAGCCTGGCTTCCGAATAGCACTGTGCTGGGCTGTAGCTCCTTTGAGGCTCCACAGCTGAGCACTCTGGGGCCCTGACAACATCTGCAAAGAGCCTCCAGGGAGAGAAGGCACCGGGCTTCTCCCTCCAGGCCCCAGGATTAGAAGTCCCAGCTGGCCGTGTCCAGGCCAGCTTTGATTCAATTTAGAGCTTGATTCTGAGTGTGTCTGTTCTAGTCCATGCTGTGTGCGCTCTCCTCTTGGCAGCTGCCTGCTCTCCTCAAATGGCCTGGAGATTTCTTTCCTGTCTGCGGTTTGGGTGGCAGAGGCATAAACAGAGTGCACAGCAGCCTTTTGGCTGGGCTGAGGCTCTGGGAAGTGTTTGAGCATGGAAGCCCCCATCTAGACAGGACTTGGACACAGGCCCTGCAAAGGGGACTCCATCCAGATATTTCTAATGGAAACAGCAAAACAGCTTCTGGGTTCCACAGCAGGGAACCCACCCTCTGAGTGTAGTGAAAAGGGAAGCTGTGGAGGAGGGAGAGGACCTGGGAGCACCTCTTCCTCCTCTAGCAGCACAGACCCACCCCTACCCACTGCAAGTGTTTTAGTTTTCCTTCCAAAAGAAGTCACTAGAAGCTGGCACAGAAGGTATGCTTTGTAGTTCCTGCTGAACAATAACAATCATCTTGACCACCAAAGGCATTCAACACCTCGAATTCTGACACCCAACTTTAAGAAGCTCTTATCATATGAAGAAGTAGCTTGATGTCTGAGATGAGACTCTGAATGCTGTAACACCTTTGGGACAAAGGTGCAGGTACCAACTCGCCTTGCTTAGAAGAGGACAGTGCTTCGCTGCAGGATATGTGAAGAAGCAGGTCATTGGGCTGGGATAGTTCGCAGGTTTCATGAAAGCTGGCTTCTGGTGTGGACACACAGGCTACCATTCCTTGACCCATGCCATTTATCTAGGGTTCCAGTGTTTGATACCCTGGGAAGAGGTGACACCTCCCTCAGCAGAACATGAGGTAAAAGCACCATCCCCATTTCAAAACTTGACGTCAAATCTCAGCTCTGGGTTTTCACGTGTTGCTGCCTGTGCACCTGCACCCAGGAGGGCAGATGAGCCACATCCTTCTTATTCTAGGATGACACAGACACGAAGTGCAAGATCCTGGGTCTAGATGCAGTTGGTACCATGTTCAACTCATGAGATAGTTCTACAATGCCCTAGCTGGGTGAGGAGCTGGCTCTTCTCACTTCATTGACTTGACTTGCCCTTTATAAGTAAGGTGTATTGTCTAGCCCAGACTTAGGGTGCTTCTTATATAGGCAGGAGCAGACTGCACTCACCATGAATATCGCACACAGGTCTTTCTCCAAACCCTCATGTCGCTGTATCTGCAGTATGGGCAGTGCCTGCGTAAGTGAGGCTTGTAGGTGAGGCTCATCTGAGCCTGCCTCAACTCACAGCTGCCTGGGCCCAGGAATCTGGCTTTCCATACAAGTTTATAATGTTAATTGCAATCATGGTCTGTAACATTCATAGAGCATTCACAGGAGACACTGAGATAGATCTTCCAGGCCGGGACTGGCCCTTGAACAAGCTCTCGGCATGACCTTAGGGTTTCAGGATCACCCACCCTAGTGCTTATCTTCCAGAACTTAGACCAAAGAACAGCACAGAACCGGAGCTGTGCCCTGCTCCACCCTCCTTGTCTGACTCCATATGCTTTGACTTGACGTCAGAGTGTACCCTCCCTCCTATCTTGAGGCAATTCTCTGCCTCTTAGTCTTTGCAAAAAAGCACTGGTCCTCAAGACGGCCACAACCCTTGCTCTTCCTAGGATATTAGGAAAGGGAGGCAGCTGGCCATTGCTGGAGTCATGCTGGTGGCACAAAGAGAGCTAGGCAAGGCTCCCCTCACCACACCAGTCCAAACTTCATCAATTCAGAAGCCATCAAGAAGTAACTTCTGGTTCAGGCAGGAAAGCCATGTTCAAACAAGGAAAAAGCTATTTCAAGTATGTCAGTGACTTGTTGACAGCCTCAGTCTTGGAATCTATAAGCAAGCAGGGGTATCCTGGCATCCCTCAGGGGTCATCTCGTACCCGGAGAACCTCCACATACACTAGAGCCTCTAGTATTCCATTACATGGGACTGCCTTTCTCCCTGTTCTGGTTGGACAATGACAGTGGGTGGTGGTGATGGTAATTTCATGCTTTAATTAGTGCATAGCAAAGCCTTTCTTTTATGAATAAGACTGTGAAAGCTGTCTCTTTCTTTGCTAGGAAAAACCTCTTTCAAAACCTGCATTCTGTAGAGTCTGGGATGCTGTATATATAGTAAGATAAGCTGGGAATTGGTACCTTTAGGATCTCCCACTCAGCATGGCTCTATATGGGCTGTTGGAGACCAGGCTCTGTTATATGAATATTTTACAAAAATGAGCCTTTGACAAGGAAAACAACCCTGTTCCCTCCTTTCTGGCTAGGTTCGGTGTTTACAATGGTATCTCTAACCTAGACCAGATGTTTCCCCACAAGTGACACACCAAGTCTCATTTAAAGGTCAAGCCTCCAAAGGCCATCTGTCCTCTGGTAGGTAGATGCCCGCTTTGGTCGTCAGTTCTGTTTCTGAAACAGTATCACTTCTACAAAGACAAAACTGAGTGACCAGCAGGTAAGGCCACCTAACAACCCTATTTGGCCCTCTGGGAGTCCCCCAGCTTATCTCATGCAGACACCCCTCATGGCAGACAATGGCCAGGCTTCCTTGGCTACCCTTGGTGATGGTGTGCTTGTGTGAACATCATCACCCTGTAGGGTGTATAACCAGCTGAGAGAGGCCTTACCTCATGGGACAAGTAGAAGGCCGCAATGCCCAAAGGCCAGAAGCAGCAGAGCATGGAGAAGACACTGAGCCCCAGGTGGTCCCGTGGGGGCATCATGAGGAAGTTGTCCTCACTCTCTGTGTCGCTGGAGTAGTCACTCTGCAGAGACAGCGGGAAGGACAGGAGGGAAGTTCAGTGAAAAAGTAATGGAATGCCACCTGGCTGGAGCAGGCCCTTCCTGGCTGCTGTTCTAGCTGCTGTTCCAGCTACTGTTGCTAATGTTCTTGTTACCATGATCACCAACAAGTATGAACCTCACATAAGGGTGCATCATTGGAAAAACTGGCCAAATCTCTTAGACAGCGAAATAGTAGGCAAAATGTTACGGAAAACATGGTGATATAAAATGTCCTCAGCTCACCATGATTTAACTTATTGGATTTTTTGTTTGTTTGTTTTATTTTATTTTATCTTTGTTTTAGTTTACCATTGATTTCTCCATGTATTTAATCCATCCTGACTTAGGACACCTTAGACTTATAATGGGTTCAATGGGAGGCTAATGAGGAAAATCATGTTTCAGAAATCTCTGGGATCCTGGTGTGGGGTGATGGGGATAAAGATGGTGGCCTTGAGGACTTTCAGGAGGCATTCCCTACCTGTATCTTGCTTTTTGTGCTCAGGACAGGGTGGGGCTAGTGTGGACAGGGGGAGGATGATGTCTCTGGATATACTCAAGTTTCCTTTGATGCTGATCAGAGTCAGGATATGAGGAACCCAAGTTCCACCCAGATGTACAGCCTCCCTCATGAGGATGTGACAGCTGTTCTGGGAGCAGCTGCCTGTGAATGTAGCTCTCTCCTCACTGTGATACAGTGGCACATGGGACTCTCACAGACCTGGTGAGAATTTCCTGGGAATCTGATGTAGGTGGTTCGGTGGGTGGGCTGGGAACACCAGTGAGGATGATTCTAAGACTTAAAACCACTACCCAGCTACCTCGTAGAGCTTGTACATGCTTGCTTCCCGGATGTTAGATGGACACCCCTGGCTGGCTCCACTCACTGGATTTTATCTCATCAAAGCATATGCCCTTTGTGCTGACTCATCAAAAGCCATGGTTGCCTTCTCCAACTGTTTATTTCACACAAAGATGAAGCCCTAGCTTACTCCAGACACTGCTTCTAAAAACAAAAAAGAAACAGAGCATCTCCTCTTCAAAGAGCTTATTACCATTCCGATCCTGCTGCAGCCTGGAGAAGCTTGAAAATGTTCTATGGAGCTTGGCTGTGGGATGATTCCACTTGACACCTGCCACACCAGGCTATCAGGCTATCTACCCCCCCACACCCCCACCAGCCTGGGGTCACTCATACACAGATGCTCAAAATCCCCCAAATGAAAACGGCGTTGTGTATAATTTTACACATAAAACTGCTGGAAGCCCTGGTCACCAGGCAGACAGCAGAGCACTGCACTGAGAGGTCGGGGACTGTATGTGAGAACTTTGTTTCTCTGTAGTTAATAGTGAAAATAAGCACAGGGTGTTGCAATCACTCACATAACAAACAAGGATTTCTCTGGGTGGCCCTGCCATGGAAGCTGATAACCCACTGCCCAGACAGGGCTGGTTCTCCCCATCATACACAGGGAGGCCTGAGGGCCAGGGGTCCCATGCTTCATTCCCCAGAGCAAAAGTCACCTCTGGAGGTCATAAGGCCAGCTCCCTATCATGTCTCTGTCCTGTCGATCACTGTTTCTCTCTGCCCAAGTATGAGTCTTCTGCCTGGTACGGTGTCCCTTCCGAGTGTCTGGGACTGTACAGTGTCCCTTCCACAGAACTACATCTGTGGAATTAAGTCATTTTATTCTGTACACAATCTCCCATATGGTCTCCAGAACAGTAAAGGAAAATGAAAATTACTATCATTATGGCTATCTGAGATGGAAATCAAAACAGCCGGCAGGGATGCATAATTCATGCAGGATTCGAGGACTGCACTGGCCAGGCCTTGCATAGCACGGAACCACCTATTAGGATGAAGCACACCCTGTGCTCCTGTTGTCACATGGCACCTCTTCACATACAGCCCTGTCCCCTCTAGATCTTCTATAGTTCCTTCTGAAAACCAGTAATGCGGAGAGGAGGTCCACGACCACAATTGTGCACCTCAAACTGTTGTGCTGGAGGGCCATCTCTGCAGGAAGTGCCTGAGAGCTTAGCCTGTGACAAATCCACCAAGGGTCTAAAGATCAGAGGGCAAAGGCCATCTTCTTTCTTCAGACCCTCACCTTCTTGACCTGCAGGTCAAAGCTGCCCTGATGTGAGTGGAGGTTTGGGATTATGGGCCACAAATCTGTGCATGCTTGTTTAGATTCTTAGCTTTTGGTTTTGGGGGTTTTGATTTTTTAGCTTATGAAGAGTTTTGTGCTCCTGAGGTCATTGTGCCTCATAACACCTCTGGAGATAATTTAACTTTTATTGCCATTTCCATTTTTTTTTTTTTCAGAGCTGAGGACCGAATCCAGGGCCTTGCGCTAGCCAGCGCTCTACCACTGAGCTAAATCCCCAACCCCGCCATTTCCACTTTATAATGGACAAAGCAGAGGTCGGGGAAAGTTGACCCCCTTGCCAATGGCACTGCGCAGCCAGCCCCTCACTGTTTAGTCCAGGCTTTGTGCTGTGTTTGAACTCAGAGCCAGCTGCACAGAAAACCGTTTGGCTTCACCTATGTCTATATGCTGCTTCCCTTCGGCCACCAGGGCTTCTGATCATCTTGCTTCTTAACTGGTGTGTGCCAAGATGGTTGTGTAGGTGTGGCAGCAGCCACAGAGGTGCTGATATTTTCCCATACAGTCAAGGCTGGAATCTGCTGCTCCATAGCCCCCAAGCATGCCAGGACTATAGTGTCTGGCTCTACTTGTCTCTGAAGAATTACATCACTGTCCCTATTCCATGAAGATGTGGGTTTCAGAACAATAAATACTCTACAGATTCTTAATCGAACCACACACGGAAGTTACAGAGTTGTTCTTGCATGACACCAAAATAATTAATCAGTTTGATTAAAATGGATTTTTATAATTCAAGAAAAATTACAGAGAAGATAACAACATCCTGGCTTGTAATCCTTCCTTTGCTCTTCCATCTGCAGGATCCTCATGGGTTTAAGTGGCCATGGGCATAGAGCCACCAAACAGGGAGGGGAGGAGATACAGCTGGCCCAAGAGATGTGCAGATTCCTTCAGCCAAGTAGATGAAATATGCACCACCCATGCAGAAGAGACTCAGCTTGTAGGGCAGCTGTCTTTTAAATCCCCTTCCTAGGTCGCTGTCTGGAACATCTGCAGTGGATAGGAAACACTCACAGAAGTTCAAGATTCATGTTATGTCTCCTTGTGAGCTGCAGGAAGCAAGGCAGAGGCAAGTGGGCTGCTGGCTCTGCAGCCTGTGCCCACTGATTGGGCGGTCCCCTGAGTGGCCTATCTCCCTACTAGGCTGATGGGTCTCAAGCCTCATATTATTTTTTTTTATTGTTAAATAGTCACAAGGATAAGTTTTGTGCTGATCTTCACCCAGTTCCACACTCACTGCAGCTATGTGAGCAAGTGCTACCAGCTGTTTCCAGGGAGCGAAGTTTGATTTATCTTTGTTACTTGGAGTCCCTCCAGGTGTCATGACCATTGTGGGGACCTGGAGTCATTCTTCTTCCTCCACCTGGTCATCTGGACAGGAAGGTCACCATTTGGTCTTAGGAGGCACTCTGGATGGGTTCATTATACTAAGCCAGCAGCTGCTAGCCACATAGACCTATGCAAACCTAAATCACTTAGAATTAAATACAGCCAACAGCTGGCTCCTTGGACTCACTACACATTCCATTCCTCAGAAGCCACAGTGTTCAGTACCTGTCAGTACATTTCTCTCATGTTCACGCAGAGCTCACTTGCTCAATACATTAGTGGATTCTCCCCGAATGTCATTTCTCATCAGGGACTCTCTAACACTTGACAGACTGTCTCAGTCTTCCATGGCAGAATCTTGACCTAGCTAGAAATTGTCTTCAGTGCTGCTGCCTACTATCTGACTTGGTCTGCACTCCTGGCAGGCAGAGATCACAGGTATTTCCTGGTACAGGGAGGGTTCAGTGAACCTTTGCTGGATAAAGAACTCACCTGTGGCCTTAGCCAACAGAAACACCAACTTCAACTAAGAAATGACTCCATCAGATTGGCCCATAGGCAAGTCTGTGGAGTATTTCCTTGATTAGTGATTGATGTGGGAGGTTTCAGTCACTGTGGGTGGTGCCACCTCTTGAAAGATGGTCCTGGGTTGTATAAAAAAAACAAGTTGAGTGAGTCATGGGGAACAAGTTAGTAAGCAGCATTCTTCCATGGTCTCTGTTTCAGTTCCTACCTTGAATTCCTGTCTGGACCTCCTTCATGGTGGTCTGGAGTTGATGAAATAAAAGATGAAGCAAACACTTTCCTCTGGCTTTAGGTCATGGTATTTATCACATCAATAGAAACAAAGCTAATACAAAGTCCATGTTCTCTGCTTTGTTCAAAATCAAGTCACATTAAAAGCCAGATATTCCCTATAGCCATGTTGTATGGTACCCGCATGGATCACAGATCTGGGGTCTCACAAACACAGAATACAAGGAAGGCTCATTTCAGGATACGAGTACAATTGTCCTTAACAATATATTAGCCATCTTGGGCATATGTTAGGAGCATGTGTTTAGTTTCTCCTGTTTGGCCCTGGGTTCCTCATAGATTGAAACTGTATCATGAGGTAGTGAAATAGAAGCAAACTAAACCTGCAACAGCTTGAGGATGTAGCTCAGTTGGTAATGTATTTGTCTAGCATGCACCAAACCCCTGGGTTTGATTCCCAGTACTACATAAACTGAGCATGGTGGGTCCTTTTCCTGTTTGCATATTAGGCTCCCATACAAATTTTTGTAAAAGAATTAAGTTATTAATAAACGTTGGAAATGAGTAAGTGAATGAACTACTCAGAAGCAAATCATTTTTTTTTTATTTCTTCCAGTAGCATATAGTTCAATGTTCCGTAAATGGTGGCATATTCCTTGGGAAGAGAGTTTCTATGATTTTAGAAGACATTGACCTGATTAAGACCCTGAAATATGAAAATACTTTTAAATGAAGGAGTAAAAAGTAAAGTTAACTTTGGAGGAAATCAAATAAAACACAAGAGACATGCACGTCCTTCAAGGGATGGGATGAAGTCCCTACTGCCCACAATCCTGGGCTTGTCTTGCAAGAGATGAGGCCGAGGGTCCTGTCGTCTCCCTGCTTATCACCGACCCCTTTCCTTTGGAGGCTCTCAGTGTGATTCCTAGCCAGACAGAACCGAAGTAGGCAGAGAAACAGGAAGAGGTAAGTTAAAGCAATGCTTATCCATCTGTGGGTCACAATCTCTTGGGGGTCACATATCAGATATTTATATTATGAACAAAATTACAGTTATGAAGTAGTAACTAAATAATTTTATGACCGGGGTGGGGGGGGGGGGCGCGTGTGTGTCACCACAACATGAGAAACTGTGTTAAAAGGTCTCAGCATTAGGAAGGTTGAGAACCACTGAGTTCAAGGGATGTGGGTAAGGAGAAGAGTTTCACTAGATAGCAGGAAAGGAATGCTGCACCACCCTGCCATATTGGGTTGCATCCCTGTTGCTGGTGCTCAAGTGACTTCCAACACCTGAAGAACATTTACCAGCAAACTGTGGAATGGCTGACTGAGTGTTGGCTAGTGTGTAAATGTTAGATGAGGAGGAAGCTGAAACACACTGATGTGTGACTCACCACCAGGAGTGGTGCCCTTTTTTCAAGTTATTCATATTTTGTCCCTCTTGGTTGTAGATCCTAGTTCCAACTTTCTCAGCTCCCTATGAAGATCACATTCCCATGGATCAACATGTTTTGCATGAGATTTCAGTTCTTCCTATAAAATGTTTGTTTAGACTTTTGGAGCAGGGACCAGGTCTAGCTGTAAGTAGCTGTCATCCACACCCATGTTTGTCAAAGACATACCTGAAGTCACTGCACCAGGCACAGGTTCCCATGGGGAAGACTGTGAGAGGAGCTGGTACATGCAGGGCAGTGGTTAAAAGGGAATCTTCTGCTCATAAGCATTTGTTCTGGGCAAAACCAAAACTCGTTTCTCATGAGAAAGTGTCTAGTTAGCATCTAAGGATGGCTAAGGCCTTTGGAGTCTGTGATATTCTGAAAACAGGAAACAAAGGAAGCTTAACTCATTAGTATTCACCCCGGTGCAGCTTTTGGTAAGTCTTTGGTCATGGAGGTGAAGAAAGATGATAAGGCATACAATTATGGCAGAGGGCTGTTGCTCCATACGCAACCAATGGCTAGATTAGGATAAGAAGCCCCATCTAGATGGCCAAACACCCTAATTGTCGTGCTAGAAACCCCATCCAACTACTGAGGGATCTGGATGCAGAGATCCATGACTAGACCCTGGGTGGATCTCTGGGAGTCCAATTAGCGAGAATGAGGAGGGTTTATATGAGCGAGAATTGTTGAGACCAAGGTTGGATAAAGCACAGGGACAAATAACCAAATGAATGGAAACACATGAACTATGAACCAATGGCTGAGGGGTCCCCACTGGATCAGGCCCTCTGAATGGGTGAGACAGTTGATTGGCTTGATCTGTTTGGGAGGCATCCAGGCAGTGGGACCGGGTCCTGTGCTCATTGCATGAGTCGGCTGTTTGAAACCTGGGGCCTATGCAGGATCGCTTGGCTCGGCCTGGGAGAAGGGGACTGGACCTACCTGGACTGAGTCTACCAGGTTGATCTCAGTCCGTGGGGAAGGCTTTGCCCTGGAGGAGATGGGAATGGGGGGGGGCTGGGGGGAAGGTGAGGGGGGCGGGAGGGGGGGATAACAAGGGAATCCGTGGCTGATATGTAGAACTGAATTGTATTGCAAAATAAAAAAAAATAATAAAAATTAAAAAAAAAGAAGCCCCATCTATGTATAAGACAATGGTTCTGCCATTGTTCCTGAGGTCTGTGAGTGCTCAGTGCCCTGGGAAGGCAGCTTTGGCAAGTACTGTCTTCAGACCCATCTAAGTGTGGGATCTCAAGGGTTCAGGTGCAGTCATGTTCTTGCAAGGTTGCATAGTTTGGGTGTTGTGTCAGTTACTTTTCTTAATGTCATGATAAAATAACTGACAAGAAGCAAGTTAAGGAAGGAGAGGTGTAAAATGCCTCCTGGTTCCAGGAGTTTGAGTCCATGATGATGAGGAAGCCTGGAAACCGGAGTGGCTCAATCTACGGTGGCAGGAGTTTGTGGCCATCACTTCCTACGTCTTGGAAGACCAAGAAACAGAGAGCTTGCTCTGGAAAAAGGGCCAGGCTCTAACCTTTGAAAGCTCTCTGTCCAGTGACCACTTCCTCCAGCTAGGCTCTACCTCCTACAAGTTCCGACGACTCCTCAGGGCCACCAGCTGAGGACCAAATGTCTAAACATATGTGGAGATATCTCACATTCAAACACTAACATGTCTGTCTCTCAGAACTCATGTGCTATAAACTCCATTTCCAAAGTCATCTTTCAGTGGGAATAAGAGGGTGGAAACAGAGTCTAGATGCAGTGTTTGAAGGTGGGAATGACTAGGAGTGGATCAGACAATTAGGGTGGTATCCCCATTGTATCCTGGTGGCGTTTTAGGATGAGGACGATATAGGAAGTGATCCACACCCTTCCTGCCTCTTGCTGGGGGATATCCTGTTCTGACTAGGCATTCTGCCATCAAGGTGCTGACTGTCAGATGGGGCCCCTCTGCTTGCTGACATAGAACCATAAGACACAAATAAGCTTGTTTTTGACCAAGTTTACCTAGTCTTCATGGCATGGTTATTAGCAATAGAAGATGAGCTAAGGTGGAGGCACCCCCCAGGAAATGAGACGGAAGAGATGTGGGGGGACTGTCAGAGACTGCAGTCAGTGCAGGGGTAGTGCAGCCTCTGTGGGCATCTGGAACCTCTTGCAGGAGTCACAGTGGCTAGTTTCCCGGGGGATAGTTTCCTCTATAATTTATAGAGCAGATAAAGAAACAGAAAGTCTTCAGGTCAGTGGAGGTCAGGCAGGGGGACCTCACCTGCCAGAGTGCTATCTGAGAGAGAATGAGGAACTAAGTCACTACCTCAAGCCCTGTGGATAATCTAGGGGTATTGGATACCCCCAAACTTCAACTAGGGAACAAACCCACTAAACTCAGGGTAACCTTGAGAGGTGAGACAAACACACAGACCATGGTCAGGCAGGATGAAGAACCATCACCATCGCCAAGAAAATAGGTCCAGAGAATAAACGCAAACCTGGTTGTAAAAGCAAAATCAGCCCAGCCTAGACGAGGTGTGAAGGACACAGCATGATTCACGCAAAAGTGATCAGGACATAGCAGGAGAGCAAGGTGTGTTGTGTTGGGTCTCCAAAAGACCCAGGCCAAATGGCTAACTGTGGTGCCTATTACCATACCAAAATGCACACAGGCCTCCAGGCTCACTCGGTACTTGTGGACCTCTCAGCTCTTCTCACCACATCCTCTACCTTGAACACCAACAGTCCATGAACTCCCTTCACTTCCCACAGCTTCTCTTTCCTATAAAAATCTGCCACTCCAGCCACATGCTCTCTTGGTCTCTTGGTTCACCTGCTGCTTCTCTCTTGTCCCTGTCCCTTCTCTTCCTCTCTCGCTCCTTGCCCCATCTCTCTCCTCTCATGGCCTGGTATTCTCCCTTAGATCTACAGTAAACTCTTTCTCCTCGACCATCCCTTGTGGCCACGTCCTCATTTCATTCATGTGGCCGTGGTAATGTTTTGCATTTCTTGTTAGGGACACAAACTCATGGCATGCCGTTTTAGCCAGCTTTCTGTCACTCTAAGAAAATACACGAGATAACTTAGGGACAGGAAAAGTTCACTGTGGCTCAGTTCGGAGGGTTTCAGTGGGGCCTGTGGCAGGGAAGCACATCATGGTGGATCACACTCACTTGCACGATGAGCCAGAAGGCAAAACAGAAGGTAGAGGGGGAAGGGGAGAAGAGAGAGAGAGGAAGAGAGGAGAGAGGAGAGAGGGAGAGGGAGAGGGAGAGGGAGAGGGAGAGGGAGAGGGAGAGGGAGAGGGGAGAGGGGAGAGAGAGAGAGAGAGAGAGGGAGAGGGAGAGGGAGGGAGAGAGAGAGAGGGAGGGAGAGGGAGAGGGAGAGGGAGAGGGAGAGAGAGAGGGAGAGGGAGGGAGAGAGAGAGAGGGAGGGAGAGGGAGAGAGAGAGAGGGAGAGGGAGAGGGAGGGAGAGGGAGAGGGAGAGAGAGAGGGGGAGAGAGAGAGGGAGAGAGAGAGGGAGGGAGAGGGAGAGAGAGAGAGGGAGAGGGAGAGGGAGAGGGAGGGAGAGGGAGAGGGAGAGAGAGAGGGGAGAGAGAGAGGGAGAGAGAGAGAGAGGGAGAGGGAGAGAGAGAGGGAGAGGGAGGGAGAGGGAGAGGGAGAGAGGGAGAGAGAGAGAGAGAGAGAGAGAGAGAGAGAGAGAGAGAGAGAGGGGAGAGAGAGAGAGGGAGAGAGAGAGAGAGGGAGAGGGAGAGAGAGAGGGAGAGGGAGGGAGAGGGAGAGGGAGAGAGGGAGAGAGAGAGAGAGAGAGAGAGAGAGAGAGAGAGAGAGAGAGAGAGAGAGAGAGAGAGATATCAAGGTCCCATTGTTTCCTCTAAGGACATACTCACCAATGGCCTACTGGCTTCCTGCTGGGTTCCACCATCACACAATACTGCCACCCTGAGAATCAAGAATTTAACACATGGCCTTTGGAAAATACTAAACATGCACAACAAAAGTGAGGATTTAGGAAGAAAATGAGACTCTGATGGTCACTGACTTAGTAAAGGATTTTTGTGCAGAGGGATCAGCATGTGCAAAGGCCATAGGTTGACAGTGGGCTCAGGACTGTGGATAGTTAGGGTACATAGCATGAGGTGAGATTGAGTAATGCCTACATCTAACCCATGCCACAAGCCAACCACACCCTACTGCTTGAAAAAACAAGGCATATCCTACATCAACTTAAGTAATAGGGAAATAATCAGAGGGTTGGTTTCAAAACTACAGGTCAAGCTATTGACTGTCGATACAGTTAGTAGATATGCACCCCAGCTTTAAATCTGTGTCATTTATAAAGGTGATTCTTCATTGCATGTAATAACCACATACATATTTTCTAAGACAAGTACCTATTTCAGAATTTTTTAACTCTAGTATTTTATGTTTGTCTGGGGAGCTCAGAGCTTAATCAGTCTACTCTTTACTATTTTTTACTGGTTTCACATGGAAAGTTGAAATGTTCCATCACATAGGCAGGGAACCTGTTCTCCCCCTCCTGGAAATGTTCCCTTCCTGAAAGCAAAGTCCTGAACAGAGAAAAACTATAGGCAAGGCAGGTGAGCACTGTCACATCACATATTAACTAGCCCCAGTGTTCTTCCAGATGTCATGTATCCAATAATGTTCTCCAGCCTTGGACCTGAATTACGAGAAAGCAGTGTCTCTTAGTCTAGTTTGGTGATATCAATCAACCTTGAACACACTTCCCTGTGACATTATACCTCTCCTTCCCTCACTAGGGACCTTAAAAGAGCAGGCTCTGTTCTTGCAGAAGCTGAAGCTTTCCCTCCAGACCCCACTACACTGCCAAACCTTAACAAACCCTGCTTGAAGGCTGGATGAGCGTCTGTGCAGCTGGTGAGACTGCAAAGGAATGGGCGGACAGGATGCCAACCAGGGCAACCTTTAGGAAGCCAAACTGTCAGGATATACCAAAACCACAGATTTTAGTCTTTGGTCTCACAATCCTAGTCCTAGGAATTTGATCTGCAAGATTAAACAACAAAAGCATAAGATACATGAGCACAAGATGTTTCATTGCAGTGTTATGAGTAACTACAAAATGCTGGAAACAACTCAACTTGAATGTTCATTCAAAGAAGGGTGATGTTGCATGACTCTTCCTGGAGAGACATAAGCAGGAGAGATAGGCAAATGGCAGACCAAAGAACTGATTCTACCAATTCTATCTTGGTGAGCCAATGAGTTCATTGGAGTATTTACTTACAGGAGCATGGGTAGCACACAGGCAGCTGAATAACCCAAAAGCCCACTCAAAATGGATGATGATTCACAAAGGCTGCATCCCTGAGGCTCCCAGTACAATCTACAGATAGATCTGCTGGTCAGAGTGTCTATCTTACCAGCAGTTGGCACTGCTTATATGACTTTGGCCAGAGGCATTGTGACTGTCTTAGCTTACTGAGTCTTGTAAGTTCTGTGAGTAGCTCCTGAGTCATATGCACCTCCCTCCTCGCGCAAGGAAGGAATGTTCCAATTTTGAAGGAATAGCCACAGGACAGGTGGGTAAATGAACCGTGCTGTGGCCCCACAGGAGAACATAATGAAGCTTGTAAAAAATGATAGATGAGTCCAGAAGAGAATATTAATAAATACCATGTCCATAGAGAGATAGAAAAGTACACAAGCTTGTAACTCATGACACTTCACTCAGTGACCGACTCCATATACAATGATGGTCACATAGAATATCATTCCAAGTGACATTGAAGCTATCTTAATGTGTGTCAGTCCAGTTTATGAAGTTTGCACAATAAAATTTCCTAATAGTGTCTTTTATAAGAAGCATCTGGTTATCAAGTGTGTGAATATGTATGTTGCTGTGTAATATACATATCATATACAAGCTTACTCACAAATATCACAGGAGTTGGGCATTTGTCTAAAGGTACTAATATGAGCACCTCCCTGCAAACCAGTCAGTGATTACCAGGCAACACAGTCCTGTGGTCAATGAGACATTTGGCAGTCACCAAAGGAAGAAATCAGAGCTACTCACACTGGTAAAAGGTAAGTAAATGCTTCTGGTATCCTGACTGGTCAGACTGGGAGATATGGTATCATTTTTGTGGCTTAAGTTAAATTATACAGAGTCAATCAGACAAGCTGAAACTTACAGCTGGCCTGCAATGTAACTGACCCATACTCTTCAAAAGTCAAGGTCACGACCAACAAGAACAGACAACAGGGCTATGCCAATATATACAGTGTGGGAACTGGATCTGAATTCCCTTTACTTTGCTATACAAGCAATATATGGTAAAAGGAAATAAATAAATGAGAGAGAGAGAGAGAGAGAGAGAGAGAGAGAGAGAGAGAGAGAGAGAGAGAGAGAGAGAGAGATGCACTTTATAGATTAGGAAAGAGTATTGTAACTGCTAATTTCCTAATAATTATATTCTTAGGATATGTGCGCAAGTGTGTGTTTGTGTGAATTACATATATTTTTCTACTTATAATATATTGAGGAATAAAGAAACATCATAGCTGCAACTTACTTCCAAAGAGCACAGAAAATAAATGACCATAGACGGACTAGTAAAGCCAGCATGAGAAGATGCATGAAGCCCGGGGAGAATGGAGATGAGAATCCAGGAACTTGTGTATTAGTCCTGAAACTTTACGTCTGCTATCACCTTAAACATGAATGCCAAAAGTCCCTTCAGAAATGTTCTATTTCAGTCAGAAAACTCTACTTTAAATTCAATTCTTTTCCTTTGGGGATTAAGCATTGCATACAATTTTTCCTTCTTCTGATTGTGCTTTAATGGAAATGCTGATGTGGATGCCACTGGAAAAATTGAAAAAAGAAAAAACTGAATTCCTTTTTATGACACATGAAAATGTATTCAGCATAGCAATCTGGCATCTCATCCTGTTTGTCCTTCTTGTGTTTTCACAGGGAAGCTACTTAGTGGCTACTTAGTGGTACACCCATCTGCCCTCGAGAATGGAAGACATCACACACTTCCAATGGATGAGCTTGAGCCAAGCAAGCCAAAGTGGGGCCCTTGGGGTCAGGTTGACTTCTCAAAGGACACAGCAAATGAGCACCCACTGCAGGGCCACCAAGCAAAGAGCTGTTGGTGCATCTGGAAGAGAACTAGTTGTTTAAGCCACAGGACGTTGGTTGAATTCTCAAGCTCTGTTGCCTAACATTTCCATTGGTGTGAACTAGAGGGAACTCACCAGAAACAGGGAATGTAACTCCAGGCTGCAGGTAAGGAGTGTGGACTGGGAGGGGCAGCAGCCAAGTAGCATGCTGGCCCTCCCTAGAGCTCAGGGCAAGTTTGGGGAAGTTGAAACTTATCTATCCACAACTATTACCTTCTCGGTAGTAGTCTCTATGCCCCTGTAATGGAAAAAGGTTATTTCAAATGCCCTGGGAAAGGAATACCACGGTGTCCCTCCCTTTACAAGACTACTAGCCATTTCTACCCCTGTATCTTGGCTAGCCCTGTCTTCTGCCCCAGGGTGCTATTTGTCTGGGCTGAGGATCTCATTGTTCTTGGTCCAGAGCAGGTGAGCAACAGATTCCCACCTGAGCAGTCTGATGTCAGTTCACCATCTCCAAATTCCAGGTATCGGCCAGCAGCATCAGCTCCATAGTTTTAGAATTTGGTGTCTACATCTTTCATCTTTGCAACTAGGAGGGAGGCCAAAGTTCAAAACCTAGGAGCTGGAGAGTCCTATACTCCAGCAGACCCAGATGTGATCAGCCATCTTTGCTCTTAGTCGGCCATTCCCAGCTGACCAAGGGGTCACACACACCACATGGAGGAAACACCCACAGTGCAGGTGGGCTCCTTCATTCAGAGAATTATTTTCTAAGACAGCAGCTGCTTCTGTGAAAGCACCAATTATAGTAAACCTTTGTGTTCATAGAAAGGGCTGTGCATTCTGTGTGATTGGGTATCAGGCATTTAAAAAAACTCTCTAACTTACATTTTTCTTAGGTGTTCTGAAACATTCTGGGATTTAAAAGAAAGCATTTATTTAGTTAGAATTTGAAGACTATAGAATGAATATTAAAATTCATTAACAATTGCCATATTATATATATATATATATATATATATATATGAGTGTGCTTAAATTATTTAAAGTATGCTGATTGCATATGCTTCGAAATAATACACAGAAATATATATGCTTTGAAATAGTATATATTCACTTTGAAATATAACATGTATATATATACACTTTGAAATAATTTTAGACACTCATACAAATTTTAAAAATAGAACAGAGTTCCTGTAGAAATGGCAAAGATAGAACAGAGTCCCCACATGCCCTGACTTATGCCTTACATAACCACAGTCCAACCATCAAAGCCCACACAGTGACATCGACTTAGTGCCTGTGACTCAGTGCTGGCCTGACTACAGCCACCTGCTCTCTACTGTCCTCTGTGTCAGTGGTGATGGTTCTGTGGATTCAGGTGCTCACACAATTTATGTAACCACCAGTAACCAAGAGATAGAAACTGTCCATCATTTCCAGGAGTCTCCCTCATCTTCAGCTTCAGATCACATGCCTGCTCAACTTTAGCTCTTGACCAACCTTGAACTACTGTCTGTTCTTACGGTGCTGTCTTTTGGCAATGTCATACAAAGGGATCCCACAGCACATAATCTTGTGAGACAGGCCTTCTACAGTTAGTGTAACACTCCTGGGATTCATCCAGGCGTCAGGGTGTATCACTCCTTTCCTCTTGCTGCATAATGATCCATGAGAAAGAAGTACCACACTGTGTCTATCCATTTCTCCACTGGAGACATTTGGCTGCTTCTGTTTTCTCACTATTCAAAACAAATATTATGGATAAATTTGTTCAGAAATTCATGTGGATGTATGATTTTATTTCCTCCAACACGCACATACAAAACCACGGAGACAGGATTAGTTTAACTTTAAAAAAAACAAACTGTTATTCAGAGTGGCTGCAGCAGGTTGCATTTCTATCAGCAATAACTGGAAACCTTGCAGAATTGAAGTCTTCCCTCTTCGTCCAAGATCCTGTCAAGCTGTCTACAGTGCAATGCTCTAACTCTTCTAAGCCACTCCCAACTTATCATGGGCATCATCGTGCCTGGTTATGGCTATGAGCTTGTAACTCTCCTAATACTGTTCTCCTGAAGGGTGATTTCATGTCACTTCCTTTCTTTGAGCCTGCAGTAATTTTCAGAACTGTTTATTCTGCATCCTCACCAGCACCTGGTGGTGTCAGTTTTTTGTTTGTTTGTTTTTTTCATTGTTTTTTTCCTTTCTTTTTTATTCTGGTCCCTCTATGTGGTGATATCTTGCCATGAATTTTTCTCTGTGCTTCCCTGATGGCTGCGGATGTTGGACATCTTTTGTGTGTGTTTATTTGCCATCTATTTATGCTGTTTGATTGTATCTTTAAATATTTTGCCCATTTTAGACTGAATGTTTGGTTACTTACATTTGAATTCAGAGTAATTTATGTATACTCTGCTAAGAAGGTTATTTTAATTGCTAACTTGACATAATTGAGAATCACCTTGAAACAGTCTCAGTGAGCAGTTGTCTAGATAAAGTTGGCTTATGGCATATCTGTAGGGGATTGTCTTGATTCTATTAACTGAAGTGTGAAGACCCAGCCCACTGTGGGTGGCACCGTTCCCTAGGCAGGGATCTAGAACTGTGTAAGAATGAAGAAATCAAGCTGAGCACAAGCATACATGCTTTCTGTTTCCAATTATGGATATGACAAGATCAACTCTCTTAAGCTCAGGCCACTATGAACTCCCTGCTATGATGAACCTGGAACTGTGAGCTAAAATAAACTCTTTATTCCCTAAACTACTTTTGTAAGGGTATTTTATCACAACTAGAAAAGAAACTAAGAATACTTCATTCTAAGTCTTTGTTGGGTATGTGATGTTTTTTCAAGTATTATCTGTAACTTGTTTTTTTTTTTTTGTATCATCTTGATAGTGACTTCTGTAGAGTTTAAAAAACATTAATCTGGATTGTGCTTTTAGTACCATATCTAAAACTCTTTCATCTAATACTTAGGTTATATAGATAGTTTCTATGTTTTTTCCAAAGTTTCATGATGATATGTTTTCCATGTAGGTGTGATGACTCATTTATTTTTAGAATAGAATTCTAATATGTATTTGTTTACTAGATTATCTTATTTAAAAGAACAAATATGCCTACTGTCTAATCCCCAACGTGAAAGACACCACTAATGTCAGTTCATGATAATTTTGAAACAGGTTAGACTAGTTAGTTAATAAACGGCAAAAAGAAAACTAACTACCTGTGCTGTGTTTTGCACCAACATATTTTGAGGAGGTAAGACCCACCAACAGTTAAAAGAATCCTATAGCAAATCCTCTCGTAGCTGCCACTCAGATTCCACAATTGGCTTCATCATGTGTCTGCCCATCTGCTCACTTTTCTACCCACCCTTCTCTTCTTTTTTTTCTAGATGCGCAGTACTGTGAGCCATGGCCATTTCCTTGAACTCTTCAGTATACACACCATTAACTGAGGTTCAGTATTTACTTGCCTTTTTTTAAGTAGTAAAATGTATAAAAAAATATGATTTTATTAGAAAACTGATGTTTCCTAGTTCTGATCCAGCTAATTTGGATCAGCATGATCTTAAGATACAAAAAAAAAAATGGGATTTGGTATTAAAGTCTGATTTGTTCTTTCCTAGTTGTACGACCCTTGGGTCAGTAACCAACTTCCTTGGTATAAGCTGTTCTTGTAGTCAAGACACCATGATGCCTTAGGGCATCAGAGATATTATACCTGATTCTATATGTGAATTTAACATGCAGATAGGGTAGAAAAGCAGTGACTGGGACATCTACTTTGTCATCTGTCATTCTATGGGACATGATTGTTTTCCTTTCACACAGCCTTATTCTTTTCTAGTGGAACACTCCTAGCCAAGGGTGAAGAGAGACAGTAGTCAGTTTGCAGAAATGCCAGCACCCCCTGCATAGTGACCAATCTGGTTTCATTTTGTGTCTACATTGAGGTCAATAGGTTGATTGTAGTAGGAGACACATCTCCCCGACATAAGATGAGGCATTCCACAAGTGGGTTAGTGTGGTGCTGGCAGACAGAAGCTCTTCTGTGCCCCTCAAAGGTTCCTGGACTCCTGGAACTAGTTATTGTGACCCCAGAGAACACCAGTCTGTCAGGCATTGCTGGTGGTGACTGGTGACCCCACTGAGGGAGCAATGTGAACAGTGGGGATGGAGCTACCTTCTATTCAGATGAACAACTTTGTGTTGAAGCACAGCATCATCTCAAAGAGAATGTCAAGGAGTTCTGCTGCTGTTTTTCTCCAGCCTTTACTAGCACACCAAACACTGTGACTACCTTTACCTGTGACCTGGAAGCACATCCTGAGTACGTATAGAAATATAGGAATTTATTACACTTTTCATTGCTGTAACAAAATACATGAGATTTTATAAAGACAGAAGTTTTTGGAGGATGCAAGTTCAAACAGCAATTCTGGTGAGGGCTTCTGTCTATATAACACCATGGAGGACAGGTTTGTGGTGAGAAGGACATCCATGGTGACGTGGGAATCCAGAGATGGGGGAGGAGAAGGTCTTGCCCTTTTATGATAACCCTCTCTTGAGAACCAAACCAATAAGAGCCATTTAACTCTCTTTTGAAGTGACAACACCTCTCACATTAGCACATGGAGAAGCAAGCTCCTGAAACATAAATTGTGGGGACCACATCCAATCCATACCAATCCTGTGTTGAGACTTTGATCTATAGCTGTAGCACCCAATGGGATTGTTGGGACAACCCATGCCTCTTATTGTTTGGAAGATGTGGGGTGTGTGTGTGTGTGTGTGTGTGTGTGTGTGTGTGTGTGTGTGTGTGTGTGTGTTTGTCTCAAAATTCTCCTGGAAGGCCTCATCATCTTTATCTCAGGTTCTGATAACCCCAACTTCAGTCTTTCACAGTGTGGACAGATCCTAAGTGTGACAAAGAAATTATACTGTGAAGCATAAATGACAGCATCCTGTGATCTCTTAGGAGTTGAAGGGTCTCACATCTCTTCCAGCCCATACTAATGACAGATGGCCTGGATGTTACAAGGAAGCAATTGTAGCTGACCCAGATGGCTCAATGTACTAACCAAGGAAAGAGCCATGTTGAGTTTCTTTCATGAGCCCATTTATGGCTTCCTGGTCATTCCCTGAAGCAAAATTAGAGCACCTGCCTCCAGCAGCTGCCATAAGTATCAAATATCTAATGGGACTGGTCACCACAATTCTCCAAGCTCAGAGAAACACTGTGTAGCAGATTTGAACTCCCTATAACAGCCAGTATCTCAGCCCCAAGGCTTGGATTAAGTCTTTCACACACAGAACTTGGAGGAACATACTATGTTCATAGCAGGTTCTGACCTTCTAGTGAGCACAATGAGTTTCTAAGACCTTGGGGCCAGATGCTTGCCTAGGGTTCTGGTAGATCTCCTTCCCTCCCTTTCTCCTTCCCTCCCTCCCTTCCTCTCTTCCTCCCTTCTTCCCTACCTCCCTCCCTCGCCCATCCCTCCCTCCCTTCCTTCCCCACCTCTCTTTCTCCCCCTCACTTCTTCCCCACTCCACTCCATTTCTCTTCCCTCGGTGTATAGTAGCCACCCATCTCCTCCCATGCTCTGTACCAGCCTCTCTGAAATAGCCATCTCTGTGCAGTCCTCCATGTTCTGTTCCACAGAGTAAAGCTGGACTGGGAACATCACACTCGAGGCTTTAAGATTCCCAATAGCTCAAGGATTCTGAATGAACGCCACTGACTGTTCCCTTGCTGCCTGTAGTCCACGGGTTTCGTGGCGGCGCTGACTCCCCACACAGGCCCCGTGGCTCTCACCTATGTAACAGGGGGATTTCTAAGTACTTGTGGTCTAACGCACGGCACTGCTGTACACTGACTCTTCGCTTACAAGTGCACTTGAGGTGCAGTGTGAAAACCTGCTACAGACTCTGGGGATGTTTTCCAATTAACACCAGCGACCCACAGCGCGAACTTCGTGTCTTGAGCATGTGGTTTTTAAATTAGATGGCGGCTGCTTTTCCTCCCTAGGTTTCACATTTCCCTAGTGACTGGTTCATGAGAAACAATGTTATTTTTCCTTTTCTGTGAGAAAAGAGAGGAAGAAAAAAAACCTTTCTTCAGCAATCTTATAGGAAACTCCAGCTTCTAAAGTATCCAGACTCCCTGCTATTCCTTTGGCTTCCACTTGTGAGTGAAAATACAGCTCTCATTAAAGAAAGCCCAGAAAAGATCCACTCAGCATGCATTTCACAATGGGAGGGGGGTGTCTTTCTCCCATCCTTCTGTTGTCGAATGGTATGTTTCTTTCTGAGAAAAGACTAGCCATGCCGGCTGCAGGGCATGACACTGGGCACGGAGGGTTTGGTCTTTATCTGTAAGGACTGCCTCTGTCTCCAGCACCTCATGATTCTAACAGGCAAAGCTCTTCTCACCATTTCAAAAGTCTAGCTTTTAAAACTGCGGAGCACCAACCATAGGTCTGTGTCATCCATCACTCCCCAGAGTTCCCTTCAACGTGTGATTCTACGCCGCACCCCAAGCTAAGCAAGCTAAGCTAAGCTGCTTCTGATGCACATTTCTTTGATGCTGCCAGAAGATACTGTGATATAAGCTGTGAAAGGAGAAATGAAGACTATCCACCAAGCTAAGTGTTTGCTCAGCTTTGGGTTTAACGATGGATTTCATGGCATGTTGTCAATTGTATGGCTGGTCTGGGCAGTAATATCAGAATCACAATATAAAGATGTGTTTGTATGAAGATTCCTTAGTTTCTTTTCTAGCTGTGATAAAAATACTCTGACAAAAGTAATACAGGGGAGGAAAGGTTTATTTAGCTCACAGTTCTTGGTTACAGTTCATCATAGCAGGGGATTCACAGAACTGGAGCTTGAGGGAGTTGGTCTTGTTGTCTTTTTTAGCATATGTATACATGTGTAGCATGTGTGCTTGTACACACACTCAAATGTGTGTGGGCACATGTAGGTGGAGGCCGGAAGTTGACACTGGGTATCTTCCCTCACAGCTGAGACAGGTGTTTTCACTAATCCTGGAGTGTGCTATTTTGGCTAATCTGGCTAGCTATTTCACAAAAGGAATCACCTCCCTGCCTCCTGTGTGCTGGGATCACCGGTGGGCTGCCACACCCATTTGGCTTTTGAGTGGATTCTGGTCCTCATGTTTGCAGTGTTTCACTCACTGAGCCAGCTCCACTCTCCCCCCACCCCCCCAACCACCTTTAACTTTCGGCTTCAATGACCTCTTTCAATTCAAATAACGATCTTCTATTTAAATTTCATGCTTATTGTCACTGTTTTTTCTTTCTGATCTTTGAGGTGGGAAGACTCACCTATAATCTAGGCCACGCCTTCTGCTGGCAGCCTGTATAAGACATGGAAGAAACAAACTTTTGCTCTTTGTCTGCTTGCTTTCACCTTCCTGGTAAGTGCATTCCTTCACTGGCATTAGAACCTACTTCTTCGGGATTCTGATGTAGACTGAAGACCAGCTGAGACATCCGGCCTCGTGGACTGAACAACTACTAGATTCTTGAAACTTCCATACATAGGCAGCCATTGTTGGATTAGCTGGAGCACAACCTGTAAGTCATTCTAATAAATCCTCTCTCTCTGTCTCTCTGTCTCTGTCTCTTTCTCTCTCTATATATGCACACACACACACACACATACACACACACACACACAATTTGCTCTAGAGAACACTGATAATACACTAGGGATGGCATCACCCACAGTGGGTTGGGCCCTCCAATGTCAATTAGTAATCAAAACAATGCATCACACACATGCCCACAGGCCAATGAGGCCAATCTGACCTAAGCAATTCTTCAGTTAAAGTTCTCATCCCAGTGACTCTAGTGTGTCAAGTTGACAAAGGAAACTAACCAGCACAATCTGTCCTAGAGTTTTCTGAGTGTTGAGACAAGAAGACTTTAGTCACATTGGAGAAACTTAATATAACTACAATTTCATTTAGAATTAGAATTCTTTTTGTATTTGTTCAAAACCAAGTATGAAAGAGGATCTGTCAGTTATCGGCTTTCCTTTTTCATTGTTATTCAAACTCCATTTGTCACAATTACCATGCTAAAAAGCATGTAGCTCAGAAAGGGCAGATTTCATGACAGTAATGATCATCTTGCAGGGACAGGAGGTTCTGTTCTCTGGTGATGTTTCTGTTTATTGGCTCCATAGCTATAACAGACCTTCAGCCACTCAGGAGATTGACAGTGACCCAGTAGTCACAATGAAGGCTGCTGACCAGCACATTGCATATTCCAATTACAGTCTCTTCTGCTTCCAGCAAATTTGGTTGGTGCCTGTGCTTTGCTTAGTGCTGGCGGTGGGGGTGCATTAAAAGGGAATAGGAATAGTGACCCCGAATCTCTCTGAGAAGGGGATATACTATAGAGCAAGTCTCCCCTTCCCATCAAATAGCTTTATTACAACATCAGTGCTTCTACTGACATATAGATGATAAAAATATGGAAGATGGTGACAGTGTGCGAGGGGTTCAGTAAGGAAACTGCAGATGTGACCACTCCATTATGAGGGAAGGTTTTTTGTTGAGAGTAAGAGAGAAAAAATATCCAGAGGCATCTGTAAGAGTCCAGAGTAGAGAGAAAAGAAAGCAGACTGGACATGGCCGGGGCTAGGGAAGTGGGAGATCAGGAGAGAAGAGTAGAGATAATGAGATAGCAAGAAACAGAAAACAGAGCACAGTGAGAGAGTAAAAGAATGTCACTCAGGGGAGAGAGAGAGAGAGAGAGAGAGAGAGAGAGAGAGAGAGAGAGAGAAAGAAAGAAAGAAAGAAAGAAAGAAAGAAAGAAAGAAAGAAAGAAAGAAAGAAAGAATAGCAAAAGAGGGCTAGTAGCCCGGTTGGTTAGCCAGGTTGGTTATAAAAAGGATGAGTAGCTGGGGGAGGGAAGCCAGTGAGCTGGAAGAAATTTAGGGTGGAGAAGATAAGAAGGGCTGGGATGCTATCACGGACTTTGTAATGTATAGAAGGTGCTTGTGATACTGAGGAAGCATGGAGACAAGCATGGGCTTTAATGTCCTGGTAGGCTGATAGGCACCACAGGTGTATGTTAATTGGAGAACCATATGTCCCTTCTGATAGTTGTAAGGAAAATTACTCCTTTTTGGGGGAGGCATGCAGAAAACTCATTTCACAAGTTACTGAGGAATGCTGGCTTTTATCTAACTGCCAGAAATCCTTTATAGTCCAGCTTAAGCTCATTTTTGGATATATGGATTTCCTGAGACATAATAGACACAAGGTTGTTGGTTATTATTATTTGAAAAACATGCCCAAGTTATACACTGATGAATTTTTATATACCTAATTAAAATAATCAGTGTCATACTACTATTCTAGTCATATATACATGCTGTGGGATGTTCTGTGTGCTGTAAAAATGTGTTGCTATGATTGATTAATAAATAAAGTGATGATTGGCCAGTAGCCAGGCAGAAAGTATAGGCAAGACAAGGAGAGAGGAGAATTCTGGGAAGTGGCAAGCTGAGGCAGAGAGATGCTGCCAGCCGCTGTGATGAGAAGCAACATGTTAAGATACCGGTAAGCCACCAGCCACGGTGGCAACTTATAGATTAATAGAAATGGGTTAATTTAAGATATAAGAACAGATAACAAGAAGCCTGAGCCATTAGGCCATACAGTTTGTAAATAATATAAATCTCTGTGTGTTTGCTTGGGTCTGAGGGCTGTGGGAGCCGGACAGAAACAGGATAACTTCAGCTACATATACATACATATTTCTCCTCTATAGGTAAGAGTGGGGTACATGGCTTAATGGGTAAAGTGCTTGCCATGCAAGTATGAAACCCTCAGTTTGAATCCCCAGAATACACGTAAGCTGGACATGATAGAACATGCATTTATAATCACAGTGCTCCTGCAGGGGATGGAAGGTTAAGAGAAGAAACCCCAGAAGTTTGTGGGCTAGCTAGCATGGCACATGTAGCAGAAGAAAAAACAAACAAAGCAAAAAAAAAAAAACCCAAAAAACCAAGAAAAACAATTTGAGACCTGTATGAAACAATATGGAAGAGGAAAACACACACACACACACACACACACACACACACACACACACACACACAATTTATATGGAAATTGCATTTAGTATAATCTTCAAATTGGTAAATATCTTTTCCTAAGGGGTAAACTTCACTCCTGGGTGAGCCAAAGTTATCGGCACAGTGCTTTTTCACAAAACAAGGTGGAAGTTCAGCTCGAGCACTAGAAAATCACACAGGACCACAATGATATAAAATAGTACCTTGTGTATGACCCAACACTGATCTCAAAGAAACAGAAGTGTCTAAATACATTTTTTCATGGGTAGATTGTCCCAAGGGAAAAACATGAATAGCTTAATTTTTTAATACCATAAGTAGTGATTTATCATATTATTTAAAGATAATTAATTTAATTAAAATTCTTTGCCTAACCATAAGACATCTGGTCTAGTTTGCTTTCTGTTGCTACAATAAAACACTGACCAAGGAGCTGGAGAGATGGCTCAACAGCTAAGGTCGCACTGGCTGTTCTTGCAGAGGACTCAAGTTCAATTTCCAGCACCCACGTGGTGGCTCACAAAGGAAGGTCTGTAACTCCAGTTCAAGGTGATACAATACTTTCTTTCTGTCTTCTAGAGGCATTGTAAGTATGTGGTACACAGATATATATGCAGACAAAACACCCATGCACCTAAAATAAATCTAAAACAAAACTAACAAAAGAACACTAACCAAAACAAACTTGGGGAAGAAAGAAGGATGTATTTTATCTTGCAGGTTAGAGCCCATCATCAAGGGAAACAAAGGCAGGAACTCAAGAAGAAAGCCCAAGGCAGGAACTGAAGCAGAAATCACAGAAGACTGCTGCTTACTGGCTCACTTCCTCTGACTTACTCAGCTACTTTTCTTACACATCTCAGAAATACCTGCCTAGGGTTGGCACCACCTACGGTGGACTGGGCCCTTCTACATCAATCAGCAGTCAAGAAAACGACCCCCGACATGCTCACAGGTCATCTAGTAGAGAAAATTCTTCAACTGAAGTTTCTTCTTCCCAGGTATCTCCAGTTTGTTAGCAGTAAAAACCAGTAGGCTACCTGTTCACATGTAAACACCCTCTGTCCACATCTGCCACATCTGATGCATGCTGAGATACCCATGTCCCAAATTTCACATAGTGTTTCAGCAAGTCTTCACAAGAGTTCTTGGAAGCAGGGTAGGAAGAAGTCAAATCCCATCTCTAGAAACTCGAAAAATAGTCAACAACAGCCAGGTCAGGACTCCTAAGCTCAACAGAGGCCAACAGAACACCAAAGATGTTGATCCGTGTAGAACAAATTTTGAGTAAGAACAGATGGACCTGCTGTTCTTGTGGGTTGCCCCTTGCCTTCTCTCAGTGTGGTCCCTGAAGCATTTATGTGAGGACAGGGCTGTCTAGAGAAACTAGCAGCTTTGCTAGTGGGAAGGACTAAACCAATGGAAGCAGAAGTAGAGACCCATGCCTGGTTATGAGAGGGGGAGTCTAAGGCTATAGTCTTGGGCCAAGTGTCAAGGTGAGTCTAGTCAGAAATTTGATAGAGCGTTCCCTGGAAATGAGAGAACCACAGAGAGGCTGTGTAAACTCACCTCTCATCCTGGCTGACCTTGGGGCAAAGAGAGGGGTGAAGCACGAGGGAATAAGATGGACAGTGGAATCTGGGAAAAACCGGAAGCTGCTTGAGTACATCCCCAGGCGCTGTGGGCACATTGAAAACGTTGTCTGCTGGAATTATCTGGACTCACTTTCTAACCAGTAATGAGCTAAATCCCAGGAAGTCAGACAGAGAGGGAGAGGAGAGAAGTCGGGAGAAAAAAACTAAACACAACTATAGTAATCTCATTGGCCAATACCACAGAAGAAAAAAAGATTGTACACATTTAGTCCAGGAAAGTCACTAACAAAGCAAGTAATAAAAATAAATAAAAATAGAAGGGACTAAGGAACCTACATTCCAAGTAAACATCTAGAAAGCATGATCCATATTCAGAGTAAAAAAAAGCAGTCTGGAGAACACATCTGAGTGGGTAGATGTGCACTTAGCAGGACAAGAAGGACCCCAATGCAGCTGTTGAAAATATATGCCTAGAATAAAGGAAGTCATATTTAAAAATAAAAGAGAGCATGATGACAATGATTCAGCATCTTATTAGTAAAGAAAAAGAAACTACTATTGAGTCACTAGGTGGCAAACTGAAAATGTAATCTGAAATAAATTAAAATAAAATAATAAAAATCTTTCTCAAGACAGACTCAACATGGCAGAAGAATCTACATACTTGAGAGACCGATCTAGTATCCAACTTGGACAGAGAGAGAACAATGTTAAAGGGGAGTGGAGAGCATACCAGAATGTTTACAACAGCTAACAGCATCCTTAGCTGTTCATTATAACTACTGTTCTTTAAGGCTCACCACTTTTCTTTTTAAAGGTTTCTAGTCAGTGCAATGATGTAAACAAAAACAAACAAACAAACAACAACAAACAAACAAATCCTCCAAAATCCCCCTACCCAAATCAGCCTAAATTCCCCTCTCCTTATGATCACACGATCGATCCCTCATATCTGAAGCCAGGAAAATCAATTTTCAAAACCACTATCATTTTCTAAATATGTTTTGCTTCCTCTGGGTCAATGATTCTGCATGTTATTGTCCAGTCTTCTTCACATCGTTTGGTTTTCCTCAACTGTCTTTTGAAGGCTCTCTGCTTTCCTAAGCATGTATGACTTCAGAAAATCTCCATGGTAGTTGCAGTCACACAAGCCACACGTTTCTGAATGGAAGCACAAACACAAAAGTCTCAGAGGACCCAGGCTGGGGGTTCTCAGAAGCCAAGAAGTGGCTGGTGATAATCCCAGACCTGTCTCTTTGTGATCAGTTTGCAGACACTGCACAATACTGACACAGAAGTTTGCCATAGTATACCCTTCCTCCAGTACAGAAAGAAAAAATAAATAAAAAATAAAGCCATCATGGTCATTAGGAGGCAAGAACCCCGAGTTAGCAGATCTGTCTTAGCTCCAAAGGCTCTAGCAAAGTCAACCTCGTGATGCTGGAAGGACTTCTAGCACATGTCATTCCTCATCTAGGGAGAGACCTTAGTATTCCCTATGTCCAGTGTTGTGAGCTTTATATGTCAAAATTTGCAAAGTTCCTGGAATGGAGCCAGTGCTCTGTGAGTTCCCACTGGTCTCCTCCTTTTTACTGCAATGAAGAAAAGGTCCAGACCTCACGGGACAATTTAGACAGTGTTCTATGTGCTTCTGAGTCTGAACAGATGTGCATTGAAAGAAATCAGTCGGCAGTGATGTGTCTTTTGACACAGGTCATCACTGATGACAGCAGGAAGGCAGCGAAGCCCTCCTACCGTGGACTCTAACCACTTCAGCTCACTCCATGGCTTTAACTCCAATTGTATGTTTTGTAGAACTGCTTTATTATGTGCCCCTGTAATCTCGCTGCTTGAGCTTAATTGTATGAAATGAGAAGTGGCTTCCTCTCGTTGGTGCTCCTGGAAGCTTTAGGTTTTAGGTGAGGGCTGGGAATCAGATGAAGCAATGGTCACATACCAATTCCAAATTCCTGGTATGTGACCATTGCTTCATCTGATTCCCAGCCCTCACTTAAAACCTGCAGCTCCCTTCTGCCAGAAAGGAGGTCCTGAGGGGTTGAACACCAGGCCAAATTATTTCCATCCAGACTGCCCTGAAGAAACCAGTAAGGTGCCTGTCTAGTGAGAGTGTGTAGTGAGCAATCCTGAAAAACCCTGGGAGGTCTCCCAGCTTCATCTCATCCCATGCCAAACCACATCCTGCTCCCGGACTTGGTAACCAGTAGCAGGAAATATTGCAAACACCTGATGGAGAAATAAATCCTTCCATGAGTCTTCTCGAAACTGATGGTGGAACCCATGCATGACACTTCCACAAACACAAAGACAAATGGAAGACTCCACAATTTGTCTCAGAATTGTAGCTGGATGGGAAAGGCTGTCTTGCATCTAGGATTGCCTTGTACAAAAGAGGAGCTGATGAGCATCTTGCCACCCAGCATCCAGGAGCTCCAGCTCTCAACCATCCTGGTGAAGAGAATTCTAACCTGTCACTCCATCACTCCAGCCAACAGGTAGCCAACATTAACAAGCACAGCTGCCAAACCAATCAACCAACAGTTAACTATGGGCAATAGTGAGGCCAGAGGGACCAGCAGACCAGTCACCAGCTAAGCTCAACTCAGTGTTGGCCTCATGAGAAATTCTTGTTTTAAGTCACCAAGTCTTGAAGTGATTTGTTACACAGCAAATCTAACCAACACATGTCTGGGGTCTTAAACAGCTTAGAGGAATTGAGAGTGGCTATACTCTGTCCTGATTTCTTGTCCTCAGAGTCTGTGAGGGATGGGAATGTCTTAGTCTGGGTGAGCTCCTTAGAGATTAACCAGAAAGTCCGTCTAAATGCCCAAGTGAACAGTTTGAACACCGTGCTGTTCCATTAATGTTATTTAGAAGGCCCTTCATCTGACCAGAGTAGAAATATCAGGTAGTGAATAGGTAGTGAAAGGCCATTCTAAGATATAAACACACAGTAATACCACAACTAAATATTCTAGTTACTTGATGCTTTTTTTTTTTTTTTTTTTTTGGTTTTTTGAGACAGGGTTTCTCTGTGTAGCTTTGTGCCTTTCCTGGATCTCGCTCTGTAGACCAGGCTGGCCTCAAACTGGCCTCGAACTCACAAAGATCCACCTGGCTCTGCCTCCCGAGTGCTGGGATTAAAGGCATGCACCGCCACCACCACCGCCGCTGCCACCACCACCACCGCCTGGCCAGTTACCTGATTCTTAACAGAATTATTGTTTTTCTTGGTTGCCAAGGCCACTGCGAGGGCAGAGACAAGCACTTGAGTGGTGCAGCTCACTTCTCCAGCCCCTTGTGCTACCCATCAAAGCCCTGTACTTATCAGGATAGGTGAGTCTGCCCCCCCCCCCCCCAGCCCCTTAACATCACCTCCTAATTTTTAACCCAAGAGATTGTTTCTGGATAGATGTCAGATCTCTGCAGAGTTCTAAAACAAACAAACAACAAGCTGAGGTCATTGTGTGAAAAACTTGCAATAAAGTGGAGCCCAGCTGGTAATGGATTGTCAAAATGTAGATCCAGGCATAGCACTAATCAATACAAACTGCATTTAAATATTGGTCATTTAGTTGCAAGTTCAATCAGATACCTACACAAGTGTTAAGGAGGAAAATTCTTAGGCCTTTATGAAGTCTCAGAAGAGAAGTTGGTTGAGGTCTAAGAAGATACATAATTACCTCTTCAGCTCTCAATGATCTTGACATATTATGTCGTCAATTATTCAAGGAATGTATATGAATATGTCAAGAGTGAAGAGGAAATAATACATGCAAAAGAGGAAAAAGGATAATGGAGATAATCAGAAATTTCTTTCACAGTTTCAATCCAGCCAGTATCCCATGCCATAATTACAAGGACATAGTGTACCTTGAAGCTGATTTTCCAAAAACTTTTACCAGAGCTGCACATGCTCTGTGGGCCCCTCTCTTTATCATCAATCAATGATAAATTTCACTTTTGAAGTATGCCCTTTGCATTGCCAAATGCCGTCCTGATTTCCTTGCCATTCCTTATGATAACAGGGCTCTGTGCCTCTAATTTGCTGTGTCTCTTCCTTCTGTCCCCCTACATCTCTCCCACATCTTCTTTTCACTCTATAGCTAGAGCAGCTTCTCAAAAACACATCTTGTCTGTCTTAGTTAGGATTAAATATTGCTGTGCTGAAACACCATGAGCAAAGGAACTTGGGGAGGAAAGAGTTTATTTCACTCACAGTTTCGCATAACCTTCCATTACCGAAGGTAGTGAGGGCAGCTGTAGCACTCAGGAGAGCAGATCTTGCACCTTGCCTGGTTGTCAATGATGGCGTGGGTACAGATGAGCTGACCCCACCTCCTCATCATCCATTTGGTGACATGGGTGAGGGAAAGATGCCCCCTACCCCTTGCCACCTGTGGCAGATGGGAGAGCTGTCTCCCAGGGTCACGAGGAGCTGGAGACCTGGTCCTGCCCCTCACTGATTGCAGCACATGGGAGAGCAGGCCCTGCACCTGACCTGGGGATCACACTAGAGCTGGCCTTGTTGGCAGGGGAACAGGTAAACTGGTCCTGTAGACAAGAGAACAGGAGAGTGGCACCTGCCCCCTCCCTCATATGCCATGTAGTGATGTGGGTGGGGGAAATATACCCCCTTCCCACACCTTGCCAACTGCGGCAGTTAGGAAAACCAGCTTCTGGGATATGAGAACAGAAGCGAAGGCTCTGTGTCTCAACAACTGCAGCAATCTGGAGAGCAGGCCATACACCTTGCTTGAGCAAAACAGTAGAGCTGGCCCTGGTGGTGTGAGTGCAGGAGAGCCAGACCTGAAGGTGTGAAAGCAGGAAAACTGGCCCTGCTCCTTGTTGCCTGTTGCACTGGGCAAGCTAGATGGGGCAGTGCTGGAGAGGTCACCCTACTGGTGACCATGAAGGAGACTGGCTGGCTGATGAGCCCAGCTTCCACCCAGGCTCAGAACCAGGGCTATTAGTTATCCCACCACAACATCCACATCATCTATGAATGGCTAGAGTATGTGAAGGGGCCAAATCTGCAGATCCAAAGATCTGGATCCACAGGACACAGGACAACAACAGGCTATCCAGGAGGAGTCCCAGTGAGGGCCCAGTATCAATAGGGTAGCAGAAGCCAGAGGCTTTAAGCCAAACATTAATCCATTGCAAAGAACAAGTAAAGATGTATGGACTAAGGGGTATACTGTGTGACTCACTAGGCCACACTACAGCTTCCACAAGGAGATTTTTGTTTTACTTTGTTTTGTTTGGGGAGGGTAGAAGCAAGGGAATGGGGAGATGAGTGGGATCCAGATGTGTGATGTGAAATCCACAATGAATCAATAAAAAAGGTTTTTTTGTTGTTTTGTTTTTTAAGTAGTGAGGGCAGGAACTCGGGCAGAGCTAGAAACTGAAGGCAGGAGCTGATGCAGAGGCCGTGGATGGGTGCTGTTTACTGGCTTGTTCCTCATGGCTTGCTTAGCCTACCTTCCTATAGAATCCAGGAACATAAGCCCATGACTGGCACCACCCACAATGAGCTTGGCCCTTCTCCCATCAATCGCTAATTAAGAAAGTGCCTTACAGGCCTGCTTACAGCCTGATCCTATGGTGGCATTTTCTTAATTGAGGTTCCTTCCTCTCAAATGACTTCAGCTTGTGTCAAGTTGACACAAAACTATCCAGCACATTGTCACAGCCTTCTTGCCTGAAATCTTCCATGTTTCTCTACTACAGCCAAAGCCTGCAGCCTACAGGCCTCAGGTCCTCCATGTGGTATCCCACTTGCTCTGTGCTGTTTTGCGGATTAAGCACTAGAAGGTTCTGATTCTCAGCTACTTCATACTTTTTACATTGGAATCTAGCAGGTGGGCCCACAGGATGTGGCACAGCAGAGAAGTCAAGAGACATGAAAGATACAGATGGGCTTGGACTCCCGAGCCCTGCTCCCTGTCCCTGAAAGCTCTGGCGTGTCAATCTTCCCTTCTGTCTTACTGTGTGACTTTCCTGAATCTGGTCTCCCTTAGATGATTAAGGTTCTGAGTGGTAGGACCCTGCTTCTGCTCAGGCAGGCTGCCTCTGTACTCACCAATCTCCAAAGGCCTTAGCATTTCTGTTCAGCTCTATTCAGGGTCAGCTGTTTCTGTACTTATCTCCTAGGGCTGGGATTCTCTCCCAATAACCCACCAAGCCTCCATATATCTGGTCTCACAATACAGGGCTTCCACTTCCATAATGATCTCTGACAGTCTCCCACTCAAACCAATGTCAGATCTACATCCTCTTCAGGGACTGTTTTCAGAGCCAACAAGACACTCTTTCACCAGAATTTCTGTGTCAAATTCCAACTGCATTTGTGGTGCTTGCTTCTCCAATTCATACAGGACCGGCAGATTTAGACACTTCCTCTTGGCCAAACACCGAGACTTTGGCAAACAGCAAGTACTTGCAACAGGCATTAGCACAGAAGCCAAAGCACCCAGCATCTAGCTTCCCTCAGGCTCTGGCTGGCTGCATGCTCTTATCTTCCCATTAATGTCATAAGATGGTATAGAGGTCTCTGCTTACGGAGGTGGCTATTCAGAGACCCGTTGGTGGCCCTCATAAACTCCTTTCCTGAACATTGTCCTCAAGCCCCAGGTGAACACCCTCTGTTTGCTGCTCTTCTGCACTACAGCAGCCCCTCAATGACTCACACATCACATGGCTGGCAATCTCTGTGCCATATCTCAGAGAGTCCTGCTTGTATGTCTTTGTGTGTGTGTCATTCAGATGCCCCCATTTGTCTTAACTACTAAAGATGTAAGGCATGTTGGCTTCAGGGACATAGTTCAATGGACCACTTCTTTCCCAGGATTTGAGAGGTCCCAGGTTTAATTCCCTTATCTCCCCTTTTAAATTTCTGTTGTTTCTCCTGGAGAGTTCTGAGGTAGAAATGATCTACTAGTAGAAACTTCAGATGTCAAACTAAGGGGCCCACTGTGACAGCAAAACACTTCTCTAATTGTTCCCACACCATATGTCTCTAGCCTCATATGTCCCTCTCTCTGTCTCATAGGTTATTCAGTGGCAGTATCCTTAACTGCCCAGCCATCCAGTGCTGGAGTTTGTTGCCCTGCCTACAGGGCTATTACCAGGGGTCACCTTTGGCCAGAATCACTGCACAGCTCCCAGTCTTTTTCCATTCCTTCCATCCTTCACAAATGCTCAGGAGTAAAGTGGTACCAAGAACATCTTCTGTATTTTTGCATAACAGTTTCACTCCCTGGCTTTTGCTGAGCACTCACAAGTACTCCCCAGACCCCATTGCCCCCATCCCAGAAGGTCTCCAACAAGTACATCCTCTGACCTCCAGCTCCTGTAACTCCTCTTCTTCTTCCACATCGTAGGACAGGGTGTGGATTTTGATGTCATCAGCTGAGAGGTCGATGAATTTCCCATCGGGGTATTCCAGGCTGTCTTTGGTGGGTGACCGGTCCTCAATGAAGGTAGTCTCACAGCAGTCAGTGGCCACGCCATCCCCCCAAGAGCGGAGTACACCATCTGAGTAGAGGATGATGTTGGGACGATAGTGGGACTCCATGGACTGCTGTAGTGTGTTTGGGTCCAGCAGTTGCTGCACTGGCTCACTTCTGCCTCCTTCCAGGCTGCCTGGTGTTGCATTGGCCACCAGCCTGTGGCTCTGGTACTGAGGTGCTGGGTAAACGGACACCAGGCCATCCCTGCTCTCAGCCATGAAGTTTCTGGTGTTAATTAAGCCATTCCTTTTGCCAGCATCACTGATCTTACTGTGCACCAGAACACTCTTCTGCTCAATGATGCCATCCATGGTAGACTCCCTCCCTGCTGGGCGTCAGGATAGCAGGCTGTATTCACTGGTCACACGAGCCCCATAGGACCCATTTCCCTGAAGGAGCAGGAAACAGAGAAAGTAAAAATTATGCAAAGTTCATCACACAGACCCACATTGAGTCAGAGTTTATTAGTCATTTGACATGCATAGTAGCTACAGAGTCAAATAAATACAGTCCATCCTGTTCTGTGAATTTCAAAAAGGCCCCATTAGTGTGCCATCCAGATTAAGCCAGAAATCGATTACCTGCATCTCTAAGAAGTCTTTGCTTCCAAATGGGGGAAGCTGCAGGAACTGGATCTACTGCAGCCCTGCAGAAGCCCCTGCCTGCCAACAGACATCTTGAAACTCCGAGAAACTCAATCACATTAGCATCCCAATGGTCTACAGAGAAATAGAGTTGTGTTTCTGTAGTGGGGATTGACTATTCCAAGCACCCAACCATTCATTCAAGCAGGAGAACACACCAAGAGAAGACAGTTTAAAACCATACCCTGCAGAGACAAAAACTTAGTGGCAGGAAGACCATGCCACTAGATGGTATGTGGACACAGTTCCACACTGAGGACATACGTTATGTACATACCAGTGCCTTCTTGTGTGCCTAGTAGGATGAGCACTGCACTCATAAATAAACACTGACTCCAAAAGGTGTAGAAAGAAAGAGAAAGAGGAGAGAGGGCGAGGAAGGAAGAACGAAGGAGACCAGAGCTTAAAGTTCTAGGAAATGTAACGAGGGCATTTCCTCAGATTGCATGTTAATAGCCATTATATATAATAACATCTCGTGTGACTGAGGAGATGGCACAATTAGAAAAGTGCTTGCCATGAGAGCATGAGGACCTAAGTTAGATCCCAAGAACCCACATAAAAGAAAAGTGCCCAATCCTCTAATCCCAGCACTGCGGGGCAGAAACAGGAGGATCCCTGGAGCTGGCTGGCCAGCCAGTCTTGCTGAATCAGCAAGCTCCAGGTTCAATGAGAGACCCTGTCTCAAAAACCTAAGGTGGACAATGCTTGAGGAAGACATGTGAGAGCAAGCTCTGACCTTCAAGCACATGCACACACGTATGCAGACATGCACATGAATATGGATACCCGCACAAAATTTCATCTCGAGCTCCTCTAGCACTACATTTTCTATAACCTTTAAGTATTTTCTAATTATAGACTTTTGATTGTATGTGGTGGTAAATACAATATTCTAAAATTGCACTCTGATGAAAGGAAGAGTGGTGGAGAGGACCTTTGTGACTAATTGAAAATTCTGAGATCAGGTTCAAATAGCGAGGTCAAACTACAGCATAAGCCCCGAGAGATAATAGGAATTATTAATGTGAAACCATGTACGGTTTAGAGAGGGGTCACAATGCACCGTCACCTCTGCTTATGCAGGCTTGACATGTCTATCTCCAGAGATGTTATTCCTATTTGGGAACTAAAATCTTGAATTAAATTGCTTGATGAGAGATTTTGTAGGGGTGACTGTAATATACCAAGGGTAACCTGTTTGAGGACCACCTCTATGCTTCATGTTTTTCAGGCACTCACAAGGTGCTTCTGAGGTATTTCTGGTCCCATCTTTCTCCTTCTACAGAGTAGGACCTGGCCTGCCCTGCTGACCGAGTCCCTTGTTATCATTGTGGTCTGGTGGGTGTATTAGCAAGCCTAGAGAAATCTTGAAGACCCAGCTTCTCAGCCTGAGTTCCATCTACCCAGACCTTGTAAATATCTTTCTAGCAAACACTGATTGCATTGGTTCAAATTCGGCCTTTCAGCTTCTTCCATTGAATTGCATGCTTTCGGACAACCAGAAGTAACATTTCCATTGGCTGGTGAGTGCCCATCACTACTTCTTGACTTTTTCCCCTTATGATTCCCGTTGCATTCTTCTGTGCCAGTTTGACAGCTGCTGAGGTCAGCATCCTTCTTCTACCCAGACAGGAAGTTACGACCAAGGAATCAGTGGCGCATTTTCCCTTTCTTGCACAAGGTATGGAGCAGGCACATATGGAGTCAGGGACTGTGTATTGAAGCAAACTGTCTTCAGAATTATGCAATTAGAGTAAGCCCTGGTGTTGTCTCCCTGAGTTGGCCATGCACTAGAGGTGGGTTCAATATTAAGGTGCTTTGAGGCAGATATGGCTTCATTTCTTTCATCATCCCTGTAGTTTGTTGCTCAAAGTGTTGTTGACACACAGAAGACTCAATGGTTCCTGGGAGTTGGTTAGAAATGTAAAAGAGCTGAGGTATAGCTCAGGCAGACAAAGCACACTTAGAACACACTGGGTCCTGAGACTATCCCCTGCTCCACACTTATGCACATAGGACACATACAGACCAGAAACCGCAGCAGAATACATGCCTTTTGAACCACAACCTACATTCTTATATGATTTCTGCATCTCAGTCTTCACATGAAGGCTTAAGGCTAGGTGAGCTATGTAAGTATGGGTAGGGGGCTTGCACTATTCTTTTTCTGTTTTTGTTTTTGGTTTTTTTTTTGAGACAGAGTTTCTCTGTGTAGTTTTGGTTCCTGTTCTGGATCTTGCTCTGCAGACCAGGCTGGCCTCAAACTCACAGAGATCCACCTGGCTCTGCCTCCCGAGTGCTGGGATTAAAGGCGTGTGTCATCACCGCCTGGCAGCTTGCACTAATCTGTAGCAATGTAATCATGTGACAAGTTGTTTGGTTTTATAGTTGATTATTTACTCTTTTTTTTGAGATTATACCATAATTACAGTATTTTCTCCTTACATTTCCTCCCTTCAATCCCTCCCCTATACCACTCCCCACTCTCCTTAAAATTCATGGCCTCTTTTTTCATTGGTTATTATGACATGCATAATATAAATACATATTGTATTTATATAAATATTTATATTATATATAGTAAATATAACCCACTCTGGCCATATAATGCTGCATGTATGAATGCTTTCAGGGATGACTGGTACTAGACAACCAATTGGTGTGCTCTTCCCTGGGGAAAACCACCTCTCTTGCTCCCAGAAGACATGTAAATAAGAGTGAGACTAGCTAGAAAGAAAAAAGAGTCTAATAAATGAGGGAGGGAGGGAAGCAAGAGAGAGCCTGAATCTGAACAAAACACAAGATATACAAGTATGAAATTATCAAATATGCATTGAACACATGCATGAATGTTTTAAAAATAAAAAGAAGAAAAATGTGAAATCTGAAACACTTCAGGTCCAATGCATTTTTGAAAGATTTATTATTTAATTATGTGCATGTTATATGCATATGAATGAGAATTCAGGTGTCCCCAGAGGCCAGAAGAGGAGGCCGGATCACTTAGTGCTGGAGTTGCAGGAAGATGTAAGTAGGCTAAACTTGGATCTTCTGTAAGAACAGTAAAAAAAATCTCTGAGCCATCTCTCCAGCCCCAAGATGTAGTCTACTAATAGTTATTATTAATAGCTAAGATGCCTGGGACTGCTTTTAAAATAATCTAGATAGAAGAGGTGAGTACTGACAATGAAATAACACCGGTGATGAATTGAGAATTCATGAAATTGGTCGATGAGATATGTTTGCTGCTACATAATTCTCTCTAGTTCTATGTATGTCTGCAATTTTCTATAATAAAGAAGATCTTTCACCACTCAGTGAAACTGTGTGTGTAAGGGACACTGCAGGCAGAAGGAGCAGCATTAGGCCAAAGCCAGCAGGTGTGTGTGGGGGGGGTACTGGCAGTAGGTAAGTAGAGAGAGGACCTAGACATGAAGGAGGAAGGGTAGGGTCTTCTATGAGGCCTTTACTTGTTTGTTTCTCTGTGCTGGGTATCTAAGCTTGAATCTGGTGCATCCTAGAGAATTTATTACTAAACTGTCTCCCTATCTCTACTTGGGGGCTCTTGAGTCCCTGTGTAAAGAGACAACCAGTGAATTGCAAAGGTTTTTGAGTGAGATGCACTCATCACAAAGGCCATTCAAGTCTGTGGGTCTGTGAGCAGTGTGGGGAATGAGTTCCAGGAAAAGTATACCAATACAGATCTGGTACTCCACAATAATACCATCTCTACTACTCAGCTGACTTCAGAAACACAGAATATCCTACAAGATTTTACATGACCCAAGAGAGCCACAGCAATGTTGCTTCATGCTGTGTGTCCCACCTATGTGAAAAGAAGTCATGATGAGGCAAGCCAAAGAGTCTCCTCCAGTTGCCCTTATTCCCTAGGGAACAAAACTACCTGCTGGCAAGACCAAGTTTAGTTTCTTCAGTCCTCTGTCATGGACAGGCTCCTGGTGTGGGAGGCAGGCATGGTGCACTGGCTCAGAGTTACAGGCTCAGTTCAGAACAGACAAACTCAAAGCATAGCTAGTCCAACCCAATCAGTTTCTACTAAGGTTAGTAAGGCAACTGTTTACCTGAGACTGCTTCTGAAGAATCGTTGGAAACCTGTTATGAATTTCCTGCCCTAGAAACCCACCAAAATAAAAGGCAACAAAGGGCAACAGAACACACCTGAATGGACAGAGGCAGAGTTCTGACCCCCTCCATTTCCCCTGTGCTTGTTTTCTTTGTGGCTTATTTGGTCATTTATTCTAGATGCTTCTACTGCTGTTAGTCTAGACCTAGACTCTTTCTCCACATAGATCTCCTTCTGTCTTTAATTTCAAATGCCATTTCCTGTGCTTCATCCCTTGGATGCCATTCAGGGACAAGGACCTGTTCTTGGTCCTGGTGACGCCATATAGACTCAGCTCACTCTGCCCAGCTGGTCAGATTTTTTTTTTTTCAAATCAGAAATATGGTAATCGGATGCTCCTGTTCCTGTCCTGTACAGGACAGGTCTCTCTCTTTCCCTCCCTCTTCTCTCCTCCCATCTCTCTGTGTGTCTCTCTCTCCCTCTGTCTCTACCTCTCTGCCTCTCTGTCTCTCTCTCTGTGTTGGGGGAGTTACTTTTAATTCATCAAAATATAATTAACAGAAGAGATGTTTATAAAAGAACTCTAGATTTATTCATGTTGGCACATTTAAAAAATATATGAACAATGACATTTGGGGTCATTGGCCATCAAGCCAACCGTCTCTTTCCGGAGGGCTGTGGGTGTAAAGTCCCTGCTGGCATAGGATCTTCTGAGAGACTCTCTTGAATGGTGACTGCATTTCTAGGCCCCAAATTAAACTTTATCTCCCTCCAACTCTATCTCATGGGCTGAGATTCAGAATGCCCATTGCTCATTCTTCCTGGAGCAGGAATCTGTTTCAAACTGGCCTTTTGAGTATGAGAGATTCTCTTGGGAGAATCTACCACCCTGCCTTCATCTGCCATCCAGTAATTCCCAGGCCATTTCTTTCTGCCCAGTAATTGCCATGTGATCCACCTCAGCCATCACTTTCTCTCAAAGGAGAGACAAGCATCAAGGGCTTCACAATGTCCCACTCAAGTTGTTACAATGTGCCTGCCATGTTCCTAGACACAGCTCCCTAGTCAGACCCACCCTTTCAGCCACCTTCACACTTCCCATGACCGGCCCTACATCCTTCACCTTGCTCCATAAGTGCTTGAAGAGTAATAAGCAATCTTTGGTCGATGATAGTCAACAATGGATCTCACAGTAAGTGTGTCAAGAACTTTACTGATGAAAATGGAGCATTCCTCTTATTCAATGAAGAAAAACCTCTTGTTCAATAAGTGGTCCATAGAGCTGTGCGATAGATCACCTATCTCGGACTACACTGTGAAATCTAGTGGCCTCTCTTGATTCATAAATAAAACTTTCATTTCCAAAGAATCTATTTAGCCAGAGGTTCTGCATTTCTTAGCAGGAAGCATATCACTATACAATCTCCTAGAACAAGCAATCTCCTAGAATTTGCCGTTGGCAACAAAAGCTGCCATTTAATTTTCATCAACAAGGTGTTGGCACACATGCCATCAGAGAACATCAAGCCACTATGAACTTGATTAGGAAAGGAGGTGATCTATTCATCTTAGTCTGGTTTGTGTGGTTACAGTAAAACACTTGAGGGTGGATAGCTTGTAAAAAGAGGTTTGTGTGGCTCATGACTCTGGTGTCTAAAGGGTCCAAATATCATGATGTCAGCCTCTTGGTGAAAGCAAAAAGGCATGGAAGGGTCAAGCACACAGGGTGGTTTGGCTTTACAATATGCTTTTGAAAGAACTGATCCAGTCTTGATCCGTTCCCAAGAGACAGCATTGATCTGTTTATATGGGCAGAACCCCTGTGACCTAACTACCTTCCTCTAGGCCTGGCCTATTAGTGTCACTTTAGTATCTCTGATAAAAGGATCTTTGCAAGGACTTCCATGCATGAACCTTTGGGGAACGAACCACATTTAAACACAGCATCATCAAATCTCCAGTTTATTTAAGGCTGATGATATCTAAAGACCATAGAAGTGCTGATTTTAGAAGCTTTCTAAAGCTGAACTGAGGCCACCAACCTGCAAACAGGAATCATCTCTTAAGGCAAGTCAAAGACAGTCTTTGAGGACAATGGGCTTCATAAGGACCCAGCCAGCTCCTCATAGTGCAGCTAGACTCAATTACCAATGCAAGTTCATCAGTAAAAGGGTCAAAATGGGGACTCCAGGTTATCCCTCACAAACAGGTGAAGGAAGGAAATGGCCATGCATCAAATCATCAGCATGTGGCAAGGACAGAGCAGGCACAATCATGTATCCACTTGACAAGCATCTAGTGGCACCAACTGAGAAAATGTGCAGGATTAGGGATCATGGACACCTTGGCTGGGATGCTGCTCACAGCATAGGAGAAAGACAGGTTTACCTAAGTGCTGGGGTGTGATGAGAGCTAGGGACAAGGTGAAATGTGCCTGGTAGGAAGAAGCATGTGGGCAGTGACCTAGTTTTCGGATAAAGATCTTGCATTTAAGGAAAGCCCTGAAGGGTTGGGTGGAGTTAGTTTGGTCACAAAGAGAAGGGCATGATCCATGCCATATGTTTAGGGCCCTGAGGCAGAGAACAGACAGGAAAAAGGCCAGGACAGCTGGATCACACACAGGCTAGGAGGAGAAAAAGGAGGGGGTGGAGATGAGGGCAGGAGCATCATCCTGTTATCTCCAGGCCTTACACCCCAGGCCCAGATCTTCCTCAGTGTGTAATAAAGGAAGGGAGGGTGAAGACTCTTGCTTCTGATTAGACCCTTAGACAGGGAAAGTTGATCATGGTGTCTCCTGTAGTTTCATCTAGCCAAAGGATAAATGGCCCAGCACCAGTATCCCTAGAGTATGGTAATGCTCCCACTGGCCTTCCAGGGACCTGAGCCTCAGCTCCCTAGAGATCATTTACTGGATGACTCAGAGTTTCTCTTTACCTTGCTTCCCTAGACCCTTCTAAATTCTTATCTCAGGGTGCAGAAGTTTAAATAGCTTTCACCTCTTCTGGAACCTACATTATTTGTTCCCAATGTGAGACATTATAGGGTGGAATAGGGGGAGTATAAAGTGATGTAGACGAATTTCTAAACAGTCTTATTAGATAAGAAACACAGAACCAAATACAGAGGTAATAGCCAAAGAGATCAGGGAACTAGCGAAGAGCCAAGACTACCTTATCTTACCATCTCGCCGCCGTCTCTTCCCCAGAGAGCTTCTTCCTGTCTAACCTGTGTTTTTATTGCCTTTCTGTTCTGCCTTCTCATTGGCTCTAAGACCAGCCACATGACTTCCTTGTCACTGCCTGTCTATACAGACCTCCAGGTCTCCATGGTTGGTACTGAGATTAAAGGCTCACGTCATCATGCTTGGCTGTGTCCTTGACCACACAGAGACTCTGCCTGCCATGTGATCAGATTAAGGGCGTGTGCTACCACCTCCTGACATCTGTTTATGGCTATGTGACCTCGCTGAGTGACCTCTGATCTCCAGGCAAACTTTAACATACAAATAAAACCACATTTCAGCACAATTAAAATATCACCACAAAGGGACTTTAGGAAGGGAATTAAGAGTAGAATGTTGTTAGAGTGAAGGTTTGTGATCAAGCCTTGACAGCTTTGTAAGAAAAGGGACATTCCAGGACATGCACATATACCCAAACAAATACCATCACACACACACACACGCACACACACACACTTTCTCTCAAAACCATTCAAACATACATATCTGCACACTTAGACTCACAGGGTCACACATATTCACATTAACACCCTCAAACACACATATCTCTTACTTACACTCAGTCTCACTCACATACCCTCATTCCCACACATTCATACATATTCATTCGCTCAGACTCACAGAGCTCCCATACACTCTTTACCACATTCTCATGCATACATACTCTATGTCCTTACACAGTCTCCCATACTCACACTCTTACAGTCACACACATTACTGCATGCACATATCGCATAGAAATATAAACTCTAACACTCACACATTCATTCACACAATGATATACATATAAACACACCCTCACTTACACACTCACACTGACTCACCCTCGAATACATATACCTCATACACAAACATATACTCTAACACCCTTGTACACTCACGCACAAATCCACACACTCTCACACTGACTCAACTCATACACACTGTGTACCTTGCCATGTGATGGGTGCTCTGTGTTACTTTATGACTCTGCCAGAAAGATGTGTCTCCTCTACCTTGGGCTAGAAATGTAAGCAGAAATTCACCTCTTTTAAAAATTATTCTTAATTTTATCTCTTTTCTTTACAAATACTGTAGTGTTTTGCAACAGAAACTAGAGCTGCAATGTATGCACAGTCTGAAATGACCATCCTCTGTGATAGGATTGGCGAATACCCTTGTTGTCATCAGAAAGCCTTCGTCAAGTGACTGATGGATCAGAGATCCATGACCAAACATTGGATCCATGTTTAGGGAGTCCTGCTGAGGAGAAGAAGGAGGGATTGTGGGAAACAAGGGTGTCAGGATCATTGGAGGAAGACCCACAGAAACCACTAGCCTAGCTCATGGGAAGTCATGGAGTCTGAACCAATAACCAGAGAGCCTGAATGGGACTGACCTAGACCTTCTATATATATATATATATATATATATATATATATATATATATATATATATGACAGTTGAGTAGCTTGGTCTCTATGGTGAACTCCTGGCAATGGGAGCAGGGCTGCCCCTGGTGCTTTGGCTGGCTCTTGGGAATCTACTCCTTATACTGGATTGCCTTGCCCACCCTGACAGGGGGAGGCACTTGGTAGTATGGCAGCTTGATATTCTATGTTTTGCTGAAGCCCTTGGGGAACCTGCCCCTTTCTGAGTGATTACAAAAGAGGGGTGGATGGGGGGTGGAAGTGAGGAGGTGGGGAGGGAGTGGGAGGAGAGGCTGTGATCAGGATGTAAAATAAATAATTAATAAAAGAAGGAAGGAAGGAAGGAAGTAGAGCTGCTCACAGAGCTTGCCTTTTGGAGAACAAGCCCCAGGGACTAGATGGCTGGCCTACAAGTCTAGGCGGCATAATCACAAATTCTGTACGGCCGGTATGTGTACAGATACCAAAGGCTTGGAGAAGTAGCCACCCTGACACAGCCAAGCAGAAGGCACCTCACAGAAGTTTAAACAGAAGCAAGAACACTGGCCTGCAGGGGGAAGGAGAATGTGTTGGCATCTTACCACAAAAATCAGAACCAGGTCTGCAAGATGGTTAATTTTTCTCTGCAAATTCATAAACTGTTGATTACAGGGAAAGGGTGTATGGGGTCACACAGTCTTTGTGCCCTCGGTCCCCAAGAGGACAGTTCCTCATCACTAATTGATAAATTGGTATTCTGGTTCCACAAAGCAGTCTCAGAAGGTGGAATAATTAAGCCTGCTCTGAAAGATGCACTCTCTCGCAAAGGGTTGGGCAACAGTTTTCTCCTGGCCTTAAGGCACAAGAGAAAACACAGCTCACTGAACGCTAAAATAATGAATGCCTCTGGGCACCTGTGGGATGCAGCCTCCCTGTGGCCCTGGCAGTGTCTTTCAGATTCTACAAAGGCCTCAACATGACAGTTGTTGATCTAAATGCTGAAAAAAAAAAAAATACTCTGGCTAGCAAGAGGGACAGTGGGACTGGAACCAACCCAGGTACATGTGATGCCAAGGTGTGGTCTCACTGTTCTGAAGATGCAGCTGAACAGCCTGGGACTGCTCAGACCAGGTTAGCCCACCTCACTGGCCCTCAGACTGAAAAGCTGTGGGACTGAGAGTAGCCCCCAACTCTGCTGAAATAATGAATGTTTTCAGGCACCTGTGGGACAGACACTTGAATTGGCCCCCGGATTTGAATGTAGTTTGTCCCCAGGGTTATGTATGGGGAGTCTGGTCTTTTGAGCATGGGGGGGAGAACTTTTGTGCTGTAGATATCGCTCTGTATAAATAAACACTGATTGGCCAATAGCCAAACAGGAAGTATAGGTGGGATTAACAGAGAGGAGAATTGAGGAAACAGGAAAGGAAGGGAGAGAGTGCCTGGAGCTGCTGCCAGGACAAGGAAGATGTAAGGTACTGATAAGCCACGAGCCACGTGGCAAAGTCTAGATTAATAGAAATGGGCTAAATATAAGAGTAAGAGCTAGACAATGATAGGCCTGAGCTAATGGCCAAGCAGTTTAAATAATGTAAGAGTCTGTGTGTTTATTTTACAAATGGGCTCCCAGGACTGGCGGGACTTGGCGGGAGCTGGAGAGAAATTCTCCAGCTACACTTTTGAGAAGTGGGGCCTAGTGCAGTCTTTAGGTCAAGTCAGAGCGCCCTGGGGAGACAAGAAGGTACTCTAAGGGAGGTGACCCTGGGGAAGAAAGGAGAGAGGAAAGAAAGGAGGAAAAAAGGGAAGAGAAGAAGGCAGGGGTGCGGTGGGATTAAAAGCTTGAGCCAGGCCCATCAACTTTCTGATTTTCTATCTTTGATGGCCACCCCCAACCCTCATCCCTTCATTTCCTCTCTCACTATTGCACTCTTCTATGAGGTGACATAGCCAAAAGTGGCTCTTGAAAGATTCTGTGACACAGTGTTTGGTCCCCAAAACTGAGTTCAATAAAACCTCTTTTCATAGACCGCCTCAAGTATTCATTACAGGCCCCAAATAACAAACTAATACGATTAACAATTGCATTCACTTCTTGTCTGTAGTGCTAGGGATTCTAGGCTGTTCTACACTTCTGAATCACATCCCTAGTTCTTGTTCTCTTTAAAACAGCAGCTCCATTGAGACAGAATTCAAGAGTCTCAAAGCTTAGCTAACTTTTAAAGTACAGTCCTGAGTCTAGGCATGGACTATTAAGAGCTGTGCACCTCTCCCCACTAATTTATAGCATTCCCAACACAGCACACCCAACGGGCTATCTCACTCCCTTTCCCCAGCCCCTGGCCATTGCTACTCTTTTTTCCTGTCTCTAGATTTGCTTATAATGGACATTTCACACCCACAGAATCATGCAAACCTTTTGTAATTGGTTTCTTCCCTTTAGCATGTTGCTTTCAGTGTGGATCATTCTACAGCCCTTTGGTCCTTTTAAAGCTGAATAGTATCTCATTGTATGCACACATTGTGTTTGGTTGCAGCTTTCATTTGGGGGGGATATGCTAATTATTATCATTAAATCCTCAAATAACATGGAGTTAATTACAATCTTAGTCTTCTGGTAAGTGACTGAGAAAATAATTCTTTCCTTTGGTAGGCATACAGTTAGAATAAAATTATCTTTAAAAGGAAACAATATTGCAACACTCTCAGTAGACACCTTCGGGATGAAGGAATGACATGGAACACAGGAGACAGACTTCATACTCAGCTGGGGAGGAGCGTGTCTCTGAAACATTGGCAGGACTACATCATCCCTACCAGGCACGGCCTCCGTGGGAAACAGAAAACCCAGACACCACAAGTGCCAAGTGACTTTAAGGAGCGAGATTCTTGCAGACATAAGGTAGCCCTTGTTGAAGCCTCTTCTCTACCTTCCACACCAACAGCATTTTCTCCTCACACATACCCAGCATGCAACCCTCCTGCAGGCCAGCCTGTCAGGGAAGCATGCTACATCATGGATAAGGCAGAATTAAACAGGACCCCTCTGTGTAGAAATCAAAATTATATGTTCCAAGTTTGGTTTTCTTGCACATGGATCTAATGCTCAATAGAAAGTTATGCTCTGAAGAAACACCAAGAAGAAATAAACATTCTGGAAATCAGTGTTGCAAGAATAATTGTTTTCAAACAAAGGCATGAATAAGAAAGTAAAGACAGAGTCACCAAAACTCATATATGACTTTTCCTTTGTTTCTGAAGATATCAAAAATTCTAGGTTTAGAAATATCTGTATTTCCCCCTCTTTCTCTGTTTTTTTCTTGGTTGATCTAGTTGGTCTCCTTCCTTTCTTGGTTGACAGCCTGCACCGGTGCTCTGATGAGTTATTTGTGTGAGGGATTCGGCGAAAGTTAGAAAGTCTATCTAATGTTCAGATCTCTGTTACTGACAGGAACCTTTAGAACAGAGATTTCTGTGGACAAAACTCAACCTCTGGAGCAGCTTCCCAAGCAGAAGCTGAAGGTAAGAACAACCCAGGAAACTGAGGGAGGAAATGAAAGTAATTGCAGATTAGCTGAGCCAGGGCCCTGGGTGTGTAATGGGCAGGGATAGCTCCCAACACTTTTAATCCCTTCTCATACTGCTCTATTAAGCAAAGCACTCAAAGGGCACCAGGTGCCAGTTGCTCCTGAGCCCGGCACTGCTAGGAGTCTTGTGTGTAAATAGCCAGCTCCCCTCCAGCTAAGCAGACAATACCCATGCTGAAAGAAAAAAAAAATGCAAATCTTTATTCAACAATCCTTGTCCAGCCTTAATATGAGGGAGGTGCCTGGTTTTTACTGCATCTTGATATGCCATGTTTGATTGATACCCATGGGAGGCCTGCCCTTTTCTGAATAGAAACAGAGGCGGAGTGGATGGGGAGGGCAGAGGGGAGGTGGGGTGAGGCACTGGGAGGAGAGGAGGGAGGGGAAACTTTGGTTAGGTTGTAAAATAATAATAATAATAATAATAATAATAATAATAATAATAAATCATTAATAAAAAGAAAATTAAAAAGGAAAATTCACCTTTAGTACAAATACATGGAAAAGCCTGGGACTTGGCAGTAGGGATTGCCAATGAAGTATTCAAAGCCATGTCAGTTATTATTATTATTAGTGCTATTATTATTAAAAATTGCCTCTAGTACAAACTAATGGAAAAGGCTATAATTCAGCAGGGGTGACAGTTAATGAAGCATCAGGACCAACATCTGAACAGCATCTTGCCTTGAAATGACATAGACAATGTGGTCTGGTATTTCCTCCTCAGAGGTGAACCCAAACTTCTGCTGGAGAGTGAAGTGTAGCACCATTGGGGCTGTCTCTATTCATTCTTAACCTGATTTGTTAATGGTCAGAGAAATCTAGCAGTTATGATAGGATTCTGAAATAAGGACACTTGGCATATTTGGGCCATTGCTGCTTTTTAAAAGTCGTTCTAACTCCCCATAGCTTTGTGATTCTCTACATTTCTCCTGTCTCCTCAAGCAACTTAAAAATTGTATAAGCACATAACTACGAGAATGTGTGGGGCACAGTGTGATATTTCAACACATGTATGCAATAGGAACAGACAAAATCAGAATGATTAACAATTCCATCAGCATGGCATTTTGTAAGGAAGATGTGGGCAGAGGAGGTTTCTTTATCACCAGCAGTACCACATGCCAATCAGTGCCAGCACCCTTACTACCTCCATGAGCATAACTTATCACTACCATGAGAAGTGCCACCACCATCATCACCATGACTACCACTGTCACAAGCAGTATCAACATGACCACCAGCCTCAGTACCACTCCGAGGACCACCTCTATCACCACCCCTAGGGATGCTACCCATACCACCATCACTGCTTAGTGACTCTGCAATCACCATCACATTACTGCTATTATCATCCTCCCTTCCAGTGGGCTACTACCATTACCATTCTCACCAACACCATCATCATCTCTAGCACCCCAGCATACCATAATCACCACCACTACCATCACAAACACCGTCACATCACCAGGATTTTGCAAACTATCACTCACGGGCTAAACACCTAGTACCAACCCGTGTTTGTAAAGCCCAGAAGATGGAGATGGATTTTACATTTTCAAATGGTGGAAGGAAAGAATTCTCCATGGCACGTGATAATGCCATGAAATACAAATGTCAGTGTCCGTGAACAAACTTTTATTAGACTATATTCACAACACCTCACTCCCAGTTATTTATGGCAGCTTCCTCACAAGGACAGTTATGCTAGAAACCTTATTACCTGCAAAGCTTAGTATACTTACAATTTGACCTTTAATAGAAAACCTTTATCCATTTCTGACCACATTCCCTGTTATCTTGTGGACCACTCACTGTGCACCACTCACTGTACTACTGTTGATGCTCCTAGCATGCCAGTAAGGCGAGGCTGTCACTGCCCATCAAGGGAGAGAGAGAAGAGCACTCCAGACCATTCGGTCTATAACATTCTCATGGGCAAAGCTAGTTTTGAGGGGAAAGCCTTGGAGCTTCTCTTCTGAGAATTTCTACTTGGAAGTCTCTCAGAGATCTTCACATTCTCAGTTTTTAGAAAAATTTTGGCCAGGAATCCCCTTCCCAGTTCATGGCAGAAACAAAACCAAACTCCTAGAAAAATGCATGTTAGAGATAGGCCTCAGAAATTCTCCATAGATGGAAGGAACCTGGGTTTAAAATTAAAGAGAGGGAAATACTGCCATGGTTTGAATGAATTGTCCCCTTCCAACATAAATATGATAGAACTTAATCCCCAAGGTAATGGCATAATGGACTTCCCAGCCTCTAGAACTAGGAGGAATAAATTTGTATTAGTTATTACTTAACCTGTGGTGTTTTGTGATTGCATCAAGAGCAAACCAAGACAAGTCTAAATGCAAGAGGAAATAAGATGCAATTAGCAAGGATAAGCAAAACACCACAAATCAGAAGCACAAAGGCTGCAGATGCTGACACCATCAGATAAAACGACACGCTAACAATGCTGAATGTGTCTAAAAATAGAAGATACAGACTTTTAGAAATAAAGAAATACATTGGAGAAAATTAAACACTCAACAGGCAGACTATTACTTCTGGCATTAAAGTTGATTAGATGTTCTGAATGATCCTCTTGCTACAAAATTAGAGCCTGGATTTTGTGAGACACTGTTGGCTTGGAGGAAAAATCTCCAAAGATTGCCCCTGTACCACACAGACAATTAATGGAAGGGGTACAATCACACCCAGAAGCTGCGACCGAAGAACTGTTCTCAGCTAAGATTCATTAAAGACTAGGTCTCAGATGTATGTGTGCATCAGGCTAACTGGAGAACTTGCTAGAATGAAGATTGCCAGGCCCCAGGATGTGAAAAAAAAAGTACATGATGGACTTGGAAAAATCACATATGAAACAGGAAACAGAGTAAATGGGAAATAAAGCCAGAGACTGTAGGAAATCTCCAAGTCTGCATCAGTTACTCAATGGGTGTAATCTACAACAATCTTATCAGTGTTTTTGTGGCACTGGTGAGGTGTGTGTGTGTGTGTGTGTGTGTGTGTGTGTGTGTGTGTGTGTACAAGGATGTCCACGGCACATGAAGGTTTTCCATTTCCAAGGGACACAGTTTCATGAAGAATATAAATTACCCAAAGATCAAAGAGGCCACGAGGCTGCGGCTTTCTGTATCAACAGTGAGGATATTCAAGGCAGACCTGGGATGTAATTGGCTGTGGCTAGGATCCACTTCATGGGAAAGGGTAAAGGAAGCTTCAAGAGTCCCATGCAGCTCACTTCCCCAAGTTCACATAAACAAATGCAGAGATGATAATTCAGGCAGTCTCTCATTCATATCACAAATGATGTTACTAAAGAATGCTCAGGTGGTTGGAGTGCAGGCCCTGCATTCAATTCATGATGATGGTGATATAATAATGATGATGATGAAATCCTTGGGCTACAAAAACAAAATAACAATTAGTTCTTTTTCTTATGTCATGGGTTTTTCCTCACCTCAGATTTCCCAAATAAACCAAAAATATAAAACTAGAAATCATTATTCTATGTTTTTCCTATAAGATGTGTGTGTTCAATACAAAACTACAAGTTGTTTATCACGAAGATTCAGAAATAAACACATAACTTCATGGGCTAGGGTTGAATTCCCCTCCTAATTAGAACGGCATTGACGTAGTAAATGCTTAGCCTGCTTCGACTGTCACATGGAACACAGAGGACCTGCTCAGCCTGAGAAACATGAAAATATCTGTAGCTTAAATTAGTTTCTCATAGTTCCGACTGATGAGAAAATGATTCTCAGTGCTATCCAGCATTCCTGTGCTAATATTTTCAATTTATTCCTATAGCCATTTATTATTTGGCTACCAGTCTGTAATGGTACCATTATTTTTCTACTAGCCTGTGATGGCCTTCAAAGATGGAGTGAAGGTCAAGGACACAAACTGGGCTGAAGCACCAACTCCAGAGAATGTGTTGTCTAACTCAAGTCCACTCAAGGTAAGCCTGACCCCCTGGCCAAGGAAGGCCTTTAGGAAGGCAGGAGGTACAGCTCAGCATCAGGCCCCTTAATTTACTTCATTACAAAACATGCCAACAGACAGGAACTTGGATTTCTATTGGGTGAACTCTGTAGACTGTGTTTTAGTCTGAAAAGGAAGAGTAGAGAGGTATGCTCCACAGTGAATAGAGAGATGAGTCACCCCTCTGACAGCAGCAAGGACCCTGTGAATCAGACCTTAGGCAGGAAGCCAGGGGCTGGGACATAGGCGTGGCCAGCTAGAGAGCTCCCGTGATTACCTGCTGCCTAGAGCAAGAGAATTAAGCTTTTTTTCCAAATGAGGATTTTTAATTTAATGAAAACATTTCCTTTTAAAATGTAGCCAATGATGCAGTGTCCCAACAGGACATGGCAGTTTCCATAACCAGCATTTCTGCACAGGAAGTACTGCAGTTGCACTGTGGTCCCCATGCCTCTTCCTTGCCAATGACACGCTAACATGCCATCCAGTGGCATGATGACTAGAATGATACTGCTCATTAGGGCAGTGAAGAGAAAATGGAAATTGTTTTACTTGCCTGGCTGGAGAAATCTCTATGCTAGAAACACTACAGCATGTGGCTCTGCAGTCTGAAATCCTGCCATTTTCAGTTGGGAAACCCCACACTGAGGCTCTCTAAAAGGTTGTCTTGAATGAGTAATTCCTAGGGGTATCTGTCAAGCACACCCTGACATCAAGAAATCCCAATGACAATTTTCAGTTTTAGTTCCATTGAAGACAGTCTTAACTCAAAACTTTAAAACTTATCCAGAAACAGACAGAAGAACTTTCCAGAACTTAAGGGTAGTGAATGAAATAAGTCTGCTCTAGAATATTCAAGATACGCAAGAAAGAAGTAAATCCAAATAGGTAAAAATGCAGCATCAAAAAACAGTCTTGAAACTGATTGCTACCCAAGTATGGGGACCTGAGTTTTAGCTCCAGCATCCACATAAAAAGCTGGATATGATGTCATATGTCTGTAATCTACAACTGAGGGAGCAAAACCAGGAGGATTGCTGGGGCTTGCTAACCAGCCACTCTAGCCAAATTAGTGAGCTCCATCTTCAATTAGGGAGTCTCTCTCTAAAAACAGGGTGCAGAATAAGAGTCAAGAAGGATATCTAACATCAATCTATGGTTTCCAAGGGCATGGGTGTGCACACTTGGACACACATAAGTACATACACCACACACACACACACACACACACACACACACACACACACACAGGCAAACCAAATTGGAAATTCCTAAAATAAAAATAAACGCTGAGTTTCACAAATAGTAATTCATTAATAAGCAACATGAAATACCTGATGAGGGGCTTAAGAAATTAGAATCATGAATTTAGAATAAAATATAAAAGAAGCATCAAACAGTGGAAAGATGAGGTGAGACTGTCCCTCAGTCAAGCAATAAAAATTCTGAAAGAATAGAGAAGGGATTCCAGAATAAACGAACACAGAGGTGGAGGAAATGAAACATTTGAAGAGATCTGAGAGTTTCTCAGAACTGATAGAAGATGTACTTTACAGATTCAGAACACAACATCATGCAAAGGAAAGCTAGCCCACTGTATACATCAAAACACAGACTAATGGGTTATATTACTCAGAGGGAAAATGTTGAATTCTTATGTGGAAAAACACATCAAGAGTACACTTCTCAACAACAAAAACTATACACACATGTGCAGGAATCCACAAAGAAAGAAATTCAAAAATGATATAAAAGTTCCTTAGTAAAAACTTTTAATCTAGAATTTTATATCTAGCTCAACTTTCATTCACAAATGTCTTTGTTCAGAGCCCAAGAAAAAAGCCACTTGTAGGCTGTCATTAGGATTATTAAAAATTGTCATTAGGATAATTAAAGGATGCTCCTCAGACAAAATTAGAACCCATCACAGAAAGTGAAGACAAGACACAGGTAGAAGAAGGGAAGCAAGCAAGGAATACTAGTTATCTTAAGTGAGCACTGAAAACAGAAAACAGCACCAACAGCCGTCGTAGAGATGAACTTGTGTTGTAAAATCTAGATGGAGCAGAAACCCTGGCTAAGAACACAAAGTGGGGAGAGGATCCTAAGTTCTTTGTGCTGTTAAAGAGATGAATGATGACAGTGCAAACTTAGTCACCTAGAAATACATTTCAAAATTGCTGTGGGATGGTCTGTATGTCAAATGTGTTGCTGATTGGTCAATGAATAAATCACTGATTGGTTAGTGGCCAGGCAGGAAGTAAGGTGGGACTAACAGAGAGGAGAATTGAGAGAACAGGAAGCTGGGTGAGAGAGACACTGCCAGCCGCCATGATGAGAAACAACATGTAAAGTACTGGTAAGCCACAAGCCACGTGGCAAGGTATAGATTAATAGAAATGGATTAATTTAAGCTGTAAGAACAGTTAGCAAGAAGCCTGCCACGGCCATACAGTTTGTAACCAATATAAGTCTCTGTGTTTATTTGGTTGGGTCTGAATGGCTGTGGGACTGGCGGGTGAGAGAGATTTGTCCTGACTGTGGGCCAGGCAGGAAAACTCTAGCTACAAATGGCACCCAACGTGGGGCAAGAGTTTCCACCTAAAACCTGAGTAAAAAGATTCTAAAATGGAGCTAAAAACAGCTCCTAATTGTCTCTTTTAAGCTAGCTGCAGCCTGTGTGTTTGAGCTACTATGGCAGGTTCCTGGCGTACATGCTCGACCTGCAGTATGGCAGGAATGAGGCCTCTGCAAGTGGCACATTAAGCTGTGTGGCGGATTTAACCTTTGCTAGTACAAAACAACAACAACAAAAAAAGAGGTTTCTGGGCTACACGCTGCTTTGATAGAAGCATAGACCCACTATTTCTGAGAGTTGATGGCTCCCAGAGCTGGCAGAAAACGTATCACCGCCATGTTGGGAAGCTGAAGTGGGCGGAGCCAGCAGCCATAGCACCAGCGCCGTTTCAGGCTTAGAAGGCTGCAGTTTAAAGCAATAGGCTCAAGCTAATATAAAAAAATAAGCCACGTAAAGATGGCTACCACACAGAGAATCTGGATTATGTTCTCTTTGATATTCGTAACTAAAGAAAAACATTTGATTACAAAAGCTGTTGAGTTATGCCAAAATGTACATTTTAAAGGTACCTTGACTTCAAAATTTGGATGTAAGGATATGTTGCTTTGGAAAGGAGGCTCTGCTTTTGTTTCCACAGAAAGCCAGAGGCTATGGATTTGTTCCAGATTAAGACACATCAGGTTTGACCAGCCAAGACCACCTGAAAGGTCTCTGATGACACCATGGCCCAGATGATCCAACATCCAGAACTGTTTCAAGGCAACTGGCTCAGACGATACACCCTCATGGACTACTCCATAACCCTAAAATATTCTTTGTGTCCCCATAAGATACAGCGCCCCCCTCCAGCAGGAAGTAGTAAGAGAAGCTACTCCCAAATTCCCAAATATACCAAGCTGACTTTGGAGATGTGTAAAGGTTAAAACCTTCCTTTTTAAGAAAAGAAAAGGGGAAGTGCTGTGGGATGGTCTGTATGTCAAATGTGTTGCTGATTGGTCAATGAATAAATCACTGATTGGTCAGTGACCAGGCAGGAAGTAAGGCGGGACTAACAGAGAAAAGAATTGAGAGAACAGGAAGCTGGGTGAGAGAGACACTGCCAGCCGCCATGATGAGAAACAGCATGTAAAGTACTGGTAAGCCACAAGCCACGTGGCAAGGTATAGATTAATAGAAATGGATTAATTTAAGATATAAGAACAGTTAGCAAGAAGCCTGCCACGGCCATACAGTTTGTAACCAATATAAGTCTCTGTGTTTATTTGGTTGGGTCTGAATGGCTGTGGGACTGGCAGGTGTCAGAGATTTGTCCTGACTGTGGGCCAGGCAGGAAAACTCTAGCTACACAAAATGGCAATGGTAACATTTAATAGTAAGAATAAGTGGTATACCTTCTCATTGTGTGTATGGGGGGATTTATTAGAATGGCTTACAAAGAAACAAACAACTTAGGAAAAGCTAGAGAGCCAAGATTATTTTACAATCACAAATTATTGAAACACACAGACACTCAGACAGACAGACAAACAGACACACACACACACACACACACACACACACACACACACACACACACACACATACACTCACACACCTCGTTCTGCCTCCAGGGGCTAAATAAAGCATGCCCGCACTCCATCAGGTTGTCATCTCTGAACGTGAGCCATCTGCACCAGGGACTCGGAACACTGTGGTGAATCAATGCTCACACTAGAGATTTCTCCTGTGTCTTATCTTTGGCCTTCTCCTTCTGCATCCTTCTTTGGCTCATTCTGAACACACCTTGCAGCTGAACTCTGCAATACCACTTCTTGCTTCCTCCTAACCCAATGGTGAGGATCTGCTAATCTGCAAGCTCCTGGCCTCCCCCTCTGTTCAGTTTCCTTTTCCATAACTGCTCAAGATTATTCCAGGATGTTCTGTGGGGGAGGTGGGAGTGGGAGCTGGTGAAATCTTGTCTTATTTTTTTTTAATCATTTTGAAGGGCTATATTTATTTCATTTCCAATTCCTGCTCTTGTTTTAACTTTTGCATGCTCATTTGGATTTTATTTTAGATTTAAAATACAGCCTTTCACTTCTAGACTTCCCTTTTAATTTTGTTGGCTGTGGGCTTTTGCTTGTTTATTTTAGCATTTATTTTTAATCTCTTTCTATTATCCTTACCTCATTATTCATCTGAGCATTTAAATTACAGGACATTTCACTATTATTCCATTCAGTATCAATATCCTACTTGCCCTACTGTTAACATTGTTAGTATTGCTCTCTTAATTGTTTCACCCTCTTCTCTATGTACTATCCCCCTCTTTTATTAAGCACTGTCTTTTCTTATGGTTTTCTCTTTAAGATCATGTTGTGCACCGTGAAGAGGTCCAGGCACTTGATCAGATCAACCAGTCTGCCATAGTCTGCTTGGGAGACCACCTATACCCACTGATGTTGTGTTCCGTAGGAGTGGATCACGCTTGTGTTCGTTGGACGTCATGTCTCCCACGTCTCACCAGCCCCTCTTGGAGATGACCTCTCTGCTTGCAGCATCTAACTTGTGGCTAAACTGGGCTCCTAGGGGCTATTAAGGAATCATCTGGACACAAAGATTTAGACACAGGAGGCCATACAGTGTGATATATATGGCTTCTACCACAAGACCCTTGCTCTCAATACCCAGGGGCAAAATAGTGCCGAGTTTCATTTGTTCTTCCTTTACCTTCAGAAACCACAGGGGGGGTCAAGATGGACAGGACGATGTTCAGACAGCTTCAAGGCTATAGATGCTGAAGGCTACTGAGATGCTGAAGTGTCTCACTGAGGCACACACAAACACTATCCTAATCGAAGCCTGTAGGCTTTTCAGGCCAGGGCCTCCATGACATGGCCTCGGTAGTTTGAGAGAACCGTGCGCTGTCACCAGCCCCCAGGCAGAGTCAGTCTGAGGAGCTTCTCCTTGCCTCCCTGGGCTCCCAGCAGGACATGGTGGTGGCTCTTAACAATGAGTCGTATCCTGGTTGTCCTGCTTCTCCTGTTGTCTTCTCCATCTCACTTCCATGGCATCTTGGAGTCACCTCTCAGAAAGCTACATGCACCCAAATGCTTGACTTACAGTGGATCCTAGATGCTCTAGCCAAATTCTCCTTTGCCCAAGTTGTTATGTCCTGACATGGCAGATTCTTTCTCTTAAGATGACTTTCAGAAAGCTGACTGGGAGCAAATTCTTCAGTTTCCAGAAGAAAATATAAGTCACAATATCCTGGCCACCTTGAACTCTGGTGGCCTCAAGAAAGATGACTATTGGGCTCTCAATCTCTCAGGGGCTTTCTTTGCAGCTGTCACGGTTTCCTTATAACATGAACATGCTGTGGTACTTGCCTTTTCTCCTCTTGGGGGTGTGGACTCTTGGCATATTTAAAAAAATGTAACTTTATCCTATGCCCACTGAGTGTGGTGGTACAAAACTCTAACTGTAGTAGTACTTTCTCGTGGGGATCGCCAGCCCACAAATAATGACATGGAAACTTATTATTAACTATGAAAGCATGGCCTTAGCTTAGGCTTTTCCCCAACTAGCTCTTACGACTTAAATTAACTTGTCTCTATTAATCTACATTTTGCCACATGGCTCGGTTACTTCTGCCCTGTACCGTACATCTGACTTCTTCAGAGTCTTGTTGGTGTCTCCCTGGTGACTTCCCAGATTCCTCTCTGCCCAGAAGTCCCGCCTATTCTTTCCTGCCTAGCTATTGGCTGTTTAGCTCTTTATTATACCAATCACAACAATACATCCTCGCACAGTGTACAAATATCCCACAACATCTAACCCTTTCCCTTGGGAAGCTGAGGGAAGAAGACTGAAAACTCATGGCCAGATTTGGCTATATAGTAAATTTGAGGCCAGCCAGGGCTACGTAAATAGATCTTGTCTCAATACACCAGGAGCTGGAGATACAGCTCTGTGGCAGAGTTCTTGCCTGGCATGTGTGAGGCCTGGGTTTGGTCCTTGGCATGGAGGAAAGGGTCTAGGAGGACAGAACATTTAATTTTATTTTACATGCATTTTTTCCTATAACTTGCTAGGCTTTAAAAGCCTGGGTTAACAGACTCTTATAACAGAGCAACAGTAAGCTCCCAGATACAGATGTGCTGACTTAAATAAAAAATTCTCTCTGGAGCTGTTTATAGAACCTTGTAGCACTAATTCAGGCCCTTGATATAAACTGGAGCCAAGAATGGGGAGTATCATACTGTTGGGGTCAACATTTGAATGATATGAACCCCCTCTGTCAGATCTGTCATACTGGGCCATGTTGTAAATAAAGGACCTCCTATCAGCAATACTGTGATGCAGGTGGCCTACATTTATCACAGGACCAGAGGATTTCATAGAATAGGGAGAGGGAGACAGCTAAGAGTTCCAAGCCTTTAGCTGGCATGTTACTATCCACAGATGGTTTCAACACTTTGGTTCAGGTACTGCAATGGTGAAATTTAGCCTCTTACCCTAATATTTGGATTTTCAATCCTGAAGTAAGTCCAGCCCCCATCCCCTGCTTTCTAAGCCCTGTCCCTTAAGGAGAGTTCTGGAAAGCATCTAGTCAACACAAACAGCTGGGGCAGACTTGGAAAGTCAATTTGAACCAACAAATATACAATAATATATTAATATTAATATATTAATAATATTGATTGTCAACTTGGTAAGATCTAAAATTATCTAGGAGAGAAGCCTCTGGGCATGCAAGTAAGGGGTTATCTAGATGAGATTAATTGAAGTGGGAAAAACTGCCTTAAATGTGGTTGAGATCCTCCCATGGATTGGGATCTTGGACTGAGTATAAAGAAGAAAGCAAGTTGAACACAAGCATTTATCATCTTTTGCCTCCTGACTGCTGATGCAATGTAACTAGCTGCCTCAAGCTCTTCCTGTATGACTTCCATGCCATAAGGGACCTGACATTGTGAGTCAAAACAATCCCTTTCTCCCTAAGTTGCTTTTGTCTGGGTATTTTAGCATAACAGACAAGTAGTTAACACAGACAGTTCCTTAAGATCACATTGCATTTAAATTTCATTAAAATATTGTAGCTCTACTAATACACAAATTAGACATCTAAGAACTCCATGTAGAGTCCTGGCATCCACCCAAACTGAGCTCCTGGGGTGGAGGAATTAGGGGCAAATCACGAGTGAGGATGTATGGCTACAACCCTGATTCTCTTCTCTTATCCCACTGAAGGGATCCTACATATCAAAGAGACAAGAGAAGTCTCCCTCTGCTGCACCATGTTTAATGTCTCAGAAATACATCAGCCATGGACCATGGCTGCACCTGCTTCTGGTTCTCTTGTCCCACCAAGGTTGCTCCACACACCTCTACCCCATTTTTACACGAGAAGCTTCAATTTCTTTCTGATTCCTCATCTCCCTGGAGTCAAGTGTCTATGATCACCACACACCATATCCTCTGCTAGGTCCTCTGCACTGTGTGCTGTGAACTGCTCCACCAACTGTACACCAATTGAAGTGTCAATGCCATTGCTTATTTTTCACCAACTCTTTCACTTCATCTATAATAGTTATATTGATTGTCAAGTACATGAGATCTGGAAGCAGCTAAGAGCCAGGCCTCTGCACAGATCTGTGAGGTCATTTCTAGGAAGGCTTACCTATGGGGAAGACCCTCCTCCAGCGTACATGGCACTTTTCTTCAATCCTAAGAATTTGGAGGAAAGTCTCTGCTACTTGCATGTCTGCCTTCACTTCTTGCTGGTGTGTCTATCTCTTTTGCTGCTGCTGCCATCAAACCACGGTTTCTTTGGGCTCCAGTATAGAATGAAAGCCAGCAACTACTCCTGTCATCTTCCCAGGTTTCAGCACCATATTGGGACTACTGAGCTATCCAGCTCTGTGTACTGAACACCTAACATATACTCATCTTCGTCAGTGTGAATGCAGCCATTGGTGAACTATCCAGCCCCTGTTTTATTAATCCACTACACACACACACACACACACACACACACACCTCAATTCTACTCTAGTAAAGAACCCTTCCTTATAAACCATCCAAAGTGAATCTCTGATAAGAACTACCAAATCTTCTCCCTTGTCACTCTAGACCAAGATAGCATCATTCTTCACCCAGCTTGTATCAAGGACCTTCTAGCACCTTCCTACTTACATGATTGATTTGTGCAACAACATCAGGGGTCTTTTAGAAATAGAATTGACCTTATGTCACTTCTGAGTCAATTCCTGCAGTGACAACATGCCTGGAGAACATATCAAAGGTCCTAGTGTGGCTTATGCTACCCTCTTTCACCAATCCCTATGGATTCTCTACTCATGCTCTTTATGGGTCCCATCTTTCTATGTCCCAACATATGGCCCTCTTTCATTTTGGGAGGATAGAAGGTTATTTTTGTCATCCAGGTAGTTTTCAAACTCCCGGGTTCAAGAGGTCCACAAATCTCCCATGTAGCTCTGACCTCAGGTATGAGTCACTATGCCTGACTTCTTTGACATTTTTTGAAGAACTATGGTTTATGATGTGAAAGTTTGAAAGTGTGTATCCTGTTCCATTCTGAAAAGAACTGAACACTAACTGCTCTCCTGTTTCACAATAGGGATAATAAAGTTCTAAGACTCAGACCTTACTTAAGCAGCTTCATAGTCATAGACAGACACCCAAGGCTAGGGTAGATAATATGGCTGGCATGTCTGACCTGATTGCTTCTAGCTTTCTTTCAAAGGTTATTTATTTGTTTGTTTGTTTGTTTGTTTGTTTACTTACCTTACTTACTTACTTATTCATTAGGTTTTAAATAGAGTCTATGTAGCCTAGCTGACCTGGAACTCATTATGTAGACCAGGCTGGCCTTGAACTCACAGAGATCTGTCTACCTCTGCCTCATAAGTGTTGGGACTAAAGGCAAGCGCCACCACATCCAATTGCCAACATCTTCTTTAAACAGTTTGTCCTTGATGCAGTCCCTTTATTAATGTTCCACCTGCTTTTGCTCCCAGGATCACAATCTACAAGGTGCTGAAACAAGCCATCAGACTACAACGAAAGAGCATCTCCAAGTGTGAACCCTCTTTCCATGCATTATGTAGATCTACCTTGCAAGGAATGGTTTTTGAGAAATTCCACCAGCCTAGTAACTTCACAGCTATGCTCTGTTCTAGGGTCATCGGGGATTCAGCTGGAGCAACCCATGTCTGTGTAAAGCTTGCACTCCATCCAAAGTTTGGAGGCGGATGGTGAATTTAGTAAGGAGAGACATGGATAAGAGCCATAGAGAAGCCGTGCAGCAGGAGGGAGCCTGGAGTGCGTGGGTCGGGAGGCATCTCCAGTGGGTGTTTCTGGGGATGGTGCTCATTGCACCTCATATCAAGAGCAGAAGGAGATGAGCTCTTCATGAGTCTCTGGTCTATTTTTACCACTTGGACACCATGAGTCATGCTACTGATTGTCTCTCAGCACTGCTGCTGCTGAGCTCACAGTCAGCCATGGACATCAGAGTATATATTTGGGATACTGACCTCTCTCTGGTTTAATATCATTTTTCCATAATGGCTTCCATCCACCTTGTTAGCGTCACCTGTGCATCTTGTCATTCTGACACCTCTGTCATGAGCGTTAAGTACCAGGCAGAAGCAACCCCTTCCCCAGCATCATTTCTATCCACTGGCAAGCTGCCCCTGGCAAAAACAAAATAAAGCCAGCCTGTCTCCATGGTCATCAGGAAAGGGCAGCCAAGAAGAAACGATGAGGCTCTGGCTCGCTCACCCGCCTCAGTTAAAGACAATGGGACCACTCTTGTGTGCTATCCAAGCTCAGCCATGACAGCCTTATTACTGGGATGTCATGAATGACTATCAAATATAATTCTGTAAAAGTTAATTTCTATTGAAGATCTGATCTTGTCTAAGTTTAGGATAGGACAAATGTCAATATAAGCAGAAAATCCCTCAAATGTGTTTTCCAGACACCCCAGAGCTCTGCCTCTGACCAAACCCTTACAATTCAACACTCTTATCTTACTCAGTGGCCATTGCATTCTTTTCTCTCTAATGAAGAGGACATACCCCCCCCAAGCTTGCACACCTGCTAATCAGAAACCAGATGGCCGAGTACCATGGAGGATGTGCATTTGATCCAGAAAGTGGATCTGCATGTTCCTAAGAAAGATGTAGATGGGATGTTCATAGAATGACGTTTATTCTGTTATTCTTAAAAGCCACTAAAATAGTTTTTCAGTTTGAGGGAGTGCTTATTTCAGGGCAGTGCTCTTCCCCAGTAGGGAGAGTGTGCAGGGGAAGATTCACCGTGGAGTACCCTGAGAAGCATGCCTTCCCCACACCCTGTGATTCATCCTGAATTCGAGGAGCCAGAGCCCCACATAAGCAAACCTGCTTCCCGAGTGACGTTGCCTCCCTTGTGACACATCAGCTCCAGATCATGCTTCTCCTGAGACAAAATTCACTTGCTGTTAAAAGGTGATGATACGGAACAGGTCACCTTCTCAGCAATGCCACAATCCCTATGCTTGGATGTTGCCACAGTTTCCCAGAAGCTGACCTAAAAGAAGGGCTGGAGCATGGATAGTCAGTCATCCCTTGGCTTCCCTGGGTCTGGCTTTAGAAGCTAGCTGGAGAGGACAGCTTTAGTATGTATTTTGCTATTCCCCAGCTTCCCAGTGGGGCTGACTCAGCACCTTCACAGACAGTGGATGACCAAGTCAGTGCTTGCTTGCATATAACTGAGACACATCTTCCAATAGACTAGAAATCATCTCTAGATTTGTTTATGATATATGATATAATGTAAACATTATGTAAGAAGGTGCTATACTATTCTGCAGTTTAGGGGACAATGACAAGGGGGACATCTATATATGCATACTATAGACAACTATCTTCTAAACATTGTGAGTCACGATTGGATCAAAACAGTTGAATCTACAGATGTGGGTCCCACCCTCAGGGCTGATTGTAATTTACTTAGGAAGCAATTTCAGAAAGCTGAGCAGGTAACTGCGCATAAGGTGGGGGACACAGGAAAAATGCTGCTCAGTCAGGTTCTGAGGAAGCCAGATTCAGTCCTGCAGGGGAGTCTAGAAGATGACATTCAAGAATTCCAATGAAATGTGAGAGCTGGTCCCCTGTCCACCACCCTCCTGCCCTTTGCTGATGTGAGCTATTTCTGGGACATTCTCTCTCTGACTCTGGTAGCTCACTGGTGTGAGCTGAACAGTCTCCCACTGCTGAAAATAAGTCCCCTGGTAGAAAGCCCTGATCAACAGTGGTAAGAAGCTCTGGGATGACAGAGGTGAGTACCTATAATTCACACCTGTGCCAATGGCCTTATTTGTTCTAGTGTATAAAACTCTTGGATGAGACACTGGAGGATCCTCCGTTAACTTTGTAAGATACAACCTACTGATAGGTGGATGGATGGATGGATGGATGGATGGATGGATGGATGGATGGATGGATGGATGGTATCAGAGGCACACAGGTAAAGCCACTTATAACTGAGTATATAATGCCACCATAATTCTGTAAAGTGGACATTGTTATCACCGTCACCACTTTCAAGGCAGGATCTGAGGTTCAAGGAGGTAAACCCAGTTGCTTATGGTTGAGTAGCTAACACAAAGCTGAAGGGGAACCCAACCATTCTGGCTCATGGCCTCCTTTCCAATCTGTGCTCCCCATGACTTCCCATTAGACATGCATCTACTGAAAAGACTGTCTGCAAGAGAGCTTGTGGCCTGAGATAAACCTGAAGGCTGTCGTAGGGATTCAGTGAAGTGGAGACAAAATCTGTTATAGTTCTGCTGTTCTGCACCTTCATACCCACCAGCTCTTTGCCTTGACCTAACCATGACCCCAAGGTTGGTGATCCTCTATAAAGGATTCATAAGCAGAACATTCTAGATCCCAAGGGAACCACAATTTTCAAGAATTTTAATGTATAAGGAAGTACAGTGTTCCAAGCAAAGCACTTCTGAAATATAAGACATAAAATAAACTATGGTATACATAAATAGATAAAATATGCAAATGCACTGTTTTCATAGTTAGAAACATGAAGATACTTCTTTTCCTAAAAGCTTCCAATTATTTTAGTATATGTGCCAGCTTGAGGAAATCTCACTTCTTTTCATTCCGTGTGTGTGTGTGTGTGTGTGTGTGTGTGTGTGTGTGTGTGTGTGTGTGTGTGTTTATATGGCAGTGAGCTCTCTTGCTTCTATTTCTTCCATTTTCAATTTTTCTTCACTAATTAAGAAACATTCCCCTCGGGCTCCCCTGGAGTTGCAGGAGCTGCGACTGTCAGAGTCACATCAGGAGTGCAATCTGTTTTGCTTAATGGGAAATGGATCTCCCTCTGCACAGGTATGAGTATAAACCACACATTCCTCATCTCTCTTCCTCATCAGGTAGTCTCTGACATCCCAGTAGGCACTTAGGGGTGTTCAGCATTTACAAGCCAAGCTTTTACTGAAGCTTTGGTTTTGGGGATTTTTTTTAAGTCAGTCATTGAAGCTAAACCCAATGAAGGGTGTTGCTATGTCTGATATGACAGTGTTTTTGGTTTTCTGTTCTGTGGCAGGTGTACCACACATGAGTTAGAACATGGGAAAAATAAGTGTTATGGTTTGTATCTTGAAAGTCCCCCAACACCCCTTTGTTGAAGACTTGGTCTTTAGCACAGTGCTACAGGGAGGTGGTGGACCTTTAGGAAGTGACCTGGGGATGGGTGTGGGGTTAGATTACTATGGAGATTTCTTCCAAGAGGCTATTCAAATACAGCCCCCGTCCCTCCCTTCCTGCCCCTCTCTCTCCCCTTTCCTCCTTCCCTCCAGGTTGCCATGAGCTAAAGGATCCCCTTCCTGCATGAACTTCCACCCAAACTGACAAAGACCAATGACCAAAACCATCACATTCTTATTGACATTGATATTGAGAATTTTGTCATGGAGACATGGTGACAGAGTTGACTGACATGGCATTTGCCTCCATTTGCCAATTAGAAGCACCAAGTTCTCTATATTGTTATTGAACTAGGCCAATAACCCAATGTCCTGGGGAAACTTATGACAATGGGATGGAATTTGCACTCACTGGTAAGATTCTCTGTCCTTTACTTTGGGGGAGGAAAGGAGATTAAACTTTATTTTCCAACAATCAGTAGATAAAACCTTAGATAAATTTCTGTAGGTCACATAGTCACAAGCCATGACTTATGATATAGCATCAACTTGTGAACACAGAATGAATGAACACTATTCACTACCATGTTCATCTCCAGTTCCAGAATGGAAGTTATGACTTGGTAATAAATTGCATCCTAAAGTCAGGTACAACAGGTGAAAGGTAGGATTTGTTCACCCTTATTTCAGAAGACCTTCAACTAAGTAGGAGGGAGTTTTTTATCCAGAAGCCTGGTCTTTCTTTTTCCCTCTTCATTTGACCATTTGGACAACGTTACATTATCTGTTCAATATCATTACATGCAGAAAAGAGGATCTGGGGGGCATCAAGATGGCTCAGCAGAGCAAAAGTACATGTTATACAAACTTGGTGACCTGATTTTGGTCCCTGAAATCCACAAAAGGTGGAAGGAGAAAACTGACTCCACAAAGATCTCTACGTACATCTCATGTCACGTGCATCCCTTCTTTATGTGTATCTACACACACACACACGACAACAATAAATAATAATAAAATAAAGAAAATGGATTTAAAAAAGGAAATATAAAGACAAGAATGTATAGATATTGATTAACATATCAGTTCTTGGGTTTAAGATGAGAGCTAGGAATACTTTGGCAGTCATAAAATAGGAAAATAGAGAGGAATAAAAAATAATAATAAATGAGGTAGGTAAATAAAGCCTTCACATCCAGGACTTTCTTGACTGAACCTCCTAGCCTTCACACAATAATCAAGGGACTTCAGTAAGTCTTCAACTTCTTGGCATAAGTCATAGCAAGGAAATTAAAAATGAGATGGATAGTACATGGACCCTGTGAGAGAAAGACTGCCCTTCCGTAGGATTCCACTACTCATCTGCATCTCTCTTTGGCAGATTTCTCATGGCTCTGGCATCTCCAATATATTGGGGTCTCCAGGGCAATCCAGGCTTCACTTTTTACAACTTCATGTAATGCCCTGTCAGGGCCTGCCTTCATGGATTCCTCTGCCATACACCTGGCCTCTCAGTAGCTCCCCTTGACCAAGGAAAGAATTTCATGATCCCTTTGTTTGTATCCTTCATGGGTCTAGGTGGACAATACTGACAACTTCAACTGCCTGCTTCGGGTGGAACAGGGCCCCACTGAATCACATTTGCATAGCGTTCTTTCCTTTGTTGCTTTTAGGAACACATTCCTAGGGTTGGGGATTTAGCTCAGTGGTAGAGCACTTGCCTAGCAAGTGCAAGGCCCTGGGTTCGATCCCCCCTCTAGAAAAAAAAGAAAAAAAAAAGAGGAACATATTCCTTCAAGACCAGCATGGTTAGGGCTGCCACAACAATAGCCCACTCCCTGGTACCAACTTCTGTCTCAGTTACTATTGCTATAACGAAACACCATGACCAAGGCAATTTATAAAAGAAAGCGATTAGTTTGGGACTTATGGTTTTAAAAGGTTAGAGGCCACGATGGCAGAGCGTCTGAGAGCTTACATCTGGATCCACAAGCAGGTGGCAGAGACAGCATACTGGGAATGGGGAGAATCTTTTGAAACCTCGAAAACCACCCTCAGTGGCACATCTCCTCCAACAAGGCCACATCTCCTAATTCTTATCAAAAAGTTCCAACAGCTGGAGACTAAGAATTCAAATACATAAGGCTATGGGGGCCACTCTCATTCAAACTACCACAGACAGTTTCATATTTTTATATACTGAATTGTTATTTTCACCTTCTGTTTTCCTCCCACATTCCCCTTTCTCTCCCTCTGGTACTCTTCAATGAGTCCCCCTCCTACTTTTATGTCTTATTTTTATCTGGGGCTCACCGAATTTAATTAGTTTCTTGATGGAGTGGGAAGTTATTCAGTGAAGCAAGGGCAACTTATCTGTGGCCACACTGTTGAAGAAAGTGACAGCCCTGCCCAACAAGTGTTAATTGACAATAATCCTAAGTTCCTAAGTGTAATGACTGTGTTATATCCAAAAGACTTTTTTTTTGCTGCACATCTCCCTATCCTGGATCCTTACCTTTTCCCCACCCCTTCTTTTGTGATGTTTCCAGAACCTTGGAGAGGGTATTATAGCTGTTAATGCCAAACACTCTATTATCACTATTCTAGATGATTTGACCAGTTGCAAGTTTCTACATTTACTACTTACTGCAGTAGTATAAATCTTCTTGGGTGAATGCTTGACACAACACTGGTCTCTGGGTGTAAGCAGGCGTCTTTAGAAGGCAGTGTGACAACAGTTTATTGGTAGTAAAAGATTTCCCCTATGGCCTACAACCTCCCTAGCAAAGGATTCTTAAGCAAGTGTACAGAACCAGGCATGAGCTCCTGTCCGTTGAGCTGGCCTAGGTCCCAAGAAACCTTTTCCTGAGAGCATCTAAGAAAGTCATCATGATGGACCTGAGTGGGCAATGCCAGGCAGGTGCTGGGAAGTGGTATGCAGATCTGATGAGGATCCACAGGAGGCATCCTAGAAGCGGAATTTATCAGCATTAGTGCTTTTGACCACATTGTCCGAGTGGACTGCAGCTGCACTGCCGTTCTTGCTGTTCATGGTGGGTTTGCTACCTGTAAAGTCATGAAGGCTCTTCAGCATGGGGAGAATCATGCCACCCATGCACAACCAAATCTCTGCTGCCTCTGGCAGATGAGACACAAATAGGTGTCATTATGGACAAGTAGCTTCAGTGAAGCCCAAGGTGTATTTCATAAAGGTGCCTTTGGTGGAAAACACTAAACCTCAGATCTTTTAATTTTTATTTTTTGTCTTTCTATCTAATTTTTATTTTATTAGTTTTTGAGCCATTATCTCACACTGTAATCCTGGCTGATCTAGAACTCATTACGTAACCCAGGTCTTGAACATTTTGCCATCCTCCAGTCTCAGCAGCCTCAGCTTTTGTACTGAGATGCTTTTTCTCTGATGTTCGTGAGGTAATGCATCTTGAGGGAGCCCTGGCTGTTGAGTACTCTGTGGCAAGTAAGATACTTGTTGATGCTTGGTGGTAGCTTTGTTGACATTCTCCATCAGATTCTGAAATTTTAGGGTCTCTGACTTTGGATTGAAGGTTCCACACCTCTGAAAGTCCACAACCCTCAGGACATATGGATTGGGTCCATCTCAGGTAGGATCAAATCCCTCATCACTTTCTGGAGAAAGCTTAGGCTACAACTCATTGGACAGGAAGTCATCCATGAGGTGCTTAGGGGTTAATCTCCAAAGAGAAACTTTTTGGGGTAGTCTTAGAGAAGGGATAAGGGATAAGGGATAAGGTTTGCTGTCCTAAACAAGATTCTGTTCAGGTCAGGTGTACTCAGCATTTTGCCCTTGCAACATGATGTGATTAAGACACACACACACACACACACACACACACACACACACACACACATACACACTTGTATACACACACACACACACACACACATACACTTGTACACAAACACACATCTCATAATGTTTTAAGTGAGTTTATGATTTTGTGTTGGACTGCATTCATACTGATCCTTAAGCATGGAGTATGAGGGCCTCAGCTGGACTTGCCCAGTTATGGGTGCAAGAATGGAAAGTGCATAGCACGTGTCATTTTGACTTGGAATTTGCCAACAGTATACCCTTCCTTCCTTCCTTTTGCAGCATCTCAAGTCTTTCTATTTTTCTGCCACTTTCTATCAATAATACCTTACATCAGTATTCACTCACTTTTAAAGATGTAAGCATCATATCTGGCATCATTTCATGTGCCGTTGGTTAGATATAACTGAGTGAGTCAAACATCCCCTGGGGCAGCAGGGATGTGGGCCTGTCCTGGTGTTTTGCTACACAGATGCACAGACGCCGGTTCTGGAGTCTGGTAGCCAACCTTACTTAGTGGAAGACAGGCAGCCCTTGTTTTCTGTTTTCCTTTCCTAATGCCTATCACCTGGTCACTTTATTTCCCACTAAGCATGGAACGAGTGATCATAACTCTTCAAAATGCAGAGATCTGTATTTGAAATATGCTTTGATTAGAGTAATAAAAGCAAACAGCAATGACATAATTTACAACACAATGATGCTCCTCAGTCCCTTGGCTGATAATCAGGAGTCAGCTTCATATATATATATATATGTATGTGTATATATATATATATACATACATATATATGTATATATGGAATATATATATATACATATATATATGTATATATGGAAACTGTTCATGAAGATCTCAACTATTTCCTAATTTCTAAATGACAGGAGAGTGGCTCTTCCTTAATTTATTGCAAATACATCTGGTCTTTGCCTTTTCTTCCACCAAGCCAGCTTTACTTAGACAAGCCACCGAGAGAAGCTATACACTACAAGATTTCTCTGAAAAGCTGTGGAATGTGGACAGGAACCAACCCAAGACATATATGTCACATAATAAAAATTCTGTGCCTTAAATACTTATGCCACTACAGGCTGGCAGGCACTGGCAGCTCTCCACAGCTCCAAGTAAACATCCTAACTGTGTTTATGGACAGCATGTGTTGCAGCCTTGCTGGGCAGCAGAGGCAGACCATAGAATGTGAACCAATTATCTTCCATGTCTTCCTGAAATAACTGTGTGCCAGCAGGTGGGATAATGAGAGAACACAAAGCCCCATTTCCTGTTCCTTTCTAACTAGTCAGAACAACATCAGATCAAGAAATATTTCCACTTCTCCTTCAAATGGCAACATTCATGAATATCAAGATCCACTGGCTAGAACAGCCATTGTGGAAAGCAGTGTGAACACTCCTCAAGAACTGAAATGTAAAATCATTGTACAATGCAGATATCCCACTATTGGACATGTATCTAAAGGAAATGGAATTGGGCTCTGGAAACAGATATCTGAACTCTGTGTTCACTGCAGTACCATTCATAAGAGCCAAGATTTGTAATCAACTTAAGTGTCCTTTAGTGGATGAAAAAATAGACAATGGTTACACAAACATGATGGAATAGTATTCAGTCTTTAAAAAAAGAAACAACAGTTCCAACTATTCGCAATATGGATGAACCTGGAGTACATATATTAAATAAGACACAGGATAAATACCATATACATGATATAGAGAAGGTAAAGCTGTCAAATTTATAGAAGCCAAAAGTAGAATGATGACAGGGGCTGGAAACTGCAGGGGAGGAAACAAGGAGATATTGGTCAAAAGGCACCAAGTTTTGCTCATGCCAAGTGAGCAAGTCTTAGATATCTACTGAATCAGTGTCTATACATAATAATATGGTTTAAACTCCTAAATATTTGCTAGGAACAGCTATCTAATGTTAAGTGTTCTTAGCACTCATAATTACTAGAAGGCAAGGGGAGCTTTGGAAGTGATGGGTGGGTTGCAGCCCAGCTTGTACTGATGACCTAAGGTCCACATATTTCTTAGCCATCAAGTCTGGCACATCAATGCTCACAACTTTCTGTGTACCAGCCATACCTTCATAAACTAGGGTGCTTTGGGTTTTTCTTCTGAGCCCACAGCTGGATGCTTTCTTATGGTCCAGGCTTTGATATTACCATGTGGTAAGCACCCTGGGCTGAGGTCTGAGAAATAACTGAGTGATCATTGATAAAACTTGTCAATGTAGCCGGGCGGTGGTGGTGCACGCCTTTAATCCCAGCACTTGGGAGGCAGAGCCAGGCGGATCTCTTTGAGTTCGAGGCCAGCCTGGGCTACCAAGTGAGTTCCAGGAGAGGCGCAAAGCTACACAGAGAAACCCTGCCTGGAAAAATAAAAAAAAAAAAAAGCAAACAAAAACTTGTCAGTGTATCACTTGGACAAAAAAGCCTTCTCTGTATGCAAACCTGTACGAGGCTTCTAGTGTAAAACCACAGATAGATAGTACAGACTGGGAAGATCATGAACTGTGAGCATTTAGCCAACATTTCCCATCTAGTTGCAGTGAAAGCAAACCCACAGATGATATAGAAAAACAAAATAGAGTGTAATCCTCAAATACTTGTTGGATTCCTTAACTAATTCTGAACCCTCAATGGGACGTTTCACCAGCTCCCCATGTTTTTTCTCTTCAGCATCAATGGTTCTCGGATTACTTAAAAGCCTCAGTATCAGGTCAACTTGTGGCAAAGACTCAATGTTACTGAGGAAATTTTGACTTTACAAGACTATCTAATTGTCTGTTACTTCCTCATGGTATGTACAGTGTGGTGCATAAGGAAGACAAGACCTGTCCTTTTCTAACCAGGTACTCAGTCCCTTGCTATCATTTTGAAATCTAAGGATCTTATTTATGATTTAAAAAGTACTGAATTAAAAGACAGAAATGTTGTTTTGTAAGGTCTGGACATCAACCATCCTAGGCTTTTTTATAAAAAAACAAACAAAATAAAGATTCAAATAAAATTGTATACTTCTAAGAAAATATGAGCTAGCAAGTGCCTATGAAGATACTATAAAATCCTTTAATAGGCTCACTAAGGCTGGATTTAGAGTAAAGAAAATGAAAAGTACCCAATTTTTTTTTATGAAGGAAGTGGGTAGAAATTGAGAGTTAGAAAGAGATACAGAGGCTGCCACCGAAGAATAAATAAGTGTGAGGCTATTTTAAATATCTCCGGTGTAGAAGCAAATACATTTACCCACCAAGAACTTTTACAGGAGCATTTGATTTAGTATCAAGCTTTATGGCCAATCTAGTAAAGGGAGGAATAGACTTTATTATCACTGAGCCATGGACACTAATCATCCTGGGTGGACAGCTTGCCAACACCTGCAGGGATGAATAATGGTGCCCATTTTATAGATGAGGAAACAGATGGTCGGGGAAGCCAGTTATCTTGCCTAGGGTTAAAAACCTGGTGAATAACTATATCTAGGTTTCCCAGAGTCAATCAAAGCTACATCCTTTGCAGTGCATCCCTACATACATACTTATAAGAACAAAGCAAAGAAATACAAGTAAGTTTAACAAAGATATGAAGCATCTGTATGCTGAAGACTGCAAGGTGTCATTGGGATAAATGACAGGGGTCTAAATAAATGTAGAAAACTTTGTGACAATGAACTAGAAAGGCTCTATCTTTGATGGCATTACTTCTAATTGAACCACAGGTTCAGTGCCATCCCTGTTGATAAACCAGTTGGCTTGCTGGCAGAGGCTGACAAGTGTATCCCCAAATTCACATGGAAAGGCAAGGGACAGGGTCACACTCTGATTGCTTCTGAGCCATATAGTCAACATAGCTTTTTTTCCTCAGGTAAAAATAACATCAGGCTTCACTTATCAGGCAGCCACTATTTGTCAGGCATACTACCAGGCTTTAACAGACTTTGCCGATATGATCCCACTTGAATCCCCATCAGCTTTAGGATTGTGTTACTCTTGCTTTGTGTAGTTAGAAGTCCAAGTGCCAGTTCCAAGATTTGAGCCTAGTTCTGTCCAAATAAATCCTCCTGTATATAGAGAAAAGGCTGTTCTCTAGTGGACTTGTTGTGATCAGTTTGATGTTGGCTGCCAATCTGGTGCATCTCAGGAACACAGTGCAGTGAGTCAAAGGTGTCCTCCTCATGCTCCTCCCCAGTGAATGAGTCAGCCTTGGTAAAATATCTGAAATAAACAGCTTAAAGAACTTACGTTGGCATGCGACTACACGGATTCCATCCATGATAGCTTGCACCTGTAGTTTTGGGCCTGCGGAAGCACAATACAGCCTGGAGGGACCACGTGGCAGAAGAGGCTGCTACCTCATGGCGGTCAGGAAGTAAAAGGGAAAGGGGGAAGGGCCAGATCCTTATATCACCTTCAAGGGTAAGCCTCCCATGGCCTAATTTCCTTTCTCTAGACCACACCTAGCACATGTTCTCTTTCTTCCTAAGAGCTCTACATGATGACCTTTGGAGGGCATATGAATTCAAAAGCATAGGCCAGGAGATGTCCACATCACTGCCATCAGTCAATAGAGCATTGGCTGGCCAATCAGAAATGGGTTCAGATTATACATGGAGCTACTCTGACATATGAACTAAGGCAGGGATAACAATGATGGATGAGTGCCCTCTTCAAAAAAGCATTGAAGGGAAGGAACCTCTTGAAGTTGTCTAGAGCTGACCTTCAGCAAGCTAGGAACAGACAGACCATACCATGCCATTGTTCTCTACCCTAATAGGAGCACACTTTATCTTTTGATGATCATGAGAAATCTGTGGAAGTTCAGACCACAAAATATAACTGAAAAATCCCATGCTAGGAGTGGAACAAGTCTGCCCTTTGGACCATGGCATCTTATCCTTGTCTTGGTTTAAATCTATATAGCGTACCATAAAACAATTGTTAGCATTCATAATGTAGCAAGTGCATGTATGATTGTCTTTGTGGCTACAAGCCGTTATTTAACTACCTATGTAACAAACAAACCCAGAAGACATCAGAGTTTCTCAGACCCTGAATGAAATGGTGTGCATCTCTCCCACAAAGAAGGGAAATAGACGCAGAACCTTATAGAGCTGGGTAAGATCTCTCCAAGGGCCCTGGGGTAGGATCCAGAACTACATGGTTCCTGCCATTTCAGGTCCCTCCCGCCTGCACAGTGGGGTTTCTCTAGGTGACCAACCACACCTACTGCATGAACTGAGGCAGGAGTGAGCAGACCTGCTCCTTGGGGCTCCATGTCCACTCTATGACCCCTCTCCTGTCAGCTGCACCCTATCCCAGTGGGTCTGCTTTCCTTCTCCTGTCCCTAACTTCCTTTAGGGCTCACTATCCAGCACACTGTCAACACAAGTGTCAAGAAAGAATGCAGTTAAGCCCTTTCTCTCTTCACCGTGGGTTATGTCATTTTGTGATACCGGTGTTTGCTAACTCACTCTTTGGTCTTGGTATCTCACCTCCAAGGCTTTCTTCCTTCTTTCCTCCTCAGCTGCTCATCACACTGTTAACCATCACACGGCTAACCTCAGACTCCTCCAGCTGCACGTTAATAAAGCCTCTGTTGTCAGTGTATTTGATTTCTAATGGACTCACCTGAGTATCAAGGCTAGGCAGTTCCTGACTTTGAACCCTCTGTTACACATCTTTCACCCTCTATTCAACTTCTCAACCTCAAGCCTCATGAATCTTCCATGTCTTACTCAACCTGTGCTTTGTATATTCAGACAACGATGTTTACATTGTTCCCTTGCCATATCCCTTACCTTATTTATGGTTGGTGAGACTTCTGCTATGTTTAAATACAATCTCTGGTCCCATAGCAGGACACCTGCAAACTAGGTTCCACTTAGGGCAAGAGTCTATGGCATCTACTGTTCTTCATCCAGCTTCCATGGCCAGTCTTCTGCTGAGACAGCATATGTTCAGATGATAATGGAACCCAATCTGTTCCTCCTCTATGTGGGTGAGGTTGGCAAGTCCTAGGCTCCAGGACCCTTATGATGCTAATAGTGCCTCCATACTTCATTTAGCATTCAATCATGCCAACCATCTGAGCATGACTGGCTGACATTATCACTCAGACAAAGTTCTCACACAGGTTTCAATATAGAATTCCGCCTTCCTCCATCACGCTTTCTATTCATTCAACTATACAGAAGCATCAGACATTTTCTAAGCACTGGGGCTCAGGCTTAGGTCCAAGGTGCTGAATAAAAAGATACAACAGGTAGCAATCCTTGTCTTCATGGAGACTACAACACAGTCACTCCACCTGAAACCCCAGAGTCATCCTGAGGCACAGGGGTCCAACCCATCTGCATCCATAGCCAATACTCTGTTTTAAGCCTGGCCCATATCACCTGGACAAGAACATCTATTACCTGTAACCTGATCTCTGCTTCCCACTGCCTTCAACACTTCCACACTCATTCTTCTCTTACATGACCACTTTAGAAAGGCCAACCACACCATCTTCTCCCTGCATACAGCCTGCTAAACCCTCTCCATATCCATAGAATAAAGTACAAACCTATCAGCCTGTCTAAGACCCAGGAGACAATCTAACCTCTTGTGGATGCTCTGAGCTTATCTCTTATGACTGGTTGATGGTTCTCCAAGTGTGTGTTTATCCAGTGGCAACCACATCTCCGCCCAATTTTCACCTGCACCAGACCATCTGGATTTCCATTTGGGTCCCATACAAAGGCCTGTGCATCCCTACTCTGATGCTCTGTATATGTCTTTGCAAGGTGCGATCATTCTTGTCTTCAGGATCTTTGCTTCAAAATTACTTCCTTAAACACTCAGTTCCCAGCTTGCACATATGCTGTTCTACAAACCCTCCAACAACCAACCATGTGAACTTTCTTCTGAGTATTCACACAACCTCAAACTCTCTACTCACACAAATAACACCATCACATTGAGAGTCTGTCTGAGTCACAACTTTTGAATACCATGCACCCAGAGTAAAACTTGGCACATCAAATCACTCATCTATTGGTTGGATGAGAAAACTAAGCCTCTGGGAAAAGCACCGACCTATGCTTTTCGGAATACACATGTACCTGGCTGGGATGGGACACTCATCTGCATAGTGGTTACTTGCTCACACGTGCTCTGCTTGTGGTTTTTATGAGCACTAATGTGAAACTCGAGCTTTCACTGTTATATGACCTTGTTTGGCACAGGCCACTGCCAAGACTGAGCCCTAGTTAGTCATGTCCTGTCAGTAAAAGCCAGGGCTCCTAAATGATCATGGACCAGTCAAAGCAGCCCTGTTTGTGACATCTTTGTGGAAGAATGTTCTAAAAATCTCTCCTGAATGAAATGAGGATATGACCACTCCAAGGTTTGGTTGAGGAGAAAGTTTTTAGTGTAGATATGAGGGAGAGTACAGCCAGAGGCATCTAGAAGAATCCAAAGCAGGGAGAGAAAGTGGTAGACTAAACATGGCCATCAGACTGAACTGGGCTGGCCATGGGAGGAGAGCGGGGAGAGAGTGAAAAAGGAAGAGAAAAGAGAGGGAGCAAAAGAGACAGAGAAAGAGGATCAAAAGAGGAGAGGGCAAAGAGAACCAGAGATGGCAGAGTCATACAGGAATCAGAAGGTGGGGAAGAGAAGCAGAGCCCACAGGCTCTGGAGGCTTAGGGTAAGAGGAGAGGAAAGAAGAGCTGGTAGGTACCACAAGCACTGAATGAGCCTGGGGCTAGCATCCACTTTGGTATGCTAATAGGTACCACAGTAAGCCCTTTGTCCTTAGATTCTTTGGGACCTGATGTCTAGCCAATGTATTTCTATTTATTTTTTTATTTATTCTTTATGTCTTCCATATCATGCCTTCCAATCCCACCCATCCTCCCCACACCCCAAAATTAAACAAAATAAAATTTAAGAGAAAAAGAGGAGAAAAGGAAGAAGGGGGAAATCTCATCACGGAAGCTGCGGTGTGACACAGTGAGTCATGCAGTAAACCCCTTTATCCATATATTTTTACATGCAAGCATTCATCGTAGAGTCACTGGACTGGTTCAAGACCCCTGGTTTCTGCTACACCATTGACACTGGGCTCTCACTGGGACTCTTCTTGGACATCCCATTGGGCCCTGTGTCTTGCAGCCCTGGATCCACAGGACTGACCCCACCTCTTCCTGGTCCTATCATGCCCTAGCAGATCACAGATGGGGTGGATATTGGGGTGGACCAACCACACAAACCTGGCTCTGGGCCTGGGTTGCAAGGTTGGTCAGCCCCCAGCTCTCCTCTGTCTTTGCCACCAGGTGAGCTCTCCAGCATTGCCCCAGCTAGTTCACCCCTTGCAGTGATGAGCAAGGGGCCGGGTTAGTTCTCAGGGTTTCAAGTCCTCAGGGTTAGTTCTCTCACATCTACATCTTCAGGGCCAGTTCTACTGTATTGCCCAGGCAAGGTGTAGGGGCCACTCTCCCAAGTAGCAATGTATTTTAATGAGCTGTTTTCAAAGGATATGTAACATCAGAGGGAAATCCAGTTAAATAAATCAACTTAAATCAAGAAAAAACTTTAGAACAGTACAGTGTGTGTGGTGGGGGGAGGGATAGATAGATTGTGTGTTAATTGAGATTCATGTCCTTATGACCACGTAAACAAATTTGTTTAATCTTTAGCAAGAACAGAGTCAATTTACAAGTGTGTGCTAATTGCCAGAATAAAAACTGATCCAGATTCATTGAGGTTTGTTGGCATAATTCTGCCAAAGCAATTGGCTTTGGCAGTGGCAAAGAAAGATTTCCAGAGCAATGTCCAAAGGATTCCTTACATTTTCTGAGGATGTCACAGCACTTTGATAGACTCTATTTGCAAAGTGCTTCTCCAGCCCCGGGCCTGGTATGCTTTCTCTGCATCAATTATTAATGGAGTTAGCAGAGGAGAGTTATCATAATTAATGTCTTAATCCCACATAGACACCACCCCCAACATTGGGTCCACCTCTTGGATTCCTGCCATTCTGCAAAAATGTGTTATTTCTCAAGGCTTAGAGGACCTTACTTTTATGCAGGAGAATCAGACATGCCCAGATGTGACCTAATGTAAGAGTGAGAACAGGAAGATTGTTTTTGTAAGCGGTCTGAGTTACCAGGTGCTAAGATGGTTAGTGAGTCTCTTTCCAGGGAATTTGTAGCTGGGAGGACGTGTGTTGAATGATTGCACATACTCAGTTGTGGGAAATGAGGAATATGCAAAGACCAGCACAACCCAACTCTGATGAAAATAGGTGATTTTTTTCTGTTGTTTCCTCTGCAGAGGTTTATGTGTGTTCAGACACTGGGTTTCCACACTGGAAGTGGGTGGGGATCTTTAACAGGCTAGGCCTAACAGTAGGTCCTCACAAAGGTGTGAACACTCAGAATGATTATATCCTCACCTCCCCATACACACTACACACACACACACACACACACACACACACACACTTGCTTCTGGCAGGGTTCTTTCCAGACTGTGCCATGTGAATACAGTAGGAATAGTCAGTCCGCAAAGCTATGAAATAGCTAAATAAAGTATATTTCTGTGTAAAGTTGGCCTGCCTCAGGCCTTTAATTATAGTACAATAAGCAGAATAATATGCCTTGCAAGGGTTCCCATTAGGCTTTGTTGTTTTATTTTTCCTTTGGAATTTGAGAATTTAAGCGACAGGTTGAAAATGCACGATACCACCAGTGTCTTGTCCATAGCGGAAGCTTAGTGGAACCCACACTCTAGGACCCCGCCCATCCTACTCCTCTCCAGCCTAGGGTGTGGTCACCCCCCCCCCCGGTAACTCTCCCTCACCTCGGATCTGGCACACACTTTCTTTGTTCAATGTTGCTCCTTGGTGAAGTCTCAACCCTTCAAGAAAACCGTAAGGCCTTCCAGGGACTGGGAAAACGGGACACCCTTTCTGAGGGAGCACACATGGCAGAGGCTCTCCCTGGGTCCCTGTGGGTATGGAAGCAGAACAGTGCCTGACCCATGATAAGAAACATAGGGTCACTTGAGGAATAGCATACTCATGAAAGCCAGAAACCAGGACCCACTTTCTAGGCAGGAAACAGTCAAAGCACAGCAGGGCTCAGCTAGTACTCCTAGCCACAGCTCCAGTATGGAGGAGACCACAGTGTCCTCTGCTTATCACAGGAAGCAGGTAAACTATGACCACCCCACTGTTGTGCTGGTTCAACAGGCCGAAGTCTGTTCTCAGCTCCCTGTCAGGTAGTGAAAGCCATGATCAGTTACAGACAGACATCAGTGTTGGTGGGAAGGTAAGGCTGCCTAGGAAATGCCTGTGTACATATGGTGTGATTAAGTGTCTGTTTGGCTCTTCTAAGTCTGTGTGGGTGTGAATACAGCATCTACTCAGGATCTGAAGGACCCTGTCTGAATGATTTCCATACTGCCTATGTGGAAGTTCAATAATGAAGGTCTTGTTCACTGCCAACATTTGCCCAAGGACTGCATTACTGAATTGACTTATGAATGCAGATGTTTCTCTATAGCCATATGCCATTGCTTACTAGGTAATAGACCAGAACACTTAGTAGGTATGTTAAAACAGCAGCTACTGAGTTTTCTGGCCCAACTAGTGGAGTGATGCTGGGCTTCCGGGTACTTGGCATCTCTTCTGGGGTCACTCCTCTAGTTACCTAGGGCTCTATTATGCCTCCTTGGCACACAGTGGTGTCATTAATGTGTCTGACAGTGAGAATGGTCTGCTAGACTATGTTCAGGACAGATTCACTGCCACTTCCAATAAGATGTGTTGGTCAAAGACAGGCATGGGGCCCAGGCTAGGTTACATGGAGGAGTAGACTAGTACTCTTGATGGAAGGCATTGGTAGTGCAGAGTAGGGAGCTGAGTCACTGAAACCTTCCTCAGAAACAGTCACCCACCATTACCAGAAGCAAGTCCTCCAGAAGGGACAAGAGGTTATTACATGGACATGTGTGGGGGTGTGTTGCAGATTTGCGCTCATTTATTTACCTGGTTCTACTGTGTGCTAAAGAGCATACTACATGTCTTTGCAAGTATTCCCCCATCCCCTTTCTATGAGAACATGGGGCTCATCTACAGTTCAGAAATAGAGAAGCCAGAGCAAAGAGATTAATGAACTCAGGTAGGCTGTGTGGCTGGGAAGGGAGAGACCTGGCATTGAAACCCCAGTCCCTCAAAAGCCTCTTTACAACAACCTGTCTCCAAACCAGATGTGGAACAGTAGAGATACCGCACTCTACATTCATTCCCCTTCTCCAAGTGTGCAAATGAAATGGATGTTAAGTGTTTGCTTTTATTGTAGTGTTACAGAAGATGACCTCAAACGCATTATACTCCTTGACGCCTAATCCAGATTATGTGAGTTTCTTTACAGCAAGGAACAACAGATGTGGAACACAACCAGCTGTTGTCAGCATCTTCAGCTGAGACGGTTTCTACCTCCCTTGGCAATATATCCCCAATACACCTGTCTACCCTCCAGTCCCCGCTCCACCTCAGCCCTTCAGGACCTGGCTGCTAAAGTATGGCCTGTGAGCCAGCAGCACCTGGCACCTGTTAGGCTATCAGGTTCCAATCCAGACAGGTTAATCTGTAGCCTGCAGGTCTGCAGAGCCCGGGTGTCTGGCATAGGGACAGATTTGAAGATGCTGCCTCCTGAATGCTGCAGTAGTCAACACAGACGCTGGAGAGTCTCTCAGGATTGCCCCAACTTAACCGCCAGGATTTCTCAGTATTCTCTGGTGTCATCGTCTCTTTCCTGTTGCTATAACAGAACACTTGAGGTTGATACTTCACACATACACACAAAAATGTCTAATTAGCTCACAGTTTGGAGAGCCAAGAGCATGGCACTGGAATCTGCCCAGCTTTGGTGGGGGTGCTGATATTACAGTGGGAGCATATGTAAGAGGAAACCACACAATGAACAAGAGGCCCCGAGGGACCAGGATTACTCTTTATAAGAACCCATTCTTTTGGGAACTAACTAATTTTTTTTTCTGAGACCCAATTCACTCAGCAAAGGCCAGCATTAATCCATTTCTGAAGAATGGCATCCCTAGAGGCTTATGAACTCCCATTAGATCCCCAAAGTTCCATCACCTCAACCACCACACCAGGGATGAACCTTCTAGCTCAGAAAGCTGTGAGTGAGACATGTAAGCGTTTCCAAACTGTAACAGAAGGTGAAGCATTTTTAAAATAATCCCAAATGAGTCTACCAGTCAGCAAAATATGAGAGCCACTCTGGACCTGGGTGATTTCAAGGTATGGTTCAAGGACTGCTCATAGAGAAATTCAGCCCACATGCTCACCAGTTGCACTGCCCAAAGTACAGAGAACTTCCACTCTAGATCTGTCTGCCTGGTGCTTTGGCCAAGCCTGTCACTAGTAGGTTCCTCTCTGAGTTTACAAACACACCCATCTTTGCCTGAAACCTCTGCCCCAGGCTATGCACTGGGTGGTGGCATTGGCTGAATGCAACACTCACTGCTCAATGTCAATCCTTCACCTTGCCCACCTTCCTCAAGAGGCTAGAAAAGTTAAATCTTCATGCTCGTTCCATACTTTCTTATAACCTATGGTGGCCTTGGATTCAGCTAAGGAGTCTCCTGGGAGGTTCTGTCCACCTTCCCTATTTTCTTTGACCTCATAGGTGTTATCTGGGGTACAAGCAGCCACAGAGAAGCCACAATGGAAAGACAGTGAGATTACAGAGATACAGTCATGATTCCACTGGGCACTGAGTCAGCACCTTCTGTCTCCAGGGTCACATCTAGTAGGAAAAAGAAACTTGATTGTTCAGCCCCTGAACGGGATGAGTGCTTGAGGTTTTCTAGAATTTCTTACTCTATTATTTCTAACCTGTACCATATCTGCATATTTCAAATTTTCGTGCTTTGAGGGAGACTTTACAGTGTAGGAGGAAAAGAGAAAAAGGAATGAAACAGCAACAACAAAACCCCAGAAAAGGTGGATAACAATCGGCATTGACACCGATTCCTGTAAGTCTGGAGGACGCACCAGACCAATGATGACCTGACATGTCCAATTTTCCCATCATCTTTCTAATCTATCATTTCACTAAAGGAATTTGGAAGTGATGAAATTGAAGAATTCCAAGACCTAAAACTCCCTTTCTCATGAGTAATGTGTTCGTACAGCATGTAAAATTGGTGCCATTCATCTCTGTCCCAGTTTCTGACTTATGAACTCAAGTGCAGCATCACACTCTGGACCAAGCTTTTAAGAACAATCAGACACACCAATTTTTACTGACATTGGAGAATAATTAAGAATAAAAAAAAATTGTATAATTTTTAAAATGGACCTAGATCAATCCTCTGATGAGAAAGGCTTCCTCTTTTCAATCCTCTGATGAGAAAGGCTTCCTCTTTTCATTTCTATGTGACATAAAGGCTTATTGTGTACGCTAGCATTTTCCTGTGTAGTATTTGTGTCCAATCATATTTCTGAAGGTGAACAGTATTTCCTATCCCACATCTGTATTATCTGTGGCCCTGGCACTCTTTGCTGGGAGAGGCATGGGTCTCTGCTCCCTCCCCTGGAGTCTACTTAGATGAAATTCAGGTTAGCAGAAAGAGGGTGCCAGCAGTGATATTTATGACTCTTGAGACTGATTAAGAGAAGTTTGGGTAACCTGCATCTTTGACAGAAAACTTGAGTTAGAGCCCTGAACTGTCATTTAAGAAGTACACAACCGCCGGGCGGTGGTGGCGCACGCCTTTAATCCCAGCACTCGGGAGGCAGAGCCAGGCGGATCTCTGTGAGTTCGAGGCCAGCCTGGACTACCAAGTGAGTCCCAGGAAAGGCGCAAAGCTACACAGAGAAACCCTGTCTCGAAAAACCAAAAAAAAAAAAAAAAAAAAAAAAAAAAAAAAAAAGAAGTACACAACCTGAAGGCTGCCACACTGCGCTGTGGGGTAGAATGGTGTAGCCTAACGGGGACGCTCAGGTAGCAGTTTGTGGAAGGGTTCCCAGCTTTCCCAGTCCCCACTTTTCCAGGTCCAGATGCTCTTAGATAGTGCTAGAAGACACGGTTGATCTTCCAAGGTGTTCATGCGCTAAGTTTGGGGCAATCTGAATGCAGCAGTAGACAAATCCCCAGGGGGGCTGAGTTTCTCTGACTTCACCTGCTGTTTCTCATGTTGTCCCCTAAACCCGAGTCACATCATCAGTGCAAAATAGATTCTAAAGCCAACTCAAAAGTCTACACTTCACACGACCCAGCCTCTCTAACCTCTGTGCCCCATTCCCTTTGCCTAGAAGCCTGGACTCTCTCCTCTGTCCAGCACATTTATGTTTAGGTCTTGGCTGATTCTTGCCACAGCGTTCTACTTCCAGATCTGGCCACAGGCCCGGGTCCACCTTTCTCATCCACATGTACTCGTGGCTTCACAGGGTAGCCTACACCCTGGGTGTGACTACATGGGCATGGGGTGTTCTGCCGTCTTCTCAGCTATGTTTCTGAGCCTAACACCACACTTAGCTTCTGCCAGCCCAGCAATCCAGGCTGAGCAATCTGCTCTGGAAGTGCACTGCTGTGGGGTGTGAGCCAAGTCTGCTAACCATGGAAAAGAGAAGGCACACGCCCACTCAGAGCAGAGGGACACCCTCAGGCTGCAGTCTTGGGGAACCCAGAGCAGCGCTCTCAAGAGGGAAGACGCGATGGATGTGTGCTGGTGAAGCACATGATGTATGTAGAATCTTGGCACAGAGCAGGGCAAACAGCATGACTAAAACAGGACTCTTATTCACGGATGCAAGGGCTTATTTCTGCTAATTGTATGTGTTTAAATCTCGCTTTCAGTTCTTTATGTTGAATATGTAATACAAATTTAGTTTATCAATGATATTATACGCATCAATGCTAAGGTATTCTGCTTCAGGCTAGACGTATCCAGGCTTCCTTTTACATACCTTTATTAATGTTTCTTATATTCATTCAGAGATTGTTGTAATGGGAGTTATATTCCTCAGAAGCTGTGAATTACATGATTACACAGACTGTCTCCTTGTACCTTATTCAAATTCCTGACCCATAGATCCATATGCACTGAGTTTGGGGGTCAGTTTGTTAAATAACAACAACAACAACAACACAAAACAAACAAAAAACAACAAGAAAAGTCTGTTGATGATTTCCTAGTACCTAGGGTTATACAGTTTCTAATGTAGTTTTAATTTTTATTTTGGCAAAAGCCAAATCACATAAAATTTTAGCATCTGAATACTTTATATGAACTACTATAGCATTCTGTTCACTCAGAATGTGTGATGATGGTGTGAGGGGAGATGTAATCACTCTATACCCAAGTAACTTATTTCCTCCATGCTCCATGCTTCCCTCAGGCCCCCATACTGCCTTCCTTGACACTGGACTCCCAGGAATATATTTTAGGATGCTTTATCTGTCCCATTTTTTCTCATGATAGACTGAATGTAATTGCAAATCCTTTAAAGGGTCCCTTTAAAGGGTCCAATTTGCCTCTTCTTGAGTCTAGGCTAGCTTAGAGTCTTACTACTGACCAAAAGAGCAGAATGGAGCTGACATAGTATGAACTGGAGACGGTTATGGCAGGCTGACCTCCTGTTCACATGTCATCATCTTTAGCACAAAGACATCAGCTGCTCCAAAGCTACTGTGCGGGTGTAAGCTCAGGGATGAAACATGTAGGTCCCTGACCCAGCTCTGGGGGAGAGCAAACCAACACACTCCAATTCCAGATGTCTGGGAAGTCACAAAGGGTGACAAACAGTCTCCATGGACCCCTGTTCCAATCCTAACCCAATGAGCCATGAATACGGAGTTGGGATAAGTTTGTCACAGCAGTAGATAATAAGCACATCCTGTAAACTATTCGCCAATAACTAAAATTCCAAAAGTTTCAAATGTAGTTTTCATTTTTTTTTTTTACTGTGGCAAAAAGCACACTACCATCAAATTTCCCCTCTTAACTATTTTGAACTGTATAGTGCAAGAGCATTAAGCACAACCTTGTTAGCCTGTAACAGATCTCTGAAACCTTTTCATTTTGTATTCTGAAACTCCATAACCAGTAGACAAATGCCCACTATCTTCTCTCCCACTAGCTTCTGGCAACCACCACCCTACTTCCAGCTTCTGACACAGACCACTGGTATGTGTCTTCTGTGACTGGTTTACTTTACTTAAGTCCGCAATGTCCTTCCAGGCTATAACATATGTCAGAACTTCCTTCTTCTTAGAGGCTGAATAATATTCTGTTGTATGCATACTACACTTTTCTTACTCATCTGTTGATGGTTTCCGTGTTTTAGTTGTTGCAAATATTGTGGCTATGAACATGGGCATGAACTACTCAAGACTCTGACTTCAATTACCCTGGATGCTTAGCCTGAAGTAGCATGGCTGGGTCACAGGGTAAGGCTGTTTAATCTTCCTTGGTGCCTTCATTTTCTTTTCCACAGTGGCTGCCCGACTTCACAATCTGACAACATATTTTGGTCCACTTTCTCCACATCCTTCTTAAAACTTGCCTGGATGTGAGGTCAGTTAATGTGATTTTACCACTTGATTGTATTATCTGGTAGGGCAATTCTTCACTTAAAGAAATGTCTAGCGTGCAGCCTCATTATTTTTTCATGAATTTGTGACTCATACCATCAAGTTTAAAAGGCAACGAACACTGACATTCTGATTAAACAGCCTCTGCCCTCCCAATCACCATGGAGGGTTTCTGCTCTCTTACTCCATGAGGAAATCTACATAGATTACACTCTATGGATCTCAAACATATCTTGCTGAAGTCAGTTCTTGATATCTCATCTTTGGTGGTTCTGCTAATGCCACAGCAGGGTTCAGGTTAGGCCCAGGTACCAGAGATACCCAGAAGCGAAGCTGCTGACCTTGAGAGGAGACCTCTACCAGGACAAGGTGACAGTCAAGTTGAGCTCTGAATGAAGTTAGTGAGAAGAAGCTAAACAAAGCTGGAGATGGAGGTGGGCATCTGGCATGTACGCACACATGCATTGGTGCATGTATGTACAAGTACGTGACAAGGTAGGAGGAACCCCATGTTTTGGTATTAGGGGAAAGTGGTGATGAGACTGGGGGGCCTACAGCTACTGTTCCAACAGCTTCATCTCCTCTCAAAATTGTCTGTCCTGTGTGGCTAGAATGGAGATGCCCAGGGAAGGCTGGTAAGAGGGCCAGAGGCAAACGTGCATTTTGGCCAGCTTACTCCTGGACAATCCTCACAGCCAGATGGCAGGCAGAAGGAGCTGCAGGAAGCTACTGTGATAGGGTGGACAGAAATGGGTCTAGATGTATCCAAATGAGGAGTGGCTACAAAGGTAGAATGGACATCTAAGCCCAGGAGAGGGGAGAAATGAAGCCTCTGGGAGTGGGCTCCCTCCCCGAGGAGGGAGGAAGTTGGAGGAGGGCTGCAGGATGGCAGGGAACCTGCAGAGCATGTGGCCACTGAGGAACGTTCCACACAGTGAGCTGAAGGCTGAGCCTTGAGCACTGTCTTAGAACAGAGAAATCAGCTGGGATCCAGCTGCACCTGCAAGTGATCTCTGACTTCCAATGGCTCTGCTTAGGATTTCCCAATTCTATGAGGATGCGAAGTGATAAGTATTCAGCAATGAATACATTCTGGATTTTGAATTCGTTTCTTATCCAGTCTGGTGCTCTTGTGTCTGGTTCTTTTTCACCTTGCTGTCCAGGGCAGAGAGAAGCAGCCACTGAGAGTCCTGCAGGGCCACAGGAAAACAACTGAGAAATGCAGCCTGTGTGTTGCCAAGCCATTTAGATGCTGGGCAGGTTGGGTGATGTGGTGGTTTGAATAAGAATAGTCCTCATAGGCTCAGGTATTTGAACACTTGACCCTCATTTGGCGGTGCTGTTTGGGGAGGTTTAGGTGGTGCAGCCTTGCTGGAGGAATCTACATCACTGGGGGTAGGCTTTGAGATTATATAGCCTCATTCTGTTTCCAGTCCCCTTTATCAGCTTCGTGTTTGCGACCAAAGATGCAAGTGCTCAGCTTCGTACTTCTGTCATGATGCCCACCACTTGCTGTCATGCCTCCCCACCAGGATGGACTCATCCCTCTGGAACCATAAACCCAAATAAACTGATCCTTCTATAAGTTGCTTGTGGTCATAGTGTTTTATCACAGCAACAGCAAAGTAACATACAGATGTATTCAGTGCAGTTTAAACTTACCATATTTCATCATGGGCTTGGTGTCTCAGGGTAGAAACCCTACTGTAAGCTGAGGAAAATCTGAAATCCACAACCAACAGTGATATCGCCAGACAGCTTGGTTTGGAGTTCCAATTATGATCTGAATACGAAACACCACCACAGGATTATATGTTTAACCTTGGGCTCCCAGCTAGGGACCTGCTTTAGGATGTTATGAAAGCTTCAGAGGGTGGTACCTAGATGGAAAAAGTGGGTCACAGCAACACGGAACTCTTCCTTATCATGGGCTCAGAATAAATGGAGTCAAAGCCTGTGGACTGAAAACTTAGAGATGGTAAGCCAAAATAAATCCTCACTCACATTGTTTGTGCCAGTCATTGATCACAGTGATGTCAAATAACTTCCACAGCCCTTCACCCTGACAGCGCTGCAACATGCAGGAAGGGCAGGAGTGGAGGAGACTCAAGGGATGGACGTGTGCACATGTGGGACCCCAAGGTCCTCTCCTGGACTAAGCCAGAGCCTATAGGAACAGATGTGATTTGATATGGCCCTTCAGAGACAGTCAAGCTCATGCCTGATTTCCTCCCTACAAATGTACTGGCTTAAAGACCACTGGACAGAGTCCAACTCACTAAAATGTATTTCTGAAATACACAAGGCTCTGAATGCCAATTCCAGGAAAACCAGTGTTTCTGGGCAGTATCTGCAGAGAAAAAAAATTCCATCTTCTGGGAAAAGATTAATGCCAAGAGCAAGACAAGAACAAGGGTGGACCTGCTGTGCTGTTCAGTTTATGTTGTTGTTCGGGGGACTGTGGCACTGGAGACAACAGGCACCTCCCCTCTGACTGCCTGGATGTTCTGCAGGTGATTTCTGCTCTCCTGGACTCCTACGTGCCTGAGTCATGCCTAGCCTACGTCCCATATCTCACTTGCTGACTTTCTGTAGGCATTGTACCCCCCATGGAAGCCATCTAAACGGCACAGATAAATAACCGAAGTATGTTTTGCTCCACTCGGGATTTACCCTGTGATAGAATAGTCTCCATCTCTTTGCCTTTTGTACAGGATGTGCAACTGTTCTAACAGTTACTGTAGGCTCCAGCAATACCAAGAGGCCTTTGCAGCCAAACACAGCAGGGTGAGATAGCATGGCCTTTAGAGACAGGCAAAGAAGCAAGCACACTCTAAAGACGGGCCTCTGCAGCAGTACCTCACTCTGGCAACATAAGGCTGGACAGCAGGTTGGCACCCTCTGACTCTCTTGGTCATGCCAAGTGGCCAAATGTAGAAGAGGGGCATCTCCAGGGTGTGCCGAGAGAACCAAATGGAGTCACAGGCACACTCCTCATCTCCCCTTCCCTTTTTTCACTCCTCCAATCCCTTCATTGGTGCTGCCATCTGGCCGGGGAGAGACATCACTAGCAATAAGGACCTAAGAGTTGAAGCTGCTGTTAGCTTTCCTGTGCCAGCATTCATAACATGATGCAAACAAGCCACACAAGCTTTGGTCTGGCCCCTCCAGTAGAAAAGCCTATATTTCCTAAATCCACTAGCTCACCCAGAAATCAGAAGAAGTCACCCATATGTCTTCAAAGACAGCTATTCATCCCTGAAGTGAGGAGTTGAACAACAACAACAAACCCCCCCAAAAAACAAAACAAAACAACAACAACAACAAAACCCCAAACAAACCAGTATTTCCACTCTAGCCCGAATACAAACCGCAGGACCAGAAAGGTTAGAAAACAAAATGAGGGGGGCTGGCGAGATGGCTCAGAGGTTAAGAGCACTGACTGCTCTTCCAGAGGTCCTGAGTTCAATTCCCAGCACCCACATGGTGGCTCACAACCATCTGTAACGAGATCTGGTGCCCTCTTCTGGCCTGCAGTTATACATGCTGTATACATAATAAATAAATAAATCTTAAAAAAAAAAAAAAAAAAAAAGAAAACAAAATGAGAAACCCCTGGAGACTGGAAGATCCTCAACCATGCAGAAGTGACAGTGCCTGAGGCCCATCGTCAGCCAGCACTCAGCTTTCCATTAGTTCCTTCAGGATTCTGCTCCTCTCACAGGCTCAGTTTCTATGGAGGTGTTAATGTTTCCCAGGGCCCATGGTTTTCCCTAACCTAGCTCTATGGCACCTGGATAACCTCATGATTGCCATGATACAGTGGGGCTGAGAAAGAAGGAGACTCTTGCTATGCACCCCATCAAGGCTCACCATGTCCCTGCCATGGCACCATTCACCTGTCCATCTTCTCCACACTACACTTATTTCCATTCCACTCCCTTGACATTGCCAATCCCCAAGTCCCTTCATATACATTCATGAACACACAGCTGCCTCAACTCTCACCCAGTAGACAGACATTTATTTCAGATGGAGGACAATGTCTAAAGAGGTGGGACTGATTTCTCGCTGGAGGGCAACAGAGAATGCCGGAAATATCCAGTCCTTAGTGGGAAGTTTCTATTAGTGCTGAAGCTACCCTTTCCTTGTGCAAAGGCAACAGAGAACACCAAGGAACAGAGAACACCAAGGCTTTGGGACCCCAGGTTGGAAGCAGAACTTCCTAGCAGGGTAGTGCTGTGGGAAGGTCCTTGGGGTAGATGGAAGGATCTACATTGTGCATTTGAGTATCCAAGGCAACAGAGGTGCCCTGGTAGCTAAGAAGAGGTGTTTAGCACCAGTTAAGGAATGAGCTGATTACCGTTAACCTGTCCCTCATTCCTGGGTCCTGATGCTGGAGGAGTGGGCATGCCAGATACTGAAATACTATGATCCCACCTGTCAGGGAGAGATGAGTCTTAAACTGGATGCAAGCCTCCGCAGGTCACTGCAATAGCTAGAGGACAAGACAAGGAGAGACAGGGGTGTCCTGGGCTAGCTTACAGATTATACCAAATATTCCAGCTATCTATGTGTCTGGTTCCTCTGGGCCTCAGTATACCTGGGTAAGACTGGTGGCTGGAGACAGTCAGTGCAGGTTTCTGTTGGGGATAGGGCTAGGGAAAAAGGTCAGTGGATTGCAAAGGAGCCTCTCAGTGCGGGGAGCCAAAATGGCCAACCAGTAAGATGAGAAGCAAGTATCAAAATTTCAACTCTCCCAAAAGCAGTCTTGAGGCCACAGAAAACCTGGACACTTCAAAATACTCATCCTCTAACAAAGAAGAGAGTGCTGGAGGCTGGGGTCATGGCCAAGCATGGACGGAGTGAGGTCACAGTGCTCCAGTCATGTCTGCACCGACATTTCCTGTGTCCATGGCCATGTAGGTAGGTGACGCACATCCAACAGAGCAGTTGTTGAAATGTGGGATGGAGACACACTCAGTGACTCAAGGTCCTGAAGTGTGCAGTTCCAAAAGGTCCTGGGAAAATCAGCAACAAGAAAGGGAACTGCAGCATTCTACACGTTCTGAGTCAGCAATAGAATAAACTGCAGCACTGTAAAACACATCTGGGAATCTTTTTCATAGCCAAGACACCAGTCAGTAGGAGCAGTCAGGTTAGCAATGGCTCCAAAGAGCATTACAACAGGACCTGAACAAGGGGCTCAGAGAAGGTGGCTAGGGGCTCAGGATGTGGTGCTTCTGGCCGCTTTGGTGGAAGCTGTGCTACAGGTCACATAACCCTTGCTGTCAGAGAAGCCACATCTACACACACACATTCCCACCTTCCCACATACACAAATGTGTACGCATACAGAGGCAGGGTCAGGATGCAAATGAAAGGGAGAGAGTGAGGACATAATAAACCCGATTATTTCCCTGTACTTAAACTTAAAAATTCTATCTCTGCCAGGGAATTTAGAGAATTATATTATGTCAAAGCACTGAAATGACTGAATTCAAGCCCTGGAAGTGGAGGGACGGGGAGTAGTTTGCACAATAATCAGCCAGTTCCTGGTTTTGTGTAGGGGAGATGGAAGGAATGGCACAGAGAAGCGAAAAGGCTGGATCAGATACAGGCATCTCAAGGCTGGGGTCCAGGTGGGAGACAGCCTCCAGGTCCTCTCTGCAGTCACTTTGAATTCAGGGAGCTTTTCTGGGTCATACAGAGCAGATAAACAGTTCCGAAGTCTATCTAGGGATGTCTGACCTGCAAGCTCCGGCCAGACCCTGCTGTATCCACCTCAGACACTACACATAGCTATTGTTGTTCTGTGAAGGCTCACCTCTTCTCACCACCCTGAAGCCCTGCACCAGCATTCCGTGGTGTGTTCAGCTGGTAGAAACAGGGTCTCTTATGAAGAAAACATATGGGAGACAGGCTGAAAGTGAGAGTTTGGAGGTGAGGGTGGGTGTAGAAATGCCTCTATCTTACTAGGTGCATTTTTAGACTCTGCAAGTCATTAAGTGTAGGGCTGGTGCCAGTCTCTCATAGGATGAGTTGGGTATCCTAGAAATCTACTAAAACTCAGTCTTGAGCTTGCCTCTCAGCAGGGATGTGCACTGGTCCCAATTCTATCCCAGAGAGTGGATTTTGGGACATAAACCCACTTATTTCAAACCTGCTCCTGCTCAGAGTCATCACCACCAGGTGAGGACCAAGCTCACAGGAATTCATTTAAATGCATATTATACCCACCATGGAAGAATAGGTTTATATAACATCCACTGTTTTAATTTCCTAAGGGAGAAGGCTGAATCCCAAATGTGTTGGAGGTGAGAACATCGCATTCTGCTTTCTGAAATGTGTTTAAAGTTGAGGCAATAGAATGCAACTGTAGTGGTCCTAAGTGTCTGAAACATGTTTGCATTTTAGATTTAAATACTTTTGGACCAAGGAAAAAGTAAGGAAGGAACCGATAGAGACATATCTGAAATGGCAGCCCAATCTATCAAACGATAGATTCAAATGAGACATCGTGATTGTTCAAAATATGAATTTCAACAGCAAATCCTTTCTAAAAGACGGATCTTAGGCTCAATCTAAGTTTTCTCTCTTTGAGTTACATCCAAAGTGCTCTATAATGTAATTGAAACCCAGCTAGGAACTAAAAGCTAACAAAAATATTCACATTAAACACACTTGATGGGAGTGGAAAGATGGTTCAGCAGTTAAGAGCACTGGCTGCTCTTTCAGAGAACTAGGGTTCAATTCCCAGCTCCCACATGCCAGCTCACAACTGACTGTAACTCCAGTTCTAGGGGATCTGATATCTTCACACCAATGCACATAAAATAAAGATTAAAAAAAGAGTCAATAAAGGCATTTAAACACACACAGAGACACAGACCACCCCCCACCCCCTCCACACACACTTGAATTTCAGCAGTAAAATGCTTGTCTCTGTAGTAATGCTAACTGGACTCTACACATTGCTTTTTGTAACTGAGGTTTCAAAGTTGTTTCTGTGCTTTCTGAAGCAATTTTTGCTTGTTTGTGGCACTGGGAATTGAACACAGGGCCTTGTGCACTCCAGACAAGCACTCTACCACTGAGTTATATCCCTAGTTTATTTTTAATTTTTTTTCATTTGAGATGGGATCTTGATAAGTTAAGTTGCCCAGGCTAGCCATAAACATTTTATGTAGCCTAGGTAGACCTTGAACTTACAAGCCTCCTGCCTCAGCCTCCTGGGCAGGTGGGATTATAAGAGTATACAGATCTGTCTTTTATTTTATCCTCTCTCTCTCTCTCTCTCTCTCTCTCTCTCTCTCTGTGTGTGTGTGTGTGTGTGTGTGTGTGTGTGTGTGTGTGTGTGTGTGTGTGTGAGAGAGAGAGAGAGAGAGAGAGAGAGAGAGAGAGAGAGAGAGAGAGAGAGAGAGAGAGAGAGAGATTGAGAGATTTTCCATTTATGGTTATTTGGTTCTGATTGTTCTTCCAATCCCAATGCTCACCCATTGTCTTTCTCTATTGCTTTATTTTATTTTATTTTGGGTAATATATTTAATAGACTCTTTGTCACATGGAGGCTTACATGTGTTCCACATGGTGGCTGACTTTCATTGGTAATCTGACTTATGATGGTTTAGGCAATGAATTTTATGCAGTGAATGGGGAAAGCTTTACAATATGATAGGAATCCACTTTTAGTTAAGTTAGCTATATTCAAACACTATTGCTCACATGACTGTCCTCTACACCCCCTGAAAATCTTTAGCAGACAGGACTGTTGACTGTCTCACACACATTCCTGTGGGAGAACTGGTCTGCCCTCAGGAAGTGTATGTACTGTCCTCCTGTGACCCCTGCCAGGCAGCAGTTATAGGATGCAGATACAGGAAAGGCAGGCCCATTCTGTTTTCTCATCTAGCCAGTGACTGTAAGCATGATCAAAGAAACAGCCAGTTAAGACTTGTGGTGGTTTGTATGAGCTTGGTTCAGTTGTCTCCGAAGATTGCCCCATCGTGATCTTGGGTCTGTTTAAGCGGCCCCTGGCAGCGGGATCAGGATCTATCCCTGGTGCATGAGCTGGCTTTCTGGAGCCCATTACCTATAGACTGACACCTTGCTCACCCTTGATGCAGGGGGGAGGGGCTTGGTCCTGCCTCAACTGAATGTACCAGGCTTTGCTGTCCCCCCCCCCCCGCCCCCGCCCCCGTCAACATGGGAGGACTTACCCTTTTGGAGGAGGGAATGGGAGTGGGTTGGAGGGGAAGGGGGGAATGCAAGAGGAGGGATGAGAGGGGGATCTGTGGTTGGTATGCAAAATGAATTTTTAAAAAAAATTTTAAATAAAAATAAAAAGTCTTGTGGTTTGAATAAGAATGGCCCCCAAAAGCTCATATATTTGGATGCTTAGTGAGTGGCAGGGGTGTATTTGAAAGGATTAGTAGGTGTGACCTTGTTGGAGGAAATATGTCACTGGGGGTGTCTTTGAGGTCTCAGAAGCCAGAGCCAGGCCCAGTTTCTCACTGCTCCTTCCTGCTGCCTGTGGATCTAGATGTAGAACTCTCAGCTCCTCCAACACCATATCTGTCTAAGTGCAGCCATGCTTCCTGCCATGCTGATAATGGACTAAACCTCTGAAACTGTAAGAAAGCTCCAATAAAACACTTTCCTGGTTAAGAGCTGCCACTGGGGCTGGGCAGTGGTGGTGCACGCCTTTAATCCCAACACTCGGGAGGCAGAGGCAGGCAGATCTCTGTGAGTTCGAGGCCAGCCTGGTCTATGGAGCGAGATCCAGAACAGGCTCCAAAGCTACACAGAGAAACCCTGTCTCAAAAAACAAAACAAAACAAAACAAGAATTGCCATGGTCATGGTGTCTCTTCACAGTAATAGAGCACTAAGATAAGACTCAAAGGCATCCTTTACCTAGCTCTTTCTTCCTTTAGCAAATGGTGATGATCATAAACATTTATTTTCAAAATACTGAGGACAATGTGATTGAGAAGCAACAGAATCTCAGAAAAGTTAAGAGGCTTCTTTAAGGTGGTTCAAAGCTCCATGGGAAAGCCCAGAGTTTGAAAGATTGACCTTTTCACAGTGCACCTGAAAGTTTTGCAGGGACAGAGTGACAACCAGGGCACAGAAGATTCACTTTTCCCTTTGCCCCCAGTACACCATGTGTTTGTAAGAAACGATGGCCAGGGAACTGGGCTTCAGAACGGTGCTCAGTTGCTCACAGAGTCTCTTTAAAAAAGGACTGCAAACTCTGAGCAATCATTTGAAACATACAAGAGTCTTGCACAGAGAATGCTGGAAACTCACGTCTAGAACCACCTGCTGATCTTCATTATTACATTTCCGGTAGCGTGGGTAAGAGACTGGTTAGCCTGCCTTCATTATTTTTTTTTTTTTAAATATTTTCACCTTTTTGACATTGTGCCTCCACGTTCCCAGGGCAGTGAAACTAGGCCACAAGCTATGCCCCTCAAAATATCTCACATGAGCACATTTCTGTATATAACAGCCCCATGTAACATTCCAATGTGATCCAATTTGCTTCTATCGGCTGATGCTGACAAGTAGACACCTCATCCTTCCATCTCACGGTGTTTCTAAAATCTGGTATTGCTCAAACCACAGGTTGCAACACTGTGCCAGTTCGTGCCGTCCCTGGGGATCTGCATTCTCCAAAAGGCAGGGGAAACTGGAAAGGGACAATGTGAGGAAGAGGCCTGCACTGGCATAAAACAAAAATATCAAGGTTTTATCTGGGAGGACATGGTGAACGTGCTCACCCACATGCCAATTGATCACTTCACAAAAGGTAGACCAAGGATCCCTTTATACAGTGCTCTTCACAAAGGTATTCCAAAGTCTACCCAGCTCCAAGAAGGCCATTGACATTTTTAGAAATGGCTTTTATCCCAAAGAAAATACAGAGGTGTACAGAGGGGATCTGCAGGGGAAGGCATTCCTCCTGCAAACCCTCCTGGCCTTCTCTGGTATGTGTGGCACCTCTCCATACTACAAAAATCACACTGGGTACCAAATCCCAGGCATGGCAGCTTTCTGAGGGCCCAGTAATGGTGACAGGAATGCCCACCCAAGGCTTCTTAACGAACACCTGGAGCATGCAGCACTCTCAGTGAGCCTTGCAATAGCAACAGCGGAGGAGTTGATGTCTCTGAGAGAAAACTTACATAAGCAAGTGTCTCCTAGCAAATAAGACTCACTCGAGGAGGCTAATATGAAGGACAAGTTAAGTCCATTGTAGCCCTTACATGTATTTTACTGCTAACTGTGGAAGAAATTGCTTATGACTTATGAACTGAGTAAAGTTTTTACCGTTTTTTAAAAAGTATTTTGTTGTTTTTGCAGCAACTGGTCAGCTAGAATCTCATGCCCCCAGGTAGATAGGTATAGGAAATTTTAAAAGCCGCTTTTCCTTAGTAGCTGGATTTGTTTTTCCTCTTGCAATGCCCCTTCCCTGTTCCTCCAGGAAGAACAGAAGGCTGTCTTTCTCCCCCCTAAGATATAAATGGGGAGAGGAATGCCTTCCCTTGTATTTGAACATCATCTGTACTCTACTGGGGTCACTAGTAATAGTCATATTTTGGAGCTAAAACATAACTCAGTGATACAGCCATGATTTGCATTTGTGGCGAGGCCCTGGGATTCAGTCCAGCATAGAAACAAAACACACACACGATGGTTATTTCTGATGGCCAGGCCAACCTGCAATGAACTGCCATCAGCCTCAGAGACAGGACCATGTGCAGACAGATGAAGTCAGCTAAGAATGCCTTTTTTTCTTCCTAAGGTTAAAACCAAAATGAAACATGCATGAAAATTCTGTACAAAGTAAACATATTACTTTGCTAGGTCATTTAAAAATGAACTGAAAAAGCAATGTAATTTATTATTTTTAACCCATGAATTTGTTGCTTTATTGGCTACTGTATATATATTCATAATTGTATAAGCTTACAGGACACAAAGTGATGCTATGATCTAGCTGTATGATGTGGAATAACTGAATCAAGCTAACTAGCATATCGCTCCCCTCACGTCTCATCCCTTTGGGGGATGGGTTTTGAAGTCTTTATTCAAGCAAGGCCTCCAGTACTCTGAGAAACAAGGAGAGGTCAGGGCATCTCTCTACGTTTCTATACCACTGAAAATTTCTGCAATAGAAAAGTTTGAAATGTTTCCCCGCTCCCTCTGCCCCCATGCCGCAGTACATCCCTACTGAAAAGGGCCAATTAATTTATGAGTACTCTCTGCACAGGCAGGCACTGGGGGCAGGGTGAGAAAGAAGGGCACCTGATCATGTACAGAGCCAAGTTCGCCCTAGCAAAGGGCCAACGTGTTTGAAGGCATGAGGAAAGGAAGCAAAAAAAAAAAAAAAGGTGCTTCCTCACACATCCACAGGCCCCCCACCTGTGGTCTACAACTTCAAAGGGACGGTCAAAGGTACATGCAACTCCTCTGAAAATTCCACTCAGCTTCTTACTCCCTTCCTCCAAACAGACACCAGACTGCTGACGCTACTTTGGCGACCCTATTTTTCCTCTTTCAAACACTTCTCTGCACGCACCCCTGCTGCTCCAGCAGAGAAACCTTTACAGAGAAAAGTTAGCTGGCTCTGAGGTTTGTTAGGAGGCTGTCACCCGACCGACCGTCTCAAGCTGCAGGTCTGTGCAGCTCGCCACCTCCTCTGGGTTAGGGTTCTGACCAAACTCGCTGGTCTGTAGAAGAGGTCCTCACAGACTCACGTCCCACTGACTGATTCTAAACAGAAAAAGAACCCCTCGGTATTTCCCCAACCTACGTCCCTCAAACAGATAAGCGGGGACCACCGTTTGCTGCACCAAAAAACCTGGTGAGGCTATGGAAGGCACAGGCAACCCAGTTCTTGCCCGCAGCGCAGAGGCGCCACCACATCTAACACCGCAGGAGCTTGGTGCGCACCTTAAGTCTGAGGTGCCCCGTGCCTGAGCTTCTGCAGCCAGAAGACCTCACAGGAAATGAGGACTACCAGAAGACCCCTTCCTGTTATCCTTTAGTAAAGCCAAGCGATCGCTGCCTCCACAAAGCTCAAGTGAAGGCTCCCATGCCTAGGGAAGGGTCCTCAGAACAGGCAAATGCCCAAAGCCCTTTCTTAAGGAAAGTGTCCAACTCCATGGGTGGTCCACTCTTTCTCCAGTATATAGAGGGAGAGCGCGAATGAAGTGTAGAAATCACGCTTGGGGACAACAAAATTAGAATCTGAACCCCGTTAGCGCATCTGCTTGCCCCCATCTAGGCGCCAGGACTGGCGGCTCCGAGGCTGCAGACTGTCGCGCTTGCCAGGGGCCGGACAGCTCATAAACCCCGATCTCTTCCTGGTTGGAGGTAAGGGGCTCTAGAAGTCCTGTCCTCCGTCCAGGTAGTACATTGTGCCCCCCACCTCATCTAGATTCTCCTGAATTCTACCTTTCCTTTCCTTTGGCCCTTTCCTTCTCTGTCCCATGAGAATCTCAGTGCCAGCTCCGCGGGTGCCCTGCTCACCAGTCCCTGTTGGACTCAGCTAGGTCGCTCCACGGATTGGTCGTTATCACCGAGGCTGGTGTTCCTGAACCCCAGCCTAGCCCCGAGAGCCTGGCTTCGTCTCACTCAGGACACAGACTCACTAGCTCTAACCGACGTCGCACAGCAGCCCCTTCACGCCGCCTGGGTACCCAAGGTGGCCAGGCGCCAAGGTGCAGCCCGGGCCGATAGTACCGGTTCCTGTCCTCCGCATCTTCCCCTCCAGGCGCCATCTCCCCTCTCACGGGGCGACACTGTGTCTCCCCCACTGCGACCCAACGGGACTTACCGCGGCCGGCACACAGTCGCCTGGTCTGCGAGCTGCGAGGCGGAGCAGGACGCCCGCCTGCGCCAGGGCATCCTCCCGCGCCCGCCGCCCGCTCGCCGCCGCCGCCCACTCCCGCAGCCCCCGGTCTTCCCGCGCCGCTCCGGCGCTTCGGACTTACCTCCGGGACAAGGTGACCCGGCTGGTGCGCCCAGGCGGCCGCCCGCGCGTCTCAGGAGCCGGCGAGCGTGCGGGGCGCGGTGCGGTGCGGAGCCCGCCTCTGCTCCTGGGCTCGTGGCTCTCCGCCTCTGCCCTCCCCTGTGCGCCGCTTCCCCCGCCGCTCCCCTCCCTGGATGGCAGCCAGCGCCCCGGGTTGCCCCGCGCACACGGTTCCCCAGCGCCAGGCGCCGGGCAGCGCCGCCGCCCTAGCCGAGCTGGGTCCTCTTGCCCCCCGGGAGCAGAAAGGGCGCGGGTTGAGCAAGGGGTGACCCGGAGTGCGCCGCTCCGCTCTATTGGGTTCACCGAGCCTGGCGACTTGCGTGCGGGAGGAGGCGGCCGCGGGACCCGGGGGAGGAAGAAGAGGAGGAGGAGAGGGAGCAGCCGTGCGCGAAGGTGGCCGCCAACTTTGCCCCAGGCCAGCCGTGCCCTCGTCAGTGATAACGGCTGGCTGGTGGCCTGGGGCGGGTGTCTGGAAACATTGGGGCGACAGAGGCTGGGGGGAGGGGGACTGCCAGTGGGGACTAGGAGGACAGGAATTAGTCTCCGACTGTGGAAATGATGGCTTCCCTTGGTCCTAAAAGGCCTCCCTAGGCTCCAGGTCGACTGGAGGTTCAAAAGAACCCACTCTGTAGGTCCAGAGAAAGCCCAAGTCCTGACCAGCGGAACCAGAATTAAAGACAGAGGCGGGCGATCGTGAAGTCCATACTCTGAGACTCAGCCTGCAGCCCGGACCTAGAATTGGTGTAGGTGCACTGCGGGTGGCCTGAGAGTAAAGAAACTGGGGCTGGGGGTGGGGCAGAGTGGTGGCTTGGAGTAGGTCGAGGGGAGCCCTAGGAGAGCCGCCTACTGAGACAATCTACATTTCAAACGTTGAGGGAATCAAGCGCGAGTGGGTGTGTTTTCGTTATAGATTTAACAGAGAAGGAACCAGAAAATTTGCCAAAAACCGGATCAAAAGTTGTTTTGTCTGTGCGACCCCCTTTCACCAATAGTGGAAGACTCTCTCTACTTCAGCTCAGTCAAATCCAGGCTTTTGTCCTGGGGGAGTGGACGCTGCTTATCCCCTAGTGGTTCCTTGGTTTTATAGCTTTCTTAGACAGAGAGCCCGCCCCCTGCCTGAAAACCAAGTTTTTGCCCCAGAAACCGTTGCATCTAGCCAAGTGAGCCCTCCGCAGCCCTTGGCTTCCACGGACCCTCAGCAGTTTGTAGGGAATAATCAAATGTAAGTGACATGGGAAGGAGGCTGAGCTGATTAATTGACCCAGGTGTGTTCACAGCAGCTCCTTGCTTGAGTTCACCTGAAGGTTTTTACATCTAAATATCGCATTCATTCCCAACTCTGCAGCAGCTAGGCGCCTGCCTGGCTTGCTTCCACCGATTGCTCTTAGCTGTGGACAGGCTGTTATCTGGGATGGCCTGAAAAGGACACTATGAGTGTCTCCCCCCCCCCCCCCCCCCCCCATTGAGCAGCTCTTAAATTGAAGGAAAATGTCAACCCTGCCTCTGTAAAAACACCTTACAGTCTCTGGTCCCTTCCTGAAAGGAATATTCTCTCCTCTCCTCTGAAGTGCTAGGCTGAGCATATATCGTTAGACCCATGGAGGTGAAGAATCAGCATTGCTGTTTGTCAGTTGAAGAAACTGAGGCTTCCCATGAAACATGGCTCCCAGACTGTATGAGACACCTGCAACTATCCTTCATTTTCTATATTTAAGGCAGTGTTTTCTTGATAGCCAGTCTTTAGGCTGGCTTTAGAGGTACGATTAGTTATGTCAGAGCACCTGCTTGGTTTACAACTGCTTGCATTTTAAAATAGAATTTCCCTGATATAGCAGGCAAGCAACTTGTGGAATGCAGTATTCAGCCTGACCACAGGTCCCCATTGGCTCTTTTCCCTTCAAACTGAGAGCAGAAGGAAGATGGTACCTTTGCAGTGTCCTTCAGGGTTGAGTCCCTGTGACCTGTCTCCATGAGTTCTAGTGCTGTGAACGGTTTCCAATGGATGCTTTACTAGGCCTTTCCAGGGCATATGAGCACAGAAGTTTATCCACAGATGGACAGTTTTATCTAGCGTTTGGGTTGACTGGATGAATGGTTAGATGGATGGTTGGATAGATAGAAAGAAAGAAAGATAGGTAGGTAGATAGATAAAAAAAATGGTGTGTGTGTGTGTGTGTGTGTTTGGATTTCTGAGAAAAAGGATTTCTAAGACTTTAATTCTCTGCTTTATCCACTTTGCCATTTAATATTTTACTTTCTAATTGTGGAGTGGATGTCCATCTCTCAAAGGATGGCCCCTAAAGTGACTGCATTTTATATTTAGTACAGCTCTTTTTTGGCCACACCCCGTCTTAAGTAAATATTTAGTAATAGTTCCTGACGAATAAACCCACACTGGATTATACTGCCAAAGGTAGAATTCAGAGTAGGGTGCAACTCAGTGGTAGAGCACTTGCCTACCACGTATGCGGCTCTGGGTTCCATCTCCAGTATCACAAAAAGAAAAATCAACATCTACTAAAGAAAATGAGCACTTTGAAAAAAAAATTATACACTATTTATCCCGTGCTGTTCATTTAGCTTCCGGATCCCAGATAGCTGCCATCTCCTCCTGACAGCACCTCCTCAGCACTCACCTGCAAATACACGGAAGCACAGACTCACACATGGTTATGCAATCCAAATGAGCCTTTCATTTTGTTTCAAAAGAAATCTACATTTCTTAGTCAGGAATCATGTGTTAACAGGGAGACCACCTGTTCCTGGCAGATGATAGAACAGTTGATCTGGTATACTAGCACACATGTAGGATAATTTTTCCTACATGCAAAACCCTGGTTGTTGTTCAAAATGTGATCATAGCTTATTTTGCTATAATATAGCAGTGAAATAAAGGCTTTCAAGAAAGTTACTGAAGAGCTGTCACGTATCAGGTTAGAACAGGACACCACAGAAATTGCTAATCTCCCGGAAATTGGCTAACCCTCTCAACAATGCTTATCTCTTAGAGGAGATTACAGAATTCTCAGAGCTTTGAGAGGTGAGTGGGGCCAGTTCCTGTGTTGTGAGGAACTGTCACTCAGGTGCTGAACAAGCTGTCAAGCCTTTGGATGGCAGAGATAGGGGACATGATAAAGAAAACACAGATTTAAGAGGTTTCTTTTTTGTTTTTGTTTTTTGATGAGAGAAAACATTTCTTAGTGTGTATTCAACTAAAAAGCTTTAGAGTTTAGGGTTATAAAGAGTATCATCCCATTCTATGCCACATGTCTAGGTGTCAACAGCATTCATTCAGAAAACATCTTTAGATTGTAGGTAGAAAGGTTCAGCCTCCCCATGCTGACCAAAACGCCAAAGGAGATAAAATCAGATGTACCCAATCCTAAAGCTATGCCACTAAGGTAGGGTTTTTTTTTTTTGTTTGCTTTTCCTCTTTGTTAATATTCTGACCTGCCCCCTTGAAGTCCCCCACCTTGGGGCCGCCCTGTCCTGACACAGAAGCCTCTTCTTAAGGAAAAACTCCGCCTCTCTCTCTCTCTCTCTCTCTCTCTCTCTCTCTCTCTCTCTCTCTCTCTCTCTCTCTCTCTTTCTCTCTCTCCACTCCCACGAGGTGTGCACCCCTCAACCTCTCTCTCTTTTGCCTCTGTCTCTTTCCCTCTTCTCTCCTTCTTTCCTATCTTCTCTCCATCTCTCTATTATAATAAATCATTTCCGTGTGGATGTAGCATCTGGGTTGTAAATGTCCACCAGCCACATCGCCGCCATGCACACATGGAGTGGGTCACCCGCCAGCCTCCAGTGCATCTGCCTTGCATGCCAGTATGTCTCCCTGAACGCTTGGGACACCCTCGGGGTCCCTGTGTAATATATCATTACACTCTTCCTCCAAGATCTGTTATTAAGTTGTTTGTCTTGAGTTTAGGAGATCCAAGAATCAAAAGGTTGGGCTGTCTTGTTAAGGTTACATCTTATTTACTTGGAAGGTAGAAAGATAGCCATTCCAGTGATTGATATGTTAATAAACATGGTGGCTAACCTCTACAGGGGACATAAATGGCTACCAAACACAAAGGGAAAAATTCTAACTCTTAAATAGAAATCTGAGACAATGGTGACATGAAGTTAGGACAGGAAACAAACTGAAATAGAATGTTAGAATGTTAGTTGAATGGGGTTATCATCTAGCCAAATGCCTGGTATCCTAGTTTAAACAGTTACTAAAGAGCTAGGTCTTGGGTGTGGTCAACTTCAGTTTCAGCTCCATAATGGGCCAGGGTCTTCAGAGCTCACTGGTATAGGTCTGCCACAGTAGGAAAGAAAAGCAAGCTCCTTTGCAAGTGCCTTTTCAGGCCCACATCACAGGACCTCGCTGAAGCAGAGCCAGTCACTCAGCCCAGGATCAGAAGAGGGAGAAATGGCCTCCACCTTCTGGTGAAGTCACAGAAGTCACATTGACATTAGAAATGGCATGTTTTGCAGTGGGTCACACCCAGGAATGAGATGAGTTCTTTATATATATATATATATATATATATATATATATATATATATATATATATATATATATATATATATATATGGCTTTTCTCCCCTTCAGTACTGGGAACTGAATCTCAGGCCTTAAGCACTATAGTCCCATACTATCATCCAGCAGCCTTCTTTTCACTTTTGAGGAAGGGTCTCAATATATAGCACAGGTTGACTTGGAACTTTCTATTTAGCACAGGCTGTCTTTAACTTGTATTCTTCCTGTCTCAACCTCCTAAATATATAATTTTACAGACCAGTGTCAACATATTCCAGCTCCATGTTAAATAATTTTGTTTATCTGTTACAGAATTTCACTCTATAGCCCAGGCTGGCCTTAAACTCATTAAGAGTCTCCTGCCTCAGCTTCCAAAATGCTGTGATTAGAGGTGTGAATCCCACACTCAATTCCTTATTAACTCTTAATCAGAGCTCTGTGGGGCCCCAAGAATGACCTCAAAGAACTAAGAAGTTATAAACTGTCGTACAATAGCTCACTTGTGCCCTCTTTAACAACACAATGGTGGGTGGTAATGGAGGGCATCAACAAAGGACTGACTAAATGCATACCAGCAAGGTTAGAAACTCAAGGAGGCAAACAAACCTGGGCCCGAAGTAAGTGTCTGCCACCTTCTCTCTCCCTGACCTGACTGGCAGAGCCAGGCTTCCTTGTATCTATAAATGAACAATTGCTATGATATTACCTGCCTGGCATTGTACAGAGGTGTTGAGAGCACTCATTGTGTTTTCCTGAGCAGACCTGACTGCCTATTGTTCTTAAAGACAGCACGGTAGGCTACTGAGTGCTTTATTCAGGGAAGCAAAGGGGACTGGTACCTTATGGATCCTTGGCACAAAGCCTTGCTGACTCCTGATGTCTTCAGAGTATAAGAAGCCTAGAGCTGGGGCTGGAGAGATGGCTCAGTGGTTAAGAGCACTGGCTGCTCTTCCAGAGGACCTGGGTTCAATTCCCAGACCAATGCATATAAAATAAAAATAAATAAATCATTAAAAAAAAAAGAAGAAGCCTAGAGCCTTTGGGAGGGGGCTGACATCTTCCATCTTTGATCTTCCTTTTCAAGAAGTCAGCCTAGGCACTTGCAGCTACCATTGGCCAATTCCCTATGCCTGTTCCCCGCTGCGGTGTCCTTTGCCGTCAGTGGCCTGGCCCTGCCGGTACCCACAGCATTGCTCTTACTCCTGAGACCATGGTAACTTTTCTTATGAAAGCATAAGGACCTGTGGTCTGTTCCACTCAGCTCTAGACCTTCTATTTATTTATTTTTCTTGGGGTGTGGGAGGGAGAGATGATGTAAGGTATCACATAGCCCAGGTTGGATTTGAACCCCTAGCCCCCCTGCCTCCCACCTCTCTTATTATTTTGCCATGGCTCTCCTAGAACTCACTAACCCAAGCTGATCTTGAACTTGTGTTGATCCTCCTGCCTCTGCTTCTCCCAGGGTTGGGATTACAGTCATTTGCCACCACACACACAAACGCAGCTCTAGCCCTTTAAAACCAGAGCATGAGAGACAGACAGCCTGGCATACCTATGTTGGTGTCGGAAAGAAGATGCAGGTTCCCAAGTCAGGCAGGGCTGGGTTGAACACCAACTCATCCAACACTCAGCAATGTCCTCATGTAGAAACATCAGCTCCTGAATCTGTAGAATGCTCATCATGACATTGACAGTGAGGGCAGGTTCAGGCACCTGTACCTGTGAAGTGTGAAGAAGACAGGTTGTGGTTTTCCTGGGCTCAGAGCTCAGCGGTACTGACAAAGATATACTTCCAAGGCCTCTCTCTTCCCTCAAGACCTGATGGAGCCCAAATCATAGGCTCTGCTGCCATTCGGCTTGGTTTTCTTGTCCCATGCAATGCTGGGATGCTTTTCTTCAGTCCAGCTCGCAGTTTCACACACCTTCACTGGATAAGCTTTGTCACCTCTCGAAAAAGCAGACGTGAGACCATATTTAGGAGATGATGCCTGGTCTGGCCTATTTTCCTAAGTTTTAGCACGTAGGTGGGTCATTTATTTGGGGAATAATTCCAAGAAGTGAGGGGCCACTAGGTGGACAAGGGGAAAGTACATGGAAGAACACCTGAGCCAGTAACCTGCACATGGACAGCCAGTTCTCCACCCCTGGGAATATCCTTAAGAAAATGTTTCTTGGAATCACCCTGCCAAGAGATGAGGAGGAAGTGTTTCTCCCCAGCTTTGTTTCTGGGGTGGAAAGGGTATTAACACTCACATTTTTTTCTTTCATTCGCATGTGTGTATGATGCGCACATGTGTATATATGCATGTTTGCATGTGTGGGAGCACACATGATGATATGTGAGTGAACATGTGTGTGGTTGACAGTGGGTATCTTCTTTAACCACTTTCTACCTTCTTCACTGAGGCAAGAGCTCACTTTTATGGCTAGTCCTGGCTAGCCAGCTTGCTCCAGAGAGCTTCTGTTTCTGCCTCCGGAATAGAAGGATTACAAGTGTGCTGCCACATACCTGGAGTTTCTGTGAGTTCTAAGGACCTGATTTCTTGTCCTCATGCTTGAATGACAAGTGCCTTAACCACTGAGCTGCCTCCCCAGCCCAGCAGCTACTTTCATGGGCAAGGCCTAGAGTATGTCAAGCAGCTGTTCTCTGTCATAAGAAATGTGTAACCAGGAGCCAGGGTCTTTGCCTTGCGTTCCTGTGTGGAATGCCTGTATTCCCCATCATAGGCTAATCACATGTCCTCTTGACTTGGGATGTAGCGCAGTGTGTAGACTCCTTACCTAGCATGTGGGAGGCTTTGCCTTTCTATCCCTAGTACTTACCACCACAATTTACACTTCTGCCCCAGGCCTTAGGTGTCCACCTGATCTTACATTATAGAGGTTTTCTGTGTTTCAACTTGGCCTCAAAGCTACTCAAAACCTTGCAGGTTATGACAGATAATCATGAAGGGAAGAAGTTTGATTTACTCTGCCCAGTGGGGTAGACTCTGGAACTTTGCCGTCAAACAGTCCTTCATGTGCCAAATAGTTGAGAACACTGTAACAGAGTCAAGTTCAAGGCCTGCACCATGGTAAATTCCAGCCTGCGGATCTGTCCATGGTCATCCAGCTTGCATGTTACCTGCAGCTATCCTGCTCCCTCCCAACCTTGCTCACTCACTTCTCCTTCCTAGATAGTCACTTGACCCAGAGGCCGATCAGGCTTCCCATTTTCCTGAATGTGTCTGGCTATCACAGGTAACGAACAACCTGCCCACAATGGAGACTGTGGTCTGCTTATGCCATCTGTGTGGCTGTTCTCCACATGCCCCAGACATCTACCTGATTCAGCTGGTTCTGCTTTGGCTAATGACTTATTCCTGGATTCCTAGTTAATAATTTCCATGGTCCAGCTGATTACTCTAAACTCATACCTATTTTTATGACAGAAGGCAGCATCCTTCTCATCAATATCATTTAACAGCGTTCAATTTACCTGAAAGTTGGAAATTATGACCGTTCCAAGGGCTTTTGGAGAGGAGAAGAAGTAAAAATAAGAGAGGAAAAGAGAAGAGAAAAAAAGAAAAGGAGGGAAATAAAGAAAAAAAGAACTTAAGTTTAGAAATCCTTGCCACCAGGATGAGCCATGCTCCAGCTTGAGTTCTGTTGCTGTGATAAAAAACCATCACCAAAGTCAACACAGGGAAGAGATGGTTTCTTGGCTTATACTTTTAGGTCATAACCCATCACTGAGGGGAGTTGGGGCAGAAGCTCAAGCAGGAATCTGGAAGCAGGAACTGAAACACAGATCGTGGAAGAACACTACTCAGAGGCTTGCTCCCTCTGGTTAAAACTTAGGCATGCTAAGTTTTCTTACATAACCCAGGACCAATTGCAGACAGTGGGCTGGGTATTTCCACATCAACCAACAACTGTAACAGTTCCCCACACACATGGCCACAGGATAGCCCAATCTGAACAATCCCTCAACTGAGACACGGCCCCCCTTCTCAGTTTACTCTTGGCTGTGTCAAGTTGACAGTAAAAATGAACCAGGGCAGGCTGGGAGGCTAAAATTTGAAGTGTGGAATCAAAAGCATTAACCTCAAAAAAAGTAGGTACAGACATCCACCCCACTCCATGCTCTAGAGTAGACAGAGCCCTCTGTTTCCTCACTCAAATGAGATGAGGCCATATTTTCCTAGCTGTGTGACAGGAGTCCATGCACTGCCACTGCATCAGGTCTGAGGTGAAGGACTGACAGCCGAGGACTCTTGGAAACACTGCTAGTGCAGAAATACCCATTTAAACGTGTCATTATTTATTAGCGTGATTTTTCTGGCAATTTCTCGAAGGCCCAAGAACTCATTTTGGGCTCAAGAAAAATATATTTCTTGCTGCATTTGCTTTTTGTCCCTGCAAAAAAGAGAAAGTTCTATTGCAAAAATAACCTTCTGTACTCTTGGAGGATGCAGAGGGAGCTGGAGGGAAAACAGAAGGGTAAGCGGTTTCCTTTCTGTGGTTCTGTTTGTGTCTTGCTTTCTAGGGGAAGAATGACTCCTAGACAAAGGGACTCAGACAGGTGTCTGCAAAGAACTGCATCCCCCCTCCTCCCCTGCTGCTGCTCCCCACTTGTTCAGAGCATCCTGCTGTGAGACCCTGACTGTGCACCATCATGCCTTGCCTCCAGGGCCTCTTTGTGTGACTTGGAAGATAGTCTCTTGAGGGTCACCTTCCACAGTAGGTACTACGCTTAGCTAAGTGGACTCTCTCCAGTTTGGAGTACAGGGTAAATAAACTCTGGCTAGTAGGGCCCCTTTGGTTCAATGACCATCCACCAAAAAGAGTTTCACCATCTAAGGACCCCCTTGTCAGAGGAGATGAATGTCCTTCCACCACAGCCATGGAAGGAAGGGTAAAACAAAATGATCCAGAAAGAATAATAAAGTTGGGGCTGGGAAGATGGCTCAGTGGTGAACAGTGCTTGTAGTGAAAGCATGAGGCCCTGAGTTCAAATCCTCAGTACCCACATGAAAAGCCAGCATGGCTGCATGTGCTATGATTCCAGCATTGAAGAGGGTGGCAGATCCTAGGAGTTCAATGGCTATCTAGCTTATCCCCAAATGGTAAGTTTCAAAAGTTCAGTGAGAGACCTAGTCTTTAAAAACAAAGGGAAGTAGTAGTGGAAACACTAGAGGTCCTCCTTAGCCTCTGGTCACTAATCTGCACACATGGACGCATACACAACATGAATGCATGCACTGGAAAAGCTTTGGTATCCCCGTGATAAAGCAACATTCTGAGGCTGACTCAGCCTGCACACTTTCTCCTGGAACAACATCTGTTGGGGTCTCCTGCTGGGCAGGTGAGGAGTAGTGATAGGTGAATCCTGAGGGCACAGCCCTACCCACAAGCAGAAACAGCAGGGTCTGTAGCCTGCCAACTGCTCTAAAGGGTCCAGGGTCCCAGTTGAGCAGGAAGGAAGGAGTGATCAAGGAAACTGGATGTAGAATGACTAAGGGATCTCTAGCCTAAGTAGGGACACACAGGGGAGTGGGAGAAGGTGATGCTCTTATTGGTTCTGCTGGTGGTATTCCCTACCCGCCTCAACTTGACACAAGTTAGGGTTATTTTGGAAGAGGGAACCTTAACTGAGAAAATGCTTCCATCAGATTGGTTTGTGGGTAGGTCTGTGGAGCATTTTCTTGATTAATGGTTGATGAAGAAGGCCCCAGCCACTGTGGTGCCTAGGAAGGTGATTGTGGGTTGTGTGAAAACACAAGCTAAGCATGCCATGGAAAGCAAACCAGCAAGCAACATTCCTCTTTGTTCTCTGCCTAGGTTTCTGTTTAGGTTCCTGCCTCCAGCTTACTCCTTGACTTTCTTCAATGATGGACTGTGACATGGACATATAAGCCAAATAAATCCTTTCCTCCCCAAGCTGCTTTTAGTCAATAGTTTATCACAGGAATGAAATACAGAGCAGAACATGGGTCAAGTTGTTTTTATTGGTTTTGAAGTCTGAAGAAGCACAAAGCACCAAAATGTAGGTTGTATAAAAGGAGATTGGATAGGCTGTGGTGGTCTGATCACAAGAGGCCTCATGTCAGGCTTAAGGGGGCTTGGTCCTCATTCTAGACCATTATCCACTTTTACTAACATAATTACAGAATCAGATCTATGTGGGAAAGCCTGAGTCAATTTCTACAAACAGCACAGAAAGTTGGTCCACAGAAAGGATTTTCAAGAAAGCTTCAAAATAGCCACACACCATTATCACATACTTTCTACAGTGTGCTTTGCACACAAAACACCTGAAACCAGGAAATGTTTCATCGAGGCTTGCCCAGTAATTGAGTAAAACCAAAACTTATTAAAAGCCACAGTCATCCTAGTGCCCCCCCTGCTATATAGCCTCTCTGGTTCTGTGGGTTATAGTCTGATTGTTCTTTGCTTTATATCTAGTATCTACTTATGAGTGAGTACATACCATGCTTGTCCTTCTGGGTTTGGGTTACCTCACTCAGGATGATATTTTCTAGTTCCATCCATTTGCCTGCAAATTTCATGCTGTCAATGTTTTTCTCTGCTGTGTAGTACTCCATTGTATATATGTACCACATTTTCTTAATCCATTCTTCAGTTGACGGGCATCTAGGCTGTTCCCAGGTTCGGGCTATTATGAATAGTACTGCTATGAACAAAGTTGAGCGTGTATCTTTGTGATATGACTGAGCATTCCTTGGGTATATGCCCAAGAGTGGTGTGGCTGAGTCTTGAGGTAGATCGATTCCCAATTTTCTGAGAAACCGCCATACTGATTTCCACAGTGGTTATACAAGTTTGCATTCCCACTAACAGTGGAGGAGTGTTCCCTTTGCTCTGCATTCTCTCCAACATAGACTGTCATTAGTGTTTTTGATCATGGCCATTCTAACAGGTTTAAGGTGGTATCTCAGAGTCGTTTTGATTTGCATTTCTCTGATGATTAATGATATTGAGCATTTCTTTAAATGTCTTTCAGCCATTTGTGATTCCTCTTTTGAGAATTCTTTGTTTAGCTCTTTAGCCCATTTTTAAAATTGGATTGTTCAGTATTTTGATGTCTAGTTTCTTGAGTTCTTTATATACTTTGGAGATCAGTCCTCTCTCAGATGTGGGGTTGGTGAAGGTCTTTTCCCATTCTGTAGGTTGTCTTTTTGTCTTATTGACTGTGTCTTTTGCCATACAAAAGCTTCTCAGTTTCAAGAGGTCCCATTTATTAATTGTTGTGCTCAGTGTCTGTGCTGCTGGTGTTGTATTTAGGGAGTGATCTCCTGTGCATTCAAGGCATTCAAGAATACTTCCTATTTTCTCTTCCATTAAGTTTCGTGTAACTGGATTTATGTTGAGGTCTTTGATCCACTTGGACTTGAGTTTTGTGCATGGTGACAGATATGGATCTATTTGTAATCTTTTACATATTGACATCCAGTTGTGCCAGCACCATTTGTTGAAGATGCTTTCTTTTTTTCCATTGTATAGCTTTGGCTTCCTTGTCAAAATTCAGGTGTTCATATGTGTGTGGATTAATGTCAGGGTCTTCAATTTGATTCCATTGGTCTGTATGTCAGTTTTTATAGAAGCCCTCTCTCTCTCTCTCTCTCTCTCTCTCTCTCTGTGTGTGTGTGTGTGCACACATGTGCACATGTGGTGGATCTTTCACTTCCTTTCCTCCTTTCCAGTTTGGTTGGTACCAGTGTGTTACAGTTGCCTATGACATTCACTATATTAACTTGAATCGGCTGTACTATGTAACCTGGGCCATTGCATACTACATCCTCTAGCTGAGTATAAGGGCACTATTTGGCATCTACAATGATATTTTCACCTAGCAATATGTTTTTTTTTAATGTTTCCTGAGTTTGCTTCTGTTCCACCTTCCTGATTGCATCACTGTCTGAAAATGCTAATATCATAAGGAACACACACAGCTGCATGTGTTTGTGCGCTGGTGTGTAGAATTGCTTGCACGTATATAAGGATAAGCACTGGAAATCACACAGAGTGACCCAGGGCTGTGTTTTCCATCTCAGCAGTGTCTACCCTGAGAGAAAAGGTATGAGAGCTGGACATGGCACTCCACTGATATCTAGGGACGTTTTCCTGTGAAGTTCTCCTTACCTAGAATGTGAATGTGTGTGTGTGTGTGTGTGTGTGTGTGTGTGTGTGTGTGTTAGATTTCATCTTTCATTTATAAGCATATTAAAAACTTGCAATATATATATAATGTTAACATAATTTGTCATGTCAATAAGTCAAATAAATAAATAAAGCAAAATTTGTTTTTAAAAATTGGCAGAATAGACAGAAAGTATTTAAAAACAATTTCTTTCTCATAGTTCAGGAAGCTGAAGTCTAAGATCCAGAGGAGGCACCTCTTGATCCTGGTGCATTGGTTCCCGGTGATGCTTCCTGGCTTGTAGGAGACCTCTGCACTGTCTTTCATTCTATGTACAGACATTCACCCAATCCTGGGGAGCCCCACCCTCAGGACCTCATCTAATCCTAAGTATCTCCCAAAGATCCTTCCTCTCCTAACTAACACCACAATGTGGGGAGGAGCAGAACTTCAACAAATGAACTGGACAGAGGCACAAATGCTCAGTCCACAAACTGTAACAACAATTGCAGCATCAATGACAGTATCAACCCCTCCCCCAATTATTAAGAGAGGTACACTATTGCAACACAAACAGGAACCTCCCCTCCCCCCACCCGCCGTTCTCCCACCCTCCACTACTGTTCTCAGGGTGTGTGTGAGTGACAGAGCCTTAGGAAAGGGCTGTGAACTGAGACCAGTGACAGTCTCATGATCCCAAATCCACAGCACAACATGGTTTCTAGTGGCTAATGTGAGTGCTGCAGATGATCAGCTACACTCCTGTCCAGGCTTCCTGTCAGCTCTGCTTCCTCAATGAGTAGTGTGGATTTGTGCCTGCCCAGTGTTTTCTGATGGGCTTTTCCAGACTATGTACACCTGACTTCTCAGCTGAGCATCTAAGAGGGTACGGACAGAGAAAGGTCAGGACAAGTCAAGGAGTGAAGTTCCAAGCTGAGCATGTGGGACATTTCGCCAGCTGAGTGGATTAGCAACAATGCTGTCCTGCTGGTGAAGAAAAAAAAAATCATTGGCTTTTGCCTTTATCCAAGCCTGCCACTGTCTTCAGGCCCCTGAGTTCTCACTGTCCTATAAATAGCTCATAAGCTAAAAACTGAAATAGCAAAATAAGAACAATCTGACTGTTCTTGTTTTAACAGCAGGTTCTGGTGGCACTCCCTTTGTGGCCTTGATGGGACAGGGCAGAGCAAGCTGCACTTGCTATCCAGGAGTGCAGAGGCTGGCCTAACTTCCTGCTCCAGACTGCTGTACCCTCAGCTATAAAGGCAGCTGACATCCCACACTGTTGGAAAGGACTAATGCCTGGATGTCTGTAGCACTGTTACCAACATCATGCCCAGTACAGGCTTCTGTTCTCAGTGTACATTCTTGTTGGTTTCACAGATACCCTTGGTGGGAAGGGGAGCCTCTGAGGTCTCAGGCTCACCAGCATCCTGGAGCTGACCACCATCTGGGTCCTGCATCTAAGCTGCTTCTTGGCTGACATCTGCTGTCCAAAGAGATGGACGGAGGGCTGCACAGATATTGTGTTTTTGGTTAGTGGAGTCTCGAAGACTTCTTCCTGGAGCTGGTCCAGGTGTTAGGGGATATAGAGCCCACATTTAGAAAAAGCAGGTGTGCTCTAGATCGCACCCTAGTGTTTGTCCTCATCCTTCTGACCGCTACCCTCCAGCTACTGATCTGCTTATTCGCAGCTTTCTTTGGCCTTGGGCTTATGTTCCTGTCTCAGATCTGTTTGTGCCAACAATCCTGGGGTTGATCAACTGCTTGCCCTAGAACTCCTCATCTGCAGAAACAAAGGTGCATAAGGGTATAGCACATGGAGCCCATTTGGTCTTTAGGACTGAGAGCTGATGACCCACATGTGGAAAGTGCCACTGAGGTCTTGGATTACGGCTTTTTCTTCTGTCCACAGCCTAGGTAGGGAGAAGCCTAAGCCAGCCCCCCTGACCATCTTGCCTTTGACAAGAGTGAACAAATGACAACTCACAGGCCATTGACACTGCACAGGCACTTGGACTGCTGGCTGGGTCAGGGACAATGTGCACAAGCTGTTGTACCGTTCCTTCAGTGCTCACGGAAAGTGCCTGGGTGTGTGCACCATGGCATATCGGGCTGTAGGCACACCAGCTCAGGTCCATTGTGAGACTTCTGTACCTCTATATATTCATTTGTTACTCTGTTCAGAGAAAGAGCCATTCGTTTTTATAGAAAGTGAAGGACAGAAGGAGGGAGGGAGGAAGAGAGAGAGTTCAGAGAGCAGGGGAGGGAAGAAGTGACTTAAAGGTTTGGTGGGAGGAATGGAAGTTAAAACTCTTTTTTTTTTTTTTTTTTTTTTTTTTTTTTTTTTTTTTTTTTTTTTTGGTTTTTCGAGACAGGGTTTCTCTGTGTAGCTTTGCGCCTTTCCTGGAACTCACTTGGTAGTCCAGGCTGGCCTCGAACTCACAGAGATCCGCCTGGCTCTGCCTCCCGAGTGCTGGGATTAAAGGCGTGCGCCACCACCGCCCGGCTGGAAGTTAAAACTCTTATGGAAGAAAACCTACAATAAAAAGCTGCTTTTGCTCCAGGTCTGTGGAGTGGCAAGTTGATCCATTTGTCAGCTTTTATATCTGCCAAATGGAGATACTCACTTTTAAATTTTTCCTAACACCCAAGGGCTTTGGGAGAATCAATGAGCTTGCACTTCTGCATGGTGCTTGTGTGATGGAAGGTGCTATGTCAATAGCTGGAAGATATAAATAGTAAGAACTGCATATTCAGGATGCCTGGGGTGTCCCTTGATGGTGATGTGTTGACTCAAAATAAATTCTGCTCCAGCAGATGAGTGTTTTGAATCATGCCGAGCGGCAGTGAAACTACCTTTCCACCAGGCACCGGTGCAGATTGCACATTCAGGGAACCATTCAAAAAGTGGGGCATAGGAGCACATGTTTGTAATTCTAGTGCTGGAGGGAGGGGGCCTTGACAGAGACAAGAGCATGGCGAGTTCCAGGTCAGCCTGGCCTACATAGTGATATCTTGACTCAAAAAGTAGAAACCAAACAGATACAAAGGAAAATTCTTACTGATAGTTTGGCCGTATCCTATTCATAGCTTAGAACTCATGGGGTCAAAATGCTGTTCAGGGGCCTGAAGAGATGGCTCTGTGACTAAAATGCATACTACTCTTGCAGAGGACCTGAACTCACCCATGTCAAGTGGCTCACCACTGCCTGTAACATGGGGATCAGACTCCCTTTTCTAGCCTCCTGTAACAGCTACACATATGTGCATACATACGCATACACACACACACACACACACACACACACACACACACACACACACACACACAAACTTACTTTTGAAAGTGGCTGTTCTACAACTAGTAACCCTATCCATGTGCATGTATGTGCCTTTGTGTGTATGAGAGAGAGAATGAGTGAGAGAATGTGAAAGAGTGAGAGAGCAAGAGCTGGAGAAAGAGATAACCTGAGGTTGTGAGACTGAGAGCAAATGAACGAGAGTGAACAAGAGGTTGGGGGGAAAACTCCTAGGAAAGGTACTTCATCTGCACACATAAATTGGGACAACAATAGCATCCCTTCATGATACATTAGTAGGTAGGATGAATAACATCCTGCACGCATGTGCTCGCTATGGAACCCTATGTTAACATGCAAAATACATGAGGTTTTGCTATGCACTCCACTCTGCCCTTTCTGCTTTTCTCACTAAAACCATAGTCCTAAAGGCACCTGAGGATGTACCTAGTGGAATTCCACCCCCCATTCCAGAACATCAGCAGATCCTTTTTGGCTGTCTGGGGCTGGGGACAGGTGGAAAGCCTCACGCCACAGGAGATGCTGCCCTTAATATCCTGCAAAGGGAAGCTGGAGGCATGCAGAACCTTCCTGAGGCAAAAAGAGGCAGACATCTCTGTGGTGTACAGAGTAGGAAGAGCAAGCATCAGCACCTGTCTTTGTCAAGGGTCAACAGAGGAAGGCTTTAGCCTGTGGAGGACGAGTAGAGTAGGTGTCCACTTCTGGACTTCAAGGTGGGAACAAAAGTGAAATAATTTTCTCTTCCCTCTGGCTTATGCAGTCAAGCAGTGCTTTATAATTGGAGGATTTTTCCAGGGAGAGAATGTCAGAAATTTATGGCACTAGAGCCTGCTTATTGGATGCCCGCACATAAGCAAAGAAAGGACAAAACACTTAGGGAAATTAGAAGCCATTTAGAAAATAAATCCCCAGGGAATCTTCAGAATTTCAATGGGCTGAAGACAACTGCTATTTTCTACAATATTTTCCTGTCTCCTTTTTTTTCACTCCCAAGGCAGGCCATACTTTTCCAGAGAGTGCTGAGTTGCCAGCTGTTTATGAGCAGGAACACGAGCAATCCCCAAAGTGAAGCGTGCCTTTAAAAGTGAGATCAGAGGCCACAGCAAATATCCTGCCTTCAGATGAGGAGGCAGACAAGAGGCCAACTCACTACTCAAACAGTAAACTCAAGAAGCCACAGAAGACAAATGATCAACACACGGCTGCCATGGCAAGGAATTACAACCAGAAGTTGGGGAGAGATGAAGAAACAGGTGTGGAGACACGGATGAGAATCAGTTCATCCAAGACAGGCCATCAATGACAGACCAAAGAAATGATGCCATCCAAGTCTAGCTTAGTGAGCGAGTGACTTTACTGAGGCTACTTACAGGAATATAGGTGAGGGGTTGCTTACAGGAATATAGGTGAGAAGTATGGATGGCTAAAAAGCAAGTGCATCCCAGGAAAGACCACTGCAGCATGGGCAATGACACATGAGTCCTGCATCCCTTGAGCTCCTTATACAACTTGTAGTCGCCTAGGTTGCTTACAGAGTCTTCTCCCCTTAGCAACTTTTACCCTTACACGACCTTGAAGAGGGGTTAATGAATCCTGAAAGTTTCAAGAACTTCCTGAGACTTGTGAGTTTTGCTTATTTTCATAACCTTAAGGATTCTCCCACCAGAGTGGCTATTTCACTTCCAAAGAAATGGGGAAGTGGAGAGGAGGTCTGAGTGTCACAGAAGGGAAACTGTGTCACACGTAGCCCCAACCCATAGAGACAGGGAGTCTGACTCAGCCATTGGGTTGCCAGTCAGTCACTAATTTTGTCACAAGAAGGAGCTGATGCTCATTTTCACAACCCCATACCCGCAAAGTCATATCCTTTGTGATCATGTAACAATCCTGTTATTAAGCATTTGATCTAAATAAAAAAGCAAAAGTTTAAAACCACACCTACTTGGCTGGGGGTGCATCTCAGTGGTAGAGTGCTTGCCCAGTACATGTAAAGATCTGGGGGTTGATCCTCAGCAGTGTAGAAACACAGTAGACCATGTAGACATGTAGATCATATGTTTTGTGATGTTCTAATTTAATTTTGTGATTATTTGAAGATTTTTTGATATAAAACATCTTCCCAGAAAAAGAACCCTCACTTATTTGATCATAAATTTAAGAATATAATGAAGAAGTGTTCAGATTCAGGGAAGTGATTGACTATTTGCTGAGGTTTAAATTGGTGTTTGCCAACATTTTCCCCCATGCACTTCTGAGGAAGGATATGGCAGGGGGTCTTTGTGAGCATGGTACAGGATGCTGCTCATACAGGCTTCTTCAGTCTCCCCTCTACTATTATGATCCTCCAGCAAAGCACTGATGGAAACAAATTACTACATTTTATCCCAGCCCTATCTCCATCTACACAGTTAACAAAATCAGCGTTTTTAATGAATGTCGGCAATCAGTCTCCTAATCTTAATTTCTAATTGGATGCAGCATCATTGTGCTGCATTATTTAGAATAAATCATTGGATTTACTAATTCATATTTGTAATGTTTCTCACTCTTCACAAAAATATTAGGTTGGTTCATTAAACTGTGCTTAATAGACTGAGTTAGAGTATTAAACACACAATGATCTCATATTAAAATAAAAATGAGTAGTGCATTCCAAAGACCAGCAAACTTCCAAATTCTGCTTTCTGGGTGGGCCTGGTGGCGAGGCACCTGCATAGTGCCTGCTCCTCTTTCCTCGTGACCAGCTGGATGTCATCTACCTTTTCTGAATGTAGCTTTTGTTTAGTTTTACTTGGAGATAGTTTCTTGCCATACAATTCTGCCTAGCCTCAAACTTGCCATCCTCCTGCCTAAGTCTCCAGAGTGCAGTAATTATCAAACATCTGGCTTTGAATGCTCCTCTTTTTTGGTATATCAAAGTTTCTCCCAAGCCTGTCTTTTCACCAATACCAAGAGATGAAACCAACATGCTTTCTTGTCTCTGTGTTAAATGACATCAGACCAAGCAAAATAATCAAACTACCCATCATCTGAATGAATGCTCCAAGAAAATCTCTCTTGCCAGAAGTTAAGATTTAGTTAAATAATCTGCCCATCGTGTTTCTCTATGAAACCTCCTTTTTGCATTGACTCTACCAGTGTCAATCAATTGCTAACTTTGTAGGAGCTTCTCTACTGTTTTAATCATCTCGATAATTCCATAGGCAGCCTATCAGCCTGCCTGTCCTTTCCTGGGTGATTGTGAGGAACTGGGAATCATCAGCATCCAGATCACCGTTTTCCCAAGGCAGAAGCCTGCGTTAAAGATGCCATTCTCTCCTTTCTTCCTCCGTTTCCCTGCCCCCTCTGTTTCTCTATACTAAATGTTGAGCCCAGAGGCTAAGGCACATGAAGCAAATGCTTTACAATTGACCTATAATTCCCTACAATTCCAGTTTATTTTTAAATTTCATTTTCAATAAGTTTACTAGGCTGGTCTTGAACTTGTGTAGTCAAGGAAGACATTGATCTCAAAATCCTCCTGTCTCAGTTTTCTTAGAAGCTAGGATTATAAACTCATGCCACCAGACCCTACTTGGACTTGACTTTTAACTCTGAGGGCACATTTAATTCCGATTAGAGCTTTTAATAAACGTTAATGCCTTGGCCTTTCCCAGAATAATTAAAACAGGAATTCTGGGTATGGGACCTTGGTATTCATATTTTTTGACCCTCATATGTGATGCTAATGTGCTTCCAAAGTCAAGAGACTCTTGCAGAAAAGGTTGGCTTTTGTCACTCATTTATTCAATCACTCATTTTTATCAAATATTTATTGACTGCTGTGTATGTGCCAGGGACTTCTGAATTCTAGAAATAAAATACATATAGGAGTGACTGCGCTCTCATACTCAAGGACTTCTGGGGCGGGGAAAGAAAAGGATAACTAAGATTAAGCACACACCGGGAGAAGGTTGGAGAGGAAACGATGTACAGAACAAATCTGGGGAGAGGAGATTTAGGGGAAGTGACCTGAGATTCAGTCCTGAGCTCCAAGAAGCAACCATATATCTTCCAGGTGGAGGGGAGGTGTCCTGTGGCTGTTTCCTCTCAAATGAAGCACCCCACTGAAGGGAGGCTTGTTAAGACTTAGGAAATGGGGAAAACAGATGAGATCTCCATGAGTAAACTGGTGATGATGGGGGAGGGTAATAGAGGGGAGTGGATGGGGGATGAGAACATGAGGAAACAGGATGGTTAAGCTGAGGGAGGGATGGAGTGGGAGAGCAAGGAAAGAGATATCGTGATAGAGGGAGACATTATGGGGTTAGACAGAAACCTGGTGCTAGGAAAATTCCCAGGAATCCACAAGGATGACCCCAGATCAGACTATTAGCAATAGTGGAGAGGGTGCCTGAACTGGCCTACCCTGGTAATCAGATTGGTGAATACCCTAAATTGTCATCATAGAACCTTCATCCAGTAACCGATGGAAGCAGATGCAGAGATCCACAGGCAAGCACCATGCTGAGCTCTGGGAGTTCAGTCAAAAAGAGGGAAGAGGGATTAGATGAGCAAGGGAGGTCAAGAGCATGAAAGGAAAATCTACAGAGACAACTGAACCAAGCTCATAGGAACTTTAGATCGACAGCTGTAGAACCTGCATGGGATCAGACTAGGCCCTCTGCATATGGGAGGCAGTTGTGTTGCTTGGTCTGTTTGAGAGGCCCCTGGCAGTAGGATCAAGATCCATTCCTGGTGCATGACCTGGCTTTCTGGAACCCATTACCTGTGGTGGGATGCCTTGCTCAGCCTTAATTCAAGAGGGAGGGACTTGGTCCTGCCTCAACTGAATGTGCCAAGCTTTGCTGACTCCCCATAGGAGGCCTTTGGAGGAGGGAATAGGAGTGGGGGTGGGAAGGCTGTGAGAGAGCAGGATGAGGGATGAAAGAGGGATCTGTGGTTGGTATGTAAAATGAATAAAAAAATTTCTTAAATAAGAAAAAGACTTAGGAAATGAATAAAATTTATAACTCAGGAGGCCGCTTAAGCTGAACAGATTAACAAAGCCCCTCTCATTGTTATATAACCAGTAACAATTGCTGGGTAGAGGGGGGCATACTGGAGAAACTGTTTGCAAGTCATGTAGGGACCTCCAGGAATACAGCTTTGTTGTCAGGGTGGGCTTTTTAGTGACGCAGATGCCTTTGACTTATTCATATTCCTGTGAGTGACCCCAATACACTGGTTCACTATGATTGACTTGGGTGGAATCATTTCTTTGGTCTGTTACTAGTGCCCTGTTTAGGATGAATAGATGTTTGTTTCCCTAGGAAAAACTACGCAACAGAAGGCAGGGAAGACGTCCTGTGGCTGTCAAAAGTTGGGATTGTTTTGAAGCACAGAAGGCAGGTGAGTCAGTGTAACCAGCTACACTGCCTGGCTCCCGTGCATCTAGAGAGCCATGGGCATCTGGGTAGAACTTCATGGGGGTATAGCAAAGACCTGGGTGATGCTATGACACTAAGAAGCCTTGGCTGAAGACTGGACTAGGGTGGGCTCTCAACAGAACAGGTTCCAGACCTGACCTATCTAGCAAGGCCACTGCAGGGGATGGGCTGCTGCTCCAGAGTATACCTCAGGGAACAGGAGAAACAGCCACGCGGCTACCAAGAAGACCAGGGGTGAGAGGATGGTGACCCAGTAAGGGCTGGAAGAACTAGACGTGTTCCGCCAACCCTGAAGAACTCAGAGAGTGTTCTGATAGAAGGTGAAGATGTGGGAAGGAGGTCTCTTAAGCGTCACAAGTGATATGAGAGGACTGCTGAACTGTCTCCCCTCTCCCCATAGTGCCAGAGCAGTTCAAACAGCATTGCAGGGCTCACTGTAGGCCTGGACAGGAAGAAGTTGTGCTGTTAGTGCCAGGTGGGGCCAGAGGGTGAGTACATCCTCTATCCTGAAGGAAATGAGGGCGCTTCCCAAGAGCAGCCAGAGGCTGTCCTACATAAAGGCAATTACTCTACCTGCTCTCCCCTAGAGAAGTGGGTTAGGGATTGGGCTCTTTTCAAGATGAGTCAGGAGGGAGGGTGGATTGCAGGCAAAGCAGAGGTAGGTGAGGAAACCCAGGATCCAGACCTGGTGAGGAGCCTCTGATACAGAACACAAAATGTGTATGGAGGCATGCGTGTGCGCACACGTGTGTGTGTGTGTGTGTGTGTGTGTGTGTGTGTGTGTGTGTGTCTCCACAGAGAGTGAGTGACTGTACAGTGAGTGTGTATTTGTGTGTCATTGTGTATGAGAGTGTGAGAGGTGTGTGAATATGTTGTATAATACTGTATATGAGAGGGTGTGTGCATTTCTGCATGTGACTAAACACATGTCTGTGTAAATCCTAGTGTGCATATGTGAACATGCTCTTGAGTGTGTGTGGAAAGGTGGTTGCAGTAGCTGGCCAGCTGGTATGAGGAGCTCACTGCTGTCATGTGTAGCTCAATTCTTTCAATGATTACTCTATCCAGGACATATATTTTTTTTAACCAACCACCACCATGAGGCATAGGTACCATATTTAGTTAGATACCATCATGCATTTGGGGCAGGGAAGAATTTGAGTGTGTACTAAGTTCCTCTACAAATTTGGCAGGATTCAAAATGTCCTAGAAAAGCAAGAAATTGGTCCCATGTTGAGAAAAAAGTTAGTAAGAGCCTGACCTGACAGCATTATGTTGAAAAGAACACTGTAACATGAGAGACAGGGGAGAGAAGTACTCTGGGAAACACATATGTGTGCTGTAACAGGAGGTGAGGACACACATAGAACCTTGGCTGTTTATCCCCCCAAAAGGGATGAGGGCTAGAGCCAGGCAGGGGAGCTCACATGATTTTGGATCCTGCCAGCAGAACCAGAGTTTCTGTAAGTATACGGAGACCCAAGCCACTGAACAACAGCTTGGAAAGCTCTGGAAGTGTCCTACATTGTAGCACGGCCCGCTATAAGATGGCCTGCATAAAGACCAACTGCACTCAGGCCCTCACCCTCTGGAGCTTGCTTCACGGCCCATGATTCTTCTCTTTGCATGTATGTGTGTGCATGTATGTGTGTACAGACTTTGTACCTACATGCAACTCTCTTGTTTATTTAAACATTTGTTTATCTGTGTTCATACCCACACGCGGCACAGTGTGCACGAAGAGGTTAGAAGACAGCTTGCAGGAACTGGTTCTCCCTTTATACCGTGTGTATGTGGGGGGATCAATTACAGATTGTTGGTATTGGCAGCAAGTGCCTTTACCTGCTGAACCATCTTGCCAACTCCACAAATAGCACTTGTTAAAAGAAGGCTTAGCACATTGTAGAAAAGTGGTCCATGCTAGAGGCCTTGAGGTAGCACAGGATGTTCAGAGATGCCAATTCTTAACACTGATTATCTGGACTTCCCATGGGAAGAATATAGCCTCAAGCTACTTCATATTCCTGTCTATGTAATTCTGACTTAAAGCATCACAAACCACAACGAAAATAAACAAAAATATTTTCTTAGTTTATTTTCTGTTGCTACAGCCAAGAGTATGAGACTGGGACATTTATAAAGACTTTTTTGGCTCCTGGTTCTGGAGGCTGGGAAGCTCACTGGTACTGGCATTTGGTAAGGTCCTTTGTGCTGTATCATCATATGGTGAGACATATCAATTGGGGCTATAGCTCAGTGGTAGAACGTTTGCCTAGCATGCATGAGGCACTTGGGTCAATCCCCAATACTAAGAAAGAAAGAGAGGGAGGGAGGGAGGAGGAGGGGCAGGAGAAATCAATCTTGAACACCTGTTCCAGCCAACCCTAAGAAAAAATAGTCATCTAGCCGGGCGGTGGTGGCGCACGCCTTTAATCCCAGCACTCGGGAGGCAGAGGCAGGCGGATCTCTGTGAGTTCGAGGCCAGCCTGGGCTACCAAGTGAGTTCCAGGAAAGGCGCAAAGCTACACAGAGAAACCCTGTCTTGAAAAACCAAAAAAAAAATAAATAAATAAATAAAAAAAATAGTCATCTAGATACTGATTACTCCCAACTCCTCACAATCACCTGGAAAAAGATAAGTAGGCAGACCAGCTCCCAGTGGATCTAGCCAGGTGACCATGTTATTAAAGCAGCCCTTTAAAAGTGAGTTGATTGGATGTGGTCAGAGTCGATGCAAAATAGTTTTGCATTGATGGGTATGGCAAAGGGAGGTCTTAGAGGTAACCGTGTTAGGCAGACATTTCTTTTTTTTAAATCTGGGTCTTAGATTTCCTGAGTAGCACCCTTTGTCTTGCCATGTTCTTTCCTGTGTCACCTTAGCACTCTGCCATGAACATGAAAGCCATCACCAGCTCTTGACCCATGACCTTGGGGCAGAACTCCGAGTATGTCTTTTTTCCTTATAACTCACTTTGTGTGGGATCATGTTTTTGGCATAAAAATATAGACTAATACAGATGGGAAATGCTGGCAGGTGGGCCAGATGGAAGACTGAGTTGGAACTGAAGGTAATCGTTTGTAGAAAAGAGCAATGTAAAGGGGCCTTCTGGCACCAGATATGGGGCATGGCAGGGAGGAAAGGGAACAGCTGGATTTTGGCTAGTCCCACCTCATCTTGACCTGGAAAAATTCCTTAAAAACCCGGTTTTGAACTCAACTGTCTAAGATGTGAGTCGCTGACCTCTGAGGAAGCTATTCATATTATGGCATGAGGAGATTTGCTTCATGGTTTTTTTTTTTTTTTGGTTTTTCGAGACAGGGTTTCTCTGTGTAGCTTTGTGTCTTTCCTGGAACTCACTTGGTAGTCCAGGCTGGCCTCGAACTCACAGAGATCCGCCTGGCTCTGCCTCCCGAGTGCTGGGATTAAAGGCGTGCGCCACCACCGCCCGGCTTGCTTCATGTTTTAATGTGCGTTCTTATGAATACTTACAAATAGAGTAAAATATAAATGTAAAGACAATCAGTGTATGTGGGAGAGATATCTTTAGAGAGTTGCAATGTGAGATAATCCATAGGCAAAAACTACCATCAAACAGCAATAGTCATTCTTAGGGTTTAGTCATTTTAGGACATGTTAGGTGAATTTTCTATGGGCATTTCTTTCTCATTGCAATTGAAAACATAAACTTGGCAATCTGGCATGACTCCAAGGGCTGTTAATATTTGCTGGCTGCCGTCTCCTCTTTGCACCCCATGGGTTGCTTATGCGTTGTTTTCCCTGCACAGCACTGTGTAGAGGTGATTAATAGCAGTGATTGTATATGGCAAGGTAGGGCTCTCTGAGCCCCATGCCTGCTCGTGGCCTGAGGAGAAAATCCAGGAAATGATGGGAGATGAGAAATGGTCAGATGGTGACTGCTGAGCTGAGACCAGGACTCTGAGCAGTGAAAGGCTTCTCTCTTTCATGCTGTGGCTGGAGCTGGTGGCCTAAGGCTCTTATTCATAAGGACTCAGAACAACACTAAGTGTATGCAAAGGTACCTGTTACAGTTTGTTTTCTGTTGCTGCGATAAAGATCATGACCAAAAGCAAATTGAGAAGGAAAGTGTTTTTCTTTTTTAAAATTTATTCTTCTACATCATAGTGTAGCTAGAGTTTTCCTGCCTGGCCCACAGTCAGGACAAATCTCTGTTACCTGCCAGTCCCACAGCCTCTCAGACCCAACCAAGTAAACACAGAGACTTATATTGCTTACAAACTGTATGGCCGTGGCAGGCTTCTTGCTAATTGTTCTTATATCTTAAATTAATCTATTTCTATAAATCTATACCTTGCCATGTGGCTTGTGGCTTATCAGCATCTTCACATGCTGCTTGTCATGGTGGCGGCTGGCAGTCTCTCCCCTACTCAGCCTTCCACTTCCCAGAATTCTCCTCTCTCCTTGTCCCGCCTATACTTCCTGCCTGGCCACTGGCCAATCAGTGTTTTATTTATACAGAACGATATCCACAGCATCATAGTCTATCACTGAGGGAAGCTAGCATAGACACTCAGGAGGCCAGAAAATAAAGCAGAACCATGGAGGAGTGCTGCTTACTGGCTTGCTCCACATGGTTTACTCAGCCTAGTTTCTTATTCAACTTAGAACTACCTGCTCAGAGGTTGCATCATGTACAGTTAAGCTGGGCCTTCCCACATCAATCATTCATCAAGAAAATGCTTTTAGGTCACTGTTATGGAGGTATTTTCTTAATTGAGGTTCTCTTCTCCCAGATGACTTCAGTTTGCATCAAGTTGACAAAATGACCAGCGTAGAACCATCATACCAGGAAATTAGTTTGAACTATCAAGAACATTGTCAACCCCAGCCACAGAGTTAGGGAGTGGCATCTTGTTCAATTCTCTGAAAGTAATTTGTCCTCATGAAACAAGAATGCCTCCTAGGGGTCAGGGATGTAGCTCAATTGGTAGTATGCTTGCCTAGCATTGCATAAAACTTGGCATGATGGTACACACCTATAATACCAGTACTAGGGAGGTGAACACAGGAGATTCAGTGTTATCCTTTGGTACATAGAAAGTTCAAGGCTAGACCGGGATACATGAAGTCTCATCTCAAAAAAGAAGGGGAAAAAAGAAGGAAAAAGAATAATGTCCTTTTGTGATGCCCCTGGCATCTACCCTTCAGGTCATTGTTTATCATCTGTTTCTCCAGATAGGCAGCTCAGTTCAATGGTAGTCACATCCAGTGCGGGAACACGGAAGACTGGGTCAGTGACATCCCATTCATCACAGGGATGGTCTTGCACCACTATTGGCATGCCCATGTGTGTAGGCGTTGTGTTGGGCAGCTATGTTACTGCTTTGCTTGGTTATCCAGAATAATTGGTATTGGAGGGAGCAGGATGATACATATTCATAGCCACCAGTTTCTCTGTGATTCGAAAGTTTCCCAGTGGAATAATCAGTGGTGCATGAGGTGGAGGGCATTGCTGAGTTTGGGGAAGCCATGTTTGCATTGGTTGACTCCCTTTACAAATATGAACATCACAGAAAAGTCAGAGACGGTGGCCCTGTGACTCTGCCATTCAAATGAGTTCACTCTCTGTGTGCATGTGTTGCATGTGTGTATGTGTGCATGTATGTAGCTATGGATGTAAATGTTCATTCATGCATATGGAAGCCAGAGGGAAATATCAGGTTTTTTGCCTCAGTTGCTGTCCACCTCACTTTTTAAAAAAAGATTTATTATGTAAAAAGTTTTCTGTCTGCATGTATGCCTGCAAGCCAGAAAAAGACACCAGATCTCATTACAGATTTTTTTTTGCCACCATATGGTTGCTGGGAATTGAACTCAGAACCCCTGGAAGAGCAGCTGGTGCTCTTAACCCTTGAGCCATCTCTCTAGCCCTGTCCACCTCACTTTTAAGATAAGATTTCTCACTAACCCTGGAGCTCACTTATTCAGCTAGTCTGACTACCCACCAAGCTTCAAGGATTTACCTAGGGTTGCAGACATGTGTTACTGTACCTGGGTTTTTATTTGGGTGCTGGAGATCCAAAGTCAGGCCTTCATTTAATGGCAAATATTTTATCAATTAAGCCATCTTGTCCAGGTCCTGTCTTTTTAAAGGTGGTGACAATAGCAGTGGACACTACTGCAACCATTACATGCCATCAGGATCTTGTTCAGGAAGACAGATATGGAGATGGAGATGGATGATTTCCTGTTCTCAGCTGGGAGGAGCTCTTAAATTCATCATGGGTATGTAGGTCATATACCAAGGTCAGTGAAGGGGCCATCAGCTTCTGTACTGTCATGTTGTGACTGTTGGAAGCAACCCTATTCACTTGGTGCCTGTCTGAAATGCCCCTTATGGTGATCTTTTTCCAAGCTTGGGAGAAGATCCAAATTTCATTCCTGTCTGGTCCAGACCAACTGGACTTCTAGAACACAGAAAAAAGGATTGGTCTCTCTTGGGTGCCTAGCAACTGCATCCCACCAGAAGTCCTCTCTACTTCCCTTTCGTGGGCAAGTAGCTCTAAGTGTATTTGTCTTCTTGGGAGGGGTTGGGAGAGGACAGGGCTCACTAGCAACCAGAACAAAGCATGAATTAATATTTCAATAACATCCCACTTACAAACTGTTTATGAAGTCTTATGAGTGGCTAGTTTTTAATAGTGACCTTAGTCACCCAGCCCAGGAATGCCAACCTCTTGTCCTATTATACAGCTGAGTAGGAATCAGCTGCAGAGAGCATCCCAAATGTGAATGAAGCCTGCTAACATGCTAGCTGTTCAACAAGGACCTTTGCTGAAGTTCGGAGCGAAGTGGAAGCCCGGATTCAAACACACCTTGTCATCTACAGCCTTCCAGATTCCCTATGAATGCAGGAGACCATGTATGACTTAGTGCTCACTGCATGTGCTGCCTGTCATTGTTATGGCCTCTCATCTGTCTGTGCTCCTGCTGGCTCTATTGGGCTCAGCTGATATCTGTTGACTGAGAGTTTCAAGATCTGTTGATGACTCTCTGATTCCTCTTCAATTAACTTATCAATTATCTCTATAGTATAAAATACACTGCCATCTTTATAGATAACTGCTACTTATTAACTTATTTTTATACTTATTTTTATATTGAGATATGAAAATCATCTGCTGCCTCTTTTTTTGGGTAAAGCAGTGATTTTCATCTTTCTGTTGTTGGACCCCTCATTTTATCAGGCAGTAAGTATCCTTAATCCAAGGAAAGGCATGTGCTTGAAGTGCCCTTGTGTTGGGATCAGGGATCTCCCAGGTGAACTTCCATGGTGGTGCTGCCATTTATGCCCACTCTTGACAAATCCTCCAGGTGTGCAGACTAGTTCTATGATGCCCAGAGGAAAACACCCACTGGTGCTACTAGAATCATCCAAAGAAGATATATGCCCCTCCTTCTATCCCAAAGTATGCAGGCCACAATCCCCAGGATTAGGAATTACTATTTGAATGTGGGGATTCATTCGTTTTGAGGAAGCTAGCCTAAGGCTGGGGACATTTGCAAATCTTGTCTCCTGGAAAGAGGGACCTAGCAATTAAATTTTTTCTGATGTGACTTGAATCTTTTCAATACCTTTACTGAAGTATGTTGAATAGATTTTGCAAGCCATGGGAGCAGAATTCTGAGATGACCCCAGCTATCTCCCTTGTGTTCCCTTAAGCCACTGAAGGATATGGATGGAGGTCATGCTAGTGAGAATTCTCCTGAGATGGTAGGAGTCATGCAGCATTGACTCCAGGATGGGAGCTTGTCCATCATAACACACCCAGATGGGCCTTTTGATCTTCCTTCAGGCCACAGCAAGAGAAGGAAGTCAGGAATGTACAAATTGAAGTGATTCAACAGAAGACAAGCCTTCCATCAGTGGAAGGCCATGTATTGAGAATTTTGATATGGTTTATAAGAAGCCTAGAGAGAACCCTAAGACAAGCTCAGACCCCTGATCCTAGAGCAGTGGGAATGAAGATATCTGGAGCCTGAGCAGTTCTGGATGCATACTCTTTCTTTGCTGGTAGTCTTCACCTTTCTGGGGCCCCAAGCAGAGGACCCAGCATCATGATGACCAACTATCATTGAAAGGCATAGGGAGAAGTAAATGAGTGGTTTCCTCACACTCATCTGGGAATTTGTTCATGTCACAGGAAACTGATGCAGGTGAGAGGCCATGGTTTTGACCCACAAGCAGTGAACATCTGTTCTACCTGATAGGGCTGGAATCCTGGGGGGAGGGAGTCCTTAGTTCTAAGTATGTTACAGACAAGAGAGCAATGTTCACGGAGAGGAAATCTAGTGCTTATAAACCAGAATCAAGAGGTTATTAATGCAGCTTCCCAAGGTCACTGGCAGACTTTGGGGGAGATCATTCCACATTATCACAGCACGTAGCTGGCTACTTCCACTCTGATGTTGCTTAGGGAGTTGCTCATCTTACACCTGTAGCCTTCAGTTTGTGGAGAAAGAAACAGATGGAACTTTCTAGGAAGTTCTGCCACATCCACGTCTGACTCTAGGAAAATGTTCTAGATGAAGTTCTTTAAGTGAAAATGGAAGCTTGCCTGCCCTGCAGCAGTCTCATTGGCTCCTACATGTGCTTGTGCTCGGACAGTACTAACCCAGCCATGGCTGACATTTATTTACATCGCCCTGTGATCAAAGTTTATTTCCAAAAGCATCCTTCATGTACACGGCTCCATTCACTCAAATTTCCCTCGAGGAAGTTCCCATGGAGAGCCATATTCATAGTTAAGGGTCAGAAGCCCAAAGAGATTAAGTGACTCCTTCAAGGTCATAGCTGCTATGGTGGAAAAATGGGCTCAAGTCTTTGAGTTCTGGCATTGCTCCCTTACACTCTTTCCTTTACCAGTAAGCCTCTCCTGTACAGAATTTCTCTTCCCTAGGCTGAGACAGCTTTAGTTGGGAGCTTTATTTCTGTTCTGTGCTTCTTACTGCCCCATTAGTCAAGACAGGGCAGGCGATTTCTTCATTAACATGTACTAAGCATACAACATATGGACAGAGAGAAAGCCCATATTGTGGCAATACACCCAATCAATTGGGTTCCTTAGATCCTAACAGATGGGAGAGGCCCTGCCTTCCCACTCAGAGCCAGACAACACCCAGACATGCCCTGGGCATGATGGTTACATAGACTATCTACTGGGGCTATCTGCAGTCCTCATCTGATAATAACCTCTTACCAGAGCTGTTTGCCTGGTAAATAAGGTCATCTCTGGTACTTGCTTAAGACTGGTAAAAAAAAAAAAAGAGAGAAAAGATTAGAAAGACACTATTCTGATTGACAGATGTGACTCTTTGACATAGAATGCATGAGTAGGAGGCAGGCAACAGTTCACCATTGATATGGTGCATTGGATGCCAAAATAACAGGAAAAAGACATTTTAGAATTTAACTATTTTTTCTATATCCTCTGCTCACATGGATGGTAATAATCATGACTGGGTAGCTTAAAAGTGGGGTTTTGGCCACCTATGTGGGGATGTTGAAGTCAGTCTTCAGTTTCAATAATGCATGCTGTTTATCGTGTTTCTACCTTTTTTACAGAAAGCAAGTTTACATGACCCCAGTTTACTACCTATGAAGTTTTGGGGTATGTGCATGCAGAATGAGTCCTTGTTCTTACTCTGATAAGTGTGAGGAAAGGGATGGTTCTTCTTTCAGGCAAGAAGCTAGGATGCTGCAGTTAGGGCTTCTCTGCAGACCTAGAGAGGAACTTCCAAGAGCCGATGCACTGGGAAAGCATTCATCAGACACTGCCCAGGGCTCTCATTCAAAACCATTTCATTTCTGGTACCCTCCAGAGCATAGGGGACATGAAAGCCTCTGTCTGGACTGGCAGTAGCATGAAGACAGAACCCTTTAAATGGTTCCTCAGAGATGAATGCCATGCTGGCCAGATGGCTTAGCCATGTTTGTAACCTGGAGTCTTTTCTAAAGGGGACTCTGCATCTTCCTCCTTGGGTTGTTCTTTTCATTCTTCAGTCAGTTCATTGAACAGATGACATATTTAGCATCCCACTAGAGAAGGTTTGCATTCTGAGTGCTTTGTTTATGATCTCGGGCAAGAGCTAGGCTCCCCTGCCTCACCCCTAAATTTCTACCGCATGCATGTTGCTATGAGAAGACTCAGAGTGGCCACTGTGACTGGAATCACATGACAATGCATGGCACATAGTTTATTGATCCAAAGATATAACAGATGACGAAATAATCATCGATCTGTTTCCAGATTTATAGCCATGCTATCGTCTTCCTTTTGATTACCTGGACAGAGAAATAAAAATCACATTAATTGGCCTTAACTGAAAGTGACATTGCATTCAAAGGCTCAGTGAAGAGTCAGACACGGTAACCTTCTGCAGCCGGGTCAGTTAGGGGCTTGAACCTATCACAAAGGGGCGGCCTGCCTCTAGACTAAGTGAAGAGTGCAGGGGAAGGAGAGTGACTTCCCAGCTAATCAACACATGTACACACCCTGAGTAGTGAGAATCAAGCTGTTAGATGATACCAGCATCCCTCCCTTTCCATCCTGGTTCATATGCCTGTCTGCCCTCCCACTTGTGTCTTTAGCAGCATAGCTAATGAGCAGTGCTTGCTCCCTGCAAAGGGGCTGGAGGGAGCACTTCTGAGCAGCAGCGGTGATGTCAGTTGGTACTTTGCAGAGCCAGTTGTACCACTATCCCCACCCCCAGGTTGCACACCATACAATGCTCCTCCCTTTGAACCTACAATAAAGCTGTGGAACCCCTGTGGGAGAATTATTAAACATTAGGAAGCTTCTTTGGGAAACCACCATACAGGGTCTTAGAATAAACCATGCCATGAGGAAATTAAACAGTTTTACAGAGAGGCTGCATTCAGGTTCAGCCCATAGTAATCTTCAATCAACAGACAGACAGCAAAGGAGCCAGCAAACAGGTGGATTCCTCTCCCTCAATTCAGCCATCCCATCTGATGCAGTGTGAGGATAAATTGACCCACCAGATCCCAACACATTGTAGGTGAGTGAAGAACTTCTATCAGGGCCTTCACCAAATTGCTGCCTGGGATAAGGGTAGTGTGGGAAGTATGTTAAGACACCAGGTCTTTAAGAAGTATGTTCTTCAGGATACCTGCCTTTGAAGTGTGAACTACAGAGACATTAAGTTCCGCAAAGCTTTGCTAGGCCCTGGATGATGAATGAATGATGTGGAAGCTCTCTTACAATTGCTCGTGATCTCAGTAAAGCTGAACCAAAGTCATAGTGTATCTCCAACTTCCCTTCCTATAGCTAAATATTTGACTCAAATAGGACAGAGGAATCATCTGTCCAAAGTATGTTTGTTGACAAGGAAAAGAAAAATCACCAATAATTACTAAACTCATTGCATTATGACATGGTTTAGATTTAGAATGTCTTCAAGAAGCCAATGTACCCCCAAAGGTTCCCAATTTAGAGTGCTATTTGGAGATGTTGGAAACTCTAAGAAGTAGTGGTCTTGTGGAAGGTCTTAAGTCATTGAATGCATTCTCTTGGCCAGGGGTGGGGGGTGGGGGAGATAAATTGTGGGAGATCAGTCTCTTCCTATTTCTGTCTTTCACTTCCAGCCCTGAGGTTAAAAGGCACCTTTTGCTACTTGTTCCCACTATGGTGTGCTGCTGTGTCAACACAGTACCAACCCAATGGGTTGGTATGTGGTCATGAAGTAAAGTCTACAAAACTGTAAACACAAACAAACCTTTTCTCTTTATAAGCTAACCATCTCAGGCATTTGCTATGCTAAAGGAGATCTGACCAATACATTAACCAAGAAACTATAACAAATTAGAAGACATTGTGGAGCTACTTTTATGTGTTTAGTTTTGGGGAATGAATTTAGGCCCTTATATTCATTACTAGGCAAGTGCTGGATCACTGAGTTACAGCCTTAGCTCTTATGTTTATTTTTTCTTTGTGTGTGTGTGTGTGTGTGTGTGTGTGTGTGTGTAAGAGTCTCACTACATGAGACTCAAACTCATGATCCTCTTGCCTTGGCCTAGCTGGGATAACAGATGTGCATGACCATCATGTCTGGATCATGACCCCGCTTTTTAAAGAGTCTTTTCACAAGTTATAGAAAAAATGTGAACTTTAGAAGCAATCAGATAAGTGGTAGACTCTAAGCTGAATTACAAGGTCCACTGTACCCATTTCTTTCTCAGTAGGAATCAAAGGCATGTGGGTGAAGGGTTAAGTACACCTCTGGAATGGGTGAAGTATGTTCTCAGCAAATGATAGCTATTATTTTTTTAACTATATGTGGTTTCAATAAAAATTGGCTATGATGCCGGGCAGTGGTGGTACACGCCTTTAATCCCAGCACTCAGGAGGCAGAGGCAGGCGGATCTCTGAGAGTACGAGGCCAGCCTGGGCTAAAGAATGAGTTCCAGGAAAGGTGCAAAACTACACAGAGAAACCCTGTCTCAAAAAACCAAAACCAAAAAAACAAAACAAACAAAACAAAAAAAAACAACAAAAAAACTGGCTATGACTCATCTTGATTGATGACAGCAGAGAAGAGAGGGCTTATTTTCTCCAATAACTCTGTTGTGATGCCATTTCTAGAAAAAAGGCAGAAGGGATTTCTTTTAGGCCGTGGGGTAAATCAACACTCTGGTTTTTGTCATGATTTTATGCCAAATGTGTCATGGTTCTAGAATTTTCTCCACTAATTAGTTCCCTAGCAATATCCTCATTTTATTTATTTATTTTTAATCAGAAAATATGGTTAATGGTTCCATCCTACCTGAATCTCATCTGCCCTGGGATACATTTGTGGCTACTTCTGTTGGTGTCACTTTATCAGAGTATTATTAACTGTTCAAAGTAAAAACTGTTTTTAGTTAAAAAAAAAAAAAGAACAGAGAAAAAGAGGCCCTAGGAGTCTTGCGTGATTCCTTTGCAATGAGAGGCTGGCTCATCTCCTCTCAGACTGCCAAGAGCTCCAGTTGATGGAGCAGAGGAGCTGTGTTCATACTGAAGACTGGTGTTTCCTAACTGGTCCAAACCAGTGGCCTCAAGCACAAGCAGAGATGAAGCACAGGATTTGACAACTCATGGTCACCAAGCCAAATTTCCTCTTATGAATTACCCTCACCTCTACTATGAGAGCCACTTCCAAGCACCGGAAGTCTCTTTTACATTGTTATGTATCATAGGGATAGCGAACTTCATTCTCTGTATCTACGAGTTTTGCATCTACAAGTAAAGATTGAAAATATTGGAAAGCAAGCATCTCTAATGAGCATCCCATCATTACTCCCTAAATAACCCAGTATAACAAATATTTACATGGTGTTTATAATATATTACGCTCTGTAAGTGATTAGACTGAAAAACTGACTGTGTCAAAATCAGTGGTCTCAAGTACAAATAGAGATGAGCCATGATTTAGATTAGATTAGACATGTTTTAAAGACTGCGGGAAGATGTGTGTGGGTTCTGTATACTATACTATTTCAGATAAGGGACATGATTCTTCACGAATTTGGTGAATCAGTATCCCAGGGCTCCTGAAGGGAGAGCTATAGTTTCTTTACAAATCTTAAAGAAGAATTTTTGGCCAAAATTAGCAAAAGTCTGTTTAAACAAAAATCATAGATCAAAGGGAAAGAGAGCCATGGGATCTGTTACAATTATTAGAATGTCATATTTTAAAAGGAACAAGAGGATGTTGAGTGAGGAGGGAGCAAGGCATTCCTACTTCCTTGCTGGGGAGCTGGGGATAGGAACTCTTGATTTTGGCCCCAGTGTTTTGTGAGGGGTCCTCTCACTTCAGGGAAATGAATGAGGAAAGCACAGAATAACACAAAAAAGCTGCCTGAGTTCCATGCACTAGGATCAAATTAGCTACGTCAAATTTGTCTGTACTTAGCTACAGGAGACTACCTTTGAAATTCTCCATGATCAGAGTTTTTGAAGGTGTGATTTATTCATCTCATTTCAGAATATCAAATAATCCAGTTGACAAAATAGTAGAGGATTTGAAGGTTCACACTAAGGAGATCCTCCTAGTGATCATTGCAAACTAGTGGCTTCAATTCCAGGTAGATATGTCAGAGGGAGACAGCAAGGGCCCACTCAGGAGGAAGACCCTGAGCTGCATGGCCTACCTGGATAGTAATGTCTTTACTTGGGCTGGAAACTGGCATTCAGCACTGATCAGTCTTTGTAAATGACAAACACAAAGGAAGAAACAATACATGCTCATTTCCCAGCATTCTTGGCAGGAAAGAGGATTCCTGTGATTCAGGTTTGGCCAAATGACTAGTAACTTGGAAATTTGCAGAATTTCTGGGTGGTGGAAAAATCTCTTTTTATTCAATGCGGGGAAAAAGGAGGAGGAACATCGTCTGGCTGCCACTCTCCTTACGCCACCTACTTCATGCTTCTGGTAGTAGTTGTCTTGAGGATACCATGAAGCAATGATGTATTTGGATGAAAATCCCAGACCCATAGGATGGCCTAGAATACGAATGGAAAGAATCAGGGTCCTTGGAGACACTGTGTAATCCATCTTTTACTAGAGCTGAGCCAAGCTGATCTGAACCACAGTTAGCCGTGAGTTCTACCACTTGCAGCCAACACATCCCACAGGCTAAGATCTCCCTAACGTAAGCTTCCCTTTTAGGAACATGCTGAAAGAATCTGGGTCTTTCTTATAAAAGATGTGTAAAATATAAAACACATGTAAATTCAGTTTCTTAATATCTATGCAGGAACTCTTTTCCATAGAAAAAGACTTAGATGAAGTTGCAAATATAATTAGCAATGGAGGTGTCAAGAAGGCCCTTATTCATAAATGCATATGCGCAATTCGTACTGGTATTTCCTTCCTTATGTGTCTAATAGCTTTATGACACAGGAAATCAGGTGGTAGAGACCATTGCACAGTCCAAGGAGTTTCCCTTTCAGGGCCAGAGAGTAAATATTTGAGGCTTCACTGCAAGTAGGCAGCTTTGCTGCCACTCAATACAAAAGCTGCCACAGACACTCCATAAACAAATGAGTTAGGCTGTGAATCATGACCTTTTAGTTACTAAAGCAGGTGGAGGGCTAGTGTGCTGACTCCAGAAAGAGGTTCTAGGAATGAGAAGGCATGGATGTTCATCAAGAGTTAGGTGTCAGAAGTGTTACATATTTTCACCTCATGCTCTTAGCAAGCCCATAAAAACAGATAGCCAAGTCTCAGAGAAAAATATATCATCCAGCATTCTGTACTGGCAAAACACAGATCTGTGCTTCCTTAGCACGGTGGCATGCTTTCTGCTCATTTTTGAGGATTCATGTTCCTTTACTACTAGAAGTGAAATAATCTTACCAATAAAGCATCTATAGCTGACATCTAAAAGACTATTATGCTCTACAATTTGTTTTGAGATGAACTTTGATATTTGCCTTCATCCCACATATCTTGAGTTCTTGGTGCTCCTAAACAAGGGATGCTTGTTGGCAGCTGGAAAAAACAACAGACCTGGGATCTTCTCAAAGCACCTGCAACCTTGCACTTGAGTGTGGTTTATGTGGTAGAGGTTATCTCTCTCGGTCTCCAATATCTGCTTCCTGTGGGCTAGATGGATAGAAGGCAAAACCATGTGTTTACCTTTTCATAGCCATCAACTTTGCATCTCTTCTTCCTTTAGAATCCCTTGGATACAAATTGGAAAGGAAGAAGTCAAGCTTTCCCTATTTGCAGATGACATGATAGTATACTTGAGCGACCCCAAAGATTCCACCAAGGAACTGATACAGCTTATAAACACCTTCAGCAACATAGCAGGATACAAGATCAACTCAAAAAAATCAGTAGCCCTCCTATATACAATGGACAAAAAAGTGGAGAAGGAAATCAGAGATACATCACCCTTTACTATAGCCACAAATGACATAAAATACCTTGGGGTAACACTAACCAAGCAAGTGAAGGACCTATATGACAAGAACTTTAAGTCCCTGAAAAAAGAAATTGAAGAAGATGTCAGAAAATGGAAAGATCTCCCATGCTCATGGATAGGCAGGACTAACATAGTAAAAATGGCAATCTTACCAAAAGCAATCTACAGATTCAATGCAATCCCCATCAAAATACCAACACAATTCTTCACAGACCTGGAAAGAATAATACTCAAATTCATATGGAAAAACAAAAAACCCAGGATAGCCAAAGGAATCCTGTACAATAACACAACTTCTGGAGGCATCACGATCCCTGACTTCAAGCTCTACTATAGAGCTACAGTAATAAAAACAGCTTGGTACTGGCATAGAAACCGACATGTGGACCAATGGAATCGAATTGAAGACCCTGACATTAATCCGCACACCTATGAACATATAATTTTTGACAAAGAAGCCAAAAGTGCACAATGGAAAAAAGAAAGCATCTTCAACAAATGGTGCTGGCAAAACTGGATATCAACATGTAGAAGGCTGCAAATAGATCCATATCTATCACCGTGCACAAAACTTAAGTCCAAGTGGATCAAGGACCTCAACATAAATCCAGCTACTCTGAACCTGCTAGAAGAGAAAGTAGGAAGTAGTCTTGAACGCATTGGCATTGGAGACTACTTCCTAAATAGAACACCAGTAGCACAGACTCTGAGAGAAACAATCAATCAATGGGACCTTTTGAAACTGAGAAGCTTTTGTAGAGCAAAGGATACGGTCAACAAGGCAAAGCGACAGCCTAGAGAATGGGAAAAGATCTTCACCAACCCCACATCTGACAGAGGACTGATATCCAGAATATATAAGGAACTCAAGAAATTAGACATCAAAATGCCCAACAGTCCAATTAAGAAATGGGCTATAGAACTAAACAGAGAATTCTCAACAGAGGAAACTCAAATGGCCGAAAGACATTTAAGGAATTGCTCATCATCCCTAATCATCAGGGAAATGCAAATCAAAACAACTCTGAGATACCACCTTACGCCTGTCAGAATGGCTAAGATCAAAAACACTGAAGACACCTTATGCTGGAGAGGATGTGGAGCTAGGGGAACTCTCCTCCACTGCTGGTGGGAATGCAAGCTTGTACAACCACTTTGGAAATCAATATGGCGCTTTCTTAGAAAATTGGGAATCAATCTCCCCCAAGATCCAGCTATACCACTCTTGGGCATATACCCAAGAAATGCTCAACCACACCATAAGAGCACTTGTTCAGCTATGTTCATATCAGCATTGTTTGTAATAGCCAGAACATGGAAACAACCCAGATGCCCTTCAACTGAAGAATGGATAAACAAAATGTGGTACATATACACAATGGAATACTACTCAGCAGAAAAAAACAATGGCATCATGAGGTTTGCAGACAAATGGATGGATCTAGAAAAAATCATCCTGAGTGAGGTAACCCAGACTCAGAAAGACAAACATGGTATGTACTCACTCATAGCAGGATACTAGACATGAAACAAGGATGAATTGTCTGCTACTCACATCACCAGGGAGGCTATCCGGAAAACAGGACCCCAAGAAAGACACAGGGATCACCCAATGACAGAGAAATGGAATGAGATCTACATGAACAGCCTGGACATGAGTGGGGGTAATGAAAGGCGAGGGTCGAGGGAAAGAGAGCTTGGGGGAGCGGGAGATCCCAGCTGGATCAACAACAGAGAGGGAGAACAAGGAATAGGAGACCATGGTAAATGAAGACCACATGAGAACAGGAAGAAGCAAAGTGCTAGAGAGGCCCACAGAAATCCACAAAGATACCCACACAACAGACTGCCGGCAATGGTCGAGAGACAGCCCGAACTGACCTATCTGGTGATGGGATGGCCAAACACCCTAATTGTTGTGCTAGAAACCTCATCCAACTACTGAGGGATCTGGATGCAGAGATCCATGACTAGGCCCTGGGTGGATCTCTGGGAGTCCAATCAACGAGAATGAGGAGGGTTTATATGAGCGAGAATTGTTGAGACCAAGGTTGGATAAAGCACAGGGACAAATAGCCAAATGAATGGAAACACATGAACTATGAACCAATGGCTGAGGGGTCCACACTGGATCAGGCCCTCCGAATGGGTGAGACAGTTGATTGGCTTGATCTGTTTGGGAGGCATCCAGGCAGTGGGACCAGATCTTGTGCTCATTGCATGAGTTGGCTGTTTGAAACCTGGGGCCTATGCAGGATTGTTTGGCTTGGCCTGGGAGGAGGGGACTAGACCTACCTGGACTGAGTCTACCAGGTTGACCTCAGTCTGTGGGGAAGGCTTTGCCCTGGAGGAGATGGGAATGGGGGGGGGGGGCGTTGGGGGGAAGGTGAGGGGGACGGGAGGGGGGGAGAACAAGGGAATCCGTGACCGATATGTAGAACTGAATTGTATTGCAAAATAAATTAAAATAAATTAAAAAAAAAAAAAAAAAAAAAAAAAAAAAGAATCCCTTCAAATCTTTAAAGGAAGAAAAAAAGGGTGTAAGCTAAGTACTCCTACCAGTGTATGGGAGAATTCACAGAGGCAGAGTCCAGGGCAGGGGGACCTTGGTGGAAGTGAAAAGATCCCTCTAGAGAGTCCTTTCACATCCAAAAATATGAGTGGACTTGTATGTCTCTCCACAAATAGCAGATTCAGGCAGACTGCACTGATTTTTTATTCATGGGTTTTGGTGTCTCCAGCCTAGCTCAGCTGCTCTGATGCATGTGAGTACAGGTCTATGTGGGTGTCTAGGTTTATCTTGTCTAATAAAAAGAAATGAAACAAATTAGTCAACTGTGACATAAAGTATACAATGAAAGGATTTGCTACACTTTGTTTCACTTTTATATTTATTTCAGATATTTATATACCATGGATGAAAAACAAATGTCATGTTCAATCAGTGACCATTAAGTGAACTGGGTGTGAGGCGAGCACACTGCTGTAATTTTAGCAATTCAGGAAACCGAGGTGAGAGGATGGCCAGTTCAAGAGCAGCCTGGGCTTCACAGCAAGGCTCTGTTTCAAAAATCCCAAAAGTTGAGGAGAGGCTGCTGAGCATGTGACTCAGTGGTAGAGTGCTTGCTTAGTACCACCAGGGTCAGGGTTCAATCCCCACTGCTGGGAAAACAAAGGAAGCAGATGGCTCTCATCTCTGAAGGGTTTGCAGATTGATGGGTGAAGTACTGGTCTGTCCAGCTCCATTCCCCACACTCCATTTTCTTCCTGATTTAAAATGACTTGGTTTTATGTTCTGCAAACTTTTCTTATCAGGTTGCTATTACATCTCTTGCTTACTCCTGTCCTGGATTTATATGGTAAAGCTATGATGACTTCCCCAATTACATATGTAAAAAACAGACTCTCCCTCAATCTGTTTTTGTTCTTTTTTTTTTTTTTTGTATTCAGAGGAATTTTATCTTTTGAAGTAGAATTTCTCCCTCTGTTTCTTTATTTCTTCTGGATTTTATGTGTTCTTGCAAGGTTTTCCTCAACTGAAATATACACATCCTACTAAAGCTTCTTTTATCTCTGCCCCAATCGTACAAATGGTGTGTGTATGCACATGAGTGTTATTGGGCAAGAGAAATACAGGGGTCAAACTTAAGGCTGAATCTGATTTTGGGGAAATAGCATCGGAACTGGGATGGCAGCATATCACAATGCAAACAGGCTCACATCCATAAAGTGTGAGGGTATTCAGTGAGGTTCAGGTAAGGGAAGGCAAAGTTTTAAAGTCAAAACTGAGGAGGATTATATAAGATATTTTGAAACAATATGCTTTGGTCACATGATTAATAAGAAAGATGACATCAGTCTCTGGTTGAACAGCCTGTGCAGATGTCCCTGTGAAGGTACTTTTCGTCTGAGGCTGTGGTGACTTTGTAGGACCGTGTTATTCTAACAGTCTTTGTGAGGTTACTATCAGGCAAGCCTACCTGTGCCAGATCCCTTCGTTCCTAAGCTCCTAGCTTTCTGCTTTTGCTGGGATGACATAAGTGACTCCATATGCATTCTGTCTAGCCGAATGTTTGATTGTGTTTGGCTCATTCGTTATTCCAGAATTTACATTTGTAATGTAACCTGAAGTGGAATTCTTACTTCTTCAAAGTTTATTTGAAGTTTATTTATTGAGTCTTGTGGCTGTAATAAATCAGTAAAACAATTTTATGGCTTAAATCAACACAAAGTTACTATAAAAGTTCTGTAGAACCCGAACAATCCAACATTGCTCTTGTGGGCTGAAACAAAGGTGTCAAGAAGGCTACCTTCCTTCCCTCATGCTCACAGGACAGGCTGTGTGGTCTGTCCTCTAGCTTTTTGATGCTACTCACATTCCTTAACTCATTCCTCTGGCCTTCATGTCAACAGCAACTCATCCCCCCTTACCTTTCTCTAGCCGTAGCCCCAGACAGGAACCCTCTGCTTTTAAGGTCTCCTGTAATTACACTGTACACCTCTGTGTAACCCACCTCACTATTTTGTTTTTTTTTTTTTTTTTTTTTTTTTTTTTTTTGGTTTTTTTTTTTATTAAATTATTTTGCAATACAATTCAGTTCTACATATCAGCCACGGATTCCCTTGTTCTCCCCCCTCCCGTCCCCCTCACCTTCCCCCCAACCCCCCCCATTCCCATCTCCTCCAGGGCAAAGCCTTCCCCACAGACTGAGGTCAACCTGGTAGATTCAGTCCAGGTAGGTCTAGTTCCCTCCTCCCAGGCCGAGCCAAACAATCCTGCATAGGCCCCAGGTTTCAAACAGCCAACTCATGCAATGAGCACAAGATCTGGTCCCACTGCCTGGATGCCTCCCAAACAGATCAAGCCAATCAACTGTCTCATCCGTTCAGAGGGCCTGATCCAGTGGGGACCCCTCAGCCATTGGTTCATAGTTCATGTGTTTCCATTCATTTGGCTATTTGTCCCTGTGCTTTATCCAACCTTGGTCTCAACAATTCTCTCTCATATAAACCCTCCTCATTCTCGCTAATTGGACTCCCAGAGGTCCACCCGGGGCCTAGTCATGGATCTCTGCATCCAGATCCCTCAGTAGTTGGATGAGGTTTCTAGCACAACAATTAGGGTGTTTGGCCATCCCATCACCAGAGTAGGTCAGTTCGGGCTGTCTCTTGACCATTGCCAGCAGTCTGTTGTGTGGGTATCTTTGTGGATCTCTGTGGGCCTCTCTAGCACTTTGCTTCTTCCTGTTCTCATGTGGTCTCTATTTACCATGGTCTCCTATTCCTTATTCTCCCTCTCTGTTGTTGATCCAGCTGGGATCTCCCGCTCCCCCAAGCTCTCTTTCCCTCAACCCTCGCCTTTCATTACCCCCACTCATGTCCAGGCTGTTCATGTAGATCTCATTCCATTTCTCTGTCATTGGGTGATCCCTGTGTCTTTCTTGGGGTCCTGTTTTCCAGGTAGCCTCCCTGGTGATGTGAGTAGCAGACAAGTCATCCTTGTTTCATGTCTAGTATCCTGCTATGAGTGAGTACATACCATGTTTGTCTTTCTGAGTCTGGGTTACCTCACTCAGGATGATTTTTTCTAGATCCATCCATTTGTCTGCAAACCTCATGATGCCATTGTTTTTCTCTGCTGAGTAGTATTCCATTGTGTATATGTACCACATTTTGTTTATCCATTCTTCAGTTGAAGGGCATCTGGGTTGTTTCCATGTTCTGGCTATTACAAACAATGCTGATATGAACATAACTGAACAAGTGCTCTTATGGTGTGGTTGAGCATTTCTTGGGTATATGCCCAAGAGTGGTATAGCTGGATCTTGGGGGAGATTGATTCCCAATTTTCTAAGAAAGCGCCATATTGATTTCCAAAGTGGTTGTACAAGCTTGCATTCCCACCAGCAGTGGAGGAGAGTTCCCCTAGCTCCACATCCTCTCCAGCATAAGGTGTCTTCAGTGTTTTTGATCTTAGCCATTCTGACAGGCGTAAGGTGGTATCTCAGAGTTGTTTTGATTTGCATTTCCCTGATGATTAGGGATGTTGAGCAGTTCCTTAAATGTCTTTCGGCCATTTGAGTTTCCTCTGTTGAGAATTCTCTGTTTAGTTCTATAGCCCATTTCTTAATTGGACTGTTGGGCATTTTGATGTCTAATTTCTTGAATTCCTTATATATTCTGGATATCAGTCCTCTGTCAGATGTGGGGTTGGTGAAGATCTTTTCCCATTCTGTAGGCTGTCGCTTTGCCTTGTTGACCGTATCCTTTGCTCTACAAAAGCTTCTCAGTTTCAAAAGGTCCCATTGATTGATTGTTTCTCTCAGAGTCTGTGCTACTGGTGTTCTATTTAGGAAGTAGTCTCCAATGCCAATGCGTTCAAGACTACTTCCTACTTTCTCTTCTAGCAGGTTCAGAGTAGCTGGATTTATGTTGAGGTCCTTGATCCACTTGGACTTAAGTTTTGTGCACGGTGATAGATATGGATCTATTTGCAGCCTTCTACATGTTGATATCCAGTTTTGCCAGCACCATTTGTTGAAGATGCTTTCTTTTTTCCATTGTGCACTTTTGGCTTCTTTGTCAAAAATTATATGTTCATAGGTGTGCGGATTAATGTCAGGGTCTTCAATTCGATTCCATTGGTCCACATGTCGGTTTTTATGCCAGTACCAAGCTGTTTTTATTACTGTAGCTCTATAGTAGAGCTTGAAGTCAGGAATTGTGATGCCTCCAGAAGTTGTGTTATTGTACAGGATTCCTTTGGCTATCCTGGGTTTTTTGTTTTTCCATATGAAGTTGAGTATTATATTTTCCAGGTCTGTGAAGAATTGTGTTGGTATTTTGATGGGGATTGCATTGAATCTGTAGATTGCTTTTGGTAAGATTGCCATTTTTACTATGTTAGTCCTGCCTATCCATGAGCATGGGAGATCTTTCCATTTTCTGACATCTTCTTCAATTTCTTTTTTCAGGGACTTAAAGTTCTTGTCATATAGGTCCTTCACTTGCTTGGTTAGTGTTACCCCAAGGTATTTTATGTCATTTGTGGCTATAGTAAAGGGTGATGTATCTCTGATTTCCTTCTCCGCTTCTTTGTCCATTGTATATAGGAGGGCTACTGATTTTTTTGAGTTGATCTTGTATCCTGCTATGTTGCTGAAGGTGTTTATAAGCTGTATCAGTTCCTTGGTGGAATCTTTGGGGTCGCTCAAGTATACTATCATGTCATCTGCAAATAGGGAAAGCTTGACTTCTTCCTTTCCAATTTGTATCCCCTTAATCTCCTTATGTTGTCTTATTGCTCTGGCTAGAACTTCAAGTACTATATTGAATAAGTATGGGGAGAGTGGACAGCCTTGCCTCGTTCCTGATTTTAGTGGGATTGCTTTGAGTTTCTCTCCATTTAATTTGATGTTGGCTGTTGGCTTGCTGTAAATTGCCTTTATTATGTTTAGGTATGTTCCCTGTATTCCTGATCGCTCCAATACCTTTATCATGAAGGGGTGTTGGATTTTGTCAAATGCCTTTTCTGCATCCAGTGAGATGATCATATGTTTTTTTCTTTGAGTTTGTTTATATGGTGTATTACATTGACGGACTTTCGTATGTTGAACCACCCTTGCATCCCTGGAATGAATCCTACTTGATCATGGTGGATAATTGTTTTGATGTGTTCTTGGAGTCTGTTTGCCAGTATTTTATTGAGTATTTTTGCATCAATGTTCATGAGGGAGATCGGTCTGTAGTTCTCTTTCTTTGTTGTATCCTTGTTTGGTTTAGGAATTAGGGTAATTGTAGCCTCGTAGAAGGAGTTTGGTAATGTTCCTTCTGTTTCTATTGTGTGGAACAATTTAGAGAGTATTGGTATTAACTCTTCTTTGAAGATCTGGTAGAATTCTGCGCTGAAACCATCTGGTCCTGGGCTTTTTTTGGTTGGGAGACTTTTAATGACTGTTTCTATTTCATTAGGGGTTATTGGACTATTTAAATAGTTTATCTGGTCTTGATTTAACTTAGGTATGTGGTACCTATCCAGAAAGTTATCCATTTCTTTTAGGTTTTCCAGTTTTGTCGAATAGAGGTTTTTGAAGTATGACCTGATGATTCTCTGGATTTCCTCAATGTCTGTTGTTATGTCCCCCTTTTCATTTCTGATTTTGTTGATTTGGATGCTCTCTCTCTGTCTTTTGGTTAGTTTGGATAAGGGCTTGTCTATCTTGTTGATTTTCTCAAAGAACCAACTCTTTGTTTCATTAATTTTTTGTATTATTCTCTTTGTTTCTATTTTATTGATTTCAGCTCTCACTTTGATAATTTCCTGGCGTCTATTTTTCCTGGGAGACTGTGCTTCTTCTTGTTCTAGAGCTTTCAGGTATGCTGTTAAGTCTCTAGTGTGAGATTTCTCCAACTTATTTATGTGGGCATTTAGTGCTATGAATTTCCCTCTTAGTACTGCTTTCATAGTGTCCCATAAATTTGGATATGTGGTGTCTTCATTTTCATTGATCTCTAGGAAGTCTTTAATTTCTTTCTTTATTTCTTCCTTAACCCATTGGTGATTCAGTTGGGTATTATTCAGTTTCCATGAGATTGCAGGTTTTCTGTAGTTTTTGTTGTTGTTGAAATCCAACTTTAGACCATGGTGGTCTGATAGAACACAGGAGGTTATTCCAATTGTTTTGTATCTGTTTAGATTTGTTTTGTGGCCAAGTATGTGGTCAATTTTAGAGAAGGTTCCATGGGGTGCTGAGAAGAAGGTATATTCTTTTTTGTTAGGATGGAATGTTCTGTAGATATCGATTAAGTCCATTTGAGTCATGACATCAGTTAAGTCCTTTATTTCTCTGTTAAGTTTCAATTTGGGAGATCTGTCCAGTGGTGAAAGTGGGGTGTTGAGGTCTCCCACTATTAATGTGTGGGGTTTTATATGTGATTTAAGCTTTAGTAATGTTTCTTTTACATATGTGGATGCCCTTGTGTTTGGGGCATAAATATTCAGAATTGAGACTTCATCTTGGTGGATCTTTCCTGTGATGAGTATGTAATGCCCTTCTTGATCTCTTTTGATTGATTTTAGTTTGAAGTCTATTTTGCTGGATATCAGGATGGCTACACCCGCTTGTTTCTTAAGACCGTTTGATTGGAAAGTCTTTTCCCAGCCTTTTATTTTTAGGTAGTGTCTATCTTTGAATTTGAGATGTGTTTCTTGTATGCAGCAGAAAGATGGGTCCTGCTTTTGTATCCATTCTGTAAGCCTATGTCTTTTTATAGGTGAATTAAGTCCATTGATATTGAGGGAAATTAATGACCAGTGATTGTTCATTCCTGTTATTTTTTGGTGGTGATGTGTGGGTACTTCTATACGTTGGGGTTTACTGCTGTGGCTTTATCTGTTGCCTGTGTTTTCGAGGGTGTATCTGACTTCCTTAGATTGGGATTTTCCTTCTAGTGCTTTCTGTAGGGCTGGGTTTGTGGATAAGTATTGTTTAAATCTGGCTTTGTCATGGAATGTCTTGTTCACTCCATCTATGGTGATTGAAAGTTTTGCTGGGTATATTAGTCTAGGTTGACATCCATGGTCTCTTAGTGTCTGCATTACATCTGTCCAGGTTCTTCTGGCTTTCAAAGTCTCCATTGAGAAATCGGGTGTTATTCTGATGGGTTTGCCTTTATATGTCACTTGGCCTTTTTCCTTTGCTGCTCTTAATATTCTTTCTTTATTCTGTACGTTTAGTTGTTTAACTATTATGTGGCGAGGGGACTTTTTTTGCGGGTCTAGTCTGTTTGGTGTTCTATAAGCTTCTTGTATCTTCATAGGCATTTCCTTCTTTAAGTTGGGAAAGTTTTCTTCTATGATCTTGTTGAATATATTTTCTGTGCCCTTGAGTTGGTATTCTTCTCCTTCTTCGACCCCTATTATTCTTAGGTTTGGTCTTTTCATGGTGTCCCAAATTTCTTGGACATTTTGGTTCATGACTTTGTTGGCTTTAGTGTTTTCTTTGACTGATGAATGTATTTCTTCTACTGTATCTTCAACGCTAGAGATCCTCTCTTCCATCTCTTGCATTCTGTTGATTATACTTGCATCTGAAGTTCCCAATCGTTTTCTCAGATTTTCTATTTCCAGCATTCCCTCTGTTTGTGTCTTCTTCATTTTTTCTATTTCCCTTTTCAGGTCTTGGACTGTTTCCTTCATTTGTTTCATTGATTTTTCTTGATTTTCTCTCAGTATTTTATTGTTTTCTTCCAGGACTTTATTGATTTCTTCTAATTTGTTTGCCCTTTCCTCTAGTTGTTTACAGCGTTCTTCACATTTTTTTGTCTTTTCCTCTACGCAAGCCTCTAGCTTCTTCATGATGTCATTCATAAGGCTGTTTTCTTCTGCTTCTTCCAATTTCTGATGTTCAGGTCTAGGTGTTGGAGGAGGGCTAGGGCCAGGTGATGCTGTATTGCTATTCATTTTGTTGTATATGTTTCTGCCTTGACGTCTGCCCATCTCCTTGTGGTTCGTTCTTGGCCTTATCCGCACACTTGGTTCAGACAGACCAGTGTTCCAAAAGGGAAGTCAGTGTTCCAAAAGGGAAGTCCAGAGCAAGATGGGAGCTGGGGGCCGGCCTCTAAGTCTCAGGAAGAGGCTTGGGGCTCAGGCGGATGGGCGTGGTGGCAGGGTGTGGAGACTGCAGGGTCTGCCAGGGGTCTTGGAGAAGGGGATCCTTCCCGGTGGGGCTAGCAGGGAACCTGCCCGGTAGCCAGAACCTGGGGCCAAGTTGGGCAGGTCTTCCCTGGAGTGGCTGGTGCCCAGGGATGGGGTCTGGGGCAAGGACGGGCACTCACCAGTGTTGTAAAAGGGAAGTCCGGAGCAAGATGGGAGCTGGGGGCCAAGGCCTCTAAGTCTCAGGAAGAGGCTTGGAGCTCAGGCGGATGGGCGTGGGGGCAGGGCGTGGAGACTGCAGGGTCTGCCAGCGGTCTTGGAGAAGGGGATCCTTCCCGGTGGGGCTAGCAGGGAACCTGCCCGGTGGCCAGAACCTGGGGCCGAGTTGGGCAGGTCTTCCCTGGAGTGGCTGGTGCCCAGGGATGGGGTCTGGGGCAAGGAAGGGTACTCACGAGTGTTCCAAAAGGGACGTCTGGAGCAAGATGGGAGCTGGGGGCCGGCCTCTAAGTCTCAGGAAGAGGCTTGGGGCTCAGGCGGATGGGCGTGGGGGCAGGGCGTGGAGACTGCAGGGTCTGCCAGGGGTCTTGGAGAAGGGGATCCTTCCCGGTGCGGCTAGCAGGGAACCTGCCCGGTGGCCAGAACCTGGGGCCAAGTTGGGCAGGTCTTCCCTGGAGTGGCTGGTGCCCAGGGATGGGGTCTGGGGCCCACCTCACTATTTTGATACTCAGGACCTGCAAAGAACCTTTGTCATGTAAATATAGACATCTGTGGGATTTTATATGCTGCCTACTATGGCATGGAGTGGAATTTTTTAGATGGACTCTGTCTTTTTTTTTCAGTGTTTGAAAAATCCTATGCTAGGGCTGGAGAGATGGGTAAGTGGTTAAGTGCTCTGGTTGCTCTTGCAGATTACCTAAATTCAGTTCCAAGTACTGACATGGAGATTTACAAATCTGTAATTCTAGTTCTAGAGTATCTGATACCCTCTTCTGGCTTCTGTGGGTACTGCATGCTCTTGGTGCACAGACATACATGAAGATAAAAAACCCATATACATAAAATGAAAAAAAACTTTCATACACATGAAATGAAAATAAATAAATGTTTTAACAGAGTTCTATGCTTACATGTTATTTGAATTTATTTCTGAGCAATCTGTTCTCTCAATTTGTTTAGCCCTTTATTAGTGTCACACAGATTTGATTATTGTAGTTTTTTTTTTAATTTATTTTGCAATACAATTCAGTTCTACATATCAGCCACGGATTCCCTTGTTCTCCCCCCTCCCGTCCCCCTCACCTTCCCCCCAACCCCCCCCATTCCCATCTCCTCCAGGGCAAAGCCTTCCCCACAGACTGAGGTCAACCTGGTAGACTCAGTCCAGGTAGGTCTAGTACCCTCCTCCCTGGCCGAACCAAACAATCCTGCATAGGCCCCAGGTTTCAAACAGCCAACTCATGCAATGGGCACAGGACCTGGTCCCACTGCCTGGATGCCTCCCAAACAGATCAAGCCAATCAACTGTCTCACCCATTCGGAGGGCCTGATCCAGTGGGGACCCCTCAGCCATTGGTTCATAGTTCATGTGTTTCCATTCATTTGGCTCTTTGTCCCTGTGCTTTATCCAACCTTGGTCTTAACAATTCTCGCTCATATAAACCCTCCTCATTCTCGCTAATTGGACTCCCAGAGATCCACCCAGGGCCTAGTCATGGATCTCTGCATCCAGATCCCTCAGTAGTTGGATGAGGTTTCTAGCACAACAATTAGGGTGTTTGGTCATCCCATCACCAGAGTAGGTCAGTTCGGGCTGTCTCTTGACCATTGCCAGCAGTCTGTTGTGTGGGTATCTTTGTGGATTTCTGTGGGCCTCTCTAGCACTTTGCTTCTTCCTATTCTCATGTGGTCTTCATTTACCATGGTCTCCTATTCCTTGTTCTCCCTCTCTGTTGTTGATCCAGCTGGGATCTCCCGCTCCCCCAAGCTCTCTTTCCCTCGACCCTCGCCTTTCACTACCCCCACTCATGTCCAGGCTGTTCATGTAGATCTCATTCCATTTCTCTGTCATTGGGCGATCCCTGTGTCTTTCTTGGGGTCCTGTTTTCCAGGTAGCCTCCCTGGTGATGTGAGTAGCAGACAAGTCATCCTTGTTTCATGTCTAGTATCCAACACCCCTTCATGATAAAGGTATTGGAGCGATCAGGAATACAGGGAACATACCTAAACATAATAAAGGCAATTTACAGCAAGCCAAAAGCCAACATCAAATTAAATGGAGAGAAACTCAAAGCAATTCCACTAAAATCAGGAACGAGGCAAGGCTGTCCGCTCTCCCCATACTTATTCAATATAGTACTTGAAGTTCTAGCCAGAGCAATAAGACAACATAAGGAGATTAAGGGGATATAAATTGGAAAGGAAGAAGTCAAGCTTTCCCTATTTGCAGATGACATGATAGTATACTTGAGCGACCCCAAAGATTCCACCAAGGAACTGATACAGCTTATAAACACCTTCAGCAACATAGCAGGATACAAGATCAACTCAAAAAAATCAGTAGCCCTCCTATATACAATGGACAAAGAAGCGGAGAAGGAAATCAGAGATACATCACCCTTTACTATAGCCACAAATGATTACTGTAGTTTTAGAGGCTATTTTCATATTTGGTAGGGCAAGCACTTCATTAATACTCATATTTCCAAATTTATTACTTTTTTCTATTTCCTCTTTTATATTAACTTTATAGATCCCTTGCCAAGATTCATTAGACATGAACACAAGACTGAGGAAGGCAGGGAATATATATTTATTAATTTAAAAGTATTTACATTTTTATAGTACTCTCATTTCCCTCTGTAATGTACATTATTCTAGTAAGTTTTCATGTGTTGTTTGAGCTCACATGGATTACTTCTCCTATTTCAGACCCAAGCATGTGTGTCCTAAAGCATCTCCCAAGGCCCTTTGTTTGAGGATGGGCTATCTCTCACCAACTCTGTGACTGGGAGGGAAGAGAACAGCAAAACAGTCCATGAGTAAAAACCATCATGTCCTTGAATGTAAATAGAAGGAAAGTAATTTCTACAGACATTACTATTGACTTTCCGATGATATAAAAGTATCTACAGTGGGAGAGAAAAGCCAGAAGTTTAGACTGACAGCCTCAATGGTGTTTCCCAGTCAATTTCTGCTGGATGTTTTGGACATGCAATTTGATGTTATCCAACCATCTATCTATTATCTCTATCCATTTGTCACTTGCTATTTATTCTTTTATTTTGGGTTGCTATATACTTAATAAACCCACTCATTCAAAACTGAAAGCATGGCTAGCATAGATTATTCCCCAGACTGTATACAGGATTTGAAGAAATCAAATCCTGTAAAGATACATGCATATATGTCTGTCCACACTAGTTAATTACTTACAAATGAATGTATTGTACAAATACTTTATGTTTTCTTAACTTCTTTCTTCTCTGAAAGCGCTTTGACTTTTCTGCCTGTATGCATACATTGCCAGTGTTCTCACTGCTGGTCACCACTGAGAAGTTGCTATTTTCTTACATTTAACATAATTTTAGACAGGTTGTCTGATGCAACTTGATTCCTCTCTCAGAAGTTAGAACTTACGTTACACCAATTATTTGATGTGTCATAGGTAAATGACTATGGCATGTGATACATTTAGGTAAATAATTCCATATGTATAGCTATAAATAGGCAAGTATGTATTTTTGTGATAGTGCCAGTATTCCTTTATCTATCAGTTGATGTTTCTCTCAATTTTTTTTTTTTTTTTTATTCCAGGGCTTTTAATTCTGCTTTATCTTTTTTTTTTTTACCTTTTTTTTTTAATTTATTTTAATTTATTTTGCAATACAATTCAGTTCTACATATCAGTCACGGATTCCCTTGTTCTCCCCCCCTCCCGTCCCCCTCACCTTCCCCCCAACGCCCCCCCCCCCCCCATTCCCATCTCCTCCAGGGCAAAGCCTTCCCCACAGACTGAGGTCAACCTGGTAGACTCAGTCCAGGTAGGTCTAGTCCCCTCCTCCCAGGCCAAGCCAAACAATCCTGCATAGGCCCCAGGTTTCAAACAGCCAACTCATGCAATGAGCACAAGATCTGGTCCCACTGCCTGGATGCCTCCCAAACAGATCAAGCCAATCAACTGTCTCACCCATTCGGAGGGCCTGATCCAGTGTGGACCCCTCAGCCATTGGTTCAGAAAATGGAAAGATCTCCCATGCTCATGGATAGGCAGGACTAACATAGTAAAAATGGCAATCTTACCAAAAGCAATCTACAGATTCAATGCAATCCCCATCAAAATACCAACACAATTCTTCACAGACCTGGAAAGAATAATACTCAAATTCATATGGAAAAACAAAAAACCCAGGATAGCCAAAGGAATCCTGTACAATAACACAACTTCTGGAGGCATCACGATCCCTGACTTCAAGCTCTACTATAGAGCTACAGTAATAAAAACAGCTTGGTACTGGCATAGAAACCGACATGTGGACCAATGGAATCGAATTGAAGACCCTGACATTAATCCGCACACCTATGAACATATAATTTTTGACAAAGAAGCCAAAAGTGCACAATGGAAAAAAGAAAGCATCTTCAACAAATGGTGCTGGCAAAACTGGATATCAACATGTAGAAGGCTGCAAATAGATCCATATCTATCACCGTGCACAAAACTTAAGTCCAAGTGGATCAAGGACCTCAACATAAATCCAGCTACTCTGAACCTGCTAGAAGAGAAAGTAGGAAGTAGTCTTGAACGCATTGGCATTGGAGACTACTTCCTAAATAGAACACCAGTAGCACAGACTCTGAGAGAAACAATCAATCAATGGGACCTTTTGAAACTGAGAAGCTTTTGTAGAGCAAAGGATACGGTCAACAAGGCAAAGCGACAGCCTACAGAATGGGAAAAGATCTTCACCAACCCCACATCTGACAGAGGACTGATATCCAGAATATATAAGGAACTCAAGAAATTAGACATCAAAATGCCCAACAGTCCAATTAAGAAATGGGCTATAGAACTAAACAGAGAATTCTCAACAGAGGAAACTCAAATGGCCGAAAGACATTTAAGGAATTGCTCATCATCCCTAATCATCAGGGAAATGTTTCTCTCAATTTTTAAGGACAATTTCAACCATTATTTCTTCAAATAGTTTTCTATCCAATCTTCGTTATCCTTTCTCTCTGAAATCCTGTTACACAGATGATATAATGCCATGGTTTGTCTGTACCTGGCTTGAAGTTTTCAAACATTTTCCTCTAATTTTCAGATTGCATACTTTTTAATATAATTTTTGTGTGCATGTTTTCATGTATGTGAGCACACATGAGTATGGCAGCCAGAGGTCAATGCTAGCTGTCTTCTTCAGTCATTCCCTATTTTTCACTGAACTTGAATCTCATTTATCAGCTATACTGGGCCGGTCAGCAAGCCCCAGAGATCCCCTCCACCTTCCCATCTCTGAGGTTTCATCCCTGCACCTTTGGCCAGCTTTTACATGGTACTGAGGACTAACTTTGTTCCTCATAATTCGTGGAAAGTATTTTGCTGATTGAGGCATCTAGATTGCATACTTTCTACTGACCTGTGGTTAAACTCACTGGCTCTTCTGCTATATCGAATTTTCTTATAAAATCCCAACTAATTAAGAATGTATGTGTTATAATTTTCCGCTCTAGAATTTCCATTTGATTCTATTTACAATTTTCATGTTTCCCTTAAGTCACTGAAGACACTTATATAAGTGCTGCTTACATGTTTTTATTGCTAATTTCTATGTTGGGATTATTGATGGTTTATTTTAAAAGCATCTTTATTATTTTAGAGCAGTTTTAAGTTCACAGCAAAACTGTGGAGCAGGTGCAGTTATCCAGCATAATCCCTGATGCACATAGGCATAGTTTCTCTCACAATATCCTCTATATCTCCATTGGTTAAAATCAGTGAACCCAACACTCATGATTCTTCCAACATCCACAGTTTACATCAGGGTTCTCTCTGGTTGTTGCACATCCTATGGGTTTTGACCATCACGTAACTACATGTGTCCATCATTACAGAGTTCAATACAGTGTCTTTACTGTCTTAACAATCATTTGTGTCCTGCCCCTTCACCTCCCTTTCCCCCTGACTTACAATTTTGTAGCTCTGCCTTTTCTAGAGCAGCATGTATCTAGAATCACACAGCATGTAACTTTTTCACATTTTCTTCCCTCCACTTATTAATATATTCTTCTATTTCTTCTATAGTTGAATGTACAATGACCCCTATTGCTAATAGCTTGGTCCCCAGGGTGATACTTGCAGGCAGTGGTGAAACCTTCAAGAGAGGGGTCCTGGTAGGAGATCTTTAAGTTATTGGGATCATACCATTAAAGGAGATTATGGGTCCTTCATTCTCTGCTAATTCTCCTTTGCATCATGACTATTAAGATGGATGAATTTCTCCACCATGGGGTCCTGTCCTCATGTGCTCCCTCACCACAACAGGCCCAATACAACAAGGGCAATCATCTGTGGATTAAAACCTCCCAAAATGTGAACCAGAATAAATCTTTCCTTATGAGAAAGATAAGTTGATTATCTCAAGAATTTCATTAAAATGAAAGAAAGCGAAGTCACAGTTTCCTTCATGTCTTTTCACGGCTTGATAATTTATTTCTTTTTAACATTGTCTGATGTACCACGGAGTATTTATATCTTCACCTACTGAAAGGCATCTTGATTGCTTACAAGCTTTAGCAATTATGAATAAAGTTGCTATAATCATGTATGTGATCGGTTTTGTGTATACATAAGTTTCTGACTTCTTTGTTTAGATGCTGAAGCACATGATTGCTGAATCACAGTGTAAGAAAGCAAGCTTGGTTTTGGAGAAAACCATTAAAGTGTTTTCTAAAGTGTTGATTTGCATTCCCACTGGCAACAAACAAGAGTCCTTGTGGCTTCACAGTCACCAGCTTGTGGCTTGTTGGTGTTCTGCATTTTGGCCATTCTAAAGCTATGTACTGTAGTGGGGCTCATTTCATCTCACGTTTGTCTGATATATAATGTGGAGGACCTTCCATATGCTCATTTACCATCCATAAGCCTTATCTGCAGTACTGTATGGCTAAGGTCTTTGAGAAATTTTTTAATTAGGTCATAGACGCTTGTTGGATTTCAAGTTTCTTATACATTTTAATTAGCAGTCTTCTGTTGGAACTGTCTTTGCAAATATGTTTTCCTTGTCTGTAGTTTATCTTTCATTCTCTTCACATTGTCTTTCACAGAAGAAAAAAATTAATTTTAATCAATCCAGCTTACCAATTAGTGTTTTCATGAACCGTGATTTGATGTCATTGTCAAACCAAAGGTAATGTGGAATGTCTCCTGTGTTACCATTTAGGAGTTTTTATAGTTCTTTGTTGCACAGTTAGGACCGTAATATATTTTGAGTCAATTGCTATGAAAGATACAAGATCTGTGTGGAGATTCATGGTTTGTTTTGTATGTCAGTGTCTAGATGCTTCAGCACCATTGTTGAAAGTACTATTCTGCTGTCTTGGTTTCATTATAATGCTTGGTTTCATGGCTACATGCATGTGGATCAGTTTACCTCTTCTTTTAGCATTTCATTGCATTTTTGTGGTTATTCTATAGTTTTTTGATATTTGTTCTGTTTAATTTGCTTTATCTGTGCTTTTTAGTTTTGGGAGCTTCTGCCAAGCCACTCTTGTGTTCAAAGACCCTGTCCTCAATTGTGTTGGGGGTACTAACACACCCATAGGAGGGCATCTCCTTGTCTGCTATGGTGCTTCTGCCCTCTAGCACTTCTTTTTGGTTCTTCCTTAGGATTTCATCTCTCGGCTGCATTTCCCATCTGTTCTTGCAAACTGTTTACCCATGGGAGATTTTAGCATATTAGTCAGAGTCTCTTTTAGTTCTTTGATGATTTTTAGCACCTGTGCCATGTCTGATTCTGATGCTTGCTACCTTCTAGTATAGCCTGTGATTTTGTTGTTGAAAGATGAACACAGTCAAGTTCTGGTGTAGACCATGAGCACTGCAGAGGCAAGTTGTGGGGACATGGGAAGGTTCTGCAGACCCAAACAAGACATCACCATTCCTGCATGAGCCAATGCCTGCATGCTGACAACCCTAGAGTGCTTCTATGGTCTTCTCTTTCTGCTGTTTTCTCTCTAGACTAGAAATAGTTCCATTGGGCTTTTAAAATTTTTATTCTTTTGTATGTCTAGTACTTTTCAATTGTATGCCAGCTATTGCGATTTACATGTTATAGGAACCTGGATTATATGCTCCTACTTTGAAAGATGCTGGGCTTCATTGTGACAAGCAGCCAGGTCCTAAATGATAAGTCCTATTGACATAGCTTCCAAAGGTATCCCTCACTTGCAGGGCTTGTCCTGTTTGCCATCACAATACCGTCTCCATGTTTGTTAGACATGCACATAGTGCAATGAAAAGGTCTCTTTGAAAAGGGAAAAGGAGTTTGTGGTCAAGAATGTATGATATCAGCACTGTAGCTGAAGCAAGAGGATTACCAGTTCAAGGCCTGCCTGGGTTACAGATGAGTTCTAGGTCACTGTCATTATCTGATCACATTATATGCCGTGGCTGATTCTGATGTTTGCTCTGTTTCCTCAAACTTTCTTTTATCTTTTAGCATGACTTGTAATTTTGTTAGTGTAGAAAGGTGAGATTGGGATTGGAGCTTGGTGGCAGAGTGCTTGCTTAGTGTGTATCGAGTCCTGAGTTCAACGCCTCCCCGTCAGTACAACACATGAACAAGAGCAAATGAAGCAACAAAATAAAATTAGCAATTTTTTTTTTACTAATTTTCTTGATTGAAAATTCTTGTTTCACTTTTCATTACACACAATTTGCAAACAAGCTCAAAGCAGCTATTTTATCTGCTTGTTAATTGAGCTCAAGGATATAAAAGGAAGCAAAAGTGAAGGGAGTAGCATTAATACGAACCTTTTCACTAGACAAAAGAAGCACACCACCTCGCAAATTAAAATGACTTGTTTCAATGGCACATGTTGTTTGAAGTTCATTTGATATAGTACACTTTAGAGAACTTCACCAGCACATTCTCCAATTGAGGTAGAAAGGCAGGGGTGATTTAGAGATTTCTCCATAAAGCACATGACCAGGAAACCTGCAGGGGAAAGGTCAGTCTCGTCAGATATGATAACCACAGTTTATCTCAGCACTACATTGCTAAACATGATAAACAATGTAGACAACAGAAAATAACTCCATTATAGGGGGAAGAGCCATGCATATCCATAGAACACTGCTGCTCAGCGCCCGGGATATGGGTGGGAAATGAATCCCTCCCTGAGAAAGAATGTCATAGAATTCTGTATCTCATGAAATAGGTTTTATTCTGTGTGATATATTCACACCACGGATGAAAAGACTACTTTGGTACCTACTCTGTGATCTCATTTCTAAAAAAGGCCAACACAGTATTTATTAAATGACCTTCTGCTATTACCATGAATATTTTTTTTCACCATAGAATTGCAAACCCTTGCAGAGATTGCTTTACACGTGCCAGTATAGTAAGTGAAAACTAAATGAAGATGGCTAACTGGAGATCAAAAATTTATAATTCAGGATCCAAAATTACCATCAATCAATAATCCAGTTTGGGGAACACCTCTCTCTCTCTCTCTCTCTCTCTCTCTCTCTCTCTCTCTCTCTCTCTCTCTCTCTTTCTCTCTCTCTCTCTCAAATAAATTCTTCTCTCATACAATACATCCCAACCACAGTTTCTCCTCCCTCCCTGGATCCGCTTCCACTCTGGCATCATTCAAAAGAGAGAAGGCTTCTAAGGAACAACATCTACACTACAAAACAAAATACAACAAGACAAGGCAAAAGCCTCCACACCAAAGCTGGACAAGACAATCCAACTGGAGGGTTTGTTTATGTTTGTGTTTTCCAGGCCTTCTTTAAGGGATTTATTAATTTCCTCTTTAAGGACCTTTGTCATTTTCATACAGGTGGTATTAAGGTCCTTTTATTGTGCTTTAGCTGTGTTGGACTATTCAGGCCCTTCTGTGGTAGGGTAGCTGAGCTCTAGTGGAGACAGATTCTGGCTGTTGATTGTGTTTTGACAAGGGGGTCTAGGCATCTGGGTTTGGTGTGATTATAGGTCTAGGTGCTGATTTCTGGGTTTGTTTTGTTTCGGTAGGAGCTCTGTTCCTTGGCTTCTGTTTCCTTTCTGGATTTTCAGAGAGTATGATGGCTGTGTATTGTCTGCTCTGCTGGTGTGTTCAGAGTAAATGCCTGCTAGTGTTGGAGGCTGGGATACAGGGATGAGTAGGGGGTGGGAGGTCAGAAGGGGGTGGTCTGTGAGATCCACAGGGTTGTGGACAGGGAGGAAGGGAGGCTGCAGCTGGTGTTCTGTTGCAGGTAGGGAGCCTGAGGGATTTGGGTCTGCTAGGGGAACAGAGAGAGTGGAGAAGGTCTGTGGGTAGCCTGCCTGGTCTTCTAGTAGGCATGGCCTGTAGAGTCTCTCTTTTCTGAACATTGATAGGAATTAAAATAATGCTTTCAGGACCCAGTGTGCTGCCTGGAACAGAGCAGGTGCTCACATTGGTTTGTTGAGTACCAATTGAGGCTTAGGGCTGACAGCTCTGCTTTCTGTTTTGGGTTCATTTATTCACTTTGGCATAATTTGTGATCAGAAGTAAGGTGAGCCCTTCCAGAACTAGCCTGTAGCAACATCTCCATGGAATACTTTACCTTTTCCTCCTGAGTTGTCCTGGGGTCCACATATATGGGACTGTGAAGCTTCCAGTAACAACTGACTCCCCATCCTGCATCTGATAATGACACTGACTACATATTGATTCTGTGCATAGTTCTGAGAATTAAAAGAGACAGTGCATTTGAAAGCCAATTGGAAAGTGTCTGGCACTATTAAAAGATAAAGTCACAATGTCAATGTATTTAAATTGATTGTATTCCCACAGAGGGCATTCACTCTGATTTGGGAACTTTAAAATAACACAGCACTCATAAGAGATTCCCCATGGGCCTTGACATTGAAAACACAGTTGATTGTTCCTACTTAGAGACTCAGTTCTGTGAAGATCTCTTTTTCTTTTTTTGTCATTTTCTCTTCTTCTTTTTCAAAAAATGGGATTGAACTCAGGGCCTTACACTTGCTAGGCAGGTCCTCTACCACTGACATACACCGCAAACTAGAGCCCAAACCTACAGAGTGTGACAGGAATTTATTACAAGGGGTTATGATTTTTCACTATGACATCATTATTATTCCCTGTGGTCATAGTAGTTGCCAGAGGCTTTGTGTGACTTGGCCGGAGGCAGGGAGGAGAGGGTGTGCATTTGGATGTTAGAGTCAAGAGTGTGACAAAAGTCCATTTGGGAGCAGGAATAAGTTCAACAGCTTATATTGTGCAGCATGGAGTCTAGAGTTAATCACAATGCAGTGTATTCCTTACAAATAAAACATGGTTATTTGACAAGTTGTGTGACCATGGGTGGAGGGTTACTTACTAGAGTATGGACAACTACTATGGGCTACACCACCAAAGAAAATGACATCCTCTCCCTTAGCAACCATTAACAACCAATAGTTCCTCATAACAGGATAGTATACTTTATTTTAATTTTAATTTTATTCTGTGTGTATGGGTGTTTTTTTTCCTGCATGTATACCTCTCCATCAATTGTCTGCCTAGTGCTTGCAAAGGCCAGAACAGGTCATATTCCCTAGAATTGGAGTTACAGATGGTTGCAAGCTACCATGTAGTGCTGGGAATTGAACCCAGATCCTCTGGAAGAACATGCTCTTAACCACTGAGTCATCCCTCCAGCCCCAATGGTATTCTTCACAATCACTGAAATAGGTTGTATTTTTTTTTACTGAAAAAAAAGATAAGCAAGTATACTCCAATTAGTCATTTTTAGTCATTTTACAGTGTCTCTATGGTTCAAAATACTGTGTTATACTTATAAATACATGCTTTTATCAACTAAAAAACACGATAAAAATAATTTTACAGTAGAATTGTTAAGGAGACAGGAAAGTACTTTCTGAATTCATTATGTAGGGAAAGCAGGCTGAAGGAGACAGATTTGTCTGCCTAGCACATAAGAGACACTGGGTTTGATTGCCAGCACACACACACACACACACCACACACACACACACACACACACACCCCATATCACACCACACCACATTAAACAAACAACTAAAAAGATAAAAGGAAAGAAAATAGAGAAATTTAAATTGAGGACACCATTTCATTTTAAGATGATATCTTTGCCTCCGAATAAACCCCCACCAGTGTGCACACATTCCTTTAAGATGATTTCAGAGAACAGTAGCATTGCCTTCATTCTTAACCTGGGCTCACTCTGTGGGTTAGAATATGTCTTCTTGCTTTCTGCATGCTGTTCATTTCTTTTTTTTTTTAATTTTTTAATTTTTGAAATTTATTTATTTTACTTCGCGACAGCAGTTTCTCCTCCTTCCTCTCCTCCCAGTCCCTCCCCCCACCTCCCCTCCCCCCAATTCATTCCTTCTCTATTATTGTTCAGAAAAAGGCAAGATTCCCATGGATATCGACAAAGCATGGCATATAAAGTTGCAGTAAGACTAAGCACCTTGAATTGTTTTAAGGCTGGACAAGGTGACTCAGTATGAGGGATAGGGTCCCAGAAGCCAGCAAAAGAGTCAGACACAGCCCCTGCTCCCACTGTTAGGAGTCCCACAAGAAGACTAAGCTACACAACTGTCACATATATGCAAAGGGCCTAGGTCAGTCCCATGTAGGCTCCCTGATTATCAGTTCAGACTCTGTGAGACCCTATGAACCCAGGTTAGTTGATTGTATGGGTTTTCTTGTGGTGTCCTTGATTCGTCTGGCTCATACAATCCTTCCTCCCTCTCTTCAGCAGAATTCCCTGAGCTCTGCCTAATGTTTGTCTATGGGTCTCTGCATCTGTTTCCATCTGTTGCTGAATGAAGTCTCTCTGATGACATTTGGACTAGGCATCAATCTATGTGTATAGTAGAATAACCTTGGGCATAGCTACATTGATATTTCTTTCCTCCAGTCACGTTTGGTTCTATCCTAGGTCTCTGGATCATCTAACCTGTGGGTCATTGATTGGCTCCTCCCATAATCTCTACGCCAACCTTACCCAAGCATATCCCATAGGCAGGACAGACTGTAGGTCAAAGGTTAGGTGGCTGTGTTGGTGTCCCAATCCCTCCACTGGAAGTCTTGTCTGGTCACAGGAGATGGCCACATCAGGCTTCATATCCCCTGTTGCTTGAAGTCTTAGCTGGACTCATCCTTGTAAATTTCTGGGAGTTTCCCTTCCGCCCTGTTTCTACCTCAACCCAAAATGCTCCCTCTTTGCAGTCATTTCTTTCAGTACTCTCCCCTCCATCCCTCCTCAGCCTGATCCCTCAGCCTAATCCCTCACGTTCCCATCCCCACCTGCCCCTGTCCCACGAAATTTCTTCTATTTCTCCTTTCTAGGGAGATCTGAGCATTCCCCTTGAGCCCTTGTTGCTGAGGCGCTCTGAGTCTGTGGATTATAGCATGGTTATCCTTTACTTTATACCTATATATCCACTTATAAGTGAGTGTATATCATGGTTGTTTTTCTGGGTCTGGATTACCTCACTCTGGATGATTTTTTTCTAGTTCCATCCATTTGCCTACAAATTTCATGATGTCATTGTTTTTTTTACTGCTGAGTAATACTCCACTGTATAAATGTATCATGTTTCTTTATTCATTCATTGGTTGAGGGGCATCTAGGTTGTTTCCAGGTTCTGGCTATTATGAATAATCCTGTTATGAACATAGTTGAGCAGGTGTCTCTGTGGTATGATTGAGCCTCCTTTGGGTATATGCCCAGGAGTGGTATAGCTGGGTCTTGAAGTAGGTTGATTCCCAATTTTTTTGAGAAACCACCATATTGATTTCCAAAGTGGCTGTATAAGTTTGCACTCCCACCAGCAATGGAGGAGTGTTCTCCTTGCTCTACATCCTCTCCAGCATGAGATATCACTTGTATTTTTGATTTGACAGGTGTAAGATGGAATTTCAGTGTCATTTTTATTTTCATTTCCCTGATGGCTAAGGATGTTGAACATTTCTTTAAGTGATTCTCAGCTGTTTGGTATTTTTTCGGTTGAGAATTCTCTGCATAGATATGTACATAATTTTTAATTGAATTATTATATTTTTTTTTGATGTCTAGTTTCTCCAGTTCTTTATATATTTTGGAGAGCAGCTCCTTGTCAGCCATGGGGTTGTTGAAGATCTTTTCCCATTCTGTAGGCTGCTATTTTGTTCTATTGACAGTGTCCTTTGCTTTACAGAAGCGTTTCAGTTTCATGACATCTAATTTATTTAATGTCAATCTTAGTGCCTGCACTATGGGTATTCTATTCAGGAAGTTATCTTCTGCACCAATGCATTCAAGGGTACTTACCACTTTCTCTTCTATCAGGTTCAGAGTGCCTGGATTTATGTTGAGGTCTCTGATTCACTTGGGCATGAGTTTTGCGTGGGGTAATAGATATGGATCTATTTGCATTTTTCTACATGCCAATATTCAGTTAAATCAGAACTATTTGTTGAAGATGCCTTCCTTTTTCCATGTATGATTTTGGCTTCTTTGACAAAAATCAGGTTCATAGGTATTTGGATTTATGTCAGGGTCTTCAATTCAATTTCTTGATCCACCTGTCTGTTTTTATGCCAATACCATGCAGTTTTTATTACTATAGCTCTGCAGTAGAGCTTGAAATCAAGGATGGAGATACCTCCTGCAGTACTTTTATTGTACATGACTGTTTTAGCTATCCTGGGTTTTTTGTTTTTCCATATAAAGTTGAGTATTGTTCTTTCAAGGTTTATAAAGAATTGTGTTGGGATTTTAATGGAGGATTATATTGAATCTGTAGATTCCTTTTGTTAAGACAGCCATTTTTTTTACTATGTTAAGCCTATGGATTCATAGCATGGGAAATCTGTTCATCTTCTGATGTCTTCTCCAATTTCTTCAAAGACTTAAAAGTTCTTTTCATACAGGTCTTTCACTTGCTTTGTTAGAGTTACACCAAAATATTTCATACTGTTAGTGGCTACTGTGAAGGGTGTTTCCATGATTTCTTTCTCAGCTCCTTTGTCGTTTGTATATAGGAGGGCTACTGAGTTTTGTTTTGTTTTTTTAAAATCTTGTATCCAACCATTTCACTAAAGGTGTTTATCAGCTGTAGGAGTTCCCTGGTACAATTTTTGTGGTCACTTATGTATATGTATACTATTATATCATCTACAAATAATGATACTTTGACATCTTTGTTTCTAATTTGTATCCCCTTGATCTCCTTTAGTTGTCTTATTACTCTAGCTAGAACTTCAAGTACTATACTGAATAGGTATGGAGAGAGTGAACAGCCTGTCTTGTTCCTGATTTTAGTGGAATTGCTTTGAATTTCTGTCCATTTAATTTGATATTAACTATTGACTTGCTGTATAATGCTTTTATTATGTTTAGGTATGTCCTTTGTATCCCTGATCTCTCCAAGACTTTTATCATGAAAGGGTGTTGGATCTGGTCAAGGGCTTTTTCAACATCTAATGGGATGATCATGTGGCTTTTTCTTTCAGTTTGTTTATATGGTGGATGCCACTGACAGATTTTCATATGTTGTACCATCCCTGCATCACTGGGATGAAGCCTACTTGGTCATGGAGGATGATCTTTTTGATCTGTTCTTGGATTCAGTTCACCAGTATTTTATTGAGTATTTTTGCATCAGTGTTCATGAGTGAAATTGGTCTGTAATTCTCTTTCTTTGTTGTGTCTTTGTGTGGTTTGCATATCAGGGTGACTGTGGCCTCAGAAAAAGAATCTGGCATCTGGCAATGTTCTTTCTGTTTCCGTTTTGTGGAATGATTTGAGGAGTATTGGTACTAGCTCTTGTTTGAAAGTCTGATATAATCCTGCCCTCAAATCTTCTGGTCCTGGGCTTTTTTTTTGGTGGGGAGGGTCATGACTTTCAGTGACTGATTTTATTTCCCTAGGTGTTGTAGATCTATTTAAATTTTTTATCTGATACTGATTTAATTTTGGTAAGTGGTATTTATCAAGAAATTTTTCCATTTCTTTTAGAATTTCCAATTTTGTGGAGTGCAGGTTTTTGTAGTAGGACCTCATGATTCCCTGGATTTCTTTAGTGTCTGTTATTATGTCCCCTTTTTGTTTCTGATTTTGTTAATTTGAATACTCTCTCTCTGTCTTTTAGTTAGTTTGGATAAAGGGTTGTCTATCTTATTGACTTTCTCAAAGAACCAACTCTTTGTTCCATTGATTCTTTGCATTCTTCTCTTTGTTTTTATGTTATTGTTTTCAGCTCCCAGTTTATTTCCTGCCAACTACTGCTCTTGGGTGTGTTTGCTTCTTTTTGTTCTAGAGCTTTCAGGTATGCTGTTAAGTTGCTAGTATGAAATCTTTCCAAATCCTTATGAAGGCGACAAGTGCTATGCACTTTCCTCTTAGTACTGCTCTCTTTGTGTCCCATAAGTTTGTGTACATTGTGCATTCATTTTCATTGCATTCTAGGAGGTCTTTAATTTCTTTCTTTTCCCAGTGAAAATTCAGTAGACAGTTACTCAGTTTCCATGAGTTTGTAAGCTTTCTGTAGCTTCTGTTTTTGTTGAAATCCATGCTGGTCTGATAGGATGAAGGGGGTTAGTTCAATTTTCTTATATCTGTTGAGACTTGCTTTGAGACCAAGTATGTGGTCATTTTGGAGAAAGTTCCATAAGGTGTTGAAAAGAAAATGTATTCTTTTATGTCTGAGTGAAGTGTTCTGCAGATATCTGCTAGGTATATTTGGGTCATAAGGTCTATTAACTCCATTGTTTCTCTGTTTAGTATTTGCCTGGATGATCTGCCCATTGGTGAGAGTTGTGTATTGAAGTCTCCCACTATCAATGTGTGAGGGTCAATATGTGATTTAAGCTTTAGTAGTGTTTGTTTCCTTTACAAACATGGGTGCCCTTGTATTTGGAGCATGGACATTGAGAATTGAGATGTCATCTTGGTGGATTTTTCCTTTGATGAGTATGAAGTGTCCTTCCCCATCTCATTTGATTAATTTGGGATTGAAGTCTATTTGGTTAGATATTAGAATAGCTACACAAGCTTACTTCTTGGAATCATTTGTTTGGAAAATCTTTTTCCAATCTTTTACTCTCAGGTAATGTTTATCTTTGATGTTGAGGTGTGTTTCTTGTATATAGCAGAAGAATTGATCTTGTTTTTGCATCCATTCTGTTAGTCCATATCTTTTTATTGGAGAATTGAGTCCATTGATACTGAGAAATATGAATGACCAATGAATGTTAATTCCTTTTATTTTGTTGTAGTTGTTGATGGTGGTGTGTGTGTGTGTGTGTGTGTGTGTGTGTGTGTGTGTGTGTGTGTGTGTGTGTGTGTATGTGTGTGTGTGTTCCTTCTTTGTTTTATGTTGGTGCAAGATTATTTATTGCCTGTGTTTTTGTGGGTGTAGTTAACCTCCTTGTGTTGGAGTTTTTCTTCTAGTACCTTCTGTAGAGCTGAATTTGTGGATAGATACTGTTTATTCTCTTAAAGTCTGCAGCAATCTGTCTAGGCCCTTCTGGCTTTTAGAGTCTCCACTGAGAATTTGATGTAATTCTAAAGGTTTGCCTTTACATGTTATTTGGCATTTTTCTCTTGCTGATATTAATATTCTTTCCTTGTTCTTTGTGTTTAGTGTTTTGATTATTATGTGGAGTTTTTCTTTTCTGTTCCAATCTGTTTTGTGTTCTGTAAGCTTCTTGTATGCTTATGGGCATGTCGTTCTTTAGTTTGGGAACATTTTCTTCTATGATTTTGTTAAAATATTTTCTGGGCCTTTGAGCTGGGAATATTATCCTTTTATCCCTATTATTCTTAGGTTTGGTATTTTCATAGTGTCTCAAATTTTTTGGATGTTTTGTGTCAGGAATTTTTTAGATTTAACAGTTTTTTGACTGATATATCTATTTCTTCTATTGTGTCTTCAATGCCTGAGATGATCTCTTCTGTCTCTTACATTCTGCTGTTGATGCTTGCATCTGTAGTTCCTGTTCACTTACCTAGATTTTCCATTTCCAGAATTCCCTCAGTTTGTGTTTTCTTTATTGCTTGTATTTCCATTTTCAGGTCTTGGCCAGTTTTATTCCTTTCTGCCAACTATTTGTTTTTTTCCCGGTTTTCCTGACATTTCTTAAGAGAGTTATTGATTTCCTCCAATTTTTTGATTGTCTTTTCTTTTATTTTCTTTAAGGGAGTTTTTCATCTCCTTTTTAAGGACCTCTATTATCATCATCAAGTTGGTTTCAAGATTGTTTTCTTGTGTTGGAATAGCCAGGGCTTGCTGTAGTGGGATGGCTGGACTCTGGTGTGTTATATTGCCCTGGTTGTTGTTGTTTTTGTTCTTTCACTCATGTTTAGGCATCTGAGTTTGGAGTAATTATAGGTCTAGGAGCCAATTTCTGCATTTGTCTTTGTTGGACAGGTGTTTTCTTCCTTGGTTTCTGTTTCCACTCTGGTCTTTTGGCTGCTGAGGCCTGTGGTTGAATCTCCATCTATATTGGGGGCTGGACTCTGGGTGGCCTGGATGGCTTCAGGTCCAGTAGAGGGTTGATAACCAAATTTGGGGCTGGAGTTCTGGCTATATAGTGGTTTCTGATCTGGCTGGGTATCCTCTGGAGTTCAGGATCCTGGCCGGGCTTCTGGTGGGGTAGGAAGCTTTTGCCTGGTTTTCAGAGAATTAGCTTGGTCTCTGGGGTTCAGGATGCTAATCTGGCCTCTGCAGTTCTGGATGCTGGGCTGGCCTCTGATGGGGTAGGAGGCTTCTGTCAGAAATGTGGGCCAGAATATGGTGATGAGAGGAGGCACAGCTGGAATTATGCTGGGCAAGCCTGGGCATAGTGGGGGCAGTCTTACCTAGGGTTTAAAGATGCTGGCCTGGTCTCTGGTGGGAGAGAAGTATGTTCATTTCTATTCTTCCTTTTTCCCTATCTAAGCTTCTTGATCCTTTCTTTCCTCTTTCAAATAAACACCCTTTGACTGCAATCAAGAATTCTACTTTTTTAGCCTCTGATGCTGTTAACTCCTTTTCCTGAATATTTCTCATATTTTTAGTAGAAATGAATTAAGATTATTATGGGATCTTCAGAGTACGTTTGCTGACTTTTTTCTTTTCTTGTTTTGTCTTTTCCGTGTGTGCCAATTTTGAATGATGAAGGATAAGCTTCATGGCTAGTGATAAAGGACTCTTCTTTGGCCCGTCAGCATCAAGTTTCTGTAAGAAATAAAAATCAAAGAAAGGAAAAAAATAACAATAATCTATAGAACTTGTTCTTGGTTCCCCATCTGTTGAGTTTGATGTGTGTGTGTGTGTGTGTGTGTGTGTGTGTGTGTGTGTGTGTGTGTGGAGAGAGAGAGAGAGAGAGAGAGAGAGAGAGAGGGGAACATGTATAGACATGGGTGGGTATCTAACTATCAGGGTTGTGAGATGCTGCTGCTCTCTACCATATTATTTTTTTGAGACATGGTCTTTCTCATTAAATAGAGAATCTTCCATTTGGGGCTAAGCGGGCTGGCCAGAGAGCCCCAAGGTTCTGCTAGTCTCTGTCCCCCAGCGTCGAATTTATAGGCATACACAGCCATGCCCTGGGGATTCAAATTCAGGTCCCCATGTTTTCAGACCAAGTGATCTTGTCCACAGAGCCATCCCCTCAGTCTCTGGGTTTACATTTTTAATTGTAGTAGCCAGGAAACAGTCAAGAGGGATTTTTTTTTTTGGCCAGGTACCACTAAGTATATAACGTAGACTGATTCCCAATCCGTGATCCTCTTGCCTCAGTCCCTTGAGAGCTGACTTTTCAGATATGTGCTTCCACATGCAGGGGGAGGACCTTTTGTCCCTCCTTTGCTTACCTTATGATGGGAGTAAGGAAGACTAAGAGGACACAGGCTGTGTGTATTTTTTGGGAGTAATTTCCACTGGAGATCATGCCACTTCTATCTGGAAAGAAGACAGCATATCTTTCCTGTAACACTCAGGGGCCTTTCTAGGGGGCCTCATGTGCATCCAGCCTGCAACTGACTTGGCCCATTGCCCTGGTGTTTCTGAATGAAATTTTTTTAATTTCTGTTATTCACATTATTTCAAACTTTGCACAAAATTGATGATTTTTCATATTATTTCAGGGTTGCTGGATTTAAATTTGTCTAACTATGTTGAAAATGAGATAATGGGAGAAAACAAGGCCCTCTGTGTAAGGGCCTCAGAGGGAAGCTCTTCTCCCTCTGGAATGAACAAGCTATCCTTGCCAAGCCTCAGTAAAGATAAATGTATCTTTATAGGGTGCTGGTGAGAGCTCCTGGTTGCCTGCTTCCATCTCTAGCAGCATCTGGAAATCCTCCAGTCAGAACCCACTTCTTAGATTTGATATAGTTATTTCTCAGTGACAGATCTGCTCCTAGAGGAGTTAGGGGTGTTTGTGCAACTATTTTAACATCTTAATGTTGGAGGACAACATACCACAATGAGTTTTTAACAGTCCCTCCAGCTGCTCAGAGACCTTTGTTCCTTACTGGCATGCCACTTCAGCTGGGAGATAATGCTTGTACAGGGTAGATTTGACATTCGGCAGTTCCATGATATGAGGAAGAGCTCTTGATCCTTGAGTTAAATTGATTCAGTTGTGACTTCTGTGATTTTCCTCTAATTGGGTCTCTTGGAGAGGGACTGTACATCTATCTCAGGGGATTTGTTCAAGGATGCCCATCATGTGACTTTCATCATGTGTTTTCTCATCCATGCAAACAGTTCGTGCCATGCCCATGATAAGTGAGTTGTTCACACTGGTAGATGCCCTTGCTGCTTGGGAAATGAGGCTCTAAGTGAAGTCTCCTTGTGGAAATGAAGAGCTCTAGTTTCTGTCTAACTGGACCACACTTCAACAAGCAGCAAGAGAAGAGTGCGCCAAAGGCTGCTGAAGAATGGAGGCCTTGAGTTTGGATGAAGCCTCAGCATGTTTGTCAAGTGGGTGACATCCCAGTTCAGCTCCTTCTCTAGATCTGACTGGAGTAGAGTCAACCCACTGGGAAGACATTCTGATCGTCTTGTCAGTCTTCTCAAGATGAAAAGTATAGTAGGGGCTGTCTACTACCTTTTATGAATTCAAATAAGCACTCTTCAATACCCAGGGAAGCTTCCCTCAGTAGGAAAAGTAAGTTAACAGGAAAGCCAGTGGTGACTTTTGTGCACAGAAAGTGGTTCGGTTCATGCCTTCCTCTGCCCCCTGTTTTCCTCTCCTTGATGGCTCAAAACTTCTACTTTTCCACAATTACTCTTTGTTTGGCCCTGCTCTAATTAATCTCAAGGGCTCAGATGATTTGCTATATGGAAATATGCTATATCAGCCAAGTTTTGAACTTGTCTACCAAGCCCCTGCCACCTCTTGATTCCAGAAAGTTTATAGGTTCTGCAAAGATCTATGCTTTTATTGCAGCAGTTTCCAGAAATAAGTGTTACTCTTTTATTTTGTTTATAATAACTGATGTCTGATTGAAATAAAAATTTGAAATGATATTTCACTCTTGTAAGAATGACTATTACCAAAAAGATTAAAAAATAAGAAGTGCTGGTATGAATGTGGAAATTCTTACACATTGCTAGTGGGGTTGTAATTAGTATAACAATTACAGAAAACAGGTGGCAGTTTCCCTCCAAGCTAAAAATATATCTGCCATATGAGCTGGCTATTCTACTCCTGCATATACAAGCAATGAAAAAGAAATAAACAAGACAAATAGACACCAGGATATTCATGTCACAACAGCTAAGATGTAGGATCAGCCCTAGGTGCCTAGCAATGGGTGAATGAGTAAAGAATGTGCTATCTCTATAGATAGTGAAATATTAATCAGCTGTGAAAAGAATGATATCCTGCCATTTCCAACAAAATTGACAGACTTGGAGGGCCTTAGGCTAAGTGAAATAATTCACTTGCAAAAACATAAACACTACATGTTCTTTGTCATTATGTGGAATGCTAAAAACAAAATTAATGTGAAATAGTGATTATTGAAAGTTTGAAAAGTAGTGTGGTAATGAAGAGAAGTTGAATAATGATTACCCAATCATAATTAGATAGAACTAATCAGTTCTCATGTTCTATAACACTAGGAAGACTGTAGTGGACAAGAACTCATTATATATTTTATAAGTAATAAGAGAGATGTTCAAAGTCTCCAAACACAAAATACTGTCAAAAGATAGAAATATTAGTTACTGTACTTGACCAGGATGTATTATGTATTTTATTAAATACTATACTGAAGTTGGGCATGGTAGCACATGTCTTTAATGTTGGTACTCTGAAGGCAGATGCAGGCAGATCATTGAATTTGAGGCCAGTGTGGTCTACAGACTGAGTTCCAGGACAGCCAGGGCTACACAGAGAAACCCTGTCTTGAAAAACAACAACAAAAATACTATAATGTACCTCATAATGTGTACAATTCTTATGTATTAACAAAATTTAAAATGTTTAATGAAAGAAATAATGCTACATAATTCTAGATATTTACAAAATACAAAATTGTTATGTTTTAATAAGTGTGCACATTTTGTAATTGTCAAATTATGACAGTTAGCATATCCATTACCTCAGACAGTTATCATTTCTTTGACATGACAACATTCAGATTATCATTTCTTTGACATGACAAACACCTTTTCTGGTTATTTTGAAACAAATTGTTTCATTGTCATTGTTAATATCATTTCACATTTCACTGTGTTTGGAATGCTGGAACTTAGTTCTCCTGCTTGATTTTGTACCTGTTGGCTGATCTCTCCTTATTCTTCTTCCTTCTCCTCTCCCTGGTTTTTGGTAACCGTGTTCTATTCTACACACCCGTTAGATCAGCATTTTCAGATTCTACGTGAGTGAGATCATGTGCTACTTGTATCTATGTGCCTGACTGACTTATTTTCTTAATACAATGTTCTCCAGTTTCTTCTGTGTAACTACAAATGCCAGGATTTATTCTTCCTTATAGCTTGAGCAGTATTCCATTGTGTATTATACCATACCTTCATGTATCTGTTAATATATACTCTGATTGATTCTGTGCCTTTGCTATTGTGAATGATGATACAGTGAACACGGGAGTGTGGGCATCTCTCTGACATAGTGATTTCATTTCCTTTGGATAAATACTCAGTAGTGGGATTGTATCCAGCTATGGTTTGCAGTTTCAATGGAACCACATCATTCATAAGCTTCCCCATCTCCCAGCATTGGAATTGGACTGGCTCAATCTTTGTTGGCAGAGTTGTTAGAGCTACATGGGTCCTAGTTTACGTGGGTCCTGCTACCTTGCCTTGCTTACACTTGCTCCGTGGGCCCCAGTGGCCAGTGGGTTCCAGACGTGGCTCTGCCAAGCTCCTGTCCTTGCAGGACAGTGTCTAGGACATTATCTGAGTGATTCTCTCTCATTTCCACTGAAAAGTTTCTGTCCTTACCCTCCACGCTCATCTATGAGAACTTCTACTCATCTTGATGTGTTAGCAAAGACCCTGAAGCAAGGTTTTATTCTGTCTATGCCAACCTCCAAGCAGGTGAAAATGACTTCAGAAGTCATTTTGCATTTTCTCACTTCCTTCTCATTTACATTTTCTGCACAGTGCTTGTCGTGGTTTATATGTATACCATGTGGCTTCTAAGTTAAGCTAGGGTTCCTCCACTGGATCGTGAATTCTGTGAGAGCTGGTGCTTGTTTTTACCCTTCTACTATAGTATATAGCTCAGTTATAGGCCATGGAAGAGTGTGAATAATAACAAAAAAGAAAAGTAAATGCATCTGCATGACTGTAAAGATGTACTCTAAGATGGTGGTGTGGACAGTCTTCACTTTTTTTTTTTTTTTTGGTTTTTCGAGACAGGGTTTCTCTGTGTAGCTTTGCGCCTTTCCTGGAACTCGCTTTGGAGACCAGGCTGGCCTCGAACTCACAGAGATCCGCCTGGCTCTGCCTCCCGAGTGCTGGGATTAAAGGCGTGCGCCACCACCGCCCGGCAGTCTTCACTTCTTAAAAACAGAGTCCTGACATTTGTGGCCACCCTTAGTGGAACTGACAAGCATGAATATGATCTAGGCCTTGAGTCTGTATGGCAGCTTTAGATTCTCACAGTAGGACTCCAGATAAGGATTCAGCACATTGGGCTGCTGCTCTCTTGGGCAGAGAAGTCCCCTAGGGTTCCACTGAGACACAGCTCTCACTGTTATTTCATTCTGATTATGTGTCACTCTGAGGAGTGAGGACAGGAAGACTGAGGGCAAAGCTCTAAGATTTAGCTGGAACTCAGGAGAAAGAGACACTTGTCAATTGAATCCTAGGATGAGCACTCACTTAACAGACAAAAGAAAACACAAAGGGACTGTGTCAAGAATTCCTCACATTGCAAGCTCAGCATACTATCTTCCTGACAGGTTCACTTTCCCACCTGAAAATCCTGACGTGAAGGGCCACAGAACTCAGAAAGAATGTTTTATTTGGTTTGAAGCTTCCCTAGCTGGATGGTGTGATTAGTGGCCAAAGCAGCCAAGAAGGTTAAGGAGCTTCCTAAAATAACATGAAGAAGAAGTTAGTGTGAGCCCAAGCCCTGCCTCTTTGTGTGTTGTTCATTGTCTGGATGACTTTCAGCCTATAGTCTATATTGCATGCTGGAGGAGAGACAGTGCATCTGTTAAGTCTAAATTTCATGATTCCGATCTTTCTGACAGGCATCTTTCCAATCCTATTTTAAACACTGATAAACTCCATGTACATATAAAAAGAATGCTTCAATTTTGGATGGACAAGTAGTACTAGGAAGAAAGGGCAGAAACTCAGCTCAATAGCCTATGTCCCCTGCCTCCTCAGGACATTGGCCACAAGAGAACAACAAGCAGGAAGGACATTTATGATGAATGTATGTTTCTACTAGGAACTGCAGAAATACTGCTCCATTGCCATCCTTCGGCTCATAAATCATCAGAGAAACACCCACAGTAACTGTTTCTGGCTCTGAAGATAAACACGCTTGGGGCTCCAATGTCTGAGACAAAAATAACAAGGCTGAAGTTCTCAGAACCTTTGCTTCTAGTAGTTTTGAGCACACTACAGACATTAGCATTTTTATGTGGGAAATTCCATGGTCCATGCTTAGGTTTTCTAAGCTCACACATGTAGTCTTCTTTCCTGATGATAACCTTGTCTAGATGACCTCCAAGGGTGTGGCAGCAGGGTTCAAGCTGCTTCTGTACCATTGATATGAAGGACCATATTTTTTTCCTGAGAGCTCAATTGCTGTGATAGTTCATACATGACATAGGATTTTTATATTGCTGTTAATGTGAAAAGGGAATTAAGAACAATGGATATTATGATAGAGTATGGTCTATTCTGGTATTTATATGGCTTCCTCTGGAGACATAGTGCTTAAAACTTGGGACAAGGGTCTGTAAGGTAGATCATCAGATAAGGGCATTTGCTACCAAGTATGTTAAAAAAATAGAAATATTGAGTACCTGAGTTTGATCCCCAGGACCCACATGGTGGAAGGAGAGAACTGATTCCTGTAGGTAGTTCTTTGGCCTCTGTATGTGTTTTCTCTCTCTCTCTCTTACACACACACACACACACACACACACACACACACACACACACACACACAACTTGGAGACAAGACAACATGTCCTGTGGTGAATTGGATTCAAGTCTTAGGTCTGACACTTAGCTGAAGAAACATGGGCAAATTCTTTAGTAATAATAATCAAATAAAAGAAGTGCTGTACAGCTATACATGCAAGGATCTCACTGTAATGATAAAAATGACATTTTGCAGTAAGGCATGACCATCATTTCAGGTCGTGCTGCGCTTCCAAAGCACACGGCCTGTGTAGAGAGAGAGAGAGCCCTCATCATTTTTGGAGAAGCTGAGGAGTTACCCTCCCTGAAAGGTATACAGCCAGTCACTGATTTGGGGTTCACAGTTCACCTCCTTTCTTCTAGATAAGCAGCTGCTGTGGCATTTGTAACTCAGAGTCTATGAGACCACGTTGCTATGGTTTAGATATGGTTTGAGGATTTGACTTATGTTCTCAGAGCTTCAAGTGCTGGAAGCTTGGGATCCATTGCGGTGAGGTGGAGATGCTGAGTCTTCAAGAGCTAGCAGGCAGACCTGGAAAGGAGTGAAGCGAGCTGGCTAGAAAAGGGACAAGGCTAGATAAAGATGAAACTAGGAGGAGTCCAATTTCAGCGTGTGTTTTAATCTAATTTCTGCTGTGAGAACAAAATACTCAAGCCGAGTGCTTTGTAAAAGAAACAAGTTAATTTGATTCATAGTTCTAGAGATTTAGGAGACTGGTATTGGCTATGGCGAGGGCTTCCCTGGCTGTGCCATACACACAGTAGTATAAGGCATCATGACAAGTGTGTGTGTATGTGTATGAAAGAGACGGGGGAGGGACGTCACATGGCCACGTGGTGAGACAGGAAGCCATAAATGGATGAATTCAGGAGCCTGTTTTTTTACTTTATACCAAGTCCGTCTTGTGAGAACTAACTCACTCCATAATACCAGCATTGAACTTGAGAGAGGCAGTGTCCATAGAAACCTAAACACCTTCCACCAGGCCCTGCCTCTAAAGTACCACACCTCCCATCACTATAATAGATCCTAATCTCCCATCACTTGAACATTTGAAGGATGTATCCAAACCACAACCAAACTTTTTTTTTATTATTTTAATTTATTTTGCAATACAATTCAGTTCTACATATCAGCCACGGATTCCCTTGTTCTCCCCCCTCCTGTCCCCCTCACCTTCCCCCCAACCGCCCCCCCCATTCCCATCTCCTCCAGGGCAAAGCCTTCCCCACAGACTGAGGTCAACCTGGTAGACTCAGTCCAGGTAGGTCTAGTCCCCTCCTCCCAGGCCGAGCCAAGCAATCCTGCATAGGCCCCAGGTTTCAAACAGCCGACTCATGCAATGAGCACAAGATCTGGTCCCACTGCCTGGATGCCACCCAAACAGATCAAGCCAATCAACTGTCTCATCCATTCAGAGGGCCTGATCCAGTGGGGACCCCTCAGCCATTGGTTCATAGTTCATGTGTTTACATTCATTTGGCTATTTGTCCCTGTGCTTTATCCAACCTTGGTCTCAACAATTCTCACTCATATAAACCCTCCTCATTCTCGCTAATTGGACTCCCAGAGATCCACCCGGGGCCTAGTCATGGATCTCTGCATCCAGATCCCTCAGTAGTTGGATGAGGTTTCTAGCACAACAATTAGGGTGTTTGGCCATCCCATCACCAGAGTAGGTCAGTTCGGGCTGTCTCTCGACCATTGCCAGCAGTCTGTTGTGTGGGTATCTTTGTGGATTTCTGTGGGCCTCTCTAGCACTTTGCTTCTTCCTATTCTCATGTGGTCTTCATTTACCATGGTCTCCTATTCCTTGTTCTCCCTCTCTGTTGTTGATCCAGCTGGGATCTCCCGCTCCCCCAAGCTCTCTTTCCCTCGACCCTCGCCTTTCATTACCCCCACTCATGTCCAGGCTGTTCATGTAGATCTCATTCCATTTCTCTGTCATTGGGTGATCCCTGTGTCTTTCTTGGGGTCCTGTTTTCCAGGTAGCCTCCCTGGTGATGTGAGTAGCAGACAAGTCATCCTTGTTTCATGTCTAGTATCCTGCTATGAGTGAGTACATACCATGTTTGTCTTTCTGAGTCTGGGTTACCTCACTCAGGATGATTTTTTCTAGATCCATCCATTTGTCTGCAAACCTCATGATGCCATTGTTTTTCTCTGCTGAGTAGTATTCCATTGTGTATATGTACCACATTTTGTTTATCCATTCTTCAGTTGAAGGGCATCTGGGTTGTTTCCATGTTCTGGCTATTACAAACAATGCTGATATGAACATAGCTGAACAAGTGCTCTTATGGTGTGGTTGAGCATTTCTTGGGTATATGCCCAAGAGTGGTATAGCTGGATCTTGGGGGAGATTGATTCCCAATTTTCTAAGAAAGCGCCATATTGATTTCCAAAGTGGTTGTACAAGCTTGCATTCCCACCAGCAGTGGAGGAGAGTTCCCCTAGCTCCACATCCTCTCCAGCATAAGGTGTCTTCAGTGTTTTTGATCTTAGCCATTCTGACAGGCGTAAGGTGGTATCTCAGAGTTGTTTTGATTTGCATTTCCCTGATGATTAGGGATGTTGAGCAATTCCTTAAATGTCTTTCGGCCATTTGAGTTTCCTCTGTTGAGAATTCTCTGTTTAGTTCTATAGCCCATTTCTTAATTGGACTGTTGGGCATTTTGATGTCTAATTTCTTGAATTCCTTATATATTCTGGATATCAGTCCTCTGTCAGATGTGGGCACAACCAAACTTTTGTAACATGGTCTCACAGGGTGCTTTGGACTGTGTCTTACATATGCCACAGCAGTTGTTAATCTAGAAGTAAGAGGCTGAGCTGTGAACCTCCAAATGTCACTGGTTTAAGGTCACTCTGGTAAGGGTAACTTCCTAGAATTTTTAGTCAAAGGGGTCCCCATTAGGTACGGTAACCTTTTGGTGAAGGTCTCCTCATCAACTGGACTGTGGTGCTGAAGCCTGAAGAATGGCCTCTAACAATTGTTAGCTTAAGAATGAGCAACAGCAACAAAAGAATTATTTGCCCTAGGATGCTGAGATAATCACAGGTCCTAAGTTAAACAGATGTATTATCAAGAAATATATTAGCAATATTTTCCAAATGTACTTCCATTTGAGTTAACAGCTGATGAATACAAATTGCTAGAGTTACCTGGAGGTAAATAAAAGTGCTTTGCTATGCATCTGGATTGTGCTTTAGAATTTATTTAATACCTTCATAGCTCATTTATTGTGAAAACAAAACATATCATCATACATTTTTATTCTGAGAAACAGGAGCCCAGAAAACTGGAAGGAGATAGCCCAGAACTGGAAAACAAAAGGGTTATAACACATAGTTTCCCTTTGTTGGCTTTTTTGCCCAGACACACCCCTCCCTAATTTTTAAATCTGATGCTTCTCAACTCACTTATATAGAGTCGTCCCCAGTGGTCTGGCTCAGTTTAGCCATTCCCTTTTACTACTCACATTCTTACTGAATACGCTGATGATGCATTGTTTCAAGGTGAGAGGTTTCAGTGTTACTACTGAGCAGATAAACACCATTCAGAGAGACCCAGAGCATCTCTCTAGCTGGAAGTTCCTTCCTCTCCATGGCCTGGGCCAGGAGTCCTTGTAAAAGTCCTCGGAGTCAAGAACCCTGTGTGACACTAGGTGAGAGTTGGTAGAAGCCTGCAGCATATCCTGGGAGCCCACATCACTCCAGGGCCAGATGCGGCTCCAGTTTGTTCCTTCTGTTCACCCTCACATTCTCTTAAGGTTTCTAAAACCTTCCAATTGTTCTGTGTTTACTCTCACCCCAACACTTCTTCCAGAGAGTTCTCAAATATGTCCTCACCCACAATAGAAACTCACCGATTATGTTAATTTCTTCTTTTATTGCTGTGACAGAAAATCTATCACAAGCAACATAAAGAAGAAAGGAGTTATTTTAGCTCATAGTTTCAGAGGGTTTGAACCATGCTTGCTTGTCTGTATGTTCTTGATCCAAACATCATGACAGTGGGAGTATGTGGTACAGGAAGTTCTTATTTCACACCAAACAAGAGGCAGAGAGAGGGGGAGGGGAACTCAGGACTCAAGGCCCACTCTCGGAGTCCTACTTCCTCTAGCTAGGTCCTACCACCTAAACTTTCTATAGCATCCCAGAACAGCAACGCCAGCTGGGGGCCAAGCATTCAAAAGACAAAGCAGTGGTGTTACTTCATGTTCAAGTCATAACACCCATGCTGGATTCTAGGCCCTCTGAGCCTCACTAGTCACCGTGTGGTCCTCAGACCAGTGGCATCGGTTACACAAAGGACAAGTAGAATCTTGGCTACATACAAGACTTATATCAACATCCGCATTTGAGGCAGAACCCCAAGGGGGTCATGTGTGCCTCATGTTTTATAAGCACGGCTGTGGTGGTTCAAATTAGAACTGTCCCCATAGGCTCAGGTATTTAAACTCTTGGTCCCCTGTTGAGTTTGGGTGCTGTTTGGGAGGTTATGGGACCTTTAGGTATTGTATCCTTGCTGAGCAAAGTGGGTCACTGGGGACAGGCTTTCCAACTTCATAGTCTCACCATACCTCCAGTTCACTCTTTCTACTTCTTATGTGAAGCTGAGATGTAATATCTCAACTTCCTGCTCTGATGCCTTCTACTGTGCCTCCTCTGCCGTTACAGACTCTCTCTTTCTCTTTGGAACCACAATTTAAATTAAATGCTTTCTTTCTTAAGTCACTCTCGGCCATGGCAGTTTTTTTTTTCACTTTGTTAATCTTTAAAAAACTTTAAAAAAATTAATTAATTATTCTTTGTATCTTTCACATCATGCCTCCCAATCCCACCCATCTCCCTCCCCACCCCAAAATAAAACAAAATAAAATTTAAGAGAAAAAGAGGAAAAGAAAAAAAAAGGAAGAAAGGGAAAATCTTGTCATTGAAGCTACAGTGTGATACAGTGAGTTGCACAGTAAACCCCTTTATCCATCTATTTTTACATGCAGACATTTATCGCAAAGAATCATGTCTCAAGGCCCCTGGTCTCTGCTATATCATTGATGCTGGGCCCTCACTGGGGCTCTTCCCGGACATGCAGTTGCCGCTCTGTGTCATGGAGATCCTGCAGACCTGGGTCCACAGGACTGACTGACCCCTTGTCCCCACTGTGCTCCAGTAGATCACAGATGGGGTGGGCCAACACATAACCCTGGTTTTGGACCTGGGTGGTTGCAGGGTTGGTCAGCTCACCAGCTCTCCCCTGTCTTTGCTACCAGGGTGAGCTCTCTAGCATTGCCCCAGCTAGTTCACCCCTTGTAGTGATGAGTGAGGGGCGGGGTCAGTTCTCCAGCTTTCAATTCCTCAGGGTCAGTTCTCCCACACCTACACCTTCAGGGCCAGGTCTCCTGTGTTGCTCAGGAGAGGTATAGGAGTCACTCTCCTGAGTGCTGCAGCTGATGAGGGGCAGGAACAACTCTCCCACTCCTAGGACCTCTGGGCCAGCTGTCCCATCTGCCTCAGGCATTGACGAGCAAGGGTAGAGGGGTGGGAGGGGAATCTCTCCCCAGCCCATGTCTCCACAAGACAGATGAGTAGTGGAGACAGCTCTCCCACCTCACAACCTTGGGGCTGGCTCACCCACACCTCCACCAACAGGGTTGGCTCTATTGTATCGCCCAGGCGAGGTACAGTGGCCAGGTTTTTTTAAATCACAACAAAAAGTAGCTAATACAACTACCCTATGTCAGAGATTTTCTATTTTATTTGCTAGTTAACACATCTAGCCACAAGGTCCTTTCTTCAAGTGGATTTAAGGTTGGAAGGTACATTTGTAAGATGCGTGAAAGCAGGAATTTCTTGGTAGAGGTTTATCCTTTTTGCTTCATGAGGAGGCCCCTGTAGAATCTCAATAACAACCTTCATGTTCCAGAACTTAGATGTATTTTCTTGAAGTTCTTAAAGGACCCAAGAACTGTTATCCAATCAGAGTCTTAATGGAAGATGGACAATGGTACCTGGGAATCCTCTGCTTCAGTACTGATCTTTGAAACCACAAACAAATACTGTTACATTTGGCTTTCTCCCTCTGAGGCCAGGCTTGCCTAGGAAGAGACGTAACTGGACACACTGATTCACACCTACAGCTCCAGTTCCTCCAGAGGCTAGGGCAGAAGGAACACCTAGTTAGTTGTTGTTGTCACCCTGACACAAACTGGAGTCAGCTCTGAAGAAAGAAGTTCTTTTGAGTAGTTGATCACATAAGCTTGGTCTGTGACCACATCTGTGAGGAATTCTATTGACTGATAGTAGATGTGGGAGAGCCCAGCCCACTGGGGGTGGTACCATCCCTAGGCAGGTGGGCCTGGGATATACAAGAAAACTAGCTGAGTGTGAGTCAAGGGTCAAGTCAGAGAGTGAGCCAGTGAGTGATTTTCCTTTACAGTTCCTACTTCAGTTCCTGCTCTGACTTGCTTCCATGATGGACTGCGACCTGAAAGTGGAGGTGAAACAAACATTTCCTTTGCAAGTTACTTTTGATGAAGGTATTTCTTACAGCAACGGAGAGAAAACTAGACCAGACACCACATATAGGTTCCCTCTATGGTGGTCTCCTGGGAGTAGAAGACCACTAGGGTGTACTAGTTGCTGGTCATTAGTGGGATCACATTTAATAGTTGCTCTTGTCTAGTCTGAGATGCCTTAAATATTTTTAACCAAATACCCAATTAAAGAAATGCAGTACATAACGGAGCCAGATAAGCCCTTTCACTCAGCAAGTAGCTCTGTTCCTGAGATGATGAGAAGCTGGGCTTGAGTGTGGCATCCTTTCTTGAGTGAGAAGGAATATAATTGCCCTTCAGATGTGTCTGGCACTTTGTCGTAAGCATTGCAGGTTTCCTTTTACTCAATCTTCACTGCCATGAATGAAATAAATCCCACTGTTCTCCCCATTTAGCAGAAAACACACAGAAGCTTGAAGAAAATAGTTCCCCTATTCAGTGTGTGCCACAGGCTTTCAAACTTCAGTCCTGCTCCACAGCTCACATACTTCTATTAATCCCTTTCCCAGTCCCTTCCTGTTATTTCCCTCTATTCCCTGGACAGTTTCAATTCTATTTTCAATGTCATCTATGCACACATGATTCCACTGGCCTATATAAAATCTAGGAAAAATAAATGAAGGCAACATGGTATTTATCTTCCTGAGACTGGCTTAATTTGCTTAATATGATTATCTTTAGTTGCATCCATTTTTCTCAAAATGACATAACTCTGTGCTTTAAGGCTGATGAAAATTGGATTGTATATTTATACACTACATTTCCCAAAAGCTATTCTTCTAATTTTGAACACCTAGATCATTTCTATAACTAAGCTATTGTGACTAGTGCTGTGATAAACATTGATGTGCAAGCATCTCTGGGCTTTGTTCATCTGGAGTTCTTTGGAAAATGTCTAGGAGTGGTAAAGCTGGGACATATTACATATTTGATCTAGTATTTTTTGGAGAAATTTCCATAGCGGTTCAATTAGTTCATATTCCCACTCGTGGTGTGTAAGTATAAGTATTCCCTTTTTTCCTTAATGACTGACATTCTGATTGGAGTGAGGTAGAAGCTCTATTTAGTTTGTTTTGCATGTCTCTGATGGCTAGTGAGGTTGAACTTTTTTTTAATCCACTTATTGGCCATTCATATTTAAATGTTTCTCCTTTAGATTTCTGAGTCCTTTTATATTCCAGATATTAGTCCTCAGTGGCAGGAATCTTTAAAATCCCCTTGATAATTCTAATTGGCAACCACAGTTGAAATCATCAATGCATGCAGAATTTGCCTTTCACTCTATCCTGCATGAGTGATGTCTATGTGGTACTGATGGGTAACCACTTTGATACTATTCTATGGATTCTTGATGGGCTTTTATGTTGTTCTTGGCCAGGAAATTCTGGATTTGAGGCTATTGTCCAAGCTAAACTGGCAGGTAGGGTACTGAAAGAAAACTGAAAGCTCGAGAGGGTATCCTGTAGGGAGGAGTGGTATTGAAGGCTGTTAAGCCAAGTAGATCTAGATCCAGGTGGGTGGTTAAGGGTAGGGCCTGGCCACATTGAGTAGTGTTCTAGGGCTGTAGCCAGAATGTTTCTTAGTCCTGCCCATCCCCGCAGCTCCACAAATTCTTATAAAATAATCATTCAGAGGCTTATATTAATTACATATTGTATGGTCTATGGCTTCAGCTTCCGACTAGCCAACTTTTTTTCTTAAATTAACCATTCCTATTTGTAGATGTAACCAACTGTCTTATACAATGAAAATGATCCCAGACCCAAAATCCATTAAAAAGACCAAAAAATCACCCGCCCCACACCACCTCTTTGGGAATGTGGGCGTCGTATTCTTAAAATTGCTTCCTGCTGGGTATGGGCGAAGTTATCTTTATCCTGAAAGAAAAATTTTAGGTTAATTGTCAAATTCTAGGAAAGGTAACTATATCCTTCATTATCCAGTCTGTGTATAATGCCAAAGTTCAGGGTTTATCTCAAGTCCTTATTCAAGTAGTCTTTGAGACTGGATCATCTCAGCTAGTCATCTCAAAATTGCTCTGAGCACCTTGTAGTCCAAAGCTGATCTGTAGATGATGTTTGTTAGCTTAGTGATATTATTATTGTCCACGTGGAATTGTTGTTGTTGTGGGGCCCCAACTTCTTCCTGGAGACTTCAGTGGATGTTAGGCCTGGCCGTGATTTCCTGCAGAAAACTGATAAGAGACTCGAACACAAAGACATATATATGCAGCTAATTGAAGCCTTTTTTCTAGAATTAGTTAGTACTCAATATGACCATTCATATCTTAACAAAGTTTAAAATGTATATATATCTATATATCTATATATATTAATCTTGTAAATTTTGATATAAAATTTATACTTTAAGAAAAGTTTAAAGAATCAGAATAGAATCAAAGAGTTGAGATTAGTAATAGAATAGTTCCTTAATTAATTTGGCTTTTCTCCTGTCCCATAGCAGAAGATGGCTCTTTTATTCTGGCATGATACAGGGAGTTTGCATTTTCCTTTTAATAACATGCATGAGTTTAAAGGAGAGAGCCATTCTCCAACTCCAAAGTCAGCTTTAAATTTTAATTGAATTGGGACTATTAGAAGACCAATAGTGTTAAATCTTTAGAGAAAAGCAGAAACAAACATTTAGGAAGACATAAAATTTTTTAGATAATATATACCCATACACCGTTTCACTCTGTTTCCTGGGATAGATGATTTGTCCCTTTTCTTCAGTTGTCTCATTTGTCCAGTGTTCTTCAGATTCCTTAACTTTCATTCTTCTAAAAGACAAAAACAAAAACCTTTCCCCAAGACTAATTTTGGGGATGTTCCTTTTTGGCAAGTTATTATCTGATTAAATGAAAAGGCATGTGTTACTGGTATAAGTTAGTTTAAATTGGATGTTCATGCTGGTTGATGAACTATCACCTCCTCTAATTAAGAGGTTTCTCTTGTTCAAATCGAACCTTTATCAATTTTGATGGTACCCACAGCTTATCTTCTCCTGTAGAAACAAAAGCAAAACCTCGTCCCCAATGTAACACATGCCCTGGTTTCCATTCTGAGGTCAGCACATCCTTAAAGTATATAGGCTGATTTAATTCTGTAGTTTTTTCTATTATCCAATGTCTCTCTGCAGCTGTTGTTCCTTTCTCATTGGCATTAAAAAAAATCAAAGTTAATAGAGCATTATGCAGTCTATTTCTGGGGGTTTTTGTTACCCCTTTCTGTTTATTTAGCATATCTTTTAGAGTTCTGTTTGATCTTTCTATAACTGCTTGACCTGTAGGATGATGTGGTATGCCTGTAATATGCTTTATATTGTAATAAGCAAAAAACTGTTTCATTTTAACAGAGACATATGATGGAGCATTGTCAGTTTTGATTTGTGCAGGTATACCCATGATGGCCATAACTTCTAGCAAATGAGTGATTACAGAATCAGCTTTTTCAGAACTCAAAGCAATTGCCCATTGAAATCCTGAATAAGTATCGATGGTATGGTGTACATATTTCAATTTTCCAAATTCTGCAAAGTAAAACACATCCATCTGCCAGATTTCATTCTGTTGAGTACCCTTTGGGTTACATCCTGCTGGTAACGGTGTTTGATTGTAGAAGGAACAAGTAGGACATTTCTTTACTATTTCTTTGGCTTGTTGCCAGGTTATGGAAAAATCCTTTTTTAAACCTTTACTATTTACATGATTTTTTTTATGAAATTCTGAGGCCTCCAGCACATTTCCTATCAATAATTTATCAATCTCATCATTGCCTTGTGCTAGAGGGCCTGGCAGACCAGTATGGGATTGAGTGTGAGTTATATATAAAGGATGACTCCTTTTCCTGACTGTATATTGTAATTGAATAAATAGTGAAGTTAATTCTGAAGCATCAGGGATAAATTCTGCAGTCTCAATATGTAATACTATTCTTTCAGCATACTGAGAGTCAGTTACTATGTTGAGAGGCTCTGAAAAATCCATTAATACCAACAGAATAGCATGCAATTCTGATTTTTGAACTGAATTATAAGGACTTTGAACCACTTTACTTAAATTTTCTGATTTGTAACCTGCCTTTCCTTGTTTGTTGGCATCTGTATAAAATGAGTTTTTCCCGTCGAGGCAAGATCCAATCAGCTCTCTTTATAAGATCAATTCTATTGCTTTTTGGATATTTGCTGTTAATTTCTCCCAAAAAATTACTGCAAGCTCTTTGCCAAGGTTCACTTTCTGTCCATAATTTTTCAATGTCCTCCTTAGTTAAAGGTATGACAATTTCTGCTGAATCTATTCCTGCTAATTGATGAAGTCTCAATTTTCCTTTCCAAATCAAGTCAGAGATTTTTTCACATAAGTTTTTAATTTTTTATTTGGTTTATTTGGTAAAAATATCCATTCCAATATAATATCTTCCCTCTGCATTAATATTCCTGTAGGAGAATGCCTAGAAGGTAAAATAACCAAAATGCAATCCAGCTTTGGATCAATACGATCCACGTGCCCTTCATGTACTTTCTTTTCTACCAAGGCCAATTCTTTCTCAGCTTCAGGTGATAATTCTCTTGGACTATTTAAGTCCTTGTCACCTTCTAAGGTTTTGAACAAATTATTCAGTTCTTCATTTTTTACCCCAACAATAATTCGTAGATGAGAAATATCTCCAAATAATCTTTGAAAGTCATTAAGAGTCTGTAGTCTATCTCTCCTAATTTTTTGTAGCCCTATTTTATATCCTAAATAATTAATAGAATCTCCTCTTTGTATCTTTTCAGGAGCAATTTGTAATCCCCGGCAAGGCAAAATTTTCTTTACTTCTTCAAACATTCTTTCTAAAGTATCTGCATTTGAGTCAGCTAGTAAAATATCATCTATATAATGATAAATTATAGATTTAGGAAATTTTTTACGTATCACTTCCAATGGCTGTTGTACAAAATATTGGCACAGAGTTGGGCTATTCAACATTCCTTGTGGGAGGACCCTCCACTGAAATCTTTTAACCGGTTGAGAATTATTATAAGTAGGCACTGTGAAAGCAAATCTTTCTCTGTCTTTTTCTTGTAAGGGTGTTGAAAAGAAACAGTCTTTTAAATCAATAACTATGAGAGACCATCCTTTTGGTAACAGAGTAGGCAAAGGAATTCCAGATTGTAGAGAGTCCATTGGCTGAATTACTTTGTTAATTGCTCTAAGGTCTGTTACCGTTTTCCATTTACCAGATTTCTTTTTAATAACAAATACAGGAGAATTCCAAGGGCTGGTTGATTCTTCAATATGCTGAGCATTTAACTGTTCTTCTACCAGCTCTTCTAAAGCCTTGAGTTTCTCTGTTGTTAAAGGCCATTGCTCGACCCATACAGGCTTGTCTGTTAACCATTTTAAAGGTAGAGCTGTTGGTGTCTTTGGAAGATCATCAGTTGTTGTGCCCTGTTCTTGTATAATATGGATGGCTGGTGACCACTCAGAATAATGCCTTCTAATATTTCTCTCAGAAACATGTGCTAGTTTGTAGCTAGAGTTTTCCTGCCTGGCCCACAGTCAGGACAAATCTCTGACACCCGCCAGTCCCACAGCCATTCAGACCCGACCAAGTAAACACAGAGACTTATACTGGTTACAAACTGTATGGCCGTGGCAGGCTTCTTGCTAACTGTTCTTACAGCTTAAATTAATCCATTTCTATTAATCTATACCTTGCCACGTGGCTTGTGGCTTACCGGTACTTTCCATCTTCCTTGTCCTGATGGCGGCTGGCAGTGTCTCCCCACCCAGCTTCCTGTTCTCTCAATTCTCCTCTCTCTTAGTTCCGCCTATACTTCCTGCCTGGCCACTGACCAATCAGTGATTTATTCATTGACCAATCAACAACACATTTGACATACAGACCATCCCACAGCACTAGTTTATGATTTGTTTCTGAGATTGGAGGGATATTAATCTGAGTATTCCATTGTTGCAACAAGTCTCGACCCCACAGGTTCATAGCTATGTTAGCCACATATGGTTTTAATTTTCCTCTCTGTCCTTCTGGACCTATACATTTGAGCCATCTTGCACTCTGTTTCACCTGAGATAATGTCCCAATTCCTAACAGTTGAACGTTTATCTCCTGAAGAGGCCAAGCTGGATGCCAAAATTCTGGTGCAATTATGGTAACGTCCGCACCTGTGTCTACCAGACCAGACAACAAAACACCATTTATTTTTATCGATAATTTTGGTCTTTGTTCATTAATAGAAGTTTGCCAAAAAATTTTCTTTATGTTTTCTCCTGAATTTTCTGTTCTCTCTGTTTTATCATCCTGACCAGCATGATTTATTCCAATAGGCATTTGGTTATTTAATTGCTCTGAGTAGGGGTTTCCTCTACGACTGCAGGAAAGGTTTGAACTGGATTTGCTATTGGGGCCTGCATGAGGCCTCTCTGGGAGTTTCCTGAAGACTGAGGCAAAGGATTACCCTGTCTGTCCCTTGTTGATCTACATTTGTTGGTCCAGTGTTTTCCTTTACTACACCTTCTGCATACTCCAGAAGGAAGGGGCATTCTGTTGCCATTGTTCCTTGAGGAAACATTGTTTCTAGGAATGACCTGTTTACAGTCCCTTTTCAATTGTCCTTGCTTTCCACATCCAAAACATCTAACATTCCTCAAACCTTTTGAAATTGCTTCTCCTACCCACATATCATCATGGTCATGAGCTTCAACATTAACCGTGTCTCTAATCCAATCTTCCAAAGGTGCAGATCTTGCCTTTAATGGCCTGATTATTCTTTTGCATCCTGCATTCGCATTCTCAAAGGCCAAAGATTCAATTATTATCTGACTAGCTTCTGAATCCGGGACCATTCTCTTTACTGCTGAAGCCAGTCTTTGTAAAAAACCTGTGAAAGATTCTTTTGGGCCTTGTATAACCTTTGTAAATGACTCAGTTTTTTTTTCCTGGTTCCTCAACTCTGTCCCATGCATTCAAGGCTGCTGTTCGACCTAAAATTAGGGTTTGGACATCATATAAACATTGTGTTTGTGCTGAAGCATATTGACCTTCTCCAATAAGCTGATCCTGGCAGACTTGTATTCCTTCATCCCTCCATTGTTTTTCTATGTTTTTAGCTTCATCCTTGAACCAAGTTAGCCACTGAAGCCTTTGACTGGGTTCAAGAACAGCTTGTGCCAGCTCCCACCAGTCCTGTGGTACAATCCTATTATATGTTGACCAAGAGTTTAACATTTGCTTTACATATGGGGAATGCATGCCATAAGATACTATTGCCTCCTTAAACCTTCGTAAATCTAACATTTCAATTGGAGTCCAAATATTTTGTGTAGTCATTTGATTAGGCAACTGCTGTACGGTTACTGGACAAATTAAGGGTGACTGTGTGAAAACAGGGTTTCTTTCTGTAACCTTATGTTCCAATCTTGAAGCAACTTCACTGTTAATTTCTCCTGTCTGAATTTTTACAGGTTTAACAAATTTTTCTAAAGCTGTCATCCTGGCACTTAAATTGACTATCTTTTTAAATAGTAAAATGAGGATAAGTATAGTAATAAACTGCATAATTTGATCAACATTAATCTTCTCATATAGTTGTTCCATTGTCAGACTGCCTAAAATTGCAAACAAAGCCCAATTTTCTTCCAATGTACACAGAAAACCCATTTTTTTTTAATGTGGAAAAAATTTCTCTTTTAAATAGTTTCCTTTAAAATATTTGATATTTTAAGTGACTTACCAAGTCTGCATAGAACAGTAGAAATCCGAGGTAATTTCAAAACAGCCACCTAGTGTCCGAGGTGTGAATCCAGAGAGAGAGAGGGAGAGAGAGAGAGAGAGAGAGAGAGAGAGAGAGAGAGAGAGAGAGAGCAAATGCAGCCACAAGTTCTGCCTAAGAGCTTGAATCCAGCCACGTGTTCCCGCTTGAGCCCAGTCAAAGCTTGGCTCTGGCTTCCTTAAGATCCAACCACGTGCGTTGGCTTTACAGGCAGGGGCCCTGTTTGGCAGGGCAGGCCTGAGTTGTTTGTAGCACTGGCTTTAAGCAAATAGCTCAAGGTTAGTCTGGCCTGAGGCCAAGCTGACCTGGGCCCGGCTAGGGAGCCGGCCGCCCTGGCGGGAAGCTGGACCTGCTGCAAAGCCAATTTAAGCGGTTTTTAATGGATTCTTGTCATGTTGGGCACCAAATGTAGATGTAACCAACCGTCTTATACAATGAAAATGATCCCAGACCCAAAATCCATTAAAGAGACCAAAAAAACCACTCGCCCCACACCACCTCTTTGGGAATGTGGGCGTCGTATTCTTAAAATTGCTTCCTGCTGGGTATGGGCGAAGTTATCTTTATCCTGAAAGAAAAATTTTAGGTTAATTGTCAAATTCTAGGAAAGGTAACTATATCCTTCACCTATTAATCTTTATGTTGCCATGTAGCTGTGGCATTCCGGGTCTGCTGACATCTTGATGCTCCTTCGGTGGTGACTGGCATCTCCTCAACTTTGCCCTTTTTCTTTCTGTATCTCTGCTTGGATTTCTTGCCAAGGGCCAAACTGGCTTTATTTACTATCCAATGGGAGCCATACATATTTACAGCATACAGAAAAACATCTCATAGCATTTCCCCCTTTCTATCTAATCAAAAAGGAAGGTTTTAACTTTAACATAGTAAAATTATATATAGCAAAAACAGTTATCAAGCAAGAATTATAGTTACAATATCTAGTCTATTTGTATTTGGCAAAATTAAAGAAAATATTCTATCATCTATTCTATTTTTATGAGTCTAAAGTTTTATATCCATCTTTTATTATGATTAAGGAAAATGATGATTACAACTATTTAGTCTTTAACTCCATCAAAGACCCCAAAAGGATATAATACTACCTGAGTAAACAGGAAGTGCATGGCAAGCAACTTCCATAATTATAGAAATGGCAGAGACATCTGGCTATCTGGACAGTCATCCAAAGTTCCTCCATAACATTGGGGCATCTTTTGTCAGCACACAAGCCTAGAGTCTCTGGAATAGCTTTCAGTGAAGTAGGAAATTTTGACTGTTCCACCTATTCTGGCAAAGTTCATCAGTCATTTCTCCTCATGTCCTGTAGAATATCTGGCAGTTTCTTCTGTGAAACAGGAACCTGAAGGACCATCTTGTTTTGCAAAGTTCAGTGGTCACATTCCCATGAGTCCTGCATGTCCAGTTTATACAACATATTGTCAAGCAGTCTAGGCAAGAGCAGTTTCCTGACAAAATGACTAACTTTTGCTGTAAAGAAAGCAAACTCCACATGGAGTTTCTTCAATGCCCATCATCTTCTCTGAAGCAGATTGATGCTGCCAGAAGCAGACATGTCTCAATGTCCAGAAAAGTCTAATTCTTAAAACATTTTAAATGCCATGTTCTGTAGGTCTTTGAAGTGTCTTACGATTACCCATCTAATTGAAATAGATCTATGTATACCTGGAAAACTTAACTAACATGACTATAAGTTTGATTACCATAGATGACTAATTATTAATCTATATTTCTTAATTATATATTAAATTTTAAATAAGTTGCATAAATATACCTTATACAAGAGAAGAAATATACATACAATATTACAAAAATTAACCCTAAGTTTGTATTAAAAACCCAAAATACATATCAATGTAAAGTATTTTGAGATTAACAGTTGTTTTTTAGATTAAAGTAGATTCAATAATCTTTTTTTCATCATTTTTATATCCTGTCCTCCAATATAGAGATTGACTATGACCAATAACAATTTGTAATCAAATCCCTAAACAAAGAAAAACACCAATAACCCGTTTTTGGGGAGGGAGGGGAATGTGGGCATGGTCTTCTAGGATACTTCTTACTGATTGGGGGCACTGTTAATCTTATGGGTGTCCTGAGAAAATTTAGATAATGGTCAAGTCCTGGGAAGAACTGCTATAACATTTGCTGATATATTCCATCTGTCAAGGTTCAAGAGGTCTTGTTTGATCAAATCTGATCCATCTTTACCTGGAACAAATCCACAGGCTCTTGCTTCCTGTGGAAACAAAAGCAGAGCCTCCTTTCCAAAGCAACATATCCTTAGACCCAAATTTTGTAGTCAAGATACATATATATATGTTTAATTCAGCAGCTTTTACAATCAAATGTCTCTCTCCAGTTAAAAATCCCAAAGACAACATAATCCAGACTCTCTGTGGAATTTTCATCTTTACATGACTTACTATATTTTTTATATATTATTTTATTTTTAAGCCTTATTTAACTTTTATGACTATCTATATCCTCTCTCTTCTCTTTCAAGTCTACATACCTTTTTACATATAATGTAAACTGTTCAGAGTTTTATTCCATCTGAATCTGTCTTATTGTGAATCTATAATCCTTCTCTGACCAGGAGAGATTTTAAACTGCTAAGTTGTATGACTAGGACCAATATGGCAGCTTTGGCTGCTGACTCTGCCCACTTTGGCTTCCCAATATGATGGAGGTACATTTACTGCCATCTCTGGGAGCCATGCTCATAGCTGACTCTGGGAAGCAGTGGGTCTATGCCTCCATCAAGCAGCATGTAGCCCAGAAACCTTTTCTTTCTGTGAGACTAGGAGGCCAAGTGTGGCTCCATTTCTGTGCATTCAGAATCTTTAAGCTTTCTGAGGTTTATGTGGATAAATGCCCCACACTGGGTGCCAAATGTAGCTGGAATGTTTCTCAGTCCTGCCCAATCCTGCGGTCCCGCAGACGCTAACAGAGTAATCATGCAGAGGCTTATATTAATTACAAACTGTATGGCCTATGGCTTCAGCTTCTGGCTAGCTAACTCTTTCATTTTAAACTAACCTATTCTTATTAATCTACATGTTTCCACATGGCCATGGCATTACCGATCTTCTGGCATCTTGTTGCTCCTTCGGCAGAGGCTGGCATCTCATTGATTCCGCCCTTCTCTCTGTATCTCTGCTTGGATTTCCTGCCTGACTGTAAGTTTTCTTGCTGTAGGCCAAAATGGCTTTATTTATTATCCAATGGGAGCCACACATATTCACAGCATACAGAAAGATATCCCATAGCATAGGGCTAGAGCCTGGAGTCTGGAAGTTTCAAGGTCAATTCCTTTACATGGCCAACAGAAACTGAACTGTAGTTTTCAAGGTGATTCATATCTACCCCTTCCTTGATACCTCCCATCTGGGCCACTCATGTTCCAGAAAGCTGTGGAGCTGACTCATATCCAGACTTCACTCTGGATTCTCTTTCTTCCCAAGCCACGCCCTCCTCTGATGTCTTGGTAGTAGGGAATTTGCCCAGGAACTCTTATATCTCTGGTTGTGGTTCATCCTTTTGTTGGTGAGTGTAGTAAACATGCCCATCAATCGTATCTGCTTCTGCCCAGTCATACCCAAAGAAGTATATTTCAATACAAGCAGCTTGACTTTCTTGGGCATGAGTATATTCTCCAAAATAGTTAACATTTCAATTTCAAAGAATTAATAAAACAGCCAAGTAGAGTTGCCAAAACACATGAGTATTCTAGTTTTTAAGATCAGGATGAAAATCCCCGATGATGAGCATTGAAAAGTGTTCAAATTAATTTTTGGCTTTAAAACATATTTTCAGCCCCAGTTGGTACAGCTTAGGGCAGAATTCCATTTTGTTGCCTATGACACAGAGGTGTGAGGGAGGCTGCTGCTTTCTGGCACAGTTATGGCAAGTTCTGGGTGTAGTGTGAATGTTGGTAACTAGGATGAGAAGTAGATGTGGGTGCTATCTGGGGTGCAGATGCTTTCTGAGCAAATATATACGTGACAAGTAAAGGCTTGGAAGACAGTATGCCAGCTTTCTTTATTTGTTCTAGAGTAATTTGGTTCATTCAGTGGGATGTGTGAGTGTGAGGCACTTTCTTCACCAGATGGCTCCAGTAGCTTCAATGGGTGTTTGCTACTCCAAGCTGTGCACAGTGGCTGGATGTGGATGCTGTCACTGGCTATGCTCTTGTGGGACCCCCAGTAGCCATTCCTCTGGTTTATCTTTGAGCTCACTTGTAGCAACAGAACTCCTCTCAAGTGAAGAAGAGAAGCACCTCTCTCATACACCTGCACCACAGTGTGCCACTGCCTGGGGGATACTGGCAGCATTGTGGCAGGCTGCTCAGTTCCCTACAGGGCATGCTAGGAGTGCCAATGGTTTAATACCTTAAGGGCAACCTCAAGCAGCAGAAGATGAGTCATTGGTAAATATCCCAGCTTCTCTGTCCTTCAGAAAGAAAATTCTGAGGGCCTCACAGAAGGTTCCCAGTGGGTTGGACCTTCGTTGTCCTCACTGTGACTCATACCATCTTGTCTCCTTGGCTTTCAAGTCTCACCTGTCCTTCACTTTGTATTCTGAATTGTCTGCCTTTCTAGGATCCCTCCAAGTAAGCTACTCACTCTAGATACTTCTCATCTGTTTTGGAAGAAGATGTAGAGCAAGATAAAACTGGATTGGAGTTGAAAAGCAAAAGGCTGCTCAATCATGCTGTGAGGGCAACTTGGAAACAATGTGTGTCAAGGCATCAGTCTATGGCAGGTTCTGTAATGTCATTGTTTTTTGGTTGAAAAGAGGTGAAATTGGTTAAAGAACATTTCTTGATATCATAGAGCTCAGAGGAAGGAAGAAAGGAAGGGAAGGAAAACAGGAGGGAAGGAGGAAGGAAGGAAGGACTATGGTACCATTGTAGTTAAAGCAAAATAAGAATTTTCATGAAGGACTCAACTGAGCATTGGAAAAGGCTAGCCATTACATAGGGATTTCTAGAAAGAACTAGGGTAATAAGGCACACTTGCTGAACTCCCAATAGGGTCAGAAGCAACAACTTCTTGACTCCATACAGAACACTCATATTGGTATTGGGGATCTGGCAAACTCTGGGACAGGATTCTTAGAGAATTCAGGAAACTTGATGGGTTCAGTCTAGAGCCAGCCATTGAGGATACACAGTAGTAGGTTTTGAATAAATCACTAAATATGATCACATTAGGTCTTTGATCACTTTTTAAGAACAGGTGGGCTCTTCCAGCTTTGCTCTAAATGTGTCACATGAGACATTAAATGCATTAGAGTGTGCCTCATTGATGGCTTTCCACATGAAGTCCAAGTCAAGAAATAATGATGCACATTGTAGCTCATCACAAACCAGCAAAAGTCAGTCAAACTCTGACAATAGAAAAGCAGAAACTGGGATTTTACATGACTTCTAAGCTTTCAAGTCACCACAGTTTCTAAAGCTCAAGGTGAATGACTGTCCCACCTGCTCTGTTGTGGAAGAGGGAGCTGCCATCTGCAGGTATGGTAAAGGGCAGCCAGCAGCTTCAGCTCAGTCCAGGTGCCAAAAAGCTTTCTATTGGTAAAGGAAAAGGTGGTCCACCTCTGTGAACCTTTACATTTGTACTTTCTAGAGCTTTAGTTAGAGGGTTTTACATTGAAAAATATGACTATTAAATTCTTAGATATTATTTTACATATGATTTATAAATATCTTAGTAAAACATCCATAATGCATTTGAAGGTTTATTTATTTTCATTTTTATGTCTACGGGTGTTTTGCTTGCATGTATGTCTGCATAATCTGTGAATGCCTGGTGCCCTTGAAAACCAGAGAGGGCACTGGATCCTCTGGGACTGGAGTTACAGATAGCTGAGAGTCACCCGTGAGTGCTGAGAATTAAACCTGAGTCCTCTGCAAGAGCGGTAAGTGCGCTGAACTGTTGACCCATCTCCCAAGTCCCAATACATGTGTAACACGTTACTAATACTAATACTAATATGTACATATACCTGCTGCAGTTTTTACTAAAATGATCCAAATGCATATTATTTCCATACAATTGCTAAGTAATATATATATAAACAGAATGTACATAGAACATAAGCATGTAGCTTGAGGAATTATCATTTAAAAGTTGCATCTGTGAAATCAGTGCCAGAATCAAGATGCTAAATACCCAAGAAATTTTTCACATTGCAAAATGTACTGTGTTGCAAAGAGGGGATGATGCTTCTGAGGTCTGACAAAACAGCCTTCTAGTAGCCAAGTATGATGACCTGCCTTGTGTTCCCAAAGTTTATACCTTCTGGACTTTCCACCACAGCTCTATTGTTTTACTTTAAAAAGTGACTAAATTGTAGTTAAACACAAATGGCTAAATATGACAAATCTTGTTCTACAATTCTTTTGGCTTCTGGAAAGAGGACTACTACTTTGATTTCAACAACACAAATTAATTTTTATATAAATGGAATTATGTAGCAACTGTCTAATATATATATATATATATACATTTTTATTTAGCTTCTTTCAGTCAATGCTCAGTATTACCTTTGTGTGCATGTATGTTTATAGGTATGTATGTATGTATATATGCATACATGTGGTACACATACTATGTGCAGCTGTGAAGACCAGAGATTGATGCTGCATGTGTTCCTCTTTAAGATTTCCACCTCATTTGGGGGATAGTGTCACTCACTGAACTGAAGCTCACCAGCTGGCCACTGGGCTGATGAGATCTTTTGGACTCTGCTTCCCAGTGCTATGACACCATTTATGTAAGAGTTGGGATCTGAACTTAGATCCTCATGCTTGCACAGAAAGCTCTTTAACCACTAAGCCATGTTCCCAGCCACCAGCACTCAATACTTTCCAATTAATAAAACATGTTTAGTATCCCAGATCCTACTGATTCTCAACAATGCTTCCCTCCATACCCTGGAACCACAAGGTGAATGAAGACAAGCATAGAGCTGTTTCTTAGTGTGCAACACTGGGGCCCACATTTTAGAGGAGACCACTTTAAAACCCACTGATATGATTCTCTAGTGAGAATCAACAAGTACTTACTGGGGTCTGTTTGTCATAACCATTCCAGTCCATCTGACCTAGATAAGGAGATCTGCCCATGGACACTGGAACATGGAACAGAAATGACTGATGTTTTAAAATGCCTTTGAGTTTGGGGAGGTTTATTTCCCAACAAATAATGATACATACAGTCCCTGTGATGATAAGAGAAAGTGTAGCTGCTGAAGGGGAGTTGGCAGCCAGGGACAAAGTAGCATTGATGACTTCCCAGACATCAGTCCCTTGAACCAGCATACCTGCAGGGGTGGAAGAATGGCAGGAAGCTGGTCTTGTGAATTGCAACATTATCTGATACATCCACTTGAAGGATGGAAAACTGAAGCTCAGAGAAGTCAAATAGAGGGTTCAAGATCAAACAGGAAGTAGTACTACGTTTCATCTGGTCTCAAATCTGAATTGTTTTTAACTTGCATATATTTCTCACCGTTCAGCCCTTTATCCTCTCTGTTTCTAGCTACTGAATGGGTTCACGGCAATTGATTGCTGCAACGGGATGAGACTGCTACAGCTCCCTGGCTCACCTGACTTTTCTCTACTACCTAATCAGAAGGACTATGATGAGCACGTGTACATTGTGTACTGTAGCTCATGAAGTCCCTTTTATAGGGCTGTCTTCCTTGAACTTACCAGTGTAGTTCTGTGAGATTGTTATTTTCTCACCACACTGAAGAAGTGAAAACTGACACTTGAAATAGATCCCCACTAGTAAGGTCTGCATATAGAACAGAGACTCATTCATGTCTTTCAAGTAAAACTTCAAGCCTCTTTCCACAAACAAACAAACAACAACAACAACAAAAAGAAATGATTGATAAAAGGAGAGCTTTGAGAAGATCTGGGAAGCTGTCCAAACATGTTCCATGTGGTGAGTATAGGTGGATTATTTAGCTCTTTGCAAGTTTTGCTAGATAGATATCTGTGCACCAGAAGGATCTACTCTGTTGTAAAAATATTTTTTAAAAAGTCCTTATAACTGGAAATACAAGTTCAGATGAAAGAAAGGTCAGAGAATCAAGCTTCAGGGAAGACTCCTTGACCAAAGGGGACTTGAGATGCTCATTACAGAGGAGCCAAATCTGGTCAGAGACATCCCAGAGTTGCCAACAGGTGAGACACTGAGGGAGAAGCAGGAACTTTTGGTAAGTGTTCCAGAGACTGCAAGGGGGCATGGGAATGGAGAAGGGTCTCTGCTTGGGGTGTGGCCAGCTCTGCTGAGTGGCAGTGTGGGGATGATGGACTGTGGCAGGCACATATGCTATGAGATTCCTTTTTGGTTTCTCTCCTTTCCACTCTTCTCCCTTCCTTTCCCTTCCCCTCCCCTAGGGCAGTACAAACACCGGGAGATTTCTTTCCCCTTCCCCTCTGCTCTCTTCTCACAAAGGGTTGAAAATATATCTCAAGTGGGCTTCAAGCTTCCTATGTCATCAAGAACAACCTAGAACTAATCCTTTTGCCTCTATTTCCAGAGCAGGTGCTAACCTGCTCCTCAACTCCTCCAAGATCTATATATCTGTATTCTCTCTCTGTCTCCCCCTCCCCCTACTCTCCCCCTCCCCCTCTCCCTCCCTCTATTCCTCTTTGTCTCTCTCCCTCTCCCTTCCCCAACCCTTCCTCTCCCTCTCTCCCTCTCCCTCTCCCTTCCCCTCCCCTCCCCCTCCCCCTCTCCCTCCCACTGAGTCCAATTTGTGTTGCCCAAATACTCTTGGGTGTCAGGCCTGCCTTTAGGAGTGGTCTACCTAGAAGGGGTGTGACACGTTTTCTTTCTCAGAAGCTATCAAATGTCAATAGCTCCTCAGCTAGTGGTGGGACTTTGTGTCCCCCTTTCCTTCTCCATGCTGGGATTTTGTCCCACCTGAGCCTGCATAGGTCTTCTGTATGCTGTCACAGAGTTAATACATGCATCTTCCTTGTTGTGTCTGGAAAGCACTGTTTCTTTGTGTAATGTACCACCTCTGCCTCTCACAATCTTTCAGTTCCTCTTCAGTGAAGATCCATGAGCCTTGGTGTGGTGGTGTGTGTGTGTGAGTGTGTGTGTGTGTGTGTGTGTGTGAGTGTGTGTGTGTGTGTGTGTGTGTTGTGTGTGTTATGTGTGTTGTGTGTTGTGTGTGTGTGCATGCACATGAGAGAGAGAGAGAGAGAGAGAGAGAGAGAGAGAGAGAGAGAGAGAGAGAGAGAGGGAGAGAGAGAGAGAGAGAGAGAGATCCATTTAATTTAGGACTGAACATTCTGCAGTGTTTTATTTTCTGCACAGTGATCAGTTGTGTGTTAATTTTTATCCACTGCAAGATGACTCTTCTCTGATGAGGGCTGAAAGATGCACTAATGTATAAGTAATAAGTCATTAGAACGCTTGGATTCCCTTCCCAGGGACGTAAAAGTCTCAGCCTTTCTCTCCTTCTTCACTCCCTTCTTCCTCTCATCTGTCTTACTCTCTGTCTCTCTGTGACTCCCTTTCCTCCATTTAATCAAACTCTGATCCTCAGCTGATCTGAATTACTGCATTTTATTATCACAGTGTAAACCAGTGCAATAAAAGAAAACTCAGATCAACTATTAGCTGGAGATACTATGGAAAATGAGCAAATTAGGTTCATAGCTGTGATGAATTAATAATTGATGTGCTTAATAAACCTCCATCTGCCTCTTGTATGAAGCTTTAGGTGTCCCATAAAGTGAGTGAGTGATTTTTATCAACAAAGCTTACTTATTGAATTACATTCACAATGTTTCCACAGGCCATAGAACAACAGCACAGCCAGAGGGGGTACAGTCACTGAGCGGAGGCATCAGAAAGACCTTTGGAAGGATGTGGAAAGGCTCAGCAGCTTGCCACTCAGCCCCAGCAAAGAGCAGAAGGTTCGCTTTTTAAAATGAGTGAAAGTGATCATGAATCCAATGAACCATGATGATCAATCCTACACTGGCCTTTAAGATATAATATTCCAGGCCAAGAGAGATGGCTAAGCAGTTAAGAGCACTGGATGCTCTTCCAGGCACGCTGGTTCAATTCCCAGTACTTAGCGGGCAGCTCACTACTGTCTGTAACTCCAGTCCTAGGGGATGTAGTGCCCTCTTCTGGTCTTTGTGGGCGCCAGTTATGATCTGGTGCACAGACATGCATTCAAGCAAAGCACCCTTACATATAAAATAAATAAATGAATACAATTTAAAAACTTAATCTTCCACAAGCCAATCAATAACAGGGAATTCACCATGTGGCTTTCTTCTTGAAATGTTTATTTAGTCCATGCTTAATGAACTGAGCTGATCGAAATCCAGAGCCTTCAAGCACAGTCTGATGTAGGCTTTGAAATCTTTGCCATGGAAATTATTGCCATGAGGTAAAGTGGTGGAATCATCAGGAGGAAGACCTGCAAGAACTTGGTGGGAAGGAAAAGAAAGGAAGTGGAGATGAAGGAAACACAACCTAACCTAGACGATTATTTCTCGAGACTTTTTCCCCAAGGGATTCTAGATTGTGTCAAGTTGACAAATAATCAAAGCCCCTTATCAGCATTATTCTAGAGATTTCATGTAGCATGGCTGGGGAAGAAAAACAACAGATCCAAAATAGAAAAAGCAGCAAAGGATACCCACAATGGAAAAAGCAATAAGACCATTTTACTCTCGGGATCATTCTATGCACCTCTAAGGAGAAAATTCTAAGAAATCAATTCATTCATAAAATGTTCTGAAGTTGATGCATGAGGTTAGCTTGCAGAATACAAGATCAATATAGGAATCTCAACTCTTCTAGCCAATGAGTAATCCAAAATGAGATTATGTAAAAAATTCCATTTATAATAGTAACAAGAAATACAAAATATGTAGGAATGCAGGCAGTAAAATAAAGAATTTATACATTAAAAATTAAAATACAGCTAAGAAAAAAATATAACAGTTCTAAGTGTAAATATCTCCTATGTTCTTGTGTAGGGTGGCTCGATATTGTCAAGATGGAAATTCTCATCAATTTAGCCAATACATTTGATGCTATTGCTTCCACAACTCTGAAGTTGAAAGAGGACAGACATGGAAAACCACGTTCTATAGGGTTTAATTCATATGATGAATACCAGGTGAACATTAGTGGCTGTCTGTGGCTTGGAGTAGAAATAGAATTTGGCTGGAAATGGTCATGAAAGATCTTTTCATGATGGTTAGAAAAAAGTAGATTATGGTGATAGTTATACAACTCTATGTATTGAAATCATAAAGTTGTATTTTTATCAATGATTTCTTAATGGTATGTCAATTACAGCTTCATAAATCTGTAGTAAAAAGGATGTATGGTGCATGTGGCAAATAATAGTACCTTTGAAATATAAACACAGACAACAAAACATAAACACATGAAAGAGAGAGATAAGGAGAGAGAGAGAGAGAGAGAGAGAGAGAGAGAGAGAGAGAGAGAGAGAGAGAGAGAGAGAGGATCAACAAAGAAAGCACAAGAGAAGAAATACTAAATGGATAGGAAATGTGAAAACTTTCTCAACTTCACAATAATTTCAGAAAAATAGCTACTGCGACTCAGTATCCTGAGACTGACAGAATATGAGAGTATTGAATATTGATATTGGTGACTGACTCTGAGAATTTAATGCCCTTTCTCACTGCCAATGGGCTGCTTGTGTGTTTAAGAACACAAACTAAACACATAGAGACTGTATATTTATATTTACACTGTTAAAGAAAGAGAAGGTAGGGACATTTTGTGCTGCTATTGATTGGATATAGTTTGTTCTCCAAAGATTTCTTTGTTAAAATCTTGGTTCTCTTATATGATAGTATTGAAAAATGGTGGAACTTTTGAGACATGGAGTCTGGTGAAAAAGTTAGTCATAACCAACCTCATGAAGAGATTGATGCTAGCCTTCTGTAATAGGTTAGAGCTTGCAGAGATGAATGAGTTTCCCCCAAAGCAAGTTTGGTATAAAAGAATGAGTCTTAGCCTTCCCCTCCCTTGCTGTGTGAACTCTGTCCTGCTTTTTTTTTTATCATGCACTATTAAGACACATGGGGGAGTTCAGTTAATGACAGGATCCTGCAGTTTTGACTATCCAGCCACCAGAACTGTGAGCCAAACAAGCAATTATTCATTAAGATATTAGCCTCAGGTGCTGTGGGATATCTTTCTGATGCTATAAATATGTGCTGCTATGATTGGTTAACCAAGAAGCTTCTCTGGCCTGTAGCGAGTCAAGTTACAGCCAGGCAGGAAATTCAAGAGAGAGACAGGAAGAAGAAAGGCAGAGGCAGAAGAAATGCCAGCCCATCGCCCAAGGAGCAACATGCCAGCAGATTGGTAATGCAACAGCCACGTGGCAAAACATAGATTAATAGAAATGGGTTAATTTAAGATGATAGAGCTAGCTAGCAAGAAACTTATGCCATTGGCCATATAGTTTGTAATTAATGTAAGCCTTTGAGTGATTGTTTTATAAGTGGCTGTGGAACTGTGGGGCTGGGTGGGACTGGAGAAACTTCCAGCTACAGTCAGGTATTTTATTACAGCTATACAAAATGGACTAACACAGGAAGGAAATGACACCAGCAGATTACTGGATGGAGTGTTGGCATGTAGTGTCCCTTCCTCATCCCAGATTTCAAACTGAGGTCACACTCCAGGTGTCCACTATCCTCTATGACTTAAATCTTTGTACCAAAGCTAATGTACCAGAGCCCCAGGTTGTGGAATTCCAAGGATGTAGACTATTAGCATGACTGTGCTCCTGCTTTCATAATAGATGTTTAAATAGGACAGTCTTTTCTTCCAGAGTTGGTGAGCGATGGGGGTAAATAGACAGGATGAAAAAATCACTTGTTAACTGACCTTGCCAAATTGTCTCTTAATAACTCAGTCTACAAGTAGCAGACCACTAAGGCAGGAGGCATAGTGTCCACACTGGCTCCTTCAGGGTGTGTCGAGGGGCCCTAAGGCACAGGTATTATTTGTAATCGTAGTGTTCTATTCATTACAAGAATAGCATTTTTAAAGCCCACTGTGAATTATTTTTGTTGAAAATAATCTAATAGAAAAAAATTAAGGAACAATGCAATGTAAAGATTACATTCATAAGAAAAACAAAATTGCTAAAGCTATAAGCAATCCACAAATGCTCTGTGCATAGAATTGCTCAGCTTTGCTGGGTAATATCCAAGAAGGCCCTAAAAAAATGAAGTTGTAACACAGCAAGTTGAGAACAACCTAGGTCGCATGAGACACTGTCTCAAAAAAAAGTACAAAAACAAAAACAAAAAAGGACATTCAATAGATCCATATGTAATAAAGATTGATACATACTATGTATACACATATCCATGTTATATATACACACTGATGTATGTGTGTCTATCATCTATCAACCTAATAATCTATCAATCTATTTATTTATCTATCTATCTATCATCTATCTAAATACCTAGCTATCTAACAATATGTACTACATCTATATAAATGACATGAAATGATGTGTTTTAAAGAGAAAACCTTACTGGGTTAAAAGAGCAGATAACAAACTGGTTAATTGTAATAATTAGAAGAACGTCTAACAGACTGTAGAAAAGAGAGAAGGAAGCCCTATGAGTTGGTTCCCTGCACAGATGCACTAGAGTGGATGAAAGAAATACAAAGGAGAGCTGTGGAGTGACAACAGGTGGCTGGACCATGTCTGAGGTTTCAGGTTAAAGAGACACTGACTTTTCTTCCAGAAGAATCAGAAAACCAATGAAGGTCATGTACAGAGGAGTGGTATCTGCCTAGTACAGCTTTCACCCAAGGGTTTACCTTTTTTGTTGTTTTAAAGTGAGTATGAGGAAGACTGAGCCAGTCCCTTGATTCTAAGTCAGATTTCTCAGGGAAGAAATTTAATAGCAGAGCACCAACCATCACATCTTCGAAGGCAGGCACAAAAGCAGGCTGGAAGGCACAAAGTCCTCCAGAACTTACCTGTTTTGAATGGGAAGAACATTTTTAACAGGAGCTCCTTTGTGAATGGTCTCCTCGGGTCTAATTGGTAAATACCCATGCACATGCCCACTTTGAATAGGTCATAAGTCAGGGCAACAAGACCTAGATTAATCATTATCTTTAATTCTGATTCTTCTCTCTCCACATCCTGAGACCTTGTATTACAAATGAGTGCAACCACCCCTAGTTTTATACAATGCTGGAGAATGAACCCAGGATTTCATGCACGGTAGGCAAAACTCTCAACGGAGCTCCACCCCCAGCCTTTTACACACTATCATCATACACACTCTCGTGTAAAAATCTGTAAAATCAAGGCCTTTACTCACTGGCGTTTTTTTTTTTTTTTCTATCACCCAGAATAATGTATGTATGACTATCTACTGATTAATCTGTTGACTGAATAAATTCACAGGAATTAAAAAAAAAAAAAAAAAAAAAATGAAGTTGTTCATTTTGTTTGTGGATAAAACACTTAATATTTTCAAAAGGTAATTTTTCCCAAAATAGTTTATGAAATAATTGCAATCTCAACCAATGCACCACAGTAATTATTGTGAATTTGGCAAAAGAACACAAAAATATTCAGAATTATTTTTAAATTACACTCCATGAATGTGCAGGTGACCTATCTTCCAAAAAATAATAGTATTGCTGTAATTTATTCCCAAGTCACTATAATCCTATTTAGTAACACTTACAAAAACTAACTCCAGGTGAATTAAAGTAGAAAAAAATGAAGTGAGTGCAAACAAAATAAGGATTAAATCAGTAAATATAAACTGAGGGACCATTTATACCATTGGGGTAAGAGAAAGGCATTAAAAATTAACTTAATAGAGAGAATTAATAATTATGTAGCCAAACATTTTTTTCTACAGTTAAGATCAGCAAAACAATCCTAAAAGATCAGAAGCAGAAAGGAAGCTCTGTGACATGTATTAGAAAATATTAATGCCTAGAAAAAGATTCTTCTAAATTCCTTTGAAGAAGAGTCTAATGTAAACCTTTTGTGAAAGGAAGCTATAAACAGATAATTCAAAGCAGAGAAAATCCAAGCATTAAGGCTGTTAGCTGAGACAGTCACCGGAGCGGTGTGCAGCTATCCTAGCAGAGGAGGCAGATGAAGAGAAGGTGGCCGATCTTTATACATGGTGTTACTCTCCTTTCCACCGCCGTCTGTTTTCTTGGGTGGCAAAATACCTGAGAAAAATCACCTTATAAAATTAAAGGTTAACACTGGCTTATAATTTAGAATTTAGTCTGGGGTTAATTGGCCCCATTGCTTTTAGGCCTATAGAGGACAGCCAGCCAGGGCGAGGAATATACGGTGGAACAAAGTGCCTTAGCTCATGGTATCTATGGGGAAAGAGAGAGGAAGGGAGAGGAGGCTTCAGAAATCCCTTGGTGAAATTATAATCTGATAATATAAAACCAGGAGCCATTTGGGTTGCCCAAAGAGGTTAGGATATGTCCATCTCCTATAAATAGGAAGTAGCTATGACAGGGAAACAAGGAGATCTCCTAAAGTTCCCACCACCTCCCAGTTACCCTTTAAACAATGAATCCATTGATGGACAAATACATTCGTAAGGACAGAGCTCCTATGAACCAGTCAAAGCAGTATAGAATGACAGGGAAAACTGGGGGGATATGAGAAGAAAAGAGAGGCCCTTGCCTTGGAGTATGGTTGAAGACTCTTGTCATCACAGAAACAAAAGTTTCAGAACAATTAACAACTGTATACAGCCATCCACTTTTCCCAGAATTAAATTTTCTATTTTCATGAAGTCTTACCAGAAACCCCATTACTGGGAGTGAACATATACTAACTAACCTCTTTGAGCAACCACAGTGGATTTCGGGTTTACCTTGTCAGATTAAAAATTCACCCAAGGCACTTTGGATCCACCCTATAACCTCATTTATCAAAAGATAGAGGAAAAGAAAAGATTTTTTTGGTAACCTTTTAAGTTATAACTGGCGAACTACCAAAATAGACAATGCTAAGAAAATTAATTGCAATTTTTCTTCGAGGAGCCCATACCTACACTGAAGTGTGTTTTACTTTCTCCTACTCTCCTTTGGGAAACACAACCTCACTTGGGTATGTCTTTCTGAGTGCTTCTCAGACCCCGTACCCTCTAGCTTAAATTCTTTTCTAAAACATATTTAATAAAATCTATAGCTCTGTTTCATACTGGCTACATTTGTAATAAATTTCTATGTGAAGCTAAGAATCCATGTTTGGGCTGAGTCAAAGTCCCTAAAAGATTAAGAGATTTTGGGGGCACTATGTCTCTGTCCTCTTGCCTTTGGCATAGTTAGTAACCCTCTTCACAATGGCCCTGCCTCTGAACAGTGATGCACTGGGGACAGAGTCTCTAGCACATCATCTTTGGTGGGAGTATTTAAATCCGAACCGTAATATATACTGTTGCATACAAAAATTTCCAATATTAAGAAATGAAAAAACCCAGTGGAAAATGGTAAGTTGATTATGATGCCAAATGAAAATAAAAACTCTTGAATTCCCAAGATCATATGCTGGTTGATAGAGAAACATCCAGAAGAGAAGTCAACACATTGGTTACAATCATGAATGCCTGGCTTTTCCTTTGCAATCTTACAAAGCTAAAAACTCCTCTGAGTGTGATGCTAGAATATGAATGGCAGTCATTCAGCTCAGCTTTCTGCCTCCTCAGAGCAGGTCCCAGGCTCTCTTTGTCCTCATCAGGGAAGCAGTGTGGGAAGCTTGTAGAAACTTTTTTTTTTTTTTTTTTTTTTTTTTCACAATCTTTTTTTTTTTTTTTCTTTAATTTATTTTAATTTATTTTGCTATACAATTCAGTTCTACATATCGGTCACAGATTCCCTTGTTCTCCCCCCTCCCGTCCCCCTCACCTTCCCCCCAACGCCCCCCCCCCCATTCCCATCTCCTCCAGGGCAAAGCCTTCCTCACAGACTGAGGTCAACCTGGTAGACTCAGTCCAGGTAGGTCTAGTCCCCTCCTCCCAGGCCAAGCCAAACAATCCTGCATAGGCCCCAGGTTTCAAACAGCCAACTCATGCAATGAGCACAAGATCTGGTCCCACTGCCTGGATGCCTCCCAAACAGATCAAGCCAATCAACTGTCTCACCCATTCGGAGGGCCTGATCCAGTGTGGACCCCTCAGCCATTGGTTCATAGTTCATGTGTTTCCATTCATTTGGCTATTTGTCCCTGTGCTTTATCCAACCTTGGTCTCAACAATTCTCGCTCATATAAACCCTCCTCATTCTCGTTGATTGGACTCCCAGAGATCCACCCGGGGCCTAGTCATGGATCTCTGCATCCAGATCCCTCAGTAGTTGGATGAGGTTTCTAGCACAACAATTAGGGTGTTTGGCCATCCCATCACCAGAGTAGGTCAGTTCGGGCTGTCTCTCGACCATTGCCGACAGTCTGTTGTGTGGGTATCTTTGTGGATTTCTGTGGGCCTCTCTAGCACTTTGCTTCTTCCTGTTCTCATGTGGTCTTCATTTACCATGGTCTCCTATTCCTTGTTCTCCCTCTCTGTTGTTGATCCAGCTGGGATCTCCCGCTCCCCCAAGCTCTCTTTCCCTCGACCCTCGCCTTTCATTACCCCCACTCATTTTTTAAAGGATGCATTTCCCATGATCACCACTGAGCCATTTTGGATATGTGTGTGACTGATTTGCTCACTGGGAGTGAGAGTCAAGGTTTCTCCTCCCCAGATGGGAGAACCCTGCTGTAGTGTCCATAAACTACTACCCAATAGGCTCTTTGTCTCCCCACCAGTCCCTTGAATGTCCCAAGGAGCTTTGTAAGACTTTCTTGTGGGCAACTGAATATGTTTTCAGCAGGAAGAGGTTTGACATGGGTAGAGGAAACAGTCTGCTCTGATGACCAACAGTTGTCATTCTGTCACTCTTCCAGGCGGGACCCATGAAGAGATATTAGCAAATGCAATTGGCTAAGGAACTTACTGAAAAAAAATCCTCAGTTGTAAGAATAAAGTCCTCACTGGGTTCCTGACTACATTAAAAAGAACTCTGAGAGTTCAAGACCAGCCTGGTCTACAGAGCAAGATCCAGGACAGGCACCAAAATTACATGGAGAAACCCTGTCTTGAAAATAACCAAAAAAAAAAAAAAAAAAAAAAAAAAAAAAAGTAACTATTCTCTTTGGCCACAGTAGAATGGAGAAACTCTTCCAGATTTCAGGGAGGTATGTGGAATGTGGAAGTCTGGCTTTTCTCCTCTGCACAGTCATCACCAGTCAACTGAAACAATGAAGTATAAGCAATTTCAGACACAGGCAGTAACTCTTTGGCTTCACAAAACACTGCAAAATTCACCAGACATTTGTCATGCACCATAGCATTCCCCTTTATATGACCACTACTGGGAACTGTTGGGTCAAAGTCTGAAACTGGCAGCCCTAATATGCTAGAGTTGACCACCACTCACTTTATAGTGAAGAACAGAGAAAGAGAATTCATTCAACGTGACCACATTGGGTAGAGAAACACTACTAACAGCAAAAAGATGTACAGAGATGTAGCAAGTCCATTGGGATCATGGCAGGAGGTTTAGATTTATTTTTTTTAAATTAGAGACAGGGTTTCACAATGTAGTCTTGGCTGGCCTTTAACTCACTATGTAGACAAAGTGGACCTCAAACTTATTGAAATCAGCCTGTCTCTGCCTCCTGATGAGAGTCTAGGAGTTAGACATATTCCCTGATAAGCAGACAGATATGAAAGGGGCCATGAGCAGGTAATAGAGCTGTTGAACTGTGGTGATAGATTGTGTCCCCTAATAAACTTATTTGGGGTCAGAGAACAGAACAGCCACTAGACAGAGAGGCCAGAAAATGGTGGCATATACACCTTTAATCCTAGCATTCTGGAGGCAGAGATCCATCCGGATCTCTGTGAGTTCAAAGCCACCCTGGAAACAGCCAGGCATAGTGACACATGCCTTTAATCCCAGTAAGTGATGGCAGGAAGGAGAAAGGTATATTAGGCATGAAAACCAGGAACTAGAGTCTGGTTAAACTTTTAGGCTTTTGAGCAGCAGTTCAGCTGAGATTCATTCGGGTGAGGACACAGAGGCTTCCAGTTTGAGGAAATTAGATCAGCTGAGGAATTGGTGAGGCAAGGTTAGCTGTGGCTGGTTCTGCTTCTCTGATCTTTCAGAGTTCACCCCAATACCTGGCACCAGGTTTGTTTTTATTAATAAGACCTTTTAAGATTCATGTTACAGCGAACTTCCAAGATTCTAAGATGACCAGCTTCTTCCTCCCCTTCTGATCCAAGACAAATGCCTGGCAGCTTCAAATAAAGGTCTGTGGGCTTTGTCTCCCATCAGCAGCCCCCTGGTGATGAACTGGCTCAACAAGGTCAAGGCCAGGCCAGGTCAGGATATGCTTACACAGTAGTATGGGTCAATCAATCATCCTATCTTTCTTCAAACTGATTAACACTAAGTTAGGGGCAGAAGACTCTTCAGAGCCTTGAAAAACCCAGTTCTGGGGAAAAGACTGGAGTTTTGGCTTCCTGAGTCCCCCTCTGCTTTGTAGAGGATCTATTTTCCTGTGTGTCTGTAGCATGAGCGTGTTTCCTCAATCCCAATAAACACCTTTCTCCAACTGCTGCTTCTTTTTGCTTCTATTTGCAATATTCAATATTTAACCACTACTATCTGTAGTGCCAAGACTTTTTTTTTGTCTTTTAATTCTTTAACTGGCAAAGAAAATGAATTTGATCAAGACCCCAAGATGGTAACATTGAGTGCTGGGATTAAAGGCATGTACCGCCATGTCTGGCTGAGGCTTAGATTTAAATATAGGACAAGAGCTATGCATAACTAAGTAGTCCTGGTCATCACTGATCCATCATTGTTTCTGCTCTAGTCTCTCCTGTAAGGTGGTCTGACTGTGTAAAACTATTTTTATCAGACAGTTCTTTTTATGGCTTGTATGAGGGCTTTAGCCTCCACTTACCTCTGGCATGAGATTGCTGGGACATTCCAGTTTCTGATTGCCCATTGTTTTAACAGTCTGATAGCCAAAGGGAGCCACACAAGTGTCTCTGTTTAGAATATCTTCCTTCCCTCCAGGATGGTTGCACCTGCCTGATGTAGGACTCTGAGTACTTTAAACTTCTTTGTGGAGAGCAAGCTGCCATGGGAAAGCACAAATGATGTCTAGAACTCAGGGTGCTGAGACACCTCCTGTACCTTACTCTTTTTCTGCTGAAGTTGCTGTGATGGCTCCTATGGCTGCAAGGCAGTTACCCCACTCATGTGCTGAGTGCTTGATAAATCTTTTCTCATCTTACACATGGAAAACCCTGGGGTGGGCTCTGCTGCAATGCAGTAGGTTTTTCTCCTCTGCTTTGGAATAAGCAACTGTAACTCTGAAAAGAGTCTGTTATATAGTCAACTTCCCAAATGGAATTCTGGAGGTTTGCTAATCTGGAGTTTATAGGAATTTATAGTGTCTCTTGCTATGCACAACTAGCATCCCCCTCCTCTAGAAGCAGCTTCTAGAGAGCCCAGATTCCTTGTGAGATATCAGATCCAGGAGTCTTTCTTGTTATATTTTTACCTAGAGGTGCCCGTGTTACAGGAATGGATAATCCTGAACACTGAAGGCAGGCATGGGAGAACATCACCACATTCATGCCAGCCATGTCCTGCCCCCTTCTTGGTTAAATAACACATCCTACTAAAGAAGAACAATTGCTGTTGATTGTTGATACTATAACTTTAAAGTCACAAATCTTTAAAGTCTTTGTTCATAATCTTCTCCCTTTCTTCCTTCCTCTCTCCTTCAGCTAAAATTGATGTTCTGTTGAGTTCTAGGCATCTGGATATTATGTGATGGTCGATTCGAAGGAAATGGAAATCTTTTTTTCTTTAGAGGAACATGGAGAAGGCTTGGGCTGAAAAAGCAAAGAGGCTAGAGAGTTATGAAGGGTCAGAAATTCCCTTCTATTCCAGGACTTGAGTCTTCAGCTGATAGATGCTAAAAGTTATCATAGGGGCAGAGTGGCATGAGAAATGTTAGTTTTTACAAAGACCTCCTTGGCTAAAAGATGAAAGTTCTGTTTTCAGCTTACTAAAGTTCTAAGGGCCTGTGGCCTGCTTGATGACCAGTCCTCTAGAAGAGCTTGGAGATGGCTAGAAAGGCTAATTTCCATCACATTGTGGTCTTTGTGGTATGACCACCCTTACCTTAGCCAGTGTTAAGTTCTTAACAGTTTAACAGTGGACTCAGGTTGACTTAGCTCTAGTACACCATGGCACGAGACCACTCCAGAGTCTACACTGGGTCAGGTGCATCAGTCATGGTGGTTCTTGTGACAGTCATTTTGAGGATCTACTATAATACCATCTTAGCTGCATAGTGGTGTCTGTGGGTGTGGAAGCACCTCCAATCACATGCCACAAACCCAGAGGTTCTGAGAAACCTTGGCTCAGGGGCCCAGAGCTGACAATTTCCACAGCTTTGAAGGTATGTCCAGGATAAGGAGCCAAGGCCACTGTAAGAATTTATGGTGATTATTAAGTTCTTTCTATTGTCCTTAGCTGTGTCTGGGTCTCACCACCCTGACAGTGGGTGAACACCTGTTACATATACCAGGAAAGTTTCTGAAATGAAGGCAGTGCTTGTTTAACAATGATTTGTAATGCATACACAGGACACTCATTTTGGGTTGGCTGAGTATGTGCACTGGTAGTGCTGATGATCTGCATGTCCAGGCTCTGACCACAACCCATGTAGTCCACATTCTCAGCTTCCTGACACTGGCTCAGGAGCTCTATGTAGAGCCTTCTTCTGGAGGGCCAACCTCTGACCACAGCAGGAATGATCCATCCCAATACCTGACTCCATCTGCAGCTGCCACCTGAAGAAGGACCAGGAGTCCATGCAGCAGCACCTCAGTCTTATAGCCAGCGAGCTCATTCAGACTGATTTTGTTACAGTTGACATTCCACCCCATACATAGTGTGCTGCTAACACATGAGCTGCTGAGCAGTGCATCTAGGTAAGTCACTGAGTTGTCAGCTCTCAGGCCCTCTCCAGTGGAGCAAATCCTGCCCAGAAAAACTCAAGGGCATTTCCTGTCTAGAGGTAACTCAGGGAAACAGTCTGACCTTTGGTGTGATTGATGAGAGTTTTGGGGCAGTCAGAGTTTGAAGCTATCTGTAGCAAAAGCCAGAAGGTGGATTTATTTTCCTTTTCCAGAAACAGAAAATCTTCCAAGCTGTTTACATTCTATTCTCAGCTCCTTAATTGGACTTTATCATTAAGCAATATGTTATTTCTTATTTAATTCTGTTTTATTCATTTCCACCATGGAGTGTGGATATTTCCCTCTCATAGTTCCATAGTGCAGTGGAAAGATTTAAAATTCCAGGTAGAATGAGTTTCCATGGCCTTGCCAGAATACACACAGCTTCCCCCCAGAGGCATCTCTACATCTCTACATCTTAACAAAGGGAACTAACATTTCCTGCTTACCAACTCATCTAAAGCAACACCAATGTCCTAATTTATTTGTGTAACAATTCTATGAATTATAGGAATCAATCCCATTGAGCTGAAAGAAAAAACAAGGTTTCCAAAATCAGCAAGGTCAATGCTTCAGCTGGACCAGGGATACAGGCAATTCTCCCTGGCTTTGGGATTTTTTTTTTTTCCATGCCAATTCTCGACGAAAAATGGGTTAGATGTCCTGAAGAGTAGGGTAGTGTTTGTGAATTTCCTGAGGTGTGGCCTGTTCAGTATGTTGGGGTGTTTAGGCTGTAGACAGGCTGTAGAAGTCTGAGTGCCTTCCTCCTCCACATGCAACGAAGATCAGGGATCTGCGTTTGTGCCAACTATGCTGCTCCTCATTTTCACCAGAACCTTTCATGTTAAAACTGCTAGCTTAGAGAGTATCCATAAGGAAAATCATGACTGAGATTTATCTAACTTGATCATATGTCACAGTGAGATTCATTTCAGAAGTTAAGCCAAAGTGGGCACATCCTGAATTAGTCAAAGAATCATGTTTGGTCAACATTCAATTGAATCCAGTTCCCAAAACCAAGCCACAAGCAAATAGCACAGTCTCATGTTCACGGATATGAATCCAGTGAGTTTGGGAAGCAGAAACAAGAGGAATGGTGCCTCCTGCTTGCTAGCTATAGGAGGTGCTGAGGTGGCCTTGCAAGGCCAGAGGTGCCTCTCCACCCAGTGGTGCAGCTAGTTGGCCAGGGGTGCTCTTGCCTTAAAGGCCTTTGCCCGTCTACATAAACCCCCTCTGATCCTGAGGACCCTTTGGAACCAATAATTCCCCTTCTTGTTTGAAGATGGAGAAGCTAAATCTAATGTCAGAAGAGACTGGAGAATGCTGTTTAAAGGGAAAGTTGGGTAAGTCCATTTCTCAAGACATCTGAGGATTGGTCATGAAAATCCAGATCCACCCTCCTCCCTTGAGTTGTCTACAAAGCTCACTTCTGGTGTGTCAGCCTGCAGCTAGCTGATGGTGAACTTGGTTCATATGTGACAGGTGAGAAACACCTTCGGGTCTTATTGTGACTGGTGAGAGGGTCTTTCCCATATTGGGAGTACGAGGGCAAGCCTGAAGATAAACTGCCTTCTCACAGTTATTGGGGTTCAGTGTGGGGTCTGTGGTCCACTTGAAGAAGTGAGAGCTTTCTCTATGGCCTCTAACAGGGATGTGGCTCTGGAAGAGCTATAGAACTTCAGGGAAAAGCTTATCTGCCCCAGCCCTGGGGAGGCTGAATCCCTTTCTTCTGAACCTCAATTCCCTAATGTTAAACCTTATCACTTCTGTGTTTTCAGCACCTTGTACACTGAGCCCCACTCCTGACCTCTAGTTTCAGGATGAGAGGCACAGACTTCTCAACAGCTTCTCTCTATGGAGTTTTGGGGTGGATGGGGCACAGAACAATGGTCCAGAATGGGATTTTGAACTAATACTGTTTCTAAATACCACTCACTTTCATCAAATAGAATATGATTCTTCACTTCCTTCCAGTGCACAGAAGGAAACCCTGAAAAGTTGAAAATTGGCTACCCACAGAGAAAGTGCCATTGATTTCAGGCTATACATGAAAAAGTATGACAGATTAAAACAGATGAACAAATATAAACACTTCATACACAATCTGTGTGGATGCATTCTGGACCGAATCACAGGAACTACAGGTGACATTTTTAATGCAGCCGTTAGATGTACACACAGACAAGTTCTGGGGTCTCCTGACAAGCAGCGCCCTTTCCCATTCCTCTCTGTGCCACTCCAATGTACCCTCTAATGCTGTAGCTTCCCAGAAGAGACTTTCATTGGCAATTTCAATGTTTCTTAACCTGCCAGACACTTGCCAAGTGTCAGAACATTCCCTTCCATATACTAAGCTTCCCACCTCCTCCCACGCTCTCCATGTGGGCATCCCTGGTTTGCGAACTCTTCTTGGCATTCTTTAGTGCTTCATCTGAATTCTCCCTTTTCATTTCATCCTCCAGATTCAGAGTGGTTTTCTTTGTTTCTCTGCAGTCATAATATGAAACATTCTATACATACTGATGATGTTAACCACCACCTCTGGTGTTTAGGTGATACCTGTCCTTAGATGTCTTCTGGGTTTCGAGCAGAGTCCCTCACTGAGCTCCGCCTTCCTGCAGTCTTTCTCAGCTCATGTAATTAATGGTATTAAGTAGCTCATTCCACATCTGTCTGAGGCACATCTCTGGCTCTCCTTTCATTTCTGCAATGCCCAAGTCAAGCTATCTCTGAGTCTTCTCACTTCTGCTAACTGCCTCTCTCTCTAGTGTCAGCAGGACAGTCCAAGTCATCATCACCATAGCTTGTCATGATTTTAAAAACAACTCTCCATGTTTTTCTTTCTCCTAAAGGTTGTAGATTGCTCCTCCCAACAGTTCCCACAGAGTTCCAGGGAACTAGTTCCAGAGTCTAAGAATTTTTAATCAGCTCTGTGCTGTGTTTGAGTTCATTTGAACTTACCAGAGCTTCAGAAGTGTGTGGTCTAACTCCAGCTAACCTCTGCCCTTTTGGCTTGTCCCATAATCTTTCTTACCCTCTGCTCTGAGAAGAAACTTTCCAAGAATTTTCATCTACAATAAGTCTTCTCTTTTTGCTCCCATTGCTCCATGTGGTATGCTTAACCATTCTTATCCTAATCTGTCTGCAATTGCTCCATTTGTGAGTGTATTTACTGATCTTTACCTCTCTCATACATATAGAGGGACTCCATAAATAGAGTAGCAGTTCTTCTATCCCTTTGTCACTATACCCCCAACACATAGAGGAAGATGATCCCTACCTATGCAGGTCAAAGGCATAAATGATGGTGAACAGTGTGGAAAGAGTCCTGCCATTTGATGTAATGCTTTGCCATCATTTAACTTCACTGGGTTTCAGTCATGGCACTGGTAAATGCAGACTACAGCTGGCTGCCTTGCATACTTCCTTCCAGTTTTAATGTTTATTGAAGACAAGAAGCCTTGCCAGGCCCTTCTAATTTAACCAAATCTGAGTGGGACTTCTTTTGTGAAAACCACCTTGGCTGTGGTGATGGTGTTTCTGCCTCAGCTACATAGTCACAGCCTATGTCCATTGGCCTCAGGTCTTTGAACTCTCAAGATAATGTAAGGAGAAACATCAGCAGGTCCCAACGGCATTTAGGAAACCAGGCAGCATTCTCCCTTGTTTCCATGGTGATATGACAGACAGCAGAATTCTAGTTCAAAAGTGATGTCAGCTTTTCCAGAAACATCAATGCTACCAGCTCCTCTTTCAACTCTATTCCCCCCTGAACTCCAGCACAGAATAAAGGCACCCAAAGGAGACGCTGAGCCTCATTGATCTGCGAACTTCACATTCTCTGATGTTTCATGAGTTATTCTGAGTTTTCTTTGGGCCTTGGCAATCCTGTGCTTCTGCTTGGATACATCTAAAGACCTGTGACTGGAGCAGGGAAAGGGAGTCAGTTCTAAGCCAATGTAGTTGGGTCACCAATAAGAGCCTGAAGATCCCAGAAAAGTCCCACCCAAAGAAATGGCTGTCAAGTTGTATATGATTTCCATGCTGCAGTGCATGGGATCCATATTAAGATATGGCTGTAATGTCCTGTCTGGATCTAAGCAAGTGGAATTGTCCAACTGAGATGCACCCAATGGAGAGTAACATGGGCAGTATTGGAACCCTTACATTATACATCACACTACATAATAGCACAATGCAAACAATGAAGTAGCTACTTAATAATAATTGTCACTGAGAGGCAAAATATGTAACAGGTGGGTAAATAATGCTGCCTCCTGATGACACTCCTTGACCAGTTTTCCTGGACAGAGGTGAGCAGAGGAGTGATGTGCAGAGAAAGGAAGGGGATGATGCCCAGGAGGGGCAGGAGACAGGTGTCTGGTGGACGTACCTGGAGAAGTAAAAGTGGGAGTAAGGTCTGTGTTGGAAGAAGCACACTGCTTTCTCAGATCCCTTTGGATATATGGGTATCTCCTTGAGGCGATGCTGATGCAGGATTTTATACAGACTACGTAGGAGAAGGAACCTTGTAAGAAATTGTGGATTAAACTTGCACAAAGCAACAGACTTAAATGAGATCATTGAAGAAATGGCAAGACAGGCCCCAGGGCAACAAATAATAAAATATTAATGTAGATTAAACGTGTTAATCAATGAAAAAAGGGAAGTGTTAGAAGAAAGTATGCAAACGTGGAATCAATAGTGGTGAAAGTAAATGCTTGGAGAATCTATTTATAAACTCTCAGAGCATGGCCTGACTTTTTTTTTTTAGGAGATATGGCTCATTCTCTGATTTTTTTGCACTTCCCAGCAGTGCTCCCAGGAGGATTTTTCTCTTTGTTTTTCTCTGCAGGTGTAAAGATGGCTAGGGATAACAGGATGAGCCACTGGATCAAGATGAGCAGTGTATTTTCATTCAGTTTCCACAACTGAATCTTTTTTTGATACACATGGATATTGTGAGCTTAAGAAATGTGGATGTTTACCTGAAAGATGGCTTTATATTCAACAGCTGATGAGATCAGATTTCCAAGCCTATGGAACTATTGAACTTAGGAACAGTGGAATACTTTTGCCAGGCTTTGGCAGTCTGCCTGCTGGAAGAATCAAATCAGTCTCACATTTATTCAAACTGCAGGTCAAGACAGGCTCCTCACAGATGCTCAAATTGTGCGCTGAAGTTGTCCTTAAACAGCCACAATAAATAATTCCCCTGTTGCTTTGTCCTACAGGGTGAGATTCTTCACTCCTGTTTATTAACTAGATTATCAAAAGCAGTCTGTCTTGTCCTCACCTCTCCCTACAGCCAGAGCATCTGTAAGCAAACAACACAGTCATCTTGCTGAAGAAGAATGAATAAAAAGCTCTTGATTTATAAGTCACATGGGAACTTGGTAGAGCAAAGCATGCCCCAAACAAACTGAAAATATCAATCACTCTCTTGGAGATGGCATGTATCTATTACTGCCTGCAAACATCCAAGACTATTAGCTATAAATTTACATCTGCCCCACATAACTATGACATCACATGGGAGGCCCAGCCAGGATGCAGGCTACTCTTGTGACTCTTCAGACTTTCCCTCAGCCTTGTCTTTACAGCACCCAATCTAGGTGTGGCTGATTCATTAGAAGTGGGTTCTGACTTCTGTCTATGGTGGTGTTGTGGGCTGTCAATGTGGACAGGAAAGGACCGACCATAAAGGTGAGCCTGATTGTTGTTCAAGAGATGAAAAACCTGTAGCTGGACATGATGGCTCATACCTGTAATCCTGGTACTCAGGAAGATTGTGAAAATTTAAGGACAGCCTGTGCTAGAGTAAGATCCTGTCTCAAGAAAGGAAGAAAGGAAGAAGGAAGGAAAGGCATATCCCATAGGATAACTAGATTAACGACCATCAGTTAATATTTCCAAATAGCTAATGGAGAGGATTTTGAATGCTCCCAACATAAAAAAGTGATAAATGTCTAAGATGACAGACAAGTCAGTCACCCTGAGCTGATCTTCACACTGCTCATGGATATTGAATGTCATACTGTACCCCATAAATACCTGCAATTACTGCCCCAGTTAGAAAGAAAAATGCATTTTGGAAAAGAATACTGCCCAAGAGTACTTACTGCATGATTCATCATTCAAGCAGGTGCTCTCTTGGCAAGATGCAAATTGAAGAAATCCAGGTCACCTACAAAAGTTGTAAACAGGTTAGAGAAAGCAGACAGTCAACCTCAGGAAGTACAGAAGCTGGAATAGCTGATATCGGTGAAGTTATTAAGGCCACCCCACGTAGTTAAAAGGAAAGTTTATTAGTGGTGCAACTTACAAATGAGGGGATAGGTAGGTCGCAGGGTCTGGGGAAGGTGTATTGCAGTCCAGCGGTGTTCTCTGGAGCTCTGCTCGGTCAACCTCCACTGTCTAGGGTCCAGGAACAGAGAGTGCCGCGTGTCCCGATCTCAGGTCTTCAGGGCCCTCCCTTGGCCCCTCCTTGTAGGTATGATAGTTACCGAAGCCTCAATGGGGGTTGGAACTTCCAGACCAAAACTGGAATGGCTACCTACTACAAGCTGAAGCAACTGTTGGGGATCTGTACCTGGCTCAGGATCTCTTTTTTTCTGGGACCCAAGGATATTTTGACTGTGGTGGTTTCTGTCTCATGGACTCTTTGAGGTGGTCCTCTCTAAGGATCTTTCCTTTAGAAGGTTCCTGCCACCCATGTAAGCCTCCATGGGCTATGCTTCTGTGCCACAGAGAAGGAAAATGGAAGGACAGAGAGCTGTTGTCTGAAGATGTTCTGGCTTGGTGTTCTCAAGTCTTAAGTCACAGAGATTTTAAAGGACAGGTGAAAGAGAGAGAGGGACAGGAATTCTGTGGTTAAAGCCAAGTGCCAGGAACTTCTATGAGGGCAGGGAAAGGAGAGAGAGGCAAAAGAGATTTACAGGGCTAAGAGATGGGGAAGCATTCACTGTCGAAGAGTAAGGAAGATTTATACTCAGGGCCTCAGAGAAGTAGGTCAGGGTCTTTGAAGCTCCAGGAAGGTACAGGGACAATATCAGGTAACTCACAGATTTCTTCCCCATGTTGTGACAATGCACATAGATGAATCACAGAGACAAGGACAGAGGTCTTTAGGATAAACCTGAGCAAGTGAGTAACAAGGCCAAGAACCACTCCCACATCTCAAGCCCCTAGAAATGGAAACACATTATAGTTAGTGACACACCAAGATTGAGTGGGATATACTTCCATCCAGACAAGTGGTCTGGGGTTCAAACCTCATGAGGTTGCAGATTTCTAGCTCTCCTCACTAAAGACTTTTAAGAGTTTACCTTCTTGGATCAGGAAGGCAGGACCTCTTTGGAGTTTATTGCTCTGAGAGATAGGAGGAAGCAATGTGTTGGGGACAAATGAGTAGCTGTGAGGAACTGTAGCCAGAGCTTGACTGGGTTTCCTCCTATGGAAAGTGATGAGGAAGGTAGCTACAGGGTCCCAAGAAGATGTAGGGAACAGAATCATATCAGAGTTCTCACAGAGGGCTCAAATGAAGGCACCACTTAGAAGCAAGTAAAGTCTATGGAAATAAATTAGCTATGGCTAAAGCAGCTGAGGGGGTAAGGTTATTTGATTGTTCTTAAGACCAGATTGGACACCAGTAAGAAATAGGGTTAGTGCAGCCCAGACAGATGTGCATACTGGAGAAAGGGCACTGGGTTGAGGATGCTGATGACAATCACCATGGGGTCAAGGTGCTGGGTGGAAGAGGCTCTAGGGAAGAAGTGCTCCTCTACTAGTGTCCTCCAATCTTCTGCTGATGAGCTTTATTAGGAAGACTTGGTTGGACACCTTCCAGTCCAAAGTTAGCCTCCTGAACAACTGGTTCCAGTCTTCCAGGACACATAGCATAGTGACAAAGCTAGACAATAAGTCTGAAGTAGGAAACATTATTGAAGGCAGACGTTAAAGTCTAAGCCTCAGCTTCTTAGACTGTGGCTTATGGCACTCTGTGGGTTCGTGTAACAGAAAGTGGAGATGAGAAATGTGGCAACAGTAAATGGTTTCTGAATGTGCAATGACAAAAACATTATTCAATATCAAAGGAATCCAAGACGTTTCTGGCAGTATAGTCTGTGTTGCATCATAAGATTTCACTGCAGCCTTGGCTCTTTGTACTGTGCATGCTATCACGTTATGCAACACCAGCGAATGTTGCTTGAAATATCTCAGCTCAGTTTTCTGACTTTTGTATGTCATGAATTGCACTGTTTTATTACATACAAAGTGCTTCCTGTTCTTGTAGAAACATAATGGCTTACTTACAGGAAATGGAGACTTTTAATATTTTCTACCATCATTCACCAGCATATAAATATCAAATTATTGTCTTTGAATTGTGTTGTTAGGAATTATTTTTTTTCTTTAAAAATTGCTGTGTAAATTACTCTCTTGAGTTTAATAAAATGTTACTAACAGAATTTTGACTTTGATTTAGGACAAATTTCTAAAACGGCCCTAACTATACTTCTGCCATTTTGTACTACATATTTATACAAGCAATGTTATCGGCATTGGTATATAGTCATAAGATCAAAATATTGATTAACTCTAAAAGACATTGAAGTTATTCTGTGTATCTGAATATCTAATATTCAATCAAGACTTGATTCTTTATGCAAAATTAAAGAAGCACATTAATTTCATTAGTATGCAGATTTGCTTTAATCTTTAATCATAAAATTATATGTATACTAAGAAATTATTTAACAAAAATGATTTATGATTATTAGTAGCAAGTATTTGATATGAATACCTGTTTTATACACCTGTATACTCAGAGCTGTGTAAACATTTCTTGCACGAGAAGGGGTCATGAATAAAAATAGTTTAAGACGTTCTGGTCTAAGTCAGATAGATGGTCCAAGCCAAGGTCTTGGTTTCAACAGTTAGTTCACAGGAGAGAGCCATGTTATGTGACCAAAACTGTGCTTCATGAAGCAGGACAGCAGATGAATTAGAACGACACCTTTTACAGATTCAGGACAGGTACAATAGTGGTACCTCAAGACTGAGATGGTAGTATACAATCAGTGTAGCAATCAATGGTATATCTTCAGTTAGACTGTTGCTGAATCCTCAGGGGAGGAGGTGAGAAGGCATGGCATTAATGTCACAGACACCAGGAGTCAGTTGAAGGCAAATAGCAGACTCATTTATTCAATAACGGGGAAGGTCTTATATACCCCCCTCTCAGCATCCTGTGGTGATATTGTGTTCCCCCAAATATTGTCCATCCTAATAAATTTATTTTGGGTCAGAGAACAGAACAGCCACTAGACACAGAGGCCAGAAAATGGTGGCACAAACACCTTTAATCCTAGCATTCTGGAGGCAGAGATCCATCTGAATCTCTGTGAGTTCAAAGCCACCCTGGAAACAGCCAGGCATAGTGACACACACCTTTAATCCCAGGAAGTGATGGCAGGAAGCAGAAAGGTATATAAGGTATGAAAACCAGGAACTAGAGTCTGGTTAAGCTTTTAGGCTTTTGAACAGCAGTTCAGCTGGGATTGATTCTGGATGAGGACTCACAAGCTTCCAGTCTGAGGAAACAGGATCAGCTGAGGATTGGCAAGGTAAGGTGGCTGTGGCTTGTTCTGCTTCTCTGATCTTCCAGTGTTCACCCCAATAACTGGCACCAGATTTGTTTTTAATAAGACCCTTTTAAGATTCATGTTACAGCATCCAAGCTGTGTTCTAATCTGGTGGCATTGCATGGTCATCCCTCATTGGCTGGGCATAATCAGGAACTATGACAGTGATCAGGAACTCTGACAGTGCCTGTTGCTAGGCCTTCAGGCAGACTCCAGTTTGGCTCATAAGGAAGGACATTATGTGCATGCCTTGGCAACTGGTTTGAGCCAATTTCCTTGACTCTATGGGCCTATCCTACTACACTGGATTTTTTGGATTCTCTTAGTGTTAAGTGTCCAACAGTTGTATCTAAATATGGTGATGAGTTATGTGCAGGATGCTGTAGTTTGAATTTGGAAGGTTCCTTAAAAGCTCATGTGATTGTAAACACTTGGTTCTAATGTGAGGTAATAGAACCTTTAGGGGTCATGCCTAGTGTGAAGTCTTTGGTTCATTATGAACATGCCCTTGAAGGGGACAGTGAATCTTTCTTTCTCTTTCATTTTCTTGATGGTGATGTGAATGGGTTGCTCAGTTACATTTTGTCTCCATGATATGCCACCAATGGCCCAAAATAGCAGAGCCATGGATTGAAACCTCGTATCAGTGATCCCATGGATTAAAACCTCGTATCAGTGATCCCAAACAAAACTTTTCATTTGATAGTTGATTTTCTTAGGCATGTGTTACAGTATTGGAAAGCTGACTTATGCATAGCATGGAGTCCAAAGTCCTGCAGCCAGTGTTTCTGCTGAGCCAGACTTTGTTTCTAGCTCCTTAAAACTTGGTTTCTCTTTGATTGGTGGCCGTGATAGGATTAGAATTTAGCATAAGATAAATGAGAAGAATAGAGAGGTACAATCCAAAACAAAGGCATATGGTTCAGGTCACTACCTCTTACACTGGGAGCTGAGAGGAAAAGAATTTCCAGTTAGAGTCCTGCTCTTCCACAAAGTACACTCTGGAGCTTGCTTGTGAGGTCTATGTCAGTATCAAAGTGTGGCACAAAAATTCTTCAGTATTAAGTATGGGTCTGAAAGAGATTAACATGGTAAAAGTGTTCCCATCACTTTCCATGGAGCTCATGAGCAGTGAGCCTGAGATCTTGGAAGATGATTTCCACTGTGTGAAACATAATGCTGGAAGCCCAACTGGGAAAAACACTCCTGTGTAATCAGTTTGTATACTTAACCCAATCAAAGCACCCCTCTTTCCTCTGCCCTGCCAAGTCTGTCCATTCCCCTGGGCTTATAAGCAGAGCCATAGACAGAGCAGGACCTTGAAGATAGCTCTGTTGCATCTTGACTGAGTACTGTGTAGCTTCAGTGCTTTTTCTCCTGGAAGAAAAGAATATCTTAATGTGAGAGAGAAGTATGGGATAGAGTTGAAGTCAGCAGTGGATGGATGTGTGTATGTTTCTTACCCAGAGAGAAGTGTTTTCATTGCTCATCATTGAGCTTATGAGCAGTGAACTTGAGATCTTGGGAAGATGATTTCTATAGTGTGAATCTCTATCTATCTATCTATCTATCTATCTATCTATCTATCTATCTACCTACCTATCTCTTTATTTGTGTCTACCTTTCTCTCTCTCTCTCTCTCTCTCTCTCTCTCTCTCTCTCTCTCTCTCTCTCTCTCTCTCTTTTAGAGATGGGAATATGGAAGAGCATGATCTTTGATATAGTCTCTCACTACCCAGGCTGGTCTTGAACTCATATCAGTCTTCCTGTCTCAGCCTTCTAAGTGCTGTGATTACCAGTATGAGCCCCAGCACCTGGCTGTTCTTCTTTCCTTAAGTTCTGGCAGTGTTGGATTGCACTTCACACACTGTATATCAGTGGGAAACAGCTTCTTTCCTTGAGTGTTTCCTTTAAGTTGCTCAGGAGAAGCTCAGATTCATAGGTTGTCAGCCCCTTGCTCTCAATGAATGTTTTCTTGCCATAAAAGGCAAGGCTTCAAACCAAGCTGAGCCCCTTTTGACACTAAGCAGATCAGACAGAACTGGATCCAGCCTGTCTGTACCTCCACTAGCTGGGCAGTATGCCCATGCTCTTTTCACAGAAGTACAGAGAGAATTGAATATCTGGATTCACACAGACTGGCCAGGAGTGGGCAGAAATACCCTGGCAAAAGCAGGGTTTGGCTTGACAATGCCGCTTCCTGAGTTCTGATCTCGTCACTTAAGATCCAAGGGGTCATGCATCACACGTTCCAGCCTCTCTGAGACTCCGAGGCCCACATTTGTACAAAGGGAATGGCAATGGGTCACAGCAGAAGAGAGCACCAGTGAAACACTTATGAACTTTGTATGACGCTGCAGACAGTTCTGGCTGTGGCAAAGGTAGTGGGGTCCAGAGGGCCCCTGAATCCTGGCTGCTCAAAGCATTTGTGTATGGTTCCTATGGCTTTTTATCACATAGAAACCCGAGGCAGGGTAGTGCTGGCACAGAGCTTCTGAACTGTGGCTAAATTTGGGGACCCAGCAGAGGACTGAGCCTTGAGAAGAAACTGAGGGCACCTCATGAATAATGGTGCTGCCGACTCCACAGTCATAGTCCTTGCCTGTATCTCTCCTATGATGTCTCAATGACCAGATCCTGCTTTGACAAAGTTCTCTTGCTTATTCCCCTCCTAATAACTCATGGCAAGGAAGTCACCATTTATAGGGAATCAGGACCTAGAGTCTTACATCAACACAACCAGAAGTCTGGTTTCCTGAAGCAATATAATAAATATCTAAACATGGTGGCTTCAAGTGCCAGTCATTCTGCTCTGCCTCATGCTGTCCAGGTGGGTGTGGCCTGGCAATTCTCTGCCCACATACTGCCTGCTGCATTCAGCTGGTGGTGTTCCATGCCCATACTCTGACATCAACAGGTGGAAGTGAGGCCTACCATGTCCCTGTATGTCTACAAATTATCAATGTATCTCCTATCAACTTGTCAGCATCCTTTCTCCAAGACGAGTCTTGGAGAAGCTCTGGTGAAACCTTCAGAGCTTCTCATGACCTAGCCCAGGAGCCTCTGAGCACCATTCCCATTGTGTTCTGTTTCCCTGTGAACTCAGATTAAGGACAGGAAGAAGACCCATCTGTCTGCAAGAACTTCCACATGTGTTCTTAGTAGGAATGGGTCATGGGCTGCCCTGGAGATAAGTTACCAGCCCAGAGTTCCAGCATGTGGAGTTGAGGTTTTCATCTGTCTGCCTTTACTTACTTTGGGAACCTCAATCATATTACCCAGATCCCACCTTCTGAAAACTGAGAATAACAGAGCATCCTCAGAGGGCTTCCCATGGGACATTGAAACCTCCCTCATCTGTTCAGTGCTTAAAAGGAATCAGTCACAAACTGTGTCCACATCCTATCAAAGTATTAGCCGCTTTTCTGTACACATAGTGAGCCTACTGTGGTTGGAAATAGTGGGCAGGTGTCAAGCTGGGTCCGCTCTTTAACGAGTGTCTTGACTACTTTGAACCAAAGTTTCCTCATCTGCCAAGCATAGATGAAAACACTGGATTCATAAGTGGGGGATGATGGGAGTAAATGGGAGACAATGTTTGATTTGGGCACAGAAAACAGGCTAGGAATATGTTGGTTTTTAAAAACAGGTGAGTTTGGGAAGTGGTAAAGAGAATCTAGGAAAATGCTACTGTGTGGCATGGAGGGGTGGGGAAGAGATGCAGGCGGAAGTGAGGGACAAAACTCAGTGATAGAGAAGAGGTGACAAACCTGAATGTGAGGTCACATACTGCAAAGAAAATGAAGGCAGGAAGGCTGAGGAGAGGCCAGAGAGAAGGAAGAGAGAGACAGAGATACAGACACAGAGAGAGACACAGACAGACAGAGAGACAGACAGAGAGGGAGGATATAATGTCTCATAAAGCAGCTCTTAGCATGGTGTTCTCTGGAAAATACACCCAATTGTCAGTCACATGTATAGTAAGCTTATGTCCCTTGTTTGCAAACATCGTAACTTGGGGAGGAATTTAGTTTTTTCCCAGAGAACTGGAGCAGTAGAGTTGCATTCTCTAGGAAGTAATTAGGACAGTAATAATTTTAAAAAGTCATGCACTAAAATTGACCCAGAATTAGAATAACAATGTGGCATCTGATGGCGCCAGTTGGATGTGACTCCAGTCTCATCTATTTAGCTGTCTGCCTATGAGGCAGCTGGTGGCACATAAGGCTCTGAGCTCAGGGCAAGCAAAAAAGGGAACTCACAAACAGGATGGATTTCCATCAAGGGAGGCCCTCGTCTTCTCAGGAACACAGATATCCTTGTTGGGGGGGACTCCAAACTGCTAACTCAAATGTTTGTGCATGCCTCTATGTGTGTGTGTGTGTGTGTGTGTGTGTGTGTGTGTGTGTGTGTGTGTAGAGGTCCTGGCCTGAGATAGTTGAAGCTTTTGACTTGATTATAATGGGGCTGTGATATGCATCAGTAAAATACCTTCCTTGAGATTTTAATTTTGCTTCTTTCCCAGTCTTGTAATATGTAGTATAATACTCTGGGTGTGCTGGGCAGGCTAGGGAGCCCAATTCTGATCAGCCTTGCCCACCAAGTGTATGTTCTAGCATGCCTTGTTGCTATGATATGATGCTCAACACATGCTTGGGTATATGCAGTACATTTTTGATCCACTGTCAAAAGGAACTGGAGTAGACTATCCCTGTTCACATACAGGTATCAACATGAATGAGTGATAGTGACATACACCAACCCAGACATCATATCTTAACTGCTCTGAGTACATCAGGGTAAGTTGCAGACACAGATACAGACTTGGGGCACTTTTGTAGTGGACAATGCAAACTGAGCCATTTTAGAATGGAGACATGAAGAACTCCATGGAATATCTTCCCTACAAAACAATCATTGCCAGTAAAATCTATCTTAAAAACAACTATTCAGTGTTGCTATAAATTGCCTAAATAGTATCCAGCAAATACAGAATCGTTCTCTTCTACTAAAAGTAGCTAAAAACAATGAGAGTGTGGTACCTAAGACAACATTGGCTCCTCTTCGCAGGCCTCTCTGGTCCTCATCAGAGTGATTGATAGAAAACTCCATTATGGGTGGTACAGCTAAAAGACTGGCTGTTTATCTCAGCCAAGCCAGGCTGAACTTCTCCTTTTCTGCATAATGACAGTCCCTTCCTTTCTATTATAGACAGGCTTGCTGTTGTCTGAGAATGTCATGATTTCAATCCTGGCATTTTCTTTGACATGGCTGAAGTAGGTATGAATTCCTGTGGAGGTTCCAGATAACAGACCTTGCCAGAGATACATGTGTTTAATGAGGTGCTGAGTCTGAATGAGAGTCAGACAAGGTCCTCTGAGAACTGGGGGTCCTGGCATGGGCCTCCATGCTGCTATAAAGCTCACATTTACTCGGACTTTATACCAGGGGAAACCCAAATGTAGCTTCTGGCTTCACTTTTAATTACCTTTTTGTAGTTGACATTGACTATCACTAACTTTGGACACCATGTGACTGAGCGACATTTTCTTAGTCTTCTGCTAGTCAGGTTGAATACAATGTCTCTGTCAATGAAGTCTTGTTGACAACAGCTGCCTGGTCTGCTCTTTATGAACTTGGCAGCACCTTTGTTAAAGCCAATAACTCCATACTTTTGCTCACACAGATGTCTAATGGGTGACCTTTTGATATCATAGGACAAAAACTGCACTCGCAGGTCAAGCTAACACTACCATTTTGAGTCTCACAAAAAACACAAGGGGACTGAATACACAGGTGGGAACCACCAATGACTTCCTTTCCATTATCTTTTCCAAGCCTTAAATCACCGGTTCTGCCTCCCACACATGTTCTCCAGCCCTCAAACATGGCTGCCTTCTGAATAAATGCTTTTCTTGTGCAAAATTTGTCATTTCCATGGTTGTTATATTGCATGGTGGGGAAAACAGGCCTGGTTTAGTAACTTTGGAGGAAAGTACAGATAAATGCTTGACACAAAAGTAAGTGAAAAAGCAAGTAAATAGAAGTAAAACAAGCTTTGCTTTATGGAGATGTGCTGACCTTCTTCCCCACCATGCAAGGATGGTCCATTGAGGAGGATCCCTTTGTTAAAGTGAAATGAATTAGGTGTACTGGTGAACCTCTGTGGACAGTGACATGTTGGTCTTTAGTAATGTGAAATTTAAACATTGATGATTTAGAGAAGTCTGCAGGAGCATTACTAATGCAAGCAGTATTTCAGCCAAAGTTAATCATTTCACTGTGTTTTTTCAAGTAATTACAGGCTGACCTTACAGACAGATTACAGCAATTTACTGCAGTCTAGATTCTCTATAGCTTCAGCTCTGTACAAGGGACCAAATATTTTTATTGTTCTAATTATCAGGTGATTGTGCATTCTTGGGTCTAGGGGCTTTGTTTTACAGCTAGAAATTATTGTTTTACATCTCATTGTGAAAATAAGAGCATGTGTCAACTTTGGAATGGCTTTGTACATTCAGAACACTTTTGTCTAATATGCTCTATTACTTAAAGAGTACTAGAGAGGATAGCAGTCCCTGAGAACTCACCATCCTGGGATGTTGAGATATCCCAGGAGATGCTCCAGAGAAGATGGCCCACATCTCAGACAAGTCCCTATCATCATCAGTCACTCCACAGCTTGCACCCCTCATAAACACCATTTGCCAAGAGAAAAGCAAGATAAAAGAAACATCCATACCAGGGTATCACCAGTGACAACACAACTAGCCAGTAAGAATTATAGTGCAATGTCACAGTTAGATACAATATAAGACAAGAAGAAATAGCTTAGAAAAGTTGGAACCGCATGCTTCCAATCTTAGATAAAAATGCCAAAAATGTGTATGTCACAATTAGTTGTGGTATGTTATAAAGCTAGGAAAAACACTTGAAGACAACAGGACAGCATGCATGAATCCACTACACCAGGAAAACTAAGGACTTTTCTTTCTGCTGCTCAGTAGATGATGATGTGACATTATCACCATCAGGTCAAGTGGAGGCCAGCAGCCAAAGGAAGGTGGTACAGTCACAGCCTGGCAGCTCTCAGCTCCATGTTTGCCTCTCTGTCAAATTGGTGATGTCTGTGGTATCTGATAAATGAGATGTGTGTGTGTGTGTGTGTGTGTGTGTGTGTGTGTGTGTGTGTGTGTGTGTGTGTGTGTGCATGTGTACTGGTGCATTTTCTTTTACTCTACATAATCATTCTCATCTTTAAAAAGGATGGTCCAGTCACTTTTGTGTCCATTGTGAACTCTTGTGATGTAAATGTGGCAAGACTGTGAGTAGCTCGTCCTCACCTATGTTGAACTTTCCGTGGCTTACTATATGTGCTGCTCACCTGACTAGGGCCCACACTGGCATCCACAGCTATTCTCAGTGATTGTTTCCACCTAAGGGCAATTGCTGCAAATAGAGTTCCAGGCTTCATGGATTAATCCACAAATCTGCTCAAAAGTTGACAGTAAACCACTGCTGAGCTGAGTTACCAAAAGAGGGCACAGTCCAGGCCAAATGTCTCTAAGATGCATTGAGTAGAATCTATGAGCTAGGATTTGGATAAGTTTACCAAACATGTTTAAAATAATAGTAGTAATAGTAATAATTAGCTGTGTTCTCCTGAACATTTTATACACCTTTGATTAAGGGTCCAAAAATACCTAGAAATTTTCCAAGTCATTTTCATGTGTCTCTGAGACATCTTTCTTCTTCCCATTCCATGCCTCAGGGAGGCCAGATTTTTGCACCATTCTCAACCTAACTCACATATTACAAAAGACTAAAAGAAAAGTGGATTCAATATTCCAGCTGTCTTCTTTTAGAATAACCATGTGATGAAAAGACTTGTGAAACTGTGTAACAAACCCATTTCTCTTTCCTTGTTAATTCTAGAAACACAGTTTTCATTAAAATATGATGTTTATATTATCAAATAGCTGGTCTGTTATTGCTGTGTTAAGATGGGTTAATATATATTTAAAACCTTTCTTAGCTTTCATTGTCAATATGGTAAGCATATGTTGAACAGTATTTACCAAAGTGATTGGGAGGTCATCAATGATTTGAAGAGTGTGTTGGTTACTTTTAAGTTGCTTAAGAGAGCAAAAATTTGATTGCACTCATGGTTTCAGAAGGCTCAGTCTATCACAGAGGAGCCAGGATGAAGTCACTCAATGCATGGCAGAAGATTCACATGCAGAGCAGTGTTTTCTTCATAGCAGACTTGGAAGCGGAAAGTGAACAAGAACCCGTGGCCAGGTAGTATCTTGAAAGGCCTGCTTCTGGTGACCTACTTCTACCAGCTGGTTACCACTCCTAAATGTTATAAGCTCTCCAAAAATAGCACTTCCATCTGGGGTAAAAAAAACATTCAAAACAAGAATCTGTGCGATCATTTCAAGTTGAAATTATAACATTCTACCCCCGGTCCCCATAGGCTCGTGGCCATCTCATAATGCAAAACTCATTAGTCTGTTCAAATTAAATAAACAAATAAAATGATGTTGAAGGTCTCTCTTGTGGCCTAAGGAAATCTTTTAGCTGTGACATCCTACAAAATAAAGTTTAAAAAGCCACAAATCTCCTATATGCAATAACGTAGAGTAAACATTACCATTCCAAAAGAGAGGAACAGAATAGCAAGAAGCATTAGATTGAAATGACTCAAGCCCAGTAGGGTAGTTGTTACATCCTGTAGCTTCATATTTGTTGTCTGAAGCATGTTGTGGTAACATCAGAGCTTCAGCAGGCTTTAGGTAGCCCTGCCCATAAGTCCTTACTGTATGCAGTATCCATGGCCTATGTCTTGGGCTAGTTCCACTCAGTGCCTGCAGTTTTTCCTCAGACAATATACATTGTCTCTAATATGGTGGGCTCTAAATTTCAACATGCACTTTTCCATTGTGAGTTCATCCACTGGCTGCTCAGGAGCTCGCTGTAGAGAGATCTTCTGCTACTAATTGCCTACTGCACATTTTATTGGTATCTTTGTGGAAACCTCTTACATTCACTATACCTGAAAAATCAGTAGCACATGGGTGTCACCAAGTTCTGCTGCCAGCTTGAGCTATAACCAGGTCTCCTTAGACCAAGGTAGCAGCCTCTGAATGCCTATGTGACTAAGACTGAGAAAATTCTTCTCTTGGTGTTCCCCTAACCATAAAAAAGAGTGTAAATGGTACTGATCTGGGATATCTAGATGCTACTATCATGACTGTTCTGAAATCACTGGCTTGCTAATCTTCATCTGTGGCATTTCTGAACCAGGTGACAATGACATAGTACTTATCTATTATTGGCGATAACTGCTTAAGTTACTTATGTGGATCTCAATACATTAAATGGAAGAGGAACAAAGTCACAAAGAATTAAACAAATTCCAAAGCCATTAGCAGTAAGTGATGTACCAGGAACTCTAAACAGTTTATCTTATTCCCAAACATTGGTAAACGACTATTCTATAATGGGATATGTCTCCGTAATCTGTGTATCATAACCTGGAAGTGTTGGATTATTCATACATTGTGATGAGCCGTATCTTAACAAGAGTATGGAGGCATTCAGCAAACAACAACATGAAACTGGTCTCAAATTAAAGAACACATCCTAAGTTATCCTAGGAACTTAAGCATATCCTAGGTGTTACTGTTACATCACACAGTTCAGTTGGCTGTTTATAAGCTACATAAAATCAAGGCTGAGGAATAGGGGATTATAGATATGAACAGAGGGCAGGAGATCAGGTCTGTGCTCTGCCAAATGAAATATGAAATTGAAAAGTTATTAAGGACATAGAACCTCTACAGAAGAGGGTAACAAAGTCAATATGAGATGGAAACACTAAGGTTTTTCTACAAAAAATGTGAAAGGGAGAGAAGCACATCATGGAAGAAATATGTACATTTCGTCACCAGCGACAGCAGCTGCTCATGGAGCAAATAGAAATGTCCCCACCCTTGTGTAGACAGTGGTTTAAGGAGTGTTTAGTTTATATGCATTGATACCCATGAACCATCACAAGTGCCCTGGTGGTCACAAGCTAAATAATCATAATTACTGGTCCAAATAATATTTGTGTGAACAGGTATAGCTCTGCTTCTTCAAACATATTTCTTTTCATTTCTGTAGATATAAGGCAAACATTTTGACATGTTTACTCAGACATGAGAGAAGCCACCTTGACCATTCCAATGGACTGACAGGGAAGACACAAATCTAAAGTAAGTTCTCTAAAAGTACCGTCCTGGAGCACCTCCTAATTCAGTCACTCAAAGGAAACTAGGGTAGTGGTGTACATTTCTAATTCCAGCACTTGGGTGTAGCTGTAGTTATCCTGTTCCTGCCTGGCTCCTACAGCCCTCAGACCCAAGTAAACACACAAAGACTTACATTACTTACAAACTGTATGGTCTAATGGCTCAGACTTCTTGCTAGCTGTTTTTATATCTTAAATTAACCCATTTCTATTAATCTATATCTTGCCATGTGGCTCGTGGCTTACCCGTAACTTGTATCTTGCTACTCATCATGGCAGCTGGCAGCATCTCCTGACTCAGCCTTCTTCCACCCAGCATTCTCCTTTCTCCTTGTCCCACCTACACTATCATTCGTGCCTGGCTACTGACCAATCAGCGTTTTATTTACCAATCAATCATAGCAACATATATTCACAGCATACAGGACATCCCATAGCACTTGGGAGGCAGAGCCAGGCAGATCTCTGTGAGTTTCAGGTCACCCTTGTCTACATAGTGAGTTCCAGGACAGCCAGAACTATGTGGTGAGACCCTGTCTCTAAAACAGAAACAAAAAAAAAATAAACAAAAATTCCAGCAACAACAACAACAAACAAATAAACAAAAACCTAAACCAACTAAAACAAATTAAAGCAAAGAAGGAGATGGGTATACAACTCAGTGTTTGAGCTTTTCTAGCATTGTGCAAGGCCTGTATTCAATCCCTTGAACCATTAAACCCAAAACACAATAATACAACATATAAAACACCCCAGATACTGAAACTCTGGCATGGACTGGGCGGTCCAATCAGTGCTGGAGATCCAACCTCGAATGAGGCACACAGGGTATGATTTCTGCTGCTGTAGAATCTGGTCCTGATGAAGGCATCTAGAGAATGACAAGCTCTAAGTAGATCATAGTGAGATCAGCACAAGATCAGCATAGGGTTTCTTACATACAAGGACACCCTTGTCTTTTTATGACTCTGTGCTAACTGCTTGAGGTGCATGCCCCAGTGGAGGGTGGGGCAGTACCACTGGCATCCCTGCATGGATTCGGACCTCCTTGGCACTACTTCTATTATTGTGGGATACGAGGTCTCTTTGGGAAGGTTTTGGCTTCATGGATAAAGCTATTTTAATATGGACATAGAAAGATCTTCAAGACGATTCAGTGGCATTGGGGAAAGAAAACACAGTGCAGGAAGCTTCAAATCTGGGCAAGTTTGAGAGGAGAAAAATGACCAAGAAGGGAGAGGGCAAGGTGTGCTTGCTGAGTTAAAGTGGTGGTGTGACTTTGGAGGGTATCACACAGATCATTAAAGAGAAAGTTCTTCCCTTTCCTCATCTCTTCCTCAAGTGTAGCATATTTCTTTTTACACCTTTTAGCTGTAAGCTAGTATTGACGTTGCAAAACAGAATTTCCTCTTTAACGTGGGAAAGGTCTTGTTAAGAAGCAAGTTCCTGGCCTGAACAACACATGAGAGCTGCCTATTGTCTATCTATATTTGGCTGTGATTTTGGATCAGGTTTGTAAGCTGTGTCCCAAGGGGCCCTGGGTTGACTAGAGTGGAGTCTCTCGGGAGCAGTGTCTCCTCCCCTCTGAGGGAAGCATGTCCCTATGTCTGAGTCTGGAGAACAGGACAGAAGGCCTAGCAAATTCAAAATGCTTTCCTTGGGGTTAGTCAGGGATCATGATAAAATACTGCAAAGACATATAGTCCATCAAAACTTCAGACTCATGGAACATTGCAAAAGAGAATGGTATTCAGGTTAAAGATATACAGGCTGAGTATCCCAATGTAAAGATGTGAAATCTGAAATGCTCCAAAATTCATAATATTTTGACCATTGACAAAACAAGGGGAAAATTCTATATTGTACTTTCTGTTTAGACATGGGTTCTATCCCTGTATATCTCCCTGTACACAGTTCAAGTATTTTAACATTGGAAAAAGTCTAAGGGTGAACCTCTTCTGGCCTCAACCAATATGTGTAGGGATCCTGTTGCTGATCTTCTTAGATTGAGGAAAGTCATTTGGTGACCCCTGTCCTGATGGTTCTGATGTTCACTTTAGGATCTTGCAGTGAGGGGCAGCCTGCTCTGCTGCTGGGATGCAGAGGTCTTGTTCCCAGGAGGGACAGGAAGGAGTAACAGTGCAGCTACAATTATAGTTGAGACACAGGTGAGATGTCATCGGTTCCTTGTCAGAGCTGCCAGAAACTATTAGTTTAATAAAGGGGGAAATGGATCTTAAAATTACAAAAAGAGAAGCTAATAACCGACTGGACTGAGAAGCAAGAAGAAGCGAGAAAAGGATACAGGCTCCTGTGTGAAGCTCTGCGTTGTGCTTCTCTGTGGAACCTTAGGCTGAATCAGTCATGGAATGAGGAATGAGTTGCCCCCAGAACTGAAAGAATCACACAGTAGGGTTGAGGAACAAAGAGCTGGAGAAGAGCCACCGTGGTGAGGGTTTCATTCATAAGAGCCTCATTCACTTGCCAAATCCTTGGTTTGGGTGAGAGCTAGGGAAGTATTGTAATGTGTGAAAATATATACAGTGCTTCTTGTATTTGTATGCTTGCGTTTGTGTATGTGTACATGTAGTTGTGAGTACACCTGCAGAAGAGTGTACATGCCTGTGTGTGGAGGCTAGAGGTTGACGTTGGGTGTTCTGTTTCGTAGCTCTCCATCTCAGTTGTGGGGAAAGGGTCTCCCACTGGTCTCCCACTGGTCTCCCACTGGTCTTGCACTGAACCCAGCACTCACCCACTAGCTAGACTGGCTCTGGGGATGTGCCTGCCTCAGCGTTCCCAGCCTGTGAGTTATAGATGTGTACCACGATGCCTAGTTTTTATGCAGGTGCTGGGGAGCCAGACTTGGCCCTCAATCATGTGTAGCAAGCACTTTACTGAAAGAGCCATCTTTCTAGCCCCTGTAATATATTGTAGAAATTTTTCCAACCAAATGAAAATTATAAATTGGAAAAAAGAAAGCAGTGAAAAAAGAAGGGAGGAATGGAGGAAGGAAAGAAGAGACAAAGAAAAGGAAAACTATAAATGGCTATCCAAGCCCCCAAAACTCCATTACTTCTAAATTTTTTTGCTCATAAAGTTTTGAAGGGTTTTGAGCACAATTCATCATTCAAGTTTTTCACTGCAGTTGAGTTGGGGTGTAACATTCAGGCTTTACAAAAGCCAAGTCTCTGGATTTAAGTGATTCCATCAATTATATTAATTTGACCTGCATGAACACACATGACTAATCATGTACTATTAATTAAAATAATTTCTTGTGCAGTCTTTCAAATTCTCTTGCACATGCTATCATCATCATTCTTAGGGGCCTGTGGCATCTGGAAGTCAGTGAAGGTAGGGAGAAGCCAGGCATAGCAACTGCCTTGCTGTAATCTCTTTAGAGCTGCTGGCTGGTAAAGAAGTGCAAAGTCTATTTCCACATGTGTTCTGCTTAGTCTGGGTCACCTTCCTCATTAATCACTACTAGCCAAATACTATGGACCTCTGTATAGCACAGTTCCAAGAAAGCCAGTAAGAAATTTTTGGCTGGAATAAAATAAGACCACACTGTTCATTGCCAACCGAATTTCTTCTAAGTGTTCTGGATTCTTTTTTTTTTAATTTATTTTATAATTTAATTTAATTTTACATATCAGCCACTGATTCCCTTGTTCTCCCCCTCCCTCCTCGCACCCCCCTTCCCCTCAGCCCACCCCCATTCCCATCTCCTCCAGGGTCAAGACTCCCCTGGGGATTGAGTTCAGCTTGGTAGATTCAGTCCAGGCAGGTTCAGTCCCCTTCTCCCAGGCTGAGCCAAGTGTCCCTGTATAAGCCTCAGGTTCCAAACAGCCAGCACATGCACTGAGGACAGGTCCCGGTCCCACTGCCTGGATGCCTCCCAAACAGATCAAGCTAATCAACTGTCTCATTTATCCAGAGGGCCTGATCCAGTTGTTCTGGATTCTTAAAGGCTTTTTTTTTTTTAATTCAGAATGAATGCCCAAATGCATTTGTATATGCATATTACTCTATTTATTTGCCTGCTTGTTTGTTTGAGCCAGAGTCTTACTATGTAGCCCAAACTTTCCTGAAACTCACTGTGTAGTGCAGACTGGCCTCAAACTCACTGCAATCCTCCTGTCTCTGATTACAGACATGAACCACAGTGCCTGGCTATACATATTTCAAAAGTGCCAGACTTATTAACCCTTTAGTTCACATGCCTTTTATGAAAAGCAGAGCTACTTTACAGGAGAGGCAGCATCATGAGCACTGGGGTCAGTCAGTGGTCCTTGAGTCTACAGCATCACATATTTTGAGACTGATGAGGATGTGTATAGGACCAGCCTCAAACAGCATTTAGCCAGCTCTTCCTTTCCCAAGCTACTCCTGGTCGTGTCTCATTTGTGGTCTTACACCGGCAAAACTTCATGTCTTCATAAAGGTTCTGATTCACCCAATTCTTATGCTGGAAGAGTATTTTTAGTTGAATGGAAACACATAAGCCCCTTATCTCATTGCAACTATCCTGATTTCAATTTATTCCTTTATATTTGACATATTTGTGTCATAGATCTTAGTCCAGAGGATGGGTTTAAAACTTTGCATACAGTCTAAACTCTGAGGGGCTGAAGATGACTCAGTAGATAGAAGTTTCTACTGTGTGATCAGGAGGACCAGAGTTTGGATCTCAGCACACACATAGCAAGGCAGAAGTCACAAGCCAGGTATCTCCCAAACACCACTATAACTCCAGCTCTGCAGGGTCCAGTGCCCTCTTCTGGCCTCCACAAGTGCATTGCTCATGCCTCACACACATATGTGTGTACATACTCACACAGATACATATGTACACATACATTTTAAGTAAATAAGTTTCTGAGAAAATATTTTTTACTTTAAAAAGCAAAGGGTTTTGTGAACATGTAAAAAGAGAAAACCAAAGTTAAACACTGGTAAGAGTGTATTAAAATTGAAAGCATCTTTTCTTTCACAGACCCAGTAAACAAGTGTAAATGCTGTGCCCACAGGAACCTCCTGGTCTGGAGGGCAAGAGACAGACTGGCACATGGGAACAAGTGCACAGAGCCACACAGAAAGTGACAAGTGCTTTGTAGTATGCAACAGGACAGCAGCACAGAGTACACAAAAGAAACGCAGCCCAGGTGGCTGAGATGCCCAGGTTCTGTGACTGTAGCCTCCCAGGTTCTCTCTTCTCTTAGGACCAATCTGGGACTTCAGGCTTAAGCTGGATATTGACATTGAATCAGAAAACCCCCTGAGCTGTTTTTACTTGATGATCTTATCACCATGGCCAGAGCAGCTACATAAATGTTTGTCATCTTGAATTCCCTTTGCTTTGCTTTCCTGCTTTAAATTCCTAGTGGTTTTTTTGACATCTCCAGAATAACATGAACAAAGAAACTGGTTGTATCACTCTCTGCCTTCCAGGAAGGCCATCAGTATTCCAACTTCTGTCACCATCAATTAGCATTTGTGTAGATGGGGCCATTTTATGTGTGTCCTTCTGAATCTGGTTCATTTTATCAGCAGAATTGGCTGCATTGCTGCCATTTGGAAGTTGTGAATTACTTTAATTTGGTCTATGATCATTTACTTGCTCCAATAAATCTGACTTGCAAACCATTCTAGTGTTGATGCATAGGTGGGTTTTTCATTGTGTGGCAATATTCAGAGTGATGTGCTGAGCATGTTTGTTTGTGTTTTCATAAGTTACATCATGAAGTACTCATATGAAAAAATGTGTCTGTTGTGCTTCTTTGCATTGATGGGGTCTGTGAGAGTCGTTGCCAGTCACCTACTCTTGGGCACTTGGTACTGTCAGAACCCTTGCTTTGTTTCCTCCTGCCTATCCCGGGAGATGTCTGCAGTGACTCCTCATTTTGTTTGAATCTGCATCACCCTGAAGACAAATGGCATTAATTGCCTTTTTATAAGCTTATCAGCACTAGGGATAATTTCTTTTATCAGGTGCTGATTCAGGTCTTTTATCCCTTTTCCCTAATGGGTGGTCTGTCTTCGCTGCTGATTTATAGATGTGCACAGTAGTGTTCTCTGTTGTCCTCCCCCACTCTGCTGATCATGTTTTCACTGTGGAGTGGTATTTTGATGAGCAGACTGCTAATGCACTTGGCCAGGTCCACAGCCCTCCCCTTTATCACATGCATGTTTTCATTCCTGTTTAAGAAATCATCTCCTCTCACTAAGATGACAAAACCATCTCCTATGTCACATCGTAGATGCTTCTGTAAAGTTGTTCCTTGTGGGAGGGAGTGCTCCTTCTTCCCTCTGTACACTGCTGCAAACAGCTTGTGCAGAAGAAGGCAGAAGCCTGACAAAGACCGTCTGTGCTGGACTCACACTCGGCAATCAACCCTACAGCTGTGCTCCAGCCCCAGCTACGGTTCTGGTACCTAGGAAACTAAAACAGAGGTGCGTGAAGAAGCAGAGGGCTCTGAGTGTTTCACAAAAGGAGCCAGGAAATAAGTTATCTTAGAGAACTGGAAAAATCCAGTCAGCATATCACCAAGATAATCTTTAGGCAACCAAAATCACATCAATTTAAATCATGTCATAGGCTAGAAAAACTGAGAGCTTTGCTTATCAAAATTGAACAGACCTCACAAGTGTGCCTAGAATTTGTGGAAGAAATACTTCTTACAGAGACGAGATGAAAGTATATACACATGTCTATGTGCATATATACATATATATATATGAAATTCTAAACAATCTTAGTAAATAAGAACCAAATACAGAGGTAAATAGCCAAAGAGATCAGAGAGTCATGACTACCTTATCTTACCACCTCATCTCCGCTGTTGCTTCCCCAGAGAGAGTTTCTTCCTGTCTGACTTGTCTTTTTATTGCCTTTCTGTTCTGCTTTCTCATTGATTCTAAACCCAACCACATGACTTCCTCATCACTGCCTGTTTATACAGACCTCCAGGTCTCTATGGTTGGTACTGGGATTAAAGGTTCATGTCACCATGCTTGGCTGTGTCCTTGACCACACAGAGACTCTGCCTGCCATGTGATGGGATTAAGGGCGTGTGCTGCCACTGCCTGACTCTGCTTATGTCTTGCTATGACCTCTGATCTCCAGGCAAACTTTATTTATTAACATACAAATAAAATCACATTTCAGCACAAATAAAATATCACCATATACATCCACACATGATATATATATCACAAATTAATACATAAATACACACTATGAAGAACACACAGAGCTACATATAAGCAACTAGGTACATATACATGTTAGTCTTTTATAACCAAGATATTTTATTAATTTTCGTCTTGATGTTTTGGTTGCATTAAAGACAGGGAAGAACAGGCTAAGGTTTTCCTATTTCAGTGTCCCTGTCCACACTCTACATTTGACATCTCTGTCTAAGGGTGCAGTGTGCCTTTGAGATGGCATGTGTCCCTCTTCTACTCGCTTCCATCCACACTTTTGATGACCACCTTTGCTGAGCACACGCATCATTTTGAACTACTCTGCCATCTTTCCACCACTCGGGCAAGGCGAGATTCTCAGACCCCTCCAGCTTCTATGTACTGTGGTCTGGTTTGTTAGTGTTCATTTTCTTACCCACAGCTTCTCTGAAGCTCAAGGATCCCTGAAAGCCAACTCTAGAACATGTCAACCCGTGTGCTGCGACCATAGACCACTAGCAGGCACTGTGTATTCATGGCTATTGAAGTAAAAAATAAATGTTCTAATGGAGAGAAGGTGAGTCCCCTGGACAGGGTTATTTGTTCAGGAAGATGGAAAGCAGGGCTAGAGAGAGGGTTCAGCAGTTAAAAGCTCTGCTGCTCTTGCAGAGAACCTAGGTTTGGTTCCTAGCATCTCCATGGTAGCTCATGATGATTAGTAACTCCAGTTCAAAGGGATCTGGCGTCCTCTGCTGTCATCCGAGGGCATCAGGCATGCATGATGCAGAGACATACATACAGGTAAAACACTAATACTCATAAAGTAAAAAAAAAAATTAAAAATCTTTAAAAGAAAAAAATTACAAGCATGGCAGTGCATGCTTGTAATTCTAGCACTTGAGAAATTGAGAAGGTGGGGAAGAGGATCAAGACCAGCCTGGGATACATGAGACCTTTTCTGAAAAAAGCCGAAACCAAACCACAATGGTGACAGAAAGCACTAAAACAAACATCTCCCCTTAATTATATGTTGAATATTTTTACATGAAATGATTGTGACTGGAAGTGTTTTAGATTTTGATGTGTTTAGAATTGTTTTACACACACACACACACACACACACACACACACACACACACACACACACAGAGAGAGAGAGAGAGAGAGAGAGAGAGAGAGAGAGAGAGAGAGAGAGAGAGAGAGAACTTGAAGGTGGATCACAGTGACAAAACACAAAAACACAAAATTCATTTATTTTTCTGCACTAATTTCCTCACCTGGATTTTGCCTTTGGCCATCCCTGGAGGGCAGAAGAGGATGCTTCTATTGTGGCTTATGTGGCTATGCAAGGATGGTGGTTTCAACAAAAATGGCCCCCATAGGCTCATAGGGAGTGGCAAAATTGGGAAGTGTAGCCTTGTTAGAGTGGGTGTGGCCTTGTTGGATGACATGTGTCACTAGGGGTGGGCTCTGAGGTTTCAAATGCTAAAGCCAGGTCCAGTGTATCTCTCTCTTCCTGCTGCCTGCAGATGTAAAACTCTCAGACACCTCTTCAACACCATGTCTGCCTGCATGCCACCATGCTTCCTGCCATGACAATAAAGGACAGCCCCAATTAAACGTTTTCCTTTATAAGAATTGCCATGGTCATGATATCTCTTCTCAGTAATAAAACCCTAACTAGGACATCAAGTTTCAAGACTTAGAACATTTCAGACTGAGATTTCATTCAAGTTTCAGGTTTTGGAGTATTGCAGGTTTTGTCTTGGGGACTTGAGAACTCATGCGAGGGGGACGCAGATGGATTTTTCTTTGGGCCCCTAGCTCACAAATAACGACACAGAGACTTATTATTAATTATGAAAGTTTGACCATAGCTTAGGCTTGTCCCACTAGCTTTCATAGCTTAAATTAACCTATTTATTTTAATCTACATCTATCGTGTGACTTATTACCTCATTTCTCTGTACTGCCCATGCTGCTTCCTTGGTGTCTGTCTGGCACCTCTATATTTTTCTTCCCAGAGTTCTCTCTTTGCCCAGAAGTCTTGCCTATAATTCCTGCCTAGCTATTGGCCATTCAGCTTTTTATTTAATCAATTACAGCAATATATTTTCACACAATGTAGAACTATCCCATGACAGGGGTACTCTGTTATCTGCTGCTGTGCCACAAGGTCTCTGCTTGTCTCTACCACTTCCTTCATTCCCAATACAAGGAATATAAGAATGACTTGTGCTGAAAACTAGATCCATGATGACCTGCTCTTGGGAAGGATGAGAGAGTTTATCTTCTCTCATCCAAGGGACTTTGTGTTTGTGCTATCTAAATCCTCCTTTTACGTCTTTCTGCCTTCAGGCAGCTGGTCCTTCATACACTTGTCCATTCACCCACATATGCTTAGGAAGTGTGTCCTATATGCCATGGACTCCCATTCAGGCACTTTTCAATGTTTGCAGAATTTAAAGAAGAGGCGTTTGTCTGAACAGCACACATTTTAAAATTTGTCAGGGACTGGCTTGTTAAACATTAGCTTTCTATACTGCGGCCACTCAAGGACACTCCTCAATGCTCCAATGCTCAGGATTCAGCCTCCGCAGGATCGTTCCCAGGATTCTCTTAGCACAGAACCTCTGAGGCCCCTTTTCTGTTTTCACTCTGCCCTTCAAGGTCCAGCTCAAATGTCGTCTCCTCTGGGAGGCCTTTCTTAAAGCTCCTTGTAGAAATTAAAACCCCTTCTCTCACAGGTTTTCATCAGGAAATGCAATTTGAGCTACTGGCCTTCTGGCACTGTGCCCTGCTCCCCTGGCACCATATCAACTTTTTCTGCTTAGATTTTAAGTCATCAGAGAGGGGCGTGTCTCTCCACATTGCATTTGTCCTTCAGTAGGTACTGAGTAGGAAGTTTAAGGGACAGTCACTTATGCTGGCTGGGTTGGAGAGAACTGCTGTCCTTTCAAATGACTGTTACTATCCATTCAAAGCCTGTTTGTTTGTTTCAGATGAGGCCATTCAGAGAAACTCAAAATCCTCAAGTTGTTCTGACTCACTGTCTTTAGGTGACCTAGTATAAACTTCGCTCATTATAATATGAAATCTTCTGTTCCGGGGTGTTCCTTTCTACCAGTTTTTAAAAACACATGGCATATATGACCTCAAGCTGAGCATGCTCGGGAATGTGTGGCTTTACCCTGGACACCATCCTCATCATCCTTCCTGAGTAAAAGCTTCTCCTGTCCATCAAGAGGCGCTGTCTTGAGAATGGCATATTACCAACCCCTTCCAGGAATTTCTCACACTTCCACACCCTGGCTGTGCTTCTGAAGTTTGTATTTTGTCAAGCCTTCACTGGTTTACACTCCCCCCACCACTCACACACAAAGTGCAGGATGTAAGTGTCAAATAGCTAAAACTAGAAGAGATGGCAAGTCACTATGAATCCACCGGATGGGCAAAAACTGCCAAAGCCTCATCACACTAAATGTTGGGGCATAGAACAGCTGAGGCTCTCCCGAGTGGCTGGTGAAATGTGGAATATGGCAAGTGTTCTAAGACATGGGTTGGAAATTTCTTATATAATCAAACATACAGCTACCATGCAACTCAGTCTTTATTCTCTTTGCATTTACTGAGGGGAAATAAAAACATGTTCACATAAAGCTTGTTCACAGTGTGTATAGAAGCTCTTTTTTCCCCTCATAATAACTCCAAACTGGAGACAATTCAAATGCCCATCAGCAGGTGAATGGACAAACACATTGTCTTTTCATATAATGGAACCCTGTTTTGCAGTATAAAGGAGAAAGCTATTAATGGATGCAAAAAATGCAAAATGTACAAGTCCCATGCATCTATGTTTATGAGATTCTGGAAATTGCAAGTCTAATCTATGGTGAAAGAAAGTAGATCTTTTTTGTCCCCTGGTGCTGGGGTGAGAAGAATGAGTGTGTGAGGTAACTTAAATATAACTCGGTCATAAGACGTGGGAAACAAGTATTCTATGCTCACCAATTTCTGTCCTTGGGATATCTTTGAGTGTGTATAGCAACAATACCCCAGCAAAGTTGACTGGAAAAGAGATGCCCTCTGTGGTTGTTTTTCAGTCTCTCTTTTGTGGAATCTGTGACCAAATAGAATTCTGGAGAACCTAAAGCCTGAGGAAAAACAGGGAGACTAATGCTGTCTTCAGGACCTCACTTATCTTTGTAAGCAGCCCCATGAAGTGGTTTGCTAAGAAGAATCCAAGCTGATGGCATCATCTGCCTCTCATCATCACCTGGACAAGCAGCGTACTCAGGGCCCACACTGAGTCTGGCCTGCCCTTGCTCTTATTCAGTTATTCCCAATGCCCTCAGAGGAGCTTGGGGCGGGCGGGGGTGGGGGCTGTCTCAAGATGTCCTCCTGCTTTCCTGAGTGGTTACCTTGGAGAGAGTATGCATAAAGAATTACTTCTATGAAAAACAGAAGGTGGCAGAGGCTTTGCTCCAAAGTCTTAGATCTCTGCATTGGGCCCTGGAAGTCAGGAAGACTAGTCCTACGGAAGCTGGGGAGGAGGAGTTTTATGACAAGAGGTCATTGGAAGGTAGTACTCCCTGAGAATTCCAGGAAAGTCAGGGACTAAATAAAGGGAATGAATGAATGATCTGAGTAGAATTGGACAAGGTGACAATGGACAGCAAGCGTAGGGAGCAACTAAAGGCTTAGAGCAGAAAGGATACTTCCTGTTGGACAGTTCCTGGGCAATGAGGCTACTGTGGACACATGCCACATGAACTAATGATGGAGAGACATTCTGCCAAGGCACCGCAGGACAGGGTCTGCTGAAAACACAGGAGACCTGAAACAACTCACCTGCCTGGTTTGCCTGAAGATTGGTTCCCAGTGTGAAGGTGTTAAGAAGGGGTATGCCTTTGAAGAAGTTCTAGTCTGAGGTCATTGCTAGCCTCTCCTCTCAACCTATGATCTCTCTTTGCAGGATCTAACCATATAATATCCTCTACCATGCTGTGACACAGCCAGAGCTCTCCCCCACCTTGCAGGAGCTGATACTATTATTCCCCAATTGTTTAGATTTGCTTCCCAGTTGTTTTGACTTACAGCTTACAAAACTGTGACTTATAATAATCTCTTCTTTAAGACTATCCAGTAGATTTGGTTATACGAATGTGTGATGAGCTAATACCTTTTTCTGAATGCTAGTGTCCTTTGATCCAGCCAAAGGTATCACAAATAATTTCTATAACAGATTTTTAAAAATAGGCACTGCATTTGCCATTCAATGTCTGAAGCCATTATTATATTTTCACAATGTCCTTGTCTGATCTCAGAAGGATTGGTTGGGGATAGCTGGTGATTATCATACATGCTTGCCATATATGTGTTTAATGACGACTCCTGATGACTTCTAATGACAAGCCCAAGATGTAGCTGCAAAAATATAAAACCTTAAGCAAATGGCTCTGTGGTGGTTTGAATGACAGTTTCTCCCATATTCAAATGCCTAGTCACCAGGGAGTGGCACTGTTTGGGAAGGATTCGAAGGATGAGAAGATGTGGCCTTGTTGAGGCAGGTGTGACATTGCTGGAGGAAATGTGTCAGTGGGGATGGGCTTCAAGGTTTAAAAGCCCACACAGGCCCAGAGTCTCTCTGCCTGCTACCTGTGAATCAGATGTAAAGCTCTCAACTTCTACAGCATCATGCTTGTCTACTCCTTGCCTCTGAATCTGTAAGCAAGCCCCCAGTTAAATGCTTTCTTTTATAAGAGTTGCCATGTCCATGGTGTCTCTTCACAGCACTAGGACAATAACCAAGACGTGCCCCACAAGGCAGGAGTGTTAATAGAGTAATGATGTGGCCCCCATTGCCAGCTGGAAACAGCATCAGCACCAAGAGAGCCGGTAACCATGCACAGCGCTGATTCCATTTGTAAGCGCCATCTTACAGTTGTTCTGTGTCTTTCTTCCCTCTTTTCTTTCCTTCTCTGAAGCTGTCAGGCTGAGAACCCAGCAAACAGTGTGAGGGAGACCTTCTTACACCGTAGGGTAGGTAAAGCTCCCTTGTCCTTTGTTTCCTTTTCCCTTCACCCTCCCTCTCCTGTCTTTTTCCTTTTCTGACTTTCTGCATCAAAATAGAAGATGTCATTTTTTTTTTTCTAGACAGAGTTTCTCTGTGTAGTTTTGGTGCCTGTTCTGGATCTCCTCTGTAGACCAGGCTGGCCTCGAACTCACAGAGATCTGCCTGGCTCTGCCTTCTGAGTGCTGGGATTAAAGGCATACACCACTGCCACTGGCTCAGATGTCAATTTTTTTTTAAAGCTTCTTGAATACTTATTTTATTACAAGATGAGGTTTAAACAAAATGGTGAAAGATTTAGTTTTTAATTGTTTCTCCATCTAGGAATGCACTTTAGGAGATTTGGTCTATCCAGCAGGTCCAGGGCCTAGATTAGTGAGCTGTGACCTGGCTGCCCCAAACAGTAAGGTCTCCTAGCCTTCGCACTATGTTCTTAACTTAGGTTTTTCCTCTACTTCAGTAAGGAAGGTGGTCTTGGAGGAAGAGGAATATGGCAGGAAAGAATTGGGAGTAGGGCCTCCAGTAGTCCATCCACACGCAACGGAGGACCCTTGGGAGGGAAGAGCCTGTTGTGCAAGAACTGTATACTAGCAGTGATTTTTTTATCATGACAGGTACTTTAATTGCTCAAATGATCTAGGAATAAAAACACGTTTAAATTTAAAGGATGACATTTAATCTGATAGTTGTAGAACATAGAAGGAATGAGTGAATGAGTAGGCAGGGCAGGAGACCTTGCATCGTAATGGGTTCAGGGGAACACACTTTCACAATATATTCAGAAACCACGCTTCCATGGTAGACTCGGGATATGTTCACAGTGGCCCCAGGAAGTAGATAATATTCTTTGACACACCTGTAGAATATCTATGAGCAGGTGATGGCTCAGGGGAAAAATGGATTGTATTGATAAGAATTCAAAAATTACTTTATCTCCCATTAATTTAACTATGGTATTTTAATTTTCAACCTCCCTGAGAATGGATTTGATGAAATATCATCAATAAGTCCCTCTTTGTGTTATTTCATTGAACTGTTCATTAGTTGTTTAACAATTGTGTATTAAGGGTCTCCCATGTACCAAACAGTGCTTTAGAGTTAAGGACACACTGTTATATAACACTAACACCCGTGATCATAAAGCATTTGTTTAGATTCAGAGAGACAAAGCAGCAGCTACAACAACTGTGAAGTACGCTGAAAGATGACAAGTGTTATGAGGGGAAATTATAAAATATAGTAGTGCAAGGGGAAACAATTTTAACAGCAGAAAAAACAAGAAACATTTAAATGCAGTCACTGGGTAGTTCACATTAGGAAAGTGACATCATATAAATGCCGAAGGATATAGGGAATGAGATAGATACATTCGTGAGGATAGTGTTATGCCCAGATTGCAGGGACCCCCAAAAGACCACCACGGAGGCCAAATCCCATTTGTAAAAGCAAAGAGCCTTTATTTCAAGCTCAGAGCTTGGACTCTCTGTCTGACACAGCTGTGAGAACAGAGAGCTCCCAGCTCAGGCAGGGTGGGGTTTTTATCATAACAGAGGTTGGGGTGAGGGGATTGCCAGGGTTAAATACCCTGATTGGCTGACATTTGTCTAGGGGTACAGGGAATGTCTGGAATGTCAGGTATTTTCCCTTAGATGCAGGCCCTCCCTGGGTGGGGTCAGCTCATTGCTTCTCCTGGATCCTGGTGTTGCCTGCCAGTAAGCCTGTCACAGTCACAGAAGTTGTGTCTGGGCCTCTAAGCCTGTCAGGCAGCTGTGTGGTCAAGCTGTGTCTGACCCCTCCCCGGCTCCGCCCAGCCGACACACAGAATTTCCTGGAAAGCAGGAGCAGCCTGTGAAAAGACTCTGTCATAAGATCTATCTGCATGTTCAGGCAACTATGGGGTGGTGACCAGAGTGATTGGAAAGCTATGGGAGGAGGCTGGTGTAAGCCCAGGTCCTGGGAACCTTGAGTCTCCCACTTCTGTTTGTATTTTGGAGGGAAACAGGAGCCTTTTCTCATCCACGACTTGACACCTTGAGGTGAGAGAGAGCAAAGGTGGAGGAAGGGTGTCTGTGTGGTTATCTATCTGTACGCCAGGCCACTGCTCAGAGTGAGCAGGAAGGATGTGAAAAAGTGTGGGCATCTGGGAGCAGGGCTCCTCCCAGGCAGCGTGTCAGATGCATTAAATTCCTGTCTCCCTAACCCATGCTCAGAAAACAGATGCAAGACCCTTGTGCAAATGGGAGAGTGCTGAGGGATGTGGGTCCATGACGGCACAGCAGGGGAGCCCTGAATAGCAGATAAAGAAGATAATAAAAGCACAAACTAAAAGAGGAAAGCTTGATGGATCTGACAACATTTAACTTGATGGTTTGGGCTTGATAAAATTACTAGGCATACTCACCATATGGAGACAGACTGGCAGAAAAAACGCTTGCAAAGCCCCAAACAAAGGATGCAGGGAGGGGCTCTGATTTTTTTAAGATAAAGTCATAAACTCTGCATTTCCTGTTTTGTTGGTGGGAATTAAAATAAAAATTAAAAAAAAGCAGCAAGCAGAAGTGGAGTGGCAAACAAAAATACAAACTCCACTTTCTGCACATTCCGAGGAACCTGCCCTTTCCCGGTTCCTAGTGCCTGGAAGGACTGCTGAGAGAGAGGCTGCAACACAGGCACAGAGCATTGCAGCAGGAGAATGCTCAGCTGCAGGCCTCCAAACCAGAGAGATGCAAATTTCTTTGAAACTCAGTTTGAGATTCAGAACTCAAACCCCTGTGCTGTTCCAGTCAAACCCAGCATACTGCTAATTGCAGGGATTCCCAGAGCTCAGTTGATCCCAAGGAACTATGTAGGCAGGGGTTGCTGAACGAGGCTCAAGCTTTCAGGAAGCAGCTGGACAGACAGACTGTATTTGACACCCAGCTGCCCCACAGTGACCTGTGAGAAAGCTCATTCAAGAAAAGCATGCAAAACCTTGGGTACAAGGACAGCTACAGCTGCGGTTGGTTGGTGGCGGTTCTGTGATTTTCCATATCTAAACAATTTTCCAACAAATGGCCTGGAAAAAATTACCTGCCTCAGAAATGAATGAGTCATCACAGAAAAACTGTGCAGCATTTGTAAAACAAATGATAGAAACAAAGAATGAAGGGAGGAATGGGTAAAAACAAAACTCCAAATGATGTAAATGCCACTGAAAAAATAGTCAAGGGAGACAGTTGAAACTGATGTATATGTACAGAAACCAAACCAAACAAATTAAAATGAAACTTTAAGGAAGGCTTCATCCATATGCAGCAGGAACATGATAGCCAGGATCTAGATACAGGAGATGGGAGGGAAAATGCTAGTAACAAAGAGGAGAGACTCTGGGAAGAGGGGAGTGGGAGCTGGTAAAGAAGAGTAAAGCAGAGGAAAAAAGAAGCCATGAAAGAGAGATGAGCCTGGGAGGGCCAGGAAGTAGAGACCATGAGACCAGGCTTAGGAGGCAGGAAGAAGAAACAAAACCACGGGAAGTGTTAAAGAAACAGTTCTAAGTAGCAACAGCCTAAGATGCAGGAAAGAATACCAATGGCACAAATGGAGTCTAAGAAGAAATAGAGCATCGTGAAACCACAGGAGCATTTAAAGCCAGGGTGAACACAAAGCTCCCAGAAACAAACAAATCAAAAGGGATTGACTGGAGCTAGACATATAGCTTGGGTGGTCAGCCCTTGCCAAGCATGCATAAAGGCCTGGGTTTGATCCCAGCAGAGCATAAACTGGGCTCGGTTCTGTAATCCTAGCACGAAGCACAGGAGGATCAGAAGCTCATCCAAAGTTATGTAGGGAGTAGGAGGCCAGCTTGACCTAGAGACTCCATCCCAATTAAAAAAACAAACAAACAAATAAAAAAATCCATAAACATCCCAATTCAATTTTATATTGAGAAGGTCCATGGTTTGCTAATGAAAATTCAAGAGAACATAGCATAGACTTACTGAGCCTTTTAAGTGAGAATGTACCTTCTGGGGTATCTCATGTGCACAGTAACCCATGCAGGAAAGTAAGAGGTCAGCCAGGTCTGGGGTCTTCCCAGAAATGCAATATGAGATCACAGGACCATGGGCGATACATAAGGAGTTCATGTGAGTCAGAATGAATCACACCTTGCACGTGAGCACATTGTTACATAGCACAGAGACACACTTACCCCATGACAGCTCTAGGAAGATCTTTTTTTTCCCTGTGAGTTATTTTTGAAGGACTCATTGAATGAAAAATGTCAACCAACTAGGGAGATAAGGAAGAGATCAAGGAGAAGTTTGTTTACCAAGATAAACTTTATATGTGTGTGGAAATAAAAACAAAACAAAGGTGAGAAATAGACTAACACACTGGGATGGAATGGAGATGTCATATAATATGACAATGAAATGATAATGATTAAAGTCATTAAGGAGAAGGAGAAAAAGAGTGAGTGTGTGTGTGCCTATATTTAACTGTGTGTAGGGAAAATCCAAGGATATTTAAAACTATAAGCCCAAGAGTGCATGCACAAGTATTTTGAACAATTGGATGAGATTGCAATCAATTAAATCAGATAGAGGGCCAGGAAGATCAAACTGGAAAGAAGAAATATGTTAATGACATTGTTAATAGTTGACAGTTGTGAATTGCTTCCTTAAAAATTGATAATTAAAAACATTATGAAGAGTCATGTTTGTAAAGTCACACTACTGAAGTGAAAACACAAATCATTTTATAATTAAAAAAATTATAATGAAAACAAGCCATATGGAAATAATTTTAAGCTATGAAATTAGAACATATCAAATGACAGAAATAAAATGAAACATAATTGTCATTTCCACAGTAGGTGGGAATCATATGCTAAAAGGAAATCCCAGCTTTATTCTGTGAGTGAAGACACAGATAAAGTTATGTGTGACATTATAGGCTTGCATACATCTACCAAAGAGAGGATGTAACTAATCTTGACAGCAGATCAACTGTAATCCATGACAAAAATCATTACCCAAGACAGCAGAGGCCACATCAACAGGCTAAGAGAAGAAGTTCATTTACAAGAACTAAATACTGTGACTATTCTCATAGATGTGAGGAGAGCTGAGGAGGCAGAAATGGGAGTCCTCGGGGAACATCTACAATGTAAGGCAGATACAAATTTGTTAACTATAGTAACTGACAAGGGTCACCTACTGCCCGTTTCAGATGCACAGCCTAAGAATGAGGACCAAATCTCTTCAAATGACCATAGAATATGCAAAAAAGAAAAAAAATCAGAATTATAGCTATTTTCTTATCTACTGTAAGAAAACTAGGGTTTAATACCATAATAACAAAACAAAACATACTTCCAGCTTGGCCTGGAAGGTGCTTTTAGACTGTTATTAGGTAAAAAAGAAAAAATAGAAATTGCAAGATAATTAAAAATAAAAAAGACAAATAAAATATTTTTAAAAATCTGAACACAAAATAAGTGATATATATATAATATATATATATTATATATATATGCAATTAAATAAAAAGTGACAGAAACTAATAGAGATAGAGGTTGAAACTATGACATGAAAATTTTCTCTTAAATGCCAGCTGATGGGTTTAAGGGTGTGAGAAGCATGACCCTCTTCAGGCTTTAGCCAGTGGTTTGAAATGGACAGAGACTGAAGAAAAGGGGAACCAGGCCATCGGAAGTTGGAAGAGGTACAGGACACTTGCTCTTGAGCTCATCATTTACAAGACATTCTTAACTTCCCTGAGTAGTGTGCCAACTTTCCCTGTCTTGTTTTATTATTTTCAAAGTGATATCTTTTCATCAACAAATGGACTCCAGAACACACACACACACACACACACACACACACACACACACACACACACACACACACACACACAAACATAGTTTGGTAAAGTGCTTGCTGCACAAGCGTGAATTCCTGAGTTCGGATCCCCAGCACCACATCAAAAGCCAGGGGCAGCCTGTGATCTCAGTGCTGGAGGAGCAGACACACATCACTGGGGTTTGCTGGCCTGCCAGTCTAGCAGAATCCACGAGTATCAATTTCAGTAAGAGATCCTGTATCAAAATATGAGGTGGAGATTGGTGGAGGAAAATGCACACTGTTGACCTCTGGTTTCCACCTGCACACATGTGCACACACACTCATGAACATATACACACACACATACACACTCACACATATTCACATACACCAAACACATACTCACATACACACACACACCCACACACACTCATACTGTCAAATCAACATGTAACCTAGGTACTCTCAAATTGGATACATTAACATGACCTGGAGCATTAAAAAACACACACACAAAAACTAAAAACAAAAAGACAAACCTGAAAAGCAGAACAAATTAATTCAGAGTTTAAAGGGGTTTCAGACAAATGGGAATACACCTGGCACAATCTCATGGGGATGGGTAGGTTATTTTTTATGAATCAGTCACCAGTCACAGCTGAATATTTCCATCACGGATCATAGAGCCACATTTCTTCAGCTGGTAAGTACACAGCACACACTCTAGTTCCCAGTGGCCTCCCACATCATGCATCTCACACCTTTGAAGGCAGAGCAGCTAGCCAGCTAAATCATCCAACCACCAGATCATACCAAACAGGAAAGGATCCAGGGAAATTAAGTATGCTAAATGTGTATTAATGCATATTAGTAGCCAAGGGACAGCCAAGTAGAATCCTCTTTTTTTTTTCTCTCAGGCTGGAAGAGTTATGTTATAGCAGGGGCTTGTGCCTTGTTGGCTTGTTACAATTTTTGCTTTCATGGGAAAGTCAGTGGCTGGTCAGCCATGTTTCATCTCCTATCTTTAGAATGGGAATATGATTTCTAATAAAGGTATCATCTACAAGACCATCCAATTTCCATTCAAACAGATGAGCTATGTTGAACAACTTTCACTATGAATGAATATCCATCCCTTCTGTGTATTTTGCTCTGACTGAAGAAGCCCAGAAGTCTGTGTATATGTCACAAGAACCAATTGGAGTGTTACCTACATCATGTATGTTCAGTGCCAGATGAGGTCTGGGAGGTCACATGCTACAGACAAAGCCATTTCAAGGGCTGCCACCTCATTCATTTATGAACGTGATTGACTAGGCTACCCTCTTCTTCATTACCTGATGAATTGGCTCTATTACTTGTCCTTGTCACTGGAACGTGAGTGATGTGTCTGCTGGGCCAGGACAGGAAATCACTCAGTGACCCTGGATGCCAGAATGATCTGACTGATGCAGGCCTTGAGCTTGGCATGTTGGAAGGGCAGTCTTAAAAGGTTTTCCTTGACTTTGATCTGAAGGTTATCTTGGCTCACCCAAATTTCTTGGTCCTTGTCTTCAAATTGGTCTCATTCCAAAATTGTGTCCCTTAGGGACCAAAATTTCAGATTACCCAGATTTTTTTTTAGGCTAGACTCCAAATTAACTGTGATTCTTTGCTATTCAGTAAAACATCCTTGTTACTCGGAAGCATGTAGGGTGCAGGGTAGGAAAACGGCAGGGATACTGTGATAGACTCCAGGAGAAGCAGTCAGAAATTTCCAGGTAATTTTCAGTCTCACTTTGCAGTGGTATCACACACAGAACTCATAGTGATTCTGACACATGAACTGAGTGTTTCTCCTGTACCCTTCACATTTCCACAACATTAATTTCCAGCACACTAATTAAGCAGACGTCTGACTGCTTCGGTGGGGGGGGGGGAGCCATTAGCCTTTGCTGAGACCTCGGAACTATGCAATCTGGAGACCAGGCTCACTTGGGTGGGCAGAAGTCATGCTGTTGACTTTTGCATATCCTAAAGGCTTGTCTTCATGCACACATGTTGTGCACAGGAGGACTGCTATCTTTCTTCCCTTGGGAATGCAAACTTCTTCCTCCAGGTCTCACTCTCAGGCCACCCCATTAAGTTCCTCCACAACCATCTTTCAGATTTCAATCCCCATTCCTGATGACAAAGTCTGGCTTGGACCCTCCTCCCCCTCCTCTGTAGCCTGTACCCTCACTTGACCCAAAGGACCTCTCAGGTGGAATTGCACAGGTCCACACTTTAAGGGATAGGTATTGTACTGGATAGTTCTAGTCAACTTGACAGAAACTAGTGCCACCCGGGAAGAGTGAACATCACATGAGGAATTGTCTCCATCAGATTGGCCTGTGGGACTGTTTGGGGGACATTTTCTTCATTAATGATTCACGTGGGAGGGCCCAGCCCACTGCGGGTGATGCCACCCTTGAGTAGGCACCTGGTCCTGGGTTGTGTAGTGAAACAAGCTGAGAAAGCTACAGGGGTAAGGCAGTAATCAGCATTCCTTCCTGCCTCAGCTCCTGCTTGAGTTCCTACCCTGACTTCCCTCAATGACGGACTGTCATCAGGATGTGTAAGACAAAGAAACATTTTCATGTTCTAAGTTGCTTTTGGTCGGAGTTTTATCGCCATAACAAAACACAAGCTAGAAAAGGTACTAGCGGTGTCTGACTCACTTCCCCTCAGCCTCTAATATTTTCACCACTGCCTTCTGTGTGGATGGCTGTGGGACTGGAGTTTAGCACCTTGCTATCCTGCCTGTGGTTTTTCTCTGGCAGGTGTATCTATGTGGAGGGACATTAATGCCTCTAGATGAAACCCTCAGCTAATAGGAATGAATGCCCCAGGCTCCTTGCTCCTTGGTTGTGAGATCTGATTTGTGATCTGTAGGTCTTTCTGGGGATCTTTACATCTGTACTATTTGAGAAAAATTCCCTGTGTGATTCTTACACGGATCTAGGTTGCTCAGAGTTTGACCTAGCAATTTTCTTTTGGAACCTCAAAGTTCACCTCCAGTGACACAACTGTTTCAAGGTCACACCTCCTATTCCTTTCCAAACAGTTCCACCAACTAGGGACCAGACATTTAAACATGAACCTACAGGGTCCATTCTTATTCAAACCACCACAACTGCCGAGACAAAATATTGAGATGAACAGCTTACAGGAAGGGCTTATTTTGGTTTCAGGGGATTCCGTCAAGGATTGCTTGGCTGCATTGCTCTGGACCTCTCAGAGGCAGAACATTGTGGCAGGGAGCATGTGATGGAGAAAGCTAGCTTCCTCCACTCAGCCTTCCCTCTTAAAAGTTTCTCTACCTTACAATATGGCCATCAGCTAGGGACCAAGTCTATAAGGCATGGCTTTTGGGAAGCATTTAAGATTTAAACCATTATATTCAAATCATGATATCTAATTCAAGATAGTTGAGTCTACCCACTTAGGTTTAATCAGCATGAACTGAGAGGTCAGACACAGGAAATTCAGCTAACTGCCTCCAGATAAACAGCAAGACAGTGTTCAAAAAGATTTACTCAAAGTCAGGCTCTGTCATAGCTCCCTACATGCCCTTTCCAAGGTTAAGTGTTATTCAGAGTTTGTCTTGTAGCATGAGCGTATGTAGTGCTACCCATAAGGACCAAAAATTCTGAAGTCTTCATATATGAATTGACTCCAGGGTTCAAGTCTCCTGTATGCTTAGGCATTGAGAACACAGCCTTAGACATCTGCTAATACTTGTCTTGTGAGGATATGTGATTGGCAGGTAAATCCCATGTTCTGTCCAGTCCTGACCACTTCATCTGTATGTCTACCCAAGAGGCACTGCAGGATAAACAGAGCACACACTTGAGTCTTACAGCCTGGGTATACTATATGCCATGCACACATTATAGATACTGGAGGATGTGGCTGCTGAAACCAGATTGGACTTTTTACCTCTCAAACAGTTGGTAACTTATTCATTTTATTTTTATATTTGTAGTGTTAGAGGATGAACCCAGGATCTTACATATACTAGGGAAAACTCTTCTATTGAGCATCTTCCCAGCCCCCAAGCATTGTTTAACTGATAGAATTATACTTTTACAAAGTTTACAGTAAGGATTTGGAAATAAGAAACTGTGCTTTCACTTCTTTAAGCATACTATATGAAGATTTAAAAAATAAGATGAAATAGTTATTAGAAATAGAAATAAAATGTCATTCTACATTCCTAAAAAACAAATTATGAGCCACAACATGCTTCTTCTAAGCTTAGCTGCTTCTTTAGCATTTGTTGCTGTTGCTGCTGCTGCAGATTAATGAGATGACATACTTTAAAAACCATAAAGTCTCATGCACTGAAGATGCAACTGGATTGTAGATTGTACAAATCAATCTTGGAGAAGGCTATAAATGGTAAAGGCAAGGCCAGTCTATTAGAGCAGCATTGCCCAAGAGAATATAATGCAGCCTGCATATACACCCTTAAATATTCTAGTAGCTGCACTGAAATAAGCTTTAAAAAGTGAAATTAAGTTTGAGTGTATTTGCATACATCAGAATACACCAAGCCTTGTTACTGCAATGTACTCAGTGTAAAAATAGCAGTGTGCCCTTTTACAGTAAAGTACAGTGTGGACTAGATGTGTGGAGGTAGAAAATATTAATGTACTTTATGTGTGGAATAAATGACTCTAGATCTTAATTTTAAAATTATCCCCATGGAAGCATTTTATGGATAGCCCTTTGCCCCTCATGTGGTTTGTTTACAAGTATTATTGGAAAGGTTAAATTAGATTCTGTTTACACCCAATGTTACATAGTTATACTGATAAATCTTAATCAATAAGGAAATGTTAATATATATTTCTCTTATTTATTATTTGTCTCCATCTTCTTAAATGTACCTGCTAATGAGCTCAGAAATCAATCAAGTGGGAAATTACACTAATTTGTGTGAAACCAAATGTATCTTTCAGAAATTGTAAGCAGATGTTATTAGAAAAAGAAGATAAGTTACTTAAGGAAACCATGTTATCTGTACAATACCAGAGACTGGGAAATAGGGTGTGACAGACCACTGAGCTCACACATGCTGTTAGGAAGGTTTTGCTTTTACTCTGAATGGTAGGATCATGGTTTTTATTTATAGAACAGTTATGGAGGTAGCACAGTAAGCTTCTGTTTCCCTTGTAAGTATCATCTTACATTAGTACATTTGGTTTGTCACAATTCATGTAGTAATATTGATAGATTACTTGAAGCCAAATGCATACTTCATTTAGATTTCCTTATATTTACCCAACACTCTTTGTCTGTTCCGGGATTTCATTGTGTGGTGGGTTTTCGTGACTTCTTAGCTACTCAGGATTGTGATACCCCACATGCACTGTAGCACCTATCCCATCAAGAGTTGTGGTTAGTCTCCTCCCATGAACCTGGCAGTGACTACAGCACAAGTGACCTGTGTGTTTTCTGACATGTGCTCACAAAAGGCCAACGACTTTCAATTATTTAACTTTTTCTTTTGAGAATGCTGGCTGGACCCAGCCATGTTTTAAGGGACCACAAACCAATCCACATGGAGAATCTTCCACGTGAAAGCTCTTCAACTGACAACCCAGGTGTGGTTCCAGTCACTGCCCAGCATCAGTCTACAGACATGAGATTAAAGATCACCCAGGTATTATTATCCTTTAATTCCTAACACCAAATCTTGAGTTGAGGTTCTAGAGCTTCCAAAGCAGTGATGAGCCAACCCCACCCTCCCACTGTAGCCCCAACACACAGATCAGGATTACCTTTTCACAGTACGACATTCTCATCTTGCTTCCTCTGCATCTGGCGACTCCTTCTTCCCATCATCCTCAGTTTGGCTTTCCTGCCTAACTTCCTGCCCAGCTCCTGGCCCATCAGCTTTTTATTAGCCAATGAGAGTAATACATATTCATAATGTACAGGATTCCACAGCAGTAAATGAAATTGTATCTGGGAGGGACACTTTCTCAGGAACAGTATAATATTGAAGTTAATCATATTTGTCCTCTGTGTGACACTTCTGTCAGTTTCCTCACATAACATAAAAATGTCATGATTTGTTTGTGACTAAGGATTTGGTATGTGCTTATGTTGACTCAGGCACTTCCATACACGCCTAGCTTATATATCAGTGAATAAAACAAAGATCTGTTCTTTCATGGAGTTTCTACTTTAACAGAAAACAAATAGAAGCAGCAAGTGACTATCACAAATAAGTAAATATATAGAAGATTAAAAGGTGCCAAATGTAATAAAATAAATGAATAAACATGAAATTTATTCAGGGAGACCAGGAATGCAATGAGCATTCTTCAGTATCAATGACAGTAATTCAAGATGGGCCACGTTGAATAAAGTGGGACAACTGGATCCAAGTTGTCTTCTAGAAAACAGGACATCAGGTGAGGATAAAGATAGGACTGCTTAACACTGTGATTGCAGGATAGAATTGTATAAAAGGGAGGGATGAGTTAAGAAGAGTGAAGGACAATGCCAAGAGTAGGGTAAGTGAAGAAACGCACCTTACAAGTGGCTAAAGCTCATGGTTCAGCAGTGTGCTTTCTCAGTATAACTGCAGGGCAAGACTTCCATTAGAAGGGGCTGTGTTTCCTAATTCCCTATTCCAGTTCTTCCAACAACACATATTTAACTGAACTTCTTCAACTACTAGTGTACAGGTGTATACCCTGTATATCCATTTGTAATGGCTAGTCAAGAGTACAAACCAAGAGTTTAAAGTGTACATCTCAACCCAATCTAGAACAACAGCTTTTGATGTACATCTCATTGTAGTCCAGACCCACAACCCACTTTGATTATCATCTGAGTTTAGAAGTGGTGAATCAATACAGAGTTTGTGCAAGGTATAGTTGTGGCCTGAGGCTGTAGGTGGGATCCTTCATAAAAGAGCCTAACAAGAGCTCTCAAATACAGTGGGGGCACCAGCAATTTCATTATGGTCTTTGAGCAAACTTGGGCAGTATTAAGAATGAGAAGCACTTCTAGGCCAATGTCCCTCTTCAGAACTGCAGGAGGTGGCCTTGTAGAGATCTGAAGCCAGAGTAATCTGGGCAGAGGGAAGAGGTGGAGAAATTTCCGTGGTCCAGCAGCACCGGCCTGCTGTAGAACAAGCAGGGAAGCTGGCAGGCCTGGGTCATGAGAGGAGAAAGAACATAAGACAGGCAGAAAGGATGTGAGAGGAGCAAGAGTGCTCTGTTGGAATAGGTCTGCAGTCTGTAGGAATTTGACCTTCAGTCGGAGCAAAGATGGGTAATTCATATGTTTGTAAAAAGGGGTTGGCATGGCTTGATTTCTGTTTTTAAATGATTCTCGCTGTTGGATTGCAAATACTCAATGTCAGCTTTGCGTATTGTGAAAGGTCAGAGGAGCAGAAAGGCTAGTTAGCGGTTACTGCTGAAGATGAGTTCTCAGGTCTCAAGGGAGGGGTAGAGATCCATGGTATCTCTTTGAAGGTGTAGTATATCAACTTTACTAATGGCTTGGCTATTGGGAATGAAGAAAATAAATTATATAAAGAGGACTCCCAGCTTCTTGGTATGGCAGCTAGAGAGAAAAGCAGGATATAGAGGGTGTTCCAGGGGTTCAGAAACCAATGTTTGACATATGAAATTGAGCCATTTAATGAAGATCAAGAAAAAAATACACAATTATTTTAATAATAAAAAAAATTAGATGTATGTATAAAGGATGGAAACTGTTTTTACAATTTAGAGTTGAAACTAAGTCCAAAAAGATTAAAGATTGCACCTCACCCAAGGCAATTCAACCAGAAGAGGAGGGTTAGGAGGGAATATTTTTTATTTAGAAGTTTCTAACAGCACTAGGGACTAGTTGGGAAGGGTGGAAGACAGGAGGGCAGGCCAGAGCATGTGAATTTGATATGCGGAAAATGAAAGGAATTGAATCACTTCATTTCAGTTCTTGAAAACAAACACCTGGAGTATGGCTGGCCTTTCAGACTTCAAACTGTTTGAAGCTTCTGCTAGTGAGTTTGTGAAGTTCTTCAGCTAGCTTTGGCTACACAGAGGACAAGAAAAAGAAATGACTTTGACAGTGGAGTGGCCCATTTTTCTGGCTTGTTTTTCAGCGTAGAGCTATCTGATCTGGAGATGGTTACTGACCCTCCTTGACATCTCCATTTCCTCTTAGGAAGTGGGTACAGCTGACATATGCAGCTTGTAGCAATGCTTCAGAACCAATGAGACAATGAAAGCAAAGCCCAGAGCAGAAGCTGCCACAGAGCAAGCACTCGATAAACATGGGATGGAGGAAATCATCATTTTTATATGTGATATTAAAATGGCTTCATAAACTAGTAAGTTTCATTGTACAACTTCTTGACCCTGCTTCTAGGTGAGCTCATTGACAGTGTTTGGGGATCTTGTCGGTTGATGAAGACACTTGATGGGTTTTCAGTTGACATTTGCAAATTAACAAAAATTCCTTTGTGGTGTCAGCTATTTCTAACACTGTCTAAAGAAGCAGAAAGATGACAGATGAAAAAAAAATGGATAAAATGGAAATGACTTCATTTGGGATCTGATATACTGAGAAAAAGTAAAATGTATGCATGATCAAGACTTCAAGTGCCCAACTAAGGGATACAGGTGAATTTACAGCACGGGGAGTGGGGAGGGCTGGAGAGCAGGATTTATGCTAAATGTCTCTGATACATCACTGAATCTTCCAAGAAAACCTCAGTGCTCTCATTTTCCTAGGAAGGAACTGAGGCTGAGAGACTCCTAGGGTTTGCCTGTGGTTTAAGTGCATCTCCAAAGGCTTATGTTGGAAGCTTGGTCCTCAGTGTGATGCTGTGGGAGGTGATTAATGAGCCTACAACACGGAATTAAGCCAGTCGAGGCACCGGTCTCAGATGAAATACACTAAGTCCATGGAATTCTGGTTAGTTCTTACAAGAAAGTGGCACTTGTGTTAGGGCTCCTCTTCCTGCCAGGTGATGTCCTGTTTTCACTTAGCTTCAGTTGTGAGGCCACCTGCCATGTGGCCTCTGATATTAAAACTGATATTAGCACCATACACTTGAACTTTCAGAACCTTGAGCTAAATAGGTATCTTTCCTTAATAGACTTGCCAGAATCAGGTATTCTGTAACAGTAATGGAAGAGGGACTAAGATAGAAGCTCTCAGCAATGACTGGTCCACTGACTAAAGCCTCTGGCTAGTCCTCTACATGATGTATTCTTTGCCAACCACTGCAGTCCGTTCTCCTTTTTATCTGCAACCAGGAACAGTGGCTAGGTATTTAAACACTGGCATCAGTTGAGTTGCTCCTTACATGGCATCTCTATTCTAGTTATTCAAGTATGTACTACTGAAGCTGCAATGTGGTGCCTTGGAATGGATGAAAAGCCAGCCATTGTCACTCTGAGACAGAGGTCTTCATGGCATGGAAAACAGTGGAATTTTGATTTTTCAATGCAGATATAAAAGGAGTCTATTTTGGGGCCTTCTTTCAGTGTTCTCTGGCAGAAGCAGTAGCTTTATTTTTATATACATACTCCTGCGCATTAAAATTTTTCCTTCATGGGCTATTTTTCCCATTAACCCTCCTGTGTGTTTGGTGACATCCAGCCATTTCAAGAACATCCAACTTAAGGAGATGGGTCCTTCTGCAGCCTTGCCTGCAGCAGCCCTACTGAAGCTACTCTCCAGGTCTCAGTTCCTGTAAGAGGCTGAGTCCAGGCTCTGGAACCTGCTGTGCCAACACGCTGCTGGGGAGGAGGGCCACTGCTGGGGAGGAGAGTGTGAATCCCACCCTGCTCAGTGCTTCTGCTTTCCCTGGGCACCCCGCAGGATGCAAAAGGGTCTGTTCTCTTTCAACTGAGATAATAAATGTGGGTTGGAAATAATCTCATCACTCCTTTGAAAAGCGGGGACTTGACACTAACGCCATTGACAATGAGCCACAGAACTCTGAGAATGCTCCCCTGAGTTTAGAAAAGCAGAAGTGCTTTTTTCTAAACTGCTTTAATGAGGAAGAAATAAGCCAGTTACACGACTTCCTAGAACATTCAGACAAATGACAACTCACAGATCTTTTACGTTAACCCCACAAAATTTTTCTGCGGTTTGAGAATGTTACTTTCCCTCTCATTTCAAGATATCATTCTGGATCCCTAGCTTTCTAAAAACACATTAGTTACCTCTTTATGCAGCCTTTCCACCCCAGAACATTTAATTAATGAAAATAGCACTTGAGCCTGATTTTTGCAAGTTTCCAAGGTAATAGAGGTTTCACCTCTTTCACCCCATTACCCTTATTATAAACAACTTATATTAGTATGGTGTGTTTATTAGAATGAGGTATCTAATATTGATCTTCTATTGTTAATTGGGATTTGGTTTTCATTTATATTGTCTTAGTTTTTAACCAATCTTTTTCTCTGTCCTAAAATTCCAACCACATTGTGTTTTATAATCATGTTTTTTATGTTGTGACAAGTTATCAGAACTTCAAGACCTTAACAGGATTTCTTTTGTTGTGGTTGCTGTTGTATTGTTTTGTTTGAGTTTTGAAATAAGGTCTCAGGTATTTCAGGCTGTCCTGCAACAGAACATGAAGCCATGGATGACCTTGAACTTCTGATACTCTTGCTGCCATTTTCTGAGTACTAAAATTACAGATGTGCATCACCATGCCCAGTTCTATCTAGCTTTGTGAGTTTCTCTTAGGGTGTCTATTGCTGTGATAAAACACTATGACCTGTAGCTTGAGTTTTCCTGCCTGGCCCACAGTCAGGACAAATCTCTCTCACCCGCCAGTCCCAAGCCGCTCAAACCCGATCAAGTAAACACAGAGACTTATATTGGTTACAAACTGTATGGCCGTGGCAGGCTTCTTGCTAACTGTTCTTACAGCTTAAATTAATCCATTTCTATTAATCTATACCTTGCCACGTGGCTTGTGGCTTACCGGTACTTTACATCTTCCTTATCCTGATGGCGGCTGGCAGTGTCTCCCCCACCCAGCTTCCTGTTCTCTCAATTCTCCTCTCTCTTAGTCCCGCCTATACTTCCTGCCTGGCCACTGACCAATCAGTGATTTATTCATTGACCAATCAGCAACACATTTGACATACAGACCATCCCACAGCAATGACCAAAAGCAACTTGGGGAGAAAAGGATTTATTTCATGATAAAACTTATAATCCATCATCCAGGGAAGTAATGGCAGGAACTCAAGGCAGAAACCTGGAGGCAGGAGCTAATGAAGAAGCCATGGAGAAGTACTGCTTACAGGTTTGTTTCTCATGCCTTGCTGGGTCTACTTTCTTATACAACCCAGAACCATGTGACCAGGGATGGCCGTTTTCTCAATTAAGATTCCTTCTTCCAAACTAGTGGTGGTGGCACATGCCTTTCATCCCAGCACTTTGGAGGCAGATGCAGGTGGATCTATGTGAGTTTGAGGCCAGCCTGGTTTACAGAGTGAGTTCCAGGACAGCCAGGGTGGTTATATGGAGAAATCCTTTCTCAAAATTAATTCCTTCTTTCTAGGTGGCCCTACCTTGTGTTAAATGGACATAAAAACTAGCCAGTACAGAGTTCACCCAAGGGCTTTGTTTATTCTGGGCAAGTATTCTATTAGGTGAATCCAGCATTGGGACTTTTGAGGCCTAGTGGCTTGTGATTTTGTAGAATAACTCTCTGTTGGGATTTCTCATGCTTAGGCTGGGATTGTGGGCCTGTGGAGGAAACCAGAGAAGTGAAGTAGCATTCTTACTTCCTTATACCAAGTATAGTTACCATCATGGATTCCAGTGTCCAGAGAGTGCTTGAACCCTGAATTGTGGTTCCCTCTGCTTGCAAAGCCATCAAAGGGTGAAAGAGACTTGCTCTATGACATCATTCTGACACTGACTCTTCTTCCATCTCTTCTTTCTACTTGAAATAACCTTTGGAATTTCACACAGATAACACAAGATAATATCATTTGATAAGCAAATTAAATTCCATCTGCAATCCTAGCTTCTAAACTATGTTAATCTACCAGGTACAAAGCCCTAAAACATGGATAGTAAGTGTGCTTACTATTACTTAGGTATCATTATTTTCTGGTCCTCTCAGTATATTAAGAAGAAACATATGTATATTAGTCTCCCCAGTCTACACTTACCATCTTCTGTCTCTCCCTTTGTATCTATGTTAATATGAACATAAATTTTATGGTGACATTTCTGCATTTAACCTGTATGATTTTCATACTAGCCCATGGTTTTCTGTACCTTTCATCCCTTCATAAAACTGGCTTCCAGTATTTCCAGCAATTTACTTGATTGTTCAGTTGCAGTATATATGTATACAAGTTTCAGATAGTTCTCCTGTACTCCCATAGGAAGCAACTTTATTAACTCTGCTACAGTGCATAGCATATGTTCAGATCTTTTTGCCTCTTATCTTACAGATTCCACTCTTCTCTGTAGTTTCTTAGATCAACATCTTTTACCTTTGCAACATTCAATTACCCCCAGATAAGTTATCTCATACATTGATCACAATCTGGATTCTGTATCTTTTAACTATAAAGAACTGAAATAAGAGTTTAGGAGAAGAAAGAGGAGTACAAATTCTCTTGTACATAGAAATATGTTATTAGTAAAATTCATCAAAAAAACCCAGACAGTACACTGGCCAAGAATTCCCATCATCCCCATTGCCCAGTAAACTCCTCCCAGCCATCTGTGAACGCCTGTTGTAAAAGCAATTTGTTCCTCCACATCTTTGTCTTTTCTTTTTTTTTTCTTTGTAGACTAAACAAGGTCATGTTGATCTGTTAGATGATTGCTCTCTTTCCAAGACAGAGGTAAACAGCTGTTGTGTGCCTTCTGCTGCTCTTCATGAGCAAATTCCACTGTTTCCCCTCAATGTTTTATGTATGCCTGTCTTATAACTCCTAATAATTTGTTTACATATAGGACTTACTATCCAAAGTAGAACTTGAAAACATGCTTTTTCTTCTTAGCCTGTGAGATCTTTAGGTTTTACAAAAGATAGCACTACAGAAAAGTGTCTGGGATACAACAAGCCAAAGGAAGTGATGTTGGCTCATCCAGCTGTAAGTCCACAGAATTCTTCCTTTCTTACTTATACTTCACCATTGTTAGGATGAGTCTAGGTCTCTACATATAATATGTCAATCCCATTGCACACCCTGGAGAGGTGACCCTAGACTGAGTGGCTAGATTCTAAGCCATTCATTTGGAGTAGAGGATCATTCTTCAGCATTGTAGCATTGATGTGTCTTAGCATTGGTTAGTGACTTAGACATTCCTCAGAGCTAAATTCAGCTTGCTTGTGTTTTATGATGTTTCTCCAATATACCACCTGCCATTAATATTTTGCTTCTCTAAAATCTTAAAGAATTATTTGTTTCTGAACTGGTTATTTGTTCTGAACACTTGGCTCTTCTAAGTACAAAATTATGTTGCTATTCACAATTCTGTGCTTTTTACTGTATCTACTCAAAAGCATATCAGTTCCTACACATGAGATCCATTTGTCCTCTTTGCCTCTCTCAGTGCTGACCACGAAATTTTATAGTGTAAGTGACCCATAAATTGTTGAAGACAGAGAGAATAGTTAGCCTCTGAAATCAGCTTAGCATCAGGAGAATGGCCTCCTCATCCTATGAATATCCAACTTCTGGTCTAATCCAGCACACAAGTAATACACACAAGTATCACTTCACTACATAGATAACCAAGCATGTTGGTTTTCATATTTCTGTCTGCAGTGAGTAAGCTCAGATCTCCATCTGGGCCTCTGAGATCAGAGTCTGATGCGTCTCTGTTCATCAGGTGCTTTCTTTAGGAAATAATCCTAGGAAGGTCAGAGGGGGTGAGAACATCTCATCACTGAAGTGATTAGCTGTGATAAGACCTGATAAGGAGCTTGTAGATTTCACCTAAGATCTGTCACTTTATGAAGTGGAGATTGGACATTTACTCTCTGGCTGTTAGTAGCTATTGGCAATCAGCACCTTAGAGACATTAGTACCACTGTCCTGTCACTTTGCCATATCCCCCAACCCATCCTCCCAGGCCACATGTCCAGGTGATCGAAGAGGTTTCTTCAACTTTGGAGAAAACTCTAAGGCTGGTAAGCATAGAGCTATTCCCTAGGATGGGCCATGGCAAGTACCCCTGACCCCATGCAATTGTACTGAAATTGTGGACTGGGGTTGTGTGACCAGCAGATAAACAATTGCACGATTTTCAGAAAAATGGGTTAAGATACAAAGAGGTTGTTTAAATTTCACCTCTAGTGCTCCACTGAGAAGAGATTTGAGATTAGATTTTCATTTTAGAAATGTTATCCCAAGCATTAGTTTGAAGTGTGTACCGTTCCGAATTTGAGTTTTATGAAATTGGATTGATGTAATTCTAGCAATATGATACTTTGGCAGAAATCCACAGGGAGGTTGAAGCTAAGAATTAGAGCAGCTAACAAAAGCCCATCTCCTGACTGGTTAGAGCCTATGCTTTAGTCAGCAGTGCACAAATCTGCAAATCTGTCTGTTCAGCAAAGGACTCTTTGGATGAGATTTATTATTCAAGACTTGGCAGGGGCCCAGATACATACCTTTCCTCATGATGGTGGGACATATTCTGTGTGCTCTTTGGCAGCCTTAGAGGGGAGTTGTGATTACTCTTCTTTAAATGATAGACTATGAACTGGAAACTGAAGCCCCTCAAGTGGAAAACGTAAATCCAATGGAAGGAATTTAGTGCCAGCATGTTGGGCCAATGGGTGAGTGTGTCTACTACAGTAAAGTAACAGAATTTTTTCCTGTTAACATTTCCCACAGTTGTCCTTAAAAGGATGAAGGTCTCCTTTACCAACATAGTTATATTGACTGGAGAATGACTGCTTGACCATGGCCCTGAGCTGACATTAACTCAAGGAAGACTGACAGGACATCATGGTCCATTAGTTAGGTATGGGTTTATAGGGCCAAATGATCAATGGGTCTGTGAAACAGTGGGTCCAGGGTGTGCTTAACCATTGCCTCTCCTCCTGCAGATGTTTGTCCTGTTTGGAAGTGCCTTGTTGGAATAGACATACGCAGTGAACTTCCACAGCTCCTGTGTTGGTTTCCTGAACCGTGGCATGATGGTTATTACTGTAGAAAATGAACAGGAAGCTACTAGGACATCCTCTACCCAGTGAGATCATAAAACCATGCCGTTTTCTTGCAAGAATGCTAGAGATTATTGTCATAATCAGGGACTTGAACAATGAAGGAGTTGTTGCACGAATCCTAGTTTGTCTTTATAATAAAAACCTGGATCCAGATATTGGGGTAAATGCTGAAAGGTCAGAGGAAACAAGCCACAGTCACTTCTCACCTCACCAACTCCTCAGCCAAAAAGGAAAGATCCTGTCTCCAAGAATCCTCAGACTGAATGCCTCTGAGTTCTCAGCTGAAAAGGCGCCGGACTCCTGTCTCCTCCTGCCTTGTATTCCTTTCTCTGCCCAGTCGTATCGCTTGCTGTCTCAACCTCCCTAGTGCTGGGATTAAAGGTGTGTGTGTCACCACTGCCTGGCTCTGTTTCTCTTTTAGACTAGATTAATCTTGTGTAGTCCAGGGTGGCTTTGAACTCACAGAGATCCAGATGGATCTCTGCCTCCTGAGTGCTAGGATTAAAGGTGTGTGCCACCACTGCCTGCCCTCTGTGTTTAATCTAGTGGCTACCTCTGTCCTCTGATCTTCAGGCACTTTTTATTTGTTAGAGTACAAACAAAATATCACCATAAGGAGTAGTTAATTCTACTACCTCTTTATTCCTGACTGATTTTTTCCTGGGAAGAAGACACAAGAATCTAAGGAAATAATAGAATGCCCTAAGTTCAACCAGGTTTTGACACCAAACTTAGTCATTTTACTGAAGGTGGCTTCATTGCTTAAACTCATTACCATATCCCCTTGTTCCTTGGATGTAGCTTTTGATCAGCTAAGTACGTTTGTCTCCAAACCTCTTCATCAGCTTTGTCAGAAGCAGTCTTTTTTCAGTTGTCAAGGTCAACAATATACTTACACTGTCTTAACTCAAGCAGATTAGTTCTGTAGGCCTATCCCTTCATTTAGTTGTGATGCACATGCCCTATCTCTTCCACTGATATTACACTATTCTGTCACAGTGATGACACTGTGATGACCAGAAATAGTGATAAGAAATGTCAAATATTCTAGACTTATTGGCCAGATATTTGCAAGTCATATGGTGAAATTTGAATGCTATAGAAGTTCATAGGCATTCTATCACCTATCAGGAGGAAACTTATAGAATCCATGATATATGGCATGTTCAGATAGTCCTTCTAAGGTCAAGGGTAATGGTTTTCTATATGACCCTTTCTACACCCAAACAAGTAGTTCAATCTCTGTGGATTTTAGAGTAACACGTTACTCATCTGAGTGTGGAACTGAACCCACTTATCTGGTGACCCTCAAAGCTTATGGTTTTAACTAGGTCCCAGGACAAAAAAAAAAAAAAAAAGCCCTGCAGTAAGTTCAGGCTTCTATGTAAGCTGACCTCGATTTGGCCCACAGACTCAGGAGCTTCAGTGCTGCTTAAAGTGGCACTGTCAGATAGGAAAGTTGTCTGGAGCCCTTTTAGGGCTCTCCAGGTGAATCGTAGTACAAGCACTTAGGACTGTGTAGAAAAGCCTTGCAGTACTCTGAAGATAATTGGTTTCCTTTTGTGATACAGTTTGGGATCTGAAAGTGTATCTTGGTAAAGACTTAACATTTAGTCATTGAATTAGTTTCTCATAACAAAATACCTGGAAAAGCAGTTTAAGGAGGGAAGGGTTTGTTTTGGCTCATAGTTTGATGGTACAGTCAATCATGGCAGGGAAGTTATGAGTGGCAGTGTGAGGAAGGTGGTCATATTGCATTTGCATTTAAGAGGCAGAGGCAGGTGAATGCTAGTGCTTAGCTTGTTTTCTCTTTTTATGGACCTAAGCAAATAAAATGATATCATCCACAGTGGGTCTTCCCTCCTCAACCCAGTCTGGAAACTGCTTTATAGATATACTTAGAGGTTTTTCTCTTAGATAATCCTAGATCTTGGAGAGTTGACAATCAATATTTACCATGGTCCATCAAAATAGTGGGAAACCTGAAGAGCTCTCATAAGCTGGGTGTCTGGCTCTAGGCCATGAAGCTGGACATGCATAGCAGCAGTTCATCACCAGAGGAAGTGGTAAGTATGAGGCTAGACTCTCAGGCCCAGAATCACAAGTGTGAAAAGAAATGTGAACCAAATTTCCACAGCTTCTACTCTGTTAGACTGCTTTTCCTAGCCCAGTGTGCACCTGTTTCTATCTTTCTGAAGAAACTGGTTTGATAAAAAAGTGGATTGTCTTTCTGAAGACTAAATCATTGTCACAGCTGGGTAGCAATCCTTCAAGACTGGAGTGGCATCATCTAGGAGGCTGTCTTTGCTTTGAATCAGCATCTATTAGATGCTCTCTCTCTCTCTCTCTCTCTCTCTCTCTCTCTCTCTCTCTCTTTCTCTCTCTCTCAAAGGAAGGATACATAAATCCAGGAATTAAGAAATGATGAGAGCAATATGTTTATTATCACCACTAGGAACCCAAAACAGGGAATCAATCCCTTCCTTCCTTCCTTCTTTCCTTCCTTCCTTTCTTTTTTCTTTCTTTCTTCTCATCCTGTTTCCATGATGTGATACTTTAGTAATCTAAAAGTCTTGGTTTTAAAGAGAGGAATCTTTTTAACATAGAGACATAATGTGTTTACTGAAAACACTTTGGACATCTTCATGCATCTTAATTACCAAAGATGATGTTACAATGCTGGCCGTGGGGCTGGTCTTGAACATCCTGAGGAAATTGGACTTCTGAAATAAGGTGGAGTACATATGGAATAGAGTCCTGTTAAGCATCTTTTGGTACTATTATTTCTTGTGTCTAAAGTGATTAGATACTACCTAGTTCAGGCAGGACTAACAGTGGTCCTGTTCCCCTAAGAGCTGGTTTTGGCCACTCTTCCTATTGAAAGACCACAAAAGTCAAGAGGCTTGCAAATGAATAGTGGAGAAGTTTATTATAAATACCAGTGCCATCACATGACCAGGTCAGAATGAGAGTTATGATTGTCATGAGAATTCTTCATTTTTTATTGATCTGTTTGAACATACACATACACACACACACACACACACATACACGAGTGTGTAGCATGTATAACAATTGTTTTCTTGCTGTTCTTATGTCTTTATTATGTAATAAGACATCTTGACTTTCCATCATAGAATTTAAGAGGTGTTGACTTGGATTATAGACTTCTTGTTACTCAATATGAAGAAATATAAATCTCACTCAAAGGCTTAGGTGTTACCCCTTCTGGGAAGAAACTGGTGTCTTTGTGGTTGAATGTAGGAAAGCTGATATGAATCATAGTAGGCAGAACTATGACCTTGTTATTGTTTTCATTTGTGCATTAATTATTGTTTAAGAGGGAGGAGTAGGGAAAGTATAGTCTTAAGAAGTGTATATGAATGCCAAACTGCAAAGGTGAGTAGATTTGTGATGGTAATTTTATGTATTCATTTCACTGTGCCATGGGTCATTCAGCTGTTTGTTTAAACATTATTATGGTTGTATCAATGAGGTTGTTTGGAGAGGAGATAAACATTTGAACTGATGAACTGAGTAAAGCAGATTATTCTTTGTAATGGGAGTGGGCCCCACCCAGCCTATTAGGAATTTGAACAGAATCAAAGTTTGAGGGCATGAGAATCCTCTTTCTTCTATCTTTGAGTTAGAAGAGGATTTTTCTACTTTTGGACACAGATCTCAACTACAGCTTGTACCCTCTGATCTTCTGGCCTTCAGCTTGCTGATTTCAGACCTTAGGTATATTAGCCTTAGAACTGTGTGAGCCTCTTCTTTGCAGTATGTATCTTGATAGATATATCTATTTCTGCAAGTGAGGGACGAGTCATGTTAAAAGGTCCCTCACCAACCAGAGAAACAGAGTAGAAACATCTAGGAAAACTGGTCTTCCATTTTCTTCTTTGGAATCTTTGTGACATTATTTATTTGTTTATTTGGGAGGGATGGATCATGTATATGTCATGGCATATGTGTGGATGTCAGAGAACAACTTGTGGGCATTAGTTCTCTCCTATCATGTGGATTCCAGGACCATAATGCAAGTCATCAGGCTTAGTTCTTACCATCTCCATAGCCCCTGAACTCCCACTTTTATCAGTACAAGCTACATCTTCTATTATAGTATCACATATGCTAACCCCACACTACCTTTACCTTTGATCACTGTGCCATGATGATGATCTGAGTTGTTCAGGTGCTCAGTCACCAATCAACAAACTCATCCTATGTGTATCTCCTGTGCCATGCCCTAAACCACTGGATCTAAGCATACCTCTGATCTAAGAAGAGTAGCTGACCATGGAGCTGTATGAGATATGAGAACTGACCAAGGGTCTTTGGCAGAGCAGCATATGCTGTTGATGATATTTGCTTACATTGCTTCTCAGAACACTGACCCAACTCTGATTGTCAGTCCCTGCACTATGAATTACCACTGGAGTAGTGGTAATTTGTACCCTCTAACATCACACAGCTATGAGAGCTAGCTATATCCCACAGTCTATGGGGCTGGTAAAGAACAACCCTTGGTCCTTTGTATGTGGGTAGATAACTCTGGAGTACATGCTTGCTATGGTCTTGGAGACCCTCATCAGAAATGAACTTACAACAAGAATTTAGCACCACACACTTTCTTCACTTCCATCCCTTGCTTTCCCATGTATGTTTCTGTTAATGATGTTTACTATATCCCTAGAATAAATCCATTCCTTCCAAGGGAAGCCATGAAAGTTGTGGAGGGTACAACCATAACACCATAAACCATTCTTGCACCACTGCAGTCAGGCTGTGTGTTGAGGTCCAAAGATGGGGAGGCTGCAGCTCCAAATCTGAATCACGGTTCTGCTTGATTACAGCAATATGCATTACAATAACTAGTGAGGCTATCACTTGGCAGGTCTTGCTTAATCCCTTAATCTACATGGCAATGTACCAAGGTAAGAATTTTTACATGGTTTACATTTGAGAAAAAGCACACTTCAGAGGTGTTGGCTAAAGATCTCAGCTGTGTAAAGTCCTTTCTGTGTGGAAGGATTAGCATTTGGATATAAAATACTTAAAGATTACTCAAGTTTCCTTCCACATTCTTGAAATATCCTGTGACTAGTTTAGTCTGAGATCACACACAAGCTTTAATGTCAGATACACTGGGGACAGTGGAGACCAAGTGAGGTCATGTCATAGAACTGGACAAGATGATGCAAACCCATTGTCGCACATGAATGCATCAGACACTGTCATGAAAACTATTATTGATGATGAGTATTATGTACAGAAAGCTTCTCTAGAAAGATAATAATTATGACATAATTTATAACAGAGGAAAACTGGAAACAACCCAAATGATATTTATTTGCTGCTGGATAAATGAGCTTTGCTAAAGTCAGTAGGAGAATGATAAGTAAGCACTAAAATGATATCATATAAAATATTTAGCGATAAGAGGGGAAAAAGCATCGCATGCTGAATAGAAAAGGGCAGGCTGCAAAGAAACACTAATTATGATATGATTGGAAAGTACCAGTATATGCAATAGTATCAGGAATCTCTTGGGTTGCAGGATTTTTTGGAGTCTTTTTATTTTTCTGTTTGACCTTCTATGGATTTCGTACAATGAGCTCACAAATATATACTTTTCAAAGTACTCTCATTCCCCCAATGAAAATTCAAATGTAATGATGGAGGAATGGTTTATTGAACAGAAAACTAATAAAGGGTGGACTCTGTGATGTTGCATCCTGAAGGGAGGGATAGAAATTTTGTACACGGGGGATTTTTTTCTCAAGCACTAACTATGAAACAGCTCCCCTGAGCTGTGCTTATAAATGTACTGTGGCTGTAGGTACCCTGCCCACTGCCCACTGTCCTTTTTTTTACAGTCCACTCTGGTTTCTACACATCAATTATTTTGTTTTCTTAGATTGTTTATAAGCAACCAGACCAGGAGAAACTATTTTCATTTTGGGAGAGCAATGCAAATGTAAAAACACAACTTCATCTCAAAAGGGATAAGAACAAATTTATTCTGGAGCTAAACCTGAATGACTATGGTTGAGGATCATAGAGTCAGGTTATCCCAAATTCCACGTCTCAACAAGATACAGTTGAAATTCCTTCCCCGAAGGATGCATCAATGATATCTACCCCTCCTCCTACAATTCTAATGGGAAACTGAGATATGATTTCATTCAAGTTCCCCTGGGGGAACCAATATGTTTCTTAGGCTTACTTACAGAGCAGTGAGCAGGGGGTTATAGACAGGAGCTTGCACACTCGAAGGCCTGCATGGATGTTGACTTTCCCATAACTGTGTAAATGGAGCCCATTTCCTTGGTCCTTTCCCACCTATATACTCTTGCCCTTCCCTGAGACTTCAGGGACATGTGCAGTTAGGGCAGAATTGCATGCAACTTGTTGGGCAAGATGGCAGAGACTCAGGTGAGCACCCCATGATCCTCCCTGAACCCTGCCAGCAAGCCCAACTATGATGACCTTTTGTGAACAAGTCTGGCTGAAATCCTGAAAATAACAGCAATGTCGCTCAGAGGATAGTCCTGGGAAACATGTGGAAACTGTTTAATAAAGTTCTATAGTAATAGAACAAAGAAAGTCATAAATCAAGACACTTTCAAATTCATTGTTGGAAATATTAGGTGAATGGGTTAAAGCAAATTGGGGAAATCACTGCTGTAGACCTCAGATGCTATCCGACATCATTTTTTAGCCTTTTGATCAGTAGAAGCTAGTGGTCTGCTAAGTTCATACATTCTAGAAGGTTTTACCTGTTAGTCACAGAATGTTAGATGAGATACAGAGATGAACATATTATAGCTCTTGTCTTAGTTAGGGTTTCTATTGCTGTGAAGAGATACCATGATCATGGCAGCTCTTATAAAGGAAAAACATTTAATTGGGGTGTTTACATTTTCAGAAGTTTAGTCCATTATCATTATGGCAGGACATGGAGGTGTGTGGGCAGACGTGGTGCTGGAGAGGAACTCAGAGTTCTACATCTTGCAGGCAACAGAAAGTGAACTGAGACACTGAGTGTGGCTTGAGCATATCTGAGACCTGCAAGATCTCCTCCACAATGACAAATTTCTTCCAACAAAGCCATATCTAACAGTGCCACTCCTTTTGGGGGGTGTTTTCTTTCAAACCACCACAACTATTAAGGGACTGAACATGGCCCAAGACAAACTGTAATTAGACTCAAGATCCACAACATTCCAAACTCTCAACATCATTTAAATTTTAATCAGTTAATCATCCTAGCAGATAGTTCACTGGTATGGTGGTTTGAGTGAATATGACTACCATGGGCTCATATATTTGAGTGCTTGGTCTCCAGTTAGTGGAATTTTGAGAAGGATTAGGGGGTGTGGCCTTAGAGGATATATGTCACTGGTGGGGTGGGCTTTAAGGTTTTAAAAGTCCATGCCATTCCAAGTCCCTCTTTCTCTCTTTTTCTCCTTTTTCCACTGTAGATGTAACCAACCATCTTTTTAAATAAGAAACACAGAACCAATGCAAAGAAGAAAGCCAAGAGGTCAGAGCTAAGAGTTAAAACCTTACCCTTCTTCCTGTGGTGGTCCTACTTCTCCGAACCAGAGCTACTTTCTGTGTTAAAGTCTTTATATAGACTTTCTGTTCTGCCTTCTCATTGGTTGTAAACCCAACCACATGATCACCTCGTCACGGCCTGTCTGTATAGGCCTCCAGGTTTTCTATGATTGGTATTGAGATTAAAGGTGTGTGTACCCAATACTGGCTGTATCCCTGAACACACAGAGACTTACCTAGCTCTGCCTACCAAGTGCTGGGATTACAAGCGTACGCCACCACTGCCCTGCTTTCCTATGGCTTGCTAATAGCTCTGACCCCGGGCAACTTTATTTATTAACATACAAATAACATTTTAATACAAATAAAATATCACCATATTCCACTCTCCCTCTCTCTGCCTCATGCCTGTGGATTAGATGTGTATTATCCATTACTGTTCCAGCATCATTTCTGCCTGCCTGCTGTCATGTTCCCCACCACAATGGTCATGGAGGTACCCTCTGTAACTTTACATGCCCAAACAAACTCCTTCTTCTATCAATTGCCTTAGTAATGGTCTCTCATAACAATGGAAAGATAACTAACAAAAACCGAGAATGTGTGGCTTTTTTCCAGGAACTTTTATTTGCATCAGAAATACCTGAAGGCCCAACTGCTCACTGATTTGACTACTTTGTATTGGCAGTGTTACTATTCTCCTGCAAAAGGTCTCATTGGTGTCTACCTAATATGTATAACAATTACATCTGGATCTGCTGGGTTCACTAATCTCTACTGTGTAGGGCAAGTGCTATCAAGCTCCTTTGGGTGTCTTGTGGGCAGAGAAAGAACTCAGTAAAATGTAACAGAATGCAGTGATAGGAAAAGGAACAAAAGCAGTAGAGGGGAGGATTGGTAACAGTGCATGTGCTTGGGGAACTAACCTGTGTTTTCCTTAAAGATTAGCCAGTTCCTCGTAGTTGGATTTAGGTACAAATGTACAGTAGGAAGGATAATTAAAAAAACCAATTTCTTCATCTACATCTTTATATCATCTTCCACCATGTATTTCCTTTCTTTACTCTTGGACCCCAAAGAGTGGCTCATATGAACTCAGAACACATTATAAATTATACCCTTTATGAAGGTTCCTAGGGCACGGACAGGAACATGGCAGGAAATATGTACATACCTTAATACTATGATGAAGTCCTACATCATATTGATCGTATATACCCCCCCTAGCCCCCCATATAGCTCTAAGATCATTCTCTAAACTTTTCATTTTTCATCCATCATTTGAACTCAGAGTTTACTTAGATGACAGTATAGCCAGCCAGCTTGCTCTGGAGGTCCCTTGTTTTCACTTTATGTGCTCTAGAATTAAAGGTGAGTATCTGCGCCCTGCTGATACTTGTGTGGGTACTGAGGAACTGAACTCCAGTCCTCATGCTTGCACAGCAAGGGATCTTTCCACTGAGCCATTTGCCCAGCTCTTCAACAACTTTTGATTCCTTTCCGTTTCAATTGCAGAGATATGTGGCTGAATCTGCTCGTTTAAAGATTCGTAGTTGGAGATTCTTGTAACTATTTCAAAGACAAAAAAATAACACCACTTATGCCTTAGCTTGACAGAAGGATTGTGGGAAAGAAATGACACAAAGAACTTGAATTTTCTGAGGACAGTGGGCCCCAAGGATAGGTTGAGAGCAATCAATAGCAACCTTTCTTCTCTCAGATTGTTGGGTTGATTATTGCTGTTCCTGGATTGGAATGACACTGGAGCACACTTCAAAATGATCCCCTGAAGCTGCACAAGTTGCCAAGGAAGGTGAGTGGGGCCGTGATACAGGTTCCCTGGGCCATACTGTTCTTTCTTTATATACAGAGGGTGCCACAAACTTTGGTCTCATTGAAATTTGTACTAGCCACCAGCTGTTTAGCTGTCTCGGAGAAAGGTGTTTCTGAGTAGCCTGTGATGAGTTCTCCTCTAATAAGGCTCCTAATGAGAGACATCCTAATGCATATGCTGCAGACCTTGCAACACAACCTGCCACGTCTCTGAGTTTTGCACTCTTGCATTATACAAAGCTAAAAGTATTATTGTTTACCAAAAATAAGATAAACTAAGATGATGGAAATCAACTGAGCAGACTTCTTCCTGTTGGGTACTTTGTTATTTGACTTAAAATTCACAAATGCCCTTTGCAAATAGAGCAATCCATTCATTTGATGGATGGTGTGTGTGAACCTGTCCCTTTGGGATCTATTGCTTCTTCCCAGTGCTCAGGTAATGATGATGTACAGGACTTATTCTTTATTGAGCCTTCTGGAACTTGAAGGCTGAGAAACCATCTGCATAGCTGCTCTGAGCTGCAAAAGATGGTGATGGAAGAGGTTAGCATATGCACTCTCATACTTACAGATGAGGAAACTGGGGCTGGATGAGAGGTGGGCAGTTTAACTTCATTTTACTTTTTGTCAAGAGGAGTTTCGAGTCCAGTATCCCACCACTCTCTCTCCAGCAGTGTATATTATTCATTGTTGTGCTCACTGCTACATGGAAGGGACATTGTCTAGAACACAGAGGGGCAGTGGCCAAGTGTGGGGCATGCATGAGCTACGAAGATGGTGCCGAGAGGAAGTTAGACAGATAGAGCCCAAGTTGTTTATGTTGAGATTAGATACAGATGGTGCCGAGAGGAAGTTAGCCCAAATTGTTTATGCTGAGATTAGATATGAAAATCAGGAGATGATGTCAGTACATAAACAGCTTGTAAACAAAGAAATGAGTATAGGGTGACCTTTAAAACAATTGGTTGGTTCCTTCCACCCCCTGCTAGGGTTCTGAGGTTTTCTACTATAAAAGAGGCTTACTGCCTAATAATAAACGAGTTCTTGCTTGACTTGACTTCCTGCTGCATCTGATTGTCTCCAGACAGGAGGAAGGCTGGGAATGGTCCAGTGGAGCACTTACCTTTCCTAGGTTCCAGGCCACCTCTTCAGAGGTGACCTAAGTTCCTGGTGGGGCAAGATCCCACAGCCAAGCTATTGAGCTTTCCCTCCATGGCACGGTCATTTCTTGACCACCTGTTCTGTATGCAGTGCAAACACAGGCAGCATTAACTTTGAAATGCTATATTTCTCCTACATGACCTAAATACACTTGCTCTTTGGCTGGGATCAGGTGATTAGCCTGATAATGGGTTGAGACCAGAAGTGTGTCTGTCACTTCCCAATGTTTAATTCCTGCCCACCCTATAGCACTTTTCTGTTCAGTGACCCTAGAAGGTGTTTGTCCCTGTGGTAATGCTACAAGATAAAAAGGGGCTCAGATCCTGAGCTACAGGATGGAGGGTAGTGTCAGTGATCTGTCCTGGACTTTTAGTGAAGTTTTAAAGCCCCAGACTGAATGGTTTCAGACACTGTGTGTGTGTGTGTGTGTGTGTGTGTGTGTGTGTGTGTGTGTGTGTGTGTGTGATATTTACTTGTTACCACAGCATATCTGGATGTTCCTGACCAATATGGCAGCATTATGCTAACAACTATGGAGAGCCACAGAAGCATGAGAGAGAGATTATCCTTACCATCAGAAAACTTACAATAGGATCATTAATATCAATTTAGAGCATGTGGGTTCTCAGCTGGTAGCACCAGCAAGTGTTCAAGTTCCATACACTACAGGTGCATGCATACTCGGGGATGGGGCCAATATGTCTCAACAAGTTGTGTTGGTGATTCTGAAGCAGGTTGGAGCATGACAGGCACTGATGTAAAAAATGCTGTACACATAGCCCAGTACTCTGCAGAAGCAACCAGGGGCAGAAAGGGTTTATTTTACTTCAAAGTTCAAGGGCATAGTCCTGCATGGGGTAGTGGAGATCAAGGCAGCTTACATCAGTTCCTCTCACTGCACCTACAGTCAAGGAGTCAAGAGTTTATGTATGTTACTACTCATCCCCCTTTCTTCCTGGATACAGTCCATGATTCCCTACCATGGGAATGGTATAGCCTACAATTAAGATGGGTCTTCCCGTATTAATTAAAGTAATCAAGATAATTTCCCACATGCTTGCTCAGAGGCCTATCCTGCAGAATATTCTAGAGTCTGTCAAGTTGACAAGTAACATTCATCATCACAGCATGTTTTTAGTAGAGGGCCACAAGAGTGTCCTGGGTACAAGCAAGTGAGACATCTTTCCAGCATGGAGGACCAGTACTTCTTTTCAATTTTGATTTCTCCCCTTCAAGTGTTTGTATCTCATGTAATAGGAGGGTACTATTTCTTATCTCCTATAAAAGAAATATTGTTATTGAATCAAAGCAAACCTTCAACAGTAGAAGTGATGTTTGGAGTGGTGAAACTCCAAGGCTTGGGGGTAAGGGCTCAGCCCTATTTTCCTATCATTAACTAGACAATCATATGAGATCAATGTCTAGTCTGGGTCTTTGTCTTTTCAAAAGAAATTGGTATTGGGAGGAACTGGGATTGGAGGGAGGATTAAGAGAGGTACAGCACAACTGATTAAAAGCAACGCCTGGCAATTAGGAGGAAAGGTTAATGGAGTCGAGGCCACTTCTGTAGCACCAAGTGTCCAGGAGGCAGATTAGTGATGGTCTTTGAGTACATGAAAGGTTATGATGAGGACACTTCATGATGATTTCTTCCTCCCTGAGGCACTAACAGGGAGAGATGAACTGCCACATAGCAAACCCATTCAGTGAAAACAGTAAAAGCAGCTTAATCACTCAACAGGCTCCAAACAGAATCCCCTACAACTTGCAGAGAAAAAGACCCTCCTCAGGCACTAGGACAGACAATGTTAGTGTTCCTGGCACAGCTCCTCCTGGAAGGTCTTGGCACTGGGGACCTTGAGTCCCAGTAAATAGCTGACATGTGGTCTTCTGATCAGAGGTCTGTAGCATCTTAGGAGTAAAGCCCTGTTTGTCTGTGCTGGAAAGAACCAGAAGTACCTGGACATGACACATTTGGAAGGTAAGTAGCCCATGACTCATGAGCAGAGACATTAAAAAGGCTATGGTTTCGGACTGGTAAAACTCTGCTCTTCAACGTGTACTGGCCCCAAAAATTCCCTACAAAGTCAAGCATTCCACAGGCTTTGAAGCATATCTCATTTGTGCTGGACTTCCCTCCTCTCCTGATGCTCATCCTCTACCCACTTCCTGCTTCTTTTGGTAGCATCTTCTAGTCAATCACTTTTATATGGATTCTATCTTAACATTCATTCCCAGAGAACCCACACTAAAATGAAGAATCAGTTAAATTTTGCTGGATAAAAAATAATCTTGAAACACGGTGATTCGAAACAAGCACTGCCTATGAAGTTTATGACTTTGCAGCTTGGTGGTTTGTGATGGTCTTAGCAGGTAGGTTCTTTGGGTTTGGAAAGGTGACATAACCTGCAAAAATAGCCACCTATGGTAGTTTTCAGGCATATATGTCTTTAGTTATGGAATTTGGATTGGATCTGTAACTGGATTGGCCAGGATGTGACAAAACATTGGAATAACTTACAAGTATAGGCCTACCTAAGCAGTCTTACTGTAGGGTCCGAGGAAATGCTGGGGTTGCTCACCTGTACAAAATGGCGATGACACCGAGAGAGACGTGCAAGCTCCTTTTAAGCACATCTAAGGGGAGTTTCAGAGTCAGTTTTCTAGTTGGTTAACCAAGCAGGGGTTACATTAGTATATTTTTAGCTGGGGTTTAGTCTTATCATTTTTGGACACATCTGCACAAGCTTGGACATGACAAACTGGATTTGTCCTTGAGATACTGTAAGGCTGACGAAGGCCCTCTGTGTTTGTTATCTCCCTCCACCCTGAATGTAAGAGCCTGGTAGGTAAATGGTCCTTTGTTGGACAAGACACCTGTTTGCTCTTCTCAGAGAACTGGAACCTAAATTCAGTTGTGACAGTGGGAGAGTTTAACCCCTTCATTACACATTCTGCCTCTGGTCTTAGATTCCCATCACCCAACTTGATTGTACCCTAACTAGCACACTGGATAGGAAGAGGTCTCACCCACAGGGACCCTTATCCCTTCCATCTCTAGCCCCAGTCATACTAAATCATGAATTCAGCCCACTGGCTAGCTGAGCACACAGACATAAGCAAGCCCAACTGAAATCAACCGTATTGAACACAGCACAAAGGAACCACCCACTGTCCACTCCAAACTCCCCACTGTAGAATAATGCACTAAATAAATAAGCACTGTTTTGAGTCATTCTACTTGGGTGAGTTAGTTATGACAAATACAGACAGCTACTTTCAGCTCTTAAGTCCTTGAGACTTAAAGCCTGGATCATAGAGCCGGAGACAGCCTGTCAACATTTCTATCTAGCACATAGTACATTTTATTGCGTCTTTGGCCTCAGGAGTTTGCCAATAAGTATCAGAAAAAGAAACTGTCTTCACTATGTAGAGAGAGCAGGCTCAGAGTGCCCATTAACCCACATGAGGAAGCTGGCTTCGTCCCAGGCACTGTGCTGTTGCTGGGAGTTAGTTGCTAAAATTCCTTCCCTAAGGGATATGTGAACAAAATCTACTCCCTTCCTAAGGTCCTAACAACAAACCCAGGCACAATTCCACCACACTTCACTCTTGGTAACCAATGAGTTTATTGGGATTGTTTACTAAGCGTGGGCGAATGTAGCCTGCATGTAATAGATTTTCCTACACAATCTTACTGCGTGAACTCTGTTCACATAGAACTTTGTTTATTGCCTTGGGAGGAATGTCTCAGTCTGCCCAAGGAATGCCTCTGGCAAGATGTCGCCTCCCACCCACAGCATAGCAGCTTATTGCTGCACTCAAAGGCTTTATGCAAACAACCCTCATTCACCAGGAGATCTTCTGTATCCTGAACTATCATCACAGAAAGTCAGGAAAGGCACTCTGTAGCAGCATGGCCTTGGATCCCTGGTCCTGTTGAATCTTGAGGGACTTTAATTCCTTAACAACTGTCCATAATTGCTCACTCTAGGTGAAGGATTATTGACAAGAGCAAAGCAGTCATACTGCAAAGTTTTCATTCATCATGGATGATGGATTCCTCATAGTTGCATAGATGAAGGACTCTCTTCTCAGGCTTAGCCCATTCCCAAGCCCTGATGGTTGGGAGGAATGGTGTATGCTGAAGTGACAGTTCCATGACCCTCCCCACTCCCCACTTCTAGGAGGTGATGCCAACAGTCTACAGGCCCAGTCTTGATGGACTCTTAAGCAAAGTTGTTCTTATGAAGATGGTAGCTGTTTTGCTTGGAGGATTGTGCTATACAGCAGAGTTACAGAACCCGGTCCAATTATGACTTCACTGTTTGTTATTTATTTTCCTTCAGTGAGCATACCAAGTAAGTACCTGCAGAGGTCACTTTGAGATCTTAACTTTCTTATTCTTTTCTTTCTGACTCAGGCTTTTCTTTTTAAATTCCAGACAAGTTCTCTTCAGGCATATGCTCACATTTTTCAATAAATTAAGGATTTCTGATCCTGCTAAAGTAAGTCCTCAAGTTAATACCATCAGCCCTGGTTCTGTGTGGTCAAACATTACGACTGCCTTCAAAAATGTATTGTTTACATCTGTTTGTCCAAAGGACCTGATTGGGAAATAAAATAGAAACACAGATAGAATCAGGAGAGGGAAATATGAAAGTACTATACAGAGCAATGTGGAGGGAATCATGAGAACCCAGTTGACCAGCGAGGGAACTATGAGACTGCCCACTTTGCAGAATGCCTATAAAGCCAAGCATGGCTCAGGGAAGATTTCCTTTGAGATTTCAGGGTGGTCCCCAGTATTGGTAGCTCCTGGACCTAACTCCCCGGATGTCTGACTGACAACTGCCCTTACCTGCATCCCTTTACTTGGTGGGAGTGGGTCACTCCAGAGGGATACTTGAAGTTCCAGAGAATGTCATCCCTCAGGACTTCAAGCCTCAGTCAATGACTGCTGGGAACCAAAGAGCAGATGTCTAGACATCATCCTCCAGGTAAGCACCCTCAAGGCACAGCCATTCCTGCTGGTTCTTCACTGCTGTTGTGGTTGCTTGGGATGGAAGTCCATCTGATACCACTGCTTCTCTTGCTCTGACTTTCTTCCCATCGTCTGCTGCAGCTCCTTAGGTCAGTCTACTTAGGTTAACTCTGGAGTAGGTAGTATTCCCCAGTGTTAGGGTTCCTGAGTGATAGATCTGAGCTGGAGAAACGACACTGGGTTTCCCAGGAGGATGTCTTGTGAAGGTTTAGCAAGCAGGGCTAGGTATGGGACATAGGGCCAAACTTGTAGGAAGACCCAGGGTGGAGTGGCAAAAGTACAACTGTGTGACAGTATTGGAGATCTGGGGGATGCTTGGGATCACTGCATGTGGTACATGCTAAATAAAGGCATCAAAGCATTTACCTGAGAGGCTAAAGATGTCAGATGGCATTGATCAGGCAGTTATGCTTCTAGGAGAGGGATTTCTCCAGCAACACAAGACCCCCTTAGAGCAGTGGTTCTTAATGCTTCAACTCTTTAATACAGTTTCTCCTGTTGTGGTGAACTCCCAACCATAAAATTATTTTTGTTGCTACTTCATAACTGTAATTTTGCTACTGTTACAAATCATAAATATCTGATATTTCTCATGATCTTAGGCAGCCACCATGAAAGGGTAATTTGATTCCCCTAAAGGGATCTTGACTCACAGATTGAGAACTACTGTCTTAGAGGAAAGCTCCCATATAGAGTGTAGCATGCTGGGGATGTCTTTCTGTATGCTGTGAAATGTGTTGCTCTGATTGATTGATAAATAAAATGCTGATTGGCCAGTAGCCAGGCAGAAAGTCTAGTGTAGGCGGGATAAGCAGAGAGGAGAATTCTGGGAAGTGGAAGGCTGAGTCAGGAGGTGCTGCCAGCTGCCACTGCCATGAGAAGCAAGATGTGAAGGCAGAACTGGGAAAAGGTACCAAGCCACGTGGTTAAACATAAATAAGAATTATGGGTTAATTTAAGTGTAAGATCTAGCTAGCAAGAAGCCTGAGCCATTAGGCCAAACAGTTTCAATTAATATAAGTGTCTGTGTGTTTATTTGGGTCTGAGCAACTGTGAGCCAGGTGGGACCAGGAAAACTTTTGGCTACAGTAGCATCTCTTTTTTTCCCACTTAACTGTGATCCAAGGAGAAAGTGGAGGCAGGGAACAATTCAGGGGGAGTAGGATTTGATCAAGAACTGCTGTTGTGCACATAGAAAAAAACAACTGAAAGAGGTGAAGGATGGAATAGAGGCCAAGAGGGCCAAGAGGTCTGGCACCATGGAAGGGCCAGCTGCTAATGGAAAGCAACTTGCATGCTAAGCTGATGCAGAGCTGGACCCATCTCACTGCGTACAAACTGGGACTTGTTTCCAACCCATGTTCTACAGGACACACAAGAAGCACCTCATGGTGTGTCAGTGATGTTTCTTCTTCACACTCTGCATGGTTTGAAGTTCTTTTCAGGTGACACCCAGCAACCCTGTCAAAGAAAAGGGACATGTACCAGGGTGAAGAGAGGACAGGACAAATGGTTGGCTGGGTCTAATGTTTACCCGGTGGCTGACACTTTGTCTTGAAGAGTGTGTGCTGTCACTGCCATTGTTTTTCTAATCTAATAATAAGATTCCGTCCTAGGAGCTGACATTTGCCCAAATCCAGCAATTAGAAAACATCACGTTGCATCCAATATGATTTATGGGGTGATGGCTTCCCTCAGCCTTCATTTGAAATGCTGTGAGTGGCCCAGATGGATAAACAGAGTCTTTGCAATTTCCACTTGCAGCTTGCCCAGAATTCTCAGCCTTGTCTTTAGCCAAAGATTGGACCTTGAGATATGATGTATGTATCCTTAACTCATTTAGGGTATTGCCATCAACTCACTGGAAAACCAAATCTCCCTGTTCATGAAAGCCCCTACACCTGACAGAGAAGTGGGCAGGGAGGAGAGAGAGTGGATGGGAGGGATTGTTTATAGCTCACTTAAACAAACAACCATGTTATCATGCCCTCCTGTAACCCAAGGTGAGTGCCAAATGGTACATTAGGAGTGGCAGGTTGAAGTCAGCATCCTCCACACAGGCATAGGAGTGAGCAGTGGCTAAGGATATCTGCTTTGGAAACAACCTGAGCTGAGGACAATATTGAATGTGTCATATATGTGACCTGTTTAATCACACTGAACTTGCTGTACATGAGCAAATCCAAGTATTTATATCCCAAAACTGGTTAGAGGGTAGGAGAGAGCTATGGTTAGGTGCTGTTCAAAGGGTACAAATATTCACTGTATGACTGTGTTCTGAGTGTCTAGTGTACAGCATGGTGGTAATGGGTGTGTTAATTTGCCCCGGGATAATCCTTATGCAATATGCGTACATGCCACACATCGTTTATCTTTTATGCTGGACAAAACTCATGAGTGGGTCACTAATTTAATGTAGTGACTTGTGGCCAATATTTTTAAAAGGAGAACAAAGTAGAAATATCAGAGTACACTGACTATAATGAGGTGAAATATTTATAGCATGCTCCATTTTCAAAAATAGCCCCAGTGCTCTTCCTGTCCCGTCTCCTCCTTTAGAATGATATTTCCTGCCATCCAGAGGTAAGGTTTGTTTCTCATCCCTCAGAAAATGCAAAGTCTCAGGATTGTTCTTGAGCACTAGACCATGCCAGAAGGCACTCTAGTTACTGAGGCTGGGTCATAAAGTCAATGTAGGGTCCATTTGCCATTAGACCCTCATGCATGATCTGAGATACAGGATGGCAAATCAGACCTTCTTGAAGTTGCCATTCTGAAAGGAAGACTAAATTTGACATTGTCTTAAGACCCTCCAAGCAAACCTTCCTGGCAGCTGGTGGCTACTAGGTAGCTTCAGCTGCTGTTATCAGGAGCAGAAACAGCTGCCTAGCTAGACCCTGCCTAAATAGTCACCCACCAACCTCACTGATGAAGCACAATACAGCTATTTAATTTTTTTAGAGAATGGTGTTGTTTGAGACAGGGTAACATTGCATAGTCCTGGTTGACCTAGAATGTATAGAGCTTGATCTTTCTCTGCCTCATGATTGATATACAGCTGTTTTAAGTCTACATTTTAGGGATAGATTGTTATGCAATAACTATCTGTTCAGGACTATTTGTGAAAGTCTTATTTTGGTGTGAGTTACAAAGTAAAACTTTATTATTATTATTATCTTGTACTTCTAAACAAAAATATTAAGAAACTACTGGTTTAGCTTAAAGGAAGGGCTTAAATACTCAATGCATGTTAACTATCACTCGGTGCTGTAGAATGATGAACACATACTGAGTGTTCTTGTAGCAATTCTGTACTTACTTTTCCCAGGGTCAATGCAAAACCACAAGTCTCCCCTCAAAGTAAATTAGAAAGCTTATTCTGGGGTCAAATATTAGTGACCATGGCCTGGGAACACAGATTCAGGTTACCCCAAATTCAATGTTTTAACATAGTAATACTTGATCAAAGTTTTATGGTAACATAACAAAAAAACCCCATAAATTGAGGTACTGTGCTGGCTTGTCATTTGTCAACTTGACACACATCTTCAGGGAGCTTCCGTTGAAGAATTACCTCTAACAGATAGGCCTGTGGGCATGTCTGTGACAGATTTTCACGATTAATGATTGATTTAGGTGGGTGGAGCCATTCCCTGAACCTCAGCTATACAGTGATCCTCCAGCTAAACATGGGCAGGAAGAAAACCAATAAGTAGCATTATTCCAGGTCCCTGCCCTGAGTTTCTGCCCCATCTTCTTTCAATGATGAATAATGAAGTCCAATAAACCCTTTTTTACCCAAAGTGCTTTGGGTTATGGTGTTTATCACAAAAACACAAAGCAAAGTATGGCAGACACTTTTAAAATACATTGGTGGAAACATTAGGTAGGCAAGTTAAAGCAAAGCAGGAAAATGTCCGTTATGGCCTTTAGATGCTATCTAATGGCATCCCGAGCTTTTTGGTTGGTGCGTGGAAGCTATGTGTCTGTACATCCAAAAAATTTACATAATGCTTACAAAGATGTGAAATCACATTAGAAGTGGCAATAAATGACTATTAAGAGGCCTAAAGATGGCAGAAAATAATTTGGCTCTGGTCTTGCAACATTCAAACTCTCTGGAGTCATTGAAACTCAAAACACTTAATTAGGCTTTCAGAAAGGTCAGTGGAAGGTGATGCTCTTTCTAGGAAGTTTCCTTCACACTAGTCGTGTGAACAATTCTGACCATGTTTATAAGATCTCTATAGTTTTTTAAAAATCTGCTCCAAGGAGACTTTATAGGACTTAGAACTCTGTCTGGAACAGGGTAATCCCTACCTAAGTGAGATTTAAATAGTTATATGAGTCACATGGTGGGAATTATTTTCCTATTGCAGATAAAGAAACGGGGTGAGGAAAAAACATCACAGACTTGCCAAACAAGGCCAGTAGTAGAGGACCTGGACTAGCAGGCATTCCTCTTGGTGGCAATGTGTATTCTGTGTACCAGTTAGGTTCTCTGAGTACCCCTTTTGTACTATGTGACATCAAGACCAACACATAGTCCTGCAGCCTGCTTAGAGTAAGGAGCCCTGGCCAGAAGAGATGTGCCAAGTAACTTATATCTCTGGGTATCAACAGATGGCTTCTGCTACTTGCGAATTGAAGTCCTGTGCACTAATGCTATTGACCTGGCTGGTTCCTTCTCATGACCCCAAACCCATCCAGTCTGTATCTTACCAGCCTGATGCCTCCAATGTAAGGCTATTTGTGATTGGGCGGTGGTGGGGAACTCTTGAGAGCTGAGTTTGCTGCCTCCCCTTTGGCAATGACTCCAAGACAGCCAAGAGATGTTTGTCTCAATAGAGCCCTCCATTCATGTCAAAGTGTACCAAGGTTCTGGGAGACAGATTAAATGAAAGATGTGAAATCTCTCTACAACTTCTCAAGTCTACTGAACTGATTTCAGTACCATCAGTCTCAGGCTCTACAAGCAGCACTCACTTTTGGCCTGAGTGCCTAATTGTCAGATGAAAAACTGAAAAGCCTAAGACCAGCACACTTGAGGCTGCATTTCATAAGCTCAGCAAAAATGTCTTGTCTATGACTCTGTCCTGCCCCACGGGTTAACTCAAATATCTAGTCAATTCACTCACTGGAAGTTACACTTTGAGTTTACTTGCCATTTGACACATAAGGGGGTCTCTGTCAATTCCAGTATCTGAGGAGCAAAAACAAAAGGTCCCTTTTGCAATGACACAACAGAACTCTAAAAACAGGACCAAGCAATGGATTTCTACAAAGAAGCCATGAATATGTGTACTGAAGCCTTCTGAGCATCACCCTCACTGTTCTCTGGAAATTGCAGACTTTGGGGAGAGGAAGTGAAAAGGGAAGAATGGGGCCTATTGAGCCACCTCAAAGAGAAACTAATGATGCTGGGAAGGTCTGGGAGCCCCAGACAGGCAAAGCCCATTCCCTGTGTCTGACTCACAAGACAAGCTGACACAGTGGCGTTTGCAAGGAGTGGCTTTGGAAGCTAACTATCTGTTGGGTTCTATCATCACAGCAGAAGAGGCTGTGCTACCCACATATTTGTTGGTCTCAGACTTCTTTCCTTGTTGCCCTTGTTGAATTGCAATACAATTTATTAATGCATGGATCTCCAATGTCTGCCTCAGATTACCCTGGGAATGTTTTGAAATATAAAACCTCAAGTCAACCAACATGTCCTCACATGCACACTTTGTGTAAGATACTGAGGCATCCCTTATCCTCTTGAAGACCTGCAGGTTTGATGCGATGAGCTAGGAGACAATGATGCAAAGGAGAGCTGGATATGTAGGGAAGCTCGACAAAGCCAAAGCTTGAGCAAGACTTTGTCATTTTTCCATTGATCAAAATTCCAAGTGGGAAGCTCAAGAGCAGAGAAATAAAGCCTTTTGCCCGGGACTGAAAATCTTCTGTCCTTATCTGGAAGCCCTGGGCTCATCTTGCCTTTTGCTCTGAGTAGAGCTGTCAGCAGCAGCTCAGTATCATTGCTTAAGAGTTCATGTTGCTGGCTTTTGATGGCTTTAAATCAAGACTGTTGGAAACCCCCACAAAGTGCAGGACAAGGCTTGCTAAGCCAATTTGCAAAGGTGAGAACTGGACATACAAAAGAGAACTATATTCTATGGTGACAGCTCTTTCAGCTCTCCAATGGGAACAAATATCCATGTTCTTCTTCAGTCAGGCTGAGAGCATCTTTGTCAACATCTTGAAGGTCCCTTGGAAGAAGGGTCTCATTAGCACCAGAAGCCCTCCTGCAGGAGCAAATGTAGCTGGAACTCTATGTCATGTTGGAACCATCCAGAGGCGTCAATTACCAAGGCCAGTCATTAGTATGCATCACAGTGATTCTCAGCCTTGCAATCACAGTAATTAATTGTGCACACTGGATTGCTGCTGATTAAGTGGCTTCAATTTTATGACTATGACTCCTAATGATTGTTCTTTGTACTGATCCAAATGCCGTAGGCTTCAGTGGAAATCCCACTCAGCTGCAAGTGTCCTGAAGCTACAGATTCTCTGAAGGAAATCCCTCCTTTATTCATTCTTGGAGAGGCAAGGAACCTTTTGCCTGGTGCCTAGGTGCATTGGGATAAACTCTTGGGAAAAGTTCCTTATCCTGATTGACAGATGGACTGTTATCTAACTTTGGATGATCTGTGCATGTGTGGGTCATATGCCTCATATTTTTAAGGACATGTAACTCCCCCTCCATCATGCAAAGACATGAGGTGGTAAATAGAGGGTTTTCTGATAGGTCAGTTCAAGGAAAGTTTCATCCTCATTGTGTTTGAGCTCAATATATATTTAAGTTGGTCTTATATAGCCCACTTTTGACCAGGAATTGCCTCAATCCAACTTACCCACAGGAGGATAGATGCTGGGATGTTACCCTACTAGGGAGAAGCAGACACATTTTCCAAGGGTTGTTGTTCTTGGTTGCTGAGCTGTACCTACACTCACTTGCCTACTGAAGCCATGTCCAGCTGAATGGGCGATGGGTTGCTGAGAGCAAGGGAGAAATCCTTGCAGAGCAAGACCCCCTTGACAAGCTATCCATAGCTGTAGCTCCCGGGGAAATTGTGCATGTCTGAGAATTGTCACAATTGCTCATGGCTTTGCACAAAGAATTTTAGAATTTATCTGTGTTGTTCCTTGGATGTGCTATAGAAATAAGTAATGTTTGTTCTTTCTTCCTATAGTTTAATATGCCATCAATTCTTCTTTGTCTGACTCACCACACTGGTTAACTTCAAAACGTCTGGTCACCATGTATTTACCACCTGCTCCTTTTCTTCTTTCCTCTTCTGTCCATTATTTATTCTGAAGCTTGTATTGTGACATCTCTCTAGCTCATGCTAGAAACTTCAGTCAATCTTGGTATATGTTTCATTCCATTTCCTGTCGCTCTCTCTGCTCCCAATCATTCCTGGACCATGTTCCTTTTTCTACATTGTCTTGCTGGATCCTGGTGATCATTCACTTTCTGATGTCAACATATTCTAACCTGACTTATTTTCTGCAAGCTGGGAATGCTGTTTTGCTTATGACACACTCCTGATTTTCCAATTAGTGGCACAGAGTAACTGATCAATTTATACTTTCCTTCATTTCACCTCCTTCCTTCCTTCCTTCCTTCCTTCCTTCCTTCCTTCCTTCCTTCCTTCCTTCCTTCTTTGCTTCTTCCCTTCCTTCCTTCCTTTCTTCTTTCTTTTGTTTCATTTTTTTGAGACATGCTATCACTATGTTACTCAAGCTAGTCTTGAACTCCTGGGCTCAAGTGATGGTTTTGTCTCCATCTCTCTAGGACTGAAACTCCAGGTGTGTGGCACTTCACACTGTTTAATGTGCGTCATTTGCTGACTGAAATGCCCTCCTTTTACTGTGGTCTATCCCTTCAGGCCATCCCTCTACTGCCCTATTTTACATTCAGTGTAAAACTTAACCTCCTTAATATGGATACACAAGCTTTCAATCAGTTGGCCCTGGATTAATTATATACTGCCATCTTCTACCACTTTTCCACACGAATTCTATACTGAGGACACTGAAAATGGCTTGTTCTTTCCTGGGCACAGAACACAACACACTATTTTCTCTTATCTTGACAGATGCTACTTGCATGGCCTCATTTCTACTTCCAAGTGCCTCACTTCTTTCTCTGTTAAAACTCTGCTCATTTTGGACGATACAGTTTACATGTTCTTTCTTTGAGCAAAGTTTCAGTAACTCTTTCCTCCAGGCCATCTTCAGGGGTTGTTTTCACTGAAATGCACAAGTATATATCCACTTTTCTCTTACAAGATACCACAATGCTTTCTTAGTTCATTAATACCCTTAGTCTCTTTGAAAAGACTGTGATGAATGAAGTGTGTCTCATAGTGCTCTTCCTCCATTATTCAAGGTTATTTGCCTCATCTCTGGCCCATGTTATGACCACATTTTACTGTTTCTAATTTTTTTCTTTTCCAAGTACCCATTCATCAGTGACAGAGCACTCATTATTTAGTGACAAATACTATATAAAAATAATAGGATGTTAAAAGTCTCTGTTTCAGTTTCACCAAATACCTCTACATTTTTGCTTGTTACTAGAGAAAGTCTAAAGACCCTACATTCTGAAGTGATGTGTCTCTTGGATATCTGTAGAGATTGTGAAGATGATTTGTTGGATGAAAGTCAGCACTGAATGTCATCCATGAAGACACAGAGGAACAGGGCCATTTTGGGGCCAAGGGTATGTTGGTTGTCAACCTCTGCACTGAGAAGGAGAGGAGAAGGTGATTTTACTGCTTCCATTATCAACAGGATTGCACAGCAACTCACAGTGGTCCTCTAGGGATATGAACCTGAACGAAACTCCTACAATGAGGAAGTTAAAAAATGTGGCTCTGTGGGAATATCTCGACACCCACCATGGTGGGGGAAGGAAATCCTTTCTTCACTGGATCTTATCTAAGTGGAATGCAGGGATACATGAAGTGGAGGGAGAGAGATTATCTGTAGAAGCCAGAAGAAAAGAGTCATTGAAGGGGATGCAGGTGCAGAAACTATAAGCGGAAAACTACATAGTTACAACAGAAATTAAAGATCTAAATATGTGGAAATATTAGACATTAGTAAATTAGAAGACTCTAAAGCGTCAAGATATCATTTATTTCTTACTTGGTCTATAGATTCACCATAATCCCACTCAAAGTCTAGTAGTATATTATATAGATATTGACAAGGTAATTGTTAAGTTGATTTAGAAAAACCAAAAGACTCAAAATAGCCATACTGAAGATAAGTAACAAAGCCCTAGCAGTCATATGATCTGACTTCAAGAATCAACAGAAAGCTACAGCATGGGATTTGTGGAAATACAGACACAGGAAGCTTGGGAGATGGCTTAATTGTAAAAGGCCTACTATGTAAGCACAAGGATCTGACTTGAATCCCTAGTAGTCATGCAAAAGCTGTATATAGGGGCCAAGAGAGTCTTGGCCAATCAGTGACCAGCCCAGCTCAGCTGAATTGGTAAGCTTTAGGTTTAGTGAGAGATACTCTTTTAAAAATAAGGTAGAGAGCAATAGATAAGACACTCAAAGTCAGCCTCTTGCCTCTATACATATGAATACACATGCACATGTATACACATGTACATACACCCCCCACACACAGAGAGAGAGAGAGAGAGAGAGAGAGAGAGAGAGAGAGAGAGAGAGAGAGAGAGAGAGAGAGAGAGCACATGCACACGTGTTAATAAAATAGAGAGTCTAGGAATAGACCTGCACAAGTATTTTCAACTGATGTTTATTTAATAAAGGAACAGGAAAAATTCAATAAAGAGAGTCTTTAAAAAATGGCCTTGGGGAATTTAAACATGCATTAAAAAACACCAAGCATAGACACAAATCTTATATCGTACACAAATATTCACTGAGGATTGATCATATACCTAAATGCAAAATGCAAAGGTATAAAACTTCCAGGAGAAATCACAGCAGAAAATCCATGCAGTGTGTCAGGTGATGAATCTTAAACACAACACCAAAACCATAATGTGTGAAAGAAAAATTGATAAATTGACTTTTTAAGTGATTGCTTCTGTTCTGTGAAAGACACCATTCAAGGACCAGAAAGACAAATCACAGAGCAAGAGAAAGTATGTGCAAGGCAAGCATTTCATAAAGAATGTGTGCTCGAATACAAAAAGAATTTGTAAATTCGTCAATAGATAACAAAATCCCAATTGAAAAATGGGGGAAAAACAGGCTGAAGAGATGGTCTAGTGGTTAAGAGCAATTGCTGCTATTGCAAAAGACCTGAGTTCAGCTCCCAGAGCCCATACATTGGATGTCATACAATCACCTGTAACTCCAGTTCCAAGGGATTGCACTCTTCAGGCCTCTGCAGGCATCCACACACATGTGTACATATTCTCTCTCTCTCTCTCTCTCTCTCTCTCTCTCTCTCTCTCTCTCTCTCTCTCTCTCTCACACACACACACACACACACACACACACACACACACACATACACTCACACACACACACACATACACACACAGAGTCTTTTACAAAAAAGCAAAGAAAAATTGACTTGAATAGATATTTCACCTACATGATGTACAGATTGAAAATAAGCACACTAGAAACACACAACATTGTCACTGGGAAATTGGAAATTAAATCCACAACAAAACACTACAACCTATAAGAATGCTTAAACCTCCAAACCCTCCAATTGTTGACTCCAGCTGGGGTTGGGACTTAACTAAATTTGAATTCTTGTAAGTTGTACATCTTACCTAGAACCAGCCAAGTTTTTGGTGGACCTTAGCATGTTATTTTTATTGGCCAAGGTGGTCATGAGTCTCAAGTTTCATTATAAGATGAGTGGATTCCTGGCCATTGGCACACCCAACTTGTGGGTGGTCTCCTGTCTGCCCTAAGTCCCAGTCTGGCATCATATCTGATGGGCACATATACTCTAAGTCAACTGCAGCCCCAGAAACCTAGCATAAGCTCTCTTGGTTCCTATGTTTCCTTCCATGAAGACATCTTATTAACTTTGATGTAAGGTCAGGATGTTCTTAAGATCATAGTTGGTCTTTCCCTCTCTGTGTTTGCACTATCTGTTTCTTCAACTCTTTCTGCCTCAGGTTTGTAGGCTTACATTGATATACAAAAGCTCCTGCAGCCAAGCTCCTTTTCATGGAACATAGAATGAGAAAGAAGATTCCAAATACTCTTGGTGGCACTGCTTCTCCTCTACAAGCCCCTCTCAGCATCTGTCTTGTCTCCCATCCTCCCTTTTCTTCTGTTCTATAGAGTTAGTATGCATCACATATCTATATTGGGCTGAATTCTGATCCTGATAAGTGAGTGATGCTCACCCAGAGGAAGGAAGAACAAAGTCTCTTGACCTTTAATAAGGAGGTACAAGGTCTTCTGTGGCTAATTGTCTGGAATTTTGATATGAAGCTCTCAGGAATACATGACTCCTCCCAGAATTTGGAAGAGAAAGAAACATAATCTCTTGGCCAGGACAGGTAGAGCACTCCTTTACAAGCACAGGGTAGGGTATTCACACAACTCAGAAACAAGTTCCAATTCTACCTGCACACTTTCCATGGTGATCCAAAGACAGGAATGCATCTTATGCAAAAGCAAAACAAAACAAACAAACAAAGCCTCCCAAAACAACAACAAACAAAGCAACAACAACAAAAATCTCACCCTTGAAGCTGAAGTCACATACATTTAATTTTGTGAGCCTTGTGATCTGCACGTGGAGATGCGCCAACACCCCTCATCCCCATCCTGACTCGGTCATCATGATAACTAACAAGCAGAACACTAATAGCCATGTTAATAATAATGGCAGTCACAAAAGTAACATCTATGGAGTGTGAATGTGTGTGAACATCATGCCATGTGTTTTATGTGGTTATCACTGAGAGTCCCCAAGGTGACACCATGGGGTTAAATATATTGTGTCCCCTTCCTCAGACAGAAGTAACAAGGCTCCCAGAAGTCACACAGTTCCTTTTAAGGTATACAGCTACTGACAACAGAATCTGATTCCTAGTCTAGTGTGCTTGTTCATGGAATCCAGATGGCGCTCCATCTCCAGTATGCACCTGGAAACATGGGTGGACAACCATTATTCCAAAGAACAGGAGAAAAGCAGAAAGGATTAGAGCTCGGCTCTATTACGACCCACCCAGCTTAAGATGTCACTACTGCCCAGTTGTCTTTAAAACAGAAAACAAAATGCTGTCTTGTCTATGTGGTTGTAAGCTGATTCAAAGAAACATTTTTAGGAAATACTCAGCAGAACATCTGAAATGTAATACAGTGCCAGTTAAACAATGATCAGCTATCTCTCATAAAGTATGTTTTTATAAGAATTTTTGCTATGAAGGGCAGAGGTGCTATCAGCCCTCCCACAGGCTGCTGCTGTGGATGCAGCCATACCTCTTTTGGTGTCGAGTATCATCCTTAGGAGTCTGAGCTCCACGCCTCATGCAGAGTCTTTCTTGCCCTTTCCTCTACTCTGTTCCAGCTTCCAAACTTCTCAAAGCTCCTCCTGGAATTGGTCTGGGTGCTCTCATATTTTTGTTTAGATTTCATATTTCTTGTTAGTTGCTTCTCTCCTTGTCTGACAGCCTCAATTTTTGCCTCCTTCATCACTTCCAAATATTGCCAGTCTGTTCTCAACAGTCTGTCCCATTCACTAGATTTACTTGGCTTCCTGAACAGAAATACAGAGTTTCTTTCACTTACAAATAATGCATTTGTGGAAACAGGTGTGGTGGTACACTCCTGTAATACTAGCAAGTGGGAAACTAAGGCAGGAGGGTTGAGAATTCCAAGGCAGCCTGGACACCAGACTGAGAATGCATCTAAAAAATATTATTGTATTTCTGGGGTTGCTGTAATTAGCTAGAAACCAGGACATAGCACTTCTTCAGTCTGGAAGCAGACAGGAAGCTGGGTCCCAAGGCCCTTTCATTCATGCTAGAAAGCCTTGTTTTCCTGTTGCAGGACTCCAGGAATTTCAATGTACTTATCAAGTCCTGTGGGAGTTATGGATGGGAACAACAGTCATTATTTCTGCTTTAAGCTTCTGCTCCTAACACATTATTCTGTTCTCTACAACCACACAGGCTTGACTCACTGCCTTCCTCTCCTTCCACATAAATAAATATGACAAGAGAAAAGCAAACTGAAACAAACAGATTTCAAGCATGCATACATGGACATGCAATGTTGAGTCTGCGTGGGAGAAATCAGTTTAACTTTCAGAAAAATAATGGACTCCATATTGGAAGTCAAACTTATATATGATAAGTCATATATATGATGACAGATTTACAAATAAAATATGTAAAGAACTCTTACGAATCAGCAATATAAAGACAACAAGGTAGACAATAGACAATTCTTCAAAGTATGTGCATTAAACAGGTAAAAAGAACACTTAATGATGCCCATCATTATCCATCAAGGAAATGTCAATCAAAACCACCTAAAAGACTCCTTATGGGCTGCCATATTCGTCACTGTGAAGATGACAGATAATGACAAAGGGCTGGAGAAAAAAGGAGTGCAGTAGACCTTTCAAGTGATGAGTGGGAAGGCAGAATGGTGTCTCTGCCTTGGGAATAGGTTAGTCATTCTTTACGAGGTTGAACATATATGATCATATGGCTGAAATTCCACTTTTAGGTCTATACCAAAGAGAAATTAAAGTATATACTCATATAAAATATTATACATGAATGCTCATAAAAATATCTGTAACGGTCAAAATTGGAAAACAATATCTAAATATTCATTAATTGAGAAATATAGAATATAAATACAAAACTAGTATATGAATATAATTTTCTTTTATTAAACAATGAAACAAAATACTGACACATGCTATAACATGAGTAGACCTTTTAAAAATTTTAAGACAAGGTTATAGGCAGCCAAGGCTGGTAGTGAACTCACTATGTAGCTGGGGATGACCTTGAACTTCTGATCTTTCTGCCTTAATGTCCCAAGTGCTGTAATTATAGACAAATACCATATTGTTACCCCTAGCTATAAAGAGACTTTAAAAACATTATGCTGTGGAGTGGGGAGAGACTCATGTGCCCCTACCCTTAGCTGAGAAGCTTTTGACACTTGATGACTTCTGGGGTAAGGAGAGTTAGTTATTTTTATTTCTTTCTTAAGGTTGTGGACCCCGGCAGGTAGACCACACTCCAGTGGATGGGAGGGAGGTGTTAGGATGAGTGATGGAGCTGAAATGAGTTAGGGGAAAATATAGGAGATGAATATGAACAAAATACATTGTATGCATGTATGAAATAAGTAGAAATATTACAAAACACTATGCTAAATGAAAGAAGTATATAGATAGTCATAAAAGACAACATACTACATAATTCTATATAGGCAAAATGTACATAACTTCTGAAAAATATAGAAATATGTAGAAATAAAGAGAAAAAGAATGTATGCCTAGTGTTTGAAAAGAGGGGAGGGAACTTGGATTGACTGTTATCAGCGGTAGATTTTTTTTTCCCCCCGGGATGATGAAAATTCAGTACATTTAACTCATAATTGCTTCACTGACTGCATTAAAAGCCACTAAAACTTTGAGTGGTAGAGCTCTATAGGATGTGGATTTTGTCAATAAACATGCTAGAAAGATGATATAATAACATAAAATGACAGCAGTAGTTTCTTAGATCCAAGTTCTCCTGTTTTGTTAAAAGGCTCCAATTGTGGTCATAAGGAGTTTTCATGGCAGTGGAAAGTATCAGTCACTCTCACAACCACTTACCAGAGCAGAGAATCCATGATAGGTAGGTTCTTCTGAGCTGTGCTGGGCCACTGGGTCCTATTTCTCAGCAAGGGCTTCTGACTTTGAGAGAAAAACATGTCAAAAATATGGTCATGTCCATTTGTCATGATGTCTAGACTTGCTGTGTGTGGGCAGCATCAGGCAGCTTAGTCATTAATTACCATTTGATTGCTGCATGCATAGCCATTCATCCTCCAACAAAACTGACTGGAAACACTACACAGGGGCAGTAGCATTTGGCAGGTCAAAAAACTCAAACTGGATACCCAGATGTCTCCTGCTATCAACCAGCCCCAGCTCTGGTGAGATTAGCATGTCACAAAACACAATTTGAAAAGACCTACCCAAGGAAGGATCCAAGTAAGGGCCCATATTAGAATTTCAAGTCTGAAAATGGTTGGAGCACAATTCAATACAAATTCCTTTGATAATGCAGCCCTTCAAAATGAATGGCACCAGGGTGATCAGCTGCAAAATCAGCATCATGGCTCGTCAGTGCACACATCACCCCCATGGTATATCTTTGGGCCACAGCAAGTCACTGATCCTGGTACCTGATATACCCAAGAGTGCTCAGAACTGCCATAATACCTGACCTCAGAGAATCCATCCTGGTGCACTTGGGCAGTGCAGTATTGTTTCTCCACAGGGCCTAGATAAGCCTGTCTAAAAGTAGAGATCTGGCTCCCTGTGTTTATGCTGCATCAGCACAGATACTCTTACGTTAATTATCCAAACCCATTCACTTAGCTGTGGGATGTATGTCAGTTCCTGCTACAGAAAGCCAAGAGAAATGACCAAGAGTAATTCCATCCCATAAAGAGCTTCAGTGCGTCTTGTCCAAAGTGGAGGCCATCCATGTTCCCATGGCAACCCACATCCACTGAAAAGGAGCAGAGAGCCCAGACAATAGTGTCCTGAAGTAAGCCTCTCAGAAGACTGTGACAAAAGCAAAGTGGAGATATGAAATAGAGTTCATATAATTGGGTGAACTGTGTTCCATTCAAGGAGAGAGAAAGAAAAAAGTTTGTCCTGTTAGGCAGTTTTGGTATTGTAATAGGCTCAGATCTGAGTTGAAAGGGAGGGTACTTGTGACCTAGCTTAAAGAATTGGACCAGGGACACATAGTTAGAAAGAGAGATAGTTTTATAAGAAAAGGAAAATACTCCCAAGTAAAGGACTGCACCAACAGGACCACAATCCTTTATAGATCATTTACACAATGCCTGCTTCTTCCATGCTTGTACATTATGGGCTTTTCTGGAGCATGATCTGTTTGTTGTATGTGGCCCAAGTTAGGAATGGTTTCTAGTCTTTCTCTGCCAGCTGGCTTCTTTCAGATGCTGTCCCTTTCTCTAGCCTCTTCTGTGCTGCCACAATCTAGCTACATTGTCTAAAGGTAACAGAAAGTACAACAGCCTCTCTGTACTTTTCAGGAAGGAAGATATCTGTGAGAGCAAGAAATGGAATGAGGATCTCTGTGGAGCATCCATACTGGCTCACTGGGTATCCAAAAGGCAGAAATGAGGATGAGTGGTCAGTTCATAGGTATTCCACACATATTCAGCGTGGGCTTTTCTGTCTATGCATGAGCCCTCTATTCTGTTATTATATTGATTCTTCCTTTTGCTTAACATGTTTTTTTCATGACATTCTTTGAGATTTTATGACATGATCAGAAGTACATGCAGAGGTAATCAATTGCTACCTTCTATGTAGTAATGAAGTAATAGATATGGTACAACGGAGTTGAAAGAACAGCATTTTTATTTTGTTAATTGTATTTATGGGCAATTCTAAATTTTGGTGTTTGTAGTACAATCAACTACTTTTGTGAAATGGTGACTTTGAAAGAGCTATGCTGGTATGTTTGTGGTTGAATTGAGAGCCATTTGATGATGGAAATCATCATGTTAGACTCCTAATCCCAGTCAGTCCTCTCTTAGATCAGTGTTTTTGTCTTTGTTTTCTCACTATTATTTCTGGTACCTAGGTATAATTCATAAAGGCTGTTGATACCATGAGAACTCTGTAATGGCCTTTACCTTAGGGTATAACAGGGAACTGGATGAAACATTCTAATGGTAGAGCTGTACGGACCTATCCAATTTCAAGAATCCTTGTGAAGTTCCAAAAATGGACTGTAGAATATTCAACTGGAACATCTCAGCTTGGAGATAGGACTTAGATCCTGTAAAATAATGAGGCAAATTGATTTTTTAAAGGAGCCCAATAAAAATAATTGACCTGCACTCAGCAGTCTTCAACTCTCTCTTCTTGATAATCAGTCTTTAAAAATATACGCACTAAATATTTATAACGTGCTTTAGTAAATACAGTTGATAAATATATACATATGTACATAACATATACATATATACCCACACATATATACATATACATATAAACACACACACTTTCTTTCACACACACACATGTATATGTATTTCCAGGCTGGGATGGGCAGGATTCACATAAAAGTCTTAAGATTGATGTGTTTATAGAGTTTCTTTCTGCATGTCGAAATATGAAAGACCATGGGGTTCTGCTGATGCTTATTGTAAGATCATGCTCACTGGTGAAAGAGATGGCTAGGGTGTATTATCTGCATGTGGGAGTGTCTCTCAAAGCTGTGAAGACCAAGAAGCAATGCACTTGTCTATGACTCTGTATTAACCTTTCAGTTTGATGGGCAGAATCATCACCCCCTCCTTTACTGATGCTGATAGATTTTGTAATTTATTTTTAAAAGACTCAATAAAATGATTTTAAAATAAGACCAAGGAAGTGCATAGCTGCCATTTTCCACCCATTACTCATGTGGCCTGACTTTTTGTCTGAGGTTGATTTAGATTTTTGCCAATTTTCTGAGGAAAGCATTGTTTGTGGTTGGTAAAATGAGTCATAGTTTACGGGAATGGAAGAGGCTCAACAAAAAGACAATTATCAAACTGACAGTTCAGGAAGTCATAGGAGATTGCTCAGTCCTGTAAGACCAGAGGAAGTGTTTCTATTGAAAATGTTAGGATAGTGGCTAAAAATAATCACTTGATTTTCTTTTTAAAGACAGTTTGTAACCCTAACCACTGGGGTTACCTGTTAGGAAGTTAGACATATCTTGGTTAGTGGAAAAATACTGCTGTTACATAGATGTAGATGGTGAGGGAATAGGAGCTGCAAAGGGCTGTAAAGAAAAACCAAGTACAAGTTGTGTCATTAGGCCTGAGACTGTGCTAGAAAGAACCAAACAGAAGGCAACACAAGCTATTTGGCTGTCCCTCTCTCTCCTAACTGTCTGCAGCTAATACAAAAGGCCTGCTCTGGCCGGTCCAGCAGAGGCAGCTGCAGGTCCTCAGTGCCCAGTGTCAGTCTGGGCCTCCCTTATTCTGACTCCTCTTCTAAGGGACCATCAAAGTCAGCTGAATTTGTGGTGCATCTTTTTAAATGTGATTACAAGTCAGTTTCTAAATTTTACTTGGACTCAGAAACATGATATATGCTTTTGCAGTAAGTCTCAGAATTCACATACTGCAGAGGAGCAATGATTAAATTGTACTGCTTTGGCCCCCGAATACCCAACTGCTCTCTAATGACTCTCTGTAGTTACTACTGAGGATTTGTTGAGTGCTAGACCAACCAGAGGCTTTTCCCAAGGCCCTGATGTATAGAGAAGAAACACAGCTCCTTCACTAAACCAGGAACATGCTTAGCAGAGCCAGTAATGGCCTTGGGGAGCTGTGGCCTCAGATCCTGAGAACCCAACTATTCTTACCCTAAAGAGCCATGGTTATCAATCCTGAGACCATGGAATGCTTGGTCTCTGATCACCTTGAGTTACCCTGTGTCCCTCTTACACAACATTGCTTGATTAGTTTCCCACTGACTTCATTCCACTGTATGATGGTTTTTTTTTTAATTATGTTGTCCATTTTCACAGTTTTTTTTTTTCAGGGAAAACTGTATATAAGGCTGAGAAGCTGGTGAGATGAGGTTATCTGTGGCTTGTTCTGTCTCTCTGATCTTTCAGAATTTACCCCAGTAGCTAGCATTGGGTGTTTTATTAATAAGACCATTCAAGATTCATGTTACATTTGGCATCCAACTTGTGGGGCACAGATTTACTAAACAGTCTCTTGCCTGTGGCCTTGCAGTCCCCAGCTCAGGCCTGAGCTGTACTCTCACTATTTAGAGCCGCTGGGTTGCAAAAATCCATCAGAGTATACAGCAGTGACAACCAGTGTTCAGAAGGTCAACCTATCAGAACTAAGGGTTCTGTTAGAGGAAACCATCACACAAGGTGTTATGGAGTTACTGCCTTTTGAATGAACTGGCTGTCTCTTGTTGTAAACTTCTTGTGCACTAACAGCTATGATTCTCCCCATTTACCTTGCATCTCCATGTTATATGTACGTGTAATCTCACGATTGCATCTCAATCTTGGGCACAACTTTCCCTATACATTTGGGGTAATTGGACAACTGTCCCCAGCTGTGTTTATTTTTTATCAACATATATCTAGCCAGGGCCATTCTCTGGACAAAAGTATCTCAGCAAAGATACCTTTTTCCAAGGACAAATGCAGAGAAATAAACATTAGCTCATATCACCCACAAACAGAGAAAAGAACCACTAACAATTAATTCCTTAACTCCTTACCTTCACCATGGGTTATTTGTACAGGACTCTAATTTAAGAGATCTACTGCTCACCTTCCTGTGATGATGTTTTAGCCATTTGTTAGTTTCTGAGTTAAGGCAGTTACTTCCCACTGACCCAAGGAGATTGCCTACAAGGCCAGACAGATGATAGGTGTCAAACTTCTTTCTTGTGCAAATTAAGGTTTTATTCCTCCTCAGCCAGGTGCTATTCCTAGATTTTCTCCTCAGCAATTACTCTGAGTGAAAGTGCTTTTACTAACCAAATACTACAAGCTCTGACATAGGTTGCTTAGCCACCTAGCATATGTCCCCCTCCCCATCAGAAAGCAGCTACAGCCAGGATGAGCGGGAAAAGTGGCGCCAAAGACAGTTTACTTTCTGGTGACTTATTGACCCCTAACATTTTACCTAGCCATTTCTAGATTATAGTTTGAGCACATAAATTCCCTAATTGATCTTATCCTTTACTTGACCCTACCAGAGAACTCCCCTTTAGTCACTCCCCTTTTGGGTTGTAATTGGAAGCTGACAATTAATTGCTTTATGTGTGGATTCTTAATCACCTCTCTTCGACCCTGAAAGCTTCAAACCTCGCATTGCTTTACCAAAGAATTACTGTGTGGGTATATATACTGGTTCTCAGAGAGCACTGGGAGGATTGATGGAGAAGAACAAAGATGAAGACAGAGATGGAAAGAACTAGGTAGAATGATGAGAGAACAGCAGAAGGGACTGAGAGCAGGAGGTACTAAGAGGAGCTAAGTAAGAGAGCAGAAAAGAAACTGTGTAGATAGAATTGACTTAGAAGAATAAAGCAAATGGACTAAAGAACTCAGTGTGCTTAGATACATTGAATATCCCTCAGATTAGAATCCTCAGCTGGTTGTTAGACTCTTCCACAGACCCTGGGAGCAAACAATATAGGTTGGACCTATTATTGTTTGCGTTAACACAAGCCGGTAGGATTGCTGAAGGAGGCAGAGGCAGGAGGATGCTGAGTTTGAGGAGACTTGCTGAGCAGAAGCTGTGGTCAGGGCTGGGCCAGGCAGCGGGATCATGGAGGTGGAGGCTGCTGCTCTGCTTTGCCAGCCGCTTCCCATCGTGTTGGTGGCAGCAGTGACGCTGCTCCCAGGGACAAAGGGTTTGCCACTGCTTGATCAGAGAACAATTGCCAGGACCATCGTGTTACAAAAAAAAGCATCAGCAAAGGTCAGTTTGGAGAAGTTTGGTGAGGGAACTGGCCACGAGAAGAAGTTGCTGTGAAGATATTCTCTTCTATGGAAGAACGTTTGTGGTCCTGAGAGGCAGAGATTTAGCAGACTGTGATGTTACACCATGAAAACATCCTAGGATTTATAGGGGCAGACAACAGAGACAGTGGCACATGGACTCAGCTGTGGCTGGTGTTGGATTACCATGAACATTGGATTCTTTTTGGATTACTTGAATAAATACACAGTTACAGTGGAAGAGTTGATCAAACTCGCTCTGTCTGTGGCCAGCTGTCTTGCCCATCTTCACATGAAGATGGTTGGTACCCAAGGAAAGCTAGCTATTGCTCACAGAGATTTGAAATCAAAGAATACCCTGGTGAAGAAGAATGGAACCTGTTGTATTACAAACTTGGGTTTGGCTGTGAGACACGATTCTGCCACAAATAAAATTAAGATTGCTCTAAACCACAGAGGAGGCCCACACACAAAAAATTCTGTAATGAACCACGACCACACCTAATAGAAAGATGATGGGGCCCCACAATGGCAATTCCACATGGACAATAATAATACCACTAAGCTGACAAACATCACCCAAATATCAGCTTTAGACTACAAACTCCTCAGGACAATCTCAAGATGGCTAGCTGAGATGATCCAGCCTCACAGACTACACGAACAAGGACTTGAGATAAGCCCTGTGCTTCTGCATTATGCAGAGACTGGACAACAAATGATACAGCTCCCTCTCCCAGAACTTGACAATTAACCCAAAATTTTCTTTTCAGGATCCCCTAAAGATGCCTTCACCCCCCAGATAGCAAGAAGTAATTTTAAAAACATGATGCCCACATTGCCAAGAGGTGGGGTGGGTGGTTTTTTGGTGGTTTAATGAGTTAATGGGCAATGCCATTGTTTACGATGGTTGGTTGTAGATGTAACTGTCTTATTAAATAAGAAACACAGAGCCAAATACAGAGCAGTAGCTGAGAGCTGGGACTTAAAACCGCCTTTCTTACCCTTCGCTGCTGCTGTCGTCCTTCCCCTCAGAAAGAAACCTACTTTCTGTGTGTCTGTCTTTTTATTGACCTTCTGTTCTGCCTTCTCATTGGTTGTAAACCCAACCACATGACCTCCTCGTCACTGCCTGTCTATACAAACCTCCAGGTCTTCTATGGTTGGTATTGAGATTAAAGGCATGTGTCTCCATGCTGGCTGTGTCCTTGAACACACAGAGATCTGCCTGTCATGTGATTGGGATTAAAGGTATGTGCCACCACCACCATCTGGCTTCTGCTATGGCTTGCTCATAGCTCTGATCCCCAGGCAACTTTATTTATTAACATACAAATAAAATCACATTTCAGTACAAATGAAATATCACCATAGTTGGTAACAAGTTGTTAATTGTTAATGGTCAGGGAAAAAAAACTAAACAAAGGAGATTAGATTCAGGTTTTTTTTTTTTTTTTAAAGAAAAAAGAGAATATAGCTAAGAGTGAGGAGGAGGGGGTGGGGCCGAGCGCCCCGGCCCCAACTTTTTTATTTTAAACAAAAAAAAGAGGAAATGTGGTTGATATATTGTGCACCCCAATAACCTTATCTGGGGATCAGAGAACAGAACAGCCACTATATTAAACATAGAGATCAGACAGTGGTAGCACACGCCTTTAATCCTAGCATTTAGGAGGCAGAGATCCATATGATCTCTGTGAGTTCAAGGCCACACTGGAAAAAGCCAGGCATGGTGACACACACCTTTAATCCCAGGACTTGAGATCTCATGTCTTGCTTGGGAAAGACACATGCTTTTAATCTCAGGAAGTGATGGCAGAAAACAGAAATGTATATAAGGCGTGAGGACCAGGAACTAGAGGCTTTTAGGCTTTTTAGCTTTTAGGCTTTTAGCAGCAGTTCAGCTGAGATCCATTAGGATGAGGACTCAGAGGCTTCCATTTTGAGGAAACAGGATTGTCTGAGAAGTTGGTGGGGTGAGGTTAGCTATGGCTTATTCTGTCTCTCTGATTTTTCAGAATTTACCCCAATAGCTGGCACTGAGCTTTTTTTTTTTTTTTTTTTTATTAATTAAGACCATTTAAGATTCATGTTACAAAGACCCTGTACTTCCTAATAAGTTTTCTTGGTATAATACACAGTTTGTTCAAGAACATCTGAACCCACATTTTCTGTCTTCTTTATTTCTGACCCCATGGACCTTCCTCCTCAGGACCCTGTCACTGAAGAATGACTTGCTAGTCCATGTCAAGGATCAAAGAATCAAAGGCAAGAGAAGCCCATACATAAACAGCGCCTGAGTTTTAGTACACACGGCCTGAGCATCCTTGGTCTTGGAGCTATTGCCTGAACTCTTAACAAAAAACTAATGGCTTCAAGCATAAATGCTTTTGACTTGGGCTATGTTCTATTTATGTGAAAGTGTGAAAGAGAATAGTTAAAAAGAGAAGCATGCTGGGAAATACAGGAAGAAGGTAGACTCTTTGTAAGCTTCTACTTACAGAAAACTTGACACTCATCTAGAAATGGTTTATGTGGATGTGTGTCATAGATACTCCTGTGAATGAAATGTGTGTGTGGCTGAAATCGATGATGGAGCTGATCTGGAAATTTAGTAGGATTTTCATTTGTATTTGCATTGCATTGAAGATTGAGAAGTGTTGTCAAGAAAATAATCATTAGAGCTATTTTCTAGATACACAGGGAGGCATAATGTTTCAAGTGAAATCCCAGGAAAGCTCTGATCTTTTCTTCTATGCATAAAGCTCAGATTTATTAATTTTGTTGACTTTCATATGTTTACACTAGAAGCATGCATTTGTAAAGCACTACATCCTACGATTCCCTTTTAAGAAAGAAACCAAGTATTTATGATGTTTATTTTACACTATAATGCCTTTAATTTATGAATTTTATTACCAAAGTTATAAGTTCCATTTTCCAAAGTAGATATGAACTGATGATATTTTGCAAATTGTATTTTCCAATATTCCAATTTTATAGCTTACGTTAAAGGTTGCTTAAACCAGGTTGGGAGTGATGATTCATGCCTTTAATCCTAGCACTCCAGAGGCAGAAGCAGGCATATTATCTGTGAGTTCAAGGCCAGCATAATCTACAGAGTGAGTTTCAGGTCAGCCAGGGCTACATAGAAAGACCCTATCTTAAAAGTCAAAACCAAAACCAAAACAGCACAAAACAACAATGAAAAGGTCACTTGAACTTCAGACTATCCTCTGTCCTGGCATTAATCATTAGGCTGGTGACATGGCCTTTTAAAAACATGAACCTATATGCAACATAATATATGCAAAACACATCGATTCCAATAAAATTAAGAAAAATAAACTCATTGATTGGATCTAATGCCTTGCAACCTCAGATAATAATCTTTGTGCCACAAGATGCAGTGAGGAACAAATGAGATGTAACACAAGTGTACAAGAGATTTGATCGTTTCACAGAAGGCCTCCTTATTAATTAATGCATGTCAACAAAGCTGTAAATTAAGCGGTTACATAGTCAATGCCCTGGAGATCACAAATTATCAAGCCACTCAACCCATACTCACAGGTGTGAACTGAGCATTACTGCTTCATTTGTTCTCAACTGATCTTTGTGCAGTGATGGTTCCTACCCAGTAATCAGCTCTCATTTCCCTCTGGAGCCATGGCGAATGCCACATCATCCTTTTCTTTTACATGCATGTTTTGGCCTTTTTAAAAATTCTTAGAATTCATAAAGATTTTCACGTGGACACTCCAGCTGGTGTACATGGAAATGATTCAGAGATGTCCTGAAGTACTGAAATGAACACACCTCAGACCATGGAACTCCCTGTAGGGAGCATATTCCTCAGAGTTGATGTAGTCACATTGTCCTAAGCTCACACTTTTCTCTGGAAAGCTACAAGGCTACAAAAATCTTCCCCTAGTCTATGAGTATACTCATAGTTTGGTCTCTAAGAGCAAGAGCTATGTGGAATGATGTGCTTGCTTTAATTTCAACTTCTGCTCACTTTGACTGCAATGAATGATAAGCTTATGGTTTTGCCTCTATAGGTTGATCAAAACAAGACTCGTATCAAGAACATAGAGCTCAAGTTGGAGTAACCTTCACTCCCAGATGGAGTTTCAAAAAAGTGAAATGGTGAATCAGGTCTGATGTTCAGGCACACCAAGAAAGAATGAGTGCTTTGCAACATTAAGAAGCATCACTGTCTCCAGATGCCCAGAGCATTCCCACTGTCTCCTTCTCAAACCAGAGTCACCCAATTGTCAGAAGTGGGATGGTTAAACAATGAGACTGAGTCTTAACTCTACAAATGCAAGTGGAAACTCCTCTGTACTTATAGCTTCTGCTTACATGTTCCCACCCGCCCCCTCCAAGAATATAATGCAGTTGAAAGACCCAATATCTTTGTGAGTAACAGAATTGAAAACCATCACCCCTGACTTGAGAATATCTTTAGAAAATAGCACAGGGCTTCCAGACTCCTTTGAAAAAGATTGAGTTTAAAATTGTATCATTAAATTTCTTCAAATGAATCAAGGAATTCGATATAACTTTAACATACATACTTTTACAAGACCCACATGCTAACTCTCTGAAAAAGGAGAGAAAGAAAAGTGGACATATGATACAGACCAAATCTGCACTCCCGTGAGAAAGAGACTGCATTGAGAGCAACACATTCTGCTCTGCCCACTCCCATCTCCTCACTTGCTCATTTGCTCTCTGTTGGTGAAGGATAACAGGCTATAGTGAGAAGCCATCATCTGCATTTGTGGCACATGGCACATCTGCATCCTTGTTAGGCTAATTTGTGCCATTTATTTGTGGGCCCACCAGCTACCAGATTCAATTGAAGTAAGTAGGATGGGTTTCTTTGGAATTGTAAATGCAACTTCTTGTCACTTCAGAATCTGAAGAGGGACAGACACATGGTGTTCCTGTGGATTTGATGTTGCGGGATTGTGCTGGTTAGTTTTTTTGTCAACTTGACACAAGTTATAGTCATCTCAGAGGAGGGAACCTCAATTAAGAAAATGCCTATGTAAGATCTGGCTGTAGCAAGACCTGTGGGGGCATTTCTTTTGTTTTTGTTTTTTTCTTTATTCTCCTATATATTACATCCTGACCACATTTTCCCCTCTCTCCTCTCCTCCCAATCCTTCCCCCCCACATCTCCTCTACCCCCAAATCCACTCCTCCTTTCCCTTCAGAAAAGGGCAGGCCTCTCAGGGGTGTCAACCAAATATAGCATATCAAGTTGCAATAATATTAGGCATATCCCTCATATTAAGACTGGATGAGGCAACCCAGTAGGAGGGAAAGCAGGCAAAAGAGCCAGAGATAGTAGGGCATTTTCTTAATTAGTGATTGATGTGGGAGAGCTCAGCCCGTTGTTGATGGTGCCACCTCTGAAGTAATGATGGTCCTGGATTCTGTAAGAAAGAAGGCTGAACAAGCCGCAAGAAGCAAGTCAGTAAGCAGCACCCCTCCACGGCCTCTCCTGGTCTCCTGACTCCAGGTTCCTGCCCTGTTGAGTTCATGCCTTGACTTCCTTCTATAATAGACTGTGATGTGGAAGTGTAAGCCAAACAAACCCTTTGCTTTGGGCCATGAGTCCATCATGGCCATGATAACCCTAACTAAGAAGGGAGAGAAAGCATATGAATGATGTTAGTCATGTGTTCATGTCTTATTCTCCACCAGAACATATTTGCTTCTTATAAGTAAACTACATGTCTGAGCACCCATTTCTTACAGGGTGGAAACAACATCTGAGCTCTTACAGGAAAAGAAACTCAGAATGGGTGGGTGGCGTCCAACGTGTGGCAAGAGTTTCCACCTAAAAACTGAGAGAAAAGATTCTAAAACAGCTTCCTAATTATCTCTTTCAAATGATCGGCAGCTGCCAGTTTGAGCTACTTGTGGGTTCCTAGCATGCATGCTTGACCTGCGGTATGGTGGGAATGAGGCCTCTGCAAGTGGCACATTAAGCTGCTTGGTGGATTTAGACTTTGCTAGTACAAAACAAAAAAGGAAAAAAGAGGTTTCTGGACTACATGCTGCTTGGATAAAAGCATAGACCCACGATAGCTCCCAGAGCTGGCGGTAAAGTACAATGGCCATGTTGGGAAGCTGAGGTGGGCGGAGCCAGCAGCCAGAGCTGCTGCAGTTTAAGGCAATAGATTCACAATAAGACAGATTCAGATGTAATAGTTTACAATGTGTGTAAAAGATACGTAGGCTTAAAAGAGACAAAAAAGGTGATATATGGTGATATATACAGTTATATAAACAAATACATAGTTTTAAAAAATAAAGTCTTTAAAGAGACAGTAAAATTAATATAAAAAATAAGCCATGTAAAGATGAATATTACACAGAGAATCTGGATTGTGTTGTCTTTGGGATTTTTAACTGCAGAAAAACATTTGATCGTAAAAGATGTTGAGTTATGCCAAAATGTATATTTTAAAGATACCTTGACTTCAAAATTTGGATATAAGGATATGTTGCTTTGGAAAAGAGTCTCTTTTGTTTCCACAGAAAGCCAGAGGCTATGGATTTGTTCCAGATTAAGATACATCAGGTTTGACCAGCCAAGACCCCCTGAAAGGTCTCCGATGACACCATGGCCCAGATGATCCAACATCCAGAACGATTTGAAGGCAACTCAGACGATACACCCTCATGGACTATTCCATAATCCTAAAATTTTCTTTGTTTCCCCATAAGATACAGCGCCCCCCTCCAGCAGGAAGTAGTAAGAGAAGCTACACCCAAATTCCCAAATTATATGTAATTTTACTTTGTTAAGGTTAAAACCTTACTTTTTGAAAAAAAAAGGGGGGGGGGAAGTGCTGTGGGATGTTCTGTATGGCAAATGTGTTGCTAATTAGTCAATAAATAAAACACTGATTGGCCATTGGCTAGGCAGGAAGTGTAGGCGGGACAAGGAGGAGAATAAAGCTGGGAAGTGGAAGGCTGAGTGAGAGAGACACTGCCAGCCGCCACGATGACAAACAGCAGGTGAAGATGCCGGTAAGCCACGAGCCATGTGGCAAGGTATAGATGAATGGAAATGGATTAATTTAAGCTGTAAGAACAGTTAGCAAGAAGCCTGCCACGGCCATACAGTTTGTAAGCAATATAAGTCTCTGTGTTTACTTGGTCGGGTTTGAGCGGCTGTGGGACTGGCAGGTGAGAGAGATTTGTCCTGACTGTGGGCCAGGCAGGAAAACTCAAGCTACAGGTGGGCTCATTTCTGTCCTGTCACTAGAGGAAGGCATGTGTCAGGGAGCTGTAGGCCTTCCTCTTACTAAACAATGCTCCTTCTTGATGGAGTCTGTCCCTCTTTAAGTTGATGACAAAGATATGGTTTGAGGATGTGATTGATTTTCTCTCAGGAGGGCTGGTGACACTGGGGGGCGCTCTAATGGTCTGTTACCCTAAAATAGTTGCATTCCTGCTCAACACCCATCAAACTCAGAATAGCATGCACAGGAGAAACCTATCCTGCTCTGCTTAGTTCAATTCTCTCTCTCTCTCTCTCTCTCTCTCTCTCTCTCTCTCTCTCTCTCTCTCTCTCTCTCTCTGCGTGGTCCTTGTAATGACTTAACACACTCCTAATGCACATATTTTGATCCTGTTTTTAAATATAAAAGAATAAATAGAGAGCCTAGATTGAGTTCCAGGTTACTTAGGTTCCCATTTTGCCTCAGCTTCCATTTTCTCTTGCTCACATGGACAGGCAGCCTCAGGTTGTCAGGACTGTATATGATGGGAAAGCAGGAACAAGCCTTTCTGTGGGAGGCAAAAGGAACCAGGGCAGTGTAGAAAAGAATGTGGGCTGGTGTCTGGAAACAGAAGAATCGTTGAAAATTAGACAAATTTATTCAAGTAACCTGTGTGCATGCTGTTTATGGCAGCCAAGATACAGGTACACTGGTATTTTCCAGCTTTCTTTCCCTCTGTCCTTTGTGGATGGTAATTATAATATAAGGAGATTCTGATTTTAATTTGAAGCAAGTGAAAAGAAGGCTGCTTATTTCCCCTTTCATGTTCAAGGAGTCTCAAAATTCTATTCATGAACTCCTTTAGGGCCACTGAAGTGCCTGTGATCCCAGGTAGGGGCCAACAAGTGACCATCACAAAGTCAGTAATGGGAGGAAGAGCATTTGTGGGGCCTCAGGAGGCTGAACAACACAAACCATTCTGTGTTTCTTTAGAATTCCAATCCCAGCGTGAAGAACTACAGCTAGCTCTGAGCAAACAGATGGCTGGACAGGAATCCTGCTGAGCCAGGACTGTGGGGGGCAGCCCATGGGCAAAAGTAAGCAGTTCTAGCCCCAACTCTCCATCCATGCTGATCCCAATTGGAGTACTTCCAAGGGAAAGTTTTATTCAGCAAGTGACATGTTTTTTTACTAGATCATATTATAAGCCAGGTGCCAGAGTGACAAATTCCTCAGCCCAAGATGCACATTCCTTATAACGAAGCTCCATTCTCCTTCTGCACAATATTTGATTCCAGGCATTGTGATCAGCTTCTTATAGTTAAGAATATGAAGCAAGCTAGATTTTATCGCCCCTGTATTGGAAGAGAAAAATAGGGTATCTAAACAGCTTCCGGAGTTGGAAATCGCCCCTTGCAGTTATTGGTAGAAAGCTATATAATGCTGAACTAGGTAAAGAAGCAATGGTGAGAAGTCTACACTGTTGCTGACATGACTCAAAGATCTTTCCACATCAGTTAATGGTCTTTGTCCTCCATGGAGACAATTCAACCATTCCATCATAGAATGTGCTAAGACAGAACTCCTGGCTCTCATCCCTATCACCCTGATAAAAGCAAAACAAACCAACAAAACAATAAAAACCCACAGGACTGCTGCTTTGGCTTCCCTTCCCAAATCTTTTTCAGAGTATTTCTGTGTAATTGGAATTTTCTTTGGGCCACCAGCTCACAAATAACGACGTGGAGACTTATTATTAATAATGAAAGTTTGGCCTCTAACTTAGGCTGGTCCCCAGCTAGCTCTTATAACTTAAATCAACTTATTTTTATTAATCTGTGGTTCACCACGTGGCTTTTACCTTTCTCCCATTATGTACATCTGACTTGTTCCTTGTCTCCTGGTGTCCCCACTTTTCTTCTTCCCAGTGTTCCTATCTCTTCCTGGAAATCCCACCTATTCTCTCCTGCCTAGCTATTGACCATTCAGCTTTTAATTAAACTAATCACAACAATACATCTTCACACAGTGTAAACAACTATCCCACAACATTTCTGTTCTTCATTCACTCCACAACTGCATGCTTGATCCTTTGTAAAATTCACACTCCACATTCAAGTCATCAGCAAATGCTATTGGGTCTACTATCAGCATACATTCAGAACCTCTCAATTGCTCTCTGTATTGTTCCAAGCTGCCGCTTCCTTCCCATCCGGTCATGCTTTTCTCAAAAGCTTCCATACTCCCCTTTTCCCAACTTTCTCTTCTATGGGTATTGATACCATGACCACTAGTAAAGTCTACCTGCACATTTGTGTCTCTGAGAACTTGATCAGAAACAGCAGCTGACAGAAAGCTGACATGGAATGAGGTAGAGGGATGGAGGGAAGCACAAGTATTCAGTATCCATGACAAAGTAAAATGTCAGCAGTGTTCCCAGTCCTTGGAAAGAAACACTGTTATTCTCTTTGGTTCACCCCTTTCTTTCTGCATTTTCTGCTGCCTAAGCTCTAGAAGCCCCTCCCATCCCCTGTGATCCAGTAGCCTCTCCATCTCCTCTGGATCTTCATAAAGAACACGTGTCATTTTCCTCTGCAACTCTAGCTCCCATTACAGACCCACTCACTCATAGTGGTCAGCTTTCTCTGTGCCTCCAAAGTCACAATGGTTTAAGAGACTTGTTGCAATGGTCTTTTCTCCTGGTTACTCTCTATGAGCACTCTGAGCATGTCTCAGATTGACCTTTCAGGAAGACACCATCCTCTGGCCCTACAGGGACCAACACTCTCTCAGCATCAATGACCCATGTTCTTGTGCTGAATATCAGTATATAGGCAAGTCACTATTTTTTTTTCCCAGATGTTATTTGTCCCAAACTCTTAGTAATGGAATATGGAAATGGGCAAGGGGAAGTCATTGGCTTGCTGATGTGTTGCATGTCCTGAGCACCTCTTTGTCTCCATGTTCTTGTTTCTTTATCCTCCCTCTCCAGTCCTGTATGGTACCTCCTCAGTATGTCCCAAGGTTCCAGCTTTGGCCTGCCATTAAGCCACCTCATTCATCTGCCCATTGTCCTCTTTGACCTGACCATGAACCCCATGTTTGTGTCATATACCAAAACATTGTATCTGAGCTCCAAGTTTCACTTTTCAGTCATTTGATGGACATTGGTATGTGACACTCATCCTAGGAAACGTATTAGAAGTTTAACTGATCACAAATCTGTGTGCTAGTTCTGATTCACAACCCAGGATATATCTCTGCTGAGTCATTCATTCTCTGCAGTGACGGTGACACTGCCCTATCCCAGGACCCTCCTGCCAATGTGTCATCACTTATTCTGGGTACCAATATGGGATGCCCTGACACATTTTACTATTTCTGACTGATTTTATATCAGGCTAGGTTGTCTTCCTTCTCATCCTATAACACGCAGGATTGGTGCTCACATTTTGTATACTGGGGTTACACATTTGCATCTACATTTATTGGATGTATATCAGTAATTTAATCTATTATTTTATATGATAGTTTATTTTTACAAATGTTTATTTCATTAAAACTTAGTAGTAAAACCTCAAAACCTATCTGTCTGGAACTGATGGATTGTGGAGCTTTTCTTGTGCTGAAACAAAGGTGGCTGGCAATGTTGTAGTTCCCTCTTGCATGTGGGAATTTCATATACCTAATATTTATATCTCATAATTTTTAGTAGAATTGTGTTGGGAGCACAGCACAAAGGGCTTATGCCCACAGATCTCCAGAGAAACCAGAAATGTTAAGCACACAAGATTGTCTTTCCAATGGGAAAGATGTAAAACCTGTTTTTCCATCCAGAAATATGGGAGTTGAAAGTGATTAATAGCCTGATGATCTGTATTATCTGCTTAGCCAGGCCATATCAGGCTCATACAAACAGGACCAGGGGTGGCTAGTAATCTAAAAGACCCTTACAGTTAGGGGCTCCTCAAGCTCCTTCAACCAGAACTGAAGATACCTAATAGTCCAAATGACCTCTATGCTATCTGTGTGAATCCAAACCAGGCCAGATCCTACCTTTGGCCCTTAAATTAGTACAGGTAGCCTATATCTAGAACTCATCTTCTTGGGAGAAATGACATGTACCCTGAGTAGAGTTTCAATGTAAGTACACTTTATTGTGCACCAGGGATTGTATTGCACCAGGAAACATTTTCCCAAATTATACTGTTTAAAGTTGTTGGGAATAAACCTCCTGGGATGAGACTCCCTGAAGTCTTGATCCTGGTTGATGAAGTCAATCTGAACCAAATTTTCATTCTTTCACCTCTTCACAGTCCTCTTTTCTGCCTGACACATGCAAATACCCTTTCAAAATTGATTAAGCAAGGTTCTAAGATTTTTTTCCTATAGGTCCTTGAAACATCTTGAGAGACATATTACATGATATGTCTCTGAAGACCCTTGTTAACAATATGAGGGGCTGAAGAAGAGTCTTTCCTAGGTAGAATCTTGGTGGAGTTAACATGTTCACCGTTGCCCATTATTTGAGAAAACTCAGGGATTCTCAGCCACTCACAACCAACATATACTATGTGAACTCTCATGTAAATCAGAATGTCGGTTTGGTGATTCTAAATGGGACATATTTTCTATGGTTCATAGTGCTTTTATCTTACACACTCTACTTGTCAGAGAATATGACACTGTGATGGGTGTCATAGGAAGCTATAGAGGTCTGGAATCCTCTGCTGAATATCATTCACCCTAAGAACAACTACATTGCTAGGGATTGGCTGGCCTACAGACCCAGCTCTTTCTCTTCCTTCCTTCCTTTCTTTCTTTCTTTCTTTCTTTCTTTCTTTCTTCCTTCCTTCCTTCCTTCCTTCCTTCCTTCCTTCCTTCCTTCCTTCCTTATTTATTTATTTATTTATTTATTTATTTATTTATTTATTTATTTATTTATCTGTAGCTTATTCACTGGGGCATTCTTTCTCTAAATTATGGGTTGCAATTTTTGAATAACTGATATTACCAGATATACTACTTTAAGAAGTTTGCATAGACCCCATCCCTGGGCACCAGCCACTCCAGGGAAGACCTGCCCAACTCGGCCCCAGGTTCTGGCCACCGGGCAGGTTCCCTGCTAGCCCCACCAGGAAGGATCCCCTTCTCCAAGACCCCTGGCAGACCCTGCAGTCTCCACGCCCTGCCCCCACGCCCATCCGCCTGAGCCCCAAGCCTCTTCCTGAGACTTAGAGGCCGGCCCCCAGCTCCCATCTTGCTCCGGACTTCCCTTTTGGAACACTGGTGAGTACCCTTCCTTGCCCCAGACCCCATCCCTGGGCACCAGCCACTCCAGGGAAGACCTGCCCAACTTGGCCCCAGGTTCTGGCCACCGGGCAGGTTCCCTGCTAGCCCCACCGGGAAGGATCCCCTTCTCCAAGACCCCTGGCAGACCCTGCAGTCTCCACGCCCTGCCCCCACGCCCATCCGCCTGAGCCCCAAGCCTCTTCCTGAGACTTAGAGGCCGGCCCCCAGCTCCCATCTTGCTCCGGACTTCCCTTTTGGAACACTGACTTCCATTTTGGAACACTGGTCTGTCTGAACCAAGTGTGCGGATAAGGCCAAGAACGAACCACAAGGAGATGGGCAGACGTCAAGGCAGAAACATATACAACAAAATGAATAGCAATACAGGATCACCAGGCCCTAGCCCTCCTCCAACACCTAGACCTGAACATCAGAAATTGGAAGAAGCAGAAGAAAACAGCCTTATGAATGACATCATGAAGAAGCTAGAGGCTTGTGTAGAGGAAAAGACAAAAAAATGTGAAGAACGCTGTAAACAACTAGAGGAAAGGGCAAACAAATTAGAAGAAATCAATAAAGTCCTGGAAGAAAGCAATAAAATACTGAGAGAAAATCAAGAAAAATCAATGAAACAAATGAAGGAAACAGTCCAAGACCTGAAAAGGGAAATAGAAAAAATGAAGAAGACACAAACAGAGGGAATGCTGGAAATAGAAAATCTGAGAAAACGATTGGGAACTTCAGATGCAAGTATAATCAACAGAATGCAAGAGATGGAAGAGAGGATCTCTAGCGTTGAAGATACAGTAGAAGAAATACATTCATCAGTCAAAGAAAACACTAAAGCCAACAAAGTCATGAACCAAAATGTCCAAGAAATTTGGGACACCATGAAAAGACCAAACCTTAGAATAATAGGGGTCGAAGAAGGAGAAGAATACCAACTCAAGGGCACAGAAAATATATTCAACAAGATCATAGAAGAAAACTTTCCCAACTTAAAGAAGGAAATGCCTATGAAGATACAAGAAGCTTATAGAACACCAAACAGACTAGACCCCCCAAAAAAGTCCCCTCGCCACATAATAGTTAAACAACTAAACGTACAGAATAAAGAAAGAATATTAAGAGCAGCAAAGGAAAAAGGCCAAGTGACATATAAAGGCAAACCCATCAGAATAACACCCGATTTCTCAATGGAGACTTTGAAAGCCAGAAGAACCTGGACAGATGTAATGCAGACACTAAGAGACCATGGATGTCAGCCTAGACTAATATACCCAGCAAAACTTTCAATCACCATAGATGGAGTGAACAAGACATTCCATGACAAAGCCAGATTTAAACAATACTTATCCACAAACCCAGCCCTACAGAAAGCACTAGAAGGAAAATTCCAACCTAAGGAAGTCAGATACACCCTCGAAAACACAGGCAACAGATAAAGCCACAGCAGTAAACCCCAACGTATAGAAGTACCCACACATCACCACCAAAAAATAACAGGAATGAACAATCACTGGTCATTAATTTCCCTCAATATCAATGGACTTAATTCACCTATAAAAAGACATAGGCTTACAGAATGGATACGAAAGCAGGACCCATCTTTCTGCTGCATACAAGAAACACATCTCAAATTCAAAGATAGACACTACCTAAAAATAAAAGGCTGGGAAAAGACTTTCCAATCAAACGGTCTTAAGAAACAAGCGGGTGTAGCCATCCTGATATCCAGCAAAATAGACTTCAAACTAAAATCAATCAAAAGAGATCAAGAAGGGCATTACATACTCATCACAGGAAAGATCCACCAAGATGAAGTCTCAATTCTGAATATTTATGCCCCAAACACAAGGGCACCCACATATGTAAAAGAAACATTACTAAAGCTTAAAACACATATAAAACCCCACACATTAATAGTGGGAGACCTCAACACCCCACTTTCACCACTGGACAGATCTCCCAAATTGAAACTTAACAGAGAAATAAAGGACTTAACTGATGTCATGACTCAAATGGACTTAATCGATATCTACAGAACATTCCATCCTAACAAAAAAGAATATACCTTCTTCTCAGCACCCCATGGAACCTTCTCTAAAATTGACCACATACTTGGCCACAAAACAAATCTAAACAGATACAAAACAATTGGAATAACCTCCTGTGTTCTATCAGACCACCATGGTCTAAAGTTGGATTTCAACAACAACAAAAACTACAGAAAACCTGCAATCTCATGGAAACTGAATAATACCCAACTGAATCACCAATGGGTTAAGGAAGAAATAAAGAAAGAAATTAAAGACTTCCTAGAGATCAATGAAAAGGACGACACCACATATCCAAATTTATGGGACACTATGAAAGCAATACTAAGAGGGAAATTCATAGCACTAAATGCCCACATAAATAAGTTGGAGAAATCTCACACTAGAGACTTAACATCATACCTGAAAGCTCTAGAACAAGAAGAAGCACAGTCTCCCAGGAAAAATAGACGCCAGGAAATTATCAAAGTGAGAGCTGAAATCAATAAAATAGAAACAAAGAGAACAATACAAAAAATTAATGAAACCAAGAGTTGGTTCTTTGAGAAAATCAACAAGATAGACAAGCCCTTATCCAAACTAACCAAAAGACAGAGAGAGAGCATCCAAATCAACAAAATCAGAAATGAAAAGGGGGACATAACAACAGACATTGAGGAAATCCAGAGAATCATCAGGTCATACTTCAAAAACCTCTATTCGACAAAACTGGAAAACCTAAAAGAAATGGATAACTTTCTGGATAGGTACCACATACCTAAGTTAAATCAAGACCAGATAAACTATTTAAATAGTCCAATAACCCCTAACGAAATAGAAACAGTCATTAAAAGTCTCCCAAGCAAAAAAAGCCCAGGACCAGATGGTTTCAACGTAGAATTCTACCAGATCTTCAAAGAAGAGTTAATACCAATACTCTCTAAATTGTTCCACACAATAGAAACAGAAGGAACATTACCAAACTCCTTCTACGAGGCTACAATTACCCTAATTCCTAAACCAAACAAGGATACAACAAAGAAAGAGAACTACAGACCGATCTCCCTCATGAACATTGATGCAAAAATACTCAATAAAATACTGGCAAACAGACTCCAAGAACACATCAAAACAATTATCCACCATGATCAAGTAGGATTCATTCCAGGGATGCAAGGGTAGTTCAACATACGAAAGTCCGTCAATGTAATACACCATATAAACAAACTCAAAGAAAAAAACCATATGATCATCTCACTGGATGCAGAAAAGGCATTTGACAAAATCCAACACCCCTTCATGATAAAGGTATTGGAGCGATCAGGAATACAGGGAACATACCTAAACATAATAAAGGCAATTTACAGCAAGCCAACAGCCAACATCAAATTAAATGGAGAGAAACTCAAAGCAATTCCACTAAAATCAGGAACGAGGCAAGGCTGTCCACTCTCCCCATACTTATTCAATATAGTACTTGAAGTTCTAGCCAGAGCAATAAGACAACATAAGGAGATTAAGGGGATACAAATTGGAAAGGAAGAAGTCAAGCTTTCCCTATTTGCAGATGACATGATAGTATACTTGAGCGACCCCAAAGATTCCACCAAGGAACTGATACAGCTTATAAACACCTTCAGCAACATAGCAGGATACAAGATCAACTCAAAAAAATCAGTAGCCCTCCTATATACAATGGACAAAGAAGCAGAGAAGGAAATCAGAGATACATCACCCTTTACAATAGCCACAAATGACATAAAATACCTTGGGGTAACACTAACCAAGCAAGTGAAGGACCTATATGACAAGAACTTAAAGTCCCTGAAAAAAGAAATTGAAGAAGATGTCAGAAAATGGAAAGATCTCCCATGCTCATGGATAGGCAGGACTAACATAGTAAAAATGGCAATCTTACCAAAAGCAATCTACAGATTCAATGCAATCCCCATCAAAATACCAACACAATTCTTCACAGACCTGGAAAAAATAATACTCAACTTCATATGGAAAAACAAAAAACCCAGGATAGCCAAAGGAATCCTGTACAATAACACAACTTCTGGAGGCATCATGATCCCTGACTTCAAGCTCTACTATAGAGCTACAGTAATAAAAACAGCTTGGTACTGGCATAAAAACCGACATGTGGACCAATGGAATCGAATTGAAGACCCTGACATTAATCCACACACCTATGAACATATAATTTTTGACAAAGAAGCCAAAAGTGCACAATGGAAAAAAGAAAGCATCTTCAACAAATGGTGCTGGCAAAACTGGATATCAACATGTAGAAGGCTGCAAATAGATCCATATCTATCACCGTGCACAAAACTTAAGTCCAAGTGGATCAAGGACCTCAACATAAATCCAGCTACTCTGAACCTGCTAGAAGAGAAAGTAGGAAGTAGTCTTGAACGCATTGGCATAGGAGACTACTTCCTAAATAGAACACCAGTAGCACAGACTCTGAGAGAAACAATCAATCAATGGGATCTCTTGAAACTGAGAAGCTTTTGTAGAGCAAAGGATACGGTCAACAAGGCAAAGCGACAGCCTACAGAATGGGAAAAGATCTTCACCAACCCCACATCTGACAGAGGACTGATATCCAGAATATATAAGGAATTCAAGAAATTAGACATCAAAATGCCCAACAGTCCAATTAAGAAATGGGCTATAGAACTAAACAGAGAATTCTCAACAGAGGAAACTCAAATGGCCGAAAGACATTTAAGGAATTGCTCAACATCCCTAATCATCAGGGAAATGCAAATCAAAACAACTCTGAGATACCACCTTACGCCTGTCAGAATGGCTAAGATCAAAATCACTGAAGACACCTTATGCTGGAGAGGATGTGGAGCTAGGGGAACTCTCCTCCACTGCTGGTGGGAATGCAAGCTTGTACAACCACTTTGGAAATCAATATGGTGCTTTCTTAGAAAATTGGGACTCAATCTCCCCCAAGATCCAGCTATACCACTCTTGGGCATATACCCAAGAAATGCTCAACCACACCATAAGAGCACTTGTTCAGCTATGTTCATATCAGCATTGTTTGTAATAGCCAGAACATGGAAACAACCCAGATGCCCTTCAACTGAAGAATGGATAAACAAAATGTGGTACATATACACAATGGAATACTACTCAGCAGAGAAAAACAATGGCATCATGAGGTTTGCAGGCAAATGGATGGATCTAGAAAAAATCATCCTGAGTGAGGTAACCCAGACTCAGAAAGACAAACATGGTATGTACTCACTCATAGCAGGATACTAGACATGAAACAAGGATGACTTGTCTGCTACTCACATCACCAGGGAGGCTACCTGGAAAACAGGACCCCAAGAAAGACACAGGGATCGCCCAATGACAGAGAAATGGAATGAGATCTACATGAACAGCCTGGACATGAGTGGGGGTAATGAAAGGCGAGGGTTGAGGGAAAGAGAGCTTGGGGGAGCGGGAGATCCCAGCTGGATCAACAACAGAGAGGGAGAACAAGTAATAGGAGACCATGGTAAATGAAGACCACATGAGAATAGGAAGAAGCAAAGTGCTAGAGAGGCCCACAGAAATCCACAAAGATACCCACACAACAGACTGCTGGCAATGGTCGAGAGACAGCCCGAACTGACCTACTCTGGTGATGGGATGGCCAAACACCCTAATTGTTGTGCTAGAAACCTCATCCAACTACTGAGGGATCTGGATGCAGAGATCCATGACTAGGCCCCGGGTGGATCTCTGGGAGTCCAATTAGCGAGAATGAGGAGGGTTTATATGAGCGAGAATTGTTGAGACCAAGGTTGGATAAAGCACAGGGACAAATAGCCAATTGAATGGAAACACATGAACTATGAACCAATGGCTGAGGGGTCCCCACTGGATCAGGCCCTCTGAATGGGTGAGACAGTTGATTGGCTTGATCTGTTTGGGAGGCATCCAGGCAGTGGGACCAGATCTTGTGCTCATTGCATGAGTTGGCTGTTTGAAACCTGGGGCCTATGCAGGATTGTTTGGCTCGGCCTGGGAGGAGGGGACTAGACCTACCTGGACTGAGTCTACCAGGTTGACCTCAGTCTGTGGGGAAGGCTTTGCCCTGGAGGAGATGGGAATGGGGGGGAGGGGTTGGGGGGAAGGTGAGGGGGACGGGAGGGGGGGAGAACAAGGGAATCCGTGGCTGATATGTAGAACTGAATTGTATTGCAAAATAAATTAAGAATGAAAAAAAAAAAAAAAAGAAGTTTGCATAGTCTAGTCACTGACCCTAGGACAACCCCATGAACCGGTTCCATTGCTTCCAGTTTTACAGAGGCCCAGAGAAGACAAAGCCTGTGTAAAATGCCAGCACTGAAAGTGGAGCTTAGACTATCAGACTGCACTTGAGTTTGACCCTTCATGGTAGGTGTTCTCCACTGTGGGAGTTAGCTCTGAAGAAATCAGCAAATGACATCTAATTTTCCCTAAGTATAGCATGGGAGAGATGAGTACTTGCAATAGTGATGCTTTCATTTTCTAACTTCTACGAATCATGAAATAGCTGAATGTTTTTGGCATTATTTTGTGACCCCAAGCCTTTAATCTCCAGTTTGGGATTTCTTTTTCTATTCCTTCCTTCTAGCGTCCAGGCATTTCCCAGACCTGGACCTTCTGCTGCTTTCTGAGCCTTAACCACACCAACTTTCTCAGTCAAGATCCCTGAGGCCACATACTTACAAAGAAAAAGGTTTACTGGGCTTATGATTCTCATAGGTATCCTAATTCTTGTGGGTGATGTGCTCTCGTAAGAGACCTGGGCTGTGTTACAACGTGTCCTAGAAGCAGAAGGGCACTGGCTGAGTGCAGAAGGGGCATGTGCATAACTAGAAGAGTCCAAGTTTTCTCTCTTTTTGCAACCTGATTTCCCAGGACTTAGGGAAAAAAACATTCGTCTATCTTAAGGATCTGATCACCTCTTATTAATCTCTACTTCTCATGAGCTCCATCATTTTTTAAGATTAGCACATTGGAGAAAAAGCTTCCAACATTTGGACCTTAGGGAGACAAACTATAATCAAAATCCTGGCCTTGTCCTCTGATCTTACATAGTGGTCTCAAATGGTTTACCTGACTTTTCTTCCTGCTAGATTTTGTATTTCCCGTCTCGGTGATGCCCAGCACAATGTTGAATGCCACATCTACATGCTGATTGAGGGCAGATGGGGCATCTTGGTAGATTCAGCTACACTCATCTCTACATCTCAACACCTCAGTAAAGTCAGGGAGCAACTGACTTCATCTGTTGCCTTTCTCTCAGAGTAGCACCTGTATTCTCAAGCTTTTGGAGGGTCTTGGGGGGGATTAGAATTATTATTTTTTACCATCAAATTAACCAAGAGCACGAAAGGATCTTTTCTGCAGTGGAAATCATTGACATCTTTTGCTTACAGCCATTCCTGCCTAGGTAGATTGGCCCCAAGTATAACTTGTGGTGTCTTTATTACACTGCCCTCAGAGGCACAAATGATCCTGTTTTCATGCTCTGGTTTTCAAACAAGAGAAAGTTAATTTGTGCCAAATATTTTTTCACAAACAATAAAGCTTGTGGGGCTGAGGAAAGCAGATAAGTTTTGCTTTCTTACCCGGAGACCCATTAACAAGGACTGCAGAATTGTGCTGTAATTATTTGTACCCCAGAGCCTAACTCACCTTTACTATCTGCCTTTTGCACACCAGGGATGGATTGTCCCACCTGAGACAAAGGCAGGGGCAGGGCATTTGCAGAAATTAGGCTCTTATTAATGCTCCATTATGGCTGTCTCTGGTTTCCAGATGAGTCTTCTTCCCCACTGAACCAAGCATTAAGAAGATTAATTGGATGCTGGATGTTAGCAGAGCAAAGGGAGAGCTGTGAATATAAGTTTACTGCAGCTCCTTGCCTAGCAGGAAAGGCAAGGCATGCCTCTTATGGTTTTTGCTGAAGGCTGATGTTCAGCAGTAGCTGGGTGACCTTCACCCTGTGGGATGCTATTTTCCATCCATAAGGTTATTATGGTGATTGAATAACATAGCCTTTGAGAACTGGGCTGTGATTTTCAAATCCAGGTGTTGTTGCCTGTTATTTTTAAAAATGGTTCCTTATAAGTAAGAGGGTTACTGGGCTGTGACTGGCTTATGTTCTTTTCTGGATATAAGCAATGTGTCTCCACATCCCAGAGGGGCCCTGAGGACTTACCTAAGAAATCATGTGCTGTTTACCCTCACTAGGCTCTCTGATCTGCCCACTGGATAGACTTTAAACAGAACTTTCAGCAGCTGGGTAGTGGTGACACACCTTTAACCCCAGCACCTGGGAGGCAGAGGCAGGCAGATCTCTGCCAAATCAGCACTTTTCCCTAGTGAAAAAAAATGCTGTTACTAACAGATTAGGGTAATGGGCATAAGCTGGAGTATTTATTTGTTATTTCGTCACCATGGAACAACTGCTGTTCTCAGAGAAAAAGAAGTAGAATGGTTGTGGCCCATAGTTAGTTAAAATAGCACGCAACAAACCTGGTAAAGGTGTCTAATACTTCAGTCTCTTGGCTGTCTCCTCTTGTCCCATGCTCTTGGTTTTCTAACAGAGATCCTTGGAGTGAATCCACAAGAATGGCATGTAAGGATGAATTTTGAAGAGGGCCTCTGGGGCAGAGCTAAGGACAACTCATGAGTTTTGACAGACATACTATACAGAGATGACTGATAATCTCTATACTTTTCCTCATTCTGGTGTCCTATAACATATCTGAAGGCATTCAGATTCTTCCATTGGTAGTGCTGTATTTAAAGTTTTGTTTTCTTATGTGTCACACATTTTACTCCATCTCTGTATTTTGTAGTGGTATAGATTTCAGGCAGATGTGCAAAGAAAGAGAAAGACTGATAGTGCACCCCCCCCCCCAACAGCACACAATGCACTGTTTCCAAAGATCCAACTTGGTCTTTTTTTTTTTTTTTTTTTTTTTTTTTGTAATCAAAAGACATCCACCCTCTTCCTGTCTCTACATGTGTTCTTTTCTTTTTTATTCTTTTTTGTTCATGTATTAGTTGACTTGTCTTGTTACTGCAACAAAACATCCGTGAAAATCAATTTAAAGAAGGAAGAGTTTATTTTGACTCACGGTTTGACTGTACATAGTCCATCATGGTGGGAAAGTCAGGGCACCGGGAGCTTGAGGCAGTGCCCACAGTCAGAAAATAGAGTGAGGGATCCTGGTGGAAACAAAGACTCTGTGAGCAACTGGGCTAAAGTCCATTCTTGTGATGGTTTGGCAAAGTATCTGCCTGTTTTCTACTTGTTTGGTCCTTTTTAGCATCACTAATGGTGAGTATTGAGATACTATAGCTCCAGTCTACTTCTTGCTTGTTCTCTGTGCTTCTGTGTGTGTGGTTGAAACATTATGGCCAGTTTCCTACTCTGGTACCTGCTGCCATGTCTTCCTTTCCCTTATTGCCCTTCCCCCTGGAATGGTAAGTTAAAATAAACTTTATTTCTTAAGTTGTTTTTGGTTATTTTTTAAGTCATAGAACCATGTCTTTTTTTTTCTTCCTTTTATCAATTTGACACAAGCTAGAGTTACTTGCAAAGAAGAACCACAGTTGATAAAATGCCTCTGTCATATTGCCTGTATGTAAGTCTATGTGGGCAAGCTCCTGGTTAACAGTTGATGTGGGAGCACCTGCCAATGGGTAGGTGGTTCTGAGTTGTATAAGAAAGTAGGGTGAGCAGGCCATGAGGAGCAAGCCGTAACCAGGGTTTGTTCATGATCCCTGTTTCAGTTCCTGCTCCTAGGTTTCTGTCTTAAGTTCTCTTAGTGATTGAATGTGACCCAAGGATTATAAACAGCAGTAACTTTTTTTTCTCTCCCTCACATGCTTTTGGTCCTGGTGTTTTATCACAGCAATAGAAACCCTAACAAAGACACAACAGAAAAGTAACTAATACAGGCTGATAACACCTACTTTTGGAATGGGTCCTCCTTCCTCACTCTGTCTCTTTGAAAACAGCCCTACAGTGTTTCCTAGGCTATTAAAGTCTAATCAAGGGCTGTAAAATGGCTCAGTGGGTAAAGATACTTGATCCTGGTACTCAAACAGTAGAAAGGGAGAACTGACTCCTACAAACTGTTCTTTCATCTCAGCACATATATGATATCACATGAGCTAATGCACACTCCCCCACCACATAAATATAAAAATAAAAATGAATATAAATATAAAAATAAAAATGAAAAATAAATCCAACCAAGTTGATAATTAAGATGAACTATCATTTAATCAATCACATTAAACCACCCTGGAGATGGGAAAGGCTGGCAGCAGAGGCTGATGGGGCTACATAGTTCTATTTCTTTTCTCAGTCAGTGAAACAACTTTCAGAAGATGTGGGTCTGCAGAAGGAGCTTTTACCTACTTTAATTTTAGTTTTCTTCCTTTTTCTTTTCACATGTCCATAGTATATCAAACATTATTTAAGCAATATTTTGTGGAAACCTCGCATTTTGTCATGTATTTGTCTTCCTTAGTTTATACTTCCTGTCCCTTGCACAAAGTTCTATGTATTCAAGCCAGCTTGTTTACATTGGAATAAATTTGTATGTTATGTCTTCTTCCCATTGTCCTTATAGAGCTCTGAAGCTAGGCACTGATGCTGTACAGAGTGAAGTCCACCAGTCACAAATTGCACAAACTTCACAGGACACTCCTCTCAGGGCTGCCCCCAAGGATAGCATGAGCAGTTTAGGATAATCTGATGAGAGTCACTCAGAACATTAGCAGGATCCTGTCATCAAACCCAGTGACTCAGGTGGATCTTTGATATCATAACCGCCTCATATATTTACATGACTATGCTTGCTAAACGTAGATGTACTAATATATTGAAACAGGACTCAGGGCTTCTAAAACGGTCATGACATAATTTCCCAAGACAAGTGCTATTAAACTATCAAAAATACTAGAAACAGTGACTTGATACAATTTTAAACAGACAATTCAAGGCTAAAGAAAAGTGGACAAAGAGGAAGAAACTACCTGAATCCATCTCACTGACTGAAGAATGTTTCAGAGCTAAAGAAATAAAACAATAAAAAACCAAAAGACCCTAGCTTTTTAAGTTATGGAGAAATAAGAAGAACAACAGTGATCTGAGGTTTTCTTTATGTCCATTTGTGTCCATGGCTGGAAGTCCATGTAAAGATGAAAGGGAAAAGCAAATGGAGACGAAATAAATGTGGTATAACTGTAAAGAGCAGAGACTGTGCAGGGGACAAGAAAGCATGGGAGCAATCTGAAGGATGAGGATGCAGCACACTGACGGCACCAAACTGAAAACGGTCCCCATAAAGCGCTGCATTCTAGGTGAAGGGAGGCATGGATTTTTTTTTTTTTTTTTTTTTTTTTTTTTTTTTTTTTTTTTTTTTTTTTTGCTAGAGAACAAATGCGACAAAATCTGGGGTAAAATATTGAAGTATGGTTTGTTTTAATACAGAACTGAAAAACAACAAACAGCAAACACTCTGGGCATAGAAATAGCAACTGCAACAGAAAACGTGCATGTGCTGAGTCCAAGGAAAACAGATTATACTTACACCAGAAAAAGAAATGCAACTACACGAAAAGAAACTGCACATGTTGCCTAATACTAATTTCAGAACTTATGACCAGAATAGGAAAACATGAAGTCAATACTTTTCAAAGAAATGAAGATAAAGACTTCATAAAAATCTTTAGCTGAGATGGCTTATTTTTTATAACACGGATAAATGAATGGCACACATTAATTTGTGTAATGAATTAAAAGAAGGATTTAAGAATGAAAGCTTGGGGCTAGAGATAGGGCTCAGTGGTTAAGAGCACTGGCTGCTCTTCCAGGACCTGGGTTCAATTCCCAGCACCAACATGGCAGTTTCCTACTGTCTGTAACTCCAGTTCCACGGGATCTGACACCCTCATACAGGCATACATGCAAGCAAAATGCAAATACACATAAAATAAGAATAAATAAATCATTTAAGAAAATTTAAAAAAAAGAATGAAGCCTCACCTTCAGTGTCATCTCACGATGGAACTTCCACAGCTCAGTGATGAATCTCTAGCACCTTGGATGTCCCCCAGCACGGAAGCACTAAACTACATTTGTTTAATAAGGACATTTTATAAATGCATTTACAGATGGTGAAGAAAGAATTCACCAAGGTAGTAGTTTGGGGGATGGCTCAGTAGGAAAAGCACTTGGTGTACAAGCCTGAGGACCTGAGTTTGAATCTCCAACAGCCATACAAAGAGCCAGGTACTACGGTGCACATCCCTAACCTTAGTGCTAAGGGAAGGAGAATCTGGGAGCTTTCTGGCTAGCCACTTCTGATGGCTATTCTTGGTTTTCAATTTGACTATGTCTGGAATGAACTACAATCCAGAAATGGAGCGCACACTTGTGATCTGGATCTTGAGGCAGGAGGACAACATGCCTTTGATCTGGATCTTTGGGCTGGAAGACACAGGCTTTTGATCCAGATCTGGAGATGAGATGACACACACTCTGAATCCAGGTCTTGAGGTGGGAAGGCACACCTTTAATCTGGCCCACACCTTCTGCTGGAAGCCTATATAAAGACAATAAAAGGAGGAAGCATTTGTTTCTTCTTCGCCTGCTTGCCTTTGCCTTGTCAACACATCCATTCCTTCACTGGCAGTGGAGCCCACTTCTTCAGATTCCAGAATATACAGAAGATCAGCTGAGACACCCAGCCTGTGGGATTTAGCAACTACTGAAGTCTTGGATTTTCCATTTACAGGTAGCCATTGTTGCACTACAGCCTGTAAGTCATTCCAGTAAAAAAAATATATATCTATATATAATATATATATACACACATACATACATATATATGAATGTGTATACATATATCCAGATATAGCCAGTTAAAAATAAAAAATACAATATATACATATATATATATATATATATATATATATATATATATATATATATTCATTCCATAAGTTCTGTGTCTCTAGAGAACCCTGACTAATACACCAGTCTAACCAAATTAACAAGTTACTGATATAGTGAGAGACCCTGTCTCAAAAAAACAAGATAGAGAGCCATAGAGACAGATTCCCTGGCACTGATATATGGCTTCTGCATGCACACATGTGGATGAGTGCATAAGTGCATCTGTGCATGCATGCACACACACACACACACACACACACACACACACACACACACACACACACAATTGCACATACACATCCCACATACTAAATACAAAGGGAAAACAAGTAATTCATTTTGACATGTTTAAATTTTATAACATGATGTAAATCACATGTCTAGTTACAAACAGACCAGTCTCCATAGACTATTGAACAAGAAAATGTATCCAGTTCATTTTGAAAAAATAAGGGGAACAAAAATTACCATGACATATTAGTATATCATATTCATATGTGAAATTGTTTAAGAATAATAAATAAAAAGTACAACAAAAACTTCAAACAACAACAAACAACAAAAGAAAACCAGTCACAAAGTAACTGAGGACCAGGAAAGATAATACAACAACAATTTTGAATTGTGAGGTGTCTTATCCACATATAAAAGTACCAAAGTAATGTCATGTAGGTGGACACAAGAGGTATTTACACTACCTATATACACTGTAGTTACTTGCATATTCTCATTCTTTCTCCCTCCTCTCCATTCTCTTTCTTCTCTATCTTTCTCTCTCTTAAAAATTTAATAAAGCAATTTTCCTGCATATTATTCTCTTCCCTCAGTTCTGACATTAGGTGGTGATATCTAGGCAAACTTCTTTATATTCTCTACATATATTGGTGCCAATGGATCATGAAGAGACTGTTCTACTGTCTCTTTAATTTATTTTCTTCAATATATAGGCATTGCTGTAGTTAATTTTCCTGTGGCATGATAAAAGATTGTTACAAACATAACTTAAGGAGAAAAAAAGTCTTATTCTCTCTCATAGTTCCAGGGAATAGTACATCATGGTGGGAAAATCATGGGGGCAGGAGCTTGAATCAGCTGGCCACATTGTGTCTACAGTAAGAAAGCAGAAGACCATGAACACATGAGACTGCTCAGCTCCTTTTCTTTACTTAGATAGCCCAGGATCTTAGACAGGGAATGGTGCCATACACACAGTGGTAGACTTTCCCTTTTCAATTAAAGCAATAAACATAATTCCCAAAGGCATGCCCACAGACCCATCTTCCAGATGAGTCTAGATTCTGTCAAGTTGACAATTAGCATCAGCAATCACACCTCCACTTCTTGTCAATTTAACACTCAAACCCATAACTTATAAGTGATAAACTTACATCCCTTGTCCCCATAGCCTAATGGCCAAGTTATAATGTAAAGTACATTCAGTCCAACTTTTAAAATCCCCATAGATTTTAACAGTTAAAATACTTTAAAAGTCCAAAGTTTCTTAACAATCGAGCTCTTATAAAATACAAGAATAAAACAAACCACATACTCTCAACATACAATGGTATAAAGTAAACATTTTTATTCCAAAAAGAAATAATGAGAACACAGCAAGAAGAGATCTGACCAAAGTAGGTCTGACCAAAATACAGTAGAGGGAACACAAAATCTTGCCACTCTATGCCCAGCATCTGGAACTCATGATGAAATTGGCTGGGCTCCAAAGGGTTTGGGTAGCTCCCCTTCTCCAGTCGTGTCACCCACAGCACCCACAGCCTCCTCTCTCTTGGGCTAGCTCCACTTCACACCCACATCTCTCCTTGACAGATATCCCACAGTCCTGACATTTCCAAATCCTGAGGTCTCCACCGAAAGCTAGTCTTTATGTCTCAGTTTTATGCACCAGTAATCTAAGTGCTTCTTTGAAAGGTTTCTGACCCTTGCATGCACAGCCTGGTCTCAGCTGCTCTCTTAAACTATACAACAAGACTCCATGGTTCTCTCAGTACTGCATCTTTCTTACCCTCAAAACAGGTACTCAGTGGATGAGACTGCGAAGTTTTATTGTCAGCTCAGCATGAAGCCTAGTTCCACTTGGATCACAATTACATCAGCTTTTATACATTGGCTCTTGGGGTAATTTTTCTAGGCAGTTGCTTTGGGGGAACAAGGAAACTCCTCAGCTGCATCATTCTCCCTTAGGACTTTCATTCTTCACATGAATTTGCATCTTTACAAGTTGGAGCCTTTAATGGGTAGGGTCTTGCTCTCAAGGTACTGTTCCTTTTGTGCTGAGTGCCAAGTTTCTCCCTAATGGTGCTAACCTCATTAACAGTTATAGCTTTGTTCTCTACATTCTCTTTGTCCAAGATTTTAAGCTTGTCCACACATCTTTATCAAAAAATAAAATAAAAATAGAACATATTTCAAAATTCTACTTCTCTCAAAATCTCATGACATTGGCAGAAAGAAATCATATTCCTGGCCAAATAAGTAAATAAATCACATGAGCGACTCCTAGCCCAATTCTTGATAGTGTTTTTCTTCTATTCTAAAACCTCAAAAGCTGGGCTGCCACTGTCTGCATTTTGCTGAGCATTCTTGCCTTACAAGTTCCCATGGTCCATTAAGCAAAGGGCATTTCTAAACCAAAGTTTGAAAACTTCCACCTTACTCCTGAAAAGTAGCTCCGAAGCCCTAAAAACTACACAGGCAGTTTTTATCACAACAGCACACGGCACTCCTGTCCTTGTTCCTTTCTCGGTTACTTTTCCTGTTGCCATGGTAAAATACCCTGACAAAACAGCTTTAGAGAAAGAGGGTTTATTTTGCCTTGTAATTTCATGGTAGAGTCCACCATGGCAGGGGAGTCAAGGAGACAGGAGCTTGAGGCATCTGGTCACGTGATATGTACAATCAAGCAAGCAGCACGATGCTATGAACGCATCTGCTTTTCACTTTCTCAAGGATACAGCTCCTAGCCAGGGAATGATGCCCCACCCAGTGGCATATCTTCTCACCTTAACTAGTGCAATCAAGATGATACCCCCCCCCACACACACACAATAGGCGTGCTCAGAGGTCCATCTTCAAGGTAACTCCAGATTCTTTCAAGATGAAGATTAACAGTAATGTCCATTACAGATTTATTATATCTAACTCTTTGTCACTCACTTTTTGTACAGTTAACATTTCTATCTCTAAGGATATACACTGTTTGTCTGTCTGTGAGTATACTGTTATATAGGTAAGCAGTCTGATTTTATGGCCTTCTACATGGGAGTAGTTATACAATTCCATTTTCGTCCTAATGCACACAGTTTAGCTGCATACATTTTTTTTTGTTTGTCTCTGAGTTCATAAGGTTTGCAAAGAGGTAATTAGAACTGGGAATATGAGTATCAGCATCTCCATATTCTGCTTATTGTCAGGGGCTCCCTAAAGCACTGGTTTCCACCCCAGGCAGCTGTGTGTAGGAGGCCCTGCAGCCCATATTCACACATACTTGTTTTCATCTGCAAACAACTTGCCTGGATGTTTGAAATGCTCTCCCTGAGTGTCTTTCCCAGGTATTTATGGGTCATGAGGCTGCTCTTTTTTTGTAACTATAAACAAGTAACATTCTTCGTGAAGATTTGGATGATTGCTTCTTGCTTATTAATATATTTCAGAATCCTTTTAGTTGTTGACCTTTCATTCTCCAAAATAAATTTCAGAATGACTTTTTCATATTCTGTGTGACATTACATGTCTATTGGTAACTGAATGCCAATTAAAAATAACTATGATTTAATTTATAGGTTAATTTAAAGTAAATTTCCAAGCTTGCCATAGTGGTATACACTTGAAATCCCAACATTCCAGAAGATGAGATGGAAACATCAGCAATTTGAGGCCTGCTTGGCCAAAACTGGGTCTCAGAAGTTGAAGCAAACAAACAAATCAGAAAATCTTTTTTTATTTTACTTTGTTTGGGTCTCACAATAATTAGAATTCTACAACATCTTATAGCTACTAGAAATGATGAATCCAACACATATGAATATGTGGAGGGGAACGGAGGTAAATGATAAGTACATATTCAAATACATACAGCACATTACTGTCACAGCAGCTGTAAACTTATGAATGCTACTTGGATAACAAAGTGATAATAGACTATAGGAAACAGAATCCAGACCTTGAATAACACCATGATAAATCTCAGATAGATTAAAACGTATTTTAAAGCTGGATTTTAAAAAGGCATTTAGAAAGCCTGAACAGTGTTTGTCGCCAACTGGAGTGAAAGCAATGGCTTTATGGCCGGAGGGCACAACATATTTCAATGTTGCTCTTTTCAGATGGATGCTGTCCTGGTGAAGCCTGTACAGACATTTCAAATCAGAAGAACTCTAAAATTTGAAACATTTCTGGTTCCAAGCATTTCCGATAAGGAGTACTGAATCTCAAAACAATAGAGTAAATTACAAAAGAAAGGTGGGTAGTGCTACGATTCCACACGATGTTTCAACTTTTATGTAATGGTGATAGAACCAACAAAACAATGAAAACCAAGCTTCGAAGCAGGTAGAAGATGAACGAATACTGTTAGGAGAGGGCCCAGCTGAGATCTGAACTGTGGGAACACTCATCTGCTCCCAGCCTTGCTCTTCCTCTGAAATCCACTTTGGCTAACACAGCTTCCCAGCATCAGGCGTCAACTGACCGTCAGTATCATGTCTGTTGAAGCACAGAGGAAGGTCGCCTCTGTCCTGAACACTGTATGGTAGGAACCATAGGAATCTGGTAATTACCCCATTAAAGTGTGTCATTTCCCATTTTACTCAACTCTAATTAAGGAGAGATGGAACTCTACTCCTTACTGATCAGTGTGTGATATGCAGAAAGAGCTTCTTAGAGGTCAAACCCCAGGGCTACCGGCCCCCACTGGAAAAGTTTCTGCATGGCACCAAGCTCTCAGGTCACCTTTATGTTTATTACAGTTCTGGAAGTCATCTTCTCATCCTCATTTTAATCTTTTCAATGCAAGTGAGCCTGGCTGTAATGCCACAGAGACGACTATAGCTCAGAATGATGCCCCCTCACTTTTACTCAGCTGAAAACCCATTTATTACTCATACTTGCCCAGCCTAAATACAAGGAGAGATGCTTAGTCTTACCACAACTTGATATGCATGCTTTGTTGATATCCATGGGAGGTCTGCCCCTTACTGAATAGAAACAGAGGAGGAGTGGATTGGGAGGGGGCATAGGCAGAGGGAGTGAGAGGAGAGGAGGGAGAGGAAAATGTGGCCAGGATGTAAAATAAATAAATAAATAAAAGTAAAGAAAAGAAGAACCTATTTATCATATCCACTCCCCTCCCTGAGTCTGACCTTAAAGTTTATTGCCCTAGGTAGATGTGATGGCACATACCTAATGATCCTAGCACTCAGAAGGTAGAAGCAATAACATCAGGAGTTCTAAGGTGAGCCCGGGATACACGGGACTTTGTCTCAAAAAGTAAAACAGTACAAAAAATAATCACTACCTTTAAAAATTTTAGATTAGCTTGCAATATTTGTATATGTTTATGAAGTACAGCATATGTAATACAAGTATTATGCAATGTGTAATGATAGAACCAAGATCATTATATTTCCATCTTCTCAAACATTATTTCTGTGTGTGGAGAACTTTTATTTTTTAAATATGAGAAATTTTACTTTATTTTTTTTGCTGACATACTATGTGGCAAAACAGAATTGACGCCATACATAATAACTTTATAAAATATCATTCACATCATATTTGATCAGATTTGTAGCATTCTGTGCAAGTTAGGGGGCTACACAAGGAGGTGAAAAAACACTATACCAAACTTTTAGTATTAGTTTATACACACAGTAAGAACAATGTAAATAGCTGTTAGGTTTCCTATTAATTTGTGGCAAAAATAGTGCAAACTATTTAACCTAGTAAGTTGTAAAAACAAACTCGAAAGGACCCCAGCTAAGCTTAAACATGACAAGAGATGCGCGGTGTCTCAGCGTTCAACTTTCTTCACTAGCTACTTGTCCATGCAGACCACCCGACCAGTCATTGTGGGTGAGTGCTGAGAGAGAAAGACACAAAGGTTGCTGCTCCAAGACCAGACTGCCCAGCGGCTGCACACTGGCCATGCCTCTAGGGTCATGCTACTGACTCAATGGATACTCCTGAGGTCTGTGTGTAAAAGTCACGATGCCACAACTTTGCACTGAATGTCCCCACCCTTGGATGATGTGGTGAAGAAATCAGATTTACATAGGTACCTCGAGTCAAAGACCTGTCTGTGCTGCATTTTGGTTTCATCTATTTATTTATTTGCTTTTCTATGTAGCATTATATTTTACTTTATTTTGTTAAGATATTATGTTTTTTTGGACCCCAATAGTCTGTTGAAAGAAAACATAAAAAGTTAGTATCCTTTTTTTCTCCCTGCAATATGTGGTTCTAAAGGTCACCCCACATTAGGAATCTTTCCCAAGCACGTGTGAGGAAAAGGGTACTATGCTTCTCAGAAGGCCATGCCGCTCAGCTCAGATCCTTTGTGTTAATGCTGCTTCCTTGAACTCTTTTTTTTTTAAACTTTGGAATATAATGCAGATTATTATAGACTATATTTGCCCTATTGTGCTATAGAACACTGGGAGTAATTCCTCCTGTCTCGGAGTCTGGAATCTATCCTCTTCCCTGTTAGACCTTCTCCACGTTCCAACTATCTAGCAGGTACTATTCTGTCCTCTTCTATGATGTTGACTGCTTTGGGTTTTATGAGTAAGAACACGAGCACTTGTCATTTTGTGCCTGGCTCATTTCACTTATACAGAATGTCCTTTATTGCACTTATCATCATCTCACTATTATTTATAGTAGAATGATATTCCATCATGTGCACATACCTCATCTTCTTTTTCTTCCCTGCATTGATCAATACTTGGTACATTCTGTATCTCAGCCATGTGAATAGTGTGGCAATAAACACAGTAGTACAGCATCTTTTTGACATAATGGTTTCATTTCATTTGAATGTTTTCTCAGCCGTGGGATTGGTATTTCTCTTTTTGGTGATTTTAGGACTTGTAACACTATTTTCCACTTCTGTTACCCCTGCCTCACTGTCCTGCAAATGACTGGCACTAGAAGAATGTTTACACTTGATGCACTTTAAAAAAAAATTCTCTTTCATCCTTGGTGTGTATCTAAGATCTAGGCTAGGAGTCTTCTCTCAATGATGCACCCTGCTTTGCTAATTGCCCATTGTAATGGCAGTTTTGCAAGCATCTTCCTTATATCTCCCAATCACCCCAACTCTCCCTTGAAACTTGATGGTCACTGAAGTTCCTCTTGCCTAGAATGTAGAGGTGCTACTTACATTTTTACATCTCTCAGATAAACAAACGGCAAATGCCCTGATTTGTCATGGGTAAAATATGGGTGGACCAGATGCTAGGTATGATAGTTGTGGAGAGGGGCAACTCAAGACAGTACCTATAAAGATGCTGACCTAAAGGATGGGCAGAAAGAAATGCATGAATGCTTTTCTGTAATATCTTTGAGAGACACAAGATGTGAGTGGAGGTGTGAAGGAGGTGCCTCACTGTTTCTATGGTGGAAATTCTCAGGAGGTCATGATCTTTTGGCAGCAGAGAAAATGGAAGGTCCTTGACTCTTGATCAAGAGGAACATGGGGATTTTATGGGTATGTATGAAGCACCTGTGACATTATCATTACTGAGGCCTTAGAATGCATTGCTGTCTTTCTAAACCTAAATGCTGAGCTGTTACTGTAATGAAGCATCACAGGAAGTGGAGAGTGAGAAGCTGGGGTATGAAAAGTACTTTACCTTCCTGACTTTGCATGCTACCTGTTCTGCCATGGTGAAGGTCCTTGAGCGATCTCATGTACCCCAGCAGTTCATCACCAAGTTGATGTTGGCAGGACAAATCATGAATTCTTCTGTGCCTCACTCTGCAGCACTATCACAATGCTATTTTCTGATGGATATGACCCTACAATGTCTCAAGCTACTTGCTAATTAGATTTTATTTGGTACACAGAGAGGAGTTATATAGACCTGTAGCTACGAATCTGATGGAAACTCTGATTTCTCCACATCTGTCCTGAGTGAAGACTAAGACAAGGGAATGGCTCTTCATCAGTTATTGTGAATCATGTCAGGAATCTTGGTGCCAGGGCTCGTTTTGTCTTTCTGACCCTGCCACCAGCTTCTTGTCTACGTGCTTCCTACCTCTCTCACATCTCCCTCTCATCAATGTTCTCATTTCTAATGATCTTACTTAGGTCTGGCTTCTTTTCACTTACATTTCCTTAATCCCTCTTTCTTTATTGTGTCTTTTTATGAACTATTTGCATTGAAAAGAATGCATGTAAATTTTTGATTGCCCGTGTAAAGAAAGATGCAATGAAAATTCAGTCTCTCTCTATTCCGAGGTCTCATTCTTCACCCCACAGACAGTCATGAACTGTTATTCACAGGGATCTTCTGGGGCAGCTTCCACCAGATTCACAGGCCTGGACTAGTGTCATCCTTCAGCGTCAGCTCTTCCCTGCCCTTGGACACGGCTCCTTGATAGAAAAGAGTGAACTGCCTCTCTCACTTATCACTAGGCTTCTCTTGAGTCTGGTGACTTGCAGATCAGTTTTCAGTGATGCACACTGACTAGTTTGCTTTCAGTGTTTCTGCACAAATGACAGTGTTGTGCTATATCTCCATATCATTTTCCAAAATTTTGCCACATTGTGTCTTCACTCACAGTGTGCAGAGTCCTTTCTTCCCAAAGCTGCCAAAATTAGATAGTTTTTATCATTTAAATCAAATTAATAGGTGATTTTTTTTCTTTAAATGTCAGCAAATTTACCTTTCTGTGGCAATCAATGAATTTGAGCAGATTTTCATCTATCTTCTGCCCTATTAGATTTGTTCCCTTTCATTTATTTGTCTCCTTTCCCCATTTCCAAAGTATATTTCATCCTTTTCTAGTTCATTTGAAAACTTATTTTTATATCAAGAGTTTTGTTTCTTTAACACTGATCTGTGATTTCTCCTTTGGTATATTTTACATATTCACTGTACTTCAAAAACTCTCAAATATACATATGACTCTCATTCCTTTATGTTCTGTATTTCACTGTGGCTAACATGGCTTCCTTCAGAACATGTGTATTCTCTCAGATTTTCTTCTTAGATTATAACTATATTATTGTATCTACCTAAGTCTCATGTGACAGGATTTTAGTTTTGTGAAACACATAAAGAGGTGTCCAGCACTGCCTTCTTCCTGAAGATGTACCACTGATGTTTATTAGGAGTCCAGTGTTTTCCTGTTGAACTGCACTTCATTTATACACCTGCTCTTGTCCAAGACCAGGGTCTGGATTCCTCCTGAGGTCCCACTAATTCACCATCTTGTAACTTGTTGGTGTCAGAAGTCTCTGTAATAGTATCCAATAATTAACAAAACATAATTGCTGTCTGATATTGCCATTAACATAGGCTCATAAAAATTTTCTTTCCATGCACTTTTATCTACTTCAAATAAATTATATGACTAAACTGTCACCTAGGATATTTGTGATGGTTTGAGTGAGAATGGCCCCCGTTGGATCATATGTTTGAATACTTGGTCACCAGTTGGTGGAACTGTTGGGAAGGATTAGGAGGTGTGCTTTCATTTGGAAGAGGTGTATTGCTGGAGGTGGGCTTCAAGGTTTCAAGCCTGCAATATTCCCAGATAGTTCTCCTTGCCTGGTGCTTGTGAATGGAGATGTGAATACTCAGCTACTCCTTGCGCACCATGCTTGCCTGCCTGTTCCCATGCTACCCACTGTGATTGGCATGGACTTAACCCTCTGCAACTGTTCAGCACGAAATTAAACATTTTACTTTATAAGCTAGTTTGGTCATGGTGTTTTGTCATGGCAACAGAAAACTAACTAAGAAAATACTGTCCACACTTCATTTTGGAGGGCATGTGATTGTATCATTGTAAGAGTAAATCTTCCTACCTTGTGTTTTTCTCTTGGCACTATTCTGTTCTCATGTCTTATGAAGATAATGTATGTGTAAGTTTTATAGTATATTCAGTTATATGGGTTCTTGATCTTCCTTACTGTGTATAATTTGAATTATTTTACATTTACTGCATTTGTTTTGAGTATATAATTAAAATACTTTTCTTAATTTATTTTTAATTACTGGGATAGAGTAAAACTATAGGTTTTTGTGTATATTACTGTGTTCAGCAAACTTAATACTCTTTTTTTATATTTGACTCTTTAGAATTTACTCTGTACATATATAATGTATGTCTAACATACAGATTATAAGTAATATTAGGTACACATTATACACACGCACAGAACAAAATATTAATGTCTTTTTAATGCTTATTCTGGAGCATCTTTGCTTTCTGCAAACCCACTTTATGCAATCAAATGGCATACATATCTCATCTGAAGAAATATGGTTTATAAAATAAAGCTTACCTCCTCAGTAGCAGTGGAAGGAAGGCAGAATCTGGTTGATCTACCTGCTTTAGTTTAGGCTTCTTCTAAAAGGGATCCCAAAACAAGGGAGTGAGATCACATAGTGTATTTGGGGCTGCTTGAATCTTCGACTGGAATTTGGGAAACAGAGAAGAAGGACATGGTATTAAGTCATCCAGTACATGGGTCCCTATTTAGCATTTCCCCCCTGGGGGAGGATGGTGTTACAGTAATGTTGCATGAGTGTTATTAGCACATGACTTGAGGCTGTTCCCAGGAGGACATACTGAAAATTTGTGACAAATTCAGAGAAAGGCTGTGTGTGTCACAGACAGCCTGAGAATGCACAGCCATATGCTTATGAAATTACTGCTGTTCATAGTGAATATAGATGGCCAGCTTATGAGGGTCAACTAATGATTTTCCAACTTTACTGTGGTGATAGAGTGATTAGCATTCAGTAGAAAGCAACCTTGACTTTTGAACTTGGCTCTTTTACTGGCGATCAATATGTGCTGAGCAGAGGTGATGGGGCCTAGCTGACAGTTAACTTCTTCTTATGAGAGGAAACAGCTTGCACTATGGAGTACCATGCTTGTGCTAATGAGCTGGCTTGCCATATTTCCTAGTTTTTTTTCTATTGTTTCAAAAACCAAATAAACAAATAAACAAACAGCCTGACCAGAACCAATTTGAGGAGGGAAGGATTTATTCTATCTTACAGTCTATCATTAAGGAAAGGCAAGGTAGAAAATCAAGGTAAGAACCAGGAACAGAAAACGAAGAAAAGGCCACTAAAGCACCTACTGTACTGGTTTCACTTAAAAACATACTCTACTGGCTTGCTCCTTAGGGCTTGCTCAGTTTGCTCCCTTGTACAACCTAGGACCACTTGCCTAAGGTGGTTGCCTACTGTGGCAATCACTAAATTGCTCCATAGTCATGCCCATAGGGAAATCTGATAGAAATAATTCCTCAATTGAGGTACCCTCTTCCAAGGTGACTCTAGTTTTTATCAATTTGAGAAAAACTAACCAGTACAGCTTTTTATGAAGAGCAACATGTTCTTTCAGCTTCTTATTGGTCCACTGGTACTTAACCCTATCAAAAGTTAAGGCACTTCTGCCATTTTCCTAGTACTGTTTAAAAGAAGTAACTAATTCCCAGTAAAAGTTTAAGATAAAGTGATGGAAAGGTCCTTGATCAGTGAGACTTCTTATATTCAAAATAGAATAAAATCACAGAGAAGAAAAAAGAAACAATTCAGCTTCTTTCTAAAAAGATGGTGGTTCATTAAAAGCCAGCAGCTCAGTCTGAAAGTTACTAAGGAGGCTTTGTGAAAGCCAGAATGATGATGCTAGACCAAGAGTGGTCAACATCAGCACCAGGGTTCATTGGATATGCTTGGTTTTCTCACACCACATTTCACTGGGCTTGGTAGGGCATCTTAAATCTTTATCAGAAGTTCTGTAGAGGATAACAAGACTAGTCTCCCTAGCCAGGACAAAGAGGAGCTACCCAGGGTAATTTGGAGAGACAAGCACCAAAGACTTATCTTGTGGAGCCACACTGTATCCAACAAGGTAGGACATATTTAGGATGAAGTGCCAAAATGATGCTGCTACTTCAGCTTGTTCCTCTCTCTAGAAAGAACTGTGTTTAATGGAGTTCCTGATGTGAGTTAAAAACAAAAAGCCTTGCAGAGTCAGTAAAAGGAGATACTAAAGGCAGTATCAACTAAGTTTTCTAATTTGCTGTCACTGAGGAAGAGCATTGCCAGAGAGGATCACAGGCCTCATAGGGCAGCCCACTGGTAGTTTAGAGGGAAAGCCTTATATGAAAAGGGAACAATGGGTCTGAGAGCCATAGAGAGTGGGAATATCTGAGACAACCAGTTCCTCTCAGGAGACAGTGGCTTTCTTCCTTAGGAGGGTCCTCATGAATCCACCAAAAGTTATTCTTGGTGACCCAGATTGGTGCAAAGTGGAACTTTGGTCAGTGAGTGAATAATGACAGTTCCCTTGGTGTGTGGGAAGCTCCCAGACTCTTGACTCAGTTTCCATTTGACTGATGGACATTTTCATATCATAAGCAGAGTTAATGATTGCACAACACCATGACACTTGAAAAACTTTATCCCAAAGTTAGAGCTTCTCCAGTTGAAAAATCCAGAAGAAGAGCACATGGGTTCTGAAGGATTCAAATGTTCAGGTAAAGTTCAGGGAATTCTCATAGGAAGTGCACCTCCGTTCTTTGCCCAAGGAACAAGAGTTGCATGGAAAGCCACAAATTTAGGCTGAAGAGTATGTGGAACTGGCTGAGATTAAGGCCTGCTGTTGAGTTTCAAGAGCACAGAATCTAAATGCATGAGCATTGATTTCTCTTTTACATATTTTTTTCCCTGTGAGGATAGCACATACTGAGCGTCCCTCATCTGAAAATACAAAGTGGGCAACATCTCGTAGTACAAAATTGTTGAGTACCTGCACATACCACAGTGAAAAATTCCATACCTAACTTCATATAATTAAAACAATACTGTGTAAAGTTACTTTGGGACTATGTCTATAATACATAGAAGAAACATAAATGAACTACATGTTTGACTTACATTCTATTTGAAAACTATTTCATTATGAATATGTAAATCTGACAAATGTCCTAAACTTGAAATAACTTCTAATTCCAAGAATTTTTGATCTTCAGATCACATTGTTTAATTGTTGTCTAATCCTAATAACACACCCTAGTGTTTAAGAACTGTTTGGTTTTAGTGGGATTGCTTTGAGTTTCTCTCCATTTAATTTGATGTTGGCTGTTGGCTTGCTGTAAATTGCCTTTATTATGTTTAGGTATGTTCCCTGTATTCCTGATCGCTCCAAGACCTTTATCATGAAGGGGTGTTGGATTTTGTCAAATGCCTTTTCTGTATCTAGTGAGATGATCATGTGGTTTTTTCCTTTGAGTTTGTTTATATGGTGTATTACATTGACGGACTTTCGTATGTTGAACTACCCTTGCATCCCTGGAATGAAGCCTACTTGATCATGGTGGATAATTGTTTTGATGTGTTCTTGGAGTCTGTCCACTCTCCCCATACTTATTCAATATAGTACTTGAAGTTCTAGCCAGAGCAATAAGACAACATAAGGAGATTAAGGGGATACAAATTGGAAAGGAAGAAGTCAAGCTTTCCCTATTTGCAGACGACATGATAGTATACTTGAGTGACCCCAAAGATTCAATCAAGGAACTGATACAGCTTATAAACACCTTCAGCAACATAGCAGGATACAAGATCAACTCAAAAAAATCAGTAGCCCTCCTATATACAATGGATAAAGAAGCTGAGAAGGAAATCAGAGATACATCACCCTTTACAATAGCCACAAATGACATAAAATACCTTGGGGTAACACTAACCAAGCAAGTGAAGGACCTATATGACAAGAACTTTAAGTCCCTGAAAAAAGAAATTGAAGAAGATGTCAGAAAATGAAAAGATCTCCCATGCTCATGGATAGGCAGGACTAACATAGTAAAAATGGCCATCTTACCAAAAGCAATCTACAGATTCAATGCAATCCCTATCAAAATACCAACACAATTCTTCACAGACCTGAAAAGAATAATACTCAACTTCATATGGAAAAACAAAAAACCCAGGATAGCCAAAAGAATCCTGTACAATAACAGAACCTCTGGAGGCATCACGATCCCTGACTTCAAGCTCTACTATAGAGCTACAGTAATAAAAACAACTTGGTACTGGCATAAAAACTGACATGTGGGCCAATGGAATCGAATTGAAGACCCTGACATTAATCCACACACCTATGAACATATAATTTTTGACAAAGAAGCCAAAAGTGTACAATGGAAAAAAGAAAGCATCTTCAACAAATGGTGCTGGCATAACTGGATATCAACATGTAGAAGGCTGCAAATAGATCCATATCTATCACCGTGCACAAAACTTCAGTCCAAGTGGCTCAAGGACCTCAACATAAATTCAGCTACTCTGAACCTGCTAGAAGAGAAAATAAGAAGTAGTCTTGAACGCATTGGCATAGGAGATCACTTCCTAAATAGAACACCAGTAGCACAGACACTGAGAGACACAATTAATCAATGGGACCTCTTGAAACTGAGAAGCTTTTGTAGAGCAAAGGATATGGTCAACAAGGCAAAGCGACAGCCTACAGAATGGGAAAAGGTCTTCACCAACCTCACATCTGACAGAGGACTGATATCCAGAATATATAAGGAACTCAAGAAATTAGACATAAAAATGCCCAACAGTCCAATTAAGAAATGGGTTATAGAACTAAACAGAGAATTCTCAACAGAGGAAACTCAAATGGCTGAAAGACATTTAAGGAATTGCTCAACATCCCTAATCATCAGGGAAATGCAAATCAAAACAACTCTGAGATACCACCTTACGCCTGTCAGAATGGCTAAGATCAAAAACACTGAAGACACCTTATGCTGGAGAGGATGTGGAGCTAGGGGAACTCTCCTCCACTGCTGGTGGGAATGCAAGCTTGTACAACCACTTTGGAAATCAATATGGCGCTTTCTTAGAAAATTGGGACTCAATCTCCCCCAAGATCCAGCTATACCACTCTTGGGCATATACCCAAGGAATGCTCAATCATACCATAAGAGCACTTGTTCAGCTATGTTCATATCAGCATTGTTTGTAATAGCCAGAATCTGGAAACAACCTAGATGCCCTTCAACTGAAGAATGGATAAACAAAATGTGGTACATATACACAATGGAATACTACTCAGCAGAGAAAAACAATGACATCATGAGGTTTGCAGGCAAATGGATGGATCCAGAAAAAGTCATCCTGAGTGAGGTAACCCAGACTCAGAAAGACAAACATGGTATGTACTCACTCATAGGAGGATACTAGATGTGGAACAAGGATGACTGGACTGCTACTCACATCACCAGGCAGGCTACCTGGAAAACAGAACCCAAAGAAAGACACGGGGATTGCCCAATGATGGAGAAATGGAAGAGATCTACATGAACAGCCTGGACATGAGTGGGGGTAATGAAGGGCGAGGGTCGAGGGAAAGAGAGCTTGGGGGAGCGGGAGATCCCAGCTGGATCAACAACAGAGAGGGAGAACAAGGAATAGGAGACCATAGTAAATGAAGACCACATGAGAATAGGAAGAAGCAAAGTGCTAGAGAGGCCCACAGAAATCCACAAAGATACCCCCACAACAGACTGCTGGCAATGGTCGAGAGACAGCCCGAACTGACCTACTCTGGTGATGGGATGGCCAAACACCCTAATTGTCGTGCTAGAAACCCCTCCAACTACTGAGGGATCTGGTTGCAGAGATTGATGGCTAGGCCCTGGGTGGAGCTCTGGGAGTCCAATTAGTGAGAAAGAGGAGGGTTTATATGAGCAAGAATTGTTGAGACCAAGGTTGTATAAAGCACAGGGACAAATAGCCAAATGAATGGAAACATATGAACTATGAACCAATGGCTGAGGGGTCACCAACTGGATCAGGCCCTCTGAATGGGTGAGACAGTTGATTGGCTTGATCTGTTTGGGAGGCATCCAGGCAGTGGGACCGGGTCCTGTGCTCATTGCATGAGTTGGCTGTTTGAAACCTGGGGCCTATGCAGGGTCGCTTGGCTGGGTCTGGGAGGAGGGGACTGGACCTGCCTGGACTGAGTCTACCAGGTTGATCTCAATCCGCAGGGGAGGCTTTGCCCTGGAGGAGATGGGAATAGGGGGTGACCTGGGGGGAAGGTGAGGGGGGCAGGAGGGGGGAGAACAAGGGAATCTGTGGCTGATATGTAGAACTGAACTGTATTGCAAAAAAAAAAAAAAAAAAAAAGAGTGATGGACGGAAAAAAAAAGAACTGGTATTGTCAATCTTAACTGTAAACTGGGAGTGTTTGGGAAGGTTACAGCAGGCTGTTGTTGGTGAGATTGAACAAACCAGTGATTGTGCAAAGCCTTTCTGAGCCTACATTATGAGACAGTAGGTTATAGCATGAGAGCATTGGAGTAGAGATAGAATTACTCCTCTCTCTAGATCTGATTTTAGTACTACCTTATCCTACTGATCTGGAGCAAACACTCAACTGCTTTAAGATAGAAGCCTAACCATACAAAGAGGGAACTAGAAGAGTTGCCTCCTGAAGTATCTAATCTAAAATAATCTTATGATCATAGGTGTTGAGGGGTAACAATCCCATTTACTGGAGAGCATACTTCACACTTGAAGGAATCCTGACATCATTATCCCTAGTACGCAGTAGCTCCAGTCCTGGAGACCAGAACACAGACAGAAATGTGGAGAATACAGCTCAGACCCATGGGGTTTCAGATGAGAATGGAGACTACTGGCAATTAGACTGGAGGCCAGTTGTATTACATTCTGACAAAACCAGTGTCTGTATTTTGTCCTTTTAAAGAAATTCCAGAGAGGCTAACTACAAAATGATACTAAATCATTTTGAGAGGAAATTTAATAATGAAAGTATAGTATTTAGGCTGTGACATAGTTATTTCTTGTTGATTTTATCCAGGTTTACAGTGATGAGAATCAGGAGTAAACAGCATAGCAGAAGGATTGGAAAATGTACAGTCTGGCAAGAAAAGGAGTCAGTTAAAAGTTGTAAGAAAAGATGGTGTGGTGGTTAAATATACTAGTGTTACTGAACATAAGATAAGAATTTTGTCACTCTGTACTGGAGCAATGAGAGAGCTGCCTTCAGGGCATTTCAGGAGCCAGGAAGACTCTATCCACTCGCCTACCATTGGCACTGGGATTTAAAAACCAAAACTTATTTAAATAATTTTCCCTTAGCACACAGGGTGACCAAGGGAGTATTTTCTTGGAACAGATACCCAGGCACTCAGAGACAGTCCAACTGTGGGCAGGCTACTGCTTGAGGTAGTAGTAGATCTTACTCTCTATCAAATTTATAGAATCTATATTACCTAATATAAATATCAAAATACACCCAGATCAGTCAGCATAAACTTACTTATATGTATGTGATTGCAAGCTGATCATTTGGTATTGAAGAACCAACTTGAGGTCTCATCCCTGGGAAAGACCACTCCGGCTCCCCCTTTCAGTATTCCTTTGTTGCCTATAGTTCTTTGTCTAGGGTTGAGGCCCTATGAAATTTCTCCTTTTCATGTTAGCATGTCATTCTTGTTAAGGTCTTGTTTAGGCAGCTATGTTGATAAGACTTCATGAGTGCAGCTTCTGTGACATTTTCAAGAGACAAACATAGCAAAATTCCTGATCCTCTGATTCTTACAATATTTCCACCCCTTCTTCTACTATGGTCCCAGAGTCTCAGGTCCAGGAACTGTGGGGATGTATCAGGTGGTGCTAGGCACCACATGGTCAAGTGTTCTCTGAATGTTAATCAGTTGTGGTTTTCTGTAATGATCTCCATTAATTGAAAGGAGATGTTTCTTTAGTGAACAGTAAAACATATAATTATCTGTGGGTATAAGGATAAACATTTAGAGCATAGTTAGTAATTATTTTGGTTTACTAAAGTGACAAAAATAGGTCCTCCTCCAAGATCTGTGACTTCACTAGCTTTGGGGTTTGGCTAGGATTCCAGTATCAGGGATGCTTTCCCCCATGTTGAGCAGACCTTAACTACTATTAGATAACTGTTGGTTACCACCAAGGTATACATGTCATCACTGCACCCTTACAAATATAGTGTCCTGCTGATTGCTGTTTTAGTTCCTAGGCACTGTAGAATTGGTTGTTTCCCTCCCTTTGAGTACCATGAAAGCTCAGCTGATGAGAGAAGTTTTCAGGTCAGAACCGGTTCAGATCCTTTGGGTCCTGTGCTTGAGATGCATGGCATTCTTGCAATAGTGGCTTACCTTCAATCTCTGGAAGGTGGTCAAGGGAATGTTTTGGGAGTCTCTTAGACTACTTGGATCAACAAATCAAAAGGAGGCTTTCCATGCCTGGTATAAGATTTTTGTTATATAGTGTACTGTGAGGAACATCCTCAGCTCAGATGGAAAATTTTCATTTAAAGTATATATGTGAGGGGAGAGAAATTAATACATAAGATGGATGGAGGAGAGTAAAATAACAGTAAAGATGTTTGAAGGAATTATAAGGAATCATTATTATCTCTTTACCTGTAATTACATATAATACATATAACACGTGTACACATATATAGAAATTTGTATTGACTTTAACAGGAAAGTGCCAACATTTGTACATGTTCAGGGTAAGGATGGTGTGTGGCTAGCCTTACTCCAGAAGGATCTTCCACTCTTTTGAATTATCTTTAGTAGTGATCTATGGAATACTGAAGTACAAATGCCAGACAAGTTTAGCGTCTATGGTTTGATTTGAATTAGATCATTCCATTAAGGGTTCACATTTAGAAAAACCCAGAGGTCTTTTATTTTATTTGGAGCAGAGTGCTCTGATATTAGGAAATCAAGAATGAATTCAGCAAAGGATGCTTTCTGGGTAATCTGCCAGAGGTTTGCTGATGTTGGGAGGGAGCCAATTCAGGCACTTCTGTGCTTAGTACCAAGAGAATTAGCATCTAGGTCTGTAGTGTTAAGTATCCTAATTTGCCCAGAGGGCCTGAACTGCTTCCTTACATCTCGAAGCCTTATAAAATTGTCCTAATTTCAAATCTCTTGCCTGGAAATAAAGATTGAATAGCAACTATTTCAGCGGAAGTTCAAATACCAGGTCTTGGGCCAGGCTGACTTACTGTTGTCCCGGGTGTGTAACCTGAAGACTTCCCCATCTGAAGCCTCCCAGGCTACCTTGGCTAAGGAATAAAATGTCACACAAGCCTCCATACACCCTCTGAGACAAATAGTCAAATCCCTGATTCAGCTATTATTAGAGATAAAGATGAAAACTATGCACAGGCTGGAGACCCCAAGCCTGGGTAGTTCTACTACATCCCTGGTGGCTTCTCTGATCATTTAGGTTCTTACCCTGATATCTGACTCCTGATTTCTTATTGATAAAGAATAATTAGATAAATACTATGGGGACTACTCTGGCATTACCCTGGTCCCAGGCTCTCCTTTACGGTGGGGCAATAAGAGAATCTGAGTTATTTTGTGGCTTCCACAGGGTCTTTTAACTCCAAGACTCAGAGACAGTGGGTCTGATTGTCTTGGATGACAAGGATGTAGAAGTTTTATCTAAAGAGCTACGAGTAGCAAGGAGTCTATCAAAGAGGCACCCAGTCAGTGAGAAAATAGATTGAAGCATAGTGGTGTGAGGGGGAAGCTAAGGTAGAGGTACAGGTCTGTGTGAGATCCAGACTCATGCTCTTTCCTACCTGAGATCAGGTGCTCGCTCCACTTCCCTTACGTGGGTTAGTCGTGGAAGCTAATAACACCCTGCTCTTGCCTTGGCTCATCTAGTGACTTCTTGCCAAACAACAACAATAAAAGCCACAGTCCTACTGCTCATCTCCCTTCAGATCCTACACACACATTATCTGCCCTGAACTGGGTCTGATCTAAGTGGTTCCAGGCTCCATAACTCAAGGTCCTTCTTGCAAAATTCATGGCCTTTATGTCTCTTACCCTCAGTTCCAGAGGCTCCTGAATCATCACAGTAATTGATGGCTAATTGGCAGACACCGAAGGAAAAAATTGAGTGCTACAAATAAGTCAAGATCAGTCTGGGGTGATGGCTTTGCTCTTGTCTTTGGGCTCACATTGAATGGATTTCTGCCTCCTTTCACGTCACATGGTTATCTCCATATTGTTATCAAATATGCTTTCTTATAAGTGTAATGTTGAATTTTCCCTATTGGTGACTGTAATGTTACCTTGGTCTAGGTCCCAGGACCTGGTGTTTCTCTTCTCTCTTTCACAGTGTCTTCATTCTCTTTAATCTACTGAACTAAAGCTAAGGAGTCACTCCTGCTTTATGAGTGACCAGTGACTACTGTCTCAGTAGCAGTAAATAATGGAAGTACAAAGACAAAAATAACTATCTAGGCAAAGCCCTAAGTAACTTAAACCCAAGCTTCCATATTTTTCCGTAGAATAAAAATCAGACACTAAGGTGATAAGTGTTACACAAGAATAAAGCCTCAGCTGATGATACCTGGATGCCCTGTAGCAAAAGGAACTCTCCAGGGTGTGTACTCTCAGCCACTCTCCCAAAATCCAGGACCTCATGGCACAAGAGAAAACAGTACTGGACAGAGGCCCATCTCTACTTGAGTGCCATAGATTCACTGATAGATGAGGGCGTTCTTCTCTGATGTGTTTGTACTACCACTAATTAGAAAATTTCCCAGGAGATCATTTTATCATAACTATTCTCATTTTCCTCTCAGTCTTAACTGCTTTGACAGGAGTAGGGCACGGTGCAGACTAGGGATTGCTTTTACCCTATTCATAACATTGGTGGATGAGGGAAGGACTAGAGCTGCTTAATGTTGACTCAGGAACTCCTGATAAAGAATGGTGCTATGCTTGTTCTGGTGGCCTGTATGTATTTGCTTCTCTTCCTTCTGAAACCCTTGCTTCTTCTCTCATGCACTTGAACCAGAATTAAATAACTGTGAATATACCATTGTACATGAAGAAACAAACAAAGGCCAAAACCAATGCTTGGCTTTTTAGTGACTTCTGACTTTAAGGATAATACCTGGGCCCAACTAAAATGAGCCACATTAATTCTCTTAGAAAGCTTTCAGGGTATTTTACTCATGATTCCAGGGTTAATACCCGGGCCCAACTAAATGAGTCAAATTAATTCTCTTAGATAACTTTCAGGACATCTTTATTCATGTACCAGCTAATCATTCTGAGGACAAGTAGTATGCAGGCCATTGCCGGAAAGCATCTGTGAAAATGAACCAATGTGTCTCAGTCAAATTAGTTCCCACCATACCAGATACGAAGTTGTGTGCCAGGCAGATGTCAGAATGGCCCTCAGCTGACATCATATGTCCATAGTCATCCAGGGATGCACCCACATTACAGAAGTCTTGGATACAATTCTCTGAACTTGCACTTGCATGGCCTATAAGCAATGTGTTTTAGGTACCATCAAAGCCTGGCCTTGTCCTCCCTTCCCCATCATGTGAACATCAGAACAGTTCTTCTAGCCTGAGGGTTACTTTAATCATTCTTTAGAACAAAATGTTATAAATAATCTTAAGTTTTATTTCATCCTGATTGACAATTATGTTTGTTTATGCTTCAGAATACAGTTTTCATATTGTATACAGTGCAGAATGATCAAATCAAGTTAATTAGCATGTACTTTACCCCAATTCAAGCACTTACTGTTTTGTAAGAATATTTTCAATGTTACCATTTGGTTATTCTGAAATATTTAAATACATTATTGATGACTGCTGTCACCATGTTGAACAGTATATTGACAAAACTTACTCTGTTCTGACTGAACTGTGACCTTGTCCTCTTTGATTCCTGTCTATCTCTACTTTTTTCATGGAACTTTCTAGCTGTTTTGGCTAGCATTGTGATCTCTGCTGTGACTTTGAGTTTTAGATTTTGTACAAAAGTGACCATTATGTAGCATTTGCTTCTATGTCCCTGACTTATTTCACTTTATATACAATCCCATCCAAATTCATCTACATTTTTGTGAATGATACAATGTTATAGGTCTTTAAAAAGACAAATAGTATTCCACTGTGTACAAAAACTGCATTAAAACTAGAATCCACCCATTATGGACAGAACTCATTTCCATACTTAAGCTTCCATAAATGATGTTGATATAAGCACTGGAGTAGAGACAGATCTCCAGCATACCAATACCAGCACCCTTGGATGTGCTACCAGTAGTGGGCTTTCTAGATTTAGATGGCAGTGTCCAGAAATTCTATATGTCAGTGTTTACAAGTGGCCCTCAGCTGATTACAGGCAGGAGAAAGCAAACAGTTATCAGCTTTCTCCCTCTGCAGAAAGCCTTCTCTGAAGCAGATTCTGTACAGTCCCACTGAGTGTCTTTAGTCACATAGAGCCCTAGCTGCCAACAATCTGTTCACCCATGAGGACTCCCTTCAATAGTTGCCTGTACCCCAACCTCATTTATTCCCATCTTTAATGATGTTTCCTCAAATAATCTTCCAAACTACTTCTACCCAATTTTTAGTTATAAGACCCAGTGTAAGGAAAATGCATTAATCATAATGTTCATTCCAAGCTTCCTAGTAGACCAAGGCAACATCTCTAATTCTCAGCTAGAGTTTGGTCAGGAGCAAATGAGATCTTAATACAGTACTGACCCAACTTATTAAATTTTAATGTTTCTCTTGTGACTGTATTAAAATAAGGATTCTTCGTTTCTAACAAGCTCCCTGGTGATGATAATGTTACCAGCCCATGAAACATACAGCAAACACTGAAAAACTAAAGGTCTCCAATTTCAACCTGTTATTTAGAATGACATGTGACTTCTCTTATATGAAGCACCCTTAAATCTTTTCATTGGTGTTCAGGTGTTAACACAAAAAAAATTCTTCTTAGAGAACTAAAATCACAACTGTTTTTTCATACTTCGAAGAAGAAAATCTATCAGGCTGTTGTATGCAATGACAATTATTATAGGATACAGTGGAATCCTCAGACATTTGAATATGTACCTATGATGCACAGCCATCTTATTTATTCTCTTTCTCTGGTCCCTCTGCTGGTACCTTTCCCATGACTAACAAGGTAAAAATGACAATCAGGTATAATGCAACAAAGAGCATTGCAAATGACTAGTCTTGGCCATGTCACCAGTCTTGGTCCTATCAAAGTTGGTCATTTGTAGAAGTGCTTACAGTTCTGATCAGTTTTGTTCCTTAATCTTGAATGGGATAATGGCCTTTTAATTTTTTTTTTTATTACACAGCCAGCTATTTGAAAACACAGAGCTGGTAGTTGTGTTGAATATTTTGTTATATTTATCTAATTATTTCCCTGTGGGATCATTTAATTTGTTTCACTGCCCTCTATTTCTTATGTACCAGAAATTAGCTTAAAGGTTTGATTAAGGTATGGGAGGCCATACCTTGTTGAAGGAGGGAATGGGGGTGGCTTGGAGGGGAAGGCTGGAAGGTAGGGAGGAGGGAAGAGAGGGGAATCTGTGGTTGGTATGCAAAATGAATAAAATATTCCTTAATAAAAAAGTTTGATTACATTCAACCTGAGTTTCTGTGACAAGAACATTACATAGGTGCTGTGGGATGGTCTTTCTGTGTGCTGTGATTGTATGTTGCTACCATTGGTTAATAAAGAAGCTGCTTTGATCCATGACAAGACAGGAGACAGCCAAGTAGGAAATCCGAGAAAGATACAGGAAGAAGAAAGGCAGGGTCAGAGGAGATGCTGCAAGCTGCTGCCTAAGAAGCAAGATGTAATGGAACTCAGGTAAAGCCATGAGACATGTGGTGATACATAGATTAATAGAAATGGGTTAATTTAAGATGAATAAGCTAGTTAGTAATAAGTTTGGGCCATAGCCCAAACAGCTTATAATTAGTATAACCCTTAGTGTGTTTATTTGGGACCAAATGGCTGTGGGACACAGGAAAACTTCTGTGTACACATGGGTAACACTATCTTTTAAAGTATGAATTCTGTAATGGCTGACATTTGATCACCTGTTGTCACTTGGTTCCTTGGGCAACAGCCATATTTCTGTGTTGCAAAAAAATTTCACCCTGAAATGAATAAACTGTCTGTCTTGGTTTCTTTCTGATGCTATGATAAATATCACAACTGAAAGCAACTTGGAAAGGAAAGGTTTTATGTCATCTTACACTTGCAAGTGATAGTCCACCATTAAGGGAAGCCAAGGCAGGAACTCAAGTGAGACCATGGAGAAATGCTGCTTACTGGCTTTCTTCCAGGCTTGTAATTGGTCTATATGTCTCATACATCCCAGGCCTGCCTGCCCAGGGACAATACCACCCAGAGTGGGCTAGACTCTCCTACCTCAATCAGCAATCTGAAAGTGCTCCACAAATATGCCCACAGTCTAATTTAATGGAGCCAGTTCCACATTTGAAGTTCCCACATTTTGGGGATTTCTATTTTTTCTCAAGTTTACCAAGACTAATTAACATAGTACCTGTGGGTCTTTCTTATGACCTATAACCTAATAGTTTTAGCGTCCATTTGTGATTCTGGACCCAGTCAATCACAGGACCAAGGCTGTGGACATGCACTTTTCTAATTTTGTCATTTCTTTTGTTGGTGTTTTGTTTTCATTTTAGTAAGAAAAGCTTTATTTCTTAAGCCTTTCTCTAAAATTGTGAACTAATGCATTTTTTCTTGCTCAATAAAACATTAGTTTATTAATTGATTTGCCCCCACATATAGGAAAAACAAACAAAAACAAAAAACAAATCTTTAACATGTAGGTGATCTGGTTGCTACCAATGAAACAGTGATTAAAAACAATCTTGCTTTGCAGTTTTTCTTGTCATTAGAACATTTCCCCCAAGAATCCAGAGATAGCCTCAGTTCAAATTCACCCAAAATAAATATTTGCTCGCTGTTCTACTATTTCTAATTTGATACAAGGCATCCATTGTTTTACAGCCTTTTAGTTTATTGTGCTTCTGAGGCATGGTATTTCCTTTTAGAAATTGATAGCTTATGTGACTGCTAACATTTCAGCAATAAAACAACTCCAATCAGGTATGGATATGTCTTTTATAAATAATGCTATTGTTATTTCATGATGACAGCAGAGTGTAAACATACCTGTTAAACACAGTGGGAAACTAAGAGTCACACACACACACACTACCTGATTGCATTATCTAGAACTGGATCTGCCATCTTCCTGAGGTACATCCATATACCCAAGCTTATTTATTTTTAGTTTTGCATGTATACTTTTTCATTTATTTAAAAATATGTGATATATTTACATACTGGCCCACATAAATGTACAACCTAAGAGGTCTACTTTCTATCATCCTTGCAGACCCCTTTGCCTGCAAAGAGCTACATTTTTTTGGGATAAGGATGCTGAGAGAGACTCTTGTTATGAAGTGTAGGTTTGCCTGGAACTCAATATGTAGCCCAGATTGTCATCCAGCTTGCTGTCTTCCTGCCTCAGCTTCCCCAATGCTGGGACCACAGGCATGTACCACCATGCTCTGCTTAGAGGATGTGAACCAACATTGTTATTCTTTTGAAGATTTATTTTATTTTTATTTATGTGTATGTGGACTTTTGTGTGTATATGTTTGTATGTTTATGCATGTGTATGTGTGGGTGTCCACAGAGTGTGTCAGATCCCCTGGGGCTGGCCTGACATGGGTGTTGTGAACTGAGCTATAACAGAAAGTGCTCTTAACTAACCAGCCATTTTTCCAACACTGATATTATTTTCTTTCAATATTTCTTTCTTTTTGAGATAAAACTAACAAAATCACGTATCTATGTGTAAAAACATATGTTTGTATCTGCCTTTTTAGTTTATGTATAACAAGACATTCTGTTTACACAGGTCCCTCCCTTCCCCTTTTCCTTTCCTCCCTCCCTCCCTAATTCTCTTTAGAGCAAATTCTGAAGATTATTCTTTATTCTACATGTTGAATGCTGAAGTCATCTACATCATGTGATCCATCGTGGACTACACTACAGTAGTCCTGCAGGAAATGATTTGTCTTGCTTCCAATATTTTGGCATTGTTCATAATGCCAGAATGAAGACGCATGCCCAGATGTTTTAGGTTGGTGAAGGTGGGTCTTCAGAGTAGAGTCCTAGGAATGGGGTGATTGAGTAAGAGGCAATGCAGGAGCTATGCTGTCAGAGGGTCCCAAATGCTCCTCTGCACATGGTATAGCGTATTGATTTGTCTATACAGCTTAGAGTAAATTTTGCTATAATAGTTCTTAAAGTTAGGGGTGGAGTAAGAGCAACATTTTAGAATGTTGCATTTGTTTGCTACTGTCATGTTCAGAATTTTTATATCTGCATGCAAAAGTGATGTTTTTTTTGTTTTCCAGTATTGTGTAGAATAATATTTCCTATGTTAAAAATGATGTGGAATAATCTCCTCCTTGTCTGTGAGCCAGAATGATTTATGGAATGTAGCTGACTATTGCCCTGGAAGTCTTGATATTAAGCATTCTTACTACCACGGCTGAGGTGTTGTGAAGGCTCAGGGCAGTGTAAGAAATAGGGTGGCTGATGTTCTCTAATTTCATTTGTGGAGAGTGATCTCTTTAGATTTCATGCCATGACTGAGCTCGATTTAGAAAATGATATTTTTCCTGGGAGATCACTTACCTAATCATATTTTCAATTTGCGTGGATCCATTTCTATGCAGAGCTGAGAAACGGAATCTCCTTTGATTTTTAATGTCTTCCTCTAACAATTATTTCCCCATTTTCATAACACATATGATTTATTTGTTTTCCTAAAGGTAGTGAATAGATTATTCATTTTGTGCCTCCACCCACTGCCTTTGATTAGATAAAGCCTTTTGGTTTACATATTAGTCCTTTCGTATTTTTTTATTCATTGAATTTTGCTTTTAGTATCTTTGCTCTGAGACTTTAATATCTGATATTAACGTGGTCTCTCCCTCTTCCCTGATTGCTCTTCCTGACACACCCTGCTCCGTCCTGTTACTTGTAGCTAGTGCACATGAATGTCCATTAAGTGCAGAGTGCTCTGCTATATTATCAATATTTTATTGGAGTTTTCATCATGAATGAGAGTTCCGTTTTGGCAAATGTTTATTTTTTCTGCATTGAATGATGTAATCATGTAAGCTTTCTCCTTTAATCTGTTGATGTGAGGGATTATGTAAGTTGAGTCTTGAATATTGAACTTTTTTTTTTTTTTTTTTTTTTTTTGGTTTTTCGAGACAGGGTTTCTCTGTGTAGCTTTGCGCCTTTCCTGGAACTCACTTGGTAGTCCAGGCTGGCCTCGAACTCACAGAGATCCTCCTGGCTCTGCCTCCCGAGTGCTGGGATTAAAGGCGTGCGCCACCACCGCCCGGCTGAATATTGAACTTTTACATCTTTGAAATCTGCTTTAATTAGTCATGATGTTTAATCATTTTTATATATTCATGGATCTTTCATTAAAATGTTTTTTGTTTTTTTTTTTTGGTTTTTTCGAGACAGGGTTTCTCTGTGTAGCTTTGCGCCTCTCCTGGAACTCACTTGGTAGCCCAGGCTGTCCTCGAACTCACAGAGATCCGCCTGGCTCTGCCTCCTGAGTGCTGGGATTAAAGGCGTGCGCCACCACTGCCCGGCTCATTAAAATGTTTTATATTTATCTTCATAACATTTATAAAGGGTTCTGGTCTGCATCACACACCAACACCCCATACCTCCCCCCTTTTTTTGAAGTGATGTCTCATAGCCCATGCTTGCCTAGAAGTTACTGTGCAGTGCCAGGCTTAATCACATTCAGTCTTCCTGCCTCAGCATCCTGCGTGCTGGGATTACAGGTGTGCTGCCACGCCCAGCTCCTTTTTGTTTTTCACTTCCTCTGGTTTGGACATTGAACTAATTTGTAAAATGAATTAAGAGTTTTCCCTTTTTCCTGATAGCTATAGAGCTTTTATCCTGTTTAGTTCTGAGATGCCTGTGGTAACTCTGTGGCTTGAGGTAGTGCTCCATTCATCTTGACTGTGGAGCTGTTCCTGCTCCCCACTCCTTTTCCCTGCGTACTGTAGAAGGCCTGCTGTGGAAGTATCTCCTTCACTGTGACACTGGCACCCCAGTCTTCCTTCTTCTCATGGGCTCCTCTTTCCAGCGACTTGCCTATCTATTTCTTCATTGAGGCCTCCATCCATCTTCATTATTTTTTTTCTCATTTTCATTTCACTAGAATTTCTTCTGACTTTTATTATCTCCACTAGTCTCGTCACCTCAGATTTCTGTTCATCCCTTTCTGTGTTCTTGAGGCAGGTGCTTAGCTAATGAGCTTCACCTTCTCTTTTCTAATAAGGCTTTAGTGCTAGGTGGACCTGTTGGCACTGCCACTGTCCCACAATCCACATACACTGAATTCTCAGTTTCATTCAGTCCATTGTACTTTTCCTTTGTTTCAGATGATTTAAAATCATTTTCCTTTTTAAAATAATTTTTATCTAGTATATGAAAGCATGAAAACACACATATTGGTGGAGCAGAACATGATGCTTATATATATATATATATATATATATATATATATATATATATATATATGTACATACAGTGTGAATTTTTAAATCCATATTTAAATCACTCTAAATATACTTGTATCTTCAAAGATTTGTGTTTTCTTTGTGGTATAAGCTTTTAAAGTTCATTCTTTTAGCTTTAGGAGCCACTCTGAATGATTTAGAAATGTCTGACTCGGTTTCTACCATTTGTGGAGACTCTCCTGCTACATTCCTGTGAGTATCCAACTTGTTTCTTTTCTGTCAGAACATGGAATGTATCATCTCAATTCTTTCTATTAAAAAATTATGGCCTAAAATATAGTCTAATTTTCAGAAAGTTCTGTGAATGCTTGAAAAGACTGTCTTCTGCTTTGTGGGAAGAAGCACATTGTGACTGCCTAAGGTGAAATTGTTTAATGAATGGTGGTACTGTTGACATCTTGCCTCTTTGCTCTCTCTCTGTGTGTGTGTGTGTGTGTGTGTGTGTGTGTGTGTGTGTGTGTGTGTGTGTGTGTGTTATTGATGTCCCATTTAGGGCTTAGCACTCCGTGGTCACTTACTCTTTGGACTTGGACTAGTTGTGGACCTCTGTTTTTTTCACTGCCATCCTCTGAATAAAGAAGTTTCTCTGATGTGATAGAGACCCCGTACCACCTACTTTTCTGTTGCTGTGATAGACTATCATGACCAAAAGCAACTTGTAGAAGGAAGAGTTTATTTGGGCTTGAGGTTGTGGAGGAGAGGAGTCCATAATGGTAAGGAAAACATGGCAGAAGGAAGCTGTATCAGGAAGTTGGCTGATCATATTTCACCACACAGGAAGCCCAGAGAGAGAAGTGGAAATGGGGTGAGCTTATAAACTTTGCCTCAGTGACATATTTCCCCCAGTAAGACTCTATGTTGTAAAAGTTTCATAACCTCTCAAAATAGTTACACCTTCTAGGAAATGAAATATTCAAACACATGAACATATAGAAGACAGTTTTCAATAAACCACCACATTCTATTTGCTGATCCCATAGGCTCATGACCAACTCATTTTATATCAAAATGAATTTAGTCAAACTTTAAAAGTCCCCACACTTTTTAAAAGTATCAACACTGATCAAAAGTTCAAAATCTCTTCTGATACTCAAAATAATCTCTTAACTGTGACTCTATGAAAACCAAAGCCAAACAAAACCAATTACATACTTATAACATATAATGGCACAAAATATGCGTTCTCATTACAAAAGGGATAAATGAGGTATAGTGAGAAATGACTGTATCAAAACCAAAAACAGCCAGGAAAGCATCATATCTCATAGCTCCAAATTCAGTATGTAGTGTTTAGAGTTCAAAGAGCTTAGATGACTCCACTCTTCCATCTTTTCTGTCTGAAACATATACAACTCTCTCTTGAGCTGGTTCCATTTCGTGTATGGTGTTCCCTTTGACAGATGTCTCACAGATCTGGCAGTTCCAATATCTTTGGGTCTCCACTGTAATCCATGCTTCACCTTCATAACCTCATGCAAGGTTATCTTAGTTTCTATTCATATCATAACCTCATGCAAAGGTATCTCAGTCTCTATTCATATTGATTCCAGACCCATCACATGTTACCTGGGCTTAGCATCTCTCTGCAATGAAACCATAGAGGAAGAATCAATGACCTCCTCATTCTTGCATTGTTCATGTCTCTAAAGCCAGTACCATGTGGATAACACTGCCAAATATGGCTTGGCAGCTTGAAATGTACCCTTGATTGGATGAAATACATTTTTAGCCACTTTTGTGGGTCAAAGCAAATATTTTCTGGGAGGAAGAAACCATTTAAGTTCTTTTTCAAATTGAAGACTTAGTTTCCCCATTGTTCCTTCCTGTTGTTCCAGTGCATTCCATAGACTCATGCTGTTTGAAATTTTCTCTACCAAAGAAATTAGTCTATTATTTTTTAAATTTTGTCTTAGGACATTGGCAGAAAACAGCAAGATTCTTTGCCCAAATATCACACAAATGGCCTCAAGCCCTGTTGTTATTGCAGTGTCTGCTACCCTCTGAAACCTTTTGAATCTGACTTCTTCAAATCACATTATTTTCAGCACTACAGTCTTCCTGGTTTCTATTAGACACATCTAATAAGCTCTGCTTATATCATCCAACCAGTTTTCTAGTACAAACTTTTAAAGTGTTCACATTCCTCACAAACACTCTGCTCAGGTTTTTTGCAGCAACAACTCCACTCTTGGTACCAACTTTGACATTAGATACTCTTCTGTTGTAGTGATATAATATCCTGATCAAAAGCAACTTACAGGAGAAAGAATTTATTTTGTCTTATGATGACAGTAAGGGGAGTCTATAATGGTGTCAAAGGCATCAAAGATAATCACATAGGAAGCTGAGAGAATAAATTGAGATTGGAGCAAAGATATAAATTCTCAAAGCCTGCTTACAGTTACGTAATTCCTCCACTATGGCTCCACTTTCTATGGGTTCCATAAACTTCCCAAACAGCGCCACCAACTAGGAACCAACTATTCATATATGTGAGCCCATGGAGAAGATCTTTCATTAAATCCCCCACATAACCTTTGTCTAGTTGTTGGTTAGTGGGAACCCAGAGACTTCCAAAATAATAGAGACTATACCATTATTCTTGGTTATTCACTAAATCTTGAAGATAAGACTTTATGCTGAAGACACCAAATACTTTGATTACAGAATGTAAAGAAATAAAGCTGATACTGACCTGGGAGAATTTTTACTGCTAGCTTGTTTTTGTAGTTCCAGAAAGTGCTTTGCAGGCTGCTAGGGCAGAAAATCCACAGTCTTAATCAGCTGTAAACACTGCAAGCTTTCTACTTGAACTTGAGAATCTCTCTTTTTTTTTTTTTTTTTTTTTTTTTTTTTTGTATTTTTCGAGACAGGGTTTCTCTGTGTAGCTTTGCGCCTTTCCTGGAACTCACTTGGTAGTCCAGGCTGGCCTCGAACTCATAGAGATCCTCCTGGCTCTGCCTCCCGAGTGCTGGGATTAAAGGCGTGCGCCACCACCGCCCGGCGAGAATCTCTTTTTAAAGAGAAAACTCATGTCTAGTATCATAAACCTGACCAAAAAACTGTATCTTCAGAGATCGTAAGACTTACTACTATTATTTTGCTATAGTATCAAACTGCTTTTGAAAAAATATCTATCCTTATCTATGTAGACTAAACACATAAAGGTACTCTGTGTTCTTTGTTCTGACATCGATTTATCTGACATTAATATAGTGACTCCTTTGTCCTTGAATTGCTGTTTGAATGATGTCACTTTCCATCTTTTTGTTTTTAATTTTCTTCTATATCTGATATGAGTATCTTTTCAGCCAGCATTATTTGAATACAAATTATTATTCTACTCTTCCACTCTCTTCCTTTTAATTGGTATGTTTAAACAACCTACATGTTGAGTTTAAAACTGGCATCTTAGTTCTTTTTTTTTTTTTTAATTTTGTTTTGTTGTTTGTTTCTCTTTTTTGTTCCTGCTTCCTTGGCAATTATTTAAACACTTCTAGAATTCTATTTCTAAAATTATTTAGGGTGACTTTCAATGCAACTCTTTTTGGCTTTTTTATTTTCTTAAGTATTTGCTCTAGTATTGCATTACATTTACACAGTGTCATAGTTTGCTGTTAGTGTTTGCCAGTTCCAGTAAAGAAAGTCTCCTGAACATTCTTTATACTCCCCAATTATAGGACAATTTTATTTTTTAAAATATTATTTCCTAAATATTCTTAAAATTTTATACTTCAGCTATGAAACAATTTAAGAACACACAGAGTATAGAAAAACTATTGTATCTACCCACATTTTAAAAAAAATCATTCTCTTCCTTCCTTATGCTCTAAGATTCTGCCTTTCATCATTTTGTTTTAGTTTGAAGAACTTCCTTCAGTCATGCCTCTGTAATGACATATTCTCATCTGGGAACATCTTTGTTTCTTCTTCATCTTGAAAGATAGTTTGCCACTATGAAATACTGAGTTGACAATTCTTTGATTTCAGCACTTTAAAAGAGGTCACTTCTCTTCTTTCTGGCCTTCATGATTTTTAATGAGAAATCTGCTGTCATTCAAATTGTTTATCCTTCATTGGTATTGTGTCATTTCTCTCTGATTTTTTTTTCAAGATTTTTCTTTTGACCTCACTTTTCAAAGTTTGCCAAACATGCCAACCCAACCCAACCTCTCTGTTTCTATATAGTCCTAGGAATTGAAACTAGAGCTATTTGCTAGACCATTGATCTATGTCCTCTTCCGCCCCTTTTTGCTTCTTTTGAGACAATATCTCACTAGTTTTCCAGGTTGGCCTTGAACTTACTCTTTTGTCTTTGTGTTTGCAATCCTCCTGCCTTAGCTTTCCATGAACCTATGGTTACATCAGGCCCCAAATTACATGTCTTGAAATGGATCTGTGAGCTTCTCAGTTCTTCGAGTTAATGCATGTATATTTTTTTATCAAGTGTGAAATGTTTTCAGCTGTCATTTCTTCAAATAGCCACCAGAAAGTCTGTGATGCACACAGGAAATGATATGATATGGGTGGAAAGTAAAGCCCTGGGAACCCTCTGGGTGTGAGGGAAAGGGATAGAGGAAAGTAGGCAGCGACACCAGCCATAAGGAACATGGAAGGTCGAACAGTGGACTGTGTCTGGAGGGCTCTAAAGCTGTTGAGAGTCAAGAATATTCTTCCCACTATGCTTGGGTAGAGACTCAGCTTATGTTGATCCCTGTCTGCATGCTTCTTCCTGGTGTGGGGTTTCTTTGAATGAGCTTATGGAAGAACTGGGACTCCTTCTTGGGGGTTGTTAGCTAGCTTAGTAGTTTTATACAACTTCAAAAAGACCAGTTAGATGATATCTTCTAAAATTTAAAATGAACCATTTAAATTTCCACTCTGTTCTAGCCACTTATCATCTGGGAATTTTAAGTAAACATGGTCATTTTTGTATAAAGACAATGTACAACAATTTTTTTTAACAGTGAGCCTGGGTTTAAGCAAATTGTGGTCAATAGAGAACCTTTTGAACAATGAAAGGTTGCTTCACAAAGAAATATTATGCATTTGTTAGAAAAATAATTAAGGTTTCAGTTTTGATACTATGTAATTTAAAGTCTAAAAACTGTAGAATACAGACGGTTTTTCACACTTGAGGGAGGAAAAGCAGTCATATTTGCATAACAAATTTGCTTTTGCATAATAAAATGCTATCTTAAAATTTACATGGCAAAATACTTACATTTGCATGCCTTATTTCTCAAAACAAAGCACAAGGAAACATCAAGGAAATAAAGCTGGTAGATGTAAGTGTCTCAGGAGAAACTGAGCATCTTATTGATTGGGTGGAATTTGACTATTTTTGTTGTATGCTTTTTGGCTCTGCTTGATACTTTACAAATTTATGCACACACTCATTAACCACATCTTAGGAGCAATAATTCATGTGGAAAACACGCTCTCTAAAATGTGCAATTTGAGCAATGAAAAGAAAAAGACAGACATAGCCTGGCAGGCCACTGGGCCATTGGCTCAGATAGTTGAAATCCATTAACAAAGCATGGTGATGTACTAAGTCTTATATGTAGTTTTACTATGTTAGAATTAAAGTCTTTCCTTTTTGTTTAGACAAAAAGGGGGAAATGTTGCAGTGAATGGTTCATACTGACACTCCACTGTGCCAGTAAAGCCACCTTGAGCCAATGCATGGTGTCAGCAATTCACTGACAAGGATTAGCTATAGAATTGCTAGAGGACTGAGGAAGTCTAGTAGAGAAGGACAGGAAGAAAGAAGTGGGGATTTCTGGGGGACCTTTAGGTGCTGATTTGTTGAGAAAACATGGAGAGAGGGTCAGCCAGTTGACTCTCCACTTCTGCTTTGATTTATCAGGTTTTTAATCTCAATTTCTGGCTAGAATAATTTAGCTAAACATTATATCTGGCATATAATATGTGGCCTTAAATCACAACTAGGTAGCAAAGCTGCCACAACCATACTCCCATGCACCCCCCTCCACACCCCTGCTCCCTCCCTTCCACCAGCTAGCCAGCTGGCTCTGTTGGCCCACCCTGTGCACTAGCACACTGCTGTGCTCCCTTCACCATGCTGCTGCAGGAGTGAGGGTGTCTTCAGCCAGCAGTGTATTGCCAGTTTTGTTGCTCAGCAACAGCCAGCAGAGTATTCTCCCTGGGCAGCCACCTGTCACTACTGCTTCTCCCAGCAGGCAGCCTGGCTTGGTCTTCTCCCATGATGTATCTTGTGGCACGGTCCTATCCCATGCTGCATCCCAGCCACATAGGTTTTTCCCTCTGTTAGTTATAACCAGTTTCCTATGTTAGCTCTTCAGTCAGCTCACCCTACTTCCTGCACAGCACATGAGCAGCCAGTGACCCCTAGACCAAGCATACTATTAGCATGGATTGGGGCACCAACTACACCAGCCTTCCATGTAGGCACAGTTGAACATCGTCACTGTAACTGATTACCTCTGCACAGCTCTGTCTATGCTGTCAGCATCATCAGATATTGTAAGACACTTCAGAATTCTTAAACAGGAAATTAGGTTTTAAAAAAACCATGCATGTATGTGTGTGTGTGTGTGTGTGTGTGTGTGTGTGTGTGTGTGTGTGTGTGTAATCCTTCCCATGTTAAGAATTGGAAATGTCACAATGCAGGGAGTTAGGACCCTGTTCAGTGCTACTATGGATGGCTTGCAAGTGAAAAAAAATGAGAGGGCAAATCACTTAGATAGGACTGACGTAATATTGATTTTAATTGCTATCAGTTTGGTAATTCATATTTTATCCTTAAAATGTTTTGATAACTTTGCCAAATATGAAAACTTTACTGATAAGGTACAAACCTTAGAAAGGCTTACTAGTGAAAATAATAAAAATCTGACTGATAAGATACAAGCCTTAGAAAGACTTACTACTGATAAGATACAAGCTTTAGAAAGACCAACTAATGAAAATAAGAAAAGTATTCAGACACAGGCAGAGGAATTTGGAGCAGAACCTATCACACCACTGTACTATGAAGTTGAAGAGGAACAGCCAAGGTTATTAGAAAACCAACTTTAGTTTATCCAGTTACCATAGGAGAATGACAACCAGATGATAGGCATTCCTAAGGCTATGCAGAAGTTTACTGGAATCCCATAGAAGTTTTAGATTTGAGAAGATTTAAAGAAGCAGTCATTTCATATGGTATGCATTCACCCTATGTGTAACAGATGTTAAATTTATAAGCAACATAAATTTATGTTAAATTTATGGGAACAGAATAAGTCCACAAGGCTGGAAAGATTTAGCTACAGTGATATTAGAAGCTGGCCCTCAATTACAATAGAAAACATAGTAGAAAGAAGAAGTCAGGGTCCTAGAACAACAAGAAAGGGATAGAGGTATGGAAATTTCCCATTATCAGCTTCTCAGTGAAGATCAGTATTTTGATTTGCAAAGACAGTTCAGTTTTAATGATCACACCTTGGTGCTATGACATATAGCATCTTTGAGTGCTTGGGACAGGGTTGAAGAATCAGGAAAGAGGACTGAGTTATTTACTAAAATTATACAAGGCCCAAAAGAAGCTTTGTATAAAATTTTTTACAAAGAGTGACTTCAGATATAAATAGAATGATACCAGATCCAGAAGTTAGACAAATATTAATTGAATCTTTGGCTTTTGAAATGTTAATTCAGAATGCAAAAGGGTGATTAGGCTTTTAAAGGAAGATCAGCACCCATAGAAGAATGGCTCTGGAATACAGCTGATATTGGATTTCATGCTTATGATGCTGTTTTGATAGGAGAAGTATTTTATAGAAATTTTAAGAAAAATCAAAATGTCAGATGTCTTTATAGTGGTAAACACGGTCATTTGAAAAGAGATTGTAGGCAAGATCTTCTTAGAAACAATGTTTTCTTTTACAGACAATTGAAATGGAAGTCCCTAGCCTTTTGGAATATGGAGGTGTGATAAAGGCTGGCATTGGACTAATGAATGCCAATCAACAAGGGATAGGCAAGGTAATCCTTTGCCATCAGGAAACACCCTGAGGGTCCTCTTGCATGCTCCAATATCAAAGTTGGCTTAATCATTCCTTATCAGCATCAGAGAAACTCATCCAAAAAGCAATTGAAAGACTTAATACCTGTTGTTAAAAACAACACTGCTTTGGATGTGACCAAAGACAGAATAACTTCAATAGATACAACAAAAAATTTAGGAGAGACAAGAAAACAAGTATTTTGGCAAACTGCTGGAGATGATTAAGGACCAAAGCTAAAAAATGTATATAAATGTCATTAAAACTGAGGGTTTGATAGACAGAGGTGCAGATATAACAATAATTTTACCAATATCTTGGCACCTGGATTGGCCTCTTCAGGAGGTAAACGTTCAGCTCCTTGGGATTGAAACTTTATCTCAGGCAAAACAAAGTGCAAGATGGGTCAAATGTGTAGGGCCAGAAGGACAGACAGGAAAATTAAAATCATATGCAGCCAACATAACAATGAATTTATGGACATGATTTGTTTCAACAGTGGAAGACACAGATTAACATCCTTCCAATCTCAGAAACAAACCATAAAACACAAAACACTTCTGAGAGAAACATTAGAAGATATTACCAAGAACAATCACAGACAGTTCAGGTTGTACGTAAACAGAGCACAGCAGCTGGTGGTCTTTCAAGGGTGTATGGGTAGAGCAATGGCCTTTGACATCAGAAAAGTTACAGGCACTTAAACAGCTGGTATAGGAACAGTTAAATGCTCAACATATTGAAGAATTGACCAATTCTTGGAATTCTATATTTGTTGTTAAAAAGAAACCTGGAAAATGGAAAATGTTAACAGATTTATGAACCATAAATAAGGTGATTCAGCCAATAGGCTCTTTACAGTCTGGAATTCCCTTGCCTTCTTTATTACCCAAATGATGGTCTATTATTGATTGATTTAAAAGACTGTTTTTTTTTTTTTTACTATACCTTTGCAAGACAGGGTAAAGAAAAATTTGCCTTCATAGTGTCTATTTTAACAATTCTCAGCCTGTTAAAAAGTATCAGTGGAAAATTCTTCCACAAAGGATGTTAAACAGCCCCATCTTGTGTCAATATTTTGTAAAACAGCTATTGGAAATAATTCATAAACAGTTTCCCTAACCTATAATTTATCATTATATGGACAATATCTTACTAGCTGGTTCAGATTCGGATACCTCAGAAAAAATTTTTGAAGAGTTAAAGAAAATTTTGCCCTGCTGGGGATTATAAACTACTCCAGAAAAAAATACAAAGATGTGATTCTATTAATCCTAGGATATAAGATATGTTTACAAAAATTTCAAACACAGAAAGTACAAATCAGGAGAGATCAATTACAAACTGTTAACAATTTTCAAAAACTGATGGGGGATGTTGACTGGCTACAGCCCACAATTGAAATAACAACTCAAGAGCTAAGTAATTTATTTCAAACCTTACAAGATGATAAGGACTTAAATAATCTAAGAAAATTATCAGCTGAGGCTGAGATGGAATTGGCTGTGGTAGAAGAGAAATTACTGGATGCACATATGGATTGCTTGGATCTAGTACTTGATTGTATCCTGGCCATCCCTACTTTGTATACATTCTCCCATAGGAATTCTTATGTAGAGAGAAGATAATATCTTAGACTGGATATTTTTACCACACAAACAGAGTAAAAAATTAAAGATCTGTGTAGAAAAGACATCTGAATTGATTCTGAAAGGAAAATTGAGACTTTGTTAATTAACAGGAATAGACCCAGCAGAAATTGTGGAACCTTATACTAATCCTAAAATTGTATCATTATGGGCAGAGAATGTATATGGGTAAAGAGCTTGCAGTAATTTTTTTGGAGCAAGTAGCAACAAATATCCCCAAAGCAAGAGACTTCAATTCATAAAGAGAACTAATTGGATGCTCCCCTACATTGTATGGATAACATCAATTTCTGGAGCTGCTACATTCTATATGGAAGAAGGCCAGTTATAAGTCTGGAATAATAGTTAAAGTGGCTCAAAGCACTTATGATTCAATTTAAAAATCAGAATTAAATGCTATTCTTATGGTATTATTAGATTTTTCTAGAACCTCTTAATATAGTTACTGACTCAATATGCAGAAATAGTTGTTTTACATATTGAAACCGCTGAACTTATTCTAGATGATTCAGAATTAACTTTGTTATTCATTCAATTGCAAGAAATAACCAGAAATAGAAATCATCCCTTATGTATATCACGTATCATTCCATACAGGCCTACCAGGCCCTCTAGCATAAGATAATGATAAAATTGATTAGCTATTGGTAGGAAATGTGTTAGAATTTCAGAATTTTATAAGTAACACCATGTTAATAGCAAAGGTTTGAAGAATGATTTTTCTACCATTTGGCAACAAACTGAGGAAATTATAAGGAAATGTTCTACTTGCTTTTTATACAACCAAACTCACTACCTACAAGAAATAATGTGAAAGGCACTCAAAAATATGAAACTTGGCAGATGGATGAGTTTCATTTTGTGGAGTTTGGAAAATTAAAGTATGTTCACAATACCATAGATACTTATTCAGGATTTCAACGGGCAACTTCTTTGAGTTATGAAAAGGCTAATTCTGTAATTAAACATTTATTAGAAGTTGTGGCATCACAGAGTTACCTGTACAAATTAGGACTGACAAAGCTTCAGCATATGCCTTTAATAAAATGAAACTTTTTTGCATGTTATGATATAAAGCATATTACATGTATACCATACAATCCTACTAGGCAAGCAGTTATAGAAAGATCTATTCAAACTTTTAAAGATATGCTTAGTAAACAGAAAAGAGTAATAAGAACTCCCAGAGATTGATTATACAATGCTTTATTAAATTTAGTTTTTTTAAATGCTAATGAGAAATGAATAACAATTGCAGAGAGACATTGGATAATGGAAAAAATTGGTGAATTGAAACATCATGTATACTTCAAAGATGTTTTGACTTCAGAATGGAAAGCAGGATATGTGTTACTTTGGGGAAAAGGTTTTGCTTTTGTTTCCATAGGAGAAAAAAAGCTGTGGATACCATCAACACTAGTAAAGATTAGATTCAAATAGGAGGATTAATTAGGATAGGCAACATTTCATCAAACAGCATGGCCATTCAACTTGCCAAAAGGGGGAAACTCCCCAAAGTTAAAGTTGGGGTAGGGTTTGGTTTTTGTCTTTCCAGGAGAATAAAAGTATCCAACTAAGGAATCTAAAGATCACTGAACAAGCCGGGCGGTGGTGGCGCACGCCTTTAATCCCAGCACTCGGGAGGCAGAGCCAGGCGGATCTCTGTGAGTTCGAGGCCAGCCTGGACTACCAAGTGAGTCCCAGGAAAGGCGCAAAGCTACACAGAGAAACCCTGCCTCGAAAAACAAAACAAAAACAAAACAAAACAAAAAAAAAAGATCACTGAACAAATGAAACATCCAAAGAAAAAGGGTGAATCATCCAAGAAAATGCCTCAAGAAAAGGAACAAACTGAATGCTGTGGGATGTCTTTCTGTATGCTGTGAATATGTTTTTGCTTTCATTGGTTGATAAATAAAGCTGTTTGACCAATGGTGAGGCAGAATAAGGTTGGGTGGTACATTCAAACTGAAGACAGAGATGAAGAAGGGTGGAGTGAGGCACACATTCTGAGCCACCACCAGGAGAAGCAAGATGTGAGAGAACAGGTGGCTACGGCCACATGGCAACATATACATGAATAGAAATGGGTTAATTTAAGATGAAAGAGCTAGCTAGCAAGAAGCCTGAGCCATAGGCCATACAGTTTGTAATTAATATAAGCCTCTGTGTGTTTACTTGAGACTGAGCCACTGCAGGACTGGGCGTGGCATAGGAAATTTCTACATACAATTCACCTAATAGTATAGCACACTTCCAATAGGATAATATCTCATAAATCACTGCAAATGTTTGTCTCTATTGTTCTCTACAGACACATAAGGCAAATGGTCTTTTTGTAGTCCTAATTCAATTAAAAATTAAAACTGGCTTTAGAGTTGGAGCATGGCTCTCCTTCTCTAAACCCAAACAGGCTTGTTAAAGAAAAACCTAAAATCTTTGTCTCATGTCAGGAGAGCCACCTGGTATGAGACAGAAGAAAAACCAAAATTAAGGAACTGTTCTGTTGCCACTAATCTCATAATCCTTTGGTTTTATTTTGACTCTTTAAAACTTTTCTTAAGGTATAAATATTATCTCAAAATGTATAAGATTAATATATATTTAAACCTTTTGTTGTGATATTAATGATCATCTAGAGTACTAACTGATTCTAGAAATAGGCTTCATCTTGCTTCCTGTATGTGGTTTCAGGCTTGAGTCTGAAGCAGGTAACTAGCAACTAAGTTTGTGTACCACAGATGTATTTAATACATTGTGGTCCTTTAATCTCTCTGACATCTGCTACATATGACATTTATAATGTTTAAGTTTCTATCAGTGAACCATGACCATTCCTAACAGTGACCTTTGAAGTCTTCAAAAAGATGTTGGGGCCCCACAATGATGAATCCACCTGGATTGTGGTAACACCACTAAGTTGACAAACACCACCCAAAGATCAGCTTTGGACTACAAACTGCTCAGTACAACTTCAAAGCAATGAGCTAAGATGGTCCAGCGTCATAGACTATTCCAGTCAGGACTTCAGAAAAGTCTCACACTCTCCCATCAAACTGAAATTGGATAACAGCTAGCTCTCTCAGGACTTGATCTTTATCTCATTTTTTTCAAGGTTTCCTAAGGATGCTGTTGCCTCCAGACAAGAGGAAATAATTTTAAGAATGCAATGCACATATTCTCATGAGGTGGGAAACTTAGGGTGACTGTCCAGGCAGACAGATGTCTCTACTGTTTCTATAGTTTTGGAAGTTGTTTGCTGTGCACTTCCCATTTATTTAGGTAATAGTATATCTTTCTCGGGTCTCTGAAGGGGTTGAAGATTAGATAGTTATAGTTACAGTTTTTCTTAGTTATGATAGAAAGTAAATTAGATATAAAACTTTGGGATCACCAAGTTAGGATAGATAATAGAGTATTTTCTCTGAATTTGCCAAATAGTAATGGGCTGGACATTATGAATCTATTTTTTTAGTTGATAGTTGTTCTTATTGTGTATAGCTTTACTATGTTAGAGTTAAAACCTTTCTTTTTTATTTAGACAAAAAGGGGAAAATGTTTTGGGAGAATGTTTCTTACAGCCACTCCTTTGTGTCAATAAAGCCACCTTGAATCAAAGGACAGAGTCAGCAATTGGCTGACTGGGATTAGCCATAGAGTTGTTGGAGGACTGAGGAAGTCTAATAGAGAAGGACAGGAAGACAGAAGAGGGGATTTCCTGGGGACCTATAGGTGCTGGGTCAGTTAGTCAACTCTCTATTGTTCTTTTGATTTATCAGGTTTTTAATCTCAATTTCTGACTCTCAAGTTTTTAGTATACAAGAACAAATTATGTAAATGTTATATCTATCTGCTTTTTTTCCCTGCTTTATCAAGAAGGAAATCCACAATGCCAGGTGAGGGGCTAAAGGGCTGGCAGCTGAAGATAGGAGGGCTCAATCATGGGCACTAGGGGACACGTTTGCCCATTTTAATGGTCTTTGAGACAGAAGGCTGAATAGAAGCAGAGGACTGGACAGTAAAAGGGACAACAAAAAGCTAATAAACTTTAGACAAAATGTCAGACAAGACATAAGGAGAGAGTGAGTGAAAGAACAAGAAGATGAGGACAATTTGGCAACTGAGTTGAGATCCTGCACCATGTTTTTCTGTGGGTTAGCCTTATTTTCCCTCCTTGCTTCCCTTCCCAGAATTTCCCTCACTATACTGCTGTGCTGCTATTCTTACCCAGTGAGCTCTGACTAAATCCAGGACGCTGTTAAGGAGAGTGTCAGAATAGTACATTGAAAGATTAAAAGCAATTAATGTTCACAAGCTCCTTGTAATTCCAAAAGTTCTGACAAGACAGGCATTTAAACTGCCCTAGTTCCCTAATAGAACTGGTATTACAGAATTAAAGTACACATGATTACTCAATTGTCTGTGAGAGCTGCTGTGATCAAAGGGACCACACTGTCAACAATAAAAATATTAGCATAATGTGATTTGCATTTTCTAAAGTAATCATAATTAATAACTAGTTTTTATCATTGGGTTCTTCAAATATTTATTTATTTCAGGAATAATTCTAATAATTGGATTTTAAAACGTAGTTCATGGAAGTGCTAATACCCTATAAAGCAGTGTATTTGTTGTGTCAATTTAGGGCTAAGGAATTAGAAGTTGTGTGAGGACTTGGCTGGGCTGGGTCCCCAGAGGTAGCAAGAAGCTGGGAGGGCACTACAGTCCCAACAATGCAGAGCACAGAGCCTTCCTCTGTTACATTACTGTGGTCTGCCAATTTCAATGGGTAGCAATGATGCACCCACAAATCAGCCTGTGGATATCCCAGCAGGCTTCCAGCTCCATCCACTATGCCAGCCAGGCTTCTTGGGAGACTAATGCCTATTGACACGAGGAGTGTGTTGCAGGCATGAGACTCACTTGCTATTTTGGCACAGAGCACAGATCTTGCTGCTACTGTGCTGCAGCATTTGGTTCTCTCCAGGCAGCATTCTCTTCACTGTTCTCTGTAGGGTGCTTGTGGAATACCAAGGAGAAAAGCCAGAGTATCACAGATCATTCAGAAAACTTGTGACCCTCATGGTGGATACACATCAGCTTAAGAAAAGGGATGCTTTTTTGTTGTTCCACTGTATAAGACTAGAATATATGTGTAATTTCTCTTCTTATGTTTTAAATTTCATATATGCCTAATTTCTTCTTCCTCTCCTCCTCCTCCTCCTCCTCCTCTTCCTCCTCCTTCTTCTTTGTCTCCTCCTTCTCCCCCTCCCCTTCCCCTTCCTTCTACTCCTCAGGATTTCTCTTGGCTGTCCTGGAACTCACTCTGTGGACCAGGCTGTCCTTGACCTCACAAAGATCTGCCTCCTGAATGCTGGGACTAAAGGTGTGAGCCACCACTGCCTGGCTATGTATAATTTCTTGTATGCTTTATTAACCATTTTAGGGAGACTATGTTGAAACCTACAGGAAAGAGTAATTGTTTTCTATCCATAGTTCTTACTGTTACCTCCTTAAACACATTTTATAGTATGCAGGGTAAAGGGATATTTGTAGTATTTGTAGTATCTTTGTGCTTAGTGACACTCCATCCATAATGGACTTTCATCTTCCCGTGACAAAGTGACATATGCTCTACATTCTCAAAGAGTAAAAGAGGCTTTCAATGTTACTTGGTATTTTTTTCTAACATTATTTTCAATTTTTGTTCCTTATATTTATTTGTCAAGGAAGTACTCCATCATTGGATTTGCTATTATCTCTGGTATAATCTGTGATCTTTAAATTAGTGTAGCTATAGCTTCATATGTACTGCAGTTTTTGTCTTACCAAGCATAATTTCTTATTTTTCATTGCATATATGATGTATTTATGGGATTTTTTTCCTTGTCTTCTGTTTATAGCATATGTTGACTCAGCATTTATATACTAATTTTACGTATTTCTTCTTATTTGCATCCTTTTCAAAGTTAAGTTTCATATTTATATTTATTTTCCTAATAATCCTAGGCTTCCATACTAATATGATTTGCTTATGATTGCATCAATTTTTTTGATGGGGAGACATGATCACATATCAGAGGCTGGCCTTGAACTCACTGTGTAGGTGATGATGTCCTTCGACTTCCTCCTGTCCCTGCCCCCTAAGCACTGGGATTAGAGGCATGTGCCACCATACCTCATTTTCTCTCCCAACTTATATGAACTTGTAAGAACTTTACTCATCTGTTTTCTAGCCAACTCAGTAAGTGCATTCTAGGTCTCCTAGACATTCCAACCAATTCAATTTTTTTAAACTCAAGGGTTGAGCAATTTTCTGATGTATAGAGTGGATCTTTCCTTATTTTTCTTAGCAGGTGAGGAACTTATCCATGTATTTCTGTTTTTTTTTAATTTTTAAACTTCTTATGAATTAAGTGATATGATAGAGGCTAGTGGGTATCTTACTTCCTTTCTGAAATATAATGTTTATAACCTTACCCATATTTTGGCAATCATATCAAGTTCATGAATTTTGTTATATACCCAGTATTCCATTTTTTAATAAAGTAAAATAATACATGCAAAAATACAATATATTTTTTTGACTAAGCATACATAGGAGATCACACCTTGAGATCAGAGGACTGGCAGAGCAGAAAATACACTATCAAAAAATAATATTGATTTTGACTCAAAGAAATTCAACAAAAATTATTTATTTTATAAGCCAATTGTTCAATTAAACAGGCTTTTGGTGTGATTATCCATAATGTAAATTTTTTTATACTAGTACACTTCTTGTTACCCCTCTTACATTTTGATTGGCAGTTTGAAATAGATTAATTGTATTTGATTCAGACATGATGCTTTGCTTTCAGGTCATGCTAGAAGTGTACAGGAAGAGACAGGGCAGGCTCCTCAGTGCCCAGACCCTCATTAAAAGATGGATTCTATCTATACAATTTCTCAACAGAAAGAACTGGCCTGACAGATGCTCCCAAGGTGGAGATTTTTCTGCCAGGTGAAAGAAACTCTACTCTGGTGCTGAATTTCTACATTTCTTGCTTTCTTATATTTTCTGTATTCTTGCTTTCATCTATGTCCTATTTAAATCCAAGCTCTGTGTTTCCCAAGGCCCTAAGGTCTCTCTACCCTTATCCCCCTTTCAGGACATTCTTTGGGAATCTGATAGGTCAAGGATGAATGCTGTCCAGGGACTGGGAATTGGGCAGCTCAGGGGTTTCATCTGTAACCTATTTCTTGCAACTTAAACAGGCCAGGTTCTTAGCAGATAACTGTGGAGTCTCTTCCAAGCATCCAGAGCAAAACACCATGGAAAATGAGTCCTGTTCTGACTTGAAGCAACTGGTCCTGTGACCTCTCCAACTGAAGGATTTAAAATTTTTTTTGAAACCCATTTTATTGCATAATAAAAGCCCAATTCCCAAAAGCCTCATTTCTCTCTCTCTCTCTCTCTCTCTCTCTCTCTCTCTCTCTCTCTCTCTCTCTCTCTCTCTCTTTCTCTCTCATCTATCTATATCTATGTGCATATCATCTATCTACTTGATCTAGCTTCTCTCTATCATATACATGCCTATCATCTTGCTATCTACATATCCACCTATCTGTCATCTATTTCTATCACTTGTCTATTTAGACATGATTCTTGCTATGTCCAGATTCTTAATACATTCTAGGTATGTTTAATGTATAAGCTACAAAAAAACCCCTGAATTCGCACGTGTTTCTTAGCACAAGTCCCGAATACCACATGCAGTTTCATAATTTGTTGACCCTCCCATTGCTTAGGAGAGAAAGATCACCCAAGGGACCAGGAAACAGACTCACTTCCTATCTTCAGAGCAGCAACAGCACATCCTCTAGACTCTTAGAAATTGCATATCCTGTGCTGAAACTGGATGACTTCAGCAAGGAACAGTTAGGGTAAACCCAGGGGGATACTCATTGAGCTCCAAGAGCTACTTCAGAATTCAGGGAAGCAGGCTATGCAAACAAGAAGAGGAGTTTCTGGAACCAGCATAGTTGGAGGCAGTCTCTAGTTTTCTTTGTTTGTAGAGTAGGACCTGGAGACCTAGAAACCATACTTTACTCTTTCAGTAAACTTTTACTTAATGGTGGTAAAGACTGCCAGTATTTCCAAGAAAGAAAGTAGGCTTGAAGATACCCTGGGATCAAGAGCAAGTGACTCCTTTCCTGTACTGTTCTGTACAAAGAGCTGCTGTTGTGGCCAAAATAGCTCACTTTTCCTTTTATTCATGGTGTGTTTTGTGAGATTAAAAATCCAGGGCTGGACCAGTCATTGGTTGGCCATTTCCATAACTTCTGTGCCACCTTTACCCCAGAATATCTTGTAGGCAAGGCAAAATGTAGATCAAAGTTGATGTGGTTGGGTTGAGGTCTGGTCCAGCTTGAGATTCATACCATGGAGGGAGCCCACCCCTGACACTGCATGGAGGGCCAGGACCCAGAGGCTGGATAGCCCAGAAACCTAGGATAGAACCAAACATGACTGACAAATAAAACAAGCCAATAGAATGATTCCTACTGATATTCTGCTGTACTCATAGATCATTGCCTAGCCCTATTGTCATCAGAGAGGCTTCACCCAGTAATTAATGGAAACAGATACAGAGATCCACAGCCAAACATTAGGAGGACCTCGAGGAATCCTGTGGAAGAGGTGTAGGAAGGATTATGGGAGCCAGAGGGGTCACGGACACCCCAAGAAAACCCACAGAATCAATGAACCTGGGCTTATAGGGGCTCACAGAGACTGAACTGCCAAGTAGAGAGCTTACATGGGACTGATCTAGGCACTCTCTATATATGTTACAGTTGAGTATCTTGGTCTTTTTGTGGGACTCCTAACAGTGGGAGCAGGATCTGTTTCTGACTCTGTCACCTGCTTTTGGGACTCTTTCCTCCTACTAGGCTGCCTTGTCCAGCTTCAGTAGGAGAGGTGGTGCCTAGCCTTACTGCAACTTGACATGCTATGGCTGGCAGATATTCATGGGAGATCTGCCCTTTTGGGAAGAGAAAGGAGGAAGAGTGGATGGGGGATGGTGAAGAGGGGGGTTTGGGGGGAGGGATTTGGAGGAGAGGAGGGAGGGGAAATGATTATCAGGCTTGGGAATAATTAATATAAATAAATAAATCAATAAAAATTCAGGGATGCCTGCTGGATGTCTGCTATGGATTGAGTCTGATTTGTCCTTCCTAAATTTTATTTGAAGCTTGATTCCCGTGTGGCATGAGCACTGTTAGGCATCAGGTCTTTATGAAGACTCAGGGTGACTTCTTGCTCACACTGGACTGGTTTGCTTAAATGTTGAGCACAGCACACATGACACTATCATCTTTGTCTCTTTGATGTAAGCAGAACAGCTTTCATCATTGTCAACATTTGGTTCTGACATGACTATGGAGTTTGCATGTGCTATCTTTGTTAAGTTGAAGTCATTTCCTTGTTAGTTGTTGAGTGTTATTATCATGAAAGAATGTTGAGTTTTGTTAAATGCTCTTTTATCTGGAATCCGTTGTGATGACTGATTTATTTGCTCACTCTTCATGCATACTATATTAAATTTTCTATGTTGACCCTATCCCTGTACATTGCTGTGGTGCAATTCTTGGTTAGTTTCACTCTTTTTGTGGTTATTTAATATGCTTTAGGTTTCAGGAAAGTTTGGGTTCACAGAGAATTGAGTAATAATATTGAAAGATTTCCAAATACCTTCTCTTGTTGAATCAACTAGTCTTCCTCTTAACCAGTACCCAAAACTCATTGTTAATTTGCTGCAGTTGACCCTGCATTGACACATCACATTCCTATTAGGGTTTACTCTTAGTTTTATATGTTCTGTAGGTTCGGGTTCATTTATAAAGACACAGTCACCGTTTGAGTATCCTGCAGAATATTTAAACTGACATTAGAGAATCCTGCATTATATTTCCACTGCCCTAACAATCTTCTAGGATACTTATTCATCCCCATCTCCCCTCTTCCCTAAAAACCACTGATATTTTTACTTTCTTCATTATTTTGAACTTCTCAGAATATCACATAGTTGAAATCACACAGTATGCAGCATTTTAGATTGGCTTCTTCACTTAGCAATATGCATTGAAGGTTCTTTGTGTCTTTTCTTGGCTAGATAGCTCATTTATATTTGAAGTTAATAATATTTCATTTTGACAGTGCAATTAAAAATGGGTTGATTGCTTTCAAACTATTGAATTTTAAGTGTTCAGTGTATATTTAGGATAATAGTCCTTCATCTGACGGGTCTTTTGTTAATAACTTCTCTCATTATAATTTGTCTTTTTATTCTTCTAAGACTGTCTTTCACAGAGAAGAAAATTTTATTTTTAATGAAGCTTAGCTAACCAATTCTCTTTCAGAGACTCTGCCTTTGATGTTGTATAAAAAATACCAACATGAAACCAAAGGATTTTCTCTTATGCTATCTTCTAGGAATTTTATAATCTTGTACTTTTGAAAAAACTGTAATATCTATATCTAAATTACTTTTTCTATCCAGATGTCTAATTATTCTAGCATATCTGTTGAAATAACTGTATTTTATTTATTTCATTGTCATTGTCCCATTGTTAATGATCAGGCTGTGTATCTGTTTCTGAACTCTCTATTCTTTTCTATCAGTTTTCATCAACGTCACAGAGCATTAATTACTGTGCCTCATATTATGTTAATTATTCTATATTGCCTATCCATATAAACTTTGGATCTACTTTGCCAAATCTAGAAATTTGCTGAGATTTGTTTGTTTGTTTGTTTTGTTTTTTGAGACAGGTTTCTCTGTGTGACAGCCCTGGCTACCCTGAAAATCATTTTGTAAATGGGCTGGCCTCAAACTCATAGAGATCCACCTGCCTCTGCCTCCTATTATGATCAATCCATGCGAGTCTATTAAATGGATAACAGAATTTATTAAGATACAAACTGAGGAAATACACTCATGATTACAGATGGAGTAGACAGCAGAAGTCGACCTTTTATCTGACCAGGAACAAATCCACCTAGCAGGCAGGAGCAAGGAGAAGAGGCATGTGACCCTTCTCCCTTTCCTTATAAGAGGTCATGTACAATGACAGGAAACAGTGCCTCCTTTGGGCCCTAGCCCAAGGCCATGGGCAGAGCAAATACCACTATAGCCTCCTGAGTACTGGGATTAAAGTTATGTGACACCATGCCCAGCTGAAATTTTTTTTATAAGAAAGACACTGGATTGAATCCACAGATCAAGTTAGGAAGAACTGATATTGTAATAATACAGAATCTTCCCCTTGGTGCAATGGTGGCACAAACATCATAGGAGTAACCAACCACTTTCTGATTGGATTTTACTCCCATTCCACTAGATAAAAAACATAATTGGCACCATTTACTGAACCAAGAACATATGGATAGATAGCTAATAGGCCTTATAAGGGAACTTACTAATATGATTCTGCTAAATAAACATGGTATTAAACTGACTTCCAATGGCTTATTGTTATACCCATAGATTAATGCATCTCCCAGCCCTCATCAGAGAAGCCTTTATTTGCAGTAGATGGTGATTAATACAGAGACCCACAAATGGCCTAGGTGTGGAGAATAAGAGACTGTAGAATACTGATCCTTAAATGGAACATCTATGTTTCAACCCTTACTATCAAAGCTCAGGAGTCATTGGGGTGAGGGAGTGGCAAGAATCTAAGAGCAGGAGGTGGTGGATGACTCAAGGAAACAGTGTTCCTGTTTCCAGTGGAACTGTGTTCCTGGACACACAAGTGCAGTTATTCATATGGCCATACAGTGGTTGTGACAGCATGCACAAGACCTGTGTAAGCACAAGTCAAACCAAATACCAGAATGGAAAAGGGAGTTGAGCATTAAGTTCCACTCCTAGCAATGGGAGCTGTCATCAGCAATTCATAGCTGCTGGAAAAGAGTGAGTTGACTACATTCTAAGGGAAGGCCACACATATGCAAATATTATTGGGGAGCAAAAATAGTACTTGATTAAAAAAAAGACACAAAGTTGGATGAACAGGAAAGGGGGAGGCTGGAAGGTGTTGGGGATGAGGTGTGTGTAAAATTATCAGATTGCATTGTATGAAATTCTCAAAGAACTGAGGCAAATACATTTTAAAATGTAAAATCTTGTTTTTTGGCACAGACTATCGAAACATCTGTTTATTTGTTCTTGGGATCTTCCCCCTGAGTTGTTTCAGATTTCTTAATACAGACCTTGTACATATTTTGACAGATTTACAACTAAGTGTTTCATTTCTGAGTGTTAATGTGTATTGTAAACTTAATTTTAAATTTTACTACTTAATTGATAGTATGTAGGACACTGACTGAATTTTGTACATTATCCTTCTGTTTTGAAACCTTGGTATGATTGCTTATTCCAGAAAACTGTTCCCTCCCTCTCACCTCCCTCCCACCCTTCCTTGCTGTGGGATGTTCTGTATGGCAAATGTGTTGCTAATTAGTCAATAAATAAAACACTGATTGGCCATTGGCTAGGCAGGAAGTGTAGGCGGGACAAGGAGGAGAATAAAGCTGGGAAGTGGAAGGCTGAGTCAGAGAGACACTGCCAGCCGCCAAGATGACAAACAGCATGTGAAGATGCCGGTAAGCCACGAGCCATGTGGCAAGGTATAGATTAATGGAAATGGATTAATTTAAGCTGTAAGAACAGTTAGCAAGAAGCCTGCCATGGCCATACAGTTTGAAACCAATATAAGTCTCTGTGTTTACTTGGTCGGGTCTGAGCAGCTGTGGGACTGGCGGGTGAGAGAGATTTGCCCTGACTGTGGGCCAGGCAGGAAAACTCTAGCTACACTTCCTTGTTCTTTCCTTTTTATCTCTGTTTCTCCACCTTTCCCTGTCTCTCTATGGCTTTGTCTCTTAGTTCGTCAGCATTTTTTTTGTATAGAAACAATGATGTCTGTGAACACTTCTTTCATTTCCTTTTGTATCTTTTTTAGTTTTAGATTTTTTTCCTTTGAGGACCTATATTGCCCAGATTTGCATTGCATGTAATCCCTACCCCTCTGCCTCCTGAGTGCTGATATTACGGGCATGTTCTGCCATGTTCATCCCCAATCTGCATATATTTTACTATCGTGTGTGTGTGTTTTGTGTGTGTGTGTGTGTGTGTGTGTGTGTGTGTGTGTGTGTGTGTGTGTGTTATTAGATTGTGAAGACTTTTAGTACTAGAAATAGTCAGAGGTGAGCTGCCTTGTTCTTGATCTTAATTGGGAAAGCTTTTATTCTTTACATTTAAATTTGATGTTATTTGTAGATCTTTTAAGATATTTTTTCCTCAGATAAAGAAGTTACCCCTCTTCCTAGTCTGCTGAGAGCATTTTATTTTATTATGAGTTGATATTTGATTTTTGTCACGATTCTCTGTCTAATATTCGGATCATGGGACTTTCCCTCTTTAACTCAACAGTAGGATGGATTTAATTAACTTTTGAATGCTGAACTAATCCTTTAAACTTGAAATAAATCCTACTTGTTTATGCTGCAATTCTCTTTAAATACTTTTTGATTTGGTTTGCTAATACATTGTTGAGGTTTTATACCTATGTTCATGAGAGGTATTGGTCTACAGTTTTCTTATAATATCTGCTTTGGCATTTGCATAAAACTAGCTACATAAAATAAGAAGTATTCTCTCTACTTCAATTTTTGCAATATTTAGAGAATTATCATTATTTCTTCTATAAGTATTTGGTGAAATTTAACAGTGAACCTGTCAGTGTCTGGTTCTTTCTGTGTTTTTTTTTTTTTATTTGATAGACACAGAGAAATTCAGAGCCTCTAGATTTTTTTCTGTGAGCTTTGGCATACTGTATCTTTCAGTGTATTGGTTCATTTTATTCAAGTTATAAAAATTGTTGGCATAAAATTGCTCATAATATTTATTTTTTTGGTGTTCATAGGCCTTATATTCTGTTTTCCCCTTTTCTTTGTTAGTTTAAAGAGAGGCATAATGCTTTGAAGCATATTAAGAAACCCAGCTTTCAATTACGTTGATTTTTCTATTAATTTTCTATTTTCATTTCTTCTCTAGTATTTGCTATTTTCTTTCTGTGCTTTGAATGTTTGTTATTATTCTTATTTTCATTCCTAATATGGAAATGTGGATAATTCATCATATATTGTTTTCTTTTATGATATAAGCATTTAATAATATTTTCTGCCTAAGAATTGCTTTCACTGTCCTACACTTGCAATTTTATTTTTATAATAGTTTTTCATTCCTCTTGAGATCCCTTGTTTGACTAGTGTGGTTTTTTTTAGAACCATATTGTTTAATCTGTAAGTATTTTGGGATTTTCTAGGTATCTCCTATTTTGATTCATTTTTAGTGTGACAGCTGACATTGTATGATTTCTTTCTTCAAAAAATTTTTAGGGTGTGAGTATTTTTTGTTTTCTTGCCTACTATATGATTTATTTTGCAATTTTCCTTTTTTTATTAAGACTGTGTATTCTGTGATTGGATGGTGTAGTCGTTAACTGACATCAGTTATGGTCAGCTGATTTTATTGAAGCTATCCTGTGTCCTTAGTGGGTATCTACTTCCTGGATCCTTTTACTTCTAATAGATTGGGATGGGAGAGTGCATTGAACTATTTCTCCTTGGAACTGCATGGGCCTTTACACCATGTTTTTTTGAAATTATTTTATGAGATAGAAAAGTGTGAAATATTGCTAATTCATGGAGAATTTGACTTTTAAACATTTTATAATGTCTCTATTTATCCATACCATCTTTTACTCTGAACTCTGTTATGAGATACACAGAGCTACTTCCTCTTTCTCCTGATGTATTAGAAAGGTATACATTTTTCAGCTATAGGTGGACGTACAATGCTATGTCTTTAAATTTAGAGTGGGTCTCTGTGAGTGGCATGCAGTCATGTCATGTTTGCTTAGTCACTCTGACAAGCTGTGCCTTTTACCTGGTGCCTTTGAATCTTCAAATGGATTGCTGGTGTAGCTAAGTGGGTTAGTTTAAAATGCGCCTGCCCGTTAGTACTTTCTGGTTGTTTTAGTGCTGCTTTTCTACTTTTGACTCTTACTTTTTTCCTTTCTGCTTCTAACTGATCATTTTCTACTTTCCAATTTTCTATCCTTTCATAGCAAGTCAGTTGTATTTACTTTTTGTTGTTCTTTAGCCCTTTCCCTAGACTTTCCAATTTGCAGCTAATCTAAAGCTGCTTGACAATACCATCCTAGGATACCAGGGAAGCTGAATGCTCACAGTAACAAAGGAATCCTGAATTCTCCCTTCATTTCCTTCCTTTGGATCACCCTAATCAATAAATAATTCTCTTTTATGTCCATATTCACAAACAAATACGTATGCACATGGTGAAGTACACTGTTGATAACTGAAGGAACTATTAAATTAGCTAGGAAGGAAAAAAATAATAGTTTCATTCCCCCTCAATTCTTCCTTATTTGGTTCTCATCCTTGGTTTATGTAGAGTTTCTGAGCCACATCATCTTGTCTTTCTCTAAAGAATTTCTAAGGGGTCTTACAGGGTAGCAGTATGGGCAACCAATTCCCTCAGTCATTGTTCAGGGAGTCTCTTCTATGTCTTTATCTTTGCAGAAGAGTTTTACAGGCTACAAAGTTCAAGGCTGTTTTATTTGGTTCTTCCTCTCATTACTTTGAATATTTCAACCCACTCCTTCTCGCATATCTGATTCCCCAGAAGTATTCTCTAGAGATAAGGAAGTTTTTCTTTATTCTTTTCAGGACCCTTTTCTTCCTTCACCTTTGCTTTTTCTGTGGTATAAAACTTAGATATCTTGAGACAGATTTTGTGTCGTTTATTCTACTTGGTGTTCTCTGGACTTCTTGGAGCTGTGTTTTGGTGTAGTTTATTTAATAACTGGGGGAAATTGTCAGTTACTATTCATTCAAAAAATTTTCCATTCCTTAATCTCTGCTGGCTTCTTGGGTTCCATTACACATATATTACACCATCTACAGATGGTTATTTCATTTGTTTGTTTGTTGTTTTTCCCTTTAAGTTAAGATTTGGAGGTTTCTATTGAGCTATCTGTGCACAGTCTACTAATGTGCTCATAAAATGTCTTTATTTTGTTTTAGTATTTTTTTTATCTCAAGCATTACTTTCTACCATTTCTTCTCATTTGTGCTTCAGTACCATCCACCTTTTCTATTAGAGATAGAGCACATTAGTCATAGATGCCTTATAGTCCTGGTCTGGCAGTCACAGCATCACCGTTATTTCAGATACAGTTTTAATGCTTGCTCTGTCTTTCCACACCGTGCGTTTTGTTTTTAAATGTGTTTTATAATTATTTTGTTAGACAGGAATGAAATAATCCATCAAAATAACTGCTGTAAATAGGTCCTGAATAATGTCGTGTTAAGGTACAGGGAAACAGAACATAGCCTATTGTCAGTTGTTAATGTAACAACAGAAAGTATGAACTTTTGATATTTATCTTGTAACTAGACATCATACGAGAAATAAAGTATCCATCTAAATAGCTAGTAGGCAATATTTTAGCTTTCTGTTTCATCAGTTTGGAGATGCAATGTTAAAAGAGTTGTCGTTTTCTTCTTTCTTCCCTCCTCCAATTTGTAGTAATTCACCTATTTCAGAAGGTACTCTGAATTTTAAGGAAAAATATCAGACTTTAGTGGCATCCACTCCTTTTCTGACTATCACCTTTGTACTTGTGAAATTGGAATTGGTATGTTTAATATATTCTATAAGAGACCAGACTTGAACCTGGCTTCCAAAGGAGATGTTGGAAGGTTCTGTCCTACAAACAAACAAACAAAAAAAATCCACAAATGAACTTGAAGACAAAGAAGTACACCAGAAATGGCATGATTTTCCAACCCATTCTCCTATGAAAATGGTTTAGACTCTCTTCTTTTGAAAATGAAAACTTAGAGGTGATAAATCTACCCTGTATTTCTTCAGGTTCACATTTCATTAAGATTTTTGTGGTTTGACTTATGTACAATGTCCTCACAGGCTCATGTGTTTGAATGTTTGGTTCTAGTTTGTGGTGCTGTTTGGATATGGGCTTACATGGAAAACACAGGAAAATACATTACAATTGTGATGGCTCTTTGTGAGTAATAGAGTCTTTTTTTTTTTGATTCTTGGTGAGAGAGAGAGAGTGCTAGACCGTCGGTAAAAGATACCCAAGCCTATGACTCCTAGTTCCTTGTCTTACATGTAAGAGGAACAATTAAACACTGCCAAGGAGTGATTAAAGCAAACATACATGAGGGGGTACCACAGATGATTAACTGAGGGGGTAAGGTCTGCCCTGAACATGGACAACATCAACCCATGGACTGGAATCCTGGACTGAAAAAAAATGGAAAATGGAGGAAGTCAGCTGAGTGCCAGAATTCCTCTTACTCTACTTCCTGATCCATTAAGATGTAAGTAAGCTACCTCCTACCACCACAAACAGGAGCTGCTTCCCCTGCAAGGCCTTCCCCATGATGGTTCATGAACCCAAACAAACCTTGTAGATGTAATTCTAAACAGTCTTATTAAATAAGAAACACAAAGCCAAATACAGAGTTAAAAGCCCAAGAGGTCAGAGCACTAGCAAATAGCCTTTAGCTTATCAGTTGCTGCTGTCCTTCCCCTGAGAGAGAGACCTTCTCCTGTGTGACCTGTCTTTTTATTGCCGTTCTGTTCTACTTTCTCATTGGCTTTAAACCCAACCACATGATTTCCTCATCACTGCCTGTCTATACAGACCTCCAGGTCTCTATGGTTCATACTGAGATTAAACGTTCAGGTCACCGCTTGGCTGTGTCCTTGAACACAAAGAGACTCTGAATGCCATATGATCAGATTAAGGGCATGTGCCACCACTGCCGGACTTCTGCTAAATTACTTGCTTTTAGCTCTGACCTTATTAACATACAAATAAAATCACATTTCAGCACAAATAAAATATCACCTTTTCTAAGTCTTAGGTTGCTTCTTGTCATGTATTGTAGCTCTCATGCTGAGAATGGAAGCCACCTACTGTGAACAGTGACATTGTAATCTTTAACTGTACCAGTGACTCCCTATATTGGCATCCCTTTATCTGTTACTGGATCCACCAGAGTTTTTAAAACAGAAACCATTACTCCAGTATCTACCAAGAACTTAATGGGATGGCCTCCAATGGAGGCAGTGACCTCTTAGAGGCCTAAGGGGGTAGAACCCTGACCCCTTCATTCTGACAGATGTCTAGCTCCATTGTGGTTGGGCAGGGCCTAGTGCTCTTTTGGGTTTGGGACAGCTTGAACATGCCTTCCTTCAGTATCCCTTTTTCTTACAGAAAATACATTGTGATCACTGTTCAGTACAGGCTTCCCTATTCCCCCATTTTTGGTTTTTGGGGATTCACTGAGTGTGAGCAGTTAGATGCTTGGAAAGAACTGAATGGAGTAGAGCCATCATGGTTTTATCTGTTTTTTTGTTTGTTTGTTTTTCGAGACAGGGTTTCTCTGTGTAGCTTTGCGCCTTTCCTGGAACTCACTCAGTAGCCCAGGCTGGCCTTGAATTCACAGAGATCTGCCTGGCTCTGCCTCCCAAGTGCTGGGATTAAAGGCATGCGCCACCACCGCCCGGCTTTTTTTTTATGTGGCTCACTTGGTGACCATATCAGCTTCTTTATGTTTCTCAGCATGCCAGATATTGAAAATCTTTTGGACCATCTCTATGAGCTAGGAGGTACTCATCTCAGAAAAATCTTCTAGCTTTTGAGCTGTGTGAAGATATCAGGAGCAGACTGAATGACAAACAATGCCCTATTATGTTCTGGAGCTAGTGGGTTGAAAGAGTATAAATCTGAAAGGCCTGTGTACCCAAAGAGCAGACCGGGAGACTCCTCTGGCTTCTGGAGAACCTCAGTGATCTTAGACAAATTAGTGGCTTTCCAAGCCATACCAAATTCCAGTCATAAGGCAACAATGAAAAGTGTCCAATGTCTGGGAACCAGAGGATGTATTTAGAACCCAACCAAGACATTCAGATTGGAAGGTTTTCTGAAAATTACATAGCCTCTCTTGGTGTCTTTATGAATGGCCAAAGTCAAAAAGACTTTCTGTGCTTCTGCCCCAATGCAACCCTTTTCTTCTGCAGTGAATGGAGTCAGACAGAGTCATTGGCAACCACCCAGGTGGGACAGTGTGTGTAGAGGACAGATTTCAGAAGGACAGTTAGGGCTTGGGGCTTGACAGAAAAAGAGAATTTTAGGTTTTACAGCTATACAGACCTGAGGTAGAGAAGGGACACAGACTAGAAAGGGAACATCACCCCCTTCTGAGCTTCTCTCCTCTCTCTCTCTCTTTTCTCTCTCTCTGATCCTCCTTCATTCTGGGGAGTGAGCGGGTCCTCTCACAATGGAAGGACAGGTGCTGGGGTCTGATTTGAATTCCAAATGTAGTGAACTCTCAAGTGAGAGGCCAATGAGGACAAAGATGGATGAACAGGGCACATGTCTTCATCAGAAGGGATTATGATGGCTACTGGGAAAGAGGGAGTGGAGGAGACAGAAGGGATAAGTCTAGAAGGAGAAATAATGGAGAGAATAGAGGATATGGTTGGATAAAGTCGGGCCAGATGGGGGAGCAGGGTATGAGGTCAGAGCAGAAGGCAGTTCTGGAGAAGACAGGGAGGGTGAGCATTGCAAGGAGGGGAGAGAGGACTCTCTGAATTAGTCCTCAGCCTGTGAAGAAGTCAGAAAAAGTGGCGACACAACAGGGGGTGGTTTGCAAACCCAAACAGGATAGTTTTTAAGCATACAGACCTGAAGCAAGGGATGGGAGTTTTGAACAAGTGTCAAACATTGATCAATGTAAGGGAGCTGACTAGGATGCCTTGTGACCTTAAGTCAAACAGCTCAGGCAATAGTTGGATCCCAGGGAACCAATCTACTTTGGCCCACTCCAAAGTAGGGTCAGTCAACCAACTTTTCAAAATGCGTTCAGCTTTCTCTTGGAGAGCAAAACACCACAGTCAACCCCTACCCCCCTGGGAGTTTTTCATCATTAATGGAACCAGTGAATGTTTAAATTAGATGTTATCCATGTTAAAGTAAACTTTGTATGGTTTGGAGAGGTAGATTAGCAGGGCCAGCCTAGGAGCAGCAGCAATGAGGAGAAGACAAACCCACTTAAGACCTTGGGAGCAAATATGGTTGTGAGTTAGAGGGGTGACTCCAGGTGCTATTGGTGTGATTGGAACTTTTCTATCTGGTGGAAAAGGGGAGAATTTGGAAGCCTGCAGACAAAAATACAGAGGAATATGATCAGTAAACAACACACATAAAGAGAGTGGAATCTTACAGGAACTTTCAATATAATCTCAGAAGCAGGCTAACACCATTTTTGTAACATGGGCTACCAGGGTAGCTCATACCTAACACTAGCTCCCAGTGTCCACTAGGATGGAGTGAGGTCAGTAGTCAGGCCAGCTTTCCTATCCATGAGACAGTCAACAGAGGGGAGACTAGACAAGACAGAAACATCCATAACAAAAAGTAACAAAATAAAACCAGGCAGGATTGCCCAGCAGGCGTTTGATCACTCACTCATTTACACAGTTGACCAGCCATTCATTCCAACAAAACCAAAACCAAGTTTCTCATGAGAAACAGAATCAGGAAGCCAGGTCCCCCACTACTGGTGCCCCAGGTTTGTATGGGAGCACAGTAAAAGGCCTCCCAACAGGCATTTCTTTCCCAACCCCTCAGAAGGGTCTTCAAGAGGCCTCTCTCTCCCTAAGAAGGTTCCTGGAAGAGTCCTGACATTCTCAACCAGAACTGAATTTAGTATACAGACTTACCTCTTAGGAAAGGCTTGATTCATTTTGGCATCTGAAAACAGAACAGTCATTCCAGACCTTTTTGGACTCAGAGAGAGGGACTTTCTTCTTTCATTCAGCCTATTTTGTTCTTTGCTTGGAGAGAGGGTTTATTTTAACTTTCATTGTGTGCTTTTTACTTTATGCTAAATATTACTATATCCATTTCTATTCAGTTTGTTTCCTGTGCCTGCTTTTCATTTTCTCCCTATAACTCAGACCAACATGCTTTATTCCCAGCCACATTATATGATGGGCTTACAGAAGTTAAACTTCAAATCTTATCCCTGGTGATAGCTGTTCTACCTGGGCCCACAGGTTTCCAAGAAGGGTCTAGAAAAGAGGCACCCCTGTCCAGAGGGAGGATTGAGTGGGGTCCAGTTACAACTCTACAGTTGCATGGAGAAGAATTGCCTGACAACAAGAAACCTGATTTTCCTGAGAGGCCATTCAATTTTTCTCAGTGACTAACCACAGTTGTTTGAGAAATCTGTCTTGCTTGGTCACCTTGCCCTGTCCACAGGAATAGAAATAGGACAGAACTGTGTGTTATTCAGAAAGGAACACTGTGTCAGGCATATTGCTTGCTGGAAGAGGTAAAAAATGTTACCACAGTGGGTAGCCAAAGACTACCAGCTTCATAGAGGAATCATCATTCTGTCATTTTCTCCCTAGAGAATGACAGCATTCAATTTAAAGAAATTCGAGGAAGTATTAACAGCAGGTGGATGACTACTCAGAGCAGTGGAATCAGAGAGTCCCTTCACTCCCCCTTTGCTAAGCAACTCTTACGAAGAAAGACACAGGAATAAACTGGAATCTTAACCAGGAAATGTAATCAAGGACAAGCAAATTCAAGAAAACTATTCGAACCAGTTCAAACAGCAGTTCTCTTTATTGCTACAATAATAAAGCCGGTCATGTCTGAGCACAGTGACCAACAGCATGTCCCATAAGTCTGTGAGCTCATGTAAAGTTCTTCTGTGCCAGGGTAGTTTCCTCAGGCTATTAGATGGGCTTACAGATGAACCGGACAGTGTCTGTCATTTATGCAGGGCCCCACATGTGGCAGCTGGGCAGGTAACATGGCTCGGGTCCTTATTAACAATCATCATTTGGCAGTCATCATTCTCATTATGGTGCAGAGGTGTCCAAACGGCACAGTATTATTCCTGCCATGTTCCATTGGCCACAGCACTGGAGGAGTGGGCCTTATATTTCAATGAGAAGAGAGAAATGTCATGGATGTGGGAAAGGATGGAGACATGCTTGCTTTGCCATCAGTATCTCAGGGAGCTCACTGAGTTTACAGCCAAGGGGAATGCTGGTGGGTCTGTTGGGAGCTGTCAGTACCACTCTTCTCGTTCTTTTTTCTTTTCTCAAGAGAATCACGAGCAGATTCCACTTCTACATGCTCTTAATGTCTCCTGTTTTCTTATCTCTTACCCACCTTCCTCAAAAGGCCCAGCGTTTCGACTTTCTTTCAGGTTAATGTTCACCTATGTGAACTTCCAGTATTATTTCCACATGGGTCAGCATGTCTGATTTCCCATTTTTCTTATTGCCTGTGATCCCTATCCAGGTGTATTAGCTAGAGTATTCCAGGAAAACAGTACCAATAGGATGCATATAAAGATGGATGAGGAATCCTCACTTCCTCTGACATTTTGTTCCACTTAGGCCCTAAACAGGTTGAATAAGTTCTACTCACACTGGAGATGTTACTCTATTCTACTTAGTTTTAAAATGCCAAAACCATCCAAAAATGCTCTTACAGAAACACCCACAACAGTATCTGACCAAGTCTTCATGGCTCAATCATAAAATTAATGATCAGACCAGATGCCTCACATGAAGTCGTGAAGTAAAATCATATTTTACATTCACTGGCTCTTCAGAAGCTGAAAGTGGAAACAAACAAACAAACAAACAAACAACTTGGTAAATTAGTGGTTAGGAAGCCATCCAAGAAAAATGGAGGCAAGACTGGGCATATCTATATCTATATCTATATCTATATATTGTATCTAGGTTTGCAATGTACCCTTGTTGGAATAACATATTATTCCCATAGCTATGTGTTTTTCTAAAACTGGAAAGTATTATCTCACACAAATATATCTTAAGTCTCAAAACTTGAAAGCTCAGTTCTTACAGGGATTAAAATTGTTCCATATTTAAATTTTAAATTTACAGGTAGTAAGTGGATCATTTTATTTTATTTTATTTTATTTTGTCTCCAGCATGTACCTGCAACTGCAGAATCAGGTCAGTGTTATGGAGAAGAAGTGGTGAGGCTGGAGAACATGGACATGGGTGGCAGAGCACTGAGTACACACTGTGTAGTTGAGCCCGGTCTTCCTGACCTGATCAAGTTGTGGAGAGCCCCGCAGAACTGACAGGCAGAAAGAAGCTAGGAACACATGTGAGGCTTCTGAGTTAAATCTCTGGGAGAAAGTTCATCATAACACAGCCCTGGAGTTTCAACCTGTTTTTTTTTTTTTTCTTTTTTCTTTTTGGCCTGGTGGTTTGAATGTGAAATGCTTCCCAGGAGCAAATGTATTTCTACATTTGATCTCCATATAATTGCACTGTTTTGAGAGGTTGAAAAGGAGTCCAGCTGTACAGTACAGGTTACTAGTGGAGAGCTGCAGAGAGGAGGGGTTTTATTGGTCTGTTTTTTCTTTTTGTTTCACATCTATTTTCTGATACACTCAAATGTAAACAAGTAGTCATAAGTCATACATTCTTGCCTCCATAGCCATGAGCAATGTCTGATCATAATACCTATTGCTTCTCAGTGTCGCTGTGACAGAACAATAAGCTCACCAAGTCTTTGTGTTTTACTGGTCTTTGATTACATTTCTTCCCAAGGATCCAGGAATTATAAGCCAACCTGATGAAGGCATTTCCTTAATTGCGATTCTCTCTTGTTACTCAAAGAGAGGATTACAGACTTCAGTAGAGTAGAAAAGCTAACACTTAACTCCCATCAGACTTAGCATCATTTCCCAATGCACTGTGTCACTTAATGCTTCCCCTAATTCCAAATAAGCAGAGTTAAGTAGGGTTAGAACTACCCCTCTTAGCACCTGCTTTGAGTCTCCAGCTTGCGGTGGTTTGAATGAGAATGGCTCCCATAGGCCCATATGTTTGAATACTTGGTTCCCAGTTGGTGGAACTGTTTGTGAAGTAGGTTAGGAGGCATCACCTTGTTTGAAGAGCTGTGTCACTGGGGGCAGGTTTTGAAGTTTCAAAAGATCCATGCCATTCCCAGTGTGTTCTCTGCCTCATTACAGTTCAACTGTGAGCTCTCAGCTGCTACTCTATTTGCTTATCATCTGCTACCTCCTCCCTACCATCCCAGACTCTAGATTTCTGAAACTGTAAACCCCAAATAAAGCTTTATCCTGCAAGCTACCTTAATCATGGTGTCTTATCAGAGCAATGGGGAAGTAACTAATTCAAGGTACATTCAGGATTTGAGCTACTTCAAACTTCATGGACCACAAAGAATATGCATTATGGTTTGAGTATGAAGTGTTCTCCCCAGGTTCATGGGCTTAGTCCTTGGACTCCCCACTTGAAGCTGTTTTGGGAGGTGCTGGATAATTTATGAAGGTACAACCTGGAGGAAGTAGGTTTCTGGGATTCTGTTGTATTCCTTTCTTCCTGTTTCCTGTTTCCTGTGAAGTGATCATCCTCCTTCTTTACATGTTACTATTGTCCACTTGTTACTTTTCTGTTGCTGTGATGAAATATCAAGACTAAACACAGTAAAAGGTAGAGTTTATTTGGGCATATAGTTCCAGGTTAGAATCCATTTGACAGGGAATGCATGGAAACAGGTGGGAAGGGCAGATAACAGAGAGCAAGAACCGGGAGTGGGGCGAATCCATGAACCCTCAGTGCCTGACCCCAGTGACATAATTCCTCCAGCAAGGCCACATCTCCTTGAGGTTCTATAACCTCCCCCAAAGAGCCTTACCAACTAAGGTCCAAGTGTTCCAGTACATGAGCCTATGTGGGACATATATCGTTAAACCACAATATACTGCCACTATGTTCTGGCCAACCACATGGAGCCAAGCAACTCATCTTATCATTTAAGGTTGCAGGAATGGATTCTTTTACTCTGCTGATTTGAAGAAGAAAATGGCAGGAAAAGAAAAGTTTCAGCACTCAGCCAAGTTTTATTGAAAACATAAGCAAGCATATGTACACTCCCCCCACTCCCCGTCCACTACACACACCAGGGTTGAAGAGAAGCATACAAAGGTAGATTTTCCTTGTGAGAGGTAATACAAGATGGTATCTGAGGTTGCCTGGCAGAGATAAAGCTTTCATGTATTTGGGGATAGTATGAGTTCTCTTTTCCTCAAAACCTGCTGATTTGGGCTGTTTTGGGGGATAACCTAAATAAATCAAAGGAAACTGATTGGTTCTCACTACAGGTGCCTCCCCCAGCCCATCCTTCTTGGTGAGAGGTTTGAAAATTTCACTGAATGGTTTGTTCTGGCAGGAAAATCCCAACTCTTTGTCTTAGTAGGGGAGAAGAAGCAGTAAGTCAGCCATCTTAATCTGCCTAGAGTCTCTTCTCATAGTATATCCGCCTGCCAGGGATTTGTCTAACTTCTAATACCTCACAACCATGGAGTGAACCTGTGTAACCACAAACTAAAATTCATTTTTTCTTCTTTAAGTTTTGTTCACTCAGGAATTTTATGGCATTATAATGAGAACAAAACATGTAACCAATACCATCGTGGAGACAGAAACTAATAATGCTTATTAGTCACTGATTTGACCCAGGATATATGTGGCCCTGATGGGAGAAAGACTTTCACTACATGGCTGATCATGGAGGTCAGGCTTTATCTCAGAGGCTCCTGGGCAGGTGGAGACAAGGCAGGGGCAAAGAGATTCTGAGAAATAGGCGCCATTTCATGGGTTGAGAAGAAGGAAAGTCTTACTCAGTCCATGTTCATATTGCTATTGGATGGAGTCTCTTTTCTCCTGCTTGTTCCTACCGCTGGGACTCAAAGGCCTATCTATTGGCACACTTGGAGTTCCTGGAGGCAGGCTGTATTAAGATAGGTGTTTTGCTGGAAGCCTACTATGTTTTCAATGCTAGACTGAGTTCCCCGAGGACAGTTTTGCTGGCACCTGCTATAGTACTTGAGTAGCAGAAGCACAAACAAGTGTCCATTGGGATGGGTTCTTGCTGAGACAAGATGCTGTTTTAAAGGGAAAAGCAATTGCTAGGCTCTACTCTGGCCTGTCACGTTCTGCTTTTAACCAAACTTTCCCATCCCCTTGCTCTGCCCTTTCTGCTTGCCTTTTTCTCTCTTGGAGACTTCTGGAAGACAGTCTGACTTAGAAATGTAACAAACCCAAGTAAGATTGCCAAGGGCATCTTCTCCCTTTGGTTCATAGCACTGGACTCTCAGCCAGGCCTGAGATGGGTTCCCATGGACATAGAAGAACAATTTTTGGAAAGCCTGGAGGCTAATATATCCTGATTGAACTAAACCTTTGAGCTCATGGTTGTCCACAGGCTTTCTCAACCTTGTGAAATTCATTCATCCTAATGGTCTTGCCTGTGATTTATTTTTATTAGACTAAAGATTTCAAGGCCTCTCCAGAATGTGAGTCTGTACAGATGACAAGAAGAGGTGGTCACAGCAAGAAGAGTGCTTATACATGCCAAGCAGGAGGATGAATGACTGTCAGAACAAGGTCAGGACTAGGCAGCAGCTTTGAGTCCTCACACAGAGAACAGAGCATTCAATATGATGATTCAGGGATCTCGGGGGGGTGGAGGGGCTTGATGTAATGATTTAGGATGTTGCTAGACTCCCTCTTATCCTTTCTTTCCTGCTTTCTGGTTCTATAGTCTGTGAACAGTCTTAGGTTTTGCAGTAGTGGCTCAAGTCATAGCCTCGGTTTTTCCCATGTCAATTCCTTACTTGACAGATTGGTCAGCTTGTTCTCATACTTACATCATCTCAGCTGTTAAGCCAACCTAACTTAATGGGCTACACACAAAGAAGAGGAAGATGTGGAAGTCAAAGCTGCCCTGAACCTCATTTTAACTGCAAACTGGACGCCTTTGTCTGTAGAATCCGTGCTGCTGTTATCTGGTGGACCTACAGGGTTCCAGTCTGCCTTCTTAATTGCAGATGTATCAAAGGAAAAGGAAGACTTTTTTGCTTAAATAATTTGAAATTCAGAAGTTACTTATCTCTTTTCCTATTTTGATGTCTAAAATCAGAAAGAATGCGGTTTGCATATTCCCTTATCAAAGACACAGCTTTTAAAAATTAAAATCACATTATTCAGAGCTACAAAAATATACAAGGAACAAATATTGATTTTCCTCATCTTATTTAGTACTGTATATTTGCAGAATGTTTTATAGTCCACCATTAACTAATAGCTGGGGTGTCCATGTAGGGACAGCAGCAATGAGCCCATTAGTCAGAGAAAGTAAAGATGGAGCCTGAATATCAACTATCCACCCTGCAGGGTTATTATTTTCCATCTGTCTGTGGGGCTTGTTAATATGCCTGCCTGTGACAGCTGATCTCGGCCTTCCCTTCCTTGCCCTTGTTTAGGAAGGGGCAGAACTACCAAGGAAACAGGTTTTTTGCAATTTTTTTTTTTTTTTTAGTGAGTCAAATGACTGGTGTTAAAGGAATGAATTGGATCTGATCATACTTTGATATGCTTTTTTAATAAATGTGTGTGTGTGTGTGTGTGTGTGTGTGTGTAGATACACATGCATATCTGTGTATGTGGGACCAAAGGTCAACATTGGGTGTCTTCCTTTCTCACTTTCTCCTTTTTATTTATTTATTTATTTATTAGACAAGGTTTTTCAATGAACCTGTAGCTGACTGGTTTCTCAGCTTGGCGATTGGCCAGTAAGCCCTAGAGATGCTCCTGTGTCTCCCTTTCCAGTGCTGCAATTACAGGCACACTGCAGCACTCAGCTTTTTATATGCATTTAGGGGCTCTGAAATCAGGCCTTCATGCTCATGTATATGACAAATACTTTATTGTCTGAGTTGTTTCCTCAGCCCAACAGTATCCTCTGATGCTGCATGATCAGCAGTGACTTCTAGGGAGACCCCATGGGAACTCACAGCTTTCTCCTGCTAGACTTTCTGCAGTATGGAGAGTAATGTGAACTGCCATCAGTCAGCAGAGCATCTGCTTCCAGTCTTCTCTGTGTTTATTTCAGAATCCTTGAAAGCCTGGCATGTCTTAGTGAAGGCTGTGAACGGAGGTGATACAATGAAATTCAGGGGAAATATAAGGGACCTGTGCTCCCGAGCAGGTACAAAGCCAAAGGTGGTAAATGCAGTTGGATATGTCTGCATATCAAGGGTCATATGATCAAGGGTCATAACAGTGCTGCATATGTGAAACTTATGAATAACAACTCAGTTTTAAAAAGCCACCTTCATTGATTCAGTTCACAGTAACTATGAAAGGAAACAGAGAATGAAGAATAAGGTCCAGCTGGTCCAAGAGAACCCCAGAGAGTGTCTTGCCCTTGCTGTTTCTTATCTTGTTAGAGATAAAAAGCAGAGGTGACACTGGAGGAAAGCTGAAGACATGATTTTGGGGAGGAGAATGGGTTGTCCCAGAGCCTCCTAAGGGCTCCAAAGTTCTTCGTAGGTAGGCTGTTTCTCAGGGGTGGGCAGGTAGCATTAACTTGGGACTGGGAGCTCTGAGTCAAGTCAACTGAAGCACCACCATGAGTCAAGTCGTCTGAAGCACCATGGTATGGAGAGAGGATCAGAATGAGGTGCCTCGTGAGGCTACTTTCAGTAGACAAGGGTATATGGGTAGCATTAGTACTAAGAGTCAAGTGTCAGGGTTTGGAGCCTGAAGGCATGTGGTGGGAAGCCATGGCCTTAGGCCTGAACAAATCAGACCCTGGGACTAGAGGAGATTTGCATGCCCAAGGAAGTGGTATCTGGGTTTCCTTTTAAAAGAAGCATCTGCCTTCCCAATAAAGTTAATTTTCTCCAAGTAGACAATCCTTGGAGCAATTAGAAAATTCTATTAGCATGTTCATTAATATCAAGATGGACAGACCTCTGGTAAAGGAAGCTGCAAAATGGTTATCCCTCAAAAGCCAAATCACTTCTGATCTTCTATGGTGTGATGGTTTGAAAGAAAATGGCCCCCAAGGGGAGTGGAACTCCTAGGAGGTGTGGCCTTGTTGGAGGAAGTGTGTCACTGTGGGGTTGGGCTTTGAGGTCTACTTTGCTTAAGCTTCACTCAGTATAACACTCACTTCATTTCCTGTTGCCTGCATGATGTAGAACTCTCAGCTACCAGCACCATGTCTGCCTGCATGCCACCATGTCCTACCATGATGATAATGGACTGGACTTTTGCAACTTTAAGCCTCCACCTCACTTAAATGTTTTCCTTTATAAGAGTTGCTGTGGTCATGGTGTCTCTTTACAGCAATAGAAACCCTAACTAAGACACATGGTCTATCTTGTTCAAAGCCTAGAACCAACTTAGAGGATAAGAAGCAGTGCAGAAGTCTAGACTCAGAGTTTCTAGCTGTCTAAAAGGGGACCCTGAATTAGTCATGACAGAGAGCCACTCAATTAGGAGAGTTTTGTTTATTGAATGACACAGGAAGAAAAAAAAACCTTAACTGGGGCATCGTTTAGAAAGGTGTAACAGTGGCACTTGCCAAATTTAGATTGTGCTGTCTCTGTGTCTCCTATAATTGGTCAGGATCGCATTCATCCCCATCACTTTAATAGATCACTGGATCAAAGCAAAACCTACATGTTATTTTTCTTTCTTTTTTTTCTTTTTAACGTATTCATTTGGGGTTCAGCATCTGTGTTCTTGTGTGCCTGGGACACAAGTGCAACTATAGATATTCCTCATAAAGTTGATGTTGGTTGAGGAGTGAGTTGGATAAACTAAAAGGCTAGCAGGAGACCTACATATGAGTAGGCCCATCAGACTGTAGAGAAATACCTTACTGTGCTGGACTGGTCATCTTTCATATGGGAATAGAAGGGCATAGAGCACCTATTGGTCAGGTGTGGGGTCATGGTGAACAGGAAAAAAGAGTAAGCTTGAAATCAAGCCATTTAGCATCACTCATCTGGGGCCTCTGTTTCGTTTCTTCCCTGGTTTCCCTTAATGATTGGATAGGACCAGGAAGTGTAAGTCAAATAAGCCTATTCTTCCCTGAGTTGCTTTTGGTCAGTGTTCCATCACAGCAATGAAAATAAAATTAAGACAAGCTGCTTCCCTGGGACCCAATAAATGCAAGAGAAAATAAGACATATTTAGCTTCCCATTCCTCTCTGTAAATTCATCGCCACTTGAAACCTTGTAAGCACACATTGCTGGAGTATTTGATCACTAAGTATGGAGATATCAGGAGTTGGTTACTCAGACCCTACCTTCACCGACTATTGAACCTTCTTTTTGCAGATTTTGGTGGCCGTAGGAACTGCTCAGTGAGGACAACTGACTAACACTCTTCAAGTCATTGTCCACTGGAGATAAAATTCTCAAAACCAGTAAGCACATTTCTCCAAGCCTGTTTCAGCTCCTGCCTCCAGGTTCCTGCCTTGAGTTCCCTTTATGATGGACTGTAATTGTGACATATAAGCAACATAAACTCTTTCCTTCCCAAGCTGCTTTTGGTTACTGTGTTTTATCACAGCAACAGAAAGCTCACAAGGACACCTGGAGACCACAAACTTTTGAGAGATTGAGCACATGTTGATCAGCATGGCAGGCACACTCAATGTCTTTGCTGTGTTTCAGAAATAGACTCTAGGTGTCTTCACCTGGGAACGGTCAATCTCCATGTACAACTGCCTCCTGTGGTGAATGCATTGGACTGATATCTACTTCAAGGACAGGCAAGCTGTCAGCAGACCCTCGAGTTTATCATTGATGTAAAATCTACAGTGTGCTGCATATTAGGGTATCATGTAGACAGAGGAAAGGGGAAGACCTGTCATTTAAGTGACAGTATTTTCCCCCAGATACATCCCATCAAAATTTACTCTCTATCTGTCTGGGCGATGTGGCAACTTCATCTTATTTAAAAAGGAAACAGTGTGCACTTAGCTATCGTGAAACTATGAATTGTTTCAGATATCATAATTTTAGACTTCCTGTGAAATTTAAAAGCCCCAAATGAAGGTTGGCTTCAAGTTAGTAATGTGAGATGTTGACAAAGTATGTGTGGACTGCATGAGTTCATAAGAAATAAATATTCTAAAACTAGTTGCTGATCAGCCATTGTGTGCCTAGCAGCTGCAGCGCCACACTGCCTTCCCTTACCCAGCTCTAGTGCAGGTCTTTTATCCTTGTTTGTAGCAACGTGGACAATAATAGCAGCATGTCAAAAATCAATCTGTCTTATCTAAGTACCCACTAGTTTATTCAATTTTTCCTCATGAAGAATGTACTTTGATAAAGCTGTCCTGCTTTGCTCTCCCTGGGTGATAGATCAGAACATACTACCCTTGACCTCTGAGCATGTGAGTTTCTCTTCAATGCTGTTCACTGTGAAATGTCAAGAGGGAAGGGCGGAACACTCTAAAATATAGAGAGATGGCTTTGGAAAACATTGAAGCCCTAGAGATCGGAAGCTTGACAGGTCATGCATCATTTTTCCTGGCCAAAATGAATTGATCCTGTCACTAGCAAACTAAATGTAATCAGGATTTTGACTTGAATTATAAATTGTATTTAAATTACAGCTAGCAGGGCACTGAGGCTCGGTATAAGAGAAAGGAGTTTATAAAAGCATGTACATGTGTGATCACTCCATTCTTGGAGGTTCTGAGGGTTTTCTTTTGAAAACACTCTGGTAGATACACTGGGCACACATGTGCATTTTCTTGAGAGAGAAGAGAGGGAAAGAAAGGGTGAGGGAGGGATGAAGAGAGTGAGGGAAGGAGGGAGGGAGGAAGTGAGGGAGAGAGAACTGAACATGAGAACTGAGACATTTGATTTCCTGACGGGCAGCACAGAGTCAACTGTTTAGTGAAGAAAGTTTCAAAGATGGCCAGCTATTATACCAGCAAGATAACAGAGGCCACCTTGTGCCTTGTTGTGGGCTCCATGGATATTAATAGTCCCGTCATGGGAAGAGGACACATTATCATTCAGGACATCCTTAATTGTCAACTTCTCAGTGAAGACAGGTACTTTGCTGATTAGGTGCTTTAAAATGTGCCAACTCTCAGAAAGAAAGATGCAGTTCTAGAAGTTCTTTGTAATGTAAGCCTGTCTTGATAATCTCAGAGAAAGGGGAACTGTGATTTGGATATGACATCTGTCATGAGTTTGAATTCCACAAGTGAAACTCAAGGAGACAGAGATGAGAAACAGACACTGTTAACAGGGCCAGATGATGACTGCAGGAACATCAAAGCCTCTAGCTATCTGTGTGTTACCATGTAAATATTCAATGTCAGAGAATATTCTGTAAGTTAAAAAATAAAAGTTTACTCAAAAGGTATACACTGATGGGCGAATTAAAAACATGGTCTACAGCAGCTGTAGAGCCTTCATGGGACTGTACTAGGCCCTCTGCATATGAAAGACAATTGTGTAGCTGGGTCTGTTTGAAGGGCCTCTGGCTGTGGGGTCAGGATCTATCTCTGGTGCATGAGCTGGCTTTTTGAAGCCCATTACCTATGGTGGAATGACTTGCTCAGCCTTAACGTAGGGGTGGGGAGGGGCTTAGTCCTGCCTCAACTGAATGTACTAGGCTTTGTTGACTCCCCATGGGAGGCCTTACTCTTTTGGAGGAGAGGATGGGGGGGGTGTCAAGGGAAGGGGAGGCTGGAGGGGAGTAGGAGGACGAATGAGAGGGGGATCTGTGGTTGTTACGTAAAGTGAATTAAAAAATTTCTTAAATAAAAAAAAGAAAAGAAAACCATAAAAAATAAAAATAAAAACATGGTCCAAAACCTGCACTTTCTTCAGGTAATTCACTGTACATTGTGGAAATGCACTATATATAGTGGCAATACACTGCACTTGTGGTAATGCGCTGTATGTTGTGGTGATGGTGATTCACTGCACATTGTGGTGATGGATTGCACATTGTGGTGATGCATTACACCTATGTGCATTTGCTTGAGAGAGGGGAGAGGGAGAGAGAAGAGTGATGCACTTACTTTGTGATGATGCTCAGCACATTGTAGTGATGTTCTGCACATTGTGGTGAGGTGCTATACAGTGCATTAGGACATTTCAGTTTTGGTGATGCATTGTGGGGATTCACTGCACATCGTGGTGATGCTCTACATGTTGTGATGATGTTCTGTACATTGCAGTGATACACTGCATGCTGTGGGATTCTTTGCACTTTGCACATTGAATGTTGAAAATAAGATAGAAATATGAGTATAGGAAAATTTGTTTCATTCGGTGAGCAAGCTTGGGAAAGATGGAGTGGTTATTCACATGGGTAGTATAGGATTTGAGAGAAAGTATTTCAGGAGATGTTGAGATATACTCTTTTTGTTTGGGGAAAAGGTCTTTCTGTATAGCCCAGACTGGCCAGGAACTTCTTATCCTCCTGCCTCAGCATTCTAAGTGCAAGGATTGCAGGCATGGATCAGGATGAAGAAAGAGATTTTAAGACAGAAAAGTATAAGCATAGTTGGAAATTATAACAATTTGAAACATGCATAAACCTAAAATTAGAGCCCCAAACATAAAGCATCACCTCAGATATGAAGGCAATAATTGAGAATCCAGAAATAATAGTTACAAATGTCAAAACTCCTCTTTCAGTAATGGATAGAATTCCTGGAGAGCAATAAAAATAGAAAATTCAACAGTATGAATCACCAATACCTAACAGACACACATGGAACACTGGGACATATGACAGCAGAACACAGACGTTTCTCACGTACACATAGAAAAGACATTTTCCAAGAAAATCTACATGCAAGTCATTTCAGAAACTCCACTAAACTGAAAAAGGTTTAGATAATCAACATGTGTTTTCCATTCATGATGGAATTAAATTATCAATTATTAAGTAAACTAAAAGAAGCAGAAATTAAAAAGACTCTCCCAAGTAAAAATTAAATCAAGTAGAAAACAAGATAAAACAAATTACTTTGAGATGACATTTCAAAATTGAAGAGAAGGTGAAGCATGCTTAGGCAGATGTATTTCTGCAGTAATTTCCTGTAATAAAAATAAAACAAGCTAAAATCAGTGACATCATCAGTAGCTTGAGCACCAGAAAAAAGAGTAAACGAAATCACAGCCATAAAGAAGGAAACTGTAGGGATGAGAATGCAAATTACTGGGGTAGGATATAAAACATAGGCAGTAAGTAAGGCAGTAATTGGTTCTTTGCAAAGATTTGCACATTTGACAAACTTTCAAGGAGATTTATCAGTTATAATATACAAGTCCCAAAAGAGATGAAATCAAGATCAAAACTGAGGATATCGGTATGTACACATCAGAGAACAAAAGAATTGTGATAACTGAATAATGGAATTCCAGGAAAGAAGACTATTCATATAACACTCAGCATGGGCCTAGAAAGATGGAAACTGAATTAGTATGACTTAGAAAATTCAAGTAGGTGTAAGAGAATAAACACACTGAACCAAAAACTTAAAATCTTTCCATAAAGAAAACTGAGGTATAGATGACTTAACTGAACTCAATGGATTGTTGTGATGACTCTTCTAGGTTGTCAGCTTGACTACATCTGGAATTAACTAAAACCCAAGTAGCTGGTACACCTGTGAGGGTTTTTCTTGGTTGGAGGATTTGAAGTGGGAAGCCCCCCTCCCCCACCAAATCTTTTGAAGTGGGAAGACCCACCCTAAATCTGGGCCACACATACAGTCTGATGGCAGCTTAAGAAGAAAGAAACTTTTGATCTTTGCCTGCTTGCCCTCACTATAGCTGGCAAATTCATTCTTTCACTGGCATTAGAGACCTTTTTTTTTTTTTTCAGGATGCCAACCTACACTGAAGACTGCTGAGATATCCAGCCTCATGGACTAAATAAATACTGGATTCCTGACTTTTCTTTAGTAGATAGTTGTTGCTGGACTTGTTGGACCAGAGCCTTTAAACTATTCTAATAAATCTGATCTCTCTCTCTCTCTTTCTCTCTACCCCCTCTCTCTCTGTATTGATATATATATATATATATATATATATATATATATATACTGTATGTGTATTTATGTAGTAATTCTGTATATAAATATATAATATATAATAAATAATATATTATATTTATAAATATATAATAAAATAAAGCAAGTTTATATATATTCATTCTATCATTCTATCAGTTCTGTTCCTCTAGTAGTCAATTGCAGAGTATTGAAGAACTAATATCAAATTTTCATTAGCTCTTGCAAAAAACTAGAAGAGGAAATAGTTTTTAATATATACTGCTTGCCTAAGATTATTCTGATTCCTAACTAGACAAGGCTATCACAAGAAAAGAAAATAGAAACTAGTATCTCTTTTGACTATTTGTGGAAAACTCTCAATGAAGCAATAGCCAACTGAATCTAGAAACACAGTACCTTACAATATTCTGCTATCACCAAGTGTTGTTTATCACACTAAAATGAGATCTGAGGAGCTTTACCCTCATGCATGTTCTCCATAGAAACAGAATAAGTATGTACTGAGTTGACAGAAACAGAATCAATATGATTTAAGCATATACATGATATGCTTACATTGTGTTAACCCTGTTTACAGAAGTAGGTGTAAGTATGCTTGCTTTTCCATTGATATCTCATAACTTAAATACCATGTTATAAGGAGAATTCTCAAATTGATAAAGTGGATGTATATTGTATTACATGACAGTGGAATTGTAAAAGAAAATGGATATATTTGGACAGTGTACATTTATGTACACTTATATATTTTGATATGTACACATCAATATACACAAATGCATCCATAATAAAAAGAGGAAGAAATACTTATGATGATTGATCTCACTTCTGTAATTGATAATATGACTATAACTAGAATTTATTGTCATTTACAACTACCAATATCCTGTGGTCTGTGCTTTGTTGTCACACCTCATCTATCTGTGGTTTTTTACCTGTTGGACTGACTGACCCAAATCTTCACCCATAAAGGGTCCGGACAGACTACTAACAGTCATTCCTTATAGTCTTCATTCAGTTATTCACAGGGCATAGTAATACTAAGAGCAACTGTTAGCTCTTCACTAACTCTAGAAGAGGGAAAGATTTGTTTTGGGCCCCATTTGAGAGGTTTTAGGTCAGATTATTTGTCCTTTTGCAATTCTGGAACTGTAGTGAAGTAGCATATTATGTGTAAAGCTATTCGAGGAGGCTGCTCTCTCCATTGCAGCTGGGGAGCAGAAGATTGGAGGGAAGAAAGGGAGGGAAGCAGGGATTAAGCAGGTTCACAGTATACTCTATAAAAACCTGTCACTTAAGAAGCTTCTGTCTAAAGTTGTAAAAAATGCTAACAAGTAAGTCCAGTGAATCTTATGTGCATCTACAAATATATTGACCTGTTTACTTGGCTATGGGAAACACCACATCATATATTGATGCTGATAATAACATATATAGTATCCTAGCACACCTTGCTCCAGCACTGCAAAATATTGCTACCTATTTGATGCTGTAACTGAATTTTCAAAAGCCCATTCTATGGTTCTGTCAATCTAGTTGCTTCAGGATAGTAGAACTATTAAGATTAGTGAGTTAGTGAATTTTATGAGTTATGGGCCCATTGCCATACTTCATTTGCAGTGATTGTGTTCATTCATCAGATGCAATGCTGTGTAGAATGCCACAATGGGGGATAAAGCATTCTGTAAATCAATGGATGATAGTTTTGATAAAAGTTCTGTATAAAGAGAAAGCAAGTATATTCTTAGAGAATACCTTCCAATAGAAAAAAATTACTTCCGTGAAGCAAGTGGTTCAATGTAATATTAATTACACAGGCAATGGATCCCTATTTGGGGTTCGGCATTGGTGTCTCCTTTTGACATATTGGGCACTCGTTCAGTAGTCTATTGTGGGATATTTGAGCACACTGTGTGAAAATGTATTGCTGCTTTACCTGCCTGCCTAGGTACCTTCTGATTGGCTTAATAAAGAACTGAATGGTCATTAGCTAGGCAGGAGAGGATAGGTGAGAATTCCAGAGAAAGATAAGAACTCTGGGAGGAATTTGAGGTGCAGGGAATTCACAAGCAAGACTTGGGGTGGGGTAGGGGGTAGGGATTCAGAAATACAGTATAGAGGAGAGGTAGCATAACATAGATTAATATAAATGGGTTAATTTGAGTTGTAAGAGCTAGCTGGGAACAAGCCTGAGCTAAGGCCAAACTTTCACACTTAATAAGAAGTCTCTGTCATTGTTTGGGAGCTGGCACTCCAAAGACTGGTTACAGTAGTAATCTTTGGGAGTTGGTAATGGTGAAGCCCTTGCATAGAAGCCCATATTGCTAAGTCTCTGCTTAGTCTCCACCTCTTCCATCATTTTCTCATGAGATGCTTGGATGGTAACACAGGTATCTAGGAGATACTGACTGCTCTCCTCACAATAAGTCATCTTACTCTCATTATTAAAATATTTTCCTATTGATGTTATGTTTTGGGAAGCATTTACAAGAAATGACAATATCATTTTTCCACTTAGAGGGCTCTATCTACATATTGCTTCCTGAAATTTCCATACTACTGATTTCCAATCATACTCTAAACTCCTGGATGTTCAGCTAAACCATGGGCCAGTCAGTGAATCCATAATAATTATTTACCTCGAATTTCTCTTTCCAAGAATATGAACAACCATGGGAATTGTGTGAAATTCTGCCCATGGGAATTTTTTCTTCTATTGTAACCTCTCCAGTTTGTCTCACAAAGGACCATAACAGTAGAGCTGTCTGCTTTGGGGTATTGCAGGCCTGTCATGCAGAAATATCTGTAGATCAGGTCCAAATCTTCCTTTCTTCTGCTGCTTGAATTTTAGGAACCCTCCAGAAAGTTACAAGTGCAAACTAGGAGAAGAAAGGCAGCATATCATTAGTGGCAACCATGGGCACTTATATCACTTCATGTAGCATACTTGTACTTTTATGATTTGTGTGTATTTAGTTCTACATATATCACTTCTATTGATGATGTAGTACATCTGTGCATGCCCAATTTTGTGATTTGGTGAGTCAGATTATGCCCACTTCATGATAGGCAAAGAAGGTCACATGATACATTTGTGGTTTATAGTTAAGTGTTCCATCTCTACTAAGGCCCAACAACAGCCCAAAAGATGAGTCTCAAAAGAAAAGTCATTATCCACATAGGATATCCTAGTTGTTCTCTTGATGCTGTATTTCAATACCCTGACAAAGGCACCCTAATGGAGAAAGGTCATATTTGGAGTTACACTTCCAAAAGGTTACAGTCCATCATGTTAGGAGAAAAGCTGGCAACAGGCAGAGAAGGCATTGTGGAAGTAGCAGGGATATGGGTGGTCACAGGAGCATGAGATTGGTTGGTCACATTGTGTCTGCATTGAAGAGGTTGTGAGACCCAACTATAAACTCTCAAAAGTTGCCCCTCATGACTCATTTCCTTCAGTGAGGCTCCACCTCCTGAAGTTTCCAGTACCTTCCCAAATAGTGCCATAATTTGATGATCAAGTACTCAAACACATTAGCGTATGGGAGACATTTTACATTCAAATCGTAATATATGGGAACCCTTCTCTCACCAACCCTAAGGGAATGCATCATGATTTGCTTAAAGGGACCTGCCAAAGGCTCCTTTTGTGTGACTCTGACTCTTCAAGAGTCATTGGCTCTTCTGAATCACATGCTGAATAGACAGAACATCTTGCGTCATAGCCCCTGTTGCAAAGTCACCTTCTCTTCCTGGCCCCACAAAAAACTAGTAGCTGAGCAGGGCTGTGGTGGTGCACACCTTTAATCCCAGTACTTGTGAGGCAGAGTCAGGCAGATCTCTGTGAGTTCCAGGCCAGCCTGGTTTACAAAGTGAGTTCCAAGACAGCTAGGACTGTTACACAGAGAAACCCTGTCTCGAAAAATAATAAACAAACAAACGAACAACCTAGTATCTCTTAAGATCATTCAGTAAAGGAGGTGAGGTGGCATACTCAAATGAAGCCTCCAGATTTTAAAGACTCACAGTGTCTCTGTCAGTTGTAAGAAGGGTCAGATGCAACAACTTTTTCTTCACCTTAGAAGGGGTCTATACATACCCTACATGAATTGACTCCTGGAAATTTCACCAAACTAGAAGGCCCCTGAATGTCTGCTAGATTTATTTACAACCCTCTAATACATGAATAAATGTAGAGCAGTCTTATATTTGGAATGCCAGTTCTAATTAGCATAATGATATCCACTTAATGGACCAGTGTGGTGTCCTTTGGAAAGGCAAGGTCATCAAGGTCACTGAAAACTAAATCATACACACAGGGCTGGAGACTGCTATATACCTGAAGCTGGGACAGTGGTTGTGTAATGCTGGCATTCCCCACTGAAAGTACACTTCTCATGGTTTTGTTAAGAAGTAACCACTTGCTCCCCAGCCAAATGCTTTTGTCTGAATAACTACATACTAGGTACCAGGGGATATATTAATTTCCTTAAACAATGTAAACACATTGGATGCTGCAGCTGTAATTGGAGTTTCCCATCTAATTAAGCTTATAATACTCTACTGTCATTCACCAACTTCCATCTGTCTTTTGCTCAGACTAATAGATGAGTAGGAGGTACAAAGGGAGCTATCTCATCTGCATCATTCATGTTCCGATGATTGTGCCAACCCTCCATATTCTTCTAGAATGCATTCTTACTTTTAGTTACCGTTTTCATAGAGAACATTCCATTGGTTTATTTATAGTTGTTTCTAACATAATAGCTGTCCTGGTTAGTTTTTATTGCCAGCTTGACTTTACTTAAAACTACCTGAGATGGTGGAATCTGCATGGATGACTTTCTTGGGTAAGATTGTCCTGTGGGCATATCTTTAGGGTATTGTCTTGGTTGCCAGTTGATGCAGGAGGGCCAACCCCACTGTGAGAAGTTCCATCCCTAAGCAGGTGGTTCTGGGTTGTATAAGAAAGCTAGCTGAGCTTAAGCAAGTGAGCAAGCCAGTACGTAGTGTTTCTCCATGTTTCTGCTTGAGTTCCTGTCCTGACTTCACTCAGTGATTGCAACCTGGAAGTTTAAGTTTAATTTGAAAGTAAAGAAAATAAACCCTTTCCTATCCAGGTTGCCTTTGATCAGAGAGTGTCATCACAGGAACAAAATGAAAGTAAAGCAATAGCCCTCACTTCACAGGTCAGGAAATTGATGTGGAGATTCAGCATACTGCAGAGTGTGTCTGTTATATGCATGCATTTTAGAATTGAGGAAACAGCCACAGGATTGGTCTGAGAGATTCAAAGTCCCAAGCCAAGTGCAGTATGAAGTACTTGAAAGTTTCTATGCTTGCGCAAACAGCTTATATCCTGCAGCTGTGGGGCTGAGATGTTTTTCATGAAACCTAGAATCTTACCCTGTGAACGGTTGGTTTACAGCAGAGTTTAAATTTCTTCCCTTGCAGGTGCCTACTGTTAAAGTGTGTGCATCCTTTTCTTTTCTCTCTAGCCCAGCAACACTAGAAGCAATCTGTCACTCTCATTATAGTTGTTAGTTTGACAAAAGTATTTGAATGTATTATCTGCACAGTCATCCAGATCCTTGCTTTCCATCAGTGTTTGATTGAGAGTATCCAATGGTAATATTACGTTTGCTTCTATTAACAGATTTTGCTATGAGTTCTCAGTGCCTTGTTTACTACTGGAAATGGAGACATTAATGACTTTAATCAGATTGGAAACACAAGTGCAGAAATCTCATTAGATTATATATGTAGGTGGTTGAATCGAATGATTTGTGAGTTGTCTGTTGATGCTGCTGCTAGAAACAGAAGATAAACAACACCTACTTTACTAGTGACAATTTTTCCAAATTATTCTTTAAGAAAAAGTAAAAAATGATACCCACAATAAAATTGTGATGGAACACAAAAAATCATGTAGACTAACAAATACTTAAGTATTAACTTTCCATTTTGGTTGTCTTTACGAGCATTTAAAACTGTGTGTGCTCTAGAGTTTGGGAAAGAAGGGACAACTGCCATTTTTCTCACTGCAATGAAACAAAAATATTGAATTAAATTAAAATTGATCCTTGTGTGTGTTACTGGGCATTACAACATACTCTAAAGATAAAATTCAAATGTGTACATAAAAGGTTATGAATTAGTAGAAAAGATAAAGGCTCAGGACTAGAATATAGTAGTTACATATGATTAAGATTATATTGCAAAGAATCAAATTGGATTTTCAAATATATTATTCAATAGGAATCTCTAGGAAAGATGTGTCACTTTGGAAAAATATTATTGTTCATCAAATCCACCCAAATAAATTCTAGTTAATGAAATCAATTTGGATGCTCCAATGTAATCAACATTGCACATTGTGTCAGGAAGTGAGACAAACATCTTTAGTATCCTGTAACACACTTACTTGGCTTAAGGCTTGGTAAATCTGTCAGTGCAGCCCAGTTTATGAAGTTCAGGGCCATAGGACAGTAATGTGTTACAGTCAGTGAGTTTGACATTTATCATCTACTGGGAAGATAACTTTGGATGGAATCTAAGAGGAGAATTTCTCACTGTACAAGTTTCAACATGTTTTTTAAGTCACTAGCCATAGTTTACAGGTAATCAAAGCCAGACTTGGAACCAGGGTAGAAAATTTAAATTCCAATCTCAGTAATTTTAATATTTAGCACATTAAAAAGAAATTTATGATTGTATAAGAGGGTTCTCCATGATACTTTCAAATGTGTGTTTCTCTAGAAAATTTAGACAATTTTTTGGCAAATATGCTTGTAACTAATTAAGAGGGAATTTTTTGGTTTTTTGAGACAGGGTTTCTCTGTGTAGCTTTGCGCCTTTCCTGGAACTCGCTTTGTAGACCAGGCTGGCCTCGAACTCACAGAGATCCGCCTGGCTCTGCCTCCCGAGTGCTGGGATTAAAGGCGTGCCACCACCACCCGGCGAGAGGGAATTTCACAAAAAACACAGCAACACAGTTCAGCTCCTCTTGCACATTCTTATAACAGATTAGCATATACACATACACACAAATGCACACACTTGCATACTCACACTCAGCAACAAATAATTTTCATCAGATACTTTGGAATGTAATCTCGAATAAATCTGTGTTATGTGTATCTGTGTAGCATTTACACTGAACTATAGGCAGAATATTTCTCACTAGTCTCTAGAATGAATGAAAAGCTACATTTTGGGAAGATTTGCTGTCCATATGTCATAGTCCTACTCTGATAAGTGTGACCATTGTGCTTTCTCTCTTCTGTGGAACAGTAAGAGATGCTCTAGGATGCTCCATTTCTGGCCATGATCATTCCAAATGTTTTTTGGCTTCTGGTTTAAATAGGTAATGCACAGATGAACTTTCAGGACAGTTAAATAATACAGTAATTGTGGGTGCATGCTGCTATACATTAACACCCAAAATACTTAGATAAAATTAAAATTTTCAAGTGTGTAAAATTTTACAAAACTTGCTGAAGGGACTGGGGGAGCCTTGAGATGAACAAAGGTGTGAAATAAGAATTTTAACTACAAGTATCGGAAACAAGGTATGCTGAATCAGCAGTTTTCTGAACTAGTAGCGTCTATAGGTGAGGGAAGGATACCAAAGCATTGTGTTCTAGAACCATTTTCCATAGGGGTAGGCTTCACCAACTCTGACACTGTTGGACCTGAGTACTAGAACAAACAATAAGTAAAAAGATGGTGAATGGTAGAAATAAGGCTGCATGGTGTCAGACTAGACATTTACTGATAGTAAGGGAGAAACTGAATGATTTAGTTGAAAACATTGGTAATAGTTGCGTTTAATTTGTTATCGATACAAATTGTCTCATAAAGATGTCTGTAGCTTTGTGGGAAAGGTCTATGTTTCTTTGTTCCATCAGCTGAGGTGGTTTTGGAAAAAACATATCCCAACAGCAGTGAGCCCATTTAGAGTCCAGACTTTGGTTGGCTTTTAATAAAAGGGGCAGGAGTTTCTCAGCTGAATGGGCGATTCTAAGACGGGGTCATTAAAATTATGAAATGAGATTGTAGCATCTGTTGCTAGAAAGTAAGGAAGTGAAAGAATAAAAAAGCCCACATTCATGAATGACTGTAAGAAACCCGTGGTTCAGCAACAGCAACAACAACAAAACTCCCAATGAAGCTGCAAAAATTGGATTATAGTATTGGGTTATACCTCAGAGTGCAGAACAGGCACCCATGAATTCATATGAGATGTAGCTGTTTTGTATGAATGAGAAAGGCCTCCCATAGGTTCGTGTATTTAAACACTTGGTCCACAGTTGGTGGTACTGGCTGGTGGGCTAAGGAATCCTTATGAGGTAAGGAGGAAGTATATCTCTAGAGGTGGGCCTTGAGGGCTTGTAGCCTCACCCCACTTCCTGTTCATTCTCTCTCTCTCCCTCCCTCCCTCCCTGTCCCTCCCTCTTCCCCCCTCTCTCTGCAGAATAAGTGTGATTTGTCAGCTTCCCTTCCTTCTACCATGCTTTCCCTGTTTGTTGCTACGCCTTTCCCTTCAATAATGAATTCTATCACTCTGGAACCATAATCCAAAATAAATCAATTTATCCTCTATGTTACTTTGGGGTATTTTATTATGGCATCAGAAAAGTAACTAATACAGTGGCTGAGTAAATGAAGTAATAGGGTAGACATAATAAGCCTCCCAGGCAGAGGAATTTCAATCAGCCTGCTTAGCAGTTCTATTCTGGAGGAAATGGAGACTGATGCCTGATTTCTTAAGAGAGTGAGAATACTGAATGCCTTCTTTCCAAATTGTACTGTGTGGAAAGGGCAGTAAGTGTAGCTTTTCAGAACAGAAACTTGACAGACAATACCTCAGCCACATCACTATCATGAGAGACATGTTATGTTGAAAGGATACATCCTTGCTTGATATGCTGTGATGAAAATGTCATTTTCTCCCTCTGTAATCTTCCTGGCAGAACCCAGTCATTCCTAATATAATCATGAGAAAAACATGAGACAAATCTCAATAGCTAGAATTTCTAAAAATACCTTACTGATATTTCTGATCAGAAGTAAGGACATGGGAAGAATAGAAGAAGATGTTTCATGCAAATGCTAACCAAGTAAAAGCTGGTGCCACTCTAAGACTATTAACAAGAGAGATTTTACTAAAAATTTGTAAAATAGAATGTTGGAGAAAGATTTTTTTCAAAAATAAGAAGTATAAACAATAAATCAAAATTTGTATACACTTATAAAAGAGCTTAAAGTCTGTCCTGTATACATTTAGTTGATCTCCAGAGGTTAAAAGGACAAATTACTAGTGCAGTGGGTTATATTAATTTGCATTTGTTAATTATTAGGAGGTCAACCAGGAAGAATTAGTAAGGATCTGTAAGATTTGAACTACATAACTGAAACACTATCGATTTGATGGATAGAGGATATGTCCTACCTTCAAGCATGCATAGATCATCTTTATTTTTTAATTAAGCATGAAAGCATACTAAGGAAGAATACTAAAATGTTTTCAAAGACTGTATCTCACAGTGTTTTTATCTGACCACAATAACAATGAAGTTAGAAATCAATTACAGAAAGAGAGATGGAATGCTATAATCTTAGTTATTAGTGCTCTGGGGTGTAGCCTGGGCATCTGGAACTTTAAGAGCTCCATGGGGCTGAGGTACAGCTCAGTGACAGCATTTGTCTAGCACGTGAGATACCCTGGGATCCATTCCCAACCCTAAAAGAAACAAATGCCAAACAACTACCAAAGCACCCTGGGTGCAGCTTGGTTATGTAACCTGCTGTCCGGCCATATATAATCCTAAATCATAAAAGCTCTTTTGAAGTAGTTTCAGTTTTTTACTCCATAAAAGTTCTGTGAACTGCTATTGCACAAATACCTACTTTGAATTTTAAAATGCATCTCTGAAGAGATTTGGTTCCCTTCCATACAACTACAAGAGTCCTGACCATCAAAGAATTGGGCATGTTCCCTTACTCCAGAGAAGCAAATGGAAAGATCTCTGGGTGGGAGAAAAAAGTCCAAACGGCATTTGGATTGGCCCCATGTGGTTCAGTTACTTCTCAATATAGCACAAATTCATTTTAATTTAATGGATTTGTTACAAATTTCCTGAAAAGCTTTTTCAAAAGGAGCCTATGAATTAGCAGCTCAGCAGCCCACCAAGGAAGTCATTATGCACCAAGCTCCAAGCTGAGATAATCAAATAATAACTGGCAATTTATAACTTCCAAAGTAATATTCTTAAATATGAAATCGTGAGAGGGAACATTTGCTAGCAGTGTTACTGCAGTGGAGATGATTAGTTTTTAAAACAACAGATAGAGTTCCTCTTTCTCTGTTGACCATCTGCCCCTGCCTTTGAGATATGTAGGTGCTGGGCACTGATGCATCTCAGCTCTGCCTTTGTGGTTTCTACTGCTGGATCCTTTAGCAAGATACATAAATGCAGGGAATGTTCCAGTTGTGATTCTCATGGCTACAATTAAATACCAGACTGAAAGCAACTAATGTGAGTCAAGGTTTATTTTAGCTCACAGTTCACAGGAATACAGATCACCGTGGTGTAGGAATGACTCCCAGCTGTGGCAATGCTGAGATGCTTGTCCTTTCAAACTGTCAGTCAAGAGATAGAGAACAAAGCATTCTGCTGTTCAGAAGTTTTGTTTTTGCTTTTTGCATTTTCCCCTTTTCTATTCCCTGTGGCTCGTGTCTCACACCTTCAGGATATTTCTTCCCTTCTCAGTTAAATCTCTCATCAAAAGCATACCCAAAGGAGTGGATTTCAAGTCCAGTCAAATGGACAGTAAAGCGTTAAGCATCCCAGGATCCTGCAAAAATATTTTAAGTACTTTGTTTACTATACTGCTAAAGAGATGCAAGAAAGAAATGGCCTCATGTGAACAATACCACAATGGCTGGGGTTTTGAGAATGCACCATGTTGTTATAAGCACATTAACTTTAGACAGTGTCAACCAAGTGACTGGCTCAATTGCTTTATTTGATGAATGTCTCAAAAATTACTACCCTAAAGTGTATTTTAACAAACCAAAAGTGTAAATTTAGGGTTTGTTTAGGGTTCTAATTTCTCATTGCTTTCTGAGTAAAAGTTTGAAATTTGTGATTCAAAAATCATTTTTTTTTACATTGAAATGGTTCATCAGGATGTTTGAGAGACCGTACTTTGTCATGAAAGAAATTTTGTTCTGTTGAGAAATGTTTGAAGAACCACATGCCCCATCAAGGCTGCTGTTGATTCTACATTGCAATGAAGTCTTTCATAATCAAACTGCAGATTCACAGTGCTGGCTTCAGATACCCCGTGGAACTTGTTAATGTCTGTGCATGTTTAATTCCTTTTTGAGTGTAGATCCTCAAGGGCAGGGCAGGCTAGCAAGTTTTCAGTGACAGCTTAATTCTTCTTTGTGTTGTAGATGGAAAGTGGGATTTTCAGGCACATGGAAGTTTGAGTGGGGATATCTGTGTAGATTCGCACTTTGCTTTAATCTTCAAGACCATCTATCTCCAAATTCTGTCTCTGCTGCATATTATCTCCATACCTGTACCATGGAGATAATAATTTGAAGTCTCATTAAGATTTTTGTAAAAATTAAGCTTCTTGATAAAAGTAAAATACTTGTATCAGGGTTCCTACACATATAAAAGAGTTAGTGTGTGTTAGTTTATTAGTAGTTCCTGGCATTCACCTTGGTGAGCAGAATCAGTTTTTAGGATCTTGAGGGACTCTTTGCCTCTAAGTATGTCTTGTATCTATCTAATAATGGTATAGTAAATGCAAAACACTTTATGTTTTCCTATAACTTGGTATGAACAACAGTAACATCTTTGGAGAAATGAAAATTCTTGTGTTCCTATCCACTCTATGTAAGGCTCAATAAAGAAGACCTGTTGCTTGGGCTGGCCTCACTACCGAGAGCAATGGGAGCCTAATACTTCACGTAAGTTCTCAGCAGCTTCCTGTGACCAGGCCAGGCCTTGGATGAATGACCATTAGTAAATTAATCTTGGGAGGTCAACTAATTTTGTCAATGTAGTGTGGTGACAAGAAGAAAGAAATACAGCCATCACCTTTATGGAATTAAAACTCTGAGAAGTGGCTAGCCTGAGCTGTGTCTGACTTCCATGGAAACCCTGAAGAAGAACAGCTGTTATTCCCCTTATTTTACAATCAAGGGAACATTCTTCCACAAATGAACTTGCTAGGGGTGGGGTGGGGAACAGTTTGGGGTAGAGACAGTTTGGGATTTAAGGAAGATCCTAAAGCTAAGCCCTGTAGAGGGTGGCCCTAATGATCTTGAAGCAGACTAGGGATCTTCTGGCAGCTAGTCCTGAGTGAAGAGCATCTGTGACTTGCTAGGGCCATGTTCCTGGGAGAAGCTGGCAGTAAGATAAGTTGCCTTAAGGAAGGTGAAGATCCAGTGTTGACTTGACCTGTGGTTAGATTACAAGTTATGTCCCAGGTTTGTCTAGTGCATCTTAAGGTTGGAGTAGAGAATTTTGTTCTGCTGTGTCTGTCACTGGTTGACTACTACCCAGGAGAGACTGCAATTGGGATGTAAAATAAGTAAGTAAATTAGTAACAAAAAAAAAGAAAAAAAGAAACAGACACAACAACCAACTCACAAACAAAAAGGACTTGTTTAGGGGAAGCCTTCTTATGTGCAAAGCCATTCAGTTCTAGAAGCAGAAGGTTGACTTTGACAACACAATTTGTATTTCAAATTTTATATAATTTCTGATAGAAAAATGGAAACATAATTCCTACATGGGTAGAGAGTTTTGATAGGAATATATATATATATATATATGGAGAGAGAGAGAGAGAGAGAGAGAGAGAGAGAGAGAGAGAGAGAGAGAGAGAGAGAGAGCTTTGTTTTTGAGATAGTCTCACAATATAGCCCAGGCTAGCCTCAAACTCTTGATCCTCTTGCCTCAGCCTCCCAAGTTCTAGGATTATAAATGTGTAGCACCATGCCTGGTATCAGTGACATTTTATAATAAAGAGTGTGATCCCTATACATAGTCAGAGAAAAAATGACCTTTCTTAGGAGCAACTGGTTTGTGCATATCATGTAAGGGCTGGTGACAGTATGTGATTGTGTCTCACTGACTGACACAAAGCAGAATCTGATATGATACTTCTTTGCAGCTGAGGAACAGAATTATATAGTTCATTCTTTGTATATTATCAACATCTTGTGCTGTGTCTGATATTTTATCATTGATCTGTTCTTAAGTCTAATGATTATTTGCCTTGTAGTCTTAATCCATTTAATTATAGACAATTAATGTCATTTAGCCGGGATCTAATTTTAACAGTGCCAAGGGCAGTGAATAATCCCTTGCTCACCTTTTGGTTAATCAGGGCATATTTTTATGACTACATCTATCATATTAAGGTAAAATCCTCTTATTGAAGCCTGAGTTTTACCACTGATTCTTCAGCCCTTTAATAGAAGTATTTATCTATGTACCTCCCAGGGTGCATGCCCAAATAGCTATTGTTGATTACATAGACTTGTGTTTGGCTCATGGCCCTGGTTAGACCAGCCTGGGTATGATGGGTAATATCTCAGACACATCATCCATAAGGTTGAAAACCAACTTTGAATAGTTTTAGTTTTAATAGAATAAATATGTATTAGTGGGGGGAATATCACAGTAAAAACTAATGCCTGTCATATATAAGACAACATGCACAATCATCTGGTTCTCCAAAGGGAAGATGAGATGTACAAGTATAGAAATACGACAAGAAGAAAAAAGTGCTAATTGTGGTTTACAGTAGATGTTAGAATTGTAGGTAAATCTCGTTTTTCATTACACTGATTTCCAACATTTCTGACAATGAAAGTGTCAGCAGTACAGTGAAATTTTAAAGTGGTATGTTATTTAAAATCCAAGGGAAGAATTCCTTAAAAAAATAAAAAAATAATAATAAAATAAAAAAGAAAGAAAGAGAAGGAAATGCACTGCAAAGACATATTTCCACCTAGAAAGATGTGTGTCTCTACAGTGAACATTGTCGCCTTGGTCGTCTGATTTTAATTAAATATATCACCTCTCCAGAGGTACACATACTGTATTAAATTTTTACATGAGTCATTAAAGATTAAGCTTTAGTGTCCCTCTCTTGACAGAGCAATCTTCCAAGTATTAGATTTGATTTTTCACTTTGAATTATTCTCTCCTCTATCCCGGTGTCAGTCACTTGCTTGCAACAGAACACTGGGTGAAATGTAACCATTAGAATGAGTAAAGCATGCACTCCAGAGAACGCAGCCATCCTGCTGTGCTTGTAATGAAATCTATTTCTCTTTGATGATCTCAATTAAAAGAAGTTAAGAATTAGGAGTGTGACTTTAATTATTTCTTGATGTATCTTCCTCTGTTGTTTGCCAGGCAGAAAAAAAAGCAAGCAAGGGCTTCTGTGAGGACTCCCTGAGCTGTCCTTAGCAGGAGAGCTCTGAAATATGTTGGGTTTCTCCAGGCTATGTACTAAGCATTGATTGTAGCCAAGGAAAGGGCAGGGGCTCTTTACTATTATAGTCTTGTAAGTAGTCATCCCAAAACATGGAGACAAAAATTACAGTTGTCTATATCCCCTCATCTGGAGTCAGGAGTTTTGGCTAGGTTCAGCTGAGCCACTACCCATCATCTGTTTACCAGGAATGATGGACTAAATATGAAAGCCTCTCCCACCACCCCACCTCCAGGCTTAGGTATTGAATGCTTGGTCTCCAGCTTGAGGCACAGTTTTGGAGGCTGTGGAAACTTCAGGAAGTGTGGTCCAACTAGAGGAAGTAGGTCACTGGTGGGGGTGGAGATGGAGGGATGAGGAAAGAGAGTCTTTGGGACTATATTACACTGTTTACTTCTTGTCTTGCTTTTTACTTCCCTGTTGAACATGAAGTAAGCAATTCTATTCTGCCACATACCCCTGCTTCTCAGATGTCCTGCACAAGCACAATAGGGCAAGTGACCATGAACCTAACCCTTTGCAGTCATCTCCCCAAATGGATCGCTGCTCCCTAAAGTTGTTTTTGTTAAATATTTGGTCATAGCAATGTAAAATGCCTGGATCACCCTGTGGCAGATGGTGCTCAACTGGAAGTAGGCCTAGTCTTCAGGGCTTAAGGGCTGAGTCTGCTTACATGGGTAGTACCTTGGGACAGCTGGGTGGAGAGACTGGAAGCTTGGACTTAGCTGGTCATTTTTCCATCTGCAAGTCATCTGGAGGTCTCAGTGGAAGGCTTTCTGCAGAAAGACTCAGTGTTGATGTAGAAGTGTTCAAAGATATAGATAACAGAGGGTACCAGTTCTCTAAGGCCTGTCATCCAAACATGAAGTACCACTTGTACAATATAGTCTTTCAGCCAAAGGTCACAGAACCAGCTGTAGTCAATGTGAGTGTCATAGACTCCAGATGCCAGTGGAAGGGATGTCAATGGAAATGTGGATCTTCTGAATCGTGCCTGTCCTTCTCCAGTGCATTTCCCATATAAAAATATACCTCATTGTCTCTCAGCAGGCACCTAAAAGTCCTGCTTCCTTTTACAGCACAGCCTAGGGCCCCCTACTTTTCATGTGTACAGAACTAGACAATGAAGAACATTAGATACCAAATTTAATAGATATCCACTGCTTGTCTCAGGGACACCCTTCAAACTACTTAATTAAAACATATTCATTATATACTGGACTGTGATTCTATGTTGAAGCTCTTGTGAGAGAGGAGATCCTCTAAAGAGAGACACTTCCTAGTCTTTGTCTTGTGGATTTCTATAAATTGTAAGGTGGTCACAGGCCTTGGGGAGGAAAGTAGATTTCTCCCCCTGCTCCAATTGGTTTGTTCAAACTGTAAATAAGCCTTTCCCCAAATTGTGTTTCCAAATTTCTTTTGGAATACAGGGAAGCTTGGCTGTGGGTTTATGAATCTGTGTACTGTAACAGTATTATATCTCAAAGTCTAGAGTAAAGTCACACCACCTGTCTTCTATGTTTACATATAAAAAAAGTTGAATGAACTTGTTTAATTCATCATATGTTCTGGAAATACATTATGGAAGAACATAATGAAAGGCTGAGTTACATCTGTTTAACATATACTAACTGAGACCCTTTGTGTGCTCTTTCATATGTGCCAGACATTGCTTTAGATCCTGACAAAACTAGATGAATTGCCACAGGTTATCAATGGCGGCTGAGTGAGGGAAAATCAGTTTTCTCTATGGATGAGCTCCCTAATATGTTATCCAATTCCAAGTGGTCAGCCCAAAGCACTATGAGCAACACTAAATTGACTCGGTAAAACACACACACACACACACACACACACACACACACACACACACACACACGCACACACACACACACTCTTGTAGGGTAGAGAACATAAATTTTAGAGGAAATATGAGAGATGAGCAGTTGGAAGGGGAGATGGAGGTGTAGAAATAATATAAATACTCAACAACAAATGAAATTTTAAATTAAAAAATATAGTGTCCTTCAGATAAGAGTTCTAAACCCCAGTTTTTATGATGTTATGAGCATTGTAGCTGTCGGGACAGTCTTGCACTGCTGCCCATAGCAGCCTTAGTAGTTAATTTCAGAGAAATCCATTCAGGTGAGGCTGAGATTCTTAACTACACCATAGAAAAAAATTCCAGGATGAGTCAGCATGAGGTAAGTTGGAATTTGTTTTAAAGGGGTTTTAAACATAGATTTAAGTGCTGATGTGAAGAGAGAGAGAGGGGTTTCTCTAAGAAAAGGACAGTGTGCATCCAAGAGTGGCTATGGGCTTCTCCAGAGTGTGTTACACAAAATCTATTTTAGGAACAGTGTACTGGCTGTTTTTATGTGTCCACTTGACACAAGCTAGAGTCATCAAAGAGGAAGGAGCCTCAGTTGAGGAAATGCTTTGATGAGATCCAGCTGTAAGGCATTTTCTCACTTAGTGATCAGTGGGGGAGGGCCCAGCCATGGTAGGTGGTGCCATCCCTGGGCTGGTGTATTGGTGAAATTATTAAGGCCACTCCACGTAGTTAAAAGGAAGATTTATTTAGTGGGTAACTTACAAATGAGGGGATAGGTAGGTCGCGGGGTCTGGGGAAGGTGTATCGCAGTCCAGTGGTGTGCTCTGGAGCTCTGCTCGGTCAACCTCCACCGTCAAGGGTCCAGGAACAGAGAGCGCGCTGGCCCATCCAGATCTCGGGTCTCTCGGCACCTCCCTTGGCCGAAGCCTCAATGGGAGTTGGAACTTCCAGATCAAAGCTGGAATGGCTACCCACTACACTGGTGATTCTGTGTAGTGATATTTTATTTGCTGAAATGTGGTGATATTTTATTTGTACTTTAATAAATAAAGTTTGCCTAGAGATCAGAGGAAATAGCAAGCCATTTTAAGTAAACAAAGAAGTCAGGCAGCGGTAGCACATGCCCTTAATCCTATTGCTTAGTAGGCAGGATCTCTGTGTTTTCAAGGCCACACTAGGGAACAGAGCCAATTATGGTGACACACATCTTTAATCCCAGTACCAACCATAGAATTCTGGAGGCCTGTACAGACATCAAGTAACAGAGCTGGCCAGGAAGAGGAAGTGATGTAGCTAGACAGAAAATCAGATGGCAGAACAGCAAGATAATAAAGGCATGGGTATACAGGAAGTAACTTGCATTTGGAAGCTGCAGAGTTGGTGAGGTAAGGTTGGCTGGTGGCTTTCCCTATTTCCCTGATCTCTCCAAGGCTTTCACCTCTATATTTGGTGCCGTGTTTTTGGTTTTTTTTTTTTTTATTTAGTAAGACCATTTAGAAATTCGTCTACAGTTCTGGATTCTATAAGGTGGCTGAGCAAGCCAGGGAAAGCAAGCCAGTAAGCAGCACCCCTCCATGGCCTCTGCATCAGCTCCTGCCTCCAGATTCCAACCTTGTTTGAGTTCTTGTTCTGACTTCCACCAACAGACTATGATCTGGAAGTGTAAAGCCAAATAAACCCTTTCTTCCCCAACTTGCTTTTTGGTCATGGTGTTTCATCACAGCAATAGAAACTCTAACTAAGACAAACAGTCTTATACACAGTTTTGGAGGCTTCTAGAGTAGCTGTCTGCAAAAGGGTTCTAAGAAACTTCTTTTCCTTTATAGTGACAGCTCACAGAGTCCTCTGAGGTACACTGGATAGGATTACAGGCTTATGGAATCACAGGATTTGAAGGAATTCTTTCTGTACTAGGTTGGGAGGCAGTAAAGGCATATCTTTAGACTGAAAACAAAGTTTCTAATCTTGTTTGTGAGATGCTCAGAAAAGGTTTATAACTGGGAAAAGGGTTCGGTTTAACTCAAAGTCACAGGCACTTCTGCCTTAGTTATGGGTTGTGGCCAGGTTAACATTCTTATTTGAAATATCACTTTATAAGAAGAATATTGTTTCTATGTAGGCATTTCTGACAGACATGTTTGTTAGTTGTGTTGAGACTCTGCACTCTCATCAGTAAGAGATTCCAACAGGCACTAGGACAGGGGGCTTCCTTTTCTTCTGTCTCCTAACTCTCTTCTTCTATTGTCCCTACATTCTAGTGATAGTAACAAATAACATATAAGTGAACAGATGTGTCAGCTCAGCTCCAGGAATGTGCAATGATGCTAAGGAGGGAAGGGGACATTTTTTTTTTTGCTTGGGTGCTGAAGAGCAATCTTGAATCTAATATTCAAACAGACTTTTCGACAAGGGAGAAGAGATAACTACAGAGCAATAGGAGAAACAAAAACTTTAATTGGAGAAAATAAAACAAGGAACACTGAGTTCTGTTGTTCTTTTTTAAAATGGTTGCTGCCTTTTAAGTCACAGCTGTCTGAATCAGCAACTGCAACTCTGCAGCTACCAGCAGCGGTTAGGCCTCAAGGGTTGGAGATGGAGGAAAATCTGTCCCCTCGGGCTCCAACTCTCAAAAAGCTATGAAGGGAACTTAACTAAACCTCCGTCCCTCTAAAAAACTCAAGATTCAAAGGTTAAGGTAGAATTCTGCTCTTCAGAGGCTGAATAGCAAGTAGCTCACCTCCTCTCCTTGCTCATGTCCTCCAAAAACCCCCTGTGCGGCTCCACGCCCTCCTTATAAACCCTTTCTCACCTGGCTCCTCCCTACCACTTCCTGTCAGCTAGTTGCTGACTCAGCCTCCTGACTGCAGGTGAATTTTATTTAATCAAGCACATCTTTGCATCATTAAACAAACGTTCCAGAGCATAAGCAAAAGTAACACACCTTGAAATCATATTCAGCATCAGAGTTCCTGAGGCAGAAATAGGTTCTCACTCTTTGAATAAAGCAAAGGTGTTGAAACAGAGTCAGAGAAATAGATGCAGTTTGTTATCAAATGGCATTTAAGAAATTATACCCAAACCCAGTGCCTTATAGCAATAGTAACAGTGATTTATTTTGTCTTATAAATTTTATTGGTTAAGGAACAAGAAAATGGCTCAGCTGTGCAGTTCTGGCTCAGGGTGTCCCATGACGCTTCAGTTTTAAGCCAGCTGGACTGTTATATACAGCTGATGGCCTCACTGGGGATTAGGGTCACTGTAAGGGAGCCTCTTAATTTAGGTAGAGCATTTCTACTGGCTACTGGCTGGGTGTCTCCACTGCTCATGATATGGCAGCTGTGCTCTAAATGCATGGAGAGAAAGGGAAATAGAAAGGAGATGGAGGGAAGGCAGATGCAGATGGGGAGTGATTAGAAGAGATGAAGAAAGGGGGAAAGATCTCAGAGGAAGGGCCTCCTTAGTCTTACATAGCCTGAGGTTCAGAGTGGAGTTCTGCTATATTCTGCTGTTTAGATCCCAGACTAGCAGAGGCCAGAACCTTGCTCTGTGGAAGAAAGCCCCACCAGGAGAGTCAGCTTGTGGGAAGTGATAAATATGTGGGTTTGACTGTCTTTGGGGAAACAATCTGATCCAGGCATCTTTGTAACTTAAGATCTGGGTTTTAGTTACAAGTGTGATTGGGACTCTCAAAAAAACCAAACCAAACTTAATCAAACCAAACCAAAACAAAACCCACATATTTATCAGTTCCCTCAAGCTTATATTGCCAGTGGGGTTTTCCTCCAGTCTGAACCTCAGAGTCTATATCAAATTAAGCATACCCTTAATCTGAGATCTTTCTCGATTTCTTCATTTTTTCTAATCCCTTTCCATTGGTTAGGGAAGTAGCAGTGATTAGGTTTACACATTTAAAAGTTCACTGAAATGACACTTAAAAAATTTAATGGTAGAGCACGAAGGTGAGGGACACTGATGTCTGAGAAAGAAAAGATGATGAAGCAGTCTATATTAGGGTTGTGGATGTGGCAATAAGTTTTCACTTTGAGAAACGTTTTAAAGATTGAGTCAATATGACTTGCCTTTTAATTAGATGTAATTTAAGAGAAAGAAATTAGAGATGATTACAAGGACTTGGCCTGGAACAAACAGATACATAGTGCACTATTTAGTATGATGGAGAGTATAGACTAATGGCTTAGTGTGAAGTGTGTGTGGACTTTCCCAATATGGAAATGCTCTGTTTGGTGCATCCTGAATACAAGGAGCTCAGCAACACAGCATACTGACAATTCACTGGTGATACTGACATAACCTTGAACACATTTTGATCCCATAGATTGAAGATAGGAAAGATATAAAGATGAAGAGATAAATTTCAGATTATAACCAATTAAAAATAAAAGTTGAGAAAAGCACAGACTTTTGTTGTAGGAGTGCAAATACTAAAGGGATAAAGTGGTGCAACTAGCGTGCCAAACTGAGTGTAAGCATCAAACCAATACTTCTCTAGGCCACTATTGCCGTCGACTCACCTGCATCACCACAGTATCATACATGAGCATGTGGGCTTACATGTGTGATCACGCACATGTGCACACATGTGTATGCGTTTGCGCGCGCACACACACACACACACACACACAAGTTGTAACATTTGCATTTTATATTTTTCAAAAGCAATAGAGTGCAACAATAGCCAGGAAAATCAGAGAAGATAGGCTGCCCACCCTATAAATCCTTTCTATTTATTAGGAACTTTCAGAAGTTCTCTTACTTCAGGATATTCTGCTTCTTAGTTGTGTAATACCTTTAGTTATCATTCAGGGTACTGCTGTACTGTTGACTTTAGTTCACAATGGACATAGACACACTCTATCACCTGTATTGGCATGTCCAACTTAAATTTATTTGCTAATCATTATGTTCCAGGCACTGATAAATGTTGGCACTCAGTGCTCACATTGCTGGCATATATCACACCTACAAATAGGAGGAGTTTACAAAAACCTCAGAGATGGAGGGGGGTATACCTCACATTAATCACTATGCAGCCTGTAAGGCTTATTTGTAAGAAGTATACACTTATATCCTTCCAAACTGTTGTGTGAAAGCATGTTAGGATGGGTAGATGAGTTGGAGCCCTAAAGAAGCAGCATTTCAGATAGAAAGGCTAAAGCACACAACATGTTGCCCAAGTAGGCTTTGAGGGTGAGTGCCAGACAAGGGTGTGCACCAGAATCGAATTCCTGGTGCATTTTGCAGTCCATATTTCTTCAAATTGTGACTTCCCTTTGTGCCCTGGACTCTCCCCACAGGTTCTTACTATCTGTGTCTACAAGGCAACAAGCACATGTGCTCTAGGTACTTGAGGCTTTTACTCAATTCGTGGTCATAATTTTGAGTCACAACCTTACACCTTTCCCAGGAGCCTTAATATGAGAATCTCTGACTCACTGTTCATTTTCCTACTGTCTCAGCATAAAATGCCAAAGAACACATCTGTCTTCATTCATTCTACCCCTGGGCTTTTTGTTACCACCCAGGCCTCATCAACTTCCTTCCTTGCAGGCTTCAGCATCAATAAGACTTATCTATTGAATAAGAATTCAATTTCAGGGAAGACAAATTCTGTTCCTGTTTTCTTTAGAATAGCATTGACATTTAAAAAATCAAACCACTGTTAATGATGAAATCAGATGTTTCTAGGGCTTCATAAAATTTGGCTGTGTAGTTGCTGGGCTCTGTGGCTTCAGTGCCATTAGATGAGTGAATTACACAGGGCTCATACCCTACCCAGCTCATACAGATGATCTGAAGACAAGTTTAAGGTCTTTTTGAAACAACAAAGAGGTGGAAGGCTTCTTAAAGTAAATACTTCCTCCTTGAAATCTATTTGCTTCTCTAGGCTTTACCAGACAGGCAGTGAAAATGCCTCACTTTGTGGGTGACAGAGCTTGACTCCAGAGCATGCGCATGGCCTTCCTGCTTTGGAGGTGGAATTGGTTATGGCTGAAGCAGCCACATCACACATCTTGTGCTGGTTCCTTTTAGTCAACTATACACAAGCTAAAGTTACCTGGGAAGAGGAAATCTCAGTTGAGGATTTATTACCATCAGATGTTCATCCCCTGTTGGGTAGTTTCTTGATTAATGATCAAGAGAGCTAAGCCACTGTGGGTAGTGCCTCTCTTGAGCTGATGGTCCTGAGTTGTCTACAAAAGCAGGCTGAGAAAGCAACAAAGAGCAAGCCAGTAAGAATTCCTCCTCCACAGTCTCTGTTTCAGTTCTTATATCCAGGTTCCTTCCTTGAGCTCTTGTCATGACGTCCTTCAGTAATGAATTGTGATCTGGTAATTGTTAGATGAAATAAACCCTTTCTTTCCCTATGTTAGTTCTGGTCAGTGTCATATCACAGCAACATAGAAGCAAACTAGAACACATCTCAACTGGCCAGCCATACTGCAGTTTGGAAACTGGGAATGACTTTTGTGAGTGTGGGGTGCTGGGAATTGGACTGAGGGCCTGTCTGCCTGTAAGGCAAGCACTCTACCACCGAGCTATATTCCAGCCTCAATTATTTAAAATATTTCAATTTTATATTATTATTATTGTTGTTAATCATTATTACTATTAATTTTTGTGTGTGTTTGCCACACCACAGTTTTAGAGGGCAAAAGACAACTCTGTAGAGATAGTTTATGATTTCTACCTTTTTGTGGGTTAAAGAATTAAACGTATGTTGTTAGGATTGAGTAGCAAATGTTTTGACCCACTGAGCCCTTTTCCTGGTTCCTCAACTAGTTTTTATTTTTATTTTTTTATTTTTTGGTTTTTTCAAGACAGGATTTCTCTGTGTAGCTTTGCGCCTTTCCTGGTACTCGCTTTAGAGACCAGGCTGGCCTCGAACTCACAGAGATCCACCTGCCTCTGCCTCCCGAGTGCTGGGATTAAAGGCGTGCGCCACTACCGCCCGGCCTCCTCAACTAGTTTTAATAGATTTCCTTCAAGTATTTATTCATTAACTCAATCAACCAACTTTGATGGGCTAGAAACTATGCTGTGTGCTGGAAATCCCAAGACAGTGTGATTCCAGATGCTAGGAAATTTGTCCCAATGGTTGTAGAAATTGAAAAATGGAGAGAGTACAAATTATCCAGCAAAATTTTCCATTGTGTTCATGCAAAACACAGCTTTTACTTCATAGGAAATAAGAGATAGTTAATTTTTGAGTCAATTTATGAGTGGCCATAGCCCATGAGCATGGATTCATGGTACCCCAAGTGGAAGATGTTAGTGTGGAAATGGCTTCCTGGACAGAAAGAGTTATAAATCAAGACATTTTCCAAAGTCATTGGTTGTAGCATCATGTGAGTGTGTGATAGCTACTTGAAGCAATCTCTGTTGTAGCTCTCAGAGGATGTCTGATGCCAGCTATTGCATTGTTGAAAGATGGTGGTCAGTTAGGTTAATCCATTCCAAAATGTGTTACATGGGTCATAAGGACATTAGGTCAGACACAGAGATGGGAAATGTAAGGCTACTGTATTAGTCAGGGTTCTCTAGAGTCACAGAACTTATGGAATGAATCTCTCTCTCAGTCTCTCTCTGTCTCTGTTTCTGTCTCTGTCTCTCTCTCTCAAAAAATATATATAATTTATTGGAATAACTTACAGGCTGCAGTCCAACAACAGCTATCTGTGAATGGAAAGTCCAAGAATCTAGTATTTGCTTTGTCCCAGGAGGCTGGGTGTCTTAACTGGTCTTCTATATATGCTGAAATCCCAGTGAATGTGCTGACAAGGTGAGGGCAAGCAGGCAAAGAACAAAAGAACTGTTCTTTCTTCCATTGTCCTTATATAGGCTTCCAGCAGAAGATATGGCCCAGACTAAAGGTGAGCATTCCTGCCTGAAGATCTGGATTAAAGGCCTGTGTCATCTTGCCTAAAGATCTGGACCACAGGTTGCCCTACATTTCTGGATTGTACTTCGTTCCAGATATAGTCAAACTGACAACCAAGAATAACCATCACAGTTATTAAGGGGACAAAAGATCACCCAATATAATTTAGTTCTGGATCTACAATGTTATAACTCCCCACAATCATGAGATTTTTATCAGTCAGTGAGCCTAGTGCAACTTTTAGTAGAGACATGGCTGTTGTGGAAAGAAAAGAAGCTGAGTAAGGAGACAGCACTGGTTTTAAGGATCATGCAAGCCAGCCAGTTGACCATATGAGTAACATTAAGTGTCACAGACACTTCATATACAGCAGAGGAATCTCTCATCTAAACCTTGTTTGAATTCCTGGTCTGAAAAATTGTCAAGTGTAAAGATGGTTGTTATAAGCTAAGGTGTTCTACAACAAGAGATAAGTTGTTGTGTTGTTAGCGCAGACTCAGTCATTTAGCTGGGATGTATAAGGGACACTCAGAAAGGCTTTCACAATACAGAACAGGATCTCTGTGCTAAAGCATTGAATGATACCCATTCATTATTGTATATCACAGACCATCTTCCAGTTGAGACTACTGCATGTTGAAAGCAAAGATCTGATAGGAAAGAACTGATAAAATGAATGATATCAAAAGATAATTTATTATATTGGGTTACACAATATGATCTGAGTAGCCCAGTATTTGCTGTCTTCCCTGGGGTGGCTGACAACTGGTGGCTATTCAGTCCATGAAGCTGGATGTCTCAGCAGTTCCAATATAGTGCTGAAGACTTGAAGGATTCCTGGAGAGCCCATTGGAAGGCCAAGGAAGCTGGGTTCTGTTGTCAACAAAGGACAGCAGCAGCAGAAACAGAGTAGATAAACTCAGACACAAATGCAAAGCCAAGCAGACAAAAAGCAAATGCATTTCATTCTGACTCCCTTATATCTGGGCCACCACCAGAAGATACCACATCTTTCCATGTCCATTAATCTAATCAAGAAAACCCCTCACAGATGTGTCAGGTAACTTATCTCTTAGTAGTCTCAAGATCCAGTCCAGTTGACAAGTAAGATTAGCCATTGTGAGAGGCTTATTAAATTCTAGGTCTAAGAATGAGCTTCCACTTAAGGTCAGATGCTGGACTCTTGGTGGCTGTCATCTCACACACAGGTAAACAGGAAGATGGTTCACATCAGCCCAGAAGGGAAGCAGGTTAAGCTACTCAGGATTTTGCATTTGTTAATTTATTTTATCTTCGAAGGAGAATTGAAGCAAGAAAAACTATTTGGATTTAGTTTTATTTGCATCTTTCCCTTGGAGCTAAATATTTGTTCATTCCAACTGCTGAGTCCTGCTGCTTTGTCATATTGCCAATTAACTCAAGAAGATGGGCAAAATTTTCTGGTCCAGTAATGTCTCCAACTATTTTATAATATCCTTGGAAATAGTATTTTTTAGTTGAGGACTTCTTTTAAAATTCACTTGAACTTTGTGGAAAAGAGTCTATGCATGCATGATTTATTTATATTTACTGTTTTACAAATCAAAGAATTTTTACTTAGAGCAAATTCTACCAGGTTTGGGAGAAATCTGTGCTAGGTCACTGCAGGTTCATAATCAGCTAAATGCCCCATTTCCAATTTCTTTTCCAGGGCCTCTGCAAGTTATTCAAGGTGTAGAAACCACATTTCCATTCTGTAGGGAATCCCAGTACTTTTTTCTAAAGATAAATAACATGCCATTTTCTAAGAAGACTTTTAATGAAGTCTTTAAAAGCCAGTATAATTTATGGATATTAAATAATCTGTGAGATCTGTGAAAGAATTCATCTCCTAGCATTCTGAAGGCCAGCATGCAATAGCACATTTGTCTGAGTGGTTTCAAATTCAACACATGTGAGGGTTTATGAGACAGTTACAAGACATTTGATATCAGTAAATGAAATAAAGATATGTAAATAATGGATGCAGAAAATCTTTTGAATTATGTATTAATTGCTTTTCTCATTACTATTGCCAAATGCCTCACAAGAAGTGACCAAAGTGTGGGAGGGTTTACTTTGGCTCATTGCTTTAAAGTATAGCCCATCATGGTGTAGAAGGCAAGTGTGATTGGCCCCCATAAACCTACAGGGAATGGCACTATTATTAAGTGTATCTTAGTTGGAGGAAGTGTGGAGGTGGGTTTTGAGGTCTCATATATGCTCAAGTCATGCCCAGTGTCTCAGTACACTTCCTGTTGCCTGTGGGACCAAGATGTAGCTCCTTCTCCACTCTCAGTTTCTTCTCCAGCTCCATGTCTACCTGCATGACACCATGTGGCACTATGATGTTAATGGAATAAACTTCTGAAAATATAATCCACCTCTATTAAATGTTTTTTCTTTATAAGAGTTGCCATGCCATAGTCATGGTATCTCTTCATAGCAATATAAACCCTAACTAAGATAGAAGTTGGTACCAGGAGTGGCAAATTGCTATGATAGGCCTGATCACGCTTTTGTTTGAAGGAATATGGGCCTTGGGACTGTGGATTAGAAAATAAGTTGAACACTTTAAGTGCTGTTTAATTTTTCCATACTAGGAGAAGCATAGAAGCCAGTGGTGCTGATTGTGATATGAACTGTGGGTTTCAGAAGAGAAGACTATTAATATGTGGCCTAGAGATCATTCTTGTGATATTTTGGTGAAGAATGTGGCTGCCTTTTGCCCTTGTCTGAAGAGTCTGTCTGAGGATAAAGTGAAAAGTTTTGGATTAATTTCCTTGGCAGAAGAAATCTCAAAACAACCTCGTATAGACTCTGTACTGTGGTTATTAGTGGTAATGCTAATAGAGATTTATAATGAAAAGGAGCAAACTGAGCAAGGTAAAATACAAAATATAAAATTTGATGATAAAAGGAATACCAAGAAGTGGAATGGTGCTAAATCCTGTATTTAAGGAGATAAACAGATTAAGAAATGGAATAAAGGGAGTGGTGACCTCAGGACAAGATCCCACCAAGCTAAGTTTCTAACATGTGAAAAGGAATTGAAGAAAAGCTTAGAGCTAGGTGTGGTGGTGCACTCCTTTAATCACAGCACTAAGAAGGTAGAGGCTGGTTGATCTCTGAGTTTGAGGCCAACCTGGTCTACAGAGCAAGTTCTAGAACAGCCAAGCTTAGGCAGTGAAGGAAACCATTGAAAACAGAAAGCAGGTAAAGATATAATTGAAAGATCTCTGAGTTCAAGGCTAGCCTGGTCTCCAGAACTTGTTTTAGGACAGTCAAGCTTATGCTGTGAAGGAAACTGTCAAAAACAGAAAACTGGTGAAGTTATAATTGAATGAGGGGGCCATATTCCAGCTCCAGGAAGCAGCAGAACTTGGCAGCTTTAGCCACATCATTCTGTCATTAGAATCAAGGACAGAGAAAAGCTGTCCTTGACAGAGGAAAGTCAAGGGGTTATGGAATATTCCTCTGTGACTAAGGAAAGCTAATGAGGTCAGGCATGTGTCGGAGGTGTCCCTGAGTGGAGGTCCAGAGAGTCCATTGCGTGCAGCTGTGAAGGTGAAGCCTGGATTGCCTTGGAAACCCCAAGATGTTGGAGATGCCAGAGCTATGGGATACCTGCTGATGAAAGCTACTAATAGGGAATGGAACCAGCCCAAGAGAAAGAAGTGTGTTGCAGTCAACAAAAATGAAAGGAGTTAGAGATCTACAGAGCATTTTGACATCAGACATGGACATGCAGAGTTTGGAGTTTGCCCTGGTGGTTTTTGGTCTTGCTTTGGTCCACTATTTTCTTACTATGCTCTCTTCCCTGTGTTTTCGAGTGGCAATGTATATCTTGTGCCATTATATGCTGGAAGTATGTGATCTGTTATTTTTTAATTTTGATTTTACAGGAAATTATAGTTAAGAGATTGCATGAATCTCAGAAGAGACTTTGAACTTTGGAATTTTAAACATTGTTGAGACTGTGATAGAGTATGGAGACTTTTGAAGTTGGACTAAATAAATTTTGCATTATAATATTGTTACAAGCTTATTCAAGCCAGCAAGTGAAATGTGGTAGTTTGAATGTGATTGCCCCCCCCCCCATAAATCTATAAGGAGTGGCACTATTAGTAGGTGTTTCTTTTTTGGAGGAAGTATAACACTGTGGAGCTAGGCTTTGAGGTCTCAAATATGCTCAAGTCATGCCTAATGTCTCAGTTCACTTCCTGTTGTTGGGTTCAAGATATAGCTTCTTCTCCACTCTCAGCTTCTTCTCCAGCACCATGCCTGCCTGCATGCCACCATTTCACACCATGATGATAAGGGACTAAATCTCTGAAAATGTGAGCCATCCCAATTAAATGTTTTTCCTTTATAACAATTGTTGTGGTCATGATGCCTCTTCACAGCAATAGAAACCCTCACTAAGACAGCAAGGTGGCAGAAGCAACTCATGACTATGGTCATAAGGACATGAGACCATGTGTTTATATCTAGATGCATCAGGAAAATGAGAAGAACACTGATCCACATCATTTTCATTTGATCTTGACTCAAGACCATGATATTGTGCCATGCAGATTTAGGCTGTGTCTTCATCTCAATTAAATCTTTCTGGAAACTCCCTCAAAGCAATGCCCACAGACATGTCTCATAGGTGATTTGAATCCAGTCAAGTTAATAATGAAGATTAGTCATCACAAGTCTACGCCTCCGCTGAAACACACCACTTTTAATCATAAGATTCCATGCCTAGTCACTGAAGTCTCATGTTCATTTCATATTGCAAAATGCATTTAGTCTATCTCTAAAAGTCCCCAAATCTTAAACATTTCCAACCCTGTTCAAAAGTCCTGAGTCTCTTCTGACACTTCTTGATTGGAATCCCTTATAAAATAAAAATTCAAGTTACAAAGTTTGAATGTACAATGAAACAGAACAAACATTCACATATGAAGATAGCAAGCAAAGACTGAAGCTCAACAAGGCAAATACCAAACCCTTCAACTCCACAGCTCGTGGTAGAAGCATCTATGTCCTACAAGCCTTGGACAGTCCCATCCCTCCAGCTCTGCCATGTGTAACACGCATAGCCTTTCTTAAACCAGTTCCACTCTGTGCCTGCAGCTTTCTTTGCTAGCTGTCCCGACATCTCCAACAGTCTGGGGCCTCTGTTGTAGCTTCATCGTCATCTTCACAGCTTCATTCATTGGTACATCAGGAACACTTTGCAAGGATTTAGAACCTATTATACTTTGCCTGGATTCAATGGCTTTCTAAAACCTTGACATAAGCTTCTATTATCCCCCAGACTCTTGCATTTTGCATGTCTGTAAAAGCAGTACCACTAAGACCATACTGCCAAGTTCTGTTGGCTGTTCAAGATGCAGCCTGGCCCCTTCTACCACAGTGGTTTTAACTTCTCTGTAATTTTGCTCCTGAACCTAGGGGACACTTCTCTAGTTAGTATTTTCAAGCAGGGAATGTTTCAGCTGAGTTTTCAATTCAGGCTCTCTCTTTTAAAATGAATTTTCATTTTCACAAGTTAAAAATCTTTGATGGGTGGAATTTTGCTGTTCTGCCATCTTTCATATTATCCCAGAAAGGAGCACTCATTTTATTGGATCCTATGGGAAGGGACATGTACAATATAAATTGATTATATTATCTAATCTATCAATAAAAATAGAGAACCACCCTCAGTGTACCCTCCTAGTAACTATACTCCTTTTCTTAAACACCATAAAAGTTAGCCCTAAAGAATTATTGGAGTCCTACAGTATGTTCACTCTTGTGGCCCACTACTGCTTGCAGTGTATCTGATCTTTTCTATTCCTTTACTTTAAATAAATTTGCCTTACTACTTTGCCATCTCTCTGGGCATTATTATTATTATTATTATTATTATTATTATTATTATTATTATTTTCATTCCTCAAGTAAGAGGCTATACTACTTACTTTTCTATTGCTGTGATAAAATACAATGACCAAGACAACCTATTGGTAAGTTTCTTTTGGCATATTTCCAGAGGGATAAGAGTCCTTCATGGCAGGATTATGGCAGCAAGCAGCAGGTGGAGCAGGAAGCTGAATGCTCACGTCTTCACACACAAGTGCAAAGCAGGAAAAGCTAACTGCAAGCAGTTTAAGGCTTATAAAATCAAACCCATCTCCACTGACATAGTTCCTTCTACAAGGCTGTACTACCCAATCCTGTCTAAATAGTACCATGGATTGCGGACCAAATGCTCAAATGCTAGAGACTATGGGGATAATTTTCATTCAAAACAATACATTTCATTCTCTAATCTCTATGAGCTCATGGTCATATCCTAATGCAATATGAATTCAGTTCAACTTCAAAAGTCCCTATAGTTTTTCAAAGTCTCAATACTGTTTAAAAGTATGAAGTCTGAAGTTTCTTCTGAGACTCAAGGCAATTTCAGGTAATGAATTTCTCACCAGAAGACTGACCCTCAAAGAATGAGCTAATGGAAGTGTGGCTCACAACTGCCATCCCAGTAGTTGGGAGTCTGAGGAAGTGGAATTGAGAATTTCAGGCCAGTCAGGCCTACATATCATGATCCTGCCTTAAGAAAAGAAAGTGGGGTCCAGCTAGAATCTCCCACTCACCCAAGCTCTCTTTCCCTCGACCCTTGCCCTTCATTACCCCCACTCACGTCCATGTTGTTCATGTAGATCTCATCCATTTCTCTGTCATTGGGCAATCCCTGTGTCTTTCTTGGGGTCCTGCTCTCAAGATAGCCTCCCCGGAGTTGTGAGTAGCAGTCCAGTCATCCCTGCTTTACATCTAGTACCCTCCTATGAGTGAGTACATACCATGTTTGTCTTTCTGAGTCTGGGTTACCTCACTCAGGATGATTTTTTCTAGATCCATCCATTTGCCTGCAAACCTCATGATGTCATTGTTTTTCTCCACTGAGTAGTATTCCATTGTGTGTATGTACCACATTTTGTTTATCCATTCTTCAGTTGAAGGGCATCTAGGTTGTTTCCAGGTTCTGGCTATTACAAACAATGCTGATATGAACATAGCTGAACAAGTGCTCTTGTGGTATGATTGGGCATTCCTTGGTATATGCCCAAGAGTGGTATAGCTGGATCTTGGGGGAGATGGATTCCCAATTTTCTAAGAAAGTGCCATATTGATTTCCAAAGTGGTTGTACAAGCTTGCATTCCCACCAACAGTGTAGGAGAGTTCCCCTTGTTCCACATCCTCTCCAGCATAAGGTGTCTTCAGTGTTTTTGATCTTAGCCATTCTGACAGGCGTAAGGTGGTATCTCAGAGTTGTTTTGATTTGCATTCCCCTAATGATTAGGGATGTTGAGCAAACTAGCTGGATCAAGAACAGAGAGGGAGAACAAGGAATAAAAGACCATGATAAATGAAGACTACATGAGAATAGGAAGAAGCAAAGAGGCCCACAGAAATCCACAAAGATATCCCCACAATAGACTACTGGCAATGGTCGAGACACAGCCCGAACTGACCTACTCTGGTGATAGGATGGCCAAACACCCTAATTGTTGTGCTAGAAACCCCATCCAATGACTGAGGGAACCGGATGCAGGGATCCACGGCCAGGCCCCAGGTGGAGCTCCTGGAGTCCAATTGGCAAGAAAGAGGAGGGTTTGTATGGGCAAGAGTTGTTGAGACCAAGGTTGGATGAAGCACAGGGACAAATAGCCAAATGAATGGAAACACATGAACGATGAACCAATGACTGAGGATCCCCCAACTGGATCAGGCCCTCTGGATAAGTGAGTCAGTTGATTGGCTTGATCTGTTTGGGAGGCATCCAGGCGGTGGGACCAGGTCCTGTACTCAGTGCATGAGTTGACTGTTTGAAACCTGGGGCCTATAAAGGGACACTTGGCTTGGCCTGGGAGGAGGGGACTGGATCTGCCTGGACTGAATCTGCCAGGTTGAGCTCAGTCCTCGGGGGAGGCTTTGCCCTGGAGGAGATGGGAATGGGGGGGGTGGGCTGGGGGGAGGATGGGGGGGTTGGGATGGGGGAGAACAAGGGAATCCGTGGCTGATATGTAAAATTAAATTAAATTATAAAATTAAAAAAAAAGAAAAGAAAGTGGGGAAGTAAAGTTCTGTAAGAAGGAAGTGTAGAACTTCATAGGAAAGAAGAAAATAAATTGTAGCAATGTGCTAAATAAATATTTTTCTTTTTCTTTAATGTGTTCACTGAAATATACTTGATGTTCTAAGTGACACCAAAATATTCAACCAGGCCTGATAGCAAAGGTCTTAGATCTAAGCAATTTTGGAGACGGGGGCAAGGAGATTGTAGTTTCAAATCCTACCTTGGCTACAAAGTACAAAGTGATTTGAAGGTTGGCCTTGGCACCTTAGTGAGACCCTGTGTCAAAGAGACAGGTGGGGCATTGCAAATGAAATATAGGGAGGAAGAAAACAGAAACAGGATACAGATCATGCTGCTTGCCCAGAGTCTGCAAGGATCTATGTTCAGTTTCCAGGATCACAAAAGGAAAACAAGGAGATTGTAATTGCTTTATTTGGTTCTAAATTTCTATAGAAAAGTATTTAAGAAAAATGCGTAATGGAAGGGAAATGAGAGGGGCACATGGAAGTGACATGTGGCTTTTACACTTCAATCCAGAATGTCAGATCAGTGACATTATTCAGTTATGGTAAGTACATATACTGAAACACATTCAATATCTACAGTGATCACTAGAAAGCTGTGCACAGATATAAATTCTAGTATCATTCAAATAAACTGATAAAATAGAGCTCTAACAATGTGTAAGTAATCTACATGAAGATTCTATTTCCCAATAGAAAGCAACAATAACAACAACAAAAACAGAAAGTTCTCCCCCAGATGAACGCCAAACTAGAAACTGAATACAGATAATTATCTTATTTTGGCCATGATGTTTACCACAGCAATAGAAAGCAAACTGAGACAAATGACTATTTAAAGGATTAAAGATGAACAAAGATAATTTTTAATTAGGCTCTGGATCAAGCCCTTTACAATCATTGAAGTTCTAATCAGTTAATCAACTTTGAAGAAGGTTCAGTTGAAGGTGCAATTTCTCTTATTTTTTTTTTTATTTAAGAAGGTTTTTTTGTTGTTGTTCATTTAACATACTAACCACAAATTCTCCTCTCATCCCTCCTCCTGCTCCCTCCAGTTTCCCCCCTCCCCAACTCCCCTTTCCCTCCTCCAAAAGGGTAAGGCCTCCCATACAGAATCAGCAAAGCCTGGTACATTCAGTTGAGGCAGGACCAAGGCCTTCCCCGCTGCATCAAGGCTGAGCAAGGCGTCCCACCATAGGTAATGGACTCCAAAAAGCCAACTCATGCAGAAGATGCAATTTCTTTCTGGGGACTGAAATTCACAGCACATTTGCAAAATCACTTTACATACAAAACTCACTTTAAATTCCATAAAACAAGTGAAAAGTAATATATATATATATATATGTTCTCCCAAACAGTAATCAAAGAAAAGAAAAGAAAAACAGAAGTCACTTGTTAACCGTAATAGTAAATGAAGATGTTCAGAGAGGAGAAGATTACTAGAGGTAAGAACTATGTATAATGCTAAAAAAAAAGATCATCAGTGTTGTGAGCTTGAAGGCATGTTGCAATTAAAGCTCCAGAGATGAGAAGAGAAAGTTGATTTAAATGGAAAGAGGGAGAAAAAAAGTCCACAAGCACAGCTTGAGACTTCATCTTTTCACAAATGATACAGTAACCAGATAGGAAATCAATAGGCATAAAGAAGAGGTTAAGAGCACATCAAGCAGTGGGATGAAATGATTCACTCACCAGCAGTGGAGTATACATTCTTTCTGGGAGTTCACAAAACATTGACAAAGACAGACTACATCCTGGGCCATAAAACTAACCTGTGCAAATTCAAAACCTTACAGGATGTATTGTTCTTTGACTATAATAAAATCAAATTAGACATCAAAAACAGAAAGGTAGAAAATCTCTCCACGTTGAAAACTAAATAATGTATTTCTTAAATAATTCAGGGCCCCAACGTAAGTTTCAAAGTCAACATTGAATGAAACCAGAACAGAACAACAATACCACAGAAACAACAAAGCAGGGACAGGGGGGAAATTTCCAGAACAAAGTGCACAAAGTAGAAAGAAAAGCCTTAAGTCAGCAGTTCAAGTGCTCACATCCCATAGCAAGAAAAATAAAAATTAAATAAGCCCAAAGCAAGGAGCAGGAATAAACAATCAGAATGACAGCAGAAATAGATGAATACAAACCAGAAACATAATAAAGGGTATAGAAAAATCAATGTGGGTAATGGAAAAGATGGGTCAATTTGATGAATCTCCTACCAGAATTAAAGGAGAGAGAGAGAGAGAGAGAGAGAGAGAGAGAGAGAGAGAGAGAGAGAGAATTCATCAAAGAAGGGAGTGTAATGGGATCATTGCCCCTGGCCCTGGTAGCATCAAAAGGATAATAGCAGAAACTATGAGAAACTCGATATGTATAAATTTGACAACCAAGAGGAAACCAATTCCTTCTGAAGCAAAAGCTTTCACCCAGATGAAAACAGTTGAATTTATAATTTAAGCATTCCCCAAAATATATCTCTAAGTCCGCATGTCTTTCCTTAAGAATCTTATTAAAGGTTTATGGGATAATCAATGCCAAATTTTCATCTCTTCCAGAAGATATGAGAAGGAACCATTTCCCAACTCTCTGAATGAAGTTAGTATTGCTATGATACAAAAATTAAACAAATCAGTAACAGTACCAAAGACAAAGAACTAAAAAGAAAAAAATACTAAGCAAACAACTACCATGTGATGCAGTAGTTTACTCTTGGGTGTTCATCTTGGAAAAATGAAAACTTAAGGGGACATAAAATTAACGTTTGTATAAATTCTTGTAGCAACCTTAATCCCAATGTCTTAAAACTGGAAATAATCTAGATCTTCAGTAATAGATGAATGTTAAACCCTGATTAAATTATCAGGTTTTGAAACAAGCTAGAATATTTAGGCAAAAATACCTAAATCTAACTATTCTAGATAGTATAATTTTATTTGTATGATATTTCTGAAATGACAAAATTACAGATATGAAAAGAAGAGTGCACTATGGAGAGTGTAGGAGGATCTTAGGGGAGAATAAGCAGTGTGGTTTTTATTCACAAGCAACACAGGGGTCCTGTGTACAAATGTATTGTGTCCTGAATATACTGATCACATAGCCTTGTTTTAGGACTACACAATAGTTTTACTAGCTCTTCCCTTTGAGCGAAACAGAACAAGAGGTTCTTGACAGAACATATCTTGTGCTACTACTCACCATGAAGGCCTAGATAGACGGAAGAGACCCATCCCTATCACTGAGACATATGGTGTTTAGTGAAGGAACAACAACAATACCAGAGGCTCTACATGCAGGCAAATGGAGGCGAGGCCCATATACTTTTGTAGGACTCAAAGGCTGGTATAATGAGACTAAGTCAGGGATGACCCACTGAGGTATTCTTGAGGATGAGTATGTGCTCAAAAGCTCCATGCCTGGTATGATGGCTTACTGGTGTGAAGCTAGGTAGTATGCAAGAAGATCAGCATGCTGGCAGAACACAGCAAGACTGGGAATGGATGAAGGCTAGAAATGAGACTGGAAAGGGATGATATCTATGGTCAGACACCAAAGATCCAGTAGCACTGTTTGGGACATTAACCTGATCTTCTAGACAATGTGGCTTGAACAACAGAAATTTATATTCTGTCTCCCTTTCCTGTAGGCTGAAAGTTCAAGATCAGGATTTGACAAGATTGGTTTCTTGTGGGGTTGCTTTTCTGGTTTATAGATGTCCACCTTCTCATTGGGTTCTCACATGGCTGAGAGAATTCTTATGCTCTCTGATATCTCTTCATAGATAAGATAGATAACATAGATAAGAAGTAACAACCAAACCATGGCCTCACCATTATGACTTCCTCCAATCTCAGGTGCTTCCTCAGAGATACCACTTTACATGTAGTTCATGAGGACCAGGCCAACAATACATAGATTTGGAAAAAATAGAAAAATTCAGTGAATAACAGATGTCATGCTTTTTGGGAGTGTTGACCATAAGTATAGAAGTGACTGAAACCCCGTCCCCTCAAATGGAACCTCCACACAGGGGCTAGAGATAATGTATACTGATGGAGTTGTGGAATGGAGACAGAGTTTAAAGGTCAAGATGCATGGGGTTAAGAGGGTGAGAATAAGTTGAATATAGGTAGAGACAAAGAGGGATGTATCTAGGGATGTCCCTGGCCCTATCTCATAGCATTGTGAACAAGCAGCATGCAATTCTGCTGAAGAAAAGTAGAGATGTGACTCACTGGGTTTCTGGAGTAGGCAGCTGGATAGCTACAACACAGCAAAGTCCTGAGAACAGACGTGAAAATTTATAAGTTCATTTCCCAGGAGTTGAGGTAATGTTTTGAGGCTGTGCATCAAAAAGATAGCCCAGTGGGCTGGGAAGGAAAGAAGAGGCTGACATTTTCTAATTGGATCATCTGTTGTTTGACTGGTTGTCTAGAATGGAAGTCTCTATCTACATAGGATGGACACTTTCATTCCTGTTTTGCAGACCAAGATACTGACCAAGAGAGCTTCAGAATTTTACTTAAGGAAGAAGTGAGGTTTGATTTGACTGTAGAGACTGTGTTTTAACACAGTTGCATAATGATGGGGAAGCAGAGAATAGCTTGGGGTGGGAGAAAATCAGGAGTAGAGACAGAGCTAGGGGGTGGCAAATCAAACCTCCTTTGGAAAGCAGGATGAGAATATGGTGCCAGATAAGGAGTCCACAAATCCTCAAGGCAGTCTAACTGGCAGACAAAAGGAGGAAGAAAGGCACTTCACTTTAGGAGTTGGGGGTGGAGACCTCAAACTGATGAGATTTTAGCTACAGGCTGAGAGATCAGTGCCCTTGAATCCTGCTTCCTCCACTCTGCTCACTCAGTGTTCCAGTGGTAGAAAGGGTTCTGGGGTGAGAGCAACAGGCTACTACAGCTGACCTTTCCCTGGTCCTGCCTCAGAAACCTTACTCTTCAGCCTCTGACTCCAGGAGAATTGTTTCTTAAGGACCTTAGATCTAGGGGCAAAGGTTGGTATTATGAGACAGTCTTTGTGTCAAGATAATGGTAGCAAGTGGGAGCAGAAACAGTAGGGAAGACCTGAGAGAAGGCCCGTGGCATCTATGCTACTTGATAACATGTAGCTTCTGACTCCTATAGCCAAGAGTTTTGCTACTGGAATAATTTTTGTTGCAATTTGTTTTCATTTTATATAATATTTGGCACAGAAAATCATATTTGTTCAATCCATGAGTCAGTTAAACTTTTTGTGTCTGCTCATCCCATGCCAAACCTTATTTCTTATAGTGGGCCCAGTTGACACACAGGCCCTGCTTCCTGGCCATCTGTCCTAACCCCTTCATGTTCTTGTCCCAGGCCTTGGTAGAGACAAGTGCATGTTCTACCAACTCCAGATGACTCTAAACTACTGAAGAAGCTATTTAGATCACACACATTGTTTAGGTTGTTGAGGGAAGGGATGCTCAGTAACACTGGTCAAGGCACATAGAACATTTTTCATTGCTTTCCTCATTCCTCAGAACTAATAACTAACAGGAAGTAATTTAAGGAAGGATAGGGTTATTTCTGGGTTTTCAGTGATACAATCCAGGATGACATGGAAGGCTTGTCAGTGAAAGAGCCTGGAGGCTGTGGTGGCAGGAATGTGAGGCTGTTTGCGCATGTCTGCGAGTTTCAGGAAGCAGAGATAGGACAGCAAATAGGGCCAAGCTGTAAACCTCAAGATATACCTCCTCTTACTTCCTTCGGTTAGACCTCATCATCCAAAGGCTCCAGGCTGCTTAAAACAATGCCATCATCAGTGGATTCAGTGTTCAAACACATGAGCTTGTGGATGATATTTTACATAAAACCATAACATTCTATCCCTGGCCCAAAGGCTCAGGGCCTTCTCATGATGCAGCATGCATTCAGCCTAACTTCAGAAACCCTCAGAGTCATAGTAGTATCAACACTGATCAAAAGCCCAAGTCCAAAGTCTCTTCTGAGACTCATATTAACTTCTTTGACTGGGAGGTTCTATAAAATAATAATTTGAAAAGTCAAACACTTTCAATATACAGTGATACAGAGTAATCACTCCTATTATAAAAGAGGAATTTTGGATAAGAGGGATAATTGGACCCAAACAAGGCTGAAATCCAGCAGCAAAAACACCAAATTATGCATGTCCATGTCTGACATCTGGGGCTCATGATGGCATCTTGAGTTTTAATAGTCTTGTTTCTCCATGTTTATTGCCTTTGGCACAAGTGCCCACTCCCTTGGGCTGGCTTAATTTCATGACTGCAACTCATTGAAGTCCCATGTTTCTGGTATCTTTTGTATCCTAGGATCTCCATCACATTTTAGACTTTATCTTTACAACTTCATGCACAATCCACACAGAAGCTCCAGGACAGAAATCCGGTCTTACTACACATTGTTGGGCCTTAGTGACTTTCTGGAATCTTGTTGTAAGCTTCCATGACTACCCTAGACCTTATGTTTTACATCTCTACACAACCAGCATCATATAGATGACAATGAGATCATGCAAGGTTGGGATGCCTGATTCTCTTGAACCCAGTGTAGCATGAATCTTAAAGAGTCTTATTAACAAAATCAAACCTGTGGCCAGTTATTGGAGTGAACACTGGAAGATAAGAGAGACAGAACAAGTCACAGCTAACCTCACCTGGTCAACTTCTCAGCTGATCTTGTTTCCTCAGACTGGAAGCCTCTGTGTCCTCATCCGAATGGCTCTCAGCTGAACTATGCTCCAAAGCCTGAAAGCTTAACCAGCCAAATGCTTAACCAGCCAAATGCTTAACTAGCCAAATGCTTAACCAGCCAAATGCTTAACCAGCCAAATGCTTCTAGTTTCTGGTTCTCATGCCTTATATACCTTCCTGCTTTCTACCATCACTCCCTGGGATTAAAGGCTCGCTTTCTAGGATTAAAGGCATGAGTCACCATGCTTGGCTGTATCCTTGAACAGATGGATTTCTGCCTCTGGAATGCTAGGATTAAAAGTGTGAGTGCCACCATTTTCTAGACTTTGTACCTAGTGGCTGTTTTGTCTCTGATCCCAGATAAGTTTATTAGGGTGCACAATATTTTGGGGAACACAATACCACCACAACCCAGCTGTAGAGGTCTTTGTGTGCTTTCTTGGCTGAACCTGAGAAAATTGACTTGACAGCTCTGATTGATTAGTATGCCCAGAAAAGTCTCTATGTCCAAGCATTCTCATTCTGAATAAAGGTTTTTCAAAGAGTGTACATTGTTGAAGCCTGGAAATCTTCATGGGTGAGGTCTTGTCCATAACGTACATTTCATAGTGCCCCAAGAGAATCTTATTTTTCTCCTTAGTAGAGCTAACATCTTTACTAGTTATAGCCACATTATCCACAATGTTCTGTACAGAATTATGTTCAAGTTCCTTTCCTTGTGGTACACTGTCTTAAAATTCCCCCCACCAAAAACCTTAGTCCATTACTTTAAATTCAGCTTCACTCAACTGTTCATTGTATGGACAGAACAAATTAGATTCTTTGCTAAAATGTGCATGAATGTCCTCTAGCCCAACACACTGTAGAGTCCTTGTTCACCTCAAAAACTCAATGAGCCTAGTCTTTACTGTCTACATTTCTTTCATCAGTGTGGTCTTCTATGCTTCTACATTCTCACCAAAATGACCTACAAAGATCTACTTACAGCCTTTCCAGGAATTCTCTAGCATAGCTTCAAACTCCCTCCTACAAACAAGTTCCAAAGGCTTAGGAACTTTACTGTTAAGGTTAACCCAGCAACAATCCTACTTCTTGGTACCTATTTTCTGTATTAGGTACTGCTCTCATCACCAAACACTCAAGAAGCAATTTAAATAAGGAAATGATTAATTTTGTCACATACTTTGAATATACAGTCCATCACAAAGAGAAGACATAATTGCAGGAGAATGAGGCTGATGACTTACATTTGGGTTGATCAGCAAGCAGAGAAGGGACAGGAATGGAGCCATGCTATAAATCTCAAAGTTCTTCCCCCTAAGAAATCCATTTGCTCCAGCTAGGGTCTTTCTGTTAAGGTTCCCACAATCTCCAAAAAAATAACACTGCTAACCACAAACCAAGTGTTCAAACACATGCTCATGTATGAAACATTTTATATCCACCTCATAATGAGGAAGACTTTATATAGAATCACCACGAGACTACAGAGCAACGCAATGAGTGAGGGAGGGAGGACAGTGGTGGGCTTCAGTTTTTAACATAACATGGACTTGTTGGAATTTATAGTGAAAGAACAGTGTGGGAGAACTAAGCAGAGCATCACTAAGAGAAAACACCAGGGATAAGGAAAGATTCTTACTAAAGCCAATCAAACAGGTTCCTTATTGAAGACAGATTAGGTTATCAGACATCATATAGGGTTGGAGGAAGCTGATGGCTCTGCTCTGATTTTGAGGGTGATTGGTTATTAAGAAGAGGAATTGGAAAATTGACATACCAGAAGTTTGTAAAGCTGGGTTTTCTAAGGAAGGGCACAAAAGACCTAGTGGATTTCCAGTCAATGCCTTATCTATCAGGAAGGCAGAGTGCTGAAAACAGATCCAAAGACACCTTACTTCTGGGCCCTAAATTTATTTCCTTTCCTTTCTTCTCCTTGCTTTCTTTTGTTATGATGGGCATCATTTCTTTGTTTGTTTTTCATTCGGGCAAGCTTTGAAAAAAAAATACAGGGCCAGTGATAGTCCTCAGAGAAATGTCAACGTGAAATATAGTCTCCTTTGAAGCTTTTGTTTTTGAGGCAATGTACCATCCTTCCTCACCCTTTAGCTTCTTTCTACTTGTTCAGGGATGAAATCTAGCTGCTCATTATCCAGGCTTTCTGTGCAGGCTGATTTATCCACTGTCCTGTGGCTCTGTTTGGGGCCTAGACTGTGATGAAAGGAATTGACAAAGCTTGTGATATGCATTGCTTCTCTGCTTTCCTAAGAAAGCCACTGACAGTCCATCTGTGTCTTGGCCTCGGCGTCCACTTGAAGTACTGGAGTGAAGGATGCTTTGATTTTGCAATAGCAAGGGTTGTAAATATGATTGTGTTCCACGCATTATTTTCCTGAAATGCAAAGAAAGTGAACACGCCAGAAATTGAAACACTTGTATGAACACAAGATCTTATGATGGGGCAGAGTGGACTGTTCCAGCTCAAGTCTTGGTCTTGTTGGGTGTCTGGTCAGGTTTCTTTCTTGGAGGATACAGCCTGGAGTTGGTTTCTGGGGATTAAAAAAAATGTGTGTGTGATTTCACTGAGATTAAATGCTTTTCGATTTTTTTTTTAGTATTACTTTTATTGTATAAAAATATGGAAGACAAAAAGTAAGTCAAATGCACCCCAGCCCACTCTGTGTGGGATCTCATTCACACATCAACTTCCTCCCCAGCTTAGTCTCCATCCCTCCTTTCCCCTGGGGGAGAAGACAGAAATGTTAATCCCCACCTAAGAAGAAAACTGCCCTGGTAACATTCCAATAGCAGGGGAACCCAGAGTAAGAAGCTAAGTTCCAGAGACTGGCCTGGGATGTTGCCCACTTAGCCCTGCTGAGGTGTAGAAAGGCAGCCTGGCTGCTGCGCTTTCAAGAGCACTGTGCGGTCTGAGCCAGGTGGCCTCCTCCGCCTATCCAAGTGACAAAGTTTATAGAGTGGTGGTGATAAGGCCCTGAGAACATAGTTGCAAGTCATCTTCTCCCATGGGCATGGCACCAGTTGTGAGGAGGCTGACTCAATATCCCACAGACTTGCAGATGGGAAAAACCAATGCTCATCAATATCACCAGGGTGATTCTTTAATAAATTCATTTAGAAACAGATAGAAATGCACAAAATCTAATTCATGGAGCTTTGACCTTTCCATTCTGTATGACCAGACTTTCTATTCGGCTACTCACTACATAATTAGCTACTTAATTGTCTAGTATAGGACGCAGTTGCTTTGTTAGAAAGTGAGGGAAGCTGAAATAATCATTTTGAGCAGCATGAGCTCTTTCTTAGGAACAACGTCCCCCCAAGAGACACTGTTTGGAACTGATATTAGTGGAATGGTTATTTTCAAGGCCACTTAGCTCCAGCCACTGTCCCATATCCTGAACCAACCACTATGCTTTCTTCCTGCCTTGCAGACAGCCCTGCAAGAAAGAGTTTGAACATTGCTTAATTGTATCATTCCAGACTCCTTTATTATATAAAACTAACCTGAACATGGGTCTTCCTCTATGAGAGGTCTGAGATTTAGGTCAGAGAGCCCCTTATGAGTGTCATACACTTAGCTTAGAGTGTGGGCATCATCAGCTCTTCAGCCACCTGCAGGCCAGTTTTTTTTTTTTTCTAATAAGCAGAGCTGACCACCATAGTCCTAGGTCAGCGGCTTTTGGATGCTATGCTTGGTTCTCTCTGTCCTATTCATGTGCATGCATGCTTCTGGACTTAAGTAACAGTTCTCATGTTTAGAGCTTCACTGTATCTTTCTCCCTGGTTAATGGTAATATAATATCATTTCTCAGAAACACTGACCAGATTTTGCTGACATACAACAAAACTTCAATGAAGCAAATGCATCTAGTCTAAAAGGAACCAACTATGGAAATAACAAATAAAATCCACTCACCAGGCTTAAATATTTGTGAATGCACCATATTAATGTGACATATTGATGGGCAGGTCTTCAGTATTAAAGTGCATTCTTTACTGGAAGACTGAACATTTGTCCCATTTTGAAATAGGTGTTCCCTTTTCCAAATATGTTGCCTGCTCTTACTCCATTTGGGGACACTTGAATGGAGCCAAATGCTCACAAGCCCTCAGGCAGTGGTTACTCCATATTCACTGGACTTGAAGCACATGTTTTGGGAAGAATGCACTTCCTGAAAGACTGAATGTAAGGTTTATAAGGATACTCACTCACAGGGTAGTTTTTCTCCAAGCTCTTTACTTACTGAATATCAAAAATTCCTCTGTTGTTCTTATTCATGCCAACTTAGAGAAGCTGGCACATCTTCTGTATAGAAGAAGGATTGAATCTCAACTTTGCAGGATAAGAAAGATCTTGACCTTGTGTACCAGTGCCCTTGCTTTATAAACATACACTAAGTACTGCAAAAAGTGGCTTGAGCTTGAGATGGGGTCAGAGGTTGGGGTCAGAGATCCTAACCATATTACCTTTTTATTTGGAAAACTGAGAAGTCTAGAATAAACCTGGCTCTCCTGTCAAGGCATACTTCACCCAGTAAGATGACAGAACACATTTTTTGCAAATCAGTGGCATTACTTACCATTTTAACATATTTAGACATGTAGTCCTTGGGCTTTCGTTGGTATTCTTGATCCTTCACATACTGGGGTCTGATCAGAACTTAGCTCCTCAGGTGGGATCCCAGTGCCCTAACTGCCATGTTTAGAACAGCCCATTCAGTGAATTAGGAAGGTATGCAGAGGATTGGAAACTATGTGACTTATAAACAGAGGACTTGAGTTCTTGCTGTTAAGGTGCATGACTGTGGGTAGGGATTTACTTAACCTGATGGTCTGTTTTCAGACCAGATAAAAGAAGCAACATCTAACTACCTTGGAATAGGTTTCCCAGCAACAGAGCTTGAAATGGGAGCCCTTAGACACAACCTTCTCTGATGGTAGTAAGGTGGAAAGAGAAGCAGAACGGGGGTAAGGAGGGAACGGGACAGAGATGTGGTGGCTACTGGATATATGCTTCAACTTGGCCACAGGCCACTCTGAAACTCCAAATGCACCTCAGAGCTGGTTCCACCTTGAGGCCACAAGGTGGGGCCCTGTGATAAACTGTGTTGGTCAGTCTAAAGATTAACCACAACACTTGGTTTTGAAGGAGTGCACTAGGCAAAATGAGTCTTGGACGGATAACTAGGGGTCTTCACTGACACCTAGATGTGCTCTTTTTATCTCATAGATCACTCCACACACACTGCATATACACAAAGGAAACACATAATCTGCCTTTCAAAGCAGAGCACTACAAACAGAATGTGTGATCATCTGGCAGGAATTTCTAAAATTCATAAGTGCAAAATAACCAGACAAAACTTAGAAAGTTCTGAGACATGCCTTGCGTTGCTAAAGGGAGACTTGCTACAAATTAAAAAAAAATGTAGGTGGATGACAGACTCACAAACTTGCGTGACAAGAAAGACATGTACTTTGTGGGATCTGATACCCTTTCTTTACAGATGTACACCATACAAACAAAATCCTTTGTCTTGATCACTTGGGGCTGCCTATAACAGAATACTCTATACTATATAATTATACTCTATATTGTATAATTTGAATAAAAATAGTTTTTTGCCTTATGGAAGCTGGGAAGTCCAAGAATGTGGTACTGACATCTGGTCAGAGCCTTCTTGCTACATCATGATGTGGTCCAGGGCGTCAACTAGAAAGGCAGAGCAAATGTGCTAGCCCAGCCATCTTGCTGTTCTCACAAAGCCACCAGTACCATTATGGGAACCCTGTTTTCATGACTCCATTTAATCCTAATTACTTTCCAAAGACACTTCCTTCAAACACCATGTACATATGGATTGTTTTCATTACGATGAACTTTAGGGGGACTCATTCAAACAATAGTACACTGTTCATTTGTATTTATTTCAGTTGTATCTGTGTCCCATCTCTCCTTCTCTACTCATATGACTTCACATCGATTTGCCTTGAAAAATCCCATGGCAAATAAGAACTGATAGCCTGTGAGAGCTCCACTTCCCTCTGTAGTAACCATGATCTGAGGAAGAGAAGGCAAATGGAGGTGTGGCCAGAAGCAAAGCAAGCCGACAGACAGGCTCACTGTGACGCCCATGCCAGCAGATGTTCTGAAAGCCTCACGTCACTTTCTGAAACAGACTCTCATTTTATGATCTCCGTATCAGGTTAAGAAGCTCCATAGAAACGACAAAGGTAGGAGAACATGAAATTAACCCATCTAAAGGGCAATGAGATTGGCAATTACCGTTCAATAAGCGAGAGCAGCTGCCACCACTCCTGACATATCTGCTACATTTTGGTGCCTGTCCTGATAGCAGCTTTCACCCATCTTGAAAACCAGGAAGCTGAGGAAGGCCTTGATGTATCAGCTGGTAGGGAGGAGGAGCTTTGGAAGATCTCAGTTCCGTGAGTGGGGCAGTTGTCAGACTGATCTTACAAAGGAGGCTTGTCCACTGAGTCAATCCAGAGGTGAGAACCCTGAGACCCAGAAATGAACCAATGATGCATATGCTGAGACTGAGATCGATGCACTAGAGCACAGGGGTTCTGGAAGAATCCACAACAGAATAAAGCTCACTGAAGAGTTGCATTATTCTCTGATTCTGCAGTTCTGCCAGTGCTCTTTGTCATGTGACACTGAACCTCCTCCTGTTAAAAAGGCAGATGATAGTTGTCATCCCTGCACTTGTATTCATTCACATGACTCTTCAGCAAGAGGAAGTTAAAGGGAAGTGACAGTGTGCCTGTTCACAGTATGACTCACTCAAACCAATGAGAGGTTAGGTAAGAACTGCTTCTTTTGTAACCTTGTTTATTTTTTGTTGTTCCTGCTGCTTACCCTCATGCTGTAATACAGGGTGAGAACACACCTTATTGGTGCAAGAATGAGAAACAGGCAAGACAGGGCCATGCCAGATGACTCTCAGTACAATGAGAAGCAGAACTCTCCAAGCTGTTACAGTCTAATGCAAAGTCACTTGGCCAAGACAGCTTACATCATCCAGTTGCCAGCTGCCTCCCACACTCAGCAATAACTAGTAACCCTTGGTTTAGGATGCTGGAGTTTTGAAGTGCTTATTGCATAAGGCCATGGTAGTCAGTAATAAGGCTACTTTAGAATTGACAGTTGAATGCTTTGTTTTGTTCACAATTTGCCAAGTGTCATTTGGGAGGAGATGGTGTATTAACAAATCAAGTAAGCAATTGAAATATCTCACCAATATTATATTGGAAGTATTCTCTAAGACATCACCCACACTGTACAAGAAACTCAAATGAACTGGGAATATTAAGTTTCTTGGAGAGATACTTAAGAAGTGGGTTGGTTTTTTAATTCAGCATCCCCCCAACCGCTTTATGCTAATTTTCCATGCCGATGGTGTAGATAAGGCACTTTGAGAAGATTAGCTCATTTGGAGTCCTGAATAACTGTCCCTGCATATTAAAACAATGGTTTGCCATCTATGGTTCTGAATAGCTATTAGGAAAGAGGTCATTCTAGTTTTTTTTTTTTAACTTTGGCTTACATCCAGTCACTTTAAGTAGATACCATTAGCTTTAATCTTCTTAGTAACTGAAAGCCATTTTAAATTTTGCCCTGGGTACACCAGCCCTAATTATTCCACTGGGAATCAGGATGATTTCAACTCTATGCTAGGGATGCCAAGGAGACATAGCCCAACACTCCTGTCAGCAGCCTAAGGAGTTCTCCTCTTCCTTAGGGACTTCCACTCAAGTAAGGCCAGATAATTCTTTGATGGACTACTGTCAAAAAGAATTTCAGGATGAGTCAGAGTAAAGTTAGTGAGTTCATCAAGATAATAAGGAGAACATACTTTAGATGAAAACATGGACAATTAGAGAGAGAGACGCACTTAGGAACATTACAGTATATATCCAAAGCATGATGTACAGAGGAGGGGGGAGGGGAGAGACAGACAGACACACAGAGAAAGAGAGAGAGAGAAAGAAAGAGGCAATAAGTGTTCTTTGCATTATGTGTGTGTGTGTATGTGTGTGTGTACACATATATGATCCTGTGCCTTTCTAAATTATATTCCACAAAGAATGTAAATTGGTTGAAAATTAGGTAATTCTAAGTAAAGTTTAAAATTAAGTAAAACACATGAGTTGGCTCAGTTTTCTTAAAGGATTCATTTTTGTACATGAAATTGTAAGGTGGTTTTATAAGGTCCATGTTTAGGCTTAGCAATGAGAAAGTGGTAACACAGTACAACTCAAGAGCTTGATACATAGTCTGGCCCTAAGTCTGCAGAGCTCATTGGTTCTAAACACCCTTATCTGTGATGTGTTTAGAGAAACATGCATCATCTCTCTAGGCATTTTGGCTTTATCAATGGTGGTGAATGAAGTTTCTTGACTCTCAGCCAGGAATAAAGTCAAACTAGATCTCAGAGTGAGGGACTTCTCATACCTCTTAATTTCCCCTATATTTCTATCCTGTCTCATTTCTACTGAGAGAAATAAGACAACATACATTTGATGGGGGAAGAAATCAGTGACTTAGAATGACTGAGGCTATCAAGAACTCAACACGTATAGGAAAGACTCATAACAGGTATTAATCCTTCAACAGAAGTGTTCCTCAGGGTCCTCTATGCTCCAGTCATCGTTTGTATACAGAGAGGCCACAGATACACAGATCAATAGACACAACAGAGGTAGCATTGTGAAAATTCCCCACAGCAAACACTTAGGCCATTCTGTGTGGCTGTAGAAGAATATCTAAGGCTGAATAATTTATAAAGAACAGAGATTTATTTGCTCACCTTTCTGGAGGCTGGAGAGTCTAAGGTGAAGGTGCTGAATCTGATGAGGGCCTCCTAGAAGAGTAAAGGAGACAGCTGTAATAAAGATATTGTTACCAAGCCACATAACCATAGGCATCATGAAACATGATTGCTACATGTCCTGGTTTCATTTCTGTTGCTGTGATAAAATACTGTGACAAAGAGCAATGGAGGGAAAAAGGAAGAAAAGATTCATTTGTCTTATAACTCCATGTTACAGTTCATTATTGTAGGGGGACCAAGGCAAAAACTTAAGGCATCATGTTCACAACCAAGAGCAGAGATAGCAAGTACATGGGCCCTTACTTGTTTCTGGTTCTCAGCTGGCTTTCTCCTCTCTTAAGCTGTTCATGACACACTGCCTAGGGAAGAGTGTTGACTACAGTGGTGTGGGTCTTCCTACATCAATGAGTAGTTAAGCCAACCCCTCACAGAATGCCTATAAGCCAAACTCACCTCAGTAAATCTCTGTTTCCAGGCAATTTCCAGGCAAAACTAGCCAGCACAATGTGGTGACCTACAAAATACTTTGGCTCATCAGTCGTAGGAATAAAATAAGCAAAAGAATACAGTGATCGCTAGGTCTGTGGTAATTAATGATGGTGAAGCTGTTAATAGTACTTCCTAGAAAGAAGGCGTGAAGATCAGAAGACCCCGACTCAAGGTTCTAGTCATAGCTCCATCTCCTCACAGCTGTATAGGTGAGATGTTGACTGGGGATTGGGACTCCAGTGATGCAGGTTTTGTGAGTCACCCATGTTTGGGGTAAGCTTTTTGATGATGCAGCTGCCTTTGAGTTATTAATGGCCCTGTAAAAAAAAAAAAACCTCTCATTTGTACTCCTGTAAATAATCCCAATTAGTTCATTGGTTTTGTCGAGTAGATTTTGGTGGACCCTTTACTTTGCTTGTTGTTGATTTCCTATCTGAGGTGAGTAGATTTTGTTTGTTTATATCTTTCCAGGGAAACTCATACAACAAATTCCCAACTTATGAATTGAGGGAGATACATGTAGACCATAGCACACCTGCAGCATTAGCAATGCCATGTCCAACTAATTCCCAACCTCCAAGGAGGATAGAGAGCTCCACAATGGAAAGGAATGCAGGCTGCTCTGAATAATTATAACCACAGCTTCTGCCAATTGTGTTAGGTCCCTGTCTCACCTTGCCCTATTTCTATACACAGGCCACACTCATTTCTGTCTTTCCAAACTTCTCATATTCACTAGAAATTTTTTTTAAAAGGTACATTTATTTATTTATTTATCTAATTTATTTATTTATTGTATTACAAATGAGGGAAAAGCAGTTATATGTGCATTGGCCAAGTATGAATGAGATCAGAGGGCAACTTATGGGAGTCAGTTCTCTTCTTTCACCATGTTGGTTCTGGGTATCAATCTCAGGTCATCAGATGCAGGTACCTTTAATTACTGAGCCATATAGCTAGATCTCTCCTGTCCCATACTGTCCTTGGATATATACATACTTCCACATGATTCATGATACAAAAACCTCCAATTACCAGTCACCACCTATTCTTCCAGGGCATACTGTCCAGTTATCTATGTCTGGTGGGTGCCATCTGCAAATGAGCACAATCAGACCCACTTCCTTTTGAACAATCTTTAAGATCCTTCAAGTAAGAGAAGCAATGTGGTAGCCCTTTTGTGACTTTGGCTAAAACATTGTCATCAGCATTTGGCTAAATGATGCCATAGCCTATTTCCTGTTTGTTATTCCCAGCCTTGGTTTCTAACAAAACTGTTACAGAAGCCCATGAAGACCATCTGTGTGATTCAAGCACATTAACAATGAGAAGAAGTCCCCAAGGGGCCTCAGATGGTTGATCTGTGAGGATGGATTGCACCTGGCCATTCATTTCCTAGAAGTTTCCTGGCCTGGCCATTGACACTCTGCTTTTCTTCCTTCGAAGATATGTGTTTCCTTATTCAGAATAACTGGATAAGGAAAATTTAAGCTTCTTTTTATTTAGCTAGGTGAAACAAGTTTATTTGTATGTTATCACAAGTTAGGGAACACAGAGGACCAAATGTTTGCATTTTTCATTATAGTTGCCCTGACATTATGAATCTGGGCTATAGAGAATTAAAATGATATTCACAGCAAGGATTCAAGTGCATGCTTTGCTTTTGGAGGCTTTTTGTTTTCCCCAGTGGAATCTTGGTTATTGTTTCTCCATATTGGCCCTAAGTGTTTATGCATGAGAAACATGCTCTGGTACTGAAAGTGGGAGTTTGGTCATTTTTAGGGAATCTTGGAGAGCTGCACAGTATGGGCTTCTCCCAAGAATGAAGACATTGGACAAGGTTGTCATTTCAGATTGTTTTGTCACAAAAGTTATTGTAAAATTTAAGGTCAAAGGTCTTGATGAAATCTTCCAAATCATTCTGCATGGCCACTAGTGGCTCATAGAGGAAAAGGAATGACATTTAATAACATTCATGGTGAATCTGAGAGACCAGGTCTCTACTCAAGCTTCAGTTAATAGGGAACTTTCATTTAACTCCTCTGTGGGTATCCTGTGCCCAACTGAGCATCCCAAGGTCCAAGAGCAAATATCATGCACATTCCTGGAGGATCTTGCATTCAAAGAAAATGACAGAGACCCGAGTCATAGGGACTCCTCAGACCTGGCAAAGTAAGTTTGGAGCCAGAGGAAGACAGAAAGGGCCCCTTTCCAAGGACAGTACAGGAAAGAGTTTCAAGGGTGAAGGGGAGGCTGTATCATGTCTAGGTGAGTACCTCAATGACACTCATGGCAGCTGGGGACAACCAAGGGACTCTGGGAAGACTGAAACTGCCCTGCTGAAAAATACCTGCAGTATGACAATCTTGGAGTATTTTAGGGCTCCTCTAACATTTGGAAATCCTCATATTGACTTTTGGAACAGATGATAACAGATAGGAACACTAACTTACACCAAGGCAGGAACAGAAACACTAAGGGATAATTTATGTGACAACAAAGACTTCTTTGTTTCTTTGTGGTTTTGTTTTTCTATTAATTTTTTTTTGTGGGGGAAGGTTGCAAGGGCAGATGGTAGATACTAAGGGACTGGAAGATGAATGGGATCAGGATGTATGAATTGAAATCCACAGAGAATCAATAAAAAGTTAAAAAATAACAAATGAAAATAAAAACCAAAATAGACCCACTCTCCTGGGGTCCATATCCCAGCCCACACCTCCAGCTGCATTATCAGAGGCTAGAATTGTCCTAGCAATCCCAGGTAAGATATCACCTGCAGCCCACTAGCTAACACCCCTTAAACCTGCCCAAGAACCACAAATTGAACCCCTTCTCCTGGGCTCAATATTACTGAAACAATTTCAGCAGAAGACTTCTGCTTTACTGGAGGCAAGATCAGATCCAGGGACCCAAGACTCTTCCCACAGCCCATGACATCTTAGCTCATCCTTATGGCCAGCCCCTTAGCTGGAGCCTGCCCCCAACCCCAGTGGACTTCTGCCACTCAAGCTCAAGCCACATCAATCAGAAGAGGCATAAGCAACACCAGCATGATCAGACTCCAGCTGTTCAGATGCAGGCCACACCAGTCAGAAGAGCAAGTACAGGCCACACCAGTCAAAAGAACAGAGACCCCTTACTGCATAAAAGGCCTGGATAATCACCAGAAGGCTAACTCTCAACTTGGATGGACAGAGACCCCCAGCTAGACTACAGGTTGTGCTAGGCACCAGAAATCAGGCCACAAAAACTAGAAAACAAAAGAGGAAACAGAAACCAAGGAACAAAACACCCATCTGCTATGGGATGTTCTGTATGCTGTGAATGTGTTGCTGTGATTGGTTGATAAATAAAATGCTGATTGGCCAGTAACCAGACAGGAAGTATAGGCGGGATAACAGACAAGGAGAATTCTGGGAAGGCTGAGCCATCCAGGGAGCAGCATGTAAAGTACACAGGTAAAGCCACAGAACATGTGGTAACATATAGATTAACAGAAATGGGCTGAGTTTAAGTGTAAGAGGTAGTCAGTAGTTAGCCTGCACTAATGGCCCAAGCAGTTTTAATTAATATAAGCCTCTGTGTGTACATACTTGGGTCTGAGTGGCTGCTGACCTGGTGGGACACAGTAAAAATTCAGCTATACCCATCCAACAAGATGAATGCAGAAACCAGGGACTAGAACTAAATATCCCAAACACAGATACCCAAATGCCAGTGTAAAAATACAATCAACAACAGCTAAGACAATATGGCCCCACCAGAGCCCAGCTATCCTACAGCAGCAAGACCTGAACAATCCAACACAGCTGAAGCACAAGAAAATGACCTTAAAAATAACTTTATGAAGATGATAGAGGTCCTTAAAGAGGAAATTAAAAACTCCCTTAAAGAAATCAAGAAAAGGACAACCAAAAAATTAGAAGAAATAAACAAATCCACTAAAGAATGCCAAGAAAGACAAATAAAAACAAACAAGTGAAAGAAACTATTCACGACATGAAAATTGAAATAGAAGCAATAAGAAAAACACAAACAAGAAATTCAGGAAATGGAAAATCTGGGTAAGTGAAAAGGAACTACAGACACAAGCATCACCAACAGAATGCAAGAGATGGAAGAGAGAATCTCAGGTGTTGAAGGTACAATAGAAAAAAATATATTCTTAACTCAAAGAAAATGTTAAATTTAAAAAACTCCTAACACAAAGCATCCATGAAATCTGGGATACCATAAAAAGATCAATCCTAAGAGTAATAGGAATAGAAGAAGGAGAAGGCTCTCAGTACAAAAACCCTGAAAATATATTTAACAAAATCATAGAAGAAAATTTTCCTAACCTAAAGAAGGACTTGCCTATAAAGGTACAAGAAGTTTATAGGACGCCAAATAGATTGGGTCAAAAAAGGAAGTCCCCTAGTCAAATAATAATCAAAACACTAAACATACAGAACAAAGAAAATATTAAAAGCTTCAAAGGAAAAGGCCAAATAACATATAAAGGCAGACCTATAAGAATTATACCCTATACCTTAATGGAGACTCTAAAACCCAAATGCCTAGACAGACATCTTGTAGACTCTAAGAGACCACAGATGTCAGCCCAGACCAATACACCCAGCAAAACTTTCAAATGGAGAAAACAAGATATATCAAGACAAAGTCAGTTTAAACAATATCTATCCACAAATCCAGTCCTATAGAGTGTTCTAGAAGGAAAACTACAACCCAAAGAAGTTAACTAAACCTACAAAAACACAGGCAATAGACAGTCTCACACCAGCAAAATCCAAAGAAGGGAAACGCACACACACACACACACACACACACACACACACACACACACACACACACACATTACCACCACCATAACCACCAATATAATAATAGGAATTAACAATGAGTGGTCATTAATATCTCTTAATATCAGTGGGCTCAATTTCCAATAAAAGTCAGTGACTAACAGAATGGATGTGAAAATGAAAACAAGATCCATCCTTCTGCTGCATACAGAAAACATACCTTAACATCAAATGTAGAAATTATCTCAGACTACAGAGTTGGAAAAGATTTGCCAAGCAAATGGACCTAACAAACAAGCTGGTGTTCCTATCCTAATATCTAACAAAATAGACTTCAAATCAAAATTACTCAAAAGAGATTGAGAAGCACATTTCATGCTCATTAAAGGAAAAATCCACCAGGATGACATCTCAATTCTGAACATTATGCCCCAAACGCAAGGGCACCCAAACTTGTAAAAGAAACGTTACTAAAACTTAAATCACACATCGAACCACACACATTAATAGTGGGAGACTTCAACACCCACCCTTACCAATTGACAGGTCATCTAGACAGAAACTAAACAAAAATAACAGAACTACCAGACATTATGACTCAAATGGACCTAACAGATACCTACAGAACATTTCACTCAAGCACAAAAGCACCTCAGCACTTCATGGAACCTTCTCCAAAACTGACCATATACTCAGTCCCGAAGCAAGTCTCAACAGATACAAGAAAACTGAAATAACCCTCCCTGACCTCAATGAGTTCCTTATTGAACTATGTGCCTTTCTAAACTTTAGATTGTCTGCTTGGGTTTTTTTTTTTTTTTTTTACCTCAAAGCTATTTGATGAAAACATCTTAGTCTAACTTTAAGTTATTTCAAAGCTTTGTTTCAGCTATTATGCACTTGGAAACTTGTGAACACATCTCCCAACATTAAGGTTAAAAGAATTTAAGCTAGCTGGGCTAACTTGGACTCAATTGTTTTCCTTTATCATTAACCTAAGTGACAGTCTACACAACTCTCCAGTAGAAACTCATGTGTTTTAGCTGTGTGACACTAACTTGTTTTATTTTTACCATCAAAACTCTATTTAAACTAACATTATTATTGTCAATTAGACAGTACAGCTTAAGAATAAATCATCTTCATAATAATCCACAGGTAAAAATGCTCAATAAATCAGGATGTTTCCATGAGATTAACACACTACAATACAGGCAGTGGGGATCTCCCTCCACCTATTCACAGCATACCAGATACCAGAGAATTATGGCAGCAGCAAACATGTGAAGGTACAGCAGAAGCAAAAGACATTCTGGAGTCTGTGGTCTTGGGGCCTTGTCTATCTGAGATTCACCCATCAGGGATTTGCCTTCTGGTGGGCTGACACCCTGAAGTCAAATGCCATCTGCTGTTCCTCTGACGTGGCCACTGGCAGAAAATGAATGCACAACATACTCCAACTGATGAGACACAGTGAAAGTGGTGCTAAGAGGAAAGTTTATAGCACAAAGTGCCTGCATAAAGAAATTAGAAAATTATCATACCAGAGACTTAGCAACACACCTGGAAACTCTACAACAAAAAGAAGAAAATTCACCCAAGAGAAGCAGATGGCAGGAAATAATTAAACTCAGGGCTGAAATCAATAAAATAGAAACACAGAGAACAATACAAAGAATCAATGAAACAAATAGTTGGTTCTTTGAGAAAATTAACAAGATAGACAAACCCTTATCCAAACTAACTAAAAGGCAGAGAGAGAAAATCCAAATTAAGAAAATCAGAAATGTAAGGGAGATATAACAGTAGACAAGGAAGAAATACAAAGAAACATTTGGTCATATTTCAAAAACATATACTCATCATAATTGGAAAATTTAAAAGAAATGGACAATTTTCTCAATAGAGACCACTTATCAAAATTAAATCAAAATCAGATAAACAATTTGAATAGACCCATATCCCCCAAGGAAATACAAGCAATCATTAAAATTTTCCTAACCAAAAAAAGCCCAGGGCCAGATAGTTTCAACACAGAATTTTACCAAATCTTTAAAGGAAAGCTAATCCCAACGCTCCTCAAATTATTCCATAAAATAGAAACAGAATGAGCATTGCCAAATTCATTTTATGAAGACACAGTTACTCTGATACCCAAAGCACACAAAGACTCAACAAAGAAGGAGAATTACACAATTTCACTCATGAACATAAATGCAAAAATTCTCAATAAAAACTCACAAACCAAATCCAAGAACACATCAAAAAGATCATCCACCATGATCAAGTAGGCTTCATTCCAGAGATGCAGGAGTGGTTTAACATATAAAAATCTGTCAATGTAATAATCCACCATATAAACAAACTGAAGGAAAAAAAAACTGACATGATCATCTCATTAGATGTTGAAAAAGTCTTTTATAAAATACAACACACTTTCATGATAAGAGTCTTAGAGAGATCAAGGATACAAGAAACATACCTAAATATAATAAAAGCAATATACAGCAAGCTGACAGCCAACATCAAATTAAATGGAGAGAAACTCAAAGCAATTCCACTAAAATCAAGAATGAGACAAGGCTGCTTGCTCTCCCCATAGCTATTCAATATAGAATAATGAAGTTTTACCTAGAGCAAAAAGACATCAAAAGGAGGTCAAGGGGATATAAATTAGAAAGGGAGAATTTAAAGTATCACTATTTGCAAATGACATGATAACATACATAAGTGACCCCAAAAATTCTACCATGGAACTCCCACAGCTGATAAACACTTTCAGCAAAGTGGCTGAATGAAAAAGTAACTGAAAAATACTCAATAGCCCTCCTATATACAAACAGTAAATAGACTGAGAAGGAAATCAGGGAAATAATACCCTTTACAATAGCCATAAATAATATAAAATATCTCGGGGTAACTCTAACCAAGCAAGTGAAAGACCTGTATGACAAGAACTTCATATCTTTGAAGAAAGAAATTAGAGAAGATATCAGAAGATGGAAGGATCTCCCATTCTCATGGGCCAGTAGGATTAACATAAAATGACTATTTTACCAAAAGCAATCTATAGAGTCAGTGTAATCCTCATCAAAATTCCATCACAATTCTTTACAGACCTTGAAGGAACAACACTCAACTTCATATAGAAAAGCAAAAAACCCAAGAGAGCAAAAACAATCCTGTATAACAAAGGAACTTCTAGAGGTATTACCACCCCTGATGTACTACAGTGCAATAGTAATAAAAAAAAGTGGCATGGTGTTGACATAAAAGCAGACAGGTTGTTCAATGCAATCTAATTGAAGACACAGAAGTAAATCTACACAACTATAGACATCTAATTTTTGATAAAGAAGCTAAAATTATACAATGGAAAAAAGAAAGCATCTTCAACAAATGGTGCTGTTATAACTGGATGTAGACATGTAGAAGAATGCAAATAGATCCATACCTATCACCCTGCACAAAACTCAAGTCAAATTGTATCAAAGGCCTCAAAGTAAAACCATATACACTGAACCTGATAAACAAGAAAGTGGGGAATAGCCTTGAAGACACTGACACAGGAGACAACTTCCTGAACAGAACACCAGTTGTGCAGGTACTAAGATCAACAATTAATAAATGGGACTTCATGAAACTGAAAAGCTTCTGTTAAGGCAAAGAACACTGTCAAAAGGACGAAATGACAGCCCACAGAATGGGAAAAGATCTTTACCAAGCCCGTATCTGACAGAGGGCTGATATCCAAAGAACTCAAGAAACTAGACATCAAAAAACCAAATAAACCAATTAACAAATGGGATACAGACCTAAATGGAGAATTCTCAACAGAGAAATCTCAAATGGCTGAGAATCATTTAAAGAACTGTTCAGCATCCTTAGCCACCAGGGAAATGCAAATCAAAATGACACCGAAATTCTATCTTACACTGTTAGAATGGCTAAAAGACACAAGTGACAGCTCATGCTGGAGAGGATATGGAGCGTGGGGGACACTCCTCCACAGCTGGTGGGAGTGCAAACTAGTAAAGCCACTTTGGAAATCAATATGGCAGTTTTTTAGAAAATTGAGAATCAATCTACCTTAAGACCCAGCCATGCCACTCCTGGACATCTACTCAAAGGAAACTCCACCATACCACAAGGACACTTGTACAACTATGTTCATAGCAGCTTTATTTGTAATAGCCAGAACTAGAAACAAGCTAGATGTCCCTCAACAGAAGAATAGATTTAAAAAATGTGGTACACAATGGAGTATTATTCAGCTGTTAAAAATAATAACACCAGGTTTTCTATCCTAGGTCTCTGGGTTATCCCACCTCTGGGTCCTGGCCCTCAAGGGTGAGCTCATTCTCAGGGTATGGGTCTCCAGCTGTGCCAGTCATTAGTTGGCATATATTTACTAGCAAATAGTTGGAACTAGAAAAGATCATTCTGAGTGAGGTAACCCAGACCCAGAAAGACCAGCATGGTGTGTACTCACTGATAAGTCAGTATTAGCTGTAAAATAAAGGAGAACAATGCTATAAACCACAGACCCAGAGAAGCTATGTAACAAGAAGGGCTCAAGGGGGGTAGGGAGAGGATACATCAATCTCACTGTGAAAGGGAAATACAATGGACATTGTCAGTGGAAGGGTGGAGTGAACTGGAAGGGGGATAGGGATTGGAACAGGAGGGATCAGGTGGTGGGAAGATGGAGGGAGAGAATACTGGGAAAGACAACTGGAATCTTGGACCTCTCCAGGACTGAGCTAGAAACCTACAGAAAGGAAAACTCCCAGGAATCTATGAGGATGACCCTAGCTAAAACCCCTAGCAATAGGGGATATGGGGCCTGAACTGGTTATCTCTTGTAACCAGATAAGACTTCTGGGGAGGAAATGGGATACCACTGCAGACACAAACCCTTTGACCTATAATTTGTCCTGCCTGTAATGTGCTGGGGTAAAGATGGCACAGAAATTGTGGGAGTGACCAACTAATGACTGGCACAGCTGAAGACCCATACCCAGAGAGGGAACTCGCCCTTGAGGGCCAGGACCCAGAGGTGGGATACCCCAGAGACCTAGAGTAGAACCAAACATGACTGGCAGGAAAACAAAAAGTCAAGGAAATGATTCCTAATGATATTCTGCTATACACATAGATTGATGCCTAGCCCAACTGTCATCAGAGAGGCTGCATCCAGGAACTGATGGAAACAGATGCAGAGACCCACAGCCAAACTTTAGGTGGATCTCAGGAATCCTACAGAAAAGGGGAAGGAAGGATTGTAGGACCCAGTAGCCCAGTAGTGTCAAAGGCACCACAGGAAACCCACAGAACCAATTAACCTGTGCTCACAGAGACTGAACCAACAACCAGGGAGCCTGCATGGGCCTGACCTAGGCCCTCTGTCATTATGTGAGACTCCTAACAGTGAGAGCAGGGGCTGTCTCTGACTGTGTTGCTTGATTTTGGGACCTATTCCTTTTACCAAATTGTGTCATCTAGCCTTAATACAAGAGGAGGTGTCTAGTCTCACTGCAACTTTATCTACAATGGCTGGCTGATATCTATGGGAAGCCGACCTGTATCTGAAAAGAAACAGTGGAGGAGGAGTGGATGGGGTGGGGGTGGGATGAAGGAAGAAACTAGGAAGAGGGGAGGGAGGGAAAACTTTGATTGGGATGTAAAAACAAAAACAAATAAATAAACAAACAAAAAACCCCAAGCAAACAAAAAACCAATTACCAATCAACAGATTTATATCCAAACAACTAGAGAGCAAGAAGATATAGTTAAGGAGGCAGGTGGCAGCTTCAGAGAAAGGATGGGCGAAAGTGGAAAAGAAGACTTGACAGTTGTAGATCCCTGTAATCTCAGCATTTACATGACGAGGCAGGGGAACTGAGCATCTGAGGCCATCCTGGGTGACTATATTCTGGGATGAGAACACAAATGATGCACATGATTTGATTTTTTAATCCTATAATTATGCTCTTGAAAAATTAAATTTTTGAGTTAAGACTTTCAAGAAAGGTCTTCATTTTAATGGATAAATTTACAATTTCTGTCAAAACTTGAATAAAAGAACTGTAATTTTAAATTCAGTAAAATATTGAAAATGAGAAAGACAACTTGATAAAAAATTGTTTTTGTTTTCTCAAAAGACAAGTCCTAGGAGATGCCTCATGGTTTACAGAGCTAAGAGTTTTAAATAACTATGATGATGAACTTTGTTTTCCAACCATAATTAGATTAAGAAATCATTGGAATATTGATGAAGCACCCCTTTGTGTGTGTCTGTGAGGTTGTGTCCAGAGAGGATTAACAAAGAAGGAGAATATTACTCCAAATGTGGGTGACTCTATCCCATGAGACTGTATCCAAGAACTGAATAAAAAGGTCGAAGGGAGAAGGCCAGGTGAGTACCAACCTTTCTCTAATTCCCGACTCACCAAAGTGTGAGCAAACAGCTTCCAGACACCACAGACAGATGTTACTCCCCCAATCATGCCATCCTTGTCACGATGGACTGTATATCTTAAGTCCAAAGCCAAAATGAGTCCTTCCTCACTTTAGTTGCTCGTTGTCAAGTCTTAATATTGAGATAAGTAACTAAAACACCTGTGTATGTTATCGTTTTTTTCTGCTCTGAATGTAATCTAACTTACTGCTATTATCCTTAAATGTTTATATCACAATTCTTAATCATGTTGGTATTGTTCAGAAAGAAAAGAAGGGGGATTTAAAGAGTGGTGAAAAGATGAGAGACATTGGGGTTCAGCAGAATAGGCCTGGGGTCCACAAAGTAGGAAGGCAGCTAAGCACAGATGACAGAAAGTCTACCGTGTAACCAAAGATTTGGGGGTGGTGTAAGCCTAGGCTCTGGAAGCTTCAACAAGTTAGGCTTGGCCACTACTCATAAAACACCAATTAAGTAGAAGAGGAAGGATGAAAAGTAGAGAGGGTGAATACAATGAATAGGAACAAATAAAGGGGTCTAGTAACCCCAATGAGTTCTAGATTTAAATAGAGAAAGAGTTGGGGCTTCACAAAATCTGTGCATAATTAACAATCTTGTTTAGGATTTGGTCCCACTGATTCAGTGTAGCAGCCCTGGTTCAGCAAGGTTGTCCTATGAAGTCTTTATCACTGTCATCTCTTGAACTGATCAGTTTGGTACCTTCAAGATGAACTCTTCTGCTCTACAATGTAGGCTTGCTCTTATGTACAGCCACCCATGTGCATGTGTGCATTCATCTGTGTGTGTGTGTGTGTGTGTGTGTGTGTGTGTGTGTGTGTGTGTGTGTGTGTGTGTTGAGCAGGACAGGAGTTCTGTCCTGGAAGGGTCTGCTGTTCCAGAAGCCCAAAGTAATTCAAGGGGAAAGGTTGAGGACAATTACTTTGGTGACTTTAAAGTAAATGGGACTGAGAGACACCAAATGAAGGCAAGGAAACCAGGTTTTTATCCTCTCTGATTGGTCCAAGTGAAGAGTTAGTCCCTTCTAGAAAAAGCAACTTCATAATGCTGGTTTTAGTCTCACTTGCAAATGCACCCAAAATAGTAGAACCAGGTGCTGGGCAGGGGACATGAGCTCCAGCACTTTCTTAGCAGGAAGCATCCTGCTATGAGATTCTTGGCTAAATTGAGCTCCTGATAGCAAAAGTGTCCATAGAGCAGTCTAGGCTTGGGGACCAGGCTTATTTGTTCACAAAAGGACATTTTGCAGTCCAAGCACATGATTGGACAGGGTGGGCCATGAGGATTGTGTCTTTCTCTGTTGCGAATCCCTACTTTGCATCCATGTAGTGGGCTTACTGCAGCTCACCCTGCTGTCCAATCCACTCATCCAATCCATTTCAAGAAACAGCACTGTTTTGAAACCTGTGCTGGTTGCCAGATGGGATCTGATTTTATGTTCATAAAGCAGACTCAATTTCTGGTGTTTAATTTCTTTGCATTTGAATGAATGCCATTTAACTACAATCGTAGCCATTTCGTTTTAGACTGTTTGCTTTCAATCAGATTTAAATTTTGCATTATACATGCAGCTGCATCTTCTTACCTGTTTCCTATCTTTTAGCTTCCTTGGAAGGCCCATGTTGATGTGACAATTTGTGAAGGACATATCTGTCTAGGTTGGATTTCCCAGAAGAGAACTTAAAATAAGTGTGAGTGACTCAGGGCTCCTTTAGAAGGTGTCCCATGACTCATTCTCACAGAGTAGGGAAGTGGGTACAAATGGGTGAGCAGGGAGAGGAAGAGAAAAGGAGGGAAGGAAGAGGGAAAAAGGGATGGAAAGGAGGTAGCCAAGAGGAAAGTGTTCACAGGGAATCATGAGAATGGGTGGAATAATCCCATTCCCACAGTGGGATGGACCCTCCCACAGATATCATTAGTAGAAAAAAAAGTGCTCCCATAGACTTACCTACAGGCCATCTGCTGGAGGCATTTTCTCAATTGAGGTTCCCTCTTCCTAGATGAATTTAGCTTGTATCAAGTTGACGAAAAACAAACCAGCACATTTCTATATTTTGAATGGGTCTTTAAAGTAGTCATTTCTTGAGAATGGGGGAAAGATGGAGACCTATCATGGAGCTCATATTGCCTCTCACCTGGAACAATAAGCAAGTCTGTGGGAACATTTTCTTGATAATATTGTTAGTGCCACCACTGGGCAGGTGATCACGGGAGGTATACAGTAGATAGTTTAATATTAGCCTGGAGAGCAAGCCAGTTAACAGGATTCTTCTATGGCATCTGCTTTACTTTCTGCCTCCAGGTTCCTGCCTTGAGTTCCTGCCCAGGCTTCCCTCCATAATGTACTATTAAGGTGGAAGTGTTAGCCAAATAAACCTTTTTCTCTTTTCTCTTAAATAGTTTTTGGTCATGGAATTTATCACAGTAGGTGAAAGCAAATTAGGACAAAAAAGATTCACAAAGACATCATGTTTTGATCTCTAACACCTGATGTGACTGTTTTTTAAAAATAGTTATCAGGCAGTATGGGAAGATAATTTTCAAAAGGCAACACAATTATAAAGTCTAAAAAAAAATCAAATGTCATTCTTTTGAGAAAAGAGGCCAAATGTACTTATATTGAATTCCACAAACCAAAACATGGCATGTTCTCTCTCAGGTCCTCCTTAAGAAACCATCACAGTGGGGGACTACATCTGGAAGAATCCTTTGTCTTACTGGCTTCCCTATGCTAACTTCACATACATCTGCTTTGAGATTTTATTGAGGCATCCAGTTACTTGATATTTTGGATGTTCTATTTTCCAAAATCTCCTGGACAGATCAGATGAATGTGATGGCGTATAGCTACAGTCCCAGGACTTGGGAGGCTGAGACAGGAAGACCACAAGTTCAAAGCCAGTTTGGGTTGCACGGGGAGACTGTATTAAAACAAAAAAACAAATTCCTTCAGGACTTTCTTCTTCTTACGTAGACTACAGTGCATGAATAATCGCTTAAATTAATGACTAAGAATTATTTTTGATTCCCTGATATCAGGTTCCTTTTTCCTACTCCCCTCCCCCAATTTTTACCTGGAGTTTTAATCACTAAAATCTCACAATTTAAAACTGTAGAATCACAAAACCACCCACAATTGCAGATGGTTCCCTAAAGTCGTCTACTCATTTCTCTCTATTTTCTTATTCAGATCTCTTTTTGACATCTACATATCTATTTCTTCCTCTAGTCTCTTTTTAACAAGGTTCAAGTGATTGCCAGACATAGATCCCAAATCTGAGTTCAAAAGGAACTTGAGAGGTTCAAGGAACCGCCCTGAACTTGGATCCAGTGAGGAGTTTATGTAGATGGTATCATAGACAGTGGTAATGAGTATACAGAGTATACATTGCACGGTGATGGGAGAAGCTGGAAAGGTGTGCATGTGTGTTGGCGGGGGTGGGGGTGGGGGGGGTGGGGGGGGTGTAACAACCACTCACTAGGACTCATGTCTCAAAGGTCTTACCCCACAAAGAGCCACGCAAAGAGCCACACTCAAGAACCAAGATGAAATCAAAGGATATGTTGAGGGATGAAGAACATTTGAATCTAAAATGTATCACATTTCTTTTCTAACTATCAAGCAGGACCAATTGGTTGTTCCTTGGTGTCAGCGTGGTCTATAGCAAAGTGATGCCACCCTAATTAAGGACAATAGCCTCTTGAAGGGGTTCAAACATCAACTAATTGACTAACTGCTTGGTATTTAGCTCTAAGGATGCATGAGTTCTGAGAGGCTGCAGGAACCCCTGGTGTGGCAGGACTACTAAATTTCAAAGCCTATACAGCATGTTCAGGCTCTGGTGTTGGTCAGCATTCCATCACTGTAACAAAATAAGAAACTGTTTTTAAGGTTTCCGTGAGCAGTCACTTTGCCCTGTTGTCTTTGGACCCATCTCAAGGCAGTACAACAAGGTGGGAGTGTGACACAGGGGAAGAAATTCACTTCTTGAGAACCAGGATGTGAAAAGAATGAGAAAGGAGGAACTTAGATCCCAACATTCCTTTCTTTCCACCAGATTACAGCTATCAAAATTTACACTACCTCCCAATAAATAGTTTTATAGGTTGCTTTGAACCAAGCCTTTAATGTGTAGGCCTTTAACACGCATTCAAGATATCAGTTATAGCCACTCTGTGGGCTGAGGTTCCATAGATGCTGCATCATTTGGCATTCTGTAAAGGCCTGAAGTCACAAAGATGATGTTCTCCAGATGTTTCACCTGTAGAATCACTATTGGATGTATCTCAGCCTTGGTCTTCCTCACCCTAGAAAAGGACCATCTACATCTGCTCCGCCTTTGCCATGAGGATTGATTCTGTGTATGACTGTTCTCACTTGCCACCTGTCATATACATGTGCCTAAGGAGAAGTAAATCGCTATACGTGTCATCAGAAAAAGACAGATCAAAACAAAAACCTTAATGATGATAGCATGAACAGATATTAGTGATTTATTCATTTAAAATCACATTTTTTTTTTGAAAATAAGTCACTGGACACCAAGGCCTGGCTTATATGCTTGGTGAGAAGAGACATTTAGAGAAAAAATGTTTCAGACATAGTTAAAAACTAAATAAAACCTGAGGATCCTCAGAGCGTGATCTGGCCTTTGCTGTGGCAAGGAAAACTCATTCTAGACGTTCTGGCTAGGAGCCAGGAAGTAGGGTTGCAAATAACAGAGACTAACTTAGTTTGAAAATAAAAAAATACAACCCCAGAAGAGGAGAAAATGTGGAGGATGGATGGAAGGAGGAAAGAAAAGCTCCCTGAAAATGCATTTGAACAGAGCTAAAAGCTGGGTAATGAAGCAAGGTTTGGTAAGAGCATGCCTGTCAGATTAGCTGGGGAGGAGGCAAGGATGTGGGTGGCATTGTAATAATAAGATAATGGAGCCCTTCTGACAGAGCAGCTGAGATGTGTGATGCTCAGGAGCTGCGAGTCCACGCTGAATAGAGAAGCTGGGCTCAGAGCACGTTTATTCCTCATGATCGATAAAATGTAATAAATTTATACCAAGCATAATACCACCTCATTTATCTTAAGAACTTGGAGGAAGGAAGAATCAGGACAGTGACAGGCTGCTGAAAATGACTGGATCTTGGCAACATGCTAAGGGCATAATGGACCAGTCTTTTTTAATCTGGGCCTTAATTTACTTCTATGTGTAATGAACATTGGCCTAGAGTCAGAAAAAATGCCATGAGCTAGCTGTTCTAAGAAAACTTACAAAGTATAAGTAATATTTATAATTTGCATGTACAGTTTTGATTGATATTTAGTTGATTTCCTTAGCTTCCAGGGAGATATGGGGCATGAAAGAGATTAAACTCCATATATGTAAGCAGCATTCTGATTCACTGCTACCAGCTTTAGTAGAAGACCATAGAAATGGTGTCCTTTACTGTCTCTTTTCACTCAGACCCATGATAATTGGATATTGAGATGCAAAGTGTTATAAGGAGTAAATATTCACACATAAATCTAATGTGAATAGTTTAAAATTTATATGAGAAAATGTCTTAGTCTCTTTTCTGTTGTTATAATGGAATAACTGAGACTAAGGAAGTTGTAAGGGAAAGAGGTTTACTTAATCCAGAGTGTCCTTGTGTTATAACCACCCACTTTTGAGGATTAACCTGATCCTGAGAGGCCCACTTTTTCTACCCAGTCTCTTTAGAGAGATAATAAGCTATTTATGGCAGTAGATCCAGTCTTCCCACAACTGAATTGTCTGTTAAAGCTCCCATACTTCTCAACATGGGAATCAAATTCCAGTGTGAGTTTTGATGAGGTAACTCATACACAAGTTGTAGCATTTCTTTAGTTGGATTTCCCCAAAGCTATCATTAAGTGTGTGTGTGTGTGTGTGTGTGTGTGTGTGTGTGTGTGTGTGTGTGTGTGTGTATGTGCAGATAATTTTTCTTGAGGGAACCCTAGAAAGCATGAGTGAGTGAGGGAGATGAATCACGAATGGACAGCAGAGTTGGGGATACCACTGCTGATGTGGCCAGCTGTATCCAATTCACTCAAACCACTAAGACCTCTGAAAACCCACACCAAGAGCACATTAGAATCACTATAGCATTCATTTATTCAAGTATGTTTGCCCCTCACTAGTTGAGAGTAATCTATGGGACACAGAATTCAAGGGGTTTTGGCCCTGGGCCAGGCAAGATCCTGTGTTTTAGAGAAGCAGAGAGGCATGAAGGCAGGGTATGGTCAGCAGACAAGGAACAGCCCATCACATGTTAAAGAGCAAGGGGGGAAATTCATCACTATAGTTATATCTGGAAGACAAGGAAACCGGTGTTCTCAGTCCTGTTTATGGGCACTTACATAACCACCTAGATTTTACAGGGAAGGGACACAAGCAGGAGACAAATGCATCCCCACCCCTCCCTCCTGGCATGGATACTTAGGACCCTTGGAATCTCTTACTGTGGATGATTGGAGAAGGTACCTGAGACTCAGCTCTATACTTGATTCTAGAGGAGGATGAGTCATTTTTCCATTAGATGATGCAATGTCAGCCTCTTTGGCCATGCCTTTACCTCTGAGTCAGATTCTGCAGAATGAAGGTTCATCCCTGGGAGGAGAAATGAGTGTACCTCCAAGCGTAAAGATAGCCATATGCATAGCAGGTCAGGCAGGTAGCAAGTAAACACCATGCCTAGGATGGGGTTAGCCTGTGCTTCAGTCACAGAACCCAAGCCATCACAGGACACATAGGAGTCAGGTGCCATGAAGTTTTCAAGCTCTTAAAGCCTGAAAGGACAAGACAGGAAGTCTATGTCTCTGAAAGACATCATTTCAGGGCAGTCAGGAGGGAAGAGATGAGAGACTGGTTAGACCAGAAATGGGAGACTATCCCGGAGCAAAGGATTCAAATCCAAAATGAGGCCATGAAGTAATTTGGGAACAGCAAAGAGTGCTGGATTTGAGAAGGGGCTCTGAGGTTGAGTTCAAAGTGCGGGATTCCCTTTGTGTAGGACTTAGAGAATGACACTGATACTCCTATTTAGGTAACAAGACTATGATAATAAAGCCATGGCTAATATAATGACATATTATAAAGGTTAGTTAGAGCCTGTGACTCTCCCAATCTTGACACTGACAGGGTAACCTTCAATCAATCATACAGTAGCCCTTCTGAGTTAGGTACATGTGTTACCCAAAAGCAGTAAAAACTACCCGCTGGTCTCCAGTTGTGGCTTTCAGGCCCACAGCATGAGCATCACAAGGAGCAGGGATAAAGATGCAGATTCATGATTCCACTGCCACCTTACTTAGCATGCTGGCATCCCTCTAGTTCCAGGTGTGAGAACTCTGTCCAGATTCAGGCTGTCTTTAATGTAAAGAAGGGTCTGAATTTCTCTGATTCCTCTTCTATCGCCACTAGCCTTACTCAGAGCCTTTTTCTCCAGGCACTGCATTGTCCTCTATTCTGGAGAACCAGCTCACTGCAGCGGGCACTATGCTCTCTGTTAGGCAAATGCTGGATTTTGAAGACATTCCTGAACATAAGAAAAAGGAAACAAAAATTCAGTCCAGAGCCTAAGAGTGCCAACTCCATTGGAAGAGGGGCACTGAAATCAGCAGGCAGTCAGCTGGCTCTGAGCTGGGAGCTAGACCATGACAGAAGCAATGCACTCTGTTGATATCTTGAGGATGTTAGTGCATAGCCCCTCTGAGGCTATGATGACAGCTCAGGAAGCATAATGGGCTGGGAGCCTTGGATCCCCGCTAGTGAAAAACTTTAATTAGTCAATAGCCCATCAAATCAAGTACAGAGGATGATGACTTTGTTAGAAGTGCGGTCCAAAGCCACCAAAAAGAACATGTTATTCATGGAAAACAACAACAATAATAAACCCAAACAAACAAACAAACAACAAAAACAGACCACAGGCTCCATTCCTTATTCCTAGTTGCCAACAAGAGGAATCCAGCATGGGTCCTGCATATGAAGCACACATTTCTCATCCATGTTATAATTATGCCTAATTATTGTGGTTTGAATATAAAATGAACCAACTAAGTCATGTTTTGATAGCTTAGTCTCCAGATGTGGTGTGTTTTGTGAGGTTGTTAAACTTTAGGATATGGGGCCTAGTTAGAGAATTATGCCATGGTGTTTGTAGTCCTTGGGGACATTTTATCCTTGGTCTCTTCCTGTTGCATGCAGCTACCTGTCTTCCAAGACATGAAGGACAGTCCCTGCCGTGGGTTCTCACCACCATGATGTTCTGCCTCTGTAAAGAACGCCAAGAAACCATGGACTGAACACTCAGAGTCAATGTAAGTCCTTTCTCTTTCAAGTTATTCCAGCAGGCATGGTGATATATTGTGTACCCTAATAAACTTTGCCTGAGGATCAGAGGACAGAGCCAGCCACTAGTTAAGAAACAGAGCCAGGCAGTGGTGGCACACATCTTTAATCCCAGCACTTGAGATCTCATGCCTTTGCTTGGGAAGCACACACGCCTTTAATCCCAGGAAGTAATATAGAAGGGCAGAGAAAGGTATATAAGGCATGAGGAAACAGGAACTCACTCTCTTTAGGCTGAGGATTTCATAAAGGTAAGAACTAGTGGCTGGCTGTTCTGCTTCTCTGATCTTTCAGCTTTCACCCTGATATCTGGCTCTGGGTTTTTTTAATTAAAAGGCCATCTAAGATTCGAACAACTAGCAGGTATGTTATTGTTAGTTTCACAGTAATAAAAAAGTCACTAACACACCTGCTAAGCTTTAGGCTGGATACTTGAATTTAAAAGACTGTAGTTTGCAAAGAGACCTAACTAGTACAATGAAAAATGTCAAACCTGAATCTTTCACCTTAAATTTTCTAAAGTCATGAGCCAAGGACCTCTTATCTAAGTGCTTTTAAACTCACATCATGTCATTAAGTACTTAAAATATGAGGATCTCTGGGTCTACATAGCTCTGCTTTTATTTTTTCATGAAGGGCTTAACATATTTTTGATCTTAAGGAATTAAAAGACAGTCTTTTAAATAATGTCTTCAAAGATAAAAAGAACTGTGAGTAAAGTCCAGAGGTAGAGTGCTGGTATAGACTCCATGAGTCCCTGGGTTTAATCCCCAGTGAGTGCACACACACACACACACACACACACATACACACACACACACACACAAACAGACACAGACACACAGAGACAAACACACACAGAGACAGATAGACACACACATGCACACACACACACAGACATAGACAGACAGACAGACACACAGAGACAAATACATACACATACACAGACACACAGACAGACAGATACAGACACACACACACACACACACACACACACACACACACACACACACACACACACACACGCCCAGAAAGAGATAAGAATTAAAAGAAAAGCAAAATGAAAACTTGCAAGCTGTTCTGAGAAAGAATGACTGCTTTGGGGCTAATAGAACTAAACAAGAAGGGTGGAGACTTCGGGACCCACATCCTGCTGTCAACAGTCATGGGAGCTCCAGGGACTGAAATTTACGTCCTCAAAGCCTTGTAACAGCTGTCAAGTGTTCTCGCTTGAATCCTCCTTCCCAGCCTAGTTGTAATTCTCTAAACTGAAGATAGCTTCACCAAAGGGATGTGAGAATGACATGGGAAACAAATGGGGAAAGAGACAAAAATAGGTCACCATGACAATTACTATTCATCCTGGTAACGAATATTTCCCAACACTTTGTGCTTTCCATGAAATTTTCACACCTTCCCTCCTTTGATCAGGACATTCTGTAAGGACAACTCACACACATACACACATGTACACCCACACACTGGGGTTCCACACTCCCTCTAACTCATCAGTCAACACACCTGCTCTGTAGCAGATGGCTGAGACCTGGTTAGTTTTTCTGTCCCTTGAAGGGAACAGAATCTGGGTTTTCAGGAATGGGACTAAGAATTCAGGGAATGACAAAGCCAGAGTTAACTAATGCACCTTTGTTTACATCTACTGACCAGGCATGCATTGTGCTGTGGGCAAGTCACTGCCCAGGAGTGCCTTTATGAACTGTAAATTAGTGCAAGCTTTTAACAAATCAGCCCCTCAGTGACACTGGTTATGATTGAGTACTCCATAGTCCTTGGTTGTTCATCATGGCAATAGATTGGACTGAACTGAGGCCCCCTCTCTGCTTTTCACTCACAAGCAGTTCTCTTCTGTTATTTCTGAGGGTTGGATAAAGATGTCCACACCCAGCAGCGCCTAGTGTTGTATAATCCTTTTCTGGCTTTGCTTGGAAATGGGCAGAGCAGTCAGAAGCCAGATTGCTAGGCCTGTGTTCCAAACAGTGGGAGGCAGTTTACCTGTTCCATCTGTGAATCCCTGTGTCCTTAAGACAAGATGCCACAGTCCCTTTTATAGTTTAGTAAGGGGATGCTGCTGAGTGTCATAGGCTATGTGACTTGGTTTTAAGCCCCAGCCCTACCCCTGCCTCCTGGGCCTTGTGAAATACTTGAGTAAAACTCTGATCCCTTATTACTACTTCTGTCCCCAGCAATCATACAGGAAACTAGGTCAACACTTTTACAGAGATAGGACAGGGACAAACGCTGCTGGCTGCTCAGGAGTGTTGGCACCCCGCCAGGTACTGTGAAGAGTTCACAGGGCCCACCTTCCTCACTTCCATTAACTCCCTGGCTGGCTGTTTGAATTCGAGGGAGATACTTTGTATTACTTCAGTTTAATTTCCCCAGTGATACAGAACATCCGTTTCCTGAGTTCCTTAATAGAAGATCCAGATGTGCAAATGAGTTCTTTGAGGTTCTGGGTAAAGCAGTTTATCACGGAGATTACCCACGCTCCTACTGAAATCAGAGGGACTGACTAAAGAGGCTGTGGGAAGCCAGATAGAAAGCGGAAAGCCCATCTAGAAGCAGTGCCCAGCTCTGAGGGGAGAAACCTTCCACAAGTGGAAGTGGAGCCTGGAACCTACCTGAATCTGCTGCACCCTACTAGAAGTTGGCTTCCCCCAAATCACCAGCTCACCAAGAGAGGCACAGGTCTAGCTCCTGAAGTCTAGCCAGGGAGGGGCAAAGACATGAAGGGCATACAGCTGGCTAGCTCTGTTTACAGAGACCTTTCTGAGGCTTTGCTGGTCGCAGCTCCCTGTGCCCTTGGAATTTTTGCAAGGCTTCCTTAAACATATTTGCTTTGATCAGGCCCTTGACACCATCTATCCTCAGACCCAGGATGTCTCATGGCCTCAGCTGGGGTGGGGGGCGGTGGGGTTATTCACATAATCTGCCTAGGCTCACATTGCTCTCTATGGGTAGAGATAGTGTCACAGTCATGAACTAGACAGCAAAGTCAAGATCCTATAGATACTAGGATGCATCTTCTACATTTCGTTATACAGTTTTCTCAGGGTTCTTTCCAGTTGCTCCTTCTGACTCAGCAGCTGCAGGCTGGGCTCCCACCAATGAAGGCAGACCAAACAGGTGAGCTTGGTCACTGCTGGCCTGAGACAAGAAGCACAGCCTTGGTGCAGTAGGGAGGGGCTTGGACCTGCCTAGGCCCAGTGTGCTGGGCTCTGCTGACTCCCCCTGGGAGACCTTGATTTGGGGGATGTGGGGATGTGAGATGGCTTGGGAAAGAGGGCTGGAGGGTGGGAGGAGGGAGGAGGGGAGATCTGTGGATAGTATGTGGAGTTAGTAGAACATTTCTTAATAAAGAAAAATGAAAGAAAAAAAAGAATCTGCCTGTGTAAAATTTATAAGTCAATGTAATGAATTATGAGGTAGAATTGACTATCACTCTGTCTTAACAAATTCATTGCCAAATGTTTGGGGACTATCACACTAGGGTGTGACATTGTAGAGGGCCACTCCAAGTCCAGGGACTTTTTTTCTTTTCTCCCTGTCCCAAGTTCTCCCTGTACTCTGCCCATGTATATATGTCACTCTGTCACATGTCCTAGCTCTGCCCACACCCTTTGGCTACCCTCCATCTTGAGGATGTATATGATATAGAGACTTAAGTGTTCCATCTAGCCTGGAGGGTGTGCTCTGAAAAGCCTTGGCAAAAAACCTGGAGGGGCTCAGGAAGAGACTGTTCAAACCATATGCCATTCATTCCCCCATTGTTCTCTCCCTTGAGCCACCTCTTCTGTCCCTGAACACCTTGTTGGTGAAAAGTCCTGACATGGATCTAGTTTAATCCTATCTTCTTTATTTTCATCCTGGGGCTTCACCTTTCAGCTTCCTATCTCAGGATGTGGCCTAATTTCTATGCTCTCTCCACACTCACTGCATGAATTCTGCCTTCCAAGTCCCTTATATTATTAATACTCAATATTTACATGGATATGATTGCATTAAGATCACTTACGAGTGATTCATGTAATGTACACAATTCTCTCTCTCTCTCTTCTCTCTCTCTCTCTCTCTCTCTCTCTCTCTCTCTCTCTCTCTCTCTCTCTCTCTCTCTCTCTCTCTCTCTCTCTCATCTACCTGTGTGTTTATATTTGTGCAATTTGAAAAATGTGTCTGCATGGAGCTGAAAATATCCTGGCTTTTTGTTTGATCAGGAACCTACAAAATCACAAATAAATGATACCTTGACTCAATTATCTAAAACAGGACTTAGCAAGCAAAATGACCTATGGGTCAGAGTTCTCCTGCTTCCCTCTTAGCAAAGAGCTTTATTAGAACAAAGTTACCATCTATGTAGCATTGAAGGCTGTTTTTGCCCTGGAATGTCAGAGTTGAGAGGTTGTGAGACTGACAGTCTAGACAACCAAAGAGCATTTGCTTTCTGACCTTTTGAATAAAAAAAAAGTTTCCTTAAATCATGCAAGAGTGATGACTGTTGCACTAACTCCACTTTTGTGTTTTAAAATATATTAATTATACATATTTTTCCCCCCAAATCTTTTTTTTCTAATTATACATATTAATGATGTAAGTACTGTATCTGTGTATGCATGAATCATTAATCAAATCTAGAGACTTTTTCACCTGTTTTGTGTGCTTGTTTTCTGGGGTTGAGGCACAGTTGCCATCATAGGACCACAATGCCTCTCTCATACTATGGCTCCTTTTTTGTTTCTTGGTTTAGCCCCTTGTTTTAGTGGAACACATCTGCTGGCAACTTTCTCTGAAAGGATAGCATATAAAGTGAGAACATGGCCACTCCAAGGTATAGTTGAGGAGATGGTTTTTAACTGTAGATTTGAAGGGGAGCATGGCCAGAGTCATCTTGAAGAGTTCAGCGCAGGGAGAGAAAGTAGTAGACTAAATATGACCAGTCGACTGAACTGGGCCATGAGAAGAGGGGCAGGGGAGAGTGAGAGAGGAAGAGGAGAGAGGAAGACAAAAGAGAGAATGGGCCAACAGAGACCAAGAGAGACCTGAGAGAACCAAAAGAGTGCATGGCCGAAATGGCAAGGTTATATAGGAATGAGAAGTCCATGACTTGGAGAAATTTAGAGCAGGGGGCAGGATGAGAAGAGCCAGGATGCCAGCACAGACTTTGTAACGGGTACTTGAGATTCTGAGAGGACCTAGGGGCCGGCGTGTGTTTTGGTCTGTTAATAAGTACCACAGTTAGCCATTTGGGTTTCTTTTGGATCTGACAGATAGGGAGGGACCTTTTGAAAACAGCATCTTGTGTTCATTGCCAGTTTGCCTGAGAATAGAATCAATGGTTAGAAATCATTTCTTCCTGAGACTGAAGGCATCATTTCGCTTTTTTTCCCCCTCTCTCCTCCAACAGCGCAGATATAAAGCCATACTGACACCAGGATATTTACAGCTCCGCTTCCCTTCCTGTCTCCCCTGGGGATCACTCTGATTTTTCTTAGTTCTGATCTCAGAGCTCTTCATGTTCCCTGCCTCTTTGTCTTGTTTCTCTATTGTCTCACCACTTTCTGGCTTTTCTCTCCTGACTCTCTCCAGTTGTGTTGATCACCTTTCACTTTTTTGTGGGTTTTTTGTAGCCTCTGCTCTCTGTGAGGTTGTTTTCCACAGGAAGCACTGTCTATGCCTTTCCTCTTGATCTCTCCTGTGGATGATCTCATGTCTTCTGCTTCCCCTTCCTCCAGCTTTGGCTACATGGGATAACTTAGCAAATGGACAAGGTTAGAGCTACTGACAACCTGGAGCCCTATATTCTTTGCTTTCTGCATCCGACTCACTTGGGGTACATGTATTACCTCAGGGAGATGGTATTACCTCAAGGTGGTGGTCCCTTGATGGATTGGGTGAGTAGTAGTAGGGGACATGCTTTTCTTCTCTCCTGTGGACAGTTTAGAGTCACATTCCACTAAATTTTCCAGAAGTAAGCCCAGCAAGAATGAGCTCTAGCTGCCTACATGTTTGACCTGCTGAAAAAGCACAATCAAGAATCTGGAAATAGGGTTGCATAACTTGTGTTCTCAGCACACAGATTCAGGGAGTGTGAGGTCAGCCTGGGCTGTAACGTGAGCCTGTGTATAACAGGGATTCTTCTTATTGATGTGACAGAATATCTGACAAAAAGAACTGAGAGGAAAAAATAAAAAAAAATGATTTATTTTGTCTTAAGATCTGAAAGGATGCAGTTCACTGTGGTGGGGAGCTGTGGCTGATAGCAGGAGAGTGAGTGGGTTGTGACATCATATCCAAACTCAGGAAGCAACAGAAATGAACATGAATGCTCTATTTTCTGCTTTTTATTTACTAGGAGTCTTCATTCCCCAGATGATGTGCCTCATATTCAAGGTAGGTCTTTCCTTCTAAGTTAATTCTTTCTGGAAATACTATCACATCCATGCCTGGAGGTGTGTCTCCTAGGTGATTCCAAAGCCTGTCAAGCTGACAATGAAGATTAACTGTCACAGTGCATTAGGGCTCGAACAAGCCAACAAAAGAGTGAAGATAACACATGGCAAGAATGTAGACGAATTTCTAAACAGTCTTATTAAACTGAATACAGGGGTAAGAGTTGAAGAGATCAGAGAAATAGCGAAGAGCCACTCACTAACCCTTAGCTTACCACCACGCCATAGCTTCCCAAGAGAGAGCTTCTTTCTGTCTAACCTGTGCTTTTATTGCCTTCCTGTTCTGCCTTCCCATTGGCTCTAAGCCCAGCCACATCACTTCCTCATCACTGCCTCCAGGTCTCTATAGTTGGTACTGGGATTAAAGGCTCATGTCACCATGCTTGGCTATGTCCTTGACCACACAGAGACTCTGCCTGCTATGTGATCGGATTAAGGGCGTGGGCCACCACCACCTGACTTCTGTTTATGGCTCACTATGGCCTCTGATCTCCAGGCCAACTTTATTTATTAACATACAAATAAAATCACATTTCATCACAAATAAAATATCACCACACAAGAATTTTGTCTGGACCTCAGCTTGTTGCTACCCCAAGGAATCTGGTGCCACAGAGAGAAATGTCTGTATGAGGTTGTGTGTTAAAAGGAAGACACCTGTAGCAGTGGTGGTATAAAACTTAAATCATTTTAACATCTACTCTGTGTCTTTTAAAAAATCTATTTATACAGAGGAATAAAGAACAGAATCATGTTGAGAATGATAAATAAGATTGAAATGAAACTTTATTAGTTCTTACACACTTTGGAATGACAGCTTGATTCAGTTCCATCTATGAAAATGACAATGAGTAATCTTAAAAGGAGAAGGGAAGTCCTCCAGTGACAAAGGGTAGTGGAATGGCTGATTTCTCCATTGTATTGTGCCAACTTGAAACATAGACTCAAGGGGAAATGTACCCCCAAATGAAGCCAGTATTGCAAATTGCATCTCAAATGTCATCCTGTAAAGATATCTCTCTTGAGCAGCAATAGGAGAACTACAGGAAAGAAGTCTGCCTTGTAGAAGAGTTGTTTGTCTTGTAGCAAGGTAGCTTCCCTGTTCCTTGCTTCTTGGTTTGGTGGCTTATCTTCCTGTAATGATGAGTTTGAAATGGGTTTGGCTGTGAGTGGGAAAATCTTGACGCAGTGCCCTAAAGCAATTCACAATGTTCTATGCTGGTTCTCTTCACATAAAAAGGCATATGTAATTGGTTGTTGTCATTAGTCCATTAGCTCCTTGCATTCTTTTGACCCTCCCCTCCTTGGACAGTTGCTTTAGGTGGAGGTAGAACTGCCCCAGGCTGATTGGAGTGCCTAACATGGAACCATACCTCTACTATTAGTCTTCTGTTATAGTTTACTGTGATGTAAAAGAAGCTAATCTCCTGCCTCAGTTGGGACAACTCTTAGATATTTTCTGGGCCCCAAGATCTTCATGGATATCAGTTATCAATGTGTCACAACATCCAACCCAACCAAGTAGATCCATACAATCAACATGTTATTAAACATCATAATCATGGTGGGAGCAGGGCCCAGCTGAGCAGTTTTTCTGTTCCTCATGGTATTTGCTGACTGGTTTCAGCATTTAGTTGGTGGCTGAACAGGCCAACAAGTTAAATAGCTTCCCTCATCTACCTGGCACATTAGTGGGGACAGGAGAAAGGAATCCCAACAAGGTCCCATTCTCTGTGTATATCTTAAGCTTCTGTGTGTTGCTCTAGCAAAGTAATCTGCTTCTCACATGACACTTAGGACTTCAAAAGCTAGTATTCTGAGGAGCAGGAGTAGAAGCTGCCAGTTGCTTAGAGACTAACCTGGGAAGCAGCTCAGCCTTATATGGATGTATGCTGTGGTCAACATGGGCACACCAAGATCCAACTTAATGGGAATTTAAAGGGAGCATGTACACAAGTATGTATACACATGCACACAGAAATGTATCCATGCAAATACATGTCAACATATGAGTACATGCATACATACCAACCCAAGCAAACATACCTACCCAGATCTAAGCATACACACATATACACAGCACATGCATACATGTGTATATGCACAATTAAAGTACTTAGAGGCATGCACATATGCACACACATACACATTAGAAAGTTAAAGGTATACATCAAATATCAATACAAATATATCATTGCATTTTCTTTCAATTGAAACTCAAGCAGCACACCATTCCCATTCCTGGTTGATTTTTCAATCTTTCCCTTCTCTCTCCTTCCACTGTTTTCTCTCCCATAGTCTATGGTCCCATTCTTGAACTAGAAGGTGGTTCTGTCCCTATGGAACCAGCACCAAGGGCCAAGACTGAATTCCTGTTGAGCACTGTGATGAACTATGCAAGAGTGTGGAGCTTCCCAGTTCCTGACAAGGCCTGTAACAGCAGACAGAGCTCTTCTGAACTCCTGACACAGAATCACAATGTGCCACAAACAATGCTTTGTGCAACAACATGATGTGAAAATACACATCAGATATGAGAACAGCTACAGTAACTACAGTCAGTAAATTGCCTACCACTTGTACTCACTTATTCATTCACAGATTATGGCTGAGGACTTGCCTAGTGCTAAAGACCCCATGGACTCAGGAGAGTGTCTAGGCTCAGGCTCCAGTGTGGTCGTGCTAAGGTCAGGGGTTAATAGCACCCGAGAGATGTGTCAGAGAGACCAAATCTCATAGATGATCTCAGCTACTCTCCAATGTGTCATCCTGATTGCAGGGTTTCAAACACACTTAAGATAATGCATTTGTGGTGCCCAATGCAGTGTCTACAAAAAGGGTGGGGCCTGTGTGACTCTTATGCTCTTGCTTGCTAATATCATCACTTTGTATGATGACAGTACACAGAAGAAATATGGTGAGAAGTCATACCAGGAATTTTACCATCATGTCATGATGTAATAAGTAATATTTTACAAAATAGATCAACATTACTTCTATATTTTATGCAGGATGAATAACAGAGCATACATCAAAAATGAAGACAGTGGAAAATAAAGATTAATAAAGAGTTCAAAGAAGTAAAATTTAGATGTTTATCATCTTGAGATTTTTTTTTTTTTTTTTTTTTTTTTTTTGGTTTTTCGAGACAGGGTTTCTCTGTGTAGCTTTGCGCCTTTCCTGGAACTCACTTGGTAGTCCAGGCTGGCCTCGAACTCACAGAGATCCGCCTGGCTCTGCCTCCCGAGTGCTGGGATTAAAGGCATGCGCCACCACTGCCCGGCTCATCTTGAGATATTTAAATGGGAGTTTGGAAGTATGGCCTGTGCATACCCATTCCTTTATCCATAGTGCATACTTTGTATTGAAAGAAAATAAATTTGTTTTTTAATTTTTTAATAATTTTTATTATGTGTATGTCTGTCTGTATGAATATATATATGGTGTCCACACAGATCAGACTGTGTTAGATTCATTGAAAGTGGAATCACAGGTAGTTGTGAGCTGTCCAATGTGTGTACTTGGAATTTGCTTTTGCCAGGAGAAGAATGTGAGGATCAAAAACAAATACCTGTCTAATCTAGAGCCTTTGCCCTAGGTTGGATGAGTTTTAAAGATGTTCTTAATCCACCCATGTTCAAGATCACCATTTTCACAGGCTACCCTCTTTCCAAATCCCACTGGTCTAACTTGGTGGGAGGCAGTAGTGGGCATCAGCTCCCTGAAACTGTGCAGCTTCTTCAAAAGAAATACTTCAAATTTGCAGTTAATTTGGGTTTTCTTTGATAACCACAAGCTAATAGTTATCACCAGAAGGATATTCGAAAAACATTAGTGGGTAGACACAAGTTCAAGAAATTAATGTATTAATGTAGATAGATATGAGAATTGAAGAAAGTGATCCAGCAGAGACTATTTCCACAAGGGGTTGTCAGCTCAAGGGTCTCAATACTTCCATACCACAATCTTTCTTTATAAAACCACATAACTAGATCATCGAAAAATGTCCCTGAGACCTGGTAGCTCATGACTATAATCCTAACACTCAGGAGGTTGGGGCAGGAAGGTCACAAATGGCCATATAGTGAGGTTAAGATTAGCCTGAGGTACATAATAAGACCGAGTCTAAAAGAGTACATCAGTGGTCAGGTGTTTACCTAGAATGCACCATATTTGATCCCCAGATCAAACAAATAGAACATGCATGGGTGTTTATCACCCCCCCCCCCAAAAAAAGCAAAACAAAATAAAACAAGAAACCCCACAGATCATCAGCTATTCTATGTTGTCAAATAGTCAACTCATTGTTCCATTTTCATTTGTTTCTGTGATAAAATACTAGGGGGGAAATGTAGGGGAGAAAGTGGCTTCTTTTATCACACAGTACTAGGTTACAGTCCATCACTATGGGGGAATTCAAGGAAGGAACTTCAAATAGCTAGTCACACCATATTCACAGCTAAGGGAAGAGAAAGATGAATGCATACATAATCACTTGCTTGCTTGTTTGTGCTCAGTGCATTTTCTCCATTCTTAGATGGTTCAAGACTCCCCTGACTAGAGAATAATACTGAGCAGTATTATTCTCTGGTATTATTCTGGGTAGGTCTCCACACATCACTGAACATAATCCCTCAAAACACGTCCACAGGCTAACACAATGTAGGCAGTTGTTTGTTGAGACTCCTTTTTCAGATGATTCCAGGTTGTGTCAACAATTAAAGCTAATGACTATAATTGCTAAGCTCCGAGTCCCCCTGATAGATTATCCCACCCCATAGTCCAAGTTCATTCTGAACGATAATGTATTATCCCCAACCTAAAGCACTTACCTTTAACCAAATTGTACAAATATTCACCCCAAATCCTTCTTTGTCATCTTTTGTGCCAACTGACTTTATACCAGATTTTGTGATTATACCTTCATGCGTTTCCTCCATCCATTGTTTCTTCAAACTTTTAACTCTACCATGCTAGTCCAAGCTAGCACCATCTCTTACCTGAGCATTTGTAGCTGTTTTATATAATTATTCAGCACTTGTCCTTTCAGCATCCTGCCATTGTGATCACAGGCCAAAATGAAATGCAGCTAGTCTCAGGACCCTTTGTTATTCTGGCCAGTGACACAGCTCTCAGCTCTGCCCTGGTGCTCTCAGACCTGGTATTCCCTTTTAAGATCTGCTTCTCCCAGTGAATAACTAAACCAGACTTTATTTCTGGTCCAATATCTGCTGACATTTGGGTGGAGTTTGGGAAAGGCCATTACTAGGAATATTGTCACTCATTCTTTACTCCAGACATGTGGTCAAGCGTTCAAGGCCACCTGAAGGCTGGTGTTTCTTTCGTAAACTGAAGACTAGTAGGGGACCTATCATTGGTTACTGTCTGCTTCATTTCTTACTCATTCATATTTATATCTTTTACTTTCTCCCACTTTATCTTCATTACTACTGGAATTCCTTTGTAAAGAAACACAAGGAAGAACCCAGTCAAAGATTCCCAGATGTTCATCTCTAGTAGAACTGGGCCATGTGTTTAGCACTTACCATGTGCAAGGTTTCTATGTAAATCTCTGAATTCCCAACAATCTCTCTTGGTAGGTGGCTGTTACCATCATTTTTACATCTGAGGAAATTAAGGCTTCACATATTGTCCATTTCACAAGACCGATGTTGTAGCCTCAGAGCAGGGCAATAGGCAGACTGGCTGCAGAGCTTCTGCCTTAGCCCTAAGGTTCTTCCTTACATCAGCACAGGTTACAGTGAGGACCAGGCACAATTGGCACATGCTCATTTCCTTTTCTCAATCTATCATTGCCATAAAACTGACTCTGTTCTATTGCCTCAAATTCCTTTAATTCCTCAGGAAATGCAAGGATCTTCAGCATCATCTTTCTTTTGTTGACATGGTGCTATCTTCCTTCTGGGCTTGGTGAATAGCTTCTTCTCCTACTCAATGGTTCAGGGCTGACCTCACCTTCAAGGGACATCACCAGCAATCATCTTATAAATGTTGACTTTGGTTCACTTATGTCAAGACCAGGGCTTATCAACCTTTAATGGGCGCATGGATTAGCTAGGCAGTTTGTAATATGTAAATTCTGACCCATGGATCTGCAGGTCCAGATGTCTGCATTTTTAATAATACCCCAGGAAAGAGGCATTTGGGACCCACACTTTTTCTATACTTTCTCCTACCATGCACTTGGCCTTCCACAGATAGCATACAGCCTCTGCCTGCATATCTTTTCCACTCTTCCCATGGCATCTTTACTAGCAAGCATCATACTCATTATATTTCTGAGCCTCCATCACTTATCTCAGTACCTGGCACATTGGAGAAGTAAAATTTTGCTTTAATCATTATTTCAATCAGTTCTCAAGGTCCCCCTCGATGCCAAAGCTAAACATCATCTACGTAAAATGTAAATGAGAGAGGGAGCATAGGCAACTCTTGTCTAAGTCTGTGATTTTAATGAGAATTCAAAATGTACAAAGAGACAGATGCCTGTTAGGCACAATCAATCAAAAATCGAAGTTCTGGAAATAAACAGCAGACTTACAGATAAATAAAGTTCATACTCTACACATCTGCCTGTAATTATCTTAGCCAGCAGCCCATGAAATAAAAATTCTGTGGCTGGTAATTTCTTCTATTTGTTTAATTTAGAGGCTTCTGTGCAGCCACAGAAATGGATGACACACTGAGCAGCCACAAGAGATAAAAGGACACACGTGAATTGTAAGTACTACATCAGGGAAACATTGTGAGACAACTGGGTTTCACCCAATAAGCAAATGGTCCCACTGGTTTCTACTTGAGTTTTCTCCAAGGTTAGTGTTGGGCTGAGAAAGGAAGCTTGGGCCAGGAGGAAAACTAAATTAAATGTCTGTCTTTTCTGTCACAGGGTTAGTTGGACACTTAGTGTTAAACAGAGTTTTCCAGAATAAGTAGCAACTGGCATCTCCTTTATCTCAGATTTATTCTTCTCAGCAGGCTCTTAACCTAATATTTGTCTAACATCAAAGTATGTGTTCAAAGTTGTGTCCTGTCCTTAAAATCACACTTTGCCCATCAATTGTTCTGTTTTTAAGTGCCTTTGGCTTTGGTTTTCTTTTATTTTTGTTTTGTTTAATTTTTGTTAGTTAGAAGATTACTTGAATGTGGTGAGGCTGAGCTCTGATCACCCAGAGTGAGGACAGGACCCCTTTGTATTAGGAATAAAAGCCCAGTGGGACGCCTACTAGGTATGCCTGTCTGCTTGAATTGTAGCTAAGGCATCCTTCTATGGAAGTAAATTTGCTTTGCTGAAGTGCTTTGGGTTGTGTGGTCATTTTCCTGAGGACCACCGCCCCCCTACTCATTTTTAACAAGCCAGCCCTGCTTGGAAATGAGAAGGCAGGAGAGAACACACTGTGTTTTCATCCAGTGATTTTACCTACTCTACTGCTATAAAGGTTAAGGAGTGGATTGGCTGGGAATTCAAAGATTCAGGGACTCCAATACCATCTGAACTGGGCTGGTAATGTTGTGGGACAGGAAGAAACCATGAAAGCAGAGAGTGCTTTCTTGAGCACCTACTTTATCAAAGGTTACTTATGTTGGGTGGGGATGAGCTTCTTTTGGCAACATAAAGGCTTAAGTGAGCACTGTGGGTTCTATTTTACCTTCCTGGAGTGTCAGAAATGGAAATCACAATCTTTGTTTATTTCTCTTTCCCTCCCTCCCTCCCTCCTTCCCTCCCTCCCTCCCTCCCTCCCTCCCCTCCCTCTCTCCCTCTCCCTCTCTCTCCTCTCTCTCTCTTCTCTCTCTCTCTCTCTCTCTCTCTCTCTCTCACTTCCTTTCTTTCTTTCTCTCATGAGAAAGCAAATCCTCAGAAGGATTAAATTCTGTCCCCAAGGCTACAACACTAAGTGGTGAATGGTAAAAGTAAGAGAGGACCTGGGTCCCCAAACTAATCCCTATTTTTTTTTTTGTCCTGAGAACCTCCTGGCAGGGAGCTATGGAGGGAAAGAGGAACATAACTGCATAAAACCGAACAAGGACAAGTCAGTAAATATTCTAGCATGGAGAAGTGAGGATCTCATGAACACCCTCCCTTATTTTTGTTTTTTCGAGACAGGGTTTCTCTGTGTAGCTTTGTGCCTTTCCTGGAACTCTCTCTGTAGACGAGGCTGGCCTCAAACTCACGAAGATCTGCCTGCCTCTGCCTCGGAAATCAATTTCCTTGAAGGAAATATCTTCTGGTAGGTCACCACACTCCAGTGGATGGCCCCACACTCATGAGTGTATATGGCAGAAAACATTGTACTCAATGGGTTATAAAAATAAAAAGAAGGCATGAAGTTGAGAAAGGGTTTGGAGAGTGGGAGTGGATTTAGGATAAATTAGAAGGAGGAGTAGAAGGGGTGAATATGATCAAAATATATTTTATGTGTGTATGAAATTCTCCAAAAATTAAAATATTTAAAAAGGATAAAAGACCTGTGCAATATTGGGCCTGTAGACATTTCAGCATGGATAGGTGAGGGAGCCCCTACCCTCCACTCAACAACAGAGAGACTACAGATAGTTAACTGTTGTTGAGGGAGGGTGTCATTTTCTTCAGGAGTGTATCTACTGTAAGTTTTACTTTCTCCACTGAAGAGCATCCCATGCTTGCTCATGAGACTCTAGCTAGATTCATTGGACCAGAAATCAAAAGAAGGTATGAACATAGGAGGGGGATTTGATGACAATGGTTCCCGCAGGAGAGGGAAGAATGAAAGAAGAAATTAGGGTGTATAAAAAGGACCAAATGTTCATATATACATATATATATATATATATATATATATATTTGACATATATATGTCAAAAATGTCTATACATATGTTCAAAAAAGTTGAAACAATAGATTCCTAGAAACAAACAAAAAGGATGATATATAAATTTTAAATTATACATATGTTTATATGCATATGCACACACATATATATTATGAATACAGCCTTCCTCCCATGCCTGTGGGCTGTCCCATCACCACAGAATCCTGTTGCATAGTCTCATTTTTTTCCTATATTCAACTTAAGGAGAGTCTTATGGCCCCAACACAGGCCACATATATGGATGCTACTCATGAGATATTATTTGTGTAAATCATATTGATGGAAAAAGTGTATTAGAAAAGTTAAACCTAGTTTCACTGACTGTTGTGGAATAATCTTTTTGTACATGGTGAAGATGTGTCTTTACCAAGGCACCTTCTTACTGGTTCAATAAAAAGCTAAACAGTCATTAGCTAGGCAGGAGGTATACATGGGACAGTCAGACACAGAGGATACTGGGAATAAGAAAGGCAGGGTCACCAGGAGACATAGAGGGAACAAGACATGCTAGAGGACATGCAAAGCCACAAGTCATATGGCAATATGTAGATTAATAGAAATGGGTTAATTTAAGTTTCAAGAGCTAGTTAGTAACAAGTCTAAGCTATGGCTGAGCTTTTATAATTAATAAGTCTCCATGTCATTACTAGGGAGCTGCCAGTCCTAAAGAAAAGGTGTAACTATAGTGCAGAAGTCATGTTTTATTACAAACACTTAAATTCTATTCTGACTTTTCATACAATGCTATTTTACTTCAATTCCAACTGAAGGGCTGAATGGTGGCCAAAGGAGATGTGGTGTGCATATATGTGCATGCGCGTATGCATGTGTGTACATGCAGATAGAGGCCAGAAAATATGGAAGTGGATGTGTTTTAGTTAGCTTTGCATCACTGTTAGAAAATTCCTGAACCAACTTAAAGGAGGAAAGCATTATTTTGGATCATGGTTTCTGTCTATGGTGCTTTAGCTCCATTGTGTCTGGACCTGTGTTGAGGTTGATCATCATGGCAGGAAACTGGTGATGGGGGTGAAATCTGCTTACTTCATAGCAGCTAGGAAGCAAAAACAGAGCAAGAAGGAGCCAGGTTCAGGGCCTTCCCTCAATGACCTAACTTTCTTCCATGAGACTTCACCAAAAGGTTCCATTACTTCCCAATTATTCCACAGGCTGGAGACTAAACCTTCAACACATGGGTCTTTGGGGGACACTTCTGGTCATATTATAGTGGTGGGTAAGGGTTGGGGGGTGAAGACAGAAGGCACATGCCTTTTTGTTTTTCCCCAACCCTACCTAAAGCAATCCTAAACTACATCAGCAAACTGATTTTGTTAAGTGTAGACAGCTGTGACTGCTTAGTTTCCTCCTTTCATTTAATCTTCCTTCTAACATCAAAGAAATCAATAGTGTCTTTTTGAGCTCTATAATGTCCCCTGGTTTGTCCCAGGAAAAAAGTTATTTTTTTCTAGAAATTAACACTTTTTACCTGGAATTTAACATAGATGACATATTTCACAGTTGTTCCTTTATTGATGGTAGAGATGGTAAGCTTCCATTAGGCTCCAAATGCATGCCAAGTCTAGTCTTTGCAGTGGTTCAACACATGACCCTCAGACACTCTACTTATCCACATTAGGATAAAGATACTGAGGCTGGCAGAAGACCAAGTTGATTCCAAATCTTTTGGAAAACCACCTGCATAGAGGAAACAGTTAGACAGACTAGAAATCAAACCCTGGTTCCCTTGAGTCAAATTTCCATTTAACAAAATGCATTTGAGAAAGTGGCAGGAGTTTCTATGAGCTCTAGAACTCATGACTATGAAAATGATTCCAAAGAGTCTTCTCCAAGAGTCTCCCCACTGATACTTGCTAGAGTCTGTAGGAGAGTTTCATTCCTAGAGACCAAGCGTTCAACACTCAGCTTTTGGGGGGAAACACTTCAAACCCAAACTATTAGTAGTAACCTTAGACTATTTCCTTCCCCCCACCTTCCTCATGTGGGTTTGAGGCCTCTGAACAAGTGAACTGGCCAGCCAGAAAAGCTTTGATTGCCTGATTCATACCACTGGCTAATGTGTCTCTTCAGCTTGAATGACATGAGAATCACCAGAGCCTCCAAGAAAGCAGCTTGAAAATGTCCCTTCCAGTGAAATCATCAGTCCTGCTTCTGGTCTGGGAATTAGTGCTATATTGTGAGGCTTAAAAAGGAAATCTAGAAATCATTTATCCAAAAAGCTTGGAACCAGAAGTGTTTTTTAAAAAGTTTTAGGAATATTTGCATATATATAATGAGATGTCATTGAGGAGCCAATACTCAACGTGAAAATCATTTGCGATTCATATTTGACTCATACACTCTGAATGTAATTTTACACAATATTTTAAATAATTTTATGAATAAAACAGTTTCATGACATGGAATTTTCCACTTGTGGCATCATGTTGGTACTCAGAAAGTTTCAGATTTCGGAATATTTTGATTAGGGATAATCAACCTGTAAAGTGTCAACCTAGAGTCTTCAATAAACAAGTTCATGTTGTAATATTCCAGCCTAGGGTCTGAAGGAAGCAAATCCTTAATGGATGGTGTCAATAATACCCTTGGACACCGACCCTTATCCTGGGAGAGGAGGGCTCTCTCCTGCCCAGGCTTACTCAGCTCTGAGTCATTGTCTTTACTTCAGAGTGAAGCTAGAATTTCAGCCACTGGTTTATCCATTAGTTTGTTTCAAGCAATTGTTTTTCAGATCACTTAGTAGAGTAATAAAGTGAGTGATTTGAGTCAAACCGGATAGCTATATATCATGAAGACTGAACTAGGATCCAGTCCTCCTGGTTTTGACTTCCTGGTTCTGTGCCTGTGATGCCAGGCTCTTGGTCTCTCCAAGTGATACTCGGGTACCAGGATGACTGATTGAAGGCAGAAAAGAGGATATTCCCTGAGCAGATGGCCAGGGCTTAAATTCTGACAGCCAGACCAGAATGTGTTTCCTCCTTGTCTTAGTTAGGGTTTCTATGGCTGCAATGAAAACACCGTGACCAAAGACCAAGTTGGGGAGGAAAGGGTTTATTTGGCTTACACTTCCATATCATTTTCATCATCAAAAAAAGTCAGGACAAGAACTCAAACATGGCAGAAACCTGGAGGTAGGAACTGATTCATAGGCCAAGGAGGATTACTGCTTACTGCCTTGCTTCCTGTGACTTGTTCAGCCTGCTCCTGCTTTTTTTTTTTTACTATTATTTATTTTTTTTAAAAAATTATTCTCTCATATGATGCATTCCAACTGTAATTTCCCCTCCCTCCACTCCTCCCAGCCCCTGTCCCTACCTTTGCTCTCCCCCAAACCCATCCCCCTTTTCCCTTCAGAAAACAGGAGGGTGCCTGGGCATGTCAACTGAACAAAGCATAACAAGATACAATATGACTAGGCACAAACCCTCTCATCAAGGCTGAGCGAGGTAAGCCAGGAGGAGGAAAAGTGTTTGAAGAAAAGGCAGAAGAGTCAGAGACACCCCAACTCCCACTTTTAGGAATCCCACAAAAATACCAAGCTAACAAATATAACATCTACACAGAGGGCCTGGGGCAGACCCATGCAGGCTCCCTGCTTACTGCTTCAGTCTCCAAAGCCCCTAGGAGCTCTGCTTAGTTGATTCTGTGGGTCATGTTCTCCTGGTGTCCTCATGCTCAGACAACTGTAATTCTTCCTTCCTGCCCCTCTTCCATAGGGTTCCCTGGGCTCCAAAGGAATGGACCTGATGGATATATCTAAATTAATCTCTTTCTCTGCCTAATATTTAGCTGTGTGTCTCTGCATCTGATCCCATCAGCTGCCCTCACTGATGACAGTTGGACTAGACACCAATCTGTGAGTATAGCAGAATATCATTAGAAATCACTTTATCGATTTTTTTTCCTATCCTAGGTCTGTGTGCTAGCCATCCTCCAGTTCTTAGTCATCCAGGCAGTATCGGGCATTGGCTCCCTCTCGTGGTGTGGGCCTCAAATTAGACCAGTTTTTGGTTGGGCAGCTTGCTCTCATATAGAACCCAGGCCACCAGCCCAGGGATGGCACCACCCACAATGGGTTGGGGCCTCCCATGTCAATCACTAATTAAGAAAAAGCCTCACAATTGGACCTTATGGAGTCATTTTCTTAACTGAAGTTCCCTCCTTTCAGATAACTCTAGCTTGTGTCAAGTTGACATAAAATTAGTCAACATACTCCTCTTATAGAGGAGGGGTCTAGGCACATGTGTAGACTTGGGTGGCCCTAAGGGTGAGGAGGTAGCATGCTCTCTCTCTCTCTCTCTCTCTCTCTCTCTCTCTCTCTCTCTCTCTCTCTCCCTTCCCTCTTTCCCTTTCCCTTTTTGTATCTCTACTCTTTTTTCTCCCCTTTCTTTGCCTCAGCAGCTTAGTTTTGTGCCCCAGCTCCCTCAGCATCCCTTTGGCACTCACTTTTCTAGAGCTCCTGCTAGGCCAGGGTGGAATGCTGAGTCACATGTGAGTCATATGTCCCAACAGAGTCCTATCTTCCTGACAAGGCTGTCTCCAAGCTGTTTGATTCACTCTCCCGCATTCTTCTCTGTGACCGTCCTTCTCCTGCCATCCATCCATCTTTGCCCACACTTTAATTGGGCTAACCTTCAGTGTCTCGTTTGAGCATGTCTGGCAATTTGCTGGCAGTTACTTCTACCGCCAAATCTGTTGGCCAAACCTGTTACTCTGATTAGCAAGAGGCAGCCATGGAGCTTCTCTGTGGACAGGGATTTCAGGCTCCTACTGAACACCCCTAGAAGGCAACTGGGCCCAAGAAAGGGTGGCTGAGAGAGGGAGACTCTATTGAAACCCTGAAGAATCAACAGAACAAAAGTATACTCTTGAAGAAACAATGCCCAGGCTTGCTGCTTCATCTCTGGGGCCACCATTAAATGTACTTTTAGGCTTGGTCACCACTGGTGGCTTCCTACTTTGCTGGAAGCTGGTGTCCTGATGGCAGAATCAGATACCTCTACTGTAGGGTCAGGTGATCTCTAAGGTACATACTCAAGGAGTGCTAATGGTCAGTGTCACAGAAATGCCTCCACCTGACCCCTTGGCTATCTAAGTGTCATTTTCTCCCTAAGTCCAGTGAAGTAGGTGGACTCTCAACAAGTGTGCAGCCTCAGTTAGCACCAGGAAGTCAGACAAGGGGACTATGAAAGACAGAATCTTACCAAACAGAAGGGTTAGCTCTAGATTGGGCAGGCCCAGTAGCTTCTTAGATTTTTTTTAACACACGTCTGTAAGGTAGATTCCACAGGCTTCACTTTGGTGAGGAAAGGCCTGTGGGAAAGTAAAGGGAAAAAATACTATGGCCCCAGCTTTCCCCTCCAGATGGGACCTTGACCTCTACTGGATTTTCATACTTTGTTTCATTTCACAGCACACCAGTGTGGCACTGAGCAGGAGGAGGTAAACAATATGTCCCAAGAGCCTAGCCATGACCCAAACTCATGACATTTTTTTCTTCATAGTGGTACAGCTGCAGCAAGGAGAGCATAAAAGTTCTCTTTACCCCTCAGTTCTTGGAGAATGTGTTGTGGGAATTTGTTCCTTTCAGCCAATGGCTTTGGGGTACAAACTCTAGTGTATGGCCTTGTCTGCATACCTGACCCCTTAAGAACTGAGAGAGAGAGGAGTCAAGTGCTCTCTTGGATGAACAGGACTGGGCCAAGCAACATGTAACAGCTTGCCTTTGGTCCCCATCCCCACTGGGGCAGAAGGACAGGACGGTAGCAGCTGGACCAGCAGGATCAGTAGTGGTGTCTTCCTTGCTTTGATTAGTGAGTGTATTGTCCCTAATTTATACCTTAATAAAGTCTTGAGATCCTTTATCAGACTCTTATGGTTTCTCATAACTTAGACGCTTGGCAAGAAAATACCAATGCATAGGAAGAGGAAGAAGATGTAGCCGGGCTAGCTCAGTCTGGGGAGCATGAAACTCATTCTCAGAGTAGTGAGTTCCTGCCCCATGTTGAATACCACTTGTTATGAGAAGCCATGAGAAGAATGTTGTTGTGCAAAATGTTCTTTCCAAGGCTGAGCACAAAGGAGGCCAATCTACCATCAGCTAGGTCAAAGTGGTATTGGCCCTGGAAGCACCCCCCTGTGGCCTGAGGAGTGAGGTGGAGGATTATCAGTATCTGACACATGTGCCTCAGTGTAACTGGACTGGAAATGAAGCTTCCTTGCAGCCACTGGATATGCTGCAATATGGGGGTGATAATATGAGACATGGGATGTTTTACATCAGGACATCCGTGAAAGGCCTTCTGGTGGTTGAGGTTTGCCTTTACCAAGGAGAACCAGAAAGGAACCCTCTCTCCCATCTCTTACCCTTCTATACACACTCACACACACTAAACCCCACAAATACCAACACCATGAAGAGCCCTGGTTAACTTTTTGTTAAAATTCTCCTAAGGTGAATAATCAATATGGAGATAGTCAACAGTTCTAGAACATTAGATGTTTCTATTCACAAATACAGCGTGTCTCTTCACTTACCTATATTTATAGTAGTTGTAATAAAATATCATGCACATTTACATTAAATTTCATAGTTAAAGCTTTATTCCTGGGTTTCTTGTATTTGTGAACTGTTTTAAATAAGATACTTTGTGAACCTTTTCTAATGGCTGTTCAAGTACAGAAGGCCATAAATGTCACTTTAAAGACCTGCGTTAAGTAGCTTTAGGTCATGTTGTTTCTTGTAACTTGCCTGTAGAATTCTTGACTTTTCTCCATAAAGAACAGTATCATCGAATAGTGGCAGTTTAGTTCTCCCACTTTTGAAAGCCTATAGGGTTTTTTTTAAAAGGAAGTTTTCCACAGTGGGTGGTATGGGCTGGTCCAGAATATCCCTACATACACCCCCTTTCTTTCCACCTAATTCCCCTTTCTCTACTTCTGCTTCCTTGCTCATCTCTCTGCCCTGCACCCACCCACTCTGAAAGCAGGCCTCTGGTTGGCTTCCTGGACCACCATTCAAATATTGTGACTGGGCAGCACCTCTGTAACAAGCTATCTTATTGGATGCTGGTCTCCCTTGCTCCTGGGTCAGTCTAAATTGTGATCCTACCAGAACTAACTACTTAGATTGTTTTCTCTGTCATAAAACATGAATCTGCTACAAATTCCTTAGCCTATCATAGACTTTGAGGTGCCCTGGACATGACCAGTCAATCAGGTCAGTGGGGTCAAATATGCATCTAGTGTGATGTCTGTATTTAGACACTAGAAATCTGGGATGAATGAACTCACGATCCTCTTCCCACACTCTATCTTCTACAAGAAGCTGAAGTGTCAGAGAAAGAGGCACACACAATGCAGAGTCTCCAAACCTGTAAGTGAGGGGCTCCTCATCTGTTGGCATACAAATTCCTCTTCTATGTCAGAGGAAAAAGTATTCAAGCAGGATACTGGCTGGTGATTTTGTTTCCCAGGTTGGGGAGGGATAATCAAAGAGCCAGAACCTTAGGATTCCATCTAATGGGAATGTAGACTGCTGCCACTTGCCATTGTCAGTCCTCCATCCTTTGTCTGACACGACCCAAGAGGTGGACTGAGGCACAGGGCAGCGAGAGGTTGCAGCCTGCACCTGCCAGCCACAGGGCTTTCTTTCCCTCTTATTGATTGGTGCTTTCACAAGGAACGCCTGCTGGGGCAACTCAATTTCTGCTCCTGGAAATTGACATCTCAGCGCCACTTGCCACCAGAATCAGATTGGGACAAAAGTACACCACCTGTTTTGAAAAAGTCTTCACTGTGATATGAGCCTGACCTTTTTTATCCTGAAGGAAAACAATGAGCTGCCTGGAAAGAAGTGGTGTGAGTGGAAGAGGCAGGCTGCTTTACCTCTCCAGAGACGTGAATTTCCCTGTACCTTGTTCAGGATGGGTCTACCTGAGACAAAAGTTAATAAGCTGCTATTTATGGGCTAAAATGACTTCATTATAGTAGGTACCATTGGAAGTCCCAATTATTATGCAGATATAAACTTTTCTTGGGAAAGCTATTTTCCTCATGATAATGTATAATATCACTTCATCATGGCCCAAAGTGTCCATTTCAACTTCACAACACTTCTTCCTTACATTTTCTTAGATGATGCAATAAAGAAGACAGACTTTTGTCTTTATTCATAACTGAGACAGTATTGGTGAACCACTTACTGCTTACAAAATCATTGCTTAGCAAATACCATGTTCAGCTCCACTAATATGGCTGACAGACTGCTCCAGTGCAGAGTAACTGTGGCTAATTTCTAAAAATGCAGTATAAATGACACTGTTTCTAGTAACTTTGGGGAAAAGTATCCCTGTCTTTGTGTTGACAGAGAGAAAAGAAATGCCAGTGGCATTTTCTTGTTAGGAACAGTGCCTTCTGGGGACTGAGCAGAAGTGAATTGGGCAACAATCAATATTTCAACTCAGGATGAGACTAGGTCTGATTTAATCGCGGGGGAATTATTTGATCGCACTGACATCTAACAGAGAAGACCTAATCCCATTAGTAAAGTGCTTTCTGCCTGAGAGGAACGGGAAGCTGAGATGAAGTAGAAGCAGAGAGAACCTCCATGCCTAATTAAGAAAAGTGGAGACAGAGCTACAGAGCAATAGCCCTTGCTCTCACCAACCAATCAGAGTTTTGCAGTACAGGGACACCAACGGCTTCAGAGGTTTTGCTTAACAAGAAATAATTTTCAAGCACATTTTAGAGAACTTTAAAAATCAGCTTTACTGAGGCAAGATACACATACAACCAAATGTGTCCATTTTAAGGGCAGAATTTAATTGGTTTTAATACACATATGGACTAAGTTCCAAGTTTCCAGCATCTCTGTCAACACACACACACACACACACACACACACACACACACACACACACACACACACACCACACCTGCTGCTGTTTGTAGATGATGCTCTCAGCTCCAGCCCTGGGTCACTATGTATCTTCTTCAGTCCTATAATCCAGGTTTGCATTTTAGAACTTCATGTGAGTAGAGTCACACAGTATGCATACTCTTATATCTGACTTCTTTCACTCCAGATAAAATTTGTTTTGGAGATTCATGCAGGTTATATGAATGCACCATAGTCATTCCATAATTTTGCAAATGGGTATTTCATCGTGTCCTATTTCATGGAAGACATTACCCCCACTACTTTCTTCTAACCCTTATAGAAAATATCATAATATCATGAATGGACATGCCAGAACACTGGGCAGGTGTCAAGTCTCCTGTCCAGTCGCCCCATATGTTGACAGCACAGATACGTTCTGTCTCCTCCATGACAACTGTGAATGGTGATGGCCTTTTTGCTTTTGTCCTAAAGCAGCACATGTAACCAAATAGCAAGAGATAGGGATTGTGTGTGTGTGTGTGTGTGTGTGTGTGTGTGTGTGTGTGTGTGTGTATTTTCACTGTTCTCACAAAACATGGGTTTAATCATGGGTTTCCACTTGAAAACATAATCCTAGTCACTTTTCAAGCCTCCCCCACACCAGAGTACCACAGTGGGATTAAATTTACACTCTCAATAAAGTTAATATACAGTTTTGGAAATTAAACCTTGACATGAGTTCAGCAGAACAGACCATACTGAAACCATAGCAGCTACCAATCCTGTAAGTGTGGCTTCGTGGAGATCTCTAATTCCATCTCAGGCACCAGCAAATGTCCTATGATAGATTATCCACTACAAGGCCCCTTGGACCTCTTCTACTCTGCCATCTGATATTGACCTTTCTTCTGGAAGAGATGAGCCATGTTTCTCTGTCTTTGAGCCTGGGACTTCCTGGGTTTCATTTAGAAAACAATATGGTGTAGGCTCAGGAGTGTCTGGGTACCTCCCACTGTCACTGCCTCCCACCTCTGACACCATCACGTTGGGAAGGATCTTGGGTTGGTATTCTGCAGGGTGATGGAACATTCCAAGGACCTCAAGGAAGTCAAACTAACATGCCCCACAGTTTGTAACATATAATTGACCCACTTTAGACACCTTAGGACAATGGTTGAATAACATGTATGATCTTGGGAAAGACCAACAGAATAGTTCCTGGAGGTAGTGGGAAAGACAAGGGACACTTTCAAACAGCAAAAAGCAATGGATAACTGAATATCAGGCCCCAAGTAGTAAGAGTTTAATTATCTTTTACTACATAGATCGGTTTCAGGAAATACAGCTTTCTGACTCTGGTATTCTGATTCACTTAGAAAGAACCCTGGGCGGGGAGAGATATCTCATGCACCAAATACGTTGCCATGGGGATATTTTGGATGCATTATAATAGTTCAACCATCACTCTTACTTAATCTATGACAAAATACAGCAAACACCCCAGATTCTCCACATCTGGAAACAGGTGAGGGTGAACCGGAAGTCATGTACAATGGAGAATTCAAGATGTTAGGTTGGAAGCAGCAGAGTAAGATAGTTGCTGCTTTATTCCTTTGTTTTCCTTCATCTGAATTTGCTTCTCAATCAATTCACCTGGGGAAGTGGAATGACAGGAGGCTTCTGTCAACTTTAATGACTCCTGTTTCTGAGCCTGGCCCTTGACTGTGTGCTGCTTCAGGTTTTCTAGAGAAACTCAAGCTAAGCAGAAAACCTCTCCCTGATCTGACACTGAACAGATCACTGAAACCCGAAGATCACATTTCCTCCAGAGGACCCATGTGTTCATTAGCTCCACAGATAGATGTGTTTTCAAGGCACTTACATTCCAGGTGAGTGCTGGGCTTTCAGAAGCAGTTGTGAGTGGGTCCTACTTTATGTACTCAGATATTCCTTCCTAGCTGGGGAAGCAGACTTTCCTGTCTGTGTTGGGAGGATGCTTTATAGTAAAGGCTATACCGGGAAGGCTGGAAAGAGACCAAGGATAAATTCAGTCTTCCAGTTCTGAAAGAATATTCTGGATAAAGTTATTAAGGTTAGCATAATGATCACCAGAAAGAACTCTGAGAGGAAGAGGAGAATTAGATTGAAGGGGAGAATTACAGGCAGCTTTTTGTTTAGGGCAGCTAGAATTTGGGGTGATGATAAGGAAGTGGACAATCACAAGGATAGCGAAGGGATAGAAACAAGTGCTTTCAATCTTTTGCTCACAAGCTAAAATATACCCCCCCCTCAAAAAAAAAACACAGGCACTGAAAGATTGAACTGATAAAGGGCATAAACCAAGGTGCCTGTGAACAACATCTGATGAAGGTAATGTGTGTAGCTTGAGTTTTCCTGCCTGGCCCACAGTCAGGACAAATCTCTGTCACCCGCCAATCCCACAGCTGCTCAGACCCGACCAAGTAAACACAGAGACCTATATTGGTTACAAACTGTATGACCATGGCAGGCTTCTTGCTAACTGTTCTTACAGCTTAAATTAATCCATTTCTATTAGTCTGTACCTTGCCACATGGCTCGTGGCTTACCGGCATCTTCACATGCTGTTTGTCATCATGGTGGCTGGCAGTGTCTCTGACTCAGCCTTCCACTTCCCAGCTTTATTCTCCTCCTTGTCCCGCCTATACTTCCTGCCTAGCCAATGGCCAATCAGTATTTTATTTATTGACCAGTCAGAGCAACACATTTGCCATACAGAACATCCCACAGCAAATGTGAGTGTCAGTGAGTGTGCTGGGGTGGTGACAATGTTCTTGCTGGAGTCCATGCGATGAAGACCAGGAGTTGTGCCTAACTGTGGGGATAAGGATGAGTCTGAGTTTAGGACATATTGTGCACTAAGACTGTTGAGGACATGTTGACTGAAAAAGAGGGGTCAAGGGCCTCAGCTTCTAAACCTGGCTTAAAATACCCTCAGTGTGAGATGTCTGCTGAACTCTGTTGAGATCTACATTTTACCTACTAGCCACAACAGCACCAATGTCTTTGCTTGCTTTGTTGGTATGATAAAAGACAAAAAATTAACTCAACTCGCTTTGCACATGTGAGGACCTGGGTTTGAGTCCTAGAACAGCAAAGAAATTTAAAAATAGACAAACCTTACATTACTGTCATCTCACATAGCATTTTTTTTTAGAAAAAGACAAAATTACAACAAATTTAGTCAAAGACCTTAATTAGTTACTTTTATACTTCTAGAATCTGGAATCACTATGTTTCACAAAGCAGAACATGTTTCCCTTGGCAGAGCCAGGAAGTTGGCTTTACAGAGAGGGAAGCCCTAGATGGAAACAGGCACAGAGGCTCACCACTTTCAAGTGACTTCTCTCTTAAGGTCATAATAGACAGAGCACTGAGAAGATAATGGTGGCATGCCAGGCTCCTTCAGGTTACTTTATGTAAGGATAAAAGCAGGAGCTTCAGCATCATGCTATTGAAACCGGTCTGTTTAGGAAATTTGACATTTTCTTCTGATTTCTTTAATGGACAGTAAGTAGATTACCCAGTTTAAGCTTGTTGATGTGAACTTTTCTGTGAATGACTTCATTATAGTTTTTAGCCTGGTCCATGGGGACCCAGTACAGGGGCTTGACTGAAAACCAGAATCATTTTCATAATGTCCTACATGACTTGTGCACACACAGGTACTGCAATGAAGGAAGACACACCTATACAAACACATTCCTCTGGTCACCAGAGTGGATGGTGAAATCAAAGATCATGTGGTTTTCCCTAGAGCAGGAATTATCACGCAAGGAATTGGACCTACTGAGCTTCATGAATTAGGTGCAAGGATCTTCGAAGACATGGAAACTAACGCTAATTTGGTTATGCCAGGATCCAAAGCTGGAAGAGAAGGAAGAACTCCTTAGGATTTTATTGGCATTTGCTTTAAACTTCCCAGTATCTCTGCCACCACCTCTCACAATCACCAGAAAACACAACAGAGAAGTGGATGGTTATAGACTTGGGGATGTGAGGACCAGGATGGAAGTCTTTAGAATTTGTTGGTTTGCTTTAGCTACTGATAAAGCTGCTTTACAATTTCCAAATGTTTTGTAATATCTAAATGCACTCATAGTTACAAAGAGCTCTTTACTAATTTCCTACCGGAGGCACATCTTGTTCCTTTAAGGAAACTTGGTCCCTAGTCCTGCTTTGCCATTGAAATGCTTGTTTGTTGTGTGTCTGTGTGTATTTGAACAATCTTTTGATGCCATAAGGACAATTAATGATGTGATGTTGAGCTTCCAGACCTTTCAGATGCCTTTGAGAATCAGTTACAAGATGAGACAGATATCTTTTTTCTTATCTTAGTCTTCCCTGAAACAAGTAGGGGCCGTGTTGTATCCTGCAACAAGTCCCAGTAGTAGATTCAAGGAGGGTTTTAACTTACAGACCACACACAATCTCTCTCCTTTCCAGGCTCCTGCACCAGATTAAACTAGAATTCATGACACTCCTAAAACAGGGGATATCCAACGAACTGCCAAACGCCAAATCGCCCTTAAACTGGTACACCCCATTCATGCAAAGGTGAGTCCTGATTATCCCAGAGTTCCCCTTATTCAACATTTCTTCCCTGTTTGATGTCAGCTGTCATCCTCCATTGGCTTTTTAGCTTTGTCTTCCTTTTAACTCACAGAAATCTTGTTATAAAATCAATTCTCTTTTAATGGGAGCTCTGGTACCAGGTTTCTGCCTTACTCAGAATAATTGCTGGCATTGTAGCCTATGTAATCCGCATTGGGGACTCCATACTATCCCTTGAAGTCATGGTGCCCATGACAAGTATGACTACCCACAGTAGCCTTGTTAATATCTGTCAACCCTCTTTTGAGTCAAAATTGGACCTTTGCCTTCTGATTTCTTACTGTCCTTTCCCTTTCAACTCATGTCCTGACTATTTGATTCTGGCTTAGATTTTTGTTGTTTTTTTTTTTTCTGGTAGTTTGCACACAGCTCCCTGGTTACTCTAGATAGCCACACCATCCCTCCATAGCACATCCCTACCCTAATCTGATGTCCAAAACATCTGGAAACCAAGCACAAATGTTTTCATACCTCACTGGCATGGATGATGCTGTTTCCAGACACCCAGATGCCTTTACTTACCCATTCTAAACTATTGGGACAAGCTTCCCATTCTGCCACATGTGTAATACAAACTCTGAAACTCACAGACTCATTTATTTGTCAGTGCCAGTAAGCACTTCTTTCTCATCAAATCTGGGTACCTAAGTGAGAAACAAGCACTGAACATTGAAAAGAAATAACTTGTGCAATTCTGATTGACCACCTCCACATTTTATGAACTTTGGAGTTTTAGCTCTAGTCAAGTGCATATGAGGCCATAGAAAACTGTGTAAATGCTACCATAATGGACAATAAATGTCTTAAAAAGTCAGTGTATCATACTAGGGAAAACTAATGAAAGTATAGGCAGTTGATGCATGTAAACTTGGGATGAGTGTTACAGAAATGATACTTGAGGGAAAAAGATAACTTGAAAATAACAATGAGAGATGGTTCCATTTATGAAAGATTTGAGAAATAATATTACTTTGGAGCTTAAATAATACATTGGAGGCTTACAGAGATTAGGATAGGGATGGGTTTGGAGGGGATGGTGTGGCTATCTAGAGTAACCATAGGGAGCTGTCTGCTAACGGCAAAGTTAAGTGTCTTGATTGCTGTGATGTTTACACATGTGGTTAATTTGCAAAGAACTAAAATCCAACATGCAAATGCACAAATGAACATATGAAAAACCGGTGAAATTCAGATAAGTTTTGTTGATTGTCCCAGTGCCAATTTACTGACAGTACCTTCTTGTGCCTCCATTTCTCCATAGGATAATAACAATATACCAAACATAGAGTGGCTTTATATAATAGACTATATAATAAATAATATCATAATGAACATAAGTATCAGTTATGGCACAACACACATTTAGAATGTCTAATGATCTATCCACCCATCGTTCCCTCCATCTATCCATCTGTTGCTTCCTTCATCTACCCATCCCTCCACTTACCTACCTATTTATCCATCCATTCATCCATCCACCCATCCATCCACTCAACATTTTAATTTATAGGTCTCAACACCCCTCTCTTTTGTCTGGATCCTATACCAGATCAGATTTGGTTTAGAATCCAGTCATATGCCTAAACCTGGGAAAATATACAGGGGATCTCCAGACTCCAAGTCTCCTATATAGCTGTCTGACCCAGTCATACAAAGGATAGCTCTTGATTTTTCTGGAGTTCTCAATTTATTCAGTATCATTAAAGCCATAAACCTTTGCTACTTGGAACTGGCTAACATCCTTCATTGGCTCCCTTTCTCTTTCTTTCCTTCCTTCCTTCCTTCCTTCCTTCCTTCCTTCCTCCCTTCCTATTGTCTTTTCTTCAGTCCCTCTGTTTTCCAGCCATCTATTCATTCATCTCTTCATTTCTCTACTCTTTCATCCCTTTGGAAGAGCTTATAACAAAGTCATAATGTAAGTTAATAAAAAATCGTGGAAATCAGTGCAATGCTGACCTACTGTGTGCACTTCTTCCCCCTTCTTTGTTTCTCAGGACATTTCTACTCCTGTATGTGAATCCTCCAGAGATATATTTACTCCTTTGTACCAAATAGTTTAATACTTAGGAATATAAAACTGCTTTATCAAATTCCTCAGGCCTTTTGATTCACCAGCACTGTCATTTTATTTTCATTTTTGCTCATCAGCACCATTTCATCTGCTACACCAAATTTCCACCTTTATGCAAATCTGTGGAAGGTCTATAATGCCCCAGAACATTATTTGACAACTCTAAACGTGACACCCCATAAAATTATAGAACGGATTACAAAACCAAGTCAATCAGTGCATTTTAAAATCCATTGTTCTTCAATCCTTACATTTCATAAAGAAGATTCTAAGAGTCAGTCAGAGTTTAGGTAGAAGTAAATTGAGAACCAGAGTGCTAGGGTACTTGCCTAGGATGTACTAGGTCCCGAGTTTCATACTTGGAACTTAAAAAACCAAACAGACAAATAAATAAAGACAGTAGGAGTAGATGCTAAACAATGCAGAATAATGAGAAATTCACTTCAGGAAGGAAAGGTCAACTATGAACAGAAATGACTAGTATGTGGACAATATAATGTGCTGAGCAATGAGAGTGTTTACTGGTGTGTTCCCTTCACACTCTCCACTGGAACTTGCAGGTGACAGTACCCATTTTGAGTAAATCAATCCTTCATGACTGAAAGTCAGTCTGGTCTGAGAGATGAGTTTCACCATGTAACCTAGCTTGCCTCAGACTAACAATCTTTCTGCCTTAAACTTCCAAGTGCTGGAATTGTACCTATGTGTCACCATATTCATTTCTGTACTCATATCTCACATCCCTAAAACATCTCTATTCTGCAAGCTCCCTTGTTATTTTATTTATCATATCCTATAGGCTTCTTTCTAATTTATAGATAGAAAATTAGTTAGAGAGACTTATCGGTTGAATAATGTCAACTTGGTGATGGACACATATACAGTGATGATTCCATAAGATCTTATAGCCTAGAGTCATTGTAGCATCTTGTTTTAAATTCATTGCATGGTGTTTACAGAACTGCAGTATCAGTAAATAATGCATTTTCCAGAATGTATCACTGTCATTAAGTGATGGCTGACATTAATTTAGCTAGCTCTATAGAAGGTTTAAAAGGTACCAGGCCCACACATAGAGACAAGATGGGTGGCCAATACACAGTGTCATCCAGGCAGCCACTGATAACAGGCATGTGGCCAACCCACTTATACCTGATCTCTTGTACAGCTCTGTATGGACATTTCCATCTCTCCATTCTTATATCAAATACTGTGAATTTCCCTCACTATTCCTATTTATGTTCCTTTCTTCCAGCAGTACCAATCTCTACTAGTATGATTCAAGGGGTCACTCTTCCTGCTTGCATTTTCTTTGACTTCATGTGTCTGTTCTGATAACCATCTGTCAAATGGGTTCTCCATTGCCTGTTTAATTAGACAGTCACCACTTCACAAATACTTTGTCTATGAGCATCAATAGTCAAGTCAGTGTAGTATCAGGTGGCTTCTACTGGTCTTAAAGATGATGCCAACTCTCCTTAGCATAGAAAATAAGGCTTCTTGCCAGCTTCTATTCCATGTGTTTCTTTCTCTTTACCCCAGAGATTCAGACTTCACCTTATTTATCCTCAGTAGTTCAACTGTCTTTTAGTGCCTTGTGCACTTTCAAGGATCTAACTTGGATAAGTAAGTGAATAGATGGGAGCATGAACAGCTTGTGTAGATGACAGATGGATGGGTGGAGGGATGCTTTGTTAAATGGATGACAGTAAATTGGTGATGGATGGGTGGTAAAGGGTGGGATGAATATTTTAAAGATGAAGACAGATTATTGTTGGAAAATGTGAAAAAGAATAGTCTTGATTAAGATTGGAAACTAACAGTTAATTAGAAATTACTGTGGGGACTAGAGATAAGGTTAAGTGGCCAAGGGAGCTTGCAACTCTTACACTGGACCAGAATTTGATTTCCAACACTCACATAGGATAGCTCTCAACAGGGTACCTGTAACTTGAGCCTCAGGGGATCCATACCTTCTTCTGGCCTCCTGACTATACCCACATGAACCCACACACATTCACATGGGGACATAAATAATAACAAATCTTTTGAAAATCACAGTACTTTTATAAACTGCTGTAAGGTGACATTATTTTCCTCTTGAATAGGAAAAGAACTGTGGCTCATAGAACATAAAAGCTTCAGATCCGAGAGAAATACATCAGAAATCCAAGCTCTGGAAATTGTGCTGCCAACTTTAGGGTGGGGCTAAGTGGCTAATGAATATACTAACTTTTGAGTGCTATCTAAAAAAACAAAAAAAAAAAAGGAAAAATATTGACATTCAGCACTGAGGAACAAAGGGCCATCATGTGTGATTTGGGACCAACAGCTAGTAGGGAGTAGCTGAGTACATGCAACCTTTCATGTTCACTACCTAACATGCAGGCTGTATGTGAGACACCCCTGAGCACCGAATGTGCATACTTAGTATAAAGACAAGGAGCAAGACGAAGTGTAGGGAACAGAAATCACTATGCTGAACAAAAAGATTTTCTTAAGGGCAATGAATAAATCTGATAGCATGAATTGCAAAAATCAAAACAAAATACCAGAATCTAGAAGTCTAAAGGGAGCTTACATGTTCCAGTAGAGAAGAAGTAGAGCACTGTCAATTTTGATATCCTCTGAGGGGTGGTTGGAGGCACAATGTTGGTACAAAATTGTACCTGGTGAAAATTGAGGGAACAAGTTTAGCTGTCCCTGTGAAGAGTTGAATATCTGTCTCTGTGAAGGGGTTGAAATGGTTCTCTTGGAATAGTGAAGGATCCTAAAGGACTTCATTCAGGGAAGTGCAGAAACCTGTGTGGTAATATTGTGTTTCTCAATATATTGCCCACCTAAATAAACTTATCTGGGGTCAGGGAACAGAACAGCCACTAGATAGACATAGAGGCCATAAAATGATTGCACACACACACCTTTAATCTTAGCATTCTGGAGGCAGAGATCCATCCAGATCTCTGTGAGTTCAAAGCCACACTGGAAACAGCCAGGCAGTGGTGACACAGACCTTTAATCCCAGGAAGTGATGGCAGAAACCAGAAAGGTATATAAGGCGTGAGGATCAGAAATCAGAGCCTGTTAAGCTTTTAGGCTTTTGAGCAGCAGTTCAGCTGAGATCCATTTGAATGAAGACTCAGAAGCTTTCAGTCTGAGGAAACAGGATCAGCTGAGGACTTGGTGAGGCAAGGTGGCTGTGGTTTGTTCTGCTTCTCTGATCTTCCAGCATTCACCCCAATACCTGGCTTCAGGATTGTTTTTATTAATAAGACCTTCTAACAATTCGTGTTACATATCTGCATTTGCTCAAGTGTGCTTTGCAGAGCAAGGGGATAGTGGGACCAGCTAGGAATCTGTAGTATGTACTGGGATCAAAGTGGGTCTAAGATGTGGTGTCTCCCAAGCAGTACAGATCAGACTTTCCTCCCTGTCTGACCTGATAATGAGCTTTGCAACACAAGAGTGGAATTGTTCATTTCTTTTGTCATGCATGTGGTAGTTCTAAGTCGGAAGAAAATAACTACCTCCCCTCAGAAGTTATAGCAGGAAGATCACCACACAAGACACAAAACAAAACCATATTTCAACTGCAGGCAGAAACATGGCTCCTAGTGACTACTAGGAGTGAGTGTCCAGCAGGTAGAGACTGATTCTCAGCATCCCCTCAGTCTCCAGTTCTAATACTGACATCTAAGGATTCTCCAACCATCCAGCCCTCACTGTGAACAAAACTCTCAGTCTTCACCAGAGCTTTGGCAGAGTGAACTTTATTCCAATTAACCTTTGCCTAAATACTGTTGGATGACAATCGGAATCGTCAGTACCTATGCAGGATTGTGATGTCTTTTAGGAACAAATTCTATACATCTATGCCCTGAGGGTTATATTTTTCAGTTTGAATTATGGATTCTTTTGCCCTGGTAGTTTATTTCATTAGTAAACAAAGATAGGAAACAGTGGAGAAGGGAAGTGGAGAAATTCAATGGCATTGACATGATGTTCTCAGGCTTGTGGACTAGGCTGTATTTACAAAAAAAATGACAGTCTTGAATCCAGAGCTAGTGTGATTTGAACATTCACTAAACACTCAGAAAACCCCATTTGATTGCTTATTGAGTATTCTTTTTCACCCATGCTTACTGTACAAAAGAACACCAACAATGAAACATCAAGCAAATTTATCACTACTCATTAGTAAGAAGAATAATTAGAATAAAAATGAGGAAAGTCATTAGATGTGAAGACCTACCTTGAAGGTACAATTATTTCTAGCAGAACCAGTATACAAAGGAGGCATTTCTGTCTGACAAAATGACTGCACTATGGAATTGCTGGTCTTAAAGGTGTCTCAAGAGTGGACATTTTTCTGTCCTTTTCTAAAATTTACTTGTTCTGATCCTCACTGAGTAAATGATTGATAGTTTCACCAAGTTACAAGATTTTGAGACAACTTGCTATAAAATATGAAATAATGTAACAATAAAAGTAATGGTATTACAACACAAAATCATAAATATTTGACAAGTTTCAGAGTCTTAGTTTGCAGGAGGGGGAACTGTGCCTGGCATCCATCTGTGGGTTGGAGACACAGTTTCCCTTACACAGAGGAGGGGCCCAACTCCCTGGGTCCTGGAAGTGTGTGTTATGCTGATATAGCATCACGGCTTAAAGAAATTGTCAAAGGCAGAAGATAGCCTGCTTAAACTCTCTGAAGACATGGGTGGTTGCACAATCCTAAAGGGCCCTCTTCTAAAATGTTTATTCCTCTTTACTCAAGTTTTCTATGTTGCTCTCCAATCAATAATTTGCGGTTGTCCTCTTTGGAAAGATGGAGCTTGCATTTAGAACTGGGGCCTGAGTCACATGCCTTAGGATACGAGACAGGATGAGAAGTGAAGCATGGGCCCAAGAGAGGAAACCTATGTAATCTCCTCAGGAAGATGAAGTGCTGCAGGAAAGAGATTGCTTCTGCCCAGACAATACTTCCTCATCACCTCTCCACCAGCTGGACAGAACTCCAATGAAGGCTTCTTCACAAGTTAATAGTTAACAGTGTGATGTGCTTATCAAATATTTCCTATATCAAGGCCTGTCTTAGTCACTTTACAAGGATCTAGTTATCTCATGCTTCCAAGAATGTCCAAGACCCAGTGAAGTCCATAAACTTACTTCATTTTCCATAGATAGAGAACTAAGAACCCGGGTCCAGGACCTGTGCCCTCCACCACCATCTTCTGCATCACAGATACCATGATATCATGGATCTGCAGTTGGAGTTTCTATCTCAATGGGACCACAGCAGACAGGAACATACTGTAAAGAAGAGAACTCAAGCTATGCCTTAGACTGATTATTCTGTCTCTAAGTCTCCCCCGAAGACTGAATTAGATGACATTCATGGTCACTAGTCAAAAAGAAGTGGGAACCAGGGCCTCATAACTTGGCTTTATTTTCTGTGCAAATGATGAGTCACTTTCTCTCCTCTGAAATTCTACAGATTACTTTCTAAGCCACTACTCCATCTCTAGAGCTCTGAATCTAATAATGAATATCATCTTTGTTTCCTAAGCATTTCTTTACACTTATTTTTATTCTCTGTTCTTTGTACTATTCTACTAAAATGCATTGCAGGGACACTATAGGAATATTAATCTCTCTTTGATAATTTAGAAGGCTCTTCAGAGTTCCCTCGCCCTCTGGGTTATCATTTAAACATAGATTATCCTTCCTTGGTTGCTAAGAAGAAGACTTCATTAACAGAAAGTTCTGTTTAATAGATGCCAAATGGCAGAGAGTTTTCTATAATTGAATGGGCCACAGCTAACAACTTTTGAATCATGAATGCCTCATGGATATTAACTGGTCCCTTTCAGTCAGGGAATAGGAAGGCTGATGAGAACTGATGGCAGGTAGGTACTGGTTCTTGCAGCCACACAGGGCAATATTGCTCATGAGAAACCTGCCCATCACCAGTAATAGACCATGAAAAATCCCCTGGGTCTCCCTTGAGCCCCATCAGCATGAACCAGAAATCCATAGTCAGAGGAATTTATGTATTCCCCGTATCAGGAATATCATCTTTCGTTGTGTGAGAGTGGGAAGTTTTGTGTGCAGATGTACACACTTGGTAGTAGAGGAAAAGTGGAAGCAAGACAGGGGCTACTCATTTAAACCAGGTTTGCTGTGTCCATTGGAGAGAAAGGGACTTCCAAAATGAGTACTCTTGGTCATACCACAGCTGCAAATATCAAGTGCTCTGGACATATCCAATGTAGTTAAGAACAGGAAAATAATGACAATGACAGAACTGTGGAGCATCAGCACTATTCAGGGCTTTGAACATTGTGCAACCATAGCCCTCAGCCAGTATGAAAGAGAGTAGCCACAGAACACTGAAATCCTTGAACTCCACAGAGCCAAGCATCATGAGATGCATGAAGTAGTCCTGGGGCAGAGCACATCCCAGGAGGGAGATGAAGAAATCTGTCATTCTCTGTCCTGGTTTATATGAATTTCATAAGTAATCAAGAATTCAAATATTCCCAGACCTCAAAGATATATGAAAAAATGCAAAGTAGATATCCAAACCCCTTTACAGTAGCGAAAAGGCATTGGAAATGAATTATTTCCTTGGCCCAGGAAAGAGATATTACTTGTCTGAGAACCTGTCTGAAAACCCCAGCTGGGTAGCTCATCATCACCTGTCATAACTTGACTCTAGCAAGGCATGTGCTGAAGAGCACACTTACAGAGACAACTTGGAGAGCTTCATCTTCTTCAAATCCAGAGACAAGACAGGCCTGCAATCAATGTTCATTGTTTCGCCTTCATGTGACTTATTAATCACATCTTCCTCTCTGTTATGCAGGCATTTCATAGATACTGATAAAATGTTCTCCAGAGCAAGAAATCTCAGGAGAAGCCAGCATCATTTCAGCAGCCATCTATTTCTCAGCTGAGCTGAACCACCTGTTTCACAGGGACATCTGTCACATCCATTACCTGCCCATCTGGTCAGCTCTAATGATGTATCATCTTCACTAACACTGGGCTGGGGGGTGGGGATGGAGAAGTAGATGCCAGGGTAAATATTTAATGGAGTAAACACTCTGCAGTGCAGAACTGCATAGATGAAGAGAATCACAGTTTAAAGCACAGCTCAGTTCTGAGAAGGTGGATAGTCTGTGAGAGGTCTGGGGACATAGCTCAGTTGATAAACAGCTTGCCTTGCAAGAGTGAGGACTTGAGTTAGATCCATAGCACCTATGAAAAACAAATATGTGGTAACACACATTTGTAATCTCAGCGTGGGGGAGGTGGAAATAGGAAGCTTCTTGGGGCCCACTGCCAAGTCATACTAATTGGTGAACTACAGGTCAAGTGAGAGATTTTGTCTTAAAAAAAACTAGGTTGTCAGTACCTGAGCTATGATACCTGAGATTGACCTCTGGCCTCTACACACAAGTGCACACACACACACACACACACACACACACACACACACACACACACACGCATGCACACACACTCACAAGGCAGATAGTCTATTAAAGAGAAATGGATAAAAAGAAGTCATAATTCAATAGAGAGGTCTAGACAAATTCACAAGGATAAGTAAATAAGAGATAACTGGCATCGAACTGAGATGCTTAGGGTGTAGCAACACTTAGAAGTTCTGGGAGCTCAATTTGACTTTGAAAGTGGAAGAATTTGAAGTGGAAGAATTTGAACGCTAGTGTTGGCACTGAGATGTATTGCCAGATAGACATCAATGGAGGGTATTACTCACTGTAAGGAGCCAGACTCCATAGAAATAGTCAGGCTTGCTCACAGCTCACAGCCAAAGGCTTAGTGGTGGGCAGGTATGAAGACTTTGACACTGCAAGGACTCCGTGATTCAGGAGCGTATAAGCACAGACTGTTTAACGCTGCCTGGCATGCCTCTGAAGTTCTGCACTGCAGAGTGTTTACTCCATTAAATATTTACCCTGGCATCTACTTCTCCATCCCCATCCTCCCCATTTACTTACTGAATGAGTAAATGGTGGAAGGGATTTCCCAAGTTGTTCAGTCAAGAAACAGCATGTGGCATGTTAACAGTCAAAATGTATGGCTGGACAAGCAGCATCTCCCAGCATTGATAAGTGCACATTTTTGAGCCCTTCCTTACACACTAGATGTGCAGCTCTAGTGTGTCCTGTGGCTTCAGATTCCACTTCTTCTTCCAGTCCAATTTTTCTTCTCACCCCTCCATGTGAATCAGTCCCGGCATTCCTTCATTGCTGCAATTAAGACAGAGACAATGGTGACATCCCTTGTCTAGGAAAACGGAAGGCAGAATACAGACCTGATGCCATGTTAAAGAGGACCTACAAAATAGACTCAGGGAAATTTCAGTGTGAGTGGGTATAATTCCCCTCCACTTCCTCTTTTTTCCATAGTACCCCAAGTCAAACCCATCTTTATCATCATATGGGGGAGTTCTAACAACTCAAGATTTCAAAAATGTTTGTAACCTGTTTTGATCCACAGGTCTTTTTTTTAAAGGTACAGCTGACTCATTGTTTGCAAAATATTATTTGCGGATTTATTGTTGTCTCCCAAATGGACTCCTCTATGCTTAGCCTATTACATATCATTTCTTTTTATCTATATCCTGCATGACTCCCTCACTGGGGCCTTGTAAAAGCCAGCTCCATTCTCTAAAGGGCCAGGCATCATGACCAAATTGCTTCTCTCTAAAATTTCATAAGGCAGTTTCTACTTTATTGTTCAGACCATTCATAAAAACACAGTTATAGCTGCACAGAAAATGTCCTGGAGCTAATCTAATGTGTTATAGTGTCTCAAGGGTTAATATCCACTTGAGAATGTTCAGTATAATTCAAGTCACATTGTTACTTGCTAATTTCAAACTTTTCTTGGAATTTTAATAAGCTGTCATTGAGTTGATTTAACTATATCTGTCACCAATCTCAAAAGATTTATCTAGGCAAATGTAGTCATGTTTTTTATTGCAGGCAAATTAGATTTAATCTTGATCTAAATTTTTTTACAATATTCCTTTAGATAATTTAGCATTTCTTATAGTTTTCTAAACTTGGGACTGAAAGTTGTTGGTATTGTTCCTCATCTGTCAAAATATGTATGTGCTCAGTTCTTTTATTTTAAACCTTACAAAGAACCTTCTACCTTTTGGAGGCCCCTCTGAACAAAGCTTTTTTCTCAATTCTGTTTTGGCAAAGAAATCTCATGTTATTGTTATTTTATTCAGAATCTCTAACCTTTTAATATCTGATCAAATTTCTCACTTCCCACCCTTGATATTTAATTCTTTTGCAAAGCTAGGAGCAAGCATCTGCAAACATTAACATCTAAGCAAGTGTCCACCCTGATCCTCCATTCTGTTCCTTGATATAAATTTCCATGTGTCTCTGCTCTATACAGTGTTGAGTTCAATCACTTTCTCCTAGTACATTATTTTCAGAAAAATAAACAGCAACACACTCTTTGTCATTCTTAAGAAGTATCTGGTGGATAATTTTTCTTATCAGCTTAAACCAGTTACTCTATAGCTCTTGGAGATGCAGATCACATGTAGACACATTTTTATTTGTCCATGTATCAGTTTAGCAGTCCATGAAAATCACTCTCACACCTCAATGATTCCATTTACATGTTGAAACCTTAGAAGAATACAAATCCAAGATGAGGGATAGGCTACTGGCTCCTTTGATATAGGCAAAAAAAAATTGTCTCCTGGCAGAACCAGAAGTGCATGTATAGGTGTACATATATATACCTGTACATGCCTGTGGAGGAATAAAGGACAAGTACAGCCTGAGGCCTTTCCTCAGATGCTCTCCACCTTTATTTTTCTGGACAAGATTGCCTGTTGGCCTAGAACTCAACAAATAAGTTTTGCTGGCTGGTTAGGGAGATGCATGGATCTGTCTGTCTCCATGCTATCAGCTCCGGGATTACAAATACATGCCAAAATATCTGAGGAAGTGTTTTGTGTTTGTTTTTTCCTAACATGGATTCTGGGAGTTGAAATCCGCTCCTTGGAGTACTTTACCAACAATGCCCTTTATTTACCCCTTTAATAATTCAAGGGGTGGTTCTCACCACTAAAGTGATACATGTCCTATTCTGAAAACAAGACTACAAATAAAATTTCCTGACTTACTGCTTGGATGATATTAACAAATAGAAGCAAAATTATCATTGTTCTTTGTTTTCATTTTAATTTAAATGGTGCCATAATCATCCCCTCTACTGTTGCCCAAAACAGAAGAAACTTAAGAACTGGAGGCCACTATGCAGTGTATGCAAATAGAACACAAGAACCACATTTCCAGAAAAAGTACATGAAACCCCAACCCCTTACCCCAGGAGATCAGAGGAGAGCATGGCAGAAAAATACTATCAAGTTGTTCAAAGATAGAGAAGCTTGAAAGCAAAGGATAAAAATGACTCATCACATATAGGGACCCTGGATAAGACTCAGAGCTGAATTCAGAAGAGAAACCAAGGAGGCTGCACAGCAGTTAAGTGACATTTTCACAGTGCTCAGAATGCAAAAATACAATTGAGTCTACCATGAATTCTACACATCGGAAAACTGTCCTTAAAAAATAAATGAGAAGCTGACACACCCAGATTTATTTTACAAACAGGAGTGTCACCAGCAGATCTATCTTACAAGAAATGTAAACAAACAAACAAATAAATAAATATATATTCTTATGCTGTAATTAAATTCATTGGGAAGTAACTAAAATCCATATGAAGAAAAACAATACACAGCTATTGGCTAAATCAGATAAATATAACATTACAAAAGTAACTTTGCTTAGGCCACACTCTCATATTACATTTAAAATACAAATATAGATGACAGTTATTAAAAAACTGTGGTAAAAAGCTTATAATGATGTAATTTACATTGCAATAATAGAACAATATAAGAGAAAGCACAAAGTAATGGAGCTATATAAGAGCAAAATTGTGGCTGGAAATGTAGCTTAGTGGTAGAGAGCTTGCCTAGTTTGCATAATGTCCTGGTTCAATCCTCAGCCCTACAAAAAATAAATGAGTGAAGTTTTAATATATTTAAAATTCAGTTGATATTATGCTTGAATGATAGAGAACATGCCTAACATGCCTGAGGCCTTCGTTTAATAATAATGATGATGATGACAATAAAGTGGTATTAATCTAGCTATATTGTTATAAAATTAGATGTTAATGGTAGTCCTTGGGGGAACCATTAAGGGATCAAGTCACAGTAAACTGACAAGATAATTAAAATTGTACACAATAATATTTATTTAATTCAAAAGAAGTCAGCAGTAGATTCTTGGAGGAACAAAAGGACAGAAGGCATGTTGCAAAATAGCATGTGTAAATCTCACCTTATCAGTAGTCACTTTTAAATGGGAATGAAGAAACTTTCTAATATAAAAGTTGAGACAAAAAAAGATTAAATGAAAAATGCAATTGATTCAACTACCAGTTGTCTATAGGAAATGCACTTTAACTTCAAATGAACACATTGCATGGAAAGAAAGGAGCAAGATTGATCAGCTAAGCAGCAACCAAAAGAATTCTGGGAAACATACACTAATACATGAAAAACACTTTAAGTCAGAAACTGTCACCAGAGATAAAGCTGGACATGTTATAAAGATAGAAATATTGATACATACCAAAGATAGTAGCCAACATAATAATACACAGACAAACAACACAAGCCCCATCTGAAAGCAAAACAGCATTAATGTGAAGGAAAATGGTCAGTTTAGACATACCAGTTAGAGATGTTAATATGCACTTGCTAAAATGAATATCATAGCAATGCAGGAGAAGAAAGATGCACTACTGACCTCTCAGTTTCTAAACTCACTGCGAAGGCAAAGGAATCAACAGAGTGTGGTGCTGGCATAACCACAGATATATAAGATTTTTTAAAAAATTAAATTTACAGCCAGGAAGTGAACCCTTACCTTTACAACTATTTAATTTTTGACTAAGGTGCCAAAACTATCTAATAGGGAAAATAAATTATTTTTTCAGTTAATGACTCTTTGATAACTGGGTGACCACACTCAAGAAGTCCTATTTCTAATGAAAAAGACCTCAAAGTGGCTAAAAAGTTAAACATATGCCCCAAAGCTGTAAAGATATTAACAGACAACAGGAGGAACTCCAGGTTCCATAAACTGGGCTTAGTCTGCATGTCCTGATTTATGACACAGAATCACAAGCAGCGAAAGGACAGTAAGGCAAGTTGTACTTTTTCAAAATGTATGTACTTCTTGATATTCCATGAGGAAAGTGAAAATGTAGCCTACAGAAATATGCAAACCATATCCCTTAAGAGGCTTGGATGCAAACTAATGAAAGAATGTAACATTATAATGACACATAATCCAATTTAAAAGGTAACAAATAATTTATAATGATGTTTCCCCAGAGAATATATACAAATGACCAATAAGCACATGGGGAAAGATAGGCAATGCTGTCGGTCATTGGATACATACAGTTCAAAGCTACTGTGAGATATTACATTAGAGCCTCTGGGTGGGATATTGTATTAGAACCACTGGCTTCTGGGAAGTGCATGATCCTCTGTGTAGGGTAACTCCAATTAAACTCTTTTCACATGGAAATACATTTAGGAAGCTCATGAAATAGTTGATTTCATGTGAATGTTTCAAATGTCCTTCAGTGTTAATTATCTTTCCTCAGCACCTCTACTGCCCTACCCTCTCATCTCTCTCTCAACTTAAACCTCCCTCCTCACTGTTGCCCTTTTCTTCTTCATATCACTTGTGAACACAACTTTTAAAATATATTAAAACCCGTTTGATGATATGCTTTAAAAGGCTTATTTTAAGAAATGTGAAATAAAGCTCAATTAAACAAAAAATAAGTGAATAAAAATTAATTTAAAAAATTACAACAGTTGATGGGTGTAATTGAACAATATGATTATGAACCATTCCTAAGTGAATATCATAGGCATAATAAAAAATTTAAATTTGCTACATTGTTCTTATTTACAAGAGCTTCAGGTTTTTCAGAATGCACCATATTGAGTGTGTTTCATTAGATCTAATGGTTATAATCCTATGAAAGACATGTATATACTTTTTCCCAAATTCATGCAATAAAATTTGAGGCACAATGAATTTAAGTCATCTGCCCAGGGTCACTGAAGACCAGTCCTCAGCTGTCAACCAGAAAGGTTTAAACATAAACTCCAGAGCATGCATGTTCTCAGATCCACAGGACGAGGCATGCTGTTATTGCTATCTGCTTTAGTTCTCTATTTCCTTCCTCACTTCCAAAGACACACATTCTCACTTCATTTTACAGATTAGGAATCAAGTTCTTGAAGTAAATGTCCAAAGATGACTGGGTACTGTGTGGTGGTGCTACTATTTAAACTTGTTCAATCTGCTTGGAAGAAGAACAAGACAGTTTCTGAATGATCAGCTTGCAAAAATCTGCAGCTAAGAAGCCCCACAACACTGTTCCATCAGAAATTTTAATTAAGAAAGCAGTGACCATCAATCACCATGTACCATTTATTAGGCCATTTTGTTTACAGAACCTGAGGTCTATACATATGGTATCCTGGAAAATGAAAAACCACAGGTACAGAACTCACATCCATGGTCACCAATTTGGGGTGGGTTGTGGGAAGACAAACTAGATACATGGGGTCCAAGACAGCTCTCAAGGACATGGGGTGCTTTGCTTATAACTGTGGCAGAGAAAGGGCAATGCACATGCATCAGTACTTAGATCTGCAAACCAGAAAGGGAGACTGCTACTGTGTATGAATTATACCGCAAGAACATGAAATTGAAAGTCAGTTGGTGGTGGCAGCTGGAAAGACAGCTGAGGAGGTAAGAGCACCCAGGCTGCTTTTCCCAGTTCTCAACACCCAAATGGCATAACATGCTGTGGAATGTTGTTCTGTATGCTGTGAATGTGTGTTGCTCTGATTGGTTGATATATAAAATGCTGATTAGCCAGTAGCCAGGCAGTAAGTATAGGTGGGCAAGCAGATGAGGAGAATTCTGGGAAGAGGAAGAGCAGAGTCGGGAGTTGCCAGCCAGACACAGAGGAAGCAGGATGACAAAGCAGAACTGAGAAAAGGTACCAAGCCATGTGGCTAAACATAGATAAGAATTACAGGTTAATTTAAGTGCAAGAGCTGGTCAGTAAGAAGCCTGAGCTAATGGCCAAGCAGTTATAATTAATGTAAGCCTCTGTGTGCTTACTTGGGGGACGTGAGTGGGAGAGATTTGTCCCGACTGCTGGCCGGATGGGACACAGGAAAACTTCCAACTACAATAACACAACTTTCTATAACTCTGGTCTCAAGGCGTATGATACCTTCTTCTGGCCCATTCAGTTAAAATTGCCATAACCATAAAAATTAATATTATTTTAAATAAGAAAAAGAGAGTCAGTTGGGTTGATGATATCCTAGGTTCATCTGTGGTCTAGAAACAGAGCCATATTCATAATCCAGGTTAGCTATCACAGTAAGCTCTGCAAGGCCCCAAAGCCCAGTCCCCATCACCATGTAAATGTATACCTCAAAACACTGTAGAACATCTCCTCTCATCTGGACACAAACATTTATTATCACATGCCAAGGCTTTGACATGAAAATCTGCCATCTGAATCTTATTTTTCCAGCAAATATATTTTAAAAATCCCTCTAGAAACTACAACTTCTGGTTGTTTTCCACTTAAAAGAAGAAAGGACTCTAAAGATGAGTACACTAATAGCCACATTCTTTAGTATCATATTGATGACTGGTTAGACTAGATAGTCACACAGAAAGCTTCATTTTGTTTAAACTCAGTTTCAATGAGCAGTTCATAGAGCCAGCAGACCCAGAACACTAGGAAAAAGGCTGCTGGGTCACTGGACCTTATCTCACAGGATTCAGAAATTAGATCCTGACTGGTAACGTCAGACTTACAGATGCTTTGGAGTCCCCAGAGAGCTATGCCTGCAGATGCTAGAGAAGATGAGTCAGTCTAGACTGTGCTCTTTCCTCCAGCAAGTCACAAGCCCTTCAGTGCATCCATAGACAACAAAGTATGAATCAGCAGCATGGGAGTAGCTGAAAAAAGACAAATGATTGAGATGGGCAGGTTGTCACCATGCCATATCTGTGTGCATCTAGAGAACTGAAAATTATTTATTAGTATTGTGTGTGTATGTGTAAAAATATATGTGTAAGTGCATGTGTGTCTCAGTATATATGTGCAAGCCAGAGAAAAACTTTGTGAGGTTAATTCTCTTCTGCTATCATTATGTAGATTCCAGGGATGGAACTCAGATCACTTGACTTTTACAGCAAAAGTCTTTCCCCACTGAGCCATCTCAAGAGCTCTTGAAGGGTTTTTTATTTAGTGTGCTAGCAAACATCATTCTGTTTTTATATGTATGATACCTTGTGTGTTCACAGCTATTAAGCCTCCACATATTGAAAATAATATTTATGGAGTATGCATTATAATTGTTGCTATAATGAAAATTGTGAGCACTGAGAAAGTTTGTGTATGTGACTTTTCCTAAGTTACAGAACTGGCAAACAGCAATGGTGAGATTTAAATATTCTGGTCTACCTTCAGCGGCCTGCTTGTTATTACCATACTGAGTTTCTTTACATGCTTATCTTAAAATGTCTCATATTTATATATGCACATAGATAGTCAATAGTGCAATATCCAAGATCTATAGAAAGAAAGATGGGCTGGATGGTGGATGAGTGAATGGATATGGAAGAGGATGAAGAAGTGAGTTAAAGTGATGGATGGGTAGATGAATGAAGGAAAGAAGGAAGCAGGAATGGCTAGAGGAAGAGAGAGAAGTGTGAAGGGGAGAAGATTAATGAATGAACTAATGAGTGTATATAGATGAATGCAGGAAGACAGGGAAGGACTAAATAAGAAGACAGAAGACAGGATACATACAAGGAAGGAGGGAAAATCAAGAAACAGGTGGATGGATAGATACAGGAAAGAAATAGGGACATTAATTGGAAGGAAGGAATTAAGAATGAATGGACAGGTAACAGAACTGAGGTAGGAGGGGATGTGTGAGTGGTGCATAGTTGGAAAGATAAATGTTGGGTTGATATTTAATTTTGAGATTTTTATTTTAAAATATAAGAACAAATACAGTACAATAAAAGCCTATACAAAGCTCCAGATTTACAGAATTTAACAACATTAAGTACTTGAAAATGAGACCTTCCTCTTTGAAACATTATATGCTGCGGGCATCACATTTGCTAATGTCTCATTAGCCAAAGCAAGTCATATGGCCAACACAAACTGAGAAGAGAAATAAACTGACTTTCTATTTGTCAAGAAAAGGCAACTTGCATGTGTGTGTGTGTGTGTGTGTGTGTGTGTGTGTGTGTGTGTGTGTGTGTATGCCACATGTGTGCAGCTGCCCCCCAGAGACTAGAAAAGGACATTAATCCAATGGAACCGGAGTTACAAACAGTTGTGAGCCACCTGACTTGGGTGCTAGGAACCATACTTGAGTACCCTGGAAGAGTGAGGCATGTTCTTAGCCACTGAGCCATCCCTCCAACCCCATAGACTCTGTCTCTGCTGAACACAGAGGAGATTTTTGTAGCCATTTTATAATCTGCTACACATACCAGTGAGATACTTTCTTTTATTTGCATAAATAAAATAATAAATGCACACGAGTAAACAGATGTAGATATTCTCTGTTCTTATGGGTTTTATATTTGGGAGTTATGAAACCATCAAAGATTAACATATACATTAGCAGACTTTCCTCTTAAATTCAGATGTTCAAAATGAGAAACTTGTAAAACTACTGCTCTGGACTCCTCAAACACATCCATTTTACCTTGACACAATGGCAGCCACTTTCCATTCTAATAGCCTTGATGGCTGCCCCAGAATGATTTTATAGTTTCCCAGTGAACTGTGAAAACCAAAACCTTAAGCAGAACTTTGCATAGTTAGACCTATGCTCCTGGGATGTGTCAGGGTGTGCTATTAATGTAAACCCAAGTTTCTTCCAACAAGTCAAAGATAATTTTCTCCTACATTGTAAACATAGTCTCTTGGTTAGTTACTTCTCTTGTTGCTATGATGGAATACCTGAGAAAATCAACTGAAGGGAGCAAATATTTGTTCTTGCTTATAGTTCAAAGGGTATAGCCCATCATGACAAGGACAGCATGGTGGGTGAGGTGGCTTTGCTCATAACATTAGGAACTTGCAATGGCTACTTCTTCCATCTTTGGAGTTCAGGAAGCAAAGGACAGAAGTAGCCTTGGGCCATAAACCCCAAAGCTTACCTCCATGACCTCCTTCATCTGGCTAGGCCTCAAGGGCCTCTTAAAGTTTTACAACTTACCAAAACAGTGACCAAATTTTAAAACACACTTGAGTCTATAGAGGACATTTGTAGATGGACTTTTCTTTCCTACCTGCCAGTTCCCAAATAACTGACACAGGCTTAATATTAACTACAAATGCTCAGCTGATAGTTCAGGATTGTTACTAGCTACCACTTACATTTTAAATTAACCCATATTTCCTATCTACCTTCTGCCACGTGGCTAATGGCTTGTTACCTCATTTTCTACCTATCCTGCTTCCTGTGTGTCTCCTGGTATCTCCCCAGCTCTGCCCTTCTTTCTCCCAGAATTCTCCTAGTCTGGCTCTCCTGCCCAGTCTCTTCCTGCCAACCTATTGGCCAGTCAGCTTCTTTATTAAAACAATCACAGCAACATATATTCACAAGTGTAAAGGAATGTTCCACAGCAGACATTTCATATTTAAACCATAAAATCATTCTTTCTGATACAGATTGTGGCAATCCATCTGGTCTTGCTGGACTACACTTCTGTCAGCAGTCCCCCAATAGATCACATTCTGTGTTATCCTGGGTCATTTTTTTCACCGTCTAGTGTCAGGACACCTTGGTCTGGTCCCCATATACTAGATCTGAAATTTTCTGCAATAAATTTTGCTATTGAAAGACAGAAAAACTAAGAGAAGTGACAGTTCTAAATTAATACAGACCAAAGAGAAATGATGACTCCATGTGGTACAGGATCCTAGGCTGTGGATTGGACTGGGAAGGAAAAATTGCTTTAATTTGTCTCACATCTAGAGGTCTTGGGTGTGACCCTCAATACTACAAAATGGGGGGCGGTGTCAAAGAGGATATTGTGATTATCTGAATGATGGCCCTATAAACTTTACATCCTCATCCAAGGACACGTGGATGTGCGGTGTTAAAAGGCAAAGGGGTTTTGCAGATGTGATTAAGTGAAGGAGGATCATGAGATGGGATATTATGTGTGGCTATTTAGGTGAACTATAGCTGTAACAACAGGAATCCTTGTAAGAAGGAGGCTCAGGGCTGGGGGTGAGAGAAAGCGGATGGGATCAGAAGAGCAGAGGCTTCTGTGTTTGAGGACTAGGATGCATAGAAACGCCTGGAGTTGAACAGGAGAGACAAGATTCTCCTGAGCCTGTAGGAAGAATGCAGGCCTGGCAGCCAGAGGATCCTGGAACCAGGCACCCCCTAAACAGGCTATGTTTATGCTACTTTGAACAATACTACTGGCTCTAGGAAATTATTACAGGTGCTAATGGCAGCTGGCGAGAGATACACATGAGCTCTGGATAAGAGCATTACACCAATATTAGATTTTATGGTTTGGATAACTGTACTCAACTTAAAGGGAAATCCTTCACTTGGAGAAGCTGCACTCGGGAGTCAGCACAGGGAAATAGGCCCTCAGCCTCTACCTCATGCTCCAAACGGTTCAGGTGGAAAACACATAAGTACATATGCACGTTTGCATGCATATATCGTAAATATGTATACACATATAATAAAGCATGATAGGTACAGATATACAATATAGCATGTATTTGTCATATTTATCTGCATCTTCCTGAAATATAAATACAAATTTACATCTCCTAAATGCATGAATATGTAAATATTTACATCTCATACATAAATGCAAACTCATCATGCACACGATACGTAAATCTAAAATACACGTTTACTTATTTGTTGAGAGAGTGAGGAGGTGAGTGGAACATCCTGCAAACAGCTGGTGAACATCTATGAAACAGAAAACAGAAGTTTCTCATGTTGTTCTTGTAATATTTTTGAAAGTTGGAATCAAAACAAGAAAAACCTAAAAACAGAGAAATAATTTTAAACTCTTGAGAAAATAGAAAAAAAAAAAGATCTCAGAAATTATAAAGCCAACTGTGAATTCCAAGTCAGGAGCACCTGGTCTCCATGTCACACACAGAAATAAAAAAGCAAGAGCTAATTAAACTGGAAGACTCCACCTGCCTGTTTCTGTGGATGTGAAGGATAGTCATCATATGTGAATGGACAGGAGGATTCATCTGTGGTTGTGAAGGCCATCATCGTTTCTGGATGATTCATGGTCATGTGAATTCATCTCAGGATTCATCTCAAATTTACAACAAACCTCAGTCACACTAATAAGCCCCTAGGAACTTTCCAAGTCCATTTGTCAAAGGGCACTTTCACTCTCACATCAGGCAATGTTCTCTAAGAACACACCAGCTACCATGAGCTCCTCTGATGATATTACATGTGTGTGCTACCATATCTGGACTCCACTGGGGCTCAGAGAAGAGAAGATGTGCAAGTGGGGTGTGAAGTGTACACTCCTACTGAGCCTAAGAAAATTGTTAGATGTTGCTTATTATTTTCTCCCTTTGAACACCGCTTTAAACTTTTCTTGCTCATTTCATAACTATCAACATTTTGATTAAAATATCAATATTTTATATCAGCCAATATTTGTGCATGAAGCTATGAATGTAAGAGATCATGGTGTAAAAAATAGGCAGATCCTTAAAATTCATATGAGATAAAAATATTATCATTTCATAAGAAAATTCATGATATATCTTATTTAGTGATTATAATAACAGGAGTGTACCTATAAGAATATTTTCAAAACTGTGATTCCTTCCTAGTTATAATTTTCTATTTTAATTTTAGTATTTAGAAATTCTAGTCAAATAAATACTTTCTTAGTTCCAGCCATAATCACTACTTCTACATTCTCAAATCATAGCCCTTTTTTATATGCTAGACTCTTGCATATCCCATTAGCTCCATATCTCCATTATGTATGAAAGTATTTTATAGTTACAGACAATTATTCTCAGTGGTGTGTACCCATAGCACAGACAAAGCAAGCACAAAGGGGAATTAAAGCCTTATTAGAAATAAAGTAAACGATATAAATATGCTTGTCCTCGGCCATAGATGTTTTCTGCTTTGTCTATATGGGTTAAATGCCTTGGTTCACTGAAACTCTCAGTACAAGACAGGAAGCAGGCATGTCACTTTGTTGAGGGGATCCTTTGACCCTGCCTTCCTGAACACTCTGTGTTCTATAGGTCAGACAGGCCTGTTCTTGTCCAATTCTCCACTGTGCGATCTCATTCATCCCCATCTCTTTACCAGCAGCACACTTTGTAAGTCTGGTTTTGTGCTGTCATTTAAATGATTTGCTCTCTGATAATATCTATACAAGTCCATGTGATACTCTGAATAGAGATAACTCTATTCTCTTCTCCCGACTCCCACAGCTGTGGCCAGGCTGTGGAGATTTGAATAGGAATGGCCCCCATGGGCTTATGTGCTTGAATGGTTATTCATTAGGAAATGATGCTACTTGACAGGGAATAGGAGGTGTGGCCTTGTTGGGGTAGATGTGGCCTTGCTGGTGAAAGTGTGTCACCAGGGGTAGGTTTTGGGGTTTCAAATGCTCAAGCCAAGCCCAGTGTCTCTCTCTCTTCTTCCTGCTTCCTGTGATCTGGATGTAGAACTTAAAGATATAAAGCAAAGCTGAAGATTATGACCAGGTCTGTCTTTGCTGGAGCATGTGTTCTGAGAAGGTTATACTCTTCTGATATACGCTCTTTAATATTGTACTAATATGGGGCAAGCATTCCATGTCTCTCATAGATAACTGCTCTATCTATTTAGACTGTGTTAATCCAGTGTCTACCCATGTAAACTAAGCATGAACATGTATCACTTTATTCTCTAGGATCCTAGTCAGTTGCTGGTCTACAAAGTAAAATAAAACAACTGCCTTCAGAAACCCCTTTACTGGGTGTGGTAGTTTGGATGTAATTGGATCCCATAATCTCATAGGGAGTGGCACTATTAGGAGATGTGGCTTCGTTGGAGTGAGTATGGCCTTGTTGGAGGAAGTGTGTCACTGTGGGGGTTGGCTTTGAGAATTCCTAATGCTCAGGATACTGCCTAGTGTCTCACTCAACTTCCCGTTGTCTGCAAGATGTAGGACTCTCAGCTACTCCAGCCCTACATCTGTCTGCAGGCTGCCCGTTCCTCATCATGATAATGGATTGGACCTTTGAAACTGTAAGCAAGCTACTCAATTAAATGTTTTCTTTGTAAGAGTTGCCATGGTTATGGTGTCTCTTCACAGCAATAAAAACCCTAACTAAGACACTAGAGGAAAAAAAAAAGAAAACACACACACACATCATGAAATTTGCAGACAAATGGATGGAACTAGAAAATATCATCCTGAGTGAGGTAACCCAATATTAGAAGGACAAACATGGTATGTACTCACTCATAAGTGGATACTAGATGCAAAGCATAGGATAACCGGACTGCAATCCACAGCTCCAGAGAAGCTAGCTAACAAGGACCCAAAGAGGGATGCATGGATTGCCCTGAGAAGGGGAAATAGATGAGATCTTCATGAGTAAATATGGGATGAGGGGTGGGCAATGGAGGGTAGGGGATGGGGAATGAGAACACAAGGGAAGGGGATGGTCAAACTGGAACAGGGATGGAGTGTGAAAGCAATGACAGAGATACCATAATAGAAAGAGAAATCACGGGGATAAGGAGAAAACGGGTGCTAGGGAAGTTTCTAGGAATCCACAAGGATGACCCCAGCTTAGACTACTGGCAATAATGGAGAGGGTGCCTGAGCTGGCTTACCCCAGTAATCCAATCAGTGAATACCCTAACTGTCATAAAGCCTTTCTTCAGTAACTGATGGAAGCAAATGCTGAGGTCCACAGCCAAGCACCAGGCCGAGCTCCAGGAGTCCAGTTGAAGAGAGAGAAGAGGGAATCTATGAGCAAGTGCATCAGGATCATGATGGGGAAACATGCAGGGACGACCAAACCAAACCAGTGGGAATTCATGAAATTTAAAGCAACACCTGAGGAGCCTCCACAGGACTGGACTAGGCCCTCTGCATAAGCCAGACAATTGTGTAGCTTGATGTGCTTAAGAGGCCCCCTGGCAGTAGGATCAGGACTCATCCCTGGTGCATGAGCCGGCGTTTTGGAACCTACTACCTATGGTGGGACACCTTGCACAGCCTTGAGGCAGGGGGAGGGGCTTGGATCTGCCTCTATTGAATGTATCAGGCTCTGCTAACTCCCCATGGGAGGCCTTACTTTCTTGTAGGAGGGTATGGGGAGTGGGTTGGGGGAGGGGAGGCTGGAGAGGTGGGAGGAGGGAAGAGGGAGATCTGTAATTGGTATGTAAAATGAATAGAAAAATTTTTTAATAAAAAAAGGAAAAAAAAAAAACAAATCCAAGCTCCACTATCCACAGTAGAAAGAGAAACAACAACATTTTGTTTGTGCACACATCTTCCCAATTCTGCCATTAAAAAAATAATAAAATAAAAGTGTTTCTTATTTTCTTTATTTCATGAGATTGATTTGCATTTGGGGGCAAATAAAGCAAAATAAATGTTTTATTTTCAAATGTGTGTCTTCCTTAAGACACATTATTCCATCCTTGCAATTCCCGTTTCTGGTTCAATCACTGTATGTGCATATCTCCAAGGCATATCGCCATGACCTTTTATTCCATTAAAACAGTTTACCTTTTGAACCACTTTTAAGAATACAGTTTAGTGGCACTAAGTACATTCACATTATTGTGGCATCATCACATCCATCCCTAGAGTTTTCTTTCTTCCGAGATGAGACTGTGTCTTTAAACAATATCCTCACCCATTCTTCCCCTCTTAGCTCCTATAAGTGGTTAGGGTCATAATTATTCCCACTTCTTCTCTCCTAATTTGACTACCTTGTATAAGCAGGACTATGTAATTTGTTTCTTCTTATGTGACTTATCTCACTGAGAGTACTTCAAGATTCCTCAACACTGAAGCATGTACCAGAAAAATCCCATTTTTTTGTAACTCAGAGTAATGGATATACATTTTATCAATCTATTCATCCATTAGGGAACACTGGAGACAATTCCACATGTTGTGAATAATGCTGGTAGGAGAATGGTACACAGATATCTGCCTCCGCTCCCAATTCCTTACTGTACATACTCAAAAGTGGTAGTGGTATTACTGAACCACAAATAGTTTTCATGCTTAGATTTCTAAAGAATCATGACATGGGAGGAACCTTAGTTTTCTAAGGAACCATGACATGGAAGACCTCTGTACACTCAGAAATGGCCCTGAAAAACAACATCTTTTTTTTTTTTTTTTTTTTTTTTTGGTTTTTCGAGACAGGGTTTCTCTGTGTAGCTTTGCGCCTTTTCCTGGAACTCACTTGGTAGCCCAGGCTGGAAAAACAACATCTTAATAAAAGAATTTTATGTAGGTCTGTACTAGTAAACAGTAGATGAAGAACCAGGCCTTCTCATCTGATGACATGTGGTTGTTACTAAGGAGACATCATCAGTATACATGTTAGCCTGTGCTTGCTGCGTAACCTTAGCCTTTCACAGCCTAGGACATAACCCTTCTCTAGAAACCCAAGCCTTTGTTCACCCTCTGTTAAATCCTGTATAATGACCAGCTTTTCATCTGTTTAGGCCTCATGCTCTGTGAGTGCCCCAGTACTCATGTTAATATGTATCATAAAATCTATATGTTTGTTTTCCTGATATCTGTACATTGTCACTTTATTTTATGGATTAAAATGACAGAAACTTCATAAGGAAGAACAAATTTAAAGCTTCCCTAAGTGGTTATGGTTATGATTATATCTTCACACAAGTGATTCTACAGAAACAGATTATGCCATAAATGCTAGCTTTATTAAAGCACAGCCTTTAGGGGGCTCTTTTTTTCCTGTTTAGTCTAGATTCCCTCATTTTTCCTCTTTTCATTTCTCAATCCCACATGACTCTTGTTGATTTCTCCAAGCTTGTGAGAAAAGAAATACATACATTCCTACTTATAAGATGTCATAAATTCTCCATTCATGGTTGCCAATGAGTATGACCTTGGCTTGCCTCTGCCTAACCACAGTGAAGGCACGCCCATATGCACTGTTGCTTGGTGCTGTGTCTCCTCTAGAGAGCAATCTTTTGTGGGTACTCTATGTGAATGAAATAACTCTGTGCTTGTTTCATTTAAATGAGATTGGAGTTTGTGGTATGGACAAAACATGATTTACTCATCAACTTGTCCTTGATATTGGTATGATTGCTGTAGTATTTTGTTTACAGTGTGTGTGTGTGTGTGTGTGTGTGTGTGTGTGTGTGTGTGTGTGTGTGTGTGTGTGTTATGAGTGTGGAGATTGAACACAGCTTCCACACACTCTACTGTTGAATTGCATCTCAAGCCCTTGATTTAGAGGGATAGAAAATCACTATCCAGCCTCAGCTGACTTCAAACCTGAGATCCACCTGCCTATGCCTTGTAGCAGATCTTTTCTGGACCACAAATAATGACACTGAGAATTCTTATTAAGTGTAAAAGAAATCCCATAATCTAATTTTTTTGTTTTGTTTCCTCCCTGGCCTATCTCAGTCTGGAGGCCCAGTCTCCAAGAGTGCAGGGGTCAAAGGGAAATCCACAATGTGGTGATGCTAGGACTTTTCTATCTGAGAGGATTCAGGAAAAGAAAACACTTACACAGAGTCTGTTGATTTTTTTCTTTATTCTCTCATCTTGTTCACATCATGCTGTTCTCTCATGTTGTTCTCTCTTATTGCTCTGACTCTTTCACTTCTTTTTACAGTTATATATACCAACCAACTTTTTCAGGCAACATAGGACTTCTAATTATCCAAGAACACCTGCAGCCCTCATTAGGGGCTACAGAGTCAGCTTATTTTCTGTAGCCTTGACTAGTCAGAATTTATTTTCACAAACTGAGGTCAGGAATAGGTGCAAGGACTTAATCATTTGCCAGGTAGCAATAATTGGGCTGTCTTTGTATTTACACCCTAGCCAGACAGTACAGCTGTGTGTACTTGTGAATTAGAAATTGGAAATATTTATCTAAAAAACCATTATCAAGGAATCTGGTCTAATATCAAGCTCTTTTGAAGCTTTGTTTCACCTAATGATGTACAAGAAACTTTATAACTCAGTATAAAGATTAAAGGAATTTGAGACAGTCTGGCTCCTGGACTCGAATGCTTTCCTAAAGCATAAATCTGAGCTGTGATCTAAAGCAAGTCCTAAATGTCTCACAGTCTTCATGAAACAATATGGATTAGTTATGAAACATATCCTAGTATTATTTTTATTCACCAAAACTCTGTGTCAGACAATGCAGCTTAAGGAGGACTCATCTTTTTTAACAATCTGCAGAAATAGATACCCAGAAGATTGGGATGTAATCATGAAATAAACACACTACAGTACAGGACTTGCCATGCCATATACATTGTAGCAGCAAGTATGCAGGGACAGACACAACAGAAGCAAAAGACATTCTGGAGTCTGTATTCTCACAAACCTTGCTTAAGTGAGACATAACCATCAGAGAATTTTTCTTCTGGTGGGCTGATACCTGAACTTCAATTGCCACCTGCTGTTCCTTTGACATGGATACTGGCTACTGGTAGTGACCATGACCAATAACAACTTGCAAATAACCCTCCTAAACAATGACAAACATCCATAACCCACTGAATGACTAAAAGCTATCCACTCCACCTCTTGGGAATATGGGCATTGTGTTCTTAAAATTATTTCCTGTTGTCTGGGGGTAATGTCATCTTTAGGAGACCCTGAGTAAATTAGAATAATGATCAAGTCCTGGGAGAGCTAACTGTCATTTGCTGTCCAGTCTCTGAGTGAGGGAAAGTGCCGAGCTTATCTGAAGTTCTGGCTGGAGTAGTCTGTGAGGCTGGACCATCTCAGCTAGCAGTTTTGAAGTTTTCCTGAACAGTTTGTAATTCTGAAACTAATCTTTGGGTGATGTTTGTCATCTTAATGGCATTACCACAGTCTAGGTGGATTTGTCATTTCAGGGCCCCATCATCTTTGGAGCCCCTTTAAAGACATCAAAGGTAATTGTTAAGAATGATCATGGTTCACTTAAGGAAACTCAAACATTTTAAATGCCATATACAGTAGATCTCCAAAAGGTTAGAGGACCACAACCTATTTAGTACATCCGGGGTACAGAAACCCAAAAACATGTACAGGAAGCTAGAAGTTCTGTGGAATAATCTTTTTGTATGCTAGGAAGATGTATCACTCAGATTGGTTTAATAAAAATTTGAATGACCAACAGCTAGACAGGATTTGGGGGGCAGAGAGAATGCTGGGAAGAAGAAGGTGGAGTTTCCAGCCAGATGCAGAAGAAACAGGAAGTGCAGGAGGAGAGGCAATGGCCATGAGCCACATGGCAGGATGTAGATTGATAGAAATGGGTTAATTTAGGTTATAAGAGCTAGTTAGAAACATGCCTTGGCTGAGCTTTCTTAATTAATAAGTTTCCATGTAATTTTTTGGAAGTTGGCAGATGAGATACAAAAATCTGCCTACAATGAAGCTTATTTCTAAAATTAGTTAGTATTCTGTATGACTACTAATATTCCAACAGAAAGTTTATACATGTATATAAACTTATATATACATATATAAACATATATAAATTAATATTATAGATTTTGAGATAATATTGATATCTTAAGAAAAGTTTAGAAGAGTCAAAATAAAACCAAAGGGTTATGAGATTTGCATAGTCACTTAATTTTCATTTTCTTCTGTCACATAATAGGTGGCTTTTCTGACATTAGACAGAGATTTTTGGATGTTCCTTTAAGAAGCATACATGGGTTTAAAGAAGGAGAGAGCCATGCTCCAACTCCAAAGCCAGTTTTGATTTTTAATTGAATTGGAACCACAAAAAGACCATTTGCCTTTTATATTTGTACAGAGTAACAAAAACAAGCATTTGGGAAGATTTATGAAATTCTACCCTATTGGAGGTGTGCTATACAATTAGACCAGTTTACTCTTTCTTAGGACATTTACTCTCTTGATGATTTACCCTTCTTTGGATGTCTCATTTGTTCAGTGGTCTCTGAATTCCTTTAGTTGGATGGTTTTATTCTCCTGAAAAGACAGAAACAAAATGCTATTCCAAACCTAACTTGGGGAGTTCCTTTTTTTTCCATATGTCATTGAATGAAAGGCATTTGTTAGTCTTATAAATTAATTTGGATTGGATGACCAAAATGTTTGATGAACTATTGCCTTTCCTCAATCAGGAGGGCTCTCCTGTTCAAATCTAATCTTTTTCAATCTTGACTGTATGCATAGCTTTTCTTCTCCTGTGGAAACAAAAGCATGAACTCTCCCTCAATGCAACACATTTCCTGAATTCCATTCTGAAACAAAGACATCCTTAAAACAAAATAGAATGGTTTTATTTAGCAGTTTCCCCCCACAATCCAATGTCTCTCAGCAGTTGTTTTTTGTTCATTACCATTTAAAAACTTTAAAGTTATAAAAGTATTATATGGGGTTCAAACACCCTGTGTCATGATATTTCTTATCCTTACATGGCTTATTCTTTTTAACGTATATTTTACTTTCTCTTTAAATACTTCACTTTATATTTTTTAAACAATTTTTTTCTATGACTGTGTATATCCATTTTCTTTTCTTTCTTCTGCACCTAAACACATTTTCAAGCATACTGTACCTGGTCAGAGGTTTTCTCAGCCTGGACCTGGCTTTTTGCATGGCTCTCTGACAACATAAGGCAAGCCTTAAAAGGCCAGTTTACCTGCCATGACTGTTCTGATAGGAAGTGGTGGTCACACATAGAGAGCATTTACAGGCTTTCCAAAAACTAATGTGACCCTTTTGTGCATCTGTAGACTTCTTCTACAGCTCTGCTTAGCACATGGTGCTGGCAGCTGGCTCTGGCCCCTTAAGGTCCATGAGAGCCAAGCCTCATCCAGCTATGCCTACCTGCCCCAGCTTTGGAAAGTTGCAGGGTCTGTGTTGCAGCACGCATTTCTATCTAGTCTTCCACCAGGTAGTACGCCAGCTGCTCAAAGGCCTTATGCTTGGGTATATGTGCCTCTACATTGGATGCCAAATGTAGCAGGTTTTTTTTTAACTGCCAGCTCCCAAATAATGACATGGAGACTTCTTATTAAGTATAAAAGCTTGGTCTTAGCTTAGGCTTGTTTCCAATCAGCTCTTAAAACTTAAATTAACCCATTAATATTAATTTACATTCTGCCATGTACTGTATGTCCAACTTGCTCAATGTCTCCCTGGCAAATCACCACCTCTCTGATTCCGGAGTTTCTATCTCTGCCCAGAAGTCCCACCTATCTTCTTCTGCCTAGCCATTGGTCATTCAGTGTAGCTAGAGTTTTCCTGCCTGACCCACAGTCAGGACAAATCTCTCTCACCTGCCAGTCCCAAGCCGCTCAAACCCGATCAAGTAAACACAGAGACTTATATTGGTTACAAACTGTATGGCCATGGCAGGCTTCTTGCTAACTGTTCTTACAGCTTAAATTAATCCATTTCTATTAATCTATACCTTGCCACATGGCTTGTGGCTTACCGGTACTTTACATCTTCCTTGTCCTGATGGCAGCTGGCAGTGTCTCCCTCACCCAGCTTCCTGTTCTCTCAATTCTCCTCTCTGTTAGTCCTGCCTATACTTCCTGCCTGGCCACTGACCAATCAGTGATTTATTCATTGACCAATCAGCAACACATTTGACCTACAGACCATCCCACAGCAATTCAGCTCTTTATTAAACCAATCAGAGGGTGCCTTGGCAGAGACACATCTTCACAGTGTACAAAAAGATTATCCCACAACATTGCCTTCTGAGTGACAGGACTATATGTGTGAGCCACCATGCCTAGTTTCCATTGCAATTTTTAACCACTAAGTAATGAAATCTGTAATAAAACCACATTCTTATGACAAAATATTTCTATTATCTGATAGTGTCATTTTTGTGGTATGAATTTACAGAAATGGAATTTCTGAGTAATGCTTCCTTTCCAATTTTTAAAAACTGTATCTACCACCACCTTCTTCAAAGTTCGACCAACTGTAGATTAGATAAGTGTTCTCCTCACTCATATTCTTCCAGCAAGGGAACTCCACAAACAAACAAATGCATTAATAGAAATGGTGCTGTAATCTAGAAGAATATTAAGAAACCCCATGGAAACTTTGTTCCAGCATGCTTTTTCCGTAGTAACAGAGAGGGGCATATTTTAACACTTTCATGTTAGCTGCTAGCACCTTGCAAATGATGACGCATTCCTCTGTATTTCTCCATAGAGGCATGATTTGATTTTATTGCCTAGCACTGCCTTTAGGGAAATTACACATTGTTGTGTAGTATTGGCATGGAAAAGGGTTACTTGGAGCTTTAAATGCCCAGCCAGCTACCAGTGCAGACCATACAAAGGAGACCTCTCTGGAAGCAGGAGGTGTGTGGCTAGAGGTTATACCTTAGCTCTATTAACTGCAGCAAATATAGTTTGCAGAACACAGAACAATCTGTTTATCCAGTGACTCATTCACTTGGTAAACAATTTTTTAAGTCCTAGGAGAATAGGTACATTTTGAAGTTGGAGAACATGAAGAAGGGGTTGTAGGGTAGATTTTCTTATTTCATGTCAGATGTTACAATATAACAACCACCTTCTCACTGACCTGTGCAGCCTGAGTGTCCCTCTGCAGGATGTTTTTACACTTTCCGCACCTGACCAACACTGTGGGCAGCGTTTCCCGAGAGCCACACTCTACAAAGCCCCAGAGTGTCAGTGCAAGATTGTTGCTGTCACAGCCCTCAGACAGATACACTAGGAACATACTTGAACTTAAAATCAGGATTGTCACCTTCCACAGCTAGGAAGGCACTGGCCCTGAGAATCTTGGTATTTCTAGTGGAGTGCAACCAGGCATCTGTGAGGGTCTGGACTGGAGTCAAGTAGTCTTGGGGGAAGTCAAAGAAGCAGAAGTTTGTCCCAGATGCCATCAGAAGTGATTAAATTTGATAAGTAATCTTATCTTCCAGATCATAATTTAGATAGAATTGGAAACACTCGAATATGGGATTTTGCACTACTCTATTGAGAGGCCAGCAGACACAGTGTTCATATTCAAGTTGTTCCAGCAGGTTTCCTTTCCACGTTTCCATGTTCCCAGAGCAACTGGCTGAGGCTTTATGCAGTCCAAGATCATCTTTCTGAGATGCAAATGAGCTGTCTTTTATAGTACTGTTTAAATTTGAAAAGTTAAAGAAAAATTATGTAAAATTCCAGGGCAACCAGCATATTCCTGCTCTGCATCATTTTGAGCATTCTCTGACAGGTAGGTCTGATATTCAGCATCCAATCTGTATTTATTTACCTCATGTACATTCTTTTATCTGGATGAGCTCCATATATAATTTCTACATACCCACACCTGCAACCTTCTTACTTCATATGTTAGGCTCCCCAAGACTTAGTACTTCACATACTGGTCTATCAAGCCTCACACCACTCCCTTGGACATCAGGTTAGAGCAGGGAGAAAACATGTTTGCTCAACTGTTGACCACTGCTGTACTTGCTAACTGTCCTGAGGAGGAAATTACCTCACCTAATGGGTGACTGTGCCAGGTTTCCTAGTCATGGTGGTTAGGCACCAATTGTGAATAAGCCTGAGAAGTACGAGTGCTCAGGCATGATGCTTCCAGAAAAATCTTTAGCCAAGAGCAGCCTTTGTGGTCATAGTCAGTTGGACTCTATCCAACTTTATTTGACTAAAAAGTTTAGTGGCATGAAAGAGAGGTCTCATCATACATGTATATATAATATTGTATATGTGAATAAAACATACATCATATGTATCGTCTGCACATATGTATATCAGGGCTATGGGATCTTTAAAAACTGAGACTCCTAGTAAATTCTATGACTGTGTATTTTCTTCTGTGGAAATCAGACAAATAAATTTCTTTCCCGAAGTCTTAAGATTTATTGTCATAAAGAGTGGTATTAACCCGATTTTCATTTCTCTGTTTAATATTGTCAGAGAGAATGAGCTCAGATCAATCATCTTAAAACTAAAATCAATGATTCTGAAATGTTACATTTAAAATTTACTTTATAATCAATAATGCTAGAGAAAAACAATGTCTTTAGTTACTTTTGAATGTATTTTATAACCATCTCCTACTGACTGACATTTTACTAGAAATAAACCAACTTAAAATAGGACTGCCAGTAGTGTTTTTCAATGTTGATTTGGGGAAGGTCTATAGGAGGGTTAGAACACATGCTTCAAGCTATCCCAAGGTGAGAACTATTTCAGACATGCTCTATGTCTCTGATTCATATCCCCATTTGTTCATATATTGAAGAAGATGCCAGATCTTAAGGGCAATAATTTCCAGCTTCCTCAGTGAAGTTCTGCCTGTGTGTGTAGCTCTGCTCAGGAACTTAGGCTCTGTTTTCCTCAAAATGAAGAGAAGCTCAGCTATGATCGGTTCCATCTCTTAACCCACAAAAAGCCTGATGCTTAGAGTCCCACTTGGTCCTGCACATGTGGATGAAGAGCCAAGTATGTGATGTGTAGGAGGCAGACCCATGCATAAATAAAGTGAAATAGCCCAAGGAGAAAGTGTAGTCTGTGAATTGGAGCTTATCCTGTTGGTTCATGTAGAGGCAGATGGCAGATTCTAAGAGCACCAAAGATGCCCTGTAGATGAGATTCTGGCTGTTCAAAGATGGGATGGGGGTGGGGGTGGTAGCTCCATGCTGTCACTTCTGTGAGTCAATTGTAGATACTCACTGTAGCAGTGCAGAAAGGGACGAGATTTGCTCTTCCCACTTGATTTATACTTAGGTTGAAGTAAGCACATTGTACAGTATGTGACTTAGTCTTATTAGAAAAGTTTTCTCTGTATCTGCCAATCCATTGATTATAGTGAATTGATGCCATTTAGAGTTATATGTTCCATGACACTTAGATTTCCTAAGTCAGGGATTGCTCATCTCAAGTCCCCATGAAGTAGGGTACTGCTGAAGGGAGGCTGAGTTCTAAGTTTTAGTACATAGCACAAGATTCCTTGTTTACTAGGAAGATGAGAGAAACTCAAGGCAGAGGAGTGTCTTTCTTTCAAACCCACAGGAGATGTTGTTTCTGCAGTCTTTCTGTCTGGGCTGCTGAGTGAATCTACATGGTGGCTTTATGAAGGGAACATGATCTCAGAGATCCCTTATCCCTTCCCTTAATCAAAGGTGTGGCCTATGACTTTGCTCTGCTAAGGTACAATCCACAATAACCGAGTCTCCACAGATTGGGCGAAAGCCAGGGGCTTCTAAGAAGGCACTTTCTTGCTCTTTGTTTGTTAGCTTTGTAAGTGAAACTGTCAATCTTGCCATTTAATAGAACCAAAGAAGTCAAACCAACAGTTCTTGCTTACTCCACCTCCCAGTGAAGATTTAAACAAAATGCAAAGCCTCAGAGGAACAAGCTAGATTCAAACTCCCTCATACACAGCAGACACCTTCAGTACATCCATGTGATGTCATGGTAATGGGACACGCATGTGCAGGTTGATGTTGTCCAGAAACAAGAGTGAGTCCCTGGCCTTTGCTGTGCCTACCTGTACCTACCTGTTCAGGTGGGGCTGTGACGATACCAGGAGAGCAGTGGCCTCCTGGAAGTCTTGTGCCTTGGGCACATGTGAGAATCTATAGTTAGGGTTAGCAGTGTGTTGTTTCTTTGGAATTTTGAGCACCATTAAAAAGGGAAAGAACAGCTTTAATTTTTGTTGTTGTTGTTGTTGTTGTTGTTTTTAAAAAGCCTTGTTGAATGTGTGAAGAGTCACAGCTCACAGGACTGAGCAGCTTGGAGGCCATTTTAACTTCTCCTGATTTACTCAGGTCACACACCAGGGTTAAGATTTGACTCTTTATTTCTTTATTGAAGTTACAAATCATCATACTTAATCGTCTTGTTCTCTATGACGTAAGAGAGTGTAAGATCTCAAAATTATCCACCTGGGCATGTATGCCTTTTAATTCTACCAATTCCTCGCTGGTAGATAGATGGCTGAACTTATATTTTGTGCATTATCCTTGAGGTTTGATTTATCTTAATTTTCATTCCTAATCTTCCTGTCTGATAATTTATTATTTTTTATTTTATCAATATGAATATAATTTTGAAACCCACCTCACCACAGATCACTAGAAACAGGACACAAATCCAAAGATGTGTTAGGTCAACAGTGCTATGCATTGGATTTTTGGAGAGGTAAAAGAGTTTGATAAAGTAAGGTTTTGCCATATGGCTTTAAAGAAAAACTTACAAAGTGTAATCAGTCATCACCATCAGCTTCTCACTGAAACAAGAACATCAGCCAGCAGTACACTAAGAAGTTCTGTGTGAGAAAGAAGCCATCTCTCATGCAAGTCAATCTTGGGGCACTTTGTGCTGGCCTGAAAGTCAGGCTTTTTGATGAGTGTGAGGAGGCTGCCACCCAGTGGACCTGTGAATACAAACATCTTCCAGGGCCAGAAGTTTAGATTCTCATAACCTGAGACTCTAAATGAATACTTTAAAACGTATAAAATATCCATATAACTTTTCAGGTCTAGTGGATCTTCAATACTTTTTCCTTCAGACATTTTTCAGTTGCTCAATGGCATAAACATGCTTCTGCACAGGTATTAAAAATACTGCTGCTCCCTTCTGAGCTTGTGGAAAATATGTTTTAAGACAAATTGGGAAGACTATAGAGTCTGCAGACTTGATCTTTTTAAAATTATTATTGAAAATGGATTCTTCTCCTGTACAATACATCCCACCCACATTTCACCTCCCTCCACTCCAGATCTTACTGCTGATTTCACTTCTTTAGAAACAGCTGCCACTGAGTCACCTGCTATCTGAAGCATTTCTCATTACAGAGTGATGACAAGATATTAACATAACCAAACATTACTTCCCTGTTGCCCAAGGTTTTAAACACAGCCATTGTCCCTATTTCCTTTTACTTGGAGTGGTCACTTCTGTTCAGAGGAACAGTGAACTTCATGGCCATAAGCTCATCTCTAAGTCAGAGCACCTAGCCACTGGCACCCTGAAAACTGTCTCAGGGGTTTTAAAAAGATTTTAAAAATCTTTAAAATGTTATTATGTGTGTGAGCATTTTGTCTCTATGTAAGTCTGTGTACCGCATGCATATCCAGTGCCTTTGGAGGTCAGAAGAAGGCATCAGATCCCCTGGAATTGAAGTTGAGTTGACCCACTTTGACTTCCAAACCATTAGATTCACATGCTCATGAAATGTGAGGCAAAACCACAGGAAGCGCAGGCAATGATCTTCAGTCTGACCTGAGCTGCTTCACATCTTTTCTCCTTGGATTCACTACCAAGTGACCAGAGCACATTCCATTCAAAGTGGGAATAAACATCATCCTTATCCCAAGAGATGGGGGAGAACAAGAAAACACAGCCTCTTCACTTAGATCCCTGTTGGTCATTGAGTGATGGATTCTTGACATTCCGCCCCTTCCTGCCTCTACTGGCCATTGCCTGCCCTTATGTAGACAGTTACATGTGAGGGAAACTGGATACCATCGGGTTTATGTGGATGAGATCAGCAAGTACCAGAAGCTTATGAGAGGCACACCAAGAAAATCTTAAACAAGGAATGATACCCAGTTTGTGTAACAAAGAAGATACTTTTCCTAGTCCTTAGGGCAATATTTCTGAGACTTAACAGAAGTCCACAGGACACCAATGAGTCATGCCATAACAGGTGATGAACATGGTGCTTGTGTGGATATATCTTTACTCAGGTAATATGTATGTGTAAGTAAAGCATCACCCATCCCTTGCCAGGCACAGAATAAAAGAATGGGAAGGAAAGATGCCAGATCATTTAAAACTGCCAGGTACTATAAAGAGGGTCAGAGACAAAGGCATTGGGGTCTCGTAGCTCTGGGGTCTCGTAGCTCTGGTTTGGGCATTTATCTTTGTTAGCTATATGGCAGTAAGGAATATTAAGTCTTCACAGTCTCATGTAAAAGCCATCAGAAGCATTGTGAAGAAGAAATAAGTTCAAGCCTGCATCTGCTCAGCCTAGAGTTAGCTGCTAAATCATGGAGGCATCTGTCTCCTGCTGTTTGTACACCAGGAGAGATTGGTGCCAGAGATATCTTTGACGCTATGTAAGGACATGCTTATCAACAAAAGTGTTTTTCTATTCTCCAAAGAGAGATTAAAAATCTCCCTTGACCAATGTTACTGAACTCCTGGAGTGCCCTCCACAGTAACTCATGCTAAAAATTTGTTCAAAAAGGCACAGGGGTCAGATTCACCTTTTGACTTAAAAAAGTTTGTAGTGCAATTGATACAATGATTTACCCAGATAGCTGGTTGATGGTGCTAAAGGAGCTGTGACAGTGACACATTAAATGTCATTGAGGGTGAAGAAAATAAATTTCAAGAATCTTCAGAACTGGAGAGAGAACTGCTGTGGTTAGTAAAAAGTCACACACAGGAGGAATTCCTTCCTCTAATCTTTCCTCCTCTCCCCGCCTCCTCCAGCTCCTCCTTTTTGGATACGATCCTGTTATACTGCCCAGTTTGTCCTGAACACATGGGCTTAAATCACCCTCTTGCCTCACTTTCTCAAATAACTTGGGTTATAGATTGCACCTGGATTCTTAGAGTCAACCTCCTAAACTCATTGGCTATACAAAAAGGCATGTGACCATTAGAGACTAGAATGCAGGGAAGAGGCAAGTCGACAGATGAGCCATCGTGGGCCCAAGCTTGCAAAGTTAAGCTGACTTTAGAGCCTGTTAGAAGTTGGGGTAGAAGAACTAGAGGATAGAGCACCTCCCTAGCACCTCCCTCACTCCCTCAGAATAAACTCTGCATTGCTGTAGGACAGCAGCAAGTTGCTCTTCCCAGCTGTTCCAGAGTCCCAGGATGAGGTGAATGTCTGGCCTCTGCTGCCCGCCTGTGGTCATTGTTGCTACGTGTTGTGTTCTCTAATTTTTCAATTCACTCCTCTGTTCCCAGTATCTCAGAGAGAGATGATTTTGTGTGTAAATGTTTTCATTGCTTGGAAATCTGTCCCCCAAATAAAACCTAAAATCCTCAGGCTAAGTTAGAAACAGAACAAATCAAGTGCCAATTGCCGTAAGAAGTTCATACCTGGGAGAAAAGCCATGAGCACTTCATGCGATCCCACATTTGTACATCTGTAGAGGAGCATGGACCTGGAAGCCAGCACTGGACAGAAGAGGATCATGGATGTGCTTGCATGACTGCTCTCTCTACTGCATTCCCTTTAGGTGAGGTAGTTAATTTTAAGATCTGGGATATAACATGCCAGGTGAACTCAAAGGGTCTTAGGAGTTTTAGTCCCAGAGAATAGCCTGTGAAGCAAAGGGCAAAAGACAAAGGGCAGTTGACAGTTTCTATGGCTGAGCCACAGTTAGAACTGGCCATAGGACTCAAGGACATCCCTGAATACCCAGCATAGCAATTGTTAGGACTCAGTGTTAAAATTGAATATATCAGAACCATGGAAGTATTGTCATAAAGGACAACTGTGGGCGAAAGATTAAGCTCGAAGTCCCCAGGTATGGAAGGAAAACTCAACACCACTCACTATTGTGAACAGAATACAGATATTTGTTGACTTGCAAAAGGGTAGACACAAGACACCCCTACCCCCATCCCCCACAGATACCATGCTAAAGTCACTGTGTAAAATGGTGGAGCAGCTGAATATAATCTATATATACATGCTGGCATACTTTACTTTGTTATTTTTGAGAGGACCGAGTGGTCAAACGAGGGCCATAACAGGCTCCACTAGCAGTCCTAACATGGACCAGGCCTTAGTTTCCGTTCACTAGAACTGGCTGGAGCTGAGCAAGCAATTCTCAGGAAGACCGCAACTTGGCAACCAATCAACAGGTGCTCCCAGCCTCCTGCCGGCTCAGCAGGCCCGGAAGCCCCTTCTGTTGGCTCAGTGGATGCCACCCCCAGCCTTCTGCTAGCTGAAGATAGCCTTTCCTACCCTCCTGTCAACAAGCCCCTAACCACTGCAGTCTCCAACCAATCAGCTCCCAGACTAATCTTTCCTCCACCAATCAGCACCAGACCAATCCCTCCTCCCTGGAATTCCCCTAACTCTGCTTAAAAGGAGCTTGTGACCTCGCTTAAGGTCGCCATTTGCCACCCCAACGTACTGGAAATAAACGCTCTTGCTAAATTGCATACGTGACTGCTGGGCTTTCTTGGGGGCTTTTCTCGGACCCTAACAATTTTTATTTAACTTTTTTTTTGAGAAGTTCGTATATGAGTACCATACTTACATCATTTTATCCCTCCTTTTCCCCCCAACAACTCTTCCCATGTCCACTTATATTTCCTCTCAAATTAATGACCTCTTCTTTAATTATTATTGTTGCATGTATGCGTGGATGTGGGGGTGGGTGTTGTACAGAATTTACTGAATCCACTTAGTGTTGCTTGTCTGTACATGTGTTTAGGACTAACCTCTGGGGATTAGACAACCTATCAGGGACTTGTCCCACTGTCTGCGTATTTTAAATACCCCCCTAACGACCCATAGCACATAGTACAACATATTCTTAGAAAAAAACAACAGAAAGTCTGTAACTCTTTTGTCTGCTCTTGGGACCCTTCTTCTCCTACTGGGTTGCCTTGTCCAACCTCAATATGAGGGTTTGTGCCCAGTTCTACTGCATCTTGTTATGCCATGCTCCATCAATATCCCTGCTCTTTTCTGAGGGGAAATGGAGGACAGTGGAACTAGGGGAAAGGTGTGTGTGTGTGTGTGTGTGTGTGTGTGTGTGTGTGTGTGTGTGTGGTGGGGTGCTGGGAGGAATGATGGAAGGGGAGACTGTGGTCAGGTTGTATTGTATGAGAGAAGAATAAATAAAAAGAAAAGAAAAAAATAAACTTTCAAAAAACCAATAAAACAAAGCAAAACAAAGCTGTAGATATTTAACTCAGATATACTATTTTGAAAATATTTTTCATTTTAGATATGATGACTGAGAGGGCTAGCTGCATTTAACAAGTTATTGTTATGTGTTCCTAAGAGGTGGTTTCTTTGTTACTGTCTGATATATGTCATGCACATTTCATTCCAACAAAAGGTCCTATTTCTTCTTCCTTGATTAAATTTCAAAAATTGTTGATTTTTCTTGTTACTTTCTGATATAACACAAGGATTAAAATGTCATTTTTTATTCAATTTAAACTGAACTTATCCAATTACAGCTAAATTTCAGTCTCTCATGAATTCAACCATTTTTCCACTCTCTGCCTTGAGAAACAGAGAGAGGGAAAGCAAATAGAGTGAAGTGAAGTTTGCCAGAAAAGGGTCCTCCGAGGTCTGTTGCATTTCTGTTGAAATGGAGACAGGGACAGGGTCTTCAGTGACTCGTAGATGTCCAGAAAGACAGTGGAGTCTGCCTTCCTTTAAGTTCTTCAGCACTGATTGACTTTGATTATCAAGAAAAAGAAAAATTCTTTGAGGCCTGGTGGTGCAGGATTGTAAGTCCAGCAGCTCCAGAGGCTGAGGAAGAAAGAATTTAAGTTCAAGGTTCACCTAGGATATAGAAGAAATTCACAATCCATCTAGCTAACTCAGTAATGCTCTTTCTCAATAATCAAAAGTAAACAATAACTAAAAATTGCTGAGGATATAGCTCAGTGTTTATAACATATAGGGAGCCCAGTGTTCAATTTGCAGTACTGCTAAAAGTGAATTAAACCAAAATTGACAATAAATAGGAAGTGAGATGGAAGAGGCAAACTTATGGAACAGTTAGTTTTCAATATCGTGTTCTCTAGAAAACACTAGAGCTCTGCTCTAGGTCGATATGGTACTGTGACAGTGATAGAGAAAGAAGATAATTTAATAAAGCAGTATGAAAATGAGAATTTGAATTTTTATCAAGTAATTCCATGTAAGAATGAGGGATATTTGTCATGTAAATGTTGCTGTCATTTGTGCACATTTCAAATGAGAAAAAAAAATCTTCCAGAAGAGTCTGTAGATTCTAAAAGTCATTCATTAAATCCAACTCGGAAGGGACTAGAGAGATGGCTCAGCAGTTAAGAGCACAGTCTGTTCTTCCAGAGGCCTGATATTGATTCTCAGCACCTACATGGAAGCTAACAACCTTCTGTAACTCCAGTTCTGGGAGATCCAATACCCTTTCGTGGCCTCTGCAGGTGCGTCACACAAGTGGTGCACAAATATACGTGCAGACAAAAACACCCACATAAATAAAAAATAAAATTGAATGAATCATTTTGTTAATTGGAAGGTTAAATTCACCAATTAATAAAGATCTTTGTATAATTGGCAGGCTGATATAAAAATTACCAAGATTAATATTCATAATCAATTCTGTTTCACAAATAGCATTTCATATCTATGAGAATCTTGTTTTTCATGTAAGCCTTTGAAACTACAAAAAAATCAATGTAAAATATACTCTCAAATTCACATATTACAGAATATTAATAAGATAACTTTCAAATTTTTAAATATCATTTGTTCCTGATTTTTACCTCTAAAATGTTATCATTCCTAAAAGGTTTTGTAATGTTGGTAAACCAAATGTTTAAAATGTCCTCATACAGCCCTCTTTGCCTGTTGCTCTGGAATAATCCTTTTGTACACTGTGAAGATTTGTTGCTATGATTGATTTAATAAACAAGCTGACAGGTCAATAGCTGACCAGCATAAAGCTAAGTGGGAAAGCCAAACTGAGAATGATAGGATGAAGAAGGGTGGAGTCAGAGGAATTGCCAGCTAGACACAGAGGGATCAGGAGATGAATGTGTCATGTTAATTAAGATACCATCATGTGGCAGAGTGTAAATAACAAGTATGGGTTAACTTAAAATGTAAGAGCTAGTTAGTAATAAGGCTGAGCTATTGACTGAGCATTTATAATTAATATAAGCCTCAGTGTGTTTATTTAAGAGTGGCTACAGGACAGGAAAACTCTGCCTATAGCCTATCTCTGAATATATTAAGACATAAATAAGTCGTTAATAAAGTTGTACATATTTACATGACATATAAACATGTATATTAGCACATAAGTATATTTATAACTTTTATCTTCAGGACTAAATGTTCACAAAGGTCAAAAATACTTGAACTCTCAAGTTGCAGATGAGAAGTGCAGACTCGAGGTCAGGACCTGCATGGCTGTCCTCTTCCTACATAGGAATCTGCCTCTGTTCAGCTGAGCTTAAGACACAGTGGCCCATAAGGCCATGTGCCCATGTCCTCTCCATCAGATATCTTCTTCAATCTTTTGTTTGCTTTCCAGAGAAGAATCAGACACTGGACTTCAGATTTATCCTTAGAGAGTTTGGATTGGCTAAAATGAACAGAAGGTCTAGTGGTGACTTTTGGGTATAAATATGACTTCCTCTCTGACTGTTAATCCTGTGTTTCCCTCTAGTTTGAGGTCAGATTCCTTGAGAGCAGCTGAAGCAGATACTGCCTCTGCACACAAGTGGTTAACTTCAGAAAAGCCCCAAGAGAATCTGGGGAGAGGAGATGACAAAGCAGGATACAGGAGCAGAAAGAAGTACACCGTCACGTGACATTGGGCAGAACTGCAGGAATAACCTGATGGTTAAGGAGCTTGGCAGCATCCTCAGGCCTCAAGCCTCAGGCAATCCCTGTCAGAGAAGTGCCTTCCTTCTTCTGCACCCTCAGGCAGGGCTCCTGGCCACTCTTGGTAACCTGGGCTCTGAGCCGCTGGGCTTCAGAAGGCTGATGGCAACCTTGTGGGGAGCTGCAGGTAAGCTGTCAGAGCAAAGCAGAGCAGAGGCACACAGGTTGTTAGAGTTATTCCAGGAGATACAGTGGGACTCAGGTACATTTTATCACTTGCTGTATAAACTGGAAAACTAAGACTCTGCTGCATCATTGCTACTGCCAGAGTGTCCCCAGTACAGAGCTGGTTTGGCTCCTCCATGCCATCTCAATTGAGTCCACACAGTTACAGTGAGAGGAATGATGACCAGGCACCATCAGCCCACCTCATGCCTTGTTATAGAGCTGAAACACTAAAATTTATGTTTAGTACCTGCACGTGAGTGAATTCTCTAGATGATACAAATTCATTTTCAACATCGAAACTGCATGTAGTAGCCAGGTGTAGTGCTTCACACCTGTCATCCCAGTATTCAGGAAGTGGAGGCAGGAAGATCAACAGTTCAAACCAGTGGGCTACAAAAGCAGAGCTCATGCCCCGTAAAGACAAGAGCTGGGATTTGAGCTTAGTAGGAAAGAAACACTTCCCTAGCTTGTACAATGCCCTGGGGTTCATCCTTAGTATTGGAAAAGATATTTACCATATTAAATTAAAAAATCTAAAATGCATAATATCCTTATCTGCCCAAAGATTTTTAAGTAAAATCAATGCTTTGTAGCAATTTGAGACCATCACTGCGAATATCAAGTGCTGCTGAGTGTTATTCTTTGGTGATACACTAAGAACTTACTAAGATGCTAAAAGATATTTGGTACTCATAGTCCTTTTACTGTTCATGTTAATCCTTGAAGTATTTTCTACCATTTCCCAACATCTCCGCAGCCTACATCCTCAGTATGTACTGTTGCTGGTGTCCCCTTTATCTGTAACTAATAGTCCTACAATGTCTAAGTGCATATGCCACAAAGTATAGGATAAACTAGTATCTTAGTTCTGTGCTTGAAGTTGAGGCTAATACCCTTTTACTTTTAAAAGCATTCCTTTGAAAATGTTATTGCCCATGGAGGTTGCAAATGCTTGAGTGTAATGAAGTCAAGTAGACAGAAGAAGCTTGCCTGGTGTACAGAATGTGCTTCTGGCCCACGCTACCGCTCGATTGTTGGGGAAAATCTGCTGTGTGAAAAGGATGGATATAGAATAGGAGAGGTCTGTGGGTTGAATGGTAGGTAGGTAGAGTCCTGGCAGAAGCCAAGAGATCATTTGTGACACAGTCGGGAGAGGTTTGTCTAGGTCGAGATACTGGGTGTGGGACCCTGGTTAGATATAGTTGGTTGGGGAGAAAGTGTGGATGGGAAGGTCAGGAAGACTCTAAAGGCAAGACCCTGAAGAAGAAGGTGGGAAATATAGCTGGGTAAAGAGGGTGGATGCAGCACAGAGGGGGCCTGGAAATGGTGGTGAGTCATGAATAATTTTTGATGTGTTTTTTAAATTCATATTACAAATGTTTTATGAGAATTTTTGCTTCAGCGTTCATCAGAAATATTAGCCTACACTCTTCTTTTGTTGTTGGTGAATCTTTGTCTAGTTTTGTTATTAGTAAAATATTGATTTCATAAGGCAAATTGGTAGAGTTCTGTCCTTTACAGTTCATGAAATAGTTTGAAGAATAGTCATGTTAGTTCTTCTTTAAAGTTCTGGTAGTATTTATTAGTAAAATCCATCTAGGCCTGGGTTTGTTTGCTTGTTTGGGAGATGTTTTAAATTGCCTTTTCTATTTCACTGCTTGTTAGAAATGCGTTTAAGTTGTTTATGTGTTCTGCATTTAAGAACTAAGAAATTAGTTCTTGTGTACATATGTATGGATCCTTCCCTTTAGATTTTCCAACTCACTGGACCATATGTATTGAAGGTATGCCGTAATGATCTTCTAAATTCTGTTGGTAGCTGTTGTAATGTCTCATTTGTGTGTGTGTGTGTGTGTGTGTGTGTGTGTGTGTGTGTGTGTGTGTGTGTTGTTTGCCTCTATCTTCATCAATTTGTATATTCTATCTCTCTTTTTTGGTTATTTGACTGAGGATTTGCCAATCTTGTTTATCTTTTCAAAGAAATAATCTTATTTATACATTTTATTACTTTCTGACTTCAATTTTTTTCTATTCTCTGGTGTGATGCTTGGGTTTGTCCTTGCTTTCTTTAAATTTTTTAAGGTCTTATTTTATACCAGGAAAGAAAAAGGCCTGAGAGAATCCATCTATCCCCCCCATAGGTCACAGTAGCATGTATTATATAAAGGGGCAGGGTTTCTGCCTTTTGGATTATATCACTCCACTTCAGATGCTGATTGGTGTTTTACTTATCAGACACACATGTGTGAGCACACACACACACACACACACACACACACACACACACACACACACTTCTCAGCTCTCCTTCATGTAAGTTCCTAACCCTATCATAGATAGAAATAGATGGGAATCATTGTGTGTAGAGTCTCTGGAGATTTCAGATATGACAGTGATCTCTTCCGTTGGGTCATTTCACACCTAAATGAGGTTGGCTCTAGCTGTGGCACCATCATTTGCCTCACTGACTCCTTTTCAAGGCTGTTTCCTAACTTACATGGCAACAGCTCAGCATTCTTCTCCCACCTCCTTCCGTATCTCTCAGGAACCATAAACACGTGGAGACTGGGGTAAAAGCTGATCTCTACTCTATCTACTCCCAGAACTGAGTGTCCCCAAAGTAGGTAGTGTTTCCTGTGATATGCACCTATGAGTGTGAAGCTCCATCTCCTGAGTGTTCCATACTATTTTCTCCCACGCATTTGGACAGCAACAACTCAGAAGGAGCTGGTGGTAGTGTTTTATTGAGAAAAGGGTGAACGATGGACTCCACAGTGATGCATTTGAAAAGCAAGTAGAAGAAATCAACAAGGGACTAGCCACTTAGGTGTGCAGGGTCTGTCTGCAGCATTCTTCTCTACTGATCTCTTGGTGCTCGCAGTCTGAAGAGACATCCTCTGGAGCTGGGATCCCCTATCTGAGGAAAGGGGAGCTAGAGGAAAAGATAGATCAAGGGCAAAAAACACAGTGTAGCCTGGCATAGATCCTCAGGCATGGTAACAGTTGAAATGTGTCACAGACATCTTGTTTTGCTTGGCCACAGTGTTGATCTCAAAATTGCAGGTTATTCTCTACAAAAGGGGAGAGAAAAGGACAGTCAGTTTAGGTTACAGCCTGAGGTGTCAGAGTGGAGTGGGAATGGTAGAAGTGAGACAATCATACCTCCCTATCACTCCTGTTAAGTCCCAAAGTACTCAGACTGACTCAGCAGAATGCATTCAACATTTCTCTCATTGCTGCCCATCCTTCAAATGGCACCTGTCCCTTACTTTAGCAGCTTATGGGATTCTGTATCCCCCTTGTTTAGCATAACTCTGTAAGGAACAGCTTGTAAATGAGGCACAGAATCCCCAGAGTCAATCCAGAGAATAAGACTCAGTGTCTGTGAGTTCCTTCACCTCCATAACCTAGACCAGCACTAAGAGGTGGACTGAAGAATCAGGGGTGTGAAAACTTCTGAAAATGGCAGGGTATAGGAGGGGTGACAAGAAGAATGCAGCTATCCCCAGAACCATAGTATTTCAAAAACCAGCTTCATCTCTGGAGAGACTAGGAGCATAACGGGCAGCTTTGGAGCATTTCCACCTAGAAGGTCATCGTCCCTTCAGAAAATTTCCTTCTCTCTTGGAACTATTCCTGAAGCTGACTATATCATTTCAGCAGGCAACATTCCTAAAGTTGGTACTAACTCCTAAAGCTAGTACTCCGATTCCCAGGGGAAATTCACTGAGCAATTGGAATTAACAGTATGGCCAAATATACTCACTCCTGTACCACCTGACATCAGCAAGGATTTGTATCAGCATAAACTGGCATCACATAATTCATATGTACCTATTCCATAAATCATAATACCCTATAACACATGCATACTTACACACACACACACACACACACACACACACACACACACACACACATCCCCTTTCTCATATATTTATATAACTGCACACAAACCATCCCAGATGCATGTGCACTCATAAACCTACAGGTTTGCACACACCCCTCCCTGCAAGGTAATTCCTCATCTTGCAGGTTTTGATCCATGTGCATACCTTCTGCTGATCTGGCTGTTCATTGAAGGGACAGTCAGCCAAATCAGACTGGGTTTTGGTACATGTAGTTCGGCCAAACTTTATTTTCACATAGAAGTTCTTCCCGGACACTTCCTATAGTGAAAAGATCAGGATTACATATATCTCACCAGTCAAGTTCATATGCAGGCAGTCAGTTTACATTACAGAGTTAATGTGTTCATAGTTCCATCCATGAGCTGCTGGAACCCAGAGAACACACTAGCTACCTTTCAATAGGGGAGCACAGGCTTATATCACAACTCATTTCCTTCTGAGCAACTCTAAGAGGGTACCTTGTGCTTCTGAGCAAGAGCAGAATCAGAATATGGAAAGCAGAAGGCAAGGAATGACAGTTCTTTCAGTGGAATCAGGGAATCAAGACAGAGTTCTAGGGAGATAGCCATGGATGATGAATACTTCCCAGGGTTGCTCTGAGCACAAACAAAATCTCTAGGTTGCACACAAGACTAACTCAACCCTGCTGACTGTGACTCTGGAGTCAATGACAGTGGTAAACTCTAGGAAGGCCTCAGGATGATGACTCACCTTCAACGGTATCCTCAACACAGCACACAACCCATAGAAAGCCTATTCTCTCCATTTACCAGTAGTTTTCAAGACTCTTTTCTTTACAGGGTAAGGAAATGTGGGATTTTTACACCTGAAGATGATGTAAGGCAAAAGGAAGGTTGTGGTGGTATTTTACTTGTACTGAAATGTGATTTTAATTGTATGTTAATAAATAAAGTTGTCTGGGGGTCAGAGCTATTAGAGCCATAGCAAGTGCATGGCGGCGGTACAGGTGGCTCTAACTGCCTCATCTTTTAGTGTGATTGTCTATGATGATATTTTTCTTTCTTTATTTTTGATTTTTAAAAAAGATTTATTCATTTATTATGTATACAGAAGAGAGTGCCAGATCTCATTACAGATGGTTATGAGCCACCATGTGGTTGCTGGGAATTGAACTCAGGACCTCTGGAGGAGCAGTCAGTGCTCTTAACCTCTGAGTCATCTCTCTGGCCCTATTTACTCTGAGTTTTGCTTGTTCATTTTATTAGTTTTTTTGAGACAGATCTCTCCATGGAATCTAGGTTGGCCTTCAATGTTGTGTAGTTCAGGATGGCCTTGAACGAGCAATCCTCTCATCTCACCTTCATGAGTTCTGAGATTACCTGCCTGACCACTAAACCCTATTTAAACCAACCAAACTTGACTTCTTGGGACTAGAAATAAGAACTTGTGCTGGCTTAACTTGTTTGTTTTATTTTGTTTGTCAACTTGACACAAGCTAGAATCATCTGAGAGAAAAGAACCTTAATTGAAAAAATGCCTCTATAAGATTGAGCTTGGGCAAGCCTATGGAGAATTTTCTTGATTAATGTTTGAAGTGGGAGGGCCCAGACCATTGCAGATGGTGCTACCCATAAGCAGTGTTAGGGTCTCAGGCTGAGACCTAACACACAGGTAGTCCTGGAGGCATAAGAAAATAAACTGAACAAGCCCAGAAGCATCACTCCTCCATGGCTTCCACTTCGGTACCTGCCTTGAGTTCCTGCTCTGACTTTTTTCAGTGATGGGGTGTGTGATATGGAACTGTAAGCTGAAACAAAACTTTTCCTCCCTAAGTCATTGTTTTTTTTTTTTATCACAGCAATAGAAACTCTAACACTTGCACATCTTCCATTTGTCTGTAATCAGAGATGAGTTTAACCCATTCCCTACACCATGCATCGCAGATGAAACTTGTTAGGAAGGTAAAGATTCACGAGGTGAGATACCCGGAAATAGGGCTCTAGTTCTTATCTTGAAGAACCAGGAGCAAGGTTCTCAATGCTTCTGTTCCTGGATTCCCCTCACGTAAAACTAGATTCACCAACTCTATGGTCTATAATTCCTACATTTTCCTCCAATGGCATCACCAATGGCATGATCCAAAAAGCACCATGACACCTGGGAAGGACATAATATGTTCAAGTCTATGATAGCAGCTGATTGCTGGAGCAGGAGAAGTGGTACTGATCTTGAGTCATCTGAATGTTCAAAAAGGGACAGAAATGAGATTTACACATATGTGTATGGACCATGTTGCAGCTGTGTTGCTATGGGCTGACTGAAATTGGACACAATCTATCCCATGAAATCCCTAGCCTTTCTTTTAAGCTGACCTTGGAAGTAGGTTTTAATGCTGTCTCTGATCCCTTATGATCTTGGTAACTATTCTATTTGATGGAGGAATGATTCCATGCTACAGAGGAAGAATCCAGGAAGATCCTCTCTATGTAGAGGGAGATGATGTTTGAAGTATTGGCCATGATAGTCCCATCTTAAGATAATGGCAACAGCCTCAATGTTCCTCCTCATGATACTCACGGCCACCCTGTAGACAGAAGCAAGCCTTCTTAGGACAGTTTGAAAGTACTTGCTTAGTAGACTTAGAAGGGTACCTGCTTGGTGACTGATATTAATTTTGAGGAAACATTAGAGCAACCAGACTGAGCACCATTTGACAGAGTCAAGTGTTCCTTATAGATAGGGACTCCTTCTGAGAAATGTGTCCTAATAGGATTACACTGTAGAGAAACATGAAGCATGTATCCAAGCAAAAATGGCTAGAGTGCTCCTGGGCCTTATCATTGTATGCAGAACATATGGCTGAACAAGATCTCATTGAGCAGAACATGACTGCTTGCCATGGCAAAATGGATCTGTCCATAATTTCAAGGTCAGAGAAGCTGAGTAGAGGCTGTTAGAGTGAAGGATACTTAGGGAGTTGGATAAAGATAACAGCCTAAGCAGGGGATGTCAACCACTGCACATCAGCAAACTGATTGAGTCTCTAAGTGAGGTAACTGAATGTGTCTGTTGATTCCTGATTTTGTAAATGGAATCTTACACTTGTGCAGGATGCCCTTACTTGCAAGAATTGTTCACTGAAGGAAGTATTTACTTTCAATGCATTTGAAAACTAAATGCACATAATCACACACTCCAATACACACACCCTTGAAAGACTGTAAAGACTGGACCAAGTATGGCTGGTGAAGGAGCTGCATGGGAGCTGTGTGATATTCTGAAGATTTACTCCTATAGCAATGTGTGTGTGTGTGTGTGTGTGTGTGTGTGTGTGTCTGTCTATCTGTCTCTCTCTGTGTGTATATGTGTGTGTTAAAATTGTGCAAGAATGAATAAAAAAGAGACCAGGGCTGGAGAGAGAGTTCAGGAGTACATACTGCTCTTTTCGAGGACTTAAGTTTGGTTCTCAGCACCAATAAGACAGCTCACAACTAACTGTAACTCCTGCTCTCTTCTGGCCCTCTCAGGTGTGCTCTCCCCCTCCCTCAGACACACAGACACAGAAACAGACACACACACACACACACACACACACACACACACACACACACACACACAGTATACACATATTTACATATAAGTAATTTTAAAAAATTTAAACTTTCTTTTTAAAATGTTAAGGGAAAGATTCTTTAAAGATCATTCAGTGAGAGATATCTGTGGGGTTGATTTGTCTATCCCTGTAGTCATTTAGATAGTATTTTGCACTGACCACAAAGAGTTGGTGGTAGATATTTAATTATGGCAGATTCTGACTCTGACTCTGACAGCCTCTGTATTTCTGGCCAGCTGGAACTGGGAAACAGGAAAGAGGTACTAGATAATTATCCACAAATCTCCAGCTGGATTCTAGCTAATCTAGAGGGGATAATTCTAAACATACTCATGGAGGGTTATGGGGCTGCAGATATTTGCTTAGAATATGGTTTGAGCAGCAAGCAGGGATATATTCACATTATGCATATTATGAATGATTTGTATCACATGCAATGAAGATTATTGTCCCTTGGAGGGACACAGAGGTTGAAGTAACATAGGGGAATAAAGGAATGATGGGGGAACACCAGCCAATCCTATAAAGAACAAACTCATCCCACTATCCCTTGGGCCAGGTACCTACCTGCTGACTGGCGCTCATCACTTGTATCGGTCTGCTAAAGTACAGGTCATTGTCCATATCATTGTAGGTTTTGACAGCAAAGTTCACTACTTTCTGAACCTCCTTATCTGTCAGGTCATCTGGCTCCACTCTACCCACTGCTGTCTGCTTGGCTTCAGCCTTAGTACTGGCTCCAGGGCTCACAGCCAGGACCAGTGTTAGAGCTAAAGCAGCCAACAGGGGCAGTGAGGGTCTCTGCAGGCTGGTCATGGTTGGTTTGAGTTGAGCTGAGCTGCAGTAGAGCAGAGGAGAAATGGTCGGGAGTGCTTCTGGTCTGCTGCCTGGCCTTTTAACCAGCAGACTCAAGCTGCCCAGGTCCTCCTCACTCCACCCCACGTGTTACCACCCCTAGATCCTCCTTTTCCCAGCCTTACCCATTCCTCTTTGATTCTCCTCTTCTTGCACCTCCGGGCTCTCCTTGCTCAAGTCTTGGCACCTTCTCTTGTGTCTTCTCTTCTCCATTCCACTTAGCTCTTCCCCCTAAGTTCCCTCCCAATGGTTCTTCCGGCTAAGAGCTCCTATCCATGTCACTTTTGTCTTCACAAATGAGTCGTCACCCTTCTGGCTTTGAAAAGCATGGGGTTTGAGCTCAACTTCTACTAAAAAGAGAGAGATTGAAAAAAAGCAGTTTAGCTCCCTGAGGTCTTTGCGGGTCAGGGGCAGCTGTTGTATTAACACCAGGATGTTATTTCAGAGGTTCCAGAAATAACCAGTGCTCTTTCCTGGGGGAACTTCTTTGCCAAATACACTGAATTAGCCTTTATTTGGAAAAGGGGTAAATAATTCCGTTTATACAACTCACAGGTATCAGTCAGGCAATAAATGAACTTCCTAGAGCTTCTCCCTGGGCCTAATCCTCTAGAACTTAGAAACAGATTCTGGTGACTGAACCCTTAATATGACATTACAGCTGGCAGCTCAATGCAGAAATGACATGAACATATATATATATAGTTTTAAATTTTCTAGTAGACATATTAAAAATGTATGAAGAAGTAGGTGAATTTTTTTCAATGTATTTTTATAACTTGGCATATAAAATGTTATTTTACCATGTACGAATAATTCTTAACAGATAGCTTATGTTCCTTGGCTCACATATGTATTAAATCTTTGGATTCTGTGTTTGTACTGTTAAGGCAGATAGTCCCCCAGACTGTCCCTATTTCTAGCAACTCATGAGTATGTGTATTAAAAACCATGATATGGTACAGTCATGTAGTAGGCTGTGTTCTGGGGAGAATAAATTAAGTTCAGGGAATTATAGGTGCCCTGCTTGCTGGAAAGAGAGAGAAGGACAGAGCGAAAGAGATGGGTGACACTGGATAGTTGTGGCAGGATGGCTTTTGAGATCTTAAAAGGACAAGAGGGCCTATCTAGGCCACTGAACCAGAACCCTAGGCAGAGAGTATGACCCTGAGACATAACAGGTCTTGCCTCTTCTAGAAACAAGGAGCACTGGAGGATGTCTGAGCAGGAAAGGGATATTGTAGGGTCTTTCACCCTGGCGGGTGTAAAGACAATGTATGTGGGATGTAGGATCAAACTGATGAGAGGGCAGGTATATGAAAATGAATGTAAGAGTATGGTCTGTTCTTGTTGCTCTACTCAGGGAACCTCACTGTGACTCTGACATTCTTCCCTCTGTTTGGAACACTTAACTGGTTTTCCTGAACTCACCAGGAGGGAGATATGGTTAACATAGGATGAATGCTCTATTTTATGTGTGCAGAGAAATCTTAGCGAGTGCATACATCTGTGTCACCCCTCAAATGAACCAAGAAATATTCTTGGAAAGCTCTCTTGTGCCTGTACTCTCCCTGATCACACCCAGTTGTCCCTGGTAAGACCCTGTCTGTGACTTTAAGCGGAGGCTACTATTCCTTTGTTGTTTTCAAAATCTTAGAGCCCTGAAGAGTTACACTAAAGCATCATCAAATCCTGGATGGCAGAACAACTATTTACAACACGGTTCACTGAATACTTGAAGCCCATATTGAGACCTATTGTTTCAAAACATTCCTTTCAAAATATCACTGGTCATGGAAGTGCACTTTGTCACCCAAGAAATCATATAGGATAGTGTCATTTCTAAACTACTGACAGCATCTGTTCTATAGTCCATGCATCAGAGAGTCTTTTGGACTTCCAAGCCTTATTATTTAATTAATCCATTTGTAAGGCTATAGCCATGATCAATATTAACTCTCTGGTGTAGACACCTTAGGTTCATGGGAAGTGATCAAAATAACAACATTAACAGAAATTTGCAAGAAGGTGATTCCAGTTTTGTGGATTCCTTGGAGAGGTTCAAGTCCTCAGTGGAAGAAGTCACTGCAGAGGTAGCAGAAACAGCAAGAGACTTGGAAGTATCAGTGAAGCCTGAACTGATTGACATGTGTCTTCATGTGGTTGGCATGTGGAGGACATGTTGCTGGTTCAAGAATAGAAAAAATACACTTATTTTGCCAATGGGACGTTCAGGTCATGGTGCTTTCCCTTTGGAGATCAGGGAGTGACCATGTTCCCTTCTATGCTGGCTTTAGTTGTGGAGTGGCACTACATAAGGGACATGTTTTCATGCCCCTGTTCATTGTGGACATGTTTTTCTATTGTGAAATTGTACCTTGACCAAAATGCAACCAGGATACAGAAGTTCCTTGAGGAAGATCAAGCATATACATTTAGGATGAGATTTTATAAAATGTCAGGGAAAATAGTGTCTATAAGCAATCACATAAACGCAAAGAATAATACTCATGAGGAGTTCAGGAAAATCATCCCAGGTTATGTACTGTGCTAATTCTAAAATAGGATATTTTAACCTTGCAGTAATTTTTGCTTTTGTATTAGTTCCTTACCTCTTGTAACTATTTCAATATTACCCCTCCCCAAATACTTTTAAGATGGCATTGAGTATATCTCAATCTTCATCTTTGTTGAAAGCTCAGGGCCATTTTTTTCAGGCTTTATTGTTCTTGCTATTGTGTGGCATATTCGTCTGCCTAGATGCATTTCTACTTGACTCAAATTTTATTTAAAACCGAAGATATCACCATAATACAAGATTTGATGCAAGGGATGGAAGGGATCTTTTATTTTATTGACAATTAATTACAAAAGAGGTATCTCTAAGCTTGAAGTCAGGAGTAAGTTATAGCTGAATAGTTCTCTCAATAGCTTTTTCTCTAAAGCAACTGAAGCATTTCTTTAGCAATGTTAAATTTTAAAATATTTAATTTAGGGTTGAAGAGATGACTCAGAGGTTTTCCAGAGGGCTCCAGTTCCTAGCACCCATGTGGCAGCTCAGAATTTTCTGTAACTCTAATTCTTGGGAATTGGATACCCTTTTGGTTTTTTGAGACAGGGTTTCTCTGTGTAGTTTTTGGTGCCTGTCCTGGATCTCACTCTGTAGACCAGGCTGCCCTTGAACTCACAGAGTTCTGCCTGCCTCTGCCTCCCGAGTGCTGGGATTAAAGGTGTGTGCCACTGCTGCCTGGCAATAAAATACTTTTTAATTAAGGAACTTACATTGTTTCTAGGCTATTGCACACACACACACACACACACACACACACACACACACACACACACACACAAACCAGATTCCAGTTCATTGTAAACATAACTTTATATGCACCAGGAAACTAAAAATTCTTGTGATTTGATGTGTTGTTATAGTCACTTTTTGTTAATACTGCTAAGCTTTGCCTATAATTATGGATAATTATAAAAGAATAAGTAACTAGCTCTTAGACCTGTCTATAAAATTATTATGGATATGATAGCAACACATAGCTTTTATTTGCAAACTAAATATGATCAAGAAATGTTGTCTAAAATAAGCAAAAATTCTTTAAAATTTTTATTAAAATCTCTTTTCAACATATTTTGATCATGATTTCCTATTCCATAAACTCTTTCCAGATTATCCTGTGGTACTGGAAGTCACTCTTTCTGCTATCAGAGGAAAAAGGTAATCATCAATGTCACCCAGTTACAAACCCCATGATCTATAATGTGGCCTGTCTAAAAGATATACTGATACAATGCTGGCACAAATGTTATGGAAGTAACTAACCACTTTATTTTTAACTGAATTTAAGACCTACTTCATGAGATGGAACCCATACTTGACACAGCTAAAGTGGTCAATAATCTGAGACTAGATAGGTCATAGGCCCTACGGGAAAACCTACCAGTATTATTCTGGTAAAGGAACATACCAATAAAACAACTCCTAATGACACATTATTATATCCATAGTTCTGTGCATGCATCAGCTCTCACAGAGAAGCTTCTTATTTCAGAGACCCACATCTTTTTGAGAAATTTAAAGAATTCACACTTTGAGAATTTCATAAATGTATACGATATATTTGATGATATCCATCCCTAATGCCTTCCAACTCTTCCTAGATGTCCCCAACACATTCCTCTCCAAATTTCATGTCATCTTTCTGTAATCCACTGGATCTAATCCATGCTGCCCCTATGTACATGGATGTGGGACCATCCACTGGAACATGGACAACCTACCAAGGGCCATAGCTCTGAAAAAAACTAATTCTTCCTCCACCACTTGATTTCAGTTGGCAAAGGTCCTCCCTCAACTAGAGTAGGACTTCCTGGCCTGTTACCCATCTATGTTGTAATCCTGACTGGCTTGATGGCTTGATTTCTTTTCTTTTCTTTTTTTGTTTTCGAGACAGGATTTCTCTGTGTAGCTTTGCGCCTTTCCTGGAACTCACTTGGTAGTCCAGGCTGGCCTCGAACTCACGGAGATCAGCCTGGCTCTGCCTCCTGAGTGCTGGGATTAAAGGCGTGTGCCACCACCGCCTGGCAACTGAATTGATTTTTTGCAAGCCTTTTATGCAAGCACCCATAAGCTCTCTGAGCTCATGAATGTAACAGCCCCACCATGTTGGGAAGATATTCTCTCACAGTAGTATTCTTCTAACTCTTAGAATTGTACAATTCTGTCTTCTGCAATGTGCCCTGAGAGTTTTTTTTTTTTTTTTTTTTTTTTTTTTTTGTGTGTGTGTGTGTGTGTGTGTGTGTGTGTGTGTGTGTGTGTAAATGATAAGGAAAACACCAATCAGCATCTAAAGTGGAGTAACATAATCCAGAAGGCAACATGACCTTATATTACATGCTGCTGTGACCTCTGAGGATCACAACTTGACCAACACCTTAAAGGGCCATATCATACAGTTTTCACTGGTACTGTACTTGTTTGATAACCTATGACATCATGAAGAATTATCTTCCTGTAAAGGGTAACTACATTTAAGCTCATATATGTATGGAAGCTTCTAAAACATTAGGTGCCCACATGGCCTTTTCAAGCATCCTTGGTATGGTTGAGCTCTTCAGCATTCCTTTCTTTACCCCCTCACCTCTCATCATTTAAGCTCCTTCCTTATTCCATTTGCCCCTTTCTATCACCTGTGCTCTGCCATCCCCTCACATTTTTAATATATTTCTTCATCTCCTCAGTGCCTCTTTCTAGTTTTCTGGCTTCTACAAGCTCTTCCTGTTAATCACACATATCTAAATATTTGACACTAAGAACTGTATGAGAGAGATCATGTGATGTTTGTTGTGATAAATCAGTATCATTTTCCCAAGTTCCATTCATTTACCAGCAAATTTCATAAGTTCATCTTTTCTTTACATCTAAATAAAATTCCATTGAGTATGTATACCACATTCTTATTGTCCATTCTTCTTTCAATGGGCATTTTAGTCATCCCATTTCCTAAACAAATAACTTATAAAACTTGTAATTAACAAAAGGAGCAACCAATCTATAATGTGAGTAAAAAAAAAAAATCTATAAAAGACTTCTTACCGAAAAGGTAAACAGATGGCAAATAAGTAAATTAAAATGTGACTCACATCATATGTCTTCAGGGAATTGTAAAATAAGACAATGAGATGCCATCACACTCCTGTTAGAATGGCCAAAATCCAGCACACAAGTAGCACCAAATGCTGATGAGCATGCAGCACCTCTGGGATACTCTTTTATTTTTGTTGGGATTGCAAAACAATAGGGCATCTTTGGAAGGTAGTTGAGTTATTTCTCAAACACAAAATTAAATATATGTTTATAATGTAATCCCATAACCATACATCTTGATGTTTTGACAAAGGAAAATCTGTAATGGATGTTTCATCAACTTTGTTCATAACTGTCAAACTTGAAAGCAGCTAATACACCCTTCAGTAGGTGAGCAGATAAATGAGGACAATATCAACTATGGGCACAAGGAAAGAAATAAAGTTTCAACCCATGAAAGACATGGAAGAAAGCCGAGTGCACATTTCAAAGTAAAGGCGCCAATACGAAATGGCTACCTAGTACTGAATTTCAACACAAATGCATCCTGAAATAGGCAAGTCAGGGTGACAGTGTAAAGACTAGGGATCGTAGTTGGGGGAGGCTGAGTATGTGGAGCACAGAGGAGTTTTCAGAGCAGTAAAATCATTCTGCATGATGCTATACTAATGGATCTATGTCATTATAGGTTTGTCCACAGCCACCGATTGCATGGTCTTTCTTAATTGATTTGAGGGATAATGGGGTGTGGATACAGGCCATTTGCTACAGAAAATGCATCTTTTATGAGAGAGAGGTTGAGAAAAACAAGCACAGCAAAACTCAGCTTGTTACCAAAATATCTTGATGAACCTTAGCCTGAACTTCTCCTTGGAGAGCGGAGATGGCTGCACACTGATACCTCCCCCACCATGTTCCTTTGAGGCACTATCTGGCAGAGGCCACACAGACATGTTGGTTGTGGTATCCATTCAGCAAGAGGCCTTGGAAGATCTGACCAATTGACCAGATCCAGGACATGGCAGCTCTATCTTCCCTACCTTGTGAGCTCACAGGAAAGCTGACTCCTTAATTAAGTTTGACTGTTTTATCTGTTAGTTGCTTAATTAACTTGTTAAATGAAATAAATGCGTGTTTAGTAAGAAACAAGTGATTTCTAGTTTCCTTGGAAACCTCTCTGCCATTGACTTTTTCATCCGAGGCAGCATTTGTGTAGAGTAATTGGCAATTGGCTCCATTACAGCACAAATTTGGCAGGATCCTCAAGTAAGGTGAAAATGGGAATTGGTCCTTGCACTGTGCAATGGGGCTGCCATAAATGGAAATGTAGAAAAGAAAAAAGTTTGGTTGAATGGAGAATCTGAATCCTTGACTGAAGTAGGGTAAGTGGGGAACAAGTCAGGATGAAGTACTTAGAGAGGCTTGCCTTGACCAAAGAAGCCACCAGGTGGCAATGGGAAACAAGCCAAAATCTACAGACTTACCTGAAAACATACCAGACATCTAAATTTATAGTGAGAAATGAATTTGATCTGAGATTACATTTTTTGAATAGTGTAAGACAATGCTTTCAGGACCAGCATTGACTCCTCAGACCTCATTCATCTAGGATAATCCTGCTCAGTTCATGTAGTACTCTGTTGTCACTCAGGGATCAAGCCTTCACTTCCAACATCCTTGGGGATAAGTGAGCCCTTAAGACTCTCACCAGACAATGGTCATGCTGCTTTAAAACAGTATATTCTTGGAGAAGCTATAGGAGGATTCTTGATTTGCTCTAAACTGGAAATTCCCATCAGTGCAAGTTTGGTTTACTGTGAGTGTGCTGTTTAGATTTCTAATTCACCAATCTAACATTGTCTATGTATGCACAATTACAAAAAAATGTTTTGATGTGGGGCTATTATCTGTAAATATTAAAATATACATTTCTGAGTCCATGTAGTAGGATAAAAGTACTTTGAGTCAAGATATTGGAAGTTTCTATGTATGATTGATATGGCAAAGTGTTGGGTGTATACACAGTCTGAGAGGCTGGAGTGAGTGCACATGAAGGTCACATGATGAACATTTTTTTATTTTAATTTTTTATTTATTTTTTGACCTTGTTTGGTTCTTTTATAAACCCATGGGTTGCTAAGGTAGTTGATATCTCCAAAGAATAAAGAAAATTGCTGTAAGTCATCTGTGGAAATTGGCTAAAAGGTGGCAAGTGGGGTTGTCATTGCCAAGAGGCTACAGGCTGGGCTTTAAGGGGGTAGACAAAGAACTGCCTGGATGTGACAGTGAGGAGGAAGATGCAATCTGGATTAGTTTCAGTTCTACTTCAGTGAGCCACAAGAGAACCATCCCTTGGCAGTCTACACAGGAAGCAGCATCAGGAGTGTTGGAAGAAAGAGGCTAGTGGTTATTTTGGCTCTGAGGGGAAGCCTGCTGGCCAGCTTCTATTTGTTTTCCAGGCTTGTCTCCCCACCAAGATCCCTGGGGTGTAGCAAACAAGCTTTTTCACAGTTTGTAGGATGGACTATACTTTTGCATGCAGCCACTGTAAACCAACTGCTTAACTTAAACGAGAAGACTATCTGAATGACTGGAAACATCATGAGTTCAGTAATGAACATATTGCTCAATCTTAGTTATCCCAAAGACATGACAGGAGATGAATGATGTAAGCCCTGCCAAGAATTTCAAGAATACTTTTTTATTTTATAATTAATTTAGTTTTACATATCCCTGTCCTCCTTCCCCCCCCCCCTCGGCCTCCCCCAATCCCATCTCCTCCAGGGCAAGCACTCCCCTGGGGATTCAGTTCAGTCTGGTAGATTCAGTCCAGGCAGGTCCAGTCTCCTCCTCCCTTCACCCAGGCTGAGCAAAGTGTCCCTGCATAGGCCCCAGGCTCAAAAAAGCCAGCTCATGCACTAAGGACAGGTCTCAGTCCCACTGCCTGGGGGCCTCCCAAATAGTTCAAGCTAATCGACTGTCTCACTTATCCAGAGGGCCTGATCCAGTTCCATGGGGGCTCCTCAGCTATTGGTTCATAGTTCATATGTTTCCACTAGTTTGGCTATTTGTCCCTGTGCTTTTTTCAATCATGGTCTCAACATCTCTTGCTCATATAATCCCTCCTCTCTCTCGCCGGTTGGACTCCCAGAGCTCCCCCTGGGGCCTGGCCATGGATCTCTGCATCTGCTTCCATCAGTCATTAGATGAGAGTTCTATCACAACACTTAGGGTGTTTGGCCATCCGATCACCAGAGTAGGTCAGTTCGGGCTTTCTCTCCACCATTGCCAATAGTCTATTGTAGAGGTGTCTTTGTGGATTTCTGGGGACTTCCCTAGTACTTTGCTTTTTCCTATTTCCATGGGGTCTTCATTTATCATGGTCTCTCCTTGTTCTCCCTCTTTGTTCTTGATCCAGCTGGGATCTCCCACTCCCCTAAGCACTCTTTCCCCTGACCCTTGCCCTTCATTACTCCCCCTCATGTCCAGTTTGCTCATGTAGATCGCATCCATTTCTCTGTCATTGGGCAATCCCTGTGTCTTTCTCATGGTCCTCTTTACTATGTAGCCTCCCTGGAGTTGTGAGTAGCAGTCTAGTCATCCTTTGTTTTACATCAGGTATACACCTATGAGTGAGTACATACCATGTTTGTCTTTCTGAGCCTGGGTTACCTCACTCAGGATGATTTTTTTCTAGATCCATCCATTTGCCTGCAAACCTCATGGTGTCATTGTTTTTCTCTGCTGAGTAGTACTCCATTGTGTATATGTAACACATTTTGCTTATCCATTCTTCAGTTGAAGGGCTACTAGGTTGTTTCCAGGTTCTGGCTATTATGAACAATACTGCTATGAACATAGCTGAGCATGTGCCCTTTTGGTATGATTGAGCATTCCTTGGGTATATGCCCAAGAGTGGTATAGCTGGGTCTTGGGGGAGATTGATTCCCAATTTTCTAAGAAAGTGCCATATTGATTTCCAAAGTGGCTCTACAAGTTTGCATTCCCACCAACAGTGGAGGAGAGTTTCCCTAGCTCCACATCCTCTCCAGCATAAGGTATCTTCAGTGTTTTTGATCTTAGCCATTCTGAAGGGTGTAAGGAGGTATCTCAGAGTTGTTTTGATTTGCATTTCCCTGATGATTAGGGATGTTGAGCAATTCCTTAAATGTCTTTCAGCCATTTGAGCTTCCTCTGTTGAGATTCTGTTTAGCTCTATAGCCCATTTCTTAATTGGACTGTTAGGCATTTTGAGGTCTAAATTCTTGAGTTCTTTATATATTCTGAATATGCGTCTTCTGTCAGATGTGGGGTTGGTGAAGATGTTTTCCCATTCTGTAGGCTGTTGCTTTGTCTTGTTGATCATGTCCTTTGTTCTACAAAAGCTTCTCAGTTTCAAGAGGTCCCATTGATTGATTGTGTCTCTCAGTGTCTGTGCTACTGGTGTTATATTTAGGAAGTGATTTCCAGTGCCAATGCATTCAAGACTACTTCCTACTTTCTCTTCTAGCAGGTTCAGAGTAGCTGGATTTATGTTGAGGTCTTTGATCCACTTGGACTTAAGTTTTGTGCACGGTGACAGATATGGATCTATTTGCAGCCTTCTACATGTTGACATCCTGTTATGCCAACACCATTTGTTGAAGATGCTTTCTTTATTCCATTGTACAGTTTTGGCTTCTTTATCAAAAATTTTATGTTCCTAGCTGTGCGGATTAATGTCAGGGTCTTCAATTCGATTCCATTGGTCCACATGTCAGTTTTTATGCCAGTGCCAAGCTGTTTTTTTTTTTTTTGGTTTTTCGAGACAGGGTTTCTCTGTGTAGCTTTGCGCCTTTCCTGGAACTCACTTGGTAGTCCAGGCTGGCCTCGAACTCACAGAGATCCGCCTGGCTCTGCCTCCCGAGTGCTGGGATTAAAGGCGTGCGCCACCACCGCCCGGCCCAAGCTGTTTTTATTACTGTAGCTCTATAGTAGAGCTTGAAGTCAGGGATCCTGATGCCTCTAGAGGTTGTTTTATTGTACAGAATTCTTTTGGCTATCCTGGGTTTTTTGTTTTTCCATATGAAGTTGAGTATTGTTCTTTCCAGGTCTGTGAAGAATTGTGTTGGTATTTTGATGGGGATTGCATTGAATCTGTACATTGCTTTTGGTAAGACTGCCATTTTTACTATGTTAATCCTGTCTATCCATGAACATGGGAGATCTTTCCATTTTCTGACACCTTCTTCAATTTCTTTTTTCAGGGACTTAAATTTCTTGTCATACAAGTCCTTCACTTGCTTAGTTAGAGTTACCCCAAGGTATTTTATATCATTTGTGGCTATTGTAAAGGGTGATGTATCTCTGATTTCCTTCTCAGCCTGTTTGTCAATTGTATATAGGAGGGCTACTGATTTTTTTGAGTTTATCTTGTATCCTGCTACATTGCTGAAGGTTTTTATAAGCTATATGAGCTCCTTGGCTGAATTTTTGGGGTCACTCATGTATACTATCATGTTATCTGCAAATAGGGAAAGCTTGACTTCTTCCTTTCCAATTTGTATCCCCTTGATCTCCTCATGTTGTCTAATTGCTCTGGCTAAAACTTCAAGTACTATATTGAATAAATATGGGGAGAGCAGACAGCCTTGCCTTGTTCTTGATTTTAGTGGAATCGCTTTGAGTTTCTCTTTTTTTAGTTTGATGTTGGCTGTTGGCTTGCTGTAAATTGCCTTTATTATGTTTAGGTATGTTCCCTGTATTTCTGATCTCTTAAGACCTTTATCATGAAGGAGTGTTAGATTTTGTCAAATACCTTTTCGGCATCTAGTGAGATGATCATGTGTTTTTTTCTTTCAGTTTGTTTACATTGTGTATTACATTGACGGACTTTTGTATGTTGAACTACCCTTGCATCCCTGGGATGAAGCCTACTTGATCATGGTGGATAATTGTTTTGATGTGTTCTTGGAGTCTGTTTGTCAGTATTTTATTGAGTATTTTTGCATTAATGTTCATGAGGGAGATCAGTTTGTAGTTCTCTTTCTTTGTTGAATCTTTGTTTGGTTTAGGAATTAGGGTAATTGTAGCCTCATAGAAGGAATTTGGTAATGTTTCCTCTGCTTCTATTGTGTGGAACAATTTAAAGAGTATTGGTATTAACTCTTCTTTGAAGATCTGGTAGAATTCTGTGCTGAAACCATCTGGTCCTGGGCTTTTTTTGTTTGGGAGAATTTTAATGGCTGATTCTATTTCCTTAGAGGTTATTGGACTATTTAAGTAGTTTATCTGGTCTTGATTTAACTTAGATATGTGGTACCTATCCAGAAAAATTAACCATTTCTTTTAGATTTTCTGGTTTTGTGGAGTACAGGTTTTTGAAATATGACCTGATGATTTTCTGGATTTCCTCAGTGTTAGTTGCTATGTCTCCCTTCAAGAATATTTTTATAATATTGGGCAGTATGTTTGAATTTCAAACCCCACCTACTCTGAACATGATTGCAATATAGAGAAGACGTGTCAAGGAGGTCACACCTATAAGCAACTAGACAATCCAAGCTTTCTTATCCCTTGGATAGTATAATATATTTTTCATACACACATTGCCCTTGGCTTCTCTATCAGGATTAGTCCTGTAGGCAGATATTTCTGTCCTGTCAGCAACTCCCAAATACTCAGCAGCAGCTTCCGAAATAATTGACTGGAGGGTTAATATTACTTACAATTGCTCGGCTGGTAGCTCAGGCTTATTGCTAACTAGCTCTTACACTTAAACTAACCCATAATTCTTATCTGTGTTTAGCCACAGGACTTGGTACCTTTTCTCAGAATGACATTTTCATCTTGCTTCTTCTGCATATGGCTGGCAACTCCTGACTCTGCCCTTCCTCTTCCCAGCATTCTTAATTTGGTCACCCCACCTGTACTTCCTGCCTAGCTACTAGCCAATCAGTGTTTTATTAAACCCATTTGAGTGACAAATCTTTACAGTGTACAAGAGGATTATTCTTCTACAGCATTCTCCCTTTTTGTCTAATTAAAAAGGAAGATTTTAATTTTTTTTTTTTTTTTTTTTTTTTTTTTTTTTTATTAATTTATTTTGCAATACAATTCAGTTCTACATATCAGCCACGGATTCCCTTGTTCTCCCCCCTCCCGTCCCCCTCACCTTCCCCCCCCAACCCCCCCCCCATTCCCATCTCCTCCAGGGCAAAGCCTTCCCCACAGACTGAGGTCAACCTGGTAGACTCAGTCCAGGTAGGTCTAGTCCCCTCCTCCCAGGCCGAGCCAAACAATCCTGCGTAGGCCCCAGGTTTCAAACAGCCAACTCATGCAATGAGCACAAGATCTGGTCCCACTGCCTGGATGCCTCCCAAACAGATCAAGCCAATCAACTGTCTCATCCATTCAGAGGGCCTGATCCAGTGGGGACCCCTCAGCCATTGGTTCATAGTTCATGTGTTTCCATTCATTTGGCTATTTGTCCCTGTGCTTTATCCAACCTTGGTCTCAACAATTCTCGCTCATATAAACCCTCCTCATTCTCGCTAATTGGACTCCCAGAGATCCACCCAGGGCCTAGTCATGGATCTCTGCATCCAGATCCCTCAGTAGTTGGATGAGGTTTCTAGCACAACAATTAGGGTGTTTGGCCATCCCATCACCAGAGTAGGTCAGTTCGGGCTGTCTCTCGACCATTGCCAGCAGTCTGTTGTGTGGGTATCTTTGTGGATTTCTGTGGGCCTCTCTAGCACTTTGCTTCTTCCTATTCTCATGTGGTCTTTATTTACCATGGTCTCCTATTCCTTGTTCTCCCTCTCTGTTGTTGATTCAGCTGGGATCTCCCGCTCCCCCAAGCTCTCTTATCCTCAACCCTCGCCTTTCATTACCCCCACTCATGTCCAGGCTGTTCATGTAGATCTCATTCCATTTCTCTGTCATTGGATGATCCCCGTGTCTTTCTTGGGGTCCTGTTTTCCGGGTAGCCTCCCTGGTGATGTGAGTAGCAGACAAGTCATCCTTGTTTCATGTCTAGTATCCTGCTATGAGTGAGTACATACCATGTTTGTCTTTCTGAGTCTGGGTTACCTCACTCAGGATGATTTTTTCTAGATCCATCCATTTGTCTGCAAACCTCATGATGCCATTGTTTTTCTCTGCTGAGTAGTATTCCATTGTGTATATGTACCACATTTTGTTTATCCATTCTTCAGTTGAAGGGCATCTGGGTTGTTTCCATGTTCTGGCTATTACAAACAATGCTGATATGAACATAACTGAACAAGTGCTCTTATGGTGTGGTTGAGCATTTCTTGGGTATATGCCCAAGAGTGGTATAGCTGGATCTTGGGGGAGATGGATTCCCAATTTTCTAAGAAAGCGCCATATTGATTTCCAAAGTGGTTGTACAAGCTTGCATTCCCACCAGCAGTGGAGGAGAGTTCCCCTAGCTCCAGAGAATTCTCAACAGAGGAAACTCAAATGGCCGAAAGACATTTAAGGAACTGCTCAACATCCCTAATCATCAGGGAAATGCAAATCAAAACAACTCTGAGATACCACCTTACGCCTGTCAGAATGGCTAAGATCAAAAACACTGAAGACACCTTATGCTGGAGAGGATGTGGAGCTAGGGGAAGATTTTAATTTTAACATAATAAGATTATATACAACAAAAGCAGTTATTAAGAATCACAATAACACTATCTAATCCATTTGCATTTGGCAAAATTAGAGAAAATATTTAATTATCCATCTTATCCTGGTGGGTCTAAAGTTTTTTTTATCTAATTTACTTTCTGTTATACCTAAGGAAAACTATTATTATAACTATTTAATTTTCAACTCTATCAAAGACCCCAGAGGGTGAAATGTTACCTAATAACAGGAACATCGGGCTGCCTGGACAGACACCCAAAGCACTTGGCAGGAAGAAGCCAAAGAACCAACCATCTACACAGGGGAATGCATGAAAGTAGCTAACTCCTGTGGAGTTTGAACCCCAAATGCCTGTGAAGTTTGCTGCAGAGAGGTGTGACAAAAATCCCAAACTCACTCAGAGGCTTAGGGAAAAAGAGAGGAGAATTTGACTAGTGAGGTGACTTTGGCAGAAGCCCCTGTGTGCAGCTCAGGCCTGTGCCTGTGGCTGCAAAGCCACAGGAATGTGACTTTTTCATTAATTTGTGCCCCACATTGGGTGCCAGATGTAGTGCAAATTCTAATTGGTCTTAATAATAAAAACTCGGAGTCAGATATTGGGGTAAATGCTGAAAGATCAAAGAAATAAAGCAACCATAGCCATCTCTTTGTCACCTCCATGACTTCTCAGATTGAAAAGGGGCCAAGATCCTGTCTCCTCCTGCCTTATATCAATGTCTTTATCTCCCTAGTGCTGAGATTAAAGACATGAACCTCCACTGCCTGGTTTTGTTTCTCTTTTAGACTGGATCAATCTCATGTAGCCCAAGGTGGCCTTGAACTCATGACCTTTCTGATTCCTTCTTCCAAGTGCTGGGATTAAAGGTGTGTGCCACCACTGCTTGACCTCTATGGTTAACTAGTGGCTAGCTCTGCACTCTGGTCTCCAGGGAAGCTTTATTTGTTAGAGCACAAACAAAGTATCATGAGTCCCCTTCTCATATTCAGTTACCTGGCAATGACAATAACCACTATATATATTTTCACTGTATTCTTTTTGTAAAATCTCAAATATCAAGATTTGACCATACCATTGACAAGCTCTCACCAAATCTTGATGGTGACAAGTGAATGGGCTAAGAAGCAATGTAGCCATAATCAATTAAGGTGTTTAAGTCATCCTTCTGTTGGCTGAAGATGTAACCTGACACTGAACACAGGGTACTTTACCTAAAAGTTCACTCATTGTTATCTTTAGACCCTCTTTGGGAGCTATCCTGATTGCCACTGTCAACATCATGCAACAGAATGGATTTTAAGTGGACATTGATTTTCATATTGTATGTTTAAAGTGAGAAGAAGGCAAGTGCCTGATTGGTCCAGGCCTGTGTCTCATAACTGTAAGTTGCTGCAAAGGAAGTTGGGTATGTGTTAAGTGGCATATTATTGGCAGAGGATTAATAAAATATGTCAAAATAGTTCAGATGTCAGACCACCTGGTCCCTTAGGAAGTGAAAGCTGCTCAATGCTTCTCTCAGATGTAAAGACCTGAGGCACAGGTAATCTTCCTAGGGCACAAAATCAAGAACACAGATTACCTGATTGACAGTGAAGGAGAAAGCTAGGAAAAAAATCAATAAAGCTGTTGTCAACCTTATCCTGCCTGTCTCAAGATATATGGTGAAAAATATCTTAGGCTACTGTATCATCTTCAGGTCTTTTATTTCTAAGATGAACTTCTCACTGCACAGCTCCACTATATCTGAAGGAACAAACTGAGATGCGACTCACATTCCTGACTCCAGTCATCCCAGAGTCCCAATTGACTTTTAAACCTGTGGCAATTTAATAATGCCCACTTTGGAGTAAGCTAGATTCTACTAGATTCTGGTCATTAGCTATCAAATTAGTTGTGACTGGGACTAAATAGTATTCTCCTGGGTAGACTTTCCCTGGCTCTGCTGATGAAACAGGACTTTTCAGAGTCATTGCTGCAAAACAAACTACCTAATGATGTAGTTAAGTCACAATGTATGATTTAACAAAATACATGCTTATTAATGCTCATCAGTCCATGTGTTAAAAACATAGTTGTTGCCTGTTGGCAGATCTGAGCTTAATGAACCTGAGATCTCTGATGTCTCAAGTCTAAGGCATCAGAAGTCTACTGATATGTTCACTTAAACTTGGTTATGTGTCTGATAAGTGGTTGGCTGTCAGTGTGGCTTTAGTGGAAACTAGACTTATTTTCTAGCAGGCTGTCTCAGGTTTGTTCACACAACAGTACAGTAGATTTCTCATAGAGTGAGAGGAGGCGAGACGCAAGGCCTCTCGAAGTCCAAAGTCATACCTAGTACCCTGCTATTTATATTGGCTGCCATTGACCATAGGGGGTCAGAAACTAATGCAAGTTCAATGAAAAAGAAACTGACTTTGGCTTTTCATGAAAGGAGGTGCATATGTGTCACGGTTTTTACCACTTACCACAGAGGAAGCTAATAAAGTGAATGACACACTTAGCGTTTCCACTGGTGACAAGCTCCTGACTGAATATCATGGAAATCCTGCTTCAGAATCAGGAAGCATTCCCCTTTCTTCCAATTAATGAATTATTCATAATCTAAAATCTTTTCTACACACTTGGAAATCATGAGATTCCCTAATACCAAGAATGATAAGATGTTATCTATGAAATACTCAGTCTCTGAGCTTGGCTGCAGGTTTTAGAATTTTTAGATTTGTGAAAATTTGCATAGACTTTACAATTTGACCATCCATAACCTAAAATATAAATCCAAACTTTAATATTTATTATTTTTATATGTATATATGAGTACATGAGTGTATGTACGCACACCATGTGCATGCCTGGAACCCAGGGAGGTGAGAAGAGGTATCTTTTCCTTTGGAACTGGAGTTTTAGATAGTTATGAGCCACCATGTGGGGTCTGGGACTGAATATGAGGCCTCTGGAGGAGCAACCAGTGCTCTTAACTATGTGAGGCATTTCTCCAGGCCCAAGTCCAGACTTTGTGAGCATCACCTTGGTCCTGAGGAAATACAGACTGTGGAAGGTTTGGTAGAGATATCCCATCTAGAGGTGAGGACCCAGTCACTTATTTTTTAGCAATCTAAACACTCATGAGTCTCTGAATTAAACACCATTCTCTGTAATAAGAAGCTTCTCTGACCAAGGTTGAGGGCAGCACAAATCTATGGATATAAACATAACTATGTTGAAGAGAGATTGACAACAAGGTTCAGGGAAAATATTAGAAACAGGAGCAAAAAGAATCAAAGGGGGGGGAGTTGGGAGGAGAGCTATGGAAAGTGGGCTTCTGGATGTGGTTCGGCTGTTGTCTACATGAATGCACAGAAGCTGTACTTATTGACACACTGTAGCTTAAGTTTTTCTGACTGGCCCACAGTCAGGACAAATCTCTATCACCTGCCAGTCCCACAGCCCCTCAGACCCAACCAAGTAAACACAGAGACTTATATTGCTTACAAACTGTATGGCCGTGGCAGGCTTCTTGCTAACTGTTCTTACAGCTTAAATTAATCCATTTCCATTAATCTATACCTTGCCACATGGCTCATGGCTTACCGGCATCTTCACATGCTGTTTCTCATCATGGCGGCTGGCAGTGTCTCTCTGACCCAGCCTTCCACTTCCCAGCTTTATTCTCCTCTTTGTCCCACCTACACTTCCTGCCTAGCCAATGGCCAATCAGTGTTTTATTTATTGACTAATCAGCAACACATTTGCCATACAGAACATCCCACAGCAACACATGACAAGATCTAGAGAGTGGAAAAACATCCAGCATGGATCAGGGAGGGAATATTGATGCTCATCTTTTAGCTGGGGAGCTAACGGCAGTTGATAGCTGCTGAGGGGGGAGAGTCAATTTTCTTTTCAGGGTATCTCAGCCATTGGTACATTGCTTATTCCCCAGTATATAAAACCATCCATATACATGCATATATGAACAATACTAACTGCATTTGAATACAAAAAAATTGCATGAAGGTGAGAGGGAAGTGAGATATGTATTTGTGGGGCATTTAACTAGTGGAGAGATATGATATTGTACACATGGGTGAATTTTTCTTTTCTTTTTTATTAAGACATTTCTACTCATTTTATATACCAACCACAGATCCTCTTCCCTCCCTCCTCCCACTCCCCCAGCCTTCCCCCCATCACAACCCCCATTCTCACCTCCTCGAAGTCAAGGCCTCCTGTGGGGAGTCAGCAGAGCCTGATACACTCAGTTAAGGCAGGTCCAAGCCCCTTCCCCTGGACCAAGGCTGTGTAAGGTGTCCCACCATAGACAGTGGGCTCTCAAAAGCCTGCCCATGCTCGAGGGATGAATCTTGATCCCATTGCCAGGGATGCCCCCTTAAGCAGATCAAGTTGCATAACTGTCTTGCCTATGCAGAGGGCCTAGTCTCTTGTATAATATTAGAGGGACCAGCCTTAATATTATACATCCAAAGGGCTCAGGAGAGAGAACTATGAATGGCAAGGACTATTTTTGGGAAATAGAATCTCAGCACACCGAGCTCTTAGTCCAGTCATTTATTCTTCCAAATCTTTTTCTCTGTCCTTCCACGCCCTGCGCAGAAGGTTATCTAAATATTCCTAGAAGTAGTTAGGTAAAGAGTTAGAGGTCTATAAAGTTAGTAATGCTGTAAGAAAAAGAGGGTCCAAGCTAAACTGTGTGAAGCTATTATTAAGGTCCACCTGACCTAGGCAGTGTCTCCTTGTGGAATTTACCTTAAATCAGGAGACTAGCATGTGGTGGTCTGGACTGCTATTTCTGTTAGTCCTTGAACGTGGCTAAGGGAGATATCTGATTCCAGTGCTGAAAGGGGAGAAACGGATGGGCTGGGGGGAAGGAAGCCTTTCCTGAGGCTGTTCTCCAATACCATGAATGTTTATGTCCAAAGAGTCATCAGTCCACACTGTTAGCAATTCTTAGAGAAAAATCAATTGGGAAAACTATGAAGCCACACATGATTTTCATAAAAGGAGATAGCTGATATATAACAAGCCAAATAATAGCAAAAGCTCCTTGGAATTTGGCTTCCTCTGAAGGAATTCCTTGATCCCTTCAGGTAGTGGCTTTGTCATAACCAGATGAGTCCTTATAATATATTCCTGTGGCCCATAGTACCACTAGTCCAGTCCCATAGAGGCTCCACAGCTATTGGTCCACAGTTCATGAGTTCCCACTAGTTTGGTTGGGTTGTGTCTGTAAGTTTCCCGACCATGATCTTGATGCCCCTTGCTCATAGAATCCCTCTTCTCTCTCTTTGACTGGACTCCTGGAGCTTAGCCTGGTGCTTGGTTGTGGATCTCTGCATCTGCTTTTATCGGTTACTGGGTGAATGCTCTATGATGACAGTTAGGGTATTCACTAATCTGATTACTGGGGTAGGCTAGTTAAGGCACCCTTTCTGCTACAGCTAGTAGTGTAAGGTGGGGTCATCCTGGTGGATTTCTGGGAACTTCCCTATCACCCAGTTTCTCCCTAGCCCCAAGGTGTCTTCCTCTATCTTGGTATCTCTTTCATTGCTCTTCCATTCTGTTCCTGTTTCAGCTCTACCATTCCATTCCTTTATGCTCTCATCTGCCATCCCCTACCCTCCATTATCCCCTCTACCCCCAGTCTACTCATGGAGATCTCATCCATTTCCCCTTCCCAGGGCAATCTATGTGTCCCTCTTGGAGTTCTTGTTAGCTAGCCTTCTGGAGCTGTGGGTTGCAGTTTGGTTATCCTTTGCTTTACATCTAGTATCCACTTATGAGTGAGTACATACTATGTTTGTCCTTCTGAGTCTGGATTACCTCACTCAGGATGATATTTTCTAGTTCCATCCATTTGCCTGCAAATTTCATGATGTCATTTTTTTTCTGCTGAGTAGTATTCCATTGTGTATATGTGCCACATTTTCTTTTTCCATTCCTCGGTTCTAGGGTGTCTAGGTTATTTCCACTTCTGGCTATTATGAACAATGCTGCTATTAACATAGTTGAGCATGTATCCTTGTGGCATGATTGAGCATTCCTTGGGTATATGTCCAAGAGTGGTATTGCTGGGTCCTGAGGTAGATTGACTCCCACTTTTCTGAGAAATTGCCATACTGATTTGCAAAGTGGCTATACAAGTTTGCACTCCCACCAACAGTGGAGGAGTGTTCCCCTTGCTCCAAATCCTCCTCAACAAAAGCTGTCATCAGTGTTTTTGATCATAGCCATTCTGACAGGTGTAAGATGATATCTCAGTGTCGTTTTGATTTGCATTTCCCTGATGACTAAGGATGTTGAGCAATTCCTTAAATGTCTTTCAGCCATTTGAGAATCTTCTGTTTAGAATGCTCTGTTTAGCTCTGATATTGTACACATGAATAAATTTTTCAAAAATAATTTTATAAAGAAATATCAGATTTATATTTCAGAGTTTTCAGGTTAGAGATGCCAACCTAAATCTAAGTCACTCAACAACAACAGAAAAGAACAAAAGTAGGGAAAAGTAGATGAAGAAAGGAAAGAGAGAAGGACAAGACAGTTTGATCCAAGCTGATAAGATAAAAACAGAAATATTGAAAATGATTTATTCATGTTATAAATAGTTTTTGATATTTACTGTCACCTTCCTGTTGCCTAGGGAAAACATTCATGTATGTGAATGAGAGAGGACCAGATGTTGGCTCAAAGGAAGTACATTCTGGGGAACAGTCACTTCACTTAAGGTCACACAACTTTGAGGTCCAGTGAGTCAGAATCTCTAGCCCCAGCTGATACCTGGAGTCAGCTTTTCCCTAACTGCTATACAACCATGTGTGCTCAGTTCTATCAGTTTTTATGAAGAACTAATCATGATAGTCAATCAAAATAATGTACCCAAGGGGAAAGTTTCTGGTTCCAGAGCTAATGGAGACTTTCCTTGATGCTGTGTTGACAATCCAGCTGTGAGGCTCTACAAGAATACCAAGAGAAACCAAGTACAGCCCCATATTCTCTATACCCAAAACACTTATGAGATTTGATTATTAAGCTTGAAAGAGTGGAAAATGTCAATTCTATATCCTCTGCATTGCTTAATCAGGGATTATGGGAGAATATAGAAAACCAGTAGTTGGGTTTGTTTCCAGACACAGCGAATTTCATATTCACTCACTTAAGTTCACATTTCTGTTGCTTCGTATCATAGCTAATATCAAAACTTTTTGAAAATTGGTTTATGAAACTATTATAACAGTTTATGATTTTTCTCAACATAACTATCTTCTTTATAAGAAATCAAAGAATTTTGATCTGAATTTGGTACCAGGAATTGCTGTGCTTTTTAGCTCAATTAACTGCCCAATTTATTTCTCATGGACTCTAGTTGATCCTGCCCTACTGCTTCCTACAAAGCATGGATTCAAGTATTTATCTCATTTCCAGTCCCCAGGCAGGAGGACCTTAGGCTGCCTGTGACAGTCTCAGCCAGATTTTAGACCCAAGTCTCCTGTCTGTTTGTGCCTCTGTCTAGATGTTGGCATCTTAGCTTCAATCAGAGGATAGCTCTGGAGTAAAGATACAACTCATTTGACTACTAAGTTTTAGCTTAAGGGGTCTCTCTCTTTGTCTGTCTGTCCGTCCGTCCATCTGTCTGTCTGTCTGCTATCTCTGTTTCTCTCTCTCTCTCCCATACTCACACTTTAGATAGATGGCCATATAAGAATCTTAATAACTTTTACAGGTTAATGGATGGAGTTAGAAAGGGGGCCATTTTGGGGTTAGGGAGAAAAGTGGTACCAGGAAAAATCCCAGGAATCCACAAGGATGACCCCAGTTAAGACTCCTAGTAATAGTGGAGAGAGTGCCTGAACTGGCCTTCTCTTGTAGTCAGATTGGTGACTACCCTAATTGTCATCATAAAGCCTTCATCCAGTAACTGATGGAAGCAGATACAGAGATCCACAGTCAAGCATTGGGCCTAGCTCCAGGAGTCCTGTTGAAGAGAGGGAGGAAGGATTACAGAAGCTAATGGGGACAAGATCATGACAGGGAAACCCACAGGTACAACTGACCTGAGCTTGTGGGAGCTCATGGACTCTAGACCGACAGCTAGGGAACAGACCTAGGCCCTCTGCATGTGGGTGACAGTGGTGTAGCTTGGTCTGTTTGTGGGGCCCCTAGCAGTGGGACCAGGATCTGTCCCTGGCCCACGAGCTGGCTTTTTGGAACCTATTCTCTATGGTTGGATGCCTTGATGCAGGGGGATGAACTTAGTCCTGCTTCAACTTGATATGCCATGCATTGTTGACTCCCATGGGAGACCTTACCCTTTCTTAAGAGTGAATAGGGGGATAGAAAGGAGGTAGGGGAGGGAATGGGAGGAGAGGAGGGAGGGAAAACTGTGGTTGGTATGGAAAATAAATCTTAAAAAATTTAAAAAAAGAAAAAAAATCATCCTGAGTGAGGTGACCTAGAATCCAAATCACAAATATTGTAGGTTTTCTCATATATTGTGGTTACTAGCATTCAATCTTTTGATGTGTATGCTACAATTCAAATAATAAGAGTTTAGGTACCTAGTGAAGGATCTAGTTTAAGTCTTGTGGTCCAGACATGACAGGACTGATGTACATATGAACTCACAGAGACTGTGGCAGCATGTACAAGGTCTGTGGTTCAAGCTAGACTGAGCCAGCACTGAGATGGGGAGGTGGATATAGGGTCCCACAGTTTACCAAGAAGCTATTTGCAATTAATAATCACTGGCAAAGGGAAATTTTTTTTTCTCCATTGAGTGTCACTGGGCTGGGTATGTCAACCAAACTTCAGGTGAGAACACATGCCCAAGAGTAGTTGGCCAATAAAAAATGAACTCCACATTTTTGTTTTGTTTTGTTTTTGTGTGTGTTGTTTAACTTTGTATTGTTTTGGAATCTTTCTATTGGTTATTTATTTTCATTTTTTGTGGTTTCATGGAAATTTTTTGAGAGAGAAAGAACATAAAATTATGTAGTAGTAAGGTGGGGGATCTGGAAGGAGTTGAGGAAGTGGAAAACATCATAAAATATATATTTTTTATAAATTAAAAATACTGTGCAAAGTATTTAAAAAAGAAAACAAAGTAAAATAAAAACTTTAAGTAGAAAAAAAGAATTTAATGAACTATAAATGTAAAAGAACATCAGCCATATAATCAGGATAGATGGCTATTAGAGATTATAATTCTATTCAATCTGCATTTTAATTATGTTCTGATAAATTACCACAAAACTGGTGATTTAGAACAGCAAGTGGTTGGGGATATGGCTAATTTAGTAATGTGCTTACCTAGTAAGTGTGTCAACAAGGATTTGATCCCCAGAACCAACATAAATGTCTGGCACTGTGGTATCCATGTATGGTCCCATTGCTGAGGAGGCGAGACAGAAGTTTCTGGACAAACCTGAGGTTTGCTGGACAGCCCATCCTTCAAATGATCAAGCTTGTAGTTCAGGAAAAGACCATGTCTCAAAAATCCAGATGGAGTATGATTGAAGAAGACATCTGATTGCTGCCTTTGGCTTCCATGAAAGCATTTAAACGTATGTATGCATACCTGTATACAACATCACACACACACACACACACACACACACACACACACACACACACACACACACACCTGGAGGTTAGATATCCAACATACAACATATCTGTCAGGTTTAATATTAAACGTGGGCAGGGCTTGTATCTTCTGGTAGCTCTGGATTGGATCTTATTCATATCTCTTTCCATTTCTAGAGACATCTACAGACTTTTAACTGATGGGCACCTCACTCCCCTTTGCTTATGTCATTACACTGCCTTCTCTCACACTAACCCTCAACTCCTTTCCATAAGGACTTTTGCAAATGTCTCCTCTATAATGCTCTTGGGAAATTTCCCCATCTCAAGATCTTTAGCTTACTCCCATATGCAAACCCTCACTTTTGCCATGTAAGGTGATACAGTCACAGGTTGAAAAGGAAAGAGTTACAATGTGGACATCTTTGGAGATATTATTCTGCCTAACACATTGTTTGTAGCTTTGCCTTTCACCCCTCTTGAAAGGCTATAGTTAGGAAAAAACTACCTTAATTTCCTATACTCCTCATTACATGGTGGCTGTGGATTGGCTGGAGGTAGTCAGAGACTCAGTCAATCAAACATCTTGCTGAAGGTATGGAGTTGGGACAGAGACTCCATTTTGCGGTTGTTTAGAATTAACAGATAATTTATCTTTTCTCAGGCTGCCAATTTAGGTCATGGGTAATGAGGTCATGGAAACCAATGAGACAGTAGAGAGGACAGTCAGCAAAGAGAAGAGGTGTGGCATGAGAGATGGCATGGCCCGGAGTTAGAAGTGGAGGCAACTATAGTCTTGTTCTCTTAGCCTCGTGGTGCTACTACATGCTGTATTCTAGTTTCTGAGATTTATATAACTCACCTTATTAACACTTGTATGTTTTAAAAATTATTTATTTTTATGTTTTTGAGATTTTAATAAAATTGATCCGTTTCTCTTTTCTCCACTAGACCATCCCATATACTCCCTCCTTGCTTTTTTTCAAACTCATGATTTCTTATTTCATTAATTGTTGTTATGCAAACTCACAGACAAACACACATACATACACACACTTTTCACTAAATATATAAGTACAACGTGTTCAGTTGTTTTATGGGGTTTATGATATGTATCCCACAAAACTCTACAACCATGTTAACTGATGAACCAGAAGTTTACGTGATTAGGCTATGCCCCCAGCTTCTTCTTGCTCAGCACTGTATGACATTAGCCTGTTTCACTTTCTTCATAAAACATAATTAGTACCAGTTGCAACTGAGTGTTTCTGTGCTTGGCAGATGTCATGCAACACTACAATAAAATCTGGCATCTGGAAGGAAGAGAATAACATTAATGCTGACTTTGATCAAGGCTGAGATCACATTCCCCTTGGGTGAGGATATGATCTCACCCAAAGGGATATAAGATATGAGATGTTCAAGGGGATGTGAGATATTTCCCTTGGACGAGATATCTCAGAGAAGCTGTTCTCAGGGAAACAACTTCCTTACAGTATCTTTTCCCAAGTAAATGGAAGTTGGGTGCCTGGGCTGAATATATAAAGAAAAATCTCATTAAGGTGCATTCAACTGTTCTACAAAATAATGCTACAAACACCACCTTTGGATAACTAGAAGATTCTATGTGTTTGAAGTGAATTAAATTCTCTTTCTCCAGTGAATCTAATGGAATTAAATTTCCCTGTCACCATTTACAAATTCATATATAATCACAGATCATAAAAATGAAGTAGCAGAGCTGATATATGTAGTGGTATTGTGTTCCCTGAAATATTGTGCACTCTAATAAACTTATCTGGGGTCAGAGACAGAACAGGATACCACCAGCATGGAGACACATGCTTTTAATCTCAATACCAACCATAGAAGACCTGGAGGTCTGTATAGATGGGCAGTGATGAGGAGGTCATGTGGTTGGGTTTACAACCAATGAGAAGGCAGAACAGAAAGTCTATAAAAAGACAGATACACAGAAAGTAGCTCTCTTGCTGAGGAGGACAGCAGCATCAGTGAGGGGTAAGGTTTTTAGCTCTTAGCTATTGCTCTGACCTGTGGGCTTTTAACTCTGAAAAAAAAAGAAAGAAAGAAAAAGAAAAAAGAGAATATAGATATGAGGTAGATCATCAAATCTACTATGAGAAAAAAGATAAAGAAATAATAGGATAAATGGGTAGATCATTGAATCTACACTAAAAAGAAAAAGGGGAAGATATGAAAATGATAAAAGGTAAATTATTGAAACTTTTATGAAAAGAAAAAAGAGAATATGAATATGATAAGATAAAAAGGTCAATTTTTGAATCTACTTGTAAAAAGGAACTACTTGTTTAAAATAGGGTAAGTAATGAAATTTTTTTTGTCTGAGTTTATCAAATGTTACTGGACTGGACATTGTTAATACATATAATGGAGTTTTTGTCTGAATCTGTCAAAAATGTTAATGGACTAGACATTATTAATGTAATTCTTTTTTTTTTTTTTTTTTTTTTTTTTTGGTTTTTCGAGACAGGGTTTCTCTGTGTAGCTTTGCGCCTTTCCTGGAACTCGCTTTGGAGACCAGGCTGGCCTCGAACTCACAGAGATCCGCCTGGCTCTGCCTCCCAAGTGCTGGGATTAAAGGCGTGCGCCACCACCGCCCGGCGTAATTCTTGACTGTATATATTGTATATACTTATTGGATAGTTTTTCTTGTATTAGTTATAAGCTTTTTTAAATTTTAGACAAAAAAAGGGAAATGTGGTGGTATTGTGTTCCCCAAAATATTGTGCACTCTAATAAACTTTGCTGAGGTAAGAGACAGAACAGTCACAATATTAAACATAGAGGATAGGCAGTGGTAGCACACGCCTTTAATCCTAGCATTCCAGAGGTAGAAATCCCTCTGGATCTCTGTGAGTTCAAGGCCACATTGGATACAGCCAAGCATGGTGACTCATGCCTTTAATCCCAGAGAGTGATAGCAGAAAGCAGAAAGGTATATAAGGCATGAGGATCAGAAACTAGAAGCATTTGCCTGGTTAAGCTTTTAGGCTTTTGAGCAGCACAGTTCAGCTGAGAGGCATCCAGTCTGAGGAAACAGGGTCAGCTGAGGAACTGGCGAGGAGAGGAAGCTGTGGCTTGTTCTGCTTCTCTGATCTTCCAGCATTCACCCCAATACCTGGCTCCAGGTTTGATTTTATTAATAAGAACTCTTAAGATTCCTGCTACAGATATACTTTGCAATTTACTTCTATCAATGATGAGTTACCCCATAAGCAACTGAAGAAAGTGTCCGAAAGACCAAGGGAAATCTAGTGTCTTTTCAAGAACCCTTGAGCAGCTGTGTTCACCTTGTGGCATCTATTGATCTAGAAGAATCACTGCTGTTTCAAATCTCTAAGTGGTAGATTTGCAAACCTCTTCTAATGGGCAGATCAGGAGATATCTCTCAACTTCTGCCAAATTGGCTTAATAATTTTCAAAAAAGTGTTTTTATTCAGACGAAATATAATTTTATTTTTTAAGATTTATTTCATTGCTCATAAATGTAATGGAAATGATCAGCTTGAAGAAAAAAATGTAGTTTATAAGCCTAAGAATTTTAGGCAAATCTTTTGAAATGTATCTTAGGATACCATCCTGATGGCTTTGCAAAGTTCTTGCTTTGGTGGTGGCTCAGATCAGTTCCTAGTTCGGTTACTTTGTACCAGATTTTGAGAGCAGGTGTTTGGTGGTCATATTTTTATCTTGATTTCATGGGAAATGACTTCTAGTTTGTCTAGCTTTTACAGGAATAAGCTGGAGTACTGCACAAATAAGACCCAAATGGGCCTCAGAAAAGACCAAGTACCAGATGCCATGTCCTCTTCCCCTTGTCTCATCTTACTGCCCTTTGCTTACCGGATAAAAAGCTGGATCTAACCATGTAAAACAGTGGTGTCAATAGACTTACAATTTTATAGTGAAGCTAAGTTCAAGAAACACAAGCTCCTTAACCAAAAGGATTACCACAACTGAGCCACATTAGAAAGGACTGGTAAGATGTCTCAGTTAGTAAGGGTATATGGCACTGAGCCTGACCGTGTGAGTTTGGTCCCACATAGAAGGGGAAAACTGACTTCTGCAACTTGTCCTCTGACTTGTGCACTTGTGCCATGATATGTGTACACCACCCCCCACATGAATAAACAAACAAACAAACAAACAGTAAATGGATTAATTTTAATAGGACAGATGAACAAGCAAGATCTCACAAAGAACAGGGATTTAGAAGGCTACAAATATGAGTCTTCTCAAGTGTCACCCTAAACATAAACCCAATGATCGTTGCAGTGCACATGGCTTAAGGCTTCTAAAACTTGATGGATCAGCACAGTAAGTTAGGATAAAGCAATACTGAAGGAGGAATTAGGATAAAGCAGTATTGAAGGTAAGAAGTATTCTAGACTATTGTGTGATGATGATAGTCCAAACTCTCAGAAACTTTACACAATAGTTAATTTGTTGATCATACCAAGCTTTTCTCAAGCTCCCACATTGCAGCTGGTAACTTGGATGGGGATACACTGATCTTGATGGCTGCACACTGATATAGTATCCCTATTGCAGTAGTAACATACAAGCATAGCAACCACACACTGGCTTCCAAGTGCTTCTCAGAATGGGCTGGTATCTCATCTGTCTATGTTTCATAGCTAGAGTAACTAACAAGGAACTACTTGAGGTGAGAATAAACTACTGCTAAAGATAAACAAAGACAAATCATGAGAAACACATTCTTATTGAGAAAAAAGTAAGAAAATCAAATAGACCCAGGGAGAGTATTTTCATTACATTTTTATAAAATTAAAAATTTTGAAATAAATATTAGTGAAACAGACTTAATGGAGGATAAATTTATATGTTTAAATATTATAATAATAAAAAAATCAGGAAACTGGGATGTTGCTCAGTTAGTAAAGTATTTGTTGGACACATGTGACAACCTGAGCTCAGATGCCTTGCATCCACATAAAATCCAAGTATGATAGTATGTATCCAGAACCTCAATGCTGAGGAATGTAGGTGTAGTGTATGATGACAGATGAATCTCTGGAACTCTCAGGCTGGTTAGTCTAACTGAATTGGTAAGATCCAGGTGAAATAAGAGATCTTGATGCTGACTTCTGGCCCTCATCCCACTGCATGTGCAACCACATGCACATGTGCACACACACACAATCATGTACATACACAGAGCTCTTGCACATACCCACACACATTCAGAGAGAAGTTTGTCTTATGGATGGAGTGTGAGATGGATAAGAAAAGATGTATGTAGAGATGTAGACAGGAAAGGGTTATTGAAATTGCTTTAGTTCTGAAGAGCCAGTCCTCAATCACCAAGTCTTGGAGAGTAATCAACAGTTACAAGGGTCATAACCAAACTCAACAAAATTAATATATGTCACAGAAAGTTGATATAATTTACAAGAGAATATTTTTTAAAATCCTAAATATCTCTAGACCTAGTTGAAAAAACACATCAAGAGAACAATGACAGATTGTATACAAAACAACAAAAAATGGTCTTCATACTTAAAAAGATTATATCTGGATGGAACTGTATCTATATCAGTGAGACAATAAAATACAGATGCAGAGACAAAAGGCATCTGTTGTACTTTCCCAGGAAATGGTATAGTCTTCCACAAGGCAGATACATCACTTTATTTCACATAGAAAGTGTTTAATTACATTTCACTTAAATTAATTTCTTGGCTCTGGGATAAACAATGCTTAGTTTGCCATATTTTAAGGATAATTATTAGTATTGAGCTCTTAAATCAACTCACAAAGTATCTAAATTAAATTATAGTACAGAACATTAAATGTTTTATTCCACAACAGTGGATCGATAATAGGACTTTAGGAGTGGGTGTAAAAACTTGGATGTCTTATAAAACTCTACATAAATTAACAGTAAATAATATATATGCCAGGTGGTAGTGGAATATATCTTCAATCCCAGCACTGTGGAGGCAGAGGCAGGTAGATCTCTATGAGTTTGATGCCAGCCTGATCTACAGAGCTGGTTCCAGGACAGCCAAGGCTGTTACACAGTGAAACGCTGTTGTGAAAACAAACAACGAACAAAGAAAAGTATGATTAATGATACTGGTGTGTTCAGCTAGAACTATATAAAGTTGAGGAGAGCTGTGAGAGGAGAAACAGGATTGTTTCACGTAAGCTAAATTAATATTTTCAGATAAGAAGCTTAGTAGTGTCAGACAATTATCTTAAAGCAAACCAACCTTCACAATACACATGCTCCTGGGGCTTGGTAGAACCACAGAACACACAAGGAAGGAGAAACATATAGGAGAAAATGTTGGACTTGTGGGACGTGGATTTCATGTCAGTCTTGTGCTCCTTTCCATTACTTCTGCACATCAATTTGATAAACACTAAGATGTGAAAATAGTCTACAATACAAATTAATTGCCATTGTATTTCCACTCTATTATTCACATTTCTGAGTATGTGTGCCATGAACTATGTGATACCATCTGGGCCAATTCTGTGGTGACAGTTCCAAATTCCCTTAGCCTCAGATTCCTGTGTAAATGATTAGAGATACATGGACCCTCAGATCCTGAGGGAAGGCAACGAGCATCTTGAGTTTGTGTCTCCGCAGGAAAAAAAAACTAATAAAACTCAGAGTGTTGGTGTCTGCTTGTATGATAGCCCTTCAAAAAGATGAACAACAGGGAAAAGACACTCTTTCTTCCTTTGTTCTTATAAGAGTCACAGTTTCCATTCATTTCTGGCTGACAGTAAGGTTATCTTGTTTTCTCTTCATGCAGACCAACGTATTGTAGCCAAATGACATATTTTCCTCCTTTTATTGAAAATAGATTATTTTCCCATATAATATATCTTAATTATAGTTTCCACTCCCTCTACTCCTCCCAGTTCCTCCCTACTTCCTTTCCCGTCTGGATCCACTCCTTGTCCGTCTCTCATTAGAAAAGAACAGGCTTGGCCGGGCGGTGGTGGCGCACGCCTTTAATCCCAGCACTTGGGAGGCAGAGGCAGGCGGATCTCTGTGAGTTCGAGGCCAGCCTGGGCTACCAAGTGAGTTCCAGGAAAGGCGCAAAGCTACACAGAGAAACCCTGTCTCGAAAAACAAAAAAACAAACAAAAAAAAAAAAAAAAGAAAAAGAAAAGAAAAGAACAGGCTTCTAAGAGATGATAATACAATATAACAAAATAAAATGTAATAAGGTAAAGCAAAAACTATCACATCATAGTTTGAGAAAACAAACCAACATAAAGAAAAGATCCTAAAAGAAGGCACAAGAGTCAAAGACCCACTCTGTGTGGATATTATACTCAGCAATGTAGCCTTCCTGTCAGTTTGTATAGAGCAACCTATTATGAATGACATATTTTTAAGTATGTCTCATGATATTTAAATACACTATCTTGGAGTGAGTATTAATAAATTATAGCTACACCGCTAATATTGTCATTGCAGGCTTATCTTGGCTATAGTCATTCCAAAGCATAGAATTTCCCAAGCAATTGTCAAGACTGAGTAGCTGTACACATAAGTCTCATCAAATGCCAACAGAATGTGCTGATGGGTGCTGCTGGATGATTGAACAGACCCAGGAGGATACAGGCCAAAGTTAACTGGGCAATTAAAGAAGGCTGATACTCTAGTACATAAGTGGCTGAGGAACTGGGTGTGGTGGGAAGCAGCTTTACACATCAAAATACATCAAAATGGCAAAGAATAGAGCTGAAGAAACACCACAGTGAGTACCTGAAGGTCTACCTAAGGGAAAGAAAAGGATCCCATGGCCTTCCACAGTCCCAGATGATAGCATTAGACTCCAGTGTTAATAGGATCCCACATTTCCCAGCAGTGAAAGATATTCACAATGATGGGGAATCTGGGTGGGCTTGAACAAAATAGGGTGAAACAGAGACAGGAGACTCATGCTGTAGCCAAGGGAAACTCTTCCACTGTCTTGTACTTACCAGTGCCTGGAAGGTGACTGGGCTGCAGAAATGCTTATATTTTCAGAGGACATGCTTGAGAATCACAGGCACCATAGAACTTTCTAGAACTGCTTAATTTAGTGCAGCACCTCAGTCTATTGATTTCATTTGATCACTCAAATTGGCCCCCTATTGTCTGGAGTTCCTTTATCACTAAGTCACATCCTCCACACAACTTAATGCTCCAATGCTATAGACTTGTTTATAGAATTGAATTCAATTTCTGCCTTCTTTAATTAATCCTTCTGAAATTTTGTAGATGAATAAAAACTGTCATTTATCATATATTTTTGTGTATATTGTCCTAACTACCTGCCTTAGGCTGTGAGGCAGATCCAAGTACCATGTGTCTTTATATTTCCAGTACTAGGAACATATATGCCCAGTGACATTTATTTATTTGGATGTGTGTGTACTTGAGTGTATATTTATGTACTACGTGTGTGCAGGTGCCCCCAGAGGCCAGAAAAAGGCTTGGAACTGGAGTTACAAGTGGTGGTGATGTGGATGCTGGGAACAGACCAGGGATCTCTGGAAGAGTGGTATGCTCTTAATAACTGAGCCATCCCTCAAGAATTGCTTGCTTAATTTTAAATGAAGAAATATATGTGACAAATGGAGCTTATTTTACAGATGTCGGATGTAAATTGAGATGTGTCTAATTATTAATGTCTGTGCCAATCTCAGAGTATGGACCAATCATCAGATTCGACCTAAAACACAAGTCTTGTCTTTATTTAGTTCTTTGTGTGGGGAATTGAGCTCCCCTTGAAGGACCATGCTAAGGAACCAGCTCAAATGACTGGTAATAGCTACATGCTCTTCCAATCCATGGAAGAAAGCAGAAGGGAACATGTTGAGTACAGATAGACTCAAACTATATATTTTAAAACCTATGATTTCAGTCCTGGGGCAGGACTCACTAGAAGGTGATTTTCTTCTGTCATTGTAGTGGGATAACCTCTTATGACGAGTGTAAAATGTGAACCCTAATTATTAGTGCTTTATAGAGCAGCATCATCTATGACCCTTCCCTGTATTTCTGAAAAGCAACACACAGGGTGCAATGGAAGGAGAATTATGTGGCTTCAAATGGTGTAGAGAAAATGACCATGTAGTTCTTACCAGGTTCCTTAGGATGGTCCTGTCAGGGAAGCCTGATTTCCCAATTCAAGATTTTTAAGCTTCAGGGGTCACACATCAGTTGTGGGCAGTAAAGTCAAACTGATTTGGACATCCAGAACAGTTGAGCATTCAGATGATATTTTTGTATTGAGAGTCAGTCCAATTCATGACTTTCTCCGAGACCTTGATGAAAAATAAAAAGAATCTAGTTCTGTGTCCTTGTCCAGGGACAGACTTGGAAAAGTCCAGTCTGGGGCAGGTGCCAAGGCCTTGAAGTAGTTAAAGTTTTGGTTCCTGGAAATTTGGCATTTTCCCATGAAGGGACTGGAGTTATCAGTCACAAGACTTCTGTGTGCTCAGTCTGTGATGCACTTGAGATATCCAGTGCTCCCCTTGTGCAACATTGTTTTATTAGCTTCCTGCAGACTTTATTCCATTAGATGATAGCTTTCTGCTGATTCTGTCCCATATCTTCCTTCCTTCCTGTGTATAAGATGCTGTACTTCTCAATAAACTTGCTTGGTGTAAGACATAGCTTGTTCAAGACCCACTTGAACCCAACTTTCCTATCTTCTTTATTTCTTACTTCTTAATCCTTCTTCTTGGGAATGCTATCAAGGAAGAAGGACCTAGTCCAGTTTAGCATTAAGTATAATAGACATAAAAATATAACCAAGTATTTCTCAACCTAACCATTTGTAATGCCTAAAAATATAGATGAAGTTAATAATGTTTCAAGCCATTAAGTAATGGGTTATTTTTTTTAGATATGAATAGTTATTGGATACCTTAAAGCACCAAAAAGACTTTCTAGGATGTCATCTCTCATTTAGTCATTTTTCATATAAGCCTAACTTCATTGGGCCACTGGAGTGGCTCAAAGATGTGAACCATAAGAAAATACTTTCTACATTAAAATTCTAAGTTTCTATCATGCTACACATTATACAAAATACTATATCAAATCATTGTCTTTAGCAAACATCTTGGGTAGAAAAAAAACTTTTAGTTTGATTCCCAATTGACAATAATTGTGGTAGACATATGGAAGTAGATCAACCATTGATTCTGTAGACAATAAACAACTTTTCTTCTTCCTCTGCCTCTCCTGGTTCCATTTCTTGTCTTATCCTTTGATGAGTTTCTTCAAGTTCAGACTTTCTGACCAATTTTCCTGGCAAGTGAGCTGGACACCTTAGCTAGAGCAAATTCCAGATATACTGGTGATCAGAGAGGACCAGGAAGACACATAGGACTTCACCTCCAAACATCACAGAGCTGGCTCCTCTCCTAAAGAATATGATTGGGATAGTTATCCATGTGCTAAGTATTTCTCTGTGCTCACTGCTGACACACTGCTTGCTCTGCATGTCCTAAAGCATCAGGCAATGGATGAAGTAAACAGTATTTAATTGCTGGGATGAAATCCAAAGAATGAAGCAGAAAATGAAGAAAAACATAATTGCTTCATTATATAAACTTTCCTGTACCGCTCTCAATTACACTGCAAGTCATCCCCCTTCATAGTGGATGCTACAATGTGCACATGGGATTTCTAAGGTCACTTAATTTCAGGCTACCTTCATAGCCAGGTCTTCTGAGAACAAATATTTACTTTATGCTGATGCAATTAAGGAAGCTAATTTCAATTTTGCAGCACAGGAAATATATGCAAGTTAAAAGCTCTGCTGCATTTGGCCTCCAAACTTAAATGATAAAATTGTTGTTCAGCATTAATAGCCTATGGGACAAGTCAGAGCAATTATATAAATTGGAAGCCTTACTCTTAACTGATTTTCCCCCAAGCAACGATTTTCTGACAAGAGATGTTTATATAAAATTTTGTGTGTTTCAAATGCCTTTTGTTGCTCTTATTACCATGCATCTGGACGCACTGTTTATTTGGGGCATCACAAAGGGAGAACAAAGCAGCAGGAATCTCTGAGGCAATTAGGAGCTGATGACATCTTTCAACCTCCAGGGGTTGTGGTAATTCTGTCTCAGTTCTCTCTCCATCCACCCTGTATCCTTTGCTTTTACTGTTAGGTCATACATCTGTGTAGGTAACAGATGCTAGCATGTCAATACAGCATGTCAGTTGGGTCTCTTGAAATTTGCATGTGATGCAGCTCTTCTTGAAGACAACCTGCAGATCCCTTTGCAAGTAGACTTTGCTGTTAAGGCTGGAATGCACAGCAGACATCAATGGTTCATACCATTTCTAATTGCTTCTTTTGGTGTCTAGACTAGTAATGTGATTCCCTAGTGGAGCCACACAACCTCAGCAGTTACTCTTGTGGCTACCTCCAGTGTCTATCTGATCCCTTTCTTGTAATGATGTGACTAATGCATAGTCAGAAGAATGTCTACAAACATTCCTGCCTAGGTGAAAAACACTGTGGAAACAGTGGAAGCAGCGATCTTGTGGGCAAAAACAGCAGGAGCCAGCACCTCCAGACAGAGGCCTCAACAGAGATAGACTAAACAAGTTCCTCACCTAACAAACTGTCGTGTCATTGGTGTCTAGATTTAATGATATTTTGCATGGTAAAATACATGGAGTGAAATAGATAGTAAGTTAGAACTAACATTTGCTTTAGGGGCATCATCTTCTAGAAGCAGACCCTAAGAATGTGATGGGAAGCAAGTGTCAGATTTGTACAGCAATTAGTGGGGATATGGTTGGGGAATGAGAGGTAAAAAGTGAAGCCCGATGACTCCCAGTGTCATAAACATAAAATTCCCATGATTTCAGGATGTTATTTTTAGAACCAAAGTTCTCTGCTCTGAAGAGCTGAAGAACAGTAGAAAGACTACGACCTTGCCCCCTCCCCAAGCCAACAGAAAGAACCACACTGCCCGCATGAAGTGAGTAGAGCAGAAACTGGCATTGCAAGTGGGTCCTTCAGTCCCAGTGGGACAACTTTGGTGGTGCATGAGAACAAGACAAGCTGTGTCTACGAAGCTTTTCCATCTTATCATGCTTAGGCAGAGTAGGTGGTTAGAGTTGGTAAGCCAAGGGATCTTGAGTGTGGTTTGTTTACAGCCAAGAATAACTAAAGTATATCTGATGAATTCTCATGCTCTCTTCTCATGCTCACTGCTCCATACATGTTCCTCACATAAAGCAAGCCCCTATTTGTCAGTTACATAACACAGGCTCACCCCGAACTCTCGGTTCTCCTAACTCAGCCTCTTGCATGCTGTTGTCATTCTATAGCTTTGATACATAAGTTAGATTTTATAGGTTTGTTGAAGAGTATAAACACATATAGATAGGTACTGACTTTTAGTTCAATTTTGGAAAAGTTTTCTCTCTTTAAATTGAGTCTAGCTGAATTATATGTATTGTAATCACTGTCATATTTCTTCCTATTTCTTGGGTATTAAAATAAATTTGAGGAATAGTGTTTATACTCTTTTTATTTTCTTTAATAGTTTGTTACATTTATGGTCTTATTTCATTGTTCAAATATGAATTATTTAGTCCAACCAAGCAATAGAATATGTTGATTCTCTTCCTTCATATACATAATGTATGAAATAATGTCATGTGTTTTCTCATATTCTATCCCCACAGTATAGTGTTTTGTTTTGTTTTTTTAACAGAAAGTGGGCTTGGGAATACTGCATGTGATCAATTTGGTGTTTCTCAGTAGCATAAAGTATTTCTCATGATATGTCCTTGTAGATTTGTAAATGTAACATAACACTTAGGTAAAATTTCCCTTTCTATAGAATGTTCCAGTGTTCACTGTCACTCAGGCCTGCAATGGCACCATGACCCTCTCATTTTCCATATTCACCCTCTTCAAATCTAGGATTGGAGTTAACTTTCATTTGTAAGCAGATATAAATTACTAAGTATTCTTGAGCATTTCATCATGTTATTTCATCTCTGAATATGGATAAAAGTTTGTATGTGATAACCTTCCAAACACACAAATATTATTAAAACCATACTATACAAGTCTGACTTTGATTCCTAGGTTGATAGCTCTAAGTTTTTTCTGGATATCCAGGACATAGAGGGACTTTCTTCCATATTTTCAAATGAAAATAATGTTTCAAGATGCCCAAGAACTATTCTTTGCTATTATTGTCTACAAGAAATAAATTGTTTTCAATCTACATACTCATGCTCTAGGTGTAGACTTTTCTTCTGAATCACACTGATTCGGGAAATAATTGTTTAGATTATGCTTGGGTGATCCATGGTATATTTTCAGGGAATGTATTTGATGTTTCTGTCCAGTAGACTGCAGCTGTTCATCCTCATTTAATGAATTTTCCTTTGAGTCCTCAAAACTCCTTCAGCATCAGTAATGTCACTGTCTGCCATTAAGTGTGTGCTCTGTACCACTGCAAAGGGCCCTTTGTTCAAGAAATCTTTTTTTTTTCAAGAAATCTTTTTATTTATTTATTTTTAATTTGAACCAGGTTATGCTCATCTCATTTGTTTATTTATTTTATTTGAACCAGGTTGTTTTTACCTCGTTGCATTTACTTTGCCACTCATCCTTACCCACTTCTTTTCACACCACCGGCTACCTTGACTTGTTTCCTTGGTATTTTGCCTGAGGGTTATTGAGACATGTCTTTTGACACACCATTAAAGCTGGTTTTCTATAAACACTTTGTGTTCTCCCTTGTTATAATTATTTGTTATGAGACCCCTTACCCCTAGATTCGAAGTATGTTTACTTGGTGGCTGGAGTGGAGAAAAGAGAGACATTTTAATTTTTCCTTTGTTATTAATCTTGAAAGAGTGTGCAGCTGACCTCGTATTTCTCCCCATTTGGCTTTTCTTCTTATCACCTGTCTCATTGCCCCAAGATAGAGCTTGCTAGTCTGCAGACTTAGGGTCTCCATTCATGTACTGTAACTGCTCTGATAGGCCATCTGTGCTGTGCTCACCCCATTCTCTTTACTATCGGGTATGTAACAACAATTAAAGAAAAAGTGGTCATGAATTTGAGAAAAAGTAGGAGGGGTTGAAAAAATACATGGAGGAGTTGAAGGGAGGAAAGCAAAGTAGGATGATGATGTTCTTACATAATAATTTCAGAAAAGTATAATTTAAAAAATAAAGGAAAACTTGGACAGCCTGCATGCCTTGCCTTATGGATATGATAGTTCCTTCCTGAAGGTGATGGACTTGAGTGCAAAATGTCAACCTCTCACAGGGTGCTGCTTTGTCTTTTCTAGTGTGTTGTTTTTGGATGGCTGTAGAAAGAGGTCAGTACTCACCTAGGAAGAGGCTGAGTTCTGTGAGCTCAGAACTCCATCTAGGCAGATGGGAGTATGGATGTAGCACCCACCTGCCCTATAAAGCCAAATGCAAGGTCACCAAAGTGCCTCTAAATGCCTTTCCATGTGACGTTTCTGGTAATAGAAATTCCTCTGTTGATGTAGAACTGAGATGTTGCAAACTCTGGTTTTATCTTCTTTCTGTCACCTTTCAACCAACAGCAATTGGATGAATATGTCCTAACAGGTCACGGTTTCCCATTCCAGGAAGTCCAGTAATTATGAAAATTTCCTCATTAATAGCTGCAAGAAGTTTCTAGCACTTCAGCAAGATGTCAAACACTCCAGGCTTCTGCTTTTTTCCTACCTCTGTTCCATCTTAGATCACAGTGGGTATGCCTGATTTTGGTCCTTCTGTTTAATAACTTGTCTTAAACTTCTGGCCACAAAAGCATAGGGCCTCATTGACAGTTCACTCAACAAAATACTCAGATGTGCTCATCAGCTCATACAGTATTCAATACAGAGCAATATTTCCAGATGCACGAAGAGAGTAATCATGTGACTTCTTTCTTATATTTTAATGAGAGCTTTCTTCACCTTATGAGCTATACACAGCCCTCAGTCTACCTCTCCATATTAGATTCTGTTCATGCTTATGGACACAGAGCAATAACTGTTCAGCACTCTGTATGTTGATGAAGCCTTGCCACTTTTTCTACTGAGAATTAAATTCACTTCTTTATCTGGTAATTCTGCACTGTGGACCTTTGTGAAATTTGCCTCTTAGGAGTATGGGAATGTGAGATACAATAAGGGAGAGTTTCTCATCCTGTGATTAATAAACATAACCCCCAATCTGCAGGCAAGTCTTCTCTAACATTACATATTAATTATAAAAGTATGACCAAAGGCAATGTATATTAAGCATGAGAATATCATCCACCACAGTGGTTACTGTGGTCCCTGGATCCAGAGAGATCAAGGGGATTGGCTAGGATAAACAATTCTGACAGAAAAAGCAGGTAGAACTCAAAATATTCTAATTGTAGGAACTCCATTTTCCACTTGTGAAACTGCCTGGTTATGAAGACATAGAATGATCTGAATTCAAAGAGTCTGAACACTGTCTCTGCACATATGAAAGAACATAGGATTTATACCTGCCCTTAAGGTCCTTGACAGAGCCTTCCTGTACCCCAAGGGCTGTGGCTTCCATAGCAACAAATTGGCAAGGTGAAGATTTGATACCACTGTGAGTTCCCATAACTGCTCTGATTGAACCCACTTTGTGACCCTTTATTATCCATGAGGCCCCCACAGTTATATACAAAACACAGAACATTCTTGTCCCTCTTGGTTAAGCTATATGGCAAAGTACAACCAATGCTTGAAAGTTCATCTGTAAGTAATCTATTGTTCCATTAAAATTTTAGTTTCCAAGTATATTATGCCTGACATCTCTTGAAAAAAACTACACCTAAAACAGAACATCAGGTAGTGGACGCTCAATGAAGGCTCAGTGGCTATTAGGTGACTGTACTGTGTATAGAACTAGTGTTTCTCCCAGTAGGAGGTTTCAAGCTATGCCTGCAGCAGAGATAATCTTATTTCTTAGCCATCACACAGAAGGGCACATTGTGAACACACTGTTCTCAGTGCTAACTGATGTAAAAGACAACACATGTAGTCAAGATTGCTGCAGTCCAAGAATGGAGAGTCAGGAATTATATAGTATGTAGATGAATAAGAAAACTTCTTTCTCACTCCAGCATCACACTGCTTAAAAAAAAATCAACTCATATATTTCTCTCCAACCCAAACCACTTTATTTAGTGATTGAATATTTCCCTGAGTAAGGCATGGGTTCTAGAATAAGAAATAAGGCAAGGAAAGAAAACCAACAAATAATAAAATAGCACTTAGACTCTGACCAGTTGTCCTCTCTCTGGAACACTGACTTAAGTAAGTGTCTGATAAAGCCATCTGAGTACAGGACAGCCTCAGGTAGTTCAATATGAGACCTTGTGTGAAATGTCAGGCATGAATATCACTGAATAGACAAGGTCATGGCCACAGCTCAGGTGTAAGATTCATACATCATTTGACAAAGGTTTCTTCCTGCAACTCATAAAGGTCTGCTGTCTCAGGACTGTATTATCATGAGAAAGTCACTTAGTTTAATTAAGACCTGAATAGGACTTCTTTCATGTCTACTGAGAGAAAAAAGCCTTCACAACTTCTGTGTCAGGTGTTTCTGGGAACAAAACATCCAGCTGTCTAAACACATTAGAAATACAGCCTCAGGCTGAAAACTGACTTCTGCGAGGAAGAAGGAAATTTCTTATCAAGCTGTCTCCATGTGTCTGAGCTTTTTCTGTAATTCAAAATTCCGTTTGTACATTCATGAATTTGTTAATTAACATTTGCATAATGTATAGAATGGACTTTGGGTATATTTCCCAGTGCTCTCCTACTTTCCTTCTCCACCCCCCACACACATATTACCCATTTTGTTGTCTTAGACAGTGTTGTTATTTTTATGTCATATATACATACATGATTTTATGTAACTCTCTAATACCTGAGGACTACAAGTTGAGCTTGAGCATATAATAGCTGTCTGTCTGAGAACAACTTAATAGGATTATCTCCAGTTGTATCCATTCAGTATTAGACCTATCACTCAACCATTATGAAAGCATTTCGTTAACTACTGAAGAGAAACCACAACTGTGAGCACTCACAGCACTGTAGATAAAAACCTAGGGGCTGTAAAGCTGCATCACATGATTGATCTATCTTCAGTATTTTGATGAACCTCTAAACTGATTGGCTTACATTCTCATCAGCAGTGTTCAAGTTGTCTGCATTATTGAACGCATTCGTTATTACTTGTTTCCTTAATGACTGACATTCTGATTGTAGTTTAGAGCATTCATGTGATTTGATTACTAATTCATGATAAAAACAAAGAGACTTCATATACATAACAATTACATTGAATTATCAAGGAAATTATTCTGAGGGGAAAAAAGCTAAATCAAAAATACTGTATATTATATGTAATGACTTCACTTATATAATGTATGCAAAATCACAAGTAAATAGAAATGGAGAAGGGCTTAGCAATCATAAGGGATTAAAGAGAAAGTGAGCACAAGGAAGAGGATAGCAATGGCTAGATTACTCTGATGGAAAGCATCATTGTTAATCTACTGATCATGATACTTCACTATTTTCTAAGATATCACCATTGAGGAAATTCAAGTAAAAAGTCATCTCCCAGTGTTATAATTTCTTACAACTGCAGGTAAATTTACAATGACATAAAATGCTTGAATAATATTATATATATATATATATAATCAAATCAAATTATATGTTATTCAAGTAAAGCTTTTGTGTCTCTCTCTGTATATATTTTACACACACACACACACACACACACACACACACACACCTTAGCAGAACTCTTTGCCAGTGATTATTTTTGAAATGACTTACAGACTTTTAATTCATGACTGTGGTTGTGTCTTCTCACACTTTTGTGTCCTTTTAATATTTTTAATCAAATTTTACAATTTTGTTATAGAGATTTTTTTCTTTCTATTTATTAGTTTTATTCCATGGTATTCTTATAGCTATTATAAAAATTGCTCTCTGGAATTGTATTTTAGGATTGACAAGTGCTATATAGCAATACTGATTTTTCAATGTTGATTTTTATATCATACTCTTTTGCTGAATTAATATATCAGTTCTATTAAAAGAAACTTGTAGTGTAGGAGTGTGTGTGTGTGTGTGTGTATGTGTGTGTGTGTGTGTGTGAGAGAGAGAGAGAGAGAGAGAGAGAGAGAGAGAGAGAGAGAGAGAGAGAGAGAGGTCTTGGGGGTTTTCTGCAAAAATTGATGACTATGTGTCAACAAGACCACTTTTTTTTTTTTTTTTTTTGGTTTTTCGAGACAGGGTTTCTCTGTAGTTTTGCGCCTTTCCTGGAACTCACTTTGTAGACCAGGCTGGCCTCGAACTCACAGAGATCCTCCTGCCTCTGCCTCCCGAGTGCTGGGATTAAAGGCGTGTGCCACCACCGCCCGGCCAAGACCACTTTTTAATCAAATACTATGGAATTGAAAATTGAGAACTGAGATAATCTAAGCACAATGAACTGAACACAATGGCAGTTTAGGGGGAAGGCCAATGGTGTGACGGCACTAAGTCTCTCGGCTTCCCGTTTAGACTTTCCTATACATTTCAAAATTATAACCATTATCTGAGAATGCCTCGTAGTTTGTCCCTGGACATCTACCTGGTTTTCCCAATTATTTCACCCAGCATATCATTGTAAACGCATTAGCTAGCTTTTTCTTTAATTAGCAATGGTTTAATAACAGGAATTAAACAACAGTTCCTTGAGATCCCTGTACAGAAAAAGAGAACAAAGTGGAGAGGAGTAGGTGAAGTGGATTTTCATCCTGACATTGAGAATTTCAAAATTTTGATGAGAGCAAAGCTGAACATTATTTTTTTTTACTGGAAGAACTTTCTCAAGTGTAAACAATTATGCTTCTGGTTAGAATGTGTATCATTATTTAAACAAAACTTTTTAGTACTACAAGCAAACAAAACGAAACTAAATAATGTTGTACATGAAAAATTACACCAGTCCTGAGTGAGTAGGAATGCTGTTTGGATCTTGTGCTTTGTTCTCTTCCCATCACCTTGTCGCCTGCTCACTCTATCTCCATCACTTTGTTTGCTTATTTTGGTAAGGTGGGCAGCATCACTTCCCCCTGTTCCATAGATGAGGACCTGATGCTCAAAGAGCATGACAGAAAGGTCATGGTCATGTAGGCAGACATAAGAATTTAGAGTCCAAGGCCTCATTTGCTACCTAGGCTTTCATCACCCAGAAAACAAACAAAAAAACAAACAAAAAACTCTAGCTCAGAGTCTCCCATACATTTCTAAATTATAACCATTATCCTGGAATGGCTCATAGTTTATGCTCAGACCTCTACCCTGATACATGACTTGTTTTCACCCAGAATATCATCAAAAAGGCTCTAGTAAATTTTTTCCTTAATTAGCAACAATTTAATTTCATCTATCACATCATGGCTCAGGAATTAAACAGCAGATCTTTAAGATCCTTGCACAGACAGGGAGAACAAACTGGACAGGGGTGGGTGATGCGAACAGCAATGACCTGACACTTAAATAATTACTGAAGTTTAGGACTGCTGCCCAACTTAGTACTTCTATCCCTTAGCATGCCACCACAGGATTTGACTTGGAGAGAGAGGCTCAGGTTAATAACATGGCGGTTTCTTTTTAAGGAAGACATGTCAGTGTTAAAGAATTGTCAAATCTTATAAAAGTGGTGTTGCCTCTCTTGGTGCTGAGTCTGATCCCCTAACATCTGTTCAGCTCCCTGAAAATTATTACTAATTGTGGTATTGACAAATTCCATTCTATGTATGGCTGAATTACTTCTGGAAATTTCCTAAGCACTGAATGGAGCTTCACGAGGTGTCTCAGGGTCATAGACCTCAGTAGATCACAATCAGGTTGGAAGCTCAATGCAGGGAATGACAGAGAAGAGGCAGAATCTTAAATTATAGATTTGAATTGCTGCCTGTACACTATGAAGCATAATCCTGGGGGTGATTCTTTGAGGAATATAGTTCTGAGGAGACTGAAGTTCACCAGATTCATTTATGTACAAATTGTGGGATTCCACTGCATCTTCATCCAAGCATTCCTTGTAGTAGTAGAAAGGAGAAATCTGTTCAGATCCATTTTGAAATGTTGTATTTTTAGTATAAGTGTAATTTAGAAACTCACGAATCATGCAAGAGGGAAAAGACTAGAGGAGGGTGGGAGGAAGCCATACAGAAGAAAACTCATAGGCATGAGGAGCAGATAAGAATCCTTCAGCTGAATGGAAAAGAAAACACCTAATTTCAGAAGGCTTGAGTCCACAGGGAACTTTTTACCTCTCATCCTGGACAATCAAGGTGGAGACAGAGCCCAGGAAGGGAACTCCTGATTATCAAACCCAGCATTCTCATTTTCTTACTATTGTATTCTTTTTCCCTCAGCTGCAGATTAGTAGCAAAATGGTTGTTGCAGATTCAGAAATCAGATGAACAAGACTCAGATACAAAAGGAGGCTCTAAAAGTAAATTCTGGACCTTCTTAAATTTGAGTAAAATCCTCTTGACCCTCAGTAGCAATCCCTTCTCATGTCATATTGTTTAGGTTCAGATCATATGCCTAATCTCCAACTTAGTCACTTTTAGAAGTTTACATGATAGTTACTGTCAACAATCAGAGAAGTGCATAAGGATTCCAACATCAGTATCACAATTAACTATGGCTTTTTTTTTTTTTTTTGAGACAAGGCCTCACTATGTATCTCTGACTGGCCTGGAACTCATTATTTGGTCCAGGCTGGCTGTGAATTCCTAGAAATCTGTGTCTGCCTCCTGAGTGCTGGAATAGAAGCTATGTGCCACTACATATGGCACAAATAACTATTTGTGAAATTGAACATATTATTTAGGTGACAACAATTTTTATATTACAGTTTACACTGTTTTAGTAATATTTGTTTTTCTATAGTATGTAAACAATAAATACATAGACTTTTGAGAGAAATAACTCTATATATCTGTACACACTCTCCCACTTCAATGCATACACACAAACATCTAGAGAATAAGGGATAATGAAGTAGGTCAACACTCCTATACTGAAAGAAAGCATAAGGAATCATCAACACTGGATAACTTTGAAAAAAGGAAGCAGATTAAGAGACTGAGGATAGTAGTAAGCTTTTACTATTTTATTTTTCAATTTGCATCACTTGTATATATATGATTTTTACTGTCAAGGGAGTTTATGTGACAACACTATGGTTAATTTTTCATTCCTCCCCCATGCGCTGCATTTTAAATTTGGGCTAATGCTGTACTGAGAATGCTACTGACCATGGGTCATGTGCCTGCACTTGCTCAACAGCATATCAACTCTGCTCTGATTTATGAGTGGGTTTCTATACAAAGTCTTTCCACATAGTGATATGTATAGATGAATAACATCCATTTGGCACTCAGAGCATTTTCTCTTGTTTTAGTAGCATTGAGAGTTCCTGTATGTATCTCTCTCTGTTACTCTGTGACCATGGCATGGATAATGAGGAATACCCTTTGCTTCAGGCATTCCCTAAGAAACCCTTTATCAGAAAAGAGCTCAGTACTACTGGCTGAAGGGCAGGAATGGTAGGAGCCCCTTCTGGATGCAGGGTATTTCACCTTGTTATTCTGCAGCCTCCTTTACCTCCCTCCTGTGGTGATATATTGTGTACCCTAATAAAATTTGCCTAAGGATCAGAGAGACAAAGAAACAAGCCACATCTTATCTCTAGGACTTCTCAGCCTGAAAAAGCTTTTAGTTTCTGTCTTCTCACACCTGTATACCCTTCTCCACCCAGCCATTAAAGGCATGTGTGCTTCCCAAATACTAGGATTAAAGGTGTGTGCCAGCACTGTCTGGCTCTGTTTCTCTCCTAGACTGAGTCAGTCTCATGTAGTCCAGGATGGCTTTGAACTCATAGAGATTCAGACTGATCTCTGCCTCCTGAGTGCTAGGAATAAAGGTATGTGCTACCTCTGTCTGGCATCTATGCTTAATCTAGTGACTTGTTCTGTTCTCTGATTTTCAGGCAAATTTATTAGGGTACACAATATATCACCACATCCTCCTGTGTCATGTAAAGAGGAGCTAGTCTGCTGAGGATTTCAATGAATGCAAAATATGAGTACATCTTAAGTGCCAGCTTGCTTGTAGTATAGTGCTTACACTTCAGCACCATATTTAAAAGCTAGGATAGTCCATAGTCACTGATGCCATTAGAATACAGAGAAAGTGGAACAAATAATCAATCTATAAGCTTCAGATAAACAATGAGTAATGGGAGCTTTCTGTGGACTCATGTAAGAAAATTCTCAGTGTAGAGTAGAAACCATCCCCAAATTCCTTCTCTACCTGCCTCCAAGCTAAGTGCTAAAAGCAACTGACAATCCATTTCTTGGTTATAGACATTTATGTTGTATCCTGGGACATGTCTAGGGAAGTGTCTATCCTGAGTAAAAAGAGTGGTACCAGGGAAAGTCTCTCTTTCTGTTTCTCTACATATATCTCTACTTCTCCTTTTCTCTGAGTCTGTTTCTACCTCTTAGTCTCTGTCTCTTTCTATCTATACCTTTATCTTTTTTCTATCTCTACCCTTATTTATATAACCGTGTTTTTATCCTTGTCAATGTTTCTCTATAGCTCTCATCTCGATATCTGTTTCCAGCTGCCCCCCTCCCGTTGTGTGTGTGTTTCCATCTCTGGCTGTCTATATTTTTCTTTTTCTTTCTTTCTTTCTTTCTTTCTTTCTTTCTTTCTTTCTTTCTTTCTTTCTTTCTTTCCCTTCTCCCTCTCCTTCTCTCTTCTCATGTTTTATCTCTATCTATCATTTCATATACTTCCACCCTACCTTTGGTCTATAGAAGCCCTGGTGTGGGATGTGGTGTCTAGAGCTGTGACTCCAACTTTTTAATTACAAGCAATGTGTCAAAGAATAAAGCACTTAAGTGATGTTGGAGATGGTGATGGAAAAGCACTTACATTCTTCCCTTTAGTGTTATGCCATCCTCTTAGTGCTATAAACACCACACCCATCCCAGTCACTATCTTTACAAGACATCCAACCAGTGTTTTGTAGGGTTCCTGTATATTCATGCAGGACTTTCATAAGGGGAGAGAGGTGACATATTATAACTTACTGCCTCAATGTTGGGTCTTAAATAAAGCTTCTTGTATGTAGAAGAAAAACTTATGTCACACTTACAAGACCTAGCTTCTTGTCCCTAAACCCCATCCCCCCTCTACTAATGTCCTCACAAGGAAAAAAGCTTCCTATCACCCATCAAGGATTTATGTTCATGTGTACAAAAGAAAACTCAATATGTGAATATTTAATAATCAGAAGAAACCTTAGTTATCATTATTTCACTGAACATGGAAGACAACAAACAATACTTGGAGCTTTGTCAAAGGTTTCTGAAAACAGATAACTTTCTAGATGTGGCATGCCTTTGTCTACTTAATGGAGTGAGAAGTATGTGGGAAAACCAAGGCTAAATTTCCTAGGTAATGACTGTCTACCTCCAAATAATTCACATACCAAATTCTCAAAGAAAAATAGAGAAAATAGCAGAATGTTCTGAGGTTTGTATTCTGATTCTGCCATTATTTTAATTTTGATTCTGTGTAATTGGACCCTGATATGGATACATTTTTGCAAAAGCGGCTCATGATAGGATCTGTGGTAGTTAGGGTAAATGAAGATGGAAAGCTTAACTGAGATACAGCTCAGTTGAGTCTGTGCTGAGCTCTGGGATTAGGATGGCACTTCAGAATTGTCATGTGAAGGTCTATGTACCACATATAGACCATCTCTTGAACAAAGGCAATTTCAGAGTTGGGACATGATCTGGGGTAAAGTAGCTTCCTGTTAAGTTCAATGTCCACAGAGAATAACACTCTTGTAAGAATATGAGTATGCTGGTAAAAGTCAAATGAGGTGATATACACCTTCCATTGGGAGAGTAGGTGATGTAATCTCTCTAAGACTTTGAGAACACATCTGTATGATGAGAACAATGATGATTATTACCATCTATGACCATGCAAAGAATAAATGAAAGAACATTTGGAAAAGAGATTTTGAAAACACGAAATGTCACACATTTCTTAGTTATCAAAATGTGTACATGTGTCTGGGCATGGTGACATGTGCATTCCCAGCACTCATGAGACTAAGGCAGAAAGAGTTTAAGCTTAAAGTTAGCTTGGAAAGAAAAATGTCTATGTAAGAAAGAAAATATTGGAGAAGGAGGCATAGGAGAAGGTGATGGGAAGAAGAGGAAAGGAAAAATAATCAACTGTCTTAGTCAGTGCCCTAATATTATACTTAACAGTGCCCTAATATTATACTTATCAGTTCCCAGGCCTGTAGAGAAGTAAAATTTTCCTCTTCAAGATCCATGGCTAGGCCCCAGGTGGGTCTCTGGGAATCCAATTAGCGAGAATGAGGAGGGTTTATATAAACGAGAATTGTTGAGACCAAGGTTGGATAAAGCACAGGAACAAATAGCCAAACGAATGGAAACACATGAACTATGAACCAATGGCTGAGGGGTCACCAACTGGTTCAGGCCCTCTGAATGGGTGAGACAGTTGATTGGCTTGATCTGTTTGGGAGGCATCCAGGCAGTGGGACCGGTCCTGTGCTCATTGCATGAGTCAGCTGTTTGAAACCTGGGGCCTATGCAGGATCACTTGGCTCAGCCTGGGAGGAGGGGACTGGACCTACCTGGACTGAGTCTACCAGGTTGATCTCAGTCCTCGGGGGAGGCTTTGCCCTGGAGGAGGTGGGAATGGGGGGAAGGTGAGGGGGCCTGGAGGGGGCAGAACAAAGGAATCCGTGGCTGATATGTGGAACTGAATTGTATTGCAAAATAAAAATAAAAATTAAAAAAAAATTCCTCTTCATAAATAACCCAGTCTGAGACATTTTGGTATAACAAAGAAGATGGATTAAGGCATAGGACATGCAATGATATTCTGTTGCTTTATATCATAGTTTTGAATATTAGGACATAGCTGTCTACTAAAGATCTTCTTTGACATCTATATATGCAAATGAGGTGAATGTATAATGGAGAAGTGAAAAATGTTGCATGCTAAACAGTTCTTGCTCTTTGTAATGCCTACACAAATACCAAAAGCAGAATAATCTACAGGAATGAAATGTACTAGATTTTGTTTGCTAATTCAATTCCCCGAACTGCTTGCTCTTATTGACTACTAAACAACAACTAATAAAACAATAGCAAACATTTCTGTATTCTGTTCTCAGGGTCTATAAATAGGGAGTTGTAATCTAATTTAGGCAACACTATGAACTCATGATTCTTCACCTCTCTCAGTATTCCAAAATTTTCTGTGTGACATTGTAGAGATTTTCACAAGAGATTACATATATTTCTCAATCTCATGGATGCACATTTTGATTAATGAAATATTTATAGCTGTTTTACTCATGCATTCTGTCCTTTTTAGCAAAGATGACCTAGGAATCCATTGGTCTAAGGAGAAAGATTCACAACAGGAGGCATATTTAGACCCAATCAATATTGCAGAAAAAACCTGGCTCACATAGCAGAGCCTAGCCTGAGCTAGCCCTCTGCCATGCTCCCTATGTTAGTTACTTTTCTGTTTTTATGATAAAATACAATGACTAAAGGCAACATATGGAAAATGTTGTTTTAGCTTAGAGTTTCAGAGGGAAACAAGTCCATCATGTTGAGGCATCAAAAAGTGAGTGTAGCAGCAAGAACAGGAAGCCAAGAGATCACAAAGAAGAGGGCAAAGTGGGCCAGTATATGAATTATCAAAGTCTTCCCCCAGTGACATAATTCCTCTAGCATGCCTGCACCACTTCTCCACAAAAAGCTCCACCAACTGTGGAGCAAGCATTCAACTATGGGAACCTATGAGAAACATTACTCATTTAAACCATCACAGTCAACTTTCTGTTCCCCTTAGGCTCATATTCCTGTCATCACACAAAATGCATTTAGTCTAATTTTTTTAAGTTGCCACAGTCTAACAATCAGCACTGTTTGAAAGTTAAAAGTCTTTTCTGAGACTCAAAACAATCTTTTAACTATATTCTCCCACACAACTAAAAAGCAAATAACATACTTCCAGTATAAGATGACACAGATTTACATTTCATTATTAAAGGGAAGAATGGAAGGCATAATGAGAAAATACTAAAGCAAAGCAAGACCAGAACTCAGAAGGGCAACTACCAAATCCTGTAGAGCCATATCCCACATCAGAGACTTAAATGCCAAAGGGCTTGGAAGGCTCAGCCCCTTCAGTTTCACTGCCTGTATCATACATTTCTCTCTTGGACTGGTTCCTATATATGCAGCTCTTCCTGGTAGATGTTTTATCACTCTGGCATTTAGAACATATTGGGGTCTCCACTGACACTCTGGTTTCAGTTTCACAGAGCATGTATCAACTTCTCATGGTCCCCTGGCCTCGTAGGGCCTTCTTCTCCTATCAACTCCAGCACTGAAACACTTTGCCTGGCCTCAGCAGCTCTCTAAAACAGCAGCAGGAAAATTAATGTCCCTGTCATTTTGACATCTTTTATGCCTCCAAAGCCAGTGCCACATGGATAACACTGTCAAGCTCACTTGAGCTGCTCCCAGTTTCCCTTGAATCACTTTAGCAGCAACTTTTTTTATTCAGTTGATTTCTAGCAGCAGAAAACTCATCAGATCTTATCCTTTTATGAGTTGGAAACTTACCTGGGTGGGAGTCTTTTCCTCAGGGCAATTTTTTCACCGTTCCAATCCCAAACAAATAGCTTCTCCTTAATGTCACTAATCTCCTCAACAATTAAAGTCTTCCTTTCAGCAAAAGCCTTGATATAGCATTTAGCTTCCTATTGTTCTTTTGTTTTGTTTTGTTTTTTAACTTCAAACTGTACATCTTGTATTTAGTTTTGCTTCAATTTCTCTCTTGCTCTTTTTTATTGTAGACTTGCATACGACTTGCTGGTAATAACCATGCCACAGACTCAACATTATGCCATTATATTTTTTTCTCTGCCAAAGAAATTAGTCCATTGCTTCTTAATTTAGCAGCAGCCAAGTTCTTAGGACAAGGGAAGAAGGCAGCCAGTTTCTTTGCCAAAATACCACAGGAATGCCCACTAGCCCCACTGTAAATATTATTCAACTCGTAAACCTCTTGAGATAGGAATCTTCAATCCCCATTACTCTTAGCACTACTATCTTCCAGGTTCTGTAAGGGCCAAAGTTAACTTGTAAGCCCCATTTACCCAAAGACAGGTAACTTCCTGGAATTCTGGGGCCTGTGGTTCTTGAGATAACAAACCACATTTGTTTTCACTTCCCTAAACAAGTTTGATCCAACTGCATTGGATGTACTTGATCACATGGAAGATATGTAAGCAGGAAATATGCCAGGATGTATGTTTGCATTGATTGGATGTGGGCAACAGGTACATAGGCAGGCAGGAAGTACAACATGGTATATGCTTGCACCTGGTTGGACCTGATGGGAAATGTAGTGGTCTTATGTGTTTGCCTTCATAAGCCTCTGCAAAATGTGATTTGTTGCCATTTTCTGGGAACTCCTGAGTGGATTTGGTCAAAGTCCATAATCTTAACCAGTATTTAATTAAGGCTTGCTTCAAATTTGGGTCCCAAACTGTGATAATGGCCTTATTCTCAACCAGTGGATTTAATATTAATGGCCTGGTAAGCTCTGGTTAAAATATCCAACCACTTTTCTAGTCCAAAGTTCCAATGTCTTCCATGTTCTTCTGAAAAATTATATGAACAGATTCTTTACAGCAATACCTTACTTCTGTTACTAACTTCTTTGTTGGTTTCTTTTCTGTTGCTGTAATAAAACACCATGACCCAAATTGAATTATAGAAGAGTTTATTAGGGCTAACAGTTCCAGAGAGGTTAGAGTCCTGTGAAAGAGTTGGAAGCTGAGACATCCCACCTTCTTCTTCAAAGTGAAGCAGAAAAAGGAAATTCAAAACAGACAAGGCTATGGATTTTTCAAACTCCACTCTCAACGGCACACTTCTTTCTGCAATGCTACACTAACTCTCCAAACAGGGCCAACAACTGGGGTTCAAGTATTCAGATATGACATCTGAAGAGGGACATTTCTCATTTGAACCACTATACCACCCATCCTCAACTTTCATGCAACAGATAATTATTATACCTTTAAGGTACTGAACTCTAGTTGGTGTATAAAGTTGAATGAATTTGGGGATTTAAATGATACCTGAGAAATACAGACCTAATCGTATTCCTTAACCTATCAACTGAGAATGAATACATATATCTGAAGTGTGAATCTAAATCTTATCAATAAAAACCAGGAGTCAGGTATCAGGGTAAAAGCTAGAAAAATAGAGAAGTAGAGCAGCAGCCACTAAAGACTTTTTACTTCTCTGGATTCTCAGACCAAAAACGGGGTCGGACTGAGATCCTGTTTCCACCTACCTTATATTACTGTCTCCACTCTTGATTGTGCTGGGATTAAAGGCCTGAACCTCCCAAGTGCTGGGATTAAAGGCCTGAACCTCCCAAGTGCTGGGATCAAAGGTGTAGCCTCCCAAGTGTTGGGATCAGAGGTATAGCCTCCCAAGTGCTGGGATCAAAGGTGTAGCCTCCCAAGTGCTGGGATTAAAGGTGTAGCCTCCCAAGTGCTGGGATTAAAGGTGTAGCCTCCCAAGTGCTGGGATTAAAGGTATAGCCTCCCAAGTGCTGGGATCAAAGGTGTAGCCTCCCAAGTGCTGGGATTAAAGGTGTAGCCTCCCAAGTGCTGGGATCAAAGGTGTAGCCTCCCAAGTGCTGGGATTAAAGGTATGAGCCACCACTATCTGGCCTCTGTGGTTAACTAGTGGCTAGCTCTGCCCTCTGATCTCTAGGTAAGCTTTATTTTTCAAAACATAAACAAAATATCATACAACATATTTCTTTAATTTTAATTTTAAAATTCTCAGAAATAAATCCACAATGGGGAAGAAGAGGAGATTTTGTAAACTGAAAGGACGATGGATGAAAATCGTCCATTCTGTATATAGAACTGCATCCTGACCACAGTGAGAGAATATAGGACATCAAAATGTTTCTTCAAGTGCACTTTTAACTTCTGAAGAGAGTAAATTATTGAAGTAAAGTAAAACTTGGTTGAAACATGGAGAGGGAGCAAATAAGTAGTAGATCACAGCTCAGAACAGTGGTGTTGGGGGAAGTGTTGTTGTTTGTTTTTGCTCTTTTGGGGATCTACCACCCAGATCCCAAATAAATCACACACAGAGGCTTACTCTTAGTTGTAAATGCCCAGCCTTAGCTTGGCTTGTTTCTTGCCAGCTTTCCTTACCTTCAATTATCCTATCTACTTTTTGCCTCTGGGCTTTTCCTGTTCTCTTCCTTCTGTAAATCTTATTCTTATTCAGTGGCTTGCTGTGTATCTGGGTGGCTGGCCCCTGGAGTCTTCTTCTTTCTTTGGCTACTTCTTCCCTCTTCCTCCTAGATTTCTCCTTCTTTTTATTCTCTCTGCCTTCCAGTCCTGCCTGTTCTTTCTCCTGCCTTGTTATTGGCTGTTCAGTTCTTTATTAGACCATCAGGTGTTTTGGACAGGCAAAGTAATGCAGCTTCACAGAGTTAGACAAATTCAACATAAACAAAAGTAACACACCTTAAAATAGTATTCCACAATAGGACAGTAAGGCCAAGGGGTGTGGGGTGTGGATTTGGGCACTGGGATATGAAGGATGACTATAATCACAGAATTATTGGTGACTCACAGCTTTTTCTCCCCTTCTACAACCTAACATTCCCCTAGAGGTAAGACACTAAAAGATACTTCTCTGAGAAGCTGGGCGGTTTGGTGGAAATACTGAAAATTCAATGCTCGAGATACTAATGACAGAGATCCACAAAGAACCATAGTAGCCCGGTAACTGTCCACTAACAGTTGACAAACACCATTCCACTCTAAGCTCCCAGACATTTGCTTCCTTTTTAAAATGAGCACATAAAGGGATGACAAGATGACTTAGTCAATAAAATTCTTGCTTTGAAAACATGAGTACCTGAGTTCAATTCGCAGACCCATGGCACTGCTTGGATTAAAACCTTACCTGGTGTCATTACTGAGGCTAAGAATCTATAGACAGACAGCTCATAGGCCCCAGAGGAGAAGCCACTAGTATTTTCCTGCTAAATAAGCACAGTAGTATGCTGACTTCTAATGACTTATTAAACACACAGGTTAGAACATCTCTCAACCCTCAGCAGAGAAGATTCTTTGTGCAGCAGATGACAGTCAGCACAGAGTCCCACAGCTGGTCAAGATGAAGAGAATAACAATGTGAAATCTCATTCCTACATGGGACATTCTGAGCACACCAAAAGAAAGGAAGTCAGAAATTCTGTTTTTATTCATCATTTACGTGCTTTGGCCTCTTTCCAGTCCTGGTGCAGTGCAAAGTTGGAATTGTTTCTCTCCTTAAGTAAACATTCTCATTTTTGGTTACTATCCATGTGCCTCAGTCCAAATCTTTGTTTCAGGGTATAATAACCGGCAAATATCAGCAAACTCAGTTCTTCACATACAACAGAGAGACCAGATGCTATATGAGGCTGTTCCTGATACCTTTAAAGAGAACCACGGCTTGGTTATTGTACTGCTTTATTCTCCCTTCTTTATGCTTTTTAGCTGCCCTGGTTTTATGTGTTGTGGATTTCTGCTGCTTTTTCACTTTTTCTATCTTTGGAACACTGTCTCTTCTTTATTATTCTGACTCTTCCTCTTTACTGTTATATAGAATGCTAAGCTTGAAATGATAGTTGGCTTCCTGTAATAAGTGCACACAACACACTTGTCATGTTTAGGTCACCTGAAAACTCAAGATGAACAGCGAAGTAAATGCAAATTACTCATGGTCCATGACAGAGAATAGAGATCATAGCAAACATGGAAATGACTCCTCTCTGGACCCATAAAAGGTACACACACAAATCTGTTGAGGACAAATGGGACCCTTTAACATTCATTAGCAGAAACCACCAAGTGCTCTGGAAAAGCACTAGGAGGCAGGTTTGTCACATGCCCTTTAGAAAAATCTCTAAACTCACAAACCACTTTTCATAAGCAGCCTCTCCTTTGAGGGAAGAGGGGAATTTGAACAAATATAAATTACTATCTCCCATTATGTTCTGCTCTGAAAAGTTCCTGTTTTACGTTGTGATTAATTCTACACTCCTTTGCTCTTCTGGGGTTTCTCATTCAGGACTTCCTGATGGATCTGGTAAATGAAGTGGTAAGTGTGGGCATTGCCATCGGTAACCACATGCCCTGTTTATTGAAACCATGTATCACCAGTTACTCCAGAGATGCAAGGACAGATTATTAGACCCCCCGTGACCCCAAGAAGCCACTCAAGGGTATTAGGTATCAAAGCTCCATGATTTGAAGTAGACCCTGAACCCTTCCCAGAAGCCAGCAGCATTTGTGCTCAGGGTGAGATGGACTGGATGATCCTGAAACTGCAGGATCATCAGAAGACCAAGGGTTCCATCTGGTGGTCATAATAGTAAAATTCCGGGTGCCACTAACCTTGGGAACATTCTTTGTGAACTCAGAATCAGCTGTGGATGCAGAATATGCCCTTCAGAATCGTGGGTTACCACCATTCTAAGGCTCGTGGAACATGGAGAAATAGGTAGCAGAAAGTGAATGGGAGCAGGAAAATGCAGTGAAGGACTGCAAAATGCATTAATTAAAGATACCTTGTACTTATTTACCCTGAGCCCTCATGAGACCCACCCCTTAAAACAATCAGTCAAGATAGGAAAAGGAGAACCAGAAGCCCCATGCATTACCTCTAAACAATTAATTATTGACAGGTTTTTAGTGAGGGATATTCAGTGGTCTTTGTTGTGTACCCACTGCTGAGATAAGCAGAACCCACTGGCCTAGTTAATGTCAGTGGGGGGAAAAAAGGAAGAAGAACAAAAGACATGAACATAGAAGAGAGAATTTTGGGGAGACGGAGGAAACAAGACAGGAACAGCAGGGAGGTAGAGAGTAAAGTGATCAGCATCTATTTTTTTTGTTTGTTTGTTTTTTGTTTTTCGAGACAGGGTTTCTCTGTGTAGCTTTACACCTTTTCTGGATCTCACTCTGTAGACTGTGGCTCTGCCTCCCGAGTGCTGGGATTAAAGGCGTGGGCCACCACCACCCAGTCTATCTTCTATGTATACAAAACTGTGTAAAAATATCATTAATCATTTTTAATAAGAATTTTCAGTGCTGTCTGGGAGCACTCTGTGCATCTCTGTTTTCAGATGTGATGATGTGATGTGTTAGTATACCCTTTGCTGTAGGGGTGGGGAAAGAAGTGATGGGAGCATTTCTTGTCCCTTCAAAGTTGTCTGTTATGAACCTAAGGCACCCTTTCTGCCAACTTGAACACAATCCTGTGTTCCACTGAAACTCCTTTCAGGTCGAGAACTGAAGATGGATTTCCTGGATCCAGAGCAATATAAATCCAGAGCTGCTTGCATTTCTTTCTTATTGTCAGAGAAAACATCTGTGGTCCCATTTCATAGTGGAAAGGCAGTCTGGTTCTGCCTGACATGTAAAACTGACCCCTAGCTGGAATCCATAGGTTTGTGCTTGTGATCCAAATCCTTTATCCTTGATATCTTGGAACTCACAGCAGACCTCTCAGTCATCCCTATACCCTATCTGTCATCCTCTGCTCCTCCTTAAATGGACTCTTGCCCAGTAATTGTCATCTTAATTTGCACCCATTGGAACTGAGTTTTGTTCTTTGTTCCCTTCGACATCCACACCCAAATTCTTGGCAAAGCTTGTAATCTACTCATCACATGCCCTGGGATCTTCCCTTTGCCATGTCCCACTGTCCTACTGGGTTCAGGTCATTGTCACCCTCACCTGGAAAACTGTGGCAGCTTCTACTGTTCTTCATGCTTCTCTGCATGCTTAGTGCATGTTCTTTCCACCACAGATATTCTTCACTTTTAGTAATATGCATACTATCATATTGCCTTCTTGTAAAGTCTTCCAAAGGCCTAATGTTGCACTATGAATGATACAAAATCCTTATTGGAACATATGTTGTCTTTTTTTTTTTTTTTTGGTTTTTTCGAGACAGGGTTTCTCTGTGTAGCTTTGCGCCTTTCCTGGGACTCACTTGGTAGCCCAGGCTGGCCTCGAACTCACAGAGATCCGCCTGGCTCTGCCTCCCGAGTGCTGGGATTAAAGGCGTGCGCCACCACCGCCCAGCAATATGTTGTCTTGAATGATACAAAATCCTTATTGGAACATGTGTTGTCTTGTTGTTTTTTCATTCTTCCAACTTAGTCATCCTGACAACTCCAACCCTGAAACTTCATTCAAGAATCTCAGCAAGCAAAATGATTTTTTCTTGAGGGTTTTTATGTGCTATTATTTGTTGTACATATCCCCCTTGGTTGCCACAACTGCTTTCTTCTCTTACTTCAGCGACTAGCTCAAATGTCACCCCTTGTATTGATAGCCCCTGGTGGTTCTTTCTCTGTAAGGTATAATTTGTTTCTAAGCCCCCTGAGGACCACCCTGTGCTTCTCTCATTATCTAGAATGCATGCATATGCTCATAGTAGTCCCTGGAAGATAGACACGTATTATAAACCTAGGATATCACATTATTGAATAAAAATTTCCTTTGGAGACAAATAAGTTCTCATGGAATGAAGACATCCTTGGTTAAAGATGTTCTAATGGAATTTGGACGCCATTATGGATTGCAAATTCCCTTATGAGTTGAAAGTGTCTTTGTAAGTCATTTATGTTCTAATGGAGTGAAGATGTCTTTATTTATGTGTCAGCTCCTAAGACTCTTCCTCTTCATCTTAGCACTCTCTTTTTGTCTGCCAGTCCCACCTAACCTCTGCCAGTCCAGATATTGGCCAGTCAGCTTCTTTTTAAAACCAGTCATGGTGACCTACGTTTACACAGTGTAAAGGAATATGCCTCAGTTGGTTAAAAAGTACCAGAGAATAACTTAATTCTTTCATATCCCATGAAATACAGTCCTTCTAGGAAGGATTCTGAATCATGACACTAGATGCTTCTTTCCTCTCATAACCCCAAGGAGAAAGATTTTCTCTTTTTCTGGGACAATAAGAGTTCATTTTAGAGGTTATAGAAGTTTGAAAGCTCTGGGAAAAGTGTCACATTGTATAGACTAGAATGACTAGCCTAGGAGAGCTCAAGAAGACAAAGAATACGTTCATGGCTCAACCTGGGGTGATGAGATAGCCTGGAGATATGAGAGATTCAGATGAATGGAAGACACAGGAGATGCAGAACTAGTGAGAAAATACCCCAGGTGTAGACCATAAAGTGACAGAGTAGACGCCAGATCTGTCATCCAGAAGGGGCAATGTGGAGAGATAAAGAGAGAGGAAACATGGAAGAAACAAGAAAGGGAGGGGCAAGGGAAATAGATGGTGGGGGCTGGCAAGGAGACCATGCAAGCCAAGAGTGCAGGATAAAAGGGCCTTAGATTTACAGGCTGTATTCATTGCCTGATCCAGGCTTACTGCAGTTTTGTATACGAGACCATGGCTTGCCTACTCCATTTTCCACTCTTCTTGATGATCACACTCAATGGGGCTTTGAACCTGAGCCTGAACTCTTTGCAGAATGCTACAGTCCTGGGTCATATAGAGGGAGTCAGTATGCAGGAGGAGGAAACCCAGGAAATGTTCAACTTTGCTGTCAACAGTTACAGCAAAAAGAATAATGACTTGCACCTGAACCAAGTGGTGTGAGGGCTAAGGGTTTATAAGGAAATATGTCACTTTTGAATTGAGGAAGTTTGAGTTTTTCACTTGGAGTGCCATGAGGTGTTCTTTGTCCAGCCATTATTCATCCCTGCTGCTCTGTTCCAGACTGTATTTCAGTGTGATTTGCAAGCAGTGTGAGAAAATTTCCTCTCTCCAGCACTGGCCAATCAGTTAATGACCTCTATCTATTAATTACACAGATCTCAGGGCTAAAACATAAACAGTTCGTCTCCTAAGCTATCTCGCATTAATAAACAGAAGCAAAAGTGTTAATTGTCTTCTGAGGTCAAAGCAGGGATAGCTGAGTTGTGCTTTCCATTATCTGTAGTGCTTTCAGGGCACTCTATTCTTTCTATTTCAAAGGGGCTTTGATTCAAGAAATGCTGCAATTCTTTCCTTGAGCCTATCTGTGAAAGCCCTATTTGTGATCTTTTTGCATTAACACCTCATCTGGCCAAATTGTCCTGCCATAAAGATAATTATAGGGAACAGAATTCTACATTTTTTATTGGACTGTAGAACAAAGGTTTGACTGTATGACTTATTTTTCTCACCAGAATTATACAATATGGGTGAAACTCATCTTTCTTTTAGTACACAGGAATTATTGTGTCCAACAAATGAGGAATACACTGCTAAGGTTGTGGGACAAGTCCCAAAGCTCTTACATTGTGGAAGGCCATGGTATCACACAAGAAATTTACAGTAAGAAGCAGCTCTCTATTCAAAAGGAAGTAATTCTCATTGCCCTGCATATGAGTTTGTGCTCCATTAGATATGTATTTTTTTTCTGGTGGGTTGACCCTCTAATTATCAGCTGTAATCTACTGCATAATCTTGCAGACTCCAAAGATTCTTGAGATCCTTAAGATGGATATTTTTATTCTCCTGTAAAGACAAAAACAGAACCCTGCCCTGGCCCTAATTTTGTGAGTTTTACCTCTATATATGTTGATTTGCCGAATCAGTTGGTAAACAATCACTTTTCCTAATCAAGAAGTCTCTACTGTTTGAATCAAATATTTATTAATTTTGATATCATATGTAGCTTTTCTTCTCCTGTGGAAAGAAAATCAAAACCCCTTCTCCAGCATAACGCATATCATGGTTTCCATTCTGAGGTCAACACATCTTTAAAGTACACAAGCTGATTTAACTCAGTTTTTTTTCTATTGTACAATGTCTCTTTGTAGCTGTTGTCCCTTTCTCATTAGCACTTAGAAAATTTAGAGTTAATAAGGCACTATGCAATCTATCTCTGGGGGTCTTTATTACCCCTTTCTGCTTGTTTTGCATTTCTTTTAAAGAACAATTTGATCTTTCTATAACCACTTGTCTTGTTGGATTGTGTGGTATACTTGTAATATGCTTTATATTATAGTATGCAACAAATTATTTCATCTTACTAGAGACATATGCTGGACCATTGTCAGTCTTAATTTGTACAGGTATTCCCATGATGGCCATGATTTCTAATAGATGTGTAATTACAGAATCAGCCTTTTCAGAACTCAAAGTTGTTGTCCACTGAAATCCTGAATATGTATTTATGGTGAGGTGCACATATTCTAATTTTCCAAGTTCTGCAAAATGAAACACATCCATTTGCCAAATCTCATTGATTTGAGTATCCTTAGTGCTACTTCCTGCATGTTGTGGAGTTTGATTATACAAGGAAAAAGTCGGACTTTGTCTTAAAATTTATTTGGCTTCTTGCCAAGTGATGGAAAAATCCCCTTTCAAACCATTGCTATTGACATGGTGTTTTTTGAAGAAATTCTGAGGACTCCAGCACATTTCTTACTAATAACTGATCAGTTTCATCATTACCTTGTGCTATAGGGCCTGGCAGACCCATATTACATCTGATATATGTTATATATATGGGATGATTCCCATTCCTGACTATTTCCTGTAATCATATAAACAAGGCATTTAATTCTAATTCATCAAGAATAAGTTCAGCAGTTTCAATGTATAAAACAACTCTTACTGCATATTGAGAGTAACTAACTATATTCAGAGGTTCTGTAAAATCCACCAATACTGTGAGAATATCATACAATTCTGACTTTTGGACAGAATCATAAGGGCTTTGAGCCACTTTACTTAAATTTCCTGACTTGTAACCTGCATTTCCTAATTTTTTTGCATCAGTATAGAATGTAGGGGTTTCAGTTATTGGTGGTCCTCATATAATGTGAAGAAGGGCCCAACTGGTTCTTTTTATGAATTGATGTCTCTTTCTTTTGGGATATCTGTTGTTAATCTCTCCCAAAAATTACTGAAAGCTCTTTGCCAAGGTTCATTTTCTGCCCATGAAGGGGAAATTTCAGCATTAGTAAAAGTATGATAATTTCTATGTGGTTCATTCCTGTCAATTGACAAAGTCTTAATTTTCTTGTTAGAATCAACTCAGGAACCTTTTACACAGATGTCTTTAATTTTCTACTCTGTTTATGTGGTAAAAATAACCATTCCAAGATAATATCTTCCTTCTGGCTTAAAATTCCTGTAGGGGACTGTGTAGAGGGTAATATAACCAGAATGCAGTCGAACTCAAACTTAGGATCCAAATGATCCACATGTGCATCCTAAATTTCTTTTCTACTAAAGCCAATTCTCTCTCAGCTTCAGTTGATAATTCTCTGGGAATATTTAATCCATGTCACCTTTTTTTTTTTTTTTTTTGGTTTTTCGAGACAGGGTTTCTCTGTGTAGCTTTGAGCCTTTCCTGGGACTCACTTGGTAGCCCAGGCTGGCCTCGAACTCACAGAGATCCGCCTGGCTCTGCCTCCCGAGTGCTGGGATTAAAGGCGTGTGCCACCACCACCCGGCCCATGTCACCTTTTAAGGTTTGAAACAAATTACTCAATTCTTGAGATGTTACTCCAATAATGGATAGTAGATGGGTAATGTCTCCTAGCAATCTTTGAAAGTCATTATGATTCTGCAATTGATATCTCCTAGTTTGCACCTTTTGGGATTTAATATTTATAGACCTATTTTATATTTTACATAATTAATAAAATCTCTTCTTTGTAATTTTTCAGGAGCAATTTGTAATCCCCAGCAAGGCAAAACTTTCTTTACTTCTTCAAACATTTTTTTCTAAAGTATCTGTTGAATCAGCTAACAAGATACTGTCAATATAATGGTAAACTATAGATTGAGGAAACTGTACACAAATAATTTCCAATGGTTGTCATACAAAATATTGGCACAGGGTGGGACTGTTCAGCATTTCTTGTGGGAGAACTTTCCATTGATATCTTTTAACAGGCAGAGAATTATAAGTAAGCACCGTGAAGGCAAATTTTTTCCTATCCTTTTCTTGTAGAGGTATAGTGAAAAGATTGTCTTTGAAATCAATGCATATAATAGACCATCCTTTAGGTAACAGGAAAGCAAGGGAATTCAAGGCTGTAGAGAGTCCACCAGCTTAATTACTTTTATGGATCTCAAATCTGTCAGCATTCTCTCTTTTCCAAATTTCTTTTTAATAACAAATACAGGAGAATTCTAAGGGCTGGTTAATTCTTCAAAATGTTGAGCATTTAGCTGCTCCTGTACCAGTTGTTCTAAGGACTGTAATTTTTCTGATGTCAAAGGCCATTGTTCTACCCAGACAGATTTGTCAGTTAACAATTTTAAAGATAGGGCTCTTGGTACTTCTGAAAGAGAAACAAATGTTATGCCCTGTTTTTGTACAGCCTGAATGGTTTGTGACTGTTTTTTGTAATGTCCTTTAATACTTTTCCCAGATATGTATGTTGGTTTATGATTTGTTTCTGAGATGGGAGGAATGTTAATCTGGGGATTCCATTGATGTAACCAGTCACAACCCCATAAATTCATTGCTATATTAGCCACATGTGGCTTCAGTTTTCTTCTCTGCCTTTCTGGTCCTATATATTCAATCTATCTTGTGCTTTGTTTTACCTGCGATAATGTTCCAATTCCTAAAAACTGAACATCTGCCTCGTGAAGAGGCCAATTTGCATGGCATGATTCTGGTTATACTTGCCTCTGTGTCTAGAAGACCATCAACCACAATATCATTTATTTGTATCCTTAGCTTTGGTCTTTGATCATTTATTGAAGTCTGTCAAAAAATTCATCTTATGGTTTCCCCTGAACTTTTGTTCCATCTTTTAAGGCTATTGTATTATCCAGAGCAGTGTGGATTTTTTGCCTTAGGCACTAGGTCCTTTAATTGCTCTGGGGAGAAGTTTTTCCCATGGTGACAAGGAATGAATGAACCATGTTCTACATGGGGGCCTGTGAGAGGCCTCCCAAGGCATTTCCTGATGATAAAGGGTTGCCTTGCAATTCTTTTGTTGATCTGCATAATCCAGAAGGTTGGGGCCTTCTGTTTGAGTTGTCCCTAGAAGAAACATTGTTTCTAGGGATGCCCTGTCTACAATTTATTCTGAGATTACCTTGTTTACCACAATCAAAACATTTGATATTTTGATTTTTTCCTATGCCTTTGGAAATCACCTCTCCTACCCAAGTATTATCATAGTCAAGAGGCTCAATGTTGACTGTGTGTTGGATCTAAGGGGTCACATCTGCCAGCAAGAGGCACCACCTCCTTCAGGCCATACAACCCAAGGTCATGAGTGGAGCAATGACTAGATAGTTACAATTATAATTTTCCTTAGTTATGATAAAAGATAAATTAGATCTAAAACTTTAGACTCACAAAATAGGATAGATGGTAGAGTATTTTCTTTAATTTTGCTAAATACAAATAGACTAGATATTCTAACTATAATTCTTGCTTGATAGTTTTTTTGTTATATGTAATTTTACTGTTTAAAATGAAAAACTTTTCTTTTGATTAGACAGAAAAGGGGAAGTGCTGTGGGATGGTCTTTCTGTATGCTGTGAATATGTGTTGCTACCAATGGTTAATAAAGAAGCTGCTTTGGCATATTGCAAGGCAGAATGGAGCCAGGTGGGAAATCCAAGCAAAGATACAGGTGGAAGGAAGGTGGAGTGAGGAGACATTGAATGCAGGCAGGGGAGCAAGATGTAATGGAACACAATTAATGCCATGAAGCCACATGGAAAACATAAATTAATAGAAACAGGTTTAATTAAGTTGTAAGAGCTAGTTAATGAGAAGCCTGAGCCATATACCAAAAAAAATTGTAATTAATATAAGCCTCTATGTGTTTACTTGAGACCAAGTGGCTTCAGGACACAGGAAAACTTCTAACTATATGGATCCAGTCTTCTATGGATGCTGATCTGACCTTTAACAGCCCAATTATCCTTTTGCATTGTAAATTAGCATTTTCAAAAGCCAAAGATTGAATCAATACTCGCCTAGGCTCTGAGTCTTTAAGGGTGCTGTACAGCACAGGGATAAGGTGTGTTCATCATATGTAGCCTGACTACATCAGCATAACCACCTTCATCAAGTATTTGATCTTGCAAAAAGTCAGAACCTCTAGACTTACCTTGCTATTCAATGGCCTCAGCTTCTTCTTTCAACAAACTGCTCCGTTATAACTGAGGACCATATTCTAGTAATGATGTGACTAATTGTTTCTAGTCCTTGGAGTAACTTTTTTCCGAGTGGACCATGTATTCAACATCTGCCTCACATATGCTGAATGCGTACTATGGGAAACTATTGCTTCTTTAAGTCTAACATTTGTATAGGCTCCCACATACATTCTGTATGTCCTTGGGGATCTTTGTCACTTGGTTGACTTTCATAAATGGTAACAGGATAAATCATGGGTGGTGTAGTAACAACTTTAGACCTCTCTTCCCTAATTCTATGAGGAAATGGTAAGGTTGGTTCTCCTCTGAATTCATCTGTCTGTGTCTGAATGCTTTTATTATCAGTTCTAATAAATTTTTCTAAGGCTTGGGATTTACCAGGAACTGTCTTGTTCAGGGCTTGTATCTCCTAAGTAGTAGGCTTTTCTAGAGTTTGCATGTTATCAGACACCTTTTTGTTCTCCTCAGTTGTAAATACCTCTAAAGTCTTTAGCTCACCAGCCAAAGCTGTCTTACCCTCTTTAGTGACTATCTGTAAGGATTGCATATTGCCTTCCATGATCTGTAGCTTTTTAGTCAAATTCTCTTTACCATATTCCAAAGCTAAATTTTTCACTCAATGTCTCACTTTTGGCACTGTCATCAAACCATTTCTTAAGGATAAGATATGGATTGACAGACCAATAACAATTATCACTGAAATTATATTGATCCCAGCTAGGTTGCTTATCTCTTCGATAAATTTTTTTAGCATCCCATACATAGTAGCCATGATCAGGGTTTTAAGTCTCCACATTGTAATATTTGTAGCCATTGACCTGGGAAAGGCTTTAAGATTGCACTATCCCTTTATTCTGTTACACTCTTCTTTAATTTTTTAAAGAAATCAAGTAATTTTTGTTTATTTGTTCATTAGTTTACCTCTTAAGAGTTGACTTACTGCCGATCAGGTCCTCAAATAATTGTTGTAGATGTAATTTGATGTTTCACCAGCAGATGGAGCAAGTGCGCCACAGAAGCTCAGGCTACTCAACATCAGAGTCACAGAAGATTCATCTTCAGCACTTGTTTTACACTAAACAAAACTGATTATAAAGATAGCATCTATAGGTTAAGCAGAGGGACCAGAACCTGTTTAGTGTCTGTGGTCCGATCACGGCTCTGAGAGACCAGGAGGCTCAGGGCGTGTGGGCATAGGCGCACACTGTCTCACAAGCAGCGGGGGCTGAGGGACCACCAGGAGAATGCTGGTCCTTGGCCAGCAGGTGCAGCTCACATGCTGATGGGACACGACCGGGGCGCTGGTGGGGAGCTCCAGGGGCATCAAGCAGAACCTACCTGGGATGGCCACAGTGGGTGCATTCCACCCTAGGGGAGGCAGAAATAGGCAAGGAAGATTATGCCTTATGTCCTACAACCTGGGGGACTGCCTTTGTGGACCAAGGCACGAATACCGGCTGTGGTAGGGGATGCACGAGGTGCCAGGGCTGCGGAACGAAGGCTGTTTCAGGGGACCAGCAGGCACGCAGGAGGCTAGAAATCTGAAGGCATCTAGGAGCTGGGCAGGAGGGAGACACAGCCCCGGTGTGTGTCCAGCGCACTGGGGATTTTAAAAGATGGAGTTTGGGCATGCAGCACGCCATGCAGCTAGCCTGGAGACCAAGGGAGCCTAGGGATATGTTTGGCTACAAGCGAACTGGCTGATCACAGGAAGCTGCTGCTAGCGGGTGAGGGGTGGGGGGTGGGGGCCAAGGGAGTAGGGGGCGGGAGAGGGGGGCAAACCAAATCAGCACGCTATTTGGGCTGACCTCAGGCTGTTTCAGGTGGCCTTTGGGTTAGGGCCACATTGGTGCCAGGTAATGAGGGACTCTGGAGTCTTGGATCAGGAAAGATTTATTAAGGAATGAACTCTATGTCGTATGCTCCTGACACAGAACAGAGCTGAGATGCTGCCAATGACTCAGCCGCTGCTGATGGACCCAAACTGCAAGCCACGCTTCTCTGCCACTTGCTCCTGCTCTGAACACCCAAGAGTGTGCTGTGCAACCCTTGCGCCACTGTTTTAAAAACCGCGCCCATAAAGACGAAAACGCTCCATCCAATTGGTCATTGGATCAAATGGCAGAATTTCCACAACATGCATGAGTGTGGACATGATCCAATATACACATTCATGGGCTAACATGCTTCTACATTTTTCTTAGTGCACAATAAGTCCTGGATATATGCCATGTCCATACCTCTTGCTGAATAGCCTGCTCATTTAAGGGACAGTTGGTCAAGACAGCCTGGGGCTTCATAATTTGGTTCAGGATAGGATCACAGAAAAGAGGAAGTTTGTCCCAGGGACAACCTGAGGAGAGAAGATGATTCACCTTCAACACTACACTGACCTCCACATTCAGCTCTTTTACACTGTAAAGTCAGTGGGTTTGGTGAAGATTCAGGGATGCCTGCATTCATGAGCTGCCACCAATATCACACGGCACCCACGCTACCCTCCCATGTGAGGTAACCACAACTAGTCTTGTATCTTGTTATCTTCTGGAAAAGCCTCACAAGTGTATGATGTTGCTAATAAATGAGACAAGACAAAATTCTGTCATATCTCATTTATTAGCAATACCATATTTATTCTTTTGAATTCACAAGAACAGACAACTCTGAGCCGTCATCCAGGATGGAGACAGGCAACAGTTCAGCAATACAGGGCTGCTCTGACAGCAAATGACATCTTGGTCCTCCGGGACAGTACTAACTCTAAGCTGCAGCACAGAGATCAGGAAGAAGCATACCTGGTACACTGTGTGGATTATGGGAGCTCATGACTATACTGTAGCTGGATTCCACACAGAACAAAGAATCAATTCTTTTCATCTAGATATATCCCTAAGTGGATAGGAGGACCTGCATTGTCAATACCTTTTTGACTGTTAACAGGGATATCTATTGATTGTGAAACTCTCCAATGTATCTTACATTTTCAATTAAATACATTTATGTCTTTCTTCCCCAGGGAAACTCAGACTCAACTTGTCAGAACCTTTGAGAAGTAAAAGGTGAGATCAGACGAGGAATTTAGAACCCCATGAAGCCAGATGTGAATCACTTGGTGCTCTAATATTAGTTTTTTTGTCTTTGAAATGAGATTCACACCATCAATGGTGTGCAATGCTCTAAGGTTTTCTGGTATTTTACCCAATACTCACAAAAAATACATGAAAGAAAATGCTCCTGTGTGGATTCTCTCTCTCTCTCTCTCTCTCTCTCTCTCTCTCTCTCTCTCTCTCTCTCTCTCTCTCTCTCTCTCTCTTGCTCAGGGTTTTAGAAGTTAGTCCAACATGGTAAGGAAGGTCTGGAGAATCATGATGGTAATAGGGTGACAGGAAACAGAGAACAGGGGATAGATTTGGGAGCCAAAGAAATACATGGGCTGAAATACAGATTTCTATTGGGGGATTTAATATGGCAACTCCATGTAGTTAAAAGGGAAGTTTATTTTGGAGATAACTTACAACAAGTAAAGGGATAGGTTACAGGATCCTGGAGAGGTGAGGTGAAGTCCAGCTGGGTTTTCTGGAGAACTCCACTCGGACTACTATCCAGCATCCAGGATCACTAAGAACCAAGAGAGCTGGCATATCCAAATCTCAGGTCTTAAGGGCTTCTGTCTCAGCCCCACCTCAGGGGCAGGTCATAGGTAGGCGTGACAGTTACTGGAAGCCTCACTGGGGGTAGTACTTCCAGATCAAAGCTGGAACAGCTACCCACTACAGGTTTCCAATGAACTATTTCTTCAAGTAGGCCCTTTACCTACTTCTCATCACCATTGATTAATTACATCATGTTTAGGACTGGTCCATTGATTAGATCAGAGAACTCTCGTGATCCTCATGATCTAATCATCTCTGGAAAGGCCATAACACAAACTTGTAGTAAGATTTTCTGAATAATCACTTATCTATTTCTCAAACACTATTAACAATATAGATAACCTATCAGAGATTTCTTTAACTTAAGTATCATACTTGAGAAGTGAATAGGCTGGCAAGGTCCATGGTATCTGGGAGGCTTGCAGTGTGTTCAAGGGAAAATGTTCCAGCAGGAGGAACTGGGATATTCTTGACTCCCTTGCTATTCAGGAAAAGCAGTAAAGATCTCTCTACACTGGCTTACCATGTGGCATTGCTGTGTCCACATTGCTGTTAGTAATACCCGTATGTAAGCATATGAGAAGACTTCTGCAGAGATGATTAGATTTGGAAGGCTTTGTAATAGGATGAAGGCTGATAGCCTAAATTCCAAATTACTTAAAGTTTGACCTTGTGGCCTAACAGCTTAGCTCTTGGCCCCTTAATCTTCTTTCAATATTCTCCTTTATCTACAGATATCAATAGATCTATCTATAGGTATCTTTATCTATAGATATCTAAATCAGTGATGCGGTGTCCAGACACAATTCAGAGTGGTCCTCCTTACCAAGTTTGGAAGGAATATCCAGATTATCATCCAAGGATCATGTCTAGAGGAAGTAGCAGATGTTTGTTGAAGTTGGTTCCTTGGACTACTCCAGGATCCACATCCAAAGGGAACTTAAGCTCATCAGGAGATTGGCAGTCCTTATTAAGAAGCCACAGATAGGAACCTAAGTAGTCATCTATATTCACACTGGAGGAATGTCCAGATCAAACAGACTAATATTTATTGTACATTGTTATGAAGTATGGAGGGACTTGTTCTGAGAAATGTGTCACTGTGGGAGTTCACTGTGGAGCATCATCACAGGAATTCATAATCTATTTGTTAAACAATAAAAAAGTTTTGTCATATTAGAGGACCACTATGTCCATGACACTGGACATAGTCTTATAGCCAAGGCTGGCTGGGATTTATATAACACCAAGGTTTGCAAAACCAAGCAAAGACAGGTCAGAGAACAAAAGGCAATTATGACAAGAAGTCATTCTGACAATGGTCATTAGTGGACCTCAGCAAACTGAGCAATTATGCACATGAAATAATTGAATGGGACAGTTGGTTCCTAATTTACTTTATTAAACCTTGGGGATGTATAACATGCATTTTAAAAATCTGGTAGGAAATGATACTAAATAGTTTGTTATCAAAACATCTCAAAAAATTCATCAAGAGGACAAAGCTTAATGTGAGGCAGGGGCTTATGAATACTGTCATTATGTCCACCTCAGATCAAATGTTGCAAAGTACACTAAAGTAGAGCCAGAAGCACAGCATCAGGGAGGAGTGAATGATGGACAAAGGCCCTCTCAGAGAAAAATTCAGACTCCCTCACTTCAAGGGTCACATACCTGCTCTTGGACATTCTGTATTTCCACAACCCAGCTCAGATGCAATTCATTATTGTTTTCATTGTACTTGCTGAAAGCATAGTCCAGTGCTTCTGGGGCCCCCTTCTCCTGCATACCAGATTTCTGTATGCCACCCAACAATGTGTGACCCAGGACAGCACTCAGGTTCACAGCCACCATGATTGTTGTCAACAGGAGTAGTGGAGCATGGAGCAAGCAGGCCATGGTTTTCCTAGACAAGAAATTGGATCCAATACTTGATTTATTACAGAAGTGAGCCTCAGTGAGGTAGTGATTATAGCCTGGAAATGAGCTTCTTTCTTATCCTGCACTCTCATCCTGCATGGGCTCCTTGCCAGTGCCCCATGCTCTTTCACACTTGCTCCTCCTTTTCCAGTTCCTTGCCTATGTAGTTCCTCTGCTTTCACATTTCCCCAAATGTATCTGGTATCTTGCTCCTGTTCTTTCCTTTTAAGGTCCACACAAGGTGTATCTTCAACCTTACTTACTCTTCATCACCTCTGTATCTCCTCTCCTTCTTACTGTCTCACAACTCCAGGCTGACCCTTAATGCCGACTTGCTTTACAGCACTTATCCATCACTTTCTGAGCTTTTCTATGTTGGTCATCCTGTGTGCAAAAGGTGTCACTGTTCTCTGGCTTGAAAATTCCTATATCCTTCAAGATGAACTCTTACTCTCACTAAAAATCTTTTTCTTTGTGGTCTGCAGAAGGCAGAATCATCCAGGGTCAGACTTCAGAACTGACCATGGAAGGGTGGTATTTCAGAGTATCCAGGAAAATTCAGTTGTGCCCTTTAGGGGGAAATTTTCTTTCACAAAATTTCTGAAATAACCTGTGGTGGTATTGTGTTCCCCAAAATATTGTGTACCCTAATAAACTTATCTGGGGTCAGAGAACAGAACAGCCACTAGATATAGAGGCCAGAAACTGGTGGCACACATGCCTTTAATCCTATCACTTGGGAGGCAGAGATCCATCTGGATCTCTGTGAGTTTAAAGCCACACTGGAAACAGTCAGGCATGGTGACTCACGCCTTTAGTCCCAAGAAGTGAGCCTTTAATCCCAGGACGTGAGGGCAGAAAGCAGAAAGGTATATATGGCATGAAAACCAGGAACTAGCTTGGTTAAGCTTTTAGGCTTTTGAGCAGCACAGTTCATATGAGAGACATCCAGTCTGAGGAAACAGAATCAGCTGAGGAATTGGCAAGGGGAGGTAGCTGTGGCTTGTTCTGTCTCTCTGATCATTCAGCATTCACCCCAATACCTGGCTCTAGGTTTGTTTTATTAACAAGACTTTCTAACAATTTGTGCTACAATAACCCTTAATTTGGAGAGTGTTTTTTTCTTTGTATGACTTATTAGCCCCAGTCATTATATTCTGTAAAGAAAGTGAGCTTGAAGGCTGCTTGGTGGCTTACTCTCTGTCTCTTTCAGTTAACTGTTTGAAACCAGAACTCAAGACCATCTGTCCTAAGATTGGTATATGCTCCATCTGAGATGAATCACAGGTGAAAAAAAGTAAAAGTACTGGAGAGATGGCCCAGAGATACAGAGGACTTGATGATCTTCCAGAAGATTTGAGTTCAGTTCCTGGCATCCAAATCAGGCAGATGACAAATTTTACATGTTTAGCTAATTAGAACAAATGCTTCTGGCCGATAAGGTCACTTGTACTAACTTGAATCTAACCATATGTATTTATATAAATAAACACACACACCTACAAATAATTGAAAATAATAAGAATTGATCTTTATTAACAGCAATGAAGCTATTCAGCAATAAGACTTCTTTGACATGTTGATCACTTGCTCAGAACTGCCCTCAGATTAGAACAGAGTAAAATGATCCTATGATTGCTAAATTTCCCAGGATCCTGATGTTGATACTGTTGCCATTTTCCTTCAACTTGCAGAAGTTAGACAGATAAGAGTTACAAAATAAAAACCAAAGGAATGCAGAGTTTATACCCAACTAGAGGGTACTTACGAACATTCAAATCAGAAAAAATGTGGATATAGATTAAACTTAATCATGACTTGTTAGTTATTTCTTAGGGCATGTTGATTGCTGAGCTGGATAAAATGGAAGACTTCCCAGTCCTTATCCAGTAGCATGCTTTGATGAGGCTCCACATTATTCTTGATATGATAAAAATGATCTACAATAACTAAAGACTCATAACCCTAAATATCAATGACACTAATTTTGTGTGCTTCTTAATACAATGTTACCTCAGACCAAATTAGTAGGATAAAATGAATTATACACCTAAGATTTGCATGCCTGGTTTAGATTTCTATGAGACTTTGCCTTAAATATCAATTAATTACTAGTATCAAATGATCAGGCACTTAATGATGAACATGCTCTATGGCTTGCATGCTGGTAGAGTTACAGCCAACTGCAGAGGGATCAATGCATGTACATGGTTTATAGCTCCACTGATTCTATCCTTTCTTCCAGATCCCCTTCAAATTATGACTTTACAGTCTCCAAATGAACATTCTCTCATGTCCACCGCAGATGAGACAGGATATGAATTTTGATCTCTCACTAATAAAATGTATCTATCAGTTCAGCAAGGAATATCTCATAGAAGATGGATTTTCAAGCTTTGGAAGGCATTAATGTTAAGTATTAGAAGACAAAACTGAGGTAAGGGAAAAAGAATTCAAATTAAAGGGACAAGGGATTGAATGAAGACTATCATCATGCTGTCTGATTCAACTTTCTTTCCAGCTGAGAACTCAGAACTCCAACAACCTTTGCTATACTGGCTATGGGTACAATTCATATGCATTCCATATACAGATAATGAAGGAATGATTATCCCAGTTTCAATCCTGATAGTATATAAGTTTTGGTGAGTTGTTACTGCTTTCCCCAGACAACACCTGAGAATCTCAACCAAAACTATTTAAAATAAAGATATCCTAACTTCCTGTATTTATGGGTGCTACACTTTGGCTTATTTTTGCCCAACAACTTGTCACCTTGACATAAATGCATCACTGTTAAAACACAAACTTTCATTCTTTGTTCTCCTCAGGATATCATAATAATATCACAATATATACATAGAATAACTTTATGTTACTGTAAAATTCCATAATGTATATACTTTTTATATTCAGTATTTTTACAATATCCTGTGTTGTTAAAATCCAAAGTCTCTCAGAAATTCAAATTCTGTATAAAATAGTCATCAATTGAAGATACTATAAAACTTAAAAGAAACTTCCTTCCTTCCTTATGCCAAGAAGCAAGAAGCTGAGCCCAGCTACATTTCAATCAAAGCAAACCTGAAGTTAAACACTTCAAAACTTCATGCTTGTCTTCTATGAACCAGTTAAGATCTTCAAGTTTCCAAAGGGCTTCATTTTTCCAGCCTGGTGATGTCAGCTCATACAGCTTGAGCTTTAGGCTCAGGTCAGCGGAGCACAACTGAGGCTATATTTTTTTTGTCATCTCTTGATAAAGGTGTCTTGAAAATTCTGGGGTTCTTGCAATCAATGATACCTCAACTTATCTCCATGACCCCTTCAGTCTTTGGGACTCCATCCCAGCCTCACACTGCCAAGCTACAGCTGCTTTCCATAAACACTTTGTGCCTTCAAAATCACTGCAAACTGATTGACTTTTATACCCTACAAAATGGGAAAAGATTTTTTACCAAATGCACAGCTGACAGAGGGCTGATATCCAAAATATATAAAGGAATAAGGAGAAAATACATGTCGAGAAAATATAACCAACATTTGAAATGAGGTCAGAACTCATTTTTTGCAAAGGAAAAAAACCCTCAAATTACTGGTAAGCACATTGAGAACTCTTCAACATCGTTAGATTATCATCCATCAGGAAAACAGGGAAATTCAACTCAAAACTACTTTGAAATATCAATGTACACAGATCAGAACGGCTAAGATCAATAAAATAAATAAAAGATCTTACTTGCAAGGATATGGAGCAAGAAGAAAACACAACCATTGTTATTGTCAGTTCAAATTTGTATAACCACCATAGAAATCAATGTGGCAGATGCTCAGGATGATGAGAATCAGTCTACCTCAAGACCCAGGAAATACTACTCTTGGCCATATACTCCCACATTGCTTCATTCTATTATCGGGACACTTGCTATAAACTTGTTCATTGCTACTCTATTCATAATATCCAGAAATTGAGGCAAGGTCTGTAAACCAAAGAATGGATAAAGAAAATGTGGTATATTTACATAATTGACTATTTTACTCAGTGATTTAAAAAACCGACATTATGAAATTTGCCGGAAATTGAGTGGAACTCAGAAGCATCATCCTGAGTGGGGTAACCCAGGTCCACAAAGAAAAGTATAGTATGTATTCACTTATATGTGAATATTATTGCTTAAGTCATTGATAAACAAACTACAATACATTGAACAACAAGTGTTATGTATAGAGCTAGGGACTTGAGTGTAGGGATAGAAAGATCTCACAGGAAAAAATAGAATAAATTGTTATAGATGGATTGAGGGGACTGGAAGAAAAGGAACAAGTGCAGAAAGGGAGAAAAGCAAGAGATGAGGGAGGGAATACAAGAAGAGAAAGCTAAAATTAAGGGCCATTTCAAGGGAATTATGGAAAAATAGTACATTAGAAGCTTCCTGAAATATATAAACATATGAAGGCAATATAGATGACATCAAGACAGTAACACGATGGGCCATCACTTGTAACCAAGTAAAGATTCTGGTACAAGGATTGGGTTACATCTATCTAATTGAGTTTTTGGACAAAACAATAAGCCTGTTTCTATGACTACAATTTTTTCCCACAAACTAATGTCAAGAGCCCATATCTGAAAACAATACCTACACAATCTATTAAACACAGAGAAAGTTGAGTAGGTGTATACATGAAACCTTCACAACTACTGGTTTGGGTACAAAAAGTTATTCTTCAGGCTACTGAAAAGGAAATGTAAACACCAACCTAACTACAAACCCAATGGTCTGCAATGGTTACCTGCCTGCAAGATACGCTATTGAAAAGGTGGCCCAGATATGCCAATAAAACAGGAAATGCTCAGTACTCTGCTCCATAGCCTACTTCGATGGATATATAATTTCACAGAAGTCAACACTCACACAGGCTTTTTCCAGTGTGAATGAAGGGCTCACACAAAGACCACACCAAAGCAAGAGAAGGTCACAGACAAAGAAAAACCTGAAGGTGAATGTGAATGTCCGTAAGTCCATCACTACCAGGGTAAGAAAAGACATAACTATTGGAAGGGACTGTGCATAGTCAAGGTTGTCTATATTTATTTGACCTGAGATTTTGAAGCATGAGAGAGATGTCAGGTCATCACGGTTTCAGAACACAGATGCAAATGACTATTGGAAAACCATGTTTTATGGAGTCCACAGAATGGTGAAATTCGAAGGGCAAATGTATAATGCTGAAAAACATATAGAAAATAATATATTCTTGCCATTCCCTGCTGGGGATGGCATATAAGATGGCTGACGTGCTGTCAGCAGAGATTGGAGAAAAGGGGACCCGAGATTGTGAACCATCAACCCTCCATGTGTTCCCTTCTGGATCTTCTGCTTAGCATGCCTCTAGAGAGTCAAGGCAGAATGCTTACATTTCCCAAGGTCATACTTTATGGCGTGCACATGTCATGCCCTCCTCCATAAATATTTCTTGTAATACTAGTCTTCTTCTATCTGATCTTCATGTTCTGTGTTCGTAGACCAATGGTGATTTCTGTGATACAGGAAAGGAGTGAAGTAAATTTCACAGGAAATTATACAGAGACGATCACACAGGCTGGGGTTAAGGCAGTTATGTAGTTCATGGGAAAGAACCTGCAGCCTGGGGAAGCTTTTTAGGCTTGGATAAACTGTGCCGAATGTGTGGTCAACTATAGCACATGGTATGATGTGTATCAACATACTAGATTTAAATTGGCCATGATGAATAGTTTAGTTTCTGAGGATATTCCAAGGACATTGTGTAAAACTTGAGACCCTAAAGGGTATTGGCTGAAGACTATGGATGGAGTAACATATAGATGGGATGACAAACTAAAAGTGTGGAAACCTAGAATAGGAGGAAAATAGTGGCCTCCACCAAGAAAGGGAGATGGCAACTTTAATCCAGATATTTTGATTCCTCCTGAAGGAGTGTGGAGATAATGTGACAATTGATGGAGTGATTGCTATAAGTTTTATTGGGTTCCTAGATTGAAAAGAGCTGCCAAGAAAGGTGAGCTTCCTTTTATAGAAGCTCTATAAATTAGATTAGGTCTTCCTTGGAATTGTTGGATATAGAAGGACAGAAGTTGCTGACTTGCAGGGACAGATTTCTTGTCTGAGGTCATTGTAGCCCACCTGTCACAGGGCTTAGTGTTTGCAGAGGGCTGAGGAGGAACTTAGGCGGCTACATGGGTCTTAAGGTTGGAGCAGACTGTTTGTGAGAAGGAAATGACTGTCTGGTACATTGACCACTGTTCTTATTTTTACCTTTTTTGAGAAATTGCATGTTGTTAGACTTTGGGTCAAGTGCTCAAAAGATTGTATAATCATTAATAATAAAAATAGATTATGCTTGCTTTGGTGTTAAGTCTGGGATAGTTCCTGTGTTTAGTAAAAGATGATGAAGAATATGTTGGTGATTTTCTAAGAATAATTTTTGGAATCATGAGAACATTTTGTATTGGGTGATTTCCCCTTTTCTTTCTGTCCCCCCTTTTCTTATGATAATAGAAGACTGAGGTTACCAGGGCAAAAGCAGAAGCTAAAGAAGCTGTAGCAAAAGCTAAGAGAAGTTAGAGAAGCTAAGAGAAGCTAAGAGAAACTAAGAGAAGCTAGGAGAAGCTAGGGAAGCAAAAGAAACTTAGCAATTGCAGAAGCCTGAAGTGACCTGTCAGCTTGCACAAACATTGTCTCTGAGACGTTATTGCACCTTCCAGGTATCCCACCCTTCAGACCCCCAAAACTGCTGAGGCTAGTCCTCGGCAATTCCCCATTCTTGCCACCAACAAAATAAACACCAAATTCAAGGACAGGTGATCATATAGTGGATTTAGAGTTAGAAAAGACTAGAGTTTGGGGAGAAACCTGGCATCCTCATCAGCAGCATGTCAGCAGACTTGGCTTCACACCCACTAAGCAGGAATCCAGTGAGACATGCTGAGATGAAAAGACAGCAGGTGTCAGAGGACAAGAGGGTAGAGAAAAGAGGAAATGTGAGTTCAGTGAAGTGAAATAACTAGGATCAAATAAAGTTTAAAACAACAAACACAATAATCCTGTGAATAAAGGACCCATACAAGGATAAAGAACATGCATGGGAGTAGAAAAAGTAACTTCTTTGATCAGTAAGAGGCTGTTATGGAAAATTTCAAGTAGGTCCCAAGAGAAAGTGAATATGTTTACTGGAACATTAGCCAGCATTACAAGAATCATTTCTTGAATCAGTTGATTAGAGAAAGTTTTCCATACCCAAGAATGAATATATAAATTGAAAAAGGTTTTGTTGTTGTTGCTGCTGTTTTTATATACAAATCTATCAAGAGTAACTTCTTGATATCCTGTAAAAGTGTTTTGACTAAGAAGTGTGGAGAAATCTCAGTGCAATGAGCATCAAGATGAAATTTTCAACCCATGAATCAGCTTAAGACTCACTGCTATGACAATACTATTTATATATTATTCAGGGAATTTTCATCAGAAGTATCATTAATATTCAGAGATGACATAGTCATACACACTACAATTTATCTGGTATTCATCTCTTTATAAACAAAAGTTAACCGAGTTTAAAACTGAAGCAGCCAGAAGTGACAGTGAGGGGGGCATGTGAAAGTACTGGACTGTATAACCTTGCAATCAAGAGCTGTTGAAGAATAGAAATTGCCTAATTATTGTCTAACACAGGAGTCTACAAGTTTATAACGGTTCCAACACTGACACTACAGAGAGAAGGCCCAGTTGATCACAGTAGAAGGTGAAAGGCACAGCTTACTATAAAATATCAGAAGTGTAGGGAAAGATCACAAGTCAACTCAAAGGTAGATTTAGAAGAGTCTGGCAAGTCAAGGAGGCATCTATATTAGTTATCCTTGTCCACAGTCAAACTACACTTAATGATGTGACTCACATCATGTTCTAATAATTGTTTCATGTGTTTAAATCTTTGGTCCATGTACACTTGTAAATGGCTACACTGAAATGACCCTTCTAGGTTCTCAGTCTCATAAATTAAAAAGCATAAAATAGGAAAATTGATATTTTGGGGGAAATTGACAGAGAAATAACAGTATAGTAAAGGTAGAATTCCCAGATGCCTTCAGAATGAAAGAGAAAAAATAAAAAATGTTATGCATTTTATGCTAGCCCTGGAGGCCAGAGATATAGAAAGGAAGCGAAAAGTGTTAAGGGAAGACATACTCAGTGTAAAAATTTGGGTTTAGGATCAGAGGGCCTTCAGTCCAATGCTTTTGTGCCCCAGTTGAAAAAATTGTTCGGGACTGAGGAATTGTAGTTTGCTGGGGAAAGGGCCTACAAATTATCAGGTCACCTAATATGTGGTCCTTTATAGTCCCTAGGCTATACTATATGTATCTTAAACTTTATTTATTTATTGCTTTTTTATATGCTATTTGTTAGATGAATTCCTTATAAGGGTTAGCATCCAGTCCTTCATACTGCTTTCTTATATATGTTAATCTTGTAGTTTTCAATATTTCTATCTGTTGTCCAAACAAAGCAGTTCACAAAGCTTGTGCAACCTTTGGCTAGTGGAGTCTTGAAGGACGAAGTTTACCACTTTGAGTGGGAATTCAAGTTTAGTAAACCACTTCCCAGTAAACACTGATATTGCACAGATTGGCTCCAGAAGCATGACTATACTGATGAGGAAATGGAGAAAGTATAGACACTCAGCAACAAATATAGAAAATCTAGGATCAGGTGCACCCTGCTCACTCTGATAGAGCAGAACAAAATTGCACAACAACCCTACATTTCTGTGGGGATATATATATATAAAGAATGAGGAGGAATTAACTCTTCACTCTCTGTCTTATCACTACAGATGCAATGGAGCCAGCCAGCCTCACCTTTCTGCCACTATGCCTAATATGTCATGATTGATTGTAGATGTAACCAACCTTATTAAATAAGAAACACAGAACCAATGCAAAGAAGAAAGCCAAGAGGTCAGAGCTAAGAGCTAAAACCTTACCCTTCCTCCTGCAGTGGTCCTACCTCTCCGAACCAGAGCTAACCCTGTGTTAAAGTCTTTATATAGAGTTCCTGTTCTGCCTTCTCATTGGTTGTAAACCCAACCACATGACTGCCTCCTCATGGCCTGTCTGTATAGGCCTCCAGGTTTTCCATGATTGGTATTGATTAAAGGCATGTGTATCCAATAATGGCTGTATCCCTGAACACACAGAGACTTACCCAGCTCTGCCTACCAAGTGCTGAGATAACAAGAGTACACCACCACTGCCCTGTTTTCCTATGGCTTGCTAATAGCTCTGACCCCCAGGCAACTTTATTTATTAACCTACAAATAACATTTTAATACAAATAAAGTATCACCATATTTCCCCTTTTCTATTTTAATAAAAAGAAAAAAAAGGTTATAACTAACAAAAGAAAAACTATATACAAAAGTACAATAACTATATACAATATATACAAGTAATAAATACCTAAACAATGTCTAGTCCATTTGTATTTGACAAATTCAGAGAAAATAATTTCATTATCTATTCTATTTTGGTAAGTCCAAAATGTATCTAATTCACTTTCTATCCTAATTAATCTTCAACTATAACTAACTAATCTTCAACTCCCTCAGAGACCCAAGAAGGAAATAATATTAGCTAACAAAAATAAAAACGGGAAATACATACAAGCAACTTCCAAAAAATTGTGAGTTGACAGAAACAGCCAGCTGCCTGGACAATCATCTGAGGTTTCTCCGCAGTGTTGGGGCATCATCTTCAGCCTATAGGCTTAGCGTATTTGACAGACTCATTTGTGAAGTAGGATGTACACAAGGTCAACAGTTCAACCTCACATTGGGTGAGAGCAGTCCATGTACCAGAAACACCTGAATTCCACTAGTGTCATGTCATGATTCAGGATTTTAAATTCTGGAAATTGTTGATGGTTTTTTAATTCAGCTGTCCATTCTTCTTGGCTGTGTTTATATGGCTTCATCTCAGCATCCTGTTCTTCTCCACATCCCTCTATCAAATGCCAGTCTACTATTGAGAGGCGTGAGCTTAGTTACTCTTCAAGAATAACTGTTTCAGCTGCTGTCCCATTGCACATCAGAAGCCATCGGCCCACTGCCTGTTCAACTGCCTTCGAAGAAAAGGGCACTGTACCTTTTCCGAATTGCGAAGGCCACTTCAGGGATGGTGCCATATTGTCCTGGCCTCAGAAGATGCCTTTTGATAAAGCCATAACCACACTTGTTTTGGCAAGAATCAGTAGTCCTTTGTTTCATGTCCTGTCTGTCCATTTTGTCAGCAGTTGATTCGAGGATACTTTGTTGTCCAGTGGCTAACTTTTGCCACAATGAAAGTTAACTCCATATGCAGTTTCTTCAATGCCCATATTTTCTCTGAAGTAGATTCGTACTGCCAGGAGCCAACATGTCTCAAAAAAGAAAAATTTTTTAAGTTATTAAAACATTTTAAATGCCATATTCTGTAGATCTTTGAAGGGTTTGAAGATGACCTGTCTAAAATAGCTCAGTTTTTAAAACATATCTAATATGACTACAAGTTCTATTGTAATGTCTAACTACTAACCTTCATTTCTTTATATCCTAATAGTTGGTAATAATAACATTCAAGGATCAGAAAATTGCATTACATTGTTAAATGAACAGTACAATTAGAAATATATATGTTCATAGGTGTGCGGATTAATGTCAGGGTCTTCAATTCGATTCCATTGGTCCACATGTCGGTTTTTATGCCAGTACCAAGCTGTTTTTATTACTGTAGCTCTATAGTAGAGCTTGAAGTCAGGGATCGTGATGCCTCCAGAAGTTGTGTTATTGTACAGGATTCCTTTGGCTATCCTGGGTTTTTTGTTTTTCCATATGAAGTTGAGTATTATTTTTTCCAGGTCTGTGAAGAATTGTGTTGGTATTTTGATGGGGATTGCATTGAATCTGTAGATTGCTTTTGGTAAGATTGCCATTTTTACTATGTTAGTCCTGCCTATCCATGAGCATGGGAGATCTTTCCATTTTCTGACATCTTCTTCAATTTCTTTTTTCAGGGACTTAAAGTTCTTGTCATATAGGTCCTTCACTTGCTTGGTTAGTGTTACCCCAAGGTATTTTATGTCATTTGTGGCTATAGTAAAGGGTGATGTATCTCTGATTTCCTTCTCCGCTTCTTTGTCCATTGTATATAGGAGGGCTACTGATTTTTTTGAGTTGATCTTGTAAATGCCCAACAGTCCAATTAAGAAATGGGCTATAGAACTAAACAGAGAATTCTCAACAGAGGAAACTCAAATGGCCGAAAGACATTTAAGGAACTGCTCAACATCCCTAATCATCAGGGAAATGCAAATCAAAACAACTCTGAGATACCACCTTACGCCTGTCAGAATGGCTAAGATCAAAAACACTGAAGACACCTTATGCTGGAGAGGATGTGGAGCTAGGGGAACTCTCCTCCACTGCTGGTGGGAATGCAAGCTTGTACAACCACTTTGGAAATCAATATGGCGCTTTCTTAGAAAATTGGGAATCAATCTCCCCCAAGATCCAGCTATACCACTCTTGGGCATATACCCAAGAAATGCTCAACCACACCATAAGAGCACTTGTTCAGTTATGTTCATATCAGCATTGTTTGTAATAGCCAGAACATGGAAACAACCCAGATGCCCTTCAACTGAAGAATGGATAAACAAAATGTGGTACATATACACAATGGAATACTACTCAGCAGAGAAAAACAATGGCATCATGAGGTTTGCAGACAAATGGATGGATCTAGAAAAAATCATCCTGAGTGAGGTAACCCAGACTCAGAAAGACAAACATGGTATGTACTCACTCATAGCAGGATACTAGACATGAAACAAGGATGACTTGTCTGCTACTCACATCACCAGGGAGGCTACCTGGAAAACAGGACCCCAAGAAAGACACAGGGATCACCCAATGACAGAGAAATGGAATGAGATCTACATGAACAGCCTGGACATGAGTGGGGGTAATGAAAGGCGAGGGTTGAGGGAAAGAGAGCTTGGGGGAGCGGGAGATCCCAGCTGGATCAACAACAGAGAGGGAGAATAAGGAATAGGAGACCATGGTAAATAAAGACCACATGAGAATAGGAAGAAGCAAAGTGCTAGAGAGGCCCACAGAAATCCACAAAGATACCCACACAACAGACTGCTGGCAGTGGTCGAGAGACAGCCCGAACTGACCTACTCTGGTGATGGGATGGCCAAACACCCTAATTGTTGTGCTAGAAACCTCATCCAACTACTGAGGAATCTGGATGCAGAGATCCATGACTAGGCCCCGGGTGGATCTCTGGGAGTCCAATTAGCGAGAATGAGGAGGGTTTATATGAGTGAGAATTGTTGAGACCAAGGTTGGATAAAGCACAGGTACAAATAGCCAAATGAATGGAAACACATGAACTATGAACCAATGGCTGAGGGGTCCCCACTGGATCAGGCCCTCTGAATGGATGAGACAGTTGATTGGCTTGATCTGTTTGGGAGGCACCCAGGCAGTGGGACCAGATCTTGTGCTCATTGCATGAGTTGGCTGTTTGAAACCTGGGGCCTATGCAGGATTGTTTGGCTCGGCCTGGGAGGAGGGGACTAGACCTACCTGGACTGAGTCTACCAGGTTGACCTCAGTCTGTGGGGAAGGCTTTGCCCTGGAGGAGATGGGAATGGGGGGGGGTTGGGGGGAAGGTGAGGGGGACGGGAGGGGGGAGAACAAGGGAATCTGTGGCTGATATGTAGAACTGAATTGTATTGCAAAATAAATTAATAAAAAAAAAGAAATATATATAAAGCATTTTCTAACAATATCAATTTCAATATATATAATTTGTATACAATATAAACCAATCCAATCCAATGTAAAGTATTTAAAACTAGTAATTGTCTTTTTCTTCTTCTTTCTTTCTCTTTTTTTTTAAACAAGAACCTTAAATCTAATCTCCTTTGCTTAGCCTTTTTCCTAACCCTTGACAACAACTTGTAACCAATTCCCCTAATCAATGAAAATTATCCCAGACCCGAAACCCATTAAAAGATAAAAAAACCACCCGTCCCACACCACCTCTTTGGGAATGTGGGCGTTGTATTCTTGAAATTGCTTCTGCTGGGTATGGGCGAAGTTATCTTTATCCTGAAAAGAAAAATTTTAGGTTAATTATCAAATTCTAGGAAAGGTAACTATATCCTTCGTTATCCAGTCTGTGTATAATGCCAAAGTTCAGGGTTTATCTCAAGTCCTTATTCAAGTAGTCTTTGAGACTGGATCATCTCAGCTAGTCATCTCAAAATTGCTCTGAGCACCTTGTAGTTCAAAGCTGATCTGTAGATGATGTTTGTCAGCTTAGTGATATTATTATTGTCCACGTGGAATTGTTGTTGTTGTGGGGCCCCATCTTCTTCCTGGAGACTTCAGTTGATGTTGGGCCTGACCGTGATTTCCTGCAAAAAACTGATAAGAAGCTCGAACACAAAGACTATATATGTGACTTTTTAGAATTGACCATTTATATCTTAACAAGGTTTAAAATGTATATATCTATATATATATATTAATCTTGTAAATTTTGATATAAAATTCATACTTTAAGAAAAGTTTAAAGAATCAGAATAGAATCAAAGAGTTGATATTAGTAATAGAATAGTCCCGTAATTAATTTGGCTTTTCTTCTGTCCCATAGCAGAAGATGGCTCTTTTCTTCTGGCATGATACAGGGAGTTTGCATTTTCCTTTTAACAACATGCTTGAGTTTAAAGAAGGAGAGAGCCATTCTCCAACTCCAAAGTCAGCTTTAAATTTTAATTGAACTGGGACTATTAGAAGACCAATAGTGTTAAATCTTTAAAGAAAAGCAGAAACAAACATTTAGGAAGACATAAAATTTTTTAGATAACATACCCATATGCCATTTCACTCTGTTTCTTAGGATAGACGATTTGTCCCTTTTCTTCAGTTGTCTCATTTGTCCAGTGTTCTTCAAATACCTTAACCTTCATTTTCCTAAAAAACAAAAACAAAAACCTTTCCCCAAGATTTTTTGGGGATGTTCCTTTTTGACAAGTTATCTGATTAAATGAAAAGGCATGTGTTACTGGTGTAAGTTAGTTTAAATTGGATGTTTATGATAGTTGATGAACTATGACCTCCTCAAATTAAGAGGTCTCTCTTGTTCAAATCGAACCTTTATCAATTTTGATGGTACCCACAGCATATCTTCTCCTGTAGAAATAAAAGCAAAACCTCGTCCCCAATGTAACAGATATCCTGGTTTCCATTCTGAGGTCAGCACATCCTTAAAGTATATAGGTTGATTTAATTCTGTAGTTTTTTCTATTATCCAATGTCTCTCTGCAGCTGTTGTTCCTTTCTCATTGGCATTGAGAAAATTCAAAGTTAATAGAGCATTATGTAGTCTATTTCTGGGGTTTTTGTTACTCCTTTTTGTTTATTTAGCATATCCTTTAGAGTTCTATTTGATCTTTCTATAACTGCTTGACCTGTAGGATTATGTGGTATACCTGTAACATGGTTTATATTATAATAAGCAAAAAACTGTTTCATTTTAATAGAGACATATGATGGAGCATTATCAGTTTTGATTTGTGCAGGTATACCCATAATGGCCATAACTTCTAGCAAATGAGTGATTGCAGAATCAGCTTTTTCAGAACTCAAAGCAGTTGCCCATTGAAATCCTGAATAAGTATCGATAGTGTGGTGTACATATTTCAATTTTCCAAATTCTGCAAAGTGAAACACGTCCATCTGCCAGATTTCATTCCTCTGAGTACCCTTTGGGTTACATCCTGCTGGTAATGGTGTTTGATTGTAGAAGGAACAAGTAGGACATTTCTTTACTATTTCTTTGGCTTGTTGACAGGTTATGGAAAAATCCTTTTTTAAACCTTTACTATTTACATGATTTTTTTATGAAATTCTGAGGCCTCCATCACATTTCCTATCAATAATTTATCAATCTCATCATTGCCTTGTGCTAGAGGGCCTGGCAGACCAGTATGGGATCGGATGTGAGTTATATATAAAGGATGACTCCTTTTTCTGATTGTATCTTGTAATTGAATAAATAATGAAGTTAATTCTGAAGCATCGTGGATAAATTCTGCAGTCTCAATATGTAATACTACTCTTTCAGCATACTGAGAGTCAGTTACTATATTGAGAGGTTCTGAAAAATCCATTAATACCAACAGAATAGCATACAATTCTGATTTTTGAACTGAATTATAAGGACTTTGAACCACTTTACTTAAATTTTCTGATTTGTAACCTGCCTTTCCTTGTTTGTTGGCATCTGTATAAAATGTACGAACTCCAGATATGGGTTTTTTCCTCACAATTCGAGGCAAGATCCAATCAGCTCTCTTTATAAGATCAATTCTATTGCTTTTGGGATATTTGCTGCTAATTTCTCCCCAAAAATTACTACAAGCTTTTTGCCAAGCTTCATTTTCTATCCATAATTTTTCAATGTCCTCCTTAGTTAAAGGTACGACAATTTCTGCTGGGTCTATTCCTGCTAATTGACGAAGTCTCAATTTTCCTTTCCAAATCAAGTCAGAGATTTTTTCCACATAAGTTTTTAATTTTTTATTTGGTTTATTTGGTAAAAATATTCATTCCAATATAATATCTTCCCTTTGCATTAATATTCCTGTTGGGGAATGCCTAGAAGGTAAAATAACCAAAATGCAATCCAACTTTGGATCAATACGATCTACGTGCTCTTCATGTACTTTCTTTTCTACCAAGGCCAATTCTTTCTCAGCTTCAGGTGATAATTCTCTTGGACTATTCAAATCCTTATCACCTTCTAAGGTTTTAAACAAATTATTCAGTTCATCATTTTTTACCCCAACAATAGTTCGTAAATGAGAAATGTCTCCAAATAATCTTTGAAAGTCATTAAGAGTCTGTAGTCGATCTCTCCTAATTTGCACCTTTTGAGGTCTAATTTTTTGAAGTTCTATTTTATATCCTAAATAATTAATAGAATCTCCTCTTTGTATCTTTTCAGAAGCAATTTGTAATCCCCAACAAGGCAAAATTTTCTTTACTTCTTCAAACATTCTTTCTAAAGTATCTGCATTTGAGTCAGCTAATAAAATATCATCCATATAATTTATAGATTTAGGAAATTTTTTACGTACCATTTCTAATGGCTGTTTTACAAAATATTGGCACAAAGTTGGGCTATTCAACGTTCCCTGTGGGAGAACCCTCCATTGAAATCTTTTAACCAGTTGAGAATTATTATAAGTAGGCACTGTGAAAGCAAATCTGTCTCTGTCTTTTTCTTGTAAGGGTATTGAAAAGAAACAGTCTTTTAAATCAATAACTATGAGAGGCCATCCTTTTGGTAACAGAGTAGGCAAAGGAATTCCAGATTGTAAAGAGCCCATTGGCTGAATTACTTTGTTAATTGCTCTAAGGTCTGTTACCAGATTTTTTTTTAATAACAAATACAGGAGAATTCCAAGGGCTGGTTGATTCTTCAATATGATGAGCATTTAACTGTTCTTCCACCAGCTTTTGTAAAGCCTGGAGTTTCTCTGTTGTTAAAGGCCATTGCTGAACCCATACAGGCTTGTCTGTTGACCATTTTAAAGGTAGAGCTGTTAGTGTTTTTGGAAAATTATCAGTTGTTGTGCCCTGTTCTTGTATGACATGGATGGCTGGTGAGCACTCATTAGAATAATATCTTTTAATATTTCTCTCAGAAACATGTACTAATTTATGATTTGTTTCTGAGATTGGAGGGATTTTAATCTGAGTATTCCATTGTTGTAACAAGTCTCGACCCCACAGGTTCATAGCTATGTTAGCCATATATGGTTTTAATTTTCCTTTCGGTCCTTCTGGACCTATACATTCAAGCCATCTTGCACTTTGTTTCACTTGAGATAATGTCCCAATTCCTAACAGTTGAACATTTACCTCCTGAAGAGGCCAAGTTGGATGCCAAAATTCTGGTGCAATTATGGTAATGTCATCACCTGTGTCTACCAGACCAGACAACAAAACACCATTTATCTTTATTGTTAGTTTTGGTCTTTGTTCATTAATAGAAGTTTGCCAAAAAATTTTCTTTATGTTTTTTCCTGAATTTCCTATTTTCTCTGTTTCATCATCTCGACTAACATGATTTATTCCAATAGACATTTGGTTATTTAGTTGCTTTGAGTAGGGGTTTCCTCTACAACTGCAGGAAATGTTTGAACTGGATTTACTGTGGGGGCCTGCCTGAGGCCCCTCTGGGAGTTTCCCGAAGCTCGAGGCAGAGGATTACCCTGTCTGTCCCTTCTTGATCTACATTCATTGGTCCAGTGTTTTCCCTTACCACACCTTCTGCATACTCCAGAAGGAAGGGGCATTCTGTTGCCAGTGTTCCTTGAAGAAACATTATTTCTAGGAATGACCTGTTTACAATCCCTTTTCAAATGTCCTTGCTTTCCACATCCAAAATATCTAACATTGCTCAAACCTTTTGAAATTGCTTTTCCTACCCACATATCATCATGGTCATAAGCCTCAACATTAACTGTATCTCTAATCCAATCTTCCAAAGGTGCAGATCTTGCCTTTAACGGCCTGATTATTCTTTTGCATGCTGCATTTGCATTCTCAAAGGCCAAAGATTCAATTATTATCTGACTAGCCTCTGAATTCGGGACCATTTTTTGTACTGCTGAAGTCAATCTTTGTAAGAAATCTGTGAAAGATTCTTTTGGGCCCTGTATAACCTTTGTAAATGACTGAGTTTTTTTCCTGGTTCTTTAACTCTGTCCCATGCATCCAAAGCTGCTGTTCGACATAGAACTAGGGTTTGGACATCATATAAACATTGTGTTTCTACTGAAGCATATTGGCCTTCTCCAATAAGCTGATCCTGGCAGATTTGTATTCTGCTATCCCTCCATTGTTTTTCTATATTTTTAGCCTCATTATTGAACCACATTTTCCACTGTAGATTTTGTCCGGGTTCAAGAACAGCCTGTGCCAATTCCCGCCAGTCCTTTGGTATAATCCTATTACAAGTTGACCAGGTGTTTAACATTTGCTTTACATATGGGGAGTGCATGCCATAAGATGCTATTGCCTCCTTAAATCTTCGTAAGTCTAACATTTTAACTGGAGCCCAAGTATTTTGTTCATTCTCTTCATCAGGTAGCTGCTGTACGGCTACTGGATAAATTAAGGGTGATTGTGTGAAAACTGGCTTTCTTTCTGTAACCTTATGATTCAATTTTGAAACAACTTCACTATTTATTTCTTCTGTCTGAATTTGAATTTCTCTATAATTCATCTTTACTGGTTTAACAGGTTTTTCTAAGACTGTTATCCTGGCACTTAAGTTGACTATCTTTTTAAATAGTAAAATGAGGATAAGAAAAGTAATAAACTGAATAATTTGATCAATATTAATCTTTTCATATAGTTGTTCCATTGTCAGAGTGCCTAAAATTTCAAACAAAGCCCAATTTTCTTCCAATGTACACATAAAGCCCATTTTTTCTTCTTTTAATGTAGAAAAAAATTTTCTTTTAAATAGATATGTTAATTGACTTACCAAGTCTGGGTAGAACAGTAGAATTCCAGGGAATTTCAAAACAGCCACCTGGTTTTCGAGGTGTGAATCCAGAGAGAGAGAGAGAGAGAGAGAGAGAGAGAGAGAGAGAGAGAGAGAGAGAGAAAGTGTAGCTGCTTGAGCCCAGTCAAGCCTTGGCTTTACAGGCAGGGGCCCTATTCAGCAGGGCAGGCCTGAGTTGTTTGTAGCAGTTGCAAGTAGCTCCAGCTGCAGGTCAGTCAGGCCTGGGCCCAAGCTAGGCAGCCAGGCCGCCCAGGCCGGAAACCGGACCTGCCGCCAAGCCAAGCCAAGCCAAGCCAAGCGGTTTTTAATGGATTCTTGTCACGTTGGGTGCCAAATGTAGATGTAACCAACCTTCTTATTAAATAAGAAACACAGAACCAATGCAAAGAAGAAAGCTAAGAGGTCAGAGCTAAGAGCTAAAACCTTACCCTTCCTCCTGCAGTGGTCCTACCTCTCCGAACCAGAGCTAACCCTGTGTTAAAGTCTTTATATAGAGTTCCTGTTCTGCCTTCTCATTGGTTGTAAACCCAACCACATGACTGCCTCCTCATGGCCTGTCTGTATAGGCCTCCAGGTTTTCCATGATTGGTATTGATTAAAGGCATGTGTATCCAATAATGGCTGTATCCCTGAACACACAGAGACTTACCCAGCTCTGCCTACCAAGTGCTGAGATAACAAGAGTACACCACCACTGCCCTGCTTTCCTATGGCTTGCTAATAGCTCTGACCCCCAGGCAACTTTATTTATTAACCTACAAATAACATTTTAATACAAATAAAATATCACCATAATTGATATTGCTTCTAAAACCAAAAGTCAGTATAAGGCATTGCTTAGGTGCATTGATCTTTTGTTGGACATTTTGTCACAATAATAACAAAAGAAACAAATGTAGAGAATGATACTGAGAAGTAGAATTGTGGTGATAAACATGACCATCTGGTTCTTAGTCTTTAAAAGTTGTCTGTGGAAGAACAGGGAGGAATATTCAACTATGGGATAGAAAATCCTTAATATGGTACAAGAAGATCTTAAAAGGGCATTTTGAAGAGAATTTGGAAAACCCAAATGCTCAGAGAATTATGAACAGTGGAAGCTTGGCCCTTGGGATAACAGAGCAGAACAATGCTAACACTGAGAAACAGGCAATAGGCCATTGAAGTTATATCCTGGCAGAGAATCTGTCATATTCATATTCATATATGTTTTGAGAACTTGAATGAAGCTGAAATATAGGTGATACATGAATGTGTTTGTCACAGCAGATTTTACCATAGATAGGATGAACTCTGTGACATGTAATTGTTGTTACTCTTCCATATCTACACTGAAGAAGTACAAGAATTTGGGTATTAATATATGTGTGTGTGTGTGTGTGTGTGTGTGTGTATGTGTGTGTGTGTGTGTGTGCGTGTGCTTCCTCCCAACACATGAGCAACACTCCCAAAATGTACTCAGTACTCAAACTCCCAGGTAAACTGAGGAAACCAATCATGTGTGCATCTTTTCTCTTCATGTGTTCCTGTATGATACCATGCTTGCCACCTCTGAACTGTAAGTCATTCCCAATTAAATGTTTCCGATTAAAAGAGTTGTCATGGCCACAGTATCTCTTCACAGGAATAAAACGCTAAGTTAGATGCATGCACACACTGCTTGCAGCTGGTCTTGTGAGCAAATTTGACAGTGAGTCTTGTGTTGCTGAGGAAGAGGGAGGGAGGGGAGCACATGTAGACACAATGTTAATCCCACTGACCAAGAGTAAGGCAATTAATTATCTAAAATCTTTGGTTAAATTAAGCAAACTATTTTCTGTCAGACAGTGCTATCTATCTAAAGCCAGGTTTTAGAAAATAGCCTTATTTTAGTGGAATCGTTTTGAGTTTCTCTCCATTTAATTTGATGTTGGCTGTTGGCTTGCTGTAAATTGCCTTTTTTAAAAAAAATTATAATTTGATTTAATTTTACATATCAACCATGGATTCCCCTGTAAATTGCCTTTATTATGTTTAGGTATGTTCCCTGTATTTCTGATTGCTCCAAGACCTTTATCATGAAGGGGTGTTGGATTTTGTCAAATGCCTTTTCAGCATCTAGTGAGATGATCATGTGTTTTTTTTCTTTGAGTTTGTTTACATGGTGTATTACATTGACGGACTTTCGTATGTTGAACCACCCTTGCATCCCTGGGATGAAGCCTACTTGATCATGGTGGATAATGGTTTTGATGTGTTCTTGGAGTCTGTTTGCCAGTATTTTATTGAGTATTTTTGCATTAATGTTCATGAGGGAGATCGGCTTGTAGTTCTCTTTCTTCATTGAATCTTTGTTTGGTTTAGGAATCAGGGTAATTGTAGCCTCATAGAAGGAGTTTGGTAATGTTCCTTCTATTTCTATTGTGTGGAACAATTTAAAGAGTATTGATATTAACTCTTCTTTGAAGATCTGGTAGAATTCTGTGCTGAAACCATCTGGTCCTGGGCTTTTTTTTGTTTGGGAGACTTTTAATGACTGATTCTATTTCCTTAGGGGTTATTGAACTACTTAAATAGTTTATCTGGTCTTGATTTAAGTTAGGTATGTGGTACCTATCCAGAAAATTATCCATTTCTTTTAGATTTTCCAGTTTTGTGGAGTAGATGTTTTTGAAGTATGACCTGATGATTCTCTGGATTTCCTCATTGTCTGTTGTTATGTCCCCATTTTCATTTCTGATTTTGTTAATTTGGATGCTCTCTGTCTGTCTTTTGGTTAGTTTGGATAAGGGCTTGTCTATCTTGTTCATTTTCTCAAAGAACCAACTCTTTGTTTCATTAATTTTTTTATATTGTTCTCTTTGTTTCTATTTTATTGATTTCAGCTCTCACTTTGATAATTTCCTGGCGTCTATTCTTCCTGGGTGACTTTGCTTCCTCTTGTTCTAGAGCTTTCAGGTGTGCTGTTAAGTCACTAGTGTGAGATTTCTCCAACTTCTTTATGTGGGTTCATAGCAGCATTGTTTGTAATAGCCAGAACCTGGAAACAACCTAGATGTCCTTCAACTGAAGAATTGATAAAGAAAATGTGGTACACAATGGAGTACTACTCAGCAGAGAAAAACAATGACATCATGAGGTTTGCAGGCAAATGGATGGATCTAGAAAAAATCATCCTGAGTGAGGTAACCCAGACTCAGAAAGACAAACATGGTATGTACTCACTCACAAGTGGATACTAGATGTAAAACAAAGGATGAATAGACTGCTACTCACAACTCCAGGGAGGCTATCTAGAAAACAGGACCCTAAGAAAGACACAGGGATCGCCCAATGACAGAAAAATGGATGAGATCTACGGGGGGGGGGGGGGGTGGTAATGAAGGGCAAGGGTTGAGGGAAAGAGAGCTTAGGGGAGTGGGAGATGCCAGCTGGATTAAGAACAGAGAAGGAGAACAAGGAAAAAGAGACCATGATAAATGAAGACCCTGTGGGAATAGGAAGAAGCAAAGTGCTAGAGAGGTCCCCAGAAATCCACAAAGATACCTCCACAATAGACTACTGGCAATGGGTGAGAGCAAGTCCAAACTGACCTACTCTGGTGATCGGATGGCCAAACACCCTAACTGTCATTCTAGAACTCTCATCCAGTGACTGATGGAAGTGGTTGCAGAGATCCATGGCCAGGCCCCAGGTGGAGCTCCAGGAATCCAATCAGTGAGAAAGAGGAGGGATTGTATGAGCGAGAATTGTTGAGACCAAGATTGGAAAAAGCACAGGGACAAATAGCCAAACTAGTGGAAACACATGAACTATGAACCAATAGCTGAGGAGCCTCCAACTGGATCAGGCCCTCTGGATAAGTGAGACAGTTGATTAACTTGAACTGTTTGGGAGGCCCCCAGGCAGTGGGACCGGGACCTGTCTTTAGTGCATGAGCTGGCTGTTTGGAACCTGGAGCAGGGACACTTTGCTCAGCCTGGGAGGAGGGGACTGGACTTGCCTGGACTGAATCTACCAGGTTACACTGAATCCCCAGGGGAGTCCTTGCCCTGGAAGAGATGGGAATGGGGGGTGGGCTTGAGGGAGGGCGGGGGGGGGGGGGGGGAGGAGGGAGGACAGGGGAATCCGTGGCTGATATGTAAAATTAAATCAAATTATAAAATAAAAAAGGAAGTTATCAAAAAAACATGTGGTATGATAAATGCCTTGAACACATTGGCACAGAAGACAATTTTTCTGAACAGAAAACTGATAGTGCAGATCTAAGGTCAACAATTAATTAATGCAACCTCATAAAACTGAAAATCTTTTCTAAGGCAAAGGACACTACCAATTAGACAAAGCAGCAACCCACAGAATAGGAAAAGATTTTTACCAATTACACATCTGACAGAGAACTAATATCTCAAATATATAAAGAACTCAAAAAAAATCCATATAAAAAAACAAATGATCTAATAAAAATGGGATCCAGGTTTAGAGAGAGAATTCTCAATAGAGGAATCTCAAATGACTGAGAAACACTTAAAAATTTTTCAACATAATTATCCATCAGGAAAATGCAAATTAAAACTACTTTGAGATTCCATTTTACATCTGTCAGAATATCTACGATCAGTAATACAACTAACAGCTCATACTGGTGAGCAATTGAATCATTCCTTATTGCTGTTGGGGGTGCAAACTTGTGCAGACATTATGGAAATCAATATGGTGGTTCATCAGAAAATTGGGAATCAATCTACCTCAAGACTCAGATATACTACCCTTGGGAATAAACCTAAAGGACACTCCATCCTACCGCAGGACTCTTGCTCAACTATGTTCACTGTGGCTTTATCCATAATACTCATAAACTGAAAACAACCTAGATGTCCCTCAACTGAAGAATGGATAAATAAAATGTGGTACATTTACACATTTAAAAAATGACATCATGACGTTTGCAGGCAAATTGAGGGAACTAGAAAAAAATTGTCTTGAGTGAGGTAACCTGGACACAGAAAGGCAAATATGTTATGTGTTCACTTATAAGTGGGTATTAGTTGTTATGTAAATGGTAATTAAATTACAATCCACAGACCACAGAGGTTAGGTAAAGAAGAGGGCTGTTAGGGGAAAGCACAGATATCTCTGGGAAGGGAAAATAAAATAGATTCTGTGGGTGGAGGTGGCATATGGGGGCAGGAGTGAGAGGGATAAGGAGTTGGGAGGGAGAGAGGAAGGGAGAGATTATGAGGAGAGACTGTTAGAGTTAGGGGGAATTTTTGAGGTGTTGTGTGGAAACCTGGTACAATGAAAACTAAGTTTGCAGGGCCGTAGCCTTCCAATGTTCGAATCAAGTAAGAAAGCTGCTTCAAGGTTTGTTTTACCAAACATATAATCAAATTATAAATCCAAGTCAGAATTTGCCCCACAACTGCTTAATGTTCATTGCATGTAAAAAAATCACTGGATCTTGATCTATCATGCTTAACTGCACATAATGTTTTCTGTAGAATTTAATATGATTTATGTCAATATGAATAATCTTAAGAGTTTTATAAAAGTGATTACAGAGCTACTAATTGTGCTACACAATTTAGGATATTTTTCAGTTCACAGCTGCTTCTGTTATAACAATGAGAAAGACTAGAAAACTTATTAAGAGAGTTGATACTAAGTTCCCTGTAAGTTCTCTACCACTAAAATTGTCCTTTGTTCACAGAATTGTCATATTGGTCGCCTTGTTCTTTACTTGACGTTGGTTATTTCATCTCACTGAATTCATATTTCCTGTCTTCCTTACCCTCCCGTCCTTTCACAACACCTGTTGTTTTTTCATCTCAGCTTTTCTACTTGAATTCCTACCTAGTGGGGTGTGAAGCCAAGTCTGCTGACGTACTGATATTGGAAATGCCAGCTTCTTCTCAATCTTAAACGCTAGTCTGTCCTCTAACTCTGAAAGTCTGCTGTAGGATCACATGTCTCTGAACTTCAGGTGAGTTTAGTTGGTGTCAGGAATGGGGAGTGACAAGAATATTTTATTTTCTATGTTTGCTCATATTTTCAGCATTATACATTTGTCCTTTACATTTCTTACCTCTGTGGACCACATGCCATGAGGAAGAGCTTAATGACCCACAGTTTGCAAATGGTTATGGTCCTTGGTGTTCAGGAACCATTAGGATCTATGATCTATGTTATGCTTCAAAACATTAGGTCAAAGAAATCCAAGCAGCCATGACTATGTTCACAGAACTCCCACTTCACAAACATTTTTTCAGTGTGAGTGCTGTCCACACACCATGACCTCTCAAAAGCAAAATAAGGTAACAACAGGCAAAAGAAAGCCTGAAGGAGAATATATATGTCCATAAGTCAATCACAATCAGGTTAGGAAAATCATGACTTTTGGAGTGGCCCTAACTGCTTAATGTAGGGAATACATATTTCGATGAATGCTATAATAATAAAACAAATATAAAAACAAATAATTTGAGAATGGATAAAAAAAACAGCAAACACTCAACGGCACAGAAAAAGACTCAGCGTCCCTCTCTCTGAACCACTCTATGTTGGACACATCAGAGAAAGGCTTCAGTGTCTAGACCACGTTCTAGCAGGTGGGATGGAGAGCTTGTATGAAACTTCAGGGCTAAAGCTCACTGAGCAGGCCAGGTCTTAGCCACAGCCCAGATGCAATATTCACACTTCACTAAGAAAGCTGTTTCTTGAATCGCTCAGAGATTAGCTTTTCTAGAATTCTACTCCCATGAGGGGAATAATCATTTCAGCTGGAATCCAAATAGGGCCTCTTCGTCATCATTGAGTCTAAGAAAGTGATTGAGAATTCAAAATCCAGGAACCAAGATCTTCTGGAGAGAAACCCTTTATGTGTCTGTAGAGACTGGAAGCTTACTTCCATACTTAGATCTGACCTCTGAAAACAAAATGATCTTTCTGATCAATCTGTGGGAGAATCAGTGAGGTTTTTTAAAATAAGTAATGGGTAAGAGCTGATGAAGAAATGTGGATTAAGTATTTCCTATGAGTAGGAACATATATGTAAACAGTTTGGTAATATGTAAAATCGACAAAGGAGATATGCCAAGAATATCCTATCATACATGCAATATACACATATGTGTTTAGCCTTACCTTTATTTTTTGAATTTATTTTTGAAATAATTGTGTATTGTGTTTATATTATCACAGACATTCTCCCTATAAATTCTCTAGTGTCATCCTCATACTCCCTTTAAATTAATAGCTTCATTTCTTTAATTATTATTCTTATAGGTATATATGAAATTATATATGTATGTTGTTTGAATATATTTGTGTATCTAATTGCCACTTGCTGAGTCCATTTAGTTTTTCTCATTTTATATTTTTCACATGATAGTCGATAACCTCTTAGAAACCTCATCTCTGAGGATGACAGATTCTCCCTCTCTCAACAACTATTAATTGCCCATAATATGACACCTTAAGTTTGTCTGTCATATACATGCCCATGTGAGAAACAATAAATGAACTAAATAGGTTATAATTATGTATATAGCATATTTATACATATATAGGTATACACACACACATATATATATATAGTTTCCATGTTTAGATAAACAATTATGTACATACAAAATACATGTATTTGAATGAAAAATGAAGAGAATGAGGCCATTCATTGTAGAAGAAGTAGAAGGATGATACTGGAGGACTTACAGTGAGGATGTCTATAATGACTTAAACACAATACACAATTACTTCAAAAATAAATTTCGATGTATAGGGCTTAGCACACATTTATATATTGCATGTGTGATAAGATATCCTTGGCATATCTCCTTTGTGAATTTTTTGTATTATCAAACTGTATAAACATATTTCCTATTCATAGGAAATACTTAATCCATATTTCTTTGTCTGCTCTTACTCATAATTTATTTATAAAATAATTCACTGAGTTTCCTAGATTGATCAGAAAGATCATTTTGTTCTCAGAGGTCAGGTCTAAGCATGAATATATGCTTCCAATCTCTATAGAAATAAGAAGGGTTTCTCTCCAAAGACCCTGGCTCTTGGCTTCAGGAATTCATAATCATTTTCTTAGATGCGAATAACAACAAAGAGGCTGTGTTTGGATGCCAGCTGAAATGATTGTTCCTCTCATGTAAATAAAATTCTAGGGAATCTGATATCTGAGGGAAGCAAGAAACAGCTTTTTTTAAATGATGTGTGAATATTGCTTCTGGGCTCTTGCCAAAACCTGGCCTGCTCAGTGACATTTAGGCCTGAAGTTTTATATAAGGTCTCTATTCCAACTGCCAGAGGGTGTTCAAGGCACTGAAGCCATTCTCTGGTTTGTCATCTAAAGAATGTTTCACAGACAGGGAAGCTGGTGTTATTCCGTGTCTTTGTTGCTTTCTTGTTTAAATCCATTCTTACATTGTTTCTTCATGCTAGAAACGCACTGTGTTCATGGGAAAGTGATTTCACTATGTGAAGCAGTCCTGGCTGGTGGGAAAAAAAACTATGAATGGATAGCACTTGAGTATGTGGTATGTAAAAGGAAGCACAATGGAATTTCTGTTCAGTCTAACTTCCCCATGAACTCCTGTATCTTCATCTTTGTTCTGCCCCAATATTAACTCTGAAAGTTACTATTCATACAAGTTACCATTCAGAACACTGGGCAGAATTGTGTCCTTTTTGTATCAGGTAAGTGGTAAGGTGTTTTCTGCTTCACAACCATAATAGATAAGGAAGTTATAAAATAGAAGGAACATATCCATTTATTGAATTAATCTGAATGTACATTTCATATGAGATGAAGCAGACATAATAAAAAACTATAATAAGCCTTAAGATGGCTCGTGGTTAAAAAGAAATTGTTGCTATATGTAGCAGGAATCTTAAATGGTCTTATTAATAAGATCAAACCTGAGGCCAGTTATTGGGGTGAATGCTGAAAGATCAGAGAAGCAGAACAAGCCACAGCTACCTCACCTCACCAGTTCCTCAGCTGATCCTGTTTCCTCAGGCTGGAAGCCTCTGAGTCCTCATCCAGAATGAATCTCAGCTGAACTGTTGCTTGAAAGCCTGAAAGCTTAACCAGCTAAAAGCTTCTAGTTTCTGGTCTCCATGCCTTATATATCTTTCTGCTTTCTGCCATCACTCCCTGAGATTAAAGGCACACTTCTTGGGATTAAAGGCATGAGTCACCATGCCTGGCTGTTTCCAATGTGGCCTTGAACTCACAGAGATCCAGAGGGATTTCTGCCTCTGGAATGCTAGGACTAAAGGCGTGTGCTACCACTGCCTATCCTGTATGTTTAATATTGTGGCTGTTCTCTTCTCTGACCCCAGATAAGTTTATTAGCGTGCACAATTTTGGGGAACATAATACCACCACAGCTATACTTAGGCCCTGAGTTCATCTTTAATCATGGAACTCAAGTAGCTAACTACCTTTCAAAACTTCAGCCTCTGGACTCTAGGGGGTAACTGTCCTTACCTGCACACACACACTTATGCATAATTTAAAATAATAATAATTAATACTTCTTAAATAGTAAGAAATCATTAATTGACACTTGTCCTTAAGCATTAGGATTAAATGTCTAGAATTTCCCTCATATTTTACAAGGCTAAGAATGATTTCATTATGTCACTATGAACACTAAATCAGGGAGCTATGGTTTCGAATCATCAGTAATTTGTTCTGAGAGTAATTTCAGTAGGAACATTTCTTTCTAAGCTGATAAAGCAGGAAGTTCCCAGGTCCCTGCTCCACAGCCTGTTCTGAGATTGAGTCTCTAAGTCCATAGAACTCACATTCACAGACATTTTTTTAGTGTGTGTGTTGCCCACACATCATGACCTCTCCAACGTAAGAGAAGGTCATGAATAAAGGAAAACTGAAGAGGAAAGTGCACAACCTTGTGTTAATCACTACCCAGTTAGGAAAAACACAGCTTTGGATGGGCACGTACATCGTTAAAGTTTCTTGGATTTCTTTGATCTTAGATTTTGAAACATGATGTAGACGGCAGATTATCATAGGTCCTGAACACAGAGGATCATTACCTTTTTTTTTTCAACCATGGGTTAACAAGTTCTTCCTGATGTTGTGGGGTCCACAGAGTGGAGAAATGCAAGAGCATTTCTTGTTTCTGTAGGATGGTAAGAAACAAGCAAATTTAGAAAATAAAATGTTTGTGCCCCTCATGGTTTCATGATACCTAGATTTCACAGGATAGTTACTTCTGAACCTTGAAGTGATATTCTCCAGACTACTATAGACAGATAAGAGGTAATATTGAAAACCAGAGTAGATCTCCAAATCTAGGGAGAATGAGTTAACACTAAGGTCAGGAATATATGGATTCAGAGCAGCATTAGTCACTTTTTGAGAGTTATTTTATGAGGCATATTTCATACCAATTTGACAAAGCATGGGGCTCCCAGGTCCCTGCTCCATAGTCAGCTTTGTGGGGTCCTAAGTTTGGAGAACTCAGCCTCCAGAGACCTTTTCCAGGGTGAGTGCTGCTCATACACCATGACCTTCCAAAAGCAAGACAAGGGCATGGATATAGGGAAACTTGAAAGTGAATATGTATGACCATAATTCAGTCACTACGAGGGCTGGAAAAGACATGACATTTGGAGGTGCATGTACGAAGTCAAGGATACCTGCATATATCCGACCTAAGATTTTGAAGCATGATAGAGATGGCAGACCATCATGGATCCAAACACAGAAACCCATTTTCATTTGCAATCAATTTGCAAGAAGAAATGCAAAGGGCAAATTTACAATGATGAAAACTGAGCAAATATTGAAAATGAAATGTTCTTTCCACTCTCCTTTCTTGTCACCAACAAAATCCATGACAAAAGCAAGAAGACATGATCATATAGCAGACATTTAATATTAGAGAACAGATTTAAGTTTGGAGAAAATGCTGGCATCCTCAAAAACAGCAAGTCGGCAGACTTGGCTTCACATGTACTAAGTAGAAAGCCCAAGAGACAAGCTGAGATGAAAAGAAAGCAGGTGTTTGGAAAGACAAGAGGAAGCAGCCAACCAACAGGTGAGAGGCCTGCAGGCAGGCCACATCACCACCCCTGACACCCACTGAACTCTGTAACCTCCATGACCTACTCTGCCACCCAAACCCACCTACCCCATCATCCTCCCCTTGGCTAACCATCCACTGCAACACCAGCAGCTCCTATACAGGCTCCAGCTGGAATAACATGTGAGTGACTGGTATCTCAGCTAAACTGCTCCAGTCTCCAGACCCTAAGCCCCAGGGCACATCCTAGAATTCAATGAAAATGAGTGTACAACATACCCAAATTTGCAGGACTCTATGAAAGCACTGCTAAGAGGAAAGTTCATAGCACTAAGTACCTACATATTGATATGGAGAAATCTCACCCTGGTGACTTAACAGCACACCTGAAAGCTCTAGAACAAAAAGAAGCAAACTCATTCAGGAAGAGTAGATGGCAGAAAATAATCAAAGTCAGGGTTAAAATCAATAAAATAGAAACAAAGAGAGAGAATATCCAAATCAACAAATTTAGAAATGAAAAGGAGACTATAACAACAGATCCCAAGGAAATCCAAAGAAACATCAGATCATACTTTAAAACCTGTACTTCACAAAATTGGAAAATCTAAAAGAAATGGACAATTTTCTGGATAGGTACCACATACCAAAATTAAATCAAGACCAGATAAACCACTAAAATAGATCTATTATCCCTAAGGAAATAGAAGTGCTCATTAAAAATCCTCCAACCAAAAATAGCCAAGGGCCAGATGGTTTCAGCACAGAATTCTATCAGAGTTTCAAAGAAGTGCTAATAACAATACTCATCAAATTATTCCATACAATAGAAACAGAAGGAATATTGGCAAATTTTTTATGAGGCTACAGTTCCTGTGATACCCAAACCACACAAAGATGCAACAAACAAGAATTAAGATTGGTCTCTCTCATGAACATTGATGCAAAAACACTCAATAAAATACTGGCAAACCAAATCCAGGAACACATAAAAAAATCATTCACTATGATCAAGTAGGCTTCATCCTAGAGATGCAGGGATGCTTCAACATATGAAAATCTGCCAATGTAATCCACCATATAAACAATTTGAAAGAAAAAACACATGATCATCTCATTAGATGCTGAAAGAGCCTTTGACAAAGTCCAACAACCCTTCATGACAAAAGTCTTGGAGAGATCAGGGATACAAGGAACACACCTAAACATAATACAAGCAATATACAGCAAACTGACAGATAACATCAAATAAAATGGAGAGAAACTCAAAGCAATTCCACTAAAATCAGGAACAAGACAAGGCTGTCCACCCTCTCCATATCTATTCAACATAGTACTTGAAGTTCTAGCTAAAGCAATAAGAAAACAAAAGATCAAGGGGATACAAATTGGCAAGAAAGAATTCAAACTCTTACTATTTTCAGATGATATGGTAGTATACATAAGTGACCCCCAAAATTCTACCAGGGAACTCCTACAACTGACAAACACCTTCAGTAATGTGGCAGGATATAAGATAAACTAAAAAAGAAAACAGTAGCCCTCCTATATACAAATATATAAATGGACTGAGAAAAAAATCAGAGAAACACACCCTTTACAATAGCCATATATAATATAAAATATCTCAAGGTAACTCTAACCAAACAAGTGAAAGACCTCTATGACAAGAAACCTAAGTCTTACTTATATTTCTAATAGGTCCTTAATGTAATCTTTTCTCTTGGGGCACTAAAGCCTGGAATTAAATTTACTCTGAACCTTAAGCCACAGATTTACCATGACAATATTTTACCCTGATACTTCATGCTTCTCTATTTCTCTGACCTCCACAGCTAATGTAAAAGGCATAACATTTTCCTCCATATCTTTTGTCCTGTTGGCTGATGTGAATCTCCATGTCCTATAGTATTGTTTCTTTGTCAAGTTCTAATAAAAATGTCTTCAAATTTCCTCAATGTCTATTTTACATATTTTAATTATGAGTCTAAGAACCTATAATAGTCATTTCAGTGTAGGTATAAAATTCCACTTGAGACCAATTGCTTAAACATCTATAAGTATGAATGACACTCTGGTTGAAATATACACTGAATGACATATGAATATTAAGTCATAAAAGTGAGGTCTCAAGTTTATGTGATGGTAATTCCATTTTCTCTTTGATGTTCATTGCACAGAGAGATTTCACTATATTCTGTAAACAGAATGTGAATACAGTATACTCAAAAGTTACATTTGAGGCCCTTGTGCACAACAGAAAAAATACAAAAAAAATTCAATTTATTTACCCACATCTTGGTAATGGAAAACTTCATAAAATCAACTTATTTAAAAAATTATTCTTGTTATGATTGCTGATATACTAGCAAAATTATGTGCCTTCACACATATTTGAAGTAAACTTTCCCCAAAAGCCTGTTACCCATCAGGGAAGTTAACTTTGTGTATTTCCATGTATATTGTACCACTGCAATAGTCCTTTGTTAGAAAATTGATGCATTTGTTTTTTTTTCAGTCTTTTATATATACTTGTTATTTCATCTCACTGACTTCACATTTGCTCTCATCCTTATCTTCTTGTCTTTTCACATCACCTACTGTCTTTTCATCTCAGCTTGTCTCCTTGGGTTTCTGCTTAGTATGTTTGAATCAAAGTCTGCTGACATGCTGTTACTGAGAATGCCAGGTTTCTCCCCAAACTAAGGTCTATACTCTAATTCTTGAGTTTCTACTATAGGAAAACATGGCTTTGATGTTGTGGTGAATTTTGTTCATGGCAAGAATGGGGCATGGTGAGAATATTTCATTTTCAACATTTCTCATTTTCATCATATAAAATTACCCTTAGATTTTCTCACTCTGTGGATGCCATGATGGAGAGATGAGTTTGCTGATCAATGGGTTGCTCATGGTCATGGGCCTCTGTGCTCTGGAACCATGATGATTTATCATCTCTGCCATGCTTCCAAATCTCATGTCAAAGAAGCGAGGCAACCTTCACTCTGTATATGTCCCTCCAAACTGCATGTCTTTCCCTGCCATGTTAGTGACTGGCTTATGGATGTACACATTTGCCTTAAGACATCCTATGATCTTCTCTTGCTTTGGGGATGCCATGGTATGTGGGCAACACTCACAGTGGAAAAGGTTTGTGAAGGCTGAGTTCTTCGAACTTAGGATGCTACCAATCTGACTATGGAGCAGAGATATGGAAGCCAAGTAAATTTGTCAACTTACAATAGAATATGCTTCATGAAATAACTCTCAAAAGGTAATTTAATGGTGCTCTGAATCCATATCTACCTGATCTGAATGTTTTTCCATCACCCTAGATTTGGACATTCACTCTGGTTTTCACTTTTTACCTGTTATCTGTCTACAAAAGCAATTGAAGAGTATTACTTCAAGGGTGAGTCTTGGAAGTTCAGACATGAATCCATTCTTATGCTTAAACCTATGAGGAAAATTGCAAGCATTTAATCACAATGTCAAAGGACCACAATATATTGTTTTTCTTGCCTTTTAAGAATGATTATGCTTTATTATTTTGAATTATGCATATGGATGTGTGTGTGTGTGTTTGCTTGTCAGTATTTGTGGGTGAGTGCACTGTCCTACTTAGCTGCAGTTACACAAGGTTATCAGCTACATGACTTGAATACTAGAAAACAAACTCGGGTCACAGAATAACATCAAGTGCTGTTAACCACAGAGTAATCACTTCAGGCTTGCCGCATTTTCCTTATCTCTGCTTCATCTCAGATGAAACATATATCCAACCTCATTAGTTAAATGGGTGTGTTCCTTCCTTTTATTTTATAATCCTCATTTTCTTTGGTTGTGGAGCATAAAATATTTTTTACTCCTAACCTATCTCACAGAAGAACACATTTCTTCCCAGTGTTCATAATGCTAAATGACATAAATGGTGACCCTCAGAGTCAAAATTTGGGGAGTGAAGGATGAAGTAGCTAGGGTATATAGGGGAGTTATAATGTGTACAATTAATTTTTGCCTCCTTCTAGAGTGTTGCATATTGAAGTGCTATGAACTCTTCATGTTTCCCATCAGCCGTTCAGTGAATTCTTATCTCCGTGAATACGAGTATGTCTAGCAGAAAGAAACAATGTAAGTACAGATGAAAGCAAGTAACCAACAAAGAAACAGAATCACCTTAGCTTACCTCTCTCTGAACCACTCTACATAGGACACTTCAGAGAAAGGCTTCAGTGTCTAAAATACCCTCTAGCAGTTGGCCTGAAGATCTTGTATGAAAAGTCAGGTCTAAATATCACTGAACATGTCAGGTTTTGGCCACAGCCCAGATGCGAGATTCACCTACCATTTGAAAAAGCCATTTTTTCCTTCCCCCAAATGTCAGTTTTCCTAGAATTCTATTCCCATGAGGGAGGCAATCATTACAGCTGAGATCCAAAGTGGGCATCTTAAGTGAATGAGAATTCCTAACACAAGGAGCCAGGATCCTCTGGAGAGAAACACTTCATGTGTCTGCAGAGATTTTAAGCTTACTTTCTTGCTTAGATTTAATTTCTGAGAGCAAATTCTTCCTCTGGTCAGTCTATGGGAATCTCAGTAAGTTGTTTTAAAGTAAGTGAAGGATAAAAAAAATTCAAGAAAAATGGATCAAGTATTTCTTATGAGTAGGAACATATACTCAATATATTGGTAATATATAAAAAAACATAGTAGAGATATACCAAAAATATCTTATCACACATGGAATATATACTTGTGGGCATACCCCCACATATCTTTACCTTTTATTTTTTGAAATATATGTGTATTGTTTTTATATATTTACCTACATCTCCCCTCTAAATTCTCTGTGTCTTTCCACTAATCCCTCTGTAATTCATTGTCTCATTCTTTAGTCATCATTCATGTATGTGTGTACATAGTAATTTATCTAAATATAGAGATTTTATATCTTTTATATTTTATATATTATATATAACTTATATATTTTATATATACATGTATATTCCATTTAGTGTTTTTCATATGTATGATTGAAGGACTAAAGACTTGAATGGTTAACTACTTAGGATGCTCATCCTTGAGGATAACAGGTTCTCCCTCTCCCAGCAATTAATAGCCTGTAGCACTTCATGCTAGCTCAGGGTCTTGTGAGATCTGTCTGTCCCTTAGATTTTGACATATTATCTGCTATTATTTATTTTTGTTAATAGCTGGACAAAATTGAATTGTGTACATATGCCACACTTTCATTATCTGTTCATCAATTGATGAATGCCCTGGGTGCTTCCTATAGCTGGTTGTTATAATAGATCAGCAAAGATTATGGATAAACAAGTATGCAAGTATAATAGGCTTCATAGTACTTTATGTATATGGACAGGAGTGTTTTACCTGAATATGATAAATCTACTTTAGCTTTTTGAAGGATTAGCACACTAATTTGCATAGTGACTAAACAATTTTGCACTGCCACCAATTTTGAATACTCATTTTTCTTCCCCTATATCTGAAATTCCATTTATTTGTTTTTAGATATTTTCCAACCAAGTATTTTCCAGTTATTGGTTTCATTTCCAGAACTACTGAATTCCTGTTTGAGAATGTCTGTGCTTCTGTTTTGTGTTAGCCACTTCACTTTTGTTGGATAACATACAATGGCTAGAAACAAATTAGAGAAGGAAATTGAACTTGATCTTGATCCAGATGCTCAAGGACACTCCTGAACTCTGAGCACACGGGTAACTCAACAGATACTTACAAGTTTCTGAAGAAATGAAGAACGAAGTGTCAAGTTTGTAAGGGGCAGATGTGGGTGTTACCATTGTGGGTGCCAGGGTGAATCTAAATTGGTAAGCTAAGAAGGAGGTCCAAAGTTGTAAAGAGGGACTGAGTTGAAAGAGCAGGAGAAGTGGCAGGAATTCTAAAGAGGAGGAAATGAGATGAAGGGTGTACTGAGGGAAACGAACTGGCCAGCAGGAAACAGGGAGGTAGGAAAAGTTGGGCTCATTTGGAAGGTGTGGCTAGCCTTGTCCAGCAGTATATAGTGCATAGTGGCTGTGCTTGCTTCCCACAGATCTTGAGTCCTCTGCTCTGCTGAATCTGCATCTTTATATATGAGCAGACAATGGATAAAGCACTGTGCAGTACACTGCTTCTTCTGAACACCTTTGTCCTGCTCCTGAACTCAAGCCATGAAGCCAGAAAACACCCAGATATTGCAAAGAAAATCAGTATCAGTAGCACACTGGATGAAAAGAGGAAGCAGGATGTGCTGGATTTCTTCAAAACTGTTTACAATATTCACAACAATGACACATACCTCAGCAACATAATGAACTACAAATTGTGGGTAAGTGCTTATCCCAGAGTCAGAGATAGGGCCGACATGTTCAACTGAGGCAGTGCCTTTTTTCCTCCCCTCAGTATCACTCTCACTCTTGCTGCAACCATGCTGATGTCCCTCCAGTGTACAGTGTTCTTTCACTGAGACCCATGGCCTGATCCAGGTCTTAACATACTAACACTTGAACAACGCATACTTCTTATTCAAGCTACGCCCACAGGATTTATCTATCTCTATGTATGTCTTCAAGGATCTCTTGAGAGATAGTCCCCATTAGCACAGCTGTAAATCTAGTCAGTACACTTTCACATGGAGAAGGTAGCTCTGTCTATAATTCTATTGCAACGTGCCCACTTGCAGGAGGTAACAAAGTTAGAGTTCAGACTCATAGTCAATTGTCCTCTGGTTTGGTTCCTGGCATGAAACACCTGATGTCAATGTTTATTGCTAAATGAATAGCCATATATAGAGAGAAACAGACACAATTGTCATATTGGAATGATCTTTTAGTATTCTTTAACATTTTAAACATTTTTACCGTGTGTGTGTGTGTGGGTGTGTGTTTATTGATGTGAGGAGTATGTTAGGTGATCATATGAAGGTCAGTGGAAGCCTTAGTATCTTTACACCACTTCTGCCAAAATGTGGATGTCAGACCAAACTCAGGGATTCAGGCTGAGTGGCCAGTATCTTTACTCACTATGCTCTTTTAAATGATATCCTTTAACTTCTTCCTATCATGTAAGGACAGATTTCCAGGGAAATTGAAACAGTAACTCAAACCATCCATGTAGATTCTGCATCAATTCTTTCAAGTGTTATGCATGGCCATGTTTGTTCCATTCTCCTTATTGTTGCTTTGTGCATGGAAATTGGGGAATGTGTGTTTATATGTATTAATTGTCTGTATCCCTTTAGAATAGCAACTCCATGTTCACTTCTTGCAAACAACAAAATTATTTATGTGACAAATTTTCATTCCAGGGAAATCATGAGTCAGTACACAGGATCTAATACTTCTTACCCTTTCTCATTGTTTGCTGATGCCCACTCATGAACTCTTCCAGAATGGGATGTGGATCCCATGCTGGCCCCACAACTTCATTTTATGTACAGACTCTGAGTGGCTTTTATAACCCTTTTATTGACAAAGTGTCCATTCCACTGTGCCAGACAGTCTTTGCTACAAGTTAGCTATAACAGGATAGACAATGATGGTCCCCTAAGATGAGATCATGCAGTGATTCTTCAAACTTTAGTTGACAAATATGCTTTGTGTGATCCCATAGAGAAAATCTATAATCTTACATTTCAGAGAATAAATGTGTGTCCTTTCAAAAATTTTACCTTTTAGAGTTGTCCTCCGTGTGGTCTTCACAGAAGACACTTGAGGACAGATGTAGACCATTAAGAAATTCAACTTATGTGTCTTGTCAACATCATCATGTTCCTTGGACAGAGAAACTTTGTCACCCTCACCTTGGCTGGCTTCCCAGAACTGAGTCCTATTATCTAAGATGTTTAAAAATGTTAGGTGCACTCTTCTGTCTTCTAAGTACTGTTTCTCCTTTTGTTTAGAACAAAATAAGTAGAAATCAGGTTCTGTAAATCATTCTAATAGAAGTGGCTTGTGCATGTGGTCTGGGGATGATAGTTCGATAGCTGAAAAATGATGTCATGGACCCAAGGCAAATATGTAAACTCTATGAAGAAATTGAATGCATGTATGTAAACTGGAACAAATTAATGTGCATTAATTCTGTTCTTTTCCCTACAGCTGTGGGCTGGGTCGATTTATGGTGAAGTACAGCTGGATCAAACAACATGTACCCAGATTGAATCTGACTTGGACAAATGTCCTCTCAAAACTGACCTCCGTCGGGGAAAAGTATGTATTTGATAATCACCAGGGATCATCAAACAGACAGATGGATAGTGGATATGTTTTTATATCGATGTGTTGATATGTGGAGAGTGTCTGTGCATGACAATGGGAAAACATATGTAACAAAGTAGTAATTCATGAATGAATACAGCTGGATGTGGACACATGTGAACTCCAGCCAATTCAGTCCTGTGTCATGTGACTTAGAGGAGGAGTACATGCACAAATAATTGACATAATTTCTAAGTGTGTTTAGCTGAAAATCTTCATACTGAGAAGGCAATCTTACCTTCATTTGGCTGTTCCCCCCTGGGCTAGAGGACACCATTGCAAAGATACTTACTAGGGAGAAGGTATTTGTTCAATCCCCACTGGAACAGAAATAGAGCCCAGTAACAATCCAAAGTTCTCCAGCACTGTCTTTTATATTCCCCTATTTGGGTAGGGTTGTTTCTTGTGACACCATGATTCTGGGAATAATTTTGTGTGTCTATCCCTATCCTGATACTTGGTCAACTGACATTTTTGCCCACCCATGAGTTCTTCCTAAGTGTCCATATCCTTGATCACTTCTCAGAATTAATCTTCCATTCCTGACTCCATTGAATGGATTTCATCTGTCTCCTTTGCCTTGCTTCTCATTTTCTCAACAGCACAAAGCAGCTTGTAAAAGGTGCTCACAAGACCAGTGCGAGCAGATGTGTCTGGTGTGCTGTGTGGTTGATAACTGGCTGCCCAGGAATGTAGGCATTAACTCTAGACAAATAAATTAACTCCATAATATAAAGTTATTGCACATTTTGAATGTTCCCCAAAATGCTATGATGAATCCTATTCTTATTCAAAGGACAAGCAAGGAAGAGTTATTTATGTCAATTTAAACCCAGAAGAACACACATGCAACAAGTTCCTATCTAAGGTGGCTAACTGTCCCTTCAATGAACAGGCAGACCAGCAGAAGGTAAGCACATGATTCTCAAAATGACCCCAGCATAGGAAGAACATTTCTACATTTGTGTATGATGTTTGAGAGGTTTTTCTTTTGCAAATATTGGTATGCATGAGATACAGTACATGTGAGTACATATGTGGATAGAGAGTGAATAGTAGATATTCATTTTGGGTGTATAGAGTCCCTCAGTAGTAGAGTTTTGACCACATGAAGAGGCAGGGTGCACAGATGATTATTTTTCTCTCTTTACCTGGGAATTAATTTGGTTACTGGGGGTGTTTTGAGAGTATAAGGAAGCTGCTGTGGAGAAAGTTACTTATGAGAAGAGTGTCTGTTAACTCCCAGCTTAATTTGGCTTCCCAGACCTTACTAAAGAGATATATAGCATGTAAGTGACTGAAAATCCCTCTTGCTGATTCCATGCCTCTACTGCCAGCTGCTACCTTTAAGCATGGGTTCCTGAGATGTCACACACGGGGTGGCAGCTCTCATCTTTTCAACTCTTCCCATTTGCTCTTATTTTTTGCATTATGTCACCTGTTTTGTTTCTTCCCAGTCACACTTTTAGTGTGTGGTCCATGTGCTCAAGGTGGATGGGCCTTGACCACATGGCCACCTGTGCTATATAAGAGTATGCAGGAACTTATAAGCTCCAGGTGGTAGTGCATGATTTCAGATGTACAGTAGACAATTCAAGCAATAATGACGGGCCAATGAAGCATTAAGCTGAATGTGCTGGGACTCAGAAGTGCCTGAAATAACTCATGGGCATGTTTCCTGTGTCTATTTTATTTTTCTGACTAACCATATTCCTTTTTAATTTTAACTTCATTGATGGTCTATTTTTCTTCCTCTTTTCAGAGAGTATCATGCAACTTCATTATATCCGAATTCTCTGTACTGAAGTATAAGATTGTCATACAATTCATGTGTATAAGTATCTGAGGGTATGAGCCATGATATGCTATGTTACCTACCACTTACACATCTTGTTTGGACTGCCCCAACCTTCATATGGATGCATAAGTCCTCAGAAATATCACCCCATTTTGACAGGAGCAGGAGCCCCACAGAGAAGGCTGCTAAAGTCAAGTAACGCAGATGTAAACAACTGTCCCATTTTTCCTATCTCCTCTTTTCTTCAGATTGCACAAATGCAAGCCCCACATGGCTTATCCTTGCTTTAATCAATAAAAATAGACTCATTGGCTCTTGAGTTGCTGCTGTCTCATAATGTGTGGAGAGATAGGACCAAATATACAGGAATTGAGGGTTGTTACCCACATCTGTGTGTCAGGTGTTAAGTATTGTCTGTGGAGATGTCCATGTTTCAGATTTAAAAAAAAAAGAGATACTAAAAAATCCCAACTAGCATTTGAGGCAAAGTGACATGTTCACATGTCCAGATCCCTGAGCATCCTTCTCATCTCCCTGAACTACTATGGTGGTATCAGGTTATGCTCTCAACATGGCTTTCCTCATATATACAAGTCCTACTGTACAACTAGACAGGGGATTGATTTTCTTCATAAGAAGCCTGAAATATGGTATAATATCTTCTATCTCCAGTGGGGATATTTTAGGAAATTATGCATTAATACCACCACAGTTACAGACAACATCTGGTAGCCTCATATGGAAGGGTATGGATCTCACATAGACACCCTCACAGCCCTCACTCACTATTCTTACTGAAGTTCAGGGCTGAGGGACCAAGATCTCACATTCTGCTGTGGAAGCTATTTTCTCAAGTTCCTTCAATGCTCTCACTTGTATTAGGAAATTGTTCTGGGGACAGTGTATAAAGAATAATTCAAATGAAAAAGGAGTTTTAACACTGGGATCTATAAGCCAGGATTCCAAAAGATCCAGGGTGCAGAGTAAAGGTCATCCATAATTGATACCATTGTTTTCCATGATCCATTTCTTTTCAAGCCTGTATGCCAGTTTTTGGAACTCAATTGATATAACAAAAGTCCTTGAAATTAGGAAAAGGAAGCCACACCAGTGGACATTAGCTTCTTAGACTTGAGTCTGTGAGTATAATGCAGGTTTTGGGTCTTGGTATACCAGGACACAAATCACAAATCACAGCAAATTTCAAGTGATGATGGAACTGAGATAATCTCATTTCCTATCCTGCCAGATGAAGGACCATGGTCTTTGCATCAGCCCCATTAGTTTGAACCTTTAAAGAAAAGAAAGTGTTTCTAACCTCTTTAGAGTATAATGAAAATATTCTCTAGGAGACAAATCTCCAAGGCTACCTTGAGTGTATGAATGCACAGAAGAAACTAATAGCCTATATTATATTATACATGTATTGTAAACTCACATCGTACATATGTTTGATGCCTATATAAACACTGATGCTATATTTATATACTAAGAATTGTGCATAAAGAACAAAGAATTGTACATGTCCTGAGGATCTAGATAGAAAAATTCCTATTCAATGCTCATAATGGAATCTTACATCACTTTACTCAAATTTGTGTGTGTGTTTATGTACACCGGTTTATAGAGTATGTGCATCACTGTATATGCAGTGTGGCAACCAGAGGTGAACATCAAGTGTCTTTCTTAATTTTTTTCTAACCTGATTTATGAGATAGTATTTCCCTGTACCAAGAGCTCATTGGTTCAGTTAGAAAGGCTAGTCACTGAGCTCTAGGTATCCTCAATTCTCTGCCCGCATTGCAGATTGTACTGGTATATAGATAGATAATGGGGATCAAAACTAAGGTCCTCACATGTATGTGACAAGCACTTATACAACTGAATGAACAATTTCCTCAGTCCCAACATCACTTTTGACACCAAAAGTATGCAGAATTTTCTTTACCACAGAGCAGATGGACATTCATGAGAAACACTATATTAGTGTCCCCTAGCTCTTTTCTACCCTGTCATTTTCTTCCAGGAGGTGGTATCATACCCTATAGGTTGAGGCTTAGTCCATTAAGATGGATTCTCAGGTCACACGCCAATTATCACCAGTATAAATTGAAGTACACTGACCCCCTTCTAGGACTTTACTCACATGCTAATTGGCTCACAGAATTCAAAATAGTATATATATTTAGCCACTGTCCATAAAGAATATTCCAGGGACAAGTCAGAGATATCATGAGCATAGTACTAGGTAATTGCAAGAATGACTTGACCATACAAGACCAATCTGATGGATTTTAGTTTCCTGTTGTATGTAAGAACTATACTTGAATGACACTATAATATATTCAGGTTGCAGTAATATGAATGGATATTTGGCAGCAGGTATGAAATATCAATGAATAAAGATAGAATTTGCTTAAGGTAGAAATATTGGTGGTAGTTAGGCTAAAAAAGAAAAGAATGAAGCTCATCCTACTGACTCAGTTTTGCTTTCACAAAGTATTTCATTGTTTTATGAGATGTCTTTTGATAACATTTCACTAACGGAAGAACTTTCAAAACTGGAGCCCATGCTCTTAAGACTCCTAACTAGGATGGTGCAATATTTTAACTACCAAGATTCCCATTTACTCATATACATGACATCGTTATGATCCTGACTGATTTGTGTCTTTTAGAGCAACACTACCTGTCTTCAGTGTTATCCTCAATTGTATATAAGCCATAGTCATTAGTGAAAGATAGAAGCTAAAATGTTTTTTTGGGGACTGTAAATGTTCTAGGAGCTTTCTTTGAAAAATTTGTTCATTAGCCACTACTCATAGTACCTTCAGGAGTGTACTCAGATAAAGACAAATGTTTTCCTATGACATTGAAGCAATGCTCAGTCACATTTCAGGCTCCACTTCTAATTCCAGGCCTCTTGCTGTTCCCATCTCATAAACAGTGAGGTCCTCCTCTGTTTCTTATACCTCTCCTCCAAGGCATACAGGTGTTAGAGATAAATTTCTCTAAATTTCTCTCAACCATCACTTTACTCTCCTTCCATGAGTCTCATATGACCCAAAACAGCTTCACAAATGGTGACTTCTCTTCCCTGTGTGACTGTAGATATTATTGGATATGTGATTAGTTAAGACTAGGTCAATGAGGAAACTTGAGGGACATAAGATAGGACATGAAACCACAACTCACCTGCATGTTGTTTAAGTCTTACTCTGGCTGACAGGCCAGAATTTTGAGAGAACTGGGTGCATTTTCTACAATGACTGAGAAGCCTTGATGTGGCCCATCCTCATTCCATTATTCATGGATTATGTGTAGATGGTATAGTACATTCCAGAATAAAATTAATACCATCTCCCACCTAGAAGACTATAAACTGTGTCCACAGTGGCAGTGTATTTGGCTTCCTTCTCATCTATGCCAGCTAAGCATTTATTTGAGGTTTTTGACCTCTGTTTTTTTTATGTTACTAGTATTTTTTATTATATGCCTTGTTTGCTTTTTTGAGGTTAGATATGCATTATACATTTAAAATACTGTAGAATTATAAGACTCAAATCAATTTTATAGCTATGTATGGAAGCATATTGCTCTTAACAATCACACTGGAGCCTAGACATGTAAGGCTTTATTTATTTATTTATTTAGGTTTTTTTGAGACAGGGTTTCATATACCCCAATTTCATTTTATACTGAATTACCCTGAAGGATGTTAAAAGGCTTGAATCCCCATAACTTAAAATATATATTTGCACAGTTTTGAATTGAAGATGAGATGACCTGAGCATGAAAGGTAAATAGCAAAGAAGGCATCCCTTAAATACAGCATCATAGCTGGGTGGTGGTGGCACACAACTTTAATCCCAGCACTTGGGAGGCAGAGGCAGGCATACTTCTGTGAGTTCGAGGCCAGCGTGTGTAGCTAGAGTTTTCCTGCCTGGCCCATGGTCAGGGTAAATCTCTCTCACCCACCAGTCCCACAGCCACTCAGACCCAACCAAGTAAACACAGAGACTTATATTGCTTACAAACTGTATGGCCGTGGCAGGCTTCTTGCTAACTGTTCTTACAGCTTAACTTAATCCATTTCTATTAATCTATACCTTGCCACATGGCTCATGGCTTACCGGCATCTTCACATGCAGCTTGTCATGGTGGCGGCTGGCAGTGTCTCTCTGACTCAGCCTTCCACTTCCCAGTTTTTTCTCCTCCTTGTCCCGCCTATACTTCCTGCCTGGCCACTGACCAATCAGTGATTTATTTATTGACCAATCAGCAACACATTTGACATACAGACCATCCCACAGCAAGCGTGGGCTATAGAGTGAGTTCCATGAAAGGCACAAAGCTACACAGAGACACCCTGTCTTGAAACACACACACACACACACACACACACACACACACACACACACACACACACATCACCATAGGGTGTCAAAAAAGATACAATACAGAGAAAAGAGAGACAATGCTGCAAAGCTCCCATACATTGCATAACTGAGACATTGAATTAGACAAAGACATAACAGGAAATATCATTTCTTGACATTCTGTGTTTTAATCTCTTTGGGAGTCACATCATTGTTGAAACATGTGATGAGTAACAGTGTGTGTGGGAACATAACAACATTGTTCCAATTATAGAGAACACACCCCTTCCCCACAAATAAAAGTACAAACAGAAAGGACATATGGTCCAAATATTCCTTGACAAACTTGTTGTGTTTCCCAGGTGAGAAGCACACCATGCTCTGATTTCTCTGAACTTTTCAAATACTTTGCAACTTCTCTATGACAGCCTTCTGCAGGGCCAGGTCATAGGCCAAACATTCAAACGTATCACAGATACTTCAGAACAATATCCAACAGACTCTGAAACATTTTTTCAATAATTCTTACCTCTGCCTAAGAAAGTTGTTGTCCCACCCAATGAAGTTTGAACCATTGTGTCCAAAAGAGCATCAGATGAAACAAAACCAGTGAGAATATGATTATTTCCCTCTGGGAGTGAGATTATTTTAAATGGGCTATAGGCTGACTGGAGCATACAGTAGATATTCCTTAGGGAGAAAGAGTCATAACTTAAATTTATACCTTATAATTGACCTGAGGGGTGCAAGGCAAATCATAAAATCCCAAAACAGTCAAGCTAAATCTAACTAATAAAAGATATGTAATGAATTAATGTGGTGGAATCAATTCTCATGTAGGGATAGCCTGAGGCACCATTTCAAGTGTTAATACACTATAGGATGAGACAGAATGGTCCAAGGCAGGTGACCGAGTAATAGCCTAGTAGAGGAAAGATATGTTGTACTTATCACTTGGGGCTCCCCTTCCTAGGAAGGCTAAGTCAATTCTACTATTGTTTGAAGGGACTGCAGCAAGCCTCATACTGTATTTCCAGCTAAGGGATGTACTAGGAAATCTGTTCAGTTTGAGATGGAAAGCCCAGTCCTTATGCTTCAGGCAGCGAGGAAAAAGCCTAGGCAATACAAATAGCCACAGAAAGCTCCTCTTTACCTTCCAAGGCTGGATGTGTAGAGGGGCATACTCTACCAAATGCTCAAATTGACTACATTTAAAACATGCCCTCCTTTCTGAGATGCACATTATATACATACTATTATCACCAATACTGCTGAAACATTGTTGTCAATCCCTTAAAAGTCTGGGCAAGTAGGAGGTTCTGAATATGCACAGAAATGAATAAAATCTGATAGATTTTCTTTTTTTTAAATCTAAAAGAAATGGATAATTTTTTCAATATATCTCACTTATCAAAATTAATTCAAGACCAGATAAGTTATTTAAATAGCCATATAACCCCTAGTGAAATAGAAGCAGTCACTGAAAGTTCCCCAACAACAACAATAAAGTGCAGGACCAGGTACTTTTTGTGCAGAATTTTATAAGACTTACAAAGAAAAGTGAAAGTCAAATCTTAGATTATTTTACAGAATAGAAACAGAAGGACTATTTCCAAATTTGTTTCATGAGGCTACAGTTACCCTGATGCCCAAACAACACAAAGATTCAGCAAAGAAAAAGAATTACAGACCAATTTCCCTCATGAACATAGATGGAAAAACACTCAATAAAATACTCACAAACAAAATCCAAGAACACTCCAAAACATCATCCACCATGATCAAGTAGGCTTCATTCCAGGGATGCAAGGATGGTTCAACATATAAAAAACAGTCAATGTAATCTACCATATAAAGAAATTGAAAGAAAAACACCCCACATGATAATCTCATTAGATGGCTAAAAAAGTCTCAGACAAAATCCAGTACCACTTCCTGAAAAGTCTTGGAGAGAGTAGAGATAAAAGGGACATACCTAAACATAATAAAGGCAATTTACTGCAAGCCTATAGCCAACATCAAATTAAATGGAGAGAATCTCAAAGCAATTCCATTAAAATCAAGAACAAGACAAGGCTGCCCACTCTCTCCATATCTGTTCCATATAGTACTTGAAGTTCTAGCTAAAGCAATAAGACAACTAAAGTAGAACAAGGGGATACAAATTGGAAGGGAAGACGTCAAATCTCACTATTTGCAGATGACATGATAGTATACATAAGCAACCCACAAAATTCAACCAGGGATCTTCCACAGCTGATAAATACCTTCAGTGCAGTGGCTAGATAAAATAACTAAAACAATTAGTAGCTCTCCTACATACAAATGACAAAAAGGCTGAGAAAGAAATCAGGAAAACAACAACCTTCACAATAGCTACAAATAATATAGACTATCTCAGTGTAACTCTAACCAAGCTAGTAAAAGCTTGATATGATAAAAACTTCAAGTCTTTGAAGGAAGAAACTGAAGAAGATACCAGAAGGTGGGAAGATCTTTCATGCTCATGGATGTGTAGAATTAATACAGAAAATTGACCATCTTACCAAAAGAAATCCACAGATTCTAAGCAATTGCCATCAAAATTCCAACACAATTATTTTCAGACCTTGAAGGGACAGTTCTCAACTTCATAAGAAACAAAGAAAAAACAAAGGGTATACACACACACACACACACACACACACACACACATACACAAGGACACTTGCTTACCTATATCTATAGCAGATTTATTCATAGTAGCCAGAAATTGGAAACAACCTAAATGTCCCTCAACTGATGAATGGATAGATCAAATGTGGTATATTTACACAATGGAGTTTCACTCAGCTGTTAAAAATGACATCATGAGTGAGGTAATCCAGACACATAAAGACAATCATGGTGTTTTAGTTTTAGTTTTATTGCTGTGAAGAGACATAATGACCACAGCAACTTTTATACAGGGAAACATTTAATTGGGACTGGCTTACAGTGTCAGAAGTTTAGTCTATTACTGTCATGGTGAGAAGCACGGCAGCATATAGGAAGACATGATGCTGGAGAAAGACCTGAGAGTTCTACATCCTGATCCAGAGGTAGCAGAATAAGGCTGCTACACTAGACCTATCATGAACATAGGAAACCTCAAAGCCCACTTCCATAGTGACACACTTCCTCCAACAAGGGCTTGTGTACTCCAGTAAGGCCATACCTCCTAATAGTGCCACTCCCTATGGGCCAAGCATTCACACATATGAGACTATGTGGGCCATTCCTATTCAAACTACCACATTCCAATCACTGGTCCCCATAGGCTTATAACCATACCATAATGCAGAAATTCATGTGGTCCAACTTCAAAAGTCCCCATAGTCTATAAAAGTCGCCAACTTGTTTTAAAGTCCAAAGTTCATAGTCTCTTCTGAAATTCATGCAGTCTCTTTGCTGTATTCTCGTGTAAAATGAAAATCAAATAGAAGATCACCAATATATAGTAGCACAGGATACACTTTACCATTCCAAAATAGAAGAAAGGGAGCATAGTGAGAAAATTATAGGACCAAACAAGACCAAAAAACCAGCTGGACAAACTACAAACTCTATATCTCCATGTCTGATGTCAAAGAGAGTTTGGTGACTCAGTCCTAACAGGCCTGCTTTAGGGCCAGCCTGTCCAAAGTGGTATTGAGAGTATGCACATAATACACTTCCTGAGAGCCAGCCTGGGTCTGCCTGAGAGCCTTGACAAAGGTGTCCAAGTGGTGATGTGAGATGACTTAGACCAATGAGGGGGAAGCCACATCCCATCAACAAATGTCTTCACAACAGAACCCTCCCCAGGCAGAGTGGAATGTATATATAAGGCTTGCCCCTTGTGGAATAAATTGAGCTTGTTGTTCTCGACCTTAATCCCCGCATCTGTGTCTTCGATGCCATGCCTTCTCACCCCCTCCCCAGAGGGAGCCATTAGGATCCAGAGACAGTTGACACCTGAACATGGTTCTGCTTGTCTCCCTCCTCTCAATTGCGGTGCGGGTAGAGCACCTCCTTGAATGGTGCAATTCAGTGAATAGGCCCCTCCATGTTCATGGTTTGCAGTCCTGGCGGCTAGGTAACTGCCGGAACCCCCTCTCCTTTCCTTGTTGTTTGTCTTGTCTGTGAGTCTGTCTGTATGGTAGGGTGGCACATACTTTTATTCAGGCTTGTTGGGTGTTTCCATATAAGGGCTGCCCCTCAGGGAATGGAGCCTCAGTCTGACTCCTGACAGCCGCCCCTTGTTCGGAGATCCTTGGGTCTGACACACACTTTCACTTTCTCTGTTGTCTACCGTACCTTCTACCACTGTGAGTAGTCTCCCCACTCACCATAAAGAGGCTCATACTGGAGCCTTCAAGTTCCGCCTAACCAGCCAAGGGGTCAGGTTACAACACCAGAACTAGAAAGGTTTTGGATGGAGGCTGCAGTGCTTGCCCCATGGATCTCTCCAGAGAATATGTAGGAACCTGATCTTTGGATGAGAGTTCTGTTTCTGTCTAGAAAAAAAATTGAAGGGAAATGTCCCTCCAATTGTCTTTTACATCCATTTTGTCGGCTATAGCTGCTAGCCTAAAGTCCTCCTCTACTGAGTAGGTCATAGAGGCCCACAATAAGCACTGCCAGGAACAATGTAACTCCAACTTGTCTATCACCTCCATTCTATCCATGATTGTTATTTCCTCTACCTGTGATAAGGAGGAGATGGAGGAGGAAAGGCATACCTGACAAGAGTAAGTAAAGGAAAGGGAAAGAGAGAGGAATTGATTGGGGTAGCTCCCAAGCCTACACTGGCAGCCCTTCTCTCTGTTCCCTCCATGCTATGAGCAGCTACCCCCTACTGCAGTATCCATGGAGTCATTTGCCTTGCTCTCTGCCCACTGAGCCAGCTGCTCTGCATACTTCCTATCCTATTCCACCTATGATGCTGTCCATTCCCACCATGCATTTCCAGTTAATGTGGGCCCCAGTGGGGCCAACTAATCATGGATACCTACCCCTCTTGCAGACCTGTCCTTGGTCCATAAGGCTGCTAATGAATAGGGTCCTGACTCGCCATATTTTAGCAAGTCCTATGGCAATGGGCAATACATTTACAGACTTATGACTGGTACCATTTGATGAAGACAGTGTTGGAGCCTGTGGTCTTCTGTAAAATGCTGTGCTACCTATGATGACCAGGCTGAGGCTCAGGCTCATCTTAAGATACAATACAACATTGCTGTTTCTCTTGAGATGCTCACAGGCCAAGGACCATATGTTAACCCTGCCACACAAGCCAAATTGGACAACATACTTATTTCGAACAGGTTTCAGAATTGGCCTTCAGGGCACTTAAGTCTTGCACTTCTTGTGACCCATCTGCATACTTTTGCAACCTCAACCAGAAGCCAGGGGAGTTGTTTACCATTTTCCTCACATTGGTTAATGAAATAGTGGAGTAGAGGGTAGATCCTGTCCCTACTTGGGAGATGCTGATTAAACAATTGACATGGGAAGGTCTTAATGCCCCTACCCACAATGCAATAGCTGCCATCTGCAATGAGGATATTCATAAATGAGTAATAGCTACTAGAGATCTTGATCCCAACAGTGGCCCCTTTGCTGCCCTCACAGTCTTCCTCAATGCTCTCTGCGCTGATAAACAGAATAGATTAGAGACTCAAGACACCCTCCACTGATAGAACATGCAGGGGATGTGGCAGACCTGGTCATATTATGAGGGACTGCTCCCAGGCTAGGCCTAAGAATAGATGCCTAAAATGTAGTAAAGGGTTCCATTGGGCCAAGGACTGCCGCTCCCAACCAGAAGAGGCCAAGGTTCCTTTAAACTCTAGGAGGGGAGTTCCTCAGTCCCACAAGTAAAAGGAGGCTCTACAAACCCAACGATCTTTTAGACACTGGCCATCTTTCCTCACTCTCCTATGATGACTATCTTCCTTGATGGGCAGCCTGTTAAAGGGTTGGTGGATATGAGTGCAAATACCATCATTTTAACTGAGGCAGAAGCACTCCATTTCTCACGTTGGAAATTTAAACCTGGCCCCCCAATTAGTGGAGTTGGGGGTCAATGAGATTCCAAGTTAACCACTTGCCCAGTCCATTGGAAGGTCCTTGATGGCAGTTGAGGAGCCATTCACCCTATCATCTCCACTGTAGGTAGAAACTTGTGGGGCAGGGATATCTTAGAGGATATGGGGGCTGTCCTTACAACAGATAATAGGATATTCTTTGATGATATTGTGGTCCATGAAAAAATGGGCCTTACTGGCTGAGACCTAGAGCAGCACCTGGGTCAATTCTAAGGGTCACTGTCACCCAAAGTCCAGCGCTACTAAAAAACCAGATCCTATTTCAATCAATTGGCTTTCTAACCAAGATGTATGGGTGGAACAATGGCCTATAATTGAGCCAAAATTATCAATATTAAAATACCTGGTGGAGGAACAATCATGTGCTGGATATATAGAACCATCCATCAGCAGCCATAATACTCTAATATTTGTTAATCCAAAAAAGTTAAAAGTATCATCTATTGGAAGATCTTTGTGCAGTCAATGATAAGATGGAACAAATGGTGTCAGCACAGCCAGGCCTCCCACATCCTAGCACAATTCCTCCTTCCCATTATATCACAATATTAGATATCGAGGACTGCTTTTTCCAGATTCCCCTAGCACAACAAGATAGGAATCACTTTACCTTTACAGTCTGGGAACCAAACATGCATAAGCCAGTAAAGAGATATCAATGGGTAGTTCTCCCACAGGGAATAAAAAACATTCCCTTAGTATGTCAGTTATATGTTGTTTAGGCTCTACTTAATGTTCCTAAGGATGTTGTGCTAGTACATATATGAATGATTTGCTATTGGCACACCCTGATTCAACTTATTTACAACAAATTGTTAAATCAACAATATAAGACTTAACTTCCTTAAAGTTAATTGTGGCACCAGATAATATCCAATTTGTACCTCCTTTTTGGTTTTGGGCTTTGTTATTGCTAAGGATGTTCACCCCTTGTCATTCAAATTAGATATAAAAGACAAATACTCCATTTCAAACTACAACAATTATGTGGGACAATAAATTGGCTTAAACCCTTTATCCCTACTCCAAAACTGGAAATGAGGGAACTATTCTCACTGTTAGAGGCTCCTACATGCCCCTCACAGAATTTCAAGTTCACTACTGGGGCTAAAAATGATCTAGAAAAGGTTCTTACTATACTATCCACCACCAGCCTGCAATGCCATAAGTCTGAGTTGCTCTTGTTGGCTATAATCCTGTGGACATCTGGAGGATTCCTGGGGGCACTCTGGCAGGCTGGTCCATTAATGTGCATTCATCAGGCATACTCAGATTTACATAAAGTTACTTCTAAGTTTGATTAGACATTTCAAATTGATCTAAAGGTGTGAATGCTAGCTCAAAAGACTTAGGAAGAGAACTTGATATGTTAATTTTCTCATTTTCCTTAAAAATACACAGACTCTCTGGGCAAATTCCATTTCCTTTCAAGAGATGATTACTGGGTTCATGGCAACAATTGACAACCATTTGAAAAAGTTGAGTACTAGCAGAGTTTCCAGTGCTCCTGATAGAGATACCCATTCACTCAGTACCATCATCTAAGCCCATTCCTTGCGCAACCATAGCTTTCTCAGATGCCAACAAGACTAAATATGGAATATTGATTCAGAAAAAGGGAGAAGACAAAACACATGATATTCCAAATCCTGATTCTATACAGCTGGGAGAATTATCAACACTTTTTAAAATCCCATTGGAGTGTCAAAATGTGCCTATTAACATCATTTCTGTTAGTCAGTATGCTTTACAGGTGAGAAGAATGCTGGTATTCTCAAGGGTTAAAGATACTCTAAATCCAATAGCCAGTACAATGCTTTTAAAGAAGATGTATTGAATCAAAGAATTAAGCCCAGGTATTTATCACATATTCGATCACATTCCAAACTACCACGAATCTTGGCTTGGGGAATGAGATAACTGATACCATCATTTTAACAGTGGCTGTAGATTTATTAGAACAAGCTTGAGAACTAGACCAGCAATTTCATTTGTCACCACAGGGCCTGCACAAATTGCTCCAAGAATTGCCAATTTTGCAATGCAATCATCTATCTAGGATCTGCACTACTTGTGTACCACTTGCTTCTTTAATGCTCATCCAAAGAGCAGGGGTAAATCCCTGTGGCTTATTGTCCAATGCTATACGGCAAATGGATATTACTCTTTATACATCCTTTGGCAATTTAAGATATGTACATGTTATAGTAGATACCTGCTTGGGCTTTATGTATGCCCTGGCCTTGCCTGGAGAGAAGGCTACTAATGTTATTAAGATATTCAAGTCAGCAATGCTAGTCATGGGAGTGCCTTGGACCATTAAGACTGACAATGGCACTGCTTATGTGTCACAGCAGCTAAATAACTTTGTGAGTTCATGGAAAATGTCCCACATCATAGGAATTCCATATAATCCACAAGGTCAGGCTATTGTAGAGCAAACTAATAGAACCCTTAAAGAGCTCTTGATAAAAAAATAATTTTCTAGCCGGGCGGTGGTGGCGCACGCCTTTAATCCCAGCACTCGGGAGGCAGAGCCAGGCGGATCTCTGTGAGTTCGAGGCCAGCCTGGGCTACCAAGTGAGTTCCAGGAGAGGCGCAAAGCTACACAGAGAAACCCTGTCTCGAAAAACCAAAAAAAAAAAAAAAAATAATAATAATTTTCTAAGAAGCCAAGAAAGATCCCAACTTGGCCCTGGTGGAAATTTTTTTTCATATTAATTTTCTCAAGCTGATGATACATAATTAAGCACCACTTACAAACATTGGGCTTACCTGTTTCGGGAGACACCATTGCCCCTGTAGCATTGGAGGGATCCCATCACCCTTCAATGGCAATCACTTTCTCTCCTATTAACCCATGGGTGAGGGTATGCTTGCATTTTTCCTCAGAATACCAACACACCAATATGTATTCCTTCCAGACATATGCATTTGGCAATGGACCAAGAGACTTTGGCCAAAGAAGAAGCTTCAGAGGGATAATGCATGCTCTTTTAACCCTTTATATTGTTATTTGCTCCACTATTGTGGCATTATTAAGGACATGTCATTACTGTCATGTGACCCTAGCTATCAAGTAATTTGCCCCACCCCCCCACAAGGTTGCTAAGGCATCATTAGAAAGACTTCAATTTGAACAATACATAAAGGGATCCTGGTCAGATAAGTTCCCTAATTACTCCATATTACATCAAGAACAAATTCATTGACTAAATATGACTAGGGTCCCAGCCGTGTCGTTAGAGACTGAATTTTTGACTAATGTCTAGAACAATATTGAAAGACTCTTTGATCCCTCCCAGATCCCCACAAATGCCTTGTGTGGCAGAATCATACTTTTAATCCTTCTCTTGCTCAAATGTCTTTTACAACAGGTTCACCAACAGAGGGTGGACACAAAGGCAGCCCCACAGTATTTATTGGCTCTAGACACATGAAACAAAGTCCTCCTAGAGAATTAATGCACATATGGCTCACTGAGATATAGAAGGCCTAAAGCCCACCACCTGGATGGCTCTCTAGGATTTATGTTCTTCAAGGGCTGATAGTCAATGATGGATAAGAGCTTGTTTGGCAGGCCAATCTAAGGCAGGCACAGTCCATTAAACTGAGCTCATCTGAGGTTAGGGCAATGCACCCTAGCTCCTACTGAGTATACCCCATAAAATAATGAAAAGGGTGGATATGTGGAATGACTCAGCCCTAATAGGCCTGAGGACCAGCTGGCACAAACCAATAATGAGAGCATGCACATGACATACTTCCTGAGAGCCAACCTGGGTCTGCCTAAGAGCCTAGACAATGGCATCTGAGTAGTAGCATGAGATGATTTGGACCAATGAGGGGGAGCCATGTCACATCAACAGATGCCTTTGCAACAGATGCCCCCACTGAGCAGGGTAGAGGGTATATAAAGCTTACCCCTTCTGAAATAAATTGAACTTGTTGTTGGTGATCTGACTCCTGGCATCTGTGTTGTTGATGCCTTGTCTTCTTACTCCCTTCCCCTGAGAAGCCCTTAGGACCCAGCAAAAAAAGTGATCCTCATATTTCCAATTCCTTTCTTCTTTGTTGACTACAACACATTTCCTTCTCTTAGGCTGGTTTCATTCCCTGTTGGTAGCGCTCTTCAGCAGGTATCCCATAGCTTTAGCATCTTCAACATTTTTGGATCTCCAAGGAAATCCAGGGTTTGCTTTCGCAGCTTCATACAATGGCCTCCTTAGTCCTCCATGCAGGCACACCCCTGATGCATACTTGGCTTCAGTGGGTTTCCTTAGTTACAGAATGAGCTTCCATAATCCCTTTCTTCTATCTTTGACTCTAAAGCCAGAATCATATGACCAAAGCTGCCAAGTTCTGTTGCTTGTTGGGACTGGAACATGGCCCCTTCATTTAATTACATCTTCACCCCTTTTCTGTTTTGCATTGTTTCCTTCACTGTCTAATTCTTGCTGTCCTGAAACTCAGTCTGCACACCAGCCTGGCCTCAAACTCAGAGATCTGCTTGCCTCTGCCTCTGGAGTGCTGGGATTAAAAGTATGCACCATCACACCCAATCCTAAGCTTTTATTTAATTCTTTTTCACAAGTTGGAAGCTTAGTTGAATGAGATCTTGCCTTGAGATCAACACTTATTCCATTTAACATCAGACATTTCTTTAATCTGTTTGTCTCTTTGAACACAGGATTTAGCTCCATCCCACTTCCTGGTGCCCCCTTTCTCCTCAAAATGTACATCTTGTATTTTTCCTTTATCAGCTTGCTCCTTTTCACTACATCATAAAAGTGAACACCAATGACCACATGGAAGAGTCAATACCAGACTATGTGGAGAGTTCCTTTGTCAACAGAATTAATATAAAACTCATCAACTTATCCTCCAGTAAAATTTTCAGACAAAGGAAAAAAGCAGCCACACTCTTTGCCAAAATATCCCAAGAACAGTCTCTAGGCCACGTACTAACACTCATCTCCTCTGAAAACTCTTGAGCCAGGTTCCCACAGTTCAGATCATCCTCAGCAATACTGTCTTTCATGTTCCTACTAGGATGGCCCATTAAGCCACTTAAAACATTCAAATGCTTTTCTAATCGAAAGTTCCAAAATCCACATTCCTGACCACAAGGAAGTTGGATTCATTGCAGGTACTGAGTGATCAATGTGCTTCTGTTTTACTTGGTCTAATATTGATGCAACATAGGAACCTTGCTATAAAACCCTAGGCTGTTGTAATGTGGAGACCCTACTTCATTACTCCTGAGGTAGAGTGAGCTGCTAACATATTATTGGATATTATTGTTTGCTGTGGGATGTCTTTTCTGTATGCTGTGAATATGTGTTTCTCCAATTCACTAATGAATAAAGTTGTTTTGGCCTATGGCAAGGCAGCTTAGAGGCAGGTGGAAAATCCAAGCAGAGAGACAGGAAGAAGAAAAGCAGAGAGAGATGCAAGCCTGCTGCCCAAGAAGTAACATGCCAGCAGACTGGTAAGCCATGGAACATGTGGCAAAACATAGATTAATAGAAATGGGTTAATTTAAGGTGCAAGAACTAGCAGCAAGAGGCCTGCCATAGACCACACAGTTTGTAAATAATATGAGCCTCTGTGTGTTAACTTGGGTCCAAGTGGATTCAGGACCACAGGAGGGAGAGAGTTGTCCTGACTGCAGGGTCAGGCAGGACCAGAGAAACATTCTGACTACAATTGCTGTTGTTGTTGTTGTTTAGATAAAAGTAAATGGTCTTCTGGTGCATTGTCAATGTCCCTCTGACATGCACAGACTTCATATCCTATTGCTGGGACTTCCTCACTCATGTTGAGGATACACTCAGCTCAGACACACTCTATGAAACAAGATTATCTTACTTATGGAATCTGAAGCCAAAATGAAGAATTTCCTGTGTTCTGGCAATGAACATCTAGAAAGAAGTACTTGGAAACAAGTTTCTGAAAATCCACCACTTACATGTCCACCTTAAAGAATCTAACATTGATTGGAAATAAGTAGAGTACAAACCTGATTTTTGCTTTCACCTGGCATTATATGGTAGTCTTGGGAACATGTGTCACATACTGAGATGTAGGGCATGAACCACAGTGAACATAATATCTACCTTATCTCATATTGACAACTGACTATGAGGATGTCCTTCCACTAAACTCTTGACATTGGTTAATTCATTAAATCCTGATGACAATAGTTTTTACTATTGTTTTTACTTTACAGATAAATAAGTATCTTTACTTCAATGAGAAAGGCTTTGCCAAACTCACATATGATGCAGGTCACAATTAATGAAAAGGGGAATTATAGTTGATTCCCTTGTTTTCTCTGGAATTCTTGCCAGTTAAGTTTGAGAATCTACCACAAAGCAGATGCTGTGATCTCCATTTTGCTGGCACTTAATGGAGTTCACTGCCTTCATTTACTTGAACTCAATAGCATCCCACACAATTGTTTCCTTAAAATTCCAAGGCTATCTCCTAAGAAATCAATAGCTAAACTTTCAATTCTATTACAGGATTTTTTGAACTTCACCACCTAACCAAGTTATTAATTTGTATATGTGTTATTATCTGTTGTTCTGGTTGATACCTTGAATTGTTGAAAGATAAATTCAATGGTTCTGGTTGAAATATTTTTCCTCAAAGGATTTCCTCTGTCATCATCATCATCATTACTTTAATTATTTATTGATTTACATATCAATTTTCAAACATTGAAGTGCTTCAAAACAATCACCCATAACATTCAATGATAAAATTTTGCCTCAAACTTCCAAACATAGTCTTCCAGTCACTTGCACATGGCAAAAAAGAGCCTTCATAAACAGTCAGTCATATTAGATAAAAAAGCAGCAACAAAGAGACAAACAAGCAAAACATTAATATATACAGATAGAGAATAAGCAAGTAAAATTTACTTTAATAAACATCTATATTCTTAGGAATTATAGATGAAATTAAAATAAATTTGAGATTTCATCTTACCATAGCCAGAGTGATGAAAATCAAGAAAACAGCTGACAAAAAATGCTGGTGAGGATAGGGTAGAAAGGCAACCCGTATTCACTGTTGATGGGTTTGAAAACTGGTGTAGCAATTCTGGAAATCAGTGTGGAGAATCTCCAACAAAGCTAAAGACAGATCTACTATATGATCCAGCTATATCAGTCCTGTCATTTTCCCCAAGGACTGGACATCCTACCTCACAGACACTTGCACATTTCCACTCTGCTTACAATAGCTAGGAAATGGAAATGTCTTAAATGTCCTTCATAAAATAAATGTATAATGAAAATGTGATACATATGTATAATTGAATTCTATTCAACTGCAAAAGAAAATGAAATCATGAAATTTGCAAGTTAGCAGATGCAACTAGAACATATCATATTCAGTGAGGATACCCAGACTGAGAAGGACAAACATCAAATATTCTCTTTTATTGTGTTTCCTATTTCCAAATATTTAGATGTGAATATATAACCTGAAGTAACCAAAGAAACTATTAAAATAAAAAGGGACCACATAGAGGTAGGAAGGGAGAGCTATAGAGAGTGTAACAGTAGCACATAGACCTTATGAGGAAGAAAATAGGAAAAATTAGGGGAGGTGTTTGTGGTGAGGAAGACAACTCTGAGGGAGCTGGAAAGAGGAGGAGTAAGGAACATCAAGGATGATTGAAGAAACCATGGGCAAATACATTTTAAGTTTTCTTAAAAATACATATAATATCTGTTAGTGTATATGTATAAATATATAAATAATTTAAGTAACCATATTCCACTTGTGGTGGTAATGCTTTCTCTAAGAGCCATTGACTATCTAACAAACTATCTAAAAACACCAGTGTCAGACATGAGAAACTGTCAGTTGTTGTTCTGGGCAGTCTAAGAGACTCCCAAAATAGCAGAATGTATTACAATTGTCTTTGGTTGCCTTCCAGAACTTGAAGATAAAGGCAAAACTAGATAACTGAAGACACCACACACCTGGGACACGTGTCTTAGAGGAATCGTGCTGGAACTGAGCTGGAAGCCTCTTCCTTGAAGATTGCATCTTATGGTATCACAAGAGGCTAAGCAACTTGCCAAGAGAGAGAAGCAATCTACAGTCCCTTTGAGCTATAAACCCTATCAACCACGTAACAACTTGACTGGCAACACATACACAATAGTGCAATAGTGGTACTTATTATCTTCAGGGTAGCGAGCAGCTGTTTAATTGGAATTGAGACCAGATCAACTGGAGGGAATTTATGCCTTGTACCATGAACCTAATCAATTATCTGTGGATAGAAAAGTCATAAACCTGAGAGGAGAATCTACTACTGCCATTTTTCTAAACCAATATAATTTCTAACTGTATTATAAATATTTATCCTCATACCTACAGATAAATGTAGTTTTCAACCCTCATCAAACAAGCTTCTTTTTGCAACAAATAGAAAATATTATAGGGGACCACAACTGGTCACACTGCAGAGAATAAGTGAGTTTGCAGTGTTCCACCCAAACTAATATATCTGCAATGCAGTCCTTGCACCTAAATCTCAAGGAAAAGGAGAAGGAGCAAAGAAGAACCAAAGACAAGATGTCTGCTTTAAGATAGTATCTTTTCTGTGTGACAGGAGCACTGCATCCATGAATGTTTAAAAATATGGTTACCTGACCAAGTCCAGCATAATGGTAATACCAGTTGACATGCCAGTGTGGACAGGGGAAACCCCACATGATCCCACCCTGAGAAGAACTTCAGGTGGTCAATGCCTGTTGAGAAAGGGAGAATTAGTTTCCTCAAAGGACAAGTTCCACATACATTGTCCAATCCCAAATGATCATCCCCAAGCATATGTACATAAAAGCAAACAAAACCTAAACAGACTCAGTAAAATATATATATATAACATGTGACACATATATACATAAAAATATGCATATACATATGAACATACATGTTATAACTATAATTAAAATGGTAATCAATGTGGTGCAGGAGTAGTTGGAGGGGAAGAGAAAGTGTAAAGAGTGAGTGATATAGATGCACTTTTCATGCATGAAGTGTCAAAAAAAGTAAAATTAAAGATCATGGGCTACCTTGCAGCAGACTAGTCACTTGTACCATAGTTCTGAAATCCTCCACATGAGGGAGCTCTTCACAGACTATGCCTTAAATAGAGGTTGTTGTTTTCTATCAATAAAGACATGCTTCCAAAACATATACATACAAGAAACATTATACAGACTGAGCAGGTGTATTCATGTTTTTAATAACACACACACACAAACAAACATACACATATGGATATAACAATAATTAATGGGGAGGAAATGCCATAAATTGGAAAGAAAGCTAGAAGGGGAATATAGAAGGGTTTCGAGGGAGAAAGGGGAGGTGGGGAATAATACATTGAATTTAAAATTTCAAAAATAAAATAAATAACTACAAAAAACCCCTCCATTTTTTCCTTAACCATGGGCACAGCTTCTTCTCCTAGTTCACACTCTTGCTTGTTTCAATTTCAGAATTTCTGAACCTTGACCAGTGCAGGCTCACACCTAGTACCTCTCTTTTTTTAAATTTATTCTCACTGCTTCTGTGGCCTCACCCATCCTTGAGGCTTCAAACATCCTTGTAGACTGGTGATTTCTACTTTTTTACCTTCTGTTGTTTGAATTCTAAAAGGTCTTTTAATAAAAAAATCCAGACCAGATATTGGGGTATATGCTGAAAGATCGGAGGGACAAAGGAACAATCCACAGCCACCACCTCTCACCAAATGCTCAACTTGAAAAGGCCTTAGCTGAAAGGGATGCTTCTGCCTAAAAGCCTTTAGTTTCTGTCTCTTCATGTCTTATATACCTTTCTCTGCTCAGCCATTACTTCCCAGAATTAAAGGCATGTGCACTTCCCAGTACTAGGATTAAAGGTGTCTGCCACCACTGCCTGGCCTCTATGTTTAATCTAGTGGCTTGTTCTGTCCTCTGATCTTCAGGCAAATTTTATTAGAGTACAAAATATTTCACCACAGCCTTTGGATTCTCCTCTCCTATTTGTATACTAGACAATTCAATGACAATGTCTGCTAGAGCGTTTGTAGGTAAAATGATCCTAATGACTCCTGTGAAGCCCCAATTGTCTCTTCTAAGTGTCTCTTTTGCTGGGTTTCTCCTTCCTGTTGATGAGGACTCTCACCTTCTAGGTGTTCAGGTGGAGTCGGTGAGAGTCATACTTGTCTGCCTTCTACTTTTCCCCCATTATAGCCATCCTCTAGGAAAATCAATGGTGTCTGCTTATAAAATATGTCCAGAGCCTATTATTGCTGAGTCACCATCCTGTTACAGTCCATCCATCCACAATGGCTTGCTACAGTGCTTTTCTCCTCATTGTAACCAGAAAGATATATGGCAATCCTTTATGACACAAGCTCCTCTGAGGTCTACAGCTTGAGAAACAGGTCCAGGTGTGGCTATCCCTGCACAGCTGGACATCTCTAAGGGTGGTATTAGTCTTCTGTGGACTAATGAGCCTGGTTGCCTTTGACACTCAGAGATGACAATGAGATAGTTAAGATTTTGGACTCCTGTCTGCCATATAGTAAATGCAGTATAATTTTAAAATAAAAGCTGAAATACATGACTTGGCACTTAAAACCTGGAAAATGCCTCCAGGGCTTCACTGCTAAAATTTCTTCCTTCTGTTCTCCTCGTATCTAAGCATCTACCCCTGTTCACCATCTTCAACTAGCCTAGTATTTTCGAGTTCTACCCATTTACTTGAAATTTTATAATTTAATTTTTCTTTAAAACAGAATAAAATTGTATTTCATATTCTTGCCACACCATCATTATTCATTAATCAGATAATGGTTATATAAATTGATCCATTTCCGAGCTATTGTGACTAGAGCAACTATGAGCAGGTATCTCTCTGGTCAATAGAAAGTCCTTTAGGTGTATGACTTGGGGTGTAATAGTTGAGTCATGTGGTAGTTATATTTCCAATTTCCTGAAGAATCTACATACTGTAGCAGCTTACACTCCCACCAACAGTGAATTCTTGTTCCTCATTCTTCACCTTCTCTACAGAGATTTCTTGATTGTAGCCATTCTGACTGAGGTGAGGAATCTCAAAGTGGTTTTAATTTTCATTTCCCTGAATACTGGTGATGTTCAACTTTTGAAAATGTGTTTATTAGACAGCCCCCATATTGCTTCTTTAGAGAATTCTCTTCAGATCCATATCCAACATCCCCTTCTGTTGAGAATTCTCTGTTTAGCTCTACAGTCCATTTTTTAATTGGATTGTTCAGTATTTTGAAGTCTAGCTTTTTGAGTTCTTTATATATTTTGGAGATCAGTCCTCTGTCAGATGTGGGGTTGGTGAAGATCTTTTCCCATTCTGTAGGATGCTGTTTTGTCTTATTGACCATGTCCTTTGCCTTATAAAATCTTCTCAGTTTCAGGAGGTTCCATTAATTGTCGCTCTCAGTGTCTGTGCTACTGGTGTTATATTTAGGAAGGGGTCTCCTGTGCCAATGCGTTCAAAACTACTTCCTACTTTCTCTTCTATCAAGTTCATTGTAACTGGATTTATGTTGAGGTCTTTGATCCACTTGGACTTGAGTTTTGTGCATGGTGACAGATATGGATCTATTTGCAATCTTCTGCATGTTGACATCCAGTTATGCCAGCCCCATTTGTTGAAGATGCTTTTTTTCCCCCATGGTACAGTTTTGGTTTCTTTGTCAAAAATCAAATGTTCATAGGTGTGTGGATTAATGTCAGGGTCTTCAATTCAATTCCATTGGTCCATGTGTTGGTTTTTATGCCAGTACCAAGCTGTTTTTATTACTATAGTTCTATAGTAGAGTTTGAGGTCAGGGATCATGATGCCTCCAGAGGTTGCTTTATTATACAGGATTTGTTTAGCTATCCTAGGTTTTTTATTTTTCCATATAAAGTTAAGTATTGTTCTTTCCAAGTCTTTGAAGAACTGTGTTGGGATTTTGATGGGGATTGCATTGAATTTGTAGATTGCTTTTGTTAAGATTGCCATTTTTACTATGTTAATCCTACCTATCCAGGAGCATGGGAGAGTTTCCCATTTTCTGATATCTTCTTTGATTTCTGTCTTCAGAGACTTAAAGTTTTTATCATACAGGTCTTTCACTTGCTTAGTTAGAGTTACCCCAAGGTATTTTATATTATTTGTGGCTATTGTAAAGGACGATGTTTCTCTGATTTCTTTCTCAGCCCATTTATCATTTGTATATAGGAGGGATACTGATTTTTTTGAGTTAATCTTGTATCCTGCCACTTTACTGAAGGAGTTTATCAGCTGTAGAAGTTCACTGGTAGAAGTTTTGGGGTCACTAGTGTATACTATCATATCGTCTGCAAGTTTGACTTCTTCTATTCCAATTTGTATCCCCTTGATCTCCTTTTGTTGTCTTATTGCTCTAGCTAGAACTTCAAGTACTATGTTGAATGAGTATGGGGAGAGTGGATAGCCTTGTCTTGTTCTTGATTTTAGTGGAAACGCTTTCAGTTTCTCTCCATTTTAACTTGATGTTGGCTGTCAGCTTGCTGTAAATTGCCTTTATTATGTTTAAGTATGTTCCTTGTATTCCTGATCTCTCTAGAACCTTTGTCATGAGGGAGTGTTAGATTTAGTCAAAGGCTTTTTCAGCATCCAATGAGATGATCATGTGTTTTTTTTTCCTTCAGTTTGTTTATATGGTGTATTACATTGACCGATTTTCATATGTTGAACCATCCTTGCATCCTTGGGATGAAGCCTACTTGGTCATGGTGAATACATTTTTTGATGTGTTCCTGGATTCAGTTAGCCAGTATTTTATTGAGTATTTTTGCATCCATGTTCATGAGGGAGATTGGTCTGTAATTCTCTTTCTTTGTTGCATCTTTGTGTGGTTTGGGTATCAGGATGACTGTAGCCTCATAAAAGGAATTTGGTAATGTTTCTTCTGCTTCTATTGTGTGGAACAATTTGAAGAGTATTGGTATTAGCTCTTTGAAAATGTGGTAGAATTCTGTGCTGAAACCATCTGGTTCTGGGCTTTTTTTGGTTGGGAGACTTTTAATGACCATTTCTATTTCCATAGGGGTTATTGGTCTATTTAAATAGTTTATCTGGTCTTGATTTAACTTAGGTATGTGGTACCTATCCAGAAAATGGTCCATTTCTTTCAGATTTTCCAATTTGTGGAGTAGAGGTTTTTGAAGTATGACCTGATGATTCTCTGGATTTCCTCATTGTCTGTTGTTATGTCCCCCTTTTCATTTCTGATTTTGTTAATTTGGATTCTCCTCTGTGATTTTTGGTTAATTTGGATAAGGGTTTGTCTATCTTGTTGATTTTCTCAAAGAACTAACTCTTTGTTTCATTGATTCTTTGTATTGTTCTCTTTGTTTCTATTTTATTCATTTCAGCCCTCAATTTGATTATTTCCTGGCATCTGTTTCTCCTGGGTGAGTTTGCTTCTTCTTGTTCTAGAGCTTTCATGTGTGCTGTTAAGTCACTAGTATGAGATTTCTCCGACTTCTTTGCGTCCTCTCCATCTTCTTAAAAGAGGTCATGTACAATGGCAGGAAGTACCGCCTCCTTTGGGCTGTATACCCCAAGGTCATGGGTGGAACAAATACCACTACAGAAGTGGCAGTGTGGAGAGATGAACAGAGACAAACCACAGAGGGAAGAAACAGGAAAGAGAGTGGCAAGGGAGAAAGATGGTGAGATCTGGCAAGGAGCCCATGCAAGCTAAGAGTGTAGGATAAGCAGGCCTTAGATTTACAGGCTCTACTCACTTTTTGATTGAGGTTAATAGCAGTCTTGGATAGAAGTCATAGTCTAAAAAGATCATGACTTTCCTGCTCCATTTTCCACTCCTCCTGATGACCACACTCATTGTGGTCTTGAACCAGAGTCTGAACCTCTCTGAAGAATGCCAAAGTGTTGGATCACATAGAAGAAGTCGATATGCAGAAAAAGAAAACCCAGGAAATGCTGGACTTTGCTGTCAGCAGGCACAGCAAAAAGAAAAATGACTTTCATCTCAACCACGTGGTGTAAGGGCTAAGGGTCCATCAGGAAGGATATTACCTTTGAATTGAGGGAGCCTGCTTTGCCAGTTGGAGGGCCACGGTGTGTTCTTAGTACAGCCATTACTCATCCCTGCTGCTCTGCTCCAGGCCATATCTCAGTGTGATTTGCAAGCAGTGGCCGAACGTGGTTATAATGACATAGTATCCACATATCTCTGCCTCTCACAAAGCCTTGTACTTAGAGATTTTCTGTAATCTGATATCTCGTCAAGATGGGAATTTCTCCACTAAAATAATCTCTTAGGCTGTTTTCATCCTGAAGGAGCATGCTATAGGTGAGTGAATACTTGTCTTGCTAAACTTCTCAACCATATCCTGATAGAGGCTCTACATCATGGTCCTCCTAGATGAACTCCTTATCTTCAGCTTCCTAGGGTATAGGGTCAGTGTGGACAGCTAATGAAGTGACTATGGAAAAGAATAAACCAAAACAACAGCTTTCTTCACTGTATAATCTTTGAAATGTGGTTAATTTAATTTTTAGTCTGATTAGGAGCAAACTTTAAGAATAGCCACAATTGTAACAGAGTATCCCTTTCAATTCTTCTTCTTCTTGCCTTCCTTCACTATTATATATATATATATATATATATATATATGTGTGTGTGTGTGTGTGTGTGTGTGTGTGTGTGTGTGTGTGTGTGTATGTGTGTGTGTGTGTGTGTGTGTGTGTGTGTGTGTGTGTGTGTGTGTGGTGTGTCTGTGTGTTTCTGCGTGTCTGTGTGTCTGTGTGTTTGCTGTGGCTTTCTCCTCCCTAGTGCATGTAGTTCTGGGTGAGTGTTTTTCTGAAAGTTTTGAAGCAAACTCATTAATGTCCATTTTCTATTCCCACACTAAAAAAGATATTTTCTAAATACAAAAGATTTAAAAAGGCAAATCAGGAATCAACAATTAGACTCAGTTAACTCATGCACAGACTCACTCCATTTGCTGGTGCCCAGTAAGGGCCACTATCAGAGTGGCTTCCTGGAATAATGGCCTCTTGTTCTCTGAGCTGTGTTTGCTTAGGTTTGCATACATTATTGTTGTAACTGTTTCAGGCAGATTTGGAAATAAAGCCTGTTTCTCAGTTCCATGAAAAGGCCCATAAGATGATACAGCCTAGTTATGCTCTGTCTACTTGATTTATGATTTTGTGTGATGTTGCTCTATGGTAAAATACCATGGGAACATATTTCTCAAATAGGTTCCCATCTTTCATAATAAATAACTATGTGTACTAAATATTTGTTTGATCCAGTTCTTTCTCATGGTTAAATAAAGATTGCCACTTAAGATCCCACATGATTCTTACAAAATGCTGCCAAATTCTCTTGAAGAGTTTGACCTATATTTTCAGGCTAACTGCAGTGTCCTTGAAAGAACCTTGAGCAAACTGCTATTACATACATGATCCTTGTGTCATAGTCTGGGTGATCCTTCTCCACTGCATAGAGAGGACCACTGAGACATGTGCCTGGACAAAGCAGTGTGGAATTATCACTCAAAGATAAAGAGAAGAAAGGGCCAATAGCCAGTATCAGAGGCTTCTAGGCTCTAAGGTCAAATTTGAAGCAATGTTGGAATTTAGACTAGCATCCCTTCATCCTATTGTAGACAGCTCTGGATATAAACATCTCTGCAGAAGCCATGACATATGCTCATAGTTGAGTGGTACTAAAAGCAACACAGACACAGTAGTGCCTCATGGTGATCAAGGGTACAGAGCTTTTTCATGCTTTTTCTGAATTTTCAAAATGTCATGAGTAGTTCAGCTTATACTGATGCAGAATTTCCCTTGGACATTTGGACATACTGTAAACCTTCTAGGTTCCACAATCCTTGCTGTCCTGTGCACCACTCAAGAGGGTATTAGTTAGGGAAAACCTCTCATAGATCATCTAGATGTCAACATGGCTGGAATTAGAAATAGATAAGTGATCATTAGGAGAACCTACCTGTAGTTTTGTGTGATGACTTTTTCAGAGGAGACTGGATTTTGAAGATCATGAAAATGCTATGACCTAATCAATGGACAACTCTCAAATGCACTGTCATTATTGAGTGTCAATGAGAGGTAGGTGGAAGTCCTGCTTAAAGAAATAGGTCATATGGGACCTCTATTTTGGCCATGCTATGCTCTGACCTCTCCTTGTATGTCCTTTTCTCTATTTCCTGTCCACAGGGATATTGGCTTCCTGGTTTAAAATACCTTCCCCTCCATGAATGATTGGTACCTTTGAAATCCTGACAAATACATAACAACAAGTCCTTTATAGTTTCTTCATTCATGTATCTTTTTTTGTATTGAGTAAATTATTACACAATCTTAGAGCACTGCATATCAAACTCCAGGTCAATCTCATTTCACATACTGGAAACATGACACTAAAGGAATCATGGGCCTCACTCCTGGATTCGCAACCCATTAGAGCAGTTATTACATTCAGTAAAGGGATCATCTTGAAGGTTGCTTGCCAGCTTACTCTTAAACTTGCTCACCTACTCTTTAAAAAAAAAATATCAAATCCTCATTTGCTCTCACCTTTTGCTTCTCTATCTTCCTTTTGCATTACTGCATTCTTGTATTTGAAACATTCAACGTCCTCTAGACCACATAGGGAGGAATCAGGATAAAATGAAATAATGAATCCCAGTTGTGAGTGGAATTCAGCTAATGTTTACTAATGGGCAGGCATACTTCACACTTACTGACTCACTGGCTACAGCCTTGAGTTAGTCCTGTCCTGCAGCCCCAAGATATCACTTGTACTCAGAGCAGCCCTTCATTGCTGAACAGAAAACTGTCTTTTACCTCCATCCTGTCTGACTACTCAGAGAGACTTACTCTTCATGAGCCTTTGGAAAATTCTGCCTTCTGTGTCCTATTTCACTTTTTGGCAACATAAAACACCTTGAAAGACTTGTCTATAAGAAAACAAGATACAAGACAGAACTGCAGCTACCACACTTGGGAAAGTAGCCTGTGTGCTGGGTGGGTGATATTGATGCAGATCATTAATACAGGCATGCATGAATCCTCGGCAAACACATTGACTTTGTAATGTAAAAGAATTGGATATGAATTTTAGTCTAGTGGTGAAAGTAGACCATAATGCTTTCTCCATAGGCTGTGTATGGAACTAAATTCTACTTTACTGTGGTTTTAGGCCAAATCACATATATAAACACTCAGGCTGACCTTACCAACTGTCTCTTGATTATGCAGCCAGTTCACAAAGAAGTATGTACATGTTGTGTAGGCAGAAGGTATACAAACTTGTGTTTTTGTTAATAAACACATGCAATGATATTCAGGAAAAATGTGAGCATCTGCTGTGCATATGTGGATATCTACATGTATGAATGGAACAGTATGTGTTACTCTATTGGGGCAAATATGGAAAAGAGCATATGTGGGACATGAGTGTTGGAGAGGGTGAATATGTGTGTATGCTGAAGGGAGTGTGCTTCTTTAGGAATATATACACCTTGGAAATGTGGTTGATATATTGTGCACCCCAATAAACTTATCTGGGGGTCAGAGAACAGAACAGCCATAATATTAAACATAGAGGTTAGGCAGTGGTAGTATATGCCTTTAATCCTAGCATTCCAGAGACAGAGATCTGTCTGGATCTCTGTGAGTTCAAAGCCACACTGGAAACAGCCAGGAATGGTGACTAATACCTTTAATCCCAGGAAGTGATGGCAGGAAGCAGAAAGGTATATAAGGCATGAGGACAAGGAACTAGAGCTGGTTAAGTTTTTAGCAGCAGCTCAGCTGAGATTCATTCTGGATGAGGACACAGAGGCTTCCAGTCTGAGGAAACAAGATCAGCTGAGGAATTGGCAAGGTGAGGTGGCTGTGGCTTGTTCTGCTTCTCTGATCTTCCAGCATTCACCCCAATACCTGGCTCCAGGTTTGTTTTCATTAATAAGACCTTTTAAGATTCATGCTACACCTTGGCATGGAGTATTTGTTCATATACACAGTCCTTGGAAAAGGGCTTATGTGTACCCATGAGTACTTTGAATTGCTCAGTAGGTTGAAGGGAGATTCAGGGTATTCAGAGATCAGCCATGAGTGTGTTAGGGGGATGTTGCCTGATGGACAGGAAGAAGCACTTTCAAGGTTCCTTGCCAGGGAGAAGCTCTTTTTAATCCCTAGCTGAGTGTCTGTCAGACCATAGTGATAGAAAGGTGGCCTGCAGTATTGCTCTTTAAGCCCAATGACATTTTCCTCTCGACAGAGGTGTTCTTGAGACATAGGGACTCTAGCTACACCTATAATAACTTACAAATCCTTTTCATGTAGGCCACTTACTAGGGCTATGTGTAGATGTAACCAACCTTCTTATTAAATAAGAAACACAGAACCAATGCAAAGAAGAAAGCCAAGAGGTCAGAGCTAAGAGCTAAAACCTTACCCTTCCTCCTGCAGTGGTCCTACCTCTCCGAACCAGAGCTACTCCTGTGTTAAAGTCTTTATATAGAGTTCCTGTCCTGCCTTCTCATTGGTTGTAAACCCAACCACATGACCACCTCCTCATGGCCTGTCTGTATAGGCCTCCAGGTTTTCCATGATTGATATTGAGATTAAAGGCATGTGTATCCAATAATGGCTGTATCCCTGAACACACAGAGACTTACCCAGCTCTGCCTACCAAGTGCTGGGATCACAAGAGTACACCACCACTGCCCTGCTTTCCTATGGCTTGCTAATAGCTCTGATCCCCAGGCAACTTTATTTATTAACATACAAATAACATTTTAATACAAATAAAATATCACCATATTTCCCCTTTTCTATTTTAATAAAAAGAAAAAAAGAAAAAGCTTATAACTAATATAAGAAAAACTATATACAAAAGTACAATAACTATATACAATATATACAAGTAATAAATACCTAAACAATGTCTAGTTCATTTGTATTTGACAAATTCAGAGAAAATAATTCCATTATCTATTCTATTGCATCTAATTCACTTTCTATCCTAATTAATCTTCAACTATAACTAACTAATCTTCAACTCCCTCAGAGACCCAAGAAGGAAATAATATTAGCTAACAAAAAATAAAAACAGAAAGTATATGCAAGCAACTTCCAAAAAATTGTGAGTTGACAGAAACAGCCAGCTGCCTGGACAATCATCTGAGCTTTCTCCTCAGTGTTGGGGCATCATCTTCAGCCTATAGGCTTAGGGTATCTGACAGACTCATTTGTGAAGTAGGATGTACAAAAGGTCAACAGTTCAACCTCACATTGGGTGAGAGCAGTCTATATACCAGAAACACCTGAATTCCACTAGTGTCATGTCATGATTCAGAAATTTAAATTCTGGAAATTGTTGATTTTTTTAAATTCAGCTGTCCATTCTTCTTGGCTATGTGTGTATGTGGCTTCATTTCAGCATCCCGTTCTTCTCCACATCCCTCTATTAAATGTCATTCTACTGTTGAGAGGTGTGAGCTTAATTACTCTTCAAGAATAACTGTTTCAGCTACCTTCCCATTGCACATCAGAAGCTATCGGCCCACTGCCTGTTCAGCTGCCTTCGAAGAAAAGGGCACTGTACCTTTCCCGGATTGCAAAGACCACTTCAGGGATGGTGCCATATTGTCCTGGACTCAGAAGATGCCTTTTGATAAAGCCATAACCACACTTGTTTTGGCAAGAATCAGTAGTCCTTTGTTTCATGTCCTGTCTGTCCTGTTTGTCAGCAGTTGATTTGAGGATACTTTGCTGTCCAGTGGCTAACTTTTGCCACAATGAAAGTTAACTCCAATTGCAGTTTTTTCAATGCCCATATTTTCTCTGAAGTAGATTGGTACTGCCAGGAGCCGACATGTCTCATAGTCATAACAAAAAAGAAAAATTTTCTAAGTTATTAAAACATTTTAAATGCCATATTCTGTAGATCTCTGAAGGGTTTGAAGATAATCTGTCTATCTAAAATATATCTACTCAATCTTGAAAACATACCTAATATAACTACAAGTTCTATTATAATGTCTAACTACTAATTTTCATTTCTTTATATCCTAATAGTTGGTAATAACATTCAAGGATCAGAAAATTGCATTACATTGTTAGATGAACGGTACAATTAGAAATATACATATAACATTTTCTAACAATATCAATTTCAATATATATAATTTGTATACAATATAAAACAATCCAATCCAATGTAAAGTATTTACATTTTTCTTTTCTTTCTTTCTTTTTCTTTTAATAAGAACCTTAAATCTAATCTCCTTTGCTTAGCCCTTTTCCTCACCCTTGACAACAACTTGTAACCAACCCCCCTAATCAATGAAAATTATCCCAGAAGCAAAACCCATTAAAAGACCAAAAAAACCAACCGCCCCACACCACCTCTTTGGGAATGTGGGTGTCGTATTCTTGAAATTGCTTCCTGCTGGGTATGGGCAAAGGTATCTTTATCCTGAAAGAAAAATTTTAGGTTAATTGTCAAATTCTAGGAAAGGTAAATATATCCTTCGTTATCCAGTCTGTGTATAATGCCAAAGTTCAGGGTTTATCTCAAATCCTTATTCAAGTAGTCTTTGAGACTGGATCATCTCAGCTAGCTCTCTCAAAATTGCTCTGAGCACTTTGTAGTTCAAAGCTGATCTGTAGATGATGTTTGTCAGCTTAGTGATGTTATCATTGTCCATGTGGAATTGTTGTTGTTGTGGGGCCCCATCTCCTTTCTGGAGACTTCAGTTGATGTTAGGCCTGACCGTGATTTCCTGCAAAAAACTGATAAGAGACTCGAACACAAAGACTATATATGCGACTTTTTAGAATTAGTTAGTACTCTATATGACCATTTATATCTTAACAAAGTTTAAAATGTATATATATATATTAATCTTGTAAATTTTGATATAAAATTCATACTTTAAAAAAAGTTTAAAGAATCAGAATAGAATCAAAGAGTTGAGATTAGTAATAGAGTAGTCCCTTAATTAATTTGGCTTTTCTTCTGTCCCATAGCAGAAGATGGCTCTTTTCTTCTGGCATGATACAGGGAGTTTGCATTTTCCTTTTAACAACATGCTTGAGTTTAAAGAAGGAGAGAGCCATTCTCCAACTCCAAAGTCAGCTTTAAATTTTAATTGAACTGGGACTATTAGAAGACCAATAGTGTTAAATCTTTAAAGAAAAGCAGAAACAAACATTTAGGAAGACATAAAATTTTTTAGATAACATACCCATATGCCATTTCACTCTGTTTCTTAGGATAGACGATTTGTCCCTTTTCTTCAGTTGTCTCATTTGTCCAGTGTTCTTCAAATTCCTTAACCTTCATTTTCCTAAAAAACAAAAACAAAAACCTTTCCCCAAGATTTTTTGGGGATGTTCCTTTTTGGCAAGTTATTATCTGATTAAATGAAAAGGCATGTGTTACTGGTGTAAGTTAATTTAAATTGCATGTTCATGATAGTTGATGAACTATCACCTCCTCTAATTAAGAGGTCTCTCTTGCTCAAATCGAACCTTTATCAATTTTGATGGTACCCACAACTTATCTTCTCCTGTAGAAATAAAAGCAAAACCTCGTCCCCAATGTAACATATATCCTGGTTTCCATTCTGAGGTCAGCACATCCTTAAAGTATATAGGTTGATTTAATTCTGTAGTTTTTTCTATTATCCAATGTCTCTCTGCAGCTGTTGTTCCTTTCTCATTGGCATTGAGAAAATTCAAAGTTAATAGAGCATTATGTAGTCTATTTCTGGTGGGTTTTGTTACTCCTTTTTGTTTATTTAGAATATCCTTTAGAGTTCTGTTTGATCTTTCTATAATTCCTTGACCTGTAGGATGATGTGGTATACCTGTAATATGGTTTATATTATAATAAGCAAAAAACTGTTTCATTTTAACAGAGACATATGATGGAGCATTATCAGTTTTGATTTGTGCAGGTATACCCATAATGGCCATAACTTCTAGCAAATGAGTGATTGCAGAATCAGCTTTTTTAGAACTCAAAGCAGTTGCCCATTGAAATCCTGAATAAGTATCAATAGTGTGGTATACATATTTCAGTTTTCCAAATTCTGCAAAGTGAAACACGTCCATCTGCCAGATTTCACTCCTCTGAGTACCCTTTGGGTTACATCCTGCTGGTAATGGTGTTTGATTGTAGAAGGAACAAGTAGGACATTTCTTTACTATTTCTTTGGCTTGTTGCCAGGTTATGGAAAAATCCTTTTTTAAACCTTTACTATTTACATGATGTTTTTTATGAAATTCTGAGGCCTCCAGCACATTTCCTATCAATAATTTATCAATATCATCATTGCCTTGTGCTAGAGGGCCTGGCAGACCAGTATGGGATCGGATGTGAGTTATATATAAAGGATGACTCCTTTTTCTGATTGTATCTTGTAATTGAATAAATAATGAAGTTAATTCTGAAGCATCGTGGATAAATTCTGCAGTCTCAATATGTAATACTACTCTTTCAGCATACTGAGAGTCAGTTACTACATTGAGAGGTTCTGAAAATTCCATTAATACCAACAGAATAGCATACAATTCTGATTTTTGAACTGAATTATAAGGACTTTGAACCACTTTACTTAAATTTTCTGATTTGTAACCTGCCTTTCCTTGTTTGTTGGCATCTGTATAAAATGTACGAACTCCAGATATGGGTTTTTTCCTCACAATTCGAGGCAAGATCCAATCAGCTCTCTTTATAAGATCAATTCTATTGCTTTTGGGATATTTGCTGCTAATTTCTCCCCAAAAATTACTACAAGCTTTTTGCCAAGCTTCATTTTCTATCCATAATTTTTCAATGTCCTCCTTAGTTAAAGGTACGACAATTTCTGCTGGGTCTATTCCTGCTAATTGACGAAGTCTCAATTTTCCTTTCCAAATCAAGTCAGAGATTTTTTCCACATAAGTTTTTAATTTTTTATTTGGTTTATTTGGTAAAAATATCCATTCCAATATAATATCTTCCCTTTGCATTAATATTCCTGTTGGGGAATGCCTCGAAGGTAAAATAACCAAAATGCAATCCAGCTTTGGATCAATACGATCTACGTGCCCTTCATGCACTTTCTTTTCTACCAAGGCCAATTCTTTCTCAGCTTCAGGTGATAATTCTCTTGGACTATTCAAGTCCTTATCACCTTCTAAGGTTTTAAACAAATTATTTAGTTCATCATTTTTTACCCCAACAATAGTTTTTAGATGAGAAATGTCTCCAAATAATCTTTGAAAGTCATTAAGAGTCTGTAGTCTATCTCTCCTAATTTGCACCTTTTGAGGTCTAATTTTTTGAAGTTCTATTTTATATCCTAAATCATTAATAGAATCTCCTCTTTGTATCTTTTCAGGAGCAATTTGTAATCCCCAGCAAGGCAAAATTTTCTTTACTTCTTCAAACATTCTTTCTAAAGTATCTGCATTTGAGTCAGCTAATAAAATATCATCCATATAATTTATAGATTTAGGAAATTTTTTACGTACCACTTCTAATGACTGTTTTACAAAATATTGGCACAAAGTTGGGCTATTCAACATTCCCTGTGGAGAACCCTCCATTGAAATCTTTTAACCGGTTGAGAATTATTATAAGTAGGCACTGTGAAAGCAAATCTGTCTCTGTCTTTTTCTTGTAAGGGTATTGAAATTAAACAGTCTTTTAAATCAATAACTATGAGAGGCCATCCTTTTGGTAACAGAGTAGGCAAAGGAATTCCAGATTGTAAAGAGCCCATTGGCTGAATTACTTTGTTAATTGCTCTAAGGTCTGTTACCATTCTCCATTTACCAGATTTTTTTTTTAATAACAAATACAGGAGAATTCCAAGGGCTGGTTGATTCTTCAATATGATGAGCATTTAACTGTTCTTCCACCAGCTCTTGTAAAGCCTGGAGTTTCTCTGTTGTTAAAGGCCATTGCTGAACCCATACAGGCTTGTCTGTTGACCATTTTAAAGTTAGAGCTGTTGGTGTTTTTGGAAAATTATCAGTTGTTGTGCCCTGTTCTTGTATGACATGGATGGCTGGTGAGCACTCATTAGAATAATATCTTTTAATATTTCTCTCAGAAACATGTACTAATTTATGATTTGTTTCTGAGATTGGAGGGATATTAATCTGAGTATTCCATTGTTGTAACAAGTCTCGACCCCACAGGTTCATAGCTATGTTAGCCATATATGGTTTTAATTTTCCTTTCTGTCCTTCTGGACCTATACATTCAAGCCATCTTGCACTTTGTTTCACTTGAGATAATGTCCCAATACCTAACAGTTGAACGTTTACCTCCTGAAGAGGCCAAGTTGGATGCCAAAATTCTGGTGCAATTATGGTAATGTCAGCACCTGTGTCTACCAGATCAGACAACAAAACACCATTTATCTTTATTGTTAGTTTTGGTCTTTGTTCATTAATAGAAGTTTGCCAAAAAATTTTCTTTATGTTTTTTCCTGAATTTCCTATTTTCTCTGTTTCATCATCTCGACTAACATGATTTATTCCAATAGACATTTGGTTATTTAGTTGCTTTGAGTAGGGGTTTCCTCTACAACTGCAGGAAAGGTTTGAACTGGATTTACCGTGGGGTCCTGCCTGAGGCCCCTCTGGGAGTTTCCCGAAGCTCGAGGCAGAGGATTACCCTGTCTGTCCCTTGTTGATCTACATTCGTTGGTCCAGTGTTTTCCCTTACCACACCTTCTGCATACTCCAGAAGGAAGGGGCATTCTGTTGCCAGTGTTCCTTGAAGAAACATTATTTCTAGGAATGACCTGTTTACAATCCCTTTTCAAATGCCCTTGCTTTCCACATCCAAAACATCTAACATTGCTCAAACCTTTTGAAATTGCTTTTCCTACCCACATATCATCATGGTCATAAGCCTCAACATTAACTGTATCTCTAATCCAATCTTCCAAAGGTGCAGATCTTGCCTTTAACGGCCTGATTATTCTTTTGCATGCTGCATTTGCATTTTCAAAGGCCAAAGATTCAATTATTATCTGACTAGCCTCTGAATTCGGGACCATTTTTTGTACTGCTGAAGTCAATCTTTGTAAGAAATCTGTGAAAGATTCTTTTGGGCCCTGTATCACCTTTGTAAATGACTCAGTTTTTTTTCCTGGTTCTTCAACTCTGTCCCATGCATTCAAAGCTGCCGTTCGACATAGAACTAGGGTTTGGACATCATATGAACATTGTGTTTGTACTGAAGCATATTGGCCTTCTCCAATAAGCTGATCCTGGCAGACTTGTATTCCACTATCCCTCCATTGTTTTTCTATATTTTTAGCCTCATTATTGAACCACTGGAGATTTTGTCCGTGTTCAAGTACAGCCTGTGCCAATTCTCGCTAGTCCTTTGGTAGAATCCTATTATAAGTTGACCAGGTGTTTAACATTTGCTTTGCATATGGGGAGTGCATGCCATAAGATGCTACTGCCTCCTTAAATCTTCATAAGTCTAACATTTTAACTGGAACCCAAGTATTTTGTTCATTCTCTTCATCAGGTAGCTGCTGTATGGCTACCGGATAAATTAAGGGTGATTGTGTGAAAACTGGCTTTCTTTCTGTAACCTTATGATCCAACTTTGAAACAACTTCACTATTTATTTCTTCTGTCTGAATTTGAATTTCTCTATAATTCATTTTTACCAGTTTAACAGGTTTTTCTAAGACTGTTATCCTGGCACTTAAGTTGACTATCTTTTTAAATAGTAAAATGAGGATAAGAAAAGTAATAAACTGAATAATTTGATCAATATTAATCTTTTCATATAGTTGTTCCATTGTCAGAGTGCCTAAAATTTCAAACAAAGCCCAATTTTCTTCCAATGTACACATAAAGCCCATTTTTTTTTAATGTAGAAAAAAATTCTCTTTTAAATAGATATGTTAATTGACTTACCAAGTCTGGGTAGAACAGTAGAATTCCAGGGAATTTCAAAACAGCCACCTGGTGTTCTAGGTGTGAATCCAGAGAGAGAGAGAGAGAGAGAGAGAGAGAGAAAGAAAGTGTAGCCGCTTGAGCCCAGTCAAGCCTGGCTTTACAGGCAGGGGCCCTATTCAGCAGGGCAGACCTGAGTTGTTTGTAGCAGTTGCAAGTAGCTCCAGCTGCAGGTCAGTCAGGCCTGGGCCCGAGCTAGGCAGCCGGGCCGCCCAGGCCGGAAACCGGACCTGCCGCCAAGCCAAGCCAAGCGGTTTTTAATGGATTCTTGTCACGTTGGGCGCCAAATGTAGATGTAACCAACCTTCTGCTATGTCTCTCACCCCTGATTGATTTTAATTGACCCAGGTGCCTGCATGAAGGGGATAAAGAGCACTGAGTCTATTCCCCTGACATTGCCTCTGGCTCTTGCATGATCCATGATTCTTCTCCTTAAAAGGCTGTGACTTGGCAAATGGACAAGAAACTCTGTGAGCCAGGGAGAGAGACAGATGCCATCTGGTGGCCTGACAGCAATGTGTAAGCAATCATCAGACACTGAAAAGGCAGGCTGAGTGTTATGGGACTTACCAGAGGCTTTGGATTTGGGTCTTAACTACATCATTTCCACCCCCAATCTGACATATCTTGCTGGGCAGCTTCATTTTTAGCTCCATCGAGCTTTGATTAACCATCTATGTTTACTTTTGCAGACACAGATATTCTCCTTTCAGACCTACACTGTAGCCTGGATAAATCACAAGCCCCTGAAAAGCTCTAGCTGTCACGAAGTCGAAAATTCTATCAGGTTCTGCTGTGTAGACTTGAAGCCCTCTATGTAGTGCCTCATCACTCAGATGGATGCTCCTGCCCTGAGGGATGCACTCAGCTGCCCGCACTAGCAGCCCAGTAGTGACCTGATAAAGGTAGCCTCTCATAACTAAGGGGCTGGCTGCCCTTCTGCTCACTGATAGTTAATAAAAAGCTTCACCAGCTCCTTCTGAGTTGCTCTTATCTCAGACCAAGTGGGGTAATGTGGTAGTACTGTTGTTTCTGGGCTTCCATCCCAATGGATATTGCAGCAACTCTGCTGTCTTTGTGATATAGAGGACTCAGAGTTGTCAAAGACCTAAAGGGTGTTGGGAAGCCATTGGGCAGATGAAATAGCTCCATGCAGAGGGACATCAAAAGGAGAGGCCTGTCCTGATGCTCTGTATCATCAGCTGCTACCTTACAAAGGAGACTTACATAAAGTATGTAGATTGTGTACTGGATAACATGAAGAGCTATTACCTATGTACATATGCCTAAGTCACCAAATAGAGGTGATGACCTCCACACCTCAGGTCTCCAGGAAATACATATTTGAAAATTTCTGTATTTTCCAGTTCTGTACACAAAATGAATAAAATAAGTATGTCCATGTAACTAACACATAAATAAAATTCCTGCAGCATCCAAGGCAGGGTGACATAATACAAAGCAAAGAAATACCTATATCCATACATCCTGTGCTGTGGGGACATACTGGGATGACTGAGATGCCATCTGATAATTCCATCCATTCTCTGCTCTGTTGTTATAAAAGTGCCTGGGCAAGACATCTGAGATCAACTAGTTGCTAACAGTTGATATTGATACTATACATTCCTTACTCAGGGGCTATCTCAAGCCACAGACCCTCAGAGAAACATTTGCTTTGGATTCCTAGATCCTGGACTCTTGAACTCAGGGTGAAACACATGAACTAGAAGCTGCAAGTCCAAATGTCATTGCCAACATGTCTCCTGGGAAAGCAGCTAAGACCATGTGCGTTCTGTCTACATATTTCACTTTTGCATTAATTTACTTTACATATTAAGATATAGATGCCTATTTCATAATAGTAACCTTAACGCAAACAACAATGTGCAATTGAGAGAAACCACTGAGTACAAGTTAGATTATTTTCATTGATGTCATTATATAGGGAAGTATGTTTATGACCTGGTTTTGAAAATCTCTAGCATTCTTATCTTTGAGATGCAGGACTTGAGTCTTTTTCCCATAATTTATATTGTCTAGTGAATGTTCCATGCAAATATTACAGCTCTGAAGGGAAAGGTGTCCTGGTAGTCAGAAGTCAAGGAATACCTGCAAGTGTTACAGCTATGAGAGGAAAGTGTCCAGGCAGTCAGAAGCCAAGGGTTACCTACTGCTCAGAAGGGAAAGGCATCCTGGCAGTCAGAATCCCAGAATTACCTACTGCTGCTCCAGTGGGGTCAGTTTCCCCAGCAAAGTGTCACAGTCCTTGCGCCTGGAAAGGTTCCCTAATGTAAGTATAGCAACTCTGCTCCATTAGGGGAGGATTTCCCCAGCTGAACTGTCACAGCTCTGCTTCACCATGATCTGGAGAAACGTTACAGCTCTGCTCAGCTTCACCAGCAAGGAAAAGTTTCCCCAGTCAAAGTGTTACTATGCTGCTCTTCTCCTGCTTTGCTCCACTCCTGTGAGAGCCATACAGCTCTATTCTGCGTAGGGAGTTTCCAGAGAGCTGTAGCAGGTCTGCTCTGCTCTGCTCTGGCAAAAATTGCTACATCTCTGCTCTACTCTGATCTGGTGAAAGAAAGTCATTACAACAAATCACACTCAAAATATTTATTGGGAGGGAAGAATGCAGAAGAGTGGTTTCTAACTGTGTTGTATGATATATGTGTTCTGACAAATGAAGCTCGCCTGGAGATCAGAGGGCGGAGCTAGCCACTAGTTAACCATAGAGGCCAGGCAGTAGTGGCATACATCTTTAATCCCAGCACTTGGGAGGAGGAAGCAGGAAGATCAGGAGTTCAAGGCCACCCTGGGCTACATAAGATTGAACCAGTCTAAAAGAGAAGCAGTGGTGGTGCATGCCTTTAATGCCAGCACTAGGGAGCTGGAGACAGGAACATAAGGTGGGTAGAGAAGGGATCTCAGACCTTAATTGATCTGAGATATCATAGTGGTAAGAAGTCTCTAGTGGCTGGATGCTCTGATTCTCTGATCTTTCACCCTCAATATCTGACTCTGGGCTTCAGTTGATAAGACTAACTAGGATCATGCTTCATATCTGCCAGTGTGGAAAACGGCAGCTCCAAACTGAAGTGGTACAGGGCTGACATAGGAATTCTTAGGTATAGAGCTTTCCAAGGTAGAGATATTCAGTGTGGGAACTGGTAGGGGTTCAATTCCTGAGTTTGAAATAAACTCAGAGTTTGGTTGGTTTTTATGCTCTGGGATTAGTTGGTTTTCAATTTCTGAATTGGTTAGGTGCAGGATGTGTTTCTTTGGCTGTAGTCTCATTCCCATGGTTTTCTTTCACTGGCCTTTTTTACTCTATATTCCACCTCTCAGAGAAAGGAAGTTGGTGACTTCCAAGGCAAATGCATCCCCTTGTGAGTCAACCACCATCAAGGCTGCCATATTTTAAAGCTTACACAGATATGCTCCAGGTAAGAGCCCCAGTTGAACTCTTACTCAATGAGTACAGGTGAGAGCCCACTGTTGGAAACAGGACATATCATGCTCCCAAGTGTCCACCATAGCAGCTGTCATCTAAAATGTGACCTGATAAAAACAGGCATAAAGTGCTCTCCAGTTGAGCCTCCCTGAAACCCAAGCATACAGCAACTGTGTATAGTGGTATAACTGTGAGCAAGTGAAAATCATTATCGCTTCATAGAGTCATATGTATCTTGATACAAAAAAAAGAACTTCTGGCGTGTTATCACTCTCCCCCTTCCCTCTGTGTGTGAGCTTCTAGGAAAAAGTTTATTTCAGCTTACATCCTCATGAAACTTTTAATTGCTGGGGAGTCATAGAAGGAAATTGAACAAACCAGAATCCTAGAGGCAGGAGCAGGCCAATGTGCACACAAATGAAAGAGATAAAAAGTATTTGCTTCTCTCACTATTTTCATGTCTGCAGTATTCATCAAAATTATACAGCTTAAGAAGAAATCATCTTCTTGACTATCTACGGATATAAATGTGCCCAGTAGATGGAATATATTCAAGAGATGAACACATTAAAATACAGGCAGTGAGAGACTCCCTATACCATATACACAATAGCAGCAAGAATACAGGGACACAATAGAAGAAAAATACATTCTGGAGTCTGGAGTCTCATGGCCTTGCCTTAAAATGAGATTGAGCATTCTGAGACTTTCCTCTCGGTAGATTGATACCTGATATCATCCGCTGCACCTCTGATATGTTCACTGCTACCAGCATCTAGGTACTCCTCCCTGACTCTGAGCATGATAAATCCTGAAATATGTCTGGACTCCAAACTGTGGTATTAGCTCTCCAGAACTAAAGGTATTATCAGCAAGGAAAAGAATTGGGAATGACACTCCTCCAAGGGTTACTGTCCCCATGGTCAATCTTGGAAGAAGGTTACAATATAGACTCACATGCCTTCATCCTACTTCTGAGTCTTATTTTCTAGCCATTTCTGGAAGAGTCGCAACACATGCTGAAAGGTGATATGTACTAACACTGACACGGATACAACAGTGCCCCATTATACACTGAGTGAAGAACTCTTTCCTACTTTAAATAAAAGGAGCAATTAGTTAAGACCAGCACAGTTCTTCCTGCTGCACCTGTTTCCCCTGAATTCTAACACATTTTTATAGGTTCTGTTATCCTTGCTGCCCCATGTACTGTTCAAGCATGCTAATAACTCAGAGGAAACACGTGGTAATTAATCTAGCTATTCACTAAAGATGGAGTAAGAAATGATTAAGAGATTTTTATAAAAACCTACATATATCCTTTGTGAGATGGATTTAACAGAGCTGATTGGGTGATGATGATCATCAGAATGCTCTGACAAAACCAGGTGATCACATATAAAGCTTTATGTCATTATCAAAAGATAATGAGTGATGGGTGGTGGAGATACTTGGAGAAATATGTCACTGGGGACCTGTGGTTTTTTTGGGGGCCAATATATTGCTCTGGCCCCTCTTTGTATGCCTTGTTCTATGCTTCCTTATGACAATGCTGAGAGATTCTGTGCTCTCTTACACCTTATTTATCATTATGACTCCTACCTCTGAAACCCAAATAAATACATAAGACAAATCCTTCTTTAAGTTGCATCATTCTGGCATATTTCAGGCAGGGACATAAAAACTATAATAGAATCTTTAAGCAATATTCACAATGGTTTAGGTGAGTCTCATTTCCAGATATGAAACCAGACATGATAGGAATCATGGACTCATTCCTGAATCCACAGGGAAAACCTAGAACCCATCTCCCCTGGTCATTCACTGTGTGCTTCGCCATAGTTATTGGGATCCCTTTTCTAATTTAAAATATGACACACAGGGGTAAGTAACACACTGAAAATGTAATCCCTTGAAAAGTCAGACTTACTGAGTAGTCATTACAAAGTTTTCTTTTGGTTTGAAACATCCCTGTGTTTGAAGTACCCAATTTCCTTTTATCCTGTGAAGGAAGAATTCTGAATGAATTGTAGAAATAGATTATTTCTGGGTCGGGAAATGTGTCGAGATTGAGAAGAATGTCAATGATCAACCTGCATACTATACAGAATGAACAAGTACCTCTTTCTCCTGAGCTAATGGAAGCAGGTCTCAATTAGTCCACTGCTGAGAGGTTGTTTTTAAGAAGAGTGAACATGAGAACAATCAGTGTCACACCAGGGCCAGAGTTCAGGGAATAATGGGCAGTGGGAAAATTAATTACTTTAAAGTTTACCTACAAATGAATATAAAACACTCGATCCTCGCTCAAGTCAGCTAGTGGAGCTATCCCCACCCAACCAAAAGCTGCTGAGACGAACACTTGCACACACCCAAACTTTACTGTGATGTACACACATACACACATAAACTCTGCTGAGCTACAACCTATACATATCCAAACTAGAATTATAGATTAGAAAATTATAGCCCTGCATGTCTCCAAGGATATGCACATGAAAAATATTTAAAATAAACATGAGGATGTAAAACAGAGAGAGGAACCAACACAATTTTTGATAAGAAAAACAGAAAAATGCATAACAGAGCAATAGATAAGCCAGAGATGACAAGTAAGACTGTGCTTCCTGATTATTACAGAAAAGGGGGGTATGTCCTCAGTGTTTAAAACTGGTCTCTTCCTCAATCGGGGTGCATGCCATTCAAGGCTGATGCTAGGCCTTGCAGGAATAAATTCAAACTGTTTCCTTTTTATTTCTCTGAGTGACAAACTCTCTTATTATTAACAGACAGTAAGATGTTACTCTTCTGCAGAAACATGGTTACATAAAGATGCTATTCATTAAAAAAGCCTCCCTAGTAGATTGTAGTTTGGTATAGTGAGAGTCCATTTATCACTTGCACACACCTTCAAACTGAACCTGCTCATAATACCTTGTGTTACACCAGAAGTGAGAAGAACTGTAATCATCTAGTCATCTTTCTCTCCCATAGAGTCACATCAGTCTAGAATATGTATTTGTATGGGCTTTGAAGGGGTCTGGATTATTTCACTCTTTGTTGGATTCTAGTTAGTGTTTTATTAATGAGTAACACACATATGTGAACATGCAAAGAAATAAACACACAGTTTTAGTCTCTGCTTCTTACAGGTCCCAAAACATTTCCTGACAGAAATAGAATCTATGTTTCATCACATATGGATTTTTTGGAATCTGAAGAGAGGAGCCCACGCTCATTGTGTGACTCTTCTCCTTAGGCAGGGTCATCAGTATTATTGATAGACATGACACATACCTTACTGTCTAAATCTGGTTTTGAGTGAAGCTCAGGTTCAGGGGCTGCAATTCTACTCCACTATCACCCACCCCTCTGCTAGTGGTCACTGTGTCAGCATAACTGACTTCCAGTTACTACCTGTACTTTGTTTTCTCCATATTACAATGAGAGCATGTCTTGCTCTGATCTACACATGTGTACGTGAAACAACATTAACTACCTTCCCATCCCCCCACTCGACATATCCTGAGACAGGAGCCACTCAAAAGGAGCTAGTGAGACTCTTTTATCAAGCAAAGAATAAGCAAGCACAAATGAGGTATGCAGCAGACCATTTGCAGGGGAGAGAGAAAAGAATGCAGAACGGCTGCTAGGGTGTGAGAACCTACCCAAAGCAGCCTAAGCTAACATGGAACTTAATGCAGGTGATCTGAGATACACCCCCGAAGGCCAAGTCATCCATGAGAGTGATGAGGCTCTGCCAGAGAGGTGTGTGATCTGCACAGGATTGTTTGGCAGGAACTTATATTTTGTGGCAGCTGGAAGCTGTCAGGGGCATCTGGTTCTCCCAGGGCACAACGTAGACCTCAAAAGAACAGAATTCTCTCTGCAAAAATGAAGAGAGAAGGTTAATCAGTGATGGTTACCACTAAGAAGAAGATGTGCAGCCAGAAGTGTCAGGTGGGAGCGGGAATGAAGCAAGTAAGACACCACCCATCACCCAAAACCTCTGCCAAGTCCAATGACACTCAGCCAGAACCAGCAGTGTTCATCTAACATAAGACATATGTGTACATCTTAGGCTCACAGGGTTTCACATCTCTTTGACAAAACAACCTCTAAAGAGTAGCTCATGACTCATGCAAGGACCTTAGAGGTCAGGAAAGGGGGACAGATTCAGTAAGCTGCACCCCCTCTGCTCCAGCACCAGAGACAACAATGATGAATCTGGGGCTTGGGACACAGAAAGTCTTCAAAACTACATGAGGGAAAAGCAGCCTGATGAGGAACTACAGTGATATACAGAGCCACTCTATCTCAAGAAGACTTCTATCATGGAAAATCATTGGATGAAAGGAGAAGTGCTGGATGGCTTCATCTCAGGGAGATCCAGACAGAAGATCAGCTTGGGACTGCATAGAGCTTTTTCCATCAATAGAAAAGGACACCTGAGGCTGTCTGCTCCTATCCAGCATGTAACATATCCAAAGCGTTCAGAAATATTCTCATTGTACTTAATTCACACTACAATCCTAAGAACAACTCAAAAATTTAATGTGTATACATATACCTTAACCATTGGGCTATATATACTCCTAATAATCCCTATATCAATTTATAAATAACCATACTGTCTTCATACATACAAATACATTCACATCTCAAAACATGGCTATGTCACATATGCACTTTTCCAACTTTGTCTTTTTATGAGGAAAAGTACTCTCCCATAACTCAGTGTACAAATATGCACACAAACACACATATATACATACAACCACACACTTATTTAATGTATTCACACACCTGCACATTTGTAGACATGATCTGATACGTACTTTCACAAACTAACATTTATAATGTTATAATTATACAATTATAACATTGTATAATTATATAATTATAACAAAATAATTATAACATTATAAATATACCATTATTATTTCACAAACTGTCCTGAGTGCACAATATGTCTAGGATATATATCATGTCCACACCTCTTGCTGATCAGCCTGCTCAATTAAAGGACAGTTGGTCAAGTCAGCCTGGTGCTTCATACATGTGGTTTGACCCAGGATCACATCAAACTGGAAATTCGTTCCAGCCACAACCTATAGAGAGAAAACAATGACTCTCTTTCAACACTAGGCTGACCTTCATATGCAGTTCTTTCACACTGTAGAGTCAGGAGATTTGGTGAGGGTTCATGGATGCCTGCATTCATGACCTGACACCAATATCACCCATACACCACATAAGCTACTCTGCCAAGAGGGGCAGCTGCAGCTAGCTCTTGTGTCTTGTTTTCTTCTGGGCAAGACTCACAAGTGTATAATGTTGGTAATAAATGAGACAGGACCAGAGTGCTGAATTTTCTAAGTATTTGGGAAGAGTAGGAAACTCTGAGGAGTTTGCCCAGATGGAAGCAGGCAACATATTCTGTTCAATAATGAAGGGATGCTCTGAGCACACTTGATGTCTCAGAGCTAAAGGACAGTGCCAACTTTAAGCTGCAAGCACAGAGGTCAAGAAAAAGCCATCATGGTATAAAGAATACTGTTCCTGGTCAGCTCCCATGATCTGCTCCAGGGCAAGGAAAAAAAATAAGACCTCAGAATAACCAGGGCTTAGGACAAATTCTTATTCTTCTGAAAAACTCTTTAGGAAAAAAACAGCTCACACCTTCTGAAGGTAACTTTATTTATTACTGCATCTCATAAAATTTCTTCTTGACAGAAAAAATTCCAGCCAATATAAGAGTTGCATGTTGAAGGTCATATTACATTTCTTAATTGAACAATAGAGACAGAGGCATTTTATTAACACTTAAGAATTCACATGGTTTTTCCCTCAGGCTTGAAAAAGCCATGCCAACCATAATGAGGGCAAAGCTTTGGTGTCAGCCAGATTCCCTGATGCACAGTCTATGAAGCAGGCAGAAAGGCATATAGCAATGACAGTGACCTAGAGAGTTTCCCAAATCTTAAGATATATTCTTCTACCCTGTATAATAGTTAGTAAGCTGTACCTTGAATTTTATAACATAAAAATGAGGTTAGAAATATGTGCAGAAAGTCAATTATTGAGACAGTGAGTTGTGTCTTTAACTGTTATCAGGCTTGTTTTGCAAGCAAAAACCTGACACTGAAGTTTTTCATGCCTGACCTTGTCAGCCACTTGAAAACTTGACCTTGAGCACTTTGTCTCCAGGGCAATTTAGTCTATTTTGAATTTGCTGAAGTCTTAGCTAAAGGCCTGGCTAAGAAAGTACATTTTATTCACCAAATTTACACAATTTATAAGAAGTCATCCTACTGACAAATCACAGACATGTTCTATGCCCCAAAAGTGTAAAACACACCAACAGGCTGTGGAAAGAACCCCACAGCTGTTCTTGTTAGGGAGGTATAGTGGTGGCACTTGAGAAAGTCACAGACAGGAGCAACTGGTCACTAATGGTCAGTAACTCCAAGACTTTGCCAGGTGGGATCCCCAACAGATAGTTGCTGTGGGATGTCATTCTGTATGCTGTGAGTATCTGTTGCTCTGATTGGTTGATAAATAAAACACTGATTGCAGTAGCTAGGCAGGAAGTATAGGCAGGGTGAGGTGAAGAGATGGATTCTGGGAAGAGGAAGAGCTGAGTCAGGAGTTGCCAGCCAGACACAGAGGAAGCAAGATGACAAGGCAGAACTGAGAAAAGAGAACAAGCCACATGGCTAAACATAGATAAGAATTATGGGTTAATTTAAGTGTAAGAGCTAGTCAGTAATAAGCCTGAGCTAATGGCTGAGCAGTTATAATTAATATAAACTTCTGAGTGATTATTGGGCAGGGCAGAATGGAGAAACTCTCTAACTACAGGTAGTTATTCATCTGGTAGGTTGACCTGCCCAGGGTCTTTGCCTAGTGGGGGCTCCCCAACAAAGAGTCATTAAATACTTGTTAAATACTAGTTGTCAAGGCTGTAGTGGCCTCTGGCAGTGGTACATTGAGTGAAGTGTGGAGCTCATGACTAAAGTCTACCTGGATCTCATTCAAAACAAAGAATCTTTTCTTTTCTTTTATCCAGATTCATCCTATGTGGACGGAGATAATGGAATGCTTCACTCAAAGAATGTTTCAATACAAAAGAGTACAACCCTGTATTGTCAACTCCTTCAGTGTGACTGTTAATATCTTTTGAGTGTGAAACTCTCCAGCATGTCTTACATTTTCAATTAAATACCTTTAGCTCTTTTTCCGACAGGGCAGTTAAGACTCAATTTGTCAGAACTGTAGAGAAGTAAAAGGTGAGAGCAAATGAGGAATTTAGCATTCTATGAACCCAGAAGTTAATCTCATTCTTCCTCATGTCACTGAAATGAGATTCACACACCTAATGGCATGCAATCCTCTAAGATTACTTAGAAGGTTACTGAATACTCACAAATACCTGGATGAATGAGCTCTTGTAGGGATTTGATTTTATGCATTGTTCAAGATTTCAGAGTTACTATTCCATCATGGTAAAGAAGGTCTGGAGAAGCATGAAGCTAACAAGTTGACAGGTAACCAGGTAAAGGGCATAGAAGGAGCCAAAGAAAGACACGGTCAGAAATACAGGTCTCCAGTGATTAGGTCAGAGGACTCTCATGATCCCCATGATCCAATCAGCTCTGGAAAAGCCATCACACAAACTTAAAGGACAGATTTCTTAATACTCGATTATCAATTTTTCAGTTAAAATATGTTGAAAATATAGATGACCCATAAGAGCACACTTATTCTTTAACCTGGGGTTACAGTTGCAAGGCTTGAGAGCAGATAGGAAGGGACTGGGAGATGAGTGGGATCAATATCCATGATGTGAAATACACAAGAATAAAAACTTATTTAAATTTGTAAAATTGGTCAAATTTAAAATATCTTGGAAGTATCTACACTAAACAGTTTGCTTTCAAAATATTTACAGATCTACTCACCTATATATGCATGGCATTGAGAGAAAAAAGAAGCTATAGCCAACTGATTAAAATGTAATAGTGAAATGAGACAATGAATTGACAGGCAGGCTCTGGGCTACAGATTTGGATGTTCTTAACATTTTCACATAGACAGAGTAAGAATTAAATGAAAAACACAAAAAAATCTTGCAGAGAAGGGAGCTGTGGCAATGATTTATCCTTTCTTATGCTTACTTAATTATATGTTGACACTGACTCAAGGTTCCAGAAGCCTGATGACATGACTTTCATCCTGTTAGAGAATGCTGACTTGTAGTGTCTTTTAGAATGTGGCTGGGCTATTAAGTAAGGAACACACATGTCCATACCTTCAGCATGTCTCTAATGTTTAAAACAGCCTAACAGAGAATATTTAACATGGGGAAATACCATCTACAAGATGAGTACAGCCTGGAAATGAGCTGCTCTTTTATCCTGCCCTCTTATCCTGCATGGGCTCCTTGCCAGTGTCCCATGCTCTGTGACATTTGCCCCTCCTTTTCCTTTTGCTCCTCTCCCTCTATAGTTCCTTTATCTTCACACTGCCAGACCTGTAACTTGGATCTGGCTCTTCTTCAGTTCATTTCTGGTCCATACCAGTAGCTACTTCTCCTTACTCTTCATGAACTCTGTTGCCTCTCATTGTCACTCTCAGAACTCCAGGCTATCACTTAACACCAGCTTGCTCCACCAATCCTATCCTAAGCTTCTATGCTCTTATAGGTTGGTCATTCTTTGTACTCAAGGTACTACCATTTTCTGACATTCAAATACATATAACCTACAAGATGAACTCTTACTGACCCTAAAAATCTTTCTCTTTGTGGTCCTCTAGGTGACATTCATCCATGGTCACAGTTCAGTATTCTCAAGAGTGGTATTTCAGGGGATCCAGGAACATTAAGTCCTGCCCTTTTCTGGGGAGCTTTTCTTTTGCAAAATTTCTGTAATGACCTTTAATTTGGACTGTGTCTGGTTGTTTCTTTCATGATTCATTAGCTCCAGTCATTACATTCAGTAAAGGAAGCATTCATGAAGGTTGCTTGCTGGCTTACTCTTTGCTTTGCTCAGGTAACATTTTAAAAAATAGAGCTCAGGACAATCTGTTCAAAGACTGGTGTATATTTCATCTGAGATGAATAATACATGAAAAAAATAACAGAACTCTAGAGATAGCCCAGTGGTTAAGAGCACTTGATGAACTTCCAGAAGAATTGAGTTCAGGTCCTGTCATCCAAACAAAACAATCGACTAAGTTTTACATGTCTGGCTAATAGAAACCAAGGCTTCTGACCTTGGTTGACTTTGTGAGAATCAATTTGTCATTTGTATACATCTTCAGTATGTAACCTACACTAGACAGAGAAGGGCTGTGATCATTCTGTCATCTCTTTCTCCCATAAAGTCACATCAGCCCAGCATATATATGTGTTGGTCATGTTGTCTCTGGATTGTGTCATCCTTTGTTGGATTGTGGTTGGTGTTTTTTTTTTTTAATGAGTAATACACATACATGCAAGTTTACAAAAATAAGCACATACTTTCAGTCTCTGCTTATTACAGGTTTTAAATATTTTCTGATGGAAACATAATCGAGGAATCATTACAAATGGATTATGTGGAAATTTGAGGAGAGACAAAGGCCATCTCCATTAGGTGAGTAGGGCTCATATGGAATGGTCATTAGTAATCTTGGTGATTTAATGTCTGATACATTTTAAAGATAGGAGCATGAGTCCATGGGCATCATCCTTGCTCCTCTTTTCCCTGTCCATCTGCTAAGAGCTGTTAGGTGCTGTGGAATAATCCTTCTGTATACTGTGAATATATATTACTCTCGTTGGTTAATAAAGAAGCAGATTGGCCTATACCAAGGCAGGACAGAGTTAGGTAGGACAATAAAACTGAGGATACTAGGATAAGGAAGGGTGGAGTCAGGAGAGATGTGAGCAAGCCACTGAGGAAGCCAGATGTATTGAGAATGAGGTAACAAGCCATGAGCCACGTGGCAAAGTATAAATAGAAATATGAGCTAATTCAAGTGTAAGTTAGCTAGTAACAAACCTGAGTTATTGGCTAAGCATTTGTAAATAATATTAAGCCTCTGTGTCAGTTAATTCGGAGCAGGCAGCCCAGACAGGAGAGCTCCATCTACATATGGCATTCCAATGTGAGGCCAGAATTTCCATGTAAAATTTGACAGAAGCATAAAAAGGGATTCTAGACACTCAAGACAGAGTCAATCATGGTCTCTTAGTAGCTGTATTTTCTCGGGGGTGCTCTGTTTATTGGTGGTGAGCAGAGGGATGGCTCCTTAAAGAGATAGCTTTCTGGCTCAGTGCTAGCAGCACAAACGGCCAGCTCTTTTAAGAGTCCTTGCTGCCAAGCACTTATATGGAGTTTATAAGAATCTGGCACCATGCTACTCTGAGGCAGCATGGACCCAGAAACTTCCCAAAGTTTGGGCAGTATACATGGCTCCCAGAGCTCAGGGAGCTGAGTGGGAAGAGCTACACAAAAGTTACACAAAGGGTTTTTTGTTTTTTGGGTTTTTTTTTTTTGCTCAATGCAGACAAAAAAAGCTTACTGATACACAGTAAGGACAGATTCAGAGTAAAAGGGCCCCTAAATGGGTCACAATCTATTTAAAAATTATGTGTAGGCATGGAAGAGAAAAGGAAAAGAATATATGTAGTTTTAGATTTTAAAATATAATTTTAAAATAAAAAGTCCTTAAAAAAGAAGTAGAGTAATAAAAAATACAATAAGCCACATAAAGACAGGAAATATGCAGAGTCTGGATCCTGTATGTTATTTTTTTGTCTTTGAATTTTTTGGCTACTAAGAGATGTTGGATTATGGAAACTGCTGGATTAAAACAAACTATATATTTTTAAAACATCTTGATTTCAAAAATTTAAGTCAAAAGTTATGTTACTTTGGCAGAGAGGTTATGCTTTTGTTTCCCTAGGAAATGAGATGCTGTGGATTCATTACAGGTTAAGGAATATCATGTTTCATCAGGAAGACTGCCTAAAAAATATGACTGCAGATATAAAGAAATAAAACAGAATAACTACAAGATACATGATGTATAATTTACCTGCTCAAACATAAAACAAAAATCATCTTTGTCTGACTTGTATACAATGTACACACTATACTTGTACTAATGCAGATATGTGTGTTACCTTTAAAAGCCTCTGTGTTGGTTATTTGAGAGCAGGTAGTCTAGACAGTCTAAAATTATGTCTGCAGAATAGATTACCAGTTATTTACTGTTCGGTATCATCTCTGAGTTCTGAATACTAAAATGATAGGAGAACTTGCCCTGATGTACACATATGTATGTGATCCTTTAATAATCTCTTTTCCATTAAACAATTCTAAGTATTTTGCTACAGGAGGCACTCAAAATGAGCTGGTGAGACTTTTTTTTTTTTTGAGACTTTTTTATTAAATGAGGAATGGGCAAATATATGTGGGTAATGCTCTAGAACATTTGCAAAGGAATGAGAAAAATCAAGCGGCAGCTTCTTCTATGTGAGAGCCTGCTCTTAACAGCCTAATGTACTAAGAAACTTTATGCTGGAAAACAGAGATTGGGACAAGGAGTTGCATGCAGTATTCTGGATGCACTTCACTGTAGCACCAAGAAGGGTACTGATGAATCAGAGGCATGGTACAAAGAACATCCTGAAAACTACATGGTAGGGGAAAGTGCCATGATGAGGAATGACAGCTCTATACATAGCTACTAGATCTCAATAGCACTTCTGGCAAAGGGTGACATTGAAGAGCTCCCTTCTTTTCTGGGTGACCTTGATAGGAGCTCATCTTGGAACTGTATAGAGCTTTTCCCATCAAGGACACCTGAGCTTTCCTCCTCCAGTTCAGCAGGAAACAACCCCACAGTACCCAGGGATGTCCTTGGAGTACCTAATTCTCACTTCAACTCAAGGAACAGCTCACAAGGAACAACTCAAGATTCTAATGTGTACACAAATACCCTTACCACAGGGATATATATATCACTCCATTTATTTAAAATAATCAGACCGCACTCACACATACACATATATTAACATCCCCAAACCCCTGCATATTACATATTCACCTTTCCACATTTGCCCAAGTATAGGGATAAATACTCTTCCATACATCAGATGTATACATGCACATATACACACATATACACACACAAACACTTCTAATATTTATTCACATGACTACACATGACATTATTTGATATGTACTTTAACAAACTAACCTGCTTTTACACCCTTTTGTGACTCCACAAGATGGTTGGAATATACCATGTGCACACCTTTTGCTGATGAACCTTCTTAGTTTAGGGACAGTTGGTTAAGTCAGCATGGGACTTCGTATATCTAATTTGGACTAGGATCAAATCAAAGAAGTCCATTCCAGCTACAAACTGAAGAGAGAGGATGATAATTCAGTTTCATCACTAGACTAACAACCACATGCAGGTCTTTTACATTATAGAGTCAGGGGACTTAGTGAGGATTCATGCATACCTGTATTTATAAGCTAGCACGATATTACCCACACATCACACAAGCCACTCTTACATTGGGGGACTTTCTGATACTTATTATATTTTTTTGTCTTCTGAACAAATCTTCCATGCTCTCTTAAATTGTCAAGAAATAAATCAGCACACCAAGTCCAGACATTTCCAAAGACATGTGAAGTGTAGGTAACTCTGAAGAGTCAACCAGGATCGAGGCAAGCAACAGTTTCCTGTTCAGCAACGCAGGGATGCTCTGAGCACAAGTGATGTTTTGGAGCTATAGGACAGGACTAACCTGAGCCAGCAGCCCAGAGGTAAGGAAAAAAAAATCCCTGGTACTCTGTATGAATTATGGGAGTTCATAACTAAACTGTAGGTGAATCCCAGTCACAACAAAGAATCCATTACTTCTTTTTATCCAGATTGATACCCAAGTGGACAGAAGGACATGGAATTGTTCAGAGAGAGAATAGTTCTGGCAAAAGAGACACCCATGTAGTGTTTCCTACTCTAATGTGACTGCTAATGGAAATATCTTTCAAGTGTGAAACTCACCTGCATATATTACCATTTCAATTAAACACATTAACCTCCTTTTCACAAGGGGATTGTGCTGTGGGATGTTCTGTATGGCAAATGTGTTGCTAATTAGTCAATAAATAAAACACTGATTGGCCATTGGCTAGGCAGGAAGTGTAGGCGGGACAAGGAGGAGAATAAAGCTGGGAAGTGGAAGGTTGAGTCAGAGAGACACTGCCAGCCGCCACGATGAGAAACAGCATGTGAAGATGCCGGTAAGCCACGAGCCATGTGGCAAGGTATAGATTAATGGAAATGGATTAATTTAAGCTGTAAGAACAGTTAGCAAGAAGCCTGCCATGGCCATACAGTTTGTAATCAATATAAGTCTCTGTGTTTACTTGGTCGGGTCTGAGCGACTGTGGGACTGGCAGGTGAGAGAGATTTATCCTGACTGTGGGCCAAGCAGGAAAACTCTAGCTACAAATGGCGTCCAACGTGGTGGCAAGAGTTTCCACCTAAAAACTGAGAAAAAAGATTCTAAAACGGAGCTAAAAACAGTTCCTAATTGTCTCTCTCAAATGAGCGGCAGCTGCCGGTTTGAGCTACTGGTGGGTTCCTAGCGTGCGCGCTTGACCTGCAGTATGGCGGGAATGAGGCCTCTACAAATGGCACATTAAGCTGCATGGTGGATTTAGCCTTTGCTGGTACAAAACAAAAAAAAGAGGTTTCTGGACTACACGCTGCTTGGATAAAAGCATAGACCCACGATAGCTCCCAGAGCTCGTGGTAAACCACTGCCATGTTGGGAAGCTGAGGTGGGCGGAGCCAGCAGCCACAGCTGCTGCAGTTTAAAGCAATAGATTCACAATAAGACAGATTCAGATGTAATAGTTTACAATGTGTGTAAAATATACGTAGGCTTGAAAGAGACAAAAAAGGTGATATATACAGTTATAGAAACAAATACATAGTTTTAAAAAATAAAGTCTTTAAAGAGACAGTAAAATTAATATAAAAAATAAGCCACGTAAAGATGAGTATTACACAGAGAATCTGGATTGTGTTGTCTTTGGGATTTTTAACTGCAGAAAAACATTTGATTGTAAAAGCTGTTGAGTTATGCCAATATGTATATTTTAAAGGTACCTTGACTTCAAAATTTGGATATAAGGATATGTTGCTTTGGAAAAGAGTCTCTGCTTTTGTTCCCACGGAAAGCCAAAGGCTATGGATTTGTTCCAGATTAAGATACATCAGGTTTGACCAGCCAAGACCCCCTGAAAGGTCTCCGATGACACCATGACCCAGATGATCCAACATCCAGAATGGTTTCAAGGCAACTGGCTCAGACGATACAGCCTCATGGACTATTCCATAATCCTAAAATTTACTTTGTTTCCCCATTAAATACAGCGCCCCCTCCAGCAGGAAGTAGTAAGAGAAGCTATGCCCATATTCCCAAATTATATGTAATTTTACTTTGTTAAGGTTAAAACCTTCCTTTTTGAAAAAAAAAAAGGCGGGGGGAAGTGCTGTGGGATGTTCTGTATGGCAAATGTGTTGCTAATTAGTCAATAAATAAAACACTGATTGGCCATTGGCTAGGCAGGAAGTGTAGGCGGGACAAGGAGGAGAATAAAGCTGGGAAGTGGAAGGCTGAGTCAGAGAGACACTGTCAGTCGCCACGATGAGAAACAGCATGTGAAGATGCCGGTAAGCCACGAGCCATGTGGCAAGGTATAGATTAATGGAAATTGATTAATTTAAGCTGTAAGAACAGTTAGCAAGAAGCCTGCCACAGCCATACAGTTTGTAACCAGTATAAGTCTCTGTGTTTACTTGGTCAGGTCTGAGCGGCTGTGGGACTGGCAGGTGAGAGAGATTTATCCTGACTGTGGGCCAGGCAGGAAAACTCTAGCTACAGGATCATAGACTCAACTTGTCATAACTGTGGAAAAGCAAAAAGTTATAGCAGATGAGGTTTTGAGGTCCCTATGAATCCAGGAGTCAAGCCCATGCTAACTCTAGTATCAGGTCATATCTGTGATATAGATTCACCCATATAATAGTATACAATGTTCCAAGAGTCTCTAGTGTTTTTTTCATCACTCAAAAAATACATGGATGAAGACACTTATGTAGGAAATTGTTACATCATAGAAGGGATGGTCTGAATAACCACAAAGTTAACAACATGTTGATGGAAAACAGAGTACAGGATATAGAAGAGGCAGGCCAAAGAAAGAAATGGGCAAAAATACAGGGCTCGTTTTACTTCTTTCTTTATGTAGGCACTCCACCTACCCCTCATTACCACTCAGTACTGACATCATGTTTAAGAATAATGGATTGAATAGGCGAGAGCACTCTCATGATCTTCATGATCAAATAAGCTCTGGAAAAGCCATCATACAAACCTATAGAAAGGTTTTCTTCATAATTATTTATCCATTTCTCAGTCAAAAGATGTTGAAAACAAAGATGACCCATCAGAGCATACCTTTCCTTTAACTCAAGTACAATACTTGTGAGGTCCATAGGCCAGCAAGGTCCATGGAACCTGGGAGGCTTATTACAGTGTATACAAGGGAAAGTCTTGCAGCAGGAAGAACTGGGCTAATCTTGACTTCTTTGATATTAAGGAGAAGCAGGAAAGACCTCTGTATACTGGCTCACCATGAAGCATTTCTGTGTCCCTTCTGTGCTTAGTAACACCCGTATGTAGGCTTAGGAGAAGCCTTCTGCAGAGATGATTAGAGTTGGTAGATTTTGTAATAGGATGATAGACTGCTAGTCTAAATTCCAAATTGCAATGAAGTTTGACCTTGTGGCCTAACATTCTAGCTCTTGGCTCCTTAATCTTTCCACAGCCTCCTTTATCTTTTAAGTGCTAACTCCATGACATTATGTCCAGGTAGAGTTCAGAGTGGTCCTCTCTACCAAGGTTGGAATGATTGGCCAGACTACCACCCCAGGATTGTATCCAGAGGAAGTAACAGTGGTTTGTTGAAGCTTATTCAGAGAAGCAATAGGATCACTGTGCAAAGTAAGCTAAGCTCCTCAGGATAGTTGGTAGCCCTTATTAGGAAGAGTCTGATGGTAACATAAGTAGTCATCTCTATTCAAACTTGAGGAGACAACAGTTCAAACAGTATAATATTTACCCTACATAGCCATTTGTAATGAGAGATATAGGACCTCTTCTGACAAATATGTCTCTATGAGACTTCACTGGGAGCATCATTACATGTTGCTGATATATCAAAGACTAGAGAATAACTAGGTTGTATCAACTTAGAGAACCACTATGTTCATGACACTGGAAACTCAGGTTTATAGCCACTTCTTGCTGGAACTTTGACAGCACTAATGTCTACAAGTCTCAGCAAAGGCAGCTCAGAGTACAGGAGGCTAATATAAAAGGAAGAAATTCTGAGAGAGGTTATAAGTGGACCTCACCAACCTAAGTGTGACTGCTGATGACTGACTTACCTTATAAAACCTTAGGTCTGGCTAAAATCTCATAGTTTACACTAGACTATTTGCTATCAAAACATTTAGGAAATCACTTAACCATATATATTTGGCCTTGGGAAAAGGAGGATGCTGGAGCAAACACAGTAAATTGTAATAATGGATGGAGACAGGAAGAATTGTTAGGGACATTATGGGCTACAATTGTGGCTGCTCCCAACATTTGGCCATATCCAGAATAAGAAGTAAATGAAAAACACTAAAAAAATTCATGTAGTGAAGGCAGCTTTGGCAGTTACTTGTCCTTTTTCATGTTCACTTAATTATCTGCTGACAATTCCCCAGGCTCTAGAAGTAAGATGATCCTAAGTTCATTTTAGAGGACCCTGTGTTGAACGTTTTTCAGCATGTTTCTGGATAGTTTATTGAACAACAGACTCGGACCCATCTGCGATGTGCCTAATAGATGATATTGGAGTGTAGAGAATGAAATCTACAAAAGACTTCCAGATGACAGCAAATCTTTGAGGACAATGCCTAATGTGAAGCAGGGGCATGTTGATATTGCCATTATGTCCACCTCAGTTCACTGGTTGCAAAGCACACTGAACTACAGTCAGGAGCAGAGCAGGAGGGAGGAGAGAATGCTGGACTAAGGAGACGTATTTGCCCCTGTCTAAGGGACAAATCCATGCTTCCTCACTTCAAGGGTCAGATACCCACTTGTGCAGCTTTTGTATTTCCTCCGCCTATCTCAGGTGCAGGTATGTTGTTTTCATCATACTCGCTTACAGCAAAGTCCAGTGCTCCTGGGGCCTTCTTCTAAACACTGGAACTCCTTTGCTGTCTAGCAGCATGTGAGCCAGCACAGGGTTCTGGCTCAAGTTCAGAGCTACCATTAGGGTACTCAACAGATGTAGTGGAGCATGGAACAAGCAAGCCATGGACTTCTTTGACTTGCATGGGGCCTCTGGTTGGATGTGGAACTGCTGTGAGCCTTGATGGGGTAATGAGTACAGACTGGAAATTAGCTTCCCTTTTCTCCTGCACTCCTTGACAGGCCCCATGCTCTTCTGCCATTGACCTCCCCCCCTTTTCCTGTTCCTCTCCTCTAAAGTTCTTTTCTTTTCACACTATCATAGTAGATCCTAGACATTACTCTTCTTTTGTCCATTTTTGGTCCACACCAGGAACATCTTCCCCCTACTCTTTTCATATCCCCCACGTCTCTTCTCACTCTGTCACAACTCCAGGTTATCCCTTCATCCCAGATTTCCCCACAGATCATATCCTTGTGATTCTGAGCTCTGCTAGGTTGTTCATCATGTGTACACAAATTTCCACTGTTCTCTGACCTTCAAATGCCCATAACATCCAAGACAAACTCTTTCTGTCAACAAATATTTCTCTTTGAGGTCCTGAGATGGTAGAGTAATCCCTCAAGGTGAAGAATTCCCTATGAAAGGGTAGTATTTCAGGTGATCCAGGAAAATATTAACTTGCAATCCATACAGCACTTTTTGTGTTACTGAACACTAGATGTATTGGAGGAGACTTTTAAGTAATTTACCTAATTGTTTTCTGTATCGTGTAAGCAAAGTGTATGTTGTCTTCAAGAATAGAATTTTATGATCTAGTTCCAATGGGCTACCAATCAGTATAGCTAGTGTCTGTGTTGTGTTTTGGGAGTTTCTTCTGCCTCTGTGGCCAACTAATTAATAGTAGACTTCAATGCTATGTACTGTGACGTCATTTATGAAGAGCTGTAATGAACATTTTCTAACCTTGCAGTTTTCTAATTTTAAACACTATTAATTCATACATGCTTGTGTACATACAAATATACGTACATGTATATCCCCACACATGATTGCAAGTTATTATATTTCCATATGCTTTTTCATCTACCCAATCCCTCTATCTCCCTGCTTAACACTTTTCACTCCCATTATTCCCATCTGCATCTTCATGTTACTTACAATGTACTCTCTTCCATCCCTTTGCTTACCACTCTTCAAAGGGCTCTTCCTGCTTTCATTGTTTAACTTACAGTTCATGTGGAAAACAGAAATTTAGGAATCTGGCATAGGGAATAACATGCAACATTTCATATTCTCAGACTGGAGTATCTCAACCACTATGTATTACATTGAAGTTACATCCATTTACTTCAAACTTTATAATATCAAGTTTCTTTAAATCATATTACAATTCCATTGTGTGTTTTGGCACATCATTATAACCAAATAATCAAGAATTGGACATCTAAAAAGATCATACTTCCTAGCTTTCATAAATAGAGCAGAAAGGAGTATTTATGATTACAAACCTCTCTGGTCAGATATAGAGTTCTTTGGTGTATGATCTCAAGTGGAATATTTGGGTCACAAAAAATTTATTTCAAATTTTCTGAACAATTTGCATACTGCATCTGTTTTACATTCACAAACAGTGAATAACTCTTCCTCTTTCTCCTCATTCTTTATGGTTTGATTAATGATAGTGATTTTGACTGAGGTAAGCTCTCATCTCAATATTGGTTTAAATTTCATTTCTCTAATTGCTGATGTTGCTTACACTTTTAAATGTCTCTTAGATCTTCAAATTTTGATTTTGAAAAATGTCCCCAGCAGATGCATGTCCAAGAGTCTTTAAAAAAAAGATTCTTGAGAAATTAGCATTGGAGGGCACATATCTCAGTATAATACAGACTATGAATGTATGATATAAAGGGAGCATGATCCAAAACTGAAAAAAAAAATTTCAAGCACTCATAGTAAAACCAGGAAGCAGTACAATGTAGTTCAATGTAGTATTCAGCATCATGACAAAATACTACAAAAAAAAATAAAGAAAATAAAGCTTTACTGTTCATTGTATCCTTACAGTTGGCATGTTGCTCTTCATAGAAGCCCATAATGATTTGCAGTAAAACACCTAGAACTGAAAGACACTTTTAAAAAATGTGAAAACACTGAATTTACTTACAATATTCAGTAGACTTTCTATACAAAAATGAGAAGGAAAAAATGAGATGGAAATCAGAGAAACATGGCATAAATGCCTGAATAGGAAAGTAATCCTGCAAATGAATCCCATTATGAAGGAAAGATTTAAAAAATTAAAATATCAAAACACTTTAGAATTAATTAAAGGAAGCTACTACAGATGGAAGGAACTCTTGTGATAATGGAATGGTGGAATTAATATTGTGAAGATGAGTGTACTAATTAGCTTATTCAACTTGACAACCTAGAGTCATCTGAAGGAAGCCTTAGAAGAAAAAAATAAGTAGAAACCAAGGACTGTGGGCACATCAGTGAGGACTGTCTCATTTTTAATTGATGTAGGAATGTTTATCATACTACAAGCAGCACCATTCCCAGGCCAGATTGTCCTGAGCTGTACTTTAAAACACTATGAAAATCAGAGAATAAGCCACAAGAAGCATTCAGGATGGTTCCTTGACTTGTTGTAAAGATTGGTGCTAATGAGTCGTGGAACAAAAACAGATTGACATTTGCACTATTAAAGGTTATTTCAGTATGTTTTACAATGTGGTTCTTCTGGAAAGGGCAAGATTGAATGTTTTTGGATCCCTTGAAATACCATCCTTTCACAGGGGATGGACATTGACTCATCATGCTTTTGACCTCTCCTTGTTCCCTAAAAGAAAGAGTTTTGAGGATAGTAAGATTTCAGCTGAGAAGTTATAAGACTTTAAATGCCAAAGACTACCAACCTGGGATATTTCAGAAGTAGAATGATAGGATCTGTGGAGCAAGCTGCAGTGTATGAAAACCCTGCATATGTAAGAGCATGAAAAATAAAGGAGACACAGAAAAGATGAAGAACCAGGATGAAGTTGTCCCTGATATAGAAGAGTAAGGGACAGAGAATGACTCATTTTGGGGGGCCAGGGAGAGCAATGTAAAGAAAAAGGAAACAGACATTGTGCAACAGGAAGAGAGCCAAAGAAATAGTGAATGGGAGGTTGTCAAATACCTTAGACAAGCAAAGAGAGAAAGGTAAAAGGGCACCAGAATTCCAGGTTGTTCTCAGTGCCTAATCAAGGCTCACTTCAGCTATACATCCATCTTTCGATCCAAGTCCAAGTCTAAGAAGACCATGGCTGGCAAGCTCTATGTCCCACTGCTCCTGGTGACATCCCTCACCCTGCCCCTGAACCTGAGCCTTAGACTGTTGCTCAGTGACTTTTCTATAAATCACACAGTGTTTGGTGATGTAGTTGATGCAAGTATTCAAGAGGAGGGAGGTTCAGGAAGTGCTGAAATTGTTGTCAGTGAGTACACTGAGATGAAGAATGACATGTCCCAAATTGCTGCTGTCTGCACACTGTGGGTCCAAAAAAAAAGCAGGTATATGATCCTTGTATTGAAGGAGTTATTTTGTCACTAGGAGGGCCATACATATGACCTTATTCTTGCCTTCACATGTTCTTGCTTTTATGCTCCAGGATATAACTCTTTGTGCTTTTCAACAAATACCTCCAGTGCTTCTGTGGTCACAGTGCCCTCCTAAGACTGCCTCTAGATGAGCCTTGAATTTAGGGACATTATCTTAGCCAGCAGCCCTTCATGCTTGTTCCTCAATAAACTTCCCAGCCAGTTCTTGATAGTGAATCCACATTATGGTCTTCCAACATTTGCTCTTTATCATTAGCCTCCTGGGGCATGCAATCATGTAAACTGCTCACTAAGAGACAATTGAATAGCACAACCCTACTCCAAAGAGCTTTAAGTGAATGATGTGTTGAGTGGGCTTCATTTAGATCTTATACTGACTGTAGGTTTACTATAGAAGCAGCTGAAGCAGGAGCACAGAGCCTCCCTCTCAGTCTTCACTCCTTATTTCAGTGGAATCTCTAGCCATTTTTGGTTCAAGATTCTCCTTCTCCTGAAATACTACAAAATGTTTTGATAGTAACACATCAGTGTACATTTCCAACCCCCTAAAATATTAAAAAACTCATTTTCTACATACCCAGGTATCAATTGCCAAAACAGGTTATGTCATGCACAGATTCATTCAGGTAGCTGATAGTCACAAATCACCAAACTCAGAAATGACTTTTGTCCTGATTATTTTCTTTTCTCTGGTTAGAGTTTGCCCTCCTTTGTAGACTTTTGTGCTGAATAAGGATCCAGCCAGCTGTGGCAATATTCCAGGGTTTTACTCTGACAAGACCTGGAGTAATATTTTTTTCAAAGGAGGGTATTGACCCATGATGTTCCACATATTATGTGTATAAATATTTTTGCAAAGTTTCACATTAAAATCCCTTAGGGACACATTTCTCATAACAGGTCCCAGAAAGGCAGAAAAAACTAGTATGGATTTTGGGTGATGGTCATGATATTTATTCAATGGTGGATTTGGAAATCCAGCTATGCTTCACCTACATCCTCTTGTTTTATTTATGTATTTATTGGCATTACAAAGCTGTCTGAGAAGACTTGATTCTATTTGCATGGTGATCGTGAAGTGTCTGTGGAAATAACTTTAAGGAGATGGTGGTTCATTCCCTGAAAAATTGAGCTCTGGCAATTGTCTAGGTACTCCTTGATCACACTGAAAAATCTGAATTCTAAATTGGGGGGGTCACTATCCACAGTTAAATGTATTAGCAGAAAGGAAACCAAGTGGCCAAGAGACACCACCAAGGCCTTCTGTTCCCAGTGTCACTCTTGAAAGAAAGTTAGAATTTAGACCACTGGATCTTCATCCAACTTTAGAGACTCATATTCTACTCATTGCTGGTGAAGTCATCACACATGCCCAAGAGTTCTGAATACTAAAAGTGACACAGATACAAAAGTGCCCCATTATGTGCTGCATGCAGAGCTCTTTCCTACTTTTAATTAAAGGTGCAATTAATTAAGACCAATCAAGTTCCTCCTGCTGCATCAGTTTATGCTTGATTTAATCCCATGTTTCCCAGGTTCCATTATCCTTACTCCTCCATGGGGTTTTCAAGCTTGCTAATAACTCAGAGGAAACACACGATGGTTCATCTAGATATTAATCAAAGTTGGACTACGATATAGATAGGATGTTTTTATCAACACCTACGTGAAGCCCTGTATAGTGGATATTCCTGATCTGCTTGGATGGTGATGATCATCAGAGTATTCTGACAAAATCGGGTGCTCACCTATAAAGCATTATGCCATTACCAAGAGATAATGAGAGGTAGATAGTGGAGAAAGTTGAAGAAATGTGACACTGGGGATCTCTATTTTGGGGTGCATTATATTGACCTGGCCCCTCATTTTTTGCTCTGTTCTCTGCTTCCTGACCACAGTGCTGAGAGATTATGTGCTCTCCCACTCCTTTCTACTAATGATGACTGCTGGAGGCCATTGACTATACAGCAGATGACAACTAATACTCAAAAAGTCGAGCCATCAGATGAATAAGTCTCTGATGGAGGACCCCACTAAGCAAAGACCATGGAGTTACTGTCTGTGAATACCATTTCTTTTTGTCTGTAACTTTTCTCAAGTGCTGCCACAATTCCTGCCTAAACGGAACAGCTATGGGAGTCTTTGCACAGCCTTTTGAAGTTGTGTTTTGTACCGTTTGAGCTCATATATCTGTGAATGGTCAGGAAGATGATTTCTTCTTAAGCTGTATAATTTTGATGAATAGAAATCTACTAGGATATTTTTCATATCTCGGGCTGACATAGGAAATTACAGTACTATCAAGTAAAAAGATGTGTGTGTGTGTGTGTGTGTGTGTGTGTGTGTGATTTAGGACCCCAATGTAAATTCAAAGTAAATTAGTTGCCCAAAATAAATGCACAAGGACAAATTCCCAAGCATCTGTTTGTTGAACCAAGGTGAGGAATGAAGCAAGTTTAGTAGACATAACTCCCTGCAGCAATCGACTCTCTGCATGAACTCAGTTTTATGATACAAGATTCATTTTTCAGCCAAATAACTGTTTATTGTTTAGGTCATAAAATTTCAGTGTCGTTCTCCATTGGGAAATGCTGGGTGCTCAGCCTACGTGCCTCCTGACTTTGCTTTAAGGACTATACATCAGGGAACTTGACTGACAGTCAAGCATCACCATGGTCATTCACTAGCCAGTCAATGTGATATCTCATGTCTGAAAGAAACACTGTAATTTCTCATGTGTTATCAGAATTGCTCTGCTTTTTATTGTTTACTCAAGAATTGTTGTGGGACCCTCAAAATGTAACTTACATATTTGTCCAGAGTTTTATCTGTGAGAGAGCTGCTGTGTAGAGAGCACATGGCATAAGTCAGGGATTTGTTATTAGTGTACAGGGCTATAAAAGACTATGTTTTGTGAAGGAATGCATGGAGTAAAGTCTGGGAATACAAGAGCACTTTATGTTCATAGGAATTACCTCCATGTTATATGTATCTAAATGTGTGTATGGGAGGGTGAGTGTGGCTCTACTGGAGTAAATATTTTCATAAGCATGTGTGAGTTATGAGTGTTGGAGGAAGTGAACATGTGTATATACTGAGAATTGTGAGCTTTTAAGGATACATAAACCTTGACATGATATGTTTGTTCATTAAGAAAGCCCTTTGGAGAAGTGTCTACAAGCACACAGAAGTTCAAATTGCTGAATAGGTTGAAGTGAGCTACAGGATTTTCAAGGATCAGGCATTAGTGCATTTGTGCATGTTGGACAGGAGGAAAAAGCTGTAGGGTTGTTTACTAGGGAGAAACCCCCTTTTAATTGTAATCTGAATGTCTGTCTGATAATACTGATTGCTATTGGGCCCACCAGTGCTACCCTATGCCACCAATGTGAGTTTTTCCAAGGTGGACATATCTTCAGATACAAGGGCTCTTGGTATAGCTGTAATACCTCATCAATCCTTTCTGATTCATGCCACTTTTGAGGGGTGTGTTTCAAACCACTCTTTCATCTGGGTTGGTCCAAGTTCCTAGTTTGGATGGGATGTAGGACAATTAATTTCTTCCCCTGCCATTATTCTGGTACCCTTGCAGGGTGTATAACCTGCTCCTTAATGGACCATGTTTTGGCCAAGGGATGAGAAGCTCTGTGAGCCAGAGAGAAAGCCATCTTGTGGATTGACAGCATGATGGATTCCTGCTGCAGTGAACAGTGGCATCTCCAAGCCTCATAGCATGCTGTGTGGTGTGGTGAATTTAGCTTTTGCTAGTAAAAAAAACTAAAAGAGTTTTCTGGACTACACGCTGCTGGATGGAGGCATAGACCCACTGCTTCTCAGAGTCAGTGCAGAGCAGGGCTCCCTGAGCTGGAGGTGAATTATATCTGCTATGTTGAAAAACTGAGATAGGTGGAGTCAGCATCCAAGACTGTCACTTCAGTACTAGCCACTGCAGTTTAAAGCAATATATTCACAATAAGGCAGATTCAGATGAAATAAGACTTTAAATGTTTTACAGTGTGTGTAAAAATGTATGTAGGCTTAGAAGAGAGAAGAAAATGAATATAGACAGTTATATAAAAATAGTTTCAAAAAAGTCTTTAAAAAGACAGTAAATATATAAAAAATAAGCCATGTAAAGATGAAAATCACACACAGAGTCTGGATTATATTGCCTTTGGGATTTTTAAAAATATTTTTATTTTATAATTAATTTAATTTTACATATCAGCCATGGATTCCCCTCTCCTCCCTCTTCCCATCCCCCCTTGCCTCCCAATTCACCCCCCAATCCCACCTCCTCCAAGGTAAGGTCTCCCCTGGGGAGTCAGCCCAGTCTGGTAGATTCAGTTGAGGCAGGTCCAGTCCCTTCCTCCCTGCACCAAGGCTGGGCAATGTGTCTCAGCCTAGGTTCAAAAAAGCCAGCTCATGCACCAAGGACAAGCCCAGGGTCCACTGCCCGGGGCCTCCTAAATAGTTCAAGCTAATCAACTGTTTCACTTATCCAGAGGGCCTGGTCCATTTCCATGGGGGCTCCTCAGTTACTGGTTAACAGTTCATGTATTTCTGCTAGTTTGGCTATTTGTCCCTGTGCTTTTTGCAATCATGGTCTCAATATCTCTTGCTCATATAATCCCTCCTCTCTCTCATTGATTGAACTCCTGGAGCTCCAACTGGGGTTTGGCCGTGGATCTCAGCATCTGCTTCCATCAGTCACTGGATGAGAGTTCTCTCATGACAGTTAGGGTGTTTGGTCATCCAATCACCAGAGAAGGTCAGCTCAGGCACTTTCTCCATCATTACCAGTACTCTATAGTGGAGGTATCTTTGTGGATTTCTGAGGACCTCTCTAGAACTCTGCTGCTTCCTATTCCCATAGGGTCTTCATTTATCATGGTATTTCCTTGTTCTCCCATTCTCTTGCTGATACAGCTGTGACCTCCCGCTCCCCTAGGCTTTCTTTGCCCTGACCCTTGCCCTCCTTTACACCCCCATACCCCCCCAGTTTGCTCATGTAGATCTCATCCATTTCTCTGTCCCTGGGCAATCCCTGTGTCTTTCTTAGGGTCCTCTTTACTAGGTAGCCTCCCTGGAGTTGTGAGTTGCAGTCTAGTTATCCTTTGCTTTACATCTAGCATCCACTTATGAGTGAGTACATACCATGGTTCTCTTTCTGAGTCTGGGTTACCTCACTCAAGATGATATTTACTAGTTTCATCCATTTGCCTGCAAATTTCATGATGTCTTTGTTTTTCTCTGGTGAGTAGTACTCCATTGTGTATATGTACCATATTTTATTTATCCATTCTTTAGTTGAAGGGCATCTAGGTTGTTTCCAGGTTCTGGCTATTACAAATAATGCTGTTATTAACATAGCTGAGCATGTGTCCTTATAGCATGATTGAGCATTCCTTGGGTATATGCCCAAGAGTGGTACAGCTCGGTCTTAAGGGAGGTTGATTCCCAATTTTCTAAGAAAGCACATATTGATTTCCAAAGTGTCTATTCAAGCTTGCATTCCCACCAACAGTGGAGAAGTGTTACCCTTGCTCTTCATCCTCTCCAACATAAGCTGTCTTCAGGGATTTTGATCTTAGCCATTCTGACAGGTGTAAAGTGGTATCTCAGACTGATTTTGATTTGCATTTCCCTGATGATTAAGGATGTTGAGCAATTCCTTAAATGTCTTTCAGCCATTTGAGCTTCCTCTGTTGAAAATTCTCTGTTTAGCTCTGTAGCCCATTTTTTAATTGGACTGTTGTGTATTTTGATGTCTAATTTCTTGAATTTTTTATATACACTGGATATCAACCCTCTGACAGATGTGGGGCTGGTAAAGATCTTTTCCCATTCTGTAGGTTGTTGTTTTGTGTTATTGACCATGACCTTTGCCCTACAAAAGCTTCTCAGTTTCAAGTCCTACTTATTAATTGTTTCTCTCAGTGTCTGTTCTACTGGTGTTATATTTAGGAAGTGATCTCCCATGCCATTGCGTTCAACATTACTTCCTTCTTTTTCTTCTATCAGGTTCAGAGTAACTGGGTTTATGTTGAGTTCTTTGATCCACTTGGACTTAAGTTTTGTGCAGGTGACAGATGTGGATCTATTTGCAGTCTTCTACATGTTGACATCCAGTTATGCCAGCACCATTTGTTGAAGATGCTTTCTTTTTTCCATTGTGTAGTTTTGGCTTCTTTGTCTAAAATCATATGTTCATAGGTGTGCAGATTAATGTCAGGGTCTTCAGTTCGGTTCCATTGGTCTACATGTTGGTTTTTATGCCATTACCAAGCTGTTTTTATTACTATAGCTCTATAGTAGAGCTTGAAGTCAGGGATCATTATACCTCCAGAGGTTGTTTTATTATACAGGATTCTTTTGGCTATCTTGGGGTTTTTTTCCATATGAAATTGAGTATTGTTCTTTCCACATCTGTGAGGAATTGTGTGGGGATTTTGATGAAGATTGCATTGAATCTGTAGATTGCTTTTGGTAAGATTGCCATTTTTACTATGTTAATCCTATCTATCCATGTGCTTGGGAGATCTTTCCATTTTCTGACATCTTCATCAATTTCTTTCTTTAGGAACTTAAAGTTCTTGTCATACAGGTCCTTCACTTGCTTAGTTAGAGTTACCCCAAAGTATTTTATATCATTTGTGGCTAATCTTGTATCCTGCTACATTACTGAAGGTGTTTATAAGCTGTATGAGTTCCTTGGTCGAATTTTTGGGGTCATTTATGTATACTATCATGTCATCTGCAAATAGTGAAAGCTTGACTTCTTCCTTTCCAATTTGTATCCCCTTGATCTCCTTATGTTGTCTTATTGCTCTGGTTAGAACTTCAAGTACCACATTGAATAAGCATGGGGAGAGTGAACAGCCTTGTCTTGTTCCAGATTTTAGTGGAATCACTTTGAGTTTCTCTCCACTTAATTTGAGGTTAGTTGTTGGCTTGCTGTAAATTGCCTTTATTATGTTTAGGTATGTTCCCTGTATTCCTGATCTCTCCAAGAACTTTATCATGAAGGGGTGTTGGATTTTGTCAAATGCCTTTTCAGCATCTAGTGAGTTTATCATGTGTTTTTTTTTTCTTTCAGTTTGTTTATATGGTGTATTACATTGACAGACTTTTGTATGTTGAACTACCCTTGCGTCTCTGGGATGAAGCCTACTTGGTCATGGTGGATAATTGTTTTGATATGTTCTGGGAGTCTGTTTGCCAATATTTTATTGAGTATTTTTGCATCAATGTTCATGAGGGAGATTGGTCTGTAGTTCTCTTTCTTTGCTGCATCTTTGTTTGGCTTGGGAATCAAGGTAATTGTATCCTCATAGAAGGAGTTTGGTAACGTTCCTTCTGTTTCTATTATGTGGAAAATTTAAAGAGTATTGGTATTAGCTCTTCTTTGAATATCTGGTAGAATTCTGTGCTGAAACCTTCTGGTCCTGTGGGGTTTTTTTTGGTTAGGAGACTTTTAATGACTGTTTTTATTTTCTTAGGGGTTATTGGTCTATTTGAATAGTTTATCTGGTCTTGATTTAACTTTGGTATGTGGTACCTATCCAGAAAATTACCCATTTCTTTTAGGTTTTCCAATTTAGTGGAGTACAGGTTTTTGAAGTATGACCTGATGATTCTCTGGATTTCCTCATTGTTAGTTGTTATGTCTCCTTTTTCATTTCTAATTTTGCTAATTTCGATATTCTCCCTCTGCCTTTTGGTTAGTTTGGATAAGGGTTTGTCTATCTTGTTGATTTTCTCAAAGAACTAACTCTTTGTTTCATTGATTCTTTGTATTGTTCTCTTTGTTTCTATTTTATTGATTTCAGCTCTCACTTTGATTATTTCCTGGCGTCTATTCCTCCTGGGTGACTTTGCTTCTTCTTGTTCAAGAGCTTTCAGGTGTGCTGTTAAGAGACTAATGTGAGATTTCTCTAACATCTTTATGTGGGCATTTAGAGCTATGAATTTTCCTCTTAGCACTGCTTTCATAGTGTCCCATAACTTTGGGTATGTGGTATATTCATTTTCGTTGATCTCTAGGAAGTCTTTAACTTCTTTCTTTATGTCTTCCTTGACCCATTTTGATTCATTTGAGCATTATTCAGTTTCCATGACATTGCAGTCTTTCTGTAATTTTTGTTGTTGTTGAAATCTAACTTTAAACCATGGTGATCTGATAGAACACAGGAGGTTATTGTTGTTAGAGTTTTCCTCCTGTCCTGCCTGGCCACGGTGATAACAAATCTCTCTCACCTACCAGTCCTGCAGCCGCTTAGACCCAACTGAGTAAACACACAGAGACTTATATTGCTTACAAACTGTATGGCTACAGCAGGCTTCTTGTTATCTAGTTCTTATATCTTAAATTAACCCATATCTATTAGTCTATAAGTTGCCACGTGGCTCGTGGCTTACTGATACCTTACATCTCGCTTGTCATTTCTGAGGCTGGCAGTGTCTCTCTGCCTCAGCCTCCCACTTCCCAGAATTCTTTTCTCTGCTTATCCTGCCTATATTTCCTGCCTGGCTAATGGCCAATCAGTGTTTTATTTATTAACCAATCAGAGCAACACATTTGACATGTAGAACATCCCACAGCAGGCTATTCCAATTTTTTTTTTGTATCAGTTGAGATTTGCTTTGTGGCCGAATATGTGGTAGATTTTAGAGAAGGTTCTATGAGGTTCTGAGAAGAAAGTATATTCTTTTTTGTTAGGATGGAATGTTCTATAGATATTGATTAAGTCCATTAGAGTCATACCATCAGTTAAGTTCTTTATTTCTCTGTTAAGTTTCAATTTTGCAGATCTGTCCAGTGGTGAGAATGGTGTGTTGAAGTCTCCCACTATTAATGTGTAGGGTTTTATGTGTGATTTAAGATTTGGTAATGTTTCTTTTACATATGTGGGTGCCCTTGTGTTTGGGACATAAATATTCAGAATTGAAACTTCATCTTAGTGGATCTTTACTGTGATGAGTATGTAATGCCCTTCTTGATCTCTTTTGATTGATTTTAGTTTGAAGTCTATTTTGCTGGATATTAGGATAGCTACACCAGCTTGCTTCTTAAGACCATTTGATAGGAAAGACTTTTCCCAACCTTTTATTCTTAGGTAGTGTCTATCTTTGAAATTGAGGTGTATTCTTGTATGCAGCAGAAAGATGTGTCCTGTTTTTGTATCCATTCTGTTAGGCTGTGTCTTTTTATAGATGAATTAAGTCCGTTGATATTAAGGGATATTAATGACCAGTGATTGTTAGTTCTTGTTATCTTTTGTTGATAGTGTGTGTGTACTTCTCTTCTTTGGGGTTTACTGCTATGGTGTTATCTATTGCCTGTGTTTTCATGGCTGTTTCTGACTTCCTTAGGTTGGAATTTTCCTTCTAGTGCTTTCTGTAGGGCTGGATTTGTGGGTAAGTATTGTTTAAATCTGGTTTTGTCTTGGAATGTCTTGTTCACTCTGTCTATGATGACTGAAAGTTTTACTGGGTATATTAGTCTAGGCTGGCATCCATGATATCTTAGTGTCTGCATTACATCTGTCCAGGTCCTTCTGGCTTTCAAAGTCTCCATTGAGAAATCAGGTGTTATTCTGATGGGTTTGCCTTTATAAGTCACCTGGCCTTTTTCCTTTGCTGCTCTTAATATTCTTTCTTTATTCTGTAGGTTTAGTTGTTTAATCATTATGTGGTGAGAAGGCTTTTTGGGGTGTCTAGTCTGTTTGGTGTTCTATAGGCTTCTTGTATCTTCATAGGTATTTCCTTTTTTAAGTTGGGAAAGTTTTCTTCTATGATCTTGTTGAATATATTTTCTGTGCTTTTGAGTTGGTATTCTTCTCCTTCCTCTATCCCTATTATTCTTAGGTTTGGTCTTTTCATAGTGTCCCAGATTTCCTGGACATTTTGTGTTATGACTTTTTTGGCTTTGGTGTTTTCTTTGACTGACGAATCTGTCTCCTCTATTGTACCCTCTACACCAGAGATCCTCTCTTCCATCTCGTGTATTCTGTTGGTTACGCTTGCATCTGTGTTTCCTGTTTGTTTACTCAGATTTTCTATTTCCAGCATTCCCTCTGTTTGTGTCTTCTTCATTGTTTCTATTTCCCCTTTCAGGTCTTGAACTCTTTCCCTCACCTATTTAATTGCTTTTTCATGATTTTCTTTAAGGGATTTATTGATTTCTTCCAATTTTTTTGTTTGTCTTTTTCTCAATTTCTTTATTGATTTCTTCCACTTTTTTGTTTGTCTTTTCCTCAATTTCATTTTTCATTTTTTTCTTGAAAGGCCTCTAGTATCTTCATGATGTTATTCTTTCTTTTTATATTTTTCTTTTATAATTAATTTAATTTTACATATCAGTCCTCCCTCCTCCCACCCCCCAGCCTTACCCCCCAATTCACCCCCCATTCCCACCTCCTCCAAGGCAAGATCTCCCCTGGGGAGTCAGTCCAGTCTTGTAGATTCAGTTGAGGCAGGTCCAGTCCCCTCCTCCCTGCATCAAGGCTGAGCAAAGTGTCTCAGTACTGGCCCTAGGCTCCAAAAAGCCAGCTCATGCACCAAGGACAGGTCCAGGGTCCACTGAGTAGGGTCCTCCTAAATAGTTCAAACTAATCAACTGTCTTACTACTCCAGAGGGCCTGATCCAGTTTCATGGGGGCTCCTCAGTTATTGTTTATGTTTTATGTGTTTCTGCAAGTTTGGCTATTTGTCCCTGTGCTTTTTGCAATCATGGTCTTGATATCTCTTGCTCATATAATCCCTCCTCTCTCTTGCCGATTGGACTCCTGGAGCTCCACCTGGGGCTTGGCCATGGATCTTGGCATCTGCTTCTGTCAGTCACTGGATGAGAGTTCTATCATGACAGTTAGGGTGTAGCTAGAGTTTTCCTGCCTGGCCCACAGTCAGGACAAATCTCTCACCCTCCAGTCCCACAGCCGCTCAGTCCCAACCAAGTAAACACACAGAGACTTATATTGCTTACAAACTGTATGGCCATGGCAGGCTTCTTGCTAACTTTTCTTATATATTAAATTAACCCATTTCTATTAATCTGTAAGTTGCCACATGGCTCGTGGCTTACCGGTATCTTAACATCTTCTCATGGCGGCGGCTGGCAGTGTCTCTCTGACTCAGCTGTCACTTCCCAGAATTCTCCTCGCTCCTTGTCCCACCTATACTTCCTGCTTGGCTACTGGCCAATCAATATTTTATTTATTAACCAATCAGAGCAACACATTTAACATACAGAACATCTCAAAGCACTTCCCATTTTCTTTTTTTCAAAAAGGAAGGTTTTAACTTTCACATAGTAAAATTACAGATAACAAAACAATTATCAAGCAAGAATTACAGTTATAATATTTAGTCTATTTATAATATCTAGTCTATTTGCATTTGGCAAAATTAAAGAAGATATCCTATCTATCTTATATTTGTGAGTCTAAGGTTTCATATTTAATTTATCTTTTATCATAACTAAAGAAAATTATAACTATCTAGTCTTCAACTACATCAAAGACCTCAGAAGAATATAATATTACCTGAGAAATGGGAGAAGGATGCAAGCAACTTTCGCGAGTCTTGCAAGAGTAGACAGAGACAGCTGGCAGCCTGTACAGTCACCTAATGTTCCTTTGTAAAGTTGGGGCATCTGTCTTCAGCTCACATGCCTAGAGTCTCTCAGTCACTTCTCTCTGTGTCCTGTAGAATGTCTGGCAGTTTCCCCTGTGAAGCAGGAACCTGAAGGACCATTTTGCCAAGCAAAGTTCAGTGGTCACCTTCCTATGGGTCCTGTATGTTCAGTCGATCAAGCAGTCCAGGCAAGAACAGTATCTTGCCCAAATGGCTATTTTTGCCAAGGTGAATATAAGCTCTATATAGAGTGTCTTTGATGCCCATCCTCCTCTCTGAAGTAAATCCAGTGCTGCCAGGAGCAGACATGTCTCACTGTCCTGAAAGTCTAAATTTTTAAAAATATTTTAAATGCCATATTCTGTAGGTCTTTGAAGTGTTTGAAGATTACCTGTCTATCTAAAATATATTTATGTATACATAGAAAACTTAACTAACATCGCTACAAGTTTGACTATCATAGAAAACTAATTATTAATCTGTATTTCTTAATTATCCATTACAATCTAAATGAGTTACATAAACATAATACCTCAAATGAGAATAGAAATATATATATATACATATATATATAGTATAAGAAAATTAAATTTAAACTTGTATCAATAAACTAAAATCCATGACAATGTAAAACATTTCTAAACAAGTTGTTACTCTTAAAAGTAGGTTCATTAATCTACCCTTTCATCCTATTATATCTGTATCAGTTAGGGTGTTCAGCCATCCAATCACCAGAGTAGGTCAGCTCAGGTACTCTCTTGGCCATTACCAGTAGTCTATAGCGGAGGTATCTTTGTGGATTTCTGGGGACCTCTCTAGAACTCTGCCTCTTCCTATTCCCATGGGATTATCATTTATCATGGTATCTCTTTCCTTGTTCTCCCACTCTGTTCCTGATCCAGCTGGGATCTCCAGCTCCCCTAAGCTCTCTTTCCCCGGACCCTTGCCCTCCATTACCCCCTTCACCCCCAGTTTGCTCATGTATATCTCATCCATTTCTCTGTCCCTGGGCGATCTCTATGTCTTTTTCAGTGTTCTCTTTACTAGGTAGCCTCCCTGGAGTCATGGGGTTAGGAATTGATGACCCTTTGCTCAAGCTTCCCTCAGTGTGACATTCAATCAACTTCTTACTGCCATCTTGTCAAGATGTAGCCAGTGTCATGTCTACTCACATGCCACCATGCTCCCCTTCATTATGATAATGACTGCACCTCTGAAAGTGCAAGTGACCTCCCTCAAGATCCCTCTCAATTAAATATTTTCTTTATAAGTGTTGTCATGGTTATGGTGTCTCTTCATAGCAATAAAAAGCCCTCAGTAAGAAAACAACTGACCACTTATAAACTTGAAAGAAACACTTCACTATTAAACAATAACCTCAGGATTCCCAAATAATAGCTCAAGGTACTCATAAAATAAACCAAAAAGCTTCAAAATCTTTAATATGTAAATACCTTCTTAAACTCAGTCTCAGAATATTTCTTTTGAGAATTCAAAGTATCTTTAAAACTTCAAAATCTCTCTAAAATATGCTTACATTTGGGATCATGTCAAAAAAAGCAAGTTCCATATTTTCTTATTCCAGGTGGAGGAAGTAGAGCACAATTGCATTCAAATCAAAGCAAACCCAAAGTTAAACTTTCTCAAAACTTCATTGCTTGTCTTCTGTGAACCACTCATGATCCTCTGTAGATGTAACCAACGGTCTTATTAAATAAGAAACACAGAGCCGATTCAGAGAAGAAAGCCAAGAGGTCAGAGCTAAGAGCCTCACCCTTCCTGATTCAGGGATCCTCTTCAGCCAAGAGAGCTCTCCGAAAAGGGGACCTACTTCCTGTGTGTGCCTTTATATAGTCTAGCTGTTCTGCCTTCTCACTGGTTGCAAACCCAAACATGTGACTGCCTCGTCACTGTCTGAATGTACCGCCCTCCAGGTCCTTAAAGGCGTGTGCCACCGCCACCATGCACTTGCTATGGCTCTAATAGCTCTGACCCCCAGACAACTTTATTTATTAACATACAATCAAAATCACATTTCAGTACAAGTAAAATACCACCACAATCCTCAGTGATCCAAAGGCTGCATTATCATGCCCGCTATTAACAATATACACAGCTTGCCCAGTAGGCTCAAGACAGCTCCACTCTACACCTGCTACTGTACTTGGTTGTCATCCCATGGCATCTCCCAATTTCTGGGTCTTTGCAACTTGGCTACAATTCAACTTCTCTCCATGACCCTTTCAGTCATTGGAAAGGGTCTATCTTTCAGCTATCACATAGGCTGCCCTTTACAAATTGATAATCTTGGCCTCTCTAGAGGGATACCATCCTTGCCACACATTCTCAATTGTATTCCATGAAACATGTGTGCCTTTAAACTCACAAACTCCTTAACTAGGGTTTAAATTTCTGTGATGAAAGACCATGGCCAAAAAGGAAGTTGAGGAGGGAAGGGTGTACTGAGCTTTTACTTCGGTACTATAGTCCATCATTGAAGGAAACCAGGACAGGAACTCAAACAGGGCAGGAAACTATTTTCCCCATTGTTTGGTGCTGTTTACTGGCTTTCTCCACATGACCTGCTCAACTTGCTCTTGCTCTTTTTCAATAATGTAAATTTTTATTGATTCTTCAAGTATTTCACATCACACACCCCAATCCCACTCACCTCCCTGTCCCTCCATATATACCTCATCAATTCTATAAAATAATCCCAAAAGAAAGCCCCCAAATTTTCAAAAAAATAAACAAAGACAATAAGCCATCTCATCTCACTCTTCTATCTTTCCAACACTTCTTCATTCATCCTTCTAGCACTGGCTGCTGAGGGGTGTCACATAGTATATCCTTTTGTCCAATCAGCCCTACTTGCAAAATGTTCATTTCAGTGAGCATTGGTCTGCTTCAAAGCCTATGGAACACCATCACTGAATCCTCAACAGACCTCCTAAGACTGTTTTCTTAAGTCGTGGATATCATGTAGTTATCTTTCTGCTGGACCAGTCCCTTCATGCTCTTCAGCAGGTCTAGATGGGGTAGATGTTAGTGAGGACCAACCCAAGGACCAAGTATGGGTCTGGGTAGTAGCTGAGCCTGTTGGTTTGGCCCACTAGGACCAACCTCCTCAGGCAAGGGGAAAAGCCAATTATTCTAGACCTATGCCATTAGGGCCAGCTCTACCACACACGTGATGAGGGGTGGAGCCATCTCTCTCATGAGAAGCAGCATCATAATTCCTGCTGAAGTATCCAGCAAGGGGCAGACCAGCTATCTTAGGGCCTACGAGGATTTGGATTGGCTCAGCATAGCCCTCCAATTTCTTAACATATATTTCCTTTGATGCCCTGTGGTAATATGGGCCATAAACACCATCACAGATCCCAGCTGCAGCATGAACATGGATCTAGACATGACCCTTGTGTAGCTGAACATTTTCTCTGGGTCCTGCCAAGCCTCCTCCCTGCCACCGTTCCAAGGCCCACTTATAAAATAGTCACTCAGCAGCTTATATTAATTAAAACTCCTTGACCATTAGATCAGGCCTACCACTGACTAGCTCTTACATTTAAACTCAGCCCATTTCTGTTAATCTATATGTTGCCATGTGTTCCGTTGCTTTACCTGTGTGCCATTACATGCTGCTCCCTGGATGTTGGGCTGGCATCTGCTTACTCAGCCTTCCTGTTCCCAGAATTCTCCTTCTCTGCGTATCCCACCTATACTTCCTGCCTGGCTACTGGCCAATCAGCATTTTATTTAGCAACCAATCAGAGCAACACATTTACAGTATACAAAGTAACATCACCCATCACCCTTGGGCAAAGCACATGCCTGGACATCACCATTTCCCTGGTGGAAGCACATGCCACCAAGATCAGAATGGTCCCAGTGGCAGCAAGGTCCTCAGACAGCATTGTGATCGAAGGGAGTAGTGTTTTGATATTATCATTTTTGAAGTCTTTATTCCATGATTAGATTCATTTTAAGGGTTATTTCCCGTTCAGGCATTTGTGCCATGTTTCTCTATTTCCATTTCATTTTTTCCTTCTCGTTTTTGTATAGAAAGTCTACTGAGTATTGTATAAAATTTCGGTGTTTCAACATTTTGAAAATGTCTTTTAGTTCTAGGTGTTTTATTGCAAATCATGATGGGCTTCTATGGAGAGCAACATGCCAATTGTAAGGATACAACAAACAGCAAAACTTTATTCTCTTTAATTTTTTGTCATATTTTTCATGATGATAAATAATACATTGGACTATATTGTACTGCTTCCTGGTTTTACTATGATCGCTTGCATTTCTTTTCACCTTTGCATCATGTTTCCTTTGGATTATACATTCATAGTCTGTATTATACTGAGATATGTGCCCTCCAATGCTGTTTTCATGAGAATCTTTCTTAGAAAGGGCTCTTGGATATGCATCTACAGGGGACATTTTTGAAAATAGAAATCTGAGTATATAAGAACCACTTAAAAGCATGAACATCAGCAATCACTGAAAAGAAATTTAAAACAATATTGAGAGGAGAGCTCAGCTCAGTCAGAATCATGATCATTAATCAAACTCTGTAAAGAAAGAGGAGAAAGATGAAGACTTATTCACTGTTTGTGAAAAATATAACTGGTGCAGTGTGGAATGGCTCAGAAATTTTGAAATAGAATTTCTTCTTGACCCAAATATTCCACTTACGGTCATACATCAAAGAACTCTATGTCTGGCCAGACAGATTTGTAATTGTAATTACTCATTTCTGCTCTATTCATAAAAACTAGGAAGTATGATCTTTTTAGACATCCAGCCTTTGATTATTTGATGATAATGATATGGCCAAACACACAATGGAATTGAAATATGATTCAAAGAAACATGAAATGATAAAGTTTAAAGTTAATAGATGCAACTTTAATGTAAAATAGTGGTTGAGGTCCTCCAGCCTAAGAATATAAAATGCTGTATAACATCCCTTATGTCTGATGCCCAAGTTTCTGTTTTCCACATGAACTGTAAGTAGAAACCATGAAAGTAGAAAGAGCTCTTTGAAGAGGGACGAGTGAAGGGATGGATGAGAGTACATTATAAGTAATATGAAGATACAAAGTGGAATAATAGGAGTGAAAGGTGTTAAACAGGGAGGCAGCAGAGGGATTGGGGAGATGAAAAACATGGAAATCTAACAACTTATTATAATGTATGTGTGCATCTACATATATGTATATTTGTATTCATGCAAGCATATGTGTGTTAACAAAGAGTTTAAAATGAGAAAACTGCATGGTTAGAAAATGTTCATTAAAACACTTTATAATTATAAAACATCACAATACATGCCATTGAACCTTATTAGTTAGTTGTCCACAGAGGCCACGGAAACTCCCAAAACACAACACAACCACTAGCTGTACTGACTGATAGCCCATTGATCATAAAATGCTGTTCTTGAAGACAACATACACCTTGCTTCCATAATACAGAAAACAATCATGTAAACTGTTTAAAACTCTCCCCAAATCCATCTAGTGTTCATTAATATGAAAAGTGCTATTTGGATTGCAAGTTAATATTTTCCTGGGTCAACTGGAGTACTACCCTTCCATAGGGAATTCTTCTCTTTGACACTGGATTACTCTGCCATCTCAAGACCTCAAAGGGAAATATTTGGTGATAGAAAGAGTTCATTTTTGATGTTATAGGCACTTGAAGGCCAAAGAACAGTGACACCTTGTGTACACACGAAGAACATCCTAGGAGAGCTCAGAATCAGGAGGGTATGATTCTGTGGGGGAAATTTAGGATGAAGTGATAGTCTGGAGTTGTGAGAGAGTGAGAGGGAGGAGAGACATGTAGAAGATGCAAAGAATAGGGGGAAGGTGTTAGGTCTGGGGACCTATAGGGATAGTGTGAAAAGAAAGGAACTATAGAGGGGAGGAACAGAAAAAGGGGGGGTCAAGAGCAAAAGAGCATGGGGCCTGTCAAGGAGTGCAGGAGAAAAGGGAAGCTGATTCCCTGTCTATACCTATTTCCTCATCCAGGCTCACAGCAGCTCCACATCCAATCAGAGATCCAATGCAAGTCAAAGAAGTTCATAGCTTCTTGATCCAGCTCCACTACATCTGATGAGCACCCTCAAGGTGGCTCTGACCCTAAGCCATAACCCTGTGCCCAGTCACATACTGCTAGGCAGCACAGAGAATTGCAGTATCTGGAAGACAGCCCCAGGAGTACTGGAATTTGCTGTACGCAAGTATGATGGAAATAATCGACCTGAATGTAATGACTGGAGCTAATGAGTCATGGAAAGAAAAAAAAGAGACACGGTCCAAATTAAAGGCCATTACAGAAATTATGCCAATGAGAAGCTCTGCAGAAAAGGGCAGGACTGAATGTTCCTGATAACTTGAAATACCACTCCTTTTATATTTATTTGGTTTTTCTTAAATTTTAATAAATATTTTTATTTTATAATTAATTTAATTTTACATATCAGCCACAGATTCGCCTGTCCTCCCTCCTCCCACCCTCAGCCTTCCCCCCAACCCACCCTCCATTTCCACCTCCTCCAAGGCAAGGTCTCCCATGGGAAGTCAGCCCAGCCTGGTAGATTCAGTTGAGGCAGGTCCAGTCCCTCCTCCCTGCACCAAGGCTGAGCAAAGTGTCTCTGCATAGGCCCTAGGTTCCAAAAAGCCAGCTCATGCACCAAGGACAGGTCCTGGTCCCACTGCCTGGGGTCCTCCTAAATAGTTCAAGCTAATCAACTGTCTCACTTATCCAGAGGGGCTGATCCAGTTCCCTGGGGGCTCCTCAGCTATTGGTTCACAGTTCATGTATTTCCACTAGTTTGACTATTTGTCCCTGTGATTTTTGCAATCATGGTCTTGATATCTCTTGCTCATGTAATCCCTCCTCTCTCTGGTCGATTGGACTCCTGGAGCTCCACCTGGGGTTTGGCCATGGATCTCTGCTTCCACCAGTCACTGAATGAGAGTTCTATCATGACAGTTAGGGTGTTCAGCCATCCGATCACCAGAGTAGGTCAGCTCAGGCACTCTCTCAACCATTACCAGTAGTCTATAGTGGAGGTATCTTTGTAGATTTCTGAGGACCCCTTTAGCACTCTGCTTCTTCCTATTCCCATGGGGTTTTCATGGGCTATAGAGTTAAACAGAGAATTCTAACAGAAGAAGCTCAAATGGATGAAAGACATTTAAGGAATTGCTCAACATCCTTAATCATCAGGGAAATGCAAATCAAAATGAGTCTGAGATACCATCTTACACCCATCAGAATGGCTAAGATCAAAAACACTGAAGACAGCTTATGCTGGAGAGGACGTGGACCAAGGGGAATACTCTTACATTGTTGGTGGGAATTCAAGCTTGTACAGCCACTTTGGAAATCAACATGGTGCTTTCTTAGAAAATTAGGAATCAATCTCCCTCAAAACCCAACTATACCACTCTTGGGCATATACCCAAGGAATGCTCAATCATACCACAAGGACACATGCTCAACTATGTTCATAGCAGCATTATTTGTAATAGCCAGAACCTGGAAACAACCTAGATGCCCTTCAACTGAAGAATGGATAAGGAAAATGTGGTACGTATACACAATGGAGTACTACTCACCAGAGAAAAACAATGACATCATGAAATTTGCAGGCAAATGGATGAAACTAGTAAATATCATCCTGAGTGAGGTAACCCAGACTCAGAAAGAGAACCATGGTATGTACTCACTCATAAGTAGATGCTAGATGTAAAGTAGATGCTAGACTGCAACTCACAACTCCAGGGAGGCTGCCTAGTAAAGAGGACCCTAAGAAAGACACAGGGATTGCCCAGCAACAGAGAAATGGATGAGATCTACAAGAGCAAACTGGTGGTGAGGGGGGTAATTGAGGGCAAAGTTTGGGGGAAAGGGAGCAGGAGGTCCCAGCTGGATCAAGATCAGAGTGGGAGAACAAGGAAAGAGATACTATGATAAATGAAATACCACTCTTACATGGGGAATACAGAACTGTGACCTTGAATGAATCTGTACTTGCAAGACCAGAAAGAGAAAGATTTTCAAAGACAGTAAGAGTTCATCTTGCTGGCTATAGTCATTTGAAGACCAGAGAACATTAATATCTTGAGTACACAGAATGATCAATATGTATGAGAGAACAGATGCTTAGGCTAGGATTGGTGGAGCAAGCTGGTGTTAAGTGATAGCCAGGAGTTCTGAGAGTGACAATAAGAAGCAATACAGAGTAATGAAGAGTAGGGAAAAGGTGCTACTGGTGTAGACCAGAAAGGGACTGAAGAGGAGCCAGATCCAAGTTACTGGTGGGCAGTGTGAAGACAGAGAAACTATAGAGGGAGAGGAGAAAAAGGAAAAGGAGGGGCAAATGTCACAGAGCATGGGACACTGGCAAGGAGCCCTTGCAGGATAAGAGGGCAGGATAAAAGAGCAACTCATTTCCAGGCTGTACTCACTATCTCATCCAGACTCACTTCAGCTACAAATCAAGTCTTGGATCTACTTCCAAGTCTAGGAAAACCATGGCCTGTCTGCTGCATGCTCCACTACTCCTGTTGACAACTCTCATGGTGGCTGTGAACCTGAGCCTGAACCCTGCGCTGGGTGAAACACTGCTGGGTGGCACAGAGGAATCCAGTATGCAGGAAGAGGGGGCCCCAGAAGCACTGGACTAAGCTGTCAGCAAGTACAATGAAAACAACAATGACTTGCATCTGAGCCGTGTTGTAGAAGTAGAAAGAGTCCAAAAACAGGTATGTGACCCTTGAAGTGAAGGAGCCTGAATTTGTCACTTAGAGGGACATACGTGTTGCCCTAATCCAGCATTGACTCCTCTCTGCTGTACCACTCCTGAATGTAGTACACTGTGACTTGCCACCAGTGATCTAAGATGGAGATAACGGCAGTGTCCCTACACCGCTGTCTCATTTTAAGCCTTGTCCTAAGATTTGCTGTTATCTGGAAGCCCTTGTAGATGGGATTTCCCCAAGTTAAATACCCTCTATTAGGTTGTTGAATACTTAGGGATATGATGCAGGTAGGGGCATGTGTGTTCCTTATTTAACTTCCCAGTTGCATTCTGAATGATGGTACAAATCAGGGTCCTTCAATAAGATGAATGTCCTTTCATCAATCTTCTGAAACCTGGAGGTAGTGTCCACATATAATTAAGAGACCACAAAAAAGAACAAATCATTACCACAGCTCACTTCTCTGCATGAATTTTTGTGTATTTCATTTAATTGTTACTCTGTCTATAGGAAATCGTTAGGAGTAGCCAAATCTGTAGCCCAGAGTCTACCTGTCAATCTATTGTCTCCCTTCACTGTGACATTTTACTGGGTTGGCTCCAGCTTCCTTTTTCTCTTAAGACATATATAGGTGAGTGATTTTGTAAATGTGTCGAAAGCAAACTGTTTAGTGTAAGTACTTCCCAGATTTGTTTTAATTTGACCTTTTTCCAAATTTAAAATTTTATTGATTCTTATGTATTTCAAGTCATGCATTTTGATCCCACTCATCTCCCAATCCCTTCCCATCTGCCTCTAGCCTTGTAACCACCCCTCCTCAGGTTAAAGGAAATATATGCTCTTATGGGTCATCTATATTTTCCACATATTTTAACTGAGAAATGAATAACTGAGTGTCAAGAAAACCATCCTTTAAGTTTGTGTGAGGCCCTGCCAGAGTTGATTGGATCATGAGGACCATGAGAGGGCTCTCGCCTAATCAATAGATTAGTCTTAAACACGATTTCTTTTTTTTTTCTAACATAAAAACAGGTTATAATTTAAAAGTCCAGGGTTATTTTAAACAGTAAAATATTTTCTCTGTAGAAAATAGTATAAATGATAACATTTCCCAATAAGCCCTTTTAAGCCAAATGATTGCTGAATTATACATTTAATATTGATTAGATTCTGGGATACAGAACAAACCTATATCTCCCACCAAGCCCATTGATTCTACAGTGTAAAAGTGCTGGATGTAAAGGTCAGTCTAGTGTTGAAAGTGAGTCATTGTTTTCTCTGTATAGGTTGTGGGTGGAATGAATTTCTTATTTGATGTGATCCTAGGCCAAACCACATGTATGAAACCCCAGGCTGACTTGACCAACTGTCCCTTAAATGATCAGGCTGATCAGCAAGAGGTATGGACATGGCATATATCTTGGACCTATTGTATGCTCAGGAGGGTTTGCAATTACGTTAGTTTGTGAAAGTACATATCAGATTATGTCTACAAATGTGCACATGGGTGAATACATTAAAAAAGTATGTATGTGTGTGCATATGTGTACAGTTGTATGCTGAGTTATGGTAGAGCATTTTCCTCATACTAATACAAATTTGGAAAAGTGAATATGTGACATTGCTGTGTTTTGAGAAATGAATATATTTGTGTGTATGAAGAGAATGTGGTTATTTGTGAAAATATGTATAGATTATTTGGAGTATATATAACCCAGTTGTTTAAGGTATGTGTGTACACATTAAAATTTCAAGTTGTTCTTTGGATTGCAGTATTAATTAAGTACTCTGAGAATATTCCTGGATGAATTGGGTGTGTTGACTGCTAGATAGGAGCAAACAGCGTCAGTGGTCCTTAATAGGCAAAGCTCTATGCAATCCCAAACTGAGCTTCTGTCCAGATCATGCTGAAATGAAGTCATCCAGTGCTTTCCCTTTTACCCAATGCCAGGCTTTTCTACGACAGAAGTTTTCTTGAGATAGAGTGACTCTGTATATCACTGTAGTTCCTCATTATGCTGCTTTTCCTCCACACAGTGTTGAAGACTTTCTGGGTCGCAAGCCCTAGATTCATCATTGTTGTCTCTGGTGCTGGAGCAGAGGGGGTGCAGCTTACTGAATCTGTCCCCATTTCTTGACCTCTAAGGTCCTTGCATGAGTTATGAGCTACTCTTTAAAGGTTGTTTTGCCAAAGAGATGTGAAACCCTGTGAGTCTTCTAAGATGTGCACATATGTCTTTTTTTAAATAAATATTTTTATTTTATACTTAATCTAATTTTACATATTAGCCACAAATCCCCCTGTCCTCCCACCCCCCAGTCTACCTTCCCAATCCATCCCCCATTCCCACCTCCTCTAAGACAAGGTCTCCCATGGGAAGTCAGCCCAGCCTGGTAGATTCAGTTGAGGCAGGTCCAGTCCCTCCTCCCTGCACCAAGGCTGAGCAAAGTGTCTCTGCATAGGCCCTAGGTTCCAAAAAGCCAGCTCATGCACCAAGGACAGGTCCCGGTCCCACTGTCTGGGGGCCTCCTAAATAGTTCAAACTAATCAACTGTCTCACTTATCCAGAGGGGCTGATCCAGTTCCCTGGGGGCTCCTCAGCTATTGGTTCACAGTTCATGTGTTTCCACTAGTTTGACTATTTGTCCCTATGCTTTTTCCAATCTTGGTCTCGATATCTCTTGCTCATATAATCCCTCCTCTCTCTTGCCGATTGGACTCCTGGAGCTCCACCTGGGGTTTGGCCATGGATCTCTGCATCTGCTTTCACCAGTCACTGAATGAGAGTTCTATCATGACAGTTAGGGTGTTCAGCCATCCGATCACCAGAGTAGGTCAGCTCAGGCACTCTCTCAACCATTACCAGTAGTGTATAGTGGAAGTATCTTTGTGGATTTCTGGGGACCTCTCTAGCACTCTGCTTCTTCCTATTCCCATGGAGTCTTCATTTATCATGGTGTCCTGAGGGAGGTAACCCAGACTCAGAAAGACAAACATGGTATGTACTCACTCGTAAGTGTATACTAGATATAAAGTAAAGGATAATGAGACTGCAACTCACAACTCAAGGGAGGCTACCTAGTAAGGAGGACCCTAAGAAAGACACAGGGATCATCCAATGACAGAGAAATGGATGAGATCTACATGAGTAAACTAGAGGTGGGGTGGGTAATGGAGGGCAAGGGTTGGGGGAAAGTGAGCTTAGGGGAGCAGGAGGTCCCAGTTGGATCAGGAACAGAGTGGGAGAACAAGGAAAAAGATACCATGATAAATGTACACATATGTCTTATGTTAGATGAACACTACTGGTTCTGGATGAGTGTCATTGGACTTGGCAGAGGTTTTGGATGGTGTCTTACTTGCTTCATTCCCACTCCCTGACACTTCTGGCTGCAAATCTTCTTCTTAGTGGTAACCAGAACTAATTAACCTTCTCTATTCATTTTTGCAGAGAGAATTCTGTTCTTTTGAGGTCTACATTGTGCCCTGGGAGAACCAGATGTCCCTGACAGCTTCCAGCTGCCACAAAATATAAGTTTCTGCCATGCAATAATATGCAGATTGCACACTTCTTTGGCAGTACTTCACCACTCCCATGGAAGATTTTGCTTCAGGATTATATTTCAGATCACCTGCACTAAGTTTCATAGTATATTAGACTACTTGGGGTAGGTTCCCATACCCCAGGTGTTGTCCTGTATTCTGTTCTCTTTCCCTGCAAATGGTTTTCTGCATAGCTCACTTACACTTGCTCATTCCTTGCTCAATAAAAAAGTCTTGCTAACTACTTTTGAGTGGTTCCTATCTCAGGATATGTAGAGTGGTAGGGTGGGAAAGTAGTTAATGTTGGTTCATATGCACACATACACCTGGGCAGATCAGGGCAAGACCTGCTGTCATTGTAATATTGTGAACTCAGAGATAACAATGTACAAATAGTGCCTGGAAGTCAATAATGCTGACACAGTGGCCATTGTCAGAGGGACTGGAGAAAGTGGAGCAATATTGCTGCCTGTGAACTTCAGCTCCTCTCATGAAACAGATTTAGACAGTAAGATATGTGTTATGGCTACCAATAATAGTGATCACCCACCCTTAGGAGTGTAGTCACCTAGTGAAGGTAGCCTCCTTTCTTCAGATTCCAAAGAAATCCATATGTGATGAGGTATAAATTCTATTTCTATAATGAAATGTTTCAGGACCTGGAAGAAGCAGAGACTAAAAGTGTGTGTTTGTTTGTTTGCATGTGTGTGTGTATGTGTTACTTAGCAAAACACTAACCTGTAGCACACATTCTAGTTGCTCTTAATAATGAAAACCCAGAGTCAGATATTTGGATAAGGCTGAAATATCAGAGAGATAAAAGAGCAAGCCACATACACCCTCCTACCTAGCCAGCTCCTCAGCCTGAAAAGGACAAGGTCCTGTCTCTATGAATCCTCAGACTTCTCTGTGACTCTGTAGATTGAATGGTCAGTGACTGTTATTTACAATACCTTCTAATATTTTTCCCAGAAACATATGTTAGTTTATGGCTTGTTTCTGTGATGGTAGGAATGTTAATCTTGGAATTACATTGCTGTAAAAAATCACAGCCCCATAAATTCACTGCATTGTTAGCCACATATGGCTTTAATTTTCCCCTCTGTCCTTCTGGCCCTATTCATTTGCCCCATCTCATGCTCTGTTTTACTTAAGATAATGTTCCAATCCCTAAAAGCTGAACATTTACCTCCTTAAGAGGCCAATTTGCATGCCAATATTCTGGTGCAATTATTGCTACATCTGCACCTGTGGCTACAAGACCTTCAATAACAATGTCTTTTATTCATATTTTTAATTTTGGTCATAGTTTATCTATAGAAGTTTGCCAAAATATTCCCTTTATGGTTTCTCCTGAATTTTTTATTCTTTCTTCTATAGCTGTTCTATCATCCAGAGCAACATGGTTTCTAACAATAGGCATTAGGTTCTTTATTTGCTCTGGGAAGGATTTTCCTCCACAATCACGGGAAATAATTGAATCAAATTTGACATAGAGGCTGGCAAGAGGCCCTCAAGGCATTTATTGATAGCAAAGGGCTACCTTCTCTGTCTTTTGTTGATCTTCATTCATTAGTCCAGTGCCTGCTTTTGCCACACCTTCTATATAATCCAAAAAGGATTATTGGGATTATTGTTAGCAAAAACATTGTTTCTAGTTATGCCTTGTTTACTGTTCCTTTTTAGGTGACCTTGTTTACCACAATTGAAACATTTGACATTTGATTTTTGTTTAAATGTCTGGAAATCACCTCTCCAATCCAAGCCTCATCATGGTTATTAGATTCAATATTGACTGTATCTTGGATCCATTCCTTCAAGGAATGGATCTTGTCTTTAATGGCCTAACGACCCTTTTGCATTGTGCATTAGCATTTTCAAAGGCTAGAGTTTCAATTATTATACTTGCTTCTGAATTTGTTATCATTCTATTTACTGCTGAAGTCAATCTTTGTAAGAAATCAGTGAGGTTCCTTTGGGGTCCTGTATGACTTTAGTAAACGACTCAATTTCCTTTCCTAGTTCTTCAATTCTGTCTCAAGCATTAAAGGCTGCTCTATAGCATAAAGCCAGGGTATCATCATCATGTAGAGACTGCCTTTGTACATTGGCATAATCTCCCTCTAAAAAAAGATGGTCTTGGGAGATTTCTATACCTCTAGCCATAATTTATTGTTCCATGGTCTCAGCCTCATCCTTCTACCATGTCTTCCACTATAACTGAGGACCAGCTTCCAAAATGGCTATAACCAAGTATCTTGAGGGATACTTCTATTACAAATTGACTATGAGTTTAGCATCTACTCAAAAAGAGGTGAATTCATGCCATATGAGTTTATAGATTTCTTGAATCTCTTCAAATCTAGCATTTGCACAGGAGTCCATTTAGCTCTTACACAATCTAGAGGGATGTCTATCATTTTGCAGTTTCTATAAATTACTGGATAAATTAATGCTGACTGTTTGAAAACCTCAGACTGTTCCTCTGAAACCTTATAATGAAATACTGAGATTGGTTCTCTTTAAATTCCTTGACTGGGTCTCAACATCTCTATGATCTGTTTAATAAGTGTTTCTAAAACTTTTATTATGTCACTCATATTAACCAGCTTTTGTAATAATAAAACAAAAATGATCCAACAGGTATTATTTATAATTGACATTACACAAATCCCATCTAAATAAATTATCCTTTCATTTAATTGCTCCATTTCAAACCATCCAGCATATTATTATACAGAGACCTTACTCTCTCCATTGTAATAATATTTCCCATTTTTATTTTTATTTTTATTTTTTGAACCTATTAAATATGTTTAACACTTTTATTTACTCTTTAACTCACGTTAAATAAAGTTCATTACCTAATACCTGAAAACACAAGAACACAGGTGTAAAATTATCTCTACTCTAAAAAAAAATCAATGACAGCAGAGAACATACTTTGTATCATAATAAAAATAGACTAATATCTAACATGTTGAGATAGGAAAAATGGGGGTAACTGAATTTTCCCAAACCTATTTTCTGGCCCTAAATCACTATGGGCTATTTATGTAATAAACTTGCAATGAAGTTAGTGATGGTTACAAATGGATGACTAATGGAAGAATTTAGCCTCTGGTTCTCTTAAGACTCACACTTATAAAGCAAGCTTCAAACAACTCAAATGTGCCTCATTAACTAATTAGAATAAAGAGAATTTACAGTGTTTTGGCCTCCTTTGTTTGAACTGGTGTAATTTCAAAGAGAACATCAATTAATCCTTCAAAGTAGATAAAAATGTAGAAATTGGGAAAAATTCCATAGAGATATGTCAAAAAAGGTCTGTTCTTTAAAAAAAAACTTTCATTTATAGATATAGTTTTAAGATATTTATTTTACACCTCATTGCTTGTAATCTATAGGTAAACTTAATAATATGCTTTCATGGTCAACATACCTGTTGATGTCCTTACAAAGAATCATCAACCAAGGATGTCCAAAGGAGACACAATTTACATCACTAGTATCATATCACTAATTATTGTTCTACTCATCATAATTTAAGTGGTTGAGTATAGTACTCATTTTATTACATGTTCTAAAGATAACCTAAAGATTATCCATGACAGAAAAAAGTCAAGCAGAGGAGTTACTTAATAATCCTCTATAGAAAAAACATGTATTTTGCATTTAATTTGTGTCTCAATTACATTGCCTTAGCACATACCAAGCATCCATATTTGGTGATGATCAGTAGAATCTGACTATCTAAAGAAGAAGCTATTTTGTTAAGAACAGAGCAAGCTATTTTCACTTTCTTTTTTATGGTCTTTTTTATTTTTATTTTTTTAATTTTATAATTAATTTAATTTTACATATCAGTCACAGATTCCCCTGTCTTCCCTCCTCCCACCCACCCCTACCCTCCCCCCAATCCACCCCCCATTCCCACCTCCTCCAAGGCAAGGGCTCCCCTGGGAATTCACCTCAGCCTGGTAGATTCAGTTGAGGCAGGTCTAGTCCCCTGTTCCCTTCTCCTAGGCTGAGCAAATTGTCCCAGCATAGGTCCTAGGTTCCAAAAAGCCAGCTCATGCACTAAGGACAGGTCCTGGTCCCACTGCCTGGGGTCCTCCTAAATAGTTCAAGCTAATCAACTGTCTCACTTATCCAGAGGGGCTGATCCAGTTCCATGGGGGCTCCTCAGCTATTGGTTCATAGTTCATGTGTTTCCACTAGTTTGGCTATTTGTCCCTGTGCTTTTTCCAATCATGGTCTCAATATCTCTTGGCCTACTCTGTATTGGTGAAATTATTAAGGCCACTCCACGTAGTTAAAAGGAAGATTTATTTAGTGGGTAACTTACAAATGAAGGGATAGGTAGGTCACAGGGTCTAGGGAAGGCGTATTTTGCAGTCCAGCGGTGTTCTCTGGAGCTCTGCTACCCACTACATCTCCCCCTTTTTGTCTAAATAAGAAAGTTCTAACCTAATACAAGACTATATACAAAGGAATGGTTATCAAATATTGTCCAGGAATAATGAGGGATAATGACCTAGATAAGATGGAACTACAACCAGTGTGAACAATATCAAGCAAGAAACACATACTAAAATCCAGAGAAGTATAGAGCATAGGTAAATGGCATGTTACAAAGATCATTCCAAAAGGTGTACTATCCTAAAGAACCTGAATCTAATACTTAATGTGTTCTGTCTAAGATTATATATATACTAAGTTGTAACTATAACTGCTAGTCTTCAATCTCATCAAAGACCTGAGAAGGAATATAATGGTACCTGAGAAATGGATGCAAGCAACTTTCGGGAATCTTGCAAGAGTAGACTGAGACAGCTGGCAGCCTGGACAGTCACCTAATGTTTCCCAGCATTGTTGGTGCATTCAAATTGGCTACAGGCCTAGAGTATCTGACAGACCATTTTCAGAAGCAGGAATTCTGAAAGACCATCTTACCCTGTCTTGGCAGAGTACAGTGGTCGCTTTCCTTGTGTCCTGCTTGTCCAGAAAGGACAGCATTGCTTTTGTACTGTCAGCAGTCAAGGCAAGGGCAGTTCTTTGCCCAGTAGGCCATTTTGTGCCAAGAAGACAAACTTCCAAATGGAAATGTCTTAGAAGCCCAACATTCTCTCAGGATTAAATTGGTGCTGCCAGGAGCAATTGTGTCTCGGTAGAGCATGAGACTCTTAATCTCAGGGTCATGGGTTCATGCCCCACATTGGGTGCCAGATATTGGTGAAATTATTAAGGCCACTCCACGTAGTTAAAAGGAAGATTTATTTAGTGGGTAACTTACAAATGAAGGGATAGGTAGGTCGCAGGGTCTGGGGAAGGCATATCGCAGTCCAGCGGTGTTCTCTGGGGCTCTGCTCGGTCCACCTCCACTGTCCAGGGTCCAGGCACAGAGAGAGTGCTGGCCCATCCAGATCTCAGGTCTCCAGGTGCCTCCCTTGGCCCTGCCTTGTAGGTGTGACAGTTGCTGAAGCCTCAATGGGGGTTGGAACTTCCAGATCAAAGATGGAATGGCTACCCACTACATCTCTGGTGATCGGATGACTGAACACCCTAATTGTTGTGATAGAACCCTCATCCAGTGACTGATGGAAGCAGATGCAGAGATCCACGGCCAAGCCCCAGGTGGAGCTCCAGGAGTACAATCGTCAAGAGAGAGGAGGGATTATTTTTATTTTTTATTAAGAAATTTTCTATTCATTTTACATAGCAACCAGAGATCCCCTCCCTGATGTCCTCCTACTCCCCAGCCTTCCCCCTCATCCCAACTCCCATTCCCACCTCCTCCAAGGCAAAGTCTCCCATGGGGGAGTCAGCAGAACCTGACACACTCAGTTTAGGCAGTTTCAAACCCCTCCACCTGCACTAAGGCTGTGTAAGTTGTCCCACCATAGGCAGTAGACTCCAAAAAGCATATTCATGTCCTAGGCATGGATCCTGATCCCACTGTTGAGGAGCTCCTTAAGCAGATCAAGCTACATAACTGTCTCAACTATGCAGAGTACCGAGTCCAGTCCAATGGAGGCTCCACAGCTATTGGTTTACAGTTCATGAGTTCCCACTGGTTTGTTTTGGTTGTCTCTATAGGTTTCACCACCATGCTCTTGATGCTTCTTGCTCATAGAATCCCTCTGCTTCCTCTTCAACTGGACTCCTGGAGCTCAGCCTCATGCTTGGCTATGGATCTCTGTATTTGCTTCCATCAGTTACTGGATGAAGACTCTATGATGACAGTTACGGTATTCACTAATCTGATTACTGGAGTAGGCTAGTTCAGGCACTCTCTCTGCTATAGCTAGTAGTCTAAGGTAGGGTCATCCTTGTGGATTTCTGGGAACTTCCCTAGCACCCAGTTTCTTCCCATCCTGATAGTGTCTCCTTCTATCATGGTATCTCTTTTATTGCTCTTCCATTCTGTCCCTGTTCCACTTCAACCATCCCGTTCCCTTATGATATCATCCTCCATCCCCTACCCTTCATTGTCCCTCTCACCCCCAGTCTACTCATGGAGATTTTATCCATTTCTGCTTCCCAGAGTGATCCATGTATCACTCTTGGGGTTCTCCTTCTTAGCTAGCTTCTCTGGAGCTGTGGGTTGTAGTTCAATTATCCTATGCTTTACATCTAGTATCCACTTATGAGTGAGTACATACCATTGTGTCCTTCTGAGTCTGAGTTACCTCACTAAGGATGATATTTTCTGGTTTCATCTATTTGCTTGCAAATATCATGATGCCATTGTTTTTTTACTGCTGAGTACTATTCCATTATGTATATGTGCCACATTTTCTTTATCTATTCTTCAGTTGAAGGGTATCTAAGTTGTTTCCAGGTTCTGGCTATTGTGAACAATGCTGCTATGAACATAGTTGAGCATGTGTCCTTGTGGTATGATTGAGCATACCTTGGGTATATGTCCAGGAGTGGTATTTCTGGGTCCTCAGGTAGATTGACTCCCAATTTTCTGAGAAACCATCATATTGATTTCCAAAGTGGCTGTACAAGTTGGCACACTCAACAACAGTGGATGAGTCTTCCCCTTGTTCCACATCCTCTCCAACAAAAACAGTTATCAGTGTTATAATTGATATAACTGTTATAGCCATTCTGACAGGTGACTCATTTTGATTTACATTTCCCTGGTGACTAAGGATGTTGAGCAATTCCTTAAATGTCTTTCAGCCATTTGAGATTCTTCTGCTGAGAATTCTCTGTTTAGCTCTGTAGCCCATTTGTAATTGGATTGTCCGGTATTTTGATGTTTAGTTTTTTGAGTTCTTTACACATTTTGAAGGTCAGCCCTCTGTCAGATGTGGGGTTGGTGAAGATCTTTTCCCATTATGTAGGCTGTTGTTTTGTCTTATTGACTGTGTCCTTTGCCTTACAAGTCTTCCCAGTTTCAGGACCTATTTATTAATTAATGGTTGCTCTCAGTGTCTGTGCTACTGGTGTTAGATTTAGGAAGTCATCTCCCCTAAGGCAATTTGCTCCATGGCTAAGGCTATTAGTGCCACAATTAGCACCATAATAGCTGGCTGATGCAGAGTCCTCTCTAAAGAGACCTTCTTATAGCCAGCAAACAGAAACTGTGTGGCTTTAGTTGCTAGCTCCATTCAGACTTTTACACTCCCAGTCCTGAGACCCAAGGGCTCTCAACCACCTCATGCCACAGGGACTAAAGGGAGGAAACCCAGCCACTATGAATTGCAGCTTCATGAGGTCCCATTACCTGCTGTGGGTCAGCAGCTGCTCCCACAGCTGCTTCTTGTGGTGGGGGCTTCTGAGTCCACTGCTTATTTTCAAACTGAGTGTTTTGTCCTAGGTGCTATTTTCTGTGTTAAGTCCAACACCCAGGAAAAGCTATTCTATCCTAAGGTTTTTCTATTATACTTAAGCCCACATTTCTCAAACTTCACAAAAACTTTTATAACTTACTTATATTACAAATTTAGACCTAAGTTAGTGAAGAGAGAGAGAGAGAGAGAGAGATACTTGCTATAGCCTAACTTTAACTCCTCTAGCTATATTTAAAAGAGCTTTAACCAGCTATCTACTATTACTCTGCTTTATATTTATATTTTTACTCCCTAAAGAGAAAATCACTGCATACCAATTAATTATCCGAGCATGCCCACTTAACCTGTGGTGTTCCTTCCTTTTATTCTTCATACTCAAACCCCATGTTGGGCACCATATGTAGAAGATCAGCTCCAATCTGTTGAAGGGTTATTGTGGGAGGAGTGGGGAATGAGGAATTATTAGATAGAAATATAGACAGAGATGACAAAAAAGACAGAGACACAAGACAGCTTCAGCAGGGCCCTGGGTCAATACTCAGTCACATGATTTTATTCATAATGGGCTTTTTATCAGCAAGGGGAGGGGCAAAAGACTGTCCAGCTATAAAGCACCAACAAGTGTAGGCCCTTCAAAACACCTGGTAACCAAGCCCTTGACCAAATCATCTCATTATGCAGCCATGATGAGCAAAGCAAGCTCAGACATTCTAACCTTGAGGAAAGCCTTACTAGGGAGCCTCTCTGGTACCCCATACATGCCAATAGGAAAACATATGTAACGAAGTAATAATTCATAAATGGATACAGCTGGATGTGAACACATGAACTCCAGCCAATTCAGACCCGTGTCATTTGAGTTAGAGGAGGAGTACATGCACAAGTAATTGACTTAAATTTCTAAGTGTGTTCACCCTGAAATTCTTCATACTAAGAAGGCAACCTTCTCTGCATTTGTATACTCCTCCCTGGGCTAGAGGACACCATTGCAAAGATACATACTGGAGAGAAGTTATTTGTTTAATCACCACTGGAATGGGTGCCCAGACCTCCCTAAAAGAATAGAGCCCAGTAATGGGCCAAAGCTCTCTAGTGCTGACTCTAATATTCACCTGTGTAAGTAGAGTTGTTTTTTGTGTGTGTGACAACATAGCTCTGGGAATAATTTTGTTTGCCTATTCATATTCTGATATCCTGCCAATTGAGTGACATTTTTGCCCACCCATGAATTCTTCCTACGTGTCTATATCATTGACTGCTCCTCAAAGTTGATCTTCCATTCCTGATTCCATTGAATGGATTTCATCTGTCTCCTTTGCCCTGCTTCCTGTTTTCTCAACAGTACAAAACACCTTGTACAAGATACTCACAAGACCAGCTTCAAGCAGGTTGTCTGGTGTGCTGTGGGGATGATAACTGGCAGCTCAGGAATGTAGGCATTAACTCTAGACAAACAAATTACCTGTATAATATAAAGTTATTGCACACTTCGAAAGTTCCTCAAAATGCTATAATGAATCCTATTCTTATTCAAAAGGTCAATCAAAGAATAGTTAGATATGTCAAATTGATCCCAGGAGAAAACACATGCAAGAAGTTTGTATCTGAAGTGGCCAACTGTCCCTTCAATGAACAGGCAGACAAGCAGAAGGTAAGCACATGGTTCTCAAAATGACCCTGGGTGTATGGAGAACATTTCTACATCTGTATATGATGTCTGAGAAGGTTTTTCTTTTGCAAATATTTGTGTGCATGAGACATGGTACACATGAGGGCATATGTGAAGAGAAGGTGGGGATAGTCAATAGATACTCATGTTGGGTGAATAGATTCCCTCAGAAGAAGAGCTGTGACTAAATGAGGAGGAAGGGTGCACACATGATTATTTTTCTCTCTTTACCAGAGAATGTGGTTACTAAGAGTATTTTGAGAGTGCTTCCCATTTTTCAATAGGAAGCAGCTATGTAGACGGTTACTTGTGAGAAAAGTGCCTGTTCACTCCTAGCTTAATTTGTTTCAGAGATCTTACTAAAGAGATATAGTATGGTGATATTTTATTCATACTGAAATGTGATTTTATTTGTATGTTAATAAATAAAGTTGCTGGGGCTCAGAACTAATAGCAAGCCATAGCAGAAGCTGGGCGGTGGTGGCACATGCCTTTAATCTCAGCACTTGCCAGGCAGAGCTAGGCAGATCTCTGTGTGTTCAAGGATACAGCCAGTATGAAGACACACGTCTTTAATCTCAATACCAACCATAGAAGACCTGGAGGTCTGCCAGTATGAAGACACACGTCTTTAATCTCAATACCAACCATAGAAGACCTGGAGGTCTGTACAGATGGGCAGTGACGAGGAAGTCATGTGGTTGGGTTTACAACCAATGAGAAGGCAGAACAGAAAATCTATAAAAAAGACAGATACACCAGAAGTAGCGCTCTTGCTGGGAGGAAGGACAGCAGCTGCAGCGAAGGGTAAGCTCAGCTCTCAGCTACTGCTCTGACCTCTTGGGCTTTTAACTCTGCAATTGGCTCTGTGTTTCTTATTTAATAAGACTGTTCATCTACAATGTAGAGCATGTAAGTGGCTGAAATCCCTCTTGCTGATTCCATGACTCTACTGTCAGCTGTTGCCTTTGAACATGAATGGGTTCCTGAGATGTGGCAGCTCTCATCTTTTCAACTCTTCCCATTTGCCCTTATTTTTTGCATTATGTCATGTCACCTGCTTTGCTTCTCATGTGATACTTTTTGTGGGTGGCCCATGTGCTGGAGGTGGATAGGCCTTGATCACATGGCCATCTGTGCTATACAGGAGTATGCATGATCTTATGAACTCCAGGTGGAAGTACATGATTTCAGATGCACAGCAGACAATTCAAGCAATGGTGACTGGCCATTGAAGCATAAAGCTGAATGTCCTGGGACTCAGAAGTACCTGAAATGGCCAGTGACTCCATGGGTCTGTTTCCCATGTCCAACTTATTTAACAGACTAACCATATTCCCTTTTACTTTTGACTTTATTGATGGTGTATGTTTCTTCCCGTTTTCAGAGAGCATCATGCAGCTTCACTATGTTCAACTTCTCTCTGAAGCTGTTTGGAATTGTCATGCAATTCAAGTGCCTAAGTGTCTCAGGGTATGAGCCATGGCATGCTATGTTATCTGCCTCTTATGTACCTTGCTTGGACTTTCCCAACCTTCATATGAATGCCTAAGTCCTTAGAGATAACACCCCACTGTGACAGGAGCAGGAGCCCCACAGAGAGGCCTGCTGAGGTCAAGTAATACACATGTAAATAACTGTCCCATTTCTCCTTTCTCCTCCTTTCTTCAAATTGCGCAAATGCAAGCTGCACATGGATTATCCTTGCTTTACTCAATAAAAATAGACTCATTGGCTCCTGAGTTGCTGCTGTCTCTTAATGTGTAGAGAGATAGGACCAAACATACAGGACCTGAGGGCTCTTATTCACATTTGTGACAGGTGTTAACTATTGCCTGTGGAGATGTCCAGGTTTCAGATAATAAAAAAGAGATATAAAAATATACCAACTAGCATTTGAGGGAGGATGACATGTCCATCTGTCCAGACCCCTGAGCATCCTTCTCATACTCCCTGGGCCACTGTGGTGGTGTCAGGTTATGCTCCCAACTTGACTTTCATCATATATACAAGTCCTACTGCACATCTAGACAGGGGATTGATTTTCTTCATAAGCAGCCTGAAGCATGGTAGAATATCTTCTGTGTCCAGTGGGGATATTTTAGAAAATTACACATTAATGCCACCACAGTTACAGCCAACATCTGATAGCCTCATATGGAAAGGTATGGATCTCACATAGACACCCTCACAGTCCTCATTCACTATTGTTACCTAAGCCCAGGGCAGAAGGAACAAACTCTCACACTCTGGCCATGGAAGCCATTTTCTCAAGTTCCTTCAGTGTTCCCACTAATATTAGGAAATTGTCTTGGAGGCATCGTATAAAGCAATAGTTCAAATGAAAACAGGAGTTTCAACTCTGAGAGCTATAAGCCAGTATTCCAAGGGGTCCAGTGTGTAGAGTAATGGTCATCAGGAACTTATAGAACTGTTTGTCATGATCCATTTCTTTTCAAGCCTGTATGCCAACTTTTGGAACTTAATTGATATATTCTTGAAGTTAAGAAAAGGAAGCCACAGCAGTGGCCACTAGCTTCTTAGAATTGAATCTGTGATTTTAAAGCAAGTTGTGGGTCTTGGTATACCAGGACACAAATCACAAATCACAGCAAATTTCAAGTGACAGCAGAAGTGAGTTAATCCCATTTCCTATCCTGCCAGATAAAGGACCATGGTCTTTGCATCAGCCCCATTAGTTTGAACCTTTAAAGTAAAGAAAGTATTTCTAACCTCTAGATGTGGGAGTATAATGAAAATATTCTCCAGGATACAAATCTCCAAGGCTACCTTGAGTATATGAATGCACACAAAGAACTAATAACCTACATTATATTACACATGAATTGTAAACTCATAGCATACATGTGTTTGATGCCTATATAAATGCTGATGCTATATTTATATATTAAGAATTCTTCATAAAGAAGAACAAAGAAAAAGAAACAGAAAAAATAATTGTACATGGTATGAGTATCCAGATAGAAAAAAATCCATATTCAATGCTCATAATGTATTCTTATATCACTTTACTAAAATTTGTGTGTGTGTCGTATATGAATACTTGTTTATACAATATGTGCAGCTCTGTGGTGGCCAGAGGTGAACACATAGTGTCTTTCTTAATTGCTCTCAAACATAATTTATGAGCCGGTCTCTCACTGATCCCATAGCTCATTAGTTCTGTTTAGGAAGGCTAGTCAATGAGTTCTAAAGATCCTCATTTCTCTGCCGGCCTTGCAGATTGCACTGGTATACTGACTTAGATAGATAATGGGGATCAAAACTAAGGTCCTCACAGGTATATGACAAGCACTTAAACACTGAATGAACAATTTCCCCAGTCCCAATGTCACTTTTGACAGCAAAAGTATGTAGAATTCTCTTCACCACAGAGCAGATGGATATTCACGAGAAACACTATTTTAGTGTCCTCTAGCTCATTCTACGCTGTCATTTTCTACCAGGAGATGGTGCCATATCCTATAGGTTGAGGCTTAGTCCATAAGGATGAGTCAATCCTCAGCTCACATGTTAATCACCACCAGTTTGTAAATTAAGGGACCCTGACCCCCTTCTAGGGTTTTACTCACATGCTAATTCACCCACAGAATTTAAAATAGTATGCATATTTAGCCATTTTATATAAAGAATATTCCAGGAGCAAGTCAGAGATACCGTGAGCATAGTACTAGGCCATGCAATGATGACATGACCACACAAAGCCAGTCTGATGGACGTTAGTTTCCCATTGTATGTAAGAATTATGCTTAAATGACACTGTAGTATATGAAGGTAGTAACAATATCAATTTCAATGCAAAGGGTGCACAGCCTGATAAAAATATTTTTCTATTAAAATGTTTATAACATTATGATTTTGAACATTTTGCTCCTTGATATTTAGCAGCAGGTAACACCTATCAATGAATAAAGATAGAATTTGCTTAATGTAGAAGTATTGGTGGTAGTTTGATTAAAAAAGGAAAGAATGAAGCTCACCCTACTGACTAATTTTTGCTTTCACAAAGTATTTCACTGTTTTCTGAGAAGCCATTTGATAACATTTCACTAATGGAAGAACTTTCAAAACTGGAGCTTATGCTCTTAAGACTCCTAACTAGGATAGTGCAATGTTTTAACTACCAAGATTCCCACTTACTCATATACGTGACATCTTTATGATCCTGATTGATTTGGGTCTTTTGAAGCAATATCCTCAATAATCCTCAGTGCTATCCTCAGGTGAATATAAGCCATGGTCATTATTGAAAGATAGAAGCTAAAATGGGTTTGGAGAACTGTAAATGTTCTAGGATCTTTCTTTGTCAATACTTTTCATTAGCCACTACTCATAGTACCTTCAGATAAAGACAGATGTTCTGTAACACTGAAACAATTCTCAGTCACATCTCAGGCTCCACTGATAATTCCATGTCTCTTGTTGTTCCCATCTCATGAACAATGAGGTCCTCCTCTGTTGCTTCTACCTCTCAAAGGCACCCACATGTGTTAGAGATAACTGTCTCAAAATTTCTCTCAACCATCGCTTTAATCTCCTTCCATGAGTCTCATATGATCCAAAACAGCTTCACAAATAGTGACTCATCTTCCTTGTGTGACTGTAGATATAATTGGATATGTGATTAGTTAAGAATAGGTAGACAGGGAAACTTGAGGGGCATAAGATGGGACAAGAAAACACAACTCACCTGCGTGTTGTTTAAGTCTTACTCTGGCTGACAGGCCAGAATTTTGAGAGATGAGGGTGTATTGTCTACAAAATCTGAGAAGTCTTGATGTGACCCATCCTCATTCCATTATTCATGGATTCTGTGTAGATGATATGGTACATTTCAGAATACAATTAGAACCATCTCCCACCTATAAAGTATAAAAAAACATATATAAAGTATGTTTGACTTCCTTCTCATCTATACCTGCTAAGCACTTGTTTGAGGTTTTTGATCTCTTTTTTATGTTATTAGTATGGTTATAATATCTGCCAAAACACAATGTACCATATAAACCATATTATACTCTCATTTATTTTAAAACAATGCTTTAGGAAAAACTATATCCCAAATTTAGGGCATTTATTCTCAATATTATCAGTATTAGAATTTCAAAGCCACTGGGAAACCAAGATGTTAATCTCTGCCACTGCCTAGAGAAAGAGAATGAATAAGGAGATGGGAAGCAAATATCATCTTGTCTTGAGTTAAAGTCAGCATAGTGGTCAGCCATATGGCAGACAAGCAGGATTCGGCTGAATAGGAAGAATTTAAAAGCCAATAAGGAAACAAAAATGTTAGGGAAAGCCTGAAGAGTTCAGAGATAGAATGAAGAGCAAGAAATGTTATGCTTTTGTGATTAACTCCATAACTCAGTTAGGGTTAAGGAGCCACATGGTTGTGTGCTTGCCAGCTGCTTTATTTGGTGTTTGTTTGTTGTTGTTGGTTTGTTTTTTGAGGTTTGATGCTGTAAATAATCCTCTTGTACACTATGAAGGTTTGTCACTCCAATTGCTTTAATAAAATGCTGATTGATCAGTAGCCAGGCAGGAAGTATAGGTGAAGCAACCAAACTAAGGATGATGGGAAGGAGAAGGGCAGAGTTAGACCGACACTAGTCAGCTGCCAAGAAAGCAGGACATACAGAAAATGAGATAACAACCTGTGAGCTATGAGGCAAAGTATAAATAGAAATATGGGTTTATTTAAGTTTAAGAGTTAGCTAGTAACAAGCCTGAGCTATTAGACAAACATTTTGTAATTTATATAAGCTTTTGTATATTTGTTTGGAACTGGGAAGTAGGGACAAAAAAAGCCCTCTGCCTCTGTTTACATAGGGTAGCCCAACTTGGTTTACATATAGTGGCCCAATTCAGTGAATGAATTTCCACAGAAGTCCTGACAACACTTCACACACACACACACACACACACACACACACACACACACACACACACACACACTATTTATATATATATATATATATATATATATATATATATAAATGCAGCTTCTTGGTAACTGTCTTTTCTTAGGTAGGCCCTGTTTGTTAACAGCAAACAGAGGCATGGCCTTTAAGATGCAGCTTCCGGGTTCATGCTGGTGGCACTGGCAGCTTTTTTGGGAGGTCCTGCTACTGAACATTTAAAGGGGCTTATGAGGAGCAAACAGCTCTCTACTTGGTGGCGGCATGGACCCCAAAACTCTCCAGAGCTGGAGTGGTAAATATGGGTGCTACCAGTATATCTGCCAAGAAGCTAAGCTCTCACAGACCAAGGAGTGGGGCAGAGCCAGTCACCAAAGCTACTGCTTTGGGCCTATCCATGCCTGCTTAGCAGTTTAAATACTCATGTAGTCAGAAAAGAGAGAGATAGACTATAAGACAATAAAGACAGATTCAGATGAAGAAAACTTCTAAATGATTTACAGTATGTTAAAAATATATGTAGGCTTGGGAGAGAAAAGAAAAAGGGTATAAAAAGTCTTTTGAAAAGGAATAGAGTAATAAGAAATTATAATAAGCCATATAAAGATATAAAATACACAGAGAGCCTGCATTATGTATATTATTATGTTGTTGTGGTGATATTTTATTTGTGCTCTTACAAATAAAGCTTGTGCATGGGGGTGTGGTGAGAGGACAAAGCCAGCCACTATATTAAACATAGAGATCAGGCAGTGGTAGCATATGCTTTTAATCCTAGCATTCGGGAGGCAGAGATTCATCTGCATCTCTATGAGTTCAAGGCCACACTGGGAACAGAGCCAGGCATGGCTTTAATCCCAGCACTAGTTAACCATAGAGGTCCAGAGGTCTGTACAGACTGACAGAAAGAGGAAGTGGGTGGAAAGAGGAAGTGATATAGCTGGGTGGAGAGAGGAAGTAAGATGGCAGGGCACAGAAAGGTATATAAGGCATGAGTAGACAGGAAGTAACTCTCTTGGGCTGAGGATTTCCTCAGTAAGAATCTGTGGCTGACTTGTTTTATTCCTCTGATCTTTCAGCTTTTACCCCAATATCTGCCTCCAGGTTTTTTATTAATAAGGCCTTTTAAGATCCATGTTACATGTTGCCTTTAAAATTTGTGGCTGCTAAGAGACCATGGATTATGGAAACTGTTATATTAAACCTACCAATATACTTTAAAATTATTCTGACTTCATTTTTTTAAGTCTAAAGATATGTTACTTTGGGGGAGAGGTTATATTTTTGTTTCCACAGGAAATGAGAGGCTGTGGATTAATTCTGGGTTAAGAAAAATTGGGTTTCATTGAGGAAGACAGCCTGGAAAATCTTTGATGGGAACTGATGGCCCAGGTGATCCAGCATCCAAATAGATTCCAGGCTTCTAACTGAGGATCCAACCTCACAAAGTACTACAGCCAATACTTAACAATTATCCTAAATTTTCTCAGGGTCCCAAATAGATTACCAGTGCCCCCAATCAACAGGAAGGAATCTAGACAACTATGCTCACATTATCAAAAAATGGATTATGGGCCAACTGTTAATTTTTTATTATTTCTCTTTGATTCTATTTCCTGTCAAGGCTCACAAAGTCTTCCTAGTGAGATTTGAGCTTCCTTTACCCAGAAGAGCTGCATTAGAGGATTATGTGATTTCTAGGTGATTGGAAGTGTCTATACTTGGCTGAGCTAGGTGGAGGTCTTTTGCTCCACCCTTTGGCATTCCTATAAATAGCCCTTTAGAAGAGACAGGAGGGGCCAGTGGATAAGGCTATCCTGTATTTCTATCTGTTTCTTTCCCTTCTATGCTTCTATCTAAATCTCTTATCCCTTACTCCTCAAGAGTACCCTGAGGTAAAATTTGGAAACCAGTCTCCTAGCTGGCCTCCCACAGATAGTGCCAGAAACAGGGACCTAGGACTTGTTAAAAGGAGTGTCAGGGGGATCATGGGTATAAGGACACATGCCTGATAAGGAATTAAAAATAAAAACAATGGTATTTTATTCTCAGGAGTAAAATTTAGGCAGCAGAATGCCAAAGTTGAAAAGTGAGCATGCAGTGTATATTTTTATCTTGGTTTCTATCTTTTTTCTTTCTCTTAATTTCTACTTATAAAAATTAAGAAAAAATGTGAGGTAGAATATAGGAATATAGTGTAAGAAGAAATTTAGAATAAAAGTAGAATTAGGAATATTGGGTAAAAAGAAACTTAGGGTAAGTTAGAATAAGATAAGCAATAAGACAGAGGAACTATGTCCTTGATTTCCAACCATGGGACTATGAACACAAACTCCTGAGAAAAAACAGAGTCATAAAAAATACTATGAAAGAAAATGGGCAGAAAATGATTCCTCTGGAAGCTTTTGCTTGTGGACAGCTTAAATTACAAGGAAAGAATTTTCTCTGAGGCAGACACAGATGAAATAAAACTTTCCACTCTGCTGGCATTGCCACTGAATGAAAACATCATACCATCAGAATTATTTTCCATGAAGCCAAAGTTTAAAGAACAGAAGTCTTGGGGAAAACTTAGCAATCTATCTCTCTAAAAACTAAAAACTTTTCAGACCTTTTCCTCTCAGATTATTTTCTCTTTCTGTAAGGGCAAACATTTCACTCACCTGGAAATAACATCTTTCAGTATGAGAAAATTTGTAATTGCCCTAGAAAAAAGAAAACACCTCTTGGAATATGACAAATTCTCTCTGCTATTTCTGTCTCTCCTTCAATCCGATAGTAGAAAAACAGCAGCCAGACTCTCCTGTGGCCAGACCCTATGCCCAAGAAAGTGCAGGTAGAAAGCCAAGTAGAACCGCAGCAGAGGCAGTATGAGACATGGGGAGGGGCTGCTGGTGTGGAAGGAGTTATCAGAGAAACTGAGTCTCAACTAAGGCATCAGGGACTCTACATCTTGTGGGAGGGGACAAGCATGGACAAACATAGTATCTATCCAGGCAAAAAAATCTTACTGAAAAAGCTTTAAGTACTTTCATCTTCTTTCACTGATGTGGTAAGGCAGGGGGTGGGGTGTGAAGCACCAAAAAGTATTTGCTTCTGGCAGCAAACACCTGTCTGAGTACACATGGACAGGTGTGACCCACTTTAGGAACAGTGCCAGGTGAAAATTCTGATTGGAGAAATACACCTGTCAAATGGTAATACTTGTGTCCTAATGCAAGCCTAGGGAAGAAAAAAAACTCCTGTAGTAAAAGCAAAAGCATGAATACAGACTATATGAATGCAAGTTTTCTCCCAGGCCCAAAAGGCAGCTTGGGAAACATAGTCTGTAATGTAACAGTATGACACTATAGAGAAAGGCAGTTTGGGAAATGAAGTCTGTAAAAGAGACTGGGACTACACTGCCCAAGCACTCTGTTGTTTCAGTGGGTTTTTTTTTCAGCTCAAAATGCTGTTTTTTCCATACGCTTTGTTAGCTTGTCTCCAAGAAATGAGAAACAAGTGAACAGCTTGCCTGTCAGGTGGGAATTACTTGCTATGAAAAAAGCAAGATGGTAAATTGAACACAAAATAGACATTCCTTATAATCCTCAAGGATGAAGCATAGTGGAAAGAGCCCATTGCAATTTTAAGCAACAGCATTAAAAAATAAGAAGTAGGAAATTGTACCCTTAGAAGCTTGCTGGATGCCTGAGTTTGGTATGATATGTGGAACTGAGAAATGTCAGCTCCAACGAGGTTCCTCCAGAAGAACTGGATTAACTTTTAGAATGATATTAAAGCTGACCACTAACTCTGAACTTTCAGAAATAAAGCAGTGTTGAGTTCACTTATAATTTTTCCTATGGTAACTCATGATTTGCATACTCATTCTTGCTGAAAGAAAATAAGTTAGTTCTGTTAAGAGATTCTTTCTAGATGTTTGCTAATAGAGTTTACTCTTGAATATAAGTCTGGTAATAGTTCTTCTAAGAAATCTCTTCTAAATATGTACTAAAGTTTGTAAAATAGTCATATAGAGTTTCCTTTTGAATATAAATCTGTAAAAAGTGTAAATGTTGGGCAAAGGCAGGCAGATCTCTGTGAGCTTGAGGCCAGCTTGGTCTACAGAGCAAGATCCAGGACAGGCACCAAAACTAAATGGAAAAACCCTGTCTCAAAAACAAAAAAAGTGTAAATGTTGAATGTAAGTTTGTAAAAAGTATAAATGTTAAATGTAAGTAAGTTCATGCTAGAATTGTTTTTATTTCTCCGTCATTATCTGTCTAGTCCAGATAAATTAGATAACATTCATTTTTAAAGGATAAACAAAATCAATCACATTAGAAGCATCTTGAAGTTTTATTACTCTTTTACGTTCAGATATATTTGAACACTTTTTATGATAGCTTAAAATATAATTTTATGATCTCAGTGGCCCCTAGAAAACTTAAGTGAAGATTTAAGTGAAGATGGCATAATTAGGGGAGATTTTTGTCTTCTTCCTAGAAGTTTCCACTCTTTTTGTTTCTGTTTATAAAGGGATAGGTCTCCTACAATGGGGCAAGCCTCCAACAATCAAGTTAGTTTGTAAAGGTGTCTTTATAATTAGCATGGTCTTTTACTTGGGTGGACACATTAAAGTGTTTTGAATTGGTTGTTTTCTCCTGGGAATCACAATAGTCTTTTGAAAATTTTATTGAACATCTGTTAGGAGAGAGTTTTGATCCAGGAAAAGGGCTTGGTGCAGCTAAGACTGCTATAATCATCTTAGACCCATTCCAATAAGGATATTCCATCTTTATTATCTTCTACTCCTTTAGTGAGAAGTGTGACAGCTATGGAGATCAATGTCAATTGCTGTGGCTATCGCTCTGTATGCTGTGAATGTGTTGCTCTGATTTGGTTGATAAATAAAACACTGATTGGCCAGTAGCCAGTATAGTATAGGTGGGATAAGCAGAGAGGAGAATTCTGGGAACAGGAAGGCAGAGTCAGGAGTCGTCAGCCAGACACAGAGGAAGCAAGATGTAAAGATACTGGTAAGCCATGAGCCACGTGGCAAGGTACAGATTTATAGAAATGGGTTAATTTAAGATGTAAAATCTAGCTAGCAAGAAGCCTGAGCTATTAAGCCATACAGTTTTAATTAATATAAGCTTCTGTGTGTTTATTTGGGTCTGAGTGGCTGCGGACCCAGGTGGAACTGGAGGAAACTTCAGCTACAGCCAATATTAGCAAGCTCTAGTAAAGAATTGAGCCCCCTCTTGCCAGAGGCTGGTAGCCAAAGATGGGCAACTTTCTTCTTGATAACTTCCTGAATGAATATATATATATAATATATATATATATATAATTAATTAATTAATTAATTTAGAAGAACAACCTAAGATAGGCACAGTCTATCTGAGGGGCCTGGGGGGCCCTTTTTATATCAAGAAGAGGGAATTGTGGAGGTACAGAAAGGTTTTCTAGTGAGATCTGAGCTTGCTTTACTCAGCAGAGATGAATTAGAAGATTGCTTGACTGTGTGTATGGTTTCTAGGTGATTGGAAGGGTCCACACTTGGCTGATCTAGAGGGAGGTCTTTTGCTTCACCCCTTGCCATTCCTATAAATAGGCCTTTAGAAGAGAAATGATGTAGTGGGTAGCCATTCCAGCTTTGATCTGGAAGCTCCAACCCCCATTGAGGCTTCGGTAATTGTCACGCCTACAAGGCGGGGCCAAGACAGGACCCTCAAGACCCGAGATCCGGATGCACCTGCCTCTCTTAGTCCCTGGACCCTGGACACTGGAGGTAGACCAAGGAGAGTTCTCCAGAGAACACCGCCAGACTGTGCTACGTCTTTCCCAGACCCTGCAACCTACCTATCCCTTCATTTGTAAGTTATGCCACTAAATAAACCTACCTTTTAACTACGTGGAGTGGTCTTAATAATTTCACCAATATCTGGCACTCACGTGGGGCAAATTCCAAAGGCCTGGGTGGCTCCCACCCTCAGCTTCCTCCCCAGCTGGCAGGCACTTGAAGATGAAGGTTACCGCCTGCAGAGTTCCATAAAACCAGGAAAAACCTACATGGTTCCATTCCTGAAAAGGAGCTAATCCGGTCTCAGTTCCACAGCAAGTTTAGCACCCAGACCAGCAAAACTGCTGTGAGTGGGGCATTCCCCCTCCTCCCTGAGTGCCAGCTCCCTGCCCTAGCCTGAGGCTTCCACAGTTTCACCTAGTTAAAATAGACAGGGTACTGTCCCTGGCAGGGGTTTGGAGCTGTGCCTGCTGGCAGACCTATTGTCTGTAGAGGCAGAAAGGGGCTTAGAGTGGCCTGGAACTCTCCATGCCCTGAAGCTCCAGGGGGTAACTGGAAAAACTGCCTACTGTCTGTGCTTACTCAGCTGCCAGCCAAGGCATTCAACAGGACCTGCTTTGGTGCTATACCAATGCCTCCTTCTGGCTAAAAAGTGCTACTACACCCCCCAGAACCACGGAAAGGTAAGATAGGCAAAGCAGCATCTTATTTCAAGTAAAAGTACTTGATAATTTTACACCTTAAAATTGACTAACAAATTTTGAGTAATTCTTGTAATATGGCCGACAACATTATCTCACAAGAATTTAAAAACCTTTTTGCTTGTATGATGAATGACATTTTACTGGAAATATATGACCTTCCTCAGGTATATCTGGCCTGTACCATTTTGGCTTTCATTTTAACAATTCACACAGTGCTCAAACACTGGTTTAATAATAAGAACAAAGATGAGTCATTATTGGGACTGATACTGATAAATAAGATTCCAGGCTCTCTCGAGGCTATCCTGTGTTTCTGTTTCACACCCCTCTATTTTTCTATCTAAATCACTTATCCCTCACTCCCCAAGATTGCCCTGGGGTAAAATGTGGAAACATACCTCCCAGCTGGCCTCCCATAATTTCTGGAGATACCCTTTTCCACTTCTTACAGGAGAATCTGAGCAAAAACTTGTCTTAGTAGGGGTGAATATTTACTGTGTAAGACTGATAATTAGGAAGGTGTAAGGACCCAGCTACTAGAAATCTACAAACTAATGTGCCAATAACTTTTGAAATGTTAGTAGGAAGAGCCATTTATAGTGATGTTCAACAACAGATTACATATACTTCTGAGGCTTATTAGCTAACAAATGCTTTGATATGTTGAGCATGGCATAACTTACCAGATTCTGGAAAAAAAGATCAAACTTTGTATAATTAGATAGGGACCTGATGAGCTATATCAACATTTTGTTTCTCATCTTTTGCAGTCAATCACTTGATGGTTGATGAGAAGACAGGAATAATTATTGTTAAAAAATTGGCATATGAGAATGAAAATTCTGCGTGCCAGATTGCAATCCATTTCTTTTGAAAGAAAAAAGACATTAATTATTACATCTTCCTCTGTGGTGATACTGGTCTACCTTCAGTGTCCAGGGTCAGGAACCAAGAGAGATGCCACATCTGGATCTCGGGTCTTCAGGGTCCTCTCTTGGCCCCACCTTGTAGGCATGACAGTTACCGAAGCCTCAGTGGGGGTTGGAACTTCCGGATCAAGGTTGGAATGGCTACCCACTACATGTGGTGTCCTTGAACACACAGAGATCTGCCTGTCATGTGATAGGATTAAGGGCATATGCTGCCACTGCCAGACTTCTGCTATGGCTTGCTATTAGGTCTGACCCCCAGGTAACATTATTTATTAATATACAAATAAAATCACATTTAAGCACAAATAAAATATCACCATGTTTCCCCCTTTCTATTTTAATAAAAAGAAAAAAGGAAAAAAGTTATAACTAAAATAAGAAAAAATATATACAAAAAGTACAATAACTATATAAAATATATACAAGCAATAAATACCTAAACAATGTCTAGTCCATTTGCATTTGACAAATTCAGAGAAAATAATTCCATTGTCTATCCTATTTTGGTTAAGTTCAAAATGTACCTGATTCACTTTCTATCCTAATTTATATTACTAAGTGAACTATCTTATAATGTCTTTCATTTATGCACTTACACCTCTTTAGTGAGTTTCTTTTCTGAAATTCTTAACAATGAAAACTGTAACTATAACTATCTAATCTTCAACTATAACTAACTAATCTTCAAATCCCTTAGAGACCCAAGAAGGAAATAATATTACCTAACAAAAATAAAAACAGGAAGTGCACGCAAGCAGCTTCTAAAAAAAAAAAAAAAACAGTGAGTTGACAGAAACAGCCAGCTGCCTGGACAGTCCACCTGAGGTTTCTCCCCAGTGCTGGGCATCATCTTCAGCCTATAGGCTTAGCGTATCTGACAGACTCATTTGTGAACTAGGATGTACACAAGGCTAACAGTTCAACCTCACATTTGGTGAGAGCAGTCCATGTACCAGAAACACCTGTCATGATTCAGGATTTTCAATTCTAGAAATGGTTGATTTTTTTTTAATTCAGCTGTCCATTCTTCTTGGTTTGTATGTGTAGCTTCATCTCGGCATCCTGTTCTTCAAATACCTTTCTTCTCAGCATGTGGGAGGCTTCAACTCTTTTATTAAATGTCAGTCTACCATTGAGAAGTTAGATTCTGTCAGCTTAGTTACTCTTTCAAGAATAACTGTTTCAGCTACTGTTCTGCTGCAAACCAGAAGCCATTGGCCCACTGCCTGTTCAGCTGCCTTCAAAGAAAAGGGCACTGTACCTTTTCCGAATTGCGAAGGCCATTTTAGGGATGGTGCCATATTGTCCTGGCCTCAGAATATGCCTTTTGTTAAAGCCCCAACTACACTTGTTTTAGCAAGAATCAGTAGTTCTTTGTTTCGTGTCCTGTCTGTCCATTTTGTCTTGTTTGTCAGCAGTTGATTCGAGGATACTTTGTTGTCCAGTGGCTAACTTTTGCCACAATGAAAGTTAACTCCATATGCAGTTTCTTCAATGCCCATATTTTCTCTGAAGTAGATTGGTACTGCCAGGAGCTGACATGTCTCAAAGTCATAACAAAAAAAGAAAAATTTTCTAAGTTACTAAAACAATTTAAATGCCATATTCTGTAGATCTGTAAAGGATTTGAAGAAGACCTGTTTATCTAAAATATATCTGCTCAATCTTGAAAACATACCTAATATGACTACAAGTTCAATTGTAATGTCTAACTACTAACTTCCATTTCTTTTTTATTGTTTTGTTTTATTTTTTGGGTTTTTTTGTTTTTTATTGTATTTTACAATACAATTCAGTTCTACATATCAGCAACGGATTCCCTTGTTCCCCCCCCACACCCCTCCTCTTGCCCCCAGCCCACCTCCCATTCCCACCTCCTCCAGGGCAAAGCCTCCCCCGAGGACTGAGATCAACCTGGTAAACTCAGTCCAGGCAGGTCCAGTCCCCTCCTCCCAGGCTGAGCCAAGCGACCCTGCACAAGTCCCAGGTTTCAAACAGCCAACTCATGCAATGAGCAAAGGACCCGGTCCCACTGCCTGGATGCCTCCCAAACAGATCAAGCCAATCAACTGTCTTACCCATTCAGAGGGCCTGATGCAGTTGGGGGACATTCAGCCATTGGTTCATAGTTCATGTGTTTCCATTTGTTTGGCTATTTGTCCCTGTGCTTTATCCAACCTTGATCTCAACAATTCTTGCTCATATAAACCCTCCTCTTTCTCGCTAATTGGACTCCCGGAGCTCCACCTGGGGCCTAGCCATGGATCTCTGCATCCAGATCCCTCAGTAGTTGGATGGGGTTTCTAGCATGACAATTAGGGTGTTTGGCCATCCCATCACCAGAGTAGGTCAGTTCGGGCTGTCTCTCGACCATTGCCAGCAGTCTATTGTGGGGGTATCTTTGTGGATTTCTGTGGGCCTATCACTTTGCTTCTTCCTATTCTCATGTGGTCTTCATTTACCATGGTCTCCTATTCCTTGTTCTCCCTCTCTGTTCTTGATCCAGCTGGGATCTCCCACTCCCCCAAGCTCTCTTTCCCTCGACCCTCACCCTTCATTTTCCCCACTCATGTCCAGGCTGTTCATGTAGATCTCATCCATTTCTCCCTCATTGGGCTATTCCTGTGTCTTCTTGGGGTCCTGTTTTCCAGGTAGCCTCCCTGGTGATGTGAGTAGCAGTCCAGTCATCCTTGTTCCACATCTAGTATCCTCCTATGAGTGAGTACATACCATGTTTGTCTTTCTGAGTCTGGGTTACCTTACTCAGGATGATTTTTTTCTAGATCCATCCATTTGCCTGCAAACCTCGTGATGTCATTGTTTTTCTCTGCTGAGTAGTATTCCATTGTGTATATGTACCACATTTTATTTATCCATTCTTCAGTTGAATGGCATCTAGGTTATTTCCAGGTTCTGGCTATTGCAAACAATGCTGATTTGAACATAGCTGAGCAAGTGCTCTTATGGTATGATTGAGCATTCCTTGGGTATATGCCCAAGAGTGAAGCCAAAAGTGTACAATGGAAAAAAGAAAGCATCTTCAACAAATGATTCTGGCATAACTGGATATTAACATGTAGAAGGCTGCAAATAGATCCTTATCTATCACCGTGCACAAAACTTAAGTCCAAGTGGATCAAGAACCTCAACATAAATCCAGCTACTCTGAACCTGCTTGAAGAGAAAGTAGGAAGTAGTCTTGAATGCATTGGCATAGGAGATCACTTCCTAAATATAGCACCAGTAGCACAGACACTGAGAGAAACAATCAATCAATGGGACCTCTTGAAACTGAGAAGCTTTTGTAGAGCAAAGGATACGGTCAACAAGGCAAAGCGACAGCCTACAGAATGGGAAAAGGTCTTCACCAACCCCACATCTGACAGAGGACTGATATCCAGAATACATAAGGAACTCAAGAGATTAGACATCAAAATGCCCAACAGTCCAATTAAGAAATGGGCTATAGAACTAAACAGAGAATTCTCAACAGAGGAAACTCAAATGGCTGAAAGACATTTAAGGAATTGCTCAACATCCTTAATTATCAGGGAAATGCAAATCAAAACGACTCTGAGATACCACCTTACGCCTGTCAGAATGGCTAAGATCAAAAACACTGAAGACACCTTATGCTGGAGAGGATGTGGAGCTAGGGGAACTCTCCTCCACTGCTGGTGGGAATGCAAGCTTGTACAACCACTTTGGAAATCAATATGGCACTTTCTTAGAAAATTGGCTTTTAGCTTTTAAAGCTTTTGAATTTTTAGCAGCAGTTCAGCTGAGATTTATTTGGATGAGGACTCAGAAGCTTCCAGTTTGAGGAAACAGAATCGGCTGAGGAGTTGGTGTGAAATTCATGTTACAAATATATTATTAGGAAATACAATATAAGTTCTGAAATTGACAAGTGATGACAATTGTAAAGAGTTATTGTCACATATGGAAGAAATGTCAATGTTCCCCACTTATATAGTCAACTGAAAATTCAGTGAAAGCTACTACAATGAGTTCTCATTTCACTTTCAGACTATAATCATAGTGATATGGCCAGGCTGTGATTATGTAGAAAAGCAGTAAGTGACAAAAACAAATTAGTTTGTATTTAGTTGCTTTGATTAAATTTCTACAAATGGCTTATAGCACTGATACTCTGAATTTTTTGAGGTCCATGCTATCGCTGGGTATTCTTGGCTAGTCTGGAACTTGCTATATAGGTCAGGTTAGTGTTGCATCAAATTAATCTTAACCTCCTGCTTCTATCTCAGGTAGTGAGATTACAGGCATCTCACTTTTTTAAAGTCTGATTTGGGCCAGAATGTTGATATTCAGAAAGAGAAACCAAGGGAGAGGACAAGCAATGATTAGATATAAAAAAGGGAATTTCTTTTTGACAAGAAGCTCTGAATCTATATTCTCATTTCACACCCCCTCTTTTCAAATTAATACACATTTTTATCTTGATGGGTCTTATTCACAGAGTTATTTACCTGATGTCCCAGTAGAGAGCTGGAGGTTTCATGGGGTAATCATAGATTCTTTTGCTGAACATTCAATGGTGTGAATTTATACTTGCTCATGTTGTTTACCTTAACAAACTGCATGTTTAATTTGGTATTTGATTATCTAACTTCTTGTTCTGTTCCAGGGTAGACATGAAAAAGAATGTCAAGCAATAACAATGCCATAGACTTAGTGCTACACAATGTAGAAATTTCCTCTCCCTAACATATTAATTCATTACTTAAAATTCAGCCTCATTGAAGTTCTCAGAGCACACATTCTCAGAGCCAGATATTCTGTTCTACTATGATTTCCATGGCTACACAATATTCCAAATGTTGGTGGTGTTCTTTCCTTATATCCTATGAGTCAAGCTTCTACTGTTCATAACTCTCTGAACATTTCAGATTTTCAAACTCCTTCTAGCATGGACTATTAAGATCTTCCTACAGTGTCTGAAGGCTTTTCTATCCCACACTTGAAAACTCATTCCAATTCTCCACAGAAAACTTTCAAAGGACTGTAACTGAATTTTTTTGTGTCCCACCTGGCCCATGGTCAGGACAAATCTCTCTCACCCGCGAGTCCTACAGGCACTTGGACCCAAGTAAACACACATAGGTTTATATTAATTAAACTGTATGGCCCAAAGGCTCAGGCTTTTTGTTAGTTAGATCTTACATCTTAAATTAACCCATTTTTATAAATCCATACCTTGCCATGTGGCTCATGGCTTACCGATATCTTTACATCTTGTTTCTCATGGCAGCAGTAGCTGGCAGCATCCTCTGACTCTGCCTTCCATTTCCCAGGATTTTCCTCTAGTTTTCCACCTAAACTATAATTCCTGCCTGGATACTGGCCAATCAGGATTTTATTTTTCAATCAATCAGAGCTACACATTCACAGCATACAGAAATACATCCTCAGCAAAGAACTAAGAACTTGATGACCATATTTAGTACATCAATACCCAATATAAAATGTATAAGAATAATAATGTACCTAAGTAATGTCTTATACTGAATTTAGGATTTTGAAACTATATTTCAGCCTGACAGAAAAGGCATGGTGGCAGGAAGGTGAGGCTGGTCTAGTCACATTGCATGCATCTTTAGTCATGAAACAGAGAGTAAAGAGTACAATTCTGCTGCTTCTTGTGCTGTACATAACAAGCCCACTGTGATATCCACATATTGTATAGTTTGTCTTGCTTGAAGAGTGAGCATGTCCCACCTGATCCCTGCTCTTCTGTACTTATTTCTGTGTGGAAATACTTTCTCCATTCACTCATCAGAGCAGTCATAGTTCCAAGACTAAACCGTGCAAAGCAACATAGCAGTGGGTTGATAAACTGAGGTAACAGTCAAGTAGATAAATTTTCTCCTCCAAGACTCTAGTAGGTGAAGCTTCTACAGCCTTCAAGAACAGCTTTGTTTGGGCAGGAGTTGGGACTAGACAAAGTTACAAGATTAACAAATGGAAGGAAGCAGTTTGAGAGGAAACTGGAAGCTAGACCTTATCAGGGTTTACTCTCCCAAAGAGCATAAAAAGGGGGATAAAAAAACCACAACATACTTGTAATAAGCCTCCTGACTATAAACGACCATTAACAGGTGTCCTGATAATTTGTGGGCTTGTTCCCCAGCAAAAGTTCCATTCCTGGGAGCACTTTTCTTTACCCATTTTGCCAATAATTTTCTAATGCAATCTCTTCTCTGAACATAAAATCCTGGGACTGAATGTCCTCTGAACCTAGAGCCACAGCTTTGTACTGAACATGATTTCACATAAATCTTTGAGCTTCCTCTCTATGTCTCTTACCTCTAGGGCTAGTGTAAAAGGCATAATATTTTTCTGCATATTTCCTTCCTCTTAGTGGCTTATGGGAATTCTCCCTAGCTTTCCTGTTGTTTCTATGTCAATTTTGAAGCCTGGATACATGGCTTAGTAATTAAGAGCAATGATTGTTCTTCCAGAGGATCCAAGTTCAATTCCAGATCCCCACATGGTGATTCACAACCATCTGTAATTCTAGCTGTAGGGGTCCAAGGACTTAAGGCGTGCTCAACAAAAGGGAAATCAGTCCTGAAAAAATCAATAGGCAAGTAACATCATATAGACTGAGAAGATCATATATTATATTTATACACACACACACACACACACACACACACACAAACAGCACACACACAGCACACACATAACAACAATGAAAGAAAATTGGTCATTAATATGTAATAGAGCAAGGATACATGGGAGGGTTTAAAGGGAAGAAATGAAAGGGAAAATGATATGATTATATTGTAATTTCAAAAAATAAACATTATTAAAACATTTTCTTTCCTAGTTCTTGTGCTTCTAATTCATACATTTACCTCATCTTTTATAATTTATCCTACATTTCCCTTATCCCTATTTCCTACTTATTTATCTATGTAATTATACCCTTCACTCTATAAAACTATAAACTGTTTTTTTTCTCTTCCTTTAAGTTTTTTTTATTTTGCAATACAATTCAGTTCTGAGCTTTATGTAATGCAAATTAACACAAGGAATGATGTCAAATCATTCACTACAACTGTTCATGCAGTTGGCTTCCTCAATATAGCAGTGGAGAACATAGTATTAAGACCAGACGACTAGAAAACATACATGAAATTACAAACAGAGAAAAGGTAAAAATAAAACCTAGGGGACATACATAACCCAAGAGATGGACAAACTTCAAGAAAGAAACAAACAAACAAAGTCCACTGGTGACAAAATGTTTAAACATATGAGCCTCTTAGGAACATAGCATATTAGAATCACAAAACTGTAGTGTCACATTATGAGTATGGTTTGACTGTTGCCAAAGATAACTAATACATATGACCCCCTGATCTACCTGACACTTTTCATGTTCAGTGTCCTTGTGCTGAGTCTTTACCTGGAGCTTATGGAGGCCATTCTGCTGTTGTAAACCCTCTCCTGACACCTCTGTAGCTTAGATCCCCACCAAAACTCTTAGTCTTTCTTTTTCAGCCATATAGTATGGCATCAGTTAGTTTGGATTTGTAGTTATTATAAGTTTGCTTCACAGAAACTGCAAACCTCTACCAATAGATATTGATGTTTAATGCAACTTGTAAACATTTGCATTTTTAACTTGATCAGAGCCTAGTCATATTTGCTGATATCCCTAAAACATGTTTTTCCAATTTCTCAGTTGGTATAATAAACTTGAGTGTGGACTGCCATGAATTGTTTTAGAGATTTTCTCTAATAATTTATTAAACATAAATTCAAATCTCATTTATCAAATGATATATAATTGCTCAAGCCACACATGAATTTTTGAATTCAGCACTCTGCTGACCAAAACATCAAATTTAGTCATATTTTCTCTTGATCTTGCTCTACAAATCTAACGCTTTAGAGTAAACGATACTTTTACTTTTCACTGTGGTCAGCTGGGCATTCTCTTTGTAGTGTCTATGTTAGAACTTTTCTAATCTTGTACATTTGTGTGTGAGACAATAATTGGTCAGCTTTGCTTCTTCAATTGCACTAGAGTTCATGGTTATATAATCCAGGACTGCCATATCCCCCTCCATTTCATCCCTAACTCATCAGTTTCAAACTCTGTTGACTTTTAATTACAAAGAAATGGACATTAGATAATGTCACTGCGTATCTGATCATTTGATCTCCGAGAATGAATCACACTTAGCATGTAATTTGCCGTGAAAACACATAAGTATTATTAAATCATAGCAGTGTTGCTTCAAATTGATTCATGGGGTGATAATTCCATCTTCTCTTATGATGATCTTTGCACAGAGGAGAGTCATCTACAATCTGTAATGAAAATGTATTTACAGGATGCTGAGAAGTTACACTTGACTGCCTTTTTGTACAACAACAACAAAATCAACAACAAAAAAAACCTTTTTGTTTATATAGCTTAGTTGTAGGCATGCAAAACTTGCTCAAATCAACAGGTTCAAGAAATGATTTATGGTGGATAAAGTCGTAGTGACTCATGGTGTCTTCTCAAGGAATCTATTTGACGTGTATTTTCCCCAACAGAGACTTACCCACCAGGGAAGTTACTTTCTGCAATTCAGTGCATGCACTCTATCACTGCAATGATTATTTGTTCAGAGGATTAATCAATTAGTTCTTTTAATCTTTATTTATTCTGGTTATTTCACCTCACTGAACTCACATTTCCTTTCATCATTATCTCCCTCTGTTCTTACATCACCTGCTCTTTTTTGTTCTCACCTGTGTCCTTGGCTTCTATTTAGTGAGTGTGAAGCCAAGTCTGCTGACATGCTGCTGCTGAGGATGCCAGCTTTAATCCTAGACTCTAGTCTGTCTTCTAACTCTGAATGTCTGCTATGTCATACCTTGTCCCCAGATTTGAGGTGGGTTTTTTTTTTCATGGTAAGAATAGGTAGTGGAAACAACTTTTCATTTTTTATATTTGCTCATCTTTCAGCACTATAATTTGTTCTTAGCATTTCTCCACATTCTGGACCTTCAGACACATTGTTTGCCATTGGGGTTGGACCTCTGCATTCTGGCACCATGATGTTACAGCATCTATAACATGCTTCAAAATCTCAGATCAAGCCTCTAGCTTCTTCATGTCATCTTCAAACCCTTCAGAGATCTACAGAATATGGCATTTAAAATGTTTTAATAACTTAGAAAATTTTTCTTTTTTGTTATGATTATGAGACATGTCGGCTCCTGGCAGTACCAATCTACTTCAGAGAAAATATGGGCATTGAAGAAACTGCATATGGAGTTAACTTTCATTGTGGCAAAAGTTAGCCACTGGACAACAAAGTATCCTTGAATCAACTGCTGACAAAATGGACAGACAGGACATGAAACAAAGGACTACTGATTCTTGCCAAAACGAGTGTGGTTATGGCTTTATCAAAAGGCATCTTCTGAGGCCAGGACAATATGGCACCATCCCTGAAGTGGCCTTCGCAATTTGGAAAAGGTACAGTGCCCTTTTCTTCGAAGGCAGCTGAATAGGCAGTGGGCCGATGGCTTCTGATGTGCAATGGAACAGCAGCTGAAACAGTTATTCTTGAAGAGTAACTAAGCTCACGCCTCGCAATAGTAAACTGGCATTTGACAGAGGGATGTGGAGAAGAACGGGATGTTAAGATGAAGCCATATATACACAGCCAAGAATGGACAGCTGAATTAAAAAATCAACAACAATTTCCAGAATTTAAAATCCTGAATCATGACATGACACTAGTGGAATTCAGGTGTTTCTGGTACATGGACTGCTCTCACCCAATGTGAGGTTGAACTGTCGACCTTGTGTACATCCTACTTCACAAATGAGTCTGTCAGATATGCTAAGCCTATAGGCTGAAGATGATGCCCCAACACTGTGGAGAAACCTCAGGTGACTGTCCAGGCAGCTGGCTGTTTCTGTCAACTCACAAATTTTTTGGAAGTTGCTTGCATGCACTTTCTGTTTTTATTTTTGTTAGCTAATATTATTTCCTTCTTGGGTCTCTGAGGGAGTTGAAGATTAGTTAGTTATAGTTGAAGGTTAGTTAGTTATAGTTGAAGATTAATTAGGATAGAAAGTGAATTAGATACATTTTGGACTTAACAAAATAGGATAGATAATGAAATTATTTTCTCTGAATTTGTCAAATACAAATGGACTAGACATTGTTTAGACATTTATTACTTGTATATATTGTATATAGTCATTGTACTTTTGTATATAGTTTTTCTTTTGTTAGTTATAACCTTTTTCTTTTTTTTCCTTTTTATTAAAATAGAAAAGGGGAAAAAAAAAAAAAAAAAAAAAAAGAAACAACACAAATGGGGGGGGGGCGTTGGGGGGAAGGTGAGGGGGACGGGAGGGGGGGAGAACAAGGGAATCCGTGACCAATATGTAGAACTGAATTGTATTGCAAAATAAATTAAAATAAATTAAAAAAAAAAAAAAAAAAAAAAAAAAAAAAAAAAAAAAAAATCTCAGATCAAAGTAATGAAGGCAACCTTGACAAGGTACCTACCACTCCAAAAGTCATGTCTTTTCCCAACCCAGGATGAGTGACTTGCAGACACATATATTCATCTTATGGTTTTCCCTCGCCCATACCCCTCTCTTGCTTTGGGGAAGTCATGGTATTTGGACAGCACTCACACTGTAAAAGCCCATGGAGGGTTAGTTCCTGCAGAATTAGAGCCCCGTCAAGAAATTATATGGAGCAGAGAGGTTCCTATTTTATCAGCTTAGCAAGGAATATACATCATCAAAACTGTCTAAAGGTGACTAATATTGTGTGTCTGCTTCAAGGTATATGCAGGGAAGTGCAGTGGCCCTGGTGTCCACGGGCACTGGATACACTTACTGCAGTTACAGAAGGTTGTCAGCTGCTTGACTTGCATACTGGGAAACAAGCTCAGTGTTTCCCTTTGGAATAACACCAGGTACTCTTAACCACAGAGACATTATTTAAGACTTGGTAAAATTTTTCTTATCACTGCTTCATTTCTGATAAAACATACATGTAACCTAGGTTATTAATATGTTTCTTCTATTTAATTACTTTTTATCATCTTTGGTTGTGGTGCATAAAACACATTACAGCTTACCTGTAACAGAGAAGAACATATTTCTACTTAGTTTTCTTAAGGCTAAATTATGTAAATGGTGACCCTCAAGAGTCAAAATTGGGGCAGTGCAAGGATGAAGTAGCAGGACTCTCATATGGGACTTGGACTAAGTAGAATATGTTGTTATTTCCTTCTAACATGTCACAAATTAAAATGTTATCTATTCCTAATATTTCCCACCAGCCTGGACAGCTTGATGTAGTGAATACATGTTTCTAAGAATGCAATAGGGCCCAGCAGGAACAAATAATCTGAGAAAAGATAAAAAAAAATAGTAACAATTGATGACAGATATGGATCTATTTGCAGCCTTCTACATATTGATGCCCTTCAACTGAAGAATGGATAAATAAAATGTGGTACCTATACACAATGGAATACTACTCAGCAGAGAAAAACAATGACATCATGAGGTTTGCAAGCAAATGAATGGATCTAGAAAAAATCATCCTGAGTGAAGTAACCCAGACTCAGAAAGACAATAGACTGCTGGCAATGGTCGAGAGACAGCCCGAACTTACCTACTCTGGTGATGGGATGGCCAAACACCCTAACTGTCGTGACTGAGGGATCTGGATGCAGAGATCCATGGCTAGGCCCCGGGTGGAGCTCCGGGAGTCCAATTAGCGAGAAAGAGGAGGGTTTATATGAGCGAGAATTGTTGAGACCAAGGTTGGATAAAGCACAGGGACAAATAGTCAAACAAATGGAAACACATGAACTATGAACCAATGGCTGAGGGGTCCCCACTGGATCAGGCCCTCTGAATGGATGAGACAGTTGATTGGCTTGATCTGTTTGGGAGGCATCCAGGCAGTGGGACTGGGTCCTGTGCTCATTGCATGATTAGGCTGTTTGAAACCTGGGGCCTATGCAGGATCGCTTGGCTCGGCCTGGGAGGAGGGGACTGGACCTACCTGGACTGAGTTTACCAGGTTGATCTCAGTCCTCAGGGGAGGCTTTGCCCTGGAGGAGGTGGGAATGGGGGGTGGGCTGGGGAGGGAGGTGAGGGGGCGGGAGAGGGGAGAACAAGGGAATCCGTGGCTGATATGTAGAACTGAATTGTATTGCAAAATTAAAAAAAAAAGTCCCAAAGCAGACAGGACCATTCAGATATCAAAAGAAAGGCTAAAGGGACCACCAAGGAGTTCAAATATTTCAGAATCCTCATTGGCAGTTTTCAAGAGAATGGGTTTCAGTTTTGAAACCTCTTCCAAGAATGAAATATTATGAAATCGCCTCTCATACAACAGGACATACTTTGTGAAAACAAAAAAATATCCAGTAGGGGTGAACTGAATTTTTGCTTGTTTAGTAAAAATACCATAGATACTTCAAATTTGAGCAACCTCCATAATTCTTCTTTTGCTGGCAAAATTATCATCTGCAAATTATTCAAGATACCAGAATAATAAAAATTTGAATTGTAAAATAATTTATGAAGACCTGTATCCTTTGCATTGGCTTTAATTTTATTTTGCACTGCATATAACAGGAACGTTCAAACGTAATTCTTGCATGGAATGGTAAACTAAGGTCCAAAGAATTGGCTTTATGTGGTTGTATAATTATTGCTATGACCTAGCCCATTGCTCATGATATTTCACTCATGTCCCAGGAATACGCCTATGGATATTGGTTAAACAAAAATTATTTGCTAAATCTATGAGCTGCTTAAGCATATAAGTAAAAGCCTAAAAGATGGTTAGTGTACCCTAATTTATGGTGATAGTGATTAGCATGTGATAGAAAATTTATCCTGAGAGACTGAGCCTCAACTTGTAGGATATGACCTCATCTTCCAGTAGAAAATGACAAGGTAAAAAAGATCTAGAGGACACTAAAATAGTGTTTTCCCATGAATGTCCAACTGCTCCCTGGTGAAGAGAATTTTCATATTTCTTGTGTCAAAAATGATTTGGGAATTGCAGAAACCATTCAGTTTGTTCACTGCTTGGCATACAAGTGTGAGGACCTTGGTTCACATCCTCATTACATATATAAAATAAACAAAACAGTACAATCCACAGGTCAGCAAACAGGAGGATCCTTGGAGCACCTTGACCATCCTCGTCTGATGAGAGATGATCTGTGTATTCAGTGGGAGACTGTTTAATTTATTGCAAAGAAGAACAACCAGGAAAGACACCTGATGTTCATCTCTGACCTCTGCACAGATTATCCTCTTCTGTGCATACTTGTATGTACAAGTGTTCACACATCACACACACACACACACACACACACACACACACACACACACACACATGCATACAGAGAGAGCGGGGGAGAAATATCTGATTGATGTGAGAGGTCTGTTAGGGGAACTGAATCTGAATGTTCCCTCTGGATTCTCAGATCATGAACAACTATTAATATATAAATATACTATCAGCATTTACATATGTGTCTAACACATTTTTGATAAGTACCAAATGTGAAATAATATATAGTACATCATTTCTTTCAGTGCATACATACATCTGTACACAAAGATGGTCCATGAAGTTTGTCTTCATGTATGAAGTCTCCTTATAATCCCCTATTAAGAGCAGGAAGATTCTTCTGAATCATCATTTTCTTTAAAGCACAAACTAATTGGACTGAGGAAAAGTCTATGGTCATTGAACTTGCCAGGTGGGATTGCTAGCATCTCAGTTTCATTATAACTTGAAATTGGTTGTGAAATGGTGCTGGTAGACCAAGACCCACAACCTAATTTATAATCACAGACTCAAGTCTGAGGATCTAATGGCCTCAACTGGGACTTCTTTTCCCTCATATCAAGGACTTTTGATAAATTACTTAAAGTATAAAAGGATAGCTGATAGACTTCAAAAGCAGTGGATCATAGAAGAGGATGGTGTCCATTCATGATAACCCTTGTTGTTCAAACTCTGAATCTTTTGAATTCCTGGCCAATAGCTCTCAGAGTAGAACCACCTGCTTTCACTTTGAATCAGGGTTTTCTATACTGTCCCCAGGAAAACTTCCTAAAGTAACTGGGAGCTAAAGCAGATTAAAGAAATGGTCTCTGTAGGCAAAGTGTGAGTGCTTCTTCCCTCTGGCCTGCAATGAAGGAAAGATAGGGAGGGAGGACTGTGAGAATGAGGATGTTAGTACAAGTCTTCTATATGGGGCACTAAAATGTTGCCTGTAACCAAGGTGGCACTGTTTCAGGAGAATTGTCCATACAGCCAATCCACTATGCCAATAATGCAACCTTGAATCAAAGGACAGAGTCAGCAATTGGATGCCCAGATTAGACATAAAGTACTTGAAGGATTTTGGAGGGGCTAAGACAGGACAGGAAGAGAGGAGGAGGAGTTCTGGGGATTTTCTAGTATGGGGGGATTCAGGAAAAACATGAAGAGAGGGTCAGCCAATTCTTCTGCTTTCCTTGAATTTTTCAAATCATTATCTCAAATTCTGACTCCCATGTTTTTTTATTAAACTAGAACAAATTAGGTAATCATTGCATCTGGCAACCTCATGGCACTGAGTTTTTGTAACTGGCAACTATGTCCCACCTTGACATGGAAGATAGTCTACCATATTTCAGTTTTTATGTAGAAAGTCAGAATCTACTGTCTATCTGGACAGTGGACATGAAGAAAAAACATCACCTCTACCCCAGTGGCCCAAGGTGTGTGGGATGGATGCTCATGGTTCTGGGTCCTAACACCTTGTCTCAAAGGCTGGTTAGCATTGTCCTTATCAATTACACACAAGTATGCATGCACACACACACACACACACACACACACACACACACACACACACAAATTAAGAGAGAGATAGAGAGAGAGAGAATTTACTCTGTACACAGTTATCCTAAATTTTCACAAACATATAAGGACATTAACTGTAATGTCTGAACCAGTGTCAATTTGAGAAACAAAGCATGCTCTTCACCGTATTAGCTCTCCACACTCAGTTGACACTTACATCATCTGTGATACTGACTACATGCTTCACTTTCTGAATCATTTTCAAAGTGATCATAAAGGTTCCCAGATGAGAAACAAGGTTCATTTCCTCCTGTTTATCCTGCAGAAGGAAGTGCACATGGGTTATGGGTGCCACCCTTTTTGTTCTTTGTGTGTTCCGAACCCTGTTCACTTTCACAGGCAATGCTGCAAGCCTGACACACAAATGTGGGTGAGTCGCCTCACGTCCTGTTTGATCCCCTTTCCCCACATACTATGAGAAAGCATCAAATCAAAATCCAGTGACAATAGACACACTCTTTTTATTGAGCAGAGCACAGGCAGGCCATGTGGGGCTTGCAATGGTGAAGATGAATGAATAGAGAGGAAAAGAAGAAGTGGAAAGTTCCTCAGGCATGCACAGCTTGGTTGCAGAAGATGGGATTCCTGACAACTACACCATGGAGTGAGATCCCTAGGGACTGTTGGATCCATCTGAGTTTTGGAGTTCTTCAAGAAACATGTGTATAAGAATGGTCACACAGCGCAGCCTTGCTCACACCCTCAGACACTTTGGCAGGTGAATTTATGGAAATCATATTCCCACTAAATGAATAGGTTGGAGATCCAAAAATACTGCAATTTTTTCTGAAAACAGGAAGTAAGATAAACCATCAGTAAAGCTACAATTGAAAGGGAATACGCTAAGAATCATGTAAGTGACCCACTGATCCTTTCAGGAACTGCTGTATTTAGGACATTCAGCTTACCTGTTCAATCATCAATCAATATCACTTCAATTTATACAGTCAACCAGATTCCATGTACCCCCTCCAGATCTCATGAGGTTCTACAACCTCCTGTACGGCACAGAAGGGCTGGGCATTAGGGCCTATCAACCTCCATCACATGGTCAACCCCCTAAGTGTATCCCGTGGAAGAAGTAAAGCAGGTGACACCAATGAAAATAAGAGTGCATGGGAAGGGTGAACAGAATGAGAAATACTACCCCCAGTGTGTGGCATTCCAGGAGCCCATGGTCTAAGGGAACAGCTGGCAGTGAGAGAAGGGAGTCAGCAGAGGGATTCCATCCATGACCTGCCTCAAATATTTGCAGTGTGGTCTGTAATATGGGTTTACTTAAGAAGAAACAGAATCCCTTCTCACAAGCAACCATCTCCACTGTTGATCCATCTGTCAAACAGGCCATAGTCCTTAAATACTCTCAGAACCTAAACTACCAGATAAACTGAAAAAAACTGATCATGGGTGTATTTTTTCTCCTCTATAGGCACAGTGCTATTCCTGAGGGAATATATATGGCCCAATGTGATTATCTATTGACTGTCTCCACACTCTCCCCACACAAGAATATATGTTCAGCTCCTGAACATGGACCATGAAAAAAAAAAGCATTCCCAGATATCATAAAAAGGTGCTTGCAATCACAATATTCTGCTTTCAGTAGAGGTTCTTTTGTGAACCATGAACATACCTTCTGGTGATCCGGATGTTCACTGAAGGGGCAATTGGAGAGTTCAGACAGGAACTTGCTACATGGTCTATGTTCTGGGCTCCAAATTCCGTTTACAAATATAACTTGTTGATTCTTTAGAAGAAGAACAGGATTCATTACTGTACTGAGACTAAGTTTCCATGTGTGCAGTAGTTTTGTGTTATGGATGGTATTTATTTGTTCAGGGTTCATGCCAGAATTCCTCAGCTCCTAGAATCATTACCCACACAGCATACAAGACACATCTTCCATAGAGATGGCTGCACATCTCACTTGCACCTGGTTTTCTGTGCAACTTAGACAAGGTGTGTTGTGCTGATGAGGAAGAAGAAGCCAGGGCAGATGAAAGAAACAGCCCATTCAGTGGAATCAGAAATTGAAGACTCAACTAGCAGTACAGGTTAAGGACACTGGAAAAGGAAAAGGTAGGCATAACGAAGGCAGGGGATGAGGACATTACTACAGAGCATGGACATTTTATTGGGCTATATACTATGAGCGAGATCCTGACAGCTTTTCATGTTGTGATTTAACTAATGCCTTCAACCCAGAAAGTGCCCCTGCAATCCTATTGTCCTTTCAGTATGAAGAATTCCATGGTAAACACACTTAGAAACTTAAGTCAGTCCTTTGTGCATATACTCCTCTTCTAATAAACAAGGACACAGAACTGCATTAGTTTGATCATATATACTCCATGTGAAACAGTTTCCATTTATGAATCACTGTTTTACTAGACATTTCCTGACTGACCCTCACAGATTCTCTCAACATATCCTATAAAAACAGAAGTCCATTTACCCTCTGAATGCTTGACTGACCCTTGGTATTTATCAAATACATACTTGAAACCGAAGAATGGTGGTTTTAAAAGGACATTCATCTAAGACAGATTCAGCCCGGGTACATGTTGTTGGTCTTAGTTCTGCTCCACCATAGACCGTATAATGTACAACCTATTAAAAAAAAGAATAATATTTATGTTTAGTCTAGTGCCCAAGTTTACAAGCATGCATTGAGTATCTTTCTGGAGGCAACACGGCTTGCCATGGGACTATGACCACATTTATGAGCTTAAAGAATTACAGTCCAGTCATGGTAGGTAGGATAAACTATTCCTTAACCTACAAACACGGATTTTCTCTGAGCAGAAGCAAAAACTCTGGGATTCGGTATGGGGATGATAATCCTGGTGACCACTGCACAGAAAGCAGCAATCCTTGTTTAGTCTGGGAAGGCTGACCATGTAGGCTGTTTACTCACCTTTATATCACTGACTGTCCCAGCATTTAACACAGGGAATCTCTGTTTTTCTCATCACCCAGTCTCCACACTTCAATTAACAGAAGAATTTGGGACACTTTATGTAATGGGAGATTTCATGCCAAATGAGTATAGCCTTTGAAAGCCCCATCCTTCTAGGTGAGTGTTGATGGGCCTGTATCTCAACAAATGTCGCTAATCTGCTTATGAAATTCACAGATAGAATTTTCCATTTCAATTGCACAAGGCATATTAGACCCAACTTATCAGGACACTGGGGAAAACAGAGTCTGAGATACGAGACCTCCTCTCAAGGAACCAGGTGTGATCTCATCATACATGTGTTGCTTCTTTTTCTGTTCGTTAAGTAAGAGTCACAGACACCCTGACCAATAATAGCCTTTGTTCTCCTTGTTTTGCCATAGTTGGCAAATATCCAGTCTAGAACAAATTGTAGCAAACAAGACAAGTTAGATATGTTGTCAAGTAAAAGCCAGATGTGCTCTGTAGCAGGAGAAATGAGCTGATAATCACTCATCTGCATTTTCATGGGATGGCACAAAGGAGATCCACATACCAGCAGACACTTCTGTTATGACTGTGTCCATGTGTCCTGAGTACATACTTCCATTTAGTATTAATTCCAAGTTGACTCTGGTTTTGAAATATGTTGGCATTATAGCATTGCCACCACACCTTATGGAAACTGATCTGTCAAGAACCTGTCTCAAACTTTCTGACAGAGACTGCCTACATGGCGGTCAAATCTCCACACTGGGTAACTGCTTCCCTAGAATTTGGATACAATGAATTTATCTCAGAGTTGAAACTCTAGTTCCTAATTTCTGCCACAACATCATTTACCAGACACTCTGTAGAGTGGAAGAAGGATCCTCAGGATAATTTGTAGTCCTAGTTTTTAAAACCATTAAATGGAATTGTTTAATATCCTTCATTAGTCTTTCAGATGTCTTCATTCAATCCACACAGATGATCACCCTTGATGGCAATCTGAAAGGGCATCATCTATACTCTGAAATGTATCTTTATGCTCTTTCAGTATAGGATATGATAGTGTATATTTACAGACTAAGAAGGCTACAACATGACAGCTTTATCTCACCATGTGGGACAATCATTGTATATTAGGATCATGGCTGAATATAACCATGACAAAAGGTGGTTGGCCACACTGGGAGAGACCCTTCTTTAATACTTGTTAGGTAAGTACCTCAAGGTCCATATACAAAACTAAGTAGCAGGGACTACAATCTATTCCTGATGTGTTCATCAGTGTGCATCAGCAAACAGTATATAAAGGTAAGTATATCAGAATCTGTACACTGAGTCTTGATTTTCCTGGAATGAACACTATCATATATAGAATACCATTTTCTGCCTGAACCATATGGAGTATTGTTTTTCAATGGAAATTCAGAAAATGAGTACACATAAGCATACATACCCAAATATCCATGCCTAAGCAACAGCAAGAATGATACAGCAAACATAACCACATATAATACTACAGAGATGGATGCACTATCCACAGGTTTGCTGTGAGACACTAAACTAGTTTCCTTAGAAATCTACCCTCACACAATAATCAAAATTATAAGGGAGTCTGTCAAAAGGGCTCAGTGGAGAAAAATGCTTGCCATCTTTACTGAAGATTGGCAAGCCTGAATCTCTGAATTTGTCCCTACAATTCATATGATAGTAGGAAATATCTAAAGACTTTAAGGTTTCTGCTGACCTCCACATATTCACCTGGCTAACTGGCTAACTGGTACCCAGACACACACACACACACACACACACACACACACACACACACACACACACACACACACACACAGAGGGAGAGAGAGGGAGAGAGAGAGAGAGAGAGAGAGAGAGAGAGAGAGAGAGAGAGAGAGAGAGAGAGAGAGGGACAGGGGGGAATTTGGGGGGAGAAATGCCCATAAATGTAAAAAATGTTTAAAAATGTTAAAGAGTATCAAAAAGATCCTTCCACAGTAACCACTGTTGTTGTTCGTCTTTCTGTATGATCATTAGTTAATTGATATACACTGGGTGTTTATGCCAGGGAGCTAACACAAGAGACATCCAACTGTTACCCTGAACTATATCATTGGCTTTTTCTGACAGTGAGCACCTTGAAATAGAATCACTAGGAGAGTGCCTTTTCTATATAAAACTCCCTGCCTAGTATTCCTGCTCAACGAAAGGTTAGCTAGCATCCTTCAGGAGATCCTTGAAGACTTAGTTATAAATATAAAAAAAAAAACCCATGGACACAGTTTGACTTAGAAGTATGCATTCTTCAAGATATAATCTGATGAGACCTACCTTGGGCTATGGGTATTAGTGAAAGAATATTGTACATTGTACAATCTGTGTGGTTGCAGCAAGACTGAACAGGCTCCTGAGGGTAGGAAGAAGGGCAATATTTCATGTGGACAATTTCATACTGTCTTTTATACTAGGACAAGTACTCACCTTAAATCTCTCGCTCATTATTTTGCTGAGGTATGTGCCATTGCTTCGGAGATTGTAAATAATGTTGATGATATCCAATGCAAGTTGCTTAGGAATATCTGGTAATGTATATGTGAGTCTTATATCAATGGTGTCTCTCTTTGCCTGGCTGGAGTTCAGGAGCAGGATCAAGGTGGCCTGTAGAAGCAGTGAGCGCCACAGGGTTTTGCCCATGGTCTACTCAAATATGTAGCTGGAGATTCAGCAAAGCAGAGGACTCAAGGTTTATTGGATGCAAGTAGAGCCACACTGTATTATATCTTGACTGCCATGGTTAGCCACACCCTCCAAATACACCCCTCTTTTCCTACCTCCTTATCTCTGTCTTTGCCAGATCCTCTCCCTCTATACACTCCTCATCTCACATCCTCCCTTTTGGGATTCCTACCACTTCCCCAAGCCTCTCAATTCAGGCCCTACCAAAAATCCAGTCCTTTCTCACCTTTCCAGTTTAGATTCACCCTGGTTTCTTTAATGGTAACATATGTGTCTGGCCATCAGAAACTTGAATCTTCATTCTTTATTTCTTCAGAAACATCTAAAATAACTCTTGGATTACCAGTGTCTTAGAATTCATTGGTGTGCTTGAGCTCCTAGTTCAAGATCTGCAATCCCTCCCAGTCTCTTAAATCAAAGTTGGGAGCAAATCTCATCCTTCTCCTTCCTGAGACACTTCTTTGCCAAACCTACAGAGTTAACCTCTACTTTGGAAAAGGATATACTGTTTGTTTTTTCAAGATACATGAGCACCATTCAGTCAACATACTCCCAGGAGTTATTCCTGAGCCAAATCTCACAGCAGCCTAAAGATAGATCTCATGTGACTGACCCTTGGGAAGGCCTGCAGAAATATTACATGAGACATTATATAACTAATACTTACCAGTAGACACTGAGCATTCCAAAACACTGAACATTTTTATACAGCCCTTTTTGTATTAATGCTAATAATAATATAATATTAATATTTAATATCAACAACACCAATACATTAGAGTTAGACTTGGATACAATTCAATGCTTTTCCTTAAGATCCAGGTATGCCAAGTAATTTCCCTTTAATTATATATTTATTTAAATTGAAAATTTTAATTTATTTTAACCATAATACTCCAAAATGTGCTTACCCCATGTTTCAGACCTGTGTCATACATAAAGCCACTGAGTCAAGAAGTCCTGAAATGAGTGCCATAAACCATAAGAGAAAATTGAAAAGTTACCTCTCAAATTTTTCTTTGATTTTTTTGTGAAAGAAACAAAAAGCTGCCAAATGCATGAATTAATATTATGTGAATTACACAAACAGAAGGATAAATTATAAAAGGAATTATGTAAAAAGAAACAACTTATAAAACATTGAGAACCATGATTACTTCTAAAATTACAGTCAGCAAATAACTTAAACTTCAAATATCACAAAAGGCAAAGGACCAAATCCTTTTTCAATTATTCCTTTCCACAATTTCAAATTTGGTCGTTTAAGTAGGTGAAGGATCACACATTTGGTCCAGATCTCTGCTCCTTGGTTTTGCAGTACTGCTCTCCTGGACTGAAAGTCTAGTGTTTTCTTTAACTCATGTTTTCTTCATCATAACTTGACTATTTTCAATCTGGCTGGTGAAGTTATGGTGCTCATCTAACAGAAGAAAACCAACTCACATATTTGTCGTGATGATGACATACTGGAAATTTTTATTTTGTTGTTTCTGGTTTTTCTGTCCATAAAAATTGTTAGGAACCACCTAATGTACATTTTTTTAAGATGTTAAACACTGTTCTAAACAGTTTTGTTTTGTTTTTTTATCCTAGATTTTCTAGTCACCCTCTTTCCTGTCCATGAAGGAATGTTTCTGGGAATAATCTTAAGAAGGCCTCTGTGGATGCCAATGGTTCTGATTTCAAGACAGCAATGTCTCTGCCATGACTATGAGAAGGAGTTCAACAATAATGGCAATCCATCACCTTGTAACATTGGGACTGTGCTCTCTCCACAAACCCAGGGATTTGCAGTTACTGCCTTGATTGTTGAAGCACAGCAAGAGAAAACCCTGTTACACAGAAGGTATTGAAGTCTTATCAATTTCCTGGGGAGTCTCAAAGTGTTACTTTAGAACCAACCTTTTATACTGTGAGACAACACAAGAGAGAGAAGGAAATTAAAAAGGAAAGGAGCTAGAAACCAGAATACTGCAGTGTCTACCCTAGCCACCAACAACCAGAAACACACTTCCATCCAAGGAGTGAGTGAGAGCTGTTACAACGGGTGTTGTTCATGTATCATGTGACTTATAGAGTCAAAGTAGCAACTCTGATGGCATCAGGAAACCAAGACAAATAATTTCTTTCCACTACTGTTTTTTGAAATGCATATACAGGGTAAATGGTCAGGGTTTGTTCACTATTTACCATACACAGTGTATTCTCATTCTTCATCTTCTCTTCAATTTCCTATTCCTGTCCTAACTATATGTTTTCTTTTAACACTCATGGTATTTTGTTTTACTTTGTGGCCACTCATTTTACCTGGACTGAGTTTTTTTTTTACCACATTTTAAAAATTTTCCACTAGCTCCTAACAGCTTACTCTTGGGTATACAATGGAAGACAATGCATGCTCCTTTTCTCAAAATTCACCAGTAGCCCTCTGTTCAGTGGAGAGGTGTAACTAGCCCGCGTACTTGATGCCTTCAAAAGGAACCTACTTGAACTCTATTTTTCACATAAACATTCTTGTATACATTCAGTGTGTTTGGCTATATTCTCTTAATTCTCACATGAGTTTCCTACAGTCTCTTACCCATCAAGGAGTGTACTTTCTGTAATTCAATGCAGATTATCTCTTGTAGTCATGGGGCTTTGTTCACCGCATTTTTGAATTGTCTATTTATTCTCCATTGACCCTGGTTATATTGTCATACTGAATTCTGTTTTTCTCTCATCTTTGCATTCTTGTCTTTTCATTACACCAATTCTTTCAATTTCAAGATTTTTCATATTTAAGCAAATAATGGACAGAATTCTCCCTGCCATTGTTTTCCACACTAGTTCATATTTCAGGTCACCTTCTTTAGGCTGAATCAAAAACTTTCCATTCCTCTGTATTAAAGGTTAGACTGAAGGATATCCTCTCTCACATCCGAATTTCTCTGTCTTCACCACTTTACTTTTCTCACGGGTTCCAAGTTTTTGGATTGCAGCAGGGCTCTTTACTACAGATCTAATGGGGCTCTCCAAGTGTTAGCCTATAGTTGATAGCAGATGGCCAGCCAGTGCTGCCATCTCCTCTTTGCTTTCATTCAACTCAAATGCAAATCAGAGGCTAATATAGAAGATCCTGACTGTGTGTCCTATTATCATGGTGGTTCCTTCTATTCACAAGCAAGCTTCTCTGCATCAGCTTACTTATTAGCTCATGGTAGTCTTACCCAGCCCTTTCCTGAGGAGCCTCTTTTTCAAATTTGCTGTGTGATAATCTACTGTAAAAAAAAAAAAAAAAGACAAAGTATTTTCTTTCTAGCACTCACAAGTACCATTCTACACATTTGTTCAACAAATATCCCCAAGCCTCCCTTGGTCTATTCCCCAAAGCTTTGAGATAGAAGATAGATGCCTGCAGCTGTGGTGATACTATATCATGGAGATGAGTAGAGCTATTCCCTGAAACAATAGGTACTTAAATATTTACCAATAAACACTAAGCATTCCAAAATACTGAACTATATTAGTAACATTTTGTATTGATATTAATGATATTGATAACAATTTAATTTTAATATTTAATGTCACCAAGAACTCCGTATCAGGATTATCCTTAGATCCAGTCCTAATGCTTGCAATTAGGATTAGGTATTGACACATATTTAGCTGAATGGGACAGTCTACACATTGATGGATCTTTTTCTGGGTGCTTAATATACTCTTCATAGAGAGGTAACAATTCCCATCAAAGGGGGGAAAACCAACTCTTCTTCTCTACATGATCATAAGAACAAGGAGAATGCTTCTTTTACTCTTCCTGAAGTTGTATTTTAATAACAGTTCGGAACAATTTAAAGTACATTTTTGACATATTAATCATTGCCTTGGACATTGTTTCAGCCTCTAATTTACCAAGTGACCCTTCTTGACACTTTGTGAGGGAATGTTTCTGGACATAATATTATGAAAGTCTCCTGTGGGTAGCCATTATTTTCTGATTTCAAGTAGGAATATCTTGCCATGCCCAGAAGAAAGGATTCCACAGTGATTTCAATCTATCCTTTGTAATATGGGACTGTGTCTTCTCCACAAATACAATGTTCTTCAGTGGCTGATTTTATTAATGAAGCCCAGCAAAGGAAAACCTGTAACACCCAAAGCAATAAAAGTTTGAGTTTGCTGTATACTTCCAAAAGGATATTGTAAAACAAAACCACTTTGCTGTGTGACAACCCAAGAAAGGAGAGAGAAGTTCATGTGGAGAGAAACCAGAACCCAGGAGAATGACATGACTACTGTATCTACCAACAGTCATATACATCCTTCTGTTCAAGGAGGGAGAGCTGTTACAATAGGTGTTGACAGTGTGACCCTTGTCCTGTAGAGTCATAGTAGCAACTCTGATGGCAACATGAGACCAAGACAAGCAATTTCCTTCACCTCCTCTATCTACAAATATATGTACTGTATAGATGGTCAAGATTTTTGTAATAGTTACCATATACAGTGCATTATGTGCATTCTCACTCCCCACCTTCCCGTCAACTTCCCATTCCTTTCACCTTCCTATCCTCCAATAAAGGACATGTCCTTTTCAAAAGTCACATTTTTATTTTATTCTGTGGACCACTCACTTAGACTATCTTTTTGAGTATAGGTTTCAAAGTGTCCATTGGAGCCAGGTGTGGCTTACTATTGGGCACAAAACTAAAAACAATGTCTGTCTTCTGAGAATCCACCAGTAGCTCCATGTTCAGCAGGGAGGCATATTGCCTCTTTCGCATATCCCTGATTCATGAGTTACTATTGATAAGAACAATCCTGTGTAGGACCATTCTTGTGTAGGTCCAGTACAGGCAGCATGAACTACTTTGTGATCATTTTTTTGCAAAACACAATGACTAGAATATCGAATTTGGTCGTGATTTAATAAGCTTTATGCTTTCCAAATGTTTCTACTTCCTACTCTCTAATTTTCTCTGACCCTTTTGTGTGGGTGGAATAAATAATCTGTTTAGGATTAAAATACTCATATATAATTACTCTCAGTGCCTGGAATAGCCATACATTCACTGCCATTCACTTCTGCCACCCCACCAGCACCAGTTGATAGTTAATTATACTTCACCTGCACAGTTTCACAGAATGATATCTCAAGGATTCCTTTCATGGAACCCAATCATCCTTTTCATCAGATATTCTCGAAAACAGCAGAAAACATTCCAAAATACTGTCAATTGGGTTTCATTACTACATGGACATTGCTTATTAAATCTGTTACCATCTCTATATGGAATGTTGACCTCTTGGGCTTAAGCTACAATATTTCTGTATACTTTGATTATGATTCAGAGGAAATATTTTCCTAGGTAGTTGCTTAAGACAGGAAGCCTGGTGTCCCCATTCTCATTTCAGACTCTCTATTTTCACCAAATCCACATATTCCCTCTTTAAGTCTTTACTGGGTGGGGCCTTGTCCTCAGAGTATATTTACTTGTGTCCCAGTATAGAGTCTGACTTTTCTTTAGAGTAATAGCACAGTCTCTTCAAGAACATCTAACTTTCTACTTGGTCGTGCTATTTGTCTCTAAATTGCACATTTCTTCTTACATTTCAGTCCTTCATTCCTTGTTTATTTTCAGTGAATACCTGCAAAAGAGTGTAGAGCAATAACAATGCTAAGTAGTTAGTGCTGGCCCATGTTGAAATTTTGTTTTCCAAACACATTCAATCATTACATCAAATTCAGGCTCATTCAAGGTCTCAGGACAAAGACTGAATATTCCAGATTCTTTGCCAGAATATAATTGCAATGGTCTTTAGCCTATTACCCAATATTAGCATTGTCATTCTCTGACATCCTATAACCAGGCTTCCACTGTTCATAATTCTCTAAGCATTCTGGTTTCCCAAACTCCTTCCAGCATGGACTATTACGTACCCCTTAGAGCATCTGAAGCCATTTCTATCTCATAGCTGGAAATTTTTTCCCTTTCCTCCACAGATAACTTTTAAGGGACTAAGAATCAGATGGTCATGTGCATCATAGCCAAGGCTCTACTTCTAATTATCCATCTTCTATCTTAGTTTCTTTCCCAATTTCAATGATAAAAATATCAAGAAAAATGAATGCACCTAAGTAATGGTTTTTTATGACTTGGGTTTCAGCAATTATGTTCTACTATGCCAGATTAGGCATGATGCAGGAAGGTGAGTCTGGATGGCCACATTGCATCTGCAGTGAAGTAGCAGAGGGAGGGTGTAGCAGGAATCTTAAAGAGTCTTATTAATAAAATCAAACCTGTGGCCAGTTATTGGAGTGAATGCTGGAAGATCAGAGAAGCAGAACAAGCCACAGCTAACCTCACCTAGCCAAATTCTCAGCTGGTCTTGTTTCCTCAGACTGGAAGCTTCTGTGTCCTCATCCCAATGGCTCTCAGCTGAACTGCTGCTCAAAAGCCTGAAGTTTAACCAGCTAAAAGTTTCTAGTTTCTAAGGTCCTCATGCCTTATATAGTTTTTTGCTTTCTACCACCACTCCCTGGGATTAAAGGTGTGAGTCACCATGCTTGGCTGTATCCTTGAACACATGGATTTCTGCCTCTGGAATGCTAGGTTTAAAGGCATGTGCTACCACTGCCTATCCTAAGTATCTAGTGGCTTTCTGTTCTCTGACCCCAGATAAGTTTATTAGGGTACACAATATTTTGGGGAACACAATACCACCACAGGAGGGAGTATGTGGGAAAATGAGAAGGTCTTGAGGGAATATGTAAAGAATTGGTGAAGTGCTGGGTGAATATTTATTGTTAACTTGGACAGAGGCTTTTCAGGACTCCAGTCCCTCAGACTCTGGTGAATTGGCAAATCCTTTTTCTGCGGGAGGCTCAAGTATGGTCCAAGTGTGAGTGTTTGAAATTGATTGATCAGATTATTCAAAAATTAGCAACCTCAGTATCCAGTTCCCATATAAGTAAAACATGAGCTTGCTTCTGTAGATACCTCCTTCAAAGACTATTTACTTCCTCCTTCTTGTGCTGTAAAAAAGCCCAAGGAGATTTAGGGTTGTTGAATACATATTTCTGCTCTATCAGACTAAGGATGTCCCACTTGATCCCAGTTTTTGGTACTTGTTTCTATGTTTCTGTACTTTCTCCAATTCTCATCAGCACAGCCAGATTTGCAGGAACAAGCTGTGCTGGACTAGATAGGAGTTGGTTAATAAACTTGAAGTTTCACTCAAAATGATAAACATCCTCCAGTTATACTCCACATCCTAAATGTTCCACAACTATCCTGGATAGATTTTCTTGGACAGTAGTTCAAACTAGAGAAAGTTACGAGATTAACATGTTTAAGAACACAGTTTGAGAGGAAGACTGGAAGCAAAACCATATCGGATCTTCATGCAAAGGGCTATATATTCAGTCACCTTGTAAGCTGTGAACTTTTTGTCCAAGAAACCTCCATTCATGGAGCACTTATACGTCCATGGGGTCCCTAATGCAATCTTTCCTTCTGAAGCAAAATTTCTGGGACTGAGCTAGTCATCGTGACCTCTTAACCTAGAGACCCAACCTTGCACTGATTAATTTCCCCTGATATGTTGGATTTCCTTTCTATAGCTCTGACCTCCGTGGCTAGCAAAAAAAGCAGAACATTTGTCTTCATATCTCCTCAGACCTGACGGCTTATGGGAACTCTCTCTTGCCTATACCAGTGTTTTTCTGTCAATTTCTATGAAAATAAAAACTTCTAGTTGTGGTGATATTGTGTTCCCCAAAATATTGTGCACCCTAATAAACTTATCTGGGGTCAGAGAACAGAACAGCCACTAGATATAGAGGCCAGAAAATAGTGGTACACACGCCTTTAATCCTAGCATTCCAGGGGCAGAGAACCACTTGGATCTCTGTGAGTTCAAGGCCACACTGGAAACAGCTAGTCATCGTGACTCATGCTTTTAATCCCAGGAACTGATGGCAGAAAGCAGAAAGGCGTGGGGATGAGGAACTAGCCTGGTTAAGCTTTTAGGCTTTGAGCAGCACAGTTCAGCTGAGATCCATTTGGATGAGGACTCAGAATCTTCCAGTCTGAGGAAACAGGATCAGCTAAGGAATTGACAAGGTGAGGAAGCTATGGCTTGTTCTGCTTCTCTAATCTTCCAGCATTCACCCCAATACCTGGCTCCTGGTTTGATTTTATTAATAAGAACTTTCAAGATTTGTACATCTAATTTCTTCAGTGTGTCTCTTACATTTTTTAAATTAATACAATTAAGAACTCCAAAGGGGCCAGAGCTCCCATCTGGCACAGAGAGCTCCCATCCAGCACAGAGAGAGAGCTCCCATCTGGCTCAGAGAGCTCTAGTCTGGCCCAGAAAGTTCCCATCCAGCCCAGAGAAAGAGAGAGCTCTCATAGGACAAAGAGCCATCATTGGAACAAGAGTAAACTCAGGAGACAGGGAATCTGCAAGCCCTGCTTAGACCGAGAGTGGCTTTCTGAGAAGTAGAAACTGCCACCTATCATTGGACCAAGAAAGGCTTCCTGAAATGCAGAATCTGTCAGCCCTGAGTGGACCAAGAGCCCTGATAAAACCAAGAACCAATCCTTGAATCACAGAATCAATTAGCTTGGGTTGACCCAAGAGCAGCTCACTGAGACACAGAAGCTGCCTGTGTCAATCAGACCAAGAGCTAAGATTAGACCCAGAAGGGCCCCCTGAGACACAGACACAACAAACACAGAGTGGATCAACAGCAACTCGCTCAGACACAGGCACTTCTTATACCTATTAGAAGAGGAGATGGGCAAATGTCAAGGCAGAAGTACATACAACAACATAAAGAGCAATACAGCATCACCAGAACCAAGCCCTCCTCCAACAGCAAGACCTGAACATCACAAGGTGAAAGAAGCAGAAGAAATCAACCTTAAGAATAGCAACATGAAGATGCTAGATGTCTTTCAAGAAAAAAATGAAAAATGAAATTGAGGGAAAGATAAACAAAAAAGTGGAGGAAATCAATTAAAAATGAGAAAAGGGCAAACAAAACATGGGAAGAAATCTATAAAGAAATAGAGTAAAAGACAAATAAAAAAGTGGAAGAAAACAAAATCCCTAAAAGAAAACCATGAAAAAGCAATAAAACAGGTGAGGAAAACAGTTCAAGACCTGAAAGGGGAAATAGAAACAATGAAGAACACACTAACAGAGGGAATGCTGGAAATAGAAAATCTGAGTAAACGAACAGGAAACACAGATGCAAGCGTAACCAACAGAATACAAGAGATGGAAGAGAGGATCTCTGGTGTAGAGAATACAATAGAGGAAATTGATTCATCAGTCAAAGAAAACATCAATGCCAAATAAGTCATAACACAAAATGTCCAAGAAATCTGGGACACCATAAAAAGACCAAACCCAATAATAATAGGGATAGAGGATGGAAAAGAATACCAACTCAAAGGCACAGAAAATATATTCAACAAGATCGTAGAAGAAAACTTCCCCAACTTAAAAAAGGAAATGCCTATGAAGATACAAGAAGCCTATAGAACACCAAACAGACTAGAACCCCCAAAAAAGTCCCCTTGCTACATAATAGACAACTAAACATACAAAATAAAGAAAGAATATTAAGAGCAGCAAAGGAGAAAAGCCAAGTGACTTATAAAGGCAAATCCATGAGAATAACACCTGATTTCTCAATGGAGACTTTGAAAGCCAGAAGGACCTGGACAGATGTAATGCAGACACTAAGATATCATGGATGCCAGCCTAGACTAATATACCCAGCAAAACTTTCAATCATCATAGAGGGAGTGACAAGACATTCTAAGACAAAGCCAGATTTAAGCAATACTTATCCACAAACCCAGCCCTACAGAAAACACTAGAAAGAAAATTCCAACCTAAGGAAGTCAGATACACCCACAAAAACACAGGCAATAACACCACAGCAGTAAACCCCAAAGAAGAGAAGTACATACACGCTACCACCAAAAGATAACAGGAACTAACAATCACTGGTCATTAATATCCCTTAATATCAATGGACTTAATTCACCTATAAAAAATACATAGGCTAACAGAATGGATATGAAAGCAGGACCCATCTTTCTGCTTCATACAAGAAACACACCTCAAATTCAAAGATAGACACTACCTCAGAATAAAAGGCTGGGAAAAGTCTTCCCAATCAAATGGTCTTAAGAAGCAAGCTGGTGTAGCCATCCTAATATCCAACAAAATAGACTTCAAAATAAAATTAATCAAAAGAGATCAAGAAGGGCATTACATACTAAAGAAGCCAAAACTGTACAATGCAAAAAAGAAAGCATCTTCAACAAATGGTGTGGCATAACTAGATGTCAACATGTAGATAGCTGCAATTAGATCCATATCTGTCACCGTGCACAAAACTTAAGTCCAAGTGGATCTAAGACCTCAACATAAATCCAGTTACTCTGAACATGATAGAAGATAAAGTAGGAAGTAGTCTTGAACACATTGGCACCAGAGATCACTTCCTAAATATATCACCAGTAGCACATACATTGAGAGAAACAATTAATAAATGGGACCTCTTGAAACTGAGAAGCTTTTGTAGGGCAAAGGACACAGTCAACAAGACAAAATAACAGCCTATAGAATGGGAAAAATCTTCACCAACCCCCATCTGACAGAGGACTGATATCCAGAATATATAAAGAACTCAAGAAATCAGACATGAAAATAACCAACAGTCCAATTAAAAAATGGGCTACAGAGCTAAACAGAGAATTCTCAATAGGAGAAGCTCAAATGGCTGAAAGACATTTAAGGAATTGCTCAACATCCCTAATCATCAGGGAAATGCAAATCAAAATGACTCTGAGATACCACCATCTTACACCCCTCAGAATGGCTAAGATCAAAAACACTGAAGACAGCTTATGCTGGAGAGGATGTGGAGCAAGGGGAATACTCTTACACTGTTAGTGGGAATGAAAACTTGTACAACCACTTTGGAAATCAATATGGTGCTTTCTTAGAAAAAGGGGAATCAATCTCCCCCAAGACCCAGCTATACCACTCTTGGGCATATACCCAAGGAATGCCCAATCATACCAAAGAACACATGCTCAGCTATGTTCATAGCAGCATTATTTGTAATAGCCAGAACCTGGAAACAACCTAGATGCCCTTCAACTGAAGAATGGATAAATAAAATGTGGCGCATAAACACAATGGAGTACTACTCAGGAGAGAAAAACAATGACATCATGAAGTTTGCAGGCAAATGGATGGAACTAGAAAAAAATCATCCTGAGTGAGGTAACCCAGACTCAGAAAGACAAACATGGTATGTACTCACTCATAAGTGGATATTAGATATAAAGCAAAGGATAACCAGACTGCAACTCACAATTCCAGAGAGGCTACCTAGTAAAGAGGATCCTAAGCAAGATACAGGGATTGCCCAATGACAGAGAAATGAATGAGATCTTCATGAGCAAACCAAACTTGTGGGGGGGGTTGAAATGGAGGGAAAGGGTTGGGGAAAAGAGAGCTTAGGGAGCGGAAGGTCCCATGTGGATCAGGAACAGAGAGGGAGAACAAGGAAAGAGAAACCATGATAAATGAAGACACCATGGGAATAGAAAGAAGCAGAGTGCTAGAGAGGTCCCCAGAAATCCACAAAGATAACCCCACAATAGACTACTGGTAATGGTTAAGAGAAAGCCCTAACTGACCTACTCTGGTGATCAAATGGCCAAACACCCTAACTGTCATGATAGAACTCTCATCCAGTGACTGATGGAAGCAGATGCAGAGATCTACGGCCAAGCCCCAGGGGGAGCTCCAGGAGTCCAAAAGGCGAGAGAGAGGAGGGATTATATGAGCAAGAGATACTGAGACCATGGTTGGAAAAAATCACAGGGACAAATAGCCAAACTAGTGGAAACACATGAACTATGAACCAATAGATGAGGAGCCCCCATGGAACTGGATCGGACCCTCTGGATAAGTGAGACAGTCCATTAGATTGAACTATTTAAGAGGCCCCGAGACAGTAGGACCAGGACCTGTCCTTAGTACATGAGCTGTCTTTTTTGAACCTAGGGCCTATGCTGGGACACTTTGCCCAGCCTAGGTGAAGGGAGGAGGGGACTGGACCTTCCTCAGCTGAATCTACCAGGCTGAGCTGAATCCCCAGGGGAGTTCTTGCCTTGGAGGAGGTGGGAATGGGTGGTGGATTGGGGGAAGGGCAGGGGGGAGTGGGAGAAGGGAGGACAGGGGAATCCATGGCTGATACATGTGGTGGTATTGTGTTCCCCAAAATATTGTGTATCCTAATAAACTTATCTGGGGTCAGAGAACAGAAAAGCCACAATATTAAACATAGAGGTTAGGCAGTGGTAGCTCACGCCTTTAATCCTAGCATTCCAGAGACAGAAATCCCTCTGGATCTCTGTGAGTTCAAGGCCGCATTGGAAACAGCCAGGCATGGTGACTCACACCTTTAATCCCAGAAAGCAGCCTTTAATCCCAGGGAGTGGTGGTAGAAAGCAGAAAGGTTGATAAGGCGTTGAGGACCAGAAACTAGAAGCATTTTGCCTGGTTAAGCATTTGGCTGGTTAAGCATTTAGGTTTCGAGCACAGTTCAGCTAAGAGCCATTGGGATGAGGACACAGAAGCTTCCAGTCTGAGGAAACAAGACCAGCTGAGAAGTTGGCCAGGTAAGGTTAGCTGTGACTTGTTCTGTATCTCTGATCTACCAGCATTGACCCCAATAACTGGCCTCAGGTTTGATTTTAATAATAAGTACTTTTAAGATTCATGCTACAGATACATAAAATTAAATTAATTATAAAATGGAAAGAAAAACTCCAAAGGGTCTCTTCAGTGTAACCATTAACAGTCTACTAGGAACCAAATGTTTAGATACATGAGCCTAAGTGAGTATAACATATATGAACCCAAATAATAGTTGTGGAATCACATCTTGAGTGTAGTTTGACTGTAAGCAAGTATAGTTTAAGCACGTGCTCCCTTGACTTGCTGGAGTACTCTCTGGCATAGTGCTTTTGTGCTTTGTCTTTATCTGGAGGGTGGAGGAGGTTACTCTGCTGCTGCAGTTCCCACCCTGACATCTCTGTAGCTTCGATTTCCACCAAACACTCAGACTTCCTGCTTCTGCCATGTAAGTGCTGTGTCACTGCAGTTTTTGTGTTACTCATTGCAAGTTTGCTTTGCTAAAGACTGTAAACTCCTATCAACATGTACACTGTGTTGATATAATTTATAATAATTTGTTAGTCATATTCATTGTAAACCCTGCAACTTTTCTCCAAATTCCAAAGGAAAGAATATGAGCAAGAAATGTTAGAAACACCACATTTAGAAATTTTGTATAATGACTTATCATAATTACATTCTACTTTACTTTTTTTGAATATTGCTGATTACCTGACCACGTCATCTTTGAATATAAAGGACGCTTTGGATCAAATTTCATCTAACTCCCGGCTGTGCTGGTGCACGCCTTTAACGCTGGCACTCAGGAGTCAGAGCCAGGTGGATCTCTGTGAGTTCCAGCCCAGCCTTGTTTACAGAGAGCCAGGATAAGCACCAAAACTACACAGAGAAAACTCTGTCTCAAAAAAAAATTCATCTACACATAAATAGTGTTAAATCATATCAGTGAGGTCTCAAATTGATTCTTGGGTTGGTAATTCCATTCTTATGTTTTGATGATCATTGTACAGAGAGATTTCCCTACACACTGGATAGAAAATATTTTTCCAAGACAACTAAAAGTTACTCTTAAGTGCTTGTATACTACAACAATAAGGAAAAAAATATTCATTTCATATACTTGTGCATGGAAAACTTTTTCAAATGCACTGATCCAAGAAATTATTCTTAGGATGATGGTGAATGTTCCATTAAACTCATATTGACCTCTCAAGGGATCTATTTGAAGTATATTTTTACCAACTGCCACTTATCCATCAAGTTCCCTTCTGAAGTTCTTCTTTCCATGTTCCCTGCCAATGTAACAGTCCTTTGTTCCCAGGGTTAATGTATTTGTTCTTTTAATCTTTGACTTGGGTTATTTCACCTCCCTGATGCACATTTCCACTCATCCTTCTCCTCTTTTCTTTCCAACACACCTGAGTATTTTCATCTCAACTTATCTTTTTAGCTTGCGGATTAGCATGTAGGAGACAAAGTCTACTCACATGGTGTTTTGGGGGATTCCAGGTTTCTTTCCAAACTCTAGTCTGTCTTCTTACACTGGATATCTTGTGTATGATCACCCATCTTTGGATTTGTGGTGAGTTTGTTGTTGGCAGGAATGCAGTGTGGCAAGAACACTTCCTTTTCTATGTTTGCTCATCTTTTAGCATTAAACATTTGCCCTTTGCATTTCTCCACTCTGTGGAAAACATAATATAGGGATTAACTTTTGACCTATAGTTTGCAAATAGTCATGGAATTTTGTGTTTTGAAACCATGATGATCTGTTATCTCTGTCATGCTTCATAATCTCAGGTCAAAGAAATGCAGGTAATCTAAACTATGTAAATACCCCTCCAAAAGTCCTGTCTTTTTCTACCCTATTCGTGACTGAAATATGAACATATATTATCACCTTCAAGTTTTCCTTTGCCTATGCCCTTCATTAATGGGGAGGGCATTGTGTGGGGATCACTTACAGTGGACATGGTCTCTGAAGGCTTAGTTCTCTGAACTTCAAGCCCATAAAGTCTGGTTTGGAGCAAAGACCTGAGAAGTTCCTGTTTTATCAGCCTGGCAAAGAATTTACCTCATGAACTAAGTCTCAAAATGTGACTTCTGTTATTTTTTGTCCATAAGTACCATATCTTAATGTTGATTCATCTTTCCTAGCATTGGTCATGAGCTGTATATCCACTGGGATTTTCAACTTTGATGTTTTATCTGTCTTACACTAGCAATGTGAATAGAATCATTTCAGGTAACCAGAAATCATGGATTTATTTTTCCTTATTAAGAATTTTTTAATTCATTTATATACAAATCACAGATCTTCCTCTCATACTTCTTCCCACCCATCCCCAGGTTTCCCCCCTAACCAACACACCATTCCCTTCTCCTAATAGGTAAGGCCTCTCATGGGGAGTCAGCAAAGCCTGGTACACTCATTTGAGGCTGGTCCAAGTCCCTCTCCCTGCATCAAGGATGTGCAAGGTATCCCACTAAGGGTAATAGGTTCCAAAAAGTCAGCTCATGCACCAGGGACGGATCCTGATCCTACTGCCAGGAGGGCCCATAAGCAGACCAAGCCACACAAATGTCTTGCTTATTCAGAGGACCTAGTCCAGTCCCATGGAGGCTCCAAAGCTGTTGATCTAAAGTTGATGAGTTCCTTCTTGGTTCGGTTGTCTCTGTTGGTTTCCCTATCATGATCTTGATGGCCCTTGCTCATGGGGCATCCTTCTTTCCTCCGTTTCACTGGACTCCTGGAGCTTGGCCTGGTAGACAGAGGCAGACATCAGAGCAAAAGGTAGAAAGCCAGTGCTAGGGAAGTTTCCCAGAATCCAAAAGGAATACCACAGCTTAGACTACTAGCAATAGTGAAGAAGGCTCCCAGGCTGGCTTAACCCAGTAATCAGATTGAAGGATATCCTAACTGTCATCATAGAACCCTCATCCAGTAATTGATGGAAGCAGACAGATTCATTCTTAAGCTTTATTAAATTATGAAAGAAATTAAAAGTATTTAATATAATGTCAAAGGACCTCTGTCTATTGTTGTTTTCTTTCTTTTTAAGAAGGATTTTTTTATTATAGGTGTGTGTATACATATTTGTGTGTGTGTGTGTGTGTGTGTGTGTGTGTGTGTTGTGTGTTTGCATCTAAGTGCACACAGATGTATGCAGTGACCATTAAGTCCTGACTATTGGATCAATATAACAAGTTGCAGAAGGTTGTCAGCTGCCTGACTTGCATACTTAGAAACTGAATCAATTCTATTGAAGAGTAAGTATCAAGTGGTCTGAAGAACAGAGCCATCACTTAAGGCTTGTTGCTTATTTACTTATAGCTACTTCATCTCAGAAAGAAAAAAACAAATGCAACATAATTAGATGTATCTATTCCTACTATTTTACAACTTCCTTATCATCTTTGGCTGTGTATCATAAAACACTTCACCTCCTGCCTGTCACACAGGAAACAATTCTGTCCAGTGTTCTGAATGCTAACTAATATAAATGGTGATCATCAGAGTGAAAATTGAGGTAGGGAATGATAAAGTACCAGGGTCCATAGAGGAATTAGACTGAGTAAAATTTCATTTTGGATTCCTTTTAGCATGTCACATACTAAAGTGCTATCAACTCCTATTTTTTCCGAATAGCTTAGACTGATTTATGCAGTGAATACATTTTCTAAGACTACAGTAGAGTCTATCAGGATCAAAACAAGTTGTAATAACAGATTTTTAAAAAACACCAAGCAACAAATAATGAAAGGCACAGAAAGAGACCAGCTCCCACTCTCCCAACCACTCTATGTAGGATAACCCCGAGAATGCCTTCATTGTCTTGAACAGCCTCTGGATGTTGCACTGGGCACCTTGTATGAAGTGTCAGTTCTGAATGTCACTGAGCAGACCAAATGTTAGTCAAAGTCCAGATGCAATATTCAGACATCATTTGACAAAGTTGTTCCTTGAATTCCTCTGATGTCAGCTTTCTGAGAACTCTACTCCCATAACAGAGAAAATCATTTATGTTGGGATTCAAAGAGAACTTCCTATGAGTTTTCTGAGTTTAAGAAAATGATAGAGAATTCCTAAGAACATTAGTCAAAATTCTCTGGAGAAAAACCCTTCATCTCTCTGCAGAGATTAGAAGCTTCCTTTCATGCATAGAGTTGATCTCTGAGAACAAAATGATCTTTCTGATATATCTGTGGATTTTTATGTAAGATATTTTTAAAACAATGATGGATAAAAACAGATAAAGAAGTATTAAGGATTTTCTATGAATATAAACATATATTCAACAGGTTGCTAATATATAGAAAAGCATAAAGAGGATATAACAACAAGTATCTTATCAAGAATGCAATAGAGACATGTATCATAACTTTGGGTATCTTTGTTTTAAAATAATTTTTGAAATAATTGTGTTGTGTTTATTTCATTACCCATCACCTGCCTCTATACACGTCAGAGTTTTTTCCTACTCCCTCTTTAATTAATGTCCTCATTTTCTATGATTATATACATATACATATATGTACATTGCATTTACATATTTTTATCTAAACATGAAAATATATTTACATATATCTAGAAATAGATATATAAGTATATCCTGCTGAGTCCATTTAGTGTTTCTTTTGTATACATATTTTCACAGCTATAGTGGATAACTCTTGGGATTCTTATCCCTTGGGATGAGAGTTTCACCCATTTTTAGTAGTTAATAATAATCTGTAATACTTCATCTTATTTGCAACCTTGTGAGATCTAACCCCAAACCTTCTGTCTGGTCTACTGGTATTATCATCTTCCACATCTTGCTTAGGTATGGTTAACCATATTTCTGAGAGTTCGTCGTATAGCTTTCCTGTCATGTATAGAATACGTGACCTCACAATAAATACACTGGACCTCTAAGTTTTACATTCTTTTTTTTTTTATTTAATTTTATTTTACAATACAATTCAGTTCTACATATCAGCAACGGATTCCTTTGTTCTCCCCCCTCCTGCCCCCCTCCCCTTCCCCCCAGGTTACCCCCTATTCCCACCTCCTCCAGGGCAGAGCCTCCCCCGAGGACTGAGATCAACCTGGTAGACTCAGTTCAGGCAGGTTCAGTCCCCTCCTCCCAGGCTGAGCCAAGCAACCCTGCATAAGCCCCAGGTTTCAAACAGCCAACTCATGCAATGAGCACAGGACCCGGTCCCACTGCCTGGATGCCTCCCAAACAGATCAAGCCAATTGACTGTCTCATCCATTCAGAGGACCTGATCCAGTTGGGGACCCCTCAGTCATTGGTTCATAGTTCATGTGTTTCCATTTGTTTGGCTATTTGTCCCTGTGTTTTATCCAACCTTGGTCTCAACAATTCTTGCTCATATAAACCCTCCTCATTCTTGCTAATTGAACTCCCAGAGCTCCACCCGGGGCCTAGCCATGGATCTCTGCATCCAGATCCCTCAGTAGTTGGATGGGGTTTCTAGCACGACAGTTAGGGTGTTTGGCCATCCTATCACCAGAGTAGGTCAGTTCGCGCTGTCTCTTGACCATTGCCAGCAGTCTGTTGTGGGGGTATCTTTGTGGATTTCTGTGGGCCTCTCTAGCACTTTGCTTCTTCCTATTCTCATGTGGTCTTCATTTACCATGGTCTCCTATTCCTTGTTCTCCCTCTCTGTTGTTGATCCAGCTGGGATCTCCCGCTCCCCCAAGCTCTCTTTCCCTCGACCCTCGCCCTTCATTACCCCCACTCATGCCCAGATTGTTCATGTAGATCTCATCCATTTCTCCGTCATTGGGTGACCCCGGGTCTTTCTTGGGGTCCTGTTTTCAGGTAGCCTCCCTGGTGATGTGAGTAGCAGTCCAGTCATCCTTGTTCCACATCTAGTATCCTCCTGTGAGTGAGTACATACCATGTTTGTCTTTCTGAGTCTGGGTTACCTCACTCAGGATGATTTTTTTCTAGATCCATCCATTTCTCTGCAAACCTCATGATGTCATTGTTTTTCTCTCCTGAGTAATATTCCATTGTGTATATGTACCACATTTTATTTATCCATTCTTCAGTTGAAGGGCATCTAGGTTGTTTCCAGGTTCTGGCTATTACAAACAATGCTGATATGAACGTAGCTGAGCAAGTGCTCTTGTGGTATGACTGGGCATTCCTTGGGTATATGCCCAAGAGTGGTATAGCTGGATCTTGGGGGAGATGGATTCCCAATTTTCTAAGAAAGTGCCATATTGATTTCCAAAGTGGTTGTACAAGCTTGTATTCCCACCAGCAGTGGAGGAGAGTTCCCCTAGCTCCACATCCTCTCCAGCATAAGGTGTCTTCAGTGTTTTTGATCTTAGCCATTCTGACAGGCGTAAGGTGGTATCTCAGAGTCGTTTTGATTTGCATTTCCCTGATAATTAGGGATGTTGAGCAATTCCTTAAATGTCTTTCAGCCATTTAAGTTTCCTCTGTTGAGAATTCTCTGTTTAGTTCTATAGCCCATTTCTTAATTGGACTGTTGGGCATTTTGATGTCTAATTTCTTGAGTTCCTTATATATTCTGGATATCAGTCCTCTGTCAGATGTGGGGTTGGTGAAGACCTTTTCCCATTCTGTAGGCTGTCGCTTTGCCTTGTTGACCATATCTTTTGCTCTACAAAAGCTTCTCAGTTTCAAGAGGTCCCATTGATTGATTGTTTCTCTCAGTGTCTGTGCTACTGGTGTTATATTTAGGAAGTGATCTCCTATGCCAATGCATTCAAGACTACTTCCTACTTTCTCTTCTAGCAGGTTCAGAGTAGCTGGATTTATGTTGAGGTCCTTGATCCACTTGGACTTAAGTTTTGTGCACGGTGATAGATATGGATCTATTTGCAGCCTTCTACATGTTGATATCCAGTTATGCCAGCACCATTTGTTGAAGATGCTTTCTTTTTTTCACTGTACATTTTTGGCTTCTTTGTCAAAAATTATATGTTCATAGGTGTGTGGATTAATGTCAGGGTCTTCTATTCGATTCCATTGGTCCACATGTTGGTTTTGCTTTCCCTCTTTGCAGATGACATGATAGTATACTTGAGTGACGCCAAAGATTCAACCAAGGAAATGATACAGCTTATAAACACCTTCAGCAACATAACAGGATACAAGATCAACTCAAAAAAATCAGTAGCCCTCCTATATACAATTGACAAACAGGCTGAGAAGGAAATCAGAGATACATCACCCTTTACTATAGCCACAAATGACATAAAATACCTTGGGGTAACACTAACCAAGCAAGTGAAGGACCTATATGACAAGAACTTTAAGTCCCTGAAAAAAGGAATTGAAGAAGATGTCAGAAAATGGAAAGATCTCCCATGCTCATGGATAGGCAGGACTAACATAGTAAAAATGGCAATTTTACCAAAAGCAATCTACAGATTCAATGCAATCCCCATCAAAATACCAACACAATTCTTCACAGACCTGGAAAGAATAATACTCAACTTCATATGGAAAAACAAAAAAACCCAGGATAGCCAAAAGAATCCTGTACAATAACACAACCTCTGGAGGCATCACGATCCCTGACTTCAAGCTCTACGATAGAGCTACAGTAATAAAAACAGCTTGATTTTACATTCTTTTACAAACATCTTCATTAGCAGGAATCTTAAAAGTTCTTATCAATAAAATCAAGCCTAAGGCCAGTTATTGGGGTGAATGCTGGAAGATCAGAGAAACAGAACAAGCCACAGCTACCTAACCTTGCCAGTTCCTTAGCTGATCCTGTTTCCTCAGACTGGAAGCCTCTGAGTCCTCATCCAGAATGGGTCTCAGCTGAACTGTAGCTCAAAAGCCTAAAAGCTTAACCAGCCAAATGCTTAACCAGCCAAATGCTTCTAGTTTCTGGTCTTCATGCCTTATATATCTTTCTGTTTTTGCCTTCACTCCCTGGGATTAAAGGCTCACTTTCTGGGATTAAAGGCGTGAATCAGCATGCCTGGCTGTTTCCAATGTGGCCTTGAACTCACAGAGATCCTGAGGGATTTCTGCCTGTGGAATGCTAGGATTAAAGGTGTGTGCTACCACTGCCTATCCTCTATGTTTAATATTGTGGCTGTCCTGTTCTCTGACCCCAGATAAGTTTATTAGCGTGCACAATATTTTGGGGAACACAATACCACCACAAGTTCAGTCTGTTAGAATGTTGATTGTCTACTGGCAATTATCAAGTACATGTTGTTTTGCATAATATCTCTACAGGACTCCCAGACTCAGTATCCAAGCAGGTTCATTCAATTGTCCTCTATCTCTAAGTCCCAGGAGTTAGGCACAAGAAGATCTCTGGGCAGTTTGTTGATTAAATATATTGACTGGTGTGCGTTTGTTCTGAAAAGGGAACAAAATGTGTCTTTTAAAAAGTTCAAGTCCTGCAAAGGTCTCCAATGATATCATGGCCCAGATGGTCTCACATTCAGAACTGCTTCAAGGCAACTGGCTCAGACAATGCAGCCTCACTGACTTTTCCAGTCAGGACTTAGCCATAATTCTTAATTTTCTCAAGATCCCCTAAAGAAGTCTTCACCCTCATCCATCAGGAAGTAGTATAGGAAGCTACATCCCAAACAATAAAAATATATTGTTTATAAATATTTATTTTATTTAGAGGAAGTGGATTATGAATGGAATCTCTTTCTGAAGAAGAAAAGGAAATATGGATATGATGGGATAAAGAGTAACAACTTGTTTAAAATGTTTTACATTGCTATGGATTTAGTTTATTGATACAAATTTAAATTTAATTTTGTTATACTGTATGCATATTTCTACCTCTGTTTAAGGCATTATGTTTGTGCAGCTGATTTGAAATTGTAATGTATAATTAAGAAATACAGATTAATAGTTTGTCTTCTATGATAGTCAAACTTATAGTCATGTTAGTTAAGTTTTCTAGGTATACATAGATATATTTCTATTAGGTAGGTAATCTTCAAATACTTCAAAGACCGACAGAATTTGGCATTTAAAATGTTTTAAAAACTTAGACATTCGGACAGTGAGACATGTCTGCTACTGGTAACACCGATTTACTTCTAAAAGGAAGTAGGGCATTGAAGACATTCCATATGTAGTTTATCTTCTTCTTGGCAAAAGTCAGCCATTTGGGCAAGAAACTGTTCTTGCCTGGACTGCTTGGCAAAATATTTTATCAACTGGACATGCAGGATCCATGGAAAAATAAATATAGGATATATAGAATATTTTCTTTAATTTTGCCAAATATGAATGGACTAGAAATTGTAATTCCTGCTTGATAACTGTTCTATTATATGCAATTTTACTATGATAAAGTTAAAACCTTCCTTTTTGATTAGACAAAAAAGGGGAAGTGCTGTGGGATATCCTTTCTTTATGCTATGAGTATGCATTGCTCTGATTGCTTGATAAATAAGGCTGAATTGGCAAGGCAGCTTAGTGGCAGGCAGAAATCCAAGCAGATATACAGGAAGAGAAAGTAGAGGCAGAGAAAGGCCAGCCTACCACCCAAGGAACAACATGCCAGCAGACTGATAAGCTATGGAGCACATGGCAAAATACAGATTAATGGAAATGTGTTAATTTAAGATATAAGAGCTAGCTAGAGAGAAGTCTGCCATATGCCATGCAGTTGGTAAATAATATTAAGTCTCTGGGTGATTATTTTATAAGCAGCTGCAGGATATGAGTGGGAGAGATTCATCCTGACATCAGGGCAGGGCAGGACCAGAGAAATCTTCTGACTACATGGTACTCTAGCTCTTACAATCTTTTTCACCCCATTTCTGTGATGTTATCTAACATTAGCTTTAGTGGTCTTGTTATGGATGTATATATGGGGAAAAACAAATCCACATGACAAGTTTCCACATGACAATTTTAATTGCTTTACTCCCTGTTTAAAGTCAGCCCTCCCTGTTCTTCTCCCTACTCTAGATTCCTATAGTTCCCTTACTCCATTAAACCATTCTTCTTTCTTTTTTACCCATGATAGTGAAGTAATTCTCAGTCATATCTCAGGCTCCACTGCTAGTTAATGGTTCTCTATCTGTTCCCAGTGCACCCACAGTGACATCCTCCTGAGTCTTGTACCTCTCCAAGTAGTCCACATGGGTTAGAGATAATGTTCTTTGATTTTTCTCTCAAACATACCACTGTTATCACCTTCCATGAGTCTCACATGATCCAAATAAGCTTCAGGAACAGTAATTCCTTTTCCCTGTTAGGTTGCATATGTTATTGGATATGTGGTTAGTTAAGCATAGTAAGATAGGGAAACTCAAGGGTTATTAGATAATAGAAGAAACCATAACTCCTCTACATGTTGTATATGTCTTACTCTGTCTGAGAACCCAGAATTTTGACAGAGCTGGTCTTATTGGCTACAAAACAGAAAATACGGAATGTGGCCCATCCTCAATTATTACTCTTTCTGTGTAGACGGTATAGTAAATCGCAGAATATAAAGTGTCTTTCACAAAGAAGAACATGAACTATGCACACAGTGAAATTACACTTGCCTTTCATGTCATCTATGTCTGCTAGGAATTTATTTGAGATTTTCGACCCAGATGTTTACATTATCACTATAATTTCATTAAATGCTAATGCACACAATGTACTTTATGAACCATACCATACTCCACTTAGTTTAAAAAAACTTACTTAATTTTATGAAGCTCACTGTGATTTGTAATAGAGTTTCAAAGCAAGTGGGTATTCAAGATTCTGATCTCTGTAGATGCCTAAGGAAGGAGAGTGTAGAACAGGATGGGGAGCAGATGCCCTCTTGTCTTTAGTTAAGCCACCATAGAGTTCATCCACATGTGGGCAAGGATGCTTATGGTGATGAGGAAAAATTAGAAAAAGATCAAGGAATCCCAAACTGTTAGGGAAAGCATGATGACTCCAGAAACAGAAATAAGAACAGAAAAGTGTATGCTTCTCCGAATAATGTCATAAAACAGGCAAGATTAAGAAACCACATTATTGTGTCCTAGTTAGATATTATTTTGCTTATTGTTTTGAACTTAAATAACTATGACATATTTACAATGCTGTTACTTTATAAGACTCAATTTATTTTATGCTGGTGACTTTTTCAAGGAGCAGCAGATGGCAATTGAAGTCCAGGTGTCAGCCCACCAGAAGGAAAATGCCTTATGGATGATTCTCATATAGCAAGACCCCAAGACCACAGACTCCAGAATGTCTTTTGCTTCTGCTGTGCCTTTATATGTTTACTGCTGCCATTTTTCTCTGGTATGTTGTATGGTGTGAATGGGTGTGGAGAGATCCCCACCACTTGTTATGTAGTGTAGTGGGTAGCCATTCCAGCTTTGGTCTGGAAGTTCCAACCCCCATTAAGGCTTCAGTAACTATCACCCCTACAAGGCAGGGCCAAGGGAGGGCCCTGAAGACCCGGGATCAGGATGCACTGAGCTCACTTCCTGTTTGGGACCCTGGATGCTAGAGGCAGACCGAGGAGAGTTCTCCAGAGAACACCGCCTGACTGCGCTGCATCTTTCCCAGAACCCGCCACTTACTTATCCCTTCATTTGTAAGTTACGCCATTAAATAAATCTCCCTTTTAACTACATGGAGTGGCCTTAATAATTTCACCAATAATGTAGTGTGTTTATCTCATGGCAACATCCCATTCTACTGAGCAATATTATCTGTGGGTTATTAAGATGATGCTTTCTTCCTTAGCTGTACTGTCTAATTCATAATAATACTGATATTTTAAATAGAGTTTTGATGACAAAAAAATAAAACAAGGAAGTGTCACATAGCTAGAACAAATGGCTTTCTATAGAGGAGCCATATAGACTATGGCTAAGGTTAATGATTAAGAAAATCCATTGAGTCCCAGTCCCCAGCTAGCTTACATCCTTTTAATCTTAATGTTGGGAGATGTGTTCACAGGTTTTGGAGTGCATCATAGCTAAAACAAAGCTTTGAAAATAATTTAATATTAGACTAAGATGTTTTTGTCAAATAGCTTTGAAGTGAAAAACCTAAGAAGAAAATCTAAGGTTTTAGGAAATCACATAGTTGAGTGAGGAACTCTTTAAGGTCAGGGAACAAGAACAGAGCAGCCTAATTAATATTATCTGATGTGTGTTTCTTGCTAGCCATTGTTAATTACCGAAGGTGATGATTAATTCCTTATACCTATTTCTAACCTCAATCTACTGATATAAAAAGAACTAATAATGAGGGGGCATGCACATTGAATGTTGAAAGTAGTGCTGAGTTTTTTTTTTTTTATAAAAGATTAGGTTTGTCATTCCTTTAAGATTGTTTATAAGATTATCTTTCAAGATAAGTAATAAAGTGATTGATCCTTTCATTGTAACTGTTAAACTCAGCCTGCCAGTCCAAGAACTGACTAAGAAGAATATCTTGCTTGCGTACACAGTTAATCTATAACAAATTGCTTTAGCATGAATATGCAAGGGTACTTGGGATAATTTGTTTTACACCTGTAATATGTTAAATGTTTAATCATGTTAAGAGCTATGGAAAGCATGCTGTTTTTTACTTGTATTCATTGTAAACTTTCACTTGAAAAACAGAGTGTAACCACATTGTAATTTCTATATTGCTTGAAAGATTTCTTTGGGGTATGGAAGCTGTAAGGAAAAAAGAGAGAAAGATAAGGAACACATCAAGGAGTAGAATAGGGAAGAATAAAGATGGAATTAGAAGTAAAACATCAAGAATAAAGAAGAATTAGAAGGAAAACATCAAGAATGAGAGAAGTAGGAGAGACAGAAGGTAAATTTCTGCATAGAGATAAGAAAAGAGAATATGGAATACAAAATCAAAATACAGAAGAAGAATAAAAGAAGAAATCACCAAGAGAGTGTGTATTCCCTTACATTCTCAGATAGAAATGTTTTAATACACTGACTCTCTAAATTCCCAATTATTCCCTCAATAGTAATTATATTGAGCAAGAGGAAATAACTGTGACATATCAAGCTTATTTCTATGAATTTGTTCATGAATTTTAAGGGATACAACCTTGACTGCCTAGAAGAACTATCTTCGAATAGACAGGCTATTGATGAGCCAACGATTATTGAATCGATTGGTTTTTTTGAATTCATTTATGAGGTATCTACAAAGATGTTACTGCTATCAAATCTACACTAAATGTCCCTGAGATCGACTTCTGGGTCATTGCACTTTTCTTTATTTGCCATTTTAAGAATATTTAAAAATATTTCCTTATGACACATTTTGAAAATTATATAAAGTTATATACAAAGTTATAAATATTGACTTTTAAATAATTTAAAATTTACATAAACTGTTATATATATTCAATAAATATTTAATATAATAATTATTTAGTAGATAATAGGGTATTAGGAAATACAATATAAGTTCTGAAATTGGAAAGTGGTGACAATTGTAAAGATTCATTGTCATATATGGAATAAATGTCAATGTCTCCCATTTATATAGTCAACTGAAAATTCAGCAAAAGCTACAACAATGAGTTTTCATTTCACTTTTCAGACTGTAAACAAGTGATATGGCCAGGCTGTGATTATGTAGAAAAGCAGTAAGTGACAAAAACAGGTTAGTTTGCATTTAGTTGCTTTGATTAAATTTCTACAAATGTCTTATAAAACTTATACTCTGATTTTTTTTATGTCCATACTATTGTTGGGTATCCTTGGCTAGTCTGGAACTTGCTATATAGGTCAGCCTAGTGTTGCATCAAATTAATCTAAACTTCCTGCTTCTGTCTCAAGCAGTGAGATTACAGGCATCCCACTTTTCTTAAGTCTGATTTGGACCAGAATGTTGATCTTCAGAGAGAGAAACCAAGAGAGAGGACAAGCCATGATTAGACATAAAAGATAGGGAATTTCTTTTGACAAGAAGCCCTGAATCTGCATTCTCAATTCAGACCCTCTCTTTTCAAATTAATCCACATTTTTCTCTTGATGGGTCTTGTTCACAGAGTTGTTTTTCTGATGTCCCAGTACAGAGCCTGAAGATTCTTTGGAGTAATCACAGATTCTTTGGCTGAACATTCAATGGTGACTTTATACTGGCTCATATTGTTTTCCTTAACAAACTGCATGTTTATTTTGGTATTTTATTATCTCACTTCTTGTTCTTTTCTAGGGTAGACATGAACAAGAATGTCAAGCAATAACAATGCCATTGACTTAGTACTATACAGTGTTGAAATTTCCTCTGCCTAACACATTAATTCATTACTAAAATTCAGCCTCACCGAAGTTCTCAGAGCACACATTGAATACACCAGATTCTCTGTTCTATTATAATTTCCATGGCTACACCATATTCCAAAGGTTTGTGTTGTTCTTCCCTTATATCCTATGAGGCAAGCTTCCACTGTTCATAACTTTCTGAATATTTCAGGTTTTCAGACTCCTTCTAGCATGGAATATTAAGATCTTCCTACAGTGTCTGAAGGCTTTTCTATCCCACACTTGAAAACTCTTTCCCATTTCTCCACAGAAAACTTTTAAAGGACTAAGAACTTAATGACCATATGTAGTATAGCAATGCCCCTACTTCTCAGGACTCATTTTCTAGCATGGTTTCTTTCCTCATCACTGTAATAAAATGAATACAAGTAATAATGTGCCTAAGTAATGTCTTATACTGAATTTGGGATTTTGAAACTATATTTCAGCCTGACAGAAAAGGCATGGTGGCAGGAAAGTGAGGCTGGTCTGGTCACATTGCATACATCTGTAGTCATGAAACAGAGAGTAAAGAGTTAATTTCTACTACTTGTGCTATACATAATAAGCCCACTGAGATTTCCACATATTGTGCAGTTTGTTTTGCTTGAAGAATGAGCATGTCCCACCTGATTTCCAGCTTTTCTGTACTTGTTTCTGTGTGGAAGTACTTTCTCCATTCACTCCTCAGAACATAGTTACAAGACCAAACTATAAAAGACAGCATTGGAGTGGTTTAATAAACTGAAGTACCACTCAAGTAGATAAATTTTCTCCTGCAAGACTCTACTAAGTAAGGTTTCTACAACCTTCCTGAACAGGTTGTTTGGGAAGGAGCTGGGACTAGAGAAAGTTATAAGATTAACAAATGGTAGGAAACAGTTTGAGAGGATACTGTACGCTAGACCTTATCAGGGTTTCCTCTCCCAAAGGGTGTAACAAGAAGGATGAAAAAGCACAACATTCTTATAATAAGCCTTCTGACTATAAAAGACCATTAACAGGTGCCCTGATAATTTGTGGGCTCATTCCCCAGCAAAAGTTCCATTCCTGGGAGCACTTTTCTTCACTCATTCTGCCAACAGTTTTCTAATGCAATCTTTTATCTGAACATAAAATCTTTGAATTGAACGCCCTCTGTACCTAGAGCCACAGCTTTGTAGTGAACATGATTTCACATAAATCTTTGAGCTTCCTCTCTATGTCTCTGACCTCTAGGGCTAGTGTAAAAGGTGTAATATTTTTCTGCATATTTCCTTCCTCTTAATAGCCCATGGGAATTCTCCCTAGCTTTCCTATTGTTTCTCTGTCAATTTTGAAGTCTGGATACACAGCTTAGTGGTTAAGAGCACTGACTGTTCTTCAAGAGGATCTAAGTTCAATTCCAGATACCCACATGGTGATTCATGACCATCTGTAATTCTAACTGTAGGGGATCCAAGGACTTAAGGCATGCTCAACAAGAGGGAAATCAGTCCTGAAAACATATATATGCAAGTAACATCATATAGACTGGGAAGATCATATATTATATTCACACAACACACACACACACACACACACACACACACACACACAGCACAGCATATAAATAACAATGAAAGAAAATTGGCGATTAATATGTAAGAACAAGGATACATGAGGGGGGTTAAAGGAAAGAAAAGAAAAGGGAAAATGATATGATTATATTGTAATCTCAAAAAATAAACATTATTAAAACATTTTCTCTCCTAGTTCTTGTGCTTCTAATTCATACATTTACCTCACCTTCCATAATTTATCCTATATTTCCCTTATTCCTAGTTCCAACTTATTTATCTATGTAAGTATATCCTTTGCTCTATAAAACTATAAATTGCTTTTTTTCAAGTCAGTAACCCAATCTCTGAGCCTTATGTAATGCAAGTTAACACAAGGAACTGTGGTGGATGATTGATTGATTGATAAAATGCTGATTGGCCAAGGCCAGGCAGGAAGTATACAGGAGACAAAGATGGAGGAGAATTCTGGGAAGTGGAAGGCTAAGGGAGGGGACACCAGCCTGCCATCCAGGGAGCAGCACGTAAAGGCAGCAGGGAAAGTCATGGAACACGTGGCGACATATAGATTAACAGAAATGGGCTGAGTTTAAGTGCAAGAGCTAGACTATAGTAGGCCTGAGCTAATGGCCAAGCACTTTAATTAATATGAGCTTCTGAGTTATTATTTTATAAGTGGGCTGAAGAACTGTAGGGCTTGGCAGGACCCAGAGAGAAATATTCTAGCTACAAGGAATGATGCCAAATCATTCACTACAACTGTTTATGCTGTTGGCTTCCTCCAATTAGCAGTGGAGAACATAGTATCAAGACCAGGTACCCAGAAAACAGATATAAAATAAACAAAAAAGAAAAGGTAAAAATAAAACCTGGGGGACACATATACAACAACATATGGAAAAACTATAGTAAAGAAACAAAGTCCACTGATGAGAAAATGTTCAAACATATGAGCCTAATATGATTAGTATATTAGAACCACAAAACTGTAGGGTCACATTATAAGTGTGGTTTTATTGGGGCCAAAGATAACTTATGCATATGACCCCCTGACCTACATGACTCTGCTCATTTTCAGTGTCCCCAGACTGTGCCTTCACCTGGAGGGTGTGGAGGCCACTCTGCTGCTGTAAACCCTCTCCTGATACCTCCGTAGCTTAGATCCCCACCAAAACTCTCGGTCTTTCTTTTTCAGCCAAATAGTGTGGCATCAGTTAGTTTGGATTTGTGGTTATTATAAGTTTGCTTCACAGAAACTGCAAACCTCTACCAATAGATATTGATGTTTAATGCAACTTGTAAACATTTGCATTTTTAACTTGATCAGAGCCTAGTCATATTTGCTGATATCCCTAAAATATGTTTTTCCAGTTTCTCAGTTGATATAATAAATGTGAGTGTGGACAACCAGGAAATTTTTTTAGAAATTTTCTCTAATAATTTATTAATTTTAAATTCTAATCTCATTTATCAAGTGATAAATATTTGCTCAAGCCACACATGAATTTTTGAATTCAGCACTCTGCTGACCAAAACATAAAATTTTTCCATATTTTCTCTTGATCTTGCTCTACAAATATAATGCTTTAGAGTAAACAAGTCTTTTACTTTTCACTGTGATCAACTGCGCATTCTCTTTGTAGTGTCTGTTAGAACTTTTCTAATCTTGTACATTTGTGTGTGAGACAATAATTGGGGAGCTTTGCTTCTTCAATAGCACTAGAGTTCATAGTTATACAGTCCATTACTGCCATATGTCCCCCTCCATTTCATCCCTAACCCATTAGTTTCTAACTCTGTTAACTTTTAAATACAAAGAGATGGACATTTGATAATGTCACTGACTCTCTGATCATTTGATCTCTGAGAATGAATCACACTTAGTATGAAATTTGCCATGAAAAACACATAAATATTATTAAATCATAGCAGTGTTGCTTTAAATTGATTCATGGGGTGATAATTCCATCTTCTCTTATGATGATCTTTGCACAGTGGAGAGTCATCTACAATCTGTAATGAAAATGTACTTACAGGATGATCAGAAGTTACTCTTGACTGCCTTTTGTACAATAACAACAAAATCAACAATAACAAAAAACATTTTGGTTTATATAGTTTAGTTGTAGTTATGCAAAACATTCTCAAATCAACTGGTTCAAGAAATGGTTTTTGCGATGGTAGATAAAGTTCTAGTAACTCATGGTGTCTTCTTGAGGGATCTATTTGAAGTGTACTTTCCCCAACAGAGACTTACCCACCAGGGAAGTTACTTTCTGCAATTCAGTGCATGCACTCTATCACTGCAATGATTATTTGTTCAGAGGATTAATCTATTAGTTCTTTTAATCTTTATTTATTCTGGTTATTTCACCTCACTGAACTCACATTTCCTTTCACCTTTATCTCCCTCTGTTCTTACATCTCCTGCTCTCTTTTGTTCTCACCTGTGTCCTTGGCTTCTATTTAGTGAGTGTGAAGCCAAGTCTGCTGACATGCTGCTGCTGAGGATGCCAGCTTTAATCCTAGACTCTCTCTTCTAACTCTGAATGTCTGCTGTGTCATGCCTTGTTCCTGGATTTTGGTGGGTTTTGTTTTCATGGTAAGACTAGATAGTGGAAAAAAACTATTCATTTTTTATATTTGCTTATCTTTCAGCATTATAATTTGTTCTTAGCATTTCTCCACATTCCAGACCTTTGGACACATTGTTTGCCAATGGTCATGGGCCTCTGTGTTCTGGTCCCATGATGATATGGCATCTATAACAAGCTTCAAAGTCTCTTATCAAAGTAATGGAGGCAACCTTGCCTAGGTACCTACCCATCAAAAAGTCATGTCTTTTCCTACCCCGGTAATGAGTGACTTGCAGACATGCATTCACCTATGGTTTCCCCTTGCCCATACCCTTTGGAAAGACATGGTATTTGAGCAGCACTCACACTGGAAAAAGCCCATGAAAGGTTAGTTCTGCAGAATTAGAGCCCCATCAAAGAATGATATGGAGCAGAGAGGTTCCTGTTTTTTCAGCTTAGCAAGGAATATGCCTGATCAAAACTCTCTAAAGGTGACTAATATTGTGTGTCTGCTTCAAAGTATATGCAGACAAGTACAGTGGCCCTGGTGTCCATGGGCACTGGATACACTTACTGCAGTTACAGAAGGTTGTCAGCTGCTTGACTTGCATGCTGGGAAACAAGCTCATTTTGTTCCTCTGGAATAACACCAGGTACTCTTAATACCAGAGACATCATTTAAGTCTTCTTGATATTTTTCTTATCTCAGCTTCCTTTCAGATAAAGCATACATGCAGCTTAGGTCACTAATACATTCCTTCTGTTTTATTACTTTAAATCATCTTTGGTTGTGGAGCATAAAACACATTACAACTTACCTATCACAGAGAAAAACACATTTCTACCTAGTTTTCTTAAGGCTAAATTATGTAAATGGTGAACCCCAAGATCAAAATTGGGGCAGTGCAAGAATGAAGTAGAGGGATTATCATGTGGGTTTTAGACTAAGTAGAACTTGGTGTTATTTCCTTCTAGCATGTCAAAAATTAAAGAGTTATCTTCTCCTAATATTCCCCACCAACCTGGACTGCTTATTGTGGTGAATACCTATTTCTAAGATGCAATAGAGTCTGTCAGGAACAAGTAATCTGAGAATGGATAAAAATTAATGATTCAAGAACAATTAATGATTCAAGAAAACTATAGCTACACCATCTCTGAACCACTCTATGAAGGACATATCCAAGAAATGCTTCAGTATCTACACCACCCTCTGTCAACTAGACTGGTGACCTTGTATGAAACATGAGACCTAAATATCACTGAGCAGACCATGTTTTAGCCACATCCCAGATGCAAGATTCACACACCATTTGACAAAGCTGTTTTTTGTTCCCCTTAGATCTCAGCTCTCCTCAAACTCCATTCCCATGAGACAAGCAATCATTTCAGCTGGAATCATATTTCACAGGGCATCTTCTGAGCTGTCAAGTCCAGGGAAATGATTGCAAATTCCTAACGGCAGGAACCAGGATCCTATGGAGAAAAATCCTTCACGTGTCTGCAGAGATTGGATGCTTATTTCATACTCCAGTCTGATCTTTGAGAACAAATGATCTTCTGATCAACCTGTAGGAAGCTCAGTAAATTAATATTTTAAAGAATGATGAATAAAAGTAGACAAAGAAACATGGATTAAATAGTTCCTATGCATAGCTTTTATGAACAAATATTCAAAACTTGGTAATATTTAGAAAGATATAGAAAGGATTTACCAAGATTATGTTGTGAAACATAAAATATAATCATGCATGCATAATATTGTATATTTTTATTTAATTTTGAAGTCACTGTGTATTGTGTGAATATCATTACCCTCATCCTGCTTCTAGTTCCTCAAGTATCTTCCTCCTACTACCTCTACAATTAATAGACTCATTTCTTTAATTATTATGTGTATCAATAAATATAAATATGTATTGAATGTATATATCTGTGTATCTATTTACAACTTTCTGAGTCCATTTAGTGTTTCACATTGTGTTTGTTTTCAGGGTTGAACACTTTATAAGAGGTCACCACCTAGGAAGCTCATCCCTAAGGATGCCAGTTTCTCTCTTCCTCAGCAAGTATTAATTGCCTGTAATACTTTTATAAGGTTAGGGTCTTGTGAGATCACAGAGAGAGAGAGAGAGAGAGAGAGAGAGAGAGAGAGAGAGAGAGAGAGAGAGAGAGAGAGAGTCCTCCTTCAGGCATGTTACCTGCATTTATCATTGTATATATCTTTCTGGGAGTTAATCCTGCAAATTTCCTGTCCTGTTAGAAGTTATGATCTTCGTAGAAAAGGAAATTTCACTGATACTAATTACCAATTGAATTACCCTCTTGGTGTCTCTGTTTGACTTAATGCCATTTCTCAACAATCTTTGCAGAGACTGCCACCTACAGGTCAGGACTCTGAAGAAGTTTGAAAAGCTTTTCATGACCGAATGTACCATATCAAGTCTTTGTCTCTCCCCCTTTTCCAGACAGTTATTTGCTCTGTTGTTGATGGAGAAACAGGAACTTTAATAGTGGCACAACCAACATATGAAAATGCCAATGATGCATATCTGGTTGCTACATGGCCTTTTGGAAAGAAAGAAAATCTCTCTCATTACATTTATTTCTGTGCATGTCCAGGCCCTCATTTTTCCAAGGAGTAGCTATTCCCAGGACTTTAAGGGACTGTCAACAAAACAATATTTCTGCAGCATCAGAGGGGTGTGTATGTGTGTGTGTGTGTGTGTGTGTGTGTGTGTGTGATGGAAGACTCTGGAAGGTGTGGCTATTTTAAACAGACTCAGCTTGGGTATTTGGTAGAGTACACCACTATAAACATACGTACTTGAAAGGTAAAAAGGGAGTTCTTCCATAGTCCACTGTGTAGTCTGGGTGTTTCTTTCACTGCCTGAAATATAAGGACTGGGCTTTTAGTGTCAGTTTCAAACTGAACATATTTCTTCATACAGCCCCTAGTTGGAAATTCAGCATCAGGCTTGCTGCAGTCCCTTCAAATAATAGCAGCATTGACTTACACTCCCCAGGAAGGGAACTCCCAAGTGTGAAGCACAGGATAGTTTTCCTCCACTAGGCTATTTCTGGGACACCTCTCTTGGATCACTCTACGTCCTTCTATAGCATATTAACTCATGAAATGGTACCTCAGGCTATTCCTACAGGTGAATTGGTCCCCCATATCAATGCATGGTGCATCTTTTGTTAGTTAGATTTAACTTGACTGTGTGCCGAATTGGTGATTTGGTTGGCATCTCTGAGGACAATTACACAGAATAAATTTGTTATGACTCATTCTCCTCAAGGAATATCCACAGTATGCTTGAGTAAGTCTCTAGTCCATTTAGAATAGTCTCACTATCCAAGGGAAATAATCACATTCTTACTGTTTTTGCTTCATCTGGTACGGTCATTTGGATACATAGTTTGAACCTCACTGGGCAGGACAACAACTTTCTTAGGTAGAAAACTAATGGAAAACTGGTTTCAGAGTCTGGTGGATACTGATCTGATGTGTCTGTGTTAAGTTTGAATATTTAGCCTCTGAAGCGGCCCTGAAGCAGGCTGTCACAGAGCAACTGCTGGATATTTCAAAAGTACAGAGCAGTCAGAGTGCTTTCTTTCTGATGTGGGAAACAGAAGATGTTTGTCGAGGACAATTTTGACCTTATGTCCTTCCTGTCTTGTAGTTGTATTTGTGGTGAAAGAATGTGTTCTCTATAATGAGAGCAATGGTGAATGTCCCCACACCCCATATTGCTCATCAATTGCTTCAACAATGACATCACTCCCAAGGACGTTAAGGCGGAGAAGGTCAAGGAATGGTATCTCCTGTTATGCTGTTGGCTAATCCTGATGGCACAGTTATTCAACCCATGGGGAATTAACAGCCTTGTCTCTTCTTTGTTTCCTGTGCCTTTTGCTTGCCATCTTATGATTCTAGATTTAAAGGATGAATTCTTAACTATTCAGCCTTCATCATCAGGTTAATCTTCATTTTGCTTTAAACTTCCTTTTACTTAATTTTCTAGAAACTTTGAAGAGATTTCACTGAAGGGGGTGCCATAGGGGTTTGCCAGTAGCTATACTTTGTCTCAAAATTTCTTGCTGAAATTATATTTACTTTAAAAAATATGTACCACTCTCTCATGATTGTTCATTTTATGAATGATTTGCTTTTAGTGGGGCTTACTGTAGAGTTATTGAATCTGTTGTTTCCTACTGCCAAGTTTCATCTGTGACAGGGCCAGCTGGAGATTCTCCCAGAAAAATTACAAATGAAATCCACTTTTTGTTTTTCAGGAAATATTATAGAAAAGTACCATTTGCCCACAGAAATTAAAAATACATATGGATCAACCACAAACAAGGATTAACTTTCAAAAGATGTCAGGAACTATTAGTTGCCTTGACTGTCCTTAAAATTTACCAAAAAATATTTTTCTCATTTATCATCTTTTTCAAGAGGGAGTAATGACCACTCTTCCCCTATACAACACAGAGCTGAATACAAAAGGGCCTTTCAAGTAAAAATCTAAGCCATTGCTCTAGGACAGTTAAATCATATTGACATGAAACTTCCACTACCTTACATTATTACGTACTCCTACAAATCATTCTGCTGTACTGTTGCAGATGAGAGAGGCCAAGAGTGTGTTATTCTCCTCACTAATCTTGGCTGTGCTGTGACCCTTTACTATGAGATTCTTGCTAGTCTCCTTAAAGCTGTGTCATTTTGAACTTAATCAGCTTATTGCATGAGACCCTGACATCATACAACCTCCTCTTCCATCTCTTCTACTCAACTTACTTTGGGCCTCCTCTTACTTTTGGCAAATAAACTCCTGCTGACTTTATGGATCAACTTTCTACTTCATATCTGCAGATTCTGTCATTCATTTTTCTAGACACCACTCTATTGGTGAAATTATTAAGGCCACTCCACGTAGTTATTTAGTGGCGTAACTTCCAAATGAAGGGATAGGCAGGTTGCAGGGTCTGGGAAAGATGTAGCACAGTCAGGCGGTGTTCTCTGGAGAACTCTGCTCCATCTATCTCCAGCATCCAGGGTACAGGAACCAAGAGAGGCGGCAAATCCGGATCTCTGATCTTTGGGGTCCTCTCTTGGCCCCGCCTTGTAGGCGTGACAGTTACCGAAGCCTCAATGGGGGTTGGAACTTCCAGATCAAAGCTGGAATGGCTACCCACTACACCACTCTCTAATGATCTCAACTCTGTCCATGAAGTTGCCAACACCAGTATATCCTGAAAGAGTTCTAGATCCTTTGCTAATGTGGAGGTAATGGTATGTTTTTGTTTTTCCACAGGAAGCTTACAGGTCACTTTAAGTCCCTGAGTGCCTTCCCAGAGCATTAAGGAAATGCCAGTAGTGCAGGCACTTACTGAAGCTGAAAATGCAAATGAAAAATCTAAAACTGGGTTTAACATGGTGCAAGAGGTGATTCCAGTCAATGCAGAAAAGACAACGCCCAACATGGGAAGAAATTAAGTGCCTTGCTACTAACAGAATTTGTTTGATTAAGGAGTCTGGGCAGCCAATTATTCCCACTCATTTTTTTATTTTTATTTTTTTTCTATTCTGGCATTATTCTCTATCCAAAAGCCATAGTGCTGGGATCAATAGGGTATATGTACTAACCCACATTTGTATCACACAGTGACTTGGAAAGATCTGCCTATTAGAGAATTGACAAATGATAAAGTTTTCCGACAATTCTGTTATTTCTCATATGGTCCTTCCCACTTCTCTTTTTAAGCATCCTTGAATATCATCAACTATTCCTATTTTTTTACATTCATGGATCCGTGACATTTATCTGATGTCCATGTCTTTGTAAATAAAAGTTAGCCAAGTTTGAAACTGAAGATTTGGGGATTTCAAAAAGTAAAACATATGGCAGTACTAGCCATAAACTCTAGAGATACTGAAGGAAAGAATTTGTATAATTATTTTCTAGCACATGAAAATCTACAGGATTATAACAATTCCAACACTGACACTACAAAGATAATGCACAACTGATCACAATAGATAGTTAAGGCCCAGTTTACTTTAAAGAAAAAGAATTGTTGAGCTGGATAATGAATATATATAAAGAAATTTCATTATTTTATACAGGAGAAAACAAGATCAAAAAAATCATTGCCTGGCTCCAATAAGAACATATTATTTGAAAAGTGAGACTAGAATGTAAGTGTGATAAACCATCAGGGAAAATTGTATGTAAGTCTTCATGGTAATCCTTACTCACATGAGAATAATGTGATGAGGGTTGGCAGCAAGTATTAAAACAAATATGACTAGGTTCAGCTCAGCTTAAAAAGAAAAATGTTTACAAGTTGAATTAAAAGTAATTATCTATGGATAGGTGTTTGCAGTTCCAATAAAGCAAACTTACAAGAACTACAAGTCCAGACTACAGTGATCCAGCACTTACGCCTGGAAAAGGAAGACCGAGTGTTTGGTTGGAGATCCAGTTACAGAGCCGTTGGGGGAAGACTTGCAGCTGTAGAGTAGCCAAAGGCAAAGCGCAGAAACACTGAGTCTGAGAAGAGGCAGACAAGTTGGGGGAGGGGCATATATATTAGTTATTCTTGTCTACACCAACCCACACTCATAATGTGACACCACACGTTCTGTGGTTCTAATACTCTATGTTCCTCATAGACACACGTATTTAAACATTTGGTCCCAAGAGGACTTGTAAATGGCTACTCTGAAACGACCCTTCCAGGTTCTTAGTCTTTTTAATTAAAAGAACATAAAATAAACCCTGAGGAAACTTGAAAACATTTTTTTATTTGAATTTGATGGAAAATTAAAAGAATAGGCAAGAAAGCAGTCCCACAGTTCATCAAGAGGAAGGAGATATGAAGGTAAATCTTATGCCTTTTACGCTAGCCTTGGAGGTCAGAGTCCTAAAATGGAAGCCCAAAATGTCAGGATAACACATCTTCAGTACAAAGCTGTGACTCTAGGTTCACAGGGTAATCAATCCCAGGCTTGTATGCCCCAAGAGAAAAGATGGCATTAGGGACACATTAGCGATATAAGGGAGGAGAAGTGTTCTCAGCAATGGAAGTTTGCCTGGGAAAGAGCCCAAAAATTATCCGGACACTTGATATTTGGCTCTTTATAGTCCCCAGGTTCTACCACAAGTATTTGTGCATTTTGCCCTTTTTCTGTGCTGTTTGGTACATAAAGCCCTAATAAGAACTAGCTTCTCATGCTAGGCACATGTGTGGATAATGTCTCAGGGATTGATCCCTGTCTCTAGATTTGGTGGCAATTGCATTTACTCACCAAGCCATTTTGCCAGCCTACTCACTGCCTCTTTAAGGGTTGACAGCAGTACTGTACCCCTGCTCCACTGAGCTGAGATCTTCAGGTGAACCAGGAGTCTTCACACTAGCGTAATCTGCTGGTGTTGCCCAAACTCAAATCCTGGACTAGATATAACCTGGAGTCCAGCTATATTTAACTTTTCTTTTTTTCTTTGTTTTTTTTAAACTTTTTTTAAAGATTTATTTATTTTTATATGCATTGGTATTTGGCCTTCATGTATGTCTGTGTGAGGATGTCAGTTGCCCTGGGTTTAGAGTTTCAGACAGTTGTGAGACACTATGTAGGTGCTGGGAATTGAACAAAGGTACACTTGGAAGATCAACCAGTGCTCTTAACCACTGAGTCTTTCCAATTCCTATATTTAACCTTTCTGTGTATTTTGTGGGCAATTCAAATTCATTGTCTTGCAGAATACTTAATTAGGCCCTGGCCTTCTTTCCCTTTTTAATCAATGGCATTTACTGCCTTGTCTAGCTGATTAGGCCAGAAACCTATGTCATTCTTGATTGCTCTTTTTTCCAACACTATGTATTCAATACTTAGTGTTATGGTAGGTTAGGGTTAGGATACAGGATTAGTGTGTAAGGCTTTGGAGTTTAGGTTATAGTTGGAGGACTAGGTGGATTAGGGTGTTAAGGTTAGCTCAGGTTTAGGGGTTCTGGTCTGGTTCTGAGGTTAGGGTTATGCTTATTGTTAGGATTTATTTAAAAAATTTGTCCCTGCCTTTCCTCCTACTGGGTTGCCTCATCCAGCCTTAATGGGAGAGGAGATGCCTAGTCTTACTACAACTTGATATGCCATGGCTGGCTGATAAACATGGGAGGCCTGTCCCTTTCTGAAGAGAATTGGAGGACTGGGGGTCGTCAGGGGAAGCAAAGGTTGAGGCTGAGGACTTGGAGGGAATGTGATTGAGCTGGAAAAAATTAACTAATTTTTAAAAATCTGTGCTGTCAAGATTTAAAAAAAAAAGAACTAGCTTCCAATCCCCCTCTCAAACCGCCTTATTACATATGTTAATTTTGTAGCTTTCTTTAGTCTCAGTCTTTTCCAAACAAAGCTGTTCAGGAATGTTGTGGGGCCTTTAATAGTTGGAGTCTTACTCAAGGAAGTTTATCACTTTGAGGGGGACTTCAGGTTTATTAAGTAATTCCTACTTGGTCCTTGAAACTTGACTGCAGTTATGAGGGAGTGGAGAAAGTATAGACACAGAAATAAGTACAGAAAAGCTGAGATTATTTGGGCCTTGCTCATTGTGAAAGAGCAGAAACAACTTCACAACTCAAATCTCCTCAGGCTTGGTATATACAGAATACGAAGGAAGAATTAACTAGACTGGTAGGGAAATCTCTAGAGGAGCAATCTCTTATTACACCTATATGGGGGCAGGATACCGAAGCTGCTAGTTTTTCATACACTGGTCAATCATATGAGTTTTTAAACACTCATACTTGGAGTGAAGGAAGAATTTGCCATTCCTATGAGCCTCTCCCTGAAAAATGATTTGCCTATTCACCTTGATCTGAGGCATTAGTGTACTTGATATGGCTATGCCCAAGTTAATACAAGTTCACTCAGGACTTCATCCATTCCTTCCTTCTTAACTCCAGGCTTCCTCAGCTTTCAAAATACTCCCACTTGAGTTCACTCTCTGCTTCTTGACTACAGATGCAATGTGTCCAGGCAGGCTCACCTCCATACTACCATGTGTTATCTGTCATGATGAAATATAATTCCTTAAACTGAAAGTCAAGAATAAGGCATTGCTTAGATACATTGATTTTTCTTGGTCATTTTATCACAGCAATAGGGAAATAAAATAAGGTAGAAAATGGCTGCTGAGAAGTAGGGCCATTGCTATGCAAAACATTACCATGTGTTTCTTAGTTCTTTAAAAATTGTCTGTGTGTAAAATGAGAAAGTTTTTAAGTTTGGATTTTAAAAAAAAAAAAAAAGTCCTGAGATGCTGTAAGAAGAACTTTATAATCCAGGAGGGAGAGAGTTTGGGAAGCCAGAATTCTGAGAAAATTATCTACAGTGAAAGCCTGGTTCATGGGATGTCATAGCAAAACAATGCCAATATTGAGAAACAGGCTAGAGACCATTGAAGTTATATTCTGGCTAGAATCTCGTATATTCGTCCTTTGTACTGAGAACTTGAATATGGCTAAATTCTAGGAAATGAATGAATATGTTTGGCAAAAGAAATTGAAACAACTTATAGCAATAACTCTGTGGCATGGTTAGAGCTTTTCCAGGTCAACACTGAAAAAGAAGTTGGGTACTAAAATATAAAAAGGAAATGTGAAGTCTGTTGAGGCAAAAAGTATGAGCAAGTATTATGTAACCCCCAAGGAATGTTCTTGAAATGAGGTTGCTGTTGCTACAAAGAAACCTTAGGCTCTGTGCTGGGGTGCCAGGCAACCTAACCAGATGCAAGGTTCCACCCAGCCAAGATATTAAAAGGGACAGTGTGGCTTTGCTTGAAAAGAGAGGGCCCAAATTAAGACTGTATCTACAGCGCTTTGTGTCTCAAAAAAACCATACTATCTGCCTTGTCTTTTCATTTCTGGCCTTCCCACTTAGATTCCCTCACTGAAGAACCACCTGTTGCCCTAAATCAGAACTAAAAATAGTGTAATTATCCAGGTGTCAATGACAGGAAACTTTTCTGCAGATGTGATAGAAATAGCAGCCCTGTAGAGTCCCCCAGAAATATTCAAAGGACAGAAATCCTCCAGTTAATCATCTGTTAATCACTAGGTCCTCCATTAAATGAGAGTTCTAGCAAGTTAGGGTTATATTTCTGAATTTTTATGAAGACATCCATATTAATAAGCCAGATGGGTCACCTGTCTTTCATGTTCCAATATTCTTATGTATGAGGAAGCCATTGGTTAGAAAGGGCCTTGAGGCCGGGCGGTGGTGGCGCACGCCTTTAATCCCAGCACTCGGGAGGCAGAGGCAGGCGGATCTTTGTGAGTTCAAGGCTAGCCTGGTCTACAAAGCGAGATCCAGGAAAGGCGCAAAACTACACAGAGAAACCCTGTTTCGAAAAACCAAAAAAAAAAAAAAAAAAAAGAAAGAAAGGGCCTTGAATACAACTTTTCCTATTGCCTGAGAAAGAGTGATAAGATATGTTTCTTATGTGAGTCATTGTGTAGGGAAGAAGAGGGTTATAGGTGAAGACACCTTCTTGGGTTGTCTTCCTGAAGTGTTTCTTTAGAAAATCATTACTTTGCTTTACCCATCCAGAATATTGAGGTCCAATGGAGATGAAATTGCACACAACATCACTCAATGACAGTCACACACACACAATCATTTCACAAGCTGAGTGATAAACAGTTGATCCCCAGTTGTATCAGTGGTCTCCAGTTCAGCACAGAAATGAGTTACAGGATGATTTGTCATAAAATGAAGCTGGGTGTATTTACAATAAGGCCATACATGGCTAGATTCCAGCATGACTGTTAAGGGCAGTGTGCTTACATGTCTAGCTGTAAAAATCACTTAAGTCTCATAAAGTCACAATTTTTTCAAAACGTGATGTATATCTAAGATCAAAACATTAAGCAACACAATTGCAAACAGGGGTATAGCAATGTGGTTTATTAATCCTGACTGCTTTATGGAATTAACAGAAGCATTAACTTTCCCAGTTCTTCTTTCTGGCTCTGAACACCTCATGTTTTCCCTAACATTTTGGACTTCCTTACTGGCTCTCCCTCCACCTCTCCACAATATCCCCCTATCCACCATGACCTTCCTTGTCCTCCTTGTGGCCGACTTCCATGATGGCTTAACACAAAACAAAATGACAGCCCCCATCCTCCTTTCCATTCTTCTTTCATGGACAGCTGCTCAGATTGACATGTTGCCAGCTCTGAGGATTTTATTTAAAACTCTAATAAAATCCCCTTGAGCTAAAAAAAAAAAATCATTTAAATTGTTTGAATGTTTTATATATTTTTAAATAAATGAAAGTATAATATGGTTTATAAGGTAAATTGTATATATTTGCAGATAATAAAATCATGCTGATAAGATAAAAAACATAGCCCAAGAATAGCAAGCAGATTCTATTTTTTTAAGATTTTTAAAACTTTATTTGTTGTTGTGTGTGTTTACATGCCATAGTGGACATGGGAGAAGAGGACAACTCATGAGAGTAGGTTCTCCCCACCACCACCACGTAGGTTTCGGGGACTGAACTCTGGTCATAAGTCTTTGCAGCAAATGCCTTTACCGGCCATATCACTGGCCCAAGATCTTACTTTTTAACCTATCAACTCAACTCCACACTATCAAGGGAAGAGTTACATTTGCCTTTTAAGTTCCCACAGACCAAACGACAAAATAGAAACTGCATTTAGAGATGGACCTGCTACCAATACCAATACAAGTTTATTGGAATTTGAAATGTAAACAGATGTTTCAAACAAACAATCTAAACTTGTAAAAATGTATGGTATTATTAAATAGTTAATGAAGAAACCCTAAGTGTGATGTGGTAGATACCCCAAGCATGTTAGGTCCCCAGAGCTGAGGCATGGCTCTGCAGACACAGAGAGGGGACTAGCTGGCAAACCAGTGACCAGTCCCCCAAATGAAATCAGCCCCATAAAAAACAAAAATTAAAAAAAAAAAATCTAGCTCTTTGCTCACGCAAAGGCACAAAGGTCAGCGCAGTGGATGGATGAAGCTTTGACACTTGCTCCAGGAGTCCCACTTCCTCCCCTAAGCGGGCAGATGGACGCTTGGGCCAGGAGTGGGTGGGGAGTCGCGCTGGGGGCGCCCACCCAGCCGGCCAGGGACCGGCAGCACTGGCAAGGCTCGTGCTCCTCTTGGCTCGCGGCCCCTAGAGGCAGAGGCAGCCACCAGCCAGGAGAGGGACAGCAGGGGCGATGGCGGTAAAAAGGAGGAGGAGGAGCAAGCAGATTCTTAGCAGGCATAAAGAATTGCTTTATCCAACCTTGGTCTCAACAATTCTCGCTCATATAAACCCTCCTCATTCTCGCTAATTGGACTCCCAGAGATCCACCCAGCGCCTAGTCATGGAAGGTTGGATAAAGCACAGGGACAAATAGCCAAATGAATGGAAACACATGAACTATGAACCAATGGCTGAGAGGTCCCCACTGGATCAGGCCCTCTGAATGGGTGAGACAGTTGATTAGCTTGATCTGTTTGGGAGGCATCCAGGCAGTGGGACCGGGTCCTGTGCTCATTGCATGAGTTGGCTGTTTGAAACCTGGGGCCTATGCAGGATTGCTTGGCTAGGCCTGGGAGGAGGGGACTGGACCTACCTGGACTGAGTCTACAGGTTGATCTCAGTCTGTGGGGAAGGCTTTGCCCCGGAGGAGATGGGAATGGGGGGGGGGGGGCCTGGGGGGAAGGTGAGGGGGACGGGAGAGGGAAGAACAAGGGAATCCGTGGCTGATATATAGAACTGAATTGTATTGCAAAATAAAAAAAAAAATGCTTTAGTGTGACGGGAAATCTTTATTCTTTATCTAAAGACTTTAGTGAAGGTACTATGAGTGCAGTCTAATGAATAGAGGGAAGAGAGAATGTTCTTCGAACATTTCCAGTCCTACAAATCCACTTCAGCTTCTAACATTCACTAGTGACTGTCAGGAGCTGTTGTTATGAGCTATTGTGGGCCAGGATGAAAATACTCAGATGGGGTACCCTGTTCAATCAAGGCTTGCAGACTACAGACTCTGAATAGTGTTGCTTTCATCTGTAATTTCTTGTGCAATAACAGTTACGATAGCTCCCTATTATCATGCATTTTCATGAAATGTGTGCTTGTAATCTCATGATTGCCCCTCTGTCTTATGAGCAAACATGTATCTGTGGATAGTCAGGAAAATGACTTTTCATTAGCTGTACAGTTTTGATATGTAGAAAATATACGAGGAGATGCTTCATAGCCAGATCTATTGCCCCACATGGACTGTAGACACTTAAAGCCTTCCTTGTTCCTTTTGCTCAGACTAACCCCAGAAAGTAACAATCTCTCCCTGGTCCAACACAAACTGCACACGTTTAGCTCATTTTTACCTCGGAGCAAGTTCAAACTAGACTAACGGCCTTTATAAATAGATCATAAGTTTAAAACTTTACAGTTACGTACAAGGTCAGAGTCGCAGGTGTTTTTACCAAGGTTACTACACAAAGCACCCTAAGAAAGGCCTGCCAATTCTTCGCTTGCCCAGTCTGCTGATAAAGAGCTATATCTCAGAGTTTGTTGCACTGGGCACTGTTCCCCCTCCCTCTGGATCCTGTAGCGCCCAGAAACTCATGGCAGGCGCCCGAGGGCTGGATGCAAGCTTGATGGACCACAGCGTGCTGCCCCGACTCATGCCTGCCTCGCCTGGAGTCGCTGGAAGCTGCGCTACTCGGCGGAGACCGGCATCCCCTGAACGGCCGGCGATCTGGAGCAACTGAAGCCGGGGCGGCACGGCGGCCCTGGCACGCTGCAACGAACGCGAACGCAACCGCGTGGAGCTGGTAAACTTGGGCTTCCAGGCGCTGTAGCAGCACGTGCCGCGGGCGGCGCCAGCAAGAAGCTGAGTAAGGTGGAGACGCTGAGCTCCGCGGTAGAATATATTCGTGCGCTGCAGCGGCTGCTTGGGAAGCACGACGCGGTACGCACCGTGCTTGCCAGGGGGCTGCTAACATCGGTCACTCGACTCGTGGCTGCCCGGGCAGCTCGGAGCCTCATCGGAGGATGGCGGCTGCAAGGGAGAGCTGAGCCCCATGGAGCGTGAGCTGCTTGGCTTTTCCGGCTTGTTAGAGGGCTCCTGAGTACCCAGCCCCTCTAAGCCGCGTCCCTGATTGTCTCCTGGTGGACAGACCCGCTCTTCTTGCCAACGGAGCCTGGACCGATACTGTCTAGTGCAATTTGACCAAAAACCAAGTCTGACCTCTCCTGGGCTTCCACCCCGCGGAATGACACCTTCCATCTCCCAGTCTGTGTGGCACAAGAAAAAAAAAAAGATACTTCAACTTTGAGAAACCTCTATCTTCATTAGCCCATAATTCATACATGATAACAAAATATTCACCAGCAAATTGTTCAAAATATTTGAATTATAGTAGTATAAATTTTCAATTGTAAAATATTTTTACAAATATGTGTATGCTGTGCATTGGACTTTGTTATTTCGAAGAGCATATAACAGTGTTGTTCAAGCATTATTCTTTTTTAAATTATTATTAAGAAAATGTTTCCGTTCATTTTACACACCAATCAAAGATCCCCCTCTTTCCTCCTCCTGCTCCCCCAGCCTTCCACTCCCAACCCACCCCCTACTCCCTCCACAAGAAGGCAAGGCTTCCCATGGGGAGGCACATCCAGTAGAGGCAAGTCCAAGCCAAGCACTATTCCTGCGTGCAGTGGTATACTAAAGTTCAAAAAACTGGCTTTGTGTGGTTGTGTAATTACGCTGTGTCTCAGTCCTAGGCCTGCAATATTTTTGTGATGTTTCGGGAATATTCTTTTTGGACAGTGATTAAACATGAATGCTTTGTTGAATCTGTGAGCCACTTAATCATAAAAGTGAAAGCCTAGAAAGATGGTCATGTTACCCTAATTTATGGTGGTAGTGACTGGCATGTGTTTGCAGATTTATTCTTATGGACTGAACCTCAACTTGTAGGATATGACCCGATCACTCTGCAGAAAAAATGACAGGGTAGAAAAGGATTAGAGGAAACTAAACTAGTGTTTTCCCTTGAATAGCCACCTCCTCTCTGGTAAAGAGAATTCTTTATCCTTCTGGTGTTAAAAATGTTGTTGGTCCCGGGCGGTGGTGGCACACGCCTTTAATCCCAGCACTCAGGAGGCAGAGACAGGCGGATCTCTGTGAGTTCGAGGCCAGCCTGGTCTCCAAAGCGAGTTCCAGGAAAGGCGCAAAGCTACACAGAGAAACCCTGTCTCAAAAAAAAAAAAATGTTGTTGGTGCTGTGTAAATCATTCAGGTTGTGAAGTGTTTGCAACACATGAGTGAGGACCTTAGTTCACATCCCCATTATCTATGAAAAAATCAGTGTAGTATTACAATTTGAAACTCATCAGATAGGAGGATCCCATGAGCACATTGACTAGCCTTCTTAACTGAACTGATCAGCTCTGGGTTCGATGAGAGACGATCTAATAAACTGCAGTGGAGATGAACCAAGAAAGGATCATGATGTTGATCTCTGGCCTTTGCATAGCGTATATTCTTCCATGCATACTTGTATGCACAAGTGTTGATGCAGTATACACTTTGCTCTCTCTCTCTCTCTCTCTCTCTCTCTCTCTCTCTCTCTCTCTCTCTCTCTCTCACACACACACACACACACACACACACACACACACACACACACACAAAACCCACAAATACCTTATATGATGTGAGGATCTATTAGAGCACTGAATCTGAATTTTTCTCACTGTATTCTCAGATCACGGACAATTCTTAATATATAATTGTATTTGCATGTGTGTCTAACACATGAGTGATATGTATAAAATGTGCAGTAATATAGATCCCTTTCTCAGTGCATAGCTACATCTGTACACTCAGAGGTAGTCCATGGTTATTGTCTCCCATGTCTCCATATAATCCCCTATCCTGAAGCAGGAGACACTTCATATTCTTTAAAGGAACAAACTAATGGGGCTGATGCAAAACCAATGGTCTTTTAACTGGCTGGATGGAAATGGGATCACCTCACTTCTATTGTCACTTAAAATTGACTGTGAAATGATGCTTCTACATCAAGACCCACAACCCAGTTTACAACCTGAGACTCAAGTCCAAGTAGCTAATAGCCACAGGTGAGATTTCCTTTCCCACACCTCAAGGATTTTGTTAAGGCAATTAGGGTTAAAAAAGGCTGGCATATAGGTCTCAAAAGCAAGGGACCATAAACGAAGAAGATATCCATTTATGATGTGTTGTTCGAATCTTGGTGGTCTTATAATAAAAAACCCAGAGCCAGATATTGGGGTGAAAGCTGAAAGATCAGAGAAGCAGAGCAAGCCACAGCCAACCTCACCTTGCCAACTCCTCAGCCAATCCTGTGTTCTCAGACTGAAAGCCACTGAGTCCTCACCCAAAAGGATCTCAGCTGAACTGCCTTTAGTTCCTGTTTCCTCATGCCTTATGTACCTTTTTCCACCCTGCTGTCACTTCCTGGGATTAAAAGTGTGTGCCACCACTGCCTGGCTCTTTTCCAGGTATGGCATTGAACTCACAGAGATGCATACATATCTCTGCCTCCAGAATAATAGGATTAAACTTGTGTGCCACCACTGTCTGGCCTCTATGTCTAATCTAGTGGCTGGCTCTGTCCTCTGATCCTCAAGCAAGCTTTATTGGGGTACACAATATATAACCGCAATGATGACATTTGTCTTTGCATCCTGAAACTTTGGGTTTTTTTTTTTTTTTTTTTTTGCCTGTAGCTCTCAGAGTAGAACCTCTTATTTTCACTTTGAATTAGAGCTTTCTACATTGTCTCCAAAACAACTCCCTGAAGTAATTGTGAGCATTAAAGAACCTGAATATAAGTCTTCCACAGTCACATTATTAAGGCTTCTCTCCTCTGTCGTAAGCTGTAGATAGAAGGATAGAAAGGGAAGGTTGTAGACCCCTGTAACCCTTACCCAACTTTGCCCCAGTTGCAGGCCAGCAGGGAAAACTCCTGTGGGAAGGGACCCCCACCAAAACCCCCCATTGGACCCTGCAATCTACATGTCCTGCCCCAATACCCATCCACCTGTGGCCCCAGTAACTTCCTGAGGCACAGAAACCTGTAGTGGGTAGCCATTCCAGCTTTGATCTGGAAGTTCCAACCCCCATTGAGACTTCGGCAACTGTCACGCCTACAAGGCGGGGCGAAAGGAGGCACCTGGGGACCCGAGATCTGGATCGGCGGGCGCTCTCTCTGTTGCAGGACCCTGGACTGGAGAGGTGGGCCAAGCAGAGCTCCAGAGAACACCGCTGGACTGCGATACACCTTCCCCAGACCCCGCGACCTTCCTATCCCTTAATTTGTAAGTTACGCCATTAAATAAATCTCCTTTTAACTACGTGGAGTGGCCTTAATAATTTCACCAATAGAAACCAAACCGCCAGCTCTCATTGGACCAAGAGTAATACCTCCTGAGACAGGGAATCTGCCAGCTCTCATTATCTGCCGGCTCTCATTGGGCCAAGAGAGGCTTCCTGAGACACAGAATCTGTCACCTCTGACTAGACCAAGAGCCCTGATAAGACCAAAAGCGGCTCTGTGAGTCACAGAACCAACTAGCTTGGGTTGAGCCAAGAGCAGCTCCCTGAGATACAGAATCTGCCAGCTCCAATTAGACCAAGACCTAAGATTGGACCCAGAGGGGCCCCTTGAGACACAGACCCTTAGGGGTTATAGGTCTATTTAAATTGTTTATCTAGTCTTGACTTAATTTGGGTGTGTGGTACCTATCTAGAAAGTCATCTATTTTTTATTTTTATTTATTTATTTATTTTCTAGATTTTCCATTTTTGTTGAGTACAGGTATTTGAAGTATGACCTGATGATTCTCTGGATTTCCTTGTTGTCTGTTGTTATGTCTCCCTTTTCATTTCTGATTTTGTTAATTTGGATGTTTGCTCTCTGTCTTTGCTTAGTATGGATAATGGTTTGTCTATCTTGTTGATTTTTCTCAAGAAGCCCACTCTTTGTTTCATTGATTCTTTGTATTGTTCTCTTTGTTTCTATTTTTATTGATTTCAGCCCTAAATTTGATTATTCCCTGGTGTCTATTCCCCCTGAGTGAATTTGTTTCTTTTTGTTCTAGAGCTTTCAGGTGTGCTGTTAAGTCTCTAGTGTGAGATTTCTCCAACTTTTTTATGTAGGCATTTAGTGCTATGAATTTTCCTCTTAGCTCTGCTTTCATAGTGTCCCATAAGTTTGGCTATGTTGTACATTCATTTTCATTGAATTCTAGGAAGTCTTTAATTTCTTTCTTTATTTAACCCTTGATCCATTGGTGATTCAGTTGAGCATGATTCAGTTTCCATGAAATTGTAGGCTTTCTGTAATTTTGTTGTTGTTGTTGAAATCTAACTTTAAGCCATGTTGGCCTGATAAAATACAGGAGATTATACTAATTTTTTTGTTTCTGTTCAGATTTGCTTTGTGCCTGAATATGTGGTCAGTTTTAGAAAAGGTTCTATGGGGTTCTGAGAAGAAGGTATATTCTTTTGTGTTTGAATGGAATGCTTTGTAGATATCTATTAAGTTCATTTGAGTCATAACATCTGTTAGATCCCTTATTTTTCTGTTAAGTTTCTGTCTGGCAGACCTGTCCATTGGTGAGAGTAGAGTGTTGAAGCCTCCCACTATTAGTATGTGGGGTTTGATGTACAATTTAAGCTTTAGTAATGTTTCTTTTACAAATGTGGTACCCTTCTATTTGGGGTATAAATGTTCAAAATTGAGATTTCATCTTGATGGATTTTTTCTGTGATGAATATGTAATGTCCTTCCCAATCTCTTTTGATTGATTTTAATTTGAAATTTATATTGTTAGATACTAGGATAGTTACACCAGCTTGCTTCTTAAGTCCATTTGATTGGAAAGTCTTTTCCCCAACCTTTTACTCTGAGATAGCATCTGTCTTTGAAGTTGAGGTGTGTTTCTTCTATGCAGCAGAAGGATGGATCCTGTGTTTGTATCCATTCTATTAACCCGTGTCTTTTTATAGGTGAATTGAGTCCATTGATATTGAGGGATATTTATGACCAGTGATTGTTAATTTCTGTTAATTTTTGGTGGTGTGTGTGTGTGTGTGTGTGTGTGTGTGTGTGTGTGTGTGTGTGTATTTCCCTTCTTTGGAATTTCTGCTGTGGGACTGTCTATTGCTTGTGTTTTTGTGGGTGCATCTAACTTCCTTAGGATGGAGTTTTCCTTCTAATGTTTTCTATAGGGCTGGATTTGTGGATAAGTATTGTTTAAATCTGGTTTTGTCTTAGAATGTCTTGTGTATTCCTTCTATGGTGATTGAAAGTTTTGCTGAGTATAGTAGTCTGGGCTGGCATCCATGGACTCTTAGTGTCTGCATAAAGTCTATCCAAGACCTTGTGGCTTTCAAAGTCTCCATTGAGAAGTCAGATGTTATTCTGATGGGTCTGCCTTTATAAGTCACTTGGCCTTTTTCTTTTGCTGCTTTTAATATTATTTCTTTGTTCTGTCTGTTTAGTGGTTTGATTATTATGTAGCAAGGGAACTTTTTGAGGGGTCTAGTTTATTTGGTGTTCTGCAAGTTTCTTATATCTTCATAGGCACTTCCTTCTTTAAGTTGGGAAAGTTTTCTTCTATGATTTTGTTGAATATATTTTCTGTACCTTTGAGTTGGTGTTCTTCTCCTTCTTCTATCCCTGTTATTCTTAGGTTTGGCCTTTTCATGGTGTCCCAGATTTCCTGGATGTTTTGTGTTGTGACATTTTTTGCTTTAATGTTTTCTTTGACTGACAAATCTATTTCCCCTGTTGTATCCTCCATGCCAGAGATTCTCTCCTCCATTTCTTATATTCTGTTGATTATGCTTGCATCTGTAGTTCCTGTTCATTTACTCAGATTTTTCATTTCCAGCATTCCTTTGGTTTGTGTCTTTTTCATTGCTTCTAATTAAATTTTCATGTCTTGAACTGTTTCCTACACTTGTTTAGTTACTTTTTCTTGTTTTACTTGGCTTTCTTTAAAGGATTTATTGATTTCTTCCAAATTTTTGTCTTTTCCTCAATTTCTTTAAGGGAATTTTTCATTTCCTCTTTAAAGTCCTCTATCATCCTCATAATGTAATTTTTAAGGTTGCTTTCTTCTTCTTCTTCTTCTACATTGTAATGTTCAGGTCTTGCTGTTATACAACTGCTAAGTTCGGGTGGTGCCATATTGCTCTTTATGCTGTTGGATGTATTTTTGCACTGGCATCTACCATGTCTTCCTCCTATCAATGCAAGAGGTATCTGTGTCTGAGGAAGCTGTTCTTGGTCCAATATGTATGTGCTGTGTCTGTGTCTCAGGGGGCCACTCTTGGTCCAATCAGAGCTGTTGATCCAATCAGATCTGGTGGATTCTGTGTCTCAGAGAACCTCTGACATCACAGGGAGATGGGTGGGTTTAGAGGAGGGAGGAAGTCTTTTAGATTGCAGGGTCCAATGGGGGGTGTTGGTGGGGAGGCCTGCCAGCAGGTATCTTCCCTGCTGGCCTGCCATACTACATTTTCTTTAGCCATTCTTTGGTTAAGGGACATGTAGGTTGCTTCTAGTTTCTAGCTATTACAAATAAAGCAGCTATGAACATAGTTGGACAAGTGTCCTTGTGGTAGGATGGAGTATCCTTTAGGTATATGCTAAGGAGTCGTATAGCTAGGTCTTGAGGTATATTGAGTCCCAGGTTTCTGAGAAACTGCCATATTGATTTCCAACATGACTACAAGTTTGCACTCCCATCAGCAATACATGAGTTTTCCCCTTGGTCCACATCTTTAGCCTGAGGTGTCACTTGTGTTTTTTATTTTAGCCATTCTGACAGGTGTAAGATGGAATCACAAAGCAGTGTTTATTTGCATGTCCCTAATGGCTAAGGATGTTAAACCTTTCTTTAAGTGTTTCATACCTATTTGTGATTCCTGTTGATAATTCTCTATTGGATCTGTACCCCATTTTTAATTGGATTATTTGATTTTTTATATCTAATTTCTTGAGTTCTATAAATATTTTGAATATTAGCCCTCTATCAGATGTGGAGTTGGTAAAAATAATTTCCCATTCTGCAGGCTGCCACTCTGTCTGATTGATGACGCCCTTTGCCTTACAGAAGCTTTTCAGTTTCGGGAGGTCCCATTCATTAATTATTGATGTTAGTGCCTGTGCTATTAGTGTTTTGTTCAGAATGTTGTGCTCTATACTAATATATTCAAGACTATTTCCCACTTTCTCTTCTCTCAGGTTCAGTGTGTCTGGTTTTATGTGGAAGTCTTTGATCTACTTAGAGTTGAGTTTTATGCAGTTTTGTGTTGAATTTACACTTGGATTGAATTACATTTCTTTGGGAATTACTATATTAATCCTATAGATCTATGAGTATGGAAGATCTTTCCATCTTCTAGTGTCTTCTTCAATTTCTTTCTTCAGAGACCTGAAGATTTTATCTCACAAGACTTTCACCTGCTTGGTTAAAGATACCCAAAGATATTTTATATTGTTTGAAGCTATTGTGAAGGGTGTCATTTCCCTGATTTCCTTCTCAGTTTGTTTGACATTCATATGTGAGAGCTACTGATTTTGTTGTTGTTGTTGTTAATCTTGCATCCAGTCACTTTGCTTAAAGGGTTGCTCAGCTGTAGAGTTCCCTAGTGGATTTTTAGTGTAACTTATGTACACTACTACATCCTCTGCAAATAGACATAATTTGAATTCTTCCTTTCAAATTTGTATCCCCTTGATCCTCTGTTGTATTATTGCTCTAACTAAACTTGAAGTATTACCTTGAATAGATATGGAGAGAATGGACAACCTTGACTGATTTAAGTGGAATCGCTTTGAGTTTCTCTCCATTTAATCTAATATTGCCTATAGGCATGCTATAAATTGTCTTTATTATGTGTAAGTATGTCTCTTATATTCCTAATCTCTACAGGACTTTTATCATGATTGGGAGGTTTGATTGTGCAAAAGGCTTTTTCAGCACCTATTGAAATGATCATATGCTTTTTTCTTTCCTTTTCTTTATATGATGGATTACATTGACAGATTCCCATTCTGCAGGCATCCCTGCATCTCTGGAATGAAGCATATTTGAGCACAGTGGATGGTCTCTTGGATTCACGTTACAAGTATTTTATTGAGTATTATTTCATCAATGTTCATGAGGAATATTGATCTGTAATTTTCAATGTTGAATCTTTGTGTGGTTTTGGAATCATGGTGACTATGGCCTCATAAAATGAATTTGTCAATGTTCCTTCTGTTTTTATTTTGTGGAATAATTTGATGAGTATTGGTATTAGCTCTTCCTTTGAAAGCCTGAAAGAAGACTACTTCTATTTCCTTAGGTGTTAGAGATCTATTTAAATTATTTATCTGGTCTTGGTATAACTTTGGTAAGTGGCATCTTTCGAGAAAATTGTTCATTTCTTTTAAATTTTTCAATTTTATGGAGTACAGATTTTTGAAGTATGACCTCACAATTCCATGGATTTCCTCAGTGTTACATTTTCCTTTTCATTTCTGATTTTGTTAATTTGGATATTCTTCCTCTGTCTTTCAGTTGGTTTTGGATAAGGGTTTGTTGATCTTGTTGATTTTCTCAAAGAACAAATTCTGTATTTCATGGATTCTTTGTATTGTTCTCTTCGTTTCTATTTTGCGGACATCAGCCAATTCAATTATTCCCTGCCATCCACTCCTCTTTGGTGTGTTTGCGTCTCTGTGTTCTAGAGCTTGCGGGGGTGATGTCAGGTTGCTAGTATGAGATCTCATGACATTTTTACTTTTAGCACTGCTTTCATGGTGTCTGGTAAGTTTTGGTGTGTTGTGCATTCCTTTTCATTGAATTCTAGGAAGTCTTTAATTTCTGTCTTTATTTCTTCTTTGGCACAACAGTCATTCAGTAGAGAGTGGTTCAGTGTCCTTGAGTTTATGTGTCGTCTTGTTTCTGTTGTTGAAATCCTATTTAATCCACAATTGTTGGATAGAACATATTGGGTTATTTCAATTTTCTTGTATCTGTTGAGACTTACTTTGTGACTGAGTATATGGTCAGTTTTGGAGACAGTTCCATGAGGTGCTGAGAAGAAGGTATATTCTTTTGTGTTTAGGTGAAATATTATGTAGATGACTGTTAGGTTTATTTGAGTTATAAAGTCTGTTAGCTCTGATATTTCTCTGTTGACCTATCCATTAGTTAGAGTGGGATATTGAAGTCTCCCACTATTAATGTATGAGGGTCAAGGTGTAATTTAAGCTTTAGTAGTGTTTCCTTTACAAATGTAAGTGCCCTCAAGGTTGACCCCACCTTGGTCTGCTGGCAGTGGTCCAGGGAGTACCTGGATCAGTCTACTCTGGTGATCATCCTAGCAAATAACCTAGCTGTCATCATAGAGCCTTTGTCCAGTGACAGATGGAGGCAGATACAGAGATCTACGGCCAGACACCAGGCTGAGTTCCAGGAATCCAATTGATGAGAGAGAGGAGAGATACTGCAGGTGAGGGATGCCGAGATCATGATGGGAGGATGTGCAGAGATGACAGACCACACTAGTGGAAGCCCATGAACTGTGGACTGGTGGCTGTGGAGCCCCCATGGGACTGGACTAGGCCCTCTGGACACTGAAGATGGTTGTTTGACTCGAACTGTTTGGGGAGCACCCAGGCGGAGGGATCAAGATCTGTTGTGCATGGCTGGTGCATGGGCTGGCTTCTGGGAATCTGGTGCCTGTGGTGTGACACCTTGCACAGTCTTGGTGCAGTGGGAAGGGGCTTGGACCTGCCTAGGCTCAGTGAGCTGGACTCTGCTGACTCCCCATGAGAGACCTCGATTTGGGGGATGTGGGGATGCCGGGTGGTTTGGGAAAGAGGGCTGGGGGGATGGAAGGATGGAGGAGGGGGGATCTGTGGATTGCATGAGGAGTGAGTAGAAAATGTCTTAATAAAGAAAAATAAAATAAAAAATAAAAAAAGATGACATCTCACTCCAGTCAGAATGGCTATCATCAAGAAACAGGTGACAACAAATCCTGATGAGGATGGAGAAACTCCACTTTGTACTTAATATAACGTGTTTGCTTTACTAAAAAAAAAATGTGGGTGCCCTTGTGTTTGGGTGTAGCTGGAGCTTTCCTGCCTGGCCCACAGTCAGGACAAATCTCTCTCACCCGCCAGTCCCAAGCCGCTCAAACCCGATCAAGTAAACACAGAGACTTATATTGGTTACAAACTGTATGGCCGTGGCAGGCTTCTTGCTAACTGTTCTTACAGCTTAAATTAATCCATTTCTATAAATCTATACCTTGCCACGTGGCTTGTGGCTTACCGGTACTTTACATCTTCCTTGTCCTGATGGCGGCTGGCAGTGTCTCTCTCTCCCAGCTTCCTGTTCTCTCTCTTTTCCTCTGTTTGTCCCGCCTATACTTCCTGCCTGGCCACTGCCAATCAGTGATTTATTCATTGACCAATCAGCAACACATTTGACATACAGACCATCCCACAGCATTTGGGGTATAGATATAAAGAATGGAGATGTCATCTTGGTGGATTTTTTTCCTTTGATGAGTATGAAGTGTCCCTCCCCATCTCTTTTGATTAATTTTGGTTTGAAGTCTATTTTGTTATATATTAGAATAGATGTACCATCTTGCATCTTAGGTCCATTTACTTAGAAATCTTTTTCCAACCCTTTATTCTGAGGTAATGTCTATCTTGGATGTTAAAGTATGATTCTTGATCTTGTTTTTCACATCTATTCTGTTTGTCTATGTCTTTTCATTGGGGGATTGAATCCATTGGTATTGAGAGATATCAATGACCAATGATTGATAATTCCTGTTATTTTGTGGTAATTGGTGTGGGGGTAGTGTGTGTGTGTGTGTGTGTGTGTGTGTGTGTGTGTGTGTGTGTGTTCATTCTTTGGGTCTTTGGGTTATGCTGGTGTGAGATTATATATTGCCTGTGTTTTCATGGGTGTAGTTAATCACCTTGGATTGGAGTTTTTCTTCAAGTGCCTTCTGTAGGACAGGATTTGTGGATATATTTTTAATTTGATTTTATCATAGAATATCTTGTTTTCTCAATACATGGTGATTGAAAATTTGGGGGGTATAGTAGTCTGTGGTCTCTTAGAGTCAGCAGCACATCTGTGCATGATCTTCTGGCTCTAGAGTCTCCACTGAGAACTTAGGTATTATTCTAATAGGTCTGCCTTTATATGTCATTTGGCCTTTTTCTCCTGCAGTTTTTAATGTTTTTTCTTTGTTCTGTGTGCTTAATGTTTTGAGTATTATGTGATGAAGGGTCTTTCTTTTCTGGCCTAATCTATTTGGTGTTCTGTAAGCTTCTGATACCTTTATAGGCATCTCTTTCTTTAGGTTAGGAAAATTTTCTGCTGTAATTATTTTAAAGATATATTCTGGGCCTTTGAACTGTACATCTTCTTCTTCTATTCCTAATATTGTTAGATTTTGTCTTTTGGGTCCTATCTTCAAGATGGAAATTAGATCTATCCATTTATTCAAGTGCAAAAAGCCTAACATCTCCTTATTATATTGGAAGAATTATTTTGTCATTAGCCAATATGCACCTACATGTTTGGGAAAATGGGGGGGGGGATTACTGCACATACTGTCACCTCCATGTCCTCATGAGAAAGCTACAGTTGTAATTGTGGAGGTTCTGCTGGGAGGGTCCTGGTACTCTGGGATAACCAGCTCTACCCCCCACCAACCCTAACCATTACTCTTCACTCCCCAATTGCCTTTTGGTATTTCTTCCAAGTCTCTGCTAGTTTTCTAAAAATCCAAAGATGCCCTTAGCCTCAGCCACTGAAAAATGACAGTTTTAACACAATTCATTAGAGTCATTATCGTGTCCTGTATGCTGTCGTGAGATAATACAATATAAAGTATTCACATGGAAACTGTTCGCCCACTCTGGGAAAGTCTCTGGCACACTCACAGTGGCATCTTCATCATGTTAGTACATATTCTCTTAGATATACGTATTGAGTGTACATCACCTTCCAGGGGCTATGCTGGAAATAGACTCACAGGGAATGAGACAAGCACATCGTGGTCTTCATGGTGCTTAGAGCCTATTAATATCTTACAGAGAATGAACCATCAGGAAATATAGTTTGGGGGAGATGATATTTGAGCTAAGTGCTGAAAGAAGTAAAGGAACCAGTTGTGGAAACTCAAGCTCAGGAGTGGTTTCGGAAAAGAACCACATGTGCAGACCCTCACAGAGAAAGGCCCTACCGCTCCTGAACAGAGCCTTAGTGCTGAGCCGCATCCTGCATCTGACCATGTTGACCACAAGAGGGCAGCCTTGGACCACTGGTGAGTTTCTGCTCCTGGCGCTCCCAGTCTGGCTCCCAAAATGCACAGCTAAGGTGGCTTCTGGGGTGGACTGGGATCCTCAGTGAAGAACAATGCCTTACACACCTAGCACCAATAAGTCTGCCCTGAGTCTTGGAGAGCCCCATGTCACAGAACATCCCTGCTGTGGTCGACTGCCTCCCGACACTGGGCATTGATCAGAGATGACAGCAGATGGCCAGCAGCGGCCTTTGCTACAGCTCCGGTCCCTCTCTTCCGAATATTTGCTGAAAGGTTTGATCATATAACGCCCAGGATGAAGGAAAGGGCGTAAAATGGGCCTCAGCGAGAAACAAAAGCTTCTCAACGTGATATAACCCCGAGCATGAGTGATTTTTGTTCGCTCTCCCTCTACAGTGTCTTTTCTCTCAGTCTTTAACTCATCTCTACTTTCTCAACTCTGTCTTTGTCTTCTCTAAGGCCACTGGCATGCGTGCCAGAGAAAATCAGTTTTCTTCATTCTCATATGTGATCAATCTGCAATGGATTAAGGTTAAGCTTGGGGGTCAGGATTAAGGTTAGTCACACACACATCCTCATTCAGCTCAGGTTCATTTGGTTTTTTTCCCCTGGACTGGAATCGTTGTCTCCTTTAATCCTACCTGCTTATGAAGCTCTGGTCTGCATACACCCTGTCAACGATTTTTTTCCCCCCTGGCTCACATAGCCAGAGGTTACCCTCCTTTTCTCAAGGTGCTACAGCACTTTTATGTTCACTCCTGGCGTTTCTGGTCCCCACTTTGGATCTTCCTTATTTGAAGCCCTTGGGCTGCATGAGATTCACTTCACATAGATCATCAAAACAGCAGTAAACAAAAACTAGCTATCAGTGATGATTATAATGTTAACGATGACTTTAACACTCAAGAATGATTTATCACGATGCTAGGGGATGCGCCAATCACAGAGAGCCTTGCATGCAGATGAAGATCTGTGTTTTGTTCCACTCCCAGCAGCTCTTCTATTAGACTACCCTGGGAAGTGCTCCCCCATCTGGCCTAGGCAGGAATGGTCTCCAGGGTTCGCTGCAGCTTGTGCCAGTAAAACATCTGGTACAAAACTGATTCAGACAGCCCTGGCTGAGGCTGCCCCTTCAGGAGTCAAAGCAGGGGCTACGGTGGCTGTGTACTTAGCACAGTGCAGCTGTGGTACAATCAAAGTGGTCTGCAGAGGTCAGGCCGTCAGCCGGCTGTTAAACTGGTAGTGCTTCCATTCAAGGATCCATGGCAGTAAGAATCCAACAGCTGCCAATCAAGGAACCAAGTTGCCTGTCTATGCTTATAACAACAACAACAAAGAAGAAGAACATCAGAAACTCGGTTTACAAGAACATGACAGACAGGATTCTCACCAAATTGTACAGTCCTGGGAGAATGAGCAACACCTGCCCAGTGGACCCCCTCACCTGCCTCACTACTACCAAAGTAACTCACATACTCAGCATAATTCCCATATATAAATACCAACGACACTCTAGAAAGCTTGTCCTAAACTTCCTATGAAGGTACAAAAGACCGTGAATGGTCAAAACTTCCTCATGCAAAAAAAAAAAAAAAAAAAAAAAAAAAAAAAAAAAAAAAAAAAAAAAAAACAGGTCATCCACCACACCTGTTCTATTAGATCCAAAGCGGCCACCAAAAATGGCAGTGCTAGTGACAATGTCCTAAACAGAAGGACTTTGTCCAGGTAAACAGAAGGATCGCTATTGGGTAAACAGAGGCCTAAATTTGGATTTCTGTTTACCAAGAACCTCCTTTAATCAATTCACCCTCAAAGGTCAACTACATGGGGTAAAGGCATCTAGTTCCAGGTCAGTCTGTATCAGCTCAATGACCCTTTGTCCTTCTGACTGTCATATAAAATCTGCTTGGTTTTCAGCCATTTTTCTTCTGAGTGGTTATTTTATGAAAAGGGCTGCTGCCCAGGCGGAACTAGGCAGGACCAAGAAACTTCAGTCTACAATGTCCCCAGCTCCTATTCAGTTTTTAGTAAACCAGTGAGTTACTGGGGCTATTTACAGGAGTATGTGTGAGAGAGTTTACTTGCAGAAATGTGAATGACTCAAAGACAGCTTGATCACAGAAAAACCTAAATGGCAACTCATGAAAGCTGCATGCCTCAAACTCCTGTGGTGATATTTTGTTTGTACTCTAACAAATAAAATTTGCCTGAAGATCAGAGAACAGAACAAGCCACTAGATTAAACATGGAGGCCAGGCAGTGGTGGCACACACTTTCAATCCTAGCACTCAGGAGGCAGAGATCCGTCTGAATCTCTGTGAGTTCAAAGCCACCCTGGACTACACGAGATTAATCCCATCTAAAAGAGAAACAGAGCTAGTCAGTAGTGGCACACACCTTTAATCCCAGTACTTGGGAGTCATATGCCTTTAATCCCAGCACTAGGAAGGTTGAGACAGGAAGTAATATGGCTGACCAGAGAAAGGAATATAAGGCAGGAGGAGACAGGAGTTCAGTGCCTTTTCAGCCGAGGACTCAGCATCCAGTCTGAGGATTCGTGGAGACAAGGTCTTCCCTTTTCAGCTGAGAAGTTGGTGAGGTGAGAAGTGGCTGTGGTTTGTTCCTCTTATCTTTCAGTATTTATCCCAATATCTGGCTCTAGGTTTTTATTATAAGACCATTCAGGATTTGTGTAACAAACTCCCTTCATGATATACAGATAGCTAGGCTGATTGAAGAGTCTCCTTTCCCCGGAAATTGCTATTGCTCATAAAACCTTGGGGAAGGGTTTTGTGAATCCTGTAAGTTTGGGGAACTTTCTGAAATTTGTGAGTTTCGTTTATTACTAAGCCTGCCCCATCATCTGTGTGTGTGTTGTGTATGCACCTAAGGAGGCCAGAGGTCAATATTAGTTGTCTTCCTCTAACATGTCCCACCTTATTTTTTGAGACAGAGTTTCTCACTGAACCTGAAGTTCACCAGTTGAACTAAACTGACTGGCCAATGAGATTCAGGGATTCTCCTGTCTCTACTCCCTCCCACAGCACTGGAGTTATAGGTATGGCACTCCTATGTCAGAATTTTTAATATATTTATTCTTTCATAGTTTTATACATATGTATGATATATCTTGATCATATTCTCCCAATCATCCTCTTCTATCTCCTTCCTCCTCCCACAGAATCCTTTTTTCTTCCCAACAAGTCCTCTCCTACATTTTTGTCTTTTTGGTTCTCGTGCCTCACTCAATCTAACTATGGCTTTTTGTGTGAAGATAGGTTGGGGGTTATTTATTTGATAAAGGACGATTTGCCAGTGACTATAGCCCTGAGTACAATGATTCCTCGTCCCCTACAAACATTAAGCATTTTGTTCATCAGGGAGGAGCGGGGCCTTCTAAGCCCTGCCCCATCTGTGATGGAGTGTTGATGGATCCAGTCTTGTGCCAGTGGCCACTTCTACCATGAGTTCATAGGTGAAACAGCCATGTTCATATCCAGAAAACAGTGATTCATGGTGCTCCTCCCATCTTTATGCCCTTATGTTCTTGCCACTCCCTCTGAAACAATGTTCTCTGAGCTTAGGAAAAAGTGATATATATGTCCCATTTATGACTCAAGAGTCATTTATTTGCAGCATTTTGACCAGCCATGGGTCTCTGCATTGACCATGGCCCATCACTAATGAGGCTTCTCTTGAATAAATCTGAGAGCTGTACTAATCTATGGGTACAAATGTAAACATTTAGAAGCCAGTTTGATTCTGTGTACATTTGCAAAAGCAACAGTAGTAGGTCTCCCCTTTCGGACCTATGCTTCCCAACCATGGGTCTTGGACTAGGTTTACAATGCCAAGCACAAATTCCTCCCATGGAGCAGGTCTCAAATTCAATTAAAAAAAAAAAAGTCAATTGGTTACTCCACTATTCACACCACTTTTGCATCAATGGGCACATTTTGCCTGGCAAGTTGGTACTGTAGCTCACAGCATTCACATCTAGGCAAGATTACTGATGACTTTTCTCCCATAGCATCCTAAATATTACCTTCTGCCCCTATGAAAGCTAGTCAGTAGAGAGGAAGCTTCTGGATCAATTCTAGATTGATTTCTCTATGTCCTGTATCCAAAGTATGTGATCCTTTGTCAATAAAGTATCACTGTGTAGTTCTCATAGGCAACCAAAGCAATTCCAGTCCTACCCATTTTTGCCATGATTTGCTGTGGGATGTTCTGTATGGCGAATGTGTTGCTGATTAGTCAATAAATAAATCACTGATTGGCCATTGGCTAGGCAGGAAGTGTAGGCGGGACAAGGAGGAGAATAAAGCTGGGAAGTGGAAGGCTGAGTGAGAGAGACACGGCCAGCCGCCATGATGACAAACAGCACGTGAAGATGCCGGTAAGCCACAAGCCATGTGGCAAGGTATAGATTTATAGAAATGGATTAATTTAAGCTGTAAGAACAGTTAGCAAGAAGCCTGCCACGGCCATACAGTTTGTAACCAATATAAGTCTCTGTGTTTACTTGGTTGGGTCTGAGTGGCTGTGGGACTGGCAGGTGAGAGAGATTTGTCCTGACTGTGGGCCAGGCAGGAAAACTCTAGCTACAATGATTTGTGTTGTTGTCGTCATCTTACTGTCATGGTTGTTGTTGCTGTGGCTTTGGTGGTGTTAGGAATCAAACCCATAGTCTTGTCCCTTCTAGCAAGAGCTCCACTATTGACCTGTATCCCTGGCCCTTGTTAATAGTTTTCATTTTTTGTTGGTTTTGTTTCTTTTTCATTGTTTGTTTTTGGTTTTGTTTTGTTTTGTTTTTGAGAGGAAAGATTGTTTCAGATTTTTTGAAGTATAATTTACCTACTATAAAATTCACCGTGGGTAGTCCACAGTTCTTTTACTAAATGAATGCAGTATGTAATGAGATAATTATAACCAGTGAGTTTAACCAGCTCCCGCACCCTTACTGCTTCCTTAAATGAAGTGGGGTAGATGTCTGAGGGTCTGGGTATAGAAGACTGTGGAGGTACAAGTGGTCAGGGATAGACGTAGTGAGAAAGAACAGGACCTCCGAAAGGAGTTGTCTCTGGTTCCCTCGTCTCGCTCTATGCTGCCTCTGCAGTTGTTAATTAAGCCTGTCCTGTTCGATTTGCTCTCAGCTTTTTCCTGTCACACCCCTCTCCCCCAGGCACACACACCCACACAATCCACCTATGATTCCCGCAGCAACTCTGTCAAGGGATAGTAGAGCTGGACAAGGCCTGTGAATTCTTTCTCATGAAAAACTCAGCAATTAATAAAGGCCTTTGTTCAACAATGGAAAGAAAAGGAAGTCAAGACCTGAGAATAGAGTTGGCAGTCACTCATAGGGCCCTTTCTTAGGTGACCCAACTCCTCATCCACCCTGGAAAGAAAAAAAGAAATAAAGAAAAGGGACATAATTAACTAGAGGTTGCCAACCACTGCCAGCATGAAACCCACAGACTATACAGGGGCCTGTGTGTAGTGCCAGTGCTGTCACAGGGTGGAAGTGTATACCAAGGTAGGTGTGGTCAGATGGATATGTAATTCTCTTCCTTGCTTTCAGACCGTATGTCTTGGCAGCATGACTTCTCCAGAACAAAAGCAAAGCATCTGACCAGCCCTTTGCCTTTGGGGTTGGTCCTGAGATCTGCATGGGCCTGTGGAACCTAATGGATGTGAGTTACTCATTAGGAAGAATTCATGCTCCTTCAAGCCTCACCCAACTATCCTTGGTTTAATACATCATCAGCACATCCATATCCTTATGTGGATGTGTATGCCTGTACAGGGCAGTGGTTATTCTGTGTACGTGGGTTCTCTGTTATTATTAACTCTTGCTCCCTTCCAAGCTCCATGAATCCTGAGCCAGACAGTCACCACCCTTCATCAGGGAAGCACCATAAAGACATTAACCAAGCACAGTAGGACAGGTGAATCCCATCCCCTCCCCCCTGGGCTCCATATTCTGGCCTATAACATCAGAATAAGACTTTGGCCTTACTGAAAGTAAGGCCAGATCTAGGGACCCAAGGCCCCAAAAACCCCAATGGAGACATCCTACTTGACCTGAAGACTCACCAGTCACCAGAACCCTTGGCCACTTATGACAGAAGACCAGAGAGGAAACAGAAACCAAGGAACAAATCACCTATCCAACAAAGACAAATACAGGAATGTAGATGAATTTCTAAACAGTCTTATTAATAGAAAACACACGGAGCTAGATATAGGAGTGAAGATCTGAGAGAGATCAGAGGAATAGGAACAGCTACAAGCTAACCTCACCTCACCAACTCTGAAGCTTCCAAAAGTGAGATACTTCCTGTCTACCCAGGCCTATATGCCTTGCTATTCTGCCATCTGATTTGCTCTCTTTGTCCAGCTACATCACTTCCTCTTCCTGCCCAGCTCTGTCACTACCTGACTGTAAAGACCTCCATGGTTAACTAGTGTTGGAATTTAAGGCATGTGCCACCACACCTGGCTCTGTTCCCAGTGTGGCCTTGAACTCACATAGATCTAGACAGATCCCTGCCTCCCAAGTGATAGGATTAAAGACATGTGCTAACATTGCATGACTTTTGTGTTTACTTATAATGGCTGGCTTTTTCCTCTGATCTCCAGGCAAGCTTTATTTATTAGAGCACAAATAAAATATCACCACACAGGAATCAGCACCTAGATATATAACATCCCAAATCCAGATGCCTAAACACCAGTGTAAGAACACAATCAATAACAGAAAAGGAAATATGGCACCACCAGAACCCAGCTATCCTATGACAGCAAGACCTGAACATTCCAATGCAGTGGAAGCACCAGAAAATGACCTAAAAATAACTTTATGAAGATGACAGAGGTCCTTAAAGAGGAAATAAAAACAAAAACAAAAACCCTTAAAGAAATTGAAGACAAACAAAAAATTGGGAGAAATCAATGGATTGCCAAGAAAGTCAAGAAGAAACAAACAAATGATGAAGGAAATGGTTCAAGACCTGAAAATGAAAATAGAGGCAACAAAGAAAACACAAACTGAGGGAATTCTGGAAATGGAAAAACTGGGTAAGTGCACAGGAACTACAGATGCAAGCATAACCAACAGAATATAAGAAATGGAAAACAGGCTCTCAGGCATTGAAGATACAATAGAGGAAACAGATTCATCTGTCAAAGAAAATGTAAAATCTAAAAAATTCCTAACACAAAACATCTAGGAAGTCTGAGACACTATGAAAAGACCAAACCTAATAATAATAGGAATAGAAGTAGGAGAAGAATTCCAGCTCAAAGGCCCAGAAAATATACTCAAAAAATCATAGAAGAAAATTTTCCCAACCTAAAAAAGGACATGGCTATAAAAGTACAAGAAACTTACAGAACACCAAATAGATTGGATCAGAAAAAAAGTCTACACACCACATAATAATCAAAACATTAAACATGTATAACAATGAAAAATATTAAAAGCAATTAACATATAAAGGCAAACCTTTCAGAATTATACCCAACTTCTTAAAGGAAGGTCTAAAAGCCAGAAGGGCCTGGACAGATGTCTTATGGACTCTAAGAGATCATAAATGCCAACTCAGATTACAATACCCAGCACAACTTTCAATCACCATAGATTGAGAAAGCAAGATATGCCATGATAAAGTCAAATTTAAACCATGTCTATCAATAAATCCATCCCTACAGAGGGTACTACGAGGAAAACTCCAACCCAAGGAAGTTAGCTATATCCACAAAAACACAGGCAACAGATAATCTCACACCAGGAAAAACCAAAGTAGGGAAGAACACACACACACACACTACCAAAAACAACAACAAAAGTGAACAGGAATTAACAGTCACTAGTCATTAATATCTCTCAAAATCAATGGACTCAATTTACCAATAAAAAGACACTAACAGAATGAATACCAAAACAGGATCCATCATTCTGCTGCATTCAAGAAACACACCTCAACATCAAAGATAGACATTAGCTCAGACTAAAGAACTGGAAAAAGATTTTCCAACCAAACATACCTAAGAAGCAAGCTGGTGTAATTATCCAAATATCTAACAAAACAAACTTCAAACTAAAATTAATCAAAACAGACAGAGAAGAACATTTCATACTCATCAAAAAAAACCCACTAAGATGAAGTCTCAGTTCTGAATATCTATGCCCCAAATGCAAGGACACCCACATTTGTAAAAGAAACATTACTAAAGCTTAAATCATACATTGAACCCTACACATTTACAGAGGGAGACTTTAACACCCTACTCTTGCCAATGGACAGGTCATCCAAACAGAAACTAAACAGAGAAATAACATATCTAGCAGACATTATGACACAAATGGGCCTAACAAATAACTGCATAACATTTCACCCAAACACAAAATAATATACCTTCTTCTTAGCACCTCATAGAACCTTCTCCAAAACTGACTATATACTCAGTCACAAAGCAAGTCTCAATAGATTCAAAAACATTGAAATAAGCCCCTGTAGTTTATCAGATTACCATGGATTAAAGCTGTTCAACAACAGGAACTACAGAAGCCTTAAAAACTCATGGAAACTGAACAACTCTCAAATAAATTACTACTGGGTCAAGGAAGAAATAAAGATGTAGCAAGCTTTCTTATGAGACTATCTTTGGATCACCAGCCCTCAAATAATAACACGAAGACTTATTATTAATTATGAAAGCTTGGCCTTAGCTTAAGCTTGTCAACTAGCTCTTATAACTTAAATTAACTGTTTCTGTTAATCTATGTTCTATCACATGGCTCAGTTACATTTCTTATGTCCCATATGTTTGACTTGTTCTACAACCTGTTGGTATTTACAGTGCACCTAGATTCATCCCTCTGACTTCCTATTTCTCTGCCTGGAAGTCCCACCTATTATCTTCCTGCCTAGCTGTTGGTCATTTAGCTCTTTATTAAACCAATCAGAAGGTGCCTTAGCAAATACACATCTACACAGTGTAAACAAATATTCCACAACAGAAAGAAATTAGAGACTTCCTAGAATTCAATTAAAATAAATGTACAACATATCCAAACTTATGGGACACAATGAAGCAGTGCTAAGAGGAAAGTTCATATCACTAAGTGCCTGCATAAAGAATTTGGGGAAATCTCATACTAGTGACTTACCAACACACCTGAAAGTTCTAGAACAAGAAAAAAAAGTAGACACACCCAAGAGGAACTGACAGTAGGAAATAATCAAACTGAGGGCTGAAATTGATAAAATAAACACAAAGAGAACAATACAAGAATTGATGAAATAAAGAGTTGATTCTTTGAGAAAAATAACCAAGATAGACAAACCCTTATTCAAACTAACTAAAAGGCAAAGGAAGAACACCCAAATTAACAAAATCAGAAACAAAAAGGGGGACATAAAAACAGACACTGAGGAAATCCAGAGAATCATTAGGGCATACTTCAAAAACCTGTACTCCTCAAAGTTGGAAAATCTAAAATAAATGGACAAATTTCTTGACAGATATCACACAACAAAACTAAATCAAGATCATATAAATATTTTAAATAGATCTATAACCACTATGGAAGTAAAAGCAGTCAGTCGTTAAAAGTCTCTCAACCGAAACAATCAATCAATAGGACCTTTTGAAACTGAGAAGCTTTTGTAGAGCAAAGGATACGGTCAACAAGGCAAAGTGACAGCCTACAGAATGGGAAAAGATCTTCCCCAACCCCACATCTGACAGAACACTGATATCCAGAATGTATAAGGAACTCAAGAAATTAGACATCAAAATACCCAACAGTCCAATTAAGAAATGGGCTATAGAACTAAATAGAGAATTCTCAACAGAGGAAACTCAAATGGCTGAAAGACATTTAAGGAATTGCTCAACATCCCTAATCATCAGGGAAATGCAAATCAAAACAACTCTGAGATACCACCTTATGCCTGTCAGGATGGCTAAGATCAAAAACACTGAAGACACCTTATGCTGGAGAGGATGTGGAGCTAGGGGAACTCTCCTCCACTGCTGGTGGGAATGCAAGTTTGTACAACCACTTTGGAAATCAATATGGCATTTTCTTAGAAAATTGGGAATCCATCTCCCCCAAGATCCAGCTATACCACTCTTGGGCATATACCCAAGGAATGCTCAACCACACCATAGGAGCACTTGTTCAGCTATGTTCATATCAGCATTGTTTGTAATAGCCAGAACCTGGAAACAACCTAGATGCCCTTCAACTGAAGAATGGATAAACAAAATGTGGTACATATACACAATGGAATACTACTCAGCAGAGAAAAACAATGACATCATGAGGTTTGCAGACAAATGGATAGATCTAGAAAAAATCATCCTGAGTGAGGTAACCCAGACTCAGAAAGACAAACATGGTATGTACTCACTCATAGCAGGATACTAGATGTGGAACAAGGATGACTGGACTGCTACTCACATCACCAGGGAGGCTACCTGGAAAACAGAACCCCAAGAAAGACACGGGGATTGCCCAATGACAGAGAAATGGAATGAGATCTACATGAACAGCCTGGACATGAGTGGGGGTAGTGAAGGGCGAGGGTCGAGGGAAAGAGAGCTTGGGGGAGCGGGAGATCCCAGCTGGATCAACAACAGAGAGGGAGAACAAGGAATAGGAGACCATGGTAAATGAAGACCACATGAGAATAGGAAGAAGCAAAGTGCTAGAGAGGCCCACAGAAATCCACAAAGATACCCCCACAATAGACTGCTGGCAATGGTCGAGAGACAGCCCGAACTGACCTACTCTGGTGATGGAATGGCTAAACACCCTAATTGTTGTGCTAGAAACCTCATCCAACTACTGAGGGATCTGGATGCAGAGATCCATGACTAGGTCCCGGGTGGATCTCTGGGAGTCCAGTTAGCGAGAATGAGGAGGGTTTATATGAGCGAGAATTGTTGAGACCAAGGTTGGATAAAGCACAGGGACAAATAGCCAAACGAATGGAAACACATGAATTATGAACCAATGACTGAGGGGCCCCCAACTGGATCAGGCCCTCTGAGTGGGTGAGACAGTTGATTGGCCTGATCTGTTTGGGAGGCATCCAGGCAGTGGGACCGGGTCCTGTGCTCATTGCATGAGTTGGCTGTTTGAAACCTGGGGCCTATTCAGGATCGCTTGGCTAGGCCTGAGAGGAGGGGACTGGACCTACCTGGACTGAGTCTACCAGGTTGATCACAGTCTGTGGGGAAGGCTTTGCCCTGGAGGAGATGGGAATGGGGGGGGGGGGTTGGGGGGAAGGTGAGGGGGACGGGAGGGGGCAGAACAAGGGAATCTGTGGCTGATATGTAGAACTGAATTGTATTGCAAAATAAAATAAATTAAAAAAAAAGATACCACTTAAAAAAAAATAAAAAAAATAAAAATTAAAAAAAAAAAGTCTCTCAACCAAAAAAGCCCAGGGTCAGATGGTTTTAGCACAGAATTCTACCAGACTTTCAAAGAAGAGCTAATACCAATACTCCTCAAATTATTCCACAAAATAGAAACATAAGGAACATTGCCTAATTTTTTATGAGACCATAGTCATCCTGATACCCACACCACACAAATATTCAACAAAGAAATAGAATTACAGACCATTGAACATTAATGCAAAAATACTCAATAAAATACTCCTAAACTGAATCTAAGAACATATCAAAAGGATCATCACCATGATCAAGTAGGCTTATCCCAGAGATGTAGGGACAGTTCAACATATGAAAATCTGTTAATGTAATTCACAATATAAAAAAAAACTGAAAGAAAAAACCATATGATCATCTCATTAGATACTGAAAAAATCTTTGACAAAAATCAAACACCCATTCATCATAAAATTCTTAGAGAGATCAGGGATACAGGGAGCATACCTAAACATTATAAAACCAATATACAGAGAGCCAAAAGCCAACATCAAATTAAATGGAGATAAACTCAAAGTAATTCCACTAAAATCAGGAATAAGACAAGGCTGCCTACTCTCTATATATCTATCCAATATAGTATTGAAGTTCTAGCTAGAGAAATAAGACAACTACAGGTGATCAAGAGGATACAAATTGAAAAAGAAGAAGTCAAAGTACTGCTATTTGCAGATGATATGGTAGTATATATAAGTTACCCCAAAAATTCTACCAAGGAATTCCTACAGCTGATAAACACTTTCAGTAAAGTAGCTGGATACAAGATTAAATTTAGATAGATAGATAAATAGATAGATAGATAGATAGATAGATAGATAGATAGATAGATATCCCTCATATACAAACAATAAATGGGCTGAGAAAGAAATTAGGAAAACAACATCCTTTACAATAGCTGCAAATAATATAAAATATCTTGGGTAACTCTAACCAAGCAAGTAAAAGACCTGTATGATAAGAACTTCAAGTATTTGAAGAAAGAAATTGAAGAAGATATCAGAAGATGGAAAGATTTCCCATGTTCTTGAACATCTTCCAAAAGTAATCTACAGATTCAACACAGTCACCACTAAAATCCCAACACATTTTTTACAGACCTTGAAATAACAATACTCAACATCATATGGAAAAACAAAAAACCCAGGATAGCTAAAGCAATCTTGTAAAATAAAAGAACTTCTGGAGTTATCACCATCCTTGATTTCAAGCTCTACTACAGAGCTGAAGTAATAAAAACAGCATGGTTTTGGCAAACAGGTTGATTAGTGGAACTGAATCAAAGACCCAGACATAAATCTACACACTATGGACACATTTGTTTTTTCTTATAAACAATGCAGAATTATAAAATGGGAAAAAGGGCCGGGCGGTGGTGGCGCACGCCTTTAATCCCAGCACTCGGGAGGCAGAGCCAGGCGGATCTCTGTGAGTTCGAGGCCAGCCTGGGCTACCAAGTGAGTTCCAGGAGAGGCACAAAGCTACACAGAGAAACCCTGTCTCGAAAAACCAAAAAAAAAAATAAAATAAAATAAAATAAAATGGGAAAAAGAAAGTATCTTCAAAAAATGGTGCTACTCTATCTGTTTGTATGTAGAAGAATGCAAATAGATCCATGTTTATCACCCTACAAAAAACTAAAGTCCAAATGGCTAAAAGACCTCAGCATAAATCTAGATACATTGAACCTGATAGAAGAAAAAGTGGGGAATGGCCTTGAATGAATTGGCACAGAAGACAACTTTCTGAATAGAACACCAGTAGCCCAGACACTAAGACTGACAATTAATAACTGGGGCCTCATGATTCTGAAAAGCTTCTGTAAGGCAAAGGACACTGTCAATACTAAACAGCAGCCTACAGAATGATCAAAGATCTTCACCAACCCCACATCTGAAAGAGGGTTGATTTCCAAAATATATAAAGAACTCAAGAAACTGTACATTGAAAGACCAGATAATCCAATTTAAAATGGGGTAAAGATCTAAACAGAGAATCCTCAACAAAATAATCTCATAGACCAAGAAGCACTTAAAGAAATATCCAACATCCTTCGTCATCAGGGAAACACAAATCCAAATGACTCTGAGGTTCCACTTTACACCTGTCAAAATGGCTAAGATCAAAAACACTGATGACAGCTTGTGTTGGAGAGGATATGGAGCAAGGAGAACACTTCTCCACTGCTAGAAGGAGTGCAAACTTGTATGGCCACTTTGGAAATCAATATGGTGGTTCCACAGAAAATTGGGAATTGATCTACTGTCAGACCTAGCTATATCACTTCTGGGCATACACCCAAAAGAAGTTTAATCATGCCACAAGGGCACTTGCTCAACTATGTTCATAGCAGCATTATTCATAATAGCCAGAATATGGAAACAACCTAGATACCCCTCAAGCAAAGAATGGATAAAGAAAATGTGGTACATTTATAAATGGAGTATTATCAGCTATTAAAAACAACAAGAAATTTGAAGGCAAATGGATGGAACTAGAAAAAGAGTCATCCTGAGTGAGGTAACCCAGACCCAAGAAGACAAATATGGTAGGTATTCACATATAAGTGGATATTACCTATAAAGTAAAGGGTAACCATGCTACAATCCAGAGACCAAGAGAGGCAAGGTAACAAGAAGGGCTCAAAGTGGGACATTTGGACCTCCCTGGGAAGGGGAAAAAGAAGAGATCTCATGGGTGGGATGGAGGTGGGTGGGGATGGACAATACTGAAAGAGATGACTGGAAAGGGGGCCATTCCGAGACAGGTAGAAACCTGGGGCAAGAGAAACCCTCAGGAATCAACAAGGATAGCCCCAGCTAAGACTCCTAACAATAGTGGATACATAGTCTGACCTGGCCATCTCCTGTGACCAGGAAAGACTTCCAGTGGAGGGATTGGGACACCAACCCAGGCACATAACCTTCAACCTACAATCTGTCCAGCCTATGAGATGTGCTGGGGGTAAGGGTGGCACAGTGATTCTGGGAGTGGCCAATCAATGACTGTCTAGCCTGAGATCCAGACCACAAGAGTGAGCCCACCCCTGACATTGCCTGCAGTGCCAGGACCTAGAGGTTGAATAGCCCAGAGACCTAGGATAGAACCAAACATGATTGGAGGAAAAAACTGTCAACATAATGATGCCCAATGATATTCTGCTATACTCATAGATTGGTGCCTTCCCAATCTATTGTCATCAGAGAGGCTTCATCCAGTAACTAAAGGAAATAGACGCAGAGATTCATGGTTAAACATTAGGCCAAGCTCGAGGAATCCTGCTGAAGAGAGGGAGGAAGGATTGCAGAAGCCAGAGGGGTCAAGGACATCACCAGAAAATCCACAGAATCAACTAACCTGGGCTAATAGGAGCTCACAGAGTTGGAAATGACAACCAGGGAACCTTCATGGGACAGACCTAGGCCTTCTACATACATACATGTGACAGTTGTGTAGCTTGGTCCTTTTATGGGACACCTAACAGTGGTGGAGGGGCTGTCCCTAATGCTTTGGCTGGCTTTGGGGAACTAATTCCTCATACTGGGTTGCTTTCCCCAGCCTTAATTCAGGAGATGTACTTAGTTCAACTGCAACTTGATATGCCCTTTTTTTTATATCCATGGAAGGCCTGCCCCATTCTGAACAAAAGAGGAGGAATGGATAGGGGTGAGTAGAGGGGAAGTTGGGGAGGGAACAGAAGGAGGGGGAAGGGGAAATTGCAGTAGGGATGTAAAATAAATAAATAAATTTAAAGAAAAGTAATGTAAAGGCTACTAAATGACTTTTCCCATGGGTAAAATAACAATAGTAACAATGATAATATAGAGCAATTATATAAAGTAGAAATGGGTTTTAGTTCTTACAATCTCACACTTAAGAAAAACATGGCTTGCTACATTTCTGGTTGATTATCTTCATAGCTGTTTTAATTTTCCAAGATGGTGAGGAGTGGTTTGACCTTGATGAATATGGAGAGACAAGATGACCCTCAGCTCTCTTGACTCTACGCTGTAGTTCCTTCCTTCATCCATTGCAGAGGGTACCAAATCTTCTCTCACCACAAGTTAAGGCAAGCCCGACTTTTCTCAGAAGCAGTCTTTAAAAGCTCTAGTTCTTGAGCCCAAGTGTTTGAAATGCTCCATCCATGGGCTGCATTCACAGGGTATGATGGGTTGACCTTTTCTGGTATGCACCTAAGTTGGCAGGCCTCTGGCATTCACACTCTGTTGTGAGGCTACTCCCACCTCTTATTCTAGGTGGGGCCACATGACCTTCTTCAGCCAACCTGATGTCAGAATGAAAAAAAAACAGGACTGCTTAACTGGAGCTTCAGCCAGATTTCCTTTTTGGAACCTTGGTTTTTGAAGCGTTATTGGAAGGACAAAGAGGAAGACATGCTTTGAAAGTTCCCACCCATGTGTGTCTATACAGTGAGGCACACGGTGTTCAGGGAAGCATTAGTCCTAACATTTAGGAGGCACAGAGGTCTTTGTGCTCACAGATAGACACTAGGGGAACCTTGAATGTTAAAACAGGTTTATTCCTTCAAAGGAATAGATGCATAACCTGTTACCTACACAGAAGGCTGAGGGCCAATGTGGTGAACAGCCTTTGTACTCAGTGTGGCCCAGACCACATCACATCCTCTCCAGACCCTTATCATGAGCTATCTTTCTCAGTCAATCAATAGAGCCTATCTTTATGGAATGTGTCACATGTACCTTACCAAGAGTTGCAACATAGTCACACCTGATCTTTATTTAGCTTACTTTGTTACTCAAGGAGATTTATGTATGCTTTATTGTGCACTGAGGATTGAGTTAATTACCACCAGAAAAGTTTTCCCAAATAGTGCTGTTCTTAGATAGACCTAAAACAACCTGCTTGGGGTCAGACTTTCAAAATTTGAACCAACACCATCTACTTAGCCATACTGAACCAAACTACTTTCTTTTTTTTGGGGTTTTTCGAAATAGGGTTTCTCTGTGTAGTTTTGGTGCCTGTCCTGGATCTTGCTCTGTAGACCAGGCTGACCTCGAACTCACAGAGATCTGCCTGGCTCTGCCTCCTGAGTGCTGGGATTAAAGGTGTACACCACCGCCGCCCTGCCCCTTTTTTCATTTTGTAGAATAAAAACGGCTTGTTTTCAGGAGATCCGTTTGCATCTGCTACCCTTCAATGAGTATGAGGGAATGTGGTTGTAATCCACTGCCCACCTGCGTGCAGTAGTGTTTTAGCTCACACACATAGGAAGGGAGTCAGAAAGAGAGGCAGGTCCAATCCCTGCCTTCCTGCACCAAGGCTGAGCAAAGCATCTCAGCATAGGCACTAGGTTCCAAAAAGCCAGCTCATGTACTCAGGACAGGTCACGGTCTCATTGCCTGGGGACCCCCTAAACAGTTCAAGCTAAATAACTGTCTCAAGGTCATAGGCAAATGACTACTGAATGGGTGCTCTCTTGGGAAAAGTGAACATGGGAGTGAGGGGAAATGGAGGAGTGTGGAGTGTAGCAGGGTCAGGCGAAGTATATCCTCAAATGATTCCAGGGTATCTGACGCTGGAACAACACTATGAAGGTGTCCCAATCCACCAGACAGTCACTGGTGAAGGTCCATCTTGAGGGACAGACAGGGCCTTTACCTTTGGGGAAGAAGCTCCTCCTGTCGCAGAATCATGCCTCTGGAAAGTGTGAGAGCCCAACTTACATTTTAAGTTTTAATTACTGTGCCTAATAGATCCATGAAACAAAAAATGCCTCTAGGGCCGGGCGGTGGTGGCGCACGCCTTTAATCCCAGCACTCGGGAGGCAGAGCCAGGCGGATCTCTGTGAGTTCGAGGCCAGCCTGGGCTACCAAGTGAGTTCCAGGAAAAGACGCAAAGCTACACAGAGAAACCCTGTCTCGGAAAAAAAAAAAAAAAATGCCTCTAGCCTATAATCCCCTTGCCCAAGGACAAATACTTCCTGAAATGCTGGAGACTATTGTTTATGAGAGAAAACAAGCCGCATGTTTTCACATCCCTAAATGAATCTGTTTAACCCAACTTCACCAGATGATCACATGTGAATGGGAGGTACTTGGGCAGGAAATATTTCTTGATTTACACTTGCCCCTGATTGAATGTAGGTGAGAAATACATAGGCATGAAATATCTCAGGATATATGCTTACCCATTTGGACCTGATGGAAAATACAGTGGCCTTATGGAGTTGACTTTTTAAGCCTCTGCAAGGCATGCCTCGTGGCCATTTTCTGGAAAACCAGAGAGGGACCTGGCCAAAGCCTATCTACCTGGCCAGTATTTAATTAAGCTTGCTTCAGTTGTGGCTTTAAATTGTGGTAGTGGTCCTCTTCTCAACCAGTGGGATTAGCAAGAGGGCTAGAGCGAGCTGGGCCCAGATGCACAGCCTAGTGAGGAGCAGCACCTGCTCTTAAGATAGGAGTGCCCTTTGATGACTCTAGACGGAAAGCTGGCTGTTCACAAAACTCCCTGCACAGGGAACCCAAGTGTCCCTGAGGCCACACAGCCCTGAGCCTCATTGCATTGTTCCAAAATCTGAGAGATGTCCCTGTGAACACTATGATGCACAGAAAATTAAAGAAAGTGCTAACAGCCTTGGCCCGCACACACTTGACTGGCAACGCCCTGTGCTATTGTATTTCCCCAATCCCCACCCTCTTCTTCCTTGGGGCCTCCGCCTTGAGTTCAGAGATAAGATTTGTGGAACAATGCTTAGTTCCTCAAACAGGAATGTGTTCTGAATCACTTCTTTCTATGTGGAGCAGATTTTGATTCATCCATTCTTTTTCTTCACAGGAATATCTGTACTGATCAGGAGACTTAGTGAGCTTCTCCAATGGCACAAACACAATCACACAGCGGCAGCGATCCCAGTCATCTTCCACTGCTGCAATATCGCTGGTCTTATCTTCTTATCCTTTCCTTGGAGGACCTGTATTTGAGAGATGGAATACAATGGGAAAAGAAAGTAAATTCAGAGGAATGATAAAACAGAGAGGAGTACTGTTGTCACATTTAGAAGTTTACAGTAGGGAGGCTGAGAATCATTTAAAGTTGCATTTTCAGTCACACAGTGTGCAAGAAACAAATGCCGTAAGGTAAAATGAAATTGTAAACAAGGAAGTCTCTCCACCTGACTCCCCCCACACCTATTACTTGGATCCCAATTTCCATTAGTCATTTGAAACTCCAACAACAACATATAAAGTTTCTGGGGACAGAACTATACAGAACATCCAGACTCTCACAGTTTCAATCCCTCAAGGCCAAATCCAGGTGGTTGTAACCTGGCTTGCTGTGTTCCTGTGATGCTAACTCCCTCCAGGTCTGCCTTGAACCCGGGGTCCAATTTTAAAGCAAGAACTCACATGATGTCCCTGCTCCTCTAGTTTGTAACAGATAGAAACCTCAAATCTTCACTCAGAAAAGCAAGCTTGTGTTGGGATTTCTGCAGCTTTGTGATGATGATGATGATGATGATGATGATGATGATGATGATGGTGATGATGACAATATCAACTAAGCTTTCATTTATGTTTTCATGTGGATTCAAGTGTGGAAACAAACTACAAGAAACTGAGGCAGACAGGACATATGAAAAAGGCCAAGATAAAATTACATGCCTACCCAGGGGAGTCCCAGGCTAGGCCTGCCTTGTATGACAGGTCTGTGTGTGTGTAGATACAACTCCATGTGGCTTTTGCTCTGTGTCAGTCTAACACTTTCTAAAGCATTAATTAAACCAGGTTTTTGGATATTTAAAAATTTCCTTTAAGAGCCTCATCAGGCAAAAGAAGAGTTCTATGTTACTTTGTGGCACTAGATGATGTCTTTTCATTTTTACATGAGTAAGTTCAATAGAAAATTTCCATCTTCACTCAAGTTCCAGTCAGTGGTGATGCTCATGTTCATCATAAAGATATTTGGCCAGAGGATTTTTTTGTATCACTGATGCAACCTGAGTCTCAACATAAGGAAGTGAAAAGTGAGCATGCACAGTTTAACTTCTCTCTTTTCAGTCATACTGCCCAAACCCCCAGTTATTCCTGAAGCACCTATCTGAAAATGTCAGTATCTGATCACAGAAAGCATCTCACTGAGGCAATTTAGCATCAGTGTGCCAGGTACTGTCTCCAAATCAAATCTGATGGGCGATCAGGAGGCTTAAGAGCTACCTGGGAGGGTTCTCTTTCTTTCACTAGAGAAAGAACACTGCAGCTGGTGGAAAACATGAGCTCTGGTCCTCTGGTCCATTCACTGGCACTCTCCGAGACTTATTATGCTCCAGCTATTGCAGATAAGGATACTCGGCTGGATGCAACAGCCTACAGCAAATTAGTTTTGGTCGTAAAGCTATCTATTAGACTGTGGAGCCTTCTATTGAACTCATAGTGAGCTAAACCATTCACTAGACATCACACAGCAAATGGGACAGAGCTGCCTTATATTTACATTTGTGATGGCTGTAGTATTATTTTACTGAAAATTACCAAAAATCTCAGAAGCTCCTGAACCAGTGGGGAAGGTGAAGAAAGTAGCCAGGATTGACTGCAACTTCCTTAAAGCCAAAAAGCAGAATACAGAGTAATGTGCTTGCCTGCAGGGAACTAAACCTAAGACTAGTTGACTTACAAAAGAAAGGGTTCTACTGAACTGCAATGAAAAACCCAGGGGAAGCCTGTATAACCAGGTTTGGGAAATGAGTACAAGATAAGGATCAGGCAAGCAGGGATGGCCAAGTTCAGTCCTCACATTGTGGCTGCTCGGCATACTGTAGCTCTGCCAGTTCTGCACGGTGGAGTACAGATGGCCACCATGATGTGGACAGCAGGCAAGCCTGCTACCACCACCATGATACAAATGCATGTGGTGTCACTCTGATTTTTGGACTCTCCTCGTCATTTTGCTTCACTTGTCTAGATATCAGATTCAAAATCAAGACCTCTGACTGACCAAAAGACAAGTGGTCGCTTGTGTCAGACATTAGAGGAAGCAGTTAGGGAAGGTGTCTGGCTTCCTCAGCCTCTGCAGAAGAGGAGTGAATCCTCTCAGAGCACACAAACAGCAGGGGCTTGGAGTGTGGTTCAGTGGAAGAGAACATGCTTAGCATGCTCAGGGCACTGGGTTCTATGCTCAGCATTTCTGAAAATAAAGACAAAGCAGAAGTGGAAGGATGTCTCAAAGAGGAAGACAGTTCAGATGAGACAAAACGCTCTCTAAAAGTAAACACCAAAGCCACAAATAATTGGTACGGAGATTAAACTGAATCACAAGACTTGGCTGAGGATCCATGCGATTGAGATTGCTTCACTGGTATGCTGGCAAAACATTTACAGGGCTGTTCTGAACTGTTTTCCCCAGTACAATTCTAAAAGATACCAGGACTGCTGCCATTGCAAACAACTGCAATCTTCACAATTGACATTAATGGCCGATTCCAATGCATGGCTTTCATGCTATCTCATGACATGCAGGGCTGCATTGTGTGCCGTAGAACAGTTCAACAGATTCCAAGTGTGCTCCTTACGGGTACCAGCCACAACCTGGGAACTGCATGTTTGGTCCACAATCCAGCCAAAGGCTCCTACTGACCTTTAACTAAAAAAAAAAGTTAGAAAACAACAAAATCAGCAGTCCTCTAAAGGAAGCCTGCCAGACCTCTCAGACAGGGATATACTTATTGTCACAAATAGAATGCTTGCTGCTTTTTGCCGGCACTTACTACCATTATTGTGGCACAGAGTGGTCCAGAGGCCAGCAATAAAAGTGTCAGCATCGTAAGGAGCATTAGAAACACAGATGCTCAGGCCTACCTGACAAACACCCTCAGAACTTAGGTGGACTAAAAGAGTGAACAGCAGAGGGTAAAGATGGATTACACAGTGGGGGAAAATACAGTTGAATACCAGGAATAAGCTCTGATGTTCTACAGCACAATAGGGTGATTGCATTTAAACATATATGTCTATGTTCATATATGTGTGAGATATATAGATATAGATATAGATATGTACATATATACATATGGCATTTTAAAAGATGTAGAAGAGTTTTAAGCCTCATATATACATATGGCATTTTGAAAGATGTAGAAGAGTTTTAAGCCTCCAAACATGTCACATTCAACACAATAACTGAGGAGATAAAAAAGCCAATTACCATGATCTGATCACAATACATTATATACATGTATAAAATTATCACATTACACAAAATAAAAATGCTATTATGTGTCTACTGGAAAAGTACTGGGTGGGGAACCAGTCCAACCTCAGATCAGCCCTGTGTGGTCAGAACCAAAAGAGGAAGGGTGTCAGTAGGGTGGAGAAGGAAGTCTGGTCCCTTTCCCAGTTCCTAAGGGAAGAAGGGAAAGACTTGGATAGGGACTATGATTATTCAACAGAGAAGGGGCAGCAGTGCAGGAACTTGCCCCTCCTCAGTGGGACCCTTGCCTGTCAGCTCCAGGCTCCCTCTCTCAAGACAGACTCATGTCCACTCATGTCCATGCTGGTTAGAGAGGGTGTACAGAGCCTCGAGGGATATGAGCAGCTCACTGCAACATGTGTGTGACTGGAAGCAGAAGAGAAACAAAACCTGTGTCCTGAGCAACTGTGTAAGAAAGCCAGACACGTAGCCAGTTCCTGACAGATTCCTGGACCAGTCCATAGCTCAGCTTCTGCAACCCTGGGAAGGCCATTTGTGATCATTACAGAGACTGCTGCTTCTATGTTTAGCCAAGAAGCAAAGCCAATTAGTCTGGGATTGCTGCTCCTACCTCTGAAGTACACGAGAGTTGGCTGCCTGCGATATCCTTTATTCTACCCTCTCTTGTTCCTGAGAGGAAAAATTAAAATTCAGAAAGGGACAAAGCTTTCATTCATCCTTGCCAGTTAATGAGGACTTGGTCTAACTAAATGTTAAGAATTCAGAATGCTTTCAAGCAACTTGCTGAGTCTTGGGAGTCTTCTCCGATGAGCCATGGAGAGTGTGTGCAGACTTAGCTTGATTGTTTTGACTTAATAAACTCTGTCAGATGCAATCTCCATTCCCACCACACATCTTGTCAAAAACGTGTTCACTGCACTTGCTCCTTGTCCTTGGAAGTCAAATGCAAATTAGTCGAAAGCAGAAAAGGGAGATTTCTTCAGGTTGGCCACAGGCAAGAAGGACAAAGAGATCCATTGACCACCACTCCCTATCCCCAACCCTTCAGGCCCCACCCCCAACGCTGGTCCATCTTCAAGGTCCTGAAATGAGATTAAAGTTAAATAGAGGGTCAAGGATATGCATATCTCCACAGTCCTGGTCAGGGTGTGGTCCACCCACCATTGACCCATCCTAGTTTGGGCTTTAGTTTCATCCTCTAGGGTGGTCTGACAAGACGTAGAACTCTGTTAAAGCTTTCCTGAAAACAAGTGTATAATCTGTCTGGGGCGTTTTCCTTCTTCAGCATGAGATTCCTGGAGAAAATTCCCATTTCTTTGGCATCCACTGTTTCAAGAGACTAATAGTCTCTTCAGAATGTCTTCATTTTTGCCTGGCCAGTTACAGGAACACAAAACTGGAGCCTGTGGTATTTCGTTATTTTCCTCCCTAGCTCTTCTGAAGCTATTTGGGATTAGAATTGCTTAACATCCAGAGAAGCACATGTAAGCTGAAGGTCTTACAAACAGTTCTTGAGAATGTTTGGGTGCAACAGGGATAGGCTAGGGTGTTTCTCTGGCACCTCTCTGCTCATGATTGAAAAAGCAAACATCAGGCCCCACCTCACTCACTTGCTGAGTCACCGTGCCTGAGAGTCTTGGTGTCACAATGGTTCCTCACCTTCTGGGTTCCCTGCCTTAAGAGGCCCTTGGTTCTCCAGAAGCCACTGTGTCTGGACCTGGCTCACTTCTCATTTCCACAGAAAAAGAACATAGTTCATCTGCTTCCCTTTTCTGTCAGAAATGTATGAGGGGGGCTTTTTGTTTCCATACCTATGTCACCCCAACCTTGGGACTATTTAAGGATCAAAAGAGGAAGCATACCTAACAGGACCTGCAGCTCAGCTTTCGAAGTAGGTAACACCAAAAGGGTTGACGGCTGTGACTCATCTTCTGGCCACCCCACCTCCTTCCTTTACTTGTCCTCTTCTCCACCATAAATCATTTTCTCACTGTTTCTCACAGCTGCAGGGCAATAGGGAATGAGGTTTCCTCAGCACCTGGCTGCTGATTTTAAGGAAAGACCTGCATGTGTATTGGATAACCCTTCTTGCCAAAGATCTCTTAGCTGCACACCCCCGTAGGCCCTTGAACCTTATGTAGCCCAGGGAAAATGAGTCTGCTCAATCAATGGGAGCGAATGAAGACTTCTGCCTTGAAAGTCACAGGCAAGGCTTACTGGATGTTCAGCTTCTATGTGGAGATGAGTCATAAGACAATGATCAATCAGTGTTGGGGTACTCCTACAGTCAGCTGGTCTATGCTTTCCTCGTGAAAATGAAAGTGTAAGAAACCGGAATGCCCACTGAGAATATTTTACGGTATTTTGTCTGTTCTTGAAACCTGGAATACAAATCTACTGTAACGGAAATTTGAAAAGTTCAATGCGACATTTGGGGTCAAAGGAGGAGGAGGGGCTTCACATTCGCTCAATGATTACTAGAATGGCTTTCACCTGGGTCTTAGTTCCTGACTTAGCCTAAAATCTTGGCAGGATCCCAGACAGAACCTTGAAGTCCACCAAGTCAGGGGATCAAAATAAATATGCCACAGAATCCTCCAGCCTTGACAACTAAAAGCTTGACTTGAAATTCACACAGATAGCCTGCTGCCTCAGAGCTGTGACTTCTAACCAGTGGCCCAGTCTGTCATCACTCGCCCCAAGAGTCACCTTGGTGAGTGGATACTTGAGTCCCACCAACAAGGAGGTAAACCAGAAACCCATAATCTGGACTGGCCTCCAATAACACCTGCAATCTGCTCTTGACAGGGTAAGAACACTACTTGGCAGTGACTCATGAGACACACTTTAGGGAATCCTCGGCCTTAAGTGGGTTTGGAGTCACCCCTCCACTGGTCAGACATCAAAAGGGCATAACAAGATGACCCTGGCCCCAGAGTGGAGTTAGATTTACTGTTTGTGCTATTAGTTCAGCGTATAGACATCACAGATGGTAGAGACTGAGGGTGTCTGGGGAGAGACAGGAAATGGGTACACATTACAGTTCAAAGTTCTCCCCCACCCCTCATAGAATGACACACAGCAGGCTGGATTGTTCCTCAGCCTGAGTGGATTGGGGATGTCTTGGGCTGTCTCATGGAGTCAGCTACCTGACCCTTTCATTTCAAAGCTAACTGGAGCTCTTCCTGACTCCTCTTCAGGTACTGAGCTGTGCTGGCACAAGCGAGCAACTATCCCTGTCACTCACACAGATTCCAACCAATACACTGGAATGTATCAATTTAATACACTGTTTTAAAGGATTTAAAGGACTGTTTTCGCATACCCGCCAGCCACCAGTATTTAAAATATTTAAATCCATATTTAAAGCCTATAGACATTATGATTAAAATCAGAAGTTAGCATTTTCTGGAGGAATTTTGAGTCTTTAAAAGTCAAAACTCACTCAAAGGAAAGTGGACATACCCAGTTTGGTGCCTTGGACCAGCTACAACCCTCCCCCCCTTGAAGTCCAGGGGTCTGTCTGGTCGTCTGAACTAACTCAAAGGCTGACAGCCTTGTTTGACAGACTGTCGCAAGCAGAATTCTGTGAAGACTGCATGAAACCTGGGAGGTGAACCACATGGTATCGAGTTCAGAGCAGAAACATCTAAGATGCCAGAGCAGCTAAGGAAGGTGACTGGAGAGTATATTTTCAGGACGTCAGGTTTGTGTTGCTATAACAAGGACCTGAGGCAGGGCACTTTCCAGAAAGAGGCTTATTTACCTGACATTTTGGGAAACCGAAAGTCTAAGATTGGGAATTGCTTTCTGATTAAGGACTTTTTGCTACTGTGTGACATGACAGACGACATCATGATGGGAGTGTATGCTAAAAGTGAAGATCACATGATGAGACAAGAAGCCAGGTGCTGGGGAGGAGCCAAGTTCTCTCAATTCTTGGGGAATGAATCACTGCAGGAAGCCAAAAGCAATCCCTTCTGAGGATGGCCCTGACCAATTGCTTCCCACCAGGCCCTGTCTCTTAAAGATTTCTCCATCCTCAGCATCATCACACTGGGTGCAGCCTTCTAACACAGGAAACTTCGGTGGATACACTCAGCATCCAGAGCATAGTACAACGTCTCACTGCACGGAGTACTTGTGGAGGATAAAAGGAGAAAGCATAGAGAATAGCTGGAAGATGCTACCTTAAACAAACATTCGGTGTTACAGTCAAAAGTAAAGACAAATCCACATCATGGTCTCCTAAGAGAGTGCACTAAGCAAGAATTACCACCTCTGAGACAAGTGTGCAAAATACAATGTGAACATAATCACCAGTAACCATCAAGCCATGGTTTAAATATAAGTAATGTTCCCCAGAGATCCATGTGCTAAAGGCTTGGCCCTCAGGTGGTGCTGCTGCTGAGTAGTGTGGGCCTCTAGGAGGTGGGGCCTAACTCGAGGGTCTTAGGTCCTATGAACAGGCCACTGAGGATAAGTGAAGGACCCTGCAGTTCTCTCTCTTTCCTAACTTGATGTGTGAGCATGCTCTCTTATGCCCAACCTCAGATTAAGTCTAAAAACCATGAACAAAAATATGTCTCTCTTTACTTTGTAAGTAGCCTGTTTGGGGCATTTCACTGTAGCAACATGAAACTAAATAATATACATTTGAAACTGGAAAATTAATACACAAAATATTATGAAAATACCTTTGTGACATTCAAAAGGGTAGGTGGCTTGAAAGACAAGGGCAGAGCAGCTGTTTCTGGTTCACGAAAATGAGAAGACATCAGAACAAAAGGCACAGTGAGATTCTGGACTAGATCCTGGAACAGAAGGGGGAAGTGCTGTGATGGGCATTCTGGGAACATGAGGGGGACTTTTTAAAAGAACTATATGGTAATCATTGTCTCTCAATGGTGAATCTCCTGAAATCAATGATTAGGTTCTTAAAAGAGCTTCTTTCTCCAGTAGAAATGCTTAGAGGAATGTGTACAACATACTGTGAAAAGACTTTGTAAGGCATTAGTGTGTAAATATGTGTTTATAAGATATACGTGTGTACTATGTGTGAAACTGTATGTAGAAGAGAGATAAGTAATGCCAACAGTTGGTAGATACGTGTTTACTGCTCAGTTCAACCAGATAGCCAGCACTAACAATAGATACACATGAGGGACCTCACTGCAGGCATCAGCATGTGTAGCAGAGGTTGACCAAGCCCAAAAGCAGGCCTTGGGGACTTTAACTTATGGACACGAGGTACAGCTACTGTGCACAGTCACGTCCTCAAACCAAAAAAGGTCTGTTCCCCAAGGCTCTTCAACTGACTACATGGACCTTTACTAGGTCGGCTAGGCTTAGCTCCCTCCCCTGAGGTCAACTCATTGTAAACTTGAATCATATAGCAAAATAACGTCACAGCAGTGCTGGTAATCATGTTAAATTCCATAGCTCGGGATAGGAGAGTACTTAAAATGACAATCAAACTATTTTTTGACATTTCTCTATCAATTAGAAATTTTTCAGAATAAAACCGCTCAAGCCACTCAGCGACCACATTCTTTCCCTAAGCTTCAGTTAGTGAAAGGCAGTCAACAAAAGGGTCTGGGGCCAATGAGACGGCTTTGAAGGCAAAAGCACCTACTGCCAAGACTGATGTGTTGAGTTCAGTCCCTGGTATCCACAGGGTACCGCGGCACATGTGCGCTGACTCAGTGCAATGATGTGCTAAGTAGAGGGCTAGAAATCCTTTACCCCTATAAGGACCAGACCTCCTGCTCTTGACCACCTGGAGAACCTAATTCGCAGTCTCTTCAGGAGGGCAGCAAGCCTCAGTCACAGGGCACCGTGTTTCTCAAGCACTAGTTAATAAACAAGATAGCTGCAAAGCTAACATCCACATAAAGAAAGCAACAAAGCATAGGAGGAACAAAATAAGGTAAAATATGAATTTTTTTTGTTTTGTTTTTTATTTTTTTTTTCGAAACAGGGTTTCTCTGTGTAGCTTTGTGCCTTTCCTGGAACTCGCTTTGGAGACCAGACTGGCCTCAAACTCACAGAGATGCGCCTGGCTCTGCCTCCCAAGTGCTAAGATTAAAGGCGTGAGCCACCACCGCCCAGCCCATGAATCTTATTTCTCTTTCAGCTCCCTTAAGATAATCAGAAACAGCATGTAAGGATGGTATATTCTTCTGTCCAAAATAAAACAGCCCCATGTTTCAATTTCATACTTTCCTTGGACCTGGCCTCTAGTCTTCACAAATATATTTTTTCACTGTATCTGTCCTTCACCCTAAAAAGCTCGGAGTGTTTTACACTCTGCCATGAGAACACACTGAGTATGGTGAGCATTGAGGTGCCATACAGCTATGGCAAAGGCCACTTGGTCTCACATGGGACCCCCTCACAGACAAAGTGGATTCTGTCTGAGAAAGGATCACTGTGACACCCATTTTTCTTTGCAAAAACCCCTTCTTTTGGGATAAATTAGATATCCATCAATAGTCACCTGGCACAATTGGAAATAACTGGCACTTCATCTGAGACTACAATGCCTGGTTCTTGTTAGTATCTCTACTTGCTGTCTTTTTTTTTTCATTTTTCTTTATTAAGAAATTTTCTACTCACTCCACATACCACCCATAGATCCCACCTCCTCCCTCCTCCCACGGCGCAGCCTTGGTGCAGTGGAAAGGGGCTTGGACCTGCTGTCTTTTGCCTAGAGCATTCTGACTTCCTCTTTGCCCTTCACAAGATGAGCTCAGGGAGAAGCAGTTTTGCTTTGGTGAAGTCCCTCAGGAGAGAATGCTTGTGGAGGAAGGAAGGACAAGAAGTAGAGAAGAACAGGATTTCATCTCTTAATTGCTGACACCTTAATTACCAGCTATTTCCAAACCAGTGGCTCAGACCTTGACTTACCTGGGAAACTTGTTTAACCCCTCCTCCCCCTTTCTCTCTGGTGGTGGAATTGAACCATGGCCTGTGGGTACTTAGCAATTACTTCTCAATTATATCCCCAGTCCTTGGATTTTTGAGACAGGATCTTGCTATGTAGTCCAGACTAGCTTCAAATTCTTTACTCTCCTGTCCTCACATCCAGGGCTCTGGGATTACAAGTGCTGTCATCGTGCCAGGCTCTTTAGTTTCATGAATATAAATTTACTCTGTAGCCCAGGCTGGCCTCAAACTCACAGAGATCCGCCTGCCTCTGCCTCCCGAGTGCTAGGATTAAAGGCGTGCACCACCACCGCCCAGCTTTTGGGTTTTTTTATGTTTTGTTGATGCTGTTGTTTGATGGGACAGGGGTGTTTGGTTTGGATTATTTGGTTTGGGGGGAGTTCCTTTGGTGTGTGTGAATGTGTGTGTGTGTGTGTGTGTGTGTGTGTGTGTGTGTGTGTATTTTCTGTCTTAATTTTGGTGACATTAAAAACAAGTGCACGTAGCCATGCATGGTGGTACATGCCTTTAATTCTAGCAGGCAGAAGGCAAACACAGGCAGAATCTCTCCTAATTCCAAGTCAACCCGGTCTTCATAATGAGTTCCAGGTCACCCAAGGATACGTGGTAAAACTCCTGTCTCAACACTAAATAAGTAAATAAATAAATAAATAACAAATGCACCATTGGGAACCTGTGGGTGGCAGGAAGAGTTCAAGGTTATCCAGGCAAACACTGTCTCAAAAACAGAAACAACAAACTGTGAAACACACTAGTTTGTGGACATGAAACAGCCTTCACCTCAAAGGACATGAGAGACATTTTATTCTCGAGTCAAATATGAGTGACCATGTCCCAGGAACACAGATTGAGGTTACCTCAAACACAATGTTTCAACATGGCAACGGTTTCATGAACTTGTCACAGTTCAAATACACCGGTGACAACATTGGATGAGGCTGTCTTTGCTACAGGTTTCAGCTGCTGCCTGATTCCATTCTTAGCTTTTTGGACAGTATAAGCTAGTGGTCTCTTAAATTAATACATCCGGAAGATCTCATGTGCTAGTCACAGGATGTTAAGTCAGACACAAAGGTAGACATGAATGGTTTTAACAGAGTTAAAGATACCCCAAGATAATCTGGTTATTGACCTAGGCCTTCCAATTCTCTACAACCACACATCAAATCAGCTAATCAGCCTTGCAGAATACTTATCAGGGGTGTGACTTTCTTCTGATAACTTCATTCCACGTTTTCAATTCTGTTTCCTCTCTCTCTCTCTCTCTCTCTCTCTCTCTCTCTCTCTCTCATTTTTGAGTCCTTTGATCATTCTCCTTTCTTTCTTTATTTTTTTTTTGATTTTTCAAGATAGGGTTTCTCTGTATAACAGTCCTAGCTGTCCCAGAACTCCATCTGTAGATCAGGCTGGCCTCAAACTCACAGGGATCCGTCTGCCTCTGCCTCCCAAGCGCAGGGGTTAAAGGCACTGCCTGGCTCTCCCTTCCCTTTCTTAGCAAAACCATTTACTCAAATCACGTGAAAAACTGCAGCTGTGGTGAGAGGAACGTCAACATGATTTCTTCAAAACAAACAAAAGGAGTTTGGAGGTAAGGGCACTGATTCATTCAGCAAATACCTGGGTCTCTCATAGGTCAGACACAGAACGGCAGTAAACAGCAGAGTACGCAGTTAACTTTACAGTGGTGGAGAGAAGAAATAGGGAAAATTAATACATTGAAAACAGAAGGTGCAAGGGAAAAGTAAGAGAACAGAATCGGATGAGCAGATGAAAAAGGAGAAGATTTTAAAATGTCAGGTCAGGGGCCTAGGGATACAGTCATTGGAAAAGCTCTTGCTTTAGCCTACATGAGACCTTGAGTCCAGTCCCCAGTACAATGGATCAGACAAGTTCTAGGGACTCTATTTGGATCCCCAGCACCCACGTAAGAGGCAGGTATGGCAGTGGTATCTGGAATCCCAGTGCAGGGAGTGGACTTCACTGTCTAGCCACTGTAACTGACTCAGGAGATCCAGGTTCTGTGAGACCCCCATCTCAAAAGCTAAGGGTTAAAGAGATGGCTGGGTGAGTAAAAGTGCTTGCTTCCTAAGCCTCAAATTGAGTTTGATCCCTGGATCCCACATAAGCTAAATAAATAAGTAATAACCTGACGATGGGGCGACATGCATCTGTAATCTGTACTGCAGCTTAGTACTCCTATGGGGAGATGGGGGGTTGAAACAGGAGAATCACTCTTATGTGTACAGGCCAACAAACCTGAGTAACAGCAACAGAATGAGAGACCCTTCAACAAGGAAGAAGGCAAGAGCTGACTCCCAAACATTGCTCTCTAACTTGAGTAAGTTGTCCTCTGATTTCCATAGGCGTGCTGTGGTACACACATGCCTGCACTTCACACACACAGAGAGAGAGAGAGAGAGAGAGAGAGAGAGAGAGAGAGAGAGAGAGAGAGAGAGAGAGAGAGAGAGAGAGAGAGAGACTCAAGCATACAAGATCTTCTGACTTAAAATTTCAGATACAGAAAGAACAATCTAGATTGAACTAAGTTTTTTTTTTTTTCCCGATTGTGAGTATTGGTTGATAGGTGATGGGTAGGAGAGAGTCACTTTCTTTGGGAGTGCCCACTGGTAGGTTGGCCATGCCCTAGTGGATGACCCAAATCCGTATGCACACAGACCAGACAGCACTAAGTGAACTCAGTGGGTTTTGCTTTTAAAAAGAGGGAGGACATGAAGTTGGAAGGGAGATATATCAGAGAGTAGGGAAAGTTGGAGAGAGGGAGTCAGGGTGGATGTGGGCAGTTAAGATGGATTGTATACACCTACAAAGTTTTCAAGAAGTAAATTTTTTGAAATAAAACTTTAAAAATGAGTGTCACAGCATGATTCGTTATAAAATTCCAAACTAGGAACAATCTGAAAGGTTAACATTGGAGAAACCTATGCACTGTGAAAAGCCTCACAGAAGGAACAAAACAGACCATCTGACATATGAACAAATGTTCAGGAAATAGACAGAGAAAAAGAAGCCACCACAAATTATAACCCCCACATGATCTCAGAGTGGTTAAAATGCACATGTACCCACAGACAAATGTGTGCACATGAAGGCACATGTGCACACACACCCACATACAAATTTACATGCATGCATGTAACTTACTTCCTGTATGTTTCCCTTTACTTTTTCGTTTGTTTTTATAATGAACATATTTTAATTTTTAAACACATAATTTTATTTTCAAATATGGGGGAAGAGTTGGGAAAAGCTGCTCAGTGTTGCATAAAATTAGGTTTTGCTCCATTTTTAGATGTCTTTTTTTTTTCTTCCAGATTCAGCTTGAATTAAGATAAGGAAGTGGAGAGGATGTGATTCCAGGTGAAACAAAAAGAAGGAAAACAGGCAGCAGAGAAGACAGGACAGCCAAGAGCCACCCTCAACCTATGCCCAGACTCTCCAGGAGCCTAAGGCCCGAGCCATCCCGAGTCTTTGGGAAGGGAGGCTCACCATGGCAATCAAATATGGAGGCATGTGTAGTTTGTCAACATGGCACTCCTAAAAACATCACACTGCAGTGAAAAGGGCCAGACATGAATGCCAGCATACCATACAATTCCAGTTACAAGAACATGGGGCAAAATCAACTATAGTGGAAATGGCATCAGTTGTTGGGATGTCAGGTGAAGATCCAAACTGACTGGGGAGATAGTGAAGGGCCCAGCATCCCATGGGTTTGAGTGGCATACGGGCACATACCTGCAAAATTCAGTGAAAGTGCACTTAAGATCTGCACATTTCACAACAGGTTTACAACAAATGAAAGCCCTGCTAATAAATACCCGGCTCTAGTGAGGGGTGTGCATACTCAGTGTTGAGGGGTGGGATATATTAGTGTCTGCAACTACAAAATGCATCCAGTGAAAGATGCATTTCAGGATAGAAAGAGCGGGACAGAAGGACCGACAAACAGAAGTAAATACAGTCTACTACGAATGAGTGACAGACTGGTGGACATAGATGTATAGAATTCTTATGACCTTGCTGTAATTTTGAAATATTTCATAATAAAATGTTCAAGGGAAAATGCCCCCAGATCCTGCCTCCCACTGCAGCCTGCCCCTTCCCTCTTCCCTCTCCATCTGCCCTCTTCCCTTCCCTTGTCCCCAAGTGGAAAGTGTATTTTCACCATGGGCTAGGCAAGACTTGGGTTGGCAGGACCAGGGATGTGTTCAAACTTCAGAAGGACTTGATTCCTGGCTGAAATGAAGGAGGCCAGCACGACAGCTGTTAGGAGAGAAAGGAGGGTGGTACCTCAACTCTAAATGCAGCCATGAATGACCGGCAGGCAAGGGGCTGAAGGGGAGGCCTGGAAGGATGGAAAATTAGGGAAGACATCCATGGTAGGGGTTTCCAGCCAAAGGAACTCACCAAGATTATGAGTGAAAACAGCACAGGGACATTGAGAGAGGATGAGGAACTAGATAGTGGTGATCAGATATGAAGGGTGGAGGCTCTCTGAACTGACTTAGCAGGATTCTCTGCTGAGCCTGAGCAGTCCGGGTCTGGTAAGGACCAGACAGGGAATCAAATCATGGGAAAGAAAGGTCTTGGACACTGGATCCAGCCAACTTGTGAAGATAAGAAAGGAGGCGAGGGCACTGAAGAGAAGACGTGGCTGTGTTAGTGACCTCTGAACTCTAGCCCCAACATTCAGGAATCCATTGAGCAGGCAGGGCAGGAGTCAATTTCTGTGACACTGTGTAAAAGGAGCTAAGATTCAGTTACCCAACACTGAGAGGCAGACCACCAACCAGCCTGTGGGTTGGACAGAACTTCTGATCACCAGGGAATCAATCCTGCAAGGGGATTGCTCAACCCAAGCCATCCATCCTGTTTTCCTTGTGGTGGGAGCCTGTGAGCTGAAGCCCAGAGAGATGGGTGGAGCAGCCTGCTGGCCCAGCCAACTGCCTGTATCCCCAGAAGTCCTTTCCCTGTGCCCCTCTACTAGGCTGTGACACATCCATCACTGCATCTACTCTTGTCAATAGTCTGAGAATTAGAGGCAAGCTGAAGTCAAGACTACCAGAGTGGAAAGTACCAGGAGTCTCTACCTTCCTGTGAAGTGTGAAACAGTCAGATGGCAAGCACTAGGCACTGCTCACTCACATCTCTCTACATCGGATGCATCACAGTTTCCGGTGATAAGGTAACAATCCCACCCCAGTCTAACACTGCACTGAAGTGAGCATATGGCCTGGAAGTACCTCATGTCACCTTGAGTTGGTGATAGGCAGAGAAGGGAGAGGGTACAAAAGTGTGTGTGCATAAGAGACTTAAGAGCTCAACCCAAAGAACCCCAAGCACTCCATAAGGGAAGCTTCAAACTCCCGTTTTGAGAGGGAGACCACCAAACCTATGACTTAACCACTTAAAGCAGCTACCATAAATACTTTACTTCCAGTGGCTCAAACCTTGAATATTCAGGATCTCAACTCTTAACCTAGTTGATCTTGTCTCCTGCAACACGAGGTAATGTTTTATCTGTTTGGCCACTTACCTAAAAATAGCATTATTTTACATTCACATTTACTTGTTTGTTTATGTGTGGTATGTAGTGGGTAGCCATTCCAGCTTTGATCTGGAAGTTCCAACCCCCATTGAGACTTCGGCAACTGTCACGCCTACAAGGCAGGGCGAAAGGAGGCGCCTGGGGACCTGAGATCTGGATCGGCGGGTTCGCTCTCTGTTGCGGGACCCTGGACTGGAGAGGTGTACCAAGCAGAGCTCCAGAGAACACCGCTGGACTGCGATACACCTTCCCCAGACTCCGCGACCTACCTATCCCTTAATTTGTAAGTTACGCCATTAAATAAATCTCCTTTTATCTACGTGGAGTGGCCTTAATAATTTCACCAATAGTGGTACTTGGAATTAAACCTAGGGCCTCACACATGCTGTAGGATGGTCTGTATGTCAAGTGTGTTGCTGATTGGTCAGTAAATAAATCACTGATTGGCCCGTGGCTAGGCAGGAAGTATAGGCGGGACAAGGAGGAGAATAAAGCCGGGAAGTGGAAGGCTGAGTCAGAGACACTGCCAGCCGCCATGATGACAAACAGCATGTGAAGATGCCGGTAAGCCATGAGCCACGTGGCAAGGTATAGATTTATAGAAATGGATTAGTTTAAGCTATAAGAACAGTTAGCAAGAAGCCTGCCACGGCCATACAGTTTGTAACCAATATAAGTCTCTGTGTTTACTTGGTTGGGTCTGAATGGCTGTGGGACTGGCGGGTGAGAGAGATTTGTCCTGACTGTGGGCCAGGCAGGAAAACTCTAGCTACACACACATGCTAAGCAAGCACTCTATGACTGAGTTACATCTCCAGCCCTCTTTTTATTTATGTTTTGAGATAGATTCTCACTATGTCGTCCCGGCTAACCCTGAAGTTTATATCATCCTGCTTCAGCCTCCTCAGTAGCTGGGATTACAGGTCTGCCCCACCAGGCCCAGGGAATATTTACTTATTATTGTAGAGACTTTCTGTATTCATATTACCCCTTCATATTCTCTCTAATGCAGATCAAGAAACCAACAGCCGCACAAGCAGACAGAGAACAGGGCTCCCTGAGTCGTCTCTATCAGAAGGGAGTTCTTCCTCCCCTGGACAGGTAGACTACTTCCTATTGCATGCAGCCTCGTGGCTCAACTCTTGGTTTCCTCTCTCTCTCTCAGGGTGTCTGGAGCTTATCTTGAAGCTGCAGGCTCCAGGACACAAACTGCTCTTTCATGCTGAGCTATGACCACTGAAGCCTGTCACCTCTCTGGCACTCACAGTCCCGCCTCCAAGAGAGTTAGATGAACAGTGGGCAGACCCTTTGCCCAAGAGTTGCCTCACCTTCCACCTCTTCCTGCACCTGACTGTAAGTGATCCTTACAGTTCCTGAAAGTGCCCTGCAGTAGTGTCTGTCCCTAGGGGATGAGAGGTGCCACTCAGGTCACCTACTCTCCCAAATGAGTCTGGGCCAGCCTTATAATAGGGAGATGACAGGCAGCGTGATCGCAGATGTCAACATGTACACCACTTCTCTCCAACATGCCCTCACCCACACTAGCCTACCCTGGACCTTCTCTCTAGTGACAAATGATGAGATAAGGAGGGTTCCCCCTGTTTCAACTTACCCTATGTACAACAATGCTCCTGAGAGTGGAGCCCCAGAAGAATCTGATGTCTGCCCAGCATTCTGCTCAGAGAGACCTGGCCAGATGCGGCCCTCCTTCCCGGCTTTGTGTCTGCCTCCTCTTTCCTATTTATCCAGGAAAACATTCATACAGCTGTTTGAAGATTTCTGTTTCACAAATGACAAGTGGCAACCTTATTACAGCTGCTTCACCTAATAGGGCAACGTGAACATTATTTCTCTAGAACTCACAGTGGGGTTAGATGACAGCCATGCCTCAAGGTCCTCTATCCTAACCCTGAACATGAATACTCATTAATAATACTGTCGCTACCTGTTAGATTCCTGCTGATAGGGCCCCATCCAGAGCTCAGACCCAAGGTCAGAGCAGGGGTGACACTGAGTGACCAGGACCTACCACCCCTAACATAATCTCTTTAAGGGCCCAGGGCTTTCCAGTGTTTCCGTCAAATCCAGACACCCTCACTACCAGCTCATTTGGCACGGGGCCATTTTCAAGCACAGAGAGTTAGAGTGAGGTTGAAAGAAGAAATAACACCAGCTATCTACACAGAACTCAGCTCTACCCTGTCAACTCCTGGGGTCCATGGTGAGCCCAGGCTTGCTTTGTCCTAAGCTGGAGGATACATCTGCCTACACAGTACTCACTTGAGCATATCCTCTGCCTGAGGAGAAAGAAAACTAACAATCAGGTTAAGAAACTAGTGCAAAGGAGCCTCATGATGCTGCTGCCCCAAGGGGACAGACAAGGCTAATTCCGCTTGTTTACAGGAAGTCCAAGAGTAGATAGAAGATGAGTCTCCAGGAACTGATGGGCTGGGCAAGGGTCCAGTCGGCACCAACAGGAACCGCAGAAGCACCGGGGAACTTTCTGAGGTCAGACACATCTTAGATCTTGTGTGCATTCACTAAAACTATGTTTGTACGTAAAAAGTAAGTCTTTTATCATATGTTAACAATATCTCACTACTGGTGAGTTGGTGAAAACCAGATAATCTTCCCAAGCAGGGGACAAAGGACCAGAGACACAGAGGGGGGCAGCCAGCACGGGCCATGTGTTTTGATGTTGATCCTCAGCTGTCTGCCTTCTCACTGGCTTGGTTCTTAGGCCCCACATAGAGCATCCACACAGCTGCTAGAGCGGGAGTCATGGTCCTGCCGCTTCCCTGGTTAGACTTACCCCTTCCCAGTGTTCCTTGTTTCTAAACAGGAAAGCCCTGTTGAATTTCATCACTGAGCCATGGCCATTCCATCTACCTGGTGTTTTCCTGATCTAGGTGGAACTCTGTCTGTTTAAATCCTAAAGGGACCTCTCAACTAACATCTAGTGGCACCCACCTCTCCCTCTCCTTATCTCTTTCTACAGAGCATTATAATCGACTGATCTTAATTATTGATCACCCCTCCCCCATATCACCACCAGCACAAACCTTAAAGCTTGCCTATGCGGTATTATTGTCACCAGCATAGGTAGCAAACAGATGAGGGAAATGGGGCCAAACTCAGAGAAGATCTGTCCTAAATGTTACAAATGCACATAGAATCTAAAGAATTACTATGCGCCGGGCGGTGGTGGCGCACGCCTTTAATCCCAGCACTCGGGAGGCAGAGCCAGGCGGATCTCTGTGAGTTCGAGGCCGGCCTGGGCTACCAAGTGAGTTCCAGGAAAGGCGCAAAGCTACACAGAGAAACCCTGTCTCGAAAAACCAAAAAAAAAGAATTACTATGCACCATAGGAATATAAGCTATTTCCTTAAGAATTATTATTATATGTTGAAATTACATTTGATAGGTTAAATAAAATATATTTAAACATTCAGTGTTGTACTTTTTAAAATTGTTTTGTTTTGCTTTTTTTTTCCCAACAGGATCTCACTATGTAGCCCTGGCTTGCCTGGAACTACAGATGCAGACCAAGCTGGCCTTGAAGTAACAGAGATCCCTCTGCTTCTACCGTATAAGTGTTGGAATTAAAAACATGAGACATCACATCCAGCCTTTCACATCAGTAGTTTTTAACCTGTCTATTAGAAAGCTTAATAGACACACGGGTTCTTGTTCATCACTACTGGGCAGCCTGCAATGTCTGTCCAGCTACCTGGGCTGTCCCCTGTCCCTAGTGTGGCCTGGCCCAGGAAGATTGCTGGAGTAGATTCTTAAAGATACTGAGTAGCTACACAATGCCATACTCTTCCCCATTCCCCACTCCCTCGGGGTCAATTCATCTTTTTTTGACAAGGAAGTGTCTTAGGACAGGGCCTGCAGGAGCCTGAAATAACAGCCCTGTTCAGAGCATTTCCAGAGAGTGACCCAGCAACTCACAGATCAAGGTTGAACTCTGAAGACCCAGGAAGTTAAAGAATGGTTGCCCTTTACCTTTCTGGAGGAACAGAGTTCAGACGGCACGGACATTTTAGGGTTCAGAGAGCAATGGCTTCTCTGTTGAAACCAGACTTTTAACAAACTGGGAACTTAGAGTGAAAGGGCAAGCTGAGGAAGAGGGCCCTGGAGAAGAGGAACTGGGCAAAACAGAGAGCTAAGAGTGAAGAAGTGAGGGAGAGGCAGGAAGGGTGCGGCCGAGTGGGGGAGGGGCGGGGCAGCAGAAGTTGGTCCCTCTAGAGGCGGGATCTGGGCAAGAGGAGACTCGAAGTAGGGTGGGACTGAAGAAGAGGGCGGGATGGTGCGGAGGAGGCGGGGCCGGGAATAGGGAGAAGGGGCGGGACGGAAGGAGAGGGGAGGGCGGCAGCCGGAAAAGGAGGAGCCGGGAGAGGAGGGCTGGTCCCAAGTCTCAATTTGGTAAAAGCCTCACGGTGTTAGCATCTTCAGTTCTGCCGCAACTCCGAGTGCTGTTGGAGCTCCATCCCTTCGTCCCAGCCAACCATGGCCAGCTCGCTGCGCGTCCCGCTGCTCCTGCTGGCCCTCCTGGCCGTGGCCTCGGCCACCGCCCCCAAGCAAGGCCGGCGCCTGTTGGGAGGCCTGCAGGATGCCGATGTCCACGAAGAGGGCGTGCAGCGGGCTCTGGACTTCGCCATCAGCGAGTACAACAAGGGCAGCAACGACGCGTACCACAGCCGCGCCATACAGGTGGTGAGAGCCCGTAAGCAGGTGCGTGTCCCCCGCTGCTGTCCCCCTGCTCTCGGGCCGCTCCTAACTAGGCGCCCCTGGCCAGGGCGCGGTTCGCGTCTGCAGGAACTTGGCCAACGCCAGTACTTCTCACGGGAGCGGTCCTCCTCCTGCCCTGCTTCTCAGTCCTCCTCGATGTGTTTCCAGGGTTATTCCCCCTCCGGTTTATCCTGGAACCCAGAAGAGCACTGCGGGTGGGCGCCCAACTCCTCTAGCTCTGTTTCCAAAAGTTCACTTTGGTGCCGAGCAGAGGCACCAAAGATGTAGGTCAGAGCCTCCAGCGCTGAGCCAGGCGCCACCAGCCGCCTAGGGTTAGTGTCAAGTGCTAATGACCTGGGAGAAGGATAAGGAGGCTTGACAGCTGCCCTCTCTGAGTAAGCGCCCTTCTTTAAACTTCTTATTCTGACTGACGCGCAGATTTTATCCCGTCCCTCCAGTAAACACTTGGCCACGTTTGTCCCTGCTCTACTCAGGCGCACGTGTACCTGAGTGTGTGTGTGTTTATGTGCATTTCTTTTTATGAATGCGTTCAGAATAAGCACTTCCTGAAAACAAGGGCATTCTCTACATACCAAACAGACACGCAGTTCCTTCACTCAGAATCTCACTTAGTTTGCTGGTCTCCATAGAGTCTATAGACTCTCCCGGCACGGGCTATTATCCATCCAGTCTGGCAGCCTGCCTCTCTCTGAGCAGTGCCTGCTCTGCCTTGCTTTCCTTGGCAATGTGGAATGGCCCAGCCAGCTGTGATGATCAGTCATGTGCCACCTGATGAGGTTCCCTTCAGCCTTGATTCGGTGTGTGATGGGGTGGTCCCCTAAGGTAAATAACCCCGTGATGCTGTAGCCATTTTAGCTTGGACATGAGTGTTTTTGATTATCCACATTCCTCAGAAGAGGCCCCCGTCCTTAAAGGACACATGACTGTGTAGACTGGTGCGGGGTCTCTTGGCCATAATGTTGATGCAGGTCACTAGGCAAGCCCCCTCTTGGGTCTTCTCAGAAGGTGCCATCTGGCTGTTCTGGGGACCCTTGCTTCCCTCTACTTATGGCCCTGGAACATTTTTGAGAGCAGCCTCAGGAATTGGTAATTGACCCAAGACAGCAATCTTAGCCAATAGCCGTAGACTTAGATTCTGACAGAGGAGCCAGCATCAAGGACCACTAGCCCCAAGGTTGACCCAAAAGAGGGCCAGGTTTTAGACCACAAAAGGTTGTACATTAGTGTGCAGAGCTCATTTCTGCCTTCTCTTGAAAACATAAACAAGTTAAATCCTGCTCCATTTCTCCTGCTGCTGTGACCAACCTTCAGAAAAGTCATGCACTTCCCAGCTGTCATGGTCCTTGATGGCCAGTGTACCTCTCAACTGTGGCACTAGGTGGAGCAAAGCATAGGAGTTGCAGGTTATTTGGTCTGTGGGTCTCCGTTAACTGGTGGGAAAACCAGGACCCCTAGAAATCAAGAGCTTTGTTCCTGGTCCTGCAGGGCAATATACAGAGCCCTGCCGCCCCCGCCCCCCCCCCCCCCAGCCCAGGTCCTTCAGTCTGTGCTTCGCATTTCTGACAAGTTGGTCTGGGGTGCCCTGTACAGGGAGAGGGATAAGTTCTATTCTTAAATTGCAAATGACAGGACACACTTGAGGAAATTCTCCCTGGACAATCTCACTGAAGGGGGAAGCATTTAAGGGCAGTCTTTCCTCTGGTTTGAAACATCCCTGCTTGTGAGGCATCCCATGTCCTCTGGTCCCTGGAAGGAGGGAGCCTGCGTAAATAAAAGGAATGGGTTCTCTTTAGGTTCTGTAACTGTGAACAGTGAACTGGCTTTTCTCCAGTGGTTCAGTGTCTCAGCCTGAGGAGCCACAGTCAGCAGGTTGGAGCTAATCCCATACTACAGCCCAGAGCCTTTGCTTATGATCCACACAGCCCGGGACTCCTAGAACACCCCGGCTGTCTCCCCAGACCCTGTCCTTTCCTTCCTGACTCACTGAAGGGTTTGTTAGTCCTGGCTTCTGCCTTTGTGCCCAGCTTCTCCTCTTACTCAGCTACATATGACACTTTGTCAGGGTTAAAATTTGTCAGAATAAAAGGATTACCTGCAGGGCCTGAGGCCACTTGTCTGGAAGAGTTGGCTTGTGTTCTCTGTGAGCGAGAGTTCTGGCCTCTCAGCAATGCAGGCATAAGCCCAAGGTAAACACTTTAGTTCCGTGATGTGAGGTGACTGCTTGTAAGTGACTTGACGGGACTGTTGTCTTCTCACTGTAGATCGTGTCTGGAGTAAACTACTATTTGGACGTGGAGGTGGGCCGAACCACATGTACCAAGTCCCAGCCAAACTTGACTGACTGTCCTTTCCATGACCAGCCCCATCTGATGAGGGTATGTACCTGATATGGGCCTAAGAGCAATCACACAGGCAAAGGGATTGATGAATGCGATTTGGGGTGGGAATGGGTATATTTGGAGAAGTGCATGTGTAGGGAGTAATGATTTGTGAGTGACTACAAGTGGATGTTCGGCACATGTATGATCCTGTCAATACAGACCTGTGCCCATGTAGGGTTAGGGGAGGGATGTATGTCCACATGATTCATTTAATTACTGAATGAATTTATCCTGGGAATTGGGGTGCTAAGGGGACAATTATCCCTACCAGACTAGAGGCAGCTACACGGATTCTTACTAGAGAGAAAGGCTCTACTTAATCCGAACAGAGGGCTCCCACGCCTTACACAGGCTACTCCTTAACAAGCTGTGCTGGAGCCAAAGAAGATGAACAGACCCTGCTGAGTGTGCTGGGACTCAGGAGGGGGAAAGGGTTTCACTTCCATCATTGCACACCTGCTTCATCATCCCGGGATGGGTACTTCTCTTTTCAACTGCATCGTCACCGTGCTGATTGTTCCTCTCTGTTCCCTTTGGCAGAAGGCGCTCTGCACCTTCCAGATCTATTCCGTGCCCTGGCAAGGCACACACTCCATGACAAAATCCAACTGCAAAGATGCCTAAGGGTTGAGTCCAGTGATGCAGACAGCTCCTTCCCTGTAGTGTCCCATCCCTTGGAAGGGTGCTCCAGCTCTGGAAGACATCTCCAGTGTGTTAGCACCAGGAGACGATAGAGACGCTGCTGCAGACAGGTTCTGCACATCTGAACAGCTGTCCCCTGGCTCCACTCCTCTCCTTGCAGCACCTCTCATGCCTTGCTCAATGAAAATAAATAAATAAAGATTTCCCTTGGCTCCTTCTGAGTTGCTTCTGTCTGTCTCAGGATATGCAGCAAGGAAAGAGAAAATAGGAGCTGAAGGCGTACATCCACATGCATATCAGGATGAGCCCTTCACAAGTGCCAGGAGTCACCTAAGCTGCCTCATCAAAGCTTTGCCTCTGCCTTTGGAAGGGAGTCGGACAGTGAGGCCAGTGGAAGGTACCATAGCTGGGCCCAACCTCAGCTTCTGCAGAGGTGACCTGATGGAGGGAACTGCCCTCACTAAGAGACTCTGTGCATGATGAGTCTGCCTACTCTGTACACAGTAGAAACGTGTGTGTGTGTGTGTGTGTGTGTTGATGAGGAAAACAACAGCCAGCACCCAGGCAGAGTGACAACCCAGAGCCCAGGCAGCACTGATCCTACACACCCTGGGCCACTACAGCCTATGGGGATGAAAAATGGATGCTTCCAGCCCTTCTCTTCCCTGACAACACAAGCCTTTTTATGCAACTTCAAGGGGGAGGGGAGATTTTAACACAAAAGGACTGACATAAAGACTCCAGCTTCCAAGCAGTTTCAGTTAATAACATCACCTCAGTTGCATAGATCAGGGGCATCTCAGCATCCCAGTATGGGAGACCACAGTATTAAAATGCAAGTTCTCACGTCCATCTACCTGCCACTCAATGCAGAGGGGAGTAGCCCAGCTACTGGGGTCTGTATTCAAATCTCCAAAAACGATCAGAGCTAAATTAGGAAACTGTCTTTGGGTTACTGGGATGCTCAGATCACAGTGCTTCCTAGAACATCTGTCCTTTTACGAGTCCTTTGATCCTAAGCAGTAGCATTTGTTTGTCTTTGGCCCAAATCCAGGCCACTGATGAGCTAATTAAGGGAACTGGCCACACTTCCTGGATTGACAGCAGGCAGTGATGCTGAAGAGTGTTCCCATGGCTCTGAGCTTCTAGGACTGCCATGGTAATCATAACTGAGGCACCATCACTACACCAAAGAGGCTGCCTTACAGTCACCAAGGCCCCACCCTGTAATGACAAGCTGTGTACAGAACAGGTCTGCCCTCCTGTCTTCCCCTGCCCTTGTGTCTGGAGCAATGACTTGGCTCAGCAGTCAAGATCGCACATCCTCATGCCAGTTTTGTGTATCATTTGCATATCTCAGTGACTGAGAAACTCTGAAAATGTTCCAGTGAGCCATAACAACCCACCAGTTAAGTTCAAAAAGTGAAAAGATAACCTACACACACACACACACACACACACACACACACACACAATCAATCAATCAATTCCTATATCTGGTACATAATTCATATCCAGAATACATAAGGAGCTATTAAAACCCAATAAGAAAGCCACCTAAGCAAATTTCCTTTTAGAAAGATGTTGAAATTAAAAAGTGAAGACAATTTCATAAGCAAGTTAATTTTTTAAAAACTACAACCTAATTAAAAATTGTAAAAAGTCTCACTAGGCATATCTCTAAAGAAGAAATGCAAAACAGATATTAACACATGTATGAATGCCTAACATAAATCTTAAGGTAAGTTAACAGCATCAGTTCCCACCTCATGCTTGTGACATGGGTATCAATGAAAAGAGAGAAATTAACAAACAGGTATCCCAACTCAGCTGGTGAGGGTGGTGAAAACAATTTGGAAAACTGCCTGGTGTATCCTCCAGGATAGCAGCCCTACCCCTTTTTCTATAGCCAAGATAAATGGTATAAAGTAACAGCACTCTCATGCTTGCCCATGCCTTCATACAGCTGGGTTATGCACACTGTCAGAAAGAAAGAGAAAAAAAAAAATAAGTATCCATCACCTGGGGCTGGAGAGATGGCTCAATGGTGAGAGCACGAGCCGCTCTCCTACTTGAAACTTAGAACCCATTGTAGAATGACACATTGGCCCATTTTCAGTGTCACCACATCCCAGAGAGATACAGAGGCCTGAGGAGATTCAACAAGATGGGTAAGGAGACAACCTGTGGAGCTGCATTGACACTCATCGCCAAGTTGGGCCTGGTGCCACAGAGCTGTAGTCTCAGCTCTTTGGAAAGCTTAGTCTGGAGGAGTCCAAGATCAAGGCTAGCCTAGGCAACTCATTGAGAGCCTGCCTCAAAATAAAAACTTAGAAATGGCTGGAGATGTAGCTGAGTGGTAGTTCTTGTATAGCACGTACGTGGCCTGAGTTCAGCCCCAGTATCACATACACACAAGAAGATCATAGCAGCACACCGTACTGTACTAGCTTCATTTCTTTTGTGATAAAATATTATGGGTCAACCTGATTTAGACAGTCCCTCATTGAGACTGCATTCCCCGGTGATTCTACATCATCCAGCTGACAATTAGAACTAAACATCAAAACAATTACGGTAGTAATATCTAAGGTCATAGATCACAGAGCACCATAACTAATGCAAAAGTTAGAAATACTATGAAAATCACAGAATGTGACACAAAGACAGGAAGTGAGCACACAGCACAAATGGCCCCCATAGATTTGCTCAATGCACAGTGGCCTCAAACCTTTGATTTGAAAGAAACATGCAGTATTTGTGAATGGCAATACAGCAAGAGACAGTTAAAAAAAAAAACACAACAACAACAACAAAAAAAACCATATATACTTGTACAAAGTGTCCAGATGAAAACTGCATAGATGGGACTGGGCAAAGCTGCCCTTCTCTATATAATCCAGACATTTCGGTTACCCCTCCTCTCTTTTGGGCCTCCTGACTGCTACACCTGATTCCCCTGCTGTCCCCTCTCCTTTCCCCTCCCTCCTCTACTCACATGGCTCAGGGTCATGTCCATTCTGACTTTCCCAGATGTCCCTGCCTCTGGCTATGCTTTCCCATTTATCTGTAAAAAAAACTTTCTCCTCCACCATATCTAGGAGCAATCATGTTCCTTTCCTTCCCTTCTTTATTTTTTTTTTTCATTCATCTGGTGACAAACCCCAGAACTAGTCATGCCCTTTCCTTTTTATTTCTTTTCTCTTTTCATTCAGATATGAGCTACCACGCCCTTCCCATCCTTCCACCCCAACTGTATTTCATACGTCTGGAAATGCTATGGCCCTCTTTTTCAGGGGGTATTTTTGAAGACTCATAGCACGTGCATGATTAAAACACAGTCAACCAAGATTAGTTAAGGTTTCTATTGCTGTGATAAAGCACCATTACCATAATCAACTTAAGGATGAAAGATTTTATTTCAGCTTACAGTTTTACTCCATCATCCAAGGGAAGTCAGAGCAGGTACTCAGTGCAGGAACCTGGAGTCAGGAACCAATGCAGACGCCATGGATGGGTGCTGTTTACTGGTTTGCTCCTCATGACTTCCTCAGCCTGTTTTTTCACACCATCCAGGACCACTCACCCAGGAGGACGGGCTCATGCACATCAATCATCATTTTAGTCAATGCTCTATTGCTGTGAAGAGATACCATGACCATGGCAACTCTTGTAAAAGAAAGCGTTTAATTGGACTTGATTACAGATTCCACGGTTTAGTCCATTATCATTGTGGCAGGGAGCATGGCAGCACACAGGTAGAGAAATTACAAGTTCTGCACCTGGATCCACAGGCAGCAGGAAGAGAAAGAACCTCTGGGCCTGGCTTGGGCCCTTGAAACAACAAAGCACCTCAAGTGACACACTTTCTCTAATAAGGCCAAACCTCCTAATCCTTTCAAATACTACCACTCCCTATGAGCCCAAGGTGTCGTTTTCATCCAAACTACCACAATCTTTAACTAAGAAAATACACTACAGGATTGCCCACAGGCCAATCTGGTGGAGGCATTTTCTCAACTGAAGTTCCTTCCTCCAAAATGACTCTAGCCTGTGTCGAGTCGACATGAAAACTAGCCAACTACGTGGAGACATGTAACTGGGAAAGGGGAATTTGATTAATGCTAATATGCTAATAGACGGAGTGAAGAACCCAAGAAGAGGAAGGCTTGTCCAGACTCTTGGTCTCTCTGTTCGCCAGCCCGGCTCTCAATGCAGGGGGCAGGACACTTTCTGAAATGAGAGTCCTATGATGTGTTAGACGAGGTAAGTCAGGGAACATTTCTTTAGGATCTCACTAAATTTCCTGTCCTCAAACTCATGGCTCTCTGCCTTAGCCTCCTGAGTACCACACTTATGGACATCCATCACCATGCCTGGCAGAGTTTCTTTACACCCTGTTATAAGACAAAGGGTAAAGGAAGGGTGGAGTTTCCACCACATGCTTTGGGAAAGAGAAATTCTGGTTTCCAAGAGTCAGTTCACGTGACTGTGAGACCTATCAGGGAATGGAATTTGTATATTACAGCCTGAGACTGAAGACCCGTTTCCCTTGTGAGGCCCAGTGTTTGCTCTTCAGGCTTTTGGTTAATTGGATGAGGTCCTACATATTATCAAGGGCCACCCTCTTTATTTAAAGCTACTGAGTGTGCCTATTAACTATATCCCCAATGTCCTCCACAGCAACACCCAGAATGTTGAGTGACAGGAAGCCTAGGCACCACAGCCAAGCCAAACTGACACAGGAAAAGTTAAAACTCTCAGAGCAAGGCTGCTTCCTTTTAGTTTTTTTTTTTTTTTTCCTCTTCAACTGTTTTTAAACTGGAAAGTGTTTTCCAAAACTGCTGTTTCTGCTTTATTTTCTGAAGAAATATGTTTCTTAGGAACAGCATGTTCCAAACTCAACCCTCCCAGGTGCCCTCCTGGCTATTCGCTGTGCTGTGACTGTTGGACAAGAACAAATTCTCATCTTGATGACATCAAGGCACGAACTGGGTGCTCAGGGCCTCAGTGGCCCACTTGCTCTGCTCACATCTCTCCGGATAAGTGTTCCTAATTGAATCTCACCTAGCTGCTGAGGGCTGGGAACCAGTCTTCCCTTGGTGGTGATGGGGGCAGGTGTTATATACGAGAGCCTCTGCTTCCCAGATTCTTTAGCTGTTCTTCACCACCCACAAAATTAAACAGGACAGTGCTCAGGTGAATGCAAGCTGCACCATCATGTAAGGTTTTAGAATCAAGGGTGGAATCTCTTGCTTCTTGCTCCCTGGGTCGGTTTCCTTGGAATGTGCTGTCTTGCTTGAGGGACTATCCTCTCTCTCTCTCTCTCTCTCTCTCTCTCTCTCTCTCTCTCTCTCTCTCTCTCTCTCTCTCTCTCATTGGTTTAATAAAGAACTGAATGGCCAATAGCTGGGCAGGAGAGAATAGGTAGAACTTCTGGTCTGAGAGAGGAACAGGAGATGAATTTAGGCACCACAAGAGATGCCAGCCAGCAAGACACTGAAGTAGTCAGACATACCGTACAGAGGAGAGGTAACCAAGTCACGTGGCAGAATGTAGATTAATAAAAACAGATTAATTTAAGTTATAAGAGCTAGTTGGGAAAAAGCCAAAGCTAAGGCCAAGTTTTCATAATTAGTAATAAGTCTTCATGTTGTTATTTGTGAACTGGCGGCCCAAAGAAAAATCGGACTACTCTCTCTCTCTGGGCCTCCCTTCCCCATCCATCCATATTCCACTGATACACAGGTCTGTTTGTGTCAGTATCATGTTTTTATTTTTAGAAGAGTACAGTATGTCTTGAAATCAGGTGTGATTCCTCCAGTACTTTTTTTTTTCTACTCAGGATCTTTTGTGCCCCCATGTGGATTTTTTAAAACTAGTTCAGTGAAGAACACCATTGGAATTTTAATAAGGATTCTTTTGCATCTATGGATCACTTGCTAGTTCTGCTGACCTGTTAGTAGGGCAGTCTTTCAATTTCTTTTTTGGTTTTAATGCTTTCATTTAAAAGGACTTTCACCTCTATGATTAAATTTATGTCTCCATTGTCTTGGTTTTGAGACTATTGTGAATATTGTTTTCCTGGTTTCTTTCTCATTGCATCAGTTATGAATACACAGATTTTTGTACATTGATTTTATATTTTGCTGAAAGTGTTAATCAAACTGGAGTATTCTGGTAGAATCTTTAGCGCCCTTAAAGTATAAGATCATGCCCTGCGGTGGTGACACATGCCTTTAATCCTAGCACTCAGGAGGCAGAGACAGGTGGATCTCTATAATTTTGAGGCCAGCCTTGTCTACAGAGAGAGTTCCAAAACAGAGAAATACTGTCTCAAGAAAAACCAAAAAAAAAAAAAAAGAAAGAAAGAAAAGAAAAGAAAAGTATAAGATCAGGTCATCTGCAAGTATGGAAATTTTGACTTCTCCATTTCCTGTTTCTCTGGAGGAATCTCTTTTTAAATGCCTCTTTCTAGCCCTCACTGGCACTCTTCTAGTTTCCTTTTCTGTTGCTATGATAAAATACCATGACCAAAACCAACTTGAGTACAAAAGTGTTTATTTTAGCTTACAGGCTAAAAGCTCAAAGCTCATCATTGAGGAAAGACAGTCCAGGAACCTAGAAGCAGGAACTAAAGCAGAGACCGTGAAAGAACACTGTTTACTGACTCACTCCCTCTGGCTGGCTCAGCTACTTTTTTTATTTTTCTTTTTGAGACAGGGTCTCACTATGTAACTTTGGCTGGCCTGGAACGTGGTATGTAGAACAGGCTAACCTGGAACTCAGAAAGATCTATCTGCCTCTGCTTCCTGAGTGTTGGGATTAAAGGCCTACACCCATGCCCTGCTCAGCCACTTTTGTATATAGCTGAGACCCACCTGCCTAGAGAATGCACTGCCCACACTGTGCTGGACTATCCCGTATTAATTAGCAATTAAGAAAACACCCTACAGACAGGACTGCAGGCCAGTCTGATGGAGGCAGTTCTTCAACTGAGGTTCCCTCTTCCCAGGTGACTCTAGATTCTGTCAAGTTGACAAAGAAAAATTAACCAGCACAGCTATTATCTGTGGAACCCAAGAGGAAACAACTTTCAGGCCAGCACTCTCAGAGCAGATGTTAGGGGAGGGAATGTGGAGTGCAGGAAGACAGTGATCGATAACTAAGGAATGTAGTCATAAAACTCACCCAAGATGTCTTCAGAATTCAGATTTACATCTCACATCTGAGCAAAACATATAGTGTTACCATTGTATTACCCCCTTCACATATCTGTTACATTGTGTGTGTGTGTGTGTGTGTGTGTGTGTGTGTGTGTGTGTGTGTGTGTGTGTGAAGGAGCGGGGAGAGGGAGAGGAAGAGGGAGAGAGAGAGAATCTGAACTGATCAATTACAGGAAGGCATAATATTAACACCATGGGGCTATTAACTAACCAATAAACAAATGTTACTTCTGGTAAACAACAGAGTGCAACAATATGTGGACTTTTCAATTTAGTTAGTGGCATAAGCTTCTAATCCCTGGTCTATGGAAGGCTTTGGAGGTCAGAACTGCTTGTCTCCAACTTCAGGGTCTGCAGATAGGCTAGCCTTCAAGGTAGAGACCTGCAGCCACAGTACCTGCTGCTCTATCCCGTAGAACATTCCATCCCACAGGAAAAGACTCACGTGGCCAACTACAAAAGGCCTTCTCTACAAACACACAGCAATTGGGACTGCACAGTACCTTTGCAGAGACACTTCATTCTTGGTCAGTACCCAGAGTTGTTCTCAGGCAGGCTAGACTTCTCACCTGACCTGACGGGTGAGGGACATGACACGGGGGGGGGGGGGGGGGGGGGGGGGGGGGGGGGGGGGATGGAAGTAGGGAGAATGGGATTACTTTCAAAGTTTTTAGATGTGAGTCAGAACATAGAGGAGAGTTGTCAGTGCTAGCCAAGCACAAATTGCCAGCATGCAGGCCAGATGCGTAGCAAACTGCCTTGTAAATGCATTTGCCTTATTCCAAATACATAGTTCCCCCTTGACATGTAGGTTAGCTGAAAATCCAAGTGATCACAGTGTCTTATTGTTTATCCAGAATGCTCTCTTGCTGTGAAAAGAGCACAAAAGCCAGCATATTACCTTCTGTTCCCATGGGACCAGCCATCACTGACCACCACATTTCTTCCCAGTTTTCTTTATCTTTCCTTTTAACGTTATTTATTTATTTACTTACTTACTTACTTACTTAGTTTTGGTTTTTCGAGACAGGGTTTCTCTGTGTAGCTTTGTGCCCTTCCTGGATCTCGCTCTGTAGACCAGGCTGGCCTCGAACTCACAGAGATCTGCCTGGCTCTGCCTCCCGAGTGCTGGGATTAAAGGCGTGCGCCACCACCGCCTGGCTTAATGTTATTTTTTAAATACAATATTCTTTTACTAATTCTTTGAGAATTGAATACATACGTACAATATTTTCTGATTATATTCATCCCTTACTCTTTCCTGATCCACCCATCCCTCCTCCCAATTTCACATCCTTTGTTCTGCTTGCTTGTTTTTGTAACCCAGTGGGTCCAGTTTGTGCTCCCGTATACTCATGGGAATGGGGACATCCACTGGAGCATGGTTGACCTATCAAGGTCACACCCTTAAAGAAAACTGACTCTTCTCCCTCAGTAGCTATCAATTGCCAATGCCTCCTCAGCTAGAGGTGGAGGCTTAGGAGCACCTCCCAGATCCAGAATGTTGACTGGTCTGGTCTTGTGCATGCAACTACATCTGTTGTGAGTCCATGAATGCAGCTGTCCTGTCATGTCCAGAAGAGACTTCCACTCTGGCCCTCCTTGACCTCTGATTCTTACAATCTTTCTGATCCCTGTTCCTCGATGGTTCCTTGTGGGGCGTTTACCCAACCACCCCCACAGTTCCCCAGAGTTTTCTTGAGTGCGAGCAGCAGGAAATATTAGATAGAAGGATTTATAGCGGAGAATCTTGCGGAGATAAACAGATAGAAAATAAAGTTCCAGCCTCGAGAAGGCCTGGAACCTATTCCAATGGGCCCTGACTGTCTCTGCCCCAGGGTTTTTATAGAGACGCCAGGGGGTGGAGCAAAAGACCTCCTCCCCCAGCACAGCCAAGTGCAGACCATCTCAGACACCTGCACTCAGGCCCGTGGTCTAATCATCCTCTATGCGGACCTGCTGGGTAAAGCCACGAGGAACCCGAGAATGGGCTCCCACAGTTCCTGATCCTTGGTGGAGAAGGTATGATCTAGATGACCCACCTATGACATTCTTAAGGATGTTTTTAAATGCTTGTAGACAATTCCTTGACCTATAAAATTAACACATCCCATAAGCTAATCCTTCATAAGTGCTCCATTATCTCCTTCCCCCATCCTTTCCTCTTCCTGCTCCAAGTGTCTTGGGTCCTGTGTGTGCATGTGTGGGGCAGGGGGTGGGAGACAGTGGTGGTGCTGGCAGTGGTGTTGCTTTCTCCCTCTTGTGTTTTCAGATGAAGCCAAACTCTACATCTCCAGCTCAAATCCCACTAATAGAACATTTTCATGAGCAATTTAGATATAATTGCTAATAGCAAGTAAATTAGGTGAATACACATGGGAAAACATTTATACATGTACTGTTCATTGTTTCAGAAATCTTTTTCTAGAGGAGAGGGGACAGGTATGGTGACACATGTCTTTGATCCCAACAACAGAGGCAGGTGGATCGCTGTATGTCCAAGGCCAGCCTGGTCTACATAGCAATTTCTAATCCAGCGAGGGCTTCATAGAGACAATACCTCAAAAAGAAAAAAAAATTTCAGTAATATAAAAATCTTCATATTATATTGTGTTAAAGTTCATAAATATTTATTATTTGTGTGGGTCGTTTCTAAATAAAGTAGAATATTAAGAAATCAATTTTAATAGAATATATTTATTTATTCTTTGACAATTTCATATATGTTACCAACATATCATGAGTACACCCACCCCTAACTTCTCCCTCCCTCTACCCAGGTGTCTTGACCTTGTCCCCCCACCTCCTTCACGTCCTCTACGTTCTTTGTAACTCATTAAGTCTTACCAGTGCTGCCTTCCAGAGTGTTGAAACATCAGTTATTAAGCACAAGTTGAGAGTTTATATGCTTTGATATCTTGTTTTTGTATGGTGTAAGGAAGCAAATTATTGGGGGGGTCTGTGTGTTAATGAATATGAAAAACTGGGCTGGGAGATGGCTCAGTCAGTAAAGTGCCTACTGTGTGAGCATGAAGACATGAGTTGGGCTCCCTTAGCACTGATGTAAAAGCCAGGCTTGCTGGTGCATGGTTGTAATCTCTGTGCTGGGAGTGAGGGATGGAATGACAGGGACCCTAGAGCTCATTGGCTAGTGAATTTGTCTGAATTGGTGAACTCCAGGTTCAGTGAAAGACCCTGTCCCCAAAGAATAGGATGGAGAGCCATGAAGGAAGACATCCAATGACAACCTCTAGCTCTACCTGCCATTCATACATGTGCATGTACACTGCATCCATGCATACAAACACCCACATGACCATGTACATATACATCACACACACACACACACACACACACACACACACACACACACACACACACAAAGTTCTGTGTATGAAATGGTACTTGTCTACAGAATGCTTTTCAAAATTGCTAAGGATTAAAATTCTCTCTAATATATGTGCAAGACATTTATTTTTTTATGAACCAGGTTGGTATAATATGGGTATAATATGAAAAAGAGTGTGGCTTTTCATTCTTCTGATCCCCAAACTTAATTCTTCTCTCTATAATAACCGTCATTTTTACCAAAAATAGTCACAATAAGATCAATTTATCTGAAAATGGATCTAGTCTCTTGATTATTTACATAAATAACGTAGCCAAAATAACCACACAGAGTCTTTAAAAAATCTGTTCTGTTGGAAATTTTGACAGATCAGACAAAAAAAAAAAAAAAACCCTCAAGGTTGCAAACCACAGAAAGGAAGCCAGACATTCCACGCACACTATTAAACATGATATTCTGATCAAAGTCAATATTTTCAACTGTGTTCCATTACAAAAAGAACACATGGGCCTCTTTAACAGAGTTTCATAGAGATCTACCTCCACTGAACCTTTCTCTACAAAAGGAGGCAGTTGACTCCAAGAGGAGAAGAGGTAAAACAGGATCCTTGTCCTGGGAAAGTCGGGGGCGGGGGGGAGGGTGTGTCTATTCTGGTTCAGTACATCATGCTCCATCAGACTATCTTGGTAGCTGGGAAATTGCACTAGATGGCCTAGCCCCTCCCCGCCTCTAAAGGACCACCTTTGTAATTCTCTGTCTCTGTGTCTGTCTTTGTCTGTCTCTGTCTGTCTCTCTCTCAGTAGTTCATTAGGAACTTGCACAAGTCACCCAAAGGAGAGTTGGATCTGTCAGACACAAGATCCCCAGAGATCCTTAGTGGGGTATGCTGTGGGATGTTCTGTATGGCAAATGTGTTGCTGATTAGTCAATAAATAAAACACTGATTGGCCATTGGCTAGGCAGGAAGTGTAGGCGGGACAAGGAGGAGAATAAAGCTGGGAAGTGGAAGGCTGAGTCAGAGAGACACTGCCAGCCGCCATGATGACAAACAGCATGTGAAGATGCCGGTAAGCCACGAGCCATGTGGCAAGGTATAGATTTATGGAAATGGATTAATTTAAGCTGTAAGAACAGTTAGCAAGAAGCCTGCCACGGCCATACAGTTTGTAACCAATATAAGTCTCTGTGTTTACTTGGTCGGGTCTGAGTGGCTGTGGGACTGGCAGGTGAGAGAGATTTGTCCTGACTGTGGGCCAGGCAGGAAAACTCTAGCTACAGGGGTAACTTCAGCAACACCCTTAATACAACCATTTACTCAGATTAGCACTAATGGGAGCATCTTTCACAAGGCAGTACTCCCTGCTTCCATCCCCGGATTCTAGGCAACAGAATTGCTGCCTGGTAGCTGAAAAGGGCAGACCTTGTGCCATGGTTGAGTGTTCTTACTCATGCAGATACATTTATCAGGTATGGTTAGACCTTAGTTGCCAAAAGTAACCAACAGCTTATTTGGACCAACTAGATAGACTCCTTATCTGGCTCTTTAATCTATTCAGTTTCAGAGGTTTGGTTTATAGGTGTCCTAGCTATTGAGTGTCCTCTAACTCTTGGTATTACCATCCTGACAGTCTTAACAAAACTCTTCTTGCATACCTGGGTTTTAACCTGGGTTCCCATTGTTGTGATGCACAGGCAGGGAACCATCTGGCCTTTGATGACTGGGCTCATGATCCCTCTGAGCTCTCTTGGCCTGTGATCCTTTCATTTAATGAACACATGCTTAGTTCAGACCAATGAGACAGCAGGAGCAAGATCTTGAAGATCATTTAGGGGCTACCCACACCTCACAGCCTACTGAATCACTTACTGTAGTTCAGCCATCCAGAGGCAACTCCTGCCTGCAGCCTTCATCTTCCAATCGTGACTGCTTTGGCAGTGCTCAAACTACGCTATTGGGACATGGCCCTACCTGTCTCTGGTACACTGTAGGATCCCAATCTAGTGAGATTGACAGGAAGAGGGAGAAAGTCTCAAAGGGACTTTGAGACTTTGGAGCATCATGCTCCAAACACTGCTGGCTTCCATTAAAAGGATGCCTATTCTGGCCTGGGAAGAGAAGCAATGACCTCATGGAGGGGTGTTAGGTTAAATGGGGAGATTCTAAAATTTTATTAAAAGTTGGATTCTTAGAGCTAGAGAGATGGATTAGTAGTTAAGAACATTCCCTGTTCTTCCAGAGGACTCTGGTTCAATTCCCAGTACCCACATAGTAGCTGATAATCATCTGTAACCCAAGCTCCAGGGGCGCCAGTATATTCATTTGTTCTCTACAGACACCAGCCATGCACATGGTACACAGACATACATACAGGAAAATGTACATAATTAATTTCCCATATCCCTGTTGTCATGTGTGTTGTACAATCCACATCTTGTTTGTTTGTTTTAAGAGATAGGCTCTCACTATGGCATAAAACTGGTTATGTAGAGCAGACTGGCCTTGAGCTCATAAGGATCTTACTGCCTCTGCCTCCCGACTGCTGGGATTAAAGGCATATGTGCTCCCACATACTACCTACCACATGTGTTTTTTAAGTCCCCAAATACTTTTAGTGAAAGTCAGTTGTGAGGATTGCTAAAACCAGAATAAAGGTGAACCAGCCACCTGAGGTGACTTTAACATGAAACTGGACAGTTTGGATATGAGTTATGGGGTTCGGTGGTCTCCCTGATCCATAGAGAGGTTTGGGCCAAATAGTCCTGGGCAGTCCCTTCCAGACCCAAGTACAGGTTTAGGCCAAAACACCAGGACACCTCTGAGGACATGCTCAAACAAGGCATAGCCCACCACCCCAGTGTTCTGAGTTTTCACCTGGGTGGTGAATTGGGTGAGAATGCCCTCATAGGCACAAATATTTGAATGCTTAGCCACCCAGGAAATGGAACTGTTTGAAAGGATTAGAAGGGTTGGAAGGTACAGCCCTTGTTGGAAGAAATGTGGCCTTGTTGGAGGAAGTGTGGCACTGAGGGTAGGCTTTGAGATTTCAAAAGTCCATGCCAGGCCCATTTAGATAAGGATGTAGAACTCTCAGCTACTTCTCCAGAACCATATCTACCTGTGTGCCACCTTGCTTCCTGCTATGCTGATTACTGACTAGCCCTCTGAAACTGTAAACAAACCCCAATTAAATGCTTTCTTTCATAAGTGTTGTTTTGGTCATGGTGGCTCCTCACACCAATGGACCACTGGTGGAGACAAAGTCCTTTTTTTTTTCTGTTTTCCTGTGGGGGAGTTATTGCTGTCTAAAGTGCCACAGTGGGCAAATGCTGTTGCAAATTCAGTCCTTTCAAAACAAAACTGCAGTGCTCTGAGACTAGGAAGTTGTAGCCTGAGATGAAGAATGTCTTGAAACATAAGGGAGCACAGAGATGAGATACAGGGTGGGAGCCCCCCATATGGGAGCTCTGTATGCAAATTCTGAACCCTCATTGTTTAACTGTGAGACTCAGGTCTTAAACTCAGACTTCACTGTAGTAAATGAAGCATTTGCCATGGTTATCTCAGGCCATTTAGCCCAGAAAATCTAAAGTGCCACAGACTGTTGTCCACACAACTCACTGTGTGTTACAAGTTTCCCTTTCCTTTACATCCACTCCTCACCTAGACGTCCCAGGAGAGGCATTCCCCAAGAAAGAGGGCCTCTAGCACTCACTTATTCTCCTGTCTTGGCCCTCAACTTAAATCACCCTATTGGGGCCTAACAGCTACTCTTTGAGTTCAAAAAAGTAAAAAAGCATTATTTTATTTTTGACGAAATAATATCTGTACAAGTTAGAAAATACAACCAAGTTTACGATAAAAAGAAAACTCTCTACCTGCGCCAAGCCTCTGACACAAACAGCAAGAGGCAGGTTGCCTTCTTGATGTTATTTGGGGACTTTTCCTTACACCTTGTCTAGATCAATGGCCTGAATCACCACAAATATGCCTGCTGATCTGAGACCAAATCTGTCCAACTCTGGCATTAAAACCAATGAATGACCAGTCTGGGCACAAACCCACCCCAATAAGGGGTATTTCTATTTTATTAAGTCTCCCAGTTATCTCTTCACTGGAACCACTGCCCATGGCATTGGAGAAATAGGTTCCAAACTAAACCTTTGGCTGGAATTCACCTGAACTGTGGTGGCACTTGAGAAAGATGTTAGCTTGGTTAAGAGTAGCTGATAAGCCTGGAAAATTAAAGAAAGTGGAAAATGGAAAATCAGTGTTTGGTCCCTGAAAAGGAAGTGTGTGAGCCCCATGATGGTTTACTCTCTGATGTTTCCCAAACAAGCGCCACTGCTGGACACTTGAGGTTGGTCTCTAAATAACACTAGCCAAGGAAGTGGAAATTTGGCTGAGCTGATGGAAACTGCTTTGGGAGATCCAAAAAGGGCTCTGAATGGAATCATTTCCAGGAGAAAGCAGCCATTGTCCAGGCCGGGAGAGCCATTAAGAAAGGGGCAAAGACCACAATGGTCACATTGGCCAAGTCTAAAGAGAGTGTTTTGGAACCAGGAGCAGTAAACACTGCCCAAAACTGTCAGAAGATTTTGAGAACATTGTGTACTGTGGACATATTGTGGTTCGAGGCAGGAAGATGCCAAAAAGCAAATCTACAGAGAAAGTTCTCAGGACAGAGCACCATTGTAAGGGCCAGAGGAGTGACTGGGGAAAAAAACCTTTGGGGGTCTCAGCTGTTGCTTGTGCCTTATTTCAAATGAAACTAAAGTTGTTTCCAATAAAGAAAGAATCCAGAACCTGTTCTGACACTGGAGAGGGTGGGGATGTTTTATTAGCCCAAAGTTACAAAGTGCTGTGAAAGATCACACAGTGTTTAAACATGGCATCAAACCATGTCATAGGAAAGGAAAAGAGGCCTAAGGAAAAGCTGAGACCTTTTCAATACTCAAACTTTTCAATAAACCAATCTCCTCTCTCCCTCTCCCTCTCCCTTCCTTTCTCCTCTCTCTCTCTCTCTCTCTCTCTCTCTCTCTCTCTCTCTCTCTCTCTCTCTCTCTCTCTCTCTCTCAGTGTACCACTCTCTCCTTTCCCTGCAGCTTTACCCCAGGCATCCCTATTCTGCCTCACCAATGAAAGTAGTGGAGTCAAGCAGCCACTGACTGAAAATTCTGAAACTGTAAGCTAAACAAATCTTCCTTCTTTCTAAGGTGTGTATCTCGAGTGTTTTGTCAAAATAGACAGATGGCCAACACAGAGCCTTTCAAAGGGAACTGTCAGGTTTAATTATCCAGAATCAGTTTTATTGAGCGCTGATCTCAACCCGAGTTAGGCCAACAGTCTGAACTCAAAACCACATAACAGTGTGTAAGTCTATTTCTTTACCTGTACTCAGAGCATCCTGGGAAACCTGGTGAATGGTGGCTGAGCCGTAAGAACCCCCAACTCCTGCAACTTCCTGCACACCCACCTTGCAGCTTAGATGCTTTGGAGCCATGATCAACTCATTTGCCATCTACCTGATGAGGATTATAATAGCCATGCTTGATTACACTAAGGACAATTTCCCCATAATCAACAGTGGGGATAGGTACGACAGATGCTGTTTATGGAGTATCTGTCCTGATGGGCATTCTGTTAGTGCCATGCTCACCACAGCACCTTGATTTTCACAATTCCCCGACGGAAATGATTCTATTTTTATGGCAGTGGAAACTGAAGTTAACATAAAGTAAAAGACTCAAGAGATAGGAGTGAGGCTTGAACTCTAGTGCCTCTAACTCCAAAGAATTCCTCATTGTCTACTGCGCCTCCTGCCATGGCCTCCAGAAACTGCACTATATTGACCAGAAAAATCACCTAAAAACGCCAGTCTCTACAAATGGATCCAGTGATAGATATAACAGTTTTCTTCACTGTCAACACAAATCTTTCTCACCAGTTCCCAGATCCACACTCCTACCCGCTTTATAAGCACCCCAATATCTCACCTCACACTCCAGAGTGAATGACTTGCTTGTAATTTCAACTTTCCAAGAAGACAAATGCCCTGAAACACACACACACACACACACACACACACACACACACACACACACACACACACACACGTTTATAAAAGAGCAAAAGACAGCACATTGAGACTCAGTTTACAAATATTGGGAAGTAATGGGACTTTTATGGGGTGATTAGGTCATGGGGCTTCACCACTACAGAGGAATGGAGTTCCAGTGAGAACAAGTTCAATGGGCTGGTTACCACAAAAAGGGCTGGTTATAAAGGAGACCAACCCATCCACCATTCTGTCTCTCCTTCTCCATGTGACTACTTCTTTATGAGCATAATGTCTGGCTGCTGTGAAATCCCTGCTAGAAGTTGAACAGAATGCTAATGTCACGTTTTTGTACTTCCAAAACTGAATTTCCTTTGAAACTTACCTAGCCTTGTATATTTGGTGATGAGTTGTGGGAGTGGAAATAATATCAAAATATATTGTATGACATATTTTCTAAACTTACTTTAAAAAAATAAGTAAATAAAAAGAAAAAGTATTTAGAAGAAAATTTGGAGAACAAAGGAAAGGATTTTCTAATGAGCTATTTTTTTAAAGCTTCAAACAAATTATTGAAGCGTTGAACTGTATTTGATCTGTGAGTCTGCCCAGAAAGAAATATCATTAGCACAGTGGTTTCTAATAAAGCTAAAAAGGGGGGGCATCCACATCCTTAAAGCTCCCCTATGCCTGCCCTGAAGAAACACATGCATGCACATGGATAGTGGGCCAGGGCGCTCTGCATTCAACTCTAAGAAGAAAGGAGTAGAATCCAGGCAGTAGGAATGAGGCAAATGGCGAATCTGCTATGATGAGGTACTAGGGAACAAGCAGAGCAAGGATAATGAAGGAGCTCTATCTACAGATGCCAGCACGGTGACTCGGTCATGAGTGGAGTAAAGCATCCAAGCTGTAAGAAACTCAGCATGATTATTTATGCAAATGTTAAAGGCATAAAACTTAATTATGAACACCCTAAGTATTACTTATCTCTAATGCTCGGGACCAAAAGTCTTTTGGATTTGGGGCTGTTGTGGATTTTGGAAAATTTATAAGCATTAAGGTATCTTAGATATGGAAACGGTAAGCTAGGTCACAGTAAGGAAACCACCAAAATGGTTACTCCATGATTTGAGGGGAAGGATTTTTTAATTTTTTTATTATTTATTTATTTAATTTTTTTTGGTAATTAAGAAAGAGAGAACATCTAGAGGCAACTGAAAGTGTCCAGAGTAAAGAGAAAAAAGCTGACTGGACATGGTCAGGGCTATCTGAGAAAAAGTGAGAAAAGTAAGAAAGAGAATAGTGGGGATGGGTGGGGGGCAGAACTTATCATAATAAGGAAGCTGGAAATGAGCTGTAATCTGGAACAGTCTAGGAGCTAGCATAGTACAGGAGGAGTGGAGAAGGTGAGAAGGGCCAAGAGGCTAGTGTGGACTTTGGGATGCATAACAAGTACATGTGAAGAGGGACCAGAGGAGTCTGGAGGCTAGCATTGTTTTTGATACACATGCCAATAGGGAGCCACATGCTTCATCTTTCAGATGAAGGAGAGATAGGGAAGTGTCTCTTCCTATCAAGCAGAAACCTAGAAACAGAAACAACCTGAGGAATGCTGAAACATTCTCCTGCAGTCCTTCTGTTTTTCCTGCCAATGTCCAGTCTGAGCTGAACCCGGGCTGCCATCTTAGACATAGTCAGTGGGCCTGTCCTTCTGGGTGCTTGGGGATTTCCTTCAGACCTAACAGAAACAAAGCCTAAAAATGAAAGTCATTTATACTTCATAAATACTTAATATTCATTCCCCAAGAGTAACTTGATATGAAATACTAGTGCCCCTGCATTTTGGCCATGGTCATCACATGAGTCAGAGCTGGAATTTTCCACCGTGGCATCATAATGACACTAAAAGTTTCAGGTTTTGAAAAATTGCGGACTTTTGACTTTCAGATACCTTATGCGGCCTGTCTGAAACATTGGTTGACTGTCTCAAGGCTTCAGGAAGCTGATGGATGTGGAGTGCTTAGCCGCAGTGCCTGGCAGAGAAGTAAGGCCTAAGGGAGATGCTTCTTTTGGATCTCTGCCTAGAAACATCATCAGCACAGTGGTCCCAAACAAAGCTAAACAAGAGATGGCTTTACCATCTATTTACCATCTAAGACACTATTCCCTGGCTGAATGAGGCCTCTGCAATTTGGATTTTCTGTTATACTGAAACCTATATTTTTATCTAGAAATGTGGCACTGTAACACTTTGGAATTGTTTGTTTAAAACAGAGGTTTGGGGTTGTTGTTATTTAGTACCCAAGTGCTGAGAAAAGAAAACCATATTCAGTATGAGAAGAGAATTTGGTCTGGCAATGCTTTGTGACCCACACAGTAAATATTGGCCTGTGTATAGAAAGGCCACCAGACTTTTGACTTCTGGAAGGGAGGAAAAGATATTTTATCCTTTTGTGCAGTGCTAGAGATTGAATTCAGGGACTTGGGCTGATGCCCACAGCAAGCAACCGACCAAGGAGCTACACCCTTAGCCCTTAGTTCTTTGAGACGGAGTCTTCCTATGAAGCTCAGGCTGGCTTTGAGCTCCCAAATCTTCTGCCTCATTCTCCTGAATTGCAAGTACATGCCACCACTTGGCAAATGACATTTTAGTAGAAATCTATAAGCAGCAACAAACACATTTAAAAGAGGAACATGTTTATATCAGAAAATAGTTTTTACCCTCTCCTCCTTCTAACCATCCTCAAATCCACCTTGTCCACACAGAGCCAAAGCTAAATAGAAATCTTGGTTTCTGTGTAAACAAACACCTAAGAGATGGAATTGTCAGTTCTGAGCAACTGGACAGAAAGGAACAGTGTCCCCAAAATGCATCACTCTTCCACTCAGAAGGCAGCTGAGGAGGTGAAGAAAATGTGGCAGGGAAGTAGGAATGGGATCTCCAGGACTTTTGATTTGTCTGTATGATGGCTGGTCCCCCGCTGAGGGTTCCCATGCCTTTGACTATGTAGTGTAACTTCCTCTTGCTATCGTTACATGCAGCCATTACCCTCCTTTTAGTTCAAATTTACTGGAAGTCTATGTAGGATTCATCGTTTAAATTATCAAAACCCAAAGCCACCTGAAGACTGAGGTAAGAAAGCCAGAGATGGAAGAGCTGAGGCAAGGGTGTGGGTGCAGAAAACTCCAGAATCCTGGAATCTGGGCCAGAGAGACGGCTGAGTGGTAAAGTGCTTGCTGCACAAGCCTGGTGACCTGAGTTCAGTCACTGGAACCCAAATAATTAGCTCCTCAAAGTTGTCCTCTATCCCCTACATAGACCACACACATACACACACACACACACACACACACACACACACACACACACACACACACACACACAAATACAAATCAAAGAATCCTAGAATCCCAGAGCATCTCTTGCATCTGTGTCAGAGACCCCCTCTGGTCCAGACATCTCTTTTCTTCTTTTACATTCATGGATGCTGCACGCCATCTTGTGTTTCAGCTTGTGGGAGACCCAGAGGGGCTATTTGATAGGGATTTGAGAATTCTCTAAGGGAAGGCAAAGCAGAAAGTACAAGGCCCTGAAGAAATGGCCTGGAAGCCAAGCAGGCTATTCTGGGACCTAGCAGGACCCACAGAACCAGAAGCAGGTGTGGGAAAACCGGAGTGGGATGCTAAGAGGATGAGGCAACACAAGCCAGGCTGGTAAGACTGGGCCAGGGGTATGCTCTGAAGCAGGCGCTCTGCCATCCCACTGGAACCCATGGGAAGAGCATTGTCCTTCCTGGGATGGAGAGCTAGCATTCTTTTTTTTAATTAAATGTCTTCGTTTATTTTACATACTGACCAGTTTCCCCTCTCTCTTCTCCTCCGGTTTCCTCTCCCCCATCTCCCACCTACTCCCAACCCATCCTTTCCTCCATTTCCGTTCAGAAAGGGACAGATGTCCCATGGGTGTCAACAAAGCATGGTACATCAAATGGAGGTAGGACCAAGCTCCTCCCCCTGCATCGAGGCTGGGTAAGGCAATCCAGCATGGGGAATAGGTTCCCAAAAGCCAAGAGAGCTAGCGTTCTCTGAAGAGGTTCTGATACTCGGAAGTCACACATAGCTACAAATGATGGCTAAAAATGCCCCACTTCATAGAGAAGGTCTGGCAATTTGTTCTTAGTCATTACTAATCCTTTTTGTTACTGATGCTTCCAAAAACAGGACCTTGGTTCTAGAAGTCCCGAGAAGGTACTGAAACTTTCCTATGAGACCCATATGGAATATTCAGTGCCAGAAAAATACTGCCTGCCCCAGAGAGAAAGTCAACACCTGCCAGGATATAACTTAGTGAGCCAGATCTCTTACAATGTGAGTCACAGGAGCTTTTTAAAAGAGATGACATTCTTTCTTTACTTATGTCTTGAGATACCTGAGTCCAGCCAAAGAAGGGAGGCCATCCCAGACCTTTACAGAGACAGCAAAATGTGGACATGTGCTGGTTAGAGTCAGAAGTACCCAGCACAGTCAGTCCCCAAGCATTACATGTAGATACAGGTGCAGGCTAACAGCAGGAATGTGGACATATGCTGGTCAGAATCAGAAGTACCTAACACAATCTCCAAACATTACATGTAGATACAGATGCAGGCTAAAGGCACACTTCACCATGGGGACAAGGCCTCAGTCTTATTCAAAAGAGAGTGTGGTTCAGATTCATCAGTCCAATTTGCTGCTAGGATTGGAGGCTGTGACCATCTCTCCAGAGCCCCACCTAGAAACCTTACTTCCTGAGCTGTAATGATCCAGGCCACAAGAGGGCACCAATGGCCATCGAACAGGCACATCCCTCATCACCCTGAGGCACCGGTTCTCCCTCGCCTTTTCAGATTCGCTAGTCCCTGTACTCTAGGTGCAAATGCCCACCCCTCTGTAGAACCCCAGGAGGGGATTGCTCTGACATGACCAATTAGGATGCCAGCAGAGTGCAGTGGGGCGGCACACCGCTGGGGCTAAGAAGCTGGACTTAAGGAGTGCACTCGGGGTTGGATTCCTCAACTCTGTACACCTTCAAGGTCAGCACCATCTTCCAGAGGCCTACACCAGAATGCCTGTTCCTGCTGTGAGATGATGGGTGCAATGCTGAGGCACAGTGGAACATTCCTTGGGAACAAGCCCAGAGCGGAGACAACTGCCTTCCTCCGTGCGGCGCTGCAGCTCTAGAATAAATAGACATCAAATCAAGCGGATCCAATTCTCCCTTATCAAAATGCTCATTCTTCCCACACAACTCTAATTTGTCTTTTCCTGAGTTATTGTCTCCTCTAGTGGCCTGTCCAGAAACTACCTTACACTAAAACCTAGAGCCAGTATAAATCTTTCAGCAACTGACTGTGGAACAACCTTGTGAATGCTCGTCTGTACACTGAGGCACGGGAAACAAGTGTGGCTAGACTCAGATCAGGGACCCCTCTGCCTCCCCGCTTGCTTGTTCTCCCCAAATCACCTGTCAGAGCTCTTTTGCTCCATCCAGGACAGGAGGTGAATGGACAGTTTTGACTGGGGGAGGTGGTACCAAGTGTGGAAGGAACTCCTTGTGATGATAGAGAGGAGACCCAGAGGGAGGCGTTTGGAGCCCAGGAAATGTACTTTAGGGTTAGACCTAAGCAAGTGGTGGTGCACGCCTTTAATCCCAGCACTCGGGAGGCAGAGGCAGGCGGAGCTCTGTGAGTTCGAGGCCAGCCTGGTCTCCAAAGCGAGTTCCAGGAAAGGCACAAAGCTACACAGAGAATCCCTGTCTCGAAAAACAAAAACAAAAAAAACCAAACAAAAACAAAAAAAGACTAAGGTAGGAGGCAGAACCTGCAGCATCCTGTGCCTAGCTGGGAAGATGGCTCCGCCTTGGGCAGTGTTGCTGGTTCTCTTGGGTTTCCAAGCCCCGGGAGCTCACGCATGGTGTTCTGAAAAGAATGAACCCTACGCTGATAAGCCAGTCAGTGACCCTGACATAGTGAAGTTTGCTTTGAGTACATTTAACAGTCAGAGCAAGGACGAGTATGCCCACAGAGTGGTTCACTACACTTGTTTCCTGATGAAGCAGGCAAGACAGTTAAGTTAGTCTTGGTTAGAGATTTGTAGTCCGCCGGGCGGTGGTGGCGCACGCCTTTAATCCCAGCACTAGGGAGGCAGAGCCAGGCGGATCTCTGTGAGTTCGAGGCCAGCCTGGACTACCAAGTGAGTTCCAGGAAAGGCGCAAAGCAACACAGGGAAACCCTGTCTTGAAAAACAAAACAAAACAAAAAAAAAACAAAAAAGAGATTTGTAGTCTGTGGTTGAGTTACATATAATAAATCAGTTGGCTTCAGTGGTTAGAATGCTTTTTTAACTTATACTTTCTTTTGAATTATGTCTACTTACATAAAAATTACTACTAACATTATGTTTTATGATAGTACTTAATTAACTAAGGAATGAACTTTAGGTAGGGCGTGGTGGAATACAACTGTAGTTTTAGCGGTTTGGAAGCTGGGACAGGAGGATCTGGATTTTTACATCAAAATAATAACAATTAATAATAATAATCACTTTAGAATAGGTACTTCTAGGAAGGTATTTCTACTGAGCAAAAAAAAATATTTATACAAAAATTTCACAAAGACTGAAAATATGTCAAAAACACATTTTAAAGTTTTTGCAAGTGTATATTTATTATGCACAATAATAGGCTTTTTATGACAGTTCATAAATGTATATAGTGCATTTTCATAGGATTCCCCTCCCATTACTCTCTGTCCCTCTTGTCCCCCCTCCCACTCTTGCTTATTTCTTTCCTCTTTCCAACTCATACTTTTCTACTTGTCTATCTCTTTTCATTGTTGACCAAATGAGTTTAATTAATTAGAGTTACTTACAGGAACATGGACGCCAGGTTTTATTTAGAGGCGCATGGGCAACTTACAATGACGTTCAAATGTTAAAGCAATAGGAGGTCTGGGGAGATGGCTCGGCCAGTAACGTGCTTGCCACACAAACAAGAGGACCAGAGTTTGGACCCCCATCTCCCATGCAAAGAGCCCGACTCTGGGATGCAGACCTGTCAATCCTGGTGCGGAGAAGGCAGAGACAGAAAGGTCTGGAGAGAGCATGCTTTTGACCAGCCCAATCTGAGCTTCAGTTTCAGTAAGATATCCTGTGTCAAAAAGTAAAGAAAGGAGAAGCTGCTGAGGGAAAGTCCTGGTGTTGCTCTAGGCTCCATGCACTCACATGCACACAAACAAGCAACTGGAAAACCTGAGAGAGTGGATGGAAGAGAAATAGAAGAGTAGGCATTGAGGACTCGCCAACGGTCTTGCGGCCAGAGACAAGCTAACTGTCCTGAAAGTGACTACCAGCTCAGCTCCACATCTCAATTCCCTCCTACTCTGGGCCCCTGGCAGACTTCACTCAGCTCATTGATCACATCAAACCATCTTCTTCATCCTAAAATGCTCCCTGGTGATGGGATGCCTACAGAATGTCCTCAAGATGTCAATATCCATCTCCTAATATCACCCTGTAATCATGGGTGAGGAATACTTTGTTCCTCCTTTCTCAGCAGAGGAAAGGCAGAGGGTTTCAGCCCTGCACAGTGCTGGGACCTCTGGGAATCTCTGCAGAGCACTAGCTGGCCCTGTTGTCTGAGCTAATTTTGGGCTGGAGTCTCACCTGTGAGATATGGCTATGGTTTTGCTAGAGCCAGGGTTGGCCTTGTGGGAAGAAAGGATGAGAAAGAAAGGATGAGACTAGGGGAAGAATGACGGAGAGAAAGTGGAAGAAAGCAGGAGGAAGATTTCAGAGCACACACTATAAAAACTTATCCATAAAGCCACCATTCCAATCCTGTGTGCTGGTGCACAGTGACTGAAGTATTTTCTTGATGTAGGTCAGGTGACAGTTGTGACAGTATACTGCGGATCTGGCTTCATCTCTTTGGATTGAGTGTAGTGACATATTGTGTATCAAATAAAACTTGCCTGAGGATCAGAGGACAGAGCAAGCCACTAGATTAAACATAGAAGCCAGGCGGTAGTGGCACACACCTTTAATCCTAACATTCAGGAGGCAGAGATCCATCTGGATCTCTGTGAGTTCAAAGCCACCCAGGACTACATGAGATTGATTCAGTCTAGGAGAGAAACAGAGCTAGGCAGTGGTGGCACACACCTTTAATCCCAGTCTTGGGAGCCATACACCTTTAATCTCAATGCATGAGATCTCATGCCTTTGCCTCCAGTTTTTAGGAAGCACACACACCATTACTCCCAGCATTATGAAGGAAGTGAAATGGCTTGGTGGAGAAAGGTGTATAAGGCATGAGGAGACAGGAACTAGGCAGCTTTCGACTGAGGACTCAAAGGCTTTCAGTGAGAGGATTCATGGAGATAGAATCTTGGCTCCCTTTCAGTCTGAGGATTAGTGGAGTTGGTGAAGTGAGAAGTTTCTCTAGTGACTTGTTCCTTTGTCTCTCTAATTTTTCAATATTTACCCCAATATCTGGCTCCAGGTTTTTATTATAAGACCATTTAGATTTCATGCAACATCCAGCATCTAACTTTTGGGATACAAACCCACAACCCTGGAATTAAGAGTCTCATGAGTAGAACCACAACCCTCCCAGAGCCTTCCCTCTAGAAATGCAGGTGTTGGTGAAAGCACCTATTGAGAGTGAAGCCTAGGCCCAACTTGGTAGAGCAGAATATGGAGACTTGAGGTAGATGATGTACTAGTGGTTTATGACTCAGCCTGTGGCTTCCCCTAGCAGACTTCCTCTACCAGACTGCCACCTCCTAATTCTTAACTCTCCAAGCGAGAGACCATCTTTTTAACTTTCACCTCCAAGAAAGAGATGCCAGGCCTTGGAGAAGCTCCAAACTCAGGAGAGAGTTTGAGTCTCTCCCCATATTGACCACAGACATGATGAGGCCCATCTATGAACAGGCAGCAAGAAGAGTCTGCTCACTTCAGTATTTTTCTGTCTTCAGTAAAAACTACCAGCAACATTCTTCATGAAGCTGAGGCTGAGAAGGACCATCTTTAAGAAATTCGAGGAAAGTCTAGACATCTGCCCCTTTCAGGACAATCTTGAACTGGAAAGTGTAAGTCAGGACAGCAGCATCCACCTTTTTCACAGTTGTGGGTGCTGCCAGAGGATGGGGGGGCACAAGAGCAGGTGACAGAGCTATGCTTAGAGACCAAAGGAGGTACCAGTGGCAAACTTCCCAGAATTCCTTCCTAAGCCTTAATGGGGAAAGAGTCCCAAAAGGCAGGCAGCCTAGGTGCAATCTACAGAGATCTGATCAACCTGTGCCCCCATATCTGTCCACTCCCAATAGCAGCTGCCTGCTCCTTGAGTGTCATGACCTCGTAAATCTCATGTCTTCTTTGGTCCTGAATTCTGGACCTAAGTAGCAACTGCTCATTGTTTGGTCATCCTCCTCCTCCCCTGGAATCAGGGTAAAGAGCCTAGTGAATTCTGACGTTATGTTAGAGACCCTCCACAGATACATAGCTCGAAAAGGGAGTGAGAGAAGGGACCCTACTGTCTTCACTCCAGGAACTATGCCCTGCAGAAGCTCCAGCATCTTTTCTGAGGGACAAGAAAAAGGGCAGCCTAATTCTTGGGACAATCCCCCGGGGCTAGTAGACCCCTATAAAGAATAATTAATAACTTAACTAATGACTTAAGTCTGACAGTAATCAACTCCTTCTGGGACAGACATCCCCTGCTATTCCTGGGAGCTTGCATCACACAGTGACAGTCCAGATGTTCTTCTAGGGGCCATTTATTGGGTAAGGACAAAAACACAAATGCCTCTGGATCAAGAGGAAGCCCAGATGCAGACAGCTCACCACTCAAGCAGAGTTAGTGGTTACACCTCTAAACCAAAGACCAAAGTCTTCCAACTGCTGGCCAAGAAAGGGATAAGGTTGATTAGACATTGTCCTGACCAAAAACCACAGGCTTCCTGAGCCTCCTCCATCCCCTGTCTCATTTTGATTATTCCCTTAGATCTTCATCTACTCTTTCACCATCAGCATCCCACGCTCGAAACAGTTCAAGATGTTGAAATGACTTGTTCTATGGCACTTCTCTGACTGGGATCCACCCCAAGGATCTACCCACAGGCCTGCTCCTTTTTATGAAGACGCCTGTCACTCATAGGAAGCAGCAATTACTGGCTTAAGAAGCTCTGCGATTCTTGCAAGTGTCTGAGGTTTCATGTCCTGGCATTTTAGAAAATTCTCTTTGTACAGATTCATCATATAGAATAGATCATTCAACACCAGCATGTAATAACCTTTGTGGGCTATGGGCATGAGGGTGGAAGCTAAGCACTTAAAGGAGTTATCTCAGCAGGATAGCCTGGGGACCCTTCATTTTTATAGACCTTAAGAGATGTCCCAGATAGCATAACTAGATCCATCTGAGCTGTGGTCTCGTGACATGACCCATGTGGCCAGAGATAAAACGATTGTTAGCATCTACCTCCACCAGGGCAGCCCACGTACACCATGGAGAAAGGCAAGCCCCAAGCCCTTGTCAGCACAGATGGTCTTTGCTCTTTAGGAGATTTCCTCACACAGCTTTCCCCAGTTCTCTAAAGTTGATAGATGAAGGGAGGACTGTAGTCTCACTGTCCAGAAAGAGGTCCCCACACAAAAAACAGCAGCAGAATCTCCTTGGCACCATTTAAAAATGAGGACAACCCTAGGAACATCTGCCCTTGGAAAAGGAGCCACATCTCATAATCTTCTGGGGACACATTGTACTTAATATTTGAGTAACTCTGATGAACCTGAGACCACTACATCTGATCTGGACCACTTGAGTAAGGGTCCAGCATGCATTCCAAAGAAGCTATAGAATTCTGACCTTTTGGAGTAGCTGATATCCTTGCCAACTATCTTCATGTTACCTTTGTTTCTTGGGAATCATAGGCTGTGTGAAAACTGATTAAAGTGGCCGTGTTCCAATAAGACTGTTGAGAAGTGGTGACTGGTTTGGCCTTTGGCCATAACTGTGCCTGTTTGCAAGTGCTAATCCCATCTAAAGCACCTGTACCTGAGACATGAAATAATATCTTCAGGGGAAGATATAATCATTTCAATGACAAATACAGCAGCTGTAGATGCCGTCCCTGGGTCTACACAGGTGCAAGCCCATCAGCAGCCAGGCATGAACAGAAGGACTCAGAGGTCCTACTCCTCACTGATGAACTATTAGGAGATGAAGAATAATTGCCTTTAGTTGTGTACCTACTGATGACCTTTTCAGACTCCAATAGATAGTTCCAACCCAATTGTCATACAAATGTCCCTGGTTAAAGTAGATGGGTCACAAAACAAAACCAGAAGTCATGAATCTGGTAAAAAGATAGGAATGGTGGAAAGGTGGAGGGTTGACAGGGATGAGAGGAAGAAAAGGACAAAGAAATCAGAATACATCAAACACATGTATAAAAATTTTCAAATAACAAAATCAATAAAAAGAAAAAATATTGTAATCTACTCTATCAACAAAATAAAAAACCAGAAATTACCTCAATATATTCAATGAGCTTAAACCACCTTGAAAACAAAGCTTTTCAGAGATATAAATAAATAAATAAATAAATGCCTAGCACATCATGCCATACCAAGTCTAAATACTGCAATTGCCTAGAACCTTCTATTACACCCTAAGACAAACACTTAGGCCCACCTAACACATAGTGGACATATAATCAAATACTTAGTCATTGCAAATTCAGTATATCTTCAGCTTTCTTCCCCTTTCAGTCTGTAAAATCTTGCTGGTCATGATGATTATGCTAGCTAGTTTTTTGTTAACTTGACAGAAGCTAGAGTCATTTGAAATGAAGGAACCTTAGTTGAGAAAATGCTCCATAAGTTGTAGGGCATTTTTTAAATTAATGATTGATTGGGGAGGACTCAACCCATTGTGAATGATGCCATCACTGGGCTGGTGGTCCTGGGTTTTATAAGAAAGCAGGATGAGCAAGCCAGTATGCAGCACTCCTCCATGGCCTCTACAACAGCTCCTCTTTCTGGTTCCTTCCCTGTTTGAGTTCCTGCTTTGCCAAGAACTTTAATGGACTGTGACATTGGATATGTAAGCCAAATAAACCATTTCCTCTCCAAGTTGCTTTTGGTCATGACATTTCATCACAGCAAAAGTAACCCTAATAAAGACAATGCTGGACCACAGCTTTGTCATTGAACATTACCTGATGCATATACATATATTCTTCCTTGCCCAAACGAAGGCTATGCATTTATTTTTGTCTAAAAGTTTTCTTTGTCTTAGTTTTGTCAGTTTTGAATTCTCTTGCAGGAATTATTTTAAGTACCAGAATTGCCCAGGACTACCAAGAGTCAGGAAGCCCTGAACTGAGACAGTGCATCACTGGTAATTATAGTGAGAACTGGCAATGAGCTGGCATTTGAGCAAGTCCCAGAGCCACCCAGAGGGCTCTTATGAAGGTTTTGGCAACCATGATCAAGAGTTACCTACGCCACAACATCCTCATGTCAATAGCACATCCTGTTGAAACACAGCCACTCTTCCTTGATCATGGTCTATAACTGCATTCTACATATGAGGTCGGCTTAGGGAGATGAGAGGGACACCAAATGTTGACAAACTTTGCTAAGCCATGGTCTGAAGTGGGGCTGGGTCACTAGTTCACTAGTTGTTGGAAAGTACCTCAGTTCATACTACAAGTAGACATGGACTCTGTGCTGTGGGGGTCTAAAGCCTTTCTGGGCTTATCTTGCATATTCTTATGTTTGAGTGATCACAGATGCCTGATAGTACTAGATCTTGCTGCTGAGGCCTGTTGTCCTTGGTGCTGCCTTGGACACTTTCAAAGTTCCTGTGGCTATAGAAAGTTTTTTCTTCATCACAGAACCACAAGGACCCTAAGCAACTGGTGACAATACAGGAACCGTGTTGTTAGGGCTAGAGAGGTGGCTCAGTGGTTAAGAGTACTGGCTACTCCTCTAGAGGGCCTGGATTCTATTCCCAACACCCATATAGTGTCTTACAATCATTTGTAACTCTAGTACCATGGGATCCAAAGCCCTTTTCTGGCCTGCCCAGGCACCAGGCACACAGAATGTTACACAGATATACATGCAGGTAAAACCCATACACATAAAAATAAATGTAGCAAAACAAAAACCACAGTAAAAGAACATGTCCTTGAGCCATACATGGTGTTCTGTTGGCCTGAGGTCCTGGTAATGGTGAGGAGTTCATTGGCTATGACTGAAGATGTTTTGGTGACACAGCTGGCCTGGTGGAGCACTATCTCTGTCTCACAGGTGATGGAGATACACAAAGATTAGCCAGCTTGTTGTTGCTTTGACACAATAACTAGGCAAGTCAACTTAAAAGAGAAAACAATTATTTGAGCTTAGAGTTTTGAAGGTTTGGGTCCACAGTTTGCTATTTTGGTATTTGTGGGGTTTTGATAAGGTAGTCCATCACAGTACTTGTGTCTAAACAGGAGTTTGTGTCTAAACAATGCCTCTAAATTCAAAGGAAGTTAGGACACAAAAAGAAAACAAAAAGTTGATGCCCAGATAGCTCTTAAAAGTAAGTATTCCCATGACTTAGCTTTCATTAGTAGGTTCCACCTCTTAAAGGTTCTACCACCTCCTCACCTAAGCCTGGGACGAGCAAGGTAGAACAGGTGATGGTCTGGATACTGGCCTGAAGAGCTGGGTCTAGTTTGTGTCCATAGGGTCATTCTGGAATCAAACCCACTGACATGGTTGGACAATGGAATCTACTAGGGTAGGCCCAGCCCCTATCTGCTGGAACATGATTAGACCCATGATTCTGGTTCTTCTAAGGCCAGGGTAAAGCTTAGATCATGAGAAACAGCCTAGAAATTGAGAAAGGTTTGTAACCAAGATCACTAGGGCCAACCTGGTTGACATGATTGGCCAGATTCTTCTTGGGTTGTCCTAGACTCCATAGCCAATAAAAACCATCCTTACTCAGAGTAGGGTTAGAGTTCCAGACTGTGGGCCAGTTTGGTACTGAGGTTGGTGTGCAGTATATCCTGGCTGTACTTGGGTGTAACCAAGACAAATCTAGTATTGGCATCCAAAATAGACTCAAATCTTTTTTTTTAATCATTGGAGAGAATGTCTGTTTCCTGAACATGGGGACAGTTGAAAAGGAGATGTAAAACTGTCCTTCCTGGTCAGTGTGTCTCCTTTTATTTCTGTGTTTACCCTAGGTATTGAAACTTCACTTGATTTTTGAGAGTTTGTGAGGATATGTTCATGTGTACATACTTACTCAAATTGAGGTTTACATAGATCAATACTATCAAGTCCTCTCCCACCAGCTAGCTGATGTCATGCAGAGATTATTTTAAGATTCATTTTATTTTTAATGATGTGTATAGGGGGTATGTGCAGATGTGGGTACAGGTGACCACAGAGGCCAGAAGAGGGTCCTGGCTCCAACCCACAGCCCAGTGATTTTTAGTAAGCATTTAAATGACCTTGTTACTAATCTTGGCAATTGAGTTGTTCAAATTCTATATTCTTAACTATTTTATGAACACCTTGATGGATTAAGAAATTAAGGAATCAGCAATTCTTTAGAAAATCTAAACCCTACTGGTTCCTTTTGTCACCAGGGAAGCATGAAAGTCACTCTTTGGAGATCAGAGGCTGCACACATGTGCTGGGGTAGAGAGGCAGAAACTCTGCCTGGGCCCTAGCTTGGATATTTGATACCCTGGGGGAACACAGCCATTGTGCTTCTGGACTTGTGTGACAACAATCCTCATGCACCTTACTTATTTATGTCTCTTGTGTGCCCCCCCATCTCAGGAACTTCAAGGTGAGGGGAGTGTCTTAGAAACTCAAACTGTCCCCACCACCAGCCCATGGCACTTCCTCTAAAAACATACATGACAAGTGTTCAGAAATGCAATATTTAATGAGCTATTCTAAATGATGAAACAAGAGCAATATGATTTTTTTCCTGGTTATTATCCACATACCCAGGCTTGACACTACACAATGTTGCAAAACAAGGAATACAAACGCATAGAGACCCTGCCAAGGGTAACCACTTCATGGATGTAGAGAGAAGTACAGGGCCAGTCCATGGATGACTCTGGTCAAAGGAGTTATGAGCACTCATGCTTGTAGAGCTTGAATTCTGTTGCCCAAGAGAAGGTACCAATTCTGAACAGGCAGGTGTAGGTCTGAGGGAAAAGAATAAGAGAGGACGGTGAAAGGAGAAGGTGAAGGAAGTTTGTGGCTTGTGCTCCAAATTTCACCTTTTCTCTTCCATAGACCAATAGGTAGTAGAAGGAGACAAGGACCTTCAGACATGACTACCCAGTGAACCCTGGGCAAGTCTTGAGCTTTGAGGTAACCCAGGGTACTTGTTTCAACCCCACCCTCAGCAGACAGGCCCTCTAGAGGAATATTTAGGATATCCTTGTGTGATTCCTAACATACCTAACAGTGAGGGTAGAAAGCGCCCTGTCAGGATTGCCCACTGTGGCAGTTAGTTTTAACTGTCAACCTAACACAATCGAGGATCATCTGGGAAGAACATTTCAGTGAGAGATGAGCTAGGTCAGGTTGGCCTGTGAGAATGTCAGTGGGGGGATTGTCTTGATTCCATTCATTACAGGAAGACCCAGCCTGCTGTGGGTGGCACCATTCCCTGGGTTTGGAACCTGAACTGTAGTAGAGTGAGAAAAGTGAGCCAAGTACTAGAAACTTGCATACACTCACTTTTCTCTACTTGTAACTATGGATGCGGTATGACTAGCTGACGCAGTTCCTACTGCCTCACCCCTGCCCCTATAGCACCCACAGCTGTAAAACTATGGAGGCTGGTGGCCTGCCTTACATTGTTTGGACTGTTCCCATCCTGAAAGGGGCAAGTGTCAAGGCCATCCTCGAATTTCTTGCATATGGTTCTCCGCAGCTGAAGCTTCATGGAGAAAACAGCTGGAAAAACCACCTGCAGACAGAAAACGATGAAAGTGAACAGACCCTTCTTGCTTCTTAAGAAGCTCTGCGACTGTGCTCAGTGTGTGAAAAGATCCAGATTCTCTTCCATTTGGAGTTCTTCAAGGCCTGGCGTCAGCTCTATGAAGACAGAAGCCAGGGAAGTCGTCTCTAGATTAGAGAGTTAAGAACCAAGAGTGGGGACCTGCTGGGAAGCAGGGAAGGCAAGGCTGAGTCCACTCTCTCCAGTCCCTGTAGCCCACATTCAGCCATAGGAAAACCCAGACATCACCCTCAGCAGACCTGAACCTCCACCTGCATTCCCAGAGAGCACAGGACATGTTCTGGGAGGGAGGTGGCTCTCCCAGTGTTTGCGGGGATAGTCAGCCCTAAGACATGGAGCCAGATCTCCAGATACTTCCTCAACTGTGCTGCAACTGAAGTACAAGCACAGCCCAGAGCGGTGGTGTTTCAGGAGAGGCCTTGTTCCTTTTACAGTGTGTGCTTCTGAAAATCAGCTGGGTGCTGTGCAGGGATCTCAGAGGCCTTAGCACTAGGCAGGGCTAGAGTCCCTCTGCCTTTCCTTTGCCAGGGAAGGAGGGACTGAGTGCCCCTCCCCAACGACCAGAAGTGCGACATTGGAGATGAGCATTGCTATATTGACGACATTCTGTAGGGGCATTATAGGATGATGAAGAGGGTCTGATGTGGTCAGTGGGGTGGAGTGGGGCAGCCGGAGGCCCAAGGCAGGAGGGGATTGAGAGGGGGAGCTGTCCGGTGCTCTCAGGAGAAATAGTTGGGGCCTGTGCAGGGTCGCTTGGCTCGGCCTGGGAGGAGGGGACTGGACCTGCCTGGACTGAGTCTACCAGGTTGATCTCAATCCTGGGGGCAGTCCTTGCCCTGGAGGAGATGGGAATGGGGGGTGAACTGGGGGGGAAGGGGAGGGGGGTGGGAGAACAAAGGAATCCGTGGTTGATATGTAGAATTAAATTATATTGTAAAATTAAATTAAATTAAATTTTAAAAAAGAGAGAAATCGTGGCCTCTCTCTGTGCTCTCTCTCTCTGTGAATCCTCAGCATCTTTTCTGTTTACCTTTGTTTTACTCTATCCATTTTTACCAATTACTACTTCATTTTGTTTGTTTTAAACTTGGTGTCTGATATATTTTTTCAGCTTCATCTATCGGCACCTTTTTGTGTGTGAATCTTTTACTTACTATATGGTTTTATCTGCTTAGAAATGTCTGTTCTGGGGCCAGTGAGATGGCTCATCAGGTAAAGGTACTTGTCACCAAGCCTGGTAGCCTATGCTCGATATCCAGTCTCTACATGGTGCAAGAAGAGAACTGCCTCCCCAACTGGGGTCTCTGATCTCTGCATGTGCCAACACACACACACACACACACACACACACACACACACACACACACACACACACACACACACACACCAACACACTGAGTGAATGAATGAACAAATGAATGAATAAAATATAATAAAAAAATCCTTAAAAAGAAACGATCACTCTAAAATTACTCATTTAAAATGTTTCAAAGCAATAAGAATGACATATGTATGTTGTATGTGGATAGAAGATGATCTAATTTTAAAAGAACTTGTAAAGAAACTGAACGAATTAGGCTACGTGTAACTTGCAAGAGAGGTAGATTGCCCTCTCCTGTCCCTCACTGAGTAGCAGGTACATTCTGGCATGACAGATGTCGAGGATGTGGTCACTTACCTTCTCCTGCCAGGAACTCAGGATACGTTCCAGCCTGAAGGCGTAGTCATCCTGACTTTTCTGGTTGAATGTTTCCACAGCAAACTCCACTGTGGGAAGGAAGTAAATAGAGATATCATTTTCCTCCTCGGCCTTTGAAATGGGAGTGAGGAGGAACTGGAGGCTTAGAAAAAGTAGCAGCATGGCACGAGGCAGAGTTTTCCTTCCCTGGGGACAGGACATGGTACCAGAACTCCACAACTACTGCTTTGCCTGTCTCAGCCTGTCAGCCCCACAGGAGTTTATCAGGCACAACTCTAGCCCATAATCTCTTCAGCTCGGACACAGACTCCACCTTCTCAGTTGCCTCTCTGATTTACACCCTCTCCTATTCTTGCTTGCTCCAACAAAGTTTTTTATTTTTTAATTTGTTTTTGTTTTTGTTTGTTTCTTTGTTTTTGAGATGAGGTTTCTCTGTGTACCCTGACTGTCCTATGTGCCTATGACTGACTATGCAGACCAGGCTTGCCTTGAATTCAGAGATCTGCCTGTCTCTGCCTCCCGAGTGCTAGGATTAAAGGCGTGTGCCACCATGCCCAGCCTCAACAAGGGTTTTTAAATCACCCCTAGTCCTGGAAAGAGGAACAGGACACCAAACAGAATGTGCTGGAGAGAATCAACCCATGGGGAAGATCATCCTCTTATGTGGGCCAGCCACATCTGCTCCTGATCTTCAGTGAGACAGAGGAGCAGTCATCAGAATGTTCCAGATTCGCATGCTAAATTGAAAACACAACCCAATATGTGTTAGTGGCAGACAGTGAGCCGAGGAGCAACTGAGATGCAAAGAATCAGAGAGAAGAGTAAGCTTTGTGGCTGAGGAGGCACAGCTGCTAGAGGCTCATGGGACACACCCAAAACCTGCCTGAGCACCACTGGCCTGGGGCCTACGGGATTAGGCTGAGAATGAAGACCACTGTCCCGAACTACTTCCTTGTTTGCTCCAACTACTGGCAGAGCAGTTGGTGAAGTGGAGACAAAGGACAGGGAGCTTCAGTGAGAGACCCTGTCACAGGTGCCCCGCCTGCAGGGCTTCAACGGGTTCTCGACCACCCTAAGGACGGAATGATAGAGACAGGAGATACAAGGAAAAACACCAAGTCTAGATTCTGATCAAGGTGCAACTTTATTTTTCTCCAGGAGGGTTTATATAGTTCCTGCAGGGTGGGGGGAGCAAGAAGCTGTCATCTGCATAAGGTGGGGCAAGCTAACAGGTTGTTTGTATAGGATGTTTACAGGGTGAAAGGGTCAAGGGCTCTGACTCAATGTCCTGTTGCTAGGCAACCTGACTGTAAGATGATCTAGTTCCCTGTCTTATGGGGGGGGTTGTATTTTTCCACTAACTAGAGATTCTATCCTTGTCCCTGACAACAAGGAAATAGGAGTGAGTGATAGGGATACACCTGGCATTGACTGTGGCCTCTGTGTGCATGTGCACAATCATACACACACACACACACACACACACACACACACACACACACACACACACACCATTTTTCATTGCTGACCACGAATCTTCCAAACACCCCTAGTGAAAAGGCAATGAAATAGACATCCTCAACTATACTAATGGTGCCTGATCATGTCTAGTGGGGAGGGCATCCAAGGAAGACAGCAGAGATTGAAATTAGGAGAAATAGTGGGGAAGTTATAGTAACTTATAATACGGTGCATGCCTGTAATCTCAGTACCATGGGAGAGGAGACAGAATTATGAGTTTATGGCTAGCCTGTGCAGTGTGCTGAGACTCTGTTCTCAAAATAAACAAACAAAAAAATAGTAACAACAAAATTAAAGATGCAGGGAAAGACGTTACCATAGTCATCATCCCACATGTACCTCTCAATGAGTTGGAATATAAAATAGAACCCATGATGATGCTATAGAGAACAGAGCAAGCCTCAGCCATGTTGGGAGAGTCTAATACATCCTTTATTTCTCAAACACTGAGAGCAAGAAGGCTGAGTAGGACTGAGCAGGTGCAGTCAGCTGACCTGTTTAAGTGGTTTTACAGATGGTGAATTACCCCACTCAATGGGAGTATAGAGTATTTTTTATCTTTTGCAAAATAATACAAGATTTTTAACCAACCCCATGTTTTTAGTTCTTTGAATATATATCTTTATATATTTAGAAGTTTGGTGCTTCATGCTCTTCCCTTCCCATCCCTACCTTTCTCCTGGTCTAGGGCAGGACTTGGAAGAAGGAAGCCCATAGGTGTACACAGAGCAGCTCTAAGGGGACCACCAAGGAGAGCTACCTGGGCTGAGCTGTATGTACACAGGGCCAAGAAAGCCTTTCTGTGCTCAGCTGAGATGGGAGGGTTTATTCCATGTTTCAGCATCATCTGTTCTCTCCTAACAAAGAGGGAACTCTAACCTTGAGTAGACAACTAGTCACAAGAGTCGGAAACTGTCCCATGCACCCACATGAACCTGTGCGTATTTCTTAGACCAGGACAAGGGACAAGGATAGGAGGCTACTCACTGGCTCAGACTAACAAGCATCTGGTCAGAAATAGAAAAGCTTATCCTAAATCCAACAGGAAGGAGGGGATGGTACAGAAGAAGCTCGTCACCCCCGAGCCTAGCAGAGTAAGGAGAAGATGATGAGGGCATCAGAACCAGGTAAGGATGGAGCTCACCAGGTTCTAGGAGACCATGTGCTGTACATGGCTGTGCTTAGGGCCTAGGGCTAAGGGCTGGGAGCAAGTACTGGACCCTTAAGGGGCAGCCCTGGAAACATTCCCAGGAAGTATGACTCATCCCAGTTCCTGGGCCTTTGATTGCCCATGAAGTCCCTTCTTCATTCATGGAACTCTTACTGCATAAACAATGCTCACAAAGCATTAGCTCTGCTTCCCTAAATGTCATCCATGCAAATGAAGTCAGGAATTAACATTCCTCCCGCTTTGGTCCCCCAACTTAATACCGACAACAGGCCATTAACAAATTGATCGATCGGGTCCCTTCATTGTGCCATCCTTACTATGGTCATCCCTGCAATCAACGTCTCTGCCCAGCCCACCTCTACCCTCCCCGCAGACTGCATGCACCAGCCCATCTTGTCTTTGCCTTATGGATCTTATCTGGCAAGACTCCCTCTGAACCAAGGTCCAGGCACCTGTTGATGTCACAGTACCACATGCTGTCACGCTGCATTGTCTCTCCGGAGTCAGAAGCTCAGCTAAGCACTCAGATCTACCCCAGAAGGGAAGGAAAGGCCTTGCAACTCCATCTGCCTCCTCCAGTGCTCACCTCTCGTTTCCCTGCACTGCTCCTCTGTTCCTGGTCCGCACTTTGTCCCTCTGTCACTTTGACTTCCATCCCTTGAGCTTTGTTCTGGCCTCTGACTTTTTCCCTCCTCATCCTTTCAGTATTCTCAGCAATCATCTCTTTACTAGTGACTCTCATGTACTGTGGAATGTTCTGTATGGCAAATGTGTTGCTGATTAGTCAATAATTAAAACACTGATTGGCCATTGGCTAGGCAGGAAGTGTAGGCGGGACAAGGAGGAGAATAAAGCTGGGAAGTGGAAGGCTGAGTCAGAGAGACGCTGCCAGCCGCCACGATGAGAAACAGAATGTGAAGATACCGGTAAGCCACGAGCCATGTGGCAAGGTATAGATTAATGGAAATGGATTAATTTAAGCTGTAAGAACAGTTAGCAAGAAGCCTGCCACGGCCATACAGTTTGTAAGCAATATAAGTCTCTGTGTTTACTTGGTCGGGTCTGAGCGTCTGTGGGACTGGCAGGTGACAGAGATTTGTCCTGACTGTGGGCCAGGCAGGAAAACTCCAGCTACAAATGGCGTCCAACGTGGTGGCAAGAGTTTCCACCTAAAAACTGAGAAAAAAAGATTCTAAAATGAAGCTAAAAACAGTTCCTAATTGTCTCTCTCAAATGAGCAGCAGCTGCTGGTTTGAGCTACTTGTGGGTTCCTGGTGTGCATGCTCGACATGCTGTATGGCAGGAATAAGGCCTCTGCAAGTGGCACATTAAGATGCATGGTGGATTTAGACTTTGCTAATACAAAACAAAACAAAACAAAACAAAAAAAAGGTTTCTGGACTACACGCTGCTTGGATAAAAGCATAGACCCACGATAGCTCCCAGAGCTGGTGGTAAACGTAGCCATGTTGGGAAGCTGAGGTGGGAGGAGCCAGCAGTCACAGCTGCTGCAGTTTAAGGCAATAGATTCACAATAAGACAGATTCAGATGTAATAGTTTACAATGTGTGTAAAATATACGTAGGCTTTAAAGAGACAAAAAAGATGATATATAGAGTTATAGAAACAAATACATAGTTTTAAAAAATAATGTCTTTAAAGAGACAGTAAAGGTAGTATAAAAAATAAGCCACGTAAAAATGGATATTACACAGAGAATCTGCATTGTGTTGTCTTTGGGACTTTTAACTGCAGAAAAACATTTGATTGCAAAAGCTGTTGAGTTATGCCAATATGTATATTTTAAAGGTACCTTGACTTCAAAATTTGGATATAAGGATATGTTACTTTGGAAAGGAGACTCTGCTTTTGTTTCCACAGAAAGCCAGAGGCTATGGATTTGTTCCAGATTAAGACACATCAGGTTTGACCAGCCAAGACCCCCTGAAAGGTCTCCGATGACACCATGGCCCAGATGATCCAACATCCAGAATGGTTTGAAGGCAACTGGCTCAGATGATACAGCCTCACGGACTACTCCATGATCCTAAAATTTTCTTTGTGTCCCCATAAGATACAGCGCCCCCCTCCAGCAGGAAGTAGTAAGAGAAGCTACGCCCAAATTCCCAAATTATATGTAATTTTACTTTGTTAAGGTTAAAACCTTCCTTTTTGAAAAAAAAAAAGGGGGGGGAAGTACTGTGGAATGTTCTGTATGGCAAATGTGTTGCTGATTAGTCAATAATTAAAACACTGATTGGCCATTGGCTAGGCAGGAAGTGTAGGCGGGACAAGGAGGAGAATAAAGCTGGGAAGTGGAAGGCTGAGTCAGAGAGACGCTGCCAGCCGCCACGATGAGAAACAGAATGTGAAGATACCGGTAAGCCACGAGCCATGTGGCAAGGTATAGATTAATGGAAATGGATTAATTTAAGCTGTAAGAACAGTTAGCAAGAAGCCTGCCACGGCCATACAGTTTGTAAGCAATATAAGTCTCTGTGTTTACTTGGTCGGGTCTGAGTGGCTGTGGGACTGGCAGGTGACAGAGATTTGTCCTGACTGTGGGCCAGGCAGGAAAACTCCAGCTACACTCATGTGTCTCGGTAACAAGTTGTTCATATAAACTTGGCTGTCTTCACGCACCTTTATGTTGAGTGACCCCATGCTATGGCCACACACAGCCTTTGCCTGTCTCCTTCCTGGAAGTGGGGCCCATTTCCTCCCTGCTTTGCCATGGCTGTACATGGTTCTTTCCCACCTTTGTCTTTTACTGTCAGATATTGTCAGCTGTGTCCCAAGAGCCATTTCCAGGCCACCGTCTGTAATGTGGTTTATTGAACTGCAATTACCCTCTTTTGCTTACACATTGCTCACAGCTAGTCTCAAGACATAGGAGTAGTACTGAGTTATTGGGAAGGAGATCTTGTGACCTCCAAACACCACTTTGGTAAACAATAGTTTACCTTTTTAGTTTTTTTCTTCCATAAATAGTGTGTGCAACACTGGTTCAGTGTTGATCAGCATGATCAGTATGTTGTTCAGTATGATCTTTGTTGCCTCTGATATGTCAGAGTGCCTCAGTTATTCATGGTAGCTGCATCCTCTGGGCATCTGTGAGCATGAGCATGCAGGTTCTTTCGTGTACCTTGCTCTCCACAGAAGGCAGACCTGGGAACATCTTGACTCATGTCTCTGCCTCTGCCCAGAAGAGAGTGGTGTTCCACTGTTCAGAAAAAGAACCGTGCTCTGTCTTTGCTAGTATCTCAGAAGATAGACTCTTTCTATGGTAAGAGAACTAAATGGTCAAAACTGGCAAACTTTTCCAGCCTTGTTGCCTATAGTGGGGAACTTTCCCAGTAACTCAGTACTACTCCTGTGTCCTGAGACTATGAAAGACAGAGCTCCATGTTCCGAGGCTTAGACTGAGCATGCTCTGGCCAGCCTGGACAAATTGTTAGGGCAAGGAGAAAGACTTATTTGGGAGCTGACAAACCGAAAAGATGGAGCCTGTGGCCAACAAAGACCACTTGCCTGGATGTTGTGAGTACAGGATTTGCATAGAAAACTGCTAAGTTGGCTCAGCAGGTAAAGGTACTTGCTGCCAACCCTGAGGACCTGAGTTTGATCCACAGAACCCATATGGTGGAAGGACATGGCAGATAGGCTGGCTGGCAGCAGAGTGGTTAGAAACTTCTGGAGGTCTACTCTTCTGATACTGAGGCAGAGGTGTTATCTGTAGGATATTCTGGGTTCTGGGAATCTCAAGGGAAAAAAGTGCTGATTAGAAAGTCATGAGGACTTGTATCTTTTTAGTTCCTTTCCCAGGAATGGTTGATTCTGTGGTTAATTGTTAGGAAAGAAAAGGCCTCTTTTCTGTGGAGAAGGGGGAAGATAGCAAACAGCTACTTTTCTAGGAGACAGATAATGAAAAGCTACTTCTCCAGGGTGGACGGAGAAGATAGAAGCAACTTTCCGTGGGAGACAGGACAAAGGGAGACGTTCTCTGAAGAATAGTCTTCAGTTTTCAGGTGGTTTTAGTCAGATGTGTCTTTTCTAACAAAGCCTGTAAAAACCAACAATATATTGCACAGTCAAGTCACGTGGCCTTCAGAATGAGTAATTTTTAAAATCAACTAAAAGCATGTAGCCTAGAGGGTTCACTCATCTCCTCTTGCTAACAGCTCCCCCTGACCTGGAACTGGCCTTTTCAGGTCCACAGCCCTTTCTATCTGCTGTTCTTCCCCAGTCCACAGGACACATTTACCCAAGACTTAGAACAACACCGAGGACAAATTTAAAAGGATATTTGAATGGCACTCCCCTGGAGAGGATATGTATTTTAGTCCCAATGACATAAAACAGGACTCCTCCTTGGTCCCATGATCCATATGGTTACAGACCAGATGATCTTTTGAACAAGGTCAGAGTGAGACATTTTGCCAGCACGTATGTGCTGTTAGTTGGTTAAATACCCTGGAAATGACTCATCTTTGAAAACAGGCCATTTATTTTGCATAAGAATGGGCATTAAGGGTCTGGGGAGATGGCTCAGTTGGTAAACAGCTTTCCTTGCAAGCATAAGGATCCAAGTTTGTACCCGCAGTCAAGCATGATAGCACATGCCTATGATCCTAGCCATGAGGAGACAAGAGGATTTCTGGAGCTCACTGGCTAGCAAAGTGTTGTCAATTCATTGAGCTCTGGGTTCAATGAGAGACCTTATCTCAAAAAATAAGGTGGAGAGTGATAGAAGACAACCTCTGGCTTCCATACACATACATACTCATATGCATGTATACTCACATGATAATATGCATATACCACATACCATCCTAAATATATACAGAAAAGAATTCATGTCAAAAATTAGAGCCAAGATGGATAATACAACGATAAAAGCACTGAGTTTGGCTGACCCAAATACAGTGCACCACCTGATGGAGATGACATGGTGTCGCAGACAGTGAGCTGAGAGCAGTGGACCCCATTTTCTGGGACCAAGGTCACTGCTGTGCAGAACCGAGTACTGCATCGAACACTGTTCAGGTCTGTGTAATTCCCCTCTGTGAAGGTCAAAGCCCTTTCCTCCTCCAGCACCGTTTCCACAGCCCCATGCACACAGCATCTGTGGGCCCTGCAGGTTGGGCTCAAGTGTCCCAGCTTCCCCCACAGGGAATTCTGGGTGACGCTGCAGTGAGTCTTTCAAAGGCCAGTGAGCAGCTCTGCACAGGGACATTAACCCTGGTCTCCCTCCGTGCTCTGTCTTATTGGTATGTGTACCCTTGATTTGGCGAGAGCCAGCAGGAACATCACCCCACCTTTCTCTGGACCAACCAGAAGTCAAACATTCCGAGAGCTGGCATTCCAAAGCTCATGTCCCCTTCCCATAGGGACACCTAAAGGCTGCTCCCAGATAGAAAATGTGCACAGCAGTGGGAAGTGGGTGAGACCATGAAGAAGCCATAAGGAGTAGAAACAGCCTGCTCTCAGGGCAGGGAGCCTAAATTCTATAAGACTTCCTCTCTTAGAGTCCCACACCCTGTTCCCAATCACCACAGAGCCAGGGATCAGAAAGAGTGCCATTACATTTAACCCTTCATCACAGCCCAGCATCAAGCCAAAGGAGGCACAGGTGAATTATGCCTGCTGTGTGACACCATAACAGGAGTCTCTGGGTGGCAACCTTACCCACCGCACACAGAAGACGGGCAGTGTTAGAAGGTACTGCTCTCCAGAAGCCATGTGTCACCTTGATCTCCCTAAGCTCCAGAAAGACTTTGGAGGCAACATAGATTATTTGAACCTGTAGGTCCAGATCAGCTGACATTGCAAATGAACAACAATCCAGCTGTGCTGTAAAGTGTAATGCATCTTCTGGTTGACCTCAACAAAGCCATCCTCCCCATATGTGTTTATAGGTAGAGAATACACTACTCAACCAGAATACCAGTGGAGAATTCTTGGTGAACTTTGCCAGATTGTGACTTGAGCCACTCAGAACCGAACAGAACTTGGAGGCTAAGGGCGTTATGATTCAAGACTCCAACTGTCTTTCTCCATCTGCCCAAACCCTTATTTAGGATTATAAAAAGAAAGCCTGTCATGAATGAGCTAAGTCGAAACTGACTTTCTCGGGAATGATCAGAAACATGAGATGGGGGAATGGATGACCTCAAGGATGGCCATGCAACTGACAGGTGCTTTGCTAGTGTTTTGTTAATTCCATGCACACGTGTGGACTTGATGAGCGAAGAAGGGGTCCCATGGAGCAACTGTGGACAGTGGAAAAGTATTTATGCTTGGAACTTGGTTAGGCTAGAAACAGCAACTGTTTATTTTGGCAGCAGATTGTCTCTCCTCAGAGATAAAGGAACCACCCTGAGAAGGTTGCCAAACCCCCGAAAATAGCTTCACTCATTCTCAGCACCAGATCCAAAGAACTCTCTCTCTCTCCTCTCTCCTCTCTTTCTCTCTCTCTCTCCCTCTCTCTCTCTCTCTCTCTCTCTCTCTCTCTCTCTCTCTCTCTCTCTCACACACACACACACACACACACACACACACACACACAAAAAAAAAAAAAAAAAAAAACCATAGTCAGTGGGTCAGAGATGGTGGTCCATTATCTTTCAAGCATCTTTATTAATTAAAAGAAAAGTGAGAGTGGCAAGGTGTACTGGATGCTGATTAGATCTCTTTGCATTGTTTCTTCAGCATTTTAAGTTCAAATTTCCACGGTTTGGAGCTAACAATAAAAATGCAAAACAGCATCTAAAAAAGAGAAAAAGAACAGTTATTTAGGGAACTATGGAGATGGCATAGTAAAGTACCTGAATTTGGATCCCAAGAACCCATGTAAAAAATTCAGTCATGGTTGTACATATCTATAACCCAAGCACAGGATGAGCAGAGACAGTCAGAGAGGTCAGTGGTCCCCCCAGTCTACCAATCAATGAGCTCGAGGAGAGAACTTATCCCAAAAGATAAGGTAGAGAATAGTCTGCATGTATATGTGCATACACATATACATTACACACACACACACACACACACACACACACACACACACACACACAGATATGAAAGAAATAAGGAAATCACATAAGTCCCTATTTCCAGGTCCCAGGATTTGACTCGAGAGGACTAAGAGTGAATCAACCATACCCACTGCACCGCATGCCTGGTCAACCTTGATCCTTAAGGCAGAGGAGCCAACCTTCCTCACAAAATCATTCTAAACACAGGAACTGCTCAGCCTTCCAGTCTGCCTCCAGCTACAACCCATTTTCCTGTGATCCACAGAGGCCTTTTGCTTTATTGGATTCTGCTCTATGGAACCAATAAAACAAGAATAGAACAGAGCCACGTGTTTTTTAGAGAGAGTAGAAAAATCTGTCCAGACACCAAGCAAAATAGGCTTCAGGTGGAGAATCTCAGAGAGATGTGTGACCTGGTCTTGGATCTTGCAGAAGTGCAGCTCTAGTCTCATGGTGGACAATGAGCACCCTTGTTTTTCTAGTCTCTCCCCTAAAAATTCACATTAACTTAGAATAAAAATGTAAAGTTGAACCACCTCTATGGCAACCATATAAATGTGAATAACATCCCCAAGCAAAGATGACAAAGAAATTGCGTCAAAATATGCATAATGCACAGTAATTTAAAAAGCAGAGGGAAGAAAAGCTTCAAGTTATATGAATTTCTATCAAGGTTGACATAGATGATGTTCAAGGAAACTCCTGGGAGAAAAAATTAGACAATCATCAAGGGTCCCAGAAAGACCCATACTACCATTTTTATCTCTAGTAAAATTTCATGTAGTTTTAGAAAACATTTATGTACACTTATACAACATTGAGATATAAAATATCTTTGCTTATCAGACATTAATGTTGATCCCATTGTGAGAGACTGGCCCTGTGTATCCATTCAGGCACAAGGTCTGGTTAACACTCGAGCATAGCTATGATGCCCCTCAACTCTAACATGAAAGAGCAAAAGACAGAATGTGGGATACTATATCAAGCAAGCCTCCCAAGGCTTCCATACAACAGCAGACCTAATAGAATCAGACAAAATGATTTCTTCCTGACACTCCCTGCTTCAGGGATTTCAATGAAGTGGTCATGCCATGCTCTTCACTGGCTGAGCTCCTCCCAGTACATGGTACTTGCGTCAGGGTCTCTACCAAGATGGCCACTACTCAGGAAATGATAGCAGAGTCTACTTACCTCTTCTTTAAGAAGGGCTGCCGAGGTTGGCTCAGTGGGTAAAGTGCTTGCTGAACAAGCATGAGGACCTGAATTCAGACTCCAGCACCATGTAAAAGCTAGGGACAGCATCACACACCTGTAACCTCAGCACTGTGGGGAACAGAGACAGATCCCGGGGGCTTCCTGGCCAGCCCATCTAGCCCAAATGACAAGCTCCGTCTTCAGTGAAAGACTATATCTCCAAAAGCAAGATGAAGAGCAATAGAAGATAACCCAGCATCAACCTCTGGCACGCATATGCACAAGCATGTACACATATACTACTACTATTATTATTAACAATATATAATAAATATTTGAAATTAAAATGGTAGATTTCCTCAGGACCACCTATTTATGAAGAAGTGGATGAATACAGGCTGGTGAATTTATGCTAGTTTGGCTAAGATGTCCCTAATTTTAGTAAGAACAGATCCATATGCCAGGATATCCCTCAGTCCTGAAAGAGAACAGAACACTATTTTTCACTCTATGGCTTTGTACCAGAGTAGCCTCAAACAGAAGGAATGAAGCTTGAGTAGCTCCAGCTTTATCAGCCATCCTCTGTGAAGCACTAATATATGATTGTGAGTGACCCACTAGTCTGGAATATTCCTGCCAGTACACACCACAGTAGTAGAAGGATTGCTCAAAATAACCCTGTCCAGAATGCAAAATAGCAAGAAATAATGAATTGGCTTTGCTTTAAGCCCATTTTTGTGTATAATGTATATGTCTCTCTGTGTATATTTGTATGTATATATGTCTCCCTGGTTGCATGTACATGTATACATGGATGTGTATGTCTTGTAGAATAGGGTAGGATGTTGTCAATGATAGATAATAGAAACAACACCTTAGTTCTGGAGTCTGGCTACAACAACCTCAAACAGAATAGAGTTTAAATAAGAAACTGGCCTCACAGTGTTCTTTATCACACAGGTGGGACAGGGGACATTTCCTCTCATGTCAGTTACATACCTTTTTCATTTTAGGATCATTTTGAAACAAGCAGTTTTCATTTTCTCCTATAATTTTCTTGCACATCGTTCGGGCAACATTTACTTCAAGATAGTATTCCAGGCTGTCTGTGATCTGTCAATGAGTCACATAAGTTAAATCTTATAGAAGAAAACAGCACCAAGCATCCCCTCTGAGAAGGCTAGACTATCTTCCTCCTCTTCCTTGACTTCTACAGCTCCTGGAAGAAGTTTTAAGATTATTTGAAAGAATTCTTACCATGACATCTGTCTCACTTCTCTCTGACAATGGTTTTATTTTTTGTTAATTGACATTGTTTTTGTATATATATATATATATATATATATATATATATATATATATATATATATATAGAGAGAGAGAGAGAGAGAGAGAGAGTATATGTATGTATTCATGTGGGTAGGTATATTTGTGCACGAGGGTGCCTATGTGAGCATGCACAGAGAGGCCACGAGTCAATGTTGTCTTCTTGGATCACGTTCACTGAACCTGGAGCTCATTAATTTTGCTAAGCTAGATGGCAAAAGAGGTTCAGGGATCTGCTTATCTGCTCATTGCCCCAAGAGCTGGGGTTGCAGGCGTGTACTGCCACGTCCAACATTTAAGTACACACTGTAGATCAAATTCAGGTCCTCATGCATGTGCAGAAAGCACTTTACTGAGCCTCCTCCTTAGCCCCTAGGTTTTTAATTTTAAATAGCAAATAATAGCAAGTGTTCCCAGAATGAAGCAAGGAAATTACAAAGAGCATTCTCCAGTGAAAACTAACTGTTTATTTATTGTAACTTGAGATTAGGTGATCTGTAAAAATAGAATATTTAATTTTTGAGATTTTAGAGGCTACACATTCCCAGATCCAGGAGCCCATGTCTAGCAGGAGTCTTCTTGCTACATCCTACCACAATGGAAAGCAGAAGGACAAGGAGCACAAAAAAAAGGCAGGAGATTGATTGTGAAGCCTCAAGACCTTTAAAAAATAGATCAGTGTCCAAGCTAAGTGCCAGCCAGCTTAGCAAAATCAATGCGCTCCAGATTTGGAGATAATGATCGATCACCTGTGGCCTTTCAGTGCATGCTCACACAGGCACCTACGTGAGTGAACCTACCCATGTGAATACATACACATACCATGTACATGTACACACAATAATGGTGTCAATAAAAATAAAACAATTGTGAGAGAGAAGTGAAATAGATGCCCAAGTTAAGAATTCTCTTTATAGCATAAAAACCTCCCCTCGGACCACATCTCCATACCCTCACATAAGGGATTACATTTCCAAAGCATGTTTTTGGAGGCAATTATGAGAGAGCCCAGGAACTGACAGACCAAGGAAGAGAATAAAGAATTCTACAGTTATTTTAACTACACCTGAGAGTTTAGCCTCTGCTATACCCATCTTTCAAAAATCTAGAGGCTTTTTTTTATGAGGAGAGTTCTGGTGATTGCCTCTTATTTTTATAAAAATGTAAACATTATACTTAGTGCTTAGTCTATAAATAAATCCATGCTAGGCGGAAGAGGACTTTTTAAGCAAGATGCAAAACCCAAACAGCATACGGGGAGAAAAGAACTAAATGCTATATTGCTATGTTTTCAAAAATCTGAAGACCCTATAAGCAAAATTAAACTTCAAACACTGAATGGACAAGTACAGTCACACACACACACACACACACACACACACACACACACACACACACACACACATACACATACATATACACATGTGTGTACTGAGTCAATTTTATATGCATAACAAATTTATCAACTAATAGATAATTAAATAATATGAGAGAAGAAAGAACTCATAGAAGAAAACACATTGTCCTTAAACTAAATAAAAAGACACATTTTTTCATGGTACTAGAAATACAAAGTGATATATTTTCACATCTATTAAACAGACAAATATCTAAAAGACAAGGGAGTTCTAATATTGGTATGATGAATGGCAAGAGACACCCACACACCAGCAGCATGGGCAGGAACCTAAATCTCTTTAATTCACAGCCTAACTGAGGCCCTGTGCTCAATGTCCAGCACCACAAAAAATAAGTAAATAAAAATAGATTTAGTAGTATTCAGGGGCAATTTACCATTATTTTACAAATACACTCTTTAACCAAGGAATTAAACTTCAGAATATTGCTATGCTTCATGCAATGGCATGTTCATTGTTCTACTTTTTCTATTAACAAATCCGCTTATTTGCTAGGATATGAGAAAAAATAACCATGCTTTATTTCAGTTTCCAAGGTATGATGAAAACTGAGATAAATCTAACAGTACTTAGGTGAATTCCTATGACATTTTGAGTGCCAAAATAGACAGCAGTACGATTTCATGAATACAAAAATATACTTAATTGGACCTGTGAGATGGCTCAGTGGGTAAAATCACCTACCACCAAGCTTGCCACCTGAGTGTGATTCCCAGAATCCACATGATGAAGGGGACTAACTCCCACAAATTGTCCTCTGACCACACATACAAGCATACAAGATACCATGTCCTCCCTTCCTCCCTCCCCAAACTCCTTCGCTGTCTCTGTTTCTCTGTCTCTCTTGAACACACACACACACACACACACACACACACACACACACACACACACACACGAGGGATTTTTTTTTAATCTTAAATCTTTCTACAATGTATGTACATGGAAAGAAAATACCCAGAAGGCGAGAGCAAACTACTTTTGTGGTACTCTCAGGAGTAACCAGCCAGATTGAAAATGCAAGAACCTGTTTCCTTTCATTTTTATTGTGTATGTATCCATGTATATGTGCATAAGTGTGGGTGCACATGTGTGGTTATGTATGTGAAGGCCAAAGTATGACATCAGGAGTCTACCTCAATGCCTCTCTATCTTTTTTTTTTTTAATTTTATTTTAAGCAGGAAGTCTCACTGAATCTAGAGCTCTCCTACTCAGCAACACTGGCTGGCCAGAAAACCTCAGGGACCCTGTCTCTGCCTCTTTCAGTAGTAGAAGTAAAATTAAGCACTGCCACATCTAGCTTTTTAAAACATGAATGCTGGGGATCAAACTCAGGGCTTCATACTTGTACTGCATCGATTTCCTAACTGAAACACCTCCCAGCCAGGCTTTCATTTTTAACTCAACTACCAATCAGAGCCCTAGAACTTTTATATAGATCAAGATAAATCAAGTTTCTCAACCTCAGTCACACAGAAATCTTGAAACTGGATCTTTCTTTGTCTGGGAGGCCTGGCTGTTGTAAGATAGTGAGTAGAATTCTAAGTCTCAACTTAACAGGAACCAGAAGTAGCCCTTCCGTTCACATCATCTACAAACACCCCAGGCATCACCAAAAATCCCCTGGGAGCAAAAGCCATCCTTCATTGAGAACCGCAGCTGTGCATTCAAGCAAAGCAGATGTCCCCTTCAAGAAAACCACATATTTAAATACTGTAAGTGGAAAGTGTGTTAATATATTCAGCCTCACAAATGTCTTAGGTTAGCAATATAGTACCCCAGTCAGTCAGCTGTCTCTCCATGACCATGGGGCTCACTGGGAGCTGTGACAATACCACAAGAAAATATGATACCACATATTGATGAATCAAGAAAATATCAAAATTTGAAATTCCAAAGCAAGGTTTATATTGAACAGATATTGCTTTCACTCCACCATAAGTCACAAAATCATAAGTTAAATCATTACAATTTGGAGAACATCTGTGCTTCTCAAGTTAAAATAATTAAAATAGTTAAATAATAAATAAATAAAATAGTTAAATAAAATAATTAAAATAATAAAAGAGTCCTTTCTCTGACTTTGGACTTTCTAGGAACCTCTCTTTTTCCTTTTGCTGCATGGGTTTCCACTATCCAGCACAATTCAGAAGCTGCTCTCCTCATCCAGTCACTCAGAGTCACATACTGATTAAAATCACAAGGATTTGGGCTTATGTCTTGACTCTTCTGCTCAGCTATGCAACACTGTATACTTTCTGTGCCTCGATTTCCTCTCCATAGTACAGAAGAATAACTCCTACCTAGGAAGCTATACAAGCTGAATGAGTGAGTCATGAAAAACAAAGCAGACCAAGAGGAAGTAGATGTTCTAATTGAGCCTCAGTAGTTCAAGGCTGCTGTACGAGGTCATGTGGACTAGCACTCAACACTGCACAAAATCTGCAGCTGCCCCTTTTGAGCTCTGACCTACACTTAAAAAAAAAAAAGATTTATTAAGTTGTGGTAAGACTAAGCATCTCCCTTTGTATTTAGGCTGGGCAAGGCAATCCAATATGAGGAATAGGTTCCCAAGAGCCAGTCAAAGTGTTAGGGACAGCCCTTGTTCCCATTGTTAGGAGCCTCACAAACAGACCAAACTACACAACTGTCGCATATATGGAGAGGGCTTAGGTCAGCCTCATGCAGGCTCCCTGGTTGTTGGTTGTGATTATGTGAGTTCCGATGAGCCAGGTTAGTACTTTGCTGATACCCATGGGATACCTGCCCCTTTCTGAACATAAACAGAGGAGTAGATTGGTGGGGAGTGGGGGAGGGCAGAGGGGAGGTGGGATGAGGGAATGGAAGGAGGTAGGGGAGGAGAAACTGCACTCAGGATGCTAAATAAATTAAATAAAAATGCTTTAAAAGATTTATTTATTTTTATTTTATGTGTATGAACATTTAGCCTGTATGCACATATGTGTACCATGTATGTGCCTAGGGACCACAGAAGCCAGAAAGGGGTGTCGGATCCCCTAGAACTAGAGTTACAAAGAGTTGTGAGCTGCCATGTAGGTGATGGGAACCAAGCCTGGGTCCTCTCTGCAAGAGCAGCAAGTGCTCTTAACCACTGAGCCATCTCTCCAGCCGCTCACCTATACTTTTAAGGTAAACAATTTTAATTGATATTTTATGCTTTTTCTCTATCTCAGACTAATAAATAGGGAAATCTGAATATGTTTTTCACTTTTCAAGTAAAATGATATATTTTAGATAGAGACATCTTTTGACCTTGTTTCCATTCCTATGTAGTAGCTATCCCTGACACTATCTCTGTCCTCAAAAGAAGACCAAGGGATAAAGGATCAAGGAGCAGACACTGCACCTACCTGCTCCTGAGATTTTAGGATGTCCACCACCTTGAAGTTGTACTGGTCCTTGCTGGCCTTGTTATACTCCTTCATGGCGTACCAGACTGCTTGCCGCACATAGACATAGGTTTGGGGTATGTCTTCAAATGGCCTCACAATCTTGGGTGAGCCCCAGGCTTGGACTCTTCTAGACACAGGGCCCACTATGATCACCAGGAGCAGCAGAGCCTGTAAGAGTCTGGCCATGGGACCTTATTCAAGGAGACACATACTAAGTTCCTTCTTTCTTTCCAGAGCTGGTGGAGATGCAGCCAGTAATGGCCGTGCTGTCTCTGCAGGTCAATACTCCTTTCACCTCAACTCCTGACACTGCTGTGGGTTAAAAGGAAGGGATTTCTGTTGACATCATTATGATACGGCACTATAATGAGAAATACATATTTGATTTCTATCTCCCATTTCTGTCATTATAACTCTAGGTATTCCTGAGTGACAGTGAGAGAATGGAGCAAATACACATTCCACAGTAAGCCCTTTTCAGCCATGTGTAAGTTAGCTCTTGGTGGACCCTTTGGTAACTAAAAAGACAGAGCTCATTGCCAGAAAAACCAAACAGATTGGACCTTTCAATTCATCTTTGACCTTGAAGGGATGGAGATTGGGTTAATCACCAGTGAGTAATGATATATTATTTTTGCCTGTATAATGGAACCTCTGTAGCATGTCTGAAAAGAATTCAGAGAGCTTCCAGATTGGTGAAGACGTGGAGATTCGGTGGAAATGAAATGAAATCCCAAGTACCCAAGTACCAGCCTTTCTTGTTGTACATCGAGCTTCTCACCTGTTCCTTAATAATTGTCCATTCCAAGGAACAGGTGGAAATATGATTGTAATTAGAATAAAATTAAGATGTGGAATATTTACCCTGAAGATAGGTCACAATCCCCTCATCATCTTTGAGAGGATCGGTACAGTTATTGCTGAAGCAGGTTAGTCTTTGCAGAAGTGACTTTGTACCTCTTTTAGTCACTTGCTCCTCCACCATGTTATGATACCATGCAGAGGTCCTCATCAGATGTGGTCCATCAATTTTTGCGTACTTAGAACCACAAACCTCAGACCCACATTAACCTCTATTATTTTCAATTTATGATATTCAGTCATAACAGAAAATTGATAAGATACCAAAACTGAGGCAGAGGTTGTGGGGACCTTCCATTGGTAGCAGGGTTCAAAGAAAGTGTGAGCTACCCTGGGGACCTTCCACTCGTGATTGGCATCTAAAGTGGAAATCTCATTGAACTGAGTCAAGCCTGTGTTGCCTTAGGCTGGTGGCAGGTGACGTTGAAGTTTAACTGAATCACTGGGTGTCCTTTGATGCCTAGAGAGAATTAGAGCATTGCTTGGAGACCCCACACATGTGGTTCCAGGGGTGCTTTGTGAATTTTAAATAATGTATACACAGCAACAATGAACTCTTAGGATTTCTCTCTCCTTCTCCAAAGAAAGTTAATTAAACAAACAAACAAACAAACCCTCTCCTGTTAGAATTTAGCCCATTTCCCCATCTCAGCCATTTGTTTCCTGGGAGGACTTACACTTTCATCACTCACCCACCCCTTCACCTCCCATCCCCCACCCTTTTTTTTTTTTCCGAATGATACCATCTCTTTGTTCCCAAGGTCACGATGCACAGAGATGTCTGAATCAGATCTCTGTGCACAGGCAGCATGGGAAGCACTTCCTCAGCAAGAATATATTCTCCAAGTTCTTCATTTTCCACGTACAGATGTGGCAACCCCCACCTGAGATTTCACACAGGCCTGAAAGGCTGTGTCCCCAGAACCTCCCCACTGACTGAGCAGATTAGAACTCAGATCTTCTTACAATCCTGGGGCTTGTCAGGCCCTGTGCCTCTTACGTCACTCCCTCACTGCCATCTCCCATGGGTGCTGTATACTGAGTAGCTAGCCCCTCTACAAGGGAGGAAAATGAGGCTTATTAAGAAGCCAAGAAAATGCCTCAGGCTACTTGATGGAGGCTTCCAGGCCTAACCACTGTTGGCCTCACCCTGTTAACCTACCTCAATTTAGCAGACATGCACACGTTAAGCCACAGCCTGGAATACACATTTGATTTGGAGGTTATCCAGTTTTACCAGAGAAGATAAATTGAGTTGAAATTTCTAACATCTGGACAAACTGGTTAAGGCGTGTACAGTCTCGACAGTGAGCAAGTAAATAGCCTAAGAGACGTTGCAGAGTTTATGAGAAGTGGAAAGACTGCATTTAGGTGGTACATAGAATTGGATGGCAGGGTATTTCTGAGGTCTTAATTCGGCCATTCTCTGATAACATCATTCTGGCCCCGTGTATCCTCTCCATAGGTAATGTCAATCAACTCATGCGGTAGGTTTCTCAAGCGGACAACTGTGCCAGCTTGGTGCACTTGAATCCATCCTATAAGTGAATAATCAGGTGTAGCATTGTACCTCACTCTGATTTGGTTTATCCATAGTGAACTGTGGTTCCAAAAGTACCAAATAGAAAAATTCCAGAAATAAGCAGCTCGTAAATTTGAATTAATTTTATTGTAGAGCACTACAATTGCTCTATTTTGCTGGCAGCTATTGATCATCCTTGCATATATCTATGAATTAAACTATCATTGTATGTCTAGGAAAAAACAGAATATATATGATATTAATACTACTCACAATTCAGGCACCTACTCTAGAGAAAAAGGCAAAAAAACAAAAACAAAATCCCCACATTTTAGCAACCCAGCCACAGCCACTTTGACCCTGACCTCTAGCGACTTAAGATGTCTTATGCAGGCACGTGGAGCAAAATTCCCAATGACCTATAGCATCTGACATAGAAGACTAATCTCAAGAAAGACAACGTGTGCTACAAATTTTATTACTTAATAAGATAGTGAGATGCCCATCTATCCATACAGATTTGGACCTCATACAAACGGTCTATAAGATCGAGTAGCTGCCCCTCACTACTGTAAGACTTCTACATCCTATCAGCCATGAAACTTCCTCTCTGTGGTCTCATCTGCTACCCACTTGTAGAGTATTTCAATGGATTTTCTGTTTGTGTCCTTGGTAAGTTCCTTTTACTAGCTTCCATTGGCCTTGCCTACTCCATCTTCAACAGCATAGACTGGTCATCTTAGAATGTTCTCCCCACAAGTAACTGCAACTAGTTTCCTGACACATCACTTGCTCAAATCTCCACTGTGGTCCCATTAACCTACCATCACCATGAAGTCGATGTCGAAGGAGACATAGGATGTAACCCCATGTTCCAGACAATGGGACCTCTCCACCTCCACCCTACTTGCCCCATGCCTTAAGTATGTTAACCAGACCCATTAATCACCTTGCTTCTTACTAGATGTATTACAGGTGAATTTGAACTAACTATTCAATATGTCTTTCTGTTCTCTAATCGATGAATTACTTTCTTGGTCCTTCAAGACTACCCTGAACACTCTACTCTGTACCATGTCTAAACCGAGTTCTCAGCGATGTTGCTGGTCTTTGGGCCTTAAAGAAACTGCTCTGTCCCATAGACGGTACCTTTATCTGCAGTGAAGACTATGATTAAATGGCCTCTATCCTCAGCTTGCTCTCCACCACCATCACACTCAAGCCATGCTCCTGTTTCAGGTTAGGCATCTGTGGGTTTAAGCCCCAGGTGCTTCTGGCCTCTGGCTGCACTCTCCTGTCAGATAGTCATACCTGCATCCCCTTTGTGAGGTAAGCCAGCCTTTCTGATGCTGTTCTAGTCAGGATACCTAAGACAGGTCCTATCAGCCTTTTGCCCACTGCTCTTGTACTGTATGACACTATTCCATGGAGATATGAAAAAAAATGTATATTCATCCCAATAGGAAACCAAAAGCAGACTTAAGTGAAAACACCACCAAAGGCCAAGTTGGAGAACCAATGAGTTTAATTGGGGTTACCTGCAGAAATATAAGAGAGGGCTTACTCACAGGAGTAGAAATGACTCAGACAGCTGCATCAGATTTGTTACTCATCTTTTTGATGATAGCTATCCTAACAGATGGATGTGCAGCGACTGATAAAGATTTGGCGAACATGTGACAGTTTTTAATTTCTATATCAAAGAGCTGTTATTGACTGACCAAAAAGCTTCATCCCTCCTGACTAGTTTTCATAGTACTGGAAGGTTCTATACACTCTTCCAGGGGAGAAAAGTAATCAATAGTCTCACCCAGGTGTGAGTCCTGCAAGTTGTGGTAATGACTGGCCTGGCAAGATATGACTGCTGATGTAATGGTGGCACAAATGTTACAGAGTAAATAAACACTTTCTGCTTGGATTTAAAACCCACTCTACAAGATGAAACTTATTCCTGGAATCATTAATTGGGTCAAAAACTCCTGGCTGTCTAAGTCATAGACTTATTATGCTAAATGGACATATTAATAAACTACTCCCTAAAGCCTCATCTTTATACCCACATATTAATGCATCTCTCAACCCTCATCAGAGAAGCTTCTTTTATTGGTAGATGATGATTGTCTTAGTTAGGGTTTCTATTGCTGTGATGAAACACCATGACGAAAAAGCAAGTTTAGAGAGGAAAGGGCTTCTTTGGCTTTCATATCACTGTTCATTATCAAAGGAAGTCAGTACAAGAATTCAAGATGAGCAGGAACCTGTAGACAGGAGCTGATGCAGAAGTTATTGAAGGGTGCTGCTTACTGGCTTGCTCAATCTGCTTTCTTATAGAACCCAGGATAACCAGTTCAGGGATGGCACCACCCACAATGAGCTGGGCCCTCTGCCATCAATCATTAATTAAGAAAATAACCTACAGGCTTGCCTACAGCCTGATCTTACAGAGGCATTTTCTTAATTGAGGTTATGTCCTCTAAGGTGACTTTAGCTTGTGTCAAGTTGACATAAAACTAACCAGTACAGTGATTAATATGGAGACCTACAACTGGCTAACATGCAGAGAGTAAGAGACTGTAGAGTGCTCAACTCTAAAGGAGACATCTGCATTATACCCCAACTCCTAAAGCTCCGAAATCATTGGGAAGAGGGAGTAGATAATGATGGTGCACTAGTATTTTCCAGACATAGTGGCACTGTTGCACATATGAACTCACGGGAGCTGTGGCTGCATGCACAAGACACCCACACAATAAAGCCACCCCAAATCCAAGTACGTCTTGGGGAGGACCCTTGAAGCCTCACTCCTACCTGAAGAGTTATTGGCAGTTGATGGATGCTAAAAGACAATCCGTTTTCTTCAGGAATATGGCCCCTCAGAGAGTACCATACTACAGCAGATGGTCTTACATCCATGCACATACAGTCAGTACCAAGTGGACTCAGTGTGTTGAGAGAGGAGAGAGAGAGAGAGAGAGAGAGAGAGAGAGAGAGAGAGAGAGAGAGAGAGAGAGAGAGAGAGAGAGAGAGAGAGCATGAAGTTGAAATTGGGAGGGGAAAGTAGGGGGAATAGGGGAAAAGTTATAGGGGAAGGAATAGAGGGGTGGATTTGGTCAAACTACATTATATGCATGTATGAAATTCTCAAACAACTTAAACAGCTTTTATAGACTTTTTTTTAAAAGACAAACCATCTGATAAAAAACCTGGACAAAAGTCACAAGCATGCAACTTATAGAAAAGATACGTAAGTATCTGTGCTACACAGGTAAAACTGTGCTAAGCCTCAGAACAGTTAAAGTTTAAATTAACTAACAATAAAATGTTACAATTTCTGATACATTGAAGAAAAGTAAGCTTGACAACATCAGATTAGCTAAATAAACTAGATTCTCAAACCAGCTTCATTACTCTTGTCAGAGGACAGATTCCAGGCATTTCTGAATAGTCATTTATCTAGCCACCCCTGTTGAGCATTTAAAAGTTACTTATAGCCGGGCGGTAGTGGCGCACGCCTTTAATCCCAGCACTCGGGAGGCAGAGCCAGGCGGATCTCTGTGAGTTCGAGGCCAGCCTGGTCTCCAAAGCGAGTTCCAGGAAAGGCGCAAAGCTACACAGAGAAACCCTGTCTCGAAAAACCAAAAATAAATAAATAAATAAATAAAAGTTACTTATTCATCAGTACCTACCACTGTATCTCAAAGAAGTATTGGCAGATGTGCACAGTCGGAGAAAATTGCTACAATACAGTTTACAATAGCAAAAAGAAAAGAAGAAACCACCCAATTATGTGACAATCAAGTCATATATGTAATGTTTACCAAAGAGAACCAACTAAACTATGTACTTGGACTAAAAGAACACAGATCTGTTACACATAAGCATTACAAGCTGAGTAAAAACACTAAACAAAGAAGGCACGGGAGAGATGAAGACAACAGATGAAAGTCAAAGAGAGAAAATGGGAGGGGTGGACCAGGGACAGGGGGGCGTGGGAATTTCAGTTTCAAAGCTAATTATTCACATCACATTGACTCTCTTCCTGAAAAGAATTGTGTTATTGAAAGGCCCAGAACTCCTCAGTAGAATCCTAATGTCTAGAAGAAGCCTTATGGTGATAAAAAGCAAGCACTCTCAACTCCATGCCGGACTTTGTGAAGCTCCGTTTCCCAGGATGCATAAAGAAGGTGGTCCTAAATGCAAATGGGGCCTTAGTTTACACAATAATTCTTGATTCTTCTCTTTTCCCTTGGCTGTTTTGGTGGATGGATAGACAGACAGATAGACAGACAGACAATCTCATTGTGTAGACCAGGCAGACCTTGAATTCCTGACCCTCCTGCCTCAGCCTCCCAAGTCCTGGAATTACAATTGTGATCTATTACATCCAGGTCTAAAATTTTAATTAAACTTCTCCTTTGGTTCATCAGCTCCAAAAAGCCTCATATGGCACTTCAGACATTTACACTGGCCTGCCCTCGGGGACCTAGCAGGACACGTCATCAGCAGTAGCCAAGATGTGACATTATGACTATTGCAGCCACTGAGTAGAGCATTCTTCCTATGTGCATGTGCTATATCCCCTTATAAAAAGCAAGCCCTCCTTGCTCCCTCTCTCTTCCTTCCACTCTTGCCCAGGGGCCGCCTCTGCACACTCCCCAATAAATTTCCCACGTGAGCTCTGTTGCATGGTGTGGCATTGTAGTGCCCCTTGGCTCCAACCTGCCAAGGTTACCTTCTGCTGTTGAACTATTATACCTCAACCTGCCTACCCTTGCCAATTAATATGTAGCCTGCTGCCCCATTGTACATTCCATGTAAGAATATCAGAGATTATTATGTAATTGCTCATTGGTATATCATCTGTCCTTCCCCATCCTATAAGAGCTCTTCTACCGCTGATGGCTGAGTAATGCCCCATCATTGAACCCTGGCCCCTATTTTGAACATGTATCATTGCATCATTCGCATGTATAGTGCAACAACCATTTGTACACATATCCTCATACAAGTTTAATTTCTCACCCAGAACAAACTGAAGAAAAATCAGTCACTAAGCATATAAATTTTGCAAGTGTCATCTCCAACCATGATAAAGAGTTCATACAGGGTGGGGAGAGAGACACACTGACAGACAGATACAAAAAGTAGGGGGGGGGGGAGGCTGAGTGAAACAAAGAGACAAGTGAATCCGTGATTAGTTTCTGTGAACCAAGTGAAGTTGCTGTACACACACAAAGTACCTCATGTAGATCTCATTACCACATGAAAGCCAGCAAAGGGAGGTGAGGGGTGCAGATAAGGAAATTAGAAAAAAAAAAAAAAAACAGGAAGAAAATGTAAGTGGGTAGATGGTAGATCAAAGGCTAGCTTTGAGCTGAGACAAGGTGCCAGGTGGGCCCCGTGAGTTCCCTGAGGAGGACAACAGAAGGAGCCTGCCCACTGGGGCCTCGGCCTCTGCCTCCCACACCTGCCCCTCCTAAGGCTCTAAATGTTCTCTCTCTCTGGGTGGGATCTAGCGGCTGAGCTGTACTCTCCCTCCACCTATTTTCATCTTCCCTGCCAGGTAGATTTCCTCCACGGCCCATCGTCTCCCGGTCATGAGCTCCAGTCTCCTGAAGAATTGGTTCCTGACTTTCAAATCTTCCGAGGTCTGGGCAACAGACTCTGCAAGGGACCCTCAGATGAGTGTGCCACTGTGAGCCATACCTCCTCTGGCTCTTCATGATTTGGGTGCCCAAGCTCTCACTAAGTGATGGAGGGTGTGTGTGATGATACTCATATCCTTGGGATGTGTTCTTGTCACCTGGCAATTCTGCCACCATTTGCTATTTTGAGGCACTAATAGAATTTGAAATACATTCAGATTCAAAATTAATACATCTCCCAAATGAGTCATGCTTTACACATTGAACACCAGAATATGCGGTAGTATAAGTATTTGCTGGAGTCTTCTGTTTGTCTGGACCTGTTCTATATACAGTGTCAGGGACCAGTCGGGTAGCGGGAAAGTGGTGGCACTCACTGTTCAGATGGTTCACAGGGAACCCCCTAAGCAGCCCTTTCCACAGGAATCTCTTTGGTTCTGCAGTCCATCAATAACACACCTAAAGATACTTTATCATCTCTTTTATGAAGATTGTTCTAGATCTTTCCTGAGTCATTATATTTTCTAACCCATTCCAGAATAGGACTTATTTTCACCCAGCTCTTCACATATATTCACTCCTGGTCATTTTGTTTTTTAGTTAGGTTTTGTCCAATTTATATTATTAGGCCTTGGTTCTGTTAATTCCACTGATTGAGAATAAGACCACTACCATAATTTAAGGCCAGATTTGAAGCAAGCTTTAATTAAATGCTAGCCAGGTGGATGGGCTCTGGCCAGGTCCATATCCAGGTTCCTAGGAAATGGCCAAGAATCACAGTTTTTAGCTACTTAAGAAGGAAAACCCATAATCTATTGCATTTCCTACCAGGTCCAATCGAGGGCAAGCATACATAATACATCTTGACATACCTCCAGTCTGTGCACCTCCTGCCCACATGTGACCAAGCACATCTGTGCAGATGGGTCAAACAAACTTGTTTGGTAGCTTGTTATCTCCTATAAACAATATCCTCCAGCATTTCAGGAACTATCTGTTCTTGGGCAAGGGGCTTGTAGATCCGAGGCTTTTTGTTTCATGGATCTCTTAAGCACAGTAATTAAAACTTAAAATATAACTTTGGCTCTCACAGTTCCTGTCTTTTCTTGGGGAAATTTATCCCATTCATATCTTTGTGATCACTAATGTCCTTTTAATACATTCACAGCTAATTATAATTGTTGCTTTTTGTTTTCCATCCCAGCAGTGGAGCTCATACAATTGTTTTCTCTAGGGAACTGGAAATCCTCTGTAATAGTTCCTTTCATCTTATTATATTTTATTTTTATTTTATGCATATGGGTGTCTTGCCTGCATGCATGCCTGTGTACCACATGTGTGCCTGGTGTCTCCAGAGGCCAAAAGAGGACATCGACTTCCCTAAAACTGAAGTTATAGACAATTGTGAGCTGCTATGTGGGTGCCAGGAATGTAAACCCTGGTTCTCTGGGAAAGCAGGACAGGCTCTTAACCTCTGAACCATCTCACTACCCCACCCCCAGGCACCATTATAGTTCTTTCTACTCACTTAATTCCTGCCTATTATGAACTCTTAAAGATCTTGAGATGGAGGAGACTGCCCAGTGGAAACACAAAAGCACTCAGGAGGGGGGAAATGGTGGAATACAAGAGAAAATATGCCGAATGGTGGAGGAAAGCAAAACCAAGAGACCAGGGTGCCTCAGTGCTGACCTCGGAAGCAGGAGGCCACCTTCAGGCAAGGCCTCTAACTAGAAAAGCAAGCATCTGCTGGAGCAGGAACCGACAGCACTGTTTACAAAAGAACAGCCAATTCCTTCGCCAGCTTAGTCAACAAAGATCAAGTTGGACTGACAACACAGGGTTTAGGTGAAGAGACAAAACCCACCGTGAGTAGCTGGTGGACAGTTTCTTAGTGCCTCAAGAGAGGGTGAGAGGAAACACACCAGAAGAGTGTAACCTGGCACTGTGAACTTGTTAATTAAATCGTTACAGCGGTACTCACATGGTGGACAAAGTTTCTTAGTGCCTCAAAAGAGGGTGAGAGAAAACATGCCAGGAGAGTGTAACCTGGCGCTGTGAACTCGTTTATTAAATCATTACAGCGGTACTCACACTGTATGCCCCTAGCAGTTACAGAAGGGAATTTCATAGCGGGTAGGATAGGGGCAAACTTGAGGTTAGCTGGTCAGGCCATGAGTGGTACCACATCCAAAAAAGGTTATGGGCACATGCTGTCTGATACCATCCAGTACAAAGACAAAGACAAACACTCCCTGCCCTGCCCCAAGGGAGGGATGTGGTTGTCATAGGAATCAAGACCCATCACCATTGTCTAAGTTAGGGTTTCTATTGCTGTGATGAAACACCATCACCAAAAGAACACTGGGCAGGAAGGGATTTGCTTGGCTTACACTTCCACAACACTGTTCATCTGTAAACACAAACAGGGGAGGAAACTGGAGGCAGGAGCTGATGCAGAGGCCATTGAGGGATGGAGCTTACTCGCCTACTCCCTATGGCTTGCTCAGTCTGCCATTTTATAGAACCCAGGACCACCAGGCCAGGGATGGCACTACCCACAATGGGCTGAGCCCTTCCCATCAATCACTAATTATAGTCGAATCTCATGAAGGCATTTTCTCAATTGATTCCGATGACTCTAGCTTGTGTCAAGCTGACATAAAACAGCCATCTTGTAAGCACCTGCTTTTGGTGGACTGAGACAAAATAGGATCTCTGATGTTAAAATCTGTCATAGGGACATCATGTAGAAATGATGAGTCAATAGTATAATTAATCTAAGGCGGAGTCAGGGCCCCGGTGTTCTCTTTCTTAGTTTCTATCCACCACCAGCCCCTCCAATTCTTGACCTGAACAACTGAAACTTTTCCGTTTTTGTATAAAATGTGGAAAGACAAAAGATCAAAACAAAACCTACCACCTTTCTTACAACTCAATCACCGTGGGGAATACCTTCTTTGCATACATTCTAGCCATCTCCAGTCGAACAGCAAAGCTAAAGTTGCTAAAAAGAATTGTTGCTGTTTATTTCTACCTCTTCACATGGCTCTGTCCCATATGATGGCATCCCACATGTCCACAGTCCACCTTGAGCCTTTCTTCATCTGCACGGCCTGGGATCTGCCAGAGACAAGGATGCTGTGCCATTTCTCAAAGATAAAGAGGTCTCGTGAAAGCTTGCCCAGTTAAGGCTGTAAAGTCAGTACTATTGCTTTTTTGATTAACACTCTTTAAAAGCCACTGAGCTTGGAAAGGAAAGGGTCACATCATTTATTCCCCAGAGATTTATCATTTACCAGTCACTTCTTTTGTTTTGTTTTGTTTTTGTGAGCCAGGGTTTCTCTGTGTATGTCTGGCTGTCCTGGAACTTGTTCTGTAGACCAGGCTGGCCTTGAACTCAGAGATCCACCTGTCTTTGCCTTCTGAGAACAGGAATTAAAGCTGTGTACCACCATTCCCTGGGCACCAGTCACATCTTAAATAAAGGACTACACCATAAGAGTAGAGAAGTCGCAGCCAGAAACAATGCCTAGGTCAGCAGAACTCACCCTGAGCACAGGAACCAGGGCTCAGGACCACCAGGCTGTCATTCAAGTCAGCTGTCTCTACAGAGATTACATGATTTGTAAACCCATCTAGGTGTTCAGTATAGTCATGGGACCCATCTTAATAATGGGGCAAATTCTGAGAACTGTACCTTTAGGTGATCTCATTGTTTTGTGAACATTCTAGAATATACTTACACAAATGTGGGTGTTGCTAACCATTATTCCATGTAGCCTCTTGGTACTCATAAAAGATGAGGTAATCAGTTATGTGAGGCTGCTGTCAATGTCACATGGCAGACTGCTTTACATAAACTTCCTTTAAACAAATAGGAGGACACTGAAATAATGGTAAAGTCTACTACATACAAAACCACTAACAATCATTCACCATCATTATCAAGTACATGCAGCAATGGTACAATTGATGGTCCCCACCCCCAGCATTACCGTGCAATGAGTGCAATGAGCGTGATTACAAGGTTGTGAAAGGCTATGACATCACTAGACAGGAGGAATTTTTCAGCTCCATTAAAGTGTTATGAGAATACCACCCTATGTAGGGTCTACTGTATACCTAAACATCCTTATGTGGTGCATTACTGGACTCTCATTCATTCATTATTCTAGCTAGACCCACAGTCTTGCTACAGAGCTTGGTGACTTGGGAAAGATCCTCAGAAATTATCATTTCATCATGAATTTCCTTCATTGGAAGGAAGCAAGAGGGTCAGGAGGGGTTCCTCCCTAGGACTTTAGAGCAATCTCTGACCTGCAAACTGGGTCAGTTATGGGTGAAGCTTGCTCCACAGAGTCAAGCTCCTCATCTTAGCTCTGGACAGAAGCTGGTATCCCTTTTAGTGCACCGACAAAATGAGGCTGATAGAGGATGTGTAGAAGCCCTCCAGCCTACCCGCAGACTGCCCTCGTAAGCATCAGCAGGTATGTGGTAATTTACATGAGCACTGACTTCTGTGAGAGCCCTGAGGTTTCTGGCCATGAGAATAGGTAAGGTTCTAAAAACAGGGCATGCTGGTTCCCTACACAATGACGTAAATCTGTCAGAACGCTTGGGGTGTGAAGGGGTGTCTGTGGCACTGCAGTGTCCCTGGAAGGAGGTCTGTATGGCAGAGAAGAGGGCTGTGAGGCAAAGAAGGGATCTGCATAATTACCCTCCAGTGACCAACTTTATGATGATGGCCCCAGATTTGCATTCCTGGTAAGAAAGTTGGAAGGGGCACATGCTGTAGATATCTAACTATGGGACTTGTTGGTCAGGACCCTCCCCATCATCCAGAGTCTTCTGTTCTTTGGCCAGACTCTTTACAAGTCTCTGTCTTGCCCTTGACCTTGGCCTACTTGTACATTGTAACAAACTGTCAGCTCAAGAACAAAAATGACGGCAGAACTAACATTTCAACTTTTTGACGGTACAAGGACCACTGTAGCAGCAGGAGGAGGTAGCAGAAACCAAGATTCTTCTCCTGCCCCCTCTGCCATCTGTCCCCATTGCCCTGACCAAGTGAATCAGTAACTCAGAGGTGCAAGTATACAAACATACCCATAGCCCAGACTCAGAATCCCACCTTCTCCTGAAAGGCACCAGACTGCTCAGTACACCCACTCCCTGAACCCGTTTCCCCACCTGAGGTATACACATGTGATGTTCCTGAAAGATGCCGGGGAGCTCTAGGTGTTGAGTTACTTGGTAAAAACTTTGAAACTAAGAACAGAATTGGGACAGTATCCCATATCTTGTGAGCTAACTTGGGGCTGGCTTTTGAGGGGTTTGAGGCCTGGAGACACAGAGCTGGTATCCTTGAGGTTCCTACAGAAGTATCAGATATTACTTTCCACTGGTCAGTCTATCTTTCATCACCTGGCCAAGACACAAAACTCAATTTCTTTGTGCTCTAACATGGTGGAGAAAAGCAGTCATCAGCTAAGTCCCATCAGGAAGTACCAACATGGCTGAGGAGGTGTCAAAAGTAGGGAGGCTCTCTCCCTTCATTCACCCACCATGCCCCAGTGTCCAATCTCTGTGCCCTCCATTCCATTAAATTCCTGGGACTTCAGTCCTTGCAGAAATGCAACAGAACCAGCAAGAGAACGACCCTGACACATATCAGTGACTCGTAGGTGCACACGTGTGTGTGCGTGTGTTTGTGATGTCTCTGCAGAGGAAATTCTTACCCCAGACAGGGAACTTTTCTTGATGAGTGGACCATAATTTAGGAGCAGATAAACATGGCAAATGTTGTGTGAAGAAGATGGAGCGTCTGGGCAGGGTGGTAGCACAAAGCAGATTTCATAGAAAGGGCTGTCCAGGCACCTTCTTTTCCTAAGGATGTTCATCCATAGCAAAGGAGATGTATGAGGGGAGGCCCTCAGAGCCTCTCCAGCCAGCCCTTCATGAGGTCAAGGGTACAGTGCATCCAGCCCTGCAGTCATGCATGGATACAGTGCATCCAGAGCAAGGTTGGTGAAGTGGGGCAAAGGCTTTTATGCTGGGACTGTTGAGTCACAGGAAATATCAAGTAATTTAGAAAACAAGAAAATGTATGGAGTATGGAGAAATAATATCATAATTCAAATCTACTTTACAGTCCTTAGTTACCTGAGAATGGAGCTTTGTTTTGGGATCTTCATTTTCAGAACACTAACATGATTGGCAGGGGCTGATGTGGAGGGCCTACTGGCTAGGGACTCACAGAACCACTTAAACTTGCTATAACTAGGTGTCTAGTTTTCTCACAGTTTCCAAGGACTGGAATATAGACATTTTGGAGCCATTGTTCTGCCTTCTCAACTCACATTTCAGAAGATATAGGAGAAAATATATGTTAGAAGAGAACATCAGGAGCCTGTGAATACAACTTCTGTGATCTGGAGCTCCTCAGTCAGAAATACCCTAACCCTTACTTCAGTTGACCCCATGTCCAGCCCTGCTGCCCCACAGGCAACACTGGCCAAATGTAGCATGGGACAAATGTTTGGCCGCCATTAGTGAAGTTTATTCATGGTGGATTCCTGGGACCCACAGCTGCTGGGCAATAAGAGCCATGGGACCAGCACAGTCCAATACCCCAGTATAAATAAACTCTAGGCACATGTCAGATGACAGGCATGTCTCATTTGTGAACCACCACACACACACACACACACACACACACACACACACACACACACACACACACACACAGTGTGTGTGCATGCACCAACATGCCTGGAGCTCAGGATACAGCACAAATATAAAAGATCTAGTATATAAATAATATTTTAAGTTTACCTTAAAATACAAAAGCAGGCAAACTGAGATTTTAATGCGTTAAGGAGTAAAAGGTATTTGGAGGAAAAAACTGACTTTTTAATTAGTTTTTTAACCCAGAGTCCAATTAGTATGGCAACAAGATGACTTTCAAAAAGCAAACTGACTTCCTTTGCATTTTTCATGTTTCAGGCTAGCATTTTCTTTTGCTTCTTGGTTGCAAAGAGCCAAGAAGTCAGAATATGGTAAGAGACTGGGGTAGAATAACCTCCTCCATTGAGCCATGGATTAGTCCCAGAGTTTTGTCCCCTGGAAGTTGCCCTTCCCAGCCTCTACCACACAGAGCCCCACAAAGAATTACCAAAAAAGGATACCCTGGACCTAGGGTTGCTCCCTGAACCCTCAGGAGCTACCACATGTCCTTCAATCTTGGTGACCATCTGTCTCTGATTTGTTGGCAGACTACAGATCAATTGATGTGTCTGACTGCACCCACCACTTAGAAGGGAAAGTTCCTCCCAAGATGCTCATGTAGGATCACGGATTGCTTCCAGCCCCATCCAACCTCTTAGAACAGTCAGCCCTCATGTTCACTCAGGTAATAGATGAGCAGACAGGGTTGACTTAAGTGGTCAAGGCCTTAAGTCTTTGAGATTCATGACTTCCTTCTGTCTGGGAAGAAATATTGAAATCCTTTGTCAACCTGACAAAGTGGATAAACCCTGGCTCATGTTGGGTACATGGAATACACATTTGGCCTTCTGAATCATCCTAACACTACATTTCAAACAGATGTGTCACTCAAAGCCCAGGGGTTCCATCCCCAGAACTATAGAAATAAAATAAAAATGAAAAGGTCATTTAATTTTTTAAAATAGTGGGAAAATATATATAACACAAAATTTATCATTTTAACCATTTTAAATGTGCAGTTCAGCAGTGTCAAGCAAAGTAACATTGTTAACTTCTTCGGGTTGCAAAACTGGAATTCTCTATTCCCCATTAGGCACACAGAGTTTTTTTAAAGATGTATTTTTATTTTGTGGTTATGAGTGTTTTGCTTGCATATATATGTGTCTGTTCAGCACATGCATATCTGGTCCCCATAGAAGCCAGAAGAGGGTGTTGGAGTCTCTAGGCCTGGGGTTCAGATGGTTTTGTGAGCTGTCATGTGGGTTCTCAGAATCGAGTTTAGGCCCTCTGAAACAGTAGCAAATGCTTTTAACCACTGAACCATCCCTCCAGTCCCAATATGATGACTTTCTGCCAAGGAATTCTACCTCTTGCCATCATCCATGTTTATCCACTTCCATCTTTACCTCTCCTCCTTTTCATTCCCTCTCTTCTTTGTCGTATTCTTCTCACATACACATGCACACACATGAATGTATGCACCCAGATACAGACAACACAGTTCACTTTTGTCTCTTGCTTTCTCTTTCTGACCATTTCTCAAATTGACAGAAGAAACAAATGTCCCCCAATTCACAAATCACCTCCCCCCCCCCCGGGGGGATAGGCTGCTCCTCCTGACATGGTGATGTCCCACCTGGAACTCTCAGACAAGTAGGAGCCTCAGGTCAACTGAGGCATCTAGAAGAAATCTTTTGAACAATACCCACCAGGTTCAGATCTCCTTAAGGGATTATTATGCATCAAAATACATTTCTCTTTCCATTGACCATGGGGAACAAAAGTAGTCCACACTCTGGTGGATCCTCAAGCTGGCTGCAGGTGAAGGTCCATCTTGGGTACCTGAGCAGAGCCCATATTTTACCCCTTTCCTATATTATGAAACTAATAAATAAAAAAGCAAGCAGGGAGGCACACATGAGGAGAGTGTTGGTGACAGCCTTGAACTGATGCTTCTCTTTTATCACAGAGAAAGGCAGACCCAGAAGTGGGAGGGATGCTTCAAGACACCCTTAGATATTTTTACATTCTTGGTTCAACAGGGTGAACTCGCCAATCCAGGGAAGAGCTGCTACCAAAAAGCTGCAGGTGACTCTCTGAAAAAGACAGCAACAATGAACATCAGTAGTATGTCAAAAGGAGAACTACCCTGTTGTTAGGCATCAGTCTAGGAATATGCTGGAATACAGGTCACCAACTGTCCTAAAACTCCAACAATCCCAGCAGAAAATATAAACGTAAAATCACAATCTTCCAAACAACAATAAATGACAAATCAGATACATGATATGACATTAGGACATGCTCAGGGTTGGCATGTTTGTCCTGGTGAACACCTACTATTTTCTGAACATGATAGCCCTTTTTAAAATTCACAATGCAGAGACAACCAGTCAAATACAATGGGACCCACTCTGTTCATTTTACTGGCATTTTTTTTTTTTGCTCAATATAATACAGCAGAGGCTTTCAAAATGTCCCCTGGGAACTTGCTCAGAATGAAAACCCTGCTGAATCAGAAACTACAAATGGGACCCAGCCATCTGCAGGTGGAGCCTCCGTGTGATGCTGGTATCTTCTCATGTTGGAGAACCATCCATGTAAAGAAAGGAAAGAAGACACCTCTAATGAACCAGGCCCTTCACCAACCTCAGCTCCACTGTGGAATGAATAGTCTAGGGCTCCCCACTAACTTGAAGTTCAGGAAGTGGAGGCTGTGTCTAAAAGCCTCATAACCAAGCCAATCATGGCATGGGCTACTCCCTACCCTTCGCAGAAGCCTGGGCTTGAGCCCAGCTCTTACCAACTGAAAGCCCAGGAAGCTATAAGCCAAGAGCTCTCTGAGAAGCTCTCAGCTGATGCACAAATGATAATGGTAAAATGAATACTGTAGCTTCCTCATCTACAAGGTAACCCAAGTCTGAGATGGGCTATGCTTAAAAGGTGAGATGTTGTCTGGTCTAGATATTGCCTAATCTCTAGCATCTGGAATAGGCCTGCTGCAGATGATAGTGCCTGTAATCTATAAGTTTAAATGAGTGCACCAACAGACTTCCTTTGTGCCTACACAGGCCTGAATGATTCACCTCACCAGCTGGCCAAGCTAGTCTCAGTCCAACAGGACAGACTTTCAGTGAACATATGTCAATAGTTTCTCCTGCATCAAAAGTCTGGAGTTGATGGAGCCTTGGAGTGGGAGTGGTCTTGATGGTATTCTGCATCTTCTACTCTGAGGGCAGCAAGGCAGACCATATGGGACTTCAAATGAGGAGCAATGCAGACCTCCTAGAGTGTGGGCACCCTAAGGTTTTCCAACTACCTGGAAACTTTCATAACCCTAGGTTGGACTTGAAGTCACTTGGGGCTTTCATAGATGCCTCATTCACCACTCACCTTTTCCAGTTTGGAGTTTTTTTGAGGGATGCAGTTTTCAGTATTGTTTAAAGGCTTTTTGCAATTGCTGCGGGAGATCTGAACGACAACGTGGTATTCCATTCGGTCTGTGATCTGTCAATGAACAATGGTGTAATTTTAATTTAAAATGTTTTGGTGTGATAGATATGGATCTATTTGCATTCTTCTACATGCCACAATCTAGTTATGCCAGTATCATCTGTTGAAGATGCTTTCTTTTTTCCATTGTATAGTTTTGGCTTCTTTGTCAAAAATCAGGTAATCATAGGCGTGCAGATTAATGTCAGGGTCTTCAGTTTGATTCCATTGATCCACCTGTCTGCTTTTATGCCAATACCAAGCTTTTTTTATTACTATAGTTCTATAGTATAGCTTGTCCCATGGGAGATCTTACCCTCTCTGAGGAGTGGATTGGGGTGGGGTGGGGACAAGGTGAGGGGTAAGGGAGAGGAGGGGAGGGAGGGGGAACTGTGGTTGGTATATAAAGTGAATAAAAACCTTTTAAATAAAAAAAAAATGTTTGGTGTAACTCCCAAATGCTTTGGTGAACACACAAATCCTTCTTCCTTTATCAGGTCTACAGACACCAATAAGGTTGAATTTGATTTTTGCTTCCTCTAAAGATTAGCAAAAGTGACTCTGGCCTGTGTTAGAGGGAAGAAGCTGGTCACAGGACATCATCACCAGCAGAGCTACACATTGGGTTTGGGAGTTAGTGAGAGAGAAAGCTGAGGATACTGTGGAACAGATCATCCTATTCATGCAATCCTCATCCAAAAATCTGAAATAAGAAATACTCTAAAATCTGAAACTTTTAGAGCATCAACATGATGCCGTAAGACAATCCTGCACCTGACCTTTGCCACAGGTTGCAGTCAAGACACAAACACACCCTCTAAATGTTTATTTTATGCCCATAGATTAGCATGGCTCACCACCTGGGTCAGAGATGCTTCTTTTTGCAGTGACTAAGAGTTAATACAGAAACCTATACTGGTCAAATGAATTTTCAGTGATCACCCCTAAACAGGACATCTACATCAGCGCTGCAAAAGCTTAGGGACCATTGTAGAAGAAAGCACAGGAAGAGTATAAACCAGAGGATAGGGAGGGATGCTGTGAGGCGTTGTCTTCTGGATGTGACACAGCCAGTATGCCCTTGAATTCACAGCAGTAGTAGCTATCCACACAAAACCAACCCAAGACTAAGCCCATCAATGTTCCACCGTGAAAAGGATGAGCTCAGGAGGCCCCACCCCTCCCTGGAGAGCTAGGAGCAGTTAATGGCTGCTGGAAGAGGGAGGTCATATTCCTCAGTGGTGTAGCCTCTGTTAAGTTGCCCTTGCTTCAGGAAATAACTCCACACTCATATTTGTGCAGTGGGACACAAAAACCAAAAAGAAGTGAAGATAAGAGGGGTATTGGGATGGAAGGGGCTAAAAATGATAATGGAGGGATATGATCAAAATCATATGAGGCTGTAAAACAGTAAACAAGTAATTACCTTCAGGCTATGTGCATAAGATGTACATGGAACATGAAGGAATTTTTTCTTTAGGTTTGGAACTTATCTCTAAGTTATCTCCTTATTGAATATTGAATATACATTCAAATATTACAGAATCCAAAATGACTTGAAATTCATCCTGTCTCCAACATTTTGGGTAGGAGCTTCTCAGCCTGTAATGGTTTTTGCAGACTTTCATCATGCTGGCTCTGCTAGGCTGTAATTTTAAAATCTCTACCGAGGAGGAGGGAGACCTCAGTGAATAATCAGTCCTCCAGAGTAAGGCTGTCACTCTCTTTTTGTTTTCAAGTACACAAAAGGCAGAGAAAGATTGAGTATGTATCTAGCAGTTGATCCAGGTTTCTAGTGGAAGACTCTCAGCACTAGGGCTCACATCACTTGCCATCTCTGCTAAGCCAGGAAAAGTGAGGCCTTTCTGCTTGTGGCTACAAAGAAATGAGAACATAAGCCAGGAGGCTAGACCCAGCTGTCATGTGGACATCCTGACTGCATCCCCACAACCTCTTTCTATAAATAAGTTGATCAGGATGCTATTTTTAAATTTCCAATTTGGGAGCTAGGGACATAGCACAATAATAACAAAAGGCATGGGTAGATCATCATGAAGATGCTTGGTTCAACCACAATAACAACAACAACAACAACAGGCAATAAAGAAAAAGACATCCTTGCAACTCAAATCTGATCACAGGAATCCTAAGTGCTTCCTAACCTAAATATTTGTGTAGTCCTACAACAAACTGAAAATCTTGGCCCTCCCTGAAGGCCAAACATGGCATGGTGCCATGTTGGGAGCCTTACAGAAAGAATCTAGGATGCCTGGCTGCACTTTCCCGCCCTCGCCTCCCTGGTCCTTCCGCCCGTCCTCTTGCGAAAGATGCTATCAGTATTGTTCCCAAACATAGTGCCAGCTCCTGTGATTCTTGCCTGAGACTTCCTGCTTCCAGCAGGAACCATGGGCAAAAGGGGACTGGTAAATAAATAGCCTAACCACCCACAGGGTGACCCAGCTTGAGTGCACTCTCTCTTCCCAAGGTCAGGAAGAACAACTCTATCAGTCTCATTAACTCATCCTTGGGTCAATCACCTTCCACTGTCATGTTTCCTTTCCCTTCTACCTTGCCAGTGCCTCTCAGGATGGCCTCAAAAATACACCACCTGCCCTTGAATCCTGTCATGATGCTCTGCTTCTAGGGAAACTCACCTCCCAACAGCCTCCCCCACACCATTAACTCCTGCTCTGACTTCAAGCCCTACCTTCAAGGTCACTCCCAAGACAGGGATAGTTCTTGATAACTTTATATATTGGCATCATCTGGAAGAGTTGGACACCTCCTGAGACCTGGACACCGCTTCAAGACTCATTTCATTAGTAGATGTTGTCTGTTTGGTAGGGCATTTACACACTCTACATGTAGAAAACATTGTCTAGTGGAAACTTCCCCTGACATTCTGCTCCCCAGTGCTGTGCCACAACAAAAATAGACAGAATTCTCATTCCTGGCTGAGGGTTTTTTTTTTTTAAGTTGGACTTCTGGCTCCCTATAGTCTGAAGAATGTTGTCCATCTCACCATCCCACCAATAGGAGCTAAGACAAAAAGATCTTATGAGAAATTTACTACTAATAACTGCATGTGCTACCTGAGCACCAAAGAAAGTGAAGGAGAGGCTGTAAAAGAGGGACTGTGGAGTATGAGCAATCAATAAAGGATGCTACAGCAGCATCATGTCCTAGAAACACAATGTTGAAAACATGTTATCCTGAGACTTGGGGAGCTGTTGAAAAATCACACCACCAACCAACTGAGGCTTCAATTTTCAATTCCTAAATTGCAACATTGGAGGGGTGAGGCTTACTATACTAAAGAGAGCAATAAGCATTGTGTTGCAAATTCCAGGAAGCACTGTGCCCATTGGATTTCATGTGAACAGTGTTTCTTAGAGCTGGGCAGTGCATGGCTCTGTGAAAAGGGACACACCTTTATGATAAAATCAAAATGTCTTCATTTCTACTAAGTGCACATTAGGTTAAAACATTAATGCACATAGCTTAGCAGCTCAAAACACATAGCACTCTTGTAGAGGACCTGATTTCAGCTCCCAGAACCCATATGAGTGGCTCATAACTGCCTTAACTCCAGATCCAAGGGGTCCAATGTCTTCTTCTGTCCACCATAGGCAATTGTACACTCCTGAAACATAGGCATGCTTACACATAATTAAAAATAAATTTAAAATTAAAATGAAATAAAATAGTACAGGACACTCCAGTAATTTATCCAATAGACAGTTACATGTCCCTCTATATAACCCATATTCTCTGTTTCATGGAGCACTTGTCTGTGGCAGCAGTATTGCAAAATATTCCTGGTGCTTCATTTTTCTCCTAATCTCAATAAGCACAAGAGCATTCGATTTTCAGTTAAGAGTTAATAAGTTAACATAAGTAGACTAGAACCTGAGTCCAGAACGTGTGGTGTGGTGATATTTTATTTGTGCTGAAATGTGGTGATATTTTATTTGTGCTTTAATAAATAAAGCTTGCCTGGAAAGCAGAGGAATGGTAACAGCCATTATAAGTAAACACAGAAGTCATACAACATTAGCACACACCTTTAATCCTATCACTTGGCAGGCAAGATTTCTGTGTGTTCAAGGCCACACTGGAAACAGAGCCAGGTGTGGTGGCACACACCTTAAATTCCAAAACTAATTAACCCTGAAGGTCTGGAGGTGTGTAAAGACAGACAGGAAGTGACAGGGCTGTGTAGGAAGAGGAAGTGACGTAGCTGAACAGAGAGAGCAAATCAGATGGCAGAACAGCAAGGCGTATAGGCATGGGTACTCAGGAAGTCGCAGCATTTTGGAAACTGCCGAGTTGGTGAGATAAGGTTGGCTGTAGCTTTCCCTATTTCCCTGATCTCTCCCAGGCTTTCACCCCTATATCTGGCTCCATGTTTTTTATTTAATAAGACCATTTTAAAAATTCATCTACAGTGTGGGAAATGCCATGTGAGTATATTGCTTTTGTCACTGTAAGTATGTGCATAACAAGTCACACATTTAGGATTGTGCTACCACCTTTTTTTCTCATTTGTCTACTCTCTCAACCTGGCCTCCACCTGTGCCACCATATGTTGATGTCCTACCTGATTAGAACTTTCTTACCTGAAGCTTGGCATGCAATATCTTGTCCACAAGGAAGACGTACTTGTCCCCACTTCCTTTGTTGTATTCTCTCATAGCAAACCATACACACTGCTTCACATTGGCATTCGAGGTACTGATGGATTCAAAGTACCTCAACGCCTTCACTTCATTCTTGGATTGATCCACACCAACTGCCAGAGCCACTGGAATGATGAGGATGAGCATGAAGAGCCACAAGTATTTTGTCATGGTCCCTCGGTGAAAAGGTACAGGAGGTGTATCCTCTTGGAGCTTGAGCTGCCCTGGAGCAGCCGCAGAAGCCGCTGTAGGTCTGTCAAACTAAGTAACACAGACAGAAATGCTCTCTGAAGATTGCTGATTGGTGGGGCCGTGAGGATTGCTCAGAGGGTTAAGGCACTTGCTGCTGAATCTGAAGACCTGAGTTCAATCCTGGGACCCACACAGTGGAAGAAAAGAAGCAACTCCTGAAAGTTTTCCTCTAACTTCCACATGCATGTTGTGGCATGTGTGATGCACACACTCACACATACACAATGAATGTTTTTTAAAATATTGATTATGGGTCTGGGGAGATGCCTCAGTGGGTGAAAGCACTTGTAGTGGAAGCTTGAGGATGGAGGTTCAGATCCCCAGTATTCACATAAATGCAGGGTGAGTGTCATGGCCTGTTTATGAGTCTGGCATACTGCAGACAGACAGAAAATCAAGATAGCTAGCTAAACTAGCCAAATTCTTGAGCTCTGATTTCAAGTGAGAAATCCTGCCTCAATATATAAGGTGGAGAGTCAATGAAAAAATATCTGATGTCAGCCTCTTACCTCCACACATATAAACACACAGGTGCACAAGTAACACACACACACACACACACACACACACACACACACACACATCATGAATATACACATGTGTGAACAGGACCCCTTATACACATGCAAAACATCTTCATTATATTTACTTGGGGGCAGCAGAGCCTTGCAATGGGAAGATGTGCTCCTTAAGAAACACTGAGCATATTCAAGGAGGCTGAAACAAAAAATGTTTAAAAGCAAAATGAGGAGGGTTAGATCAGACTTTGAAAATGAACTTGTAGTTGCAAGAATCAGTAATGAAGACGGCATCAGTCCAAGGTTAAATACACAACAGTGGGGAGCTGTCCTTCCACATGTATCTTCTGTGGAAGGCTGAAAGGCTTTTGTACAAGATTATGGTCCGGGCAGAATCTCTGAGAACTGTTTCTGTTATCAGCATACAGTACAAGGTCAGCCTCCCCGTCAGAGCCTCTAGCTTTATGTTTCATTTGTGGATCTACTTAAGGTTCAACAAAATGACTCCATTTTGCTTCTGATGTATTTTGCACTTTAAGGATGGTACAAGAACCCACCTTCTCAGTATCAGTATAGCTGGATTCAAGACATGGCTCTTTGGATACCCTTGAGAGCCACCTCTCTTTGTCTAAGAAAATCTACCAATAGCACCCCCAGTTAAAGGGGCTCTGCCACTGGCCTTTGCCTCCATCCTGGGTACAATCCATTCATCTAGAGAAACATCCCCTCCAGGGAGACCCTGACATGTTTTCACATGGCCCCATGCCTGCCACCACCTACTGTATCCTGTAAGCTAGAACTATGAAAGTTGGCATGCCCCAGTGTTCTCTGGCCCTACCCTTCTATGACTGTCCAACCTGCTTGTCCTGCTGGACTCCTTCTTTACTCTGGCCACTCCAGCTTGTGGTTCTTCTGGGTCTCTGGCACTCTCAGCTCACACTTATGTCCTGGCCAGGCAGCTCTGTAAGTCCTGACCCTGAGGCCCAGGCCCTACATGGAGGCCATGCTTTATGATGCAATATAACATCTGTGACTATGCCTCATAGCAGCACCCTTCGTCTGTTCAGCCTCTAGCCTTTGGCTCCAAAGCAACTCAGAGGGCTGGAGGAAGCAGGAAAGTATCTTCCACTTGGGGAACTCATGTGGCTACTTGTGCCTACCTCAGCCTATCGGATCCCTGGCCCCTCAGCTCCATTGTGCTTGGGCCAGCAGCTTCTCCCTCCACTGTTCTACCAAACCTGAGCCTGAGAGGGAGGAGGCAGGCTGCCCAGGTGTGATCTTACAGATTCTGCTTTTCTGTGAAGGTCTGAAATTCAAGTCTAGTTAATTCCTGGAGGGACAGCAAAGTGAATATGCACCCCAGGCTGCAAAGACTGAGAGTTTTTTGACCATGTAGTATAGGCAACTTGTAAAACACTGTTTTTAAACTCTCTTCCACTGGATTATTTGGAGGCTTCTCATTCTCTGCTGTGGCCAAGAGTAATGTGCTGAAGGCTTCTTAAGTGTCTTTGAAAAATCACGCAAAGAACTAGATGGGGATTGTTTACAAGAGCTGCACAGGAATACAAATTTACTATCCATCACCAAATCTCTACTCACTAAAAATGTGTTCATCGTTTTTAAATTTTACTCCATTGAAAAATCACATGTGAGGCTGGAGAGCTCTCAGCAGTTAAGATCACTTGTTCTTGAGGACTCAGGTTCACTTCCCAGCTCCCACATGGTGGTTCACAACTGTAACACAAATCCCAAGGGATCCGACACCCTCTTCTGACCTACTTAGACACCAGGCACACATGTGGTGCATCTATTCGGGGAAAACACTCAAACACATAAAATAGTAAGATTATTCTAAAAGAATTGAAGCATTTAGGGGAGTCTTGGTACTCCAGGCCACACTTTACCAATAAAATCAGAGGATCTGGTCCCACTGCAACAACAACAACAAAAAAAAATCAGAGGATCTGGAAGTAGAGTCAGAAAATTCATTTTTAAATTTCACCGGGAGGCCAGTGTGCTATCAACTTTGAAAACTGGTAGAGTGCACCTCATTTAGGGACTGTTAATGTGAACCCAAAGCCCTGCAGAGCCTGTTCAAATGTAAACACTAATTTGTAGCTCAGGAGTCAGGCCTGAGAGTCTGCATTTCAGATCACAATTTGAGTAGGGAGATACTGAGTTGTGACAATACTCAGCCTATTATCTTCAGCCTAATTATACTTTCTCAGTTGTCTAGAAGAACAATTATTTTTTTTTTTATAAATCTCAGTGTCATTTATTGAAACATGCACATTTTTCAATGTCATAGTAAAATAATAGTCCCCTTGGCTTGGGCAACCAAGTCACACTCGCGGTTGACAATGCATTTCCCAGTTCTTACAACAGGGTTCCTCTCTAATTCCTTGCCTGAGGTTCTGGCCACTTCTCCCTCATACAAAATTCTGTATCCCTGTATATTGTCTCACGACAGTATAAAATCCTCTTGCAGGTGCATATTGTCTTGGGAGGTGCTAGAATATAGAGAGAGTGGAAGTTAATTACACGAGGACTTCGCTATGCAGCTATTGGGAAATAATCATCAACAGTGCTATGATGAAATGTTTTGGTGATGTAAAAGTCTGTGATCCCCTATGCTGCCATAAGAAAGTTCTGTAAACTCAGAACTTTACCAAACAATATGGGCAGAACCATTAGTTTGGTCTGTTGTTGGTTTCCCATCTCAGGTGTATAAATATTTGATATCTCTCCAAGAATAGTTATGGAAACAGTCATTTCCTAATGTAATTAGTAATGTAGACAAATATAAGAGTAATATTTAAATACATCTACATGCACATCTTTCTACTGTTTGAGTTTTCCTGTTCTCAGATATGTTCTATTTTATTTTAGTTTTGATAAATGTAGAAGTTCTACATGCATACCTATTTAGAAACAACTAGTTTATTCTCATGAAAATAATAGTGGCCAGAGACAGAGACCTAGGTAGGGGAATGCTGTTTTGATTTCTTCTAAAAATTTGAAATTGTTAAGAATAATTATTTATGGCATAACTATGACCAGAAAGACATAATATGGAAATATTTTGGTTTTGGCTTGATGTTTTAAATTTTACTTTTATTATTTTAAAAATCATGAATATATATTTCTGCATAGGTATGCAAGGGGATAGCTTTTTTTGAAAATACTTCTTGGTTGTTTTTTTTTTGTTTTTTTTTTAATTTATTTTAATTTATTTTGCAACACAATTCAGTTCTACATATCAGTCACGGATTCCCTTGTTCTCCCCCCTCCCGTCCCCCTCACCATCCCCCCAACGCCCCCCCCCCATTCCCATCTCCTCCAGGGCAAAGCCTTCCCCACAGACTGAGGTCAACCTGGTAGACTCAGTCCAGGTAGGTCTAGTACCCTCCTCCCAGGCCAAGCCAAACAATCCTGCATAGGCCCCAGGTTTCAAACAGCCAACCATGGAACCTTCTCTAAAATTGACCACATACTTGGCCACCAGAAGAACAATTATTGACTTGATTTCTTCTGCACCATTTATATTATTCCCAAGGTTAGGCATGTTTCTCACAGAATGTCTTCTGCTGATAATGTCTCATTCATTTAAGCCATTTTCTATGTGCAGTCTTTGTCCTTTATAAATTAATATCAAGAACCATAAAGGATAATAGAACAATTAATGTTTGGTTTTTAAATACACAAAGTCTGCTGTCCAACGCACTTTCCATCTTGTGAATTTATTTGTATTTTATTTTTGTTATTTTTTTCATTATAACTTAAATTTTTTCAAAGTAATATTTAATTTAATTCATTTTTGAAAGATCTCATCATGCATAAAATGTATTTTGATCTTATCCACTTCCACTAAATCCTTCAAACTACCCTGGAACCCATCAATCTATCTCCTTCCCAACCTCATGCCATTTTATATCATTATTATCATCATTATTAATCCCCTGAGTCCATTTGGTACAGATCATATATTAATTGATGTGAGGCCATGCACTGGGACATAGGCAACCTGCCAATAGCCACCCCCAAAAATCAGGAACCTTCCTGAAGTGAAATGGGACCCAACATTCAAGTATATGAACCTATTGAAGCAGCCAATACCCCACAATGGGGTAACTGTCATCTCATTTTTATCTTTGTTTAGCATGGTGGTCCTTCAGTCTATCAATGTTGTGGCAAATGGTAGAATCTCTTTCTAAGGCTGAATAGTATTCCTTTGTGTACATGTACCACATTTTCTTGATCTCTTGACTCATTCAGGCATTTCAATCATTTCCAACTTAGCTATTATGAGTAATGCTTCAATGAGCAAGGCAATACAGAATCTTTAATAGTTATTTCATCTCCTTTGGGCACATACCCAGAGGAATGACTACAGTGGTAAATAGTTTCAAAGCACCTAATAAAATTTAAAACAAAGCTACCATTTAATTGAAGACAAGTGTGACAGATATAGCATGTACCAGCCCTAATAATGAGCTCCAAGCATGGACTCAGTGAAGTTGACAAGAGGATCTTGTTTTTCATACTGTGGGGGCTAGGATCAGTCAAATAGGGACCACAAGCAAACACCACTTGAAGTTACCATCGTTTGTAAGATACTGGGTTTCTTCAGAGAGCTGTCTTACAACTTTAGCCAATCAACTAATGTATTATGTACTCGGGACATTGGATCTCTAAATTTTTTACTGTAATAGAGACAGATGTCTGATCTAATCTCTCAAAGAAATGCAAAATGAACCAAGGAGGATTTTGTGTGTATCAAGGCAGAAAGCAGTTGGCATGTCATGAAAACTAAGCAGGTCAGGAACCTTTCTGAAGTGAAATAAGAGTTGCTAATGAAGGTGTTCCTTCCTAGGAGCAATGCTGATCAGAAAGGGCATTGGGTCCATGGACAAGAATGCCACTCTTTAAGTTTGAGAACTCTCATAATAAGAATCCAGCTGTGCTGACCACACAGCTGCAACATTGTAATACAAGCATGACAGATGTTGAGGTGTTACAAATCCTATACACATGTCAGAAGGCCAAAGCCAGCTGTTGTGTTGTGCAGAACTCCTTCTAAAACCCTTGTCCATGAGTACTATGACGAACTCACAGGAATAGGAAGACCAGGAAAGAATTGACTCTACCATAGATGGCTGATGTTGAAGTTTCCAGAGACCCAAAGTGTAGAGGAAAGATCATACAGACTTCCATTCTGAGTATTCCTCCAGACAGTACTGCCATGGCCTTCTCTACTCTGTATGTCCCACCCTCTCACTTGCCAATCTCATGTCCCTCCAAGGCCATTCCCAGAATCTGAAGAGGGAGACTTAGTGTTACTCAGCCTGGAGGCAGCACAGTGCCTCTCTTGAGACAGTCAATGGTGCTGAAAGTTATAGAAGCTGAAATGGGACCTGAGTGGGAACATGGGCTTCCAGAAGCAGGTGGTATTGGTGGAAGTATTAAGGCAACTTCACGTAGTTAAAAGGGAGGTTTGTTTGGGGGTTTTACTTACAACAAGTAAAAGGGTAGGTTAAAGGATCCAGGAGTGGTGAAGTGCAGTCCAGCTGTGTTCTCTGGAAAACTCTGCTCAGTCTACCATCCAACATCCAGGATTATCAGGAACAAGAGAGCTGGCACATCCAGATCTCGGCTCTTAAGGGCTCCTGTCTCGCCCCACCTCAGGAGCAGACCATGGGTAGGCGTGACAGTTACTGGAAGCCTCACTGGGGGTAGTACTTCCAGGTCAAAGCTGGAACATCTACCCACTACAAGGTGGGAACATTGAGACTAAGCTACTGTTTCTTAAACTGTCATGCCAACCATGAGAAAATATTCTTGTCAGTAGCTATCAATGTCCATAAGGGTAGAATCTCTGTCATTTTCAGTTTCCAATACACACACACACACACACACACACACACCCCATGGCCTATCTCCAATCCTCTGCAGAAGAGTCACCCACTGTGATCCAGGTCCCTGAGATTAAAATAGAGAGGAATGCAGGTGGCACTGCTTCCTAGAAGAATGTCTTCCTGCCTTCTGAGCACATGAATGAGGGACATGGAGAAATTGTAGAATGAATGAATGAACTACACACAAACATGAAATGATAGAAAAATTAATGAATGAAACATTGAAATAAAAAAATGAACCATTTCACCAAATCTATTCAACACTCTGCACCTGCAGTTATGGTGATAATAACGACAATAAAGTCGCCATTGCTTACCAATAACAATGGCATCCATGGCAAATAGACAATACAGAAAACCTTAAACACTGTTCAGAGATCCAGAATGTTCTGTGATAACTTTAATTGTGTTGGTTCTAAATAGACCTTAAACTACAGGCAGTCACCTTCAGAGGAAAGGGGACTTTGGCTGCAGGTACACAGAGACCTCTGCCCCCATTTAAGTCTGCACACAGGTACTGTTCAAGATGATGAACTGAGTCTTCCATGCTAGAGACTCCAAAATATAAGTGCAGCGTACCTGAAAAAAAGTTACAAAGCATAAATTAGAAAAATGCAATGCATTAAGGCTATCTAGATAGTAGGGGCTCAATTTGCTCAAAACTAAGTTTTAAAAAAGAAGAAAAGGAAACTAAAACACATTGACCTAGAGAAAGACTCATAAAGCTCAAAGCTCCACCATGAGAAATGACATAAGTTACAAAAATCTCCCCAACCTGAGCCTTCGATCTCCTGAAAAAGCACCTAGCCAGGACCATCACCCATCTTAAGGCATTCTAGCCTCACAACTTCCTTAACACATACGGTGGTAGACGAATTTATATGTCTTCCCAAGGGCCCTGGAAATTAGGCTAAACAAAGGCTGTTAGTTGAAAGGTGAGATGACCCCCTCATAGAATCCCCCTGATGGGTAACTATTCACAAGGTCCAAGATCCCATGGATCACATGTCAGCTATAGGACAGAATTCTTGTCACCAAGAATCACCCTTAAGACCCTAAAAGGAAAGTCTGAGTGAGCAGACAAACTAAACAATTCTCATCCCTCTGCCCTGCACCAAAAAATGAACAGTTGAAGACTGATGACCAAAGGGAAATCATGATCTTCCTGGACCTTCAAAGGTCTCTGAAGGCATAGGGCTGCCCCAGCACTGGGAGATAGGCTCTGCCTGCTTAAGATGGTCCCCTTCTGCACTCTTTCCCAAAAGATTGCTGATAGAAGGGGTTAATTTAATCTCAAACCTTTTTCTCTCCTTGGCCTTCCTGTAATGGGCAATTGTCAATGTCTTCATCATATTTCCCACAAATTGTACGGCCCATCTCCAGGTCTATTAAATATACAAATGTATCACTGCTCTGTCAAGAAGAAAGTGTAAAACGGTTAGAAAACATTTCGTTAGGATAAGTGAAAGAGAACTCAATATAAAAGCAAGCAGAAAATGTGAGAGTTCAACAAACAGCAAAAAATAGCACATAGCACACACAATCTCGTTTCTCTGTTGTTTTGTGGAGACGGAGTTGTTTGTTGTAAGTTTTTCTTTCTTTGATAGTGTCATTTGGCTCTTTTAGACAAGGTCGGTATAGCCCAAGATGATATCCAACTTTCAATTTTAATGCCCCTCAGCTTCACAAGTGCTAGGGTTGCAGGCATGCTCTTCCACAGCCTGCCTCTTTTTAACCTTTTTTTTTTTTTTCAAAATTTTCCTTTAATTCTACACAAGAGATATGTCCATTTACCTAAGGATATAGCTCAGTGGGAAAGTGTGTGCTGAGCATGTTCAAAGAAGAAAGTTGGTCCCCAGAGCTGCCAAATATCTAAGAAGTACAACTAGGGCTAGCACTGAGTCTCCCCTCGGTCTTTTTCTACTGGTAAATACCTAAAAGTCCTACTGACAGGATGGGAGTATCCAGCATGCCACATAGCCACATACTCAAGCTCACAGCAAAGACCCTGTACATGGTACAGCCACACACATGACACTATGACAATTAAGTTCACCTAAGCAGCATCAGAGGTACCTGCTGAGTGAATGATTCTTTGACCTAGAATAGAACCCTGGTGAGACAGCCTGCCATGAGCAGGGAGAGCAGAGAACACATCAGCCCCTTTAAGTTTTATCTTCCATGTAGGTGCTGACTATACAGAGAACTCATCTTGCAAGTACTTAAATGAAGTGGTTATCAAGTATCCCAATAGCATTCTCAGTAACTTATCAAACCCCTATCCAGGGTATTTCCTTAAACAGAGGTGGCTACTCAGATTGCTTCGTTCCTTCCACAGATCCTCTTGTTCTGTTTTTGCTGTTGTTTGATTGTTTATTTGATAGTGTTCCTGCCCATTTATATCAGAAAAAGAAAAAACAAACCTTCTAGGGTCCCTCCTTGGCACCACTCACTTTTCAGCCAGGTCAGCACACACCACATCTGCTCCAACACTCACTCCGTGTGGATCAAGGCACCATTCTTTCTAACATGGTCTGAAGCTTCTTGTCCAGTGGCAGTGTGGGCCACTACACTCAGTAATCCTTCAAAGCTTGGTGGTCCACAGGAGGAGCACCGCTCAGGGGATTCCTAGTGCTCCCAGCTTGGCATCCTTACTGCTATACCCGCTTCTGCACACCTGCATCTCAGTATTTCCTTCCCCAAGACACAAGTCATAGAGCGCAGTACATCCTTCCAGGAGACTCGGGTCTCCTGAGTACACTTGGTTCATCCTCCTTCAAAGGTCTGTCTGTGACAACCTACACTTCCCACCCGCCCGAAGAGCCGTCATCACCTTCTTTCCTTCTTCAGCACCCAGGACTCCTGTGTCACTGGACTCACCCCACCTGGACTACTATTTTACTCACGGATTTGCGGTCAGCTTACCTATGTTTTCACTCAGCATAGCAGTCTGCCTACCTGAGCATCCTCTCAGCCGTGATGTCGATGTTACCAGGTACCCAACATACATCCCCACCTTGCTGAGCAATGCCCAGCTCGTCCAGCTTCCCAAGGGTACCGGTCACCCTGCCACACTTGCTGCCAACTGTCTACTGTGTGGGGATTTGTTGCTTCTCATTTCTGTGCCTGTGACTCTCATCACCTGTCTCTCTGCTGTCCCGGCTTCCCTCAGTCCTGATTCGATTCCCCTCATCCTGAACTCAGATTGGGACATTGATGCCTCCCTTCTACCTTGCTTTCCAGAGGCTGCACTCACTTTAAAATAAGCCCCAAATGATGAGTTTTTCTAGTACTATTTGTTATTTCTTTTTTTTAACATTTACCAAATGAAAGCCTTGGTTTCAACTTACTGCAAACCCAGAAGTCCCCCAGCCCTGCCAGGTACTGGAATGAATGCAGGCACCACACAGGAAGCAGGTTACTCACATGACACTGACTTCTCCGGACTCTCAGGAACTTGTAGGCAAAATCATCATCCTGGTTTTCATTGAAGTGGAACACGACATGCTCCACAGAAATGGCAAAATATGCCTCATTCTTGTCGATGTCTACAAATTTGAAGCTGCAATAATGAATCCCCAGCACAACAAGCCCCACAAGCAGAAACACCTTCCACAACATGGCTGTCTTCCGTGTCAGCACTGGGAGCTGAGGATGCATGGGTGGAGAGGTGGCGCAGCTGCAGATGGTGATGCCATCCCACATGGCCCTGCCCACCAGAGGGCCTGTGGTGTTCAAATCCTAATTTTGACTAGAGCATCTAGCCAGTGTTATCTCTACTCCTCCACCTTGTCCCTCCCTTCATCTGAGAGCAGAAGGCAGAAGAGGAGGTTACATTTTCTATACCTTGGTGACATAAGCCATAGGCTCATGGGCATTCATGCAACATACCCTTTGCCTGCGCATTTCCAAGCCTGCCTCCCCCAGCCCCAGCATGCTCTGATAAGAACTAATGGGAAGTTTGTGATTATAAGTCCAACTGGCTTACCCTTACTGCTCTGAATTCCAGAACTGGCAGAGTCACAGAAACTCCCATGAGGTAAAACAGGTCTTAAATATTTGGAGTTAAGAATCAAGTGCCCATGATTTTGTAGCCCAGTGGGTGGGGTCACAGTCAGGACTGGGAAATCATCTTCTCTACCATCTCTGCAGTATAGAGGCCAGCTCATCACCTCTGCCTCCTTCCCTGAGATCTGCCCTGTCTGCACTTTGCAACCAGTACCAGGGAGAATCAGAATGGGAGGCAGTGGGTCTGTACAGATGGGCACAAATGGCAGCCATGGGCCTAAAAGCTGGCTGAACTCAGAAAGAGGTACCTACTAATATATCCACATGCAGCTCTACCACTTGGCCCTGTGCCAGACTTCTCAGGAAATACTCTGCCTCACTTATGGAGAAACTGATGAGAGGTGAATAAGGCAATGGGATGAGTAGGCTGGAAAGATATGAAGGTGGCCATCATGGGAAAGGACTTATGCTCAAATGGTCCTCCCTGCCATGGGAGACCAGGATACTTGAACTTCGATGATTCCAAAAAATGACCCAGAGCTGGCCGGTGGTGGTGTATGCCTTTAATCCAAGCACTTGGGAGGCAGAGGCAGGCAGATCTCTTTGAGTTTGAGGCCAGCCTGGGCTACAGAGTAAGTTCCAGGACAGGCTCCAAAACTACACCGAGAAAACCCTGTCTCAAAAAACCAAAAAAGAAAAAAAAAAAAAAGACCCAGAACTTAACCATTGCCTGGGGGCAGAGTAGGAGCAGAACTACAGAAAGGGACAGGAAGGGCTGTGGACATAATTGCAAATGCTTTCCTGCAGCTTCCAAGTGGGAAAAAATGATCTCACAAGATGGCCTGATGATGGATGCTGTCCTAGCTAGGTTTCTACTGCTGTGATAAAGCAACATGATAAAAATGGATTTGAGGAGGAAAGGGTTTATTTCATCTTACAGCTTGTAATCCATCATCTAGAGAAGTCAGGGCAGGAACTCAGAGCAGGAAGCTGGAGAAAGGGACTGACACAGAGGCCATGGGTGAATGCTGCATACTGGCTTGCTCAGCCTTCTTACACAACTCAGGACTGCCTCACGGGGATGGCACCACCCACGGTGGGCTGGGCCCTCCCACATCAATCATTAATCAAGAAACTGTCCTACAGACTTGCCTACAGGCCATCTAATGGAAACATTTTCTCAGCTGAATTTCCTCTTTCCAGATAACTCCAGCTTGTGTCAAATTCACAAAAAAAAAAAAAAAACACAACCAAGACTGATGATGATGGTAAGGGGGTCTAAAAATGCAGACATCCTTCCCCCCAGTAGCACTTCAAAGCATTCCTGAACCCCTTGGCTTCCCCACCACAGTAGATGCAAGCTCCTATATCTTATTAAATCCCCCTTCCTAGTAGCAATCTGATCATAACTTACTGTCCTCTCTCTAATGTCTCCAGATCTGCACAGAAGCCCCTTATCATTGCAGCTGGTGATTTGACTGTTTTCTCCAAATCTGGATTTAGCTTGCCAAAGGTTAGCAACTGTGTTATCCCTCCTGAAGGACTGGCCCCTGGATTTCTTAACCATTTCTATCCACCTTTGTTTTCTGTTTTTCTTTTAGGTATTTTTGTCATAATCCGCTACCCCTACCCTGTAGTTTTTCCAGATTCAAACAAGAATTAGAGAGGGAGCCATCTTGAGATAGAATCCAATGCAATCATCTGCTGTCTTGTCTGCTCTCTGGCTTGTACACTCCCACATGTATAATATGTCTCTTGAAGTTCTGTAGCAGCAGGATCCACTCATTTGTTACTTAAGAACTTATTGGGGGGCTTGGGAGATGGCTACAGCACTTGCCACGCCAACATAAGAATCTGAATTCAAATCCTCAGAGGCCACGTGAATCCAGTTATGGTCATTTATATCAGCAGTCCCCGTGTTCCTACTGCAAGATGGGAAGAAGAGAAAGGACAGTCCCCTGCAGCTCATCAGCCGCTTAACCTGGCACACTCACCAGTGGACAACAGAAGATTGCCCATTTCAAAAAAGATTCTAAGTGAGAACCAACACCCAAGGTTGCCCTTGGACCCATACACATGAGCCATGGAACCCACACACCAGCACTTCACACACACACACACACACACACACACACACACACACACACACACACATCATACATGCAAAGTTTGGGTGTTTTTTTTTTCATAAAGAAATACGAATGAGGAATGGAGAGATGACTCAGTGATTGGGAGTATTTACTGCTCTTCCAAAAGACTGGAGTTTGGTTCCCAGCACCTATGTCAGGAAGCTCTGCAGGCACTTGTACTCATATGTATATACCCACATACAGACACACACATGGACATACACATATAGACACACATATACATGATTAAAATAATAAAAAACATAATCTTTTTTAAAGTAAGAATGTTTCAATTATGTATTTTTAAAAATATCCTGTCCTACTTGGGTTCACTCTACTATCCTGTGTATCACTTGAGATATACAGCTAAATTTTCAAGTATTTCCCTTCTTAGTTTCTAGATAAATTTCACTGCCATCAGAGAACACAATCTAGGTGACATCCATTCTCTGAAATTCATGAAGATGTAAATTATGGGCCAGAACATGCTAAGTTTTGATAAATTATCCACAGGTTCAAAGGTCAGAGTGCATGTTCTGAACTTAGATGATGCTCTGTGTAACACAAATTTGTTTAATAAATTCTCACATTTTGTATATCCTTCGTGATTTTTACTCTGTGGATCTGTCAGTTACTGAGGAAAGCACCTGAAACTCTCGCATTAGAATCACGTGTTTATTTCTAGCCCTATCAGACAGCCCGTGGTATTCAGGAGGGCAAGACCTCCTATCCTGTCATTTACTCCTTCCCACCACCCCTGAGCCCGGGACAGGTCCCACTGCAGAGTGGACACCACTGTGAGCCTGATTCCTGACACAGAAGGAGTGGGGAGACAGATGACTGCTCCCTGGAAGAGTGGTTTGTATTCCTTCTTTTTCTTTTCCTTCGTCGATTGTAACATCACTGTAGTGCCTAAGCTGGTCTCCAGCTTGTGGGTTTCCAAGAGCCTCCCCTTCCCTTCCTGTATAGTGCTGGACTAGAGGTGGGCATCACTAAGCCTGGCTTCTGCATTCCTTATGAATGCATAGGTAAGAGGCACAGAGAAATGAATGAGTGAATGAATGAATGAATGAATGAATGAATGAATGAATGAGTGAGTGAATGAGAACACAAATCAATCAGTAGGGTCCATATGTGAGCTGTTTCACATAAACTGAGGAGTCTGATTTACGAAGACATTCATACCTGAGGCAAGGCGATAAAAAAAAAGACAACTGCAGCCAGGTGGTGGTGGCACATGCTTTTAATCCCAGCACTCGGGAGGCAGAGGCAGGTGAATCTCTATGAGTTCCAGTCCAGCTTGGTCTACAGAGCTAGTTCCGAGACAGCCAGGGCTACACCCACATACACTCATACATACACACACACACACACACACACACACACACACACACACACACACACACATGACAATTGCTTATCACTAAAGATGTTATCCATGGAAAGTAGACAATACAGAAGACCCTAAGCATTGCTCAGGGGTTCAGAAGATGCTGTGAGATTGCTTCTAATTGCATTGTAGACCTTGGACTACAGATAGTCACACTCTCATGAAGGGATACAACTGTATGTAGCCAGAGCCCCTCTCCTACTTATGTTGGCACACAGGTGCTATTCAGGATGGAGAATCGAGAAAACCAAGGTCGGGCATCCACTTGGAAAACACAGTGCACCTGAAAAAATAATCACAATAAGTAAGTTAGAACATTATAATGCATTGAGATAATACAGCATGCCATAGGATCTCAAGATGCAATTAAATTTTTTTTTTCAAAAGTAAAGCTGAAACAGCCATTTTACAGGAGTGGGAACCATAAAGCTCAAATCTCCACTAGTACAATGGCCACAAGTCACAAACTCCTTCTACCTAAGACAAAGGGGTCTTAAAAAAGCACCTGCCTGGGGGCTTCACCCTGAGGCATCCTGTCCTCACAGCTCACCACTCTCATTCCACCCTACAACATATGACGATGGATGAGCTTCTCTATCCCAAGGATCCTGAAAGAACCAAGGGACTACTTGAAAGAAGATCCCATCAGGCACTTCCCAGCTGAACAGCAGCACAAACCACTCAAAATGCATCTGCTGCAAGGCCATTAGTTGGAAGGTGAAACCAAACACTAACATAGTCCCCCAAATGGAAAGCTACCCTCAAGGTCCCAGATCCCATGGATTACGGGCCATGCAGAACAATGATGTCACTCAGAATCACCCAGACTCTATCAGAAAGTCAGAGTATGCAGATAAATTAAATAGCTCCTAACTCCAAGACATGAGCAAAGGAAGGCTGATGACCACAGGAGGAATTTTGTCTCCTCAAATCCTGATGGCTTCTAAAGGCACAAGTCCCAGACCACGAGGATAGCTCTGTCACAGATGGAAGCCGTGTGGGCATCTGCAGCAGAGGGATGCCACAGGCATGGGAGCCAGGCTCTGTCTGCTCAAGATGAGCCCTTCTGTGTGGCTTCTGGTAGGTCAACCACACTCCAGTGCATGACCCCACACTCAAAAATAGATGGATAGCACAAGCTGGAATTGAGTGAGTTAATAAAAATAGGACATAAAGTTGGGAACTAAAGGTGGATCTGAGCAAGTTAGGGGAGAACTGAGGAGAGAATATGATCCAAATGCATTGTACAAAATTCTCAAAGAATTAACACGGGGAGAAGATCACCCCTTGTGCTTCCAGTGAGGGAGCCCTGAGATGTGCACTCATTCTGCCTGGATTGCCCCACGCCTTCCCTAAACCTGTCTCGGGCTTTGCTTCATTATCTTTTCATTTCCAAAAGAGCAGTTGTAAATTGGGGATGGCTTTATTATCTAACCTTTTTCTCTCCTGAGCCATGTAGCAATGGGCAATTATGGATGTTTTCATCATGTTTCTTACAAATTGTGCGGCCCATCTCCAAATCCATTAAAAATATCATTGTCCATGTCTGTAGAAAAGAAATTATGCAAATAGATCTTATTTTTCATAACATAAATACAAAAACAAGAAGAAAATCAAGTAAACAATGGCCCAATGCCTAGAACATGCATGTGCTTATAAACAGGCATCTTTATGGCACATCCTGTCATTGTATGTCAATACAAATGTGTCTATGAGAGCCACAAAACATATACCAGTCTTCTTCCAGTATTTCCTGCTGAACTCTGGCACTCTACAGGGGCATAGACGTGTAGGGTATGGTACATTTAGAGGATGACAATCAAATCCTACAGAACAGGCAACCTGCACAGGCTGCAGCCATCCATGGCGATGTGACATATCCCAAACATTTACTTGAGCAGCATGGGCCAGATGAAGAAATCAGATTAAGAAATGGGCTGGATTAAATTGCTAAGCAACTCCTTTAACTAGAACAGAAAGCAGACACAATTCCACCTTTGCGGGAGTATGAGGAGCTTGGGGGTTGTATTGCCTTTCACATGAGTGCTGGCAGCACACAAGTGCTCCTTTTAGAGACACAGACTGAAGTGAATGCACAGACACTACCCAGTTTTGAAATTCTCTCAAGATGCTGTGGGAAGTTATTGAGAATGACTGTCACACCCTTAAATAGAGATACATGGAAACTCAGAGAGCACCCAACAGGAACTAACATGGAAATTGCCCAAAAAGCTGACTAAACTAGGCACTTAGGAATCTGTGCAGGTAAAGGTAATATCCATGCTTGCCCAGCACACACCAAATACACAACACACTTCAGCAAAACATACTATCAGTGTTTACCTACATCTATGCTTGACACATACTAAGAACATATTTGCTCCATCACATCACACCACCATGTTCAGTCTCATATGATGAGCTAAGCCTGCATCTCTAGGGCTGTGCAGCAGCTAGAGGAGGTAGAATATTTGATACCAAGGGCCCCCGGGGCACAGTGCCCAGGGCTAACAACAGCCCAAGACAGAGTCATTTAGGGAATACGAAAAGCTGTCCTTGGTAAGGGAGGGTCTCCAGACCCATGGCTGTAGAGTATGCTGCAGACCCAGTACTCTCTCATCAGTCCCTGCCAATGCTCCCCCACCCCAGGTCTGTTCATGAAGGCATAATGCTCTGCACATGGACTCACCTTTTTCTGGGCTCTCCCAACTTCCAGCAACCTGTATATGTTCTCTTCTGGGTTATTGTCATTGAACTGAGCCACAGCAAACTCCACTGATGCCACAAAATAATCTAGATCCTTAGTAACGTCTACAAATTCTTTGTCAGTGGTCCACATATGAGTGCCTAGCACAATCAGTCCTACAAGCAGGGACAGCTTCCACAACATGGCTGCCCTTTGTCCTTTACACAAGGGGAAAGGGATGGAACAGCCACAGTTGGTAACGCCCTTCTCAGCTCAGGATCCCACATAGCCCTGCCCATCAGAGGCCTGTGCTCCCGAATGCCTCCTTTTGTGCTTCTGTCTAAGCCCTTATCTCCACTCCTCTGCCTTGTTCCCTTCTCACTACCCCAAGCAGAAGGCAGAGCCGAAGGACACATTCCAAACCCTGTGGTGACACAAACCCTGAAGTGAGAAGCATCCACAGACATATCCTCTGTATGCACATCTCTGGGCTGTCCCTGCACTTTGCCAGGGCAGGTCCCACTTGTACCGCAGTCTAGCGGCACTGTATCAGCCCTGTTTGTGCTTAAACAATGCTAGAAAGGATTCCCATGGTTGGAGGAACTCCTGAGAAGTCTGGTGAACTCACTCCTGGGAAATGCCTACAACACACACTTGCTACCTACCAAGCTCAAGGCCAATAGTTTGGGGATGTCCATGAGATGCCACCTTCCTGAGTGCCCTGATCCTCTTTGGCTAGCAGCTACATCTGGCTACATTCTCCTGGTGTTCTGTGCTCATTATCAGTTCCCCTGGCTTCTAACCTGCTCTCATATTCTCTGATATCTTTGCTGACCTTTGGGCTGTAATTACTGAACTGCTTAATTCTAATCACAGCTGATTTCAAATCACCTTTTACTTACCAACTTCTAACTCAAGTCAACCATAGTCAGAGAACATCTATTCTATCTTACCTTTCTTTGAAACATATTGAGATTTATTTTTGTTTTTATTGTTGACAATACAACCAATATTTCCTGTGCTTTAGGAGAGCACATTTTGTAAACATAGTGTTAAATTTGTACATAGTAAGTCTCTGCTCACTGGACTATGCAACAACCTTAGTTTCAGAGAATCTCTGACCTGTGCCACATTTGAGATCAGTCACTCCTGAATTCACTAAGACACAGCAGAACACAGTAGAGTTATCACCTGCTGCTAGACTATTTCATGCCTTTTTTAATAATCTGAATACCATGGTATACACAGAAAAGGAAAATGCCTCCCTGCAACCCAGTCATCCAACCATAAGTAGTTAGTGTATCCTCAGACTCAGGATCAAGGCCCCCAGTCATCCATCCATAAGTAGTTAGTTTATCCTCATCAGATTCAGATTCAAGCCCCGCCCCCCAGTCATTCATCCTTGAGTGGATGAATGATCCACTTACGTCCAAGTGGATCAAAGACTTCAACAAAAATCCAGTTACACTGAACCTGATAAAAGAGAAAGTGGGGAATAGTCTTGAATGCATTGGCACAGGAGACAACTTCTTGAATTTCCTCAGACTCAGAATCAAGACCCCCACAGGCATTTATCTATAAGTGATTAGTATATCCTCATCAAACTCAGGATCAAGATTCAGTACAGTCATTCATCACTGGAAGAGAGCAAGGATTTTCTTCATGGTATTTGGCAAATACCTTTGTGTGTCATGAGGAACTTTGCTAAAAGGGCAAGTGGCTGTTAAAAAAACTTAAGTACCAGGTGAGGCTGCTCTTGAGTTCGATTGACTGAAGGATGAATTCTGAGGCTGAAGAGGCTCTCCTTTCCTTAACTGCCCATCTGTCACCTTTGACATGGCTAATGGCTAATAAACTTTTCAATGGACATGTTTTATTCAGGGAGTCTCAAAGTGTCTGAGTGTTTCTATTTAAGAATTCTAGAAGGACTAAGATAGCACCATGTTGAGAAAGAAATCAGGGAAACAGCACCATTCACAATAGCCACAAACAATATAAAATATCTTGAGTATCTCTAATTAAGCAAGCGAAAGACCTGTAGGAGAAGAACTTCAAGTCTTTGAAGAAAGAAATTAGAGAAGATGACAGAAGATGGAAAGATCTCCCATGCTCATGGACCTGTAGGATTAACAAAGTAAAACTGGCTATCCTACCAAAAGCAATCTACAAATTCAATGAAATCCCCATCAAAATTCCAACACAATTCTTTACAGACCTTGAAATAACAGTACTCAACTTCATTTGGAAAAACAAAAACCCAGAATAGCTAAAACAATCCTATACAATAAAAGAATTGCCGAGAGTATCATCATCCCTGATCTCAAGCTCTACTGCAGAGCTACAGTAATAAAAACAGTATTGTATTGACATAAAAACAGACACATTGATCAATAGAATCAAATCAAAGACCCAGACATAAATCCATATGCCTATGGACATTGATTTTTGACAAAGAAGCCAAAATTATACAATGGAGAAAAGAAAGCATCTTTAACAAATAGCACTGGCATAACTGGATGTCGGCATGTAGAAGAATGCAAATAGATCCATATCTATCACCCTGCACAAAACACAAGTCTAAGTGGATCAAAGACTTCAACATAAATCCAGTTATACTGAACCTGATAGGAAAGTAGGAAATAGCCTTGAATGCATTAACTCAGGAGACTACTTCCTGAATATAACACCAGTAACAAGACACTAAGATAGACAATTACTAACTGGGACCTCATGAAACTGAAAACTTTCTGTAAGACAAAGAACAACATCAGCAGGCCAAAATGACAGCCTAAAGAATAAGAAAAGATCTTCACCAACCTCACATCTGACAGAGGGCTAATTTCCAAAATATATAAAGAACTCAAGAAGAGAAACATCAAAAAAACAAATAAATGAAAAAATGGGGTACAGACCTTGTGGTAGCTTGAATGTAATTGCCCCCCATAATCTCATAGGGAGTGGCACTACTAGGTTTTGTTGGTTTTGCTGAAGTGGGTATGGCCTTGTTGGAGGAAGTGTGTCACTGTGAGGTTTCCTATGCTCAGGATACAGTCAAGTGTCTTAGTCAATTTCCTGTTGCCTGAAAGATGTAGAACTCTCAGCTACTACTTCAGCACCATGTCTGCCTGTATGCTGCCATGCTCCCCATCATGATGATAATGGATTGAACTTCTAAAACTGTAGGTGAGCCACTTCTAATTAAATGTTTTCTTTGTAAGAGTTGCTGTGATCATGGTGTCTCTTCACAGAAATAGAAACCCTAACTAAGACAAACCTAAACAGAGAATTCTCAATAGAAGAATTTCAAATGGCAGAGAAACACTTAAAGAAATATTCAAAGCCAGGTGGTGGTGATGCATGCCTTTAATCCCAGCACTCAGGAGGTAGAGCCAGGCAGATCTCTGTGAGTTCGAGGTCAGCCTGGTCTACAGAGTGAGATCCAGGACGGATACCAAAACTACACAGAGAAACCCTGTCTCAAAAACAGCAAATAAATAAATAGATAGATAGATAGATAGATAGATAGATAGATAAATAAATAAATAAATAAATAAATAAATAAAAAGGAAGGAAGGAAGGAAAGAAGGAAGGAAGGAAGAGAGAGAAAAAAAGAAATGTTTAAAATCCTTAGCTATCAGGGAAATGCAACTCTGAGATTCCATCTTATACCTGTCAGAATGTCTAAGATCAAAAATACAAATGACAGCTTATGCTGGAAAGATATGGAGCAAGGAGAACACTCCTCCATTGCTGGTGGGAGTGCAAACTTGTACAGTCACTTTGGAAATCAATAGGGCGGTTTCTCAGAAAACTGTTATCATTCTACCTCAAGACCCAGGCATATGGCTCTTGAGCATATACACAAAAGATGCTCAATCTAACTCAAAGGACTCTTGCTCAACTATGTTCATAGCAGCTTTATTTGTAATAACGAGAATCTAGAAACAACCTAGATGCTCCTCAGGTGAAGAATGGATAAAAAAAATGTGTTGCATTTACACAATGGCGTATTACTCAGCTGTTAAAAACAATGACATCATGAAATTTGAAGGCAAATGGATGAAACCAGAAAAAAAAATCATCCTGAGTAAGGTAACTCAGACCCAGAAAGACAAATATGGTATACACTACTCATAAGTGGATATTAATTGTAAAGTAAAGAATAACAATGCTACAATCCACAGACATAGGCTAGATAACAAGGAGGGCCCAAGGGAGGATTCATGGATCCCCCTTGGAAGAGGAAATAGAAGAAATCTTCCTGGGTGGACTGGGTGGGTGGGCATGGGAACTTGAAGGATTGTGTTGAGGGGGTGGGTGGAGGAAGAGAGTACTGAAAGAGATGACTGGAAAAAGGAGGGGGACTTTTCAGGGTCAGGTAGAAACCTGATGCCAGGGAAACTCCCACAAATCTACAGGGAAGACCCCAGCTAAGGCTCCTGGCAATAGTGGATACACAGCCTGACCTGGCCATCTCCTGTGATCAGATTGGTAACTACCCCAATTACCATCAGAGAGCCTTCATCTAATAACTGATGGAAACAGATGCAGAGACCCACAGCCAAACATTAGGCCAAGCTCAAGGAATTCTGCTGAATGGAGGGAGGAAGGATTGTAGGAAGCAGAGGGGTCAAAGACATCACAAAAAAAAAAAAAAAAAAAACACCAGAAACAACTAACTTGACTCATAGAAACTCACAGAGTCTGAGCTAACAACCAGGAAGCATGCATGGGACTGACCTAGGCCCTCTGCATAAATGTGACAGTTGTGTAGCTTGGTCTATTTGTGAGACTCCTAACAGTGAGAACAGGGGCTGTCCCTAATGCTTTGGCTGGCTCTTGGAACCTATTCCTCATATTGGTTTGCCTTGCCCAGGCTAAAAACAAGGAGAAGTGCTTTGACTTACTGCAACTTGATAGGCCACGCTTGTTGATACCCATGGGAGGCGTGCGTGCCCCTTTTTGAACAGAAGCAAAGGGGTAGATTGAGGCAGGCAGAGGAGAAATGGTGGGAGGGAGTGGGAACTGCAGTTGGGATGTAAAATAAATAAATTAATTAAATTAAAAAACTTATTTAGATTAAAAATAAAGATAGCAATATGTACCTATCAAACAGAGGAGATTCCCGTTATCAGGCTTGCTTAGGACTCAGATTGGAGTACCAAGTCCTTGAAGGCCCACTGGAAAGCAGAGCCTGGGCCTAGCCTCCAGACTGTGTGGAAGCACACACTCAGAACAGAGAGGCCTGGATTGGCCTCTGTCACAGCATAGTTCTTATACATTGATGCCATCCCCATATGCAAATCAGAAAAACACATATTAGAATACTCTTCCATGGTATTAAGGTTATGAAGATCAAGGAAATGAGTAAGGAATCATTTCTGATAGAAGATCGGTGTAGCTGGTGATTCTGTCATTTAGAAAGAACACTTGCTGTGAGTTCCCTTCCAGGTGCCCATTCCTAAAAGACCCAGATCATACTTTCAGGACTCCACAATTAGCTGAGCTAAGGCTATGTACTGCTCCTGGATTCCTGACAAAATTTGAGGATAGTGAGGGGGTACTTCTGGTGTCTTCCCCGGAATGCACTGGTTGCACTGGGTTATGGAGAAGATCACACCTGTTTGCAGGAATTAATAGTAAGTTGGGGAGTGATGAGGCGATTACATCGTCAGTTCTTTCTCTGATGTTTCGGAGGGAAAAGCTCTTTGCACTGTAAAGTAACGCTATTACAGTTTGAAATTCTTTTAAAATAAAACTTTTTTTTAAAATAACCTCGGCCATGCCAAGATACATCAGAACATTCGGCATGTAGGGACAGATGAAAGTGGGGACACGTGAACTGTCCAACTGTCTGAGTGGTAAATGCAGCATTGAGCGTGTCCCTGATGCAGTGCTATGGCCACACTCTTGTGGTTTCAGCAACGGGAAAGTATTTTACTTCTTCAGAGGAAGGATCACATGCTACTGTGGCTAGGAGTCTTCTAGGTCCAAGGTCACCCACCTCTTGGTAGAGGAATTGTCTGAGACACAGAGAGACAGGGCAACAGTGTTGCTCAACTCAAGTCCCCCAAGGTCATCAGAAGGAAGCGTTGGCATAGCTCCAGGCTGTCCTCACTCAGGCAGATGAAGTTCAGTGGTGTGTCAACAGTGGGTGCTGGAGGTGCCAGGAGAGTGACAGGCAAAGACACCTTCTTCAGTGTGTTCATGAGCAGGTGAGTGCTGTACATACCTAGGATTCTACTCCCCTGGGGAGCTCAAGGCGTGAGGAACCTGTCTCACAGGGAGGGTACAAAGGCTAGGTTGAGTGCCTGGCTCCTGCCTTTCACATGCACCCTAGATGTATTAGTGTGTGTGTGTGTGTGTGTGTGTGTGTGTGTGTGTGTGTGTGTGTGTAAGTGGGGGAAGTGGAGGGAAATGGAAGGAGTTGGAGTGGGGAGGGTATAAACAATGTAAACAAATACTCTCGTATGAAATTCTCAAAAAAATTTTTTTTATTTCAAAAACTTGTCTGCCCCTTTGGCCTATCTGATTTGTGGGAAAACTTACCCTGTGATTAGAAAAAGTATCAAACAAACCATTAGGGGTGGCCTTATGGAGCATGTTAGTTACTCAAATTGACCTAACAAATCTCATCCCCGCCCCCTTCAAGGCTGAAGGTGCAGAGAGTGACTGGGGCATCTTATACCAGCTTTTACACAGTCTTGTTCCAGTTCTCCAAAGGAGCCTCAACATTGGCAGTCACTAGCTTCGGAGATCAGCTAAGCCTCACAGACAGTTCACCCACGATGAAGTCATCCCCTCCCCAAGCAGGAACAATCATCTCCAGAGGATCATATTGTCCCCTCAAGCAAGAGGACTTCTGTCATCTACCTTGTAGAGCCAGAAACTGAGATAAGCTTCAATCAGACCTCATCTTGATTAAACTGCTTAATTACATGTCCCTCATGCCCCTCCCCCAACTCCAAGTTTTTCGTGTGTTTAAGTTCATGTCAGTACCCTAAAGAAGAGCTGAAAAGTTTAATTTCCATCTTTCCAATATGGCCATTTTAATTAAAATCCTCTCCTGCCCTTTTTCCATCACTCTGGTCTGCTTTTTCTAGGGCAAATGGGTGAGCTCAATGTGCTGGATTCCCCTGGGATTCCAGGCCTAGGATTCTGGCTATGGGAGGAGCCAAGGAAAGAGGCCCTAGCATGCTGTACTGTGTGGGCTTTCAGCAGCATTACAAGGCCTTCAAAAGGAATAGAGGGACAAACTCCACCCAGCCGGACTGGCCCCTAGGACAGTAGGCACAGATCCAAAGAGCCCTGCCAAAGCTGTGACATGGAAGCAACACTGACACCTCAACCCACAGCGGGTTCAGAATCCAGCTGTGATCAACCATCTATTGAAAAACATACCATTGTTCCCTCGGATAATCTTCAAAATGTCCAAAATGCCATTCCAAATTATTCTATATTTGAAAAAGCAAGAAAATTTCAACTCAAAATGTCTTATTGTTAACACTGTACTCCCACAAAAGAGCACAAATCACTGCTCATAATCATATTCTTTATATTAAAATTAAATATTCTGAGAACCATTGAAATGAGTGAAGGTGTTTTCTGTTGCCGCATACTTAGTGCCTTAAAACAGATCAAATGTATCAAATGGAAGGCAGAGTCTAACATGGCTTTCACTGGACTAAAATCAAACATCAGCAGGGCTGTGTTCCTCCTAAAGATGGCAGTGAGAGTCCTTCTCTTTTCAGCTTCTAGGGCCGCCAGTCCTTCTTGTCTTTTGGCACTTTCTTCCAGAGGCAGAGTCCTCTTGTGCTTCCATGTTCTTCTTGTGGTTCTCTGACTGTTTGCCCTCTCCCCAATCCTACAGGGACTGCTGTCACTCTGTTGGGTCTACCCACATTACCCAAGGAGATCTCTCTCTACCAAGTTTTTTACTCACATATGCAAATATCTTCTTGCCATGTAAACCTAGCCTCAGGATCTGAATGAAGATGAAGGACATGATGCCATATCATTTGATTTTTTTTTTTTTTTCGAGACAGAGTTTCTCTGTGTAGCTTTGCGCCTTTCCTGGATCTCGCTCTGTAGACCAGGCTGGCCTCGAACTCACAAAGATCCACCTGCTTCTACCTCCCAAGTGCTGGGATTAAAGGCGTGCGCCACCACCGCCCGGCAATAAAGGAGTACCAGTCCCAACGAGCCAGCCAGGAGTCGAACCTGGAATCTTCTGATCCGTAGTCAGACGCGTTATCCATTGCGCCACTGGCCCGCAGACTCATTTGATTTTTTTTTTACATGCACTATACTGCTTATTTTTCTTGTTACTGTGATGAAATACACAGCAAACATAACTTAAGGTAGGAAGGCTTTACTGGGGCTCATGGTTTGAGAAAACAGTCCAATATGGCAGGGAAGGCATGGTGGTAGGAGCAGGGGGCAGCTGGTCATACTAGGTCTGCAGTCAGAAACAGAGAGAAATAAATACCAGGGCTTCACTGGCTTTCTCCTTTTTATTCAGTCAGGGTTTCCAGTACAATGGTACCATCCACATTCAGGGTGAGTTTTCCTTCCTCAGTTAAATCTTTCTGGAAATACTCCCATGTACATACGTGTTTCCACAGTGGTTCTATCCGCAATCAACTTAACAAGGAAAGTTACCCATCACATGGGCCTTACTTAGCTCAGGCCTCAATGTAAGAAATAATCCAGCCCAGATCAGCAGGACCACCTGCCTGATCACCAATAATAAGCAGAATATATATATATGTATATATATACATATATATATATGTATATATATATACACACACATATATATATATATAGTCTTTTTTTGTCTTCTGAGAAGTATTAAAAACATGAAGTAAATAAGTATAATTCTCAGTGTGATACAAATTTAATTCTCTGTCAACTGGTATATTTAGAATTAATCTCAACTCAAAATACCAACAAGAAATGGCAAGCTAAATTAATTTTTAAAGTGCTGGGAAAGTTAAATACAAAGGAGAGCCTGTAAATGCTTGAAGAAGAAAACATGCTACAGACTGTAAAGATTGGTGGAGCCAATTAGCTATGCAAGTTCTTGAGCCTCATTCCAAGGACTCTAGCCAGAGTCAGGCTAAGGAAGGGGACAAGAGAAGAATAGACAAGCACTCCCTGAGAGTGGGGCAGAACTGAAGTCTCAAAGTGAGTCACTCACTCAAGGAATGTGGCTCTAGATCAAGATGAGCTTCAAGTCAGTGGATTTAAAAAATTATTGCTTCAACCAATGTGGATAATACAACTAGATAGCCTAACAGCTCTAGGTAGATGATAGATAGATAGATGACAGATAGATAGATAGATAGATAGATAGATAGATAGATAGATAGATAGATAGATAGATAGCCAGGTGGTAGTGGCGCACGCCTTTAATCCCAGCACTCTGGAGGCAGAGCCAGACGGATCTCTGTGAGTTCGAGGCCAGCCTGGGCTACAGAGCTAGATCCAGGACAGGCACCAAAACTACACGGAGAAACCCTGTCTCGAAAAATAAAAAAAAAAAAAGATAGATAGATAGATAGATAGATAGATAGATAGATAGATAGATAGGCATCTCCTAAATAGACAGTGTTAGATAGACAGGTAGACAGACAGATTTAGATAGACAGATATCTACCTGAGAGGCAGATAGACATGAGCTATAGAGGGTAGGGTGTGAGACAGAGACAGAGAAAAAGATTTCCAGCTTATGCTTTCCAAATGGTATCAATGGTAAAAGGAACACTTCTAAACACCACATGACAGTCAGGACAGCCACCCATGGCTGGCCTATTAACCTCCAATGTGGCACCTAGGGAGTCCTAGCTGTTCTGGGAGAAAGAGTTAGACTTCCTGCCAGTGTGGGTGTTTGGTGGGGCTCAGCTGCTAAGGTATCTGTTTGTCTTTAAGGCTGAGAGGTAAGAATCTGGTATATTTGTTCCAAAATTAGTATAAATACATATGAGGAACTTGGGACAACCAGCAGAGTTTGTGGAAAGGGTGTTCTTGTGTACCATTGACAAGGTCTAAACCAGGAACTATAAACAGAGTCATGCCTGAAAAGAAGTGCTGTGCAAGATTATCCTTCAAGTGGAACTTCCACTGTCTTCATTAGATCAGCTATGTCCCTTTAGAAAAGATCATCACGACCATGCCTTGTTGACTATTGCCCTTCTCTCTTAGAAGGAGGGGAGAAGAGGGCTGTGGGATATAGCCAGGCTGGCCTCGAACTCACAGAGAGCCATCTGCTATGCCTCCGGAGTGCTAGAATTAAAATGTGTACCACCATGCCCTGCTATGGCTGCTGTCTTTCTTGCTTGCAATCAGAGAACTTAAAAACACACCAGGGCTGAAGGCTGTGTGAGTTTTACATATCAACTAGTTGAACCCCTGCACATTCATCTATCTGACGCAATAGTAGGTAACCAGCAGATCAACCCCAAGGCTGTAGCTTCAGACGTTAGACAATCCCCTGTAACCTTGAAAATAAATTTTCTATCGAATGTAACAACAGAGTCTTTGTTATTTATGAAAACAGGTATAAAGCTGGGTGCCAGAGAACTCAAGCTTTTCATAGTAGGTGGAAAAGCCACCTGCATTTCTTGCTGATGTCTAGAAAGTGAAAGGGCCGGAGGTTGGAGAGCAGGTGAGCATGAAATGGTCTCTGGCTCCTTCTTTCCATCCAAGTACACTTCTTGGATGGGCAGACATCCAAGAATGGGCTGCGTTGAAGTCATCCTAGAGTGTGAGAGACATCAAAGGGGGCCCACAAATCCCAGTGCAAAAAAAAAAAAAAAAAAAAGAGGAGTCTCAGAATGAAAGAGTAAGCCCAAACAGCAGAAGAGACATCATCTCTACTTCTGTGACAGACAGAGCAATGTCCTGACCCATGCTGCCTCAGTCCAAGATTGCAAACCTGTGAATACACTGCTTCCAGGTAACTTTGGAAGCTATAGAGAAGGGGGTCTTGAGATGGTGGATCACCTCAGTGACTGGGTAGATACCATGCAATCACAAGGGTCCTCGAGAGAGAGATGCAGAGTCATGGGAAAAGTAATGAGGGAATTGGAGGTTGGAGGTTTGGCTATTAGGATATGGTAAACTTACCTTGCCATATGCTATTTTTTCTGGTAACTTGAGAGATAGATCATCATAAGAAGCTCATCCAGCAGCCAGGAGCACAGCAGAGGAGTGGATCTTAGCAGTGAGGGTGGAGAAGAACTGGGAGGGCACCCCAAGGATGTCAGATTTGCATTTCTGCCAAGGCCAGGGGTACTAGAGCTAGAGTCAAATAGCAACTTTCTAGTCCCCACTTATTTCTCTCTTAGTCCTGGAAACAGAAAGGTCTTGAGAACCATGGCTGAGGTGGGGGACACAGAACAGAAGTAGTATTTGTGATAAGGAAGAGAAGCCATCACCTCCACAGATGTAGACCCACAGAGGGAAGAAATACAGTGTGTGATTTGGACTTTAAATGTCCCCTGAGGGCTTATGTGTGGTCCCAGCCTGTGGAGCTACTGGGAGGTTATAAAGCCCTTAAGTGGTACAATCAGTAGAAGTTGGGTCACGGGAGGCAGGTCCTAGAAAGGGAGATTGGAACCCAGCCCCTTCCTGTCTGTCTCACTCTGCTTCTCATCTGCCATGCAATAAGCAAACTCCTCTACCAGGCATTCTCAGCATGACATCAACCTTGTCACTGATCCCTCTGGCTAATTAAGCAAGCAGACCCAAATCCCAGACAGATCTCTTCTGAAACACTACCAGCTATAATGACACCAGGAGCAGTGGATGAAGTCCTACCTTCCACTTCCGTTCTCTCCTACTTTGGAAGTGCTCTCAGTGATGAAGACATCAAGTAGGTATGGGGATTTGATGGTGCAAGTCTTAGACCTCAGACCCTTCCCTTTGAGGATTCCCACCCAATGGGGCCTCAGATGTGGTAGCAGTGATATGTGACTGAGAAAGGCATCTTGGTTTCAGCTCTGCTCCTAGTTTTGAGAACCAATGACTTTATTGGAATTACCTTCAGGAATATGGGTGAGGGCTTATTTATAGAAGCATGAGTGACTTAAAGGGAACTCTGTTCCTGAAAAATCCCACTCCAGAATGGGCAATGGCTCATGAAACTCTTTGAGCTGCTTGAGCAACTTGCAGACAACTAGGCTGGAGAGGATCATCTCCCCAGAAGTTATTGCTTATATAACCTCAGGAAGGTACTTCAAGAACTTCCTGAGACTTCAAAGTTTTTATTACTTCCTTAGTCTCAATGAGCCTCCCTCATTAAGAAGAGGATGCTCCAATTCATAGGAAATAGCTACACAATGGCCAACGGGAATATGTACTTAGGGTAGGAATGGAGGTGCATGTGTCTGTATGCCGATTCATAATTCAGTCTGAATGCATACTTAGAACAGAGGTGTGGCTACATATGTTTGCATGTTCGTGCATGTCAGCATAAGTGCAGGTATATGCACTCACACCTCTGTTCTAGGATCTTTCACTACTTGTCTTGATATTGTATCCTTATGAGCAATATCCTACAGTAATGGTTCTCAACCTTTCTAATGCTGTGACTTTTCAAAATAGTTCCTCATATTGTAGTGACTTCCAATCATAAATGTATTTTTGTTGCTACTTTATGACTGTAATTTTGCTACTGTTATGAATTGCAATGTAGGTGTTTTTGGAGATAGAGGTTTGCCAAGGGGATCACAACCCACAGGTTGAGAACCATTGTCCTATAGGCTTACTCCAAACATCTTGTGAGCTGGCATCACACAGATGGCTGTATCCTGCCAGCCTCCATGCCTTTGACTTTGCCTTTCGATACCAAGCTGGAGCTCCTGTGGGGTCTTATCTTTCTGAAACCCAACTTGTCAGGCAGGAAACTCTTGCCATCCCCTCCTTTAACTTCCTGCTCACCCCTAAAACATGGAGTCGGCCACTCAAATGTCACCAGCTTTCCAAAGTGAGGTTCTCCAGGTCCTTGCTTCTCTCTCTCCTCCTAGTCCCTCTGCTCTTTAGACATATTGTCTAGAACCAGTGTCCAAGAGCCAGGCCAAGGAGAGGGCTTCCTCAAAACCCAGCTCCTCCTCATGAGCTTCTCCTTCCCATCATCCTGCTGGTTAGGCTATACTTCCTGAGACCCAATACCCTTCGTATGTCCTCCATTGTCTATCCCTGAAGTGTTCTTTGGCCCCTCATGACATAAGGTCAGTGGAAAGAGGCCTCTGGCTTAGCTTCTGCTGAGGGAGTAACAGTCCACAGAAGTGTATGTTGCTGAAGGAGAAGCCCCCACAAAATATAAGTGTGTGTGTGTGTGTGTGTGTGTGTGTGTGTGTGTGTGTGCATGTGTAATGAACTATGCAAAAAGAATAAGAGTAGACATGAGTTAGCCAGTCATTGCAAAGTGTCCCTAGAGTAGGCAGATGGGAGGAGAAAGATGGAGCTGTGGGTGTCGCTGCATGTTGCCCTTAAGTCTGACTCAGGACAGCTGTGGTCAGTATGACTCAATAGATGAAGACGAGGGGGAAGCTCTTCCCAATATTCTCCAGATGAATGATGATGGCCAGACCTTGGAAGGCACCATGGGTCCTGTTAGCCATTCTGGTGGCCCTGGTGGCCTTCAGCTATCAAGGAAAGAGGAAGACATTTATAGTTGTCCACGAAGTAAGTGCAATAGAAGTTTCTGTCCCAGGCACATTGGAGTATGTCACAGAAACATACAACAAAGAAAGTGATGACTTGTACAACTTCAGGATCGTCCGCATCCTGAAGATTGAGAAGCAGGTGAGTATGTGGCTTCCCTGTCTCTCCTCCACAGTGGGACCCAGTGCTCTGGTAAAACCCCAGGCGTTTGTTTGGGTAGGATCTCACTAGACAGACTAGGTCAGCCTCAACCTGCGGCCTTTTGCCTCCGTCTCCCCGGTACTATAATTACAGGTATACACTACCATTCCCAAGTGAAAGTGGGTGCTTTAAGAGAAATGTACATTTGCTCAAGTGAATGAATCTGTCGTTTCCATGATACCCAACAAGTTACATACCCAGGTTCAACTGTCCTGGTCATGTGCCTTTTAAAGCAGTGCTATTGGAGCTATCTGTGCTGTGTCCATCTGGGGCTGCCATGCTGCCGGGGTCAGTCGGTAAAGTTACAACACAGAACCCATGACCTACAGAGATTAACCCGTTTACTATCTAACCATTCTCAGAAAACTTGTGCACAGTTCTGCCTGGAACTATTAGCCTTTTCAGTGCTGTCCAAAAGATGAAGAATGATAGGTTTTCTGGCAGTCTTGGTGAGATTTCAGTGTCTTCTGGTGGTCTTGGTGCTATCCCAATGAGTGACTAAAAGAGGCCAGGAGTCCAGCAGGAAGGAGAGCAAGGATCCTACAATTGTGCAAGACTGGGCCCTTGCCATTGAGCATGGTGTAGAGCTGTCCCCTCATCTAGAAGCCACAATGGGGAGAAAAGACCATCCTTCATTTCCCTTCCCTCACTACCCACAGATGACAGACCACATGGAGTTACACTTCAGAGTGGAGATGCGGAGGACCACCTGCTTCAAGACAGAGACGAGCATCTGTGATGTCCAGAAAGGGGAACTTTACAAGGTGCTACGCAAGCTCATTCACACAAAGCCGTTTTTCATGGGTTTTTCTATGGTTTTAGCATAAGGGAAGGCAGACTTATTTGGGATCTATTTAAGTTTGCTTGGAAAAAAATCTTATGAGCGATATTTCCTCTTTCAAAGAGGAAATTAGAGATGGAAAAAGCAGGGCCATCATTTGTTGGTGCTGGAGGAATCACAAGAAGGAGGAAGGGGTCCAAAGGGAGCAGTTTGGTGGCTGAACTACAGAAGGACACCCCAGGCCAAGAGAAGCAGTTAATTATTAACCATATTTTAGCAGGAAGTGGGAAAATGCATTTAAAAATAATTTAACTGGTGTACAGTGGACTAAGAAAAGCAAGTCTGTGTGGGTGGCCTGCTGAGGGACATGCTGAGTGGTCTGTGGCCCCAAAGGCACCTCAGTCCCCTGCAGAATTCATTCTGACCCAGCAGGAGGCTGGCCAGATGCTGCACAACATCATCACCACTTCTGTGTGCATAGTCAGGGTGTGTCCAACACACTCTCTCTGGCTATGACTCCTAACAGCCCTGTAACCATCTCTTAACTTTCCCCAGATGAATCTGAGCAAGGATGGCTGTATGTCCCTCTTTGTCTGGCATCATCCTGGTTGATGTCTAAGTTTTTAATGTAATCATTAATAGCCTCACCTTTTGCTTATAACATGTTCTTGTTCAGTTCATAAACTATATGGTAAACCCAGTAATAAGGACTTGGAGGTTCTCAACACACAAATGTATCCTTTCCTGGGCTCCCTCTTCATATTAGGACATAAAATTTTATGGACATAAAATCTGAGTGAATGAAAGGAAGGATAGATAGATAAAAGGAAGGAATAGGTGGGAGGATGGAATGATAAATAGGTGGATGAATGGAACTAGAAGGGTAGATTGTGACTGGGTGTGTGGATAGATAAGTAGACAAAAGGAAGGGAGAAAGAAAGGGAGGGAGGGAGGGAGGGAGGGAGGGAGGGAGGGAGGGACAGAGGAAGGGAGGGAGGGAGGAAAGATATTATAAAAGAGAAGGGAGGAATGGAGACGAGAAGGGAGATGTGGATCCAGTAGAAGCCCAGGAAGAGAAAATATGATAAACATCACATGAGTGAAAATGATGAGAAAATAGAACCAGTAATTCCCACAGTGAGTATGGACTGGACCTTCTATTACTACTCCAAACCTGACCACAGAGAGAACAGTCTCCAGAAGAATCACAACAGTGCTTTTGTCGCATAAATGAAATCACATAAAATCCAGGATTGGGCTGAGGGGAGCAATGAGGCAGTGCTGTTTCCCTGGCCTCGTGTTTGAGGTTCTCTTCCTTCTCGCCTTGCATTTTAGCTCTCTATCTTGTTTTTATAGAATCTGACTATGCACACCACTTGAACTCTCTGTAAACGTCTGGACCTCAGATTCCCAATTCCTGCCATTGCGGAGCACTGCCATGCCTGCCTCTTGTTCATCTTTTAAAATATGCATTTTGGTTTTTTGTTTGTTTGTTTCAGCAAATCCAGTGCTACTTCTCAGTGTATGCCATACCCACGTTTGAAATATACAAAATTCTCAAGAAAAACTGTACCGATAGCTGAGTGTCTTGGAGCACATGCTGTGCCCACCAAGTTTCAGGTCACCCTGCAATCAACAGTAATCCTCAATTCACACAATAAAGATGGTAGCCTGTTCTCTTCAAGGTCTTCATGTTGTGACTCCATTTTTCCCCATAAATTCTTCAGCTGTAATAACAAAATGTGGAGGCCCACTAGGGGGAACCACTGAGGGATAAAGATGGTTTCTGAACCCATTGTTTATACCCTTGTGATAGTGGAGCTTCATCCTCAGCTTCATAGCAAGTAGGGGACTTTAGGACTTTTTTGTCTACCTGTTTGTTTTATTTTTGAGATCGGGTCTCGGGTAACCTCATGCTGACCTGGAGCTCACTATGTAGCGGAGGATGACTTTGAACTTATGATCTTCCTTCCTCCTCCTCCCAATGCTGGCAAAATAGGCATAGACCACCACACTCAGCTTTATGCAGTGCTGGGGGGGGGGGTGTGTCAAACACAAGACTTGTTGCAGATTAAACAAACGCTCTACAAACTGAGCAGCATTCCCAGGCCAATTGTTCTGGGTTTTAAGACTAGATGGAGAAGATCGGGAGAAGGACAATAAGGAGATGGAGGGGTGTTTACAGTGGGGAACTGAGCAGCAGAGATGTTAGCAAGTGACTCTCATTGTGGAATCCCCCAGGAGGCTGACAAAGAGCCCCCCACTAAAGTATGAAACAAGAAGGAAAAACACAAAGAACTAAGAAAGACAAGAGCCAACTCCTGGTCCAGAGTTGAGAGATGCCCTTTGTGTCTGTAAGGAAACACTAAACTCAGATCTAGACTCCCACCACATTACACCAGCAGCCAGGACCAGAGCAGAATACATCTTGGATTCCGGAGGTTTTATCTATGAGACAAAGGAAAATATACGCCCCGTGGGAAAGAGGACATGGTCCACAACGTCATTTTATTTTCTCTATATCAACCGATGGGATTAAATCCCATAGTCAGGGAAAAGCCAGGAACACTATGTCACAGGGGCTGCACTTTCTGTCTTGATCTGTTTCCTACCGATAATAACACAATACTACAAATAAGGGAAATTATTTTTAATAATAGTCTAATTGTACATTAAGAAATTTAGTTCAAAAGGAAAAAACACAAACAAATTATGTAATCTCTTTAATTTGCAATCAGACATGTTTAGGAGTGAAGTATACTGATGTCTTCAACTAAATTTGAAGTACATATGAAAATGGAGACTCTCAGGTAAATATAAGAATGGGAAAGAGATGCTTAATACCAATACAAAATACAAATTGTAGAGTGTAAGTGGTGGGCATATAGTTGTTCTTTGCAAAATTATTTCAACTTTAGATCAAGTTTTAAAATGTTTACCAGTATTCTGGAAGGAAAAAAAACATGAATGCATACATTAAACCACAGAGTTGGACTTTAAATAACTTGCCAGAATGTGCTTGTATTGTTTAAAATATCTCACACTGGAGCTGAAGAAATGGCTCACAGGTTAAGAGTACATTCTCTCTTGCAAAGGATCTGAATTCTATTCCCAGGACCCATGTCAGGCAGGTCACAAACACCTGTAATTCCAGCTCCTGAGATATCTAAGGCCTCTGACCTCAGTGGGCACCTGCGTGTGCGTGCGTGCGCGCACGCAAAACACACACACACACACACACACACACACACACACACACACACACACACACACACTAAAATAAAATAAAATATCTCACATTAGATGAAATCTATGAATAAAATTGTAGAGTTATTTATGACATTGTTTGCAATTTATCCTGTGCTCATTATACACAAGAAACTTACAAAATGCCAAAAACTGATATAAAACTTAATTAAACATTCACAGGTATCATTTAAAATATGAGTTAGGCTCCTTATTTAACAAGTTAGAGAATAAAAGGCAGAAGATTCTATCATTTGTAGGAGGAATCATGAGGTGAAGTTAATGTTTCAGCCACTGCATTCTAAAAGGAGGACATTTAAATATTGTTAGTTTCTACTTCAATTTCTTCAAGTGAAGTAATGACTAAATAAATAAATATTAAATAAACATCTCAGTATCAAGTGACTAAATAAATAAATATTAAATAAACATCTCAGTATCACTAGAATCCCAGAATTTCTATTCTGACCAAGGTCTTTTCCACTTACATAGGATTTAAGTGTAGTTTTAAAGCATATTTTCATTAACCCTATGGGAATTTTATACATGCATACAATTATTTTGGTCACTCCTCTCCCTAACTCCTCCCTCTAACTCCTCCCAGATCCACCCTCAAACCCTCTCAACTTCATGTTCTCTTTAAGAGTGCGGCCCTTGGTGGGATCACCACATTCTAGTGATTGTCCTCACACCCATGAGTATATGACAACAGAAACACGGCTGGACTCTGTAGGTTATAAAATAGACTAGCAAATTATAAAGAAAGCTATGTGGACTGGTCTAAGGTTAAATAGCGCCATCTAGTGATAGCCTTCTTTTTAAAGGCCCAGTCCTGAGATAGCACAGGACATCACATGGTGAGAGAGGCAGGGAGTGGCAGAGACCCATCTAAACTGACTGGCTCTCAAGATGATTCAGCAAGTCATTAACACGGATTTATTTATCAGACAAGTGAATTCATCTGCTTACATGGACAGATACCCACTAACTTCCTGAAAGTCCCACTGGATCCCTTCTCTTCTCATGATGTAGATTTATGTCTCCACAGGAGTTTAGGAGCACCTTCTGTGATAGCACATTAACAATGGGGACACCCCAAAACTTCAATTCAGGAATTCAATGTCCCCAGGCTCCTTCCACACAACTCCCCCCATTTTGTCTCAGGAGAACTATCAGCAATTCACATGTGCTCATTCACATCTGGTAGAGAAAGATCTCATGCCAAGACTCCAGCAAAAGGCCTGGAGAGATGGCCTGGTGGTTAAGAGCATTTGCTGTTCTTCCAGAGGACCAGAGTTCAATTCCCAGCTCACAAACCATCTTAACCTTTAGCTCGGGGGCTGAGGGGGGGGGGGTCTGACACCCTCTTCTAGCCTCCATGGACATTGGCATCCATATTTAACACAGAGACAAACAGACACATAAAGATTCTTTTAAATTGACAAAAGCATTCAGCAAAAGTCCAGGCTTTAATACTGTTAGTAGATCCTGCTGACATCATAGAGTCTCTGTCTGTCTGTCTGTCTGTTTCTCTCTCTCTCTCTCTCTCTCTCTCTCTCTCTCTCTCTCTCTCTCTCTCTCTCTCACACACACACACACACACACACACACACACACACACACACACACCCCACAGGAGTGGAGCAGCTGGTGGAGTCGAGGTGTTTGTCCAGTTAGGATTTGCCGAGGGTGGCTGCAAGCACTGTGATTTCCCTGCCCCCTATGAACTGGGGTAGCTCTAGGTGAGAGAAAGCCGCAGAGTGCTCAAAGGGAAACGAGCTGGCATACCCCGAGAGGGTAAGTCTACAGGACACAAGCAGAGGACCAACAAGTGTGAACTGTGATCTTGGGTGAACAGAAGACTTGCCAAGGCTTCCCAAGTTGGGGTTAGATAGGAATTTTTAGCATCTACTCACCCCATCAAAACTCTAGAATATTTGGGGGGCAGCTGGAATTCCTTCTTCCAAATATCTGGGATCACACTAATCTACAACTTTTCTTCTTCAGCTGAGGAAAACAGGATATCTTCTTGGAGTTGTTACAATGTGTGAAAGTAATGATGCTTATGATGAAGGCAGGAATCAAAACACATGTAGCCTAGAGCAGGAACTCAGTGGAAGCCATGGTAGTAATTTACTGTGAATCACATCCACACTATTGACACATTTGGGCTATTTCATCCCCCAGACAGTGACTGTCCTTTGAGAGAAAAACAGAGATGGAACACTTGGGGCCATTAGTCTTTTGGATTTTTCAGTCAATGTTTGGCTGAAATGTATTTTGGAAATAATCTTATTTTTACAAGAAGTTACAAAGGCAGCAAAGAGAAGTGCCCCGTACCCCTCCCCCTGGTTTTCTCTGATGGCGAAATTTTCATAATTAAGGAAAACAGAGTACCTAGTGGGGATCAGTACAGCGTGTGTGTGTGTGTGTGTGTGTGTGTGTGTGTGTCTGTGTCTGTGTCTGTGTCTGTGTGTGTCTGTGTGATTTTGTCATTCATGTAGATTCCTGTAAGTACCACTATAATGGAGATATGCAGGACCGTTCCTACTGGGCCAGGACTTCCATTTACTTACCCTTCATGCAGCCTGCTTACCCAGTTCTTCCTGTTTGTGGATTGAAAAGGCAAAATAGGTTGGATGGGAAAGAGAAAGTTCACTTGTTTAAAAAATTTCGAAGCAGTGAGCAAAAGAGATGTTTCAAAAGTTAAGAGCACAGGGTAGAGGATCTGAGTTCAGTTCTCAGGACTCACGTTGGGCCGCTCACAACTGCCTGTGGCTCCAGATGCAGGAGGATCTGGTGCCTCTGACTTCCACAGGCATCTGAACACATGTGCACATACTCCCATAAGGACACACATGAGTACACATAACCAGAGAGAAGAACAGCATTAAAAATTCAAAGTAGGACTGGAATGTAGCTCAGTGGCAGAGCACTCGCTGGTGTGCAGAAAGCCCTGTGAGCAAACTGCGACACTGTTAAAATAATAATAATACATTCAGGAGGCAGAGGCAGGCAGATCTCTGTGAGTTCAAGACCAGTCTGGTCTGGAAAGTGAATTCCAGGACAGCCAGTTCTGTTATACAGAGAAACTCTGTTTCAGAAAACAAACAAACAAACAAATAAATAAATAATAAAAAATATAATAAATAAATAACAATAATAAGAGGGCCAGCGAGACAGCTCACAAAGGTAAAATGCTTGCCATGCAAGTCTGACAATCTGAGTTTGATTCCTGGAACCCATGACTGTCAGAAAGGAATAATCCCTGAAAGTCCTTCTTTGATTTCCAAATGAGCACCGTGGCAAGAGCACACTTGCATTCACACTCACATGTTGCACACACATAGAACACAACAAATAAATTTTTTTTTTAAAAAGAACCGTGTCCATATGAAATCACATAAAATCAAAAACAAATTGAACACTAGTCTCACTATGCCAACATGAAATGAGTAAGAACTTAGCTCAAACCAATACCATGGTTTCTTTCTTTCTTCTTCCTTTTTCTTTCTTTCTCTTTCTTTCTTTCTTTTTTTGATTTTTTGAAACAGGGTTTCCCTGTGTAACAGCCTGACTATCCTGGAACTCACTCTGTAGACCAATTTGGCCTCGAACTCACAGAGATCTGCCTGCCTCTGTCTCCCAAGTTCTAGGATTAAAGGATTGTGCCAGCACCACCCGGCCAGTTTATTTCTTTAATATTTATTCATTTGTTAATTTTGAGACAGTACCTCTCTATATAGCTCAGAATGGTGTCTCTAACTCATAATAATTCCTCTGACTCAACCTCTTGAATGCTGAGATTCCACCACTATGTCAATACCTGAAGTAACTAACAATAGAAATGCAAAGTAAGTTAGGGAGAGTGAAAATAAGTTCAGAGCAAAAGTAGCTTATGCTGTACAAATGCACACCCTGTGACCTCAGCAAATACCCAATAGACACACACACACACACACACACACACACACACACACACACACACACACACGTCTGCCTTTTACACAGATACACACATGCTTATTGGTAAAAGGTATCATTAGAAACTGAAAACTATTTGGGTACGATGGTGCATGCTTGTGATACTAGCACTTAGGAGGCTGAGGCAGGAGGATCTCAAGTTCAAGGCCAATTGGTCTACTTAGCTAAACACTATCTTAAAAATCAAAATTAAAATAAAAACTCCTAAAAACCACAGGTTTATTATTAAAGAATGGATAAGAATGGTATGTTTAGGGAGGGGAGGGATGACTCGGTGGGTACACAGAGAAAGGGGAGGGGCATGCGGGGCCTCAGAGGCCCCAATGGCATTGAATTTGCATGGCAGGGTGCTTTGGGCTCTTCCCTACTAATGTGTAACCTTCCATTCATTTCCTGTGGCCCTTCTCCTCCAAGCATCTTGGTTAATCTGAGGCTCTCACTTGGGGATCTACATTTTCCTCCCCTAAGTGATTCTCAAGTTTCCTTCTGACTGAAAGAGTGGCAGATCCAGGGAGGAAGCCAAGTATCACACGATACACTCAATATGTTCTCAGCTCAAGGCTGTGCCCTCTCTTACTGAGCTATGAGTCAATGGAGGGAGGTAGCTGTAGGGAAGTAAGAATATACCATGCCCATAGTCTGGAGACCTAGAGGGAAAGCATTCAGCACAGTGATGGAAATCCTACCAAAGGGCCTCCATATGTCCACACCACACACACACCCCAAACAACACCTGAGCACTGAGTCTCTGACCCTAGTCCCTAGAAGACGGTGTGCTACAGACACCCTCATAGCTTGTGGCTGGGGATTAAGTGTACCCTGTAGCTGTAACGGGCAAGGGCTCTGGGAGTTTCTGTCTTCCCCTGGGACACTACCCTCTACCTTTTTGTGGTGGTCTGAATGAAAATGGCCCCCATAGGCTCATAGCAAGTTGGCACTACGAGGTGTGGCCTTGTTGGAGGAAATGTGTAACGGGGGGTGGGGTCTGAGGTTTCAAAGGCTCAATCCAGGTCCAGTGTCACTTTCTCTTCCTGATGCCTGAGGATCCATATGTAGAACTCTAAGCTATTTCTCCAGCACCATGTCTGCCTTTGTACCGCCATGCTTCTCTCCACGACAATAATGTACTAGACCCCTGAACTGTAAGTCAGTCTCTTCACAGCAACAAAACGCTGAGCTAAGACATCCCTGCTACTGCTGCCGCCTGCTGACCTATAGCCACTGTAAGTCACAGCCTTGCTACAAGTGTACTGAGTCGACACTGGTTACTCAGCCTTGTTTAGCCATGGGACTTCAGACATGCTCACTGTGTCATGTGTTAGTCACAGTGTTGTGTGTAGTGGTAGGGTATAGCGTTCCCCATGCCCAGGCCAGAGTCAATGACTGTGCCTGGGCCCAGAGATAGAAGAAGCATGGAGTTGATGTAGACAGAACAGTGAGGCTCCCCAAAGGGATATCAGCATCCTGTTCAAAGCATAGCAGTCCCTGGTGACCACTGCATATCTGTGGAGTGTATGTGAGCTGCAAGTGTGGGAAAGCACAGAGGTTCACGTGTGGAAGTGTTTGCATACGTGTTTGCATGATGACTGTAAGTGTGTGAGAGCAGAGGTATGCATGCCTGTGTGTATGTGAGTGGAAAGTACATGCGTCGGTAAAGGTGCTGTTACTATGCATGTTATTGAGCATCAGTATTGTGAGAGTGAGTGAGCATATGTGTACGTGTGTGTGTGTGTGTGTGTGTGTGTGTGTGTGTGTGTGTGTGTGTGTGTAGATACACCCCAGAGAGGCACAAGTCCTCTTAGAGCTATATAAAAACCAGTACACAACACAGGCATCTGGGTGTCAGTAGAGCTCTTCACATGGACACTCTGTGATCCTGGCAAGAATTGTTCCAGAGCTGGTAGTAGTTTGTCCAGGGCACAGTGTATATCAGTGATGTGCAAATCAGGCTCTGTGGAAGAAAAAAGAAGAGAATCAGCTTTGGGGAAAATAGTTTTCAAAGGTGGAAGAGAAGGCTCCAATTCCTCAGGCCCTGGAGAACCCAGAAAGGAAATGCTCCTCTGAGATGCATGGCAGGTGCCTCTGGAGCCCTCAGTCTAAGCAGGACCTGGGATTTCAGGAAGGGGTACTGACCCTCTCTCTCCTCCCATCCCTGCACCTACACCCTGGGACAGAAAAAGGCCCCAACGAGGGACCAGCCAACATAGAAAGGGACAATAGAACTACGAAGACACAGAGGAGACGGGGATAGTCTTCAGTGCCCCCAAAGAATGGAAGCAAGATAATAACAAAGGCCCTGAGAAGGAACAAACAATGCTTGTACCCTGGAGCTCTGTGGGGAGAAGCAGAAGCCTAGGTCCAGGGCTGTGCCTGCTTGGGTGGCCAGACTGCCCAAGGCTTCTTCCTTCTTGGATGCACCAAGAAGTGTCAGGTAGCCTTACGGCTGGGCATTTGCTGGCCCTGACTCTCAGTCTGAAGATGTTCATTCCCTATCCTTGGACTTGAGGCTTTCTCAGAGGACTCCCACAACACACCTTTTTCATCTTGCTGCTTTGCAGAGGACAGGAAGCTTTCTTTGTCTCGTTTTTCTTGCATTTGGTCCTGCCAATCTTCACAGTGACAAAATACTCCACTCCTGTGGTCAGCTGTAAAGGAGCAATTGCACTGCTAATTTCCACACTTGAGTGTCCAGTGTCTGACCCTCTCCAGAAGGGACTAAGCATGACCCCTCCTCCCAGAACTCATTCATCAAAACTCAGTTCCTTCCTCCTCTCCCATTGAGTGAGTCTCAATGGTAACTAGGGTCCCTAATGAGCCACAGTCCTTTGCTCTGGACTTTACTGTGGCAGCCACATAGTGCTTCTTGTCTCCCATCCATTGTCATGATAAGACAAGCTGGGTTGCCTGGTAACAACAGGCCACTGTGGTCCTCATAATGTACTGAGATATCTGGCCCTATTCCTTCCCACTCTTCTCACTCTTTACTCTCCTTCCAAGCCAATCATAAAGTAGGCAATTTAGCAACACATATAAATGTTAACTAGAGAGATGGTTTTAAAAGCATGTGTTGCTCTTGCAGAGGACCAAAGTTTGGTTCCCAGAACCCACGCGGCAGTTCACAACCACCTGCAACTCCAGTTTCTGGACATCCAATGCCCTCTTCTGGTCTCTGCAAGCACTGCATATATGTGGTGCACTTACATACATATACTTGAAGGCAGAACACTCATACACATAAAAAATATAAATCTTTTAAAATGAGCTTGGGGGTCAAATTTATTTCAGACATTCACTCCCCATATATTAGCTCTGAAACCTTGAGAAAATAACATAGCAGCCTCCATTTCTTCATTTGAAAGGGACACATAATCATTCGATCTGTTTGTGGAGTCTGTGGACAAAAACAGAAGCACTTCCACTAATGCATAAAAACCAACCTATTGTGTAGCCATTTCCTCCCAATTGAAACATCCCCCTGGAGTGTGGAGGCTGGTTCATAAGATGCAGGAATCAAATGAAACAAGATTGTAAGGCCTCCTACCCAAGGTCATTAAGGAGACTTTGGGGCTAGCTGAGCCACCTGCAGGAACCTCTGAGATGCTGTCATCATCCTGAGCCATCACCCTTGCTGGGATAGACTTTTTGGAGATATAGCTGCTTTTGAGTCCTCCATGTTGTTTTTAAGCATCCCTATAGAGTCACCGGTAAACTAAGCTAGACTTGGTTGGAATCATTCCTTTGGTGTGTTGTCACTCCCTATCTGTAGTAAGTAGATGCTGATTCAGGTCTCCCCAGGAAAAGCCACACAATGGTAGCTTAAGAGAATTCAAATATTTAAGTTACTAAATGTTTCTGCCAACTGTGTGGAGCAGCTATGACATTGTGAGAGCCAAGGACAGAAGGATGACATGTGCTAAAGATCTTGTTTTATCTCCTAGGAGCTTTCCACTTGATACCCCTGTGCCCCGAAGCTGTTTCCTCCTGGGGAAGTGGACAGTGTAAGGTAACGTGCTAGCCAGGTAAGCCACAGAGACACAAGCCAGAGCCAGCTCCCATGGGTGCTTTTGTCTTCCCTTTCTCGTGATCAAACCTAAGCCTGTGAAGACCAAGACGGAGGAAGTTGGGAAGGCTTCTGTGGAAGAGAAGCACACTGGAGTGAAACTCTAAGGACATTTGGTGATTATTGTCCCAGGTCTGGCCTCCAGATGAATGTGTAGATTAGACAGCAGTGTTGTATAGGGAGAAGCTTTTGGGAGTCCCCTGCTTCTTGCCCAAATGCCAGTGGTCCAACCTAATGAGATAGTGTGAGTCTGTCTAGGGGAGATACAGGCAGAAAATTCACCTTGATCCTGGTTGAAAGGTTCCCATAGAAAATCTAAGGCCAGGTCCCAGGCCAATTGTCCATGGCTGCACTGAAAACACAATCTCAGTACTAGCCTGGAATTTACTAGAGTACAGATGCTCCTCTGCCGTCATCAAAGGGCCATTTTACTTGTGCATAAGGATGTTGTAGAACTGAGCCAGCCATTGTCACACTAACTGGCCACCAGCAAGTTGTATGTAGGAAAAAACTAAAACATGAGCGCACATTAAACTTCTTACTCACTGGTAGTGTCAATTGTTCACTCAGAATACGAACAGTCATAATAACAGCAAATATTTTGACAAGTGCTACTAGGTGACAGCATTGTGCTAAACTGTTACTTGTTCTGACCCAGTTTGCAGGTGAAGAAGCATTCCTGGAGGAGTCTAGATAACACCTAACCAAGATCCCACAGCTGGGAACAGCTGAAAGTTGAAAGCAGGCCCACCAGCCCACCATGCTTGTCTACGGCCCCCTCTTTGCCGTACTGAGACTTTCAAAGTCCGGATATTGAGATGTCCGGAAACCTGTAGTCATGATCCTCCCCTTCCAATCAGCAAGCCCACACTGTCCATTTATCACTTAAAGTAACATCAAGGTTTTTTTTATAACATTTTAAGAAACTATTCTTGACCAGTTAACTGTTAGTGGTAAAAGGTTGGTTTCACACATTAAATCTTAGCGTCTCAGCTATACCTAAAGGAAATTGATTCGAGTGAAAAAGACAAATGAGAACAGCACCATCTTGTGGTCATAGTGCATATAGCCAGGAATCCCCGGGAATGTCTGTGATGAGAACAGCACCATCTTGTGGTCATAGTGCATAATAGCCAGGAATCCCCGGGAATGTCTGTGCCAGGATTTAGGAATCCTCTGGCCTGGGTATAACACTAATATTGCCACCCCACTCCCATGCCTTCCCCTCTTTCTGCTTACTCCTGTTCCATCTGCCTCCAATTATCTCACCTCTAGTAATCTTTCCTCCTAGTGAATTATTTCTCCCCAAACCTAACTAGGATGTAATATCATTTCTGACTGATTTACATATTTTACTATCTGACCTTGAGGGAACACTGGATCAACAGTTTTCAAACAAATTCTCTCCTCTACCATCTTTCAACTGATACAATTCACAAGAAATATATGTGTAAAATTGTGTGTGAAACAAAAAAGAAGCTACGGTGGCACACATGTGTGATCCTAGCACTCACATTCAGTAGGCTAAGGCAGGAGGTTGAGGGTAGAGAGACAGGCCAGCCAGGGCTAAATGCAGAGACTCTGCCTCAGAAGGGGTGGGACTATCTGACTGAAGCCCCTTGGCTCATTCCCTGCTATTTCCCTACTGCTATCCCCAAAGACTTGTGATTCTGGATGTCTCAAACAGAAAATTCAGTCCTATTTTACAGTCCTGGACACTGAAATGTTGACAGAAATAAGGAATCTACAGAGAGTCTTTTCTTTAGGTTTTGTCCAGACAAAACCATTAAAGAAAGCAAAACCAGCCCCATTACTGCTGTCTGGTAGGCAGAATGAAATGCAGTCCCCTCCACAGAACAATGGAGAACCTCTACAAATCAGCTTTTGGCTAAGAAGAAGGGAGTTAGGTTGGCTCTCGACCTTAGGGCCACCTAGATTATGTGGCTGTAGTGACTGAGGGACCTGCTTAGCCCAGAAGCATCAAGTGCACCCACCGCACATGACGCTCCCCAAAGAGTTATGGGTACCCCAATATCCCGGGAGCCCAGTCAGCATCCCCATATGTCTGAAAGAGCAAGATGGGGGCTGTGTCGCTGTCCGGAAAACCAAGGCACAAACCTGCATCTGGCTTTGAATTAGCTTCTGCACTCGAAACAAGTAGGTGTCGTTGTTTGCGTTGTTGTAGAACTGGATGAAGAAATGGAGTGTGGAGTTCATGTTTTTCGTGCTTGTGGCCTTCTCCTTGAAGCCCCCCCACCTTTGGAGGTAAGTCACATTGGCCGTTGCAACTACAGTCGCCAGCAATAGCAGGAAGGGGATCCTCAAGCCTCTGGCCTTCATCTCCACAGCTTCAGAAGGCACTTATCTGCAGTGTTGCCAGGGTAGGAGGACAGCAACTCTCGCCTCGCTCTGCCACAGCCGTCTTACCAGCACAGGCTTTCCTGGGAGACAGCTTCACCTGCACTTAAGCAAAGGTTTAAGATCTCAAGTTCGTTTTTCCACGGTGCTAAGAACACTACCCGTGGAAAGCTTCCCAGGGGGCCACACGCCCTGCTACCCAGCAGTGTTCCTCGCACTTGCAATGGCATTCTGTTCTTTAGCAGTCCAGGTAAGGGGTTGTCTCTGCACACTGCCAAGCCAGGGGAGTCCCTACCCTTGCCCGCGCACGCAGTGTGCAAGAAATCCCAAGAACAGACCTGCCCAGAGCTCTGCAATAAAAGCTGCTGTGGTAGACAGAGGTCACTATGTATGGGAGTGGGTGAATGTTTATGGAAAGTCATATTTGAGCTGAGACATGGGACTCAGCCACATGGAACCTGGTAGTACATTCCAACCATCTTACCAAGCCACCAGCATCTCTTGGTGCTTCTTCGGTCAGGTTCCTTTTAATCACCTGCCTCCCACCTGTCACAGACCTCTCCCTGCTGTTTCCCGCTCTGATGGCAAGTTCACATAGTCTCACTTGTAATCCTGTTGTGACCCAGTAGAGCTTTGTGAGGTAACCCCAATCTCCTCATGTGAAACCAGCCAGCCAGGAGCTTTCCTCAGAAATTAGCCCCGCCTGTACGTAGAAGCTCATTAGAGAGCCCTGTATTTTGCTCCAGGAAAAGAATAATAGTAAGAGAATCAAAGAAATCTGGGGCCTACAGAGATGGCTCAGTGCTAGCGTGAGGACCTGAGTTCATATCCTCGGCACCCACATAAAAGACAGATTTGGCAGTGAACATCTGTAACCCTAGTGCTGGGGAGCAAAGACACTGAGTCCTAGGGGTCACCAGTCAATCAGTGTAGCCAAAATGCTAAACTGCAGGTTCATTGAGAGACCCTGTCTCAAAAAATAAGGTGGAGGGTAATGCAGTAAGACACAACAGCAGCCTTGGGCCTTCATACATCCCCAGTCCCCCACACCCCACCCCCACAATCTGAATATAATGCAATGCTTATATTGTCAAATATTAACTTCTTAGTTTTACACTTGTCCTAGGATTATGCTGATGTTTGGGGAGGTTAAAGGCCTAGGACAGATTTTGCATTTTTTTTCAGCCTTTTTGCAAGTCTTATATTATTTCTAATTAAAAGTTGAAATATTCAAAACTAAATACTAGTCAGTGAGAACCAGAGTCATATGGCAGACAACACACACACATTTTATGATCCAGATATATTCTGGGGATTCTGGGCTAGTTAATCTCCCTGAGCCTAGATTTTTTTTTATCTCCCTACAATATGGATTATTCTTTTTTGAAATAAGGTCTCATTACATAATCCTGGATGGCCTGGAACTCACTGTGTAGACAAAGCTGGCCTAAAACTCACAGGGATCCAGTTGACTGTGCCCCATATTGCGGTTAAAGGCATGTGCCACCACACCTGACATCCCTACAATATGAAAATGGATGGAGGCAAAGAACTTGCTCCTGTGTCTGCCTTTGGTGATTTCTCAAAAACATCTGTGTGATCCTTCCCTGACTCGTACTCATGGGCTGGAACCATTGTCTATGGAACTCCTGGCCCTTGTCCAAGCCATTCTCATGTACACATGTGACAGTGCACAATCCTGCTAGGATACATCATGGTATCCATACTGTGCTCCATGGAGTACTAGAACTGTCTGGCTCCAGACATGACAGCTTTGAAACACTCCAAGTTGCATAAGCCAAGGTCACTTAGAGAGTAGATGTCTCAACTGTAGCCTAATTCCTACCCTTTCCCCTCTGTACTATAAATGGCTTGTAGTAAACTCTGCTGCTTGGAGTGGGAGGACATTCTGCCTGTGGGACAATTCAACAAACTATTATATTTAAGCTAAATATAGACAATCAAAAATATATGTGACTCTGGACTGCTATGTGGGGAGCCCAGCAGGGGGTCAGATGGGCATAAAACAATCTGTTTAACCGAACTTGGGGCTCATGTTCTTCTTTTGTATTTCTAAATTTTGTTTTATGTATGTGAATGTACCATTTGCCTGCATGCACGTATTGTACCATTTGTGTGCTTAGTGTCTGAGGAAGTCAGAAGAGGGCTTCAGATTCCCAGGAACTGGAGTCAGGCATAGTTTTGAACCACCAATGTGGGGGTTGAGAATTCAATCCAGGTATTCTACAAGAGCAACAAGTACTCCTTACTGCTGAGCCATCTCTTCAGCCCAGCTTTTTAAACTGTCCTCTGCTGGCTCTGTGTGTGTCAATGCTGCAAATTAAACTGCTTTCTGGCCCCTATCAGTTCAGGCATCTTGTTTCCTGATCCAGTTTTCCATGAACAATACCAGGAAGATCCACAGTATGAGAGAGAAACAGGTATTTAGTTAAAACCATGGAATAAAGGGGAAATAACTGGCCTAATTGTATCAATGGAATAAATGGGCAGTATTTTAATGTCCAATAACTAAGAGGATATAGAGTACCAACATGTCCGTGGATATGTGGGAAGTAGGGATCATGTTATATTCATGGAATAAAGATAAAATAGAGACCCTAGTCACAACCGTAAGTAAGAAATGCAGTGAATGTTGGGAAACTGACCATGAATTAAGAGGAGTCAGGTGAAATACATGAGGAATGGGGAAAAAAGGAGAAAGTAAGGGGCCTGTTCACGTTCTTGGAGGAAAGGCAAAGAAGGAGCTTGTTTATCTTCACAGAATTGGAAAATTGGATTCCTGTTTATAGCTGTGAAACAAAAGGAGCATGATAGCCTAGTTACATCCAGGAATGAAAAAAAACACACAGACAGGCCATGTCCAAGCAGTTGTGGAGAATGTTTAAGCTTGGCCGTGCCCAAAGGAAAGGGAAAAATAAGGTTCTTTGCACGTTATGAAAACAGAAGTAAAATGCCTCGTAATTTTACAGGCTGTAGGGGAGATGGGGACTTGAGAATTCCATGGACTAAAGGGGAACTTACAGGGTCTTGTTCCACCCATGGCAAAGGAGAAACATGAACTTTGGCTGGATCCATGTAAAGAGGCAATTACAGGGACCTTGGTCTTGTCCATAGGACACGAGAAAAAAACATGGGATGGGATGAGGCCTTATTGGGAAAATTCATGAATAGGAAATATTTAAGCCTTATGTTGTTTATGAAACAGGGAGACTATATTGTTTCTGAAATGGAGAATTGTGAGCTCTGACTGTTTGCAAGGAAAATAGACACTGTAGATGTCTGGGGAAATAAGGAAATCGGAAACATGGGTACATATGTGGAATAAGAGGAAAAGAATTTCACTGGTCCTGTTAACGGAGGATAGCATGGAATAGCAGAAAATGTGGGTTCTGCTCATGCACGGAGGAAGAAAAGGGCAGGGGTAAAGAGTGTCAAGGAGAGGAGAATCTTTAGATAACAGATACGTTCATTGGGTAGATTTTAGTGAGTGATGATTCTGCAAGTGAACACAAGTATTAAAAACTTCAAATTGTTCACTATAAATACTTGTGATTATTTGTCAATTGCAACTCATAATGTGGTATGGATGGATGGATGGATGGGTGAGTGTATGGGATAAATGGATGCATGATAGGTAAATGGGCAGATGGATGGATTGGGGGTGGATAGGGAGGCGAATGGTTAGGTAGATAGATAAAAGGCATGTGACACTACCCAGAGTACTTCCTGTGGAATATGCAATCAGTCGGAAGACATTTCCTGCCACCACCATTCTCCTTTTCATGACCTATGCTTATGACTGAGGGAAAAAGGATTGCCTTTGGCCAAAGCCACCAGAAGATTGACACAGTGAGCCTGCCCCATCGCCCCTCTTGCCTACCTGTACCCAAGCCATCTTATCATTCGCCACACCACCTAAAGGAAGACAGCTTCTAGGTAGCTATTTCTTTTTCAAAAAAAAGGAATCTTCCCCACATGCTTAGCAAATCTGGCCTCCTATCTGATGAACTAAGTTTGGTAACCTAGCCCCTGATGGATGAGTGGTGCCCGGCAGGTAGGTGGGATTCATCCGAGATCTGCCTGTAACTGTTGAGTGGTGTTTAGGTCCCTCAAGGAACTTGCATGAGTTGTACTACTTCCTCATTTTGCGTATTAACATCTAGGTTTGAGATTTGTCAGTCCAACTCCCAGAAGAAAACAAGCAAGAAATAGAAAAATAATGTGCTTCATCACCACAGGCAGTGTGCTCTGCTGTGCGGGCTGAGCAGTCTGCCGGCAAGGATGTTTCCTGGCTGTAGCTTTTAGTCATCCTTCTCCTAGTCTGTCCTTCTTGTTGATGCTGCTTTCCCTTACATCGTAACCTACCCATAATGATAAACTACTCAGGCTTCTGCTTGACCTTGACTGAGGTTTCCTGGACCTGCACTAAACCACCCATCAGTCTGGTCCAAAGGCATGGCTCACGGTATTCCACCTCTCACCTGAAACCTGAAGTGGAGTGCCCTTGCTCCATGACGAGGTCAGTTAGCAAACACCAAGAATGCTGGGCTTTTTCCAGTCTAGGCAACAGGATAGACCATATCCTAACCGGGCAGCCCTGTCTAGACTTTCGGGCTTGTTAGTCCTGGTCTCAGTTGGGGGACCCTGGAAGGTGCAGGAGAGCTGCTGAGAAGAGCATACAACTGAGGGGGGAAAAGTGGTCCTTTTCAGGGCTGCTCTTTAGCTGGAATTCTAGCGTGTAATCATAAAAGTAAGTGTCTCACAGGATGACGTGCTGGCTTTTCACTAATACGACTAAATGTCTCATGGCAGGCAGGACACAGACAGAAAGCAGCAGATCGGGTTCCAGGACCAAAAAGAAAAAAAAAAATACTCTTCTAGGGCATGCTCCCTCCTTAATCTACTTCCTCAAATTAAACTTCACCTCATAGTTTTCATCACCTCCCAATCATGCCATCTAATTATTAGTGCATCCATAGAATAGTTCACTGAGGTTGCAGCCTTCAAAGCCCATCAGATGGCAACAAAGCCTTTAATGCATGAGCTTTTCCTAGGTTACATTTCACAGCTAAAGTATTATAGATGCTTGGGAATTATAAATTGCACAGATACTTAGCATTTGTAGCTTAAGAGACATCAGGGCTCATATTGACATTAGTTGTGGCACCTATTTCAATAATTAATTAAATAAATAAATGTAGAGGAGAGAGGTGGCTCAGTGATTAAGAGCATTGACTGATGTTCCAGAGGAACTGGGTTCAATTCCCAAGCTGGCTGGCCAGTGTCCAGTCATGCCAGGAGAATAAATAAATAAATACATAAATACATAAATAAATAAGAAGAGGAACCCTCCACTGGGGAGTGTTAAAAGTGGAGCTGCTTCAGGGCTCCTTGCTATTTCCTGTGAACTTAACCCTAGCCAAGCAGCAGACATCTGTTACCTGTGAGTTCTCTAACTATGGAGTCAGTCAAATATGAATAGAGAACTCCTAAAAAACAGTTAGGTCTGGACCAAGCATGTGTCTGAAAAATGGAATACTTACATAGCGCTTGGTGTTTTATTAGGTATTTTAAGAGATGCAGGGGCAGTGAAAGGATAGAGGGGTATGTTCATGTCTTATGCAAACTCTATGCTGTTTTGTAAGAAGACTAGAGCATCCGCAGAGCTTTGGTATCTGCAGAGGCCCCTGGAAGCAATCCCCATGGGTACCAAGGGACATCTGTCTTTCACTGATAAATACAGTGTCAGAACTTGGAGAAGAGTCACGATGTGCCACTCTTTTAAAAAGCCTACACTTATATCTGATGTCTGGACCTTCTTTTCCCACGGGGTAAATAAATAAAATAACTCCTTACAAACAAGAAGGCTGGTATCATTTGGTTTCTTTTCTGGACTTTTCTTCTTAAGCTTTTAAAAGAAGCATTTATTTATTTTGTAACATGTGCATTACAGGAAACACAATACAAGGAGCCAAGAACAGCCCCCCAGTCACAAGCAGCTCAACTTGATGTGTCCTTCTAGATGCTGCAAGTGTACACACATTTAGGGAATATTTACCAACTAAAAACCCCACACTACATGAGTATTTTGATAACCAAGAATACACCACGCTTTTAAAAAAAAATATATTTCTGTACCCCAAATAGTCCTGCTCTGGCAGGATACTGACCTGGATATAACACAGACAGGAAGCAAATCTATTTAAGACCCAACTGGCTGCCAGGCACCCTTCCAAGATGGCCATGAAAGAAACAATCAGCAGTCTGCCACCTGCTCAAGTATCCCAGGCTTGACTGTGGGACAGTAATGCCCAGGAAGCCATCAGCAGTCCCCACAGCAGCCCTGGACCCTCATCTCTGGTGCTACCACAGACGGATGTGGCTGACCTTGGCTGGAGATGCCTTCTGGTCCTAAGAAGCAAGCCTCCAGCAGGCACACAGGATGTCAGAGACACAAGGTGGTGTTACAGATGGCTCAGGTTGGAACCGACCCAAAGTGCTCTGTACATTTTCTCCTCTAGACTAAGAAAGCTGAGAAGTCACAAGGCCAAGAAAGAGCATTCTCACAGTTACACAGTTCTTCCCTGGGAGGGAAGAACTGGCTAAGGACATCAGGGTGGAGTAGCTGGTGGCAGCCTGTCCTCCTCACCCAAACTTAAGTATTTTTTTTCCTTCAGGTGCTTTCCATGTTAAAAATAATTTAGCAGCTCCTAATCATACTTCCCCATCTAAAGAAACAACAGGATCCTATTACGAGAAATCCACAGAGTCTGCTTAAAATGTAAAGGAATTTATTAGAAAGGGAGACTCATTACAGAACAGGAGATTTATCATAGGATCTTGGAAGGTCGAGGTGCAGTCCCACACTGTTCTTCTGCCTGAGTTCGTCCCAGCACCCAAGCCCATGAGGGAGACAAGAGCAAGGCGTATGTGCATCTCAGGTCTTAAGGGTAGTCCTGAGGCCATGTCCCAGGGGCAGGTACTTCAAGGTCATAGGTAGGTAGGACAGTTACATCTCTAGAGGTGGTGCCTCAAGGTCATAGATAGAACAGGTATCCACTACATCTCCCCCTTCTGTCTAAATAAGAAAGTTCTAACTTAATATAAAATTATATATAATAGGAACGATTACCAAGTATTGTCTAGGAGAGGGGAAAGGTAATAACATAATCAAAAATAGAAATACGACCAGCAAGAACATCAAACAAGAGACATATACTAAAATCCAGAAATGTCCAGAACATAGGTAAATGACATGTTACAGAGATGATTCCAATAGCTGTCCCAAAAGCTGCCTGTAGTTGGGGGCCAAACATTTAACATGTGATCCTGTGTCCGAACCATGAGTAGAGAGAACCTAGTACATGGAAAGAGAGATGGCTCAACAGGGAAAGCACTTGCCACTCAAACCTAAGGATCCGAGTTCTGATCCCTGGAACCCATGTGAATACCAGACAGTAGGAAAGCATCTGTGATCCCAGTGCATCCCTACCAGAAGGTGGGATGCAGAAACAGGAGAATCACAGAAACTTGGGCCAGCTCCCCTGGCACATGCAGCAGAAAAACAAGAGATCTTGTTTCAAACAAGGTGAAAGATGAGGACCGACACTTGAGGTTGTCCTCTGACCTCCCTATGAACACACAGGAACACAGAGAAAGAGAGACACACAAACACACACACACAGAGACAGATAGAGACAGAGAGGTAGATAGAGATATATAGAGAGACAGCAAATACAACATATTTATGGCTATCATGTACCCATTAAAAAGCATGATATCCTGTCAGGCCTAGTGGGACATGCCTGTAATCCTAGCACTATGAGCTCTAAAAGGAGAAGAATCATGAATTGAAGGCCAGTGTGGGATGCATAATAAGGACCTATCTTAAAACAAAACAACAACAACAAAATGTTATCCAGGGTTGGAGAGATGACTTAGCAGTTAAGAGCACTTGCTGCTCTTCCAGAACAGCCAAGTTGAATTCCCAGAACCCACATCAGGAAGTTCACAACCATCTGTACCTCCAGCTGCAGGGGATCTGATGTCTCTGGCCTCCTTGAACACCTGCATTTGTGTACACATACCCACATGTAGACACACACACACACATACACACACACACACACACACACACACACACACACACACACTTAATAAGCTAAATGTGGAATAATAATAGGGGAAAATGGGAAGTTGGAGAGCAAGCACCAAAACACCAGGAGTTCGAAAAAGTAAATCGATAGCACAGTGGGTATCTGTAGTCACAGTAGCCTAGTATGCATTTTATAAATAACTCTGAGGAATTTAACACAATGATAAGGAGATGGACAATTAATCACCCTGAGTTGATCATTACATGTGTATTGAATTATCACACTATGTGCATTAAATGTGTACAATTAAATAATAATGATTAATCAAAACTTTTTTTTTACCAGGTGTGGTGACACATATCTATGATCCCGGAATTCAGAAGGCTGAGGTAGGATTGGGAGTTAAAGGATAGCCTGGCTTCACACTGGCTTTGTCTCAAAAAACAAAACAAAACGTTTTTTAAAAAATACAGGTAGAAAAAGTAAATTCTAAGGCTCTGTAGCCATATAGAAGGGTGAGTGCTGCTCACAGTCATGTGTTATGGAGTCCACAATAGTTCCCAACAGGTCCTATTCTGAAAGAAAATGAAAAGCAAGTGACTCTGGAGCCTGCTCACCAACCGGGAAAGCTAAAGGCCAAGTATGTGTTGAAATCCTCTAAATCTGAAAGTTCAAGGCCTCTGCTCCCTCTCTATTTGGCTGTTTGTGTCCATTGATTTAGAAGATTTCTTTACCCTGGATAATTCTTTACTTTGATTTGGGTACACATATTACAAATATCTTTTTCTGGGTTGTGGCTTGCCTTTTCATTTTATTTTTGGTACATTGGAGGAGAGAAATTCTTAACCTTAATGGAGTGAATGTATTGATTTTCTCTCTTCTGGTTTGCATTTTTGATGCCTTAGGAATTCAAGGTCAGAAAGCTACTTAAACATTGTAATAATGCTACTTTCCTCCATGTTTTCCCAAACATTTTAAACTTTAGCATTTCCGTGTATGTCAGCAATCCTTCTGGATTTTGTGCGTGGTATGTATGTTCGTGCTTGGTTTATACTCTAGCTATTATAGTCATGAATGAGATTGCCCTTCATTTCTCCATTCCCATGTCATCCTCTTCTGGTTTGGGGTTCAGAATCATACTAGCCTTATACAATGAGTTGAGAACACGTCAATGAGGAGCTTTGCAGTGAGCAGGGGCATGATAGCAATAAGAAAAATTCAAGAAAGCTGGGTGGTTGTGGCACATGCCTTGAATCTTAACATTCAAGAGGCAGAGAGAGGTAGATCTCTGAGTTCAAAGCCAATCTGGTCTACAGAGAGAGTTCCAGGATAGCCAGGGCTTCACAGATGAACACTGTCAAGAAAAGAAAAAGAAAAGAAAAGAAAAAGAAGGGAGGGAGGGAGGGGAGAAGAGAGAGAGAGAGAGAGAGAGAGAGAGAGAGAGAGAGAGAGAGAGAGAGAGAGAGAGAGAGAGAGAAGGAAAATTCAAGATTGTTGATCTAAGCAGAAAGTCTACATAATGCTGAGAATGCAACGGAACCAGGGGACACAGGTGACAGGGAAGTCTTCTTCGGGTAGCAGTACCCATGCCAGCACTGCTAAGCAAGAACAATGAGGAGGATGGAACAATCCAGAAAGAGTCAGGCAGTGTCAAGTGGCCACTTTGTGGAGGGACTAGGAAACAAATGCTGTATTAGCACTCACCCCTTGACCTCTCTCTTATGATTGGTTGGCTAAATTCAAGCCTCATTGATGTAATCTGCAATGCCCTGGGGAAAGAGTAGTAGAGAGGAGAGGAATTGGTAGACCCAGAACCAGTAGGAATATAGATATACATGTGTATACATATTTACATATACATATGGAGATACCTGTTGTGCAAGATTGGCTTATGTAATTATTATGGAGGCTGAAAGTCAACAGTTTGCCATCTGCAAATTGGAGATCTATCAAATCCTTCAACATAAAAAAAATCACTAAAATGAAAAGTTATGGCACTACAGAGGCTATGAAAGTGACGCTTATTGGACAGAGATGGACCCAGAAGTCCGAGGCCACTGTATTCAGTCTTAGCTGGAAGACACATGTCAGTCCATTCATGTCTTTCACCACTCTGAATATGTTTACAGTGGCTGCAAGAACATCACAAGTGTTAGAAGTAAGTGAATTTATAAACATGGAATATAGAAATAATAAGTATTGGCTGTATCCTCAATGCCAATTATTCCAATGCAGAGCAAGTCTGTAGAAAACTCAGTTCTTTCAACTGATCAGAAAGAGCTGCTAGCATTCTCTTAAGTCAACTGGTGACAGAGTGTTGCAGATAAGAGCAATTTCCCTTCTTTTCAGGACAGATGTGAATATTTACACAGGAGCCAAATTTCATACAACTCAACTATGCCTCCTCGAGAAAGAGTTACATAAATCTAATGTGCTCAACGATTGGCAGTTAACAATTATAGTCATATCTCCTGAGTGCTTTGCATTGGAAATGTTCCCTCTTCAATGATGCCCCAAAGGCTTGGCACACAAAAAACATAAACTACAAATCTGCACCTTGATGATGTCTATGTATTTTTAAGTTTATGGATGAAGATTAAATGGGAAAGCATATGTTAAAAGTGAAAGAGCGGTTGGGGGATGCCTCTGTGGATTAGAAGCTTGTGGTACAAGCATGGGGATGAGTTTGGATCTGCATCATTCATATCAAAATCAGGCACAATGGTGTGTATCTGTAACCTTGATGCTGGGGAGAGAGTAGGGGATTGACAGGAAAGGCTGATTCCACTCACCCATTGGCTGGCCATCCTACAGTCTAGCCTAAGCAGTGGGTTATAGTTCAGTGGGAGACCTTGTCTCAAAAATAAGATGGGGAACAATTAAGGAAACATTCAGCCAGTGTCAACCTTTGGCCACCACATGCATGTACACATTCTCATTATCTCTCTCTCTCTCTCTCTCTCTCTCTCTCTCTCTCTCTCTCTCTCTCTCTCTCTCTCTCTCTCTCTCTCTCTCTCTCTCTCTCTCTCTCTCTCTCTCCAGTTGTGTCTGCACACCCTTTGGCTGCATCTGCAAGGACTTTGAACTGTCTTGCCTTGTTCTCTGAAGATAGGCTTCATTTCTTTAGCTATGTTTTGCTTTCCAGTCCCCACAGTGTATCCATGAAGAGTTCCAAATCATCAGAAACTCTCATTTGGCAGTGATTCCACTTGCCTCACCACCTCTACATTAGCACTGCCAAGCCTCGATGGTCTAGACATTGTATTAAAAAACAGCTCCCTCTGGGACAGGCCTAGAAGACATTGGCACAGGATTGCATCTATCTATGGATATTTAGTAGATTAAAAATCTTCCTGGCAGACAGGAATTTTGTCAAGATCCACCCACTGTGGCCAGCATTATGTAAAGGATAAAGGAGTTCACTGGCTCATAGCCATTTAATAGAATTCGGTCAATAAAATGAGTGGATTATGGATTATGCCTACACGGAAGAGATGCAACTCATTTATAAACAAAAGGACCAATAGAAAGTTGCATTTTGGGGACGCTTAAAAACAACCCTGAATTTATGTTGGGGAAGATGATGCATTTTTAACGCCTTGCTCTCAGAAATTAAAAATAACTCTTTTGGCCAGCTGTTGCTCCTTTTCTGAGAGAGTTGGGAGATGGGGCACCACATGGTAGACGAAATTGCGCTGAACTGCTGCATTGGATTACGTTTTGCAGTTGCAGTACCTGCATATGGGTTGAGCGTTCGCGGTTTTTTTTTTTTTTTTTTTTTTTTTAACATTCCCTAGTCAATCGTCTATCCATTGCCAGGTCTCAGTCATGGTCAGTGATTCCTGATGCTGCATATTTTAGGTTATCTCTCCTGGAAGCCACCGGTCATTTTCTAATTCCGCACTACTTAAAACCTTGAAGTCCACCTTGGCCCAAGACCCCTCCAGAGGGCCACGCCCCTTCTCCCTCCTCCCAGCACCCGGAGAACTCAGGGTCCTCAAGACAGGCTCCCGGCCGGCCCTGCCCAGCAGCCTTCTGGGAACTGTAGTTGTAGCTTCTGACATAGCTGTCACTATAATGGAGTCTAGGACTACAGCTCCCTACAGGCCCCACGCACCGCGCCTGCGTGCCGGCACCTGCTGGAGGAAGGGTTAAGTCGTCCTGGGAGCATCGCAAGTCGACGGAGGAGGCTTTGGCGGCTGCGGGCGACATGGACAACGCAGGGAAGGAGCGAGAAGCGGTCCAGCTGATGGCGGAGGCCGAGAAACGAGTGAAGGCCTCCCACTCCTTCCTCCGAGGACTGTTCGGGTGAGCGCCAGAGTTCTTGCCCTTAGGGTTCTTGGTGCCTGGTCCTCTGCCCAGCCGGCTGCCACCGCAGAGTGCCCCGCGCAACTGCTTAGGTTTCCTGGATTCCCACATCCTTCAGAACACATCCAAGTGGCCCACGTTCAGCCTTGGGTCCCGCAGCCCCTAGGGGCCATCGCATCCCGTGGGCCATGCCTAGGGGGCTCTAGTCTGCACACACTGCAAGCCCCAGAACCTTTCAGGGATCCTCAGACCTTGGGCACCCCCGCCTCCCCCCCACCCCACCCCACCCCACCCACACGCACGAAGAACCGGTAGCTCTCACCCCCCCGGGCACCCTTTAACAGCCCAGAACGCCTACACGCCCCCGGAGACTTCTGTGACACCCCCCCGCCCCCTCGCGTCGCCCATGGTCCGGTGTTGATGCCAGGGTCCGCTGCTCCTCTGGGAACGCCACCTTCCTGGCGGACCGGATTCATTAATTTATCCTGGTCCGGGCCTTGTATCATCTGGGGGAGCCAGGACGGGTAGGTCCTGGAACTCAACCTGGCTCCTAGCAACTGTTAGCACCTCACAGGGAGCGCGAGGTCGGCGCCCCTATATCCTGGGCACTTGGCGGCTAGCCTCAGCCCACGGGCCTTACAGGATGGTGTGTTTTTCTTTTGCCTGAGAGATTTGTATTCATAGCCCGGGCCTCCTGTTTGATGGACCGTAACATTGCCTCTGTTTAAAGTCAGTATCTTTTGGGATTCCCGTGATTTCGTCTTAACAGGCTGTAGTAGCGAAGGCTTTGCATTCTGAGCTTTCAAAAAGCAGAACCTGAACTGAGAGCTTGTGGAAGAATTCTGGGCTGTTGATTATGCGAATGATTCAGCTGTTTATGACAGCGGCAGAAATTACGTGTGTGCCTCTTTTTTTTTTCCCATTTGAAAGCGAAAGATCTTTACTAAGAGCAGATTTTAATTATCGGGAAGGACTAGTGGTACACACTTAACTGCTGCATTATGAGACACAATTTTATTTCTGTACAAATTCAATTTGGATGCTTAGTTCTGAAAACACGCCCAATGAGCTTTGACTTGCTTTTTCCAATTTCATTCATTTGACTGCTAATTATAATATACGTTATTATGTAACAGTTTAGTGAAACCCCGTTATGTTTCTATCTCCAGGAAATGCTTAGGGTCACTTTGATACAGTGCATGGTAGCATGGTAGCCAAGATAAAGAGGAGACCATCCTTGGGGACCTCTAGGGGCATTTATCACTACTAGGTCCTAAATTTCTCATGTAATATGAGGCTTGAAACAATAGCTGTAAGTTACGGATACTCTATTTCCCCTTTAAAAGGGACAAAGAACATTGCTTTGTATTTAATGCAGGTGCCAATTACTAATTCCTGTCTATGAGTCACAAAACACATGAGATTCACTGTGTGAAATTTGATGGCAGCGTGCCTCACTGTGGGAGGTGATTTTAATGCACAACGTATTTCAAATCAGGATGTTTGAGCCAGTTATGGACATTTCTTTTGGTCAAGAGGCCCATTGTTTTGGGGAAACTAGGTCAAATTTTGAGGCAGTCATCTAAAAGGATTTTGAAGAATCTTTATTTCTGAAGAAACATCGTTTTGACTGTTGCTGCTTGTCCGTGACAGGCCATTTAAGAAGACTTTCATCTTCCTTCATTCACCCTCAGTTTTTAGAGTTACTACATCCTACTCATGTAGAAGCAGCAGGTCAGGTTATTGCCATGACTTTGGAACCTGAAACAGGTTAACTTTGCTTCTTTGGGCCTCAGTTTCTTCTGCTATAATCCACAGTTTATCTCGTGATTAGTGATCAGTGAGTTTATATTTTTAAAATACTTAGGTCTATGCGTGCTGGAAACAGCTGTCCGATGATTATCCACATATTCATAAAAGCTGTCAACTCCTCTTATCAAGGAAGCAGAAGGGCAGATGGATTGAGTTTTGCAGGATTTTGGAGCCAAAAGTTTGGTCACTAGTCTTTTAGTAAATAAATACCTTAAGAGTTTTGGCCAGGTCAAGTGTCCTTTGCATTATGAAGACTGGGAGGTTTCCAGCAATATTTGGTCCTGGAAAGTTTAGGGGAAGAAGAATATATAGAGCTTCATGAGATTTATTCTAAGTATGTAGTATTTGAAACCCCAAACCAGACCTATTTCTCTTTGAGTTATAATGGGAAGACTAAGGTTTTGTATCAGAGTTCTATGGTTGTGACATTACGTGCATCTGTCATCACCTTACATGTTTCCCCGCCTGCCTCCCTTAGGTTTTGTCTTTCATTTATGGTAGTGTCATCTATCCCCATGTGATACCCTCAGGGTAAAGGAGAATTAATAATCACATGTCTTGGTTCACCTAAGTATCATCAGAGTTCTTATTTAAGAGATGCACAGGTGATTTTTTGAGCATGTGACTGACATTTGAAAAAGCATTTGGCTTATTGCAGATGTTTCACGTCACTGACTGTTAATCTCCCAGCTGCAGATTAAAGCCTAGCTTGAGTTCATCTCCTGTATGCTGCACAATGCTTTTGTGGCAATACTGTGTTCTCAGTATTGTTCCATAACTCTGACTTTCTGTTGTTGCTTTAGATGGAAATAGGCATGGATATTCTCAAGAGTGGGTCCATTGGATGGTTCCTCGGTGTTTAAGCTACAGGCCTTTTCTGCCTGGAAGCTGGAAGTGGGGAGGGGCATCAGTGCATTTTCTTTCACCAGCAAAATCCCTTGCAGCTCCCCTACAGGAGAGTCATTGAGGAAGGATGCAGACATGTCTGCCACCAGTGTTACTTTTGTTTGGTTTTCTATCAATTCCGGCCGAAGAAAGATGTATCTTTTTAGCTGGGGAGTCAAATTAGTTCTCACTTTTTCTGAAGAGCACAGTATGAAACTACCACTGAAAAAGTCAAATTTCCACCTAGTGCATTGCCAGAGAGGAGCTGTGGAAATATGTAGTTAATTTCAAATTGTAGTTTAGAATCTCAACAAACTGCTAGAATGATCTTAAGCTTGGCCAAACTGACAGTAGGATACTTTCTAATTGCAAAGATCTGCTTGCTCTCTTCATTTGTTGCTAGGGGAACACAGGTTGAGGCTGTCTTACACAGTGCACATTCTATACTTGGGGAATGACAGGACAGTTTTTCTGAGCTACCTTCATTTGTTTGTTTTGTTTGTTTTCATTTTGTTTGGATGCAGCCCCCAGGCCTTGTACATGCTAGGTAAGCATTTATCCTGCTACTGAGCTATATTCCCAGCCCCCGATGGTTCCTTTGCTGAAATGTTCCTCAATCTTGGGGCTAATTAAAGAGCTATATATTTGGTGGTCTCAGTGTAAATTTAGTGACAGATCCTTTTGGGTTACTGCAACTAAGCATGAGTCTATTTAATATCTGTTTGTGAAATTCAAATATTTCTTAGGTTTTTGTAGGCTATATCTATATTCTTCACTTGTTTTTATTCTGGTGAAGATTGTGTTTCCATGTTTAGCATGATCATGTGATAGCCTTGATAGCGTTTACATCGTTCTCAGTTACGATTAATACTTAAATGTAGATTCAACTGTTAAAAAAGTCATTAGTCAGCTGGATTAATGGTGGTACTCACCTTTAGTTCCAGCACTAAGGAGGCAGAAGCAGGTGGATCTCTGTGAGTACGAGGCCAGCCTGGTCTACAGAGCGAGTTCAGCCTGGTCTACATAGTGAGTCCCAGGACAGCCAGGAATATGTAGAGAAACGTCTCAGAAACAAAAAGAGAAAAAGCAACAGAAAAACCATTACCCATGCCTGTGATGCCAGCAATCAGGAGGCTGGAGCAGGAGGGTCTTGAGCTTCAGGCCAGCCTGTCTCAAAAACAAGACAGTGAATGTAGATGACATGTAGGTTACTAACAGAGACAGATGTTACTGTGTAAGAAGATGGGAGTATTTGTGTATGTTTTTTATAATGTAAGAACTAAAATGTGGATAATTGTGTATTATATAGAAGAGAAATAATAATAAATGCCATCACAATCTGTAATTCTGGGATTTTGTACTTTGGATTTTTTTCAGAGATTTCTTATTTCTTGAGAATTACTCATGAGTGGTTGTAAATAATATTGCCCTGTCCTGGTTGACTGTTTGTTTGTTTTTGTTTTTGTCAAAAAACTGATTTTTTTATTTTCTTTATCATTTATTTTTCTCCGTGGCTCTTTTTTTGCAGGGGGGTATTAATTTGCTGTCTCTATTTTACTTATATGAATCTAGTTTGGGTGTGAATTTTTAAACTGCTTTAATTGTGTGCTGTAGAACCTGATACTTGGGGTTTTTATCTTCCTTTGTTTCCTCCTTTGATCCGGGAGTTGTTCTGGGGCATCCTTCTCGGCCGAGGAGCCTTTTTGTGTATTTCTGGTAAATTCCCATCTTATTTCCGTATGATTAGAAAACCATCAGCTCTTTCTTTGCTGCCTACTATGTTATCAGTACTCTTGAATGGTCCTTGTGAGCTCAGAAGAAGGTAGATGTTTTTTCCCAGTTTGATAGAGATCCATAATATCTAACTACTGACTATATAATTAGGACTAGGCCTTTTGTGTCTTTTTTAAAGTATTTGATCTGTTTTTGACTAAGAGAGGTGTGTTAATGTGTACTCTTCATGCGTTTCTCTCTGTGCCTCTCTTGTAGTTTCTGCTTTAAGAAAGTACTGCTTTCATACAAAGATATTCACATCCATTGTGAGCTTTATCTTTAGTATTATAGAATGAACTTACTTATCTTATTCGGTGCTTTTGAGCCCACATTGTACCTTGTCCATTTTTTATTGTGTGCATTCCCTACATTGGAGCTATGTATTATATAAGAAAGGTTACACATTCATCCAGGGGCCATGTGCCCTGTGTCAGCCAGCTCCTCCTTCCCCACGAGCCGCTGTAGCTCCACGACTGACTCTGGGGACGTTCAGTGGAAGAGACATATGCTTCCCCTTGGAAATGCAGGACCACCCTGTGCTTCTGCTGAATCTTTATTCTATTGAGAAATTATAAAGAGGATATCCTGGGGTAGGGAGTGAGAGCCCTTAAGAAAGAACCAACATCAAACCTACCTGCAGGTGAATTGAGCAAGAGGAGCCTTTGCAGGATGTCAGGGCTGTTTGAGGTGGTAACACATCTAACCAAAGTTGGCTGGTGTATTCTGGTTTTATTTTATTTTTAATACAGGGTCTTACTGTTTAGCTCTGGCTGGCCTAAAACTCACTTATCTAGACCAGGCTGGCCTCAAACTTTCGAGATATATATTTTTTAAACCACCTTTTAAACATCTTATATGTATAGGTGTTTGGCCTGCAGGTATGCCTGTGTGCCACATACAAGCCTGGTGCCCAAGGAGCCCAGAAGAGGGTGTCAGATCTTCTGGAACTGGAGTTACAGACGAGTGTGAGCTGCCTTATAGGAGCTGGGAATTGAATCTGGGTCCTCTGTAAGGGTGGCCGAGGCATCTCTCTGGTGCGTTTCTTGGTCTGTATCCCAAGAGCCGTACATTAGCTGTCTCTCCCCTGTGGCTCTGTTTTGTGAGCAAATCTGAAAGTGACATTAACGTGACTGGTTCTCAACTGTTGAAGTACTTTGTTATATTTGCTGTATTTTATATTTTATCTGATCCTTTTTGTGATCTCTTTTTTATCTGGGACATTTGTGGTTTGTTCAGCTGTTACATTGCTGACAAAGTTTTTAAAATTAGTCCCGCTCCTGTTCCTTATGTAGGCCTCTGTTAGTTCATTCGTTCTGGAAAACACCTGTTCCCTGTGTGCTTGAAAGTGTGCATTGCTTCACCTTCCTCCATTGTCTGCTTTTGTTGGTTTGGTGTGGGAGTTTTGCTATTGACAAAAAAAATTTTTCCCATGCATTTTTATTTTTTAACCTTTCTCATTATGTCCTTTAGTCTTAGATCTGTAAGAAAATGTATCCAGTGCCACCCCACTGATATTCTCTGGTCATCTCTGGATCTTCCTGAAGTTCTGGTTTGTATCAGTGGCACTTGACTTGCTGCTGTTTGGTGGAAGTGTGACTTACTTTCCCTCTTGGGTTCTTGGGAAATGCCCCGCTGCTGTTAGCTGTGTATGCTAGCATTGAAATGCACTCCTACCTTGATTTCTTAGATGTGTAAGCACCTTTGCCTTCTGATGTGGGAGCGCAAAGATTTTATTTATAGAACCAGTAGTTTACCAGGATTTCTCAGTAGACCTTAGTACAGAGTCAGCCAGTTTGGATTCAGATGTTCTTTGTGTCCTAGGAATTTTCTGAGATTCTGGTTGAAATACCTGTTTGAGGGGCTATTTTCGCCTGCCTCTTTGGAGGATTCCAAGTACGTAGAGTCTCCTGGCTGCCTGCCATTTAGTCCAGAAGGGTTTGCCTGCGGTGATTCTCCTACAGACTTTGCAGCAGGCAGGGAAGAACGATCCATGAAGAAACAGGGGTGAAACTCCTGGCTCAGCCCGATTTTATTATAAGCGCACTGGACCACGATTCTAGAGTCTGGCCCAGATCATTTTGCTTTAGTCATATTTAACACAGCACAATTTTGGAAAAAAGTATTCAGATAACAATTAACTCAGTCCCAAGTGCACAACAATTTAAGACATGTTTATTCTGAGATTCTTTACAAAGTCCATCTGGCTTCTTTCATGAGAATGGGCACTGCTGACTCAAATAGAGTGCCTGAGGTTTAGGGTCTATGGAGCTTGACTGAAGTAAACATATTGCCTGTGGGTGTCAGGATTGGCCTGGCCCTAAGATAACAGAAGTCACTTGGACTATGGTAAAACACAAATGACATCACTAATAAGAGTGGGTCTTATGGTCCAAAAGCAATGCTCAAGATTTAGAGGAAAAGGTCTGGGATAAGTAAAAACATAAACTCTGGGAGATTCATACAGAGCCTGTCTCATTAGACCCCAAAGGATGGCCAGGTTGTAAAACTACATCATTCTAGCTTTCCAGAACAGCTATGCACCTCATTCCACTGAAGAGGTAAGTTGTGTGTCTAACTTCTCCAGTGCTTTTCTGTGTGCACAAGGCCTTTTTGCCCTCTACACTTGCCCTTGACCGTGACAAGGAGCAGTGAGGGAATACAGAAAGGACAGACACATGGACACACCTACAGAAAAGCTAGGGTCAGGTGAGCTGTCATTGCTCTGGTGGAGGGTACCAACTATGCAACAGCCTAGAACCTCAGTGTGATTATTACCTACAGCACCTGGGAAGAGGTTTGCTGTCTTGGTCAGAGGTCTCTGGGTAAACGTTCTCAGTCTGTAAACATCCAGGAGGAGGAAGTTGTAGTTGATTAGTTTTGTACACACTGGTCAGTCATCAACACTGTCAATATTTGCCCTTGGACCAGAGAAAGGCTTTGCCCCTAATTCTGAGCCTGACCCATATGGGGAAGGCTTTGCCAATTTTCCGTGGATGTGAGACATTGGATCATGACATGGCCATGGCCATGTCAACAATACACATTCACTCAGGACTTCATCTGCTCTTTACACATTCACTCAAGGCTTTGGCTCCCCATAACCTACAGCAGCAGTGGTGGAAGCTCAGGCTTCTGTGGTAGGAGAGGAGGGATGCCAGATTCTGCCAGCTTGAGGTGTAGCCGGCCTCCTTGGACCACAGCTGCAGTAGTCTAAGCCTAGGAGAACACCTCCCTAGGTGGGTCTGTTAGAGCAAGATGCCCTGGAGGCTCTCTGTTAAAGTCTCTTCTCTGCTTCCCTCCCCTCCCCATCACTTTCTTTCTTTCTTTCTTTCTTTCTTTCTTTCTTTCTTTCTTTCTTTCTTTCTTTCTTTCTTTCTTTCTTTCTTACTTTCTTTCTTTCTTTCTTTCTTTCTTTCTCTCTCTCTCTCTCTCTCTCTCTCTCTCTCTCTCTCTCTCTCTCTCTCTCTCTCTTTCTTTCTTTCTTCTTTCTTAGACAAGGTATCATGTAATCCACACTGGCTTGAATTCACTAAGTAGTTGACAATGTGGTTGCATTCATCTGTAATCCCAGCATTCCTATGAGTTGGAGTGTGTGATGGAGACAGGAGAATCAGTTGGAAGCTCTTGGACCAGCAAGCCTGGAGTATGCAGCCTAGCAGCAAAAATAAGAGAGACCCTACTTCAATGACGTAGAAGGGAAGATCAAATTCCTGAAAGTTGCCCTCTGACCACTGTACACTCCTCTGCACTCTCATACACACAAATGTACACATAAAATGATTTTATTAAAGCTTTACTGTAAAGAACTTGTCGGGGGCGGGGCGGGGGGGATCATGCATCAAGATTAGCCAGATTTAAAGTCTATACATCTCAGTGAACTTCTATACAGAATAAAAAATAGTTTTAAAATGTAAGTTTTTCAAACAAGTTCTGGAGTGGGTGTGACCCTCCCCCACAGCACTTTTCCTGTCCTACTCGGCGCCTGTGATTTCTCTTTCATGGCACGAATCTCTTTAACACTTGCAGATGCCTTCTCCAAGCCCATGTTACCCACAGCTTTTAAAGTGCTCCTATTCCTTTCCTCTAAACTACATTTTTTAGATCTTTCTGTTCTAGTTGCCCACCATAAATCTGATTAAGAGCACCAAGCAGTAACCATTCTTAGCTTCAATGCTATCATGTCTTGGAATTTTACAAAATACACAGTCCATTACTTTTTAATTCACTCTCACTCAGATTTTCAGGATGGGCAGAACATAGCCAGAGTCTTTGCCAAAATATGCTGCAAATGGCTTTGTTCCCTCTGAAACCTGGTAAGTAACACCTTCACTGTGCGCATCTATGTAAGCATTCTAGCAGTCTCTACACCCACTGCAATGGCACATTATTTATAGCACTCTAGGGCTTTGTTAGCCTATATCTCCAAACTCCTCCATATTTCTCCTGCCAATCAGCCACATGATCAGGTCTGTCATCGCAATAACCCCACTTCTGGTACTGATCTCTATAGTATTTACTTATTGCTGTGACAGAATTTCTGACAAAAGCAACTTAAGGACAAATTTCTTTGGCTCATGATTTAAGAGAAGTTCATCATGGTGGAAGTGTGATAGTAGGTGGTTTCATGGCAACAAGACCATGTGGTTGGAACCTCCTCACCTCTGGAACAGGAAGAAGAGACTGTACAGGAAGCAGGGTCCAGCTATAAACCTCAAGGACAATTTCTAGTGACCCACTTCCTTCATCAAGGTTCTACCTCCTAAAGGTTTCACAACCTTCCAAATTACAGGTAACTAGCTATGCTCAAACACAGGAGCCTGTGGGGACATTTCACATTCAGACCATAGCATTATCACACAGTTAACACAGCCATATGGCAGCTGTGCTAATTTTTTGCTATTTTGTTATTTTTTCCTTTATTATTGGGATTATAGTTATATTATTACAATTTCCCCCTTCCCTTTCCTCACTCCAAACCCTCTCATATACCCATCCTTTCTCTTTCAAATTTTTGGCCTCCTTTTTTATTAATTGTTTCATGTGTGTGTGTGTGTGTGTGTGTGTGTGTGTGTGTGTGTGTGTGTGTGTGTTTCCACATTTAACTTGCTTATTCTATATAATGTTACTTGTATGTATCTATGAATATAGACCTGACCATTTGAAATTGGATGACCAATTGGTGGCTCTTCCTCCCACTCTGACTGTTCCTTAGTTGCCTATGGTTCCTTGTGTAGGTTGGAAGGCTGTGGGCTCCCCCCCCCCATCTATTTTGGTGTGTTTATTGATACCTTTGTTCAGCTCATGTTCAGGCAGTCATGTTGGTGACACTATGAGTGTAGCTTCTGACATTACTAGGAGACAAAAATCTCAGAGCAAACTCCCAGACTGTCTGGCTCTTAAAATCTTCCTGCCCCCTCTTCCTCAGTGTTCCCTGAGCCTTAGTTAGGCTTGGGAGTTGTTTTGTAGTTGTGTCTATTGGGACTAGGCACCACAACTTTGTGTTTTGATTAATTGTGATTTTCTGTAATAGTTTCCATCTGTTGCAAAGAGAAGTTTCCTTGAAAGGGGATAAGGACTAGACTTATCTGTAGGTATAAGGACCAATATTTAGAATGTAGGGCTTATTCTTATGCTGTTTATTAAAGTGGAGGTTGTAGGTTCTCCTTCAAGATCCATGACTTCATTAGCCCTGGGTAAGTTGGCTAGGTTGTAAGTACTAGGCAGATTTTCCTTTTGTTGAGCAGATCTTACGTCTAATTTCCGAGCTGTTGTTTACTGCCAAGGTCTGAGTGGTACTGCTGCACCCTTAGGGTTATAGTGCAATACTGGTTCATCAAGGTGGTTTAGGGCATCATAGCTGAGCAGGACTGTTGGTTGCCTCCCTCCTTTGGATACTTGCCTGGTGCTTTATGAAAACGAGTCCTCAGTGAGGAGACATTCAGGTCAGTTCCAGCTCAGGTGTCTCTGGCCCCTGTGTTTGAAGTGTATGGTGTCTTCAGCAATAGAGACTTTCCTTTCACTCCTGTGGGGGGCATCCAAAGGCATTAATAGTCTGTAATGCTATTACATTGAGACCCTAACCAACCAACAGCTCAAAAGAGGGCTTTTCATGCCTGGTGTTAGGGGTTTTGTTAGATTGTCTTTGGCTTTTAGAGGAGCACGTCAACCCAAATGAAAAAATTTCATGTAAATTATGTATGTATATTTATATAGACTTATTGCATTATAGGTGTGTTGTAGAATATTATTTTAAGGTGTGTTATTTTTGTTTATGTTACATTTGTTCTACTCTGTGAACCTCTGTGTTACTGTGCCTGTCTGAAACACCTGATGGTCTAATAAAGAACCGAACAAGGCAGGAGAAAGGATAGGCAAGGCTGGCAGGCAGAGAGACTATATAGAGGGAGAAATCTGGGAGAAAAGAGAGAAAAAAAAGATGGAGGAGTGAAGAAATCAAGGAGCCAGAGAAGGAGGAGGACATCAGGGGCCAGCCACCCAGCTACACAGCAAGCCATGGAATAAGACTGAGATTTACAGAAGAGAATGGACAAAGCCCAGAGACAAAAGATAGACGGGATAATTTAAGTTAAGGAAAGCTGGCTAACAACCAGGCAAGCTAAGGCCAGGCATTCATAATTAAGAATAAGCCTCTGTATGTGGTTTATTAGGGAGCTGGGTGGCAGCCCCCAAAAGAAAAAAGAACAAAAGCAAACAACAACATAGGTTTTTTAAGGTAGATAGTTAATAATAGGATTCCTTATGACGTTTTCAGACTTCCTTATTGTTATTTTGTCTTCCTCTTGCCTTTTCTCTCCTTTTTTGATATTTTCTATTTTCTGTTTGCTATTTTGAGGGACACATGGAAAACATTAAAAACTATCATGTGGAGCTGGGCTCACTACTGCATGCCTGTAATCCTGGGCCTGGAAAGGCAGAGGGATCTTGTTTGAAGCTTGCTTGGGTTATATAGAGCAAGACCTTGTGTCAAAACAAACGTCAGTAGCAACACCCACCCCCCAAAAAAGAGCAAAAGCAAAAACCAAACTAACAAAAACCCAACAATAATGAAACAACCAACAGCAGCAGCAGCAGCAGCGAAAAGCAGTGATGTAGGCAGATTCTTCCATCCACACAGCAGCTAGCATTGCCATTGTAACCTTTGTGCCAGGCCCTGTGCTGACCTCTCTCTACCGGTTAGGCTAATACCTTCCTGCTGGTGAAGAAGTGTTGTCCTGGGTCACAGCCTCCCACACACACCTCACCATGCTCCCAGGAATTAACACAGTGGTCCTTGTCTTTGAAGTTTGGTGTGGCTGGATAGCCCTCAGGGTATCCTCATTATAGACCTGGATTCTTTCTGGTTGTGCCTACACACTGATACAGTGCTGTAACTGTCATTATTTGAGATGTTTCTACTCTAATATCCTGTGATTTTAGAGCCAGCTTTATTTCTGCCTCGGTAGTTGTCACCTTTTCCTTTTGGGTACATCTTATGATGTGTGTGTGCCATTAATTCCCACAATCTACTTTGATACCTCCCTCCTCCCACCCACAGTTTTAAAATAGTATGCATTATAGCTGCCAGTGTGGCTCTGTGCTCCAAACAGTGATTCTTCAGGGTGGGGGAAAGTAGGACTTTGGAGGATTTGGGGATCAGTTGGGTTTTGACAGCTTTGCGGTTCACTGACCCTTGGTGGGCTGCCTTGGGGTTTTGAGCACAGTGGAACAGGGTGGGGCTGGATGTGCTGTCTCAGGCGTCTTCATTCCCAAAGCGTGAGGTTTTGTGAGCACCCGACCTCCCTCCTTAGTGTCATGTGGCACATACTGACCTCAGCAGCTGTTCGCTCAGTAAGTGACCAAGAAGCTCCTGCCTCTGAAATGAATGGGTGTCAGGCTGGGGCCTCCAGGTGGAGGCAGGGCTTATGCCTGCTTGTGTTTCCTTTCTTGGTGGAGAAGGTATTTCCTTGTTCAAGGTCAGAAACCTCTAATACCAAAAGACACTGGCTCAGTTCAGCTTCCTTCATGGCACTTAGTGCTGTGTGCTGGCTGACGTAATGTTACTTCATAGCAGAGATTCTCTTCAGAATCTGTTGTTTCCAAGACTGTTCGACCTATGGAGCCCAGGGTAGCCATCAGTTGAATTATTTGTAAATTCTGAGTAGTGGTCTTTAAAACCTGCACTATTTAATTTCATGCACATGAAGTAAGTAATTGAGGTACTTTTCCGAAAGACATTTTCCAAAATGTTTACAGTTATTTGTGGAGTCTGTACTTTCCTTCCATCTTTACATGGATTGGAGATTGAACTTAGGTTGCCAGGCTTGTGTGGCAGAAATCTTTACCCTATCAGCAGCCTGCCTTTTGTTTTTATGTGGCTTCCTAAAGGACACTACCCCCACCCCTTTGGAGACAGAGTCTCATGTTCCCAGGGCTGGCCTGACTCATTGTATGGTGGATGACCTTGAACTTCTGATCCTTCTACCTTTACTTTCCAAGTGCTAATATTATAGGTACGGGCCATCATGTACAGTTTCTATGGATTGGGTGAGGATCCACCCAGGGCTTTGGGCATGCTAGGCAAGCACTCTACCAGCTGAGCCACATCCCCAAACTGTGTTCTCCTTTTTTGATAATGAGTCTTCCTTAGGGTTTGTTGTTGTTGTTGTTGTTTATTTGTTTGTGTTATTTTTTTTGAGACAGGTTCTCATATAGGACAGACTGGCCTCAAACTTGCTGAGGATGACCTTAAATTCCTGATCATTATGCCTCTACCTTCTAAATTTTGGGGTTATAGGCATATGCTACCATGCCTGGCTTTCTTCAGTTTTCTTTAAGATTGATTTTTATGTGTACTTCTGTGTATCCGTGTATGGGGATGTGCACATGAGAGCAGGTGCCTTTTAAGGTCAGAGGCATGGGATCTGGATCTAGAGTTACAGGCTGTTATGAGCCACCCAGTGTGGGTACTGGGAACCAAATTCAGGTCTTCTGCAAGAGCAGTATGTGTTCTTAACCACTAAGCCATCACTCCAGCCCCTTTCTCTAGCATTGAGAATGCTTGTGGTAATTCTGTTCAGGACAGGTAAGTGTCTCTTGATCTAATCCAGCTGGCTCATCCAGCCTTTTCACAAAGATCTCTAAATTTGAAGTCAGGACTCAGCTGCATTGCTAGCCTGTGCTGAGTGGCCAAGGTGAGCCACTGGCCTCCAGATGCCAGTGTCTCTTTTGTGAGATGAAGGTAGTGTCCTCCTGTTATTATAATGATATAATGATAAAAAAATGACCTGATGTTGCAATATCTGGTGTGAACTTAGCACAGCACAAGAGTTTTATTGTTCGCATTTCTACTTGAAAGTAAGATAAGGTACATTTTAATTAAGCTAGTTTTATTTAGAAACTTAATAAGAATGACTGCACTACACTGTAATTACAGTTAAAGATTCCTGGGACTTGACAGAAAAACAAGACACGGGAAAAGGCTAGCTTGTGTTAACTCTGTGGAGCTGTGACTAAAAGTGAGAAACTTCTCATGAGGAATTTTCCACTAGGGAAGCCTGTTAGTTCATTGCTTTTAAAAAAAAAAGAAAAGAAATGTAGATGGGTTGGAGAGATGGCTCAGAGCTTACGAGTACTGGCTGTTCTTCCAATCTGGGTTCAGTTCCCAGCACCTACATGGCATCTTATAATCTTCCGTAATTCCAGTTTAGGGGATCTGACACCCTCTTCTAACTTCTGTAGGCACCAGGCACACAAATGGTGCATGTTCATAAATGCAGGCAAAACACTCATACACATAAAGAAAGTAAATCTTTAAAGAAATGAATGTAGAGAAAAGGGATCAGAAGGTTGAGGTTGAAAACCTTGCTTGTTTTGGCTCTTTGGTTTTGGATGGCTTGATGACATCCTGTCATTCCTTGTGTGACATGACCCCAGGTTATTTTATTTGGCAGGCAGGCGTAGCAGTTTATTGAGATATAATTCACCTGGCAGATAGTTTACCTGTCGGAAGTGTTTGCTGATTTTTAAAAATCTTGGCGTAGTGGAGCTGTGCAACCATGACAGTAACCACCCCCAAATGAAACAACATGCCCTTTGCCTATGACACCCCTTCCTGCTTCTTTCTCCCCAACACTCTTGGCTTTGATGTCTTAAGTCTGGCTTGTGACATCAGAATGCCTGAGACAGAATAGTTTAAAGGAAGAACAGAGGTGTATTTCTCAATTCTGGAGAGTAGACCTGGAAAGTCAAGGTGCTGGCATCTGGTGTTATCCTTCCTGTCCTCACATGGTGGAAGTCTGTTTGTAGGGAAAGAACGTTGTATACTTGCTTGGCAATGGAGCAAAGGAGAGAGATTCTACTCCACAGGCCCTTGCTTTATCTGTACTAGTTAGTTCACTTATCATGATCTACCCGAGCTCACGGGAGATGTGCTTGTCTTCCTTCGTCCACTCCCTGTCAAGTCTGTGTTTCTGCACTCTGAAGTCCTCATCGTATGTGCCACACAGTCAGAGTCTCTTGGGCCTTGGTCTTCCTCTGAGATTTTATTTTTGTAGTGTACACAGACAAAATAGACAAATGTCTTGTTTGGAAGGGCCTGAGCTAATTAGAAGCAGAGTTGAATTCAGAACTATAGCTGAATCACCAAAGACTAATTTGGTTTTGTGTATGAAGAAATTGCTGAGTGTATAAAGCTATCCCCTAGAGGATGGAGAGATGGCTCAGTGGTTAAGAGCACTGGCTGCTCTTTCAGAGGACCTGGGTTCAAGTCCCAACATCCACATGGTGGCTCACAACCATCTGTAACTCCAGATTCAAGGAGCTCTGATGCCCTTTCTGAGATACATGCCAACAAAACACTCATAAAATAATTTTTACATTATTATTACATAACAAAGTATTATATAAAATAATTTTTGTAATTAAAAATAAACAAAAATTAAGCTATCCATCAATAGGAATTAGCTGCCCAATGAAGAACTTTCTAGAACTACATGCATTCTTGTTGCTTGTGGAGTGGCCTCTTCTTAAGATGTTTACACAATGCTTTTCTGTACCTGGTGAGAATAGTACTCTGAGGGTCTTCCATTTTGGAGACAGGCTGACCCCTACCAAAGCTGACAGTTTTGTGACTTTTCTGTGGGTTGGGTGGTTGCTTTTCAGACAAGGTCTCACCATTGAGCTCAAGCTGGCCTGGAACTCACCATTCTCTTGCCTTTGCTGCTCCAGTTTTGGGGTTACAGGCCTGGGCCACCACATCTGGCTTTTAGGTTTTATGCTAAACTGTTAAAGAATGGCAAGATAAGGTATCTTCCTTCAAAATGTAATCTTCTTTGAGAAATACACTTCTAATATAAAGAAGTCTATTTACCTAGCCTGATAGAAAACTTGAATTTCTAAAAACTTTTAGATATTATTGCTGCCTGGGGGGCCAGCCCCCAACAGCACAGGGCTCAAAGGGAAATCCATAGAGCACATAGTAGACTTTTCTATCTGAGGGGGTTAGGGGAAAGAGACACTCACACTCTGTCTTGATGGTTTCCTTCTTTATTCTCTATTCTTCTCTGTTCTTTCTACTGTATACTTTTTTCCTACAGCTTATATACCCCAACAAAATTTTTCAGGCAATATAGGAATTATAATGTGGTTACATTCTGGTTTTCAAGTGAATGATTACAGTGAATACAAAACAAATAGATAAAAACAGCATGTTTTTTAAAAAATTTATTTATTTATTTTTCTGTTATCAGCTTGATACAGTACAAATTCTTATCCTAATAGTGAAATGTTTCACTGAGGCTTGCCCAGTAACTGAGTAAAACCAAAACTTATTGTAAGCCACTGTCATCCTAGGGTCCCCCCTGCTATGTAGCCTCCCTGGTTCTGTGGGTTGCAGTCTGATTGTTCTTTAACAGCATGTTTTTTATCCCTTACATGATTAAACATTTTAAGTATGACAGGTGAAAAACAAATTAACCCGAAGAACCCACGTACATTCATACCCAAGCAACTTGTTATAGATTAACAGTGTAAGCAAGCAAAGTATTCTTTTACTGGCAGGCTGCATTTTGCAGTTACAAAGAAAGGACCAAACACTTTATTACTTTCTTGAAAGGTAATCTTATAAGGAATCATAAAACTAAACTTTTATACATGAAATACAATTAGTCAGCTTTACTTTAAATCTTGGGCTGCATACCCACTCATCAATAGTTTCTTATATCAGAAGATTGAGGGCAAAAATGGGCACAAAGAATTAATCATCACCTTTGATCATCAACCAAACCTAGCAAGGAAAGTATGTCAGCTAGCAACAATTGGGCCTGCTTTGTATTTTTAACCCTAACCTAATGAATCTATAACTCAGCTATGTGCCCTTGTGAGCTTTAGATTATTTTCTGGGGTTTTTCATCTCAAAGCTATTATCAAAACATCTGATCTAACCTGAAGTTATTTTGAGACTTTGTTTCAGCTAATGATACACTCCAAAACCTGTGAACATACCTCCCAACATTAAGATTAGAAGAATTTAAACTAGCTAGGCTACTGGGACTCAATTGTTTTCCTTAATCATTAACCTAAGTGACAGTCTATATGACTCCTCAGTAGAAACTCATGTGTTCTAGCTGTGTGACACTAACTGGTTTTATTTTTTTATCATCAAAACTCAATTTAAACTAACATTATTATTATCAATTAGATAGTACAGCTTAGGAAGAAATAATCTTCACAATAATCCACAGGTAAAAATGCCCAGGTGAATGGGATGTTTCCATGAGATAAACACACTACATTACAGGCAGTGGGGATCTCCCCACCCTCATTCACACCATGCCAGATACCAAAGAAAGATGGCGGCAGCAAACATGTAAAGACTCAGCAGGAGCAAAAGACATTCTGGAGTCTGTGGTCTCAGGGCCTTGCCTATCTGAGAGTCACCTCAGGGATTTGCCTCCTAGTGGGCTGACACCCTGAACTTCAATTGCCACCTGCTGCTCCTCTGCCATGGCCACTAGCAAGATATATTTATTTTTGTGTGTATGAGTGCTTTGCCAACATATATGTATATATACCATGAGCATGCCTGCTGCCCACAGAGGTCAGAAGTGGGTATCAGATCCTCCTGGAACTGGAGTTACAGATGGTTGTGAGCCTCCATTTAAGTGATAGGAACCAAACCCAGGTCCTCTGCAAGAACTAGTGTTTTTAACCACTGAGCCCCAAACTTGCATTTGTTATACATAGAACACTCTAGTTAACGTTGTAGACTCTCGATTCACCAGATCTTTGTCTAGGTGTCATTTTCATGGCATTGAATATGTGGCCCAGGACAGTAACTTTAGCCTTCCTCAGCGTCCTCATCCGGAATTTGGGGTCAGGAACAGTATTTAGCTGTTAAGATTCTGTAGTTTGTCTCATGCACAGAAGAGCTCATTGAGTGTTTCAGGGTTATAATAATATAGTAATAATTTCATGATAAATAGTAAAATAATGTCCTTATTGTTTCAGGGAGGGAGGAGAGAAGTGGATGGTTATTAACAAGTGTAACCTCATATTTAAATTTCTCTTAGAGGAAACACGAGAATAGAAGAAGCGTGTGAAATGTATACCAGAGCCGCAAATATGTTCAAGATGGCCAAGAATTGGAGTGGTATGTATGACATTTTGTCTACTTCTCAGGCAAACACTTTAAAAAATAATTCTGCAGGACTGTGTGTTCCCTTTAGAGAGTGAGACTGTTGGTCCCAAAGGCAGGCATTGATGCTGAGAGGATCGTCATCTCAGGTAACTAACCTGGTTTCAAGGTTGAGCACTGGGACAATGTCTGCCTCAGTTTCTGCAAGCCACCAGTGCAGTAGGCTTGTGAAATCTGAAAGAAGCATTTCATAGACTAGGAAAGGTAGGTGTGCTTCTTAGAACTGTATTCCAGTAAATACAATGCCGTAATTACAAGAAAACTCATTGAGAACTAACAAGATGGACAGAAATGGCCTTAGCATGGAGTCTGTGGTCTCAGGGCCTTAGCATGGAGTCTTGTGGTCTCAAATAGGCAAGGCCCTCCACAATTCTCTACTCTGAATTCACTGAGAACTGAGTGACAGCGAGAGATCTTTACATAAGCCCCATTAGCTAACACATTCTTTAAAGTAAGTCCTCACACTTAAGATACTTCTCCTTGTCTGAGGGGATTGCCCTTGCTAACACTAATTGGAGAGAAAAATACCTCTTTTTCCCTTGGAGAAAGAGACTTCTATAGCTCAGATGGTGATGGGATCCTTATGCAAGTGAATGTCGAGGCAGCCTTGGGCCAGAGAGAACATGGGTCTCCTGCTTAGCAAACAGCTGCTGTAAGGTGCAAAATGGCTCCTGCCTTTTACTAGCTGCTGTTTCCCATGGCCTTTAAGGCACACACTTTGTTTCAGAGGAGAAGATGCTTTTGAGCTGGGTGGATCTGAACGGCTGCATCTGGCTCTGAAGTTCCTTTATCAGCTTAGTTTGCAGTAAAGCTTTAGTTAAAAGGGAGATAGAAGGGTTTCAGAAGCACTTAGGCCCACATTGTATTTTACTGAAGAACAAATGGAAGACAAAAAGAATCGTCCCAGCAGTCCATCTTTTCCGTTCAAGTCCTGTAATCCCAGATGAAAGGGGATCTTACCCAGGAATGCTTACCTGTTTCCTCTGAAGGTCAGATCCTAGGAAATTCACTTGGAGAGGCCCTTGTCCTCTATGTACCTGTAGAGGCCTTCCATGTACCCTGCTGCTGTCTGTTGCCAGGGTAGTGTCCCCAATGTCCCCAAGTTCTGCCCTTTTTCAGTTTTGTTTTGATAGTGTAACTGACTATGTAGCCCAGGCTGTCCTGGAACTCATTATAAGCCCAGATAGGTCTTGTACTTGGAGCTGTCTTCCTGCCCCATCTCCCAGGTGCTAGGATAGTAGGCATGTGAGCTCCTGGTCAGTCTTACTGAGGCAGAGTAAGTCAAGTCATGTATTGGGTCTGTACACTGACCTTCCAGGACTGTCTTTGTCCTTTTTCTATCTCATCTGCTCATGCTCATGCGCTTGGCTCCCACCCCAGAGTCTTGGCATGTGCTGTTACCTCTGTCTGCATACTCTGCCCTCGTTGGTTGCTTTCTTCAGGTCCATCTTCAAGTGTTACCTTCTCAGCCAGCTCTCTTTTGACTACCCCTTATAAGCAATAATCTACTTCCTGGAAACTCACTACCCTTCCCCACTAGCCACATTACCATCTAGCAAAAACCATGGACGTTACATGGTGTTTTAGTTATTTATATTTACATGTATTTGTCACACAGTGGCCCTCACTAGCATGTTCTTTTGAAGGTCAGAGTGTTTATGTGTTTCCATTATGACTGCATCTCCAGGGTCCACATCGTGTCTCTGATGTGATAGATATTTAGTATATTTACTTGGTAATTGAATAAATAAACACGAGGCCCTGAAATTAAAGCAGTGATGCACCAGTGGTGATCGTGATACCATTTTGTCTTTTATAATTTTAAAAGTTCTTTTATAAGCTAATGCTTTTCAGCCACTATTCGAACTAAGCCTGATAAGTTGGGTAACTTCCCAGCTGCCATTCTTCTGTAAAGACACTTCCAGATCGAGAGAGGCTTGCCCTTGTTAGCAGTGGCCAGAATATGTGTTCCAAGTAATAAAGTGGTGGCATGAAAAGGTAAAACAAGAGAAAAGCAGTTATCTTGGAGACTGAGGTAGTCCAAATGAGCCGGCTGTTGTGCTGTACCCCCAGCAGGAAAAGGATAGGCCATGATTGGTTCTGGGACAGTAACCAATCTGTTACTGGTGGGATTGTAAAGTGAGAAATGTGCTGGAGTACAGGGATGTGCTGGGGAAAGATTTGTCTGCAGCAGTGAAAGTGGCAGCACAGTGCTTCTGGAGCCAGGTCCTCCCCAAACTTCAGGTCAGGTCCAGGTCACTACATTCTTCCAAGGCAGAGCCCATCAAAGCTCCTGATCGCTGGCTTATTCCTGCAGCTAGCTTGGCCTTGGTGTTTCTCAGTCTTTTACCTCTTATGTGGCTCTCCAGTTGCCAGCAGGGATTATTCTGATCCAGCTCTAGCTGTCAGGCTAGTTCTCATTGGTCAGTATCTCCCTAGTCCTTTTCTGCTGCTGGAACAAAATACCTTCATCTGAGTAATTTATAAAATACAGAAATATATTGCTCCCAACTTGGGAAGCAGAAGAGTCCAAGATCCAAGATTGAGGTGCCAGCAGATTCAGCATCTGGTAAGGACTCCTCTCTGTTTCCAAGATGGCATCTTCTTGCTTCATCCCTCAAGGCTACTTGCTCCTTTCAGTATCTTCTATAATAGTACTAATTCCACTCATAAGTGTGAAATACTCATGGATTAACAACTTCGTTAAAGGCCCTAATGGGTAATACTATCACATTGGCTACTGGATTCCAAAATATGAAGAGTGGGGGGCACCAACATTCAGACCACAGCAGCACCCATGTTGTGCTAGGTAGTAAATGTTTCCTAAATTTCATGTGTACTCTTATGTCAGAAACAGAGGCACAGGACAAGAATTGAACTGGAGCAGACTACAGGGTTTGTGTGGCTTCCTTTCCTTGATGATGATCAGAGGTCCACATGGGAGTTAGGTTAATACCTGTGGAGAGGGTGTTTGGGACAAGAGAGACAGCTAAAGCAGAATTAGATGTTTTATTTCTTACAAGGAAATTTGAAGCAAGTGGTTACTTAGCAGAGTGCGCGGCTTTGGGATTGTTGGTACAGCCTCTAGCTGTGAGCAGAATATTCAGAAGAGCTTGAAGGAGGAGAGGCTCACTTAGCTCACAGGTTCAGGGGCTCAGTCTGTGCTTGTTGGGTAGAAGGTCATGGAGTGGGGGTGGTGGTAGAGGGGCTTCTTTGCCTTATTGTGGACCGGAAGTGAGAGCAAGGAAAGGAAGGTGGCCCTGACAAGCCTCAACCCCCAAGCCCAAGAGAAAAGGAAGGAAGGTGACCCTGACAAGCTCCAGCCCTCAGTGACCGTGGTTTTTTGCTTAGGCACACCTCTTGAAGCTTCTAGAACTAACCAAAATAGCACTGCCTGCTAGAGAGCAAGCATTCAGACCATGAGCCTGGGCATGGTAGCACATGCCTGTCTGTAGTCCTAATACTTGGGAGGCTGAGGCGGAAGAGGATTGTGAGTGGAGCTTCAGGGAAGGCAAGATCCTGTCGTAGCAAATCACATCACATCTTCCCCCAAGGATTTTAAACTTTAAGTCAGTGGTTCTCAACCTGTGGGTCACAACTCCTTGGTTGAATGACCCTTTCACAGGGGTCACCTAAGACCATCAGAAAACACAGATGTTTACTTTACTATTCATAACAGTAGCAAAATTACAATTATGAATTAGCAATGAAAATAATTTTATGGTAGGGGTCACCACAGCATGAAGAACTGTATTAAAGGGTCACAGCATTAGGAAGGTTGAGAACCATTGCATTATGGTTTTAATGCCATTCTAAGTCATGATTTTCCTAGTGGAGCAGATTCAACATGACACCTTAGTGACATGGGCACTGGGATTGAGAAATGAGTAGATGAATAGCCTTGGCTTCAGTGCTTGGCCTTTAACTGTGTGAGGCTGACTACCCCTTGTTGGGCTGGTCTTATGGTATGGGATAGAGCTCAAGAGCCCAAATGTTGGCTGTCAGTCATTGAAGGGTGGGCCAGAGAAAGGTGGCGTGGTGTCCAGGATGCCTGGCAGATCCTGTGGAACTAGCAGGGAAAAGTGACCAACACCCAGATGCACTTGTCTTGATGCCCGTGGTCTCTGGCTGCAGGCCTTTTTTAGAGACCTGTACCTTTTCCTGTGGGCCCTGGATTCTTCTTTGGGAAGGCTGTTCCTCACTATTTAACTGTGGCATCTTCTTCAGCTGCAGGAAATGCATTTTGTCAAGCCGCCAAGCTCCACATGCAGCTTCAGAGCAAACATGACTCTGCTACAAGCTTTGTCGATGCTGGAAATGCTTACAAGAAGGCAGACCCTCAAGGTAAGACCACTTGGTGGCTCTGTGTCCCTGGCCAGCAGCATTTCCTATGGTGTTGAAGTTGGTGTGCCATGCTGAGTCCTGGTAATAAGAATTCTTGCATTATGAGATTAAAAGAAATTTTGGTCATTTAATAATGTCTAATCATAAAGACATCAATTTGGAGGAGTTAAGGGACATTTGAGACAGTTTTTCATCATGTAGCTAAAGCTGGCCTCAAACTTGAAGCTCTGTATTCTCCTGCCTCTGCCTCTCATGTGCTGGGATTACAGGCACCTTATCTCATCTTTATGAAATATGTTCTTGAACTAAGAAGGAAATCCTGGTGTTCCCATACTCCTACATGTATTTCATTTAGTGAAGGAATGTAGTATTCAGTGGTTAAAAAGGTGTCTTAGCCACACATACTTTTCATTGTTTTTCTAATTGCTTTTCAAAGCTTTTTTTTTTCTTTTTTTGGAAAGAATATTGGACATTAAATTAGTAAAATTCTTGCAAATGTTACTTCTTTTTGGAGAAGGATTAAACTAAAGTATTAAAATCCCATACATGTACATGGTTATCTTTAAAGTTGTCTTTTATCTAAACTTATAGGAATATAGTCCAAAGAAAAATGTCATCAAGCTTTTTTGTGTAAAGATCAGCCATGTTTTTGTTTCTAGCAGTGAAAGACTGAGCACAGTGGGTGTGAGCAGAATGACTCCACGCTGTAGCATATCACACAGGCTTCCAAGTCTCTGGTTTGGGGCTGGTTGTAGTGACACACACCGATGACCCCAGCACTTGGGAGACTGAGGCTGGAGACTTGGGAGTTGCAGACCAGCCTGGGATATGCGACCCTCCCTCAAAGAAACCAAAGTGCTTGGTTTCATAGAATGTTTGTTGACCTGGTAAATGGTCACATGCTAATTAAATTAAGGAACCAAGTGTTGTGTGGCCACAATTTCTGAAAAAACCCTTGTGTGTGTAGAAACACATCCAAAACTGGAAAGTGCTGAAGTGGGAATGCCGGGCTTGAGTGGCGTTATGGATAGGCTCTCTCTCTTTTCCTGTAATTTGTAAGGTATAGCTGTGAGTGTACATTTTTAAATACACTTTAGGGAGAAGTGGCTTTTCATTTTTGTTGTCCTAGTCACTTCTGTTTCTCCAGTCAAGCTTGGCCTCCTTGCTCCCTTTCAAACTAAAGGCAAACTTGGTGCTGTTGGCTACACTGTTCTGTGAGAGGACATTTTCTGGCTCAGTGTCTTAGGAAACGAATATAACTTATTAGCATTGCCATGTAACGTTTTCCCTTCATTTCATGGAGACGTATACCATTGTAACTTCTATGTAACTTTCAGTATACTAAAAGTTAGGGTCTTTGAGCAGTATACACATTTACATATTTGGCTTAAGAGCTGAACAAGCATTACAAAGTGCTTTTGATGTTGGCTGCATGAAAAGTGGAGACTACTGAAATGGTCTTCCTTGTAAAGAAGTGATATTTGCCAAAATGAATGTAAACACACATGATATTAATGAAGCTAGATTTGCCTTGTATAGTAGCAGGTGTGATTTACCAGTGTGGGTGGCAATCCCTGTGGTCTTGTTTCCTTTGTAATAGAATCTGCCACCTTGATGGATCACCCACCCCCAAGAATTACTGAACCAGTTACTACTGCAGCCACACTGCTTTAAATACCAGCGCAGCTGCTAGGAACAAAGCCACACTAATGAATCTGGACTGTGCATGATTGTGTCTGCTCCCACTAACCAGCCTGCCCACCGCTACCTAAAATTTTACCTCCTTACCATCAGTAGCAGCCAGGAAACAGGCTCAGCTGAACCCTCTTTCACTGAATGAATTTTTCATTGTTTTTCTTAAATGCCCACGCTTCAGAGGCTATCAACTGCTTAAATGCAGCCATCGACATTTACACAGACATGGTAAGACATTGCATTGCTTGAATGGCTGTGGGGTGGAGTCCTTGAGCTGCTTTAGAGTTGTATTTTTTCCTGTTCCCAAACTGATTGGTGATTGTGTAGGTAAAGCAGGTAAGGTGTATGACTCTGCTTTCTCCCCTAGGGAAGGTTTACAATCGCAGCCAAGCACCACATCACGATTGCAGAGATCTATGAGACTGAGCTTGTGGACATTGAGAAGGTAAGCACGGACCACGCCCAGGAGCTTGGTGCGGAAGGTGGGTGCTTGGCCTCTTAGGAATCCACTCCTCCTCTTTCCCAGCTGACTGGAGTGGTCCAGAATCATCCCAGGTACCCTGGAGGAGACCGCCTGGGCCTAGCTGGCTGAGTAGAGACGGTTTACCTGCAGTGCCAGGGTTTCCTGAGCTTCCCTGATGTTGGTGCTGTGAGTCGTGTCAGAATGGTCAAAAGACTTTCCACCTGTCTGCTGCAGTTCTGAGGCTCTGCAGAAGTGGGAGGCAAACTCCGCACCCTCGGTCAGCATCGCTGCTCTCACCCTCAGTCAGCGGTACTCACTCAGCATCACTGCTCTCACCCTCAGTCAGCGGTACTCACTCAGCATCACTGTCTCACCCTCGGTCAGCGGTACTCACTCAGCATCACTGCTCTCATCTGTGGCCTGCTTGCCAGCTTTTCTTCTTGGGTCCCACAGTCATCTCTGAGCCAGTGGGTTTTAGACCAGATTCTCTTCTCAAGTGCCGCCCCTACTCCTGAGTTCTCCAGTCAGCCGGCTTCCTTGCCCTTTCTCTAGGCCCCATCTAGCTTGTGAAGAGGTTTTTGGGTACTGCTCTCACTACTCCCATGTCTCAGCTCTTCTCAGTACCTGTCCCCAGTTTCATGTGATCAGAGCCCCCAGCTGGTCTCTCACATCTGCTCCCTAGTTCCCTCATCCCAGACTCTCAAGCAGCAAAGCAGCCACAGTGAGCCTTGATACTGGTGTGCCAGTCTGTCTCTACGGTCTTTTCTCTATGTCTTTCTGTCTCTCTCTCTCTCTTTCTTTTAAGATTCATTTTAAGCTGTGCTATGGTGGTGCATACCTTTAATCCCAGAACTCTGGAGGTAGAAGCAGGCAGACTTATGAGTTTGAGGCCACCCTGGTCTACAGAGCTAGTTTCTGAGTAGCCAAGGCTACACAGAAACCCTATCTCAAAAAAAAAAACAAAAAACAGAAAATCAGCCGGGCGGTGGTGGCGCACGCCTTTAATCCCAGCACTCGGGAGGCAGAGCCAGGCGGATCTCTGTGAGTTCGAGGCCAGCCTGGGCTACCAAGTGAGTTCCAGGAAAGGCGCAAAGCTACACAGAGAAACCCTGTCTCGAAAAACCAAAAAAAAAAAAAAAAAAACAGAAAATCATTTTATATGTTTGGGTGTTTTGTCTGCATGTGCCCTTGGAGGCCAGAAGCGAGTATTGGATCCCCCGGAACTGAAGTTACAGATGGTTTGAGCCTCCCTGTGGGTGCTGAGAATCAAGCCTCGGTCCTGTGTAAGAAGTCAGTGCTGTTGACACTGACCTATCAGTCCAGCCCCTGTGTACAGCCTTTTGTTGACATACACTTCGGGAACAGCTGGAGACCTGCACTAGGTCTTCATGACCCACTGAGTTGCTCCTCCCACCACACTCCTGTATCTCTGGGACCTCAAATTCATCCTGTTCTTTTGCTCTGTCCCCTTGCTCTAGCCAATGAGACCTCTATCCTGTTCCTTCCCTGTTTCAGAAGAGCTCCTGCCCTGGGACCTGGGTACTAGCTGTTCCCTCTGCCTGCCCAACTCTTCTTCACACATCCACAAGCTGAGTCCTTATGTCCTTTATCACCTTTTCTAGCTCATGGCCCCCTACTTAAGATTATAGACTCCAGGAGTACTTATTCAGATGACACTCCCGCAAATACACACTCCTTACTCAGCCCCACCCGATTTTACAGCCACGTGTCACCTTTTATCCTGTGGCATATGCTTGTTCGTGATTCTGTTGTTTCTGTCTCCTTCCCACCTCTGGTCTTGATGTCACGACTGCCGAGTTCTGCCACTACTTTCTTATAGGCCCCCAAGGCCCAGGACGTAGTAGGTTCTAAACAAATACTTATGAGTAAGCAAGCATACTGTGCCCTCTCTCTCTGACATAGTCAAAAACCCAGGAAGCATCCGAGACTGATATCATACCAACTGCCACAATTGTTGTTTTCTGAACACAGAAATTGCTTTCATTTGCTTCATGCTGTTCACCACCCAACACACACAGACATACACACACACACACACACACACACACACACACACACACACACTGCCCCACTCCCTAGTCTCTTTTCTGGGGAAGCTCTGGTCTTATTCTGAAGAGGGCTATCCCACATGTGTGTGTGTTGGTTGCATGGGGATAATGGGGGTCAGGGGTGGGGAATAAATAGAGTCTGCAGTTTATCTCTGGTGTAGGATTAATAAAAGGATAGGAAGGGACAGGTCTGCTGTGACTGGGGCTTAATTTTCTCAGCAGTTGGGATGGACATTATCTTTTTACTCAGTAGAGTGGGTAGGGTCTGTGGTCCAAGTTTTTCACAGGAGACATGGGTATTTTCTTTGTGCCCTGATCCCTTTGTTTCAGTGGAAACAATGCTAAGCAGTTCAGAGAATAAGAACGATTCAGAGGGGGCAAGAGGATGAGGCCAGCCATCAAATCCAAAGCCTCATGGAGGCCAAGCATGTACTCTACCACTAGGCAGCACCCCAGGCCCAAAGGCTTTTCTCCCCTCAATCATAAATTTGCTGAAATTTTTTGGTCTTTTGTGTTACTTGGAATATTGATAGTGGTCTAGTACGGGCCTTTTATTCATTCACTTCTGGTTACTGAGCACCTGCCATATGGTAGGCATTATCATGGGTTCTGGGATCTATGGTGAACAGCAGTCCTGGGCCTTCCCTCACAGAATTTGCTTCTGTGGGATATGGAACCATGTGTGTGACAGTTCTGAGAAAGATTCCAAGTGATTGTATTGTCCTGCTGCTTTTTGTATGGACTTTTGTATCTGTTAAATGGGGGTCATAGTATACCTAATGTTTTTCTGTCTTGGCACTTTTACCCATTACCTTTAACTGTGTGTAGCTCGCCTGTTTAACCAGTGAAGTTGGTGTCTTATTGAAGAATTGTTCAAGGTGGGTGTTCTTGGGATGCTGCACAGTGCAGAGACTTCAGTAGTGTTGGCTCCATCAGCTGTGCTCACGCTCTGCAGACAGGCAGAGGGCATCCAATGCAGTTCTCAAGCCTGCTTTGTTCTATCTGTTTCCTTATTTCTGTGCCCAGCACCTTTAGTGACTTCCATGTGCCACTGGCTGTGTATTTGGGGCTTATTGGGAAGCTTTGTAAATTAAGGCTCAGGACTGCAAACCTATTGCCTGCTTGTGTACGTCTACAAGCCATCAAAGGTGTTTTACTGCTTAATCATCAGAAGCAAAAACATTTATGGCACATAAAAATCTTGTGAAATTGGGCCAGTGAGGTGGCTCAGGGGGTCAAGCACTTGTGTAAGCCTGAGGAACTAGTCCAATCCCCAGAACCCAGACAACATGGAAAGGGAAAACCAACTCCACAGTGTCCACTGACTTCCACATGCCTCTGACCCTCCCTCCCAAAATAAACTTTTTTAAATGTTTAAGTCATGCAAAACTGAAGTTTTACTGTCAGTCTCAAGACACAGCACTTATTCTTATGTTGTTGGTGGCTGTGCTGTTATAGGATCACTGAGTACTTGCCAGCAGAACTCAATCAGCTCCTAGACCCAAAGTAGAATTTAAGCCACTGCAGAAAATGCTTACCTGATCCATTTTATAGTCTCCTACAGACATACTTGGAGACGAATTTCTAAATGGTCTTATTAAATAAAAAACACAGAGCCAAATATAGGGGTGAAAGCCTTAGAGATCAGGGAAATAGTGAGAGCCACCAACTAACCTTACCTCACCAGCTCTGCAGCTCCCAAAAGTGAGCTGCTTGCTGTCTACCCACGCCTTTATTGCCTTGCTGTTCTGTCCTCTCATTGGTTCTTAGCCCAGCTACCTCACATCCTTGTCACTGCCTGTCTGTACAGACCTCCAGGTCTCTATGGTTTATACTGAGATTAAACGTGTGTGTCACCAAGCTTGGCTCTGTTCCCTAGTGTAGCCTTGAACACACAGAGACCCTGCCTGCCAAGTGATCTGATTAAGGATGTGTGCTACCACTGCCTGACTTTTGTGTTTACTTAAAACGGCTTAAACTTTATTTATTAACATGCAAATAAAATATCACCATATTTCAACACAAATAAAATATCACCACACATACTGATGCCTTTGGGCCGTAGAAGTCATTGATTGGTTTTCCAGGCCCTTACTCGTGTACATGGCCTGTTGCCCCATAACTGCCTGAAAAGCAGCTAATTATTTCCAGATTCATCCTCATTAGGCTTTTTTTTTTTTTTTTTTTTTTTTTTTTTTTTTTTTTTTTTTTTAGACAGGGTTTCTCTGTGTAGCTTTAGCTGTTCTGGAACTCGCTCTGTAGACCAGGATGGCCTCAGACTCATAGAGATCCACCTGCCTCTGCCTCCCAAGTGCTGGCATTAAAGGATTGTGTCACCAACACCTGGCTCTCATCAGACTTAATTAAAGCAATATACACCATCCTGTTCTTGTAGCTGCTTTGCATTACTTTGGGGCTCTGGTAGTGTGTTCTACCCTCTGAAGTGTTGGGGGGTCTGATTTCACTAATACTCTGTCACAGCCTGATGAGGGCTTCTAACTTTCTTCTCTCTCCATTTGACTGTTACTTGGGGTCACATATTTTAAATGGGAGGAACACCTTTGCTCAGGTGATACTTGTGGTAGTAGGAACAGTCAAAGCTGTTGCAGTAAGTTGTAGAGTATGAGTATGCTGGGATAAGAGTTAGTTAGGAAGCAGGTTGATAGAATTCTGCCCTCTTCAGTCTGTGGCTTCCGTCACCCCAGACCTGGCCATGTCTTAGCTCTTAGGAAGTGGAAAAGATGAAGAAAAAGGTACAGAGTAAGATGTTTGGCTATTCACATTCTATCAGAGAACTAGTCATGGGGCCACCCTGACTGCAGTAGAAGCTGGACCGTTTGCCATGTGTGAGGGAAACTATTGGTTACTTTTCTGTTGCTGTACATAAAACAGCATGACCAAAAGCAATTTATGGAACAAAGAACTTATTTTGGTTTAGAGTCCCAGGGGGATAGAGTCCATCATGATAGGGAGGCATGACAGCAAGCCACAGGCATTGTGGCAGATGCAGGAAGCCAGGAAATCACATCTTGCACCTCAAACACAAGGGATTTGTCTTCAGAAGGCTTCAGGGTCACATACTTTACTGTATTTGCTGAGGAGGCCAAGTTCTGAAAGATTTATCACTCGAATAAGCTTCGTTATAGGGGAAAATATCAGTGTACATGTAGTTTTACATTTTTTATTACATTCATTCATTCATTTTGTGTGTGCACATGTGTGCCATGACACGCTTGTGGAGGTCAGGAGGTAACTTGTGGGAATCCCTTTTCTCCTTCCACCATCAGAGTCCAGGAGTCAAACTCGGATTGTCAGGCGTGGCAGCAAGGCGTTTACCTACTGAGTCATCACACCAGCCCCCATGTGTAGTTTTTAAATGCAATTCCGTGAATGAATTGTTTGTAAATTAAATGTATGTACTTTCAGGCTATTGCACATTATGAACAATCTGCTGATTATTACAAAGGAGAAGAGTCCAACAGGTATGTGCTCTTCTTTGTATCAGTCCTGGCTTTTCATAGGTGGTAAAGGATACCTCATCTTTGTCGTCTGAGCATCTCTGCCAGGAGCAAGTGTCCTCAGTTTTGTCACTTACTCTGCACTGTCCCACTTTCAGCTCTGCTAACAAGTGTCTGCTGAAGGTGGCAGCCTACGCTGCACAGCTGGAGCAGTATCAGAAAGCCATCGAGATCTACGAGCAGGTGAGCACCCTGACAAAGTTGTCACTCTGACAAAGTTTGTAACAGTCACTACTACCTACTGCTTAAGACATTCCCATCACTCCCAGAAGAAGCTTGGAAAGACAACCTGCTTTCTATTTCCCTGACTTGCCATTCTTGGCCCTTTCACATATACGGAATACTGCGCTGTCTGTTCTTTTGTGACTGACTTCGTCATTAGTTATAGTGTTTTCAAGGTTCTTCATATTGTAACATGTGTCAATGTTTCATTGCTTTTCATGTTTGAATAATACTTACTCTGTGGCTTATATGTTCATCTGTTGATAAGCATTTGGGGTGCTTCCACTTGGGGTCTATTGAGCATATACTGCTGTGAACATTTGCACTTAACTTCTGTGGGAGCATGTTCTCAGTTGTCTTCGCTGCATACTTGGGGATGGAATAGAGATTGTTGGGCTTTATCGTACACCCAAGCCTACCTTGCTGAGGAACTACCAGACTCTTACAGAGCACTAGATCATTGAGCACAGTGCCCAGGGCTCAGCTTCTCCACATCCTCACTAGCATCTCTCTGTGATCCTTAATGAATATGAAGAGCCATTTCTTCTTTCTCATGATAAGTGATATTAATTTTTGTATGCTCGCTGCCCATTTTCCATCTTTGGTGAAATGTCTGAGTCCTTTGTTGATTTTGAGATTTAGGAGTTCTTTTAATCCTAGATATTAGGATACAGGTTCTTTATGGTCAGTAATAACTTACAAATATTTTTTCCCATTGCATGGATTTTCCTTTTATTCTGTTGTTTATTTGCCTTGGTCTAGATTTTTTTAATCTTTAAAATAAATTTTTACAGTTACTTATTTTGTGTTTATGAGTGCAGAAAGTAGAGTACGGAAAACCTTTTTAGCCAGTGATTTGTTCTAAGAGTCTCAAGATTTTTGCCCTTATGTTCAAGTCTTTGATTCATTCTGAGTTTTGTGTGCATGTTAGACAGGGATCCACCTTCACTCTGACATATAGACATCACTTTACTCATTGCCATTTGTTAAATTCACTCTTCAATGGTCTGGGACCCCTGCCGGAAGTTGTCTTACTAGGACAGGGGCTTCATTCTGGGCTCTGTACTCCATCCATCTGTTTACCTTTATGCCAGTATCACTTTGTTCTGACAACAGTATCTTTACAGGGAAGTTTGAAATCAGAAACTGTCAGTCCTGCAGTTGACTCTTATTTCTCAAGGTTGTCCTCCTTCTGGATCCCTTGAATTAACATAAATTTTGGGATCAGTGGGTCATCCTGCACTGAATCTAGCTTCACTGTTAATAGGACTTGAACTGGGTGTGTAGAGCAATTCAAAGAGCATATTAGTCAAGAGAAATACATAGAGCCAACAGATTGGAGTGCAGGAAGAAAAGAGAGAAGATTTTAGGGGTTCACTCTCAGTGGTAGATGTTGAGATGGCCCAGATCTGTCATGAAAATAGATCATATGAGCTCTACTCTGAATGCAGAAGAGCAATGTCTCAATTCTAGAACTATCAAGTGAGGAAGATCAGCTGTCCTTTTCTTAAACTTAAAAAAAAAAGTATTTTTATTATATTTATTTGTTTATTGGGGCAGGGGGCCAAATGCAAGGACAACTTGCAGAAGTTAGTTCTCTCACCAGGAATCCAGGAAATTAACAGGCTGCCCAGCTTGATGGTAAGCACCTGTGCTCTCTGAGCCACGTCACTAGCCTCTTTGCTTAGCCTTGTAATTGGACCATGCATCAGTAAGTTGGCTGAGGCCCATCTCTGTTGGGGAAGGAAGTCTGCTTTTCTCCTCTGATGATTGAAATACTAATCTTACTCAGAAACATCCAGAATGATATTTAGCCAGTATCTGGGCACCCATGATCTACTCGTGTTGACACATAGGATTAATCCTCAGAGAATATTGCCATTTATGAATATTTAGACTTATGATCTAAACACTTAGTTTTTGTGTTGCTGCAATTAAATGCCTGACAAAAGTAATTTAAAGACAGAAAGGTTTAGCCAGGCAGTGGTGGCACATGCCTTTTAGTCCCAGCACTTGGGAGGCAAAGGCAGGCGGCTCTCTGTGAGTTTGAGGCCAGCCTGGTCTACAGAGTGAGTTCCTGAACAGCCAGGTTACACAGAAAAACCCTATCTTGAAAAACCAAAACCAAAAGAGGGGTATATTTTGGCTTACAAGAGTATAAGTCCTTTATGGTCAGAACTCACAGCAGCAGGAATATGAGGTAGCTGGTCACATGGCAGTCACAGTCAGGAGGCAGAGAGTGATGAAGGCTGATTGATAGTCAGCTTCCTTCTTCCTCTTTATGTGTGGCACAGTTAGGATGGGTATACCCACCTCAGTTCACCTAGTTTAGAATCTCTCATGGACATGCTCAGAGGCTAACCTAATTTAGGTAATCTATCACACGAAGCCCAAGGGCTTGCCTCCTAGGTAACTATGGATCCTGTCAAGTTGAAGATCATATTTTATTTATTTATCTACTTTATATATATGAATGTTTTGCACACCTATATGTATGTGCACCATATGCATGTATTGTACTTGGTGCTTGTGGAAGAGGGTATAGGATCCTCTGGAACTGGAGTTACAGATGGTTGTGAGCTGCCATGTGGGTGTTGAGACTTGAACTCGGGTCCTCTGTAAGAGCAACAAGTGTTCTAAACTGCTGAGCTGTTGTTCTAGTCCCAAGTTGGCAGTCATATTAACCATCACATTATTCATACAGGATGTTTTCCACATACTTACATCTTTTTTGCTTGTTCAGTTGTGTTTTGTTGTTAAATATGTTCCTAAGTATCTTGTTCTTCTTAACATTACTGCAAATGTGGTTGCCTTAGTTTCCTCCTCAGGTTGTAGACTGTTGTTTTGCTTCTTTATATATTTTCTATGTTGCCACCTTGCTGTGCCCATTTATTAGGTCTAATGATTTTGTAGATTTCATAGAACCTTTATATACAAGATGTTTAGGTTTTCCTCCCCAGTCTGAATGTCTTTTAACATCACTTTTTTGTCAGTTCACTTACTCTGATTGGAACCTCCATTACAGTATTTAATATAGAAATGGTGAACACAGGCATCCTCGTCTTTCTTGGTCCTAATTGCAGAGGAAAAGCTTTCAGTCTCTCACCACTAAGTGGGCTGCCAGGGGGATGATCTTAATGCTTTTTGTCAATTTGAGGAAGTGCTTGTCTCTTCCTTTTTTAATTCAGTGCTTGTTCCATCAAAGGATGTTGGATTTTGTTAGATCCTTTCGTGCATGTGTTTAAAAGAAAGCTTACAGTTTTTGTCCTCTATTACATTAATACAGTGTGTGTTAAGTCAGTCATACATTCTTGGATAAATCTTACCTGATCATCAGAAGTTTCAGGACCTCCAAACATGCACTGATGATTTACTGAAGGGACTCAGAACCCACTAACACTCATGGCTGCCATTTACCACATTTGAGGACAAAGGTGAAATCAGCAGATGCTTGGACATAAGGCAGCCTGAGAGAGGCCACGTCAGAGTGCCCTGTTGTCCTCTCCACTTCCTTTTCCAGAGGAATGGAAATGTGTGTTGGCTCTTGCCAGCCAGGGAAGTTCACCTGAACCCAATGATTATAGATGGTTATGAGCCACCGTGTGGGTGCTGCACATCAAACCCAAGACCTCTGGAAGAGCAGCCAGAGCTCTTAACTGCAATGCAGCTCCAGCCCCATGTTTTTTCAAAGTATTTATGATGGTTGATTTTAATATTTAAACACTGGGTAGAATTTAATGATTTTTTCTTGTGTTTTTGTATTTTCATTTTTATGTATTTCTGTGTATTCTTCAGATCTCTCTGTCTCTGTCTTTCCTGGATATTTGAGATGGAAGCTTAGTTGCTTACTAATTTTCCTGTGTGGTATCTGTGTTTCTACTGATAGTGGTTGTCTGTAAGATGAATTGCTAAATGGTCTTATTAATAAAAAAACCTGGATCCAGATATTGGGGTGAAAACTGAGAGATCAGAGAAGCAGAAAGAAGCCAGCCTCGTTCTTTTTTTTTTTTTTTTTCATTTATTATGTATACAATGTTCTGCCTGCGTGTACACCTGCAGGCCAGAAGAGGGAACCAGATCTCATTATTGATGGTTGTGAGCCACCATATGGTTGCTGGGAATTGAACTCAGGACCTCAGGAAGAACAGCCAGTGCTCTTAACCTCTGAGCCATCTTTCCAGCCCTATTTATTTATTTTTCTATTATCAGCTTGATACAGTATAAATTCTTATCCCAATAGTGATAGTGAAATGTTTCATCGAGGCTTGCCCAGTAATTGAGTAAAACCAAAACTTATTATAAGCCACAGTCATCCTAGTGTCCCCCCTGCTATATAGCCTCTCTTGTTCTGTGGGTTGCAGTCTGATTGTTCTTTGCTTTATATCTAGTATCCACTTATGAGTGAGTACATACCATGTTTGTCCTTCTGGGTTTGGGTTACCTCACTCAGGATGATATTTTCTAGTTCCATCCATTTGCCTGCAAATCATGCTGTCATTGTTTTTCTCTGCTGTGTAGTACTCCATTGTGTATATGTACCACATTTTCTTAATCCATTCTTCAGTTGATGGGCATCTAGGTTGTTTCCAGGTTCTGGCTATTATGAATAGTGCTGCTGTGAACATAGTTGAGCATGTATCTTTGTGGTATGATTGAGCATTCCTTGGGTATATGCCCAAGAGTGGTATGGTCAGCCACATTCTTACTGCTAGGAAATCCTCAGCCAAGAGAGAGCTACTTCCTGTATACTCACGCTTTTATACCTTTCTGTGCCCTGCCATCTTACTTCCTCTCTCCCCCCAGCTACATCACTTTCCTCTTTCCGCCCAGCTCTGTCACTTCCTATCTGTCTGTTCAGACCTCCAGACCTCTATGGTTAACTAGTGCTGGGATTAAAGGTGTGTGCCACCACGCCTGACCTCTATGTCTAATTTGGTGGCTGGCTCTGTTCTCTGATCCCCAGATAAGTTTTATTGGAGGGCACAAATAAAATTGTCTTTTCATGGCTGCCTTAAGTGTGTCTCGTGATTACTTTGTTGTTGTATTTTCATTTTAACTCAACTCATTGTACCTATTATTTTCCCTTGAGATTTGCAGACTCATAGGCACTTCAGAAGTATTTAATGTCAGCCAGGCGGTGGTGGTGGCACATGCCTTCAATCTAAGCACCCAGGAGGCAGAGGCAGGGGGATCTCTGAGTTCAAGGCCAGCCTGGTCTACAGAGCAAGTTCCAGGACAGCCAGGGCTACACAGAGAAACCCTGTCTTGAAAAATTTTTTAAAAGTATGTCTAAGTGTTTGCCGATTATCCTGTAATCATTCTCTTCGGTTCTATTGTGATTGGAGAGCATGCTCTGTGTGATTTCTTTTAGAAACTTGTTGAAGGTTATTGTAGGATGCAGAGTCTGTCTTGGCTTGTGCTTTGTGGTTCTGCCCTTGCTGCATGGCCTGCTCTCTGTGTTGATTAAACCTTATTAGCTGATAGAACCACTGGGTTTCTTGATGATTTTCTGTTTGTTTCCGCTGTATATTGAAGGCTTCAGCTGTCACTGTGGCCTTACCCACCATTCTGCTCACTATGTCACCCTTGGCTTCTGTGTGTCATGGTTCTCATCAGATTTATCCTTTTATCATTCTGTAACATCCTGTATCTTTGGTAATTATGCTTGTGCTAAAGACTTAAAGCCTCTTCTATTTCTTTCCTGTTTTCCTTTTCGGTGATGTTTATACATCTTTAACTTCTTTCTGTACCATTATAATGCAAGTAAAGTTTTTGAATTTCTTATAATTGAGATACATTTTTTCATCCGCTCTGCAATCTGTCTTTTTTTTTCCTTGCTAACAGCTGATGATTGAACTCAAGGCCCCATGTTTTCAAGGAAAGCACTTTATCAACTGAAGTGTTTTCCCAGCTCAAATCTGTCCTTTCATTGATGTGATTATATCTTGCACATTTGATGTAATTGTTGGTATGTTAGAGCTTAATTCTACCATTTTGTATTTTACTTTCTAACTGTGCTCTGGTTTTTGTTGTCATTTTCTCTCCCCTGCCTCTTGTGGGTTACTTGGTTATCTTTAATGTCTTTAAGATTTATTTCTTCCAGCTGGGTGTGGTGGTGCACACACCTTTAATCTCAGCATTTGGGAGGCAGAGGCAGGCAGATCTGTGCAAGTTCAAGGCCAGCCTGGTCTACAAAGTGAGTTTCATGATAGTAAGGGCTGTTACACAGAGAAACTCTGTCTTGGGGGCAGGGGAGATACATTTTTTCTGGTGATATTTTCTTAAGCAGTTGCCCTCCAAGTGTCATCATATTCACATAGCTCATCACAGACAAGTGTAGTTGTCATTTATTAATTCGAGTGAAATGTAAAAAATCTTGCTTCGTTGATGCTCCCTGGTTCTGCAATTAATTGTCTTTAATGTCCTGTGCACACATTAGGATTTCATCCAGCAGTGTTGGAATTTTTGCTCAGCCATCAGACATAATTTAGAAAAGTTAAGAAGGAAAGCCTGTGGTACTTGAATTTTTGCTTACTATGTTTTTCCTTCCTATTCCTCCAGGATGCATTATTTTACTGTTTTCTCTCTATTTAGAGTACGTACTTGTGCCATTCTTTTAAGGCAGATCTTTGCTAACAAATTCTCTTAATTTCTGTCCATCTGGTAATGTTTTCATATTTCTCTCCATTCTAGACACATTTTCCCTGAAGGCAGGACTCTGGGTTGATAGTTCCTTGTCTTCAAGTTTATGAGTTTAACTCTAATGTGGCTTGCGTACAGATGTCTGGGTCTCTGCTGTTTGGTTTTTACTCCGCTGCAATCTGTAGCTTATTTCTTGTCAGATGGCCGAGTGTTGATTTGTCATTTTCAGGTACTTTCCAGCACTTTACACTGCACTTCCAGCAAATGGCATGAAGGGTAGACCTACTACCTCTCTGTTACTCTGAGAAACTTCTGTCCTCTGCCATCCTGTTCAGTTTCTCTGTGTCCCATCCACCCTGCTGTTGAGCCCATTTAGTGCATATACAGAAGTTACTGCGGGTTTGGGTTCTAAAACTTCCATTTGTGTTTTTCTTTCTTTTCTGTATGTGGTGTGTGTATATGCATGGTCATGTGCTTTTGTACACAATGTGCATGTGTGTAGAGGTTCCAGTGCTGGGATTCTATGCCCATGCTGCCTTGCTTGTCTTTTTAAAGTGAGAGCTGGGGTTCAAACTCAGGTCCTGGAGCTTGTACGGCAGTTTTTTTTTTTTTTTTTTTTTTTTTTTTTTTTTACCAGCTGAGCCATCTCCCCAGAATCACAAAAACATTCCTTCATTTTGTTCTCCCATCACATCTTCATTTGTGTGTGTGTATTTTTCTCTCTTTTAAGATTTATTTGTATTATGTATATGTGTGTGTCATGGGCTGTGACATAAATACAAAGATGGCAATTAATAATTCAGGTGTCAGCCTACCAGATGAATAACTCTATGATGGAGGAACCCCATCAAGCAAGGCTTGTAGGAGCACAAACTCTGAAAACTGGTTGCTTCTGTCTGTGATTTTTCTCATGTGCTGTCACAATTCCTCTCTAAAAAGAACAGCTGTGGAGTTCTTTCCACAGCCCATTGGTGGTGTGTTTTGTACTTTGGGGCACATATATCTGTGGATGGTCAGAAAGATGATTTTGTCTTAAGCTGTCTAATTTTGATGACTAGAAATAATATTAGGATATTTTTCACAACTCAGACTGACATAGGAAAGTAACAGTATTCTCAGCTACAAAGATAGCTTTTTACCAATTTAGCTAATTTTAGCCCTCAGAGCAAATTCAAAGTAAACTAGTTGCCCCTGCAAATGATTGCACAAAGACAGATTCCCAGGTGTCTGTTTAACCAAGGTCAGGCACAAAACAACTTTAGTAGACATAACTCCCTGCAGCAATTGACTTTCTGCACGTACTCCTAGACCTCAGTTTTATGATTCAAGGCTCAAGGTTCAGCCAAATAACTGTTTATTGTTTAGGTCCTGAATTTCAATGTCACTCTCCATCCGGAAACATTAGGCTCTGGATGTCTACGTGCCTTTTACTTTGCTTTACAGACTGCCTGTCAGGGACCTGGCAGACAGCCAAGCATTGCCATAGCTACAGTCAGTGTGACATTTCAGGAGGCCATGTGATTTCTCATGTGTTACCAGAATGGCTCTGTTTCTTATTGTTTACTCAAATAATGCTATGTGACCCTGATTATGTAATTTATTTATTGTCCAGAGTTTGTTCTGTAAGTAGCAGTAGATAGTGAGTGAGTGAAGAGGTGAGTGATTGAATGAGTGAGTGTGTGAGTGATCGAGAAGAGAAATGTAGCTGTATGTGGAGAAATATAGGAGGGTAGAAAGAAGTGTGTGTAGAAGAGAGATGTGTTGAGAAAAGAGATGTAGCTGTTGAGAGATGTATGGATAGAAAAGAGCTATGTAGATGAAATGTATAGCTGTGTAGAAGAGGTATGTAGAAAATGTGGCTGTGTGGAGACAGAGATTTTCAGAAAGGGATATTTCAAGATGAAGTAAAGAAAAAGTTACCATCAGAAAGCATGTGTTTCTTTCTTATTCTCCTCAGACAGAAAAAGCCTAGCTCTCACTGCATTCATGGAATTTTTTTGCATACCCTGGGTGCTGCCTGGAGGCTGGCCCCCCAGAGGCAGCTTTACGTTTGTATCCATGTGTATGTGTGTACAGATGTCCAGGAGGCCAAGGGAGGAGATCAGATACCCTGTTACTAGAGTTACCCATGGTTGTGAGCCACCTGATATGAATTCTGGGAGCTGAACTTGAATCCACTGGGAGAACAAACAGCAAGTGCTCTTAACTGCTGAGCTGTCTCTCTAGCTCCAAATGTTTCTTTCTTTTCTTTTTGTATTTTTTGTTTTGTTTTGTTTGTTTTGTTGTTTCTTTTTCAAAACTGGGTTCCGCTATTTTGGACCTTGCTCTATAGAGGAGACTGCTCTTAAACTCACAGAGATCTACCTACCTCTACCTCCCTAATGCTGGGATTAAAGGTGTGCACCACCACCCAGCTCCAAGTGTTTCTTTATTGTTGCTTTTTTACTTCTGTGATTCTGGAGATTGAGCCCCTTGGTGCTCCACCACAAAGCTCTACCACTGGCTCTGATTTTTATTTTCTTTTTTTATTATTAGCATCAAGCATTTTTGTAAGCTTGTTGAGGAATTTTTCCTGAGGACTCCTTTAAGCAAACTTAGACAGGTCTAACATTTCTGTCCCCTGCTACCTCCGTGGTCAGCTTCAGATTGTGCTGTGATTGATGATCTTCAGATTGTGCTCCGAGGCTGCATCTGATTTTCATTGGCCCTCTTTAACAACATTTGGAGAGCTAGGGGTATTGGTTGAGGTGGAAGCTTAGGCTCCCCTAGGCCTTTGCTAATACCTAGGAAGGAGACTCTGGTTCTCCCTGGGCAGAGGAAGGTAACATTACCATTATGATGTGGAAGTTCCCACTCCTGTTGGGCCCCTTAAGACCTTTACCTGTTCTATTTCATATTTATTTATTTATTTATTTATTTATTTATTTATTTATTTATTTATTTTTGGTTTTTCAAGACAGGATTTCTCTGTGTAGCTTTGGTGCCTGTCCTGGATCTCACTCTGTAGACCAAGCTGGTCTCAAACTCACAGAGATCCACCTGCCTCTGCCTCCAGAGTGCTGGGATTAAAGGTGTGTGCCACCACCGCCTGGCACCTGTTCTCTTTTCATTGGCTTCTCCTGGAACTTCTGGATGCTGGGTTCTTAATTTCTATGTTGGGGTTGTAGTAAAGAATAAAACCCAGTAGCCCTGCCCCCGAGTCCCCAGGTGATTTACTGGTTGGCTGTCCTGTGCCTTCTGTCCACAGACATTTGTAGCGTTTATCTAATTATTCTTTATTAATAGAAATCAGGAGTCAGATATCAGGTAAGAACCTGAATGATCAAAGAAGCGATGGAGATCTTTTCTCAGCTCCACTTTACTACTTCCTGTCTCCTATCTGTCTTCAGTCCTTCAAGACCTGTCTGGTTAATTTTGGTCAGCTAATGGCTAGCTCTGCCCTCTGACTCAGAGCAAACCTATTGTCCTAGTGCAATCAAGATATCATACAACACACATTTTTCTTAAAATAACAAACTTCTAGTTGTACTTCGTAGGAAGAATGGTGTAAAGCTGAGACTTTTTCATCGTCTCAGAAGCAGAGGTCTTCTAGGCATTTTTAACAGTTCATGTGCCTAATAATTATTTCTTATCTAGTAAAACTTTGTCCTATCTAGTATTGAGTATATCAGTATAAGATACTGAAAAGTATTTTTTTAAAAACAAAACATGCGAGTAGGCAGTGGGTTATTTTACCTATGCTAGTGACTTGCTGTCTTCTCTGCCTAGGTAGGAGCAAACACTATGGATAACCCCTTGCTGAAGTACAGTGCAAAGGATTACTTCTTCAAGGCAGCACTCTGTCACTTTATAGTGGATGAGCTAAATGCCAAGGTGAGAGCATGCTCGTTTCTGATGACTTACTTTACTCTTGAGAAGAGATGCTTTGTTGTTCTTGATGTCTTTTCATGCAGGTCTTGCGAGCTGTGGCGACGGCTCAGTTGATAACGCACTGAGCTCACAAACCTGCAGACCGAGTTCACATACCCAGCACCCATGTAAAAGCCAGATGCAGTGGCTCACATCTGTCTTTCCTGCATTGAGGAGTAAGGCAGAGATAAGTAGGTCCCTGAAGCTTGCTGGCCAGCCAGCCCAGCCAAGTGATGAACTTCAGGTTCAAGGAGATGCCCCATCTCAAAAAAGGAGGGTGACTGAGAAAGACACTTGATACTGACCTCTGGCCTCCACATATATACACTTACGTGCATATGCACCCTCCCTAACATGCTTGGGCACACAGCCACATGAATACATACTCATTCTGCCCCAACAAATACAAGTAAAAGTAATAGTTCTTCGATGATGTGTGAGTGTGAATCTTTCGACAGCTGCGGTGCTGGCCTCTTCAAGTTTCCTGTAGTGGTTGCTTTAAATGAAATGGGGAACTAAAAGAGGGACAGTAAAGCTAATGTCCTCTGTCCCTCTTTTTGTTTTTTTGGGGGTTTTTTTGTTTTGTTTTTCGAGACAGGGTTTCTCTGTGTAGCTTTGTGCCTTTCCTGGAACTCGCTTTGGAGACCAGGCTGGCCTCAAACTCACAGAGATCCGCCTGCCTCTGCCTCCCGAGTGCTGGGATTAAAGGCGTGCGCCACCACCGCCCGACTCTCTGTCCCTCTTTTTACATTTGTTATTTATTTTTTGTGGGGAAGGGAGAGCATATGAATATGTCACAGCAAAGATGTGGAAGCTAGAGAACACCTTTTAGGAGTTAGTCTTCTTTGACCATACAGGATCCATGGGTCAAACTCAATTCAGGCATGGCGGCAAATGCCTTTACCTGCTAAACTACCACACTGGCCCTAATAGCTTTTGTTGTTGTTGAGACAGGGTCTCCCTATGTAGCTCAGGCAGTCGTGGAACTTACTGTGTGGGCCAGGATAACCACGAACTCAGAGAGATCCACCTGCCTCTGCCTCCCAAATGCTGAGATTAAAGGTGTGTGCCACCACACCCAGCTTCTAAGTCCTCTTTAAAAAAAAAAAAAAGTGGCCGGGCGGTGGTGGTGCACGCCTTTAATTCCAGCACTCGGGAGGCAGGGACAGGCAGATTGCTGTGAGTTCGAGGCCATCCTGGTCTACAGAGTGAGATCCAGGACAGGCACCAAAACTACACAGAGAAACCCTGTCTCGAAAACAACAACAATAAAAAGTACACAAACCAGCTCAGAAGTGGAATTAGAATAGAATGAAGGTCGAGGCTGCAAATTAAGATGGCAGCTAGAAAGCAAGACTGACCAAGCAGCCTTGGCACTGGCCATCTAGAGTTCACAGAGCCACGAAGAAAAACTGCCCTAGAGTCCCTCCTACCCTATGGGTATTTGGCATTTGGAGGGTGTGAAGGAAGGTCTCTGTTTAGTAGACAAATGTAGAGCCTGGTGTGAATTAGATTTTATTCAGTTTCTTCTCTTGAGCAGCCCAACTGAAATCTAAAAATTATTTTAGAAATTTTATTCTCAATTGAAATTGAATATCCAAATAAATAGGTTCCCTGTGTTACGATGTGGAGTTTAACATGATATGTCTGCAACAGTTAAATGGGATGAAATGAATTTTTGGATTAATAGGACAGTGACAACTTCCCTAGTTCACTAAGTTTCACATTGACCGGTTGTTTCCTTCCTCAGCTGGCTCTTGAGAAGTACGAGGAAATGTTCCCGGCATTTACTGACTCCAGAGAATGTAAACTATTGAAAGTAAGTACTGAAGCCATTTTGAAGACAGAAGCCTTTACTGTCAGGTGATGGCACTTAAGTGAGACTGCTGATGGGTGGAGTTTTAGTAAGTCTTGTGAGGGTGTATTGGTCACTGGACTTATTGCTGTAGTGAAGTAACCCAACAACAGGCAACTTAAAAGAGGAAGTATGTTTTGGCTACATTTTGATGGAACCGTCCATCATGGCAGCAGGAACATGATGTGTCTGGTCACAATGCGTCTTCAGTGAGTAGGCAGAGAGAAATGAATGCTGGTGCCTCACTCGCTCTTCCTTTTATTCAGTCCAGGACTCGAGGTGGTGGGTCTTCCTTCTTTAGCTCTTCCTTCTTCAGTTAAACCTTTCTAGAAACACCCCGAGATGTGTTTGAATGGTGACTCTAACTGGGTCAAGTTGACACTGAGGACAAGCCATCACTTGGGTACCTCAAACTTGGCCTTTTCATTGTTGATATTCATATGTTAAGAGGGTTAGACTGTTTAACACTGTGCCAGAGTAGGCAGAATTGAAAGAGCAGTATAAAGCTAGACCTTTTTCTTGGGTAATTCTTATATTTGGCTATATCCTGCTTTGTGAGATACTAGGAACTTCAGTTCCTGAGATACCTACCAAGGTGATTTGTGTTTAAAGTATTCCTTCAGAAACAGGACATTCTAGCTTAAAGCATTTTCTTGATTTTTTTTTTTTTTTTAATGCCACCAGAAACTTCTAGAAGCTCATGAAGAACAGAACAGTGAAGCTTACACTGAAGCGGTAAGTTATACCTTCAGGAAGTTTTGCATTTTTAAAGGTTTACAGTATAAAAATTCCTTTTTCTTTACATTGTGTAAATTCTGAACATTTATTTGAATGTGGTTCAACTTGCTTGTATTTTTTTTAAGATGTCTACATGTCCCACAAACTACTTCCATTAAGGAAGGGTTAGAGAGATGGCTCTGTGGTTTGGAACATTTGTTTCTCTTGTAGAGGTTCAGAGTTGGGTTCCCAGCACCCCACACCATCTGTGACGCCAGTTCCAGAGGACCCAGTGCCCTCTTCTGACCTCAATGGGCACCTGACGCACACATTGTGTACATACATTCATACACATAAAATTAATAAATCTAAAAAACAATTATTTAGTTCCATTAACCCGTCACCATGCAGAAGTTCTCGTTGTATTGAGCCCTGACTCTTGATTTCCACTGAGACTAATTTAGCTGTGATGTTTCTTCAGAAACATGTGACAGAGTCCTAACATGCTGTTTTGGTGATTAGAAAACAGTCTGACAGTGTAAAGAAGGGCTTATGGTTAAAACTAAAATATCAAAACTGGGCCTTTGGTGTACTTTGGTGTATTTGTGATTGATATAGATTACTTTTTTGTACTTGTCTTTTTTGGTTTTGGTTTTGTTTAATCTGTTGCAGTCTTGTGTTCAGAGTCAAAGCAGATTTCTCAGTGGCCTGGAATGAGTTCCACTCCAGTCCTAACGTGACAGTGAAAAGGACTATCTTCACTTTTATCCTTAACTGCTTTCACCCAATGTCACTGTCTTTCTTTGCATGCGCTGAAATCCATCAAGGGACTTCTGCTCCCCATTCCCTAATTATTTGATTGTATGTTTTCATGGTCAGTAAATAATAGTTTTCTTATGCCTTTCTAATTCTTATGCCATGCCCACTGCCCTCTGTCATATAGACTTCACCTTTCCATTTATAATAGCTTTTGTGGGGTTTTGCCATACACATATTCACATCCAGAGAAAAATTAAATGCACAGGCTTATGGCATAAAGGAAAAGGAAAACTGTTTTGGGGGGTGTTTTTTGTTTGTTTGGCTTGGCTTTCTCTGTGCAACAGTCCTGACTGTCCTGGAACTCACTCTGTAAACCAGACTGGCCTTAAACTCACAGAGATCTGCCTGCCTCTGCCTCCCAAGTCCTGGGATTAAAGACAGGCACCACTACCACCCAGCTAGGAAAACTGTTTTTAGTGAGGAAAGTTATAAATTAGAATGAGTAATTTCTAATCAAAGTCAGTGGGTTATTTCAGTAACATCTTCAAACAGCTTAGGTCACTATCATCTTGAGTTTTCAATGTGTTTCGGGGTATAATTCCTATTCTTCATTCCTTAAACCAGGTGAAGGAGTTTGACTCAATATCACGCTTGGATCAGTGGCTGACCACCATGTTGCTTCGAATCAAGAAGTCCATCCAAGGGGATGGAGAAGGAGATGGAGACCTCAAGTGAAGTGCTGACATCTTTGTGGCATGCAGCTCATTCCTTTTTAGTTTTGTCTTCAGGCAAGGCGATCTTTCCGGGATGCCCATTTAATGACTTAATTTTGTTGTAAATAAGCCACACAATTTATGTATTGTTTCAGCTCGCCATGTCTGTTACTGTGAGAATGGGAGGCTTCTATTCAGTTGGTGGTTAAGACAACCAAAGTATATAATGCTTATCAGAGTCCTCATAGTTTTCTGAGACGTACTGCCGAATCTTATTCCTGTTCTTCTGATATTTTCAGGGCCCACGTACAATGTTGCCATGTGCTTTTCTTTTTTCCTAAACTCCGGTATTCGACCCAGTTTTGTAGATGCTTTGCAAAGACGTTGTGTATTGGTATTGGATGGATCCTTTATACAAGTGGCTTAGTTTAGGATGGTTATTAGGAATAAGTTTGTAATTGAGTAGAAACTGTCTAGCTTTCTTTTATAGTTATTTTGATGGTGCTAGTGATGAATTCATTTGCTTTTTATGTTGCCCCATATGCTCACACATACATGGCAGACACTGAGAATAGCTGGGATCTGTTGGCATCACTTGCATTGTAAGGGGAAGGAACTTGCTGGCAGGTCCTGTGGTCCTGTTTCTTGTATGGATGAATGTCAGGGTGGATTTCATTGATATTTTGAACTTAAACACAAAACCTATGAGAAATGGATTTTTCCCCTTCTCGAGAGTTTCCACTTTTAGTCGTAATGGAAATCCCTTCTTCATATTTGCATAAAAATATTTTAACTGGCATCTCCTTTGTTTTCACATTTATACACTCCTCACATTGTCTTCTGGACCATGGTCATGCCAAGCTTGAGCAGAGCTGGATAGAAGATTCCAGCTGAAGCTTGAGAATATGTGTGGTTAAGTGTCCATTTGTTGGACATGGTGGTTAAGTGGGGGTCAGTGTGGCATAAGAATTTATGTTATATCTGGTTGGATAAGAACCTAACCTCTGTCTAATGGTCCCTGGTTTATTTCTTAACTGGTGGTGTGATTTCACTTGTGTGTATGCACTCTGTTGTCCCATTTGACTTATGTAAGATGTATGCTGTTATTTCAGATTCTGACACTCCCTGCTACTTTATATGCTGATACAGTCCTGTAGACATGGCCTTGCTTCCTGAGTCTCCTGTGCATATTTGTATGCTGAGATGATTGATTTGTGCTTGAAGAGCATGTGTTACTAGAAATACTTCATAGTCCTTATGTGCTGCTGTCATGTGACAGACAATGAAACTCCTGATTAATCAGGTATGAAATGGCACTGGAAATGGTGTTTTCATCTTTGGATAGCCCTAGAGTAGGGTCGGTGGTTCTTCCCATGCCAGGCCCAGGGCTAAAAGAGGAGAGTTTGAGGACAGATAAGAAAGTCAGGTCTTTCAGAAGGGAAAGGAAGTAGCAGGATGGGGCTAGAGACATGGTTCCTGCTCTTCCAGGGGGCCCAAGTTTGATGCCCAGCACCCTTGTTGGGTGGCTCAATACCACCTGTAACTCCAGTTTCCCCAGGAGTTCTGGTACCTTCTTCTGCCCTCAATAAGCACATGCATACAGATAAACACATACAGGTGAATGAATATATACATACATGTAGACAAAACACTCATATGTAAAATAATAAATCAATCTTTTAAATATTAAAGAAAAAATTAGGAGATGAAGTTGAAATTGGTCCCATGAGGACGGGTGGTCGGTGTCTATCAGGCATTGTGAAGACTCTAGCCCTGTCATGGTAGTAACGGTGTGGGTGTAGGAAGCTCAAAGGCCTCAGTGTGTCTGGAAAAGAAAGAATGTGCCCTAGAATCTGATGAGGATTCCTTTTCCCTTCAATGCTTTTTGGGGTTTCTGAACGCTAACTGGCTGTACCAAAGGTAAAATTTGCACTCAAGCCTAGTCGATCCTTTTTGACTCCATTAGAATCTCTTACAACAAGACAGAAAAGTGAGTGAGTGAGGCTGGAGAGATACCTTGTCTACTCTTCCAGTGGACCTGTGTTTAAGTCCCAGCAACCATATGGGGACTCACAGCTGTCTGTAAACTCCAGTCCTAAGGGATCGACCATCCTCTTTTTGCCTCCACAGGCACCAGGCATGCATGTGGTACACAGATGTACATGTAGACAAAACACGCATACACTTAAAAATAAGTTTTTTTAAAAGTCTGGTTTATAGAAAAGTGAGTTATTTCTTTATTCACAACCAACTACAGGCAGCCTTCCTTGGAAATGAGGCGTGTAAATGGCTCTAAGTCAGTTCCAGTGGAGAGCATATGAACACTGGTCAGTCTTTGCACTCTGCCGTCACTAATTCAGTCTTCTGGTGTGACCGTTTAACCACATGGTATCTTGTAAGACACTTTGCTTTAGCTTTCATCACGATTCCCTAACATACCTATTGAGAGAAGTGTTGGGTTTTTTAAGTAGTGTTTATATTTTTTTAGGCAGTTATTTGCTTTTACTGAAGTTAAGTGCTCGGTCAAGCATCACGAACACTTGTATTCCTATAGTATTTAAGAGGTTAAAGTTAGAGGACTGGTTTGAGTTTGAGGCCAGCCTGGGTGACCCAGTGAATTCCAGGCCAGCATAGGTTACAATGTGCTGTGGATGATTGATTGATAAATAAAGTGCTGATTGGCTAGTAGTCAGGCAGGAAGTATAGGCAGGACAAGGAGAGAGAATTCTGGGAAGAAGGCTGAGTCAGTAAGAAGCTGCCAGCTGCTGCCATGAAAAGCGAGATGTAAAGCACCGGTAAGCCACGAGCTACATGGCAACATATAGATTAATAGAAATGGGTTAAATTGGGATATAAGAACTAGATAGCAAGAAGCCTGAACCATTCGGCCAAACAGTTTAAATAATATAAGTGTCTATGTGTTTATTTGAGTCTGAGTGGCTGCTGGCCCAGGCAGGACTGGAGATAACTCCAGCTACAACAATGTGAGACTTTATCTCGAAAAACAAACAAACAAAAAAAAAAAAAAGAAAGGCTGAGTGAGATCAGTCAGCACTTGGGAGATTGAGGCAGGAAGAACATAATTCCCAGAATAAACTGGAATAAACATCGTAGCAAGGTCATCTAAGAACAGACCTGGCAGAAGGTAAAAGAATGAGGAAAATGTCCGGACAGTAGTATGAGAGCTTACTTCCTCCAAATGTCCTGTGGAAACAAGGGCAGTGCATTGTCTCAAGATGCCTAGGCTTCGGCTTTCTAGGTTTCTAGATTATTATGAACAAAAACAGTGATCATTTGTTGTAGTTCTCATACTTGAAAGCATCTGGGGATAGTTCATAGTTATGTCAGTCGAAAAGCTTTGCTTTTGTGGCAACATTTTTATAGCTTGTGTGAATTCCTTTTTTATTTAATGACACAAAACAGTATTTTTGCACAGTTGTAACCATGTGTGGTGGTGTCACTATAACCAAAGTATATGCACCAGCCCTTGTGCATTTATTGTTCCCTCTGGTGTTGTGCACTTAAATGTCCAAATACACACCTTTGTGACTGTGGAGGATCTGGCAGCACAGCATGCCCGTGACCTGCCTGCTGCAGTGTGAGCTGTGACCAGTAGCAGGCCCTGTGAAGTCCTGAGTTGCTCAGGCAAGGGAGTACATTATAAAAACTAACCTTGTAACAATAAATCTACCTTAGCTGAAAAATGTTTTATGTGAACTTGTACAGTAAATAAAGTGGAAATTATCAGTAATGGTTTGACTAGTCTTTGCTAGCTAAATTGACTCCGGCCAGAACTAGTTACTTTGAAGTTGTTCCCGTCAGATGGTTTACAGCACTGACATTAGCCATGTTAGGCTTTTTGTGCCTTGCTCACCTGATGGTTCTGCTGGCTGAGGTTTACAAGGAAACCCTGGTGTCTCTCTTGCTGCAAGTGAAGTGCCAGTGGCTGTGAAGCTGTCTCTTCCTTCCTTGAACCCTTAGAGCTTCACAGTCACTTGCAAGGCAGACAAAAGAGTGGCTGCTGGAAACAGTTGAGTTCTGGAAGGGACCTGGAAGCTCAGTGTCCCCCTTCCCTGAAAAGGCCATATGTGGCCTTCTTAATTTTGTAAGCGGGTCTCCCCACAGGAACTATAGTTGCCCTTGGAGGTGGGAAGTACAGACCCTTGCCACCGAGTCATAGAACTTTGCCAGTGTTAAAGCAGATTCCCAACTTAAAGTGCATGTGTGTGCAGTTGGCCATCAGAAATTGGTCGCTGCAGGTCTGGCCACCCCAGTGTCTCTCCTTGGTTGGTTTCCTTACTTGGAAGGAAGTCAGAGCCTGGCTTCATTAGCTTGTACAAACGGCCAGAGTGAACAGTTACAGTGGGGTAACATTAAACAAGCTGACCTTGTGACTGGAGACAAGGCTTGGTGATCAAGAGGACAGGCTCCTCTTCCAGAGGCCCCTGGCCGGATTACTAGCATCCACATGGTGGCTCACAGCTGTCTGTCTAATTCCCATTCCAGGGTGTCTGAGGTCTCCTCCGGTACCAGGTGTGCGTGCAGTATACAGACAAACAGATGTGCAGGCAAAATACCTGTACACAGAAAATCTTTAGAAGGTTAAATTATAATCTACAATCCCATTTAGATCATTACTAACAGCAGAAATCCAAAGGGTCTCACTACTTCCTGGTCCACTTTTTAAACTACTACAGAAAACTTTAGTAAAACCAAAGGCTGTGGAGCCCTCTGGACTTTGGACTATGTTGTGACACAAAATGGTTGGAATGGCACCAGATCGCCTCTTCAGTAACCCTAACTGATGCTCTGAGAGTAGTGTGCTGTCAGAACACGTTTGGGACCAACTCACTGAAGGCAGTCTTGCTTTCTCACAGAGAAAAGACACTACAAAGTGGTAACAACTCCAAGGTTTATGTCCTTAGGGATCAACTTTCTCTCTTGGGAAGAGACAAAAACCTTTATAGCAAAGTGGTCACTCAGTGCCTGCTGTGACTTCAACACTGGCCACTGCTGAACAGGGGCCATTCTTCTATTTGCCACTGTGGAGTTCAAGAACTTAAGTCAATCACCTGTGGTGATTATATAACTAGAAGTCTACAAACCTTGATTTTAAGTTTTAATGTTCATGCTATTAAACAAATTAGACTAATTTCAGTTAAGAATCTTTTTCTCTACAGACCCTGTTATAGTAATGTAAATAAATTTAGAATTGCAAAACCTTTACAAAGACATTTATTAACATTAAACAATTTTATTTAGAATTTCTAAAGAAACAAATTCAAGACAGTTCTTCCAGTAGGTAACAAAATAATCTATTGTTTAAATTCCTTCTCATCAAGATGACTTTATTCCATAACACAGTACATCAGCTGGGCAGGTTTGCTTAACCAGTTGAAATGGTCATGTGCCAGTCACTAGTCTATTGTTTTGTTTGTTTTTGTCTGTAAACACAACTAGGAGAGCCAGGTCATAACTGAATGTGAGATAATTCAGCCCTGAACCTTCAAGAGCAAGTTTGAAATATTACAAGTGTCTGGAACACCTTTTGGTGGCTTCAACAGCTTTTTTAAGGTGTTACCACAAAGTTAGCACTAGGAAAGAACTTTCAGTTTCTATCATAGTGCTCAGTCTTCACCCTGAACTTAAGATACCTTCCTCCTAGAAACCAGAGTGTTCTCACAGCAAGCTTAGTAAGTTAGAAACAGAACAACTAGAGCAGATAATTCTCCCATTAAGGCGCTCTTAAAATTAATTATTAAGGGTCACAGGTAGCGAATGTCCACATACCCAAGGCCCTGCAACCATACATCAGGAATAGCAAATGCCACAAACTGCAATTTTCATAGTGAAGTTTGTTGAGCAATAATTAAATTCAGCATAAGAAAGTCAAAGGAACATTTGAGACAACATTCCTCGTTCTTTATCCATTTGTTAAGGCATAGGAATTGAGCATGCCAAGGCTTCTGGTACCCTCTAGATCAGTGGTTCTCAACCTTCCTAATGCTGCAACCTTTTAATGCTACTACTCTTAATTGTAATGTAAATATGATATGCAACTTTATGAAAGGATCGTTTGACCCCAAAAGGGGTCACTACCCTTATGTTGAAAACCACCGCTCTAGATTCTTACATGCTCCTCCTAAAGAAGCAGATTTGTTACTAGTCTGTGTCACCGTCCACTATGGAAATGGGTATTTTGGGACTCTGGACGTTATAGAAAAGCCTGGCAGAAGTACTTGAGATTTGCCAGGCTCACTCAGCATGCTGGTTGTGAAAATGTGACTAGTCAAATGCTCGGACGCCTCTTCATTTCTCACACCTCTGCAAACAAGACAACTATTTTGCTAGATTCTTTGGTAGGACAGCTTTGACTTAATCTGATTTAGGGAATGAAATTGAACAGCCACATCTCATCCCAGGTTGAATTTTATGACAGACTCCCTACCTGCACACATGCTGAGGTACTACACTGAAAACGTTCAATCTGTCATTCCTCTTTTCGTGCGTACAAATAGGGGGTTGGGAAGAACAAATGCAATCATTTACTTCTTCAGTCCCATCTTAGGGTCCCCAGAACAAATTTGCTTTTATTTCAGTAAGGAAGAAACAGCTGAAATAAGTGGCCCCAGTTTTACTTTAACTTTGTAGAAAAATGCCCTAAAAGGATCAGAGTGAAGTAAACACACATGGAAATATAAGGCAGGGCAAGACCAGGAGACCACAAACAGCACTTTCCTAAGTTGGGTCAATGCTGTGTACTGTGATTAAGACAAGCAATGGTTTAGACATCAAGCATTAGTGTGATTGACATGTGTAGCTACACCAGGGTTCAGTGAGCTATGCTAACTGCCATGTTTGTTGATGAAATGTAGCTGAGATCATGCAGATCAGAATGTTTATGGAAGAGCTTTAAGTGTGATACAGACGTGCAAGGTCTGGGGAAATGTCAAGGCCAGTCTTGCCTGTGTCTTTGCACAGACAACTTTTTTCTTAGCCCCTGGCATTACCTGGAATACAGCAATCACACAGACTGTTTGGCACACAACTTCAAGCTCTCACTCCATGTTGGTCAACGAGGGAAGGTGTGTAGGCATTGGGCCTGTCTGTGGAGTCAGCTCACTAAGCTCACTGATGGCAGTGGTGAGCAGAGCATCCTGAGACACCACGGCTTTGCAAGTAGTGTCTGTAGAACTATTCTCCTGCATGGCAGGCACGTTACCTTGAACTTCCAGTAGGTTGTTAAAATGGCTATTTTCACCAAAAGATAGTAATCTATCTGAAAGTTTGGGTGATGCACATTCATCATCGGGTTGGTCTGTCTTATGTCCTTCATCATTCTTGGGGGAGCCATCTACAATGACAAGGAAAGACTTCCACGGCGTATTTTTATCATGTATCTACAAATAAAACAAAACAAAAGTCACTACATGTGTCTCTAAGTCTCCCAATTTACAGATACTTATTAATAACACATGCATCTTTTAAAACAACATGCTCTCTTCAGGGCATGCGTGGCACACACTCATTAAACAAAACCATGGCATATAGGAGGGTCATGCATGAGTCTGAGGTCAGCCTGGACTACAGTGTTAGACTGTCTATCAGTCAAAAAGTAAATAGTAAGGAGATGAAACAAAAGCTCTCCCTGCCTTTTAAATCTGCTTTCTAGTGAATCGCCCCTGCACTAATTACCAAATATCTGCCTGGCACAGCAGCCACTTTAGGGAAGTGTTTGGCATAGACTTGGCAGTAGGGGGCCTTACCCCTTTACCTTATTCCCTGGATGTCACTGCAGGACACCCCCAGAGAGAAACTGCTACCATCTCTGACCCTCTGGACCAGAATAATGACAGGTTTTCAGGGTTAGCAACCTACAGACCAGAGGGCTTTGTTTCTAAGCAGCCTACCCATCACTTACTGAGGTGTGCCTCCGGAGAGTGGACTTGTCAGTAAATGTCCGTCCACACGCATTGCACATGAATGGTTTCTCTCCTGTGTGGATTCGATGGTGGCGCTGGAGGGCATTTACCTGGGTGAACTGCTTCCCACACTGGTCACAACAATAAGGCCGCTCTCCTGAACACAGAAAGAGAAGGAAACTACTCAATGACCTCTTCAGTCCACTTTATTTAACTCTGGATACACATCTGCATTCCCTGGATAGTCTTGAGCACTCCCCCAAAGGGAAAGCAATATTACAATGACTCAAGAGAGACACCTGGCAGAAGTGCCAATGTACTATAATACTACAATAACCAAGAACTTAAAATTGTACCAAAAATAGGTCAGTTCTGTGTATGCACTGACACTTATCTGTGAAATACAAACCTACTACTCATAGTAATAAACTGTCCTAAATAAACACACACACACATAACATGTATGTGCACGTATGTATACTAACATCCATTCTTTATCCCTGTTTATATCTGGAGGATGCAAATCCATACAAACATCCATAATCAAGCTGTCATACCACAGGAAGCTATGTGCCCTTTCAATAAACACCCCATGCTGCCAACAGACTCTCCCCCATTTGCATACTAAAGTGTTCTCATTTTTCACTTTATCAAAACCACAAACTGGGCCTACCAGGTGGCTCAGTGAGTAACGGCACCTGCCACCAAGCTGGAGCATCTGAGTTCAATCTGTAGGACCCACATGGTGAAAGGCAAGAACCAACTCCCACAAGTTGTCCTCTGGCTTCCACATGTGTCAGGGTACTTAGTCACCCACCACATATTGTACAAAATAAACTTAGTTAAAACAACAACAAATAAATCAGAAACTACAAACTCAAAAGCATGAAAACTAGGTGGGAAGCCAGGCCAGTAACCTCGGCACTTGAGAGGTAGAGGGAGGAGGCTCGGGATTTGAAGGTCATTCTGGGCTACATAACAAGTTCAAGGGCTATGTGAAAATCTATCTCAAAAAAGAAGACAAAAAATAGGGTCCATGAATTAATGTAGTGGCACAGCATTCATATAGCATGCACAAGGCTATATGTTCAATAATAAGCCCTAGAGGAGGTAAAAAGGTTTAAAAATACTATCATATGTAATTATACTTTAACTTCAAAAAATCACTTTAAAAATGCTATTATAACAAAGTTTGACCATTTTTGTCTCCTAAAGCTTCTGATTCAGAATGAATTTGAAATGTGCCTCACAGGGTCATGTTCTTATTGCTGTTCACTATTTTGAAGGCTGTGGAATCTTTCTGGAACTGGCTGGAAGTATAACGTATCTTTAGGATTCTACTAGCCTCTGGTTCCAGCTAGCTCTCTCTAGTCTACATAATGTGAGGAACCCCTATAAGCTCCTGCTGCCATGAACCTGGCCATGCTTTTCCCACCATGAGAGAATAAACCCTGGGAAACTCTGAGCCACTATCAGTCATCCCTGGAAAGTTATTATAGTCATAATCACACCAAAGCGACACTCTCCAAGTGATTTGCTAATAAATCTAAAACTTGTGAACTGTTTTCCTTGCCAGACTGAACTCTTCTCTGGTACTATGCAGCCATACCTGTGTGGACTTTAGCATGCTGGTAAAGGGAATTCCGCTGGGCAAAGGTCCGAAAACACACTTCACATTTAAAGGGTTTAGATCCAGTGTGGATTCTATTATGGTGTTTTAAGTACTCCTTAGAAGCAAAACTCTTGCCACATGTCTCACACATAAAAGGCTTTTCACCTACATGAAAAGATGAGACAAAAGTAGAAATAATAGTCATTAAAAACACCCGGAAGAGCTGGTTGTCTCTCTACACCTTGGCAAACAGCATTGGACACTTCTAATTAAACATCAAACATATTACTCCTGCTACTTGCTAAAAGTGGTGAATATCCTAGGAAATCCAAACAGCAATCCATTGGACTAGAATCAATGATTACAGTTCAGCCAGCTCAAATTTAATAAATTTAGTTATTGAAAAATAAGAAAATTTTACAACTTTAGGGATTTGTTGGATTATTTTCAACAAGTGTTTCTGTAGCTCTATCAGAATAAAAAGTCCTTCACAATGGATTATCAGGTAGCTTCTAGGCTAGCGACACCAGTCAACTTGACTAAACTACAGGACAATTTCAATGACACTTCACTTTTTGTACTTTTAAGTTCTTTGTTTATTCTCCCAACTCACTCATACAGTCAACTGGTGTGGCCTTGGCTTTACAAATATTAAAACATTGGCTTTCATAAAATTTAACACATTAGCAGTCATATACAATGACGAAGTCTAGTTAAGTCTGTCATGTGAGACTGACTCCTCCACAGCTTCCACTGGTTGTCTACATTCCAGCAACACATGGTCCACACCTCATCTGTCAGGACTGTATGTGACCCTGACGCCTGTGTGAGTGCTTAGCTGTAAATAATGTAAGCAAAGGAAGACCTGGGTGAGTGCGTACAGTGCACAGTGATAGACTAGGTTCTGTGCCCTATATGGTCTACATCAACATTTCAACCACAGGACTGCAATGCTGAACCAGAATAAAGCCAACTGAAACTGTCCCTCTCATGGTGAACTATCACAATGACTTTTAGAAATAGAGGTAATCTCATATCTAAATACGATTATTTATCATGTATGTGTTTGCTCCTGGTTTCTGCCCAGGTTTTCACAGTTGGCACTGACCATGCTTAACTGTTCATTGCTATAGTCAACATTCAAGCACAGATGTGCCCGTGCAATTCAAGAGGCCTTCCTCTGAGGCCATGTCATGAGCTGGGGCATGATTTCCAGCCCACTGAAATATTTCCTTGAGGTTGGCCCATTGTGTTGTTCCCAGTTCTGTAAGTAAACATAGCAAGACGAGAGCTGATCACACAGCTTTTCTCAGGTTTTTGGATAATTTCTTTAGGACAGATTCCTGGAAATGGACTAAGAGTTACAACAATAAGAACTGTCTCATACCTCTAGATATCTAAGACCCGTGTGCCCCATTTTAGCGCCTCATGGCACAGACCATGCCACATGTATAGCACAGTACAGGCAGCAGATCTATCTGCAATTCTCCCTTACAAGATGGAAAAGCTTCATAACCTGCACTGCTGTGGTGGATGCCAACTTCTAATAAGCAACTGCAATTTTCTTCTATGGCTAGGAAAGACAGTCAATCACAAGAGCGTGGGTATTTACCTGTGTGGCACCTTTTATGATAAATCAGCATGTGGTTCTGAGTGAATCTTGCACCACATTCATCACAGACAAAAGGCCTTTCCCCTGTATGAATTCTGAAAGTACAACATTCAGATGATAACTCAGGGCATATTTCAAAGGTCACTTTGCAATACAATTTCCAATTTCCTCTGTATTGTGCAAAAACCATTTCCTCCAAGACAGCTGAGAAAAATGACTGGTTGGGAAGGTCAAGAATTCACCATATGCTGGGGGTTGGGGGGTGGTCCACACCTTTAATCCCAGCACTTGGGGGGCAGGCGCAGGTGAATCTCTGATTTTGAGGCCAGCCTGGTATATAGAGCAAGTTCCAGGATGGCCAGGGCTATATAGAAAAACCCCATCTTGTGGTGGGGGGGAGCAAACAAACAAACAAAAAAAGAGTTTACCATACATCCCAACACAAATGGAGTTTCTGTGCAAGATCCAATGATTGATATCTCCACTTAGTTCCATATACCAGGGTAAAACCACTGAGCAGCTCCTACATCTCTCCAGGGCCTTATTTATGCTGGGAAGCAGTGGAAGGCAGAGAGTGTGCCTTCACATATTTTAGTATTAAAGGGTATCACTTAATATTTGAAGCTTCCTCATTTGGAATAACCTTAGGAACTTCTGCTGACAAAGTACCATATGACCGAACATTTTACCATCATTTCCTAACACATGACCAGTCAGTCAGTCTAAAGAGAGAAACTGCTCTCAAGCTGCTAAGAACCACACAGGAGTATTTCAGTTACAATCAGCATGGTGTAGCACTCAGCCATGATCTGCTGAGTACATTCCACACAAGTACTTTGAACTCAGGCAAACTGAAAGATGACAGACACCTTGTTCCCTCCCCACAGTCTGTTCTAGGTTGGAAGGCAAAGGTAGAGTACAGTAGAAAATTCAACTGCTTGACTGGTATGAGAACGTATAGACTTAGAAGTATAAAGTGGCCCACGCCTTTGATCCCAGCACTTGCGAGGCAGAGGCAGGCTCGTCTCTGAAAATTCAAAGCAAGCATAGTCTATGTAGTCCAGTTCAGACCAACAAGGATGAAACAGTGAGAAACTGCCTAAAACAGTGATTCTTAACCTTCCTAATGCCGTGACCCTTTAATACAGTTCCTCATATTGCAGTGACCCCCAACCATAAAACTATTTTCATTGCTACTTCATTACTGTAATTTTGCTACTTTTGTGAATTGTAATATAAATATCTGATATGCAACCTCTGTGAAAAAGTCATTGGACACCCCTCCAAAGGGGTTGTGACTTGTCACAGGTTGAGATCTGCTGGTCTAAAACAACAACAAAGAAAAAACTATAAAGAAAGTTAAATTTAAGAACTCACTATCCACCTATAGTCTGAAAACAACTAGAAAGCATTATTCAGAGGCTGAAGAGATGGCTCAGCAGTTAAGAGCACTTGCTATAGCAGAGGACCAGTGCTCAGTTCCCAGCACCCACATGTGGCTCACAACCATTGGTTACTTCAGTTCCAGGGCATCTGACGTTTGCCTTCTGACCTCTGAGGGCACCAGGCATTTTCATGGTACACATACAGGCAAAACACCATATACATGAAATAAAAACAAACACATCTTTTAAAAAAAATTAAAGTGTTGTCTGATTCTTAGATCCTCATTCTTAGATCAACCAATGAATGGCACTTTCCAAGCCCTAAGAACTAAAAGACCACTAGAGAAGTGCCCTACAGACTACATATCACCTCACAGAACTTCACTGGAACTGAGTAAAGAAAAAGCCAAGCTCTCGTTCAAGTACAGAGCACCTGGAGGCACACAGCACCCAGAGTTCTAGATGGCTCTGCTATGCCAGGGCCTCTATGCTTGGGAGGCAGGGCCAAAGGAGAAGCTGAAGAATCATTTCCCAGACTTCCACACCTCCAAAGAGGATTCAAAGTTGCCTCAATTTCCCAAGCCGTAGATGGCACCAGTGGGGAAATGAAGATCAACAGACACAGACATGCTGGTCCAAGTCCTAAAGCCATCTCCAACACCCAGTGCACCTTAGCACTTGGGAACCCACATCCCTGCATGCAGGCCAGCCCTGCTCCACACAGCAGTGTTCCCAGGCAGCCGCACCTCATGTGGGTCTTGAGCGCCGAGGGCTGCGAGAACTTGGCCTCACAATTGGTGCAGCCATAGGGCCTGTCACCCGTGTGTGTGCGCTCGTGCAGCCGCAGAGAAGTCTTGGAGCTCAGGCCCTTGCCACACTGGCCACATCGGTGCCGCTCGCCGCCACCCTCATGCACCTGGAGCACATGCCGTTTCACGTCCTTCTTACGCTTGAACTTCTTTGCACACATCTCACATGGGAAGTGGCGCTCACTGCTGTGCACGTGGCGCTGGTGGCTCTTCAGGTTGCAGCGGTTGGCGAAGGTCTGGCCACAAGTGTCACATCGGTACACTACCTCCGTGGTCACACCATAGTGGAGCCTGATATGTTTCAGGAAACTCTTCTCATACATGAAGGACTTCTCACAGACTGTGCACTGGAAGTTATTCTTCTTCTCCCCATCCTTCCCTTCTTCCTCCTCCTTCATCCCCTCCTGTTTCTGCAGGCCTTCCTCCAGTTCCACACTAGCAGGGCAAGCCTCACTTTTGGAAGCTGGCTCCGTCTCTGTCCTTTCATCGTCTGGGGTTTGGTCCTGGGGACACCTGTCGTTCTCTGCAGCTTCCTCTGCACTTTTCTGCTGTTCTCGGAGCCTTCTTGTATATTTCTTTTTAGGGATTTCCACAAACACCTTTCTTCCAGCCAGCCTCCCACTAGCTCTTCCGATTTTAGGGTAGGGAGACTTAGCCACATCTTTCTTCTTGTCCAGTTTCTCCTTGCACTTCTTGGATGGCGTTTCTGGCAAAAGGCCATTGTCCAATCTCTCTATGGGATAGTCAGAGGAATCTACAATGCCATTGGAGTGAGCATCCTCTCCTGGTACACTTGCTTTGGAGCTGGGGGTCACACTCACCTGGGGGCCACTGCTGGCCTCCACTTCCTGAGACTCAGAGAAAGTCTGCAGTTCCAAAAGGACTGACTCCAGCATCTGCTTCTTTAGCTGTAAGCATGTTTCAGACAGGTCCAAACACTTTAGCTTTTCAGCCACTTCTAGCATCCGCTGCACTCGATCTTCTTCTACCCGCACCCTGGCAGTATAGACAAACTCCAGAAATGAAGCAAAGTCATCAACCTGAACTTCATTTAAACAGACGTTAGTCTTGGTACTGTCTACACTCTTCTCGTTCAGGAACACTTCCTTAAAAAACTTGCTGGTGGCTGCCAGCACTGCTTTATGGGCCATGAAGTCTTCACGGACACCCTGATACTCTACACTGACTGTGACATCACACAGATGGCCCAGAAGTCGGAGCTCATGCATCTCATGCAGAAGGTTCAACGGTGAAGATTTTGATTCCAGCAAAACTGTGCTACTTTCCATCTTCATTCCAAGAACAGCTTGGATAACAAAAACAAGAATTAATTAGCCCATGTATGAATAATCCCTGAAAAAAAAAAGGACTTGAAATTATGAGGGTTACATTAGTTCTTGAAAAAATAAATAGTAGTTAACAAACCCAACTTTTCTCAAAAAGAAAGATTCAAATAGCAGCTGGATGTAGTAGTGTGATCTTTAACTCCATGTACAATCCAGCATTTAGAAGGCAGAGACAGGGGCTGGAGAGATGGCTCAGCGGTTAAGAGCACTGGCTGTTCTTCCAGAGGTCCTGAGTTCAATTCCCAGCAACCACATGGTGGCTCACAACCATCTGTAATGAGATCTGGTGCCCTCTTTGGGCCTGCAGACATACATGCTGTATACATAATAAATAAATAAATCTTTTTAAAAAAAAAAAAAGGCAGAGACAGGAAGATCAGCTCAAACCAATCTCTGCTACACAGCAACTCTGAGGCTAGCCTGAACTATATATGAGAACCTATCTCAAAACAACAAAAGCAAGCAAACAAACAAAGTACACAGACAGGGCTGGAGAGATGGCTCAGCAGTTAAGAGCACATACTGACCTTGCAGAGGACCCAAGTTTAATTCTTAGCACTCATTGGGTGACTCATAACTGCCTCTAACTCTAATTCTAGGGGATTTAACTTCTCAGGCATCTGTATTCACATGCCCATACTCCCAACAAAGAAATACGCACATTATTAAAAACAAAATGAATCTTAAAAAAATAACACCACACATAGACATAGAGTCAAATTATACTTCATTCTTAGCAGTTTTCTAAAGCTCCTAAATACCTTTCATGAGATAATATTCTCATGAAAACAATACTGGCAAGACTTTCCTCCAATGATAAGCACAAATGATTAGTTTACCTTTACTGAAACTCATTAAGACAATAATTTGCTTATCAAGCTCATTTCTAATCTACTCAGAGACATATGCCAAAGATACAGGAAAATTTGTCTAGTTCTTTGAGCAAGAAACAGTCATTTGATAATCACTTCTACCACTGAAAACTGTGAGTACTTCCTGGAAAAATAGTTCAAAACCCAATCCTCATTTGCAGTGTCCTTAAGTACCTGGTAAATTGAGTTACTCTCCTGAAATGAAGTTCCATAGCTTTTATAAACTGTGTTACCCCGAGCAGGTTAGAGTCTCTCTGACCCTTCACTTCCTCCTCTTGGAAGGCCCTGTTATCCTGAGGCTTTAAGGAGTACAACATACCAAACAGGTCCAGCTGGCCTGACATTTGCTGGCTTGTGGAGGGCTTCCTACATACTTGTAAAGGTACTGATGGCACCTCATCTTACAGGTGACAAGCTAGTAAGATAATTGGTTAACTGGCTGATGAGGTCTTGAACCTAAGCCTCATGGCCCTGTCTATGTTTAACTGAAGTTTCTCAACACATCCCTCACCCAAGCCTCACCAAATGAAGGATGCTTCCCCTGCAGTTGCCATATCCCCCAGATCTCTTCTCCTGGACTCTAAAATGCTAGCCCAATTTCATGTTTTCTACTCTGTGGACTCTTCTCAGAAACCTCTGTCCCTGAATCTAACTTCCCTTTCCAGGTTCTATTTGGTTTCCAAGTCTCCACTATCCAGGGCACTCCTGCTGATCTCCTTCACCATTGCCTGTCCATCTTATGTAAGGGACCACTACCCACAGTACCCAGTCTCAACCACAGAGAAGACTCTCCTAGGGAGTGCAATTGTTAAAAAATCAGCACCTGTGGAAAGACTGAAGGGGACTTCACAGGAAACACTACCTACATATTGAGGAAGCTTAAGGAAAGGAAATACTGGGGTGAAGGAGACCTGAAGAAGTACTGGTGAGCCGATGCTCTTCAGAGTCCCCGTGAAGAGCCCAGGAATATGAAAAAAAAATGTATGCTTATAGCCTATATGCATATTTCTGAGTGTATTATGACTGACAGCCGCTTTGAAAACCCTTTGCCCTGCACTCTCCCAGACAAGGGAAAGGCAATTTAAAGGAACCCACGGACTATGTAAACATTTTGAACTAACACCCTGTAATCAGAGGTCTTAAATCCTGTAGTTGGAGCTCAGGTCAACATTCCTGAGATGAAGCTCAGATGATAACACTCCCTAGACGCTCAGACGCCAAGATGTTGTGAATCCCATTTACTTTCTGTCTTGTGTACAACCTTTGACTATAAAAAGAAGCTTATAGCCCTTTCTCCGGGTCACAGAACCAAATAATTTTCTAGCTAGTTAGAAGTTTTCCCACCGCGGTGTTCTTGAATAAAGTTGCTTAATAAACTTCGGTGATCTGCTCCAGGTTACTTGTGCGATTCCAGGACCCAACACCCGGTCCCAGCCTGGGGACAAAGGCTACTGACCCCTCTACCTGATGCTCATATGGCCAGTCTAACTCCTAACACCTTGCCTTGCCTCCTCAAGGGAACTTGAGTTCTTCCAGGAGACCTGGCAGCGACTTCACTATCAACCAAGGAGATTCTGAGCAGATTTCCTCGTTTACCTCCCACGAGGGCAGACACCGGTCAAGTCCCAGCGACTATTTGTGGCCTGGTGACAGCTGTGTTCCACTGTAACTTATTGGCATTCGGCCGCCTCTGGATGGGCCACGCATCCTCACCAAGGTCGCCAAGTATCTCCGGACTCCCAGGCTAGGCCTCCAGGAGACGCTGCTCTCCGCAGCCTGCCCACCCTACAGGGATCCTGCCTCTCTCTCAGGGTATAAAGTAGTATGGGTAGCTGTGGCCTCTCTGACCGCACCACCTCCGTCCCCACTGTGATCCCCCAGAGTCCCAACGACCAAGGATCCTCCAAAGCTTCAGGGAGAAGGAACTCTTGCGGCCAGGACCCAGCCCCTCGTCCCCGACTCCGGTCTCCAGAGCCAAAAGGATCCAGTCTACCCGCCTCGGTCTGGGTCCCCACAGCCCGCCTTTCCAAGGCACAGCAGGCGGAGGATAACCTGGAAGCCAGACGGTCGACCACACACTCACCTCGCACTCGGTGCCTCCGCCGGGCCCGTATCCAGGACCAGGCCCGCAGGAACAGCGGGCCTCAAAGGTCCACCGATTGGTCGCCGCGAGCGCGCCCCGCCCCCTGATGGGCCCCGCCCCCCGCAGGCAAGACAGGCGCTGCGCGCGCACGTCCAGCTGCAGAGGCGGTTCCGGCCGTTGTGTTGCGTGGTCTTACGTGATTTGGGGCAGGGCGACCGGCTGGTAGCTCCGGGATCTGTCACCTGCATTGAGCCAAGGCTGCGCCTGCGCAGAAGACAGCAATGGCGGGGGGGCGGGGAGGGGGTGGTGGTGGTGGTGGTGGTGGGCGGTGTTAGTTGGCCAAGTTGGAACAACCTCCCGCCACGTTAAATGCGTTCTTGTCCCGGTCGTTGAACTTTTAGGCCCTCCTGGGTGCCGCGGTGGTCCAGGTCTCGCCATAGGGCTGCGGCCATGCTCGCTGTGGTGTGGTGGAAAGGATGGCGCAGCCAGCCTTGTATTCTTTGAATCCTTCCGCTCTAAATCCCATTCTCTTGATCTTGTGTATGTGTGTGTGTTTTGGTTTTTGTTTAGGCTATACTGGAACTAGCTCTGTAGACCAGTCTGGCCTCGAACTCACATAGATACGCCCGCCTCTGCGTCCTGAGTGCTGGGATTAAAGGTGTGCGCCACCACGCCTGACCCATCCTTGGTCTTAAAACTTGGTAATTTGGAAGTGCTGTGTTGGTTTTTTTTTTTTGTTGTTTTTTGTTTGTTTGTTTGTTTTTGTTTTTGTTTTGGCTTTTTGGGGAAGCTGGCCACTCAGCTCCCAAATAAATCACACAGGGAGACTTATTATTATTGCTTATGAATACCTGGCCTTAGCTTGGCTTAGTTGCTAGCCAGCTTTCCTTAACTTATCCTGATTACCTTTTCCCTCTGGGCTTTTCCCATTCTATTCCTGTATACTTTTCTTTGTTTCTTATTCTGTGGCTGGCCCCTGGAGTCATCCTCCTCCTCTGGCTGCTAGACCTTAGATCCTTCTTCCCAGATTTCTTCCTTCTATTTATACTCTCTGCCTGCCATCCCTGTCTATCCTTTCTCCTGTCTTGCTTTTGGCCAGGTTTTTTAGACAGGCATAGTAACACAGTTTCACAGAATTAAACAAATGCAGCATAAACAAAAGTAACACACCTTAAAATAATATTCCCAACAGTACTGCCTTAGATTTCCAGTTTCTGTTAAACAGTGATCATGCTTGAGGCTTCCAACCACTGCTAAAGCTTTACCAAGTTGCTTCTGTACTGCTACCAGCCAACAAGACCTCTTCGTGCTGAGAATAGATGGTCTCTGGTCACTCTCTCCCTTTGTTGAGCATTTAGTATAGTGAGATGGTGCTTTTCCTTCTCTTTGAAATGTGTGCAATCCTCTAGAAGACTAACTTCCGTCTGCATATATATCCTGTCTTTCTCTAGTTTGTGGAAGCTGCCTGTTTCAACTAGAAATGCCCACCAGGATTGATAGCTTCTTCAACTTTGCAAATAACTTGTTCTTATTTAAACTAGCCCCTGCTGCAGAGAGGCAATGTAGTTCTTTGAATTAAACCAATTACATTAAATAAAGATTCAATTACAAGATGAAATTAATTTAAACTATGTATGGGAATGCCATTAAATTATATTTGACGATTGTATCTTGAAATATATATGTATAACATATATGTAATAAGCTATAACTGCTTTGCTACACAGAAGAATTAAATCTTGTTTTACAACTCTGTTGGGAACATAAGTGAAACCATTTTGTGTAACTTGGAAACCACTTTCTGTGACTTTGAATAATGTAATACTTGCAAGATGTGTTAAGGAGCCAACCACTAGGCAGTTCCCATGACCAAGCAGGCTTTGATATGTTGGTGAACCAACCCTAAATTGTGAGCCCCTTAATCTTTATAATAGCATGGTATTATAGGAATGTTTTTGTGAATAAATTAGCTTATTTGAAAGGTAAATCTTGTATGTGTAAAAAAAAATGGGGCAGAGAAGCGTTTAGACTCTTACCTCATGCTTTATTGGAACACCAAGGGGCTCCAACCTTTTTGGGATTAAAGTTGAATGCATTTATAGGGACTGTCGGGCAGGTATATACACACACACATATATGTGGGTAGCTACCAGGAAGTTATAGTGCCCCCCCCCAAGCCCCCCTGTGTGTGTAGGTGTGTGTAATTTAATTGGGATCAGGGTGTTTTGTTTTTAAAGATTTTTTTTTATTATTATGTATACAGTGTTCTGCCTGCATGCCAGAAGAGGGCACCAGATCTTGTATAGATGGTTGTAAACTACCATGTGGTTGCTAAGAATTGAACTGAACTGGAAGAGCCATTAGTGCTCTTAATCTCTCCAGCCCCACAGGATGGGATTTTTTGATACTCAGGCATATTGTTTCTGCAGGTGGAACCGAAAGGTCCGGCATTGGCCAAGCAATTCTTCATGGCTAGCGGCTATTACTCAGTATAGCCTGACTCCATTTCTCAAGACCTGATGCTATTACCCAACAGTATGAACATCCTAATTGCTGAGCTCCTCACAGCCCACTAGCCCTGCTCTTCACAAACTCTTAATGGATTTGTATCTTAGAATACTTTTTCTAGAAAATACTGACTCCTTACTGTTGGTTTTTACTGCACTCTTGCCCCAAAGGAAAAGTCCCAACATACACGACAGAATCCACTAACAAGAGTTTTATCAAGACAAAGAGAAAGGGATAGATGTGATCAGGCCTGTGGAAAGACATGTGTGAGAAAGGGGGGGGGGGGGACAGGGCGATGCCCTTATAAAGGCCAGGATGCACCTGCGCACACAGGCCCACACACAGAGATCACACAATCACATCCTCGCGACTACGTGACCGCATAACCATGGGGCGTGGGTCACGCCGGACGTATGACCCGGAAATGACTAGGCAGAGATGACTAAGTGTCCCGCTGGGCATGCACAACCATGCACGACCTTGGGGGTGTGGTGGGAATTTCTATCACTTACACCCACAAAGTTATTCTAGAAATATGCCTTCCCAGTAAGAAATCACTCTACACACTTAGAGATTAATGAAGGAAAAGCGCTTCACTAAAGCACCTGGCCAACTGGGGCTAAGGCCCAAATAAGGGTTGGCAACCAGCAGAAGGTTTTATTAGCTTACATATATATACTTTAGACTTACACATTTTACATATGCTTTCATCTTTAAATCTCTTTTGGGTTCTGGCCTCAGTTACACTTTGAACAATTTAAACAGAGACAGGAGACTGCAAGTTTGGCTGCTTAGGCAAGATAGGAGATTTACACAGCAAAGATAGAACATTTTGTCAGAATTTTTGTTTGTTTGTTTGTTTTTTGAGACAGTGTTTCTCCATGTAGTTTTGGTTCCTGTCCTGGATCTCGCTCTGTAGACCAGGTTGGCCTCGAACTCACAGAGATCCGCCTGGCTCTGCCTCCTGCATGCTGGGATTAAAGGCGAGTGCCACCACCGCCCGACCACGTCAGAATTATTTTAAGCATGCTAATTTTGTTGTTTTGTTTTGTTTTTGAATGGTTGCTACCCAGGGTCATCTTGCCCACAGGGCAGAATTGTGTTTTTCCCAATGAGAGCACAGGGGACTTGATGGCAGACCGGGACTTAATGATGGTGTGACTTTGTGCTTCCCCCTGCCTCTTAGAGGTATGTCTTTGGGGATGGGCCTAATGGCTAGCCAATCATGGTGAATACACATTTGCATCCTAGCATCCTAAACTTTGTTTCTTTCTAAGAGGCCGAGTTAGCATACTATTTATCTTTTGGGTTATTTGGAGACAGCTCCTTTAGCTAAATTCCACTTGTGTGACTTAATGTCTCCTATGCAAATCTTAGTAAATCCTTTGTAACACTTGAATTTCTTCTACATCAAAGTAATTAAAATCTGAATAAAAGTCTAGTCACCACTTTCATTTTGTGTCTCCCTGACTTGGCTCAGACACCTGCTTTACTCTGCTGACCTCACCTCATTGCCCTTCAATAAGTCATCGCCTTAAACTTTTTCGTTTTTGTTTTTGTTGTTTTGTTTTGTTCTGTGTCTCCCCCCACCCCCCCACCCCCCCCCCCCCCCCCCGCCCCCCAGACAGGGTTTCTTTGTAGTTTTGGTGCCTGTCCTGAACCTCACTCTGTAGACCAGGCTGGCCTTGAACTCATAGAAATCTGCCTGCCCTAAAGGCATGTGCCACCACTGCCCGGCTTAAACTTTTTCTTAAGATTACCTTAGATTTCAGAACTACACATCTGCCCCATACACATCCTTGTGGCAAAGCACTACCCCGAAGCAATGGTAAGACAGCAGGACAGACCTCAAAGAAACTCTGGAAATCAACAACAAATCACCAGCAGATCAAGAATGCTGGAATACAATTCTCATAGAGTACAAGTAGAAGAATCCCCTGGAAATGCAGCAGCATACAAGCCGCTGCATGCAGTCAGACTGACAGAGTTCAACAGTGTTTGATCCTGCCTAAGTACAAAAAGTGCAATCTCAGCAGTGAGGGGGTTAAAGCCAAGATGGTCATATGTTTCTCTGTGTGTATAAAACTCTCCCTACTTGTTAGTCATCCTAAAGAAGTAAATGGAAGTCAACTGCAGTGTGTGTTCACTTCAAGGCGCTCATTTTGGTGAAACTTTGGAAACAATATACACAGTCCTAAGGAGACAAGTGAACAGCAGGTTAGATAATGCAGGTCGTGTTCCGGAATACCCAACAAGCCAGGCCACGACCTCTATGGTGAGCATCCAGGGTCTAGATAGGCCTAGCCTAGCGGCCTGGTGCGGTGCGTTGTCCCTCACTCTGGGAGACTCAGGCAGCTGGGGGCCCAGGTCACGTGGTATGTAGCTGCGTTTCCCAGGGAACAGTCTGGCAATTGGTTTTGGGTGGTCACAGAGTGTTGACGCTCCACCCTCCGTCCTAAAGGTCGAGTGTGTTGTGTCGATCCTATCACGGTGACAAGTGAGGGGCTGTGGCGGTGGTCTGCGGTCCTTTGACATCCCCACCAGGTTGCACAGCCCTCGTTCTAAAACACAGCCACGCTGGAGCCTCCACGCGGCACAGAGAGTGGGCGTTGATGGAGGAACCACGCAGTGGTGGAGTGATGTGCGATTACCAGGCTCCAAAATCCTGCCAGTGATGTTACTTTCTAGTATGTCAATTATGTGTCAGCTCAAGAGTTGGGTTTTAGCCGGGCGGTGGTGGCACACGCCTTTAATCCCAGCACTCGGGAGGCAGAGCCAGGCGGATCTCTGTGGGTTCGAGGCCAGCCTGGGCTACAGAGTGAATTCCAGGAAAGGCGCAAAGCTATACAGAGAAACCTTGTCTCGAAAAACCAAAAAAAAAAAAAAAAAAAGAGTTGAGTTTTAACAGGCCACAAGTCTTTAACTGCTTCAAATTCAAATCATCACTTAAACTATTTCCCCAATACACAACCCGACTTAAGCCATTTCTCATAGGTGCATTTGATAATCACAAATTAAGATAGGTGTGTTTTTGTAAAGCTATCTATTTCCATTACTCATGTTGGACTGTTCTTGCAGATTCCAAAACCCAAACGCTTCATCTCTGGCATTTTAAACACATTAGAGGACTCATTTTTTTTTTTTTTTTAAATTACATTGGGAGAGGACCATATGTTGGGGAGATCAGAACAACTTGCAGGTGTCCTTTCTCTCCTTCATACTCTGCTGGCCCCGGCAATTGACTATTAAAATACTAGAAGCCAGTGCCTGAGAAACAGCTTTAATTTTTGATCGATGTTTCTAGAATTTTCACGTCTACTATATATAAATTCATTTTAAATTCACAAATCAATTACCTTATCAGTAATAAGCTGAAAATAGTAGAACACACCTTCAGCGGCTCTTGGGACGTTTGTGATGTTTCTGTTATTCTCCAAGAGTTTGTGCTTTTTCACTACTAAACTCAAATATTTCATAAGAATCTTATCACACAAAAGTCTGCTCCTTCTTTTTTCAGACTGCACAATCATCTCCCTTGTGGCAATATTATAATTTAAAAATAATCGTATTAGTGGACATTTGGAGTTCCCACCATTTTCACTTCACAAAGGATGCCTGTGATAATTACCTCATAGGCCAGGTGTGGTGGCCCAGGCTAATCTCAGCACTTCAATGGAAGAATTCTTTAAAAAGACTGAAAATAGGGCTGGAGAGATGGCTCAGAGGTTAAGAGCACCGACTGCTCTTCCAGAGGTCCTGAGTTCAATTCCCAGCACCCACATGGTGGCTGACAACCATCTGTAATGAGATCTGGCGCCCTCTTCCGATTACATAATAAATAAATAAATCTTAAAAAAAAAAAAAGACTGAAAATAAGCAGGAGGAAGAAAATCACAAAGAGCAAAGGCCAACTACACTGAAGACAGAAAAATCACTGACACAAGCTGTTTCTTTGAAAACTCAGTAAAATTGGTAACTCCCTGGGAAGGCAAACATTACCGATGACAGGAAGACACTTTTCTAATACCAAGACCATGGGTGCAGCTGCATGTGCCTGTAGTCCTGGCTATTTCATGGGGAGTCAGGAGGAACACATGAGCAATGTTGTGAGACCCCTCCATCTTAGAAAAAACCACCTCCTGTATTTACTGTTTCTATTCACTGTACTGTGGCCAGCATTAACATGACCCACTGATCAAGGTCTTATGCTGTTTGCTCACAAAAAAACCTAGTGAGCTGTGGATGCTTAATCCTGCCTCACAGGTGCTTGGAATATGGTATGTCCTGAGGCTGACCAGATGATACCTGGGCATAAGATTCCCCCAAGGACTCCATACCCCACACTACCCTGGTTGCCCCAGAGAGGCTGGACCTATGCTTCTAGCTTTTTTCTGGCCAGGATTCACCAGAAGAGGATTAACAGTGAGTGTGAAGATGTCACACTTGATCAGGATCAAGTTTGCCCACTTTTAACAAAATTTTACTGTGTGGCTGTTTTGCCTGAAGGTGTGTCTGTGCGACACTTGTGGGCCTAGTGGCCATGGAGTCTGGAAAGGGCATCAGACCTCCTGGACCTGGACTTCCAAACAGCTGTGAAACACTATGTAGATGCTAAGAATTGAACCTGGTTCTCTGGAAGAGCAGCAAGTGCTCTTACCTGCTGAGCCATCTCCAGCCCCTAAGCCTGTCCACTGTGGTCCCCAAAGTCCTGCCCTTCAGTGCCAATCCTAAAGCATTTCTCACAGTTCCTTCCAGGGACAGTGACCACACACCTGACCAGGGCATGGAGGTGTGAATTAGAGAGATGTCCCTAGAGCCTTGGGAGCTTGAAAATAAAGAGTCCAGTTTTGTCATTACTACAACTCCATCACAGCTGATGACAAAGAAAACTTTGCAAAGAATTAACTAATTTTGCCCTCACTGTTAAATATAAAGATTATTTTCACACTTTTCCAACAAGGCAGCACCAAAGATGTAAAGCATCTTGTCTTTGTTAAAGCAAAATACAGGTTATAACAGAATCCAGACTTCTCAATTTGGCAGACACCCTAGCCGAGAACCTGAAATACAGACTACAAATGAGGATTTGTGCTTAAAGCAAACTTTGCCTTTAATGCTCCAAAACAAAATGCGGCTGTCACAGAGCAAAAAAAGAAGGTACCCTCCTTTCTGAGTACTTTCTCCAGGTTCCCGGGTGCATTCCTTAGTTTTCAGTCTGACAGCAGGTAGCCTGGTGGTGAAAGCTGGGTGTGTTAAGTGCATTCTGGTGGGGCAGGGTGGGCAGGGAGAGCAAAAGGAAAGGTGGGTTGATGTGTGAGGGATGAAGGGGAAACCCTGACAGGGCAGGGTGTAAGGAACAAGAACCTGGAGAACTGAGGTAAAGGGGAGAATTGGAGGACTCTAGCACAAAAAAATGAGGGTTGTGTGTTTGTAAAATGGCTATTGAGCAAAGCTTGTCTTTGAGAACCATGTTAATTCAGATTCAAACATTCCCAGAGTGCCAGGAAATTGGGAACCTTGAGAATATGTCTGTTCCAAGCCCGGAAGGTGAACACTATTCTATTCTTGCTATTTTGGACGGTTATGATAGAGTTTAAAGAACTTAATTCTTTGACTCCAGGGCATTTGTATCAAGGTCTCACCTCTGGTGACAGTCTGTGATATTTAAAGCTCAGCAACATGTCCCTCCAAATCACTAACTTATTCTCCTCCAATCTTCTTCCCTGTGTCTTCCTAAGGGATCATGTTTAGTGTTCATGGATCTTAGTTAATTCATGGTGGAAACCTCACTTTGCTATTTCATACATTTTAGTAGCATCTCAGCTTGAATTTTGAGTCTCATCTTGTCGCCAAGTCTGTAGGACTGGTTTGACTGCTCTAGATGTGGCTTTGGAGTTCTTATTTCATGGGTATGACTGGCCAAGACATAAAGTAGTATAATCATAGGTTAACTAGGGCTACTCTGGCAGTTGTGGTCGCCAGAGACCCAGAGTACTTCAAGAGGACTCTACCTCTAGGTCACAGCCAGACTGTCTGGTCACTGCAGATGAAGCCATGACCAGTGGCCAGAGAGGAAATGAGGGTTTACTGAAACAAAATTCCCCAGTTCGAACCTTCAGCTTCTGCTTCGTTGGCCATAATCTAATCACATGTCAAATCTAGTGATAACTTAGACTGAAAAGTAAGTTTTAGGTGGGTCCTCTGTCGTCACAGCTTCTGATGTTCCCTCCCAACCTTGGTGCTTCCAGTAGGAGCAGCATCCTGCTATCAGCTAACTCTTCACATTTATCATAACTACCATCCCAGGTGCTAAGGGCAAAGGCAACTGTCAGGTGAATCATCTTTTTTATAAATCATACATTAAGACAAAGGTGCTTTTGAAAAAATAAAATGCCATTGCCCATATCTTATTTGTGGTGGAGGTACTGGCTAGAGATATGGCCCAGGACAGGTAATTCCCAATGTTTTGAGGATTCTAGTGTGGTTAGGGTTACCAACCAGAGCTCTGGATTCCCCAAGGTTAGACTGGGGTAGGAGCTCATCCAGGACCCTCCCACCTCTATAGGTGCTTCCTACTATGTTTTCTGCTTTTCCCACGCTCCTCCATCCTTCTCAAAATTTAGAAACATAAGGCAGAGAAGCAGTATTTATATTATTTATTTGTCAATTTCCAGAAACAAGGTTTCTACTGATTAAGTAGAAAAATAGAAAGTTTACTACTTTTAAAATGCAACCATGACAAACCAGTATATAACCAGGAAAGGGGTTTCTAGGAGTCAAACACCCAGTTTGCAGTGCTGCTGTGACAACAAAAATGAACTGTGTTCTCCACATCCTGAGATCTGAGACTTGCATCTCTCCGCAGAGCTCGGCCGAAGCCAAGGCCTTTCCCACCCCACTAGCTGGCCCAGTCCTGGAACCGGAAGCAGTCGCTTGCTATCTTCCACACTGTGTTATTGGGTGAGGCCTGGGCGGTCAAGATGAAGTTCTGGTTGAAGTCCCGCTGTTTGTTGCCCTCAAATTTCACGCTTCCACAGATCACCACAAGGACTGTGGTCTGGCTTGGTGTAGCTTCATCATGAACAGGTTGGCAGTCTACCACGTTGATTTGGAACTCACTGGAAGGCAACATCTCAAAAAACTCATTCAAGGATTCTTGTCCTGAAACAGCATTTCCATTCCAAACTAAAGTGGCGGTGCCCATGTACAGGCGGGATAGCAGCCGCCGCCGCTTATCCATGGTAGTGTAGTAGACATTGACAAATTCCTCTGCGGCCCTGCAGGCCTGGTCCACGTAGGTCTTGAAATCTACTGATGCCATCTCTGGCTCTGCTGACAGAGGCCTCCGTCAGAGTGCTTCCTCTGTGGGGATCCAGGGACTGTAGGACAGCAAAGATGAAGGGAACACATGTCAATAACCAAAGTCTACTCTGCTCTGATAAAACTTTTCTTTCAAGTTTTAATGTTTAAAGTTCTATTTGTGTGTATGAGGGTTGGTACATGCTATGGCTATTTGAGGTCAGAGGACAACCTGCAAGAGTCCCTCTCTGCCCCATGTGGGTCCTAGGGATCAAACTGAGGTTGTTAGGCTTGACAGCAAGCACCTCTACCTATTAACCCATCTGGCCCCAAACCTCCTTTTCTATTTTTTTTTTTTTTTTTTTTTGGTTTTTCGAGACAGGGTTTCTCTGTGTAGCTTTGCGCCTTTCCTGGAACTCACTTTGTAGCCCAGGCTGGCCTCGAACTCACAGAGATCCGCCTAGCTCTGCCTCCCGAGTGCTGGGATTAAAGGCATGCAGCAGCAGCAGCACCACCACCACCACCACCACCACCACCACCGCCGCCCGGCCCCCAACCCTCTTTTTCTATTGGTGACAGAATATTTACATACTGCAACCAGATAACTTTAGGCTCAAACTGTTACCTATTTATTTTAAAGGCGGGGTCTCAATATGTAGTCCTGGCTGGCCTGGAACTGAGAGATTCATTTACCTCTCTCTGTCAAGTGCTGGGATCAAAGGTATTCACCACCAAGCTCAGTAATTGTTGCCTGTTTAATCTTACTAATTCTCAGTTTCCTCATTAAAACACACACACACACACACACACACACACACACACACACACACTAGGAACATGAAAATTAAACTAGACAATACATATCCCGAAGTTTAAGCCAGGAGTCATGGGGCACACTGAAGAAGCTGAGGCAGGTACGAGCCTGGTCTCAAAAACAACAGACCGAGCAAACCTGGCTTCAAACAACAACAACAACAAAAAAAACTTTCCTGAAAGCTTGGAAAGTGTGGCTCATGCTGAAGAAATAAGTGGTTACTGGCTCAACAAAGGCTACCAGAGGGAGAGCAGGTGCCTGTCTGGGAAGACTACAATGAACTAACTGAACAAGGACCCAGAAGATGCACGGAATGGCAGATTACTCAGGACAGTGGAGGATAGTGATCACCATCCCCGAAAGAAGTAAGCCCAAGACTGACAGGAATTCACATCTTTAGCACTAAT